>NC_053036.3:421500561-426500561 GCF_002575655.3 Aegilops tauschii subsp. strangulata | reverse complement strand
TAAACACCTAAGATTAAACAACTAAGATTAAAAACCTACATTATCCTAAGATTAACTAGCTAGGTTCCATACTACATTTTCCGAAGATTAAACAACTAAGATTAAAAACCTAAAAATTTCAACTAGCTAGGGTTCAAAAGAAACTAGGGAGGAGGAGGATGTACCTCTCGGTTGAGGAGGGCCGGCACGGGGGGGGCGAGGGAGGAGGGCCGGCGCGGGGGCCGGGGCGGCCGGTGGGGGAGGAGAGCTGGCACGGGGGTCGGGGCGGCCGGTGGGGGAGGAGGCTGGCGCAGGGGAGGGCGACCAGCGGGGAGGAGGGCCGGTGCGGGGGATTGAGGGAGGGATTGGAGTGTGTGAGTGAGCTGAGTTATGAGGCCGGGGGTGCCGGCCTGGGAAGGGACTGGGCTTAGCAGCAGCGCGGGTAATGGGCCAGCGATACTGCTAAGCCCACGAGCTGTAGCGCCGGCGCACATCACACGCTACAGCTAAGCGGCCTCCCATTTTGGCCCGGCGGCCCGCTAAACAGCAGCGCGCGGCCCGCGCCAACCAGCGCTGCTGCTATACAGTAGCAGTAGCGCCCGTTTTGGCCGGCGCTACTGGTACATACCAGTAGCGTGGGCGCCCAACCAGGCGCTACTGCTAAAATTCTATGTATAAGCATTTTCCTAGTAGTGGATTTTAGCATCGCGAAGAGCTTGGGAATCGTTTTGTCATCCCTTGCATATTATAGTTCATCACGAAGTTCTAGTAGCTCGGTGATAGTGCCTAGAGAACCCTGTCAATCACTATCTTATCTGGAAGATTAACTCCCACTTGATTCAAGCAATTGTAGTACCCAGACATTCTTAGCACATGCTCACTGGCTGAGCTATTCTCCTCCATCTTGTAGGTAAAGTACTTGTCAGAGGTCTCTTACCTCTTGACACGGGCATGAGCCTGAAGTACCAATTTCAGCTCTTGGAACATCTCATATGCTCCATGGAATTCAAAACATTTTTGAAGTCCCGGTTCTAAGCCGTAAAGCATGGCACACTAAACTATTAAGTAGTCATCATATCGAGCTTAGCAAACGTTCATAACGTCTGCATCTGCTCCTGCAATAGATCTGTCACCTAGCGGTGCATCGAGGACATAATTCTTTTGTGCAGCAATGAGGATAATCCTCAGATCATGGACCCAGTCCGCATCATTGCTACTATCATCTTTCAACTTATTTTTCTCTAGGAACACATAAAAAATAAGGGAGCTATATCGCGGGTTATTGATCTACAACATAGATTTGCAAATACTATCAGGACTAAGTTCATGATAAATTAAGTTCAGTTAATAAAATTACTAATGAACTCCCACTTAAATCAACATCCCTCAAGTTGTCTAAGTGATACATGATCCATATCAACTAACCCATGTCCGATCATCATGTGAGATGGGGTAGTCATCAATGGGGAACATCTCTATGTTGATCACTGATGTCTACTACGCAACCTTCTTCTTGTTGACTCGTGTTGGGCCTCCAAGCGCAGAGTTTTGTAGGACAGTAGCAAATTTCTATCAAGTGGATGACCTAAGGTTTATCAATCCGTGGGAGGCGTAGGATGAAGATGGTCTCTCTCAAACAACCTTGCAACCAAATAACAAAGAGTCTCTTGTGTCCCCAACACACCCAATACAATGGTAAATTGTATAGGTGCACTAGTTCGGCAAAGAGATGGTGATACAAGAGTAATATGGATGGTAGATATAGGATTTTGTAATCTGAAAATATAAAAACAGCAAGGTAGCAAGTAATAAAATGGAGTGAAAATGGTATTGCAATGCTTCGAAACAAGGCCTATGGTTCATACTTTCACTAGTGCAAGTTCTCTCAACAATGATAACATATGGCAATCCCTCAACGTGCAACAAAAGTCACTCCAAAGTTCCTATCGCGGAGAACATAAGATGAAATTGCTTGTAGGGTACGAAACCACCTCAAAGTTATTCTTCCCGATCAATCCATTGAGCTATTCCTTTAAGTGTCACAAACAACCCTAGAGTTCGTAGTAAAATAACACCATATGACACACATCAATCAACCCTAATGTCACCTAGATACTCCAATGTCAGCACAAGTATCCGTGGGTCAATTATACGATATGCATGGAACAACTTCAGATTCATAATATTCAATCCAACATAAAGAACCTCAAAGAGTGCTCCAAGATCCCTACCGGAGAAACAAGGACGAAAACATGCATCAACCCCTATGCATACATTACCCCAATGTCACCTCGGGAATCAGCGAGTTGAGTGCCAAAACATACATCAAGTGAATTAATAGAATACCCCGTTGTCACCACGGGTATCCCATGCAAGACATACATCAAGTGTTCTCAAATCCGTAATAGTATTCAATCCTATAATAGTGAAACCTCAAAGGTAAAACTCAATTCATCACAAGAAGGTAGAGGGGAAGAAACACCATAAGACCCAACTATAATATAAAAGTTCGCGGTACATCAAGATCGTGCCAAATCAAGAACACGAGAGAGAGAGAGAGAGAGAGAGAGAGATCAAACACATAGCTACTGGTACATACCCTCAATACCGAGGGTGAACTACTCCCTCCTCGTCATGGAGAGCACCGGGATGATAAAGATGGACACAGGTGAAGGTTTCCCCCTCCGGCAGGGTGCCGGAACAGACTCCCGATTGGTTTTTTGTGGCTACAGAGGCTTGCGGCGGCGGAACTCCCGATCTAGGTTTATTTCTGGCGGTTTCTATATTTATAGGAATTTTTGGCGTCGAGAACAAGTCAGGGGGGTCCACGAGGCGACGACAAGACAGGGGGGCGCGCCCTAGGGGGCGCCCTCCACCCTTGTGGAGGCCTCGTGGATCTTCTGGCCAAACTCTTTTGCTTTGGGGGCTTCTTTTGGTCCATAAAAAATCCCCGTAAATTTTCAGCTCGTTTGGACTCCGTTTGATATTCCTTTTCTGCGAAACTCAAAAACAAGGAAAACATAAACTGGCACTGGGCTCTAGGTTAATAGGTTAGTCCCAAAAATCATATAAAATAGCATATAAATGCATATAAAACATCCAAGATGGATAGTATAATAGCATGGAACAATAAAAGAATTATAGATACGTTGGAGATGTTGGAGACGTATCAATCATATCAACTATATGACTCATGTTCGATCTTTCGCTCTCCAGTGTTCCGAGGCCATGTCTGTACATGCTAGGCTCGTCAAGTTTAACCCAAGTATTCCGCATGTGCAAAACTGTCTTACACCCATTGTATGTGAACGTAGAGTCTATCACACCCGATCATCACGTGGTGTCTCAACACGACGAACTGTAGCAATGGTGCATACTCACGGAGAACACTTTTATCTTGAAATTTAGTGAAGGGATCATCTTATAATGCAACTGTCATACTAAGCAAAATAAGATGCATAAAAGATAAACATCACATGCAATCAAAATATGTGACATGATATGGCCATTATCATCTTGTGCTTTTGATCTCCATCTCCAAAGCATCGTCATGATCTCCATTGTCACCGGATCGACACCTTGATCTCCATCGTTGCGTCGTGGTCGTCTTGCCAACTATTGCTTCTACAACTATCGCTAATGCATAGTGATAAAGTAAAGCAATTACATGGCGTTTGCATTTCATACAACAAAGAGACAACCATAAGGCTCCTGCCGGTTCCCGATAACTTTACAAAACATGAACATCTCATACAATAACGTATATCACATCATGTCTTGACCATATCACATCACAACATGCCCTGCAAAAAAAAGTTAGATGTCCTCTACTTTGTTGTTGCAAGTTTTACGTGGCTGCTACGGGCTTCTAGCAGGAACCATTCTTACCTATGCATCAAACCACAATGGTGTTTCGTCAAGTTTGTTGTTTTAACCTTCTTCAAGTACCGGCGGCATTCAAATTCGATTCAACTAAAGTAGGAGAAACAGACACCCGCTAGCAGTGGCGAATCTACCAGCCAGGCTTCGATAGGCTCGAGCCTACCCTCCAAATTTGTGAAATATTATTTTAGTACAAGGCTTTAGGATGTATGTTAGGCCCAACCCAGGAAAACGGGTCCATCCAGCCCATCTAAGAAAATTTTGTGACCAGCCACCAGCATGTGCACGAGCGATCAGCCACCAACACGTGCACGAGTGATCAGCCACCACACGCAGCCTGCCCGCCTGACTGCCGCGAACTCATCGCCCATGCCCCAGGCGGTCAACAACGCGGGCTATTTTCTTCTCTATCCATGTCTCTGTACAATTTATTCACTGTCTCTACATCCAATAGACTAGTTGCAATTGCTAGTTTAGTTAGTTCTAGTTAGTCGCAAGTTTAGTTCTAGTCAATAGCTAGTTTACTTCTATTTATAATTAATCCATAAACTAATTGCTATCTTTGTTTCATTTTTTGTAGAAATGAAGAGAAAGAAAACTATGCATAGTTGGTTTGCAAGTAGTTCAAATACACTTCCTATTGTTCCTCAATCCAATTTTGCTCCAATCAATGTTATTGTTGAACCCATCCTCATTGAGGACATAACCACCATAATCTACAACTACAATAGCATTAGTAAGAAGCAACACCAATACCATCGGCTTTGTCCTTTTTTGTTTGCTTCTCTGGTACTTGATGTATTGGTGTGCGAATTATAGGAAACATTGTTATATGGCCAATCATGCTACTAGTATTGGTCTTGAGAAATTTGATGTCAATTTGAACACATGTTTGTTCAAAATTTTATGTGTTTTTAAAACAATTCTAGTAAATACTTCTCTTTCTAGTAGTAATGTAGGAAAAAATCAGTTTATTTGCACAAACGGATTAGGAGATAATCATTTTTTTCTTCAACAGAGCGTTTAGTTTTCTCGGCGTCAACTTTGAGCACACTGTTGGGGATATAACTATTGGGTATAACCCGCCCAGGAGGGGCTGGGTTATACCGCTGGTGGCTTATTATGACAAAGCCCATGAAGATGTTGAAGATGGCGGTTCACGAAGCAGGCTTACTGAAGGCCCGAAGCCCAGAGGCGACTTAAGGCCTACAGGTGTAAACTGCCACATATGTATGACTTGTATTATAAGGCATGTGTAATTAGACCGAGCCGGACACGTTGTGTATGAGCCGGCCGGGACTCCGTGAGCCGCTGGGCGTCAACCTGTGAATATAAAGGGACGACCCGTCGGCGATTCATGACAAGAAACAAGAGATCGAAAGCTAGGTCAAGCGTATTCGCTCCGTGGTAATCGAAACCCAAGCAATACCACCTCAAACTGGATTAGGCCTTTACCTTCACCGCAAGGGGCCGAACCAGTATAAACTCCCTATGTCCTTTGTCCCGTTTAACCCCTTTAAGCTAACCTAGTTGCGATGGCTCCATGACTAAGTCCTTCCACTAGGACATCTGCCGTGACAATTCCACGACAGTTGGCGCCCACCGTGGGGCTAGCGCATAGTGGTTTTGAGTTCTTAAAGGGCAGCTTCGAAGGGATCAAGGGATACGCTGTGGGACGGATGACCAAGAGTCGTCGCGGCAAGCTCTACATCGACGATGCAGGCTGGGGCCCCGAGGCCGGCTCAATCGAGTATGGGTACCGGGTCCCCTTCGGCGGAATCCATGTCTTCATCGGCAAGATCGGCGAACCGGGCCCTGAGCCGGACATCTGCACCGACATCATCGAGACGGCTCAGTGTGCATGACCCGCCCGAGTTCAGCCCACCGTGAAACGCGCATTCATTAGGTTTACCCATGGGGCGGAATTTGAGGACATATCTGTGTCTGGTGGTGAGACGGTCATCTATTCTGATGGTGAGTCGTCCATGGGCGAGACCGATTCATTGTATCAACTGCAAGACGGCCGGCTTGGGGGCTATTCCGTTGGTGACAGTATTCCGGACCCCTACGAGCCGCCGAACAGGGTTGCGATCTTCATGGCCGGCACACAGCTGGCGCTTGGTTCAACAACCGCTGCGGCTATGACCTCCAGTTCAATGGTTGCGGTGGCGGTTGGTGCTAGCGGCTCTGTGCGCCCGCCGTCTCAAGTTCTCACAAAATTGTTAGAAGCTTTGGCGACTCTAATGGGGGTGGAGGTAACCCCGGACAACCAAGAGCAGCACAAGGTGGATTTGGCTAAGCTACGAGATGGGATAGCTCAAGCCAAGGAGGAGCTGGCAGCTGAGAACGCTAGGATGATTGCAGAGCGGGCTGTTTCGGACGACCAGGCACAACGGATTCAAGCAGATTCCTTCCGGCTCATGTTGGATCAGAACGCTTCAAATGAGGTCATGAGACGGAGGCATCAGACTCGTTTGCCTTCAGTTTATGAGGCGAGAAACCTCTTTAACACACCAGGAGCAGGGACCAGTAACCCGCCGGAGGTCAACCGGGCGGTCGAAGCGCCTGGGGCTGGAGCGCCGGCTCAGCCACGCACGACAGATCCGCTCCGTTTTAATACTGCTCCGCCTCAGTATGTACCGACGCCACCGGGTCATTATTCTAACCCTTTGGACAATATGATTGCTGCCGCAACGCAATTGGCGGCTTTACCAGTTGAAGTTGAGTCTCCCACGGCGATAGAGACATGGCGGGCCAGAGAACTTGTTCAGACAGCATTAGAGCAGCAAGCGGCTTATTCTTATAGTCGCGAGCGGATTCACTAAACCCCTCGTCCAAGCCAGATTTACAGCGGGCACATTGACTCGCCAGCGGTTTCAAGCAGTGAGCAACGCCGCAACTAACCTCGTGGATATGACCCGGCACGCGGAGGTGCTAATGCTCTGATTCTAGTGGATCAGGGCAGAGCGCAGCGGGAGGCCGAGCTGGCGGCTCGGCAAGCGGCTCATCAACATGCTCCGGCTTATCCGACAGCTTCGATGGAGGCAGGCGTAACCTCTAGAACCTTGGGTGTACCGCGTTTAGTACCGGCTCTGCGTAACGAGCATTTACCCAAGGATTTCAAGGGCCCTCGTTAGGTGCCTAACTACATGGCAGATCAACCCCCTGAGGCTTGGGTTGAGAGTTATGAAATGGCAATGGAGCTGCTGGATGTCGGCGATGCTGCATGTGCTAAGTATTTCACTGTGATGTTGGATGGGACGGCCCATACTTGGTTGAAAGGGCTGCCTGCCAACTCCATTGGATCGTGGGCCGAGTTAAAAGCCCGCTTCATCCAGAATTTTAAAGACACGTGCAAGCAGCCTATGTCAATTGTGGATTTGGACTCCTGTGTCCAAGAAGAGGGCGAGTCAACAACCCATTGGGTGCGCCGGGTCTCATCCATCCTGCACTCATCAGATCGTATCAATGCCGGTTCAGCAGTTCTAATGTTGGACAAAAACTGTCGTTTTATGCCTCTTAAGCAGAAGCTGGGGCAGCTCAAACGCCACTGTAGTGACATGGGGGAGCTAATGGCGGATCTGGTCAAGTATGCCGACTCTGATAGTACCAAGGACCCCGAGTCTGATGAGGAAAGGCCGGGTAAGGGAAAGAAGAGTAGCAACACCAAAGGGAAGCAGCATAACCCGGTGAATCAGGGGGGCAATGGTAAGCGCAAGGCTGATAGTAGTTTGGATTTTGTGGCTAACACCAAGACGCGGAATAATGGTCAGCGTCATAAGGGAAAGCCAAACCCTAGGTTTGGAGGGCAAAATTTCAACCTTGAGGAGATGATGAATCAGCCCTGCCCAAAGCATGGTACACAGGAAAAGCCGACCGCTCACCTCTGGAAGGATTGCTTCATCATGAGAGAGTACAGAAATTCAAATTTTTTCAGAACAATCATGGGCCGAACGGTAGCTCAGGACTCGGCTCTCACGGTTCGGGTTGCTGTGGTGGCGGTTCTAGTTCCGGTTTCCAGGGCCAAGGCGATTAGCGTCGTTTTAATCAACAGTCTAGTCAGGGGAATCAGCAGCAATCTGGTTATCAGAGTAATCCGAAGCAGCTGAATAGTGGGAAGTATCATGTCTTCACCACGAGTTTGTGTAAGCAAGATTAGAAACTCCATAAGAGGGTAGTAAACGCGGTTGAGCCGGCAATTCCCCGTTACTTGCGATGGTCTGAACACCCTATTCTTTGGAGCCGTGAAGATCACTCGCCCCGTGTTGATAACCCGGGTCACTTGGCTTTGGTGGTGGCACCTCAGGTTGGAGGGTACAAATTCACTAAAGTGCTCATGGATGGAGGCAGTAGCATCAATATACTTCATTATGATACTTTCCGTCGCATGGGATTAACTGATAAAATTCTTAAGCCGTCGAACACTGTTTTTCACGGTGTGCTGCCTGGTAAGTCGGCATATCCGGTGGGCAAAATATCTTTGGAGGTTGCCTTTGGAGATGACTATGATTCCAGATCTGAGACGTTGACCTTCGAAGTGGTTAAAATCAAGATCCCTTATCATGCTCTGTTTGGGCGGCCGGCTTACGCCAAATTCATGGCAAGGCCTTGTTATGTTTACTTACAGCTTAAGATGCCAGGTCACAAGGGCACCATCACAGTGCATGGAAGTCGCAAGGTAGCCTTAGAGTGTGAATAAGGTGATGTTGCTTACGTTGAATCTATGTGTGCAACAGAGGAATTGAAATTTTACAAGGATAATGTTGACCCGGAGGATATGCCATCTTTGAAGAAGCCAACCATAGAGCATGACCCCTTGTTGAAGTTTAAATCGGCAGATGACACTAAGATGGTTGACTTCATTCCTGGCGACTCATCCAAGCAGTCCAACATTAGTGCTAATCTAGATCCGAAATAGGAAAGCGCGCTCATCGAGTTCATCCGTGAGAATCGGGACATCTTTGCATGGAAGCCTTCAGACATGCCAGGTGTACCGAGAGAACTCGCTGAGCACACTCTCAATATTGATCCAAAATTTAAACCAGTCAAGCAATTTCTTCGCTGTTTCAATGAAGAGAGGCGCAAGGCTATTGGTGAAGAACTGGCCCAACTCTTGGCGGCTAGGTTTATCGTTGAAGTTTTTCATCCTGAGTGGTTGGCTAACCCGGTGCTGGTACTTCAGAAAAATGGCACCTGGCGCATGTGTGTGGATTATACGTACTTAAACAAGGCTTGTTCGGCTGATCCCTTTGCTCTCCCCCGTATTGATCAGATTATTGACGCTACGGCGGGTTGTGAGCGTTTGAGCTTTTTGGATGCTTATTCTGGTTATCATCAGATCAAGATGGCAGTTAAGGACCAGGAGAAGACAACTTTTATTACTCCCTTTGGAGCCTTCTGTTACGTGTCTATGCCTTTTGGGCTCAAGAGTGCCTAGGCGATGAAGGAAATATGCCCTAGAGGCAATAATAAAGTTATTATTTATTTCGTTATTTCATGATAAATGTTTATTATTCATGCTATAATTGTATTAACCGGAAACTTAGTACATGTGTGGATACATAGACAAACAGAGTGTCACTAGTATGCCTCTACTTGACTAGCTTGTTGAATCAAAGATGGTTAAGTTTCCTAGCCATAGACATGAGTTGTCATTTGATTAACGGGGTCACAGCATTAGAGAATGATGTGATTGACTTTCCCATTCCGTTAGCTTAGCACTTGATCGTTTAGTATATTGTTATTGCTTTCTTCATGACTTATACATGTTCCTATGACTATGAGATTATGCAACTCCCGAATACCGGAGGAACACTTTGTGTGCTACCGAACGTCACAACGTAACTGGGTGATTATAAAGGTGCTCTACAGGTGTCTTCGATGGTACTTGTTGAGTTGGCATAGATCGAGATTAGGATTTGTCACTCCGATTGTCGGAGAGGTATCTCTGGGCCCTCTCGTTAATGCACATCACTATAAGCCTTGCAAGCAATGTGACTAATGAGTTAGTTGCGGGATGACGCATTACGGAATGAGTAAAGAGACTTGCCAGTAACGAGATTGAACTAGGTATTGAGATACCGACGATCGAATCTCGGGCAAGTAACATACCGATGACAAAAGGAACGTATGTTCTTATGTGGTTCGACCGATAAAGATCTTTGTAGAATATGTAGGAGCCAATATGGACATCCAGGTTCCGCTATTGGTTATTGACCAGAGAGGTGTCTCGGTCATGTCTACATAGTTCTTGAATCCGTAGGGTCCGCACGCTTAAACGTTCGTTGACGATATAGTATTATATGAGTTATGTATGTTGGTGACCGAATGTTGTTCGGAGTCCCGGATGAGATCACGGACATGACGAGGAACTCCGGAATGGTCCGGAGATAAAGTTTGATATATGGGATAATAGTGTTTGGTCTCCGGAAGGGTTCCAGAATTCACCGGAAGGGGTTCCGGATGTTTCCCGAAATGTTTGGGTACGAGAACACTTTATTTGGGCCAAAGGGGAAAGCCCACAAGGTTTTTGGAAAGCGCAAAAGGAAGTTTTGAGGAGTCCAGGGGCCAGACGCCAGGGTCCCTGGCGTCTGGGGCTAGACGCCGGGAACCCTAGCGTCTGCCCTGGAGTCCAAGAAGGACTCTTGCCTTTCGGCTGGAACCTACTTTGTGGAGGCTTTTACTCCAAGTTTCGACCCCAAGGCTCAACATATAAATAGAGGGGTAGGGCTAGCACCCAAGACACATCAAGAAACACCAAGCCGTGTGCCGGCAACCCCGTCCCCTCTAGTTTATCCTCCGTCATAGTTTTCGTAGTGTTTAGGCGAAGCCCTGCGGAGATTGTTCTTCACCAACACCGTCACCACGCCGTCGTGCTGCCGAAACTCATCTACTACTTTGGCCCTCTTGCTGGATCAAGAAGGCGAGGACGTCATCGAGCTGAACGTGTGCTGAACGCGGAGGTGCCGTACGTTCGGTACTTGATTGGGACGGATCCTGAATGTGTACGACTACATCAACTGCGTTGATAAACGCTTCCGCTTAAGGTCTATGAGGGTACGTGGACTACACTCTCCCCTCTCGTTGCTATGCATCACCATGATCTTGCGTGTGCGTAGGAATTTTTTTGAAATTACTATGCTCCCTAACAGGCGACTTACCAGCGGTCTGTGCAAAATTGCCTTCATGATCAAATTGGGCGCAATGTTCATGCTTATGTGGATGATATTGTGGTGAAGTCCAGGAAGAAGGAGACCCTGATAGATGATTTGAAGGAGACCTTTGACAATCTCCGGGTCTAGAAGATGATGCTTAACCCGGCCCAGTGTGTTTTTGGCATACCAGCAGGCAAGCTCTTAGGCTTTCTGGTTTTGGAACGGGGTATTGAAGCTAACCCGAAGAAAATAAAGGCTATTACCTCTCTGGCTAAACCGGCGTGCAACAATGATGTTCAGCATTTGGCGGGTCGTATTGCGGCCATGAGCCGGTTCATAAGCCGGTTGGGTGAGAAGGCTATCCCTCTGTACCAGATGATGAAGAAGACAGATCACTTTGTCTGGAGTGATGCTGCTGATCAGGCATTTGAGGCCTTGAAGAAACAATTGGCTGAGCCGTCGATTCTTGCTGCTCCCATTGATAAAGAACCTCTGTTGTTATATGTGGCTGCCAATAGCCGAGCTGTTAGCGTAGCCATTGTGGTGGAAAGGAAGGAATCAGGCAAGGAGCAACCGGTTCAACGGCCGGTTTACTACATCGACGAGGTGCTTATTGAGTCCAAGCAGAGGTATCCGCATTGGCAGAAGCTTGTATATGGGGTGTTCATGGCTAGTCGAAAGCTCAAGCAATATATTCTGGGTCATCCCATCACTATGGTTAGTTCTGCTCCTTTAGGGGATATTATTCAAAACAGAGAAGCCACAGGTCGGGTAGCCAAGTGGGCCATTGAGCTTGGACCTCATGGTTTAAAGTATATGCCTCGAACAGCCATCAAGTCTCAAGCACTTGTGGATTTCATAAATGATTGGACAGAGCTGCAGATGCCTGAGGAGAAGTCGGATAACACATATTGGACTATTCACTTTGATGGATCCAGGCAGTTGGAGGGCTCGGGGGCTGGAGTTGTTTTGACTTCCCCACGAGGTGATAAATTTTCTTACGTTCTCCGGTTGATGTTCCCTTGTACTAACAATGCAACTGAGTATGAGGCCTTGCTCCATGGTCTTCGGATGGCTAAGGAGATGAACTTAAGCTGGGTGAGGTGTTTTGGCGACTCAGATCTGGTAGCTCAGCAAGTTTCCGGTACTTGGGATTCCAAGGATACACTCATGGCGGCTTATCACCGAGAGGTTGATGCTATCGCTGGCCACTTCAAAGGTTATCAAGTGGAACATGTTGATCGCAGGAAAAATGAGGTGGCTGATGCTTTGAGCCGGTTAGGGTCCCAGCATAAGCCGGTGCCACCTAACACTTTCCTGGATATTCTGCATAACCCTTCAGTCAAATTGCCTACATAGGAAGATCTAGCTATTCATGACCCAGAAGCACAATTGGTGGCAGCTCTTCATGTTAGTCCTGACTGGACAGTTCCATATTTGGCTTATATGACCCGGGGCAAGTTACCTGAGGATGAAACTTTGGCCAAACAGATAACCCGGTGGTCTAAGTCAATGACTATTGTCAATGGGGAGTTGCATCATCGCAGTGTCACAGGGGCGTTTCAACGTTGCGTTTCTCCTGAGGAAGGCTGTGAGATTTTACGAGAGATTCATGAAGGAGATTGTGGTCATCATGCCGGCTCTAAGTCTCTCGTAGCCAAGGCTTTCCGTCACGGATTTATTGGATGACGGCTCATTCTGATGCAGAAGATTTGGTCAGTAAATGTGATGGTTGTCAGAAATTTTCCCAACGAGCTCATGTGCCATCTTAGGAATTGAGGATGATTCCAATTGCTTGGCCATTTGCAGTCTGGGGGCTTGATATGGTTGGGCCTTTCAAAAGGTCCAAGGATAAAAAGACCCACCTTTTGGTGGCGGTTGACAAATTTGCAAAGTGGGTTGAAGCGGAGCCGATTAGTAAGTGTGACGCGGCAACGGCGGTTCAATTCATCAAAAATGTGATTTTCCGTTTTGGCTTTCCCCATAGCATTATAACTGATAATGTCACTAATCTGTCCAAGGGTGCTATGAACGAATTTTGTCAACAAGAGCATATTCGACTTGATGTATCCTCAGTGGCTCAACCCCAGTCCAATGGTCAAGCTGAGCGAGCCAATCAAGAGATTTTGCGAGGCATCAAGCCCCGGCTTATGGTCCCTTCACAAAAGACGCCAGGTTGTTGGAGGAGTTACCTTCAGTGTTATGGAATATCAATACTACCCCTAACAGATCTATGGGTCACATGCCTTTCTTCATGGTTTACGGAGCAGAGGCAGTTCTCCCTAGTGACATCCATCACGATTCGCCCTGTGTGGCGGCTTATGTTGAAGATGATAATGAAAAAGCACGTCAGGATGCACTTGACCAGTTGGATGAGGAGCGTGACCTTGCGGCGGCTCGTTCAGTGATTTACCAGCTAGATTTGCACTGTTATCACAGCCGCCGGGTTAAAACCAGAACCTTTCAAGAAGGCGACTTGGTGCTCCGGCTTATCCAGGATCGGGCTGATATGCATAAACTATCCCCACCTTGGGAAGGGCCTTTTGTGGTCAGCAAAAATCTGAACAGCGGGTCATACTACCTTATCGATGTTCGAGGCCACAAGGACTCACGCACGTCGGAGGAGGAGACCCGCCGGCCGTGGAATATTGCTCATCTTCGGCCTTACTATACTTGAGCCACCAGCTCTTGTGATGTACATATCTTGACACTGTATATATTATGATGAATATAATAAAGCCGGCATCCCTGATAATTCAGGGCCTCTGTTGTTTCATTTTTCAAAAATAACGAGTCTTTATTGTCACTTCATATGATCGCTTGGGGGCTTCCTGCTCATCGAGCATAGCTATGATTACCCTCTTGATCCGGCTTGTACGCCATGATTACTAAATACTTGGGGGCTTCCTGCTCATTGAGCATAGCTATGATTACCCTATTCATCCGGCTTGTACGCCTGGAATGAAATATTACTTGGGGGCTCTTTGTTCAACGGACAAGAGTTTTTATGACCCTTGTAATAGGCTTGGAAGCCAGGCTTGGAAGCCAGGCTTGGAAGCCAGGTGTATTCACCTAAAAACCCGGGTTATCCTGCCTTTTAAATCTGCCACTCCACCCAGATTGACTGGAATGACTCACCGTACTTTTCACAAGTCAATCTTATACAGACCTTGAACTTGTCAAAGTTCAAATGATGATTGGTCATGTGAGGCCCGGCTTCTAAGGTTGAGTGAAGGTTTAACACAGCGGCTGTGCGGCCCTTTGAAAGCACTTGATTTGAAGGTTTGGCAGCTTGTGAAAGCCTTGTTTTTGTCTTTTGATTTATATTTGATTTGAACATTTTTTGAGGATAATCTTTTGTGACATGTTAATGAATGATTGAAAACCAATGACGGCTATGATGCCTTATGGTTCATATATGAATCTATCCGGAGTTTATTGACCCAGCTTGGCTTTGGACTATAAGTCGCCCGTGTATGATGATTTCTTATACTTGACAGCGTTGTGCGCTAAGTTTTGGGACACTACCCCTTCCTGCATACGACGTTCTAAGCCGGCAGAATATGTCAAGTGAATAGGGCATTGCATGCTCAATCTTTTGGGATATTACCCCTTACTGCACAGATATGATAAACCGACAGTGTGCGCAAATATCACAGGTATGATATTTTGTTATATAAAGGTTATGGGTAAACCGGCCCTGGAGTGAACCGCCAGAGCACTTGTGATTTGTTTGTGTGCACGTAAAATAATAAATTTGGTACACATATTTGATTAAAGCATGAGCATAAGTGGCAGATCTTCAATTGGCAGATCAACAATGTTGTGTAAACAAAACATGTACGAAGGCACGACAGATCAAGGGTTTACACTAGCCTATTACAAGGCATCTGATGGCCCAATGAGAATAAGTGTTTTGGAAATGTCAACACAGTAAAGTATTATGCTTAAAAAACCCGGCTCATGACTGTTGGCGGGTTGAAGCATGCGGATCATCCTGCACCTCTTCTTCATCTACATCTCCTTGCTTATCCATCAGCTGGAAGTTAGGTGTAGCCCAGTTGATACCGGTCAACGCTCTAAACACAGCTTCATCATCAATAAGGTTTGATGGGCCAATGTCAGGAGCGAAGGTATGCTTACGAGTCGGCGGGATGAGGTCCGTTGGCTGGTGAACCGGTGCTCTAATTTTCTTATTTTCAGCGTCATAAGCCGCCTGGTATGTGGCAAGATTGGTTTCATCTGCTAGCTTACTCGCTAAGGGGCGCATTGCTCTTGCTATTTCTGCAAAGTCATCAGCGCTGAAGGCAGTTCCGTCTTCTTTAACGCTGGGGCAGCTGTCGGTGTCAAAACCGGCGGATCTCGGGTAGGGGGTCCCGAACTGTGCGTCTAAGGTCGATGGTAACATGAGACAGGGGACATGAAATTTACCCAGGTTCAGGCCCTCTCTATGGAGGTAATACCGTACTTCCTGCTTGATTGATCTTGATGGATATGAGTATTACAAGAGTTGATCTACCACGAGATCGTAATATCTAAACCCTAGAATTCTAACCTGTATGACTATGGTAATGAGTACATGTCCTTTCCGGACTAAGTCCTCCGGTTTATATAGGCACCGGGAGGATCTAGGGAGGTCGGTTACAAAGGGAAAAGAATCTACGTATTTGGTCGCCAAGCTTGCCTTCCACGCCGAGAGAGTCCCATTCGGACACGGGTGCAGTCTTCGGTCTTCGTATCTTCATAGCCCATTAGTTCGGCCCATGGCTAACAGGCCGGACGCCCGAGGACCCCTTAGTCTAGGACTCCCTCAGTAGCCTCTGAACCTGGCTTCAATGACGAGGAGTCCGGCGCGCTGATTTGTTTTCGGCATTGCAAGGCGGGTTCCCTTCTTTCCGAACTCCAAGATAGTCTCCGGACATGATGATTGTATCTGGACCTGTAACACACACACCACACACAACCGCAGAGAGAATATAATTTTAGACGAATCTAATCCGATGACAACGTTTTATGACGTCACATCTGTCCGGTTGTAATTTCGAACCGTTTTTCGTCTGCCGCTCCATGTTCCGAGACGCGGTTGTCATTGGCACGTCTTGTCAAAGCAGAGATCGTGTCCCCTTATTGCGGGATTCTCATTAATACGGGTATGGGTAACCCAACCATGTTGTTTATACAACCCTTGGGAATAGGCAGGTTTTAAGGCGAGTGAGGAGGCGCTTGATATTTGCGGCCCTTTATAAGGGGATAAGAATTCGCCCTTATCTACTCACGCCTTCCCCTTCCTCTGCCCTTCCATCCTTGAGCTCCAGCGCCCAAGCCCCCATCTTTTTCCATCTCCGAAAAGCATCCGACCATGTCCGGATCCGGAGGTCAAGGCAAATGGATGGTCTCCTCTGTCAAGGAGAAAGACATCGCCGAGCTTCGGGCGGCCGGGTATTTGGCGAAGGAAATCGCCCACCGTCTTCCAGCCCAGGGCAAGTCGTCCCCACGCCGAAGCCCAACGAGAGGGTGGTATTCATCCCTCATTTTCTCCGCGGGCTAGGGTTTCCACTCCACCCTTTCGTCCGCGGGCTGATGTATTATTATGGGATAGACTTCCATGATCTATCCCCAAACTCTTTCCTCAACATCTCGGCGTTCATCGTCGTATGTGAGGCATTCCTCCGCATCCAACCCCACTTCGGGCTGTGGCTCAAAGTTTTCAACGTGAAGCCGAAGGTAGTGGACGGCCAGCACGCGGAGTGCAGAGGAGCCATGGTGAGTAAGTTGGCCAATGTCTCCTGGCCAAAAGGCACTTTCGTGGAGACTATCAAGGAATGGCAAAAACAATGGTTCTACATCACAGAACCCCGCGGCACAAACTGGGCCGCGGAAGCCGAATTTAACTCCGGCGCTCCCATGCGACTCACCTCCTGGGCCGAGAAGAGCCCAAATTGGTGTTCGCCGGACGAGCTAATAGCGCTGCAGACGCGTGTTCAAAGCATGGTGGACAAGAATGTCAAACTTGTCGATGTGATCCAGGTGATGCTAGTTCGCCGGATTCTCCCGTGCCAAAGCCGAAGCCTCCCGCTATGGAAGTTCAATCCGAAGAAGCACCATACCCTAAAGGGGCTCTTCGAGACCACTCACGAAGATGCCTGGAAATTGCTCTTCAAAGGCAACGAGATACCGCCAGCCACGGATTCGGACCGTGGACATGACATTAACCACCCCGCCAGCGAGGTGAGTTTCCAACACGTCCTCTACTTGTCTACTCTAAGGAAGATATCCGAACTTTCACCGTCATTGCTTTTTCTAGAATGGATGAAGAGGGCGAAGCGGATCCAGTGTCCGGCTGCCTGAATAACCAGTCATCCCGTGTTTAGCAAAGATGCTGGTGTCGGCGCCCTATAAGCCGCCTGAGAAGAAGGCCAAGGGGGTCCGGAGTGGCCCCCGTCGCAAGTGCGCTTCGGACGCGGCGTCTGAAGACGAGACCCGCTCCTCTGCCACCGAGGATGATGACGATGAGGAGGAGGAGGAGGAGAACAACCCTCCCCCTGACGAGGGAAGGAAGAAGAGGGCAGCCTCCACGAACCTGGAGGCGGGGATGCCCAAAAAGGGGAAGGGCTCTTTTGCGGGCAAACCCACGTGGGACGTCGACAACAGTCCGGAGCGACACCCCCGCACCAAGCCTCAAGCTGCTTCATAAGTGTTATGACTCCCGCATACCCGTATGTCCAACCTCTCCATTTCAATGTATTGACATGGTTAATTATGCTATCGCAGTCCGGCCCACAACAGTTCCCAGCAATCCTCATCAAGAGGTTCGTTGGACTTAAAGGAGATGGCCAGCGAGACACCGCCAGCCGCCTACTCTCCCAAGGCCAAAGGGGATGACGAGGGGCTCTCCCAACGGACCTTCCCAGGCCGGGGAGAGGATCAAGAGGCGCCCGAAGGCGAAGCCCCTGTCGCCGAACACCAGGGGGAACCAATCCCCCGGGAAACTGAGGAGAAGGGCCGTACTCAGTTCGGCCCTCAACCAGACTTGATTCCGAAGACCGATACGGCTCTGAAATCTGACACGCAATCTCCTTCGAAAGAAGGGGGTATGCCTATTCCACCGGTGACCCATGTCCAACCAGGGGCACCAGATGATCTGTTGGAAGCGCTGTGAGGCGCTTCCATTGCGGATGAGCACTGTGTTCTTATGAGCACGGTGATTGAAAGGGTTCAGTCCGTTAAGAGTGGACTAACCGAAGCCTGCAGCAGCCTGCTGACAGGTTTTGAGGTAAGCGACGCAAAAGGAGAAAATCCCAATATAGACAGTAGCCCCTGAGACACTGTCCGGTGTTCGGAAAGAAAAGCCGGGCAGAGGATCAATCCTTTTATTACAGGAAACTAACTAAATTTGTTTGGAATAAATATGCAGGCGTCGCTGCTGGCCGCGGCCTCACATGCTGCCGAAGTCTTCGATCTGAAGCGGAGGCTGGAGCAGGCCGAGGAGGAGCTCGGGCCAGATGAGGAGGCGGCTCCAGGAGAATCAAGTTATGTGAGAACCCGATCAATATTCGAAAATAGTAAAATATATATTGACCAAAGTGTCATGATATGTATAGGAGCGACGACCGAGGTCGAGGCCCTGAAAAAGGCTCTGGGCGAAGCCGAGGGGAAGGCTGTCAAGGAGCAGGCTGCCTGTAAGAAGCTCAAGGCCCGGGTCAACGAGCTCCAACAAGAGCTCCATGACGCGGTGAAGAAGTATGCACTACAAAAAAAATACACTTCTGTGATGATACATGTTTGTCACAGTAGGTCACGTTTTCTGTCATGCATGTACATCCATGACAATTTTATGACAGAATCAAGATAGTCATACCTGTGCTGTCGTAGAAGTGTTCCATGACATTACCAAAATTATCATCACGGAAGTGTCCACTTCCATGACGATAAATCGCGCGTCATAGAAGTGCTTTCGTCAAGGGCGACCGACACGTGGCATCCACCGTAACGGAACGCTGTTAAGCTATCGAGTCCGGTTTTGGATCCGCTAACCCGTTAACAGCCCCGACCAATGGGGATTTTCCACGTGTAAAATCATCATTGGCTGGAGGGAACACGTGTCGGCTTGCCGTTGGACAGATGTCATCCACTCATTGGACCCAAAAAGCCTATGATACGTCGACACGTGGCATGGCCCAATAGAGGCCCATTCCTATGAAAGGTCGGCCCGTTTGACTTGGACAAAAGGTGGCGGGCCGGCCCATGGCAAGCCTGTTAACGGCCTGTTCGCATATAGCCCATTTACAGCCCACTAACCCAGGGCCCGTTTACGGCCTATCTGAATTAGGCCCAGTAGCGTCATCTAGGCCATCCAATATAATTCCATCCCGTTTTAACTTCCGGCCCATGTATGGCCCATGACATCTTTCGACCCATATGAGGCCCATAGTAACCCTCGGCCCATTAATGGCCCGTGGTAAAACTGGCCCGTAATGAACAGTGTATCACTTTATACCCACTAACGGCCCATTATTCCGTTCAGCCGTTTCCAGCCCATGTTATCTTTCGGCCTTCTCAGGGCCCATTTATTATTGGGCTCATTAGCATTCGTTTACTTTCGGCCCGTTACTGTCATTTTCTGCTTGTGGGCCAAATTCAGCCCGTGGTTACAGTCGGCCCTTTTGTGGCCCATTAATACGTTGGGCCGTTTTCATAGCGTCATCAAATACGGCCGATTAACGACGGCCCATTATGGTCGGCCCAAGAACGGACGATTTCAAATCTAGCCCATTTACGGCCATAATGTGGTCTGTTATTGGCCCATGTTTGGCCAACCGATCATACGGCCCGTAGAAGGCCCATTGATGATACGGCCCGTAGAAGGCCCATTGTGTTAACGGCCCGTATAAGGCCCATGATTTCTACGCCCCGTAGAAGGCCCATTGTTTCTACGGTCCTTAGAAGGCCCATTGTTTCTACGGCCCGTAGGAGGCCCATGTTAACTATAGTAAATATGTAGCCCATGGTTAATGTGGCCTAGTTTTAAAAAACAGGTTATTGCGGCCACTAGCAACCGCGGAAAAAGAACTGCACTGACTACAAGAAAACAAATAAACAAGACAATAAGGAAATAAATAGGCAAGCAACTTACGCTAGGCTATCACGGCTATTACACATATTACATCCACTGGGCATCAAAGTTCGCCACCAGTGCAAATATAGGGAACAAAGCAGCATATAAACGCCGCAGCAAAACAAGTCCAGAACTGAAACCACTTCAGAAGAGCTCAAGAAACAATATCCTGGGTACCCATAATGCTGGCAAGATGCTTAGCAAGCTTATTAACTTTCTCTTGTTTGGCGCTTAAATACTCCAGTACTTGCTGTTGCACCAGAAAGTATGCATCTGAATTCTGCAGGGACTTCCTCAGTCCTTCGGCTTCCTGTCGCATAACATCTGATCGATGTCTTTCAACTTGAAGTTGAGACTCAAGAAGCCGAACTGATTCAGGCAGCGAGTTCAAAGAGCTGGTGCCAGCAGTAGTAGCCAGTAACTCGAACACTACATCAAGACAGGACTTTGGGGTTGTCTCACTGTCTTCAATATAGTTTTTATCAGCTTTCTTAGAGACCAACAGGGATGTCTTACTATCTTGAACCTTATCTGCATTACTTCCTGTACCATTGCATAACGGGGTACTCTTCTCCAATATTTTATCCGCATTCTAAAAGAGAAACAAACAAACACATCACAGGTTTACAATGTAGTATATGAAACTCATTTTGGTAAACCAGTTCAGTAGTAAGGTGGACAGGATAACAGCATGAAACAAACATATATCTATGTAGTATGGTCACTGTATGGTCTATATCATTCTAGTTTATATTGCCAAATCAAGATAGATACCGTTCGAATCATATCTATTTAAGACAAAGCAGCTTAGACAGAATATAAGTGTGGGAAACTACACAGCAATAACAACACTTATAAGGTGCATGGCATGAGAATATAACTGTTTATTCAATTGAAACTGAAATCAACATAGAGCAAGTTACAACAACAAACACGTTAAAGAAACAGGTTTAAAACATACCTGTTGCGCCATTGGAGTTTCAATTGCATCCTTCAAATTTAAAATTAGTTGGTATGAGTAAGTACAGTGATGCAAGAGCAAAGTAGTATGAACCATAGCTACGGAACCTGACCTGAGAACAATTCTTCCTCTGCTTTAAGCGTTGACTTGGGGTTCGGAGTGGTGGTCCTCGTGTTTTGGGCACTGCAGTTGCCTTACTAACTGCTCGTGTTTGGGTGCTCTGTGGTGGAGACGGTGTTGTGTCAACCGGAACTGGGTTACTATCTCTGAGGTTGGGGTTAGAAGGGGTGTAGCTGGTTCTCTGTCCAACTGGGTAGGGGTACAATCTGCGTGAGTCTGGGTTATGTGTGGTGGGGCTGGTTCTTGGGCAAGTACAACCGTGGTTCTATCTCCATCGACAGGTAGCACAATCTTTTCCGAAGACCATGTTTTTACTCCCACAGATACTGCCATCACCCCCTCCAATTGAAATGGCTGATA
Source organism: Aegilops tauschii subsp. strangulata (assembly GCF_002575655.3). NCBI lineage: Eukaryota > Viridiplantae > Streptophyta > Magnoliopsida > Poales > Poaceae > Aegilops > Aegilops tauschii. Next base: position 426,478,990 of record NC_053036.3, on the reverse strand, counting down.
AACAAGAAAAGTAATTGAATGTACAGACATTGTAAGATAGACAGGTGCAATGGATAGTAGGGAAGAAAACAGGGCATGAAATATTCACATTTATGTTGTCTAACCAAACAGAATAGCAGGACATAATTTCACATATATGATGGCTAATTAAACAGGATAGCATGACACAATTTCACATGTATGATGGCTAACTAAACAGGATAGAATGACATACTTCAAAATATGATGACTATGTAAACAGGATGACATGATATAACTATACGACGTGTCTATTAAAGTGGTTGGCATGCCATAAATCACAAACATGCCGTCGATGGAAACATGATGGCATGATATAATTCACGGATAGAATGACATAATTCAAAATATGATGACTATGTGAAGTGTGAACAGGATGAGATGATATAACTATATTATGTCTTTAGAAAATCGTTTGGCATGCCATAATTCAGATACATGCTATCTATGTAAACATCATGGCATGATATAATTCAAATATATGATTTATATACTAAGGAAGTGAGCAGAGGGCAATCGCATATATGATGTGTCAACTAAGGAGATGGCATTCAATATCGTGTATATGATGTAAAAACTAAGCATTGCAATACAACATATGCATGATATGAGTAATATAACCCTGCCAAGTTTGAGCATACACCTCAGGGGGATAATAGGACTGTTCATCTGCCTCTGAATCCTCCTCTGAAGAGCTATCTGTAACCAGCAAGATATCTGCTTCACCAGGTAGCATTGTCTGCTCTGAAGACCTTGTTTTCACTCCAGATTTGTCCATCACCAATTCAAATGGCTGATGCACAGGAAGAGCAGTTGAATATACAAACATTGTCGACAAAAGCAATGATAAATACAAAAAAAGGACGGCATGATATAATTCACATATATGACGCTTGGCTAAACAGCATGGCATTGCATAATTCACATATATAATGCCTTGCAGCAAGATAGCATTGCATAATTCACATATATAATGTCTTGCAACAAGATGGCATTGCATAATTCACATATATGGTAATTAGACACTAAACAGGTGGCATTCACACAAAGCATGTCTAAACTAAGCAAATGACATAGCAATGCAAGATACCATACGCACGATATGAGCAACATAACCCTGCCAAGTTAGAGCATGCACCTCGGGGGGGGGGGGGAATAGGACTGGTCATCTGTATTTGAATCCTCCTCTGAGGAGCTATCTGTAACCACCAAGACATGCGCTTCGTCAGATAGCATTGTCTGCTCTAAAGACCTTGTTTCCACTCCAGATTTTTCCATGACCGTGCCGAATGGCTGATGCACAGGAAGAGTAATTGAATGTACTAAAATTGTTGACAAATTTAACACGTAATAAAAAATGATGTCATGATATAATTCACATATAAGATGACTCGCTAACCAGGGTGGCATTGCAAAATTCACATATATGATGCCTGGCTAAACAAGATGGCATTACATGATTCACATATACGGTAAAGAAACTAAACAGATGGCATTGACACAAAGCATGTCTAAACTAAGCAGATGATATCCTTGATGTATATAGTAAGCAATGCAAGGCACCATATGCATGATTTTACCAATATGCCAAGTTAGAGCGAAGACCTCATGGGGTAAATAGGAGTGGTGTTCTGCTTCTGAATCCCCCTCAGAACAGTTACCTTCCTCTTGATTACGATCTGAAATGGGTGGAGGGGGGCTGCCTTTGCGCCCACCATGGAGCAACGTCTGCATGAAATTTTATTGCCACGCAAGGCTCATCTCTTTTGCTCTACATGTTCAGTTCCATTGTGTACAATAACTGACATGCATAGGAATAAAACATAGTGAGATTATGTAAGGAGTGCATGCACAAATCCAGAGTGATGATAGCAAACTGTGGATAGACCCAAAACAAATGATAGCAGACAGATAATAGCTTTAGTTAAAAAATACAGATAATGGCTCCTTTAATGTTTGTTTGCACCCAACATGAAACTCATAGTAGACACCCGAGATTAACCAGATAGTAGACAGATAGTACTGATTGCTGCCCCAATATGTACCCCACAACCATTTAAAAACTCAAGTTTCAGCATAAGTTTGGACCTGAGTCGGAGTCTAATAGGTGAACACGACGATAAAGTAGCATGTTATCATATTAAGCAATGCATAACGTAAGCAGACACGGAAGAGTGCGACCTCTCTTGCGGACCCGTGTAGTCCTCAAGGTCATCTGCTCAGTTGATGATGGTAATGCAGTTGTCGTGGCTGCTGGCGGCAGGGAAGAAGATCTGAGGCGGCGAAAGATAGTCTGGAGAGTGGATCCATACTGTGGTGAACCCTTCTGTCGTTGGAGCAGCTGAGCTGGGGTGGAACACAACACCGCAGGAGCAGGACAAACCACACAAGGTTTTCTTTGACACATATCTGTAACAGAAGTAATTGTGTAAGGGCTTGTTTGAATTTGAAGATTCTAACAATGCAGGGATAGGAAATAGACAGGAATAGGATAGGAATGCACGTGCAAAACAGAGAATTTAAAAACACAGGATTTCTGCCAATCTGGGTGTTTGGTTCACAAGAATTGGAAGATCGTAGGATGCAAAGAAGCATGGTGAGATTAAGTCAAACCACAAGAAGTGTACAACCTCTTTGGCGAAGCCATGTCGATCTCAGCGTGATTGGGTTGGCCGGTGAGGATGCTCCGGCTGACATGGCTGTCGGAGGAGGGGAAGAAGATCTTAGGCGTCTGGAGATGGAGCCCGAGGTACTGCTCTGCTGTGATGGAGGGTTTCGTCGTTGGAGCAGCTCCCGTGAGTTGTATGACGCCGAGGCTGAAGCAGGACAAGAGAGACAATGTTAACCTGAGTGGAATTATAATAGAATCTCCAATAGATGACTAAAATACATAACCACAAAGTGCTAGATGTATACATCAGCCGCTCATCTCTAAACTTAACTGTCGAAACTGAATTTAACTGTCGAAACTGAACTTAACTGTTGAAACTGAATTTTGTTGTCGAAACTGAACGCACTAGAGGTGAGGCTACACGTCAGTCGACTGACTTTTTCATCTCTGGTCAGTCGATTTTGCAGCCCTTGGATACGAAATCAAGGGCCTGCAATTCATCTTCAACCTCCACCCCCCTGAGCCGCCAGCCACCACCGGCCAAACAGCCGCCCTGAAAACACTCCCCACCGCCGCCCCGCCGCCGCCCCGGCCATCCCTCTAGCCCCCCCCCCCCCTGCCGAGCTTTTTCTCCGGTGATCCCCACGCCACCGCCCCACCAATGTCGGCGACCACCGCCCCCACCCTGAACCCTAAGATAGATAGTGGGGTACCTCTCCAGCGAGCCCCCCTCCCCGCTGCGGCTGGTTCTTCCTTAACTCCGGCGAGCGCCCCCACCCCCTGAAAATCAACTGACCCAAAAGTCGATTCAGTCGACTGAAGTGTAGCTAAATCGGAGCAGCATCGCAAGCAAGAGCAAGAGCGAGAGTAGCAGCGCGAGCAAGAGCAGACCAGGCAGGGGACCGAGAGCAAGAGCAGAGCAGCAGCGCGAGCGAGAGCTAAAGCAGCAGCAGCTCCTACTGATGTGGACGTCGCCGCCGAGGGAGCGACGCTGTGGAGGAAGTGGCCAGCGACGCCGCCGTGGATGGAGTCGCGCCGTGTCGGCTCGGGACCAAGCGCCGGCAGCACCGTGAGATCGAATCAAGAAGAAAATGCGGCGATTAGTGTACAACCTCTTTGGTGGCGCCGATTAGGCCGCAGCTTCATCCAAGGAAACGGTGATGATGATGCTCTTCCGGTGGTGCAGGTGAAGACGATGGTGTGGGAATGGAGGTGGCGCGAAAGACGAGGGGAACATCGGGGCAGCTCCTTGGAGGTGGAGGACGGGGTGGCTGAACCGGCAGGACGACCAGATCGACGACGGATCCTCATCCGATACGGTGGATGAGGGACATCGAGGTGTTGCTGTGGACGACGTCGTCGGGGAAGAGGCTCCGGCTGGGTGGCGGACGGAGGAGGGTGTGGGGCTTCGCGGGTTTTCCCGGCCTCGGTCTACGAATGGGTGGGCGGATGGGATGGGAGTGGGGAACCATGGCTTAGGGACGCGCTTGTCCGAAATGTGGGGTAAGTTACGAAAGTACCCCCACCGATTTGAGGCGGTTCTTTCGGTTCAGGGGTACCACAGGCATTTCGCGTGTCGGGATTTCACAGGAGGTGGGAGTTTTCGCGTGCGTTGTAATTTTGGAATAGCAAGGCGTGGGTTGAGATGGAGGGAGTTGTCGGAGCACAACGAGACAAAGATTTATCTTAAATATTTCGGGGTAACAAGGCGCGAGGCGGGAGTTTCGCAGCACGATAGACAGAGACGCTAGCTTGAAATTTCGGCATAACAAGGCGCGGCTTGAAATTTTGGGAGAACAAGCTTAACGTGTACCCAAAAGAAAAAAAGACAATTTAGACTAGTATGATATACTACGTACAATGTGTTTAACACGCACAACACAAACACACACAGACACCATTTAGACTAGTAAGGTACACGTGCATTGCACGCATGAGATTTGGCAACCAAATTATGAATAAATACCACATTATAGCATGTAAGCTTTGAGTCATATATGCATGATGTAGATGTTCGTTTAATTCTTATAGTTCATTTCGTTCAAAATCATCTAGTTTTTATAAGAAAGCTAATCTATTTTAAGATTCATGGAATTGTGCGTTGTAAGGCATAAAGTAAAAACAAATCATGTAGAAAAACATTTGGGCAATTCTGATACGGAAGATTCTAGAACAAAGAAGAAGTGCTTGTGTTTTGAGGTTTGTGCATTATGCTTAAGTTCAACCATAGAGTCTTCTAGATTGTACATGTGGCAAAATCTGGTGGAATCTAGATGATATCCAACGGCCAGTAGTGCTCAAATTTGCCAGCTCTGCACCATCGGATTGGCCTCATCCAACAACCATCTTTCAAAGTTAAAGTTATCCGCACACTATATAAAAAATATAAAATATAAAATATATCTAGGGGTATAGATGTAGATATGTGATGCGGAAGCCACCCATCATCTCCAAGTAGAATAGTATGTCCATGCACGGATGCAATGTGGCCAAACGATGTCTGCCATCAGTATCTCAAATTCAAACCAGTCTGACCTTGTTCAATGTGTATACATTACAACATGCTCGTTTCCAAACCACACCGTGCCGATCTCCGTTATATTCATGTATGCATGGGTTTCAAACATCATGATCTCTTATTCAAATATTTGAATTCAACTTTACATTCATTATGACCTCACCTAGTCTTTTACACCCACACATTGGTCTTCTCTTTATAATTGTACCACTAACTTTCTCTCGTGCATGCATGCACAGACACTACCGGTCGGCATTATCCATCGCACACATGCAATCTTTTTCTTCAGGTCGGTCTCCCATGAAGGCACACACACACAAACATCCCCCTCTCCATCATATCGGGCATTCTTTATCTCTCACATGCATGCGCAACGATCGATGTTCCTCTATGTGTGTGTGTGTATAGCTAGGCCTTTCATAGTTTTCCACATAAATCGATCAATCTATATATCTAGTGAGGTCTCACCCTCTTTCCCACGTCCACATCGATCAATCTATACCTCTCTATATAGGATTACATATATAGCTAATACACCCACATTAATTATATATCCAATGCCCCCTCTCATCACCCATGCCTTCCGCTTCATCTCTCAGTCGCGCGCACAATGGCGAAGACAGGGGCAGCAAGGGCCCTCCCCCTAACATCACTATATATCGAGGCTAATATGAATGTGATCATTAGACAATTGCTGGTAAAAATGGTTTAAGTTGACGAATTGGCCCTCCTCGTAAAGGATTAGCAATACTTGGCCCCCTAGCTCATGGGACATTTTTCATGGCTCCGCCACTGCGCGCAACAACGCACGTTCTCTCCCCCTCTCTCTAAATATCGATCTCGCAGTTGTGCACTCCTTCATAGTCTCCCTCCACTCGGGCCCTCGCACCATCTTCTAGCCCCCCACTGGATTTTGCCACATGTACAATCTAGCAGACTCCATGGTTGAACTTAAGCATAATGCACAAATCTCAAACAACAGTGGTTCTCCTTTGTTCTAGAATCTTCCGTATCATAACTGCCCAAACTTTTTTTCTAGTTGAATTTCCATTATTTGTTTTTACTTTATGCTTTACAACGCACAATTCCATGAATCATAAAATAGATTAAGGGCTTCTTTGATTCAAAGGATTCTCGAAGTAATTTTGGAGGATTCTAATCCTTAGGAATTTTTCCTATCTTGGTTGTTTGATTCGTAGGATTGTAAACCATAGGAATTTTTCCATATGATTAATTTGCACTAGATTTCATAGGAAACATCCCATCCACTCAAACCTCTTTGAAAGAATTCTGCGTTTTTTCTATGCACAATCAAACACTCGTACCATCCTGTAGGATTCAAGACGACATTCCACTCTAATCCCATGTTCTTCCTATTCCCGCGTTTTGGAAATCCTACGAATCAAAGAGGCCCTAGGTTTTTATAAAAACTAATTGATTTTGAATGAGATGAACTATAAGAATTAAACGAAGGTCTACATCAGGCATATATGACTCAGAGCTTACATGCTACAGTAAGGTATTTATTCATAATTTGGTTACAAAATCTGACGCGTGCAATGCACGTGTACCTTACTAGTACTTCGAGTATGTGCAAAACACAATGGCACGCTACACAGTGTCTCTCTTACAGTTCATGAAGCCACGTGGCACATGTGGAGGCGTTCTCGCGACATCCTTGTGTGGATTGATCACAGTGACATGCTGCTGGTTCCAGAAGAATGTACTCGTCCTCCCTGAGCCGCACTGGCGGTACATGCACGAAGCGAAGATGTGCACGCACGCCATGCACGCACTCATTCCCTCGCACGCACACGCGGGTACACGGACGGACGCAATTTTGTACCAAGATCCACCCCATGTGATAATTTGACGCGTGTAAAGTCCTTCACTTCATTGATGGTCAATTAATACAGCACATGCAAATTGAGTGGACGTGAGGGCGGAAGAAAGACATTACTACTCCACTGCACGCATGCGGGTAGTTAAATCATGGGTTGCTAGTAGTACTTCCATTGGTCTCCTTCGTATTTTGTGTCAATTTTTGATAGTAACATAATATTTACGCATCTGAGCAGTGTAGTCTACTTGAAATTTATGTTCCACTAAACTCATCGTGATCTGTTTCGGGCCTCGAAACCAAAAAACCATCAATTAATCTTTACCTTGTTCCCATCACATTCGAAAATACTAGTGCTACAATTAAGTGCAAGCCTGCTCACACCTACCAGTACATACCAAACCTGAATGTGTTCCCACTATGCAGGTTTTAGTACTAGTGCTAGTACTTAGGTTATAAAAAGGGGAACTACCTAACCGAAAATTACTCTACCTTCCGCCTCATAAGTCCTCCTTCTTCGTCCGTCCTTGCCATGGCCGGTGTGCAGAGCTCTAGGTCGAGAACTACTCGTAACAAGGGAGCGGCAACCAAGGCTGTGGAAAAAAAGAGAGGGCTCGCCGCCACGCAGAGACCTCGAAAGATCTCTCACGGGCAGGCGATGGCTCCGAGGAGCTCCCTAGACGCGGAGGCGAACATGCCGAGCTGGTGACGCAGGAGTCGTTATCCCTCGACGGCATGCCCGATCAGCTCAATAAGCACCTCAATAAGCAAAAGGAGTTCATCCACGGCTTGGTGGAGCTGCTGAAGGAGAGCCTCGACGACATGCCCGCTGAGCTCAATGAGAAGGGGGAGTTGACCGCCGGCTTTGGTGATGCTGCTGAAGAAGAGCATTGCCTCGGAGAAGAAGGCGACCGGCGAAATCCTGCAACTTCAGGAGGACAAGGCGAAGCTCTGCCACGAGCTCGACCTACTGAAGGAGGAGAACGCCGGCTGGAAGAAGCTGCCTGAGAATAGTAGTTCCTCGATGAAGATGTTGCAGGCCCTCGTCATGGAACAGAAGGAGGAGTTGGCGAAGCTCCGCATCGAGCACCCGGCTGCTGTCAAGGTACGTAATGCGTCCGTGGAACAGATGATGAAGGCTCACGTCGAGAAATCCCGCGTCATGGACACAATGATGAAGATGGCGGAGGAGATGCGCAAGGAGATGGAGGTCGTGGAGGCGATGAAGAAGCAGTTACGACTCCGCGGCCAGCAACCCTTCATGTAGTGAGAGCAGCGCCCCAGATTTGTGTGTGCGTCTTCCTTATTTTTTGGGGTGATAATCCTCCTTCTTCTTTTGCTCATGTGTTTCTTATTTTGCTTCGGGTGTCTCGCCGCACGTGTCACCTTCTCTGCGAGGCATGAATAGAACAATGCTAAAAATGAGATTACTAGAAAATTAGATCATTCTTTATCGCCCATAGAACAATGCCTCTTGCTAGTAATATATAATAAGAGTAGAGAGTAGAGGATATGGTACTGGGCTGCCGTGTTTCGTGCTCCTCCGTCGTACTCCAGTGGAAAACTTGAGTATACCGCACGGTTCTTTGCTCCTCCTCAGGTCGTCGGCACATTTATATGAGCAGTCAAATCGGCCCCGCCTTCCAGCAGTAATGAGCCGTCAAATCACAAAGGCCCTCGCCTCTCGTGAAAAGGACCAAGCTAGACTGCCCCGCTCTCTATCCTTTTAAAAAATGTATACATTTGTAAAGTAGTAGTATCGATGGATTGCGCCATGGAGCAAAACTAACAAGATGTAATTAAAGAAAAAAGGTGGTACATATAGAGAGCGCTCGTCGCCAAATTATGCATATACTATATGACACTACCCACTATGAAGGTACTAGTAACATAGACTAGTAACTAGTCTATGCTACTCTCCACTATGACCAGCCAAAGTCGAGGCGCAGATACCAACGAGGGCCTGGTTGTGTCTATACTTGGACAACTCACCCGACTGCATGCGCACCAGGCAGACGAAGCTCGTGTCGTGTTGGTGCCATGTGCGGCCCGCACATTAACCAAAACCTCACGCCTCCATCTTAGCCTCTGCGTTTTAAACTTCTCAATCTCAAGGCCAAGGAGCAACGTGAAACCTATGATAGAGCCAATCGGATGGTTGAGAACACTACAATTTGTAGCTACAGATGCGTGTGTGAGAGAGGATGAGTGCGTGCACCTCTTCTCGGAGTACAACTGTATGTGGGTGGCATCAACCTAGGGAGCAGTGATGGTGCGTGCGAGAAGTCCCGAGAGATAGGTGTAATGCGTCTGGAAAAAAAGACTAGTCTATAGCTCGCCATGAGGCTATTCCAGTCGAACGCCAAGCGTAAGATATGTATCCGACGGTGCCAGTTTTTACACGTACACAACAGTATTAAAAGAACTAGTACCATGGCATATGCTACACCACGGCCGAGAAAACGTGCCAACATTACGCCATCCGGGAATAGTGCCGCACTTTGAAACTAGAACCATCAATAAATTTTGAGCGTGTCTCATCACATTCCAAATTACTACTACTACCACGCTATATTTAATTGCAAACCTGTTCACACCGATCATAACCTAAACGGTTTCCCACTTAGGAGCGTATTAGTAGTACTCGGTTATAAATACTACTATGCTAAGATGACTGCACACTCCTCCTCAACTCCTCATCCACAAAAAACAATCAAGTCAATCAAGCCATAGCCAGCGTGAGTTCTGGGTCGAGAGATTTCCACCAGGGAGTGGTGAGCATGGAAGAGGAAGCAAGAGAGATGTCCCGCCTCGCCGCGAAAGCAGCCGACATGTCCAGCCGCGCAGCAGTAGCAGCACAGAGGTCCCGCCGCACCACCGAAGCTGCACGGAGGTCCCGCCGCACCGTCGATGTAGCAGACTGGTCCGGCCACGTCGTGGAAGCAGCAGAGATGTCCCGCCGTGCCGCGGCGGCCTGGGAAAATTTCTCGCGGGCAGGCGAGGACTCTTATAGGCGCATGCATGCGATAGTCCATAGCCAGATGGATCAGATCTCCGGCTGGGCGAGGATGCAGGACGAGGCTACCGGCGTCATCCGGCAACTAGGGGAGGGCAATGCGAAGCTCCGGGGCGAGCGCGACCTGCTGAGGGCGAAGATCGCCGGAAGGGCGAAGCAGGAGGAGCAGACCGCTGCCTTGTTGCAGAGGACGGGCGTCATCATCAAGAAACTTATGGACGAGAATGCCATGCTCCGCATTGAGCGCAACAGGCTGGTGGAGGAATCCATGGATGCTGCCAAGCAGCGTATTAAGGACATGAAACTGATGAAAGAGATCATCGCCCACCGCGAGAACCAGTCTCCGCGACTTGCAGCGCATAAAGAAAGTAGAGATCAGCGAGCCAGATCGTTGTATGTGTCTTCCTTCTTCTTTTGCCCTTGTGTCTTTCGGGCGTAGCCGCATGTGGATTTTTTAATTATCTTCCTAATTATGTAAGACAATTATTATCCACTCTCGTTGTCCTTATATATATTCATCAGTCTTGCTATAATTCGCAGTAGATGCTATATAGGTCCGTCGGATCTTACATCAAGATCCGTGCAAAATTTTCTTTTCAGATTTTCTTTTTCTCTCTCTTAAATCTCAGTCGAGTGGGACATTGACACGCCATTAAACAGAGGCTCGGGCGCCATTAATAGAGACCTTGGGAGAGAGGTGGACGGCAGATGGAGGTCAAAGGGAATCCTCCCGATAAGCACGCGTAGGGGTCTGATCGCACGCCTCCCGTACTCAAATAGCTACCCTGCACGGCGCCTCCTAGCTAATAAAAAAAGGGACGCGTGGCGGCACGTAAATGGTAAATAGAACGCCCACGATTTCAGTAATACTTGTGTTTCCGATTGTAACGTGACAACACTTATTCCAAAATGACTTTGTTGATTGTTAATGTGCGCGCCTTCGCAAATTGGACAGCAAAATTACCACAGCATGTTGGTGCCATGTCATGACACCAAGCCAGGTTTCATGATTTTCATGCGTGTTTCGGATTTACAGGAATTAATAACCAAGTTTCTCAATGTTTCCAGCCGAGCCATGACGCCCGGATGTTTGAATTTCATTCCCATTTCTGGCATGGGACCTAGAAATTTACCCGAGGACACACATGTGATTTTTCAACCAGCTTTGGTGTACTGGAGCATGTGCTTGTATTTAAAATTTGAATTATGCACACAAAGGTGACACGTTCCCTCTCAGAACCACGAGCCTTCTTGAGAGAAACTCCGGTTTGCAAGAAACTTATACCAAAACTTGTTCCTATTCTGCAAATTTTTTTACCACAGCATGGTAGTACCATGACATGACACCATGCCAAGTTTCATGATTTTCAGGCGTGTTTTGGATTCACAAGAATTTTAAAACCAAGCTTCTCAATGTTCTCGGCCGAACCACGATGCCCAGATGTTTGAATTTCATTCCCATTTCTTGCATGGGACCTAGAAATTCACCCGAGGACACACATGTGATTTTTCAGTCAACTTCGGTGCACGGGAGCATGTGCTTGTAGTTCAAATTCGAATTATGCACATTAAATGACCAGAAACTCAATTAATGTACAAAAAGGCCAAACAAATCGGAATAATTCCAAAATTTAACAGGGCACTCATATAGTTCTATGTTGCCTCTGTAAAGAAAATCTGGGGGGAGGTAGCGTATATTGTTTCTCACACAAAGGTATAAAGAAATAAATAAATAAATAAATTAGCATAACTATTTAATTCTTGGGTTCTTATTATTTATGCCACTAGTTGTGTATCACTACTCAGTTTTGCCATTAGAAGTTACAACTACTCAAAAAATGCCATCGATCCGTGAGATGCCTGCTCAAAAATGCAATTAGATATCTAAAAAACGCCATCGTTAAGTTAGATGTTTGCTCAGAAATGCCATTAGACATTGTTATTTTCACGTCAAACCCGTTGACCATGTTACATGACAAAAATAAGCCGATTCTCACAATGATAAGTTAATGGTGTCCAGCACAACACACCCCTCAAATAAAACTAAGCACCCTGGAATTCTTTGACAAAACTAAGCACCCTGAAATTCTTTGACAACTAAACTGCTGGCTATATGATGTTGGACATATATATTGTATGTATATAATGTCAAGAAACGAGTGGTAGTACTATACCAACTAAAAGATGAAATGTACGAAATATAATGAGAGAAACATAACATAGTTCTGCTGGGGGCTCAGCACAACACACCCCTCAAATAAAACTAAGCACACCAGAAATTAAACTAAGCAACTAATTTGGTAGACGCTGCATTAGAACCACCATGAGCAACGACACTGCCACCTTACTCGGAGTCCTCGTCCACGTCCTCGACTTCGTCCTTGTCCCTCTTCCTCTTGGGTGATACTTCTTTGCTTTAACCGCACACTTGGCTCTTGCTCTTCATCCAACCCTTGTAGATATTGAAACAAAGGTAGCCATCCATTGCAGCGTAGTAGATGTGGTCTATATCTAGTACAGTCCACTGCCATGCACGATGAAACGTGTGCGGAGATTTCTTCAGTTCACCATACGAAGGATGAACCATGGCTCCTGCCAGGGTCAGCATTGAAGGTTGATCAAGGGAGGGCACCAGCCCTTCCTTCTGGAGGTCGAAGGGGTTGCCTACAACGAGGCCTATCCGACCCAGGATTTCCTTCTCGTTCCTAAAGTCTACAGTAACTAATTTGACTCGGCCGCCCTTGAGGAACTTCTTAAATTCCTCGCACTCAACGTCGGCATGGCTTATGTGATAGACCAAGCATAAGTCATGCACGCAAACCTGGATCACGGCGGGCTTCTTCTTCTTTGCCTCCTTTAGTTTCTTCTCGCTTCCCAGGACTGTGGTGTACTCAACATCTAGCCCAGCGACCCACTCATCATTTGAGTTTTTGAACATGCGTTTGAAGAGAGCTAGGCATTCTTTCACCGTTGCGGAAGAACGGGTGTAGATGACGTCGAACTCATCGCCGGTGATGGTTCTAACCTTGTACTCACCGCCGATCATGGAGATTTGGGACGCCATGGATTTGGGAGGAGGGTTAGGATTAGTGGAACTGCCGTAATGTGAAAGGACGGGACGACTAGGAGCGGTTTATCGATTTTAAAAAGGTCGAGTGGGGGGCGCGTGCGAATGGGAGGGTAGTGGCTTGCCTGGTGGATAAATGGATTCATGCACAGTACTATGGGGGCCCAATTAGATGTCATGTCTACTCGACGCCCAATTAAATGGCTTTCGATATCATGTCAAGCGTCGGGAAAATTACAGGTGATATGAAGCTTTCCATTCTCCCATGATACGGGCTTCTGAGAGCCCTTGGATCTGAGATCTAACGGTTCCATGGCGTGATTCTAGACCTATGGGTTAATATCCTATCCTGGAGGGTTATTCTGCAAATTTTCAGCAACTTAGCATGCGACCGTTCGATCTCAAATCCAAGGGCTGCCAGCAGCCCGTATCATGGTCGCGCCTACCACGACCGTCACCTCGCTCGCGTGGTCGCGCCCTTGGAGATTTAACACGGTGCGTTAGGCTATCTGATGTTGGCATGTCAAACATAGTCATCACTTAGTCACTCATACAACAAGGTTGGCTATAAGAGTATTTTTTGTTTACTTCTCTCTATCTCTTTCTTCGAAGTATTTATTGCATTTGCCAAGGAGTGACCTCTTCCAATGAAATGGTGCTTAGATGAGGTGCTATGGGCATTAAATGCCTTAGCAACTCAAGTCCCCAATGCATAGGTGCTTAGTTTTTTGTTGCTAAGTTTGCTTCATCTAGGTACACGCGCTTATCACCGTTTCTTCCTGGGGTCACCAAACTAGTCTCTCTCTTCTTAATTAACTTGCCACATCAGACTTTATGCCTATGTGGTAGGCTTAGCACCTGTAGGATCAAGTACAATAGTGGGCTATAAGCCCGCTTTACATGGCATTTTTGCATATGTGGGGGAAAGAGGCAAGGAAAAAGTGGAGGAGTGGGCTCTCAAGCAAGAGCCAGCCTCTACATGGTGGAGCATCGGGAGAGGCACCTGTATGGAGGTGGTCAGGAATCGGAAGACTCAAGCCGGTCGTAGCGCCGCAGTTAAAATGATAATGACAAGTCAAATCACCAGGCCCCACCTGTCCAGCAGTAACTCACTGTCAAATCACACAGCCCTACGTTTGCAGTAGCCTACTCCCTCATCTTCTCGCGTCTCTATCGAACCGACTAGGCGGAACTGCCCCGCCTACCGCGCGGGAAAAGCCCCGCCCTCGACTTTAAATAGTACAGTATACTAATTTTGTATCCATGGACTGCGCCATGGAGCAAAGCCTCAAGAAAACGGCGGTACACATGTACGTAGTATACAGCACGCCCGTCGCGTTCGTGTCGCACCCCAGACGGTCGGTCGGTCTGGCACGCCGCTCTCTGAATGGAACGCGCGTCATATTGCGTTTGCACACACATGTGGGACCGCAATTGAGAACCGACCATAGGCACACTCCCCGGCCCCGCAAGTCGGGTGAGTTAATAGAAGTACATACGTTGGTACCTGGACGATCCCTGCAAGACACGGAAGATCAGTTCGTCCATGCATGTGACCAGACTCCAACAGACACGCCTGGATTGGCCATCGTCTACATATCGTGCAGGCTGTGTTGTACAGGGTTGTAGTTCTGGTGAGAAATATAAAAAAAGGTTTCTTGTCATCTCGCAAAATTAGGTGTCATGTGCTTCGGATAACTGCAAGGGTTAAACAGCGACAACTGAGTTGGGCTAGTCATTGGGGGCACATGCACGAAGACTACTCGGCTGCCATCTAGGTCAAGCCGGCTATGTTAATTAGGACATCTATCGACGGACCCCTTTTCTACGAGTTTATCTTTAATTTGAGCTTTGATCCTCGTCTAGTTTGTCCGTCGGGATTCATCTTGTCTCCTTTGGGCAGTGAGGTTATGATTTCTTGGCATGTGGCATTTTTTCGTGTTATATGTTATAATCTGGTGCTTTAGATCAAAATGACGACAACTGCGCCTCCGGGGCACGTGCATGAAGACTTCTCGACAGTCATTGCCTAGGTCAAGCCGGCTCCGGCCAGTAGACAAAAGAAAACTAGTACTCCACTATATAGGCAGGAGCCTCCGCGCTTTCTTGCTAGTGTTTCTCTCTTCACACTGTCTCGTCCTCTCCAGATCTAAACACGACAGCTGTGGCCACACTCTCTCTCTACACACCGCTGGTCACAGATCCAGCCGGATCCTCTCCGCCGGGGAAGGTGAGAAGGTGCAACGTTCACGCGGTCGTCCTCGGCGATGGCTCTTACCCACTGCCGGCGCGTCCCGATCAGCGTGCCTTACCGTTCTCTCCCAAGCATCGTTGGCAAGGGAGGGCCTCCCACCCCTTCTTCCTCGCTGCCGTAGTGTGGGCAGATCCGGCCTCCCGCCGCCCACCTAGCGACATCCCGGCGACCCTCAGGTATAACTTCCTTCGAAACCGGCCTTGCTCTACTTCCCGAGCTCCTAACATCGCTGCATTTGTATCTTTTACTATTTCTCAGGCCCCCTCGTGTAGATAGGATCGATTGGCTGTTCGAAAACCACCTAATTTTTTACTATTAAGAGGTAAAGCTAGTTCATGCACTCGAATCTAGTAGTACATGGTTCAAACAAGGAAGAAAGGGGCTGGGGGGAGATTTGTTACCTGAATCTAGGACTTGGTCGAAAGAGGAAATAATGGGGGCGAAAAGTAGCAGAGACTGGCTATCCAACTGATCTCTAGGTCTAATAGGGAAATAAAGGGAACGCGGTAGAAACTCAATATAAACCCGATCTATTGGTTGAAAAAGGAAAGAAAGTGGGGACTGGGGGACAAGTCAACAGAGTAAGTCCAGCACTAGATTTGCTAGCCTCACACAGTATAAGGTGGCCATATACCGAACAAAAATGGGACCAACCCAGATATCCTCTTTTGATGTTTGTTGCCCCGAGCTGCTCTTATGTAATGCCACTGGTAAAATGTAGCAGTCGCACTGTTAAAAGTAAGGACACGTTAAACCAATGTTGTTTTCAATGTAATGCCTCCAGTAATATGAATCAATGACACTTTTTTTTCATGTCCTGCTAAATTTCCCATTAAGATAAATTGCTTCTTTTCATTAGAGATGCAATTGTCCTGGTCTGCCTACTCTCCAGGAGCTTCACGACCAACCTTGGTGTTGCTCAATTTTATTGCAACTAATGAAGAAGAAGCTCTGTGGGTTTCGTTTTCTGATGGAAATGGAACCGGGGCTGGAGCCCTTTTCTTAAAAGAAGAAGAAGAAGAAGAAGCTGCTAGCTCATGGGACATTGCTTTATTTTAGGTGAACTGCACCAAAAGGTCCCATTAATTGAATCATCCATGTTGGTGACTGGTGTCATCCCTTCTATGATGGCGTTGACTGCAGATATGGTTCCCATCATGAGGTATGTTCCTTTTTGGTCTGACCGTTTGCCAAAGATCCTGCATGTTGATCCTGCTCTTGTGCTACTGTTTTGGCACTGCCATGATAAAGCAGTAATGTTATTATTTTGCACCTTAATCTAGTGGCACTATTAATTTGAGGCAATGTTTTGGCACCGCTAGTGCCACTTTTTTATATATCGATAGAGGGGGTTCCCTCCGATTTCATTAAATAAACCCAACCATAGAGAACCATTATCCGACAACATCTTAGTGTAAACGGGCAGTTATGCAACTACTACTAGAACGGACTGAGTACTAGCAGGAGACAAGTTCGCCACATAATCTAGGCAGGTAGGGGGATGCAGCACCAGCTCGACCAAGTTTGGATTACAACCCAAATGCTACCACAGAAACATCAGGGGGAAGATAGGGACTGAAAGAGCCAGCTTCAGCATCCCAGTCTAAGCACCCCCGGCCTTCATCCTTGCGACGCACGGTACACCTCGTTTGCCACCTGCTCGACCCTAGTGTCACTGATAAAATGAAGTAATAATACAGTTAAAATAGAGCGAGTGTCCTCTCTATCATTTCATTTCCAATGTAGATATAGAAAGTGCTTCTCTTTGTTAATGTATGTTTCATCAACTAGTCCCATTGTTAATGTTTAAGCATTTCTGCAAACTGGGGTGCTTAATTTAAGTTGATCTACACAAAAATAGAGATTTGAATGTCTCAAGGCCCCTCCTTGTACTACCACTGTACACTGACGTTCATCACTGGCAGAAGGTGTATCGGGGAGACTTGGGTCGATTTCCAGTATTGTAATATTTTCTTCTGTTTATTAGTGTATGTTTCATCAACTAGTGCCACTATAATGTAGTCACACCTTTTCATTATCTGTGCAAATAGGGTTATTCACCTGCATTTTGGTGGAACTGCACAAATGTACGAATGGAACCGGCATATATGCAGAGTGTGAGGTGCCAAGTAAAAATTACCAACACCAACCCTGCTCCATCTAAGCATTGGCATCCATCACCATCAGTGGGGATGTGTGGCGCTCACCGTGGACGGATCTTTCTCGGCAGCAAATCCTCTAACCAAATACTAGTAGCTTAGACTTAAAAAATACTAGTAGCTTATATTGGCAGTTTTCTAGGGGTGTACTCTTTTCTGAAAGAAGCACCAATCTATTTTTCTTTATTTGTACACAGTGTCACAACTTTGACCCAAAGGTCCAGAGCTATTTTATGGTGATTGGCGTAGTACTCGGAGACTGATTGTAAGCATGATTTTTATTAGTTGTCACACTGATTGTAAGCATGAGCAGATGGAAGATTAGGTTAGTGCGAATCTTACCTTAAACCCTACCGACGCCGTTGAAACAAGGCGAGCGTCGAGGGAACCGTGGAGAACGGCGGGGAAGCGACGTCGCGCCATCCGACCTCCTCTTGCGGTGGGAGCACGAATACTCCTGTGGCTCCGGCTGGCTCTGCACCCTCACGAACGGCACACCGTACTCGATCGATTCATTATCCTCTGGGTGCTCGACCTTCGACCTGTACGCCCACCACCTCCGCCTGACTTTCGCCTCGGGCGAATCTGTTTGCTCCATCGCCCAGAGGAGATACTCGATGAACTCGAAGGACTGCGGTGTGACTACCGCCGAGGAGTACATCGCCGCCGTCATCGCCATCGTCTTTCTCTTTCACATACATTGCCACATGGCCCTCACCGTCCTCGAAATCTCCCACTCATTGTCAAACCAAGTAAGGATCTCCTTCAACCTGGCTAACTTTGCCTGGTCGCCGCCGGTGATCTGCCTGATTCGCTGCTGCATCCCCTCCATAAATGTCCTTCTGAGTGGTCCGGTGCTAGCTTTGGAAGATGGGAGGAGAGACGGTGGTCTTGCAATAGAGTAGAGGGAGAGGCGAGATGGTGGTTTTGGAATGGAGATGATGGAGAGGAGAGGGGGTGGTTTTGAAATGGAGAAGAGGGAGAGGCGAGATGGTGGTTTTGGAATGGAGATGATGGAGAGGAGAGGTTCCCGTGCCTTTCGGTCGCTGACAGGTGGGCCCCGCGCTTGGTGGGACCCATGTGTCAGTGTCTCAATGGCAGGATGGGCTACGTCAGGGGATCCTCGTCCGAGGAAAGAGGAGGTGGTTTTGCAATGGAGAAGAGGGAGAGGCGAGACGGTAGTTTTGGAATGGAGATGATGGAGAGGAGAGGAGGTGGTTTTGCAATGGAGAAGGAGAGGAGCGTGCGGGAGTACATAGAGTTGCTCCTCTGGGACATGGAGCAAAAAGATTCACCGAATCCGATCGTGAGGGGGCGGTGGTGGGAGTATCGATCCCAGATGGAGCATCCACCAGAGATTGAAGGATCGAGCATCTACAGGGTGCCGTTTGTGAGGGTGTCGTGCCAGAGCGAGCCGGTGGAGTCTTCGTCGACCGAACCCAACTACAAGAGGAGAAAAACAGTTGGCCCGACGACGCTTCCCCGCCATCCTCTCCCTCGCCGTTCACATCGTCTCATGGGGCGGCTGTCTGCCGCCGAGGAATAGGAGGGATTGCCCCCCCCCCCAGACCAATAGTCGGGCAGGTTGTGAATTGTCAGGAGGAGCTTACGGTTGTTAGTATTTGCAGGTTGTGAATTGTGTTTTGTGTTGTGTATTTTGAGAGTACTTTGAGATATGAATGTCTTTTGAATTTCAGATTTGCAGTATTGAGCATATGAAGTATTTTATGAATTCTAGAGATATATTTTTAGCACTTAAAAAAATGTAGTTTCATAGGAGTATAAAAGTGCAGACAATGTGATTCTCAGAGAAGAAACTGCAAGTTTCAATTTCAGATAAGAAACTCCAAGTTCAGTTTCAGATAAGAAACTGCAACTTTTAGAGGCAGAGCATTTATATTAACACGGCCTTTTCAAACAGTGTTAACATCACGCTGGAAGTTTTATTCATGGTCGAAACTGGAACTACCAGCCAGTTAACATCATGCTGATCAACATTCATGCATAGCACATCTTCATATGATGCACAGTCAAAAAGATATGCTATTTTCAAGATGCCCACACAATGTCGAGTGTGCGAAAAACAGAGAAAACGAGGGACGAAGTTTTGGCAAGTGTTGGACGTGGTGTGCGTAGATGACAATTGGGACCCACATGTCAATAAAGGCAGAGGCAAAAATTTTGGAGATATTTTCTCCGCACAGGTGGAATCGAACCCGGGCGGAATAGCTGTCAAGTAGTGTCACTCGGCCACTAGGCTAGTTCAGTTGTTTCGTTACTAATAAGGCACTCCCTCAGGTTGTCGGATCTCCTCCTGCGCCTTTGTGCGCTCGCCGCGACGCCGCTGTCTGCCCTTGTGAACATGCTGAACAAACAAGAGGAATCTAGAGAGGATTGTACGTGGAGAGGCGGACAGTCGGGACCCACCAGGTCTATGGCCATACACAAGCAAGTGTCTCATCGAAAAAATACTTCCTCCTAATGCTATACTGACGTTGGGGCCCACGGGTTTGTCAACATAGTTACATTTTTTAGGTGCTTCAACGTAGTTACTATAGGAGATAAATTCACAACGAAGCCGCGGAGCTGGCAGGTATCATTTATTATCACTCGGGCAGCAAGTATCAGCTGGGTTTTGGGCTGCCCCATCTAGGCTTTCTTTTTTAACATGCGCAGCCCACGACCTCGGATGGGAGGTCCATAGGCCTGTTTGTATTTTCTTGAGGGCGTCATGTATCGACCGGCCTATGGACCTCCCATTCAAGGTTTTATTTTTCCTGAAACATCGACAGCCCAATTTATGTATTTTTTTGAAGAAAACGCAGAGGTCTGTTCTATTTTTCTATATAAGAATAGGAACGCCGGGTCCAACTTATGTTTCCCTTCTAACTATATTATATATATTTAAATTATTTTATATGTTATTATATATTATTGTTATTGTCATCATATATTTAACAGATACTTACATATGTAAGAAAACAATATCCCACATCTTATTAACTTATAAAAATAATTTCTTAACAATAAAATCCTGGATTTTTTTGGCAACGAAAATCCTGGTGATTGTGTACAAAAGCTTGGTAAGATTTAAGAACCAATGTAATAATAAATCACTTATTATATATATATACACATATACATAAACACTATTCTGATCACGGGATCAGAATAATATTCTGATCACAACATGAACTTCCCGAGTAACGCGCCTGGCCTTTCCCGAGTACTAGGCTGAACTTCAGCTAAAAGGTTTCCAAATGGGCTTGCGATATACCGTTGGAAAGCTATGGACACCAGTATCATGACCCAAGTTAATTTTTTGGCAAAATGTAAGCGGTTTAAGAGCAGTTTTGAAAACCGTTTTTTCTTCGTACAAAAAACATGAATCGTATTTTTGATCGCATTTCTAAACCGTTTATCGGAATGAGGTAAATAATATGGCGTTGGAAATCTGCTGCAAAACCGCTCCTTCAACATGTTGAAAGATTTCTCTAATTCCCTATGGATAAAGAGTAATTTGCAAAATCGTAAAATTTCGCAAACCGAACAGCCGAGTTCGTATTTTCAATGTAATTTCTAAACTGCTAATCCAATTGAGGCCAATGATATGGCGTTGGAAAGCTTGTGAAAATGCGCTACTTTTTCATGTTGAAAGTTTTTTCTAATTTTGAATGGTTTAAAAGTAATTTAGTAAACGGTACAAGTTCCATCGAATTTGTATTTTCAAGTTAATTTTTTAACCGTACGTCCGAATGCAACAATTGATACGGCATTGGAAAGCATAAGGAAATGCGAAACTTTTTTGTATATATTGTTTCTCTTAATTCCTTACTGTTTTAAGTCAATTTTGAAAATGGCTAAAAACGTATTTTTTGCCGTAGTTTCTACAAACTTTATCGGAATAGGGCAAATAATATACGGCTGAAAAGCTACGGAAAATGCGAAACTTTTTCATGTTGATGGTTTTCTCTGATTCCTAGTCGTTTTTAAGTAATTTCAAAAACAACGAGATCATGCGTTCTGCCTTTATCGCGAAACGAATTCTTCGAAAATGCACTGCGTGAAGAACTTGAACTTCTCGGCATGTCTACCTGAACTTCACTCTGTTTTTCACGTGTTTTTTTTTTGCTCGTAGATCTCCATCCACTGCTAGTAGCTCTTCATCCATTCACCGGAATTGAGCAGGTGATATACCGATGGAAAGCTGCTATAAACATGCAACTTTCCCGTGTTGATCATTTTTTCATACTCGCGACGATTTTAAAAGTTTTTCATCTAAAATTCATTCAGCATAGTAGTCGAACTTCCTGTTGTTTTCACGTTGAACTTCTGTGACGTATTTTCGTTTGTAATTTTCTCATCCATTCGTCAGTGTTACACAAATAATATTCCTTTTGTACAAACGTCTCTCACAATAATATTTTTAACTTTCTCCGACCGAGGACTTGAACTTACACAAATGATATTCCTGTCATTTTGAGGTAAATTAGAAAATGGCGAGATCATGATTTCTGCGTTCATTGCGAAAGGAAACGCACTGCGTGAAGTAGTTGAACTTCTGGGGCATGTCTGTTTGAACTTCACTCTGTTTCACTTTATTGTATTTTTCTTATATGAAATACACACCATATAGTACGTGAACTTTCGGTTGTTATCACTTTGAACTTCTCTCTCGTTTGAGAGAATTTTATTTTAAAACACAAAAAACAACATATTTTTTTATGTATTTTGGACATCCAAATACACGGTGAACCTCTCTCATAAGAATTTTTTGAACTTTTCCTCGCTGAGCACTTGAAATTTTAGCAACCATTTTTTCGTTTATGAGTTGTTTTTGAAAGTGCAAAAAATGGTGTTGTGTTTTTTATTTTTTGAACAGGTAAATCCTAGATTTTAATAAACCCTGAATTTCTCTGTTATTCCAATTTGAACTTCGCCTTTTTATATTTTGAGTAAAGAATTGTATTTGATTTTTATACGGAAAAAAGTAACATGGAAATAAAAGGTGAACTTCTCACAAGAATTTTTGAACTTTGTTGAGCCGAGCACTTGAACTTCTAGCAACCAAACTTTTTAGCCTTTGCTTTTTCATTATTATTGTTAATGCAAAATGCACACCGTTTAGTATGTGAACTTCTGGCAGTTATTAATCCAAACTTCTCTCGGTTACGCGAAAATATTTGATGTTTTTATAGACATTGAACCGCTCTAATTTTTTATTTGAACTTCATTGTGCTTTTTAGAAATGTGAAAATTGCAGGATTTTTTAGAAACATCCAACTTCTTCGTTATTTCGAATTGAACTTATTGGTTTTATTCTTTAGAAACTAGAAAAATCTGATTTTTCAAATCAATATCAAACTACTCCGCTTTTTCCAATTGAACTTATTGGTTTATTCTTTAGTAACTCGAAAACCTGAGTTTTTATATACATTGAACTACTCTGTTTTTCGAAATTGAACTTCTTGGTTTTAATCTTTAACATTTGGGAAAATCCGAGTTTATATAAACATTAAACAACTTCATTTTTTTTTTAAGTTTGGACTTCTTGGTGTTATTCATTAGTAACGTGAAAAGTCCTACTTATATAATAAATATCGAACTACTGAATTATTTAAAGTTGAACTTCTAGGTCTTATTTTTAAAAGAAGGAAAATATGTTTTTATAAACTTTTTGAACTGCTCATTTTTTTTCAATTTGACCTTCTTGATATTGTAATAAATATTGAACTTCTCCGTTATTTAAATTTGAACCTCTAATTTTTTTAAATGGGAAAATACCATTTTGTGTATAATTTTTGAACCGGACTGCTTTTTTTATTTGAACTTCTTGGTTTATTTTTATTAAATGTGAAAATCCCAGTTTTATAATTAACAAAGAACTTCCTGGATTATAAAAATTGCACTACTGTATTACTTGAATTTGAACTTCTTAGTTCATTTTTTTATTATTGGGGAATTTTGAGTTTTGTAATCGCTTCATTACTTATATTTGCTTAGTTATTTAAAGTTGAACTTGTAGGTGTTCCTAGAATCGGAGAAAATCTATTTTTAATCCACAAGTTGAACTTCTCTGTTATTTTAATTCGAAGTTCTTTGTTTTATTCTTAGGAAGAAAAAAACAATTTTTAAATAAACTTCAAACTTAAAAAAATGATATTCGTTTCTTTTATTTTTCCTAGAAATGGGAAGAATTTGAGATTTTCGTATACATCAGAGTACTCTGTTTGTTGAATGAACATTTTCTGGTTACATTATATTACTTTTTCCTCATCCGATCTTGTGGTGTTGGCTCACACTCACACACAAAACACATTTTTCACATATGAATTTTGCATACAAACATTTCTTTTATAAGATATTTTTAACTTTGGTTTTTTGTATGTATGAACTTCTGATTTATTAAAAAAAAGCATACCCATAACATGAGCACACCGAGCACACCATTCACGACCACCACATGCACGCACACACGACCATCTTATAAAAGAAATTGGTGGCGACACACTGTCGGCTTCCCAAGTTTTCTAAATTGGTTCCATTTATCTCAAAATGAGGTTTAGTGGCGATTTTCCTTCTCTGTTGGTACTAGCAGGACTTCACACATTCACGAAACATGCTACTCCTAGTTACTAGAGAGAAAACCATGCATGCGTAGGGAGCAGTGTGTGGGTACCGCTACCGGCGTGACATTGCGGACCTCGGCCTTACACAACTCGTACTTTTTTGCTTGCTTGTACATCTTGCATGCATTTGAGAACAAATCTGGGTTGCAAACATATGTTATTTCTTTTGCCGAAATTTTCTGTGTGCTTCACAAGGCAACGTCGTGTCCAACCGTGATGAAACCCCAGATCAGGATAGAGAGCCCTTGCTCTACTCTCACGCTCGATGGCAAGGGTGACTAAGAGCAGCAGCCGCGCGAAGTTTCAGGGCCCGTCGTTGGCACGCGAGGCCCGGCCGTTGCTCGGGTTGTACATGACAGCTCATTGCTCGGGTTGTACACGACAGCTCATCGGCAGATGGCACGCATTAGCGTCGCATAATGATGTAGGACACCGCTGGCACCCCATGAAGGTCGGGTAGGTTGGGATGGTGCGGAGCCACGTCGGCGGCGTGCAGTTGGCCAGATTCGTGGAGGAGCAGGGCTCCGGCCGATGTAGCCGACGGCAACTACACCACTGGTATTTTCCTTCTGCAAACTTCCAGCGTTCTCATATTACTTGAACCTCTAAAATTATACTTCTTGAACTTCATGTGGTTTTTGCAAAGAACTCGCCAGTATTTTTGTTTGATGAATTTCGTTTTTGGTTTCCAAGGCTTTTTAAACATACGAACTTTACTGTGTTTTCAATGGATTTTGGATTATAACAAGCACCTATGGAGCATCCGCACTTGCACAACAAATTTGACTCTAAGTGCTATATATTTTGTGCAGGTTAAAATACATATAACATGGTGCCAAACCGCAGAAAAAGACCAAATCAAAACTGCTCCCATATACTGTACCAAGCTGAACCTCAAGCATGTTACCTCAAGTACGGCCAAACATCAAGACCAGAAGCATTTACCACTACTGAACCTATACGGCCGACTAGCATTAGTATTTTTGAACTGCCCGTGATGGAGCACCTGGCCGTCAACAGCATCACGGGCTGTAGCTTGGCACTGCTCCCTCGGCCCGGCTGCATAGCACTTGGGCTTAATAGTTTGTAGGCAAATAAACAGACAGAGAATCATATGCTTCTGAACTTCTGTTTTAACTAACAATGTGAGAGATGGTGAATAATTTAAGACCAAAAAAACCTAGGACAACAGCAACAGCTAATCAATTACAAAAAGAGAAGCACTAGTAGCTCCGCATGGGACTAGCTTCAACCAGCGCTTCATGTTCTGATACAACACATCCACCTGCCAGCGCCGTCTTGTGCTTCTACAAAAACATAAATCTTGGTCAGGCTAATGCAGTCACGATGGCACAAACTTGCAAGAAAACTCTTTTTTGGTTGCATTTTTTAAGAAGGATCTGCGAAGAAACTGAAACCACAAATCAAAACACTTGTTTTTTGCACCCACATATACTATTGAACTTCAGAAAGCAATATCAAAGCTAGAACAAAACACGACCTTTTTTAACTAACAATGTGAGAGATGGTGAATTGAAGGACGTATGCACTGAACTTCTGTTTTCTCTGCCAATCGACGGATGGCATCCCGATGCAAAATAGTGATGAGAGATGGCTGGTCGCATGAACTGCTCGCGAGCGAGGCGGCGAACTTGTGCGGAGGGAGAAGGTTACGATGATGTCCGCCCCAAAGTGTTGCAGGTCGCGGCGGCGTAACGGACGACGCACTGGACGCACAGGAGACATTGGACTTCCCAGAAACTTCACCACCGCCTCCCAACTCCGGCCTAACAGCGCCGGCGACCTTGGATTGCGACGGCCGCGTGTCTCAAAATCACGTACTGGTGGCGTCAGGGAGATTCAGCAGCTAGGCAGCCTCCTGGCCGGAGGGGCGCGTGCAAGATCCATGACCCAGCCGCCTCTATCTTCTCTGCCGGATGTGGCCACGCAGCTGCAGGTTGTGCCCTCCTCTTGCTGCAGGCCGAGCCCTCCTCTAGCTGCAGGTGCATCACAGGTAGGCACGGTGGACATCGGGTGGTGGCAGCAGTAGGGACAGCAAGGCTCGCCGGTTGACAAGCTCGTCGGATTTGGGCTTGGGGATGGAAGAGGGAACGAGAGGGAGGAGGGCGCCGTCGGCGCGCCGTGATCGAGGATGAAGGAGCTCGCCGGAGTAGCACAACCCCCGCGTGAGCATCCGCAGAACTAGTGGCCAGTGCTCAAATCCGAGGCCACAGGCGGTGTCCCGGTGCAGTACGGGGTCGAGGTCGCCGGGGGAAGGGGGCGGAGGTGGGCATCGCGTCGCTGCGGCCGGTGGATCCGGTAACAGGGCGCGGGGGCTTCGCCGGCGGCGGCGGAGCTAGCGAGTTGGGGTGGCGGCTCCGGCGGCCGGAAGCGGGTGGGCGTTGGGGTCGGGCGGCCGGCGGCAGGAGGTGGGCGTTGGGGTCGGGTGGCCGGCGGCAGGAGGTGCGTCGGGGTCGGGGGGCGGCGGCGGGAGGTAGGTTGGTCAGGGGGCGGCGGCGGGATCCAGGGCGATGATGGGATGGTGCGGGAGCCGGGGGGAATCGACAGAGGTGGTGCGGGAGGTTGGGTTTTTTTCCGGGAGTTCGGGATCCACTCCTCGTAGTGGCGTTTCGTGATCCAAATAGTTATTCAAATGGTCTGTAATTTTTTAGAAAAAACGTAAATGGCCGCATGGACGCTACATTATTTGTTCATCCAGCCCAGCCCAGCTTCGCCGTCGTCCACCACCTTGGATGCGCTCGGCGTGGAGTGGTCAACGTGGTCAACGAATGACACCATCGGAAGTAGACTGTGCGTGGAGAGGCTGACAGCTGGGTCCACGGCCGCACGCAAGGAAATGTCTCCTTATTACGTGCAAAATAATGATTCCTCCACCTGACAGCTGGGACCCACCGGAAGGGCCTCTGTATTTCGCGAAAAACGTTCCTACCGCTGACAGGTCGGACCCACCAGCTATATCTTCGCACGCAAGGAAGTGTCTCCTTATTACGCACAAAAAAATGAATACCCCTGCTAGCTGGGACCCACAATAGTGGGAGGCTGATTTGTGGGCCAACTAAGTTGACGGGGACGGAGGGCTTTGTCAACTTAGTCAATATGAACGATTCTAGCTCCAGTGACCTTACGATGTCCATCCAATGGCTGTAGTGCTTCTTCAAGCTCTGGTCTTCTTGCTCCAGCCGCCCAAAGCAGCGTGCTACCTCTTGAGCACTGCGTTGGTTTTTCCTTGAAGAGGAAAGAGTGATGCAGCAAAGTAGCGTAAGTATTTCCCTCAGTTTTTGAGAACCAAGGTATCAATCCAGTAGGAGGCCACGCACAAGTCCCTCGCACCTACACAAACAAATAAACCCTCACAACCAACGCGATAAGGGGTTGTCAATCCCTACACGGTCAATTACGAGAGTGAGATCTGATAGATATGATAAGATAATATTTTTTATATTTTTATGATAAAGATGCAAAGTAAAGAAAGTAAAATAAAAACGGCGCAATAAATAGCTTGTTGTTGGGAGATTAATATTATGGAAAATAGACCCGGAGGCCCTAGGTTTCACTAGTGGCTTCTCTCAAGAGCATAAGTGTTACGGTGGGTGAACAAATTACTGTTGAGCAATTGACAGAATTGAGCATAGTTATGAGAATATCTAGGTATGATCATGTATATAGGCATCACGTCCGAGACAAGTAGACCGACTCCTGCCTGCATCTACTACTATTACTCCACACATCGACCGCTATCCAGCATGCATCTAGAGTATTAAGTTCATAAGAACAGAGTACCGCTTTAAGCAAGATGACATGATGTAGAGGGATAAACTCATGCAATATGATATAAACCCCATCTTGTTATCCTCGATGACAACAATACAATACGTGCCTTGCTGCCCCTACTGTCACTAGGAAAGGACACCGCAAGATTGAACCCAAAGCTAAGCACTTCTCCCATTGCAAGAAAGATCAATCTTGTAGGCCAAACCAAACTGATAATTCGAAGAGACTTGCAAAGATAACCAATCATACATAAAAGAATTCAAAGAAGATTCAAATATTGTTCATAGATAAACTTGATCATAAACCCACAATTCATTGGTCTCAACAAACACACCGCAAAAGAAGATTACATTGAATAGATCTCCACGAGAGAGGGGGAGAACATTGTATTGAGATCCAAAAAGAGAGAAGAAGCCATCTAGCTAATAACTATGGACCCGAAGGTCTGAGGTAAACTACTCACACATCATCGGAGAGGCTATGGTGTTGATGTAGAAGCCCTCCGTGATCGATGCCCCCTCCGGCAGAGCTCCGGAACAGGCCCCAAGATGGGATCTCACGGGTATAGAAGGTTGCGGCGGTGGAATTAGGTTTTTTTGGCTCCGTATCTGGTAGTTTGGGGGTACGTAGGTATATATAGGAGGAAGAAGTACGTCGGTGGAGCAACGTGGGCCCCACGAGGGTGGAGGGCGCGCACTGGGGGGTAGGCGCGCCCCCTACCTCGTGCCTTCCTGATTGCTTTCTTGACGTAGGGTCCAAGTCCTCTGGATCACGTTCGTTCCGAAAATCACGTTCCCGAAAGTTTCATTCCGTTTGGACTCCATTTGATATTCTTTTTCTGCGAAACTCTAAAATAGGCAAAAAACAGCAATTCTGGGCTGGGCCTCCGGTTAATAGGTTAGTCCCAAAAATAATATAAAAGTGTATAATAAAGCCCAATAATGTCCAAAACAGAATATAATATAGCATGGAACGATAAAAAATTATAGATACGTTGGAGACGTATCACAGCGCCGGTCGTGCCTCGTGCTCCTGCCTTCCGTGGCCGGCTGCGATGCCGCGGAGGCCTCACCGCCCCCTACTACTCCCACCGCTGGCCAAGCCATCCCTTTACTCACCCACACCCCCTGTTATTCTGCGGCGACGGCAGCCTCACACCGCAGCGAACCAGTGAACCCTCATACTCCTCTGCGCGTGGGCATCCACTGCCGCGTCTTCCCCAGCTCTGCCTCGTCCCCTTCTGTCGGTGGGAAATGACACTTATGGGATCACAAGAATCCCTACTACGATTATCGGGGTGCAGGGTTGTGAGAAGAGCTGGATCAACAGTCAGCACAAGGATCGTTTACCCAGGTTTGGGCCGCGAGGATGCATAATACCCTAGTCCTGCTTTGGTGGCTGTATTTCAGAGAGTTCTTGAGCTCTTGAACTAGCTGCGGTGGCTGCGTGGTTCAAAAGAGCCGAACCCCTCTCCAGTATGCCATGGGCCTCCTTTTATAGTCGAAAGGGGCTGCCACAGTGGCACACAGGAGGTGGAAAGGCCTACAGTGCTATGAGCTTATCGCTCGTATTGCAGGACAAGACGCATTTAATGCGTAGCTTAGGTGTCCCCTCGCTTTATCGGGGACGGGAACGAGGCCCGTCCCGTCCGTCGCCGCTCCTCCTTGCTTCAACACGCGCCCTGGCCAGCGACGCATGCGGCGCCATGTAGGCAGGCAGACAGCTGAGGTGGCGCGGTGCTAGGGTCTTCACGAAGATCTGCATGCCGCCACACAGGCGTGTGCTGGGTTGGCCTGGAAGCTGCATGTTGCCACGCAGGTGCCTGCCCAGCTGGTTGGGCTGGCAGCTGCATGCGAACGGCGGTGGAGACTTGGTTGATGCAGGCTTGGCAGTGGCCCCGCTGACGGCCTTGGTGAGGGCCTTGCCGGGTGGCCCGACAAGGGTCTTGCCGTGGCACGCCGTTGTCCCCGGCAAGGATCTTGCCGGGGGTCTTATGGCTTTCCTCGGAAAGGATCTTGCTGAGGATCGTTGTCCTTTAATCCTCATCTGATCCTGGACACTTCTTGTCTTCATAAAGATCTGCATGCCACCATGGAGGTGCCTCCCGAGTCCCGGGCCCAACGTGGTTGATGGTGTTGGAGACCGTGGGCTCAAGGGTGGTGCGCTCTGCTGGTGTTGGAGGAGCCGCCCCGGCAAGGGCCTTGCCGGGGCCGCGGAGGCTGCCCCGGCAAGGGTCTTGCCGGGGGAACCTGCTTCGTCCCTCTGCTCTTTGTGGTCTTGGCCTTGGCGTTACTCTGGCTGTCTTGGGCTTCGGTTTCACCTCGGTTCACCTCCCCTGCCTTGCCAAGTGCGGCCGTGGCGAGTGGCTCCAACTGCCCGTGCACAAGTAAAGGGGTCGAAAGCAGAGCCCCTACTTTTGTACACCGACAGGAGCCCCCGGGGCTGGGCCACACATAAGCGCGACACGTTGTTGGGCCAGGCCCAAAATGGTGCGCGGGCAGGCGGGGCGGTTTTTACCGCGGTAAAACTTTTCGCGCGCTGCTCTTCCCACGACCCGCGCGCGACGTGGAGGGTCGTGCGTGACGTGGGGCTCATGCGTGGGGCGGTTCCCGCACGCATGCGTCACATCGCAGTAAATGGGCAGCAAGGCCCGCACCTTTCCCATAAAAAGGGATAACCGTGGGCGCACTGTTCCTTTACCCTCCGCGCAATCCCAATCTCGGAAGCCTCCGGTCGCCTTCCTCTTCTTCCCTAAGCTTCGCTCTTGCTCGCCGCCGTTGCGTTCTCGCCGCCCTCTGTTTCTTGCCCCTCCCCTAGCCGCCATGGCGCCCAAATCCACCAAGGGCAAGGGAGTGGCCAAGGATGCCGGAGCGACGGAGCCACCGGAGAGTGCGCCGGTGGTGCAGCGGACGCAGTCCGCCTACTTCCCCTCGACAGTTGACTTGTTCGAGCTCCGGGACCCCTTCAAGCCCCTGTGGGGGGTGAAGACGGCGGGAGAGAAGACGGGGCACCCAGCCACGCGCGTCATCCCCGCCAACTACGCCGAGGCTGCCCCAAATCGGTACCCTTTCTTTGTCGACTATTTCTCCTGCGGGCTTTGTCTTCCCTTCTCCGATTTCTTCAGCGACATCATACACACCTTTGGCTTCCGCCTCTTGGATTTTACCCCAAATGCTGTGGCGTGCATGGCCCTTTTCGCGCACCTCTGCGAAGGTTTCGCCGGGGTGCACCCCAACACGGCGCTTTTCCGCCACTACTTCTCCCCTCGGATCCAAACAGGGGGGCGCCATCTCCGGTTGCATGTCCACCCTACATAACTGGTTAGGCCTGCCGGCGTGTAAACCCAGGGCGGCGTCTTGGGGACGGGTCCCCATTGGCCTGCCGGGTGTGCTTGCTGCCGGGCGAACCACCTTACTGCCCTTAACGCGGTCGCCCGAACTGTCGAGCTTGACTCGAGTCAGAATCGAGAGCGTTGCCAGGTGCGGAAGGCTACCCCGCCACTCTCGACGCGGCCGCTTGAGCTGTTGAGCGGACTCGAAATATAACAATGGTGTTGCCAATCGCGGGAGGGCCCCTCTGCGTGCAGGTTTTCCATACATAGGCGGGATCTCTGAGGACGATAACCTTATATACAAAAGGAAATAGCTCAAGGCTCTGAATGACTTAGCTTTTCTTCTGTCGCCGCGCTGGTGTCCTTCGCGCTCGCAGGCGGCGCCGTTTTCTCCTCTAGAAGCCATGGCGATGCAGAACGTGCTAGGCTAACTACTAGACCAGATTCTCACAATTGCGCCCCCTACCTGGCGCGCCAAAGATGTCGGTGGTAAATGACACCTATGGGATCACAAGAATCCCTACTACGGTTGTCGGGGCGCAGGGTTGTGAGAAGAGCAGGATCAACAGTCAGCACAAGGATCATTTACCCAGGTTCGGACCGCGAGGATGCGTAATACCCTAGTCCTGCTTTGGTGGCTGTATTTCAGAGAGTTCTTGAGCTCTTGAACTAGCTGCGGTGGCTGCGTGGTTCAAAAGAGCTGAATCCCTCTCCAGTATGCCATGGGCCTCCTTTTATAGTCGAAAGGGGCTGCCATAGTGGCACATAGGAGGTGGAAAGGCCTACAGTGCTATGAGCTTATCGTTCGTATTACAGGACAAGACGCATTTAATGCGTATCTTAGGTGTCCCCTCGCTTTATCGGGGACGGGAACGAGGCCCGTCCCGTCCGTCGCCGCTCCTCCTCGCTTCGACACGCGCCCTGGCCAGCGACGCATGCGGCGCCATGTAGGCAGGCAGCTGAGGTGGCGCGGTGGTAGGGTCTTCACGAAGATCTGCATGCCGCCACGTAGGCGTGTGCTGAGTTGGCCTGGAAGCTGCATGTTGCCACGCAGGTGCCTGCCCAGCTGGTTGGGCTGGCAGCTGCATGCGAACGGCGGTGGAGACTTGGTTGGTGCGGGCCTGGCAGTGGCCCCGCTGACGCCCTTGGTGAGGGCCTTGCCGGGTGGCCCGACAAGGGTCTTGTCGTGGCACACCGTCGTCCCCGGCAAGGATCTTGCCGGGGGTCTTGTGGCTTTCCTCGGCAAGGATCTTGCTGAGGATCGTTGTCCTTTAGTCCTCATATGATCCTGGACACTTCTTGTCTTCACAAAGATCTGCATGCCACCATGGAGGTGCCTCCTGAGCCCCAGGCCCAACGTGGTTGATGGTGTTGGAGACCGTGGGCTCAAGGGTGGTGCGCTCTGCTGGTGTTGGACGAGCCGCCCCGGCAAGGGTCTTGCCGGGGGAACCTGCTTCGTCCCTCTGCTCTTTGTGGTCTTGGCCTTGGCATTGCTTTGGCTGTCTTCGGCTTCGGTTTCACCTCGGTTCACCTCCCCTGCCTTGCCAAGTGCGGTCGTGGCGCGTGGCTCCGACTGCCCGTGCACAAGTAAAGGGGTCGAAAGGAGAGCCCCTACTTTTGTACACCGACACCTTCCTAGGCCTTGCCGTCGTCCACCGCCATGGTGCTCTCGGCGCGGCATGGTCAACGTGGTCAAGGAATGGCTTCCATCGGACATGGACTGTACGTGAAGAGGCTGACATCTGGGACCACGGCCGCAGCAAGGAAGTGCCTCCTTATTACGCAGAAAATAATGATTCCTCCACCTGACAGCAGGGACCCACCGGACGGGCAACCGTATTTCACGAAAAAAACATTTCCCCCCTGACTGCTGGGACCTACCAGTGACATCTTCGCACGCAAGGAAGTGCGTCCGGGCAAAAAAAAAAAACGATTCGCCCCCCTGACTGCTGGGACCCACCAGCTACATCTTCGCACGCAAGGAAGTGCCTGACAGTCGGGACTCACCTGGTCGAAGCGTACGTAGCGTTGTCATTCTGGTCGCGAACGTGTACGTACATACTGGTCGATGTAGAGGCGCGCACGTGTCGTAGTAGAGGCGCGCACGTAGCATGTACACGTACGTACATCGGCCAGGGTGCAAGAAAGTAAATACGGCCACGTACGTACATACGGGCGGGGTCTCGAACGCCTACTCGCGCGTACGTACGGCCAGGGCTCGTGTACATGGCTGGGTCTGAACGGAGAAACTGTGTCGTCGTCGTGTTCATGGGGAGGCAATGGAATGCGTCGTGTTCATCGGGAGGCAACGGAACGCGTGGGAGCCAACCCGGCTTGGACGGAACAGCCGATGGAAATGAGGCCTGGCGTACCGCAGAACGGAGGACACGGCCTTGTGTTCGACCGGCCACGTTCGAAATGGGATCCTGTTCATCGGGAGGGGTCTGGCGTACCGTAAAACGGAGGAAACAGACCTCCTATGGTCGAAATGGGGGTCCTATTGATCGGGAGGGGTGTGGCATACCACAAAACGGAGGAAATGGACTTGTGTTGGAGCGCTACGTTCGAAACGGGGGTCCTGTTCATCGGGAGGGGTGTGGCGTACCGCAAAACGGGACTCAACGGGATACTGTTCATCTCCACCGTCGACCGCGTCCAGCCTCCATGCGCTACTGTTCATCCACCGTCGACCTCCTCCAGCCTCCACCTGCGACTGTTCATCCACGGGCTCCTGTTCATCCAGCCTCCACCGTGCGCTACTCCACCGGCTACTATTCAACCAGCCCTCTCCACGGGCTCCTATTCAACCACCCCTCCACGGGCTATTGTTCATCCAGCCCTCCACCATCTACTGTTCATCCAGCCCTCCACGGGGTGGTCCTGTTCATCCTGCCCTCCACGGGGTCCTGTTCATCCAGCCCCAACCGGCTCGATCGATCGGGGTCCTGTTCATCCAGAGGCAACACCACGGGGTCCTGTTCATCCACCCCCATCGGGAACTGTTCATCCAAACCCCCCCAGCAACGCTCACTGTTCATCCAGAGGCAGCATCGATCGGCTTCAGTTAGCAGCAGTAGCGAAGGAATAGCTCGATCGGGTTCAGTTAACAACCATCGATCGATCTCTTGGGTTCAGTAACGCGTAGCCTGCAGTGCAATCGCTCGGGTTCAGTTAGAGCCCAACGCCTCGCACCCACGCGCGTGCGTGTACGAGAGAAACGCACATCGCTCGGCCCCGACCACCCACCGTAACCAGGAACACCCCGATATTTTCCGCGCCCTCGCTTCTTCCACGGTTTTTTCCGTCATGGACGGCCCAAAGAATGTCATGCAGCTACGTCTCCGGCCCGCCCAGGATGAAAAGCCCATTTTCTGTCATGATTTTTTGTCATAGAAGTAGGACCCCACCACATCTATGATGATACCGTGTTTTGTCACAATTATTGTCATAGAAGTGTCATAAGTATGACAGAAAAAAATTTCTTTCGGCCCAAAATGTCACGGATGTGTCTTTTTTTTGTAGTGATGAGACCTTGGAGCATGACGCGTCGGCTAAAGAGGCCGAACTCTCCAAGGCTCGGCAGAGCGCGGAGACGGCCTGGAACGAGGCGCAGGGCGCCCTCCAAGAGATCCAGGAGGCGAGGAGGATTGCAGCGGGTAAGGCATTCAGTATGCAAAGCAAATATGCGAAAAGGAATTATCTTTTGCTAACCCGGATTTGGAGTTCTCCAGGGGCTTTTGCTGATCTGCCGCGAAGTGTGTCCGACGCCACAGAGTTCTTTCGAGCCGAGGAAGGGAGTTCCACGGAGAAGCTATTTTGGTCGCAGTATCTTGTGCCAGAGCATCCCGTGCCTTTCACCGATCAGCTGAAACAACTGGTGGAGCTGCATAGGGTGGCCGAACTAGCCATGAAGGATTTGATAATACGGCTATGGCCAGCCGAAGCTATACCTGGCAGCTACTTCGGACTAGTGAGGCGGATGGTGAACGCATGTCCTCGGCTGGATATCGTCAAGCGATCGGCCTGTATTGTAGGTGCTCGTATGGCCTAAGCTCGTTGCAAAATGTGGTGGGCGAAGATGAACGCCGTCGAGCTGGCCAGGGGGCCGCTAGAGGGCAAGGAGCACCGCACACCCGAACACTATTTTGCGGATCTCCTAGAAGGGTCTCGCATTGTGGCAACGCAGTGTGGGCAGGACATTATTTTCGAATGAATACATTCGTGTTGCCTTTGCCTTGTATGATGAAACAAAGTCGGTTTGTAATATAATTTTTGTTATGTTTTAATTTTTCCTCCTGTGCGGCCGTGTTTGTATGGAATCTGAGGGTTGGCCAGTCGTCGGCTTCTGCCCCCACGTAGGTAGTACGGGGGTGTTCGGGATGGAATCTAAACAATCTTGATCCAATTGTATGGTCCTTGAAGGAGTTGTTTAGCGCAACGAACCAGGCAATCAGACTATGCGGCTTAAACACCCTCACTTAGCCATAGGAGTTTTACAATAAAACATAGGCAAAGCCCCTAGTTCTTGGACCAGAGTGCGATGAGCGTCTGATCAGGAAGTACCGATCCTTCGCGTAATGCGGGGGAAATCTCCAACGATTTGTAACTTCCGAACAGTTGACCGGCTCTCACTGCATCATGACAGTCAGTTTTCGGTTTTCTCTACTGAGGTGCTCGTCCAGAAGAACCGGGACACAATCGCAGTACTTCTCCCTTTACTACCCTAGCCGATATAGCGGAACGTAAGGTAGTACGCACAGGAGCCGGGCAACCCAACTATTGACCAAAGGCATGATTTGGAGCCGATGCATATAATGTTATAAGTTCGGGGTGCCGAAACGTACTATAAAAAGTGTTCGGACTTTATTGTCGTACTGCGGGGCGTGATGAAGCCCCTGGCGAAGTGATACATACCAGAGTGTACGGGTTCGATGAGTAATAAATACAAAGGCAGGGAGAAAATCAAGTAATAAGCTGATGCTACCATTTATTTACCATTGTAATGTGATTAATACGTCAAGGCGTACTTGTACAAGAAATACGATAAGCAAATAAGGCTATTTTAACATGCCAGGACCAAGAGCAAGCTGCGTGCGGGTATGTAAAACATGTATAGCAATCGTTAGTAGAGACCACCTGGAGATTCCCTTGTACGCCAAAGCTCCTTGCCTCCTTGGTGTGTCCGACAAACGGGTTGTCAGAAGAAACCTCGAAAAGAGAAAAACCCGAAATGAAATGGAAAGGTGAAGGTGTGCGAATCCGGGGGTCAGTCGAGCCGCACTGTGGATCGCGAGCTAGCCATGCCTCCGTCGATACCCATGGGATTTTGAGTGTGTAGTTATGTACGCGCGGTACGAATGCCACTACCTGATCAGGGCTGGGATGGAGGCCAAATTGCTAGTCGAGCTCTTGATGAGCCGCTCTATTCTGCTGCTGCGTAGTTTGGACCCTCTTTACGATGTCGAGGGGCTCGGCAGCCGGGTTACGGTTCTGCTTGAGAAGGTCGCTCTGTACTTCTGCTGCTAGGGCGGCGGTGTGCTCCTCTGTACGGAGGGAGCGTTCCGTGTTTCTGTTGACCATTATGACGCCGCATGGACTGGGCATCTTAAGCTTATGATAAGCATAGTGTGGCACCGCGTTGAACCGAGCGAATGCTGTCTGTCCGAGCAGTGCGTGACAACCACTGCGGAATGGGACTATGTCGAAGATTAACTTCTCGCTTCGGAAGTTGTCGGGGGATCCAAAGAAAACCTCTAGTGTGATCGATCCCGTACAGCGGGCCTCTACACCTGGTATGACTCCTTTTAAGGTAGTCTTCGTTGGCTTTATCCTTGATGGATTAATGCCCATTTTGCGCACTGTGTCTTGATGGAGCACATTGAGGCTGCTACCACCGTCCATGAGGACTCTTGTTAGGTGGAATCCATTAATGATTGGATCCAGGACTAGTGCGGCTGATCCACCATGCCGGATACTGGTCGGATGATCCCGGCGATCAAAAGTGATCGGGCATGATGACCATGGATTGAACTTGGGAGCGACTGGCTCTATCGCATAGACGTCCCTTAGTGCGCGCTTGCGCTCCCTTTTGGGGATGTGTGTAGCATATATCATGTTCACCGTTTTGACTTGAAGGGGAAACTTCTTCTGCCCCCCTGAGTTCGGCTGCTGGGGCTCTTCGTTATCGTCCTCACTTTGCGATCCATTTTCCTTGTTCTCGGCGTTTAACTTGCCGGCCAGTTTGAAGACCCAACAATCCCTATTGGTATGATTGGCTGGTTAGTCTGGGGTACCATGTATCTGGCACGGACGATCAAGTATGCGGTCCAGGCTGGATGGTCCCTGACCGTTCCTTTTATATGGCTTTTTCTACTGACCGGACTTAGAGCCGCTGAATCCGGCATTAACTGTAGTGTCATCGGTATTGTCACCATTGCTTCGGCGTTTATGTTTGTTATGTCGGAGTTTGCCATTGTTGTTCTTAACCTCGGAGGGGGCCTGCCTCACTGGCTGTGTTTTTGCTATGAGCCAACCAACTATCCTCACCCGCGCAAAAGCGGGTCATGAGTGACGTGAGGGCTGCCATAGATTTTGGCTTTTCTTGGCCGAGGTGGCGGGCGAGCCATTCATTGCGGATGCTATGTTTAAAGGCCACTAAGGCTTCGGCATCCGGACAGTCGACGATCTGGTTCTTTTTAGTTAGGAACCTAGTCCAGAACTTCCTGGCTGACTCCCCGGGCTGTTGAACTATGTGTCTTAAGTCATCGGCGTCTGGCGGCCGAACATATGTACCTTGGAAGTTGTCGAGAAAAGCTTCTTCCAGGTCCTCCCAGCTGCCAATAGAATTCTCGGGCAGACTGTTTAGCCAGTGCCGGGCTGGCCCTTTAAGTTTTAGTGGGAGGTATTTGATGGCGTGAAGATCATTCCCGCGGGCCATGTGGATGTGGAGAATAAAATCCTCGATCCATACCGCGGGATCGGTTGTTCCATCGTATGATTAGATGTTTATGTGTTTAAACCCTTCTGGGAACTCATGGTCCATTACTTCATCAGTGAAGCACAGAGGGTGTGCGGCGCCTCTATATCGAGCCGCGTCGTGACGTAGCTCCGATGGAGTCCGTCTATGGTTATCGACCCGAGCGTGACTAGGTTTGTCACGTCCGACTAGGTAGACGTCGTCGCGTGTCAAGGCACGTCCTCGCGATCCGTAGATCGATCTTGTATGTCCTGCTCTACTGTCCAGGTCTTGCCGAAGGTCATATGTATAGCCCCGAGCTGTCTTATCCTTGCCTTTACGGCGAGGTGGAACAGTCTGTTTTCAGCTCGGGTTGCCGTTTTATCCCGGTCACGCGGTGGCCGATCGACCGCATTGCGTGATGCTGGTGCGGGCTCTGGCGCCTCATCATCGAACTGAGGTAGCAATTTGCGCTTCAGGTAACTTTTGGCTAGGCGTTTAAGGTCTTATTCGTCTGCTGCCAGGACATCGGTCCATCTGTCATTGAGCAGGTCTTGATCAGCTTGAAGCTGCTGCTGCTTCTTTTTCAGGCTCCTCGCAGTGGCTATTAGCTGGCGCTTAAAGCGCTCCTGCTCCAGAGGCTCCTCAGGCACAATCAAGTTGTCGTTGCCGAGGCTTGCCTCCTCCTCGGAGGGCAGATGGTAACTACCATCCTCTGAGTCGTCTTCCATTGCCAGTTCGTCAGGGCTGACTTGCCCATCTTCCCGATGGTCTTGTTCGGCAGTTTGTTCATCGGGTTCTTCTGTGTCTTCGACACCATTCGGAGTGTTATCGTCTCCTGTGCCGGTGTTGTTGTTGTCCCGGCTGCGACGGGATTTAGAGCGGCGCCGCTGACGCCGGCGCTTTGGTTGTGTTTTAGGAGGGTCCTCCTTTGTGGGGTTTTCCTTGTCATCGCCACTATTATTTTTTGGCGTATCTACCATGTAGACGTTGTATGAGGAAGTGGCCGTCCATCGTCCGGTGAACGACGGGTTTTGGGCCTCCTCGTCTCCGGCATCGTCGTCCATACCGTCGATGTCTTCGGAGTCATAGTCAAGCGCGTCGGTTAAATCTTCGACAGTGGCTACGAAGTGGGTGGTGGGTGGGAAGCGAAATTCTCCTTCATCAGCCCCTAGCTCGAACCGAACATAATTCGGCTGTGAGTCCTCCGCCAAGGACAAGTTCCTTAATGAGTTTAGCACATCGCCGAAGGGCGAGTGTTGGAAGATGTCTGCGGCGCTAAACTCAAAGATTGAGAAACGATCAAGTTCGGCGTCCGCGGACTCACATGGTTCGGTACTTATAACCAGAGATGAGTCCGGAGTTCTGGTGACACAGGTATCGTGTGAGGTTAAGTCCATGTGCAGCTCCAATGCCGGGGAATCTGTGGCCTCCGTGGTGGGGTTGAGCCTCCCGTCCTTGGATGGCGTAGTCTGCTCCGGATCTAAGGCCAGAGCGGTTAAAGGAGCTGTCTCCTGGATGCGATCCGATGACAGATTTAGGTCATGTTCATCGGGGTAACCAGGAGTGGTTGCCGCAGTCTTGAATCCGGCGAAGATCAAATCTCTGCGGATGTCCGCAATGTAGTTCAAGCTTCCGAATCTGACCTGACGGCCAGGGGCGTAGCTTTCAATCTGCTCCAGATGGGCAAGCGAGTTGGCCCGCAGTGCGAAGCCACCGAACACGAAGATCTGTCTAGGGAGGAAGGTCTTACCTTGGACATCATCGTTGCTGATGATTGAAGGGGCCATCAAACCTTTAAGGAACGGCATAGTGGAACTCTCAATGAAAGCACCAATGTCGGTGTCAAAACCGGCGGATCTCGGGTAGGGGGTCCCGAACTGTGCGTCTAAGGTCAATGGTAACAGGAGACGGGGGACACCATATTTACCCAGGTTCGGGCCCTCTCTATGGAGGTAATACCCTACTTCTTGCTTGATTGATCTTGATGGATATGAGTATTACAAGAGTTGATCTACCACGAGATCGTAATGGCTAAACCCTAGAAGTCTAACCTGTATGACTATGGTAATGAGTACATGTCCTTTCCGGACTAAGTCCTCCGGTTTATATAGGCACCGGGAGGATCTAGGGTTACACAAGGTCGGTTACAAAGGGAAAAGAATCTACATATTTGGTCGCCAAGCTTGCCTTCCACGCCGAGGAGAGTCCCATCCGGACACGGGTGCAGTCTTCGGTCTTCGTATCTTCACAGCCCATCAGTCCGGCCCATGGCTAACAGGCCGGACGCCCGAGGACCCCTTAGTCCAGGACTCCCTCAGCAGCCATTGGTCAAATCTTCAGGATCAAGATCTGCTTGCCATGCCTTTGCCCGGCTCAAGGCAGTCAAGGCGCCGGCTCTGGTCGCTCCCGTTTTATGTTGTCTATCCTTCGGGGTAGCACGGATAACTGCTCCAGCATGTCCTTGATGAGTGTGGAGGGAGATTTCTTATGCAGTGTAGCAGCAATGGTTCGTTGGGCACCAGTATACAACTATTCTACAAGAGTGTAGACAGCTTTAAGCCGGACGCGCATGTCTGAGCCTAACTTAGCGCTTCGAGAACCTATATCAGTAAAGGTATGGCTAAGCTGGCAGCCGTTTATAATATGATTATTAAGGTGCAAGGGAGATATGTTCTTACCAAAGATGGCTGATGACATGATATTGATCTGTTGTTTTAAGCCGGATAGCTCCTCAGTCGCCGGTTTAAGTGTGGCCTCAGCATCTTCTGCTCTCTTCAATAAAGCTGCCTTTTCAGTTTCCCAGCCATCTTTGTCAGTATTGAATTTTTGCTTGAGTTGCTCAATGTTCTCTAAGGCAGTCTTCAATTCTGATTTGGCCTTGGATGTTTCAGACTATTGAGTTTTTACATTGGCCTTCAGATCATTGAGCTGCGAGTCCTTCTCAGAAAGTTGAGCCTGTAGGATAAGCATGGACAGATATTATGAGTATGATTATTGTTGAAGTCCCAAGCACAATACAAGTATTTTCCTTGGCACTTGGGGGCTAATGTATCTTGCTCTTAAGTAATTTTTGAAGTCCCAAGCACAATACAAGTATTATACTTGGAACTTGGGGGCTAATGCATATTGCTCTTTGTTAAGACAGAATTATTGGCTGACCCGGACAAATGATCTGATCCGGTTTACAAAGACTACATATTGGATTATTAACTTCAAACAGGGTGGGTAGTCCTAACTTATTCATCATTGATTAAGCTGGCCCTTGGGGGCTACGAAGGCAAAGTTGCTTTTTTACTTAAAGTCTTGGCTTAACATGATGATTTAAGCCGACCCTTGGGGGCTACGGATGCAATGTTCATTAATACTATTTAAAGTCCCGGCTTAACATGACGACTTAAGCCGGCCCTTGGGGGCTATTAGTGATGCTGCGCGATTCTTTATGGCAATTGGAAAGTCTACAACATATTCAAAATTCTATAATATCCTATAGACTTGGCAGCTGATAGACAGATAATTATGAAAGAGAATGGTGATTGAATTACCTCATAGTGTTCCTTCATCAAATTAACCAAGCCGGCTTCGAAGTCACGGCTGGTGTATAGACTATTCAAATAACCAGAGTGGATGTCTTGGGTGCTGAATTGAGCGTAGCTCTCTAAGTCTACCTTCCACTTGCCTTTATCTTCAGCAGAAATTTCTTCTTTGACGCTGTGCTTAGAAAAGACAGTGGGGTGACCCGGTGATGACTACATCGTCAGTTTTTTCCTCAAGAGGCTTAACTGGGCTTGGCGGCTTAGAGATGGCCGGCTCAGTATCCATACGGTCTGTGGAGACTTCATGGTCTTGAGGTGGCGGATCATCAATAATATCTTCAGCAACTGGGTGAGAGAGTTCTGGTTGTTGTTGCTCCGGCTCAGATGGATTGACATCGTCGACCGGCTTATTCAGCTTCGCCTTCTTGCTGGGTTTGGCCTGGCCCCTGAAAATAAGAAGCATAAAGAGGTCAGTATAATGATCCGGTATAAGGTTTGAATAATGGAATATATTCTTACCCAGGTACATTCTTGAAAGCTGGGATTTGAGTTCCCGTTGACGCGCCAGAGGAGGAATGAGAAGTCCCCTGATAGTTTGAATCAGACGGGAGAGATTGTCGGAAATGACCCGCCTTGGGATAAAGTATAACAGAAATATGTAAGACCTCTAGGCGGCGTTTGTGAATCGTTGTGTTTGGTAAGCCGGAAGAAGTAATCACACCACCACTTTGCCGGGTGGTGTGGCGAGCTTCGTCTTGCTGTTTCTTCAAAAGAAAGCTGGGATCCAAGTGAGCTAGAGGGTTAGAAAAGCTTACTTTCTGTCTTGCTTGTTGGGTTT
The DNA here is from genome assembly GCF_002575655.3 of Aegilops tauschii subsp. strangulata. Lineage (NCBI taxonomy): Eukaryota > Viridiplantae > Streptophyta > Magnoliopsida > Poales > Poaceae > Aegilops > Aegilops tauschii. The sequence continues at coordinate 426,436,426 of NC_053036.3, read as the reverse complement.
TCTATGTTGGCAGAGGTTCTGAGCCGGAGGAAAGAGTAATTACCTCTGCGTCATCTGCATGGCTGGCTTCTACATCGTCCTGATAACAATCATTGTCAATGAGATGTATAAAAAATGAGCCAAGAGAGTCAAGTTCTACCTCCGATTCCTCATCATCCTTGTCATCATCTTTGTCATCGTCCAAGTTTAAATCAGCGGACTCGGTGGTTTTATTCTTAGCAGGCCTTTTGGTGGCCTTGGTTTTGGTACGGGCCAATTTGGCCAGTTTATCTTACGGTTTCTTCTTCCAAAATGGAGAATCAGCCTGTTGAGGTCAAAAAGATCATAAAGTGGGCATAGTTACTGAAAATTTGGATTGAGCGGAAGGTGTGCAACACTTACGGCTGGCGATTTGTTGAAGGTGCTGAAAGGACTAAGTCCTGTTTTACTACATTCCTTTAAGGGTTCATTTAGCAATTTCTTGGTGGCTTCAGTAATTTCTGCATTGGACATTTGAATGTCGCAGTGGCGCTGGGGATCTTTTAAATCGCCGGTATATTCGCACATTAAACCGGGGCGACGACTTAACGGTAAGATATTCCAAGACACCCAGCACCAGACAAGGTCGACGCCGGTTAAGCCGTTGGCCATAAAGGCTCTAAGTTTTGAAAATGATGGCGCATATTTAGCCCGCTCCTTTACACTGATCCGTGAGGGGAGTGGATGTGTGTTGCTAAGCCGGTGATCGCGGTAACCCGATAGAGGATTCTCGTCAGCTGGAGATGTGTCTTGACAGTAGAACCAAGTTTGGTTCCAGTCTTTGGGATGACTTGGCGGCTTAGCATAGGGAAAGCAGACTTCTTTCCTCTTTTGAATTGAAACCCCACCGAGTTTGGTGTTGGGTCCATCAACAAACTCTGTCTGATGGTTTAAATAGTAGAACTCTCTGAATAAATCAACTGTGGGCTCCTCTTGAAGATAAGCTTCACATAACACTTGGAAATTGCAAATGTTGGACACGGAGTTGGGTCCAATATCTTGAGGGTGAAGTTGGAAAAAATGAAGCACATTGCGGAAAAACTTTGAGCCGGGTGGGCTGAACCCCCGGCTCAGGTGGTCAGTGAAAAAAATCACTTCTCCATCCTTGGGTTTAGGAGGATTTTTTTCACCAGGGACCCTCCAGTGAATGACCTCTTTTTTGGCTAAGGCGCCAGTTGCAACGTGGTTGTTCAGGTCTTCTTCGGTGACTCGGGATTGGACCCAGTTGCAAGCAGTATATGTTTTAGCCATTTTTCGATGATCTGAAAGAAAGATTATGCCGGTTCAAGATTATATGGTTAAGCCGGCTATTGGTTTAAAAGGCAAATAATAAATGAAACATGCATAGGTGTCAAACCGGAGGATGACATTGAAGTTATAAAGATGAGCTATTGGCGGCTTAAGAGGGGACTAATGGTACCTGGCGGGTTATGGTTTCTGAGTTAAGCCGCCCACACAATTATTGATTTACAGATCTGCGAGTGGCAAAGTTGCTATGTGTTGGGAAAACAGATTTCACAGCTTGATGCTATGATTTTGGATCTACGTCACTTCAGATAATGGAAAAATATCTAGACCTAAAATTGCAGTACTTGAGAAGTTCATGTATCCAGATTGGATTTTCTTATGCAAAAGGAGATGCCCTAGTAGTAAAAATGAGTAGCACGACTACCGCCGCGCAGGAGGGGTACCGAGTTTGAATCAGAAATCACAAGCTACGGGAAAGAGCAAAGATGAACTCCGACGAACTCGTGGAAACCCTAATGGGGTCTATGGGAAAAGGAAGCAGGAGAACTCACCAGAACTGTTGAACAGCGGAGGCGCGCGGACGAACTTTGGTCGATTAAGGTTGATGCAACAGCTGTTGTTGAGGCAGTGGCAAAGGTCGACGGCGGCGGCAGAGCTCGGGTGCTGAGGCGATGCGAGGAGGCAAGGGGGGAAAGTGAAAGGGACCCCTGGCCCTATTTATAACATCAAAAGGATAAGTGGCATGCGCGGGAATCGAGGAGGCCAAAAATGGATATGGGACAGCGCAGATGCCTCGATTTTTGGGAGCTTATTAAAAAGAGAAGATATATTAAGATTTGGGCCTTGTGTAATATTAATGGCAGGTGACGTCACGGCGGGTTACCACGAACTTAAAAGATGACGTCACGGCGGGTTACAAGGTCTCGCAAGAATAAAAGAAGAATGGTTTTTTCTAAGTGTGGAAGATTGATATAAAAAAGTTCCAATCAACCTGGGGCCTAATGTTGGGGATATAACTATTGGGTATAACCCGCCCAGGAGGGGCCGGGTTATATCGCTGGTGGTTTATTATGACAAAGCCCAGAAGATGTTGAAGATGGCGGTTCACGAAGAAAGCTTACTGAAGGCCCGAAGCCCAAAGGCGACTTAAGGCCTACAAGTGTAAACCGCCACATATGTATGACTTGTATTATAAGGCATGTGTAATTAGTCACCGCGCCAGACACATTGTGTATGAGCCGGCCGGTACTCCGTGAACTGCTGGGTGTCAACCTGTGTATATAAAGGGACGACCCGGCGGCGATTCAGGACAAGAAAATGTTGGGGAACGCAGTAATTTCAAAAAAATCGTACGCACACATAAGATCCATCTAGGTGATGCATAGCAACGAGAGGGGAGAGTGTTGTCCACGTACCCTCGTAGACCGAAAGCGGAAGCGTTATGACAACGAGGTTGATGTAGTCGTACGTCTTCATGATCCGACCGATCCTAGTACCGAAAGTACGGCACCTCCGCGGTCTGCACACGTTCAGCTGGTGACGTCCCACAAACTCTAGATCCTGCTGAGTGTCGCGGGAGAGCTTCGTCAGCACGACAGCGTGATGACGGTGATGATGAAGTTACCGATGCAGGGCTTCGCCTAAGCACTACAACAATATGACCGAGGTGGAAATCTATGGAGGGGGGCACCGCACATGGCTAAACAATCAACTTGTGTGTCTATGGGGTGCCCCCCTCCCCCGTATATAAAGGAGGGGAGGAGGAGGCCGGCCGGCCCTAGAGGGCGCGCCAAGGGGGAGGAATCCTCCTCCTAGTAGGAGTAGGATTCCTCCTTTCCTAATCCTACTAGGAGGGGGAAGGAAGGAGAGGGGGAGGGAGAGGGAAAGAGTGGCCGCGCCCCCTCCCCTAGTCCAATTCGGACTCCCTTGGGGGGGAGGGCGCCACCTCCTGGCAGCTGCCCTCTCTCTCCCCTATAGCCCACTAAGGGCCCAATAACTTCCCGGGGTGGTTCCGGTAACCCTCTCGCACTCCGGTTTTATCCGAAACCTCCCGGAACACTTCCGGTGTCCGAACATTGCCGTCCAATATATCAATCTTTATGTGTCGACCATTTCGAGACTCCTCGTCATGTCCGTGATCACATTCGGGACTCCGAACTACCTTCGGTACATCAAAACACATAAACTCATAATACCGATCGTCACCGAACGTTAAGCGTGCGGACCCTATGGGTTCGTGAACTATGTAGACATGACTGAGACTCGTTTCCGGTCAATAACCAATAGCGGAACCTGGATGCTAATATTGGTTCCTACATATTCTACGAAGATCTTTACCGGTCAAACCGCATAACAACATACGTTGTTCCCTTTGTCATCGGTATGTTACTTGCCCGAGATTTGATCGTCGGTATCTCAATACCTAGTTAAATCTCGTTACCGGCAAGTCTCTTTACTTGTTCCGCAATGCATCATCCCGCAACCAACTCATTAGTCACATTGCTTGCAAGGCTTATAGTGATGTGCATTACCGAGAGGGCCCAGATATACCTCTCCGATACTCAGAGTGACAAATGCTCATCTCGATCTATGCCAACTCAACAAACACCATTGGAGACACCTGTAGAGCATCTTTATAATCACCCAGTTACGTGTGACATTTGATAGCACACTAAGTGTTCCTCCGGTATTCGGGAGTTGCATAATCTCATGGTCATAGGAACATGTATAAGTCATGAAGAAAGCAATAGCAACAAACTAAACGATCATCGTGCTAAGCTAACGGATAGGTCAAGTCAATCATATCATTCTCTAATGATGTGATCCCATTAATCAAATGACAACTCATGTCTATGGCTGGGAAACTTAACCATCTTTGATTCAACGAGCTAGTCAAGTAGAGGCCTACTAGTCACACTCTGTTTGTCTATGCATTCACACATGTACTAAGTTTCCGGTTAATACAATTCTAGCATGAATAATAAACATTTATCATGATATAAGGAAATATAAATAACAACTTTATTATTGCCTCTAGGGCATATTTCCTTCAGTCTCACACTTGCACTAGAGTCAATAATCTAGATTACACAGTAATGATTATAACACCCATGGAGTCTTGGTGTTGATCATGTTTTGCTCGTGAGAGGGGCTTAGTCAATGGGTCTGCTACATTTAGGTCCGTATGTATCTTGCAAATCTCTATGTCTTCCTCCTTGACTTGATCAAGGATGGAATTGAAGCGTCTCTTGATGTGCTTGGTTCTCTTGTGAAATCTGGATTCCTTTGCCAAGGCAATTGCACCAGTATTGTCACAAAAGATTTTCATTTCACCCGATGCACTAGGTATGACACCTAGATCGGATATGAACTCCTTCATCCAGACTCCTTCATTTGCTGCTTCTGAAGCAGCTATGTATTCCGCTTCACACGTAGATCCCGCCACGAAGCTTTGCTTAGAACTGCACCAACTTACAGCTCCATCGTTCAATATAAATACGTATCCGGTTTGTGACATAGAGTCATCCAGATCAGTGTCAAAGCTTGCATCGACGTAGCCATTTACGACGAGCTCTTTGTCACCTCCATAAATGAGAAACATATCCTTAGCCCTTTTCAGGTATTTCAGGATGTTCTTGACCGTTGTCCAGTGATCCACTCCTGGATTACTTTGGTACCTCCCTGCTAAACTAATAGCAAGGCACACATCAGGTCTGGTACACAACATTGCATACATGATAGAACCTATGGCTGAATCATAGGGAATGACTTTCATTTTCTCTCTATCTTCTGTAGTGGTCGGGCATTGAGTCTGACTCAACTTCACACCCTGTAACACAGGCAAGAACCCTTTCTTTTCTTGATCCATTTTGAACTTCTTCAAAACTTTATCAAGGTATGTGCTTTGTGAAAGTACAATTAAGCGTCTTGATCTATCTCTATAGATCTTGATGCCCAATATATAAGCAGCTTCACCGAGGTCTTTCATTGAAAAACTCTTATTCAAGTATCCTTTTATGCTATCCAGAAATTCTGTATCATTTCCAATCAACAATATGTCATCCACATATAATATTAGAAATGCTACAGAGCTCCCACTCAATTTCTTGTAAATACAGGCCTCTCTAAAAGTCTGTATAAAACCATATGCTTTGATCACACTATCAAAACGTTTATTCCAACTCCGAAATGCTTGCACCAGTTCATAAATGGATCGCTGGAGCTTGTACACTTTGTGAGCATCCTTTGGATTGATAAAACCTTCGGGTTGCATCATATACAACTCTTCTTCCAGAAATCCATTGAGGAATGCAGTCTTTACATCCATTTGCCATGTTTCATAATCATAAAATGCAGCAATTGCTAACATGATTCGGACGGACTTAAGCATCGCTACGGGTGAGAATGTCTCATCGTAGTCAACTCCTTGAACTTGTCGAAAACCTTTTGCAACAAGTCGAGCTTTGTAGACAGTAACATTACCGTCAGCGTCGGTCTTCTTCTTGAAGATCCATTTATTCTCGATGGCTTGCCGATCATCGGGCAAGTCAACCAAAGACCATACTTTGTTCTCATACATGGATCCCATATCAGATTTCATGCCCTCAAGCCATTTCGCGGAATCTGGGCTCATCGTCGCTTCCTCATAGTTCATAGGTTCGTCATGGTCAAGTAACATGACCTCCAGAACTGGATTACCGTACCACTCTGGTGCGGATCTTACTCTGGTTGACCTACGAGGTTCAGTAGTAACTTGATCTAAAGTTATGTGATCATCATCATTAGCATCCTCACTGATTGGTGTAGTAGTCACAGGAACTGATTTCTGTGATGAACTACTTTCCAATAAGGGAGCAGGTACAGTTACCTCATCAAGTTCTACTTTCCTCCCACTCACTTCTTTCGAGAGAAACTCCTTCTCTCGAAAGGATCCATTCTTAGCAACGAATGTCTTGCCTCCGGATCTGTGATAGAAGGTGTACCCAACAATCTCCTTTGGGTATCCTATGAAGACACATTTCTCCGATTTGGGTTCGAGCTTATCAGGTTGAAGCTTTTTCACATAAACATCGCAGTCCCAAACTTTAAGAAACGACAACTTGGGTTTCTTGCCAAACCACAGTTCATAAGGTGTCGTCTCAACGGATTTAGGTGGTGCCCTATTTAACGTGAATGCAGCTGTCTCTAAAGCATAACCCCAAAACGATAGCGGTAAATTAGTAAGAGACATCATAGATCGCACCATATCTAGTAAAGTACGATTACGACGTTCGGACACACCATTACGTTGTGGTGTTCCGGGTGGCGTGAGTTGCGAAACTATTCCGCATTGTTTCAAATGAAGACCAAACTCATAACTCAAATATTCTCCTCCACGATCAGATCGCAGAAACTTTATTTTCTTGTTATGATGATTTTCAACTTCACTCTGAAATTCTTTGAACTTTTCAAATGTTTCAGACTTCTGTTTCATCAAGTAGATATACCCATATCTGCTCAAATCATCTGTGAAGGTCAGAAAATAACGATACCCGCCGCGAGCCTCAATGTTCATTGGACCACATACATCGGTATGTATGATTTCCAATAAATCTGTTGGTCGCTCCATTGTTCCGGAGAACGGAGTTTTAGTCATCTTGCCCATGAGGCATGGTTCGCAAGTACCAAGTGATTCATAATCAAGTGATTCCAAAAGTCCATCAGAATGGAGTTTCTTCATGCGCTTTACACCAATATGACCCAAACGGCAGTGCCACAAATAAGTTGCACTATCATTATCAACTCTGCATCTTTTGGCTTCAATATTATGAATATGTGTATCACTACTATCGAGATTCAACAAAAATAGACCACTCTTCAAGGGTGCATGACCATAAAAGATATTACTCATATAAATAGAACAACCATTATTCTCGGATTTAAATGAATAACCGTATCGCATCAAAGAAGATCTAGATATAATGTTCATGCTTAACGCTGGCACCAAATAACAATTATTCATGTCTAAAACTAATCCCGAAGGTAGATGTAGAGGTAGCGTGCCGACGGCGATCACATCGACTTTGGAACCATTTCCCATGCACATCGTCACCTTGTCCTTAGCCAATCTTCGCTTAATCCGTAGTCCCTGTTTCGAGTTGCAAATATTAGCAACAGAACCAGTATCAAATACCCAGGCACTACTGCGAGCATTAGTATGGTACACATCAATAACATGTATATCACATATACCTTTGTTCACCTTGCCATCCTTCTTATCCGCCAAATACTTGGGGCAGTTCCGCTTCCAGTGACCAGTCCCTTTGGAGTAGAAGCACTCAGTCTCAGGCTTAGGTCCAGACTTGGGCTTCTTCACTTGAGCAACAACTTGCTTGTCGTTATTCTTGAAGTTCCCCTTCTTCCCGTTACCCTTTTTCTTGAAACTGGTGGTCTTATTGACCATCAACACTTGATGCTCCTTCTTGATTTCTACCTTGGCGGAAATTGTCTTATCCATCCCTTGCATATTATAGTTCATCACGAAGCTCTTGTAGCTTGGTGGCAGTGATTGAAGAACTCTGTCAATGATACTATCATTAGGAAGATTAACTCCCAGTTGAGTCAAGTGGTTGTGGTACCCAGACATTCTGAGTATATGTTCACTGACAGAACTATTCTCCTCCATTTTACAGCTGTAGAACTTATTGGAGACTTCATATCTCTCAATCCGGTCATTTTCTTGAAATATTAACTTCAACTCCTGGAACATATCATATGCTCCATGACGTTCAAAATGACGTTGAAGTCCCGGTTCTAAGCCGTAAAGCATGGCCCACTGAACTATGGAGTAGTCATCAGCTTTGCTTTGCCAGACGTTCTTAACGTCATCAGCAGCATCTGCAGCAGGCCTAGTACCTAGCGGTGCTTCCTGGATGTAATTCTTCTGTGCAGCAATGAGGATAATCCTCAAGTTATGGACCCAGTCCGTGTAGTTGCTACCATCATCTTTCAACTTAGCTTTCTCTAGGAACACATTAAAATTCAAAGGAACAGTAGCACGGGCCATTGATCTACAACAACATAGACATTTAAAATACTATCAAGTACTAAGTTCATGATAAATTAAAGTTCAATTAATCATATTACTTAAGAACTCCCACTTAGATAGACATCCTTCTAATCATCTAAGTGATCACGTGATCCAAATCAACTAAACCATGTCCGATCATCATGTGAGATGGAGTAGTTTTCAATGGTGAACATCACTATGTTGATCATATCTACTATATGATTCACGCTCGACCTTTCGGTCTCAGTGTTCCAAGGCTATATCTGCATATGCTAGGCTCGTCAAGTTTAACCCGAGTATTCTGCGTGTGCAAAACTGGCTTGCACCCGTTGTATGTGAACGTAGGGCTTATCACACTTGATCATCACATGGTGTCTCGGCACGACGAACTTTCGCAACGGTGCATACTCAGGGAGAACACTTGTACCTTGAAATTTAGTGAGAGATCATCTTATAATGCTACCATCGAAAACTAAGCAAAATAAGATGCATAAAGGATAAACATCACATGCAATCAATATAAGTGATATGATATGGCCATCATCATCTTGTGCCTTTGATCTCCATCTCCAAAGCACCGTCATGATCACCATCATCACCGGCGCGACACCTTGATCTCTATCGTAGCATCGTTGTCGTCTCGCCAACTATTGCTTCTACGACTATCGCTACCGCTTAGTGATAAAGTAAAAACAATTGCAGGGCGATTGCATTGCATACAATAAAGCGACAACCATATGGCTCCTGCCAGTTGCCGATAACTCTGTTACAAAACATGATCATCTCATACAATAAAATTTAGCATCATGTCTTGACCATATCACATCACAACATGCCCTACAAAAACAAGTTAGACGTCATCTACTTTGTTGTTACAAGTTTTACGTGGCTGCTACGGGCTTAGCAAGAACCGTTCTTACCTACGCATCAAAACCACAACGATTTTTCGTCAAGTGTGTTGTTTTAACCTTCAACAAGGACCGGACGTAGTCACACTCGATTCAACTAAAGTTGGAGAAATTAACACCCGCCAGCGACCTGTGTGCAAGGCACGTCGGTAGAACCAGTCTCGCGTAAGCGTACGCATAATGTCGGTCCGGGCCGCTTCATCCAACAATATCGCTGAATCAAAGTATGACATGTTGGTCAGCAGTACGACTATTATCGCCCACAACTCTTTTTGTTCTACTCGTGCATATAACATCTACGCATAGACCTGACTCTGATACCACTGTTGGGTAACACAGTAATTTCAAAAAAATTCCTACGCACACGCAAGATCCATCTAGGTGATCCATAGCAACGAGAGGGGAGGGTGTTGTCCACGTACCCTCGTAGACCGAAAGCGGAAGCGTTATGACAACGCGGTTGATGTAGTCGTACGTCTTCACGATCCGACCAATCATAGTACCAAAAGTACGGCACCTCCGCGATCTGCACACGTTCAGCTCGATGACGTCCCATGAACTCTAGATCCAGCTGAGTGTCGAGGGAGAGCTTCGTCAGTGCAACGGCGTGATGACAGTGATGATGAAGTTACCGACGCTAGGCTTCGCCTAAGCAATACAACGATATGACCGAGGTGGAAATCTATGGAGGGGGGCACCACACACGGCTAAACAATCAACTTGTGTGTCTATGGGGTGCCCCCTCCCCCGTATATAAAGGAGGGGAGGAGGAGGCCGGCCGGCCCTAGAGGGCGCGCCAAGGGGTAGGAATCCTCCTCCTAGTAGGAGTAGGATTCCTCCTTTCCTAGTCCTACTAGGAGGGGGGAGGAAGGAGAGGGGGAGGGAGAGGGAAAGACGGGCCGCGCCCCCCTCCCCTAGTCCAATTCGGACTCCCTTGGGGGGCCACCTCCTGGCTGCTGCCCTCTCTCTCCCCTAAAGCCCACTAAGGGCCCAATAACTTCCCGGGGGGTTACGGTAACCCTCCGGTACTCTGGTTTTATCCAAAACCTCCCGGAACACTTCCATTGTCCGAGCATAGCCGTCCAATATATCAATCTTTATGTCTCGACCATTTCGAGACTCCCCATCAAGTCCGTGATCACATCCGGGACTCCTACCCCTTGTTCCGGTCAATAACCAATAGCGGAACCTAGATTCTCATATTGGTTCCTACATATTCTATGAAGATCTTTACCGGTCAAACCGCATAACAACATACGTTGTTCCCTTTGTCATCGGTATGTTACTTGCCTGAGATTCGACCATCGGTATCTCAATACCTAGTTCAATCTCGTTACCGGCCAGTCTCTTTACTCGTTCCGTTATGCATCATCCCGCAACTAACTCATTAGTCACATTGCTTGCAAGGCTTATAGTGATGTGCATTACCAAGAGGGCCCAGAGATACCTCTCCGATACTCGGAGTGACAAATCCTAATCTCGATATATGCCAACTCAACAAACACCATTGGAGACACCTGTAGAGCATCTTTATAATCACCCATTTACGTTGTGACGTTTGATAGCACACTAAGTGTTCCTCCGGTATTCGGGAGTTGCATAATCTCATAGTCATAGGAACATGTATAAGTCATGAAGAAAGCAATAACAACAAACTAAACGATCATTGTGCTAAGCTAACAGATGGGTCAAGTCAATCACATCATTCTCTAATGATGTGATCCCGTTAATCAAATGACAACTCATGTCTATGGCTAGGAAACTTAACCATCTTTGATTCAACGAGCTAGTCAAGTAGAGGCATACTAGTGACACTCTGTTTGTCTATGTATTCACACATGTACTAAGTTTCCGGTTAATACAATTCTAGCATGAATAATAAACATTTATCATGATATAAGGAAATATAAATAACAACTTTATTATTGCCTCTAGGGCATATTTCCTTCAGAAACAAGAGACCGAAAGCTAGGTCAAGCGTATTTGCTCCCTGGTAATCGAAACCCAAGCAATACCACCTCAAACTGGATTAGGCCTTTACCTTCACCGCAAGGGGCCGAACCAGTATAAACTCCGTGTGTCCTTTGTCCTGTTTAACCCCTTTGAGCTAACCTAGTTGCAATGGCTCCATGACTAAGTTCTTCAGCTAGGAGATCTGCCGTGACAATTCCACGACACCCACCCTCCATTTTCTTTCTAGATTCGCCACTGCCCGCCAGCCACCTTTATGCAAACCTAGTTGCATGTCTGTCGGTGGAACCGATCTCATGTGCGTGGACATGTAAGGTTGGTCCGGGCCGCTTCATCCCACAATACCGCCGAATCAAAATAAGACGTTGGTGGTAAGCAGTATGACTATCACCGCCCATAACTCTTTGTGTTATACTCGTGCATATCAACTATGCATAGACATGGCTCATGATGCAACTGTTGGGAAATGTTGCATGGAAAACAAAACAAAATCTACACACACGCAAAGATCTATCCATGGAGATGCATAGAAACGAGGGGAAGAGTGTGTCTACGTACCCTCGTAGACCGGCGGAAGCGTTTCACAACGCGGTTAATATACTCGAACTTCTTCGCACTTCAACTAATCAAGTACCGAATGCACGGCACCTCCGCGTTCTGCACACGTTCAGCTCGGTGACATCCCTCACCTTCTTGATCCACAAGACGTTGATGTCTACTACGCAACTTTATTCTTGTAGACACATGTTGGGCCTCCAAGCGCAGAGTTTTGTAGGACAGTAGCAATTTTCCCTCAAGTGGATGACCTAAGGTTTATTAATCCGTGAGAGGTGTAGGATGAAGATGGTCTCTCTCAAATGACCCTGCAACCAAATACAAGAAATCTCTTGTGTCCCCAACACACCCAATACAATGGAAATTGTATAGGTGCACTAGTTCGGTGAAGATATGGTGATAAAAGTGTAATATTGATGGTAGAAATATATTTTTATAATCTGAATAAATAAAAATAGCAAGGTAGAAAATAGTAAACGGGCACAAAAACGGTATTGCAATGCTTGAAAATGAGGCCTAGGGTCCGTACTTTCGCTAGAGCAATCTCTCAACAGTGCTAATACAATTGGATCATATAACCACCCCTCAACATGCGATGAAGAATCACTCCAAAGTTCCTATCTAGCGGAGAACATAAGAATAAATTTTTTGTAGGGTACGAAACCACCTCAAAGCTATTCTTTCCGTTCGATCTATTCAAGAGTCCGTACTAAAATGACACAAAGCTATTCTTTCTGTTCGATCTATCCTAGAGTTCATACTATAATAACACCAAAGCAAATTCATATTCATAATCCTCAATCCAACACAAAGAACTTCAAAGAGTGCCCCAAGATTTCTACTGGAGAAACAAAGACAAGAACGTGTATCAACCCCTATGCATAGATTACCCCAACGTCACCTTGGGAAACCGCGAGTTGAGTGCCAAAACATATATCAAGTGAATCAATACGATACCCCATTATCACCACGAGTATTCAATAGCAACACATATATCAAGTGTTCTCAAATCTATAAAAGTATTCAATCCGATAACAATGAAATCTCAAAGGGAAAAACTCAATTCATCACAACAAGATAGAGAGGGGAAACACCATATGATCCGACTATATTAACAAAGCCCGTGATACATCAAGATCATGACATCTCAAGAACACGAGAGAGAGAGAGAGAGAGAGAGAGATTAAACACATAGCTACTGGTACAAATCGTCAGCCCCGAGGGTGGACTACTCCCTCCTCATCGTGGTGGCTGCCGGGATGATGAAGATGGCCACCGGAGATGATTCCCCCCTTCGGCAGGGGGCCGGAAAGGGTCTAGATTGGTTTTCGGTGGCTACAGAGCCTTGCGGCGGCGGAACTTCTGATCTAGGGTTATTTCTGATGGTTTCTCTATTTATAGGATTTTTGGGCGTCGGTTTCACGGTAAGATGGGCCTCGAGGTGAGCACAACCCACCGGGGCACGGACGGCCCGCCAAGCGCGCCCTGGTGGGTTGTGCCCTCCTCGTGGCTCTTCTGGCCCTCCCACAAAGCTTCGGGGGTCTCTTTTGTTCCAAAAAAATCGTCAAAAAGTTTCGTCCAATTCCGAGAACTTTTATTTCTGCACAAAAAACAACACCACGGTAGTTCTGCTGAAAACAGCGTCCGTCCGGGTTAGTTCCATGCAAATCATACCAAAACCATATAAAATTGTTGTAAACATGGCATGAATACTTCATAAATTATAGATACGTTGGAGACGTATCAGCATCCCCAAGCTTAATTCCTACTCGTCCTCGAGTAGATAAATGATAAAAGAAATAATTTATGAAGTGTGAATGCTAGCAAAGTGCATAAGTTTGATCAATGATAATTTCAATCACTTTTCCTAGAATCATAACAACAATTCTTTCTCATAAAATTTCTCATGTTAAAGTGGCAACCAATTCACATGTTAAGGTTCAAACAATGAATCCTCTTGAAACTCAACAACCTATGTTCTCAGTCACCAAGCAATTGCAATTCAACTTATTCAACAGAGTTTAAGTAATAGCTCCACATACTCAACCATCTTATAGTCTTCTATGATTGCTAACACTCACCGCGTACACATGAGCAAAACGTTTCAACCAGACACATAGAAAGATAGGGGCTTATAGTTTTGCCTCCCAACATATTCACCTCAAGGGTGATGTCAACAATAATAACTCACACTACCCATATTCAACTGGACATATGTGCCTAGATCTTTCCTCACCACATGATGCTTGCCAAAAGAGAAAAATAAAAAGGAATAGAGGGAAAAACTTTGACTCTTTGCATAAAAGTAAATACTGAAAAGTAAAAGATAGGCCCTTCGGAGAGGGAAGCAGAGCTTGCCATGCGCTTTTTGTTTGTATGCTCAATCCATTAGTGCAAAAGAACGTCATGTTATATTGCCCCTTATGATAGAAACCTTTATTATGCAGTCTGTCGCTTTTATTGTTTGCCATCACAAGTTTGTACGACGCTCAATTTTCTCTTACACTAAATGATCTAACACTTTTAGAAGCAATTTTTATTGCCTTTTTGCACCGATGACAACTTACTTGAAGGATCTTGCTCAATCCTTAGGTAGGTATGGTGGACTCTTGAAGATAAGATTTGGGTTTAAGGGTTTTTTGGATGCACAAGTAGTATCTCTACTTAGAGCGGAATATTTGGCCAGCAAAGATGGGGAGCAAGCACCACATATTGAAGGATCTATGACAATATAACTTCTATGTGAATATGAACAAACATAAATCATTACGTTTTCTTCCTTGTCCAAACGTCAACAATTTTGGCATATAATATTTTGATGGGGGCTCACAATCACAAAAGATTTCCAAGATAGTGTATTTGCATGTGAAAGTTCTCTTCCTTATACTAATTATTCATGAATTGCTTGTGTGCCCAATATTGTGATTGTCAAGCCTCAAAATATTTCACTTTCTAAACCCAATGTGAAGCTACCACTAGTCATGGTATGATTTCAACTTCATGACATTCAATTCTTTCAACAATTTACTCATAGGATATAAGTGAAGCACAAGAGTAAATGACAAGCTACTCCAAAAAGATATAAATGAAGATCATGAGCATAATATTTCTTTCTATCAAATTAATTTAAGTGAAGCAAGAGAGAATTTCTTCAAAAATACTAAAGCACACTGTGCTCAAAAAGATAAAAGTGAAGCACTAGAGCAATTCCATAGAAAAGAGCTTCGTTGACGGGATGTGAATGCCGCTTACTTAGCCTCCCTGGCAACTATTTGAGGGCTCTATTTTATTTAAAAACTTTCAGATCTAAGTACTTCATTAAAACAGAAATGAAAACAAAATAAAATGACAATCCAAGGATAGCACACATCATGTGAAGAAGCAAAAACTTAGGCTCAACCGATACTAACCGATAATTGTTGAAGAAGAAAGATGGGATGCCTACCGGGGCATCCCCAAGCTTAGATGCTTGAGACTTCTTGAAATATTATCTTGGGGTGCCTTGGGCACCCCCAAGCTTGAGCTTTTGTGTCTCCTTAATTCCTCTCATATCACGGTCTTCCTAAATCTCAAAAGCTTCATCCACACAAAACTCAACAAGAACTCGTGAGATAAGTTAGTATAAACCAATGCAAAAACCTTATCATTCTCTACTGTAGCAAATCACTAAAATTATTATTCAACATTGCATACTAAATGCCTGTGCATATTTGATACTCCTATCCTCAAATAGAATCATTAAACAAGCAAACATATGCAAACAATGCAAACATAACAGCAATCTGCCAAAACAGTACAGTCTATAAAGAATGCAAGAGTATTAATGCTTCTTAAACTCAAAAAATTATGAAAATTTTACCACACTGTAGAAAATTTATCAAAGCTTATTTTGCAAAAAGTTTCAACATTTTAGCACATTCTGACTTTTGTAGGGAATTTTTGCAACATCGGTAAACTTTCTGTTTTGAAACAACAACATGTAGAATTGCAAAATAAGCATGGTAAAGGCTATCCTTGACATTTTTATTGAAAAGAAAGATGAAAAACATTATTTTAAATAACAGCAAGTAAATAAAAATAAAATAAAATGACGCTCCAAGCAAAACACATATGATGTGACGAATAAAAATATAGCCTCAAGTAAGGTTACCGATAATGTTGGAAACGAAAGAGGGGATGCCTTCCGGGGCATTCCCAAGCTTAGTTGCTTGGATCTTCCTTGAATATTACCTTGCGGTGCCTTGGGCATCCCCAAGCTTATGGTCTTTTCACTCCTTATTCTCCTCATATTGATATCTCACCCAAAACATGAAAACTTCAATCACACAAAACTTAACGGAACTTCGTGAGATAGGTTAGTATGATAAAGAGCAAACCATTTCACTTTGGTATTGTCAAAGACAAGATTCATAATTGTTTCCACACAATGCCTGCTGTAGCATATCATTTCCACAATTTATATTGAGCAATATAAGCCATAGAAACTAGGAAACAAGCAAACTATGCATTGAAAACAGAATCTGTCAAAAACAGAACAGTCTGTAGTAATATGTACCCAAACCATACTTCTGCTACTCCAAAAATTATGAAAAAATTGGGGCCACGTGAGAAATTTGTATATTATACTTATGCAAAAATAATGAACTCAAAAGCACTCTTCTGTTAAAAATGAGACTTATTTTCGTGAGCGCAAAAGTTTCTGTTTTTCAGCAAGATCAAATCAACTATCACCCAACATGATCCAAAAGGCTTTACATGGCACTTTATTGAAACAAAGACAATAAAACATGATTACTACAGTAGCCTAATCATGTGAACACACAAAAACAGTAGGTAAAAGTCTTGGTTTGCCTCCCAACAAGCGCTTTTCTTTAATGCCTTTTAGCTAGGCATGATGATTTCAATGATGCTCACATAAAAGATAAGAATTGAAACATAACAAGAGCATCATGAATCACATGGAAAGCACATTTAATCCTAACCCACTTCCTATGCATAGGGATTTTGTGAGAAAATAAATTTTGGGAGCAAGAATCAACTAGCATAGGAAGGCAAAACAAGCAAAACTTCAAGATTTTCAACACATAGAGAGGAAACTTGATATTATTGAGATATGTAAAAGCATATGTTCCTCTCTCATAATAATTTTCAGTAGCATCATGAATAAATTCAACAATATAACTATCACATAAAGCATTCCTTTCATGACACATAAGCATAGAAATTTTATTACTCTCCACATAAGCAAATTTATTCTCAAGAATAGTGGTGGGAGCAAACTCAACAAAATAACTATCATGTGATTGAAAATTAAAATCATGATCACAAGATTCATGGTTATCATTATTCTTTATAGCATACATGTCATCACCATAATCATCATAGATAGGAACTTTATTATCATAGTCAATTGAAGCCTCATCCAAGATAGCGGATTCAACATTAAATAAGGTCATGACCACTCCAAATCCACTTTCATCAATATAATCATCATAAATAGGAGGCATGCAATCATCATAGTAATTTTTCTCGTCAAAACTTGGGGGACTAAAAATATCATCTTCATCAAACATAGCATCCCCAAACTTATGGCTTTGCATATCACAAGCATCATGGATATTCAAAGAATTCATACTAGCAACATTGCAATCATGCTCATCATTCAAATATTTTGTGCCAAACATTTTATTGACTTCTTCTAACAATTGAACACAATTTTCCGATCCATCATTTTTAAGAAAGATATTATAAAGATGATCAATAATATGATGCAACCTCAGTTCCATTTTTTATGTAGTTTTATTTTATAAACCAAACTAGTGATAAAAAAACAAACTAAAAGATTCAATTGCAAGATCTAAAGATATACCTTCATGCACTCACCTCCCCGACAACGGCGCCAGAAAATAGCTTGATGTCTACTACGCAACTTTCTTCTTGTAGACACATGTTGGGCCTCCAAGCGCAGAGTTTTGTAGGACAGTAGCAATTTTCATTCAAGTGGATGACCTAAGGTTTATCTATCCGTGGGAGAGGTGTAGGATGAAGATGGTCTCTCTCAAACGACCCTGCAACCAAATACAAGAAATCTCTTGTGTCCCCAACACACCCAATACAATGGGAAATTGTATAGGTGCACTAGTTCGTCGAAGAGATGGTGATAAATGTGTAATATTGATGGTAGAAATATATTTTTATAATCTGAATAAATAAAAATAGCAAGTTAGCAAATAGTAAACGGGCACAAAAACGGTATTGCAATGCTTGAAAATGAGGCCTAGGGTCCGTACTTTCGCTAGAGCAATCTCTCAACAGTGCTAATATAATTGGATCATATAACCATCCCTCAACGTGCGATGAAGAATCACTCCAAAGTTCCTATCTAGCGGAGAACATACGAATAAATTGTTTGTAGGGTACGAAACCACCTCAAAGCTATTCTTTCCGTTAGATCTATTCAAGAGTCTGTACTAAAATAACACAAAGCTATTCTTTCCGTTCGATCTATCCTAGAGTTCGTACTGAAATAACACCAAAGCAAATTCATATTCATAATACTCAATCCAACACAAAGAACTTCAAAGAGTGCCCCAAGATTTCTACCGGAGAAACAAAGACAAGAACGTGCATCAACCCCTATGCATAGATTACCCCAATGTCACCTCGGGAATCTGCGAGTTGAGTGCCAAAACATATATCAAGTGAATCAATATGATACCCCATTGTCACCACGAGTATTCAATTGCAAGACATATATCAAGTGTTCTCAATCCAAAAAAGTATTCAATCCGATAACAACGAAATCTCAAAGGGCAAAACTCAATTCATCACAACAAGATAGACAGGGGAAAACACCATATGATCCGACTATATTAACAAAGCCCGCGATACATCAAGATCATGACATCTCAAGAACATGAGAGAGAGAGAGATTAAACACATAGCTACTGGTACAAACCCTCAGCCCTGAGGGTGGACTACTCCCTCCTCATCATGGTGGCCGCAGGGATGATGAAGATGGCCACCGGAGATGATTCCCCCCTCCGGTAGGGTGCCGGAAAGGGTCTAGATTGGTTTTCGGTGGCTACAGAGCCTTGCAGCAGCGGAACTTCCGATCTAGGGTTATTTCTGATGGTTTCTCTATTTGTAGGATTTTTGGGCGTCGGTTTCACGGTAAGATGGGCCCCGAGGTGAGCACAACCCACCGGGGCACGGACGACCCACCAGGCGCACCCTGGTGGGTTGTGCCCTCCTCGTGGCTCTTCTGGCCCTCCCACAACACTTCGGGGGTCTCTTTTGTTCCAAAAAAAATTGTCAAAAAGTTTCGTCCAATTTCGAGAACTTTTATTTCTGCACAAAAAACAACACCTCGGTAGTTCTGCTGAAAACAACGTCAGTCCGGGTTAGTTCTATGCAAATCATACCAAACCCATATAAAATTGTTGTAAACATGGCATGAATACTACATAAATTATAGATACGTTGGAGACGTATCAGATGTCGAGGTAGTAGATGATTTCCTTCAGCACAACGGCGTGGTGACGGGTGATGGTGAAGTGATCCTCGCAGGGCTTCGCCTAAGCACTACGAAAATATGACCGAGGGTATAAACGGTGGACGGGAGCGCCGCACACGGCTAGGCAGTTGTCTGGTGTGTGTTAGCCCCCCCACATATATATAGGTGGGAGGGAGAGGGCAGGGGCAAGGAGGCGCCCCAACCTTCCTTATTTACCGGAGGGGGGAGGAAAGAGGAGGGGGAGAAAGGGAAGGGGGAGGCAAAATCCCCCCTTTCCATTCTCTTCCCCCCTTTCCTTCTCCCCTTGGTTCGGCCCATATGGGGGGGGGGGCGCACCAGCCCCTGGTGGCTGGTGCATTTCCCCTCTTGGCCCATAAGGCCCATATCTTTTGTCAGGGGTGCCCGGAACCCCTTCCGGTGACCCGATATCTACCCGGTACCCTCCGGAACACTTCCGGTGTCCGAATACTATCGTCCTATATATCAATATTTACCTGTCGACCATTTCGAGACTCCTCGTCATGTCCGTGATCTCATCCGGGACTCCGAACAACATTCGGTCACCAAATCACATAACTCATATAATACTATATCGTCAACGAACGTTAAGCGTGCGGACCCTACAGGTTCGAGAACTATGTAGACATGACCGAGACACCTCTCTGGTCAATAACCAATAGCGGAACCTGGATGCCCATATTGGCTCCTACATATTCTACGAATATCTTTATTGGTCGAACCGTTATGACAACATACGTTATTCCCTTTGTCTGTCGGTATGTTACTTGCCCGAGATTCGATCGTCGGTATCTTCATACCTAGTTCAATCTCGTTACCGGCAAGTCTCTTTACTCTTTCCGTAATACATCACCTAGTGACTAACTCCTTAGTCGTTTTATTGCAAGCTTATGATGTGTATTACCGAGAGGGCCCAAAGATACCTCTCCGATACTCGGAGTGACAAATCCTAATCTCGATCTATGCCAACTCAATAAACACCTTTGGAGATACCTGTAGAGCATCTTTATAATCTCCCAATTAAATTGTGATGTTTTATAGCACACATGGTATTCCTCCGGTATCCGGGAGTTACATAATCTCATAGTCGAAGGAATATGTATTTGACATGAAGAAAGCAATAGCAATAAAACTGAACGATCATAATGCTAAGCTAATGGATGGGTCTTGTCCATCACATCATTCTCCTAATGATGTGATCCCGTTATCAAATGACAACTCATGTCCATGGTTAGGAAACCTTAACCATCTTTGATCAACGAGCTAGTCAAGTAGAGGCTCACTAGGGACACAGTGTTTGTTTATGTATTCACACATGTATTAAGGTTTCCGGTTAATACAATTCTAGCATGAATAATAAACCTTTATCATGAATAAGGAAATATAATATAAAATAATAACTTTATTATTGCCTCTAGGGCATATTTCCTTCAAGATTACCCCAAGGTCACCTCGGGAATCCACGAGTTGAGTGCCAAAATATATATCAAGTGAATCAATATGATACCCCATTGGCACCATGGCTATTCATAGCAAGACATACATCAAGTGCTGTGAAATCCATAAAAGTATTCAATCCGATAATAATGAAATCTCAAAGGGAAAACTCAATTCATCACAATAAGATAGATAGGGGAAACACCATATGATCCAACTATATTAACAAAGCTCGTGATACATTAAGATCGTGCCAAATCAAGAACATGAGAGAGAGAGAGATTAAACACATAGCTACTGGTACAAACCCTCAGCCCCGAGGGTGGACTACTCCCTCCCCATCATGGTGGTCGCTGGGATGATGAAGATGGCCACCAGTGATGATTTCCTCCTCCGGTAGGTTGCCGAAACATGGTCTAGATTGGTTTTTGTGGCTATAGAGGCTTGCGGTGGCGGAAGTTCTGATCTACTATTATTTCTAGGGGTTTTTGTATTTATAGGATTTTTTGGCGTTGGTTCCACGTGAAGATGGGCTTCGAGGGGCTCACGAGACACCAGCACACGGGCAAGGCACCACGCCCGCCCTGGTGGGTTGTGATCACCTCCTTCACCTTCTGGCCCTCCCATGAAGCTTCTAGTGCCTCTTTTGTTCAAAAAAATTGTCAAAAACTTTCGTTGTATTTGGAGAACTTTTATTTCTGCACAAAAAATAGCACCATGTTAGTTCTGCTGAAAACAACGTCAGTCTGGGTTAGTTCCATTCAAATCATTCCAAAACCATATAAAATTGTCATAAACTTGGCATGAATGCTTCATAAATTATAGATACGTTGGAGACGTATCAGCATACCCAAGCTTAATTCCTACTCGTCCTCGAGTAGGTAAATGATAAAAGAAATAATTTATGAAGTGTGAATGCTAGCAAAGTGCATATGTTTGATCAATGATAATTTCAATCACTTTTCCTAGCATCATAACAGCAACTCTTTCTCATAAAACTCATCATGGTAAAGTAGCAATCAATTCACATGTTATGGTTCAAACAATGCCTTCTATTGAAACTTAACAACCTATATTCTTAGTTACCAAGCAATTGCAATTCAACAAAGTCTAAGTAATAGCTCCACATACGCAATCATCATATAATCTTCTATGATTTCTAGTACTCAAAGCATATTTTTAGAACAAATGGCATCCATCGAACACAGAGAAAGATAGGGGCTTAATGTTTCGCCTCCCAACTCATTTATCATAGAGATAATTGTCAACAATAATAAATCATGATCAAATATATTTGATTGGTCATATGTGCCTAGATCTTTCCCCACCACATGATGCTTGGCAACTCGAGAAAAATTGAGGTTGAAATGAGAATGCATACTATTGACTCATGCATAAAAGTAAATACTAAAAAGTAAAAGATAGGCCCTCCACAGAGGGAAGCAGAGGTTGTCATGCGCTTTTTATTTTTAGATTCCCAAGCTCTTAATGCAAAGGAACGTCACGTTATATTGCCCATTGATAACCCACAAGTATAGGGGATCAATAGTAGCCTCTTTTGATAAGTAAGAGTGTCGAACCCAACGAGGAGCTAAAGGTAGAACAAATATTCCCTCAAGTTTTATCGACCACCGATACAACTCTACGCACGCTTGACGTTCACTTTACCTGGAACAAGTATAAAACTAGAAGTACTTTGTAGGTGTAACTTGATAGGTTTGCAAGAATATAAAGAGCACGTAAATAAAAACTAGGGGCTGTTTTAAGAAGAAGCAATAAAGTTGGTATAGCGAGTGTGAAAAGTGGTGGTAGGAGTTGCGAAATTGTCCCTAAGCAATTGACTACTTTACTAGACCGATAGCAAGTTTTATGTGGGAGAGGCCACTGCTAGCATGTCATCCCTGACTTGGAATTCTATGCACTTATGATTGGAACTATTAGCAAGCATCCGCAACTACTAACTTTCATTAAGGTAAAACCCAACCATAGAATTAAGATATATTGGTCCCCCCGTATGCATCAATTTCTATGCTAGGTTGAAGCTTCTGTCACTCTTTCCCTCCAATACATAGTCCTATCAACATACAACTAACCCTATGGTGTGATCCACGCACGCGCTCATATGATGGGCACCAAAGGACAGCAACATAACCACAAGCGAATTAAACCAATCATAGCAATTCACCAATTACCTATAGGACAACGAAAATCTACTCAGGCATCATAGGATGGCAACACATCATTGGATAATAATATGAAGCATAAAGCACCATGTTCAAGTAGAGGGTACAGCGGGTTACGGGAGAGTGGCCCGCTGTAGATAGATGGTGGAAGGTGATGAAGATGTTGGTGTAGATCGTTGTCGCGATGATGGCCCCGGCGGCGTTCCGGCGCCACCGGGAGAGAGGGGGAGAGAGCCCCCCTTCTTCTTCTTCCTTGACCTTCCCCTTAGATGGGAGAAGGGTTTCCCCTCTAGTCCATGGCTTCCATGGTGGCGGAGGGGCGAAAGCCCCTCCAAGATTGGATCTGTCTCTCTGTCTCTCTCTGTTTCTGTGTTCCAGATTCTGGCCTTTCACCGTTTCTTATATTCCCGGAGATCCGTAACTCCGATTGGGCTGAAATTTGGACACGGTTTTTATTCGGATATTGGCTTTCTTGCGGCGAAAGAAGGGCACCAACCGCCTTATGGGGTGGCCACGAGGGTCAGGGGCGTGCCCCCTGCCTCGTGGCCCCCTCGGGCATCGTCTCGCGTTGATTCTTCTTCCCAAAATTCACATATATTCCAAAAATAATCTTCATCAGTTTTTATCCCGTTTGGACTCCATTTGTTATGGATTTCCTGCGAAACAAAAAACATGCAACAAACAGGAACTGGCACTGGGCACTGGATCAACATGTTAGTCCCAAAAATAGTATAAAAAGTTGCCAAAAGTATGTGAAAGTTGTATAAAATTGGCATGGAACAATCAAAAATTATAGATACGACGGAGATGTATCAGCATCCCCAAGCTTAATTCCTGCTCGTCCTCAAGTAGGTAAATGATAAAAAATATTTTTTTTGATGTGGAATGCTACCTAGCATAATCTTGATCATGTAATCTAATCATGGCATGAATATTAAGACACGAGTGATTCAAAGCAATAGTCTATCATTTGACATTAAGACAATAATACTTCAAGCATACTAATAAATCAATCATGTCTTTTCAAAATAACACGACCAAAGAAAGTTATCCCTACAAAGTCATATGGTCTGGCTATGCTCCATCTTCACCACACAAAGTATTCAAATCATGCACAACCCCGATGACAAGCCAAGCAATTGTTTCATACTTTTGACGTTCTCAAACCTTTTCAACTTTCACGCAATACATGAGCATGAGCCATGGACATAGCACTTATAGGTGTAATAAAATATGATGGTGGAGGTTTTGTGGAGAAGACAAAAAGGAAGAAAGTCTCACATCGACGCAGCTAATCAATGGGCTATGGAGATGCCCATCAATTGATGTCAATGCGAGGAGTAGGGATTGCCATGCAACGGATGCACTAAGAGCTATAAGTGTATGAAAGCTCAAACTGAAAACTAAGTGGGTGTGCATCCAACTTGCTTGCTCATGAAGACCTAGGGCATTTGAGGAAGCCCATCATTGGAATATACAAGCCAAGTTCTATAATGAAAATACCCACTAGTATATGAAAGGATAACTCAAGAGACTCTCTATATGAAGAACATGGTGCTACTCTGCAGCATAAGTGTGGTAAAAGGATAGTAACATTGTCCCTTCTCTCTTTTCTCTCATTTTTATCTCTTTTTTGTAGGCTTCTTTGGCCTATCTCTCTCTCTCTCTTTTTGGGGGGGGGGGGCTTCTCTGGCCACTTTTATTTAGATAACCTCACATGGGACAATGTTCTAATAATGATGATCATCACACTTTTATTTACTTACAACTCAATATTACAACTCGATACTAGAACAAATATGACTCTATATGAATGCCTCTGGCAGTGTACCAGGATGTGCAATGATCTAGCATAGCAAAGATATCAAAATGGACAAGCCATGAAAACATCATGCTAGCTATGTTACGATCATGCAAAGCAATATACAATGAATGCTCAAGTCATGTATATGATGATGATGGAAGTTGCATGGCAATATATCTCAGAATGGCTATGGAAATGCCATAATAGGTAGGTATGGTGGCTGTTTTGAGGAAGATATAAGGAGGCTTATGTGTGATAGAGTGTATCGTATCATGGGGTTTGGATGCATCGGCGAAGTTTGCACCAACTCTCGAGGTGAGAAAGGGCAATGCACGGTACCGAAGAGACTAGCAATGATGGAAGGGTGAGAGTGCGTATAATCCATGGACTCAACATTAGTCATAAAGAACTCAACTACTTATTGCAAAAATCTATTAGTCATCGAAACCAAGCACTACACGCATGCTCCTAGGGGGATAGATTGGTAGGAAAAGACCATCGCTCGTCCCCGACCGCCACTCATAAGGAAGACAATCAAAGAAACACCTCGTGCTTCAAATTTGTTACACAACGGTTACCATACGTGCATGCTATGGGACTTGCAAACATCAACACAAGTATTTCTCAAATTCACAATTACCCACTAGCATGACTCTAATATCACCATCTTTATATCGCAAAACTATTGCAAGGAATCAAACATATCATATTCAGTGATCTACAAGTTTTATGTAGGATTTTATGACTAACCATGTGAATGACCAATTCCCGTCATCTCTCTAAATAGATATAAGTGAAGCAAGAGAGTTTAATTCTTTCTACAAAATAAATTCCCACGCTCTAACAAATATAAGTGAAACAAAAGAGAATTCTACAAATGGCGGTTTTCTATGTGAAGAGAAACAGGCAATCCAAACTTCAAATGATATAAGTGAAGCACGTGAAGCATTCTATAAAGCCATACTCGAAAGATATAAGTGAAGTGCAAAGAGCATTCTATAAATCAACCATGGACTATCTCATACCATCATGGTGCATCAAAGAAAAGTGAAAACTAAATGCAAAAGACGCTCCAAGATTTGCACATATCACATGAACGAAACGAAACCGAAAACTTACCGATACTTGTTGAAGAAAGATGGGACGCCTTCCGGGGCATCCCCAAGCTTAGACGCTTGAGTATCCTTGAATATTTACTTGGGGTGCCTTGGGAATCCCCAAGATTGAGCTCTTGCCTCTCCTACCTCTCCTCACATCGAGATATCCTCGATCTTTGAACACTTCATCCACACAAAACACAACAGATAGTTCGGTAAGATCCGTTAGTATAATAAAGCAAATCACTACTCTAAGTACTATTGCAAACCAATTCATATTTTGTTTTTGCATTGTATCTACTGTAATATAACTTTTCCATGGCTTAATCCACTGATAGAAATCGATAGTTTCATCAAAGCAAGCAAACTATACATCAAAAACAGAATCTGTCTTAAACAGGACAGTCTGTAGTAATCTTAACATTCACCATACTTCTGGTACTCCAAAAATTCTTAAACAATTAGGAAAAATAAAAAAATTTCTAAAAAGACAGTGCAAAAAGTTTCAGAACCGTTTGACATTCCAGTAAAAAATGTAAAATCACGCACTACAGCCAAAGTTTCTGTTTTGCACCGCACAAACCAACAAGCAATGTAAACATCCTAAAGGCAAATCTTGGCACATTATTTTTATTTTTAAAATTTATAAAAGAACACAACAGAAATTAATGACTCTCTAAAACTTCCGGGTTGTCTCCCTGGCAGCGCTTTCTTTAAAGCCATTAAGCTAGGCATATAGTGCAGTAATGGATCCACCCGGATCCCAAGGTATATCAAAGCCAATTTTAATTAACAATGATTTGTGATTTAGTAGTGAGCACAAAGTAACATATATCATGCAACAACGAAGTCTAACTCTCTTCCTATGCATCGGCATGTCATAAAACAACAATTCGTGCACACATAGTAAAGGCCAATGCATGTATAAACAGTTTCTTGCAATTTTATCTTATTGGAAACATGGAGAGGCAGAGATGTAGTTCCTCTCTCATAATAATTGCAAGTAGGAGCAGCAAGCACATGCATATTATATCTATCAAAAGCATCATGTGTAGTAGTAAAACGCAACCCATCAATATAATCCTTAATAAGGGCAAACTTCTCCGATATAGTGTAGTCGGGAGAATTCAAAAAGATAATAGGACTATCATGAGTGGGTGCAATAGCAACAATTTCATGTTTCACATAAGGAACTATAGCAAGTTCATCTCCATAAGCATAATTCATGTTGGCATCTTGGCCACAAGCATAGCAATCATCATCAAAAAGGGATATTTCAAAAGAATCAACGGGATCATAACAATCATCATAGCAATCATCCTTCGGCAAGCACGAAGGGAAATTAAACAATGTATGAGTTGAAGAGTTACTCTCATTAGAAGGTGGGCATGGGTAGCTAATCCACTCTTCCTCCTTTTGTTCTTCGCTCTCCTTATCATCTTTTTCATCCAATGAGCTCAACTTTCATCAAATTCTTCTTCCGTAGACTCCTGCAAAATTTTAGTCTCTTCTGGGACAGCGGAGACTTTCTCAATAAATTCGTCAATATCATAATTGTATTTATAATTCTCATAGAATTATTTAAGGATAGCTAAATTTTCAGGTCTATAAACTGAATCATCAAAATCTTCAAACTCTTTAAACACATATTCAATTTCACATGCACCCTTAAAAGTAACAAATTCTTCTATTCGTTCCACATCATAGTAATCATATATACCATTAGCATAAGAAGCTAAGGTTTCATTATCATTAAATTTGCATGAAAAGGGAAGCTGTGGAGCCTTCATCCTAGATCAACAAGTATAATCATGTCTCAAGCATAGCTCCCGAGCACACCAACGTAACATATAAATTTGATCCCATAATAGTTTCCCTTTTTAGGTCAAGCGATAATCCCTAAAGTATTCACGTTGATCCAACGTGTCTCCCATAACATAACTGAATGGGGTTTTCTCAGGATTATTAAAGTAGTACATAATATCTTTCACATAATGAGCATCGAGAGTTTTAGGAGGTTCCCCATCTCCATGAGTAGCAAGTAAACCTAATTTTTTTGGTATTTCGTGTTCCATATCCATAACTAAAGGTAGAGAACAACTTAGAACAGCAAATAAAAATTACATAGTGATAAAGCAAACAAGCACACACGAGAATATTCACCCCACGCTATAGCTCCCCGGCAACGGCTCCAGAAAAAGGTCTTGATAACCCACAAGTATAGGGGATCAATTGTAGCCTCTTTCGATAAGTAAGAGTGTCGAACCCAACGAGGAGCTAAAGGTAGAACAAATATTCCCTCAAGTTTTATCGACCACCGATACAACTCTACGCACGCTTGACGTTCGCTTTACCTGGAACAAGTATAAAACTAGAAGTACTTTGTAGGTGTAACGGGATAGGTTTGCAAGAATATAAAGAGCACGTAAATAAAAACTAGGGGCTGTTTTAAGTAAAGTATAGCGAGTGTGGAAAAGTGGTGGTAGGAGTTGCGAAATTGTCCCTAAGCAATTGACTACTTTACTAGACCGATAGCAAGTTTTAAGTGGGAGAGGCCACTGCTAGCATGTCATCCCTGACTTGGAATTCTATGCACTTATGATTGGAACTATTAGCAAGCATCCGCAACTACTAACTTTCATTAAGGTAAAACCCAACCATAGAATTAAGATATACTGGCCCCCCTTCAATCCCGTAATCATCAATTTCTATGCTAGGTTGAAGCTTCTGTCACTCTTGCCCTCCAATACATAATCCTATCAACATACAACTAACCCTATGGTGTGATCCACGCGCACGCTCATATGATGGGCACAAAAGGATAGCAACATAACCACAAGCAAATTAAACCAATCATAGCAATTCACCAATTACCGATAGGACAACGAAAATCTACTCAGGCATCATAGGATGGCAACACATCATTGGATAATAATATGAAGCATAAAGCACCATGTTCAAGTAGAGGGTACAGCGGGTTGCGGGAGAGTGGACCGCTGTAGATAGATGGGGGAAGGTGATGAAGATGTTGGTGAAGATGACGGAGGTGTTGGTGTAGATCGTTGTCGCAATGATGGCCCTGGCGGCGTTCCGGCGCCACCGGGAGAGAGGGGGAGAGAGCCCCCTTCTTCTTCTTCTTCCTTGACCGTCCCCCTAGATGGGAGAAGGGTTTCCCCTCTGGTGCATGGCTTCCATGGCGGCGAAGGGGTGAGAGCCCCTCCGAGATTGGATTTGTCTCTCTGTCTCTCTCTGTTTCTGCATTCCAGATTCTGGCCTTTCACCGTTTCTTATATTCCCGGAGATCCGTAACTCTGATTGGGCTGAAATTTGGACACGATTTTTATCTATTGGCTTTATTGCAGCAAAAGAAGGGCACCAACCGCCTTATGGGGTGGCCACGAGGGTCAGGGGCGCACCCACCCCCCTGGGGCGCGCCCCCTGCCTCGTGGCCCCCCGAGCATCGTCTCGCATTGATTCTTCTTCCCAAAATTCACATATATTCCAAAAATAATCTCCGTCGGTTTTTATCCCGTTTGGACTCCGTTTGATATGGATTTTCTGTGAAACAAAAAACATGCAACAAACAGGAACTGGCACTGGGCACTGGATCAATATGTTAGTCCCAAAAATAGTATAAAAAGTTGCCAAAAGCATGTGAAAGTTGTATAATATTGGCATGGAACAATAAAAAATTATAGATACGACGGAGACGTATCACCCCTTATGATAGCAACCTTTATTGTGCAGTCTGTCGCTTTTATTACTTTGCCATCACATGTTTGTACAACGCTTATTTTCCCTTACAATATAAGATCAAACATATTTAGGAGCAATTTTTATTGCTTTATGCAGCGATGCCAACTTACTTGAAGGATCTTATTCAATCCATATGTAGGTATGGTGGAAACTCATGGCAAGAAACTGGGTTTAAGGGTTTTTTGGGTGCACAAGTAGTATCTCTACTTAGTACGAATTATTGGCTAGCAAAAGATTCTAAGCAAACACCACATGTTGGAGGATCCATAACAATATAACTTCTATGCAAATATCCACAACCATAACTCATTAGTTGTCTTCCTTGTCCAACTTCAACTAATTTGCTCAAGTTTGAGAATAATTAATGGGCACTCACAATCATAGAAGATGTCCAAGATAATATATTTGTATGTGAAAGTTCTCTTCCTTATACTAATCATTCACGAATTGCTCATATGACCTATATTGTGTTTGTCAAGCTTCAAAAGATTTCACTTTATAAAGCCAATGTGAAGCCACTACTAGGCATGATATGAACATACAATTTCAACTTCATGATATTCAATTCATTAAACAATTTACTCATAGGATATAAGTGAAGCACAAGAGTAAATGACAAACTACTCCAAAAAGATATAAGTGAAGATCAAACGAGTAGTTAAGTAAATGGGTAGCCTTTTGAGGATTCCCTCTTATTTAAAAACTTTCAGATCTAAGTATTTTATTAAAATAGCAAGCAAAACAAAATAAAGTGACAATCCAAATATAGCACAACTAATATGAAGAAGCAAAAACTTGGCTCAACCGATACTAACCGATAATTGTTGATGAAGAAAGGTGGGATGCCTACCGGGGCATCCCCAAGCTTAGATGCTTGAGACTTCTTGAAATATTATCTTGGGTTGCCTTGGGCATCCCCAAGCTTGAGCTTTTGTGTCTCCTTAATTCCTTTTATATCATGGTTTCCCTAAATCTTAAAAACTTCATCCACACAAAACTCAACAAGAACTCGTGAGATAAGTTAGTATAAATCAATGCAATAACCTTACCATTCTCTACTGTAGCAAATCACTAAAATTATTATTTAACATTGCCTACTAACTTCCTCTCCATATCTAATACTCCTATCCTCAAATAGAATCATTAAACATGCAAACAATGCAGCAATCTGCCAAAACAGGAGAGTCTATAAAGGATGCAAGAATATTCATACTTCTTTAACTCAAAAAATTCTGAAAATTTCCCACACTGTAGAAAATGTATCATAGATTACTTTGTAAAAATTTCAAGATTTTATCACATTCTAACTTTTCTCAAGAATTCACGCACTAGCGTGCAACTTTCTGTTTTCAAACAGCAACATGTAGACTTGCAAAATAAGTATGGTAAACGCTATACTTGGCATTTTTATTGAAATGAAAGATGCAAAACATTATTATAAATAACAACAATAAAATCCTAAAAAAATGACACTGCAAGCAAAACACATATCATGTGACAAATGAAAATATAGCTCCAAGTGAGGTTACCGATAGTGTTGAAGACGAAAGAGGGGATGCCTTCCGGGGCATCCCCAAGATTATTTTCTTGGATTTTCCTTGAATATTACCTTGGGGGTGCCTTTGGCATGCCCAAGCTTAGGTTATTGTCACTCCTTATTCTCCTCATATCGATATCTCACCCAAAACTTGAAAACTTCAATCACACAAAACTTGATAGAACTTTGTGAGATAGGTTAGTATGATAAAACAAATCATTCACTTTGGTACTGCCAAAGACAAGATTCATAATTGTTCTCACACAATGCCTACTATAACTTATCATTTCCACAATTTATATTGAGTAATATAAGCCATAGAAACTAGAAAACAAGGAAACTATGCATTGAAAACACAATCTGTCAAAATAGAACAGTTTGTAATGATTTGAACAATGACCATACTTGTGCAAATCCAAAAATTCTAAAAAAATTAGGACAACGTAGGGAATTTGTATAACAATAAACTTTAAAAAAATCATAATTTTATCACGTTCCAGTGAATTTTAACAATTCTGATACTGGAAGCAAAAGTTTCTATTTTTGCACAGAATCAAGTCAACTATCATCCACACTACCCCAGAGGCTTTACCTGGCACTTTATTGAAATAAAATATATAAAACATGATTACTACAGTAGCTTAATCATGTGAACACACAAAAATAGTAGGGGTAAATGTCGGGTTGTCTCCCAACAAGCGCTTTTCTTTAATGCATTTTTAGCTTGACATGATGATTTCAATGATGCTCACATAAAAGATAAGAATTGAAACATAACAAGAGCATCATGAAGCACATGGCAAGCACATCTAAGCCTAACCCACTTCCGATGCATAGAGATTTTGTGACCAAACAATTTATGGGAGCGAGAATCAACTAGCATAGGAAGGCAAAACAAGCAAAACTTCAAGATTTTTAACACATAGAGAGGAAACTTGATATTATTGCAATACCTACAAGCATATGTTCCTCCCTCATAATAATTTTCAGTAGCATCATGAATGAATTCAACAATATAAATATCACATAAAGCATTATTTTCATGATCCACAAGCATAGAAATTTCACTACCCTCCACATAAGCAAATTTGTTCTGATGAATAGTAGTGGGAGCAAACTCAACAAAATAACTATCAGGTGATTGAAAATTAACATCATGATGACAAGTTTCATGGTTATCATTATTCAATATAGCATACATGTCATCACCATAATCATCATAGATAGCAACTTTGTTGTCATAATGAAACCTCTTCTGAAATAGTGGATTCATCACTAAATAAAGTCATGGCATCTCCAAATCCACTTTCATAATTATAATCATCATAAATAGGAGGCACAATTTCATCATAATAAATTTGCTCATCAAAACTTGGGGGACTAAAAATATCATCTTCATCAAACATAGCATCCCCAAGCTTATGGCTTTGCATATCATTAGCATCATGGGTATTCAAAGAACTCATACTAACAACATTGCAGTCACGCTCATCATTCAAAGATTTTCTGCCAAACATTTTATTGAATTCTTCTTCTATCAACTGAGCACAATTTTCCTTCCCATCATTTTCAAGAAAGACATGATAAATATAAATAATATGAGGCAACCTCAATTCCTTTTTTTTTGTAGTTTTATTTCATAAACCAGACTAGTGATAAAACAAGAAACTAAAAGATTCAATTGCAAGATCTAAAGATATACTTTCAAGCACTCACCTCCCCGGCGACGGCACCAGAAAAGATATTGATGTCTACTACGCAACTTGATTCTTGTAGACTCGTGTTGGGCCTCCAAGCGCAGAGTTTTGTAGGACAGTAGCAATTTTTCCTCAAGTGGATGACCTAAGGTTTATCAATCCATGGGAGGTGTAGGATGATGATGGTATGTCTCAAACAACACTGCAACCAAATAACAAAGAGTCTCTTGTGTCCCCAACACACCAAATACAATGGTAATTTGTACCGGTGCACTAGTTCGGTGAAGAGATGGTGATACAAGTGTAGTAATGATAGCAGATATTGATTTTTGTAATAGGAACAATAAAAAGCAGCAAGGCAGCAAGTAACAAAAGTGAGCACAAATGGTATTGCAATGCTTGAAAATGAGGCCTAGGGTTCATACTTTCACTAGTGCAATCTCCCAACAATGCTAATATAATTGGATCATATAACCATTCCTCAACGTGCGATGAAGAATCACTCCAAAGTTCTTATCTAGCGGAAAACATAAGAAGAAATTGTTGGTAGGGTACAAAACCACCTCAAAGTTATCCTTTCCGATCGATCTATCCAAGAGTTCGTACTAAAATAACACCAAGTTGTCTTTTCCGATCATTCTATCTAAGAGTTCGTACTAAAATAACACCATATGATACACATCAACCAACTCTAATGTCACCCAGATACTCCAATGTCACCACGAGTATTTGTGTGTTGATTATATGATATGCATCAAACAATTTCAGATTCATAATACTCAATCCAACACAAAGAACCTCAAAAAGTGCCCCAAGATTTCTACCGGAGAAACAAAGACGAGAACGTGCATCAACACCTATGCATAGATTACCCCAATATCACCTCGGGAATCCACGAGTTGAGTTCCAAAATATATATCAAGTGAATCAATATGATACCCCATTGTCACCACGGGTATTCATAGCAAGACATACATCAAGTGCTCCCAAATCCATAAAATTATTCAATACGATAATAATGAAATCACAAAGGGAAACTCAATTCATCACAACAAGATAGAGGGAGAAACACCATATGATCCAACTATATTAACAAAGCTCGCGATACATCAAGATCGTGCCAAATCAAGAACACGGGAGTGAGAGAGAGAGAGAGATCAAACAAATAGCTACTGGTACAAACCCTCAACCCCGAGGGTAGACTACTCCCTACTCATCATGGTGGCCGCCGGGATGATGAAGAAGGCCACCTGTGATGATTTCCCCCTCCGACAGGGTGCCGAAACAGTGTCTAGATTGGTTTTTCGTGGCTACAGAGGCTTGCAGCGGCAGAACTTTTGATCTAGGGTTATTTCTGGGGGTTTCTGTATTTATAGGATTTTTTGGCGTTGGTTTCATGCGAAGATGGGCTTCGAGGGGCCCACGAGACACCAACACACGGGCAAGGCACCAGGCGCACCCTGGTGGGTTGTGCTCACCTCCTTCACCTTCTGGTCCTCCCACAAAGCTTCTAGTGCCTCTTTTGTTCCAAAAAAATCGTCAAAAAGTTTCGTTGCATTTTGAGAACTTTTATTTCTGCATAAAAAACAACAACACGGTAGTTCTGCTGAAAACAACGTCAGTTCGGGTTAGTTCCATTCAAATCATACCAAAAGCATATAAAATTGTTGTAAACAAGGCATGAATACTTCATAAACTATAGATACGTTGGAGACGTATCAGTACTTAATCGCTCTTTACGACTATTAATACAGTATCAGAGGCACGTAAGTCCTACTCGGCCAAAATTTTCCGCTCTTTCCATTTATTTTCGGGGAATGACACGTCCAAACCCGTTGTTGACGCATCGATGTGATGCAATCATGCAAGCGAGTGGCATTTGCTTGCGTGGGTACATGAGTTATATATGATAGTTGAGTTAGTCTATTTCTTGAAAATAATCTAGCTAGGGCTGAAAACTTAAAATGCCTCTTGACCTTTTTTGAGAAGGTATCGTATATGAGAATCAATTATTCCAAAGTGAACTAGTGCCAATTGGTATGGATCATGAGAAATACAACCCTTTGATGTTGTTTTGGTTGTCATGTTGGTAATTTTCTCATCAAATACCAAGGTATCCCTGTTCATTATGATAAGTTTAGGAGAGAGGATGTACAACCTCTAATTGATAAGATCCTGAATAAAATATCTGGGCGAAGGGGAAAACTTCAGCCTTACAAAGGGGGATTGATCCTCATCCAAGATTTTTTACCTAGCATCCCTATAAATCTCATATCCTTTTCAAATTCCCTAAGTGGCATTTAGATTTAATTAATACTCGATGGCCCACTTCTAATGGAATTACTTTAAGGGGCATAAAAAACCCGTCCTAGCCAACCTGGGGATGTTTTGCATGAAAACATAGTTTGTTGGGCTTGGCATCCCAAACTTAAAAGGTTTTAACATGTGCTTACTAGCATCTTGGATTGAAAGGTATAATCAAGGGGATGGAAAACTCCGGAAGCATGTTTTAGATAGAAAATATAATACTACCTACCTTAATGTATTCACTTGCTCCTCCCTCAACACCTCCGTCTTCCAAAAATAAGTTTTAGTTGTCACAAAAGAAATTAAATTTGGTTCTAGATGGGTGGTAGGTGATACAGAAAATGAGATTCTATGAAGATACTTAGTTTGATACTTCTGCAGTAGTTGGTCAGTTTTTTGGATATTTATGTTCTCTACAATTAACGAGAGAAAGATTGTGTTATTCAATTTTTTTGGGAAGGGTCAGAGCTGAATCTGACATTCAGAATATTTGTCTCCATGCCTATGATGTAGAAATGGTATGAAATAGTAATTAGAACAAATTTCAAACAACATTATTTTGGAACAAGATGCTGACATCTTGCAAATGGATAGTAAAGGGCAGTATTCAACTAATTTCCTTTACAATATCATTAACTTTAGAGGGGTTATACATGTATATATACCTATTATGTGGAAGATTTGTGTCCCATCCAGGATTGCTAGTTTCTTTTGGTCTCTAGCTAATAATAAACTCATGACCAAAGATAACTTGAAAAACATAAACATTGCAAAGTCCGAGGACTATTTCTTTTGCTTTGATGAGGAAACTCTGCGACATCTATTCTTTGGTTGTGTAGTGACTAGTGAAATATGATTAGTTATTTCTGAATATTTCCATATATTTCTTGGCACTTCATCTGATTCTATTGCTAGATATTGGATTGCTAACAAAAAATACCTTCTACTTAATCTAGTTAGCTTAAGACTACTTAGGTGTACATGAAAATAAAAAATAGTATGGATTTTGATGATATTCATTGGCTTCACATTAAGCAGGTGTGGTGGAATCTGCAAAAAAAGTAGGTGTGGTGGAAGATCGTGAAAACTGCAAAGTATTGGGCTATCTTTTGCCTTGTGCAACCAGAGGAGGAGGTGGATCTCCTTTGATCACATCTATCTTTGGTGCTGGGACACCTCTCATGATCAGGTGTGACTAAAGGCAGACCCCCTCGCCCAAGCTAATCATGCTCAATTGGTACCCACGGGGCCACCATGCCTCTATGATGAGCACCCTCACCGCGGAGATGCAAGTTGGACATGCAATAAGTCTTCTTGAGACCAACCTCCACTCCGAAGGTGACCTGCTGGCTACCAACGTCTGGGGCAACACAGGTCTAGAAGGCCAAGACTACACTGTCTGCCGCTGAGCCACTTGGCTTGTTAAGCTTTAATTTCAATTATGATCTTATGTTGCCTTAGTTACTTTTACATTTCAGCTGGATAACATCTGTTATGGATGTTGTAAGTTGTAACTCTGGTTTTGTTTCTAATGTAATCGAGGAATTGCCTCCCTAATCATCTCTATACTACTTTTTTGATAAAGGGCTATTACTTAAAGGTTTAAGCATTACACTCGCCTCTACATAACTAAGATGCACACAACCAAACCAAGTCCAAACTAAACAAGAAAGAATAAAGGTGAAATACAAGAAATTATTAGTTTGTATGACACCTAAACTATAGCAGGGCCAATTCTAAGATCATGCTACCATCCATGTTGGGTAAGAGTATCCCTCGCAGTGTGCTCCAAGTGTGTACACACCTCCGTAAATAGGTCTTGATTCTCCACACATTGTAGAGACGACCATAAATGTAGCGTACATGTACACATGTAGATAACCTGCATAAGTGAAGTACTTTTATTGTTAAAACCCTTATCATTTCTACATAGCCAAACCGACCAAATAATGGGAAGTGCTCCCAGCCTGAGAAAAATTCTAAACATGTGATCAATCCCATGTAACCAGTTGCCAAAAATGTTAGCAACATTATGTGGATGATACAAGCCAGAATCTTGTTGGATGACTATCCATATAGAACGAGCTAATTTACATTGAAAGGACAAATGTTTTATCATTTCGTCTTGATGACAAAAAACATATTGCGTACTTCCATGCCAATTCCTCTTAATAAGGTTATCTTTGATAAGAATGACTCCTCGACAAAGATACCACACAAAGATTTTATTCTATTTTATTATTATTATCAACTGTCACATCTGATTGGATCAAAGCACTATACAAATAATCTACCAAGAAATTACCACTTGTATTTAGATTCCAACGAAATTCATCAGCACCTTGTGATAAGTGCAGCATGGCGAGACGATTTATCAAAGTGTTCCACAATGAAAGTCGATGTCCTATTAAATCTCTTCTGAATGTCACATTCAGAAGATAGGAATCCAGAATCCAGGCAATAGTATCACCCTTGTGACGAACAATATTGAATAGGGCTGGATATTGTTCCTGAAGTGTGGCATTACCTAGCCACTAATCCTCCCAAAATCTAATTTCTGAGCCATCTTTAATAGAGAAGGATCCATAGTGGAAGAAATATTTCTTTGTATCCATGAGACCAACCCAAAAGTTTGAGTCCCCAGGCTTCCAATATACCTTGGACATTGCTTTTGAGCCTATAAATTTTCCCCTTAGGAGGGTTTGCCATACACAATCTTCCGTCAGCAACTTAAACAACAACTTACCGAGGAGGGTAGCATTCTTAACCTCATGGTCATGAATTCCCAACCATCCTTGGTCTTTGGGACGAGAAACCGCACTCTATTTAGCCAGTTGATATTTCTGTTTCTCGCTATCTCCTTGCCAAAAGAATCTTTATCGGAAATAATCCATCTATGTAAGACTCCTTTTAGGAAGTTGGAAGAAGGATATCATATATAGTACCATATTACTTACACTGAATTTATGAGAACCAATCTTCCGCCCAGAGATAGCAGTTTATCTTTCCATCTGCTTAACCCTTTTTGTAGTCTCTCCTCAACGGGTTTCCATTCAGCATTTGTGAGTCTCCGTTAATGTATCAATATTGTTGGGGAACGTAGTATATCACAAAATTTCCTACGATCACGCGAGATCTATCTAGGAGAAGCATAGCAACCAGCGGGGAGAGTGTGGCCACGTACCCTCATAGACCGAAAGCGGAAGCGTTAAGTAACGCGGTTGATACAGTCGAACGTCTTCGCGATCCAACCGATCAAGTACCGAACGCACGTCACCTCCGCGATCTGCACATATCCAGCTCGGTGACGTCCCTCGAACTTCTAGATACAGCTGAGGTCGAGGGAGAGTTTCGTCAGCACGACGGTGTGTTGACGGTGATGATGAAGTTACCGATGCAGGGCTTCACCTAAACTCTACAATGATATGACCGAGGTGGAAATATGTGGAGGGGGCACCGCACACGGCTAAACAATCAACTTGTGTGTCTATGAGGTGCCCCCTCCCCCCTATATAAAGGAGTGGAGGAGGGGGAGGGCCGGCCTCCTATGGCGCGCCCCACGGGGGGATTCCTACTCCTGCTAGGAGTAGGTTTCCTCCCTTTCCTAGTCCAACTAGGACGGGGAAGGAAGGGAAGAGGGAGAGGAAGGAAAGGGGGGCCAGCCCCCCTCCCCAATTGGGATTGGGCTTCGGGGGCGCGCCCCACCACTTGGTCGCCTCCTCCTCTCTTCCACCTTGGCCCATAAGGCCAATTAACTCCCCGGGGGGGGGGGGTTCCGGTAACCCCCCGGTACTCCGGTAAATGCCCGAACACATTCGAAAGCATTCCGGTGTCCAAACATAACCTTCCAATATATCAATCTTCATGTCTCAACCATTTCGAGACTCCTCGTCATGTCCGTGATCACATCTCGGACTCTGAACTACCTTCATTACATCAAAACACATAAACTCATAATACCGATCGTCATTAAACGTTAAGCATGCGGACCCTACGGGTTCGAGAACTATGTAGACATGACCGGGACTCACTTCTGGTCAATAACCAATAGCGGAACCTGGATGCTCATATTGGTTCCTACATATTCTACGAAGATCTTTACCGGTCAAACCGCATAACAACATGCGTTGTTCCCTTTGTCATCAGTATGTTACCTGCCCGAGATTCGATCGTCGGTATCATCATACCTAGTTGAATCTCGTTACCGGCAAGTATCTTTACTCGTTCTGTAATGCATCATCCCGTAACTAACTCATTAGTCACATTGCTTGCAAGGCTTATAGAGATGTGCATTACCGAGAGGGCCCAGAGATACCTCTCCGACAATCGGAGTGACAAATCCTAATCTCGATCTATGCGAACTCACCTGTAGAGCATCTTTATAGTCACCCAGTTACGTTGTGACGTTTGATAGCACACTAAGTGTTCCTCCGGTATTCGGGAGTTGCATAATCTCATAGTCATAGGAACATGTATAAGTTATGAAGAAAGCAATAGCAATAAACTAAATGTTCATAGTGCTAAGCTAACGGATGGGTCAAGTCAATCACATCATTCTCTAATGATGTGATCCCATTCATCAAATGAAAACTCATGTCTATGGTTAGGAAACTTAACCATCTTTGATTAACGAGCTAGTCAAGTAGAGGCATACTAGTGACACTTTGTTTGTCTATGTATTCACACATGTACTAAGTTTTCGGTTAATACAATTCTAGCATGAATAATAAACATTTATCATGATATAAGGAAATATAAGTAACAACTTTATTATTGCCTCTAGGGCATATTTCCTTCAGTCTCCCACTTGCACTAGAATCAATAATCTAGATTACATTGTAATGATTCTAAAACCCATGGAGTCATGGTGTTGATCATGTTTTGCTCGTGAGAGAGGCTTTGTTAACGGGTCTGCAACATTCAGATCCGTATGTATCTTGCAAATCTCTATATCTCCCTCCTTGACTTGATAGCGGGTAGAATTAAAGTGTCTCTTGATGTGCTTGGTTCTCTTGTGAAATCTGGATTCCTTTGCCAAGGCAATTGCACCAGTATTATCACAAAAGATTTTCATTGGACCCGATGCACTATGTATGACACCTAGATCGGATATGAACTCCTTCATCCAGACTCCTTCATTTGCTACTTCCGAAGCAGCTATGTACTCCGCTTCACAGGTAGACCCCGCCACGACGCTCTGCTTGGAACCGCACCAACTGACAGCTCCACCATTCAATAAAAATATGTATCTGGTTTGTGACTTAGAGTCATCTGGATCCGTGTCAAAGCTTGCATCGACGTAACCGTTTACGACGAGCTCTTTGTCACCTCCATAAATGAGAAACATATCCTTAGTCCTTTTTAGGTATTTTAGGATGTTCTTGACCGTTGTCCAGTGATCAACTCCAGGATTACTTTGGTACCTCCCTGCCAAACTAATAGTAAGTCACACATCAGGTCTAGTACACAACATTGCATACATGATAGAACCTATGGCTGAAGCATAGGGAATGACCTTCATTTTCTCTCTATCTTCTGCAGTGGTTGGGCATTGAGTCTGACTCAACTTCACACCTTGTAACACAGGCAAGAACCCTTTCTTTGCTTGGTCCATTTTAAACTTCTTCAAAACTTTATCAAGGTATGTGCTTTGTGAAAGTCCAATTAAGCGTCCTTATCTATCTCTATAGATCTTCATGCCTAATATATAAGCTGCTTCACCGAGGTCTTTCATTGAAAAATCCTTATTCAAGTATCCTTTTATGCTATTTAGAAATTCAGTATCATTTCTGATCAACAATATGTCATCCACATATAATATCAGAAATGCTACAGAGCTCCCACTCACTTTCTTGTAAATACAGTCTTCTCTAAAAGTATGTATAAAACCATATGCTTTGATCTCACTATCAAAGCATATATTCCAACTCCGAGAGGCTTGCACCAGTCCATAAACGGACCGCTGGAGCTTGCACACTTTGTTAGCACCTTTTGGATCGACAAAACCTTCTGGTTGCATCATATACAACTCTTCCTTAAGATATCCATTAAGGAATGCAGTTTTGACATCCATTTACCAAATTTCATAATCATAAAATGCGGCAATTGCTAACATGATTCGGACGGACTTAAGCATCGCTACGGGTGAGAAGGTCTCATCATAGTCAACTCCTTGAACTTGTCGAAAACCTTTCGCAACAAGTCGAGCTTTGTAGACAGTAATATTACCGTCCGCGTCAGTCTTCTTCTTGAAGATCCATTTATTCTCTATGGCTTGCCGATCATTGGGCAAGTCAACCAAAGTCCATACTTTGTTCTCATACATGGATCCTATCTTAGATTTCATGGCCTCAAGCCATTTTGCGGAATATGGGCTCATCGTCGCTTCCCCATAGTTCGTAGGTTCTTCATGGTCGAGTAACATGACCTCCAGAACAGGACTACCGTACCACTCTGGTGCGGATCTTATTCTGGTTGACCTACGAGGTTTGGTAGTAAATTGATCAGAAGTTTCATGATCATCATCATTAGCTTCCTCACTAATTGGTGTAGGAATCACTGGAAGTAATTTCTGTGATGAACTACTTTCCAATAAGGGAGTAGGTACAATTACCTCATCAAGTTCTACTTTCCTCCCACTCACTTCTTTCGAGAGAAACTCCTTCTCTAGAAAGGATCCATTCTTAGCAACGAATATCTTGCCTGCGGATCTGTGATAGAAGGTGTACCCAACAGTCTCCTTTGGGTATCCTATGAAGACTCATTTCTCCGATTTGGATTCGAGCTTATCAGGTTGAAGCTTTTTCACATAAGCATCGCAGCCCCAAACTTTAAGAAACGACAACTTGGGTTTCTTGCCAAACCATAGTTCATATGGTGTCATCTCAACGGATATAGATGGTGCCCTATTTAACGTGAATGCAGCCGTCTCTAAAGCATAACCCCAAAACGATAACGGTAAATCAGTAAGAGACATCATAGATTACACCATATCTAATAAAGTACGATTACGACATTCGGACACACCATTACGTTGTGGTGTTCCGAGTGGCGTGAGTTGCGAAACTATTCCGGATTGTTTCAAATGAAGACCAAACTCGTAACTCAAATATTCTCCTCCACGATCAGATCGTAGATACTTTATTTTCTTGTTATGATGATTTTCCACTTCACTCTGAAATTCTTTGAACTTTTCAAATGTTTCAGACTTATGTTTCATCAAGTAGATATAACCATATTTTCTCAAATCATCTGTGAAGGTCAGAAGATAACGATACCCGCCGCGAGCATCAACACTCATCGGACTGCATACATCAGTATGTATTATTTCCAACAAGTCTGTTGCTCGCTCCATTGTTCCGGAGAACGGAGTCTTAGTCATCTTGCCCATGAGGCATGGTTCGCAAGCATCAAGTGATTCCAAAATCCCATCAGCATGGAGTTTCTTCATGCGCTTTACACCAATATGACCTAAACGGCAGTGCCACAAATAAGTTGCACTATCATTATTAAACTTATATCTTTTGGCTTCAATACAATGAATATGTGTATCACTACTATCAAGATTTAGTAAAACTAGACCACTCATCAAGGGTGCATGACCATAAAAGATATTACTCATATAAA
The DNA here is from genome assembly GCF_002575655.3 of Aegilops tauschii subsp. strangulata. Classification (NCBI taxonomy): domain Eukaryota; kingdom Viridiplantae; phylum Streptophyta; class Magnoliopsida; order Poales; family Poaceae; genus Aegilops; species Aegilops tauschii. Next base: position 426,393,700 of record NC_053036.3, on the reverse strand, counting down.
TAGAACAACCATTATTCTCTAATTTAAATGAATAATCGTCTCACATCAAACAAGATCCAGATGTAGTGTGCATGCTTAACGCTGGCACCAAATAACAATTATTTAGGTCTAAAACTAATCCCGAAGGTAGATGTAGAGGTAGCGTGCCGACGGCAATCACATCGACTTTGGAACAATTTCCCACGTGCATCGTCACCTCGTCCTTAGCCAATCTTCGCTTAATCCGTAGCCCCTATTTCGAGTTGCAAATATTAGCAACAGAATCAGTATCAAATACCCAGGCGCTACTGCGAGCATTAGTAAGGTACACATCAATAACATGTATATCAAATATACATTTCACTTTCCCATCCTTCTTCTCCGCCAAATACTTGGGGCAGTTTCGCCTCGAGTGACCAGTCCCTTTGTAGTAGAAGCACTCAGTCTCAGGCTTAGGTCCAGACTTGGGCTTCTTCACTTGAGCGGCAACTTGTTTGCCGTTCTTCTTGAAGTTCCCTTTCTTCCCTTTACCCTTTTTCTTGAAAATAGTGGTCTTGTTGACCATCAACACTTGATGCTCCTTCTTGATTTCTACCTCCGCAGCCTTTCGCATTGCGAAGAGCTCGGGAATCGTCTTATCCATCCCTTGCATATTATAGTTCATCATGAAGCTCTTGTAGCTTGGCGGCAATGATTGAAGAACTCCGTCAATGACACTATCAACTGGAAGATTAACTCCCACCTGAGTCGGGTGCTTGTGGTACCCACACATTCTGAGTATATGCTCACTGACAGAACTATTCTCCTCCATTTTGCAGCTGTAGAACTTATTGGAGACTTCATCTCTCTCAATCCGGGCATTTGGTTGAAATATTAACTTCAACTCCTGGAACATCTCATATGCTCCATGACATTCAAAACGTCGTTGAAGTCCCGATTCTAAGCCGTAAAGCATGGCACACTGAACTATCGAGTAGTCATCAGCTTTGCTCTGCCAGACGTTCATAACATCTGGCGTTGCTCCTGCAGCGGGTTTGGCACCTAGCGGTGCTTCCAGGATGTAATTCTTCTGTTCAGCAATGAGGATAACCCTCAAGTTACGGACCCAGTCCATGTACTTGCCACCATCATATTTCAACTTAGCTTTATCTAGGAACGCATTAAAATTCAACGGAACAACAGCACGGGCCATTTATCTACAACAACATAGACATGCAAAATACTATCAGGTACTAAGTTCATGATAAATTAAAGTTCAATTAATCATATTACTTAAGAACTCCCACTTAGATAGACATCCCTCTAATCATCTAAGTGATCACGTGATCCAAATCAACTAAACCATGTCTGATCATCACGTGAGATGGAGTAGTTTTCAATGGTGAACATCACTATGTTGATCATATCTACTATACGATTCACGCTCGACCTTTCGGTCTCAGTGTTCCGAAGCCATATCTGCATATTCTAGGCTCGTCAAGTTTAACCCGAGTATTCTGCGTGTGCAAAACTGGCTTGCACCCGTTGTATTTGAACGTAAAGCTTATCACACCCGATCATCCCGTGGTGTCTCGGCACGACGAACTGTAGCAACGGTGCATACTCAGGGAGAACACTTATACCATGAAATTTAGTGAGAGATCATCTTATAATGCTGCCGTCGTACTAAGCAAAATAAGATGCATAAAGGATAAACATCACATGCAATCAATATAAGTGATATGATATGGCCATTATCATCTTGTGCCTTTGATCTCCATCTCCAAAGCACTGTCATGATCATCATAGTCACCGGCTTGACACCTTGATCTCCATCGAAGCATCGTTGTCGTCTCGCCAACTATTGCTTCTACGACTATCGCTACCGCTTAGTGATAAAGTAAAGCAATTACATGGTGATTGCATTTCATACAATAAAGCGACAACCATATGGCTCCTGCCAGTTGCCGATAACTGTGTTACAAAACATGATCATCTCATACAACAATTTATATAATCACGTCTTGACCATATCACATCACAACACGCCCTGCAAAAACAAGTTAGACATCCTCTACTTTGTTGTTGCAAGTTTTACGTGGTTGCTACGGGCTTAGCAAGAACCGTTCTTACCTACGCATCAAAACCACAATGATTTTTCGTCAAGTTTGCTGTTTTAACCTTCAACAAGGACCGGGCGTAGTCACACTCGATTCAACTAAAGTTGGAGAAACAGACACCCACTAGCCACCTGTGTGCGAAGCACGTCGGTAGAACCAATCTCGCGTAAGCGTACGCGTAATGTCGGTCTGAGCCGCTTCATCCAACAATACCGCCGAATCAAAGTATGACATGCTGGTAAGCAGTATGACTATTATCGTCCACAACTCTTTGTATTCTACTCGTGCATATAACATCTACGCATAGACCTGGCTCTGATACCACTATTGGGGAACATAGTATTTCAAAAAAAATCCTACGATCACGCAAGATCTATCTAGGAGAAGAATAGCAATGAGTGGGGAGAGTGTGTCCATGTACCCTCGTAGACCGAAAGCGGAAGCATTAAGTAATGCGGTTGATGTAGTCTATCGTCTTCGCGATCCAACCGATCAAGTACCGAACGCAATGCACCTCCGCGATCTGCACATGTTCAGCTCGGTGATGTCCCTCGAACTTCTAGATCCAGGTGAGGTCGAGGGAGAGTTTCGTCAGCACGACGGCATGTTGACGGTGATGATGAAGTTACCAACGCAGGGCTTCGCCTAAGCTCTACAACAATATGACCGAGGTGGAAATATGTGGAGGGGGCACCGCACACGGCTAAACAATCAACTTGTGTGTCTATGAGGTGCCCCCTCCCCCGTATATAAAGGAGTGGAGGAGGGGAGGGCCGCCTCCTATGGCGCGCCCCAAGGAGGGGTTCCTACTCCTACTAGGAGTAGGTTCCCCCCCTTCCTAGTCCAACTAGGAGGGGGAAGGAAGGGAAGAGGGAGAGGAAGGAAAGGGGGGCCGGCCCCCCTCCCCAATTTGAATTGGGCTTGGGGGGCGTGCCCCACCACTTGACCGCCTCCTCCTCTCTTCCACCTTGGCCCATAAGGCCCATTAACTCCCCGGGGGGTTCCCGTAACCCCCCCGATACTCCGGTTAAATGCCCGAACTCATCCGAAACCATTCCGGTGTCCAAACATAACCTTCCAATATATCAATCTTCATGTCTCGACCATTTCGAGAATCCTCGTCATGTCCGTGGTCACATCCGGGACTCCGAACTACCTTCGGTACATCAAAACACATATACTCATAATACTGATCGTCATCAAACATTAAGCGTGCGGACCCTACGGGTTCGAGAACTATGTAGACATGACCGGGACTCACTTCCGGTCAATAACCAATAGCGGAACCTGGATGCTCATATTAGTTCCAACATATCCTACGAAGATCTTTATCGGTCAAACCGCATAACAACATACGTTGTTCCCTTTGTCATCTGTATGTTACTTGCCCAAGATTCGATCGTCGGTATCATCATACCTAGTTGAATCTCGTTACCAGCAAGTCTCTTTACTCGTTCTGTAATGCATCATCCCGTAACTAACTCATTAGTCACATTGCTTGCAAGGCTTATAGTGATGTGCATTACCGAGAGGGCCCAGAGATACCTCTCCGACAATCGGAGTGACAAATCCTAATCTCGATCTATGCCAACTCAACAAACACCATCGGAGACACCTGTAGATCATCTTTATTGTCACCCAGTTACGTTGTGACGTTTGATAGCACACTAAGTGTTCCTCCGGTATTCGGGAGTTGCATAATCTCATAGTCATAGGAACATGTATATGTTATGAAGAAAGCAATAGCAATAAACTAAACGATCATAGTGCTAAGCTAACGGATGGGTCAAGTCAATCACATCATTCTCTAATGATGTGATCCCATTCATCAAATGACAACTCATGTCTATGGTTAGGAAACTTAACCATCTTTGATTAACGAGACTTTGTTTGTCTATGTATTCACACATGTACTAAGTTTCCGGTTAATACAATTCTAGCATGAATAATAAACATTTATCATGATATAAGGAAATATAAATAACAACTTTATTATTGCCTCTAGGGCATATTTCCTTCAGATATCCCCAAATAGCTAACTAGAAACTAGCCTTGCCCGTAGCCAAACAATTCAACGTACAGATGGGCCTCATCTTGACCCTCGATAGAACAAAACAATCCGCTTTTATGGAAGTTTATCTTAAGACCCGAAAGATGCTCGAATGCTCACAAATTAATTTCAAATTTCTTGCATTTTCTATTCATGGTCCATAAATAGGATCGTATCATCGGCATATTGAAGGATATAAAGTCCACCGTCAACTAGATGATTAACTACCCCGTCAATTGAGACCATCAACCTTTAAACGCTCGATCATGACAGCTAACATATCAGCCACTATATTAAATAGCATGGGCTATAATGAGTCACCTTGTCACAATACTTTCTTCGTTTCGATATCGCGGCCAACATCATCATTGACTTTAATGGCAACATTACCTCCAGACATGAAGCTATGGATCAGAGCACGACACTCTGTAGAAAAACCTTTCATTCTGAGGGTTTGTTGGAGAAAAGATCACTTTACTTTGTCATAAGCTTTTTCAAAATCAATTTTAAGGACTACCCCATTCAACTTTTTCTGATGTAGTTCTACATTGCATAAATGTATTCTGGGTCGGACGAACTACAAGGTCAGCCAACGAGTTAAGCCTAATCACCGCAACTTTCGTGAAAATTTTAAAACTAACACTAAGGAGGCATATATGTCTATGTTGTTGAATCCTTTCAGCCTCATTAAGCAGACCAATTCTATTTGTCCAGCATGGAGGTAGCCAAATAGTTCTAGATGGCCTGGTTTGATAACCTCCCAGAAGTTCTGATAAAACTCAGCGGGAAACCCATCAGGACCGGTGCTTTGTTGTGTTCCATTAGGAAAACCACCTTCTTTACTTCCTCCTCAGAGTAAGGAGCTGTTGGAAGGTTATTTTCCTCAACAGAAATCCGGGACATATCATCTATTCGGGACTCATCCATCGAGAAATTGCCTTCTTCTGGGGCTCCGAACTTATTTTTATAATAATTAGTAATATATGTTTTGAGTTGCTCATGCTCACAATCGTGCCCTCCCCCTGTACAAGAGAATAAATAAGTTCCTTCCGGTGTCTAGCGTTGACTACACCATGGAAGTAACTTCTATTCGAATTCCCTTTCAGAATAAACTGAGAGTTTGAATGTTCGTGCCATTTGAGCTCCTCTTCTCTCAGAAGTCTAGCTATTTGTGCATTCAATTGATTCTTGATCTCAATTTCTTGCACAGATAACGGACGAACCTCAGCCAAAGCTTCTAAATCATCGATAATAGATGAGAGACGAATCTTCTCTTTTTTAAGAATACCCGCAGTATGCCTAGCCCATCCACTAAGGAATTTACATATTGCACATATTTTATTATTCCTTTTGTGTATTGGAATACGCCCAGCACAGGTGAAGTACTACTTTAAAAAGGAATGTCGTCGAAAAGGGGGCAAGTTGTTCAGATGGCGCTCCTTCCCCCTCCCCTTCCCCTCTCCCCCTCCCCGACCCGGGCGCCTCTGGCCCCTCTTGGTTCCACTCCGGCGGATCCTCTCCCCATGTCGCCTCCCCCTCCTCTCTTCTCCCTGATGGCGCGGTGGCCTTGGTTCGGCGGTTGGATGCCTCGTTGTCGCTGATTGGATCTGGTTTCTGGGCTCTTGCCGACGATGAGGACTCCTCCACTGATGCTGAAGCTGATCCCTCTCGTGGTTCTCCGCTCCCAGTGCTGGCTTCCAGGGCGCTGGCCCGTCTCTGGAAATTTGCCCCTGGGGGAAGCGGCAGACCGGTCCCGTCGCCGGAGTTCGCCTCTGGGTGGCAGCTTGTTGGTCGCCGGTGGCGCAGATCTAGTAAGTTCTCGGTCCCTTCTCCGGCATGTGGTGTCCTTGGTGCATCGCCTTCAGGGGATGCGTCGATCGTCGATGTGTTGTGTTCTCTTGGCTCTAGAGGATCTGCGTCTCGCCTGCATTCCCTGGGCGTGCTGCCGGCGCCGGCGTTGCCTAGCTCGTCGGGGGCTGGGGCTGCGGCGGGCAGGCAAACCCTAGATCGGGTTCGGGCAGCGGTGGCTGGTGGGCCCCAAGGCTCCATGGGCCTGTTGCTTTTTGGGCTGGTTTCCTGTTTCCCCCCTCCCCTTCGTGGGCCCTGGGCAGTTGGTTGTGGCCACTGCCCCCACCCTCCTCTCCTCGTCCCATTCGTCTGGCCCTGCCCATGTGGGCTCGGCTAGCTCGGGATATTTATGGGTGAGGATAGGATCCCTTCCCCCTTTCTAGGGTTTCCGGCTTCCGCTGCGGATATTCACAAGTATCGTGCCCCCATCCGCCGCTTTCTCAGATCCACTCCTCCTCATCCCCTCCTCCTCTCCTTCGCGGAGGTCCTCGCCATGGACAAGTCCAGGGCCTCGTCGAGTGAAGCCATGTCGGGTAGCAAGCACCGGCGCGAGGATTCGCCTGGCCCGGGGCGGATCTGGCGTATGATGCTGCTCTCCGCTCCAAGATAGAGGCCGAGTGGTCGACGCGTGAGCAGGTGGCCCGCGATCGTGTGGCTTGGGCGGCGGGGCCGGAGTGGCTCCAGCGCGACGAGAAGGCGCGGGCGGCGACCGGATCTGGCGGGCTGGCATCTAGATCTGGTGCTGCGGGCTCGTCTGTGGTGGATCCATGGGAGATGGCAGCTTCGGGCGGGCCTGGTGGTTCCTCCTCTTCGGGGCCGCGCCCAGCTCCGGTGCAGGGTCCGGTGGCTCCGTCACGGCAGTCTCAGCCTCCTCCCCGTCCCTCTGGTGCTAGGGCTGGGTCCTCCCGTCCTCCTCTGCGCTTCTTCTTGGGCTCACCTTCCATGCAGTTCAAGCCGCACCGTTCTCCGGCCTCTGACCCTGGATCTGCCTCGTCGGGGCTGGGAGACAGCATCCTGCCTCCCCCTCCTCCGCCTCCTCCTCGCCAGAATGCTAATCCCCCAAATCCTCCCTCCTCTCCCACCTTCTTTGCATGCCATCAACCGAGACACTTTCAGTCCAGATGCCTCAATCCCCTGTTCTCTCTGATCTGTAGATCTGATGGTCATTTGATTGTGGATTGCCAGAACCGCAGCAAACCTCCCACCTTTGTTCATTTTGGAACGGGCCTCCCTGGCTTCTCATTCATTGCGTTGGATAGTGATTTACCTCTGGTTGTGGCGGCCCTGTCCCTCTCGAATGCTGCTATTGTCTCGATCCAGGACCAGAAGATCTCCCCGCAGACCCTGCTGGAAGGCTTGCGGATCTAGGATGAGGGGGCTGGGATTGGCAAGTTCACGAGCTCTCTGATTATGAGTTCGTTGTTGTATTTCCCTCCAAGGACTGTTTGAGAATGATCTCTTCGTGCACGAGTTTCACCCTCCCTTACAATTAGTTGGTGGTGTCAGTGAAGGCGGCGACATGTGGCGCCAAGGCGGTGGGACTGCTTTCTCAAATCTGGGTGTTGGTGGATGATGTTCCAGCTGGGTTGCGTTTGATCCCGTTTATGATGGCGTTTGGTGTCTTGATTGGCAAGCCTGTTGAGGTTGATCCAGAGTCCCTAGAGAAGATTGGCCCGGTGCCTATCAAGATCTGGTGTGTGGATCCTATCTGTGTTCGTGGCGCACTTGATGTATTTCCCTCCTCTGATGGTGTTCGGCTGTGGGTTTGAGCCGAGGGTGCTGAGGTGTTCCAGGCCCCTCCTCCTCCATCTCCTCCCAGTTCTGCTAATCCTGATAATGACAAGCATGGTGATGGTTCGATGTGTGCGCAAAACCCTAGCGGTGGCACTGATCCTCACTTCCCTCAGTCCGAATGGGACGGCTTGGATCTCGATGAACGTGAGCTATTCAAATCCAATGCTCCGGTGGGTGCGACTCAGAAGGATGAGATGGATGCTCCTGCCAAGGGCGGGGTGACCCAGGAGGCTGAAGGCCAGAGAAAGAATGCTACCATGAGCACTCCTATCTCGGGGTCTGTTCCAATCTGCCAGCTCATCCTCTGTCTCCTACTTTTTCTGGTATTGAAGACTTGCCTCCATCTCCCCCGCGTTCTACCAAACCCAGCTAGACCACGAAGAAGAAGAAGACCTCTGTCAGAAAGTTCTCGGCCAAGAGTAGGGCTTCCTCGGGCTCAAAGCAATCGATGACGGGCATCTGTCATCGCCTGGATATGGATCTGGGAGCTGTGTCTGCCTCCGGCCCCGCCTCGGCTTCTCCTGCGGCGCGCTCTCCTCTGCTCCGATCGCCTGCGTCTACGGCCTGCAAGGAGTGGCGCGTTCGAGACTCCGGTGATCCCGTGGCTCTGCGGGTGGAGCGATGTGCTGCTGCCAAGGATCTCCCCCCCCCCAGGTACGGCGCCTCCTGCGTCCCCCCTTCCTCCCCTATTCGTCTTGTTTTTCCTTCTCTTTCGGACGATCATCTTTTGCATATCCTATCGGATGTGGGTGTTTCTTTTGATCCCGGTGCTGGTTCTCCCTCGCTTATTCTCTCCACCATTAGGGCTAATGAGTTGGCTCAAGCGGCCATTGCCAAGGCCAAAGAGCCCGCGGTGGCTGCAGCCACTAGGGTTGTTCCTGGGCAGGCAAATGAGGGGGGTGTGGACGATGGTTGTGGCCAGTTTCACCCCCTCCAGCTAAAAGGGGTCCGAGCAAGCGTTCTAAATTCTGCGTGGCCCCTTGCAGGTCTAGCCTTGGCATAAAAAAAATCTCTCTTTCAAATGAAAGCTCTCTTTTGGAATATTAGAGGTTTTGGCGCTAGGGGGCATCCAGATCAAATTAGGGATGTTATCCGAGGCGAAAACATTGACATACTAGGGCTAGTGGAAATGTTTAAAGAATGTTTTCCCCCAATGAACTCTCTACGATTGCGGGCATGGATAGATTCGGTTGGCATTCTCTTCCTTCTTCTGGTCATTCGGGGGGCATCCTTATTGGTTGTAAACGGGACATATTTGATTTTGTTACCTTTGACCATGGCATTTTTTGGGCAAGTATTGTGGTACACCATGGGAGCCTTAACACCTTGTGGGAATTTATGGTGGTCTATGGCCCTGCAGATCATTCGCTTACTTCTCTGTTCCTTGACGAATTATCTACTAAAATTGAGTCATGCATGATTCCTATTGTAATTGGAGGAGACTTTAACCTCCTACGTACTCCTTCTGATAAGAATAATCATAACTTTTCCTGGCCGCTTGCTAATGCGTTTAATGATTTCATCAGTGCGTGTGCCATTCGCGAGCTTCCTCGGGTAGGGGCCCGTTTCACCTGGTCTAATCATCAGACTAATCCGGTCCGGTCGATGCTGAACCGGGATTTTATCTGTCCTGGCTGGGATTCCTTATTTCCTCGTGCTTATCTGAAAGCTAAACCCGCGGTGGGCTCTAACCATGTGCCCCTCATCCTCGATTCTGGCCTCAACCAGCCTATGGCTTCCTCGCGCTTTCAATTCGATGCCTCTTGGCTTCTAGTGGAGGGATTCATACCCATGTTGGCCTCCAAGATCTCACATCTCCTCTCCCCCCCCGTTCCTTTGGTCCCATGGACGACTGGCACAAATGTTCTTATGAGCTTTAGAAGTTTCTTAGGGGTTCGTCTCGCAATAGGGCTGCGAAGATTCGCAGGGAGAAAAATTCTTTAGAAAATCAAATCTCGGGCCTGGACCTAACTACTGGTTCGATTGGCCTCTCTGAGCACGACTAGTCTATCAGATATAACCTAGAAGCCGTGCTGATGCAGCTGCATCAGCAGGCAGAAATTTATTGGCGTCAGCGTGGTACTCTTAATTGGACCCTTAAAAGTGATTCTCCTACGGCCTACTTCTTTGCCATTGAAAATGGTAGAAGAAGAAGGTGTTCCATTGATAGCCTCATCATTAATGGTGTTAGATCCTCGGACCAATCTCAAATTATCGCCCATGTCGTGGACTTCTTTTCCTCTCTTCTGGGGGCTAAACAGGAGAGTGGCCTATCTATCTCCCCCTCTTTGTGGGATAATGATAATAGGATCTCGAACGATGAGAATGAAGCGTTAATGATTCCTTTGTCTGATAAGGAGATCTGGGAGGTCATAAATTCTGCTAACCCGAATGCTGCCTCTGGTCCTGATGGGTTCTCTATCCCCTTTCTTTAAGAAGTTCTGACCACAGTTACGTCGGTTGGTGTGTCAAATTATTCAAGGTTTCTGCCTGGGCACGGTGGACATCTCGCGCTTGAACTACACTTCCATTACTCTTATCCCTAAATTAAAAGGAGCTGAGCTCATCTCCCAGTATAGACCTATTGCCCTTATTAACAATTTTGCTAAATTTCCGGCTAAGGGCTTTGCTACTCGTCTCACCCCTATTGCTCATAGAACTATTAGCCCTTTCCAATCTGCATTCATGAAAGGTCGATTTATCCTTGATGGGATCCTTTATCTCCATGAGATCGTGTATGATATTAAGATTCGTATATCTAAAGTAGTGATTCTAAAGTTAGACTTTTAGAAAGCTTGCGACTCGGTTAGCTGGCCTTTTTTTGAAAAAGGTGCTTCTGGCAAAAGGTTTTGATGGGGCTTATGTTCATAGGATCATGCAGCTAGTCTCGGGGGGCCATACTGCGGTCTCTGTTAATGGTCAGGTCAATAATTACTTTGCCAATGGTAGGGGCCTTCGGCAAGGTGACCCCGCTTCACCTATTCTATTCAACTTTGGTGCGGATGCTTTATCTCGTATTCTGTCTAGAGCGGCTTCTCATGGCTACATTTCTCCTGTCATCTCACACCTCGGCCCGGAAGGGGTCATCCACCTTCAATACGCGGATGATACTATCATTATGGTTGACCTAAACGACTCTTGTATTGCTCACCTCAAGTTCATTCTTCTTTGTTTTGAAGCCTTGTCGGGACTCAAAATTAATTTCTCTAAAAGTAAGGTCATTGTTACTGGTGTGGATGACACCGAGGCTTTAAGGGTGGCCCACCTCCTCAACTGCAAGCTGGGATCCTTCCCCTTCAAATATTTGGGCCTCCCTATTTCCCCTGATATGCTCTATGCGAAAGAATTTACGCCTGCTGTAGCTAAAGTGGGCAACAAGGTCCTTCCTTGTTGAGGCAGATATATACTAATGCCGGGAAAGTAGCGCTGACCAACGCCTGCTTGTCTTCCTTACCAATGTTTCTCATGGGTTTCTATCTCCTTTCGGCTGGCACGTATGCAGGCTTCAACAAACATAGAGGGTCTTTCTACTGGAACGCTGCAAATAATAAGCGAAAATACAGATTTGTTAGGTGGAAACTTATGTGTAGACCCAAAAACCTTGGGGGGTCGAGTATTATTAATACTGCCATTATGAATAAGTGTCGTTTGATTAAATAGTGGTGGAAAATTATGACAACAGGTGTGGGATCATTATGGTTCTCCATCCTAAAAGCTAAGTACTTCCCTCTCTCTAGTCCTCTGTCTGCCTCTGCTCACGGAGGCTCTCAATTATGGAGGGACTTGGTTAAAGTTAGACATCTGTTTTTGGCTCATGTTAAGTTTGTGGTCGGGGATGGCTCTTCTGTCCGCTTTTGGCTTGACTGGTGGTGGGGCGACTCAACTCTCTCTGTGAGTTTCCCCACTCTGTTCTCGTCCTGCCCTAATCCGGGTATCTCTATCGCCGAGCTCTTGGCTAATAATTGGGACCTGGCCTTCCGGCGCTCCCTTTCTCCTGCAGAGTTTGAAGATTGGCAAAGACTCTCTGCTCTCTTCCCTACGCTCTCGGAGAACGTGGCCTCGGTAGTCTGGCCCCACACCTCGTCTGGTCGCTTTTCGGTTAAGTCTTTGTATTCTAAGCTCGTTGGTGGTACTCCCACCAGCCTTTTTCTCATGTTTGGCGGGCCCGCATCCCCCCGAAAATCAAGATATTCCTCTGGCAATCTTTTAGAGGGTGTTTGCCCACAGCGGACCAAATTCGTAAGAGGAACGACCCTGGTCCGGAGTTTTGCGCCCTTTGTGGTGCTCTGGAGAACACGAATCATATATTTTTTTCACTATGTTTTGGCCAAGCTGGTTTGGAGTTGTGTAACATCATGGCTACAGGTCACATGGGACCCTTCGTCTTTCTCTGAGCTCCGGGTCCTTGCTCAATCTTTAACTGGCGTTACTAAAAGGGTTTTCTGGGTAGGACTTGGAGCGATTTGCTGGGCCCTATGGACGACTAGAAACAAGTTTACCATTGAGCATGTGTTCCGTGCTAAGCCTGCTGTCTGTTTATTTAAATCTTGTATACTCTTGCAGCAGTGAAGATCATTGACTAAGACGGAGGACCGTGATGCTTTTGATCTGATGATTTCTAAAGTGCGGGCCTCGGCTTCTTCCCTATCCAGACAGGAACATGTTGCTTAGCTGTTTTCTGCATTGATTCGACTAGTTGTTGGCTAGGTCGTCTTTAAAACTTTCCGGCCTGCGTGTCGTGTACTGGCCTGGGAGCCATGTACCTTTAACTTCGGGTGAGCCCTCGTCTGGGGCGTATTGTAGTTTATCTGTTTGGTTGGATGTTGTTGTTGGAATTCTGCCTGGTGGCTTTATCTATAAAGTCGGCGCATGCCTTTTCTCAAAAAAACAAGGAATATCGTTTATTTTCCTGCCAGTGGAGTACTTCATCCAAGCTTCCATTCTTTTACTAAGCACAATTCCTTGAAATCCGCCTTAAGTGTCCCACCTTTTTTTGATTTACCGAATAAACTTATGTTTTCTTTTGTTCAAATTTTAAGTATGGCAACCCGAACATTTTTCATGGCAATTTTAGTTCACATGAGGTTGGCAAATATGATAATTTTCTAACAAAAAAACAAATTGGAACAAAGTTACCATGTTTTAACAACTAAAGCTGCCACCTCGTGTCAAGTAAAGTTGCCATGAAAAAACGTTCGAGATGACATGCTTAAAATCCGAGCGTTTGCGATCTATCGGGGTTGTTATATATATGGACCGATAACTCACGGCCTAAAATAATAAACTATTAATACTCCGGTGCAACGCATGCGTAATTACCTAGTCTAAGAAAATGGAGCCACCTTTTGCAGCATCCTTGCCACGTCCCATCTTAACTAAGCTGTATTTTTAACACCGCCAAATTATGCTGTACGCAAGGTAAGCTAGCATCACCACGTGGCCAATATTACATGCCCCGGAATTAAAGATAGATTGATCTTGTCCCACTCACCTAGCTACCGTGTGTCGATCTCAGCCGGCCCGGTCTCCACTCTCCAGCTCACCCTCGCCACCGATCCCCGTCTCACTGTCACACATGGCAGCACTGCCCAATCCCAGCCATCCATTACACTCACTAGTTACTATAACCGCCCCCGATAGCTCTGCACGACTACTAAAACAGTATCAGAGGCACGTAAGTCCTACCCGGCCAAAAATTTCCGTTCTTTCCGTTTCTTTTCGGGAATGACGCGTCCAAACCCGCCGTTCACGCGTCGATGTGATGCGATCATGGGTGCAAGTGGCATTCGCTTGCGTGGGTAGGCGAATCATCTAGGGTGGCCGAGTCAGTAAGTCACTACCTGCTCGTAACGACATGTCGACATGTCGAGTCAGGGACGCGAGGTCTCCGTAAATAATCCGTTGGTGTCGCTCTCGATCTACAAAGCGTAAGGGATATTTTCACAAAAGGGAAAAAGAAAAAGAAAAGGTTGTAGTGATATACTTCGGGGCCCCGACGACTTGGCCGGTGAGGTCAATGGGGGGATGATTATCTTGCTAATAGCCGTTCAATCAAGGTTGGTTTCCCCGCCAAAAATAATAATAATTAGGGTCGGTTTGTGCGTGTATATAAAGTCACTACTGTGTTATCACACAGGGTACAAGCCTCCTGCATAGCAGCATACGTTAGCTTAGCAACTTGCCAAGGGCTGGTAGAGCTGGTTCTTGCTTAATACGTTCTACTTTGCTCACCGGAGGACTACCGACGGGGAAGATGAGGGTAAGATCTTAGTACCATGCTTCTGCTTAATTTCTACTATTAGCAAAATACCATCTTTTATTTGTTCATGATTTATGATGAATTAGTCCTTCGTTACAAGAAAAAAAAAAGTGCTACTAGTTACATATGTTTCTTTCTGCCGTCAGTTATTAGAACTAGTTTCATGGATTGAATCCATTGCAGACCGAGATGGTCATCAGGATCCAGATCGGCTCTGAGAAGGGCCATTCCAAAGCTATCAAGGTGGCTGCTGCGGTCACCGGTAAATTCCTTGCTCGACCCCCTCCCTTACCTTCGCCTCCGTGTCCTCAAGGCTTATCACTAACTGGCATGTTGCATATGGTTGTTTAATTAGCTTAAATCTGGTCACTGCTCATGATGCATGGATGCACGTTGACTTAATTTTGCGTGAACTGGGCAGGGGTGGAGTCTGTCACGATCGCCGGCGAGGACAAGAACCTGCTGCTGGTGATCGGCGCCGGGGTCGACTCCAACCGCCTCACCGAGAAGCTGCGCCGGAAGGTGGGCCACGCGGAGGTGGTGGAGCTGCGCACCGTCGACGACGACGACTTCGCCGGCGAGTACCACCCGTACCGCTACCACCCGAGCCCGAGCCCGTACAAGCACGTCACCGCGCGCGACATGTACTACACGGGGAGCTACCCGCCGCAGCAGCACGCCGGGGGCGGTCGGGACCACTACCGCAACGCCGGCTCGTACCCTCCGACGACGGGCGGGCGAGACTACTACAGCTACGGCGGCGGCGGTGGCGGTGGCGGCTACCCCGCGCAGTACCAGCAGCAGGGTTACTACTACCCGCAGCAGTCGGCGGCGAACATGCACACGGTGGTGCACCACGGGTACTCGGATGACCCCAACAGCTGCTCCATCATGTAGCGGCAGCAATGACCAGTGGACGTCTGAGCGTTTAGCGGGTCGGTTTGAGAATCGATGGATGGTGTGTGCGCCAGTTACTTTCCGATTCCATGTAATTAGTGTACAGAGTGTGCGTTTCTTCTTCTTTTTTCCTTTCTTTTTTCCCGATGAAGCTGTGTTCGTTTCATGGTTGTGTTGTGTGAATATGTATGTAGCTCCAGGCATTACATCTACGCACGGTGTGGAATGTAAGCTAAGTTCTACTCTCTTATTAAAACAGGGGAAAGCAGAATCCGACAGTACAATTGCAAATGCTCACATAGACATGGATATACTCACCCCTATAAACACCCATGTGCATATCCCTGTAAACACCTTTGGAATATTGAGTCGGCACAACATCTCAAGATTGACGAAGTCATCGCAAGCACCAAAGTTTCCTACCTCTCTGCCTCCACCTAGCTTGTGGTTCGCTGTTCTCCTACTCCACCCACCTTTTTGCCCGCCTATCTTTTGATCGACACCACGAAACCACCAATTCAAGTTCCTTACACGAGTACATGAATGCCTAGTAGTGTCACGCCAAAAACATCATTGGTGGCTGCCCCCACGCCATTAATATAGCCCTATTGATAAATGTTATTAGTGACGTGATGCCTCCATGCCACCAGTAACATAAATACTGCTCCTTCCTTTCTAGAATATAAGGCGTGATTGATTTTGCACGGTTTTTGATGCACGACTTTGACCACTAATATATATCAAAGTACACGGAATGAACATGTATAAATGGCATCTTCATATATGTCTTGCAAAACGATTTTATTTCGTGTGTCTGTATACTCATTTATAGACATACATTCGTAAAAATCATAGTCAAAATTGTGTAACAAAGACCAGAAAAGTCAACCGGCGCTTTATATTTTGGGAAGGAGGGAGTAGTTGCGGGCCAGGTATGGCACACCGCTAATAGGACAAATGTTTCCTACAAGCAGTGGTAGTTACCACCACTTACGTTTTGTATGTTGTATGTAGTATCTATCAAAACCGAGAGTATGTACGTGTAGTATGTAGTATATAATAATGATTAGGTAGTATATATACTAATTTTTAGGTAGTATGTACCATGTTTTGAGTATGCTCTTTTTTACGTACAAATATGTACGTATTTCACAATATAACAAAAACTATGAGCTCATATGCAATTTTTTCATCTAACTTGCTTTGAAAAATCTTAGATATAGTCTATGAACATATTTAAAATAATAAAATAGTATATACAGTACTACATGGTAGTATATGAGATATGTGGGGTAACTACCACCAGGTGGTAGGATGGATTTTCCCTATATATATATAGTATATACATATAGATATATATATTAGGACCTTCCAGAACATGTCCGGGAACAATTAGAACATTCTCGACACCACCGAAAATCTTTCGATGCCCATTCTCTCTTTCTTATTCATTTCTTAGCTTTCTAACAAACCACGTTAAGTGTGTGACCCTATAGGATTAGTAAATTATAGGCATAACTAGAACTCCTTCTACACAATGATCAATAGCGGAGCCGTGTATATCCACATCGACCCCTATACCCGCACGAATAATTATCGGTGAACCTATAGTTACCATGTGCTATTCTTTTTGCGTCACGGTACTTTTACAAAACCTGAGGTGAGATATAGCAGCAACCCTGTGAATCAAGACATGATCACTACGCCCGTTTCTTCGTTACTGGTTTTGTTCTCTTTTCTAGTTCCCATGTAACGGCATCCCCGTGAGCAAGTCACGTTGTGTTCGTCTAGATGATGATGGATACTGTCACATCGGGAGGGCCCTAAGAATATCTCTCCATTATTGGAGAAGAAATCCTAGTTCATCATACTTTTCTGTTGAACCTATTGAAGGAAATATGCCCTAGAGGCAATAATAAAGTATTATTTATTTCCTTATATCATGATAAATGTTTATTATTCATGCTAGAATTGTATTAACCGGAAACATAATACATGTGTGAATACATAGACAAACAGAGTGTCACTAGTATGCCTCTACTTGACTAGCTCGTTAATCAAAGATGGTTATGTTTCCTAGCCATAGACATGAGTTGTCATTTGATTAACGGGATCACCTCATTAGGAGAATGACGTGATTGACTTGACCCATTCCGTTAGCTTAGCACTCAATCGTTTAGTATGTTGCTATTGCTTTCTTCATGACTTATACATGTTCCTATGACTATGAGATTATGCAACTCCCGTTTACCGGAGGAACACTTTGTGTGCTACCAAACGTCACAACGTAACTGGGTGATTATAAAGGTGCTCTACAGGTGTCTCCAAAGGTACTTGTTGGGTTGGCGTATTTCGAGATTAGGATTTGTCACTCCGATTGTCGGAGAGGTATCTCTGGGCCCACTCGGTAATGCACATCACTATAAGCCTTGCAAGCATTGCAACTAATGAGCTAGTTGCGGGATGATGTATTACGGAACGAGTAAAGAGACTTGTCGGTAACGAGATTGAACTAGGTATCGAGATACCGACGATCGAATCTCGGGCAAGTAACATACCGATGACAAAGGGAACAACGTATGTTGTTATGCGGTCTGACCGATAAAGATCTTCGTAGAATATGTGGGAGCCAATATGGGCATCCAGGTCCCGCTATTGGTTATTGACCGGAGAGGTGTCTCGGTCATGTCTACATAGTTCTCGAACCCGAAGGGTCCGCACGCTTAACGTTACGATGACAGTTTTATTATGAGTTTATGTATGTTGATGTACCGAAGGAGTTCGGAGTCCCGGATGAGATCGGGGACATGACGAGGAGTCTGGAAATGGTCGAGACGTAAAGATCGATATATTGGACGACTATATTCGGACTTCGGAAAGGTTCCGAGTGATTCGGGTATTTTTCGGAGTACCGGAGAGTTACGGGAATTCGTATTGGGCCTTAATGGGCCATACGGGAAAGGAGAGAAAGACCCCAAAGGGTGGCCGCACCCCTCCCCATGGGCTAGTCCGAATTGGACTTCCTTCTTTCTCCTTCCCCCTTCCCTTCTCCTACTCCCACAAGGAAAGGAGGAGTCCTACTCCCGGTGGGAGTAGGACTCCCCCCTTTGGCGCGCCTCTCCCCTTGGCCGGCTGCCTTCCCCTTGCTCCTTTATATACAGGGGCAGGGGGGCACCCCATAGACACAACAATTGATCTATTGATCTCTTAGCCGTGTGCGGTGCCCCTCTCCACCATATTACACCTCGATAATATCGTTGCGGAGCTTAGGCGAAGCCCTGCGTCGGTGGAACATCATCATCGTCACCACGCCGTCGTGCTGACGAAACTCTCCCTCAACACTCGGCTGGATCGGAGTTCGAGGGACGTCATCGAGCTGAACGTGTGTAGAACTCGGAGGTGCCGTGCGTTCGGTACTTGATCGGTCGGATCGTGAAGACGTACGACTACATCAACCGCGTTGTGATAACGCTTCCGCTGTCGGTCTACGAGGGTACGTGGACAACACTCTCCCCTCTCGTTGATATGCATCACCATGATCTTGCGTGTGCGTAGGAATTTTTTTTAAATTACTACGTTACCCAACACCTATAAGTTGTCGTTTTGATCACTCTATTATGGTTGACGTTAGAACAACCCCAAACTGCATCGCGTAGCATGAGTAACTCGATTCTCATGGTATAAGGAATTATGCAAACACTAACTTTACTATATTATATACCATAAACTTTTTGACAAAGGGATCTCATGGTATAACAATTAACTTGTGTCAATTCAACATGAGTGTTCTTCAAAAAGTTGTCGACATCATCATTACACTTAACTATGCCCATGATCAGGAAAACAGAACCATCATGCAACATTTGAGCTAGTCCTAGAGGAGATACTAGGAATATATTTCATCGTTTCTAATTCTACAAGCGCACATGAATTTTCCACCAAGCCTCTTGATTTTTGAAGAATATAGAACCATTTTAGTTATAGCATAGTACATAAATATTAATTATGAACATGGAAATACAAAATACTTTTATTATTGCCACTCGGGCATATTTCCAACAGCAATGAGGTAGGAGGATGAAGAGATGAGGAGCAGTAATCGAGAGTGCAACGTCTTTTATACCCGGCAAGAGGAGACATGATTCAAGAATTGAGGAACGACTCTCGTAAGATCTCATGGACGGACAGGCACGTGGCAGCTTCTTTGCAAGGCACTGGGTGGCCGATACGCCTCCGTCGTATCTGTAATTTTTTGATTGTATCATGTCAATATTCTACAACTTTTACATACTTTTGGCAACATTTTATATTATTTTTGGGACTAATATATTGATCCAGTGCCCAGTGTCTGTTCCTGTTTGTTGCATCTTTTTTGTATCGTAGAATATCCACATCAAACAAAGTCCAAATGCGATAAAAATTTACGGATATTTATTTTGGAATATATGTTATTTTTGGGAAAAAGAATCGACATGAAACGATGCTCGAGGGGCCCACAAGCCTAGAGGGCGCGACCTACCCCGAAAGCACGCCGGGCAGGCTTGTGGGGCCCTTGTAAGGCGGTTTGTGCCCTTCTTCTGCCACAAGAAAGATCATATCCAGAAGAAAATCCCCTCAAAATTTCAGCTCAGTCGGATTTACGAATCTCTCAGAATTTAAGAAACCGTGAAGGGCCAGAAAATAGGAACACGAAACAAAAGAGAAACAAAGAGAGAGATCCAATCTCAGAGGGCTCCTTCCCTCTGGGAGTCATGGAGGCAAATGATCAGAGGAGAAACTCTCCCCATCTAGGGGGAGGCCAAGCAAGAAGAAGGAGGGCGGCTCTCTCCCCCTCTCTCCCGGTAGCGCCGGAGCACTGCCGGGGCAACCATCGTGACGGCAATCTACACCAACAACTTCGCCACTGTCAACAACAACTCTCTCTCCCCCTCTACGCAGCGGTGTAACACCTCTTCTACCCGATGTAATCTCTACTTAAACATGGTGCTTCATGTTATATATTATTACCCAATGATGTATGGCCATCTTATGATGTTTGAGTAGATTCGTTTTGTCCTATGGGTTGGTTGATGATCGTGATTGGTTTGAGTTGTATGTTTTATTTTGGTGATGTCCTATGGTGCCCTCTGTGTCATGCAAGCGTATGAGATTACCGCTGTAGGGTTTGCAATATGTTCATGATTCACTTATTGTCGGTTGCGGGAGTGACAGAAACCTAAACACAGATAAGTGGGTTGTTGCGTAAGGGAGTAAAGAGGACTTGATACTTAATGCTATGGTTGGGTTTTACCTTAGTGATATTTAGTAGTTGCGGTTGTTTTCTAGATTTCCAATCATAAGTGCATATGATCCAAGTACGGAAAGTATGTTAGATCATGCCTCTCCCTCATATAAAATTGCAATAATGATTACCGGTCTAGTTACCAATTGCCTAGGGATAAATCATTCTCTTGTGTTACAAAAGCTTTCTACTAAACAACTAACTTTTATTATCTTGCAAATTATTCATAGTTTTATTCTAGCTAAGTACTCGTAGTTTTATTCTTGCAAACTTATCCTAGTTCGCCTACAAATTACTTCTAGTTTCATACTTGTTCTAGGTAAAGCGGACATTAAGTGTGCGTAGAGTTGTATCGGTGGTCGATAGAACTTGAAGGGAATATTAATTCTACTTTAGCTCCTCGTTGGGTTTGACACTCTTACTTATCGAGAAAGGCTACAATTGATCCCCTATACTTGTGGGTTATCAGTGGCGCATATATTTCCACCACACACAAAATCCATGGATGCACTCCAGCAAATTGGATTTATGAGATGAAGAATTCAAAGGGGCGGAAGGGGGGGTGAGGAGGAAGGCAATGTTGGAAGAACTCTCATTCACCATGAAAACTTGCTTTGACTGGACTGGCTTACTTTTACCCACGAGGGTAGCTTGGACTTTTGTTGACCTCATTAAATTGTGTTGACTACCATTGGCATCTGTTGATCATTTAGGTGGTGTTCCATGTAGGATTGAGGCGGGACTGCGAGTAGAATTTTGGTTATTCCCTCAACACCTAGGTATCAAAATGTATTCTCGAATCTAATGCCATCTTCTAGAGTATCTCCCATGATACCATCACCATCACCAATCAATAAAAGGTTTAGCACTCTCTTGGTCTTGGTACTTTGGATGGTTTGAGGTGACGGATAACCCACAAGTTTAGGAGATCAGTTCTAGCCTTTACAATAAATAAGAATGTCGAATCTAACGAGGAGCTAAAGCTAGAATTAATATTCTCTCAAGTTCTATCAAACATCGATACACTCTACGCACAAAACTTTGCTTTACTTAGAAACAAGAAATAAACTACTTTGCAAGTGTAAAGGAATAAGTTTGTGAGATAATAAAGAACGTGGAAATAGAATTTAGGTGTTATTTAAATAAAAGAGCAATATAGCGAGTGTGGAAAAGTAGTGGTAGGATGTGCGGAATTGTCCCTGGGCAATTTCCTAAATTACTAGAACGATGACAAGTTTTTATGTGGAAGAGGCCTATGCTAGCATGTCATCCCTTATTTGGAATTCTATGCAGTTATGATTGGAACTATTAGCAAGCATCCAGAACAACTAACACGTTCACTAAGGCAAAACACAACCATAGCAATATGATATATTGGTCCCACTTCAATCCCGTATATATCAATTTCTAAGGTAGGGAGAAGTTTTTGTTGCTCTTTCCCCCCAATGCATAGTCCTATCAACATACAACTAACCCTATGGTGTGATCCACACACGCCCTCATATGATTCACCAATGGACCCATATGACAAAATTATCTTCTCAAACACAATAGCGATGACACAAATCATTGGATAATAATTCATACCACCAAAAACCATGTTCAAGTAGGGGATTACAACGGGTTGTGGGAGAGTGGACTGCTAAATATACGGGGAGGAACGTGATGGAGGTTTTGATGAAGGAGGCGAAGTTGATGGAGATGGTTCCCCCGACGGCGCTCTGGCGCCACTAGGAGAGAGGCGAGAGAGTGATATGTCTCCAACGTATCTATAATTTTTTTATTGTTCCATGCTATTATATTATCTGTTTTGGATGTTTTATATGCTTTAATATGCTATTTTATATTATTTTTGGGACTAACCTATTAACCTAGAGCCCAGTGCCAGTTTCTGTTTTTTCCTTGTTTTTGAGCTTCGCAGAAAAGGAATACTAAACGGAGTCCAAATACAATAAAACTTCACGATGATTTTTCTTGGACCAGAAGACACCCACGAGACTTGGAGTCCAAGCCAGAAGAGCCACGAGGCGGCGGCAAGGGTGGAGGGTGCGCCCTAGGGGGCGCCCCCTACCTTGTGGCCCCCTCGGGACTCCCCTGACCTAGCTCTTCCTCCTATATATTCACATATATTCTAGAACCACCAGAAGCATCCACGAAAACACTTTTCCACTGCCGCAACCTTCCGTTCCCGTGAGATCCCATCTTGGGGCCTTTTCCGGCATCCTGCCGAAGGGGGATTCGATCACGGAGGGCATCTACACGAACTCTATTGCCCTTCCGATGAAGCGTGAGTAGTTTACCACAGACCTACGGGTCCATAGCTAGTAGCTAGATGGCTTCTTCTCTCTCTTTGATTCTCAATACCATGTTCTCCTCGATGTTCTTGGAGATCTATCCGATGTAATCTTCTTTTGCGGTGTGTTTGTCGAGATCCGATGAATTGTGGATTTATGATCAGCTTACCTATGAATATTATTTGAATTTTCTCTGAATTCATATATGCATGATTTGATATCTTTGTATTTCTCTTCGAATTATCGGTTTGCCAACTAGATTGGTTTTTCTTGCAATGTGAGAGGTGCTTAGCTTTGGGTTCAATCTTGCGTGATTTCACCCAATGACAAAGTAGGGGTAGCGAGACACGTATTGAATTGTTGCCATCGAGGATAAAAACATGGGGTTTTCATCATATTGCTTGAGTTTATTCCTCTACATCATGTCATCTTTCTTAAGGCGTTACTCCGTTCTTTATGAACTTAATACTCTGGATGCATGCTGGATAGCGGTCGATGTGTGGAGTAATAGTAGTAGATGTAGGCAGGAGTCAGTCTACTTCACACAGATGTGATGCCTATATTTCATAATCGTTGCCTTGGATATCATCATAACTTTGCGCTTTTCTATCAATTGCTCGACAGTAATTTGTTCACCCATCATATTATTTGCCTTCATGAGAGAAGCCTCTAGTGAAACCTATGGCCCCCGGGTCTATTTTCCATCATATTACTTTCCGATCTACTATTTTTCAATCTTTTATTTTCAGATCTATAAACCAAAAAAACCCAAATATATTTTATCTTTTGTTTAGTTCTATCTATGTCTATCAAATCTCACCTTTGCAAGTGATCATGAAGGGATTGACAATCCCTTTGTCGCGTTGGGTGCAAGTGTTTGATTGCTTTTTTAGGTGCATCTATTGGGGACTTGCACGTTTCTCCTACTGGATTGATACCTTGGTTCTTAACTGAGGGAAATACTTATCTCTACTGTGTTGCATCACCCTTTCCTCTTCAAGGGAAAAAACAACGCAAGCTCAAGAAGTAGCAGGAAGAATTTCTGGCGCCGTTGTCGGGGAGATCTACGTCAAGCCTACCAAGTACCCATCATAAACTCTCATCTCTGTCATTACATTATTCGCCATTTGCCTCTCATTTTCTTCTCCCCCACTTCTAAAACGATTTTTTAAAATAGTTTCCTTTTTATTCGCCCTTCTTCCATTCGTCTTTTCGCTTTCTTTTTGTTTGCCCATGTGTTAGATTGCTTGCTTTGTCACGGTGACTCAAGAGAATACCAAATTGTATGAATTTTCCAATACCAATAATAATGAGTTTATTAGTACTCTGATTGCTCCCGCCACTAGTGCGGAATCTTATGAAATTAATGCCGCTTTGCTTAATCTTGTTATGAAAGATCAATTTTCTGGCCTTCCTAGTGAAGATGCCGCATCCCATCTAAATAATTTCGTTGAGTTGTGTGATATGCAAAAGAAGAAAGGTGTGGATAATGATATTGTTAAATTGAAGCTATTTCCATTGTCACTATGATATCGTGCTAAAACTTGGTTTTCATCTTTACCTAAAAATAGTTGATTCATGGAATAAGTGTAAAGATGATTTTATTTCCAAGTAATTTCCTCCCGCTAAGATCATCTCCCTTAGGAATGATATTATGAATTTTAAGCAACTTGATCACGAACATGTTGCACAATCTTGGGAGAGGATGAAATTGATGATACGGAATTGCCCTACTCATGGTTTAAATTTGTGGATGATCATACAAAATTTTTATGCCGGATTAAATTTTGCTTCTAGAAATCTTTTAGATTCGGCCACGGGAGGTACTTTTATGAAAATTACTTTAGGATAAGCTACTAAACTCCTAGATGATATTGTGGTTAATTATTCTCAATGGCATACCGAAAGATCTTCTACTAGTAAAAAAGTGCATGCGATTGAAGAGATTAATGTTTTGAGTGGAAAGATGGATGAACTTATGAAATTGTTTGCTAGCAAGAGTGCTTCTATTGATCCTAATGATATGCCTTTGTCCACTTTGATTGATAATAATAATGAATCTATGAATGTGAATTTTGTTGGTAGGAACAATTTTGGTAATAACGCGTATAGAGATAGTTTTAATCCTAGGCCGTTTCCTCGTAATTCCTTTAATAATTATGGTAATTCCTACAACAATTCTTATGGAAATTATAATAAGATGCCCTCTGATCTTGAGAATAGTATTAAATAATTTATGAGTTCGCAAAAGAATTTCAATGCTTTGGTTGAAGAAAAATTGCTTAAGATTGATGATTTCGCTAGGAACGTGGATAGAATTTCTCTTGATATTGATTCTTCGAAAATTAGATCTATTCCACCAAGCATGATATTAATGAATCTCTAAAAGCTATGAGAATTTCCATTGATGAGTGCAAAGAAAGAACCGCTAAGATGCGTACTAAGCGAGATTGGTTTGTAAAAGCGTGGTCTTCTAGTTTTTGCGAAAATAATGATGAAGATCTTAAAGTGATTGATGTGACTCCTATTGAATCTTTGTTTTCCAATATAAATCTTGATAAAGATGGTACTGGAGATGAGTCAACTTTAGTTAAAAGGCGTCCCAATAATTTGGAGTTTATAGATCTTAATGCAAAAATTAATAAAAGTGGGATTGGAGAGGTCAAAACATTAAGTAGCGATGAACCCACTCTTTCGGATTTCAAGGAATTTAATTATGATAATTGTTCTTTAATAGATTGTATTTCCTTGTTGCAATCCATGTTGAATTCTCCTCATGCTTCTAATCAAAATAAAGCTTTTATTAAACATATCATTGATGTTATGATGAAATCTTTTGAAGAAAAGCTTGAATTGGAAGTTTCTATCCCTAGAAAACTTTATGATGAGTGGGAACCTACTATTAAGATTAAGATTACAGATTATGAGTGCCATGCTTTGTGTGTTTTGGGTGCTAGCGTTTCCACGATTCCAAAAACTTTATGTGATGTGTTAGGTTTTCGCGAATTTGATGATTGTTCTTTAAATTTGCATCATGTGGATTCCACTATTCGGAAACCTATGGAAAGAATTAATGATGTTCTTATTGTTGCAAATAGGAATTATGTGCCCATAGATTTCATT
Organism: Aegilops tauschii subsp. strangulata; assembly: GCF_002575655.3. NCBI lineage: Eukaryota > Viridiplantae > Streptophyta > Magnoliopsida > Poales > Poaceae > Aegilops > Aegilops tauschii. Next base: position 426,368,076 of record NC_053036.3, on the reverse strand, counting down.
GTTCTTGATATAGATTGCAATCCTACATGTCCTATTATTCTCGGTAGACCTTTCCTTAGAACGATTAGTGCAATTATTCATATGAAAGAAGGAAATATTAGATTTCAATTTCCGTTAAGGAAGGGCATGGAACATTTTCCTAGAAAGAAAATTAAGTTTCCATATGAATCTATTATGAGAGATACTTATGGATTACATAACAAAGATGACAACATCTAGATCTATGTTTTTATGCCTAGCTAAGGGCGTTAAACAATAGTGCTTGTTGGGAGGCAACCCAATTTTATCTTTGTTCTTGTTTTTTTGGTTCTGTTTTTCAATAAATAATTCATCTAGCCTCTGATGTGTTTTTGTGTTTTAATTAGTTTTTGTGCCAAGTAAGACCTTTGGGATGGCTTACGGTGATAGTTGATTTGATCTTGCTGAAAAACAGAAATTTCTGCGCCCAGAAAAATAATTTTCGTTTTTTACAGAACGTGCTTTTGATCTGATTCTTTATGCACAAGATTGGTATAAAAATTTCCCAGGATGTACCAATTTTTCAGAATTTTTGGAGTTACAGAACTATTCGAAGTTTACAGATTGCTACAGACTGTTCAGTTTTTGACAAATTCTGTTTTCTATGTGTTGTTTGCTTATTTTGATGAATCTATTGGTAGTATTCGGGGGTATGAACCATGGAGAAGTTGGAATACAGTAGATATTACACCAATATAAATAAAGAATGAGTTCACAACAGTACCAAAAGTGGTGATTTTATTTTCTTATACTAACGGATCTCATGAGATTTTCTGTTGAGTTTTGTGTTGTGAAGTTTTCAAGTTTTGGGTAAAGATTTGATGGACTATGGAATAATGAGTGGCAAGAGCCTAAGCTTGGGGATGCCCAAGGCACCCCAAGGTAATATTCAAGGACAACCAAGAGCCTAAGCTTGGGGATGCCCCGGATGGCATCCCCTCTATTGTCTTTGGCTATCGGTAAATTTACTTGAGGCTATATTTTTATTCACCACATGATATGTGTTTTGCTTGAAGCGTCTTGTATGATATGAGTCTTTACTTCTTAGTTTTCCGCAATCATCCTTGCTGTACACACCTTTGGAGAGGGACACGCATGAATCATGATTTATTAGAATGCTCTATGAGCTTCACTTATATCTTTTGAGCTAGGCAATTTTGCTCTAGTGCTTCAGTTATATCTTTTTAGAGCACGGCGGTGGCTTTATTTTATAGAAATTATTGAACTCTCACGCTTCGCTTATATTATTTGAGAGTCCCTCTAAACAGCATGGTAATTTACTTTGGTTATGAATTTAGTCCTAATATGATGGGCATCCAGGAGGGATATAATAAAAACTTTCAAATAAACTACATTGAATACTATGAGAAGTTTGATTCCTTATGATTGTTTTGAGATATAAAGATGGTGATATTAGATTCATGCTAGTGAGTAATTGCGGATTGTAGAAATACTTGTGTTAAAGTTTGTGATTCCCGTAGCATGCACGTATACTGAACTGTTATGTAACGAAGTTGGAGCATGATTTATTTATTGATTGTCTTCCTTATGAGTGGTGGTCGGGGACGAGCGATGGTCTTTTCCTACCAATCTATCCCCCTAGGAGCATGCACATAGTACTTTGTTTTGATGACTAATAGACTTTTGTAATAAGTATGTGAGTTCTTTATGACTAATGTTGAGTCCATGGATTATACGCACTCTCACCCTTCCACCATTGCTAGCCTCTCTTGTACCATGCAACTTTCACCGATACCATACACCCACCATATACCTTCCTCAAAACAGCCACCATACCTACCTATTATGGCATTTCCATAGCCATTCCGAGATATATTTCCATGCAACTTCCACCGTTCTGTTTTGTTATGACACGCTCCATCATTGTCATATTGCTTTGCATGATCGTAAGACAGCTAGCATGATGTTTACATGGCTTGTCCATTTTTGATGTCATTTGCTACGCTAGATCATTGTACATCCTAGTACACCGCCGGAGGCATTCATATAGAGTCATATTTTGTTCTAAGTATCGAGTTGTAATTCTTGAGTTGTAAGTAAATAAAAAGTGTGATGATCTTCATTATTAGAGCATTGCTCCATGTGAGGAAAGGATGATGGAAGCTATGATTCCCTCACAAGTTGGGATGAGTCTCCGAACTTTAAAAAAAAGAGGCCAAAGAAGCCAACGACAAAAAGTGAGAGAAAAAAGAGAAGGGGCAATGTTACTATCCTATTTCCACACTTGTTCTTCAAAGTAGCACCATGATCTTCATGATAGAGAGTATCCTATGTTGTCACTTTCATATACTAGTGCGAATTTTTCATTATAGAACTTGGCTTGTATATTCCAATAATGGGCTTCCTCAAATTGCCCTAGGCCTTCGTGAGCAAGCGAGTTGGATGCACACCCACTTAGTTTCTTTTTGAGCTTTCATAAACTTATAGCTCTAGTGCATTCGTTGCATGGCAATCCCTACTCACTCACATTGATATCTATTGATGGGCATCTCCATAGCCCATTGATATGCCTAGTTGATGTGAGACTATCTCCTTCTTTTTGTCTTCTCCACAACCACCATATTCTATTCCACCTATAGTGCTATATCCATGGCTCACGCTCATGTATTGTGTGAAAGTTGAAAAAGTTTGATAACATCAAAAGTATGAAACAATGGCTTGGCTTGTCATCGGGGTTGTGCATGATTTAAATACTTTGTGTGATGAAGATGGAGCATAGCCAGACTATATGATTTTGTAGGGATAGCTTTCTTTGGCCATGTTATTTTCAGAAGACATGATTGCTTTATTGGTATGCTTGAAGTATTATCGTTTTTATGTCAATATTAAACTTTTGTTTTGAATCTTATGGATCTGAACATTCATGCCACAATAAAGAAAATTACATGGCTAAATATGTTAGGTAGCATTCCACGTCAAAAATTCTGTTTTTATCATTTACCTACTCGAGGACGAGCAGGAATTAAGCTTGGGGATGCTTGATATGTCTCCAACGTATCTGTAATTTTTGATTGTTCCATGCTATTATATTATCTGTTTTGGATGTTTTATATGCATTAATATGCTATTTTATATTATTTTTGGGACTAACCTATTAACCTAGAGCCCAATGCCAGTTTCTGTTTTTCCTTGTTTTTGAGCTTCGCAGAAAAAGAATACTAAACGGAGTCCAAACAGAATAAAAATTCACGATGATATTTCTTGGACCAGAAGACACCCAGGGGACTTGGAGTCCAAGCCATAAGAGCCACGAGGCAGCGGCAAGGGTGGAGGGCGCGCCCTAGGGTGGGGGGCCTACCTTGTAGCCCCCTCGGGACTCCCCTTACCTAGCTCTTCCTCCTACATATTCACATATATCCCAGAACCACTAGAAGCATCCACGAAAACACTTTTCCACCGCCGCAACATTCTGTTCCCGTGAGATCCCATCTTGGGCCTTTTCCGGCATCCTGTCGGAGGGGGATTCAATCACGGAGGGCATCTACATCAACTCTATTGCCCTTCGAATGAAGCATGAGTAGTTTACCACAGACCTACGGGTCTATGGCTAGTAGCTACACTACTAGGGAAAAGCCTAGTAGTAGCGCGGGTTTTGATGCTATCAGCAGCACGGGTAGCCGCGCTACTACTATGGCGCTACAGCTAACAGTTAGTAGTAGCGCGATCTAGACCCGCGCTACTACTATTGACTATATCAGTAGTGCTTTTCTGGAACGCGCTACTATTAAGTAGCTGTAGCGCTTTTCTGTCCTCGCGCTCCTGCTGTATCTTTCATCATTTTTTCTGCTTCCTACCCCGTTTCAATAAACTGCAATTTCACATATACCAGATAACAATATCATTAACCACAATACCATATAGTCATACAATATCATAAAGCATTATAGGTACTCATATATAGTCAACATGCATCCTCACATGAATATAGCATATATGATAATGTAACGCCCGGATAATCAAGCTACAGTAATCCCACGCTAATGGTGCCACGTCACCACAGTTACTGTTGCTAATCTACCGTTAGGTCAAACCGTTTCAAAATTCAAATTTAAATTAATGTCGACAATAAAAGATTTTCAAAATTTAAAACAAAAATGTTCGGGAGATGCCATATTTTGCATAAGTGAATATGGTGTAAAAAACACATTTTTATAAAATGCCTAGACAATTTAAAATGATTTAAAACAGAAAAGAAAATAAATAAAAGAAAGAAAATACAAAAGAGAAAGCAAACAAAAAAAGAAGAAAGGAGCCCCCCCCCACTGGGTCGTGGCCCAACTTGGCCGAACGGCCTCGGCCCACCAGGCCACCACCTAGGCCGGCCCATCCCGCCGCCATAACCTCCCCCACTCCCCCCAGTACTCCACCGACACCCTCACTCCCCCCCCCCACGAAATATCTCCCCCCTCTCCCCCGATTTGGATCGGGATCGAGAGGAGACCGTCGACCGCCGATGCCTGGACCTCGCCGGACCCCCTCGCCTGCCTGCTCCCCTCTACGCACGCCGTCCCCGACCTCCCCCTCGCGCCCCGCTGCCACTCCCCTACCGGCAATGTGAGCCCCACCGCCGCGCTCGTCTCCGCGCGCCCTCGCTCCCACTCCCTCTCCCTCGCGCGACCCCGCCTGCGCGCGCGCTCGCGCTCGTCACCGCGGCCGCTACCGCCGCCCGCGCGCACCGCGCCACTCTGGCCACTCCGGCCCCCCCTCCCGCACCTGTCCCGCTCGCCTCCCTGCTGGTCCTAGCCACCGCCGCGACCAGAGCGTCGGGGTCGTGCCCGTGTGGCTCGGCCACGGCCACGCCCCCCCTCCACGCGCGGCTGTGCCTTGCCTGCCGTCGACCGTTGCGCCCCGCGCCCTGCCCCGCGCGCGCCCGAACCTCGCCTCGCTCTGCCGCTCCACTCGCCGCGGCCACCCGCACGCACGGGCGCCCCTCCTCCCTGCGCTCACCCCACCCCCTGCACCGCCCCACGCTCCGCCGTGCCGCCCCCGCGTGCTGGTCGCCGCTCGGGGCTTGACCCCGCCCGCGCCGCTCGTCGCCGGGTCCGCCAGACCACAAGCCCCGTCCGCCCGCTGCGGCCCCTTGCCCAGCGCTCCTCCCCGCAGGCGCCTCTCCACCGACCACGGCCAGCACACCCCGCTCCGGCCATGGCCTCGCTGTGGCCACCGCCCCCTGCTCCGGCACCTTGCCGGGTCCGCCCGCACCTAGGCGTGCGCCCGCTCGGGCCGCGTCCTGCGCCCGCACCGGCGCCACCCCTCGCCTCCGCCCGCCGTGGCCCCTGGCCGCGCCGGCGAGCCCCGCCATCGGTGCCCTGACGTCCTCGTCCCGCCCTGCGGGCGAGCGCTCGCTCGGGTGCGCCCGCACCCGCTGGACCAAACCCGCTATGGCCCCTCTGGGCCACAGACATGTGGGGCCCAGCCCCAGAACGAATTAAAAAAAGAATTAAAAAATATAAATAAAACAAATAATAAAAATAAATTTAATTAATTAATTAACTAAATTAATTCAATTAATTAATCATGTTTAAATTAATCTAATTAATTAGTTAATTTAATTAAACAGTAGTTAATTAGCTAACAGCCCCTGACAGGTGGGACCCACCTGTCAGGTTGACCAGGTCAACGGTCAACGTTGACTGCTGGCGTCATGCTGACGTCATGCTGATGCATTAATTAAATTTCGAATTAAATTAATTTATTAAATTCTAAAAATGATTTAAATCTTTAAAATTTAATATAAAATAAATCGTAGCTCGGATGGAAAAACTTTGTACATGAAAGTTGCTCAGAACGACGAGACGAATCCGGATACGCAGCCCGTTCGTCCGGCACACATCCCTAACCTATCGAACTCGCAACTTTCCCCCTCCGGTCCGTCTGTCCGAAAATGCGAAACATCGGGAATACTTTCCCGGATGTTCCCCCCCTTCGCCGGTACCACCTACTGCCGCGTTAGGGCACACCTAGCACCGCTCATTGTCATGTCACGCATCGTCATGCTTGTGTTTGCATTGTATTTACTGTTTCTTCTCCCTCTTCTCTCCGGTAGACTACGAGACCGACGCTGCTGCTGCCCAGTTCGACTACGGAGTTGACGACCCCTCCTACTTGCCAGAGCAACCAGGCAAGCCCCCACCTTGATCACCAGATATCGCCTATTCTTCTCTATACTGCTTGCATTAGAGTAGTGTAGCATGTTACTGCTTTCCGTTTATCCTATCCTGATGCATAGCCTGTCCTTGCTTCTACTGTTGTTACCTTTACCTGCAATCCTACATGCTTAGTATAGGATGCTAGTTTTCCATCAGTGGCCCTACATTCTTGTCCGTCTGCTGTGCTATACTATCGGGTCGTGATCACTTGGGCGGTGATCACGGGTTCATACTTATATACTATATACATGACACATGTGGTGACTAAAGTCGGGTCGGCTCGTAGGAGTACCCGCAAGTGGATCTTTGTGGCGGCGCGACAGGGCAGGTTGAGACCACCTAGGCGAGAGGTGGGCCTGGCCCTGGACGGCGTCCGCGGTTACTTCAAAATAACACGCTTAACGAGTTCTTGGTATTTGATCTGAGTCTGGCCATTTGGTCTATACGCACTAACCAGCTACGCGGGAACAGTTATGGGCACTCGACGTCGTGGTATCAGCCGAAGCTCTTTTTGACGTCAGCGACTGAGTGGCGCGCGCCGCATTGGACCGTAAGCTCGTGCTTGTACTAAGGGGGCTGGGTCTGCTTCCGGCCGCGTACGCAACGTGCAGGTGTGCAATGGGCGATGGGCCCAGACCCCTGCGCGCATAGGGTTTAGACCGGTGTGCTGACCTCTCTGTTGAGCCTAGGTGTGGCTGCGACGTGTTGATCTTCCGAGGCCGGGCATGACCCAGGAAAGTGTGTCCGGCCAAATGGGATCGAGCGTGTTGGGTTATGTGGTGCACCCCTGCAGGGAAGTTTATCTATTCGAATAGCCGTGTCCCTCGGTAAAAGGACGACCCGGAGTTGTACCTTGACCTTATGACAACTAGAACCGGATACTGAATAAAATACACCCTTCCAAGTGCCAGATACAACCCGGTGATCGCTCTCTAACAGGGCGACGAGGAGGGGATCGCCGGGTAGGATTATGCTATACGATGCGACTTGGAGGACTTCAATCTACTCTCTTCTACATGCTGCAAGATGGAGGCTGCCGGAAGCGTAGTCTTCGACAGGATTAGCTATCCCCCTCTTATTCTGGCATTCTGCAGTTCAGTCCCCTGATATGGCCCTTTACACATATACCCATGCATATGTAGTGTAGCTCCTTGCTTGCGAGTACTTTAGATGAGTACTCACGGTTGCTTCCCTCCCTCTTTTCCCCTTTTCTTTCTACCTGGCTGTCGCAACCAGATGCTGGAGCCCAGGAGCTAGACGCCACCGTCGACGACGACTCCTACGACACTGGAGGTGCCTACTACTACGTGCAGGCCGCTGACGATGACCAGGAGTAGTTCGGAGGATCCCAGGCAGGAGGCCTGCGCCTCGTTCGATCTGTATCCCAGTTTGTGCTAGCCTTCTTAAGGCAAACTTGTTTAACTTATGTCTGTACTCAGATATTGTTGCTTCCGCTGACTCGTCTATGATCGAGCACTTGTATTCGAGCCCTCGAGGCCCCTGGCTTGTATTATGATGCTTGTATGACTTATTTATGTTTTAGAGTTGTGTTGTGATATCTTCCCGTGAGTCCCTGATCTTGATCGTACACATTTGCGTGCATGATTAGTGTACGGTCAAACCGGGGGCGTCACAAGTTGGTATCAGAGCCGACTGCCTGTAGGAATCCCCCTTTCCACACTCCTTGGCCGAAGTCGAGTCTAGACATTACAAAACTTTTACTAACATGGCTGTGTGTCTTACGGGCCCACGTCGCCATTGGGTGGTACTAGGATCTTTTACTCCTCGACCTTTACTCTGGGACTCTGAACTCTCTTCTACTTGGGTTAAACGAATTTGCTAACTCTAACACTAGGATCCCGTGACCGCGTTCACCCCAAAGTTGGATAAGCCATAGTTATTTCTTAGAATAGTATTTTGGACAATTCACACACTGTCATTTGACTCCTTTGAAACATCTTTGCTTTCAGATGGAACCCACGAGGCAGGTCGTGCGCCACACGACGGCCATTGGTGCCTCGGGATCACCTGCTGTGCTAGCTGAGATGATGACCTATCTGGGTTATCGCTGGCACCCTGAGTACACCGTCTACGAGGAGTACCAGGACTTTAACCAGGAGCAGTACCGTGCCATCGTCCACCTCTACTCGCGGGAGTATGACTCCACTACTGTGCTGCACACCGCTCATGGTGTTGGTGTGACCATCGATATGGCTGTCCACGATGCTGCTTGTGCTGCTCTGACACGCCTTCGTGGAGAGTATCGGGAGTTGGACACCTCCCCTTTCAGGCACATTGCTATCGCATCTGATGTTGGTTGCGGAGGGATACTATACTGCTGCCTACTCCACTGTCACCCGAGAGCCCTTCTACCATCAGAACCTGGTTCTGCATACTGATGGGCTGGATCGAGCTAACCGAGCTCTTCGCCACGATTTGTACACCACCCGTCAGCACCTTTACCGTGCTCTGACGCTGTTGCACCCTTTGTCCGATCTAGGGAGCTGCCCCGTTCTGCGATCTACCCAGCCAGGACTGTGATGCCCCAGGGTGTCGGCTGGCCAGATGTGGGAGGCCACTCTCCCGCACTTGGACCTCTTCTGCCACCTGAGCGTCAGGTTCTGCACCAGAGTATTCGCGGACCCCAGGTTGCTGACGTGGAGTTCCCGATGCGACACTACCAGCTTTCAGGCTACACCTACCTCCACAGTACCTCTTGGGACTGATGTAGGCTTGCTTGTTAGTGTTAGATGCATTCGCCGCGAGCCTGTGTGCCGCCTATGATGTTTTATTCTATGTACTGAACTCTGTGTACTGAACTCTATGCATGACCCCTTTTGTAAGTTATGCCGACTACTATGTAGTAGCTATCGTTCTCCTTTCATTATGCATGTTTCATCATGAATGATTCTTGTCTTTGCAAATTTCTCAATGCTGAACTACCCCTGTTAAATATTAGCAGGATGGTTAGACCAGGTGGTCGTGGTAGTGGTGGCAATGCCCCACCACCACCTGAGTACATGGCTGGTATGATCCAACAGTTCGAACTGAACCGCCAATTCATGGAAAATATGATGGCTCAGTTTCCTCGCCCCAATATGGACCAGCAACCAACCCCAGTAACTCTGCAGGAATTCATGCGCCTCAATCCAACTGTGTACCGCAGCTCAACACAGCCTCTGGATGCTGATGACTGGCTCCGTGACATCACCTATGAGATGGAGTCTGCCAATGTAGCCCCTGCCAGCTATGTCAACTTTGCTTCCTTCTTTCTGAAGGGACCCGCAGCTCAATGGTGGGACAGCCACAGGCGTACTCTGCCAGCTGGAACAATCATCACCTGGCCAGACTTCCAAGCTGCTTTCCGTGCCCGCTTCATTCCTCAGGGAGTCATGGACCGGAAGAAGCATGAGTTCCGCAACCTCAACTAAGGCAACAAAACTGTTGAAGCTTATCAGCGGGAGTTTCTGGACTTGTCTCTCTATGCTGAAGAGGACATTGCAACTGATGCACGCAGACAGGAGAAGTTCCGTGATGGCCTTCAAGCTGACATCAAGCTCGCACTTCTAGTGCATGACTTTGCTGATTTCGCCACCTTGGTGAACAAGGCCATCAATGTCGAAACTGGTCTGCAGGAATACCAGAGCTCTCACAGGCGCAACCGTGACACGGGCTCATCTTCGGGCCCGCCCTCACAGAAGCGTAAGATATGGATCCCGAACAGCATGTACCGTCCAAATGCATCTGCCCCAAGGCAGACCTATGCTGCACCTCGTTTGCCTCCACCACCATCTAGGCAGTCAAGACTTCCAGCTCCACCATCCCAAGCTCCTGTTCCCACTCCCAATAATGGTCTGTGCTACAAGTGTGGGAAACCAGGTCATCGTGCCAGGGACTGCAATCAGAATCAGAATCAACTTGCCCTTCCCGCAGCTGGCCGTGGTAACAACCAGCCCCGCAACAACAATGCTAAGTCTTATGGTCGTGCTCATGCCAACCACGTTGATCTGAACGAAGCTCGAGACCAGCCTGCTACTGTGATGGGTACACTCCTCGTAAATTCAGTACCAGCATCCGTTTTATTTGATACAGGTGCATCGCATTCATTCATGTCAGAAGATTTTGCATACAAGCACGACGTTAAATGTGAGGAGATGAACACCTCGGTATTGGTCAAAACCCCAGTGGGACAGTGTCAAACCTCCCTGGTTGGCATCGACGTCCCCGTGGAAATCGAAGGGCTGGAATTCTATGCCTCTCCCATTATCCTGAAGTCGTCTAACATCGACCTCATTTTGGGGATGGATTGGTTGAAAGCGCATACTGCTTCAATCGTTTGCGCCACTAAGACCGTCCATCTGCTACACCCTTCAGATGAAATAGTTGCTTACCAAGCTCATCTGGTGCAAAATGCCGAGGCCAGGCTCTATGCATTGAATGCATTGAACTCTGCACCACTCGAGGGCATTGAAAACATTCCCGTCGTGCGTGAATTCCTCGACGTCTTCCCCGAAGAACTTCCAGGGATTCCCCCTGCTAGAGCTGTCGAATTCATCATCGACTTGAAACCAGGAGCCTCAAAGGTCACAGTGTCTCCTGTCAGCTTGTTGAATTTCAACCTCACATTGCATGGGACAATCTGTGTAAAAAAAGCAAAATGACACAATGCATTAATGCCAACACTAAAAACAAAATAGTTGTTACAAGTTTCATATAATTTCTTACCACCGCATGATGAAAACTCGGTTGGAAGTAGATGTCGAATAGCTTGCCAGTTGCAAGGCTGCTAGCGCACCTTGACTTGCATAGTCGACATGGTGGTGGTGGTGGTCGCGCCATTTTCCTCAAGCAACATGAGCAAAGATGAACGATCCACTTCACAAGAAAGAAAAACGGTAACATAAAGCTAGCTAGCTAGAGAGCACCCTTCAGAGTTGCTAAGTGAGTGAGTAAGTATAGTAAGATACAACTTAAAGGTGTCTCTGAATTATGAGAGACCCTTGTTGTCTGTGTCTGAACCTGGATGATGATTGTAGCAAGAAAATATCTATCTAATTTGTACACTTGCAAAAGCACACCCCCAACCCTCACAAGAAAATATATATCTAATTTGCAAACCAGCAAAAGCACACCCCCAGCCCTCACAAGAAAATTTGATAAGTCTAACGTAAACAACTACTGTGAGCATGAAGATACACAACACATTGACTCCAGTAACTTAGCACTTGCAAACCAAATACTTGTACCAAAACCAATATCTACCAGAAAAAATAACAAACTCACCTCACTAAGCCGCTGCCTATTCCATTAGCATTTCAACTTTCGTACGAGGTAAAACTACACTAGCACTTGAACTACACTATGGTCATGGTCTGCCCTGTTACTTGAAAGAAGCTGGACATCAAAGTTTGCTTATAATGTGCTAGGGATAGCATATAAATAGTAGTAATGAACTACAAGGCACAAGAATAACTGAGCGGCAACCCCTACTGTTGGGTTACGTAGTAATTTCAAAAAAAATCCTACGCACACACAGGATCATGGTGATGCATAGCAACGAGAGGGGAGAGTGTTTTCCACGTACCCTCGTAGACCGAAAGCGGAAGCGTTAGCACAACGCGGTTGATGTAGTCGTACGTCTTCCCGATCCGACCGATCAAGTACCGAACGCACGACACCTCCGAGTTCAGCACACGTTCAGCCCGATGACGTCCCTCGAACTCTGATCCAGCCGAGTGTTGAGGGAGAGTTTCGTCAGCACGACGGCGTGGTGACGATGATGATGTTCTACCGACGCAGGGCTTCGCCTAAGCACCGCTACAGTATTATCGAGGTGGACTATGGTGGAGGGGGGCACCGCACACGGCTAAAAGATCAATAGATCAATTGTTGTCTCTCCAAGGGGTGCCCCCTCCCCGTATATAAAGGATTGGAGGAGGGGGAGGGCCGGCCCTCTCTATGGCGCGCCTAGGAGGAGTCCTACTCCCACCGGGAGTAGGATTCCCCCCTTCCAAGTAGTAGTAGGAGTCAAGGAAAGGGGAGAGAGAAGAGAAGGAAGGAGGGGGCGTAGCCCCTCCCCCCTAGTCCAATTCGGACTAGGCCTTGGGGGCGCGCAGCCTCTCCTCTCTCTTTCCCCTAAAGCCCAATAAGGCCCATATACTCCCCGGCGAATTCCCGTAATTCTCTGGTACTCCGAAAAATACCTGAATCACTCGGAACCTTTCCGATGTCCGAATATAGTCATCCAATATATCGATCTTTATGTCTCGACCATTTCGAGACTCCTCGTCATGTCCCCGATCTCATCTGAGACTCTGAACTACCTTCGGTACATCAAAACACATAAACTCATAATATATCCGTCATCGAACTTTAAGCGTGCGGACCCTACGGGTTCGAGAATAATGTAGACATGACCGAGACACGTCTCCGGTCAATAACCAATAGCAGAACCTGGATGCTCATATTGGCTCCCACATATTCTACGAAGATCTTTATCAGTCAAACCGCATAACAACATATGTTATTCCCTTTGTCATCGGTATGTTACTTGCCGAGATTCGATCGTCGGTATCTTAATAGCTAGTTTAATCTCGTTACCGGCAAGTCTCTTTACTCGTTCCATAATACATCATCCCACAACTAACTCATTAGTTGCAATGCTTGCAAGGCTTATAGTGATGTGCATTTCCGAGTGGGCCCAGAGATACCTCTCCGACAATCGGAGTGACAAATCCTAATCTCGAAATACGCCAACCCAACAAGTACCTTTGGAGACACCTGTAGAGCACCTTTATAATCACCCAGCTATGTTGTGACGTTTGGTAGCACACAAAGTGTTCCTCCGGTAAACGGGAGTTGCATAATCTCATAGTCATAGGAACATTTATAAGTCATGAAGAAAGCAATAGCAGCATACTAAACGATCGAGTGCTAAGCTAACGGAATGGGTCAAGTCAATCACATCATTCTCCTAATGATGTGATCCCGTTAATCAAATGACAACTCATATCTATGGTTAGGAAACATAACCATCTTCGATTAACGAGCTAGTCAAGTAGAGGCATACTAGTGACACTCTGTTTGTCTATGTATTCACACATGTATCATGTTTCCGGTTAATACAATTCTAGCATGAATAATAAACATTTATCATGATATAAGGAAATAAATAATAACTTTATTATTGCCTCTAGGGCATATTTCCTTCACCTACATGGCCCCGTCACGGGCGTCCCCCTCCACGGCCCCGTCATCGGAGTGGGGGCGGCGGCGGAGGTTGGGGGCAGAAGGGGGAGTGGGGGCGGCGGCGGAGTTGGGGGCAGTAGGGGGAGTGGGTTAGGCGGCCGGTGACAGACCGGGGCGGTGAGAGAGGGGAGGAGCATTACCTGCGGTGGCGGGAGGTGGCGCGCGGTGGCGGCGTCGCGGGCAGAACACTAACCGTTGCGGCTGCGGGCGGAGGGGATCGATCGAAGTGAGGGGTGCGTGGGGGGTGCGGGGGGCGCGAGGTTTTCTTTTGGTATAGTAGTAGCGCGGGGTATGGGCCAGCGCAACTGCTAAGCCCACTAGCTGTAGCGTGGGTGGACAGGAAACGCTACAGCTAAGTGGGCTTCCGTTCGGGGCCCTGCGGCACATGTAACAGTAGCGCGTCCTATGCTAAACAACGCTACTGCTAACCAGTACCAGTAGCGCGCTCCGAAACCAGCGCTGCTGCAAATTAGCAGTAGCGTGTGTCCCAAAAAAGGGTACTGCTAAACTTCTATGTATAAGCATTTTCCTAGTAGTGCTAGATGGCTTCTTCTATCTCTTTTATTCTCAATACCATGTTCTCCTCGATGTTCTTGGAGATCTATCCTATGTAATCTTCTTTTGCGGTGTGTTTGTCGATATCCGATGAATTGTGGATTTATGATCAGCTTATCTATGAATATTATTTGAATCTTCTCTGAATTCTTATATGCATGCTTTGATATCTTTGTATTTCTCTTTGAATTATCGATTTGGTTTGGCCAACTAGATTGGTTTTTCTTGCAATGGGAGAGGGGCTTAGCTTTGGGTTCCATCTTGCGTGATGTCACCCAGTGACAAAGTAGGGGTAGCAAGACACGTATTGAATTGTTGCCATCGAGGATAAAAAGATGGGGTTTTCATCATATTGCTTGAGTTTATTCCTCTACAATATGTCATCTTACTTAAGGCGTTACTCCGTTCTTTATGAACTTAATACTCTAGATGCATGCTGGATAGCGGTCGATGTGTGGAGTAATAGTAGTAGATGCAGGCAGGAATCGGTCTACTTGACACGGACGTGATGCCTATATTGCATAATCATTACCTTGGATATCGTCATAACTTTGCGCTTTTCTATCAATTGCTCGACAATAATTTGTTCACCCACCGAATTATTTGCCTTCATGAGAGAAGCCTCTAGTGAAACCTATGGCCCCCGGGTCTATTTTCCATCATATTAGTTTCTGATCTACTATTTTGCAATCTTTTATTTTCAGATCTATAAACCAAAAAACCCAAAAATATTTTATGTTTTGTTTAGTTCTATCTATCTATATCAGATCTCACCTTTGCAAGTGATTGTGAAGGGATGGACAACCCCTTTATCGTGTTGGGTGCAAGTGTTTGATTTTTTGTGTAGGTGCATCTATTGGGGAATTGCACGTTTATCCTAGTGGATCAATACCTTGGTTCTTAACTGAGGAAAATACTTATCTCTACTGTGCTGCATCACCCTTTCCTCTTCAAGGAAAAACCAACGTAAGCTCAAGAAGTAGCAGAGAGAGCCCCTTCTACTTCTTCCTTGGTCTCTCCCCTAGATGGGGAGAGGATTCTCCCTCTAGTCCTTGGCCGCCCGCCCCCTCTGAGATTGGAAGTCCCCTGTTCTTTTCACTTGTTTTCCTCTCTGTTTCCGTACTGTTTTTTGGTTCTTAAATGGCTAGAGATCCATAACTCTGATCGGGCTAAAAATTTGAGGGCATTTTTCTCCGAACATTAGCTTACTTATGGTGAAGAAGAGCTCCAACGGACTTAATGCTTGGCCACAAGCCCACATGGCGCAGGTGGGCCCCAAGACGCACCCCTGCCCTTGTGGAGCACTCGGGCACTGTTTCTCGTGATTCCTTCACCAAAAATTCTGATAATTCCAATAAAAATTGGACAAAAAATGAGGTCATTCTGGCTCCATGATTTTTTCACCTAAAATCCCCAAAACAATAGAAAACAGAAACTGGCCTTTGGCACTAAGTAAATAGGTTAGTCCAAATAAAAATAATATAAACTGATGCCACAAATATGTGAAAGTGGTATAACAATAGCATGAAACTATCAAAAATTATACATACGTCGGAGACGTATCAGTATCCCCAATCTTAATTCATGTTCGTCCTCAGGTAGGTAAATGATAAAACAAAGATAATTTTTTATGTTGCATGCTACCTAGCGCACTCTTGATCAAATAATGCAACAGTGGTGTGCACTTAGGATAGAAGTGATTAATGGCAGTAGTCTATCAATTTGAGATTAAATAACAATACATGACCATGCAAAATAGACAATCGTTGCCTTTCCAAAATAAAGATGCTAAAGAAAGTGATTCCATACACACTTAATCACGATAAGCATGGCATGCTCAATCTTCCTAGTATAAAGATATCAAATCATGAACTAATCCAGACGCCAAACCAAGCAATTAAGTCACACTTTTCTCGCTTCAGCTATTCAACTCTCATGCACTACTTGAGAGTGAGCCAAGGTATTAGCACTTAGAACAGCGCAGAGAATAATGATGGGGTTTAATTGAGAAGATAAAAATTATAAGAAAGTCTATGGGCTTGACCATTAGGCAATGGAGAGGCTTTATAATCGATGTCAATGTGAGGAGTAGGGATTTTCCATACAACGGATGAATTAGAGCTATAAGTGTATGAAAGCTCTCCTAATACAACTAAGTGGGTGTCCATCCAACTTACATGCTCATGAAAACCTCAAGCATTTGAGGAAGCTCATCATTGCAATATACAAGCCAAGTTCTATAATATGAAAAATCCCACTAGCATAATCATGAAGTATATGAAAACTCTCTATATGAAATTCATGGTACTACTTAGAAGCACAAGTATCGTAAAGGATAGTAGTGTGCCCCCTCTCTCTTTTTCTCTCTTTTTTGGTTCTTTGTTTTTTAGGGACACTTTTCGGCCTTTTTTTATCCTCATGAGTAGGGGCACACTTAAGAATGCATCACACTTTTATTTGACTTACAACTCATAGTATGAAACAATATGATGACTACATATGTATGCCTCTGACAGTGTACTAGGATGTGTAATGATCTAACGTAACATGTATTAATAATGATGAACGATGGTTTTGCCACAAATATCATGTCAGCTCTATATGATCATGCAAAGCAAAATGACAATGAATACTTAGGTCATGTAATGAATAGTAACAATGGAAGTTGCATGGCAATATATTTGGAATGGCTATGGAAATACCATAATATGTAGGTATGGTGGCTATTTGAGGTAGATGTAATGAGGCTTATGTGTGAGAAAGCATATCATCCCACGGGGTTGGATGCACCAGCAAAGTTTGGACCATGTCTTGAGGTGAGAGTGGGTAATGCACGGTACCAAAGAGCTAGCAAAATATGGATAGGTGGAAGTGCTTATAGACAAAAAGCTCACATTAGTCGTAAAGAACTCAAGCATTTATTGTGAAAGTCTAGGAGCTCATCTCCAAGCAAGCACAACCCGCATGCCCTAGGGGGAGGTTGGTAGGAGTTAACCATCATGCGCCACAATCCGTACGCACGTGAACACCACTTTAAGAAATCCCACACCCAGACTTCTTGAATACAGTCTCACAAACCTTAACACCAATATTCGTACTTAACTTTAACCATGCACCCACACGATCAAACATTACTACCTCAATATTGCAAAACTATTGTAAAGAATCAAACTTGTCATGTTCAATGATCTATAGGTTTTATGCAAGTTTTCATATATAACACCAATACATACCTAGGACTAACCATACAAATGGCCAATTCCTATTGAACTCTCCTAAAAGATATAAGTGAAGCAACAGAGTCTAATCCTTTCTATAAAATACTTGGCCAAGCTCTAACAAATATGCGTGATGCAAAAGAGCATTCTACAAATAACAGTACTTCAAATGTAGATAAACAAGCATCCAAACTTCAAAATCTATACATGAAACACATGAAGCATTCTATAAAGCCATACTCAAAAGATATGCGTGAAGTGCAAAGAGCATTCTATAATTCAAGCAAGGACTATCCCATTCTAGCATGATGAAAAACTAAAAGAAAAACAAAATGAAAAACAAATGGCGCTCCAAGAATTTACGCACATTATGTGAACAAATAAAAAATTAGGCCCAACCGATACAAACCGATAATTGTCGAGGAAGAAAGAGGGGGTGCCTTCTGGGGCATCCCCAAGTTTAGACGCTGAGTCTCCTTCCATATTTACTTTCGGTGCCTTGGTAATCCCCATGCTTGAACTCTTGCCTCTCTGCATTCCTCTCATATCGATATCTCCCCCCTAGCCTTAAAAACTTCATCCACACAAAACTCAACAGAACTTTTATTAGAGGGGCCAGTACAAATAGCATCAAATCTCATCATGACCTACTGTAACATTATCGCATAGTTATAATCCAACATTACCTATTGTATACTAACACAATTCTAACACTCCCACATCAATGGGGCTTCAACAAAATTGCAAACATAAGTAGATAAAGAAATAAATAACAACAATCTGTAAAATTAGAATAGTCTGTGAAGATGCTAATGGAACCTATACTTCTTTAATTCCAAAATTCTGAAAAATTAGTACCTAATAAAAATTTATAAAAAATAATGTGTAAAAATTTAGAAACTTTTCATGTTCCAGTAAAATATGTAAATTCAAATACTAAAACAAAACTTTTTGTTTCTCCATAGCACATATCAAACTTGCAATTTAAATATCCTAAAGGAAAATCTTGGCACATTATTTTCATAATACAAAAGATTTATACAAGGGGATAACTATTTTTGTTGAAAAGTTTCTGTGATTCAAGGTTCACAAAGTTTCCATGCATACGAACAAAGTTCAAGGCTAGCCCCCACTTCCACGGTGTTCATCTTTCTCATTTTCACTTTTCTATTAGAAAAAGTTTTAAGTTCCCCACTTTTTTTTTGAATGTAAGCAGAAAAAATAAGAAAATTACTCTGTAAAACTTTCGAGTTCTCCCTCAGGCAGCGCTTTCTTTAAAGACATTAAGCTAGACATAAAGGTGCTCAAGTAATCATTAAACCAAGATCCCAAGGTACATCAAAGCCAAATTTAATCAACAAATATTTGGATCTTAAATATTTGCACAAGGTAACATATATCATATAACAACAAAGTCTAACTCTCTTCCTATGCATTGGCATGTCATAAGAGAACAATTCATGCACACGTGGTAAAGGCTAATGCATAGTGTAGGTAATTTTTTGCAATTTTATTGTATTAGAAATATAAAGAGGTGGAGATGAGATTCCTCTCTCATAATAATTGCAAGTAGGAGCAGCAAGCACATGCATATTATACCCAGTAGAATCATCAAATGCAATTGTAAGACGCAACCCATGAATATAATTCTTAATTAGTGCAAACTTCTCAAATATAGTGTAGTTGGGAGAATTCAAAAGGATAATAGGACTATCAAGTGTGGATGCAATAGCAATAATTTCATTCTTAAAATAAGGAACTATAGCAAGTTCATCTCCGTAAGCACCATTAATAGTGGCATTATATATGGCCATTAACATGGCAAACATCAAGTTCATCAAAAAGAAATATTTCAAATGAATCCAAGGGATTATTGTTCATCAACATAACAGTCCTCCTTCGATATGCACGAAGGAAAATTAAACAATGTATGAGTTGAAGAGTTACTCTCATTAGAAGGTGGACACATGTAGCTAATTTGCTCTTCCTCGTTTTGTTTTTATTCTCCTCCTCATCTTTTTCATCTGATGAGCTCACATTTTCAACAATTTCTTCTTCCATAAGTTCCTGCAAAATATTAGTCTCTTCTAGGGCAACAGACATTCTCTCAATAAATTCATTAATGTTAGCATTGTATTCATAGTTTTCATAGCAATATTTAAGTATGGTAAGATTTTAAATTTGTAAAGGGCATCATCATACTTATCATAATCTTTAAGCAAAGAAACCATTTCATAAGCACCCTTAAAAGTAACAAATTCTTCTATTTACTTAGCATCAATAGTAATCATATATACCATTAGCATAAGAAACCAAGGTTTCATTATCATTAAACTCACATTGTAAGGGAAGATGTTGAATCTTCATTCTAGAGCAAAAGGTAAAATCATACGTAGAGCACGAATTATAAGCATACTAATGTAATTTTTTTTATCCCATATGTGTTTCCCTTTTTGTGTGAAGTGATAATCCGTAAAGTATTCACGCTGATCCAAAGTATATCCCATTACCATATTGGACGGGGATTTATCAGGATTATCAACGTAATATTTAATGTTCCACACATAAGCAGCGTCGAGGATTTTAGGAGGTTCCCCAACTCCATGAGTAGCAAGTACAACTATTTTTTTTGTGTTTCGTGTTCCATATCCATAACTAAAGATAGAGAACAACTTAGAACAGAAAATAAAATCTACTTAGAGATAAAGCCAACAAACACACACGAGAATATTCACCCCACGCTATTGCTCCCCGACAACGGTGCCAGAAAAGGTGGTGATAACCAGTAAGTGTAGGGAGTCAGTTGTAGCCTTTTCGAAAAGTAATAGTGTCGAACCCAAAGAGGAGCTAAAGGTAGAATTAATATTCTCTCAAGTTCTATGGACCATCGATACAACTTTACGCACACTAAACGTTTGCTTTACTCAGAAACAAGAAATAAACTATTTTGCCAGTGTAACGGAATAGGTTTACGAGATAATAAAGAAGGTGGAAATAAAAGTTAGGCGTTGTTTAAATAAAAGAGCAACATAGCGAGTTTGGAAAAGTGGTGGTAGGATGTGGGGAATTATCCCTAGGCAATTAGCTAACTTACTAGAACGATGACAAGTTTTTATGTGGGAGAGGCCTCTGCTAGCATGTTAGCCCTTACATGAAATTCCATGCACCTATGATTAGAACTATTAGCAAGCATCCGCAACTGCTAAGATGTTCATTAAGGTAAAACACAACCATAGTATTAAGATATATTGATCCCCTTCAATCTGTGTGTATCAATTTCTGTGGTAGGGAGAAGTTTATGTCGCTCTCGCCCCCAATTCATGGTCCTATCAATATACAACTAACCCTATATGGTGATCCACGGGCGCGCTCATATGATGGGCACCAAAGGACAGTAGCATAACCACAAGTAATTGAAACCAATCATAAAAATTCACCAATTAACCCATAGGACAAGATAATCTACTCAAACGGAATAGCGATGACACAAATCAATGGATAATTTCATAGCACCAAAAACCATGTTCAAGTAGGGGATTACAGTGGGTTGCGGGGGTGGACCATTGGTATAGAGGGAGGATGGTGATAGAGGTGTTGATGAAGACTGCGAAGTGGAGATGGTCGTTGTGACGATGATTCTGCCGGAGGCACTCCGGCGCCACTGGGAGCGCCCCCCCCCCCCCCCTAGTCTTCTTCTACTACTACTACTACTTGTTCTTTTTCTTGCTTGGCCTCTCCCCTAGATGGGGAGAGGATTCCCCCTCTGGTCCTTGGCCGCCATGGTTCCCAGATGGCGGGAGCCCCTCTGAGATTGGATCTCCCCTCTCGTTTTTGTCTGTGTTTTCCTCCCTGTTTCGGTACCGTTTTCTAGCTGAACAATATTTTTTAAATAGCTGGAGATCTGTAACTCCGATCGGGCTGAGATTTTGAGGGGAGTTTTCTCCGAAAATTAGTTTTTTTGCGGCGAAAGAAGAGCTCCAATCGCTTTAAGGGTTGGCCAAAAGCCCATATGGCACGGGTGGGCCCCAGGTCGTGCCCCTGCTAATTTAGTTGGAGCCTATGAGTTCTTGGTCACCAAATTTTGGTTCTTTTTTTTGCGAGCCAAATTTTGGTTCGTCAAGAAGAAAACCACAGCAACACACGCTGCCGCCCCATAGTAAGGGCTGGGTGTTCGGTTTATATGGTTAATATGGTTCGGTTTATTCGGTTTTTTATAATTTTGGTTTTGAAGAAATGGAAACCAAAATAAGCACACAAAGTTAAGAAACCGAACCATATTAACCATAATATATCGGTTTGGTTTCTTTGGTTAACCGAAATACATGCACTCGTCAGTGTAAGTGTAATGATTCATGAGCACTGATTTGCATTGTATAGAATGCATAAAATAGTCACAAGAGCTAGCAACCTTAACATCAAGCAATGCTTTATTCAGTCAAGCAAACTAGTGAACATAATTAAGTAGAAAAATCTCATGAAACATGCCATGTATTATGTACGGAAGAACACGTGTGATGTCTCCAAACTGAGCAGCTCATGCACTAAATGATACACTAGTAGTTACTTGCACGACCAAGAGGCATGCATACATACCAGATATACATGGACATTATTAGTTAGATTGGGAGCGATTAGAAACTCAGAGCGGTTGTAAAAGTACATGTGATCCAGCGGCTAGCCGGATGTCCGCCACAACCAACAAGGATTTGCCGGTGATTGCTAGCTCGCCGAGTTAGGCCGGATGTTTAGTTGTTCGCCAATGGCTGAAGAGGCCGCCGCCTAATTTAATTTTTGGAGAGACCACAGCATGATGGAGGGAACATGGTATTTACACGAGGCATCCTACGTATCGGTTTGTTCGGTCTATTCGGTTTCTGGGCACTGAAAACCGAACACAAACCAAACCACCGAATTAACTGACAAATCGGTTAATATGGTTTGGTTCGGTTTGGTTTTTCGGTTTTCGGTTTAACCGTGCCCACCCCTACCCATAGTTTGCTTCTCACATTAGTGAGGTTACTTCATTCCCTATGATCTCCATGTTCAGTTTTTATTTCTCTCTTTGCTTTACTTTCTGAAATGACTTCGGAATTAAGAAGTATGAATCATGACATGGAGAAAAGCAAGCAAAATATGTAAAGTTGAGGGCCCACGTTTTGATCTTGCACCGGGCCTCCGTTTTCTTAGATACAGCCCTGGTTTGTTTGTCAGGTACATGATGAGATTTTGTACACATGCTTTTTTTCTCTGAAATATCACGTACAGCTCTCCATTATGGTTCAAGAAAGAAAATCTAACCATTTGGTCAATTCAATCTAAAAAACATTAGTACCCTATTGTGTTGATTTCACCGGCTATATATCTTTGTTTTGTTCTCCTTCAAACTCCCCAGAGTGGTTTCAGGTCAATTAACGACATCAGAGACCACTGCTTCATTAGGTAGGATAAACATGCCTACTCTAGTAGAGCTGACCTGCAATTATAGAAGTGTTCACCCATCAAGTAGCCAACCATTTCGTTTTTCTTTTATTGGGCTCTACCCGCGATAAAGATGACAGGAGCATGACAAGGCAGTGCTGTCGCAAGCAGGGGACGTCAAGCTAGCTTTGGTCAAACCAGTGCCATCTACTCCTACTAGTACCTCTCAACTGCTACAGTACATACGATCTAGTCACAGCCGCAGCTTTGATCGAAATGACACGCCACGAATCATGTTCCTGGATTCTACACTGATTCGGCAACGAATTTTCAATGGCACTATGATTGCTTTTTCCTTGAGAGCTCTTATTATGTCAACACTCCAGGGCACATGTCTATATAATTTGCACCTTTGGCCAACTTTTTACTACTCCCTTCTACCAGCTCGATAGAAAAATGACGGGTGAGATGTCTTGCTTTGTGTGGCTTACGGTATCCTTTTTATGTTTGAATTGGGCAAAGTCTGCGGTGCCAAGTCACATTCTCAAGTTTGTAAACAAAAAATGTCGTTTTCTGAAACTGTCATGCAATTCTTGCCACGGCGGTCATCCGTAGCCCTTGTCAGCGACCAGAAAAACGGAGAAATTTCCATCTCAAAGATAGGAGATCTATATGACCGGTCACCACCACACGTCCTAGCAATAGCTCTACAGCCATACGGGGGACGGCAAAACATTCTTCTCTTGCCTCAGCACAGCTTGTTTATTCGGAATCCCTTGAACAGCTGCGACTGCAAACACCATGAGAGTAAGAAGTTCTTTGAGTCCAGTTTATGTTGATGATGCGTCCGTCTGTGTAGCTAACACGTCTGAACCGCCGGCGCAAATCTTTCAGAAGGAGATCATCATCCGGATGCAGCCGGGCTCGGACAAATACCACAAGAGAGCTCTCAAGGTGGCCGCAACCGTCAGCGGTAAGTACGGACCCGGTGTTGATGGATTATTCCTCTGCATGCAGTGAATTAAACTGGGTGGATTTCAATTCAGGAGTGGTGTCGATCACGGTGGCCGGCAGGGACAGGGATCTGCTGGTGGTCATCGGCGACGGCGTGGACGAGAGCCATCTGACCAAGAAACTGAAGAAGGAAGTCGGGGAGGCCGAGATAGTGCAGCTGCGGACGCTGCCCGAAGGCACCTCGGCGTCAGGGTATCTGCCGGGCACGTCCAGGGACGTCGTCGGCGGACAGTCCCGGTCGCCGTACCACTTGCATCCCACGAACACTCCCGGCCGCGTCACGTACCCGGTCTACGCGCCGTCGCCGGCGGCCAATCCCGGCGCTGCACGGTGGTCGGGAGACCACAGGCAAGCCGAAGCGGGATACTATCCCAGTGCGTCCAGCCCGTCCTTCTACCACGCGTCACCCGCGGCAGGGCACAGCGGGTACGGGGGCAGCAGCTATGCAAGCGCGGTGGCGCGCAGCCACCCGGCGAACTACTCCCCGATGATCGAGCGGCACCGGCACGACGACAGGAGCTGGCGTCGGCACCACGGCGGGGGAAAGCCCAGCTGCTGCTCGATACAGTAGCAGTCGTTTCCATCGTGGTGCCAATGTTTGCCGTTTCAAGTATTTCAAATGAACCAACCTGTGGCACTACGATGGAAACATTGGCACTAAATTGTGGTGTTCTTTGGTTCATTCGTACTTCTTCCTTGAATTTGAATTTAGTGCACAACGTTAGTTAGCGGCTTGTACACCTCAACGAATTTTAAGATAAAGGTGTTATTGGTTTTTTGTGAAAACATTTTGGTTTTTGGAAAACTTCCGATCTATTCATCTTCAATTATGGATGTACAACGAAAAACGAAAATAATAAAAATTAAATCAAGATCCGTAGACCACCTAGCGATGACTACAAGTGCTAAAGCAAGCCGAAGGCGCACCACCGTCATCGCCCCTCCCTCACCGGAGCTGGGCAAAAGTTGCTCTAGTATACAGTTGGGAAGTCGTCGTGCTAAAGTCCCATAGGACCAGCGCACCAGATAAGCAACCGACGATGAAGAGGAGCGTAGATTTAAAAGATCCAACCTGAAGACACACGAATATAGACAAACGACGAACACATCTAAGCAAATCCACCCAAGACAGATCCGCCGGAGACACACCTCCACACGCCCACTGACGATGCTAGATGCACCACCGGAACAGTGGCTAGGCGGGGAGAATCTTATCCATCTTCAGGGAGCCACCACCGTCTCGCCTTTCTGAATAGGACACAAACTCTAACAAATTTCAAAGACACATCAAAAAATGGAGCCCTCCCACCGGCAAGGGCCGGGATCCACCGCGCACCCATGGCCCTAAGGCCACCGAAGACGAGGCAGACCGGCGGCGGCACCGGTGGGACGCGGAGGAACCCTAGTTTTTTAGGGAGGAGGCTGATGCCTGAGGAGCGTGCCTATGCATGCTTTCGTGTTCCTATTGGGCTTGTGAAAACAAATTTGGAGCCACGAGAATTAGAGAACCAATCTGTGATTGGATGGTTAGAAGGATAGTGGTATCCTAGTCAATCAGTGATCAAACCTCATGTTGCCACTTTGATCTCTTATAAAGATTCATTGGGAGGCGATGTTTTCATTGGTAGTAGTAATGCTTCCCCACTAGTGGCTAAGTGGTGTGGTGAACAAATTATAGTTGGGCAGCTATTAAATTGCAATATTTATATTTATAACTATGATCATTCATGGTATAATCTCATATTCATTATGTCCGTGATAAGTAGATCGTTAATCCAGCTGCATCTATTATTAACGTTCCTCTCAAAGACCGCGATCCAGCATACATCCGGAAGTATTAAATTTACAAGAAATAAAGCATTGCAATAAGTATGTTGACATAATGTAGACAACAAAACATCAAGCAATATGACGAGACATCATTGTTTATCCTTGTAGCAACAACACAATACATATCTTGACCCTAATTCTCACTGGATTAGAGCACCGCAAGATTGAACTCATTACAAAGCATCACTCACTTTGAAGGAAAACCCATCAAACTTGGCCAAAGAAGATAGATAGATCAGAGAGCATGCAAAGTTGTTTAATTATAAAGCAAGAAAACCTCGAAAGATTTAGCTCTATTCAATGAACAATCTGATCATAAAGTGGCAATTCAACATATCCCAACAAACACAGCACTGATTACATCGAATTGATCCCGATCATATGAGGTAGCTCATGGGAACATGATATTGAAGATCCAAGAGAGAGAGAGAGAGAGAGAGAGAGAGAGAGCGCTACTAATATGGACCCTAAGGTTCTAAGGGAACTACTCACACATGACCGGCAATAAGGTTGCTGAAAAAGCCTTCGGCAATGAATTTTCCCTCTGGTAGAGCTCCGAAACAGATCTCCAGACTGGATCTCCTCGAAACAGAAGCTTGCGGCGGCGGAAAAATTTGAATAAAACTATCTCAGAGGGTTTCTTTATTTGTAGGATTTTATGGCGGTGGAATGGAGAAAGGCGGTAACTGTGGGCCCACACAGCCAAGGGGTGCCAGCTGGCCATGTGGGCCCTTCGCCTCTTCTCATTGCCTCACGATGCTTTCTGGAACCTTCGTGCTTCGGACAAAATTGTATTAAATTGGCACCGTATTTTGATCTCCGAAGATATAGATTTTTTGTGTAAAATCAAAAACATGTAGAAAACAACAAAAAATTATATATATACATTGGGCACTGGATTGATAAATTAGTCTATAAAATTAATATAAAATGATATAAAAAAGTATTCAAAAGTGATAATATAACAGAATAAAACAACCAAAAATTATATATACATTTAAGATATATCATTTAGCTAGTAACATAACGCAACTCAAGACAAAATTTGCCTATGTGGCAAATAATTAATGAGGAAAAAAGTGTTTGTGATAACATAAAGCATCCCAAGGCAAAATGGGTCTAATTCTAAATAAATAAAGATTTGCATGACAACACACATATGGTAGGGCATCTTCAACGCTAACCCGCAAACCGGACACCGCATCACGGACCGATATGTGGACAATGATGCGGGAGTCAGACATCCAGCCCTATACCCTGTATGTCCGCCTCTATAACTTAAAAAAATGTCTTTCACTAATCTCCCGTTAAATAGCCTTCCGCCAAATTAAAAATACTACATGATGTAGCTTTTTTGTTTTGCGGAAGCCTAGCCTTCCGCCAAATTTAGTATGGAATAGCTACGTGATTAGCATTTTAGTAGCTTGCTTCCATTATCCGCCAAAGTAACTAAATATTTCACTAATTACTTTTAGCCTACTTCCGCCATCATATACTTCTTGTACGTGATTAGTAGCTATTGTAGGCTTGTAGCTTTCAGTCACCTAGCCATTTGGCAAGAGAACACTTTTCACAAATGTATGGTCATTTTAAGACATGCTTCCGCCAAATACTGTCTTTAAACATACTAGCTTCCGCCAAATTAATTACATAGCCAGCAGCGGCTTTCCATCATTCATACAGAGAAAAAGCATGTGGTGGCTTTTGATTCGTCAAAAGGATGTCCGGACTCTTGCAAAGTCTCTTTTTGTTTGTTTTTGGTTTGCAAAAAAAACTGACATCCAGACACGTCGACTGCTTTGGATTGCAAATTATGTCCAGAAATGACGGTTCAGACGCGCGCAGAAGGTTTGAGTGTCCGATTTGGAGATGCCCTTACTATATGAAGGTAGTAACATGTTAGTTATTTCTCACTATGACTAGCGCCATGTCTAACTATTATATGAGTGGGCTATTAGGCTGCTCGTAATGAGAGTGTCATAGTTACACTACCGTAACAGGGCACCGTGCCGACAGCCGAAAGTATGCCGACGGCCCCCGTCGGCCTACTCCGCGCTATGCCGACAGCCGTGACCAGGCCATCGGCGTACCCAGGCCGTCGGGCTAGCCGGACCTATGCCGACGGCCGCCGTCGGCAAGAAGCACCGTCGGCCTACCTACACGTACGCCTACCGCAGCCGTCGGCATACATGGGCCATCGGCATAGCCGTGGGCCCAGCGATCCCTCTCGTAACGGAAGACTAACGACATTCAAACTATGCCGATGGCAGAGACGGGCGGCCGTCGGCATAGATACGCATGCCACGTCATCGATCCGAAGCGCACCGACCAACATCTATGCCGACGGCTGCCGTCGGCATAGACGCCACGTCATCGATCCGCGGCGCGCCGACCATCTGCCCTGGCCACAGCTATGCCAACGGCTTTGCCGTCGGCATAGTTTTTTTTTTTGCGTTTCATATAGAATTTTTTATGTTTTCTTATGTATCATTATTTGATTAACTTACATGTAACATGTGTAAATATAAGCATACATGCATTATTTATCGATTCTATATGGAGGGGTGTGACCCCCCTCTTGGACGGCGTCGCCGCCCGCACCTGGAGGGGGAAACAGCCGCATCTGGTCTATACGGAGGGGACGTTGCTCCCAAGTGTTTCTATGGGATGACCTACCACAACCGGGTGATGTGGTGGCATGTCTGAAGAGGCAGCACGCGTCTCCGGGGTGTGGCCCCCCTCACGGACGGCGCCGCCGCCGGCACCTGAAGGGGGGAAACGGTCGCGTCAGGTCCACACGGAGGGGATCTTGCTGTGGGTTTGGCCCGGATGTTGCTCCCAAGTGTTCCTATGGGCTGACCTAACACAACCGGGTGGAGAGGTCCACTGGTCAAAGCCCGTCCGTGGAAAAGTCAAAGGGCTAGATCTCGTGGTCAAACGCTACAGGGTTAGGCAGGGCGGGGGCCCTGGGGGTAGCAATGCCATCGGAGCGTCGCACCGGGACTTCATACATGTCGTACGGTGTGGTGGCATGTGTGAAGAGGTGACACGCGTCTCCGGGGTGTGGCCCTCCTCGCGGACGGTGCCGCCGCCGGCACCTGGAGGGAGGAAACGACCGCGTCGAGTCTACACGGAGGGGATCTTGCTGTGGGTTTGGCCCGGATGTTGCTCCCAAGTGTTCCTATGGGCTGACCTAACACAACCGGGTGGAGAGGTCCACTGGTCAAAGCCCGTCCGGCGAAAGTCAAAGGGCTAGATCTCGTGGTCAACCGCTCCAGGGTTAGGCGGGACGGGGGCCCTGGGGGTAGCAATGCCACCGGAGCGTCGCACCTGGCCCTCATACATGGCGTATGGTGTGGTGGCATGTCTAAAGAGGCAGCACGCGTCTCCGGGCTGTGGCCCCCCTAACGGGCGGCGATGACATGGTAGTAGACGTTCTGCGGGTAACGGTGCGGCGTGAATATTATTGAACACTCGGAGGGCGATAAAATCATGAGTTTTTTACATGACGTGGGCACATGTGCTATAGGACTGATGGTAATTTTTCATAATTTTTGGTGATGGAGAAGTATGTGAACACTTCCCTCTACGCGGATTACTCTTCGCGTGTCTACTACTGTGGCCGGCGGCCTCCGGGGGCTAGCATGCCGCCAGATCTTGCGTAGGCGACCTATCACAAGTCTGGAAGTGCTATGGCGGTTGCAAACGCCCGGCACACGTCTCCGGGGTGTGGCCCCCCTCACGGACGGCGCCGCCGCCGGCACCTGGAGGGGGAAACGGCCGCGTCGGGTCTACACGGAGGGGATCTTTCTATGGGTTTAGCCCGGACATTGCTCCCAAGTGTTCGTATGGGCTGACCTAACACAACCGGGTGGAGAGGTCCACTGGTCAAAGCCCGTCCGTGGAAAGTCAAAGGGCTAGATCTCGTGGTCAAACGCTACAGGGTTAGGCGGGGCGGGGGCCATGGGGGTAGCAATGCCACCGGATTGTCGCACCGGGCCCTCATACATGTCGTACAGTGTGGTGGCATGTCTGAAGAGGCGGCACGCGTCTCCGGGGTGTGGCCCCCTTCACGGACGGCGCCGCCGCCGGGACCCCCTTCACGGACGGTGTCGCCGCTGGCACCCGTAGATCTGCGAGTCAATCTTGCTGTGGTTAGGTCGCTCGGTGGTCGTCAGAGGGTATAGGATGGCTAGTCTATAATTAACATAGTGGAAAAATATTTTTTTTAGAAAAATATTAATGTTGATGCATAAAAAAGGAAAAAAAGAAAAGAAAATATCTATGCCTACGGCTTAGCCATTGGCATAGATGACACGTGGCATGATTTCATTTATGCCGACGGCATAGTATACCTTATCCCCTGGCGGCACACCCCCTCCACTCGTTTCTATCCATTCACTCCCACACCCCCGCAACCCCAAATCCTCCCGCGCTGCCTCCACTCGCGCCGTCTTCCACCCGCGCCGCGTCCACCCGCCACCGCCGTCCACCCGCGCCGCTGCCCATACCCGCGCCGTCTCCACCCGCGCGGCGCCGTCCACCCGCCCCGCGTCGACCCCGCCCCGGCCTCCCAACCCCACCTCGCACCATCGCCACCCGGGCCGGCCGCACGGCTCCCGACCCCGGCTCGGCCTCCCAGAGCCCGCGCTGGCCGCCCCGACCAGCACGCGTGGCTGCGGCTTCGGCCGGCCCTGCTGCTAGCTCGCCGGTTGCTTCTTCTTCGGCCGGCCGTGTTCTACGCCCCGGCCCTCCCGTGCCCTCCACCGCCGGACGCGTCCCCCCCCCCCCCCGCCCAGTGAGCACCCCCCTCCCACGAACCCTTGTTGCCGCTGCTCGTGCTCATGGTGGCCGGATGAATAGATAGATGCTAGATAGATGGATGGATGCTAGACGAATATATAGATGGATGCTAGATAGATGGATAAAATGTATTTTTGTTTGTTTGTTTTGTGTAGTTTTATTAGGTATTTAGATACATACTAGATAGTTTTTACTAAGTTTGTGAATATAGATGACTAGATGTTGGTCAAGTTTGTGATAGATGGATGGATATTGGTCAAGTTAGTGTTAGGTCATGTTGATTCATATATAAGAAGCAATTCGAGACACTTAGTTTCTAAAATAGTTCATGAATCTTTTTTTGCAATTTGACATGTTGTTTCATGCTGATTCATAATGTTGTGCCAATGCTTAATGTGAGGTGATGACCTAAATTTTTTCACTCGATGGAATTAACAGGATTTGTGGTGTTCCATCTTCGTGGAGTGATCGTCGACGTTGGAGGTGTTGGTCCACGATCGTCCCTCCTTTGATCGACTACATCCTCTACATCGAAGGGTGAGCAACAATTCCATGACCTCATCCGCTTTTTCCATGTCAGTGGATTAAATTTTCACATCACGTCGTGTAACCTAGGCGTCTCCCATCCGAAAGGGTTGCATCGATAAATATGCATTCAATTGCATATTTATCACCGCAGCTCTTTCGGATTGTCCAGCGTTTTCCATGGACAGCCCGAGGATGTGTAGATTGGGTACGTTGTCCATGCTCTACCCCGTTCCGAGATAGGGTTTCGGCGGCGCCTCCCCATTGTTCTTTGGATGCACATTCTCCCGGCATTTTGCCGAGACGTGTACTTGGAGAACAGCGAGGAGGTGCTGCCGAAATTTTGTCTCGTAATGGGGTAGAGCATGGACAGCGTACTCAATCTACACATTCTCGGGTGGGATTAGGACCCATCTTTACATATTAGAGATGTAGGTGGATTAAATGTCGTTTCTCGTCAACCCTATAAAAAATAAAATATTGATGTGAGTAATTTAAATGAATCCTTAATTTTGTTGTGTGGCTTCCAATAAAGCAGAGATGGCAGATAATCAGTGGATGTATAGTGGGTTTTCCCGTTGGAATCAAGTAACATCAGAGTGAGTCGAGAAAACTGATGTGTTTTTGAAAGAGATATTCTGTAGTCCAATGAGGATTGTGCCAGAATGCCCCTGTGCCAAATGTAAGAGACGTATGCGCAGAGATAAGAGTGAGATGACTAAGCACCTTCGCACGCATGGATTTATGCCAAACTTTAATATGCCGATAAACGTTGCCCAGTGGGACCGTGGTAGAGAGGAGGTGATACGAAAACGCGTCGCTGGTTATGAGGACGATGGGGTTAGAGACATGCTAGATGATGTCTTTGCTGCACAACCGACACCTCCGTCACATTCAGCGAATGAACCGAAGGAGCCGGAGGAAACCGCAAAGGCCTTCCTGGATATCTTAGCCTCGTCAAAAAACCACTTTATGAGGGTGCCAAGCTCTCTGTGCTGGATGCCATCTAGCAACTGATGGCAGTCAAGGCCGAGTACGGCTGTAGCCGAGGTTGCTTCGAAGCATTTCTGGGAGTATGGGCTAACAGCCTCCCTGAGGGCCATGAACTGCCAAAAACCATGTACGCTACAAAGAAAATCATGAAGGCGCTCTCCATGGATTATGAGAAAATACATGTTTGTCCAAAGAATTGCCTTTTGTTTAGCCATGAGTATGCGAATGAAAATTACTGTAGGAAGTGCGGTTCCTCTCGGTATATTGAGGTGGTCGATGAGCAGGGTCAGAAGCAGTAGCTAAAAATCCCTGTGAAGGTTCTTCGGTATCTTCATTTCATAGAAAGACTGCAACGCCTTTCCATCACCGAGGAGTCTGCCAAAATGATGAAGTGGCACAAGGAAGGGAAAAGGTACAATCCAAATAAAATTGTACATCCATCAGAAGGTGAAGCATGGAAGTCATTCGATATAATATACCCTGAGGAAGCAGCCGAGGCTGGGAATGTCAGAATTGCTATATCAAGTGATGGGTTCAATCCATATGGTATGTCGTCTAATCCATACAGCTGTTGGCCCGTGTTTGTTATTCCTCTCAATCTCCCTCCCGGCGCCATAATGCAACGCAAGACCATGTTCCTGTCGCTTATAATTCCGGGGCCTGAATATCCGGGGAAGAATTTGAGTGTGTTTATGCAGCCGTTGGTGGATGATTTGCACCATTCTTGGTACTTCCCGAGGTTGACATACGACCGGCATCTGCAGAAAAAATTATTGATGAAAGTTTGGCTACAGTATTGCATGCATGACTTTCCCGGCTATGCCCTATTTTGCGGATGGTGTACAAGTGGGAAGATGCCTTGCCCAGTGTGCATGCAGGCCTTGCATTTCATTTGGTTGAGGAAGGGTGGCAAGTATGTTGCCTTTGACCTGCATCGACAGTTCCTCCCTCCAGACCATCCTGATTGGGAAGACAAGAAGAACTTCACAAAAGGTCTAGTTGTCCATGAAGTAAACGAGATTCCAACGTTTTTTGGTGCGAATGTGCTTGCTCAGCTGAAAGCTCTTAAGCCTGCCGGCGAAGGGAAAGGCAAAGCCAAAGCCAAAGCCAAAGCCACAGGCGAAGGCGAGGGCGAGGGCAAAGGAAAAGGCAAAGGGAAAAAAAGTTTTGAAGTATATGGTGAGACGCACAACTGGACTCACATTACCCCCTTCATGCAGCTTCCCTATTTCAAGGACCTCAAACTTCCATACAACATCGACGTGATGCACACCGAAAAGAATGTTGCAGAGTCCCTTCTTCGCATGATCCTCAACATTCCTGATAAGACAAAGGATAATGTTAATGCTAGAGTCAATCAACAGAATATTTGTGATAGACCACGTCTACACATGCAGCCTCCCACGGGCAGTCGAAAATCTTGGTTCAAGCCAGATGTTGACTTCGTACTTAAAAAGGATCATAAGATGGAGGCATTCAAGTGGCTGAAACACGTCGTGAAGTTCACTGATGGTTATGCGTCGAATATAAGTAAGGGGGTCAATCTTTCAACGAGCAAAGTGACCGGGCTCAAGAGTCATGACTATCATGTATGGATTGAGCGGATTATGCCGGTGATGGTTCAGAGCTATGTTCCCGAGCGTGTCTGGCGTGTGCTTGCGGAGCTAAGCCATTTCTTCTGCACGCTTTGTGCTAAAGAAGTATGTCCTGAGATGATAAAAGAAATGCATAAGAAGGCGCCGGAGTTGATATGCAAGCTAGAGAAGATCTTCCCGCCAGGCTTCTTTACTCCGATGACACATCTCATTTTGCACCTCGCGAACGAGGTATTGTTGTGGGGGGGGGGGGCTGTGCAGAATCATTGACAGTACGACCCTAAGAGACAAAACAAGCATCTGACACAGAAATGTGGAAACAAAGCTAAGATTGAAGCTTCCATAGCTGAGGCAGTTATCCTAGAGGAGGTGGCAGACCTCAGGACAGTGTACTATCCGGACCATGTTCCCATGCTGCATAGTAAGGTGTCTCGATACAATACAGAAGAACCCAAGTATAAACCCAAGCTGCCTCTATTCATCGGGCAAGGTGGCAGGGCTGGATGCTCGACACCTTATATCATGCCACCAGATGAGTGGGAGGATGTCATGTTCTATATCTTGCACAACATCAAGGAAGTTGAGGATGAGTGGATGAGGTAATACCTTTGCACCATTCTTTTAGTCAATTCGTTATGTTCACTTTTCCTAGTTCTAATACCGCTTTTCTTATTTTAGTTGATTCGTTGATGAAGAGTGGACGGGAATGCTACCTCCTACTGAAGCGGAGGCACTTGCTCTTCTCCGAAAGGGTGTCGATGGAAGGAAAAATTTTGTTGCGTGGTTCATGGAGAAAGTAAATTTTCACACTTCCCTATTACCTAGTTCACCCGACAATTCCAATTAAACTCATGCACCCTATAATTTCAATTAAACTTGTAGGGAAATGATCCGAACACGTCAATGGATGAAGAATTGAGATGGGTTTCCATGGGTTTTGACAGTCGGGTCATGACATGTGAAAAGTATGATGTGAATGGGTATCCCTTCCATACAAAGGAGCACCAGAATAGTCGGCCTGATCCCAAAACTATAAATACCGGAGTCTTCACCGAAGGAGATAATAAAGTAGATTACTACAGAAGGGTAGGAAAAATATACGAGCTTACATTCAAACGTGGCCGCGGACTCCTAAGTCTCACTGTGTTCAAATGCCGATGGTTCGACCCCAAAAAGGGTCTGAGACATACGCCTTCTGTTGGTTTAGTTGAAGTTAAACCATCAACCGTCTATGCGGGAGCTGATCTCTTTATCGCCGCTACCCAGGCCACACAAGTATATTATCTGCCTTACCCATGCCAGAAAGAGTACCTAAAGGGTTGGGAAGTTGTGTTCAAGGTGTCGCCACATGGTAAGCTACCGGACCCGAACGATGATGATTACTACAACATAAACCCCATGACATACGAGGGAGTGTTCTTTCAAGAGCAACATGATGACATGGTCCGAAACAAGGACGATGATGACTTGGGTTATGTTGACCTGGACCCAAACGACGGCGATGCACGGATTGATGGTGAAGCAGTTGTGAATCAAAGAGACATAATTATGCTTGAAAAGTTAAATAAAGACGCTGACAATGAGGAAGAGCCTCCACCTCCGTCAAACAATGAAGAAGATATGCGTGATAGTGATGATGAGACCGGTTGACAAATAGATTACAATAGTGATGATTCATATGGGTTCTAGAAAATGTAAGTTCTTTTAATGATGATTGAGGTAGATTACAATAGTATGCTTAATGTGCTCTTCTGTTATTAATGTTCTTTTCTATATGCTTGTTTATTTGATATCCTTACTAATTGTTTATTCTCTTCTCAATGTAGGTTTTCTAATCATGGGCAAGTCCAGCGGCGCCGGTTTCCTCAACAAATTCAAATCACTTACTCGGAGTGGACGAGCCCACAAGGTCCCCCCCCCCCCGACTACGCGATGATGACACCTCATAAGGAGGTCGAGGGGTCGGGGGAGGAGACCCTAGAGGAGGAGGGGGTGGGGGAGAGCCCCTAGAGGAGGAGGATG
The DNA here is from genome assembly GCF_002575655.3 of Aegilops tauschii subsp. strangulata. Taxonomy (NCBI): domain Eukaryota; kingdom Viridiplantae; phylum Streptophyta; class Magnoliopsida; order Poales; family Poaceae; genus Aegilops; species Aegilops tauschii. Next base: position 426,332,667 of record NC_053036.3, on the reverse strand, counting down.
TGGGGGGAGAGGCACCCGGGTCAAAAAACTCCGGGCCATGTCCGAAATAGGGGGTCTTCTTCGATGCCCTCCTATACTGAGGCACCTTCTGAGTCTGAGGAGGAGGAGTATGTTCCTGATGGTGAGGAGGAGGAGGCCGAGGAGGAGGAGGCCGAGGAGGAGTGCGAGGAGGAGGGTGAGGAGGAGGAGGGAGAGGAGGGTGGTGGAGTGGAGGTTGACCCCGAGTTGTGGGGTGACTTGTCGTCGGGTGCTCCGAAGGGGTGGCTGTGTGGTATTGTTGGAGTACCTACACCACCTTCTATCGAGGCACACAAGTGGCTCATTGAACCTACGGGGACAGAGTAAGTGCCTCTCAATCATATTTTCAACACATGACAACATTTTCTTAATGTACACATGCCAAATCTTTGATCCTTTTGCAGGAACTGGATCCTACATGGAAAGGGCCGTAAACCGAACGACCTTATCACTATCCTATTGAAGGAGTTTTGGCCGAGCCTATTCTGCCCGCGGCCATATAGGGACCCGGAGCTGCGGGTTTTGGCCACGAGCTGGGCCCACTATGAGGCTTCCAGCCACGCAGAGTACGGGACGGCCGCTAAGGCCGTGATCACCAAATTTTGGGTAAGTTCTCTTCTGAATCACTTGTCTTCAGTTTCGTTCATAGTTTATCATTGAATCACTCAACTCATGCCTTGTTTGCTTCTGGTTTTATGCATGATTGCAGGAACTCTATAGAGTTCTTGACAAGCACAAGGCCAGAGCCGACGCGGTCTTGCTGGCGGCTGCGAAGAAAAAAGCTCGTCAGTTGCAGTACGAGGTGCGCTGGGTTGCCGTCTCGCACTACTAACACACCTACCTTCATCAAAAGATGAGCAAAATTGAAGCACAAAAGCAACGACTTACCTTGAATAGGGAGCAGTTCATGAGGGTAACTATTACTGAGTTTTCATTCCAACATATAAGCAGTCAATTTAATTGTTTCGTGCTCACATGTCATGCTTCCATTTTTTAGGTTATTCCTCCTTGGTGCTATGCAAAGGATGACGGATGGGCGAGTTTGGTGGATAGGTGGCTCGATGACGATGCAGAGTTTGCTGCCAAGAGCAGTAAGCCCCGGGCTAACCGTGGAAAAGACGGGACACACGGCCAAGGAAACAGGAACCACTGGGCTTCAAGGCCATGAAGGTATATGTATATGCATGATGCATTTTTGTTCTTCTTTTTACCGTCATGTTCTTATGTATGGCTAACTTCTGTTTGACGTTGCAGGAGGACAAGTTGAAGAGGCCGCTCTCAGACATGGAGTCATGGAAGATGGCCCGTGAGCGGAGTGATCGCAAGGCCGGCGAGAGCAAGTACTATGGCAAAATTGAGGAGCACCTGCAGTCTTACGCGGAGCAGTTTCAGAGGTTGCATCCTGGTCTGGATGCTCCTGACGTCGTCCAGTCTCAGATCGACGACACGGCGGTGGTGGCCATCCAGCCGAAGTCCCATGGCTGGTACCCATGTTTCGATGGCTTGATCACTCCTTCGGTCTCGTACACACGGCTTCGGGCTACCAACCCGAGCCTGTTAGAGAGCACGGGGCATTCGCAGCCTCCCTTAGCCCGCCAGCGTGCTGTAAGTACTTCCCCCTTATCTTCTTTCTCTCTAACTTTCTCAGTTTATTTCCAGCATTGCCCACTTAGAAACAACCTAAATTTTGTAGGCATATAAGGCCTTTGTCGAGCATAGGAATCTTGAGGTGCGGAAGTACTTGCAACGAGTGAAGGCAAACGATGATTACAACCGTCAAATGATGGCGGTTAGTTTTGCCCTCTTAAAACCAAGCTGAAATTTGCACTTTCATTCCTTCTGACCTTCTAGTTTGCTTGTTTAACTAACATCCAGGCTATGTTGGCGTCTTGGACTAACCGCACGAATCCACCACAAATGGGACCCCCACCACCACCTGCTGGAGAACCCCCACACGTGCCCACGTTCGATGAATGGGTGCCACTAGGCAGTGATACTCTGGTTAGTACATTTGCCCTTAAAATCTCTTCATTCAACACTATCATATCATATTTACCATTACAATCTCTTCTCAAACATGTAGGGGACCGACGGCTCGACTCCAGTCACTCTGATCTGGCAAGGAGGTGGCGGTCTTGGCGGTGGTGGTTTTGGCGGTGGTGGTCTTGGCGGTGGCAGTCTTGGCGGTGGTGGTTTTGGCGGTGGTGGTCTTGCCTGATGTCGATGATCATATCCGTGCCTGTGGCCGTCGTGACATACTTTTCATGTTCCTACTTCTTAGTTTCTTTAGATGACGATGATTATGTTCCATGTCTTGCAATACTTATGTGTTGGGAAACGTAGTAATTTCAAAAAAAATCCTACGCACACGCAAGATCATGGTGATGCATAACAACGAGAGGGGAGAGTATTGTCCACGTACCCTCGTAGACCGAAAGCAGAAGCGTTATGGCAACGCGGTTGATGTAGTCGTACGTCTTCACGATCGACCGATCCTAGTACCGAACCACTGTTCAAAATATCTTCTGATATTCCGATAAATCGGCCGATTTATCGCTTACCGGTGTCTAACCGATCAGATAAATCGGCTGATAAATCAGTCGATATGGCGATAAATCGGTCGATGTGCCGATAAAATTGCCGATTTACCCCTTATCATGGGTCAACCGATAAGTTCCAGATAAGCGATATCCCCAACATTGTACCGAACGTACGGCACCTCCGCGATCTGCACACGTTCAGCTCGGTGACGTCCCACGAACTCACGATCCAGTATAGCTTCGAGGTAGAGCTTCGTCAGCACGACGGCGTGATGACGGTGATGATGAAATTACCGGCGTAGGGCTTTGCCTAAGCACTACGACGATATAACCGAGGTGGATTATGGTGGAGGGGGGCACCGCACACGGCTAAGAGATCAATGATCAACTTGTGTGTCTATGGGGTGCCCCCCCTCCCCCGTATAGAAAGGAGTGGAGGAGGGGGAGGGCTGGCCCTCTACTATGGCGCGCCCTGGGGAGTCCTACTCCCACCGGGAGTAGGATTCCCCCCTTCCAAGTAGTAGGAGTAGGAGAGAAGGAAGGGGAAGAGAGAAGAAAAGGAAGGAGGGGGCGCCGCCCCTCCCCCTAGTCCAATTCGGACTAGGCCTTGGGGGCGTGGCCTGCCCTAGGCAGCCCCTCTCTCTCTCCCCTAAAGCCCAATAAGGCCCATATACTCCCCGGCGAATTCCCGCAACTCTCCGGTACTCCGATAAATACCCGAACCACTCAGAACCTTTCCGATGTCCGAATATAGCCTTCCAATATATCGATCTTTACGTCTCGAACATTTCGAGACTCCTCGTCATGTCCCTGATCTCATCCGGGACTCCGAACAACCTTCGGTACATCAAAACACATAAACTCATAATACCGATCGTCACTGAACGTTAAGTGTGCGGACCCTACGGGTTCGAGAACTATGTAGACATGACCGAGACTCATCTCCGGTCAATAACCAACAGCGGAACCTGGATGCTCATATTGGCTCCTACATATTCTACGAAGATCTTTATCGGTCAAACCGCATAAGAACATACGTTGTTCCCTTTGTCATCGGTATGTTACTTGCTCGAGATTCGAACGTCAGTATCTCAATACCTAGTTCAATCTCGTTACCGGAAAGTCTCTTTACTCGTTCCGTAATGCATCATCCTGTATGTAACTCATTAGTTACATTGTTTGCAAGGCTTATAGTGATGTGCATTACCGAGAGGGCCCAAAGATACCTCTCCGATACTCTGAGTGACAAATCCTAATCTCGATCTATGCCAACCCAACAAACACCTTCGGAGACACCTGTAGAGCATCTTTATAATCACCCAGTTATGTTGTGATGTTTGATAGCACACAAGGTGTTCCTCCGGTATTCGGAAGTTGCATAATCTCATAGTCATAGGAACATGTATAAGTCATGAAGGAAGCAATAGCAACGTGCTAAACGATCAAGTGCTAAGCTAACGGAATGGGTCAAGTCAATCACATCATTCTCTAATGATGTGATCTCGTTAATCAAATGACAACTCATGTCTATGGCTAGGAAACTTAACCATCTTTGATTCAACGAGCTAGTCAAGTAGAGGCATACTAGTGACACTCTGTTTGTCTATGTATTCACACATGTACTAAGTTTCTGGTTAATACAATTCTAGCATGAATAATAAACATTTATCATGATATAAGGAAATAAATAATAACTTTATTATTGCCTCTAGGGCATATTTCCTTCAGTCTTCCACTTGCACTAGAGTCAATAATCTAGTTCACATCGCCATGTGATTTAACACCAATAGTTCACATCACCATGTGATTAACACCCATAGTTCACATCGCCATGTGGCCAACACTCAAAGGGTTTACTAGATTCAGTAATCTAGTTCACATCGCCATGTGATTAACACCCAAAGAGTACTAAGGTGTGATCATGTTTTGCTTGTGAGAGAAGTTTAGTCAACGGGTCTGCCAAATTCAGATCCGTATTTATTTTGCAAATTTCTATGTCTACAATGCTCTGCACGGAGCTACTTTAGCTAATTGCTCCCACTTTCAATATGTATCCAGATTGAGACTTAGAGTCATCTGGATCAGTGTCAAAACTTGCATCGACGTAACCCTTTACGACGAACCTTTTGTCACCTCCATAATCAAGAAACATATCCTTATTCCACTAAGGATAATTTTGACTGATGTTCAGTGATCTACTCCTAGATCACTATTGTACTCCCTTGCCAAACTCAGTGTAGGGTATACAATAGATCTGGTACACAGCATGGCATACTTTATAGAACCTATGGCTGAGGCATAGGGAATGACTTTCATTCTCTGTCTATCTTCTGCCGTGGTCGGGCTTTGAGTCTTACTCAATTTCACACCTTGTAACATAGGCAAGAACTCTTTCTTTGACTGTTCCATTTTGAACTACTTCAAAATCTTGTCAAGGTATGTACTCATTGAAAAAACTTATCAAGCGTCTTGATCTATCTCTATAGATCTTGATGCTCAATATGTAAGCAGCTTCACCGAGGTCTTTCTTTGAAAAACTCCTTTCAAATACTCCTTTATGCTTTCTAGACAATTCTACATTATTTTCGATAAACAATATGTCATTCACATATATTTATCAGAAATGTTGTAGTGCTCCCACTCACTTTTCTTGTAAATACAGGCTTCACCGCAAGTCTGTATAAAACTATATGCTTTGATCAACTCATCAAAGTGTATATTCCAACTCCGAGATGCTTGCACCAGTCCATAGATGGATCGCTGGAGCTTGCACATTTTGTTAGCACCTTTAGTATCGACAAAACCTTCTGGTTGCATCATATACAACTCTTCTTTAAGAAATCCATTAAGGAATGTAGTTTTGACATCCATTTGCCAGATTTCCTAAAATGTGGCAATTTGCTAACATGATTCGGACAGACTTAAGCATCGCTACAAGTGAGAAAACCTCATCGTTGTCAACACCTTGAACTTTGTCAAAACCTTTTTTGACAAGTCTAGCTTTGTAGATAGTAACACTACTATCAGCGTCCGTCTTCCTCTTGAAGATCCATTTATTTTCTATGGCTTGCCGATCATCGGGCAAGTCAACCAAAGTCCACACTTTGTTCTCATACATGGATCCCATCTCAGATTTCATGGCCTCAAGCCATTTCGTGGAATCTGCGCTCATCATCGCTTCCTCATAGTTCGTAGGTTCGTCATGGTCAAGTAACATGACCTCCAGAATAGGATTACCGTACCAATCTGGTGCGGATCTCACTCTGGTTGACCTACGAGGTTCGGTAGTAACTTGATCTTAAGTTACATGATCATCATCATTAGCTTCCTCACTAATTGGTGTAGTAGTCACAGGAACAGATTTCTATGATGAACTACTTTTCAATAAGGGAGTAGGTATAGTTACCTCATCAAGTTCTACTTTCCTCCCACTCACTTCTTTCGAGAGAAACTCCTTCTCTAGAAAGGATCCATTCTTAGCAACGAATGTCTTGACTTTGGATCTGTGATAGAAGGTGTACCCAACTGTCTCCTTTGGGTATCCTATGAATACACATTTCTCTGATTTGGGTTTGAGCTTATCAGGATGAAACTTTTTCACATAAGCATCGCAACCCCAAACTTTAAGAAACGACAACTTTGGTTTCTTGCCAAACCACAGTTCATATGGTGTCGTCTCAATGGATTTAGATGGTGCCCTATTTAACGTGAATGCAGCTATCTCTAATGCATAACCCCAAAACGATAGTGGTAAATCGGTAAGAGACATCATAGATTGCACCATATCTAATAAAGTACGGTTACGATGTTCGGACACACCATTACGCTGTGGTGTTCCACGTGGCGTGAGTTGCGAAACTATTCCGCATTGTTTCAAATGAAGACCAGACTCATAACTCAAATATTCTCCTCCATGATCAGATCGTAGAAACTTTATTTTCTTGTTACGATGATTTTCCACTTCACTCTGAAATTATATGAACTTTTCAAATGTTTTAGACTTATGTTTCATCAAGTAGATATACCCATATATGCTCAAATCATCTGTGAAGTTCCGAAAATAACGATACCCGCCGCGAGCCTCAACATTCACCGGACCACATACATCTGTATGTATGATTTCCAACAAATCTGTTGCTCGCTCCATTGTTCCGGAGAACGGAGTTTTAGTCATCTTGCCCATGAGGCATGGTTCGCAAGTACCAAGTGATTCATAATCAAGTGATTCCAAAAGCCCATCAGCATGGAGTTTCTTCATGCGCTTTACACCAATATGACCTAAACGGCAGTGCCACAAATAAGTTGCACTATCATTATTAACTTTGCATCTTAATATTATGAATGTGTATCACTACGATCGAGATTCAATAAACCATTTATATTGAGTGTATGACCATAGAAGGTTTTATTCATGTAAATAGAACAACAATTATTCTTTGACTTAAATGAATAACCGTATTGCAATAAACATGATCCAATCATATTTATGCTCAACGCAAACACCAAATAACATTTATTTTAGGTTCAACACTAATCCCGAAAGTATAGGGAGTGTGCGATGATGATCATATCAATCTTGGAACCACTTCCAACACACATCGTCACTTCATCCTTAACTAGTTTATGTTCATTCTGCAACTCCCATTTCGAGTTACTACTCTTAGCAACTGAACCAGTATCAAATACCGAGGGGTTGTTATAAACACTAGTAAAGTACACATCAATAACATGTATATCCAATATACCTTTGTTCACTTTGCCATCCTTCTTATCCGCCAAATATTTAGGGTAGGTCCACCTCCAGTGACCATTTTCTTTGCAGTAGAAGCACTCAGTTTCAAGCTTGGGTCTAGCTTTGGGCTTCTTCACGGGAGCAGCAACTTGCTTGCCGTTCTTTTTGAAGTTCCCCTTCTTCCCTTTACCCTTTTCTTGAAACTAGTGGTCTTTTCAACCATCAACACTTGATGCTTTTCTTGATTTCTACCTTCGTCGATTTCAGCATCACGAAGAGCTTGGGAATCGTTTCCGTTATCCCTTGCATATTATAGTTCATCACGAAGTTCTAGTAACTTGGTGATAGTGACTAGAGAACTCTGTCAATCACTATGTTATCTGGAAGATTAACTCCCACTTGATTCAAGTGATTGTAGTACTCAGACATTCTGAGCACATGTTCACTAGCTGAGCTATTCTCCTCCATCTCGTAGGCAAAGTACTTGTCAAAGGTCTCATACCTTTCGACATGGGCATGAGTCTGAAATACTAATTTCAACTCTTGGAACATCTCATATGCTTCGTGGCGTTTCAAAAACATCTTTGAAGCCCTGATTCTAAGCCGTAAAGCATGGTGCACTAAACTATCAAGTAGTCATCATATCGAGCTTGCCAAATGTTCATAACGTCTGCATTTGCTCCTGCAATCGGTCTGTCACCTAGCGGTGCATCAAGGACATAATTTTTCTGTGCAGCAATGAGGATAATCCTCAGATCACGGATCCAATCCGCATCATTGCTACTAACATCTTTCAACTTAGTTTTCTCTAGGAACATATCAAAAATAAAACAGGGGAGCTAAACGCGAGCTATTGATCTATAACATAGATATGCTAATACTACCAGGACTAAGTTCATGATAAATTAAAGTTCAATTAATCATATTACTTAAGAACTCCCACTTAGATAAACATCCCTCTAATCATCTAAGTGAACACGTGATCCATATCAACTAAACCATGTCCGATCATCACGTGAGATGGAGTAGTTTCAATGGCGAACATCACTATGTTGATCATATCTTCTATATGATTCACGCTCGACCTTTCGGTCTCCAATGTTCCGAGGCCATATCTGCATATGCTAGGCTCGTCAAGTTTAACCCGAGTATTCTGCGTGTGCAAAACTGGCTTGCACCCATTGTATGTGAACGTAGAGCTTATCACACCCGATCATCACATGGTGTCTCAGCACGAAGAACTGTCGCAACGGTGCATACTCAGGGAGAACACTTGTACCTTGAAATTTAGTGAGAGATCATCTTATAATGCTACCGTCGAACTAAGCAAAATAAGATGCATAAAGGATAAACATCACATGAAATCAATATAAGTGATATGATATGGCCATCATCATCTTGTGCCTTTGATCTCCATCTCCAAAGCACCGTCATGATCACCATCGTCACCAGCGTGACACCTTGATCTCCATCGTAGCATCGTTGTTGTCTCGCCAACTATTGCTTCTACGACTATCGCTACCACTTAGTGATAAAGTAAAGCAATTACATGGCGATTGCATTTCATACAATAAAGCGACAACCATATGGCTCCTGCCAGTTGCCGATAACTCCATTACAAAACATGATCATCTCATACAATAAAATTTAGCATCATGTCTTGACCATATCACATCACTACATGCCCTGCAAAAACAAGTTAGATGTCCTCTACTTTGTTGTTGCAAGTTTTACGTGGATGCTACGGGTTGAGCAAGAACCGTTCTTACCTACGCATCAAAACCACAACGATATTTCGTCAAGTATGTGTTGTTGTAACCTTCAACAAGGACCGAGCGTAGCCACACTTGATTCAACTAAAGTTGGAGAAACTGACACCCGCCAGCCACCTGTGTGCGAAGCACGTCGGTAGAACCAGTCTCGCGTAAGCGTACGCGTAATGTCGGTCCGGGCCGCTTCATCCAACAATACTGCCAAATCAAAGTATGACATGCTGGTAAGCAGTATGACTAGTATCGCCCACAACTCACTTGTGTTCTACTCGTGCATATAACATCTACGCATAAACCTGGCTCGGATGCCACTGTTGGGGAACGTACTAATTTAAAAAAAATCATACACACACGCAAGATCATGGTGATGCATAGCAACGAGAGGGGAGAGTATTGTCCACGTACCCTCGTAGACCAAAAGTGGAAGCGTTATGACAACGCGGTTGATGTAGTCGTACATCTTCACGATCGACCGATCCTAGTACCGAACGTACGACACCTCCGCGATCTGCACACGTTCAGCTCGGTGACGTCCCACGAACTCACGATCCAGTATAGCTTCGAGGGAGAGCTTCGTCAGCATGACGGCGTGATGACGGTGATGCACTACGACGATCTGACCGAGGTGGATTATGGTGGAGGGGGGCACCGCACACGGCTAAGAGATCAATGATCAACTTGTGTGTCTATGGGGTGCCCCCCCTCATATATAAAGGAGTGGAGGAGGGGGAGGGCTGGCCCTCTACTATGGCGCGCCCTGGGGAGTCCTACTCCCACCGGGAGTAGGATTCCCCCCCTTCCAAGTAGTAGGAGTAGGAGAGAAGGAAGGGGAAGAGAGAGGAGAAGGAAGGAGGGGGCGCCGCCCCTCCCCCTATTCCAATTCGGACTAGGCCTTGGGGGGCGCGCGGCCTGCCCTAGGCAGCCCCTCTCTCTCTCTCCCCTAAAGCCCAATAAGGCCCATATACTCCTCGGCGAATTCCCGTAACTCTCCGGTACTCCGATAAATACCCGAACCACTCAGAACCTTTCCGATGTCCGAATATAGCCTTCCAATATATCGATCTTTATGTCTCAAACATTTCGAGACTTCTCGTCATGTCCCTGATCTCATCCGGGACTCCGAACAACCTTCGGTACATCAAAACACATAAACTCATAATACCGATCGTCACCGAACGTTAAGCGTGCGGACCCTACAGGTTCGAGAACTATGTAGACATGACCGAGACTCATCTCCGGTCAATAACCAACGGCGGAACCTGGATGCTCATATTGGCTCCTACATATTCTACGAAGATCTTTATCGGTCAAACCGCATAACAACATACGTTGTTCCCTTTGTCATCGGTATGTTACTTGCCCGAGATTCGATCGCCGGTATCTCAATACCTAGTTCAATCTCGTTACCGGCAAGTATCTTTACTCATTCCGTAATGCATCATCCCGTAACTAACTCATTAGTTACATTGCTTGCAAGGCTTATAGTGATGAGCATTACCGAGAGGGCCCAGAGATACCTCTCTGATACTCGGAGTGACAAATCCTAATCTCGATCTATGCCAACCCAACAAACACCTTCGAAGACACATGTAGAGCATCTTTATAATCACTCAGTTACGTTGTGACGTTTGATAGCACACAAGGTGTTCCTCCGGTATTCGGGAGTTGCATAATCTCATAGTCATAGGAACATGTATAAGTCATGAAGAAAGCAATAACAACATACTAAACGATCAAGTGCTAAGCTAACGGAATGGTTCAAGTCAATCACATCATTCTCTAATGATGTGATCCCGTTAATCAAATGACAACTCATGTCTATGGCTAGGAAACTTAACCATCTTTGATTCAACGAGCTAGTCAAGTAGAGGCATACTAGTGACACTCTGTTTGTCTATGTATTCACACATGTACTAAGTTTCCGGTTAATACAATTCTAGCATGAATAATAAACATTTATCATGATATAAGGAAATGTAAATAATAACTTTATTATTGCCTCTAGGGCATATTTCCTTCATTATGTTCATGAAGTTTCGACGATGATGATGTTGATGATCTTTAGATGATGAACTTGAGTATCTTTAGATGATTATGATGATCTTGAGTATCTTTAGCACTGTTCAAGAATTCACCTGATTAATCAGTTAATGGGTCAGTTAATCCCTACTCATAGCATGGCCGAATCGAATAACACCTATTCGTCGCGTTAATTTGTCAGGCCGATTAATTGGCCAGTTAGACCGATTAATCAGTTGTCATGCCGATTAATGTCTGTTGGCCCATTAACAGGTGGGCAAACAAAGCCCAAAATTTTGGCCCATAACCCCTTCCGGGCCCATGCCGCTCCTTAATAGATAATAGGATTAATAATTTTACCTCCTCTCTATGCTTTTCATATGTGTATGGCAGCATATTTTGGTATACTACATAGCTGGGAGCATGAGAGTATGGTATAATACATTAAAAAATCAAGATATATGTTGGCAAATTTCTATTCAATCTACCGATTATTGGTCGACTGATTAATCCAGTTAATAGGCCGATTCACCGATTAATCGCTACTCCTAAACTGACCGAGCAGCTACCAGTTAACGATTTCTTGAACATTGATCTTTAGATGATGAACTTGATGATGATCTTGAGTATCAGATGATGATCTGTCATATTTCTGTATATATATGGATACTGTCATATTTTGTGTCTTTGAATGCTGTCAAATTGAATGAAAAGAGAGAAAACAAAGAAAATAAAAAAATACAGAACAGATCTATGCCGACGGCCTGGCCGTTGGCATAGTCATGGCCAGGAGAAACCAGGAGCTGCCACGTGGCACTGGTAGGCCGTCGGCATACAGTGCCACGCGGCAGCCCGTGTTTGGCCAGCGTGTTTGACGGCGCCGTCTATTGCCGTCTAGTGAAAATCTGCGCCGACGGTGTTTCTATGCTGACGGCTTTTCTATGTCGACGGTCTGACACAAGTACGCTGACGTTATCTACGCCGACGGGGGTATGCCGACGGTGGCCATCGGCATAGACCTAGGCCGACGGCAATGGGCCGGCATAGGGTGTTAGTCCGGTAGTGTTAATATCATGTATATCAACTAGACAATTTTGATGAGATGGTATAGAATTAAATGAAGAAAGATACGGTTGGGTATCATATCATGATAACGTATCATAATAAATATTGAGGTCATCTAAGATATTAATCTATGATACAATACATTACGAAGATAGTATCATACACTAATATTATGGATGATACTAACCTATGACACTACCCATTATGTACAGCCTTAGATAGGCTGTAAGTGACGTGGCAACAACAACCATACAGTCAGATGTTACTATTAGCCATGCTCTAGGAGCATCTACAGCCGAAGACATCAAATCCGGTGCCTCAAACGTCCACGGGCGTGTCCTGACACGTCCGCGGACACTGACCGGGCACTTCTCATTCTGGTGCGCCCGCACCCGTGTATCTCAAATCCGATCCTTCATATCAATGCAAATACATGCACGTATGAAAATAAACTTGCGTAGATCAATGAGCTAGCACCAAATCTAGTTAAATCAGGCATAACTAATGAGCTAGCACCAAATGTAGTTAAATCAGGCATAACTCTAGCATAAACGATTATGGACAACCAAAAGTTGCAGTTTCAATCGGACAGTACCCTAAACATACGATTAAAAAACTTAATTAAACAGGGAACGGCGGAGGAAATCACCATTTCCTTGCCGCCTCCTTCCCCTTGCGATCGGCGGTGCTGCTTTGGCCTTTCGTGTAGGCATCGGCCATCGGAGGATCGTCGTCGTCATCGTTGGAGCTTGATCCCTCATCGGAATCGCCCAACAACTCCATGTGACCCCGGCAAGCCTCTGAAGCAAGCACTCCTGCTCCTGGGTGTGCCCCATCGCCTTCGCCACCGCCGCCTTCATCGACGCCTCGCACTCTGACAGCTCGATAGCGAGCCGCAACCATCGTGCATCCTTTCCCACTGTTGTCAGGGAGTGCCGGAGGACGGACGCAATGAGAGCATCCTCATGATCGACCGGTGCGCACGCGAGTGCCTGATGCCTCCCTGACGCGTCGCCCGCTGCCACGGCCTCGCTTGCGCATTGCCGCTCGCGTCGTGCGGCCAGCTCCTCCGACTCGGGCGTCCTCGACCAGCCCGGCGCCGGCGAGGGCACAAGCACCCAACAGTGCCCGTGGATGCCCTTCGGAGGTACAATGGATGTGGTGGCGCGGGCGACGTACCTGGAGTGGGGAGGAGCGGGCAGCGTACCTGGAGTGGGGCGGAGCGGGCGGCGCTCCCACCAGTGTTGCGCGTCGGACGGGCCCAGTTACAACGCCTGCACTGCAACGACAGGCGAAGGGGGATGGCGCGTCGCTCCATGAGCTGCTACCGCCCTGATCTAGACAGGAGCGGCGCAAAGCAAGGCGGAGAGTGACCACATCGACGGCGCTCCCGTCGCCATTGAAGTCGGAGCCGCTGCGGTCATCCGTCATGGATCGAATTGGAAAGAGAATAGAATGGATAGAGGAGAGGACGAAGAGAATGGAGTGGACTAAGCGGACCACGGTCTAGGGTTCATCGGAGGGAATATATGTGGGGTCAGGGTGGGCCGGGCTGATATGGCGGACGCGTCCGGACCGCCCCATATCCATCCCATAGCCCCATATCCATCCCATATTAAGGCTGGATATGAGCGACGCTGAACAGGCAGGAAGTTTGGGAACAATTTGAGACGTTCAGATGGGTCGGTTTTTTATGACCAGTCACTAATCGGTCAGATCCCCGAACGTTTGAGACGGGTTTAAGATCCCGAACGTAGATGCTCTAAACATCCAAATGAAGCTGCTACCCGACACACGCAGTCCCATACGGCCATAATCCACCACACCCGTCTACCGCAATGCTGCAATCATAAAAAATTAAAGGCAGGCAGTACCGCCACTGACGCATCCATGCACGGTGTTGGATCTCACCTGACCACGCACCACCGGATCGACCGTTTGAAACTTTGAATTCCCCCCGGCGTCGCGTAATCAGACAGAAACAAGAGGATAAAAAGGGGTTTTGAATCTCTGGGGCTCCGAGCATAAATACGCCGCTGAACGGCAGTCGATGCGCACCGCCCACACACTCAGCGAGCACGTGGGCTCCGACCCGTCGCGACCCCATTCGCCGGCGACGCTGCCCGCTGTTGGGCGCCCCGCAGGCCGCAGCGGACGCCTCCCATCTTTCAGCGCTGAAGCACCCCCCATCCCCGTGAGTTCAAAATATCGCTTCTTCGAGGCCACCTTGGAAAGTTTCAGTTAAAGCCCACCTCCTCTGCACCCATACCGCCCCTGCCCTGCCTCTTTCTCGGGGTCGGAGTTTTTCAAACACTCCTTCCTGTCCTGCCTGCCTACCGTTGGGGTACAGTACAGTACGGTGCGGGCTCGACAAGTGTGATCTGCGGGTGGTACGGCGGCGCGGCGGGCGAGATGAGGCTGCTCGGCGCGGCGGACGACGGGAAGATCAACGACGAGGGGATGGCGCTGCGCAAGGCGGAGGAGGCCGGTGAGTTCTCTTCTCCCTTCCTTCCGCGTTCAGTCCTGCCACGCGTTTCGCCTTTTCCGTCGCGATGCTGCTTGCGTGCGTGATCTTCTGCGTTTTCGCCGTCGCGTCGGTGCTTGAGTGGCGTTGAGTTGAGCCGCGGCGTCGGCGCCGGCGCCGGCGAGAGCTGGATTGAGTGCTCCGTGAGGACGCTGATAGCTTGTGCTCAGTCGCGGCATTCGCACACGGATGCGCCCGGGCATTGTTTACTGCAGTAGTGATTGTTCGTAGAGTAATTAGTACTCGGGCTTGCGCTTGATTTAGGTCGAGATGCATTTAGTGCATGCGACATTCTGTTAGTTTAATCCGGAGAAACAATTCATTACACTGCAATGCAATCACTCACATGAATTCAGCATCTCAGATTTCCGGTTTCTGTTCGTTCAGCATTCAGAATTCGAAAATAAATCAACCGGGGTATGAAAGCAAGGGAGAGGACAGGCCGCACGATCGTGTTTGTCTGCACGAATCGCGACGCAGAATTAGCAACCTCCCAGTCCCTGACTCTGATCTGGTGTGTCAATACGCAGCTGCGCGGAGGTGCGAGGCGGCGCGATGGCTGCGGCAGATGGCGCCGGCGGCGGTGGAGGCCCTGCCGGACAGGCCGTCCGAGGAGGACTTCTGCGCGGCCCTGCGCAACGGCCTCATCCTCTGCAAGGTCCTCAACCGCGTCAACCCCGGCGCCATCCCCAAGGTACGTAGTACATCCATCCCTAACACCCACCATAACCCGGTCGATTGGGTTCAGGGAGGGACTTCAAATGCCCAGGTGTGCCTGCCATGTGTGAGTGAGATTTCACGGTGACCGTTGTTGCTTCGGCAGGTCGTTGAGAATCCCGTTGACACGATGCAGTGGTCTGATGGGGCGGCGCAGTCCGCGATCCAGTACTTCGAGAACATGAGGAACTTCCTCGTTGCAGTTAGTGAGATGAATCTATTGGAATTTGAAGCTTCCGACATTGAGAAGGTACGGCCTTGCCTTAGCATAATCATTGCTCCAAGTGTTTGCCCTCTTGTTCTTGGCATAGCATGACAACTATTCACTGCACCTTTCAAAACAAAACAATTATTCACTACTAGGACTATCTTGATTTGCTGATTTGTATAGCCTGAAACGATTCACTAAATTTGTTCCACATTTGCAAGAACACTTATGGGTTAAAGTTTATCATTGGAAAATGGAAATTGCTGTGGCTCTTCTGTTAGTACTCATTTTAACTTCTAAGACCAAATATTCATGAGTATCTCGGTGAGAAACAAATGGAGCAGATACTATGGAATACTATCTTCAAACATTGTTCAAGCCCTCGTGGATCAAATTTAGGTTCCTATTCCTTATATCGTGGCCTCTCCCACAGATTTTCATCAAAAGAATATCTTCAGTCAAGCTACCCAATTTTAAAATTCGCTAATAAGAATTATGTGATACTGCTAGTTTTGAATTTAGCTTGATATTTTGAACATGTGGCATCTGATTTCTGTGTACAACATTCACAGGGAGGTTCATCAATGAAAGTTGTGGACTGCATACTCTGTCTCAAAGGATACCACGAGTGGAAACTTTCAGGTGGAATCGGTATATGGCGGTATGGAGCTATTGTTAAGATTGCGCCTCCAAGCAAGAGGTTGCCTTCACATTCTTCCAGGTTTGGAGGCTCAGCTGACCAGAACCAACAAATGCTGGAATTTGTTCATCTTCTCTCCGAGGTCTCCCTTGAGGAAACCAGAGTTGAAGAATCCCAGCATTCACTTTTCCAGCAGTTTGTTCTTCGAGTTGTGCGGGCATTCCTTCTGGAATGGAGTGAAGCTGATGACTTGCCTTTAGATGATATGGTAGGTATGTTCTGCTTATTCTTATGTATTGTTGATCCCCTTTAAGTACTAGTTTAACTGATCTCCTCAACAAACAATGCCGAACACCTGTGGACTAACTTGTGGTGGATTTTTCAGGTCCTTGAAACAATACTTGAGCAAGCCTCTAAAGAATTCACCATTCTGCTTGTGTCCCACCGGAATCAGGTGCGGTATCATATTTGTACTCCTCGGTGTCTTTTCCTTATAATGATGTACACCACCAAATAGGCAACAGGGACCATTTGCCATTAGCAGTCCTGAAAACTAAAGACTCTGCACAAATGACTGAAACTTACTTTTTAAACATGTGTACCATCTAACAGGTCAGATCCCTTTTAAGGAAGATGATGAAAGATGACAGTGGTGTTTGCTCCAAATTGGAGTTGATTGAAGCTATTTCAAAATCTTTGCAATTGCCCTGTGGTAGCCGCAAACGCTTGGGTGACGGGGAAGGACTTGAACACCAACAAGAAGAGCTGAAGGTAGGAAATGCTGTGCATTTTTGTACTGCTTAACTTGAACATCAACACCGTTTTTCTTCCCTTATAATATATAAACTGCTAGCTGGTGAACTGTCAAGCTGCATGTTAAGTATTTAGTGGCAAGTTCACATATCCCGTGTAGTTCCCTTTTTTAACATAAATAACAGTAAAAACAATAAATTTACCTACCCATTTTTTACTTATCTAATGAAAAATATGCTGTTCAGGGTTAAAATATACAGAATTAATTTGGACATCTATTTTATGGACATTATCGATTGTGCTAATTATTAATTTTCTTCTAAACATGAAATATTCAGAAGTTAAAACTGTCCTTCAATGAGATGAAGTCCGAAGTTGAATCCACTCGAGCTAAATGGGAGGAAGACTTGACGAGGCTAGGTGAGTAATGGTTTTAGAATTTTGTCAATTGTCGTCCTCTTCTGTCTCTAAACATTATTCTAATGTTGCAGAAAGCTATTTTGAGGCTCAGAACCATAATGCTTACCACAAGTTACTGGAGGAAAATCGTAAGCTGTACAATCAAGTCCAAGATCTTAGAGGTAAACCTAAATTGAATTCAATTCATTTTATTTGCAGTAAAATAATAGTTACTGACAACTTCAAATATGTTTCTTAGGTAGCATTCGAGTCTACTGTAGAGTGAAACCTTTACCGAAGTACCAACCTGATCAACGATCTACTGTGGATCATATTGGGGAAAACGGGGAGATCATGATTACTAACCCTGAAAAGGAAGGAAAGGATGGACGGAAGATATTCTCTTTCAACAAAATATTTGGACCTAATGTTTCACAATGTACATCATCAAACTTCCTCATTTTGTTTCCCATGTACCGCAAATCAATCGCATTCCCTCCAGTACTTTCCTAAAGAATAGTTGATGATTCACAAGAAAGTTATGCTATTTTTTTTGTTATTATATAGTTATTCCAAAGATAGAATTACTTGTTTATTTTGCATAAAGCCTTACATGATCAATAATTACAAGAATGATATGTTATTTTGGGAAACCATAGAGTAATTTTGTAGGAGATGGTGTACTCTAATTGCAACTCTTAATGCTCTTAATGCTACCAGTCTACTCACTTTCATTTTCTTTGTAACAGCTGAAGTTTATGTTGATACACAACCACTTATAAGATCAGTGATGGATGGCTATAATGTTTGTATATTTGCATATGGTCAAACAGGATCGGGAAAAACCTACACTATGGTAATTTTTCACATTTATTTGCTTTTGAGTTCACACCATTAAATTTGTGGGACATGTCCAACCGACGTGCAATACTATAAGGGAAGGAGTTGCATTAATAAAAACTACAACGAGGGGATAAAGATCTTTAATACTGAAGCAGTCCGATTGGAGGTTATTTGTTTTTTTATGACAATGGATTTGTTTTTTGCATATGTTACTCAGAGTGGTCCAGACAAAACAGCAGAGGAGACCTTGGGCGTAAACTACCGATCGCTAAATGATCTGTTTGATATTTCTCAAAACAGATCAGATACCACGACATATGATGTGAGGGTTCAGATGATTGAAATATACAATGAACAAGTGAGAGATCTATTGATGGCTGATGGTGCAAACAAACGATATCCTTCCATGATTTCCCAAAAAATGCCTTTTCCATGTTGGCAATGTGCATACCAAATATATCGCTTTATGCTTACTTTCCTTGCTTCGCTGTCAAAACTTTGGCTTCATAAAAATTCCTTCTGGATTTTTTCTTAACCGTACACACATTAGAGATCCGTAACAATTCTCATGTGAATGGACTCAACATCCCTGATGCCAATTTAGTGCCTGTGAAGTGCACAAAGGATGTTTTGGACCTGATGAAACTTGGTCACAGAAATCGGGCTGTTGGAGCGACTGCTCTTAATGAACGAAGTAGCCGCTCACACAGGTATTAATTATACTGTATTAAACTAGTCTGATGTTCTTTATCGTATAATAAGGTTGTACTCTAGTACAATCTCCTTGCATCATTTGTATAGACCATATCATCAAACATCTGCGACATAGCCATAATCACTGCATGTGGTAATTTTAATGCCCTTTTTCAGTGTGTTGACAGTTCATGTGCAAGGGAAGGAGATAATTTCTGGTTCAACTTTAAGAGGATGCCTTCACCTGGTGGATCTCGCCGGAAGTGAGAGGGTGGACAAATCTGAGGCCGCCGGAGAAAGACTGACTGAAGCCAAGCACATCAACAAATCACTATCGGCACTTGGTGATGTTATAGCGGCACTAGCACAGAAAAGTTCACACGTCCCATACCGCAACAGCAAGCTAACACAAGTGCTGCAGGACGCCTTAGGTACTACACAAAACCTCTTGTAAGATTTTTAAACTTGTTTGGTAAAAAATGCCGACGTCGCTGATCATTTGTTTTTCTTGGGATACAGGCGGCCAGGCGAAGACATTGATGTTTGTGCATGTGAACCCTGAAGCGGATTCTTTTGGTGAAACAATTAGCACCCTCAAGTTCGCCGAGCGCGTGGCCACCGTAGAACTTGGCGCGGCCCGTGTTAACAAGGAAGGTGCACAGGTCAAAGACCTCAAGGAAGAGGTACGTACGGCATTGTGATTGCGTTGTTGAGTTGTGAAACATAGCAGGCCTTGGAAGTTGGAACAACTTTGTTTTTTATCACTCATGATGCGACTTCTGCCTTTGTCAGATTGGTAAACTAAAATCGGCATTGGAAGATAAGGAGCGTGAAGCAGCACAGCTGAGAGATGCCACAAACCGTATAACATCATCCGAGACAAGAAATGCTGCAAGGGCGAGGTCACCTCTAATTACCACCAGCTTGCGCTTCAAGCCTGAGGCTAGGCAGGATTCCAGCGTCGACACTTGCACAAGCGAGGTAGTTGAATTGTTTCAAACATGGATTTCCATTCTCGCAGACGGAATGGAATTGTCCTAAATAAATATACGACTTGTTCTGTTCTGCAGATCAGAAGCTCGTCGTCTGGGAAGCAGAGAAGGTTCCGGTCTCCACTATCAGTGCGAGAGGTGGACGACAAGTCACCCGTCATCAGCAGGGAGCTATACTTCAGCTCGCGCAAGTTCAAGACCCCGTCACCTCCGGTGAGAAGCTCGTTCTCCGCCGAGAGATCCGGCGGCACCGCGGCGAAAACTGTGGAGAAGGCCGACAGCATCATTGAGTGCACGCCTACGCCTACGCCGAGGATTGAGCCGCCCGCGAAGGCATCGCAAGGCAGCCGGTCCAGGAACAACACGCCGGCCTCCATTCTGACGGAGCAGAGCCTGCGGAAATTCCGGGACTCGGAGGAGAACCGGAGCGCGAAGCCGACGGTTAGAGAGAGCGTGAGCGTGACCAAGAACAGGCCTGACAGCGCGACCAAGGCGCGGAGGGAGGAGCAGCAGACGGCGAACGGCTGCGCGGACTCCGGGAGTAAGGTGGCGAGGTCGGAGGCCAGGGTGAGGAAGAACTGGTCCGAGGTGGAGAACGAGCTGGCCAACGGCGAGCCCACCTTCCATCTCAGCCGGAAGTCGGCCAAGAAGCTCCCGCCGCCGGCGACCAGGCAGTCCCAGAGCATCGATCTCAGGTACGCACCAACGATTCTTCAGCTGGTCGCACGCTTGTGTGTCACTTTGGCAATGCATCGGTAACTTCATTTTGTTTGGGTGTTTGTTGTTGTTGTTGTTGTCAGGGCGTCGGTCCGGGAGGCGGAGGCCGTGACGGAAGGGAAGCATCGCCGGAACAGACCGCCGTACGCGGAGAGGACCAACGTCCCCTTGCCGGAGACGCGCCGCAGCATGTCCCTGCCGCGCGGGAAGCTCGCGCCCGTGTGAGCCTACCTAGCTTGGCGGGTCTGTTTAGCCATTCTTTGATTGTTGTGACGGTGTCGTGCCGTCCGGTCTGCAGGTTGGCTTCTACGGCTGGGTAGAAGCATGTGGATCCGTCGCATCGTTGCTTGCGTTCGTTCACGTGTTTGTTGATTGGTTTGTTCTCCACAGATCTCGCGTGCGTCCTTTGTAGGAGTACAATGTAAAGTATGGTGATTGCCATTATATTTCGTTGCAGTGGCGACCAGAAATTGAAACCGGTGCTTGTTCCGAAAGAAGCAAAGACGTCTGCGGAGGCCCATTTGTTCCTATTGTGATACCAAGAGGCTCTTTTAGATAGGCCCTAAAAAAAAGGCTGAAATGCCAACGGACCTATGCCTATTCTCTATTTCACCCGATCCAATAGTACCCATTTTTAGAATGTCCAGTGCCAAAGTTACTAAATACATTCAAGGTGGCAACCATTGAACGGAGTTGCGTGCACCTAATCTTTAAAAAACTTACATTCATTAAGAGGAATAAAGTTAAAACCATTAGACGCAGCACAATAACAAAGTAGAGCATCTCCAGTTTCAGAAAAGAAAACTCTAATAAAAGGTTATTTGGGCTCTTCCAATAATTCTATTGAGGTTTGGGGGTGTGGTGCTTTCTCATATCCCCACTAATTCTCCACTGAGTACCCAACCTGACTTCTCTCCGCCTGGCGGTGGCACGAGGAGCGGGCAGTGAGATCAAATTCCACATAAATTGAAGAGATGGAGGGATTTATTGGGATGCTTCAATAATTTTTTGAGAAAAGGATTTATTGGAAGAGATATTAGGAGAGATAAAATTTTCCTGGATATTGGAAGAGATGGAGGGATTTATTGGGACGCTCCAATAATTTGTTAGGAAAAGGCAGTCCATTGAAGCACTTTTTTGGCCAACTATGAATACCAAATTTTATTAGGGAAAGGGAATCCATTGAAGCACATTTTTTGGCCAACTACCCTAATACCAGAATTTTATTGCGGAAATGCGGTCTCTTGGAGCTTAGCGATTTTGTGAGCCACCTTGTTAGCCTTCCTTTAGCTATGATATTCGGCTAATTTATTTTTAAATAATACATTTTTTATTAATTTGTAAAAATATTACGCTGAAAAAATAAATTTCAAAAATAATACACCGTCGGCCCGCAGCAGGCCGACTGGGCCTAGTCAGCCTGCAGCAGGCCGAGTGAGCGCAGTCGGCCAGTAGCCGGCCGACAGCTAGCCCGCCTGCCACGTGGTCGGCCTCGCATTGGGCTGGCCACGTCGCGAGGGGGAGTGAGGGAGCTGTCGGCGCGGGCGCGCCCCTGTCAGCCTACCGCGGGCCGATCGGCCTGCTGCTGGCCGACAGGATGCGGCCCCACCTCGCGCGCGGTTGGCCCGGCTCCCTACGGCCTTATCCTCACTTTCCTCCACGCTCCACGTGAGAGCTTCTGTTCTTCTTCTGTTCTTTCCTTCTCTCTCTATACGAAAATGTCGGTTCTAAGCCGTAAAGCATGGTGCACTAAACTATCATGTAGTCATCATACCGAGCTTTGTCAAACGTTCATAACGTCTGCATCTGCTTCTGCAATAGGTCTGTCACCTAGCGGTGCATCAAGGACATAATTCTTCTGTGCAGTAATGAGGATAATCCTCATATCACGGACCAAGTCCGCATCATTGCTACTATCATCTTTCAACTTATTTTTCTCTAGGAACATATCAAAAATAAATGAGGAGCTACATCGCGAGCTATTGATCTACAACATAGTTATGCAAATACTATCAGGACTAAGTTCATGATAAATTAAAGTTTAATTAATCATATTACTTAAGAACTCCCACTTAGATAGACATCCCTCTAATCATCTAAGTGGTCACGTGATCCAAATCAACTAAACCATGTCCGATCATCACGTGAGATGGAGTAGTTTTCAATGGTGAACATCACTGTGTTGATCATATCTACTATATGATTCACGCTCGACCTTTCGGTCTCAGTGTTCTGAGGCCATATCTGCATATGCTAGGCTTGTCAAGTTTAACCCAAGTATTCTGCGTGTGCAAAACTGGCTTGCACCCGTTATATATGAACGTAGAGCTTATCACACCCGATCATCACATGGTGTCTCAGCACGAAGAACTGTCGCAACGGTGCATACTCAGGGAGAACACTTGTACCTTGAAATTTAGTGAGAGATCATCTTATAATGCTACCGTCGAACTAAGCAAAATAAGATGCATAAAGGATAAACATCACATGAAATCAATATAAGTGATATGATATGGCCATCATCATCTTGTGCCTTTGATCTCCATCTCCAAAGCACCGTCATGATCACCATCGTCACCAGCGTGACACCTTGATCTCCATCGTAGCATCGTTGTTGTCTCGCCAACTATTGCTTCTACGACTATCGCTACCACTTAGTGATAAAGTAAAGCAATTACATGGCGATTGCGTTTCATACAATAAAGCGACAACCATAAGGCTCCTGCCAGTTGCCGATAACTTTTACAAAACATGATCATATCATACAATAATTTATATAACATCACGTCTTGACCATATCACATTACAACATGCCCTGCAAAAACAAGTTAGACGTCCTCTACTTTGTTGTTGCAAGTTTTACGTGGCTGCTACGGGCTTAGCAAGAACCGTTCTTACCTACGCATCAAAACCACAACGATTTTTCATCAAGTGTGTTGTTTTAACCTTCAACAAGGACCGGGCGTAGTCACACTCGATTCAACTAAAGTTGGAGAAACAGAGACCCACTAGCCACCTGTGTGCGAAGCACGGCGGTAGAAACAGTCTCGCGTAAGCGTACGCGTAATGTCGGTTTGAGCCGCTTCATCCAACAATACCACCGAATCAAAGTATGACATGCTGGTAAGCAGTATGACTATTATTGCCCGCAACTCTTTGTGTTGTACTCGTGCATATAACATCTATGCAGTAACCTAGCTCGGATGCCACTATTGGGGAACGTAGTATTTCAAAAATTTCCTACGATCAAGCAAGATCTATCTAGGAGATGCACATCAATGAGCTGGGAGACCACGTACCCTCGTAGACCGAAAGCGGAAGCGTTAAGTAACGTGGTTGATTTAGTCGAACGTCTTCGCGATCCAACCGATCAAGTACCGAACGCACGGCACCTCCGCGATCTGCACACGTTCAGCTCGGTAACGTCCCTCGAAATCTAGATCCAGCTGAGGCCGAGGGAGAGTTTCTTCAGCATGACGGCGTGGTGACGGTGATGATGAAGTTACTGACGCAGGACTTCGCCTAAGCACTACGACAATATGACCGAGGTGGAAATCTGTGGAGGGGGCACCGCACACGGCTAAAATCAACTTGTGTGTCTATGGGGTGCCCCCCTCCCCCGTATATAAAGGACTGGAGGAGGGGGACGGCCGGCCTCCTAGGGCGTGCCCCAAGGGGGGATTCCTACTCCTACTAGGAGTAGGTTTCCCCCCTTTCCTAGTCCAACTAGGAGGGGGAAGGAAGGGGAAGAGGGAGAGAAGGAAAGGGGGCCGGCCCCCCTCCCCAATTCAGATTGGGCTTGGGGGCGCTCCCCTCCACTTGGCCGCCTTCTCCTCTCTTCCACTAAAGCCCATGAAGGCCCATTAACCCTCCGGGGGGTTCCGGTAACCCCCCGGTACTCCGGAAAATGCCCGAACCTATCCGAAACCTTTCCGGTGTCCAAACATAACCTTCCAATATATCAATCTTCATGTCTCAACCATTTCGAGACTCCTCATCATGTCTGTGATCACATCCCGGACTCTGAACTACCTTCGGTACATCAAATCACATAACTCATAATACATATCGTCATCGAACGTTAAGCGTGCGGACCCTACGGGTTCGAGAACTATGTAGACATGACCGAGACTCATCTCCGGTCAATAACCAATAGCGGAACCTGGATGCTCATATTGGCTCCTACATATTCTACGAAGATCTTTATCGGTCAAACCGCATAACAACATACGTTGTTCCCTTAGTCATCGGTATGTTACTTGCCCGAGATTCGATCGTCGGTATCACCATACCTGGTTTAATCCCGTTACCGGCAAGTCTCTTTACTCGTTCCATAATGCATCATCCGGCAACTAACTCATTAGTCACATTGCTTGCAAGGCTTATAGTGATGTGCATTACCGAGAGGGCCCAGAGATACCTCTCCGATACACGGAGTTACAAATCCTAATCTCGATCTATGCCAACCCAACAAACACCTTCGGAGACACCTGTAGAGCATCTTTATAAGCACCCAGTTACATTGTGACGTTTGATAGCACATAAGGTGTTCCCCCGGTATTCGGGAGTTGCATAATCTCATAGTCAGAGGAACATGTATAAGTCATGAAGAAAGCAATAGCAATAAACTAGACGATCATAGTGCTAAGCTAACGGATGGGTCTTGTCCATCACATCATTCTCTAATGATGTGATCCCATTTGATCAAATGACAACACATGTCTATGGCTAGGAAACTTAACCATCTTCGATTAACGAGCTAGTCAAGTAGAGGCATACTAGGGACACTTTGTTTGTCTATGTATTCACACATGTACTAAGTTTCCGGTTAATACAATTCTAGCATGAATAATAAACATTTATCATGATATAAGGAAATATAAATAACAACTTTATTATTGCCTCCATGGCATATTTCCTTCAGAAGCCGCCTCGCCGCCCCGGCCAGATCCTTAGCGGCACGCTCGTCGGACGCCGGCCCACTCGTCGGACGCCGGCAGGGCAGCTAGCTGGTCTGTGTGCGCCGCGACTCCCTTCGCCGGCCGTCTCCTTCTTCGACGCCCACAAGCTGTTCGACAGTTTGCCAAGGTACAAAATGGACTCCGCCGACGAGTTCTTTTTTCACAATTTCCTTTGCGACTCCGGCGATTCGTCATCCGATGACGAGGAGGAGATATTGGCTGCCGTGTTGGTCCATCACCACCTCAACAGCCAGCGGCCGTTGTTCCGTGGCTCCATTCTGGGCCACCTTCCGGCGTTGAATCGCAACCAAGAGAGCAGGCATTTCCTTCTTCGGAAGGACTACTGAAAGATCGTGGATGTCGCCTAGAGGGGGGTGAATAGGCGCTTTAAAATAATTACGGTTTAGGCTTGAACAAATGCGGAATAAACCTAGCGGTTAATTTGACAAGCACAAAACCTACAACAACTAGGCTCACCTATGTGCACCAACAACTTATGCTAAGCAAGATAAACAACTAAGTGATAGCAAGATATATGACAAGAAACAATATGGCTATCACAAAGTAAAGTGCATAAGTAAAGGGTTCGGGTAAGAGATAACCGAGACACGCGGAGACGACGATGTATCCCGAAGTTCACACCCTTGCGGATGCTAATCTCCGTTTGGAGCGGTGTGGAGGCACAATGCTCCCCAAGAAGCCACTAGGGCCACCGTAATCTCCTCACGCCCTCGCACAATGCAAGATGCCGTGATTCCACTAAGGGACCCTTGAGGGCGGTCACCGAACCCGTACAAATGGCAACCCTTGGGGGCGGTCACCGAACCCGTACACCTTGGCAACCCTTGGGGGCGGTCACCGGAACCCGTCAAATTGCTCGGGGCGATCTCCACAACCTAATTGGAGACCCCGACGCTTGCCCGGAGCTTTACACCACAATGATTGAGCTCCGAACACCACCAACCATCTAGGGTGCCCAAGCACCCAAGAGGAACAAGCTCAAGGGCACCAAGCACCCAAGAGTAATAAGCTTCTCAACTTGTAACTTCCACGTATCACCGTGGAGAACTCAAACCGATGCACCAAATGCAATGGCAAGGGCACACGGAGTGCCCAAGTCCTTCTCTCTCAAATCCCACCGAAGCAACTAATGTTAGGGAGGAAAATGAGAGGAAGAACAAGAAGGAGAACACCAAGAACTCCAAGATCTAGATCCAATGGGTTCCCCTCACATAGAGGAGAAAGTGATTGGTGGAAATGTGGATCTAGATCTCCTCTCTCTTTTCCCTCGAAAACTAGCAAGAATCCATGGAGGGATTGAGAGTTAGCAAGCTCGAAGAAGGTCAACAATGGGGGAAGAACACGAGCTCGAAGGATAAGGTTCAATGGGGAAGAAGACCCCCTTTTATAGAAGGGGAAAAATCCAACCGTTATGTGCTCAGCCCGCACACGAGCGGTACTACCGCTCTGGCGGAAGAAGCAGGGAAAAGGAGCAACCAAACATGAACCTTGGGGCGGTAGTACCGCTTATAAGCGGTACTACCGCGCACCCCAGCGGTACTACCGCTGGAGGAGCAGAACACGGGACCAAAAATGCAGTGGCGGTACTACCGCCCGACCGGAGCGGTACTACCGCTTACAGGCGGTACTACTGCCCATCGGGGCGGTACTACCGCTTATAGGCGGAACTGCCGTGCCTTACTGCCGTGCAACTACTGCAAAACTCGACACGAAAAATGCAAGACCCAAAATCGAGGCGGTACCAGCG
Source organism: Aegilops tauschii subsp. strangulata (assembly GCF_002575655.3). NCBI lineage: Eukaryota > Viridiplantae > Streptophyta > Magnoliopsida > Poales > Poaceae > Aegilops > Aegilops tauschii. The sequence continues at coordinate 426,305,306 of NC_053036.3, read as the reverse complement.
CGGAACCGTAGCCGTACTACCGCTTATGGCCATAGGCGGTACTACTGCTTTGGACAGCGGTACTACCGCTTGGGGCGATAAGCGGTACTGCCGCTCTGGCCGCGGTACTACCGCAGGGAGAAAACCAGAACTGCCATAACTTCTTCATATGAGATCCGAATTGACCAAACTCAAGCTTGTTGGATACAAGACGATGAGTAGCATCAAAACAGCGACTGGTTATAGTAAGAAGAGGCAGGGGAGGTATGCTAACAAATAGAGGAGTGAAACCTCCAACCGAGAAGAACCGGCATAACCTCCAACATCGAAAACATCATAGAAGATGCGAGTGAACTCCGTTTTCGATGAACTCGAGCTTGTCATCAAGATGACCAACAAGAACCAACAAAGATGATGCAAGGATGCAATGGTTTGAGCTCTCTATGAACGATACGATCAAGCTACTCATCGAGAGCCCCCCTTGATAGTACGACAATCGATCCTATAACCCGGTCTCCCAACTACCATCATGAGACCGGTAAAATAGAAAACCTATCAAGAGCAAACCTTTGCCTTGCACATGGTCCACTTGAGCTAGATGATGACGATCTTGACTCCCTCAAGTTGGACCACCTTTCTTGGTTGTGTTGGCTCGATGAAGACTAGTTGATTGCTCCCCATACTCCACTATGGGTGAGCCACTCTTCCGCACATCTTCACAAGTCCATTGTCACCACAATGGACGGCAAGCTTCAAGCATTTGATCTCTTCATGATACTTCACTTGAACTTGCACACCGCAACATCTTGACAAGTCCATTGTCGCCACAATGGACGGCGAGCTTCAAGCATTTGATCTCTTCATGATGCTTCACTTGAACTTGCACACCGCAACCTAACCCCACAAAGAACTCTCACGAAGATCATGGGTTAGTACACAAAGCGTAATTGACAATGCTTACCACACCATGGGATCGCTTGATCCCTCTCGGTACATCTTGTGCGCTTTGTGTGTTGATCAACTTGATTCACTCTTGACTTAGTCTTGATCAACCTTGACTCTTTCCAATTCTCTTCATTTAGATGATGTCTTGAAGGTAAACATGAATGATCACACAATCTTCTTCTTCAAGACATGCTTGCAATAAGTTCTACTCTCACATGACCAATCTTTGGATAATTCCTTAATAACACCTTGGTCACCACATAAACTCCTTGAAACCAACACATGGACTTCAAGAAATGCCTATGGACAAATCCTTCAAATATAACTCAAGGCAACCATTAGTCCATAGAGATTGTCATCAATTACCAAAACCAAACATGGGGGCACCGCATGTTCTTTCAACTACTTTGATACAACAAATCCGTTGTTCAAACATAAAAAATCCCGCTGCCGTTTTCGTATGAGTACGCATCTTTTCAACCATATTAGAGAGGGGGTGGTCGGCTATGATGACTATTTCGAGTGCAAAGAGGATGCCGTTGGCAAGATTGGTTTCTCCTCTTATCAGAAATGCACTGCCGCCATCTAAATGCTTGCATACGGAGTGCCCGGTGATCTCATTGATGAGTACGTCCGTATGAGTGAGTCTACATGCCTAGAGTCCCTGTATAAGTTCTGCAAGGTTGTTATTGCTGTGTTTGGCCCTGAGTACTTGAGAGAGCCGACTCCTGAAGATACAGCCCGTTTGTTGGCGATGAATGCCAGCAGGGGCTTCCCAGGGATGCATGGCAGCATAGACTGGATGCACTGGGAGTGAAAGAACTGCCCTTCTGCTTGGCAAGGGCAGTATAAGGGCCATGTCAGCGCTTGCACTGTCATACTAGAGGCCGTGGCGTCTCAAGATCTCTGGATTTGTCACTCTTTCTTTGGCATGGCTGGATCACACAATGATATTAACATGCTTCAGCGCTCGCCGGTGTTTAGTAGGCTTGCCGAAGACAACAGCCCACCGGTGAACTTTACTATCAACGGCCACAACTACGACAAATGATATTACTTGGGTGACAATATCTATCCTCAGTGGATCACTATTGTCAAGATAATCCCCAACCTTGTCGAAGAGAAGAGGAAAAGATTTGCCCAAGAGCAAGAGAGTGCTAGGAAGGATGTCGAGCGTGCCTTTGGTGTTTTGCAATCTCGATGGGGCATCGTTCGGTATCCTGCTAATACCTGGAGCACGCAGAAGCTGCGGGAGGTGATGACTGCTTGTGTGATCATGCACAATATGATCGTAGAAGACGAGCGCCCGGAACGTCTGTACGATCAAGGGTTTCAGTTTCAGGGTGAGAATGTTGTGCCTGAGCATGGAGGAGCGGCAACGTTTGAACAGTTCACCCAATTTCATCATAACATGCGTGATTGGGAAACTCACGTGCAACTGCAAAATGATTTGGTTGAGTATACGTGGGCTCATGTTGGCAACCAATAGATGTATCTTCTTTTATTCGGCTTGCAAAACCATGGGAGACATTTTTTTTTATTCGGCTTGTAAAACTATGTTATTTTATTCGGTTCAAACTATGTTATTTGACTATATGTTTAAATGCAAATTCAATGCAAAAATGAGCTATTTGTTGAAATAGGGCGGCCAGCCGGCCACACTGGCACATATGGGTCGGCGTGTTGGGCGCGCTGCCGACCCATATCTAAAGCAGGGCAGACGCCGGACGGGCAGTCGACATAAACGGATAAAAAATGGATAAAAAACGGATAAAATAATCTGGATCGCTCCGTTGGAGTTGCTCTAACAGGAAAGAGTATTGAAATTTCGGGTTACAAATGGCAAGTCATAGTCGCTACGTGTCCGTTCCGTCACTCGGCAACGCACAAAACACACTATAGAGGCGTCGTCGTCAGAGGCGGCGGTGCGCGAGCGGAAGCGACAGCGCGAGGGAGGCGCGGTTCCATCGATGGCGGGCGGGGAGGCGGAGTACGTGTACCTGCCTATCGCCGACGCCCTCAAGACCCCCGGCTTCCGGGTCTGCCTCTTCGCCGCCGTCATCGAGATCGGCGCCGCCTTCCGCAGCCGCGGAACCGGTGAGTCACACACCCCCCCCCCCCCCCCCCCCCCCCCCCCCCCCCCCGCCTCCCCTGCGCACCTGCCATGCGCGCGCTCCCCCAGGGTTCTTATCACCGTGCCGATTGCGCTGCTCGGGTGCATTGGGGCTTAGGTTTGGTGTTCTGCCGTTGCTTCGTATGCCTTGAAATTAGCCAGGTATTATGCTCAGGCGACCTCTGTCGCACTGGTCAGGGTTGTAGTGGATTGCGAGTCAGTTGATGTAGAATGTCGTCAGGAGTGTTTCGTTTTTACTGTAACCGCTTGATGCGTTGAGCTCAGCGTCATGCTTCGTCCTTCTCTATCTTCGATTGACCAACTGTTCTCAGGTCCTGCTCTGCAAATTCTGTGGAAACAGGAAGTTCTGAGGTGATATTTTGTAATTATAGTACTACTACCTTTGCTTTAATTTGTGAAGTCGTGCTGGTTAATAAATCTGGTGGCTTTAGCACGAGAAAAACTCAAGCTTTAGCATCTCACACAATGATCATCCCTAAATCAACTCTTTGGTGACTTCCCATTAGTGATGACTTTTGCTTGAAACCATGAGATAGTGAGTGTGTTTAACTCATGGGTTCCTGACAATGAACATATGAAAATGCTAAAGCTAAATGGATAGCAATCAGGTTCTGTTCTAAGATCTATAGTACATAAAAAGAATGCACAATATATTCTCCTTTTGCACCCAACTTCCACACTGATCTATCCGGTTCCTCAGCTAAGGGACATCAGATTCTTGCTGAAGCTGGTGCTGCATCCACATACCCAGAAGCTCTCTACAAAATTCTCATAAACCCTACATACCCTGTCCTTCATTAAACACATGTGCCAGTCACATTCTTACCGAATGCTGGGTAATAAAATCAAAGAAATTTGGAAGCTACATTTTGTGTTCCCTTCCACTCCTCCCAGGAACAAGTGGAGTTATCATCCTCCACTTTCTTGTGACAGAATGCAAACAACAGTGGCTTATTCTGCATTAAACTCTGCTAGAAATGCAACTCACGGGATCTAACTTCCACCTGAGAAAGAGTGCCCCTTGTAAATACTGCTGGCTAGCTAACCAAATGGCATGACAACGTTGTCCTGAAGTTGTTAACTTCTTGAGAACTTCCCTTGGAATCCTAAAGAAGTACAACATGTAGGAAGGCGATGCTGCTTAAACAAGAATTATTGGGAGTAAACCCTTCCGCATAAGATAATATTTTATCTTGCCACCTAGCCAACTCCATTCTACTTTTTCCTCTGTAGTCTTCCACAAAATGGAAAATTTCTCATCTCTCGACCTCATTCCTAAGTAATAGAGCTCACTTCAAATTTCTCTTCAAACCTCAAAGATGTTTAAGCGTAGGATAAGCTTCAAATTTCTTGCCTGCTGTAAATTTTCTACAAACAGAATGGTGTCATCTGCATCTTTGAGAATAGACACATCACACAACCGTCTTCCTTGAAATGAGAAACAATATCCTTTATTAATCCTTTCTGCACTCTTTTTATTGACTAAAATGGCCACACCAACAGCTATAATAATACTAAAAAGCAAGGCGGGATAATGGCCCCCCTATCCCACATCCTTGAAGGCATGGAAGTAAGTTTCTAGCAGGTTAATGCATATATGTTTGAAACAAGGTGGTTGATGTTTATGGTAATCTTGTCTTTACATGGCCTAGTGATTTTCACTTTTTTTTTGTTCCATTCTGCTTATTGATGAAATCAATGCGATGCCACTCAGTCATGGCTAATGTTTTTGCAGATTTCACTCTTACATTGAGGATAGCTGATCAATCACGTACATCTGGTATCTCCGTGACTTTCTTTGCTAACAACACTGCACTACTGCCATGTGTTAGGTCAAGCGGCGATATCATCAGTCTCCATAATGTTGTGGTATAGCTGAATACTCTTCAAGCGTCCACTTATCGTAGTGCCACATTCTATGGCATTTCTGAGAATACAACTTTGCACTTACATTGTTCCTTTTGTATGCTTGTATGTGCAATTTTCTTCCCTTGTTTTTATTAAGTATTTGTGGTGACTAGATCATGTCTACTTTTATCTGCAGATAAAAGTGCTTCATGGAGAATTCTTTGTAACTATTGAGAAAAGGTTTTCTTCGTTTGCACTATTTGGAGGGATGGTATCTACAGAGTTCAGGCCTTACCAGATTTCTATGAAACATCAAGGAACCAAACATGACAACCAAATTTTAACCCAGATGAGAATGTGGCTTGTGTATCATCCTCCAGGTGACTCCTAATTTGAACACTACTGTTGTTCATTTCTTTGGTTCACGCATATACATTACATGTTGTGCAGTGTTACAATCGTGTTCTTTCAAATTTTGCACATCTGTCTCGTACCATGGAAGCAAACAGGATTATGAGCTTCCAACTGAGACGGAAACTCTGCTTTTGTCCACCAGACTTGATGGGATCTTGCTATCACTGTTTTCAAACTTTTGCTCCGGCCAGTTAATGTCTATGCACGATCTGATCTAGGCCCCATTCGTATACAATGATCCATCTGATTAATTATTCTCGTATTTCTACTTGCATTCTCGCATTTACCATCATAGGTAAGGCTGTCTTTGTATGGACTTCATTCTAATATAGTGCCACTTAAGTCTTTATATGCACAAATGGTCCCTTTTTTGTTGGTTTTATCTCCTTCTTGCCATGATGCTGCATTGTGTAAGTGCTTATCCTAGCATGATGCTGCATTGTGTAAGTGCTTATACAAAATTGTCTAGTGATTTATGTGTATGCGTATATTCAGTGTGATTATCTTTTGTGATATTTCTTGCTGTTTGTAATAGTTTTTTGTACCATAGGTTTGAAAGATCTTGAATTGCAGCTACGGAATATAAAGTCTGATTCTACTTTTGATCTTGTATGCAAGGTTAGTTCCTTATATTCAATCAAATTAATTTTGATACTTATGTCAACTGAGGAAATATCTAGTTTTTCTTTATAGGTACTTCATGTCTGTGAAGGTCCCAGTGGCGAATGGATTTTTTATGTTTGGGATGGAACTGATACTCCTGCAACTGAGCTTCAGACACTGTAGGGTTAGAATCTCTAATTATTGTTTAAGTTCTATTTCACCAACATGCGATAGCAAATAAAGTCTGTCTAAAAAAATGTAGGATGGCAATAGTGCTTTTGATATATTTATCAGGGCCTTCGTTTGGTTGTTTTGAAGGGAATATAACATTGTTTTAACTTTGGGTATAGGAGCAAATAGACTTGATTTCTCATAAAGCATATGCTAATCTCACTGTTCAATTTTTGACCTAAATTGTGCGCCTCTGTTATTTCTCTTGGCGACCTTGTAGTTTGGACACGGAAGCAGTTACACCAACCCCTCTGCATCCTGAAGAAGCGCCGCTACCCAGGGAGGTTCTATGCACACTGCCTTGTGTTGGAACTGTCCTGAGGGTATTCTCAAACAGATTTTCCAAGGAAATACTACACTTGCAAAAGGATATTTACTGGGCCCGGTTCTGCAATATTACTTGCAAACAGGAGTTTGGCATGTGGAAAGGCTCTTTGCTGCCTTCTAGTAGAATCCGTCTTTTATCTAGTGAAGATGGCAGTGTCATTGAACGTTTGAAGTAATCTTCTCTTTTCTCATGGATGGATAGTGCATCTTAAATTTCCTTTAGGAAAAATGTTTATCAAGTGCATTAATAACTCCAGGACATTCAATGGTCGTTTTGCCACCCAAGTTCATCGAGAGCCAATGGCTAGCCTCCACACGGCCTCTGATATTACTGGTATGAATCATAACCGGATAATTACCGTGATGCAGATTTGCTGCCATCTGTTGTATGCTAAGACCTGCCATGTGATATTTGCCAATTCTATCAGATGTGGAGTTCAAGAGAGCAGGTTACACGACATTAATGGAGTCGCTCACCCATGGACAGGTAATACTCATTTCCCAATTGCAACATTTTTGTCAATTGTTCATCAGCTTCACTAGCCGCATTAGTTTTAGTTTATCCCTTAAAATTTTCAAGAACCGAACTCTATCCTCATCGTGAGAAATGTTCACTTCAATAGGATCACAGTGATGGTGTCTCTTCCAATGCTGCTTTTCGTAATCAACACTAACCTAGAAGTGTTCTGAAAAGTGAAAACTAATGCCGGCACCGATACCTCTGCATCTTTTGTGCCAGGTGACGCACAAATTCAAAACCCTGGTCCGTGTGGTGGCGGCATACCCTTGTCAAGGCAAAGAGCTGCATTCACTATTGACGGGTGATTATTGCCTTCGGCTGACTCTCGAGGATCCTACGGCGAGGATCCATGCATACGTCCACAAGGACAATGCGGTAAGATGTTAACGAGCCAGCCTCGCGGTTTACCATGCACCTCCCCTCCAGTGTCCATTCTCAGAAGTCATAGAAACTACATTTTGTGGTAAAAAGGAAGCCACAAGTGCCTGAGAAAATGCTTGCCTTTTCTGAAACCTGTGTTCATCTTATGAATGTCAGGTGAGCTTTTTCGGCGGTTTCCTCACACTGGCCGCGCTGACCAGAAAGATGAACAGGCTGCTGGGCGTCCCAGAGCCAGAAGATGATGCCGAGGAAGGCATGGCCGGCGGCAGGAACCCTCCCTGGATATGGTGCTGCCTGAAGTCGTACCGCCTGGACAAGTACGACCCCTGGGGCAGCAGGCGGTATCGGATCTTCGGCACAGAGATCAGGGACTGAGATAGGCGGAAGGCGATCCATCGATCCGCGACGACGTGGTGAACCGCCTCGGAGACGGCGCTGTGTACAGAGAGGTCTGCCTGAATTGGCACTACTAGTCATCCCGTTGCTGCTGTCTGTTCCTTAGACTAGAGGAGCCACTCTGTTGGTGTTACTGGATTAGTGCAGTTTTTGTGCAGTCGAATGGCATGATGGCACTAGTCAGTACTTAGTCACTAGTGTGAATCCTGTATGATTTGTGCTCCTCCCAAAGTCGCGAAGTCGATGGCACTAGCTTAGTCTGTGTCGTAGGGAAGAGACGCGAGGAGTTTCCTACTAGATGAAAGCGCGTTGCAGTTCCCCGCCGGAGGCGTTGGGTTTCGCCGCACGGCACGGCACGGCGTTGACGGCCAGGTCGTGGTGTTGACGGTCCGGTCACTTGCTTTCTTAGCGTGCAGGCAAAGGAAATCAAAGCTAGTCGATCGTCCGAGTTTCACACCGTCAATGCGGTTGAGTTCCGTGTGATGATGCTGGATACCTACTCGGGGCTTGTTTGATTCGTAGGATTTTGAAAATGCGGGAATAGAAAAAGTATAGGTTTGGAGTGTTATGCTCACTTCAATCCTATACGATTAACAAAGAGTGTTTGATGCCACAGAAAAAACAAAAAAATTGTAAAAAAAAAAGTTGGAGTGGACGTTAGATTTCCTATAAAAAATAATACAAAAGATTTCATAGGAAAAATTTCTATGGGATCTAATCCTATGAATCAAAGGACCAACGCTGGAAAATTTCCCAAGGATTTCAAATCCTTTCAATCAAAGGAGCCCTGAACTTTGCGTGCAGATCACCCTATGTTCAACTCATTCCTCTATTAGGAGAATAGCTAACATCCAAAGAGGCCTAATAACTACGACCATTTTCATGATGACGCCGACCCAACTCACTTTCACGAGGTCATCTTTGCACCCAAGTTAGAGTGCCTGCCGATGATCAGCCCTCAACTTCATCAAGTACTTGACCATCGTCCCACCGGAATTCATGTTGAGGCCGAACACCGGCTACGTTTGGAAGGGCAAGGTCCGGACGATGAACAAACATGCTCATCCTTGATAAGGGTTGGCCCTCTTCCTTGTTGCTCACCAGATCAAGATCGGGTACCTCGTCACCTTCAAGCTGGTGACACCCAACACCTTGAAGGTGATTGTTTTCAACGAGGACGATAGCGTTGAGGTGGTGACAAAGTACAAGTAGCATGAGAAGGCATTTGCCATGGACCGTTATGTGTTATCTCTGCGCCTGTTAGTTTAAGACTTTTGTGTTGGACGATTAGCTTAAGACTTTGCCACAAGTGTTTGTAAGTTTAACTGGTTGTGAGTACTATTTAAGACTCTGGTTTATGTCATGCTTGTTATTAGTTGCTTATGACTATGTTGTGCCTGTTATTAGTTGCCTATCACTATAATGTGCATTTGTGTGTGCTGGTAACCTCACTGCTCAAACGAGTGGTTACCGAATCACATTGTCTTGTTTGTAACCAAACAACAACACTTTGCATTTCCATAGGACAGGCTTGCAACCAGACATCAATGCTTCTGTTTCTACTTAGTCAAGCTGGAGGGGATGCAGACAAACTATGTACATGATACTTTTGTTTGTATTCAATCAAACTGGCTCAGTCGGGAAACATATGCAAATTGCTTAAAATCCATGCATGCTACCAAATGCCTTCTATATTGTAGGTTTACGTTAAATTGCACTATCTCTCTTTTAAATGAACAACTGAAGTTTTTGGTTTATTCTAAGTCAAACTTATTTATGTCAGCAAAATAATCTAACTCTAAAACATCAAATATATATACTACAAAAGCATATTTTATAATTTTTTTATGATAGTAGGCTTGTTTTCTAGATGTTGATATACTTACTTTCTCCGTTCACTATTATAAAATGTTTGGATATTTCAATATAGACTACACATGAACTGAAATAAATAAACGAATACACTAAAATGTGTCAACATACATCTGATTTAGCAAAAAGTTGATAGAACAATTTTTCATCGTATGTACTCCCTTGTCCCATAATATAAGAGCGTTTTTGACACTAATGTATTATGAGACGGAGGGAGTATAAACTTAACCTAATTAATTTAGTTTATTTAGGATAAAGCTGGATTTTTAAATAATTTCGAAAGTGATAGGATAGCGAGGCTGAGGCCCCGCGCCCCCGCCAGGAAAGCAGCCGCCCGTGCCCCCACCTCCATCTTCTCTCAGTCCATCTTTCCCCTTCCCTCCATAAATCCCAACACCTCCTCTAATGGAGGCGCTCGCTACCGCACCCGCGCCGTCACGTCCAGGCCTCCCACCCCCGACCCGCCGCTCTCATCTCCGCCGCCCCAAAGCCCTAGCCACCTCCAAGCTACCTCGCCGCGTCATCGCCGCCCTTCACATGGACGGCGCCCGCGCCGCACCTCTTCGCTGCACTCCCGCCGAGACGGTGAGTCGCCAACTTGCTCCCGCGACCCCCCGTGGAAGGCGGAGTTCGTAACGGTTTGTTTGTGTGGATGCTGCAGGATGCGGTGGCGACGGCCTCGGACCAGACTGAGACAGCGGCGGCGGCGGTCGAAGCCACCGAGCAGGGCAACAACGGGGCCCCAGCGGCGGACGCCCCCGCCGCCAGCATCGAGGGGCTCGACGGGATAAAGATCCGGAGGCGCCCGGTGACGGGCCCGTCCGTGCACCACGTGGGCCCCTTCCAGTTCCGCCTCGAGAACGAGGGCAACACGCCGCGCAACATCCTCGAGAAGATTGTCTGGAACAAGGACGTTGAGATTTGGCAGGTATGATCATGTTCTGGACTTCCGGAGCATTGTGGAGCCCTGCGCAAAGTGATGTTTCATTCATGTGATGCCAAATTCGTGCCCTGGCTGATTTTGTGTTCGCCAGATGAAGGAGAAAATGCCCCTGTACAGGCTGAAAGGGCCGCTGGACAATGCACCTCCGGCCAGGGACTTTGTTGCTGCGCTGAAAGCGTCGTATGATCGGACTGCTCTGCCCGCTCTGATTGCGGAGGTTAAGAAGGCTTCGCCAAGCCGGGGGGTTCTCAGGGAGAATTTCGACCCGGTGAGTGTGTGGGTTGACTAGTGATGCTAAAATTAGGTGCAAGCAGCCTGTACAGTCTCTTGGCCATTTATATTATCGCCTTTTCGGAGTTCACCTGCTCACTGAATGTGATTTATATTTGATGTGTAAACTACCATTTCGACAATACTATCTTGTATATGAACTTATTTTAGTTAAACTTGTTATGTTGTTTCAAAACTGGTTATTGACAGTGAGGCATTGATACGAATGGGTCATACAACTGTAGGCAGAGATATCAAACTGTGCTTGCCCTTTTATTTATGTCACTACTTACTATTCACTTGAATTGCCTGTTCCCAGTTAGTGGGACTTCCATTGTTGACATTCACTAGCACAAATATACACTGTTTTTTCTTTTCTCGAAGGAGACCGAGCTGTTGATCTTCATTTGTAACACCAACTAAGAAGTGCAGATGCACCTAATAAACTAACTAATGTTTGTTGGGACATAAACAGGTCGAGATCGCTCAAGCATACGAGAAAAATGGAGCAGCATGCTTGAGTGTTCTTACAGATTCAAAATTCTTTCAGGTTAGTAGTTTCTTATCTAGGAGATTTGGATCCTTATGTTCATATGTTGTGGAGTTATCTATACTGAAGATACTTGGCTTCCTTTGATATGCAACCAGGGAAGTTTTGACTACTTGGAGGCCATACGCAATGCTGGAGTAAAGGTGCTATATATTTGGCCATATGTTATACTACTTGCAGAAGTCAATGATTTCATATGTGGTAGTTCGAATGCATGAATGGCTCATGATCTGATCTTCTGAACGCAGTGTCCTCTGCTGTGCAAAGAGTTCATCATTGATGCTTGGCAGCTTTACTATGCACGGTCTAAGGGAGCAGATGCTGTTCTTCTGATTGCTGCCATCTTACCTGATCGCGATATCAGTTATATGCTGAAAATATGCAAAATACTCGGGATGGCAGCTTTAGTTGAGGTCTGTGAATTATTTTTGCAACATATTTTGTATGTTGAAGGCTTTTGACTCTCCTCGCTTGCTGCGCTGGAGTAATTCTACTTGCTGCTGCAGAATAAATCAAATGCACCTTCAGCATTCGAAGTCTGATGGAATTAACATGTTAATTGTGTTGTTGAAGGTGCATGATGAAAGGGAAATCGACCGTGTTATAGGGATAGATGGCATTCAGCTTATTGGCATCAATAACCGTAATCTTGGTATGACATTGTTCTTTTGGTTTAGTTATAAGTTTCGTTGGCACATATTATAACAATCTGGGGGTGTTTGTTGCGAGCAAAATCTGTCCAGTACAAAAACAAAAATGACACCATGTTACTCAGCAAGTAATGTACACATGCATGACAATCTTTGAACGGTTTGAAGAAACCATATTTGAACATCCCTATCTATGTCACATATGTTCTTTACAAGTCATTGCAGTTATTTTATCACCTGGATGCTTGCTGCTTCATACAAACCAATGGATTATTTATTTCTATTTGCCATCATAAATCATATACTATGGAGCTTCTGTTACATGGTATATTTTTTTTGAATTTCCAAGGAGTTGCCACGTGTGCAGACAACACATGCACAAGCGTGCCCGTGGGAAGGATCAAGGATGTGCTCCCTTTTGGTGGTTAATTATGTATAATCCAGATTATTTGATTCTTAAAATGTAAGCTAGAGGTACACTTTAGATCTTGATATCCAACCTTAAGGACGTAAAACATGGTAATGCGTTCATTATTGAAAGTAGATGATTAAAGATGTTAATCTTGTGGTGCTTCATATTATGTTCTAGGATCCATAATTCACAGGACACATAATTATTGCAGAAACTTTCGAAGTTGACATTTCAAACACGAAAAATCTTCTGGAGGGTGAACGGGGACAACTTATAGCCCAGAAGGACATAATTGTAAGTAACCCCATGTCTCTTGCTACCAATTTTGTGCACTTCACGGTTCCCTATTGCTCATGCAGCTGTAATATAAAATTGTTTTTGGACTTTGGACAGTCAGACTGTTGCAGTATTTGATAACGAAGCACTATCCAAATATTCTACACTGTAATCTGGCAAAACAAATATTTTAGTATTTTATATTTTGTAAATTTTGTCATCTGCTACTTGCATTAGTCATTTTTTTCAGTTTAAATTATCGGCATCTCTTGTAACCCCATTACTGGCATTTAGGTTGTACTATGCCGTGAATCAGGCATATGTATCTTTTATTAATGATGTAACTGTCCATGAATTTTAACTCGATAACTGAAGGGAGACCACTGGTAATAATACTCTTATCAGCCCATATAAGGCAGGGTAGCTCTTGGTACACTGTAACATAAATTAGTTATGTGCAGTTAAGGCTCATCTATCAAAACAGTCTCTTTATCAGACGATGAGAAAATTATCGTTGAACTGTAGTTCATCTATGCTATGCTCTATTATCATTGCTCATATTGCTATCCAGAAGTTCTCAGTACAAAATTCCTCTGTGTTGGATTACGTACTGATAGAATCTCTAAGATCACCTAGGCTAGATTAGTTCGGTAGCTAGCTCTATTCATTGATCTGTCTATGCATTCGATAGAGAGAAACAGAAAGAGATGGGGAGGAAGAGGAGTACCTTCTCCTTGGCTTGATGAGCCTGACGAGGTGGCCATGGTGGAGGGCGCCCGCGGCGATGGTGAGTGGGCAGTGGCGGCGGTGCTTCCCGTCACTACTGCGCAGACCTAGATCGGTAGGTGTGTCGGTGGGGTGTATGGCTTGCGACGAACCTCGTGTTGCGTGCCGCCGGCCCCCACCTCTTTATATTGTGCAGGTGATAGGGGCCCGTCAACCATAGTGGGTTGGGCGCCCTCGATTAGGGCGCGGATCTAAGGGCATGTTGGGCCCACTCGGGAGGAGATCATCCTAACATTCTCCCCCTTGATCTCAGCTTTACTTTTAACCATATACTTTTTACTTTACTCGTTTCATCACAGATCGATACATATAACATGTTTCATCGTCACAGCTCAATTGCCGATAGAATCAGACAACTACAACATACCTCTGTTTTGAAACAAATTTTGTTCCTTTTGGGCCTCTCATGATTCAGGAATCATAGGCTTTCCCTTAAACCCATGCCGGCTAAGTGTTCCTTGAACACAATGGGTGGTAAGCCTTTCGTAAGCGGATCCGCAAGCATGTCCTTTGTCTTTATATGCTCGAGACTTATAGTGTGGTCCCGGATTTTATCTTTCACAACATGATACTTTATCTCTATTGTTTTGGCAGCATTACTCGACTTGTTGTTGTGAGCATAGAATACTGCGGGCCGGTTGTCACAGTACATCTTTAGTGGTTTGTCAATACAATCTACCACTTTCAAGTCGGGTATAAATTTCTTTAACCACATCGCCTGCCCCGTGGCCTCAAAACATGCTATAAATTCTGCATACATCGTGGACGATGCAACTATTGACTGTTTGGAGCTTCTCCACGAAATAGCCCCTCCAGCGAGAGTGAACACGTATCCTGACGTGGATTTTCTATCATCTTTGTCTCCCGCAAAATCTGCGTCTGAATACCCTCTTATCTCTAGGGAATCAGATCTCCTGTATGTTAGCATGAGGTCCTTCGTGTCTTGCGCATAACGCAATGCTTTCTTTACTATCTTCCAGTGCTCTGTGCCTTGATTCTCTTGATATCTACCGAGTACCCCGGTGATAAAAGCTAAGTCAGGGCGAGTGTGCACTTGTGCATACTGTAAACTTCCAACAGCCGAAGCATATGGTACTGCTTTCATTTGATCGATCTCGTACTGGTTATTGGGACATTGGAATTTCCCAAAACTGTCGCCCTTGACTATAGGAGCAGGTGTGGCTTTACTAGCATGCATGTTATACTTTTTAAGAACCTTTTCTAAATATGCCTTCTGCGATAGTCCTAAAACTCCATTTTTCCTATCTCGGTGAATTTCTATGCCCAAAACATATGATGCTTCACCAAGATCTATTATATCAAACTTTGAGGACAAGAACTTCTTTGTTTTTTGTAGCAGACTAACATCATTGCTAGCAAGCAAAATATCATCCACATACAAGATTAGGAAAATATATTTCCCATTTTTAAACTTTGCATAAACGCAGTTATCCTCAACATTCTCTTTAGAAAATAGAAAAGTAAAAGAAATGCTTCTGAAAAGCAGTTCATGGATTTTTTATTCATGTTTTCCGCTGCAAAATAAATAAAAGTGCTTTTTAAAAGGTAAATGGAATTAAAGTGATTATTGAAACAATTATGATCCTGTTATTTTTATGACCAACGTTGTTAATAACATAATCATGATTTATTGTTGTTATATGTGCATTTATTTCTATTTTCTGCCCAATGTTGATATAGTTTAAATTGCACGAATAGTTGTATGTTTTAATTTTGACCAACATTGAATTAATGCATGCGATTGTTGTTATGATCTCACTTCATTGTGGTTTTAAAGAGGGTACTACTTGATGAGCTGCATCAAGGATGTTCCAACCCTCAGAGGTGACAACTACACTGAATAGAGAAAGAAGGTCGACTTGGTTTTTGTTTGTGCTGAGGTGGATTGGGTTGTGGACACTCCACAACCGGTCAAACCAACAGGCCAGTCAGAGGTGCAAAAGATGATATGCTGCTTGGGAGAAAAAGAAGAGGGATCATGCTCCAGTGGAGATGTCATATACCCTCGAAAACCAAAAATGGCTCACCGCCAATAAAAAATGCATGGCTTTCATAAAGAACACAATTGAGAATGCTATTGTGGGCTCAATTGCAGAGTGTACTTTTGTAGGGGAGTTTCTTGAAAATATAAAGAGCCAGTTCACTGGTTCTTCAAAGATATATGCTAGCAGCTAGTGACCGAAAATTACACAGGCAGTGGACATGGCATAAGAGAGCACATCCTCAGGATTCTGTCACCAGCTGCTTTAGCAACCGGGTAGCATATATCTTTGAAGAACCAGTGAACTGGCTCTTTATCTTTTCAAGAAACTCCCTTACGGAAGTACACTCTGCAATTGAGCCTACAATTGTGTTCTTTATGAAAGCCATGCACTTTTTATTGGCGGTGAGCCACTTTTGGTTTTTGAGGGTATATGACATCTCCACTGGAGCATGATCCCTTTTCTTTTTTCTCCCAAGCAGCATCATCATCTTTTGCACCTCTGACTGGCTCTGTTGGTTTGACTGGCTGTGGAGTGTCCACAACCCAGTCCACCTCGGCACAAACAAAAGCCAAGTCGACCTTCTTTCTTCATTCAGTGTGGTTGTCATCTCTGATGGTTGGAACATCCTTGATGCAGCTCATCAAGTAGTACCCTCCTGAAAACCACAATGAAGTGAGATCATAACAACAATTGCATGCATTAATCCAATGTTGGTCAAAATTAAAACATACAACTGTTTGTGCAATTTAAACTATATCACCGTTGGGCAGAAAATAGAAATAAATGCACATATAACAACAATAAATCATGATTATGTTATTACCAACGTTGGTCATAAAAATAACAGGATCATAATTGTTTCAATAATCACTTTAATTCCATTTACCTTTTAAAAAAACACTTTTATTTATTTTACAACGGAAAACATGAATAAAAAATCCATGAACTTTATGCTTTTCAGAAGCATTTCTTTTACTTTTCTATTTTCTAAACAAACATTTCGTTTGATCAGTTTGAATAGAAAAGAATTTTTTTAAGAAATTTGCCCAAAAACTGGACAAAAAAAACAAATGAAACCTGCTTCTGAAAAGATGACAGACAAATAATAATAAAAAACGGCAGCACAGCCGGCCTCGGCTGCGCCTCTTTCGGCCCAGAGGCCCGCAACGAGTGCGCGTGGTTTGCATCGTGGCCGTCCATTTGATCGGACGGTCCACCTCACTTTTCGCTTGAAAACCAGGAGAGAGAGCCCCCCGACCGAAAACCCTAGCCCCATTTTCTTTCTCTCCTCCTCGTCTCTCGTCTCTGCCCCGCAGACGGCGTAACGCCCGGCCGCCGGCGACGGCGTCGAAGTCCACCGCGCCGCGCGAGCCCACTTCCCCTTCTTCCTCCATCCTCACCCTCCACTATGGCAGAGAGAGAGAGACGCGGCTGCGCCCCCTCTGCTCCCTTATTCAACAACGTTCTATTGGATGGAGTGGCGGCGCCCCTGTTGACCCCTTGCCGGCGTGTGCGAGCTTACGAAGGAGAGCGCGCCGCTGTCAAGCGGCACAGCGGCGGTGCCCTTTGCCCCTGCGGGGGCTTTTTTTTTGTGATCCAATCGATCCGAACACGGTAAAAGGGAAAAGGTTGATCTTCTTTTACAGTAATTGATCTAGGAAGTGTAGATCTCATTTGCTTTTATTTCTACCGAAAAATCTACACCTAGCAGGCTCTGAAACCATTGATAGTAAGATCTGACCATGGGGTGGAGTACTATGGTCGGCACACTCCATATGGCCAAGTCCCTGGACCTTTTGCAAGGTTCTTACAGGAGACTGGCATAGTGGCCCAGTATTCAATGCCGGGCAAGCCTCAGCAAAATGGAGTAGCTGAAAGGCGTAACCGTACACTTATGGATATGGTGCGCAGCATGATGAGTTACTCCACCTTGCCATTGGTATAATGGATGGAGGCGCTTAAAACCGCCATTCACATTCTCAATAGAGTACCAAGCAAGTCGGTGCCCAAAATACCGTACGAGTTGTGAACAGGAAGAGTGCCCTCCCTACAACACTTAAGGGTGTGGGGGAGCCCAGCTGAGGCCAAAGTGTTTAATCCAAATATTGCAAAGTTAGATCCCAAAACAGTTAGTTGCCACTTCATTGGCTATCTTGATAGATCAAAAGGTTTTCGTTTCTACTATCCAGAGAGATACACAAAGTTTGTAGAAACAAGACATGCAATCTTCTTAGAGGACAAAATGATGAGGGGGAGCATGGTAGCTTGGAAAATTGATCTTGAGGAGAAGAGGGTGCATGCACCTAATCCGATGATTCAGGAGCCATTTTTCTCACTACCTGTTGTACCTGAGGTTGCGGTGCAAGCACCTGTTGTAACTATACCCATGACAACTATGGGAGAAGATCTGGAACCTGCCCGTCAGAAGCCGATTGAACCCGTTGTTGAGCATGAGGGGCAGCAGCCACTTTTAGAAGGTGTGCTGGAAGTTGAGGCACAGAATGAGCCTAGGAGTGAGGCCCTTAGAAGGTCTACAAGACCCAAAAAGTCAGCTATTTCTACTGATTATAAAGTTTATAAAATTGTTTTTGGACTTTGGACAGTCAGACTGTTGCAGTATTTGATAACGAAGCACTATCCAAATATTCTACACTGTAATCTGGCAAGACAAATATTTTAGTATTTTATATTTTGTAAATTTTGTCATCTGCTACTTGCATTAGTCTTTTTTTCAGTTTAAATTATCAACATCTCTTGTAACCCCATTACTGGCATTTAGGTTGTACTATGCCGTGAATCAGGCATATGTATCTTTTATTAATGGTGTAACTGTCCATGAATTTTAACTCGATAACTGAAGGGAGACCACTGGTAATAATACTCTTATCAGCCCATATAAGGCAGGTTAGCTCTTGGTACACTGTAACATAAATTAGTTATGTGCAGTTAAGGCCTCTATCAAAACAGTCTCTTTATCAGACGATGAGAAAATTATCGTTGAATTGTAGTTCATCTATGCTATGCTCTATTGTCACTGCTCATATTGCTATCCAGAAGTTCTCAGTACAAAATTCCTCCGTGTTGGATTACGTACATGACTCCTTGGCATACAGTATTCATGTTTACTTTTGACCTGTTTCAGGTCGTAGGCGAATCTGGACTGTTCACGCCTGACCATGTTTCGTTCGTTCAGGATGCCGGGGTCAAAGCGGTAAGTGAGCCATGAGACACGTGTAAATGAACACTACAGTGATTCCAAAGTCTAGTTATTCTTGCTTTTTGTTACCCTGACTTGACGCCTTGCTGCAGATTCTTGTCGGGGAGTCCCTCATCAAACAGGAGGACCCTGGGAAAGCAATCGCCGGGCTTTTTGGCAAAGATATCTCACCTGTGAGCAGTGCTGTGTAAATAGGATAAAGGGTAAGGAATTATGAAATGCTGGGCCTCTCATATTTTGTATAGATGAACAGAGCGACATGCGCTTTTGGAGAGTTTTTGTCAGCAATTTTGTTTATCTGGCCAGTATAGGTGTTCTTCCCTTGCTGCCATTTCCTGTAAGTTGTAACCGGCCTCTTTGTTCAAAGGATGCAATGCGAAGAGATATGATCGAATAAGCTGGGTGTAGTTGTTAGCAGTTTGAGTTTACTTGCCTTATATTTCAGCTCTCTTCGCTGCTGTATCTAAGTTCGTACTCCCCCCGTCTCATAATATAATATAAGATCGTTTTGCAAGCTGGGACAGAGGGAATCTTGACCATGCTGACAAGTGACAGACTCTGAGGCTGGTGATACTGCAATAAAGCTACTCCCAGGTATGGTTTGGTCTCAGAGTTTCAGTACTGGGGAGCACAAAAAAATTACTCAATGCATTTTGGGAGGAGGATAGTGTCAAAAATGGTCTTACAGTTTGGGACGGAGGAAATAGGACCTAAACCGCACACACAGGCTACCATTGTACAGATCGGATGATAGACCGCTGCAAAACATCCGCATCCTATATGTACTACTCCTCCGTCCGGAAATATTTGTCATCAAAATGGATAAAAAGGGATGTATCTAGATGTATTTTAGTTCTAGATACATTTTTTTATTCATTTTGATTACAAGTATTTTCGGACGGAGGGAGTACCAGATTCTCTAATGTGTTCTTATTAGTCTAGCTGCTTAAAGGACCCCAAGGTATATCGCGTTCCACTTCCACGGCACATGCAATTTACCTTGTAAGATTGGTTTGCAGTATTTTCAGGGAAGCTGATAACACCATCACTTTACAAAAGATTATGATAATCCTATTTGTTTTGTTTATTTAGCTTGTTTTTTTACATCTATTTATAGAACGACTTTATAATATATATCTGGCAAAAAACTTAATAATATATCAAAAAATAAAATTCAGCAAAGTGTGGTCTTATGGTAGCAAACTAAGGTCCTGTTGTTTGGAACAAATTTTTTTATAGGAGTGGAATCTGCAAGGATTTTTTTTCCTATGGGGTCATTTGGATTTATATAGGAATCCTTCATTTCCACTTTTTGAAAGGTTCTAAGTATTTTCTCAAACCTTACGTTTCCACTTCCTTTAAAAATACAACGCAACATGTATCTTTCTCTCTCTTCAAGAGATGTCTCTTGCAAAATTCATGTGAGGCATCCAAACAGCTATAATTTACGTGTTTTAGATTCCTATATAATTTCAGAAGACATGACATCTGGATCTTATTTTTCTTCTTCTTATTATTATGTTTTTCCTACCATGCATTCCGAACAAACTCAAGGATACAATGCAAGGTGCTTTGTGGGGTGTGTGTGTGTGTGTGTGTGGGGGGGGGGGGTGCTTAGACCTTGTACGATGCAAGTTGCTTAGAGAGAAAAAAAATAAAGTTTTTCGTAAGCTTCAATGCTTATCTCTACAAAATGAATGTCTAGGTAAGCATCAATCCTCTACAAATAAGTCGTGGTAGACACTTAATTAGACATCCCTTCTGTAGAGATAAGCATTGGTGTTTAAGAAAAACTCGTTTTGTTACTATAAGCACCTTACATTGCACAAGGCCTTAGAGAAATAAATTGTTTTTTTAAGCACCGGTGCTTATTTGTAGAAGGTAGGCTATCATTTCTCTTACATGGATAAGCACTGATGTTTTTAAAAAACTTGGTTTATGTTACTAAGTATCTCTCTAGGCACCCCTCAATGGTGCTTAAGAAAATTTTGGTTTATTTTACCGAGAGCATGGTTAATAGTATTGGCTGTATGATATTGTCATGTCATCTATAGTCAAGTTTATAGTTGGCAAGTATAATAGTTAGATATAAAATATATACTATAGTTTATTAATACATGGACCGACTCACTCTCTCATAAAATCTTTAGATGTATTACGTGCTTTGTAGCCCGCTTCTCTTCTCTTTTCAAGCAAAATATGTTATCTAAAGACTTACAATCCGTTTATGCCACCTTATTATACTTGCTCTAAGCATCTCTTTAGTCATCATGCCTCTTACTATGCAAATTAGAAATTGGAGGGAACATCCCATTTTTTTAGTCCATGTAAAAGTTCCTTTTCTTTAGGAGTTACAGGTATAGCTGGCCATCCATCGGGCTTCAGGCCGGGCCTACCAAAGCTCGACGCAAAAACCTAGGCCTGAGCCTGTCCCGGCCGTCGGGCCTAAAATTCAGGCCCAAGCTCGGCCCACCAGTCAAAATGTCTGTTGGGCCTTGGGCCATGGTCTGGACCTCTTCCTTAAAGTGCAAATACGATGGGCCTGAGCCTGGCCCGACCATCGGGCTCAAAATCTAGGCCTAGGTCGGCCTGTCGGCAAGGTCGGGTCAGGCCAGGTCGGGCTTTTTCGGGCCGGGCTGCCCATGGCCACGTATAGTTCCAGGTAAACATTCCTAAGAAAGAAGATTTTTTTTTTTGAGGAACATTTTTTTAGGGGCTCGGAGCGTGCGGAGTTGGCCTCCGATGCGCGGCCGAGATTTAGGCCCGTTCAATGAATCCTCTCATACGGGCCATTTGTCGACTCGGACCTTCAGGGCTTCACGGCATTTTTCTGTCACATTTTCACACGGCAAACAAATCGAGCCCAAGTGCGAACCCACTGCCCGCCTCCCCCCTCCAGCGACGGTGGCCATGCAGTGCCGCCGCCGCCTCGCCCCCCTCCTCCGCGCGCCGTCGCCCAAAACCCTCCTCCCCCTTCTCCTCTCCCGCCTCGTCTCCTCCTCCTCCCCCTCCTCCCCGCCGCCCTCTAGGGGCGGCGGGGATGAAGCCGGGGACGGCAGCGTCGCCGGGGTGGCGGTGAAGCAGGTGACGCGGGGGAACCTGGCGGAGGCGCTGGAGGAGCTGCGGGCGCGGGTGCGCGACGCCGCGTTCGTCGGGATTGACCTGGAGATGAGCGGCGTCACCAGTGCACCGTGGCGGGACACCTTCGAGCTCGACCGCGCCGACGTCCGGTACCTCAAGCTCCGCGACTCCGCCAAGCGCTTCGCCGTGTTGCAGCTCGGCGTCTGCCCCTTCCGCTGGGACCCCGCCAAATCCGCCTTCGTTGCCCATCCGTGCGTGCCCGCACTTTTCTTCTTCCGTCCTCTCCACCACTACCTAAGAATACGCCCCCGTTTACTATATTGTACTAGCTTTGTTCATTGGTCCTAGACATCCACTACGGCCGTGTATTGATGCCGTGTACCTTGTTAGGATCTGATGGCGCAATGCCTTTGGCATTAGCTTCCAGTGATCTCTTGCTCTTTTAGACCATTCATATATAAAACTTCTATGATATTTAGCAGAGAGTTAGCACTTATAAGACCTTGTTTTGGGCTGCCAATCCCTTGTTATCTAATAAAAGACCGGTAGCTGCATAGATCGCAGATTGATCTCATTGACTGAGATGGTGACACGACACCTGAGTGCAGTTAATCTGAACATTCAAGAACAACTGATGTAGAATGACTTACAAGGAATGCGTTTCATACTTATTTTATGCAAAATTATAATGCACCCCACCAGGATAGAATTGGTATAGCTCAAATTGCAACCGGTATTGTCATGACATAATTTTTCTTCTTCTGGGCAGGCATAACTTTTTTATCTTCCCTCGCAAGGAGCTTCCATATGACAGTTCATCTCACGAATTTCTCTGTCAGACCACTTCACTTGACTTCCTAGCAAAACACCAGTTTGATTTCAACACGTGCTTCCATGAAGGTGACATCATTTACCTGTAACACTTTGTTAATCTATATGCATGTCTCTGAATCTACTAGCCTATTTGATCCAAATCATGCAGGATCGATCTTAGTCATGCACTAAATATATTTTTGTTACTAATGAGCCTGTGCATAAAAATCATGCATATAAACCCTAGATTGTTTGTTTATTTATGATATTTCTTTAATCTCAGGAATATCTTATTTATCCAGAGCACAAGAAGAAGAGGCTCTTCAGAAACTAAATGTACTGCATCATGATGGAATATCTGCATTTCCAAATACTTCTAAACAGGAAGAAGATGTGCAGTTAAAGAGTACTGCTGATCTTCTTTTCTCAGAGAGAATGAAGATCAGATTTAATGAGTGGCGTGATGCGATAAGCGCCAACCCCAGGGTGGATAACCATAAGTTAGGAAGCAATAAATTCACCACAGACCAATTTCAGACAGTTTTCTTCAAAATGCGCCCAGCTATTATGCTTGATGGGTTTACATCACATCAATTAAAGTTAATTCAACAGGTAAGTCCTGACATATCCAATGCTTGAAATACAGTGGTAGCTGGACAGCTAGTTTCTGTCTGTTTCATGTGTGTACAGTTCCGTAGTAAACGTGCCTTGTGAAAATACAGCCAACGATAATTCAGTTTAGAATGATGTATGTGGATGTGGATACGGATTGATGTTTTCTGTTGCATATTCTTCAACGTATCAGTGTCTAATGATCTTAGATGACGCTTCTTGGCATGCACTATTTCTTTTATGATCAGATGATATATTTCCTGTGCAGGTTTTGAGAAAAAACTTTAGAGACCTCATGTATGTTTGTACATTTGGCGAGGATGAAACATCAGAAAGGAGAGTAGTTTATACAGACAACAACGAAGACAGTATATTATTGATGGTAAGACAATTTTCTTGCTTCCTTATTAAAAATTGCACATGCTTTACTTTAGATTGAATGTTGCATTGTTGCTTTCTGTCCATTATAAATCTAATTTTGCTCCTGACTGCTTCTATCTGCTGGATTCACTTGTAGATTGAATGATGCATTGTTGCTTGTGAAACTTGCTCATATGTTTTTCTTCAATTAATAAAATAAGAATAAACAACAGATAATCATGATGTGTATAATCATTACTCCAGTACCGTGAACAATACATAGTGATCTCTGTGGGAGATATTAGTTTTCGGTCAGTAACTAATCACTCTGATTTTATTTTAATACAGAAAGATGTGCAAGAAGATCTATTCAGAAGAAGAAAAGCAAAAGTGGAATCAGCAATAGGAATCCGCCATGTCATTGATCTTATTGCCTCAGAAAGAAAATTGATTGTTGGTCACAGTTGTTTCCTAGGTATACTATTTTTTGCCTACAAATACTTCTATGATAAGTGACATTGCAGTTGTCATTCCTGATGAGGTTCCCCTATATACTGAGATGATGTTTTCCGATCATGGAAGTTACCTTCCAGATGTTTTGGGAGTTTCAGCCAGTAGATGGCCGACTGAGTTGTTGGTTGCTTTCTTCTAACTATCTCTATTTTGCAAAACAGATATTGCACAAGTCTACTCCAAATTTATTGGGCCTCTTCCCTCATCCATTAAGGAATTTGCCTTGGCTATCAACAGAATTTTCCCACATGTTGTAGATACTAGGCATCTTATGTCTGCCAGCGATGCGGTTCAGCATCTGATGAGGCAGAAAAGCAAAGCACTTTCTTCAGCCTTCTCATTATTGTGCCCTGCATTTCATTCAACTGCTGGGGAAGCATCTATCCCGGCTCCTGTGAGAATAGAAGTCGAGGCAGATGAAACAACGTATGGTTTGTCCTGGGTTCTTCATATTTTACGTGCTTCTTTACAACAGTTTACTTGCTTATGAAACAATGTATGATATGTTCCTGACCAGTGATGTTTTGATGTACTCACAATCATTTTTAGTATACATGCTTATGCACAAATTGCTTTTGCATGTAGAATATCGCTGTTAGCTTTCCATCTTCAGTACAGTTACTTGGTTTAGTCAAATGGTATTATTTCTGATCTTTTCTCTTATTTGTTTCCCTAACCCTGCAGGTTATCATGCTTTGCTTCAGGTGCTAAGCATGAGGCAGGGTATGATGCATTCATGACTGGATGTGTTTTTGCGCAGTTGTGTGCCCATATTGGCGTCAAATTTGAAGACTTCACACCTAAGGAGAACCTAGAGATGAATAAGAAGATGAAGAAATATATCAATCTTCTGCCCCCTAGCTTTAACAGCGGAACAGTACTTGATTTGCGTACTGGAATGGAGAGAGCAGATGCATGTTATAAGCTTAGATATCCTGCTGCTGTGCATGATAACATTGTTCTCATCTGGGGATTCCAATCTGGGCTGAGCGCAAAAGATATGAAGGGCTGCATCTGCAAAGTGTTTGGCCCAGCTTCAGTAACGACCGTCTTCTCGATCGATTCCACTGCTGTTCTCATTCAGTTCAGTAAACAAGAGTCTGTAAATGATTTCATGGATCTGAAGGCTACGTTGGAGAAGCAAGATAGTGCTATTTCACTCTTGCACCCTCTGTCAACTATATTAGAAGGAGGCCAAACACGAGCTGCAAACTATGATACCTACAGAGACATCTGCAGCTCATCTGTAACGAAGTATTTCTTTGCTGATCAAGCTAATGCGGTCTGTTCGGCTTCAGATACTGAGCTCAGAGGTGAGAACGTAGATGCCGGTGATGCACTGGGAACAAATAGCGTTCTTGATGAAACTGCGCATACCTTGGTAAAGCATGCAGAAGGAACCAAGCATTGTTCCAAGAAGCAAGATGCTACTGATATTTCATGCCAAGACATCTTGGATGCGCTTCAAGATGGTAAAACTTTATTTGGTAAACAAACCAGGCGGACATGACTAACATGGATTACTCTCCGAGTATGGTATACTTTGCTGTGGCCTGACTGCTCTGAATAACTATTGTTTCAAAGAGCATTTGTTTTGTCGATGTATTTTTTGATGCTACTCCACCACTGTAACTGTGCAGTAAAGAATAACCTTGTACTGACGCAGCAATGACTTATTTTTTTTCTGATCTCAGTTACAAGTGTGATTGTTTCATATGCCATCCTCTGTTCACTCACTGGAGAGCATTTGCTCTGCTTCTGAAGTTCATGGGTTAAAAACTGACACAACCCAGATTAGTACACCTTCTCATAGTGGAGGGAAGTGTAAGAAGCTTCCATTATGTTAAAGTTTTGCTACAAAATTGCTAATGTTTGGATGGTGACTAAAACAGACCATGCCAAATATTTTTTTTCAAAGCCAAAGTTCTAGCCAACTACAATTCACTTCTCTTACCAACATTGGCCAAAATATGTGCAGCCAAAACCTTAACCAAAAATATTGGCTAGCCAAATTTTGATTGGAATGTTGCACTGTGGGGTGTTGTTCGTTTGGGTTTGCTTCTTCACCTTTTTTTTTTGGCCCCATTTGTCAGAGGACATCGGTGTGTTTCCGTTTGTGTATATTGGTGGGGTGGCATACATTGCTCTTGTCTCCAATTCCATGAAAGAATTTGAGAATTTGCGTCATGTGAAAATCGTCTAGATGTAAATCAGTTCCTCTTGTATATTTTTGTACAGAAGACTAACCAGCTTACTGTTTTGGTTTAATTTTTGCACTCTCGTGATCTACACCAACGCCCACACTCATTATTTGTTTCCTTTCACAGGTCTTCCGATATTTAAAAGAAGTTGATTTCATGATCAGTGTGGAGAACCCTATGACATGATTATGTGTTTGATTGAAATAAACACAAAAGATAATTGAGTTTCTCTTGCTATTGTTCTGTAGAACATAAGTGGTCATATATACAAACATGAATGTCTCACGTATTTGAAAAGGCCTGGAATACAAAACATTTTTTAAAATCTAGTGTAGGGTTCATTTTAAATGGTTTTAGAAATTTGAAGGTTTAATATAGAAGTTCATGGTTCAAACCAGACCAAGCACAACAGAATAGGGCCCAAAACAGATATTTTCTTTTTAAAGATATATAGGGACCAAAGTAGTTTTTTTTTTCATTCAGTTTTGGCTTATATGAATAAAACTGCAATTATAGCGTGAGTTAGTCAGACCATTTCAAAGTTTGAAATAAAACCACGTCACTTATTTATGAAAGGATGTAATATAACACTACATTGATATGGCTAAATCTAGCATGAAATATAATTTTGAGAGATATCATGAAATTGTTTCATAATGTATGTTGAACTTTATTTTAAATAACATATTTGGATAGAAATTAGTTTTGTTTAAAGAAACATATTTTGGCTGAAGTTGATGATCAAGTGCAATAATGTAACAGTTCCTTTGAACCCTATGGCGTTTAAAATTTCTTTTGATTGGAATAAACGAATGGAGCGTAAATTCCTAAGTAGTCTAAAAAGCCCTTATTTTTAAGTCATACATGTCGTTTCTTTGGGTTTTACCCAAATGAACTAGAGGCGAAGAGCTCGTCGATCTCCGCCCTCTCCTGCCGGATGAAGCGCTGGTTGGACTCCACATATGCATCATCTTGGATGGATTCGAGGATGGCGGTCTGCTCCGCCATCTCCGCCGCCTAGGTGACCTCGAACTCCACCAGGGCATTCTCCATGCCGAAGCCCGCAACCGGCTGCTCCTCCTCCGGCTCTGCCGTGTCATCCACTTCTGGATCCTCCTCCTCCATGGGCTGGGGGTCCTGCTCCGCCTGCCTCCTCCGGCTTAGACGAATCCATAGGCAGACCGACATCGGCACGAGCGGCGCACCTAGCCTGGATCTCCTCCTCGATCTGCAACCAGCGTTCCGGCGTCAACATTGCATAGGTGGGGATCCTCTGCTTGGCCATGGTTACGGGACAATGGGAGGAAGAGGGAAGCTGGCGGCGCGATGGGAGGGAGAGGGAAGCGGACGGGCTAGGGTTTCGCTGCCGCTGTCCGGCTTAAATAGACATGCTTGCTCCCTCAGGCGGCACGTCGGAGCGGCGCCATGCGGCACCATGAATGCATCTGCACCGAGAACCGATGGAGGCGCCCGTCGGACCGTCGGTCAATGTGTGTGACCGCGTGAGCCCTAGTGCTCAGTTCGACGTGGCGAGCGTGTCCGGACCTCCCGATATCCGCCCCATATATGGGCCGGATATGGGGGTTGCTGGTCAGTCCGGGTGTTTAGTCTGAGTATGGTGACCTCGGTGGGTGTGTTTTTTCTGTCCGGACACTGACCGGTCAGCCCGTCCGGACGTTTGGGGCGGGTATGGGGTGTCCGGTTGTAGGCGATTATACTATTTTCAAAAGTGTGAACTTCAAATATTTTGGCACCTAAAGTTGGGCCTTATGTTTTTTTTTTGAGAAACACAATATAGACGCAAACGCTCACAACCTCACTATCAATAGGAACCACGCCTCCCACTGAAGACTATCCCACCTTTATGAGACACCAGTGTATCAAGCCTAGGATTTGGTCCCTGGTGGATTGGGGGTACCACTAGCATCCTAATCATCCAATCACAGGTTGGTGCTTGCTGCGTAACTCAATTCCGCAATGTGCAACTTGGTTGGCTTAGGAGAAAAAAATAGCAGGTCCACAAAAATACCATACTTGCAGCGTCTCCTTGAAATGTTTACCATGTGTTCGGTTTGGTACGATGATTCTTGCAGATCATGGACATTCAACCTTGTGTACTACCAGAATGCGTTTGGTTTCGTGTGATGAGTCCAGAATGAAGAGTTTACACACTGTAGGTCCTTTTATTTGACCATGTGGTGAAGAGGTCCTTTGGTTTCTTCTTGTTCTTTGAGCTCAACCAAACCAGAGTCGCCGTCCGCAGAGTTTAACCCCAACCAACCAACCAACCAAAGCACGCACGCTAAACCCCCCCTCCTCGTCGCTAGCGCCTCCATGGACGCCGGCGGCGAGCTCAATGCGGCCGTCGCGGAGCCGATCGGGGCCGTCCAGTACGCCCCCTCCCCCGGCGCCACCTTCGACGACGACTGCGACGACCTCTACGGCGACGTCAACCTCAGCTTCCTCCCCCTCCCGCCGCTCTCCCCTTCCCCTTCCTCCCCTCCCAAGACCCCCTCCCCCGGCCTCTCCATCCCGTCCCCGTCCCCGTCTCCACCGCCGCGCCGCAATCCGTCCCCCAACCCGCAGCCCGAGCCCGTGCCCGAGCCCCCAAAAGACCCCACCCCGCAGCACCAGCCGCCGCTTCCTCTGCAAAAACCGCCCAGCCCGCGACAGCCAAAAGCACCCACCTTCCGGCACCAGCCGCCGCGGTGCGCGTCGGGGGGCTCTACGTCGTCGTCGCCGCCCACCACGGCGCTCTACATCGGCGACCTACCCTGGTGGACGACGGACGCGGAGGTGGAGGCCGCGCTCGCGCCGCACGGCGCGCTCGACGGCCTCTACTTCTACGCCGACAAGTGCTCTGGCAGGTCGCGCGGTTCCTGCCGCGCCGACTTCCTCCACCCGGCCGCGGCCGCCTCGGCGGCGGCCGCGCTCCACGGGCGCGTCTTCGACGGGCACCACTGCGTCGCCTCGCTCTCCTGTCCGCCCGAGCTCCGCCGCTTCGGTGCCGACTCCGACGCCTCGGCTCCGGCCCCGGCCCCAGGCCCGAACCCCACCCAAGGCCGCGGCGGGAGCGCGAGCAGCGTGACAGCAGCCCGGGGCAAGGTGGGGTCTTTGGGCGATGGGTCGGGTGTGGGACCCATGGCTCCCCGGCCGCGCCAGTTCGCTGCGATGATCGGAGGCGGCGGCGGGTTCCCGTCGTCGATTGGGCAGTACAATGCGGGGATGGGTACTGATGCGATGCCTCCTGTGGTGCCGCCGCGTGTGAACCCGGCATACTTGGCAGCCAGCAGAATGGCAATGGGTGGCCCTGGCACAGGGATGTGGCCTAATCAGGGGATGGCTGGGGGCTTATGGGGTGGGCTTCAGCCATGGAATTTTGGAGGCTGTGACATGTCATGGCAGCAGCAGCACCACCGCCAGGCGCAGCAGCAGTACCGGGGTGGGAACGGGGGCTATGTGAAACTGCGTGGCAATGGGCAGGAAAGACCAGGTGGTAGGAATCAGGACAGGGACATTGGCAATGCGAGGGGCAACCCAGATAGAAGGCAGTATGGCCGGGGCGGCGGCGAACGGCCCAGGGAGAGGGACCGGCATCAGGAGTATGTGCCGGAGAGGGAAAGGGGCCGTGAGAGGAACTGGAATGACAAGGATCAGCACGGTGGTGGTGAACAAAAGAGGTACCCGCAGTACACTGAGCACGATGACTGGGAGCGGCGAGGGCGGCTCAGGTCAAGGAGCCAGTCAAGGGACAGTGATGATGATGATGATCATCCGAGAAGGCGGCGCTGATTTTGCGCCACCTGCCGGCTAAATGGTAATTGAAATTCCAGGGCACATAGAATTTTCTAACTTTTATACTTTCTCCTGTGACTAGCATATCCTGTGAAGTTGTCTCACAAAGATTGTTTCTCCTCAGCATATTTTTTGCGCAACCATCCATTGTGTTCTGGCTTGTAGTTATACTATATTTCTAGTTTAATTTGGTTGACCAGCTTTCCCAGCCTATATCATACAACTATGAATGGAGCTCTGCCAGTGAGTCCATATTAGTTTGTAAACATACATAGACACTTCATGTTGTAATGTACCAACAGACAGGATGATACCCTTCTGCGCCATGTTTTACAATGGTGTATGAAAAGTAGATCGAAAATTTGTGCCAGTCCCAACACGTTATGGAATATGAGATAGATGCATATTTCATCACTATGTTTAATCAGTATGATGCATTACTCATGCACCCAGTTGTGTTTTTTTTGTCAATTTTCTAGAATAGGGAGTCAGATTGGACACATTTTGTCTTCAAATTGTGTTGAATAGATCAGTGTAAGCATTCAATGTTGAATTTAATTTTTTTTAGAGAAGGAATGCGTTTCATATTTTCCAGGGTGTATTTCGAGTGAACAAAGACATGCTTATTCATTAGGAATTTATTTTCAGTGAACTTGAAGTCACAGTTTTTGTTACCATAGCGAATTGGTACAGCTATCTTGGCTCTGTTGCAGGGCGTCTAAAATGGCGTATTTATGACATTTACCGTGGTCTTGTTGTTTGTTATTTGTTAACTCTTATCTATGTGCTAATCCAATTTAGCTTTGGTTACAGCTAGTTGTGTTGATGTTTAGGACTTCCTAGTGCGCCTGTTACTGAAACATGTAAATTTGCTAATTGTTAGCATTATCCTTGAAGGTTATGTGTCAAGAATTATAACAGTAGGGCAAATTCTGTAGTAGATAATACTCATTACCATTCTTTTTTTTGCCACAGTAATTTCTGCTACTCCCTCCGTTCAATAATAAGTGTTGTGGTTTTAGTTCAAATATGAACTAAAACGACGACACTTTATGGAACGGAGGGAGTACCTTTTAACACCTGTGTCGATCGAATGCTGCATTGTCCAATTTAAGGGAGTAATTGTGAGCAAACAAGGAGTAGAAACAAAATGGGCGTCTGATATGTACTATCTCGTATACCATCAATCAGCATTTTGGGTCATGTTGTTCTGCATAGGAACCAATTTGAGATAAATGCTAACTTGCCCTATGCTCATCCATGCATCTGCTGACCATGTCCATATGGTGTTGCCATGCGGCGCGCCTGAACTAAGCTTTCATACCTCAATGTCTCTCCTCAACCCAACTGAGACACTGGTATCTGGCCGCACAACTGTTTCATCAAATTATAGCTTATAAATCACATTCAACATTTCTGCCAGTAAACTGAATAGTTTTTTCTTAAGTATTTCCAAATCATATGCTTTCTGCATCTTGAATCAGCACAAGTGCTATGCATTCCAAGAATAGCAGAAAAGCACTCTACATCTAATTGGCTTAAGCAAGTTATCCATGACCAGCTTTTCAAGATCCTAGTAGTTATTATGCTAATTGCTACTCCCTGCGTCTCAAAATAAGTGTCTCAACTTTAGTACAAAGTTGAGACACTTATTTTGGGACGGAGGGAGTACGTAATAAAACTTTGTTATCAACTTGTTTTGTAGAAGCTGCTCTTTTCATATTAATTGCCGCTTGTTATCTGCTCCCATTCAAGGTACTGGGAATAAACTGCTAATTTCTTGTGTGTAGATTCCTGAAACTGAAAATTAGAATTGGAAGATGTGTTTTTATCCTTTTTGAGCCACCTTTAAGCTATTTCCTGGGAGTTGTGAGGCAAGGTTGCTTCATTGCCGCAAAAACGTTTGATAGGGAGAGGACGATGAAATGAAGGGAATGTATATTTGTAGTAATTACAGTGGAGATGATGGTTTTTTACTAAAACAATCGGTGCCAAAGCATCAAGTCACACATAACTAATTTCCATTTGTAAACAGATGATTTCAGTTACTAATTTCTTGCGTGCTCAATTTGATCAGAACACGAGTTACGTACATAATTGATTGATTCTATAGTTACGAATGTGTGTTTTGTAAATGTGAAATGATCTTGTATAGTTGTTCAAATATGCTGACTTTGCTCATTCATATCTGCAGGCATACTATTACCAGCCTTTTGCGCCCCTGTTCGGCCACTTCTGCTCTACCAGGAGTTGCTGCGGACACAAGGCTTACTCAGTAGCGTCAACTTACTACGAAGGAATTAGTTGAGACATAGACATAACCGGACATATTATCTTTTGCACGCCATTTTTAAATATAACTTATATGGTACTTAACTCGGGTAACCGTTCGAAGATAGTGGTCCTACGTTTGGCCTGAATGATTCTGTGTTGTGTTTAACTCCAAGAATATATTTGGAAAACTGTTGTTAACTGTTGTAGTGACAGCATCGTCCATTGTAGGATGTGGTTTTGAACCATGAACCTCTTGGTTGCAAGTTGCATGCAACTAACCAGTTCACCAACACTTCCTTTTTAGGGCATCTCCAACAGGTTGTATGTTAGTCTCGTTGATAAAATGTCCATGACATCAACTCCAATAGGTTGTATCTAAGGTATCCAATAGATGGTGAGCAAATAAATGTGATTGCTCTCTATTTCACCTTGGAGCTTGTGCAAAGGTTGTTGGTTAATCTACATACAACTTTGCTCTCTCTCCACATTTATTAGATGCCACATCATCACTATGTCCTAGGTGGCAAATTTACCAACACCTATCTTACAACTGTTGGAGATGCCCTTAGAGTTATGATGTGGGCAGCGGAAGCTGAGGCATTTATTGGGTTTTGAACCCTGAACCTCTTCTTGGTTGCAAGTGTATGCACTTGACCAGTTCATCCGAACCGATGAAGAGTGTTGGCAGGGTGGTTGTGTCTTTGGGTTGATGAATTTCTGCTGTATCATTGATAGGCCATTACCCTAGCCAGCTTTGGGCTGAGGAATTGGCGCTGTAGCTGCCCTCTTTTCCTTTTTTATTTTTCTCTGAAACATCCATCGATCGCTTGATCAACCACTTTTTGTCGCCCTCTCCCTGCTAAATCAATGAAACACCAGCAATTTTGCTGGGTCTCTTAAAAAAAACGGTGCAGATGCTGTTATGCCAGGGAGAAGTATAAACATGATTTGTGGAAGC
Source organism: Aegilops tauschii subsp. strangulata (assembly GCF_002575655.3). NCBI lineage: Eukaryota > Viridiplantae > Streptophyta > Magnoliopsida > Poales > Poaceae > Aegilops > Aegilops tauschii. The sequence goes on along the minus strand of NC_053036.3, from coordinate 426,271,939 downwards.
TAGAGCCCTGCCGCAAATTCTGTTTTGCCATTTGACTTGGATTGGAATTGGAAGCAGGGAAGTGGCCATTGGGCAGCTAGCAGTTGAGGTGGCTCTCCTCAAGATATACTCTCTACACATTTTGTTGCCGTGGTGCTTAACAGTAATAAACTTCGCATAATAAGCTAACGAAACTGCTCTGCGGACGATAAACTGGCTGCACGATGCTAATCCAGCCGTCTGCTCCACTATCACGATTAGCATGGACGCACTGAGATGTTGTGTCGGGCACAAATCGTCCAATATGCATCGTGTGCATAGCAACGCTCGTAGGCTAATAGAAGAGAGGTGCTAATCTATTGTCGAACGCTCAAGCACGTACAAAGCAATAATGCCCCAGAAAAAAGAAGACGAAAAAGAAGCAGAACTCTAGATGATAAAGTTGACGAGTGTGCGTAAAGGATGATCTGTGAATCTGTCTGTCTGTTGATGTATGTTCTTTTTTTTTTGAATGTTGTGTTGATGTATGTTCTACGGCTGAGCTCGTCACCTACTGGACTGGAGCACGGATGCTGAGAGAGTGAATTGCAGAAAACCACCACATTAAAGCGTAAGTTTGCAGAAAACACTCTTACGAATTTGGGACAAAAAACACTGATTCTTGATCTAATCTTTTGTAGAAAACACTGATCAGTTGCTCGAGGTCTCACTGACTAGAGGATATCGCTGCCCATCGCCAAAAGACAACGCCTCCCCGACGGAGGCGCCTGTGGAGTGACAGATATTACCATATCCTGAGTTTGTGGAGTTATTGCATAAGGTGATAAGGATTAATGGGGAACCCCAAAGTTTAATGTTATTGTTATATGTTATCTTAATTATTCTCTTGTATTTCTAGAAGCTTGCATGGAGGTTATAATCATAGGTGTGTATTTTGTTCAAGTAAGAATAATACATAAATTTACGAAAATACTAACGCCCACACATGTGGCTATCTTGCAACTCGCCCACACGCGTGGATCACCGTCCAGTTAAGTTTGCACGAATCTTGACACACTGAGGCAGTTTTCGCGTGCCACGTAGGACGAGGCTGGTGTGTGGGCGTTTGGCAGTTCGCTCGCATGCTGGTTTCTCGCACGGAGAGGCCGCAGTTACGAGTCGGACGTGCGGTGGAACTACCATCGCGCCCGCACGCCGCGCACGACTCGTATTCATCGTCTCCCACGTCTGCCCCTTTTCCCCTCCTCGGCGCTGCAGTTTCTCCCCCACCCCCTTCATTTCTTCCCATTCCCTCGCCCACACCAGCAGTTCCATTTGATAGCGGTTGCAGTCGAGAGGGGGCGGAGGCGGCGGCAGCGGAAGAGTCGCGGGTATTCGCGGCCGTCGCTGGTGTTCACCGGACTGGAGCGTCGTCGCCGGAGCAGCCACCGCGAGTAGGTAAGGCTTTCGAAGCTTTCTACTGGTCCAATCTGTCTCCCTTCCTCTCTGGTCACATCCTTCTCGAGCCCTTTCGAGATTCAGGTGGATTCGCGGCACTTGAGTGTCCCCGTTGGCAGGGGAGTCGCATGTGTGCCATTTAGGCCGGCATTGCGTAGTTCCGTCGCCGTCGCGGTGGTAGTCAAGCCAGCGAGGCTCGCCCGTTCGGCAACTATCTCTCTGTTTTGAGAGATTTGATGTCTGCAATTCTATGTGGCAACGATTTCTACTGTGTTTTTGTTAGTTTTGATGGTCTTGTAGGCTGCGATTATCACTATTTTAGGGGTGATGTTGTAGTCGAACTCAGGGACTGATAGTTGGGTATGAACCCCAGATCTAGTTAGGTGCATTTCATTTGTAGGATAATGGCAGTTTGGGTTTCATTTGGAACTGTTTTAATTTGCTATTATGTTCTGTGCAGACATGGCAATTTCAATGCACTTGTTTATCTACAACTTTCCTACTAGATGGCAACTAATTTTCTGAAGCAAATTTGTCAGTTGCCATGTTCTATGTAGGATAATGGCAGTTTGGGTGTTCCACGTACTCACTTAGTTGCCACACTGTTTTACGATAACATGACAACTTGAATCTATTAGATGGCAACTCCCTTTTATGAAGCCAATGTGTTAGTTGCCATATTATATGTTGGATAATGACAGTTGGGTGTTCCACTGTACTACCTTAGTTGTCACATTGTTTACTGCTAACATGGCAACTTGAATCTACTAGATGGCAACTGCCTTTTCTGAAGCAACTCCGCCAGTTGCCATGTTCTATGTAGGATAATGGCAGCTTGGGTGTTCCACGTACTCACTTAGTTGCCACGCTGTTTTGTGATAACACGACAACTTGAATCTATTAGATGGCAACTCCCTTTTATGAAGCCAATGTGTCAGTTGCCACATTATATGTTGGATAATGGTAGTTGGGTGTTCCACTGTACTGCCTTAGTTGCCACATTGTTTATTGCTAACATGGCAACTTGAATCTACTAGATGGCAACTGCCTTTTCTGAAGCACCTCTGCCAGTTGCCATGTTTTTGCACTTGTTTCAGTGGCCATTTTTCGCCTACTGTGCATGTTTAGCAGACGACAATTACCTCATTTCACACACTAAGACTTCAGTTGACATATTTGTTATTGCGCAAACATGACAACGTAAATCTTTTTAGTACATGGCAACTTCAGATTGAACCCAAATTTTGTCAGTTAGCTTGTTTATGCAGTCATCCGCGTCTCAATTTTTGCTAATTTGCGTTCAGGGAGGTGGCAAACTACATATACGCAGCATGGCATTATTTTGCATGCCTTTTTCTTAAGTACTTTTTTTGTCAGCTGCTTAGTTTTGCTTAGGAGCACATGCCATGCATTTTTCAGATTTGCAGGTGGCAACTCCCTCTTATGACACATCGTACACATTTGTTTTAGGGTGAACATGGCAGTTTTCATTTTGTTGTCTATGATCTCCACTGCCTCGTTACTTCGTGCATCTCTTTCTGCAACTGTCGACTGTGTTTTCATTTGTACTAACGTGTTTTTGTTCTTACCATAGCACCATGGCTTGTGGTGACCAGCAAGACGATGATGACGACTTCATGGAGGTACCGCCACGGAATCGTGCGACCGGTCATATGAAAGACGGCGACGAGGTCATTTTTCCCCTCTGTTTATTGTGATACTGAGTTTACATTCATCTGTCGGAACTAATTTTTAGTATATTGAACATGGCAATAATGACCCTTTTGTGTTCTGTAGAAGAAGAAACGTCAGCGCAATAGGGCTTCGCAAGAACGCTTGACTATATTGACCAAGGGTTTCACTGATGATTAGAAGGGAGCTGCCGGTGAGATGGGGATGCAGGCATTAATTGATGGATGTTCGATGCACGAATCTAGTGAACCCTTTGTGTGATTGGCTCGGTGAGATATACGACCCCCTGTCTAGGGAATTCGTCATCCTGGGACGTGGAAGACTCCCTTTGGATGAGGAATCTGCATTTTGCACTTTGGGTGTCCCCCGTGGAAAAATCAAAGTTCTGTATGAGGTGAACAATGAGATTGAGGAAGTTTTGTTCCCCCGATTGTTTCCTGGAATGGCATCCATGCCTAATATGACTGTGCTGGCAACTTCGCTGGAGGGCATGACAACCCATGGCGAGGTATTTAAGATGAAGCTGCTGATGTACTTGATCTCGTCTGTCTTTGTGCCTACCACGTCGCTGCGCCCAAGCAACAAGTGCTTCCCCATCTTGGTGAATGCTCTCTCTCTATTCTTTTTCCTACAATCTTCTGTTTTTTATGTCACATAGAAGCTAGTCACTGCCAGTTGACGTTTTTATTGACTGTCGACGTGGTGTCTTTTGTTCTCAAATCTTTGTGCAAGCGAAAATGAAAGATGTTAAAAACATGAATTGGTGTAAATTCATTGCCGACTTCCTGCATGATGCATTCTCAAATAAGATGTACCAGAAGGGCTGCCGCCTGCACCTAATGGTATTTTCTCACTGTTCTGCAAATGCTCTTACCACGATTCATTCGTTCCTCAATCACATTACAGTTGTTCATAAGTGGCAACCAAATTGTTTTGCACGTGGCATCTCTGTTTGGCCATACTCTGTCAACCCTAGTTTGACAGAGCTTTAATTGATTATGCTTTTTTGATGGCAACCATAGTTGATCGTGTACGACAACTTTCATTTTTGTGTTTTTACATGTCAAAGTGAAGTTGTTGATACATGGCAATTGTAGTTGATGTCTACATGGAAACTACATATTCTACAACACACATAGTGTTCACTTCCTCTATTTTTTTCGTTCGTTTTAATTAGTGATACATGGCAAACATACGTTCACGCCCATGGCAAATCTTTCTTCTATTTTGAACTCTTGACTCAAGGGAGACTGTATTGCCAACACGTTTAAACCGTAGTTATTTCCCTTTTCTTTTTCCCCGCATTTGTCTTTTTTTTTCTTTTTTGCACAATACTGATCACTGACATATTCTGATTTACTTACTCGCTGCTTTGTGTAAACCATCTCATTTATGTCGATCGTCTTGATTTGTCTACTGTCAACTTTACTGACATAGGAGGTTCACCGCCTCCACATAATTTTGCTGTCTCTGCCTAGAGTTATGATGCTGCCAAGGCTGTGTTTGCCGTTGACAGGATATCTGATACAAAATATGACAAACTGCAGGTTAGTTTTGTCTTCTTTCTTGCACAACATTTTTGAAGTTCACTGTTGGAAAGAATATGCAAAAACCAAAACTGATCCATATTGGTTGTTCATAGTTTTTTCTTTTTAAAGAAGGGAATATATAGCGTATACAACATGGCAAATACGTTCGGTTCTGTGTGGCAAATGCACAACACTTTACATGGCATCCATATTCCAATTTGTGCACTCAACTTTGTCTGCGCATTCCATTCAACCACCTCAACGCTTTCATTACGGCTAACAAACTATAAAGAACTTGGCAACCATGGTTGTCTGCACATGGCAACTATGGTTGTCTCCATATGGAAACTCAGCCGTTCCCCCTCAAATTCATTTTCCTTGCAATCCATGACCATAGTCACTGTTTCTTCTTTTTGACCCCTCTTTGTTGCTATTTTTTCAGCTGATGGCCAAGCATGCCATTGACTATAGTGTGTTTGGTGGGCCACATAATTTCGGCAAGTGGATGGATGTGCATTCAGCTCCATCTTGTTCCGCCGAGGTAATCAAGCATGTTTTTTGTTTTTTGAATGATACTTTCTTGCATTTGACTTCTTTTACGTTTTTTTGCCTTCTTTTCTTATGCACATGTTCTAATGTGTTTGAAATTTTTTACTTTTTGTTTTCTGATCAGGCCAGGGCACCCGTTGAGCACCTAGTTGGGAAGTTTGCTTCCGGCATGACCAGCTTGCTTGGGAAGTTGGTCGAGGGTTGGACAACATTGAATGCTTCTGATAGCGATGTGGTTGCGAGGCAGTTCACATCTTTTGTCAGAGAACGGACACATCGTCCAACTAGCTGCCGTGGCCGGTACGACTACGACAGTTCTCAGGAGCCCCCTGACACGCAAGAGGAGCTAGTCGGGGATGGTTTCAGTGGCGTGGATGCTGGTCTCGACAAGGATGGTGACGATGACATGGAGAATGTGTGACATGACACTGACCTTGACGAACATCGGGAAGTTCGTGTAGGAGGTAACAGCGACAAGGCTGCACCGAATGTTCCTCCACCAGAGGGAGGCATTGCTCCAACTGTTGCGAGAGACACGGAGGTTCCTCTATCAAAGAGGGGTAGGGCTCCAGAGGATGCTGCCCAGGGCTCTGTTGGCAAGAGGTGTAGGACCCATCACGTTACTGCGAGGAGGAGGTTCTATGTTTACTTATCGTTTTATTCGTTCTTATTTTTAACACCCGGCTTTGTCCGTGCTACGTACGCCATGATTTTGTGTCTCACACTTGTTTTTTTTTGCATTTTTGCTCTTTTCCCATTTTTTATTGTGTGCAGTGAGGCGACAGCTGGTGGACGATCAGTTAAGCAGAAACAAGCACCCACGCCATCTCACGCTTCTGCCCGACTGAACAAGGGGGCAACCACTGCTGCTGCCACCACTTCCACTCGGTCGTCTCCTCGCACATCGACATCCAACACCGGGGATCCTGTTGTGCTAGAAGACTTGAGGAAAACAAGCAAGAGGTGGGTTCTCCCCTTAGTTATTTCTAATTTTTTTGTGACTGAGCTATTTTCATTGTGTCGTGATATGGAAATGCATTCTCTTTGAAATTTTTCATGGCAATTGCAGCATGATGAGTATGACAAGTTATTCATAGTCCTAACGCTAAATTTGTTTGATGCAATCCTCAATCATATGCAACTTTTACTGTACCCAACGTGGCAACTATTGTCTGCCCCTCATGGCAACTGCTGAACTTGCCACATGGCAACTCTTATCTGTCCCACATGGCAACTGCTAAATTTGATACATGGCAACTCTTGCTTCTTCGGTATGGCAACTGCTTACTAGACCACATGGCAACTCTTGTCTCCCTCCCATGGAAACTGGTAGCTTTCACTCATGGCAACCACTTGTACAACATGTGTTTTCAAATGGCAACTCTAGCATATCACACATGGCATTTTATGATGACTAACATGGCAATTACTTGTTCATGCCCCTCACCTTTTTTCTCTTCATGTGCTTTCTTGAATGGTTGTCTTATCATTCGACACATTTTTTGTAGGGTAAAGAAGACTACTGCACGCTTGACCAATCGCACTACTAAAGACCCACTTGAACGCATTCACTTGAAGTTGTTGACATCCAATAATGCAGACATTCTTGAGCCGTCAGTTGACAAATCTGCTACTGCACCGTGCACTGTTGCCGCTAGTTCTGATGCACGTGGCCGCCCATCTCCGCCGGTTGCAGCTGTGCAAACTACAACCGCAGGCATCCGTACATCTGGCAGCGACGAGTCAGTATCTGCCAGGACTGCTGAGATAGTGCCTACCCTAATGGCAATGAGAGATGCCGTTGTGACCCATGCCACCCGATCAGCAAGTGTTGAAGTGGACGCTCCTGAGCTGAACCTAAACAAGGAAGATTCCCGCTCATCTGATACGGATTCCAAGCGTGCGGCCGATGGCACTTATGTGTCTAGAGAAGAAGGGGATGCGGCCACATTTCAGTATGACAGGACATCCACAGATGACTCTCACCGCACAACAGCTTCAGCGGCTGCTGGTGCACAGGCTGCTACTGCAACTAGTTTGCGAGCTGGCCTACCACCTAGGCGTAGCCCCCACAAGAATCCTGCACAATTATCCAATACACCAGAGGTACTTAAGAGCAGCAGAGGTGACTCCGGTTATGTGCCTGCTTCCACACTTTTTCCACCTTCTGCCAATAGCAATGCAATCGAGAAGATGGAAGTCTGCAATACAACAGATGCAGGTGGTAAGCAGTGTACCACCGAAGGAGGGGGACGTTCAGAGCAGACGTCGTCCTTTACTGCTGTGGAGACCACCAGTTTAAATCTGCGCACTTCTAAGCTCCTTGTCAACATCGGTGTCCCGCACAGCCCAAACAAGAAGATAGGCCAGTAGGCTGTGATTGAGATCGCTGACAGCACGCCCCGCCCTACTAATAAACGTGATGATTCTGCAGCAGACGAGACTGACATGTTTGTTGATCTGCCACCTCTAGATTCTGCTAAACAATTTGTTCGCAACCCGGCTGATCAGCAGGAGAGGCACCCCATGGCTTTCACCCCACCAAGCTGCAGCCTTGGGATTGATCGCACTCAGGATGAACCAGTCATCGATACTATGCCTGTTGCTTTTGCTTTCCTAGCAGGTACGTTACCGATGATGGCGCAACCCATGGCTGATGGTAGGAAGGCTGTGAAGTTTGCAGAGCCTATAGTGCAAGGTAAACTTTTTTTGTTTCTCATTCGTTCTACATATTTTTTGATCTTCGTCGCAAGCTTAGGTTTTGAATTTGTGATGGCAAATCTTATGTGATGCACATGTAGATGGCATTTGCAGCTGACCTAATTTGGCAGTTGCTGTTTCATATAACATGGCAACTGATATTTATTATGACATGACAACCATTGTTTAACTTGGCACGGCCAAAACTCTTTCGATCACATATGTTTTCTGTAGATGTTGTCGCATGGCAACTGTAGTGCATTGCACATGGCAACTGTAGTTGTTGTCATACGGCAACTGAAGTGCATTGCATATGGAAACTACAGTTGTTGTCACATGGAAACTGTAGTGCATTGTACATGGCAACTGCAGTGCATCGCACATGGCAAACTTTGTGTTTGAATTGGCATTTGAAATCAACATTTTTCTATCAGCACTACAGTTCAGCAACCCTTGAGGAGATTTTGCCGTCCCTCGATGAAGCTTACTGCAGGATTGAGCAGGAAGCATTAAACAGGAGGTCATCACGGAATCAGGTCCAATCAAGTTCTGATGTGCCTGCTGAGCTAGTATCTAAGGATATTGTCAGCAGTGCCACCCCTAGTTCTGTGAGGCAGACGAGGGTAGTTCACCCACCTCCAGTGGATGACTATGAGTCTGATATTAAGGCTACAAAGGAGCATTCCCTTCTCTATGATATTGTCAAGCGTTTCGGAAATGCGAGGTCGAACAACAACACATGAAGGAGCTGAAAAAGTAATGTCCACACCACATAACCCCTTACTTGCTTTATCCCGATATTTTTGCCATGTGTTTTTTTTATTTTCTTAGTAGATATGATTCTTTCATGTTATATCATTTTCATACAGATCATGTTTGGACAGAACCAAAATCATACAATGCGATGTGACATACGTCGACCTGGGTGATCTAGCCGAGTCTGTGAGGCCTACCGGTAAAATGTCGCAGAATGTAGTTGCGTGTGCGATTGACTACATCAACAGGCATGTGGAAATTTGTCCCGACAAGAAGATCATGCACTACAGCGTCACCAGCAAAATATGGGATGGTGACTTCCACCATCGCATCCTGAGGAAACATTTTGCCGCGCATGATGATTTCAAGCTCACACTGAAAAAATAAGTGAGTGTTTCTTCTCGTTGTAGATGTTTTTTTTCCATGCTATGTTTGTCCATAGTTATATTCGATATGTGGGTTACATACTTTTCATGGCAACTATTTCCTGTGGCAACAGTTGCCATGGTAAGGAAGTGTCAATTTAATGGAACTCATGTGGCAACTTAACTGAAAATATTGGGGCAACTTTCTTTAAACATGTATGGCAACTTTTGACAATTACACATGGCAACTGAACCCTTTTTTCCATGTGTCCACTTGGCCATTTGATGCTTGCTTTCATATATCCATTATTGCAAATGGCAATATTACTATATATCATATTTGCAACTGCATCATTCTGTTTTGATGTCAACTCTTTTTTTTTCTTTTCTCTTTTTTACCTGCAGATCATGTTCCCCATGTTCCAGCTGCTTGCACCAGATAACCCACATGACAAGTGTGGTCACCACTACGCCATTTGCCTTGACCTAAAGAACCAACGTTTTGAGGTGCTTGATTCAATCCGTTCAGGAGATGACGACGACCTTACTACTCATGCTGAGTTCTTTATCAACAACCTGAAAGAGATCTGGAACCGTCATTACGAAAACTCGAAGGTCCAGATCAGTCACTTTCCAATCGAGTATGTCATGACTGAGAAGCAAGAAAACGGGTAATTACCATCTTTTCATGTGTTTTCTACCTCAATTTTGACATTTTTCATCTCTTCCTCAAAGTTTATCATGTTTCTGTTAGCATGAGTTCACCTATTTGTTTTGTTCTAGGCATGACTGCGGGTTTTACATGTTGGAATGCCTTGCAAAGTGGGAAGGTCGTCCCTGTGATCACAGCTACAATGGTCGTCGAGCTCTATAAAATCTATACATGGAACTGGTTGATGAATGAAGATTTCAACACGCGGGCTTCAGCACGAGAATTCATAGAGGGAGCTGTCAAAACCGCGAACAAGAAGTACAAGTGATCACGTGGTGCTTCATACACATGCCTACCTTGCATTGTGTGGCTGATGAATGTAAGGTATCACCTCGCTCTTTGAAACTATGTTCGTGTGCTAGGTTATGACTTCACTCCCCGTAGCTGTAGTATATAGTGGTGGCGTGTATGTGCCGCCTAAGCTTTGTAATATAAGTGTGGACCTGAATTTGTTTAGGTGTGACAAGAACTACTTTTATGTTCACTATTATTATGTGTTTGTGAACGAATTGACAGTTTGAATGGGAGTTTGTGCGCTTGTCTGAAATGTGGTTTTGAAATTCTCCTGTCATATGCTTGATTCTTGTCTTATGTTTTTTTCTTTTTTTCTTTCTGAGGGGACGTGGCAGATGGTTTGAAACTCTTTTTTTTTAAAATAATTTTGTGTTTTCATTTGTCATCTTAACTACATTCAGAATGTGTAAAACTGCGGATAGCCCAGTATGTGTAGTTATTTTCTACCGGGGAATATATAGTTTGATACTTTTGCTATTTTTCCCTTGTGGCAACCTTAGTTTCCCTGACATGGCGTTTATGATGCCTGATACACGGAAAATATAGTTGATCACGCACGGTTAGTGCAACTAATCATTTCATTTCTTTGGGATTTTGTAGTGCGAACTGTATTGGTTAGCATAGTAGTTCATAGGTTCGCATATGTGGCACCTATCACACGTCAATTTCAATACAACTTAGATGGCAGCTGTTCTTTCTCGTGATTCACACGTGATCAATTCAATTAGTTTCCGCATAGTGTGTATACAATACAATATGTGTGGCAACTATTTTTTACTATCTCCAAAAATGCGTGGACTGAAAACAGAAAGCTACGCAATGGCAGATTTAGTAGCTAGTACATGGCAGATTCAGTAGCAGCTGCATGGCATTTTTCAGTAGCAACTACATGGCATATTTAGTACTGCATACATGGCATTTTCTTCAGTTTCTGTTGTCCACCAATAGTCATTCTCGCATTTTTAAACCTTCATCATCTACGTTACAAAATTTTCACCAACATCAAAGTTAGAATCCTCCATAGATGCTTATGGATTGCTAGTTCCTTTCTTTCGTTTCTTCTGCTTTGCTTGAATTTCCAACCCTGATTTGTATCTCACCTCTTTTGGACGCCCTTTTGTGATGGAACGGGGCGGGTTCCTGACCTGAGTTTGTGTGCTTGCTGTTCCAGACCCTACCTCCGAGTTTTTAGAGGACGGGCCCGTGGATGAAGGCACACTTGAAGTGCCGGAGAATGTCACACCCAAGATGCGACCCTATCCTAAAGGAACTCGAAGGTCCCACCAAGGATAGAATCGCATTTTGAAGACGCTTTTGCAAGGTGGATATCATTACATCAACATTACATAATAGATGGGGATACATACAAGGCATACAAATGCCGCTAGAATACATCAACACATCATACATAAGATCAACATCCGACTACGGATGAACACAAACAGAAACTCAAATGACATCCACCCTGCTAGCCCAGGCTGCCGACCAGGAACCTAACCCAAGATCGACGAAGAAGAAGAAGGAGAACTCCAACACAAGTAAACATCGCTCTCGCGTCATGATCATCGCATAACCTGTACTTGTAACTGTTGTTGTAGTAATCTGTGAGCCACGAGGACTCAGCAATCCCATTACCATGGGTATCAAGACTAGCAAAGCTTAATGGGTAAGGAAGGGGTAAAGTGGTGAGGTTGCAGCAGCGGCTAAGCAAAGTATGGTGGCTAACTTACGAAACAAGAGCGAGAAGAGGAGCCTAACAAGCGGTCGTCAACTAGTAATGATCAAGAAGTGATCCAGAACTCCTACTTATGTCAAACATAACCCAAAAACCGTGTTCTCCTCTCGAACAACCCCTAAAAGAGACAATCACGGTTACACACGCGGTTGGTGTATTTTAGAAGAGTTTACTTCAAGTTTACTACAACCGGATATTAACAAATTCCCATCTGCCACATAACCGCGGGCACGGCTCTCGAAAGTTTATACCCTGCAGGGGTGTCCCAACTTAGCCCATGATAAGCTCTCATGATCAACGAAGGATATTCCTTCTCCCGGGAAGACCCGATCAGTCTCGGAATCCCGGTTACAAGACATTTCGACAATGGTAAAACAAGACCAGCAAAGCCGCCCGATGTGCCGACAAATCCCGATAGGAGCTGCACATATCTCGTTCTCAGGGCACATCGGATGAGCAAGACGTCGGGTTGGCATAGACCCTGGTTGCCCAGGGGGCGCCGGACATCACTCGGTTTGGACCAGCACTCAGAGGAGCACTGGCCAGGGGGGGCTAAAATAAAGATGACCCTCGGGCTCCGGAAACCCAAGGGAAAAAGGCTTAGGTTGTTAGGCAAATGTAAAACCGATGTTGGGCCTTGCTGGAAGAGTTTTATTCAAAGCGAACTGTCAAGGGGTTCCCATAACTCCAACCGCGTTAGGGACGCAAAATCCGGGAACATAATACCGATATGACGGAAATTAGGGCGGCAAGAGTGGAACAAAACACCAGGCATAAGGCCGAGCCTTCCACCATTTACCAAGTATATAGATGCATTAATAATATAAGAGATATTGTGATATCCCAACATAAACATAATCCAACAAGGAGCAATCTTCATCTTCACCTGCAACTAGCAACGCTATAAGAGGGGTTGAGCAAAAGCGGTAACATAGCCAAACAACGGTTTGCTAGGAAGGATGACAGAGGTTAGAGGTTCATGGCAATTTGGGAGGCTTGATAAGCAAGTGGTAGGTAACGCGGCATAACGATAGCATCGAGGCAACTAGCATAGCAATGATAGTAATGAGATCCAAGGTGACGGTCATCTTGCCTGAAATCCTGCTAGGAAGAAGAACGAATTCCATGAAGAAGATGAAGCCATGAAGACGAACCAAGCGTAGTGAATCCTCACGATCGCAACGAAACAGGAACTATCGAGAAGAAGCACAACCGGAAAGAAGCAAACAACATGGTAAACACGCAACACATAAACAAGACATGATGCTCAACCAAGTATGATGCATGACAAGGCTACATGAAGCTACTCATGGTAAGAGATGATGCATACAAGAACACACATCAAAGCAAGTTTAAATGAGGCCGGAAACAACATATAACAATTCCGGTAAGTCCTCATATGCAAATTTCGAAATTAGCCCAGATCTGAATAAACTTTATGTTCAAGTTGTTAAACAGCAAGTTAAGATGCACCAAGATGATCTACACGAAATTCTAGTCAAGTTACATATAAAGTTCATTTAATTTGGAGCTACGGCCTAGAAGATATGAGCAAAACAAGTTAAACATGGCATTGATGCATAATGCATTCAAACATCAAGAAAACACATGCAAAACATGGATCCAACAAGGTAATATGAAACTACATGCAAAACTAAGCAAGTTTTATATAGAGCACACTCAAAACGGAGCAACGGTTCAACACATACACATGAAACAAGTTTAAAGGACAAGCTGTCCAAAACAGCAAATAGGCATCTAGCAAGCATCAAAACAACATGCTACAGCACGTCAACATGAAAAAAAATGCATGGACATGAAGTAAAGGTAAAGCATAACAAAACATGAACATTGAGCTATCTCCAGAAATCACTAGAACATGCTCCAAAGGACATGGCAAGATTGCAAATAATAACAGTTTCACAGACAGCAGAAATCACTGGACATGGCAGAGATAACATCAGGTTGCAAAGTTTAGAGCTATCAAACAACATGCTACAGGAACAGATCATAGCAAACAAAGGCATGGCAGGAATCTACTAATTGCAGAAAACAAAAGTCCCTTAATGATCACGAGCCAAAAAGGCACAGAAGATATGATGGCACCCATGTAAACATAGCAAGTTTCATAAACAGATTCAGACAGCAGAAAAACTGAGCATGGTATAAAAAGAATTATGAAGGCATCTTTGCGAGCTCAAATCACTCATCACAAAGTATCTCATTGCATGTGAAGGTAACTCACAGTAATAAGACATGTTCATGAAGCTAAGCATGGCAATAGCTAATCATAGGGTGCATGGATCACTAGAAAAACACATGGCAAAACTGAACTTAATGTTAACAGGCTGACAGCAACATTATTTAGCAATTTAAGAGCAAGATTACAACAAGCTACAGCCGGCTATAAATGCAACCAAAGGAATGGATTGATAGAGCATCACATGTATAAGAAAACATCCTTAGAGAACATCTCCATAAAATGCATGGATTAATTGGTAGCATCAAGCAAAGATAGCAACATGATATAACAGTTTTAGCATTGACAGAACATTAACAGCAAGTAGCCCACTTCATGAGCTTGATGCACTCACCACAAGGCATACAAAAATACATGGGTTGCACCACTGTAAAGATGTCAGGAATATGCTCGTAAAACATGTAGACATAATGCTCAACGGATGCACACACAAAATGCAACGAAAAAGACAAACACAACAAGTTATAACAGTCTGAGCAGGTTAACATCATATAGCACTCTTGCAACGATGATTAGGGAATCAAGATGAACTCAAACAAGCATGTCACAATGGAACAAAATGTAGAGAATCTCACAATGAACATTCTGATATATCATACAACATCATAGGACAAACATGCACAAATTTACACACTCCACAAGATGCATGAATGATGTGAAATCTCAGGGACGGTGTGAAAATTACCCCGCGCGAAAACGGGACAGCACTGTTCCTGATGTTGTTTGCCTTGCGGGATCTGGGACGGGAGTGGATGGAGGGATCCAGGTCGAAGGTTGAAGAAGACCATGGCGTACAGCGATGCTCGGGCTCCGGCGATGCGGGGAGATGGCGGGGAGGCGCGGATCCGAACGTGGAAAGTCCATTCCCGGCGACGAGGTGGCCTGGGGAGGCGCGGATGCGGAGATCGAGGCAGCCATGGTGCTCCTGTGAGGGAGACAGAGAGAGAAAGAAATGCGTGAGGGAGAGCAAGAACAGACGGGAGGAGGAGAGGCACGAGAAGGCAAGGCACTCATCTCCGGCGAGGTCCGGTCATCGGTGGCGGGGCTGAGCCGGGGAGGTCGCGAGGCAGGTCGAGCAAGGCCCTCGGGTGGAGGCAGTTGCCTCGATCCAGGGGGATCGAGCGCTGCGGGAGGTCGGGGATGCTCCTGCGGGAGCGGCGGCGTACGGGCAGCAGATGGGCTCGGGCGGGCCTCCCGTGGGCTTCGCGGGCCGCGGTGGAGAGGAGGGCTGCGGGGCGACGTGGCGCAGCGCGGGTGGCCAGGAGCGGCGGCGCAGGGGGGCTCAGGTGGCGGCGCGACCGTTGGTGGCTCGCCAAGTGGCGGCGGATGAGCGGGCTGGCACGGAAAACGATGAGGGGCGGCGGCTAGAGGTAGGTGGAGGGCTAGGGGTGCCCAAAAATGGCAAGGGGGGCTTCTTAAATTGGCAGGGGTCTAGGGTTAGGGGTTTTCGGGCCCTCCGATCGTCATCGGACGGCTCCAGTCGAGGGGGGGGGGGGTAGGCTGGGCCTAGGGGGTGTTAGTGGGCTGTGTAGAGGGGGTGTGGGCTGAGAAGAGAGAAGAGAAGTGCAGCCCGACAACGGTTTTCGGAGACCGAAAACGTCCGACGTTTGACCGGCAACGACACCGCTATAAGTTTAACGATTGGGCTATCAAACGGGCTCCGAATGCGACGAAACTTGACAGGCACTCTGTCTACACTATAATAAGATCGCACGCCATGTTTCGACCCATTCTGAGAACATTTTTGGGCCACTTATAAAATAATATTTCGGAGGTGCCGCGGGCGCGTGCGAGTGTGTCTAGGCTCGGAACGGACAACGGAAGGAGCGGGAAGACTGGGACGGATGCAAGTTTTGTAAATATGAGGATGCAATGCAGATGATGACATGGCAAAATGCAACACGCAAGCAAATGACATGGCAACGAAGGCGAATAACTGGAAGACACCTGGCGCATCGAATCCGGGGCGTTACAGGGAATCTGTGTAAGGATTCTTCAGCCTTCCTCTTCTTGATCTCATCAAGCTCTCTTTTTAGGGCCTTCCTGTGCTTTTCTGCACCCATGTTGTCTTATCACTCTTGCATGCTTCATCTATTAGTTCAGCATAGTTCTGGGTCAACACAATGTTCCTCACGGAGTCTAGGGCTGGACCAAAAGCTCGTAGCTCGCGAGCTTAACGAGTGCTCGATAGTTCGGCTCATTAAGCTCATAGCTTGCTTCTTAATGAACAAAGCCAATCATAGATTTCAGCTCGTTAAGCCTAACGAGCTTAACGAGCGAGCTAACGAGTTTCACGACACATATTTTCATCTGACATGACAAACTTTTTGTAGCACCTCAGCCCATCTATTCAATCTAATCGACATATGAGGCAACAAACTACTGCATTTCTTTTTGTAGTCACCATATTTCATCTTGAAAACCATACCCACACATTCATCTTGTATATTGTAACACATTATAATATGTTAACGAGCGCTCACGAGCTTAACGAGTTTCATACGAGCCGAGCTGAGCAGGGTTTTCTGCTCGTTAATCTTAACGAGCTTAACGAGCCGAGCCTTAACGAGCACGAGCTTAACGAGTACGAGCTTAACGAGCCGAGCTACTCATTAATCCACCCCCGGAGTCCATGGTTTCCTTTGGTCTGTCATCATGTACAGCCAAAACTGCATTTGATGTTTGTGGCCCCAGTGCATCATCAGCGTCCCAAGTCCATCGCCGTCATATGAAATGTCGGGGCAATCGCGTGACCACATGCATCTCCATTATTTTGAGTATGTGGCAACACACAATCCGGTCTCGTTCGTATTTGCAGCATTCGCAGTAGTATTCACCTTCGTTTATCGAGGCCCTCACAAAGTAGTTTCTTCCCTTGTCCGGGTCTTCAGGTTCTGAATCGGACATGCCCCTGAGAGTACACACCTTGAAGGTACGTTCGTCAACCTGGTAAGCTGCGTACATGCTGGACAGCTTTATTTCTTCCTGGAATCTGCATGTTTTGTGCTCGTTAAATTCTCGTATTATTTTTTAGCAACTTTTTTTGAGGTAGGGCACAACATAGCAAACGTATTAAAATCAACGATGGCAAAGAAAGCATTTTTTTCACATTTTTTTGTATTGATTGTTTCCATAAGGCAACTGCAGTTTATTTCTGTTGGGGAACGTAGTATTTCAAAAAAATTCCTACGATCACGCAAGATCTATCTAGGAGAAGCATAGCAACGAGCGGGGAGAGTGTGTCCACGTACCCTCGTAGACCGAAAGCGGAAGCGTTTAGTAACGCGGTTGATGTAGTCGAACGTCTTCGCGATCCAACCGATCCAAGTACCGAACGTACGGTACCTCCGCGTTCAGCACACGTTCAGCTCGATGACGTCCCTCAATCTCTTGATCCAGTTGAGGACGAGGGAGAGTTCCATTAGCACGACGGCGTGGTGACGGTGATGATGAAGTTACCGGCACAGGGCTTCGCCTAAGCACTACGACGGTATGACCGAGGTGTGTAACTGTGGAGGGGGGCACTGCACACGGTTAAGAGAAACTTGTGTGTCTTTGGGGTGCCCCCTGCCCCCATATATAAAGGAGGGAGGAGGAGGCCGACAGCCAGGGAGGAGGCGCGCCATAGGGGAGTCCAACTAGGATTCCCAATCCTAGTTGGAGTCCCCTTCCTTTTCCAAGAGGGAGAGAGAGGGAAGGAGGAAGAGGGGAGAAGGAAAGAGGGGGAGCCGCCCCCTCCCTAGTCCAATTCGGACTAGCCATGGGGGGCCCCTCCCATGTGGCCCTCCTCTCCTTTCCACTAAGGCCCATGAACTTCCCGGGGGGAGGGGGGGGGGGGTTCCGGTAACCCCCGGTACTCAGAAACTCATCTAAAACAACCCGAACCATTCCGGTGTCCGAATGTAACCTTCCAATATATGAATCTTTATGTCTTGACCATTTCGAGACTCCTCGTCATGTACGTGATCTCATCCGGGACTCCGAACAATCTTCGGTCATCAAATCACATAACTCATAATACAAATCGTCATCGAATGTTAAGCGTGCGGACCCTACGGGTTCGAGAACTATGTAGACATGACCGAGACACATCTCCGGTCAATAACCAATAGCGGAACCTGGATGCTCATATTGGCTCCTACATATTCTACGAAGATCTTTATCGGTCAAACTGCATAACAACATATGTTGTTCCCTTTGTCATTGGTATGTTACTTGCCCGAGATTCGATCGTCGGTATCATCATACCTAGTTCAATCTCGTTGCCAGCAAGTCTCTTTACTCGTTCCATAATGCATCATCCCGCAACTAACTCATTAGTCACATTGCTTGCAAGGATTATAGTGATGAGCATTACCGAGAGGGCCCAGAGATACCTCTCCGAAACACGGAATGACAAATCCTAATCTCGATCTATGCCAACTCAAAAAGCACCATAGGAGACACATGTAGAGCATCTTTGTAATCACCCATTTACGTTGTGACGTTTGATAGCACACAAGGTGTTACTCCGGTATTCGGGAGTTGCATAATCTCATAGTCAGAGGAACATGTATAAGTCATGAAGAAAGCAATAGCAATAAAACTAAATGATAGATATGCTAAGCTAACGTATGGGTCTTGTCCATCACATCATTCTCTAATGATGTGATCCCGTTCATCAAATGACAACGCATGTCCATGGCTAGGAAACTTAACCATCTTTGATTAACGAGCTAGTCAAGTAGAGGCATACTAGGGACACTCTGTTTGTCTATGTATTCACACATGTACTAAGTTTTTGGTTAATACAATTCTAGCATGAATAATAAACATTTATCATGATATAAGGAAATATAAATAACAACTTTATTATTGCCTCTAGGGCATATTTCGTTGAGTCTCCCACTTGCACTAGAGTCAATAATCTAGATTACATAGTAATGATTCTAACACCCATGGAGTCTTGGTGCTGATCATGTTTTGCTCGTGGAAGAGGCTTAGTCAACGGGTCTGAAACATTCAGATCCGTGTGTATTTTGCAAACTTCTATGTCTCCCTCCTTGACTAGATCGCGGATGGAATTGAAGCATCTCTTGATGTGCTTGGTTCTCTTGTGAAATCTGGATTCTTTCGCCAAGGCTATTGCTCCAGTATTGTCACAAAAGATTTTCATTGGACCCGATGCACTAGGTATTAACCTAGATCGGATATGAACTCCTTCATCCAGACTCCTTCATTTGCTGCTTCCGAAGCAGCTATGTATTCCGCTTCACATGTAGATCCCGCCACGACGCTCTGTTTGGAACTACACCAACTGATAGCTCCACCATTCAATATAAATACGTCTCCGGTTTGTGACTTAGAGTCATCCGGATCAGAGTCAAAGCTTGCATCGACGCAACCATTTACGACGAGCTCTTTGTCACCTCCATAAACGAGAAACATATCCTTAGTCCTTTTCAGGTATTTCAGGATGTTCTTGACCGCTGTCCGTTGGTCCACTCCTGGATTACTTTGGTACCTCCCTGCTAAACTAATAGCAAGGCACACATCAGGTCTGGTACACAACATTGCATACATGATAGAACCTATGGCTGAGGCATAGGGAATGACTTTCATTTTCTCTCTATCTTCTGAAGTGGTCGGGCATTGAGTCTGACTCAACTTCACACCTTGTAACACAGGCAAGAACCATTTCTTTGACTGATCCATTTTGAAATTCTTCAAAACTTTATCAAGGTATGTGCTTTGTGAAAGTCCAATTAAGCATCTTGATCTATCTCTATAGATCTTGATGCCAAATATATAAGCAGATTCACCGAGGTCTTTCATTGAAAAATTCTTATTCAAGTATCCTTTTATGCTATTCAGAAATTCAGTATCATTTCCGATCAACAATATGTCATCCACATATAATATCAGAAATGCTACAGAGCTCCCACTTACTTTCTTGTAAACACAGGCTTCTCCAAAAGTCTGTATAAAACCATATGCTTTGATCACACTATCAAAGCGTATATTCCAACTCCGAGAGGCTTGCACCAGTCCATAAATGGATCGCTGGAGCTTGCTGATACGTCTCCGTCGTATCTATAATTTTTGATTGTTCCATGCCAATATTATTCAATTTTCATATATTTTTGGCAACTTTTTATATTATTTTTGGGACTAACATATTGATCCAGTGCCCAGTGCGAGTTCCTGTTTGTTGCATGTTTTATGTTTCACAGAATATCCATATCAAACGGAATCCAAACAGGATAAAAACGGACGGAGAATATTTTTGGAATATTTGGAAAATTCTGGAAGAAGAATCAACGCGAGACGGTGCCCGAGGTGGCCACGAGGCAGGGGGGCGCCCCTGACCCTTGTGGGCCACCCGTAAGGCGGTTGACGCTCTTCTTTTGCCGCAAGAAAGCTAATTTTATGAGAAAAATCTTGGCGAAAGATCCAACCCAATCGGAGTTACGGATCTTCGGATATAAAAGAAACGGTGAAAGGGCAGCAGAACAGAACACAGAAACAGAGAGAGACAGAGAGACAGATCCAATCTCGGAGGGGCTCTCGCCCCTCCCGTGCCATGGAGGCCAAGGACCAGAGGGGAAACCCTTCTCCCATCTAGGGAGGAGGTCAAGGAAGAAGAGGAAGAAGGGGGCCCCTCTCCCCCTCTCCTCCGGTGGCGCCGGAACGCTGCCGTGGCCACCATCATCATCACCGTGATCTTCACCAACACCTCCGCCATCTTCACCAACATCTCCATCACCTTCCCCCTTCTATCTACAACGGTCCACTCTCCCGCAACCCGCTGTACCCTCTACTTGAACATGGTGCTTTATGCTTCATATTATTATCCAATGATGTGTTGCCATCCTATGATGTCTGAGTAGATTTTCGTTGTCCTATCGGTGGTTGATGAATTGCTATGCTTGATTTAATTTGCTTGTGGTTATGTTGCCGTCCTTTGGTGCCCATCATATGAGCGCACGCGTGGATCACACCATAGGGTTAGTTGTATGTTGATAGGACTATGTATTGGAGGGCAAGAGTGACAGAAGCTTCAACCTAGCATAGAAATTGATGCATACGGGATTGAAGGGAGACCAATATATCTTAATGCTATGGTTGGGTTTTACCTTAATGAACGTTAGTAGTTGCGGATGCTTGCTAATAGTTCCAATCATAAGTGCATAGAATTCCAAGTAAGGGATGACATGCTAGCAGTGGCCTCTCCCACATAATACTTGCTATCGGTCTAGTAAAGTAGTCAATTGCTTAAGGACAATTTCACAACTCCTACCACCACTTTTCCACACTCGCTATATTTACTTTATTGTGTCTTTATCTAAACAGCCCCTAGTTTTTATTTACGTGCTCTTCATTTTCTTGCAAGCCTATCCGAAAACACCTACAAAGTACTTCTAGTTTCATACTTGTTTTAGGTAAAGCGACCGTTAAGCGTGCGTAGAGTTGTATCGGTGGTCGATAGAACTTGAGGGAATATTTGTTTTACCTTTAGCTCCTCATTGGGTTCGACACTCTTACTAATCGAAAGAGGCTACAATTGATCCCCTATACTTGGGGGTTATCACTTGCACACTTTGTTAGCACCTTTTGGATCAACAAAACCTTTTGGTTGCATCATATACAACTCTTCTTTAAGACATCCATTAAGGAATGCAGTTTTGACATCCATTTGCCAAATCTCATAATTATAAAATGCAGCAATTGCTAACATGATTCGGACAGACTTAAGCATCGCTACGGGTGAGAAGGTCTCATCGTAGTCAACTCCTTGAACTTGTCGAAAACCTTTTGCAACAAGTCGAGCTTTGTAGACATTAATATTACCGTCAGCGTCAGTCTTCTTCTTGAAGATCCATTTATTCTCTATTGCTTGCCAATCATCAGGCAAGTCAACCAAAGTGCACACTTTGTTCTCATACATGGATCCCATCTCAGATTTCATGGCCTCAAGCCATTTCACGGAATTTGGGCTCATCATCGCTTCCTCATAGTTCGTAGGTTCGTCATGGTCAAATAACATGACCTCCAGAACAGGATTACCGTACCACTCTGGTGCAGATCTTGCTCTGGTTGACCTACGAGGTTCAGTAGTAACTTGATCAGAAGCTTCATGATCATTATCATTAGCTTCTTCACTAATTGGTGTAGGAATCACTGGAACTGATTTCTGTGATGAACTACTTTCCAATAAGGGAGCAGGTACAATTACCTCATCAAGTTCTACTTTCCTCCCACTCACTTCTTTCGAGAGAAACTCCTTCTCTAAAAAGGATCCATTCTTAGCAATGAATATCTTGCCTTCGGATCTGTGATAGAAGGTGTACCCAACAGTCTCCTTTGGGTATCCTATGAAGACACATTTCTCCAATTTGGGTTCGAGCTTATCAGGTTGAAGCTTTTTCACATAAGTATCGCAACCCCAAACTTTAAGAGATGGCAACTTCGGTTTCTTGCCAAACCACAATTCATATGGTGTTGTCTCAACGGATTTAGATGGTGCCCTATTTAACGTGAATGCAGCCATCTCTAAAGCATAACTCCAAAACGATAGCAGTAAATCAGTAAGAGACATCATAGATCGCACCATATCTAATAAAGTACGGTTACGACGTTCGGACACACCATTTCGCTGTGCTGTTCCAGGTGGCGTGAGCTGTGAAACTATTCCACACTGTTTCAAATGAAGACCAAACTCATAACTCAAATATTCACCTCCACGATCAGATCGTAGAAACTTTATTTTCTTGTTACGATGATTTTCCACTCTACTCTGATATTCTTTGAACTTTTCAAATGTTTCAGACTTATGTTTCATCAAGTAGATATACCCATATCTGCTCAAATCATCTGTGAAGGTCAGAAAATAACGATACCCACCGCGGTCCTCAACACTCGTCGGACCGCATACATCAGTATGTATTATTTCCAACAAGTCTGTTGCTCGCTCCATTGTTCCGGAGAATGGAGTCTTAGTCATCTTGCCCATGAGGCATGGTTCGCAAGCATCAAGTGATTCATAATCAAGTGATTCCAAAAGCCCATCGGCATGGAGTTTCTCCATGCGCTTTACACCAATATGACCTAAACGACAGTGCCACAAATAAGTTGCACTATCATTATTAAACTTATATCTTTTGGCTTCAATACTATGAATATGTGTATCACTACTATCGAGATTCAACAAAAATAGACCACTCATCAAGGGTGCATGACCATAAAAGATATTACTCATATAAATAGAACGACCATTATTCTCTGATTTAAATGAATAACCGTCTCGCATCAAACAAAATCCAGATATAATGTTCATGCTTAACGCTGGCACCAAATAAAAATCATTCAGGTCTAAAACTAATCCGAAGGTAGATGTAGAGGTAGCATGCCGACGGCGATCACATCGACTTTGGAACCATTTCCCACGCGCATCGTCACCTCGTCCTTAGCCAATCTTCGCTTAATCCGTAGCCCCTGTTTCGAGTTGCAAATATGAGCAACAGAACCAGCATCAAATACCCAGGCGCTACTGCGAGCATTAGTAAGGTACACATCAATAACATGTATATCAAATATACCTTTCACTTTGCCATCCTTCTTATCTGCCAAATACTTGGGGCAGTTCCGCTTCCAATGACCAGTCCCTTTGCAGTAGAAGCACTCAGTCTCAGGTTTAGGTCCAGACTTGGGCTTCTTCACTTGAGCAGTAACTTGCTTGCCTTTCTTTTGAAGTTCCCCTTCTTCCCTTTGCCCATTTTCTTGAAACTAGTGGTCTTGTTAACCATCAACACTTGATGCTCCTTCTTGGTTTCTACCTCCTCAGCCTTTAGCATTGCGAAGAGATCGGGAATTGTCTTATCCATCCCTTGCATATTATAGTTCATCATAAAGCTTTTGTAGCTTGGTGGCAGTGATTGAAGAACTCTGTCAATGACACTATCAACAGGAAGATTAACTCCCAGTTGAGTCAAGTGGTTGTGGTACCCAGACATTCTGAGTATGTGTTCACTGACAGAACTATACTCCTCCATTTTGCAGCTGTAGAACTTATTGGAGACTTCATATCTCTCAATCCGGGCATTTGCTTGAAATATTACCTTCAACTCCTGGAACATCTCATATGCTCCATGACGTTCAAAATGTCGTTGAAGTCCCGGTTCTAAGCCGTAAAGCATGGCACACTGAACTATCGAGTAGTCATCAGCTTTGCTCTGCCAAACGTTCATAACATCTGGAGTTTGTCCTGCAGCGGGTCTTGCACCTAGCGGTGCTTCCAGGACGTAATTCTTCTGTGCAGCAATGAGGATAATCCTCAAGTTACAGACCTAGTCCGTGTAGTTGCTACCATCATCTTTCAACTTAGCTTTCTCTAGGAATGCATTAAAATTCAAAGGAACGGTAGCACGGGCCATTGATCTACAACAACATAGACATGCAAAATACTATCAGATACTAAGTTCATGATAAATTAAAGTTCAATTAATCATATTACTTAAGAACTCCCACTTAGATAGACATCCCTCTAGTCATCTAAATGATCACGTGATCCAAATCAACTAAACCATGTCCGATCATCACGTGAGATGGAGTAGTTTTCAATGGTGAACATCACTATGTTGATCATATCTACTATATGATTCACGCTCGACCTTTCGGTCTCAATGTTCCGAGGCCATATCTGCATATGCTAGGCTCGTCAAGTTTAACCTGAGTAATCTTCTTGTGCAAAACTGGCTTGCACCCGTTGTATGTGAACGTAGAGCTTATCACACCCGATCATCACGTGGTGTCTCGGAACGACGAACTGTAGCAACGGTGCATACTCAGGGAGAACACTTGTACCTTGAAATTTAGTGAGAGATCATCTTATAATGTTACCGCCGTACTAAGCAAAATAAGATGCATAAAGGATAAACATCACATGCAATCAAAATAAGTGATATGATATGGCCGTCATCATCTTGTGCCTTTGATCTCCATCTCCAAAGCACCGTCATGATCACCATCGTCACCGGCTTGACACCTTGATCTCCATCGAATCATCGTTGTCGTCTCGTCAACTATTGCTTCTATGACTATCGCTATCGCTTAGTGATAAAGTAAAGCAATTACATGGCGATTGCATTGCATACAATAAAGCGACAACCATAAGGCTCCTGCCAGTTGCCGATAACTTCTACAAAACATGATCATCTCATACAACAATTTATATCTCATCACGTCTTGACCATATCACATCACAGCCCTGCAAAAACAAGTTAGACGTCCTCTACTATGTTATTGCAAGTTTTATGTGGCTGCTACGGGCTTCTAGCAAGAACCATTCTTAATTACGCATCGAAACCACAACGATTTTTCGTCAAGTGTGCTGTTTTAACCTTCAACAAGGATCTGGCGTAGTCAAACTCGATTCAACTAAAGTTGGAGAAACAGACACCCGCCAACCACCTGTGTGCGAAGCACGTCGGTAGAACCAGTCTCTTGAACGCAGTCATGTAATGTCGGTCCGGGCCGCTTCATCCAACAATACCGCCGAATCAAAGTAAGATGTTGCTGGTAAGCAGTATGACTATTATTGCCCACAACTCTTTGTGTTATACTCGTGCATATAACATCTACGCATAGACCTGGCTTGGATGCCACTGTTGGGGAACGTAGTATTTCAAAAAAAATTCCTATGATCATGCAAGATCTATCTAGGAGAAGCATAGCAACAAGCGGGGAGAGTGTGTCCACGTACCCTCGTAGACCGAAAGCGGACGCGTTTAGTAACACGGTTGATGTAGTCGAACGTCTTCGCGATCCAACCGATCCAAGTACCGAACGTACGGTACATCAGCGTTCAGCACACGTTCAGCTCGATGACGTCCCTCGATCTCTTGATCCAGTTGAGGATGAGGGAGAGTTCCATCAGCACGATGGTGTGGTGATGGTGATGATGAAGTTACCGGCACAGGGCTTCGCCTAAGCACTACGACGATATGACCGAGGTGTGTAACTGTGGAGGGGGCACCGCACACGGTTAAGAGAAACTTTTGTGTCTTTGGGGTGCCCCCTGCCCCCGTATATAAAGGAGGGAGGAGGTGGTCAGCGGCCAGGGAGGAGGCGCGCCATAGGGGAGTCCAACCAGGATTCCCAATCCTAGTTGGAGTCCCCTTCCTTTTCCAAGAGGGAGAGAGAGGGAAGGAGGAAGAGGGGAGAAGGAAAGAGGGGGCGCCGCCCCCTCCCTAGTCCAATTCGGAATGGCCATGGGGGGGCGGCCTCCCTTGTGGTCCTCCTCTCCTTTCCACTAATGCCCATGAAGGCCCATGAACTTCCCGGGGGAGGGGGGGGGTTCCGGTAACCCCCGGTACTCCGAAACTCATCCGAAACAACCCGAACCATTCCGGTGTCCGAATGTAACCTTCCAATATATGAATCTTTATGTCTCGACCATTTTGAGACTCCTCGTCATGTCCGTGATCTCATCCGGGACACCGAACAATCTTCGGTCATCAAATCACCTAACGCATAATACAAATCGTCATCAAACGTTAAGCGTGCGGACCCTACAGGTTCGAGAACTATGTAGACATTACCGAGACACATCTCCTGTCAATAACCAATAGCGGAACCTGGATGCTCATATTGGCTCCTACATATTCTACGAAGATCTTTATCGGTCAAACCGCATAACAACATACGTTGTTCCCTTTGTCATCGGTATGTTACTTGCCCGAGATTCGATCGTTGGTATCATCATACCTAGTTCAATCTCGTTACTGGCAAGTCTCTTTACTCGTTCCGTAATGCATCATCCCGCAACTAAATCATTAGTCACATTGCTTGCAAGGCTTATAGTGATGAGCATTACCGAGAGGGCCCAGAGATACCTCTCCGAAACACGGAGTGACAAATCCTAATCTCGATCTATGCCAACTCAACAAGCACCATCGAAGACACCTGTAGAGCATCTTTATAATCACCCATTTACATTGTAACGTTTGATAGCACACAAGGTGTTCCTCCGGTATTCGGGAGTTGCATAATCTCATAGTCAGAGAAACATGTATAAGTCATGAAGAAAGCAATAGCAATAAAACTAAATGATCATTATGCTAAGCTAACTGATGGGTCTTGTCCATCACATCATTCTCTAATGATGTGATCCCGTTCATCAAATGACAACACATGTCCATGGCTAGGAAACTTAACCATCTTTGATTAACGAGCTAGTCAAGTAGAGGCATACTAGGGACACTCTGTTTGTCTATGTATTCACACATGTACTAAGTTTCCGGTTAATACAATTCTAGCATGAATAATAAACATTTAGCATGAAATAAGGAAATATAAATAACAACTTTATTATTGCCTCTAGGGCATATTTCCTTCAATTTCAAATGGCAACTGTAGTTTATTTCACATGGCAACTGCAGTTTATTTCACATGGCAACTACAGTTTATGTTGTACAGTGTAATCCTATGCTATTTTTGAAATGACCAGCATGTCAAAAGTTGGCAACTACAGTGCATTCTACATGGCAACTACTGTCTTCCTGGCAGTGCAACTGCATCACATTTCTCTCATGGCAAATCAGGTCATCTTACATGAGAAATACCATTGCACTATACATGGCAATTACACTACATCCCACATGGCAACCACACCACATTCAAAATGGCAACTACACTTTCTTTCACAACAAATAGCAACTAATATTTCTTTTCCAACTACACCTTTTTTATTCCATTTTCATCTTTTGCATTCATGTGTTCACTACAGATGGTAGCTTCAAACCAGCAGAGATGGCAAACATATTTTTTACATTTTTGGTTTGCTTCCTTTTTAAACAAGCATGCAGAGTTTGTTCTTTGTGTTATCAAACAACTTTTTTTGTTTCTTCTTACCAATTTTCAATGTTGAATGTGCCATGTCGTACATGGCAAATAAGATCATACGATCATTCACTTACTTGTGAAATATCTTGTTGGTGTATATCTTGCTCATCTGCCTCTCCATCAGTAAATATGTTAGCAATTTAGGCTGCTTGAGTGCAGTGTTTGCTTCTTGCTATAGCTCAGATCCCAGTATTTTCTGTTGCAAAGCTGAATATTGCTTGGCAAATTGCAGCAATGAGTTGCCAGGGCTCATGTAACGCTTCAAAACAACATTGAAACCCTCGCTGCACTGCGTAGTCTGAAGAAATGGATAGAAGCATTGTATGAAGTGTTAGGGAACGTAGCATGCAATTTCAAAAAAATTCCTACGATCACGCAAGATCTATCTAGGAGATGCATAGCAACGAGAGGGGAGAGTGTGTCCACGTACCCTCGTAGACCAAAAGCGGAAGCGTTAGGTTAACGCGGTTGATGTAGTCGAACGTCTTCACGATCCAACCGATCTAGTACCTAATGCACGACACCTCCGAGTTCAGCACACGTTCAGCTCGATGATGTCCCTCGAACTCTTGATCCAGCAGAAGGTCGAGGGAGAGTTCCGTCAGCACGACAGCGTGTTGACGGTGACAGTGATGTGATCTGCGTAGGGCTTCGCCTAAGCTCTACGACGCTAAGACCGGAGGAGTAAACTGTGGAGGGGGCACCACACACGGCTAAGAGAACAATTGATGTGCCTTTGGGGTGCCCCCTGCCCCCGTATATAAAGGAGGGGAGGAGGAGACGGCCGACCAGGAGTGGCTCACCATGGGGGAGTCCTACTAGGACTCCACTCCTAGTAGGATTCGCCCCCCTTTTCCTTTCTTACGGGAGGGGAAAAGGAAGGAGAGGGAGAGGTGTTGGGGAACGTAGTAATTTCAAAAAATTTCCTACGCACACGCAAGATCATGGTGATGCATAGCAACAAGAGGGGAGAGTGTTGTCCACGTACCCTCGTAGACCGAAAGCGGAAGCGTTAACACAACGCGGTTGATGTAGTCGTACGTCTTCACGATCCGACCGATCAAGTACCGAACGCACGGCACCTCCAAGTTCAGCACACGTTCAGCTCGATGATGTCCCTCGAACTCCGATCCAGCCGAGTGTTGAGGGAGAGTTTCGTCAGCACGACGGCGTGGTGACGATGATGATGTTCTACCGACGCAGGGCTTCGCCTAAGCTCCGCTATGATATTATCGAGGTGTAATGTGGTGGAGGGGGGCACCGCACACGGCTAAAATATCGTATATCAATTGTGTGTCCAGAGGTGCCCCCTGCCCCCGTATATAAAGGAGCAAGGGGGAGGCCGGCCGGCCCTTGGGGCGCGCCAAGGAGGGGGGGGTCCTCCTCCTAGTAGGAGTAGGACTCCCCTTTCCTAGTCCAACTAGGAAGAGAGAAGGGGGAAGGAAAGAGAGGGAGAGGGAGAGGGAAAGAGGGGCCGCACGCCCCCTCCCCTAGTCCAATTCGGACTCCCCGTGGGAGGGGGCGCGCCATCTCCTGGGCTGCTGCCCTCTCTCTCCCCTCAGGCCCACTAAGGCCCAATACTTCCCCGGGGGGTTCCGGTAACCCCTCCGGCACTCCGGTTTTATCCGAAACTTCTCCGGAACACTTCCGGTGTCCGAATATAGTCGTCCAATATATCAATCTTTATGTCTCGACCATTTCGAGACTCCTCGTCATGTCCGTGATCACATCCGGGACTCCGAACAACCTTCGGTACATCAAAACATATAAACTCATAATATAACTGTCATCGTAACTTTAAGCGTGCGGACCCTACGGGTTCGAGAACTATGTAGACATGACCGAGACACCTCTCCGGTCAATAACCAATAGCGGAACCTGGATGCTCATATTGGTTCCCACATATTCTACGAAGATCTTTATCGGTCAGACCGCATAACAACATACGTTGTTCCCTTTGTCATCGGTATGTTACTTGCCCGAGATTCGATCGTCGGTATCTCGATACCTAGTTCAATCTCGTTACCGGCAAGTCTCTTTACTCGTTCCGTAATACATCATCCCGCAACTAACTCATTAGTCACAATGCTTGCAAGGCTTATAGTGATGTGCATTACCGAGTGGGCCCAGAGATACCTCTCCGACAATCGGAGTGACAAATCCTAATCTCGAAATACGCCAACCCAACAAGTACCTTTGGAGACACCTGTAGAGCACCTTTATAATCACCCAGTTATGTTGTGACGTTTGGTAGCACACAAAGTGTTCCTCCGGTAAACGGGAGTTGCATAATCTCATAGTCATAGGAACATGTATAAGTCATGAAGAAAGCAATAGCAACATACTAAACGATCGAGTGCTAAGCTAACGGAATGGGTCAAGTCAATCACGTCATTCTCCTAATGAGGTGATCCCGTTAATCAAATGACAACTCATGTCTATGGCTAGGAAACATAACCATCTTTGATTAACGAGCTAGTCAAGTAGAGGCATACTAGTGACACTCTGTTTGCCTATGTATTCACACATGTATTATGTTTCCGGTTAATACAATTCTAGCATGAATAATAAACATTTATCATGATATAAGGAAATAAATAATAACTTTATTATTGCCTCTAGGGCATATTTCCTTCAGTCTCCCACTTGCACTAGAGTCAATAATCTAGTTCACATCGCCATGTGATTTAACATCAATAATTCACATCACCATGTGATTAACTCCCATAGTTCACATTGTCATGTGACCAACACCCAAAGGGTTTACTAGAGTCAATAATCTAGTTCACATCGCTATGTGATTAACACCCAAAGAGTACTAAGGTGTGATCATGTTTTGATTGTGAGATAATTTTAGTCAACGGGTCTGTCACATTCAGATCCGTAAGTATTTTGCAAATTTCTATGTCTACAATGCTCTGCACGGAGCTACTCTAGCTAATTGCTCCCACTTCCAATATGTATCTAGACCGAGACTTAGAGTCATCTAGATTAGTGTCAAAACTTGCATCGACGTAACCCTTTACGACGAACCTTTTGTCACTTCCATAATCGGGAAACATATCCTTATTCCACTAAGGATAATTTTGACCGCTGTCCAGTGATCTACTCCTAGATCACTATTGTACTCCCTTGCCAAAATCAGTGTAGGGTATACAATAGATCTGGTACACAGCATGGCATACTTTATAGAACCTATGGCCAAGGCATAGGGAATGACTTTCATTCTCTTTCTATCTTCTGCCGTGGTCGGGCTTTGAGTCTTACTCAATTTAACACCTTGTAACACAGGCAAGAACTCTTTCTTTGACTGTTCTATTTTGAACTACTTCAAAATCTTGTTAAGGTATGTACTCATTGAAAAAACTTATCAAGCGTCTTGATCTATCTCTATAGATCTTGATGCTCAATATGTAAGTAGCTTCACCGAGGTCTTTCTTTGAAAAAATCCTTTCAAACACTCCTTTATGCTTTGCAGAATAATTCTACATTATTTCCGATCAACAATATGTCATTCACATATACTTATCAGGAATGCTGTAGTGCTCCCACTCACTTTCTTGTAAATACAGGCTTCACCGCAAGTCTGTATAAAACTATATCCTTTGATCAACTTATCAAAGCGTATATTCCATCTCCGAGATGCTTGCACCAGTCCATAGATGGATCGCTGGAGCTTGCATATTTTGTTAGCACTTTTAGGATTGACAAAACCTCCTGGTTGCATCATATACAACTCTTCTTTAATAAATCCATTAAGGAATGCAGTTTTGTTTATCCATTTGCCATATTTCATAAAATGTGGCAATTGCTAACATGATTCAGACAGACTGAAGCATAGATACAAGTGAGAAACTCTCATCGTAGTCAACACCTTGAATTTGTCGAAAACCTTTTTGCGACAATTCTAGCTTTGTAGACAGTAACACTACTATCACTGTCTGTCTTCCTCTTGAAGATCCATTTAATCTCAATGGCTTGCCGATCATTGGAAGTCAATCAAAGTCCATACTTTGTTCTCATATATGGATCTCATCTCAGATTTCATGGCCTCAAGCCATCTCGCGGAATCTGGGCTCATCTTGCTTCCTCATAGTTCGTAGGTTCATCATGGTCAAATAACATGACCTCCAGAACAGGATTACCGTACCACTCTGGTGTGGATTTCACTCTGGTTTACCTACGAGGTTTGGTAGTAACTTGATCTGAAGTTACATAATCATCATTATTAACTTCCTCACTAATTGGTGTAGGAGTCACAGGAACAGATTTCTGTGATGAACTACTTTCCAATAAGGGAGCAGGTACAGTTACCTCATCAGTTCTACTTTCCTCCCACTCACTTCTTTCGAGAGAAACTCCTTCTCTAGAAAGGATCCATTCTTAGCAACGAATGTCTTGCCTTCGGATCTGTGATAGAAGGTGCACCCAACTGTCTCCTTTGGGTATCCTATGAAGACACATTTCTCCGATTTGGGTTTGAGCTTATCAGGATGAAACCTTTTCACATAAGCATCGCAACCCCAAACTTTAAGAAACGACAACTTTGGTTTCTTGCCAAACCACAGTTCATAAGATGTCATCTCAACGGATTTAGATGGTACCCTATTTAACGTGAATGCAGCTGTCTCTAATGCATAACCCCAAAACGATAGTGGTAGATCGGTAAGAGACATCATATATCGCACCATATCTAATAAAGTACGGTTACGATGTTCGGACACACGATAACACCGTGGTGTTCCAAGTGGCGTGAGTAGTGAAACTATTTCACATTGTTTTAACTGAAGGCCAAACTCGTAACTCAAATACTCTTCTCCATGATCAGATCGTAGAAACTTTATTTTCTTGTTACGATGTTTTTCCGCTTCACTCTGAAAATTATATGAACTTTTCAAATGTTTCAGACTTCTGTTTCATTAAGTAGATATACCCATATCTGCTCAAATCATCTGTGAAGGTCAGAAAATAATGATACCTGCTACGAGCCTCAATATTCATCGGACCACATACATCTATATGTATGATTTCCAACAAATCTGTTGCTCTCTCCATAGTTCCGGAGAACGGCATTTTAGTCATCTTGCCCATGAGGCACGGTTCGCAAGCATCAAGTGATTCATAATCAAGTGATTCCAAAATCCCATCAGTATGGAGTTTCTTCATGCGCTTTTCACCAATATGACCTAAATGGCAGTGCCACAGATAAGTTGCACTATCATTATTAACTTTGCATCTTTTTGCTTCAATATTATGAATATGTGTATCACTACGACCGAGATCCAACAAACCATTTTCGTTGGTGTGTATGACCATAGAAGGTTTTTATTCATGTAAACAGAACAACAATTGTTCTCTAACTTAAATGAATAACCGTATTGCAATAAACATGATCAAATCATATTCATGCTCAACGTAAACACCAAATAACACTTATTTAGTTTCAACACTAATCCCGAAAGTACAGGGAGTGTGCGATGATGATCATATCAATCTTGGAACTACTTCCAACACACATCGTCACCTCGCCTTTTTACTAGTCTCTGTTTATTCTGCAACTCCCGTTTCGACTTACTACTCTTAGCAACTGAACCAGTATCAAATACCGAGGGGTTGCTATAAACACTAGTAAGTACACATCAATAACATGTATATCCAATATACCTTTGTTCACTTTGCCATCCTTCTTATCCACCAAATACTTGGGGCAGTTCCGCCTCCAGTGACCAGTCCCTTTGCAGTAGAAGCACTTAGTCTCAGGCTTAGGTACAGACTTGGGCTTCTTCACTTGAGTAGCAACTTGCTTGCCGTTCTTTTTGAAGTTCCCCTTTTATCCCTTTGCCCTTTTCTTGAAACTAGGGGTCTTGTTAACCATCAATACTTGATGCTCTTTCTTGATTTCTACCTTCGTCGATTTCAGCATCGTGAAGAGCTCGGGAATTACTTTCGTCATCCCTTACATACTATAGTTCATCACGAAGTTCTACTAACTTGGTGATGGTGACTAGAGAATTCTGTCTATCACTATTTTATCTGGAAGATTAACTCCCACTTGATTCAAGCGATTGTAGTACCCAGACAATCTGAGCACATGCTCACTGCTTGAGCTATTCTCCTCCATCTTTTAGCTATAGAACTTGTTGGAGACTTCATATCTCTCAACTTGGGTATTTGCTTGAAATATTAACTTCAACTCCTGGAACATCTCATATGGTCCATGACGTTCAAAACGTCTTTGAAGTCCCGATTCTAAGCCGTTTAGCATGGTGCACTAAACTATCAAGTAGTCATCATATTGAGCTAGCCAAACGTTCATAACGTCTGCATCTGCTCCTGCAATAGGTCTGTCACCTAGCGGTGCATCAAGGACATAATTCTTCTGTGCAGCAATGAGGATAATCCTCAGATCACGGATCCAATCCGCATCTTTGCTACTAACATCTTTCAACATAATATTTCTCTAGGAACATATCAAAAATAAACATAGGGAAGCAACAACGCGAGCTATTGATCTACAACATAATTTGCAAAATACTATCAGGACTAAGTTCATGATAAATTTAAGTTCAATTAATCATATTAATTAAGAACTCCCACTTAGATAGACATCCCTCTAATCTTCTAAGTGATCACATGATCCATATCAACTAAACCATGTCCGATCATCATGTGAGATGGAGTAGTTTCAATGGTGAACATCACTATGTTGATCATATCTACTATATGATTCACGCTCGACCTTTCGGTCTCCGTGTTCCGAGGCCATATCTGCATATGCTAGGCTCGTCAAGTTTAACCTGAGTATTCCGCGTGTGCAACTGTTTTGTACCCGTTGTATTTGAACGTAGAGCCTATCACACCCGATCATCACGTGGTGTCTCAGCACGAAGAACTTTCGCAATGGTGCATACTTAGGGAGAACACTTTTATCTTGAAATTTTAGTGAGAGATCATCTTATAATGCTACCGTCAATAAAAGCAAGATAAGATGCATAAAAGATTAACATCACATGCAATCAATATAAGTGATATGATATGGCCATCATCATCTTGTGCTTGTGATCTCCATCTCCGAAGCACCATCATGATCACCATCGTCACCGGCGCGACACCTTGATCTCCATCGTAGTATCGTTGTCGTCTCGCCAACTTATTGCTTTTACGACTATCGCTACCGCTTAGTGATAAAGTAAAACAATTACATGGCGATTGCATTGCATACAATAAAGCGACAACCATATGGCTCCTGCCAGTTGCCGATAACTCGGTTACAAAACATGATCATCTCATACTATGTCTTGACCATATCACATCACAACATGCCCTGCAAAAACAAGTTAGACGTCCTCTACTTTGTTGTTGCAAGTTTTACGTGGCTGCTACGGGCTTAGCAAGAACCGATCTTACCTACGCATCAAAACCACAACGATAGTTTGTCAAGTTGGTGCTGTTTTAACCTTCGCAAGGACCGGGCGTAGCCACACTCGGTTCAACTAAAGTGAGAGAGACAGACACCCGCCAGTCACCTTTAAGCAAAGAGTGCTTGCAACGGTGAAACCAGTCTCGCGTAAGCGTACGCGTAATGTCGGTCCGGGCCGCTTCATCTCACAATACCGCTGAACCAAAGTATGACATGCTGGTAAGCAGTATGACTTATATCGCCCACAACTCACTTGTGTTCTACTCGTGCATAGCATCAACGCATAAAACCAGGCTCGGATGCCACTGTTGGGGAACGTAGTAATTTCAAAAAATTTCCTACGCACACGCAAGATCATGGTGATGCATAGCAATGAGAGGGGAGAGTGTTGTCCATGTACCCTCGTAGACCGAAAGCGGAAGCGTTAACACAACGCGGTTGATGTAGTCGTACGTCTTCACGATCCGACCGATCAAGTACCGAACGCACGGCACCTCCGAGTTCA
The DNA here is from genome assembly GCF_002575655.3 of Aegilops tauschii subsp. strangulata. Lineage (NCBI taxonomy): Eukaryota > Viridiplantae > Streptophyta > Magnoliopsida > Poales > Poaceae > Aegilops > Aegilops tauschii. The sequence goes on along the minus strand of NC_053036.3, from coordinate 426,236,125 downwards.
GCACACGTTCAGCTCGATGACGTCCCTTGAACTCCGATCCAGCCGAGTGTTGAGGGAGAGTTTCGTCAGCATGACGGCGTGGTGATGATGATGATGTTCTACCGACGCAGGGCTTCGCCTAAGCTCCGCTACAATATTATCGAGGTGTAATATGGTGGAGGCGGGCACCGCACACGGCTAAAATATCGTATATCAATTGTGTGTCCAGAGGTGCTCCCCTGCCCCCGTATATAAAGGAGCAAGGGGGGAGGCCGGCCGGCCCTTGGGGCGCGCCAAGGAGGGGGGGAGTCCTCCTCCTAGTAGGAGTAGGACTCCCCTTTCCTAGTCCAACTAGGAAGAGAGAAGGGGGAAGGAAAGAGAGGGAGAGGGAGAGGGAAAGAGGGGCCGCCCCCCTCCCCTAGTCCAATTCGGGCTCCCCATGGGAGGGGGCGCGCCATCTCCTGGGCTGCTGCCCTCTCTCTCCCCTTAGGCCCACTAAGGCCCAATACTTCCCCGGGGGGTTCCGGTAACCCCTCCGGCACTCCGGTTTTATCCGAAACTTCTCCGGAACACTTCCGGTGTCCGAATATAGTCGTCCAATATATCAATCTTTATGTCTCGACCATTTCGAGACTCCTCGTCATGTCCGTGATCACATCCGGGACTCCGAACAACCTTCGGTACATCAAAACATATAAACTCATAATATAACTGTCATCGTAACTTTAAGCGTGCGGACCCTACGGGTTCGAGAACTATGTAGACATGACCGAGACACCTCTCCGGTCAATAACCAATAGCGGAACCTGGATGCTCATATTGGTTCCCACATATTCTACGAAGATCTTTATCGGTCAGACCGCATAACAACATACGTTGTTCCCTTTGTCATCGGTATGTTACTTGCCCGAGATTCGATCGTCGATATCTCGATACCTAGTTCAATCTCGTTACCGGCAAGTCTCTTTACTCGTTCCGTAATACATCATCCCACAACTAACTCATTAGTCACAATGCTTGCAAGGCTTATAGTGATGTGCATTACCGAGTGGGCCCAGAGATACCTCTCCGACAATCGGAGTGACAAATCCTAATCTCGAAATACGCCAACCCAACAAGTACCTTTGGAGACACCTGTAGAGCACCTTTATAATCACCCAGTTACGTTGTGATGTTTGGTAGCACACAAAGTGTTCCTCCGATAAACGGGAGTTGCATAATCTCATAGTCATAGGAACATGTATAAGTCATGAAGAAAGCAATAGCAACATACTAAACGATCGAGTGCTAAGCTAACGGAATGGGTCAAGTCAATCACGTCATTCTCCTAATGAGGCGATCCCGTTAATCAAATGACAACTCATGTCTATGGCTAGGAAACATAACCATCTTTGATTAACGAGCTAGTCAAGTAGAGGCATACTAGTGACACTCTGTTTGTCTATGTATTCACACATGTATTATGTTTCCGGTTAATACAATTCTAGCATGAATAATAAACATTTATCATGATATAAGGAAATAAATAATAACTTTATTATTGCCTCTAGGGCATATTTCCTTCAAGAGGGAGAGGGAAGGGGGGTGCCGCCCCCTTCCCTAGTCCAATTCGGACTTCCATGGGGGGCGGCCACCCCTTGCGGCCCTTCTCTCTCTCCACTAAGGCCCATGTAGGCCCAATACTTCCCCGGGGGGTTCCAATAACCCCTCGGTACTCCGGTAAAATACCCGAACCACTCGAAACCATTCCGATGTATGAATGCTACCTTCCAATATATGAATCATTACCTCTCGACCATTTCGAGACTCCTCGTCATGTCCGTGATCTCATCCGGGACTCTGAACAAACTTCGGTCACCAAAACACATAACTCATAATACAAATCGTCATCGAACGTTAAGCGTGCGGACCCTACGGGTTCGAGAACTATGTAGACATGACCGAGACACATCTCCGGTCAATAACCAACAGTGGAACCTGGATGCTCATATTGGTTCCTACATATTCTACGAAGATCTTTATCGGTCAAACCGCAATAACAACATACGTTATTCCCTTTGTCATCGGTATGTTACTTGCCCGAGATTCGATTGTCGGTATCACTATACCTAGTTCAATCTCGTTACCGGCAAGTCTCTTTACTCATTTGGTAATGCATCATCCCACAACTAACTCGTTAGTCACATTGCTTGCAAGGCTTATAGTGATGTGCATTACCGAGAGGGCCCAGAGATACCTCTCCGATACACGGAGTGACAAATCCTAATCTTGATCTATGCCAACCCAACAAACACCTTCGGAGATACCTGTAGAGCATCTTTATAATCACCCAGTTACGTTGTGATGTTTGATAGCACACAAGGTGTTCCTCTGGTATTCGGGAGTTGCATAATCTCATAGTGAGAGGAATATGCAATAGCAATAAAACTTAACGATCATTATGCTAAGCTAACGGATGGGTCTTGTCCATCACATCATTCTCTAATGATGTGATCCCGTTCATCAAATGACAACACATGTCTATGGTCAGGAAACTTAACCATCTTTGATTAACGAGCTAGTCAAGTAGAGGCATACTAGGGACATTCTATTTTGTCTATGTATTCACACATGTACTAAGTTTCCGGTTACTACAATTCTAGCATGAATAATAAACATTTATCATGATATAAGGAAATATAAATAACAACTTTATTATTGCCTCAAGGGCATATTTCCTTCATGAAGAAGGCTGGCACCCAGTACATCCGCTTCTCCCACAGGCTATTAAGTGTCTCGTTGTCCTGGACTTTGTATTTTTCAATCATAGCCGTCCAGCTCCATTCAAACTCCTCCACTATCAAGCTGTGGTCCACACACAACTCGAATGCCTTGTGTAGCTCTGGACGGTCAGCAAAGAATTTCCTAGCGTGTCTTCAGCCTTCTTAATAATATGCCACCTGTAGTGCCTGTGCACTGCCAACAGAAAGACTTCCTCTATGCCTGCACACATGTTAAAGTCCTGGTTTGTTATTATGTTCATCGGAGCAAGTCCACCCACGCACTCCAAGAAGGTTTTGAACAACCAAGTGTAACCATCAGTATCTTCATTCCGAAGAGACCGCAACCGAACTGCAAGGACTGATTGTGGTTATTTATTCCTATGAATGGAGCACATGGCATCTTGTACATATTTGTGAGATATGTCGCGTCGAACGAAATGCAATCATGGAAATGTTTGTAGGCTCTTCTTGCAGCACCATCCACCCAATACATGTTTCTGACATGGTCCTCATTGTCCAATCTTATCCTGTAGAAGAAATCAGGATCTGCTTTTGCTTTCTCTTCGAAGTAGGTGATCATGTCTTCTATGTCAGCCAACTTGCTCTCTCTATGGTACTTTGCCTTTAGGTTTGTGATGTTTGCTGGTATGTAGGGCATGCTACTTAGATTTCCATTTTTGCTGTGGATCAGGGACATTATCAAGACCATTCTTGATGGACCGACGTTACAATCATGTAGCAACTTTATGAATTTCCTCTCGTGAGGACTGAATCCTCTGTGGGCGCTCAGAAATTTTACTAGGTCAAACTTCTTTATCAGATCGTGGTTGTATTCTTCGACATATTCGGTGACCACCCACCATGCTCCATCTATGTTTAGCTTCATTCTGATAGGGCATTCCGTCTTGAGAATGATGCCTCTCTTTCGTTCCGGCACGACAGGCACACCACCTTTACTCTTCTTGTTCTTTCATGCCTTGTTGCACCTTAGCCCACCTCTGCTGTACTCGTTAGTTTTTCTATTTTCCTATGGTATTCTGTGTTCACCGCAAATCCATGGAACAACGCATATCTCTAGTAGTATTCCTTGGCATCTTCAAATGAGCAAATCTTTGCCCAACATAAGGTGGTTGAGGTGGCATGATTTCTGATTGTCCCTCTTCTTCTTCTCCTTGTGTTTCATCATCAGTTTCATAATTCACTTCAGTATTGGTGCCTGTTTCATCTGTTTGAGTGTTGCTTGTGCTGGTGCGCACAGGTGTGCTTGTCGTCATTGCTGCAACGATTGCCAGTTCTGACACTGATTCTGCATTGTTTGTGGTAGTATCGGTGACTGACTCATGGAACGCCCCTTCCGTGTGCTCTGAGGTACCCGCAGTAGATGTTCGTGCACTGCTGTTGATTGTAGTCGAAGCTCCTGCAAAATCAGGTACGTGTGTAAGTAGTATTGCTTGATTGGCATATTCATTGAAGTGAAATATGGCAGCTGCATCTGATTGTTCATGGCAACTGCAGCTTATTCTACAAGGCATTTTTTTCATAGGTGCCCACGCATTGACAACGCATTGGATTGAGGCATCTGCAAGTTGTTATTTGTTCCCATTTTGTGCACAGGTACATAACCAAGTGTATAAGTTACATGTATAAATTGTTGGATTGTGCAACTTTGAACTCATGGCAACTATAAGCCATTTTTGGGTATGACATCATGCATATATGCAAGTCTTGAGCATCTGCATTTGCCCATGTATAGCAACTGCAGTTCTCCAGCCATGGCAGCTATAGTTGACCTAATATGGCATCTGCAGTTGCCAAGTCATGGCAATCAACATCTTTAACATCAAATGCATTCTAGGTATGAGCACACAAGGCAAATGCAGATAATCACAAATGGAAAACACACACAGACAATAATTGACAAATCCAGATGATCATAGATGTCTAATGGACATATTCACTTGGTGGCAAGTGCAGTTGCCATGACCACCGTGACAAGTGCACTTTCCCAATGCTTTCCACACAGCAAATGCATGATTTTTCCTCGTTCACAAATTACCTTGTTTTGCCACATGTGCTACATGAAGTTGGTGTTCCACTTCAAGTTGGTGTGCTGTATCTGCATTACTGATGGCCTGCAATGGTGCAGCTTGCCACGAGACCTATGGTGGTGTGGTTGTACCATAAGAACCCGCGATCATGTCAATGTATATAATAAGATGGGATGCCATATTTCTTATTTTTTGTATGAAAACATGTTAAATCTCATTTTTTCTTGGCGCATCATGTGGAAGTTTAGCTTTGAACTCATGGCAAAACATAGTCCACCATGCAAGGCTACTACAGTTGACAAGCATTGACCAACTGCAGTTGGTCAGGCATGGCAACTGCAGTTGTTCAAACATGGCATACGTAGTTGAGCAGTCATTGCAGCTGCAGTTGTTCAATCATGGAAACCACAGTTAACAACTGTGGTTGGTCAGCCATGGCAACTGTAGTTGTTAACACATGGCATAGGTAGATGTTCACTTATGGAAACTGCAGTTCTTCAAACATGGCAACTGCCGTTGTTCAGACATCGCAACTGCAGTTGAGCAGTCATGGCAACTGCGTGCAATCATGTATGGAAGATGTTAGTCATACATTTAATTTGGCACATGCAGTTGTCCACGGATGGCAAATACAGTTGACCAGGCTTGGCAGGTGCACTTTCCATCAATTTTTTTTATTTCTATCAGCTACAAACGCCAATGTCATCTATTTTTCATTTTAGTCACACCACGTAAACACCAATGTTATCTAGACTGTCCGCAAGATCATTTCATATGTCTCACCTGTGTAAGACGTTGATGGCAGGTATCCGGTTGCCACCTGTTGCCACGTGCTGCATGATGGTCCTGTGTTTTTTCAAAACACTCGTAAGTCTTGCCATCCCTGCAAGTTTTTTTTGCCAAATCAACATGCTATTTTTTGCGTTGCCTTGATTTGCCACATTCGCTACTTGAAGTTGGTCTCCCGCATATCTATCACCGATAGCCCCCTGTGTTGCAACTTGCCATGGTATCACTGCCTATGTGGTTGTGTCATAAGAACCTGTGAACAATGTCATTGTAGTACATAAGTAGAATGCCATTTCCAAGTCCACAAACATGTCAACTGTCACTTTTTGATCACGCATCGTACCTATGGTCGCGTACTGCTCTAGTAGTGGCAACAATGGTCCTGCGGAGATGAGTTGATTATACTCTACTGCATCCCAAGGGGGCGCTTGTGGCCTGAAAACCAAGGAGCAGTCCCATCTTCATGATTCATTTTCTGCTTCTCCCACTGTGTTTTCAATCACTGCATGAGTGAGAACGCATTATTATTCGAATTCCATTTTGATGTTTCCACATAAAAGGAAACACAACAATCTTATCACATGACTGGCATAAACAACTATTTACAACATGGCACGTAGAAAACGTAGCAGCCGTGCATCTCTGTTGATAGGGCATGCATATTCATTATCTTTCTACAATCTGGATGACAACTACCATGTTCAACTGGCGGCAACTAACAACATAACATGATGGCAACTACCAGCATAGATAGGTGGCAACTATTTTTTCCCTTCATATTTACCGGCCAAATTTCTCTGTTCTACCCTGCTTTCCCACTATTTTCAACATTTTCCCCCATCATTTTTTCGTCTAACTCTTAGTGAACCCTAAACATATTTTCGAGCACCTTCTGGTAGCAACCCCAACCTAAAAGCTTATTTTGAACTTCTGATCGCCCGTATTTATGAAAGATCAGATCTAGGATGCAAGATGGAAAATTTTGTGTACTTTGGAGGGCAGAGGAGAGTGCACATGAATGGTCGGATTCATGTGATTTGTAGATCCATGTGGCACAAATCTAGTAGGTGTGTGGTCTGTTTTGCTATGACCTTGTGGATCCATCGCCATCTACGTGGGCAATCTAGAAGTGAAATTATTGGGGGGGAGGAGATAGGAGAACGACTAGATGCAGGATGTTTAACTCACCTTTTGTGTGAGTTCACCGCCGTGTGGGGGGGAGGGGGCGCTAGTGATCTGATCTGGTTGCCATGGCAAGTAGAGAGGGAAGAGGATGGAGGTAGGGGAAGATTTGCCAATCCGGAGGTTGGAGATGACCGACGGTGGATACTCTGGCTCCCAGGCAGGGAGGGACGATGACCGAGAGGCGGATTTTGGTTGTGCGGGCCACGGGGTCGCTCGCCCGGACGTGTGGGTGATCCACGAGCACACCGGATGTGCGGGCTGTGATGGGGTGTGCCCGTACGTGCTCGTGCGGGCGGGCCTATGTCAATCCACACGTGGCGTGCGACACATACCCCCTAGATGCCACACGTGTGGTGGATATCGGCGTCCTAAATTTAGGCTCGACCACACAAAAATTATATCAAAACAATGAAAGTTAATGTCAATGGAACAAGGTGAAATTCTCGTCGTCCACAAGAGAGCTTTGATTCGTATAAGTATCAGCTACTTGCTGCACCATTAGAACAATACATAAATAAAGATTGGGCTACTTGCTAAACCATTAAAAGAATATTGCAATTAATCTCGCGATCACACAAACATACAGACAAACCTTTGCAGCTTCTGAAGAGATCCCTTGCTATTTTTCAACGACCAATTCTTTCCGCTCTTCGTTGGGTTTGACACTCTACTTATCGAAAAGATCTACAATTGATACCCTACATTTGTGGGTTATCAAGACTTTTTTCTAGTGTCATTGCCAAGGAGTGTAGAGCTCTTGGTAAGTGGAATTTGGTAAGGGAAACACTTAGTGTTTTTTCGTTCATTCTTTTAGTCCCCTATGGAGACTCTTGCTGCTAATAACTTGTTGGGAGGCCTTGCATACTCTCCCACGAATATTAGAATAGGGCCTCCACCTTCTAAAAAAAGTGAAGCTTATCAAATATCTATTGACACACTTGAGCATGTGAGAGCTAACCATTATGCAAGTGATGAAACTATCCATCCTAGAGAACATTTGCTTATGCTTGATGATATATATAGTCTCTTTAAACTTTAGGTGTGTCTAATGATCAGGTTAAAAGAAATTATTCCCTTTATGTCTAGAGGACAAGGCATTGGAATGGATTAGGCTTCTGGATGATCCATATGAAATAGAATGTTTTGATCTTTACTCTAAGTTTCACCCAAAGTTTACCCTCTTCATCAAGTGCACGAGGATAGGAATTATATTTATAACTGTTAGCCTCATACCGGCGAGAGCATGACTAAGGCTCAAGGGAGACTTAAATCATTATTACTCAAACTCCCCAATCATGAGTTCTCCGGAAAGAGAATTGTTGACAATTTCCATGCAAGACTTCCTAGACATGATAGGGAAATACTTAATAGTTCTTATGGGGGATGATTTTATAATAGAAGTGTCAGTAGTAGATGGGATATTATTGAAAGGACATCTTGACAGTAATTGGATGAATATCTTGTTGATACATATTAGGATTTGTCACTTCTATTAAAAATCACATGGTTGGTTTTCTTTCTAGACCAGGAAATATGGGTTCATTGTGATAACCGAAACCAGAGTATGTACATTTGACATGCAAGGCTTCACCCATATTCTTGTTCTTACCAAATAATGCGCTGTTGCATTTTTATTTACTATTACATCTTGTTTTAGTTGTGTGAACTTGTATATCCAATTGCATGTTTTCACTTTTGTGAGTGGGCAGATCCTAGAACACGAGATTAAAAGCGAGAGTCCGAAAAAACTTCTAGCTCGCAATCGAGTGACTCAAGCCTAGCTACACATCATTTAAGATGATTTTCTTTGGTGTTGGTAGAACTACTAAAAGCACTAATTTGATGAGGGGGGGGGGGGTCAAGAAGTGATAATGCTAAGGCTGATGATGTAGTCATGCTTGAAATATATACATCATACGTTATAACTAGGAATGGCAAAAGAGATGCAATGTAAGCACAAAAATAAGTATCGAGAATGTGTGGATATGGCCGTGTTTTATCTCTGATGTTGTGATATTAGCCTGATGAGAGCCTAATAATAAACTTATAATTATTAATCAATTACCAGGATGCAAAAGCAAACAACTTGCTATCAAACTCAATGAAAAAAAGAACTCATAGTCATAACCCACCTAGCAAAAGTCCATGTTCTCAATGTCATGGACATGATTTTATACATTAAAATAATTTCTATGACAAAGCAAAATTGTTAGCAAAAAAATTCAAGCCTTAGTTCTATTCATGAACTTAATTTCGGATAGTATTTGATATTCAAGATGGAACAACATATCAATCTTATAGTTAGAGGTAATTTCTAATTTGACTAAGCTCCTAGTATAACGAGTTGTATGCCTTTTGGGATTTTTACATTTGTGCCCCTGGTTCCTTAGCTCTACTCATCCATTCCCACGCTCTTAACTTTTGCTCAGTTTTCCCCACTCCCTTGCCCGAAACCCTCAGAAGAGGTCACAACGGACGTCGCCGTCGGGTCAGTGCTTTGACCGTTAACTCTAACGAGTGGGGCCGCGTTGGGGGTGTAGCTGTTCGACCGTTGGGCCGTGGTTTCGTTGGGCCATCCCTTGCATTAAACGCCTGCGCGCGCCGCCACGACAGAAGCCTGCTATGCATGCACCCAACAAGCCTGCCTGCATGCGTCGATGCACCGACCGAGCCTGCATGCGCTGATGCGTGCCGCCACGATGCACTGACCGAGCCGCTTTCGTGCACGCCAGCCGCCACGGATGCAGCAACGGTCGCTGCCGCTGGTTCCTCTCTTCTCGCACACTTGTCTCCTCGATTTAGAGCTAGGTGGCTACATATTTGTGGCTTGTGTAAGAAACAAAGGGTTCGTTGTGGCTGCATGCACTAGGTGGTTACTAACAAAACAAGCTCTCTAAGAAAACAATCAACATACATGTAGATAGGGCCAACAAGCCCATAGCACGATCACATAGTTGAAACTAGGAAGAACTTCATAATAGAACAGATAGAAAACTTAATAATAGAACTCTTTAAAAGGGCCAACAAGCCCATAGCATCTCTCACATAGTTCAATGGGATTACAACTTAACATAACATAGACTAAAAAAATAGATAGAGGGTTTAGAACCCTAGACGCTGCCTTCTCCACCTCGTTCCTCCTCCGGGCGCCCTTCACTGCTCCTCCGGGGCGTTGTCGATGGGGTACGGAAGAGTGTGCATGCGGGACGTGGTGGGGAAGATGTTGGTGTATGATACGTCTCCAACGTATCTATAATTTTTGATTGTTCCATGCTATTGTATTATCCATCTTGGATGTTTTATATGCATTTATATGATTTTTGGGACTAACCTATTAACCTAGAGCCCAGTGCCAGTTTCTATTTTTTCCCTGTTTTTGAGTTTTACAGAAAAGGAATACCAAATGGAGTCCAATTGACGTGCCAATTTTTGATGATTTTCTATGGACCAAAAGAAGCCCCCGGAGTAAAAGAGTTGGGCCAGAAGAGTCCCGGGCCGTCCATGCGGGTGGGGGGCGCGCCCTACCCCCCTGGGCGCTTCCCCCTATCTCGTGGATGACCTGGAGACCCCCCCCTGACGTGAGACCTACGCCAAAAGTTCCTATAAATACAGAAACCTCCAGAAAATAACCTAGATCGGGAGTTCCGCCGCCGCAAGCCTCTGTAGCCACCAAAACCCAATCGGACCCTATTCCGGCACCCTACCGGAGGGGGGATCCCTCACCGGTGGCCATCTTCATCATCCTGGCGCTCTCCATGATGAGGAGGGAGTAGTTCACCCTCGGTGCTGAGGGTATGTACCAGTAGCTATGTGTTTGATCTCTTTCTCTCTCTCTCGTGTTCTTGATTTGGCACGATCTTGATGTATCCTGAGTTTTGCTATTATAGTTGGATCTTATGATGTTTCTCCCCCTCTACTCTCTTGTAATGGGTTGAGTTTTCCCTTCGAAGTTATCTTATCGGATTGAGTCTTTAAGGATTTGAGAACACTTGATGTATGTCTTGCATGTGTTTATCTGTGGTGACAATGGGATATTCACGTGATCTACTTGATGTATGTTTTGGTGATCAACTTGCGGGTTCAGTGACCTTGTGAACTTATGCATAGGGGTTGGCACACATTTTCGTCTTGACTCTCCGGTAGAAACTTTTGGGCACTCTTTGAAGTACTTTGCGTTGGTTGAATAGATGAATTTGAGATTGTATGATGCATATCATATAATCATACCCGCGGATACTTGAGGTGACATTGGAGTATCTAGGTGACATTAGGGTTTTGGTTGATTTGTGTATTAAGGTGTTATTCTAGTACGTACTCTAGGATAGATCGAACGGAAAGGATATCTTCATGTTATTTTACTACGGACTCTTGAATAGATCGATCAGAAAGGATAACTTTGAGGTGGTTTCGTACCCTACAATAATCTCTTCGTTTGTTCTCCGCTATTAGTGACTTTGGAGTGACTCTTTGTTGCATGTTGAGGATTGTTATATGATCTAATTATGTTATTAATGTTGAGAGAACTTGCACTAGTGAACGTATGAACCCCAGGCCTTGTTTCCTAGCATTGCAATACCGTTTATGCTCACTTTTACCACTTGCTACCTTTCTGTTTTTATATTTTCAGATTACAAAAACCTATATCTACCATCCATATTGCACTTGTATCACCATCTCTTCGCCAAACTAGTGCACCTATACAATTTACCATTGTATTGGGTGTGTTGGGGACACAAGAGACTCTTTGTTATTTGGTTGCAGGGTTGTTTGAGAGAGACCATCTTCATCCTACGCCTCCCACGGATTGATAAACCTTAGGTCATCCACTTGAGGGAAATTTGCTACTGTCCTACAAACCTCTGCACTTGGAGGCCCAACAACGTCTACAAGAAGAAGGTTGTGTAGTAGACATCAAGCTCTTTTCTGGCGCCGTTGCCGGGGAGGTGAGTTCTTGAAGGTATATCTTTAGATCTTGCAATCGAATCTTTTAGTTTCTTGTTTTATCAATAGTTTAGTTTATAAAACAAAACTACAAAACAAAATGGAATTGAGGGTACCTCATATGCTTCATCTTTTTAATATCTTTCGTGAAAATGATGGAAAGGAAAATTGTGCCCAAGTGCTAGAAGAAGAATTACATAGAATGCTTGGCATAAAATATGTGAATGATGAGCATGATTGCAATGTTGTTAGTATTAATTCTTTGAATACCCATGATGCAAATGATATGCAAAGCCACAAGCTTGGGGATGCTATGTTTAGTCCCCCAAGTTTTGATGAGCAAATTTATTATGATGAAAGCATGCCTCCTATTTATGATGATTATTGTGATGACACATATGCTATAAAGAATAATGATAACCGTGAAACTTCTCATCTTGATTTCAATTTTCAATCCCATGACAGTTATTTTCTTGAATTTGCTCCCACTATTCCGAATGAGAAGAATTTTGCTTACGTGGAGAGTAATAAATTTTCTATGCTTGTAGATCATGAAAAGAATGCTTTATGTGATATTTATATTGTTGAATTCATTCATTATGCTACTGAAAATTATTATGAGGGAGGAATATATGCTTGTAGAAATTGCAATAATATCAAGTTTCCTCTCTATGTGCTTAAAGTTTTAAAGTTATGCTTGTTTTGCCTTCCTATGCTAGTTGATTATTGTTCCCATAAGTTGTTTGCTCACAAAATCTCTATTCATAGGAAGTGGGTTAGGCTTAAATGTGCTTGTCATATGCTTCATGATGCTCTCTTTATGTTTTAATTCTTATCTTTTATGTGAGCATCATTGAAATCATCATGCCTAGCTAAAAAGGCAATAAAGAAAAGCGCTTGTTGGGAGACAACCCAATATTTGCCTTTACTATTTTTGTGTGTTCAAATGATTATGCTACTGTAGTAATCATGTTTTATAGTTTTTTTTCAATAAAGTGCCAAGTAAAACCTTTGGGAAGACTTGGGTGAAAGTTAATGCGATCTTGCTGTAAAAACATAAACTTTGCACTCACAAGATTAGCTGCCATTTTTACTGGAGAGTGCTTTTAGGTTGATTCTTTTTGCAGATGATTAATAGAAAAATTCCTCACGTCCACCAATTTATTTCAGAATTTTTGGAGTTCCATAATTATTTGAACAAAACAGATTACTACAGACTGTTCCGTTTTTGACAGATTCTGTTTTCTATGTGTTGTTTGCTTATTTTGATGAATCTATGAGTAGTATCGGAGGGTATGAACCATAGAGAAGTTGGAATACAGTAGATATTACCAATATTAGAATGATTTCACAAAAGTACTGTCGGATCTGGGGTTCCGGCAAAACCCTTAAGGTTTGAACTCTAGGGTGCGCGCGAAGTTCTTTCCCTCCTCCCGATCTACGCCCTAGCTCGCTAAGATCTCGCAGATGAACTCGACACTCTCGCAACGCAGAAAGACATGAGATTTATACTGGTTCGGGCCACCGTTGTGGTGTAATACCCTACTCCAGTGTGTGGTGGTGGATTGCCTCTTGGGCTGATGATGAATAGTACAAGGGGAAGAATAGCCTCCTGAGGTTGAGGTGTTCTTATGCTTGTCGAACTTGTGTGGGTGAGGACTCGGTGATCTATCCGATGCCCTCTACTATGGTGGCTAGTCCTACTTATATAGGCCCTGGTCCTCTCCCCAAATATTGAGCGGGAAGGGAGCCAACAACGGCGGCCAATTTGAAAGGGGACAGCTACTACAAGCTATCCTGACAAAAGCGGTCTTCGCCTGCGAAAGGCTCTGGTGGTGACGCCGTCTTGGGCTCCACGGTGACCTCCGTCCTGCTGTCCTGCTGGTCTTGGTCTCGTTGCACCGATATGGGAACCTTTGCCTGATGCCTCGGTACTCCGCGCCTGCGCTTGCCTCCTTAGCACCAAAGAGGAAACAAGGACGCTGCGCGCGCTGGCGCCCGCCTGGTGTCGATCGTCATGGCTCACGTCACGAGAGCCTCGCGAGGTTTTGCCCCGCCTTGATATCTCCGCTCCTCGCGAGGCAGCCTGGTGAGGCCACTCCTGAGGAGGTCTTGCGTCGTCTGCCTCGCGAGGCTTGGCCCCTCGCGAGGGTCTTGAACGCCTTGTCGATGAAGATGGGTCGTACGGCCTGCTAGCATAGCCACGCCATGGGCCGCAGGCAGGCAAGTCTGGGGGCCCCCGTTCCCAGAACACCGACTGTAGCCCCTGGGCCCAAGGCGCGCTTGGGCTTGGCCTCGCGGCGAAGCCAAAGGGCAAGTGCGGAGCGCCGCGGGCCCCAAAAGCCTGCGGCGTTGGTCGACGCGTGGCGGTTGATTGGATGTGGGCGTCTCCGCTTCCCCACGTTGCCTCGGCAACTGCTCGACTTGACAAGTCCCTGCGACACGCAAGGAAAACCATCATTACCTGTGACCGTGGGGGGGGTGCTGGTTGGCCTTCTTCCGCTATAAATGGGGAGGCGGGCAGAGCAGTTGGCCTTCCTCCTTGCTCCTTGCTCCACCGCTAGCAGCAATGGCGCCGTCGAAGAGGTTCTCCGCCGCGGAGAAAGGCAAGGCCCCTCGGGAGGGACCCGGCTCCCCGGCGCCCAAGCGAGGGCGTGGCCGTCCCCGCAAGCATGCCGCGACCCCCTCCGTGGCCCCCGGCTCTCGGGGTGGCGCCGCAGTGCGCGGCAGGAGTCGCTCTGGTCGCGGCAGTCCTGTCGACGAGAGGAGACGTGCCGTGGTTGCGCGACCTCGCCGACCGCGGTTCCATGCGTCAGAGGTGCTGCCGGAGTTCGTTGTCTGGTCGGAGGATCCGGCCGGCAGCTGGCTCCAGCTTCCCCGCTTCTTTGCCGATGAGCTGCCGGCCTCCAGTCCAGGCAGGCTCTGGCTGCAGGCAGACGGTTGCTGCAGCCGAGCTTCTTGGGTCGTGGTTGAGGTCTCTGTCGCGGGCAACATAGCTCTGGCCCGTGGTTGGCAGACGTTCGCCCGCGCGCGCGGCCTGGGCAGGCGGTGCACCCTCCACTTCAAGTTCGACGGTGACGCGACCCTCCTCGTGAGGGTGTTCGGGGGAAGACGGTCGCCGCGCCGGATGCTGCCCCGAGGTGAACGACGGCAAGGAGGTGCTCGGCCTTGGTGATGGTCGGGACGAGGAGGAGGACGAGCCCGTCGGCGCGCCTCGTCTGGCTATGGTGGCTCCTCCCTTGGCGACAGTTCCAGCAGCGGGGGCCTTGATCAGCCGCCACGCCACCGCGCCCGCTTCGAAGGTGGTAGCGGGTCGTCTCATCGCCGCGCATCGGTGAAGCACGAGGGGTCCGACTAGACCCGGGACATCGTCAAGGCCCTGCCCCCGTCGGCTGCTGCAGGGGCGATCGCCGCTTTTGTTATGTTCCCCTTTTCCTTCCTGCATCGAAATGAAACCAGCATGGGCCCGGAGGGGCGTGTATCGAACCATAACTTATTAACCATTATGCTACGCTTGTTGTTTCAGTCCGGTGTGGCTATTTTGCGCAAAGATAACTTAGCCTGGTGCGTTCGAGGCGCCCTTCTCCTTACGAGGCGTTTATTTCCTCGTGTCCATCTTGACCTTGTGGTCTGCGATTGCTCAGGAACTGCAAAAAATTCGTTAGGGAGTTTGCCAGGAGATTTGTCGTTCACCCAAGCCTTGACCCAACGCTTTGTATCGCGGTACCCGTGGGGCATGGATTAGGAGAGATGCGCCAGCTTCCAGGCTTGAAAGAGGGTGGCTCGCAAGAACGAGAAGGCAGAGCGAAGAAAAACGCTCACGAGGGCGCCTGCCTAGCCCCCCTAGCGAGGCATGCCAGAGAGAAAACACGAGCGAACCAGAGCCGGAAAATGCGGTAAGAGGTGAGGGAATCAAATCGGCAAGGAACACCAAAAGCAAACTTCGATTAAGGAAAAACGAGCCAACTACAGAAAGCAAATGAAAAGCCGCGTCCGACACCTAATCTAGTCTTCAAGTCTTCTCACCAGCGCAGAGCTAAGTGCCGCCACTAGGCGTGGGAGGGAGCCCCAGGGCCTGAGGCCGACACTCCTGAGACTCCGGGGCGTGTACAGCCCCACTCATTATTACGTGAGAGGATCACGGGCGGCGATTCTTCACAGGCACCGAGCCTTCTTCACAGGTTCTGTGCCTTGCTTCATGGGTAGAACTTCCGGAGGTGCTGGATGTTCCAGGCATTCTGGATAGGTATCCCGTCCTGCGTCTCCAGGCGCGCTGCGCCAGGCCTGGAGACATGGACGACCCAGAACGGGCCCTCCCACATGGGTGAAAGCTTGTGCAGCCCTTCCCTGGAGAGGACCCGCCTCAGGACGAGGTCACCCACCTCGAGCGTCCTGGAGCGGACGCTGCGGCAGTGGTATCGCCGCAGCGCCTGCTGGTACCTTGCCGCCCTCAGTGCAGCTTCACGATGACGCTCCTCCCCCAGCACGAGGTCCATCCCCCGCGTGGCGTCCTGCTGCGTTTCATCGAACGCCAGGACCCGTGCGGAGCGATGCTTAACCTCGTGAGGAAGGACTGCTTCAGCTCCGTAGACAAGGAAGAATGGGGTCTCGCCCGTTGGTTTGGTGGCGGTGGTGCGGATAGACCACATCACGGACTGGAGCTCGTCGTGCCAGCCCCTGCCACAGGCCTCGAGCTTCTTCTTGAAGGTCCTGGTCTTGAGGCCCCTCAGGACCTCCGCGTTGGCGCGTTCGGCCTGACCATTGCTCCTGGGGTGCGCCACCGAAGCGTAGCAGATCTGTGTTCCAAGGTTAGCACAGTAGGTTTTGAAGAGGTTACTAGTGAACTGTGAGTCGTTATCTGTGATGATGCGGTTGGGGACCCCGAAGCGGCTCACGAGGCCCTTGATGAACTTGACAGCAGAGCCAGCTGGGATGGTATGGACGGCTTCCACTTCCGCCCACTTGGTGAACTTGTCGATGGCGACGTAGAGGTAGCGGTAGCCCCCAGGCGCTCGAGGGAACGGGCCCAAGATGTCCAGCCCCCAGACCGCGAACGGCCATGTGAGCGGTATGGTCTGGAGGCCCTGAGCTGACTGATGAATCTGCTTGGCGTGGAACTGGCAGGCTTCGCAGGACCTCACCAGCTCAGCTACGTCGTTGAGCACAGTGGGCCAGTAGAACCCACTACGGAATACTTTGCCGACGAGGGTCCGTGATGACGAGTGGTGCCCGCAGTCCCCACCGTGTATGTCTGTTAGCAGCTCCTTCCCCTGGTCCCTGGAAATGCAGCGCAGGGAGACGTCGTTTGGCCGCTTCCTGTACAACTCACCATCCTGGATGCAGTATGCCGTGGCTTGCCGAACCACATGCTCTGCATCCTCCTCTTTGTCTACAGCGCCCCTTGCATCAGATATTCTTTGAATTCCTTGGTCCAGCATCCCTCCTGAGGTTCGAGCGCCAAGAGCAAGCGAGCTCCTGAGGTCGGGCCACAGGCCGGGGCTCCTGAGGTAGGAGGCTGTGGGAGTTCCTCCCGAGACTGAGCCATGCTTGAAAGTGGTGGTGTCGCTGATGGCTTGAAAAGCCATTCCTCAAAGACACCGGGCTCTTGTGGCTGCCGCTTGGATGCTCTCCTGGCGATGTCGTCGGCTTCCTTGTTGGTGCCCCGGGGCACGTGCTGCAGCTCCAGGCCCAAGAACTGCTTCTCCATCTTGCGCACCTCCGCGAGGTATGCCTCCATATGCTCGTCCTTCGACTCATATACTTTGTTGGAGAAGTTGACAAGGAGCTGCGAGTCGCCTCTAACGGTAAGGCGCTTCACCCCCAGAGCTGCGCGGCCTTCAGGCCAGCTATAAGGCCTTCGTATCCCGCAATGTTGTTGGAGACCTTCTCGCCATGCTGAAAGCAGAGCTGCACGGTGTAGTAGAGCTTGTCCTGAGTGGGCGAGATGAGTACTGCTCCAGCCCCTCCGCCTTGGTGCACGAAGGCGCCATCGAAGTACATGACCCAACCATCTGGTGCTTCACTTCCTGGCGAGGTGGACCGGTCTTCGCCTACTTCAAGCGCCGGGACGTCCATCCATTCCGCCACAAAATCAGCCAGCGCGGCTCCCTTGATGACCCTGGTAGTGCTGAACTCTAACTGGAATGCTTGCAACTCGATGTTCCACTCGGCGACCCTTCTAGCAGAATTGGGGCTCCTGAGCACCCTCTCCAACGGGTAGGCTGAGACGACCTTGATGGGGTGGCCCTGGAAGTAATGCCGCACCTCGTGCGAGGCCACCAAGAGTGCTAGCAGGAGCTTCT
The DNA here is from genome assembly GCF_002575655.3 of Aegilops tauschii subsp. strangulata. Classification (NCBI taxonomy): domain Eukaryota; kingdom Viridiplantae; phylum Streptophyta; class Magnoliopsida; order Poales; family Poaceae; genus Aegilops; species Aegilops tauschii. The sequence continues at coordinate 426,218,119 of NC_053036.3, read as the reverse complement.
AAGGCATGGGATATCTTGCTCTTGCGTCCCGCAACACCGTGCTGACAAAATACACCGGGTGCTCGACAAGGGCTGGCGCGCTGGCGAGGCTCGTGTCTTGCGGGGCCCCGAACATCTCCTGAGGTGGTGGAACTCCTGGTGCCTGGTCGCTTGCGGGGGTCTCTGTGACGTCGTCCTGCCAAGCTTGGTCTTCTGTTGACGCCACTGCGGCTCCCGCGGTGCCTTCCTGGTCTTGCGTCATTTCAGTTGCAGCTCGGCACAGCGCGCTCTTGGCTTGGTGCTCCTCCTGAACCGCCACCAATGCCGCGCTGGCGGAGTATGGGTTAGCGGCGAGGTAGAGCACTAGGGGCTCGAGAGGTCGTGGTGCCACCATCACCGGAGGGCTGGTCAGGTACCTCTTGAGGTCTTGAAAGGCTCGGTCGGCCTCCTGGGTCCACTCGAATAGGCCCTTCTTCGTCATCAGCTTGAAGAAGGGTAGGGCGCGTTCCCCTAGCTTGGAGATGAAGCGTCCCAACGCTGTTACCCGACCAGCCAACTTCTGCATCTCCTTCAGGGTCTGCGGCGGGCTCATGTCCTCGATGGCCTTGATCTTCTCTGGATTCGCCTCGATCCCTCTGTGGGACACGAGAAAGCCCAGCAGCTCGCCGGAAGGGACACCGAACACGCACTTCTCCGGGTTGAGCCGCAAGTTCACCTGGAGTAGGCTCTCGAAGGTTTCTTCCAGGTCTTGGATCAGGGTCCTCGCCTCCCGATATTTCACCATGATGTCATCGACGTAGGCCTCTGTGTTTCTTCCGAGCTGTCACCCTAAGGCGATGTGCATCATTCGCTGAAAGGTTGCGCCTGCGTTGCGCAATCCAAAGGGCATGCAGGTGTAGCAGTACACCCCACACGGGGTGAGGAAGGCTGTCTTCTCCACATCTTCTACCGCCATCTTGATCTGGTGATATCCTAAGAACGCATCCAGGAAGCACAGCAGGTCGCATTCGGCGGTGGAGTCGATGATCTGGTCGATGCGTGGGAGCGGGAACGGATCTTGGGGGCAAGCTTTGTTAAGGTTGGTGAAGTCGACACACATCCGTTCCTTCCCGCCTTTCTTTCGCACTACGACGGGGTTCGCCAGCCATTCGGGATACCGAACCTCGCGAATGGAACCCGCCGCTTCTAGCTTGCGGGTCTCTTGGACGATGAAGGCCTGCTTCTCGGTGGACTGCCGTCTCGCCCGCTGCTTCACGGGGCGTACATTGGGGCATACCCTTAAATGATGCTGAATCACCTCTCTCGGGACTCCTACCAGCTGATTGGGCTCCCACGCGAATATATCCTTGTTTGCGCGCAAGAACTTCACCAATGCTTCCTCTTGCCCTGGGTCAAGGCTGGCACCTATGGTAAAGGTGGCTCATGAGGGCCTGTCCTCGCTGACCGGCACCTGCTTGGTTTCCGCCTTGTCTTGTGTGAACAACCGCTTCTTCTTGGTCGGCAGGGCTCCCTTGGGCTCGGAGGCGCCCGCGTCGGCAGGCTGCACCATCGCGGCGGTTTTGAGGGCGAGCTTGAGTGCCGTCACGGCCTCCTTGGTGTCCCCCTTGATGGTGAGGACGCCTTTGCTTCCAGGCATCTTCATGAGGTTGTAGGCCGGATGAGTCGCCGCCATGAACTGGGCGAGAGCTGGGTACCCAAGGATGGCGTTGTACGGGAGGCCGATGCGGGCGATGTCGAAGTCGACCAGCTCGGTGCTTTCCAGCAAAGCGTGCCGGCCCTATCTCTAAAGCACCAAACTTCCACATTTTAGGAGATGCCCAATACATAGGTGGGAAAGTGGTATGAATATGGGGTTCGAAGTCGCCTAAAAGAACCTTTCTCATTCGCAAAGCTAAACAAAGTAGAGAAAAGGGGGTCATCCCATTGGCCAGACTGAGCATCAAGCCAGCCAAGAAGTCAAAGCGAAGAAGGAGTGACAGATGCTACAAGCAACTACCAGTATCGATCTTCTAAAGAAATGACCTTCGTTGCCGAAGTGATAGACAAACAATTCTATAGCGGACTTGGACTAGCGACACATTTCTCCATATATGAAATTCAATTCATCCGACATCAAAGAGAAGCTCAAGCTCGGGATCAAAGATCAGCTACAGATCGGGCTGGCATTCATCATAGTTGGCATCTTACTTTTGACTGAAAATTATTAAGCGATCCCCTGCTTTTTGATTTCTTTCCCTCTTTCCTTGGAAAGAACAGTTGTTTATTAAGGCCGCTTTTCTAGAATCTACTTTGAAAGTGGAAAATAGGCCTCTTCTTCAATGAAGGCAGAACTATTCACTAAGCCAACAGGTTAGCGAAGGAACTTTTTCCGGTCTTGCTGCTTTAAAGCGAACGAGTCTTCCTTATTCCTATGGTCATTAGAATAACCTATTCATCCTCTTGGCCACTCTGAACTCATAGGTAGCTGTGGTTCGGTTTACCTTCTTTCGCTTTGCCTTGGGTTCCGTGGTAGTAATAGTCCTTCTTTAGCTCGCTCCTCCTTTCTTGGGTTCCCTAACTGTCTGCTATTACTAAAGCTCAACCTATGCCTCCGGCAAAGGCAAGACGGAAAGCAAGCTAGTGGAATGCAACCAACAACAAGAAGCCCTCAGGTCATGAGAAAAAGGTATGGATCCCTATTCCTTTCTTTTTATCCGACTGGAAGCAGTGGAAGAACTTCTTGATACTTTTTTATCCTCTAACATAAACCCGTCAATTGATACATACAAGCCGCATATATCATCTATACTATCTATCCTTCTCTCTCTTCTAGAGTCAATCTAGTATTCTTCTTCTTAGAACTTGAAACAAGGTCCATCGCAATACCCAAGAAGTAGTGGCAATTCTCTTCCCTTTGCTGCACCTTGTGCTATATATCGAGTGGACCCTAACACCTTCTTCACCAACTTTCAGTTAAGGTGACGGCTAACGGCTTCCTTGACACTAGCTTCCAGAGATTATGATGGAATCTCCTCTTTGAAGTCCTCTGTGACAGAGCCATGGGAAGAGCCGCTTCTTTTTTGCGGCGGGGCTTCCAGTGCGGTAGTTGTCGCGTGTGCCGAAGGTGACGGGGAGGTGGATCTGTCCCAGAGAGCGGGCAGTGCCGCCACCAACTCCTGAGAAAGGCTTGCTGAGACTGAGCCGCTCGAGTGGCACGTGAAGAAGGCTGAAGGCCTCTACGGAGAGCAAGCTGAGGCCCGCTCCACCGTCGATGAGGGTCTTGGTAACAGCCACGTTGTAGATGGTGGGCGTGCAGAGCATTGGGAGCTTGCCCGAGCCGACGGTAGAGTTGGGGTGGTCTTCTAAGCCGAAGGTGAGGTCGGCCTCTGGTGCAGCCCAACCCGGCGGAGCCCCCGGGCGCTTGGAAGCGGCACCAATCTGACGGAGGAACGGCTTGACGTGGCGATCTGAAGGCGGTGCTTGAGAGCCGCCCAACAGGGTTGCGACTGCGTGGTGCGCTGGCACCGCGTAGCGAGTAGTGAAGAGGTCGCGGAGTTCCCCCCAGGACGCCATCGTGGATCCAGGGAGGTTGAGCAGCCAGGCGCATGGCTCACCGGCGAGGGCCATGGGGAGCCAATTGGCCATGACCTTGTCGTCGCCCCGGCCTCGAGGACGGCCTCCTCGTATGCCAGCAGGAACGCCGACGGGTCCGCCGCGTCGTTGTAGCGTGGCGGCATCTCCGGCCTGAACTTGGGTGGCCATCGCACCTGCTGCAGGGCGGGGGCTAGGGCTCGGAGCCCCCGGGCCCCGTCGTCAGCACCGGTCGCGGGAGTGGGAGGCGGGGCACCTGCCATGGGGGCGAAGTGCGGTGGCGCGGAGCGTAGGCCGTTGGAGAGGAGCTACGGCGCTCCCCTACCTGGCACGCCAAATGTCGGATCTGGGGTTCCGGCAAAACCCTTAAGGTTCGAACTCTGGGGTGCGCGCAAAGTTCTTTCCCTCCTACCGATCTACGCCCTAGCTCGCTAAGATCTCGTGGACGAACTCGACACTCTCGCAACGCAGAAAGACACGAGATTTATACTGGTTCAGGCCACCGTTGTGGTGTAATACCCTACTCCAGTGTGTGGTGGTGGATTGCCTCTTGGGCTGATGATGAACAGTACAAGGGGAAGAACAACCTCCAGAGGTTGAGGTGTTCTTATGCTTGTCAAACTTGTGTGTGTGAGGACTCGGTGATCTATCCAATGCCCTCTACTGTGGTGGCTAGTCCTACTTATATAGGCCCTGGTCCTCTCCCCAAATATTGAGCGAGAAGGAAGCCAACAACGGCGGCCAATTTGAAAGGGGACAACTAGTACAAGCTATCCTGACAAAAGCGGTCTTCGCCTGCGAAAGGCTCTGGTGGTGACGCCGTCTTGGGCTCCACGGTAACCTCCGTCCTGCTGGCCTGCTGGTCTTGGTCTTGTTGCACCGATATGGGAACCTTTGCCTGATGCCTCAGTACTCCGCGCCTGCGCTTGCCTCCTTAGCACCAAAGAGGAAACAAGGACGCTGCGCGCGCTGGCGCCCGCCTGGTGTCGATCGTCATGGCTCACGTCACGAGAGCCTCGCGAGGTTTTGCCCCGCCTTGATATCTCCGCTCCTCGCGAGGCAGCCTAGTGAGGCCGCTCCTGAGGAGGTCTTGCGTCGTCCGCCTCGCAAGGCTTGGCCCCTCGCGAGGGTCTTGAACGCCTTGTCGATGAAGATGGGCCGTACGGCCTGCTAGCATAGCCACGCCATGGGCCGTAGGCAGGCAAGTCTGGGGACCCCCGTTCCCAGAACGCCGACAAGTACCTAAGTGTTGATTTATTTTCTTATACTAACGGAGCTTACGAGTTTTCTGTTGAGTTTTGTGTTGTGAAGTTTTCAAGTTTTGGGTAAAGATTCGATGGACTATGGAATAAGGAGTGGAAAGAGCCTAAGCTTGGGGATTCCCAAGGCACCCCAAGATAATATTCAAGGACAACTAAGAACCTAAGCTTGGGGATTGCCCGGATGGCATCCCCTCTTTCGTCTTCGTTCATCGGTAACTTTACTTGGAGCTATATTTTTATTCACCACATGATATGTGTTTTGCTTGGAGCATCATTTTGTTTTATTTTGTTTTTCTTGCTGTTTGAATAATATCCCAAGATCTCAAATTCTTAAATGTTAGAGAGTCTTCACATAGTTGCATAATTATTCGACTACTCATTGATCTTCACTTATATCTTTCGGAGTAGTTTGTCGTTTGCTCTAGTGCTTCACTTATATCTTTTTAGAGCACGGTGGTGGTTTTATTTTACAGAAATTATTGATCTCTCATGCTTCACTTATATTATTTTGAGAGTCTTTTAGAACAGCATGGTAATTTGCTTGGGCTATAAAATTAGTCCTAATATGGTGGGCATCCAAGATGGGTACAATAAAAACTTTCATATAAAGTGCATTGAATACTATGAGAAGTTTGATTCCCTATGATTGTTTCGAGATATGAAGATGGTGATAGTAGAGTCATGCTAGTGAGTAGTTGTGAATTTGAGAAATACTTGTGTTGAGGTTTGCAAGTCCCGTAGCATGCACGTATGGTAACCGTTGCGTAACAAATTTGAAGCATGAGGTATTTCTTTGATTGTCTTCCTTATGAGTGGCGGTCGAGGATGAGCGATGGTCTTTTCCTACCAATCTATCCCCCTAGGAGCATGCGCATAGTGCTTGGTTTTGATGATTTGTAGATTTTTGCAATAACTATGTGAGTTCTTTATGACTAATGTTGAGTCCATGGATTATACGCACTCTCACCCTTCCATCATTGCTAGCCTCTTCGGTACCGTGCATTGCCCTTTTTCACCTCGAGAGTTGGTGCAAACTTCGTCGCTGCATCCAAACCCCGTGATATGATACGCTCTATCACACATAAGCCTCCTTATATCTTCCTCAAAACAGCCACCATACCTACCTATTATGGCATTTCCATAGCCATTCCGAGATACATTGCCATGCAACTTCCACCGTTCCGTTTATTATGACACACTTTATAATTGTCATATTGCCTTGCATGATCATGTAGTTGACATCGTATTTGTGGCAAAGCCACCATTCATAATTTTCATACATGTCACTCTTGATTCATTGCCCATCCCGGTACACCGCCGGAGGCATCTATATAGAGTCTTATTTTATTCTAGTATCGAGTTGTAATCCTTGAGTTGTAAATAAATAGAAGTGTGATGATCATCATTATTAGAGCATTGTCCCGTGTGAGGAAATAAAAAAAGAGAAAGGCCAAATAAAAAAAGTGAAGGCCCAAAAAAGAGGAGAAAGGCCACATAAAAAAGGAGAAGGCCCAAAAAATTGAGAGAAAAAGAGAGAAGGGACAATGCTACTATCCTTTTTCCACACCTGTGCTTCAAAATAGCACCATGATCTTCATGATAGAGAGTCTCTTATTTTGTCACTTTCATATACTAGTGGGAATTTTTCATTATAGAACTTGGCTTGTATATTCCAACAATGGGCTTCCTCAAATGCCCTAGGTCTTCGTGAGCAAGCAAGTTGGATGCACACCCACTTAGTTTCTTTTGTTGAGATTTCATACATTTATAGCTCTGGTGCATCCGTTGCATGGCAATCCCTACTCCTCGCATTGACATTAATTGATGGGCATCTCCATAGCCCGTTGATTAGCCGCATCGATGTCAGACTTTCTCCTTTTTTGTCTTCTCCACACAACCTCCATCATCATATTCTATTCCACCTATAGTGCTATGTCCATGGCTCACGCTCATGTATTGCGTGAAAGTTGAAAAGGTTTGAGAATACTAAAGTATGAAACAATTGCTTGGCTTGTCATCGGGGTTGTGCATGATCTGAATATTTTGTGTGACGAAGATGGAGCACAGACAAACTATATGATTTTGTAGGGATAAGCTTTCTTTGGCCATGTTATTTTGAGAAGACATGATTGCTTTGTTAGTATGATTGAAGTATTATTGTTTTCATGTCAATATTAAACTTTTGTTTTGAATCTTATGCATCTGAATATTTTTGCCACAATAAAGAGAATTACATGGATAAATATGTTCGGTAGCATTCCACATCAAAAATTCTGTTTTTATCATTTACCTACTCGAGGACGAGTAGGAATTAAGCTTGGGGATGCTTGATACGTCTCCAACGTATCTATAATTTTTTATTGTTCCATGCTATTATATTGTCCATATTGGATGTTTTATATGCATTTATATGCTATTTTATAAGATTTTTGGGACTAACCTATTAACCTAGAGCCCAGTGCCAGTTTCTGTTTTTTCCTTGTTTTTGAGTTTTACAGAAAGGAATACCAAACGGAGTCCAATTGACGTGCCAATTTTTGATGATTTTTTATGGACCAAAAGAAGCCCCCGGAGTAAAAGAGTTGGGCCAGAAGAGTCCCGGGCCGAAGAGTTGGGCCAGAAGAGTCCCGGGCCGTCCACGAGGGTGGGGGCGCGCCGTACCCCCCTGGGTGCGTCCCCCTATATCGTGGACGACTTGGAGACCCTCCTGACGTGAGGCCTACGCCAAAAATTCCTATAAATACAGAAACCTCCAGAAAATAACCTAGATCAGGAGTTCCGCCGCCGCAAGCCTCTGTAGCCACCAAAAACCAATCGGGGCCTTGTTCCGGCACCCTGCCGGAGGGGGGATCCCTCACCGGTGGCCATCTTCATCATCCTGGCGCTCTCCATGAGGAGGAGGGAGTAGTTCACCCTCGGGGCTGAGGGTATGTACCAGTAGATATGTGTTTGATCTCTATCTCTCTCTCGTGTTCTTGATTTGGCACGATCTTGATGCATCGCGAGCTTTGAAATTATAGTTGGATCTTATGATGTTTCTCCCCTTCTACTCTCTTGTAATGGATTGAGTTTTCCCTTCGAAGTTATCTTATCGGATTGAGTCTTTAAGGATTTGAGAACACTTGATGTATGTCTTGCATGTGCTTATCTATGGTGACAATGGGATATTCACGTGATCTACTTGATGTATGTTTTGGTGATCAACTTGCGGGTTCAGTGACCTTGTGAACTTATGCATAGGGGTTGGCACACGTTTTCGTCTTGACTCTCCGGTAGAAACTTTGGGGCACTCTTTGAAGTACTTTGTGTTGGTTGAATAGATGAATCTGAGATTGTGTGATGCATATCGTATAATCATACCCGCGGATACTTGAGGTGACATTGGAGTATCTAGGTGACATTAGGGTTTTGGTTGATTTGTGTCTTAAGGTGTTATTCTAGTACGAACTCTAGGATAGATCGAACGGAAAGAATAGCTTCGTGTTATTTTACTACGGACTCTTGAATAGATCGATCAGAAAGGATAACTTTGAGGTGGTTTCGTACCGTACAATAATCTCTTCATTTGTTCTCCGCTATTAGTGACTTTGGAGTGACTCTTTGTTGCATGTTGAGGGATTGTTATATGATCTAATTATGTTATTATTGTTGAGAGAACTTGCACTACTGAAAGTATGAACCCCAGGCCTTGTTTCCTAGCATTGCAATACCGTTTATGCTCACTTCTACCACTTGCTACCTTGCTGTTTTTATATTTTCAGATTACAAAAACCTATATCTACTATCCATATTGTACTTGTATCACCATCTCTTCGCCGAACTAGTGCACCTTTACAATTTACCATTGTATTGGGTGTGTTGGGGACACAAGAGACTCTTTGTTATTTGGTTGCAAGGTTGTTTGAGAGAGACCATCTTCATCCTACGCCTCCCATGGATTGATAAACCTTAGGTCATCCACTTGAGGGAAATTTGCTACTGTCCTACAAACCTCTGCAGTTGGAGGCCCAACAACGTCTACAAGAAGAAGGTTGTGTAGTAGACATCAGTGTACTCCGTGAACATGTTGTGGGTGGTGAAAGCGATGAACTCTCAGCCACACCAAAACACCCGGTCTAGGAGGTAGAAGGCGTCGAATGTGTTGGTGAAGTGGGCAAGGAGAGCAACCACCAGTCCATTTTGGATGACCTCCTCGACACGGAACATCCTTGGAGATCCCTGTCGGTGTCAAAACCGGAAGATCTCGGGTAGGGGGTCCCGAACTGTGCGTCTGAGGATCGAAGGTAACAGGAGACAGGGACACGATGTTTTACCCAGGTTCGGGCCCTCTTGATGGAGGTAATACCCTACTTCCTGCTTGATTATCTTGGATGAATAAGGTGTTTACAAGAGTTGATCTACCTCGAGATCGTAATGGCTAAACCCTAGATGTCTAGCCTGTATGATTATGATCGCCCCTACAGACTAAACCCTCCGGTTTATATAGACACCGGAGGGGCCTAGGGTTGTACAGAGTCGGTTTACAGAGGAAGGAATCTTCATATCCGAATGCCAAGCTTGCCTTCCACGCAAAGGAGAGTCCCATCCGGAGACGAGAGGAAGTCTTCTGTCTTGTATCTTCACGGCCCATCAGTTCGGCCCACGTCACATAGCCCGGACGCCTGAGGACCCCTTAATCCAGGACTCCCTAAGTAGCCCCTGAACCAGGCTTCAATGACGGTGTGTCCGGCGCGTAGATTGTCTTCGGCATTGCAAGGCGGGTTCCTCCTACGAATACTTCAAAGTAGTCCTTTGACACAGAAAACGTGTCCGGCTCTGTAGAACAGGCACCACACACAGCCGCAAAGAGTATAATATTTAACAAGTCCCATCTACTGACAACTTTTACAGCGAGACGTTACGTCCCTACCCGGTTATTATTTCGAACTGTTCTTTTTAGCCTCCCACTCCATGTTTCGAGATGCGGTTTTCATTGGCACGTCTTGTCGAAGCAGAGATTATGTCCCCTTATCAAGGGATTCCCATCAATGCGGGTGTGGGTAATCCAACCGCGCCGTCCACACGACCCTTGGGGAATAGGTGATTTTAAGGCAAGTGGGGAGGCACTTGATATTCGCTGCCTTTATAAGAGGATAATGATCCACTCTTTCACCCACGCCTTCTTCCTCTCTGCCCATCCGCTCTCGAGCTCCAGCGCCCAAGCTTCCATCCTTTCCGTCCCCAAAAAGCACTCTGACCATGTCCGGATCTGGAGCGCAGGGCAAGTGGATGGACTCCTCTGTCATGGAGGAGAACATCACGGATCTCCGGGACGCGGGGTACTTGGCCCAGGAAATCGCCCACCGGCTTCCGACCAAGGGGCAGATCGTCCCCACCCCGGAGCCCAACGAGAGGGTGTATTCATCCCCCACTTCATCCGCGGGTTAGGATTTCCTCTCCACCCCTTCGTCCGCGGACTCATGTTCTACTACGGGCTAGATTTCCACGATCTAGCCCCAAATTCTTTCCTCAACATCTCGGCATTCATTGTCGTGTGCGAGGCCTTCCTCCGCACCCCACCCCACTTTGGATTATGGCTAAAGATCTTCAATGTAAAGCCGAAAGTGGTGGATGGTCAACATGTAGAGTGCGGAGGCGCCATGGTGAGCAAATTGTCCAACGTCACATGGCCCACAAGCACCTTTGTGGAGACCATCAAAGGGTGGCAACAGCAGTGGTTCTATGTCACAGAGCCCCGCGACACCACCTGGGCCGCGGCTCCCGAATTCAAGTCCGGGCCCCCAATGCGGCTTACGTCCTCGCTAAACAAGGGCCTGGACTGGGCGTCATCGGACGAGGTGTCAGCGCTGGAGAAGCGCATTAAGAGCATGGTGGACAAGAACATCAAGCTCGTCAATGTGATCCAGGTGATGCTTTTTCGCCGGATCCTTCCTTGCCAAAGCCGGACTTGCCATTTGTGGGAGTTCGATCCGGCCAAGCACCAGACCCTGCAACAATTCTTCGGCGTCACGCACGAAGGTATCTGAAAGGTGCTTTTCAAGGCCAACTAGTCGTGGCCGAAGACGACCGAGGACCGCGGCTATGACCTGACTCATCCAGCCAGTCCGGCAAGTTCTTCATATTTCGAGGTGTATCCTCTACCTGTGCATTCAAGGAAGATGTCCAAGCTTCTCCATTTGTCTTTTTAGGGCTGGATAAAGCAGGTGGAGTGGATCCAGTGTCCGGCTCCGCTGCCTGAAAACCCAGCTATCCCACTTCTCACGAAGATGCTGGTTCCAGCGCCCTAGAAGGAGCCGGAGAAGAAGGCCAAGAAGAAGGGCCAAGAGGCAAGAAGCGGCCTCCGCCGTAAAGGCACTTCGGACGCAATGTCCGAAGAAAGCAATTCTCCCCCCGAGGGGGGAAGGAAGAAAAGGGCGGCCTCCACGGATCTGGAGGCAGAGCCGGAGGCGTCCAAGAAAGGGAAGGTCTCCCTTGCGGATAATTCCGCATTGGACACCGATAGTAGCTCTGAGTGGCGTCCCAGGAAGAAGCCCCTGGCCGAATTGTAAGTACTCAAAGGCACTTATGCACATATATATCCAGCTCCTTTACTTCATGGTTTTTAACATGTTGAATCATGCGCTGCAGTCCGGCTCACGCCCACCCCCAGCGATCCTCATCTTTGGGGAATTCGCTGGATCCAAATGTGATGGACAGTGAGTCGCCTCCGCTGGCCTCCTCCCCCAAGACTACAGACGACGCCGAAGTGTTGTCCCGAAGGACCCTCCCAGTCCAGGGAGAGGTACAGGAGGTCGTCCAGGTGGCGCCAGTGGGTGATACCCCGGCCTCCGCACACATGGGGGAACAGACCCCCCTGGAAACTGGCGATGGGGGCCATACCCCATTCGGCCCCCATCCGGATACTATTCTGGAGGCCCATACGGCTCCGGAATCAGGTAAGCAGCCTTCTTCGAAAGAAGGAGGTGCACCTATTCCACCGGTGACCTCAGTCCACCCAGAGGCACCGGATACTTTACTGGAAGCGCTTCAAGGTGCTTCCATTATGGAAGAACACTGTATCCTTATGGGTACGGTGGTTGAGAAAGTTCAGTCTCTAAGAGCGGGCTCACCGAAGCCTGCGTCAGCCTTCTAACAGGCTTTGAGGTATGTGACGGAATTATGCAAAAAGAATGTCGTAGTATAGACAGTAGCCCCTGAGACTCTGTCTGGTGTTCGAAAAGAAAGGCCGGACAGAGGATCGAATAATTTTCGCAGGAGACTAAACATATGTGTCTATGTGAATAAGCAGGCATCGATGCTGGCTGCGACCTCCCATTCTGCCGAAGTCTCCAAACTGAAGCAGAGGCTGGAGCAGGCCGATGAAGAGCTCGGCCCTGTCAAAAAACAACTAGAGGACAAGCAAGGTATGCAATGGCCTATTCAGTTCTAAAATGATATGAATTGTTTGTGTTGATCATGTTATCATGATATTTCATAGGAGCTGCGGCCGAGGTAGAGTCCCTCAAGAATGCGCTGACCGAGGCCCAGAAGAAAACAGAGAAGGAACGAGCCGCCCGCAAAAAACACGAGTCAAGGGTCGGGGAGGTTCAGCAGGAGCTCAAGGACGCCGTAGAGAAATGCGAGTCCTTGGAGCGCAAGATTGCGGACCAAGAGTCTGAACTTGCTAAGGCCCACCAAAGTGCACAGGAGGCCTGGGTTGAAGCCTAGGGCGCCCTCCGGGAAATCCAAGAGGCCAAGCAAATTGCGGCGGGTAAGGCCTTTATTATGCAGAGAAAATTTGTGAAGAAAAGGTACCTCTTACTGACCCGGATTTGGAGTTCTCCAGGAGCGTTTGCGGATCTGCTTCGTAGTGTTGCTGATGCTGCGGAGTTCCTCCAAGCCGAAGAGGGGAGCTCAACGGAGAAGTTGTTCTGGTCGCAATACCTTGCGCCAGAGCATCCGGTGCCCCTCAGCGATCAGCTAAAACAGCTGACTGAACTGCATAGGGTGGCCGGATTGGCCATGAAGGATTTGATAATCCGTCTATGGCCTGCCGAAGCCATGCCTAGCAGCCACTTCGGGCTCGTGAAGCGGCTGGTCGATGCCTGCCCCCGGCTTGATGCCATAAAGTGGTCGGTCTGCATCAAAGGTGCGCAGATGGCCTTCGCCCGTGTTAAGGTGCAGTGGGCGAAGATGAACGCCGTCAAGCTCGCGACCGAGGGACCGCCTGCGGGCAAAGATCACCGCACACCCGAGCGGTATTTTGATGATGTCCTAGAAGGATCCCGCATTGTAGAGGGTCAGTGTGCGAAGGACATTATATTTGAATGAATGTATTAATGTTATCCAGTCCTGTATTATGGAACAAAGCCTATATGTAATATATTGCTTGTTGTTGTGTGAAAATATTCCCTCCTGTGCGGCCGTTTATTAAATTTGAGAGTTGGCCAGTCGTCGGCTTCAGCCCCCACATAGGTAGTACGGGGGTGTCCGGGTTGGAACCTAAACACACTTGACCCAAGAGTTTGGTCCTTGAAGGAGGTGTTTAGTGCAGCGAACCAGGCAATCGGACTATGTGGCTTTATCACCCTCACTTAGCCATAGGAGTTTGACAATAGGAGTGTAGGCGCAGCCCCTAGTTAGTATTTGTTTATCCGGAGTAGGGCGCTGTAGAGACCTGATTGGGTGGAGGCCGATCCGTCGTATAATGTGGGAAAAATCGCAAGAGATTTATGTTTAGCCACCGAATAGTTGACCAGCTCTCGCGGCATCATGACAGTCAGTTTTCGGCTTTCTCTACTGAGGTGTTTATCCGGATAAACCAGAAACACAATCGCAGTAGTTCTCCCTTTACTACCCTAGACGATAAGACGGAACGTAAGGTTGCAAGCACAGGAGCCGGGCAACCCAACTATTGACCAAAGACATGATTCGGAGCCGATGCATATAATGCTATATTCAGGGCACCGAATTATACTGTAAAAAGTGTTCGGACTTGTTGTAAACGTATGGAGCACAATGGAGCCCCTGGCGAGTTAAGTCATACCAAAGGGGACGGGTGCAATTGAAAAAAATAGTGAAATATAATGAAGGAGTAAACCAGTGCCACATATATTGGGCCGTAAACTGTTTCCATTATAGTCTGATTGATACGTCAAAGCGTATTTGTACAAAGAATGCGATAAGCAACAGGGCTATTTAACATGCCGAGACTAAGAAGAAGCTGCGTGCGGGTCCTGAAAACAGGTAAAGTGATTGTCAAGAAGATCATCTCGATATTCTACCACACGTCTATGCTACTTTCCTCCTTGGTATGTGATCCTTCGAAAGGATCGACGATCAGGCCTTCATGAGGGGCCCGTGGAAAAGAAACCTGAAAAGGATAGAAAGGAAGGGGAAAGTGTGAGTGTCCAGATGAGGTCGAGCCGTATTGTGGACCGTGATCGAGTTATGCCTCCGTCTTTGCCCATGGTATTTTTAGTGCGTAGTTATGTACGAGTGGTACGTACGCCACAATTCAATCGGGGCTGAGACGGAGGCCGAATTGCTAGTGGAACTCCTGACGAGCTGGATTGTCATTCTGCGGAGTAGTCCGGACTCGTTTAATAGTGTCCGAGGGCTTGGTCGTCGAATTGATGTTCTACTTGATAAGGCCGCCCTGTATCTTCGTTGCCAGGGCCGCGGTGTGCTCCTCGATACGGAGGGAGCATTCCATGTTTCCGTTGACTGTTATGACACCGCGTGGTCCGGGCATCTTAAGTTTGAGATAGGCATAGTGTCAGGGATATACCCCACAGTATGACCCGGCTGAGATGTAACCCGGCTGGGATTGGGTGTTTCATTGATGACCCGGCAAATTATAAGCCGGCAGGAACAGTTAAGTAGGTTAAGCTCGCGGGAACAGTTGAACATCGTAACCCGGCAGACATGGTCATGTAACCCGGCAGACAAGTCATGTAACCCGGCACATGTTGAGCCAGACGGCAAGCCAGATGGTAAGCCAGATCGTAAGCCAGATGGTAAGCCAGATCGTAAGCCAGATTGTAAGAAGCCCAAGACGTTAAGAAGCCCATGGTGAGACGTCAAAGTAAGGTTAAATCTTATGTCCGAGTTGGACTCTACATGTAACCCGCCCCTTCAGCTTACATAAGGAGGGGCGGGGCACCCCAAGAGGGGACGAGAAACAATCGATAGGGCTAAACACCGAGAGCCGGTTCCCGGCGACTCTCCCGTGATCATAATGAGACCTAGCCTCAAACAGCATGTAGGGTTGTTACCGGATGATGTTTCTCGGGGCCCGAAGCTGTCTAAATCCTTGTCTTGTGTTGCGTCTCTCGATTCCGCTCAACCCCTCTCAAGCTACCACATAGATGCGTTGGCCTCACGACTAAGTCCTGACACTAAGGACATCTGACGTGTTAATTCCACGACAGTTGGCGCCCACCGTGGGGCTCGCGCACGGTGGTGTTGAGTCCTTGAAGGGATTTCATCTAGGGATTGAGAAGTTCGCGTCTGGATAAAGAAAAGACCAATTTTTTGGAGGGATCTGCATCAACTTCGAGTTCACTTGATTGACATCAGAAATTTTATGGGCAGTAACCATCATCTCTATTAACAAAATCATCAGAGAAGCCCCCGAAAATTTGGCATAAGCCGCCATGTTTCTCAGCAGGATCATCTACTGTCACCAAACGAGCAAATCCTGCGTGGAAACCTGAAGGAAGACCCGGACGTGGGCGGTCAAGCCTGCCACGACCCGGAAACCGGGCCAACCACAGGATCTCCAGAGTCAATCCAGAGTCAACCCCAAGAGGGAAAGCAGTCAGCGACCCGGACCCGGGTGATCCACGGGCTTGGACTCCTCCAACATCAGGCTCATCGACCCACTGCGCCCCCGCCGTCGCCGGTTCGCGCATCCAACCCGCCGGGTCGTTGCTGCGCCGCCGGCTTTGCCTCTGCTGGGGTCGCCTTGACCCGCCCGCCGTCGGACGGCCTTGTCTCCACCGCAAGTGAGCCGCCGTGAGTCGCCGGGTCTCCGCGCCTGAGCCGTTCCGCCGGTGAGCCGCCCGGTCGCGCAGCCGTCTCTGGCCGCGGCTGGCCTCGCGCCTCCGCCTCCGCGCTCGACCTCCAGCGCCCTGCCGGGTCTCCGCGCCTGAATCGCCTCCGCGCTCGACCTCCAGCGCCCTGCCGGGTCTCCGCGCCTGAATCGCCTCCGCGCTCGACCTCCAGCGCCCTGCCGGGTCTCCGCGCCTGAATCGCCTCCGCGCTCGACCTCCAGTGCCCTGCCGGGTCTCCGCGCCTGAATCGCCTCCGCGCTCGACCTCCAGCGTCCTGCCGGGTCTCCGCGCCTGAATCGCCTCCGCGCTCGACCTCCAGCGTCCTGCCGGGTCTCCGCGCTTGAATCGCCTCCGCTTCACCACACCGGCGGGTCGTGCACGTGCCCCGGCCGTCACCTGCAAGCCGGACGAACCGCCCGTGAGCCGCCGACCTCTGTTGTTCTGCCACGGCGCCGGTTTGCTCTGCACCGGCTTCTCAACCCTCGACGCGCAGACCGCCGTGGTCCTCTGCGCCGCGCCTCCATTCAGGCGACCCGGCTCCCGAGCCCCGTGAGCCGGCCCTGCTCGTCTCGCTGCCAATGAACCGGCGCGGGGCCATCCTGGATGCGTCCCCAAACCGCCAAGTGCCACGACCCGCCTGCTTGTGTCGCAAGTCGCCACAACCTCAGACCGCCGGCCTCAAGTCGCCGTCCTCGCAGAACTACTATGAGCCGTCACATCGGCTCATCTCCGCCATCTCCGTCTCGTCCGCCTCCATTGAGTCGCCGCCTGATCTCCACCGCGGTTGAGCCGCCATGGCCTTCCGCCGCTCGCCTGCCTTCGCCGAGTCACCGCCTCGGTTTTGGACGCGAGTCGCCACCGCCGGAGAGTCGCCTCCATCGTCGCCGCCGGCTGTTGTGCCCCGAGCCGGCCCTCTACTGCAATTACCACTGTGAGACGAGCTGCCAAGCGCCGCCTCACTCCGTCAACCGCACCCGCCGGTTCAAAAGCTCAACCCCTCTCAAGCTACCACATAGATGCGTTGGCCTCACGACTAAGTCCTGACACTAAGGACATCTGACGTGTTAATTCCACGACACATAGTGTGGCACCGCATTGAAGTGAGCAAATGCGGTTTGTCCGAGCAGTGCATGATAGCCACTGCGAAAGGGGACGATGTCGAAGATCAAGTCTTCGCTTCGGAAGTTGTCCGGAGATCCGAAGACGACTTGCAATGTGATTGAGCCCATGCAACGGGCCTCTACACCTGGTATTACTCCTTTAAAGGTAGTTTTTGTGAGCTTGATTCTTGACAGATTGATGCCCATCTTGCGGACTGTGTCCTGATAGAGCAGGTTAAGGCTACTGCCCCCGTCCATGAGGACTCGCGTGAGGTGGAATCCATCAATGATTGGGTCGAGGACCTGTGCGGCTGAGCCGCCGTGATGGATACTGGTCGGATGGTCCCTGCGATCGAAAGTGATCGGGCAGGATGACCATGGATTGAATTTTGGGGCGACTGGGTCTATCGCATAGACATCCCTGAGCGTGCGTTTGCGCTCCCTCTTGGGGATATGAGTAGCGTATACCATGTTCACCATTTTGACTTGGGGGGGGGGGGATTTCTTCTGTCCCCCTGTGTTCGGTGGACGGGGCTCCTCGTCATCATCCTCACTTGGCGAACCCTTCTCCTTATTCTCGGTATTTAACTTACCAGCCTGTTTAAAGACCCAACAACTTCTGTTGGTATGATTGGCTGGTTTATCGGGGGTGCCGTGGATCTGACATGGTCGATCGAGTATTCGGTCCAAGCTGGATGAGCCCGGATTGCTTCTTTTAAATGGCTTCTTCCGCTGACTGGACTTGGAGCCACTGAATCCGGTGTTGACCGTTGTGTCATCGGTATTATCACCATTGCTTCGACGCTTGTGCGTGTTGCGTCGGGGCTTGCCGTTGCTATTTCTGGCTTTAGAGGTGCCAGGTTCGCTTGCACTGTTGCTGCTACGGGCTAGCCAACTATCTTCGCCCGCGCAAAAGCGGGTCATAAGTGCCATGAGGGATGCCATGGACCTTGGCTTTTCTTGGCCAAGGTGTCGGGCAAGCCATTCGTCGTGAATATTGTGCTTAAAGGCCACTAGGGCTTCGCCATCCGGACAGTCGACGATCTGGTTCTTTTTAATTAGGAACCTAGTCAAGAATTTCCTGGCCGACTCTCCGGGCTGTTGAACTATGTGAATTAAGTCATCGACATCCGGAGGTCGGACGTATGTACCCTGGAAGTTGTCGCGGAAGGCGTCTTCCAAGTCCTCCCAGTTGCCAATGGAGTTTTCTAGCAGGCTGTTTAACCAGTGCCGAGCTGGTCCCTTGAGCTTTAGTGGGAGGTATTTCATGGCATGAAGATCATCACCGCGGGCCATATGAATATGGAGAAGAAAGTCCTCAATCCATACTGCGGGGTCTGTTGTTCCATCATATGATTCGATATTCACGGGTTTAAACCCTTCCGGGAATTCGTGCTCCATTACTTCGTTAGTGAAGCAGAGGGGGGGTGCGGCGCCTCTATATCGGGCCAAGTCGCGATGCAGCTCGGATGGAGTACGTCTGCGGTTTTCGGCCCGGACATGGTTATGCTTGTCGCACCCGGCTGGATAGCCGTCCTCGCGCGCCAGGGCACGCCCCCGCGATCCGTAGATCGATCTGGTCTGACCTGCTCTATTTTCCAACTCCTACCATAGGTCATACGTATATCCCCGAGCCGTTGTGTCTCTACTTTTACAGCGAGGTAGTACGGGCTGGTGTTCGGCTTGAGTTGTCGTTTTGTCACGGCCACGTGGTGGTCGGTCGGCCACGTTACGCGCTGATGGTACGGGCTCCAGCGCCTCGTCGTTGAATTGACGTAGTAGCTTACGCTTCAGGTAACTCTTGGTTGGGCGCCCGAGGCCGTATTCCTCGGCTGCCAGGACATTAGTCCACCTGTCGTTGAGTAGGTCTTGATCAGCTTGAAGCTGCTGCTGCTTCTTTTTCAGGCTCCTTGCAGTGGCTATTAGCCGGCGCTTAAAGCGCTCCTGTTCAAGGGGTTCCTCAGGCACGATAAATTCTTTGTCGCCGAGGCTCACCTCATCCTCGGAGAGTGGAATATAATTACTATCCTCCGAGTCTTTGTTTACAGCCTGTTCATCAGGGCTAATTTTCCCATCTTCCCGATCGTCCTGTTCGGAGGTTGGCTCGACGGGGTCTTCTTGGTCTTCGGCGTCGTCCGGAGTATTGTTGTCTCCGGTGCCGGTATTGCTATCTTTTCCACAACGTGATTTAGAGCGGCGCTGCTGACATCGGCGCTTTGGTTGTATCTCAGGAGGTTTATCCTCAACTGGGTTTTCCTCGTTATCGTCGTTACCCTCTTTGGGTGTATCCACCATGTACACGTCATACGAAGAGGTGGCCGTCCAGCGTTCGGTAAACAGCGGGTTTTGGGCCTGCTCTTCTCCGGCATCGTCGTCCATGCCGTTGATGTCTTCGGAGCCATAATCGAGCATGTCGGTTAAGTCCTCGACAGTGGCTATGTAGTGGGTGGTGGGTGGGACGTAAAATTCCCCGCTCTCAGCCCCTAGCCGGGTTGGGCGCAGTTCGGACATTGCCCCTCTGTAATGACGAGGGATCGCATTAAGTCCAGAGCCTCGCTTAAAGGTGAGGTTTGGCCAGGGGGAGGAGAGTCCGTGGAGTACGGCGGGAAGGAAACTCCTTGGCCGAGCTCACACGATGTTGACTCCGAGGGTTCAGAGCCAGTGTTCGGGGAAGAGTCCCGCTTCTTGAAGATTGCCGGTGACACTACTTCCTCCGGCTCTTCCATACTAGGCTCAATAGCCGCAGAGAGTCCGGCAGTCTCGGGAATCCCGTCTTCGGACCTGGTGATGCGCTCCAGATTTAAGGCCAGAGTGGAGGTTGGGGTCGCAAACCCTTGGAAGATCAAGTCTCCTCGGATATCAAGGACATAATCCAAATTTCCAAAACTAATCTGGTGACCTGGGGCGTAGCTGTCGATCTGCTCTAGATGGCCAATCGAGTTGGCCCGCAGTGCGAAGCCGCCGAACACAAAGATCTGGCCGGGGAGAAAGACCTCCCTCAGAGCAGCATTGTTGTAGATGACTGATGGAGCCATCGAACCTTCTAATGACGACACGGCGGAACTCTCAATGAAAGCACCAATGTCGGTGTCAAAACCGGCAGATCTCAGGTAGGGGGTCCCGAACTGTGCGTCTGAGGATCGAAGGTAACAGGAGACAGGGACACGCTGTTTGACCCAGGTTCGGGCCCTCTTGATGGAGGTAATACCCTACTTCCTGCTTGATTATCTTGGATGAATAAGGGGTTTACAAGAGTTTATCTACCTCCAGGTCGTAATGGCTAAACCCTAGATGACTAGCCTGTATGATTATGATCGCCCCTACAGACTAAACCCTCCGGTTTATATAGACATCAGAGGGGCCTAGGGTTGTACAGAGTCGGTTTACAGAGGAAGGAATCTTCATATCCGAATGCCAAGCTTGCCTTCCACGCAAAGGAGAGTCCCATCTGGACATGGGAGGAAGTCTTCTGTCTTGTATCTTCACGGCCCATCAGTCCGGCCCACGTCACATAGCCCGGACGCCCGAGGACCCCTTAATCCAGGACTCCCTCAATCCCCGCGGGAGGTGCTGGTAGCCGGACGCGAGGAAGAACTCGGTGACGTTCCTTGCGGTCCTCCACCTTGATATTGCACACACACATAGTGTGTGCTCAACGTACACGCCAGGAGGGTAGAGCCTCTCTGGCACGGTGGGTGGGAAGTGGTAGGTTGGTCCGGTGTACTGCATGGCTGAGGATGTGCTAGAAGAAGGAGAAGTGGTCGAAGAGCAAGAAGGGCAGATGGCAGACAGGATGGGAGATGGATGAGGGATGGCAGAGGCAGAGGGTGGCTTAAATAGCCATAGTGCTACGTGTTATTTGGCCGTGGCAATAACGGGGTCAAATGTGAGGTAACCCGTTTTCAAACCGACCGTAGCATCGGGAGTGTACACGCGTGGGAAATGATGGTTTGAAAAAGAAGAAGAAAAAGAAGCTAATTGCACGCGTGGGAATCCGTGGTCATATATGAACAAAAAGAGACAATTTTTGAATAGTTTGTGGCCATTTTGCATGATAAAAATAAATTTGGCCCTTAAAAATTTGGTCATTTGCTACACAATTTCAATTGATTTCAAACGATGCAAAAATACACAGAGCCAGCATGTTCACAAAAAACAAAGCAAACGATGCAAAAAAATGACGCAATTCGATGGCCCAACCAGAGCTTGGTTTCCTTTTGGGCCCAATAACAACGTTTTTTTTTCGCGGAGTCAGTGGTGGGCAAGCAGACGAGCACAACCAACAGGATCGCCTCTCGCGGATCGCCCCATGATCCAATGATGCGGAGCCGTCCTTGTGATCCAACGGCGCGGAGCCTGCACGCAGCCAGCCCACCTAATTCCTTCTAGAAGACCAGATCTGAGGGTTGTCGCTTGGCGCGAGGGTATGATCGAACGACTGATGTTGGGAGCTAGGGTTAGGCGAAACCCCGCGGGGTTTAGAGGGGTTTTGAGATGGCCAACGGGGTTTCGAAGGCTTTGACTGAGCATAATGTCGGTGTACAAAAAGAGGGGTGCGTTTTTGTACCCCTATACCTGTGCACGGGCAGTCGGAGCCGCGCCTACGGTCACGCCGAGCAGAACAGGGGAGGTAAGCCAAGGTAAGACCAAAGCCCAAGATAATAAGAGCAACACCAACTCCAAGACCACAAAGAGCAGAGGGACGAAGCAGGCCCCCCGGCAAGACCCTTGCCGGGGCAGCCTCAGCAGCCCCGGCAAGATCCTTGCCGGGACAGCTCGCCCCGCACCAACAGAGCGGGCCACCCTTGAGCCCACGGTCTCCAACATCACGTTGGGCCAGGGCTCGGGAGGCACCTCCGTGGTGGCATGCAGATCTTTGTGAAGACATATTCAAGATTAGATGAGGAATAGAACACGACGATCCTCGGCAAGATCCTTGCCGAGGAAGGCCGCCAGACCCCCGGCAAGGCCCTTGCCGGGGACGACAGCGCGCCACGGCAAGACCCTTGCCGGGCCACATGGCAAGACCCTTGCCGGGCCACCCGGCAAGGCCCGCACCAAGGACGCCAATAGGGCCACCGCCATGCCCACGCCAACCAAGCTTCCACCGCCGTTCACATGCAGCTGCCAGCCCAACCAGCTGGGCGCGCACCTGCGTGGCAACATGCAGCTCCCAGGCCAACTCATCGAGCGCCTGCGTGGCGGCATGCAGATCTTCGTGAAGGCTTCGCCACTGCGCCACCTCAGCTGCCTGCCTGCCTACATGGCACCACGCGCCTCACTGGCCAGGGCGCGTGTCAAAGCGAGGAGGAGCGGCGACGGATGGGCCGGCCTCGCCCCTGTCCCCAATAAAGCAAGGGGACACCTAAGCTACGCATTAAATGCGTCTTGTCCTGTAATACGAGCGATAAGCTTAGGGCACTGTACGCCTTTCCAAGTCATGTGTGCCACTGTGGCAGCCCCTTCCGACTATAAAAGGAGGCCCATGGCATACTGGAGAAGGATTCGGCTCTTTCGAACCATGCACTAACCACAGCTAGTTCGAGAGCTCAAGAACTCTTTGAAATACACCCACCAAAGCAGTACTAGGGTTTTACGCATCCTCGCGGCCCGAACCTGGGTAAACGATCCTTGTGTTGTCTACTAGCCCTGCTCTTCTTGCAACCCCGCGCCCCGGCAACCGTAGTAGGGATTCTTGTGATCCCATAGGTGTCGTTTCACACCGACATCTTTGGCGCGCCAGGCAGGGGCGCAATTGTAAGAATCTGGTCTAGTAGTTAGCCTAGCAGTTCTTCATCGCCCTTGGCTCCTGAGAAGAAGGCGACCAGAGGAACGACGCCGGCTCGGCAACAGAAAAGCTAAGTCATTCAGAGCTTTGAGTTATTTCCTCCTATACATAAGGTTATCGTCCTTAGAGATCTCGCCTATGTATGAGAAACCTGCACGCAAAGGGGCCCTCCCGCAATTGGCAACACCCTTGTTCTGTTTTGAGTCTGCTCAACAGCTCAAAGCGGCTGCGTCGAGAGTGGCGGGGCAGCCTTCCGCACTTGGCAACGCTCCAGGCTCTGACTCGAGTCAAGCTCGACAGTTCGGGTGGCCGCACTAAGGGCGGCAAGGTGGTTCGCCCGGCAGCAAGCACACTCGGCAGGCCAATGGGGATCCATCCCC
The DNA here is from genome assembly GCF_002575655.3 of Aegilops tauschii subsp. strangulata. Lineage (NCBI taxonomy): Eukaryota > Viridiplantae > Streptophyta > Magnoliopsida > Poales > Poaceae > Aegilops > Aegilops tauschii. The sequence goes on along the minus strand of NC_053036.3, from coordinate 426,195,004 downwards.
AAGACGCCGCCTTGGGTTTACGCGCCGGCGAGCCTACCCAATAACGTAGGGAGGACATACAAAGGAAAATCAAACAGGAAAATAACATACATAATACTGAAAGTGCTGCAGAGTTATATTACATCGAATTGTTGTTGCGGTTATAACTAGAGATAGCGATTGTCTTGGTTGTGAACCTGCAACGGCGATAAAGAACGGGATGCCTAATCCCGGCGCTGGCCCTCCACCCTCTGAATTTCGCCGACTCGGCTGATGATGGGCTTGATGTGCTCCCTGAGCGGCGTGAGGTCAGTACCCTCCGGCAAGCTCTCCAGCGCGGCGTTGAAGTCGAGGTCGGGGTACCAGTGCACCACCTTGGTGAGAACCTTGGTCATGGCACCCTGGCAAAGCCTCCGGGACTCGTCGACCAGTGAGGTCGCCCGGTTGGCATGGAGCCGCTCCAGAGCGCCGACGACCTTCTCAAAGAACATGGTCAGGCTGCAATTGGCGCTCACGCTTTGCTCCGGGACATACCTCACATCCGGCATCCCCATGATGGCCAGCTGCGCGGCGGCCTGGTTGGCGACGGTGGCGAGGCGATCGAGCCAACGGTTCTCGCCCGCCACGTGATCCGCGAAGTTGAGGCCCTCGTTCTTCCGCAACTGCTTCTCGGCCTCCAGCTCCTTGGCCAGGGTCCCCTCTCGGGTTTTGGCCTCTGACAGCACCTTCTCGAGACCCTCCAGCTTCAGCTTGAGGTCTTTGATGGAATTGTTGGCCTCGGAGAGCTCCCCAGCCTTGCTGACGACCGCGCCCTGCGCCTCTGTCAGGGCACTGTTAAGCGTGTCCTTCTCCTGGGACAGCTTCAGGGCCTGCTCCTTCAGCCCGTCGCGCTCCGCCTCCAACTCCTCCACCTTGCCAGCGTGAACCTGGGCCTGGGCATCGAGTGCCTCTTTGTGCCTCTGCTCCAGCTCACTGGTCCGCTGCAAGACAAGCTTCTCCACCTCTGCATCCTTGCCGCGAAGCATGGCGGCAAGCTTCTCCTCGCATGCAGCAAGGTCCTCCTCCTGGGAGTTCAGCGCGGCCTCGTGCTGGGTCTGGGCAGCTTCGGCGGCCGTGGCCAAGTTCCTCGCCGTCTCTTGAGCTTTCTCGACGTCGGCGAGCTTCATGGTGAGCTCCACGTCGCGCTTGGCCAGCTCGCCCTGGGCAGCCTTGAGCTCCTTGTGGGCCTCGCGCAACCAGTCCTGCGTCTCGGCAACGCGCTTCTGGAGGTCCGTTTCCGCCTTCTCCACCATCGTCGTCCTGGACTTAGCCTTGTACAGGCGAGCGCGGTGGAGCGCCTGGAGCTTCCAGAAGCTGGCGCCCATGGCGTGGAGGAGCCGCTCTTCCTGCGAACCGTCGCCGCCAATGATCGGCTCGTCGACGACTTCAAGCCCGACAGCGGCAAGCACTTCGTCGTCGAACACCTCTCCCTCGACGGGTGTCTTGGTGCTCGACGCGCCTGGAAGGTGGACGAACAAGTCGTCGCTAACCCTCAGGTACTTGCCGGAGCCGGAAGCAGTAGAAGAGGAAGGCTGGTCATCAGCCACCTCCTCCTCCTTCTCGGCAGCGGCCCCGCCGGCCTCTACGGCAGGCCCCTTGCCGGTCTCCTCAGCGGCAGCCTTGCCGGCCTCCCCGGTAGGCCCCTCGGCGGCGTCCTCGGCAGCACCCTTGGCGGCCTCCTCGGCGGCGATCTTCTCGGCGTCCGCCTCGGCGGCCTTGGCGACGTCCTCAATGACGGCGTCCACGTCCTCTGGGTTCACCGAGGAGGAATCTGGATGCTGAAGAAGGGGATGAGGCAAGGCCAGGACCAAGAGCTGGAAAGAAAAAGAAGCAGGGACGAACGGCGAACGACTTACCTGTGCCAGTACCCGGCTGGGAAACGTAAGTCCCCTCCCCGCCAACATTTTGCGTCGAGGCAAAGCCGCCGGCGCCCAAGTTCTCCTCCTCCTCCTCCATGTGAGTGGGCCCGGTGCCTGGCGCCCTTGCCGGGGACACCCCTCGGGGCGGCGTGGTCGATGGGGGCAGCGTGTTGGGAGTAGCCCTCTGTGGCTCCTCCTGCTGCTGCTCTCCTCCTGCATACCTGGCAAGGTCAGCACCAAAGTGTCGTGCCCCTAACACATGTCGACGGGGGAAGAGTGATGAACTTACGCTGGGGGCTATGCCGGGGGCTGCTCTCCGGGCTGCTCAACACCACCAGTGGCGCCCCCGAAGTACCAACTGGGGGCTGGCCACCCGCCGAGACCTTGGCCCTCTTCACTCTCTAGGCCAGCATCTCCATGTCCCTGCAAAGATGAAGACAAGTCAAGATGAGCAACACAGATTGAGGAGGCAGAGATAACGAAAAGGAACCAGATACTTACTCGTCGTCCGCCTCCTCCTCTGCTGTTTTCCTCTAACTCCTCGGGCTAAGGGATCCATAATCGAAAGTAACCTCCGTATCAACATCCGCCAGAGGAGGAGAAGGAGGTCGTGTCTGGACACGCGTGGACGAAGAAGGGGCGGTTGTCTTCTTCTTCACCGCGGCCTTCGCCGGCTTCTTTGCCGCCGCGGCCCTCGTGCGGCGCCCGGACCCCTCCAAGGTCAGCTGTGGCCGCGCAGCCCTGCCGGGCCGGACTGGCTCGCCGGAACCGGCCCACCGCAGGACTCGCCCTCTCCCCATAGCCAGCGTCGGGCCTGCGGTCTCGGCCTCCTCCTCCGACAACTCGCCGGTCACATCTTCAACCAGAGGAGCCTCGGTGCCGGCGCTGCTGGCTCCCCCGGCGGCTGCCACCCACCGGGCGAGCTCCTCCTCCTCCACGGTCGTCGCGGCCTTGTCCTCCACACCACCGGCGCTGCCGGCCTCCTTGGCAAGCTGTGCCTCCCTCGCCCTTGTGGCGATGTAGTCCAGCTCCGCCTGGGTGGTATCCTGGACAAGCAGCCGCTCGGTGTCGGCGTTGACGTACCCCTCGTGCAGAGTATCAAAGAACTGCTGCACCTCGGCGTCCTCCGGCTCCTTCCAGCTCAGGTCGGGGCCATGCGCGTTGCAGTCCAGCATCATGGCAATGATATCGGACCGGCGCGAGTTATTGCACAACGGGACCACCCCCGTCGGCAGCTTGAACAGAGGCCCCTTCAGGACCTTGCCGGCCTTTGCGGCGGCCCTCACAACCTTGCCGGTCCGCTCGACCTCGCCGTCGTGGCCCACGTCAAGCTGGAAGAGCCGCTGGCAGAAATGGGCGTGCCCCATCACTGTGAAATTATGGTCGAGGCCGGGACGAACCCGCATGATGTCGGCGGGGTTCGTGAAGAGCTAGGCTGGCCTCCCCTTGTTATGCAGTGGAGCGATCCGGCGGCGGATGAAGTCCGCCCCGATCAACTCAAGGGTGAGGCCGGCCTCGGTGAGCCGGAGGATCCTGGTGGTGGCGACTGTGAGCTTCTCGTCGTCGGCATCGACGTCGCTCCAATCGCTTCTGTGGACCGGCGGCGCCCGGCGAACTTCACAGAACGCCGGCGGGTCCTTCTCCTCGATCCAGCACCACCGGCCCCGCCATTCTTCCCACCTCTCCTTCATGGCTCCCTCCGGATACGCCCCCTTGGATCTTGAGACCCAGGCAATGCAACCGGAGATGGTGCCCCCTGGTTGGATCCGAGGGGAGAAGTATTGGCGGAAGAGCGCCGTGTTGGGGTGCACCCCGGCGAAGCCCTCGCAGAGATGCGCGAAAAGGGCCATGCACGCCACCGCATTCGGAGTAAAATCCAGGAGGCGGAAGCCAAAGGTATGCATGACGTCGCTGAAGAAATCGGAGAAGGGAGGACAGAGCCCGCAGGAAAAATAATTGACAAAGAAGGGGTACCGATTTGGGGCAGCCTCGGCGCAGTCGGCGGGGATGACGCGCGTGGCTGGATGCCCCGAATTCTCCCCCCCCCCCATCTTCACTCCCCACAGGGGCCTGAAGGAGTCCCGAAGCTCGAACACATCAATTGTCGAGGGGAAGAAGGCGGACTGCGTCCGCTGCACCGCTAGCGCACTCTCCGGCGGCTCCGCGGCTCCGGCGTCCTTGGCCACTCCCTTGCCCTTGGTGGATTTTGGCGCCATGGCGGCTGGGGGAGGAGGGCAGGACAGAGGGCAACGGAAGCGCAATGGCGGCGAGCAGGAACGAAGCTTGGAGAAGAAGAGGAAGGCAAGCGGAGGTTTCCAAGATTGTGGTTGCGCGAAGGGTAAAAGGAACAGTGCGCCCGCGGTTATCCCTTTTTATGGGGAAGCCGCGGAGCGCGCTACCCATTTACTGCGATATGACGCATGCGTGTGGAAATCGCCCCACGCATGCCGCCCATGTCACACACACCCCTCCACGCCGCGCCGCGCGCGCGGGTCGTGGGAAGCGCAACGCGCGAAAAGTTTTACCGCGGTAAAAACCGCCCCACCTGCCCGCGCATCGTTTTGGGCCTGGCCCAACAACGTGTCGCGCTTATGTGTGGCCCAGGCCCGGGGCTCCTGTCGGTGTACAAAAAGAGGAGTGCATTTTTGTACCCCTATACCTGTGCACGGGAAGTCGGAGCCGCGCCTACGGTCACGCCGAGCAGAACAGGGGGGGTAAGCCAAGGTAAGACCAAAGCCCAAGATAATAAGAGCAACGCCAAGGCCAAGACCACAAAGAGCAGAGGGATGAAGCAGGTCCCCCCGGCAAGACCCTTACCGGGGCAGCCTCAGCAGCCTCGGCAAGATCCTTGCCGGGACAGCTCGCCCCGCACCAACAGAGCGGGCCACCCTTGAGCCCACGGTCTCCAACATCACGTTGGGCCAGGGCTCGGGAGGCACCTCCGTGGTGGCATGCAGATCTTTGTGAAGACATATTCAAGATCAGATGAGGAATAGAACACGACGATCCTTGGCAAGATCCTTGCCGAGGAAGGCCGCCAGACCCCCGGCAAGGCCCTTGCCGGGGACGACAGCGTGCCACGGCAAGACCCTTGCCGGGCCACACGCCAAGACCCTTGCCGGGCCACCCGGCAAGGCCCTCACCAAGGACGCCAACAGGGCCACCGCCATGCCCACACCAACCAAGCTTCCACCACCGTTCACATGCAGCTGCCAGCCCAACCAGCTGGCGGGCACCTACGTGGTAACATGCAGCTCCCAGGCCAACTCATCAAGCGCCTGCCTGGCGGCAAGCAGATCTTCGTGAAGGCTCCGCCACTGCACCACCTCAGCTGCCTGCCTGCCTACATGGCACCACGCGCCTCACTGGCTAGGGCGCGTGTCAAAGCGAGGAGGAGCGGCGACGGACGGGACGGGCCTCGCCCCCGTCCCCAATAAAGCAAGGGGACACCTAAGCTACGCATTAAATGCGTCTTGTCCTGTAATACGAGTGATAAGCTCAGGGCACTGTACGCCTTTCCACCTCCTGTGTGCCACTGTGGCAGCCCCTTCCGACTATAAAAGGAGGCCCATGGCATACTGGAGAAGGATTCGGCTCTTTCGAACCACGCACTAACCACAGCTAGTTCGAGAGCTCAAGAACTCTCTGAAATACACCCACCAAAGCAGGACTAGGGTTTTACGCATCCTCGCGGCCCGAACCTGGGTAAACGATCCTTGTGCTGTCTACTAGCCCTGCTCTTCTCGCAACCCCACGCCCCGGCAACCGTAGTAGGGATTCTTGTGATCCCATAGGTGTCGTTCCACACCGATACATAAGTAATTTAAAAAAATCGAAAAATCTGAAACCTTCGCTGTTCGTCGTTTTATAAGACAAACTAACAAGGAAAAATAGTAAACTTGGTCTATGGTCATTTTCATGAAATAAAACCCTAGCTGGCACGATCAAGGTCAAATGAGCACCACTAATTTAAAAAATCAAAAAAAAAATAACCTGCGCACAATGTTGTCTTATGTGACATGTTACCAACCAAAAATCATAAACTTGGTCTATGGTCATTTTCATGAGAAAACCTTCACACATATGAGCTATCATGTACATGATTTTATAGAGTACAAGGAGAGGAGGTGGTGTTACCTTCTGTTTTTGAAAAATTAAAAAAAATCAAAAAAATCGCCAAAGCTTTATTTTAAAGTGAATAAGAAGGATCTGAAGTTAGTTTTCCATTTTCATATTTCAAAACGTGTTTTTAATAGTTTTTATATTAAAGCATATGTTTTCAAAAGAAAATGTAAAAAATATGAAGATTAATTCAAAAAATAGTGAGACTTTGAATCTACACTATGGAAAGTGAATATGTGTTAATAAAAAAACATTTGGCTAATTTAGAGTAGGTTCAAAAAAACTTGATTACAAATGGGCTGTTTACACTAGCCTGCGAGCTCATTTGGAGCACATTTTCTCAAATTCAAATTTATTTGACCTCCTCTAAATCACTTCAAATTTTGCACACATGATCTCCTACACAAACATAGATAGTTTGCCAAGGTTTTACTTGTTTTTGCATTTTCTTAAATTTGTACTGTCCAGGTTTGCCATGGTTTACATGATCTCATTTCGAGCATGCATTTGATTTCCTACACAACATGTGTGATCATTGCAGCACCTAAGATCATAGTTCACAACATCTAAACATAACTAACCATAGATTCAGGACAGACAAATATACCACAGGCAAATTTAAGGACAGACAAATATAGATAGCAACCAGATTACTAGCTTAACCAACGAGATTCAGTTCAACAAACCATAACCAACAAGAGACAGTTCAACAAACCAAAAGTAACCCAACAGATAAACTTAAAGATTAAGTTCACAGCATCACATCATCGATCACATCACGCCGGAGTCAGGGCCTTCGCGAGGGCGGCATGCTGCCCCCTGATCATGTAGTCCTCCCCGCGAATCGCTACATCCTCAGCATGAGACAGAAGGCGATCGAAGCGGCCATCCCTTGGCTTTGGCTTGGTGGTGCAGTACGGGCAGTGCCACTTCTTGAACTTGCGGTTGTATAAGGAAGCAACTCCCTTGGCCTTGATCTTCTCCACCTCCTTGGCTATGAAGGATGCGACGTTGCCCTTGTACACATCATCTCCAGAATCATACTGCACACATGAATGAATTGCATTAATACATTATAGATTCATATACACCACGTCAAAGGAACTAAATGAACAAGGGATATGCTTACCTCATATTAAGAATTGTCACTAAACGCCCCCTCGTACGGGTCGTAGTCGGCCAGCTTCCTCTTTCTCCCCCCAACCATCATCCTCCTGAATATACAATTACATCCATCACTAGTAGCCAATTGAAAATTTAGATATGCACACATGACACATTGATCATAGGGCTAATATACTCCCAATATCATAAATGTTTTAGAACTGGGGTTTTTTATTTCTGTGCCCCTTAGCTCTATGCATTCAGAAACCACATCCATCACTAGTATATCAATGTATTATATTTCTACACACATTGATCAAAAACCCCAATATGACATTCAAATAACACATTGATCATTGGTCATGCACACACATTGAAGAACAGAGCTAATATAACTACATATTGTGGACAAATTTATATACTAATGAATCAAATAACTTCTTAATCAATGGATTCCATTTGGGCATATGACATTCAAAACCCCAATCTGAGTAGCATTAAAAAAATCTAATAGGGACCCAATCTAAGGCAACGAATCTGAGTAGCATTAAAATCCCCAATCTGTGAGCACTAAAAAGAAATCTAATAAGCATCATAGCATTAAAAACCCCAATCTGTTCGCAACATCTAGCATTTTTGCAACGAATTTATCCAAATCTAAAAATCCCAATCATTGGAGCACCTAAAATCATAGTTCACAACATCTAGCATTTTTGCAACAAATTTAACAAACCCTAGTCCAAAAACCCCCATCCCCCAACCCATACAAAAAACCCCGGCCCATCCGTCAAACTAACTACTCTAACCATCTGAACTACCGTATGAATCACAATCTAACCAATGCAACTAGGGAGCAACTAACTCTACAAGCTAAGCAAGTGGAAATACCTGCTCCTCCACGGCAGGCGGCACAACGGGGGCATTGGGATGGACTGCACCGCTCGACACCATCACGTTCTGCAGCGATGAGGTGGAGCCCACCACATCCATAGCGGTTGCGAGTTTCCCCGCACCCCCGTGGACGCCGCCGACATCCGCGGTCACCGCGCTCTGACCCTGCAGCTCCACCACATCTCCGGCCGCTGCGCCGGCGTTGCCACGAGCGTCGACCATCTGACAGATGGAGGCGATGAAGGTGAGGAATAGGATGCGGTGGGGGAGAGCGAGACGGTGCGGTGGAGGCAGTGGAGGAGAGTGAGACGACGCCGGTGGGGGAGAGGAAGAGATGCGGCAGGGAGGGGATTTGGGGGAAAATGGTAGGGGCGATGGAGGTGGTTGCCCTCTTTATATGATGGGGCGTTTCGGGCATGTCCATGGACACGTGCTACCCCACGACTGTGGTCTTGCATGCGCCCACGTATACGCGGCCCCACTCGTCAGCTTACGGTCAAAGGCATTGACCCGACGGCAACGTCCGTTATAACCTGTTCTGAGGGTTTCGGGCAAGGGAGTGGGGAAAAGTGAGCAAAAGTTAACAGAGTGGGGATGAATGAGTAGAGCTAAGGAACCAGGGGCACAGAAATAAAAATCCCTTACCTTTTTGCCAGGCAATGTAGTATGTTAATTGGGCACCCTATATTATCGTATCATTTTAAACAAGTTAAGGAACAATCAACTAGGTGTACATCTACAAACTTCTAAGATGCTAGCAAATAATTAGGGGTTTCAGTTGCATCACCACAACACCCGCAAAATACAGTGTCATCGATAGAAATTACAAGTGAACACTAGTAGTGCTGAAGAAAAGTCATGTATAAGTAATTCAGTTTGCTCCATCATAACTAAGAGTTGTTAATTTCATTCTCATAAAGAAATAAAAAGACGTGCTAGATTTTATAAAACACTGGACACCATTCCTAAGGGTCGAACATACCTATTGAGAGGTCGCTGAAGCAGTTTACAAGGAATTGAAAGGATAGTAGCATCAAACAATATTTTTGTAATTTTAGTCGGTCTTTTATTGATCATTGTAGTAAAGAAAAGATGAGATATCTACAGACTAGAGTAAAAAATTGAATCAACAACTTTATCCACCAGGTATGCTGATGTTGTCCCAGAATCTGCAATAGTATGGTGCGGTGGCGGAGCTATTTGCATGCCAGGGGGCCGTTGTCCCCCCCCCCCAACCCCCAACTGTTGGAAGAAGTTTGAGGATGAAAATTAGAGTGCTTAGATGGGAAGATATTGTGTTCGGCCCCCTTAGATCTTCACATATTACCCTTTTGCCCCTTGGAGTTTTTGTCTAACCTCATGAATGGTATGGTGTCTGTGTGGTTTCTCAAACAATGAGGGATCAATTAGCAAGTTTTCTCTGTTTACGACAATGCCATCTAGATTCAATTTGTAGTAAATCCTGGTGAATGAATTATATATATATATATATATATATATATATATTACCTTTTTACCACATAAGACTCAAAAAAAGAAGAAACATTTCTATGCATGTAGTCATTGGAATACTGAATTCAAATATATTGAATTAACTCTAATGCACACTTGTTGTTTCTGATTCGTCCAAACCTGGAGATGCTACAAAAGTGAAGTTGGTCATTTAGGTTTGTAGCCTGCATTTGATCCTACATAATTACAAACCATCCAATCCCACTAAAAAATTTAATGTACTTTTTGTGCACACAGTGAACCTTCCTATTAGTAGGACAAACCTACTGCTTTTTCTAAATAACGACCAACAGTATAGTTGACTGATTCCCCGAGGAGTAGGATGACTGCTAACACGCCAAATTTGGTTGCATTTGTGGATGAATTTATTGGTGCTTTCCTTGTTTCATGTGGTGTCAATTTGCTAAATTTGGTGAGAGGGCAACAAATGTGGAATTCTTAGTGTAGAGAATGTGAGTTTGCTCCATGTAACATGGAAATGTTATGCTTCCTTTTTATTCTCAGTTTTTGCGTGTCATCAAAATGTCTTGATAAGAAAGAGTCATGATAAGGCATAGCCACCTGCAAATTCACAGTTCCTTCATTTGTATATGTGAGCCAAAGAGCATGATTGTTCCTATTTTCTTGCGTGTTATCTACTTTTTGAATTTTCAAATCATTAATGACTATTCATCAGCTTGACCAGGGATTGGAAACTTGTTTGGAGAGTTGTGTAAGTGAAAAAAAATATGAAAGCATATGATCAGTTTTCCTAGATCTATTTGTATGCACTTTGGATCGCCATGATAGATAAGAATACTTCCATGGCTCATTTGTACACACAAACGTTTACTGTTATTTTGGGGAACCGAGATAGTGACTTATTTGGTAATGTGTGGTAGCCCCTCCTGTTCCCCTTTAAACAGAGGAGGAACAACAGGTCGGATCCCGGCTGGAAGCTTGATGAAACTCTCTACGGAGATCAGGTCACTACTGGAGTAGGTTAACCCTAAGTGAGAGGATAGTTTTTTCACGCAACCCACTCTGCAATTACTTCATCATGGGGGGAAACGCGTCAAACTACTCATAAAATGTGTAGTGGGCCAGGCCCAATATTACTTGCTTCGTTCACTAACTCCGCTCATTCTTCTCTTTGTCCTTTACTATGGCGCTCACTCTTCTAGAAACAGACATTTGCTGGCCTAGGAGCATTTAGCGACTGGACTAGGAAAATCTGACCCTATATGTCCGCGGGCAAGTCCGCTGACAAGAGATGGTTACCCCTCAATTGTTCACCGTTGCAACCACACCTCCCGTTTGCAAACTGTCATTTCCATACTACCCCATGAAACATTCATTTCATCATACATACTCCATGATACATGAAACAAACAAGCTACATTCGAAAAAGCAAACTGCCCTAATTCTACTCCGTCATCGGAGATGTATCATCCCCTCCTCCTTGTCCACGAAGAGGCACTCCCTCCTCACATCATAGAGGTGGATAAGGCGGCGGTTCGCCGCCACCTCCCACTCGAAATGGAGTGAGTCGAGGATGGCTTGGTTTTCGGCCATGAGTGCAGCAAATGCGGCAACTCTCGCTTGCTCCACCTTCAACCGCGCCTCCGTTGTGAGGTGTGTTAGGACCGAGAGTATATCGAACAGAGGGGGGTGAATGGGAGATTCAAAAATTCTTTCGAATGTTTTTGAACAAACCCCAGACACTGCAACGGAAAAAAGGTACGATGGAAAACTGCCCAATCATGCATGATGTTGGGGAGCATATCTATCGACGTAGGAAGCAATTATAGCACGGGCTTGCAATAACACATGTTTGATCACAATGAAAGTAATGCTACATGCAATCACATGAAGTAACATGAGATAAGACATGACATGAACAGCGAAAGAAAACTACACAGATGAACCAAAAAATATAACGGATATGATGAAAAAAGGTGTTGTGAATGCAGTGGGAGGAACACAATGATATCTGAAGTGAGTAACAAAGATGAATGATACGAATGAATGATACAACTGATGATAATGATCAGATGAACTATCGACACAGAGCACGAATGTAAACTGCCGAAGGAATTGCAGTAAAGTAGAATGAACCGGTGGTGCTCGATGGCGACAGTGAGATTTGGTAGACCAGTTCACCCTTCTGGCAAAGGGCTACGTCTGGTTGGAGGGGATGTGACTTAACACGAAAGATATCTCTTCACCCTATTCTCCTTCAACTCGAAGCTGATTAGACTTCAGTTGATTTCACTCGTGGTAGATACTTGTCGGCGATCTTCAAACCTTTGGCCGACCTTCAGGAACCACAATCACTCTAGGTTGCTGAAGATCTAGCTTGCTGAAGACAACAACTCTTCAACACTCGAGCCGAAACCTATCCGTCTAGAGAGTGCGCATCTCTCAAGAGTAATAGGTACAAGAACTCTAACTCAGAACTGTTGTGATGCCAAACCACTATCTAAGTTTGGGCTCTTGATTTGTCTCTCGGTGGATCTTGAACTCAAATCACTTGGATTGGGGTTGCTCAAATCAATCTTCTCAGAAATCTCAAGCGGAGCAGCCAACGGGCAGTGTTGGAGTGGGGTAGCTATTTATAGCCGCAACCTTCCCTGATGGGAAATGACCAGATTGGACATCGAGAGCAGCCAATGGCCGAATGACACAAGTCCAACGGTCGGATTTTCAGCACAACGGTAACATTACTTGCGGAGCAAGTAATGCTAACTCCTCGGTCTGAGACAAATCTCTCGCAGCGAAGAAGATCCAAGTCTCTTGCTGATAAGTATTTGCTCGGAACACAAAGAGATTTCTCTGGCAACTTTCATAGATTTTGGGCTAAGCATCACAGTGGATCTAAGCTTCGAGAACCTATACATTCTTAATAGTAAGGAGGTCCTATGACTCAAATGAACAAAAGAAGAAAGACGAAAAGAATACTACGTCTTCGATTTGCCTTCGACTTCCGTTCGCTGCAGTCAATTTCTTCGGACGACAATACCGAACCAAATGCTTTGCTTCAGCAGTAAAATTTTTGAGGGGTTAATTCCTTCACATCAATCTTCTCGTCTACAAATCTTCACTAGATGTAGCTCGTTCTTCTCTACAACGCAGATATACTTTGGTGAAGTTCCTCGAACGTAGCACCAGAGATAGCATTGTCATTGGTTCTGTATGGACTATTTCTCACTGTATGCACTAGCAAAGAAATCAGTCCGTACCCATTTATGTCAACAATCTCCAAAACACAGGATGTCAGATATTGCTCCAACAATCTCCCCCTTTTTGGACGATTGTTGACAAAATAGACTACATCGAAGGATAGATAAGAATGGAATGTAATGCGAAGGGTGATAAAAGACGACAGATAATTACGAAGATAAAACACGCTCCCCCTGAAGGTATGCATCAGAGCATAAGATAAATGGAGAGTAGCGAGGTAATTCTTCGTATGAGTGACATTGACCTATGTTCTCATTTGTGGTCTTTTCCAATGCACTCGACACTGTCTAAGATGGTTCCTGTCACACTATCTTTGAAGAGAGTTAGATATAGTGAATACTTGTGAATGATTTGTGACGAAGGATATCTCATGAAGATTTTCTCAGACATGATTTGAATCCACACGAGATGTAAATTCCTGCATGTTAGATATTCGAGTATGAACTGAGCAAGATAAACATGAGTATATTGCTCGGAGTGGATAAGCTTCAGATGTGGTTTTCCTGCAATAGAGATGATGTGAAGGGTATATGCGAGGAAAAACACTTTGTCAGTCATAAAGATAACTTTCACGTCTTATGAAATTTAGACTGAGACTGACTTTCTTTTCCTGCAAGGTTAGGTAGTCAATGAATAATAATCATAGCATATCCAACCATAGGAAATATAGTTCATCTATTACTCAATGTACTTCTCCCCATTTGTACTATAATTCGATGATTTCTTGTCCTTGTTTTCGTGCATGATAGATAAATATCGAGGATAAACATTGCAAGGAAAAACTTTCGATAGTACCTGCAAATAGATAGTTGGAAGCAAATAATATTGCAGGGGGGGTTATTAACATTACATGGCGACCGAGTGTTTCAACACCACGGGCGGTGTGTTAAGTTTATCAAGCAAATTTTTTGAGGAAAACCAAAACGTTCAACTGCGAAAAGCAAATGGCGAATGAAAAACACCCTGCAAATACCTCATTCATCTATCACTCGATGTACTTCTCCCCTTTTTGTCAACAAGTGTCAAAAAGGAAAGATAACACATACGAGGAACTACTCGTTCGGAGTGTCCTCGAAATCAGAATTGAAACTCCTCGATGAATCAGAATCCGTAGAGCGAGGAATGGTCGAGGCAGAAGAAGGAGTAACAGCACAGAAGCAGGAGTAACGGCATGGACTTCAGAAGAAATGTTGCGATGAACATCTGGCTTGTAGATGAGTGTTCCAGCTGTGTCTTCAATTTCATCATTAGGTCCGACAAACAGCAAGTCAGTTGATGCCGAATGCTGAGGGAGCACAGGGGTTTGCCTTCGGATGCGAGGAACAACAAGTAAATCCAGGTAGTCATAATCCTTCTTGATGCCTTTGGCAGCCAGTTGCTTGCGAGAATAATGCTTCCTAGAAGAGTCCATGAGTGCTTCTTTGCCTCCTTCTCATGCAGAAGGGTTTGGCGAGCATAATTGTGAAGCATATTTAACTCGTTCATCGACTCCAGCTTTCCTTTCGATCCAGCTTGATGTGGCTTTCCAAAGCTTGCTGTGTGCGAATGCAAATCTCATACATAGATGGATTTTCATTACTAGGGATTTCAACCTTTGCTTTCTTAGCCAGCAACATCAACGGGTGCCTTTCCTTTGCCAATATCCTTCACCATACCGAGAGTGTCACGTACTGGTGGCATGAAAACTTTCGAAACATAAGGGCAGAAGAATTTTTCATCGATGAGTTGCTCAATTGCATACATGATCCATGGGGCATATGGCTTCAATGATTGGGGGCGATCAGCAGCACAAGCCAAATTGCGAATGGATAGATCTGGAACATCAAAGCGAATCCCTTGAGAGATAGCCAGAAGATCATTTCCCATGATGCCATTGATAGAATCTAGTCTATTGGTTGGCGTGAGAGAATTGCATAGGACATAAAACATTTACTTTGTTCTCATAGGCCAACTTATTAGGATCTATTTCAACGCATTCATCTCCAACTAGCATGGGGTCCATCGGCATGTGAAGTTGTGCTTCGGAGACTTCCCAGTAGCGCAGCCTGTGTTCACGATCTTTTTCAAACTCACACTAAGCAAGATTTTGCAGAGCTAAGAACTATTCTGTCGAGCACTTGATCTTTTCCCTTCCGGTCATCCATTCGAGGATCCATGTTGAGCTATCTCCAAGTTCTCCTGAGATGTACAAAGTGGCATAGAATTGATGGATTACCTCTCAATTCCATCCATGATTGAAGTGAAGAAAACCCTTTAGGAATGCATGTTCAAAATGCTCGATGGCATGGTGGAAGCAGGGTATCTCTTCGAGCTCAGCAAAGTTCAGAATCTTGAGGTTGAAAATCCAATTCTTTCCGAATAGAATCCGGGCATAGTACACAGCCTGTTCTTCACTCCAAAAATCTGGGTGACAGCGAAATCCTTTCTCCTTCAGAAGGGCTTGTCCCAAAGAAAGCAAGCTTCAAAAGATGAAGCTTCTCATTGAATGCAGGACCATTTGGGCCAAATTCAGCAGGGAATAGGGGAAATGATTCCTGGGGATTTTTCAGATCTTCTTCATCACTTATTTCCATGGGTCGAGAATCATCAGATGCTGGCATATTTTTGTCTATGGGTTTGAGTGGAGCAAGGGGCCTTTTCATCTTCGGTGGAGCAGAAGCACTAGTCTGACCTTCATTTTCTTTTGCTGGAACTCCTTCAACGGCTTTCTGACTATCAGGCACTAGGGCCTTTTCTTTTGGTGCATTTTCAACAGAGGGATGCACAACTACCTCTTCGGACACTTGGGTCACAACACCATCTTTTTCGGTTTCCTGGGGCACAATAGGTGATACAACTTGTTTGTGAGCCATGGGCTCTTCAAATTTTTTTTCTTCCTGTTCTGGCTGCAAAGCAGTAGAAGTAGGAGCATGATCAACCTCCATCTGGGTAGGGGCACCATATGAGGTGACCGGGATATTATTTCCTCGGGAAGCATTTAGCTCCCCCTCAACCTTATCATTCCCCTCCTTGATGGATCCGGAGGGCTCAACTTGCATTTCTTTCAGAGGCGATGAAACTGCTTTCTCAACCTCAATCTCTTCATCAATTTTCTCTTCAGGGGCTTGTTGCTCGGGCTGGACATTTCCTTCATCAGGATTGTCCAGAAAGATGTCAACAACATCAATCTCTTGAGCAACTGTGGTAGGAATGATAACCACCGGAGGTTTAGCTTATTGTATGGGTTCATCCTCGTGAGGAGGGGACGGTGGTATCTGTTGCAGAGGAGCACTTGAGAGTCAATGGGAGCTTCAGTTGTAACATTCTTAACACGGCGATCTTTGATTTCCTTTGGTTTGCTGGCTCTTGCCTTTGCCTTCTGACGCTTTTCTTCCTTTATTCTTCGTTGAGCAAGTTTTGCCTAACGTTCCATCTGATCATTCCTTCTGTCACATAACTGAGATACTTCCATCTTCAGTCGTGTGTGCCATTCAATTTTCTCATTCCTCATGACACTGAGAGCTTTTGTGATTTCAACAATTTCTTTGTTCAGCTCCTTCCTTTCAGATTCAGTGCTAGCATATCGTCTCATTTGCTCGATGGTTTTCTTGTCCTCGACTGCTTGATTTAGCTTCTCGGTAATATCTCCCAGCTCAGCAAAATGTTTTGTTACCAGCTTGGTAACATCATCAGGAAGACCCAAGCTGCTTAGATCAACTAATTTTGCACTATAGGCAGCACTTCCAATAACATCAATCATGAGATCGAAGTCATATCTTTGTTCCTCTGTGGAAGCAGGAACAGTGGTTTTAGCTTTCTTGATAGAGGCAACAACTTTTTCTTTGGGCAGCAGCTTTCTCTTCGCAGAAGGGGCGGCAGAACTTGAAGGTTTGAGCTGCTGGAGCGGGTGCAAGTCTTGGTGACATTCTTAGCGGGGGTGAAACTTCTGCTGGTGAGGGAGTTTGGTATGTCTTGTTAAGAAGAGCGCGCTGATCATACATCGGTATTTCACCGGGAACATCTTCCTCAGAGGACTCATCAGATGACGCAGAGGCATCCTTCTTAGATTTTCTGGCCACAGTTTTCTTTCGGGAAGCTCGACGGGAAACTGATTTCCTTGCCTTGCTTTCCTTTCGGGCAGAGGCACGATCTTTCTTCTTTTGTACGTCTTGCTGGGTCAGCTCGACGTTTCTCTGCTCAACTTGATTCTTCTTCGCAGCTCTTACTTCACGCTTAGCTTTGGCCTTTGCTCTCTTTTCCACTTCTTCGGGAAAATCAATGATTGTTTTCAGTGAGTTAGGATGAGCATTTTCGGTTTGAGGTGGCCTGACTTTTTCATCGTCTGGGCCAAGGGAGCCCTCAGCAATACAATCATTCCAAGGTGGAGTGAATGCAAATAGAATTTAATATTTCCTTCGAACATTTTCATAATTGAACCATTTCTTCGCCCAGTGACGGTGAGTCCTCTGCAGCCTGTTATTTATTTCGGTAGTGGCTTCAACTCCGGGTGGAGTTTTATAGCTTCCGGGATCAGACATTTTGGCAGTGGTGTTCTTCTCTCTGCCACGACCACCTTTCTTTGGATTTCCATCGGAGAAAACTGTCATAGAGTCTATAACTAGTTCATCCTCGGACTGACTATGAGCCGAGGGAATATCATCTTCCTCTTCTTCTGATTCAGATTCTGACCTTTTTTGGGTATATTTGGTGGCTTTGATGGTTTTGCTGCACCTGTTAATATCTTTTGTTCAGCCATTGGAGGCACCTGAGGGATTTCTTCTTCAGAACCAGATTGCTCCTCCAAGCTGTGAGCCATGACCAACCTGTGAAGTAGAATAGATGCGAGGGAACAATAGGATAGGGTTATAAATATGCACAGAAGCAATTTTGACTGAAAACGGAAAGTTTTTCGGAAGCAACAAAGGAATCCGTGGTATATATATTTGGAAGATATCATCGATAGGATTGCAATATGCCATGAGGCTGGGTAATAACTATCTAATCTTTTGAAATAATACACATGAACCCTATATCCAGAATAACCAGTACGAGGGAAAAAAACTACAAACCATACCAGCCATAGCTTAGAGAACCCTAAGATCTACCGCAAGGAAAATAAATCAACAGAAATTGCGTCGGTAAGAACAACCCTAGAATAGAGGAGTAGACAGGGCAACTTCCAGATCCAAGCGCCCTAACTTGGCTGCAAGGATCAACTGCGGCAATGCGGAGAAGAGGATTTACCGCACTAGCGCGACCAACGGCGGCGAGGCTTCACCGAAGTTGCCCGGCGAGGCGCGTCGACGGCGTTGCTTCGAGCTCGGGCTCAGGAGGAGAGCGGGCTAGGATATGAGGAAGAACTGAGGAGGAAGAAAACGGGATGGGTATTTATAACCCGTAGGCGGAACCACCTTTTCTGAAATCAATGGCCGACAAATATGGGACGTTCCACATTCAATGGACGAGGTCACGATCGTGGAGATCGTGGGCACGTGTCAACCGTTTCCTGCAAAAATCTCAGAAACTGAACGGAAGACCGAAGGGTTTGAAGAACGGCAAACACCAAAAATAGATTAAAGTTCGAAGTTAATTTCATTCCCGATCAAGGACATCGGAGTGAAATCTTCTTTAGGTCAAGTTGCATGTTTATGACGGATGACATAGAATGGATGAGAAAGAATAGAGGGATAACAGGGTCCGAATCAAAACACTCAGCCAAACGAGAGAAAACACAAAACCACGGAGCTCTGAGTGAGTTGATATATAGACAGAACACAAACAACAACGAAAAGCAAACAAAACGAATGAACACACAAGGAACTAGCACCAACAATGGATATCTCAGGATAAAGAATAAGCGAATGGAATTCCTGAGATAATATCTGCAAGAGAGGATTAGTTCTTTTTCGCAACCCACACTTGTGATCTCATTTGCTTCGCCTGAGCAGGAGTATTCTTTCGGCGAGATCTGCAAGATACATGTTCCCTTCAAGAGTAATCATATGAATATGCATTGAAGTTATTTCCACAGACATGAGTATAATGATTTGAGGAGATACGCATGTACTCCTTCTGTCGAGGGTTTAATTGATACCCATTCAAAGGTTTTCCTGTTTCATTCTGCGAATGATGACCATTTCCTCGTAGAGAGTTACTCTGCACAGTCAGGTTAGCAGTGATAGATAAATTTTTGATAATGCACTTCTTCACCCAGATTTGCTTCTTGGGTGAACCTGACCTGCAGTTAGTTCCAACATATCGAGCAAAAACTTCACCATTCTGTTGTTTGAAGATTTTGTAGTTTGAGTCATCAGACTCGTCGGTATCAACAGAAATGGGTGAGTGATATCCAGTAAGAGTTTCAGGTTCGAGAGTTTTACTCTTGGCATGAACTCAAGTCGTTTGAGGATATCGCTCGGGAGTCCAATAGGTTCCATCAACGTTGAGTTTCCTTTCGAAACCCAGTCCTTCCTTTTGAGGGTTTATGTGCAGAATGGACTTCCTGAGCACATCATCGAGGGTTTGATGTCCTTTTAGGCTCCTTAGCATTCAGTCTCAAGCAAGTCCTTTAGCCTGCAATATTCTTCAGTAAGAGCAGCAAATTCCTCGGAAGAGGGGTTACTGATACCATTCATAGTAATTGCAATATTCTCGATAACACCATTAGAAGTTTCAGCATGAGAATCAGCATTACTACGTCCTAGGCATTCAAGTAAGGGGGCACAAAATCATCAGGAAGTCGAACAGATTGCTCGATGAAGAGAGAAGCTTTTTCTTTCACAAGCGTGTTATGAGATTCTTTTAGATACTCAAGTTCTTGATTCCTGTTAAGGAATTCAACAGATAAACTCTCGAAGCTGACTGAAAGAGAATCATATTTGTTGGAAACATCATCAATAGTTGAGGAAAAAGCATCATGCTCTTCCATCAACTTTTGATTCTTCTCCATCTCTTCGAGCAGTAATCCTTCGGTTTTCCTAAGATTCTTCTCAAACATTTCAAGTTCATCATCTTGAGATTTTGCAATTTTGACTAGTTTAGCATAGGCAATATATTCAAGAGAATATCATTCATGTATTTTGGTGTTTTCACAGGTGCGCGTCGGTCCTAAACAAACGGTTTTTAACCCCTTTCCGCGATGGCATCTGGAACCGTCGCCAAGTGAGTGTGGGCGATAGGGGGGTCCTTCCCACACGACCTAGAAACCGTTGGGGATATGCCCTCCTGGCACACCGTTCGGCAAAATGAGGTCATGTGCGACCGGCGAGCGCTCAAATACGGAAATACGTATAGTACAACTAAAAAATACAATTATACGGCGAAATTGTTTCCGGTCGCAAGTACATCCCACACAGTCAGTCCCTGCTAAACGTTTCTGTTCGTATGTACATCCCACACAGTCGCTCCAAGGAAAACGTTTCCGTTCACAGGTACATCACACCCAATTTTTCCCGTTAAATTGTTTGTGATAGCGTTGCCATTGCACACGATATTAATAATTTTGTCGTTTGCGTTATTGAATGCATCACACACGGTGCGTAGAAAGAAACTGTGTGGCAAAGGCTGTCCATCACACACATTTTTATGTGATAAACGTTTGCGCAAGGTGGCCTAACACAAACAGTTTTCAAGAGAAAGTCGTGTGTGCAGTGGAGATTGATCACACACGTAGTGGATCCTAGAAAGATTTCTGATCTCCACGTATATCGCAGACGTTTCGCTTTCGCAAATCGTGTGCAGTGCAATCCCTATTTAATCCATAATTAATCCAATTAATCCCTAATTTAAATATCACATGTTATGAATTTGAAAGTAGGCAATCACTTATTTCATATCCAACCATGTTTATTACAAATATAGGTTCAACCATGAATCCATAATTCAATGCACAGGTACATATACTGAAGAACTACA
This sequence comes from Aegilops tauschii subsp. strangulata, assembly GCF_002575655.3. NCBI lineage: Eukaryota > Viridiplantae > Streptophyta > Magnoliopsida > Poales > Poaceae > Aegilops > Aegilops tauschii. The sequence goes on along the minus strand of NC_053036.3, from coordinate 426,174,383 downwards.
GAAGCACCAAGTAAAGAATGATGAACCACAGTTGTACTAAAGAGTGTAAAGAGAGAGGCGAAAGACATTCTGGTTGCTGGAGAAGGTGAAGCGGAATGCCCATATTGTGCCCTCCTCCATGCGTAAGGCACGCACGACTCTAGGCCAACCCCTTGTGATGGCTGCCCGTCCATCCTTCACTGTCTTCATTAGGACTTCTCGATGCTCATTGTAGTCTGGATGAAATACTTTAACCTTCATTGTGTGTCCACCAATCATGTACTTTGTGAGGTAATCTTGAGTGAACTGCTTCGGGAACCACTGGGAACGAAAAAGATTCAGACATTGTTGTCTAACAACTCATTATGGGCAGTAAAAAGAGAAGGTTGCAGAGTTTGTAGTTACCATCCTACAGCTCACTGTTGTGTTGGATAGAGCATAAACAAATAATTTGCTTGCCACAATTCGTATCTTTTTGCTAATAATCCTTATCAGTTTCCTCACTTGATGCTTGTTCATCAATATCTCATTGCCCCATACGCAAAAAGGGTCGATGTGTGGATCCTTGCCAAGGGCATATGTACCTACAAGCAACAAGTCAATATTAGAAGCTAACTAGTGTCCAGGCCTGGATCTATATGCACTACATTATGGAACAACGGGGGGAGTACAAGCCGAGGGATGAAGCTAACCTCGGCGGAAAATGGTGGCCACTCCCGTTGTTGTCCTGCATAAGTCGTGGAAAGGCATGATAAGTATAGAAATCTTAATATCAAACAAATATAGCAAAGATAAACAACATCATCTCCAAATGATAGCTTGAATGTGTTGGTTTCAGCATGCTGTTAAAGCAGATATAAAATGGAAGGCAATGTTACCGATAGCAGGCTTAACAGCCATCAAATATTGCAATTCAAACTGGTATTGTTGAAAATGAATAGAATGTAGGTAATGCTTAATTATCACACTGGATAAATGTGTAAAACTAAAATAAAGGGCATGTGTTAACTACACCAGGAATAACTGAAACCAAATATAGCCGTTCAAACTGGTATTGATGTAGTCGAGCGGCACAGTTCTGACTTGCACATAATGAACCACACATTGTGAATGACTGAAATAAACAAGGCATAAATGACCAGTATAACAACCAAATATAGCCATTGAAAACTGGATAGAGTCTCATTGCAACCAACCTAACAAGCAAATACAGATAAACAGGGCATATGCTTGAAAACTGGACAAATGCTCACTGCAACCAACCTAACAAGTAGATAAAGATAAACAAGGCATCTGCTTGATAACTGGAGAAATGCTAAAAAATCAACCTAACAACCAAATACAGATAAACAAGGCATTTTCTTGATAACTGGACAAATGCTAAAAAAAGTAACCTAACAACCAAATACAGATAAACAAGGCATCTGCTTGATAACTGGACAAATACTCACTGCAACCAAACTAAGAACCAAATACAGATAAACAAGGCATCTGCTCGATAACTAAAAAAATGCTCACTCCAACCAACCTAACAACCAAATACAGATAAACAAGGCATCTACTCACTATAAACAACCAAATATAGCCATTCGTGAAACTAAAGTGGACAATTCATACTTAAACATCACATAGACCTATTGAACAATACATTTTTGCATAAATGAAATAATTAAACACGGCATAGTTAAAGCACCGCACGGCAAATGCTACTACAACAAAGGGTACGAGTTGGCAAGCTAGAAAAGGTAATATTTGCTGATAGAATGTTGCCTCACATTTCATGGACGGGATCCTTCCAGATGGAAGAGCACAGACCCATGGTGCGCTCTTTGATGTCACAGATGGGCTGTTTCACCTTGGAAGAACCTTCGTGGGTGCCCTCCTCATGGTCGTGGTCGTGGTCGATGAGATCTGACTTGGCAATTGAGGATCCCAAGCCGCTGTCGTAGAACGTGTCCTTCAGAAGTGACAAAATGGGCTCGATGGCGTATAAAGCTCGCAAATCCTTGACCGTTTGGCGGAGGAGATCAGTGGCAGGTCCGTCGAAGAGATCGACGGCAGTTGAACCAGAGGGGTTGGGGATGGACCACTTAACCTGTGACATGGCCCGCGTGAAGCCGTCGGTGTGGACGAGCTTGATGTCATAGACAACTTTCCCGAGATACAGTAATACGCTAGCCCGCTGACATGAAGCCTTCGGCATGGCAACGTAGTCAACATCTTCGCTGGCTTCTGCGGCGACGTGTTGCTCTAGGATCGACAGGTCGGGGCGAATGGCGGCCACCTCGCCAACGTCCGCCGGAGAGGCCATGATAAACCTCTTCTTGGCCGAACGCTCATTAGGCTCCCCGGGATACGTGGTCAAGCTTAGGCTGCGACATTCTGGAGCAGAGGATGTGGATCTGGCGGGGAGGGACACCGCAGGCCTCATCTGAAAACTCAGGGGAGTGGGGCGACGGTATGGGAATCGTTGGATAACCTGAACTTTATTATCTAAGCTAGGAGGAACGAGCAGACCGTCAGGGTTGGCGGCGGCGGTATGAAGTTTCCAAATAATGGTCAAAGTCGTTAGAACATTCTTAACAAGATGATACGAACTCAGAAAAATGCAAATAAGATATCTGGATGTTCAGAAAACATCACCTACATTTGCATGTAATTTTTATTCATGAAAAACATATTGTTTATACCTTTTATTTTTAATAATGTTAATAACATTAATTACTTCAGGTAGTTTAAATGGTGCTTTTGTCTTGAATGCAAATGATATGCACATAAAGGTAATGTTTATCTGAACATTTTGATATCTTATTTTCATTTTTCTAAATTCATATGAATTAGTTATGAATTTTTAAAGTTTTGGTCAAACGGTCAAAGGGCATTCGAGGGACCATGATGGAAAAAGTAAGGGCAAAACTGAGCAAGCTCGAAAAGTAAGGGCAAAACCCGTGGGTAGGAACCAACTAGGGGTAAAAATGCAATTGTCCCAATTTAAATTGCCACATAGGGCAACGGATAATACGACCACAAATAAAATGGCAACGGATAATACGACGACAAATTTACAATGGCGCACATAATAATTGTCTTACATATTCCGGATAATTTAAAATGCCACATGCGGCAAAGCCCGGAAGACACGGGGCCAAGAGAAGAAGGAAATTGCAGACAACGATCTGGGTCGCTATTGTCTCTACTCGTCGATGATCGCCGGGCGGCGAAATCCTCCAGCTCCTTCTTCATTTCCTCACGACTTTGCTTGAAAGCAGCCACGGATTCCTTCACCTCCTGCTCGCGCTTGATCCGGAGCTTCCTCAAGCCACCCATCAGTTCCTCGACGACTACTTTCAGTGTCATCTCCGAGGCACTACTCTGCTCATGCAGCATCTTCCAGCCGGCGGCCTCCTCCTCCTTCTCGGCGACCAACTTGAGGAGCTTCGCGTTGTCATCCATGAGTTGCTCGACGAGGCCGGTCACCTTGTCAACCGAGGCATTGCTGATCTTGAGCAGCTTCATCAAGCCGTCGACCAGCTCCTGCTGCATAGTGACGCCAGCGAGAATGTCGTCGTCGCCGGCGAAGGACTTCAAGAATGCCGGCTCGTCACGATGGCCGACGCCGCGAATGCGCTTGTGAGAGCCTCGCGTGCCCGTGAGAGCTCGTTCGAGGGCTCCGCGATGCGCCGGGACATCTCTGCTACGGCTGAGGCTTCGCGGCGAGGCCTCTCTAGTGCTTCCGCGGCCTTGGTCTTTGCTGCCTGGTTATATGTCCACCCTAAACTCCTCCTACCGGTCATGGCGGAATGACTTGACAGAGAAAACCAGTTTTGTGGGTGATGAGGAGAGGAACTGTGAAGTAATTTTCAAGTGGGTAGTTTTTATAGCCCAATGCTAAGTGTGAACACATATTAGTTTGATAGGTGTGAACAGCTTTGCAATTACTTATTGCGTTGTAATCAGCAATGTGACGAGAAACAAGGTCAAAATTTATTGATGGCAGAAGGTTGACCACGTGGTTGCTCGCCGTTGAGGCGGCCGCAGCGCGCTCCGCTCTAGCGTCCCTGCACGCGCTCTGCTCACCGTTGAGGCAAAGTTACAATGGCAACTGTTAATAACTCTTAATAATTGTCTTACATATTCAGGATAATTTAAAATGCCAAATGCGGCAAGGCCCAGAACACTCACGACCTACATATGCATACAATTATAATAAAATATAAGCTAAAAGGCTGAGCTGGCGGCCTTCCGACGATGGTCTTCTCAGACTCCATGATCAGCATAGCACCCTTGCGGCCGTTCACTCCGAGTGTCCTGACCCGGCTCCACCTACAGAGCTGCTGGCGCTGGGAGGCTCTTGGGGCTGCTGGGCCTCTTCCAGAAAAGCTCGACAGCATGCAATCGCGCGCATGACAACTCCGCGGAACCGCTCCATTTCCATGTCTCTGACCTGGTAGCAAATTCCTTCGATCACCTGCATCCTCAAGATATCACGTTGGCGATGTTCTACTTCGTCGGGGATGTCAACTCCCCAAGGATGCGGTCGAGCCTGGCCACCACATCATTGGGAACGAGGTTGACACAGCCGCCGCGGGCAATGATGAAGCCGTAGGCTGCCTTTATCTTGACTGAATCGTAGAGGTCCTCTGCCCATTCCTTGCGGGGCATCAGGCTCTCGATGAGCACTGGTGATGGCGGCTCTTCGGGTGGGTCGTCGATCATGCCGCCGAGCAGCTCTGGATCTTTTGCACGGTGGATGGCAAACTGCTCATCACACCTCCTCTGCAATATGTCGATTGTGCTCCCAAGGACTGTGACGCCGATATTGCTGCCGATGGGCCATGGTGCCTGCACCGGCCGATGAAGCTCTTGCTCCCCGACCTGGTCCGGCTCGTTCTCCTCGCCGAAGATGTAACACAGGTAGGCGTTGACGTCGAAGCTTTGGTCATTACCTGGCATGCTTGGAATGACTAATGGTAGATGGGTGAGGACTAGATCTTCGCAGAGTGTCGCGACGGTGCGTTGCCGCCTGGGTTATATGCAGCAAGCCGTTAGCTGGTGGCAGGAAACCGGTGAGGGAATAGGCGTGGATTTTACAATTCATCCATGTGGAGCGCGGGAAGCATTCGCTGGAGCGCAGGAAGCATTCGCTGGAGCGCGGGAAGACTAAGTGGAGCACACACACAACCTGAATACCGTATCCGGTGCCACATGTTATTTATCACACAAGTGTTAACATAAGGAAACGTATGTGTAACTTACTAATCATCGCACACGAGTACTCGCAGACGCATCGTGTGCGATATTCCTAGCCACCGCAAGCAACTAGTTTGCATTTTTCAAAGTTTTTTGTACACACAGAATCGCACACGAACTAACTGTATTAACCGTCTGTGTTGTAATTTCTCATCGCAAACAGTTCATCCGAGTCGGCTGTTTGCCACGTATCACACACATCTTGTTAAGTTGAACCATTTCTGTTGTGTTCGCTAATCGAAAACAGTTCGTCCGAGTGAACCGTATGCCCTATATCTCACACACCTTGATCTGGCTAACCGTTTATGTTGCACTCCCTAATAGCAAACGGTTCATCGGAGCAAACTGTATGCTGTATATCACACACATATTGATATGGCTGCCCGTTTCTGTTGTTCTGCCTCATCGCAAACAGTTCGAATGGGTTAACCGTGTGCCCTACATTGCACACGCAACTAAAATCTGAACCGTGTTTGATGCGTCCTCCATCGCAAACGTTTTATACATTTCTGACGGTTTTCATACACCACCGTTTGCGATTATGGCATCGCACACAGTTTTTCGAAGGGTCTCTAATCGTAGTGTCGTGTTAGCAGCATCCTGCAGTAGTGCTTGCTGATACCTAATCCTTAGATGATTTTGCCATGAGACATAAAGAAATTGGTTCATCATCACTTGAAGCATCATCATCAGTATCTGATTCGAGTGAATTCTCAGATGATTCATAGGCAATGAAGGCGTTGCTCCTTCCTATCCTTCTGTGAAATTCTTCATCACCCGATTCAGAGTTTGTTGCCTCCTCTTCAGAGCCCAGGGTCATGTCAGCACATGCTGTATTCAGCTGTGATATTCTCTTCATATTTTACTCGACAGTTGCTCTGGCTTTCACGTCACTGACTGGTCTCGCCGAAGAAGTTGAGGAAGATTCATTTTCCTTCAGGAGCTTAGTATGACGATCCATTCATGTGAATCCACTACAGTGAAGATATTTCCATCTGTTGCTAGGTTTTCCTTCCCAGCTAGGACAGTCTGCAATAAGATGACCGAATTGTTGCACTGGAAGCACTTCATTTCTTTCGGAGATAACCTTCTTGATGATTCAGGCAAGTCAAATTCGTCATCATTAGTGAGGCATAGATTTTGTCTTCTGAGATCACCTAGCCTTTTGTTAGCATTTCTAGTTCTCTGGTGATAGTGTGTTGATTCTCAACATCTTCTTCTTCTAAACTGCCATAGTGTGAGAGAATTTCTCCTTCACTTTCCGAAGAAGATTCTTGATCTGCATTTTCAAGTTCCATCTTTTCTTCATGAATCGACAACAGCGTCATGATCTCTACATAGTGAAGTTCTTCATAGTCTGGTCTTTGCTTGATTTCAGCTATGATGGAATTGAAGGTTTGATCAAGAGCGCTTAGCAACTTGTTGATCACATCTCTATCGGTGATATCAGTTACTCCTCGTTGATGAAGTCTTTCAACAATGTTTGTCAATCGATCAGTGAGTTCCATAGAACTTTCCTTACGAGGACTTCTGAAGCCAGCAAACATAGCGTGAAGCATTTGAATGTGAGGATCTGATCTGGCAATGAATTCTTCATGAGCATTTTTTGATAGCATCCCAAAGTTTCTTTGCAGTGCCGAGCATTTGGAATCGAAAGAAAATGTCTTTCAAGAGGCTGCTATAGATGATATCTTTTTCTTAAGCTTCCAACTACAGATTGGCTTTGTCATCGCAATTTGGATCATTCGGTTACTGAATAGTGTAGCCATTTTCCACAATCTGCCACAGATCATAGTTGATAGCTTGAATTCTAATTCTCATCCTTTCCTTCCAGTAGAGATAGTCATTTCCTTCAAAGATAGGAAATCTTTCAGAGTGCGAGGATCTACCTGCATACGACATACTCAAAACTCCAAGGGCGTTACACCTTTAATAAACAGAGACAGGGAGAACCCGCTCTGATACCAATTGTTAGGACCGAGAGTATATCGACTAGAGGGGGTGAATGGGAGATTCAAAAATTCTTTCGAATGTTTTTGAACAAATCCCAGACACTGCAGCGGAAAAAAGGTACGATGGAAAAAACGGCTCAATCAAGCTTGATGTTTGGGAGCATATCTATCGAGGTAGGAAGCAAGTATAGCACGGGCTTGCAATAACGCTGGTTTGATCACAAAGAAAGTAATGCTACACACAATCACATGAAGTAACATGAGACAAACATGACATGAACAACGAAAGAAAACTACACAGATGAACCAAAAAATATAACGGATATGATGAAAACAGGTGTTGTCAATGCAGTGGGAGGAACACAATGATATCTGAAGTGAGAAACAGAGATGAATGACACGAATGAATGATACAACTGATGATAATGATCAGATGAACTATCGACACAGAGCACGAATGTAAACTGCTGAAGGAATTGCAGTAAAGTAGAATGAACCAGTGGTGCTCGATGGCGACAGCAAGATTTGGTAGACCAGTTCACCCTTTTGCCAAAGGGCTACGTATGGTTGGAGGGGCTGTGACTTAACACGGCAAACTCTCTTCACCATATTCTCCTTCAACTCGAAGCTGATCAGACTTCAGTTGATTTCACTCGTGGTAGATACTTGTCGGTGATCTCCAAACCTTCGGTCGACCTTCGCGAACCACAATCACTCTTGGTTGCTGAAGATCTAGCTTGGTGAAGACAACAACTCTTCAACACTCGAGCCGAAACCTATCCGTCTAGAGAGTGCTCGGCTCTCAAGAGTAATAGGTACAAGAACTCTAACTCGGAACTTTTGTGATGCTAAACCACTGTCTAAGTTTGAGCTCTTGATTTGTCTCTCGGTGGATCTTAAACTCAAATCACTCGGAGATGAGTTACTCAAATCAATCTTCTCGGAAATCTCAAGCGGAGCAGCCAACGGGCAGTGTTGGAGCGGGGTGGCTATTTATAGCCATAGCCTTCCCTGATTGGAAATGACCAAATTGGACAACGAGAGCAACCAATGATCGAACGACACGAGTCCAATGGTCAGATTTTTAGCACAACGGTAACATTACTTGCGGAGCAAGTAATGCTAACTCCTCGGTCTGAGACAAATCTCTCGCAGCGAAGAAGATCACAGTCTCTTGCTGGCAAGTATTTGCTCAGAACACAAAGAGATTTCTCTCGCAACTTTCATAGGTTTTAGGCTAAGCATCATAGTGGATCTAAGCTTCGAGAACCTATACCCCTCTTAATAGTACGGAGATCCTATGACTCAAATGAACAAAAGAAGAAATACGCAAAGAATACTACCTCTTCGATTTGTCTTTGACTTCTGTTCGCTACAGTCAATTTCTTCAGACGACAATACCGAACCAAATGCTTTGCTTCAGTAGTATAATTTCGAGGGGTTAATTCCTTCACATCAATCTTCTCATCTACAAATCTTCACTAGAAGTAGCTCTTCTCTGCAGCACAGGTATATACTTTGGTGAAGTTCCTCGAACTTAGCACCGGAGACAGCATTTTCATCGGTTCTATATGGACTATTTCCATACCTGTTTCTGTCAAACAATCTCCAAAACACAGGAAGGCAGACATTGTACCAACAAGGTGCTCTGCCTCCGCCTCTATGGCTTGGGCGAGGTGGAACTCTGCTTCCGTCTCCTCCATGCCAAATCCGTCGAGCTCAACCTCCATGCCCGTATCCTCCTCCATGTATGTCTCGTCCCCCATGCCCACCTCCTACTCCTCTACAATGCGAGCGACATGAATGAGGATTCACCAAACCGATGACCTACCCACCGAACCGATGGTTTTTCTCGTGGGTTCCGCCTATCAGTGCGATGTGTTGGTGCAGCCGGACCCCCATACCTGCCCCACATATGGGCTGGATTTGAGGAGTGATGGACGACTCAGACATATTGGCTGGGTTTGGGGCGGGGCAGGGATATTCCCCACCATCAAAGGAGGAGGAAAAAAATAAAACGAATGCTCATGAATTTACAAAAATTAAAACCTTAAATTAAGGAAATAATATAAAAAGGAAACAAACAAACAAACCAACAATAAAACCCAAATTTTATTTATTTTCAAAAGTGATTTTTTTAAAAAAAATTGAGAACATTTTCTAAAAGATATATGCACACTTTCTAAACAAACTCCAACATTTTTAAAAACATGTTTAACGTTTTTAAGAATTTCTAGGAATTTTTTAGAAAATCATAAATGCAATTTAAAAAAAACTCATTTAATGATATTAAAAAAAGTTAAAACAATGATAAAGAAAAATTGGCCCGCAACCATCTAAATTTATCTCTACTCTTAATGTCTCACTTGGTAGGATACTCGGGTTTTTTTCGTCTCCCACTCTTTTCTGTTTTTTTTTGTCTGATTTTTTTCGTCTGCCTCCCACCACCCCATTGGTTTATTTTTTTCTCCACTATTTCCTTGTAAACAAACACTTTCCTATCGTACAAAAGGTCACAGATCTAACTTTCCTAACTTATCCAAGTTAAACGATCCATCTCATCAATGCAATTTTCTTTAGAAAACAAATAACGGATTTTAAGGAAATAAATAACGAACTTTAAGGAAAAAATCAATTGACGTTCAAGGAGTCTGCGGTCGTGATGGTACATTTGTACGTCATTGGTATCATTCACTTCGTCCCCCGCAACGCTCCATCGATCGAAGGAAGGATCCCCTCAATGATTATTTCCAAACAAACTGCACCCCTCGCCTGTTTCTTTCCATACAAATTTCAGTTCCATGATATGGTATGTGTCGGTTCTATATCCGGCATATCTCGTAGTAGGGGTCCTAAGCTAGGTGTCTTGGAGCGACAGTAACACGGACACAGGATTTTACCCAGGTTCGGGCTCTCTCGAAGATATAATAGCCTACGTCCTGCTTTTGATTGTATTGATATGAGTTCAACTAATATTCCCATCTTCGATATTGAGGATTGCCGAGCTAAATCTGAAGAGTTCACACGTCGGGCATCTGAGGAGCCCTTTAAGTCTTCGGCCTTTATCAATGCATGGTTATTTTTTACGTCACACCTCGCGTTTGAAGTGCTTCTTGTGCGGTAGTGTCCTCTTGTGTCCGAGCTACAATGACGGACTGCATCCGAGGTGTCTTTTTGCAGCCGAGCTCCAACGCCGATCTACATCCGAGATGTCTATTTGCAGTCGAGCTCCAACGCCGATCTGCATTTGAGATGTCTATTTGTAGCCGAGCTCCAATGTCGATCTGCATCCGAGGTGTCATAAATTACCTCATTCTTGAAAAACACCGAAGGAGTTCAGCCGAGCTTAATGCCGGAAATGCCCTCTATGGAGCTATCTACTTGCATCCGAGCTTTATGCCGAACTGTTTCCGAGGTGACGCACCACCACGGCTTGGGCTGATTTTTTGCGAATATATTTTCGATTGGTGTGGTTTGTTCCCTGCCAAGATATATAGCCAGTAGCCCTCAAGATGTGTGCCGGCTAGAAATCCGAGATGCACCTGAAGGAAAACATAAAACCGTTGATCACAGTAGCCCCTAAGACTCAGGTTGATTCATGAAATCAGCCTGAGGATCAACTCCTAGCTCAGTCTCATACTTAGGAATGGAAATGGGGTGGACAGTAGGTCTCAAGACTCAGGTTGGGTGCGGCCGACCAACCTAAGGATCGTAATCTCCTTGGAAACTATTTTGCACTTTGTAAATTGTCTGCATTGAATCGTCAACGCAGTAGCCCCTGAGCCACTAGTCGGGTGGCAACACCAGATCAATGGATCGATCTAACCCGTTAATGGCTTTTAAGTGAGAAGCGCGAAGCCCATTAGCCCCCCGAGTCTTAATTTGGGCAAGGGTGGCCGAATTAAGGATTGATATCCGGAGTAAATTGATTTTAATCACAATTTATGTGTAATGATTATGCGTATCCAAGTACTTTACATCATTAATGCTCAGATCTGCATTGTACAAAACTTTGTTGGCCGACCATCGGCTTCAACCTCCTCGGCCAATAGTCGGGGAGTATTTGTCCTACTTTATAAAGCCTTTGTGAGGGCAAAGATTTAAGGCAAACAAGGCAATCCGGCCATGCGGCTTTATAAACAAAGGTACGCGGAGAGATATGTTATATTACTATTTAACATAAGAAACATCTTCCGGGAAAAATAGTTCCTTTATAATTTCCTTTTCCTAGGCTGTCATGTTGACCATGATCATGAAATGTCACCTTCGATCAATTTGGGAGGAAAATATTGAGGATTTAGTTTGGGAAAAGTTCCTAAACTCTGTGGTCTTAATGAACCTAAATTTTCACTTTCGTCGTTGCCGACCAATTATATTCTTAAGATAGCTAGCTTTTGGCTTCACCCAGTCTGAGGTACTAACCCAGATGACCCGGAAGTGACAATCACAGAGGTGCTCCCTTTACCCCTAGCCGAACAATCAGGAATGTAGGGGGTAAGCACAGGAGCTAGGCAAACCTAGCTTTGCCAAAATCTTAAGTCAAATGATGCGTATTTATGGCTTTATGGCGACGATTTACGGAAGGCAGCACTTGTATATTAGATACAAATGCTTTATGCTATATGTTATTTTGATTCCGTTGTGACCTTTATCATTTGAAAGTGGCCCATCGTCGGGTTTCACCCCTTTGTAGATGGTACGCAGGATGTTTTCGTACTAATAAGACAACCCTTATCCGATGTCTGGGTGGCCGGAGACGGTTGTATTAGCGGAAAGGAGGCAATTAGATGTGCAGGCTTTATAACTTTCACTTAGTCGTAGGAGCTTAAAGTTGGGAGGCCGGTTACTAGCCCCCGGTTAGTGTTCGGCGTCAGCCGAGGTCAAGCCATTAACACTTCGGCAAATTTATAAATAGCCCCTCGTTTAACATGATGAGACCACTATCGATCTTGTAGTTTGACACAGTCATCAGATCGCTGACCAGTTTACACTATTGTGACAGCCAGTTTTCGGCTTTCTCCACTGAGGTACCTGACCAGTTAAACCAAAAGTATAATCGCAGTGGTTCTCCCTTTGCACACCTAGCCGAACAAAGCGAAACGTAGGAGGCAAGCACAGGAGCCGGGCAACCCAACTATTGACCGAAGACACAATTCTAAACTGATGCATATAAAGCAATATCCGAGAATGTTTTGCCGAGGACTCCACGGAGTACCTTGGTTTTTGGTGGGTTCGTCTCTAGTCGCAGCCCCCCGTTAATATTGCTGATGCTTTAATGTCATCCGACATTGTCCTGCGAGAGATATGCTCGAGACACACAGTATCCCCTGAGACTCGGGTTGGGTGCGGCCGATCGACCTCGGGATCTAATCTCCTCGGGAACTAGTCCAGATGTTATGTGCGCTTCGCCAACGCCGAGGTGTAGGTCGTAAGGAAAGATGTCGAGCTATGGGTCGGAAAAAATCTTCCGAGCTGAATTATTACGCAGGGCACCTCGGTCATGAGGATGTCCCGCCTCCTGAAAGAAAAACATACAAATAGCTTAAAAGTCCTATAAGCTCGAAAAGGCAAAAAACTTATGTAAAAACTTGACGTCCGAATTAAATCGAGTTTTTTTGGTGCCAATCCGAAAATTGGTCTTAAAATTAGTTTGTGCTTCTGTCATGCTTTAACATGACACATCTGAAAGTGCAACTAATCCCCGGGAGGTTTTGGTAATTCATAACAACATATAGCTCATTGAACTAATATCCATTCAAGTTAAATATTTCAGAAAGTTCAATGATTGGCATGGCATGGACTAGAGATGTGGACCCCTCAAAATGCTAAGGACAAAGATTGGCAAAGGCTCAAGACTCTTCATTTTCATTTCAGTGATCCAAGATCACATTGAGTGCATAGGAAAGCCAATACTATTAAAAGGGGATGAGGTGTTGCTTAATGGTCTACTTGCTCAAAGTGCTTAGTGATATTGCCCAGAAACCCTCAGCCACTTTCTCATCTCCACATATGTCTAAAACCCAAAGTCAAACTCGGCCCCCCGATTTGATCTATCCGGCGCCACTGAGTTCATTTGACATAGCCACTGCTAGAAACCCTAGACAATTCGGTCTCACCGATACGGATCTCGGTCTCACCGAGATGGCATTGCAAACTCTCTATTTCCCTTCGTAATGTTTCGGTCTCACCGAAATGAGCGATCGGTCCCACCGAGTTTGCATTGAAAACTCTCTGTTTCCCTTCGTAACATTTCGGTCTCACCGAAATGAGCGATCAGTCCCACCGAGTTTGCCTGACCAACTCTCTGTTTGATCATTGTTGAAATCGGTCTCACCGAGATGAGGTTTTGCCCTAGCCCTAGCACATCGATCTCACCGAGTTCATGAAATCGGTCTCACCGAGATGAGGTTTTACCCTAGCCCTAGCACATCGGTCTCACCGAGTTGATCATGTCGGTCCCACCGAGATTCCTAACGTTCACATTTTGAACTGAATCGGTCTCACCGAGTTCTTCTATTTGGTCTGACCAAGTTGGGTCAAGTGTGTGTAACGGTTGGATTTTTTGTGGAGGCTATATATACCCCTCCACCCCCTTCTCTATTCAAGACAGAGCCATCAGAACGTGCCTACACTTCCACTACTCATGTGTTGAGACCAAGACATTCCAATCCAACCACTAGAATCTTGATCTCTAGCCTTCCCCAAGTTGCTTTCCACCCAAATCTTCTTTCCACCATAACCAAATCTATGAGAGAGAGTTGAGTGTTGGGGAGACTATCATTTGAAGCACAAGAGCAAGGAGTTCATCATCAACACACCATCTATTACCTTTTGGAGAGTGGTGTATCCTAGATTGGTTAGGTGTCACTTGGGAGCATGCGACAAGATTGTGGAGTTGGACCAAGGAGTTTGTAAGGGCAAGGAGATCGCCTACTTCGTGAAGATCTACCCGAGTGAGGCAAGACCTTCGTGGGCGATGGCCATGGTGGGATAGACAAGGTTGCTTCTTCGTGGACCCTTCGTGGGTGGAGCCCTCCATGGACTCCTGCAACCGTTACCCTTCGTGGGTTGAAGTCTCCATCAACGTGGATGTACGATAGCACCACCTATCAGAACCATGCCAAAAATCTATGTGTCTACATTGAGTTTGCCTTCTCCAAACCCTTCTCTTTACCTTCATATGCAATGTTTTACTTTCCGCTACTACACTCTTAGAATTGCATGTGTAGGTTGATTGCTTGACTTGTGCTAAGTTGCTAAAATCTGCCAAGACTTAAAATTGGGAAAAGGCTAGATTTTTATTTGGTCAAGTAGTCTAATCACCCCCCCTAGACTTACTTTCGATCCTACAACATTCGATCTCAAGACTTCAAGCGGGTCAGCCTTCGGCTTCAACCTCCTATCCCAAAGGTGGAGTGCTTCTCAGGCCATTGATAACCCACAAGTATAGGGGATCGCAACAGTTTTTGAGGGTAGAGTATTCAACCCAAATTTATTGATTCGACAAAAGGGGAGCCAAATAATATTCGCAAGTATTAGCAGTTGAGTTGTCAATTCAACCACACCTGAAAGACTTAATATCTGCAGTAAGGTGATCAGTAGCAAAGTAGTATGATAGTAACGGTAACAGTAGTAACAGTAGCAGTAGCAATTTTGTAGTGATTGTAACAGTAGCAACGGCTAAAGTAACCTAGCAAAGATCAATATGTGAAAAGCTCGTAGGCATTGGATCAGCGATGGATAATTGTGTGGGATAATATTCATCATGTAGCAGTCATAACCTAGGGCAACACGGAACTAGCTCCAATTCATCAATGTAATGTGCGCATGTATTCCGTATATAGTCATACGTGCTTATGCAAAAAAACTTGCATGCCATCTTTTATCCTACCCTCCCGTTGTTGGAAATATGCCATAGAGGAAATGATAAAATGGTTATTATCATATTTCCCATTCATGATAAAAGTTTATTATTCATGCTAGAATTGTATTGATCGGAAACTTAAATACATGTGTGAATACATAAAGTACATCGTGTCCCTAGTATGCCTATACTAGACTAGCATGTTGATCAAAGATGGTTAAGGTTTCCTAACCATAGACATGAGTTGTCATTTGATAACGGAATCACATCATTAGGAGAATGATGTGATGGACTAGACCCAACCGTAAGCTTAGCATCAGATTGTTTTAAGTTATTTGCTATAACTTTCTTCATGCCAAGTATCTGTTCCTTCGACCATGAGATCATGCAACTCCCGGATACCGGAGGAATACCCTGTGTGATATCAAACATCACTTCATAACTGGGTGATCATAAAGGTGCTCTACAGGTATCTCCGATGGTGTCTGTTGGGTTGGCATGGATTGAGACTGGGATTTGTCACTTAGTTTGACGGCGAGGTATCTCTGGGCCCTCTCAGTAATACAGCATCACAAGAAGCTTGCAAGCAATGTGACTAAGGATTTATTCATGGGATCTTGTATTACATAACGAGTAAAGAGACTTGCCGGTAATGATATTGAACTAGGTATGAGATACCCACGATCGAATCTCGAGCAAGTAACATACCGACGGACAAAGGGAACTGCATACGGGATTAACCGAATCCTTGACATCATGGTTCAACCGATAAAAGATCTTCATGCAATATGTAGGAACCAATATGGGCATCCAGGTCCCGCTATTTGTTATTGACCGGAGAGTTGTCTCGGTCATGACTACATGATTCCCGAACCCGCAGGGTCGCACGCTTAACGTTCGTTGACGATAGAGTAGTATTGGGATATTTGATAATTGGTAACCGAATGTTGTTCGGAGTCTCGGATTATATCCCGTACATCATGAGGAGTCTATGAATGGTCGGGAGGTGAATATTTATATATGGAAAGTTGTTTTCAAGGTTCCGGAAAAAGTTTCAGTTTTTTCGGTATTGTACCGGGAAGCTTTCAGAAGGTTCCGAAAACTTACAGAGGAGTACAGAAGTCCACCAAGGGTTTCACCTTGTCCCAAGGGTCAGAATGGGCTGAGGGGAGGAGCCCTGGCCTAATTGGGCCAGGCGCGCACAAGTCCCTCAAAGGCCCATGCAGTTGGGAAAGGTGGATAGTCCACTTTTGTATGGAAGGGAAGGAGGGGGACTAGGATTCCACCTCCTCCCTCCTTGGCTGCGCCCTAGGGTATGTAGGGGCTGTTCCCCATGCCCTTCCACCTATATATAGAGGGGAGGGCACCCTAAGAGGATAGGCAAAGCCCTTAGCATCCCTCTTTCTCTCCCGTTACTCCGTAGTTCCACCGCCTCATCCCGGTGACGCTTAGCGAAGCATTGTCGGTGCTCCACCACCACGCCATCATGTTGGTTGTGATACCATCTACTTCTCCTCTCCCTCTTGCTGGATCAAGAAGGAGGAGATGTCATCGAGCCGCACATGTGCTAAACTCGGAGGTGTCGTCCGTTCGGCACTAGATCGGTTGGATCGTGATCGGATCGCGAAGAGTACGACTACATCAACCACGTTATATACGCTTCCGCTTAGCGATCTACAAGGGTATGTAGATGCTCTCCCCCTCTCGTAGCTATGCATTTCTATGGATAGATCTTGCGTGTGCGTAGAATTTTTTTGTTTTCCATGCAACATTTCCCAATAGTGGTATCAGAGCCAGGTCTATGCGTAGATGATATGCATGAGTAGAACACACAGGAGTTGTGGGCGGTGATGTTCATATTGCTTACCTCCAATGTCTTATTTTGATTCGGCTGTATTGTGGGATGAAGCGGCTCGTACCAACCTTACATGTCCACGTACATGAGACCGGTTCCACCGGCTAACATGCAAGTTGTTTTGCATAAGGTAGTTGGTGAGTGTCTGTCTCTCCCACTTTAGTTGAATTTGATTTGACAAAGGTGGTCCTTGCAGAAGGTCAAATAGCAACTTGATAATCACCATTTGCGTAGGTAAGAACGGTTCTTGCTAGTTGCCCGTAGTAGCCACGTAAAACTTGCAACAACAAAGTAGAGGACGTCTAACTTGTTTTTGCAGGGTATGTTGTGATGTGATATGGCCAAGACGTGATATGGTATATGTTGATGTATGAGATGATCATGTTTTGTAATAGTTCACGACTTGCATGTCGATGAGTACGACAACCGACAGGAGCCATAGGGTTGTCTTTAACTTATTGTATGACCTGCATGTCAATCACTAAGCGCCATGTAATTGCTTTACTTTATCGCTATGTGTTAGCAATAGTTGTAGAAGCAATAGTTGGTGAGATGACCGTGATGCAATGATGGAGATCAAGGTGTCGCGCCGGTGACGATGGCGATCATGCCGTTTCTTTGGAGATGGAGATCAAAAGCACAAGATGATGATGGCCATATCATGTCACATATTTTGATTGCATGTGATGTTTATCCTTTTTGCATCTTATTTTGCTTAGAATGACGGTAGCATTATAAGATGATCCCTTCACGTAATTTCAAGATAAAAGTGTTCTCCCCGGGTATGCACCGTTGCTAAAGTTCTTCGTTTTGAAGCACCTCGTGATGATCGGGTGTGATAGACTCCGCGTTCACATACAATGGGTGTAAGCCAGTTTTGCACATGCAGAATACTTGGGTTAAACTTGACGAGCCTAGCATGTACAGACAAGGTCTCGGAACACTGGAGACCAAAAGGTCGAACATGAGTCATATAGTAGATATGATCAACATGGAGATGTTCACCATTGAAGACTACCCCTTCTCACGTGATGATCGGACATGGGTTAGTTGATTTGGATCATGTATCACTTAGACAACTTGAGGGATGTTGATTTAAGTGGGAGTTCATTAGTAATTTGATTAATTGAACTAAATTTATCATGAACTTAGTCCTTATAGTCTTTGCAAATCTATGTTGTAGATCAATGGCCCGTGTTACCGTTCCCTTGAATTTTAATGCGTTCCTAGAGAAAGCTAAGTTGAAAGATGATGGTAGCAACTACACGGTCTGGGTCTGTAACTTGAGGATTATCCTCATTGCTGCACATAAGAATTATGTCCTTGATGCACAGCGGGGGACATACCTATTGCAGGAGCTGATGCAGATGTTATGAACGTCTGCCAGGTTAGATCTGATGACTACTCAATAGTTCAGTGTGCCATGCTTTATGGCTTGGAACCGGACTTCAAAAACGATTTGAACGCCACATAGCATATGAGATGTTCCAAGAGCTGAAGTTGATATTTCAAGCTAATGCTCGGATTGAGAGATTTAAAGTCTCCAACAAGTTCTTTAGCTGTAAGATGGAGGAGAACAGTCCTGTCAGTGAACACATACTCAGAATGTCTGGGTACCACAACCACTTGACTCAGCTGGGAATTGATCTTCCAGTTGAGAGTGTTATTGGTAGAGTTCTTCAGTCACTGCCACCAAGGTACAAAGGCTTCGTGATGAACTATAATATGCAAGGGATGACGAAAATGATTCCCAAGCTCTTCGCGATGCTGAAATCAGCAGAGGTAGAAATCAAGAAAGAGCATCAAGTGTTGATGGTTAACAAGACCACCAGTTTCAAGAAAAAGGGCAAGGGAAAGAAAGAGAACTTCAAGGAGACCGGCAAGCAAGTTTCCGCTGCCGTGAAGAATCCCAAAGTTGGACTCAAGCCTGAGACTGAGTGCTTCGACTGCAAGGGTAATGGTCACTGGAAGCAGAACTGCCCCAAATACTTGGCAAATAAGAAGGATGGCAAAGTGAACAAAGGTATATTTGATATACATGTTATTTATATGTTGCTTACTAATGCTCGTGGTAGAGCCTGGGTATTTGATACTGGTTCGGTTGCTCTTATTTGCAACTCGAAACAGGAGCTGCGGAATAAACAAAGATTGGCTAAGGATGAGGTGACGATGCGCGTCGGGAATGGTTCCAAGGTTAATATGATCTCCGTCGGCACGCTACCTCTACATCTACCTTTGGGATTAGTTTTAGACCTCAATAATTGTTATTTGGTGCCAGCGTTGAGCATGAACATTATATCTGGATCTTGTTTATTGCGAGACGGTTATTCATTTAAGTTAGAGAATAATGGTTGTTCTATTTATATGAGTAACATCTTTATGGTCATGCACCCTTAGTGAATGGTCTATTCTTGTCGAATCTCGATCGTAGTAATACACATATTAATAATATTGATGCCAAAAGATGCAAAGTTGATAATGATAGTGCAACATACTTGTGGCACTGCCGTTTAGATCATATTGGTGTAAAGCGCATGAAGAAACTACATACGGATGGACTTTTGGAATCACTTGATTATGAATCATTTGATACTTGCGAACCATGCCTCATGGGTAAGATGATTAAAACTCCGTTCTTCGGAACAATGGGGCGATCTAATGACTTATTGGAAGTAATACATATCGATGTATGCGGTCCGATGTGTATTGAAGCACGCGTCGGGTATCGTTATTTTCTACCTTCACAAATGATTTGAGTAGGTATGGGTATATCTACTTGATGAAACACAAGTCCGAAACATTTGAAAAGTTCAAAGAATTTCAGAGTGAAGTGGAGAATCATCGTAACAAGAAAATAAAGTTTCTACGATCTGATCATGGAGGCGAATATTTGATTTGCGACTTTGGCCTTCATTTAAAACAATGTGGAATAGTTTCACAACTCACACCACCTGGAACACCACATCGTAATGGTGTGTCCGAACGCCGTAACCGTACTTCATTAGATATGGTGCGTTCTATGATGTCTCTTACCGACTTGCCACTATAGTTTTGTGGTTATGTATTAGAGACAGCCGCATTCACATTAAATAGGGCACCATCTAAATCCGTTGAGACGACACCGTATGAACTACGATTTGGCAAGAAACCTAAGCTGTCGAGTTCTAAACTTTGGGGATGCGATGCTTATGTCAAAAGGCTTCAGCCTGACAAGCTCGAACCCAAAGCGGAGAAGTGTGTCTTCATAGGATACCCTAAAGAAACTATTGGGTAGTATACCTTCTACCACAGATCCGAAGGCAAGATCTTTGTTGCTGAGAATGGATCCTTTCTAGAGAAGGAGTTTCTCTCGAAAGAAGTGAGTGGGAGGAAAGTAGAACTTGATGAGGTAGTTGTACCTTCTCTTGAATTGGAAAGTAGCACATCAGAGAAAACTGTTCCCGTGATGCGTACACCAACCAGAG
The DNA here is from genome assembly GCF_002575655.3 of Aegilops tauschii subsp. strangulata. Lineage (NCBI taxonomy): Eukaryota > Viridiplantae > Streptophyta > Magnoliopsida > Poales > Poaceae > Aegilops > Aegilops tauschii. The sequence goes on along the minus strand of NC_053036.3, from coordinate 426,154,019 downwards.
AGGAAGCAAATGATGATGATCATGAAACTTCAGATCAAGTTACTATTGTACCTAGTAGGTCGACCAGAACACGTTCCGCACCAGAGTGGTACGGTAATCCTGTTCTGGTAGTCATGTTGTTGGACAACGGTGAACCTACGAACTATGAAGAAGCTATGATGAGCCTAGATTCCGACAAATGTCTTGAGGCCATGGAATCTGAGATAGGATCCATGTATGACAACAAAGTGTGGAATTTCGTGGACTTGCCCAATGATCGGCGAGCCATTGAGAATAAATGGACCTTCAAGAGGAAGACGGATGTTGATGGTAATATCACTGTATACAAAGCTCGGCTTGTCGCAAAAGGTTTTCGACAAGTTCAAGGGGTTGACTACGATGAGACTTTCTCACCTATAGCGATGCTTAAGTCTGTCAGAATCATGTTAGCAATTGCCGCATTTTATGATTATGAAATCTGGCAAATGGACGTCAAAACTGCATTCCTTAACGGGTTTCTTGAAGAAGAGTTGTATATGATGCAACCAGAAGGTTTTGTCGACCCTAAGGGTGCTAACAAAGTGTGCAAGCTCCAGCGATCCATCTATGGACTGGTGCAAGCATCTCGGAGTTGGAATATACGCTTTGATGAGGTGATCAAAGCATTTGGTTTTATATAGACTTACGATGAAGCATGTATTTACAAGAAAGTGAGTGGGAGCTCTGTAGCATTTCTGATATTATATGTGGATGACATATTGCTGATTGGAAATGATATAGAATTTCTGGATAGCATAAATGATATTTGAATAAGAATTTTTCAATGAAAGACCTTGGTGAAGTTGCTTACATATTGGGCATCAAAATCTATAGAGATAGAACAAGACGCCTAATAGGACTTTCAAAAAGCACATACCTTGACAAAGTTTTGAAGAAGTTCAAAATGGATCAGTCAAAGAAAGGGTGCTTGCCTGTATTGCAAGGTGTGAAGTTGAGTAAGACTCAAAGCCCGACCACGACAGAGGATAGAGAGAGAACGAAAGTCATTGCCTATGCCTCGGCCATATGCTCTAAAATATATGCCATGTTGTGTACCAGACCTGATGTGTGCCATGCCATAAGTCTGGCAAGGAGGTACCTATGTGATTTAGGAGTAGATCACTGGACAGCGGTCAAGAATATCCTGAAGTACCTGAAGAGGACTAAGGAAATGTTTCTTGGTTATGGAGGTGATAAAGAGTTCGCCGTAAAGGGTTACGTCAATGCAAGCTTTGACATCGATCCAGATGACTTTGAGTCTCAATCTGGATACATATTGAACGTGTGAGCAATTATCTAGAGTAGCCCCATGCAGAGCATTGTAGACATAGATATTTGCAAAGTACACATGGATCTGAATGTTGCAGACCTGTTGGCTAAAACCTCTCTCACAAGCAAAACATGGTCAAACCCCAGAACTCATTGGGTGTTAATCACATGGTGATGTGAACTAGATTATTGACTCTAGTGCAAGTGGGAGACTGTTGGAAATATGCCCTAGAGGCAATAATAAAATGGTTATTATCATATTTCCTGTTCATGATAAAAGTTTATTATTCATGCTAGAATTGTATTAATCGAAAACTTAAATACATGTGTGGATACATAAAGTACACCGTGTCCCTAGTATGCCTTTACTAGACTAGCTCGTTGATCGAAGATGGTTAAGGTTTCCTAACCATAGACATGAGTTGTCATTTGATAACGGGATCACATCATTAGGAGAATGATGTGATGGACCAGACCCAACCGTATTCTTAGCATCAGATCGTTTCTGTTATTTAGTATAGCTTTATTCATGTCAAGTATCTATTCCTTCGACCAACAGATCATGCAACTCCAGGATACCGGAAGAATACCTTGTGTGCTACCAAATGTCACTTTGTAACTGGGTGATCATAAAGGGGCTCTACAGGTATCTCCGATGGTGTCTATTGGGTTGGCATGGATCAAGACTGGGATTTGTCACTCCATTTGACGGAGAGGTATCTTTGGGCCCTCTCGATAATACAACATCACAAGAAGCTTGCAAGCAATGTGACTAAGGAGTTAGTCATGGGATCTTGTATTATAGAACGAGTAAAGAGACTTGCCGGTAACGAGATTGAACTAGGTATGAGATACCCACGATCGATTCTTGGGCAAGTAACATATCGACGGACAAAGGGAACTGCATACAGGATTAACCGAATCCTTGACATCATGGTTCAACCGATAAAAGATCTTCGTGGAATATGTAGGAACCAATATGGGTATCCAGGTCCCGCTATTGGTTATTGGCCGGAGAGGTGTCTCGGTCATGACTACATGATTCCCGAACCCGCAGGGTCGCACGCTTAACGTTCGTTGACGATAGAGTAGTATTGAGATATTTGATGATTGGTAACCGAATGTTGTTCAGAGTCTCGGAGTCTCGGAATGGTAGGTAAAGATTTACATATGGAAAGTGGTTTTCAGGGTTCCGAAAAAAGTTTCAGTTTTTTCGATATTGTACCGGGAAGCTTCTAGAAGGTTCCGGAAACTTCCAGAGGAGTCCGGGAGTCCACCAAGGGTTCCACCACGTCCCAAGGGTCAGCATCAGCTGAGGGGAGGCGCCCTGGCCTTATTGGGCCAGGCGCACACAAGTCCCTCAAAGGCCCATGCAGTTGGGAAAGGTGGAAAGTCCACTTTTGTATGGAAGGGAAGCAGGAGGACTAGGATTCCACCTCCTCCCCCCTTGGCTGCGCCCTAGGGTTTGGAGGGGCTGCTCCCCACGCCCCTCCACCTAACAAAGTATGGAGCATTATTGCCAACCGCTATGCTGTTTTGCAGAAAACCAACAGACATTTTGTGTAATCAACCTGCAATACTTCTATGAGTGCGAAAATACCTTTTGTTTTTCCTGAGCCTCGGTCATGCTATGCGCCTTGCCCGCTTGGGCTGGCGCACTTAACGAGGTGCTTCAGTTTTTTCCTTTTTTTCTGTCGTTTTTCCTTTGCTTTTTGCTTTTTTTGTTTCTTTTTTCTACATTTTATGTTTCTAAAATTGTTCTAACAAATATTGCTTGGAATTTCCAAAAATAATCTCACTTTAAAATTTGTTTACAATTTCCAATAATGTCCGTGTTACAGAAAAATGATCACTTTTTTAGGTTGTTTCATGTGTTAAAAACTATTCACGTTTTGTTTTAAAAAAAGATTTTTTTTCATAATTCAAAAAATATTTATAGTTTCTAAAATATTAGTTTTTTAAAAAATAGTGTTCATACTTTCAGGAAATATTCACATATAAAAAAGCAATTTGAAAATCAAACACTTTGAAAAAATAATGTTCATGCTTTTCAAAAATTATTAAAGTTATTCTAAAAAATCACAATTCGAAAAATTGTTATATTATGAAATTTGTTCACAATTCGGAAAAGATGTTCACATTTTCGAAAAAAAAAATTTCACATCTTCGAAATTTATTCACTTTCAAATATTTTTCATGATTTTAAAAATAATCATATTTAAAAAATGGGAATAAAACCGACCAAAAAAAAGCAACTCGCCGGAAGAATGGGCTGGCCCATTTCACACCTGCCTTCAGCAAAAGCTCCTCAATTTGAGGCCCCGAGCGTCGAGTAGGAGCTCCCGATTTGAACCTATATGACTGTACCAACGAAGCGGATGCTTGTGTTAATGTTGGGTTGGTTACATATATAATAAGGGGTGATGGAGATTCAGTTTGTCCGCAAGGTGCATCATGCAGATGGCGAACCTGTTTTGCCTGCCCGGTTGCTAGAAAATAAATAATATGAAAAATAAAGGGACAAGAGGGGCACATAATCTAATCACGTGACTTCAAATGGTTCAATCTTTTAGGTACCTACCATGTTACTGGCTGCCTCGGATTTTAGAATGACATGATTTTAAATATTATCATGTTTACGAACAATTTTTATATGAATCTTGGAGGATTAGGATTCCACATTTTTTTGATATTGATTGTTTCATTCATAGGATTTAATATGAAGAAAATCCTCTTTATCACTGTCTATCTTTCTACATTTATTCGTTCGTCCCTCCATCTATTTTGTGAGATTTTATGAGTCTAAAGGATGAAGGTGGTTCAGTTGATAGAGGACACTGACAGGTCGCCCTCAGAGTCGTTCGATTGCTCACACTTAACTGTTCGTTCTCACTCATGTTCTCCCTACACGTGCTCCAACCACGCGTGAATGAGGAGAAGAAACACGTCGGGCAAACACCCCTTGCTTTGCAGCGCCGTGGCAACCTCCTGCATTAGACATGCAGTGTCAACGCAGGTGTTGTATCCATAAAAACTATATTATATGTGCTCCATTGGAATGCATGGGCTCTTTTTTCCTTCCATTACAACGCACGGGCACATTTTCTAATGGTTCATGGACTGGAACCTTTGAGTTTTTTTGGAAGAACCTTCTAGATGTTCCAAAAACCAGGAATATTGGGCCGATAAAGAAACGTATCACATGATTGGTCTGGTGGGCTGCGCAATAACCGTTTCTTGGCCATTCGCTAGTAACTTTAATGTGTGCACGTTTTTTTACTTTTGTTTTCTTTTCTGTGTGCATTTTTTGGTTTCTATTTCCCTTTCCGTCTTTTTCTTTTTAACTTTTATTTTTATTTTTTCAGATTATGGTTTTCTACTGTTTTTTTTACATTTTATTAGTTTTACACTTTTCACAATGTACCATGAATTTTTTGCCAATGTACGGTGAACGTTTTTGTAATATAAGATGAACATTTTTATATGCTTTTAAGTTTTTCAAATACGATGATTTATTTTGAATCATACAACAATTTCTTTATAATATAAACGAACATTTCATAATATAATTGAACTTTAGTATATGCACTGAACTTTTATATATATAACCCACACTGATCAATTTTTCAAAAATGTATTTTCCTACTTTTTAATAGGTTTTTAAAATATCTAGCTCCTAAAAACAACAACCTTTTTTTTTGATGAAAAATAGACTAAAAACCGAAGAAATTAATCATAGAAAAGCGGTCACGAGCGGAGTGGCCTGGCCCATTTTCTCGGCCTTTTGTGAAGGCTCCCCCGGTTTGCAGCCGACGGGCGTCTAACTATGTCTTGTTTTAAGCGAGACCATAAAGTGCACCCACCCATAATGGGCCGGCACAGCATGGACCATAGGCCTTTAGAGCTTATTTTTCTTCCTTTTTTCACATTATTTTACTTTTGCTTATATTTCAGAATGTACTAAATATATCTATTATAAAAATAACATTACATAAAAAATTGAAAAATGTTAATCATGTATTAAAAAAATGTTAAGTACGTATAATTTTTTTTTCTGATGTTTACAAAAAGTGTGCAAATGTACGTGCAAAAATAGGCATCAAAACGTATATATCAAAATATGTGGATCATGTACTTGATAAATGGTAAACTTGTATATACATATTATTGCTGATGTCAAAAAATGTACAATGTGTATGAAAAAGTAGGCATCAAAAAATATAAGTTCCAAAAATGATAATCATATATTTGAAAAAAAGTAATTGTGTATAAGAAATGTTCCTGGTGTATTAAAAAAGTACAACGTTTGTGAACAAATTAGACATAAAAGATTAGATGTTTTTAAAAGTTAGTAATGGATTTGTAAAAGGTTAAACGTGTATAAGAAAATGTTTGTGATGTATACAAAAAGTGTACAAGTGTGTATGATAAAAGTAGACAAAAACATCTGTTAAAAGAAAAGAAGCTAATCATGCATTTAAAAAATGTTTGTGCAGTTTTTTTTTAAATATTACCATAAAATGTACATCGTGTATTTGGAGAAAGGTGACAATTTATTCAAAAAAGCGTTCAAAACATGTATAAAAAATGTACATAATGTATTTAAAAAACGTTCGGTATATACACTAAAAATCTTTCACGTGTACACTAAAATTGGATGTTATGTACTGAAAATAAGTAGGCATGTTTTGAACAAAAGAAGTGACCGATTCAAAATCGACAATGAAACAAAGAAAAAATAAAAACCCAAAAAGACTAACAAAAATACAAAAAAATGAAAACAGCAGAAAACTAATGCAAAAAACAAAAATGGTGAACCGAAGAAGGAAACAGTGAAAACGAATAAAGAAACAAAGAAAGAAAAAAAAACAGTGATAACCCAGAAAGAATCAAGAAAAATGAAGAAGAGGAATAAAGAAAAAGAAAATGCTGTAAAACCGTGAAAGACCGAAGAAAACTAGTGAAAAAAAGGAAAACTAAAAATCCAAAGAAAACAATGAAGAAACAAAGAAACAGAAAGAAAAACAAACAAAAGGAAAAAAGTGAAAACTCAGACTAAACGAGCAAACCGTAGAGATCTTGCAAACGAGATTGCCTACGAACGGTCAGAAAAAGCATTGAATTGGGCTGGCCTAGAAAAAGGATTTGGGAAGGGGGGGGGGGGGGGTAAAACACTCGACATGAGATATATGTCCATCTCGCTAAGCGAGATATAGTTCTTGTGTCATAGAGGAGCTCTTAGAAAGCCTGAAGGCGTCAAATTGAGGCGCCTTCACACAGAGGCAAACCAACCGGGCCGGCCCATTTTGGATGCCACGAAGAGAAACGGCATTGTAGCAACTGAGAAGGTACTTTAGCGGTGTACTCCCTCCATTCCAAATAAGTTTAGTGGTTGTGTTCAGATTTTGAACTAAAACCACAACACTTATTTAGGAAAGGAGGGAGTAACACTTATTTTGAACTAAAACCCCCTCTGATCCATATTAATTGACGTTTCTAAAAAACATCGATAGAACAAAGAAATAAAAGAAAAGCAAAAAAGCAGCGAAAACCGAGAAAGAAAGAAGAACAATGAGGAAGAGAAAAAAGGGAGAAAACTAGTAAAACCGTGAAAGAAACGAACAAAACCGGTGTATAGGAAACGAAAAAACCGAAGAATACCGTGAAGAAACTAAGAGAGACAAAAGAAAACGAAAAAAAGAAGAAGAAAAAAGCAAAAAAAAAAACTTGGGCTAAATAAACGAACGGTAGAGATCGAGCGGGCGAGAATGCATGCGAACGAGAGTTCCGTTCATTTCGCTATAAGGGAGATATAGTTCTCGCGTTGTAGAGGAGCTCTCGGAATCCTTGCAGGCGTCAACTTGAGGCGCCTGCGTATCGAGGGGAACCAACAGGGCCGGCCCATTTTTAGCGCCATTAAGAGAAACGGCACTGTAGCATCGGGGAAGGCACCGTAGCAATATACTCACTGTGTTCCAAAGTAAGTGTCTTGGTTTTGTTCCAAATTTGAGGTAAAACCATGACACTTATTTTCGAACAGAGAGATTAGCACAATATCACCCGGTTCGCTGCAGCGGGCCTCTCTGCAACGACCTGCACTGTATCATCCGGTTCACTGTAGCGGACATGTTTTTCGCTCGGTTTTCATTTCAAATATTTTTAAATATACATTAAACATTTTTTAATGTACGTTGACATTTTCATAAATACGACGAACATTTTTTTGTATAGCACACAAGAGATAGAAGAAAAAAAGGAAAAACAAAAAAATCAAAAGGAAAAGGAACCAAAACAGAGAAAAAAAACAGAACAAAACCACTGCAAACCGGACAAAAGGTGAAAATGGAACCGGTGGGGAAGCAAACTTGGGCCGCGGCCCAGGAGTGGGCGCCCGCAGGCGTCGCGCCAACTATGTGACGCCTTGCGGGCGGCACATAGAATTGGCCCTCCACAAGAACCAAGAGAAAAGCCCAGGTGGAGGCACAGACATGTCCCGATGTCCTCCAAAGTGTCCGTCCATGCCGTGACCGGGGAACATGGCATGGGATGGGATGGGACACTCCACTGCGACTGCGTTTCGTGTTCGTGTCCGGAGATCCTTCCTTCTTAGGCGCAGCCGGCCCGGCCGTATCTTCCTTTCACTGAACCGGTCTCGGCGGGCCCCCTCTTCCTCTTCCTCTTCCTCTTCCTCTTCCTCTTGGGAGAACTGGCAGTTATTGGTTGCTGCTTCCGATTCCAATTAATGACGGCGGGGGCAACGCACCGGAGCAGAGCAGAGCGGCTTTATGGCGCCACATGCGATGCACGGGCATGGCTGCTGCACCTGCACGCCTCCATCTCAACATGGTGTACATCACATGTTGCTCGGATCGGACCACTCGCTACGTACGTACGGTTCCAAACGGCCGGCACATCAAACAACGTGTACCGGTCTACGTACGTACATGTGTCTGCAGTCGGTGCCGGCCTTCTCTGATGCATGCAGACGCACTTCCTTCAAAACTGGACTACAACCAAACATGATCCCATCCCATCCCATCCGTAGGTTGGCCAGACCAAGCACACATTCCTCCTCCTTTCGGGGAGTTGGTCACCACGCAGCAGAGCAGATGCAGGTGCAGAGCACGAAGCAGAAACAGGGGGCGACCGGCACCGGCACGGACGCACACAACACGGGGGTTGCTACACACGGACGTAACTTGAGCAGCACAGCATCTCATGTGACCTGTGACCTCCCACGTTACACTGCCCGCGCTTCTTCTTCTCTCTTGAAAACAAACAGGCAAGGGGATCCAAGGCAAGGCGTGCCACCTCACGTGACACACATCTCTCCCCGGCCAGGCCAGCCCAGCCCAGCCACTCGAAGAAGCAGGAGACCTTCTTTTCTTAAACAAACAACGTTGTCAGTGTGTGTGAGATCTTTCCCTGGAGAAGAAGAATTCTCACTCACACAGTATCGGACAGTCGAATGATTGGGCTGCCTCCCTCCCCTCCCTTTGACATGCACACGCTATGGGGACTTTGGAGCAGAGCAGACCACAAAACCAGGCCCAGGGGCACATGGATGGATGATTCTTTTGCGTCCCTTGTTTGTTTATCTGGCCTTTGGCTTCAGCTTGTGCTAGGCTAGTTGTTGGTCAAACCTCAAAGGCTCAAACGGTTCACTTCACATGGCAGGGTGCGACCGGGTGTGATGAACGATCTCCATCTCTTGTCCCTTTTCCAAGGGAAGGGTGGACTTTTCTTGGTGTTAAAAAACAATTAAACATGAAAAGGCCAGCACAATGGCCTCACATTTCAACATCCAGGATCTCTTGGCTCCTATTGCTCAATCGGAGTTGATAATACTTTTGTGTCTGACATTTGGGTGGGCGTTGCCAATATTCTAATGCTGTGAGATCCTTCATGTAAGCTTTTCTTTTCTTGTACCTAAAGAAGGTTCGGTGTGACTAACAGTATTGCTTACAATGCTGCTGATCATGCGTGTCTCTTTTCTATAGTAGTATATCTTTGGTTCAAAAAAGGGTGAAAAGAAAGAAAGAATGACAAGGGTTAGTTGCACCTGCAGATCTCATATTATACCTTCCCTCTCCCAAAGGAGTTCTAAAAGTTATACTGGCATCTTCTAGAACTGGTTACGGACACTCAAGCCAATGGGCATTTCCCAAGTTAATAATGCTAAATTGCTACTCCCTCCGTCCCATAATATAAGAGTTTTTTTGTTTGACTTTCTGAAAGACATAGATAGCAGTTTCTTTCCTATCCGAAAGACAAAAGACTGCGCACTAGCCACTAGATAAAGAAATCATCGCTGTCTGGAAGCATTCCACCCTCCGATTTTCATTTTTTTCAAGGAGACGAACCGTACCACAAAGTCTAGGGTGACCTGGAATTGGTGCTGGCCGGTGGAACTGAGGTGTGCCGGCCGGCCGGTGAGATCTTGGATATCCCTTCCTCTACAAGTGAAAAAGGTATCCATGGGTCACGTTCTCTCCATGGAAGGCTCTTTCTCTGCGATCACAGGTGTCCCCGGAACCAGCAACAACCAGCATGGGCACGCAAAGGTCGGTAGGGGTATTGCCGAATTGGAAGGTTTGGAACCGAAGAAGAAGGTGATGGTGGATCGGGCTGCCAACATACATACACGTCTGAAAAAGATCCGATGACGACTCTGTGCTGTGATGTCTCCTGGGGCGGCGCAACCACACGTACGGGCGTGGAGTGCAGAGCCAGCAACACGTCAACCGTGTGTGTCTCTCTCTCACTTGATTCCCATAAGCCATAACGATCAAGCATATACTACTAATAGTATATGAGGTCGTGAGGAAATGTGCTATACTACTAATAGTATCTTGAGCGTGGAGTCAGGTTCATGTTGGGTCCAGGGAACGGTTGCTTTTGTACATGGACAGAGGTGATCCATGTCCATGCTGTTTGTTGTTCCGATGGTGACTTTCTCACAGTCCATGTGGAGTGCAGAGACAGTAGTTCACATCATGGATCAGCCGGCCCCTCAAATTCCCTCCCTTCCGTCCGTCCGTCCGTCCGTCCGTGTGTACGTCGTGTCGGTGTGTGTTAACACTTGACATGGACGTGGATGATACTAGTGCAACACCCAACCCGAGCATAGTACCGGACCGGACCGGACCCCCACCCACTGACCCAACCAAACCAAACCAAACCAAACCCTGCGGCGGCGAGCAAAAGCGCCTCCCCTCCGCGCGGGCGGGCCGGGGGCGTGTTTGTTACCATCACGCCGGGCTCATGGCTCATGAGGAGGCTCTAGCTAGCTACTCCCCGGCCGGACCCGCAGCACACCACACCACACCCCATGCATGCGAGATGAGGTTGTGCGCGTTGCATCATGCCAACCGTGCCGGCCGGCCAAAAGCACGGCACCACCACCACCACTCCATCTCCATGCAGATCAGCAGATGCAGGCATGTATCCGCTGCTATGCTAGTGCTTGGCTAGCTAGCTCAACTCGATTAATAACTTCTTCCATTGCAGAGCTGTTGGAGCTTGTACAGGTAGGTGCACACCCGCGATCGCTGTGGCAGAACAGTTTTTTTTTTCTTTGCGACTGAAAAGAAACAGGGCAATAACAGGGGCGCCTGGGATTTGATCCCCAGACCCCTCGCTGTGGCAGAACAGTTTTCTGGAAGGACGGGTGCGTTGAGATTTTTTTCTTTTTCGAAAGGGTGGCAGGCACTGACTTTGGATTTTGGATTGTTGGTGAAGAAACAAGAGGCATGTAAAGACGCCCGTCTTTCTAGTCTAGTCCCAAGCGCCCAAGAGGCAACGGACGGCGCAAGTTAATTTGCTGTGTACGTACGATACAGCAACACATGCACGCGCGCCAGTGGTGTGCTAATTAACAAGGATCATGATGCGCCATGGATAGATTTAGACCTACAAAAGGGTTTGATTGTTTTTATTTATTAGTAAGATTGCACGTGCAATGCACGTAATCACTCTTTAATACTCCATGGTCAAAGTCTCATTTCTCATGTGTTAAAATAGACCATCTTTGTATTGCCACTCCCGCCGAGTTTTTTCGTCATGGTGCTCGTAGCCTCATAGGTAGAATGATTGTCACTATCACACTTGTTGAAGTAAAACCTCTTACACTGGTACTTCTACATTTCAACCCACGCAAGGCATGCGATGCACATGGGAAACACTTGGCATCACCCGGCGAATCGCATCGCCCATGTCGAAATACTAATAAGAATTATTGAGCTTGTCTGAAAAGACTTCTTCAGTCCACACCAGAGAGCTTTAACTAATATGTTGGTTCCTCATGACATTCATATACTACTATATAACAATGCAGTGTATGGGTGACGAAAGCATAATAAAAGAGAATAGATTGTTCTATTCTCACTTACATAGTTAATATCAATTTACGAAACATACCATATGTAATTCTCCCGGTGCTTAACATGACGTGTAAAAATGAACTCTACACATTACACAACTATTCTAATATGATGGAAGCTTCTCTATGTCATTTAACATGAAGACGAACCTGGTGTAAAGTTACATCGGAAGAGTATAAAACACATCTCTGAAGGAGACAAACTAATGTATTGCAATGTACGCAAGTACCTAGTTTCAATTGACATTCAGACATTAATCAACACAAATCACCTTGAATCAAACCCGGTAGCTCCTTACTTGATGCATATGAAAGCAGATCCTCATATCAACCTATCTAAATACCTGAAGATTCACAACTTGGCAAACCAGTCGCCCAATGACCACACATGTGCCTCAGCTCTTCTGCATATGAAATATTTCTGAAAATTGAATCCAAAAATTCTATTAACTGAATTGAGCATAGTCAACTGGGAATAAGCACATAAAGTAACTCAATCCAACTATACTAAACAAACACACATAATAATGAGTTAAAGATGCACATTTGAAGACTCTGATCCAATTGAGAGACTGAGAATTGAATAGCAACTCATTAGTCAGGCAAGCGTTGCGGGGTTCTTGAGAGTCCTCTGAGTCTAAGGTGGAAGTTCAGGTAGAGCAGGTAACTTTGGATGCTTGTTCAAGGACTCCTAGTAGCTTGCTTAATAACATCTGCAGCTATATGTTCATGGCTATTCAGATAAAAATTGAAAGAAATGCATCTAGCAAAAATACCACTCAACTGTTAAACCTTATCTTGTTGTTGAAGCTCTGAGTGCTGCTTGTTTCGCGCTCATGCAGTCATATCAATTGAATGGCGTCTATATGTAAGCATATCATATTATCGACTTGATGTTTAATTCAGCACAATGAGCAAGGAAAGGTGTAAAGAGTTGTACCAATTTCTGATCAATATGGTTAAATCAACATTATTTCAAAATATCACCAGAGCTAATCAACCAATCATAAAATAGAACATGACGCATAATGAAATTTTCAATGATTAGCAGATACTTTGACACAAAAAACCCTCGAAAGATAGGTATGGAAAAAAAAAGATAAAGGGGTCACGAACCTTTAGGGAGACATGCGTTATGACGGGACAGCTCGCAACCACATTGCACCGATCCTACACCCACTGAGCAGAGAATGAGCAAAAAAGTCAAAATAAAAATCAAAGAATCAACTTGGAGGTAGCTAATAATGTCTCCAATCCACGAAGAAAGCTCATAGAGTTCGTCAGGTACCGGCAAATAAAAAAGAAGCCCCGATGGATTGGTGAGCTACTCTACGTCAACACACATCGGATCTCGCCCCAGAACTACCTCCAGCTCTGCAAAACAAGGTCAAAAGAAAGTAAGAAACTTGAGGAATGACAAGATAACTGATTTGAACATGCAGGGCATTGTTTCTGCATGCGGAAGAAAACCAATTCTTGGATGTGGTAACAAACTGCATCTCATCTGATAAGAAGGGAATACATCTATGTACGAGCTAACTCAACAAGCAAACAGTAGTCAACAGGGAGCACCATGACAAAAGTAAAATCCAACTGAAGTAGTTGGTCTTCCTCTTACGTTCATATTTTTTCAGATCTGCATTAGGCCATTAGCTCCAACAGCTGCTGGTATCCTTGAAAGATAAATAAGAAGATAAGATCCAAAGAAATATAATAGATCCATAGATCACTAACCCAGGAACTTGTGCAGCGTTTGCGCGGCCATGACAAGGTACCGAGTCTTGTAGGACGGCTTCTGTTTCTTTCTCGCCGGCGGCTAGGCGTACACCGTGGAGGAGGAGGGTGCGACAGCCGGTTCTTGGGGGATACCCTATTCGCCGCCGACACATACGGGTGGCCAGCGGGGCTAGGTGGGCTTGAACTGTAGGTGGTACCGGACGTGCACACGGAACGGCGGCGTGCCGGCCTCGGCTCCGGCCATGACCCGCTGTCTCTGCTTCTCCTTGGCGCGATTGGCATGGAGTGGCATCTGCTCCGCGGTGGCTTTCCTGGTCCTCGCGATGGGCGTCGCCGCTGTGAGATCTTGGGCGGAACTGCCTTCGCGCAATCATGTCCCGGGCGAACTAACTGGCCTAGCCGATCTCCAGCATCGTCTTGCCGAGGAGCATTGCCAGCAGCGATGTCCTGCCCCATGGGCCGCGCCCTCGCCGCCTCCGATCTTTGTTGTGGTTTATTAGATGGGAAGACGCTCGTCCATTCGCGTCTCGTGCGGCCTGGGTCGCGGGATAGTTGTTTTGAGCGAGCACCAGCAATCGCAGTGCACAAATTAAGGATATCTGATTGCGATCAGTTTCCTATTTTTGTGCGGTGGTAGAGATCGCGAACGTGGGACGACAGAGTTTTCGTCGGCCCACGAAAATTGCTAAACGCACTTTTGGCTGAGGGTTAGCATAATCTTACCGGTTAGATTAGATTAAGTGATCCTGATTGTGAGGCTGTGATTGATCAGTGCTATTTTGTGTAGTTTAGGATGGGTGCACTTAGCGATGAATATGACCACACATTACACAACTATTCTAATATGATGGAAGCTTCTCTATGTCATTTGACATGAGGACGAACCTGGTGTAAAGTTACATCAGAAGAGTATAAAACACATCTCTGAAGGAGACAAACTAATGTATTGCAATGAAGGCAAGTACCTAGTTTCAATTGACATTCAGACATTAATCAACACAAATCACCTTGAATCAAACCCGGTAGCTCCTTACTTGATGCATTTGAAAGCATATTATCATATCAACCTATCTAAATACCTGAAGATTCACAACTTGGCAAACCAGTCGCCCAATGACCACACATGTGCCTTTGTTCTTCTGCATATGAAATATTTCTGAAAATTGAATCCAAAACTTCTATTAACTGAATTGAGCATAGTCAACTGGGAATAAGCACATAAAGTAACTCAATCCAACTATACTAAACAAACACACATAATAATGAGTTAAAGATGCACATTTGAAGACTCTGATCCAATTGAGAGATTGAGAATTGAATAGCAACTCATTAGTCAGGCAAGCGTTGCGGGGTTCTTGAGAGTCCTGTGAGTCTAAGGTGGCAGTTCAGGTAGAGTAGGTAACTTTGGATGCTAGTTCAAGGACTCCTAGTAGCTTGCTTAATAACATTTGCAGCTATATGTTCATGGCTATTCAGATAAAAATGGAAAGAAATACATCTAGCAAAAAATACCACTCAACTGTTAAACCTTATCTTGTCATTGAAGCTCTGAGCTGCTGCTTGTTTCGCGCTCATGGAGTCATATCAATTGAATGGCGTCTATATGTAAGCATATCATATTATCGACTTGATGTTTAATTCAGCACAGTGAGCAAGGAAAGGTGTAAAGAGTTGTACCAATTTCTGATCAATATGGTTAAATCAAGATTATTTCAAAATATCACCAGAGCTAATCAACCAATCATAAAATAGAACATGACGCATAATGAAATTTTCGATGATTAGTAGATACTTTGACACAAAAAAACCTCGAAAGATAGGTACGGAAAAAAAGAGAAAGGGGTCATGAACCTTTAGGGAGACATGCGTTACGACAGGACAGCTCGCAACCACGTTGCACCGATCCTGCACCCACTGAGCAGCGAATGAGCAAAAAAGTCAAAATAAAAATCAAAGAATCAACTTGGAGGTAGCTAAAAATGTCTCCAATCCACGATGAAAGCTCATAGAGTTCGTCAGGTACCGGCAAATAAAAAAGAAGCCCCTATGCATCGGTGAGCTACTCTACGTCAACACACATCGGATCTCGCCCCAGAACTACCTCCAGCTCTGCAAAACAAGGTCAAAAGAAAGTGAGAAACTTGAGGAATGACAAGATAACAGATTTGAACATGCAGGGCATTGTTTCTGCATGCGGAAGAAAACCAATTCTTGGATGTGGTAACAAACTGCATCTCATCTGATAAGAAGGGAATACATATATGTACGAGCTAACTCAACAAGCAAACAGTAGTCAACGGGGAGCACCATGACAAAAGTAAAATCCAACTGAAGTAGTTGGTCTTCCTCTTACGTTCATATTTTTTCAGAGCTGCATTAGGCCATTAGCTCCAACAGCTGCTGGTATCCTTGAAAGATAAATAAGAAGATAAGATCCAAAGAAATATAATAGATCCATAGATCACTAACCCAGGAACTTGTGCAGCGTTTGCGCGGCCATGACAAGGTACCGAGTTTTGTAGGACAGCTTCTGTTTCTTTCTCGCTAGCGGCTAGGCGTACGCCATGGAGGAGGAGGGAGCGACAGCCGGTTCTTGGGGGACACCCTATTTGCCGCCGACACATACGGGTGGCCAGTGGGGCTAGGTGGGCTTGAACTGTACGTGGTACTGGACGCGCACACGCAACGACGGCGTGTCGGCCTCGGCTCCGGCCGTGCCCCGCTGTGTCTGCTTCTCCTTGGCACGATTGGCATGGAGCGGCATCTGCTCCGCGGTGGCTTTCCTGGTCCTCGCGATGGGCGTCGCCGCTGCGAGATCTTGGGCGGAACTGCCTTTGTGCAATGATGTCGCGGGCGAACTGACTGGCCTAGCCGATCTCCGGCATCGTCTTGCCGAGGAGCATTGCCAGCAGCGACGTCCTGCCCCATGGGCCGCGCCCTCGCCGCCTCTGATCTTTGTTGTGGTTTATTAGATGGGAAGAAGCTCGTCCATTCGCGTCTCGTGCGGCCTGGGTCGCGGGATAATTGTTTTGAGCGAGCACCAGCAATCACATCGCACAAATTAAGTATATCTGATTGCGATCAGTTTCCTATTTTTGTGCGGTGGTAGACATCGCGAACGTGGGACGACAGAGTTTTCGTCCGCCCACGAAAATTGCTAAACGCACTTTTGGTTGAGGGTTAGCATAATCTTAGCGGTTAGATTAGATTATGTGATCCTGATCGTGAGGCTGTAATAGATCCGTGCTGTTTTGTGTAGTTTAGGATGGGTGCACTTAGCGATGAACATGACCACACATTACACAACTATTCTAATATGATGGAAGCTTCTCTATGTCATTTGACATGAGGACGAACCTGGTATAAAGTTACATCAGAAGAGTATAAAACACATCTCTGAAGGAGACAAACTAATGTATTGCAATGAAGGCAAGTACCTAGTTTCAATTGACATTCAGACATTAATCAACACAAATCACCTTGAATCAAACCCGGTAGCTCCTTACTTGATGCATTTGAAAGCAGATCCTCATATCAACCTATCTAAATACCTGAAGATTCACAACTTGGCAAACAAGTCGCCCAATGACCACACATGTGCCTTAGTTCTTCTGCATATGAAATATTTCTAAAAATTGAATCCAAAAATTCTATTAACTGAATTGAGCATAGTCAACTGAGAATAAGCATATAAAGTAACCCAATCCACCTATACTAAACAAACACACATAATAATGAGTTAAAGATGGACATTTGAAGACTCTGATCCAATTGAGAGACTGAGAATTGAATAGCAACTCATTAGTCAGGCAAGCGTTGCGGGGTTCTTGAAAGTCCTCTGATTCTAAGGTGGCAGTTTAGGTAGAGCAGGTAACTTTGGATGCTTGTTCAAGGACTCCTAGTAGCTTGCTTAATAACATCTACAGCTATATGTTCATGGCTATTCAGATAAAAATTGAACGAAATACATCTAGCAAAAATACCACTCAACTGTTAAGCCTTATCTTGTCGTTGAAGCTCTGAGCTGCTGCTTGTTTCGCGCTCATGCAGTCATATCAATTGAATGGCGTCTATATGTAAGCATATCATATTATCGACTTGATGTTTAATTCAGCACAGTGAGCAAGGAAAGGTGTAAAGAGTTGTACCAATTTCTGGTCAATATGGTTAAATCAAGATTATTTCAAAATATCACCAGAGCTAATCAACCAATCATAAAATAGAACATGATGCATAATGAAATTTTCAATGATTAGCAGATACATTGACACAAGAAACCCTCGAAAGATAGGTATGGAAAAAAAGAGAAAGGGGTCACGAACCTTTAGGGAGACATGCGTTATGACGGGACAGCTCGCAACCACGTTGCACCGATCCTGCACCCACTGAGCAGAGAATGAGCAAAAAAGTCAAAATAAAAATCAAAGAATCAACTTGGAGGTAGCTAATAATGTCTCCAATCCACGATGAAAGCTCATAGAGTTCGTCAGGTACCGGCAAATAAAAAAGAAGCCCCGATGCATCGGTGAGCTACTCTACGTCAACACACATCGGATCTCGCCCCAGAACTACCTCTAGCTTTGCAAAACAAGGTCAAAAGAAAGTAAGAAACTTGAGGAATGACAAGATAACTGATTTGAACATGCAGGGCATTGTTTCTGCATGCGGAAGAAAACCAATTCTTGGATGTGGTAACAAACTGCATCTCATCTGATAAGAAGGGAATACATCTATGTACGAGCTAACTCAACAAGCAAATAGTAGTCAACGGGGAGCACCATGACAAATGTAAAATCCAACTGAAGTAGTTGGTCTTCCTCTTACGTTCATATTTTTTCAGATCTGCATTAGGCCATTAGCTCCAACAGCTGCTGGTATCCTTGAAAGATAAATAAGAAGATAAGATCCAAAGAAATATAATAGATCCATAGATCACTAACCCAGGAACTTGTGCAGCGTTTGCGCGGCCATGACAAGGTACCGAGTTTTGTAGGACAACTTCTGTTTCTTTCTCGCTAGCGGCTAGGCGTACGCCATGGAGGAGGAGGGAGCGACAGCCGGTTCTTGGGGGACACCCTATTCGCCGCCGACACATACGGGTGGCCAGCGGGGCTAGGTGGGTTTGAACTGTACGTGGTACCGGACGCGCCCACGCAACGGCGGCGTGCCGGCCTTGGCTCCGGCCGTGCCCCGTTGTCTCTGCTTCTCCTTGGCGCGATTGGCATGGAGCGGCATATGCTCCGCGGTGGCTTTCCTGGTCCTCGCGATGGGCGTCGCCGCTGCGAGATCTTGGGCGGATCAGCCTTCGCGCAATGATGTCCCGGGCGAACTGACTGGCCTAGCCGATCTCCAGCATCGTCTTGCCGAGGAGCATTGCCAGCAGCGACGTCCTGCCCCATGGGCCGCGCCCTCGCCGCCTCCGATCTTTGTTGTGGTTTATTAGATGGGAAGGCGCTTGTCCATTCGCGTCTCGTGCGGCCTGTGTCGCAGGGTAATTGTTTTGAGCGAGCACCAGCAATCGCAGCGCACAAATTAAGGATATCTGATTGCGATCAGTTTTCTATTTTTGTGCGGTGGTAGAGATCGCGAACGTGGGACGACAGAGTTTTCGTCCGCCCACAAAAATTGCTAAACGTACTTTTCGCTGAGGGTTAGCATAATCTTAGCGGTTAGATTAGATTAAGTGATCCTCATCGTGAGGCTGTATTTGATCCGTGCTGTTTTGTGTAGTTTAGAATGGATGCATTTAGCGATGAATATGTTTGTTTATTTAATAGTAGTAGAGATAGATGCTTTCGGACGTACGTGTGCAATCTAACTACTTTTGTTAAAAGGACAAGCTATGTGAAGTGACGATAAGGTAGTATGTGTAATGGAAGGTTAGGTACACAACCTTCTCCTGAAATAGTAGCATACTGGCTGACATGACAGTGTAATGAAACGGTCCTATACTGTCCATGTCACAATACTGTCCTATATGGCATTCAAACGGTCTTCAACATGACAAACATCGATTTGGTCAAGAAAATACGCCGCAAATAATAATTATCAGTTCCATGATGTCAATGAAGGGACTACCTATTCTTGTTTCTGATGACCGGTCTCCAGTTTAGGAATAATGTCCCCCGTCCTATCCTCGTTCCATTGATGCGCTTAGCGTCCGTGGAGTGATTGTGGAGGTGTATCTCTAATGGATCTTCGTGGATCCGTCGATTCTGGTCTTTGGTGGATCTGTCTGGATTTGGTCGGTGCTCGTGGTATTTGGAGTATCTACATGCTCTTTTCGATGTCTTCTTATAAGAGTCAGCGATTTTCTATAAAGATCGCGGCCACCGCCATCTTCTACTCTATATCGACGGCTTCCCAACCACTACTTTTACAAACTCGGGACATGATTTGGGGCACGCAAGTCCCTGGTGCCCACTTTTTATTTTGACTTTCAATTTTCAAAGTTTTATATCTTCTAATAAAATTCTAAATTAAGTTGTTTCTTATGACCATCGGTTTCAAATAAGACCCATTTTGAATATATTTTGATGACTTTAAAAAAATGTGAAGTTTCAATGTTGAAACTTAGTACGAGCGACCAATAAAAATCAATTATTTTGTGTCTACGATTGACAGAAAAAATTGCTTGAAGTTATATCTCTGAAATTGGTTGAAACCTGACAGTTTTAGATACAAAAACAGTAAGTTTCATGATTGAAACTTTAAATATTTGAGGGATTTTCCTTTTTTACTGTGCCCTCGTGCGAGATTGAACTAATGTGCGAATCGCGAGGCAAAACGACTCGGCGACAGGACTTGGTAGGTGAGTGCCTCACACTTACGTGCCCCTGCGCATTTTCGTTACAAACTCCTAGGTTTAAAAAGTTTGCTTCGTCGAGGCGAAGGCCAAGAGGCGACATCAAACTTTGCTCACCTCACGCAGCAAGTGGATGTGGGAGGAAGAAGATTTTGGCACACCTAAGGAATTGATGTAATTTTCTTTGTTGCAATGGCGTGTTTGCAAAAACATGTAATACTTAATATATGGCCCTAGGCCTTTTCACAAAAAATATGTGAGAAGAGAGCAAATGTAATTGCTCATTTGTTTTTTCGGAAAAAACTACCTGACATGAACATTTACGGAAATATCACTGGATCATGGGCACATGTACCTGAATTGAAAAATAAAATAAAAAACAGTAAGAAAGTCAAACATTTTAGAAACTTTTTTTGTGACAAATACTCACTCTGTTTTCATTCCCTTTGCATATTAGCTTTGACTAAGTTAAACTTTATAAAACTTGACCAAGTCTATAGGAAATAATATAAACTTTCACAATAACAAATATATATAGGGATCCCATATATATAATGCAAAATATATATTCAATATTGATTCTAATGGTATTTATTTGACATTGTGGATGTTAATATTTTTTATGTAAGCTTGATCAAACTTTACAAAGTTTCACTTGAGGCAAAGCTAATATGCTGAATAAATAAAAACGAAAGTTGTATAGTGTTCTACTCATGTGAAAAGTTTCACGAAGGAATGACTTTCGTGGTATTTTGAACGAAAGAATCAAATTGAGATAGACTATAAAAAGTTTAATATTCTTTTTTTTTCTAGTTGTAATTTTGTTTTGGGACATTTACATTTGTGCACAACTTGAACCCACTACTAGGATTTATCCTAATTTCTAAGCATGCTCAAATTTGCCCCTCTGTCGTCAATTCCCTTTATAGAAATGCCCTTCCGTTTTATTTTCGCCTGGTCAAAGGGGTTTGACCGTTTTCTGTGCGTTTGCTGCACATTTTCGCCCTCGAAAAAATATAAAACCGAAATTAAAAGAGAAGAGAGAGAGAGAGAGAGAGAGCACGCTTACCTTTTGACCCAAGTGCAGTGTGCACTTCGACCCAAGTGCACAGTGTCACGCTCAGCCCACCCACGCGCCGGTCCGCGCCTTCAATAGCCGATGTTCGACAGCCGCGCCACAGTAGCTCGAGGAAGGATACTTAGTGACGCCCGCAGCCCCGTGGACAACCCTAGATTGCTTTCCCTCTATTCCCTCGCTCGCTTTCCTCCCCACAGCCGCACCCGAGAGCCACCACCGTCGTGACCTTCGCCGTCGCTATGACAATCATACTCCCAACCGGCTGAAACGTTGTCTAAGAGACACGCACACCTCGACTACATCGCCTCCTCGAAGCAGCTCGTGTAGGACCACCACAATGCGACCAGATTGACCTCCTTGTCTGCGGCCACCAGAGCGCTATCGTCCATTCGTCGCCTCTGCACTGCTAAGCCACACAGAATACCTCAGTCGTGCTCATGGTGCCCCTACAATGTCGTCCAGTCCCCTAAACCACTGGATTTGCGCCCGCTCCTCGAATTCGTCGAGCACCACCGTCGGCCGCCTCCCAGCTCATCTCCACAGTTAATTCTGACCACGCCTGCATGCACCACTGGTGCCAGTGAACGCGCCTCATCGCACTCATTTGAATGAGACTCTCCACCAACCAAATGGTCATCGGAGCTGCGATTCCGGCCATCACCACCGTGGTTTTGGTCACCATAGCACTCGTCGCTGTTTAAAACGCCGCCTGGGACACTGATGTGTGGGGCCCAGGTCGTGACACTTACAGTTGGACCCACTACCACATTGGGTTGTTAGATTAGGTATAGTTTTTTTGGTTTTGACTTAGATTAGGTATAACTAAACTAAAGTAAAGAGCCTATGACAAGTGGGCCTGATACCCTGTTGGCCCACTAACCATACACTATGGATATGTTTTTTTACTTTCCTTTTTCTTTTTTTATTGACGAGGGGGCCACCCGTAAGTGAAAGTGAGAGGAGAGACAGTTGTTTCTTAAAAAAAATCCTATGGATAATGGGGCCCACCCGTAAGTGTCACATGGAGACAGAGGCAAAATGTCGAACAAACGTCTAGTAGACAGTGAACGCCCTTTGACTGGACGGTAACGACACGGAAGAGCATTTCTATAAGGGCACTTAATGACAGAGGGGCAAATTTGAGCATGTTTCGAAATTAGGGGTAAATCTGAGTAATGAGTTCGAGTTAGGGGCACAAATGTAGTGGGTTCGAGTTAGGGACACAAATGAGGGGTAAATCTAAGTAGTGGATTTGAGTTAGGGGCACAAAACAGGGGGAATCCCGGCGTCTACATCATGCGATTGGTGCATGTTGCCTTGCATTATTGAGGTTTATGTATGAAACTATTACTAAGAGTTTTAAGCTCTAAATATCACACCCACGGGTACGAAATGGCCAAAATGCTAAAACAACCAAAAGGTAATAAAATTGCACGACGCCTCATGTTGCACTAAGCTACAATGAACATGCATTTTAGCACTTTTGTGGCTTGCATCGTCTACCTACTAAGATAATCAAAGATTCAAAGTTATCTCTTAATAAACGCAAATAATATGTCCATAACTTTTCCTCTACCGGTAGTATCGGAAAAGGTTCTCGTCCCTCTTTATAGATAAAAGAAATGCTGGAAATGTGATACCAAGATGATATGGGGTGGCCCGATCTTCTCAATAAGCGGATGATGTTGATGATGAACTTATTGGATAACTTGTGACACGCTCACGAACACTCTGGCTGTTCCCCCGCCGCAAATGTGACGGATCTTCAACCCTATGGATATTCGCAACACCACACACTTGCGCATGTAGCCGCCGACCATGAAGCGGTTCTGCAATCTCCGAGTTCCCAATGGAACGACAGATAGCACTTGACTTTCAGTACCAAATACATCATATCGAAACCAATTTGGTGTAGATAAATATTCCTGATTGATGCAAAGTGGAATATAATTTTAGATGAATGCTTAAAGCAATTCAATCCAGTAGAGGTTTAATCAAAGTGTGGTCCAACCCTAAAAGCCATGACTTACAAGGGTATATAAAGACCCCTGGACGTCCAACATTGTGTCGGAGTCGAAATCAACCATATATCTAACTTTCCTAACTTATACGACTCTATCTGGAGAACTGACATAAAGAACCACCGTATTGTTTTGACGATTGCGACTCAGTCACCGTGAATCGTGGGCTGCGGGTATACATCTTGGAAAGCACGCGACTCAAGCTTTACAAATTGTATTTACATGCCTTATTTGGAGCACGAACACATATTCTGCACGTATATCAATTTCGGGCCTCCTGGCAGTCAATCCGAGTCTGGTTCTGATTTTCCTTCTTTTTATGTTGCACCTGACCCCCTCTCCTCCCTCGTGCACTTGCTGATATTAGACAACGGTAGGTGTTATCCTTGTTGCAATTCTTCATCTCCACGTGCCAAGCTTGTCTTCTCTAAAAATTTGATCATACAAACTGTTGGGGAACGCAGTATTTCAAAAAAAATCCTACGATCATGCAAGATCTATCTAGGAGATGCATAGCAACGAGATGGGAGAGTGTGTCCACGTACCCTCATAGACCGAAAGCGAAGCGTTCAGTAACGCGGTTGATGTAGTCGAACGTCTTCGCGATCCAACCGATCCAAGCACCGAACGTACGGCACCTCCGCGTTCAGCACATGTTCAGCTCGATGACGTCCCTCGAGCTCTTGATCTAGTTGAGGACGAGGGAGAGTTCCGTCAGCACGACGGCGTGGCGACGGTGATGATGAAGTTACCGGCGCAGGGCTTCGCCTAAGCACTACGACGATATGACCGAGGTGTGTAACTGTGGAGGGGGCACCGCACCCGTCTAAGACAAATCTTGTTGTGTATATGGGGTGCCCCCCTCCCCCATATATAAAGGAGGGGAGGAGGAGGCAACCGGCCTAGGGGGCGCGCCATAGAGGGGAGTCCAACTAGGACTCCCAATCCTAGTTGGACTCCCTTTCCTTTTCCGGAGAGGGGGAAAGAGGGAAGGGAGAGGAGGAGGAGAAGGAAAGGGGGGGGCGCCCCCCTCCCTAGTCCAATTCGGACTCCCTATAGGGAGGGGGGCGGCTGCCCCTTGTGGGATGCTTCCCCTCTTCCCTCTGGCCCATGAAGGCCCAATCTTCCCCCGGGTGATTCCGGTAACCTCCCGGTACTCCGGAAAAATGCCGGAATCACTCGGAACCATTCCGATGTCCGAATGCACCCTTCCAATATATGAATCTTTACCTCTCGACCATTTCGAGACTCCTCGTCATGTCCGTGATCTCATCCGGGACTCTGAAAAAACTTCGGTCATCAAATCACATAATTCATAATACAAATTGTCATCGAACGTTAAGCGTGCGGACCCTACGGGTTCGAGAACTACGTAGACATGACCGAGACACATCTCCGGTCAATAACCAATAGCAGAACTTGGATGCTCATATTGGTTCCTACATATTCTATGAAGATCTTTATCGGTCAAACCGCATAACAACATACGTTGTTCCCTTTGTCATCGGTATGTTACTTGCCCGAGATTCGATCGTCGGTATCACCATACCTAGTTCAATCTCGTTACCGGCAAGTCTCATTAATCGTTCCGCAATGCATCATCCCGCAACTAACTCATTAGTCACATTGCTTGCAAGGCTTATAGTGATGTGCATTACCGAGAGGGCCCAGAGATACCTCTCCGATACTTGGAGTGACAAATCCTAATCTCGATCTATGCTAACTCAACAAACACCATCGGAGACACAAGTAGAGCATCTTTATAATCACCCAGTTACGTTGTGACGTTTGATAGCACACAAGGTGTTCCTCCGGTATTCGGGAGTTGCATAATCTCAAAGTCAGAGGAACATGTATAAGTCATGATGAAAGCAATAGCAATAAAACTAAACGATCATTTATGCTAAGCTTGTTGGAGAACGTAGTAATTTAAAAAAAATCCTACGCACACGCAAGATCATGGTGATGCATAGCAACGAGAGGGGAGAGTGTCATCTACGTACCCTCATAGACCGTAAGCGGAAGCGTATGACAACGCGGTTGATGTAGTCGCACGTCTTCACGATCGACCGATCCTCAGTACCGAACGTACGGCACCTCCGCGTTCAGCACAAGTTCAGCTCGGTGATGTCCCGCAAACTCACGATCCAGTAGAGCTTGGGGGAAGAGCTTCGTCAGCACGACGGCGTGGTGACGGTGTTGATGAAGTTACCGACGCAGGGCTTCGCCTAAGCACCGCTACGATATGACCGAGGTGGATTATGGTGGAGGGGGGCACCGCTCACGGCTAAGAGAGATCAATGATCAACTTGTGTGTCTATGGGGTGCCCCCCGCCCCCGTATATAAAGGATCAAGGGGGAGGCCGGCCGGCCCTAGCAGGGCGCGCCAGGATGAGTCCTAGTCCCACCGGGAGTAGGATTCCCCCCTTCCCTAGTTGGACTAGGAGAGAAGGAAGGGGAGAGAGGGAGGAAGGAAAGGGGGGCGCCGCCCCCCTCCTAGTCCAATTCGGACTAGAGGGGAAGGGGGCGCGGCCTGCCCTGGCCTCCTCTCTCTCTCTCTCTCTCTCTCTCTCTCCACTATGGCCCATTAAGGCCCATACAATTACCGGGGGGTTCCGCTAACCTCCCGGTACTCCGGTAAAATCCCGATTTCACCCGGAACCACTTCGATGTCCAAATATAGGCTTCCAATATATCGATCTTTACGATCAAGTGCTAAGCTAACGAAATGGGTTAAGTCAATCACATTCTCCTAATGATGTGATCCCGTTAATCAAATGACAACTCATGTCTATGGCTAGGAAACTCAACCATCTTTGATCAACGAGCTAGTCAAGTAGAGGCATACTAGTGACACTATGTTTGTCTATGTATTCACACATGTATTATGTTTCCGGTTAATACAATTCTAGCATGAATAATAAACATTTATCATGATATGAGGAAATAAATAATAACTTTATTATTTCCTCTAGGGCATATTTCCTTCAGTCTCCCACTTGCACTAGAGTCAATAATCTAGATTACATAGTAATGATTCTAACACCCATGGAGTCTTGGTACTGATCAAGTTTTGCTCGTGGAAGAGGCTTAGTCAACGGGTTTGCAACATTCAGATCCGTATGTATCTTGCATATCTCTATGTCTCTGATGTCTACTACGCAACCTTCTTCTTGTAGACGTTGTTGGGCCTCCAAGTGCAGAGGTTTGTAGGACAGTTGCAAATTTCCCTCAAGTGGATGACCTAAGGTTTATCAATCCGTGGGAGGCGTAGGATGAAGATGGTCTCTCTCAAACAACCCTGCAACCAAATAACAAAGAGTCTCTTGTGTCGCCAACACACCCAATACAATGGTAAATTGGATAGGTGCACTAGTTCGGCGAAGAGATGGTGATACAAGTGCAATATGGATGGTAGATATAGGTTTTTGTAATCTGAAAATATAAAAACAGCAAGGTAGCAAGCGATAAAAGTGAGCGTAAACGGTATTGCAATGCTAGGAAACAAGGCCTAAGGTTCATACTCTCACTAGTGCAAGTTCTCTCAACAATAATAACATAATTGGATCATATAACTATCCCTCAACATGCAACAAAGAGTCACTCCAAAGTCACTAATAGCGAAGAACAAACGAAGAGATTATGGTAGGGTACGAAACCACCTCAAAGTTATTCTTTCGGATCGATCTATTCAAGAGTCCGTAGTAAAATAACACGAAGCTATTCTTTCCGTTCGATCTATCATAGAGTTCGTACTAGAATAACACCTTAAGATACAAATCAACCAAAACCCTAATGTCACCTAGATACTCCAATGTCACCTCAAGTATCCGTGGGTATGATTATACGATATGCATCACACAATCTCAGATTCATCTATTCAAACCAACACAAAGTACTTCAAAGAGTGCCCCAAAGTTTCTACCGGAGAGTCAATACGAAAACGTGTGCCAACCCCTATGCATAGGTTCATGGGCGGAACCCGCAAGTTGATCACCGAAACATACATCAAGTGGATCACGTGATATCCCATTGTCACCACAGATAAGCACGGCAAGACATACATCAAGTGTTCTCAAATCCTTAAAGACTCAATCCGATAAGGTAACTTCAAAGGGAAAACTCAATCCATTACAAGAGAGTAGAGGGGGAGAAACATCATAAGATCCAACTATAATAGCAAAGCTCGCGATACATCAAGATCGTTCCAAATCAAGAACATGAGAGAGAGAGAGAGATCAAACACATAGCTACTGGTACATACCTTCAGCCCCGAGGGTGAACTACTCCCTCCTCATCATGGAGAGCACCGGGATGATGAAGATGGCCACCGGTGAGGGATCCCCCCTCCGGCAGGGTGCCGGAACAGGGTCCCGATTGGTTTTCGGTGGCTACAGAGGCTTGCGGCGGCGGAACTCCCGATCTATTCCGTTCTCCGATGTTTCAGGGTATATGGATATATATAGGCAAAATAAGTCGGTAAGGGGAGCCACGAGGGGCCCACGAGGGTGGGGGCGCCCAGGGGGGGCAGGCGCGCCTCCCTGCTGAAAGGATCTGGATGACGACTAGAGGGGGGGTGAATAGGCGTTTTAAAACTGTTACGGATTTGGCTTTATCCTAATGCGGAATTAACTAAACGGATACCTTTCAAGCACAAATCCTAAATATACTAGGCTCAACTAAGTGCACCAACAACCTATGCTAAACAAGATAGGCACTTAAGGAAACTAGCAAGCACAAACTATATCACAAGATATGGAAATGTAGGAACAACTAAACAATTCAACTAGCACAAGATATATCAATATGAGCAAGTATGAATTGCGGTAAGTAAAGGGTGTGGGTAAGAGATAACCATAAGTGAGTCGGAGACGCGGATTTATCCCGAAGTTCACACTCGTGAGAGTGCTAATCTCCGTTAGAGCGGTGCCGAAGCCAAAGCTCCGGGGCGTCACCAAGTGACTCACTGTATTCTCCTTTTCGAGTCACCCCAACGCATGAGCCTCGATTCACTCGGGGTTGGTCTTGAAGGCGACCACCACACCTTTACAAACTTCTCCGGAGCACACCACAAGCAAGGAAGCTTCCGGAGGAACTTGACCACCTAGGCCACTTCGACACCCTTCCCCGGAGCACACCACAAGAGGAAGCTTCCGGGGGAACCTTGGCCACATAGGCCTCTTCACAATCTTCACAATGAATATCACCAAACCGTCTAGGAGGCCGAAACCTCCAAGAGAATAAACTCACGGACTCTCACTCGAACTAATCGATGTGGGGAGCTCAAACCAATGCAACAAATGCAATGCAATGCCAAGCAACAAATGCTCAACACACTCTCTCAATCTCACAAGATGCACTTTTGAAAGTAGGAGATTGAGGAGAGGGGATGCAATGGATATGATCAACAAATGGCTCACAAATCCATCCACAAATCCCCCTTCACATAGAGGGGAGAAAGGGCTTTGGGAGAGGTGTAGAGAGGCTCAAAATGGTGTTTTGAAAGTGTAAGAACCAACCCCCAACCGGTGGGAGGAAAGGGCCCTTAAATAGCCAAACTCAGAAACTAGCCGTTGGGGCTCCAACGGGCATTTCCTGGGCACCCCGTGTGCACGGGGGTTTAGACCCCGTGCCCACGGGGTCCCGTGCGCACGGTACAAGCTCCGTGCACATGGGGCCCCGTGCCCACGGGGGTCAAAAACCCCGTGCACACGGAGTCCCCAGGACAGCCAGCAGCAGCCCACTAAAACGTTGATAGCTTGGGCATACGGACTCCGAATTCGATGATCTTGGGCTCGTTTTGAAGCTATGGAAAAGCCCAAGGTCCTCACATAGAGAACCACCCAAGATCAACAAGAAAGAATGATGCAAGTAATGCAAAGGTTTGAGCTCTCTACATGCGACGTGATCAAGCTACTTGCCCGAGAGTCCCTCTTGATAGTACGGCTATCAAACCTATAATCCGGTCTCCCACCAAGCACTATGAGACCGACAAAACTAGGAAAACCTAGCTAAGGTATACCTTTGCCTTGCACATTCAACTTGAGCTTGATGATGACTTTAATGCTTGCCTCAAGTTGGAATCCCTTTCTTGTCCACGACCACTTGGTGAAGATACTCGAATTGCTTCCTCATGATGCAATGAGGGAAGCCTTATCTCAAGCCCATCTTCACATGCACATTATCATGATGTGGACCGCAAGCTTCAAAGCATATAACCTCTGGCTTCTCATCTTGCACTTGGACACCTCGAACTCGATGACCATCACCACTTGATGTCATCCTCACATAGGCTACTTGAAATCTTTCCTTTTGATGCAAGCCCATGAGAAACACCTAACCCACATAGACAAACCAAACACATAGCATGGGTTAGGTAACAAAGCACAATTCACAATTACTTACCATACCACTAGATCACTTGATCTCACGTGGTACAATGTTTGTGCTTTGAGAGTTGACCACTTAGATATAATCTTCGAGCTTCATCTTGGTCAACCAACATCTTTACTCCAAGCTCCATCTTGGTTTCTTGAAAGCCACAATGAACTCTTCATTTCCCTTCATTGCTTCAAGACTATATCACCAAAGACTCTTCCATGACCATATCAAGTTCCACTATGAATATCATCTTGGTCACCACTTGCCCTTCTAAAAACTCCATCACAATCTCATGATCTTGTCTTGAGACCATAACTTGAATTCTTCTCTTTGATTATTATCTCAAGCCCTTGATCCTTAAAAGCCCTCCATCATAATATCTTGAGAGGCACAATGAATTCTTCACTCTAGTTGTTTGCTTCAAGACTTGATCAACCTAGAGCCAACACACGAGCACACCATGATCTTGTCTTGAAACCATAACTTGAATTCTTCTCTTTGATTACTCTCCAATGAACTCCATCATGAACATAATTAGATTAGGCATTGAAACCAATCTTGATGGCTTCAATAGAAGTACCCGAAGACCAACTTGAAACCTCACTGGATATGGGATCTCGAGAGCCAACACCTAGGCCCCATGAGCACAGGGTATCCAGAGAGTTGACACTCGACCCCGTGCGCACGGTATAAGCCCGTGTGCATGGGGTATCCAGAGAGGGATACCATGAGGACTTCTTCGGATGCTTTGATGGCAATCTTCACATAAAAACCCAAAGAACTTCAAGCATCACTATGGAACATATCTTCATATAAGATCCAATGCACTTGATGCTCCATAGGAATTGTCATTTAATACCAAAGCTTAGAGCAAATATAACTTCATCTATATGGACTTCATCCTTGATGCCATCCAATATCCTTGAGGCATTATCTTCATATATATGGACTTCATCCTTGATTCCATCCAATATCCTTGAGGCACCATCTATGGACAAAACCTTCAAATATATCTCACTGAAAACATTAGTCCATAGAGATTGTCATTCAATTACCAAAACCACACTTAGGGGCTACATGCCCTTTCACCTGCCTCGTGGCCACCTCGAAGCTTCCTTGACTTTAACTCCAAGTGTCCTGGATCACGTTCGTTCCAAAAATCACGCTCCCGAAGGTCTCATTCCGTTTGGACTCCGTTTGATATTCCTTTTCTGTGAAACACTGAAAGAAGGGAAAAAACAGAAACTGGCACTGGGCTCTGGGTTAATAGGTTAGTCCCAAAAATAATATAAAAGTGCATAGTAAGGCCCATTAAACATCCAAGATGGATAATATAATAGCATGAATACTTCATAAATTATAGATACGTTGGAGACGTATCAGCATCCCCAAGCTTAATTCCTGCTCGTCCTCGAGTAGGTAAATGATAAAAGAAATAATTTATGAAGTGTGAATGCTAGCAGGTGCACAAGTTTGATCAATGATAATTTCAATCACCTTTTCTAGCATCATCATATGTCATAACAATAGATCAACTCATAAAGCTTCTCATGATCAAGTAACGAGCTATTCACATGTTAAAGTATAGATCATAAACCTTCTTGAAAACTAACAAACCGTGTTATTAGTCATCAAACAATTACAATTCATCTTATTTTCAGGAAGAGTCTATGTCAGAGCTTTGATTTAGCAAACTCCACATACTCAACTATCATTTAGTCTTTCACAATTGCTAACACTCACGCGATATTTATGGGTTCAAAGTTTTAATCAGACACAGAGGAAGATAGGGGCTTATAGATTCGCCTCCCAACCTTTTACCTCAAGGATAATGTCAACAATAATTACTCATGATGCCTTACATCCAATTGGATATATATATCAGAATCTTTCCAACACAATGTGCTTGCCAAAGGATAAAATGTAAAAAGGAAAGGTGAAGATCACCATGACTCTTGCATAAGGTAAAAGACAGGAATGAAAGATAGGCCCTTCGCAGAGGGAAGCAGAGGTTGCCATGCACTTTTATAGTTGGATGCACAAAATCTTAATGCGAGGGAACGTCACTTTATATTGCCACTTGTGATAGGGACCTTTTATTATGCAGTCTGTCGCTTTTAATCGTATAAAGCTTATTTTCTCCACACTAAAAGATCATACATATTTAGAGAGCAATTTTTATTGCATGCACCGATGACAACTTACTTGAAGGATCTTACTCAATCCATAGGTATGTATGGTGGACTCTCATGGCAATACTGGTTTAAGGGGTGTTTGGAAGCACAAGTAGTATCTCTACTTAGTGCAAAGAATTTGGCTAGCATGAGGGGGAAAGGCAAGCTCAATGTGTTGGGCGATTCATGAAAATATACTTTATTTCGGATATAAGAAAACATAACCCATTACGTTGTCTTCCTTGTCCAACATCAACCTTTTAACATGTCATATTTTAATGATTTCTCACAATTACAAAAGATGTCCAAGATAGTATATTTATATGTGAAATCTCTCTTCCCTCAATATTCTTTCATGAATTGTTCAAGTGACCAATACAACATTTGCTAACCTTCAATAAATTTACCACCTCTACTTCTTATATGTAAAGTCATTACTCCCCATGGGATAAGCATATGAAACATATATAATTTCAGATTTATGATATTCAATTCATTCAACCATTTACTTATAGGATATAAGTGAAGCACACGAGTAAATGACAAACTACTCCAAAAAGATATAAGCGAAGATCAATGAGTAGTTAAATAATTATTTAGCTATGTGAAGACTCTCCCATTTAATAATTTCAGATCTTGATACTTTATTCAAACAGCAAGCAAAACAAAATAAAATTACATCTAAGAATAGCAAACATCATGTGAAGAAGCAAAAACTTAGGATCAACCGATACTAACCGATAGTTGTCGAAGAAGAAAGGTGGGATGCCAACCGGGGCATCCCCAAGCTTAAACGCTTGAGACTTCTTAAAATATTATCTTGGGATGCCTTGGGCATCCCCAAGCTTGAGCTTTTGTGTCTCCTTAATTCCTCTCATATCACAGTCTCCCTAAATCTCAAAAGCTTCATCCACACAAAACTCAACAAGGACTCGTGAGATAAGTTAGTATAAACCAATGCAAAGAACTTATCGTACTCTACTGTAGCAAATCACTAAAATTATTATTCAACATTGCATAGTAAATGCCTCTGCATATTTAATACTCCTATCCTCAAATAGAATCATTAAACAAGCAAACATATGCAAACAATGCAAACATAACAGCAATCTGCCTAAACAGGACAGTCTGTAAAGAATGCAGCAAGATCCATACTTCCCTAGCTCCAAAAATTATGAAAAACAATTCCCACTGTAGTAAATTTATCAGAGATAATTATGCAAAAGGTTTCAACATTTTATCACATTCTGACTTTTCTAGGGAAATTTTGCAACAGCGGTAAACTTTCTGTTTTGAAACAGCAACATGTATACTTGCAAAATAAGCATGGTAAGGGCTATCCTTGACATTTTTATTGAAACTAGAGATGCAAAACATTATTCTAAATAACAGAAAGCAAATACTAACAAAAGAAAATGACGCTCCAAGCAAAACACATATCATGTGGTGAATAAAAATATAGCTCCAAGTAAAGTTACTGATGAACGAAGACGAAAGAGGGGATGCCTTCCGGGGCATCCCCAAGCTTAGGATCTTGGTTGTACTTGAATATTACCTTGGGGTGCCTTGGTAATCCCCAAGCTTAGGCTCTTGCCACTCCATATTCCATAGTCCATCGAATCTTTACCCAAAACTTGAAAACTTCACAACACAAAACTCAACAGAAAATCTCGTGAGCTCCGTTAGTGAAAGAAAACAAAACACCACTTCAAGGTACTGTAATGAACTCATTATTTATTTGTATTGGTGTTAAATATACTGTATTCCAACTTCTCTATGGTTTATAAACTATTTTACTAGCCATAGATTCATTAAAATAAGCAAACAACACACGAAAAACAGAATCTGTCAAAAACAGAACAGTCTGTAGTAATCTGCATCAAACGCAAACTTCTGGAACTCAGAAAATCTGCCAAAATAGGAAGACCTAGATAATTTTATTATTGATATACTGCAATTGGAATCAGTATTTTATCACTTTCTGGCGATTTTTAACAATTGTTTTTGTGAGCACAAAGTTTCTGTCTTTTTCAGCAAGATCAAATAATTATCATCCAAGAAGATCCTATAGGTCTTACTTGGCACAAACACTAATTAAAACATAAAACCACATCTAACCAGAGGCTAGATGATTTATTTATTACTAAACAGGAACAAAAAGCAAGGAACAAAAATAAAATTGGGTTGCCTCCCAACAAGCGCTAACGTTTAACGCCCCTAGCTAGGCATGATGATTTCAATGATGCTCACATAAAAGATAAGAATTGAAACATAAAGAGAGCATCATGAAGAATATGACTAGCACATTTAAGTCTAACCAACTTCCTATGCATAGGGATTTTGTGAGCAAACAACTTATGGAACAATAATCAACTAGCATAGGAAGGCAAAACAAGCATAACTTTAAAACCTTAAGCACATAGAGAGGAAACTTGATATTATTGAATCCCCACAAGCATATGTCCCTCCCTCATAATAATTTTCAGTAGCATCATGAATGAATTCAACAATATAACTAGCGCATAAAGCATTCTTTTCATTGTCTACATGCATAGAAATTTTACTACTCTCCACATAAGCAAATTTATTCTCATCAATAGTAGTGGGAGCAAACTCAACAAAATAACTATCATGTGGTTGAAAATTAAGATCAAGATGACAAGTTTCATGGTTATCATTATTATTCATAGCATACGTGTCATCACAATAATCATCATAGATAGGAGGCATGCTTTCATCATAATAAATTTGCTCCTCAAAACTTAGGGGACAAAAATATCATCTTCATAAAACATAGCATCCCCAAGCTTGTGGCTTTGCACATTATTAGCATCATGGGTATTCAAAGAATTCATACTAACAACATTGCAATCATGCTTATCATTCACATATTTTATGCCAAGCATTCTATGTAATTCTTCTTCTAGTACTTGAGCGCAATTTTCCTTCCCATCATTTTCACGAAAGACATTAAAAAGTTGAAGCATATGAGGCAACCTCAATTCCATTTTTTTGTAGTTTTCTTTTATAGACAAAACTAGTGATAAAACAAGAAACAAAAAGATTTGATTGCAAGATCTAAAGATATACCTTCATGCACTCACCTCCCCGACGACGGCACCAGAAAAGAGCTTGATGTCTACTACGCAACCTTCTTCTTGTAGACGTTGTTGGGCCTCCAAGTGCACAGGTTTGTAGGACAGTAGCAAATTTCCCTCAAGTGGATGACCTAAGGTTTATCAATCCATTGGAGGCATAGGATGAAGATGTGTCTCTCAAACAACCCTGCAACCAAATAACAAAGAGACTCTTGTGTCCCCAACACACCCAATACAATGGTAAATTGTATAGGTGCAGTAGTTTGGCGAAGAGATGGTGATACAAGTGCAATATGGATGGTAGATATAGGTTTTTGTAATCTGAAAATATAAAAACAGCAAGGTAGCAAGCGATAAAAGTGAGCGTAAACGGTATTGCAAGGAAACAAGGCCTAAGGTTCATACTTTCACTAGTGCAAGTTCTCTCAACAATAATAACATAATTGGATCATATAACTATCCCTCAACATGCAACAAAGAGTCACTCCAAAGTCACTAATAGCGGAGAACAAACGAAGAGATTATGGTAGGGTACGAAACCACCTCAAAGTTATTCTTTCGGATCGATCTATTCAAGAGTCCGTAGTAAAATAACACGAAGCTATTCTTTCCGTTCGATCTATCGTAGAGTTCGTACTAGAATAACACCTTAAGATACAAATCAACCAAAACCCTAATGTCACCTAGATACTCCAATGTCACCTCAAGTATTCGTGGGTATGATTATACGATATGCATCACACAATCTCAGATTCATCTATTCAAACCAACACAAAGTACTTCAAAGAGTGCCCCAAAGTTTCTACCGGAGAGTCAAGACGAAAACGTGTGACAACCCCTATGCATAGGTTCATGGGCGGAACCCGCAAGTTGATCACCGAAACATACATCAAGTGGGTCACGTGATATCCCATTGTCACCACAGGTAAGCACGACAAGACATACATCAAGTGTTCTCAAATCCTTAAAGACTCAATCCGATAAGATAACTTCAAAGGGAAAACTCAATCCATTACAAGAGAGTAGAGGGGGAGAAACATCATAAGATCCAACTATAATAGCAAAGCTCGCGATACATCAAGATCGTGCCAAATCAAGAACACGAGAGAGAGAGATCAAACACATAGCTACTGGTACATACCTTCAGCCCCGAGGGTGAACTACTCCCTCCTCATCATGGAGAGCACCGGGATGATGAAGATGGCCACCGGTGAGGGATCCCCCCTCCGGCAGGGTGCCGGAACGGGGTCCCGATTGGTTTTTGGTGGCTACAGAGGCTTGCGGCGGCGGAACTCCTGATCTATTCTGTTCTCCGATGTTTTTAGGGTATATGGATATATATAGGCGAAAGAAGTCGGTAAGGGGAGCCACGAGGGGCCCACGAGGGTGGGGGCGCGCCCAGGGGGGCAGGCGCGCCTCCCTGCCTCGTGGCCACCTCGAAGCTTCCTTGACTTCAACTCCAAGTCTCCTGGATCACGTTCGTTCCAAAAATCACGCTCCCGAAGGTTTCATTCCGTTTGGACTCCGTTTGATATTCCTTTTCTGTGAAACACTGAAACAAGGGAGAAAACATAAACTGGAACTGGGCTTTGGGTTAATAGGTTAGTCCCAAAAATAATATAAAAGTGCATAGTAAGGCCCATTAAACATCCAAGATGGATAATATAATAGCATGAATACTTCATAAATTATAGATATGTTGGAGACGTATCGGTCTCCCACCTGGACTTGATCCCAGATGGAATTGAAGCATTTCTTGATGTGCTTGGTTCTCTTGTGAAATTTGGATTCCTTTGCCAAGGCAATTGCACCAGTATTGTCACAAAAGATTTTCATTGGACCCGATGCACTAGGTATGACACCTAGATCGGATATGAACTCCTTCATCCAGACTCCTTCGTTTGCTGCTTCCGAAGCAGCTATGTACTCTGCTTCACACGTAGATCCCGCCACGACGCTTTGTTTAGAACTGCACCAACTGACAGCTCCACCGTTTAATATAAACACGTATCCGGTTTGCGATTTAGAATCGTCAGGATCAGTGTCAAAGCTTGCATCGACGTAACCATTTACGACGAGCTCTTTGTCACCTCCATGAACAAGAACCATATCCTTAGTCCTTTTCAGGTATTTCAGGATGTTCTTGACCGCTGTCCAGTGATCCACTCCTGGATTACTTTGGTACCTCCCTGCTAAACTAATAGCAAGGCACACATCAGGTCTGGTACACAGCATTGCATACATGATAGAGCCTATGGCTGAAGCATAGGGAACACTTTTCATTTTCTCTCTATCTTCCGCAGTGGTCGGGCATTGAGTCTGACTCAACTTCGCACCTTGTAACACATGCAAGAACCCTTTCTTTGCTTGATCCATTTTGAACTTTTTCAAAACTTTATCAAGGTATGTGCTTTGTGAAAGTCCAATTAAGCATCTTGATATATCTCTATAGATCTTGATGCCCAATATATAAGCAGCTTCACCGAGGTCTTTCATTGAAAAACTCTTATTCAAGTATCCTTTTATGCTATCCAGAAATTCTATATCATTTCCAATCAACAATATGTCATCCACATATAATATTAGAAATGCTACAGAGCTCCCACTCACTTTCTTGTAAATACAGGCTTCTCCAAAAGTCTGTATAAAACCATATGCTTTGATCACACTATAAAAACGTTTATTCCAACTCCGAGAGGCTTGCACCAGTCCATAAATGGATCGCTGGAGCTTGCACACTTTGTTAGCACCCTTTGGATCGACAAAACCTTCTGGTTGCATCATATACAACTCTTCTTCCAGAAATCCATTCAGCAATGCAGTTTTGACATCCATTTGCAAAATTTCATAATCATAAAATGCAGCAATTGCTAACATGATTCGGACAGACTTAAGCATCGCTACGGGTGAGAAAGTCTCATCGTAGTCAACCCCTTGAACTTGTCGAAAACCTTTTGCAACAAGTCGAGCTTTGTAGACCGTAACATTACCGTCAGCGTCAGTCTTCTTCTTGAAGATCCATTTATTCTCTATGGCTTGCCGATCATTGGGCAAGTCAACCAAAGTCCACACTTTGTTCTCGTACATGGATCCCATCTCAGATTTCATGGCTTCAAGCCATTTTGCGGAATCTCGGCTCACCGCCGCTTCTTCATAGTTCGTAGGTTCGCCTTGGTCAAGTAACATGACTTCAAGAATAGGATTACCGTACCACTCTGGTGCGGATCTTAATCTGGTTGACCTACGAGGTTCGGTAGTAACTTGATCTGAAGATTCATGATCAACATCATTAGCTTCCTCACTAATTGGTGTAGGTGTCACAGAAACCGGTTTCTGTGATGAACTACTTTCCAATGAGGGAGCAGGTACAGTTACCTCATCAAGTTCTACTTTTCTCCCACTCACTTCTTTCGAGAGAAACTCCTTCTCTAGAAAGGATCCATTCTTAGCAACAAATGTCTTGCCTTCGGATCTGTGATGGAAGGAGTACCCAACAGTTTCCTTTGGGTATCCTATGAAGACACATTTCTCCGATTTGGGTTCGAGCTTATCAGGTTGAAGCTTTTTCACATAAGCATCGCAGCCCCAAACTTTAAGAAACGACAACTTTGGTTTCTTGCCAAACCACAGTTCATAAGGCGTCGTCTCAACGGATTTTGATGGTGCCCTATTTAACGTGAATGCCGCCGTCTCTAAAGCATAACCCCAAAACGATAGCGGTAAATTAGTAAGAGACATCATAGATCGCACCATATCTAGTAGAGTACGATTACGACGTTCGGACACACCATTTTGCTGTGGTGTTCAAGGTGGCGTGAGTTGCGAAACTATTCCGCATTGTTTGAAATGTAGACTAAACTCGTAACTCAAATATTCTCCTCCACGATCAGCTCGTAGAAACTTTATTTTCTTGTTACGGCGATTTTCCACTTCACTCTGAAATTCTTTGAACTTTTCAAATGTTTCAGACTTATGTTTCATTAAGTAGATATACCCATATCTGCTCAAATCATCTGTGAAGGTGAGAAAATAACGATACCCGCCGCGAGCCTCAATATTCATTGGACCACATACATCAGTATGTATGATTTCCAACAAATCTGTTGCTCGCTCCATTGTTTTGGAGAATGGCGTTTTAGTCATCTTGCCCATGAGGCATGGTTCGCAAGTACCAAGTGATTCCAGAAGTCCATCAGTATGGAGTTTCTTGATGCGTTTTACACCAATATGACCCAAACGGCAGTGCCACAAAAAGGTTGCACTATCATTATCAACTCTGCATCTTTTGGCTTCAACATTATGAATATGTGTATTACTACTATCGAGATTTAACACAAATTGACCACTCTTCAAGGGTGCATGACCATAAAAGTATTACTCATATAAATAGAACAACCATTATTCTCAGATTTAAATGAATAACCGTCTCGCATCAAACAAGATCCAGATATAATGTTCATGCTTAACGCTGGCACCAAATAACAATTATTCAGGTCTAAAACTAATCCCAAAGGTAGATGTAGAGGTAGCGTGCCGACGGCGATCACATCGACTTTGGAACCATTTCCCACGCGCATCGTCACCTCGTCCTTAGCCAATCTTCGCTCAATCCATAGTCCCTGTTTCGAGTTGCAAATATTAGCAATAGAACCAGTATCAAATACCCAAGTGCTACTGCGAGCTTTAGTAAGGTACACATCAATAACATGTATATCACATATACCTTTGTTCACCTTGCCATCCTTCTTATCTGCCAAATACATGGGGCAGTTCCGCTTCCAATGACCAGTCCCTTCGCAGTAGAAGCACTCAGTCTCAGGCTTAGGTCCAGACTTGGGTTTCTTCTCCTGAGCAACAACTTGTTTGCTGTTCTTCTTGAAGTTCCCCTTCTTTTTCCCTTTACCATTTTTCTTGAAACTGGTGGTCTTGTTAACCATCAACACTTGATGCTCCTTCTTGATTTCTACCTCCGCAACTTTTAGCATTGCGAAGAGCTCGGGAATTGTCTTATCCATCCCTTGCATGTTATAGTTCATCACAAAGCTCTTGTAGCTTGGTGGCAGTGATTGAAGAATTCTATCAATGACACTATCATCCGGAAGATTAGCTCCCAGTTGAATCAAGTGATTATTATACCCAGACATTTTGAGTATATGTTCACTGATAGAACTATTCTCCTCCATCTTATAGCTGTAGAACTTATTAGAGACTTCATATCTCTCAATCCGGGCATTTGCTTGAAATATTAACTTCAACTACTGGAACATATCATATGCTCCATGACGTTCAAAACATCATTGAAGTCCCGGTTCTAAGCCGTAAAGCATGGCACACTGAACTATCGAGTAGTCATCAGCTTTGCTCTGCCAGACGTTCTTAACGTCATCAGTAGCATCTGCAGCAGGCCTGGCACCCAGCGGTGCTTCCAGGACGTAATTCTTCTGTGCAACAATGAGGATAATCCTCAAGTTACGGACCCAGTCCGTGTAATTGCTACCATCATCTTTCAACTTTGCTTTCTCAAGGAACGCATTAAAATTCAACGGAACAACAGCACGGGCCATCTGTCTACAACAACATAGACAAGCAAAATACTATCAGGTACTAAGTTCATGATGAATTTAAGTTCAATTAATCATATTACTTAAGAACTCCCACTTAGATAGACATCTCTCTTTTCATCTAAGTGATCACGTGATCCAAATCAACTAAACCATAACCGATCATCACGTGAAATGGAGTAGTTTTCAATGGTGAACATCACTATGTTGATTATATCTACTACATGATTCACGTTCGACCTTTCGGTCTCAGTGTTTCGAGGCCATATCTACATATGCTAGGCTCGTCAAGTTTAACCCGAGTATTCTGCGTGTGCAAAACTGGCTTGCACCCATTGTATAAGGACGTTGAGCTTATCACACCCGATCATCTCGTGGTGTCTCGACACGACGAACTTTGGCAACAGTGCATACCCAGGGAGAACACTTGTACCTTGAAATTTAGTGAGAGATAATCTTATAATGCTACCGTCAATCAAAGGAGAATAAGATGCATAAAGGATAAACATCACATGCAATCAATATAAGTGATATGATATGGCCATCATCATCTTGTGCCTTTGATCTCCATCTCCAAAGCACCGTCATGATCACCATCGTCACCGGCGCGACACCTTGATCTCCATCGTAGCATCGTTGTCGTCTCGCCAACTATTGCTTCTACGACTATCGCTACCGCTTAGTGATAAAGTAAAGCAATTACAGGGCCATTGCATTGCATACAATAAAGCGACAACCATATGGCTCCTGCCAGTTGCTGATAACTCCGTTACAAAACATGATCATCTCATACAATAAAATATAGCATCATGCCTTGACCATATCACATCACAACATGCCCTGCAAAAACAAGTTAGACGTTCTCTACTTTGTTGTTGCAAGTTTTACGTGGCTGCTACGGGCTGAGCAAGAACCGTTCTTACCTACGCATCAAAACCACAATGATATTTCGTCAAGTTAGTGCTGTTTTAACTTTCAACAAGGACCGAGCGTAGTCACACTCGGTTCAACTAAAGTTGGAGAAACTGACACCCGCCAGCCACCTGTGTGCGAAGCACGTCGGTAGAACCAGACTCGCGTAAGCGTACACGTAATGTCGGTCCGGGCCGCTTCATCCAACAATACCGCCGAACCAAAGTATGACATGCTGGTAAGCAGTATGACTTGTATCGCCCACAACTCACTTGTGTTCTACTCGTGCATATAACATCTACGCATAAACCTGGCTCGGATGCCACTCTTGGAGAACGTAGTAATTTCAAAAAAAATCCTACGCACACGCAAGATAATGGTGATGCATAGCAACGAGAGGGGAGAGTGTCGTATATGTACCCTCATAGACCGTAAGCGGAAGCGTTATTAAAACGCGGTTGATGTAGCCGTACGTCTTCACGATCGACCGATCCTCAGTACCGAACGTACGGCACCTCCGCGTTCAGCACACGTTCAGCTCGGTGACGTCCCGCGAACTCACGATCCAGTAGAGCTTCGTCAGCACGACGGTGTGGTGACGGTGTTGATGAAGTTACCGACGAAGGGCTTCGCCTAAGCACCGCTACGATATGACCGAGGTGGATTATGGTGGAGGGGGCACCGCACACGGCTAAGAGAGATCAATGATCAACTTGTGTGTCTATGGGGTGCCCCCTGCCCCATTATATAAAGGAGCAAGGGGGGAGGCCGGCCGGCCCTAGCAGGGTGTGCCCTTCCCTAGTTGGACTAGGAGAGAAGGAAGGGGGAGAGAGGGAGGAAGGAAAGGGGGGCGCCGCCCACCCTCCTAGTCCAACTCGGACCAGAGGGGAAGGGGGCCCGCGGCCTGCCCTGGCCTCCTCTCTCTCTCTCTCCACTATGGCCCATTGAGGCCCATACAATTACCGGGGGGTTCCGGTAACCTCCCGGTACTCCGGTAAAATCCCGATTTCACCCGGAACCATTCCGATGTCCAAATATATGCTTCCAATATATCGATCTTTACGTCTCGACCATTCCGAGACTCCTCGTCATGTTCGTGATCATATCCGAGACTCTGAACTACCTTCGGTACATCAAAACACAAAAACTCATAATACCGATCGTCACAGAACTTTAAGCGTGCGGACCCTACGGGTTCGAGAACTATGTAGACATGAACGAGACACGTCTCCGGTCAATAACCAATAGCGGAACCTGGATGCTCATATTGGTTCCTACATATTCTACGAAGATCTTTATCGGTCAAACCGCATAACAACATACGTTGTTCCCTTTGTCATCGGTATGTTACTTGCCCGAGATTCGATCGTCGGTATCTCAATACCTAGCTCAATCTCGTTACCGGCAAGTCACTTTACTCGTTCTGTAGTGCATCATCTCGTAACTAACTCATTAGTCACATTGCTTGAAAGGCTTATAATGATGTGCATTACCGAGAGGCCCAGAGATACCTCTCCGACAATGGGAGTGACAAATCCTATTCTCGACCTATGCCAACGCAACGAACACCATCGGAGACACCTGTAGAGCACCTTTACAATCACCCAGTTACGTTGTGACGTTTGGTAGCACACAAAGTGTTCCTCCGGTATTCGGGAGTTGCATAATCTCATAGTCAGAGGAACATGTATAAGTCATGATGAAAGCAATAGCAATAAAACTAAACAATCATTAATGCTAAGCTAACGGATGGGTCTTGTCCATCACATCATTCTCTAATGATGTGATCCCGTTCATCAAATGACAACACATGTCTATGGTCAGGAAACTTAACCATCTTTGATCAATGAGCTAGTCAAGTAGAGGCATACTAGTGACACTATGTTTGTCTATGTATTCACACGTGTATTATGTTTCCGGTTAATACAATTCTAGCATGAATAATAAACATCTATCATGATATGAGGAAATAAATAATAACTTTATTATTGCCTCTAGGGCATATTTCCTTCAAAGCTAACGGATGGGTCGTGTCCATCACATCATTCTCTAATGATGTGATCCCATTCATCAAATGACAACACATGTCTATGGTCAGGAAACTTAACCATCTTTCATTAACGAGCTAGTCAAGTAGAGGCATACTAA
The DNA here is from genome assembly GCF_002575655.3 of Aegilops tauschii subsp. strangulata. Lineage (NCBI taxonomy): Eukaryota > Viridiplantae > Streptophyta > Magnoliopsida > Poales > Poaceae > Aegilops > Aegilops tauschii. Next base: position 426,110,436 of record NC_053036.3, on the reverse strand, counting down.
GGACACTCTGTTTGTCTATGTATTCACACATGTACTAAGTTTCCGGTTAATACAATTCTAGCATGAATAATAAACATTTATCATGATATAAGGAAATATAAATAACAACTTTATTATTGCCTCTAGGGCATATTTCCTTTAGTCTCCCACTTGCACTAGAGTCAATCATCTAGTTCACATAGCCATGTGATTTAACACCAATAGTTCAAATCGTCATGTGATTTAACACTCTATAGTTCACATCGCCATGTGACCAATACCCAAAGGGTTTACTAGACTCAATAATCTAGTTCACATCGCCATGTGATTAACACCCAAAGAGTACTTAAGGTGTGATCATGTTTTGCTTGTGAGAGAAGTTTAGTCAATGGGTCTGCCATATTCAGATCTGTATGTATTTTGCAAAATTCTATGTCTACAATGCTCTGCACGGAGCTACTCTAGCTAATTGCTCCCACTTTCAATATGTATCCAGATTGAGACTTAGAGTCATCCGGATCAGTGTCAAAGCTTGCATCGACGTAACCCTTTACGACGAACTTTTTGTCACCTCCATAACCGAGAAACATATCCTTATTCCACTAAGGATAATTTTGACCGCTGTCCAATGATCCACTCCTGCATCACTATTGTACCCTCTTGCCAAACTCATGGTGAGGTACACAATAGGTCTGGTACACAGCATAACATTCTTTATAGAACCTATGACTGAGGCATAGGGAATGACTTTTCATTCTCTTTCTATTTTCTGCCATGTTCGGGTTTTGAGTCTTTACTCAACTTCACACCTTGCAACACAGGCAAGAACTCCTTTTTGACTGTCCCATTTTGAACTACTTCAAAATCTTGTCAAGGTATGTACTCATTGAAAAAACTTATCAAGTGTCTTGATCTATCTCTATAGATCTTGATGCTCAATATGTAAGCAGCTTCACCGAGGTCTTTCTTTGAAAAAATCCTTTCAAACACTCCTTTATGCTTTCCAGAAAATTCTACATTATTTCCGATCAACAATATGTCATTCACATATACTTATCAGAAATGCTTTAGTGCTCCCACCCACTTTCTTGTAAATACAGGCTTCACCGCAAGTCTGTATAAAACTATATGCTTTGATCAACTCATCAAAGCGTATATTCCAACTCCGAGATGCTAGCACCAGTCCATAGATGGATCGCTGGAGCTTGCACACTTTGTTAGCACCTTTAGGATTGACAAAACCTTCTTGTTGCATCATATACAACCCTTTTAAGAAATCCATTAAGGAATGTAGTTTTGACATCCATTTGCTAGATTTCGTAAAATGTGGCAATTGCTAACATGATTTGGACAGACTTAAGCATCGCTACGGATGAGAAGGTTTCTTCGTAGTCAACTCCTTGAACTTGTCGAAAACCTTTCGCAACAAGTCGAGCTTTGAAACAGTAACATTACCGTCAGCATCAGTCTTCTTCTTGAAGATCCATTTATTCTCTATGGCTTGCCGATCATCGGGAAAGTCAACCAAAGTCCGCACATTGTTCTCTTACATGGATCCCATCTCAGATTTCATGGCCTCAAGCCATTTTGCGGAATCTGGGATCATCATCGCTTCCTCATAGTTCGCAGGTTCATCATGGTCTAGTAACGTGACTTCCAGAACAGGATTACCATACCACTCTGGTGCGGAACGTACTCTGGTTGACCTACGAGGTTCGGTAGTAACTTGATCTGAAGTTTCATGATCATCATCATTAACTTCCTCACTAATTGGTGTAGGCATCACTGGAATTGATTTTTGTGATGAACTACTCTCCAACTCGAGAGAAGGTACAATTACCTCATCAAGTTCTACTTTCCTCCCACTCACTTCTTTCGAGAGAAACTCCTTCTCTAGAAAGGATCCATTCTTAGCAACAAAGATCTTTCCTTCGGATCGGTGATAAAAGGTGTACCCAACAGTTTCTTTTGGGTATCCTATGAAGACGCACTTCTCCGATTTGGGTTCGAGCTTATCAGGCTGAAGTTTTTTCACATAAGCATCGTAACCCCAAACTTTAAGGAACGACAACTTAGGTTTCTTGCTAAACCACAGTTCATACAGTGTCGTCTCAACGGATTTAGATGGTGCCCTATTTAACGTGAATGCAGTTGTCTCTAATGCATAACCCCAAAATGATAGTGGTAAATCGGTAAGAGACATCATAGATCGCACCATTTCTAATAAAGTACGGTTACGACATTCGGACACACCATTATGCTGTGGTGTTCCATGTGGCGTGAGTTGTGAGACTATTCCACATTGTTTTAAATGAAGGCCAAACTCGTACCTCAAATATTCGCCTCTGCTATCAGATCATAGAAACTTTATTTTCTTGTTATGATGATTCATCACTTCACTCTAAAATTCTTTGAACTTTGCAAATGTTTCAGACTAGTGTTTCATTAAGTAGATATACTCATATCTGCTCAAATCATCTGTGAAGGTCAGAAAATAACGATACCTGCCGCGATCCACAACACTCATTGGACCACATACATCGGTAAGTATTATTTCCAATAAGTCATTGGCTCAGTCCATTGTTCCTGAGAACGGAGTCTTAGTCATCTTGCCCATGAGGCATGGTTCGCAACCATCAAGTGATTCATAATCAAGTGATTCAAAAATCCCATCAGCTTGGAGTTTCTTCTTGCGCTTTACACCAATATGACCTAAACGGCAGTGCCACAAATATGTTGCACTATTGATCTCTCTGACTATAGCGCCAGAAAAGCTCCTGTCTGCTAGGACTACATCGGTATTTCCCCAAAGAGGAAGGGATGATGTAGCACAGCGAAGGTAGGTATTTCCCTCAGTGAAGAAACCAAGGTTATCGAACCAGTAGGAGAACCAAGCAACACAATGTAAACAACACCTGCACACAAATAACAACACCTCGCAACCCGATGTGTTAAAGGGGTTTTCAATCCCTTCCGGGTAATGATGCCAGAAAATTGTAGTATATTGAAATAATAGATCGCAAATAAATAAAGTGCAGCAAAGTATTTTTGCATTTTTGGTTTAATAGATCTGAATAAAAATGCAAAGGAAAAATAGATCGCAAGCAAATATATGAGAAAGAAGACCCGGGGCCATAGGTTTCACTAGTGGCTTCTCTCGAGAAAGATAGCAAAATGTGGGTAAACAAATTACTGTTGGGCAATTGATAGAACCTCAAATAATTATGACGATATCTAGGCAATGATCATTACATAGGCATCACGTCCAAGATTAGTAGACCGTCTCCTGCCTGCATCTACTACTATTACTCCACACATCGAGCGCTATCCAGCATGCATCTAGTGTATTAAGTTCATGGAAAAACGGAATAATGCAATAAGAACGATGACATGATGTAGACAAGATCCGTTTATCTATTGCGGCAGATATAGATCCCATCTTTTTATCCTTAGTAGCAACGATACATACGTGTTGGTCCCTTTCTGTCACTGGGATCATACACCGTAAGATCGAACCCACTACCGGGTACTAGGGTTCTGGGATTTTTGGGGTATTTATAAAGCAAAGAGGCGGTCCGGGGGGCACCCGAGGCGGGCACAACCCACCAGGGCGCGCCCTGGTGGGTTGTCCCCTCCTCGGCACTCCCCCCAGCTGCAACCAGGGCCCAACATCTTCCATTTGGCCCATAAAAAATCATCGTGGAGTTTCGTGGCATTTGGACTCCGTCTGGTATTGATTTCCTGCGATGTAAAAAACATGGAAAAAATAGCAACTGGCACGTTTTCACTATGTCAATAGGTGAGTACCAAAAAATGATATAAAATGACTATAAAATGATTATAAAACATCCAAGATTGATAATAAAACAGCATGGAACAATCAAAAATTATAGATACGTTGGAGACGTATCAGCATCCCCAAGCTTAACTTCTACTCGTCCTCGAGTAGCTAAGTGATAAAAATAGAATTTTTTATGTGGAGTGCTATTCATCATGTCATATCATATTATTTTCTTTATAACATGGACATTTGGACTTTTATGTGATTCAAAGCAATAGTCTAGTTTTGACATAATAATTTAGATACTCAAGCATATCAACAAGCAACCATGTCTTTCAGAATATCAACGCTAAAATAATTTATCCCTAGCCCATCATGTTCAAACATTGATCCATTCATGAAACATACTCGAATATTAGCTATACCCAATACTTAAGCATGATCATATTGCCTCCTAGTTTGTGCTTTTTATGAGAGAAGATGGAGACTCAAAATAACAATAAAAATTGCATAAAGTAAAAGATAGGCCCTTCACAGAGGGAAGTAGGGATTTGTAGAGGTGCCAGAGCTCAAAGCAAAAAAATTAGAGATAAAAACATTTTGGGAGGTATATCCATCCCACCAACGAAAACAACTCAGAGTTCCGAACACCTTCCATGCTAGATATGCCATAGGCGGTTCCCAAACAGAAAATAAAGTTTATTCCTTTTTCACCATCCTTACACTTTCCATGGCTAGCCGTATCCACGGTTGCCCTCCATACCAACACTTTCCAAGGAATTTATTATTTGACAACATAAAGTAAATTCATTTTTGCATTTCGGGACTAGGAATCCCTAAAACCTTTGCCTTACTCTCGTGCAATGAGAAGTGAATAAACACTCATCTGTAGAATAACACATCCAGCATGGAAAATATTAGCCACCCGTTACCATTCCGCAAGCGAAACAAAAACGCAAAAGAGAAGTTTATTTTGAAAATTAGTGATGGCACATGCAAATTTGCTTAGAACGGGAAAAGAATACCGCATATAGGTAGATATAGTGGACTCATGTGGCAAAACTGGTTTAAAGGATTTTGGATGCACAAGTAGAGGTCATACTTAGTGCAAAATGAAGGCTAGCAAAAAGATTGAGAAGCGACCAACCAAGAAACGAATAATATCATAAGCAAGCATTAAGCATAATTAACACCGAATAATGCACCACAAGTAGGATATAATTTTCATTGCATGACTATTTACTTTCGTACTTGCATAGGGAATCACAAACCTTAACACCAACATTCTTACTAGAGCACAATTACTCATCAACATAACTCACATATCACATCATCATATCTCAAAACTATTACTAATAATCAAGTTTATTTTGTCCAATGATCTTCATGACATTTTTTCTTTATCCTTCTTGGATATCTATCACTTTGGGACTAATTTTCATGTGTTGCTTTTCATAAGCTCAAACAAATATAAGTGAAGATCATGAGCATAACAAATTTCTTTCTCTCAAAATAATTTAAGTGAAGCAAGAGAGAATTTATTCAAAATTTTACTAACTCTCAAATAAATCTAAGTGAAGCAAGGGAGCATTTCTTCCAAAATACTAAGCACACCGTGCTCAAAAAGATATAAGTGAAGCACTAGAGCAAGTCCTAGCTCATAAAAGATTTAAGTGAAGCACAAGGAGCAATTCTAACAAGTCATGATATAATTTTGGCTCTCTCAAACAAGTGTGTCTAGCAAGGATTGATGACTTAAAACACAAAATAAAACAAGCAAAGACACATATCATACAAGACGCTCCAAGCAAAACACATATCATGTGACTAATAAAAATATAGCCTCGAGTAAAATACCGATAGTTGTTGGAAGAAAGCGGGGATGCCACTCAGGGGCATCCCCAAGCTTAGTTGGTTGCTCATTTTTGGATAATCTTGGGATGTCGGGGCATCCCCAAGCTTAGGCTCTTACATCCTTCCTTCATCCATCATAAGATAACCCAAAACTTGAAAACTTCAATCACACAAAACTCAACAAAACCTTCGTGAGATCCGTTAGTGTAAGAAAAATAAATCACTACTATAAGTGCTGTATCAAACCAATTCATATTTTTTTGTATTATATATACTGTATTCCAACTTTTATATGGCAAAAACTCATCTAAGAAAACCATAGAGCCATCAAAATAAGCACACAACACGAAGAAAACAGAATCTGTCAAAACAGAACAGTCTGTAGCAATCTGACTTTTGTGAATACTTCTGGAACTCCAAAAATTCTACAAAATTAGGACGACCAGGGTAATTTGTATATTAATCTTCTACAAAAAGAATCAGAGAAAAAGATCTTTTCTGTGATTTATGAAAATTATTTTCGTGAGCGCAAAGTTTCTGTCTTTTTCAGCAAGATCGAACAACTATCACCGAAGAAGATCCTAAAGGCTTTACTTGGCACAAACACTAATTAAAACACAAAAAACACAATCATAACAGTAGCATAATTTTGCTAACACCCAAGAACAAAAAGCAAAAAGCAAAAAGCAAAAATAAAATTTATTCATTGGGTTGCCTCCCAACAAGCGCTATAGTTTTACGCCCCTAGCTAGGCACAAGGATGATAATAATTGAAACACAAAGAGAGCATCATAAAACATGTGACGAACACATTTAAGTCTAACATACTTACTATGCATAGGAATTTTATAGGAAAACAAATTAGCAAGACAAGAAAGATCTAGCATATGCATGGAAGAAAACAATAACAATCTCAACATGAAGAGAGGTAATTTAGTAAAATGAAAATTTCTACAAACATATTTCCCTCCCTCATAATAATTACATGTGGGATCATATTCAAACTCAACAATATAGCTATCACATAACATATTCTCTTCATGATCCACATGCATGCAAAGTTGACACTCTTCCAATATAGTGGGATTATCATCAAATAAAGTCATGACCTCTCCAAGGCCACTTTTATAAAAAAAATCATAAGATTGAACACTCTCCAAATATGTGGGATTATTTTTAGCTAAAGTTGACACTCTTCCAAACCCACTTTCAATATTATTGCAAACATATTCATCATGAGGCTTAAATAAACTCTCAAGATCATAAGAATCATTATCACCCCAATCATGATCATTGCAATAAGTAGTGGACATAGCAATATTAACATCCCCAAGCTTGGGGTTTTGCATATTATTAGCACAATTGACATTAATAGAATTTATAGTAAAATCATTGCAATCATGCTTTTCATTCAAGGAGCTATCATGAATCACTTCATAAATTTCTTCATCACAATTTTCAGATTCAGGAATCTCAAGCAAAACTTCATAAAGATAATCAAGTGCACTCAACTCACTAGCAATTGGTTCAACATAATCAGATCTTTTGAAAAGATTAGCAAGTGGACGAGGATCCATATCAATAGATTTTTATCAAGCGAAGATGCAAGCAAATAGAAGGCACATGGTAATACAAGCAAAGGTAGCAAACAAGATTGCAACCAAAAAGATAGATCTGACGAGAAAACGGCGAACGAAAAATAGGGGCGAATAAAATGGCAAATTTTTGTGAAGTGGGGGAGACAAAAACGAGAGGCAAATGGAAAATAATGTAAATTGCAAGGAGATGAGATTTTTTAGTAGGAACCTGGTATATGTTGAAGATCCTCCCGCGCAACGGCGCCAGAAATTCATTTTGATCGCTCTCTGACTATAGCGCCAGAAAAGCTCCTGTCTGCTAGGACTACGTCGGTATTTCCCCAAAGAGGAAGGGATGATGTAGCACAACGAAGGTAGGTATTTCCCTCAGTGAAGAAACCAAGGTTATCAAACCAGTAGGAGAACCAAGCAACACAACATAAACAGCAGCTGCACACAAATAACAACACATTGCAACCCGACATGTTAAAGGGGTTGTCAATCCCTTTCGGGTAACGATGCCAGAAAATTGTAGTAGATTGAAATTATAGATCACAAATAAATAAAGTGCAGCAAAGTATTTTTTGTATTTTTGGTTTAGTAGATCTGAATAAAAATGCAAAGAAAAAATAGATCGCAAGCAAATATATGAGAAAGAAGACCCGGGGGCTGTAGGTTTCACTAGTGGCTTCTCTCGAGAAAGATAGAAAACGGTGGGTAAACAAATTACTGTTGGGCAATTGATAGAACCTCAAATAATTATGACGATATCCAGGCAATGATCATTACATAGGCATCACGTCCAAGATCAGTAGACCGACTCCTGCCTGCATCTACTACTATTACTCCACACATCAACCGCTATCCAGCATGCATCTAGTGTATTAAGTTCATGGAAAAACGGAGTAATGCAATAAGAACGATGACATTATGTAGACAAGATACATTTATCTATTGCGGCAGATATAGATCCCATCTTTTTATCCTTAGTAGCAACGATACATACGTGTCGGTTCTCTTTCTGTCACTGGGATCAAGCACCGTAAGATCGAACCCACTACCGGGCACCTCTTCCCATTGCAAGACAAATATATCAAGTAGGCCAAACAAAACCCAAATATCAGAGAAGAAATACAAGGCTATAAGAGATTATGCATATAAGAGATCAAAGAAACTCAAATAACTTTCATGGATACAAAAAGATATGACTGATCGTAAACTCAAAGTTCATCAGATCCCAACAAACACACCGCAAAAAGAGTTACATCATATGGATCTCCAAGAGACCATTGTATTGAGAATTTAGCGAGAGAGAGAAAGCCATCTAGCTACTAACTACGGACTCGAAGGTCTACAAAGAACTACTCACGCATCATCGGAGAGGCACCAATGGAGGTGGTGAACCCCATCCGAGATGGTGTCTAGATTGGATCTGGTGGTTCTGGACTCTGCGGCGGCTAGATGAATATTTCATCGACACTTTTAGGGTTCTGGGATTTTTGGGGTATTTATAGAGCAAAGAGGCGGTCCAGGGGGCACCCGAGGTGGGCACAACCCACCAGGGCGCGCCTGGGCCTCCTGGCGCGCCTTGGTGGGTTGTCCCCTCCTCGGGACTCCCCCCAGGTGCAACCAGGGCCCAACATCTTCCATCTGGCCCATAAAAAATCATCATGGATTTTCGTGGCATTTGGACTCTGTCTGATATTGATTTCCTACGATGTAAAAAACATGGAAAAAAACAGCAACTGGCACTTGGCACTATGTCAATAAGTTAGTACCAAAAAATGATAAAAAATGACTATAAAATGATTATAAAACATTCAAGATTGATAATAAAACAGCTTGGAACAATCAAAAATTATAGATATGTTGGAGACGTAGCAACTATCATTATTAACTTTGCATCTTTTGGCCTCAATATTATGAATATGTGTATTACTGCGATCGAGATTCAGTAAACCATTTATATTGGATGTAAGACCATAGAAGGTTTTATTCATGTAAACAGAACAACAATTTATTCTTGACTTTAAATGAATAACCGTATCGCAATAAACATGATCCAATCATATTTATGCTCAATGCAAACACCAAATAACATTTATTTAGGTCCAATACTAATCCCGAAGGTAGAGGGAGTATGCGATGGTGATCTTCTCAACCTTGGAATCACTTCCAACACACATCGTCACCTCGCCCTCAACTAGTCTCTTTTCACTTTGTAACTCCTGTTTCGAGTTACTAATCATAGCAACTGAACCAGTATCAAATACCCAGGGGCTACTATGAACACTAGTAAAGTACACATTAATAACATATATATCATATATACTTTTGTTCACTTTGCCATCCTTCTTATCCGCCAAGTATTTGGGGCAGTTCCGCTTCCAGTGACCATTTCCTTTGCAGTAGAAGCACTCAGTTTCAGGCTTGGGTCTAGCTTTGGGCTTCTTCATGGGAGTGGAAACTTGCTTGCCATTCTTCTTGAAGTTCCCTTTCTTTCCCTTGCCCTTTTACTTGAAACTAGTGGTCTTGTCAACCATCAACACTTGATGCTTTTCTTGATTTCTACCTTCACCGATTTCAGCATTGCAAAGAGCTCGGGAATCATTTTCGTCATCCCTTGCATTATAGTTCATCACGAAGTTCCAGTAACTTGGTGATAGTGACTAGAGAACTCTGTCAATCACTATCTTATCTGGAAGATTAACTCCCACTTGATTCAAGCGATTGTAGTACTCATACATTCTGAGCACATGCTCACTGGTTGAGCTATTCTCCTCCATCTTGTAGGCAAAATACTTGTCAGAGGTCTCATACCTCTTGACTCGGGCATGAGTCTGAAATACCAATTTCAGCTCTTGGAACATCTTATATGCTCCTTGGTGTTCGAAACATTTTTGAAGTACCGGTTCTAAGCCGTAAAGCATGGTGCACTAAACTGTCAAGTAGTCATCATACCGAGCTAGTCAAACGTTCATAACGTCTGCATCTGCTCCTGCAATAGTTCTGTCACCTAGCGGTGCATCAAGGACATAATTGTTCTGTTCAGTAATGAGGATAATCCTCAGATCACGGACCTAGTCCACATCATTGCTACTATCTTCTTTCAACTTAGTTTTCTCTAGGAACATAAATGAAAATAGAATAGGGAGCTAAACGCGAGCTATTGATCTACAACATAGATATGCAAAAACTATCAGGACTAAGTTTATGATAAATTTAAGTTCAATTAATCATATTACTTAAGAACTCCCACTTAGATAGACATCCCTCTAGTCATCTAAATGATCACGTGATCCATATCAACTAAACCATGTCCGATCATCACGTGAGATGGAGTAGCTTTCAGTGGTGAACATCTCTATGTTGATCATATCTACTATATGATTCACGTTCGACCTTTCGGTCTCAGTGTTCCGAGGCCATATCTGCATATGCTAGGCTCGTCAAGTTTAACCCGAGTATTATGCGTGTGCAAAACTGGCTTGCACCCGTTGTATGTGAACGTAGAGCTTATCACACCTGATCATCACGTGGTGTCTCGGCACGACGAACTGTAGCAACGGTTGATACGTCTCCATCGTATCTACTTTTCCAAACACTTTTGCCCTTGTTTTGGACTCTAACTTGCAAGATTTGAATGGAACTAACCCGGACTGACGCTGTTTTCAGCAGAATTGCCATGGTGTTATTTTTGTGCAGAAATAAAAGTTCTCGGAATGACCTGAAACTTCACGGAGAATTTTTTTGGAATTTATAAAAAATACTGGTGAAAGAATCAAGACCAGGGGCCCCCACCCTGTCCATGAGGGTGGGGGCGCGCCCCCCTGTCTCGTGGGCCCCCTGAGGCTCCACCGACCTCAAATCCAACTCTATATATTCACGTTCGGGGAGAAAAAAATCAGAGAGAAGGATTCATCGCGTTTTACGATATGGAGCCGCCGCCAAGCCCTAATCTCTCTCGGGAGGGCTGATCTGGAGTCGGTTCGGGGCTCCGGAGAGGGGAATCCGTCACCGTCGTCATCATCAACCTTCCTCCATCACCAATTTCATGATGCTCACCGCCATGCGTGAGTAATTCCATCGTAGGCTTGCTGGACGGTGATGGGTTGGATGAGATTTATCATGTAATCGAGTTAGTTTTGTTAGGGTTTGATCCCTAGTATCCATTATGTTCTGAGATTTATGTTGCTATGACTTTGCTATGCTTAATGCTTGTCACTAGGGCCCGAGTGCCATGATTTCAGATCTGAACCTATTATGTTTTCATGAATATATGTGAGTTCTTGATCCTATCTTGAAATTCAATAGTCACCTACTATGTGTTATGATCCGGCAACCCCGAAGTGACAATAATCGGGACCACTCCCGGTGATGACCGTAGTTTGAGGAGTTCATGTATTCATTAACTATTAATGCTTTGGTCCAGTACTCTATTAAAAGGAGGCCTTAATATCCCTTAGTTTCCAATAGGACCCCACTGCCACGGGAGGGTAGGACAAAAGATGTCATGCAAGTTCTTTTCCATAAGCACATATGACTATATTCGGAATACATGCCTACATTACATTGATGAACTGGAGCTAGTTCTGTGTCATCCTATGTTATAACTGTTGCATGAGGAATCGCATCCGACATAATTATCCATCACTGATCCATTGCCTACGAGCTTTTCACATATTGATCTTTGCTTAGTTACTTTCCCGTTGCCACTGTTACAATTACTTCAAAACTGCTACTGTTACCTTTGCCATCGTTACCGTTACTTCCATACTACTTTGCTACTAAATACTTTGCTGCAGATATTAAGTTTTCCAGGTGTGGTTGAATTGACAAGTCAACTGCTAATACTTGAGAATATTCTTTGGCTCCCCTTGTTTCGAATCAATAAATTTGAGTTGAATACTCTACCCTCGAAAACTGTTGCGATCCCCTATACTTGTGGGTTATCAACGGTGCATACTCAGGGAGAACACTTATACCTTGAAATTTAGTAAGAGATCATCTTATAATGCTACCGCCGTACTAAGCAAAATAAGATGCATAAAAGATAAACATCACATGCAATCAAAATAAGTGATATGCTATAGCCATCATCATCTTGCGCTTTTGATCTCCATCTCCAAAGCACCGTCATGATCACCATCGTCACCGGCTTGACACCTTGATCTCCATTGTAGCATCGTTGTCGTCTCGCCAACTATTGCTTCTACGACTATCGCTACCGCTTAGTGATAAAGTAAAGAAATTACATGGCGATTGCATTTCATACAATAAAGCGACAACCATAAGGCCCCTGCTAGTTGCCGATAACTTTTACAAAACATGATCATCTCATACAACAATTTATATCTCATCACGTCTTGGCCATATCACATCACAACAAGCCCTGCAAAAACAAGTTAGACGTCCTCTACTTTGTTTTTTGCAAGTTTTACGTGGCTGTTACGGGCTTCTAGCAAAAACCGATCTTACCTACGCATCAAAACCACAACGATTTTTTGTCAAGCGTGTTGTTTTAACCTTCAATAAGGACCGGGCGCAGTCAAACTCGATTCAACTAAAGTTGGAGAAACAGACACCCACTAGCCACCTGTGTGCGAAGCACGTCGGTAGAACCAGTCTTATGAACGCGGTTATGTAATGTCGGTCCGGGCCGCTTCATCCAACAATACCGCCGAATCAAAGTAGAACGTTGCTGGTAAGCAGTATGACTATTATCGCCCACAACTCATTGTGTTCTACTCATGCATATAACATCTACGCATAGACCTGGCTTGGATGCCACTGTTGGGGAACCCAGTATTTCAAAAAATTTCCTACAATCACACAAGATCTATCTAGGAGATGCATAGCAACGAGGCGGAAGAGTGTGTCCACGTACCCTCGTAGACCGAAAGCGGAAGCGTTTAGTAACGCGGTTGATGTAGTCGAACGTCTTCGCGATCCAACCGATCCAAGCACCGAACGTACGGCACCTCCGCGTTCAGCACACGTTCAGCTCGATGACGTCCCTCGAGCTCTTGATCTAGTTGAGGACGAGGGAGATTTCCATCAGCACGACGGCGTGGCGACGGTGATGATGAAGTTACCGGCGCAGGGCTTCGCCTAAGCACTACGAGGATATGACCGAGGTGTGTAACTGTGGAGGGGGGCACCGCACACGGCTAAGACAAATCTTGGTGTGTCTATGGGGTGCCCCCTCCCCCGTATATAAAGGAGGGGAGGAGGAGGCGGCCGGCCTAGGGGGCGCGCCATAGAGGGGAGTCCAACTAGGACTCCCAAGCCTAGTTGGACTCCCTTTCCTTTTCCGGAGAGGGGGAAAGAGGGAAGGGAGAGGAAGAGGAGAAGAAAAGGGATGGCGCGCCCCCTCCCTAGTACAATTCGGACTCCCTATAGGGAGGGGGCGCGGCTGCCCCTTGTGGGCTGCCTCCCCTCTTCCCTATGGCCCATGAAGGCCCAATCTTCCCCCGGGGGGTTCCGGTAACCTCCCGGTACTCCGGAGAAATGCCTGAATCACTCGGAACCATTCCGATGTCCGAATGCAACCTTCCAATATATGAATCTTTACCTCTCAACCATTTCGAGACTCCTCATCATATCCGGGATCTCCTCCGGGACTCCGAACAAACTTCGGTCATCAAATCACATAACCCATAATACAAATCGTCATCGAACATTAAGCATGCGGACCCTACGGGTTCGAGAACTATGTAGACATGACGGAGACACATCTCCGGTCAATAACTAATAGCGGAACCTGGATGCTCATATTGGTTCCTACATATTCTACGAAGATCTTTATCGGTCAAACCGCATAACAACATACGTCATTTCCTTTGTCATGGGTATGTTACTTGCCGAGATTCGATCGTCGGTATCACCATACCTAGTTCAATCTCATTACTGGCAAGTCTCTTTACTCGTTCCGCAATGCATCATCCTGCAACTAACTCATTAGTCACATTGCTTGCAAGGCTTATAGTGATGTGCATTACCGAGAGGGCCCAGAGATACCTCTCCGATACTTGGAGTGACAAATCCTAATCTCGATCTATGCCAACCCAACAAACATCATCGGAGACACATGTAGAGCATCTTTATAATCACCCAATTACGTTGTGACGTTTGATAGCACACAAGGTGTTCCTCCGGTATTCGGGAGTTGCATAATCTCATAGTCAGATGAACATGTATAAGTCATGATGAAAGCAATAGCAATAAAACTAAACGATCATTTATGCTAAGCTAACGGATGGGTCTTGTCCATCACATCATTCTCTAATGATGTGATCCCGTTCATCAAATGACAACACATGTCTATGGTCAGGAAACTTAACCATCTTCGATTAACGAGCTAGTCAAGTAGAGGCATACTAGAGAGACTTTGTTTGTCTATGTATTCACACATGTACTAAGTTTCCGGTTAATACAATTCTAGCATGAATAATAAACATTTATCATGATATAAGGAAATATAAATAACAACTTTATTATTGCCTCTAGGGCATATTTCCTTCACAAACATGCAAAGACTTAGGAAGTATAAAATTATCATTAACACAAATGTCAGATTCAACTAAGAGTGAATTAACCTATTGTTCTAGTAGTTTTGCACGTGCTCTTGTAATTGGACCAATTCTGATTTCATTGGAATTGTCGTGTGCAGTAACATCATCAATGGAAATGATGGTAAAAGACTAGGGATGTCCTCATTGTTTGGTATCAGAGCAGATTATATGGGGTGGCCTGATCTCAGTGAGCGGACGATGTCGATGATGAACTTATTGGATAACTTGTGAGACGCTCACGAACTCTCCTCTTCTTCCCCCATTGGCAATGCGACGGATCTTCAACCCTATGGATATTTGCAACACCACACACTTGCGCATGTAGCCACCGACCATGAAGCGGTTCTGCAATCTCCCAATTCCCAATGGAATGGCACACGGCACTTGACTTTTAGTAGGAAATACACCCTATCGAAACGAATTTGGTGTAGATAAATATTCCTGATCGATGTAAAGAGGAATATAATTTCAAAGGAATGCTAAAGCAATTCAATTTGGTAGTGATTTAATCAAAACGTGGTCTAACCCTAAAAGCCACGACTTACAAGGGTATATAAAGACCCATGGACGTCCAACATTGTGTTAGAGTCGAAATCAACCATATCTCTAACTTTCCTAACTTAAACGAATTTATCTGGAAAACTGGCAGAAAAATCCACCATATTGTTTTGACGACTGCGACTCGGTAACCGCGAACCGCGGGCTACGGGTATACAGCTTGGAAAGCACATGACTCAAGCTTTCCAAATTGTATTTACACGCCTTATTTGGAGCATGAACACGGATTCTACACGTATATCAATTTCTGGCCTCCTAGTAGTCAATCTGAGTCTGGTTCTGATTTTCCTTCCTTTATGCACTTGCCTCCCTCCCCTCCCTTGTGCACTTGCTGATATTAGACAACGGTGGGCATTCTTCTTGCTGAAATTCTTCATCTCCACGCGCCAAGCTTGTCTTCTCTCCAACTCTGGTCATACAAACATGCAAAGACTTAGGCAATATAAAATTCTCATTAACACAAAATGTCAGATTCAACTAAGAGTGAATTCACTTGTTGTTCTAATAGTTTTGCACGTGCTCTTGTAATGGGTCCAATTCCGATTTCATTGGAATTGTCGCGTGCAGCAACATCATCAATGGAAAAGGATGGTAAAAGACTAGGGATGTCCTCGTCATCCATAAACAACCATAATTCAACTCGTACAAATTATCAACACACACAACATAAAAGGGAGGTTCTGCCGGAGGCATCTAGCATGCAAGGCCCTAAAAAAATCTAGCATGCAAGTTAATCCGACTCGCTCAGGCGACAAGTTAATCCGGCTCAGGCGACGATAATGGTGGTGGCGGCGACAAGTGGTGCGCCAAAGAACAGGAAACCTGAAGAAGCTCATCGACGACGTTGCGCTTCGGCCACTTGTTAAGAGCATGTATAGCCGGACTTGACAAATCCGGCCCCTCAAACGCCCGCGCATGCGACCGGGCGCGTCCGCAAACAGTGATCGGCTATGCCTTAAATTTTGATTCTACAATCGGACGCCTCAAATTAGAAATCTCAAATCCATATTATTACATGCAACGTGAAACCTAATCTAAGCGGAGCTCGCCCGGTTTCTACATCACCACAAATTACAATTGCCGTCAATGAGCTTCTTCAGGTTTCCCGTTCCATATTATTACCTCCGTCTCAGTGAATAAGTCATTCGCGTAGTTTTAGGTCGACGATTTAACTATCTAAATATGTATTATATGTGACAAAAAATATATATTTAAAAACTACATCCATGTAGAAATCTAGTGATATAATTTTCATGACATATAATACATATTTAATTCCTCAAATGGATGACCTAGAACTACGTGAATGACTTATTCACATAGACGGAGGTAGTATTAAGGAAGGAAGCGGTGTAATTATGCAACTTTAATTAATCAAAGTTGCATAATTACACCGCTTCCTTCCTTAAAAGAATCACACATGTCAAGATTTATTAGGCCAGTCATAGTGGGAGTAACATAAGACTACCCACAGTGGGAGTAGCATAGGTAGTAACATCACACATATCTAGATAAAATAGATGATGTGGCAAGCAATAAATGAAGAAAGAGAGGCATGTAGTAACATAGCTAGTTACTACTAGTATGAGTAACATCACACATATCAAGACAAGATGAGTCTATAGCCTAATAAATGAAGTGTTGCATGTTACCACACATATGTTACTCCCCACTATAGAGGTAGTAACATAGAGTAGTAACATGGGCATGTTACTATTCTATGTTACTACCCATTGTGGGTAGTCTAACTAGTAACATATATGCCACATAAGCAAAAAAGATGATGTGTCATGTAATTAAAGAGGAAAGAGACAAATAGAGTAACCATCACATAGCGCTATCCAATGCAAAATAAGTCTACAAAGCAATAAATGAATATATGTATGTTACTACACCTACCACACTTCCCACTATGGAGGTAGTAACATAGACTAGTAACATATTATGTTACTAGTCTAAGTTACTCCCCGTTATAACTAGCCTTATTCCCAATTTTGGATCTCTTTCGGTCTTCCATAACACTGACGAAATAGGAAGAACAGAGCCATGCACATTAAACTAGTGACACTGAGAATTGAGAGGCCAGCTAAATTAACCCGTAAAAAAACTTGCATGCAAGCTACAGAGCTAGGCAGCAAGAAACTCAACAGCTCCACATAAACACATACACTACTCTAAAAACTTATCATTACCCAGCCAGAGAGCCAAGAGTAGCAAAAACATATCAGAGCAGAAATTCAGAACGGCGCAGATGATTCTGCAGTCTAGCCACTCATCCAAAGCAACAAAGCTACAAAACTCAAGCCTCGGGATGTAAATGGCAAATAAATGGCGTCCGCAATCCCGTTTAGTTAGTTTTTGCTAGCTTGATAGTTCATTTTTCTCAAACAAACAAAAAACCTTTTTGAACTATCATATCATAAGTGGACTTTAAATGGGATTAAACGGGACCCGGTTGACATCCCTAGCCTCAGACAGGATAGCTAACTCACCATCCAGATCCTCCCACCCTGAGGGCAATGCTGCGCGCCCTCGAATCACCGATCTGCCGCACCCCAGGAGAAGTCATGAATTAGCAAAACGGAATCGCTAAGCCCTGGAAACGGGGAAGGCGGGGAGTCTCACTCACCGACACGGTGCCGCGGCTCCGGCCGGGGTCGGCGGCGCAAGGGGGCAGCACGGGGAGGCGGGCCGGAGGAGACTAAGGGCCATGTGGTGTGGACGGGTAGCCGAGCATTTGAGGAGGGGCGGCGATGGCCGAGGCTTTTACGGGGGCGCCGTGGAGGGGACGACGGCGATGCGACGGAGAAACCGATGCCCGGGCGGGGCGGCGCGGCGCGGAGGTTTAGGGTTTGGGGCGCCGCAGGCGTCGTGCCAACTATCTGACGCTTTGCGGGCGGCATATAAGAATTGGCCCTCCACAAGAACCAAGAAAAAAGACTGAGGAGAAGCAGCGGCCGCCCTGGTGGAGCCAGAGACATGCCACGGCCGGGGAGCATGTCATGGGCATGTGGACACTTCACTCCCCACTGCATTTTCGTGTTCGTGTTCGTGTTGGGAGATCCTTCCTTCCTTCCTAGGCGCAGCCGGCCGTATCTTTCACTCAACCGGTCTCGGCAGACCCCATCTTCCGGCAAATTTGACAATTTTGACCTATAATCGAAAGCAAATCACAGAATGAACTGGTTGCGAAACTATTTCACACCCCTGACCCTTTTGTGTAGTGCCCGCCACGCCGGCGCCACACCCTACGGTGCAGCGCCTAGCTCCGGGGCGTTGCACCACTGTCCACCGTGGCAGCCCATGGGCCCGCACCCAGCAGTGCAACGCCTCCGAGCTAGGTGTTGCACCTGTAATGTGCAGCGCCTAGCCGCTAGGCGTTGCACGTGTAATGTGCAGCGCCTAGCGGCTAGGCGCTGCACTGTGACTTATATGCAAACGCGCCAGCCCTCTCCTCCCTCACCCTCCCCATTGGCAGTTACAGAAAAAAGGGCGGCGGCCATCTGCACTCCCCCTCTCAATCCCCTCTCCCAAATCCTTCCGATCCGACGATTTGGTCCGTGCATTTGTTCACCAATCCATTCTAGAAGGTACTCTCCTCCGATCCCCTTCTTTGTATCCATAGAAAATATTATATTTTGAAGATTTGGGGAACCCTTGTTTGAATCTTGCATGTATTAGATTTGGGCAACTTTTGTTTGAATCTTGCGTATATTAGATTTGGGGAACCCTTGTTAGATTAGAATGTGGTTTGGATAGATAGGTTGACATGTTATTTATATAGTTTGGATACATAGATTGACATGTTTTTTGTATGGAGAAGTAGATTGACATGTTATAGTTTGGATACATAGATTGACATGTTATAGTTTGGATACATAGATTGACATGTTATTTGTATGAAGTAGGCCCAAGTAGGGGGAAGCACCATATGCTTTGGATCTTGCATGTAGTAGGCCTACTTTAGTTTTTTGAATTGAAAAGATAATCGTGTTGACAAGAATGCTTTGTTGAAATTGTTAGGATGGTTTGGCTTCTCGATGATCACTGGGACCATCAACACCGGTCGTACGCTATGTCGGTGCAGCAGCGGGTAATACTGAAAGTGGCCGGCGTTATGAATTTCGTATGTTTGTTCAAACACAAATGCCCCATATGTAATGTTATGATTTGTTTGTTTGTAGGAGCTTGCACCTCTGAAGCTTCGGTCTCACGGGATCAGCCTTGGAGGGATGTGCTATGATGAGCGGTACACACCTTATGTTAGGGAGGCAGGACTTCTCCCTTTCATTGAGTTGGTCCACCGGTCGACGCCACCCAACAATGCTGCAGCACTCACCGCGCTTATTGATCATTGGAGGCCGGAGACACACACTTTCCATCTTCGGACCGGGGAGATGACCGTGACGCTGCAGGATATCGCTATGATCACCGGTCTTCCTATCGATGGCAATCCTTTATGTATGAACACCGATTCTGAAGGGTGGCGCGCGCAGATGCAAGCCCTTATCGGTATGGTTCCTCCGGAGCCTCGGGAGCCAGAAAGGGAAGATAAGAAGAAGGAAAGAGTCGCAGCGGGCGCTACTTTCACGTGGATATCATCGAACTTCGCTCATTGCCCCGATGATGCTAATGAGGACATGGTGAAGACTTATGCTCGTGTCTACATGTGGTACGTGGTATCGAGGACAATGTTTGCTGATGGCACAGGCAAGAATGCTCCATGGATGTGGCTGAAGGCGTTGACCGTCTTCGATAGCAAATGGAGTTGGGGTTCGGCGACACTAGCTTACTTGTATCGACATGTATGAAGTTGTTTCCTTTTCACTTCATTGATACATTATCAATGCGCTCTTGCGGCAAATTTGACCATGTTCTTTTTTATGTGCAGTTGGACGATGCCAGTTGTAGGCACACTGGAGGTATTGGTGGTTGTCTGCTCGCACTTTCCATATGGAGCTGGGAGCGTTTGCCGGTTGGACGACCTAAGACCGTGAAGTACGAGGATTGGGACGATAAAGACGACCCACTACGGCTCCCCACTTGGGCTTACAAGTGGGATGTGTTAAATGAGACGACGGATGATCCCTCTGTAATGTACAAGTTGTACAAGAGCGAGCTGGACGCGATCACGCCTGAGCAGGTGAACCGACCTTGCATAAGTGATTAGCATGCTTGTATCTTCACTCGATATCAATTTTGCATTCAATCCCATTTTGCAGGTGGAATGGGAGCCGTATGGAAAAGGAGAGAGTTTTGGTAACCCTATAGAGTTCAGGCTTAATCCGATGTGCATTAGGGATAGGGATCTCTGGCATATGCGGTGCCCACTGATATGCAACTGGGCGGTTGAGCTTCACCTGCCACATCGGGTGTTCCGCCAGTTTGGTTTGTTCCAGCCACACCCGCCGGAGTGGGAGGACACGGACAAGTTGCTACACGCGTAAGATATAATTAACCTTGAGCACTTAGCAGCTTCTCGACGGTTTCGATGATGCTAATATCTTGTTTCTAACTTGCAGGTTGGATAGGAAAAAGCAGCGGAAGATCAAGGATTGGGCCAGCCATCACAGGAAGTATGTCGTGCAGTTCGCTCTTAGTGTGGAGCAAGCAAGGGCTGGAAAACGAGCACAGCTTCGTGAGCACTGCCCGATCGCGTTCAACAACTATCTCGCATGGTTTCTTGCAAGTACCCGCGTGGAGGTATGCCAGCCGGCGTATGCTGAGGAGATTCTGGAAGAACCCACTGTTTTTGATGAGGTAGCCCGGCACCAGTACAACGCATTAGTCAGGAAAGGCAACTTGGTGATCCCTTCAGCTCCAATGATGAACTTTGTGGTTAGCCCTTTTTGCTTTTCCATTCGCACTTTTCACATCTTCGCTTGCCTAACACTTTGATACCGTTTCTGTTCATAGCGTGCCCAGATCAAGAAAGCAGCTGACGAGACGGAGACTATTCTGGAAACAACCCCGGCTGGCAAAAGCGATGGGGAAGGTGCACTTCGAGAATTCATTAAGGTTCACATCTCCTTCAAACTAGCACTTAACATTTGTTGGTACGTTCCATGTCTCATTCACTTGTACATGTTGCAGCGCCAGGGCCAAAAGTTAAGGCGGCTATCAAACCTTTTCGGTTGTCGTGACCCCGAGTATGTATCACCAGAACGGTCTAGGTCGGCGACACCATCAGATCCCGCTTCGGGGCAGAGCCATGGTGAACCTTTCACGGATGAGGATGTGGGTGGGGTCACCCAAGAGGTATGGCATGAAGATATATATCCATTTGTTGATGCATTGCTAACTATATCCTCACACACGGTCTTTCCATATCTTTTGTTGATGCATAGGTTGCTGATGATATGACCTTGGGGACGTACCGGGCTCGGTCTGCATACGAGTTGAAGCCTAGGAGGGGAATCAACAAGTACACACCTGAAGACTTCACCCAAAGAGGCAAAAGGACGGTCGGCACCTCGCGGATGGCGGCTTTGGATGACAATGTCGAACCGGAGGCGGAGCCGGAGCCGGAGCGGGTTCCTCTTCCTAGGAAGGTGAAGAAGATAAGCGTCAAGAGGAGGGGAGGACCCAGCAAGCGTGGAAAGCACTAGTCATCTTAGTTTTTTTTATAATGTTGAACTTCGAGTGCGATTTGTTATGTCGTTGAACTTGGAGTGGTCGTACCTTTTATGTCGTTGAACTTGGAGTGGTGGTAGCTCTATGGTAAACTGGAACTTATTGTGATGGTTATTTCTATGAAATGAAGTCTTTTGTGAACCCTTTGTTTCTTATACTAATTGTTATACTTGGAGAAATGATGTCGTACCTGAATGTTTGTTATACTAGTTGTTGAACTGTGGCTGAAAGAACTGTGGCTGAAAAAGACCCAGTAGAGGAGGGGAGGAGGCACAGTAGGTAGGCCTCTAGTTTCAGGCAAAAAAATTGCTAAGTGTTTGTGCAGCGCCTAGCACGGAGGTGCCGCACTCTACAGTGCAACGCCTAGCTCGCAGGCGCTGCACTATAGAGTGTGGCGCCTCCAAGCTAGGCGCTGCATATGTCTGTAACTAGCCAAACTTCTGTTGCTTTTCTGGATAGGTACAGACATATGCAGCGCCTAGCACGGAGGCGCCGCACTCTACAGTGCAATGCCTGGCTCGCAGGCGCTGCACTATAGAGTGTGGCGCCTCCAAGCTAGGCGCTGCATATGTCTGTAACTAGCCAAACTTCTGTTGCTTTCTGGATAGCTACAGACATATGCAGTGCCTAGCACGGAGGCGCCGCACTCTACAGTGCAACGCCTAGCTCGCAGGCGCTGCACTATAGAGTGTGGCGCCTCCAAGCTAGGCGCTGCACATGTCTGTAACTAGCCAAACTTCTGTTGCTTTTCTGGATAGCTACAGACATGTGCAGCGCCTAGCTTGGAGGCGCCGCACTCTACAGTGCAACGCCTAGCTCGCAGGCGCTGCACTATAGAGTGTGGCGCCTCCGAGCTAGGCGCTGCACATGTCTGTAACTAGCCAAACTTCTGTTGCTTTTCTGGATAGCTACAGACATGTGCAGCGCCTAGCTTGGAGGCGCCGCACTCTACAGTGCAACGCCTAGCTCGCAGGCGCTGCACTATAGAGTGTGGCGCCTCCGAGCTAGGCGCTGCACATGTCTGTAGGTATCCAGAAAAGCAACAGAAGGTATGCCTCCAGTTTCAGGCAAAAATTTCGCTAAGTGTTTGTGCAGCGCCTAGCACGGAGGCTCCACACTATATAGTGCAGCGCCTAGCCCGCAGGCGCTGCACTGTACAGTGTGGCGCCTCCGTGCTAGACGCTGCACTGGTCTGTAGCTATGCAGCCAGAACAGAAGGTACTTTACAGTTTGAGGCACTTGGACTTGGACTTAGTGAATTTTTTAGCTATCCAGAGAGCAACAGCAGCTAGGCGCCACATGGTAGATTGCAGCGTCCAAGTACTTCACGACACATAGTAGTTCATAACACATACTACTTCACGACACATGGTAGTTCGTACAACCAAATCAAGGAGGACACATAGTAGTTCACCGCACATAGTAGTTCTTACAACCAAATCGAGGAGGAGACATAGTAGTTCACGGCACATAGTAGTTCACAACCAAATCGAAGAGGAGACATAGTAGTTCACAAGCAAATCGAAGAGGAGACATAGCTCTATTGCGTAGAGGAAGGCCCCTTTCCCTTCTTCTTCTTCCTCTCTTCTTCCTCTTCCTCCTCCCTTTTTCTTATGAGGTGAGCCTCCTTAACCACCCTCTCCATGAATATCTGCTTGTCCCTCTCTTCCAACACCACGGCCGAGACCACCACCACCACCTCTACCACCACCACGGCCTCTTGTATGTCCAAGTTGCCGACCTCTTGGTTGGCTAGGCACTTGTTGGCTACCACTTGGTTGCCTTGGCACTTGTTGGCTACCACTAGGTTGGCTAACACTTGGTTGGCTAGGCACTTGTTGGGTACCACTTGGTTGCCTTGGCACTTGTTGGCTACCACTAGGTTGGCTACCACTTGGTTGGCTTCGCACTTGTTGGCTACCATTTGGTTGGCTACCACTAGGTTGGCGACCACTAGGTTGGCGACCACTAGGTTGGCTACCACTTGGTTGGCTCCCTTGTGTAGCTCCATGTTGGCTTGTGCTTGCATCATTTTTCTTGGACCTTTTCCTTGGTTTCGTACATTTTCTTTTGTTGTGGCCATGACCTTTGCACTCCCCACAACGGGAGCTCTCACGAGGCTCTTGGAATTGGTCGTTGCCCGCTTCGCGGCGCCCACCATGGCCCCATCCGTCCATGTCGCCTCTAAGACGCTTTGTCTTACGTCTACCCCGTTTAACAACCTTCAACTCCAGATCCGGCCATAGTTGAACTCCATGATACTCCGGCCATTGTGATTGGTCAAAGTATGGGTGAAAGCGGGGAGCCCATGTTTTCTTGACCGTCGTGATTGAGAACTGGGACTCCCTCACGGTGCGTGGGTGATTGATGTCCACATTCCTAACGCGGCCGGCGGCATACAAATGTGAGCATGGGAGATGAAGCAACAATGGCCTCCCGCAAGTGCAATCACATTGTGTTAACGACACCTTGAAAGCCCGACCTCCATGTTGCCGGCCATCGTTTGTGGTTCCTCCTGGATCTTTCACTTCGTACTTCCACTCCTCATTGTCATATAATATAGCTTCTTCCGAGTCCGCCTTCCGTGATTGAAATAGCAACCATTCATCAACTTTGGGTGGGAACTTGTACTTGTACTTCCATGGGTTCTCACCCGCTATCTGTGCATCGGTTTCCATCGAGTACTTTACAAAGTACGCATTCATCTTGTCAAATGTGTATTGAACTATTGCCGTCACGGGTAATCCACGTGCACCTTTGAGCACCCTATTGAAGCATTCGGCCATATTGCTTGTCATTTGACCGTATCTCCGGCCATCTTCATCAAAAGCACGTGCCCACTTGTTCCGGTATTGAATGTGCCTATTGAGAAACTCTTGACCCCCGGGATCAAGTTTTTTGTGTGCGAGCAATTTGTTGTACAAAGTGGCGAAGCGCTTATCGGAGAAAGCGAGACAACAATCTTGAAGATCATCGGCCAACTCCTTAAGGCCACATGCCCTATAGAAGTTCGAACAAAAGTGCCTCATGCACCATCGATGGTGCAACGGAGCATGCCCGGGAATGTCAATCTCCACGGCGTTAAGAATTCCTTGATTCCGATCCGATATGACACAAATTTCCCTTTGAGCGGGTAACACCTTCGTCCTCAAAAGATGCAGAAACCACTCCCAGTTGTCATTGTTTTCCACCTCAACCAAAGCAAATGCCAATGGCAACACCCGGTTATTGGCATCACTTGCTATCGCAACCAACAAGGTGCCCTTGTATTGTCCGGTCAAGAACGTGCCATCAATTGCGATGACCGGCCTACAATGTTCGAAAGCCCTCACACATTGCTCGAACGCCCAAAAAGCACGGCCAAATACTCTGACTTTCCTTCCTTCATGAACCGTTGTTTGGTGCCCATGAGGCTCGACCACATGAACCATACCCGGGTTTGTCGCGGCCATGGCTAACAACAACCTAGGGATTCGGTTGTATGCTTCCTCCCATGTACCATACAACATCTTAAATGCGGCTTGCTTCGCCTTCCATGCCTTGCCGTATTTCACCTGGTAATGAAAGATGGCTTTCACAAGGTCAATGACATGTTGGACGCTCATTGTTGGAAGTGTGGATATTGAGTTCGAGAGCCTGTAAGCGATGAACTCGGACGTGAGTTGTTTGTGGTCTTGGGACACAATCTTGCCATCCACCCTTTTGCCTTGGCACATGTGAGTTGGCACACAACTCACTACATGCCAAGTAGGACCTCCTTTCCATGGTCTTGCACGCACAATCCACGGACAACCGCCACGGCGTCTTGCCACTCCTTGTTGGACCTCCTTTCCACGACCTCTACCACCACCACGGCCTCTTGTAAGTCCAAGTTGGACCTCCTTTTCATCTTCACATGCACATGCAACCGTGTAGCGCACATTGACGTCCGAGTGCACCACCTTGTGTGGACGATAATGCGTAACCGAGTAGTTGTCGAGCCACATCTTCAAATCCAACAAGCTGTCGAACTTAGAACCTTTAGCAATCCGGTTCTTGTCGTCTACCAAATCACGGTGAGAGCTTGGCCTAACCCCAAGAGCTACACATTGGCCACCATCTACCACGGCTTCATCCGTGAGACTAACATCCTTGAACAATGTAGTCCGATGATCCCGACCAAATACCTTCTCGAAAGCTTCGGCCTCCTTCACCGTGAACCCCTCCGCATCAACTTGTTCATCGGGACCATCGTCATCCGAGTCAGATGCATATGCACGGGAAAAAGGGATGGAATGGTCCATTGTCTCTTGCAAATGATATTTGTCGAGATCACCCACATTGTTGTCATGGAGATCAACTTCATTGTCATCGTCCGCATACTCATCGTTGTCCTCTTGCAAAGATTCATCTTGGTTGTTTCTACACGGGCTCAATGTTGGCCTCACTTCTTGGGTCAAAAGAGGTTCAACAATTTCATCTTACTTCAAGGGTGGGGGGCTACTAGCAACCAAAGGGGAGGGGTTCCGGTTCAAGTCCAAATGCAAACTTGACTCAACCTTCTTCGTTGCAAATAACTCAAGAGCCTTGTCTAGTGATTCGGCCACCGTCTCCTTGTATGCAACCCAACGTTGCTCCGAGTTTACACGCATTGTCTTCCAACGGATGTGCATTCCAAAACCAACATTATGCCTTCCCTCCAACTCAATGATATCACTAGGGTCCATCCAATTCAAATCTTTCCTAACTTGTTGCAAGAGCGCCGCATAGCTAGGACTACTATCAAACACAATGTCAAGCTCATCCGGGTCCGGTTCTTTATTGCCTTTCAAAAAGGCGTCTTTGTCCCCATGATGAACAAACACACATGTTCTTCCCATCCCTATAAGCAATGAACACAAGGTAACATTGCTTCCATGAGTACTAATCCATGGATTAACACTGAATACAAACCCTAATATATATATGAAACAACAACCCTAACCCTAACCATAACCCTAACCCTAAACCTAACCCTAACCATAACCCTAGCCCTAAACCTAACCCTAGCACCAACATAAGAACACCCATAAGAATAACCCTAGCATACTAACAAAGCCTAATCATAGAAATTGGCAAACAAACATCTCACATCTCCATGCAAATCTCTAGATCCAAACTAAACTAGGGTTTCCCCAAACTACCAACAAATGAGCAATGGGAGAACTTTACTTCGATCAAAACAAGGGGATCGGAGATTATTACCTTGAGGGAGGGTTTGACTTCGAAATCCACGGACAAATTCTTCAAATTTGCAAGATTTGGAAGAAGATTTGAGAGGGGGGAGAGTGGGAGAGGGGGCAAAGCTCGGGGAGAGAGTGAGAGAGTGTGTGGTGGGGGGTGGGGGAGGGGGGCCCAGCCAAGTGGCTGGATAAGTCACAGTGCAGCGCCTAGCCGCTAGGCGCTGCACATTACACGTGCAACGCCTAGCGGCTAGGCGCTGCACATTACAGATGCAGCGCCTAGCTCGGAGGCGTTGCACGGCTGGGTGCGGGCCCGTGGACTGCCACGGTGGACAGAGGTGCAACGCCACGGAGCTAGGCGCTGCACCGTAGGGTGTGGCGCCGGCGTGGCGGGCGCTACACAAAAGGGTTAGGGGTGTGAAATAGTTTCGCCCAGTTCATTCTGTGAATTTATTTCGTTTCGAGGTCAAAATTGTCAAATTTGCCCCATCTTCCTATTCCCAATCCTCTTCCGGGTCCAATTAATGACGGCGGGGGCAACGCACCGGAGCAGAGCAGAGCGGCTTTATGGCGCCACATGCACGGGCATGGCTGCTGCACCCGCACGCCTCGATCTCGATCAGAACATGGTGTACATCACATGTTGCTCGGATCGGACCACTCGCTACGTACGTACGGTTCCAAACGGCCGGCACATCAAACAACGGGCACCGGTCTACGTACGTACATGTGTCTGTCGGTGCCGGCCTTCTCTGATGCATGCAGATGCAGTTCCTTCAAAACTGGAGTACAACCAAACATGATCCCATCCTATCCGTAGGTCGGCCAAACCAAGCACACATTCCTCCTCCTTTCGGGGAGGGAGTTGGGCACCACGCAGCAGAGCAGAGCAGATGCAGAGCACGAAGCAGAAACAGGGGGCGACCGGCACCGGCACGGACGCACACAACACGGGGGTTGCTCCACACGGACGTAACTTGAGCAGCACAGCATCTCATGTGACTTGTGACCTCCCACGTTGCACTGCCCACGCTTCGCTTCTTCTCTCTTAAAAACAAACAAGCAAGGGGATCCAAGGCGTACCACCTCACGTAGTCACGTGACACACATCTCTTGCGGTCTTGGCGTTCCCGGCCAGGCCAGCCACTCGAAGAAGCAGGAGACCTTCTTTTCTTAAACAAACAACGTTGTCAGTGTGTGTGAGATCTTTCCCCGGAGAAGAAGAATTCTCACTCACACGGTATCAGACAGTCGAATGATTGGGCTGCCCCTCCCTTTTTCACGCACACACGCTATGGATTTTAGATCAGACCACAAAACCAGGCCCAGGGGCACATGGATGGCTGATTCTTCTGCGTCCCTTGTTTGTTTATTTGGCCTTTGGTTTCAGCTTGTGCTAGGCTAGTTGATTGTTGGTCAAACCTCAAAGGCTCAAACGGTGCACTTCACATGGCAGTGTGCGACCGACCGGGTGTGATGAATGATCTCCATCTCTTGTCCCTTTTCCAAGCGAAGGGTGGACTTTTCTTGGTGTTATAACAAATAATTAAACATGAAAAGGCCAACAAGATGTGTATCTGCCTTGCCTTGGTGTGACATGGCCATGGCCTCACATTTCAACATCCAGGATCTCTTGGCTCCTATTGGTCAGCCGGAGTTAACAATGTTGTTGTGTCTGACATTTGGGTGGGCACTGGCAATATTGTAAGGCTGTGCGATCATTCATCTAAACTTTTCTTTTCTTGCACCTAAAGAAGGTTCGGCGTGACTAACAGTGTTGCTTACAATGTTTCTGATCATGCATGCCTCTTTTCTATAGTACTCATATTATAGCTTCCCTCTCCCAAAGGATTTCTAAAAGTTATACTGACATCTTCTAGAACTGGTCACGGACACTCGAGCCAATGTGCGTTTCCCAAGTTGATACTAGTAATAAACAACGTTATCTCACTATCTAAGTATTGCCTAGATCAAATCTGATTGCGACTGCAATTTTGGTTTTTGGTTTCGCTGAGCCGTAATATATGTTTTTTTTAGTTTTTTCTTATCAACTTAAAACATGTTCACTCATAACTCTATTCATGTGATTTTCAGCCTGGACTTGGCACAAGAGGAAAGGGAGTTATCGATGGCAGAGAGAAATCTGCGCGCGTGGCTCAAGACAAAGCTTTTGGGGTTTGCGGCGGTGGACCGAGCGAGATGGCGACAAAAATCTAGATTGACTGAAATTCGAGGTGATGCAAGTACACGTTTCTTTCACTTGAGAG
The DNA here is from genome assembly GCF_002575655.3 of Aegilops tauschii subsp. strangulata. Taxonomy (NCBI): domain Eukaryota; kingdom Viridiplantae; phylum Streptophyta; class Magnoliopsida; order Poales; family Poaceae; genus Aegilops; species Aegilops tauschii. The sequence continues at coordinate 426,081,012 of NC_053036.3, read as the reverse complement.
CTTCACGAAGGCGGCAGCAGAACTATATCCCGGTGTTGAATGGGGCTAAGAGCATCTCCAGCCGTTGGCTCTCTAGGAGGGGCTAAAAATCGCCCCTGAGAGCGCACCGGCGCTAAACCGCGCGCTGGGGGCGTGATGCCCTCCAGTCGTGGCGCCCACGTTTTAAAAAAAACTTAAATACGGCGCAAACACGGCTCAAATTTAACGCAAACATCGGCGAGTTCGTTCAAATTTAAACATATTTTACAAAAAAAAAACTACTAGGGGCTGCTCCTCGCCGTCTCCATCGCCGCTCCTCGCCGTCTCCCTCGCCGCTCCTCGCCGCCCGCCCTTGCAGTTCTACATGCCGAGGAGGCTGTAGAACCGCGTGTAGTCGCCGCCGCCGTCATCGTCGTCGTCGTCGCCGCCGCCGCCGTCCCTGCTGCATCCCTCCCCTGGTTGGCGCGGCGGGTTGGACGGTCCGCGGGCGTCCTCGTCGTCGTCGCTGTCGAGGATCACGACGCCGTGCTCGTCCTCGCGCCCACGTTTGCGGGCTTCTATTCCCTCCAGGGCCCGGCGCTGCCGGACCATCTCGTCGCGGTAGTAGTCGTCCCGCGCCCACTGTAGGGCCTCCTCGTCGGAGAAGCCGCGCCGGGCTATCTCCTCGTACTCCGGGGGGAGGCCGGGCTCCGGCTTGGGCTCGACGAGGACGAAGCGACCGAAGGGGGGTGGAGTCGCCGATGCGAACGCCGGAGCTGCGGGTGCGCGCGCTGACAGGCGTGTCCTGGGGCTCCGGCTTGACGGGGCGGAGGCAGGGAGAGCCGGACGAGCGGCCGGACGAGGAGGAGGACGCCCCGGGCCGCTCCATGCGCCTCGGCGTCCAGGAGCTCCCACGGCGGCGTTACGCGTGGCCGGCGCGTTACGCGTGGCGGGCGAGGGGACGCGTGTCGCCCGGCCTTCACTACGCCACCCGTGAGGCATCAATGGAGGCTGACCGGCGCGGCAGCGCGCGCAGCTTTGGCATTGATTCACCGCGGGGAACGAGGCGATGAGGACGACGAAGCAGCGAGAAGAGAGTCGAGTCGCTGGCAAGGGGGGCCCGCGGCTCTTCGCGCCAAAAACGATTCGCCCGGCGCCCCCGAGCGCCCCCCAGCGCGCCGGGTTCGGGTTGGGTCCGCCGGCGCCAATTTTGGCCCGAGCCGGCGAAAACTGGGCCCTTGGGGGCGCGACGGGGCCTTTTTTTGGCGCCGGCGGCCGAAAAATCGCCTGGGGGGCCTTGTTGGGGACGCGGCTGGAGATGCTCTAACGGCCCAGTTTATGACCATGAGGGCAAGACCAAGATTTTGTTTGACAGATTCAAGGGGCTTATGGGGGCGTCGTTCACCTGCTCCGCTAGCCTTAATTGGGAGATGTTGGGGTTGCCGAGAAGAGATTTGAGTCACCTTGAGGGTCCCTTTTATGAGCAGGAACTGCTTGCGGCGATACAAGACACTCATGGGGAGAAGGCCCCGGGGCCAGATGGTTTCACCGGGGCTTTTTCAAGGCATCTTGGGCGACGATCAAGAGTGATCTGCTAGCTGCCGTGAACTGTGTGCATAATCTAAGAGGGCAAAACTGGAGCATTCTCAACTCGGCCAATATTGTGCTTTTGCCTAAGAGAGAGGGTGCGCAAGACGCAAATGATTTCCGGCCTATTAGCCTCATGCATAGTATCCCGAAGCTGGTCAGCAAGATGTTAGCAGCGCGTCTGGCACCTGAGATAACGCATCTGGTCACGCATAATCAGAGTGCTTTCATTCGAGGGCGATCAATTCAGGATAACTTTTTGTATGTAAGGAATGTGATCAAGGCCGCTCACAGCTCGAAGGCAACCCTTGTGTTCCTCAAGCTCGATATTGCCAAGGCTTTTGATTCGGTCTGTTGGGGCTTCCTGCTCAAGGTGTTGGAGGCCATGGGGTTTGGTCAGAGGTGGCGTGACATGATTTCTTTGATTTTGTCGTCCTCCTCTTCGAGAGTGCTGCTCAATGGCTCGCCGGGATTGCTGATCTTGCATAAAAGTGGATTGCGGCAGGGGGATCCCCTGTCCCCCTTGCTGTTCATCATCGCTATGGAGCCACTCCAGCGCCTGTTCTCCTTGGCCACTGAAAGTGGCATCCTTTCGCCGCTTCAGACCCGGCTAGTGCGCTTTTGGTCCAGTTTTTACGCCGACGATGCGGCCCTCTTCGTCAACTCCATGCGTTCTGATTTTGTTGCGGTTCAAGCAATTCTGAAGTTGTTCGCTGATGCATCGGGCTTGAAAGCCAACATTCACAAGACAGTGGCATATCCGGTATCTTGCACGGGCATTGATCTCGTGCCTCTCATGGCTGATTTTCGTGGGCAGATGGGTGCCTTCCCGTGCCAGTACTTCGGTTTGCCGTTGGGTGTGAGAAAGCCAAAGAGGACTGAGATGCAGCCGTTGATTGACAAGATTGCTAGCAAATTGGCCCCGAGAAAGGGTAGGCTGCTCAATAGAATGGGAAGGCTGATATACACCAACTCCGTGGTCACGGCTACGGCCACGTACTTCCTGACGGCCTTCCCTCCGGACAAATGGTTGATCAAGAAGATTGATAAGCTGAGAAAGAACTTCCTATGGGAGGCGGATGATGTGTCGATCGGTGGGAAAAGCTTGGTTAATTGGAAGTTAGTCTGCTCGCCCAATAAATATGGAGGGATGGGCATAAAAAAATTGAGTGCTTCAGTCGTGCGCTGCGGTTGCGTTGAGAATGGTTTAAGTGGGATGATAGTGACAGGCCATGGAAGGGGTCAGCCACACCTTGTGACAATATGGACAGGCAGTTGTTCTCCAGCTGCACAACAATCTCCCTGGGTGATGGTAGTGTTGCTAGCTTCTGGACGGACCGATGGTTGGACAGTGAGGCGCCAATGGTGGTGGCTCCTGCCGTCTTCAAGCTGGCACGGTTCAAAAGGATCTCGGTGTGAGAGGGCTTGCATAATGGAAGGTGGATGAATGGGCTACACAGGATGAACAATGAGGAGCAATTGAATCAATTTGTCAAGCTTTGGAATGGGGTGCAATTGACGAACTTGTCGTCAGAAAAGGACACAATTGCTTGGAGGCTTACAACCAATGGTGCATAGTCGGCTGCCTCGGCATATGATGCCTAGTTTATCGCTCGGTTGGAAAAGCCACAGCTGGCCCGAGTGTGGACTACCAAGGTCGAGGGGAAGGTGAGGTTCTACATGTGGCTGCTGCTACAGAACAGAAATTGGACTGACGATAGACTACAGGCAAGAGGATGGCCTCACAATGTGCTGTGCAAGTTATGTGACCAAGAACCGGAAACTGCCAAGCATATCGCGCTGCATTGCTCTTTTGCCAAGGAGGTTTGGTTTCAGTTTCGGCAGAACTACCCCGCTTTGTGTGATGTGGCCGACGAGGCTCAATCCGTTGATGAGTGGTGGATGAGACTATGTTCTGCCTGCGAACCAAAGGAGCGAAATCGGAGAGTGTTCAAGCAAAAAGAATTGCCGGTCCCTGCGCTCGCAGGGATAATCATAGATGATGTGAGGTGTTTCAACGAGGCCACAAGAGAAGTAGGCGCTTAGGGTATCTAATGTAATACGTCTGTTCGGTGTTACAATGTGACATGTGTTGGGAGACGACCTGCTTTTCAGTGGGTGGTCTAGCCATTCTTGTATGACTTCTTTCTTCTATAATGCAAAGGCAGAGCTCCTGCTGTTCGCGTCAAAAAAATTAAACTACTCTAACTGAGGGAGCAATACATTGCTCTACAATTGCCGTATCATGTGACCAAGCAAATTAGATAAATAAAACTCTGCCTCCCACTGACTGGTGTTTTACCTTTGAACATTGGACTTTAACCTATCCCAATACTATGGCCCTCCCACTGGCCAGAACAACTTCAGATCATGTTCCAATTGTGATTAAGATTGGCACATCCATCCCGAGGTCCAAGATCTTTAGGTTTTAAAACTTCTGGCTTCAGCACCCACAATTCAAAGAGATAGTCAAAAACATTTGGGAACATCAGGTCACAGAAACAGACAGTGCCAAGACTATTTCTGTTAAATTTAAAAGACTGAGAAAAGGCCTCAAAATATGGGCAAAGAACTGTTCTAATCACAAACAGTGCATTGCAAAATGCAATGAAGTGATTCTTCTGTATGATCACCTTGAGGAACTGAGGCAATTAACAATGGAAGAGCATAATGGTAGATTTATCCTCAAACAGCACCTTAACTCCTTGCTGCTTATGCAGAAAATTTATTGGAAGCAAAGAGCTACTATCAGGAAAATTTAATTTGGAGAGGCCAATACCAAAATTTTCCAAGCTAAGGCCACTATCAAACACATAAACAACCATATTGCTATGCTCAAGGATGAGAATGCTATTGAACATCATGACCATCACATTAAAGAGGCCATTCTTTTCAAAGCTTTCAAAGATAGGCTAGGTACAACACAAATCACTGCTAACCTGAAGGAAATATGCCCTAGAGGCAATAATAAAGTTGTTATTTTATATTTCCTTATTCATGATAAATGTTTATTATTCATGCTAGAATTGTATTGATTGGAAACCCAAATACATGTGTGAATACCTAGACAAACACTGTGTCCCTCGTAAGCCTCTACTTGACTAGCTCGTTGATCAAAGATGGTTAAGATTTCCTAAGCATGGACATGAGTTGTCATTTGATAACGTGATCACATCATTAGGAGAATGATGTGATGGACAAGACCCATCCGTTAGCTTAGCATATTGATCGTTTAGTTTTATTGCTATTGCTTTCTTCATGCCAAATACATATTCCTTCGACTATGAGATTATGCAACTCCCGGATACCGGAGGAATACCTTGTGTGCTATCAAACTTCACAACGTAACTGGGTGATTATAAAGATGATCTATAGGTATCTCCGAAGGTGTTTGTTGGGTTGGCATAGATCGAGATTAGGATTTTTCACTCCGAGTATCAGAGAGGTATCCTTGGGCCCTCTCGGTAATGCACATCATAAGAAGCCTTGCAAGCAAAGTGACTAATGAGTTAGTTGTAGGATGATGTATTACGGAACAAGTAAAGAGGCTTACCGGTAACAAGATTGAACTAGGTATGTAGATACCGACGATCGAATCTCGGGCAAGTAACATACTGATGGACGAAGGGAATAACGTATGTTTTCATAACGGTTCGACCGATAAAGATCTTCGTAGAATATGTAGGAGCCAATATCAGCATCCAGGTTCCGCTAATGGTTATTGACCGGAGAGGTGTCTCAGTCATGTCTACGTAGTTCTCGAACCCGTAGGGTCCACACGCTTAACGTTCGGTGACAATATTGTATTATATGAGTTATGTGATTTGGTGACCGAATGTTGTTCGGAGTCCCGAATGAGATCAAGGACATGAAGAGGAGTCTCGAAATGGTCTAGAGGTAAAGATTGATATATAGGACGATAGTATTCTTACACCGGAAGTGTTCCAGAGTGTATCGGGTATTTATCGGAGTACCGGAGGGGTTACCGAAACCCCCGGGGGAGGTATATGGGCCATAAGGGGGGAGCACACCAGCGCACAAGGGGTGGCGCCCCCCCTTGGCATGTGGCCGAATTGGAGAAGGAACAAGGGGGGTTCGCCCCCCTTCCTTTCTCTCTTCCCCCTTCCTTTCTTCTCTGGTGGAAAAAGGAAAGGGGGGGCACTTGGGGAAACCCCAAGTAGGATTCGGATCCTACTTGGGGCGCCCCCTGGCTGCCTCTCCTCTCCTCCCACCTATATATATGTGGGGAGGGGGACGCCTTGAACACACAACATCAATTGTTAGCCGTGTTCGGCTCCCCCCTCCACAGTTTACACCCCGGTCATATTCTCGCGGTGCTTAGGCGAAGCCCTGCGCGGATCACTTCACCATCACCGTCACCACGCCGTCATGCTGACGGAACTCATCTACTACCTCGACACCTTGCTGGATCAAGAAGGCGAGGGATGTCACCGAGCTGAACGTGTGCAGAACTCGGAGGTGCCGTACTTTTGGTACTCTATCGGTGGAGCGCGAAGAAAGTTCGACTACATCAACCACGTTGTGAAACACTTCCGCTTACGGTCTACGAGGGTACGTAGACACACTCTCCCCCTCGTTGCTATGCATATCCATGGATAGGTCATTGCGTGTGCGTAGAATTTTTTTTGTTTTCCATGCAACGATTCCCAACCGTGGCATCATGAGCCAGGTTTATGCGTAGATGATATGCACGAGTAGAACACAAAGAGCTGTGGGCGGTGATAGTCATACTACTTACCACCAACGTCTTATTTTGATTTGGCAGTATTGTGGGATGAAGCGGCCCGGACCAACCTTACATGTCCACGCACATGAGACCGGTTCCGCCGACAGACATGCAACTAGTTTTGCATAAAGGTGCCTGGCGGGTGTCTGTTTCTCCTACTTTAGTTGAATTGAATTTGACTACGGCCGGTCCTTGAAGAAGGTTAAAACAGCAAACTTGACGAAACACCATTGTGGTTTGATGCGTAGGTAAGAACGGTTCTTGCTAGAAGCCCGTAGCAGCCACGTAAAACTTGCAACAACAAAGTAGAGGACGTCTAACTTGTTTTTGCAGGGCATGTTGTGATGTGATATGGCCAAGACATGATGTGATATACGTGAGATGATCATGTTTTGTAAAATTTATCGGCAACCGGCAGGAGCCTTATGGTTGTCTCTTTATTGTATGAAATGCAAACGCCATGTAATTGCTTTACTTTGTCACTATGCGTTAGCGATAGTTGTAGAAGCAATAGTTGGCGAGATGATCACGATGCTGCGGTGGAGATCAAGGTGTCAAGCCGGTGACAATGGAGATCATGACGATGCTTTAGAGATGGAGGTCAAAAGCACAAGATGATGATGGCCATATCATGTCACATATTTTGATTGCGTGTGATGTTTATCTTTTATGCATCTTATTTTGCTTAGTACGGTGGTAGCATTATGAGATGATCCCTTAACTAAAATTTCAAGGTATAAGTGTTCTCCGTGAGTATGCACCATTGCAACAGTTCGTCGTGTTGAGACACCACATGATGATCGGGTGTGATAGACTCTACGTTCACATACAATGGGTGCAAGACAGTTTTGCACATGCGGAATACTCGGGTTAAACCGGACAAGCCTGGCATGTACAGACATGGCCTCAGAACACTGGAGACCGAAAGGTCGAACATGAATCATATAGTAGATATGATCAACATAGATATGTTCACCATTGATGACTACTCCATCTCACGTGATGATCGGACATGGTTTAGTTGATTTGGATCACGTATCATTTACATGACTTGAGAGATGTCCATCTAAGTGGGAGTTCTTAAGTAATTTGATTAATTGAACTTAATTTATCATGAACTTAGTCCTGATAGTTTTTGCATATCTATGTTGTAGATCAATGGCCCATGCTATCGTTCCCTTGAATTTTAATGCGTTCCTAGAGAAAGCTAAGTTGAAAGATGATGGTAGCAACTACACGGGCAGGGTCCATAACTTGAGGATTATCCTCATTGCTGCACAGAAGAATTATGCCATTGATGCACCGCTAGGTGAAAGGCCTGCTGCAGGAGGAGATGCTGATGTTATGAATGTCTGGCAAGCTCGATTTGATGACTACTCAATAGTTCAGTGTGCCATGCTTTACGGCTTAGAATCGGGACTTCAAAGACGTTTTGAATGTCATGGACCATATGAGATGTTCCATGATTTGAAGTTAATATTTCAAGCAAATGCCCGAGTAGAGAGATATGAAGTCTCCAACAAGTTCTATAGCTGCAAGATGGAGGAGAACAGTTCTGTCACTGAACACATACTCAAAATGTCTAGGTATCATAATCACTTGACTCGGCTGGGATTTATTCTTCCAGATGATAGTGTTACTGACAGAGTTCTTCAATCACTGCCACAAAGCTACAAAGGCGTCGTGATGAACTATAATATGCAAGGGATGGACAAGACAATTCCCGAGCTCTTCGCAATGCTCAAAGCTACGGAGGTAGAAATCAAGAAGGAGCATCAAGTGTTGATGGTTAACATGACCACTAGTTTCAAGAAAAAGGGAAAGAAGGGGAACTTCAAGAAGAATGGCAAGCAAGTTGCCACTCCCGGGAAGAAGCCCAAAGCTGGACCCAAGCCTGAAACTGAGTGCTTCTACTTCAAAGGGACCGGTCACTCGAAGCGGAACTGCCCCAAGTATTTGGCGGATAAGAAGGATGGCAAAGTGAACAAAGGTATATTTGATATACATGTTATTGATGTGTACCTTACTAATGCTCGTAGTAGCACCTGGGTATTTGATACTGGTTCCGTTGCTCATATTTGTAACTAGAAACAGGGGCTACGGATTAAATGAAGATTGGCTAAGGACGAGGTGACGATGCGCGTCGGGAATGGTTCCAAGGTTGATGTGATGGCCGTCGGCAAGCTACCTCTACATCTACCTTCGGGATTAATTTTAGACCTGAATAATTGTTATTTGGTGCCAGCGTTGAGCATGAACATTACATCTGGACCTTGTTTAGTGCGAGACGGTTATTCATTTAAATCAGAGAATAATGGTTGTTCTATTTATATGAGTAATATCTTTTATGGTCATCCACCCTTGAAGAGTGATCTATTTTTATTGAATCTCGATTGTGGTGATACACATATTCATAATATTGATGCCAAAAGATGCAAAGTTGATAATGATAGTGCAACATATTTGTGGCACTGCCGTTTAGGTCGTATTGGTGTAAAGTGCATGAAGAAACTCCATGCAGATGGGCTTTTGGAATCACTTGATTATGAATCATTTGATACTTGCGAACCATGCCTCATGGGCAAGATGACTAAAACTCCGTTCTCCGGAACAATGGAGCGAGCTAATGACTTATTGGAAATAATACATACCGATGTATGTGGTCCGATGAGTGTTGAGGATCGTGGCGGGTATCATTATTTTCTGACCTTCACAGATGATTTGAGCAGATATGGGTATATCTACTTAATGAAACACAAGTCTGAAACATTTGAAAAGTTCAAAGGATTTCAGAGTGAAGTGGAGAATCATTGTAAGAAGAAAATAAAGTTTCTACGATCTGGTCACGGAGGTGAATATTTGATTTTAAAAAATGTGGAATAGTTTCACAACTCACGCCACCTGTAACACCATAGCGTAATGGTGTGTCCGAATGTCGTAACCGTACATTATTAGATATGGTGCAATCTATGATGTCTCTTACCGATTTACCACTATTGTTTTGGGGTTATGCATTAGAGACAGCTGCATTCACGTTAAATAGGGCACCGTCTAAATCCGTTGAGACGACACCGTATGAACTGTGGTTTGGCAAGAAACCTAAGCTGTCGTTTCTTAAAGTTTGGGGTTGCGACACTTATGTGAAAAGGCATCAGCCTGATAAGCTCGAACCCAAATCGGAGAAGTGCGTCTTCATAGGATACCCTAAGGAAACAATTGGGTACACCTTCTACCACAAATTCGAAGGCAATATATTTGTTGCCAAGAATGGAAACTTTCTAGAGAAGGAGTTTCTCTTGAAAGAAGTGAGTGGGAGGAAAGTAGACTTGATGAGGTAATTGTACCTTATCTCAATTTGGAACGTAGTGCATCAGAGAAATCCGTTCCCGTGATGCCTACACCAACTAGAGAGGAAGCTAATGATGATGATCATGAAACTTCAGATGAAGTTACCGCTGGACCTCGTAGGTTGAACAGAGCACGTTCCGCACCAGAGTGGTATGGTAATCCTGTTCTAGAAGTCATGTTACTAGATCATGACGAACATACGAACTATGAAGAAGCTATGATGAGCCCAGATTCCGATAAATGGCTTGATGCCATGAAATCTGAGATAGGATCCATGTATGAGAACAAAGTGCGAACTTTGGTGGACTTGCCCGATGATCGGCGAGCCATAGAGAATAAATGGATCTTCAAGAAGAAGACTGTTGATGGCAATGCCACTGTTTACAAAGCTCGACTTGTCGCAAAAGGTTTTCGACAAGTTCAAGGAGTTGACTATGATGAGACTTTCTCACCCGTAGCGATGCTTAAGTCTGTATGAATCATGTTAGCAATTACCGCATTTAATGATTATGAAATCTGGAAAATGGACATCAAAACTGCATTCCCTAATGGATTTCTTAAAGAGGAGTTGTATATGATGCAACCAGAAGGTTTTGTCGATCCTAAAGGTGCTAACAAAGTGTGCAAGCTCCAGCGATCCATCTATGGACTGGTGCAAGCATCTCGGAGTTGGAATATACGCTTTGATGAGGTGATCAAAGCATATGGTTTTATACAGACTTTCGGAGAAGCCTGTATTTACAAGAAAGTGAGTGGGAGCTCTGTAGCATTTCTAATATTATATGTGGATGACATATTGTTGATTGGAAATGATGTAGAATTTCTGGATAGCATGGAAGGATACTTGAAGAAAAGTTTTTCAATGAAAGACCTCAGTGAAGCTGCTTATATATTGGGCATCAAGATCTATAGGGATACATCAAGACGCTTAATACGACTTTCACAAAGCACATACCTTGATAAAGTTTTGAAGAAGTTCAAAATGGATCAGTCAAAGAAAGGGTTCTTGCCTGTGTTACAAGGTGTGAAGTTGAGTCAGACTCAATGCCCGACCACTGCAGAAGATAGAGAGAAAATGAAAGTCATTCCCTATGCCTCAGCCATAGGTTCTATGATGTATGCTATGCTGTGTACCTGACCTGATGTGTGTCTTGCTATAAGTTTGGCAGGGAGGTACCAAAGTAGTTCAGGAGTGGATCACTGGACAACAGTCAAGAACATCTTGAAGTACTTGAAAAGGACTAAGAATATATTTCTGCTTTATGGAGGTGACAAAGAGCTCATCGTAAATGGTTACATCGATGCTAGCTTTGACACTGATCCGGATGACTCTAAGTCAAAAACCGGATACGAATTTATATTGAATGGTGGAGCTATCAGTTGGTGCAGTTCCAAGCAGAGTGTCATGGCGGGATCTACGTGTGAAGCGGAGTACATAGCTGCTTCTGAAGCAGCCAGTGAAGGAGTCTGGATGAAGGAGTTCATATCCGATCTAGGTGTAATACCTAGTGCATCGGATCCAATGAAAATCTTTCGTGACAATACTGGAGCAATTTCCTTGGCAAAGGAATCCAGATTTCACAAAAGAACCAAACACATCAAGAGACGCTTCAACTCCATCCTTGATCAAGTCAAGGAGGGAGACATAGAGATTTGCAAAATACATACGGATCTGAATGTGGCAGACCCGTTGACTAAGCCTCTTCCACCAGCAAAACATGATCAGCACCAAGACTCCATGGGTGTTAGAATCATTACAATGTAATCTAGATTATTGACTCTAGTGCAAGTGGGAGACTGAAGGAAATATGCTCTAGAGGCAATAATAAAGTTGTTATTTTATATTTCCTTATTCATGATAAATGTTTATTATTCATGCTAGAATTGTATTAACCGGAAACTTGATACATGTGTGGATACATAGACAAAAGACCGTGTCCCTAGTGAGCCTCTACTTGACTAGCTCGTGATGTGATGGACAAGACCCATCCGTTAGCTTAGCATATTGATCGTTCAGTTTTATTGCCATTGCTTTCTTCATGTCAAATACATATTCCTTTGACTATGAGATTATGCAACTCTCGAATACCGGAGAAATACCTTCTATGCTATCAAACATCACAACGTAACTGGGTGATTATAAAGATGCACTACAGGTATCTCCGAAGATGTTTGTTGGGTTGGCATAGATCAAGATTAGGATTTGTCACTCCGAGTATCGGAGAGGTATCTCTAGGCCCTCTCGGTAATGCACATCATAAGAAGCCTTGCAAGCAAAGTGACTAATGAGTTAGTTGCAGGATGATGTATTACGCAATGAGTAAAGAGACTTGCCGATAACGATATTGAACTAGGTATGTAGATACCGACGATCGAATCTCGGGCAAGTAACATACCGATGGACAAAGGGAATAACGTATGTTGTCATAACGCTTCGGTCGATAAAGATCTTCGTAGAATATGTAGGAGCCAATATGAGCATCTAGGTTCTGAATTGGTTATTGACCGGAGAGGTATCTCGGTCATGTCGACATAGTTCTCGAACCCGTAGGGTCCGCACGCTTAACGTTCGATGACGATATTGTATTATATGAGTTATGTGATTTGGTGACCGAATGTTGTTCGGAGTCCCGGATGAGATCACGGACATGACGAGGAGTTTCTAAATGGTCGAGAGGTAAAGATTGATTTATAGGACGATAGTATTCAAACACCAGAAGTGTTCCGGAGTGTATCGGGTATTTATCGGAGTACCGGATGGGTTACCGAAACCCCTGAGGGAGGTATATGGGCCATAAGAGGGGAGCACACCAGCCCATAAGGGGTGGAGACCCCCCCTCTTGGCATGTGGCCGAATTGGAGAAGGAACAAGGGGGGTTCGCCCCCCTTCCTTTCTCTCTCCCCCTTCCTTTCTTCTCCGGTGGAAAAAGGAAAGGAGGAGGGGGTCGCCACTTGGGGAAACCCCAAGTAGGATTTGGATCCTACTTGGGGTGCCCCCTGGCTGCCTCTCCTCCCCTCCCACCTTTATGTGTGTGGGGAGGGGGGCGCCTAGAACACAAAACATCAATTGTTAGCTGTGTGCGGCGCCCCCCTCCACAGTTTACACCCCCGGTCATATTCTCGCGGTGCTTAGGCGAACCCCTGCGTGGATCAGTTCACCATCATCGTCACCATGCCGTCATGCTGACGGAACTCATCTACTACCTCGACACCTTGCTGGATCAAGAAGGCGAGGGACGTCACCGAGTTGAACGTGTGTAGAACTCGGAGGTGCCGTACGTTCGGTACTCGATCGATGGAGCGCGAAGAAAGTTCGACTACATCAACCGCGTTTTGAAACACTTGCGCTTACGGTCTATGAGGGTACGTAGACACACTCTCCCCCTTTTTGCTATGCATCTCCATCCATAGATCATTGCGTGTGCATAGAAATTTTTTGTTTTCCATGCAACGATTCCGAACATCACCCTCTTCTCTTGGAAACCCTTATAAACACCAATGATGATCTGCAATTCTTAGAGGCTCCTTTCTCCAAAAAAGAAATAGATAATGTGATTGCTAATATGCCCAATGACAAGTCTCCAGGACCAGATGGGTTTAACTCAGCTTTTCTTAAAGCATGTTGGGATATTATAGCACCAGATTTCTAAAAATTGATTGCAGACTTCCATGCTGGCAGTATCAATATGCAAAGCATAAACTATTCCTATATAACCCTCATTCCAAAGAAGGACTCTGCTGCTGTACCAAGTGATTACAGACCTATCTCACTGTTGAACTGTACCCTCAAGATTATCACAAAACTGATGGCTAATAGACTCCAGAAAGTCATTCTGTCACTGGTACATGAGAATAAATATGGTTTCTTAAATGACAAAAGCATTCAAGACTGCCTAGCCTGGTTCTTTGAATATCTCCATCAATGTCACCATTCTAAGAAACAGATTGTACTACTCAAGCTAGATTTTGAGAAAGCCTTTGACATGTTAAGTCATGATACTGTATTTAAGATCCTAAAAGCTAAAGGCTTTGGATATAGATGGATACAATGGATTAAGATGATATACAGCTCGGGTTACTCCTCTGTTCTGCTTAATGGAGTGCCAGGAAAACAATTTATTTGTATGAAAGGGGTGAGACAAGGGGATCCTCTCTCACCTCTCATATTTTCTCTAGCTGCAGATCTCTTACAATCCATGCTGAACAAAGCAATGCAAGCTGATATGATCAAAGCCCCTATCAATCACAACTCCTACAAAGATTTCCCAATGATTCAATATGCTGATGATACAATCTTAATCATTCCTGGAGAGGAGAAACAGCTTATGCATATCAAGAACCTGCTACTGCATTTTGCTAGCTTCACTGGTCTGAAAGTAAACTATATATTCAAAGTCTATTATGATTGCCATCAACACATCAGAGGCCAAAATTAACAGCTTGTCAAATATTATGGGCTGTATGGTGGGCACCCTGCCTATCACCTGCTTGGGACTGCCATTAAGCACCTCCAGACCTAAAGTTGAAGATTTCACACCTATGCTATGCAGGATTGAGAAGATACTTTGGGATGTTCCACTCTCCTCTCCTTTGGGGATAAGCTGGTTCTGGTAAAATCAGTCTTTGCAAGTATGCCCATTTTCTTCATGAGTACCCTGAATCCCCAAAATAGTCATCACCCACATCAACAAACTTTTCTCAAACACTGATTGTTGAAGAAATATGGAAACACAGAATATGGCCCAGCATTAATATGATGGGAGAAGGTTTGTCAGCCCAAAAACCATGGAGGACCGGGTGTATTGGATATTCAAACTCACAATCATGCTCTGCTGATGAAATTCATTCACAAGTTCCTTAACAAAGGAAACACACCATGGGTCAAGATAGTCTGGGAAGCCTATTATAGCAGCAACCATCCTCGAGATAGAAAGATTGGATCTTTCTGGTGGAAAGATATTCTTAAACTTTTACCTAAGTTTGAACAAATTTATCGCTGCAAGGTTGGCAAAGGGGACACAATCCTATCTGGCAGGATAAGTGGAGGGCTGAATCAAAAGTTCTCAGAGTTGTTCTCATTCACCACTCAGGAAAACATCACTCTGCAACAGGTTAATACACAACAATCACTTGAAGATTTTTTTCACAGACCACTATCCAGTCAAGCATATTCTCAGGTCCTCCAACTGCAAAGCTTAGTTACTGATCTGCAACCACTGGACCAACTAGATTTCTGGTACCTACGGGAGAATACCTCTAAATTCTCCTCCATGCAAACATACCAGATCATCATGAGTCCATCACAGACTCATCATCTGTTCAAGTTATTATGGAAATGCTCTGCTAGACTCACCCACAAAATCTTTTTTTGGTTGTTGCTGCATGACAGAGTCAACACCAGAAACTTGCTCAAGAGGAAAAAGATGCCACTTCAGTCTTATAATTGTGCCATGTATTCTGATAACACTGAGGAAACTTTATCACACTTATTCTGGGACCGCAAATTTGCATTGAGCTGCAGGAATCACTTGTTCCCGCAAAAAATAGAGGCATATTGAGTTTTGATGAATGTTGTATTATAGCCCAACTCCTACCCAATGACATAGCATTTGATATCATTCTGATGGCCTGCTAGAGCATCTGGCTGATTAGAAATGATAAGATCTTCAGACAGGCGCCAGTTCATCTAGGGGGATGGAAGTTCTATCTACATGAAGGTCTACAAGCAACAGAAATCAGAGCGAGCGCGGGAAAAGCGCAAAAGATCAAAGCATGGACTGAACATCACCTTTAATAATCTTTACATGTTTCCCCAACAAGGAATCAGTTGATTAGAGTCTTTATTTTGCTGCCTTGTAATTGTACATAATTTTATTAATGAAAATACCGTAGAACGTTATGTTCTACGGTCTTCTCTTAAAAGAAAAACTCCGCCTCCTTCCTCATAAAAAAAGCTATGGTTCCTGCCTCTTGGCGGTGCCGCCGCAGGTCCGCCTCGTCTCTGGTGGCCCTAGGGGCTAGGGCCATGGGGGCGCGGTGGATCCTGGCAAGAGCCGGCAAGAGGGCTTCAATTTTAGTCGTTCCTGTCCGTTTTGTTGGGGTTTATGTCCTGTTCAGGAAGGCGAGACAACGGTGACTCCCTAAAGATGGAATAAAGGTCTCCCTGCCTAGCCCCCATTCTAGCAGTGCATCTAGCATCGTTGCTGGGCATGTGGAGGTGTGTCTCCGGCGGATCTATCTTTGGTGGATTTGCTCGGATCTTGTTGTTGTTCATCTACGTTCGTGTGTCTTTGGGTTGGATCCTTCTATCTACGTTATTCTTCATCAACGGCGGTTGTTTTTTGGTGCGTTGGTCCTATGGGGCCTTAGCATGACGACTTCCTGACTATTTACTACAACAAGTTGTGCCGGACACCGGCGACGGAGGGACGATCACGGCGGCGCGCCTTCGGCTCGCTTCAGTGCTGATAGTCGTCGCTAGGTGGTCTATGATTCTGGATGTAATTTTTATTATTTCTGGTGTTCGTCGTACTACCATGATTGAAAATGAATAGATTAAAAGTTTCTCACAAAAAAAGTTTAGTTTTCTATGAACATAGGTTCTACGGCAACCAAAATTAGGTTTCTATCGAGATCAGTTAGTTGGTGTGAATTTACCATCATCATGATAATATTTGAAAACAGTTTTGCTAAGTCTCAATCGGCTAAGACTTAGAGAAGTCTCAGTCAATGCTATATCCGTGAGATTTACATTGAGATCCGTGCAAAATTTTCTTTTCAGTTTTTTCTTTTTCTCCCTTGCATGTTATATCACTTGATTGAGACTTGATTAAATCTCAGTCGACTGAGAACTAGCCACACCCATTTGAAAAGAGTGAAAATGGGAAGAAGTGTGTACCTCCGGTTCCAAGTCTAGTAAGCAAGTTGTCAACCAGAAACCATTTTAAGTTTAATAGGTATTGTTTAGTAAAGGGCAAGAAAACCTTGCCATTTCAAATTGGGCGCCTCGTAGCGTTAGAATAAGTGGAGAACCAAGCGGCTTCTCATTGACGACCTTCCTATGATACATTCAATTGGTTTGACTGACGTGTCAACAATAGGCTACGTGGATGACGCAAGTATCTATTATTGACCTTTTTTTACAAAAATAATAAATCCTGCACGTTCACCACACTTGATTTTGGACCGACAACGGACCGAACCTCTTTCCCCTCCTCTCCCGAGGCGCTCCTGCGGGCGCCCCCAGGAGGCAATCCTAGCGCCGCCGCCCCCGACTCCTCGCCCCGCCCCTACTCCCTCTTCGCTTCCGGTGGCACCGCCGGCCAAAGGCCGTGTGGCGCAGGTGGTGGCGGGGTGGCTTCCTCCTGCGCACGGATGGAGGACGTCGCATGGCGCCCTCCCTCGCTCCGTGGCATCGGGCACCGGGCCTACCTCTGCACCTGCTTCCTCCCTCGTCCTAGCGCCCTGGTGGACTGCTGGCGCCGCCTCCTCCCCTCCCCCCTCCACCTCAGCTCGTGGGGATCTGGAGGCCCGGGGCGTGCTGGCGTCGGACCTCGCAACCCCTACTTAGATTCGGCTGGTAGTGGCGGTTGGCAACGACAGGGGTGGCTGTCGGTGTCAAATCCGGCAGATCTCGGGTAGGGGGTCTTGAACTGTGCGTCTGAGGATAGATGGTAACAAGGGACAAGTGGGACACAAAGTTTACCTAGGTTCGGGCCCTCCTAATGGAGGTAAAACCCTACGTCCTGCTTGATTGTATTTGATGAATATAGGGGTTACAAGAGTTGATCTACCTCGAGATCGTAATGGCTAAACCCTAGCTGTCTAGCCTATGAGAATTCTGATAGCCTCTATGGACTAAACACTCCGGTTTATATACACACCGGAGGGATCTAGGGTTGTACAGAGTAGGTTTGCAGAGGAAGGAAATAGTACATCCGGACACTAAACTTGCCATCCACGCATATAGGAGTCCTACCCGGACACAAGGAATAGTCTTCTGCTTGTATCTTCACGGCCCATCAGTCCGGCCCATATTAAATGGTCCGGATACCCGAGGACCCCCTAATCCAGGACTCCCTCAGTAGCCCTCGAACTTGCCTTCAATGACGATGTAGTATCCGGCTTTGTGTCTTCGGCTTCGCAAGGTAGGTTCTTCATCATACTTCTGACAAATGATAGTCCGGCCTTGACCTTCATATTCTGCCTTTATGCCTCCTTCCCTGTCGTCGCCTCGATTTCCATGCACCGGGCGAATGCGAATGGTCCACAATAACTTTTTACAAACACACCCCTAACCACACAGGGACAACGCCTATATATAGAGGCTAGATCCCCAAATGCCATTCACATCGTGCAGAGATCACCAGGACCAGCCACAAAAACTTCAAAACATGGCTAGCACCCCTGGCTCTTCTTCGCGCCCTCATGTCCCTCAAGAGGGTGATTGGCAGAGCTGCTCAGTGTCTCATCTTCAGTTGAGTCGACTCCAGACGCAGGGATATCTCCCCCTCGCAGATCTAGTCTCTTGCGAGCGGGATTGGCTTCAATTGGCAATGATGTACTAGCAGAAAATTCCCCCAACCCCAATAAGGAAGAGAGGGTGTGCTTTGTTTCGTTTCTCTTGCGGGGCTTAGGATTTTTCATCCATCCCTTTCTCAGATGTCTGTTGGAGTTTTAGGGAATCCAGCTGCATAACCTCACCCCAGGTTCGATTCTACACATCTCAGGCTTCGTCGCTCTCTGCGAACTGTTTCTGGGCTGCGAGGCTCGTTTCGAACTATGGAGGAAGTTCTTTTGCCTCGTCCCTCTCTATCGAGGGGGCTCCATATTTGAACTGGGAGGCGCCGAAGTATGGCGCATAGCCGGATCAGGCTACCCAATTGGAACTCCCAAAGAGGTATCCCACGAATGGTCTTTGGAGTGGTTTTATATTGATGACGTCCCACTTCCGGACCCAGTTCGGCGCGGCCTCCCTGAATTTTCTAGTGCTCCTTTGAAGAAATGCCTCAATTGGCATCCCCGGAGTCCCAAGGAGGAAGACAGTGTGGAAGTAAAGAGGTTGGTCAGCAAGGTCAGATTACTAGCTCATACCGAGCTTTCGATAATCGAAGTCATGGCCACTGCAATACAGCGATGTGTTCAGCCCCTTCGGTCCAGAGTAACTCCTTTATGGTGTTACAGCAGAGAAGACGCCGCGTCTCATTACAAACGCAAGGGTCCGGACACCCCGGCCGAACTGGCCATGATCTTGGCCGATCTGTATAAGGGAGAAAAAGAAGACTTCCTCCGCTTAAACTGCCGAGAAGGCTTTTCCATGTACAACCCCATTGAATGGGTAAGATTTTGATTATCAGCGCTGCTTTACCTTGCTATCGAGGCACGCTAACCAGATTGTTCTTTGTTGTCTTAAAACAGTCATGGAGGAAGATGATCGAGGAAATTCATTGCCCTTCCCCACAGCCAGAGGATCACAATCGCAATGAAGAGCCTGGCTTCTGCGAGGATCCGGATATATACATAGAGTTCGATGATGGAGTATTTTATCAGGCGAGCCTTGACGGCTTGGATGTGGCTATTACGGCTGGCTACCCCCGCCCTTACTCCTTCTCCATTGTAAGTATTCAAATAGCTTCCTCCCTACTTGCACCTTATCCATTGCACTAAACTGTATTTAATAGGATCGGCGCTCGGCAAGCCGCACTCCCTCAAGAGCGGCCTCTATGCAGGGCGATCGTTCAAAACGAAAGGAAACCGGGAGCGCTGTCGAGCCTTCTCCTCCTTCAAAGAGGAATTTCCTTTGATATATGCCCAAGCATGAGATCAGATTGTTAAATTTCTCTTGTACCTCTATTTCAGGAGGAGCACATGGCAAATCATGGGAAAACGCCCTGCTAGCTGAATGTCAGCTAATCTGGCACCAGACTCGTCAACTAGGACGAGGGCTGATACAGTGCCGGACCCGCCTCCTCAAGAGGATTCGGATGACGTATCCGTCACGAATTCCGAGGTAGAGAGCGTGATGAATCATCGTCGACTGAAAGAGGCCATGCGCTCCGGTTTTCACTGAACAGGAGTTTACCGCACTCAGCTCCGTGGATGCATATATCTGAGCCGCCCGGGACGGACTTGCTGGAGTTACCCAACCGTTTTCAAAGGATATGCAGGTAATAGCTTGTGCAAATGTAATAGATATATGCCAGTAGCCCCCGAGACTTAAAGTAGTTAGGCCAACCGATTTAAGGATCTTTATAATCTGCAGGTTCTCAGGGAGAAGAACAACAAGTTGTCCCAGGAGCCGAAGACAAACCAGATAAAGCTGAATGCCATCACCACAGAGCTTGCGGAGATGAAAAAGGCCACAATGACCACTGATCAGAAGAACAAGCTTGAGGAGGAAAAGGATAAACAAGCCGAAGAGATAAAGAGCTTAAATGCTCAGTTATCGGCCGCGCAGCGAGAAAATAAGAAGTTGAAAGGCGGCATATTTGGTATGACCTTTTGAACCATCTAACTAATGTATAATATCCCATAGTTCGGATTGTCACAACTGTGTTTTTGCAGGTCTGTTAACCGGTTGACCTGAAGAGGAAGTATCTGGATTTCGAGGCAACGTGCTTAAGGAACTATCTGTGATGCATGAACGAGCCCGGATAGCTATGAGAAGTATGGCGACGGCTTTATGGCCATCCGATGCCCCTTGGGAAAGTACGAAGGGGTTGGCGAACCTGTTCAAAGGTTCCCGACGCCGTTTCAAGCTATAAAAGGCGCCCGCATGCCGCGAAGGTGCACGAGAAGCGTGGGCGATGGTGAAAACACGCTACACCGGACTCGACCCGAATCATATGGCCCGAGTTGGACCTCGGGGGCCCGACGGGAAGGAGATTCCCGTGAACTTGGTGTACGAGCAAGTGATGATAGCTGCGAAGTACTCGCAAGAAGACTATACTTTAGACAATCTTATAGATGGTATAGAGAAAGAGTAGGTGTTTGTTCCGACGTATCAATGTACTTTTACTCTTTATCTCCAACCGAACATGTGAAAATTTGTCATCGTAGACTTTCGGCTTCGGCCTCCGAACCCAGAAGGTGGAGTGTTTCCGGATACCATTTGGGAACATAAGAAACATTCATTATGTCCAGAAACCAGCCAACCCAGTCATATTGCTCGAACAGACAAAAATTTAGTTCGGGGAGTTATGTTATATTACTTATGTAACGTAAGAAACATCTTCCAAGAAAAATAGTTCCGTTAAGGGTTCCTTTCCTTGGGTTGGCATGCTTAATTGTGCGTGCCTAGGCTTCGACCCGATTTACGGGGAACCTGTCCCGTTTTCGAAGAATTACAGGAATGTAAACAATCTGTTGTTGCTTGCCGACCAATTATTCTCTTAAGAACGCTAGCTTTCGGCTTCACCCGTCTGAGGTATAGGTCCGGATTACCCGGTTGTAACAATCGCAGAGGCGCTCCCTTTACACCCTAGCTGAACAATCGGGAACGTAGGGTATTAACACAGGAGCGAAGCAACCCAACTTGGCAAAAACTTAAGTCATAGAGGTGCATATAATGGCAAAATTTGTATATAGCGAATGACATAAGCAATGAAAGCAACAAGCTTTTAATAGAAACTTCGTTCAATGAAGCCGCCAGTTATGATGGGGTGTATACATTTAAGGATGTGTACCCCTAACAGTTCGGTAGATCCGAACATACACTGGGATATAAAAAAGGGGAAAAAAGAGAAAGAAAGAAGAAGAGAAAAGAGGAGCCTAGAAACATAAAGGAGGCGGCAGGACTATGCGTAGAACCGTCGAAGCCGAGCAGCGTTCCATGGATTCTGTTGGGGAACGTAGTATTTAAAAAAAAGTTCCTACGATCACGCAAGATCTATCTTGGAGAAGCATAGCAACGAGCGGGGAGAGTGTCTCCACGTACCCTCGTAGACCAAAAGCGCAAGCGTTTTGTAACGCGGTTGATGTAGTCGAACGTCTTCGCGATCCAACCGATCCAAGTACCGAATGTACGGCACCTCCGTGTTCAGCACACGTTCAGCACGATGACGTCCCTCGAGCTCTTGATCTAGTTGAGGACGAGGGAGAGTTCCGTCAGCACGACGGTGTGGCGACGGTGATGATGAAGTTACCGGCGCAGGGCTTCGCCTAAGCACTACGACGATATGACCGAGGTGTGTAACTGTGGAGGGGGGCACCGCACACGGCTAAGAGAAGACTTGGTGTGCCTTTGGGGTGCCCCCCTCCCACGTATATAAAGGAGGGAGGGAGAGAGGCCGGCCCCCTAGGGGCGTGCCAAGAGTATGGAGTCCTACTAGGACTTCCAAGTCCTAGTAGGAATCCCTTTCCTTTTTTCGGAGTAGGAGAGAAGGAAAGAGGGAAAGAGAAAGGGAGTAGGAAAAGGCAAGGGGGGTGCCACCCCCTTCCCCTAGTCCAACTCAGACCCATGGGGGGCGGCACCTCCCCTTGGCCTGCCTCCTCTTTTCCCCTATGGCCCAATAAGGCCCATTACTTCTCCCGGTGAATTCCCGTAACTCCCCGGTACTCCGAAAAACACCCGAATCACTCGGAACCTTTCCGATGTCCGAATATAGCCTTCTAATATATGAATCTTTACCTCTTGACCATTTCGAGACTCCTCGTCATGTCCGTGATCTCATCCGGGACTCAGAACAAACTTCGGTCATCAAATCACATAACTCATAATACAATTCGTCATCGAACGTTAAGCGTGCGGACCCTACGGGTTCGAGAACTATGTAGACATGACCGAGACACATCTCCGGTCAATAACCAATAGCGGAACCTGGATGCTCATATTGGTTCCTACATATTCTACGAAGATCTTTATCGGTCAAACCGCATAACGACATACATTGTTACCTTTTTCATCGGTATGTTACTTGCCCGAGATTCGATCGTCGGTATCACCATACCTAGTTCAATCTCGTTACCGGCAAGTCTCTTTACTCATTCCGCAATGCATCATCCCGCGACTAACTCATTAGTCACATTGCTTGCAAGGCTTATAGTGATGTGCATTACCGAGAGGGCCCAGAGATACCTCTCCGAAACTTGGAGTGACAAATCCTAATCTCGATCTATGCCAACCCAACAAACACCTTCGGAGACACCTGTAGAGCATCTTTATAATCACCCAGTTACGTTGTGAAGTTTGATAGCACACAAGATGTTCCTCCGGTATTCGGGAGTTGCATAATCTCATAGTCAGAGGAATATGTATAAGTCATGAAGAAAGCAATAGCAATAAAACTTAACGATCATTATGCTAACTAACGGATGGGTTTTGTCCATCACATCATTCTCTAATGATGTAATCCCGTTCATCAAATGAAAACACATGTCTATGGTTAGGAAACTTAACCATCTTTGATTAACGAGGTAGTCAAGTAGAGGCATACTAGGGACACTCTGTTTGTCTATGTATTCACACATGTACTAAGTTTCCGGTTAATACAATTCTAGCATGAATAATAAACATTTATCATGATATAAGGAAATATAAATAACAACTTTATTATTGCCTCTAGGGCATATTTCCTTCAGATTCGGCTCAAGGCGATTATCCGATGCATTACGAAGGCGATAGGCTCCTCTTCGGAGAACTTCATCTATGATGAAGGGGCCCTCCCATTTTGGTTTGAGCTTGTCCTTCTTCTTCTCTAGGAGACGTAAGATGAGATGGCCAACATTGTCTGTCTTGGCCCGCACTTCTCTGCTTTGGTATCGTCTGTCCTGTTACTGATAGAATGCGGAACGGGCCTTTGCAATATCATGCTCTTCTTCAAGGCCGTCTAGGTCATCTTGCTGATCGAGCTCGGCTTCTCGCTCTTCGTACATGCGCACTCGAGGTGAGTCATGAATAATATTGCAGGGCAAAACAGCCTCTGCACCGTACACCATGAAGAAAAGTGTGTATCCGGTCGTCCGATTAGGCGTAGTCCACAGCCCCCAGAGCACGGAATCGAGTTCCTCAACCCAATGCTTATCTGACTCCTGCAGGGAGCGCATCGGTCTGGGTTTAATGCCACTCATTATCAGGCCGTTGGCCCGTTCAAAACTTGACTGTTAGTTTGAGGGGGTAGACAGATGCATAGTCGAGTTTAATGCCCAAGTTAGCGCACCAGTTTTTTACCTCGTCGACTGTAAAATTAGAGCCATTATCACTGATGATACTGTGCGGGACGCCATAACGGTGTACCACACCGGATATAAAGTCGATCACTGGTCCTGCTTCAGCCGTTTTTATTGGTTTGGCCTCTATCCACTTAGTGAATTTATCCACCATGACCAGCAAATATTTCTTTTTGTGGATTCCCCCTTTAAGGGGTCCGACCATGTCTAGCCCCCAGACCGCGAAAGGCCAAGTGATGGGGATTGTTCGTAAGGCGGTGAGAGGCATGTGACTTTGATTGGCAAAAAGCTGACATCCTACGCAACGTTGCACAAGGGCTTGTGCATCTTCTCAGGCCGTTGGCCAGAAGAAACCTGTACGGAAGGCCTTGCTTACAAGGGCCCGAGCTGCGGCGTGATGGCCACCTAGACCAGCATGTATTTCAGCCAAGAGTTGCCATCCCTCCTCTTCGGAGATGAACCTTTGAAGGACTCCAGTAGTACTTTTATTGTGTAGTTCACCTTCGTGAACTTTATAGGCTTTAGAACGTCAAACTATGCGACGGGCCTCATTTTGATCATCAAGAAGTTCCTGTCTATTGAGGTAGGCCAGGAAGGGTTCGGTCCATGGAGCAATAACGGCCATGATTTCATGGCCGGAGGGTGTTATTTTGGCACCCGAACCCCCGATGATATCCGTATTGTGTTCGGCTGCTGAGGGAGTGATCAGGTTCGGACTAGTATTTCCGCTCTCGTCCTGCCACACCATGGATGGCTTAAAGAGCCTTTCCACAAAGGTATTAGGTGGGACAGGATCGCGCTTGGCGCCCATTCGAGCAAGGATGTCTGCTGCCTGGTTACTGTCTCGAGCAACGTGATGAAACTCGAGCCCCTCAAACCGAGCCGATATTTTTAATACGGCGTTTTGATACGCCGCCATTTTGGGATCTTTTGCATCGAACTCTCCATTTATCTGGGATATTGTGAGGTTCGAATCACCGCGCACCTCAAGGCGTTGTATGCCCATTGAGACAGCCATTCGAAGACCATGTAGAAGTGCCTCGTGTTCGGCTGCGTTATTGGAGTCTGTATACATGATCTGCAGCATGTAGCGGGCTGTGTCCCCCGTGGGGGATGTCAATATGATACCAGCCGCCAATCCGGCTAACATTTTAGAGCCGTCGAAGTACATGATCCACTTGGAATATGAGCTGTACTCTTTAGGGAGCTCGGCTTCCGTCCACTCGGCGACGAAGTCGGCCAGCACCTGAGATTTAATAGCTCGGCGCGACTTGTATGTGATTTCAAATGGCAAGAGCTCAATGGCCCATTTAGCTATGCGGCCGGTGGCATCCCTATTATCTATAATGTCATTAAGTGGTACTTCGGATGCCACCGTGATCGAACACTCTTGAAAATAGTGCCAGAGTTTGCGGGATGCCATAAAGACTGCGTAAGCAATCTTTTGATAGTGAGGGTATCGGGATTTGCTTGGTGTAAGGACCGCTGATACATAATACACTGGTTTCTGGATGGGGAATTTATGTCCCTCTTCCTCTCGCTCGACGATGAGTACGGCGCTCACTACCTGGTGAGTTGCCGATATATAGAGCAACATAGGCTCACCAACAGTTGGGGCGGCTAGGATTGGGTTGCCTGTTAATAAGGTTTTTATTTCTTCCAATCTGGCTGTAGCTGCGTCCGTCCATTCGAAGTGGTCGATGCGTCTGAGCAGTCTATAAAGAGGTAATGCTTTTTCTCCTAATCTAGAGATGAAGCGGCTCAGAGCTGCCACACACCCTGCTAGTTTTTGGACCTACTTTAAGTCCGTTGGTATGGCCAATTGTGACAAGGCTCGGATTTTGGCTGGGTTCGCTTCAATTCCTCTATTGGAGACAATGAACCCTAGCAGCTTTCCGGCTGGAACGCCGAAAACACATTTTTCCGGATTAAGCCTTATGTCATATGTTCAAAGGTTGCCAAATGTGAGGCGGAGATCGTCCACCAATGATTCGACGTGTTTAGTCTTGATGACCACATCGTCCACATATGCTTCCACTGTCTTGCCGATTTGTTTTTTCCAAACATGTTTGAATCATGCGTTGGTAAGTGGCACCAACATTTTTAAGCCCAGAAGGCATAGTGTTGAAATAAAAAGGCCCGTACGGGGTAATGAACGCCGTTGCGGCCTGGTTGGACTCCTTCATCTTAATCTGATGGTATCCGGAGTAAGCATCGAGGAAACACAATGAGTTGTGTCCCGCGGTTGCATCGATAATCTGGTCAATGCGGGGCAATGAGAAAGGGTCCTTGGGGCAAGCCTTATTAAGGTCTTTGAAATCGACACAAAGGCGCCAGGATTTATCTTTCTTTGGCACCATGACCAAGTTGGCTAGCCAATCTGGGTGTTTGATTTCTCTGATGAACCCGACCTCGAGTAACTTAGCTAGCTCCTCCCCCATAGCTTGCCGTTTGGGTTCGGAAAATCGCCGTAGCGTTTGCTTGACTGGTTTGAACCCCTTGATTATGTTCAGGCTATGTTCGTCCATTCTGCGTGGGATTCCGGGCATGTCTGAAGGGTGCCAGGCAAAGATGTCCCAATTTTCACGTAGGAACGCTCGTAGGGCGGCATCGACCGTCGGATCCAGCTGTGCTCCGATCGACGCTGTTTTATTAGGATCTGTCGGGTGCACTTGAAATTTAACTATTTCATCTCTGGTTTGAAAGAGCTAGATTTGGGCCTCTGATCGAGGATCACATCGTCTTTGTCCATCATGGATCGCAGGGTGGTTAGTTCTTCGACCACGAGGTCTTCGGATAGTGCCTCGAGGGCCAAGGATGCGGTTTTGTTTTCGGCGCGGAGTGCTATATCCGGATCACTTGTGATAGTGATTACTCCGTTGGGCCCCAGCATTTTAAGCTTCATGTACCCGTAATGGGGTATGGCTTGGATGCGTGAGAAGGCGTCCTGCCCCAAAAGGGCGTGATATCCGCTGTTGAAGGGGGCCACGTGGAAGAGCAACTCTTCGACCTGTAATTCTCAGGCGTGCCAAATACTACATCAAGTTTGATTTTCCCCGAACAGCGTGCTTCTTGACTATTGATGATACCTCGAAAGGTGGTACTGCTTTGCTCGATGCAGGCCTTGTCAATTTGCATTTTGTCGAGCGTGTCCTCATAGATGAGGTTAAGTTCGCTGCCATCGTCCATCAGCACTTTGGTGAGTCGAAAGCCATCCACAATTGGGATTAAGACCATTGTGGCTGGTGCTCGGACTGATCGGGCCCTTGGTTCATCTTCTAGGAAAGTGATTGCTGCGTCGTTCCAAGGGCTCATTGCGGTTACTTGGTTGATTTCAGTGAGGTCGCGGAGCGCCCTTTTGCGCCGATGATTTGAAGAGAAGGTCTCGAAGACCGTGAAGACGTTAAGATCGTCATCCTCCGGAGAATGCTTATCTGGAGTAGCATTGGTGAGGATAGCATCACCGCTTTTAGCCACTTGCCGGAGTACCCAACATGCCTGAAGACTGTGAGTTGGTTCGGTGTTTGGCGTCGCATGTATCTGACAGGGTTTGTCGAGGAGTTCGTCGAGAACTGTTCTGTATCCCGTAAAGGGTTTGTTTTTCTTGCCAACGGGCTTGTGATCGGATGCCTTGTAAGGGTGTATCCGTTTTGCCCGTGTGGTGGACTGCTTAAAGGCAGCGGGTTCCAACCGGGCTTTCTAGGCCTTCCATGTGCTTTCCATCGCGCAGTACTTCTGTACTAAGTGTGATAACTCCGAAAAGTCCTGGATGCGACGGTGGTTGAGGGCGTTCAGAATTCCCTCGTCCGTACAATTACGATAAAAAACCGGAACTGCATCGTCATCGCAGCAATCTTTAATCTTGTTTTTAACAAGGAGGAATCTGGCCCAGAAGTGATGGACCGTTTCCTGAGGTTGCTGCCGTATGTACATTAGGTCACATATGTCTGGAGGGCCTGAATTACTTGGAGAGTATTGATTGTGGTGGGTGGGTGGGTTAAAACCCGAATCCTGACCCGAGATTGGAGCTTGAAAAATCTCCGAGGTCACCAGTTCGGGTCCGGGAAGATCCAAGTGCTTTTCGGGCTCTATGTCCGACCCTGAGTTCAGAGGACGTGAGTCTCATCCCGAGGGAGGGTGTCCGGCTCGAGGGGCGGAGATCCGTACATAGCTGGTCTTTAACTTAGGGGAAGAAGTGTTTTCGGCATGTTCCTCGACGACCGCTACCAGATGGGTGATTGGCGGGGACTTGATTTCCCTCTGATTGGGTTTGAGCCCGATCCGATCATAATCTCTTGCAAGCCCCAGGGCGACGATGCGATCTAGCAGCTCGTTTAAGGACGAGACATCCGCTGGATCCATCTTTCGGAGTGTTCGTGGCCGATGCGGAGGTGATGTTTGGCGATCGTGGGGGCCGCCGTCGGCTTGACGGCCGTGCGAGTGCCCATGGTGAAACCGCCGAGGTGGAGGACCTGTCCTGAAGTTAGGTTCTTTCCAGAAGTGATATCATTATTGATGACAAGGCGAGCCATCGATCCTTCTGTCGACAACACGATGGAACTCTCAATGAAAGCACCAATGTCGGTGTCAAATCCGGCAGATCTCGGGTAGGGGGTCCCGAACTGTGCGTCTGAGGATAGATGGTAACAAGGGACAAGTGGGACACAAAGTTTACCCAGGTTTGGGCCCTCTTAATGGAGGTAAAACCCTACGTCGTGCTTGATTGTATTTGATGAATATAGGGGTTACAAGAGTTGATCTACCTCGAGATCGTAATGGCTAAACCCTAGCTGTCTAGGCTATGAGAATTCTGATAGCCTCTACGGACTAAACCCTCCGGTTTATATACACACCGGAGGGATCTAGGGTTGTACAGAGTCGGTTTGCAGAGGAAGGAAATAGTACACCCGGACACTAAACTTGCCGTCCACGCATATAGGAGTCCTACCCGGACACGGGGGAAAGTCTTCTGCTTGTATCTTCATGGCCCATCAGTCCGGCCCATATTAAATGGTCCGGACACCCGAGGACCCCCTAATCCAGGACTCCATCAGTGGCCGATGGCCCTTCTAAGGTGGTGGTGCTGCAACTGGTGTTCGTTCTACTCCGGTGGGGTGGTGGGGCACCGACTGGACCTGGCTAGGGCGTGGAGGCGCAGGTGGTGTGGTGGTGGTTGACGCCCCTTCGGAGGCCTTCTTCGGCGGCAGGGTACGGTCGATCCGGCGGCCCTCGCTGACAGACGGGTGCCTGCCTCTTCCTCGCATGGTTCTGGCCGGAGGCCGTGGTAGGGCGACAACGGTGATGCAGGGGAGGCTGTTGGAGGGACGGGTAGACTAACTACCTGTCACCAGCGCAGGGGTGCGCCAGTCCGGACGAGCTCTGCTCCCCCTCCCCTTTTCTTGGCCTAGTGCCTCCTAGCCGCTGACCGTAGTTCAGGGTGGGTCGGTCACCGGCGGTTTCGATGGTGGTAGGGATCTACCAGTCGGCTCGAAGCTCATGCCTTTGATGGTCTCCGAAGTGTCTGGATGCAGGGCGGCGGCCTTGGTGGCGGGAGCTGCGGGCTCGTGGGCTGAGCTTGTGGCTCAGGCATTGACGGGCTTGCTGTCATGGCTAGCGGGTGGCGTGGGGGCGGGCCTTCGACGTACTTGGTGGTGGTGGTGTCGGCGATCTCATGTAGGGTTGTACCCCGGGCGGAGGCGGAGGGTGGTGGCCGGGGTGAAAACCTCGTCTGGCTTGGGCCAGACCGATGACAACGACGTCCATGCGGCGTTCCCTTCTCGAGGGCTCCATCGTGGTGGCCCTATGTCCTCTGTGTTACTCTGGGTGAAAACCTCGATTCCCTGGATCAAGCGGTGTCGGCTCTTCGGTTTCGTTTCTTTCCTGGAAGCACCGCTTTGGAGTCCCGGGTTCGTCGAGTTGCGGCTTCGTCTCCTCGCGGTGACTCGTTCACGGTGGAGAGCTCTTTAAATCCTTAGCTATGCTCTTCTGCCTACTTGTTGTTTGCTTTGGGGTGTTTGGAGTAGTGTTGCTGTTCGTCAGCTCCCTTGTATCTGCCTTGGATTTGTGTGTGTGGTGTCCGGTGGTTTGCATCATGTATGTCGACCATTGCTTTATATATAAGTGGGGCGAAAATCTTTTTCGGTAAATCTCGAGCGTTCGGATTTTGCCGATGGCAACGCGAGGATGGCAAATTTAGTGGGCAAGCATGACAATTTTCTATCAAAAACAAACCGAGGACAAAATTGTTGTGCTTACCAACTAAATTTGTCATCCTCCCGTCAAGTAACATAAAAAATGTTTGATCTACTATGGGCAAAATCCGAACGTTCGGGACTTATCGGGGTCTTTTTTTAACCATTGTTATTTTTTATTATTGTAACAGATAAAAACACTACTAATTTTTAATTCAAAATGAATCTGTACGGCACTTGATGTATAGGCCAGCGCCATTTTCCTTTAAAAAAAGATCTTCCTATAATGAACGTCCCAAGGCACTTCTTTCAAAAGAATGCGTCAAGAGTTTTTTTGTTTGACTTTCTGAAAGACATAGATAGATTTCTTTCCTATCCGAAAGACAAAAGACTGCGCACTAGCCACTAGATAAAGAAATCATCACTGTCTGGAAGCATTCCACCCTCCGATTTTCATATTTTTCAAGGAGACGAACCGTACCACAAAGTCTAGGGTGACCTGGAATTGGCGCCGGCTGGTGGAAACTGAGGTGTGCCGGCCGGCCGGTGAGGCCTTGGATATCCCTTCCTCTACAAGTGAAAAAGGTATCCCATGGGTCACGTTCTCTCCGTGGAAATCTCTTTCTCTGCGAGCACAGGTGTCAGCATGGACACGCAAAGGTCGGTAGGGGTATTACCGAATTGGAAGGTCTGGAACCGAAGAAGGTGATGGTGCGCGCCTTCCTCGGATCGGCCTGCCAACATACATACACGTCCGAAAAGATCCGGTGACGACTCTGTGCTGTAATGTCTCCTGGGGCGGCGCAACCACACGTACGGGCTTGGAGTGCAGAGGCAGCAACCGTCAACACCGTGTGCGTCTGTCTCGCACTCTCTCTCACGTGCACCCATAACGATTCGATCAAGCATGTCAAGATATGGATATCTCATGGTCTCATTTAATCATGGTTCGTACTAAGGCGGACACCAGAATTTGGATGCTGCATGCATTGCCAGGGAAACTGTCTACCTATCGTCGTGAGGAAATGTGCTATACTAGTAGTATCTTGAACGTGGAGTCACAGGGAACGGTTGCTTTTGTAGATCGGCAGAGGTGATCCATGTCCATGCTGTTTGTTGTTCCGATGCTGACTTCCTCACAGTCCAAGGTAGTACAGTAGTAGTTCACATCATGGATCAGCCGGCCCCTCAAATTCCCTCCCTTCCGTCCGTCCGTCCGTCCGTCCGTGTGTACGTCGTGTCGGTGTGTGTTAACACTTGACATGGACGTGGATGATACTAGT
The DNA here is from genome assembly GCF_002575655.3 of Aegilops tauschii subsp. strangulata. NCBI lineage: Eukaryota > Viridiplantae > Streptophyta > Magnoliopsida > Poales > Poaceae > Aegilops > Aegilops tauschii. The sequence continues at coordinate 426,049,732 of NC_053036.3, read as the reverse complement.
GCAACACCCAACCCGAGCATAGTACCGGACCGGACCGGACCCCCACCCACTGACCCAACCGAACCCAACCAAACCAAACCCTGCGGCGGCGAGCAAAAGCGCCTCCCCTCCGCGCGGGCGGGGCGAGGGCGTGTTTGTTACCATCACGCCGGGCTCATGACTCATGAGGCCAACTCCACCACGCGACTCCATCCAGTCCGGTCTCGTATGTTTAGAGTAAAAGGGACAAACGAGACGGCCCAGCGCGCGACGGCCTGAACCCATCTGATTCGTTTTGTGTCCGGACCGACCCATTTCGAGCGTAAACATGCGCCAGGTTTGGGTCGCGGCGGACAACAAACGGACGCGTCGCTCGTCCGCGTCGGGGCCGCGTGGCAGGCGGCCACCTACCTCTCACTGCTCGACATCAATGCGCACGCGCGGCCAGCCACGTCTGTCATCCGCCTAGGCGAACGGTTGCGGTCCTTCTTAAATGGGAAAGCCGTGGACCGGTCGCCGTCCACACTAACCCACTCCACCCAGCGGCCTCATCGAAACCCGACAACCCCAAACCCCAAACCCTAGCCTCGAACTCGCCGGCCGGCCGCCTCGCAGCCATGGGGCTATGGAACCACGCCTGTCAACCCCAAACCGCCTCGCAGCCATGGAGCTCCTCGTCGGGGCGCCGCCGCGGCTCCGTGAAGAAGGAGGAGCCCGCATCACCACCGCGTCGGGCCCCCGCGCCGCCCGCGTTCTCCATCGCCCCCACGGCCGCCGGCGAGCGTGACCGGCACTACATCGAGGCGGCCGTATACCGCTGCTATTGGGAGACGAGGACGCCGCTCCCCTGGAGCGACGTCCACCTCCCCAATAACTGGCACTTGTCCGCCGACTGCGTGCCGATCCCGCCGGTCCCGTTGAGCGGCCGTGCGCGCCGCCAGGAGATCGAGCGCCGCCGCCGCCTCCTCCCGGACGACCTGTACTACGTCGACAGGTACGCCCCGGACTCGCCCCTGTGGGGCACGTGGTTTCAGGACGAGCAAGACATGCGGCAGGCGTCCTTCTTCGCCAGCACATCGACGGGGCCGCGGCGGCCAGGTCCAGAGCGCCGAGCGGCTGCTCCCCAGGTGCGGGGACGTACGCGGGTGCGCGACCTCACGCCCACGCCGTCGCCTACGCCATCTCCGTCGCCACCACCTCCTCCTCGCATGACAGCGGAGGAGCAGGCCCGTCTCATGGCGCGTGTCATGGAGGACTCCATGTGCACGCACGATGAGCGCCAATGGGAGGGCCTCGAGGAGATGACGGCCCTCTCCGCGGCCGGCGACGTCGCCATCCCCGAGCTGGAGATGGTGGCGAAGGAGGAGGTGATGGAGGAGGCGCCGGTGGCTGCGTTCCACCCGGCCCTGGTGGGCCAGCACTGGAGCTGATCGTGCACGGCTCCGGAGGTGGCAGACGCCGTGGGGGCGTGAACTGGTGCCCCACGCCGCCGCGGTCACCGGAGCGGGACGCCTCGCCACGGGAGGAGGTGGTGCAGGCACCTGCCACCTTCCAGCCCGCCACCCCCGTGCATCACGGACCGCCGGCCCACCTCTGGACGCCGCCGGACTACGCCGACCTCGTCAGCGACGACGACAACACCGGCGGCCACTGAAGACGGCGACGGCCACGGCATCGACGAGCGCGGCAGGAGCGCGCGGGCGGCGTTTTTTATTTTGTTTTTATGTTAATTATGGCACTGGGCCGTTTAAGTGAACCGTGAAACTGGGCCGTTTTGTGGCCGTGACCCCTAACTTATGTTTTAAGTTTTTTTAACTGCGTTTATTTACTTTTTTAGTCATTTTATTTAAGTTTTTCTGTTTTTTTAATCACGTCCAACACGAACATGATTTAGGATGCGGCCACGCATTGAGCGCACCCACGACCCAACGGACAGACGCGGACTTGGGCGAACCCATTGCCGCCCTAAAGGAACAAAATCCGGCTAAACCGGACGTCCGTTTGGGTCGTGCGGTGGGCCTGAGTCATGAGGAGGGACTCTAGCTAGCTACTCCCCGGCCGGACCCGCAGCACACCCCATGCGAGTGCGAGATGAGGTTGTGCGCGTTGCATCATGCCAACCGTGCCGGCCGGCCAAAAGCACGGCACCACCACCACGCTGCGCCACCACTCCATCTCCATGCAGATCAGCAGATGCAGGCATGCATCCGAGCTGCTATGCTAGTGCTAGCTAGCTCAACTCCAGCGATTAATCACTTCTTCCATTGTTTTCTTCTCTTCTCTTCCCTTCAATAAATCAATGAATGAATAAGAAAGAGAACGCTACGGCTTCAGCTGCATCATTCCTTTTCCATACCTTTGCTTGCTTCTTGCGTCACATTGCAGAGTCGTTGGAGCTTGTACAGGTAGGCGCACACCCGCGATCGCTGCGGCGGAACAGTTTTCTGGAAGGATGGGTGCGTTGAGACTTTTTTTTCTTTTTCGATTCGAAAGGGTGGCAGGCACTGACTTTTGATTTTCGATTGTTGGTGAAGAAACAAGAGGCACGTAAAGACGCCCGTCTTTCTAGTCTAGTCCCAAGCGCTCAAGAGGCAACGGACGGCGCAAGTTAATTTGCTGTGCACGTACGATACAACAGCACATGTACGCGCGCGAGTGGTGTGCTAATTAACAAGGATCACGATGCGGTATGGATATAGATAGACCTACAAAACGAGTAGTATAGATGCTTTCGTACGTGTGCAATTTAATTACTTTTGTCCAAAGGACAAGCTATGTGACGATTACGGTTATGTAATGGATGATTAGGTACACAACCTTCTCCTGAAATATCATATTAAAAAAGACCCCAGTGTTTCCTCCTTCCGTCGGAGCCACCGCCGGTCCGCTTTATCTCTGATGGCCTTTGGGTCATGGGGTGCGGAGGCCTCGGCCCCTAGCCTGCGGGAGGGACCTCGTTCTCGTTCTTGTTAGGTTCAACGTCTTGGTTGGAGCTGTGTGATGGCGGCGATGTCTCTCAGTAGAAAAAATGTCTCGCACATTCTATCCCCGTCCTAATTGTGCGTCTAGTTTAGTCGGAGGGCATGTGGAGATGTGTCTCTGTCGAATCTCGCTGGATTTTGTCGATGCTGATCTTCGCTGGATCTGTTTGGATCCGGTCTATATTCGTGTTTGTTTGGGTGTTTATAAATTTGATCCTTCCGACCTATGACTTTTTTTATCGGCGATTGTTGCTACTCTGGTGCATTGGTCCTATGGGGTCTTAGCACGACGACTTACCGACTGTCTACTATAATATGGTTTGCCCGGCTCCGAATAGGGAGGGGCAATGACGGCGGTGCGGTTTCGGCTCGCTCCAGTGCTTGTAGTTGTCGCTAGATAGTCCACAGACGTGGTTGTAATTTTTATTATCTCTGACGTTCCTTGTACTGACATGATTGAGCATGAATAAATCAGAAGTTCCCCGCAAAAAATTATCATACCAACCGATTCTTTTTTTAATCTGAATACTGGCCGACATGACAGTGCAATGAAACGGTCCTATTCTGTCCATGTCACAATACTGTCCTACGTATATGGTATTGAAACAGTCTTCAACATCTCATGAAAATACGCCGCATATAATAAATATCAAATGATGTCATTGAACGGACTACCTATTCTTGTTTTCGATGACCAGTCCCCGTTTAGGAATAATATCCCCGTCCCATCCTCGTTCCATCGATGCGGTTAGCGTCGGCGGAGTGAGTGTGGAGGTGTGCCTTCGATGGATCTTTCCAAATCCGGTAGATTTTTATTTCCGGTGAATCTGTCTGGATTCAGTCGACGCTCGTGGTATTTGAAGTATCTATGTGCTCTTTTCAATGTCTTCTTCTTCGGGGTGGAGTTTTGCTACACAGATCGTGGCACCCAACGTCCTCTGGTCTACATCAACGGCTTTCTGGCTACTGCTTCTACAAGCTCCTGAGTTTAAACAAGTTTGATTCGTTGAGGCGGAGGCCCAGAGGCGGCAACGAGCTTTGCTCACGGCATGTCGTCGGTGGATGCAAGAGAAAGAAGATTTCGGTACACCTAAGGAATTGGATGTAATTTTTTTCCCCAAGAGTGTTTGTAAAGACATGTGATAATAAATATATGGTCTTTTTAATAAAAGAGTGAGCAAAGAGTGTAATGTAACTGCTCATTTTTTTAATAAATAGCTGCTCATTTGATGTGCCATGGATCGACCTACAATTTTTTTGATTATTTTGTATAGGTGCTTTCGTACATGTGCAATCGAGCTACTTTTGTCGAAAGGACAAGCTATGTGACGATTAGGGCTTGGAGCCAGGTCCAGAGACCGGATCTCGTCGTGGGCCCGCCCCAAGATCGAATCTGGTTCGTGGGCGACGACGTCCGTAGAGTCTTCAAGCCAATATGACACCCAGCCTGATAAGACAAGTTTGCCGCGAGAATACGCGGCATATTCCAGATTGCCAAACCGGAGGGCTTGGCCTGGGGAAGGTTCTCCTCCTGACTGAGATGACCACCGGGGTCGGCGCAGTACAATGCTGTCGAAGGCAAAAAGTTGGCCGGGGACGAAGATATCCCCACGGTCGATGCTAGCGTTGATCCGAAGACCAGCCATCGAGCTCTCGTGATCACCTGGCGGGACTTGTATGGCCACCAATGTCAATGCTAAAACCGGCAGATATCGGGTAGGGGGTCCCAAGCTTGGTGATGTGAGCTAGATGATAGCAGAAAGAGTAGGGACACGATGTTTTACCCAGGTTCGGGTCATCTTGGTGAGGTAAAACCCTACGTCTTGCGTCTTATATATTGATTGTGACGGGGTTACAAAGTACATATTGATCTACCTCGAGATCATTTGAGTTTGTCTAAGCTCTAAACCATGCGAATGCGTATGCATGCCTCTACGGACTAAACCCCATGACTTATATAGATACCGGGAGAATTTAGGGTTTATACATGGTCGGTTATAATGTAATGATAAACATGGCAACTATTCAAATACAATTGAAGTGTACGCCAAGCCTCTAGAAAATCTTCCTCCTGATTACGCCGAGGGCCAGCATGGCCCATTCATCAATCTTCTGTGGGTCGTCGGCCTGGCCCATAGCCGGCGGACCGACGTGACAAACACTCCCTAATCCGGGACACAAAAACCTGTGGTATACGATGACGCGCGGCAGTTGGTCTGTTCGGCGATCTTCCGCAAAGCCAACCTTAACTAGTTCTTCGTAGTTATCCGTCGGAGTTGAAGTTGCGTTGTCGTGAATGGTATTCCGCATTGTGTCTAGTGTTGTTCTGTAGCTAATATGACTTGTGAGTGTAGTGTCGCTCTGCAGCTAATAGGGCTGTTGTTTTCTTTTTCTTTGATCTTCGGATCTTCACCATGTTGTTCTTCTGCTGTTCCAGCTGAATCTGAATCAAGCCAACAATTTGCTAGATCTTTAAAAACAAAAGTGGCGCATACAAAGAAACTGTGGCAGCAAAATAAACAATAGCCACAGATAGTTATCACACTTGTTGCAACTTTGACAATGTATGGCTACCTACATACGTATTCGCATTGTTTTCGCATGAAGCTTTACTTCTCCATGGCCACAGGATATGCTCTCCTGTCCTTGCTAGGCAGCCAGGCATACATGCTTGCACTTGTGATCGCCTGGCCCACGGCTACATCGACCCTGCATGCTTGCCAATTTCTGCCTTTTGAGGTGTTGCCTGTGCCGCCAATCAACTCCCCTTCAACTTGCTGCAGGCCTTGCCTCATCTGTCCCCGCAAAAGGGCAAAGGGCCATACTATTATAGAGTAGCGCCCTGCTCTGCCATGTTGCTCTCAATAGGATTATACCTTAGTGGCTTGCTAGGCCATGTAGCTCTCAATAGGGTTAATCCTATATTCAGAAGCACAGTGTTGTAATGGGATCCGTTGGTCTCAACGATCGCTCCAATTTACAATTTCGCTATGAATATGATTCTTGGATACCCCGCACGTACTTAACTGAGTATCGCTCTTACTGGTGAATCTCAAAGCACACGGGATGTTGCATTTGATAGTGACCATTCTAAACAAGAAAAATAACGACACGAATTATCTGCGCTCGAGCTCATATGAGTTCGGCGAACAGTAAACCCCCCAAAAAACTGCATTATTTTTTTAGCAAACATTACAAAAGTTTTGATTGTTTGCAAAGTTTCATTATGGAATGATATTCGTGGAAGACGTGGCAAAAAAAAAAAGATGCTCCAAAACATTCTTTTCGAAAGCATTTTGGAGTTCTGAATTTTGAACCGAGACTTCATTAAGTCTTAGTCGATGCTATATCCATGAAATTTTATATTGAGATCCGTGCAAATTTTTTCTTCAGTTTTTTTCTTTCTCTCTTTTGCATGTTATGTCACTTGACTAAGACTTAGTTAAATCTCAATCGACTGAAATCTAGCCACATTGTCAAAGGTTGCCAAAAAAAATCATATTTTCCCCAGATTTTATTGTTCATAATGAGCTGAGAAGGACACTTTCGTAAGTTTAAAGCAACTCTAGCAAAGTAGTCAAAATCGCAGCCGCCAAAACATATATGGGATGTGCTTCGTAATTTTTTGAAGGTCGCGGGTCTTCATGCAAACTCAGTTTTTTTTTTCAGGGAATGCAAACTCTGATTCTCCTTGATTGCTTGAAAATATAGATTTTTTCTTGTGTATTCCTACAGGAAATGAACCGATTTCTGCACTTACTGTAATATTATATTCCCTCTAAAACCCTCTATACAAAGCACCCACCCATCCAACCCTAATAATTAAGAGGGCACCGAGGGAGCTGCCGTGTAGGCTGGAGCACACACAAAAAGGAACTCGAATTGGCATGATAGCCTGCATCATGGCGAAGCGTGTGAGGTCAAACAGACGAGTCCAGAGAAAGCGCAACGCCATCTCGGTCTCGGCCATCGCATCGCACCCCATGCTCACTCCCGTAGTGGCCTCTGCAGCAACCAATCATCCAGGTTTACCCCGCGACCCTCTCTGCCTAGAGGTGCACAAGTCAATGGCATCATTTCATTTCCCCCTCGCCTCTTTTCCTTGGGGGCACCGCAAAAATGATGGCAGTTTTCTGAGGATCCCCGGAAGGTCACTGCATTCTTTTTTTCTATCATGTTTGTCTCCGCTGCGTCTGGTTATGTGATCCTTTGGTTGATGATACTAAAAGGAAATAAGACTGGAGGTTTGCTGGGTAAGGTGCTAACCGAGGGGTACTTAGGCCACTTTTAGCATACCGCCTATTTTAAAAGTGCAAAATCTTCCTTATATATCATTTTCCTAAAAAATAATAATCGATTGAAGTTTCTTCACCTAGCAGATCCTGTAAAACTTGATCCCATTTGAACACAATTTTTCCATACAAATTCATTCGAAACACATATTTAGACTACTTCGTTTCATAATTAAATAACACTATCACATATAGGGGTTGATACATGTTTTCGTCCTACTTTCTTCGGTAGAAACTTTGGGACACTTTTTAAAGTTCTTTGTGTTGGATTGAATATTATGAATCTGAAGTTGTTTGATGCATATCGAATAATCAACTCACGGATACTTGTGGTGACATTAGAGTTGGTTGATGCGTATCATATGGTGTTATTTTAGTACGAACTTTAGGGCTGTTTGTGACACTGGATGGCTCAACATATTGATCGGATAAGATAACTTTGAGGTGATTTCGTGCCCTACAACAATTTCATCTTATGTTCTTCACTAGATAAGAACTTTGGAGTGATTCTTTGTCGCATGTTGAGGGATTGTTATATGATTCAATTATGTTAGCACTATTGAGAGATTGCACTAGTGAAAGTATGAACCCTAGGCCTTGTTTTCAAGCATTGCAGTACCGTTTGTGCTCACTTTTGTTACTTGCTACCTTGCTGTTTTTTATATTTTCATATTACAAAAACCTATATCTACTATCCATACTACACTTGTATCATCATCTCTCGAAACAGGCTTTCGCCCCCCTTTATAAATAAAGGCACAAACCGAACAAGGTACACGACCGAATGATACATGGTGGTGAGGTGACCCTCTTACAAAGCAGATCCTAGGCTACCCGGATCGCGAAGCAGACAAGCAACTACGCTATCGAAGGAGAACACAGGGAGAATGGAGCACAATCACGCAACACCCTAGGACACCTAATCTCCTAGACAACGCCCCCAGGAGAGAGAACGGCGCAGAGCGTCGTCGCTGCCTAGCCCCACCGGGCAAGGGTCTTAACCCGGAACCCTGACGCGACGAGGAGGTCCACGGCGACGTCTTCAAGAAGAGAACGTCGCCTGCAAGCGTCACCGTCGCCGGCGCAAAAGCGCGGAGCTTTCGCTTGGCACCCGACCCTAAGTCAACAAGGCCCTAGGGCAAACGCGGCGTCCCCAGACCCCAGATCCAGATCTGGGCGATATCCAGCAGAGGACGCGTCCGAGCCACTAACTGCTACCCCTCTCGTCGCCCGCACGACCAAGAAGGGAGCCACCACCGCCGACATGGCGCCCGCCGGAGAGCTAACCATGCGAACCACCATCCGGAGCTGCCGCTCCGGCATCCAGGTCCAAGATCTCACCCACCGCCCACACCACAAAGTACCAGCCACGGTAGGAAGAGCGAAAGTCCACATCTTTCACTCCTAGCCCGGCATGAGCCACGGAGGCTGGGCCGGCGCCACCACAGTAGGGGCCCCAGCCCTGTGTCCCCAGCCAATCCCGATGGATCGGGGGAGACAACCCTCCATGATTCCCGACGGCCGTCGCCGAGTAGACTCAGACAACGCCATGTTCGTGGCCCTCGACTCCGTGTTGCCCGACAGTACCGTGAAGTCGCGACCACCACCAACGACCAACGTACCCACAGAGGGAGGGACTCGCCGCCCGTGGGTACATCCCGGATCGAGCCCAATCTTGCCTACCCAAAACGGCAACTCCGACATGCCTCGGGCCCCGATCAGATCCTCCTGAGCACGCACCCCCGATCATAGCCATTCTAGACCGAGGAGAAGGAAGATCACATCCGCCACGCTGCACCGCCGATGGGGCATGACCACCAAAGAGCGCCGCCGCCCCCACCGACCCGCTCCACCCGCAAGCCGGTCAAGCCGGTCACCACGGGCATACCGTCGGACCTCCCGACACGGCACACCACCACGCCGCGCCACCACCGGCACCTGAAGCCACCAGCGACGGCCAGCCCGCGCCACCATAGCTCGCGTCGCCCACGAGACGGCGGTCAGACGAGCCCTTGATGCAGATCTGAGAGGTCCATCGCCGCCTCCCCAAGAACGCCCCGCCACCCCGGGACATCCAGCAGCCGCCAGCAAAAGCTGCACCGCGAACCTCCCCGGGCGACCACGGCCGGCCGCCACCGCCGTCCAAGACCCGCAGCGACCGCCGGCCCTGCGCCGCCCACGGCCCGCGCAGCCCACAGCTCCCAACACCAGATCGGGCCGCGGGCAGAAGCAAGCGCGCCCCTCTAGCCAGCAGCCCGACGCGCCACGGAAATCATCAGCCGTCGTCGTCAGAAGGGCACCCGCCGCGCCGCCGTGACCCACCAACCGCGGCGCCCTGGCCCGTGGAAGCGGCCTGCACCGGCGCGAAAAGCGAGGGGACGAGAAGGCCCGCCGCCGCCGGCGACGGCCGGGCTTTGCCTGGGCGCGCCCTGTGCCGGCGGCGGGGGAGGAAGGGGGCGGGAGGAGGGGAGTAGACCGACGGCGGCTAGGGTTCCCTCCTCGTCGCCTCCGGGGACGACGCGGGAGGGGTGGGTTGGGAGTCGCTGGTAGTTTCTTCTTTTTTTTTCCTTGTATCACCATCTCTTCACCGAACTAATGTACCTATAGAATTTTCCATTGTATTGGGTGTGTTGGGGACACAAGAGATTTCTTGTATTTCATTGCAGGGTTGTTTGAGAGAGACCATCTTCATCATATGCCCGCCACGAATTGATAAACCTTAGGTCATCCAATTGAGGAAAATTTGCTACTGTCCTATAAAACTCTGCGCTTGGAGGCCCAATAGAGTCTACAAGAAGAAAGTTGTGTAGTAGACATCACCCTACATGTCGTGCTCGACGACTAGGACAACGCCTACAACCTGGTTGGTTGCTGGTACGTACAACAACATCGGCTCAATGGGGTGAGGGGCGGCCAGGACATGATTTGTAGGTAGGAGTCTTTTGATTTCTTCCAAAGCCGCACTGGCCTCGTGTGTCCACTTGAAGCCCCTGATCTGCTTAAGCAGCTGGTAGAGGGGAAGTGCCTTCTCCCCGAGGCGAGATATGAACCGGCTTAGGGAAGCAACACATCCTGCAAATCCCTGGATATCCCGGAGCTGGGTAGGTGTTTTGAGCTTTGCTAGTACCCTGATCTTGTCGGGATTCGGTTCAATCCCCCATCGAGGGACTATGAAGCCGAGGAGCTTTCCAGATGGAACACCGAAGACACATTTTTCTGGATTTAATTTGGTATTATAATCACGAAGATTTTTAAAACTCTCGCGCAGGTCATTGATCAATGTGCCTGCTTGCCTGGTTTTAACAACCACGCCATCCGCATATGCCTCGGCAATTTTGTTGATCTACGGGTGCAGGTAGGTTTGTATCATTTGCCGGTACGTTGTGCCAGTGTTCTTGAGCCCGAAGGGCATAGTGTTGAAGGAAAACAAACCATAGGGTGTGATGAAGGCAGTAGCCTCTTGGTTAGATTCTTTCACCTTTATTTTATGGTATCCCGAGTATGCATCAAGGAAGCATAGCAGGTCATGCCTTGTCACATCAATGATCCGGTCAATCCGAGGTATAGGAAACAGGTCCTTTGGGCAGGCTTTGTTAACATCCTCGAAGTCGACGCACAGGCGCTAAGACTTGTCCTTTTTGGTACCACAACCAAATTTGCCAACCAGTCTGGACATTTTACTTCCCGGATGAAGCTGAGTTCAATAGCTTGGACAATTCTTCCCCCGTAGCTTGTCGTTTGGGATCCGAGAACCTACGCAACACCTACTTGACTAGCTTAAACCCGTCAATGATGTTACCTCTATGCTCGGCGAGTTTTCTATGGATTCCTAACATATCATAAGGATGCCAAGAATTTTCTTCCCAGTTTTCTTGGAGAAAACTCTGGAGTGCCTCGTCCAACATGGCATCCAAGCTAGTGCCAATGGAGGTTGTCTTGGATGGGTCGCTGGATGAACCAAGAACTTTTCGATCTCATTGGCTGGTTTGAATGATGTTGACTTGGAATGTTTATCTAGGATGACATCGTCTTTGTCGACTATTGTTCGCAGGTCGGATAGTTCCTTCACCGCTAGAGCCTCGGATGCTGCCTCAAGGGCAAGAGCTGCAGTCTTATCCTTGGCCTTGAACGACCGACCGGGGTTGTTGTTTACCATGATCACACCGTTTGGCCCGACATCTTTAGCTTCATGTATGCATAGTGGGGAACAATTTGAAATTTAGTGAACACTGGTCGTCTGAGCAACGCATGTTAACCGCTCTGGAATGGTACGATGTTGAAGGCTGACTCCTCTACTCGATAATTGTTGGGCGAACCAAATACTACGTCAAGCGTAATTTTTCCAGTGCACCGTGCTTCTTTTCCGGGGACTATCCCTTTGAAGGTTGTCCTGCTCGGTGATGTGTACTACGCAAGTTTATTGTTGTATAGACTCGTGTTGGGCCTCCAAGCGTAGAGTTTTGTAGGACAATATCAATTTCCCCTCAAGTGGATGACCTAAGGTTTATCAATCCGTGGGAGGCGTAGGATGAAGATGGTCTCTCCCAAACAACCCTGCAACCAAATAACAAAAAGTCTCTTGTGTCTTCAACACACCAAATACAATGGTAATTTGTATAGGTGCACTAGTTCGGCGAAGATATGGTAATAAAAGCATAGTAATGATAGTAGATATTGATTTTTGTAATAGGAACAATAAAAAACAGCAAGGTAGCAATTGATAAAACAGAGCACAAACGATATTGCAATGCTTGAAAACAAGGCCTAGGGTCCGTACTTTCGCTAGTGCAATCTCTCAACAATGCTAATCTAATTGGATCATATAACCGTCCCTCAACATGTGATGATCTAGCGGAGAACATAGGAAGAAATTGTTTGTAGGGTACGAAACCACCTTAAAGTTATTCTTTCCGTTTGATCTATTCAAGAGTTCGTACTAAAATAAAGCAAAGTTATTCTTTCCGTTCGATGTATCCAAGAGTTCTTACTAAAATAACAGCATATGATACACATCAACCAACTCTAATGTCACCTAGATACTCTAATGTCACCTAGATACTTCAATGTCACCACAAGTATCCATGAGTTAATTATATGATACGCATCAAACAATTTCAGATTCATAATACTCGATCCAATACAAAGAACCTCAAAGAGTGCCCCAAGATTTCTACCAGAGAAACAAGGACGAAAACGTGCATCAACCCCTATGAATAGATTACCCCAATGTCACCTCGGGAATCCGCGAGTTGAGTGCCAAAACATTTATCAAGTGAATCAATATAATACCCCATTGTCACCAGGGTATTCATATGAAAGACATATATCAAGTGCTCTCAAATCTGTAGAAATATTCAATCCGATAAAACGAAATCTCAAAGGGAAAACTCAATTCATCACAACCAGATAGAGAGGGAGAAACACCATATGATCCGACTATATTAACAAAGCCCGTGCAGATCGCGCCATCAAGAACACGAGAGAGAGAGAGAGAGAGAGAGAGAGATTAAACACATATCTACTGGTACAAACCCTCATCCCCGAGGGTGGACTACTCCCTCCTCATCATGGTGGCTGTCGGGATGATGAAGATGGCCACCGGTGATGATTTCCTCCTCCGGCAGGGTGCTGGAATGGGGCCTAGATTGGTTTTTCGTGGCTACAGAGGCTTGTGGTGGTGGAACTTCTGATCTAGGGTTATTTCTGATGGTTTCTCTATTTATAGGATTTTTCAGCGTTGGAAACACGCGAAGATGGGCCTCGAGGTGACCACAACCCACCGGGGCAAGCCAGGCCCCTCTGGCGCGCGCTGGTGGGTTGTGCCCACCTCGTGGCTCTTCTGGCCCTCCCACGAAGCTTCTAGTGCCTCTTTTGTTCCAAAAAAATTGTCACAAAGTTTCGTTGCATTTGGAGAACTTTTATTTCTGCACAAAAAACAACACCACGGTAGTTCTACCGAAAACAACGTCAGTCCGGGTTAGTTCCATCCAAATCATACCAAAACCATATAAAATTGTTGTAAACATGGCATGAATACTTCATATATTATAGATACGTTGGAGATGTATCAGCATCCCCAAGCTTAATTCCTGCTCATCCTCGAGTAGGTAAATGATAAAAGAAATAATTTATGAAGTGTGAATGCTAGCATAGTGCATAAGTTTGATCAATGTTATTTCAATCACTTTTCCTATCATCATAACAGCAACTATTTCTCATAAAACTCATCATGATAAAGTAGCAATTGAAAACGGAATTTTTCTTGTGGAATGCTACCTATCATATTCATCATATACTCTTTCTTTTGTAGCATGGACATTTGGACTTGAATGATTCAAAGCAATAGTCTATAATTTGCAATGAAGACATCAATACTCAAGCATTCTAACAAGCAACCATGTCTTTCAAAATATCAACGCTAAAGAAAGCTATCCCTAGCCTATTATGCTCAATCATTGATCCATTAATGAAACATACATATTAGCTACATCCAATGCACAAGTATGACAATAGTGCTCCCTAGTTGGTGCTTTATCAAAGAAGATGGAGACTAAAAAAATGCATAAAGTAAATAGATAGGCCCTTCGCAGAGGGAAGCAGAGATTTGTAGAGGTGCCAGAGCTCAAAGCTTAAATTGAGAGATAAAATGTTTTGAGAGGCATACTTTTCCCGTCAACGAAAACGACCGAGAATTCTCAACACTTTCCATGCTAGATACATCATAGGCGGTTCCCAAACAGGAAATAAAGTTTATTCCTTTTTCCACCATTCTTTCACAATCCAGGCTAGCCGTATCCACGGGTGCCTTCCATACCAACACTTTCCAATGAATTTATTATTGAACAACATAAATATTTTTTTTGCATTTCGGTACTGGGCATCCCTATTACCTTTTCCACACTCTCGTGCAATGACAAGTGAATAAACACTCATCTTGAGAATAACACATCTAGCATGGAAAATATTGGCCACCCCCTGCCGCTTCATGAGCGGTACGGGCACACAAAAGGAAATTCATTTTGAAAATTAGAGTTGGCACATACAAATTTACTTAGAACGGCACGGAAATACCGCATATAGGTAGGTATGGTGGACTCATATGGCAAAACTTGGTTTAAGGATTTTGGATGCACAAGTAGTATTTCTACTTAGTATAGGTGGAAGCTAGCAAAAAGATTGAGAAACAACCAACCAAGAAACGAAAATTCACACAAACGAGCATTAAGCATAACTAACACCGAATAATGCACCACAAATAGGATATAACTTCATTGCATAACTATTGACTTTCGTGCTTGCATAGGGAATCACAAACCTTAATGCCGATATTTCTACTAAAGCACAATTACTCACCAACATGACTCACATATTATTATCTCCATATCACCAAACTATTGCAAGGAATCAAACTTATCATATCCAATGATCTTCATGAGAGTTTTTATTATATCCTTCTTGAATATCCATCACTTTGGGACTAAATTTATATATTACCATTGCTACTGCAAAGCTCTCAAATAAATTTAAGTGAAGCATGAGAGCATACATATTTCTTCAAAATTTTCAACTCTCAAAATAATCTAAGTGAAGCATGAGAGTAAATGACAAACTACTCCAAAAAGATATAAGTGAAGATCAAATGAGTAGTTAAGTAAACGGGTAGCCATTTGAGGACTCTCTCTCATTTAAAAACCTTCAGATCTAAGTATTTTATTAAAACAACAAGCAAATTAAAATAAAATTACATTCCAAGAATATCGCACATCATGTGAAGAAGCAAAAACTTAGGCTCAACCGAGGCTAACCGGTAATTGTTGATGAAGAAAGGTGGAATGCCTACCGGGGCATCCCCAAGCTTAGATGCTTGAGACTTCTTGAAATATTATCTTGGGATGCCTTGGGCATCCCCAAGCTTGAACTTTTGTGTCTCCTTAATTATTTTTATATCACGGTTTCCCTAAATCTTAAAAACTTCATCCACACAAAACTCAACAAGAAATCGTGAGATAGGTTAGTATAAATCAATGCAAAAGCCTTATCATTCTCTACTTTAGCAAAATCACTAAAATTATTATTTAACATTGCATACTAAATGCCTCTTCATATTTAATAGTCCTATCCTCAAATAGAATCATTAAACAAGCAAACATGTGTAAACAATGCAAACATAACAACAATCTGTCGAAGCAGTACAGTCTGTAAAGAATGCAAGAAGATTCATACTTTTGTAACTCCAAAAATTCTAAAAATTACCACACTGTAGAAAATTTATCATATCATACTATGTAAAAATTTCAAGATTTTATCACGTCCTGACTTTTTTTAACAATTTAGACAATGATAGAAAACTTTCTGTTTCCAAAACAGCAACATATAGACTTGCAAAATAAGCATGGTAAAGGCTATCCTTGACATTTTTATTGAAATGAAAGATGAAAAACATTATTCTAAATAGAAGCAAGCAAATACAAATAAAAGAATATGACGCTCCGTGCAAAACACAAATGATGTGACGAATGAAAATATAGCTCCAAGTGAGGTTACCAATAATGTTGGAGACGAAAGAGGGGATGCCTTCTGGGGCATCCCCAAGTTTAGTTGCTTGAATCTTCCTTGAATATTACCTTGGGGGTGCCTTGGGCATCTCAAAGCTTAGGGTCTTGTCACTCCTTATTCTCCTTGATACGTCCATTTTGCATCATGTTTTCCTACTGTTATTTATGATGCTTTTATGCATCATAATGCTTTTTAGAGTATTTCTAATGCCTTTTATCTCATAATATGCAAGGTTTACACAAAGAGGGAGAAGGCCCATAGCTGGAATTCTGGACCTGAAAAAGCTACGTCAGAGTTACCTATTCCGCACATCTCCAAATGTGCTGAAAATTTACGGAGAATTATTTTGAAATATATAAAAAATACTGGAGCGAATAACTACTGGAGGAGGCCCACCAGGTGAGCACAACCCACATGGGCGCCCGAGGGCCCCCAGGCGCGCCCTGGTGGGTTGTGCCCTCCTCGGCCCACCTCCGGTGCCCATCTTCTGGTATATAGGTCATTTTAACCTAGAAAAAAATCAGGAGGGGACTTTCGGGACGAAGCGCCGCTGTCTCGAGGCGGAACTTGGGCAGGAGCACTTTTGCCCTCCGGAGGAGCGATTCCGCCAGGGGAACTTCCCTCCGGGAGGGGGAAATCATCGTCATCGTCATGACCAACAACTCTTCCATCTTTGGGAGGGCAATCTTCATCAACATCTTCAACATCATCATCTCCTCTCAAACCCTAGTTCATCTCTTGTGTTCAATCTTTGTACTGGAACCTTAGATTGGTGCTTGTGGGTGACTAGTAGTGTTGACTATATCTTGTAGTTGATTACTATATGGGTTTATTTGGTGAAAGATTATATGTTCAGATCCATTATGCTATTTAATGCCCCTCTGATCTTGAGCGTGATTATTATTTGTGAGTAGTTACTTTTGTTCTTGAGGTCACGGGAGAAGTCATGTTGCAATAATTATGTGAACTTGATATGTCACTGGTACAACGACGTGCTATACAAACGGTTTTTAACCCCTTTCCGCGACGGCATTTGGAACCGTCGCCAAGTGAGTGTGGGCGATACGGGGGTCCTTCCCACACGACCCAGAAATCATCGGGGATAGGCCCTCCTGGGACACAGGCTGGGGCCGTGTGCGATTGGGCGAGGCATCGAAACCCAATCATTTCCGTTCGTATGTACATCCCACACGGTGAATCCCAGAAAAACATTTCCGTTTGTATGTATACACACACAGTTTTGTGTGTGGAAACGTTTGTGCAAGGTGGCCTAACGCAAACAATTCTCTGCTGGAAGCCGTGTGTGATTGTTAGTTGATCGAACATTCCTACTTTCTAGAAACCGTGCGGGTTGTTTGAGTTCATCGCCCACGGTGATGTCTGAGTAACCGTCTGCAATAGAAAACCCCAATAAGCAGGGTAATTAGCCTATTATTAATAATCCATGTACTAATCAAATTGATATTTCTTATAAAACACACCCGATATTTCATATCCGTATAACAGCAACCAGGATTTCATATCGAATTACATCAGATAGCTTCAGCACTCAGTTACGCCATTAGACAACAGCACCAAGTTTCACATGCAACATCAAAAACCTTTGGAAAGTAGCATCATACACGGTAAATAGACAGATGAATCTCATCTGGGAAACTGCAGAAGTGAAAGGCAAATATTGAGCCTTCAGTGATGTTGAATGTCCTTGCAACTCTAGGCCAGTGGCAATGGATAATTGTCCGCCCAATCTTCGTCCTCTTCAGTAAGACTTCAATATTGTACCGTGGGTGTTGAATGAATACCTTCCTCGCCTCTTGACCATGCAGGTGGTTTGAGAGGTAATCATCGGTGAACTGCTTTTAAAACTACTGAAAACAAAGATATGCATAAATCGCTGTTATAAATTTTGAAATGGCGCAAGGGGAAAAACAAGGTAAAAGAGTTAGTGCCATCCTATAGTTGACCGATGTCTTCTTGATTGTGCAAACAAAGATCTTGCTATTATTCGTCGCAAGTTTCTTCATCCTAACAATCTTTTTGAGTTTCTTGATGTGACTGATATTCATGGACATCTCATTTCCACATATGCAAAATGGGTCGAACAGTGGGTCTAAGCCTCTGACAGCAGGACCTACACATGCAAGACCAAATTGTAAGAAACCTAAATATTAGAATGATTCCTATAACTGCACAATAATGTGCTATTAGCCAAAGTACCATGCTTGAACAAACCTCGATGGTAAACCGCAGTGTCTCCCATTGTTTCCCTGCAACACACATAAGGAAGATCTTGATCAGGTTAACTGAGAGTTGCCATACTATCAGTAGAACATGTATTGAGTATAGCCAAATTCAATTGGTGTCACATGCATAACAATACAAAATTGAACCCACAACAAATGAAAATAAAATTGCAGAACTGAACCAAACACTTAAATGGACAGCAGACCAAATGAACCAAAATAGTTAACTGAGCACGACATTGCATAATAGAAACATGTACTAGAAGATAAGACAGTTAACAAAACAAAGAATGCTTGAGAACAGTACTACGAAATGTAGCAATTGTTGGACCAAAGTGTTAACTGAACATTACATTTCAGAGGACCAAACTATTAACTGAACATCAGATTGCATATTAACATTACTGAGGACAAATCACTAGAAGGCACTGGCGGTGGCCTCGAGAAAACAGCACAAACTGTATTTTAAAGTAGACAACCGCGTGGCGGTGTCGACGGTGGCCTCGAAGATGAGGTGCTCCTCCAAGATCTGGCGGTCGGCACGCATGGCAGCCATAGCGACCTCGTGCGCGTGTGCGGCCACATGCTACTGAGCTCCACGTTATACTACGTGCAAAATGGATGTGGGCGGCGCTTAATTGGAGGAGGGGGCAGTGATTTCGGCGAAAGGTGTAGCGCCGTCCATCGGGGCATGTGGGACGGGAAAGGAGGAGGATGGTGTGGGTGGGGTGTGGATTACCTGACCATATCGACGAGGCCGCGCAGCAAGAAGAAGGGTCGACGGCGAGGAGGCCACGCAGCAAGAAGAAGGTTCGCTAGCGAGGAGGCGGCGCTGCAAGATGAAGGGTCGCCGGCGAGGAGGCTGAGCTGCCAGTAAGCAGCAGTGAAGGTTTGAACTTGGAAAGCAAGGAGGAACAGTGGAAATGTGGCTTTTGGTGGGAGGGAGGGGCGGGGAGATAGATATTTCTGCGGTGGCAAAAAAAATTCGCTCGGTGCCGCGAGAAACTGGCGCGCAAGTGTGGTTCAAGCGGGGGCGGTGGACTGTAGACGACGAAGCTTCCTGCGTAAGCCAGACAAGACGGTGCGCCAAGATATTTTATATCGCATCCCACACGATACTTTCTAGTAAACTACTTGTGGTATACCTGATTTTTTCATTATGTTTTGAAAGAAAAAATTGTGTTACGGAGGGAAAGGATGGTGTTTGAATTGCTAGCACTTATGTATAATGAATATGCAACTAGTACATGAGTGTCGTGTTTAAATTTGGAATTATTCCGGGTTCGTTTGTCATTTTTATGCATTAGTTGAGTTTCTGGGCATTTAATGTTCATAATTGAAATCTGAACTACAAGCACATGCTCCAGTGCACCAAAGTTTGTTGAAAAATCACATGTGTGTCTTTAGGTGAATTTTTAGGTCCCATGCAAGAAATGGGAATGAAATTCAAACATCTGGGCATCGTGGCTCAGCCGGAAAGATTGAGAAACTTGGTTTTTTAATTCCTGTAAATCCAAAACACGCCTAAAAATCATGAAACTTGGCATGGTGTCATGACATGGCACCAACATGCTGCAGTAATTTTTTTGGCCGAATTGGGACAAGCTTTGGTGTAAGCTTCTTGCAAACCGGAACTTGCCTCAAGAAGGCTCGTGGTTCCGAGAGAGAACGTGTCACCTCCGTGTGCGAAACGACATACGTACACTGCCTTCTCCTGCCTTAATTTTTTACACAGGCATATTACACCAAATAGAAGTATCGTGCTAAAGTTTGGAATTATTCCGGGTTCGTTTGGCCTTTTTATGCATTAATTGAGTTTCTGGGCATTTAATGTGCATAATTCAAATTTGAACTACAAGCACATGCTCCAGAGCACCAAAGTTGGTTCAAAAATCACATGCATGTCCTTGGGTGGATTTCTAGGTCCCATGCAAGAAATGGGAATGAAATTCAAACATCTGGGCATCGTGGCTCGGCCGGAAAGATTGAGAAACTTGGTTTTTTTAATTCATGTAAATCCAAAACATGCCTGAAAATCATGAAACTTGGCATGGTGTCATGACATGGCACCAACATGTTGCGGTAATTTTTTTGGCCGAATTGGGACAAGCTTTGGTGTAAGCTTCTTGCAAACCGGAGCTTCCCTCAAGAAGGCTCGTGGTTCCGAGAGGGAACATGTCACCTCCGTGTGCGAAACGACATATGTATATTGCCTTCTCCCGCCTTAATTTTTTACATAGGCATATTAGACCAAATAGATGTATCGTGCTAAATTTTGGAATTATTCCGGGTTCGTTTGGCCTTTTTTATACATTAATTGAGTTTCTGGGCATTTAATGTGCATAATTCAAATTTGAACTACAAGCACATGCTCCAGTGCACCAAAGTTGGTTGAAAAATCACATGTGTGTCCTTGGGTGAATTTCTAGGTCCCATGCAAGAAATGGGAATGAAATTCAAACATCTGGGCGTCGTGGCTCGGCCGGAAAAATTGAGAAACTTGGTTTTTTAATTCCTGTAAATCCAAAACACGCCTGAAAATCATGAAACTTGGCATGGTGTAATGACATGGCACCAACATGTTGTGGTAATTTTTCTGTCCGATTTGCGAAGGCGCACACATTAACAATCAACAAAGTCATTTTGGAACAAGTGATGTCATGTTACAAATCGGAAACACAAATATTATTGAAAACATGGGCGTTCTACTTACCAATTACGTGCCGCCACACGTCCCTTTTTTTATTGGCTAGGAGGTGCCGTGCGGGGTAGCTATTCGAGTA
Source organism: Aegilops tauschii subsp. strangulata (assembly GCF_002575655.3). Classification (NCBI taxonomy): domain Eukaryota; kingdom Viridiplantae; phylum Streptophyta; class Magnoliopsida; order Poales; family Poaceae; genus Aegilops; species Aegilops tauschii. The sequence continues at coordinate 426,028,898 of NC_053036.3, read as the reverse complement.
CGGGAGGCATGCGATCAGACCCCTACGCATGCTCATCGGGAGGAGAGCCCTTTGACCTCTACCCGCCGCGCACCTCCCTCCCAATGTCTCCATTAATGGCGCCCGAGCCCCTGCTCTACTGCGTGGCTATATGTCTCACTGGACTGAGATTTAAGAGAGAGAAATGAAAATCTAAAAAGAAAGCTTTGCACGAATCTTGATGTAAGATCCAACGGACCTATACAGCATCGACTGCGACTTATAGCAAGCATGATGAATATAAGGACGATGACAGTGGATAATAATTGTCTTACATATTTAGGAACATAATTAAAAAAGCCACATGCGGCAACGCCCGAAATACACAAGGGCAAAAGAAGAAGGAAGACAACGACCTGGCTCGCTGATCTCTACTTTCTTGATGCGTTTCTGCAGGCCGCGGGAACTAGTCTCCGCGGCGAGCGGCGATGAGCTCTTTCCTGTCCTCAATATGCTGCTTGAGAGCATCCACTGATTCCTCCACAGCCTTTTGTGCTTCATGCGCCGCATGGCATTCTCATCCATAAGTTTCTTGACGAAGACGCTGGTCCTCTTCAACAAGGCAGTGGTCTCCTCCTGCTGCTCCGCACTTCCGACGATCTTTGCCCTCGGTAGGTTGCGCTTGGCCTGGAGCTTCGCGTTGCTCTCCCTTAGTTGCCGGATGATGCCGGTAGCCCATTCAGAAGAGGCTTTCATGTTGTCCTGCAACCTCGCCCAGCCGGAGATCTGATCCATCTAGCTATGGACGATCGCATGCATGCGCCTGTAAGAATCCTCGCCTGCCCGCGAGACATTTTCCCAGGCCGCCGCGGCGCGGGAGGACATCTCTGCTGCATTCACGGCGCGGCGGGACATCTCTTCTGCTTTCGCGACGCGGCCTGACCAGTCTGCTGCATCGACGGTGCGGCGGGACCTCCGTGCTGCTTCGGCGGCGCGGCGGGACCTCTGTGCTGCTACGGCCGTGCGGCGGGACATGTCGGCTGCGGTCGCGGCGAGGCGGGACATCTCTCATGCTTCCGCTTCCATGCTCGCATCTCCCTGGTGGCAATCTCTCGACCCAGAACTCACTTTGGCTATGGAAGACGCAAGGGAACGATGATGAATGACTTGTTTGTTTTTGTGGATGAGGAGTTGAGGAGGAATGTGCAATCATCTTGGAGTAGTAGTATTTATAACCGAGTACTAATACGCTCCTAAGTGGGAAACCGTTTAGGTTTTGATCGATGTGAACAGGTTTGCGATTTGGAATGTGACGGGACGCAGGCTCAAAATTTACTGACGGTTATAAGTGCGGCACTATTCCCGAAAGGCGTAACGTGGGCACGTACGCCTTCTCGGCCGCGTACATGGCGTTTGCACCAGAGGGTGCACCGCAATAGGCAATGTCAGCACACGTCTTGTTCCAACAACCGTGTGCGCTCGTTATTACCATCGCGCACGCTTCTTTTAATTAGAATGTGTGTGCCCGTCTAGCTCACACACGTTGATCTATCTAACTGTTTCAGTTTTGTTGTGGCTAATTGCAAACAGTTCATCCATGTGAAGTGTATGCCATCAATCACAGACACTTTGATCTGGCTGACCCGTTTCTATTCTGTTGCCTAATCGCAAACAGTTAATCCTTCTCAAGCGTATGCCCTCAATCGCACACACCTTTATCTAGCTGCCCGTTTCTATAGTTCCTCCTCATCACAAACAGTTCATCCGAGTGAACCGTATGTTGTATATCGCACACGCCTTCATCTGGCTGCCAGTTTCTTTTCTTCCGCCTCATCGCAAACAGTACATTGAACTGAACCGTATGCCCTGCACCACACACGCAACTAAAATCTGAACCGTGTTTGATGGCTCCGCCATCAGAAATGTTTTGCACCTTTTTTGATGGTTCTTTTACACCACCGTTTGCGATTATTGCATCACACACAGTTTTGTCGAAGGGTCTCTGATCGTAGTGTCGCGTTAGCAGCATCCTGCAGTAGTGTGTGTTCGATATTTTGATGATATGTATGTTGTGATTCCCTTAGTGGTGTCATGTGAACGTCAAGTACATGGAACTTCACCATATTTGGGCCTAAGAGAATGCATTGTGGAGTAGTTATTAGATGATGGGTTGCTAGAGTGACAGAAGCTTAAACCTTAGTTTATGCGCTACTTCATAAGGGACCGATTTGGATCCAAAAGTTTAATGCTATGGTTAGATTTTATCTTAATACTTTTCTCGTAGTTGCGGATGCTTGCGAGGGGGTTAATCATAAGTAGGAGGTTTGTTCAAGTAAGAATAGCACCTAAGCACCCACCCACATATCAAATTATCAAAGTAGTGAACACGAATCAAACCAACATGATGAAAGTGACTAGATGAAATTCCCGTGTACCCTCAAGAACGCTTTGCTTATCATAAGATACTGTTTTTCCTGTCCTTTGCCACAAAAGGATTGGGCTACCTTGCCGCACTTTATTTACCGTTACCGTTACTTGCTCGTTACAAATTATCTTGCTATCAAACTACCGGTTACTGACTATTTCAGTGCTTGCAGAAAATACCTTGCTGAAAACCACTTGTCATTTCCTTCTGCTCCTCGTTGGGTTCGACACTCTTACTTATCGAAAGGACTATGATTGATCCCCTAGAATTGTGGGTCATCAAGGCTCTTTTCTGGTGCCGTTGCCGGGGAGTGAAGCGCTCTTGGTAAGTGGAAACCGGTAAGGAAAAATTATTACTACGTGATGAAATTTATTGGCACTTGTTTCTATTGAGAACCATCCTCTGAGGGGATTGTTCGGGGTATCTTCGCCCTGACCGGAACCACAATTAGTTTCTACTCAACCTCTTGCACCTACTGAAAATATTGCTTATGAAATTCCTTCGGGTATGATAGAACAACTGCTAGCTAATCCTTATGCAGGAGATGGAACTGAACATCCTGGTATGCACTTGATATATATGGATGAAATTTGTGGATTATTTAAGCTTGCAAGTTTATCCGGAGATGAAGCTAAGAAGAAGGTTTTCCCTTTATCTTTGAAGGGAAAGGCATTGACATGGTATAGGCTATGTGATGATATTGGATCTTGGAACTGGAATCGATTGAAATTGGAATTTCACCAAAAAAATTATCCTATGCACCTAGTTCATCGTGATCGGAATTACATATAAAATTTTGGCCTCGTGAAGGAGAAAGTGTCGCTCTAGCTTGGGGGAGGCTTAAGCCAATGTTATATTCATGCCCCAATCATGAGCTCTCTAGAGAAATTATTATTCAGAACTTTTATGCTCAGCTTTCTCGTGATGATCAATCCATGCTCGATACTTCTTGTACTGGTTCCTTTATGAAGAAGACTATTGAATTCATGTGGGATCTTTTAGAAAGAATTAAACACAACTCTAAAGATTGGGAACTCGACGAAGGTAAAGAGTCAGGTATTAAGCTCGAGTTTGATTGTGTTAAATCTTTTATGAATACCGATGCTTTTCAAAAGTTTAGCACTAAATATGGACTTGACTCTGAGATAATAGCCTCTTTCTGTGAATCATTTGCTACTCATGTTGATCTCCCCAAGGAGAAGTGGTTTAAATATCATCCCCCTATTAAATAAGAAATTAAAGAACCGGTAATAGCTAAAGATGAAACTATTATTTACAATGTTGATCCAGTTGTGCCTACTGCTTATATTGAAAAACCACCTTTCCCTATTAGGATAAAGGAACATGCTAAGGTTTCAACTGTGTTTCACAAAAGTAATATTAGAGCACGTAAACCTGTTGAACAAATTAAAGTAGAACCTAGTGTTGCTATGGTTAAATATCTCCTGGTAGAAAATATAGATGGGCATGTTATTTACTTCTGTGCTGAAGCTGCTAGAATTGCCAAACCCGATGAGAAAGATAAACATACTCCTGTTGTTGGCATGCCTGTTGTCTCAGTTAAAATAGGAGATCATTGTTATCATGGTTTATGTGATTTGGGTGCTAGTGTGAGTGTTATTCCTTTTACCTTATATCAAGAAATTATGAATGACATAGCACCCGCTGAAATATAAGACATAGATGTTACTATTAAACTTGCTAATAGAGACACTATCACACCACTTGGGATTGTTAGAGATGTTGAAGTCTTGTGTGGGAAAACAAAATATCCTACTAATTTTCTTGTTCTTGGTTCCCCACAAGATGACTTTCGTCCCATTATCTTTGGTAGACCTTTCTTGAACACTATCAATGCTACTATAGATTGTTATAAACAAACCGTCGGTGTTAGCTTTGGTGATGAGTCTCATGAATTTAATTTCTCCAAGTTTAATAGACAACCTCATAAGAAAGAATTACCTAGCAAGGACGAAATAATTGGTCTTGCTTCTGTTGCCGTGCCTCCTACAGATCCACTAGAACAATATTTGCTAGACCATGAAAATGATATGCACATGCATGAAAGAAATGAAATAGATAAAAAATTCTTCGAACAACGTCCTATGCTTAAACACAATTTGCCTATTGAAACACTAGGAGGTCCTCCTCCACCTAAAGGTGATCCTGTGTTTGAATTGAAACAATTGCCCGACACTTTGAAATATGCGTATATTGATGAGAAAAAGATATATCCTGTTATTATTAGTTATAACCTTCCAGAACATGAAGAAGAAAATTATTGAAAATTCTGAAGAAGCACCGAGCTGCTATTGGATATACTCTTGATGATCTTAAGGGAGTTAGTCCCACTCTAGGTCAGCACAAGATTAATATGGAACCTGATGCTAAACCCATTGTTGATCATCAACGACGTTTGAATCCTAAAATGAAAGAAGTGGTAAGAACTAAAATATTAAAGCTCCTAGAAGCAGGTATAATCTATCCCATAGCTGATAGTAGATGGGTAAGTCCCGTTCATTGTGTCCCTAAGAATGGAGGTATTACTGTTGTTCCTAATGATAAAAGTGAACTCATTCCACAAAGAATTGTTACTAGCTATAGAATGGTAATTGATTTTTGAAAATTAAATAAAGCAACTAGAAAAGAAAATTGCCCTTTGCCTTTTATTAATCAAATGTTAGAAATACTATCTAAGCACACACACTTTTGTTTTCTTGATGGATATTCTGGTTTTTCTCAAATACATGTTTCACAACCTGATCAAGAGAAAACCACCTTTACTTGTCCTTTTGGAACTTCTGCTTATAGACGTATGCCTTTTGGTTTATGCAATGTACCTGCTACCTTTCAAAGATGTATGACTGCTATATTCTCTGGTTTTTGTGAAAAGATTGTTGAGGTTTTCATGGATGACTTTTCCATTTATGGAACTTCTTTTGATGATTGCTTAAGCAACCTTGATTGAGTTTTGCAGAGATGTGAGCAAACTAATCTTGTCTTGAATTGGGAGAAGTGCCACTTTATGGTTAATGAAGGTATTGTCTTGGGGCATAAAATTTCCGAACAAGGTATTGAGGTTGATAAAGCTAAAGTTGATGCAATTGAGAAAATGCCATGTCCTAGAGATATTAAAGGTATTCGTAGTTTCCTTGGTCATGCTGGTTTCTATATGAGGTTTATTAAAGACTTCTCTCAAATTTCTAGCCTCTTACAAATCTTTTACAAAAGGATGTTTCATTTGTTTTTTATGATGATTGTATAGAAGCCTTTGAAACACTTAAGAAAGCCTTAATTTCTGCACGTATTGTTCATCCACCTGATTGGAACTTGCCTTTTGAAATTATGTGTGATGCTAGTGATTATGTTGTTGTTGTTGTTCTAGGACAAAGAGTTGATAAGAAATTAAATGTTATTCATTATGCTAGCAAAACTCTAGACAGTGCCCAAAGAAATTATGCTACTATTGAAAATGAATTTTTAGCAGTTGTGTTTGCTTGTGATAAGTTCAGATCTTATATTGTTGATTCTAAAGTTATCGTTCACACCGATCATGCTGCTATTAAATACCTTATGGAAAAGGAAGATGCTAAGCCTAGACTCATTAGGTGGGTTCTCTTGCTACAAGAATTTGATTTACATATTGCTGATAGAAAAGGAGCTGAGAACCGCGTAGCCGATAACTTGTATATGTTAGAGAATATACTTGATGACCCACTACCTATTGATGTTAGTTTTCCTGATGAACAATTAGCTACCATAAATGTTTCTCATAACACTCCTTGGTATGCTGACTATGCTAATTACATTGTTGCTAAATATATACCGCCTAGTTTCACATACAAACAAAAGAAAAAATTCTTCTATGATTTAAGACATTACTTTTGGGATGACCCACATCTTTATAAAGAAGGAGTAGATGGTATTACTAGATGTTGTGTACCTGAGCCTGGACAGGAACAAATCCTACAGAAATGTCACTCCAAAGCCTACAAAGGACATCATGCAGGAGATAGAACTCCTCACAAGGTATTGCAATCTGGTTTTATTGGCCTACTCTCTTCAAGGATGCCCGTAAGTTCGTTTTATCTTGTGATGAATGCCAAAGAATTGGTAATATCGGTAAGCATCAAGAAATGCCTATGAATTATTCACTTGGTGTCGAACCATTTGATGTTTGGGGTTTTGATCATATGGGACCTTTTCCTTCCTCTAATGGGTACACACATATTTTGGTTGCTGTTGATTATGTTACAAAGTGGGTAGAAGCTATTCCAACTAGTAGTGATGATCATAACACTTTAAAATGCTTAAAGAACTTATTTTCCCAAGGTTTGGAGTCCCTAGATATTTAATGATTGATGGTGGTTCACATTTTATTCATGGTGCTTTACGTAAAATGCTTGCTAAATATGATGTTAACCATAGAATTGCATCACCCTATCATCTTCAATCTAGTGGTCAAGTTGAACTTAGCAATAGAGAAATAAAATTAATATTACAAAAAACTGTTAATAGGTCCCAAAATAATTGGTCTAAGAAATTGGATGATGCACTTTGGGCCTACAGAACAACATATAAAAATCCTATGGTATGTCTCCCTATAAAATGGTTTATGGAAAAGCTTGTCATTTGCCTCTTGAGTTAGAACATAAAGCATATTGGGCAATTAAAGGACTCAACTATGATTTCAAACTTGCAGGTGAAAAGAGATTATTTGATATTAGCTCACTAGAGGAATGGAGAACCCAAGCCTATGAAAATGCCAATTAAAGAAAAAGTTAAAAGATGGCATGACAAAAGAATCCAAAAGCGGGAATTAAATGTTGGTGAATATGTTCTGTTGTACAACTCTCGTTTCAGATTCTTTGCAGGAAAGCTTCTCTCTAAATGAGAAGGACCATATATTATCGAAGAGGTTTACCGCTCTGGAGCTATTAAAATAAATTATTCCGATGGTACTAACGCGAAGGTGGTCAATGGGCAAAGAATAAACACTATATCTCAGTTACGCCTATTAATGTTGAAAGCAATATTATCCAAACAATGAGACCAGAGGAACACATAAAAGAAACCTTCCGGAACACTCCAGAAAATACTAAAAAAGAGGAGGTACGTGATACGGTAAGTAAACAAACTCCGAAAAATCCGCAAAAATATTTTTTGTTAGTTTTGGAATATTTTTAAAATTAGGAAAATAAGAAACAACCACGAAGGCACCCGAGGGGGGCACAAGACACCAGAGCGCTCCTGGGCCCCCTGACGCGCCCAGGTGGGTTGTGCCCAGCTCGGGAACCTTCCCGACTCGGTGTTCCTCCCATTTGCTTGTTTCCCAAGATAAAAAATCTTTATATACCCCCCGAACATATTGAACACCGTATCACGGAGAAATCTTCTATTCTCCTTTCTTGATGTTTTCCTGGTAGATCTGAAATATGTCATCTCAAGATTCGGAAGAGGATTGCCGATTTTCTTATCAGCCTTTGGATAAAAATATCTTCAAGGAAACCTATCCCTATATATGGTTCACTGATGAGGAAGATGAAGATGAACCAGTCCCTCCTCGTTTCAAGCAGGAAAGCAAGGAGGCATTATGCAAGAGGATAATAAAGCTTGAGATGGAGAACGATCAGTTGAGGATAGATAATTTTACCCTCCGACGCAAGCTAGAGAAAAAGGATAAGATCACTACTACCTCATCACCACCACCACCTTCATCATCTTCTCCACCAAAGGAGACTTGAGTTCATGGTATGGACACTCCCCTTGGCTTGTGTGAAGCTTGGGGGAGGTGTCCCGGTATCGTATCACCACCACTATCTTTGCCTTTATCTATTTTAGTTTGATCTTTAGCTACCCTATGATTAAGTTGAATAAAAGTTTAGTTCAATAATTTCTTTTCGAGTGCTTTGCTTAGTGATCTATCTATGTAATCGTGTTCGAGATATAAAATAAAGTTTAGTTTATGTTTTGCTTTCTTTACTTTTATGTTTCAATAAAAAGAAAGGGAAATAAATGAAAAAGATCATACACTAATCTTATGGTGAGTAATGACATCACATAAGGAAAAGTATAAGTAGTAAAAATTATTGGAGATTGACAAACATAACATTGGTCAATGATGCAATTCATGATAGAATTAATAAGGGAAGAGAAGATTCACATGCAAATACACTATCTTGGACATGTTTTATGATTATGAGCCCCCATCAAAATATTATATGCCAAAGTTGTTGACGTTGGACAAGGAAGGCAACGTAATGATTTATGCCTGTCCATATTCACAGAGAAGTTATATTGTCATAGATCCTTTAACATGTGGTGCTTTCTCAATATCTTTGCCAGCCAAAAATTCCGCACTAAGTAGAGATACTACTTGTGCATCCAAAACCCTTTAACCCAAAATGTTGTTTTGAGAGTCCACCATGCCTACCTATAGATTGAGTAAGATCCTTCAAGTAAGTTGTCATCGGTGCAATAAGGCAATAAAAATTGCTTCTAAATGTGTTAGATTATTTATGTAAGAGAAAATTGAGTGTTGTACGAACTTGTGATGGCAAAATAATAAAAGCGACAGACTGCATAATAAAGGTTGCTATCACAAGGGGCAATATAACGTGACATTTTTTTTTGCACTAAGTGATTGAGCATACAACCAAAAAGCGCATGGCAACCTCTGCTTCCCTCTGCGAAGGGCCCATCTTTTACTTTTATGCAAGAGTCAAAGTATTCTCCCCTATTCCTTTTTATTTTCTCTTTTGCAAGCACCATGTGGCGAGGAAAGATCTAGGCACATATATCCAGTTGGATATGGGTGGGCATGAGTTATTGTTGTTGACATCACCCTTGAGGTAAATACGTTGCGAGGCGAAACTATAAGCCCCTATCTTTCTATGTGTCCCGTTGAAACTTTTTACTCATGTGTATGCGGTGAGTGTTAGCAATCATAGAAGACTATATGATGGTTGAGTATGTGGACTTGCAAAAAGGCTGCGATACGTGACCCTTCCTGAAAAGATGATGAATTGTAGTTGCAAACTTGATTGAGAACATAGTTTGTTAGTTTTCAATAAGGTTTATGTTTTATAGTTCAAAGTTGTGATGAATTGCCACTTGCTCATGAGAAATTATATGATAAAAGTTATGTGATAAATTTTTATGATAAAGTTTGTTGTTATAATAATATGCATGATGCTTCTATGTCCGTATTTTGTTTTTATCGACACCTCTCTCTCTAAGCATGTGGACATGTTTTTCAATTTCGGCTTTCGCTTGAGGACTAGCGAGGTCTAAGCTTGGGGGAGTTGATATGTCCATTTTGCATCATGTTTTACTACTGTTAATTATGATGCTTTTATGCATAATAATGCTTTTCAGAGTATTTCTAATGCCTTTTCTCTCATAATATGCAAGGTTTACACAAAGAGGGAGAATGCCGGCAGTTTGAATTCTGGACTTGAAAAAGCTACGTCAGAGTTACCTATTCTGCACATCTCCAAATGAGCTGCAAATTTACGAAGAATTATTTTGCAATAAAAAAATACTGGAGCAAATAACTACCGGAGGAGGCCCACCAGGTGGGCACAACCCACCTGGGCGCGCCAGGCCCCCCAGGAGCGCCCTGGTGGGTTGTGCCCTCCTCGGCCCACCTCCGGTGCACATATTTTGGTATATAGGTCATTTTGACCTAGAAAAAAAATCAGGAGGGGACTTTCGGGATGAAGCACCGCCGTCTCGAGGCGGAACTTGGGCAGGAGCACTTTTGCCGTCTGGCGGAGCGATTCCGCCGGGGGAACTTCCCTCCCAGAGGGGGAAATCATCGCCATCATCATCACCAACAACTCTCCCATCTTGGGGAGGGCAATCTCCATCAACATCTTCAACACCACCATCTCATCTCAAACCCTAGTTCATCTCTTGTGTTCAATCTTGTTACCGAAACTATAGATTGGTGCTTGTGGGTGACTAGTAGTGTTGGTTACATCTTGTAGTTGATTACTATATGGTTTATTTGGTGGAAGATTATATGTTCAGCTCCATTATTCTATTTAATACCCCTCTGATCTTGAGCATGATTATTATTTGTGAGTAGTTACTTTTGTTCTTGAGGTCACGAGAGAAGTCATGTTGCAAGTAATCATGTGAACTTGATATGTGTTTGATATTTTGATGAATGTATGTTGTGATTCCCTTAGTGGTGTCATGTGAATGTTGACTACATGGCACTTCACCATATTTGGGCCTAAGGGAATGCATTGGGGAGTAATTATTAGTTGACGGGTTGCTAGAGTGACAGAAGCTTAAACCCTAGTTTATGCGCTACTTCATAAGGGACCGATTTGGATCCAAAAGTTTAATGCTATGGTTAGATTTTATCTTAATACTTTTCTCGTAGTTGCGGATGCTTGCGAGGGGGTTAATCATAAGTAGGAGGTTTGTTCAAGTAAGAACAACACCTAAGCACCGGTCCACCCACATATCAAATTATCAAAGTAGCGAACATGAATCAAACCAACATGATGAAAGTGACTAGATGAAATTCCCGTGTACTCTCAAGAACACTTTGCTTACCATAAGAGACCGTTTTGGCCTGTCCTTTGCCACAAAAGGATTGGGCTACCTTGCTGCACTTTTGAAAGGATCGGGAAGAGGTGTCTAGAGGGGGGGGGGTGATTAGACCCTCAACAAACAAAAGTGGCAGTTTTTTATTTCTTCAAGTTGAGGTAGAATTTTAGCACAAGTTTAATCATTCACAATACATTTCAAGCAAGCATGGAAAGAGTATATGAGCAGCAGAAAGTAAAGCATGCAAGTTGCAAGAAAATAAAGGGATAGAATTTGAGTGTGCAAACGCAATTGAAGACACAGAGATTTTTGGCGTGGTTCCAATAGGTGGTGCTATCATACGTCCACGTTGGTGGAGACTTCAACCCATGAAGGGTAATGGTAGCGTGAGTCCACGGAGGGCTCCACCCACGAAGGGTCCACGAATAAGCAACCTTGTCTATCCCACCATGGCCATCGCCCACGAAGGACTTGCCTCACTTGGGTAGATCTTCACGAAGAAGGCGATCTCATTGCCCTTACAAATTCCTTGGTTCAACTCCACAATCTTGTCGGAGGCTCCCAAGTGACACCTAACCAATCTAGGAGACACCACTCTCCAAAAGGTTATAGATGGTGTGATGATGATGAACTCCTTGCTCTTGTGCTTCAAATGATAGTCTACCCAACACTCAACTCTCTCTCACAGATTTGGCTATGGTGGAAAGTTGATTTGAGTGGAAAGCAACTTGGGGAAGGCTAGAGATCAAGATTCTTGTGGTTGGATTGGAATGTCTTGGTCTCAACACATGAGTAGGTGGTTCTCTCTCAGAAAATGAGTAGTGGAAGTGTAGGCACATTTTGATGGCTCTCTATTGAATAGAGAAGGGGGTGGAGGGGTATATATAGCCTCCACAGAAAATCTAACCGTTACACACATTTGACCCAACTCGGTCAGACCGAATAGGTGAACTCGGTCAGACCGATTCAGTTCAAAATATGAACGTTAGTATTCTCGGTGGGACCGACATGATCAACTCGATGGGACCGATGTGCTAGGGTTAGGGCAAAACCTTATCTCGGTTTCACCGATTACTTCAACTCCGTGAGACCAACTTCAGTAATAAGCAAACAGAGAGTTGGTCAGACAAACTCGGTGGGACTGATCGCTCATTTCGATGAGACCGAAATGATTGCAATAGGCAACAGAGAGTTTGCAAGGCCATCTCAGTGAAACCGAGATACCAATCGGTGAGACCGAATTGATTAGGGTTTCTGGCAATGGCTATGTCAAAGGAACTCGGTGGCGCCGGATGGATCAAATCGGTGGTGCCGAGTTTGTCTTTAGGTTTGGGACATATTTGGAAATGAGAAAGTGGCTGAGGGTTATGGAGCAATATCACTAAGCACTTTGAGCAAGTAGACCATTAAGCAACACCTCATCCCCTTTTAATAGTATTGGCTTTTCCTATGGACTCAATGTGATCTTGGATCACTAAAATAGAAATGAAGAGTCCTGAGCTTTTGCCAATCTGTGTCCTTAGCATCTTGAAGGGGTTCCACATCCTCTTGTCCATGCCACGCCTTTGTTAAACTTTCTGAAATATACTAGATGAAAATATTAGTCCAACAAGAGATATGTTGACATTAATTACCAAAATCACCCAGATAGCACTTGTGATTTCAATCTCCCCCTTTTTGGTAATTGATGACAACATACATCAAAGCTTTAAGATAAAGATATGAAGAGTAACAAGTAAAGCTTTGGAAAGACATGTAACATGCATTGGCTCCCCCTACATGCATGCAATCATGTAAAGATAGAATATGAGAACCATGTGAATGCATAAGCATGTCAGAGCAAGAAATTAGTTACATGTATCTTGGCTATATGCATCAGAGCAAATGATGTAGATAAATTAAGTGTACCTTCATGTTCATGAGTCCTTCTTGCAAAAAATATGTACATCAGCAAGAGATCATCATGTACATGAGTGTGATGCATATACTTACCTTCTGGTCTTGAGCTGGCTTTGGTCGAGGTGAACGTGAGAAAACAGAGTTAGATAACACAAGAACACTCTATAAGGCAAGTTCAGGAAACCGCAAAAGTACCAAGACTGGGATGACATGTAGAGAGTGAGTACTTAGTACTCTATTTGGATATAGACATGTCCCCAAAGAATAAAGATATGCAATGAACTCCAGAGATTTTCTTCCCTTAGGCATGTCCCCAAAGAATAAAGATATGCAATGAACTCCAGAGATTTTCTTCCCTTAGGTATAAACTCTTTCTCCCCCTGAATCTGATATTGGATAATGGGAGAAGATAGGGTAAAAGAAAATCAAAACAAAGCAAGTGAAACATACACTAACATGTCTTTCCCCTCTTAAAGACATGTGACTTCTCTCCTATATTGTTAATAAGCATCTGGAGAAGCTAAGATGTGCTTTCTCTTTCATGTGATAAGCTTTGATGTGCTCTCTCTCCCCCTTTGATATCAATTTCCAAGAAGGGATCTTCTGGAGCATGGGTCAAATAGGTTCGGTCCTTGAGTCACATTACAAAGTAGCATGTAGTCTAAGATGCGAGTAGAGGATAAGAATCATCGAGTGGACTTGGAGAAGTAATAAAAAATGTAATGGCAAAATGTTTTCTCAGTAGTGAAATTGGTAACGCCGATTCTTTTTCATTGGTGACATCGAGTTGGTAGTGTCATAGATGATTCATATCGGTCAGACCGGGTTCGTCCTTGTCGGTTGTACCAATGAACAGTCTACAATGTATTATTGCAGTTCGGTCTAGAAGATAGACAGACATCGGTGAGGCCGGGTTCAATACAGGGGAAAAAATTTGTCACCTCAGCTCACTTGGCAATAAGGATCTCACAAAGATTTGCAATGAATTAGGTGCAGAGAATAAGAGACAAATAGAAATGGAATCTAGATGAAGTTTTTTTGAAAGGGGAACAAACAAGCGAGGAATGAATGCAAGAACACAAGAAAACACTAGATAACTTCATCTAGAAAGGGCCGGCGACAAAGTCACCTATGTTAGAGTATATTGACTGAGGAGTCAAGCGACAACACTTGATCGTAGGTCATACTCATCGTTTAGGCTCAAAATGGGGTTACCATTTTTTGTTTAAGCATTTTGAAGTATTCCATCTTGTTGAGCTGCTTTAACCCATGACTTGGGGTAAAGCTCCTCTAAGATGGAATAACATACCTTGGGTGGTGGTGTTGATCTTGATCATGTAGTTGAACTTGCGTTGGATGCTCAAGGTTGATGTAGTTCATCAAAAGTTGGAAGCACCACTTGTAATTTGAGTTCATCTACCTACATGGGTTAGTCTTGCAAGGAAGAGCACTTATGTATCCAAAATAACAATCATGAAACTTGATATCAAATGAAATTTGATATATAGAAATTGTCGAAGGATATGTTGAAAGGATTCATGCTTCCTTGTCTTCAACCACCATATTGTAGAGACTTGGTGATGTAGAGATTGCTCAAGATGTGAGTGGGTTGCAATCTCATAGATTTGGGCTCATCCAAGTACCTACAAGGGTTAGATAACATGCAAGGGTACAAGTATAGATCCAAGACATATGATCATCATCATAAGAGAATTATCAAGGATTAGTTAAAGGCTCATGCCTTGCATGTATCCAAATGGAGTTTCTACTCCAAATTTGAGGCATCAATAATGTTGAATTCACCTCTCAAATAGAAAAATACTTTTTCATCAAGCGGTTTGGTGAATATGTTTGCCAATTGCTTATCGGTATGAACATGCTTAAAATCGATGTCTCCTTTAGCAACATGATCTCGAATAAAATGATGACGAACTTCAATATACTTAGTTAGAGAATGTTGCATGGGATTGTGAGAAATCTTAATAGAACTTTCATTATCACAAAGCAATGGAACATGTTTCACATGTATCCCATGGTCTTTAAGAGTTTGGGTCATCCAAAGTAATTGAGCACAACATGAACCGACAGCAATGTATTCCGCTTCAGCGGTGGACAAGGATACCGAGTTTTTTTTCTCGGAGGACCAAGACACAAGAGATCTACCAAGAAATTGACAAGTGCCCGACGTGAACTTTCTATCAACCATGTCACCGGCATCGTCTGAGTCAGAGTAGCCAACAAGATCAAAAGAAGACCTCTTAGGATACCAAATGCCAAAGTTTGGTGTATGATTTAAGTATCTCACTATCCTTTTCACAGCCTTAAGATGACATTCTTTAGGGGTCGCTTCATATCGTGCACACGTGCACACACTTAGCATAATATCGGGACGGGAGGCACATAGATATAATAATGAACCAATCATAGAGCGGTAAACCTTTTGGTCAACCGGTTTGCCATCCTTAGTCAAGTCAAGATCTCCACTAGTAGGCATGGGTGTTTTCATACCTTTGTTTTCTTGCATGTCGAACTTGTTGAATAAGTCCTTGGTATACTTTGTTTGGGAAACAAAGGTACCCTTGTTAGTTTGCTTGATTTGCAAACCAAGAAAGAACTTGAGTTCACTCATCATAGACATCTCAAACTTCTCCGACATTAGCCTTCCAAACTTTTCACTAAAATGAGGGTTAGTCGAACCAAATATGATATCATCTACATAAATTTGGCACACAAATAATTCACCATTAACCCTTTTAGTAAAAAGTGTAGAATCAATTTTTCCATTCTCAAAGCCTTTTTCGATAAGGAACTTAGTCAAGCATTTATACCACGCTCTAGGAGCTTGTTTAAGACCATAAAGAGCTTTGTGAAGTTTGTAAACATGATTAGGTTTCTTGGGATTAACAAGCCAGGAGGTTGTTTGACATAGACTTCCTCCTCAATTTCACTGTTTAGAAAAGTACTTTTAATGTCCATTTGGTATAATGTGATATCATGGTGATTGGCATAAGCAAGTAAGATGCGTATGGACTCAAGTCTAGCAACGGGACATATGTCTCACCATAGTCCATACCTTCGACTTGAGTGTAGCCTTG
Source organism: Aegilops tauschii subsp. strangulata (assembly GCF_002575655.3). NCBI lineage: Eukaryota > Viridiplantae > Streptophyta > Magnoliopsida > Poales > Poaceae > Aegilops > Aegilops tauschii. The sequence continues at coordinate 426,012,956 of NC_053036.3, read as the reverse complement.
GGTGACGAGACGGGCCTTGTTGCGTACAACTTGTCCGTCTTCATCTTGCTTATTCCGAAACACCCATTTGGTTCCAATAACATTTTGGTTGTTGTCCGGATTTTCTACCAATGTTCACATTTGGTTCCTCTCAAAATTGTGTAGCTCTCTGTGCATGGCGTTCACCCAGTCCGGATCATCAAGAGCTTCTTCAACCTTCATAGGTTCAATACTAGAGATGAATGAATAATGTTCACAAAAATTAGCCAAACGAGTTTTAGAGCGAGTAATTCTCCCGGTTTGAATATCATCAAAGATTTGTTCGACGGAATGATATCTTGAAACTCTTGCTCTAACTCGTGAGAGCTTTTGTTTGGGTCGGGGTGGAACATCCTCTTCATCATCTTGTTCTTCCTCTTGGCCTTCTTCATTGTTGGTGTTGTTGTTCTCTTGTGGAGGTGGAGAAGGAGGTTGATGAGGTTCATCTTGTTGTACTTCCTCGTTTCCTTCATCTTGGCGTGTTCCGCTTGTGGATGCCTCCAAGTCAACTTGTAGTTCACCTTTTCATGAAGTTGAGGCTTCCACTTGAATGAATGAGGTACTCTCCTTCACCTCCATTGGGAGAATCTTGCCAATAGACAAGTCTTGTATTGCTTCGAAGGGTCTTTCTCTCCTACATCAATTGGCAATTTCTCTACTTGTGAGCCGTTAGATTCATCAAACTTCACATCTACCGTCTCTTCAACCTATTGGGTGAAATTGTTGTAGACACGGTAAGTGTGAGAGTTTGAGCCATAACCGAGTAGGAAACCTTCTTGAAATTTAGGAGCAAATTTCGAATGATGATGCTTATCAAGAATGTAGCACTTTGAGCCAAATACTCGAAAGTATCCAACTTGGGGTTTGTTACCGGTGAGAAGCTCGTATGCCGTTTTGCCAAGAAGCTTGTGAAGATATAGACGATTTGTTGCATGACAAGCTGTCTCAACCGCTTCTACCCAAAAGTGTTTTGGCATCTTGTATTCATCAAGCATCGTTCTCGCCATCTCAATAAGTGTCCGGTTCTTCCTCTCAACAACTCCATTTTGTTGAGGTGTGTACGTAGCCGAGAACTCATGTGAAATCCCTTCTTCGTCAAGAAAGGTATCCACATTGGCGTTCTTGAACTCCGTTCCGTTATCGCTGCGAACTTTCTTGATCTTCACTTCAAATTGATTTTGGGCCTTCCTAGCGAAGTTCTTGAAGATATTTTGGACCTACAATTTATCATCAAGAAAGAACACCCACATAAATCTTAAAAAGTCATCGACAATGACTAAACCGAATGAGTTACCACCAAGACTTGTCGGCGTCCTGGGAACGGGGGTCCCCAGACTTGCCTGCCTGCGGCCCACGACGTGGCTTCACCAGCGGCCGGGTACGACCCATCTTCATCAGCGAACACTCAAGATCCTCGCGAGGGGCCAAGGCTCGCGAGGCGGACGATGCAAGACCTCCTCGGGGGCGGCCTCACTAGGCTGGCTCGCGAGGGGCGGAGAGATCAAGGCAAGGGGCACCTCGCGAGGTCCCTGTGATGCAAGCCATGACGACCAAGGCCAGGAGGGCGCCAACACGCGCAGTGTACTCGTTTCCTCTTTGGTGCTAAAGAGGCAAGCGCAGGCGAGGAGTCCCGAGGCATCAGGCAAAGGTTTCCATATTGGTGCAACAAGACCAAGACCAGCAGGACGGCAGGATGGAGGTCACCATGGAGCCCAGGACGGCGTCACCACCAGAGCCTTTGGCAGGCGAAGACCACCTTTAGTCAGGATAACTTGTACTAGTTGTCTCCCTTCAAATTTGGCCGTTGTTGGATCCCTTCTCGCCTACATTTGGGAAGAGGACCAGGGCCTCTATAAATAGGACTAGCCACCACCGTAGGAAGGGGAGACTCATCTTAGATTAGATCCATTCCACCCTCACACACACAAGCTCACCGAGCTCAAGAACACCTCTCCTCAGGAGGCTGTTCTTCCCTTGTAGTTGTTCATCCTCAGCCCAAGAGGCAATCCACCACACACACTGGAGTAGGGTATTACACTACATCGGTGGCCCGAACCAGTATAAACCCTGTGTCCCTTGTTTTGCGAGTTCGACGTGCTGAGGTTTGAGATTGTGGTGAGAGCGTGAGCTAGGGGGAGGAGAGATCTTCGTGCGCACCCCAGAATTCGAACCTCGAGGGTTTTGCCGGAACCCGAAATCCGGCATTTGGCGCGCCAGGTAGGGGTGCGCCGAAGCTTTCCTTTCGTCAATCCACGCTCCGCCACCTTCGCCTTGTCCCCATGGCCGGCGTTGCTTCCCCGGATGGGAAGACGGACACCCACGACAGCGCCAGGGGGCTCAGGGCCCTTGCCCCCGCCTTGCGACAGGTACAATGGCCGCCCAAGTTCAAGCCGAAGATGCCGCCATGTTATGACGACGCGGCGGACCCGTCAGCTTTCCTGCTGGCATATGAAGAGGTCGTCCTGACGGCTAGGGGCGACGACAAGGTCATGGTCAACTGGCTTCCCATGGCCCTCGCTGGTGCACCACGCGCCTAGCTACTCACCCTCCCGGTATCCTCGGTGGAATCTTGGGAGGAGCTGTGCTGTCTCCTTGTCGCGTGCTTCGCGGCACCGGCGCCCCTCGCCGTCGTGGCCCTCCTCGGTGGCTCGCAAGCACCGCCCTCGGACCGTCACACCAAGTAGTTCTTTTGCCAGATCGGCGCTGCTTCTGTGCAGCAAGGTGCTCCCCCGGGTTGGGCGGCGCCCAAGGCCGACCTCACCTTCGACTCGGAGGATCACCCCGTCACCACCGTTGGCTCGGGCGTGCTTCCAATGCTTTGCATGCCCACCATATGCAACGTAGTTGTCACCAAGACCCTCATCGACAGCGGCGCCAGCCTCAACGTGCTCTCCGTGGTGGCTTTTAGCCTTCTACACGTACCACTCGAACGACTCCGCCCCAGCAAGCCCTTCTCCGGGGTCGGCGGCGGCTCCACCAGCCCCCTAGGGCAGATCCGCCTTCCCGTGACCTTCGACACTCGCGACAACTACCCCACCGAGCTGATCAACTTTGACATCACCCGCATTGGCCTCTCGTACAACGCCATCCTCGGGTACCCGGCTCTGGCTCAGTTTATGGCGGCTAGCCATCTGGCCTACAACCTCATGAAGATGCCTGGGAGCAAGGACGCCCTCACCGTAGTTGGGGACACCAAGGAGGCCCTGGCGACGCTCAAGCTTGCCCTCAAAACTGCCGCGGCAGCGCGACCGGCCAACGAGGCCATCCCTGGGGTTAAGGAGGCCGCGCCAGCAAAGAAGAAGCAATTGTTCACTCAAGATCGGGCCGAAACCAAGCAGGTGCCGGTCGAGGAAGATGGGTCCTCAGGAGCCACCTTCACCATAGGCGCCAACCTCGACTCGGATCAAGAGGAGGCATTGGTGCGTTCCTGCGCGCGAACAAGGATGTATTCGCCTGGGAACCCAAACAACTAGTAGGAGTCCCGAGGGGGGTGATCGGGCATCACTTGAGGGTGTGCCCCAATGTGCGCCCTGTGAAGCAGAAGGCACGGCGACAGTCCACGGAGAAGCAGTCCTTCATCGTCCAGGAAACCCGCAAGCTGGAGGCAGTAGGTGTCATTCGCGAGGTTCGGTACCCTGAGTGGCTGGCGAATCCCGTCATCGTACCAAAGAAAGGCGGGAAGGAGCGCATGTGTGTTGACTTCACCAACCTTAACAAGGCCTGTCCCCAAGACCCGTTCCCGCTTCCGCGCATCGACCAGATTGTTGACTCCACCGCCGAGTGCGACCTGCTATGCTTCCTGGACGCGTTCTCAGGCTATCACCAGATCAAGATGGCAGTAGAGGATGTGGAGAAGACGGCCTTCCTGACCCCGTGTGGGGTGTACTGCTACACTTGCATGCCGTTCGGACTGCGCAACGCAGGCGCGACCTTCCAACGGCTAATGCACATCGCCTTGGGCCAGCAGCTCGGGAGGAATGCCGAAGCCTACGTCGACGACATTGTGGTAAAGTCTCGGGAGGCGAGAACTTTGATTCAGGACCTGGAGGAGACCTTCGCAAGCCTGCTTCAGCTGGACCTGCGGCTCAACCCAGAGAAGTGCGTGTTCGGTGTCCCCTCCGGCAAGCTGCTGGGCTTCCTCGTGTCCCACAGGGGGATCGAGGCTAACCCGGAGAAGGTCAAGGCAATAGAAGACATGAGTCCACCACAAACTCTCAAAGAGATGCAGAAGCTTGCGGGCTGCGTGACCTCACTGGGGCACTTCATCTCCAAGCTGGGAGAGCAGGGCCTGCCATTCTTCAAGCTGATGAAGAAGAAGGGCGAGTTCAAGTGGACCCCGGAGGCCGATCAAGCATTTCAAGACCTAAAGAGATACCTGACCAGCCCCCCGGTGATGGTGGCGCCTCACCCTCTCGAGCCCCTGGTGCTTTACCTTGCCGCCACTCCCTACTCCGCCAGCGCAACTCTAGTGGCGGTCCGACAAGAGCGCCAGGCCAAGGGTCTGCCGCGCCGTGCCGCACCCCCAGCCGGGGCGATACGGGACCCAGAGAGCACCGCGAAGGCTGCAGCGATGCCAATGAGTGACCAAGCCCACCAAGGCGGCGTTCGCGGGCCTGCAGAGGCCCCAGTGGGCGATCAGGCTCTCGGGGTCCCGTCACCTCAGGAGACACCCCAACCTCCGGCAGGCTCCAGCTCCGTCGACGCTCCTGCCCTAGTCGAGCACCCAGTGTACTTCATCGGCACGGTACTGCGGGATGCAAGGGCATGGTACCCCATGCCTCAAAAGCTCTTGCTCGCGCTCTTGGTGGCCTCGCGTAAACTGCAGCATGAATTCCAAGGTCACCCAATCAAGGTCGTCTCGGCCTACCCGCTGGAGAGGGTGCTCAGGAGCCCCAACGCTGCTGGAAGAGTCGCCGAATGGAACATCAAGCTGCAAGTGTTCCAGCTGGAGTTCAGCACCACCAGGGTCATCAAGGGAGCCGTGCTCGCCGACTTCGTGGTGGAATGGACTGACGCCCCGGGGTTTGAAGAAGGCGAGGACCGATCCCTCTCGCCAGGAAGTGAAGCACCAGATGGCTGGGTCATGTATTTCGATGGCGTGTTCGCACGCCAGTGTGCGGGGGCTGGAGCAGTGCTCATCTCGCCCACCCAGGACAAGCTCTACTACGCCGTGCAGCTCTGCTTTCAGCAAGGCGAGAACGTCTCCAACAACATCGCGGAGTACGAAGGCCTCATAGCTGGCCTTAAGGCTGCGATGGCCCTGGGGGTGAAGCGCCTCACCATTAGGGGCGACTCGCAGCTCCTCGTCAACTTCTCCAACAAGGTACACGAGCCGAGGGACGAGCACATGGAGGCATACCTCGCGGAGGTATGCAAAATGGAAAAACAGTTCCTGGGCCTAGAGTTGTAGCACGTGCCCCGTGGCACCAACAAGGAGGCCGACGACATCGCCAAAAGGGCATCCAAGCGACAATGCCAAGAGCCTGGCGTCTTTGAGGAGCGGCTCTTCAAGCCTTCGGCAGCACCTCCGCTTTCGGGGCCGGCGCCGCCTCGGGAGGAACTCCCCCAACCACCTATCTCGGGAGCCCCGGCCTACGACCCGACCTCGGGGGCGCGCCTACTCCTGGCGCTCGAGCCTCAGGAGGGGTGCTGGACCAAGGAGTTCAAGGAATACCTGACGCAAGGGACGCTGCCGGAGAAAGAGGAGGACGCGGAGCGCGTGGCCCGACAGGCTACGGCATACTGCATCTAGGACGGTGAGTTATATAGGAAGCGGCCAAATGACGTTTCCTTGCGATGCATCTCCAGGGAACAGGAGAACGAGCTGCTAGCTGACATACACGGCGGAGACTGCGGGCACCACTCGTCATCACGAACCCTCATCGGCAAGGCGTTCCGCAGCGGGTTCTACTGGCCTACGGCGCTCAACGACGCGCCCGAGCTGGTGAGGTCCTGCGAGGCCTGCCAATTCCATGCCAAGGAGATCCATCAGCCAGCTCAGGGCCTCCAGACCATCCTGCTCTCGCGGCCATTCACAGTCTGGGGGCTAGATATCTTAGGCCCGTTCCCTCGAGTGCCTGGGGGCTACCGCTACCTCTACGTCGCCATCGACAAGTTCACCAAATGGGCCGAAGTAGAAGCTGTCCGCACCATCCCAACCGGGTCTGCGGTCAAGTTCATCAAGGGTCTCGTGAGCCGGTTCGGGGTCCATAATCGTATCATCACCGAGAACGGCTTGCAGTTCACTAGCAATATCTTCAAGACATATTGTGCTAACCTTGGAACGCAGATCTGCTACGCTTCGGTGGCACACCCCAGGAGCAATGGTCAAGCCGAACGCGCCAACGCGGAGGTCCTGAGAGGCCTCAAGACCAGGACCTTCAAGAAGAAGCTCGAGGCCTGCGGCAGGTGCTGGCACGACGAGCTCCAGTCAGTGTTGTGGTCCATCCGCACCATGGCCACCAAGCCAACGGGCGAGACCCCGTTCTTCCTCGTCTACGAAGCAAAAGCGGTTCTCCCACACGAGGTCAAGCATCGCTCCGCGCGGGTCTTGGCGTTTGATGAGACGCAGCAGGACGCCATGCGGGGGATGGACCTTGTGCTGGGGGAGGAACGCCACCGTGAAGCCGCGCTTCGAGCGGCAAGATACCAGCAAGTGCCGCGGCGGTATCACTGCCGCAACGTCCGCTCCAGGACGCTCGAGGTGGGGGACCTCGTCCTAAGGCGGGTGCTCTCCAGGGAAGGACTGCATAAGCTTTCGACCATGTGGGACGACCCGTTTAGGGTCGCCCATGTCTCCAGGCCTGGCGCCGTGCGCCTGGAGACGCAGGACGGGGTCCCCATCCAGAACGCCTGGAACATCCAGCACCTCCGGAGGTTGTACCCATGAAGCAAGGCCCGGCGCCTGTGAAGCAAGGCCCCGTGCCTGTGAAGGTCTCCATTCGTGACACTCTCACGTAATAATGAGTGGGGTTGTACACGCCCCGGAGTCTCAGGAGTGCCGCCCTCGGGCCTCGGGGGCTCCCTCCCACGTCCTAGTGCCAGACGCGTCTTTTCATTTGCTTTTCGTAGTTGGCTTGCCCCTCTTTAATGGAAGTTCGCATTCAGGTGTTTCTTGTCGTCTTGGTTCGATCGCCTTTTTCCTCTGTTCTTCCCTCGGTTCTTTTTTTTGGCCCGTACTCTCCCTCACATGCCTCGCGAGGGGGTTGGACAGGTGCACTCGTGAGTGTTTTTCCTGTTCTTCGCGAGGCACCCTCGCTCGAGGTCGCAAGCTGGCGCACCTCCCTCTTTTAAGTCCGTGCCCCTCGGGTACCGGGACGTGGAGCGCCGGGTCATGTCTGGCCACGCCCAGGGCCCGGGGCTTAGAAGAATAAGAGTTCCGTACCAATTTTTGCAGTTCCTCGACACCTCCCAAGCCTACGGCAAGGAGGTCTCACCAGGTGCTGGGAGATGCACGCCTCATGAGGCGGAAACTACTTCAGACACGTCGAGCTAAGTTATCTCTACGCGCCTACATAAAACACTGATGCTGAAACACGACACAGGAACGATAAACATAACATAGCGACTTGGAAATCACGGTCCGTTGCACCCCCTTGCAGGGCCCCATACTTGTTTCTTTTTTAAATGTAGGAAGAAAGGAAAGAACAAAACGAAAGCGGCGTGCGCCCCCGCAGCGGTCGCGAGGGTAGGCCCTTGGCGCCCTCCTGGACTCAGCCAGACCCCTCCTCGCGCTTCACTTGGGCGCGGCAACGAGACGACCCGCTACCGCCCTTGAAGCGGGCACGGCGGCGAGGCGGCTGGTCATAGCCGCCGCTGCTGGAGCTGTCTCCGGAGGAAGAGTCGCCGTAGTTGGATGAGCCACGGCCGGCGCCAAGGACAAGTCCACCTTCACCCTCGTCACGACTGTTGCCAAGGCCGAGCACCTCGCCGCCGTCGTTGTGCTCAGGGCAGCACCCGACGCGGCGACCATCTTCCCCGAATACCCTCATGTAGAGGGTCGCGTTGCCGTCGTACTTGAAGTGGTGGGTACACCGCCGGCCCATGTCGCGCGCGCGGGAAAACGTCTGCCAGCCGCAGGCCAGGGCTGCGTTACCCGCGATGAAGACTTCCACCGTGACCCACGAAGCCTTGCTGCAGCAGCCGTCCGCCTGCAGCCAGAGACCACCTGGACCCGCGGCCGGCAGTTCACCGGCGAAGAAGCACGGGAGCTGAAGCCAGGTGCCGGCCGGGTTCTCCGACCACACGAAGAACTCCGACAACACCTCCGCCGAGTGGAAGCGCGGCCGGGGAGGCTGCGCAACCATGGCGAGCCTCACTTCATCGACGGGACTGCCACGACCTGAGCGGCTCCCACCGCGCGAGGAGGCGCCGCGGTGGGGGTCGCGATGTGCTTACGTGGGCGACCACACCCCCTCTTGGGTGGCGGCGAGCTGGGCCCCTCCTGGCGGGCCCTCCTTCTCTGCGGTCGAGACCTCTTCACCGGTGTCGCTGCTAGCAATGAAGCAAGGGAGAAGGAGCAAGCGAGACAGGAAGAGACGTGCGACGGGGGCTCCGCCCCCTCCGCATTTATAATAGGAGAAGGCCAACCGCTAACCGCCACGATCACAGGGACTCGTCAAGTCGGGCAGTTGCTGTGGCAGCGTGAGGGAGCGGAGACGCCCATGTCCCGTCAATCGCCATGCGTCAACCGAGGCCGCATGCTGTTGGGGCCCGCGGCGCTCCTCACTTGCCCCTTGGCTTCACCTCGAAGCCAAGTCCGAGCGCGCCTTAGGCCCGGGGGCTACTGTCGACGTCCTGGGAACGGGGGTCCCCAAATTTGCATGCCTGCGGCCCACGACGTGGCTCCACCAACGGCCCTGTACGGCCCATCTTCATCAGCAAACACTCAAGATCCTCGCGAGGGGCCAAGCCTCGCGAGGCGGACGACGCAAGACCTCCTCGGGGGCGGCCTCACTAGGCTGGCTCGCGAGGGGCGGAGAGATCAAGGCAAGGGGTACCTCGCGAGGTCCCTGTGACGCAAGCCATGACGACCAAGGCCAGGCGGGCGCCAACGCGCGCAATGTACTCGTTTCCTCTTTGGTGCTAAAGAGGCAAGCGCAGGCGAGGAGTCCCGAGGCATCAGGCAAAGGTTTCCATATCGGTGCAACAAGACCAAGACCGGCAGGACAGCAGGATGGAGGTCACCGTGGAGCCCAGGACGGCATCACCACCAGAGCCTTTGGCAGGCGAAGACTACCTTTAGTCAGGAAAACTTGTACTAGTTGTCTCCCTTCAAATTTGGTCGTTGTTGGATCCCTTCCCGCCTACATTTGAGAAGAGGACCAGGGCCTCTATAAATAGGACTAGCCACCACCGTAGGAAGGGGAGACTCATCTTGGATTAGATCCATTCCACCCTCACACACACAAGCTCACCGAGCTCAAGAACACCTCTCCTCAGGAGGTTGTTCTTCCCTTGTACTTGTTAATACTTGGCCCAAGAGGCAATCCACCACACACATTGGAGTAGGGTATTACACCACATCGGTGGCCCGAACCAGTATAAACCTTGTGTCCCTTGTTCCGTGAGTTCGACGTGCTGAGCTTTGAGATTGTGGTGAGAGCGTGGGCTAGGGGGAGGAGAGATCTTCGTGCGCACCCTAGAGTTCGAACCTCAAGGGTTTTGCCGGAACCCGAAATCCGGCAAGACTCTTGTAGGCGTTGGGACCAAAAAGATCCATATGAAGTAGCTCGAGCAGTCTCCTCGTGGTCATAATGTTTTTCACGGGATGGCTTCCTGCAACCTGTTTTCCTGCTTGACAAGCACTTCAAAGTCTATCCTTGTCAAATATAACATCTTTAACTCCAAGGATATGATCACCTTTAATAAGCTTATCAAGATTTCGCATGCCCACGTGGCCTAACCTTCTATGCCACAACCATCCTTTAGATGATTTAGCAATGAAGCAAGTTCTAGGTTGAGCCTTTTTAGTGAAATCAACAATGTATAGATCACCTCTACGTATGCCGGTAAAGACCATATTATGATTATCTCTTCAAAACACTTGGCAATCTACTTTAGTAAATAGGACATGGAAGCCGAAATCAGCTAGTCTAGATAAGGAGAGTAAATTATAGCCAAGAGATTAAACGAGCATAACATTTTGGATGGAGCTGTCACGTGAGATGGTCAGCTTACAAAGTCCAACCACCTTGCCCTTTGAGTTATCACCAAAAGTGACATATTTTCAAGGGTCGTCGTTTTCAGCAAGCTCAGGAAACATATCCCTGTCTCCGGTCATGTGATCGGTACATCCACTATCAAGAACCCGTTCCTTTCCTCCGGCCATGTAGCCATGAAGGTTAGCCATAAGACCGAAGTGTCTCATAGACTCATCAAGATCAAAGTCACTATCATCATCCTCATGATAGTATCCATGTTCAACGTCATCTTGTGATTGATCATCACCTAGAGAGAGTGATTCATTAGATGTATGACCACGACAATGTTCATCTTTATGAATTCTAATGACTTGAGAGATAATGCTACTAATGACTCCAACATCTCCTTTGGCACGCATAAGGTCACGAAGCTCAAATAAACAATCATGAAATTTAGGGTCACTAGATTTCATTTTATGAAAAGCTATGGACTTTTGAAGAATTTCATCTAGGTTTTTCAAGGAATAGTTTGGAAAACATTCCTCAAGAAATCCCCATATGGTGTAAGCACATTCAAGAGTAGGCAGGCATACAATCAAATTTCTAGGCAATCCTCTAATGATAAGATTAATAGTTCTAAGATTGCAGATCATGTCAAGAGACTCATCGGGGGTAGGATGCAGTGGATCAATAAGGGGCGCACAAGGGCTAGTAATATACTTGTTCAAGTGATATTCATTGAAAATCTCAAGCATCTCACTTTTCCAAGCAGTAAAGAACTCTCCATCAAGCATAGGCACTCTACGTCTAAAAATCCCCATCGTAGACTCATCCATCTTCCTCCAATGGTGATTAAACCAAAGCAATGGAGACCAAAGCTCTGATACCAATTGAAAGGATCGGGAAGAGGTGTCTAGAGGGGGGTGATTAGAACCTCAACAAGCAAAAGTGGCAGTTTTTAATTTCTTCAAGTTGAGGTGGAATTTTAGCACAAGTTTAAGCATTCACAATACATTTCAAGCAAGCATGGCAAGAGTATATGAGTAGCGGAAAGTAAAGCATGCAAGTTGCAAGAAAATAAAGGGATAGGATTGGAGTGTGCAAACGCAATTGAAGACACGGAGATTTTTGGCGTGGTTCCGATAGGTGGTGCTATCGTACGTCCACGTTGGTGGATACTTCAACCCACGAAGGGTAACGGTTGCACGAGTCCATGGAGGGCTCCACCCGTGAAGGGTCCACGAAGAAGCAACCTTGTCTATCCCACCATGGCCATCGCCCATGAAGGACTTGCCTCACTTGGGTAGATATTCACAAAGTAGGTGATCTCCTTGCCCTTACAAACTCCTTGGTTCAACTCCACAATCTTGTCGGAGGCTCCCAAGTGACACCTAACCAATCTAGGAGACACCACTCTCCAAAAGGTAATAGATGGTGTGATGATGATGAACTCCTTGCTCTTGTGCTTCAAATGATAGTCTCCCCAACACTCAACTCTCTCTCACAGATTTGGCTATGGTGGAAAGATGATTTGAGTGGAAAGCAACTTGGGGAAGGCTAGAGATCAACATTATTGTGGTTGGATTGGAATGTCTTGGTGTCAACACATGAGTAGGTGGTTCTCTCTCAGAAAATGAGTAGTGGAAGTGTAGGCACGTTCTGATGGCTCTCTCTTGCATAGAGAAGGGGGTGGAGGGGTATATATAGCCTCCACAGAAAATCTAACCGTTACACACATTTGACCCAACTCGGTCAGACCGAATAGGTGAACTCGGTGAGACCGATTTAGTTCAAATGTGAATGTTAGGATTCTCGGTGGAACCGACATGATCAACTCGGTGGGACCGATGTGCTAGGGTTAGGGCAAAACCTTATCTCGGTTTGACCGATTACTTCAACTCGGTGAGACCGACTTCAGTAATAAGCAAACAGAGAGTTGGTCAGACAAACTCGGTGGGACCGATCGCTCATTTCGGTGAGACCAAAATGATTGCAACAGGCAACAGGGAGTCTGCAAGGCCATCTCGGTGAAGCCGAGATACCAATTGGTGAGAACGAATCGGTGGGGCCGAGTTTGACTTTAGGTTTCGGAGATATTTGGAAATGAGAAAGTGTTTGAGGGTTATGGAGCAATATCACTAAGAACTTTGAGCAAGTAGACCATTAAGCAACACCTCATCCCCTTTTAATAGTATTGGCTTTTCCTATGGACTCAATGTGATCTTGGATCACTAAAATAGAAATGAAGAGTCCCGAGATTTTGCCAATCTCTGTCCTTAGCATCTTGAAGGGCTTCCACATCCTCTTGTCCATGCCACGCCTTTGTTGAACTTTCTGAAATATACTAGATGAAAATATTAGCCCAACAAGAGATATGTTGACATTAATTACCAAAATCACCCACGGAGCACTTGTGCTTTCAAATTTATTTACCGTTAATATTACTTTCTCGTCACAAATTATCTTGCTATCATACTACCTGTTACCAACTATTTTAGTGCTGGCAGAAAATACCTTGCTGAAAACCACTTATCATTTCCTTCTGCTCCTCATTGGGTTTCGACACTCTTACTTATCGAAAGGACTATGATTTATCCCCTATATTTGTGGGTCATCACTCGTCATATCAATATCTCACCCAAAACTTGAGAACTTCAATCACACAAAACTTAACGGAACTTCGTGTGATAGGTTAGTATGATAAAGACAAATCATTCACTTTGGTACTGCCAAGACAAGATTAATATTTTTTCTCACACAATGCCTACTGTACCTAATCATTTCCACAATTTATATTGAGCATTATAAGCCTTAGAAACTAGGAAACAAACAAACTATGCATTGAAAACAAAATATGTCAAAAACAGAACATCCCGTAATGATCTGGACAATGACCATACTTCAGTAAGTTTAAAAATTCAGATAAAATAGGACAACATAGACAATTTGTATATCAATCATATGTAAAAAAATCAGAATTTTATCACGTTCCAGTGAATTTAAACAATTCTGTTACTGGAAGCAAAAGTTTCTGTTTTTGCACAGAATCAAGTCAACTATCATCCACACTATCCCAAAGGCTTTACTTGGCACTTTATTGAAACAAAAGCTATAAAACATGATTACTACAGTAGCTTAACAATGTGAACACACAAAAACAATAGGTATAAGTGTTGGGTTGTCTCCCAACAAGCGCTTTTTCTTTAGTGCCTTTTTTGCTAGGCATGATGATTTCAATGATCCTCACATAAAAGATAAGAATTGAGACACAAAGAGAGCATCATGAAGCATATGAATAGCACATTTTAAGCCTAACACACTTCCTATGCATAGGGATTTTGTGAGCAAATAATTTATGGGAGCAAGAATCAACTAGCATAGGAAGGCATAACAAGTAATACTTCAAAACTTTCAACACATAGAGAGGAAACTTGATATTATTGAGATATGTAAAAGCATATATTCCTCTCTCATAATAATTTTCAGTAGCATCATGAATGAATTCAACAATATAGCTATCACATAAAGCATTCTTTTCATGATCCACTTGCATAAAATTTTTATTTCTCTCCACATAAGAAAATTTCTTCTCATTAATAGTGGTGGGAGCAAATTCAAAAAAATAACTATCGTGAGATACTTGATTGGCATAATCCAATGGAAAATTAAAATCATGATGACAATTTTCATGGATATCATTATTCTTTATAGCATACATGTCATCAGCATAATCATCATAGATAGGAACTTTGTTTACATAATCAATTGGAACCTCTTCCAAGTTAGTGGAATCATCATTACATAAAGTCATGACCTCTCCAAATCCACTCTCATCAATATAATCATCATAAATAGGAGGCATGCTTTCATCATAATAATTTTTCTGATCCAAACTTGGGGGACTAAAAATATCTTCATCAAACATAGCATCCCCAAGCTTATGGTTATGCATATCGTTAGCATAATGGATATTCAAAGAATTCATACTAACAACATTGCAATCATGCTCACCATTCAAAGTTTTTATGCAAAACATTTTATTGAATTCTTCTTCTATCAATTTAGCACAATTTTCCTTTCCATCATTTACAAGAAAGACATGATAAAGACGAATAATATGAGGCCACCTCAATTCCATTTTTTGTAGTTTTCTTTTATAAACCAAACTAGTGATAAAACAAAAAACTAAAAGATTCAATTGCAAGATCTAAAGATATACATTGAAGCACTTACCTCCCCGACAAGGGCGCTAGAAAAGAGCTTGATGTCTACCACACAACTTTATTCTTGTAGACTAGTGTTGGGCCTCCAAGCGTAGAGTTTTGTAGGATAGTAGCAATTTTCCCTCAAGTGGATGACCTAAGGTTTACCAATCCGTGGGAGGCATAGGATGAAGGTTGTCTCTATCAAACAACCCGAACCAAATAACAAAAAGTCACTTGTGTCCCCAACACACCAAATACAATGGTAATTTGTATAGGTGCACTAGTTCGGCGAAGAGATGGTAATAAAAGCGTAGTAATAATAGTAGATATTGATTTTTGTAATAGGAACAATAAAAAACAACAAGGTAGCAATTGATAAAACGGAGCACAAACGATATTGCAATGCTTGAAAACAAGGCCTAGGGTCCGTACTTTCACTAGTGCAATCTCTCAACAATGCTAATCTAATTGGATCATATAACCATCCCTCAACGTGTCGGGGTAAGCGAACAAGGGTATGTATTTCCCCCTAACTCTTGCATGGACAGTCGACCGTTGGGCTAGCAAAGATCCAAGATCAGATCAAGGCACAAGGGATCAGTTCTTTGAAGGACCAAAAGTGCAGATCAAGAAGACCAAGACTAGCCAGAGAAGCAAGACATCACTAAGGAAAGAACCTCCCTTGCCGGGCAGGCGAGCCTGGCAAGGATGGGGTTACCCCAAAAGCAAGCCTCCAAGATCGCACCGGCAGGCCTGCCGGGGATTGCGGAGGCAAACCACTCCATTGCGCCACCACACGGCGATGCACGCCGTCAATCAGTGCGGTGTCAAGCTCCTAAGTGACTAAGTGGCTGCTTCCTGCCACATGGTAGCCACTTCCGACAGGAAATACCTCCAAATGACACCCGTCCTAAGACGTGTCAAGCAAACAGGCGCGAAGCTGGCAAGACAGCCCGGCAAGGCCTGCCGGGCACGCTGTGATGTGACATTGAGCAGCGCATTTAATGCGCTCTGTTAGCCTGCAGAGTTAGGTATGATAGCACTACTTGCTATCTAATCAGTATGTAAAGACTGATTTGCCACTGTGGTGACCCCTTCATCTTTAAAAGGAGGCCCATGGAAACCGTAGAAAGGATTCAGACCCTCACACACTCATACATGCGTAGCCACTCGCGCCCCGAGGAAACCTTGCCGGGCAAGAGCACCGCGTTCTCCACCATTATCCACCATCAATCCACCAAAGCAGGAGTAGGGTTTTACGCCTCGCGGTGGTCCAAACCTGGGTAAAACTGCCTGTGCGATCTCTGTTGTGCTGTGTTATGCTTCTCCGCTCTTTGTGCAACGTGCCCATCACCCCGCCGAAACAAAATGGGCTCATGGCCCCATAGGTGGCCGTGGTTTCCCACGACATCTTTGGCGCGCCAGGTAGGGGGATCACTTGCGCGAACCCGAGAGCATAAGCAGCACGTCATCTTCATCACCTGCTCTATCAACAGCGTCATTACTCAATGACGCCCAAGAGAAGGCGGAGAATGATGGGGACAGAGAGGGAGAGCAATGTTGCTCCCCAGCCGACCCTGTCCAGTCTCCGTCAGCATGTTCTGCCACGATAACAGCGGCAACGGAATCCAATAATCAGGGCAACAAGATTTCCTCGAGCGGGTTAAGCAGTATGGATGTACTGCAAGCCCCGTTCAAGAAAAGGGGGCGGTGTGTAAATGTACAGGGTTTTTTCTCCCCGCCACTATTGTTCATCGGTAATCGAGGTACTCTGGGTTTCAGCGTCATCGGTGTCGATGAGCCTGCGCGACGCTTGGTTCAGTATTTACCCCACCAGGGGAAATCCCGAGCGAAATGCCAGTGCAAATCAGCTGATCGATGCCTCGGCAAGTACGCTCGGGCAAGGCCGCCCGCATTGCCATGACTTTTGTGCCAGTCACCGTTGGATTGTTCAGAAAGCGTGAAGAGAAGGAGACAGAAACCTGCCATGCCCGCCATCGCATCCTATCACCCGCAAGATATATGTGATCTTGACCGACCCCTGCCGGGGACCGTAGATCGATACACGTGCGACACCATCCTTCCCAAAGCTTACGAGCCCAACAAGCGGCCATGGCAGAAAGGAGTATATGGGGACACATATAAGAGCTAAGTTCATGCCATTCTTGCGTTATTACAGTCTCTTTTGGATTTGCATATTCGTTTATCCCTTGAGTGCTGAAGTTTTAGTGCGATGAAATCTTTCACAAGATGGTACCTCCGCTAGATTCTTGTCTGCACCCTCGTTCTGTCCAGAGCCAGCTTGCGGGACGAGTGGCTGCGTCGGAAACTACTAAGGAAAAACCTGCTGGGACGCATCCACGCCAAAATAAGTGTTGAGGGCCAGACCCTTGATACGTCTCCAACGTATCTATAATTTTTGATTGTTCCTTGTTGTTATATTATCATTCTTGAATGTTTTATAATCATTTCATAGTCATTTTATATCATTTTTTGGTACTAACCTATTGACACAGTGCCAAGTGCGAGTTGCCGTTTTTTGCATGTTTTTTACATCGCAGGAAATCAATACCAAACGGAGTCCAAATGCGGCAAAACTGTTTGTGGATTTTTTTGGACTAGAAGACATCAAGTGGGCCGAAGAAGCACCTGGGGGCTGCTCCGAGGGGAGCACAACCCACCAGGGCGCGCCTGGAGGCCCAGACGCGCCTTGGTGGGTTGTGCCCACCTCGGGTGTGCCCCCGAACCGCCTCTTTACTCTATAAATACCCCAATATTCCAGAAACCCTAGAGGAGTCGACGAAAATCCCAGTCGCCGCAAGTTCCAGAACCACCAGATCCAATCTAGACACCATCACAGAGGGGTTCATCATGTCCATTGGTGCCTCTCCGATGATGCGTGAGTAGTCTTTTGTAGACCTACAGGTCCGTAGTTAGTAGCTAGATGGCTTCCTCTCTCTCTCTCGTTTGATTCTCAATACAATGGACTCTTGGAGATCCATATGATGCAACTCTTTTTGCGGTGTGTTTGTTGGGATCCGATGAACTTTGAGTTTATGATCAGATCTATGTTTTTATCCATGAAAGTTATTTGAGTATTTTGATCTCTTATATGCATGATTGCTTATAGCCTCATATTTCTTCTCCGATATTTGGGTTTTGTTTGGCCAACTTGATCTATTTATCTTGCAATGGGAAGAGGTTCTTTGTGATGGGTTCAATCTTACGGTGCTTGATCCCAGTGACAGAAGGGGAACCGACACGTACGTATCGTTGCCGTTAAGGATAACAAGATGGGGTCTATTTCTACATAAATAGATCTTGTCTATGTCATGTGATCGTTGTTATTGCATTACTCCGTTCTCCATGAACTTAATACACTAGATGCATGCTGGATAGCGGTCGATGTGTGGAGTAATAGTAGTAGATGTAGGCAGGAGTCGGTCTACTAATCTTGGACGTGATGCCTATATAATGATCATTACCTGGATATCATCATGATTATTTGAAGTTCTATCAATTTCCCAACAGTAATTTGTTTACCCACCGTTTGCTATTTTTCTCGAGCGAAATCACTAGTGAAATATACGGCCCCCGGGTCTCTTCTTTAATATATTTGCCTCTGTGATCTATTTTCCTTTGCTTTTATTTTCAGATCTATTAAACCAAAAATACCCTTCTGCACTTTATTTTATTTGGCGTTCGATCTATCAACTTATTATAACTTTCTCCCGTCTGTTTGCCAATTTGTGGCACCGTTACCCGAAAGGGATTGACAACCCCTTTTACATGTCGGGTTGCGAGTATTTGTTATTTGTGTGTAGGTGTTGTTTATGTAGTGTTGCTTGGTTCTCCTACTGGTTCGATAACCTTGGTCTCATCACTGAGGGAAATACCTATCGTCACTGTGCTGCATCATCCCTTCCTCTTTGGGGAAATACCGACGTAGTCTAGCAGACATCAACCCTCACGATCATTGTGGCAATATGATATCGGCAGGCAACCTAAATGTGCATAGAGACTAATCATGCGAACACTGTATGGGTAAAACTCAAAAGGGGATGAACATGCAATTCAGATTAAGCAAAAGTACCAAGCTCCACATAAAACATAAACAGAACGAAGTCTTAACACAGGACATGTGTCATTGTTTTGATTACAGGACAACACAGTAGCGGAATAATTCAAGGACGGGCCTGCCGGGCTCGTACGCCAAGAACCTTGTCAGCGAGAGGGCTGGCCTTCTCCTCGGCAGCAGAAATGTCAGCGCCTGGTGGGGGCTTCCTAAAGCTGTCGGCAAGGTCGAGGTCTGGGTGAAGGCAAGCGATGTTGCTCACGACCATGAAGAGGGCGTTGCGGGCGAGCTTCCAGGATTCACTCGCGAAGCAACCAGCCCTTCCTTCTTCATGCACCTTCAGCTTCTCGACCAGTTCGTTAAAGAAGACTCCTAGCTTGGCGCTGGGGGTCTCCTGCTTCCTGGCCGAATAGACTAGACCCTCCATGCCCACCGCCACGTTCTGGGCAGTAAGGCGATCGGCGACGTTGATCAAGCTCTTGATCCAAACGTCAACTTGACCAGAGTGGTTCTCCAGCTTGTCTTCTGCATCCTTCCAGAGGCGCCTTCGGTGTCCAGATCCTTTGACAGTTGCTTCTCACGAGCCTCGATGGATTCTATTGAGCTCTCCAAGGAGCCGATCCTGGCCTTCAGTTCTTTAATGGCGCCATTGGCATCTGCAAGGCCTTGACTCTTGGAGGAGAGCTGCAATTGCACATCTTTCAGGAGAGTATCTGCCTTCCATGCCTCCTCCTTGAAGGTCTCGACTTCTTTGGCACTCCCGGCAAGCTCTTCCTTCTACATGGCCACTTGTTGGTCGAGATCAGTCTTGGCGGAAGAGGCGGCAGTAAAATCATCGGCAAGCTTCTTCAGCCGAGCGGTAGAGTCAGTTGCAAGAGCGTCCAAGACCGCTTTGGATCATATCAAGGCACAAGAGGGTCCGTACTTTCGCTAGTGCAATCTCTCAACAATGCTAATCTAATTGGATCATATAACCATCCCTCAACGTGTCGGGGTAAATGAACAAGGGTATGTATTTCCCCCTGACTCGTGCATGGACAGTCGACCGCCGGACCAGCTAAAATCCAAGATCAGATCAAGGCACAAGGGATTAGTTCTCTGAAGGACCAAAAGTGCAGATCAAGAAGACCAAAACTAGCCAGAGAAGCAAGACATCACTAAGGAAAGAACCTCCCTTGCCGGGCAGGCGAGCCTGGCAAGGATGGGGTTTCCCCGGAAGAAAGCCTCCAAGATCGTCCCGGCAGGCCTGTCGGGGCTTGTAGAGGCAAACCACTCCACCGCGCCACCTCACGGCGACGCACATCGTCAATTAGTGCGGTGTCAAGCTCCTAAGTGACTAAGTGGCTGCTTCCTGCCACATGGCAGCCACTTCCTACAGGAAATACCTCCAAATGACACCTGTCCTAAGACGTGTCAAGCAAACAGGCGCGAAGCTGGCAAGACAGCCCGGCAAGGCCTGCCGGGCATGCTTTGATGTGACACTGAGCGGCGCATTTAATGCACTCTATCAACCTACAGAGTTAGGTATGACAGCACTGTTTGCTATCTAATCAGTATGTAAAGACTGATTTGCCACTGTGGTGACCCCTTCATCTATAAAAGGAGGCCCGTGGCAACCATAGAAAGGATTCGGATCCTCACACACTCATACGCGCGTAGCCACTCTCGCCCCGAGGCAACCTTGCGGGGCAAGAGCGCCGTGTTCTCCACCATTATCCACCATCAATCCACCAAAGCAGGAGTAGGTTTACGCCTCGCGGCGGCCCGAACCTGGGTAAAACTGCTCGTGTGATCTCTGTCATGTTGTGTTACGCTCCTCCGCTATTTGTGCAACGTGCCCATCCCCCCCGCCGAACCAAAAGGGGCTCATGGCCCCATAGGCGGCCGTGGTTTCCCATGACACAACGTGTGATGAAGAATCACTCCAAAGTTCTTATCTAGCGGAGAACATAAGAAGAAATTGTTTGTAGGGTAGGAAACCACCTTAAAGTTATTCTTTCCGTCCGATCTATTCCAGAGTTCGTACTAAAATAATGCAAAGTTATTCTTTCCGTTCGATCTATCCAAGAGTTCATACTAAAATAACACCAAATGATACGCATCAACCAACTATAATGTCACTTAGATACTCCAATATCACCACAAGTATCCATGAGTTAATTATACGATATGCATCAAACAATTTCAGATTCATAATACTCGATCCAACACAAAGAACCTCAAAGAGTGCCCCAAGATTTCTACCGGAGAAACAAGGACAAAATGTTCATCAACCCATATGCATAGGTTACCCCAATGTCACCTCGGGAATCCGCGAGTTGAGTGCCAAAACATATATCAAGTGAATCAATATAATACCCCATTGTCACCGTGTGTATTCATATGCAAGACATATATCAAGTGCTCTCAAATCCATAAAAATATTCAATCCGATAAAATGAATCTCAAAGGGAAAACTCAATTCATCACAACAAGATAGAGAGGGAGAAACACCATATGATCCAACTACATTAACAAAGCCCGCGATACATCAAGATCGTGTCATCGAGAACACGGGAGAGAGAGAGATTAAACACATAGCTACTGGTACAAACCCTTAGCCCCGAGGGTGGACTACACCCTCCTCATCATGGTGGCTGCCAGGATGATGAAGATGGCCACCGGTGACGATTTCCCCCTCCGGTAGGGTGCCAGAACGGGGTCTAGATTGGTTTTTCGTGGCTACAGAGGTTTGCGGCGGCGGAACTGTTGGGGAACGTAGCATGCAATTTAAAAAAAATTCCTACGCTCATGCAAGATCTATCTAGGAGATGCATAGCAACGAGAGGGGAGAGTGTGTCCACGTACCCTCGTAGACTCAAAGCGGAAGCGTTTGACAATGCGGTTGATGTAGTCGAACTTCTTCTCGTTCCGACCGATCAAGCACCGATCGTACGGCACCTCCGAGTTTTGCACATGTTCAGCTCGATGACGTCCCTCGAACTCTTGATCCAACAAAGTATCGAGGGAGAGTTCCGTCCGCACGACGGCGTGGTGACGGTGATGGTGAAGTGATTAGCGCAGGGCTTCGCCTAAGCACTACGTGAATATGACCGAAGGCTTAAACTGCGGAGGGGGGCGCCGCACACGGCTAACAACTGTTGATGTGTGTTCTAGCGGTACCCCCCTCATATATATAGGTGATGTCTACTACAGAACTTTATTCTTGTAGACATGTGTTGGGCCTCCAAGCGCAGAGTTTTGTAGGATAGTAGCAATTTTCCCTCAAGTGGATGACCTAAGGTTTATCAATCCGTGGGAGGCGTAGGATGAAGATAGTCTCTCTCAAACGACCCTGCAACCAAATACAAGAAATCTCTTGTGTCCCCAACACACCAAATACAATGGCAAATTGTATAGGTGCACTAGTTCGGCAAAGAGATGGTGATAAAAGTGTAATATGGATGGTAGAAATATATTTTTATAATCTGAATAAATAGAAACAGCAAGGTAGCAAATAGTAAACGGGCACAAAACGGTATTGCAATGCTTGAAAATGAGGCCTAGGGTCCGTACTTTCGCTAGTGCAATCTCCCAAAAGTGCTAACATAGTTGGATCATATGATTATCCCTCAAAGTGCAATAAAGAATCACTCCTGAGTTCCCATTAGCAGATAACAAAACATAGAAATTGTTTGTAGGGTACGAGACCACCTCAAAGCTATTCTTTCCGTTCGATCTATCCTAGAGTTCGTACTAAAATAACACAAGCTATTCTTTCCGATCGATCTAATCAAGAGTTCGTACTAAAATAACACCAAAGCAAATTCATATTCATAGTACTCAATCCTCACAAAGAACTACGAAGAGACCCCAAAGTTTCTATCAGAGAAAATATAATGAAAACGTGCATCAACCCCTATGCATAGATTACCCCAATGTCACCTCGCAAATCCGCAAGTTGAGTGCCATAACATACATCAAGTGAATAAATATAATACCCCATTGTCACCTCAAGTATTCATACCGCAAGACATACATCATGTGTTCTCATATCTGAATATTCAATCCGACAAGACAAGACTTCAAAGGGTAAAGATTCAATTCATCACAACAAGAGTATAGAGGGGAGAAACATCATATGATCCATCTATGTTAACAATGCCCATGATATAGATCACGAGAGAGAGAGAGATTAAACACATATCTACTGATACAAACCCTCAGCGCCGAGGGTGGACTACTCCCTCCTCATCGTGGTGTCCGCCGGGATGATGAAGATGGCCACCGGAGATGATTCCCCCCTCCGGCAGGGTGCCGGAACTGGGTCTAGATTGGTTTTCGGTGGCTACGGAGCCTTGCGGCGGCAGAACTTCTAATCTAGGTTAACCCCAAAGGGTTTTGGAATATTTGTGAATTTATAGGGTAAAGAGGGGTGCGGGAGGCCACTGAGGTGGGCACAACCCATGTGGGCACGCCTGGGCCCCCAGGCGTGCCCTGGTGGGTTGTGCCCCCCTCGGGGTACCCCCAGGTGCTGCTCTGGCCCATCTTGGGTGTTCTGGTCCATAAAAAATCCACAAAAAGTTTCGCGGTGTTTGGACTCCGTTAGATATTGATTTCCTGCTATGTAAAAAACAAGCAAAAAAGAGCAACTGGCACTAGGCACTGGGTCAATAGGTTAGTCCCAAAAATGATATGAAGTTGCAATAAAATGATTGTAAAACATCCTAGAATGATAAAATAACAGCAAGAATACTTCATAAATTATAGATACGTTGGAGACGTATCAGCATCCCCAAGCTTAATTCCTACTCGTCCTCGAGTAGGTAAATGATAAAAGAAATAATTTATGAAGTGTGAATGCTAGCAAAGTGCATAAGTTTGATCAATGATAATTTCAATCACTTTTCCTAGCATCATAACAGCAATTCTTTCTCATAAAACTTCTCATGTTATAGTGGCAACCAATTCACATGTTAAGGTTCAAACAATGAATCTCTTGAAACACAACAACCTATGTTCTCAGTTACCAAGCAATTGCAATTCAACTTATTCAACAGAGTTTAATTAAGAGCTCCACATACTCAACCATCATATAGTCTTCTATGATCGCTAACACTCACCGCGTACACATGAGCAAAATGTTTCAACCGGACACATAGCAAGATAGGGGCTTATTGTTTTGCATCCCAATGTATTCACCTCAAGGGTGATGTCAACAATAATAACTCATGCTACCCATATTCAACTGGACATATGTGCCTAGATCTTTCCTCACTACATGATGCTTGCCAAAGGAGGAAAATAAAAAGGAATAGAGAGAAAAACTTTGACTCTTTGCATAAAAGTAAATACTGAAAAGTAAAAGATAGGCCCTTCGCAGAGGGAAGCAGAGGTTACCATGCGCTTGTTTGTTTGTATGCTCAACCCCTTAGTGCAAAAGAACGCCATGTTATATTGCCCCTTATGATAGCAACCTTTATTATGCAGTCTGTCTCTTTTATTCTTTGCCATCACAAGTTCGTACAACGCTCAATTTTTTCTTACACTAAATGATCTCACACTTTTGGAAGCAATTCTTATTGCCTTATTGCACCGATGACAACTTATTGAGGGATCTTGCTCAATCCCTAGGTAGGTATGGTTGACTCTTGAAAATAAGATTTGGGTTTAAGGGTTTTCCGATGCACAAGTAGTATCTCTACTTGGTGCGGAATTTTTGGCTAGCAAAGATGGGGGGGGGGGGCAAGCACCACATGTTGAATGATCTATGACAATATAACTTCTATGTGAATATGAACAAACACAAACCATTATGTTGTCTTCCTTGTCCAACGTCAACAATTTTGGCATATAATATTTTGATGGGGGCTCACAATCACAAAAGAATTCCAGGATAGTGTATTTGCGTGTGAAAGTTCTCTTCCTTATACTAATTATTCGTGAATTGCTTGTATGACCAATATTGTGATTATCAAGCCTCAAAAGATTTCACTTTCTAAACCCAATGTGAAGCTACCACTAGGCATGATAATATTCCAACTTCATGATATTCGATTTATTCAACAATTTACTCATAGGATATAAGTGAAGCACAAGAGCAAATCCATAGAAAAGAGCGTCGTTGACGGGATGTGAATGGCGCTTACTTAGCCTCCCTGGCAACTATTTGAGGACTCTATTTTATTTAAAAACTTTCAGATCTAAGTACCTTATTAAAACAGCAAGCAAAATGAAAATAAAATGACATTCTAAGAATTGCACAACTCATGTGAAGAAGCAAAAACTTAGTCTCAACCGATACTAACCGATAATTGTTGAAGAAGAAAGGTGGGATGCCTACTGGGGCATCCCCAAGCTTAGATGCTTGAGACTTCTTGAAATATTATCTTGGGTTGCCTTGGGCATCCCCAAGCTTGAGCTTTTGTGTCTCCTTAATTCCTCTCATATCACGGTTTTCCTAAATCTGAAAAGCTTCATCCACACAAAACTGAACAAGAACTCGTGAGATAAGTTAGTATAAACCAATGCAGAAACCTTATCATTCTCTACTGTAGCAAATCACTAAAATTATTATTCAATACTAAATGCCTCTACATATTTAATACTCCTATCTCCAAATAGAATCATTAAACAAGCAAACATATGCAAGCAATGCAAACATAACAGCAATCTGCCAAAATAGTACAGTCTGTAAAGAATACAAGAGTATCAATACTTATTCAACTCCAAACATTATGAAATTCTACCACACTGTAGAAAATTTGTCAGAGCTTATTTTGCAAAAAGTTTCAACATTTTATCACATTCTGACTTTTCTAGGGAATTTTTGCAACATCGATAAACTTTCTGTTTTGAAACAGCAACTCATATACTTACAAGATAAGCATGGCAAAGGCTATACTTGACATTTTTATTGAAAAGAAAGGTGCAAAAAATTATTTTAAATAACAGCAAGCAAATCCTAACAAAATAAATTGACGCTCCAAGCAAAACACATATCATGTGATGAATGAAAACATAGCTCCAAGTGAGGTTACCGATAATGTTGGAGACGAAGAGGGGATGCCTTCCGGGGCATCCCCAAGCTCAGTAGCTTGGATATTCCTTGAATATATTGCCTTGGGGTGCCTTGGGATCCCCAATCTTAGGGTCTTGTCACTCCTTATTCTCCTCATATCGACATCTCACCCAAAACTTGAAAACTTCAATCACACAAAACTTAACGGAACTTTGTGAGATAGTTAGTATGATAAAGAGCAAACCATTTCACTTTGGTACTGTCAAAGACGAGATTCATTGGAGGACATCTTGCATGCCTCTCGGTCATCCTGCGCACCGGACTGCGCTCGCACGCCTCCCATTTAGTCAAGGTCAAGCAGCTGTCCGCACGGCACCTCCTACAACCATTAAAACCAAGACACGTGGCATCATGTGAATGGTTAACAGAACGCACACAGTTTGAATTATACAAACGTTTGAGATATTAAAGTGGCAGTTATTTTTTTTAAAATGCCTTTGTTGGCTGTCATTATTCGAGTGCGCCTTCTCTCAAAATGGACACGAAAAATACCACAGCATGTCGGGTGCCATTCCATGATAGCATGCCAAGTTTCATGAATTTCAGACGAGTTTTGGATTTACTAGAATTTAAAAATAAAGTATCTCAACGTTTCGCCGGCAATCAACGGTGCCCTGGTGTTTGAAATTCATTCCCATTTCTTTCATGGGACCTAAGCATGCACCCAAGGAGAAATATTTGATTTTTCAACCAATTTATATGCACTGGAGCATGTGCATGTAGTTCAAATTTGAATTATGCACATAAATGCATTGAAAACTCAGTTAATGCATAAAAATGTCCAAACGAACCCCAAAAATCACAAAAATTGACACAACACTCCTGTTGTTCTATGTTGACATGAGAATTTTTTTGAAAGCTGGCAATGGATATCGTTTCGTCCCCAAAGGTGGGACGTTCCCTACCGAAACCATCGTGCTTGTTGTGAGAAGCTCTGGTTTGTTAGAAGCATATACCCAAACCTGCCCCAAATGGGACAAAAATTTTACCACTGCATGTTGATGCCGCTCCATGATAGCATGCCAAGTTTCATGAATTTCAGATGAGTTTTGGATTTACTAGAATTTAAAAATAAAGTATCTCAACGTTTTGCTGGCAATCGACGGTGCCCTGGTGTTTGAAATTCATTCCCATTTCTTGCATGGGACCTAAGCATGCACCCAAGGACACAGATTTGATTTTTCAACCAATTTATATGCACTGGAGCATGTGCATATAGTTCAAATTTGAATTATTCACATAAATGCATTGAAAACTCAGTTAATGCATAAAAATGTCCAAACGGACCCCGAAAAATCACAGAAATTGACACAACACTCCTGTTGTTCTATGTTGACACGAGAATTTTTTTGAAAGCAATAAGAGGCAATGGATATCGTTTCGTCCCCAAAGGTGGGACGTTCCCTACCGAAACCATCATGCTTGTTGTGAGAAGCTCTGGTTTGTGAGAAGCATATACCCAAACCTGCCCCAAATGGGACAAAAAAATTACCATGGCATGTTGATGCCGCTACATGATAGCATGCCAAGTTTCATGAATTTCAAACGAGTTTTGGATTTACTAGAATTTAAAAACCAAGAATCTCAATGTTTGCGGTCGAGTGACGGTAGTAGGGTGCTTGACATTCATTCCCATTTCTTGCATGGGACCTAAGCATGCAACCAAGAACACATATTTGAATTTTCAACCAATTTATATGCATTAGAGCATGTGCATGTAGATCAAATTTGAATTATGCACATAAATGCATTGAAAACTAAATTAATGCATAAAAATGCCCAAACGAACCCCAAAAAATCCCAAAAATTAACACAATGCTCCTGTTGTTCTATGTTGACACTAGGAAAAAAATTGAAATCGAGAAGAGGCAATGGATATCATTTCGTCCAGAAAGGTGAAACGTTCTCTACCGAAACCATCAGGCTTGTTGTGAGAAGCATATACCCAAACCTGCCCCAAATGGGACAAAAAATTTACCACGGCATGTTGATGCCGCTCCATGTTGATGCTAAGTTTCATGAATTTCAGACGAGCTTTGGATTTACTAGAATTTAAAAACCAGGTACCTCAATGTTTGCAGCCGAGTGACGGTGGCAGGGTGCTTGACATTTATTCCCATTTCTTGCATGGGACCTAAGCATGCAACCAAGGACACAGATTTGAATTTTCAACCAATTTATATGCATTAGAGCATGTGCATGTAGTTCAAATTTGAATTATGCACATAAATGCATTGAAAACTCAATTAATGCATAAAAATGTCCAAACGAACCCCGAAAAATCCCAAAAATTGACACAACACTCCTGTTGTTCTATGTTGACACTAGGAAAAAATTTGAAATCGAGAAGAGGCAATGGATATCATTTCGTCTAGAAAGGTGAAACGTTCCCTACCGAAACCATCAGGCTTGTTGTGAGAAGCTCTGGTTTGTGAGAAGCTTATACCCAAACCTGCCCCAAATGGGACAAAAATTTTACCACGACATGTTGATGCCACTCCATGACAGCATGCCAAGTTTCATGAATTTCAGACGAGCTTTGGATTTACTAGAATTTAAAAACTAGGTATCTCAATGTTTGCGTTCGAGTGACGGTGCCAGGGTGTTTGACATTCATTCCCATTTCTTGCATGGGACCTAAGCAGGCAACCAAGGACACAGATTTGAATTTTCAACTAATTTATATGCTTTAGAGAATGTGCCTGTAGTTCATATTTGAATTATGCACATGAATGCATAGAAAACTCAGTTAATGTATAAAAATGTCCAACCGAACCCCGAAAACTCCCAAAAATTGACACTACATTCCTGTTGTTCTAATTTGACACTAGGAAAAAATTTGAAATCGAGAAGAGGCAACCGATATAGTTTCGTCCAGAAAGGTGAAACGGTCCCTACCGAAACCATCACACTTGTTTTGAGATGCGCTGGTTTATGAGAAGCTTATACTCAAACCTCCCCAGATGGGACAATTTTTTTACCATGGAATGTTGATGCCGCTCCATGATAGCATGCCAAGTTTCATGAATTTCGGACGAATTTTGGATTTACTAGAATTACAAAAGCAAGTACGTCGACGTTTGCCGGAGAGCCACGGTGCCGTGGTGTTCGAATTTCATCCCCATTTCTTGCATGGGACATAAGCATAAACCCATGGACACATATATGATTTGACAACCCATGTTGGTGCACCGAAGCATGTGCATGTAGTTTAATTTTGAATTGCGCACCTGAAATGGTCAGAAAACCAATTTAATGTATAAAATGTTCAAACGAACCCTGAATAATTCCAATTCTTTTACGACACACATATAGTTGCATGTTCACTAAAGATAAAAGTTCTAGCAATTCAAACACCGTCCATTGCCGCTGTGACCCATTATGTAATTCAAATCAAGATGAAAAATCAAGTAGATCGCACACAGTTTATTATCACCAACCGTGTGAGATGCAGCACAAAATATCCTGGAGCACCGTCGGTGTATAGTACGCCTATGTCTTACATGAGAAGGTGTGTCGGCTATAGTCCACAGCCGGTGTCTCAAGCACACTAGCTCGCTCCCCAAATATCATTTCACTGTTCAATCACCTCTGGTGAAAGATGGGCACGTGGACCCCCGTCGTGAGGGCAACTTCGGTGGCCCACTCCGGCGAGAGCGCAGCCGCAGCCGCCATGCGCGAGCTAACAAGGTGCATGAGCGCGGCAGTAATCTGCGACCTGGCGGCCAAGGCAGCCCAAACGGCCGTTTTTGCTTCTCAGGTGGCGGCAGCAACATCTGCCTCGGGGATAGCAACTGGCGACAGTGGCACAACAGTTGTCCGTTCCACAGCGGCGGCCTTAGCCCTGATGGAGGCCACCCACGACCATGTCGAAGCCACCCACGCTTCATAATCCCCAAGTGCAGGGAATCATCGTAGCAATTCCCAATGGTGGAAGTGATAAGTATGGAGTGTCGAACCCACAAGGAGCTAAAGGTAAGATCAATATTCTCTCAAGTCCTATCTGCCACTATTACGACTCTACGTACACCGAACGTTTGCTTCCAACTAGAAACGAGAAATAAAACTACGTTGTGGGTATGAAGAGGATAACTTTGCATGATAACGGAGAGCTAAAACATAAAATTAGGTGTTGTTATCATAAACTTAGAATATATTACTAAATATTATAAATAGCGAGTGTGGAATAATGATGGATCGGTGTGCGGAATTGTCCTAGGCAATTGTTAACAGGACCGGTAGTCGTCATCGCAATTTCATATGAGGGAGAGGCATAAGCTAACATACTTTCTCTTCTTGGATCATATGCACTTATGATTGGAACTCTAGCAAGCATCCGCAACTACTAAAGATCATCAAGGTAAAACCCAACCATAGCATTAAAGCATCAAGTCCCCTTTATCCCATACGCAACAACCCCCTTACTCGGGTTTATGCCTCTGTCACTCAAGCAACCCACTATAAGCGAATCATGAACGTATTGCAACACCCTACAGCGGGAATCCCTCACGCTTGCGCGACACGGAGGGCACAATAGGACAGCACCAAATTAAAACATACAACTCATACCAATCTAGATCATCAATCAACCCAAAGACAAAGGATATCTACTCAAAACATCATAGGATGGCAACACATCATTGGATCATAATATGTGGCATAAAGCACCATGTTCAAGTAGGGATTACAGCAGGGTGTGGGAGAGTGGACTGCGTAAAAAGATGAGGATGGTGATGATGATGGTGATGTTGATGAAGACAATCACCGCGGCGATGATTCCCCTCCCGATGGCACTACGACGCCACCGAGAGAGAGGAGGAGAGGTTCCCCCTTGTGCTTCCTCCTCCATGGCCTCCCCCCTAGATGGGGAGAGGTTCTCCCTCTGGTCCTTGGCCTTCATGGCGATGATGGCCCCTCCGGGATCCTCCTCCATGGCCTCCGGTGATGATGGCCCCCTCCGGCAGGGTGCCAGAGAGGGCCTAGATTGATTTCTCGTGGCTACAGAGGCTTGCGGTGGTGGAACTTCTGATCTAGGTTATTTCCTAGAGGTTTCTGTATTTATAGGAATTTTTGGCGTAGGTCTCACGTCAGGGGGGGTCTCCGAGTCGTCCACGAGATAGGGGCCCACGCCCGGGGGGTGGGCGCACCCCCCACCCTCGTGTACAGCCCGTGACTTTTATGGCCCAACTCTTTTACTCCGGGGGCTTCTTTTGGTCCATAAAAAATCATCAAAAATTGGCACGTCAATTGGACTCCGTTTGGTATTCCTTTTCTGCGATACTAAAAAACAAGGAAAACATAGAAACTGGCACTGGGCTCTAGGTTAATAGGTTAGTCCCAAAAATCATATAAAATATCATATAAATGCATATAAAACATCTAAGATGGATAATATAATAGCATGAATACTTCATAAATTATAGATACGTTGGAGATGTATCAGCATCCCCATGCTTAATTCCTGCTCGTCCTCGAGTAGGTAAATGATAAAAGAAATAATTTATGAAGTGTGAATGCTAGCAGGTGCACAAGTTTGATCAATGATAATTTCAATCACCTTTTCTAGCATCATTATATTCCATAACAGTAGCTCATCTCATAAAACTTTTCATGATCAAGTAACAAGCTATTCACATGTTAAAGTATAGATCATAAACTTTCTTGAAAACTAATAAACAATGCTCTTAGTCATCAAATATTTTCGGGAAGGGTCTATGTAAGAGCTTTGATTCAGCAAACTCCACATACTCAAATATCATTTACTCGTTCACAATTGCTAACACTCATGTGATATTTATGGGTTCAAAGTTTTAATCGGACACAGAGAAAGATAGGGGCTTATAGTTTCGCCTCCCAACCTTTTACCTCAAGGGTATGTCAACAATAATAATTTATGAAAACCTACATCCAAGTGGATATATATATCCGGATCGCTCCAACACAAAGTGCTTGCCAATGGAATAAGTGTAAAAAAGAAAGGTGATGATCACCATGACTCTTGTATAAGGGTAGAAGATAAAAGTAAAAGATAGGCCCTTCGCAGAGGGAAGCAGAGGTTGTCATGCGCTTTTTTGGTTGGATGCACAAAATCTCAATGCAAAAGAACGTCACTTTATATTGCCGCTTGTGATAAAGACCTTTATTATGCAGTCCGTCGCTTTTATTTCTTCCCTATCACAAGTTCGTATAAAGCTTATTGTCTTCGCACTAATAGAGCACACATATTTAGAGAGCAATTTTTATTGCATGCACCGATAACGACTTACTTGAAGGATCTTACTCAATCCATAGGTAGGTATGGTGGACTCTCATGGCAAAACTGGGTTAAGGAATGTTTGGAAGCACAAGTAGTATCTCTACTTGGTGCAAAAAATTTGGCTAGCATGAGAGGGAAAGGCAAGCTCAACATGTTGGATGATCCAAGGCAATATAACGTTTCTGATATAGGAAAACATAACCCATTAAGTTGTCTTCCTTGTCCAACATCAACTTTCTAGCATGTCATATTTTAATGAGTGCTCACAATTACAAAAGATGTCCAAGATAGTATATTTATATGTGAAATCTCTCTTCCTTCAATATTCTTTCATGAATTGTTCGAGTGACCAATTCTGCGTTTGCTAACTTTCAACAAGTTTAATACCTATACTTATTATGTGTAAAGTCATTACTCCCCATGTTATAAGCATATGAAACGTATAAAAATTCAGATTTATGATATTCAATTCATTCAACCATTTACTCATAGGATATATGTGAAGCACGTGAGTAAATGACAAACTACTCCAAAAAGATATAAGTGAAGAACACTGAGTAGTCAAATAATTAACTAGCCATGGGAGGATTCTTTTTCATTCAAGATTTCAGATCCAATGATTTTATTCAAACAACAAGTAAAATTGAAAATACGCTCCAAGCAAAACACATATCGTGTGAGGAATAAAAATATAGCTCCGAGTAAGGTATACCGATTGTTTTGAAGACGAAAGAGGGGATGCCTTCCGGGGCATCCCCAAGCTTAGGCGCTTGAGTCTTCCTTGAATATTACCTTGGGGTTCCTTGGACATCCCCAAGCTTAGGGTCTTTCCACTTCTTATTCTCCTCGTATCGATATCTCACCCAAAGCTTGAAAACTTCAATCACACAAAACTTAACGGAACTTCGTGAGATGGGTTAGTATGATAAAGAGTAAACCATTCACTTTGGTATTGCCAAATACAAGGTTCATAATTGTTCTCACAAAATGCCTACTGTACCATATCATTTCTACAATTTATATTGAGAAATATAATCCATAGAAACTAGAAAACAAGCAAACTATGCAATGAAAACAGAATCTGTCAGAAACAGAACAGTCTGTAATGATTTGAACAGCAACCATACTTCTGCTACTCCAAAAATTATGAAATAAATTGCTGGACGTGAGGAATTTTTCTATTAATCTTCTGCAAAAATAATAAACTCCAAATCACTCTTCTGTAAAAAATGACAGCTAATCTCGTGAGCGCAAAGTTTCTGTTTTTTACAGCAGGATCACATTAACTTTCACCCAAGTCTTCCCAAAGGTCTTACTTGGAACTTTATTGAAACAAAAGCTATAAAACATGATTACTACAGTAGATTAATAAGGTAAACACACAAAAACAGTAAGGGTAAATATTGGGTTGTCTCCCAACAAGCGCTTTTCTTTAATGCCTTTTAGCTAGGCATGATGATTTCAATGATGCTCACATAAAAGAAAAGAATTGAAACATAAAGGGAGCATCATGAAGAATATGACTAGCACATTTGAATCTATCCCACTTCCTATGCCTAGGGATTTTGTTAACACATAATTTATAGGAACAAGAATCAACTAGCATAGGAAGGCAAAACAAGTATAACTTCAAAACTTTAAGCATATAGAGAGGAAACTTGGTATTATTGCTACTCCTACAAGCATATATTCCACCCTCATAATAATTTTCAGTAGCATCATGAATGAATTCAACAATATAACCATCACATAAAGTATTCTTTTCATGATCTACAAGCATAGAAATTTTTCTACTCTCCACATAAGCAAAATTCTTCTCATTCGGAATAGTGGGATCACTAATTCCTAAAGTTGACACTTTTCCAAACCCACTTTAGATGATAGTATTATTCATACTCCAAAAGATATAAGTGAAGTTCATGGAGCATTCTACAATTAATATAGTCTAACCAATATCCAAGCTCAAAATATATAGGTGAAGCACACGAAGCATTCTATAAAACCATACTCAAAAGATTTAAGTAAAGCACAAAGAGTATTCTATAAACTCATACTCAAAAGATATAAGTGAAGCACATGAATCATTCTA
The DNA here is from genome assembly GCF_002575655.3 of Aegilops tauschii subsp. strangulata. Lineage (NCBI taxonomy): Eukaryota > Viridiplantae > Streptophyta > Magnoliopsida > Poales > Poaceae > Aegilops > Aegilops tauschii. The sequence goes on along the minus strand of NC_053036.3, from coordinate 425,979,111 downwards.
TAAATCGATGAAGGGACATATCATACTAGCATGGTTCTTAAAGAAAAAGAAAAACACAAAGGACACAAATCATGTGAACAAAACAAAAACCGAGGTATACCGATAATTGTTGAAGAAGAAAGATGGGATGCCAACCGAGGCATCCCCAAGCTTAGATGCTTGAGTATCCTTGGAATATTTACTTGGGGTTCTTTGGGCATCCCCAAGCTTGAACTCTTGCCTCTCTTTATTCTTCTCATATTGATAGCTCCTCGATCTTCGAACACTTCATCCACACAAAACTTTAACAAAAACTTTGTGAGATCTGTTAGTATAATAAAGCAAATCACTACCTTTAGGTACTGTTGCAAACTTATTACAAATTCATATTAGAACTTTATATACTGTATTCCAACTTCGCCATGGTTCATACCCCCCGATACTACCCATAGATTCATCAAAATAAGCGATCAACACATAGAAAACAGAATCTGTCAAAAATAGGACAGTCTGTAGTAATCTGGAAGTTTAGTAAAGTTCTATAACTCCAAAAAAAATTATAAACAAATATGAAATATTTTAAAAAAATTACATAAGTAATGTGCAAAAAGTTTCAGACCCATTTGACTTTCCAGTAAAAAATCTAAATTCACGCACTACAGCCAAAGTTTCTGTTTCTGTACTGCACATAGTAAACAAGCAATCTAATCATCCTAAAACCAAAGCTTGGCACATTATTTTTATAATACAATTGAAATATACAAGGGGATAATTATTTTCAGAGAAGCTTCCATGAATTTTTTTACATTGTTTCCATGAGCATGAACACAAGTGCTCAAGGTCGACCCTCACTTCTTCAATGCATAATCTTCCAATCACTCCTCTTATTGAAAAACTTTTTAGGCATGAGATGCAAGTAAATTTTTTTGCATTTTCATTCTTTTAAAATAAAATTGTATGTTTCACCCACAACTAAACATAAACAAGAAGGTAAAACAAAATCTACTTAGTGAAGAAAGCAAACAAGCACACACGAGAATATCAACCCCGCGCTATTGCTCCCCGGCAACGGCGCCAGAAAAGAGCTTGATAATCCCCAAGTGCAGGGAATCATCATAGAAATTCCCCATGGTGGAAGTGATAAGTATGGAGTGTTGAACCCACAAGGAGCTAAAGGTAAGATCAATATTCTCTCAAGTCCTATCTGCCACTGATACGACTCTACGTACAGCGAACGTTTGCTTCCAACTAGAAACGAGAAATAAAACTACGTTGTGGGTATGAAGAGGGTAACTTTGCATGATAACGGAGAGCTAAAACATAAAAGTAGGTGCTTTATCATAAACTTAGAATATATTACTAAATATTATAAATAGCAAGTGTGGAATAATGATGGATCATTGTGCGGAATTGTCCTAGGCAATTGTTAACAAGACCGGTAGTCATCATTGCAATTTCATATGAGGGAGAGGCATAAGCTAACATACTTTCTCTTCTTGGATCATATGCACTTATGATTGGAACTCTAGCAAGCATCCGCAACTACTAAAGATCATTAAGGTAAAACCCAACCATAGCATTAAAGCATCAAGTCCCCTTTATCCCATACGCAACAACCCCCTTACTCGGGTTTATGCTTATGTCACTCAAGCAACCCACTATAAGCGAATCATGAACGTATTGCAACACCCTACAACGGGAATCCCTCACGCTTGCGCGACATGGAGGGCACAATAGGACAGCACCAAAATAAAACATACAACTCATACCAATCTAGATCATCAATCAACCCAAAGACAAAGGATATCTACTCAAAACATCATAGGATGGCAACACATCATTGGATCATAATATGTGGCATAAAGCACCGTGTTCAAGTAGGGATTATAGCGGGGTGCGGGAGAGTGGACCGCGTAAAAAGATGAGGATGGTGATGATGATGAAGACGATCACTGCGGCGATGATTCCCCTCCCGATGGCACTACGGCGCCACCGAGAGAGAGGAGGAGAGGTTCTCCCCCTTGTGCTTCCTCCTCCATGGCCTCCCCCTAGATGGGGAGAGGTTCTCCCTCTGGTCCTTGGCCTTCATGGCAATGATGGCCCCTCCGGGATCCTCCTCCATGGCCTCCGGTGATGATGGCCCCCTCCGGCAGAGTGCCAGAGAGGGCCTAGATTGATTTCTCATGGCTACAGAGGCTTGCGGCGGTGGAACTTCCGATCTAGGTTATTTTCTGGAGGTTTCTGTATTTATAGGAATTTTTGGCATAGGTCTCACGTCAGGGGGGTCTCCGAGTCGTCCACGAGATAGGGGCCCACGCCCAGGGGGGTGGGCGCACCCCCCACCCTCGTGGACAGCCCGTGACTCTTCTGGCCCAACTCTTTCACTCCGGGGGCTACTTTTGGTCCATAAAAAATCATCAAAAATTGGCACGTCAATTGGACTCCATTTGGTATTCCTTTTCTGCGATACTTAAAAACAAGGAAAAAACAGAGACTGGCACTGGGCTCTAGGTTAATAGGTTAGTCCCGAAAATCATATAAAATATCATATAAATGCATATAAAACATCTAAGATCGATAATATAATAGCATGAATACTTCATAAATTATAGATACGTTGGAGACGTATCAACGCCCAGCTCATGGCGGTCACCGCACAAATCGAACGATGCTTCTCCGACAACGGTCAGCAACCCACAGCCGAAGAGCTGGCAATCGCCGAGAGTGTTCGAGCAGCCGTCCGTTCCTTCGCCGCATACCTTGCGACGACGGAGCCCGTCCAAGCCCAGATCGCGGCCGCCCACGCCCAGCTCCTGGCGGCCTTTTCCAAAGAGATGGCGGACGCGGATGGCGAGATGCTTGCCGAGTATGGTGCGATGGATGCCATGGAGCCCTTCCCCAGGAGACCGTCGGGCGTGAGCTGGACATGGAGGCGGTGACGGAGATCGACGAGCATCAACCGTAGTAGTACTCTTTGTTTTGGTTAATTAAGAGCGCCGGTCTTTAATTTGTTAGAGTAATGTTTAGGTCAGCTAGCTCTATTTAATTGTTGAACTTGCTCGATTAAGAAGTGTGGGTGTGCTATAGTCTCCTTTGTGTACCCAAATTATGCAATGACGTGGATGACCACTGTAACCATGGAAATTCGAACCAAAATTTTTTATGTTCAAACTCATAACACACGGGTTAAGCTATCTGAATCGTTTGTGATGTTCACATATCGTACACAGTTCTGAATAAGGAACCGTGTCCGATGACACTTTGCACGCTAGTTTTTTCTCTGAAGCGATTCCAAATTTTTGGCTTCCGCGGAAATATCTACCTCCCCGCCCCTCCCCCTTACCAAAAGCCACATTTCCCCTGTTTGCACCTTCCTTTCCAAGTTGAAACCTTCACTCCTTGCTTGCAGCGCTGCCTCCTCGCCGACGACCCTCCTTCACGCTGCTTGGCCTCGTCTATCTAGGCAGGTAATCCACACCCGACCCCCTTCCTCCTCCTCCTTCCACATCCCACATGCCCCAACCGCCGGCGCAAGCGCGACACCTTCCACCCAAATCACCGACCCCTCCACCAAATAAGCACCGCCCTAAGCCATGGTGCACGCAGTAGAGCCAGGATCTCAAGGAGCATTTGGCAGCGAAGAAGCAAATTGCGGCCGCACGCGCGGATGAGGTCGCGATGGCTGCCATTCTTGCCGACCCCCAGATCTTGGAGGAGCACCTTGCCATTTGCTAGCTACGCCGGTTAAGCATGCTCGGTTTACCCGTTGCGTGTGCTGCTCCTGCCTTTCCTTCACAAATTCTAGTGAATTGTGCTATCTAATTTTACCATGCAATATGTTGCTCTAGTTTATATGTTCTATATGTCGTGCAGTGTGGTGCTCACTTATTAACTATTTTGTTAATTAGTTGTCATCTTCAGTTAACTATTTGGTTCAATTCTGCAAATGTGATGTTCAATTCTTTAGGCTGCAATTTTGTATTGTCTTCCATGTGAGAAATAAATCGAATTTATCTTTACAAAATACATGAGAAACGAATACAATTGCTACATTTCCAATTTGTCAAGCATGCTTGGTTTGGTTATACATTGTGCAATGTGGTGCTCAGTTAACGTTTGGTTCATTTGTGTTGTGGTGTTTAGTTAACTGTTTGGTTCAATTCTGCAATGCGATGTTCAATAGTTGTGGGTGCATTCTGTTATTGTATACCATGTGAGGAATAAATTGAATTTGGCTGTAGTAAATACATGAGAAACAAATACAATTGCTATATTTCCAAGTTGTTAAGCATGTTTGGTTTGGGTAACTGTCTGATCTTCTATTATGAGTATGTTATATTGTGCAATGTGGTGCTCAGTTAATGTTTGGTTCATTTGTTGTGGTGTTTAGTTAACTACTTGGTTCAATCACTACAAAAAAATACACTTCCGTGATGATACGTGTTTGTCACAGTAGGTCGCGTTTTTTGTCATGCATGTACATCCATGACGATTTTATGACAGAATCAAGATAGTCATATCTGTGTTGTCGTAGAAGTGTTCCATGACATTACCAAAATTATCATCACGGAAGTGTCCACTTCCATGACGATAAATCGCGCGTCACAGAAGTGCTTTCGTCAAGGGTGACCGACACGTGGCATCCACCGTAACGGAACGCCGTTAAGCTATCGGGTCAGGTTTTGGATCCGATAACCTGTTAACAGCCCCGACCAATGGGAAATTTCCACGTGTAAAATTCTTATTGGCCAGACGAAACACGTGTCAGCTCGTCAGTGGGTCAGATAGGCGCCTATGATATGTCGACACGTGCCACGGCCCACCACTGGCCCATTTAGCTTACAAAGTCGGCCTGTTTGACTTGGTCAAAAGTTAACGGGCTGGCCCATGAAAAGCCTGTCAATGGTCTCTTCGCAAATAGCCCATTTTACGGCCCGTTAGGCCCTAAAGGAAATCGGCCCAACAACGTCATGTGGGCCATCGAATATAACACCAGCCCATTTCACTTTCGGCCGATGTATGGCCCACGACGTCTTTCGGCCCATATGAGGCCTTCGTATCTTTCGGCCCTTTACAGGCCCACAGTGACTCTAGCCCATAATGAACAGTAATTTTCTTTATACCCGTTAACGGCCCGTGATTTACATGGGCCATTTCCAGCCCGTGTTAGCTTTCGGCCTATTGACGGCCCATACGTTCTTGGGCTCCTTTGCGGCCCTTGATTACTTCTGGCCCGTTACTGGCCTGTTCCCCTAATGGGCCAAATTCGGCCCATGGCAAGAGTCGGCCCGTTACTGGCCTGTTCCCCTAATGGGCCAAATTCGGCCCATGGCAAGAGTCGGCCCGTTACTGGCCTGTTACCCTAATGGGCCAAATTCGGCCCATGGCAAGAGTCGGCCCGTTTCTGGCCTATTAACCTGTTGCGCCGTTTCTAGCCCGTCCTATATTCTGGCCCATTAACGACCCATTATGCCTGTGACAGAATTAAGCCTTTGCTGTCCTACGGCCTGTTAACGGCCTGTTACCATGCTAGGCTGATACCAATTACGCCCTATTACGGCCCATGTAGACCCATTTATCCGACGGCCCGAGGCCCACCGATTACAGGCCCATTTATCGACGGCCCGTAGGAGACCCATGGATCCTACGGCCCGTATATGGCCCATGGTAGTTGCGGCCACTAGCAAACCAGGGAAAAAGAAGACTAGGAAATAAATAAGGCCGAAACTAACGCTAGGCTATTAAGGCGATTGCATAGATTACATCCACTCGGCATCAAAGATCGCCACCAGTGCAAATATAGGGAACACCCTACACTATACAAAAATGGCTTGCTGTTTTCTTCAGCCGGTGGCTGCACGTTAAGAATAAATTTTGTATCGCACCAAAACAAATTACAACTATATAACAAAAAGAAGGTTGGCATAAAGCTTAACAGTCTAGCAGATAAATGCACCACCAGAAGTTCAGAAGCTCAGTTCATTTGACCTGACTGTTACGTTTTCATGCTGTATTGTCCGTTGGAGCACCATAACCCTCGCCTTCATTTCCCCTAGGCTCCTGAACAACATAGCAAATGTCTGATAGTCTGGTTTCAAAACCATGCATATCTTGACGACATTGAGCAATGTTTCTCCTTGTTTCACAAAGGGTCTCTGTTAGGGAATGGACTTGTGTCTGGAGCGCGGATACAACATTGCTTTGAGCTTGCATATCTTGATCATGAGGCAGTTTGGACGATATTGCCTTAACAACCAACCTAGTATTACGCAGGAACGTGCTTTTGGCACTGTTAGTGGACGGGTACTGACCCACTGCAGCAAGAGCTGACATTGCAGTTATAGTTGCCTCGCCACCTTCAGAAGGTGGCGGTTCCACCATTTTTTCCATAGCTCGCTGAAAAGTTGAGGTTTTACATTAGTAGTACCAGAACAGAAGATATTAAGGAGGCAGCGAAACCAAACAAAATAGCTTTGGTCTATATACAGAACTTATTCTGGTGAACCCATGTAAAATATTAGTTGTATTTTATTGCAAAGTACATAATAAAACCAGGTTCCAAACATATGACCATGTACCATCGCTAATGTATTGTCTATTTCTTCACATTGTATTGAGGGCTAAGGATAAAGAGACGAAGTTTATAATACGGTAAGCATAGTATGACATCATTCATATCACAAAACAACTGAGAACAAACAAACATGCAATTGTAACGTTGTGTGGGCAAGTCCAGCACGGAACTAGATTACGGGTCAAGATCAAAGGAACATCACTCCTCTCTTTTAAACCTTGTAAGGTGCAATGATACGCTAAGACAATTGTGTATAAAATTGAAAAGAGTAATAGACATTGGTGGCAAACCATGTAGTTCAAGGCCGCACACGCCCCTAAGATAAACACCAAGGCGCTGCTTCCCGGCGTAATAGGCGTACTAGCGCCTGTTACGCCGGGGAATGCTTCCGTTAATAGGGAATCAACTGGCCAGAAATTGAAATTCAGGGGGGTGGCGGACCTCTAGCTAAGGTGAAATAGTATATGAGGAGAAACCTTGTGCATCGCGAGTTACTAGGAACATCTAGTATCAAGAAGAAGCGGTCAACTAGTGTCTTCTGTGGGATGAATACCGTGCAAGTAGAGACGTAAGATTTGCACGAATAAGTGAAGAGGAGTACCTTTTTCGGTTGCCGGTGTGGTCACCTCCACATGTCGTGCCGATCTTCTTCTTTTTACCAGGGAAACCGATGTTCTGGAGGGTGCAAGCTTGGACGGACCCATGGCCAAATTGTTGATTGTGTTGCCGTGGCCGTATGTCGGCGGAGGGGAAGCAGATCCGAGGCGGCGAAGGACGGCGTAGCAGGAACAGCTCTGGTGCGGTGGAGGGTGGCGAAGTTGGAGCGGCAGCGGTGAGGCGCAGGACGGCGTGGTTGAACTGGCTCGGGTACGGATGGCTCGGCCTCGGCTTCAACTACTAGCCGTGGAGGGCGTTGCGGTTGAGGTTGCGGTGGACGACGACGTCGGGGTATCGGCTCCGGCGTGATGGAGGAGGGCGGCGGTTGATGGGTGGGATGGGGTGGCGGACGGAGGACGCCGGGGTTTCGCGGCTGGTGGAGAGGTAGTTTTGGCACCCACGGAGTATGAATGGGGAATCGGACGGGTGGGGGGAACCATGTTTCGGTCTGGGACGCGCTTTTTTTTGGCTTTTTTGAACAGAAGATGGGACGCGCTTGTTTGAAATTTGGGGAAAGTACAAACTTTGCCCCCCTCTTAAATTTCAGACCTACCGCGGGTCGGGGGTAGGATGGTAATCCCAGGTGTCCCAAATAGTGGGCGGGAGCGATTTCGGCCGCGCGCATGTGTGCTTAGGCGGCCATTGCGTATGAATGTTTTTTGGATGCGGTTGCGCGGCGTCTAGATGAAGCTACAAACCTACCCCGGTTTAGACCTTTGGACGTCGGGCCGGTAGGTTTCACGGGTCGGAGTTATTAGAAAAGTAATTTCCTTGTACTACCAAACATTGGTCTCACACGGTTTCGGGCAAGTAGAGGCTCTTTTGGCGCTTCGTTCGAAATTTTGAAACACAAGCATTCACGTTTAGAGTACTCGTGAACTATGAGGATTGACCTAAATAGACAACGTTATATTTGACCTTGTATGTTTGAAAACCTCATTAAATTATCCGCTTCTTTTTGAAATTTTGACACTTGAAAATCCTATAACTACGATTATTTTGGAATGGAGGAGCTAAATTTGAATCTATTTTGTGCACGACTACATATGCTATTATGTACAAAATCAGAGCAAAGATTGGTGCCCCCATAATTTAGGTATGGTTTACAAATGCCATGATATCAAATTCAAATAATTGAATGGACTTCATGTTGAATTCAAATTTTTTAAACCACCTTAAGTTGAATTCAAATGTATGCTAGTTCATAGGTAGCTATTTATAATGTCCATTGTGTAACTTTCGTATGTATAATGTGCTTTACACACACAACATGAACTATACTCACGTTTATATTTGATTGCTAAAGCGATGCATTGTCTGGAGTTCAAAATACTAACTATGTGTAGCGACCAGACCTCAAATAGTCTGTGCTGCTGTGCACCAGTGTCATCCCTGGATCAGTAATGCTGACACGCACAGTACAAATGGAGGATTTATAACAGAGTAGCAATCACACACTTATTACATCGAATATCTCCAAAGAGAAAAGTATGATAAATATGGCTTAAGGCCATCTAAATACGATAACAGCGGAAGACTTGGAAGATAAGTGAGTCCATCAACTCCAGCGGCATCACTGAGTATAAGACCACGACCTAAGGCACCTTACTCGTCGTCTGAAAAGTCTGCAACATGAAACGTTGCAGCCCGAAAACGGGTCAGCACATGGAATATGCTGGCAATGTAACACATAGAGAAATAATGAACAGTAATAATACTATACTACATGCATATATGGCTGGTGGAAAGATCTATGGTTAAGGTTTTTGCGGAAAGCCAATTTTCCCTACTGCAAAGGAATAAATTTTATTTAACTATCATGGTGGTTGTTAAACATTGAGATGGTTGACAGCATCTCAATCCCAATTAAAAATCATCATTAACCCAACAAAATTAATTAAAAGTAACATGGTGATGAGATTCATATGATAATCTAGGTACTAGATACTCAAGTTGTCCATAACCGGGGACACGGCTAACCATGATTAGTTTGTACACTCTGCAGAGGTTTGCGCACTTTTCCCCACAAGACTCGATCGGCTCCGCTTGATTCTCGCACTACATGATGTTTGAGAAACGGATGACCGAGACACAGCCTTTCAGGAACAATCACTCTTTACTCCGGGTGGACAGTTACACCTACTTTCCCCTACATCTGCTAGCCCACCTCTTCAAGAGATCATGTAACCTACTCAACTATGCTAGAGCCCATAATAGCTTGTGGCTGCACACAGAAGTTTCTAGCATGAATAATCTTATGATCCCTTTGAGCCTGGGTGGCGGTCCTTATACAAACAGACAACACTGGATTCTCCAGGTGCCTCAATCCACCCAGATGTGAGTTTTAGTTGCCACCTTAAGTAAACCATTATTAACAATCTCACATCTGTCATGAATATCACTCAAACCCAATCCACGTCTACGAGCATAGCTTGGCAATATAATAGCAACGTAGAAGTAACTCCCAAGGGTTTGATAAAAGAACAGGTAATAGGTACTACCTCAACTACTTCCCAGTACCCACAATTTAATTAGATCCTAACCATGCAATGTTTGAGGAATAGAACTAATGCAATAAAAACTGGGTATGGAAGGTATATGATCAAAGTGTTACTTGCCTTGCTGATGATCCGCGAAACCTAGCGATTCGAAGTAACAAGCGGCACACTCCGGCTACTCTATCACAAACAAACAAGCAAACAATAAGTACTCATCTAATGCACAGGTAAAACTCAAATGAAAGATCCAACCAGAAAGTTCAACTTAAGAACTCCGGTTTGCAAAAGAATCAACTCGAACGAAGCAACGAAAGTCAAACGGCGAAAGAAACAAGCTTCGTTTACTAATCAGGATCTACGTCAAATTTTACAGTAGCAAAAACTTGTTTGAGTAGGTTAAACGGAAAGAGAATTTTGAGACGAAACTCTAGGCGCTTGAATCGCCTGATTCCGATAAACGAGCGAAAAGTTAAACAGAAACGAAGATTCGATCAGAAATCGAGATCTGAGATAATCGCGGAAAAATCCGACGAAAAAGAAAAACGGACGAACGGTTAAAGAACGGACGTTCGTTAACAGAGAAAATCCGACAAACGCGTTCGTTAAAACAAACGGGTCGGTGAACGTTCACAAAATAACAAAACCGAAGAAATAAACCGATCTAGGTTTTTTTTTAAATGAACGTTTTTTTTTAAAACAAAACCGGCAACGACGGCGAGGTATACCTCGTCGGGGCAGGGCTCCGGCTGGCTCCGGCGAGGGCGGCGGGGCTCGGGGGTGCTCGGGGGCGGCTCCGGCGGCGGGGCTTGGCGAGCAGCGGCGGCCTCGAGCTTCGGCTCCGGCGGCGGGTGCGGGTGCGGGTGCGGGGCGGCGGCGGGTTGAGAGGGAGGGGGCGGCGGCGGGGGTTTATAAAGGAGGGGGAGGGTGGTGCTTGGAGGAGGGGGCAAGGCACGGCGGCGGTGTCCGGGGCGGTCACGGCGGCGGCGTCCGGCGTGCGCGCGGAGGAGACGCGGGGTGGGCCGGCGGCTCGGCTGGGCCTCGGCCCGGTCGGGCGCGGCGCAATTTTTTTTAAGCGTTCCGCCGAAAAATTTGTAGAAAAATAAATAAAAATCCAAAAAAGATAAAACAAAATTTCCCCATCTAGTTAGAATTTTTAGAACAGGGTGAACATTTTTTTGACACAAAGGTAAATTTTGAAAACGTGCAATATTTTTTTAATGCAATTAAAATTGCAAATAAAATCCGAATAAAATCCAATAAATGATTTTAACACTTTTCATCCAATATTTCAATTGTTTTTGGAGAAGTCATATTTTCTCCTCTCATTTATTTTTAATGAAATATTTTTCCGGAGAGAAAAATAATTAAAACCAAAATCCTCGTTTTATTATTTGATGAAAATCAAATATGAAAATTCGAGAAAATCCCCAACTCTCTCCGAGGGTCCTTGAGTTGCTTAGGATTTATCGAGGATTTGTCGAAATGCAATAAAATATGATATGCAATGATGATCTATGTATAACATACCAAATTGAAAATTTGGGATGTTACACTATGTGGATCAATTGTGTCGAATAATAACATAGACATGCTCAAATTCGATAGAATCTAGATGTCTGATGGATCAATGACCGCTCCTTACGTGAATTGCAAATATCATGATCCCATCCAAATATTTGGATACAATTTATATCATTAATCAATGTGTAGAGCAGTCTTTTACGTGTAGTTTCACTCTCCATCGGTGGTCTCTCACACATGCTCACACACTCTCTCCCGAGGTGTCTTTCTGGCACACATGCTCTAGATATAACCCTCCCTCCCTCTCGTAACCATTTACAACTGTTTTCACTAACCTTTATCACAAGCACTCTTCCTCTCGCAAACATACACACGCACAATCCTCATCGACCCTTTCTATATACATGGACCTGCCTACGTGTCTCATGTACGCACATTATCTTTACGCCTGTCTCTCATGCATTGTCTCACACCTCTCTTCCTAATCGACGAGTACGATTCTAGCAGAGCATTCTGTAGGATGCCCCTTAAAGTTAGGTTGGATGAATAGTAATATCAGAGATAAAGGGGTTACCTTAGTCCGAGAACCTAGGGTTACAAATCCTAGCCGGCTTTTTCAGTGGACACAGAGTCCTTCACAATTCTGCTATCTTTGTCTTGTACGACTAGTCATCCATGGGTCTTCCTAAATGCGTCATGGGCCGACCAATGTGGCGCAGGACGGAACCGAACGAAGGGCCTCACCTCGACCCACCGGACCTCACGCGGTGACACACCCTCTGCCCCCACGTCTCATTATCTTCTCACACCCACACATACCAACACAAACACCACACACACAGAAAATTTCTCCTGGTGCCTCTATTCCCTCCCCCCTTGCATATACACACTCAAGGGAATGGAATCTCTTGTCGTGACGTCATATTCGTCTCTCTCTCTCTAGACCACTCTCATTTCTCGTGCTATCTCTCCCACGCCCCCCCGTCGGCCCCTCTATCCATGCCTCTCTCGAATATGTAATACACACACATACCTCTCTAGGCCCCGCCAAATGCATCAACTACACATTCACACATGTTACATCACGTACCCCATTGATCTAAAAAGCCCTCTCTTCACGTTTATTTCGCATACAACATTCCTTTTGAATAAAGTGTGGCCAAAAAATTATTTTAGAGTTTCTACATATATACAACATTACAAAGTTATATGGAAGAGTACGAACGCTAATTTGCATTGCATGGTGCCCACAATGATATTTATTCCGCACTGTGAATTTGTATATTTTTATACTATATACAAAGTTAGTCATAATAAAGAGAAACGAAGAGCATCTCTCTCTCCATCGCATACCCCCCTGTACGCCCCTTTCACGTATGCACACAAAACTATCTCCAGGTCCTCTAAAAGTAAGCCCCTAGAAAATTCACACATGTTTCATCTTTCTCTCGTGATATATGCAATGATGATCATTGTATTTAAAGCGAAAGCACGATATGTACATTGGACTTCAGAATCCACTCATTACGGTCACCATTTACGTTTAGTGGTTATTATACAGTCACGGGCTTACCGTACAACTCTGTATTTGCTCATGACATGACTAGTTGACCAGTTAAACGCTCCACGTGGCACCTCTAGTGTTGCATCACATTATCTCACTACCATCGTGCCCACGTGTCGACTTGTATCTACTCTACATCTAGACTCTTATAAAATACACAACATACACTCTTATAAAAAACAGAGTTGGTGATGATGGTGTGCCTGCCATCCTGCAATATAGGCCGTCCGATTTATATCTGACGGATAGGAAAGAAACTATGGCAATTTTGCAAAAAGGTACCCACACACCTCTCCACATTTGCAAATAAGGCCTTCCCTCGTTCATCCTTTTCTCTCACAAGATAAACAAGTCATACAAATGCATCTTGATGTTACGTGCAACGCATGGGCATCTTGCTAGTAAGAATGAAAACAAACGACAAAAAAATATTTGGACGGTGGTTCGAAGTCATGACCGCGGGCACAGCGGACAAGGCGGCCTTGTATTGGTATGCTGAGCCGTCTGTTTTAACACACAGGAGCTGGTGTGGTGATTATACACACACGCACGCATGCACACGAACTGCATCCACGCAACACTCACACAAACACATGCACCCACACACGCACGCAACACTCACACGTACACACGCACCCACGCACGCACGCAACACTCACACGCACGCACGCAACACTCACATGCACACACGCACGCATGCATGCACACACCAGTACACCACACGACCAACACACACTCTCACGCTCAAGTGCTCAACCTACACGTGCATGCGCACACATCAGGCCCTGACAGACACATACACAACCAGGTGATTCCCGCGCATGGGTTGGAGCCTTGTCGCACCTGCGTAAATTTGTGTTTATCTGACCTTTTGCCTATGCAAACTGACAGGTGGGACCCACAAGGAACATGGTCAATTTAACTAGTCAACATGGCGCCACGCAGACTATTTGTCCGGTCAACAGAGTGCAATCCGATGCTGAACTGTGAGCAAGTGACCGTATAATCATCGCAAAACGTATATAGTGACCGTAATCAGCTTATTCTGAAGTTCGGTGACCGTATTACGCTTTTCTCTCTGTAGGCCATCCAAAACTACATCTCTACACGTTCTCGCATGTTACATCTAACAACTATGCAATATAGCACTACTACTACACTTTAACACAATAAATCATATGTGTTTTTAGTTTTACTAGATATCATATTGTTACTTATAATTATTCAGTTTGCATACATTAAAATTGCCTTTGAAATGTATGGCCAGTATCATCTACCACGCGGGAAAAATCCCGCCCTTTCCTGTTTAATCGGGTTTGTATCGATGGATCGTGCGAAACAGCAAAACTATGGTACTATACAGTACTACAAGTGATAGTTCACTAGGCCGTCGTGTCGTCTACTCCTCCGTCATAAGAGTGGAGCGCTCGCTTTCATAAATCTTCTAGTCCCTTTTGCCGACATGTGGGACATCAAGCTACTAGGTCCACGTGCCATACCGGAATACAGTGCAGAGCAGCCGGGGTGAAGCACCCCAGTCATGGCACCGGCGTAGTAATGAGCAATGAGGCGTCAAATCACAAAGCTGCACCTTTCCTGCAGTTAAGTTGGAGGGACGAAGCAACCATCACATCATTTCACTCGTTGCTGAATCCGCTTCTCCCTCATCTTCTTCAAATTAACCACGTGTTGCTTCTGCCGTTGTTCTGCCTCATCTGGGACGCGGATCGGCTTGGTAAAGCACTGACACGTGGGACCGCAAGTTAGCAAACCGCCAGGACAACGTCCTCTGAAAATAAGAAGCCTAATCCTAGACTTACAAAGGGCTACGTAGCTGCTACGTGTACTTTCCATCTAATCTATATATGCCCCCCTGATTTTCAGGTGGGGTGTGCCTAATCCTCTACTTTAATCCAATCAAATAGTCCCACATCACATCGGTTTGTAACTTTACATAAACCATTACGTGGATGTAGCATTGCTCAAATAAGAAACCTCCCCCGCCATCCGCGCGACAAAATCACCTCCTTTTTACTAATCTTGATTCTATAATTTTTTAGATCAATATAACTGAGATTTGTATAGATAGCACACAGGAGCAAAACCAAGTGATACGGTTAAGGGCATCCACAATGTGTAGCCAAATGTGAAAATAGTTTTTGGCATCGTGGGAACCATTGTGGACGGTGTTGCCAAAGCCAAAAAGATGGAACCGAAGCTCCCTGATTGATTTGAGTGAAGGAATAGAAAAATGCAACGTCTCTCCTCTTTCTCCCATGCTTGGACGCATGTAGTACAGTATAGAGCACAGAGTCTACTCCCCTGTCCCTTCTATCACAAATCACAAAGCAGTGAGGCGTCAAATCACAAAAGCACGGACGAAGCAACCATCATTTCACTCTCTGCTGACTCCGCTTCTCCATCGTCTTCTTCGAGAAACCATCTCACCGCACTAGTACTCCTAGTAGTACTAGTAAAGGACTTCCTGGATGCAAATAAGGCGGTTGTCTTGGCTTGCAGGCGGCACTTGCGAACGACTTACCGTGGTGTCCCTCAATGGTGTTCTCCATCGAACGCACTTCGCCAAACCACCAAAAAAAAGATATCGTCACCGCAATGGGGAAGGAAGTCAAATATACTTACTACCTCCGTTTTTTTGTACACAAGGCCAGTATATCAAAATTACAATTTGCAAAGGGCCACTAACACTAATCGAGGCAAAATTGATGGGGTTAGCAACCAAGGACATTAATATCCCCTGCATGCATGCGGAAGTGAGAAGGTTGGTTTGCATGGCGCTGCATTAATAAAGCGATGAGGAGTGAGGTGGTTAGCCTTTGGTCTTTGGAGAAAAAAATATGCATTAATTGACACGTGAAACGAGGATTTGTATCGATTAAATCCCGCAAAGGAAAACCCCGCCTTTCTTTTTTAACACTAGTACTCCTAGTACGTACGTACTTATCCTGTTTGGGTCTAGGCCTTGCATTGCCAAACTTCGCCACACATTTTTGCCAAGCTTGCCGAAAGTTTTCAAAATGAGAAGGAGGTACACTTGCGCACGGCTGTCGCGGTCGCACCGCACCCTCACACGGTCGCTCCTGCACGCCGCGGTCGCACCGCACCCTCACACAGTCGCTCCTGCACGCCGCAAACCCAACCAAGGGAATGCACCCTCACTGACACGTGTCGTCGCATGTGAACAAACCAAACTCAGCCATCCTATCGCTGACACATAATTTTCGTTCATAGAGTATGTTTATCCAACCACATGTTGGGGAGTATCCGTACGGCCCGTGCGGTGGTCTGTTGGGGAAGAAGAAGAGGTGAGGAAGAAGGAAAGAAGGGTTAGGAGACGTAGGATATTCATCCAACCGCCTGAAATGGTAGACTGGCCCAAGTCAGGCGACTTGCATAACAAATATATGTTTTTACATAGCAAAAGATCCATAAAAACAACAACATAAAGAAAAACTATCACTGCTCGCGGAAAGAGACGGCCTCGTCGTCTTTGGCTGCCGGCGCGAACCAGCCGTTGCTGCCGACGTGTGTCTCCGCACCGTGGTTGTTCTCGGCCTCCAGCTACTCGTTCAAGCGGAACGTGCGGGTGCTGTGCACGGACGAGAGCCCAGCCCGGTTCAAGTCGAGGACGTCCGGTTCCGCCTGCAGGAGGGCCTCGATGGCAGCGGCATCCGCGCGCTCCGCATCGAGTTGAGCCTCCGCCGCCCGGTTCAAGTCCAGGACGTCCGGTTCCACCTGCAGGAGGGCGTCGATGAGAGCGGCATCCGCGCGCTCTGCGTCGAGTCGAGCCTCTGCCGCCTGGTTCAAGTCCAGGACGTCCGGTTCCGCCTGTAGGAGGGCCTCGATGGCAGCGGCATCCGCGCGCTCCGCCTCAAGTTGAGCCTCCGCCGCCCGATTCACATCCATGACATCCGGTTCCGCCTGCAGGAGAGCCTCGATGGCAGTGGCATGCACGCGCTCCGCGTCGAGTTGAGCCTCTGCCTCCCGGTCCTCCTTTAGTATCACGATGTTGAACCGCTGGTCCGCCTGCACCATGGGGGACTCGGACGCCGGCACGAAGTCGACGTCCATCGTCTCATACCCATCGGGGGCCTTCTGCGCCGCGACCTCCGCCATGAACATTGGATCGGCTTCCTCCTCCTCGTAGCTTGGCTCCAGAGAACTCGGGGATTGGCCCGCCGCAAAGCGAGCTTGGGAACGGAGGTCTGTGGCACCGACCGCCGTCTCGATTTCTGCGCGGCGCTCCGGCGTCAGCATCTTGTAGTAAGTGATCTTGCGGCGCACCATGGCTTTCCGGCGAACTAGGGGACGCTTGATGCGGGCTAGGGGATCGAAAGGTGGGGAATGGGCTGGAGATTTGGTGTGGTTTTAGGGCAGTGGCTGGCGTAGGCCGAGCAGCGAAGGTTCTGGTGTGAATAGTGGTTCCGGTGACGACCCGGTCAATCGGTTTTGACTGTACATCGCTCTTGTCGCGTTCGCGTTGCAGCCCGGCACACTGGACCCTCCACGTCACTCACCGAATGGAACGCGCTTCGTCTTGCATTTTCGCTCGCTTGTGGGACCGCAGTTGAGAGCAAACCGACGTCGTCCCCCCCCCGCCCGCGTCATTTATTATATCACCACTCCCTCCGTTTTATGCGGAGTAAATAAAAACAGAGGGAGTATACTATGGATGAGGATCCCCTGACGTGGCCGAACCCATTGAGTAACTGACATGCGGGGCCTAGCAAGCATGGGGTCCGCCAGTAAGTGACCGAAAGGGAGGGTAAGGTAGGGATACCTACGTCAGAGGATCCACTTCCACTATACTACTTTGACCAAATGTTAGAGTAATAATATATGACATGCAACTTACAAAAATGTTAGAGTAATAATATATGACATGCAACTTACACAAAGCATACAGGGTCTAATGCGTTTTTCGAGGCTAACTTTGACCAAATGTTAGAGTGATAATATATGACATGCAACTTACACAAAGCATACGGTCAAATTCGTATGTGAAAGGAGTTTCCAATGATATAATTTTCACATTATACATCTCATGTACTATTAATCTTGTCAATAGTCAAATTGGAAACCATCTCGAGTACAAATCTAGGAGTACGTACGAATCTAACAATATTGATTGGGCATTGTTGAATGTTGATACCTTTTTGATCAAAGTAGAGATACTTTGACTACACATAAAACTTATATGTAAACTAGAAACGATAGGGGGAGTATATTGTACGTTCAAAAACGAAACGAACATTGAATACCCTTTATATATGATTTGCGGATGCTATGATCACCGGTTCAAAATTTTGAATCCGCCTTAGGTATCACGTGCCCCCACTCGTTCCCTCTCGATTTCATCTCGGGGTCTGGAGATCTATTGAAAGAGGACTAGGGTGGGTACATGCGAATGATACTCGGCGGAATGTTCAAATGAGGCATGCAGGAGGATGGAATCGACTGGAGGGCGACATGATCGATGGAGAAGAGGGTTGGAGAGGAATGAGAAATAAGCAAACACCACATGATTATACTTGAACGGCTCAAATAAACAATAAGTTGTCTCGCTTGGCCTACATAGTGAAAGGCCTAATGCGCAACGCGGAGCACTGACGCTCGAATATGGCCGGGAAAACAGGGAAACCGACATGTGGGGCACACCCGTTGGGACGACGTAGCGCAGACTAGTCCAATGGAGGAGCTGGCCCACGACCTCCTCGCCACCGACAACCATTCATGTGGGTCATTGGGGCCAACAACAGGGCGCAGCTCCAGCACCGCCTCTGGACACGGCGACCGCGGTGAGCGACACGCTCATATCGTTGCTAGACACGGTCGGTTTTAGTGTGCCGAGGGTGGCGTTAGTGCTGTGGCACGACCAACGGTATGTTTGGTTTGTGCCCAAGGTTGCCCCATCAAAGTATTGGGTAGCCAAAATTTTGGTTGAGGTATTGGTTGCCCATGATTTGGCCGACATTGGCAAGAAAAATGAACTAGAGTTGGCTAGAGTTCATTGGCATGCCAAAGAAATGGCAATAATCCAAACAAAGACCAATCTTTGGGTCATGATCAAAATTTTGGTTGAGGTATTGGTTGCCCATGATTTGGCCGACATTGGCAAGAAAAATGAACTAGAGTTGGCTAGAGTTCATTGGCATGCCAAAAAAATGGCAACCATCCAAACAAAGACCAATCTTTGCGTCATGACCAAAATTTTGGTAAGGTGCACTTTGGCCACAATCCAAACACACCCCAACACCCGGCTCGTCGAGGATGCACGGGGCGCCGCGACGCATCCGCGGAGTGGTGTAGCGCGGCCAACTGCATCCTCTGGACCTGAGACCATGCCGGGTCGTCTTGCTTTTTCAATGACATGCGGGGATCGCATGTGAGCAAAGGGCATCTCCAACGTTGCCACGACCGCAGCTGACTACCCTGGCACACCAAAACCCTCGTCCCTCGCGCCGTCGCGCGGTGCGTTCCCAGCAGGTGCTAGCTGCCCGCGTTCATGCCCTCCGTTCGTTTGTCATCATTAAGAGGCTCGCTGCCCGAGGAACCAACTCCGGTGACTTAATGACGCACCCGGACGCTTGGCCTCACCGGAATGCGCTACTTAAAGCGGCAACGCCCAACTAACCTCCACACCATAGCGCATCGTCCTCCTACCTGGCAGCACATCCGCCATGAGCGCAAGTGCGAACGCGCTGCGGGAGAGCTTGTCTTCGAGGATGAAGCTCGAGGTCGCCGCCCACGCTCAAGTCGCCTCTCGCGAAGCAATAGCGGCGTAGCCGGACGCGGACGCGACCGCACAAGCGGTGCCCCCGCTGGCGGCCGACGACGGGAGCACCGTCAGCCACACGTCCTACTTGCCGCCATCCAACGTCCGGCACCGCCGAGATCGGGGACTCCTCCGAGGATGAGTAGGGCATGGGAGGCGGCAGGGCATGGTGTGCCAACTGGCCGGTCCGTATCCCGTGTTCTACTCTTCCTCGCCGGAGACCGCACCTTCACTTCACGGGTCTTGAACCCCGCCCCCGTACATAGAGATCATAGATGGAGGACGTCGGTCGCCGCCGTAGAATAGGTTTAGGGTCGGGTTTCTTTTATTTTTTTGTCCTATAAAAGTTCGAAATGTAATGAAAATCTGCCGTGTTTGCATTAATCTCGGCCGGTGTATATGAACTTTCACAATAATATACATATTGTAGGAGTACTAGCAAGATGCCCGTGAGTTGCACGGAAGATCAAGATCTTGTGGGAGAAAAGGATGAACGAGGGAAAGCCTTATCTGCAAATGTGGAGAGAAGTGCGGGTAATTGTCATAGTTTCCTTCCTATCCGTTAGATATAGATCGGACGGCCTATATTGCAGGATGACATGCACACCATCATCACCAACTCTGCTTTTTATTGAACCGAGACAAATCTCACACGTTTCACATTATGTTAATTACGTAACTGGGATTACATAGGTGTAGCATTACTCGTCCTAAAAAACCCAACTAAGCCAACCTCCCAGCATATCGCGCGGGAAAAGACCCGGCCGCGCCGTTTTAGTCGGGATTACCGGATTACTAGTAGTAGTATCGATGGATCGCGCGAAGCAAGAATTTTTTTTTGAGGGGGCGAAGCACCTAGTTTAAAAGGAAAAAGGCGGTACACTCACAGCACTCCTGTCGCGGTCGCATTGCACCCCACACACGTTCGGTCCTGCACACGGCTCACGCAAATGGAACGCGCTTCGGCTTGCCTCTTCACTGACACGTGGGACTGCACTTGGAGAAACCGACCATGCGCCAAACTCCCCGCGCCCACCGCGCGAAAATCCTCCCCCCACCCAAAAATTCCCCCCAAATCCGATTCAACCGCCCTTCGGCTAACTAGCCAATAATATTCCCCAAACCCCCTCCCCCCTGTCCCCCTCCACCCCATTCGCTCCGCCAAAGCCGCCTTCCCCGCCGCGCCGATACGTCGGCGCCGCGGTTCGGCGATCCTCTCGCTCCCACAGTACGCTCTCGTAGACTGCCGTCCTCTAGCCGCGCCGCCACCTCTGGCTATGTTCTTGTGGAGGCGCACGGCGGTCAGCGCCGCCACCGCTGGCGATGTTCGTGTGGAGACGCACGGCGGTCAGCTTCTCCCACGGTACGCGCATTCTAGACTTAGGCCCCGTTCATGTCGGTGTAGCGCTGAATGTTAGCTGATAGACGCTGTTAATCTCACTGTTTGCCGAAGTAGTTTATTGTTAATATGCTCTGCTTAAGAAGCTTCCTTGCCCTGTTCTGCACTCAATCTGCTTAGCTGAGATGGCATGCCAAGGCCGATTAGTTGCTAAAATATCCTGCCATATATTTATTGTGACGTAGATTGCCATGGTCTAGTAGCCAATCTGTTAGGTGAAATAGCTCTACACCGTTTTATACTCGATCTTTGTTGCTGCGATGGCCTTCGATAGTTCGATGGCTGTGTGCTCGGCCTCATTGACTGCTGAAACAGCCTGCCATAATTTGGCACTCAAATCTGTTTGCTGAATTAGCTTTACATATATTTCATTACTTAGATCTGCTCGTCCAAATATCTTGCCATAGCTTTAGACATCGACCTAGGTATTTTTTTCTGGACTTCATAAAAAAGCATATATGTTTTTCCTGTAATATCTAGTAGAAGAACTAATTTGTATGTCTAACAGATGGACAGGACTTGAATGGCTTATGCTCGAAGATTCTCCGCTGCATATGTCGAGGGGGTTGAAAACTTCATGAACTTTATCAGAGCTGAGTACAGTGGTCCGAAATCAGATGTGCTCTGCCCGTGTAGCAGTTGTATGAATTCAGTTACAAGACCCCAGTCAACTGTGCAAAATCATCTACACATGTATGGGATGTCGGTCACATATACTAGGTGGGTTCATCATGGTGAAGCTGTGAACGTCAATGTTATTGACTACGTGGAAGCAGCAGATCACCATCTTGATCTGCCTGATGCTCAGGTGGAAGAGGAGGAGGAGGTGCTGGTGGCGGAGCCAGTGAGTTTGACCAACATTGAAACAATGCTACGAAATGCTCGTGCATTATGTGAACTTTCACCTGCAGAAGAAAAATGGTGGGCCCGCATGTTGGAACAATGCAACATTGCTGTCACCCCAGGAAATAAGCTGTCAGTATTCTCAGCTATGGTCACCTTTCTTCAGGTGAAGACATCTGAGCGGATGACCAACAAATCATTCGATGCGATGTTGGCTGCTTTCCGCAAATCTTTCCCAGATGCGTCTGAGCTGCCACACACCTACAGTAAAATGAAGAATTTCCTTTGTGCAGTTGGAATTGGATATGATCCATGTTTGTAAGAATAATTGTGTTCTATTCTGGAAGGATTATGCCAACTTAAGTGAATGCCCGAAATGCAAATCATCAAGATGGAAAGATGGCGATGCTGTGAAGAGGATTCCTCATAATGTTCTGAGACATTTTCCAATTACACCAAGATTGCAGAGGTTGTTTCATGATGCTGAAACAAGAGAGGATGTACTGTGGCATTCTAGGAACCAGGAGTACAGAGATCAGAATGTAATGAGCCCTCCATCTCATGGTAGTGAGTGGAAAAGCTTCAATGATAAACACAAAGAGTTTACTGCTGACCCAAGAAACATTAGACTTGGCTTATCTTCAGATGGATTTAACCCATTTGGCCACCGGAGCGCCACATATAGCATGTGGCCAGTGCTTGTTATCCCTTACAACATGCCTCCAAATGTCTGCACCAAAGAATCAAACTACATGATGGCTTTGCTCATCCCAGGTCCAAAAAGTCCTGGAATGGATTTTGATTTGTTCATGGAGCCTCTTGTGGAGGAACTCCAACAGCTATGGAAGGGTGTTCTCACTCGAGACCTATATAGCAGCCCACCAGCTGATTTCTTTCTGCGCGCTGTTATAATTTGGTGCATCCATGATTATCCGGCTTTGGGCACTATGTCAGGGCGAACGACACATGGTTACAATGCATGTGTTCGCTGTGACAGGAATCCGCTGTCATACGCAATGCTTAGCAAGATCTGTTACAGTGGACACTGCCGTTTCCTTGCCAAGGACAAGCCGCATCCTAGAAAATACCGAAGACATGTGTTCAATGCAAAGCATGAAAACCGTGATGCGCCAAAGAGGCTCACCACCGATGAGTTGCAAGTGGAATTAGAGAAGGTCAGGCATATTACACCAGGAAACCATCCTGGTAATGGTAGCGGGAAAAGGAAGCGTGGTAGGGTAGAAGAGAGATTGTTGTTTACCCGCAGGTCCACTTTGTGGGACTTGGAGTATTGAAAAGATTTGGATCTACGGCATAATCTTGATGTGATGCACATCGAGAAAAATATATGTGACAGCATTATCGGCACACTTCTTAATATTGAAGGCAAGACGAAAGATACCTTAAAATCTAGGATTGATTTGACACACCTGGGTATCAGAAAGGATTTGCAGATGCAAGATGAAGGTAAACCACGGGATATGGCACCAGCTGTGTACGTCTTGGACAGGGTAAAAAGAAAAGAATTCTGCAACGTCCTGTCACGTGTGAGATTCCCACATGGATTTGCTTCCAACCCTGAAAGGAGAGTCAGTGCAGACGGAAACAAGGTACAAGGGTTGAAAACTCATGACTACCACGTCCTACTTCAAAGGGTTTTACCTGTTATCCTTAGAGGATTGGGCCGCCCTGACTTATACAGAGCAGTTACAGAGTTGGGACAATTCTTCAGGGAACTCTGCAGTAGGAATATCAGGATAGATGCTTTGGAGCGTCTTAGAGACAAGATACCAACTATCCTATGCGACCTTGAGAAGATATATCCTCCAGCCTTCTTTGATGTGATGGTGCATTTGGCTGTTCATCTACCTGATGAGGCACT
The DNA here is from genome assembly GCF_002575655.3 of Aegilops tauschii subsp. strangulata. Lineage (NCBI taxonomy): Eukaryota > Viridiplantae > Streptophyta > Magnoliopsida > Poales > Poaceae > Aegilops > Aegilops tauschii. The sequence continues at coordinate 425,955,398 of NC_053036.3, read as the reverse complement.
ACTTAGAGGTCCAGTACAGTATGGCTGGATGTACCCTATTGAAAGGCGGCTAGGCACTTTCAAGGGCTATGTTAGGAACAGAGCTAGACCCGAGGGTTCCATTGCAGAGGCCTACATTGCTACAGAAGCATTAACATTCTGCTCAGAATACATTGAAACAGCTGATCAGCTTAGCAAAGAGGTGGGTGAAGACAATCCCGGGCTCAATGTTTTCGATTATTCTGTTCGAGTTATAGGGAAGAGTCGACAAGAGGACAAACCTAAAGATTTGGACAAAATGGTTTGGTATGTGTTGAATAACTGTCCTGAGATACTACCTTATATCAAGTAAGTGCAGTACTGCAGCTTATACATCGTAATCTACTAAACTTGCAGCACATTCTTATATATTTAGATGTTTGACGCGATCACTATGTTGTGCAGCATCTACAAAGAGGAGTTACTGCCGCAAAATCCAAGAAACATTGACAAACTGGTTATGGCAGGATTTGCGAAATGGTTCAAGAACCATGTAAGCTTTTGAAGTGCACTGTCAGTTTTTTTAGTATATTGAGTACATAAGATGATCAACTTGTCTATTTTCTAACCATAGGTTAAGAAGATGCGGGAGGATGGGCAGGCAGTTGATGATGCCCTTTACTCACTAGCAATGGGTCCTGATACTCGGGTAAGACATTATGAATCTTGCGTTGTTGGAGATGTGCGCTACAACACACTTGCACGATACGAAGGCAGGAAGACACAAAACAGTGCCATCATGAGCACGGATACGTATGACAAAGAGACAACTGAAATGTATGCTAACATAACAGACACTGTTCAGTTGCAGTATATCTTCAGTTTCGAGGATCATCGGTGTCTGGTTCTGTTGTGCTGTCATTGGTATAACCTGTTTTCCAGGATCGCAAAACCCAGAGCTGATGATTATTTCAAATCCATCAATGTCAAGGCGGCGTACCAGACCAACGAGCCTTTTATTTTGGCAAATCAAGCAACACATATATTTTTCTTGGAAGACACATTTGCACGTAGCGATGACTGGAGAGTATTGCAAAGGTTTGAGCAGAGGAATTCGTTTAATGAAGATGCACAACAATATGATGCTTATACTGCTCCTGATGTACAAGATAACACAGATGTTCCTAATATCTTTGAGAACCATCACGTCAATGACGCCGGTGAAAAGATTGCCTGTCGTGCTATGGACATACAAGAGTTCATCAAGAAGAAGCCAACGTTCGAGGATGTTGAGGACGAAGAAGAAGATGACACCGTGGGGAATTACGATTCCGACTGATACACATGGCGAAGATGTTGACGCTGCTGCTGCGGATGATGATTACATTGCTTTTGTCGTATTTGCCTGCCAGAAGACCTTTTTTTATCTACTATGTGAAATTTGTTTGCTATGACAACTGAAACCTGATGAACATGTTGTTTAGTATTTTGCTATGGGAACATCACTTTTTATGTATGCTGATTTGTGTTTGGTGATTGTATGACAACTAAAACATGATGACATTGTTGTTTAGTTGTACTCATATTTGGCTGTGAAACTTGAATTTGATGACATAGTTTGCTGTTGGACTACAATTTGCTCGACGTCTTCGAATGAGAACAAAGCTGACCCGACAGGGCCTCTGCTATTTATTTATTTATATGAGCAAAAGGGGATACCCCCTGATTTCCGTTAATAGAAATCATTAGATGTTCACAACACTACGCCGAGCCTGCTACACAGGTTTCATTCATTACTAGTTTCAGCAAAGTGCTCATGTCGTAGCCACTGAATACATCACGAGTGCTACATACACTGCAAATAAAGAGACAATCATCCTACAGAGCACATCAATTTTGCCCATTATCTTCACAAGCTCTTTCATCTCCTCATTGCTGTCAAGGCCTTTCAGTAGCTGTTGCTTGGCCATGATCAGAGGAACTGCATCTTTAACCTTCTGCTCTGCATCTTCCTCTTCTGGCGTTCCTTCAGTTACTTGTCCAACACCCCAACCTGCTGGTATTGGGATTCCTCGGCTAACCAAATAACCAGCGTAGTTGCATTCCCCCACATCAGCAACTTCCCAGAAATACAAATCACACGAATCTTCCCTTTTCTGCATGAATCAAATTGGAAGATCATCAACCAAACTATTAAAAAAATCAGCAACTGAAAGCAGCAGAACAACACTTAAACATATTATTACCCCATGATTCGGGCATTTGTAGAAGACTCGGCCAGGGTTGCGGATTGTGGTTGAGACGCGACGGATGACTCTGCGTGATTTGCAGCAGTGGCACCACACCAACGGCAGCGGGTTGCGATGAGCAATCGGCTGCGGTGCGCGTGCAGGCGGGGGTGTGATGAGACCCACAGGCGATGGTACGGGTGGCGACTTGGCGCATATCTGGTTGTTGCCTGCTTAAGAGCAGGTGGATGAGCAGCCAGCGGACATGGTTGCTGCGGCCAGAGCTTCTGATGCTAGGCAGAGTAAGTAGAGAAGAGGAGAAGCGAACGTTGGATATGTCAGTTTCATTACTTGCAGAGTAGCATAGCACCATATATAGTCATAGTCTAGGTTTTGATTCAAACCAGCTACAGGAGCATGTCTTTCTTTTTTCTAAAACATGGCAACGTCTCTTTACTGGTACACTAGCTTGTTCTATATGCCTTCCCAAGTCTTTGATTTTCTTTCCCCTTTTTTTGCAAGGAAGGAAGGAGGACAAAATTGAGAGTTCCTGGCTGGCTGTGATCTTCCTTGGCTCCTGTTCGTTCCCGTCCGAGGCCTCACCATCGTCCTCCGCCTTGGTTCGCTCGCCGCGGCGCCGCCCTCCGGTGTTGTCAACATGGTCAACAACCGAGAGGAATAAGGAGATGACTGTACATGGTGAGGATGACAGTAGGGACCCAGCAGCGCGTGCAGTAATTTTGTTTTTTCGGGACGGAGAAGGGTATCAACTGGGTTGTGCGGGACCCGTGGCCCGTCTAGCCCAGGCTTTTATTTCATATGTTTAGCACATGACCAGCCCAGTTTGTTTTTTTCCTTTCTGAAAATGGCTAGCCAGCTATTTTGTTTTTTGCAGAATAACCAACGTAGGCCTACTTGCTTTTCTACGCCCTGCTGGGACGGAAATCTTTCAAGACGAGGAGGGATGCATTTTGCCCAGAAAATGGGCTATAAGTAATAAGAAATGGGCTATAAGTAATAATAAATGGGCTGTAAAATGAAAAAATACAGCAAACAGGCAATTAGTTCCAAAATACTGTTTTCTTTCGGATTTTGATATTCTAAATTTCATTGTTTTTGTGCGGATAAAATTTCATTGAATTTAAATTAAGGTATATTTAGATTTAAAATTAATTTGAATCTGGCTAGAAATTTTGGGCTGTATGCTGTTTGGGACAGATTTGGAGGCTGACTTGTGGGTCTACTAGGTTGACGTATACTTTGGCTTTGTCAACTTAGTCCACAAACGATTCTAGCAGCGGTGACCGTTGGATGTTAATCCAATGGCCGTGCTGCTTCTTCAATATCAGATCTTCTTGCTCCAACCGCCCAAACCAGCTCCGGTGGGACTGCCTGCTCCCGCCTCCCGTGGCCGGCTGTGCTGCCGCACAGGCCGCACCGCCCCACCCTACTTCATTGCTGGCCAGGCCATTCCTCTACTCACCCACACCTCCTGTTATTTTCCGGCGAAGGCAGCCGGACCAGTAAACCCTCGTACTCCCCACCGCGTGGGCAACCATTGCCGAGTCTTCCCCGGCTCTGTGTTGTTCCCTTACTAGGCCTCACCGTCGTCCACCGCCATGGTGCTCTCGGCGTGGCCTGGTCAACGTGGTCAGCGAACGACATCCATCGGCCGTGGACTGTACGCGCAAAATAATGATTCCTCCACCTGACAGCTGGGACCCACCGGAAGGGCCTCTGTATTTCGCGAAAAAACGTTCCACCCGCTGACATGTCGGACCCATCAGCTATATCTTCGCACGCAAGGAAGTGCCTCCTTATTACGCACAAAAAAATGAATACCCCCTGCTAGCTGGGACCCACCATAGTGGGAGGATGACTTGTGGGCCAACTAAGTTGACGGGGATGGAGGGCTTTGTCAACTTAGTCAATATGAACGATTCTAGCTCCAGTGACCGTACGATGTCCATCCAACGGCCGTAGTGCTTCTTCAACCTCTGGTCTTCTTGCTCCAGCCGCCCAAAGCAGCGCCGGTCGTGTCGCATGCTCCTGCCTCCCGTAGCCGGCTGTGCTGCTGCGGAGGCCTCACCGCCCCTACTATTCCCACCGTTGGCCAGGCCCTACGGCGACGGCAGCCTCACACCGCAGCCGAACCAGTGAACCCTCGTACTCCTCTCCGCGCGGGCTTCCACTGCCGCGTCTTCCCCGGCTCCGCGTCGTCCCCTTCCTAGGTCTCGCCGTCGTCCACCGCCGTGGTGCTCTCCGCACGGCCTGGTCAACGTGGTCAAGGAACGACTTTCCATCAGACGTGGACTGTACGTGGAGAGGGTGACAGCTGGGTCCACGGCCGCAGCAAGGAAGTGCCTCCTTATTACACGGAAAATAATGATTCCTCCACCTGACAGCTGGGACCCACCGGACGGGCCACTGTATTTCGCGGAAAAAACGTTTCCCCCTGACTGCTGTGACCCACCAGCTTCATCTTCGCACTCAAGGAAGTGCGTCCGGGCAAAAAAATGATTCGCCCCCTGACTGCTGGGACCCACCAGCTACACCTTCGCACGCAAGGAAGTGCGTCCGGGCAAAAAAAAACGATTCGCCCCCTGACTGCTGGGACCCACCGGCTACATCTTCGCACGCAAGGAAGTGCGTCCGGGCAAAAAAAATGATTCGCCCCCCTGATTGCTGGGACCCACCAGCTACATCTTCGCAGGCAAGGAAGTGCCTGACAGTCGGGACCCACCTGGTCGAAGCGTACGTAGCGTTGTCATTCTGGTCGCGAACGTGTACGTACATACTGGTCGATGTAGAAGCGCGCACGTGTCGTAGTAGAGGCGCGCACGTGTTGTAGTAGAGGCGCGCACGTAGCATGTACACGTACGTACAGCGGCCAGGGTGCAAGAAAGAAAATATGGCCACGTATGTGTACATACGGGCGGGGTCTCGAACGCCCACTCGTGCATACGTACGGCCAGGGCTCATGTACATGGCTGGGTCGGAATGGAGAAACAGCGTCGTCGTCGTGTTCATGGGGAGGCAACGGAATGCGTCGTGTTCGTGGGGAGGCAACGGAATGCGTTGTGTTCATCGGGAGGCAACGGAACGCGTGGGAGCCAACCGGCTGGGTCGGAACGGAATGCGTGGTCGTGTTCATCGGGAGGGCTTGGACGGAACAGGCGATGGAAACGAGGCCTGGCATACCGCAAAACGGAGGAAACTGACCTCCTACGTTCGGAACGGGGTCCTGTTGATCGGGATGGGTGTGGCGTACCGCAAAACGGAGGAAACGGACCTCCTACGGTCGAAACGGGGGTCTTGTTGATTGGGAGGGGTGTGGCGTACCGCAAAACGGACGAAACGGACCTCCTACGGTCGAAACGGGGGTCCTGTTGATCGGGAGGGGTGTGGCGTACCGCAAAACGGATGAAACGGACCTCCTACGGTCGAAACGGGGGTCCTATTGATCGGGAGGGGTGTGGCGTACCGCAAAACGGACGAAACGGACCTCCTACGGTCAAAACGGGGGTCCTGTTCATCGGGAGGGGTGTGGCGTACCGCAAAACGGGACTCCACGGGATACTGTTCATCTCCACCGTCGACCTCCTCCAGCCTCCACGGGCTACCGTCGACCTCCTCGAGCCTCCACGGGCTCCTGTTCATCCAGCCTCCACCGTGCGCTACTCCACCGGCTACTGTTCAACCACCCCTCCACGGGCACCCCTCCACCGTCTACTCTTCATCCAGCCCTCCACACCACGGGGTCCTGTTCAACCACCCCTCCACGGGCACCCCTCCACCGTCTACTGTTCATCCAGCCCTCCACACCACGGGGTCCTGTTCATCCAGAGGCAACGCCACTACTCATTGTTCATCCAACCCCCCCAGCAACGCTCACTGTTCATCCAATCGATCAGCTTCAGTTAGCAGCAGTAGCGAAGGAATCGCTCGATCGGGTTCAGTTAACAGCCATCGATCGATCGCTCGGGTTCAGTAACGCGTAGCCTGCAGTGCAATCTCTCGGGTTCAGTTAGAGCCCAACGCCTCGCTCGGGTTCAGTTAGAGCCAACGCCTCGCACACACGCGCGTACGTGTACAAGAGAAACGCACATCGCTCGGCCCCCGACCTCCCACCGTAACCGGGAACTCCCCAAAATTTTCCTCCCCCTCGCTTCTACCATGGTTTTTCCGTCATGGAAGGCCCAAAGAATGTCATGCAGCTGCTTCTCCGGCCCGCGCAGGACGAAAAGCCCATTTTCTGTCATGATTTTTTGTCATAGAAGTAGGAGTCCACCACATCTATGATGATACCGGGTTTTGTCACAATTATCATCATAGAAGTGTCATATGTATGACAGAAAAAAAATTCGTTCGGTCCAAAATGTCACGGATCTGTCTTTTTTTTGTAGTGAATTCTGCAATGCGATGTCCAATTGTCGTGGGTAGAATTTTGTATTGTTGTGCATGTGAGGAATAATCGAATTTGGCTGCACTTAATACATGAGAAACATATACAAGTGATATATTTCCTAGTTCTTAATCATGCTTGGTTTGGATAAATGGGTTTTCCATGTGGCTTGAATTAATCTAATGAATCTGCAATGTGCTTATTTTTCATCAACATATTTTACTAATAGCATGCGAACCCTTACTTAACCTGATGACTAACTACCTTATATGTGTTGCAGGGAAACAATGGGAAGCACTAAGGTTTACAATCGAGGTTAGCACGTGCATGGTCTGTTGTCTAACAGAACATTATTGTGCAATTGCAGGAACCATTCTAATATTTAGGTTTTTAACAATTTGGTCTTGCACATGTAGGTCCTGCTGTCAGAGGTTTTGACCCACTGTTCGACCATTTTTGCATATGGGGAAATGAGTTGTCCATGAATATCAATCGAATCAAGAAACTCAGAAAGATTGTTAGGATAAAGAAATCAGCAACAAAAAACAACAAGATCTTTGTCTGCACAATGAAGAAGACATCAGTTCACTACAAGATGGTACTAACTATTATACCTTGCCTTTTTTTATTCCATTGCCCCAGTTCCAATATAGAGAAGATATTTATGCACATCCCTGTTTTCAGGCCTTTCCAAAGCAGTTCACTGATGATTACCTCTCAAACCACCTCTATGGTCAGGAGGCGAGGAAGGTATTCATACAACACCCACGGTTCAATATTGAAGTGTTCCTGGAGAGGACGAAGGACGGACGGTCAATCATCCACAGGCACTGGCCTAAAGTTGCAAAGACCTTCAACATGAATGAAGGCTCAATATTCGCCTTCCGCTTCAGCAGTTTTGCATATGAGATGCATCTATCTATATATCGTCTATGATGCTAATTTCGAAAGGTTTTACATGTTGCATGTGAAACTTGGTGCTGGTGCAGTTGTGTAACGGGGTAGCTTAGTGCTGAAGCTATATCATGTTGTACTCTGATGTATTTCAATTATGAAATTATGCTTCCTTAATATGGAAATGAAATATATCATGTGCTTAATATGAATGTCAATTAGATTTATAAATGGATTATTAATAATAGGGCAATTAGCCTGCTAATAGCGAATTAGCCTGCTAATTGGGTTTTGCTATTGCAAACGGTTATTGAAAAAAATACCGTGGGCGATGACCTCACGCAATGCACACAGTTTCTAGGAATAAACCATGTTGGATCAATGAACAATCACACACCACTTTCCCTTGAAAACTGTTTGCGTTAGGCCACCTTGCGCAAATGTTTACCACATAAAAAATGTGTGTGATGGGTAGCCTTTGCCACACAGGTTCGTCTACGGACCGTGTGTGCTGCATTCAATAACGCAAACGATAAAATTGTTAATATCGTGTGCAATGGCAACACTATCACAAACGATTTAACGGGAAAAATTTTGTGTGCTGTACTTGTGAACGGAAACTTTTTCCTTGGAGCGACTGTGTGGGATGTACATATGAATGGAAACGTTTAGCGGGGACTGACTTTGTGGGATGTACTTGCGACCGGAAAAAATTCGCCTGTATAATTGTATTTTTAGCTCTATTGTACATATTTCCGTATTTGAGCGCTCGCCGGTCGCACACGACCTCATTTTGCCGAGCGTGTGTGCCAGGAGGGCATATCCCCTACGGTTTTTGGGTCGTGTGGGAAGGACCCCCCTATCGCCGTCACTCACTAGGCGATGGTTCCAAATGCCGTCGCGGAAAGGGGTTAAAAACCATTTGTATAGCACCGACGCGTACCAGTGTAACTTGTTGATAGTGACTAGAGAACTCTGTCAATCACTATTTTATCTGGAAGATAAACTCCCACTTGATTCAAGCAATTGTAGTACCCAGACATTCTGAGCACATGCTCACTAGCTGAGCTATTCTCCTCCATCTTGTAGGCAAAGTACTTGTCAGAGGTCTCATACCTCTTAACACGGACATGAGTCTGAAATATCATTTTCAGCTCTTGGAACATCTCATATGCTCCATGGTGTTCAAAACATTTTTGAAGTCCTGGTTCTAAGCCATAAAGCATGGTGCAATAAAATATCAAGTAGTCATCAGACCAAGCTTGTCAAATATTCATAATGTATGCATCTGCTCCTACAATAGGTGTGTCACCTAGCAGTGCATCAAGGACATAATTCTTCTGTGCAGCAATGAGGATAATCCTCAGATCACGGACCCAGTCCGCATCATTGCTACTATCATCTTTCAACTTAATTTTCTCTAGGAACATATCAAAAATAAAACAGGGGAGCTATACGCGAGCTACTTATCTACAACATAGATATGCTAATACTATCAGGACTAAGTTCATGATAAATTAAGTTCAATTAATTATATGACTTAAGAACTCTCACTTAGATAGACATCCCTCGAGTCATCTAAATGATCACATGATCCATATCAACTAAACCATGTCCGATCATCACGTGAGATGGGGTAGTTTTCAATGGTGAACATATCTATGTTGATCATATCTACTATATGATTCACGTTCGACCTTTCGGTCTCCGGTGTTCCGAGGCCATGTATGTACATGCTAGGCCCGTCAAGTTTAACCCGACTATTCCGCATGTGCAAAACTGTCTTGCACCCGTTGTATGTGAACGTAGAGCTTATCACACCCGATCATCACGTGGTGTCTCGGCACGACAAACTATCGCAACGGTGCATACTCAGGAGAACACTTATACGTTGAAATTTTAGTGAGGGATCATCTTATAATGCTACCACCGTACTAAGCAAAATATGATGCATAAAAGATAAACATCACATGCAATCAAAATATGTGACATGATATGGCCATCATCATCTTGTTCCTTTGATCTCCATATCCAAAGCACCGTCATGATTTCCATCGTCACCGAAGCGACACCTTGATCTCCATCGTAGCGTTGTGGTCGTCTCACCAACTATTGCTTCTACAACTATCGCTAACGCATAGTGATAAAGTAAAGCAATTACATGGCGTTTGCCCTTCATACAATAAAGCGACAACCATATGGCTCCTGCCAGTTGCCGATAACTCTGTTACAAAACATGATCATCTCATACAATAACATATATCACATCATGTCTTGACCACATCACATCACAATATGTCGTGCAAAAAACAAGTTAGACGTCCTCTACTTTGTTGTTGCAAGTTTTATGTTGAGGAACGTAGCATGCAATTTCAAAAAAATCCTACGCTCACGCATGATCTATCTAGGAGATGCATAGCAACGAGAGGGGAGAGTGTGTCCACGTACCCTCGTAGACCGAAAGCGGAAGCGTTTGACAACGCGGTTGATGTAGTCGAACTTCTTCTCGTTCCGACCGATCAAGCACCAAACGTACGACACCTCCGAGTTCTGCACACGTTCAGCTCGATGACGTCCCTCGAACTCTTGATCCAGCAAAGTGTCGAGGGAGAGTTCTGTCAGTACGACGATGTTGTGACGGTGATGGTGAAGTGATCCGCGCAGGGCTTCGCCTAAGCACTACGTGAATATGACCGAAGGCGTAAACTGTGGAGGGGGGCGCCGCACAAGGCTAACAACTGTTGATGTGTGTTCTAGTGGTGCCCCCCTCATATATATAGGTTGGAGGGGAGGAGAGGCAGCCAAGGGGGCGCCCCAAGTAGGAGGAATCCTACTTGGGCGCCTCCCAATTCAGCCTCCCCCTTTCCATATTCATCCGGAGGGGGAAGGAAGGAGGAGGGAGGAGAGAAGGAAGGTGGAGGCCGAATTGCTCCCCTTCCTTTCTCTCTTTCCCTCCTTCCTTACCCATTATTTTGGCCTACATGGGGCACACCAACCCCCTAGGGGCTGATTTGTCCCCTTCTTGGCCCATTAGGCCCATGTAGTTGCCGGGGGGATGCCCGGAACCCCTTCCCCTGACCCGATATGTACTCGGTTCGCCAAGAACACTTCCAGTGTCCGAATATCATCGTCCAATATATGAATATTTACCTATCGACCATTGTGAGACTCCTCGTCATGTCCGTGATCTCATCCGGGACTCCGAACAACATTCGGTCACCAAATCACATAACTCATATAATACAAAATCGCCATCGAACGTTAAGCGTGCGGACCCTACGGGTTCGAGAACTATGTAAACATGACCGGGACACCTCTCTGGTCAATAACCAACAATGGAACCTGGATGCTCATATTGGTTCGCACATATTCTACGAAGATCTTTATCGATCATATCGTAATGACAACATACGTTATTCCCTTTGTCATCGGTATGTTACTTGCCCGAGATTCGATCGTCGGTATCTTCATACCTAGTTCAATCTCGTTACCGCCAAGTCTCTTTACTTGTTCCATAATGCATCATCCCATAACTAACTCATTAGTCACATTGCTTGCAAGGCTTATTATGATGTGTATTATCGAGAGGGCCCAGAGATACCTCTCTGATACTCAGAGTGAAAAATCCCAATCTTGATCTATGCCAACCCAACAAACACCTTCATAAATACCTGTAGATCATCTTTATAATCACCCAGTTACGTTGTGACATTTGATAGAACACAAGGTATTCCTCCGGTATCCGGGATTTGCATAATCTCATAGTCAAAGGAATATGTATATGACATGAAGAAAGCTATAGCAATAAAGTTGAACGATCAACTGTTGGGGAACGCAGTATTTCAATTTTTTTACCTACAATCACACAAGATCTATCTAGGAGATGCATAGAAACGAGTGGGGAGAGTGTGTCCACGTACCCTCGTAGACCGAAAGCGGAAGCGTTTGGTAACGCGGTTGATGTAGTCGAACGTCTTCACGATCCAACCGATCGAAGCACCGAGCGTACGGCACCTCCGTGTTCAGCACACATTCAACTCGATGACGTCCCTCGAGCTCTTGATCCAGTTGAGGCCGAGGGAGAGTTCCGTCAGCACAATGGCATGGCGACGGTGATGATGAAGTTACCGGCGTAGGGCTTCGCCTAAGCACTACGACGATATGACCGAGGTGTGTAACTATGGAGGGGGGCACTGCACACGGCTAGGAACAATTGATGTGTGTTCTAGGGGTGCCTCCCCATGTATATAAAGGAGGGAGAGGGAGGGAGGCAGCCTAGGGCGCACCAAAGTAGGAGGAATCCTACTTGAGCCCCTAGTCCAATTCGGCCCCCCTTATCATATTTGGACAAGGGGGAAAGGAAGGAGGGGGAGGGGAAGGAAGTAAGAGTCCTACTTCATACTTTCCTTTTCCTCCTCTCCTTTCCCTTTCTCCCCACGTGGCTGGCCCTATAGGGGGCGCACCAGCCCTTGTGGGCTGGTGTGTTCCCTTACTTGGCCCATTAAGCCCATATCTTTGCCGGGGGTTGCCCGGAACCATTTCCGGTGACCCAGTACCACCCGGAACACTTCCGGTGTCCAAATACCATCGTCCTATATATGAATCTTTACCTCTCGACCATTTCGAGACTCCTCGTCGTGTTCGTGATCTCATCCGAGACTCCAAACAAACTTCGGTCATCAAATCACATAACTCATAATACAAATCGTCATCAAACGTCACTACTAGGAAAAGGCCTACTAGTGGCGCACCAGTTTTGCCTAATAATGGCGCACTACTGGTGCGCCACTAGTACCACGCCACTAGTATTTTTTACTAATGGCGCACCAAGCAGTGCACCATTAGTATAGGCCACGGTGCGCCATTAGTATGCCTCCCAGGGGGCCATATTTACCCATGTGCCTAGCCATACTAATGGCGCACCATGGGGTGATGCGCCATTAGTATCCTTTGGCATACTAATGGCGCACTGCGGGGTGATGCGCCATTAGTATCCTTTGGCATACTAATGGCGCACTGTGGTGTCATGCGCCATTAGTATCCTTTGGCATACTAATGGCGCATGTTGGGGTGATGCGCCATTAGTATGTATATTAGGGATTTTTTTTTCTTTTCTGATTTTTGCACAGATTACAAAATATATTATTGGACAGAATATAAGTAGCACCACACAGCAACAGCAGATTCATCGAATACAATAGAAGATTAGTCTCCGAATACAATTCATCATATTAGTCTCTGAATTCAAAAGACCGAACAAAGATAGAACATTACAAGTCTCGAGACCGCGAGTAGCGAGTTTGTCTTCACATTACAAGTCGATATCGATCATCTAAACTACCATCACATAGAAGAGACCTGCGGTCATCACGATGAGCATCATCGCGATGAAACTGGTCTTCAGCCGGTTCCTCCAACGCTCCCTCCTCTCTCCCGCTAGATAGCGCGCGTATCTAGATTCCGCCTCCGCCCTAGTGGTGTACCCTTTGTAACTGTTACCGCTGAAACGGTGAACCTGTCTCCGACACTCCTCCCAGTCGTCGTAGACTCCGGGAACCTTACCCTTGTACACGACATACGACGGAATCTCTATGCACTAGCCAAACAACAGACAATACATAAGCAATATATAAGTATGCAACGAAAGGATCGGAAGAGAAAAGCAAGACATTAATAGCACGATTCATGGTCCTACTAATAAATAGCATCGATTACATCTAAGTTGAACGACTGTCCAAACCAAAGAGACATACAAGTTCATTAAAGTTTAATTACAACAAGAGCTAATCAATGTTTCAGAACTACACATAGCATCACTACTTTCGACTCGAATCATGGGATCGGAGCGTGGATGAAGCCCCCGTCTGTCGTGATGGTCATGAAGTCGCGGGCGTTGTCAGCCTGCAGTTGTAGCGTTGTGTCTATCTCGTTGTTGGACGGTTGAAATTTGAGGTAGAACTGCCCCGAGGTACGAAGGACATCTTGATGGATGATTTCTGCAAACTCCGACTAGATGCGAAAGAATTCTTGTCGGATGTCCGCGTCCTGGATTGCCGCCAAGCTTGCGGCCCAATCTTTGAGATTATTTGGTAGCAGAAGGTGATTATGGTCCCGTACGATCGCCCGCATGTGATGGAGGGCGTAATAGGCATCCTTCTGACCGCCAGGCGGCTGCTTGACGCAGGGGAACATCGTATTGTGGGTGAACACGTGCCTGCCGTACCTACGAGATGGCCTCTTAAAGGTGCCTCCAGATGCGGCGTAGCCGGGGAGAGCATCATCAAGAACTTTCTTGATATTTGTGTAGTCTATCTTGGAGTCACGGTCCGGGTCGAAATACGTGGCCATGGAATATTTCGGGCTTAAGAGGATGAGTGTGCAATGTGTGTCACTGCACAGAACACAGAATGTTAGAAAAAAAAGAACGATCGAAATCTAAGAAATCATATGTTACGGGGCGGTTAGGAGATGACTTACTCGGGAAAGTAAGGCACGAGGAAGTTATCCTTATCTGGGTTTGCCAGAATGACGCCTTCGAGGTGTGAACTCGCGACTTGCCGGTCCCCAGCGCTGCCCAAGACCTTGGCACGCATGTAGAAGGGGTCGACGATCACAATGTCCGGGGTCTTGTCTCTAATGATCCGCATCTCCATACTCAGCGAGAACTGCTGAACGAAGGTATAGTGTAGCAGATGAAGGTTAAGCATAGCAAAGATGTCATCAAACCGCAGGACGATCGTACCCCCGACGGCGCTATCCACAAAGCCCTTGCCCTCTGGCACCTTGGCCACGAAAACCGGGTATGCCACATCATTCTCTCTGAGACACCGCTTCTCCAAAGAAAGAACACTGTCATGGAGACTCCGCATAGCACCGGTTGCAGCATTGAGCATATTTGTCGGTACCATCGGCCTACCCGCCACATGCACCCTCCTCGAGATATCCTTAGGTGAAGGTGGCCCGTCCTGAGCACGGATCGTACTCGGTGCCGGCTGGCTCGCACTGGCGCCCTTGTTAGTCTTTCGTTTCCGTCCCTTCTTCCTGATCTGCTGTAATGGGATCGAGTTCTGCTCACAGACCGCCTTCTTGAGCGTGTTGGGGCTGATAATATTTGGCACCTCAGCTATCTGAGGCTCGGTGAAGGCGGCAGCTGGAGGCGTCTCCTGAGAACTAAACGCCAGACGACGCCTGTTGCAATTGGGTTTCTCCGCCGTACCTGCTAGATCGCGGTCGTCTTTTTCAGGGCTGGGTTCTTGAGAAGGAGGCCCGCAGAACTCGTCACCGTACCCATGTTCGGCAAAGTACTTATCGACGTTGGAAAATGTACCGCCGTCGTTGTCGTCGTCATCCAGATCCTGTGCCATATGCATGTCCGGATCCTGTGCCATAGGGATGTCCGGCATGTCCGGTAGCGTTGCGGCGTTCTTGCCATGGCTTGGCGCTGGCACGACTGGCGGTCTTGTCTGTGGGGTGGTGTCTCCCGCCCCCAAACGAATCTGGCTCTTCGGCCAAAGCAGGGGCCAGCTTACACAGGCGCTGAGGGTCATCACATCATCTTCGTCGGCCCCAGTGGGTCGAATCAAAGGTAACAACTCGTCGCAGCCTGGCAGCACCCAAACCAGTTCAACCCTATACAAGGTGGGTGGCATCGGATTACCGTGGAACACGCGGTTGCCCGGTTGAACGATTCTGCCCTTGGCGACATCGACCAACTCGCCTCCCACGAAGTGTAGGAGAGTGCAAGGAACATCGGTGGCGCCCTACGAAAACATGTAGGGCGTCAGGGATGCCCAGTCAAAGGCAAGGAGATGAAGTCATCGGCCGAGAGGCTTAGTTACCGTGATGCCGTCGAGCTCGGCTAATGTCGAGGCACCGCCAACGGCGGGCGTGCGCGTGCAACTGACGGAGGGGCCGCTTGCTGGCGAGGTGCCGGCCGGCGTACACCCGGGTGCATTAAGGTCCAATGCCCGTGCCGGCGCCGGAGACACGAATACCGCCTCCGCCGGAGACACCAATGACGCCGCCTGCGCGTTGTGCGAGTTACTGGCCGTGAAGCTGGGAACCGGGGGAGGCCCCTGTTGGCCGCCCGCAATCCACGTCGTCAGCCCCTGAATCAAGGTAGGCACAATGGCGGTGAGCGTCGTTCCCAGTTGTTGTTGCACTTGCTCTTGGACAATCTCCGGAATCCGCGCCACTTGTGCCTTGAGTTCTTGAACCTCGCGCGACTGGCTTTCCGAGCTGGTCTTTTTCTCCTTTCGCCCACCAGCAGTATAGTATGACGACCATTTTGTGGACAAGCCTTTGTCGGCCACACGACCAGCTGACGACGGCTTACTGAGCTTATCCTTGTTTTTCATTATGTTCAACGCCATATTTAAAGGGGTGTCAAAAGGGGAGCTCTGAGACGACCCCGCGCTACTGCTTTCAGCCTCCTGTGGAAGGAATGTGAACCATTTAGAAATTTGGCTTCATTAATTAGAATGCAACCATATGGAGCTAATTACGCGGGGGTGTATTCCTTACCAGAACAAGCTCAAGCGCCCTGGTCTTCGGATCCGTGGTAAGCTCCTTTGTTACCGGGTCCTCTTTGTACCGGGCCCTGACAAAGTTCCTGGTCTGCTTGTCACGTAATTTCTCAAAGCGGAGCGGTAGGCCTTGCTCGGCACGCTCCGCGTCCTCCTTGTCCCATATAGGCTCCGCCACTCTGTAACCGCCGGGACCGAGTTGGTGGACCCCTAAGTTCAACTCCCGCATTTCTTTCCCCCACTGACTTGATTCGGAGGTTGCGTTGCTCTCGCACTTGATCTTGAACTCCTTGTAGTCATATTCGCTCATCAAAGGATATTTTGCCTTGATCTTCTCATAACTATCACCTTTTTCAATCATTGCCTTCACCGTGCTTCTCCATGTAGACAGGGTCGTGCTCATCCTCGTGAGGGCGGCACTGTTCACTTTGTTCCCTGAGAGGCGTGTGTTTGCAAACTCAGCGGGGAACTTGTATCGTTCGTGCAGCTTCGTGAAGAGGAGGCTGCGCAAATTCCCTCGGTCCTTATGCCTTAGGTTCTCGGTGTTGATCGAGACGGTGCTCCAGAGAATGCACCCGAGCTAAACCGAGTACCCCTTGACTACATGTTTGGGCGCCGTTGGATGCCCGTCGGAGTTCACTTCAGTAAATTCCTCCTTGACGGTGCCGAGCACGTTCGGGCGCCGGTCCTTCCGTTGCCTCTTCGGTTGGCTGCCATCTGTGCGTGCGCCGCCATCATCAGTGGTGGCATCCTCGGCGACACCATCAGTGGTGTCATCCCCGACGCCACTAGGGGTTGTGTAGTCAGGATCGGTGTCTTCCTTAATATGAATATTATACCGATGATAAAAGAAGTGAGACAAGAAGTGTGTGCAGCCTTGAGTAGATTCCCGGGACCTGAAGGTTGTTCACCCTTCTCATATCAAATATTATGTTGTATTAGCAGCAAGTAGACAAGCCTCCATACATCAAGCCCTAGTTATCTTATGCCAGTAAATATAAAATAAACAAACTTAATAGGTGGTTTATTTTTACTCTGCTCTCACCCTTCCTATTGCGTAGTTACTATGTTCCTAATGTCAGTGAATTTGCAGTCTTCAAAGATCAGAAAGTTGTGCTCTTCAGCAATCTTCAGAAAACAATTTAAGAATCATCAAATAAAAAACAAGCAATATAACAGTAGTTCTTGTGCTCATCCAGTAGCAACATCTTTCATACATGATCAGTAGTCATGTACCAAATTTTTATTTAAACTGAATTTGCAAATCACCAAGAGCTCTACTAGTTTCAGACTAGATTTACAGAAACTAGCTGCCTTAAGATTGATAACAACAGAACCCACCAGCTGCCTTAAGCATCTCATCAAAAAAATAACAGGAGGGGATCCCTAACTACAAGTATGCTGATAACTAAAATCAAGCAGAAAACCTTGGATGGCTGCGGCGGCGGTTGCGGTCTGGCGGCAGGTGGGAGGAGACGGGGCGATAGCGGCGAGGCTTTCTGGGCTCTGGGGGAGAGGGCGAGGGGAAGCGAAGGCGAGGGAGGGGTGGGTGGGTGCGGCGAAAGCGAGGGAGGGGGTGGGTGGGGGCGGCGGAGCCCGGGAGCTAGGTCGGCGTCGGTGCAGCGTCGTGCTCGCCGGAGGTAGCCATGGTGGGAGGAGGCAAGAAAACCTAGGGGGAAGGGGGGAGGGGAGGAGAGGGGAGGAATCACCTGTGGGAGAACGGTAGGCTGCCGTAGGAGAACACCGACGTCGAGGAGGCTGCGGCAACGGCGCGTCGAGGAGGCGGCGCAGTGGGTCGGGGGATGGGGGAAGGGAGGAAGGGGACGTACGTGCTGGGGCGGGGCGGCGAAGGAGCGGCGGGGCGCGGGGGCGGCGGCGCGGGTGGATCTTGGCGAGGGAGAGGGACGAAGGGGAACTGGCGAGGGAGAGGGAGGAATTAGCTATAGGGGGGAAACATGAAACAAAAATAATAATAAAAAAGTTTACTAATGGCACACCTCTGGCTGGTGCGCCATTGCTACATAAAAAAAAGTTTACTAATGGCGCACCGATCGTGGGTGCGCCATTGCTATATAAAAACAGTAATAATATTTATGAATATGAAAAAAATCATCAAATTTATTATTTGAAAATATAATCAAATTTGTTTTTTTTGCAATTTTAGTTGCATTCATTTGTGACGGTGGAGCGGGTCGGGGAGGGTGCGGGGGAGGGTGCGGGGGGTCGGCGGCGGCGGTGGAGCGGGGAGGGTGCGGGGGGTCGGCGGCGGCGGTGGAGCGGGGGAGGGTGGGGGGGTGCTCGGCGGCGAGGGGGATCTGGCGAGGGGGGATAGCGATCGAGATGGAGGGGGATCGAGATCGAGTGTTGACCTCATGAATATTCAATATTTTTTCATATTGAATATGAAAAAATATCATCAAATTTAAAAAATATTCATGAATTCAAAAAGTGCCCATGAAATTTAAAAATATTCATGAGTTCAAAAAATATTAATAATAACATAAATAAATATTCATGAGGACACTAGAACAGAAGAAATATCATTTCAATATGTCGAAATACAATCGAGAAATGGAGTTCTTAGCTAGCTATCTATTCACAATCTTCTTGCCCTTATTTTTCGTAAATGGAGTTCTTCTCTTGAACGGACGTCCTTTAGGTAGGGTGGTCCTGCTTCTTCTTGTGGTGTATGCTGATACTTCATCGTCGTCGTCATGTTCCATCTTCGGGTCGCCGTACTTGTCGAAGTCTTGCTCATTGGCAACTCCATCCATTCCGATGATCTTCCTTTTGCCTCTCCTCACGACAACACGACTGGGCTTTGACGGGTCGGTAATGAAGAAGCATTGGTCCACTTGGGAAGCCAGTACCCATGGCTCATTTTTCGCGGTGACGTTCGCGCCTGCGGTCTTGGATTTGGCTTCGGGTATAACCATGGTGGTGACATACCGGTCTTGTTTTATGACGCTCTTGGCCCATCTGACACGGAACATCGGGACCTTCTCTCCAGCGTAGCTCAGCTCTCAGATCTCCTCGATCCTTCCGTAGTATCTGTCCTTGTCGTTACCGGTGTAGGATTCCATCATTACCCCGGAGTTCTGATAACCATCGCTCTTCATGTCCTTGTCCTCGGTGTAGAATGTGTAGCCGTTGATATCGTACGCCTCATACGTCATCAGGTTGTGCTCGGCGCCCTGTGACAACGCGAATATGAGTTGTTCTTCCGCGGAAGAATCCTCATGTAAAGGGTACGACAGAAGCTTCTGCTTGAAGCAACGCGTGAAACATGAGTTGTGCTCTTTGATTATATCTCCATCTGTCCTCTGTTGGCCTCGGTCATTGTACGTCTTCTCAATAAACTTTTTGTGTTGTACCACCCAAGGATCGACCATGTCTATGTGTTGTAGCGCGACTAGGTTTGCTCTTTCAAAGTCGGCGAGTCGACCATCGAAGTCGACATGCATTTCGCGGCGACCCTCACGGTGACCCCATCCAGCGAGCCTGCCGAGGTGCCTGTTGACGGGCAGACCAACGGGGTTCTCGATGCCTAGATAATTCGTGCAGTAGGAGATGCACTCTTTGGTCAGAAAGCCCCTGGCTATGCTTCCCTCTGGACGTGACATGTTGCAAACGTATCCTTTGATGACACCATTCATCCTTTCGAACAGCATCATGCTGTGCAGGAACGTCGGCCCGAGTTGGATGATATCCTCCACGATATGGACCAGCAGATGCACCATAACGTCGAAGAATGCGGGAGGGAAGTACATCTCAAGCTCGCATAGTATCACCACGATCTCTTCATGTAGCCTTCTAAGTTGCCTCACGCCAACCGACTTCTGAGAGATGACGTCGAAAAAGTTGCATAGGCCAAATAGCGTTTCACGGACGTGCGCGTCCATGATCCCACGGATTGCCACTGGAAGTATCTGCGTCATCAGCACGTGACAGTCGTGAGACTTCATCCCGCTGAACTTCTGCTTCGCTAAGTCTAGGTATCTGCTTATCTTCCCCGCGTAACCGTAAGGAAGTTTTACTCCTACGAGGCAGGTGAAAAACTGATCGATCTCTTCCTGACTTAGAGTGAAGCACACGGGAGGGAAGTCATTTCTGGTCTTCTTGGCCTTTTTGCCTTTACGACGACTTTCCGTGTCCTGCTTCGCCTCATCATCATCATCATCATTAGCGTGAAGCTCCTCCCTGATGCCCATTGATTTCAAGTCTGCCCTTGCTTTCGGCCCATCTTTGGTCCTCTCTGGCATGTTGAGCAGGGTACCAAGCAGACTCTCGCACACATTCTTCGTGATATGCATGACATCAAGGCTGTGAGGCACACGGTGGATCTTCCAGTACGGCAAGTCCCAGAAAACAGACCTCGTTTTCCATACCTTCAGCAGTGGCTCTGGCGCCTTTCGCTTCTTTCCTGGCTCTGGCGCCTTTTGCTTCTTTCCCGGCAGTGGGCAATCTTTCCAATTTTTCAACAGCCCGTCTATTTCCTCGCCGCTCCTCGTACGCGGGCGTCTTCGGGGTTCGGTTTCACCATCGAACAGATCCTTGCGTTTCCTCCACGGGTCATCATTGCGAAGCCACCTTCGATGTCCCATGAACACGGTTTTCGAAGACCCGGGATCTCTATCTAGCTGGCGATACGTTGTGTCATCCATGCACCTGACGCATCCAAAAAATCCGTGGACCACCTGCCCCGCGAGATATCCTTAACCGAGATAGTCGTGCACCATCGTGAGCAGTGCGGCTCTCATAGGGAAATATTCTTTCTCTGTGGCGTCCCACGTATTGGCTGGCGTTTTCCACAGCGTGTCTAGCTCCTCTTTCAGCAGCCCCAGATACAGATTGATGTCGTTCCCTGGTTGTTTCGGCCCTTCAATTAGCATACTCATGTGAATGTACTTCCTCTTCATGCACAACCAGGGGGAAGGTTGTACATCCACACAAACACAGGCCAGGTGCTATGTGTGCTTCTCTGGCTGCCAAACGGATTGACTCCATCGGTGCTCGCGCCCAGCACGATGTTCCTTGGATCCTTCCCAAATTCTGGTTGTTCGAAGTTCAACGCTTGCCACTGGCTCCCATCCTTAGGGTGACTCAGCATCTTGTCTTTTTTATTTATCTCCGGATCATTTGCGTCATCTTCTCGCTTCTTCTCCTCCCTATCCGCGTGGCAACGCAGGAGCTTTGCTACCTTAGGGTCCGTGAAATACCGCTGCAGACGAGGAGTGATCGGAAAGTACCACACCACTTTTCGAGGAGATTTCTTCCTCTTCTTGTATCGAGTGACGCCGCACACCGGACATATGGTAGACTCCGCGTGCTCGTCCCGATAAATGATGCAATTGTTCACGCCCACATGGTATTTCACGTGCGATAAATCCAGAGGACACACGATTTTCTTCGCCTCCTCGAAACTGGTCGGGCACTTGTTCCCCTTGGGAAGACGTTCATGCCAGAATGACATGTTCTCGTCGAAGCATGCGTCGGTCATTTTGTGTTTTACCTTCATCTCCAGAGCCATGAGCGTTACTTTCAGGCGGGTATCCTCGGGCCTGCATCCTTCATACAATGGAGTAACCGCGTCTATCTACAGTTGATCCAGCTTGGCTTTCTCTCGGGCGGCAGCTCTTGCGTTATCCATCTGCTTGAGAAGCAGCTCTTGAATATGAGGGTCCTGCACCCAGCCCATCGATGGTCCATTGTCGTCTGCTCCGCCGGCATCTTCATCTTCATGATCATGCCCTTTGTCTGCTCCCGCATCTTCCTCATCATCATGTCCGGCATCTTCTACATGATGACTGTGTACAGCATCACCGTCGTGATCATGTCCTGGAGATTCTTCGTCTTCTCGCCCGCCCGAGCCGCGGTGGTTGTCTTGCTGCCCATCCTCATTTCTTGCCCGACCCCCATGGACGACTTCATAGTCATCTTCATCACCTTGCCACCGATAGCCATCCATGAAACCACGCAAGAGCAGGTGGTCCCGCACCTGCCGGAATCCGGGTCCGCAATAAGGCTCTTCAGCTTGCATCTTCGACACAGACATCTTATCTCCGTCTCGTTCTTTTCAAGCATCTCGGCCTTCGCGGAGCTCAAAAACCTATTCACGATGCCTTCGGTCATCGTGCGGACCATGGTCGCCTGCGGGGTAGAGCAAAACGATATTTTAGAACCAAGAAAAAATTTGGCACGACTTTCCCTAAAAATAGGACCAAAAAGAATGCATAGTGCCAAAATTCTCGCCGAAACGGAAATGAATCAACATTCCGGCAAAATATTGGCAACTATCGCATTTCAAATACCGGTACCTGCAAACACAAACATATATGCAACACCACAAACATATGCAATAGCACAAACATACATAGATCTAGCTAGGCCATAAAAAGTGCATGTGCACGTTGTTCGAGAGGGAGAACAACATAAAGATAGCTTCTCCCTTACTTACCTATCAAAAAAAGGTAATTTAACCACTTAATTTGGATGAATTTATGGTGCAAATGAGGTGAGGAGGAGGAGGCAGCCGAGACAAGCTTGGAGTAGGAGGTGGAGAGAATGAAGTGGGGAAAGTGAGTGGGTAGGTGTGGCTGTCCAAAATATCTCGCTCGTCCCAGGTTACTAATGGCGCACCACCACCTAATGCGCCATTAGTAACCCTGGTTACTACTGGCGCACCTGCTGGTGGTGCGCCATTAGTAGTTTTGCAAAAAAATACACTAATGGCGCACCAGGGAACAGTGCGCCATTACGAGTTTAAACTAGTAATGGCACACTGTTCCCTGGTGCGCCATTAGTAGTTTTGCAAAAGAATAAAAAATAAATAAAAATTAGTAGTGGCGCACTATCTGGCTGGTGCACCATTACTAGTGCACTGTGCCCTAGTGCGCCATTAGTATGTTTGGAAAAAAAATTGTTACTAATGGCGCACCGTGTGGCTGGTGCGCCATTAGTGTCTTTCACACTAATGGCGCACCAGCACATGGTGCACCACTGCTATATAGCAATGGCGCACCACGTGTCTGGTGCGCCATTAGTGGCCATTCCATCTATAGCCCTTTGCCTAGTAGTGCGTTAAGCGTGCGGACCCTACGGGTTCGAGAACTATGCAGACATGACCGAGACACATCTCCGGTCAATAAACTATAGTGGAACCTGGATGCTCATATTGGCTCCTACATATTCTATGAAGATCTTTATCGGTCAAACCGCATAACAACATACGTTGTTCCCTTTGTCATCGGTATGTTACTTTCCCGAGATTCGATCGTCGGTATCCTCATACCTAGTTCAATCTCGTTACCGGCAAGTCTCTTTACTCGTTTTGTAATGCATCATCCTGTAACTAACTCATTAGTCACATTGCTTGCAAGGCTTATAGTGATGTGCATTACCGAGAGGGCCCAGAGATACCTCTCCAATACTCGGAGTGACAAATCCTAATGTCGATCTATGCCAACTCAACAAACACCATCAGAGAAACCTGTAGAGCATCTTTATAATCACCTAGTTACGTTGTGACGTTTGATAGCAAACAAGGTGTTCCTCCGGTATTTTGGAGTTGCATAATCCCATAGTTAGAGGAACAAGTATGCGTCAATAAAACTAAACGATCATTATGCTAAGCTAACGGATGGGTCTTGTCCATCACATCATTCTCTAATGATGTGATACCGTTCATCAAATGACACCACATGTCTATGGCTAGGAAACTTAACTATCTTTGATTAACGAGCTAGTCAAGTAGAGGCATACTAGGGACACTATGTTTAGTCTATGTATTCACACATGTATCAAGTTTCTGGTTAATACAATTCTAGCATGAATAATAAACATTTATCATGATATAAGGAAATATAAATAACAACTTTATTATTGCCTCTAGGGCATATTTCCTTTAGTCTCCCACTTGCACTAGAGTCAATAATCTAGTTCACATCGCCATGTGATTTAACACCAATAGTTCACATCATCATGTGATTTAACACTCTATAGTTCACATTGCCATGTGACCAATACCCAAAGGGTTTACTAGACTCAATAATCTAGTTCACATCGCCATGTGATTAGCACCCAAAGAGTACTAAGGTGCGATCATGTTTTGCTTGTGAGAGAGGTTTAGTCAATGGTTCTGCCACATTTAGATCCGTATGTATTTTGAAAATTTCTATGTCTACAATGCTCTACACGGAGCTACTCTAGCTAAATGCTCCCACTTTCAATATGTATCCAGATCGAGACTCAGAGTCATCCAGATTGGTGTCAAAGCTTGCATTGACGTAACTCTTTACAACGAACTCTTTATCACCTCCATAACCGAGAAATATTTCCTTAGTCCTCTAAGGATAATTTTGACCAATGTCCAGTGATCTACCCCTAGATCACTATTGTACTCCCTTGCCAAACAGGGCAGGGTATACAATTGGTCTGGTACACAGCATGGCATACTTTATAGAACCTATCGCCGAGGCATATGGAATGACTTTCATTCTCTCTCTATCTTCTGCCGTGGTCGGGCTTTGAGTCTTACTCAACTTCACACCTTGTAACACAGGCAAGAACTCCTTCTTTGACTGTTCCATTTTGAACTACTTCAAAAACTTGTCAAGGTATGTACTCATTGAAAAATCTTATCAAGCGTCTTGATCTATCTCTATAGATCTTGATGCTCAATATGTAAGCAGCTTCACCGAGGTCTTTCTTTGAAAAACTCCTTTCAAACACTCCTTTATGCTTTCCAGAAAATTCTACATCATTTCCGATCAACAATATGGCATCCACATATAATATCAGAAATGCTACAGAGCTCCCACTCACTTTCTTGTAAATACAGGCTTCTCCAAAAGTCTGTATAAAACCATATGCTTTGATCGCACTATCAAAGCGTACATTCCAACTCCGAGATGCTTGCACCAGTCCATAAATGGATCACTGGAGCTTACACACTTTGTTAGCACATTTTGGATTGTCAAAACCTTCTGGTTGCATTATATACAACTCTTCTTTAAGAAATCCATCAAGGAATGCAGTTTTGACATCCATTTGCCAAATTTCATAAAATGCGGCAATTGCTAACATGATTTGGACAGACTTAAGCATCGATGCGAGTGAGAAAATCTCATCCTATTCAACACCTTGAACTTGTCGAAAACCTTTTTCCGACAATTCGAGCTTTGTAGATAGTAACACTACTATCAGCGTCCGTCTTCCTCTTGAAGATCCATTTATTCTCTATGGCTCGCCGATCATCGGGCAAGTCCACCAAAGTCCACACTTTGTTCTTATAGATGGATCCCATCTCAGATTTCATGGCCTCAAACCATTTTGCGGAATCTGGGCTCATCATTGCTTCCTCATAGTTCATAGCACTACAAAAAAAGACACATCCATGACATTTTGGGCCGAACCAATTTTTTCTATCATGCTTATGACACTTCTATGACGATAATTGTGACAAAACCAGGTATCATCATAGATGTGGTGGCCTCCTACTTCTATGACAAAAAATCATGATAGAAAATGGGTTTTTCGTCCTGGGCGGGCCGGAGACGCAGCTGCATGACATTCTTTGCGCCGTCCATGATGGAAAAAACCGTGGTAGAAGCGAGTGCGAGGAAAATATCGGGGGAGTTCCCGGTTACGGTGGGTGGTCGGGGGCCGAGAGATGCGCGTTTCTCTCATACGTACGCGCGTGTGTGCGAGGCGTTGGGCTCTAACTGAACCCGAGCAATTGCACTGTAGGCTACGCGTTAGTGAACCGGAGCGATCGATCGATCCCTTGCTGTTAACTGAACCCGAGTGATTCCTTCGCTACTGCTGCTAACTGAAGCCGATCGATGTTGCCTCTGGATGAACAGTGAGCGTTCTTTGGGGGGGGGTGGATGAACAGTTCCCGGTGGGGGGATGGATGAACAGGACCCCGTGGTAGTAGAGGTCATTGCCGCTGGATGAACAGGACCCCGATCGATCGAGCCGGTGGAGGGGTGGATGAACAGGACCCCGTGGAGGGCTGGATGAACAGGACGACCCCGTGGAGGGCTTGTTGAACAGTAGTCGGTGGAGGGCTGGATGAACAGTAGCCCGCGGAGGGGTGGTTGAACAGGATCCCGTGGAGAGGGCTGGTTGAACAGTAGCCGGTGGAGGAGCGCGCGGTGGAGGCTGGATGAACAGGAGCCCGTGGATGAACAGTCGCAGGTGGAGGGTGGAGGAGGTCGACGGTGGATGAACAGTAGCCCGTGGAGGCAGGAGGAGGTCGACGGTGGAGATGAACAGCATCCCGTGGAGTCCGGTTTTGTGGTACGCCACACCCCTCCCAATGAACAGGACCCCCGTTTCGACCGTAGCGCTCCAACACAAGTCCGTTTCCTCCGTTTTGCGGTACGCAACACCCCTCCCGATCAACAGGACCTTGTTTCAACTGTAGGAGGTCTGTTTCCTCCGTTTTGCGGTACGCCAGACCCCTCCCGATGAACAAGATCCAGTTTCGACCGTGGCCGGTCGAACACAAGGTCGTTTCCTCCGTTCTGCGGTATGCCAGGCCTCGTTTCCATCGGTTGTTCCGTCCAAGCTGGTTGGCTCCCGATGAACACGACGACGCATTCCGTTCCGACCCAGCCGGTTGGCTCCCCATGAACATGACGACAACGCAGTTTCTCCTCGACCCAGTCATGTACACGAGCCCTGGCCGTACGTATGCGCGAGTAGGCGTTTGAGACCCCGCCCGTATGTACGTACGTGGTCGTATTTACTTTCTTGCACCCTGGCCGTTGTACGTATGTGGACATGCTACGTGCGCGCCTCTACTACGACACGTGCACGCCTCTACTATGACACGTGCACGCCTCTACATCGACCAGTATGTACGTACACGTTCGCAACCAGAATGACAACCCTACGTACGCTTCGACCATGTGGGTCCCAACTGTCACGCACTTCCTTGCGTGCGAAGATGTAGCTGGTGGGTCCCAGCAGTCAGGGGGGCGAATCATTTTTTTTGCCCGTAATATGGACGAACTTCCTTGCGTGCGAAGATGTAGCTGGTGGGTCCCAGCAGTCAGGGGGGAAATGTTTTTTTCGCGAAATATGGTGGCCTGTCCGGTGGGTCCCTACTGTCAGGTGGAGGAATAATTATTTCCCGCATAATAAGGAGGCACTTCCTTGCTGCGGCCGTGGACCCAGCTGTCAGCCTCTCCACATACAGTACTCTTCCGATGGAAGTCGTTCCTTGACCACGTTGACCACGTCGCGCCGAGAGCACCAGGGCGGTGGACGACGGCGAGGCCTAGGAAGGGGACAACGCGGAGTCAGGGAAGACACGATAGTGGATGCCCACACGGAGAGGAGTACGAGGGGTCACTGGTTCGGCTGCGGTGTGAGGCTACCGTCGCCACAAAAATAACAGGGGGTGTGGGTGAGTAGAGGGATGGCCTAGCCAATGGTGGGAGTAGTAGGGGGCGGTGAAGCCTCCGCGGCAACACAGCCGGCCACGGGAGGCAGCAGCAGGCGGCACGACCAGCGCTACTTTGGGCGGCTGGAGCAAGAAGACCAGAGGTTGAAGAAGCACGACGGCCGTTGGATGGACATCGTACGGTCACTGCAGCTAGAATCGTTTATGTTGAATAAGTTGACAAAGCCCTTGGTACGCGTCAACTTAGTAGGCCCACAGGTCAGCCTCCGAAACGGTGCGCCCCAGATGTCAGGGGGAGGAATCATTTTTGGGCGGTTGAAGCTAGAATATCCGAGATTGAAGAAGAAGCACGACATCCGTTAGATGGACATTCAATGGCCACTGCTGCTAGAACCGTGTGTTGACTATAAGTTGACAAAGCCTTGCATACGCGTCAACTTAGTTTTTTTAGGGGACGTGTCAACTTAATAGGCCCACAAGTGTGTGGCAAAGAACATATAGCCCATTTGCGATTTGTAAATGTACAACCCATTTTTGAATTCTAATGGAATTTACTACAGCCCATTTATAGTTTGTTAAAAGTACAACCTATTTTCTAGCTAGGACAACGATTAATAATTTCAACCAACCGTTCAAAACAGAATTCAATAAAAATTTCCCACATTTTGATGGGATCCGAAATATTTTTATCCCGAAATTTCTAGTCAGGTTAAGTACAATTTCAATATAAATTTGTATTACGTAAAAATCCAACAAAACATTGCGTGCGCAACAATTAATGAAATTAAAATTTTCAAAATCCAAAAATAATATTTTATAAACTAATTACATGTTGGTTACATTTTTTTATAGTCACTGCCTAGTTTTTATAATTACATCCCATTTATTATTTCTTAAAGCCCATTTTCTTGTTAAGCCTAATGCATCCCTCCTAGGAAAGATTTGCAGCCCAGCGGGGCGGAGAATAACAAGTTGACCTTGCCTGGGTATTCCTCAAAAAAAGTATAGCTGGGCTAGCCATTTTCAGCTTGAAAAATAATAATATCTGGGCTGGATATCTGGCCTGGGCTAGACGGGCCACAGCCCGCCCAGTTAATACCCTGCTCTCCTCTGAACAACAACGAAAACATCGCTCAAGAAAAATTCTGCAGTGCTCACACCTCAAAAACACAAATACTGCTCGAGCTGCTTTGTCCCAGCTGTCAGCCGCTCCTTGTGCAATTCTCTCATTTATTGACTACATAGGTTGACAATGGTGTGGGACCGTGATGTCAGGAAACCAGGAGGAAGCAAAAAAATATAGTTGTACATAATAAGGAGGCACTTGCGTACGTACGGCTATGGCCCTAGTGGGTCCCTACTATCATCCAGTCAAAATAAAGTCATCTCCTAAATCCTCATGTTCGTTGACCATGTTGACAATGCTCAGCGCCACGGCGAGCGCAACAACTCGAAGGATGATGGAGAGGGCCTCGCGGGCCCTATGGATGGTCTGATACAGCACCCGCTGCTCATTTAGGAAGCCAGGATCATCGGACACCTATGAGCACCTTCGAGAGACTGAGACGGCATGAAACGGTAAGGCCGCACTTGGGAGCTCTGGTTTATTTCACACATGTATTAAGATACAAGTGTAATCTACTCATCATCGGAAACAACGCGTAAAATACAGGCGTAATGAAACCAAGGGCCCGAGGTCTGTAACAAAAACCGGCGTGTTATGCGTGTAATTTGAGAGACCAGTGTATATTTTACTAGTCGAAATCAACCAAGCAAGCGCTTCGCCCGAGACCAATTGCTTTTATTTACAAGCTTCAGTTTTACAAGCGGTTTTGGTTGGAAAACGATGATCCAATCACAGCCTAAGATGATGAGTTGGTCGGAAGATCATATGGTTTCACCTCTAACCTACCCGAGTTGTCGAATAGGCTATGAATGAAACATAAGACAATGAACTTATTAAGCACAGAAACAATAGAAGAGGATGATCTTCATAACATGCAAATCACAGGCATTAGCTCAACATGCAAAACAATATGAAGCATTATTCTCAGGAGGCACGGTGAATAGCTCATGATGCCGCATGCCACATCATTCCATAGACAACATTTAGAACAAACTCACAAGGCCTGGCATTACATAGACAACATTCGAAACAAACTCTTAAAATACCTTACATAAGTCAACATTCATGTGACTGCATCTCAGCAGAGTAAATATTTCTAAACTGAAGACAGGAATAGGAAAAAACGATCGACGTTGCTCACAGCAAAGGGCGTCCCACTCAAAAATATCAAATGCATGTCTTCTGGCTAACATAAATGAGAAACATTTGCCAAGGTTTTCCAATTCCAATATATTAAACTAATGTCTTCTTGCTAACATCAATGATTAAACTTTGACAAGCTTTTCCCATTCAAAATATGTAATGCCTATGATTGTGGAACAGGCAGGGTTTGTCATCAGTTTGTCATGTGATAGTCCGGTGGCTCAAGGTGACAACGAATGATTAGAGAACCATTCGATGTATTGTGCATGATGAAGTATTATGGAGGACACGAACCATCTGAACATGTTGTGCAGTTCCACTAAAATCAAGCTGAGCATCCCTGTGGACTTCGTATTTATATGCTGCAAGAAAACAAAGACACATCAGCACACACATGAATATTGGCCCCAATGTCAACCCACCAATCGGTGGACTAACAAACTGAAAGTACGGTAAACAGATTACCATACCCAGATGCCCCTTCATTTTTGCTTAGAATGACATTGACAGACTTGGAGTCCTGTCCTGACTTCTTGTACTTGTTTGGGCACCTTTTGCCAGTGCACTCCACGTGTTGTAGAGTTGTCAATGCTCTCTGCAGACTAGTCATGTCACTAGCGTATACTAATACTCTATAAAGCTTCTCGATCATTCCTTGTGTAATGTAGCGCAAACAGTGACTGCTTCTTTCTACAAAGTGGTAAGACCAACTGGACCCACTAATGCAGCAGTTTGCCTTGGACACATTGGCTCCTTTTGTGCAGTTCAACTAAAATCAAAGTCGGAATAAAACTGAGCTTTAATTTTGATATCCCTGTAAGCAACAATAGGTATAAGGGAAACGATTACTGAGAAATAACGGTTGATGCTTGTACTCCCAGAAGAAAAACATCTACTGATCTACCTTATCTTAATGGGAAACAAACCAGGAGAGTAGCAATTCTCAATCAGTGTGATTCATTCATATTAACTGAGACATTATCTTAACAATGCCTTGTTTCAACATGTATAAAGAACGGCAAAGCAGAAAAGTACCATGCGACTGATTCATTTTAACAGAGACATTATCTTAACAATTCCTTGGTTAAACATGTAGAAAGAACTACAAAGCAGGATAGTACCATTTGTAAAACACTGTAACTGATATATAATAACAGAGACATTATCTGAACAATACATTTCTTAAACATGTACTCCGGCCGATCCCTAACAGAAATGGTACTCCCGCCGATCCCTAACAAGTGTTGAAGTTTTGAACTAAGATTCAGTAGTAATTCTGAGTAAAGTCGGTACTGACCTTTCAAGACCAAGATTTGAAACAACTCGTGAGGAAGACCTAAAAGAGATCTCAACACATATATGGAAATCCGGTCTCCTTTTGTGCAGTTCCACCAAAATTAAGCGAAGCAAAATGTCGCAATAGCAACAAATTGAATAGTTATCCCTGTTTTAACAGAGGCAAAAAAGGAATCAATTACTGGCCAATAAAGGAGGATGAAACATGCAGCCACAAAAATGGTAATCCCGCCAATCCCTAACAGGTGTTGGAGTTTTGAACTAAGATTCAGTAGTTAATTCTGAGAGTGGCATTGCTTAATTTTACCAGCGGCATTAGATTAACAAAAAGCATTAACAGTTCTAGGGGAGAGTGGGCGCAACAACACCATGTGCTTCCATCTACTTATAAAGGGGTGATGCAGAGTTTTGTTGTAACAAAGCAACAAGCTTCATGTTTGGGTTGGTACCATTTTTGTTCACACTTAATGGGAAAAGAGAGCAATACAATAGCTTCAATTCAACATTTATTTAAAACTGTACCAATACAAGTAGCACAACATCTCAAAACACACTGCACGATCATGTGGATGAAGGCAAGTACCAACCTGTCTTGACGCACACAAGATCACGTACGAATCTGCCAACACGAATAGGAAATCCAATCTCGTTTTGTGCAGTTACACTGAAATCAAGCAAAGTCGCTGGTGTGACATTTAAGTTTGCTATAGCAGCAAGTTGAATAGATATCCCTGTTTTAACAGAGGCAAAAAAGGAAACAATTACTGGCCAATAAAGGAGGATGAAACAAACGACGACAAAAGAAGCATCTAACTTATCTTGATGGACAACAAAGTAGGACAGTAGCATTTCTAAAACGGTTGCATTGATTCATATTAACAGAGACATTCTCTTAAAACAACATTCGTTAAGAATGTAATTTACTTTTAACAGTGGCATTGCTTTAATTTGCCAGCAGCATTCTTAGATTAACAACAACAAAATAGTTGTATGGCACATGGGACATGGGACATGCCAGCACCATGTGCGTCCACACGTATAAATGGGTGATGCAGAGTATGTAGCCAAGCAGCATATCTGTGTTGGTCCCATATTTGTTCTCTTTGAACCTTTTTCCAATGTGAGGGCATCAAATCTAGTCCTGCACAAACTACCACCCCCCAGTTTCTTTCCCTTTTCAACAAAGAGATCGGTTCCTTACAGATGTGTGTACTGGGTTACCCCCTTTTTCCCTTTTTGGCCAACAAAGCGGCTGGATAGCCAGTCTATACTACTTTCCCTCCCTCCTTTCCTCATTGAACCACGTCCTAGATTCATGCTCCACCCCACCGCACCCTTCTTTCCTCTTTGAACCAAGACCTAGATTCGACTACAAAATCGAAAAAGATCCACATGCAGCTAGAGCAATGTTGGTTTCAAAGAAACTTATACCTTAGGGTCGTCGGGATGTGGCAAGGCGTGTGGCGGGAGGTCGGATCTGCCCACACTACGTACGGCAGCGAGGAAGAAGGGGCCAGTGGCCCCCCCGCACTCGCGCTGGGTGAAAGAGAACAGCGCAGCCGGTAGTGGATTGCCTTCCTCGCCGAAGGCGATAAAGTGAATTTTGCACCTCCTCCCCTTCCCGGTGCGACGGGATCCGGACGCCTCCTTCACCAGCTGCGAGGGGGGAGAGAGAGACAGAGGCCAACGCAGTCTTGTTTAGATCTGGTGAAGAGGGTGAGAGACTATGAATATAGCAAACCCTAGCAAAGGAACACTGAGCCTCCAGTGTGTGTGTGTGTGTGTGTGTGTGTGTGTGTGTGTAGCACGGAGAGAGTGTGGAGAGTGCAAACCCTAGCGAACAAGCGCTGAGGCTCCAGCTTATATAGTATATATATTGTATTACGGACTGAGCTCCGGTGCC
Source organism: Aegilops tauschii subsp. strangulata (assembly GCF_002575655.3). Classification (NCBI taxonomy): domain Eukaryota; kingdom Viridiplantae; phylum Streptophyta; class Magnoliopsida; order Poales; family Poaceae; genus Aegilops; species Aegilops tauschii. The sequence goes on along the minus strand of NC_053036.3, from coordinate 425,922,507 downwards.
TTAACTACACCTGCCTTTGGCTGTCTGACAGGTGGGCCAGCCACATTTTGGGCCCACCTGTCATACACCCAAAGGCAGGTGCACTAAGTCAATGAAGCTGCGTCCATATAGTACTCGTGTATACTACTAATATATAGTCGAGTGGTTTTCTTATTCTCTCCATAACAATCGTTTTAAATTGTGTAAGTACGAAACGAAACTCTGTATTTAATGTGCCAGTGAAGAAAACTACTACTTTCGATGAACTAACGATCCATGCGTCCTGGTCGCACTTCCTGTCCTTCACGTGCGGTGCACTACCCTCCCTTAAGTGAACAACCACGCATGCGCCAAATTATCGGAAACATGTGAGAGTGTGTACAAATAAAGAATTTTAATTTCAATTGTCGGAAAGGTTTGAGAGTATGTACAGTTTGCCCTCTCTCAATAACTGGTTTGTTGTGTTCGGTCTAAACTTGGTCAAGCTTTACAAAGTTTGACTTCAGTCAAATCTAATATGTAGAGTAAATAAAAATGGAGGGCTACTACGTCCACCGGGTTTTTAGTCCACACCATTTTTTTAATCAAAGTTAATAGCTGGACAAATAAAATTACAGGGGAGCTGAAGACAAAGTTGTGAGAAGGCTTAGAGATCAATACAAAACTTAAGCTCTTAGTACCAACGTCGATCCTTCTTCGAGGAAACATTTGGTTCATAGCCAATTGTGTGATAAAATTGCACCAACGTGAAAGACGACTGCGTCTCCAACACAACCAAGGTGAACTGGTGAAGGATATCATCTTTGTGGGTAACAAGGAAAGATCACTGATGGAAGACAACTTGTTTTTTATGGAAACTCGATCAGCTTCACCGGCCGATGCAACCATGAGGAGCAACCATGAGCATCGATAGGTCATCGTGGTGATGCATCATCCATTTGGCATCAAGTTTGGGTGAGGCACCTATGAAGTTCGACAAATCCTCACTGTGGTCTGTTTCTTCTCATTAATCAAGCTCGAGGAAGGAAGAACCATGTGGCAGAGGACAGTGAGGTGGAACAACAATGGCCATCCAATTTTGTGCAGTTCCACTAAAATTGAGGAAGACATGCCCGGGTATGGAGATACGCATCGCTGTTTGCAAAAATATAAAAAGGGATATAGTGTTGTTACTTTGTTTTGGCAGTTGTACAAGATTAACAGCAACATCTCAATTTTCAATAAGAATTAATGAAAAGTACACCAACAAACAAAAGCATCACGATTATCTTGATGGGAACTAAACTAGGATACCCAAGAAAAAAAACATTTCTTCATTTAACCAGTGATAGTACTATTGGATTAGCAGCAGCAATAGGAGCATATGGACAATAACCGCACAACCACCATGTACTTTTTGTCGAAACAACATGTATACCTCCACCGAGGCATAAACCAAGACAACTTTTTGAGTGGTATTTCCTCTATAATAGTAGGTGATGTTGGACCAGCCGACGAACCCTAGCTACTGTACATGGGGAGCTGGGGAGTAGTCGCATAGAAGAAAACCCGCATGCAGCGACCTGGGGAGCTGGACCAGTACAAGAAGTTATACCTCAGGTGGGCGAGATGTCGCTTAGGCGGGCGGGCAGGATCTGCCCACACGACGGCAGCGAACAAGGGCGCGGAGGACCTTCATCCGCGCCAGCGCCGGCTCCAAGAGGACAGTGCGCATCGACTTCGTCCATCACCGACGGCGACAATGTCAACGCTGCACCTCCTCACCTCCCACAGCGGACGGGATTCGGCCGGATTTATGACCACCGGTGAGGAGAGAGATAGAGTGGACACTGTCATCTTGTTTTGATATGGAGAGGGTGAGAGAGTGAGAGGCAAGAAACCCTATCAAAAAGAGGCTATATATACAATGGAGTAAAAAAATCTCTCCATAGCAGTGGTTAATTATATACGCGGCAATATATCTGTCCAACTGGCACATTATTTACGTTGTTAATTATATACGCAACAATATTAACGTACACCATCTCTTGTTTGCGGGCGTCCAGATTGCTGCCACGCCCGCTCTTAACCAACCGGAACCCTCTTCTTCACCCGCGCGTGCTTCCTGCCCGAAACAGTCAGTGCCGCATTCATGCCCGGCCAGAGCGAATGCGACCTCTCACTGGCGCCGGCATTGAAGCGGTGCGCCGGCCGAGAGAGTGTCGCCCGCGCCGCTTCCCGGTGCACGCGGCTGCTCCGCATTCAAAGGTCGCAATAGCCGGCCACAACATGCATGTTAAAAGCTGTTTAGAGTCCGTGCTACAGCTAGCTGTCCTCCCCCAACTCGTCAGTCCCTTCCAGTAGTGCTAGTACTCCATGGCGCGATCCATCGACAAGAAGGCGGGAAAGTTATCATACTCCAAGGTTGACCCGTTACAACATTCCATCAAATACAAAGGAAAACTAAAACGCATGCCGATGCATCTCAATGATTCACAGATGATAGCCAATATTTAATTCACAACTAAAGACAAAAGTTGTGAGAGCGTGTACAAAAGAAAAACTACTGATGGGGTCACTAGGACTTAAACCCTAAACCCTAAACAGGATTTAATTTCCTGGCCAGGTAGAACATGTCGAAGGAAAGACGACTGGCACCCTCGGATCATACGATGCTTTTGTGCAGTTCCACTAAAATCGAGTTGAGCATCCCTGATGGCAAAGATATTGAAGAAGTGTGATTAGAATAATAGTACTGGCACTAGTTCATGAGTTATAAACTCATCACAAATAGAAGCCGGTAGAAGTAGAGAAAGATCAGCATGGAGATGGAGCTACGTGGGGAGCTGCGGCAGGGGAGCAAGCCGGCTCCAAAAGGAAGATGTACGTGGGACGTCGGGCTATAGCTAGAAGGGCGGTTGGGAGGCGGCATCAGCCCATACCACGGGGACCCCCGATTGGGACGCACCGACTGCGGGTTTTCTCCCTCGCCGATGTCAACCGCGTCTACGCAAAACATCGTTCCCTTCCCCCAACGTCGTTCTATGCTTGTGAAGAGAGCAACCCAAGCAAGCAGGCTTGTAGCTTAGGCTCCTGCTAGTGTATATATAGTGGTTTTCTTTTTCTCTCCATATCAACCATTTTATATTGCGTACGTGTCATTGAAGAGTGAAATGATGGTTGCTTCTTCCGACTAACTTACTGTGTGATTTGACTGCTCCTTAGTGGCCCCTACATGTACTCCCCCTACGTGTATGACCGTTCCTGAGTCTCACTTGTACTTATCTCTATTTTCTTGCATGACACATAGACAGGATGCGCACAGAGGAATTTTGTTACTGCACGTTGTTGCGTAGTACTACTAGTACCTACTCCCTCTTTCCGGTTCACTACTGGTACTCCCTCCGTCCTAGCTTATTGGTCCCCTTTGTACTCAATTCCTGGGCTCGTTTTCCTTAAGAAATTGTCTTTACCAACGTATCAATATCGGGAATGCATGCGTGAACAACGAATGATTAAACCTTGCATGCAACGTTTTGACAAAGCATGCATGTCCGAGCACACGACGGAACAGACACGGTCACGCTCAAGTGCTCAACCTACACGTGCATGCACACACATACTCAGCCAGGGTGAGCTAGTGACCGTATAAACACCGGAAAATGTATATATTGAGCACAATGAGCGTATTATGAAGTCCGCTGACCGTATTTTTACAAATATACAGTGACAGACAGTTTATTTATCTCGTTTGAAAATAAGCCATATTAACCGGAAAGGAGGCGGTATGGACTAGCATTACTTTGTCGTGTCCCGTCAAATTGCCGAACGAGGACAAGCTTGCAGGGGACGTAGTTTCGGTGCCTTAAAGGCACCTGCCTTTGTGTCACTAACATGTGGGCAGACACCTGTTGGGCCCACATGTCATGGACACAAAGGCAGGTGCCTTAAGGCACCGAAGCATAGTCTGCTTGCAGGACGGGAGAAGCTTGCGCGCGGTGGCTCGCATGACTAGGAGAAACTTTTGACTAATGCAAGCTCTGCCTCTCTCAGGCGGTGGACGTGCAACAGTTAATTCGGTGTGAGATTGCTAGAAGCATACACCATACTAGTACTATTATTGTTCGACTTCCCAAAGAGGCGAACAGCCAAGCGCAAAGTTTACTACTAGTACTATAGAGGTATGTACTACTACTAGGAACTGGATGGAGGAGCGTATGCACTCTTATTTTATTTTAAAATGTGATAAAGCAATCTTCAACACATTTGGTTCTCTTCGAGGGTTCTCGCATGTGATAATGGAAGTTGATTGCATGGAACACTCGCCATAATTCTCGCTTAATTCTGGCTCATATCCTGTTACAAATAGGAGCGCTCGGTAATATTTTCTCTTTTTTTGTTATTCAGCATGTAAACAGGGTAGCAAACCTTGCGGTGCATCTTTGTGCGAACCGTGCTTACTGCACTTTCAATGTGGCCGAGAGCTGGCTTGATGAAACACCTTGCTTCCTTCTTCTTTTTTGAGGGGTACCTCACTTCCTAGTGACCAGTCTCTTGGATGATTGTCCTAAGAATGCTGATATATGAATAAAGCTCTCTCATTTACCCGCAAAAAAAGATTAAGCCATATTAACCGGAAAGTAGGGGGTATGGACTAGCACTACTTTTTGGTGTGTCCCGTCAACTCGCAGAACGAGGAGAAGCTTGCAGGACAAGGTGAAGATCGATTATGCCTTTTGACTAATGCAACCTACCCTCGCCCAGGCGGTGGACATGCAGCAGTTCATTCAGTGTCAGATTGCCACACTGTAGTACCCAACATGCGGAGTACCATCATTGTTCGACTTCATGAAGAGGCGAAGAGCCAAGCGCAAGGTTTAGTTGTACGAGTAGTACTACTACTAGAACCGCATGGTGGAGCGTCTGTACTCTTATTTTATTTTAATCTCTGATAAAGTATACATTTATTCGGGAGAAGGGCGGAAAACGGCAGCCCAATGGCAGTGTTAAAAAACATCGAACATGTAATGATGATATCGATCAACCATGCTCCAATATATCTTGGCCTTAGTGCGAGCCCGTTTGTGTGTTCTCGCTCCTCGTCTCTCTCAAGGAACGGCGGGTTGGCCATTTTGCCGTCAATTGAGATCGGTTTGCTCACACTCCGGTCCCACATGTCAGTGATATAACAAGAGGAAGTGCATTGACCGACTGGCCATACGCGTACTTGGTTTTGCACCTTCATACTACTCCTCCCTCCGTCATAGTTTACAGGGCACGCTTCATTCTGGTGCAATTCTCACCATGTATTCCCACCACCAGAGAGACTTTAGACGCGTTTGGTTTAATGCTCAATTAATTAGGGCCTGGTCACCACAATCAAGTCCACAATTTTCTCTCGATGTACTACGGAGTGGAGTAAGTGCATGCATGTGTGTACCCGGGGTGGAAGCACTGCATGCATGTGTGTACGCATTATTTCCTCTAGTAATAGATGTCGTGCTATAACTACGAATGCTATTTTTCAGGCCGGTCGCTAGTCGCCTTGGTCCCAGAGATTGTTCTTTTTTTAAGCGCGCTCTATAAACTGTGACAGAGGGAGTAGTATGAGCGGATTCAAAGAAGAGCGTATTGATGGTTGCTTCTTCCGAGCAACTTACAGTGGGAAAGGTGGGGCTTTTGATTTGACTGCTCATTACTACTCACTATTAGTGCGGCGCAACAACCGGGATGAGTCTCCCATGCTGTTGTGCACTACTCCCTCTGTTCTTAAATATACTATAGAGTATTTGAGATTTCAACGGGTGACTACATATGAAGCAAAATGAGTGAATCTACACTCTAAAATATGTCCATTTGAAATTTGTAAAAAGATAAATATTTAGGAACGGAGGAAGTATAATTTTGTGCATGGCACATGGACCCGGATGCTGAAGAGGCTTCTCGCAATGCTATCAAGCTTCCAGCATTTTACATAATTAAAGTACTATACAAATAATTTTCCAGCGACATGAAATTGTACAATGCTCTGAGCTTTCAGCTTTTGTTTCATGTGTCTTGCCATCCATGCTCTTTCAGAAACAATAAAAAACTAAGTTCCTTGCTAATGCATCTCAATGATTAGCAGATCAGAGCTAATATTTACATCACAACTGAAGACAAAGTTGTGAGAAGGTGTTAAATTAAAATTGATCCATGCTTTTATTGGCAGCAACGTCCCCCAGCTCTGTCTAAATCAACAAGGCATGTTGGAAAAAAGAAGCTATCTGGAGCATGCAACATTCCGATTATTTTGTGCAGTTCCACTAAAATAGAGCTGAGCATCCCTGTTCCAAAGATATTAAGTGTGATTACAATAATAGAGGATTGTTGATTAAACAATAAACACACAAATAAAAGCCGGTCACCTTTGCAGTCTCTCTTAAGACTAACTAGTTGGAGAAGATTAAGCAAATAGTTCAAGAAGATTAGGCTCGGAGTTGGATGAGGAGGATAGAGCAAAACCAATCTGCCTTTATGCAATTGCACTGAAATGTAGAGACGTTGCCCGTGTGACATTTTAGTACAACTGCACAAAACACTCTTAAGAAAAAAGTGATTTGTGCAGTTCACCAAAAGGTCGCAATAGCAACGAGGTGAAATGGATAGCCCTGTTTGCAAAAAAGAGGTAGAAAGGAAACAATTACTGGCCAATAATAGTTGATGGCACATACGACGACAAAAAAGAAGGATATTCCTTGTCCTAAGGGAAGATAACAACACGGTTGTGTTTGTCTAAAACGGTGTGAGGACGAGATTGCAATATGGAAAGTACGCCGAACAAGCTACGTTTTGGGCAAAGAACTATGGAAGACCCACATGCAAGATTTTCCACATGCAGCGACGTGGGAAGACAGGCAGTGGGGCAAGGCCGGAGGTGATACCTGGGGGTCGTCGGGATGTAACTAGGAGAGAGGGCGGCGGGCGGGATCTGCCCATACTGCAGCAGCGAGCAGGTGGCGTCGGCCCTACCGCACCGGAGCTTGGTCAGAGAGAACATGGGGTACCGCAGATCGGGACGTGCTGCCTCGACGCCGTCGAACGGAGAAATGATGCACATCTTCCTTTTCTGCCGGTGGACGGGATGCGGCCGGATCAGTGACCAACGGTGAGAGAGAGAGAGGCCACCGCCGCCTTGTGTGAGATACTCTGAAGAGAGACAAACCCAGGCAGGCAGGCTCCATTGTATATAGTGGACCGGACTACCTTTTTCTCCATAAAAATCGTTTTATATTCTGTGTACGTGCCATTGAGCGATATAACTTTATTTAAAAATAACGCGCCAACGCATCAAGTCGAACTTTGTTTCGTGCACGCGTGGTACACGACCTCCGTAGGTAAACAACCGCTACATGCGTTCAAATTAGCATGTGGGCTGCCATTTCGTACAGAAATGAGCTCCACCATGTACCCGCGCAGGTGTGGCTGGGCACGAAGCGTGAGTACGTGCACCTAGAGGTTGTGTGAGAAAGATACAAACATAGAGAGATATAGTGTGTGGGTTCGTGAGTGTTTTTTTTGGGGGGGGGGTTGAGAAATAGACAAGCAATATATGTGGTTGATATTTCAATCAAAAAATGTAACATATGCAATGTGTGTCAAATAGAGTCCTGGATATATCATATATATAGAGGGGGCGATCCACGAGAAGAGAGTGGAGGTATCATCGGGTTGAGGTATCCATAGAATCGAGGAGAGGGATGATGAAGATGTGTGTGTGTGTGTGCGCGCGCGCGCGATCGATAAAGAGTGCCATCGAATTTGTGTGTGCCCACTAGAACATGAGAGGGGACAGGTGCAGTTTGTCTCTGTGGCATGGATGCCTACCTACAACGCTCGACTATTGGTGTGTGGTTGATACGTCTCCAACGTATCTATAATTTTTGATTGTTCCATGCAACTATATTATCTGTTTTGGATGTTCAATGGGCTTTATTATACACTTTTATATTATTTTTGGGACTAACCTATTAACCGGAGGCCCAACCCAAATTGTTGTTTTGTTGCCTATTTAAGTGTTTTGAAGGAAAGGAATATCAAACGGAGTCCAAACGGAATGAAACCTTCGGGAACTTGATTTTCTGAACAAACGTGATCCAGAGGACTTGGAGTGGACGTCAATCAATCAACGAGGAGGCCACGAGGCAGGGGGCGCGCCTACCCCCTGGGCGTGCCCTCCACCCTCGTGGGCCCCTCGTGGCTCCACCGACCTACTTCTTCCTCCTATATATACCTACGTACCCCGAAAACATCAGAGGAGGAGCAAAAAACCCTATTTCCACCGCCGCAACCTTTCTATACCCGTGAGATCCCATCTTGGGGCCTTTTCCGGCGCTCCGTCAGAGGGGGCATTGATCACGGAGGGCTTCTACATCAACACCATAGCCTCTCCGATGATGTGTGAGTAGTTTACCTCAGACCTTCGGGTCCACAGTTATTAGCTAGATGGCTTCTTCTCTCTCTTTGGATCTCAATACAAAGTTCTCCTCGATTCTCTTGGAGATCTATTCGATGTAATCTTCTTTTGCGGTGTGTTTGTCAAGATCCGATGAATTGTGGGTTTATGATCAAGATTATCTATGAACAATATTTGAATCTCCTCTGAATTCTTTTATGTATGATTGGTTATCTTTGCAAGTCTCTTCGAATTATCAGTTTGGTTTGGCCTACTAGATTGATCTTTCTTACAATGGGAGAAGTGCTTAGCTTTCGGTTCAATCTTGCGGTGCTCGATCCCAGTGACAGTACGGGAAACGACATGTATTGTATTGTTGCCATCAAGGATAAAAAGATGGGGTTTATATCAAATTGCATGAGTTTATCCCTCTGCACCATGTCATCTCTCTTAAAGTGTTACTCCGTTCTTATGAACTTAATACTCTAGATGCATGCTGGATAGCGGTCGATGTGTGGAGTAATAGTAGTAGATGCAGGCAGGAGTCGGTCTACTTGTCACAGACGTGATGCCTATATACATGATCATACCTAGATATTCTCATAACTATGCTCAATTCTATCAGTTGCTCGCAATAATTTGTTTACCCACCGTAATACTTATGCTCTTGAGAGAAGCCACTGGTGAAACCTATGGCCCCCGGGTTTATTCTCTATCATATTAATCTACCGTTATTTCTATTACCGTTTATTTTGCTTTCTTTACTTTTAGTCTTTATCATAAAAATACCAAAAATATTATCTTATCATCTCTATGAGATCTCACTTTTGCAAGTGGCCGTGAAGGGATTGACAACCCCTTTATCGTGTTGGTTGCAAGGTTCTTATTTGTTTGTGTAGGTGCGTGGGACTTGAGCGTGGTCTCCTACTGTATTGATACCTTGGTTCTCAAATTTTGAGGGAAATACTTACGCTACTTTACTGCATCACCCTTTCCTCTTCAAGGGAAAACCAACGCAGTGCTCAAGAGGCAGCAAGAAGGATTTCTGGCGCCATTGCCAGGGAGTCTACGCACAAGTCAAGACATACCAAGTACCCATCACAAACTCTTATCCCTCGCATTACATTATTTGCCATTTCCCTCTCGTTTTCCTCTCCCCCACTTCACCCTTGCCGTTTTATTCGCCCTCTCTTTCCGTCCGCCTGTTTTTCGCTTGGTTCTTGTTTGCTCGTGTGTTGGATTGCTTGCTTGTCACGATGGCTCAAGACAATACTAAATTGTGTGACTTTGCCAATACCAACAACAATGATTTTCTTAGCACTCCGATTGCTCCTCTTACCGAAGCTCAATCTTGTGAAATTAATGCTGCTTTACTAAATCTTGTCATGAAAGATCAATTCGCCGGCCTTCCTAGTGAAGATGCCGCTACCCATCTAAATAGCTTTATTGATTTGTGTGATATGCAAAAGAAGAAAGATGTGGATAATGATATTGTGAAATTAAAGCTATTTTCGTTTTCTCTTAGAGATCGTGCTAAAACTTGGTTTTCATCTTTGCCTAAAAATAGTATTGATTCTTGGAATAAGTGCAAAGATGCTTTTATCTCTAAGTATTTCCCTCCCGCTAAGATCATCTCTCTTAGAAACGATATTATGAATTTTAAGCAACTTGATCATGAACATGTTGCACAATCTTGGGAGGGGATGAAAGTAATGATACGTAATTTCCATACTCATGGTTTGAATTTGTGGATGATTATACAAAAAATTTATGCCGGATTGAATTTTGCTTCTAGAAACCTTTTAGATTCGGCCGTGGGAGGCACTTTTACATAAATCACTTTAGGAGAAGCTACTAAACTCCTAGATAATATTATGGTTAATTATTCTCAATGGCACACTGAAAGATCTACTAGTAAAAAGGTTCATGCAATTGAAGAAATTAATGTTTTCAGTGGAAAGATGGATGAACTTGTGAAATTGTTTGCTAATAAGAGTGCTTCTTCTGATTCTAATGATATGCCTTTATCTACTTTGATTGAGTATAATAATGAATCTATGGATGTGAATTTTGTTGGTAGGAATAATTTTGGTAACAACGCGTATAGAGGAAACTTTAATCCTAGGCCGTTCCCTAGTAATTCCTCTAATAATTATGGTAATTCCTACAACAATCCTTATGGAAATTTTAATAAGTTGCCCTCTGATTTTGAGATTAGTGTTAAAGAGTTTATGAATTCACAAAAGAATTTCAATACTTTGCTTGAAGAAAAATTGCTTAAGGTTGACGAGTTGGCTAGGAACATGGATAGAATTTCTATTGATATTGATTCTTTGAAGCTTAGATCTATTCCACCTAAGCATGATATCAATGAGTCTCTCAAAGCCATGAGAATTTCCATTGATGAGTGCAAAGAAAGAACCGCTAGGATACGTGCTAAGAAAGATTGCTTTGTGAAGGCATGTTCTTCTAGTTTTTATGAGATAATGATGGGACTGGAGATGAGTCAACTTTAGTTAAAAGGCGTCCCAAAAATTCGGAGTTTTCAGATCTTGATGCAAAAATTGGTAAAAGTGGGATTGAAGAGGTTAAAACTTTAGATAGCAATGAACCCACTATTTTGGATTTCAAGGAATTTAATTATGATAATTGCTCTTTGATAGATTGTATTTCCTTGTTGCAATCCGTGCTAGGTTCTCCTCATGCTTATAGCCAAAATAAAGCCTTTACTAAACATATCGTTGATGCTTTGATGCAATCTTACGAAGAAAAACTTGATTTGGAAGTTTCTATCCCTAGAAAACTTTATGATGAGTGGGAACCTACAATTAAAATTAAAATTAAAGATCATGAATGCTATGATTTAAGTGATTTGGGTGCTAGTGTTTCCACGATCCCAAAAACTTCGTGTGATTTGCTAGGTTTCCGTGAATTTGATGATTATTCTTTAAACCTGCATCTTGCGGATTCTACTATCAAGAAACCCATGGGAAGAATTAATGATGTTCTTATTTTTGAAAATAGGAACTATGTGCCCATAGATTTTATTGTTCTTGATATAGATTGCAATCCTTCATGTCCTATTATTCTTGGTAGACCTTTCCTTAGAACGATTGGTGCAATTATTGATATGAAAGAAGGGAATATTAGATTCCAATTTCCGTTAAGGAAAGGCATGGAACACTTCCCTAGAAAGAATATTAAATTACCTTATGAATCTATTAAGAGAGCCACTTATGGATTGCCTACCAAAGATGGCAATACTTATATCTATCCTTGCTTTTATGCCTAGCTAAGGGAACGATAGCGCTTGTTGGGAGGCAACCCAATTTTATTTTAATTTTCTTGCTTTTATTTCTGTTTAGTAATAAATCTTTGATCTAGCCTCTGGTTAGATGTATTTTTATGTTTTAATTAGTGTTTGTGCCAAGTTAAACCTATAGGATCTTCTTGGATGATAGTTATTTGATCTTGCTGAAAATTCCAGAAACTTTCTGTTCACAAAAACAATTGTTTAAAATCACCAGAACGTGATAAATTACTGATTCCAATTGCAGTAGATCAATAAACAAATCATCTAGGTCGTCCTATTTTGGTAGATTTTTCTGAGTTCCAGAAGTTTGCGTTTGATACAGATTACTACAGACTGTTCTGTTTTTGACAGATTCTGTTTTCCATGTGTTGTTTGCTTATTTTGATGAATCTATGGCTAGTAAAAGAGCTTATAAACCGTAGAGAAGTTGGAATACAGTAGGTTTAACACAAATATAAATAAAGAATGAGTTCATTACAGTACCTTGAAGTGGTGTTTTGTTTTCTTTCGCTAACGGAGCTCACGAGATTTTCTGTTAAGTTTTGTGTTGTGAAGTTTTCAAGTTTTGGGTAAAGATTTGATGGATTATGGAACAAGGATTGGAAAGAGCCTAAGATTGGGGATTCCCAAGTCACCCCAAGGTAAAATTCAAGGACAACCAAAAGCCTAAGCTTGGGGATGCCCCGGAAGGCATCCCCTCTTTCGTCTTCGTCTATCGGTAACTTTACTTGGGGCTATATTTTTATTCACCACATGATATGTGTTTTGCTTGGAGCGTCTTGTATGATTTGAGTCTTTGCTTTATAGTTTACCACAATCATCCTTGCTGTACACATCTTTTGAGAGAGACACACATGATTCGGAATTTGTTAGAATACTCTATGTGCTTCACTTATATCTTTTGAGCTATATAGTTTTTGCTCTAGTGCTTCACTTATATCTTTTAGAGCACGGTGGTGGTTTTATTTCATAGAAATTATTAATCTCTCATGCTTCACTTATATTATTTTTAGATTTTTAAACCGCATGGTAATTTTCTTTAATTGTGAAATTAATCGAATGTGATAGGCATCCAAGATGAGCATAATAAAAACTTCCATATTGAGTTCATTGAATATCATGAGAAGTTTGATACTTGATAAGTGTTTTGAGATATAAAGGTGGTAATATTAGAGTGTGCTAGTTGAGTAATTGTGAAATTGAGAAATACTTGTGTTAAGGTTGGCAAGTCCCGTAGCATGCACATATGGTAAAAGTTGTGTGACAATTTTGACACATAACGTGTTCTTTTATTGCTTTCCTTATGAGTGCCGATCGGGGACGAGCGATGGTCTTTTCCTACCAATCTATCCCTCTAGGGGCATGCGTAGTAGTACTTTGCTTCGAGGGCTAATAATCTTTTGCAATAAGTTATGAGTTCTTTGTGACTAATGTGAGTCCATGGATTATACGCACTCTCAACCTTCCACAATTTTCTAGCCTCTACGGTACCGTGCATTGCCCTTTCTCGCCTTGAGAGTTGGTGCAAACTTCGCTGGTGCATCCAAACCCCGTGATATGATACGCTCTATCACACATAAACCTCCTTATATCTTCCTCAAAACAGCCACCATACCTACCTATCATGGCATTTTCATAGCCATTCCGAGATATATTGCCATGCAACTTACCACCGTTCCGTTTATTATGACACGCTCCATCATTGTCATATTGCTTTGCATGATCATGTAGTTGACATCGTATTTGTGGCAAAGCCACATTTCATAATTTTTTATACATGTCACTCTTGATTCATTTCATATCCCGGTACACGGCCGGAGGCATCCACATAGAGTCATATTTTGTTCTAAGTATTGAGTTATAATTCTTCAGTTGTAAGTAATAAAAATGTGATGATCATCATTATTAGAGCATTGTCCCATGTGAGGAAAGGATGATGGAGACTATGATTCCCCCACAAGTCAGGATGAGATTCCGGACTAAAAAAAAGAGGCCAAAGAAAAATAGAAGGGCCAACAAAAAAAAGAAAAAGAAAAAAGGGGGGAAAATGAGGGAAAAGAGAGAAGGGACAATGTTACTATCCTTTTTCCACACTTGTGCTTCAAAGTAGCACCGTGATCTTCATGATAGAGAGTCTCCTATGTTGTCACTTTCATATATTAGTGGGAATTTTTCATTATAGAACTTCGCTTGTATATTCCAATGATGGGCTTCCTCAAAATGCCCTAGGTCTTCATGAGCAAGCAAGTTGGATGCACACCCACTTAGTTTCTTTTGTTGAGCTTTCATATATTTATAGCTCTAGTGCATCCGTTGCATGGCAATCCCTACTCCTCTCATTGACATCAATTGATGGGCATCTCCATAGCCTATTGATTAGCCGCGTCAGTGTGAGACTTCCTACCTTTTTGTCTTCTCACATAACCCCCATCATTATACTTTATTCCACCCATAGTGCTATATCCATGGCTTGCGCTCATGTATTGCGTAAGGGTTGAAAAGGCTGAAGCGCGTTAAAAAGTATGAACCAATTGCTCGGCTTGTCATCGGGGTTATGCATGATGAGAACGTTTTGTGTGACGAAATTGAAGCATGGCCTAACTATATGATTTTGTAGGGATGAGCTTTCTTTGACTATGTTATTTTGATAAGACATAATTGCTTGGTTAGCATGTTTGAAGTATTATTGTTTTTATGTCAAACATTAAACTTTTATCTTGAATCTTTTGGATCTAAATATTCATGCCACAATAAAAAGAATTACATTGGAAATTATGCTAAGAAGCATTCCACATCAAAAATTCTGTTTTTATCATTTACCTACTCGAGGACCAGCAAGAATTAAGCTTGGGGATGCTTGATACGTCTTCAACGTATCTATAATTTTTGATTGTTCCATACTATTATATTATCTGTTTTGGATGTTCAATGGGCTTTATGATACACTTTTATATTATTTTTCGGACTAACCTATTAATCGGAGGCCCAACCCAAATTGTTGTTTTGTTGCCTATTTCAGTGTTTCGAAGGAAAGGAATGTCAAACGGAGTCCAAACGGAATGAAACCTTCGGGAACATGATTTTCTAAACAAACATGATCTAGAGGACTTGGAGTGGACGTCAAGCAATCAACGAGGAGGCCACGAGGCAGGGGCCGCGCCCTCCACCCTCGTGGGCCCCTCATGGCTCCACCGACCTACCTCTTCCTCCTATATATACCTACGTACCCCGAAAACATCAGAGGAGGAGCAAAAAAGCCTATTTCCACCGCCGCAACCTTCTATACCCGTGAGATCCCATCTTGGGGCCTTTTCCGGCGCTCCGCCGGAGGGGGCATGGATCACGGAGGGCTTCTACATCAACACCATAGCCTCTCCGATGATGTGTGAGTAGTTTACCTCAGACCTTCGGGTCCATAGTTATTAGCTAGATGGCTTCTTGTCTCTCTTTAGATCTCAATACAAAGTTCTCCTCGATTCTCTTGGGGATCTATTCGATGTAATCTTCTTTTGCGGTGTGTTTGTCGAGATCCGATGAATTGTGGGTTTATGATCAAGATTATCTATGAACAATATTTGAATCTCCTCTGAATTATTTTATGTATGATTGGTTATCTTTGCAAGTCTCTTCAAATTATCAGTTTGGTTTGGCCTACTAGATTGATCTTTCTTGCAATGGGAGAAGTGCTTAGCTTTGGGTTCAATCTTGTGGTGCTCGATCCCAGTGACAGTAGGGGAAACGACACATATTGTATTGTTGCCATCGAGGATAAAAAGATGGGGTTTATATCATATTGCATGAATTTATCCCTCTACATCATGAAATCTTGCTTAAAGCGTTACTCCGTTCTTATGAACTTAATACTCTAGATGCACGCTGGATAGCGTTCGATGTGTGGAGTAATAGTAGTAGATGCAGGCAAGAATCGGTCTACTTGTCACGGACGTGATGCCTATATACATGATCATACCTAGATATTCTCATAACTATGCTCAATTCTATCAATTGCTCGACAGTAATTTGTTTACCCACCGTAATACTTATGCTCTTGAGAGAAGCCACTAGTGAAACCTATGGCCCCGGGTCTATTCTCTATCATATTAATCTACCGTTATTTCTATTACCGTTTATTTTGCTATCTTTACTTTTAGTCTTTATCATAAAAATACCAAAAATATTATCTTATCATCTCTATCAGATCTCACTTTTGCAAGTGGTCGTGAAGGGATTGACAACCCCTTTATCGCGTTGGTTGCAAGGTTCTTATTTGTTTGTGTAGGTGCGTGGGACATGAGCGTGGTCTCCTACTAGATTGATACCTTGGTTCTAAAAAACTGAGGGAAATACTTACGCTACTTTACTGCATCACCCTTTTCTCTTCAAGGGAAAACCAACGCAGTGCTCAAGAGGTAGCAGTGGTGGGGGTGGGGTGGGGGGAGACCTAATTAACTATAGAGGTACAATGGATGGTATATGTGTGGAGGAGGAGAGAGGCCTACCTTATGTATTGAGGGAGATCGATCGGCATCCATGCATATGTGTAGGAGAGGAATAAGGTTGGGAGAGAGAGAGAGAGCTAGAGTGTTGGAGGGGGTGGTGGTGCAGTTGCTTCTAACAAATGGTGGGAGAGGCTTGCTAGAAAAACCGAGGGCACGCCTGCAATATTAATAAGAGAGGGGATGGCTGCCTGTCTGTGCACGCACATGTTAGAGACGGGATAGGAGGCATGCACGAATGATGAGGGGGGACGATATGGCTGTGGTAAGCAGATGTAACTACATAGGAAGATCAATCGTCCTTTGTCAGAGAGAGGAGAGACATAACCTGTGAGGTACGTTGATCGATGGGTGGGGGAAAATAGTTAAAGTCGACCTAGGTATATGTAGGGAGATCGATCGGTATACATGCATGTATGTGTTACAAGAAAATAATGCCCGGGGAGAAGGATAGAGAGATGGATGCAGCTAGGAGGTGGTGCGAGAGGCATACTATATCGAGGGGAAAGGAGTGTGCGAGTACAAGATCGATGAAAAGAGGGGTGGGAGTGAGGCATGGACGGTGAGAAGAGAAGAGGGAAAGCTTGTGTTTATCGTAGGCACACCTGGATAGAGAGGCTTATCGATCGATGTGTGCCATAAAGAAGGAGCTGGGGGGCTACACACACCGTGGGTGAACGACCTAAAGTGAAAAAACGAATTTGTGTGATGGAGCTAGAGAATGCTGAGGAGGGTCAGAGGGATGCGGGCGTGTGCATGCACGAGAGAAAGTTAGCGCTAGCTACAAAGATAAGAGGATTGTGTGGGTGGAAAAGACGAATAGAGATCATAATTCATTATAAAAAGTGAATTTGGATGTTTGAAGAATTTATCATAGTGTTTTAAACCGACGCATCCGTGAATATATATAACGGTGATACACATGGTGTGGTTATGAACATGTTATACTACATATAATATATTTTATCTCTACTCTTATAAAAAAACAGAGTTGTTGATGATGGTGTGCCTGCCATCCAGCAATATAGGCCGTCCGATTTATATCTGGCGGATAGGAAGGAAACTATGGCAATTTTTAAAAAAGATACCCACACCCCTCTCCACATTTGCAAATAAGGCCTCCCCTCGATCATCTTGATGTTCCGTGGAATGCATGGGCATCTTGCTAGTACTACATATAATATATAGAACATTGATTATAATTTGGGCTAATGTGTGGCTTTTGCAGCTCAGGGCTAAATACTTGTCATAATGTAGGGGGCGGGGCACTATACTTTGTGTGATAAACACGGTGTACGTATGGAACATGGTTTAGATTATGAATATATAGTTAGTACATCAAATGTACTATTATTTGGAATCAACATCAAGTGTATTCAAAAAAAATAGAATTTGAGTTCATATAGTACGCATAGTTCATATCTATCTCTATAGTAATCATGTGGTGTGTTGTTAAGGTAATACACGAATGATGGTTGAAGTTGGCAACAACCATGATTGTAGATTCTTATTGAAATAGAGAAACGAATTCAAATTTAGTTTGAATTGCAGCGGTAGTATAGACATTTGGAATGCACTAAAATGTTGGTATAAGTAGGTTACATGCACTATACGGCCAACGAAAAATAATAATTGGACATAACATGTTGGTATGAGTAGCTTTGAATAGCATCTGTATAGTTAAACGGGACAAGACTCTCTCTTTGTGTGGCGTGAATAGTTTTGTTTTTTCTTTTTTTCGTTGAGGGAAGTGCGAATACAATATTACACGTTAGGCTTGTCCCTAAAATTCAACCCGCGCCTTGTTATATCCCGAAAATTCAGATATCATGCTCCTAAAACTGGCGCCTTCACAACCCGCGCCTTGCTATCCCGAAATTACAACACGCGCGAAAACTCCCTCCAGCTGCCAAATCCCAACACGTGAAATCTCCCTTCTAACCCTGAGCCGAAAGGGCCGCTATTTCAAATCGGTGGGGGTACTTTTGTAACACACCCTACATTTTGGACAAGCGCATCCCTAAGTCATGGTTCCCCCTCCCATCACCTCCTTTTTGCCATTCGAAATCCCAGGCCGCCATAACGTCTACACTCCAGCCGCGAAACCCCACCCTCCTCCATCCGCCACCTCACCGCTGCCCAGCGGAGCCTCTTCCCCGACGACGTCATCCACCGCAATAGCTCGACGTCCCTCGTCCACCTCCCGGGATGAGGATCCATCGTCCATCTCGTCGTCCTGCCGGTTCAGCCGCCCCGTCCTCCACCTCCAAGGAGCTGCTCCGACGATCGCCTCGTCTATCGTGGCTGCTCCATCCCCACAGCACCGCCTTAACCTGCTCCACCGGAACTGCATCATCCTCACCGACTCCTCGGACGAAGCCGAGGCTTACTCGGCGCCACCAAAGAGGTTGTACACTCATCGCATTGCACCTTCTCCTTAATTCGACCTCCCGGCGCCGACGGTGCTCCATCCCGCACCCCCATGGAGCGGCTACCTCGAAGCCGGCGCCATGGGCGACATCTCCAAGGCGGCTCTCCCCCAGTGCGAGGCCCCTTCGGCGGCGGCGGCCATACCAGCCGGATCTGCTACTGCTGCTCCAGCTCTCGCTCGCTCGCGCTACTGCTGCTGCTCCGGCTCTCGCTCGCGCTGCTGCTGCTCCAGCTCTCGCTTGCTCGCGCTGCTGCTGCTGCTGCTCTCCCCCTCGCTTGTGCTGCTGCTCTGCTCCGATTTAGCTACACTTCAGTCGACTGAATCGACTTTTGGGTCAGTCGATTTTCAGGGGGTGGGGGGGCTCGCCGGAGTTAAGGAAGAACCACCCGCAGCGGGGAGGTGGGCTCGCCGGAGAGGTACCCCACTATCTATCTTAGGGTTCAGGGTGGCGGGCGGTGGTCATCGGCGGTGGGGGCGCGGTGGTGGGGCGGTGGCGTGGGGATCGCCAGAGAAAAAGCTCGGCGCGGGGGGGGGAGGGCTAGAGGGCTGGCCGGGGCGACGGCAGACCAGCGGTGGGGAGTTGTTTCGGGGCGGTGAGGTGGCGCGGGGACCGGCGGTTCGGCCGGTGGTGGCTGGTGGCTCAGGGGGTGCAGGTTGAAGATGAATTGCAGGCCCTCCCTAAACTACATGTCAAGTGCCTCTCTGCTACCATTGCGTTCAGTTTCGATAGTAACATTCAGATTCCACAGTAAATTTCAGTTTCGACAGTTAAGTTCAGAGTCAACAGTTTTTACCTCATCTGTTGTAGTCGGGTGGTTTTTGGTGTTGTAAATTTTACATCTATTTTACATCATCTATTGGAGATGCTATTAGAATCCCACTTGAGATTAACGATGTCTGTCTTGTGCTGCTTCAGCCTTGACGTCTTACGGCTCACCGGAGCTGCTCCAACGACAGAACGATCCATCACAATAGAGCAGTGCCCTGGACGCCGTCTACAGATTCCTCAGATCTTCCTCCACACCTCCGACAGCCACCTCTGCCTCCACTTCTTCAGTGACCAACCCAATGATGCCGAGGTCGACACGGCTACGGCAAAGAGGTTGTACACTTGTTGCATCACTTATTACTCTACATTCATGTCGATCCACTAGGGCTATTTTGGTTCAACGGAAAAACATAGCAATAGGAAATTTTCCTATGGCACTCTACTATTCAATTATTCATGCATTTTGTTGAAAGGAATGGAGCAAAACATCCACCTCGACCTACTTTTCAAAATCCTATGCATGAAAACAAGACCAAGTGCATTAGTGGCAGAATAACATTCTAACTGTACACGCTTTCATATGGTTTCACTTTATTTTGGCCATGTTTCTTTGCATTCCTCTGGTCTTCCAATTCATGTGAACCAAACACCCAAGTTGACAAATGCTCTGTTTACCATGTACATTCCTATCCTATTCTAGTGTTTTTCCTATCCCTGCGTTTTTAGAATCATGCAAGCCAAATGAGCCCTTACAGAATTACTTCAGTTACAGGTAGGTGTCGAAGGAAACTTTGTGTGGTTTGTCCTGCTCCTGCCGCGACATCGTCCACCTCACCTGAGCTGCTCCATCGACAGAAGCATCCACCAAACCAGACATCACGATTCCTGACCGTCTTTCGCCGCCTCAAATCTCCTTCCCTGCCGCCGGCACCGACCACAATGGCATCACCATCATCGACTCAGCAGATGAACCTGAGGAGTAGACGGGTCCACAAGAGAGGTCGCACTCTTTTGTTTCTGCTTATGTTATGCATTGCTTAAAATTACCTGCTACTTTATCGTCCTCTTCACCTCTTAAACTCCATGTCAGGTCCAAATTAATGTTCAAACTTGAGTTCTAAATTAGTTGTGGGGCACATATCGAGGCAGCAATGAATAGTATCTCTGTCTAATATATGTTTCACCTAGGGTATGCCTATGTTGTTCATCTTGGGTGGGAAACAAATAGTAAAGCAATCATCATCTGTCTTTTTATTAAATTAAAGCAATCATCAGCCTGCTATCATTATTTTTGGATCCATCCACTGGTTGTTACCATCACTCTAGATTTCTGCATGCTCTCCTTAAATAATCTCACCATATTCTTTTCGTATGCATGCCGGATATTGTACACAGTCATGCTGAACATGTAGAGAAAAAGAGAAGAATTTTGCGCGGCAATACAATGTCATGCAGACATCGCTCCATGGTGGGTTCAATGGTAAACCCTCCCCCCCCCCTCTCCAGATTGTAATCCAGAGGAAGATATCTGTTCTGAGGCGGATTCATACGCAGCTGACCACTCCTATTTACCCCCAAGGTGTTTGCTCTACCTTGGCATGATGATGTTAGTCATATCATGCATATGTTGCCTTGCAGTGCCTACTTTTCACATCATATATGTCATCTGCTTAGTTTAGACATGTTCTGTAATGCCACCTGTTTAGTTTCTATATCATATATGGGAATTATGCAGTCTCTTGTCTTTTAGCCAGCCATAATATATGTGAAATGTGCAATGCCATCCTGTTTAACCAGGCATCATATATTTGAATGATATCTTGCCCATCCTTTTCTTCATTACATTTCCATTTGTCGACAATGTTTGTACATTAAACTACTCTTCCTGTGAATCAGCCATTTGGGTGGGAGATGGAAAAATCTGGAGTGAAAACAAGGCCTTCAGAGCAGACAGTGCTACCTATCGAAGCAGATCTCTTGTTGGGTCCCGATAGCTCCTCAGAGATGGATTCAGAGACAGATGACCAGTCCCATTCCCCCATCAAGGTGTATGCTCTAACTTGGCACGGTTATACTGCTCGTATCATGCATACGGTGTCTTGCATTGCATAGTTTAGACATCATATACACAATATTCAACGCCATGTTCTTAGTTCAGACATCATATCGAATGCCCTCTGTTTAGCATATCTCTACTCTTATAAAAAACAGAGTTGGTGTTGATGGTGTGCCTGCCATCCTGCAATATAGGCCGTCCGATTTATATCTGACGGATAAGAAGGAAACTATGGCAGTTTTGCGAAAAGATACCCACACCCCCTCCACATTTGCAAATAAGGCCTTCCATCGTTCATCCTTTTCTCTCACATGATAAACTACTCATATAAATGCATCTTGATGTTTCGTGCAACACATGGGCATCTTGCTAGTAAATCACATATGTGAATTAAATCATGCGATCCTGATTACATAGATAACATGTATGTCAATTATGTCATGCGATCTTGTTTAATTATTCATCATATCTTTGAATTATGTTATGCTATGCTATCCAGTTTAAATAGACATCATATATGTGAAATTATGTCATGCTATCTGTTTTAGTTAAACAATATATATGTCAACTATTTCATGCCCTCTTTCTTTCCACACTATCTATTGCATCTGTCTCTCATACAATGTCTGTACATTCAACTATGTTTCCTATTTATCAGCCATTTGAATTGGAGCGGGTGATGGCAGTATCTAGCGGAATAAAAACACGGTTTTCAAATAAAATAGTGCTACCTCTTGGTGGAGATAGCACCCCGGTTGTACATGCACGAGAACCAGCCCTACCACACATAACCCAGACTCTCGCAGATTGTACCCCTACTGCGATGGACACAGAACCAGCTTCACCCAATCTAACCCCAACCCCAGCAGATAGTAACCCAGTTCTTGTTTACACAACACCATCCACCACAGCTCCCAAACAAGAGCAGTTAGTAAGGCAGCTCCAAAGCCCAAAGGGCCAGTACTACCACGGCGAACCCCAACTCCACCAGTTAGTACGCCTATTCCTGTGGAGGAAGCACAACCAGCCAGTCGTAGTTTAGCATCTATCGCATTTGATGTTGTTAAATCCTATGTGTGCATCTTCCCATCTTGGAAATATTATGCTGAAGATGAAAGAAAATGCCAGTTGCAGGTGTTTGTCCAGGAGTTATGTGGAAGTAATGTTATTCATGGCAATTACTTTGCTTTGTCCCATACATTCTACCTCCATGATGGTTATAATACAGCAAATTTTCCCCTTTTTCTCCATAGAGAAGGACCGATTTGGAAACTCAGGATGAGGTAACCTGTGCTAATACCTCTGCTATCTTCAAGAATGCTTGGTGGCAGTATCAGAATTACCTGAAGAAAACGTACTTCACTGGCAAAGAAACTCATCAAATTCCCTTACGTTCTCCTGAGATACATTTACTGGACGATGACTGGGAACGCCTTGTTCTGTACTGGTGCCGAACCAAGAATGTGGTAAGGTCTATGAGCTCATTTTCTATTTTTAAGTACTATATTCTTGCGTCTTACTGTACTTTGTTCATGTAGAACAAGTGCTTAAACCTGAAGAACAACTGTTCTAATTTAAGATTCCATTGCTATCGTGCATACTGCTTTGCTCTTGTATTACTGTATTTACTCATACAAACTTAATTTTTAAATTGAAGGATCCAATCGAAACTCCAATGGCACAGTAGGTATGTCTGCGCATATTTCTTTAACAGGTTTGCTCTTATCAATAGCTCTAATGATATCAATTTCAATTGTGTATACAGTTGACTTCTCATATCATGCACATTCACTAGTACAGCGAGCTGCTAAACAAACGGTTTTAACCCCTTTCTGCGACGGCCTTTGGAACCGTCTCCAAGTGAGGGCGATAGGGGGGTCCTTCCGACATGACCCAGAAACCGTCGGGGATATGCCCTCCTGGCACACACGCTCGGCAAAATAAGGTCGTGTGCGACCGGCGAGCACTCAAATACAGAAATACGTACAGTAGTGCTAAAAAAGTACAATTATATAGGAGAAATCATTTCCGGTCGTAAGTACATCCCACACAGCCAGCCAGCGCTAAATGTTTCCGTTCATATATACATCCCACACAGTCGCTCCAAGGAAAACGTTTCTGTTCGCAAGTACATCGCACACAATTTTCCTGGTTAAATCGTTTGTGATAGCGTTTCCATTACACACGGTATTAACAATTTTATCGTTTGCGTTATTGACTTCATCACACACGGTGCCTAGAAGAAAATGTGTGTCAAGGGCTATCCATCACACACAGTTTTTATATGGTAAACGTTTGCGTCAGGTGGCCTAACGCAAACAGTTTTCAAGAGGATGTCGTGTGTGATTGTTCATTAATCTAACATGGTTTATTCCTAGAAACTGTGTACGTTATTGAATGCATCGCACACGGTGTTTTCTCAATAACCGTTTGCACTAGAAAAACCCAATTAGCAGGCTAATTATCCAATTATTCATAATCCATTTATTAATCTAATTGACATTTCATATTAAGCACACAATATATTTCATTTTCATAATTATAATACATCAGAGTACAACATCATATAGCTTCAGCACTCAGCTACCCCATTACACAACTACACCAGGACCAAGTTTCACATGCAACATCTATAACCTTTCGAAATTAGCATCATAGAAGGTACATAGACAGATGTATCTCATCTAGAAAACTGCTGAAGCAGAAGGCGAATATTGAGCCTTCATTGATGTTGAAGGTCTTCGTAACTTTAGGCCAGTGCCTGTGGATGATTGACCGTCCATCCTTCGTCCTCTTCAGGAACACTTCAATATTGAATCGTGGGTATTGTATGAATACCTTCCTCACCTCCTGACCATACAGGTGGTTTGAGAGGTAATCATTAGTGAACTGCTTTTGAAAGGCCTGAAAACAAGGATGTGCATAAATAACTTCTCTATATTGGAAATGGGGCAAAGGAATAAAAAAGGCAAGGTATAATAGTTAGTACCATCCTGTAGTGAACTGATGTCTTCTTCATTGTGCAGACAAAGATCTTGTTGTTTTTTGTCGCTAATTTCTTTATCCTAACCATCTTTCTGAGTTCCTTTACTTGACTGATATTCATGGACAACTCATTTCCCCATATGCAAAAAGGGTCGAACAGTGGGTCAAAACCTCTAACAGCAGGACCTACATGTGCAAGATCAAATTGTTAAAAACCTAAATATTAGAATGGTTCCTGCAATTGCACAATAATGTGCTATTAGACAACGGAGCATGCACGTGCTAACCTCGGTTGTAAACCTCAGTGCTTCCCATTGTTTCCCTGCAACACATATAAGGTAGCTAGTCATCAGGTTAAGTAAGGGTTCGCATGCTATCAGTAAAACATGTTGATGAAAAATAAGCACATTGCAGATTCATCAGATTAATTCAAGCCACATGGAAACCCATTTATCCAAACCAAGCATGATTAAGAACTAGGAAATATGGCACTTGTATATGTTTCTCATGTATCAAGTGCAGCCAAATTCGATTTATTCCTCACATGCACAACAATACAAAATTCTACCCATGATAATTGGACATCGCAGTGTAGAATTGAACCAAGCAGTTAGCTAAACACCACAACAAATGAACCAAACATTAACTGAGCACCACATTGCACAATATAACATACTCCTAATAGAAGATCAGACAGTTAACCAAACCAAGCATGCTTAACAACTTGGAAATATAGCAATTGTATTTGTTTCTCGTGTATTTAGTATAGCCAAATTCGATTTATTCCTCACGTGGTATACAATAACAGAATGCAGCCACAACAATTGAACATTGCATTGCAGAATTGAACCAAGCAGTTAACTAAACACCACAACAAATGAACCAAACGTTAACTGAGCACCACATTGCACAATATAACATACTCGTAATAGAAGATCAGACAATTAACCAAACCAAGCATGCTTAACAACTTGGAAATATTGCACCCTGAAGAATTGAACATCACATTTGCAGAATTGAACCAAGCAGTTAACTGAACACCACATTGCACAACATATAGAACATATACACTATAGCAGAAGATTGCATGGTAAAAGTAGATAGCACAATTCACTAGAATTTGTTAAGGAAAGGCAGTAGCTAGCAAACGATGGCCTTGAGAAAACGCCACGAACTATTGTTTAAAGCAGCCAACCGCGTCATGGCGTCGGCGCGCGAGGCGTCAACGGTGGCTTCGACGGCGAGGTGCTCCTCCAAGATCTGGGGGTCGGCACGGATGGCAGCCATCGCGACCTCATCCGCGCGTGCGGCCGCGATTTGCTTCTCCACTGCCAAATGCTCCTTGAGATCCTGGCTATACTGCATGCACCATGGCTTAGGGCGGCGCTTATTTGGTGGAGGGGTTGGTGATTTGGGTGGAAGGTGTCGCGCTCGCGCCGGCGGTCGGGGCATGTGGGATGTGGAAGGAGGAGGAGGATGGGGGTCGGTGTGGATTACCTGCCTAGATAGGCGAGGCCGAGTAGCGTGAAGGAGGGTCGCCGGCGAGGAGGCGGCGCTGCAAGCAAGGAGTGAAGGTTTCAACTTGGAAAGGAAGGCGGAAACAGGGGAAATGTGGCTTTTGGTAAGGGGGAGGGGCGGTCCCTTATTCAGAACTGTGTACGATATGTGAACATCACAAACGATTCAGATAGCTTAACCCGTGTGTGTTGAGTTTGAACGTCAAAAATTTTGGTTGGAATTTCCCTGGTTACAGTGGTCATCCACGTCATTGCATAATTTGGGTACACAAAGGAGACTAACTTCTTAATCGAGCAAGTTCAGCAATTAAACAGAGCTAGTTGACCTAAACATTACTCTAACAAATTAAATACCGGTGCTCTTAATTAAACAAAACAAAGAGTACTACCACGGCTGGTCCTCGTTGATCTCCGCCGCCGCCTCCATGTCTAGCTCGCGCCCGACGGTCTCCTGGGGAAGGGGCTCCATGGCATCCATCGCACCATACTCGGCAAGCATCTCGCCATCCGCGTCTGCCATCTCTTTGGCATAGGCCACCACGAGCTAGGCGTGGGCGGCCGCAATCTGGGCTCTGGCAGGCTCCATCGTGGCAAGGTATGCCGCGCAGGAACGGACGGCTGCTTGAACTCTCTTGGCGATTGCCAACTCTTCGGCCGTGGGTTGCCGACCGTTGTCGGAGAAGATTCGTTCGATTTGTGCGGTGACCGCCACGAGCTGGGCGTTGCCGACCTCGACATGGTAGTGTGTGGCCTCCATCAAGGCTAAGGCCGCCGCTGCAGAACGGACAGCTGTTGTGCCGCTCTCGCCAGTTGCTATCCCCGAGGCAGATGCTGTTGCCGCCGCCTAAGAAGCAACAGTGGCCGTTTGGGCTGGCCGCCCGGACGCAGACTGTGGTCGCCCTTGCTACCTCTTGAGCACTGCGTTGGTTTTCCCTTGAAGAGGAAAGGGTGATGCAGCAAAGTAGCGTAAGTATTTCCCTCAGTTTTAGAGAACCAAGGTATCAATCCAGTAGGAGACCACGCTCAAGTCCCACGCACCTACACAAACAAATAAGAACCTTGCAACCAACGCGATAAAGGGGTTGTCAATCCCTTCATGGCCACTTGCAAAAGTGAGATCTGATAGAGATGATAAGATAATATTTTTGGTATTTTTATGATAAACAGTAAAAGTAAAGAAAGCAAATAAACGGCGATAGAAATAGCTTGTTGACGGGAGATTAATATGATGGAAAATAGACCCGGGGGCCATAGCTTTCACTAGTGGTTTCTCTCAAGATAGCATAAGTATTACGGTGGGTAAACGAATTACTGTCGAGCAATGGATAGAATTGAGCATAGTTATGAGAATATCTAGGTATGATCATGTATATAGGCATCACGTCCGTGACAAGTAGACCAACTCCTGCCTGCATCTACTACTATTACTCCACACATCGACCGCTATCCAGCATGCATCTAGAGTATTAAGTTCATAAGAACGGAGTAACTCTTTAAGCAAGATGACATGATGTAGAGGGATAAACTCATGCAATATGATATAAACCCCATCTTTTTATCCTCGATGGCAACAATACAATACGTGTCGTTTCCCCTACTGTCACTGGAATCGAGCACCGCAGGATTGAACCCAAAGCTAAGCACTTCTCCCATTGCAAGAAAGATCAATCTAGTAGGCTAAACCAAACTGATAATTCGAAGAGACTTGCGAAGATAACCAATCATACATAAAAGAATTCAGAGGAGATTCAAATATTATTCATAGATAATCTTGACCATACACCCACAATTCATCGGATCTCGACAAACACACTGCAAAAAGAAGAGTTACATCGAATAGATCTCCAAGAGAATCGAGGAGAACTTTGTATTGAGATCCAAAGAGAGAGAAGAAGCCATCTAGCTAATAACTATGGACCCAAAGGTCTGAGGTAAACTACTCACACATCATCGGAGAGGCTATGGTGTTGATGTAGAAGCCCTCCGTGATCAATGCCCCCTCCGGTGGAGCGCCGGAAAAGGCCCCAATATGGGATCTCACGGGTACAGAAGGTTGCGGCGGTGGAAATAGGGTTTTGGCTCCATATCTGATGTTTTCGGGGTATATGAGTATATATAGGCGAAAGAGGTCGGTCAGGAGAGCTACGAGGGGCCCACAAGGGTGGAGGGTGCGCCCAGGGGGGTAGGCGCGCCCCTTGCCTCGTGGCCTCCTTGTTGATTGCTTGACGTCCACTCCAAGTCCTCTGGATCACGTTTGTTCCGAAAATCACATTCCCGAAGGTTTCATTCCGTTTGGACTCCGTTTGATATCCTTTTCCTTCGAAACACTGAAATAGGCAAAAAAAACAGCAATTCGGGCTAGGCCTCCGGTTAATATGTTAGTCCCAAAAATAGTATAAAAGTGTATAATAAAGCCCATTAAACATCCAAAACAGAATATATAATAGCATGGAACAATCAAAAATTATAGATACGTTGGAGACGTATCAAGCATCCCCAAGCTTAATTCCTGCTCGTCCTCGAATAGGTAAATGATAAAAACAGAATTTTTGATGTGGAATGCTACTTGGCATAATTTTCAATGTAATTCTCTTATTTGTGGTATGAATATTCATATCCGAAAGATTCAAGATAAAAGTTTAATATTAACATGAAAATAATAATACTTCAAGCATAATAACAAAGCAATCATGTCTTCTCAAAATAACATGGCCAAAGAAAGTTATCCCTACAAAATCATGTAGTCTGGCTATGCTCTATCTTCACCACACAAAGTATTTAAATCATGCACAACCCCGATGACAAGCCAAGCAATTGTTTCATACTTTTGATGTTCTCAAACTTTTTCAATCTTCACGCAATATATGAGTGTGAGCCATGGACATAGCACTATATATGGAGTAGAATAGTGGTTGTGGAGAAGACAAAAAGGAGAAGATAGTCTCACATCAACTAGGCGTATCCACGGGCTATGGAGATGCCCATCAATAGATATCAATGTGAGTGACTAGGGATTGCCATGCAATGGATGCACTAGTGCTATAAGTGTATGAAAGCTCAACAAAAGAAACTAAGTGGGTGTGCATCCAACTCGCTTGCTCACGAAGACCTAGGGCATTTTAAGGAAGCCCATCATTGGATTATACAAGCCAAGTTCTATAATGTAAAATTCCCACTAGTATATGAAAGTGACAACATACAAGACTCTCTATCATGAAGATCATGGTGCTACTTTGAAGCACAAGTGTGGTAATAGGATAGTAACATTGTCCCTTCTCTCTTTTTCTCTCATTTTTTTGTTTGGGCCTTCTCTCTTTTTTATGGCCTCTTTTATTTTATTTTATTTCGTCTGGAGTCTCATCCGACTTATGGGGGAATCATAGTCTCCATCATCCTTTCCTCACATGGGACAATGCTCTAATAATGATGATCATCACACTTTTATTTACTTACAACTCAAGAATTACAACTCGATACTTAGAACAAAATATGACTCTATGTGAATGCCTCCGGCGGTGTACCGGGATATGCAATGAATCAAGAGTGACATGTATGAAAGAATTATAAAGGTGGCCTTGCCACAAATACGATGTCAACTACATGATCATGCAAAGCAATATGACAATGATGAAGCGTGTCATAATAAATGGAACGGTGGTAAGTTGCATGGCAATATATCTCGGAATGGCTCTGGAAATGCCATAATAGGTAGGTATGGTGGCTGTTTTGAGGAAGTTATATGGTGGGTATATGATACCGGCGAAGAGGTGCGCGGTATTAGAGAGGCTAGCAATGGTGGAAGGATGAGAGTGCGTATAATCCATGGACTCAACATTAGTCATAAAGAACGCACATACTTACTGCAAAAATCTATTAGTTATCGAAACAAAGTACTATGCACATGCTCCTAGGGGGATAGATTGGTAGGAAAAGACCATCGCTCGTCCCCGACCGCCACTCATAAGGAAGACAATCAATAAATAAATCATGCTCCGACTTCATCACATAACGGTTCACCATACGTGCATGCTACGGGAATCACAAACTTTAGAACAAGTATTTCTCAAATTCACAACTACTCAACTAGCATGACTCTAGTATCACCATCTTCATATCTCAAAACAATCATCAAGCATCAAACTTCTCTTAGTATTCAATGCACTTATAAGAAAGTTTTTACTAATCTTGGATGCCTATCATATTAGGACTAATTTCACAACTTAAGCAAATTACCATGCTGTTTTGTGGGACTCTCAAAATGATATAAGTGAAGCATGAGAGAACAATAGTTTCTATAAAAAAACCACCATCGTGCTCTAAAAGATATAAGTGAAGCACTAGAGCAAAAACTATCTAGCTCAAAAGATATAAGTGAAGCACATAGAGTATTCTAATAAATTCCGAATCATGTGTGTCTCTCTCAAAAGGTGTGTACAGCAAGGATTATTGTGGTAAACTAAAAGCAAAGACTCAAATCGTACAAGACGCTCCAAGCAAAACACATATCATGTGGTGAATAAAAATATAGCTCCAAGTAAAGTTACCGATGGACGAACACGAAAGAGGGGATGCCTTCCGGGGCATCCCCAAGCTTTGGCTTTTTGGTGTCCTTGGATTTACCTTGGGGTGCCTTGGGCATCCCCAAGCTTAGGCTCTTGCCACTCCTTGTTCCATAATCCATCAAATCCTTACCCAAAACTTGAAAACTTCACAACACAAAACTCAACAGAAAATCTCATGAGCTACGTTAGCGAAAGAAAACAAAACACCACTTCAAGATACTGTATTGAACTCATTATTTATTTATATATTTATATTGGTGTTGAACCTACTGTATTCCAACTTCTCTATGGTTTATAAACTATTTTACTAACCATAGAATCATCAAAATAAGCAAACAACACACGAAAAACAGAATCTGTCAAAAACAGAACAGTCTGTAGTAATCTGTATCTAACGCAAACTTCTGGAACTCAGAAAAATCTACCAAAATAGGACGACCTAAATAATTTTTTTATTGATCTACTGAAATTGGAATCAGTATTTTATCACGTTCTGGTGATTTTTAACAATTGTTTTCGTGAACAGAAAGTTTCTGGAATTTTCAGCAAGATCAAATAACTATCATCCAAGAAGATCCTATAGGTTTTACTTGGCACAAACACTAATTAAAACACAAAAACAAATCTAACCAGAGGCTAGATCAAAGATTTATTCCTAAACAGGAGCAAAAAGCAAAAAAAAACTAAAATAAAATTGGGTTGCCTCCCAACAAGCGTTATCGTTTAACGCCCTTCGCTAGGCATAAAAGCAAAAAGCAAGGATAGATCTAGGTATTGCCATCTTTGGTAGGCAATCCATAGGTGGCTCTCATAATAGATTCATAAGTTAATTTTATTTTCTTTCTAGGAAAGTGTTCCATGCCTTTCCATAACGGGAATTGGAATCTAATATTTCCTTCCTTCATATCTATAATTGCACCAATCGTTCTAAGGAAAGGTCTACCAAGAATAATAGGACATGAAGGATGCAATCTATATCAAGAACAATAAAATCTACAGGCACATAATTCCTATTTGCAACAATAAGAACATCATTAATTCTTCCCATATGTTTCTTGATACTGGAATCCGCAAGGTGCAAGTTTAAAGAGCAATCATCAATTTCACGGAAACCTAGCAAATCACACAAAGTTTTTGGAATCGTGGAAACACTAGCACCCAAATCACACAAAGCATCGCATTTGATCTTTAATTTTAATTTAATTGTAGGTTCCCATTCATCATAAAGTTTTCTAGGGATAGAAACTTCCAACTCAAGTTTTTCTTCATAAGATTGCATCAAAGCATCAACGATATGTTTGGTAAAAGCTTTATTTTGACTACAAGCATGAGGAGAATTTAGCACGGATTGCAACAAGGAAATACAATCTATTAAAGAGCAATTATCATAATTAAATTCCTTGAAATCCAAGATAGTGGGTTCATTGATATCTAAAGTTTTGACCTCTTCAAACCCACTTTTATCAAAAACTTCATAAGATTGATCAAAGTCCAAATATGTGGGATCTAAAGTTGACACTCTTCCAGACCCACTTTTAATACTATTGCAAACATTATTATCAATCTCATATTCATTATGGGGCTTAAATAAATTTTCAAGATCATAAGAAGAATCACCCCAATCATGATCATTGCAACAAGTAGTAGACATAGCAAACTTAGCATCCCCAAGCTTAGGGTTTTGCATATCATTAACACGATTGACATTAATAGAATTTATAATAACATCATTGCAATCATGCTTTTTATTCAAAGATCTATCGTGAATCACTTCATAAAGCACTTCATCACAATTTTCAGATTCACGGATTTCAAGCAAAACCTTATAAAGATAATCTAGTGCACCCAAATCACTAGGAATTGGTTCATCATACTTGGATCTCTTAAAAAGATTGGCAAGCGGATGAGGATCCATAAACTTTTACAAAGCGAAGATGCAAGCAAAAAGAAGGCACATTTAGAAACATTACAACCGAGCACCTTAGCCGCCTTCTCAGGCTATTAGCACCTCAACTGTTAGATCAGCAGTTCTACGCGTTTTTGGCCGTTGGATGCACCTTCCACCCCGCTGAGAGCGGTAGACGGACTAGGCCGCTGCTCTCGCAGCAAAATCAATGATCTGCTATTGTTTGGGCCTGCTGGGCCCGTGTCATCCAGTTTCTTCCCGTCCCAAGTGAAAAAGAATATCCACCACAACGCACTCATCGCGGCTGGGTAAGTGGCATGTACGAGGCGAGCGCTTCACGCCTCGCCGCCCTGGAAACCGTCGCTGTCGATTGAAGTCAAGTAGCCAGATATTCGGGAAGAAAATCAATGTGGGACTTTAATGGCGGGTGATGGGGCGGTGGATAATTTCAAGTCAGTTTCCATGCTGATCTATGATGTTTCGCGTGCATATAGTGTCCTCGGTTCGGCTGCTCCATCCCCACCCCCTTTCAAGACTTCATCCCATCCCAGGTCATTCGCCATCGAATTTGGAGTTCATCTTTTGTTGATTCTCTTTCTTCTGATGAGGAGAGGCGATGATAATTAAGTGGGCCTTAGGCGATGCGGCGGCGGATCCTGTGCAAGGAGCTCCTCTACAACCCATGTCGGCTCCTCGCAGCAGGTCCGATCTTTATTTTAACTTTGCAGATACATCCATGTGGAGTTGGCATCCTACTCCCATTCCCAATTTTCTGTAACTGCTCTAATTCTGTAACTGATACGAGATGTGTCTTGTCCTGATTTATTTCAACCTTGCAGATCCATCCATGGGGAATAATTGGCATCCTGCTCCCATTCCCGATGTCATGTAACTGCTCCAATTCTATAACTAATACGACGATGAGTCTTGTCCAGAATTGTTTCTGTGGTTTAGATTCTAGAGCAACGTTAGGTACAAGATTAGAACAACATGTAGACTCATCTACCTCTTGGCTTTCTAATTATCTATCAACAGAGTATCATTGTCAGTGCATGAAAAATGCTTGATACTTTTCCTGGTTGTTCCAAATTTTTGTGTAATTGTTTCACATCTGAAAATTCATCCTATGTAACTTACAGGTTACACCTTCCCGGCCCTCTACTGCTTTCAAATTAGCTCAATACAAGGTGAACTTATTTAGATCTGGTAGCAACAGTGAATTGCATGTATAAATTATATGATGCATTCTCACGTTGAGGAAGACGTATGCCTAGCGGAGCGAAGAAAAAAGGCCTAGCGCCCGATGCAAACCTTTGCATCGACGCCACACTTGAAGCTAGGATTTTATGGGCTAACTGCTAATTAGCCGGGAAATCAATAGGAAATCTATCCTGCCGTCTGGCGTTGGAGATGCCCTAAAAGAGCTTGCTAACTCATAGGAAAATAAGCTAAATTGCATGATGTACTTTTTGCTGAAGAGTTATGTTGATACAGCTTAAAGAAGGGCAAAAGAAGCACTGCTCTGCAATTAAATTCTAAATCGTTGTGGACAAAATTTACACGGTGAACTAATACAGAAAATGCTGAAATTCATGTATGTATATGGGTTCCCTAACGAAGGAGAGAAGTTTATCAGAGTTCTTATTTTGAGATGGTTCAATGAAACATCATCATTCTTTGTTACGTACAAAGAATTTGCATGTCGGTGGATCAGTTTTGAATCTAAATAATTTCCCTAACTCTGATGTCCTGCCACTATAATGTTCAAATATTTTTTCCATTCATTCTTGGCGCGACAAAACACTTTTTTCAGACTAACAAAGAAGTAGGTTCATGTGAATTTCACTTTCATATTCGGTGTCTCTGCATATATAGATATGAAAATGACTACAATTTTATTGCCACAATAGACAGGTGCGGCAACGCGCGCCACTATGGTCTAGTGGTAACACAAGATCGAACAGAAGGAGGGCGAAGAAAAGGCAAAGGTGAAGTGGGGGAGAGAAAAACGAGAGGCAAATGGCAAATAATGTAATGCGAGGGATAAGAGTTTGCGATGGGTATTTGGTATGTCTTGACTTGAGCGTAGATCTCCCCGGCAACGGCGCCAGAAATCGCACGTTGTCGGGAGATCAAATCTTGACTTGACTTGGTGTAAGCCTCCCCGGCAACGGCGCCAGAAATCCTTCTTGCTACCTCTTCAGCACTGCGTTGGTTTTCCCTTGAAGAGGAAAGGGTGATGCAGCAAAGTAGCGTAAGTATTTCTCTCAGTTTTTGAGAACCAAGGTATCAATCCAGTAGGAGACCACGCTCAAGTCCCACGCACTTACACAAACAAATAAGAACCTTGCAACCAACGCGATAAAGGGGTTGTCAATCCCTTCACGGCCACTTGCAAAAGTGAGATCTGATAGAGATGATAAGATAATATTTTTGGTATTTTTATGATAAAGAGTAAAAGTAAAGAAATCAAAATAAACGGCGATAGAAATAGCTTGTTGACGGGAGATTAATATGATGGAAAATAGACCCGGGGGCCATAGGTTTCACTAGTGGCTTCTCTCAAGATAGCATAAGTATTACGGTGGGTAAACGAATTACTGTAGAGCAATTGATAGAATTGAGCATAGTTATGAGAATATCTAGGTATGATCATGTATATAGGCATCATGTCCGTGACAAGTAGACCGACTCCTGCCTGCATCTACTACTATTACTCCACACATCGACCGCTATCCAGCATGCATCTAGAGTATTAAGTTCATAAGAACGGAGTAACGCTTTAAGCAAGATGACATGATGTAGAGGGATAAACTCATGCAATATGATATAAACCCCATCTTTTTATCCTCGATAGCAACAATACAATACGTGTCGTTTCCCCTACTGTCACTGGGATCGAGCACCGCAAGATTGAACCCAAATCTAAGCACTTCTCCCATTTCAAGAAAGATCAATCTAGTAGGCCAAACCAAACTGATAATTCGAAGAGACTTGCAAAGATAACCAATCATACATAAAAGAATTCAGAGGAGATTCAAATATTGTTCATAGATAATCTTGATCATAAACCCATAATTCATCGGATCTCGACAAACACACCACAAAAAGAAGAGTTACATCGAATAGATCTCCAAGAGAATCGAGGAGAACTTTGTATTGAGCTCCAAAGAGAGAGAAGAAGCCATCTAGCTAATAACTATGGACCCGAAGGTCTAAGGTAAACTACTCACACATCATCGGAGAGGCTATGGTGTTGATGTAGAAGCCCTCCGTGATCAATGCCCCCTCCGGCGGAGCGCCGGAAAAGGCCCCAAGATGGGATCTCACGGGTACAGAAGGTTGCGTCGATGGAAATAGGGTTTTGGCTCCATATCTAATGTTTTTGGGGTATATGAGTATATATAGGCGAAAGAGGTCGGTCAGGAGAGCTACGAGGGGCCCACGAGGGTGGAGGGCGCGCCCAGGGGGTAGGCGCGCCCCTCCCTCGTGGCCTCCTTGTTGATTGCTTGACGTCCACTCCAAGT
The DNA here is from genome assembly GCF_002575655.3 of Aegilops tauschii subsp. strangulata. Lineage (NCBI taxonomy): Eukaryota > Viridiplantae > Streptophyta > Magnoliopsida > Poales > Poaceae > Aegilops > Aegilops tauschii. The sequence continues at coordinate 425,886,553 of NC_053036.3, read as the reverse complement.
CCTCTGGATCACGTTTGTTCCAAAAATCACGTTCCCGAGGGTTCCATTCTGTTTGGACTCCGTTTGATATCCTTTTCCTTCGAAACACTAAAATAGGCAAAAAAAACAGCAATTCGGGCTGGGCCTCCGGTTAATAGGTTAGTCCCAGAAATAATATAAAAGTGTATAATAAAGCCCATTAAACGTCCAAAACAGAATATATAATAGCATGGAACAATCAAAAATTATAGATACTTTGGATACGTATCAGCCCTCATGAAGCTTGTTAGCACGCGCCTGGTGGCTGCGGCCGCGCTCTCACCGGAGTGGGCCGCCGAAGTTGCCCTCACGACGTGGGTCCACGTCCCCATCTTTCACCGGCGACGAATGAACAGTGAAATGATATTTGGGGAGTGAGCTAGTGTGCTTGACACGCCGGCTATGGACTGTAGCTGACGCACCTTCTCGCGTAAGCCATAGGCGTACTATACACCGACGGTGCTCCAAGATATTTTGTGCTGCATCTCACACGGTTGGTGATAATAAACTGTGTGCGATCTACTTGATTTATCATCTTCATTTGAATTACGTAATGGGGTCACAGCTACAAAGGATGGTGTTTGAATTGTTAGAACTTTTATCTGCAGTGAACATGCATCTATAGGTGTGTAGTCAAAAAAATTGGAATTCGTCAGGGTTCGTTTGGATGTTTTTATACATTAACTGGGTTTTCCAGGCATTTTATGCGCATAATTCAAATTTGAACTACATGCACATCCTCCAGTGCATATAAACGGGTTGAAAAATCAATATGTGTCCTTGGTTGCATGCTTAGGTCCCATGCAAGAAATGGGAATGAATGTCACACACCCTGCCACCGTCACTCGGCCGCAAACATTGAGATACCTGGTTTTTAAATTCTAGTAAATCCGAAACTCGTTTGAAATTCATGAAACTTGGCATGCTATCATGGAGCGGCATCAACATGCTGTGGTAAAAAAATTGTCCCATTTGGGGCAGGTTTGGGTATAAGCTTCTCACAAACCAGAGCTTCTCACAACAAGCGTGATGGTTTCGGTAGGGAACACGCCACCTTTGGGGACGAAACGATGTCCGTTGCCTCTTATTGCTTTCAAAAAAATTCGACTGTCGACATAGAACAACAGGAGTGTTGTGTTCAATTTTGGAAATTTTCGGGGTTCGTTTGGACATTTTTATACATTAACTGGGTTTTCCATGCATTTTATGCGCATAATTCAAATTTGAACTGCATGCACATGCTCCACTGCATATAAACTGGTTGAAAAATCAAATATGTGTCCTTGGTTGCATGCTTAGGTCCCATGCAAGAAATGGGAATGAATTTCAAACACCCTGCCACCGTCACTCGGCCGCAAACATTGAGATACCTGGTTTTTAAATTCTAGTAAATCCAAAACTCATCTGAAATTCATGAAACTTGGCATGCTCTCATGGAGCGGCATCAACATGCCGTGGTAAAAAATTTGTCCCATTTGGGGCAGGTTTGGGTATAAGCTTCTCACAACAAGCGTGATGGTTTCGGCAGGGAACGTGCCACCTTTGGGGACGAAATGATATCCGTTGCCTCTTATTGCTTTCAAATTTTTTCGAGTGTCAACATAGAACAACAGGAGTGTTGTGTTCAATTTTGGAATTTTTCGGGGTTCGTTTGGGCATTTTTATACATTAATTGGGTTTCCCAGGCATTTTATGCGCATAATTCAAATTTGAACTACATGCACATGCTCCAGTGCATATAAACTGGTTGAAAAATCAAATATGTGTCCTTGGTTGGATGCTTAGGTCCCATGCAAGAAATGGGAATGAATTTCAAACACCCTGCCACCTTCAATCGGCCGCAAACATTGAGATACCTAGTTTTTAAATTCTAGTAAATGCAAAACTCGTCTGAAATTCATGAAACTTGTCATGCTATCATGGAGCAGCATCAACACGCCGTGGTAAATTTTTTGTCCCATTTGGGGCAGGTTTGGGTATAAGCTTCTCACAAACCTTAGCTTCTCACAACAAGCGTGATGGTTTCGGTAGGGAACGTGCCACCTTTGGGGACGAAATGATACCTGTTGCCTCTTATTGCTTTCAATTTTTTTCTAGTGCCAACATAGAACAACAGGAGTGTTGTGTTCAATTTTGGAATTTTTCGGGGTTAGTTTGGACATTTTTATACATTAACTGGGTTTTCCAAGCATTTTATGTGCATAATTCAAATTTGAACTACATGCACATTCTCCAGTGCATATAAACTGGTTGAAAAATCAAATCGGTGTCCTTGGTTGCATGCTTAGGTCCCATGCAAGAAATGGGAATGAATTTCAAACACCCTGCCACCATCACTCGGCCGCAAACATTGAGATACATGGCTTTTAAATTCTAGTAAATCCAAAACTCATCTAAAATTCATGAAACTTGGCTTGCTATCATGGAGCAGCAACACGCCGTGGTAAATTTTTTGTCCCATTTGGGGCAGGTTTGGGTATAAGCTTCTCACAAACCTTAGCTTCTCACAACAAGCGTGATGGTTTCGGTAGGGAACGTGCCACCTTTGGGGACGAAACGATATCCGTTGCCTCTTATTGCTTTAAAAAAATTTCTAGTGTCAACATAGAACAATAGGAGTGTTGTGTTTAGTTTTGGATTTTTTCGGGGTTCGTTTGGACATTTTTATACATTAACTGGGTTTTCTAGGCATTTCATGTGCATAATTCAAATTTGAACTACATGCACAAGCTCCAGTGCATATAAATTAGTTGAAAAATCAAATCTGTGTCCTTCGGGGCATGCTTAGGTCCCATGCAAGAAATGGGAATGAATTTCAAACACCAGGGCACTGTTGATTGTCGGCAAAACGTTGAGATACTTTGTTTTTAAATTCTAGTAAATCCAAAACTCGTCTGAAATTCATGAAACTTGGCATGCTATAATGGAATGGCACCTGACATGTTGTGGTATTTTTCATGTCCATTTTGAGAGAAGGCGCACTCGAATAACAGCCAATAAAGGCATTTTGAAACAAATAGCTGCCACTGTAACATCTCAAACGCTTTGTATAATTTAAATTGTGTGTGTTCTGTTAACCATTCACGTGACGCCACGCCTCACTCTTTTGGCTAGGAGGTGCCATGCGGACAGTTGCTTGAGTGCTTGACTAAACGGAAGGCGTGCAAGCAGTACTCCAATGCGGAGGCTCAACGGGAAGCGTGCGAGCTGTACGCCGCGCAGGCTCACCGGGAAGCGAGCCCTTTGACTTCCATGGCCGCCCGCCTTGCTCGCATCCTCAACATTAATGGCGCCCAAGCCGTAGTTTAATTCGGTTTTTAAATATAAAACACTCATCACAAACATTTTAGTTAGAACACTCGTATGCAAACCGACAGCTTCCCCAGGAAGCCAAGGGAAAATGTGCCGAGCAGGATTAATGCATCCTTTCAACGCAAACGTTTTAAATAGAACACCCGTATGCAAAGTGAGAGCTATTGTCTTCCCCCTTAAGTAGAGGGAAAATCCGCAGCGCAGGATTTGTGCATCCCTTCAACGCAAACGTTTGTTTTGGATGACCCGTGTGCAACCACGTACAAACAATTTGGTAAGATTTGCATCTGTCATATTGGGTATGTTGCCATTTGTCAAACTGGAAAGATTTACATTTGTTGATCTAGTAACGTTGCCATTTGTTAATCCTTGTAACACTGTGATTTGTCAAAATATGCAGCTAGAAATCACTAGTATTATCTAATTTTTGCAACTAAAATTCAGTAATTAAGCATAGATTTCATTCATAGATTAAGCAGTCGTTCTTAATTTATACAAACAGTTCAACTTGACAGCTGAACCGACCAAACTTCTCCCCAATTGTTGCCAACCACGTACTGAAATAGCTAGTTCAACTATATATACTAGCTAATTTTAAGTACGTTGTACAGTTCGACCACACATCCATGGTCAGATGAACTGAACAAAATAGCCCCTAAATACTGCTACTACCACAGAGGGGCTTTGTGCTACTTCCGGCAGCCTCTCCTTTGCCGAGCGCGCTCAGTAAGAGGCAGAGGAGGAGGAGGAGCCTACCGACGAGCTGGACAAATGCAATACGGTGCCTGCCGCTACTGCACGTTTAGCGGCGCTCGCCAGCTCGAACGCCCACTGCCGCTCCAGACGACCCCTCTCGAAGCGGCCGGACTGCTCGTAGATCTCCTGATTCCTCGCCTCTGCGTCGGCGTGTGCTGCGGCCACGATTGCGGTAAGGCTCTTTGCGTGCTCGACGAGGCGCTCCTCCTCCTCCCGCAGGAACTCGATGTAGCGCGCAAGGTCACTGGCGCACGTGCGGGCCTCCACCTCCGCCTCCCGCCTTCGGGCCGTAGAGGCGGAGCGGGTGATAATCCCAGCGGTCGACGGTGGGCTGGCGGCCGCGGCGGCGGAGTGGGAGATGGCCTGGATTTTGACAGTGGTGTGGCGGCAACGGCGGCCGGCAACAGCTGCCGACGGGCAGCGGCGGCGGAGCGTGTGGTGGGTGTTCCGCGCACACCCAACAGGGACGCCACATGCACTACACTACGCCGGGGACTGCGCCGCGGCCGCGGTGTAGCCTCCCAGCTGGAGCTGTCCTCTGATGATGGCGGAGTGGCTGAGCGACGACGACGGACCTGTGCCATTGGCGATTGTGGGAGAAGCAGACGAGATAAGCTACATGGAGGGAGGGGAAAATGCGACGCAGGACTCGCCGGCCGTGAGGGTTTTTATAGCAGGCCGGTAAGCATTGGGATTTTGGGGGATTTCACCGAGTCGGGCGGGAAGCTTGTGCGGGAACCTGCGAGGTTGCGCGGGAACGGGCTCACCGACGATTCATTGGCGCCACCGTTTGGCCAAAAGAACATCCTCGCGCGTGCGCAAGCTTGCGCTGTAAGCCGTCTGCGGCAGCGAGATGACAAGACGTGCGAGAGGAGGACGAAAGGACACGTACGCATACGGTTAATAAAAAACGCTTGTGATTTAATTACCTACTATACCCCCCTCCTGGTTGATAAGTAGGATTTAACTATTAAAATACGAATGCATGTCGCCAAAGATTATATCGTTGGAGTCGTATTTGAACATAGTTTCCGGAAATCCCGTTTGGAGCTCAGCCTCCGGTGAGGCCTCCAAATTCAAAATTGAAATTTCATCGAAATTCATATTTTTACATTTAAAAAATTCTAAAGAAATATAGATATACATGAAGGTATAACACACATGTGTGTAAATTTCCAGTTCAAAATACATTGAAATAAGGGTTGTGCAAAAAAGACAAATCAGAGGCTGTTTAACACATGATACTATTCATCTTTCCATGGCATGAATTTGTCTTTTTGTATAGGTCGCAACTCAAGGTATTTCATCATGAATTTTTACACACATGTGGGTTACATCCTTACATACACGCATATTTTTTCAGAATTTTTTGAAGCATAAAAGTTTGAATTTGAATTTTTCAAGTATAAAGGCCTCCATGGATCTCGGCCTCCAAAACGCCTCTCTCGTTTCCGGCTATACAATTTTCGTAACATTCATTATCACTTTTTTGGTTAAATTTAATGTTATATACCAGCAAGCGTTTGCCCACAACACACGCGGTTTATTCCATCACAAACAGCTCGGATGGATCAATTGTATGCCATATATCGCACACGCAACTCTAATCTGATTCGTGCTTGATGTCTCCGACATCGCTCGCACAGTTCGTCTTATTTGCCACGTATCACTGTGCCGGCCTCTGCTCGCGTCCCTCGGCAAGCTCTGCTCGCCGTTAGGCGCCGCAGCGTGCTGTGCTCGCGTTAGGCGCCGTGGCACACTCTGCCACGTCCGTTGGCGTGCTCTGCTCGCGTCCGTCGGCGCGCTCGGCTTGTGGACAACTTTTCCTTGCACGTTCAACTGCTATATGTATATACATGGTTGCTCGCCATTGAGGTGACCGCGGAGTGCTTTGCTCGCGTCCCTCCGCGCGCACTCTGCCAGCGGTTGGGCGTGCGCACGATCACGTCGAGGCCCCATATGCATGCGGTTGCGCCGCGCACATTGCCACGCGATGTAGTTACGTGCGGCACGATGGAGTTACGCACTTCAATTAAAACTGCCATCAGCGCCTGCCGATATTCCTGGCCGTCCGGCTTCCCCTTTAATTCCCGCGGCCATTATAACCTTAGTCTCTTCAACCTTTCGATCGCGCCCCACAACACAACAAGCACACCCATGACGACACATAGAGAGGGGATGTCCAGCGGCGCTCCAATGGAGTTCGGCGAGCATAGAGTGGAGACCCACGCGAGGGAGACGGATCTCTCGATGGTGTACACCATCGACCCGGCCGTGGTGGACAACTACATCAACAGCGTTGAGCAGTTGCTTGCTCGAGACAAGTACAAGGTGGTCGGCATCGACCTCCAGTACACCGCCGGTCGTCCCGGCATAGATCAGAAGGTTGCCGTCGCCCAGTTGTGCGTGCGCCATCATGTCCTCATCTACCACTACAACATGGCCGCAGAGCCTTGCGACCGTTTCAACAGGTTTGTCAACAGCGGCGACTACAAGTTCGCCACGGTGGAAACCAAAGACGATGTAAATGCGCTCAGTGTTACGGGCTTGGCCTGCAAGAACCTTGTCGAAATACGTGACCACTACAGGGTCTGGGGCAGCACGAAGGACTCCCTGGTCGAACTCGCCTCGTCCATCATCGACCCCTACTACAAAAAGATGAAGCAGGATGCCCAGAAAACAAGTCCCCTATCCTGGCACAGGGCCTGGATGCGGCAACTAGATGAACCTCACCTCGGGTTCGCGGCCAAGAGCGTGTACACATGCTACGAGATGCACAGTCGGACCATTGACATGAGGAAGTGCCTCATTACCCAAATCGACGAGCCCGGATCGAGCCACAAGCAGAGCAAGCGTCACAAGAAGTAGACGATGATCAGATAATCATTTATGCTAGTTAATCATGCATGTAATATATAGTTTACTTTATTGGTGTGTGAAAATGGCATGTGTGTAGTAGCCACCTATGTAGTTATGCATGTAATAGTTTACTTTGGTGTGTGCAAATGCCATGGTTGTAGTAGCCACCTATGTAAGTGGATGTTTAATTTGGTTATGCAAGCATGTCCTTATAAGTGTGTGTGTGTGTGTGTGTATTATTGTTCTGTATGCAATCCCATTGCACAACACACACGTCTTATTAGTAGCAACCGTCTATGTAATTATCGGTCTTCACACACATTTCTGATTACAGACCTGTTTGCCGCGTATCACACACATCTTGTTAAGTTGAACCGTTTCTGTTCTCATGTCTTAACTCAAACAGTTCATCCGAGTGAACCGCATGCCGTATATCGCACACACCTTGATCTGGCTGACCATTTATTTTGTGTTGCCTAATCACAAACAGTTCATCCGAGTGAATCGTATGTTGTATATCGCACACACCTCCATCTGGCTGCCCGTTTCTTTTGTTCCTCCTCATCGCAAACAGTAAATTGAACTGAACCGTATGCCCTACATCGCACACGCAACTAAAATCTAAGCCGTGGTTGATGGCTCCGCCATCGCAAACGTTTTGCACCTTTTTTACGGGTTTTTACACCACCGTTTGTGATTATGGCATCGCACACAGTTTCGTCGAAGGGTCTCTGATCGTAGTGTCGCGTTAGCAGCATCCTGCAGTAGTGATTGCTAGCATCACAACAAAGCCAATAGTGTTGTTGTACATGTAGACCCGTGGTACCCATCTGAAATCTTGTTGTGCCGTGTAGTTTCCCACGCTTTGTATTCTTTCACTGCTGCTTTGTCTTGAACTGATATGATTTGAACCGTGTCTCTATTTTGATTTGGCAAGACAATGCAGCGATCATAGGACATAGATATATGTTTGTTTGATGCTTTTATTATGTACTAGTACTTGGCAATAGAAGACTTGGTAGTTTAATCCTGTCCACCTTACTAATGAACTGGTTCACCGAAATGAGTTTCATATACTAGTACATGCTAAACCTGTTATGTGTCTGCTTGTTTCTTCTTTTAGAATGCTGATAGAATACTGGGGAAGAGTGCCTTATTAAGCAATGGTAAAGGAAGTAATACAGATGAGGTTCAGGATAGTGAGACATCCTTGTTGGTCTCCAACAAAGCTGATAAAACAGCTAAGGAGGACTATCTCGAAGACAGTGAGACAACCCCAAAGTCGTGTCTTGGTTTAGTGTTCGAGTTACTAGCCACTACCGCTTGCACAAGCTATTCAAACTCACTGTCTGAATCAGTTCGGTTTCTTGAGTCTCAACTACAAGCTGAAAGATATCGATCAGCTATGCTGCTACAAGAAGTGGAAGGACAACGGAAGTCCCTGGAGCATTCAGATGCATACTTTCTGCTGCAACAGCAAGCGTTGGAGGATTTTAGCGCCAAGCAGGACAAAGCTAATAAGCTTGCTAAGCTTATTGCCAACATGGTGGATACCCAGGATAACATTTCTTGAGCTCTTCTGAAGTTGTTTCAGTTATGCCCTTGTTTTGCTGCCGCATTTATTTGCACTGGTGGCCAATTTTGACGGCCAGTGTATGTAATATGCTGCTTTGTTCCCTATATTTGCACTGGTGGCGAACTTTGATGCCCAGTGGATGTAATATGTCTAATAGCTGTAATAGCCTACCGTTAGTTGCTTGCTTATTTATTTCCTTATTGTCTTTGTTTAGTTGTTTGCTTGTAGTCACTGCAGTTCTTTTTCCGCATTTTTCTAGTGGCCATAATAACCTACTTCTGGTAACCAGGCCACAATAATCATGGCAACACACAGACTGTTGTAACCATGGGCCTCCTGCAGGCCGTAGGATCCATGGGCCTTCTACGGGACGTAGGATCCATGGGCCTTCTACGGGCCATAGGATCCATGGACTTTCTATGGATCGTATGATCCATGGGCCTTCTACGAGCCGGATCCATCGGTCTTCTACGGGTCGTAGGATCCATGGGCCTTGTATGGGGTGTATCATCATTTTGCCAAACATGGGCCGTACTATTCGTGGACCATAACGGGCCGTTAATAGGCCATATTTGATAACGCTATGAAAACAGCCCAACGGGTTAACGGTTCACAAACAGGCCGAATGTAACCATGGGCTGAATTTGGCCCACAAACGGAACAGGCCAGTAACGGACCATAACTAACCGAATTCTAGAAATGAGCCCAAGAATAAATGGGCCCTTAGAAGGCCGAAAGTTAACACGGGCTGGAAACGGCCGACGGAATAATGGGTCGTTAATGGGTATAAAGCGATACACGGTTCATTATGTGCTAGTTTCATCTCGGGCCTTTAATGGGCCCAGAGTTACGAAGGGCCTCATATGGGGCGAAAGACATCATGGGCCATACATGGGCTGGAAGTTACAACGGGCTGGAATCATATTGGACGGCCCAGATGAAGCTACTGGGCTTAATTCCGATAGGCCGTAACGGGCTGGGAGTTAGCGGGCCATAAATAGGCGATATACGAACATGCCGTTAACAGGCTTTCCGTGGGCCGGCCCGTTACCTTTTGACCACGTCAAATGGGACGGCCTTTTCACTGGAATGGACCTCTGTTGGGCCGTGCCATGTGTTGACGTATCATAGGCGCCTCCTGTCCAATGAGTGGATGACATCTGTCCCAACGGTGAGCCAACACGTGTTTCCTCTGGCCAATGATAATTTTACACGTGGAAAATCCCCATTGGTCCGGGTTGTTAACGGGTTATCGGATCCAAAACCGGACCCGATAGCTTAACGGTGACCTGTTATGGTGGATGCCACGTGTCGGTCACCCTTGACGAAAGCACTTCTATGACGCGCGATTTATCGTCATGGAAGTGGACACTTCCATGATGATAATTTTGGTAATGTCATGGAACACTTCTACGGCAGCACAGGTATGACTATCTTGATTCTGTCATAAAATCATCATGGATGTACATGCATGACAGAAAACGTGACCTACTATGACAAACACGTATCATCACGGAAGTGTATTTTTTTTGTAGTGTAGGTTCGTCATGGTCAAGTAAACAGACCTCCAGAACAGGATTACCGTACCACTCTGGTGCGGAACGTTCTCTGAATGACCTATGTGGTTCGGTAGTAACTTGATCCGAAGTTTCATGATCATTATCATTAGCTTCCTCACTAGTTGGTGCAGGCATCACGGGAACGGTTTTCCGTGATGAGCTACTTTCCAATTCGAGAGAAGGTACAATTACCTCATCAAGTTCTACTTTCCTCCCACTCACTTCTTTCGAGAGAAACTCCTTCTCTAGAAAGGATCCATTCTTAGCAACAAAGATCTTGCCTTCGGATCTGTCATAGAAGGTGTACCCAACAGTTTCTTTTGGGTATCCTATTAAGACGCACTTCTCCGATTTGGGTTCGAGCTTATCATGCTAAAGCTTTTTCACATAAGCATCGCAACCCCAAACTTTAAGAAACGACATCTTAGGTTTCTTGCCAAACCACACAGTTCATACGGTGTCGTCTCAACAGTTTTAGGCGGTGCCCTATTTAACGTGAATGTAGTTGTCTCTAATGCATAAGCCCAAAACAATAGTGGTAAATCGGTAAGAGACATCATAGATCGCACCATATCTAAAAAGTACGGTTACGACGTTCGGACACACCATTATGCTGTGGTGTTCCAGGTGGCATGAGTTTGTGAAACTATTCCACATTGTTTTAATTGAAGGCCAAACTCGTAAGTCAAATATTCGCCTCTGCGATCAGATCGTAGAAACTTTATTTTCTTGTTACGATGTTCCTCCACTTCACTCTGAAATTCGTTGAACTTTTCAAATGTTTCAGACTTGTGTTTCATCAAGTAGATATACCCATATCTGCTCAAATCATCTGTGAAGGTCAGAAAATAACGATACCCGCCGTGAGCCTCAACACTCATCGGACCGCATACATCAGTATGTATATATTTCCAATAAGTCAGTGGCTCGCTCCATTGTTCCGGAGAACGGAATATTAGTCATCTTGCCCATGAGGCATGGTTCGCAAGCATCAAATGATTCATAATCAAGTGATTCCAAAAGTCCATCCGCATGGAGTTTCTTCATGTGCCTTACACCAATATGACCTAAACGGCAGTGCCACAAGTATGTTGCACTATCATTATCAACTTTGCATCTTTTGGCATCAATATTATGAATATGTGTATCACTATGATCGAGATTCAATAAACCATTTATATTAAGTGTATGACCATAGAAGGTTTTATTCATGTAAATAGAATAACAGTTATTCTTTGACTTAAATGAATAACCATATTGCAATAAACATGATCCAATCATATTCATGCTCAACTCAAACACCAAGTAAGATTTATTTTAGGTTCAACACTAATCCCGAAGGTAAAGGGAGTGTGCGATGGTGATATTATCAACCTTGGAATCACTTCCAACACACATCATCACCTCGCCCTTAACTAGTCTCTGTTTATTTTGCAACTCCTGTTTCGAGTTACTACTCTTAGCAACTGAACCAGTATCAAATACGGAGGGGTTGCTATAAACACTAGTAAAGTACACATCAATAACATGTATATCAAATATACCTTTGTTCACTTTGTCATCCTTCTTATCCGCCAAGTATCTAGGTAAGTTCCACTTCCAGTGACCATTTCCTTTGCAGTAGAAGCACTCAGTCTCAGGCTTGGTTCTAGCTTTGGGCTTCTTCATGAGAGTAGCAACTTGCTTGCCATTCTTCTTGAAGCTCCCTTTCTTTCCCTTGCCCTTTTACTTGAAACTAGTGTTCTTGTCAACCATCAACACTTGACGCTTTTCTTGATTTCTACCTTCACCGATTTCAGCATCGCGAAGAGCTTGGGAATCGTTTCCGTTATCCCTTGCATATTATAGTTCATCATGAAGTTCTAGTAACTTGGTGATAGTTACTAGAGAACTCTGTCAATCACTATCTTCTCTGGAAGATTAACTCCCATTAGATTCAAGTGATTGTAGTACTCAGACATTCTGAGCACATGCTCACCAGCTGAGCTATTCTCCTCCATCTTGTAGGCAAAGTACTTTGTCAGAGGTCTCATACCTCTTAACACGGGCATGAGTCTGAAATACCAATTTCAACTCTTGGAACATCTCATATGCTCCATGTCGTTCAAAACATTTTTGAAGTCCCAGTTCTAAGCCGTAAATCATGGTGCACTAAACTATCAAGTAGTCATCATACCGAGCTTTGTCAAACGTTCATAACGTCTGCATCTACTCCTGCAATAGATCTGTCATGTAGCGGTGCATCAAGGACATAATTCTTCTGTGCAGCAAAGAGAATAATCCTCAGATCACGGACCAAGTCCGCATCATTGCTACTATCATATTCCAACTTATATTTCTCTAGGAACATATCAAAAATAAACGGGGAGCTATATCGCAAGTTATTGATCTACAACATAGATATGCTAATACTATTAGGACTAAGTTCATGATAAATTAAGTTCAATTAATCATATTACTTAAGAACTCCCACTTAGATAGACATCCCTCTAGTCATCTAAATGATCACGTGATCCAAATCAACTAAACCATGTCAGATCATCACGTGAGATGGGGTAGTATTCAATGGTGAACATCACTATGTTGATCATATCTACTATATGGTTCACGCTCGACCTTTCGGTCTCAGTGTTCCGAGGCCATATCTGCATATGCTAGGCTCGTCAAGTTTAACCCGAGTATTCTGCACGTGCAAAACTGGCTTGCACCCGTTGTATGTGAACATAGAGCTTATCACACCCAATCATCACATGATGTCTCGGCACGACGAACTGTAGCAATGGTGCATACTCAGATAGAACACTTATACCTTGAAATTTAGTGAGAGATCATCTTATAATGCTACCGCCGTACTAAGCAAAATAAGATACATAAAGGATAAACATCACATGCAATCAAAATAAGTGATATGATATGCCCATCATCATCTTGTGCCTTTGATCTCCATCTCCAAAGCAGTGTCATGATCTCCATCGTCACCGGCTTGACACCTTGATCTCCATCGTAGTATCGTTGTCGTCTCGCCAACTATTGCTTCTACAACTATCGCTACCGCTTAGTGCTAAAGTAAAGCAATTACATGGCGATTGCATTTCATACAATAAAGCGACAACCATAAGGCTCCTGCCAGTTGCGGATAACTTTTACAAAACATGATCATCTCATACAACAATTTATATATCATCACGTATTGACCATATCACATCACAGGAAGCCCTGCAAACATAAGTTAGACGTCCTCTACTTTCTTGTTGCAAGTTTTACGTGGATGCTACGGGCTTCTAGAAAGAACCGTTCTTACCTACGCATCAAAACCACAAAGATTTTTCGTCAGGTGTGTTGTTTTAACCTTCAACAAGGACCGGGCGTAGTCAAACTCGATTCAACTAAAGTTGGAGAAACATACACCCGCTAGGCACCTGTGTGCGAAGCACATCGGTAGAACCAGTCTCATGAACGCGGTCATGTAATGTCGGTCCGGGCCGCTTCATCCAACAATACCGCTGAATCAAAGTAAGACGTTGCTGGTAAGCAGTATGACTATTATCGCCCACAACTCATTGTGTTCTACTCGTGCATATAACATCTACACATAGACCTGGCTCGGATGCCACTGTTGGGGAACGCAGTATTTCAAAAGTTTTACCTACGATCACACAAGATCTATCTAGGAGATGCATAGCAACGAGCGGGGAGAGTGTGTCCACGTACCCTCGTAGACCGAAAGCGGAAATAGTAACACGGTTGATGTAGTCGAACATCTTCACGATCCAACCGATCCAAGCACCGAACGTATGGCACCTCCGTGTTTAGCACACGTTCAGCTCGATGACGTCCCTCGAGCTCTTGATCCAGTTGAGGCCGAGGGAGAGTTCCGTCAGCACGACGGCGTGGCGAGGTGATGATGAAGTTACCGACGCAAGGCTTCGCCTAAGCACTACGACAGTATGACCGAGGTGTGTAACTATGAAGGGGGACACCACACACGGCTAGGAACAATTGATGTGTGTTCTAGGGTTGCCCTCCCCACGTATATAAAGGAGGGAGAGGGAGGGAGGCAGCCTAGGGCGTGCCCAAGTAGGAGGAATCCTACTTGGGCCCCTAGTCCAATTCGGCCCCCCTTACCATATTTGGACAAGGGGGAAAGGAAGGAGGGGGAGGGGAAGGAAGTAGGAGTCCTACTTCATACTTTCCTTTTCCTCCTCTCCTTTACCTTTCTCCCCACGTGGCTGGCCCTATAGGGGGCGCACCAGCCCCTTGTGGGCTGGTGTGTTCCCTTACTTGGCCCATTAAGCCCACATCTTTGCCGGGGGTTGCCCGGAACCACTTCCGTTGACCCGGTATCACCCAGAACACTTCCGGTGTCCAAATACCATCATCCTATATATGAATCTTTACCTCTCGACCATTTCGAGACTCCTCGTCATGTCCGTGGTCTCATCCGGGACTCCGAACAAACTTCGGTCATCAAATCACATAACTCATAATACAAATCGTCATCGAACGTTAAGCATGCAGACCCTACGTGTTCGAGAACTATGTAGACATGACCGAGACACATCTCCGGTCAATAAACAATAGCGGAACCTGGATGCTCGTATTGGCTCCTACATATTCTACGAAGATCTTTATCGATCAAACCGCATAACAACATACGTTGTTCCCTTTGTCATCGGTATGTTACTTGCCCGAGATTCGATCGTCGATATCCTCATACCTAGTTCAATCTCGTTACTGGCAAGTCTCTTTACTCGTTCTGTAATGCATCATCCTGTAACTAACTCATTAGTCACATTGCTTGCAAGGCTTATAGTGATGTGCATTACCGAGAGGGCCCAGAGATACCTCTCCGATACTCAGAGTGACAAATCCTAATCTTGATCTATGCCAACTCAACAAACACCATCAGAGACACCTGTAGAGCATCTTTATAATCACCCAGTTACGTTGTGACGTTTGATAGCACACAAGGTGTTCCTCCGGTATTCAGGAGTTGCATAATGTCATAGTCAGAGGAACATGTATAAGTCATGAAGAAAGCAATAGCAATAAAACTAAACGATCATTATGCTATGCTAACAGATGGGTCTTGTCCATCACATCATTCTCTAATGATGTGATCCCGTTCATCAAATGACAACACATGTCTATGGCTAGGAAACTTAACCATCTTTGATTAATGAGCTAGTCAAGTAGAGGCATACTAGGGACACTCTGTTTTGTCTATGTATTCACACATTTATCAAGTTTCCGGTTAATACAATTCTAGCAAGAATAATAAACATTTATCATGATATAAGGAAATATAAATAACAACTTTATTATTGCCTCTAGGGCATATTTCCTTCATCAACATGCTAAGCTAATGGATGGGTCTTGTCCATCACATCATTCTCCTAATGATGTGATCTCGTTCATCAAATGACAACACATGTCTATGGTTAGGAAACTTAACCATCTTTGATTAACAAGCTAGTCTAGTAGAGGCTTACTCGGTGTTTTGTCTATGTATCCACACATGTATGAAGTTTCCGGTTAATACAATTCTAGCATGAATAATAAACATTTATCATGAATAAGGAAATATAAAACAACAACTTTATTATTGCCTCTAGGGCATATTTCCTTCAGGAACTTCTGATCTAGGGTTATTTCTTATGGTTTCTCTATTTATAGTATTTTTCAGCGTTGGAATCACGCGAAGATAGGCCTCGAGGTGACCACAACCCACCGGGACAAGTCAGGCCCCTCTGGCACGCCCTGGTGGGTTGTGCCCACCTCGTGGCTCTTCTGGCCCTACCACTAAGCTTCTAGTGCCTCTTTTGTTTCAAAAAATCGTCAAAAAGTTTCGTTGCATTTGGAGAACTTTTATTTCTGCACAAAAAACAACACCACGGTAGTTCTGCTGAAAACAACGCCAGTCTGGTTAGTTCCATCCAAATCATACCAAAACCATATAAAATTGTTGTAAACATGGCATGAATACTCCATAAATTATAGATACGTTGGAGACGTATCACTCGGTTAGATGCGAGATCTGTCGAACTGCATTTTTTCTAAAGTATCCTTGTATATCAGGTTGACGCTGCTGCCTCCATCCATTAGGACCTTTGATAAGAGATATCCATTAATAATAGGGTCTAGGACGAGAGCCGCCACTCCTCAGTTGTGAGCTCCTATCGGTTGATCTTGACGATCAAAGGTGATCGGAACATCCAACCACCTATCGTCTGATATTTGTGCACACTCAATGTGATAGACCTCTTTAAGGGCTCTTTTTCGTTGGTTTCTCATGGAGTGGGCTCTCGTAGATCATAAAGATGTCCCTGGCCTTTGATGGGTATTGCCTTTGGCAGCAGTTGATTGTCTCACCTCGGCCTTCATGAATGTCGAGGTTGTCAAGAAGCTCTACTCCTCCCTTTGCCACTTGTTTGATGACCCAACAATTCCTGAGCTTATGGGTGGCCAGTATATACGAAGAGGTGGAGTGGATGGCGCATGATTCGTCGAGCATGGTGTCTAGCTGTGATTTAACCCTGTTGTTGCTGGACCGACGTCTCTTTCGAGAATGTTGCTTGTTTTCCTAGTTGATGGTGTCGCTCTTGTATCGTCAGTTGCGTCGTGGGTGCCTGTTTTCATCTCCGATCTTGGATAGTTCCTAGTTGTCGTTTTGGCGCCTTTGATTCGCTGTCCAGGCATCCTCCATGGTGCAATAGTTTGTCACTATGTCAAAAAGTTCAGTGAACATTCTGAGATGTTTTCGTGAAAAAGCTTTTGCAGTTCCCTCAATGTAAATGTTGTAACGGAATGCCGCTAGGAACTCCTGGACTGTATAATCTGGTATTTTATTTTTCGTAAACAAAAAGAGCGTCCATAATTGTTGGATCAGTTTCATTCGTCTTTTGCGCGACTAGGGCTAGATCCCAGATGTCGATCGGCCCTGGGTGGTCGGGGCGATACTCAACATGGGGGGTGGGTGGGAGAGAAAGTTTTATCCGATCTGATCTGACATTGGTCTCCCAAGCGGATTTTCCCAAGGCCGGTCTAACATCGGCCCCGGTCCCACTTGTGGGGCCTAGCTAATCTGACCACCATAGTGTGTCATCAGATCCGAGCTCCAGGCTTGGTCTGGTGAAGTGTGATTTCCATCCCATTGCTGGTTCAAAATGGGTGCTAGGGTAGAGGTCATTTGCGGTTCCTTGACCAGATCTAATGTCATGGGGGAGGACACGACCGTAGAGTTTGAATTTTCGAGCTTGATGTCTCGACAGGGAGGTTGGAGCTTCAATCTTCTCCGATAGCTCGATCAAGCCGAGATGCGACACGGAGGCTATGTCTGCGTCGATTTGATTGTCGGTGCTTGACGGCATCGAGACGATTCGATTCCCCAGAGGGACCTGCATGGGCCACCAATGTCGGAGCTAGATCTGGCGGATCTTGGGTAGGGGTCCCGGTCTGGTTGAATTGGCTGGATGGTAAGGACACAACAAACATGAGGTTTACCAGGTTCAGGTCCTCTCAAAGAGGTAAAACCCTATATCCTGCTTTGTTTGTGTTGATTGTGGATGGGTACAGAATATAGGTGGTCCACCTCGAGTTCATATGTGAATGAATCTACCCTCTACGGCCCTGGCACCTCGGTTTATATAGATACCAGGGTCCCTAGGGTTTACACATGGTCAACCGCATCTAAGGGGAAAACGTGCCGAGGCTATCTCTAGCCTTGGAGTATATGCCAAGTCTTCGGGTCATTCCTTGTTGAAGCTTCTGAACCACACGAACAAGGCCCACCACTGATAGGCTTGGGGGGGGGGGGTCCTTGGCCCGGCCCAAAGGATGGGCAACCGACATGCCGAGCACCCCCTAATCTGGGACTCCATCACAAATTTTATCCACGAGTTTCTATGATTCACCAAACTACTAGATATTATCCTAGGTTTTATATATTTTTCAAGCCATCCTTCAACAACAATCGTAGGGGGAGACATCCATTGGTTAAATCATCACTTTTGGGACTATACACCTATATACACTTTGTAATACATAATTCCTTTGGTTATTAGTCATTGATCATCAAAACCCACTAGGGAACTCTAGATGCACTTTCAAGAACATAAGAACTGCGAGCTAAATAGCAAATCAACACATGTAGGACACCTAGACAAAAAAGATTACTAGAGCCACCACCATCGAAAAATCTAAGTCACTTCTCAAAGCATTCCAAAAGACATGGCATCTAATCATAACAATATAAATTAATAATATAATATATGAACAAAATACAACATATATTTTTAGGGACATTAGCACTAGTAGCGCATAGCAAAATAAGCACGTGTTGAAATTGAGCATATGCACAAGGCGCACGCGGGGTGGGGGGATGATTTATGTCGCCCAAAGGTTCCATCGGTTTGGTCGATTGACATGTATCGTTGATGTGCTTGCCTCACAAGACCTTCGCTGGCCTCTGCGAGTCGCGCATTCCATCTTCTTTCTCTTCTCTACTCTATTGCTCCAAATCTCCTTTCTACCCAAAGTCTCCTCCCCTTTTCATAGCATGGATCTCTTGTCTTCATCTTCTCCCTCACCGATTTCACCTCGAGCATATGGATTTTTCTCCTCCCCTCCACCAATTTCATCTCCAATCGCTCTTTCCCATGGATTTCATCCATCCAGATCATGTGATATCATGTCTCTTTGATCATGGCGGCGCATATCATAAACCTATTATTGATTGATGTGCTATCAAGCTCGAGATGACACCAAGGCTATGGAAAATGGGTTCGGTTTGCCAGATCTGTTGTCGGTGGGGCTCCGGTGAGCACAGAGCAGCGAGATCTATGGGTTTGGGTTTGCCAGATCTGGTGTAAGTGGGGCTCTGGCAGTAAAAGGTTAGCACTTTTGAGCTTTGAATTTTGTAGAGGTTTTGTTTGAATGAATGTGATTTCGTTGCTTATCTAGAGTTTTATTTTTTTGCATGGAAAACTTGAAACTTTACATATTTTTTGACTGTTTTTGATGGGCTACATAGAAATTCTATTGCATACACATGCAATTTTTTCGACCCTTACACTTAGTTTTTTTCTTGCGTTGTAGAGATTCTTGACTAGGTGGAATGTATGAAGAATGAACATTCATTATAAGGTTGTACTCAAAATATGCAGATGTTTATTTTTTTTAATCCAAAATTGGGCCTAAATTAATTAGGTTTTTTCATATAATCCTAAGGTATTATAGGAAAATTGAATAGTGGATGTCGAAAAAAATGAATTTAATGTTAACCATTTATTGGACGATGCAATGAAAAACATGATTGATCTCATTATCTATTACTCCCCCTGTCCCATAATGTAAGACGTTTTTTGACACTACACTAGTGTCAAAAAACGTCTTACATTATGGGACGGAGGGAGTACTTATTTAGAAGTATAAATGGTATCCAAAGATATGATTTCTTTGTACTTTCTAGTGATTATTTAAATCACATTTTTAAATCATAGTAGTATAAGTTAGCATAACTTAATTAGTGTTCATACATATGGAAATCATGAAGGGTGTAATGCATATATGACATAACATTAATATCATACTATATGTGCATTTTGTATTTAAGATTTTCCATATATATGAATATTAATTAAGCCCTATTAACTTATACTTCCATTTTAGCGAGATTTTGATAACTATTAATGCTATGTCATATACGCATTACGCACTTTAATATTCTCCATATATATAAACATTGATTTTTACACTGCCATTCTAAGGCGGGATGCAAAGCAATCCTATCTTTGTATATCACTTAAATCTGAATAAATGTAGCACATTAACTAAAATCAACATGGAGCATTGACGAAGAGTAGGAGTCTCGTATCCTCAAGAGTATTCGGCATACCGTCTTTAATAGGAGTAAGATTTTCCATATATACTACATGAACATAAAATTAAGTGATGATCATTCCCATTCTAAAATGCGATTTAGATATCACGGAAGAAATCCAAGTGAATCCTATTTTTAGAAAGCAATTTCCCTCGGAATAAATGGTATGTATTGAATCCTACGGAGTATTATATTTTTTCTTCTTCTCCGTCTCCACTATCAAAACATTCCATAATATACTGGGACTATATCACAAAATAGAATAACTCAGAGCCTTTTCCGAACAAATAAACTTAGCAACATCATTTATTCCCCACAATTTTCAAATGGAACCCTTACACTTTGTGCTATTCTCGTCACAACCTTACTGCATTTAGCCGCAAAAAAAAATAAAAAAATACAACCTTACTGCATTGTCCCTAGAAAAATCTAGTACAAAGCAAAAAATATTTGAAATGGAAAATGTAGCAACGAGAAACGGTGAATGAAAAGAAAAGAATATGCAGAAGTCGGTGGGCTAAAACAACGAACAGCACGTTCGTCTCGAAGCGAAGCGATCCTCGTTTGCAGAGCCAGAGGCAGAGGCAGGGACGGCAGCGTAAATACACGACGACACCACCTAATCGAGATTTATTGCACTGCTCTCGTCTCCTCTCCTCTCCGCTCACGCACCGTGTATTTAAGTCGCCTCCACCCGCTCCGCCCTCCTTTTTTATATTGCATCTCGGAATTCTTTGGGTCCTCGGGCTCGCCGCGATCCCGTTCTCGCCGGCCCCCGCTGCCCCCGCCGATTCTCCCGGGTTTTCTGGTCCAGCCGGGCAGGGAGGACTCGCCAACAGAATTGCGGTGCTTCGGCCAGCAACACACGGGAGGAGGAAAAGGTCAGTCCTCTCCTCAGTTCCTTCGATCGATCCTTCCTTCTCCACTCCCTCACTCGGCTTGTCCCCCGCCTCGTCTGTCTCTTCTTCTCTTCTTCTTTCTTCCTTCTTCTTCACACCCCATGGTAGTCGTCCATGGTCGGTTCTGCATGTGAGCGTCTCGTCCATGGCCGGCGGCTCTGCATCTTCCCCTGTTTCCACCCGTCTCTTCTCTTGACGAATTTTGATCTGGATTGGTAGGACGGATACAACATAGTGCCGCCATCGGGAGTAGGCCGACAGAGCCGCCGGCCGGCGTATCATCGAGGAGAAAGGGGGCCAAGGTACCGATCTTCCCCGACTCCCCTTCCTCTCGCCTGCTACTATTCATCGGCCTACATACATGTGGTTCCTTCTCGGCTGCTGCATGTAGTTACTGCGGTGGGGGGCCGGCGGCACAGCCACCGCTGTCCTGCGTATTTACTACTACTCTTGGACACCGCCCGAGGCCCGACGACGCATAGGAGTTTCCACGCCGTCGCTCTTGTCTCGGCCCCGCCGCCGTCCGGCCGCGTCTCGGCTTCGTTTCGTGAGAGGGAGGGAAACGCCGGGGGATTGTTCTCGACTTGTGATCCAGGTTTCCGGCCTCCCTCCCTCCCTTTGCTTCCTCTGCTCTGCTCCAATGCTACTTTGTTCTTTTCTCTTTCCCGTCCGTCTCTGCTCCGCCGTGTCAAGAAAATCTCCAGATCCTTTTTAAGCATGGTGTTTTGAGAGGTTCAACTGAACCTATCTTCTTCTGTTTTCTGTCCCTCCTCTTTTATCCGTAGTATTACTAGCTTGTCGGAGGGTGCAAAGTAAAGTGCCTGGTTTTTATCAGGACAACACTCTTCCACACCAACGAAATCCACAAAGCACGGCGTCTGTCTGCGGATAAATGGACATTGCCATTAGCGTCGGTGGTTAGGAGCTTCTTTTTGTTTTGTTTTCTTCGATCTGCTCCGCAGGAAGCAGGCATGGCTTCTTCTTTTCCTGGATGGATGGATGGAGCATTGACTTGTGGATCTTATTTTTGTTATATTAATAATGGCAGGAAGTAATCAGCTCTGTTCCCGAAGGCATCTCCTCACGCATGGCCAGGCCTTAACGAGATACACCGTGCAGATCATGAAGATAGGTATAATAAGCGAGGGAGGCTCCCTCTTCCTCTTCCATAATCTTCTTGTACCGTTAATTTCGTTATCCGCGACGATGTACGTACGGCATTCGCTTATCTGCAAGAAATAATCTGTACATTGATTCTAGTATATGTTTTTTTATCACTACATTGTAGTACTAGTATGCTTTGAACGGTAGTCTTATGTATTCAGACTTCAGAGGTTCTCGTTGAACACTGCACATATTGGCAGGGAAGTGAAGATCATACCTATTTTTACCAGGCTTTTTTGAGCTTTAAATCAATTTGTTTTTTCTTAACCGGGTAAAGCTGAGATTAATTGTTTTAGCTATAGATTGATGGCATATACTGATTGCATTACATTTTTGATACACTGATTGATTTTTGAATTGCATATACTGATTCATAGCTTGTGTGCATCATTGCCATAGATCTCACTTTGTTACTCCATGAACGCAAGTGAATGAAACATCTAGTCAGTAGTCACTCGATGACTTACGATGTAGTATGTCTCTTATCATTTGCCATACTGTGACCAGGTTTCATCTTGTATCGATTTTTGTAGAGAAGGTTTCATCTTGTATCTATTTTTCTAGAGTACCTTCGAGGAACTAGGTCCTTTTCAACCAAGGAGAATAAAAACACCCAAATCCTAGTTGAAGAGGACCTGAACCAGGGGCTAAATTCCTCATTATGTATCAGTTCCTATCAGCCTTTTGTCTTTTGTTTGTGACCAAAAGGCAGTCATTTATTCCCTGATCTTCTTTGGTTGGAAGATTGTCAAGTGTCAATTCTCATTTCAAACTTAATATTTTGGGTAGTGTTTTTTGTCTTATTCTTTCAACACTACCAGCAGCCTCGCTTAACTTAGAAAACTGCATTGTCTCTGTCACAGAGACGTTGTGAATGAAAATTTAATGTCTTCTGATGGTTAAAGTGACAGTACAGCTAAATGATAGGGAACCAACGGCAGAACTTATGACTTTGGCGTAGGTTCTCTTTTGTTCATTCCATCGTGATAGTGTCTCTTGTCCGTTTGAACCTTTTATGGTCTTAGTAATTGCTTGACTGTTCAAATCAGAAACCATCAGTGTTTATTGTGGTACATATTATTGACTTGTGTTCGTTTTTGTTCACACTTCACACTCTTAATGGTTGATGATTTGGGTGTCCTCGTGCAGATAATGAAAGGCCTTACCATACCAATGCTTTTCATGAGCTTGTCCCCAGTGGTGGCCCTAAAGTAGACGGTGAACCTGAAAGGGAAACTAAGGACAATCTTTTGGAAGATAAAATGGTTGAACAGACCAATCCATCAGAGCATGGTTTTGTGAAAGCTGAGCATGAGAAGGGAGGTAAAACCAGACAAATACGGATCGAGGATGTTTCTTATGACAAGGATGTTGTTGAGATCAGCCTGCCAAGTTCTGTGGTTTCTTCTGATTATGGCGGCCATTTTGTCAAGGATGTCTGCATTGATGAGGGAGTGCTTGCTGATCAAAAGGGTTCTGCAGAGAAGGTAGTAAGTGAAAAGGTGTGCCCAATCTTTGATTCTTCAATGGCCGATGGAAATGGTGATCTGAAAGAAGACATACGAGTTGATCCTGTGAAAACTGCACATAAGTCACAGATAGTTCCCCTTCATGTCGTGCATGCTACCGATGGTAATACTATGGAAGAAATAAGAGCTGATCCTTTGAAAACTGAACATGAATCAGAGTCACAAATTGTTACCCTACATGTTCCATGTGCTACTGATGGTAATAAGATGGAACAATATTCTTGTGGCGAAGCACGTGATCTTGAAGGCAACAAGACTACAGATGAATTAACCAATGTAAACGATGAGAAATCAAGTCCTAGACAGTTATCAAGTCATGAAGCTGCAAAACAGTGCCAGCAGGTGGGCACAGTAATTTCTGAGATCTGTGAAACCCACAAGCCACTTCGCGATGGAGAAGCAATTGATGAGGTACGATAGATTTACAGCATTACCAATCTGCTCTTATAAAGTACTCCCTCCATCCCGAATTACTTGTCGCAGAAATGGATGGAAATGGATGCATTTAGGACTAACAATACATCTAGATACATCCATTTCTACGACAAGTAATTAGGGACGGAGAGATATATGATTGCCGTAAACATGCACTGCAATTATTTGGTTACTGACCATATGCTTTATTATCATAGATATGTTTTTTGGTTCAATGATCTGTTCCAAGAAACAAGTCTCGCCACCTGTTGTTTCTATCCGAATCAATAAATGAGATTGAATGTTTTATTAAGATTTATTTTTTGCTATTATTTCATTTATCTCCATATTCTGCCTCTCAGTATGATTATTGTCATTACAGGTTACACAAATCGATTGCCATGAAACTGGATCGAGTACTGCACCAGAGTCCAGTTACCTCGGTGGTTTACCAGTTGAATCAACTTCTGATGGGCTCTCAGCTGTAATTCCTGAAGATGTTGGTGCAGAATTAGATAACAGAGGATTGAATCCAGCTACTCACTACAACCCTTTTATCGCCTTTGGATCTTTAGAGGACACATGGGAATCCAAGTACGCTCTACCTACCATTGTCGACGATGTTTCTGTTGTACCCATCTGTCCTGTTGGAAAGACAGATAGCTTCAGTGATATTGTCAACGGTGGTGCACTGGGAGGATTTGATTATGTTGAAACAGCCGAATCCAGAATTGGAGACAGTAGTAGGTTAGATTCTTATGGAGCACGTTCAAGCAGGCTGGGGGTCCAAGCATCTGAAGAGAGCCATGATCAAGGAGGTCTTGTCGAAAGAACAGATAGTTTTAGTGACATCATCAAGGGTGCACCAGGTAGATTTGATTCTTTTGCAGCAGATGAAACCAGAATCAAACACAATAGACTAGATTCTATAGAAGAAAGTTCAGGTAGGTTGGATGTCCAAGCATCTGAAGAGAACAATGATCAGAGAGGTACTGTCGGCGCAGAGCCTACTGATGTCAAGAGTGAGGGCCATCCAAAATGCGAGACGGGTGCTGTCGAAGATGAACATGACTTCAACCCAAGAGACATGGGGGATGGCACAAAGACAAGGGAGGAAAGCAACGGCGGCGATGAGAGCTCTACGGTTTCGCAAACGGAGTCGGCGGTTCAGCAGAATGAACCTGATGGTGCAAAGTTGACGACTCGGGGCGGCATTCGCAACCCCTTTGAGTCGAGCTTCTCTGGAGCAAACATCACGCTGGACGCGGTAGCGCCCTCTGCTCACATCGGCAACACTTCTCTTCGTTCGGACAGCAGCACGACGAGTACTCGGTCCTTCGCATTCCCAGTGTAAGTGAGGACATCTGAATAGTATCACCACTACATTCTTGTTTCTCAAGTACATAAACGCATATGTGTTCGTCCACAGGCTACAGACAGAGTGGAACAGCAGCCCGGTGAGGATGGCGAAGGCGGACCGCAGGCGTTTCAGGCGAGACCGGGGCTGGGGTTACAGGGTCCTCTGCTGTAAATTCTGAGAGCATTTTTTTCCTGTTTGATTGATGAGTCTAGCTCATGGCCGGCGGCCTCGCGCCTGAGCTAGTGTTAGCCAGCCAATGTTAAATTCATTCAAATGTTGATCGTTTCTCCCCCCCTTCCTTGCTCTTCTCCCCCCATATGCCCTGCTCTTTTATTTTTATTTACAAATAGCAGGAGGTTGATGGCCTGTCGGATTCGCTAGTGGCTTGTAATTTGCAGAGATTGTGCGTGAGAAATGAAGAGGTATAGCTTTCTTTCATGTACTGCTGCCAGCATTCCTGTTTGCTTATACATACATGTAGTGCGACGCGAGCAATGATGCCCAAAACAGAGCAAGAGTCGAAGCTATTACACTCACCAGAACGAGTTCAGTGTGCCATGACCCGGATGTGAACAAGCAACAAAATAAGTTTTGACACACATAGAACGCTGATATTCTGCAAACCTGATTACCGGTGGACATATAGGACATTACATGTAGATATAGCATACCCCCAGGCCTGCACATCCGGCACAAAACCGCCCCTTTTTTCGCACGAACTCCTTCCAGCAGTCCTTGCAGAAAACAGGGCTAAACCTGATGTCCATCTTGGATGCCAGATTAAGGCTGACCAGCTAATGATATACTGTACCAACTAGGGCATCGTTATTCCATAATATTTGGGTATCCTGCAAGCCTGCAAATCTAGCTAACTAGTTGTAGTAGCAGCAGTAGTAAAACAGAGAGCGGCTCTAGCTAAGCTAAGCTTCTTGTAACTATGTACTCTACCTACCTAGCTGCGCTCCGGGGAAAGTCTGACGGACTTAGGGCTCGTCGTCGCGAGGCTCGTCGTTGTGGATGGGCTTGCGGCGCCTCGCCCTCCACGCGTAGTCCCTCCTCAGCATGTCGTGCAACTCCTCCGCCGCGTCCACCCGGTGCCTCCTCGCCGCGGGCAACTCCACCGTCCTCACTGGCCGTGAGCCGCCGGCGTTCGAGACGGGGACAGCCTTTCCTGCGTCATCACCAACCACCTGCTGCCGGCCCCCTCCAATGTTCAGGCCATCTTTGGCCTCCAGCGCCACCACTGCAGAGAGTGCAACGATTTAGCAAGCCGATCGATCAATCCATGGGTGGATGGATGCATCTCAAAACTGACAAACATACATGGAGATTGGAGAGGAAACTCACCATGGCGAGCGCAGGCAAGGGGAAGGCAGAGCGTGAGCAATAACGGGGCGAAGAGCAAGGCAAAAACGAGGACTGCACCACTGATCCTTGTGCAGCTCATGGTGTTCAATCTTTTCCTGCGTGTGTATGTGTTTGTGTGTCAATAGGAGTTGGAAGAGAAGGTACAGGTTTGGGGTTTGCTGAGGTTTTATAGGGAAATCAGTGGCCAGTGTTTTTAGGCTAGCTGGCTTGCTTGCTAGTAAGGGGTCTAGGGATAGACATGCAGTCAAAGCTAGCTGAGGATACCTAGAGAACATCTCTTCTGACCGTACCACCGTGCTAGTTTTACTTAACGAGCCCCCAGGCAGGACTTGTTTAATGCTCTGCTCCTGGTTGTGCCTGGTGTGGTGAGTATCAACCCAAAGTATCCAAGAGCAGAGACATAATCTCACTCGGTATCTGATGGTCCTTGTAATGTTATACCTTTGAGATATAGTCACAGAGAACAGACTCGGCCCAGCTATCAAGTTTTTTTAAGTCGGCCCTTAAGGGGAGAGTATCAGGTGATACCATCTCCCCAATGCTCCCATGATACCATTTGAAACAAAAATCAAATTTAAATGTTCAAAAAATTCTGAAAAAAAATTATGTATGTTGACATCACATGAATGTACAATCACTAAAAATTTCAGGTCCAAATTCTAAATCCACATTATCATGTGATATTTTCCCGGCCCTCAAGGATCTCGGTTCATTAAAGAAAAAAGAGTTGTCTGGTTAATACATGGAAAACCGGGCTAAAACTGTCACCACGGCCCACACAGGGCAACATTGGCTATCCTGGCTACCCACGCGAAGACACGCACGCCACTGCCCACTAGAAAGAAAAAAGAGATAAATACACCGATGGTCACTGCACTTAGGAATACGCTCATTACGGTCACTATATATGATTTGACGTGAAAATAAGGTCATTATTCGACGTATGCAGTGCATAGAGGCCTGGTTTGATCACTTGTTGACCGCCACGTACTTTTCTCTGATTAGGCCAATCTTTGCATGGAGGTGTTTGTGTAACAAGTCAAAAATCCCCAATTCATCAAATCCCTAATCTGCAGCGACCCCCTCTTCAATCCCTAGCATCCTCCCTCTCTCGCGTTGCTCCGCCACCACCTTGGTCGCTGCTGCTGTGGAATCCGCCTGAACCCGGGAGATGCCA
This sequence comes from Aegilops tauschii subsp. strangulata, assembly GCF_002575655.3. Classification (NCBI taxonomy): domain Eukaryota; kingdom Viridiplantae; phylum Streptophyta; class Magnoliopsida; order Poales; family Poaceae; genus Aegilops; species Aegilops tauschii. The sequence goes on along the minus strand of NC_053036.3, from coordinate 425,858,682 downwards.
TCTCGCCGTCAGTTCCTTCCTCTCTTGTGCTCATGTCTGTCGCAGGCTCCTCCGTCTCTGTTGTCCATCGTAGGGCATTGGTGTTGCCTCTCATCTGCTGCCCGAGCAACAAGGAGGAGGTGTGCATGTATGTCTTCACGACTGACAAGCACGACGGGTGGATCTTTTCCAAATGACAGAAACATGGGGTTAGTGGTTCTCTTTGATATTTTTTTCCTTTCCATGATTTCTCTTTGGTTTTGGATGCAAAGATTCAAGTTTTTGACCTTGGCATGTATTTTGGGATAGATGACTTGTGATTTCTGGCGTTGGGGATTGGGATATGTTGAGTACCTTGTTAACAAACACTATCTCGTCGGCGATGCCGTTGTGGATGTTGGGAAACGTAGCATGCAATTCCAAAAAATTTCCTACGCTCACGCAAGATCTATCTAGGAGATGCATAGCAACGAGAGGGGGAGAGTGTGTCTACGTACCCTCGTAGACCGAAAGCGGAAGCGTTTGTTATCGCGGTTGATGTAGTCGAACTTCTTCTCGTTCCGACCGATCAAGCACCGAACGTACGACACCTCCGAGTTCTGCACACGTTCAGCTCGATGACGTCCCTCGAACTCTTGATCCAGCAAAGTGTCGAGGGAGAGTTCCGTCAGCACGACGGCGTGGTGACGGTGATGGTGAAGTGATCCGCGCAGGGCTTCGCCTAAGCACTACGTGAATATGACCGGAGGCGTAAACTGTGGAGGGGGGCGCCGCACACGGTTAACAATGTTAGTTGTGTGTTCTAGCGGTGCCCCCCCTCATATATATATAGGTTGGAGGGAAGGAGAGGCAGCCAAGGGGACGCCCCAAGTAGGAGGAATCCTACTTGGGGTCCTCCCAATTCGGCCTCCCCTTTCATATTGCTATTCGGAGTAGGAAGGGAAGAGGGGGGAGGTGGAATCCTAGTCCTTTTTTCCTTTCCTCCTTCCCCTTTTCTACTCCAATTTGGCCAGCCCATATGGGGGCCTGCCCCAGCCCCTTTGTGGCTGGTGCGTTTCCCCTCTTGGCCCATAAGGCCCATATTTTTGCCGGGGGTGCCTGGAACCCCTTCCGATGACCCGATATGTACCCGGTACCCCCGGAACACTTTCGGTGTCCGAATATCATTGTCCAATATATGAATCTTTACCTCTAGACCATTTTGAGACTCCTCGTCATGTCCGTGATCTCATCCGAGACTCCGAACAACATTCGGTCACCAAATCACATAACTCATATAATACAAAATCGTCATCGAACGTTAAGCGTGCGGACCCTACGGGTTCGAGAACTATGTAGACATGACCGAGACACTTCTCCGGTCAATAACCAATAGCGGAACCTGGATGCACATATTGGCTCCTACATATTCTACGAAGATCTTTATCAGTCAAACCGTTATGACAACATACGTTATTCCCTTTGTCATCGGTATGTTACTTGCCCGAGATTCGATCATCGGTATCTTCATACCTAGTTCAATCTCGTTACCAGGAAGTCTCTTTACTCGTTCCGTAATACATCATCCCGCAACTAACTCATTAGTCACTTTGCTTGCAAGGCTTCTTATGATGTGCATTACCGAGAGGGCCTAGAGATACCTCTCCGATACTCGGAGTGACAAATCCTAATCTCGATTCACGCCAACCCAACAAGACACCTTCGGAGATACCTGTAGAGCATCTTTATAATCACCCAGTTACGTTGTGATGTTTGATAGCACAGAAGGCATTCCTCCGGTATCCGGGAGTTGCATGATCTCATAGTTAAAGGAATATGTATTTGACATACATGAAAGCAATAGCAATATAACTGAATGATCAACATGCTAAGCTAACGGATGGGTCTTGTCCATCACATGATTCTCCTAATGATGTGATCCCGTTATGAAATGACAACTCATGTCCATGGTTAGGAAACCTTAACCATCTTTGATCAATGAGCTAGTCAAGTAGAGGCTCACTAGGGACTCAGTGTTTTGTCTATGTATTCACACATGTATTAAGGTTTCCGGTCAATACAATTCTAGCATGAATAATAAACATTTATCATGAACAAGGAAATTTAAAATAACAACTTTATTATTGCCTCTAGGGCATATTTCCTTCAGTCTCCCACTTGCACTAGAGTCAATAATCTAGATCACATCGCCATGTGATTTAACACCAATAGTTTCACATCTTTATGTGATTAACACCCATAGTTCACATCGCCATGTGACCAACACCCAAAAGGGTTTACTAGGGTCAATAATCTAGGGGCTTTGCCTAAGCACTACGTGAATATGACCAGAGGCGTAAACGTGGAGGGGGCGCCGCACACGGCTAAAAATGTTTGTTGTGTGTTCTAGCGGTGCCCCACCTCAAATATATAGGTTGGAGGGGAGGAGAGGAAGCCAATGGGGGCGCCCCAAGTAGGAGGAATCCTACTTGGGGTCCTCCCAATTCGGCCTCTGTAACATCCCAAATTTTCAATTTGGAATGTTATACATTAGATCATCATTGCATAGCATACTTATTTGCATTTTCGGCAAATCCTCGAAAAATCCTAAGCAACTCAAGGACCCTCGGAGAGAGTTGGGGATGTTCTCGATTTTCATATTTGATTTTTATCAAATAATGAAACAAGGATTTTTTTTGTTTTTAATTATTTTTCTCTCCGAAAAATATTTCGTATTAAAATAAATGAGAGGAGAAAATATGACTTCTCCAAAATAATTGAAATATTGGGGGGGGGGGGAATATTAAAATCAAATATTGGATTTTATTCGAATTTTATTGGCAATTTTAATTGCATTAATTTTTTTTTGCACGTTTTCAAAACTGCATTTTTGGGCCAAGAAAATGTTCATCTCGTTCTAATTATTTTAATTAGACGGGAAAAATTTGTTTTAGTATTTTTGGATTTTTATTTATTTTTTTACGATTTTTTTATATTCGGCGAAACTATTTAAAAAAAACGTCGAGCGCCGACTGGGCCGAAGCCCAGCCGCGCGGCCCAGCCCGCCCGCGAGCCGTCTCCCTCCTGGAGACCGCCGCCGCCGAGTCCCGATCGGGGACGAGACCCGCCGCCGCCCGTCGCCCCCTCCCCAAGGCAGGCCCCCCTCCTTATATACCCCTCCTACCCCGCCGCCTCTCCCTCATCTCGTCCCCGAAGCCGCCGCCGCCGAGGAGCCCCGCCCCGCCGCCCGCCCGCCGCCCGCCCGCCGCCGAAGGAGGAGCCGCCGTACGCCGCCGCCCGTCGCCCCCGCCGACGCCCGCACCCCGCCGCCCCTCGCCGCCCTCGCCGACCCGCCGGAGCCCGTCCCGAGCCCTGCCGGAGTTGCCCCGACGAGGTAGCCGCAGCCGCCGTTCGGTTTTTTCAAAAAAAAACCGTTTGGTTTATTTTTTTAGTTTGGTTTATTTTTTTTATTTTTTTCGGTTAATTATCTAATGAGCGTTCACCGTTCCGTTTGTTTTAACGAACGTGTTCGTCGGTTTGACGCTGTTAACGAACGTCCGTTCGTTTAACTGTTCGTCAGTTTTCTTTTTCGTCGGATTTTCTGCGATTATTCCAGATCGCGATTTCTGATCAGATTTTCGTTCTGGTTTTACTTTTCGCTCGTTTATCGGAATCAGGCGATTCAAGCGCCTAGAGTTTCGTCTCGAAATTCTATTTTCGTTTAACCTACTCAAACAAGTTTTTGCTACTGTAAAATTTGACTTAGATCCAGATTAGTAAATGAAGCTTGTTTCTTTGGCCGTTTGACTTTCGTTGCTTCGTTTGATTTGATTCTTTTTGCAAACCGGAGTTCTTAAGTTGAACTTTCTGGTTAGATCTTTATTTGAGTTTTACTTGTGCATTAGATGAGTGCTTATTGTTTGCTTGTTTGTTTGCGATAGAGTACCCGGAGTGCGCCGCTTGCTACTTCGAATCTCTAGGTTTCACGGATCATCAGCAAGGCAAGTAACACTTTGATCATACCTCTTTTACTACCCAGTTTTATTGCATTAGATCAACCCTCAAACATTGCATGGCTAGGATCTAATTAAAATGTGGGAATTGGGAAGTAGATGAGGTAGTACCTATTACCTGTTCCATTATCAAACCCTTGGGAATTACTTCTACGTTTTCCTATATTGCTATGCTATGCTTGTAGACGTGGATTGGGTTTGAGAGATATTCACTACAGTTGTGAGATTGTTAATTAATGGTTTACTTAAGGTGGCAACTAAAACTCACATCTGGGTGGATTGAGGTACCTGGGTATTCCAGAATTGCCTGTTTTTCTTTTGGACCGCCACCCAGGTTCAAAGGGATCATGAGATTTTTCATGCTAGAAACTTCCGTGTGCAGCCGCAAGCTATTATGGGCTCTAGCATAGTTTATTAAGTTGTGTGAACTCTTACAGTGGTAGACTAGCAGATGTAGGGGATGTAGGTGGTACAGTCTATCACATCGTAAGGTGCAAACGCTTCTGAAAGACTATGTCTCGGTCATCCGTTTCTCAAACATCATGTAGTGCGAGAATCCAGCGGAGGCGATCGAGTCTTGTGGGAAAAGTGCACAAACCTCTGCAGAGTGTATAAACTAATCATGGTTAGCCGTTTCCCCGGTTATGGACATCTTGAGTATCTAGTACTTGGATTATCATGTGAATCTCATCACCATGTTATTTTAATTAATATTGTTGGGTTAATGATGATACTTAATTGGGATTGAGATGCTGTCAACCATCTCAATGTTTAACAACCACCATGATAGTTAAATAAAATTTATTCCTTTGTAGTAGGGAAAAACTGGCTTTTCGCAAAACTGTAACCATAGAGCTTTCTACCAGCCATATATGCATGTAGTATAGTATTATTATGTTCATTACTCTCTATGTGTTACATTGCCAGCATATTCCATGTGCTGACCCGTTTTCGGGCTGCAACATTTCATGTTGCAGACTTTTCAGACGACGAGTAAGGTGCCTTAGGTCGTGGTCTTATACTCAGTGATGATGTTGGAGTTGATGGACTCACTTATCTTCCAAGTCTTCCGCTGTTATCGTATTAGATGGCCTTAAGCCATATTTATCATACTTATACTCTTTTGAGATATTCGTTGTAATAAGTGTGTGATTGCTACTCTGTTATAAATCCTCCATTTGTACTGTGCGTGTCAGCATTACTGATCCAGGGATGACACTGGTGCACAGCAGCACAGACTGTTTGAGGTCTGGTCGCTACAGCCTCCCCCCTTTCCTATTCCTATTCGGAGTATGAAGGGAAGAGGGGAAGGGGGAATCCTATTCCCTTTTTCCTTTTCTCCTTCCCCTTTTCTACTCCAATTTGGACAGCCCATATGGGGGGGGGCGCACAAGCCCCTTCGTGGCTGGTGCGTTTCCCCTCTTGGCCCATAAGGCCCATATCTTTTGCCGGGGGTGCCCGGAACCCCTTCCGGTGACCCGATATGTACCCGGTACCCCCCGGAACACTTCCGATGTCCGAATATCATCGTCCAATATATGAATCTTTACCTCTAGACCATTTCGAGACTCCTCGTCATGTCCGTGATCTCATCCGGGACTCCGAACAACATTCGGTCACCAAATCACATAACTCATATAATACAAAATCGTCACCGAACGTTAAGCTTGCGGACCCTACGGGTTCGAGAACTATGTAGGCATAACCGAGACACTTCTCCGGTTAATAACCAATAGCGGAACCTGGATGCTCATATTGGATCCTACATATTCTACGAAGATCTTTATCGGTCGAACCATTATGACAACATACATTATTCCCTTTGTCATCGGTATGTTACTTGCCCGAGATTCGATCGTCGGTATCTTCATACCTAGTTCAATCTCGTTACCGGCAAGTCTCTTTACTCGTCCTGTAATACATCATCCCGCAACTAACTCATTAGTCACTTTGCTTGTACCAGAGATTCGATCGTTGGGTTGCTGTTTTTTTGCTTGTTTTTTACATCGCAAAAATGAATATCAAACGGAGTCCAAACACCGCGAAACTTTTTGTGGATTTTTTATGGGCCAGGAGACTCCCGATGGGCCGGAGCAGCACCTGGGGGGTGCCCCGAGGGGGCACAACCCACTAGGGCACGCCAGGGCCCCCTGGCACGCCCAGGTGGGTTGTGCCCACCTCGGTGGCCTCCCGTAACCCTTCTTTGCACTATAAATTCCCAAATATACCGAAAACCCTCGGGGTTAACCTAGATCAGAAGTTTCGCCGCCGCAGGGCTCCGTAGACACCGAAGACCAATCTAGACTTGTTCCGCCACCGTGCCGGAGGGGGGAATCATCTTCGGTGGCCATCTTCACCATCCCGGCGGCCACCACGATGAGGAGGGAGTAGTCCACCCTCGGGGTTGAGGGTTTGTACCAGTAGCTATGTGTTTAATCTCTCTCTCTCGTGATCTATATCATGGGCTTTGTTAATATAGTCAGATCATATGACGCTTCTCCCCTCTATACCCTTGTTGTGATGAATTGAATCTTTACCCTTAGAAGTTTTGTCTTGTCGGACTGAATATTCAGATATGAGAACACATGCTGTATGTCTTGCGGTATGAATACTTGAGGTGACAATGGGGTATCATGTTGATTCACTTGATATGTGTTTTGGCATTCAACTCACGGATTCCCGCGGTGACATTGGGATAATCTATGCATAGGGGTTGATGCACGTTTTTATTATCTTTTCTCCGATAGAAACTTTGGGGTCTCCTTGTAGTTCTTTGTGTTGGATTGAGTATTATGAATATGAATTTGCTTTGGTGTTATTTAAGTACGAACTCTAGAATAGATCGAAAGGAAAGAATTGCTTTATGTTATTTTAGTACGAACTCTTGAATAGATCGAACGGAAAGAATAGCTTTGAGGTGGTTTCGTACCCTACAAACAATTCCTATCTTTTTTTATCCGCTAATAGGAACTCGGGAGTGATTCTTTATTGCTCGTTGAGGGATAATCATATGATCCAACTATGTTAGCACTGTTGAGAGATTGCACTAGTGAAAGTACGGATCCTAGGCCTTGTTTTTAAGCATTGCAATACCGTTTTTGTGCCTGTTTACTATTTGCTACCTTGATGTTTTTATTTATTCAGATTATAAAAATATATTTCTACCATCAATATTACACTTTTATCACCATCTCTTCGCCGAACTAGTGCACCTATACAATTTGCCATTGTATTGGGTGTGTTGGGCACACAAGAGATTTCTTGTATTTGGTTGCAGGGTCGTTTGAGAGAGACCATCTTCATCCTACACCTCTCACGGATTGATAAACCTTATGTCGGGGAAACGACACCTATGGGATCCCGGGGAATCCCTTCTACGGTTGGCGGGGCGTGGAGCTGCGCAAAGAGCAGGTCTATCGATGAGCGCAAGGGGATTTTTACCCAGGTTCGGGCCGCAAACGATGCGTAAAACCCTAGTCATGCTTGTCTGTGTTTATTTGGTGTGAACTAGCTGCGGTGCATGCCCAGTCCAAAAAAGTCCGAATCCTTCCATAGTACGCCTCGGGCCTCCTTTTATATGTCAAAGGGGTCGCCACAATGGCACACAGGAGGTGGAAAGTTTCTACAGTGTATAATTTTATCCCCTGGCACCGTAGGACAAACGCATTTAATGCGCTGCCTACGTGCCCTCTTGCTTTATCGGGGACGACAACAGAGCTCGTCCCGTCCGTTGCCGCCTCGCCTTGCTTCGACGCGCGTCCAAGCTGACGAGGCATGCAGCACCATGCTGGCTGGCTTGCTGCTGTGGTGACAGGGCCTTCAGGAAGATCTGCATGACACCACGCAGGTGCTTGACTAGTTCGCCTAGAAGTTGCATGCCGCCACGCAGGCGCTTGCCTAGTTGGCGGGCTGGTTGCCGCGTCGTAACGGGCGTGGGGCAGCGAAGCTTTGGTAGGCGCGGGCCTGGCCTCGGCCCCGCAGATGCCCCCGGCAAGGGTCTTGCCGGGGTCTCGTGGTCGTCCCCGGCAAGGATCTTGCCGGGGGTCTTCGTCTGTCTCCGGCAAGGATCTTGCCGGGGGTCTTCGTCAGTCCCCGGCAAGGATCTTGCTGCGGGTCTTCGTCTTCGGGTTCCCATCTAGATTCGCAGGCCTTTGGTCTTCACAAAGATCTGCACGCCACCACACGGGCACCCCTGGGTCTTGGTCCTGACGTTGTCGATGGTGTCAGAGCTCTCAGGCTCAAGGGTGGCGGCCTTGCTGGTGTGGGGCAAGTCACCCCGGCAAGGCTCTTGCCGGGGCTATGTAGGCCGTCCCGGCAATGGTCTTGCCGGGGGAAGCCCATCTTGCCCCTTCGCTCTTCATGCCTCTGGCTTGAGTGTTGCCTTGGCAGTCTCGTACCTTTGCTTCTTCTGCCTCGCTGAGCATGGCCGCAGGTGAGGCTACGACTGCCCGCGCACAAGTAAAGGGGTACAAAAAGACCCCTACTTTTGTACACCGACAGGAGCCCCCAGGCTCGGGCCACACATAAGCGCGAAGCGTTGTTGGGCCAGGCCCAAAACGGTGCGCGAGTACGCGTGGCAGAGTTTTGACCGCGGTAACTTCTTCGACTGTTGCGCTTCCCCACGACCCGCATTGAGTGTGTGACGTGGGGGTTGTGCGTGGAACGGTCGTAGCACACTTGCGTCACCCTGTGGTGAATAGTAAAGAGGCGGCCCGCGTCTTCCCCTAAAAAAGAGGAAACCGCAGGGGCGCTGCTCATTTACCCTCCACGCCCTTTCCAATCTCGGAACCGCTGTTCCCCTCTTCTTCTCTAAGCACAAATTGGAGCTTTTGCCTTTGCTCGCTGCCGCCGCGCCCCCATTGCCCTTGATCCCCTACCCCCTCTCAGCCGCCATGGCGCCCAAGGCAAGCAAGGGCAAGGGAGCGGCCAAGGACACTGGGGGGAAGGAGGCGCCAGAGAGCGAGTTGGTGGAGTTGCGGACGCAGTATGCCCTCTTCACCTTGATGGTTGATGCACTGACCCTCAAGGAGAAGTTTCGGCCCTTGTGGGGGAGGGAGACGTCGGGGAATCCTGCCACACGCATCGTCCCTGCCTCCTTCGCCAAGGCCAGTCCAAATCGATATCCCTTCTTTGTCGACTATTTCTCCTGCGGGCTCTGCCCACCTTTCTCAGGTTTCTTCAACGGCATCATGCATACCTACGGCTTCCACCTTCTGGACCTTACGCCGAACACCGTGGCGTGCATGGCCTTCTTTGCCCATCTTTGCGAGGGCTTCGCCGGAGTGCTCCCCAACACGGCGCTCTTCCACCATTACTTCACCCTCACATCCAACCAAGGGGTGCCATCTCTGGCTGCATCACTTGGATCTCAAGGACCCAGAGCAAGGGCACGTACCCGGAGGGTGCCCAGAAGGAGAGGTGGGACGAGTGGCGGGGCCGGTGGTGTTGGATCGAGGAGGCAGATCCGCAGGAGTTCTGCCGGGTCTGTCGGAGGCCGCCAGTCCGCAGCAAGGACTGGGGTGATGTCGACGCCGACGACAAGAGGCTCATGGTTGCCACAACCAGGATCCATCGCCTCACCTCGGCCAGGCTTACTCTTGAGATGATCGGGCTGACTTCATCCATTGCCGGATTGCCCCTCTGCACAATAAGGGGAGGCCGGCATGGGATTTCAGGAACGCGGCCGATATCGTGAGGCTCCGCCCCGGCCTGAACCACAACTTCACGGTGCTACAGTATGCTCATCTTTGCCAGAGGCTTTTCTAGCTCAAGGTTGACGAGGTCGGCATGGTCGAGAGGACTGGCAAGGCCGCCAAGGCTGGCAAGTCTCTGTTCGGGTTGCTAGCAGGGGTCGTCCCATTGAGCAACAACTCTTGCCAGACCGCCATCATCGCCATGATGCCGATTTTCAATGCGCATGGCCTCGGTCCGACCTGGGCCAAGCCAAAGGCGGAGCTGGTGTAGACATTCTTCGACAACTTGTCGGAGAGGTATGTTCGTGACGAGCCATAGCTCATCCGCAACACCACCGCGAAAGAGCTGGCGTACATTGCTGCCAGGGCGGAGGAGGGAGCACTTGTCGAGGAGGCCGGCAGCCTCGGCACTATGGAGGACGAGGCCGACATGGCCGCAGAAGAGAAGGGGTTCGCCGAGTGGACGGGGTCTACCGGGGAACCCGGTGGCACCGGTGCTGGGGCTCCCCTTGCTGAAGAAGCGGTCGAGGAGTCGGCCGAAGAGGAGACCGGTGCGGATGTCTCCTCGTCCCCAGGGAGGAAACGCGTCCTGCTGCGGGCTGGTTCCGGCGAGCCGGTTCAGCCCGGCAAGACCGCACAACGGGAACGGGCCCAGGCGCAGCCCGCGCGCCAGACGAGGGTTGCGGTAGCGAAGAAGGCCGCGGTTGCCGCCGCCTCCTTGTCCAAGCGGCCCAGGACTCCATCCCATTCTCCTCCCCTTGTGGATGCCGCCCCGGAGGCCAATTTCGACCTTGGGTCGTTCAGCCCGAAGAGGAAGAGGAGGCCAGCGGAGGAGGACGAGTAAGCACCTTGCCCCTCACCATTTCCTGACCCTCTGCCAGTGCCATCTTTCCCTGACTTGATCTTATCTTCACAGTGACACGGCGATGCTGGCCCAGAGGGCGGCGAAGAGGGCCAAAGCTTCGACGGGCGGTGAGCACTCCGCGCACACCGGCGTTGGTGGTGATCAGCCCAGACAACAGCCATGGCGCAGCCCCCGCTTCAGCCCCAGCGTGAGTTCATTATTCACTCCCCATCGACGGGCGTTGGGGTGTGTATCCTTGGTGCTGACCTTGCCGGGTTCGCAGGAGGACAGCGGCAAGAGGAGGAGCCGCTGAGGGCCACCCCCGACACGCCGCCCCCGTCAACCACGCCACCCAGAGGGGTGTCACCGGCAAGGGCATCTACCGCCAAGCCCACGCGCACGGAGGAAGAGGGGGAAAGCTTGGGCGCTGGTGGCTCCGTCCCGGCAACGAACGTTGGTGGGGAGGGAACCACTTCTTCCCAATTCGGCACGGTAAGTCGCCTCCCTCCCGTCCCTTCCTATCTCTGCCATGCGATGTTCTTACTTTTCCTTGTTCTGAACTTTGATTTTGGCCTCGCTTCATTCTCCTTTCCGGTTTCCAGACCCTCCCTCGACGGACCAGATAGACATCGACACTGTCATTGAGGAGGTCAGCAAGGATGCCGAAGCTGAGGCCACCAAGATCGCGGCTGGGGAAGCCGCCAAGTCCGCCGCCGAGGAGGCCGCTAAGGGGCCTGGCAGGGAGACCGGCGAGGCTACTGCCGGGGAGGCCGGCAAGGGGCCTGCCGGGGAGACCGGTGAGGCTGCTGCCGAGGAGGCCACCAAGCCCGCTGCCGAGGAGGCCGCCAAGGGGCCTGCCAGGGAGGGGGTGACCAACCTTCCTCCCTGCAGCCCCCACCCCGGGTAAGTGCTTGAGGGTGGGCGATGATCTGTTCATCTACCTCCCAGGGACGACAAGCACCAGAGCGCCAGCCGAAGGGGAGGTCTTCGATGATGAGGCGCTCGCCACCGCCGGGCTCCAGGTTGTCGATGAACCGAGCGCCAGCGGCGGCGGTTCCCAAGAGGAGCAGCTCCTCCGGGCCATGAGCGCCAATTTCCAGAAGCTTCAGGCGCTCCACCGTGCGCTCCAGGATAAGCTGAACTCTAGGATGGCGGCTGTGGACAAGGCGGAAGCAGATTTTTAGGAGTGCATCGCTCAGACGCAAATCTGGTTTGGCGAGGCCCGACAGGAACTGAGGACCACCCAGGATGAGTTGGGTGAGCGCAAGCGAGAGCTCCTCCTGAAGCAGGCCGACATCGAGAAGGCCCAAGAGGTGGAGAAGGAACAAGCCGCGAAGGACGAAGCTGACTGGCAGCAGCAGCAAGCTTTGCTGGACACCCAGGAGGAAGACCTCGTTGCTCATGAACAGACGCTTGTCGCCACGCTCCGTGGCAAGGATGAGGAAATTGAGAAGACCGTCGCGCAGCGGACCCAGGAGCTAGAGCGGAAGCATAAGGATGCACTTGATGCTCTGGCCCTGGACCAAGCCGGCAAGGTGGAGAAGCTGGAGTTGGAGCGGGAGGAGCTGAAGAAGTTGATCTCAAAGCTGACGGAGGACAGGGACACGGCTAAACGCACTCTGGCGGATTTGCAGGTCGCCACCTCCGACAAGACCAAGCTGCTCTCCGAGGCCAACAACTCCATTGGTGATCTGAAGCTGAAACTGGACACCTTGGAGGAGACGCTTTCGGAGGTCAGGGCCCGTGAGGAGACCCTGAACAAGGCCCTTGAGAGCAAGAGGAATCTGTGGAAGGATGACACCACTGCCCACAAGGACTATGTGGACAGCATAAATCTCTGGACCGGCCGCCTCATCGACGTTGCAGAGAGGCTCACCATGCAGCTATCCGCCATGGGCATGCCGGACTTCAGGTACTCCCAGGAGGTGAACATAAGCGCCAATGCTAGGCTGACCCTGTTCTTTGAGGGTGTCCTCGACGCCCTGAAGCAGCTCTGCTCTAGTCGAGCTACTTATCTAGCCGATGAGGCTCGGAAGCTTTGCCGAGGCGCCCTGACCAAGGTGCTCACCAAGGTCGCGTTCTGGAACCATAGCGCCGACTTCGCCAACGTGCTTGAGAGCTTGCCGGAGGATGCGGACCTCACGACACTCGAAGAGCGTATCAAGCCCATCATCAGCTGCGTTGACGGAGTCAAGATGTTGGAAGGCCAGCGCTGGGACTAGCCACCCTGTTTCTCATTGCCGCTGCAAGTTCATACCCAAGACAATTTTATCTTAAGTTAGAACCACGACAACTATTGATGTAACATAACTTTGCAGTATTCTGAAATAGCGCGTGCTATCTTCCTGTTTGATCTTTCTTTGTATGTACGCACCCTACGCTTAGTTGGATAGGTTTGCCAGCGCGTAAACCCGTGCTGTGGCGCTTTGAGGAACGGATCCTTTGCAGCCTGCCGAGGGGCGCTTGCTGCCGGGCAAGCCACCTTGCCATTCTCGGCGCAACCGCTTGAACTGTTGAGCGGACTCAAAACAGAACAAGGGCGTTGCCAATAGCGGAAAGGTTCCTTTGCGTGCAGGTTCTCCATACAAGGAGCGAGATCTTTCGAGGAAGATAACCCTATAAAAAAGGAAAATTGCTCAAGGATTTGTGTGACTTAGCTTTTCGTTTCCACGCGGATGGTTGTTGCGGCTGCAGACGACACCGCTCGCCTGGCTGACGGCACCAGAGTGATGGAGATGACTTTGACCTCCTCCGCCGCCAGCATCTGCCCTGTCGCCTGCCCGCGCTGGCATGGGCAGACCGGCTCCAGACGAGCCGACCGCTGGGGACGCTTTCTTCTTCGGAGCCATCGCGATCAAGGAGTCGATGCGCTAACTTTTAGACCAGATTTTCACAGCCTCAGCGCCCCCTACCTGGCGCGCCAAAGATGTTGGGGAAATGAAACCTATGGGATCCCGGGGAATCCCTTCTATGGTTGGCGAGGCATGGAGCTGCGCAAAGAGCAGGTCTATCGATCAGCGCAAGGGGATTTTTACCCAGGTTCGGGCCGCAAACGATGCGTAAAACCCTAGTCCTGCTTGTCTGTGTTTATTTGGTTTTCTTGAGCTCTTGAACTAGCTGCGGTGCATGCCCAGTCCAAAAATGTCCGAATCCTTCCACAGTACGCCTTGGGCCTCCTTTTATATGTCAAAGGGGTCGCCACAGTGGCACACAGGAGGTGGAAAGTATCTACAGTGTATAAGTTTATCCCCTGGCACCGTAGGACAAACGCATTTAATGTGCTGCCTATGTGCCCTCTTGCTTTATCAGGGACGACAACAGAGCTCGTCCCGTCCGTCACCGCCTCGCCTTACTTCGACGCGCGTCCAAGCTGACGAGGCATGCAGTGCCATGTTGGCTGGCTGCTGTGCTGGTGTGGTGACAGGGCCTTCAGGAAGATCTGCATGCCACCACGCAGGTGCTTGACTAGTTGGCCTAGAAGTTGCATGCCGCCATGCAGGCGCTTGCCTAGTTGGCGGGCTGGTTGCCACGTTGGAACGAGCGCGGGGCAGCGAAGCTTTGGCAGGCGCGGCCTGGCCTCGGCTCCGCAGATGCCCCCGGCAAGGGTCTTGTCGGGGTCTCATGGCCGTCCCCAGCAAGGATCTTTCCGGGGGTCTTCGTCTATCTCCGACAAGGATCTTGCCGGGGGTCTTCGTCTATCTCCGGCAAGGGGGGTCTTCGTCAGTCCCCGGCAAGGATCTCTCCGCGGGTCTTCGTCTTCTGGTTCCCGTCTAGATTCACAGGCCTTTGGTCTTCACAAAGATCTGCACGCCACCACGCGGGCACCCCTGAGTCTTGGTCCTGACGTTGTCAATGGTGTCAGAGCTCTCAGGATCAAGGGTGGCGGCCTTGCTGGTGTGGGTCAAGTCACCCCGGCAAGGCTCTTGCCGGGGCTATGTAGGCCGTCCCAGCAAGGGTCTTGCCGGGGGAAGCCCATCTTGCCCCTTCGCTCTTCATGCCTCTGGCTTGAGTGTTGCCTTGGCAGTCTCGTACCTTTGCTTCTTTTGCCTCGCCGAGCATGGCCGCAGGTGAGGCTATGACTGGCCGTGCACAAGCAAAGGGGTACAAAAAGACCCCTACTTTTGTACACCGACACCTTAGGTCATCCACTTGAGGGAAAATTGCTACTGTCCTACAAAACTCTGCACTTGGAGGCCCAACACGTGTCTACAAGAATAAAGTTGTGTAGTAGACATCACTGGAGCCTCCACAGAACGAACATGGAGGATGATGGTTGATACATCCATTTTGCATCATGTTTACCTACTGTTATTTATATTTTTTATGTATAATAATGCTTTTTGGAGTAATTCTAATGCCTTTTCTCTCATAATATGCAAGGTGCACACAAAGAGGGAGAATTCCGGCAGCTGGAAATCCGGACTTGAAAAAGCTACGACAGGCTACCTATTTTGCACACCTCCAAATGAGCTGAAAGTTGACGGGGAATTCTTATGGAATATATGAATAATACTAGAGCAAATAACTACTGGAGGGGGGCCACCTGGTGAGCACAAGACACCAGGGCGCGCCTGGCCACCCAGGCACGCCCTGGTGGGTTGTGCTCAGCCCAGCCCACCTCCGGTGCCCATCTTCTGGTATATAAGTCATTTTGACCTAGAAAAATAAGCAGAGGACTTTCAGGACGAAGCGCTGCCGTCTTGAGGCGGAACTTGGGCAGGAGCACTTTTGCCCTCCGGCGGAGCGATTCCATCGGGGGAACTTCCCTCTCGGAGGGGGAAGTCATCATCATCACCAACAACTCTTCCATCTTGGGGAGGGCAATCTCCATCAACATATTCAACAACACCATCTCCTCTCAAACCCTAGTTCATCTCTTTTATTCAATCTTTGTAACGGAACTATAGATTGGTACTTGTGGGTGACTAGTAGTGTTGATTACATCTTGTAGTTGATTACTATATGGTTTATTTGGTGGAAGATTATATGTTCAGATCCAATATGCTATTTAATACCCCTCTAATCATGAGCATGATTATCATTTGTGAGTAGTTACTTTTGTTCTTGATGTCACGCGAGAAATCTTGTTGCAAGTAATCATGTGAACTTTATATGTGTTCGATTTTTTGATGGTATGTATGTTGTGAGTGAAGGAAATATGCCCTAGAGGCAATAATAAAGTTGTTATTTTATGTTTCCTTATATCATGATAAATTTTTATTATTCATGCTAGAATTGTATTAACCGGAAACTTGATACATGTGTGAATACATAGACAAAACAAAGTGTCCCTAGTATGCCTCTAATTGACTAGCTCGTTAATCAAAGATGGTTAAGTTTCCTGACCATAGACATGTGTTGTCATTTTATGAACGGGATCTCATCATTAGGAGAATGATGTGATGGACAAGACCCATCCGTTAGCTTAGCATAATGATCGTTAAGTTTTATTGCTATTGCTTTCTTCATGACTTATACATATTCCTTTGACTATGAGATTCTGCAACTCCCAAATACCGGAGGAACACCTTGTGTGCTATCAAACGTCACAATGTAACTGGGTTATTATAAATATGCTCTACGAGTGTCTCCGAAGGTGTTTGTTTGGTTGGCATGGATCAAGATTAGGATTTGTCACTCCGAGTATCGGAGAGGTATCTCTAGGCCCTCTCGGTAATGCACATCACTATAAGCCTTGCAAGCAATGTGATTAATGAGTTAGTTGCGGGATGATGCATTACGGAACGAGTAAAGAGACTTGCCAGTAACGATATTGAACTAGGTATGAGGATACCGACAATCGAATCACGGGCAAGTAACATACCGATGACAAAGGGAATAACGTATGTTGTCATTGCGGTTTGATTGATAAAGATCTTCGTAGAATATGTAGGAACCAATATGAGCATCCAGGTTCCGTTATTGGGTATTGACCGGAGAGGTGTCTCGGTCATGTCTACATAGTTCTCGAACCCGTAGGGTCCGCACGCTTAACATTCGATGACGATTTTGTATTATATGAGTTATGTGATTTGGTTACCGAATGTTGTTCGGAGTCCCGGATGAGATCACAGACATGACGAGGAGTCTCGAAATGGTCGAGAGGTAAAGATTCATATATAGGACGATAGTATTCGGACAGCGAAAGTGTTCCGGGGGTACCGGGTACGTATCGGGTCACCGGAAGGGGTTCCGGGAAACCCCCAGCAAGCTATATGGGCCTAATGGGCCAAGAGGGGAAACACACCAGCCACTAAGGGGCTGGTGCGCCCCGCCCCCCATATGGGTTGGCCAAATTGGAGAAGGGAAGGGGAAGAAGGAAAGGAAAAAAAGGGAATAGGATTCGCCCTTCCCCCTCTTCCCTTCCTACCGCGAATAGGAATAGGAAAGGGGGGAGGCCGAATTGGGAGGACCCCAAGTAGGATTCCTCCTAATTGGGGCGCCTCCTTGGCTGCTTCTCCTCCGCTCCAACCTATATATATATGGGGGGGCACCGCTAGAACACTCAACAAACATTGTTAGCCGTGTGCGGCGCCCCCCTCCACAGTTTACGCCTCCGGTCATATTCATGTAGTGCTTAGGCGAAGCCCTGTGCGGATCACTTCAACATCACCGTCACCACGCCATCGTGCTGACGGAACTCTCCCTCGACACTTTGCTGGATCAAGAGTTCGAGGGACATCATCGAGCTGAACGTGTGCAGAACTTGGAGGTGTCGTACGTTCGGTGCTTGAACGGTCGGAACGAGAAGAAGTTCTACTACATCAACCGCATTGTCAAACGCTTCCGCTTTCGGTCTTCGAGGGTACGTGGACAAACTCTCCCCCTCTCGTTGCTATGCATCTCCTAGACAGATCTTGCGTGAGCGTAGGAACTTTTTGAAATTGCATGCTACGTTCCCCAATAGTGATTCCCTTGGTGGTGTCATGTGAACGTCGACTACATGGCACTTCACCATATTTGGGCCTAAGGGAATGCATTGTGGAGTAGTTATTAGATGATGGGTTGCGAGAGTGACCGAAGCTTAGACCCTAGTTTATGCGCTATTCTGTAAGGGACCGATTAGATCCAAATGCTATGGTTAGAATTTATTCTTAATACTTTTCTCATAGTTGCGGATGCTATCGAGGGGGTTAATCATAAGTAGGAGGTTTGATCAACTAAGAACAATACCTAAGCACCGATCCACCCACATATCAAATTATCAAAGTAGCGAACACAAATCAAACCAACATGATGAAAGTGACTAGATGAAATTCCCGTGTACCCTTAAGAACACTTTGCTTATCATAAGAGACAGTTTTGGCCTGTCCTTTGCCTCAAAAGGATTGGGCTACCTTGCCGCACTTTTGTTACTATTATCGTCACTTACTTGTTACAAATTATCTTGCTATCAAACTACTCGTTACTTATAATTTCAGTGCTTGCCGACATTACCTTGCTGAAAACCACTTGTCATTTCCTTCTGCTCCTCGTTGGGTTCGATACTCTTACTTATCGAAAGGACTACGATTGACTCCCTATACTTGTGGGTCATCAATGGTCATTTCCACCCAGGTCGTTGCCAAGGTTTGACCATGCCGTGTCCAGAACGCTACCTAGTTGCTGCGCGCAGATTGCTTGAGACGCTCGCTACTGCATGAAGATCATTGCTGATTCGTCGTCCGCCCTCGTGCGTGCCTTGCATCAAAGCCATCGCCTGGAGCCCCGCCGCCATCGTCAACCGCACGAGCTTTGCCCGACAGCATCGTCCGACGGCAGCGAGGGAAGCGGGAGAGGTAGGAAGGTCGCAGAGAGATCGGATCGAAAGCCTCCTGTGCCGCCCATGCCAAATAGATGACCACCTGCATCGGTGTCCAGATAGCTCCGACTTGAGCGACAATCCTAGCAGGAGAAACAACGTTGAGCCTACGCCGAGCCAAATGCTGCAGCCGAACCGCAACCCGTGTCACCGTCACCACTGAGGCACCTCCTCTACAACTCCGATTCCACAAGGACATGACAAGGCAAGGAGATCCCTTGAACACGCTAGGACACTCCAACTACCAAACCCAGCCGCAACCCTAATCCACCAGAAGCCTCCATCATCGCCAAATAGGAGATCACACCAATAGACCTAGGGCGGCCGCCCTAGCATCCCTGCAACAAGTAGTGGTAGAACTTGCAACCAAACTCCAAGATGATGTATTCAGGAAGGACCACAATGCAGGAGCACTGCCATCACCCGTTCCATGTAGGAACAATGGTTACCCTAGAGTCTGAGAGAGGAGGTCATGGGCTCTCAAGCCACGACGCCTCCAAGGAGGTGAGCGACACCTACAAGCGTCGCTATCATTGGCTCTGGTCAACCCGGAGCAAGGCTTTCGCCCCGAGCAGTGATAACCCACAAGTATAGGGGATCAATCATAGTCCTTTCAAAAAGTAAGTGTGTTGAACCCAATGAGGAGCAGTAGGAAATGATAAGCAGTTTTCAGCAAGGTATTGTCTGCAAGCACTGAAATTACCGGTACTAGATAGTTTGATAGCAGGGTAATTTGTAACGAGCAACAAGTAGTAATGGTAAAAAAAGGTGCAGCAAGGTAGTCCAATCCTTTTTGTAGCAAAGGACTGCCCGAAACGGTCTCTTATAATAAGCAAAGCATTCTTGAGGACACACGGGAATTTCATCTAGTCAAATTTATCATGTTTCTTTGATTCGCGTTCGCTACTTTGATAAGTTGATATGTGGGTGGACCGGTACTTGGGTGCTATTCTTACTTGAACAAGCCTCCCACTTATGATTACCCCCTCTCGCAAGCATCCGCAACTACGAAAGAAGAATTAAGATAAATCTAACCCAAAGTCCATCACCATGTTATAGATAATGTTTGTGCAACCCCAAAGTCCATCATCCCGTAAGAAGTGACTACAATGCTGTCATGGTCTAAGTAACTAAGCATACGTTAACTCTTCATGTTATATCGATTGACTTGTGACGATTGCATCTCAAATTATAACAAACAAGTTGGGTCAATTCAATATGATTGTTCTTCTAACATCATACTCTCAATGTTGTTTTGGGACTATCATTACACTTAATGATATCCCAAGATCCGGAAAACATGATCAACATACAACACTTGAGCTAGTCCTAGAGGCGAGACTAGGAATCAAGTTTTACCATTTATCATTCCACACGTGCTAATGAGTTTTCCGCTAAATCGCATATTCTAGAATCATAACAACTATAGCATAGAATATAAACTCTTTATTATAAACATGGAAATAAATAATACAATATTGTTGACTCTAGGGTATATTTCCAACTGAGAGCTCCGACAGCTCTGCCCTGACCGAAGAGGTCTTCATGGCCAACACCGAGAATGGGGCTAAGAGTGTAGACGTGGACAAGATCCTGACCATAACATCACCGGAACCTCTCTTGAGGCTCAAGCACTCGAGGCAACCCGAGAGAACCTATGTGATCTCAACTCTAGCGGACAATCACCAGCTAGGGCATGGCACTCCGGAAGCATAAAAGACCCCACAAGCTGCAGATCATGGTGAAAAAATGGTGGTGCAGCAGAACACACTCTGTTTACAGTGCGATGATCCGACAACTCAATTCAAACCAAAGTAAAATCTTCGAGTATCCATGAAACCATGCCTTTGCTCTTTTTGAAGTGGTGTATCAACCATCTCCCTAATAAATATCCACGAAACCTATGACTTGAGATAAACGTTAGCAACTGTCATTGGTTACACTAACCACATTACCATCACACCAAAATACCACTAAATGATCAATACACTCTCACTAATTTAACATACCAACCGAGAAAAACGGCATTGGGCGACTAAAGGAGAGGAACACCACTTACTTCCATAATTCAATTCTTAAAAGGAGAAGGAAAAATAGAACAAGTGTTATTGTTGATCACAATAATAACTTGCTTCAAAATCCTAATGATATTGCTTCATGTTTCATTAACTCTTTAGGTACTCCTCCTCCCCTTCACAAAAATCAAGAGGGCATATGGCCGATTGTCCATCCATTCCACATAAAGAAGAGATTCCGCAAGTGCTCAAGGGATAACAAGATATACCTCTCTAGGGCCAGATGGAGTTCGTGGCTTTCTACATCTCGGCATGGAAATGGATAGGAGATGATGTAACCAAATTGGTACAAGATGTGTATAGCCGAGGTAAGCTTCATCTATAGATCAAGAAAACATACATCACACTAATTCAAAATCCAGTGTTGTAACTCCTCAAGATTTTAGGCCTATTAGTCTCTGTAATATTGTTTACAAATTGTTACAAAAACTTTAGTTGATAGACTTAAGGACATCCTCTATGATTACTTTCATGAATCATACCAATATTTATTCAAGGAAGGAGAATTGCTAATACCATTATTCTTGCTTAAGAAATCTCTCATTCCTCTCAGCTCGCTTCTTGGAAATATAAATCCTTTATGCTAAAATTATCATTTATACTAAAATTAGATTTAGCAAAATCCTTTGATATAATTGAATATAGTTTCGTTGGGAGGGTGTTGCTTCATAAGGGGTTGTATAGTCATTTGGTTGATTTGATATATGAATGTGTCTCCCTGCTACATTTGCCATTAACATTAATGGTTAACCATTTGGCAACTTTAGGGGATCTCAAGGTATCTGACAAGGTTGTCTGTTGTCTTAGTTTCTTTTTATTCTTCTTGTCAATGAATTGTCGATGTCCATGCATGAGGCTTTAAATGACAATCATTGAGCGGCATCTAGCTAAGTCCCTCTTGTCCCCCTATCTACTCTTTATTGTAGATGACCTGATAGTTTGTGGTTGAGTGGATAATAATGATGCTAATGCTATTGCTCGAATTATTAATCACCGTTGTGCTATCTCTGGTCAAACTCCAAATTGGAATATATATTTGCCATTTTCTTTAGCAAACTGATGACCCACAAGTATAGGGGATCAATCGTAGTCCTTTCGATAAGTAAGAGTGTCGAACCCAACGAGGAGCAGAAGGAAATGACAAGTAGTTTTCAACAAGGTATTCTCTGCATGCACCGAAATTATAAGTAACGTGTAGTTTGATAGAAGATAATTTGTAATGAGCAAGTATGGTAACGGTAACAAAAGTGCAGTAAGGTAGCCCAATCCTTTTGAGGCAAAGGACAGGCTAAAATGGTCTCTTATGATAAGCAAAGCGTTCTTGAGGGTACACAGGAATTTCATCGAGTCACTTTCATCATGTTGGTTTGATTTGTGTTCGCTACTTTGATAATTTGATATGTGGGTGGACCGGTGCTTAGGTGTTGTTCTTACTTGAACAAACCTCCTACTTATGATTAACCCCCTCGCAAGCATCCGCAACTACGAGAAAAGTATTAAGAATAAATCTAACCATAGCATTAAACTTTTGGATCCAAATCAGTCCCTTACGGAGTAGCACATAAACTAGGGTTTAAGCTTCTGTAACTCTCACAACCCATCATCTAATAACTACTCCACAATGCATTCCCTTAGGCCCTAATAAGGAGAAGTGCCATGTAGTCGACGTTCACATGACACCACTAAGGGAATCACAACATACATACCATCAAAATATCAAACACATATCAAGTTCACATGATTACTTGCAACAAGATTTCTCCCATGACCTCAAGAACAAAAGTAACTACTCACAAATGATAATCATGCTCAAGATTAGAGGGGTATTAAATAGCATAATGGATCTGAACATACAATCTTCCACCAAATAAACCATATAGTAATCAACTACAAGATGTAATCAACACTACTAGTCACCCACAAGCACCAATCTAAGTTTCCGGTACAAAGATTGAACACAAGAGACGAACTAGGGTTTGAGAGGAGATGGTGCTGTTGAATATGTTGATGGAGATTGCCCTCCCCAAGATGGGAGAGTTGTTGGTGATGATGATGACGATGATTTTCCCCTCTAGGAGGGAAGTTCCCCCTGGCGGAATCACTTCGCCGGAGGGCAAAAGCGCTCCAGCCAAAGTTCCGCCTCGAGACGGCGACGCTTCGTCCCAAAAGTCCTCTCCTAATTTTTTCTATGTCAAAATGACTTATATACCAGAAGAGGGGCACCAGAGATGGGCCGAGGAGGGCACAACCCACCAGGGCATGCCCAGGTAGGTTGTGCCCACCTGGTGGGTCTCCTCTGGTAGTTATTTGCCCCAATAATTCTTATATATTCCATAAAAAGTCTCCTAGTAGTTTCAACTCATTTGGAGTTGTGCAGAATAGGTGGCCTGACGTAGCTTTTTCAGGTCCAGAATTCCAACTGCCGGTATTCTCCCTCCTTGTATGAACCTTGCATATTATGAGAGAAAAGGCATTAGAATTACTCCAAAAAGCATTATTATGCATAAAAAAATATAAATAACAGTATGAAAACATGATGCAAAATGGACGTATCAACCCCCCAAGCTTAGACCTCGCTTGTCCTCAAGCGAAAAGCCGAAATCGAAAAACATGTCCACATGCTTAGAGAGAGAGAGAGAGGTGTTGATAAAAACAAAATACGGACATAGAAGCATCATGTATATTATTATAACAGCAACAAACTTTAAAATAAAACTTTATCATAGAACTTTTATCATATAACTTCTCATGAACAAGTGACAATTCATCACAACATCGAAGTATAAAGCATAAAATCTATTGAAAATCAACAAACTATGTTCTCGGTCAACTTTGCCACTACAATTCATCATCTTTTCAGGAAGGGTCACGCATCGGAGCCTTATGGCAAGTCCACATACTCAACCATCATATAGTTTTCTATGATTGTTAATACTCACCGCATACACATGAGCAAAAAGTTTCAACTGGACACATAGGAAGATAGGGGCTTATAGTTTTGCCTCCCAACGTATTCACCTCAAGGGTGATGTCAGCAATAACAACTCATGCCCACTCATATTCAACTGGATATATGTGCGTAGATCTTTCCTCACCACATGGTGCTTGCCAAAAGAGAAAATAAAAAGGAATAGAGAGAAATACTTTGACTCTTGCATAAAAGTAAATACATAAAAGTAAAAGATAGGCCCTTTGCAGAGGGAAGCAGAGGTTGCCATGCACTTTTTGGTTGTATGCTCAATCTCTTAATGCAAAAGAACGTCACGTTATATTTCCCCTTATGATAGCAACCTTTATTATGCAGTTTGTCGCTTTTATTCTTTGCCATCACATGTTCGTACAACGCTCAATTTTCTCTTACACTAAATGGTCCAACACTTTTAGAAGCAATTTTTGTTGCCTTATTGCACCGATGGCAACTTACTTGAAGGATCTTACTCAATCCATAGGTAGGTATGGTGGACTCTCAAAACAAGATTTGGGTTTAAGGGTGTTTGGATGCACAAAATCACATAACAAGCATTAAGCATAACTAACACCGAATAATGCACCACAAGTAGGATGTAATTTCATTGCATAACTATTGACTTTCGTGCTAGCATAGGGAATCACAAACCTTAACATCAATATTCTTAGTAAAGCATAATTACTCATCAACATGACTCACATATCACTATCATCATATCTCAAAACTATTACAAAGAATCAAGTTTATTTTGTCCAATGATCTTCATGAAAGTTTTTATTATATCCCTCTTGAATATCTATAACTTTGGGACTAGTTCCATATGTTGCAGTTGCTTTTGACAAGCTCAAATAAATTTAACTGAAGAACATGCGGACATGAGCATAAAATATTTCATCTCTCAGAATATTATAAGTGAAGCATGAGAGAATTGACAAACTACTCCAAAAAGATATAAGTGAAGATCAAGCGAGTAGTTAAGTAAATAGGTAGCTAATTGTGGACTCTCTATTATTTAAAAAATTCAGATCTAAGTATTTTATTCAAACAGCAAACAAAACAAGATAAAATGAAATTCTAAGAATGGCACACATCATGTGAAGAAGCAAAAACTTAGGCTCAACCAAGCCTAACCGATAATTGTTGATCAAGAAAAGTGGGATGCCTACCGGGGCATCCCCAAGCTTAGATGTTTGAGACTTCTTGGAATATTAACTTGGCATGCCTTGGTCATCCCCAAGCTTGATCTCTTGTGTCTTCTTCATTCTTCTCATAACACGGTTTCCCTAATTCTTAAAAACTTCATCAATACAAAACTCAACAAGAACTCATAAGATACGTTAGTATAAATAAATGCAACACCTTATCATTCTCTACTGTAGCAAATCACTAAAATTATAGTTTAACATTGCATACTAAATGCCTCTGCATATTTAATAGTCATATCCTCAAATAGAATCATTAAAGCAAACATATGCAAACAATGCAACCATAACAGCAATTTGTCTAAACAGAACAGTCTGCAAAGGATGCAAGAGGATCCATACACTGGTACGCGTCGGTGCTATACAAACGGTTTTTAACCCCTTTCCGCGACGGCATTTGGAACCGTCGCCTAGTGAGTGTGGGCGATAGGGGGGGTCCTTCCCACACGACCCAGAAACCGTCGTGGATAGGCCCTCCTGGCACACACACTCGGCAAAATGAGGTCGTGTGCGACCGGCGAGTGCTCAAATACGGAAATACGTACAGTAGAGCTAAAAAATACAATTATACAGGCGAAATTGTTTCCGGTCGCAAGTACATCCCACACAGTCAGTCCCCACTAAACGTTTCCGTTCATATGTACATCCCACACAGTCGCTCCAAGGAAAACGTTTTCATTCACAGGTACATCACACACAATTTTTTGCATTAAATCGTTTGTGATAGCATTGCCGTTGCACACGATATGAACAATTTTATCGTTTGCGTTATTGAATGCATCACACACGATCCATAGAAGAAACTGTGTGGCAAAGGCTGTCCATCACACACAGTTTTTATGTGGTCAACGTTTGCGCAAGGTGGCCTAAAGCAAACATTTTTCAAGAGAAAGTCGTGTGTGATTGTTCATTGAACCAACATGGTTTATTTCTCAAATCTGTGTGCCTTGCCTGAGGTCATCGCCCACGGTATTTTTTCAATAATCATTTGCAATAGCAAAACCCAATTAGCAGGCTAATTTCCCTATTATTAATAATACATTTATTAATCTAATTGACATTCATATTAAGCACATAATATATTTGTCGGTGGGGACGACACCTATGGGGTCACTGGAATCCCTTCTATGGTTGGCGGGCGCAGGGTTGTGCAAAGAGCAGGTCCAGGAGCCAGCACAAAGATCGTTTACCCAGGTTCGGGCCGTGAGGATGCGTAAAACCCTAGTCTTGCTTTGGTGTATGTATTTGAGCGTTCTTGAGTTCTTGAACTAGCTGCGGTGCATGTCTAGTCCAAAAGATCCGAATCCCTCTCCTGGTCACCTCGGGCCTCCTTTTATAGGCAAAAGGGGTTGCCACAGTGGCACACATGAGGTGGAAAGGTGTACAGTACACAAGCTTATCGCCCGTCATTACGGGACAAGAGGCATTTAATGCACCCCCTTAGGTGTCTTGTTCCTTTACTGGGGGTAGCAACGGGGCCCGTCCCGTCCATCGCCGCCTGGCCTTGCTCCGACATGCGTCTGGTCCAGCGATGCATGCAGCGCCATGTAAGCTGGCAGGCTGCTGAGATGGCGTGGTGGTAGGGTCTTCACGAAGATTTGCATGCCACCACATAGGTGCTTGCTGAGCTGGCCTGGAAGCTGCCTGTTGCCACGCAGGTGCCTGCCCAGCTGGTCGGGCTGGCAGCTGTATGAGAACGGCGGTGGAGCCTTGGAAGACGCGGGCCTGGCTGCGGCTTTGCAGTTGTCTTCGGCAAGGTCCCTGTCGGGGCCCCGGGAAGGGTCTTGCCGCGGCATCGCGGTCGTCCCCGGCAAGGGTCTTGCCGGGGGTCTCGTGGATTTCCTCGGCTAGGATCCCGCTGGGGATCGTCGTCTTCTGGTCCTCATCTGATCTTGTGTGTTTATGATCTTGACAAAGATCTGCATGCCACCACAGAGGCGCCTCCCGAGCCTTGGTTCCAATGTGGTTGTAGGCGGTGTTGGAACCCTTGGGCTCAAGGGTGGAGCGCTCTGCTGGCATTGGGCAAGTTGCCCCAGCAAGGCTCTTGCCGGGTCCGTGGAGGCCGCCCCGGCAAGGGTCTTGCCAGGGGAGTCCACCTCGCCCTCTGGCTCTTCGTGTCTATGGTCTCGGCGTTGCTTTCGTTGCCTTGTGCTCTGGCTTCCCTTGTCTGCCCTACTTAGTGTGGCCGTGGGCGCGGCTCCGACTATTCGTGCAAAATTAAAGGGGTAAAAAGGAGTGCCCCTACTTCCGTACACCAACAGGAGCCCCCGGGCCTGGGCCACACATAAGCGCAACGCGTTGTTGGGACGGGCCCAGAGCGGTGCGCGGGCAGGCGGGGTGGGATTTTTACCGCAGTAATTTCTTCGCTCGCTTGCGCTTCCCCACGACCCGCATTAAATGCGCGTCGTGGAGGGTCGTGCGTGACGTGGGGGCATGCGTGGGGCGGCCGCTGCCCTCATGCGTCACATCATGGTAAATGGTAACGGGGCGGCCCGCGCCTTCCCCATAAAAAGGGAGACACTGCGGGCGCGACGCCCATTGTGTCTTCTCCAATCTCGGAACCGTTGTTCCTTCCTTCTTCCTCCTCAAGCTCTCGCTTCCATCAGCCACCGCTACACCCTCATCGCCCTCAACCTCACCTTCTTTGCTGGTCGCCATGGCGCCCAAATCCAGCAGAGGCAAGGGAGTGGCCGAGGACGTCGGGGCGAAGGGGATGCCAGAGAGCGAGCTGGCGGTGCTCCGGACGCAGCTTGCCTACTTCCCCCTGACGGTCGATGCAGTCCACCTCAAGGACTACTTCAGGCCCCTGTGGGGGCGAAGACCGGGGGGGGGGGGGAGACGACGGGGCATCCGGCCACGCGTATCATCCCCGCTGATTTTGCCGAGACTGGCCCAAATCGGTATCTCTTCTTCGTTGACTACTTCTCCTGCGGCCTCTGCCCCCTTCTCCGATTTTTTTAATGACGTCATGCATACCTATGGCTTCCACCTCCTGGATTTTACGCCAAACGTCGTGGCGTGCATGGCCCTTTTCGCCCACCTTTGCGAGGGCTTCGCCGGAGTGCTCCCCAACACGGCGCTCTTCCGCCACTACTTCTATCCTCGCATCCAGGCGGGGGCCGCCATTTCCGGCTGTGTCACTTGGATCCCAAGGACCATGGAGAAAAGCACGTATCCGGAGGGCACCCAGAAGGAGAGGTGAGAAGAATGGCGGAGCTGGTGGTTGTGGATCGAGGAGGAGAATCCCTAGGAGTTCTGCTAGGTTCGTCGGAGCCCGCCAGTCTGTCGTGAGGAATGGAGCGATTACGACGCTGATGACAAGAGGCTCACGATCATCACCACTAGAATCCATCGCCTCGCCAAGGCCGGGCTCACCCTCGAGATGATTGGGGCTGATTTCCTCCGCCGCCGAATCGCCCCACTTCATAACAAGGGGAGGCCGGCCTGGCTCTTCAGGAACGCGGCCGGCATCATGAGGCTTCGCACCGGCTTGAAGCACAACTTTACGGTGATGGGGCATGCCCATTTCTGTCAGAGGATCTTCCAGCTCGATGTGTTCAGCGACGGCAGGGCCGAGAGGTCCGGCAAGGCCGCGAAGGCCGGCAAGGTTGTCAAGGGGCCACTATTTGGGTTGACGGCGGGAGTGGTCCCGTTGAGTAATAACTCCCGCCAATCCGACATCATTGCCATGATGCCGGACTTCAACGCGCACAGCCTGGACCCAAAGTGGGCTGAGCCAGAGGTGGTGCGGGTGCAGGAGTTCTTCTACAGCCTATCGGAGAGATAGGTCCGAGACGAGCCGCTGCTTATCCAGGACACCACCCAAGCGGAGCTGGACTACACCGCCGCCAAGGTGGTGGAGGCGGAGCTCGCCAAGGAGGCCGGCAGCACCGGCGCTGTGGAGGACAAAGACGGCGTGGCTGCGGAGGACAGGAAGCTCGCCCAGTGGGCAGAGTCTGCCGGGGAGGTCAGCAGTGCTGACACCGGGGCCTCCCCCATTGAGGACGCGGTTGAGGAGTCGACCGAGAAAGAGGCCGAGGCTGACGACCCTCCGCCCACGGGGAAGAGACGCACCCTGCGGCGGGCCAGCTCCGGTGAGCCGGTCCGGCCTGGCAGGACTGCGCAACAGCAGGAGGTCCAAGGGGAGTCCATGCGCCAGACGAGGGCCGCGGCATCGAGGAAGATGGTGAAGGCCCCGACAGCGAAGAAGAAAACGACTACCTCCTCTTCGTCCAAGCATCGCCGGACCCCATCTCCTTCCCCTCCTCATGCAGATGCCGACACGGAGGTCATCTTTGATTTTGGGTCCATTAGCCCGAGGAAAAAAAGGAAAGCAGCGGAGGAGGAGGCGGAGGATGAGTAAGCATCTTGTTTTCTTTTTTTGTCATCTCTGTCCCCTTGGACCGTGCCGCTTTTCTTGACTTGTTTTCGTCTTTGCAGGGATGTTGAGACGCTGGCCCAGAGGGTGCCGAAGAGGGCCAGGGCCTCGGCGGGCGGCCAGCCCCTGGCAGGCACCTCGAGGACGCCGCTGGTGGTGGAAAGTAGCCCGGATAACAGCCCCCGACGCAGCCCCCAGCGTGCGTTCTCCACTTACTCCCCATCAACGTGTGTTGGGGTACGATCCCCTGGCGCTAACCTTGCCGTGGTTGCAGGAGGAGGACGACACCAGGAGGAGCCACTGGGGGTCACCCTCAACACGCTGCCCCCGTCGACCACGCCGCCCCGAGGGGCGTCCCCGGCAAGGGCGCCAAGCACCGAGCCCATGCACACGGAGGAGGAGGCGAGCTCGGGTGCCGGCGGCTCCGTCCCGGCACCAAACCTTGGTGGGGAGGGGGCCACTTCCTCCTAGCCCGGCACGGGTGAGTTTTTTTGTCCCTGTTCATTCTTTCTTCTTTTCGAACTTTGGTCTTGGCTTTTCCTCATCCTCCTTCTTGGGATCTAGGCACTCCCTCGGCGGACCAGGAGGACATCGATACTGTCATCGGGGAGGTCGCCAGGGACGCCGAGGTGGAGGCCAACAAGATCTCCGCCGAAGAGGCCGCCAAGGATGCTGCTGAGGACGCCGCCAAGGAGCCGGTCGGGGAGACCGGCAAGGCCGCTGTAGAGGAGGCCGACAAGGGGCCTGCCGGGGAGGCCGGCGAGGCTGCTGCTGAGGAAGGGGCGGTCGACGACCAACCTTGCTCCTCTGCTGCCAATAGCTCGGGCAGGTACCTGAGGGTGAGTGACGACCTGTTCGTCCACCTCCTAGGGATGGCGAGCACCGGGGCGCCCACCGAGGGGGAGGTGTTTGATGATGAGGTGCTCGCCGCTGCCGGGCTCGAGGTTGTCGACGAACCGAGTGCTGGTGGCGGCGCTTCCCAGGAAGAGCGGCTCCTCCAGGCCATGAGTGCCAACTTCCAGAAGCTTCAGGCGCTTCACCGCGCCCGGCTGGACAAGGCCAAATCCAGGATGGCGGTGGTGGACAGGGCGGAAGCGAACCTCGAGGAGCGCGCCACTGAGGCGCAGGCTTGGTTCCGCCAAGCCCACAAGGACTTGAAGGCCGCCCAGGACGTGCTGGCCGAGCGCAAGCTAGAGCTTGTCATGAAGCAGGCCGACATCGAGAAGGCCCAGGAGCTGGCGAAGCAGCAGGCTGCCCATGACGAGGCCGCTCGGCACCAGCACCAGGCCATGTTGAACTCCTAGGAGGAGGACCTTGCCGCTCATGAGGAGAAGCTCGCTACAACACTCCGCGACAAAGACGAGGAGGTCGAGAAGCTTGTCGTGCAACGGACCCAGGAACTGGAGCAGAGGCACACAGAGGCACTCGATGCCTAAGCCTCGGTCCATGCGGGCAAGGTGAAGGAGCTGGAGGTGGAGCGGGACGGGCTGAAGGATCAGGCTCTGAAGTTGTCCAAGGAGAAGGACACGCTCAACGGTGCTCTGGTGGAGGCGCAGGGCACAGTCCTTGGCAAGGCTGAGCAGCTCTCCAAGCCAACGACTCTGTCAAAGACCTGCGACTGAAGCTGGAGGGCCTTGAGGAGACGCTTTCGGGGGTCAGGGCCCGGGAGGAGGCCCTGACCAAGGATCTGGAGAAGGAGAGGTAGCTGCGGAAGAACGAGGCCGCCAACCACGAGGATTTTCTGAAGGGCGAGAACCTCTGGATCAGCCGCCTCGCCGACGTCGCCGACAGGATCACCACGCAGCTGGCTACCATGGGGATGCCGCACGTGAGGTACGTCCCAGAGCCGGACATGAGTCCCAACGCCAAGCTGACGCTGTTCTCCGAGGGTGTTCTTGGAGCCCTGGAGTTGCTCTGCTCCAATAGGGCGGCCTCTCTGGCCGATGAGGCCCGGAGGCTCTGCCGAGGTGCCATGACCAAGGTCCTCACCAAGGTGGCGCACTGGAACCCCAATCTCGACTTCGACACTGCGCTGCAGAGCTTTCCGGAGGATGCGGACCTCGCGACGCTCGAGGAGCGTATCAAGCCCATCAGGAGCCGCATTGACGGAATCCAGAGGGTAGAGGGCCAGCGCCGGGACTAGGCACCCCGTTCTTCATCGCCGCTGCAGGTTCATGACCAAGACAATTTTTATCTTTAGTTAGAACTGCGGCACGATTGATGTAATATAACTCTGCAGTACTTTTAATATCATGCATGCTATCTTCCCGTTAGATCATTCTTCGTCCGTTCGTACCCTACGCTTGTTGAGATAAGGCTGCCGACGCGTAAACCCGTGCCATGGTGCTTTAAGGATGGATCCTGAGCACCCTGCCGGAAGGGCGCTTGCTGCCGGGCGAGCCATCTTGCCGCCGCCAGCGCGGTCGCTTGAACTGTCGAGCGGACTCGAGGCAGGACAAGAGCGCAGCTCGGAACGGGTAGGCCACCTTGCCGCCGCCAGCGCGGCCGCATGAACTGTCGAGCAGGCTCGAGACAGAACAAAGGCGTTGTCAATAGCGGAAGGGTCCCATCGCGTGCAGGTTTTCCGTACAAAGAATGAGATCTCTCAGGGAGAACAGCCTTATATAAGTGAAAATAGCCAAGGTTTCGCGTGACTTAGCTTTTCTGTCGTTGCGCGGGCGTTCACCGCATCCGTAGGCGACGCAGCCCGTTTGGTCGTCTTCTTCCCAGGAGTGACGACCACCGTGAAGCCGCTGCTCCAACCAGACCAGATTTCCACAACCGCGCGCCCTACCTGGCGCGCCAAAGATGTCGGTGGGGACGACACCTATGGGGTCACTGGGATCCCTTCTACGGTTGGCGGGCGCGGGGTTGTGCAAAGAGCAGGTCCAGGAACCAGCACAAAGATCGTTTACCCAGGTTCGGGCCGCGAGGATGCGTAAAACCCTAGTCCTGCTTTGGTGTATGTATTTGAGCGTTCTTGAGTTCTTGAACTAGCTACGGTGCGTGTCTAGTCCAAAAGATACGAATCCCTCTCCTGGTCGCCTCATGCCTCCTTTTATAGGCAAAAGGGGTTGCCACAGTGGCACACAGGAGGTGGAAAGGTGTACAGTACACAAGCTTATCGCCTGTCATTACGGGACAAGACGCATTCAATGCGCCCCTTTAGGTGTCCCGTTCCTTTACCGGGGGTAGCAACGGGGCCCGTCCCGTCCATCGCCGCCTCGCCTTGCTCTGACATGCGTTCGGGCCAGCGATGCATGCAATGCCACGTAAGCTGGCAGGCTGCTGAGATGGCATGGTGGGAGGGTCTTCACGAAGATTTGCATGCCACCACGTAGGTGCTTGTTGAGCTGGCCTGGAAGCTGCTTGTTGCCACGCAGGTGCCTGCCCAGCTGGTCAGGCTGGCAGCTGTATGAGAACGGCGGTGGAGCCTTGGCAGACGCGGGCCTGGCTGCGGCTTTGCAGGTGTCTTCGGCAAGGGCCCTGTCGGGGCCCAGGCAAGGGTCTTGCCGCGGCATCGCGGTCGTCCCCGGCAAGGGTCTTGCCGGGGGTCTTGTGGATTTCCCCGGCTAGGATCCTGCCGAGGATCGTCGTCTTCTGGTCCTCATCTGATCTTGTGTGTTTATGATCTTGACAAAGATCTGCATGCCACCACAGAGGTGCCTCCCGAGCCTTGGTTCCAATGTGGCTGTAGGTGGTGTTGGAACCCTTGGGCTCAAGGGTGGCACACTCTACTGGCGTTGGGCAAGTTGCCCCGGCAAGGCTCTTGCCGGGGTCGCGGAGGCCGCCCCGGCAAGGGTCTTGCCGGGGGAGTCCGCCTCGCCCTCTGTCTCTCCGTGTCTCTGGTCTCGGCATTGCTTTGGTTGCCTTGTGCTCTGGCTTCCCTTGTCTGCCCTACTTAGTGCGGCCGTGGGCGCGACTCCGACTGCCCGTGCACAAGTAAATGGGTAGAAAGGAGTGCCCCTACTTTTGTACACCGACAATATTTCATTTCCATATTATGGAAGCAGAATTTCATAATTGAAATACATCAGAGTGCAGCATGATATAGCTTTAGCACTCAGCTACCCCATTACACAACTGCACTAGGACCAAGTTTCACTTGCAACATGTAGAACCTTTCGAAATTAGCATCATATATGGTATATAGACATATGCATCTCATCTGGAAAACTACTGAAGCGGAAGGCGAATATTGATCCTTCATTCATGTTGAAGGTCTTTGCAACTTTAGGCCAGTGCCTGTGGATGATTGACCATCCGTCCTTCGTCCTCTTCAGAAACACTTCAATATTGAACCGTGGGTGTTATATGAAAACCTTCCTCGCCTCCTGACCATAGAGGTGGTTTGAGAGGTAATCATCAGTGAACTGCTTTGGAAAGGCCTGAAAAAAAGGATGTGCATTAATATCTTCTCTATATTGGAAATGGGGCAAAGGAATAAAAAAGGCAAGGTATAATAGTTAGTACCATCTTGTAGTGAACTGATGTCTTTTTCATTGTGCAGACAAAGATCTTGTTGTTTTTGTCGCTAATTTCTTTATCCTAACAATCTTTCTGAGTTTCTTGATTTGATTGATATTCATGGACAACTCATTTCCCCATATGCAAAAAGGGTCGAACAGTGGGTCAAAACCTCTGACAGCGGGACCTACATGTGCAGGACCAAATTGTTAAAAACCTAAATATGAGAATGGTTCCTGCAATTGCACAATAATGTGCTATTAGACAACAGACCATGCACGTGCTAACCTCGATTGTAAACCTTAGTGCTTCCCATTGTTTCACTGCAACACATATAAGGTAGTTAGTCATCAGGTTAAGTAAGGGTTCGCATGCTATCAATAAAATTTGTTGATGAAAAATAAGCACATTGCAGATTCATTAGATTAATTCAAGCCACATGGAAAACCCATTTATTCAAACCAAGCATGATTAAGAACTAGGAAATATAGCACTTGTATATGTTTCTCATGTATTAAGTGCAGCCAAATTCGATTTATTCCTCACATGCACAACAATACAAAATTCTACCGACGACAATTGGACATCGCATTGCAGAATTGAACCAAGCAGTTAACTAAACACCACAACAAATGAACCAAACATTAACTGAGCACCACATTGCACAATATAACATACTCCTAATAGAAGATCAGGTAGTTAACCAAACCAAGCATGCTTAACAACTTGGAAATATAGCAATTGTATTTGTTTCTCATGTATTAACTACAACCAAATTTAATGTATTCCTCACATGGTATACAATAACAGAATGCACCCACAACTATTGAACATCGCATTGCAGAATTGAACCAAATAGTTAACTAAACACCACAACACAAATGAACCAAACGTTAACTGAGCACCACATTGCACAATGTATAACCAAACCAAGCATGTTTGACAACTTGGAAATATAGCAATTGTATTCATTTCTCATGTATTTTATAAAGGTAAATTCGATTTATTTCTCACATGGAAGACAATACAAAATTGCAGCCTGAAGGATTGAACATCACATTTGCATAATTGAACCAAACAGTTGGCTGAAGACGACAACTAATTAACAAAACATTTAATAAGTGAGCACCACACTGCATGACATATAGAACATATACACTAGAGCAACAGATTGCATGGTAAAATTAGATAGCACAATTCACTAGAATTTGTGAAGGAAAGGCAGGAGCAGCACACGCAACGGGTAAATCGAGCATGCTTAACCGGCGTAGCTAGCAAATGGCAAGGTGCTCCTCCAAGATCTAGGGGTCGGCATGAATGGCAGCCATCGCGACCTCATCCGCGCGTGCGGCCGCGATTTGCTTCTCACTGCCAAATGCTCCTTGAGATCCTGTCTATACTGCGTGCACCATGGCTTAGGGCGGCGCTTATTTGGTGGAGGGGTCGGTGATTTGGGTGGATGGTGTCGCGCTCGCGCCGGCGGTCGGGGCATGTGGGATGTGGAATGAGGAGGAGGATGGGGGTCAGGTGTGGATTACCTGCCTGGATAGACAAGGCCGAGCACCGTGAAGGAGGGTCGCCGGCGAGGAGGTGGCGCTGCAAGCAAGCAGTGAAGGTTTCAACTTGGAAAGGAAGGGGGAAACAGGGGAAATGTGGCTTTTGGTAAGTGGGAGGGGGTGGGGAGGTAGATATTCCCGCGGAAGCCGAAAATTTGGAATCGCTTCAGCGAAAAAACTGGCCCCTTATTCAGAACTGTGTACGATATGTGAACATCACAAACATTTCAGATAGCTTAACCCGTGTGTGATGAGTTTGAACGTCAAAATTTTTGGTTCGAATTTCCATGGTTACAGTGGTTATCCACGCCATTGCATAATTTGGGTACACAAAGGAGACTACAACACACCCACACATCTTAATCGAGCAAGTTCAGCAATTAAACAGAGCTAGCTGATCTAAACATTACTCAAATTAATTAAAGACCGACGCTCTTAATTAAACAAAACAAAGAGTACTACTACAGCTGGTGCTCGTCGATCTCCACCGCCGCCTCCATGTCCAGCTCGCGCCCGACGGTCTCCTAGGGAAGGGGCTCCATGGCATCCATCGCACCATACTCGGCAAGCATCTCGTCATCCGCGCTGCCATCTCTTTGGAAAAGGCCACCATGAGCTGGGCATGGGCGGCCGCGATCTGGGCTTGGACGGGCTCTGTCGTTGCTAGGTATGCGGCAGAGGAACGGACGGCTGCTCGAACGCTCTCGATGATTGCCAGCTCTTCGGCCGTGGGTTGCCGACCGTTGTTGGAGAAGCTTCGTTCGATTTGTGCGGTGACCGCCAGGAGCTGGGCGTGGGAAGCCTCGACGTGGTCGTGGGCGGCCTCCATCAGGGCTAAGGCCGCCACTGCGGAACGGACAGCTGTTCGTGCCGCTCTCGCCAGTTGCTATCCCCGAGGCAGATGTTGCTGCCGCCATCTGAGAAGCAACAGCGGCCGTTTGGGCTGCCTTGGCCGCCCGGTCGTAGATTGCGGCCGCGCTCATGCACCTTGTTAGCACGTGCATGGCGGCTGCGGCCGCGCTCTCGCCGGAGTGAGCCACCGAAGTTGCCCTCAAGACGCGGGTCCACGTGCCCATCTTTCATCGGCGATGATTGAACTGTGAAATTATATTTGGGGAGCGAGCTAGTGTGCTTGAGATGCCGGCCGTGGACTGTAGCCGACGCACCTTCTCGCGTAAGCCATAGGCGTACTATACACCGATGGTGCTCCAGGATATTTTGTGTTGCGTCTCACTCGGTTGGTGATAATAAAAAGTGCGCGATCTACTTGATTTTTCATCTTGATTTGAATTACATAATGGGGTCACAACGGCAATGGATGGTGTTTGAATTGCAAGACCTTTTATCTGCAGTGAACATGCAACTATATGTGTGTCGTAAAAGAATTGGAATTATTCAAGGTTCGTTTGAACATTTTATACATTAAATTGGTATTCTAGCCATTTCAGGTGCACAATTCAAAATTAAACTACATGCACATGCTCCAGTGCACCAACATGGGTTGTAAAATCATATATGTGTCCATGGGTTTATGCTTATGTCCCATGCAAGAAATGGGGATGAAATTCGAACACCACGACACCGTGGCTCTCTGGCAAACGTCGACATACTTGCTTTTGTAATTCTTGTAAATCCAAAATTTGTCCGAAATTCATGAAATTTGGCATGCTATCATGGAGCGGCATCAACATGTCGTGGTAAAATTTTTGTCCCAGTTGGGGCAGGTTTGGTATAAGCTTCTCATAAACTAGAGCTTCTCACAACAAGTGTGATGGTTTTGGTAGGGAACGTTTCACCTTTCTGGACGAAACGATATCTGTTGCCTCTTCTCGATTTCAAATTTTTCCTAGTGTCAACATAGAAGAACAGGAGTGTTGTGTCGATTTTTGGGATTTTTCAGGGTTCGCTTGGACATTTTTATACATTAACTAAGTTTTCAATGCATTCATGTGCATAATTAAAATTTGAACTACATGCAGATGCTCCGGTGCATATAAATTGGTTGAAAAATCAAATCTGTGTCCTTGGGTGCATGCTTAGGTCCCATGCAAGAAATGGGAATGAATTTAAAACACCAGGGCACCGTTGATTGCCGGCAAAACATTGAGATACCTGGTTTTTAAATTCTAGTAAATGCAAAACTCGTCTGAACTTCATGAAACTTGGCATGCTATCATGGAGCGGCATCAACATGCCGTGGTAAATTTTTTCTCCCATTTGGGGCAGGTTTGGGTATATGCTTCTCACAAACCAGAGCTTCTCACAATAAGCATGATGGTTTCGGTAGGGAACGTCCCACCTTTGGGGACAAAACGATATCCATTACCTCTTATTGCTTTCAAAAATTTTCTCGTGTCAACATAGAAAAACAGGAGAGTTCTGTCAATTTTTGTGATTTTTCGGGGTTCATTTCAACATTTTTATGCATTAACTGAGTTTTCAATGGATTTATGTGCATAATTCAAATTTGAAATACATGCACATGCCCCAGTGCATATAAATTGGTTGAAAAATCAAATCTGTGTCCTTGGGTGCATGCTTAGGTCCCATGCAAGAAATGGGAATGAATTTCAAACACCAGGGCACCGTTGATTGCCGGCAAAACATTGAGATACCTGGTTTTTAAATTCTAGTAAATCCAAAACTCGTCTGAAATTCATGAAACTTGGCATGCTATCATGGAGCGGCATTAACATGCCGTGGTAAAATTCAGGCGGCCGCGGTGCGCTCTGCTCGTGACCCGCCGCGCGCGCTCTGCTCTCGCATCCTTCGAGTGCTCTACCCTCGTCCCTCCACGCGCACTGCCAGTGTTTGGGGCTAGTGCACGATCACGCACGTTCGTGTGCACGCGGTTGCACCGGGCGCGGCGCGATGATGCAGTTACCCGCTGCAAAAACTGCTATGCGGACGCACCGAGAATCCACGCCGCCCGACCCCCTTTTATTCCTTCGGTCATTTACCTTCATCTCTCGTCTCACACGACATAATAAGCACACCCATGAGGACACATACAGAGAGGACATCCAGCTATTCCAATGGCGCTCCCAGCGGCCGACGATGACAACGGCGGGCAGTTCACCACGCAACACGTCATGGACACCCACGTGATGGGGATGGCTCTCTCGGTGGTGTACACGAACGATCCGGTCTCGATGGAGAGCTCCATCCAAACTATGGAGCAGTTTCTTGCCGAGGACAAGTACCAAGTGGTCGGCTTCGACCTCGAGTACACCATGGGTCGTGCCGGGCACGATCAGAAGGTTGCCATCGCCCAGTTGTGCGTGCGATATGACGTCTTCATCTACCACTACCACCTGGCCACAATGCCTTGCGAGCGTTTCTCCAGGTTTATCAACAGCTCCGACTATAGTTTCGCTACGGCGGACACCACCAACGATCTAAAAGCCCTCAAGGTTTCGGGCTTGAAATGCCCGAATCTTGTCAACATCCAGCCCCACTACAAGGTCTGGGGCAGCGACAAAAACAAGCTGAACTCCCTGGTTGACCTCGCCTCGGCCATCATCGACCCCTACTACATGAAGATAAAGAATGAGAGCAATAAGGACAAGAACGCCTGGCACAGTGTGTGGCATGAGAGACTGGATGAACAACATGTCAAGTACGCGGCCATGGACGCGTACACAAGCTACGACATGTACAGGTGGATCGTTGGCATGCGGAACTGTCTTCTTCCTGCCCCAGACGAGGGATCGAGCCATAGAGCAGTGGCGGGAGCGTCACAAGAAGTAGATGACTAGACGATCATTTCTCCTACTTTAGAATGCATGCAATTGTTTATTGAGGTGTGGGCGAATGATCTGTGTAGTCACTTATGCAATTGGATGTTTATTTCAGTTATATAGATATATATATATACACACATGTTATTATACTGTAGACAGAGCAAATCACACGGCTTATTGGCAGCAATCGTCTCTGTTATTATTGGTCTTCGCACACATTTTTGATTACGGACCTATTTGCCGCGTATCACACACATCTTGTTTAGTTGAACCGTTTCCATTGTGTTGCCTAATCACACATAGTTCATCCTAGTGAACCGTATGTTGTATATCGCACACGCCTTCATCTGGCTGCCCATTTCTTTTGTTCCTCCTCATCCCAAACAGTTAATTGAACTGAACCGTATGCCCTGCATCGCACACGCAAGTAAAATCTGAACCGTGTTTGATACATCCGTCATCGCAAATGTTTTGCACCTTTTTTGACGGTTTTTTACACCACCATTTGCGATTATGGCATTGCACACAGTTTCGTTGAAGGGTCCCTGATTGTCGTGTCGCGTTTGGACCATCCTGCAGTAGTGATACTTCTTTAACTCAAAAACTTATGAAAATTTACCACACTGTAGAAAACTTATCAGAGCTTATTTTGCAAAAAGTTTCAACATTTTATCAAATTCTGACTTTTCTAGGGAATTTTTGCAACAACGATAAATTTTCTGTTTTGAAACAGCAACATGTAGACTTGCAAAATAAGCATGACAATGGCTATATTTGACACTTCTATTGAAATAAAAGATGCAAAACAATACTCTAATAACATCAAGCAAATACTAACAAAAGAAAATGATGTTCCAAGCAAAACACATATCATGTGCCGAATAAAAATATAGCTCCAAGTATGTGAAGGAAATATGCCATAGAGGCAATAATAAAGTTGTTATTTATATTTCCTTATACCATGATAAATGTTTATTATTCATGCTAGAATTGTATTAACCGGAAAATTAGTACATGTGTGAATACATAGACAAACAGAGTGTCCCTAGTATGCCTCTACTTGACTAGCTCGTTAATCAAAGATGGTCAAGTTTCCTAGCCATAGACATGTGTTGTCATTTGATGAACGGTATCACATCATTAGATAATGATGTGATGGACAAGACCCATCCGTTAGCTTAGCATAATGATCGTTTAGTTTTTCTGCTATTGCTTTCTTCATGACTTATACATGTTCCTCGGACTATGAGATTATGCAACTCCCGAATACCAGAGGAACACCTTGTGTGCTATCAAACGTCACAACATAACTGGGTGATTATAAAGATGCTCTACAGCTGTCTCGGATGGTGTTTGTTCAGTTGGCATAGATCGAGATTAGGATTTGTCACTCTGTGTTTTGGAGAGGTATCTCTGGGCCTCTCGGCAATGCACATCACTATAAGCCTTGCAAGCAATGTGACTAATGAGTTAGTTACGGGATAATGCATTACAGAATGAGTAAAGAGACTTGCCGGTGACGATATTGAACTAGGTATGATGATACCGACGATCGAATCTCGGGCAAGTAACATACCGATGATAAAGGGAACAACGTATGTTGTTATGCGGTTTGACCGATAAAGATCTTCGTATATATTTAGGAGCCAATATGAGCATCCAGGTTCCGCTATTGGTTATTGATCGGAGATGTGTCTCGGTCATGTCTACATAGTTCTCGAACCCGTAGGGTCCGCACGCTTAACGTTCGATGACGATTTGTATTATGAGTTTCATGTTGTGATGAACCGATGTTTGTTCGGAGTCCCGGATGAGATCACGGACATGACGAGGAGTCTCGAAATGGTCGATACATAAAGATTCATATATTGGAAGGCTACATTTGGACACCGGAATGGTTCGGGTCGTTTCTGATAAGTTTCGGAGTACTGGGGGTTACCGGAACCCCCCCGGAAGTTAATGGGCTATCATGGGCCTTAGTGGAGAAGAGAGAGGGCCGGCCAGAGGTGGCCCCCCCTTGCCCAGTCCGAATTGGACAAGGGGAGGGGGCGGCGCCCCCCTCCTTCCTTCTCTTCTTTTCCTCCTTCCCTTCTTCTCCT
This sequence comes from Aegilops tauschii subsp. strangulata, assembly GCF_002575655.3. Taxonomy (NCBI): domain Eukaryota; kingdom Viridiplantae; phylum Streptophyta; class Magnoliopsida; order Poales; family Poaceae; genus Aegilops; species Aegilops tauschii. The sequence continues at coordinate 425,817,885 of NC_053036.3, read as the reverse complement.
ACTTGGACTAGGAAAGGGGGGGGGGATGAATCCTACTTGGATCGGGAGTCTAAGTAGGACTCCCCCCATGGCGCGTCCCCCTCTAGGGCCAGCCACCTCTCCTCCCCCTTTATATACGTGGGAGGGGAGCACCCCAAGGGTAGACCAAAGTTTCTCTTAGCCGTGTGCGGTGCCCCCCTCCGCAGATACACACATCGGTCATATCGTCGTAGTGCTTAGGCGAAGCCCTGCGCCGGTAACTTCATCATCACTGTCACCATGCCGTCGTACTAACAGAACTCTCCCTCGGCCTCAACTAGATCAAGAGTTCGAGGGACGTCACCGAGCTGAATGTGTGCTGATTGCGGAGGTGCCGTACATTCGGTACTTGGATCGGTTGGATCGCGAAGACGTTCGACTACATCAACCGCGTTAATAAACGCTTCCGCTTTCGGTCTACGAGGGTACGTAGACACACTCTCCCCTCTCGTTGCTATGCATCTCCTAGATAGATCTTGCGTGATCGTAGGAATTTTTTTGAAATAATGCGTTCCCTAACAGTGGCATCAGAGCCAGGTCTATGCGTAGATGTTATATGCATGAGTAGAACACAGTGAGTTGTGGGCGATAATAGTCATACTGCTTACCAACAACGTCTTACTTTGATTCGACGACATTATTGGATGAAGCATCCCAGACCGACATTACATGACCGCGTTCATGACACTGGTTCTACCGACGTGCTTCGCACACAGGTGGCTAGTTGGTGTCTGTTTCTCCAACTTTAGTTGAATCGAGTTTGACTACGCCCGGTCCTTCTTGAAGGTTAAAACAACACACTTTATGAAAAATCGTTGTGGTTTTGATGTGTAGGTAAGAATGGTTCTTGCTACAAGCCCGTAGCAGCCACGTAAAACTTGCAACAACAAAGTAGAGGACGTCTAACTTGTTCTTGTAGGGCTTCCTGTGATGTGATATGGTCACGATGTGATGATGTATAAATTGTTGTATGAGATGATCATGTTTTGTAACAGCTATCAGCAACTAGCAGGAGCCATATGGTTGTCGCTTTATTGTATGAAGTGCAATCACCATGTAATTGCTTTACTTTATCACTAAGCGACAGCAATAGTTGTAGAAGCAATAGTTGGCGAGACGACAACGATGCTTCGATGGAGATCAAGGTGTCAAGCCGGTGACGATGGTGATCATGACGGTGCTTTGGAGATGGAGATCAAAGGCACAAGATGATGATGGCCATATCATATCACTTATTTGATTACATGTGATGTTTATCCTTTATGCATCTTATTTTGCTTAGTACGGCGGTAGCATTATAAGATGATCTCTCACTAAATTTCAAGGTACAAGTGTTCTCCCTGAGTATGCACCGTTGCTACAGTTCGTCGTGCCAAGACACCACGTGATGATCGGGTGTGATAAGCTCTACGTTCACATACAACGGGTGCAAGCCAGTTTTGCACACACAGAATACTTGGGTTAAACTTGACAAGCCTAGCATATGCAGATATGGCCTCGGAACACAGTGACCGAAAGGTCGAGCGTGAATCATATAGTAGATATGATCAACATAGTGATGTTCAGCATTGAAAACTACTCCATCTCACGTGATGATCGGACATGGTTTAGTTATTATGGATCACGTGATCACATAGATGATTAGAGGGATGTCTATCTAAGTGAGAGTTCTTAAGTAATATGATTAATTGAACTTAATTTATCATGAACTTAGTCCCGATAGTTTTTGCATATCTATGTTGTAGATCAATAGCTTGCGATGTAAAAATAAGTTGAAAGATGATAGTAGCAATGATGGGGACTGGGTCCGTGATCTGAGGATTATCCTCATTGCTTCACAGAGGAATTATGTCCTTGATGCACCGCTAGGTGACGGACCTATTGTAGGAGCAGATGCAGACGTTATGAACGTTTGGCAAGCTCGGTATGATGACTACCTGATAGTTTAGTGCGCCATGCTTTACGGCTTAGAACCGGGACTTCAAAAATGTTTTGAACACCACAGAGCATATAAGATGTTCCAAGAGCTGAAATTGGTATTTCAGACTCATGCCCGAGTCGAGACGTATGAGACCTCTGACAAGAACTTCGCCTGCAAGATGGAGGAGAATAGCTCAACCAGTGAGCATACGCTCAGAATGTCTGAGTACTACAATCTCTTGAATCAAGTGGGAGTTAATCTTCCAGATAAGATAGTGATTGATAGAGTTCTCTAGTCACTATCAGCAAGTTACTAGAATTTCGTGATGAACTATAATATGCAAGGGATGATGAAAACGATTCCCGAGCTCTTTGCGATGCTAAAATTGGCGAATGTAGAAATCAAGAAGGAGCATCAAGTGTTGATGGTCAACAAGACCACTAGTTTCAAGAAGAAGGGCAAAGGGAAGAAGGGGAACTTCAAGAAGAACAGCAAGCAAGTTGCTGCTCAAGTGAAAAATCCCAAATCTGGACCTAAGCCTGAGACTGAGTGCTTCTACTGCAAAGGGACTGGTCACAGGAAGTGGAACTACCCCAAGTATTTGGCGGATAAGAAGGATGGCAAATTGAAAGGTATATTTGATATACATGTTATTTATGTTTACCTTACTAATGCTCGTAGTAGCGCCTGGGAATTTGATACTGGTTCTGTTCCTCATATTTGCAACTCGAAACAGGGGCTACGGATTAAACGAAAATTGTCTAAGGACGAGGTGACGATGCGCGTGGGAAATGGTTCCAAAGTCGATGTGATCGCCGTCGGCACGCTACCTCTATATCTACCTTCGGGATTAGTTTTAGACCAGAATAATTGTTATTTGGTGCCAGCGTTAAGCATGAACATTATATCTGGATCTTGTTTGATGCGAGATGTTTTTCATTTAAATCAGAGAATAATGGTTGTTCTATTTATATGAGTAATATCCTTTATGGTCATGCACCCTTGATGAGTGGTCTATTTTTACTGAATCTTGATAGTAGTGATACACATATTCATAGTATTGAAACCAAAAGATACAAGTTTAATAATGATAGTGCAACTTATTTGTGGCACTGCCATTTAGGTCATATTGGTGTAAAGCGTATGAAGAAACTCCATGCGGATGGACTTTTGGAATCACTTGATTATGAATCAGTTGATGCTTGCGAACCATGCCTCATGGGCAAGATGACTAAGACTCCGTTCTACGGAACAATGGAGCGAGCAACAGACTTATTTGAAATAATACATACTGATGTACGCAGTCCAATGAGTGTTGATGCTCGCGGCGGGTATCGTTATTTTCTGACCTTCACAGATGATTTAAGCAGATATGGGTATATCTACTTAATTAAGCTTAAGTCTGAAACATTTGAAAAGTTCAAAGAATTTCAGAGTGAAGTGGAAAATCGTCGTAACAAGAAAATAAAGGTTCTACGATATGACCATGGAGGTGAATATTTGAGTTATGAGTTTGGTCTTCATTTGAAACAATATCTCTTACTGATTTACAACTATCCTTTTGGGGTTATGCTTTAGAGACGGCTGCATTCACGTTAAATAGGGCACCATCAAAATCCGTTGAGACGACACCATATGTGTTGTGGTTTGGCAAGAAACCCAAGTTGTCGTTTCTTAAAGTTTGGGGCTGCGATGCTTATGTGAAAAAGCTTCAACCTGATAAGCTCTAACCCAAATCGGAGAAATGTGTCTTCATAGGATTCCCAAAGGAGAATGTTGGGTACACCTTCTATCACATATCTGAAGGCAAGATATTCGTTGCAAAGAATGGATCCTTTCTAGAGAAGGAGTTTCTCTCGAAAGAAGTGAGTGAGAGGAAAGTAGAACTTGATGAGGTAACTGTACCTTCTCCCTTATTGGAAAGTAGTTCATCACAGAAATCAGTTCTAGTGATTCCTACACCAATTAGTGAGGAAGCTAATGATGATGATCATGAAACTTCTGATCAAGTTACTACCAAACCTCGTAGGTCAACCAGAGTAAGATCCGCACCAGGGTGGTACGATAATCGTGTTCTGGAGGTCATGTTACTTGACCATGACGAACCTACGAGCTATGAGGAAGCGATGATGAGCCCAGATTCCGCGAAATCGCTTGAGGCCATGAAATCTGAGATGGGATCCATGTATGAGAACAAAGTATGGACTTTGGTTGACTTGCCCGATGATCGAAAAGCAATAGAGAATAAATTGATCTTCAAGAAGAAGACTGACGCCGACGATAATGTTACTATCTACAAAGCTCGACTTGTTGCAAAAGGTTTTCGACAAGTTCAAGGAGTCGACTAGGATGAGACCTTCTCACCCGTACCGATGCTCAAGTCTGTCTAAATCATGTTAGCAATTGCCACATTTTAGGATTATGAAATTTGGCAAATGGATGTCAAAACTGCATTCCTTAATGGATATCTTAAAGAAGAGTTGTATATGATGCAATGGGAAGGTTTTGTCGATCCAAAAGGTGCTAACAAAGTGTGCAAGCTCCAGCGATCCATTTATGGACTGGTGCAAGCCTCTCGGAGTTGGAATATACGCTTTGATAGTGTGATCAAAGCATATGGTTTTATACAGACTTTTGGAGAAGCCTGTATTTACAAGAAAGTGAGTGGGGGCTCTGTAGCATTTCTGATATTATATGTGGATGACATATTGTTGATCGGAAATGATACTGAATTTCTGAATGGAATAAAAGGATACTTGAATAAGAATTTTTCAATGAAAGACCTCGGTGAAGCTGCTAATATATTAGGCATCAAGATCTATAGAGATAGATCAAGACGTTTAATTGGACTTTTACAAAGCACATTGTCGGTGGGAAACGACACCTATGGAATCACAAGAATCCCTACTACGGTTGTCAGGCCGTGCGGTTGTGAGAAGAGCAGGATTAACAGTCAGCACAAGGATCGTTTACCCAGGTTCGGGCCGCGAGGGTGCGTAAAACCCTAGTCCTGCTTTGGTGGATGTATTGAGTGTTCTTGAGCTCTTGAAGTAGCTACGGTGGCGGTGCCGTTCCAAAGAGCCGAATCCCCCTCCAGTATGCCATGGGCCTCCTTTTATAGTCGAAAAGGGGCTGTCACAGTGGCACACAGGAGGTGGAAAGGCCTACAGTACTACAAGCTTATCGCCCATATTACAAGACAAGGCGCATTTAATGCATCGCTTAGGTGTCCCTTAGCTTTGTCGGGGACGGGAACGAGGCCCGTCACGTCCGTCGCCGCTCCTCCTCGCTTCGACGCGCGCCCTGGCCAGCGATGCATGCGGCGCCTGATGAGGACATAGACCTGGGGTAGGGTAATAGGCCTGACCTATACGTCCTACCTAAGGTCCTTGTCTTAGAAGCAAAGAAGTTCAAGAGTAAATAGGGAGGGCCCAACAAAGGTGTCGAGTGCAATCCACTCGACCTACAATTCACTCAGAGACTCCTCCTTCTTTAGGTCACTCGACCACTCAACCATTCGAAAATGTAAAAGACCACTCGACGTACAGAAGACCTAAAGCCACTCTGCGCAGCAACGGTCGGGCGTTTACTCATAGACTTAATGATCATTTATAGCAATTTATTATTGACGTTACCTGTAACGCTCTCGCTTTATGTACATTGAACCCTGTGTAACGGAGGGGAGCTGGGGTCCTGGCGCACTCTATATAAGCCACCCCCCTCCTCTGAGACAAGGGTTCGCACCCCCTGTAACACACACACACACACTATAATCCAGTCGACCGCCTCCGGGCACCGAGACGTAGGGATATTACTTCCTCCGCGAAGGGCCCGAACTCGTAAAACTCGTGTGTACAACTTCACCATAGTTAGGATCTTTCCTCTACATACCTACCCCCCATTCTACTGTCGGTCTTAGATCCACGACAGTTGGCGCCCATTGTGGGGCAGGTGTCTTAGCGACTTGTTGGAGAAGTTGCGATTTTTTCGATCCCCATCATCATGGTTTCCGGTGGAGGATTGGCAGAGGGCCGTGAGATCCGTCTCGGCGCGCTCGCGTTTGTCGCCAACGGCTCCACTTGGCTCCAAGAGGATCCACTCGACGTCGAGGCGCTCCCCGTCCGCGGGGCAACGCACTTTCGCGCGTGCGTCCGCGGCGTCCTTCTTCGGCAGCCGTTGACTCTGTATCGGTCGGCTCCTGTGGCGTCCTCGCTCCCCGTTGTTCGCCGGAGCAAGCGTTCCGGTCGGTCGCGGCTCCATCGGTGGGTGAGGCATGCGGTGGCCCGCCAATCGGCCACCCCGCAAGTCGCGGCAATCGAGCCCGACGAAACTCTCTACGGCCTGTTCGACTGGTTCCGTCGAGACTGCATCCGAGTGCGACTGCAGTGACCCGCGGTGGAAGTTGTGATGGTCAACGGACCGCGCAGTCCTCCTGGCTTCCCCCGCGATGACGGTGGCGATGGCGGCGGCGATCCGTCGCGCGTCCACGAGGAGTACCGCCCCGAGCCCCTCTCTTCGCAGCAGAGGGAAGAGCTTCGCCGCCGTAACATGGATGCACTTCACACTCCTATCATTGGAGAAACTCCCGAGGCCCGGGCCTTGGAGGAGGTGCGCCTAGCCAACTTGGCTGAGCGCACTCGGCTGGAGAACCTCCAGCACGCACTCAACGAGCGTGCTCGGCAGCGGATTCCTAAGTCCAGTCGACGACAACTTTTTCCGCCTCAAACTCACATATACCGAACTCCGATTCAAAATCTCACAGCTGCAGCCCGAATAGCAGAGTCGATTCAGCCTTCCCAGTCAGAGACTGGCAGAGGTTTGATGCAGATCCGGGCTTTACTCCGGGCAGCGGGAGAGCAGAACACAACGGTATCTTAGTCGCGGAATAGGATTCACAGCAGATCTGTGATGGCAGACACACATTTCAGTCGGCTCACAGCCCAAGATCGCCTCCGAGGTGTGAGGGACGTGGAGACCGGCGAGATCAGTACAGAAACCGTGAGCAGTATGATCACCGACTCGACCACGATGACCGTCATCGAGTGCCCACACCTCACCCGAGGAGTGGGTCATATGTGCCTCGGCAGCACGATGACAGACGCCCTCATAGCGGTGGACGAAGAATTCCAGTCGACCCCAGAGAGCCGGGCTTTGATGCGAGATCTATTGTCATTCAAGGTCTGGTTGACATGAACAGGGCACGCAGAGAGGGCCACGATAGAGATTATCCGACTGGTAGCAGAGTGCATGTTTCAGGTCCCGAGTGTTTCAGGAGAGCCATCAGAGCAGCAGTGATTCCTCCCAACTTCAGGTTGGCGACTGGAGTCAGCAAGTTCACTGGTGAGTCCAAGCCTGACACTTGGCTTGAGGACTACCGAGTGGCTATACAGACCGGTGGCGGCAATGATGAAGTGCCCATGAAGCACCTTCCTCTGATTTTGGAAGGCTCGGCCAGAGCGTGGTTGAATCAGTTAGCACCTGGCAACATATATAGTTGGGAGGAACTTGCCCGAGTGTTTGTTAGAACCTTTGCAGGTACATGCAAATGACCAGCGGGGTTGACAGAGTTGCGGTCCTGTGTGCAGAAACCGATTGAGACCTTGAGAGATTATATCCAGAGATGGATCACATTGCACCACACAGTGGAGAATGTGTCAGATCACCAAGCAGTTTGTGCCTTCAAGGAGGGTGTTAAGTATCGAGAGTTGAATCTGAAATTCGGTCGAACAGGAGATATGTCTCTGTCCCAGATGATGGAGATCGCCACCAAGTATGCTAATGGTGAAGAGGAAGACCGACTTCGGAGTGGCAAACATAAAACAGTCGCCCAGGAAACCAGAGGAGGGAATTCCAATCGGAAGCAGAAGCGCAAGGCTGAACCAGCTGCCCCTGGTGAAGCTTTAGTGGTGGCTCAAGGAAAGTTCAAAGGGAAACCCAAAGGACCCTGGAACCCCAAGAAAGTGAAAGATGAAGATGGAAATGATGTGTTGGATTTACCCTGTCACATTCACATCAAGAAAGATGAAGAGGGTAATCTGATTTACCCTAAACATACCACTCGACAGTGTCGGCTCCTGATCCAGCAATTCCGAGATAAACAGCCCAAGGAGAAGGAAAAGGAGTCGGACAAGGGTGAGGATAAGGAAGAAGACGATGATGGTTTTCCCAATGTCAATTCCACTCTGATGATTTTTGCTGATGTTGAAAGCAAAAGTCGACTGAAAGTTATAAACAGAGAGGTGAATATGGTTGCTCCGGCAACACCCAATTATTTGAAGTGGTCCCAGACTGCCATTACATTTGACCAGTCTGATCACCCAGCGCGTATAGCCACCCCTGGGAGGCAAGCGTTGGTGGTCGACCCAGTGGTCGAAGGCACTCGACTGACCAAAGTGCTAATGGATGGCGGTAGCGGCCTGAATATCCTCTATGCTGAAACTTTAAAGGGGATGGGCATTTTGTCCAAGCTTAGCGAGAGCAATATGAGTTTCCATAGGGTTATACCTGGCAAGAAGGCTGAATCACTCGGCCAGATCACCCTTGATGTGGTTTTCGGTGATTCCAAGAATTACCGCAAGGAAAAGTTTACATTTGAAGTTGTGGATTTCCAGAGTGCTTATCATGCTATTCTGGGTAGACCTGCTTATGCACGTTTTATTCTGGGTAGAACTGGCAATCGGCAGAAGGCGGAAGAGTGCTTCCAGAAGGGCTCAAAAATCACCGATGTGCAAATGGCAGTAGTAGAATTGCAAGAGTACCAGAAAATGCAGGTCAGAGTGATTTGTTGCGAGCCAAGAAGCCTGCCACAGACTCTGCATTTCAGTCGTCCGGTGAAACGAAGCCGATTCATATTCACCCGACCGATCCCAATGCTGCTCCGACTCATATCTCAACAACACTCGACAGCAAATAGGAAGAAGCGCTCATCCAGTTCCTCCGTGAGAACTGGGACATCTTTGCATGGAAACCTTCTGACATGCCGGGTGTACCCAGGGGACTGGCTGAGGACCGTTTGCGAGTCGACCCTAAAGTGCAACCAGTCAAGGAACATCTTCGACGGTCCGCCGTACAGAAGAGAAAAGCAATTGGTGAAGAAGTGGCTCGGCTCCTGGCAGCTGAGTTCATCTGAGAGATGTTCCACTCCGAGTGGCTCGCCAATGTTGTCATGGTCCCCAAGATGGATGACTCACTTCGCATGTGCATTGACTTCAAGCATATCAATCGGGCCTGCCCGAAAGATCAATTTCCTCTCCCCTGCATCGACCAAATCGTCGACTCAACTGCAGGGTGTGAGCGATTGTCTTTTCTGGATGCCTATTCCGGGTATCATCAAATCCGACTGTATGGACCCGATGAGATAAAAACGGCTTTCATCACTCCATTCAGATGTTTCTGTTATGTCACCATGCCATTCGGCCTGAAGAACGCTGGAGCCACATTCATGAGGATAATTCAGAAGTGTCTGCTCACTCAAATCAGTTGGAATGTGGAAGCATACATGGATGACATTGTGGTCAAGTCACGAAAGGGTTCCGACCTGATGGCTGACCTTGCTAAAACTTTTGCCAACCTCAGAAGGTTTGATATCAAGCTTAATCCATCAAAATGTACATTTGGAGTTCCTAGCAGAAAGTTGCTCAGTTTCCTCGTTTCCGAACGAGGGATCGACGCGAACCCAGAGAAAGTTGGTGCCATACTCCGGATGAAGCGCCCTGTGCTTGTACATGACGTCCAGAAGCTTACTGGTTGTTTGGCCACCTTAAGTCGATTCATATCTCGTCTCGGTGAAAAGGCCCTGCCTCTTTACCGACTGATGAAGAAATCTGACAAGTTCGAGTGGATAGATTAAGCTGACGCAACGTTTGCAGAACTCAAAGCCCTGCTTTCCACCCAGCCGGTGCTTGCTGCCCCAATCAGCAAAGAGCCTTTACTGCTTTGTATTGCAGCCACAGGACAAGCTGTCAGTACGGTGCTCATGGTCAAGCGGGAAGAAGAAGGAAAAGCCTATAAAGTTCAGCGCCGAGTGTACTATGTTTCTGAAGTTCTGACTCCATCCAATCAAAGATACCCGCATTATCAGAAGCTTGTTTATGGGATTTACATGACCACGAAGAAGGTTGCACATTACTTCTCTGATCACTCCATTACAGTCGTCAGCGACGCACCATTGTCAGAGATCCTGAACAACAGAGATGCAACTAGTCGAGTGGCAAAGTGGGCGATTGAACTCCTTCCCTTGGATATCAAGTTTGAGGCAAAGAAAGCTATCAAGTCCCAAGCAATAGCAGATTTCCTCGCCGAGTGGATCAAACAGGAACTGCCGACTCAAGTTCACTCGGAGCATTGGACCATGTTTTTTGACGGATCCAAGATGCTGAATGGTTCCGGCGCTGGGGTGGTATTGGTATCCCCCCGAGGAGACACGCTCAGATATGTCCTCCAGATTCACTTTGATTCCTCCAACAACGAAGCTGAGTATGAAGCACTTCTATATGGGTTGCGTATGGCCATTTCACTTGGCGTCCATCGCCTCATGGTCTATGGCGACTCGGATTTAGTGGTCAATCAAGTGATGAAGGAGTGGGACATCAGAAGTCCAGCTATGACTGGTTATTGTAATGCAGTGAGAAAGTTAGAGAAGAAGTTTGAGGGGTTAGAGCTAAAAAAATCAAGCTGCTGATGATCTGGCAAAGATAGGTTCCAAGAGGGAAGCCATTCCCAGCAATGTGTTCTTGGAACATATACATTCACCTTTAGTGCAAGAAGATCCTTTCACTGAAGAGCCCCCACAACCAAAGAGTGCCACTGATCCGACTGAAGTCGAAGTCCCAGCCGTGGTCGACTTGATCATGGAGGTTTTGGTCATCACTCCCGACTGGACGGTGCCGTACATTTCATACATTCTCAGAAAGGAACTCCCAGAGGATGAAGAAGAGGCTCGACAGATCGTCCGTCGATCCAAAGCCTTTACTATGATAAGAGGACAGTTGTTCAGAGAGAGTGTGACTGGAGTCTGTCAGAAATGCATAACGCCAGAAGAAGGTCGAGTGATCCTCAATGACATCCACTCGGGGACATGTGGTCACCATGCGTCCTCTCGGACCATCGTGGCCAAAGCATACCGAGCGGGATTTTATTGGCCACGAGCAAATGAGATGGCAAAAGAAATAGTCGACAAGTGTGAAGGTTGCCAGTTTTACTCTAACATGTCTCACAAGCCAGCATGAGCCCTGAAGACCATTCCACTCGTCTGGCCCTTTGCTGTTTGGGGTTTGGATATGGTTGGACCTCTGAGGACTGGTAGGAGCGGTTTCACTCACGTGCTCGTAGCAGTCGACAAGTTCACCAAATGGATCGAAGCCAAGCCTATGAAAAACCTTGAAGCCAGTACTGCTGTCAGTTTCATCAGAGAGTTAACATTCAGATATGGTGTTCCATATAGCATCATCACTAACAATGGGTCGAACTTTGATTCTGATGAGTTCAGAGCCTTCTGTGCTTCCCAAGGTACTCGAGTCGACTATGCTTCAGTCACCCACCCCCAGTCGAATGGACAAGCTGAAATAGCAAATGGATTGATTCTCAAAGGGTTGAAAACCCGACTAATGCGTGATCTCAAACATGCAGCAGGAGCCTGGGTCGATGAACTTCCGTCAGTGCTGTGGGGACTGAGGACAACTCCCAATCGATCGACTGGCCGAACTCCATTCTTCTTGGTTTATGGAGCTGAAGCTGTACTTCCGAGTGACTTGCTCCACAATGCACCCCGAGTCGAGCTTTTCTCGGAAGATGAAGCAAAACAGGCACGACAAGATGCAGTTGACCTCCTGGAAGAGGAAAGAGAGATGGCCCTGATCTGGTCGACCATCTATCAGCAAGACTTGCGTCGATTCCACGCCAGAAATGTGAGGGGTCGGGCATTTCAAGAGGGAGACTTGGTTCTCCGAGTGGATTAGCAGAAACCACACAAGCTGGCTCCGGCCTGGGAAGGTCCCTTCATTGTCACCAAAGTGCTCCACAATGGAGCATACCACCTCTATAATGTCGAGCACAAGAAAGAAGAACCACGCGCTTGGAATGCGGAGCTGCTCCGCCCCTTTTATACTTAAGCACTCATTCTGTTCACATGTAATAAGAAATACCTTTGTAGTTTGTTTATCAAAGACAAGAGTTTTACAGTCTTCTAAAATGATTGTCATGGCTTATATTTGTGTCTGAAATCCCCCAGTGTGTGGCTTAGCTGCGAATCCGTTTCGCCTAAGTTTGAAAAATCCTACCGAGTGGTGAGCAAGCCTCTCACTCAGAGGCTTAGCTGCGAATCCGTTTTGCCTAAGTTTAAAAAATCCTACCGAGTGGTGAGCAAGCCTCCCACTCGGGAGCTTAGCTGCAGTCCAGTACTCACCTAAGTTTGAAAAATCCTACCGAGTGGTGAGCAAGCCTCCCACTCGGGGGCTTAGCTGCAGTCCAGTACTCGCCTAAGTTTGAAAAATCCCATCGAGTGGTGAGCAACCCTCCCACTCGGGGGCTTAGCTACAGTCAAGTACTCGCCTAAGTGTGAAAAATCCCACCGAGTGGTGAGCAACCCTCCCACTCGGGGGCTTAGCTGCAGTCCAGTACTCGCCTAAGTCTGAAAAATCCTACCGAGTGGTGAGCAACCCTCCCACTCGGGGGCTTAGCTACAGTCCAGTACTCGCCTAAGTTTGAAAAATCATACCGAGTGGTGAGCAAGCCTCTCACTCGGAGGCTTAGCTGCGAATCCGTTTCACCTAAGTTTGAAAAATCCCACCGAGTGGTGAGCAACCCTCCCACTTGGGGCCTTAGCTGCAGTCCAGTACTCGCCTAAGTTTGAAAAATCCCACTGAGTGGTGAGCAACCCTCCCACATGGGGGCTTAGCTGCAGTCCAGTACTCGCCTAAGTTTGAAAAATCCTACTGAGTGGTGAGCAACCCTCCCACTCGGGGGCTTAGCTGCAGTCCAGTACTCGCCCAAGTTTGAAAAATCCTACCGAGTGGTGAGCAATCCTCTCACTCGGAGGCTTAGCTGCGAATCCGTTTCGCTTAAGTTTGAAAAATCCTACCGAGTGGTGAGCAAGCCTCCCACTCGGGGGCTTAGCTACAGTCCAGTACTCGCCTAAGTTTGAAAAATCCTACCAAGTGGTGAGCAAGCCTCCCACTCGGGGGCTTAGCTGCAGTCCAGTACTCGCCTAAGTTTCAAAAATCCTACCAAGTGGTGAGCAAGCCTCCCACTCGGGGGCTTAGCTGCAGTCCAGTACCCGCCTAAGTTTGAAAAATCCTACCGAGTGGTGAGCAAGCCTCCCACTCGGGGGCTTAGCTGCAGTCCAGTACTCGCCTAAGTTTGAAAAATCCTACCGAGTGGTGAGCAAGCCTCCCACTCGGGGGCTTAGCTGCAGTCCAATACTCGCCTAAGTTTGAAAAATCCCACCGAGTGGTGAGCAACCCTCCCACTCAGGGGCTTAGCTGCAGTCCAGTACTCGCCTAAGTTTGAAACACACTACATCCTTATCCGCAAGGACGACGAGGTGCAGGTCGACTGCAACCTTCTCCTCAGAGCTACGCCACAAGTATAACATGCGCTCCACCTTCATCCGCAAGGACGATGAGGTGCAGGTCGACTGCAACCTTCTCTACGGAGCTGCGCCACAAATACAATGTGCGCTCCATCCTTATCCGCAAGGACGACGAGGTGCAGGTCGACTGCAACCTTCTCCTCGGAGCTGCGCCATAAGTATAACGTGTGCTCCATCTTCATCTGCAAGGACAACGAGGTGCAGGTCGACTGCAACCTTCTCTATGGAGCTGCGCCACAAATACAATGTGCGCTCCATCCTTACCGCAAGGACGACGAGGTGCAGGTCGACTGCAACCTTCTCCTCAGAGCTGCGCCACAAGTATAATGTGCACTCCATCCTCATCCGCAAGAACGACGAGGTGCAGGTCGATTGGAATCTCTTCCCCAGAGCTGCATCTCAAGTACAAAAAATATTCCGAGCGAAGAACAAATTCCACTCGAAGGCGAGCACAAGCATATTCAGAGATAAACAAAATTCAGATAAATTCTAAGGTTCCGACCGCAGATTAAAGTACTCGGGCATCAAGTCCGAAGGAGTTTAACGGTTACAAAATCACTTGGCATTCCGAGGCAAATTTAAGGTGGAGCATAATGTTTTTTGGTCACTCGTCGGGAGAAGGACTGGCTGGGTCGTAGAAACTGTCAAGGTCTATGGTGTCTGCGATGCGGGTGGCAGCGTCAAGGAAAGTGTCAATGAAGGACTGGAAAATGTGCCTTTTTGTGTTAGCAACCTTGAGCTCCGCCAGCTTGTCTTCTTTGACATCCTTGTAGTGCACTCGGACCAGAGACAAAGCGACATCAGCACCGCAGCGAGCAGATGACTTTTTCCATTCTTGCACTCGGTCATGTATTTGGTTCAGTTGAGCCATCAGAGACTCGAGGTCTTGAGATAGTTCCGCCTGAGGCCAGAGTTCAGCATCAACCCGAGTCATTGCCACCTTCAGGCGGGCAAGATAAGCAATCGCGTTGTGCACGCGAGATTCCAACCGCAGTACATTCATTGCGACATCATCTTTGACTGGGCAATTTATGGGGTCGAGACCTACAAAGTCTTGACAAAGTTCTGCACAGTTGAGTAAATGGCGAGTCCATGTTATAATAAGGCCTGACAATCGATCGTAATAATTTAGTCGAACATCATTACCTTCAAGTTTTAAGACCAGTTTTGCAGCAAGCTGGCCCAGATAAGATTCCAACTCGCCCTTCTTGGCCTTGAGGCTCCCAAGCTTGTTAGTCAGCTTGTCCTTGTCTTTATTCAGTCGCTCGACCTCCCGATTGGCTTCAGAAACATCAGTCTTCAGTTTGGAGTTCTCTTCTTCTAACTTGCCGACTGAAGCAAGCTTCTTGTCAGCAAGTGCGATTTTCTCTCGCGCTTCCTTCTGTGCAGCGGCAAGATCCAAATCCTTCTTCTCCAAAGCCTGCTTCATTTTCTCTAAAGAAATAACATTCTTCAAACGAACTTGGAGTTGACGGTTTTCACTACATACATCTGCTCGAGTGGAGTCATTCGGTTCAAAAATGGAAAGGAAAAGTTCCAGTAGTGAGATGGACAGTTGACGATTGGTTACCTCCCATGGCAGCTACTTCGTCACGAACAGTCTTGAGATTCTTCCTGGCCAGTTCCAGATCAAGGTTGAGGCTGATTTGTTGCTTGTTCAGTGTAGAAATTTGGGCCCCGAGATCACAAGATTTCTGCGGTCAATACATAAGGCATATCAGTCGACTGAAATAAAAAGACATCACAGTGATAGCTACTCTAAGACTATCGCCAAATTAATCATTCAACGGCAGTCTCGGGGACTACACCCAGTGGGTGCACTTAGCGTGCCCCCACTAGTTTGAGTAAACACTCGGCATGGTCTGCCAGCGCGAGTTGTAAAAAAACGTTTTCAGACCGTAGTCGACTGCCCGCAGTCAACCATGGTCTCGAGGACTATACCCAGTGGGTGCACTTAGCGTGCCCCCACTGGTTCGGGTTCCATTCGACCTGGTGCGCCCAGGCCGAGTGGCAAAATTCAGATTCTCAGACCACAGTCGACTGCCCGCAGTGAACTATGGTCTCAGGGACTACACCGAGTGGGTGCACTCAGAGTGCCCCCACTAGTTCAAAGATTAAATCCAAGTCGACTCAAATTGACTTGTGCAACTTCAAAACAGTCACACCCCAATGGGTGATCGGACAAGAAATATGATCAATCGGAAATCAACTAACCTGGACATTGGTCTACAGAGCAGCTCCAGCGTTGAAGGCCACCTGACTGGCCTCATGCACCACTTTCATTTGCCCCATCACAAGATTCAACTGAAGAAGAGCTTCCTTGGCGGCACTCAGTGGGTCGTCTGGAGTTTGATACGCAGTGAACATCGATGATGGCAGAGCAGTCAAAGCAGGCACTGGATCTGATGCGTGGAGTTGTATTGGAGCAGCAGGGGTCTGAGCAGCTGATCCTGATGGGCAATCAGTCGACAGCGGGATAGGGAAAGTGACGTTGGTGCGAGCCAGATCTGTCGATCGCTCGACCGCCGTCCCAGGCATCACAGTCGACCGAGGAACCTGAACCTCAGGCGCTTTCCCGCTCACTTCCTTGTCCCTCCTCCTCCTTTCCCTCAGCGGTACTTATTCTTCATCGTCCGGGAGCACAACAACGTCTCATAGAGCTGCAGCAAACAGAGAAAATCAGAGAGACAACTGACAAACAATCCAGTCGTCCAAATAAATTCGAGTCGGGCAGACTTATTGGCTTTGGAGGTAGCTGCGTCGTCGGTTTCCTCCTCATCTGGGACCTTGTCGATATCCATATCAGTCGCGGCAGAGGCCGGGCTGGAAAGGTTCATCATCCACTCGGTCAGTACAAGAGAATCAGTCGGAACAAGAAAATACGGGAATAACATTTACCCAGATGCAACAGGAACATCCATCTTGATTCTAGGCAAGGTCTTCCGAGCCTTCGAAGGATTGATCTTAGGCTGCTTGGGGACTTTCGCAGCCAATTCTGGAGTCGAAGACCGAGCGCGCTTTTGAGATGGAGCGCTCGAGGCCACAGCCTTACCGCGCCTGCCCGCGGGATCATGATGCTGCTTGGATCGACGTTCTGAACGAGGCGGTGAGTCGACTACCTCCTCATCGTCCGACTCGTCGCTCTCATCTTCGTCATCGTCGGCTGGTGACTCCTATTCACCACTCTCCTCCGCGCTGTCCTCGTGCTCATGGTCCTGCTCTAGAGCTTGTTCGCCATTGGGCGTTGAGTACATCTCTGTATAAATCTACAAGACAAGGAGCCGAGCGGAAATCAGTCGGATTAGAAATAGTCAGAAAACACATCCAAATGCAATCGGTTATAGCGGCCAAACCTTGTCTGGCTGGTTGCTGTCGCTGAAATGGTTGACTCTCCTGGCGCCCCTGGGGTTGTCCTTGTTCCCGGTGATGCCCCTTAGCCATTGGGCCACTATTTTAGCCGGCACCTCCTCTGGATGAACACGAGCAGTGTCACCGGCCCCGGAGTACATCCACATGGAGTGGTCACGGGCCTGGAGCGGTTGAATGCGCCGATTGAGGAACACCTCCAGCAGATCCATGTCAGTGACGCCTTGGTTGATCAGCTGAACCACCCTCTCGACCAGCATGCATGTCTCCGCCTTCTCCGCGGTGGTCACTTTCAACGAAGATGGAGTCTGAACACGATCAAAAGAAAAAGGAGGAAGTCCAGTCGACTGGCCTGGGGTCGCGATATCCTGGCAGTAGAACCAGGTCGACTGCCAGCCCCTGACCGACTCAGGAAGAGTCATCGAAGGAAAGGAACTCCTTTTCCTCTTCTAGATACCCAGGCCCCCACACATCTGGATAACATGGGTTTTCTCGTTGTTCGAGTTTGCTTTCTTCACTGTTTGGGAGCGGATGGTGAAAATGTGCTTGAAAATACCCCAGTGCGGTCGACACCCTAGGAAATTCTCGCACATGGACACGAATGTGGCAAGATATGTGATGGTGTTGGGAGTAAAATGATGGAGTTGAGCCCCGAAGAAATTCAAGAAACCTCGAAAAAAGGGATGTGGAGCAAGCAAGAAGCCGCGGTCGACATGTGTGGCGAGCAAAACACACTCACCCGGTCGCGGCTGCGGCTCCATTTCCCCCTCCGGCAACCGCGCAAAACACACTAACTCGGCCAAAACACACTCACTCGGCCATCTCGTCCAAGTCTTCCTGCTGAAGCAAAGATCAGATCCAATCTCCCTGGATCCAACCCGACGGCAGCCCCGAGCGCGATGAAGATCCCCGATTCGTCTTCTTGTTTTTCGCCGCCCCCGTCGCCTTCTTCGTGCGTTCCAGCGCCGCCGTTTTCTCCTTCCCCATGGCGGCGGAGCGGCGGCGTCGAGAGTGGAGAAGCCGGATGGGGTGAAGGAGCAAGAGGACGAAGAAGGAGAATGGGCACGCACAGTGCGGGTGCCTCGGCCTCGCCGCTTTTAATGGCCCACTTACGAGTGGCTGACGCGTGGGTCCGGGCGATCCTGTCAAATCCCTCAACAGTCGCACACGGGATACGTGGCGAAAAGGGTGGCGCAGAAATCGAAACATCCTGTTTATCCACTCCGCTTACCACGGCGCGCTCCGCCTGGCGCGCTTCCACCGAAATTTCGAATCCCGCGAAATCCGGGATCCTCTGAAACCGATCACGCCAAAGATTTCGCGTCAAAGACAACACTCGACGGGTGACGTTATAAAAACCAATCGGCAATTTCTGAATCGATCAAGGCGACCGAAACGAAGCTGAAGTTCCAACACTGGCCTCCGTTCCAAGATGAATTCTTGAGAAAGACAAGAGTCAAAGCAAGATCAACTTCAACCTTCTTTTCACTCGGACCTCAATCCATTCGGGGGCTAATGATGAGGACATAGACCTGGGGTAGGGTAATAAGCCTGACCTATACGTCCTACCTAAGGTCCTTGTCTTAGAATCAAAGAAGTTCAAGAGTAAATAGGGAGGGCCCAACAAAGGTGTCGAGTGCAATCCACTCGACCTACCATTCAGTCGGAGACCCCTCCTTCTTTAGGTCACTCGACCACTCAACCATTCGACCCTGTAAAAGACCACTCGACGTACAGAAGACCTAAAGCCACTCTGCGCAGCAATGGTCGGGCGTATTCTCATAGACTTAATGATCATTTATAGCACTTTCTTATTGACGTTACCTGTAATGCTCTCGCTTTATGTACATTGAACCTTGTGTAACGGAGGGGAGCTGGGGTCCTGGCGCACTCTATATAAGCCACCCCCCTCCTCTGAGACAAGGGTTCGCACCCCCTGTAACACACACACGTATAATCCAGTCGACCGCCTCCGGGCACCGAGACGTAGGGCTATTACTTCCTTCGCGAAGGTCTTGAACTCGTAAAACTCGTGTGTACAACTTCACCATAGCTAGGATCTTGCCTCTACATACCTACCCCCCATTCTATTGTCAGTCTTAGATCCACAAAAACGCCTTGTAGGCAGGCTGGCAGGCAGCTGAGGTGGCGCGGTGGTAGGGTCTTCACAAAGATCTGCATGCCGCCACGCGGGCACTTGCTGATCTGGCCTGGAAGCTGCATGTTGCCATGCAGGTGCCAGCCCAGCTGGTCGGGCTGGCAGCTGCATGCTAATGGCGGTGGAAACTTGGTTGGTGTGGACCTGGCGGTGGCCCTGCTGATGCCCCCAGCAAGGGTCTTGCCGTGGCGTTGCAGTCGTCCTCGGCAAGGATCTTGCCGGGGGTCTTGCGGCTTTCCTCGGCAAGGGTCCCACCGAGGGTCGCCATCTTCTGGTTCTTATCTGACCTTACATATCTATGGTCTTGACAAAGATCTGCATGCCACCACGGAGGTGCCTCCCGAGCCCTGGTCCCAATGTAGTTGGTTGGGTTGGAACCTGTGGGATCAAGGGCGGCTCTCTCTGTTGGTGTTTGGGCAAGTTGCCCCGGCAAGGCCCTTGCCGGGGCCGCGGAGGCCGCCCCGGCAAGGGCCTTGCCGGGGGGCTCCACCTTGCCCCTTTGCTGTCTTGTGTTTCTGGTCTTGGCGTTGCCTTCCCCGTCTTGTGTCTTTGGCTTCTCTCCGGCTCCCCTCCCTTGCCCCGCTATGTGCGGCCGTGGCGCGTGGCTCTGACTGCCCGTGCACAAGTATAGGGGTCAAAAGGAGCGCCCCTACTTTTGTACACCGACAGGAGCCCCCGGGCCTGGGCCACACATAAGCGCGACACGTTGTTGGGCCAGGCCCAAAACGGTGCGCGGGCAGTCGGGGCTGGATTCTACTGCAGTAACTTTTCGTCCGCTGCGCTTCCCCACGACCCACATTGAACGCGCGATGTGGGGGGTCGTGTGTGACGTGGGCGGCATGCGTGGCGCGGTTCTCGCATGCATGCGTCACATCGTAGTTAATGGGAAACGAGGCAGCGCGCGCCTTCCCCGTAAAAAAGAATAACCGCGGGCGCGCTGCTCACTTTACCCCCTTTCCTGCGTCTTCTCCAATCTCAGAGCCGCTGCCCCCTTTCTTCCTCCTTCTCGAGCTCTTGCCTTCGCTTGCCTTCGCTTGCCGCCGCTGCGCCTTCGCGATCCTCTGCGCCTTGCCTCTCGCAGCCGCCATGGCTCCCAAATCCACCAAGGGCAAGGGAGTGGCCAAGGATGCCGGGGCGACGGAGCCGCCGGAGAGTGAGCAGGCGGCGTGACGGACGCAGCTCGCCTACTTCCCCTCGACAGTCGACATGTTCGAGCTCCGGGAGGCCTTCAAACCCCAGTGGGGGGTGAAGACGGGGGGAGAGACGACGGGGCATGCAGCCACGTGCGTCATCCCCGCCAACTGCACCGAGGCCGCCCCAAATCGGTACCCTTTTTGTCGACTACTTCTCCTACGGGCTCTGTCCTCCCTTCTCTGATTTCTTCAACGCCGTCATGTACACCTATGGTTTCCACCTTTTGGATTTTACTCCAAATGTCGTGGCGTGCATGGCTCTTTTCACGCACCTCTGCGAGGGCTTCGCCGGGGTGCATCCCAACACGGCGCTCTTCCGCCACTACTTCTTCCCTCGGATCCAACCGGGGGGCGCCATCTCCGGTTGGGTCGCCTGGATCCCAAGGGCCAAGGGGGCGTACGCGGAGGGCGCCATGAAGGAGAGGTGGGAAGAATGGCAGGGCCGGTGGTGCTGGATTGAAGAGAAGGACCCGCCGGATTTTAACCGGGTCCGCGGCACGCCGCCGGTTCGCCGGGGCGACTGGAGCGACGTCGACGCCGAAGCTCACGGTCGCCACCACTAGGATCCTTCGCCTTACCGAGGCCAGGCTCACCCTTGAGATGACCGGGTCGGATTTTATCCGCCGCCGAATCGCTCCGCTGCATAACAAGGGGAGGCCGGCCTGACTCTTCACGAACGCCGCCGACATCATGAGGCTTCGCCCCGGCCTCAAGCACAACCTCACGGTGATGGGGCACGCCCTCTTCTGCCAACGGCTCTTCCAGCTCGACGTGAACGGCGACGGCGATGTCGAGCGGACCGGCAAGGCCGCGAAGGCCGGCAAGGTCGCCAGGGCCCCTTTGTTCAAGTTGCCAGCATGGGTGGTCCCGCTGAGCAACAACTCGCGCCGGACTGACATCATCACCATGATGCCGCTTTTCAACGTGCATGGCCTTGACCCGAGCTGGGTCGAGCCAGAGGAGATTCAAGTGTAGGAGTTCTTCGACACCTTGCATGAGGGGTATGTCACCGCCGAGCTGCGGCTCGTCCAGGACACCACCCAGGCGGAGCTGGACTACATCGCCGCCAGGGCGGCGGAGGCGAAGCTCGCCGAGGAGGCCGGTAGCGCCGGCGGCATGGAGGACAAGGCCGCGGTGGAGGCGGAGGAGAAGGAGCTCGCCCAGTGGGCGGAGGCCGCCGGGGAGGCCAGCAGCGCCGGCACCGGGGCTCCTCTCGTCGAAGACGTGGTCGGCGAGTCATCGTCGGAGGAGGCCGTGGCCATCGACCCTCCAGCCACGGGGAGAGGGTGGGTCCTGCGGTGGGCCACCTCTGGCGAGCCGGTCCGGCCCGGCAGGGCCGCGCAGCTGCGGCAGGCCCAGGAAACGTCTGTGCGCCAGACAAGGGCCGCGGCGGCAAAGAAAGTGGTGAGGGCCGTGGTGGCGAAGAAGAAGGCATTCGCTTCTTCCTCGTCCAAGCGCGTTTAGACGCCACCTCCTGAAGGAAATATGCCCTAGAGGCAATAATAAAGTATCATTTATTTCCTTATATCATGATAAATGTTTATTATTCATGCTAGAATTGTATTAACCGGAAACATAATACATGTGTGAATACATAGACAAACAGAGTGTCACTAGTATGCCTCTACTTGACTAGCTCGTTAATCAAAGATGGTTATGTTTCCTAGCCATAGACATGAGTTGTCATTTGATTAACGGGATCACCTCATTAGGAGAATGACGTGATTGACTTGACCCATTTCGTTAGCTTAGCACCCGATCGTTTAGTATGTTGCTATTGCTTTCTTCATGACTTATACATGTTCCTATGACTATGAGATTATGCAACTCCCGTTTACCGGAGGAACACTTTGTGTGCTACCAAACGTCACAACGTAAAAGGGTGATTATAAAGGTGATCTACAGGTGTCTCCAAAGGTACTTGTTGGGTAGGCGTATTTCAAGATTAGGATTTGTCACTCCGATTGTCGGAGAGGTATCTTTGGGCCCACTCAGTAATGCACATCACTATAAGCCTCGCAAGCATTGTGACTAATGAGTTAGTTGCGGGATGATGTATTACGGAATGAGTAAAGAGACTTGCCGGTAACGAGATTGAACTAGGTATCGAGATACCGACGATCGAATCTCGGGCAAGTAACATACCGATGACAAAGGGAACAACGTATGTTGTTATGCGGTCTGACCGATAAAGATCTTCGTAGAATATGTAGGAACCAATATGAGCATCCAGGTTTTGCTATTGGTTATAGACCGGAGAGGTGTCTCGGTCATGTCTACATAGTTCTCGAACCCGTAGGGTCCGCACGCTTAAAGTTACGATGATGGTTATATTATGAGTTTATATGTTTTGATGTACCGAAGGTTGTTCGGAGTCCCAGATGTGATCACGGACATGACGAGGAGTCTCGAAATGGTCGAGACATAAAGATTGATATATTGGACGACTATATTCAGACACCGGAAGTGTTCCGGAGAAGTTTCGGATTTAACTGGAGTGCCGGAGGGTTACCGGAACCCCCCGGGGAAGTATTGGGCCTTAGTGGGCCTAGAGGGGAGAGAGAGGGCAGCAGCCAGGAGGTGGCGCGCCCCTCCCAGGAGGAATCCTAGTTGGACTAGGAGAGGGGGGCGCAGCCCCCTTTCCCTCTCCCTCTCCCTCTCTTTCCTCCCCCCCTCTTTTCCTAGTTGGACTAGGAAAGGGAAGTCCTACTCCTACAAGGAGGAGGACTCCCCCCCTCTCCTTGGCGTGCCTAGGGCAGCCGACCTCCCCCTTGCTCCTTTATATACGGGGGCAGGGGGCACCTCTAAACACACTTGATATACGATATTTTAGCCGTGTGCGGTGCCCCCCTCCACCATATTACACCTCGATAATACCGTTGCGGAGCTTAGGCGAAGCTTTGCGTCGGTGGAACATCTTCATCGTCACCACGCCGTCGTGCTGACGAAACTCTCCCTCAACACTCGGCTGTATCGGAGTTCGAGGGACGTCATTGAGCTGAACGTGTGCTAAACTCGGAGGTGCCGTGCGTTCGGTACATGATCGGTCGGATCGTGAAGACGTACGACTACATCAACCGCGTTGTGATAACGCTTCCGCTGTCGGTCTACGAGGGTACGTGGACAACACTCTCCCCTCTCGTTGCTATGCATCACCATGATCTTGCGTGTGCGTAGGAATTTTTTTGAAATTACTACGTTCCCCAACAGTGGCATCCGAGCCTGGTTTTATGCGTTGATGCTATGCACGAGTAGAACACAAGTGAGTTGTGGGCAATATAAGTCATACTGCTTACCAGCATGTCATACTTTGGTTCAGCGGTATTGTGAGATGAAGCGGCCCGGACCGACATTACGTGTACGCTTACGTGAGACTGGTTTCACCGTTTGGAGCACTCGTTGCTTAAAGGTGACTGGCGGGTGTCTGTCTCTCTCACTTTAGTTGAACCGAGTGTGGCTACGCCCGGTCCTTGCGAAGGTTAAAACAGCACCAACTTGACAAACTATCATTGTGGTTTTGATGCGTAGGTAAGAACGGTTCTTGCTAAGCCCGTAGCAGCCACGTAAAACTTGCAACAAAAAAATAGAGGACGTCTAACTTGTTTTTGCAGGGCATGTTGTGATGTGATATGGTCAAGACATGATGTGATATAATTTGTTGTATGAGATGATC
The DNA here is from genome assembly GCF_002575655.3 of Aegilops tauschii subsp. strangulata. Classification (NCBI taxonomy): domain Eukaryota; kingdom Viridiplantae; phylum Streptophyta; class Magnoliopsida; order Poales; family Poaceae; genus Aegilops; species Aegilops tauschii. Next base: position 425,793,969 of record NC_053036.3, on the reverse strand, counting down.
ATGTTTTGTAACCGAGTTATCGGCAACTGACAGGAGCCATATGGTAGTCGCTTTATTGTATGAAATGCAATCGCCATGTAATAGTTTTACTTTATCACTAAGCGGTAGCGATAGTCGTAAAAGAAATAAGTTGGCGAGACGACAACGATACTACGATGGAGATCAAGGTGTCGCGCCGGTGACGATGGTGATCATGACGGTGCTTTGGAGATGGAGATCACAAGCACGGTGCTTCGGAGATGGAGATCACAAGCACAAGATAATGATGGCCATATCATATCACTTATATTGATTGCATGTGATGTTAATCCTTTATGCATCTTATCTTGCTTTGATTGACGGTAGCATTATAAGATGATCTCTCACTAAAATTTCAAGATAAAGTGTTCTCCCTGAGTATGCACCATTGCGAAAGTTCTTCGTGCTGAGACACCACGTGTTAATCGGGTGTGATAGGCTCTACGTTCAAATACAATGGGTGCAAAACAGTTGCACACGTGGAGTACTCAGGTTAAACTTGACGAGCCTAGCATATACAGATATGGCCTCGGAACACAGAGACCGAAAGGTCGAGCGTGAATCATATAGTAGATATGATCAACATAGTGATGTTCACCATTGAAACTAATCCATCTCACGTGTTAATCGGACATGGTTTAGTTGATTTGGATCACGTAATCACTTAGATGATTAGAGGGATGTCTATCTAAGTGGGAGTTCTTAAGTAATATGATTAATTGAACTTAAATTTATCATGAACTTAGTACCTGATAGTATCTTGCTTGTCTATGTTAATTGTGGATAAATGGCCCGTGCTGTTGTTCCGTTGAATTTTAATGCGTTCCTTGAGAAAGCTAAGTTGAAAGATGATGGTAGCAATTACACGGACTGGGTCCGTAACTTGAGGATTATCCTCATTGCTGCACAGAAGAATTACGTCCTAGAAGCACCGCTAGGTGCCAGGCCTCCTGCAAGAGCGACGCCAGAAGTTATGAATGTCTGGCAGAGCAAAGCTGATGACTACTCAATAGTTCAGTGTGCCATGCTTTACGGCTTAGAATCGGGTTGATATATTGGACGACTATATTCGGACACCGAAGTGTTCCGGAGAAGTTTCGGATTTAACCGGAGTGCCGGAGGGTTACCGGAATCCCCCGGGGAAGTATTGGGCCTTAGTGGGCCTAGAGGGGAGAGAGAGGGCAGCAGCCAGGAGGTGGCGCGCCCCTCCCAGGAGGAATCCTAGTTGGACTAGGAGAGGGGGGCGCAGCCCCCTTTCCCTCTCCCTCTCCCTCTCTTTCCTTCCCCCCCTCTTTTCCTAGTTGGACTAGGAAAGGGGTCCTACTCCTATTAGGAGGAGGACTCCCCCCTCTCCTTGGCGCGCCTAGGGCAGCCGGCCTCCCCCTTGCTCCTTTATATATGGGGGCAGGGGGGCACCTCTAAACACACTTGATATACGATATTTTAGCCGTGTGCGGTGCCCCCCTCCACCATATTACACCTCGATAATACCGTTGCGGAGCTTAGGCGAAGCCCCGCGTCGGTGGAACATCATCATCGTCACCACGCCGTCGTGCTGACGAAACTCTCCCTCAACACTCGGCTGGATCGGAGTTCGAGGGACGTCATCGAGCTGAACGTGTGCTGAACTTGGAGGTGCCGTGCGTTCAGTACTTGATCAGTCGGATCGTGAAGACGTACGACTACATCAACCGCGTTGTGATAATGCTTCCGCTGTCGGTCTACGAGGGTACGTGGACAACACTCTCCCCTCTCGTTGCTATGCATCACCATGATCTTGCGTGTGCGTAGGAAATTTTTTGAAGTTACTACGTTCCCGAACACCTCCTTCCCCTCCTCCTACAGATGTTGACGCAGAGGTCACCTTTGAATTTGGATCCCTCAACCCGAGGATGAAGAGGAAGGCGGCAGAGGAGGAAGAGGAGGAGGAGGAGGAGTAAGCTCTTTATTCCCCCCTTTTTTGTCATCTCTGTGCCCTCAAACAGTTTCACTTATCTTGGATTATCTTCATTCGCAGGGAAGTGGAGACGCTGGCCCAGAGGGTGAAGAGGGCCAGGACCTCGACGAGCGGCCAACCCCCGGCAGGCGCCTCCGGCACACCAATGGTGGTGTTGAGTAGCCCGGACAGCATCCCCGACCCAGCCCCCAGCGTGAGTCTATCATTTGCCCTCCACAACGTGTGTTGGGGGTACGATCAGTTGGCGCCGACCTTGCCGCGGTTGCAGGAGGAGAATAGCGGCAGGAGGAGCCACAGAGGGCTACCCCCAACACGCCACCCCCATCGACCACGCTGCCCCGAGGGGCGTCCCCAGCAAGTGCGCCAAGCACCGAGCCCATGCACACGGAGGAGGGGGCGAACTCGGGCGCCGGTGGGTTTGCCTCGCCGCCAAATGTTGGCGGGGAGGGGACTTCTGCTTCTCAGCCCGGCATGGGTAGGTTACTCGCCTTCCATCTCCATTCCCTTTTACTTTTTCTTCTCTTTTTGAATCTTGGTCTTGGCCTTGTCTCATCCTCTCCTTGGTGTTCAGATCCCCCCTCGGCAGACCCAGAGGACATCGACACCGTCATCGAGGATGTCGCCAAGGCCGCCGAGGCGGAGGCCGAGAAGATCGCCGCCAAGGGCGCCGCTGAGGACGCCGCCAAGGGGTCTGCCGAGGAGCCCGGCAAGGGGCCTGCCGGGGAGGCCGGCAAGTCCGCTACCGAGGAAGAGGTGGTTGATGACCAGCCTTCCTCCTCCGCTGCCTCTGGATCTCTCAGGTACCTGAAGGTGAGCGACGACCTCTTCGTCCACCTTCCAGGACTGTCGAGCACCAGGGCTCCCGTCGAGGGAGAGGTGTTCGACGACGAGGTGCTTGCCGCCGCCGGGCTCGAGGTCGTTGACGAGCCGAGCGCTGGTGGTGACGGCTCCGAGGAAGAGCGGCTCCTCCACGCCATGGGCGCCAGCTTCCGGAAGCTTCAGATGCTCCACCGCGCCCGCCTAGACAAGGCTAAGTCTAGGATGGCGGTGGCGGATAAGGCGGAGGTGGACCTCCAGAAGCGCGTCGTCGAAATGCAGGGCTGGTTCCACCAGGCTTGCGAGGACCTGAAGGCCACCCAGGGCGAGCTGGCCAAGCGCGAGGTGGAGCTCACCATGAAGCGGGCCGACATTGAGAAGGCCCAGGAGACGGCAGAGAACTTGGCTGCTGCAGCCGAGGCCACTCGAGCCCAACACCAGGCCGCGCTGAACTCCCAAGAGGAGGACCTTGCCGCGCATGAGGAGAAGCTTGCCGCAACGCTCCGCGGCAAGGATGAGGAGGTGGAGAAGCTCGTCGTGCAGCGGACCCAAGAGCTGGAGCAGAGGAACAGGGAGGCGCTCAATGCCCAGGCTCTGGTTCATGCCGGCAAGGTGAAGGAACTGGAGGTGGAGCGGGACGAGCTAAAGGAGCAGGCCGTGAAGCTGTCCAAGGAGAAGGACATGCTCAACGGCGCCCTGACGGAGGCGCAGGGCACTGCTGTCAGCAGGGCCGGGGAGCTCTCCGAGGCCAAGAACTCCATCAAAGGCCTCAAGCTGAAGCTGGAGGGTCTCGAGGGGATGCTGTCAGAGAGCAAGGCCCGGGAAGGGACCCTGGCCAAGAACCTGGAAACCGAGAAGCAGCTGCGGAAGAAAGATGCCCTCAACTTCAAGGAACACGTGGAGGGCGAGAACCGCTGGCTCGACCGCCTCGCCGCCGTTGCCAACCAGGCCACTGCGCACCTGGCCACCATGGGGATGTCGGACGTTAAGTACGCCCTGGAGCGGAATGTGAGCGCCAGCTGCAGCCTGACCCTGTTCTTTGAGAGGGTTGTCGGTGCCTTGGAGTGGCTTCACGCCAACCGGGCGGCCTCGCTGGCTGATGAGGCCCGGAGGCTTTGCCAGGGTGCCATGACTAAGGTTTTCACCAAGGTGGCGGACTGGAACCCCAACCTCGACTTCGACGCCGCGCTGGACAGCTTGCCGGCGGGTGTGGACCTCGCGGCGCTCAAGGAGCGTATCAAGCCCATCATCAGCCGCATCGGCGGAATCGAGAGGATAGAGGGCCAGCACCGGGATTAGGCACCCCATTTCTCATTGCCACTACAAGTTCATGACCAAGACAATTTCTATCTTTAGTTAGAACTGCGGCACCAATTTATGTAATATAACTCTGCAGTACTTTTGATACAATGCATGCTATTCTCCTGTTCAACCCTTCTTTGTATGTCCACCCTATGTTTATTGGGTAGGCTTGCCGGCGCGTAAACCCAGGGCGGCGTCTTGAGGACGGATCCCCATTGGCCTGCCGGGTGTGCTTGCTACCAGGCAAACCACCTTACCGCCCTTAACGCGGCTGCTCGAACTGTCGAGCTTGACTCAAGTCAGAATCGAGAGTGTTGCCAAGTGCGGAAGGCTACCCTGCCACTCTCGACGCGGCCGCTTGAGCTGTTGAGCAGACTCGAAACAGAACAAGGGCGTTGCCAATTGTGGGAGGGCCCCTTGGCGTGCAGGTTTTCCATACATAGGCAGGATCTCCGAGGACAATATGCTTATGTATAAAAGGAAATTGCTCAAGGCTCTGGATGACTTAGCTTTTTTTTTGCCGCGTCGGCGTCCTTCGTGCTTGTAGGCGGCGCCGTTTTCTCCTGGTCATCTTCTTCTTTAGAAGCCATGGCGATGAAGAACTACTAGGCTAACTACTAGACCAGATTCTCACAACAGCGCCCCTTACCTGGCGCGCCAAAGATGTCGGTGGGAAACGACACCTATGGGATCACAAGAATCCCTACTACGGTTGCCGGGGTGCGGGGTTGTGAGAAGAGCAGGATTAACAGTCAGCACAAGGATCGTTTACCCAGGTTCGGGCCGCGAGGGTGCGTAAAACCCTAGTCTTGCTTTGGTGGATGTATTGAGTGTTCTTGAGCTCTTGAACTAGCTACGGTGGTTGTGCCGTTCCAAAGAGCCGAATCCCCCTCCTGTATGCCATGGGCCTCCTTTTATAGTCGAAAAGGGGCTGCCACGGTGGCACACAGGAGGTGGAAAGGCCTACAGTACTACGAGCTTATCGCCCGGATTACAGGACAAGGCGCATTTAATGCATCGCTGAGGTGTCCCTTAGCTTTATTGGGGACAGGAACAAGGACCGTCTCCTCCTCGCTTCGACACGCGCCCTGGCCAGCGATGCATGCGGCACCATGTAGGCAGGCAGGCAGCTGAGGTGGCGCGGTGGTAGGGTCTTCACGAAGACCTGCATGCCGCCACGCGGGCACTTGCTGATCTGGCCTGGAAGCTGCATGTTGTCACGCAGGTGCCAGCCCAGCTGGTCGGGCTGGCAGCTGCATGCTAATGGCGGTGGAAACTTGGTTGGTGTGGGCCTAGCGGTGGCCCTCCTGATGCCCCCGGCAAGGGTCTTGTCGCGGTGTTGCAGTCGTCCCGGCAAGGATCTTGCCGGGGGTCTTGTGGCTTTCCTCGGCAAGGGTCCCGCCGAGGGTCGCCGTCTTCTGGTTCTCATCTTATCTTACATATCTATGTTCTTGACAAAGATCTGCATGCCACCACGGAGGTGCCTCCTGAGCCCTGTTCCCAACGTAGTTGGTTGGGTTGGAACCTGTGGGCTCAAGGGCGGCTCGCTCTGTTGGTGTTTGGGCAAGTTGCCCCGGCAAGGCCCTTGCCGGGGCCGCCGAGGCCGCCCCGGCAAGGGCCTTGCCGGGGGCTCCACCTCGCCCCTTTGCTGCCTTGTGTTTCTGGTCTTGGCGTTGCCTTGACCGTCTTGTATCTTTGGCTTCTCTCCGGCTCCCCTCCCTTGCCCCGCTATGTGCGGCCGTGGCGCGCGGCTCTGACTACCCGTGCACAAGTATAGGGGTCAAAAGGAGCGCCCCTACTTTTGTACACCGACAGTACCTTGATAAAGTTTTGAAGAAGTTCAAAATGGATCAGTTAAAGAAAGGGTTCTTGCCTGTGTTACAAGGTGTGAAGTTGAGTCAGACTCAATGCCCGATACTGCAGAAGATAGAGAGAAAATGGAAGTCATTCCCTATGCCTCAGCAATAGGTTCTATCATGTGTGCAATGTTGTGTCCAGACCTGATGTGTGCCTTGCTATTAGTTTAGCAGGGAGGTACCAAAGTAATCCAGTAGTGGATCACTGGACAGCAGTCAAGAACATCCTGAAATACCTGAAAAGGACTAAGGATATGTTTCTCGTTTATGGATGTGACAAAGAGCTCATCGTAAAGGGTTACATCGATGCAAGCTTTGACACTGGTCCGGATGACTCTAAGTCGCAAACCAGATACGTATTTATATTGAATGGTGGAGCTGCCAGTTGGTGCAGTTCCAAGCAGAGCGTCATGGCGGGATCTACGTGTGAAGCGGAGTACATAACTGCTTCGGAAGCCGCAAATGAAGGAGTCTGGATGAAGGATTTCATATCCGATCTAGGTGTAATACCTAGTGCAAAGGGTCCAATGAAAATCTTTTGTGACAATATTGGTGCAATTGCCTTGGCAAAGGAATCAAGATTTCACAAAAGAACCAAGCACATCAAGAGACACTTCAATTCCATCCGCGATCAAGTCAAGGAGGGAGACATAGAGATTTGCAAGATACATACGGATCTAAATGTTGCAGACCCGTTGACTAAGCCTCTCTCACGAGCAAAACATGATCAGCACCAAGACTCCATGGGTGTTAGAATCATTACTATGTAATCTAGATTATTGACTCTAGTGCAAGTGGGAGACTGAAGGAAATATGCCCTAGAGGCAATAATAAATTGTTATTTATATTTCCTTATATCATGGTAAATGTTTATTATTCATGCTAGAATTGTATTAACCGGAAACTTAGTACATGTGTGAATACATAGCCAAACAAAGTGTCCCTAGTATGCCTCTACTTGACGAGCTCGTTAATCAAAGATGGTTAAGTTTCCTAGCCATAGACATGTGTTGTCATTTTATGAACGGGATCACATCATTAGAGAATGATGTGATGGACAAGACCCATCTGTTAGCTTAGCATAATGATCGTTTAGTTTTTCTGCTATTGCTTTCTTCATGACTTATACATGTTCCTTAGACTATGATATTATGCAACTCCCGAATACCGGAGGAACACCTTATGTGCTATGAAATGTCACAACGTAACTGGGTCATTATAAAGATGCTCTATAGGTGTCTCCGATGGTGTTTGTTGAGTTGGCATAGATCGAGATTAGGATTTGTCACTCCGTGTTTCGGAGAGGTATCTCTGGGCCCTCTCGGTAATGCACATCACTATAAGCCATGCAAGCAATGTGACTGATGAGTTAGTTACGGGATGATACATTACGGAATGAGTAAAGAGACTTGCCGGTGACGAGATTGAACTAGGTATGATGATACCGACGATCGAATCTCGGGCAAGTAACATACCGGTGACAAAGGGAACAATGTATGTTGTTATGCGGCTTTGACCGATAAAGATCTTCATAGAATATGTAGGAGCCAATATGAGCACCCAGGTTCTGCTATTGGTTGTTGACCGGTGATGTGTCTCAGTCATGTCTACATAGTTCTCGAACCCGTAGGGTCCGCACGCTTAACGTTCAGTGACGATTTGTATTATGAGTTTCGTGTTTTGATGAACCGAAGTTTGTTCAGAGTCCCGGATGAGATCACGGACATGACGAGGAGTCTCAAAATGGTCGTGACATAAAGATTCATATATTGGAAGGCTACAATCGGACACCGGAATGGTTCGGGTCGTTTCGGATAAGTTTCGGAGTGCCGGGGGTTACCGGACCCCCCCCCTGCGAAGTTAATGGGCCATCATGGGCCTTAGTGGAGAAGAGAGAGGGCCGGCCAGAGGTGGTGCCCCCCCTTGCCCAATCCGAATTGGACAAGGGGAGGGGGCGGCGCCCCCTCCTTCCTTCTCTTCTTTTCCTCCTTCCCTTCTTCTACTACTTGGACTAGGAAACAGGGGAGGACGAATCCTACTTGGACCGGGAGTCCAAGTAGGACTCCCCCCATGGCGCGCCCCCCTCTAGGGCCGGCCACCTCTCCTCCCCCTTTATATACGTGGGAGAGGCACACCAAAGTTTCTCTCAGACATGTGCGGTGCCCCCCTCCACAGATACACACATCGGTCATATCGTCATAGTGCTTAGGCGAAGCCCTGCGCCGGTAACTTCATAATCACCGTCACCACGCCATCATGCTGACGGAACTCTCCCTCGGCCTCAACTAGATCAAGAGTTCCAGGGACGTCACCGAGTTGAACGTGTGCTGATCGCGGAGGTGCCGTACGTTCGGTACTTGGATCGGTTGATCGTGAAGACGTTCAACTACATCAACCGCGTTACTAAACGCTTCCGCTTTCGGTCTACGAGGGTACGTAGACACACCCTCCCCTCTCGTTGCTATGCATCTCCTCGCTAGATCTTGCGTGATCGTAGGAATTTTTTTGAAATACTGCATTCCCCAACTGATAAAGTTGAAGACTAAAGAGGGGATGCCTTCCGGGGCATCCCCAAGCTTAGTGCTACCTATTGAGCATGCGTTGGTTTTCCCTTGAAGAGGAAAGGGTGATGCAGCAAAGTAGCGTAAGTATTTCCCTCGGTTTTTGAGAACCAAGGTATCAATCTAGTAGGAGATAACACGCAAGTCACCTAGTACCTGCACAAACAATCAAGAACCTTGCAACCAACGCGATAAAGGGGTTGTCAATCCCTTCACGGTCACTCGCAAAAGTGAGATCTAATAAAGATAGTAAGATCAATATTTTTGGTATTTTTGTTGTACAGATTGGAAATTAAAGATTGCATAATAGTAAAACGAGATGTGATGTAAATAAAAGAGACGCAATATAATAAGAAAGAGACCACGGGGCCATAGATTTCACTAGTGGCTTCTCTCAAGATAGCATATATTACGGTGGGTGAACAAATTACTGCCGAGCAATTGATAGAAAAGCGCATAGTTATGAGAATATCTAGGCAATGATCATGAATATAGGCATCACGTCCGTGTCAAGTAGACCGAAACGATTCCGCATCTACTACTATTACTCCACACATCGACCGCTATCCAGCATGCATCTAGAGTATTAAGTTCATAAGAATAGAGTAACGCATTAAGCAAGATGACATGATGTAGAGGGATAAACTCAAGCAATATGATAGAAACCCCATCTTTTTATCCTCGGTGGCAACAATACAATACGTGCCTTGCTGCCCCTACTATCACTGGGAAAGGACACCGCAAGATTGAACCCAAAGCTAAGCACTTCCCCCATTGCAAGAAAGATCAATCTAGTAGGCCAAACTAAACCGATAATTCGAAGAGGCTTGCAAAGATATCAAATCATGCATATAAGAATTCAGAGAAGAACCAAATATTATTCATAGATAATCTTAATGATAAATCCAGAATTCATCGGATCTCAGCAACCACACCGCAAAAGAGTATTACATCGAATAGATCTCCAAGAACATCGAGGACCACTTTGTATTGAGAACCAAAGAGAGAGAAGAAGCCATCTAGCTAATAACTATGGACCCGAAGGTCTATGGTAAACTAATCTCACACATCATCGGAGAGGCTATGGTGTTGATGCAGAAGCCCTCCGTGATCGATTCCACCTCCGGCAGATTGCCGAAAAAGGCCCCAAGATGGGATCTCACGGGTACAAAAGGTTGCGGCGGTGGAAAAGTGGTTTCGTGGCTCCCCTTGATGTTTTTAGGGTATAAGAGTATATATAGGCGAAAGAAGTACATCGGTGGAGCTCCGTGGGGCCCACGAGGGTGGGGGGCGCGCCCTCCTGCCTCGTGGAGTTCCAGACTTCAACTCCAAGTCTTCTGGATTGCGTTTGTTCCAAGAAAGATCATCGCGAAGGTTTCATTCCGTTTGGTATTCCTTTTCTGCAAAACACTGAAATAGGCAAAAAAAATAAACTGGCACTGGGCCTTCGGTTAATAGGTTAGTCCCAAAAATAATATAAAAGAGCATATTAAACATACAAAATAGATAATATAATAGCATGGAACAATAAAAAATTATAGATACGTTGGAGACGTATCAAGCATCCCCAAGCTTAATTCATGCTTGTCCTCGAGTAGGTAAATGATAAAAACAGAATTTTTGATGTGGAATGCTACCTAACATAATTTTCAATGTAATTCTCTTTATTGTGGCATGAATGTTCAGATCAATAAGATTCAGGACAAAAGTTTAATATTGACATAAAAACAATAATACTTCAAGCATACTAATAAAGCAATCATGTCTTCTCAAAATAACATGGCCAAAGAAAGTTATCCCTACAAAATCATATAGTCTGGCTATGCTCTATCTTCATCACACAAAATATTTAAATCATGCACAACACCGATGACAAGCCAAGAAATTGTTTCATACTTTTGATGTTCTCAAACTTTTTCAATCTTCACGCAATACATGAGCGTGAGCCATGGACATAACACTATAGGTGGAATAGAATGGTGGTTGTGGAGAAGACAAAAAGGAGAAGATAGTCTCACATCAACTAGGCGTATCAACGGGCTATGGAGATGCCCATTAAACATACAAAATAGATAATATAATAGCATGGAACAATCAAAAATTATAGATACGTTGGAGACGTATCAAGCATCCCCAAGCTTAATTCATGCTTGTCCTCGAGTAGGTAAATGATAAAAACAGAATTTTTGATGTGGAATGCTACCTAACATAATTTTCAATGTAATTCTCTTTATTGTGGCATGAATGTTCAGATCAATAAGATTCAGGACAAAAGTTTAATATTGACATAAAAACAATAATACTTCAAGCATACTAATAAAGCAATCATGTCTTCTCAAAATAACATGGCCAAAGAAAGTTATCCCTACAAAATCATATAGTCTGGCTATGCTCTATCTTCATCACACAAAATATTTAAATCATGCACAACCCCGATGACAAGCCAAGCAATTGTTTCATACTTTTGATGTTCTCAAACATTTTCAATCTTCACGCAATACATGAGCGTGAGCCATGGACATAACACTATAGGTGGAATAGAATGGTGGTTGTGGAGTAGACAAAAAGGAGAAGATAGTCTCACATCAACTAGGCGTATCAACGGGCTATGGAGATGCCCATCAATCAATGTGCGTGAGTAGGGATTGCCATGCAACGGATGCACTAGAGCTATAAGTTATGAAAGCTCAACAAAAGAAACTAAGTGGGTGTGCATCCAACTTGCTTGCTGACGAAGACCTAGGGAAATTTGAGGAAGCCCATCGTTGGAATATACAAGCCAAGTTCTATAATGTAAAATTCCCACTAGTATAAAAGTGACAACATAGGTGACTCTCTATCATGAAGATCATGGTGCTACTTTGAAGCACAAGTGTGGTAAAAGTATAGTAGCATTGTCCCTTCTTTATTTTTCTCTCATTTTTTACTTTTTTTTATTTGGGCCTTTCTCTTTTTTTATGGCCTCTTTTTTTTCGTCCAGAGTCTCATCCCAACTTGTGGGGGAATCATAGTCTCCATCATCCTTTCCTCACTGGGACAATGCTCTAATAATGATGATAATCACACTTTTATTTACTTACAACTCAAGAATTACAACTCAATACTTAGATCAAAACATGACTCTATGTGAATGCCTCCGGCAGTGTACCGGGATGTGCAATGAATCAAGAGTGACATGTATGAAAATCATGAACGGTGGCTTTGCCACAAATACTATGTCAACTACATGATCATGCAAAGCAATATGACAATGATGGAGCGTGTCATAATAAACTGAACGGTGGAAAGTTGCATGGAAATATATCTCGGAATGGCTATGGAAATGCCATAATAGGTAGGTATGGTGGCTATTTTGAAGAAGGTATATGGTGGGTGTATGATACCGGCGAAAGATGCGCGGTATTAGAGAGGCTAGCAATGGTGGAAGGGTGAGAGTGCGTATAATCCATGGACTCAACGTTAGTCATAAAGAACTCACATACTTATTCCAAAAATTATGAACAGTGGCTTTGCCACAAATACGATGTCAACTACATGATCATGCAAAGCAATATGACAATGATGGAACGTGCCATAATAAACGGAACGATGGAAAGTTGCATGGCAATATATCTCGGAATGGCTATGGAAATGCCATAATAGGTTGGTATGGTGGCTGTTTTGAGGAAGGTATATGGTGGGTGTATGATACCGGCTAAAGGTGCGCGATATTAGAGAGGCTAGCAATGGTGGAAGGGTGAGAGTGCGTATAATCCATGGACTCAACATTAGTCATAAAGAACTCACATACTTATTGCAAAAATCTATTAGTTATCGAAACGAAGTACTACGCGCATTCTCCTAGGGGGATAGATTGGTAGGAAAAGACCATCACTCGTCCCCGACCGCCACTCATAAGGAAGACAATCAATAAATAAATCATGCTCCGACTTCATCACATAACGGTTCACCATACGTGCATGCTACGGGAATCACAAACTTTAACACAAGTATCTCTCAAATTCACAACTACTCAACTAGCATGACTCTAATATCACCATCTTCATATCTCAAAACAATCATAAGGAATCAAACTTTTCATAGTATTCAATGCACTCTATATGATAGTTTTTATTATACCCATCTTGGATGCTCATTATATTAGGACTAATTTTATAGCAAAAGCAAATTACCATGCTGTTCTAAAAGACTCTCAAAATAGTATAAGTGAAGCATGAGATATCAATAATTTTTATTAAATAAAACCACCACTGTGCTCTAAAAAGATATAAGTGAAGCACTGGAGCAAAATTATCTAGCTCAAAAGATATAAGTGAAGCACATAGAGTATTCTAATAAATTCCGGTTCATGCATGTCTCTACAAAAGGTGTGTACAGCAAGGATGATTGTGGTAAACTAAAAAGAAAATACTCAAATCATACAAGACGCTCCAAGCAAAACACATATCATGTGATGAATAAAAATATAGCCTCAAGTAAAGTTACCGATAGACGAAGACGAAAGAGGGGATTCCTTCCGGGGCATCCCCAAGCTTAGGCTTTTGGTTGTCCTTGAATTTTACCTTGGGGTGCCTTGTTCATCCCCAACCTTAGGCTCTTGCCACCCCTTATTCCAAAATGCATCAAATCTTTACCCAAAAACTTGGAAACTTCACAACACAAAACTTAACAGAAAATCTCATGAGCTCCGTTAGTATAAGAAAGCAAACCACCACTTTAAGGTACTGTAATTAACTCATTCTTTATTTGTATTGGTGTTAAACCTACTGTATTCCAACTTCTCTATGGTTCATACCCCCTGATACTACTCATAGATTCATTAAAATAAGCAAACAACATACGAAAAACAGAATCTGTCAAAACAGAACAGTCTGTAGAAATCTGTATCAAACGAATACTTATGGAACTCCAAAAATTCTGAAATAAATTGTTGGACGTGAGAAATTTGTCTATTTATCATATTCAAAAAGAATCAACCAAAAAGCACTCTCAATTAAAAAATGGCAGCTAATCTCGTGAGCACAAAAGTTTCGGTTTTTTACAGCAAGATCGCAAAGACTTCACCCAAGTCTTCCCAAAGGTTCTACTTGGCACGAACACTAATTAAAACATAAAACCACATCTAAACAGAGGCTAGATGAATTATTTATTACTAAACAGGAACAAAAAGCAAAGAACAAAAATAAAATTGGGTTGCCTCCCAACAAGCGCTATAGTTTAACGCCCCTAGCTAGGCATCGATAATTTTAATGATGCTCACAAGAAAGATAGCAATTGAAACAAGACGAGAGCATCATGTAGTATATGAAAATAGCATCTAAGTCTAACATACTTCCTATGCATAGGCAGTTTATAGGAAAACAAATTAGCAAGACAAGCAAAAACTAGCATATGCAAGGAAGAAGAAAGGAACAATGGCAATCTCAACATAACGAGAGGTAATTTAGTAACATGAAAATTTCTACAACCATATTTTCCTCTCTCATAGTAATTACATGTGGGATCATATTCAAATTCAACAATACAGCTATCACATAAAATTTTCTCTTCATGATCCACAGGCATGCAAAGTTGACACTCTTCCGAAATAGTGGGATTATCATTAAATAAAGTCATGACCTCTCCGAACCCACTTTTATCAAAAACTTCATAAGATTGAACATTATCCAAATATGTGGGATCTAAAGTTTACACTCTTCCAAACCCACTTTCATTATTGTTGCAAACATTATTATCAACCTCATGTTCATCACGGGGCTTAAATAAATTTTCAAGATTGTAAGAAGAATCACCCCAATCATGATCATTGCAACAAGTAGTGGACATAGCAAAACTAGCATCCCCAAGCTTAGGGTTTTGCATATCATTAAGACAACGGACATTAATAGAATTTATAATATTATCATTGCAATCATGCTTTTCATTCATGGAGCTATCGTGAATCACTTCATAAGTTTCTTCTTTCAACACTTCATCACAATTTTCAGATTCATGAATTTCAAGCAAAACCTCATAAAGATAATCTAGTGCACAAAACTCACTAGCAATAGGTTCATCATAATTGGATCTTTTAAGAAGATTAGCAAGAGGATGAGGATCCATAACAATAGATTTCTAGCAAGCGAAGATGCAAGCAAATAGAAGGCACATGGTAACACGAGCAAACAGAAGGACGAACGGAAGAGGGGCAAAGAAAAGGCGATTTTCGAAAATCGTTTTAGAAGTGGGGGAGAGGAAAACGAGAGGCAAATGGAAAATAATGTAATGTGAGGGAGAAGAGTTTATGATGGTACTTGGTATGTCTTGACTTGGCGTAGATCTCCCCGGCAACGGCGCCAGAAATCCTTCTAGCTACTTCTTGAGCATGCGTTGGTTTTCCCTTGAAGAGGAAAGGGTGATGCAACAAAGTAGCGTAAGTATTTCCCTCGGTTTTTGAGAACCAGGGTATCAATCTAGTAGGAGATAACACGCAAGTCACCTAGTACCTGCACAAACAATCAAGAACCTTGCAACCAACGTGATAAAGGGGTTGCCAATCCTTCACGGTCGCTCGCAAAAGTGAGATCTAATAAAGATAGTAAGATAAATATTTTTGGTATTGTTGTTGTATAGATTGGAAAGTAAAGATTGCAAAATAGTAAAATGAGATGTGATGTAAATAAAAGAGATGCAATATAATAAGAAAGAGACCCGGGGGCCATAGGTTTCACTAGTGGCTTTTCTCAAGATAGCATATATTACGGTGGGTGAACAAATTACTGCCGAGCAATTGATAGAAAAGCGCATAGTTATGAGAATATCCAGGCAATGATCATGAATATAGGCATCACGTCGTGTCAAGTAGACCAAAACGATTCTGCATCTTCTACTATTACTCCACACATCGACCGCTATCCAGCATGCATCTAGAGTATTAAGTTCATAAGAACAGAGTAACGCATTAAGCAAGATGATATGATGTAGAGGGATAAACTCAAGCAATATGATATAAACCCCATCTTTTTATCCTCGATGGCAAAAATACAATATGTGCCTTGCTGCCCCTACAGTCACTGGGAAAGGACACCGCAAGATTGAACCCAAAGCTAAGCACTTCTCCCATTGCAAGAAAGATCAATCTAGTAGGCCAAACTAAACCGATAATTCGAAGAGACTTGCAAAGATATCAAATCATGCATATAAGAATTCAGAGAAGAACCAAATATTATTCATAGATAATCTTGATCATAAATCCACAATTCATCGGATCTCGGCAAACACACCGCAAAAGAGTATTACATCGAATAGATCTCCAAGAACATCGAGGAGAACTTTGTATTGAGAACCAAAGAGAGAGAAGAAGCCACCTAGCTAATAACTATGGACCCGAAGGTCTATGGTACACTACTCACACATCATCGGAGAGGCTATGGTGTTGATGTAGAAGCCCTCCGTGATCAATTCCCCCTCCGGTAGATCGCCGGAAAAGGCCCCAAGATGATCATTGCATGAAAAGAATTTATAATAACATCATTGCAATCATGCTTTTCATCGAAGGAACTATCAAGTATGGGTGCAATAACAATGATCTCATGTTTAATATAAGGAACTATAGCAAATTCATCTTCATAAATATTGGCATCATGGCCACGAGAATAGCAAGCATCATGTTCATCAAGGGATATTTCAATCAAATCATCGGAATCATAATTATCTATAGATTCATGCATATCATTATTTTCTTCAGAAGCAACGGTCATTCTTTCAATAAATTCTTTGACATAGACATTATGAGCATAGTTTTCATAGCAATATTTAAGTATGTCAAAATTTTCAGATTCGTAGAGAGTAATATCATACTTCTCAATCAAAGAAGCAACTTCATAAGCACCCTTAAAAGCAACAAATTCTTCAATCTATTCGATATCATAGTAACTATAAACACCCTTTGCACAAGAAGATAAGATTTCTTTATCATTAAACTCACATAGGTAGGGGAGGTGTTTTTTAGGGTTCTTAGAGCAACAAGTAAAATCATAAATTTCACAAAAATTCCAAGCATAACACAGCA
Source organism: Aegilops tauschii subsp. strangulata (assembly GCF_002575655.3). Lineage (NCBI taxonomy): Eukaryota > Viridiplantae > Streptophyta > Magnoliopsida > Poales > Poaceae > Aegilops > Aegilops tauschii. Next base: position 425,777,409 of record NC_053036.3, on the reverse strand, counting down.
ATCTGTTCATTTGATCCCATAAGAGTCTCCCTTTTTCATACAAACGGTGACGCACATAATGAGCATGCTCATCTAAAGATTTCCCATCAACTAGGCTAGTTGGGGTTTTAGCACGAGCGCATAAGGATCGAAGATGATCCAAGTAGAACACTTTAAGTGGATCCATATCAATAGATTTTTAGCAAGCAAAGATGCAAGCATATAAAAGGCACATGGCAACACGAGCAAACAAAAGGACAAACGGAAGAAGGGCGAATAAAACGGCAAAGGTGAAGTGGGGGAGAGGAAAACGAGAGGCAAATGGCAAATAATGTAATGCGAGGGATAAGAGTTTGTGATGGGTACTTGGTATGTCTTGACTTGTGCGTAGATCTTCCCGGCAACGGCACCAGAAATCGCACGTTGGCGGGAGATCGAATCTTGACTTGACTTGGTGTAAGCCTCCCCGGCAACGGCGCTAGAAATCCTTCTTGCTACCTCTTGAGCATGCGTTGGTTTTGCCTTGAAGAGGAAAGGGTGATGCAGCAAAGTAGCGTAAGTATTTCCCAAAGTTTTTGAGAACCAAGGTATTAATCCAGTAGGAGGTTACACGCAAATCGCCTCATACCTACACAAACAAATAAGAACCTTGCAACCAACGCGATAAAGGGGTTGTCGATCCCTTCACGACCACTTGCAAAAGTGAGATCTGATAGAGATAATAAGATAAATATTTTTGGTATTTTTATGATATAGATTGGAAAGTAAAGATTGCAAAATAAAAGACGGAAGGAATAGTAAATTGATAGGAAAATAATATGATGGAAGATAGACCCGGGGGCCATAGGTTTCACTAGTGGCTTCTCTCAAGATAGCATAATTTACGGTGGGTGAACGAATTACTGTCGAGCAATTGATAGAAAAGCGCATAGTTATGAGAATATGTAGGCATGATCATGTATATAGGCATCACGTCCGTGACAAGTAGACCGAAACGATTCTGCATCTATTACTATTACTCCACACATCGACCGCTATCCAGCATGCATCTAGAGTATTAAGTTCATAAGAATAGAGTAACGCATTAGGCAAGATGACATGATGTAGAGGGATAAACTCAAGAAATATGATATAAACCCCATCTTTTTATCCTCGATGGCAACAATACAATACGTGCCTTGCTGCCCCTACTGTCACTGGGAAAGAACACCGCAAGATTGAACCCAAAGCTAAGCACTTCTCCCGTTGCAAGAAAGATCAATCTAGTAGGCCAAACCAAACTGATAATTCGAAAAGACTTGCAAAGATAACAAATCATACATATAAGAATTCAGAGGAGAATCAAATATTGTTCATAGATAATCTTGATCATAAACCCACAATTCATCCGATCTCAACAAACACACCGCAAAAAGAATTACATCGAATAGATCTCCAAGAAGATCGAGGAGAACTTTGTATTGAGATCCAAAGAGAGAGAAGAAGCCATCTAGCTAATAACTATGGACCTGAAGGTCTGTGGTAAACTACTCACACATCATCGGAGAGACTACGGTGTTGATGTAGAAGCCCTCCGTGATCGATTCCCCCTTTGGCAGATCACCGGAAAAGGCCCCAAGATGGGATATATAGGCGAAAGAAGTAGGTTAGTGGAGCCACAAGGGGCCCACGAGGGTGGGGGCGCGCCTACTCCCTGGGTGCGCCTCCCTGCCTCGTGGCTTCCTCTTTGCTTCCTTGACGTCCACTCCAAGTCACCTGGATTGTGTTTGTTCCAAAAATAACACTCCTGAAGGTTTCATTCCGTTTGGACTCCGTTTGATATTCCTTTTCTGCGAAACACTGAAATAGGCAAAAAAACAGCAATTTGCACTGGGCCTTCCATTAATAGGTTAGTCCCAAAAATAATATAAAAGTGCATAATAAAGCCCATTAAACATCCAAAACAGATAATATAATAGCATGGAACAATAAAAAATTATAGGTACGTTGGAGACGTATCAGTGGCCGCCTCGCGGAGTTCAAGACTTCAACTCCAAGTCTTCTGGATTGCGTTTGTTCCAAGAAAGATCATCGCAAAGGTTTCATTCCGTTTGGATTACGTTTAGTATTCCTTTTCTGCAAAACACTGAAATAGGCAAAAAAACAGAGACTAGCACAGGGCCTTCGGTTAATAGGTTAGTCCCAAAAATAATATAAAAGAGCATATTAAAGCCCATTAAACATCCAAAACAGATAATATAATAGCATGGAACAATCAAAAATTATAGATACGTTGGGGAACGCAGTATTTCAAAAAATGCCTACTGTACCTCATAATTTCCACAATTTATATTGAGCAATATATGTTGGGGAACGCAGTATTTCAAAAAATTTCCTACGATCACGCAAGATCTATCTAGGAGATGCATAGCGACGAGAGGGGAGAGTGTGTCTACGTACCCTCTTAGACCGAAAGCGGAAGCGTTAGTAACGCGGTTGATGTAGTCCAACATCTTCGTGATCCAACCGATCGAAGTACCCAACGTACGGCACCTCCGCGATCAGCACACGTTCAGCTCGGTGACGTCCCTCGAACTCTTGATCCAGTTGAGGCCGAGGGCGAGTTCCGTCAGCACGACGCGTGGTGACGGTGATGATGAAGTTTACCGGCGCAGGGCTTCGCCTAAGCACTACGACGATATGACCGAGGTGTGTAACTGTGGAGGGGGGCACTTCACATGGCTAAGAGAAGCTTTTGTGTGCCTTTGGGGTGCCCTCCTCCCATGTATATAAATGGGGGAGGAGAGGTGGCCTGCCCTAGAGGGGGGCGCGCCATGGGGGGAGTCCTACTTGGACTCCCTGTCCAAGTAATATTTGTTCCCCCCGTTTCCTAGTCCAAGTAGGAGATGAAGGGCAGGAGGAAAAGAAGAGAAGGAAGGAGCGAGGCGCCGCCCCCTCACCTTGTCCAATTCGGACTGGACAAGGGGGCGCGCCACCTCTGGCCGGCCCTCTCTCTTCTCCACTAAGGCCCATGATGGCCCATTAACTTTGCGGGGGGGGGGGGGGGGTCCGGTAACCCCCGGTACTCCGAAATGACCCGAACCATTTTGGTGTCTGGATGTAGCCTTCCAATATATGAATCTTTATGTCTCGGCCATTTCGAGACTCCTCATCATGTCTGTGATCTCATCCAGGACTCTGAAAAAACTTTGGTTCATCAAAACACGAAACTCATAATACAAATTGTCATCGAACGTTAAGCGTGCGGACCCTACGGGTTCGAGAAATATGTAGACATGACCGAGACACATCTCCGGTCAATAACCAATAGCAGAACCTAGATGCTCATATTGGCTCCTACATATTCTATGAAGATCTTTATCGGTCAAAGCCGCATAACAACATATGTTGTTCCCTTTGTCATCGGTATGTTACTTGCCTGAGATTCGATCGTCGGTATCATCATACCTAGTTCAATCTCATCACCGACAAGTCTCTTTACTCGTTCCGTAATGTATCATCCCGTATATAACTCATCAGTCACATTGCTTGCATGGCTTATAGTGATGTGCATTACCGAGAGGGCCCAGAGATACCTCTCCGAAACACGGAGTGACAAATCCTAATCTCGATCTATGCCAACTCAACAAACACCATCGAAGACACCTGTAGAGCATCTTTATAATCACCCAGTTACGTTGTGACATTTCATAGCACATAAGGTGTTCCTCCGGTATTCGGGAGTTGCATAATCTCATAGTCTGAGGAACATGTATAAGTCATGAAGAAAGCTATAGAAGAAAAACTAAACGATCATTATGCTAAGCTAACGGATGGGTCTTGTCCATCACATCATTCTCTAATGATGTGATCCCGTTCATCAAATGACAACACATGTCTATGGCTAGGAAACTTAACCATCTTTGATTAACGATCTAGTCAAGTAGAGGCATACTAGGGACACTCTGTTTGTCTATGTTTCCGGTTAATACAATTCTAGCATGAACAAAAGACATTTATCATGATATAAGGAAATATAAATAACAACTTTATTATTGCCTCTAGGGCATATTTCCTTAAGTCTCCCACTTGCACTAGAGTCAATTATCTAGATTACATAGTAATGATTCGAACACCCATGGAATCTTGGTGTTGATCATGTTTTGCTCGTGAGAGAGGCTTAGTCAACGGGTCTGCAACATTCAGATCCGTATGTATCTTGCAAATCTCTATGTATCCCTCCTTGACTTGATCGCGGATGGAATTGAAGCGTCTCTTGATGTGGTTGGTTCTTTTGTGAAATCTGGATTCCTTTGCCAAGGCAATTGCACCAGTATTGTCACAAAAGATTTTCATTGGACCCGATGCACTAGGTATTACACCTAGATCGGATATGAACTCCTTCATCTAGACTCCTTCATTTGCTGCTTCCGAAGCAGCTATGTACTCCGCTTTACACGTAGATCCCGCCACGACGCTCTGTTTTGAACTGCACCAACTGACAGCTCCACCATTCAATATAAATACGTATCCAGTTTGCGACTTAGAGTCATCCGGATCAGTGTCAAAGCTTGCATCGACGTAACCGTTTACTACGAGCTCTTTGTCACCTCCAGAAATGAGAAACATATTCTCAGTCCTTTTCAGGTATTTCAGGATGTTCTTGACCGCTGTCAAGTGATCCACTCCTGGATTACTTTGGTACGTCCCTTCTAAACTAATAGCAAGGCACACATCAGGTCTGGTACACAACATTGCGTACATGATAGAACCTATGGCTAAGGCATAGGGAATGACTTTCATTTTCTCTCTATCTTCTGCAGTGGTCGGGCATTGAGTCTGACTCAACTTCACACCTTGTAACACAGGCAAGAGCCCTTTCTTGGACTGATACATTTTGAACTTCTTCAAAACTTTATCAAGGTATGTGCTTTGTGAAAGTCCAATTAAACGTCTTGATCTATCCCTATAGATCTTGATGCCAATATATAAGCAGCTTCACCGAGGTCTTTCATTGAATAATTCTTATTCAAGTATCCTTTTATGCCATTCAAAAATTCAGTATCATTTCCGATCAACAATATGTCATCCACATATAATATCAGAAATGCTACAGAGCTCCCACTCACTTTTTTGTAAATACAGGCTTCTCCCGAATACCAGAGGAACACCTTATAGGGCATATTTCCTTCAGTCAAAGAAAGGGTTTATGCTTTTATCACACTATCAAAGCATATATTCCAACTCCGAGAGGCTTGCACCAGTCCATAAATGGATCGCTGGAGCTTGCACACTTTGTTAGAACCTTTTGGATCGACAAAACCTTCCGGTTTCATCATATACAACTCTTCTTTAAGATATCCATTAAGGAATGCAGTTTTGACATCCATTTGCCAAATTTCATAATCATAAAATGCGGCAATTGCTAACATGATTTGGATAGACTTAAGCATCGCTATGGGTGAGAAGGTCGTAGTCAACTCCTTGAACTTGTCGAAAACCTTTTGCAACAAGTCGAGCTTTGTAGACAGTAACATTACCGTCAGCGTTAGTATTCTTCTTGAAGATCCATTTATTCTCTATTGCCTGCCGATCATCGGGCAAGTCAACCAAAGTACATACTTTGTTCTCATACATAGATCCCATCTCGGATTTCATGGCCTCAAGCCATTTCGCGGAATCTGGGCTCATCATCGCTTCCTCATAGTTCGTAGGTTCGTCATGGTCAAGTAACATGACCTCCAGAACAGGATTACCGTACCACCCTGGTGCGGATCTTACTCTGCTTGACCTACAAGGTTCGGTAGTAACTTGATTAGAAGTTTCATGATCATCATCATTGGCTTCCTCACTAATTGGTGTAGGAATCACTGGAACTGGTTCCTGTGATGAACTACTTTCCAATAAGGGAGAAGGTACAGTTAACTCATCAAGTTCTACTTTCCTCCCACTCACTTCTTTCGAGAGAAACTCCTTCTCTAGAAACGATCCATTCTTAGCAACAAATATCTTGCCTTCGGATCTGTGATAGAAGGTGTACCCAACAGTCTCCTTTGGGTATCCTATGAAGACACATTTCTCCGATTTGGGTTCGAGCTTATCAGGTTTTGAAGATTTTTCACATAAGCATCGCAGCCCCAAACTTTAAGAAATGACAACTTGGGTTTCTTGCCAAACCACAGCTCATATGGTGTCGTCTCAATGGATTTTGATGGTGCCCCATTTAACGTGAATGCAGCCGTCTCTAAAGCATAACCCCAAAACGATAGCGGTAAATCAGTAAGAGGCATCATAGATCGCACCATATCTAATAAAGTGCGGTTACGATGTTCGGACACACCATTACGCTGTGGTGTTCCAGGTGGCGTGAGTTGCGAAACTATTCCACATTGTTTCAAATGAAGACCAAACTCGTAACTCAAATATTCACCTCCACGATCAGATCGTAGAAACTTTATTTTCTTGTTACGATGATTTTCCACTTCACTATGAAATTCTTTGAAATTTTCAAATGTTTCAGATTTATGCTTCATTAAGTAGATATACCCATATCTGCTGAAATCATCTGTGAAGGTCAGAAAATAACGATACCCGCCACGAGCATCAACACTCATTCGACCGCATACATCAGTATGTATTATTTCCAATAAGTATGTTGCTCGCTCCATTGTTTCGGAGAACTGAGTCTTAGTCATCTTGCCCATGAGGCATGGTTCGCAAGCATCAAGTGATTCATAATCAAGTGATTCCAAAAGTCCATCAGCATGGAGTTTCTTCATGCGCTTTACACCAATATGACCTAAACAGTAGTGCCACAAATAAGTTGCACTATCATTATTGAACTTGTATCTTTTGGTTTCAATACTTTGAATATGTGTATCACTACTATCGAGATTCAGTAAAAATAGACCACTTATCAATGGTGCATGACCATAAAAGATATTACTCATATAAATAGAACAACCATTATTCTCTGATTTAAATGAATAACCGTCTCACATCAAACAAGATCCAGATATAATGTTCATGCTTAACGCTGGCACCAAATAATAATTATTCAGGTCTAAAATTAATCCCGAAGGTAGATGTAGAGGTAGCATGCCGACGGCGATCACATCGAGTTTGGAACCATTTCCCACGCGCATCGTCACCTTGTCCATAGCCAATCTTCGTTTAATCCGTAGCCCCTGTTTCGAGTTGCAAATATGAGCAACAGAACCAGTATCAAATACCCAGGTGCTACTACGAGCATTAGTAAGGTACACATTAATAACATGTATATCAAATATACCTTTTACTTTGCCATCCTTCTTATCCGCCAAATACTTGGGGCAGTTCCGCTTCTAGTGACCAGTCCCTTTGTAGTAGAAGCACTCAGTCTCAGGCTTAGGTCCAGACTTGGGCTTCTTCACTTGAGCAGCAACTTTCTTGTCGTTCTTCTTGAAGTTCCCCTTCTTCCCTTTGCCCTTCTTCTTGAAACTAGAGGTCTTGTTGACCATCAACACTTGATGCTCCTTCTTGATTTTTCTACCGCCGCAGCCTTTAGCATCGCGAAGAGCTCGGGAATTGTCTTATCCATCCCTTGCATATTATAGTTCACCAAAAAGCTTTTGTAGCTTGGTGGCAGTGATTGAAGAACTCTATCAATGACACTATCATCAGGAAGATTAACTCCCAGTTGAGTCAAGTGGTTGTGGTACCCAGACATTCTGAGTATATGTTCACTGACAGAACTATTCTCCTCCATCTTGCAGCTGTAGAATTTATTGGAGACTTCATTTCTCTCAATCCAGGCATTTGCTTGAAATATTAACTTCAACTCCTGGAACATCTCATATACTCCATGACGTTCAAAACGTCGTTGAACTCCCGATTCTAAGCTGTAAAGCATGGCACACTGAACTATCAAGTAGTCATCCTCTTTGCTCTGCCAGACGTTCATAACATCTGGAGTTGCTCCTGCAGTGGGCTTTGCACCTAGCGGTGCTTCCAGGACGTAATTCTTCTGTGCAGCAATGAGGATAATCCTCAAGTTACGGACCCAGTCCGTGTAGTTGCTACCGTCATCTTTCAACTTAGCTTTCTCTAGGAACGCATTAAAATTCAAAGGAACAGTAGCATGGGCCATTTATCTACAACAAAATAGACATGCAAAATACTATCAGGTACTAAGTTCATGATAAACTGAAGTTCAATTAATCATATTATATAAGAACTCCCACTTAGATAGACATCCCTCTAGTCATCTAAATGATCACGTGATCCATATCAACTAAACCATGTCCGATCATCACGTGAGATGAAGAAGTTTTCAATGGTGAACATCACTATGTTGATCATATCTACTATATGATTCATGCTCAACCTTTCGGTCTCAGTGTTCCGAGGCCATATCTGCATATGCTAGGCTCGTCAAGTTTAACCTGAGTATTCTTCTTGTGCAAAACTGGCTTGCACCCGTTGTATGTGAACGTAGAGCTTATCACACCCGATCATCACATGGTGTCTCGGCACGACGAACTATAGCAATGGTGCATACTCAGGGAGAACACTTGTACCTTGAAATTTAGTGAGAGATCATCTTATAATGTTACCGCCGTACTAAGCAAAATAAGATGCATAAAGGATAAACATCACATGCAATCAAAATAAGTGATATGATATGGCCATCATCATCTTGTGCCTTTGATCACCATCTCCAAAGCACCGTCATGATCACCATCGTCACCGGCTTGATATCTTGATCTCCATCATAGCATCGTTGTCGTCTCGCCAACTATTGCTTCTCCGACTATCGCTACCGCTTAGTGATAAAGTAAAGCAATTACATGGCGATTGCATTTCATACAATAAAGCGACCACCATATGGCTCCTGCCAGTTGCCGATAACTGTTACAAAACATGATCATCTCATACAGCAATTCATATATCATCACGTCTTGACCATATCACATCACAACAAGCCCTGCAAAAACAAGTTAGATGTCCTCTACGTTGTTGCTGCAAGTGTTACGTGGCTGCTACGGGCTTCTAGCAAGAACCATTCTTACCTACGCATCAAAACCACAATGAGTTTTCGTCAAGTGTGTTGTTTTAACCTTCAACAAGGACCGGGCGTATGCAAACTCGATTCAACTAAAGCTGGAGAAACAGACACCCGCTAGCCACCTGTGTGCGAAGCACGTCGGTAGAACCAGTCTCATGAAAGCGGTCATGTAATGTCGGTCCGGGCCGCTTCATCCAACAATACCGCCGAATCAAAGTAAGACATTGCTGGTAAGTAGTATGACTATTATCGCCCACGACTCATTGTGTTCTACTCATCCATATAACATCTACGCATAGACCTGGCTCGGATACCACCGTTGGGGAATGCAGTATTTCAAAAAAAATCCTACGATCACGCAATATCTATCTAGGACATGCATAGCAACGAGAGGAGAGAGTGTGTCTACGTACCCTCGTAGACCGAAAGCGGAAGCGTTTATTAACGCGATTGATTTAGTCGAACGTCTTCGCGATCCAACCGATCCAAGCACAGAACGTACGGCACCTCCGCGATCAGCACACATTCAGCTCTGTGACGTCCCTCGAACTCTTGGTCCAGTTGAGGCAGAGGGAGAGTTCCGTCAGCATGGCGGTGTGGTGGCGGTGATGATGAAGTTTACCGGCGCAGGGATTCACCTATGCACTACGACGATATGACCAAGGTGTAACTGTGGAGGGGGGCACCGCACACGGCTAAAAGTAACTTTTGTGTGCCTTTGGGGTGCCCCCCTCCCACGTATATAAAGGGGGGAGGAGAGGTGGCCAGCCCTAGAGGGGGGCGCGCCATGGGGGAGTCCTACTTGGACTCCCGGTCCAAGTAGGATTCGTTCCCCCCCCCTTTCCTAGTCCAAATAGGAGAAGAAGGGAAGGAGGAAAAGAAGAGAAGGAAGGAGGGGGGCGCCGCCCCCTCCCCTTGTCCTATTCGGACTGGGCAAGGGGGGCACGCGCCACCTCTGGCTGGCCCTCTCTCTTCTCCACTAAGGCCCATGATGGCTCATTAACTTCCGGGGGGGGGGGGGGGGTTCCGGTAACCCCCGGTACTCCGAAACTTATCTGAAACGACCTGAACCGTTCCAGTGTCCGAATGTAGCCTTACAATATATGAATCTTTATGTCTCGACCATTTCGAGACTCCTCGTCATGTCCGTGATCTCATCTGGGACTCCAAACAAACTCCGGTTCATCAAAACACGAAACTCAAAATACAAATCGCCATTGAACGTTAAGCGTGCGGACCCTACGTGTTCGAGAACTATGTAGACATGACCGATACACATCTCCGGTCAATATCCAATAGAGAAACCTGGATGCTCAAATTGGCTCCTACATATTCTACGAAGATCTTTATCGGTCAAACCGCATAACAACATACGTTGTTCCCTTTGTCATCGGTATGTTACTTGCCCGAGATTCGATCGTCAGTATCATCATACCGAGTTCAATCTTGTCACCGGCAAGTCTCTTTACTCGTTCCGTAATGCATCATCCTGTAACTAACTCATTAGTCACATTGCTACCAAGGCTTATAGTGATGTGCATTACCGAGAGGGCCCAGAGATACCTCTCAGAAACACGGAGTGACAAATCCTAATCTCGATCTATGACAACTCAACAAACACCATCGGAGACACCTGTAGAGCATCTTTATAATCACCCAGTTACGTTGTGACGTTTGATAGCACACAAGGTGTTCCTCCGGTATTCAGGAGTTGCATAATCTCATAGTCTGAGGAACATGTATAAGGTATGAAGAAAGCAATAGCAGAAAAACTAAACGATCATTATGCTAAGCTAACGGATGGGTCTTGTCCATCACATCATTCTCTAATGATGCGATCCCGTTCATCAAATGACAACACATGTCTATGGCTAGGAAACTTAACCATCTTAGATTAACGAGCTAGTCAAGTAGAGGCATACTAGGGACACTCTGTTTGTCTATGTATTCACACATGTACTAAGTTTCCGGTTAATACAATTCTAGCATGAATAATAAACATTTATCATGATATAAGGAAATATAAATAACAAATTTATTATTGCCTCTAGGGCGTATTTCCTTCAATATAAGCCATAGAAACTAGGAAACCAGCAAACTATGCATTGAAAACAGAATCTGTCAAAAATAGAACAGTCTGTAATGATCTGAACAACAACCATACTGATGCTACTCTATAAATTCTGAAAACTTATGACATCCTGGGAAATTTGTATATAAATCTTTTGCAAAAAGAATCAGGATTTTATCACGCTTCTGTGAAATATGAAAACTATTTTACTGGGCGCAAAAGTTTCTGTTTTTCAGCAAGATCAAATCAACTATCACCATAGACCATCCCAAAGGTCTTACTTGGCACTTTATTGAAACGAAAAAGCTATAAAACATGATTAGTACAGTAGCCTAATCATGTGAACACATAAAAATAGTAGGGGTAAATGCCGGGTTGTGTCCCAACAAGCGCTTTTCTTTAATACCTTTTAGCTAGGCATGATGATTTTAATGATGCTCACATCAAAGATAAGAATTGAAACACAAAGAGAGCATCATGAAGCATATGACTAGCACACTTAAGTCTAACCCACTTCCTATGCATAGGGATTTTGTGAGCAAACAACTTATGGGAACAGGAATCAACTAGCATAGGAAGGCAAAACAAGCACAACTTCAATATTTTCCACACATAGAGAGGGAACTTGATATTATTGCAATTCCTACAAGCATAAATTCCTCCCTCATAATAATTTTCAGTAGCATCATGAATGAATTCAACAATATAACCATCCCATAAACTATTCTTTTCATGATCCACAAGCATAGAAATTTTATTACTTTCCACACAAGCAAATTTATTCTCATCAATAGTGGTGGGAGCAAATTCAACAAAATAGCTATCATGAGATACTTGATCCACATAATCAATTTGAGCACTAAAATCATGATGACAAGTTTCATGGATATCATTATTCTTTATAACATACATGTCATCACAATAATCATCATAGATAGCAACTTTGTTCTCATCATAATCAATTGAAACCTCTTCCAAAATAGTGGATTCATCACTAAATAAAGTTATGACCTGTCCAAATCCACTTTCATAATTATATTCATCATAAATAGGAGGCATAAAATCATTATAAAAAAATTGCACATCAAATCTTAGGGGACTGAAAATATCATCTTCATCAAATATAGCATCCCCAAGCTTATGGCTTTGCTAATCGTTAGCATCATGGACATTCAAAGAGTTCATACCAACAACATTGCAAGCATGCTCATCATTCAAAGATTTTTTGTCAAACATTTTATAGAATTCTTCCTCTGTCAATTGAGCACAATTTTCTTTTCCATCATTTTCACGAAAGACATTATAAAGATGAACAATATGATGCAACCTCAATTCCATCTTTTTGTAGTTTAATTTTATAAACCAAACTAGTGTTAAAACAAGAAACTAAAAGATTCAGTTGCAAGATCTAAAGATATACCTTCAAGCACTCACCTCCCCGGCAACGGTGCCAGAAAAGAGCTTGATGTCTACTACGCAACTTTATTCTTGTTGACTCGTGTTGGGCCTCCAAGCGCAGATTTTTGTAGGACAGTAGCAATTTTCCCTCAAGTGGATGACCTAAGGTTTAGTAATCCGTGGGAGGTGTAGGATGAAGATGGTCTCTCTCAAACAACCCTGCAACCAAATAATAAAAAGTCTCTTGTGTCCCCAACACACCAAATACAATGGTAATTTGTATAGGTGCACTAGTTTCGCGAAGACATGGTGATACAAGTGTAGTAATGATAGTAGATATTGATTTTTGTGATAGTGACAATAAAAAACAGCAAGGTAGCATGTAACAAAAGTGAGCACGAATGGTATTGCAATGCTTGAAAACAAGGCCTAGGGTCCGTACTTTCGCTACTGCAATCTCTCAATAATGATAATATAACTGGATCAAATAACCATCCCTCAACGTGCGATGAAGAATCACTCAAAAGTACCTATCTAGCAGAGAACATAAGAAGAAATTGTTTGTAGCTATTCCTTCTGATCGATCTATCCAAGAGTTCGTACTACAATAACACCAAGTTATTCTTTCCAATCGATCTATCAAGAGTTTGTACTAAAATAACACAAGCTATCTTTCCGATCGATCTATCAAGAATTCGTACTAAAATAACACCAAAAAAATTCAGGTTCATAATACTCAATCCAACACAGAGAACCTCAAAGAGTGCCCCAAGATTTCTACTGGAGAAACAAAGACGAGAACGTGCATCAACCCCTATACATAGATTACCCCAATGTCACCTCAGGAATCCGCAAGATCAGTGCCAAGACATAGATCAAGTGCTCTCAAATCCATAAAAGTATTCAATCCGATAAAACGAAATTTCAAAGGGAAAAATCAATTCATCACAACAAGATAGAGAGGGGGGAACACCATATGATCCAACTATATTAACAAAGCCCGCGATACATCAAGATTGTGCCATCAAGAACAAGAGAGAGAGAGAGATTAAACACATAGCTACCGGTACAAACCCTCAGCCCCAAGGGTGGACTACTCCCACCTCATCATGGTGGCCACCGGGATGATGAAGATGGCCATCGGTGATGATTTCCCCCTCCGATGGGGTGCCGGAACGGGCTCCCGATTGGTTTTTCGTGGCTACAGAGGCTTGCGGCGGTAGAACTTCTGATCTCGGGTTACCCCCAAGGGTTTTAGAATATTGTTGAATTTATAGGGCGAAGAGGCGGTGCGGGAGGCCATTGAGGTGGGCACAACCCACTAAGGCGCCTAGGCCTCTAGGCACGCCCAGGTGGGTTGTGCCCCCCTCGGGGCACCCCTTTGGTACTTGTTTGGCACATTGGTGGTCTTCGGGTCCAAAAAAATCTCCAAAAAGTTTCGCTGCGTTTGGACTCTGTTTGACATTGATTTTCTACGAAGTAAAAAACAAGCAAAAACAGCAACTGGCACATGGCACTATCTCAATAGGTTAGTCCCAAAAAATGATATAAGCTTGCTATAAAATGATTATAAAACATCCGAGAATGATAATATAACAGAATGGAAAAATCAAAAATTATAGATACGTTGGAGATGAATCAGACGACATACTTTCAGATCTGTTAGAAAACAGAAGATTTCTCCGTGATACGATGGTTAATAGGTTCGGGGGGTATATAAAGATTTTTTTAACTCAGGAAACAAGCAAACGGAAGAAAAACGGAGTCCGGAAGGTACCCAAGGTGGGCACAACCCACCTGGGCGCGCCTGGCTTGCCAGGCGTGCCCTGCTGTCTTGTGCCCACCAAGGGTGCGTTCCTGGTTGTTTCTTATTTTCCAAATTTTTAATATATTCCAAAACTGACAAAAAATATTTTTGCGGATTTTTCGGAGTCCGTTTACTTACCATATCACGTACCTCCTCTTTTTTCACGATTCTGGAGTATTCCAGAAAGTTTCCTTTATGTGTTCTTCCAGTGTCATAGTTTAGATAATATTGCTTTCAACATTAACGGGCATACCTGAGATATAATGTTTTATTCTTTGCCCATTGACAACCTTTGGGTTGGTACCTTCGGCATTATTTATTTTGATGGCTCCAGACCGATAAACCTCCTCGATAACATAGGGTCCTTCCCATTTGGAGAGGAGTTTTCCTGCAAAGAATCTAAAATGAGAATTGTACAAAAGAACATATTCTCCAACTTTGAACTCACGCTTTTGGATTCTTTTTTCATCTCTTAACTTTTTCTTTAAATAACTTGGCGTTTTCATAAGTTTGGATTCTCCATTCATATAGTGCGCTAATATCAAATAACCTCTTTTCACCGACAAGTTTGAAATCATAGTTGAGTTCTTTAATTGCCAAATATGCTTTATGTTCTAACTCAAGAGGCAAATGACAAGCTTTTCCATAAACCATTTTATAAGGAGACATACCCATAGGATTTTTATATGCTGTTCTATAAGCCCAAAGTGCATCATCTAATTTCTTAGACCAATTCTTTCGGGACCTATTGACAGTTTTTTGTAAAATTAATTTTATTTCTTTATTTCTAAGTTCAACTTGATGACTAGACTAGGGATGATAGGGGGATGCAATTCTAGGGTTAACATCATACTTAGCAAGCATTTTACGGAAAGCACCATGAATAAAATGTGAGCCACCATCAGTCATTAAATATCTAGGGACTCCAAACCTTGGGAAAATAACTTCCTTAAGCATTTTAATAGAGGTGTTGTGATCAAGACTACTAGTTGGAATAGCTTCTACCCAATTAGTAACATAATCAACAACAACCAAAATATGACTATACCCATTAGAGGAAGGAAAAGGTCCCATATAATCAAAACCCCAAACATCAAATGGTTCAACAGCAAGTGAATAATTCATAGTCATTTCTTGATGCTTACCAATATTAACAATTCTTTGGCATTCATCACAAGATAAAACAAACTTACGGGCATCCTTGAAGAGAGTAGGCCAATAAAAACCAGATTGCAATACCTTGTGAGCAGTTCTGTCTCCCGCATGATACCCTCCATAAGCTTCGGAGTGACATTTCCATAGGATTTCTCCCGGTTCATGCTCAGGTACACAACGTCTAATAATACCACATCCACTCCTTCTTTATAAAGATGTGGGTCATCCCAAAAGTAATGTCTTAAATCATAGAAGAATTTTTTTTATTTTGCTGGTATGTGAAGCTAGGTGCATTGGTGCGCGTCGGTGCTATACAAACGGGTTTTAACCCCTTTCCGCGACGGCATTTGGAACCGTCGCCAAGTGAGTGTGGGTGATAGGGGGGTCCTTCCCACACGACCCAGAAATCGTCAGGGATATGCCCTCCTGGGACATAGGCTGGGGCCGTGTGCGATCGGGCGAGGCATCGAAACCCAATCATTTCCGTAGGTATGTACATCCCACACGGTAATCCGAGAAAAAACATTTCCGTCGGTATGTACATCCCACATGGTGAATCCCAGAAAAACATTTCCGTTCGTATGTATATCACACATAGTCAATCCAAGGAATACATTTCTGTTCGTACGTACATCCCACACAGTCAATCCAGGGAAAACGTTTCTATTCGTACGTACATCCCACACAGTTTTATGTGTAGGCTTGTGTGTGAAAGGTGTAACTATCACACACGGTCTGCCTTGGTTAACTCTTTGCTTTTATCAACTATATCAGACACGATTTGATGAAGAAAACTGTGTGGCATTGGGTTATCCATCGCAAGCGCTTTTACTGCTAGAACCGTTTGCAAAGGTCTATGACACATTTAGTAGGTTTATTAGTTTACCATTAATAATTCCAGTATTACGCAAACTCACATTTCATATCGAACAGTTGTTTGCCAATTTCATACCAGGCACATAAATATATTATAGCATCACAGTACGGTAGCTACATGAAAACAGCACAGTACAACATATAGCTAGCTCAACTTCATAAGAACAATATATTCATTTCCCTAATCAAGATCATCCAGGCTCGTCTTATCCACCTCTGCTTTCAGTTTAGTAAGAACCTGTTTCGCACGGGCCAACTGGGAAAGTGCCTCCTCCTTCGCCAACACCATCTTAGCAAAGTCTGATTTAAAAAATGTGAGCTCATTCTCCACCTTCAACTTTTTATCTCGCATCTTCAAATATTCTTCAGCGTTGACAACGTGTTCTCTAAGCCTACGTCTGTTCTCTTCCTCATACATGCTCCAGAGCTTCGCTAGGCACATCTTCAAAGACTGTGGCCACTCTTGATCAACCCACTCCAAATAAGAACACTTCCGTCCATCCTATAATATTTAAAACTAGATCAGTAACAATTGTAGGGGAAATGGGTTTATAGCAACATAGAAAATCACCAATGCTTATTTTGAAAAACTGAAGAAACATGTTAATTATGACATATCTTCTCAAAAAGATCAATGTGCAAATAAATTAATTGCTACTGAGACAACAACCAAATTCTGGAACATCATAAGCTATAATTAACTACAATGACGCTACAAGTTCTTACTCATGTACAATAAATAACAAATTGAACATTTTATGAGGAAGGTAAATATAACTACAACAGCATAGCGACAGTGTTTGGATGACAGCAAATTGATACTAACAGGTGTGTACATGCACAAATTTAGTAACATAGAACTAATAGCACTAAGGCCGTCCACTATGTATGCCAAAACTGGGGTAAAGACAACTGTTGCTACATCTCGCACCGGTGCCCTGCACTGGCGAGCCGATGCAGTGGAAAAAAATTAGGAACCCGGATCCGGAGCACGTAGTTGCTCCGATGCCCAGTTCCTTCGTGCCATAAAGATTTAGTATTTTACTGCTTGGCTGCTCGGATATGTGGACCAAAGTTGGCTGCACAAACTGCTGAAGCGATGCCAAATAATTTTCTAATGGCACCGTTGATGAGATGGCAACAATTTAAGATACTAGGTACAAACTATGACACTGTCTTAGGATGCGTTTGGTTGAAGGTGTGATATGAATGGGTTGGGACCGTGACAGTGTCTGAATCACATCTAACAAATGATTTGTAACAACGAAAGAGGGTCTAACCTTCTCTGCACATGCCAGAAACTTCCTCCCACTGTCCATAGATTCAAACACAACTAGCTTCACGCATGGATATTGATGGTGACAATGAGCAGATAGATCTTCAGCCACCCCACTCCATTCGTTTCCACTGATGGTCCAAGGGAGCTACAAGAGGAAGAAATGACTCAAATCAACCGCCGGGTAAAAATCCTTCTTTCCAAGTCATAGCCCGAGAGAGAAGAGAGGCATACCCGGGTGGTGAAGGAGTCGTCGCCGGAGGAGGAACCGCTGGAGAGGTCTTTGAAGAAGACCATGGTGACCCCAGCGGTAGGATGAGAGATGGCGAGAGCAAGGAAGTGGCTATAGCTTAGGAAGGAATGAAGGAAGGAAGGAGGAAACATGGGAAATGTGACTTGTGGTCGGGGAGAAAAGGGGGTGGGGAAGGGGCGGGGGTAGATATTTTGGCGTAGGCCAAAATTCTGGAAATGTGGAGGGAAACTTTGCGCGCGGTGCCGCCGGACCATTCACTTTGAACGATTTTGTGCATCGCAAATGATTCTTCTGCTTTACGTGCATGGGATGAGTTTGATAATTCAAATTTTGGTGGAAATTTCCCCGGGTGCGTCATTGCATAATTTAACATCGCTTGCTAATTTGGGCACACAAAAGAGCGTACAGCAGACAGACCACACTTACTAAATCGAGCAATTTTAGTAATTAAACAGAGCTAGTTGACCTAAACATTGCTCTAACAAAAGACCAGCATTAAAAACAAAACCTAAGTATGCATAATTTTTACAAATCCGCCGCCGCGCCGGCCTATGCATCGCCGGTGTGAGATGAGACGTCGATGACTTATCCTGGCGACATGCGGCCGTTGGTGGACTCCGCGTCCCCCTGTTGAAGTCGGCCGCGTCCTCGTCCTCGGCGCCGCCCTCAAGGTTGTAGTACTCGTAGTAGTGGCTGCGCCAGAGCTCACGTTGGTACTCCACCGCCGATTCCTCGACGGACAGACTTTTCTCTACCTCGACCTCGGTCACACGCAACTCCTCCTCCCGACGCTCCTCGATCTCCACCGCCTCCTGCATCTCCAGCTCCGTTCGGCGACCTCATGAGGAACCAGGTGCTCCATGGCCACCACCGCCTTTTCGGACATGGGTTGCATGCTAGAGTCCGAGGTGGCCTGGAATATCTTAGCATGTGCATCCTCGATCTTGGCGTGGATGGCCTCAACCTGGGCCAGGGCGACATCGGCGGCACGGACAGCAGCTCAAGCGCTCTTGGCGTTTGCAACCGCCGTCGCAGCAGCAGCTGCAGCCGTCACGGCTGCTGCAGCTGCCGTGTCGGCTGCCGCAGGCGCCCTCTCGACGGAAGCGGCCGCACTCAATGCGGATGCGGCGGCACACTCAGCATAGGCGGCCGCGCTCTCGGCGCAGGCGGCGGCACTTGGGGGCACGTGGCCATCGTACGGGCCTTCACGAAGCATTTCCATGGCGTCATCTTTGCAAGAAGGGGGTGCGAGAATAGGGATCGGGATTCGTGGATTCGGGGGTTGCCGGCACTGGAGCGGACGAGCCGGCGAAGCTTAAGGAGGGAGACTGAAATAGACCGTGATATTTTCATCGCAAAAGGTTCCTAGAAAACAACTGTGTGTGATGTTGTAGATATTTTTTATTAGCTGTGAAAGACGAATTTAGAGTAAAGTGGCAACGGATGGTGTTTTAAATGAACGAGAAATTTTGTAGTACTAATACAACTGTCATGTCAAATTTTGGAAAATTTCAGGGGTCATTTGACCTTTTAAGACATTTAAGTGATTTTCTAGCCATTTAATGACTGTAATTGAAATTTGAACTACATGTACATGCAACAGCTAACCATAACGGTTTGTAAACTCATATTTTATGTACTTGTGTGCGATTTAATTCCATGTGCAGTAAATTGGAAGGAATTTTTAAACATATTGGTCTCACGACATGGACACATGCATACGTATGCATGGAGTGACATGGCATTTTAATTCCAAAAAAATCATAAACACATGAAACCTTGGTTGATGTAATGTCATGCCACCAAGATGTTGTGGTAAAGAAATTGGCTTGTTTGACGAAAGTTTGGACACACACCCCTCACAAACCGGAGCAACTCACTAGAAGGCTCGTGGTTCCGAGAGGGAACAATGCATGTTTGATGACGAATGGGAGATAGCTTCCTCTTACGGCCTTCAATTTTTTCTACGTCTAACGTGCACTACTACAACTGTAATGTGAAATTTTGGAAAATTCTAGGGGTCATTTGACCTTTTAAAGACATTTAAGTGATTTTCTAGCCAGTTAATGACTGTAATTCAAATTTGAACTACATCTAGATGCAACGCCTAACCAAAAAGGTTTAAAAAATCATATTTGTGTACTTGTGTGCGAGTTAATTCCATGTGCAGTAAATTAGAACGAATTTTCAAACATATTTGTCTCACGACATGGACACATCACTACTGCAGGATGGTCCAAAGGCGACACCATAATCAGAGACCCTTCGATGAAACTGTGTGCGATGCCATAATCGCAAACGGTGGTGTAAAAAACCATCAAAAAAGGTGCGAAACATTTGCGATGACAAATGCATCAGACATGGTTCAGTATTTAGTTGCGTGTGTGATGCAGGGCATACGGTTCAGCTCAATTAACTGTTTGGGATGAGGAGGCACAAAAGAAATGCGCAGCCAGATGAAGGCGTGTGCGATATACAACATACGGTTCACTGGGATGAACTATGTGTGAATAGGCAACACAATGGAAATGGTTCAACTGAACAAGATGAGTGTGATACGCGGCAAACAGGTCCGTAATCAGAAATGTGTGCGAAGACCAATAATAACACAGACGATTGCTGCTTATAAGCCGTGTGAATTGCTCTGTCTACAGTAGAATAACATGTATATTTATATATAACTGAAATAAACATCCAATTACATAAGTGACTATACAGATCATTCGCACACACCTCAATAAACAATTGCATGCCTTCTAAAGTAGGAGAAACGATCGTCTAGTCATCTACTTCTTGTGACGCTCCCGCCACTGCTATGTGGCTCGATCCCTCGTCTGGGTCAGGAAGAAGACAGCTCCTAATGTCAACGATCTGCCTGTACATCTCGTAGCTTGTGTATGGGTCCATGGCCGCGTACTTGACATGTTGTTCATCCAGTCTCTCATGCCACACACTGTGCCAGGCGTTCTTGTCCTTATTGCTCTCTTCCTTCATCTTCGCATAGTAGGGGTCGATGATGGCCGAGGTGAGGTCAACCAGGGAGTTCAGTTTGTTTTTATCGCTGCCCCAGACCTTGTAGTGGTGCTGGATGTCGACAAGATTCGGGCATTTCCAGTCTGAAATCTTGAGCGCTTTTAGATCGTTGGTGGTGTCCACCGTAGAGAAACTGTAGTCGGAGCTGTTGATAAACCTGGAGAAACGCTTGCAAGGCCTTGTGGCAAGGTGGAAGTGGTAGACGAGGGCGTCATGTTGCACGCACAACTGGGCGACGGCAACCTTCTGATCGTGCCCGGCACGACCGATGGTGTACTCGAGGTTGAAGCCGACCACTCGGTACTTGTCCTCGGCAAGAAACTGCTCCATAGTTTGGATGGAGCTGTCCATTGAGACCAGATCATTCGTGTACACCACCGAGAGGGCCTTCCCCCTCACGTGGGTGTCCACTACGTGATGCGTGGTGAACTGCCCGCCGTTGTCGTCGTCGGTCGCTGGGAGCGCCATTGGAGCCACGGGGGGCGCCATTGGAACCGCTGGATGTCCTCTCTGTATGTGTCCTCGTAGGTGTGCTTATTGTGTCGTGTGAGTCGAGAGATGAAGCTAGATGGATGCAGGAATAAAAGGGGGTCGGGCGGCATGGATTCTCGGCGCGTCCGCATGGCAGTTTTTGCACCGGGTAACTGCATCGCCGCGCCGTGCCCGGCGCACTGCACGCGAATGTGCGTGATCGTGCGCCAGCCCCAAACACTGGCAGCGCGCATGGAGGGGTGTGGGCAGAGCACCTGGAGGGACGCGAGAGCAGAGCGCGCGCGGCAGGACGCGAGCAGAGCGCACCGCGGCCGCCTGAATCGCAAGCAACCACACGCATAGAGCAGTTGAACACGCAGGAAATGGTCGCCTACAAGTCGGCCAACAGTTGCGTCGCTGCGTAGAGAGCGGCCGTGTGCTACCACCTCCGTCTAGTCTATAGTCTCCTTTATATTCTGTGCCATACTTTGCCCTCAAATTTAACCAACAAAATGTTAATGCATGTTTTAAAAATTATATAATTGGAAACTATGTTCAAATACAAATCCAACTATATAATCTTTGGCGACATGCATTCGTATTTTATTAGTTAAATCATACTTATAAACCAGGATGGTGGTATAGTAGGTAATTAAATCAAAAATGTTTTTTTATTAACCGTATGTGTACGTGGCCTTCCATCCTCCTCTCGCACGTCTTGTCACCCTGCTGCCGCAGACGGCTTACAGTGCAAGCTTGCGCAGCGAGCGGGGCGTTCTTTTGGCCAAACGGTGGCGCCAATGAATCGTCGGTGAGCCCGTTCCTGCGCAACCTCGCAGGTTCCCGCGCAAGCTTCCCGCCCGACTCGGTGAAATCCTCCCAAATCCCAATACTTACCGGCCTGCTATAAAAACCCTCATGGCCGGCAAGTCCTGTTCTGCATTTTCCCCTCCATCCCTGTAGCATATCTCGTCTACTTCTCCCACAATTGCCAATGGTGCCGGTCCGTCGTCGTCGCTCAGCCACTCCGCCGTCATCAGAGGACAGCTCCAGCTGGGAGGCTACACCGCGGCGGCGGCGGCGCAGTCCCCGACGTAGTGTAGTGCACGTGGCGTCCCTGTTAGGTGTGCGCGGAACACCCACCACACGCTCCGCCGCCGGTGCCCGTCGGCAGCTGTTGCCGGCCGCCGTTGCCGCCACACCATCGTCAAAAGCCAGGGTCATCGACCGCTTCGCCGCCGCGGCCCGAAGGCGGGAGGTGGCCGTAGTGGCCGCCACCCCACTGCCGGCCACTGTGGCCATCACCCGCTCCGCCACCGTGGCCCGAAGGCGGGAGGTGGTGGTCGTGGCCGCCACCCCGTCATCAGCCGCCATCGCCGCCAGCCCACCGTCAACCGCCGGGGTCATCACCCGCTCCGCCACCGCCACCCGAAGGCGGTAGGCGGAGGTGGATGCCCGCACGTGCGTCAGCGACCTTGCGCGCTACACCGAGAGTTCCTGCAGGACGAGGAGGAGCGCCTCGTCGAGCACGCAAAGAGCCTTACCGCCGCCGTGGCCGCAGCACATGCCGCCGTAGAGGCAAGGAATCAGGAGATCTAGGAGGAGAACCACCGCTTCGAAAGGGGTCGTCTGGAGCGGCAGAGGGTGTTCGAGGTGAGCGTCGTTGAAGCTGCAACAACGGCAGGCGCCGCATTGCGGTTGCCCAGCTCGTCGGTAGGCTCCTTCTCCTCTGCCTCTTACTGAGCGTGCTCGACAAAGGACAGGCAGCCGGAAGTAGTACAAAGCCCCTCCGCAGTAGTAGTCGTAGTAGTATTTAGGGTCTATTTTGTTCAATTCATCTGACTATAGATGTGGTGGAACTGTACAACGTACTTAAAATTAGCTAGTATATATAGTTGAACTAGCTATTTTAGTACGTGGTTGGCAACAATTGGGGAAAAGTTTGGTTGGGTTGAACTGTTTGTATAAATTAAGAATGACTGCTTAATCTATGAATGAAATCCATGCTTAATTACTGGATTTTAGTTGCAAAAATTAGATACTACTAGTGATTTTTAGCTTCATATTTTGACAAATCGCAGTGTTACAAGGATTGACAAATCTTACCAAATTGTTTGTACGTGGTTGCACACGGGCCATCCAAAACAATCGTTTGCATTGAGGGGATGCACAAATCCTGCGCTGCTCTCACTTTGCATACGGGTGTTCTATCCAAAACGTATGCGATCAAGAGCTGCAGAAATCCTGCTCGGCACATTTTCTCTTGGCTTCTTGGGGAAGCTGTCGGTTTGCATACGGGTGTTCTAACTAAAACGTTTGCATGAGTGTTTTATATTTAAAAAGCGAATTAAACTGCGGCTTGGGCGCCATTAATGGAGAGGATGCGAGCAAGGCGGGCGGCCATGGAAGTCAAAGGGCTCGCTTCCCAGTGAGCCTGCGCAGCGTACAACTCGCACGCTTCTCTATGAGCCTGCGCACTCGAGGACATCTTGCACGCCTCTCGGTTAGCCGTGCATCGGACGGCGCTCGCACGCCTCCCATTCAGTCAAGGTCAAGCAGCTGTCCGCACGGCACCTCCTACAGCCATTAAAACCAAGACACGTGGCATCACATGAATGGTTAACAGAACGCGCACGGTTTGAATTTCAGACACGTGGCGTCAAGTGAATAGTAAATCCAAATTTGTACCACGGCATGTTGATGCAGCTCCATGATAGCATGCCAAGTTTCATGAATTTTAGACGAGTTTTGGATTTACTAGTATTTAAAAACCAGGCATCTTAATGTTTTGCCGGCAATCAACGGTGCCCTGGTGTTTGAAATTCATTCCCATTTCTTGCATGGGACCTAAGCATGCACCCAAGGACACAGATTTGATTTTTGAACCAATTTATATGCACTGGAGCATGTACATGTAGTTCAAATTTGAATTATGCACATAAATGCATTGAAAACTCAGTTGATGAATAAAAATGTCCAAACGAACCCCGAAAAATCACAAAAATTCACACAACACTCCTGTTGTTCTATGTTGACACGAGAAAAAAATTTGAAATCAATAAGAGGCAATGGATATTGTTTCGTCCCCAAAGGTGGGACATTCCCTACTGAAAACCATCATGCTTGTTGTGAGAAGCTCCGGTTTGTGAGAAGCATATACCCAAACCTGCCCCAAATGCGACAAAATTTGTACCACGGCATGTTGATGCCGCTCCATGATAGCGTGCCAAGTTTCATGAATTTCAGACGAATTTTGGATTTACTACGCACATAAATGCATTGAAAACTCATTTAACGCATAAAAATGTCCAAACGAACACCGAGAAATCACAAAAAAATCACACAACACTCCTGTTGTTCTATGTTGACATGAGAAAAAATTTGAAAGCAATAAGAGGCAATGGATATCGTTTCATCCCCAAAGGTAGGACGTTCCCTACCGAAAACCATCATGCTTGTTGTGACAAGCTCCGGTTTGTGAGAAGCATATATCCAAACCTGCCCCAAATGGGATAAAAAATTTACCACATCATATTGATGCCGCTCCATGATAGCGTGCCAAGTTTCATAAATTTCAAACGAGTTTTGGATTTACTAGAATTTAAAAACCAGGCATCTCAATGTTTTGCCGGCAATCAACGGTGCCCTGGTGTTTGAAATTCATTCCCATTTCTAGCATGGGACCTAAGCATGCACCCAAGGACACATATTTGATTTTTCAACCAATTTATATGCATTGGAGCATGTGCATGTAGTTCAAATTTGAATTATGCACATAAATGCCTTGAAAACTCAGTTAATGCGTAAAAATGTCCAAACGTACCCTGAAAAATCACAAAATTTCACACAACACTATTGTTGTTCTATGTTGACACGAGAAAAAAAATTGAAAGCAATAAGAGGCAATGGATATTGTTTCGTCCCCAAAGGTGGGACGTTCCCTACCGAAAACCATCATGCTTGTTGTGAGAAGCTCCGGTTTGTGAGAAACATATACCCAAACCTGCCCCAAATGGGACAAATTTTTACCATGGCATGTTGATGCCGCTCCATGATAGCATGCCAAGTTTCATGAATTTCAGACGAGTTTTGGATTTACTAGAATTTAAAAACCAGGCATCTCAATGTTTTGCCGACAATCAACGGTGCCCTGGTGTTTGAAATTCATTCCCATTTCTTGCATGGGACCTAAGCATGCATCCAAGGACACAGATTTGATTTTTCAACCAATTTATATGCACTGGAGCATATGCATGTAGTTTAATTTTGAATTGTTCGCCTGAAATGGCTAGAAAACCAATTTAATGTATAAAATGTTCAAACGAACCCTGAATAATTCCAATTATTTTACGACACACATATAGTTGCATGTTCACTCTAGATAAAAGGTCTAGCAATTCAAACACCGTCCATTGCCGCTGTGACCCCATTATGTAATTCAAATCAAGACTAAAAATCAAGTAGATCGCACACAGTTTATTATCAGCAACCGTGTGAGATGCAGCACGAAATATCCTGGAGCACCGTCGGTGTATAGTACGCCTATGGCTTACATGAGAAGGTGTGTCGGCTACAGTCCCCAGCCGGTGTCTCAAGCACACTAGCTCACTACCCAAATATTATTTCACTGTTCAATCGTCCCCGGCGAAAGATGGGCATGTGGACCCACGTCGTGAGGGCAACTTCGGTGGCCCACTCCGGCGAGAGCGCGGCCGCAGCCGCCATGCGCATGCTAACAAGGTGCATGAGTGCGGCCGCAATCTGTGACTGGGCAGCAAAGGCAGCCCAAACGGCCGTTGTTGCTTCTCAGGTGGCGGCAGCAATATCTGCCTCGGGGATATCAACTAGCGAGAGCGGCACAGCAGCTGTCCATTCCGCAGCGGCGGCCTTAGCCCTGATGGAGGCTGCCCACGACCATGTCGAGGCCGCCCACGCCCAGCTCCTGGCGGTCACCACACAAATCGAACGAAGCTTCTCCTACAACGGTCGGCAACCCAAGACCGAAGAGTTGGCAATCGCCGAGAGCGTTCAAGCAGCCATCTGTTCCTCCGCCGCATACCTTGCAACGACGGAGCCTATCCAAGCCCAGATCGCGTCCGCCCACGCCCAGCTAGTGGCGGCCTATTCCAAAGAGATGGCGGACGCGGATGCCGAGATGCTTGCCGAGTATGGTGTGATGGATGCCATGGATCCCCTTCTCCAGGAGACCGTCGGGCGCGAGCTGGACATGGAGGCGACGGCGGAGATCGACGAGCACCAGCCGTGGTAGTACTCTTTGTTTTGTTTAATTAAGAGCGGCGGTCTTTAATTTGTTAGAGTAATGTTTAGGTCAGCTAGCTCTGTTTAATTGCTGAACTTGCTCGATTAAGAAGTGTGGGTGTGCTGTAGTCTCCTTTGTGTACCCAAATTATGCAATGACGTGGATGACCACTGTAACCATGGAAATTCGAACCAAAATTTTTGACGTTCAAACTCATCACACACGGGTTAAGCTACCTGAATCGTTTGTGATATCCACATATCGTACATAGTTCTGAATAAGGGACCGTGTATGATGACACTTTGCGCGCCAGTTTTTCGCTGAAGCGATTCCAAATTTTCGGCTTCCGCAGAAATATCTACCTCCCCGCCCCCTCCCCCTTACCAAAAGCCACATTTCTCCTCTTTCCGCCTTCCTTTCCAAGTTGAAACCTTCACTCCTTGCTTGCAACGCCGCCTCCTCGTCGGCGACCCTCCTTCACGTTGCTTGGCCTCATCTATCCAGGTAGATAATCCACACCCGACCCCCATCCTCCTCCTCCTTCCACATCCCACATGCCCCGACCGCCGGCGCGAGCGCGACACCTTCCAACCAAATCACCGACCCTTCCACCAAATAAGCGCCGCCATTCGTGCCGACCCCAGATCTTGGAGGAGCACCTTGCCATTTGCTAGCTACGCCGGTTAAGCATGCTCGGTTTACCCGTTGCATGTGCTGCTCCTGCCTTTCCTTCACAAATTCTAGTGAATTGTGCTATATAATTTTACCATGCAATCTGTTGCTCCAGTGTATATGTTCTATATGTCATGCAGTGTGGTGCTCACTTATTAACTGTTTTGTTAATTAGTTGCCGTCTTCAGTTAACTGTTTGGTTCAATTCTGCAAATGTGATGTTCAATTCTTCAGGCTGCAATTTTGTATTGTCTTCCACGTGAGAAAGAAATCGAATTTATCTTTATAAAATTGTGGGTGCATTCTGTTATTGTACACCATGTGAGGAATAAATTGAATTTGGTTGTAGTAAATACATGAGAAACAAATACAATTGCTACAATTGGTTGTAGTTAACTGTTTGGTTAACTGTCTGATCTTCTATTAGGAGCATGTTATATTGTGCAATGTGATGCTTAGTTAATGTTTAGTCCATTGTTGTGGTGTTTAGTTAACTGCTTGGTTGAATTCTGCAATGCGATGTCCAATTATCGTGGGTAGAATTTTGTATTGTTGTGCATGTGAAGAATAAATCGAATTTGGCTGTACTTAATACATGAGAAACATATACAAGTGCTATATTTCCTAGTTCTTAATCATGCTTGGTTTGGGTAAATGGGTTTTCCGTGTGGCTTGAATTAATCTGATGAATCTGCAATGTGCTTATTTTTCATCAACATATTTTACTGATAGCATGCGAACCCTTACTTAACCTGATGACTAACTACCTTACATGTGTTGCAGGGAAACAATGGGAAGCACTGAGGTTTACAATCGAGGTTAGCACGTGCATGGTCCGTTATCTAATTGCACATTATTGTGCAATTGCAGGAACCATTCTAATATTTTGGTTTTTAACAAGTTGGTCTTGCACATGTAGGTCCTGCTGTCAGAGGTTTTGACCCACTGTTCGACCCTTTTTGCATATGGAGAAATGAGTTGTCCATGAATATCAATCAAATCAAGAAACTCGGAAAGATTGTTAGGATAAAGAAATTAGCGACAAAAAACAACAAGATCTTTGTCTGCACAATGAAGAAGACATCAGTTCACTACAAGATGGTACTAACTATTATACCTTGCCTTTTTTTATTTCTTTGCCCCATTTCCAATATAGAGAAGATATTTATGCACATCCTTGTTTTCAGGCCTTTCCAAAGCAGTTCATTGATGATTACCTCTCAAACCACCTCTATAGTCAGGAGGCGAGGAAGGTTTTCATACAACACCCACGGTTCAATATTGAAGTGTTCCTAAATAGGACGAAGGACGGACGGTCAATCATCCACAGGCACTGGCCTAAAGTTGCAAAGACCTTCAACATGAATGAAGGCTCAATATTCGCCTTCCGCTTCAGCATTTTTCCAGATGACATGCATCTGTCTATATACCGTCTATGATGCTAATTTCGAAAGGTTCTACATGTTGCATGTGGAACTTGCTGCTGGTGCAGTTGTGTAATGGGGTAGCTGAGTGCTGAAGCTATATCATGTTGTACTCTGATGTATTTCAATTATGAAATTCTGCTTCCTTAATATGAAAATGAAATATATTGTGTGCTTAATATGAAATGTCAATTAGATTAATAAATGGATTATGAATAATCGGATAATTAGCCTGCTAATGGTGAATTAGCCTGCTAATTGGGTTTTGTTATTGCAAACGGTTGTTGAAAAAATACCGTGGGCGATGACCTCAGGAAACACACATAGTTTCTAGGAATAAATCGTCTTGGATCAATGAACAATCACACACGACTTTCTCTTGAAAACTGTTTGCATTAGGCCACCTTGCGCAAATGTTTACCACATAAAGACTGTGTGTGATGGACAGCCTTTGCCACACAGTTTCTTCTATGAACCATGTGTGATACATTCAATAACGCAAACGATTTAACGGGAAAAATTGTGTGTGATGTACCTGTGAACGGAAACGTTTTCCTTGGAGCGACTGTGTGGGATGTACATACGAACGGAAACGTTTAGCGGGACTGACTGTGTGGGATGTACTTGCGACTAGAAACAATTTTGCCGTATAATTTTTTTACCTCTACTGTACGTATTTCCGTATTTGAGCGCTCGCCGGTCGCACACGACCTCATTTTGCCGAACGTGTGTGCCAGGAGGGCATATCCCCGACGGTATCTGGGTCGTGTGGGAAGGACCCCCTATTGCCCACACTCACATGGCGACGGTTCCAAATGCCGTCGCGGAAAGGGGTTAAAACCGTTTGTTTAGGACCGACGCGTACTAGTGCATGCATACGTATGCATGGAGTGACATGGCATTTTAATTCCAAAAAAATCAGACACACACGAAACCTTGGTTGATGTAATGTCATGCCACCAAGATGATGTGGTAAAGAAATTGGCATGTTTGACGAAAGTCTGGACACACACCCCTCACAAACCGGAGCAACTCTCTAGAAGGCTCGTGGTTTCGAGAGGGAACAATGCATGTTTGATGACGAACGGGAGATAGCTTCCTCTTACGGCCTTCAATTTTTTCTACGTCTAACATGCACTACTACAACTGTAACGTGAAATTTTGGAAAATTCTAGGGGTCATTTGACCTTTTAAAGACATTTAAGTGATTTTCTAGCCATTTAATGACCGTATTTCAAATTTGAACTACATCTACATGCAACGCCTAACCAAAACGGTTTGAAAAAAACATATTTGTGTACTTGTGTGCGAGTTAATTCCATGTGCAGTAAATTAGAAGGAATTTTCAAACATATTTGTCTCACGACATGGACACATGCATACGTATGCATGGAGTGACATGGCATTTTAATTCCAAAAAAAAATCAGAAACACATGAAACCTTGGTTGATGTAATGTCATGCCACCAAGATGATGTGGTAAAGAAATTGGCATGTTTGACGAAAGTTTTGACACACACCCCTCACAAACCGGAGCAACTCACTAAAAGGCTCGTGGTTCCGAGAGGGAACAATGCATGTTTGATGACAAATGGGAGATAGCTTCCTCTCACGGCCTTCAATTTTTTCTACGTCTAACGTGCACTACTGCAACTGTAATGTGAAATTTTGGAAAATTCTAGGGGTCATTTGACCTTTTAAAGACATTTAAGTGATTTTCTAGCCATTTAATGACCATAATTCAAATTTGAACTACATCTACATGCAACGCCTAACCAAAACGATTTGAAAAATCATATCTGTGTACTTGTGTGTGAGTTAATTCCATGTGCAGTAAATTAGAAGGAATTTTCAAACATATTGGTCTCAAGGCATGGGCACATGCATACGTATGCATGGAGTGCCATGGCATTTTAATTCCAAAAAATTTAAAAATGATCAGAAAAAGATGAGACCTTGGTTGATGTAATGTCATGCCACCAAGATGATGTGGTAAAGAAATTGGCATGTTTGACGAAAGTTTGGACACACACCCCTCACAAACCGGAGCAACTCACTAGAAGGTTCGTGGTTCCGAGAGAGAACAATGCATGTTTGATGACGAACTGGAGATAGCTTCCTCTTACGGCCTTCAATTTTTTTTCTACGTTTAACATGCACTAATACAACTGTCATGTGAAAATTTGGAAAATTCTAAGGGTCATTTGACCTTTTAAAGACATTTAAGTGATTTTATAACCATTTAATGACCGTAATTCAAATTTGAACTACATCTACATGCAACGCCTAACCAAAACGGTTTGAAAAATCATATTTTTGTGTACTTGTGTGCGAGTTAATTCCATGTGCAGTAAATTATAAGGAATTTTCAAACCATATTGGTCTCAAGGCATGGGCACATGCATGGAGTGCCATGGCATTTTAATTCCAAAAAATTAAAAAATGATCAGAAAAACATGAAACCTTGCTTGATTTAATGTCATGCCACCAAGATGATGTGGTAAAAAAATTGGCCTGTTTGACAAAAGTTTGGACACACGCCCCTCACAAACCGGAGCAACTCACTAGAAGGCTCGTGGTTCCGAGAGGGAACAGTGCATGTTTAATGATGAACGGGAGATAGCTTCCTCTTACGGCCTTCAAATTTTTTCCTATGTTTAACGTGCACTAATACAACTGTCATGTGAAAACTTGGAAAATTTCAGGCGTCATTTGACCTTTTAAAGACA
Organism: Aegilops tauschii subsp. strangulata; assembly: GCF_002575655.3. NCBI lineage: Eukaryota > Viridiplantae > Streptophyta > Magnoliopsida > Poales > Poaceae > Aegilops > Aegilops tauschii. Next base: position 425,745,981 of record NC_053036.3, on the reverse strand, counting down.
TTTAAGTGATTTTCTAACCATTTAATGACCGTAATTCAAATTTGAACTACATCTATATGCAACGCCTAACTATAACGGTTTGAAAAATCATATTTTTGTGTACTTGTGTGCGAGTTGAAAAATCATCAGACGATGTAAATATCTGGTGTTGAAAAAAGAAAATGTAAAGATCTGGCAAGACAACCGGCCCTCACACGATTCGCACTCTATCTCGTGGCTCGAGGTTTGGTAGGTGAGTGGCGGGGATCATTAATCAGACATGGTTCTATATTGGAAACCATCAGCTATTATGTTCACACACGGATTTTGCTGCGGGCATCGTGTGTAATTCAAACTACAGTACTCATAAATTCCAGCGACCGGCGTGTGTACTGTCCCCGTTGCTCACGTTGTCCCAGCTGCATTCTCATCTACATCCTCCCCTCGCTCGCCCTCTCTCTCACACACAGATCTCTGCCATGGTGCCGCCGGTCTGCCCACGCGCCGACGAGGAGTCGCCGCCCCCCGAGGACGCTCACTCGAATAGCAACGACGAGGACCCCTACGCGCCGCCTGGCGAGGTTGCGTCGTACCCCCTAACTTTGGATTGGTTTTGGGGTCAGTACAATCTTTGTCTCTGGTAGTCGCTGCCGCCGGCTGAGAAAGCCAGGCAAGTGGCTTTCAAGAAGGAGATAGCGGAGGAGGAAGCCAAGTACCAGGCGGACTGTGAAGCCCATGATGACGCTTGGAAAAAGGAGGCGGCGGAGCTCTGGGGGCCGGCGCGTCGTCGTGCCGAGGAGGTGTACAAAGACGGGTACTTCATGTGGAAGGTCAAGCTACCTCTTGAGCATGCATTGGTTTTCCCTTGAAGAGGAAAGGGTGATGCAGCAAAGTAGTGTAAGTATTTCCCTCTGTTTTTGAGAACCAAGGTATCAATCCAGTAGGAGATTACACGCAAGTCACCTAGTACCTGCACAAACAATCAAGAACCTTGCAACCAACGCGATAAAGGGGTTGTCAATCCCTTCACGGTCACTCGCAAAAGTGAGATCTAATAAAGTTAGTAAGATAAATATTTTTGGTATTTTTGTTGTATAGATTGGAAAGTAAAGATTGCAAAATAAACGGCTACAGAAATTGGTAAGTTGACGGGAAACTAATATGATGTAAAATAGACCCGGGGGCCATAAATTTCACTAGTGGCTTCTCTCAAGATAGCATATATTACAGCGGGTGAACAAATTACTTCCGAGCAATTGATAGAAAAGCGCATAGTTATGAGAATATCTAGGCATGATCATGAATATAGGCATCACGTCCGTGTCAAGTAGACCGAAACGATTCTGCATGTACTACTATTACTCCACACATCGACCGCTATCCAGCATGCATCTAGAGTATTAAGTTCATAAGAACAGAGTAACGCATTAAGCAAGATGACATGATGTAGAGGGATAAACTAAAGCAATATGATATAAACCCCAGCTTTTTATCCTCGATGGCAACAATACAATACGTGCCTTGCTGCCCCTACTGTCACTGGGAAAGGACACCGCAAGATTGAACCCAAAGCTAAGCACTTCTCCCATCGCAAGAAAGGTCAATCTAGTAGGCCAAACTAAATTGATAATTCGAAGAGACTTGCAAAGACATCAAATCATGCATATAAGAATTCAGAGAAGAACCAAATAATATTCATAGATAATCTTGATCATAAATCCACAATTCATCGAATCTCGGGAAACACACCGCAAAAAGTATTACATCGAATAGATCTCCAAGAACATCGAGGAGAACTTTGTATTGAGAACCAAAGAGAGAGAAGAAGCCATCTAGCTAATAACTATGTACCTGAAGGTCTTGGTAAACTACTCACGCTTCATCGTAGAGGCTATGGTGTTGATGTAGAAGCCCTCCATGATCAATTCCCCCTTCTGCAGATCGCCGGAAAAGGCCCCAAGATGGGATTTCACGGGTACAAAAGGTTGCGGCGGTGGAAAAGTGGTTTAGTGGCTCCCCCTGATGTTTTTAGGGTATAAGAGTATATATAGGCGAAAGAAGTACGTCGGTGGAGCTCCGCAGGGCCCACGAGGGTGGGGGGTGCGCCTACCCCCCCTGGGCGTGCCCTCCTGCCTCGTGGCCGCCTCGCGGAGTTCCAGACTTCAACTCCAAGTCTTCTGGATTGTGTTTGTTCCAAGAAAGATCATCGCGAAGGTTTCATTCCATTTGGATTCCGTTTGGTATTCCTTTTCTGCTAAACATTAAAATATGCAAAAAAACAAAAACTGGCACTGGGCCTTCGGTTAATAGGTTAGTCCCAAAAATAATATAAAAGAGCATATTAAATCCCATTAAACATCCAAAACGGATAATATAATAGCATGGAACAATCAAAAATTATAGATACGTTGGAGACGTATCAAGCATCCCCAAGCTTAATTCCTTCTCGTCCTCGAGTAGGTAAATGATAAAAACAGAATTTTTGATGTGGAATGCTACCTAACATAATTTTCAATGTAATTTCCTTTATTGTGGCATAATGTTCAGATCCATAAGATTCAAAATAAAAGTTTAATATTGACATAAAAACAATAATACTTCAAGCATACTAATAAAGCAATCATGTCTTCTCAAAATAACATGGCCAAAGAAAGTTATCCCTACAAAATCATATAGTCTGGCTATGCTCTATCTTCATCACACAAAGTATTTAATTATGCACAACCCCGATGAAAAGCCAAGCAATTGTTTCATACTTTTGATGTTCTCAAATGTTTCAACTTTCACGCAATACATGAGCGTGAGCCATGGACATAGCACTATAGGTGGAATAGAATGGTGGTTGTGGAGAAGACAAAAAGGAGAAGATAGTCTCACATCAACTAGGCGTATCAATGGGCTATGGAGATGCCCATCAATAGATATCAATGTGAGTGAGTAGGGATTGCCATGCAACGGATGCACTAGAGCTATAAGTGTATGAAAGCTCAACAAAAGAAACTAAGTGTGTGTGCATCCAACTTGCTTGCTCACGAAGACCTAGGGCAATTTTGAGGAAGCCCATCATTGGAATATACAAGCCAAGTTCTATAATGTAAAATTCCCACTAGTATAAAAGTGACAACATAGGAGACTCTCTATCATGAAGACCATGGTGCTACTTTGAAGCACAAGTGTGGTAAAAGGATAGTAGCATTGTCCCTTCTCTCTTTTTCTCTCATTTTTTTATTTGGGCCTTTCTCTCTCTTTTTTATGGCCTCTTTTTATTATTATTATTTTTGTCCGGAGTCTCATCCCGACTTGTGGGGGAATCATAGTCTCCATCATCCTTTCCTCACTAGTTTAATGCTCTAATAATGATGATCATCACACTTTTATTTACTTACAACTCAAGAATTACAACTCAATACTTAGAACAAAATATGACTCTACGTGAATGCCTCAAGCGGTGTACCGGGATGTGCAATGATTCAAGAGTGACATGTATGAAAAATTATGAACAGTGGCTTTGCCACAAATACGATGTCAACTACATGATCATGCAAAGCAATATGACAATGATGGAACGTGCCATAATAAACGGAACGATGGAAAGTTGCATGGCAATATATCTCGGAATGGCTATGGAAATGCCATAATAGAACAACTCGATAGTAGCATTGTCCCTTTTTTTGGGCCTTCCTTTTTTTATTTGGCCTTTATCTTTTTTTGGGACAATACTCTATGAATGATGATCATCAAACTTCTATTTATTTACAACTCAATGATTACAACTCGATACTAGAACAAAGTATGACTCTATATGAATGCCTCCGGCGGTATACCGGGATAGCAATGAATCAAGATTGACATGTATGAAAAATTATGAATGGTGGCTTTGCCACAAATACGATGCCAACTACATGATTATGCAAAGCAATATGACAATGATGAACGTGTCATGATAAACGGAACGGTGGAAAGTTGCATGGCAATATATCTCGGAATGGCTATGGAAATGCCATAATAGGTTGGTATGGTGGCTGTTTTGAGGAAGGTATATGGTGGGTGTATGATACCGGCTAAAGGTGCACGATATTAGAGAGGCTAGCAATGGTGGAAGGGTGAGAGTGCGTATAATCCATGGACTCAACATTAGTCATAAAGAACTCACATACTTATTGCAAAAATCGATTAGTTATCGAAACGAAGTACTACGCGCAATCTCCTAGGTGGATAGATTGGTAGGAAAAGACCATCGCTCGTCCCCGACCGCCACTCATAAGGAAGACAATCAATAAATAAATCATGCTCCGACTTCATCACATAACAGTTCACCATACGTGCATGCTACGGGAATCACAAACTTTAACACAAGTATCTCTCAAATTCACAACTACTCAACTAGCATGACTCTAATATCACCATCTTCATATCTCAAAACAATCATAAGGAATCAAACTTCTCATAGTATTCAATGCACTTTATATGATAGTTTTTATTATACCCATCTTGGATGCTCATTATATTAGGACTAATTTTATAGCCAAAGCAAATTACTATGCTGTTCTAAAAGACTCTCAAAATAATATAAGTGAAGCATGATAGATCAATAATTTCTATAAATAAAACCACCACCGTGCTCTAAAAGATATAAGTGAAGCACTAGAGCAAAATTATCTAGCTCAAAAGATATAAGTGAAGCACATAGAGTATTATAATAAATTCCGATTCATGCGTGTCTCTCCAAAAGGTGTGTACAGCAAGAATGATTGTGGTAAACTAAAAATCAAAGACTCAAATCATGTGAATAAAAATATAGCCTCAAGTAAAATTACCGATAGACGAAGACGAAAGAGGGGATGCCTTCTGGGGCATCCCAAGCTTAGGCTTTTGGTTGTCCTTGAATTTTACCTTGGGGTGCCTTGGGCATCCCCAAGCTTAGGCTCTTGCCACTCCTTATTCCTAAATCCATCATATCTTTACCCAAAAACTTGAAAACTTCACAACACAAAACTTAACAGAAAATCTCATGAGCTCCGTTAGTATAAGAAAATAAACCACCACTTTAAGGTACTGTAATGAACTCATTATTTATTTGTATTGGTTTTAAACCTACTGTATTCCAACTTCTCTATGGTTCGTACCCCCCGATACTACTCATAGATTCATTAAAATAAGCAAACATCACACGGAAAACAGAATCTGTCAAAACAGAACAGTCTGTAGTAATCTATATCAAACGAATAGTTCTGGAACTCCAAAAATTCTGAAATAAATTGGTGGACGTGAGTAATTTTTCTATTAATAATCTGCAAAAAGAATCAGCCTAAAAGCACTCTCCAATAAAAAAATGGCAGCTAATCTCGTGAGCGCTAAAGTTTCTGTTTTTTACAGCAAGATCGCAAAGACTTCACCCAAGTCTTCCCAAAGGTTCTACTTGGCACAAACACTAATTAAAACATAAAACCACATCTAAATAGAGGCTAGATGAATTATTTATTACTAAACAGGAACAAAAAGCAAAAAAACAAAAATAAAATTGGGTTGCCTCCCAACAAGCGCTATCGTTTAACGCCCCTAGGTAGGCATAAAGCAAGAATAGATCTAAGTATTGCCATCTTCTCCTTTTTGGTGATAAAGAGAAAATTTATTATCTAAAGCACTTATCTTTCTATTTTGTGAAAGCACATGGCCATTAATGGTAGAAGAAAGATTAAGCACACTACAAAAATTTGCATCTAAACTAGCCTTCATCTCTTTGATAATTTCATTCTGATAAAAACACAAAAGAGAGGTAGATTCAACTTTTTCACTCATAGGGTGCCCAAATATAGCTTTCATATTTTCATAGGTATCGATTGCATCCCCTCAAGAAAACCCTCTTCAAAAATAGAATCCAAAACTTGCTTAAAAGAAGATGGTAAGCCAACATAAAAACTTTTTAAGTATAACTCAATTTGATGTTGGGGTACATAGCTGGCTCGGATCCTTAATAGCCTATCCCAAGCATCTTTCAAAGTTCAGCAAGCAAAAAACGGAAAATTCCGGGGTCATCTTCATCGAAATTATTCAAACTCTCATCGATAACCCCGGTAGGTCTTTCCATAGCATCATTATTTATGAGCTTAGAAAGGACAGAGGGACTATCCAAAGTATTAAAACCCGAGAGAAAACCCTTAGCCACTTTTGATTCGGCCATGGTGATAAAAAGACAAAGGTTTTCAAAAATCATTTTAGAAGTGGGGGGAGGAAAACGAGAGGCGAATGGAAAATAATGTAATGCGAGGGAGAAGAGTTTATGATGGGTACTTGGTATGTCTTGACTTGAGCATAGATCTCCCCGGCAACGGCACCAGAAATCCTTCTTGCTACCTCTTGAGCATGCGTTGGTTTTCCCTTGAAGAGGAAAGGGTGATGCAGCAAAGTAGCGTAAGTATTTCCCTCAGTTTTTGAGAACCAAGGTACCGATCCAGTAGGAGATTACATGCAAGTCACCTAGTACCTACACAAACAATCAAGAACCTTGCAACCAACGCGATAAAGGGGTTGTCAATCCCTTCACGGTCACTCGCAAAAGTGAGATCTAATAAAGATATTAAGATAAATATTTTTGGTATTTTTGTTATATAGATTGGAAAGTAAAGATTGCAAAATAAACGGCTACAGAAATTGGTAAGTTGACGGGAAACTAATATGATGTAAAATAGACCCGGGGGCCATAGGTTTCACTAGTGGCTTCTCTCAAGATAGCATATATTACGGTGGGTGAACAAATTACTGCCGAGCAATTGATAGAAAAGCGCATAGTTAGGAGAATATCTAGGAATGATCATCAATATAGGCATCACGTCCGTGTCAAGTAGACCGAAATGATTCTGCATCTACTACTATTACTCCACACATCGACTATTATCTAACATGCATCTAGAGTTTAAGTTCATAAGAACAGAGTAACGCATTAAGAAAGATGACATGATGTAGAGGGATAAACTCAAGCAATATGATATAAACCCCATCTTTTTATCCTCGATGGCAACAATACAATACGTGCCTTGCTGCCCCTACTGTCACTAGGAAAGGACACCGCAAGATTGAACCCAAAGCTAAGCACTTCTCCCATTGCAAGAAAGATCAATCTAGTAGGCCAAACTAAACCGATAATTCGAAGAGACTTGCAAAGACATCAAATCATGCATATAAGAATTCAGAGAAGAACCAAATAATATTCATAGATAATCTTGATCATAAATCCACAATTCATCGGATCTCGGCAAACACACCGCAAAAAATATTACATCGAATAGATCTCCAAGAACATCGAGGAGAACTTTGTATTGAGAACCAAAGAGAGAGAAGAAGCCATCTAGCTAATAACTATGGACCCGAAGGTCTGTGGTAAACTACTCACGCTTCATCGGAGAGGCTATGGTGTTAATGTAGAAGCCCTCCATGATCGATTCCCCCTCCGGTAGATCGCCGAAAAAGACCCCAAGATGGGATCTCACGGGTACAGAAGGTTGCGGCGGTGGAAAAGTGGTTTCGTGGCTCCCCCTGATGTTTTTAGGGTATAAGAGTATATATTGGCAAAAGAAGTATGTTGGTGGAGCTCCGTGGGGCCCACGAGGGTGGGGCACTTTTACCCCCTGGGCACGCCCTCCTGCCTCGTGGCCGCCTCGCGGAGTTCCAGACTTCAACTCCAAGTCTTCTTGATTGCGTTTGTTCCAAGAAAGATCATTGTGAAGGTTTCATTCCGTTTGGATTCCGTTTGGTGTTCCTTTTCTGCAAAACACTGTAATAGGCAAAAAACAGAAACTGGCACTGGGCTTCGGTTAATAGGTTAGTCCCAAAAATAATATAAAAGCGCATATTAAAGCCCATTAAACATCCAAAACGGATAATATAATAGCATGGAACACTCAAAAATTATAGATACGTTGGAGACGTATCAGGTCATAGGCGCTGGGCGCCTCGTCGTTGCGTGGACGTGGGTCGATAAGCTCCAGTGTGTCACCGACGAGGAGCTCCGGTGGGCGCCCAACAAAATGGCAAGATCGTTCACGCGCGTCCGCCAGCAAGAGGCAGATCGTACGTCAAGCGCTGCTAGGCGGAGGAGGCGGAGTACTGCCTCCGCACTGGGAAGACGCCGCGCACCAGGGAGCTGCTGGCGAGGGGCTGCCGGAATACTGGCCCCAGGAGGGATTATTAGTTTTAGTATTGTTCGTTTTCAATTTTATGCATTGTACCTAGTAGTTAAGTATCATCATGTATATGTGATGATATTATATATATATATATATATATATATATATATTCTATGATGAACTAATGAACAATTAATATATATATATATATATTATGAATTCCATTTTCTATCTGTTTTTGTATAGTAATTTGAATCTAGCTGTTATCATCCACATATACAGAATGGAAAGCGTATATACACACATTGAAACAAAACATATAAGAACGGAAAACAGAGTACACACATTGAAACAAAGGAATAAATAGAGCAATACTATGATGGTTGTGAATACATAGCTATCCACATCGAAACCACTCAAAAAAATAAAATGCGTCCATGAGACCATGACCAGTAGCCCTTGCCTACGGTAGCTCTTGGCTCTGCCTGAACTCGTGCAGACGTTCGTCCAAGTGGTCGACACGCTCGCGGTACATCTGGAGCGTGATCTCGAGCTCCAAGTTGGCTATTTCATCGGAGATCACTAGCTCGAGGATGCGACGGCCATGTTCCTCTACTGCACCCAGGTGGACACCTGGGCCAAGGAGGTGGTTGAGCATACGGACCAGCGCGTTGGCATCCAGCAGGCCGCGGACAAGGCGAACGGCGCGGCGGGCGTCCGGTGCAAGTACGGCGCGGCCGGCCTCTGGTGCAAGTACGGCACTGAGGGCCTCTGCCCACTCCTGGCGAGGAATGGGGGTACTGGTGGGATGTGTACCCAGCTGCGACGCCGTGTCGACAGCAGGCAAGCGTTGATGGATCCGCTCTTGTTGTGCGGCGCGCCGCGCCTCTCGCTCTGCGGCGCTCCAACGGTCTCGCCGTGCGGCGAGCCGCAACTTATCGGCACGGACTTGCCTAACTTACTCTACGGTGCACCATCAATCATGTTGTGTGGCGAGCTGCAGCCTGTCGGCGCTGACATGCCTATCTTGATCCGCGGTGCTCAAGCGCCATGTGGCAAAGGTCTGCTCAGCCCTGGCGATGACGCGCATCACAGCGTCGTCCATCGCGTTGCCGGGGAGCGCCTCGGCCTCGACGGGCCGTGGCGCCTGCTCGTTTTCCTCGTCGACGAGGTTGATGGCAGAGGCGGCGCTTTGGTGGGTTGGCATGCTTGGAAAAGGTGGATGTGCTACAGGTTGCGCTTGTCGCCTCCGTGCGTCGCGCGCCGCCTAGGTTTATGCGCAATATCGTTGGCTGGTGGGAAACAGGTGAGGAAAATGGCAGGAAACGGTGGCGTGTTCATAAAACGCCATCAATTAATGGAAACTTAGCATAGAAGGAACATCGAGCTAGCACAAGAAGTAGATGATGATCAGACGAACATGGACCACACTAGGGAACCCGTCGGTGATGAATTTATCAATCGCAAACGGTTGAATATTAGCAAGCGTTTGCACACAACACACACGGCTTATTCCATCACAAATAGGTCGGATGGATCAACTGTATGCCACGTATCGTACATTGTCAAAAAGTAATGTGGTAGACCTTCTTTAACATGTGTTAAAAAAACAAGGACCTCGAGGTTAAATTAACTCATGGGATGGGTTGTATCAGTCATTTAATTTGACAAATACGACCCATCCTATCAGTTAATTTAATATCAACAGAACTTCCCATCCAGTCACCCATCTGATGGCTATTCCAGCCTGAGCACACTTAACTTGAGAGTTATCTTACATGAGCTACTAGTGGAACAGCTAGTCCTTGCTGATATAGGATGCCTCTTCGCATCCTTATGGCGTATCCGAATGACCGCCCGTCCCCGAATGGCCAATAGATGTTGTGTAGATAGAGCATATCACATACATCTTATTAGAACCAATCGTCTGTGTTATTATCGGTCTTCGCACACATTTCTGATTACAAACCTGTTTACCGCGTATCACACACATCTTGTTAAGTTGAACCATTTTTGTTCCCATGTCTCGACGCAAACAGTTCATCCGAGTGAACCGTATGCTATACATCGCACACACCTTGATATGGCTGACCGTTTCTTTTGTGTTGCCTAATCACAAACAGTTCGTCCGAGTGAACAGTATGTTGTACATCGCACACACCTTCATCTGTCTGCCCGTTTCTTTTGTTCCTCCTCATTGCAAACGGTTGATTGAATTGAACCGTATGCCCTGCATCGCACACGCAACTAAAATCTGAACCGTGTTTGATGCATCCTCCATCGCAAACGTTTTGCTCATTTTTCACTATTTTTTACACCACCGTTTGCGATTATGGCATCGCACACAGTTTCGTCGCAGGGTCTCTGATCGTAGTGTCGCGTTAGCAGCATCCTGCAGTAATGGTGGTATATATTTAGCAACAATGTAATTAGCATAGTCAGCATACCAAGGAGTGTTATGAGAAACATTTATTGCAGCTAATTGCTCATCAGGAAAACTATCATTAATAGGTTGTGGGTCATCAAGAATATTTTCTAACCTAGACAAGTTATTAGCTACAGGGTTCTCAGCTCCCTTTCTATCAGTGATATGTAAGTCAAATTCTTGTAGCAAGAGAACCCACCTAATGAGCTTAGGTTTAGCATCTTTCTTTTCCATAAGATATTTTATAGCAGCATGATTAGTGTGAACAATCACTTGTGAATCAACAATATAAGATCTGAATTTATCACAAGCAAACGCAACTGCTAAAAATTCTTTTTCAGTAGTAGCATAATTGCGTTGGGCACTGTCTAGAGTTTTACTAGCATAATGAATAGCATTTAATTTATTATCAACTCTTTGTCCTAGAACAGCACCAACAGCATAATCACTAGCATCACACATAATTTCAAAGGGCAAGTTCCAATCAGGTGGTTAAACAATAGGTGCAGAAATTAAGGCTTTCTTAAGTGTTTCAAAGGCTTCTACACAATGATCATAAAAAACAAATGGAACATCCTTTTGTAAAATATTTGTAAGAGGCCTAGAAAATTTAGAGAAGTCTTTAATAAACCTCTTATAGAAACCTTCATGACCGAATAAACCTCCTATAGAAACCAGCATGACCAAGGAAACTACGAATACCTTTGATATCTTTAGGACATGGCATTTTCTCAATCACATCAACTTTAGCTTTATCCACCTCAATACCTCGTTCAGAAATTTTATGTCCCAAGACAATACCTTCATTAACAATAAAGTAGCACTTCTCCCAATTCAAGAACAGATTAGTTTGCTCCCGTCTCTGCAAAACTCGATCAGGGTTGCTTAAGCAATCATCAAAAGAAGTTCCGTAAACGGAAAAATCATCCATGAAAACCTCAACGATCTTTTCACAAAAGTCAGAGAATATAGCAGTCATACATCTTTGAAAGGTAGCAGGTGCATTACATAAACCAAAAGCCATACCTCTATAAGCATAAGTTCCAAAAGGACAAGTAAAGGTGGTCTTCTCTTGATCAGGTTGTGAAACATGTATTTGAGAAAAACCAGAATATCCATCTAGGAAACAAAAGTGTGTGTGCTTAGATAGTCTTTCTAGCATTAGATCAGTAAAAGGTAGAGGGTAATGATCTTTTCTAGTAGCTTTATTTAATTTTCTAAAATCAATTACCATTCTATAACCAGTGACAATTCTCTGTGGAAGAAGTTCATTTTTATCATTAGGAACAACAGTAATACCTCCCTTCTTAGGGACACAATGAACAGGACTTACCCATCTACTATCAGCTATGGGATAGATTATACCTGCTTCCAGAAGCTTAAATATTTCAGTTCTTACCACTTCTTTCATTTTAGGATTTAAACGTCGTTGGTGATCAACAACGGGTTTAGCATCAGGTTCCATATTAATATTGTGCTGATAGAGAGTGGGACTAATTCCCTTAAGATCATCAAGAGTATATCCAATAGCATCTCGGTGCTTCTTTAGAACCTTCAAATAATCTTTCTTATTCATGTTCTGAAAGGTGAGCGCTAATAATAACAGGATATATCTTTTTCTCATCAAGATAAGCATATTTCAAAGTGTTTGGTAATTGTTTTAATTCAAACACAGGATCACCTTTAGGTGGAGGCGGACCTCCTAGAGTTTCAATAGGCAAATTGTGTTTAAGAAGAGGTCGTTGTTCAAAGAAAATTTTATCTATCTCATTTCTTTCATGCATATGCATATCATTTTCATGGTCTAGCAAATATTGTTCTAGTGGATCAGTAGGAGGCACGGCAATAGAAGAAAGACCAATTATTTCATATTTACTAGATAATTCTTTCTTATGATGCTTTCTACTAAACTTAGAAAAAATAAACTCATGAGACTCATCACCAAAACTAACACTGACGGTTTGCTTCTTACAATCTATTTTTAGCATTAACGGTGTTCAAGAAAGGTCAACCAAAGATAATGGGACAAAAGTCATCTTGTGGGGAATCAAGAACAAGAAAATCAGTAGGCTATTTTATTTTCCCACACAAGACTTCAACATCTCTAACAATCCCAAATGGTGTAATGGTGTCTCTATTAGCAAGTTTATTAGTAACATCTATGTCTTCTATTTCAGCGGGTGCTATGTCATTCATAATTTCTTGATATAAGGTAAAAGGAATAGCACTCACGCTAGCACCTCAATCACATAAACCATGATAACAGTGATCTCCTATTTTGACTGAGACAACAGGCATGCCAACAACAGGTCTATGTTTATCTTTTTCATCGGGTTTGGCAATTCTAGCAGCTTCATCACATAAGTAAATAACATGCCCATCTATATTTTCTACCAGGAGATCTTTAACCATAGCAACGCTAGGTTCTACTTTGATTTGTTCAGTAGGTTTAGATGTTATAATATAACTTGTATTGGCCACAATTGAAACTTTAGCATATTCCTATATCCTAACAGGAAAAGGTGGCTTTTCAATATAAGTAGGAACAACTGGATCAACATTATAAATAATAGTTTCATCTTTAGCTATTACCGGTTCTTTAATTTCTTCTTTAATAGGTGGGTGATATTTAAACCACTTCTCCTTAGGGAGATCAACATGAGCAGCAAATGATTCACAAAAAGAGGCTACTATCTCAAAGTCAAGTCCATATTAGGTGTTAAACCCTTGAAAAGCATCGGTATTCATAAAAGATTTAACACAATCATACTTGAGCTTAATACCTGACTCTTTACCTTTGTCGAGTTACCAATCTTCAGAGTTGCGTTTAATTCTTTCTAAAAGATCCCACCTGAATTCAATAGTATTCTTCATAAAGGAACCAGTACAAGAAGTATCAAGCATGGATTGATCATCACGAGAAAGCCGAGCATAAAAATTCTGAATAATAATTTCTCTTGAGAGCTCATGATTGGGGCATGAGTATAGAATTGACTTAAGCCTCCCCCAAGCTAGAGCGATACTTTCTCCTTCACGAGGCCAAAAATTATATACGTAATTCCGATCACGATGAACTAGATGCATAGGGTAATTTTTTTTGGTGAAATTCCAATTTCAATCGATTCCAATTCCAAGATCCAATATCATCGCATAGCCTATACCATGCCAATGCTTTTCCCTTCAAAGATAAATGTAAAACCTTCTTCATAGCTTCATCTCCGGGTAAACCTGCAAGCTTAAATAATCCACCAATTTCATCCACATATATCAAGTGCATATGAGGATGTTCAGTTCCATCTCCTGCATAAGGATTAGCTAGCAGTTGTTTCATCATACCCGAAGGAATAACCAATATTTTCAGTAGGTGCAGTAGGTTGACGGGTAACAAATTGTGGTTCCGGTCGAGCTGAAGATACCCCGAACAAAACCCTCAAAGGATTGTTCTCCATAGTAATAAGTGACAATAAATTTCAGCACATAGTAATAATTTTTCTTAACAATTTCCACTTACCAAGAGCGCTTCACTCCCCGGCAACGGTGCCAGAAAAGAGCCTTGATGACCCACAAGTTTAAGGGATCAATCGTAGTCCTTTCGATAAGTAAGAGTGTCGAACCCAACGAGGAGCAGAAGGAAATGACAAGTAGTTTTCAGCAAGGTATTCTCTGCAAGCACTGAAATTATAAGTAGCGAGTAGTTAGATAGCAAGATAATTTGTAACGAGAAAGTATCGGTAATGGTAAAAAAAGTGCAGCAAGGTAGCCCAATCCTTTTGAAGCAAAGGACAGGCCAAAACGGTCTCTTATGATAAGCAAAGCATTCTTGAGGGTACACGGGAATTTCATCGAGTCACTTTCATCATGTTGGTTTGATTTGTGTTCGCTACTTTGATAATTTGATATGTGGGTGGAGGTGCTTAGGTGCCATTCTTACTTGAACAAACCTCCTACTTATGATTAACCCCCTCACAAGCATCCGCAACTACGAGAAAAGTAATAAGAATAAATCTAACCATAGCATTAAACTTTTGGATCCAACTCAGTCCCTTACGGAGTAGCGCATAAACTAGGGTTTAAGCTTCTGTCACTCTCACAACACATCATCTAATAACTACTCCACAATGCATTCCATTAGGCCCTAATAAGTTGAAGTGCCATGTAGTCGATGTTCAAATGACACCACTAAGGGAATCACAACATACATACCATCAAAATATCGAACACATATCAAGTTCACATGATTACTTGCAACAAGGTTTCTCCTGTGACCTCAAGAACAAAAGTAACTACTCACAAATGATAATCATGCTCAAGATCAGAGGGGTATTAAATAGCATAATGGATCTGAGCATATAATCTTCTACCAATAAACCATATAGTAATCAACTACAAGATGTAATCAACACTACTAGTCACCCACAAGCACCAATCTAAGGTTCCGGTACAAAGATTGAACACAAGAGATGAACTAGGGTTTGAGAGGAGATGGTGTTATTGAAGATGTTGATGGAGATTGCCCTCCCCAAGATGGGAGAGTTGTTGGTGATGATGATGACGATGATTTACCCCTCCGGGGGGGGAGGAAGTTCCCCCGGCGGAATTGCTCCGCCGGAGGGCAAAAGTGCTCCTGCCCAAGCCTTGAGACGGCGGTGCTTCGTCCCGAAAGTCCTTTCCTTATTTTTTTTCTAGGTCAAAATGACTTATATACCAGAAGAGGGTCACCGGAGGTGGGCCGAGGAGGGCACAGCCCACCAGGGCACGCCTGGGCTCCCTAGCGTGCCCAGGTGGGTTGTGCCCACCTGGTGGGCCCCCTTTGGTAGTTATTTGCCCCAATAATTCTTATATTTTCCATAAAAATTCTCCATGAAGTTTCAGCTCATTTGGAGTTGTGCAGAATAGGTGGCCTGGCGTAGTTTTTCAGGTCCAGAATTCCAGCTGCCAGTATTCTCCCTCCTTGTGTGAACCTTGCATATTATGAGAGAAAAGGCATTAGAATTACTCCAAAAAGCATTATTATGCATAAAAACAATAGAAAAACATGATGCAAAATGGACGTATCACAAACACACGAATAATCATCTTAGATATGCTATTACAAATACTTTTCCTTCCCTGGACATGAACCTCAATACCTTACATATGGGTCACCCTCTTATTCTCCTTAGTAAGAACAAAGTCGCTGCCTATAATTTTATTATTGGCAAATTTAGCACAATAGCTATAAGGCTAATAGGATATTCCATGAAGGTAGACTCACTCTTATTAAATATGTTGTTTCTTGTTTGTGTGTTTACTATATGTCTACTGTTCTCTTAAGTAAAGGGGTCATCGCTAAGCTCACTTCCATTGTTGGAATTTTTTTGTGGACTAGGATTCCGAAGGACAATGATTCCAAACGTATATGTTTTAGAGCTTGGGATGACATTTGCAAACCTATCCATGAGGGTGGACTGGGAATTAGAGACTTGTCCTTTATGAACAAATCCTTTGTAGGTACGGCTATCTGGAGAATCATCAAAACCCCTTCTTCCCTAGTTGCCAAGATCCTCAAAGCTAAATACTTTCATAATACTTCTCATTGGAAACACAACTCTTCTGTTCCCAAATCAGCCTTTTGGGCTTCTATATTTAAAATTGTTCCTCTTGTGCATGATTCATGTCAACTCAAAATTGCAAATGGTGACACTTGTATTTGGACCAATCCTTAGTGCAAGAATTGGAGGAACATTCATGATCACTTAAATCCTAACTTGGAGCATCCTTGTCCTAAGGTTATTCGTGATCTTTGGCGTCCCAATTCTAAACTTTAGGATGCTAATAGGCTTAATACTTTTTTTGATGAATCCTTAAAAAATGAAATTCTAAATATTCTTATTATTAATGGGAATTTTAATGATACCATAGACTCATAATCCTAGTGTAGATTGTACTATGTACCAAAAGTGCCAACAATTTTTTTTTTTTGCGAGATGCCCAAGTTGCTTCACGACAAAGTTCGCCTATTTTGGATAATAGCCACTCTTAAGAAGGTTTGGAAAAATAAGTCCATTGCTCTTAGATTGAAAACATATGCTTGGAGACTTATTGGAAGGGCTTTAGCTTCTGGTTTATGGGCTTCCAGGTATTCTATACATATTAAAAAAATGTTGCAGGTGTGGTCAATTGGAAGCCGACTCACATCTATTTTTTAATTGCAATTTTGCTAGATATAACTAGTTTAATTTTGGCCTCAAAATGGATGCTTTGGACACTATTTGTATCACTTTGCTATCATTCACTTGATCTTGTCCGCTCAATATTTGGATTTAAACATAGCCTCAATTTTCACTCTCCTTTGGAATATTTGGAAGGCTAAAAATGATTTTATTTTCAAAAAGAAAACTTGGACCGCTTTGTAGGTTTTATGCCACGAGAGCCATGCTAAATGGAGGTTTAATGGAGAATTCTGAAGAAGATATATACCAGGACCTCAATAGTGTCTCATCCAAAAAAATAAGTTACCATGCAAAAAATATGTCTTTATAACTTATAGATTTCTTGGCTAATGTTGATGCAGCCTATAATCCTCCAGTGGCAGGAAAAAACACTTCCTTTGGGGTGTTCCTACAAACGAAGACAACAACCACTGAATTCCATTCAAGTGATGGCCATGAATGTTTTTTCTGTTTTGTAGACAGAAGCTATGGGTTTACTCCTAGATGCTTCAACAGTTAAGGCCTTGGGATGGAACTCGATTTCTTTCCTTTCTAACTGCAGGACATTGGATGTTGCCGCCAAAGCAAGGAATTTCCTCAAAAGTTCGGAGCATTGGAGGATGAAACCTATACTTGTAGATTTCTTCAATATTGCTTCTAGCCTCAACTCTTACAATTTTTTCCCCAAATAGGGAGTACCCCGGTCTCTGTGTCACAAGATGCACACGACCATCTTATTGAACATGAAACAAAGTCAAGCCATCGAGTGCCAGAAAATAAGACAAATAAAAAGAAAACATGGCAACAACCGGTCATACTCAAGATTACATAGCTCATCTACATAATCTATGAGTGCCTTGCCAGCCAAACTGATCGAATAAACCCAGTGCAACCGTTTCCAGCCGGCTGCACCAGAGGCCATAAGCGCATGTGCGTCCACATGCTGCAGTGATGACCACAGATCGGTAGATAACCTGCAAGAAATTAGGAGTTGATGATCGGTCAAAAACACAGTCATTCCGGCAATTCCATATTACCGAGAGAATGGCACAAACTCCCACATGAATTTGGCACTTCACATTATGATGAATACCACCCAACTAGTTCCCAAACAAATTTGGAATACTCGTTGGTGGTGCTAAATTGTAAGTAATATGAATCGAGCGCGAGAACAAGGTACTAAATGGACACAACAGAAATAAATGATGAATTGTCTCCTCCTGATTATAAAAACATCATTTTTTTTGTTGCCATGCCAGTTACGCTTAGCAAGGTTAGCTTTCGTAAGAACTACTTCCCTTTGGCAAAACCACATGAAAACTTTGATTTGGGAAGGAACCTTTGTTTTCCGAATATGTTTTTGCGAAAAATATGTCCGGAATCCATCAGATCCGCATACATAGACTTCACAGTAAATGCACCATTAGTGGTTAACCTCCACTGGAATGAACCTGGCATCCGAGTCAGATTAATTGATATCAACTAAGAAACCGAATGGATCCACTTAGTCCATTTGTCACCCAACAAAGCCATGCGGAATTGGATGTTTAAAGGGCGAGCCTCAAGAATAGAAGCCACCGAATCCTCTTTTGTAAACACGATAATATATAATCGGGTATTGTAGAGCTAATAGAGTGTCACCCAACCAAGTATCTTCCCAAAAACGATTGGCCACCCATATTCCTAGGATCAAGAATCTTATTGCCCATTCTCTGGCCAAAAAGGCTTTCTTGCGTAGATCTTCCTCTTGTTGCTCTTTCTTGTGCAGTAAAACCTCCAAATGTAATCTCAGAATGGCCTAGGAAGCCATTCCTTTTCCTTTGGAAAAACTTTTATTGGTACATTGTTAACTGTTTGGGATGCTAACTTTATAAAATCTAGCCCACCTCGAGGGCTTAGTTTGCCCAAAAGAAATTAGCTTCACACGGTAGGCGAGCATCTTCTTATACATGCATGAACTATGATGTGAGCATTGCCCATTCTTTCAGAAGGAGAAAACAGAACAAGAGTGAAAGCTATTAAATTCACCAGAAAGTGGTTCTTTTTCCCATGACCCGTATGTCAACAAGCAGCAAAATAAGGTGAGGATGTTGACACACACTTTCTTGCTAAAATCCACACAGCCACATGTAAATTGCCAAATGTAACACTGACATACATATAGTACAAGGTTAGCATAGCCCCCAAGCGTGCACATCATGCACAAAACTGCCCCTTCTTCGCATGAACTTCTCCTACCAGTAGTTCTTGCAAATCAGGACTAAACGTGATGGCCAGCTTGGATGCTAGATTAAGGTTGACCAGCTAATAATAAACTACCTAGCCAACCCAGGCATTCTTGTTCCATAATATTTGGGTCCCTAAGCTATATGTATCCTGCAAAGCCTGCAAATCTAGCTAACTAGCAGTAGTAGTAAATCAGAGAGCGGCTCTAGCTAGCTGAGTTTCTATAACTATGTACCTAGCTACGGGCCTGATTTAGGGTTCATCGTCGAGTGGCTCGTCGTTGTGGATGGGCTTTTTGCCCCTCGCCCTATACGCGTAGTCCTTCCTCAGCATGTCGTGCATCTCGTCGGCCGCGTCCCGCCGGTGCCTCCTCGCCGCGCGCATCTCCACCGTCCTAACTGGCCGTGAGCCGCCGACAGGGACGGCCTTTCCTGCATCATCACCAACCACATGCTGCCGGCCGACGGCGAGATTCAGGTCATCTTTTGCCCCGAGCACCGCCACTGCAGAGATAGTAGTGCCACGATTTAACAAGGGGTGGATGCAAATCTCAAAACCAACAAACAGGGGAAATATATACGGTAATACAGATAGAGATAGGTCGACCGGTGGAGACAGTAGTAATACAGATAGAGATACACGTCGATGTGTGGAGACAGTAGCAGGGAACTCACCATGGCGAGCGCAGGCAGTGGGAAGGTAGAGCGTGAGCAATAATGGGGAGAAGAGCAAGGCAACCACAAGGACTGCACTGCTTATCCTTCTGCGGCTCATGGTGTTCGATCTTTTCCTGTGTGTTTGTGTGTCAATAGGAGCTGAAGAGAAGGTACAGGGTTGGGGTTTGTTGAGATTTTATAGGGAAAGCAAAGGCCAGTGTTTTAGGCTGGCTTGCTTGCTAGCATGGGGTCTAGGGATAGATACGCAGTCAAAGCTAGCTGAGGATGGATACCTAGAGAACATCTGTTCTGACCGTACCACCCTCATAGTCTTGTTTAACGAACCCCCAGGCCGGAGCAGGACTTGTTTAATGGTATGATCCTGGTTGTGCCTGGTAAGTCTATACTATCAACCCAAAGCATCCAAGAGTAAGAGCACAAGAGCTAATCTCACTCTTCGCTGAGCCGTGTGTAAGCGCCGTATATTAATATATATTTTTGTTTGAAAGTTTGTATTTGAATATATGTGTGCCTAGCTACTAGCCTACTACTACTCCACAAGGCTAGGGCAAAAAGTCTACCCCTTTTTGTGTTGATGTCTTGCAAATCCAGCTATGCGCATACGCGCCGACGCCGGGTTCTTCTTGGCTCCTGGTCGTCGACGACACATTATCACCCCCGCTCAGTAAAATCATTAAGTAATAATGTAATATACTAGTTTCAAGTACACTGTCGCTGTACTTTTTCTGCGTTGTGGCCAAGTGGCGCAGTAGTTTTTAGTGCTTCGAATCTTGGTGAGAGTCGATCTATTTGGGACCGTGTACCACCTCTCTTTTTCCTGGCAAGCTCGGGTACACGATCATCGTCAGGAACACAAGTTCAGGATATTCGATCTGAATTCTGAAGTCGTCCCATAAAATTGGCCGGCCGTTGTGATGTGCAGGTGCCCAAGTTAAGGTGATTCTGCATTCAGCCGTACTCCCTCCGTCCTTTAAAGAATGTACTTCCAACTTTGTTGGAGCGTCAAAGTATCTTAAAGTTTGACCGAGTTTGTGCAAAAATTATCAATATTTATGAAACCAAAAGGTATATGATGAAAATATATTTTATCATGAATCTAATGTTCCTAGTTTGATGGCATAAATATTGATGTATTATTGTATAAATACGGTCAAACATAAAAATGTTTGACCTTCCAACAAAGTTGAAAGTACACTCTTCAAAGGACGGATGGAGTATGTGTAGGACTGAGATCAAAATTTGATCCCTCACGCCGATTCGTATCTTTCTAGTAGTATTAACTAGTAATTCTATAGTAACTTTCACCTAAAGTTACCGATCGACCTGGTCGATGGATGCTGCCACCGTGCCACGAGGCCGCTCTTCTTTTCTCCTCCGCCTCAGGTCTGGCAGGTGCAGCAGTGGCTGGAGCACGAGGGCGTGCTGCCCAACCAGGCGCGGAGCGGTGGGTGGCTTTTGGGGGGCGAGCTGCCTGCCTGTTGGTGGTGGTGACTGGTGCGGTTTGGACGCGAGGCGCAGGCGACGACGATGCATGCAGCTCGCGCGCACGCGATGCAAAGTCGGCCGGCGTGCATGCACCCCTTCCACCGCCGGCCGGCCACGTGCCGCCCATCGGACGACGCGAACGCTGCTACCCATCCCTGATTCCTCCGTCTCGCCGTCAAACATATACGCGCTGTACACAGAGCCCGCGAGTGGTGCTGCCCACAGCTGATTTCTTCTTCTTTTTTTGGGGGTGATTCTTCTTCTTTTGGAGACTAGTAAAAGATGCTCCCTCGGTTACAAACCAATTGAAGTTTAGGTTTGCCTTTGGTCAAACTAGTTTTAATTTGATCAACTATATACAGATAAATGAGATAAGATATACAAAATCAAATACACATAGGCAAACCTAAATAATTAAAAGAATCTTATGACCAAAATATTACCTATATACTAAAATTTCGGGTTTATAAATCCAAAATAATTAAAAGAATCTTATGAGTCTATTTTTTTTATAAATTGTTTGGATTGCTTACCTCATGTGTTACGTTTAGCTCCGATGTGTCACAAATCTCATGAGTCTACTTTAGTGTTCTAAATGTTAATATATTTCTCTATAGACTTAGTTAAACTTGAACAAGTTTGATTTAGGATAAACCCTTTTAATTATTTTAGAACGGAAGTAGTACATGCTTCCTAAGTCAAAATATTGTATTTTTGTTTTTAGACGGACTTTGGTAGAAGATGTGTAGCGCATATGACCAAATGTAATGTTGTCAAAATCATGCATCATTTACCTTTTTTTAACACAGTACGCTGACATTCATATACTATGAAGACATGCACACCCTATCCTTATGATCAACTTTGAGAGACTGAGCTGGCGCATCATCTTGAGATTGAAGAAGTCGCCACTGGTCTCGATGAGAATGTCTCCTCCCATTGAACGAACATCGTCGGAAAGGCTGAAGTAAGTTCAGAAAAATGAAAGCACCAGTGCCAAGGCTAGTACTTAAACCCTGGTAGACTGGTTCCACCACAAAGAACCTAACCACCTGAGCTAGGCTAAGTTCGCATGCATCATTTACCATTATTCTCATACCTTTTATCTTTCGTTTGGAATCTTCTAGACAGATCTCGACTTTGGGCATGCCCCCGGTTATGGCTGAGCAGAGTGTTAGAGTTTGAGTAGTATACATAATGTAATCTGAAACTATCTCTCTCTCCCGTATCCTTCTCTATCTCCTTGTAATAACAGGATTCCTAATCCTTTTCCTGTACTCCACAGCAAGGTTTTGCCCCAATAAATAAACAGCCGCGGCTCCCTTACGAGGGAGTAGGAACGCTTTCGCCAAATCCAATATGGTATTTGAGCTAAGAGGTCTTGAGTTCAAGACCCTGCCAACGCAGTATAAATAAAACGATCCTGCAGCCTACATCGAACCCACGTCTAAGGACTAAAATAGTCTAGACGTGAGGGGGAGTGTTGAAATATATTGCCCACCTCCCTCCATCAGTTCGGACTTTTGGATGAGTTGGCTGGAGAATGAATTCAATATGTTGAAATATATTGCTCACCTCCCTCCATCAGTTCGGACTTTTGGATGAGTTGGCTGGAGCATGAATTCAATATGGTATACAGAGCCTAGTCTCTTCCCACGTCTAGCGATCCCCTCGTCTAGTGAAACAGAAACCCAAAAAGTCCAGTTATCGCCAGAAACCCAATCACCATGGCCGGTTCCAGCGTCATCGCCCTCAACCTCGGAGCTCCGCCAACAGAGAAGCTCACGAGGGGAAATTTCCTTCTCTGGAAAGCGCAGGTAATGCCGGCGCTGCGAGGCGCACAAGTAACCGGCCTCCTTGACGGCTCAGATGCCGCACCGCCAAGAACGGTGGAGGTCGCGAAGGCAGACAAGACCACGACCATTGAGCCAAATCCGCTATATGGATCGTGGCTGGCGAAAGATCAACAGGTTCTGAGCTACCTGTTGAATTCCCTTACCCCTGAAATTCTGGCGCAGGTCATTGGTAAGGAGAGTACTCATGATCTATGGATTGCTCTTACCACACTGTTTGCTGCGCAGTCCCAATCCAGGATAACAAATCTGAGAATTGCTATCTCCAACACCAAGAAGGGAAATATGTCAAGCAACTCCTTCATCGCCAAGATGAAGAGCCTCGGAGATGAGCTTGCGGCCGCCGGTCGTCCAGTGACCGATGGCAAGATGGTCGACTATATCCTCACCGGTCTTGATCGGGACTACGACCCCATAGTTGCAGCAGTTGGCGCAATCAAAAACTCAATCACCGTTGATGACGTTTTCTCACAGATCTCAGCCTTTGACCAGAGGATGGAGATGTTGGGCGACGGGCCTTCAAGCTTTCGTTCGTCTGCAAACGCCATGTACAGAGGTCGTGGACAGTACCGCATCAGAGGAGGTCGGGCGAGGAAACAGAGGGCGCGGCCGTGGTAATCGCGCCTCTTCTTCTCCTGCTTGCGGAGGTGGAGGCGGCAACTACCAGCAACGCTAGCAACAACCTCCACAACAACAACAACAGCAACATGAAGCGGACTATCCAGAGTGCCAGATGTGCTATAAATTTCATCCCGAAGGTGCAAGGGCCTGCTGGCATCGGTATGATGATGATCACGAAGAGAAGAAGAAGAAGGCCAACCTCATCACCAACTCCTACGGGATTGATACAAATTGGTACGCAGATTCCAGAGCTACCGAGCACATAACGGGGGAACTCGACAAGTTGACAATGCGAGAAAGATACCACGGAGGTGATCAAACTCACACAACAAGTGGATCGGGTATGGAAATTTCTCATATTGGTAACTCAATTGTTAAAAACCCCCAAGAAAAATTTGCATCTTAATAATGTCTTACACGTCCCTCGTGCATCAAAATTTTTTGTCTCAATTCATCGATTTACTCTTGATAACCAAGTTCTCATAATATTCTATCCTTATTCTTTTGTGGTTAAGGACTTGGCAACGAGGAGAGTCATTCTTAGAGAAAAGTGTGAGGGAGGCCTCTACCCACTCATATCATATGTTTCTTCATCATGGTCCAATAAACAAGAATGGAGTGTTACTAAACCATCTTCAGCAAAGTGGCATCGTCGCTTGGGTCATCCCTCTTCAACTATCGTTCAGCATGTTCTTAGTAGAAATAAACTTCCTTATGAGTCTAGTGTTAAGTCAGTTTGTGATGTGTGTCAACAAGCTAAGAGTCATCAATTACCATATCCTATCTCTACCAGTGTATCTACTGCTCCTTTGCAACTTATTTTTCGAGATGTGTGGGGTCCAACCCCTACATCAGTTGGTAGATTCTCATACTATGTAAGCTTTATTGATGATTATAGTAAATTTACTTGGATTTATTTGCTAAAGAAAAGATCCGATGTATTCCAAGTCTTTACCAATTTCTAAAATCTTGTTGAACGCCAATTAAACTCCAAAATCCTTGCCATGCAAACGGATTGGGGTGGTGAGTATGAAAAACTCAATTCCTTTTTTCAAAAAATTGGAATTTCACATCATTTCTCCTATCCACATGCTCACCAACAGAACAGTTTTGGTGAACGAAAACATCGTCATGTTGTTGAAGTAGGACTTGCATTGTTAGCCCATGCATCTATGCCTCTTAAATTTTGGGATGAAGCTTTTCTTACTACCACATACCTTATCAATATTCGTCCTAGCAAAGTCATCAAATTTGAGAACCCTATCACACGTCTTTTTGGCATCACTCCCGATTACACATCTCTTCGTATTTTTGGTTGTGCTTGTTGGCCAAATCTTACACCCTATAATACACGCAAACTTGCGTTTTGTTCAAAAAAATGTGTCTTTTAGGATACAGTCCCATGCACAAAGGGGTTTGATGTCTCTACTGGTAGGGTGTATATTTCGAGAGATGTCATCTTTGATGAATCTATTTTCCCTTTCGAATCTCTTCATCCAAATGCCGGCGCTCTCCTTCGAAAAGAAATATTGCTTCTACCAGATTTTGATCAAGGGGGTCATAACAATTGTGCTAACCAAACTGATGAAAATACTCCTGCCACTATTCCTGCTGTTATGCCTGTGCAGGTACCTGAAGAAAATTTGGTTCAAAATGATCAAAATCATGAAAACCTGGCGTTATTTCATGTGAATGGGGAAGAAGAGGCAGGCGCAGTCAACGAGGATGATCCGGCGGCGCCTGCCACACCCGTGCGCCTGACCGTCTCGGATCACTCGCGGGGATTCGCCTCGAATCGTTCGCCCAACAGCAGCAGCGGTCGGGCCGACCAGGTAACAGCAGTGGGACAATCCGCGGGCGGAGCGTGGGCCACGCACATGCAGACAACGATGGGCCCGACAGAGCACGGCCAATCCGCAGGCGGTACGCGGGCCGAGCACATGCAGCCAATGGGCGCCTCTGCGCATGCATCCGACAGCAACAGCGGAATCCTCTGCGGACAGAAATCTTGCAGCTCAGGATAGCTTCATCTCAAGATCTTCCACACCAATGACCACTGGATCTTCTGCGTCTACCCAGTTTGCACATGTGGAAGGCTCGTCTGGATCTTCTGTGGATAGTCAGATTGTGCCGTTTTTTGTGCAACAACAACAACAACTTGCCACTACTTCAAGGGTTATGACCCGTTTACAAAAAGGTATTAGAAATCCAAAAATAAGTAAGGATGGCACTATACCATATGGCATGTTGTGTATTTCAGGTGAACCAGCAAAATTAAGTGATGCACTTGGAGATCCTAAGTGGAAAAAGGCTATGGATGAAGAATATGGTGCTCTCATGAAGAATAAAACATGGCATTTGGTGCCGAGCCAAAGAGGTAAAAATATCATTGATTGCAAGTGGGTTTACAGAATTAAGAGAAAAGCAGATGGCTATATTGATAGGTACAAAGCACGTCTAGTTGCAAAAGGATTTAAGCAACGCTATGGTATTGATTATGAGGATACTTTTAGTCCTATTGTGAAAGCTGCTACCATAAGACTTGTGCTAGCCATTGTTGTTTCCAGGGGATGGAGTCTTAGACAGCTAGACGTTCAGAATGCGTTTTTGCATGGTGTTCTGGAAGAGGAGGTCTATATGAGGCAATCACCAGGGTATGAAAATCAACAAGCACCGCATTATGTTTGCAAACTTGACAAAGCTCTTTATGGTCTGAAACAGTCTCCTAGAGCATGGTTCTCAAGGCTGAGCTTACAATTGAAGCATCTTGGTTTTGTTACATCCAAGGCTGACACGTCTCTCTTCATTTATAGCAAAGAAAATACAGTCATGTTTGTTCTAATTTATGTTGATGATATCATAGTTGCAAGCTCCTCACAAAATGCCACTAATGCTCTCTTGCATGATTTAAGTTCAGAATTTGCCTTGAAAGATCTCGGTGATTTACACTTCTTCCTAGGCATTGAAGTTAAGAAAGTTCAAGATGGCATAATGTTGAGTCAAGAAAAATATGCTACTGAACTCCTAACTCGTATGGGAATGAAGGATTGCAAGCCTTCACCCACTGCATTATCTTCTTCAGAACAACTTTCAGCACATGAAGGAGAACCACTTAAGGAAGAGGAAAGCACAAAATATAGAAGCACTGTTGGGGCTCTACAATACTTGACTTTGACAAGACCAGACATATCATTTGCTGTAAACAAGGTTTGTCAATACCTGCATGCTCCTACTTCTACTCATTGGTCATCTGTCAAGAGGATTGTACGATACATTAAGCACACTATGAGTTTGGGACTTCAATTCAGACGTTCAAGTTCTTCACTTCTTAGTGCTTCTCTGATGCTGACTGGGCAGGAGGTGTGGATGATAGAAAGTCAACTCAAGGATTTGCGGTATTCTTTGGTTCAAACCTTGTTTCCTGGAGTGCTAGAAAACAAGCTACAGTGTCAAGATCAAGTACCGAGGCTGAGTACAAATCATTAGCAAATGCCACTGTTGAAATCATTTGGGTGGAATCGTTGCTTGATGAATTGGGAATTAAGCAACGTCGTGTTCCATGTTTATGGTGTGATAATTTGGGAGCCACCTATCTCTCTGCTAATCCAGTTTTTCATGGAAGGACTAAACATATTGAAATTGATTTTCATTTTGTGCGGGAAAGAGTGGCAGAGAAGAAGTTGGACATAAGATTCATTCCATCCAAGGATCAAGTAGTAGATGGGTTTACTAAAGCTTTGCCGGTCAAGCTCTTTGAAGAATTCAAATGAAATCTTAACATAGGATAGTTTAGATTAAGGGAGGGTGTTAGAGTTTGAGTAATATACATAGTGTAATCTGAAACTATCTCTCTCTCTCTCCCGTATCCTTCTCTATCTCCTTGTAATAACAGGATTCCTAATCCTTTTCCTGTACTCCACGGCAAGGTTTTGTCCCAATAAATAAACAGTCGCGACTCCCTTACGAGGGAGTAGGAACGCTTTCGCCAAATCCAATACAGAGGAGAGGCATTGAGGTGGGGGAGGGGGTAGGACTTAGGACTCATGAGGGAGATACTTAGGAGGAATGAGAGGCGTCTAGAATGTGACTGCTCGCTATCCGAAGGCTAAACTTCACGTGGCATAATCTAGTGCAATAGAGGAGCAACCTAGTGGTCAGAAGTGTAAGGATTTGCCAACTCTTCACGTCGGATCGGGGCATCCAATTGGCTCACATTTTAAGTTATTTCACCAGCGGGGAGTGATGGGATTCTTTGTCGCTTAACCACCTGGCATGCCGCATCAAGCATCTCATTCTTTGAGAGCAATGTTGTCATTTTCTACCACCCATACCCCCTTGAGATAGCGGTTATCCAAGAGCTCTGGTCCTTAGCACATTTCTGAGGACCTCCAGATTGCGAACCAATTTCGCCAAATGCTTGGTTACTCCCATCCAATGCCCCGCCAATTACACTCTATTGATGCGACGTTGACGTGTTCGATGACCTCCTTCCCGATAAATTACCTTGGGCTACCCCTCTCCACAAGTAAAGTGCACTCCTTTGCCCTTATGTTGCTGGTTGACAAGATCGCGAAGAAACTTACCACTAGGAGTGCCTTTCTTCTAACGCATGACGAGCAGCTGACGCTTGTTCGCCACGTCCTCAATGTGATGTAATGCACCTCCTTCTTGCCATGGCGCTCAGCCCATCAATCTAAAAACTAGTCACCCGCGTCATCTAAGACTTCTTGTGGCATGGTCGTAACATGGCTCGGGCAGGCAACCGTCTCATCGGTTGGTCACGTGTCTGCCTATTGGGAAACGTAGCATGCAATTTCAAAAAAAATTCCTACGCTCACGCAAGGTCTATCTAGGAGATGCATAGAAACGAGAGGGGGAGAGTATGTCTACGTACCCTCGTAGAACGAAAACGGAAGCGTTTGACAACGCGGTTGATGTAGTCGAACTTCTTCTAGCTCCGACCGATCAAGTACCGAAGACACGGCACCTCCGGGTTATGCACACGTTCAGCTCGGTGACGTCCCTCGCCTTCTTGATCCAGCAAGACGTTGAGGTAGTAGATGAGTTCCGTCAGCTCGACGGCATGGTGACGATGATGGTGAAGTGATCCTCGTAGGGCTTCGCCTAAGCACTACGAAGATATGACTGAGGGTGTAAACTGTGGAGGGGGCGCCGCACACGGCTAGGCAATTGTCTGGTGTGTGCTAGGCACCCCCTCCTCATATATATAGGTGGGAGGGAGGGAGGAGCAGCCATAGGAGGCGCCCAAGTAGGAGGAATCCTACTCTTGGAGTCCCTCCCAAGCCGCCCCTCCCCCCCCCCCTGCGCCATATATAACCGAGGTGGAAGGAAAGAGGGGGAGAGGGAAAGAAGTAGGAATCCTAATCCACACTTTCCTTGCCCTCCCCTCTTTCCTTCTCCTCCTCATAGGGCTGGCCTCTATAGGGGCGCACCAGGGCTGGTGTGTCCCCCCACTTGGCCCATAAGGCCCATATCTTTGTCGGGGGTGCCCGAAACTCCTTTCCGGTGACCCGATACCCTCCAGAACACTTCCGGTGTCCGAATACCATCGTCCTATATATCAATCTTTACCTCTCGGCCATTTCGAGACTCCTCGTCATGTCCGTGATCTCATCCGGAACTCCAAACAACATTCGGTCATCAAATCACCTAACTCATATAATACTAAATCGTCATCGAACGTTAAGCGTGCGGACCCTACGGGTTCGAGAACTATGTAGACATGACCGAGACACCTCTCCGGTCAATAACCAATAGTGGAACCTGGATGCTCATATTGGCTCCGACATATTCTACGAAGATCTTTATCGGTCGAACCGTTATGACAACATATGTAATTTCCTTTGTCAATCGGTATGTTACTTGCCCGAGATTCGATCATCGGTATCTTCATACCTAGTTCAATCTCGTTACCGACAAGTCTCTTTACTCGTTCCATAATACATCACCTCGTGACTAACTCCTTAGTCATTTGCTTGCAAGCTTATGATGTGCATTACCGAGAGGGCCCAGAGATATGTCTCCGGTACTCGGAGCGACAAATCATAATCTCGATCTATGCCAAACCAACAAACACCTTCGGAGATACCTGTAGAGCATCTTTATGATCACCCAGTTACGTTGTGATGTTTGATAGCACACAAGGTATTACTCCGGTAACCGGGAGTTGCATAATCTCGTATTCGAAGGGAATATGTATTTGACATGAACAAAGCAATAGCAATAAAACTAAACGATCAATATGCTAAGCTAACGGATGGGTCTTGTCCATCACATCATTCTCCTAATGATGTGATCCCGTTATCAAATGACAACTCATGTCCATGG
Organism: Aegilops tauschii subsp. strangulata; assembly: GCF_002575655.3. Lineage (NCBI taxonomy): Eukaryota > Viridiplantae > Streptophyta > Magnoliopsida > Poales > Poaceae > Aegilops > Aegilops tauschii. The sequence continues at coordinate 425,716,053 of NC_053036.3, read as the reverse complement.
TTCGGAAACTTAACCATCTTTTATTAACGAGCTAGTCTAGTAGAGGCTTACTAGGGACACGGTGTTTTGTCTATGTATCCACACATGTATAAAGTTTCCGGTTAATACAATTCTAGCATGAATAATAAGCATTTATCATGATATAAGGAAATATAAAAGAACAATTTTATTATTGCCTCTAGGGCATATTTCCTTCAGTCTCCCACTTTCACTAGAGTCAATAATCTAGTTCACATCGCCATGTGATTTAACACCAATAGTTCACATCTTTATGTGATTAACACCCATAATTCACATCGCCATGTGACCAACACCGAAAAGGGTTTACTAGAGTCAATAATCTAGTTCACATCGCTATGTGATTAACATCCAAAGAGTACTAAGGTGTGATCATGTTTTGCTTGTGAGAGATGTTTAGTCAACGGGTCTGCCACATTCAGATCCGTATGTATTTTGCAAATCTCTATGTCCTCAATGCTCTGCATGGAGCTACTCTAGCTAATTGCTCCTACGTTCAATACGTATCTAGATTGAGACTTAGAGTCATCTAGATCAGTGTCAAAGCTTGCATCAACGTAACTCTTTACGATGAACTCTTTATCACCTCCATAACCAAGAAACATTTCCCTAGTCCTCTTTAGGTACCTAAGGATAATTTTGACCAATGTCCAGTGATCTACTCCTAGATCACTATTGTACCCCCTTGTCAAACTCATGGCAAGGTATACAATAGGTCTGGTACACAGCATGGCATACTGTATAGAACCTATGGCAGAGGCATAGGGAATGACTTTCATTCTCTCTCGATCTTCAGCCGTAGTCGGGTTTTGAGTCTTACTCAACTTCACACCTTACAATACAGGCAAGAACTCCTTCTTTGACCGATCCATTTTGAACTTCTTCAAAATCTTGTCGAGGTATGTGCTTTGTGAAAGTCCTATTAAGCGTCTCGATCTATCCCTATAGATCTTGATGCACCGAGGTCTTTCATTGAAAAATTCTTATTCAAATATCCTTTTATGCTATCTAGAAAATTCTATATCATTTCAATCAGCAATATGTCATCCACATATAATATCAGAAATGCTACAGACCTCCCACTCACTTTCTTCTAAATACATGCGTCACCGTAAGTCTGTATAAAACCATATGCTTTGATCACCTCATCAAAGCGTATATTCCAACTCCGAGATGCTTACACCAGTCCATAGATGGATCGCTGGAGCTTGCACACTTTGTTAGCACCTCCAGGATTAAACCTTTTGGTTGCATCATATACAACTCTTCTTTGAGATATCCATTAAGGAATGCAGTTTTGACATCCATTTGACAGATTTCATAAAATGCGGCAATTGCTAACATGATTCAGACAGACTTAAGCATCGCTACGGGTGAGAAAGTCTCATCGTAGTCAACCCCTTGAACTTGTTGAAAACCTTTTGCGACAAGTCGAGCTTTGTAGATAGTAACACTACTATAAGAGTCCGTCTTCCTCTTGAAGATCCATTTATTCTCAATGGCTTGCTGATCATTGGGCAAGTCCACCAAACTCCACACTTTGTTCTCATACATGGATCCTATCTCAGATTTCATGGCCTCAAGCCATCTGTCGGAATCTAGGCTCATCATAGCTTCTTCATAGTTTGTAGGTTCACCATGGTCTAATAACATGACTTTCAGGACAGGATTACCGTACCACTCTGGTGCAGAACATGCTCTGTTCGACCTACGAGGTCCAGTAGAAACTTGATCCGAAGTTTCATGATCATCATCATTAGCTTCCTCTCTAGTTTGTGTAGGCATCACGGGAACGGATTTCACTGATGTGCTACTTTCCAATTCGAGAGAAGGTATAATTACCTCATCAAGTTCTACTTTCCTCCCACTCACTTCTTTCGAGAAAAACTCCTTCTCTAGAAAGGATACATTCTTAGCAACAAAGATCTTGCCTTTGGATCTATGGAAGAAGGTGTACCCAATTGTTTCCTTAGGGTATCCTATGAAGACGCACTTCTCCGATTTGGGTTCGAGCTTATTAGGCTGAAGCCTTTTGATATAAGTGCAACCCCAAACTTTTAAGAAACAATAGCTTAGATTTCTTGCCAAACCACAGTTCATACGGTGTCGTCTCAACGGATTAAGACGGTGCCCTATTTAACGTGAATGCGGCTGTCTCTAATGCATAATCCCAAAACGATAGTGGTAAGTCAGTAAGAGCATCATAGATCGCACCATATCTAATGAAGTACGGTTACGACGTTCGGACACACCATTACGGTGTGGGGTTCGAGGTGGCGTGAGGTGTGAAACAATTTTCACATTGTTTTAAATGAAGGCCAAACTCGTAACTCAAATATTCGCCTCCGTGATCAGATCGTAGAAAATTTATTTTCTTGTTACGATGATTCTCCACTTTGTTAGAAATATGCCCTAGAGGCAATAATAAATTGGTTATTATTATATTTCCTTGTTCATGATAATCGTTTATTATCCATGCTAAAATTGTATTGATAGGAAACTCAGATACATGTGTGGATACATAGACAACACCATGTCCCTAGTAAGCCTCTAGTTGACTAGCTCGTTGATCAATAGATGGTTACGGTTTCCTGACCATGGACATTGGATGTCGTTGATAACGGGATCACATCATTAGGAGAATGATGTGATGGACCAGACCCAATCCTAAGCCTAGCACAAGATCGTGTAGTTCGTCTGCTAAAGCTTTTCTAATGTCAAGTATCATTTCCTTAGACCATGAGATTGTGCAACTCCCGGATACCGTAGGAATGCTTTGGGTGTACCAAACGTCACAACGTAACTGGGTGGCTATAAAGGTGCACTACAGGTATCTTCGAAAGTGTCTGTTGGGTTGGCACGATTCGAGACTGGGATTTGTCACTCCGTGTAAACGGAGAGGTATCTCTGGGCCCACTCGGTAGGACATCATCATAATGTGCACAATGTGACCAAGGAGTTGATCACGGGATGATGTGTTACGGAACGAGTAAAGAGACTTGCCGGTAACGAGATTGAACAAGGTATCGGGATACCGACGATCGAATCTCGGGCAAGTACTATACCGGTAGACAAAGGGAATTGTATACGGGATTGATTGAATCCTTGACATCGTGGTTCATCCGATGAGATCATCGTGGAACATGTGGGAGCCAACATGGGTATCCAGATCCCGCTGTTGGTTATTGGCCGGAGATATGTCTCGGTCATGACTGCATGGTTCCCGAGCCCGTAGGGTCTACACACTTAAGGTTCGATGACGCTAGGGTTATAGGGAAAGTATGTACACGGCTACCGAATGTTTTTTGGAGTCCCGGATGAGATCCCGGACGTCACGAGGAGTTCCGAAATGGTCCGGAGGTAAAGATTGATATATAGGAAGTGAGGATTTGGCCACCGGAAGTGTTCCGGGCATCATCGGTAATGTACCGGGACCACCGGAAGGGTCCGGGGGTCCACCGGGAGGGGCCACCAGCCCCAGAGGCTTGCGTGGGCCAATAGTGGGAAGGGACCAGCTACTAGGTGGGCTGGGGCGCCCCCCACCAAGGCCCAAGGCGCCTCAAGAGAAGATGGGGGCAAACCCTAGGGCAGATGGGCCCTAAGTCCCACCCCAGGTGCGCCTCCCCCTCTCCCCCCTTTGGCCGCCACCCTAGATGGGATCTGGGGCTGTCGCACCCCTTGGGGTGGGAACCCTAGAGGGGGCGCAGCCCCCTCCCCTTCCCCTATATATAGTTGAGGTCTAGGGGCTGCCCAATACATGAGTTATTCTCTCCCAGGCGCAGCCATACCTCTCTCCCTCCTCGTCTCTCGTAGTGCTTGGCGAAGCCCTGCTGGAGTTCCGCACTCCTCCACCACCACCACGCCATCGGGCTGTTGTTGGACGGAGTCTTCCCCAACTTCTCCTTCTCCCCTTGCTGGATCAAGGCATGGGAGACGTCACCGGGCTGCACGTGTGTTGAACGCGGAGGCGCCGTGGTTCGGCGCTTAGATCGGAATCAACCGTGATCTGAATCGCTACGAGTACGAATCCTTCATCCGCGTTCTTGCAACGCTTCCGCTTAGCGATCTACAATGGTATGTAGATGCACCTCGGTGCTAGATTACTCCATAGATTGATCTTGGTGATGCGTAGAAAATTTTAAATTTCTGCTACGATCCCCAACAGTGGCATCATGAGCTAGGTCTATGCGTAGATTCTATGCATGAGTAGAACACAAAGTAGTTGTGGGCGATGATTTGTTCAATTTGCTTACCGTTACTAGTCTTATCTTGATTCGGCGGCATTGTGGGATGAAGCGGCCCGGACCGACCTTACACGTACTCTTACGTGAGACAGGTTCCACCGACTGACATGCACTTGATGGATAAGGTGGCTAGCGGGTGTCTGTCTCTTCCACTTTAGTCGGATCGGATTCGATGAAGAGGGTCCTTATGAAGGGTAAATAGCAATTGGCATATCACCGTTGTGGCTTTTGCGTAGGTAAGAAACGTTCTTGCTAGAAACCCATAGCAGCCACGTAAAACATGCAACAACAATTAGAGGACGTCTAACTTGTTTTTGCAGGGTATGCTATGTGATGTGATATGGCCAAAAGGATGTGATGAATTATATATGTGATGTATGAGATTGATCATGTTCTTGTAATAGGAATCACGACTTGCATGTCGATGAGTATGACAACTGGCAGGAGCCATAGGAGTTGTCTTAATTTATTGTATGACCCGTGTGTCAATGAAAGCGCCATGTAATTACATAACTTTATTGCTAACCGTTAGCCATAGTAGTAGAAGTAATAGTTGGCGAGACAACTTCATGAAGACACGATGATGGAGATCATGGTGTCATGCCGGTGACGAAGGTGATCATGTCGCGCCTCGAAGATGGAGATCAAAAGGCGCAAGATGATATTGGCCATATCATGTCACTTTATGATTTGCATGTGATGTTTGTCATGTTTTACATCTTATTTGCTTAGAACGACGGTAGCTTAAATAAGATGATCCCTCACTAAAATTTCAAGAAAAGTGTTCTCCCTAACTGTGCACCGTTGCGAAGGTTCGTTGTTTCGAAGCACCACGTGATGATCGGGTGTGATAGATTCTAACGTTCGAATACAACGGGTGTTGACGAGCCTAGCATGTACAGACATGGCCTCGGAACACATGCGAAACACTTAGGTTGACTTGACGAGCCTAGCATGTACAGACATGGCCTCGGAACACGGAAGACCGAAAGGTCGAACATGAGTCGTATAGAAGATACGATCAACATGAAGATGTTCACCGATGATGACTAGTCCGTCTCACGTGATGATCGGACACGGCCTAGTCGATTCGGATCATGTATCACTTAGATGACTAGAGGGATGTCTATTTAAGTGGGAGTTCATTAAATAATTTGATTAGATGAACTTAATTATCATGAACATAGTCTAAATTGTCTTTGCAAATATGTTGTAGATCAATAGCTCGCGTTGTAGCTCCCTGTTTCAATACGTTCCTAGAGAAAGATTAAGTTGAAAGATATTGTAAGCATTGACGCGGACTAGGTCCGTTGCCTGAGGAGTGTCCTCACTGCTACACAGAAGGCTTATGTCTTTGATGCACCGCTCGGTGTGGCAACCCCTCCAGCGTCGTCTATGGATGTTATGAACATCTAACAGATACGTCCTGATGACTACTTGATAGTTAAGTGCACCATACTTTACAGCTTAGAATCGGGATTCCAATGACGTTTTGAACGCCATAGATCATATGAGATGTTCCAAGAGCTGAAATTGGGATTTCAGGCTCATGCCCGTGTTGAGAGGTATGAGACCTCTGACAAGTTCCTTGCCTACAAGATGGAGGAGAATAGCTCAGCTAGTGAGCATGTGCTCAGAATGTCTGGGTGCTACAATCACTTGAATCAAGTGGGAGTTAAACTTCCAGATAAGATAGTGATTGATAGAGTTCTCTAGTCACTATCACTAAGCTACTAGATCTTCGTGATGAACTATGACATGCAAGGGATGGAGATGATCCCGGAGCTGTTCGCGGTGCTTAAGACCGCAAAAAGTAGAAATCAAGAAGGAGCATTAAGTGTTGATGGTTTAACAAGACCACTGGTTTCAAGAAGGGCAAGGGCTAGAAGGGAAACTTCATGAATGGTAAACCAGCTGCCGCTCCAATGAAGGAACCCAAGGTTGAACCCAAACCCGAGACTAAGTGCTTCTATTGTAAGGGGAACGGTCACTGGTAGCGGAACTACCCCAAATGCATGGTAGATAAGAAGGCTGGCAACTTCAACAAAGTATATACGTGTTATTAATGTGTACCTTACTAGTACTCCTGGTAGCACCTGAGTATTGGATACCGGTTCAGTTGCTATTATTGGTGACTTGAAGCAAAAGCTACGGACTAAACGGAGACTGGCTAAGGGCGAGGTGACGATGTGTGTTGGAAGTGTTTCCAAAGTTGATGAGATCACCATCGCACGCTCCATCTGCCTTCGGGATTAGTATTGGACCTAGATAAATGTTATCACGTGTCTACGTTGAGCGTGAATATGATTAGATCATGTTCATTGCAATACGGTTATTCATTTAAGTTAGGAAATAATGGTTATTTTGTTTACATGAATAATACCTTTCATGGTCATGCACCCTATGTGAATGGTTCATTGAATCTCGGTCGTGGTAATACACATGTTCGCGCCAAAAAGGATGTAGAGTTAATAATGATAGTACCACTTTCTTGTGACACTGCCGCTTAGGTCATTTTGGCATAAAATGCATGAAGAAACTCCATGCTGATGGATGTTTGGAGTCACTTGATTTTGAATCGCTTGACACATGCGAGCCATGCCTCATGGGCAGGATGACTAAGATCCCGTTTTCAGGTACAATGAAACGGGCAAGTGACTTGTTGGAAATCATACATGCTGATGTGCGTGATCCAATGAGAATTAAGGCGTGTGGTGGATATCGTTATTTTCTCATCTTCATTGACGATTTGAGTAGATATGGGTATATTTACTTAATGAAGCACAAGTCTGAAACGTTTGAAAAGTTCAAGCAATTTCATAGTGAAATTAAGAACCATCATAACAAGAAGATCAAATTCCTACGATCTGATCGAGGGAGAATTTCTGAGTTATGAGTTTGGCAATCACTTAAGACATTGTGGAATTGTTTCACAGTTGAAGCCACCTGGAACACCACAGCGAAATGGTGTGTCCGGACGTTGTAATCGAACCTTATGAGATATGGTGCGATCTATGATGTCTCTTAGCGATCTACCGCTATCATTTTGAGGTTATGCGTTAGAGACAGCTGCATTCACTTTAGATAGGGCACCATCTAAGTCCGTTGAGACGACGTCATATGAACATTGGTTTGGCAAGAAACCAAAGTTGTCGTTTCTTAATGTTTGGGGCTGCGATGCTTAAGGCTTCAGCCGGAGAAGCTCGAACCCAAAGCGGACAAACACATCTTCATAGGATACCGAAAGGTGACAGTTGGGTATACCTTCTATCTTAGATCCGAGGGCAAATTGTTTGTCACAAGAACGGGTCCTTTCTCGATAAGGAGTTTCTCTCGAAAGAATTGAGTGGGAGGAAGATAGAACTTGATGAGGTTGTTGAACCTCTACTTCAATCGGAAAGTAGTGCAACACAGAAAGATGTTTCTGTGGCGCCTACGTCTGTTGAAGAGGAAGTTAGTGATAGTGATCATGAAGCTTCGGATCAAGTTGCTATCGAACCTCGTAGGTCGACAAGGATATGTACTACTCCTGAGTGGTACGGTAATCCTGTCTTAGATATCATGTTGTTAGACAACAATGAACCTACGAGCTATGGAGAAGCGATGGTGGGCCCGTATTCCGACAAATGGTTAGAAGCCATGAAATCCGAGATAGGATCCATGTATCAGAACAAAGTATGGACTTTGGTGGACTTGCCCGATGATCGGCAAGCCATTGAGATAAATGGATCTTTAAGAAGAAGACGGACGTGGACGGTGATGTTACCGTCTATGAAGCTCGACTTGTGGCAAAGAGTTTTTCACAAGTTCAAGGAGTTGACTACGATGAGATTTTCTCACCCGTAGCGATGCTTAAGTCCGTCAGATTCATGTTAGCATTAGCTGTATCTTTCGATTATGAAATCTGACAGATGGATGTCAAAACAAGTTTTCTTACCAGCTTTCGTAAGAAAAGGTTGTATGTGATACAATCAAAGGTTTTGTCGATCCTAAGGATGCTAAAAGGTATGCTGGCTCCAGCGATCCTTCTATGGATTAGAGCAAGCATCTCGGAGTAGGAATATATGCATTGATGGAGTGATCAAAGTTTTTAGGTTTATACAATGTTTGCTAGAAACTTGTATTTACAAGAAAGTGAGTGGGAGCACTACAACATTTTTGATAAGTATATGTGGATGACATATTGTTGATCTGAAATGATGTAGAATTTCTGGAAAGCATAAACGGTTGTTTGAAAAGTGATTTTCAAAGGAAGACCTGGATAAAGCTGCTTACATATTGGGCATCAAGATCTATAGAGATAGATCAAGACGCCCGATGATACTTTCAAAAGAACACACACCTTTGACATGATTTTGAAGGAGTTCAAAATAGATCAGTCAAAGAAGGAGTTCTTACCTGAGTTGTAAGGTGTGAAGTTGAGTAAGACTCAAAGCTTGATCACGGCAGAAGAAAGAGGAAGGACGAAGGTCATCCCCTATGCTTTTGTCATAGGCTCTATACGGTATGCCAGGCTGAGTACCGCACCTGATTTGTGCCTTGCCACATGTCTGGCAAGAGGGTACAAAGGTGATCCAGGAGTGGATCACTGGACAGTGGTCAAAATTGTCCTTAGAGGAATAAGGAAATATTTCTCGGTTATGGAGGTGATAAAGAGTTCGACGTTAAGAGTTACGTCGATGCAAGCTTTAACACCTATCCGGATGACTATGAGTAGAAAAACCGGATATGTATAATGGAGCAACCATTTGGAATAGCTCCAAGTGGAACGTGGTAGCAGCGTCTATGATATGACATAAAGTTTTGCGAAGTACATGCGGATCTGATTGTTGCAGACCCGTTGACTATAACCTCTCTCAAAAGCATAACATGATCAAACCCAGAACTCATTGAGTGTTAATCACATAGTGACGTGAACTGGATTATTGACTCTAGTAAACTCTTTGGATGTTAGTCACATGGTGATGTGACCTGTGAGTGTTAATCACATGGCGATGTGAACTAGATTATTGACTCTAGTACAAGTGGGAGACTGTTAGAAATATGCCCTAGAGGCAATAATAAATTGGTTATTATTATATTTCCTTGTTCATGATAATCGTTTATTATCCATGCTAAAATTGTATTGATAGGAAACTCAGATACATGTGTGGATACATAGACAACACCATGTCCCTAGTAAGCCTCTAGTTGACTAGCTCGTTGACCAATAGATGGTTACGGTTTCCTGACCATGGACATTGGATGTCGTTGATAACGGGATCACATCATTAGGAGAATGATGTGATGGACAAGACCCAATCCTAAGCCTAGCACAAGAACGTGTAGTTCGTCTGCTAAAGCTTTTCTAATGTCAAGTATCATTTCCTTAGACCATGAGATTGTGCAACTCCCGGATACCGTAGGAATGCTTTGGGTGTACCAAACGCCACAACGTAACTGGATGGCTATAAAGGTGCACTACAGGTATCTCCGAAAGTGTCTGTTGGGTTGGCACGAATCGAGACTTGGATTTGTCACTCCGTGTAAACGGAGAGGTATCTCTAGGCCCACTCGGTAGGACATCATCATAATGTGCACAATGTGACCAAGGAGTTGATCACGGGATGATGTGTTACGAAACGAGTAAAGAGACTTGCCGGTAACGAGATTGAACAAGGTATCGGGATACCGACGATCGAATCTCGGGCAAGTACTATACCGGTAGACAAAGGGAATTGTATACGGGATTGATTGAATCCTTGACATCGTGGTTCATCCGATGAGATCATCATGGAACATGTGGGAGCCAACATGGGTATCCAGATCCCGCTGTTGGTTATTGGCCGGAGATATGTCTCGGTCATGACTGCATGGTTCCCGAGCCCGTAGGGTCTACACACTTAAGGTTCGATGACGCTAGGGTTATAGGGAAAGTATGTACGCGGTTACCGAATGTTGTTCGGAGTCCCGGATGAGATCCCGGACGTCACGAGGAGTTCCGGAATGGTCCAGAGGTAAAGATTGATATATAGGAAGTGAGGATTTGGCCACCGGAAGTGTTCCGGGCATCACCGGTAATGTACCGGGACCACCGGAAGGGTCCGGGGGTCCACCGGGAGGGGCCACCAGCCCCAGAGGCTTGCGTGGGCCAATAGTGGGAAGGGACCAGCCCCTAGGTGGGCTGGGGCGCCCCCCACAAAGGCCCAAGGCGCCTCAAGAGAAGATGGGGCCAAACCCTAGGGCAGATGGGCCCTAAGGCCCACCCCAGGTGCGCCTCCCCCTCTCCCCCCTTTGGCCGCCACCCTAGATGGGATCTGGGGCTGCCGCACCCCTTGGGGTGGGAACCCTAGAGGGGGCGCAGCCCCCTCCCCTTCCCCTATATATAGTTGAGGTCTAGGGGCTGCCCAATACACGAGTTATTCTCTCCCAGGCGCAGCCATACCTCTCTCCCTCCTCATCTCTCGTAGTGCTTGGCGAAGCCCTACTGGAGTTCCGCACTCCTCCACCACCACCACGCCGTCGTGCTGCTGCTGGACGGAGTCTTCCCCAACTTCTCCTTCTCCCCTTGCTGGATCAAGGCGTGGGAGACGTCACCGGGCTGCACGTGTGTTGAACGCGGAGGCGCCGTGGTTCGGCGCTTAGATCGGAATCAACCGCGATCTGAATCGCTACGAGTACGACTCCTTCATCCGTGTTCTTGCAACGCTTCCGCTTAGCGATCTACAATGGTATGTAGATGCACTCCCCTTCCCCACGGTGCTAGATTACTCCATAGATTGATCTTGGTGATGCGTAGAAAATTTTAAATTTCTACTACGATCCCCAACACACTTCACTCTTGTCACATCCCTAGTTCTGGTAATGCTTAGTGCTAGCATCTTGTGTTGCACCATGTTTAAGTTTCAATTAAAGTTGAAATGAGGATGGCAGAAAGCCCCAGCACCACTTAATCCAACTAGGGTTACTAAAATACTTTTTCAATGAACCTGAAATGCCCTTCAAAAATGTTCATCATCTTTGCCTTGGTCTAGAACCTCTGACAAAAATGGTTCACATTTTTCTAGGACAGCATTGGTTCACTAAATTAAATCATATGCTATTTGCGTTTGGGCATTAAAATGCTATATAATATTTTAAATGTCCAAATATTCATGAACTAAAATGTTTACTGTTGGAAATATTCCAAACAGTAGCCTTGAGAAGTTACATGAATTTTGAGTTTGTTCTGGTATTTTTAATAAAGCCCTAAAGTTAAAGAATATAGAAAAATAGAAATGGAAAAGAGAGAGGAGAAAACCTTACCTGGCGCTTACCTCCTGTGCAGCCCACCTGGCAGTCCAGCCACCTGGCGGCCCAGCCCACCCACAGCAGCCAGTCACCCCAACCTCCCGCCAGGAGGATGAGGGGCGCGTGCTTGCCGCGCGCGTCCACGTGTGAGGCCACCTCCTGCTTCTGCCGACGCAGGAGAGGCTCCAGAAACCGCCACGCGCCACCCCGGTCCCTCTCACCCGTCGCTCGTCCTCATCCCCTCCTATGTCTCGCTCTCCTCCCCATAGTCGAGCGCTGCCGTCGCCACCGACGCCGTTCGTCGCGGCCACCACCGTCCCGTCGATGCCCCGAGCCGTTCCCGAGCTCCGCCACCTCGTCCCCGACCCCCTCATGGAGCCATGCGACTGGAAGACCCCCGAAGCGCCGCCCCGATGTCTTCTTCCTCCTCGGGTGGCCGAGATCGCCGGCGACCGTGCGCCCTCCCTGACGCCTCCCCGAGCGCGCCGAGCCCTGCAGAAGATCCGCTGTGAGCTCCGCCCCCTTCTCCCCCTACTTCTGTCACCCCGCGCACCCTCTAGGCATAGCTCCCCTCCAGCCGAGCCTTGCCACCGCCGCGAATGTCGCCGTCGTCGTTACGATGGGCCAACGCCGCGTCTGAGCATCTGGTCGAGATCCTGCTGACCCGTAGCTTCTACATGTGCTCTCCGTTCGCTCGGAGTCGAGTTGCAGCCCCGCGCCCGCATCTAGCTGAGCTCCGGCCGCCGCAGCCGTTGTCACTGCCGTCGCTCTGGTCCGTCTCCGGCGATGCCAACTGCACCACTGGATGCGGCTCACCCCCAGCTGACCGTAGAGCCCCTCCACCGAACGTTTGGTCGCCGAAGGGCGAAACCCGAGCCTCGCCGCCGCGTCTGCTCGTCGCCGGCGGCTTAACGCCGGCCTAACAACTAATTAGCACTAAGCTAATGACCCACTGACTCACAGACATGTGGGCCCCGGCCTGACTAATTCCTAGATTAACTTAAACCTAATCACTAGCTAGCACTGTGCTACTGACGTGTGGACCCCACACGTCAGGTTTGACCCGGCTGACCCATTTGACTGCTGAAGTCACTGTGACATGGTGCTGACGTCATAAATACATTTACTGGAATATTCATATTTTTAAAAAAATTGGAAATTCCTTCAAATGCTACAAACTTCTAAAAATCATAGAAAATAAACCGTAACTCCAAATGAAATAATTTATATATGAAAAATTATCAGAAAAATCTAAAGAATCTGTTTATGGCATTTTCATGCATGTTAGAACAACTTATAGTTTCTGAATAGGGCAAATCAAATGTTTGGCATTTAAATAATCGCATATGGAGTTTGAATTTGAACCTTTGGTTCAAACCAACTTCATTTAATATGGTTGCTAGTTGCATTAGCTCAATCAACAGCATATTGCCATGTCATGATCATGCATCATATTGTTGCATTACATTGATTGTGTTCTTTCTCTGTCTGCCGGTATTTGTCCCCTCTCAGTGGATGTAGTTCCGACGATGAGTTCGATGACACCGATGAAGAGTTATACTATCTTTAGAAGTGTCAGGCAAGCAAAACCCCCTTGTTCATTCCGATACAATCCCACTCTCTCGCTCCTGCTCTCTTTTACTGCATTAGGACAACAACGATTCAACTGTTACATGCTGCGGTAGTTGAACCCCTTTCCTTTGCATGACCTGACATTGCCATAGTAAATAGATGAAACCCACTAGCATGAGTAGGAGTTGTTTGAGCCCTGATGTGCCTACTCATTCATGCTTGTTGTCATGCCTGCTACTGCTTAGAGTTGAGTCGGGTCTGATTCATCGGGGATGAATTGAAATGTGGTGAACATGTCTTACTATTGAGAGAAAAGTGTGTGAACACGATTTGGTAAAGGTAGCGGTGAGAGGCCATGTAGGAGTACATGGTGGGTTGTCTCATTGAAACCGTCCTCAGGAACTGAGTTCTATGTTTGTGATCCATGAACAGCTACTACCACTCATTAGGATCCTTAATTGACCCTCTCGACTTATTAGCCGCCCTTGTCCTCTGTCCAGGAGTTGCAAGTAGTTTCTGGTGTTTGTAGTTGCTGGAGGCCGTGCGCAGTGCTGACCCGAGGGGTGGGCTGTGATGCGGTAGGCACGTGGCTGGGTATGCCGGGCGCCCGTTTGGTGTCGCGGAACCCTGTACACATCGTTCGGGGCCGTATGTGGAAACCTCGGCCGGACTCCCTGCGGATGGAACCTGAATAGGCGATAAACCTGGACTAGGGACTTGTGTGGTTAGTCAGGTCGTGGCCGACACCCTCGCCAGGCTTCCGCTTAAAGGTTGCCGAGATACATGACGTGTACATGATGGTAAGTGGCGAGAGCGTGTGTGAAGAAGTACACCCCTGCAGGGTTATAAATGATCTATTCGAATAGCCGCGTCCGCGGTAAAGGACCTTTGGGTTGCCTGTACAGCTCATAGATAAGTGAAAGTGGATACTCTAAAATGCGCAAGATAAGTGTGAGTGCTATGGATGGCGTTCTCGTAGGGAGACGGGAGCGGATCCATAGTGGTGTATTGATTGGTGAATATGTGGACTCGTGTGCGCCACCCCAAAAGAGTTACTTGCAGTTGTAGTTCAGGATAGCCACCGAGTCAAAGCTGGCTTGCTGCAGCTAAACTCCACCACCCCTTTGGTTGATACTGATGCATATGTAGCTAGTTCTTATGTAAGTCTTGCTGGGTACATTTGATAGTGCTTAGCAGCGACTAACCCCTAGCATAGAGGTCGAGTGTGCGTCTCTCTGTTCCTTTCCGTCCTTTTTGGTTCGCAGGGTGCATGGACATTTCTGCTGAGCTGTTTGGAAGAAAGAAAACAGGTCGACGCCCCGACCCCGACAAGCCGAGGTTGCCAGGGGCTGCAGATCCAAAGATCCGACCACGGCAAGCCAAGGTTGCCAGGGGCTGCAAAATCAGATAAGTCTTTCATCCCCCACTCCCTACTCCCGTATGAAACTTGAACGTACGAGACTTCACTCACTCTTATACCATCATGCTCCCTCTTTTCTGTGCCCAAAAAACCTTACTTTGGGCCGGAACTTGGTCGTAGTGCGGTGGGAAGGGAACGAGCGGAGGGCCTAATCCTACTTTGCCCCTACCTCCGCCAAGGGCGTGAGTGTAGTCGAGCTATAGAGCAGGAAAACGGCAAGGTCTGTTTCCGGGTTATGATGTTTATCTTAAGATAACGAGGACTCGTTCCTTCGTGTGGGCCTCGCCCACGCACAAACAAAACCCAACAAACACCCTTCTCTTCATTAATACGTTGTTGACAAGTACAATTCATACGGAATGCATACATGAGCAAGGGGAGTTACAAGGTTTAAATCTTACAAAGGCCCATAGGCTTAAAAACTAAAAAGAGATAAGGTGCCCGTAATCCCTTTCTTGTCCCTCTCCTCAGGAAATAGAACAAGATGACAGAAGGGCAAAAGGAGTGCCTAGGCGAGGAACGAGCAGCAAAAGAACACCCCGGCGGCCGTCTAGAAGAGGGCTGGTGATGATGGTGCCGGGAGAAGAGCCGAAAGATGAGGCAGCGGGCCGACAATACGCGATGAAGGCGTCGGTGCCCGCGTACTCCGACTTGACGACCCGCCACCCGCCTTCTTCGTCTTCTTCGGCCTTCCCACGCCAACCTCCCAAGGAGGCGACCCTGAGAAGTTTAAGGAGCTGGCGATGCAGATGATGGTGCTGCCGGCGTCGCCCAGGGACAGTATGTATGACGCCTAGCCGGACCCGTCATCCTCCCACCCGCTGCCCTTGTCGCCGCTATCGATGTCCTCCCGGTCGCTGTCGCTCGAGGAGGAGCTTTCATCATCAGTCGAGCTCTCCGCACAGCACCCTAGCCTGTACCCCGAGCGCCCGAAGACCTTGACGGAGAGCAGGTCACTCTCCGCT
Organism: Aegilops tauschii subsp. strangulata; assembly: GCF_002575655.3. Classification (NCBI taxonomy): domain Eukaryota; kingdom Viridiplantae; phylum Streptophyta; class Magnoliopsida; order Poales; family Poaceae; genus Aegilops; species Aegilops tauschii. The sequence goes on along the minus strand of NC_053036.3, from coordinate 425,700,565 downwards.
AACTTGAAGCAGAGGACATGCCCCTTCATCAAGCAGTGGGCACGCGCAAAGGTTTTCCAACCCCGACGGGGGAGCATTACTTGGGGGGGCGGGGAACCTTGTGTTCGCCCACATGTCGCCATTGCAACACCCCTTCATGTGAAGCCTCAACCTCAGTGGCTGGTCGACCTCCAGCACCCTCGCAAACACTTCGGGAAGACGAAGGTGGCTGCGCGGCGGCTCGCACAGTTGCAGAATGAACTCCAGCGTCATGTCCCTGACATGGCCGCTTGACGAAGGAGGAGGAGACGGCGGAGGAGATGGAGACGGAGATGATGACGACGCGGGAGTCCCCCGTCCACGCCCGCCTCTGCCTCGACCGCCTCGCTGACCGCGGCCCCGGTCGGCGCCTCTGCCTTGGGCATGACCTTCGCCTTGAACATCCGGCTCTTCCTTGACCACCGCGGCTCTCTGGCGGGAGGAAGACCTAGTCGCCTCCGCGGAAGGACAGCCCCGACCATGCCCTCTCGCCATGACAAGGGAAAGAAAGGGACTAGATTAGAAGAAGATGGATGCCGGAGAACGCTGTCCCTCTCCCTTTTTATAGGGGGACGAGGCCGAGCGAGCCTGAATGCGACCGCCCCAATCGACCAATCCAGCCGCCGAAGGCACAAGGAGACGGGACCGGCCCGCTGCCCCAATCAGCCGCGCCCAGCCCCCCGCCCCGGCATTAAAGCCCATGCCTTCTGTGTCCACCGCATGCCCTTCCCAACGCATGGAGAACGCGTGGCGGGCGAGCCAAGACTCAGACGGCAAGTGGAACGGACGTTTCGCGTCCCGTGATCATGGGGCACGCGTGCCATAATGGCCACGACCCAAGTCCACTTAGTAAATGAGTTGCGCCCCTGCGGCTTCCTCTATTTTTTATGGGGAAGGCGCGGGCGGCCTCTTTACCATTTACCACGATGTGACACACGCGTGCAGGAACCGCCCCACGCATGACCCCCATGTCATGCACGACCCCTACGTCGCGCATTCAACGGGGTCGTGGGGAAGCGCAGCCATCGGAGAAGTTACCGCAGTAAAACTCCGCCCCGCATGTCCGCGCACCTTTCTGGGCCAAGCCCAACAACACGTTGCACTTATGTGTGGCCCAGGCCCGAGGGCTCCTGTCGGTGTACAAAAGTGGGGGCTCTCTTTTATACCCCTTTACTTGTGCACGGGCAGTCAGAGCCGCACCCGCGGGCACACTTAGCAGGGCAGAGGAGGGAAGCAGAAATACAGACTACCAGAGCAGCGCCAAGACAGAGGCACAAGAAGGTCAAGCAACAAGATGGGCTTTCCCCCGGCAAGACCTGGCATTCGGTATAAACCGAAAATTCGGTTTCTACCAATCGGTTTTTTTCAAAGTTCGGTTAGGAAAATCAAAAACCGAATATGACAGCTCCAAATGGCTAACTAAAAATTCAGTTAACCAAATAATTCGGTTCGGTTCCCGGTTTATACCGAACGAACTATGTGTGAGCCACTGTGGCTACAGAACGCAGCTGCGGCACCCTATATAGCCAAAAATTTATGCTCGTTTCCTCGGCTAGGCGAGGTGGTACTAAACAAATGTTGTTTACACACACGCATGGAACACACACGCAGATTTACTGCGGATCAGATTTACTGCGGCTCACCCTTGACTAAAAAGCCCATATTAAATTGGGCCTACATCATTGCATGCACCTGGTCGCCTTACTCCCACGTAGGCCCACCCTCTTTTGGATGCGCAGAACGGAGTCTCCGCAGAACGCGCTGGTCGCTAGCGACATGGCGCTTGACTCGCGAGAGTGGGGCGGGAGAAGCTAGTCGTGCTTTTGGTTATTCTTCACGCTGACTCACTTGTTCGGTGTTTGTTTGGTTAACCGGTAGAACACCGAACCGAATAAATTGTGTTCGGTTACTGGATGTGAAAACCGAATTTGTGTGTGCCAGTAGAAAACCAAAAATTCGGTGTATTCGGTTTCGGCATCGGTTCGGTGTTTAGTTCCTCGGTTTTTATGCCCACCCCTACTTGCCAGGGCAGCATACGCAACCCCGGGAAGAGTCTTGCAGGGGCAGCTCACCCAATGCCAGCATCACAGCCACCCTTGAAGCCTGAGATTTCCGGCACCATCAACAACGTTGCAACCAAGGCTCGGGAAGCGCCTGCATGGTGGCATGCAGATCTTTGTGAAGACAAAGAGCCTACGAAGCCAAGATGAGAACCAGAAGACAAGACTACAACAAGGCTCCTTGCCGAGGATGCCCACGAGGCCCCGGCGAGGTTCCTGCCGAAGTCGCCTACTAGGCCCCGGCAAGACCCTTGCCGGGGATATCAGCGCAACCGCGGCAAGGCTTTGCCGCCCCATCGCCGCCCAGCTCAGCAGCCGACCCACCGACTAAAAGCAAGTACCCACGTGGCAGTACGTGGCTCCTAATCTAACTAGTCAAGCACATGCATGGTGGCATGCAGATCTTCGTGAAGACCCTACCACCATGCCAGCTCAGCAGCCTGCCAGCCTACATGGCGCTGCATGCCTCGTTGGCTGGACGCGTGTCGGAGCAAGGTGGAGCGGCGACGGACGGGACGGGCCTCGTTACCGTCCCCGATAAAGCTAGAGGACACCTAAGTAGCGCATTTAATGCGCTTTGTCCTGTAATGACAGGCGATAAGCTTGTACACTGTACATACCTTTCCACCTCCTGTGTGCCACTGTGGCGACCCCTTTGACTATAAAAGGAGGCCCGAGGTGTAGTGAGGGGGGATTCGGATCTTTTGGACTAGACACGCACCGTAGCTAGTTCAAGAGCTCAAGAACAGTCAAATATACACCAAAGCAGGACTAGGGTATTACGCATCCTCGCGGCCCGAACCTGGGTAAATCTCGCTGTGCTAGCTACTAGACCCGCTCTTTGCACAACCTCGCGCCCGCCAACCGTAGAAGGGATTCTTGTGATCCCATAGGTGTCGTTTCCCACCGACATGGTGATAAAAGTGTAATATTGATGGTAGAAATACATTTTTATAATCTGCATAAATAAAAACAGCAAGGTAGCAAATAGTAAATGGGCACCAAAATGGTATTACAATGCTTGAAAATGAGGCCTAGGGTCCGTACTTTCACTAGTGCAACCTCTCAACAATGCTAATATAATTGGATCATATAACCACCCCTCAAAGTGCGATGAAGAAACACTCCAAATTTCCTATCTAGCGGAGAACATAGGAATAAATTGTTTGTAGGGTACGACACCACCTCAACGCTATTCTTTCCGTTCGATCTATTTAAGAGTTCGTACTAAAATAACACAAAGCTATTCTTTCCGTTCGATCTATCCTAGAGTTCGTACTAAAATAACACCAAAGCAAATTCATATTCATAATACTCAATCCAACACAAAGAACTTCAAAGAGTGCCCCAAGATTTCTACCGGAGAAACAAAGGCAAGAACGTGCATCAACCCCTATGCATAGATTACCCCAATGTCACCTCGGGAATCCGCGAGTTGAGTGCCAAAACATATATCAAGTGAATCAATACGATACCCCATTGTCACCACGAGTATTCAATTGCAAGACATATATCAAGTGTTCTCAAATCCATAAAAGTATTCAATCCAATAACAACGAAATCTCAAAGGGAAAAACTCAATTCATCACAACTAGATAGAGAGGGGAAAACACCATATGATCCGACTATATTAACAAAGCCCGCGATACATCAAGATCGTGACATCTCAAGAACACGAGAGAGAGAGAGAGAGATTAAACACATAGCTACTGGTACAAACCCTCAGCCCCGAGGGTGGACTACGCCCTCCTCATCATGGTGGCCGCCGGGATGATGAATATGGCCACCGGAGATGATTCCCCCCTCTGGTAGGGTGTCGGAATGGGGTCTAGATTGGTTTTCGGTGGCTACAGAGCCTTGCGGCGGCGGAACTTTTGATCTAGGCTTACCCCTGATGGTTTCTCTATTTATAGGATTTTTTGGCGTTGGTTTCACGCTAAGATGGGCCTCGAGGTGAGCACAACCCACCGAGGCAAGCCAGGCCCACCAGGCACGCCCTGGTGGGTTGTGCCCTCCTCGTGGCCCTTCTGGCCCTCCCACGAAGCTTCGGGGGTCTCTTCTGTTCCAAAAAAATCGTCAAAAAGTTTCAGCTCATTTGGAGAACTTTCATTTTTTTGCACAAAAAACAACACCACGGTAGTTCTGCTGAAAATAGCGTCAGTCCGGGTTAGTTCCATGCCAATCATACCAAAACCATATAAAATTGTTGTAAACATGGCATGAATACTTCATAAATTATAGATAAGTTGGAGACGTATCAGGAGGCTTTGCAGTTACTTAATGCTTTGCTTGATCATCCTCTTAAGAAAAATGAAATACTTGATATCTTCTATAATGGACTAACCGATGCTTCTAGGGACTTAATAGATAGTTGTGCCGGTTGTGTTTTCAGGGAACGGACTATGGACAAGCTGAAAATTATTGAATAATATATTGAAAAATTATAATGATTGGACTCTTCCTGAACCACCGCCTAGACCCACTCCAAAGAAGAGGGGTATATTATATCTCAGTCCTCAAGATATGCAAGAGGCAAAGAAATCTATGAAGGAAGAAGGTATTAAAGATGAGGATGTTAAAATTTACCTCCTATTGAAGAAATACATGGGCTTAATACACCACCACCGCCTAAGGTGGTAGAGGTAAATTCTTTAATGAAGTTCAAGGATAATGACAATCCTCACAATATGCACCCTAGCCAATGGCTTTATGAGTTTGAAAATTATATTAGAAAACAAGATCACTTCAATGCAAATGTTATGAAACAATTGAAATACAGTTCTGATATGATTGCTCACTTGAGTGACTTGTTATTTAGAATCTCAAATGATGTTAGAGGTGCTGGAAAACATGCTTCTATGGTTCAAATTCAATTAGAACAAGTTGCTAAATCTCAAAGAGAGTTGATTGATGAAATGAATAATAATAAACATCACTTTGCTGTTAGAGTTGCAACTAGAGGAGGTAAAATGACTCAGGAACCACTCTATCCTGAAGGTCACCCCGGGCATAAAAACCGAAGACCGAAAACCGAACCCGAAAAGACCGAGACCGAACCCGAAAAGACCGAACTAAAAAAGACCGAATAAACTTTGGTCTGCAAAACTACATGACCGAATTTAATACGGTCAAATCGGTCCTCTACCCTGCAGGACCGAAAAGACCATATAGACCGATCTATTTTAAAAGCCCACATGCACAACAATGTTTACCTAAGGCCCAACTGGCTAGCCCAATCCTCACGAGCGAGACACTACCTCACCTCCTCCCGACGAGCGACACAAAGGCACGAACCGCAGCCTCACTCTCGTTCCTCCCCCTTCTCTGCCAATGACCAACCCTAGCCGCCGCTAAGAGACCAGGCCCCGTGACGACCGCCTCCCCAAGGAGCGCTCCGATCCGCGGCCGTGACCGGTGAGATCCGCGCCGATCCGCTGCCGTGACCGGTGACGACCGCCCGGCAACCCAACCTCCCGTACATCGCTCCACAGCCTGCGAATCGCCATCCGCCAGTGGTGCTTCAGATCCCTTCCCCTTCCACACTGCTGCACTGGTGTCAATCCGTCGCCACCGTCTCTTCCAAGCTGGCTGCCGCCTACTCTCCTTTTCCGGTGCTTTACCTCACAGCTGAAGCTTGAAGATGAGCAAGTGACTCTTATGTATGTGCATGAGTGCATCAGATCGGCCAATAATGCCTAAGTGCAGAGCCTTGTGTCATGTCCAGATTATTGAATGTGTGTGTGTACCTATGTTAACACATACTTATGTATGTGCAAAGCTATATTGTTCAGAATTTGTGATGTTAGCCTGTTACATACTTTTGTTGTCTAACACTTGTCTAATTTTTCTTATACACACACGCACCTCTATACATACATTTGTTGTCTCAATTTTGCATAAATAAATATGTACAGATACTGGAAGTAATGTATATGAATCTGAGTTGTGTCACTAAATTTGGTCTGTTTGGTCGGGACCGAACATTGGTATGTAAAGACCGAAGACCGAATAGTGGAAAACCGAAAAGACCGAAATTATTTCGGTCTTCAATTATGGAAGACCGAATTCTTGAAAGACCGAAAAGACCGAACCGAACAAACCGAAAAGACCGAACGCCCAGGCTGACCTGAAGGACACCCAAAAAGAATTGAACAAGACTCACAAAGAAATAACACTAGTGCACCTATTTGTTCTAGAAAGAAGAAGAAAAAGAAAAATGATAGGACTTTGCATGCTTCTAGTGAACCTGAAATAGAAAAACCTCCTGATAATGATAATGAAACTTCTATCTTTGATGCTGAAACTCTGTCTGGTAATGAACACTCACCTTTTGATAATGAAAAAGATAATGATGAGGTTCATGAAGATGCTCAAACAAATAATAAAGAACCAGACAATGATGTTGAGATAGAACCACCTGTTGATCTTGATAACCCACAACCTAAGAATAAAAGATATGATAAAAGTGACTTTGTGGCTAGAAAACACGGTAAAGAAAGAGAACCGTGGGTTCAAAAACCTATGCCCTTTCCACCTAAGTCAACTAAAAAGAAAGATGATGAAGAATTTGAACGCTTTGCTAAAATGTTGAGGCCAGTCTTTTTGCGTACTCGCTTGACTGATATCTTGAAAATGCCTCCTTATGCAAAGTATATGAAAGACATCATCACTCAACAACAACAATAACAACAAAGCCTTTAGTCCCAAACAAGTTGGGGTAGGCTAGAGGTGAAACCCATAAGATCTCGCAACCAACTCATGGCTCTAGCACATGGATAGCAAGCTTCCACGCACCCCTGTCCATAGCTAGCTCTTTGGTGATACTCCAATCCTTCGGGTCTCTCTTAACGGACTCATCCCATGTAAAATTCGGTCTACCCCGCCCTCTCTTGACATTCTCTGCATGCTTTAGCCGTTCGCTATGCACTGGAGCTTCTGGAGGCCTGCACTGAATATGCCCAAACCATCTCAGACGATGTTGGACAAGCTTCTCTTCAATTAGTGCTACCCCAACTCTATCTCGTATATCATCATTCCGAACTTGATCCTTCCTCGTGTGGCCACACATCCATCTCAACATACGCATCTCCGCCACACCTAATTGTTGAACATGTTGCCTTTTAGTCGGCCAACACTCAGCGCCATTGTAACACCCCGCATGTAACTTGCCATATTTGTAACTCCGACTCTTGCCATTTCCGGCTATGTGATATGTTTTTCCCTCCGTTGTCGGGTTTTGTCTTTCGTTTTGTATTTTGTCATGTCATGCATTTTCATATCATGTCATCATGTGCATTGCATTCGCATACGTGTTCGTCTCATGCATCCGAGCATTTTCCCCGTTGTCCGTTTTCCAATCCGGCGCTCCTATCTCCTCCGGTGCACCCCTCTTGTTTTCTTTCGTGTGCGTGTGTCAAACTTTCTCGGAATGGACCGAGGCTTGTCAAGTGGTCTTAATATACCACCCGGAGACTACCGGTCAAGTTTCGTTCCATTCGGGGGTCGTTTGGTACTCCAACGGTTAACCGGGCATCCGCAAAGTCCATTTGAGTGTCCAGCAAAAAAACCCCTCCAAAACCAGCCCAAAACCCACCAAACTCTCTTCCATGCTCTAGGTCGTTCGATCACGATCGTGTGGGCGAAAACCGCACCTCATTTGGAGCCTCCTAGCTCCCTCTACCTATTTATAAGTGGGCATCCCAAAAACGAAATCTCAGACGAAACCCTAACCCTCTCCCTCCGCGCCGCCGGACGCGTCCGTCCGCGCCGGACAACGTCCAACCGCCCCGCCGCCGGCCCGCGAAGCCCGCAGCGGGCCCGCCCGAGCCCGCCGCCTCCTCCTCCTGTGCCCGCGCCGCCGCGCACCGCCGCCGGCCCCGCCCCGCGCCGCCCCGCCGACCCGCCGGCGCCTCCCCGCCGCCGCCGCGCCGCCGGCCGCCGCCACCACCGCGCGCTCCCTCCGGCGCCGCGCCCCGCCGGCGACCGCCGCCCCCGCCGACCACCGCCGCCTCCGGCGCCCTTCCTCCCTTCGGGCCTCGCCTCCTCCTTCCCTCCGGCAAGCGCCGGCAGCCCGAGCCGGCGAGCTCCGGCCCGATCCGATTGGGATCTGGTACGGTTGCGTGAGTTGGCTTTTTCCCCCGTGCCCTAATTTTCTTCCAAGTCCCTAAATCTTTTCAGCATATGCACTTGTTCCCGATGCGATAACTTCTTGCATGTAGCTTCGATTCGCACGTATAATATGTCAAATTGTTCGTCTCGTGATGCTCTTCATTTTATTCAATTGCACCATGTTCATTAGAGGTCATCTTGATACCCAAATCTTCGTTGGAAGAGGGTTAGTTGCTGTTAATCTCCGGTTCTTAGCAGAACTTGGAGATTTGTCATTTTTGTATCATTTATTCTGTGCATCTTTTGAGCATGAGCTCTACATGTGTTTTGAAGTATGCCATGCCATCTTTCCAGTGGTGTAGTCCATGTATTTTTGTGATCTCTGTGGTGACTAGCACAAGCATGCAAAGTAGGCCCCATAATATTTCTGATTTCAGGGACTTAGTGATTTCTTTGTCTTTGTCTGCTGTAATTTTGCTGCCATGTAAACTTGATGCTACAGAGAGATTCATGCATATTTTGGAGACGTTCAGTAAGGATGTTTTGTAGCTATAGTTGTAATTGATCCATTCCTGCAATTGTTTGCAATTGTAGAGTACCATAGCATGACTCAATATTGCTCTACTTTTGCTATAAAATATTTCTGGCAGATTCTTAACATGATATGCATTTTTGCCAAGCTTATTGTAGTTGATCCATACATGCTATGCAATTGTTCTTGCCATGAATAGCTTCATAAACATGCCATCTTGCTGTAGGTATGCTTGGTTTGTCATGCATTGCTCTGTAGTGAGTGCATCAAGCTTACAAAGAGGCCTACATATTAATATTTCTGCCATGCTCTGTTTTCTGCTAAGTCTGGAACCTGATAACGAAACTTGCTATGTTTACATGCTTGCCATCATTTCGTCTGGTCCTTTTTGGCTTATGGTCAGTAAGGGACTTTTGTCATGTGCATTTAGTAGAACACTACCATGCCTTGATTTGCTATCTTAAGTTCCTGTAGCATGTTGATTTCGTGCTCTGAACATTGCTACCTGATGCTGTTTTCTGCCATGTCCAGTTTTTCACCAAGTCTGTGAACCTGTAATCTTTTGCACTTTTGCCATGCTTGTTTGAGCTTGATATGTTGTGAACTAGCCGTAGCTCAGTGTTCATTTTTGTCAAGCATCTCCTGTAGATTACTGCCATGTGCTTTGTTGCTATGTTGGGGTGCTGTAGCATTGTTACTTGTTGCATTTTAAGTGCTTTCTTGCTGTTTATCGCAGATTAGTGTCATTCTTGTTTTGTTTGCCATTTGCAAACCGTGCATCCGATTCCGGTGATCTTTATATCGATTTGGACCGAAATCATCTCATCTTTCCAGTGGCATGCTTGGTTTGCCAAGTTACTGCCATGTTCATCATTTTCCTTCCGGAGCACGCATATGCATCGCATATCATATCTTGCATATCATACATGTCTTGCATCATGTTGCTTGTGCATTTCTCGTTGTTGATTGTGGTTCTATTTGTTTGTGTTCTTGTCTTGGGTAGAGACGGGAGACGAGTTCGTGAACGAGGAACCTGTCGAGTACGCTTACGAGGATCAAGCTTTCGACAACTCTGAGAACCTTGCAGGCAAGATGACCACCCCTCGAAATCACTTCTATCTTTGCTATGCTAGTTGTTCGCTCTATTGCCATGCTCCGCTACCTATCACTTGCTATATCATGTCTCCTATTTTTAGCCATGTCAGCCTCTAACCATCCTCTCCTAGCAAACCGTTGTTTGGCTATGTTACCGTTTTTGCTCAGCCCCTCTTATAGCATTGCTAGTTGCAGGTGAAGTTGAAGTTTGTTCCATGTTGGAACATGGATATGTTGGGATATCACAATATCTCTTATTTAATTAATGCATCTATATATTTTGGTAAAGGGTGGAAGGCTCGGCCTTATGCCTGGTGTTTTGTTCCACTCTTGCCGCCCTAGTTACTGTTATACCGGGATTATGTTCCTTGAGTTTGCATTCCTTACGCGGTCGGGTGATTTATGGGACCCCCTTGACAGTTCGCCTTGAATAAAACTCCTCCAGTAAGGCCCAACCTTGGTTTACCATTTGCGACCTATACCTTTTTTCCCCCGGGTTTTCTAGAGCCCGAGGGTCATCTTTATTTTAAACCCCCGGGCTAGTGTTCCTCTGAGTGCTGGTCCAAACTAGAGCCACTTGCAGCGCCACCTTGGGGAAACTCGAGGATTGGTTTTAGCTGTACGTAGTGTTCATTCGGTGTGCCCTGAGAACGAGATATGTGCAGCTCCTATCAGGATTTGTCGGCACATTCGGGCGGCTTTGCTGGTCTTGTTTTACCATTGTCGAGATGTCTTGTAAACCGGGATTCCGAGACTGATCGGGTCTTTCCGGGAGAAGGTTTATCCTTCGTTGACCGTGAGAGCTTATGATGGGCTAAGTTGGGACACCCCTGCAGGGTATTATCTTTCGAAAGCCGTGCCCGCGGTTATGAGGCAGATGGGAATTTGTTAATGTCCGGTTGTAGATAACTTGCCACTTGACCCAATTAAAATACACCAAGTGCGTGTGTAGCCGTGATGGTCTCTTCTCGGCGGAGTCCGGGAAGTGAACACGGTCTGTGTTATGTATGACGTAAGTAGGTGTTCAGGACCTCTTCTTGGTCATTGCTAGGTGACGTCCGTTCCTTTGCTTCTCTTCTCGCTCTCATTTGCGCAAGTTAGCCACCATATGTGCTTTTGCCACTACAGCTCCACCTCTTTGCACCTCTTTGTCCTATAAGCTTAAATAGTCTTGATCTCGTGGGTGTGAGATTGCTGAGTCCCCGTGAATCACAGATACTTCCAAAAACAGTTGCAGGTGTCGACGATGCCAGAGCAGATGATGGCGTCGATCTCAAGTGGGAGTTCGACGAGGAACGTGGTCGTTATTATGTGTCTTTTCCTGATGATCAGTAGTGGAGCCCAGTTGGGACGATCGGGGATCTAGCATTTGGGGTTGTCTTATTTTCATCTGGATTTTGACCGTAGTCGGTCTATATGATTGTATTTTGGATGATGTATGATGATATTTATGTATTGTGTGAAGTGGCAATTGTAAGCCAACTCTTTATCCCATTCTTGTTCATTACATGGGATTGTGTGAAGATGACCCTTCTTGCGACAAAACCACTATGCGGTTATGCCTCTAAGTCGTGCCTCGACACGTGGGAGATATAGCCGCATCGTGGGCGTTACAGCCATACAACATTGTGGGTCGAACTGCCGTCCTGTAGAACTTGCCTTTTAGCTTTTGTGGCACTCTCTTGTCACGGAGAATGCTAGAAGCTTGGCGCCACTTCATCCATCCGACTTCGATTTGATGGTTTACATCTTCATCAATACCCCCATCCTCCTGCAGCATTGACCCCAAATACCGAAAGGTGTCCTTCTAGGGTACCACCTAGCCATCAAGGCTAACCTCCTCCTCCTCACACCTAGTAGTACTGAAACCACACATCATGTACTCGGTTTTAGTTCTACTAAGCTTAAACCCTTTTGATTCCAAGGTTTGTCCCCATAACTCTAACTTCCTATTTACCCCTGTCCGACTATCGTCAACTAGCACCACATCATCCGCAAAGAGCATACACCATGGGATATCTCCTTGTATATCCCTTCTGACCTCATCCATCACCAATGCAAAAAGATAAGGGCTCAAAGCTGACCCTTGATGCAGTCATATCTTAATCGAGAAGTCATCAGTGTCGACATCACTTGTTCGAACACTTGTCACAACATTATCGTACATGTCCTTGATGAGGGTAATGTACTTTGCTAGGACTTTGTGTTTATCCAAGGCCCACCACATGAAATTCCGTGGTATCTTATCATAGGCCTTCTCCAAGTCAATGAACACCATATGCAATTCCTCCTTTGCTCCCTATATCTCTCCATAAGTTGTCGTACCAAGAAAATGGCTTCCATGGTCGACCTCCCAGGCATGAAACCAAATTGATTTTTTGTCGCGCTTGTCATTCTTATTAAGCGGTGCTCAATGACTCTCTCCCATAGCTTCATTGTATGGCTCATCAGCTTAATTCCACGGTAATTAGTACATATCTGAACATCCCCCTTGTTCTTGAAGATTGGTACTAATATACTCCGTCTCCATTCTTCTGGCATCTTGTTTGCCTGAAAAATGAGGTTGAAAAGCTTGGTTAGCCATACTATCGCCATGTCCCCGAGACCTTTTCACACCTCAATGGGGATATAATCAGGGCCCATCGCCTTGCCTCCTTTCATCCTTTTTAAAGCCTCCTTGACCTCAGACTCCTGGATTCGCCGCACAAAATGCATGCTGGTCTCATCAAAGGAGTCGTCCAGTTCAATGGTAGAACTCTCATTCTCCCCATTGAACAGCTTGTCGAAGTACTCCCGCCATCTATGCTTAATCTCCTCGTCCTTTACCAAGAGTTGGCCTGCTCCATCCTTGATGCATTTGACTTGGTAAATATCCCTCGTCTTCCTCTCTCGGATCTTGGCCATCTTATAGATGTCCCTTTCGCCTTCCTTCGTGCCTAACCATTGGTAGAGGTCCTCATATGCCCGACCCCTTGCTTCACCAATAGCTCGCTTTGCGGCCTTCTTCGCCATCTTGTACTTCTCTATTTTGTCTGCACTCCTATCCAGGTATAGGCGTCTGAAGCAATCTTTCTTCTCTGTAATCGCCTTCTGGACATCATCATTCCACCACCAGGTATCCTTATCTTCGCTTCTCCTTTCCCTGGACACTCCAAACTCCTCCGAGGCCACCTTACGAATGCAAGTCACCATCTTCATCCACACATTGTCCGCATCCCCTCCTTCCTCCCAAGGGCCCTCCTTAATGACCCTCTCCTTGAACGCCTGAGCTACCTCCCCCTTGAGCTTCCACCACTTCGTTCTAGCGACTTTGGCACGCTTACCCCGCTGGACACGAATCCGAAAGTGGAAGTCAGCAACCACCAGCTTATGCTGGGGTACAACACTCTCTCCAGGTATCACCTTACAGTCTAGGCACGCACGCCTATCTTCTCTTCTCGAGAGGATGAAATCAATCTGGCTAGAGTGTTGGCCACTACTAAAAGTCACCAGATGTGATTCTCTCTTTCTAAAGAGGGTGTTAGCTACAATCATGTTGTAGGCTAGAGCAAAGCTTAAGACATCTTCTCCTTCTTGATTCCTGATGCCATAGCCAAAGCCCGGCCCCATGCGCCCCCTCAAAACCTGTGTTAGATGTACACGTGGCCATTGAGGTCTCCTCCTATGAAGAGCTTCTCACCAATCGGTACACTCGTAACCATGTCTTCCAGGACTTCCCATAACTCCCTCTTGGTGTTCTCATTGTGGCCTACTTGCTGGGCATACACGCTGATAACATTGAGAACCAAGTCCTCAACTACCAGCTTGACCAGGATAATCCGGTCCCCACGCCTCTTGACGTCTACCACTCCATACTTGAGGCTCTTGTTGATCAAGATGCCTACGCCATTTCTGTTTGCAGTCGTCCCCGTGTACCACAGCTTGAAGCCGGTATCCTCCACCTCCTTCGCCTTCTATCCTCTCCATTTGGTTTCTTGGACGCAAAGGATATCAACACCTCTCCTCACCGCTGCATCAACTAGCTCTCAAAGCTTCCCTGTCAGAGACCCTACGTTCTAGCTACCTAAGCGAATCCTCCTAGACTCGGCTAGCTTCCTTACCCTTCGCACTCGTCAAGTCAAATGCGAAGACCCTTGCTCATTTTCCATTACATCCGGGCGCCGATGTAGCACGCCACTAAGGATGCGAGGACCCGATCCTTGCTCACTTGCCACCGTATCCGGATCAAGATATGGCACGCCACCTGGGGGGTGACGGCCCGACCCTTGCCCATTTTCCACCACACCCGGGTTCCGATGTGGCGCGTCGCTGAGAGGGTTTCATCTCCAAAAGAGTGGCTGAGTTTTTACGTTGGCTCGCCAAGCCTATCACAAGCCTCCTCCTTTACCCGGGCTTGGGACCGGCTATGTTGAGACAACATAGGCGGAGTTATGAAAGACATGATCACTAATAAGAGAAAAATACCGGAAGCTGAAATCTCCACTATGCTTGCTAATTATACTTTCAAAGATGGAGTACCTAAAAAACTTGGAGATCCGGGAATACCAACTATACCTTGCTCCATCAAAAGAAACTATGTGAAAACTGCTTTATGTGATTTAGGAGCTGGTGTTAGTGTTATGCCTTTCTCTTTATATAAAAAACTTGATTTGAATAAACTCAAACCTACTGAAATATCTTTGCAAATGGCTGACAAATCAACTGCCATACCTATCGGTATTTGTGAGGATGTGCCCGTTGTTGTTGCTAATGTTACTATTTTGATTGACTTTGTTATACTTGAGATGCCCGAGGACGACAGCATGTCGATTATCCTTGGTAGACCCTTCTTGAATACTGTAGGGGCTGTTATTGATTGCAATAAAAGCAAGGTCACTTTTCATATCAATGGTAATGAGCATAAGGTGCACTTTCTGAAGAAACAATTCCAAGTGAATGGTATTAGTGTTATTGAAAAATCTCCGACAATCACTATTGGAAGTTTTCAACTACCTCTACCTACTGTTAAAAAGAAATATGAAATGCTTATTGTTGGGGACATTCATATCCCCATTGAGGTAACTTAGTGATTTACGAAATTTCTTCGGTTTCACGCTAATCGAAAGTGGTTGTTAATAAGACTTGATCAACCTTATTAATGGATCATTTTTTAGAGGTATGAAGTTGATGAATTTAGTAAGCCCTACCTTCTGTCCTTACTTTTTGTTTTCTGTTTTTATTAGTTAAATAAAATAAAATGCCATGTTTTGTCTGTTTTTTGAATTTCCCGTGCAATAAAAAAATGACCCAAAAATAAAAGTTCTCATAATGCTGTGAAAATTTAATACGATTTTTTCTATATATTTAAGAATTTCTGGTGCAAATAATATCAGAGGGAGGTGCACCAGGTGGGCACAACCCACCTAGGCGCGCCAGGACCCCCAGGCGTGCCCTAGTGGGTTGTGGTCCCCACGTGGGCCCCTTACTTATCTCCTCACACCACATCATCACTTACCTCCAGAAAAAAATTCTCCATTGCTCTCTCTCCCATGTTCTTGCTCTCAAACCCGCGTATTTTGATCTCTTTGCTCGAAGCTCAGTTTCCGAAACTGTTTCGGGGGATTGTTGCTTGGTATGTGACTCCACCATTTGCCAATTAGTTTTTGTTTTAGTGGTTTATATTTTGAATAATTGGCTACTCTTGGTGCTGCTGTAGATGAGCTTGCATGTTGAATTCTTAGAGTTCTAAGTAGTTTGAATGCTTTCTATGGCCTCTATGTATCCCTATGAGTGGTTGCTATCAATTTTGTGAAGTTTTGTTGAGAAAAATTTGTGGACTAAAAATTTCAGAATTTTTGTTCATAGGAAAAATATGAATATCTTTAGGAAGTTTGCTTCTAAGAAGAACTCCAAGGGTGTTATTGGGGAGTCATCTGACAGTGATCTCCATCCTCGGAGGTTGGCGGAGGTACGGCCATGCGAATGGACGCATACCGAGTTCAGGGAAGAGGCTGGAATCCTTCAGGAGTTCACACAATATGCTGCTAATGCCGGCCTCACCAACTTCATCGCAGATGAGTGTGGATAGCATCAAATCCTCACAAACATCTTTGTTCAAAGTTTTACTTTCCTTTCTAGGAACAATCCTCCTGAAGTGCGGTTTGATTTATATGTTGAAACCCATCAGATACCACTTACTGAATTTTGTAACATATGCATGATCCCTTCTGACGGGAGCTTAGCTGAGCCTAGGCCGGCAGAGTTTGAGGCCTTTTATCGCACCTTGACAGTAGGAGATGAGCGAGGGGTGTCAGCTATCACTGCCGCTGGCTTGCATTTTCCTGTTGTTCATTACTTTGCTCTTTTCATTGCAAAATGTTTGCTTGCTAGAGAGAAGGTGGGTGCACTCAGTTCACCAGACCTTGCTGTTTTAAGTCGTGCACTAGAAGGCAACAACACTTATAGCTTGGGAGCTATTGAGGCTCGTTGCCTCCACATTAATAAGTCCAAGGGTAAAATACATGGTGGGATTTTCGCTGCTCGTTTGGCGGTTCACTTTAATGTTGAGATACGCCCTCATGACTACCCCTGACCAAGGTTTACCTAGACCGCACAGCCATGGATCACCACCATTTCACTGACAACAATTCTCCTAGCATCCCTATTCCTTATAACCTGGTTTTTAGCATTGAAACTCGTGATATTATTCCATTGCCTGCTCCTGCTTTGTTTGATCCTGTTGCCAGGGGCGGATATAGGATTATGTCTGCCGATATCATCGCCTACCAGAACGATCAGGCTGTAGCAAAGGAGGAGGAAGAGCCTCAGCAGTGGGATGAGTGGATGCCCGCTCCTAAGTACCCCCAACTACCATCCAGGCTACTGATCGATTACCAAGTTAGGCCAAAAGCCTAAGCTTGGGGAGTATGTGTTTCCCACCGGCATTACATTCATGTTCACATATTTCATTCCAGTTGTCGGTGTTCAAACTTTTTCATTGTATCATCCATGCTTAGATTTATTTTCTTACTTTCTTCTTGTGTGTTTGAAAAACCTTAGATAAACCAAAAAAAATAGTTGTGGCTAGTTTACTTTCTATGCATGCTTAGTTGTGTTACTAAAAAGAAAACCCAAAAAGATTTCCTTGTTCTTCTTTTGCTTGTTGGGAGCTTTCCCGTGTAAATAGTTTTTCTCGTTTTTGCTTTTCCCTTTTATTTTCTTGTTCAAGAAAACCAAAAACTCCAAAAATATTTCAGTGTGTTTCTCTGAACTTCTTTTCTTTTTATTCGAGTTGTACAGAGGAGAAGACCATGATGAAAATGTTGAGTGGCTCTCATATGAATAACTGTTGATCTAATAAAGATCCCATTTTACCTTGTCTTCTCCTGTTGAATAAAATGTTTGCAGATTCCAGCTTAGTCCACGGCACTCTTGCACTATTATTATTTTCACATCGTTCGGTCGTGCAAGTGAAAGGCAATAATTACGATATTCGATGAACTGGTCATGGCAGAGAGAAACGGGTATGAACTCGACTTGTTCTAATTGTGTAAATATGTTTAACCTAGTATCCATGATTCAGCCCATTATGATTAAACATGTTTGCAATGACAATTGGAGATTATAGTTTCTCATGCCATGCATAAGTAGCTGGGAGTGGATAATGATTTATCTTGGATATCAACATTGCGTTAAAATGATTGTGATGTGGTATGATGATATGGTATCCTCCTCTGAATCTTCGAGTGGCTTGACTTGGCACATGTTTATACATGTAGTTGAATCAAAACCAACATAGCCTTTATGATATTTATGTTCATGGTGTTCATATCCTACTCATGCTAGTGTCCAATGTTACTTATGCATAATGCATGTTCATGATCATTGTTGTTCTCTAGCTGGCCGCTTCTCAATCTAATTGCTAGCCTTTGCATGTACTAAGTGGGAATTCTACTTGTACATCAAAAACCTTGAACCCAAAGTTATTCCAGATGAGTCCACCATATCTACCTATATGCGGTATTACCCTGTCGTCCTAAGTAAATTTGCATGTGCCACCTCTAAAAACTTCTAATAAATATCCTTTTGTATGCATGGATCGTTCATGGAACGACAGGAGGTGGTCGGTGTCGGTGTCAAAACCGGCGGATCTCAGGTAGGGGGTCCCGAACTGTGCGTCTAGGATCGATGGTAACAGGACACGGGGGACACGATGTTTACCCAGGTTCGGGCCCTCTCTATGGAGGTAATACCCTACTTGCTGCTTGATTTATCTTGATGAATATGAGTATTACAAGAGTTGATCTACCACGAGATCGTAATGGCTAAACCCTAGAAGTATAGCATGTATGACTATGGTAATGAATATCCTATCCGGACTACACCCTCCGGTTTATATAGACACGGGAGGGATCTAGGGTTACATAGAGTCGGTCACATAGGAAGGAATCTTCATAGTTGGTCGCCAAGCTTGCTTTCCACACCAAGGAGAGTCCAATCCGGATACGGGTACGGTCTTCGGCCTTCATGTCTTCAAAGCCCATCAGTCCGGCCCATGGATAACAGGCCGGACGCCCGAGGACCCCTTAGTCCAGGACTCCCTCGGTAGCCCCTGAACCTGACTTCAATGACGAGGAGTCCGGCGCATAGATTGTCTTCGGCATTGCAAGGCGGGTTCCCTTTTTTCCGAACTCCAAGATAGTCTTCGGATGCAGTGATAGTATCCAGACCTTTCATACACACCATACACAACCACAAAGAGAATACAATTTTACACGAGTTCCATCCGCTGACAACTTTTTGTAGCATAACACTACGTCTGACCGGTCATAATTCCAATCTATTTTTGTGTTCGACGCCCCACGTCCCGAGACGCAGTTGCCCTCGGCACGTCTTGTCAAGGCAAAGATCGTGTCCCCTTATCGCGGGATTCTCATCAATGCGGGTATGGATAACCCAACCGTGTCGTTTATATAGCCCTTGGGAATAGGCGAATTTTTAGGGCAAGTGGGGAGGCGCTTGATATTCGCGGCCTTTATAAGGGGATAAGGATTCCCTTCCTTCACCCACACCCTTTCTCTCCTTCAGTCCCTCCGCCTTTGAGCTCCAGCGCCCAAGCTTTAGCTTCTCCTCGTTCGAGAAAGCACTCCAATCATGTCCGAATCCGGAGCTGGAGGCAAGTGGATGGCCTCCTCCGTTAAGAAGAAGGACATCACAGAGCTCCGGGAGGCCGGATATTTGGCCAAGGTGAAAGTGCGTTATATCGACTAGAGGGGGGTGAATAGGCAATTTTTATGAATTCTTCACTGAGGAATTTGTGGCTGAGGAAATTCCTTAGCGAAGAACTACTTGCAGCGGAATAAGTACTCAAAAGTATGCATAGCAGAACACAAGCATAGTCATCATGATGAAATGAGGACAAGCACAGAGTACAGAAAGCGTAAACACAGGATAGCACAGGATGAAGACAAACAGACTGAAGAAATTGAACTGAGGAAATTGAGAAAGTCTTCAGACAAAGTCTTCAAACACATATACGAACAAGTGCACAACACAGTTATGAGGAAATGATAGAGTTGAGGAAATAGAACCAGTAGGCTTGGTGAAGACAATGATTTGGTAGACCAGTTCCAACTGTTGTCTCAGTTGTACGTCTGGTTGGAGCGGCTAGGTATTTAAACCTGAGGACACACAGTCCCGGACACCCAGTCCTGAACACACAGTCCAGGACACCAAGTCCTCACCGTATTGTCCTTGAACTAAGATCACACAGACCTCGCCCAATCACTCGTGGTAAGTCTTCAGGTGACTTCCAAAACTTCACAAACTCGGTCACTCGGCGATCCACAATTTCCTCTTGGATGCTCTAGACCATGACGCCTAACCGTTTGGAAGAAGCACAGTCTTCAAAGGTAACAAGCGTTGGATCCACACAGGATCAATCTCTTCAGTGATGCTCAATCACTTTAGGTTTGTGGGTGTTTGGATTTGGGTTTTCCTCACTTGATGATTTTCGCTCAAAGTCCTTAGAGGATGGGATGCTCTCAAAT
Organism: Aegilops tauschii subsp. strangulata; assembly: GCF_002575655.3. Taxonomy (NCBI): domain Eukaryota; kingdom Viridiplantae; phylum Streptophyta; class Magnoliopsida; order Poales; family Poaceae; genus Aegilops; species Aegilops tauschii. Next base: position 425,680,724 of record NC_053036.3, on the reverse strand, counting down.
GCCAAGTGTCGGGGTCTCTCGGAGCAGCCAAACAGCTAGTGGTTGTGGGGCGGCTATTTATAGCCTAGGGAGCAGCCCGGCATGATAAGACATAAATGCCCTTAATTGATATGACCATTAGGTGGGTTGATATTTTGGGACAGCTGGCGCATAGCACAGCAACGGTCGGAAATTTGAGTATCAAATTCCTCAGGGCTATCATGTTCCTCACTGTGTAGGCAATCTGCACTGGCGAATTCCTAACTCCTCAGTCAGAACAAATTCCTCAGAGACCAGAAGAACTTCATCTCTGTCACTGAAGAATATGACTGAACTATATGAGATTTCCAATGGCTTCACTCGAAGGGATTGGTAGGTGTAGGATTTTGAGTTGAGCATCACGTGGAAATTTTTCCTTAGTATTTCCTCGACCCCCTTTAATAGTACGGTGCTTCCTATGACTCGAGAAAGAGAAAATGAAACTACGAAAACAAAAGTCTTCACGCTTCATGTTCCTCAAATGAATACCAAGTCTTCAAGGTCACACCAATTTCTTCACTTTCAAAGTCTTTAGAAAGTCTTCACAAATCCAAAGTCTTCAGTCGAAGAACTTCATTTTTAGGGGTCGACTTTCTTTGTAAATATCAAACTCCTCATAGACTTTCACTGTGTACACTCATAAACACATTAGTCCCTTAACCTATAAGTCTTCAATACACCAAAATCACTAAGGGGCACTAGATGCACTTACACAAGGAGATTGCTCATCGACTCTCGGCGAAAGGGCAAATCGTCCCTACTCCCGATCCCCATGAGAGGGTTGTGTTTCTCACACATTTTGTCCGTGGGTTGGGATTCCCTCTCCACCTGTTCGTCCGCGGACTGATGTTTTACTATGGGATAGACTTTCATGACCTAGCCCCTAACTTTATTCTCAACATCACGGCATTCATTGTCGTGTGCGAAGCCTTTCTCCGCATCCCACCTCATTTCGGCCTATGGCTGAAGACCTTCAATGTGAAGCCGAAGGTGGTGAGCGGTCAACAAACAGAGTGCGGAGGCGCCATGGTGGGCAAGATGCCCAATGTCACCTGGCCTGAAGGCTCCTTTGCGGAGCCGGTGAAGGGGTGGCAATCAGGGTGGTTCTACATCACCGAGCCGCGCAACGCTGACTAGGCGGCGGCCCCCGAATTCCGATCTGGAACCCCGATGCGGCTCACCTCCTGGCAAGAGAAGGGCCTAACCTGGGGTCCCTCGGACAAGCTGACTGGGCTCCAGACGTGCGTCCAGAACATGATAGACAGAAAAATCAAGCTCGTCAACATGATCTAGGTCATGTTCATTCGTCGGGTTCTTCCGTGCCAACGCCGGACTTGCTATCTGTGGGAGTATGATCCGGCCAAGCACCAGACGCTACTAGAGGTCTTCGGCACGACGCACGAAGACAGCTGGAAAGTGCTCTTCAAGGCCGGCGAGACGCCACCGCCCACAACCGAGGATCGCGGGCTTAGCTCAAAACGTCACGCTAATTCGGTAAGTTCTATAATGTTTTCAAGGTGTACCCTTTACTAGCATATTTTGAGGAAAAGCCTAAGCTTTCCTACCCATATTTTCAGGCCTGGATTGAGGTAGCAGAGGGGATTAACTATCCGGCTCCACTGCCCGAAGACCAAGAATTCCCATTACTGACGAAAATGCTATTTCCAGCACCATATGAGGTGCCAGAGAAGACGGCCAAGAAAGCGGCCAAAGGTGCCAAGAAGGGCCCTCGCCGAAAAGGCGTTCTGGACGTGTCGCCGAAGACGAAACTCCTTCTTCGTCCGCTGACGACGACGACGAAGAGGAGGAGGAAAACGACTCCCCACCTGAAGTGGGGAGGAGGAGGAGGGCGGCTCCCACGAATATGGAGGCAAAAGCGCCCAAGAGGGAAAAAGCTCCTTTGCGGATAACTCCGCGTGGGATGTCGATAGCAGCCCGGAGCGACCTCGCCGGACCAAACCTCGGGCCACATCGTAAGTATCAGAGTCCAAAAACGTCTAGCCTTCCCGGTTTGTATTATTGATATACTTTAAATCTTGTCATTGCAGCCCGACACGTGATGGCTCCCCGCGATCCTCGACAGAGGATTCGCTAGACTCGAAGGAGATGGCTAGCATGTCTCCGCCACCTGCTCATTCTGCCTCGCCCAAGGGTGATGACGAGGTGGTGTCCCAAAAGACCTTCCCAGATCGGGGGGAGGTTCCGTAGATCGTCAAGGTGGAGCCCCAGGATAACTCCTCGACCGCCGGACATATGGGGGAAAAAGCCCCCATGGGGACTGATGACGGGGCGCGAGTTCCTTTCGGCCCTCGCCCGGATACCCTTCTGGAGACCTACATGGCTCCGGAGTGCAGCGAACGGCCTTCCCCGAAAGGAGGAGATGTGCATGTTCCGCCGGTGACCTCTGTTTAACCGAAGGCACCGGATAATCTGTTGGAGGCGCTACGAGGCGCCTCCATTATGGATGAACACCGTGCCCTCATGGGCACGGTGATCGAGAAGGTTCAGTTCGTCAAGAGCGGACTGATCGAAGCCTGCACTAGCCTTCTAACGGGCTTTGAGGTAAGTAGTGTGATTGTAGGAAGAATATCACAGTGTAGACAGTAGCCCCTGATGCTCTGTTCAGTGTTCGGAAAGAAAAAGTCGAACAGAGGATCAAAAATAATTATCGTAGGAGTCTAACAAAAAGGTGTCTATGTGAATAAGCAGGCCTCGTTGCGGGCTGCTACCGCTCAAACCGCGGAGGTCTCCGGACTGAAGCAGAAACTGGAGCGGGCCGAGGAAGAGCTCGGCCTCGTGAAGAAGCAGCTGGAGGATAGCCAAGGTATGCAGTAACTTGCCGGTATATTGAAGAATAAATTGTTCAAGCTGACTAAAGTGTCATGAACTTTATTAGGGGCCACGACCGAAATGGCGGCCCTCAAAAAGGCGTTAGCCGAGGCCGAGGACAAAGCGGCCAAGGAACGCGCCGCGCGCGAGAAACACGAGGCCCTGGTTAGCAAGGCCCAGCAAGAGCTCCAGGACGCCGTCGAGAAGCTCAAGTCCTTGGAGCGCGATTTTAAGACGCAAGAGTCCGAACTTGCGAAGGCCCGTCAGAGCGCACAGGATGCCCGAGCCGAAGCCTAGAGAGCCCTCCAAGAGATTCAGGCGGCCAAGAAGATTACGGCGGGTAAGTCTTTCGCTATGCAAAGCCAGTAGGCAAAGGAAACATTCCTTGTACTGACCTGCATTTGAGTTTTCCAGGGGTGTTTACGAATCTGCCGCGCAGCATATCAGATGTTGACGAGTTTTATCGAGCCGAAGAGGGGATGTCTACGGAGAAGCTATTCTGGTCTCAATATTTTGGACCAGAAAATCCGGTGCCCTTTAGCAACCAGCTGAAACAGCTGGTCGAGCTGCATAGGTCGGCTGAGCTAGCCATGATGGACCTGATTGGCCGGCTGTGGCCTGCCGAGCCCGTACCCAGCAGCTACTTCGGACTTGTGAAGTGGCTCGTGAGTGCCCGCCCACGGCTCGAAGCCGTGAAGAGATCGGTCTGCATTGAAGGTGCACGGATGGCCTTTACCCGCGTCAAGACGCATTGGGCGAAGCTGGTGACCGAGGGGCCTGTAAGTGCATCTAGTGCCACCCCTAGTTGGTTTTGGAGTATTGACGACAAACCCGGTTGAGGGACTAATGTGTTTGTGAGAATTGCAGGATAACACAGGTAGTAGTCCCTCATTAATTCGGTTTACCTACCGGAGATGACCCCTAAAAATGTATGAAGACATTGAAGACAATGGTGGTATGTGAAGACAATCACATCGAAGCTTATGACTCGAGCACGTGAAGATTATGAAGTGCGAAGACATAGTTGTTTCGTAGTTTCCTTTTCTTCTTTGTTGAGTCATGGGAACCACCGTACTGTTCAGTGGTGTCCAAGTGAACAAAGTCAGAGTGACTGAAGTGATGCTCAACCAAATCCTATGTCTTCGAGCGAAGACAATGAGAGCAAATCTTATCCAGAGCTGGATGAGTCAGCTTTACTTGTAGCCCAAGTCAAGCTGCCGAGTGTGTTTGAAATCTGACCGTTGGAACACGTGTCAGTTCCTTAGTGACCCAGGGTCATTTCGGACAAATCAGGTCGGGTTGCCTAGTGGCTATAAATAGCCCACCCCCTACACCATAAATTGGTGGCTGCTCAGAGTTAGTGCACGGCTTTTGTCGTTTGAGAGCAACCCACCTCCGAAGCTTTTGAGAGAGAGAAATCCTTGCGAGGACAAAGCCCAAAAAACCCAGAGCCAAAGAGTGTTAGTTTCTGTCCGCGTGACCTGAAGACTTGTTACACTTGAGGACTGTGAATCCTCCAGCCGGTTAGGCATCGCGTTCTTGAGAGGCTCAACACACATGTATTCATGAACGCCCTGACTTCAAGACACTCGATCCGTCTGACATACTTGAGAGGCTCAACACACATGAGTTTCAGCTAGCTGAGAAAAGAGACATCTATGGTCCCAACTATGGCCGAACTCGCGCTTTGAAGGCAAAGGTTGTTTCCTCATCTGAAGAAGAATCTGACTGCAGTTCTGGTGATCCTGAAGACATTGGAAAGGAGCTTGCTATGCTTGTGAAGAAGTTCCAGAAGTTCACCAAGAAGAAATGCTTCAGAAAGTCTTCACGATCCAACTCAAGAAATGATGAAGCTTCTACTCATGACCACAAGAAGAGAACATGCCACAAGTGCAAGAAACCTGGTCACTACATCTCTGAGTGTCCACAGTGGGACAATGAAAACAAGAAGAAGAAAAAAAGCAAGGAATATGATTCTGATGACAAGAAGAAGAAATCCTCAAAGTCTTCTTCCAAATCTTCATCGAAGTCTTCATCACACAAGAAGAGCTCATCTGGCAAGGCTCATGCTTTTGTTGGCAAGGAGATGGATTTAGAGGAGGAGTCTGCTTCTGAGGAGGCGGAGGTGGAGTCTGAGGAGGAGTCCGACTCTGGCGTTGCAAGTCTGGCTCTAGCTACAGCCTACGTTGCCAAGTCCATCTTCAGCACTGAAGACAATGGCTCCGTCACCAACGCTGATGCTAATGACAAGGACGACTCCGCTCCCACCTACTGCTTCATGGCACGCGGTGCCAAGGTAAACTCACGCGATGCTTACTTTCAAACATCTAGTGAAGATGACTCTGATTGTGAATCCAAACCCAGCTACAAAACACTTGCTAAAATTGCAACTGAACAACAGAAAGCTATGGAACATATTCAAAAACTGTTAGAAAAAAGCGATGACCTGTTGGACGCGGAAATGACCCGATCTCAGTCCTTAATTGAAGACATAAAAAATCTTCATGTTAAGTACGAGGAACTTGAAAATCGTCATGAAACTCTCTCAACAACTCATGAAAAGCTTTCCTACGATTATCTTCAAAGGAAGCAAGAACTTGAGAAATTGAGAGCGGCTCATGAAGATCTTCAAAAAGAGGATGAGTCACTTTGCGCTCAACATATCAGTCCCGCTCAGGAAGGATTTGAACCACCATGTTTAAAATGCCTTGAGCGTGATAACGCTACTTCTGTTGCTGAATGTTCTACTGCTGCTACTGGTGCAATATCTTCAACTGTTGATGTGGTAACTAACCCCTCTACCGAGGATGCCACTACTATTGCTGATGAAAATGCTAGGTTGAAGACATTGCTTGAGACAGGAATGTACAAAAGTCTCAAAGGGCATCAGACACTGTGTGATGTCCTCAAAAAGCAGATTCTGAACCGAAACCCTAGAAAAGAGGGTGTTGGGTTTGAGAGGAAAATGAATGTTGATGGTTCTTACTGGAAGCCTGAGCAGTACCCCAAAACCACATGGGTTGCTGCAAAGGGACCTTCAATGGATCCATCCACCTTATCTGGCTTCACTTGTGCTAACCCAATTATCATTGATGAATCCTTTGATGCAAACTATAAACGGTTTAAGAATCAGAATGGTGAAGTGTTTGCCAGGTATATTGGTACTAACTGCAGGAATGGACCACCTATGAAGAAGATCTGGGTGCCCAAAAAGTGTCTTGAGAATCTTCCTGTGAATGTCATCATGACACCACAAGGGAAGAAGACTAACCCCAGACCAAAGACTTCATATGGCCCAAAGGCTTCATAAAGACACATGACTCACCTGAGTTACCCTAACGCCAATGTTTTGCAGGGAAATCATACTCAAACTTATGAATATGAGCGCGTGTCATCAAACCGCTATGTTCATAAGACTAAGAACTATTCTGCTTATTCATATGAGTACTATTCACCTCCTGCAAGGCTATTTGCTAGGGCTCCAAAGCCGAAGTTCTCAGATGCTGCACTTAGACTCATTGCTTCTAAGCCACCCCTGAAAATGTGGGTGGTTAAGAAAAATTAACTTCCTTTTGCAGGGAAAGGTCTCCAGCCGGAAATCAAAGGCGTTCGATGCTATTGCTGGGGACCTAAAACATCTTGTAGGGAACAAGATAAAATGCCCAAATGGTCTTACTATGTATTTTGTTCCTGAATCGCTTGCCAATCATCCTATCAGTCCTAACCTTGATCTGAGCTTTGATAATCCTCTTGTGCGTCAAATGTTTATGCTTCACAATACTCTTGCTGAAGCCTATCCCCCTAACTGTACTGTAGGGTATGACACCTCATGCTTCAGAATGGATTATGGACAGCGGATGCACTAATCATATGACTGGTGATCGAAGTCTTCTAATGGACTCAACCTTACGTCCATCTGACAAGAGTCACATCACATTTGCTGACACTGGTAAAAGAAAGGTATTGGGTCTAGGTAGAGTTGCAATCTCAAAGGATCAGCACATGGATAAAGTGATGCTTGTTGAATCCCTTGGTTTCAACTTAATGTCTGTCTCAATGCTTTGTGACTTGAACATGATTGTGATATTTGGAAAATATCATTGCCTTGTATTAATGGAATCTGACAAGTCTCTAGTCTTTGAAGGGTATCGAAAAGATGATTTGTACATGGTAGATTTCTCAGCAGGACCACATCTTGCCGTATGTCTACTAGCAAAGGCTTCAGAGTGCTGGCTCTGGCATCGGAGGCTAGGACATGCGGGCCTGAGGAATCTGTACACTCTCGCGAAGAAGAAACACGGCATAGGCATCGAGGGCGTCAAGTTCAAGAAGGATCACTTATGTGGTGCCTGCGAAGCTGGAAAGATGACGAGGGCCAAGCACCCCTCGAAGACAATCATGACGACATCTCAACCCTTCGAGCTGCTACACATGGACTTATTTGGCCCTACTCACTACTCTACTCTCACTAGTACTGCTTGTCTCTATGGCTTCGTCATTGTTGATGATTATTCAAGATATACGTGGGTGCATATAATCCTCTACAAGACTGAAGTGCAGGATGTCTTCAGACGCTTCGCTAACCGTGCCATGAATAACTATGGCGTCAAGATCAAGCATATCAGAAGTTAACAACGGCACAGAGTTCAAGAACATCGGCCTCGACCTTTACCTGGATACATTGGGCATCACTCACGAGTTCTCCGCTCCGTACACTCCTCAGCAGAATGGCATCGTGGAGCACAAGAACCGAACCCTCATTGAGATGGCTCGGACGATGCTTGATGAATACAAGACTCCAAGAAAGTTCTGGCCCGAAGCCATTGATACTGCATGCCATGTCATCAACCGTGTTTATCTTCACAAGCTTCTGAAGAAGACATCCTATGAACTCCTGACTGGTAAGAAGCCAAATGTTAGTTACTTCAGAGTATTTGGTGCTAGGTGCTGGATCAAGGATCCACATCACACTTCTAAATTTGCACCGAAAGCACATTAAGGTTTTATGCTTGGTTACGGAAAGGATTCGCACTCCTACAGAGTCTTCAACCTCTTTCACTATAAAGTGGTTGAAACTGTAGATGTGTGGTTCGATGAGACTAACGGCTTGCAAAGAGAGCACCTGCCAAATGTGCTAGATGAAGATCCACCTAGTGAATCCATCAAGCTCATGGAAACTGGAGAGACCATACCTTCTGAGGCACAGGCTGAAGAGGAACTCATCATTTCTGCACCTAATCAACTTGAAGCCAATGCTCAGCCTGAAGACAATCCTCCAAATGATGACAATGATCGGCAAGAGCAAAATCTTCGTCCAGTTCATCCTCGTGTTGCAAATGAAGTACAGATTGAGAAGATAATTGATAGCATCAATGCACCAGGTCCACTCACTCAATCAAGAGCAACACAACTAGCAAATTTATGTGGGCACTTTGCATTTGTCTCAATATCAGAACCCAAGAAAGTTGTTGAAGCCTTCATGGAACCTGAATGGATTCAAGCTATGCAAGAAGAGCTTCAACAGTTCAAGCTGAACAATGTGTGGGAACTAGTCAAGCGTCCTGACCCTCGCAAGCACAACATAATAGGCACCAAATGGATATATCACAACAAGCAAGATGAGCATGGTCAAGTTGTCAGAAACAAGGCTCGTCTCGTTGCTCAAGGATACACTCAAGTTGAAGGGATTGACTTCGATGAAACGTTTGCTCCTATGGCTAGGCTTGAAGCCATTTGCATACTGCTAGCCTACGCAAATCATCACAACATCCTTCTGTATCAAATGGATGTGAAGAGTGCTTTCCTCAATGGCAAGATTGAAGAAGAAGTGTATGTTGCACAACCACCTGGCTTTGAAGATCCAGAACATCTTGATATGGTATACAAGCTTAACAAGGCATTGTATGGCCTCAAACAAGCCCCTCGTGCTTGGTATGACACACTCAAAGGCTTCCTGAAGAGCAAAGGCTTCAAACCTGGTTCCTTGGATCCCACACTCTTCACGAAGACATATGATGGTGAACTGTTTGTGTGCCAAATATATGTGGATGACATTATCATCGGCTGCACTAACCAGAAATACAGTGATGAGTTTGGACACATGATGCAAGAGCAATATCAGATGTCCATGATGGGTGAGCTGAAGTTCTTCCTTGGTCTTCAAATTTGTCAGCAAAGCAACGGCATCTTCATATCTCAAGAAAAATATCTCAAAGGCTGCCTGAAGAAGTTTGGAATGCAAGACTGCAAAGGTTACACGACGCCAATGCCAACCAAAAGTCATCTGGGTCCTGACGCCAATGGTAAAGAGTTCGATCAAAAGGTATACCGCTCCATGATTGGTTCTTTACTTTATTTATGTGCATCTAGGCCAGATATCATGCTTAGTGTTTGCATGTGTGCCTGATTCCAAGCGGCACCAAAGGAATCACATCACTTAGTTGTGAAGCGAATTCTTCGATATTTGGCTTACACCCCAACACTAGGATTGTGGTATCCAAAGGGCTCAGAGTTTGATCTAGTCGGATTCTCGGATGCTGATTATGCTGGTGACAAGGTAGATCGCAAGTCTACATCAGGCACATGTCACTTTCTGGGACGATCACTTGTCTGTTGGTCTTCAAAGAAGCAGCACTGTGTGTCGCTCTCCACTGCTGAATCTGAATACATTGCTGCTGGATCTTGCTGTGCTGCAGCTTCTATGGATGAAGCAAACTCTTAAGGACTATGGCATCCATCTGAAACAAGTACCACTCTACTGCGACAATGAAAGCGCCATCAAGGTTGCCAACAACCCAGTTCAGCACTCGAAGACAAAGCACATTGAAATTTGTCATCACTTTCTCAGAGATCATGTCATGAAGGAAGATATTGATATCATTCACGTCAACACTGAAGAGCAATTGGTAGATATCTTCACAAAGCCCTTGGATGAGAAAAGGTTTTGCAAGTTGCGCTGTGAGCTAAATATCTTGGAATCCTTGAATGTCCTGTGATTAGGCACACATCCTAACACTTATGCATGTTGATGACTTAGATGTGCAACACACGAAGTAATGTATGTCTTCAATCAATGAAGACTTATACTCTGAGTGTGAATACATTAATGCGGAATTTGACTTCGGAGCGCCACGATAATTGTGCGCCGCGTCTGGGTCTAATACTTCCTATACGGTGGGTAACGCCACCACCAAATTCTTGTCTGGAGTGTTTTCTCTTGGCGTTACATTTGCTAAGTCTTCGCATTTGATTTATCTTCAACATTGATTTGTCTTCATGATGATCTTCACTTTGTTGATTTAGTCTTATTCATATATATACATATATTTGTGTTCTGTCCTCTACAGCATTACTTATAGCTATGTCTTCTCATTTGAATCTTTTGAACTAAGTGAATGTGATCGGACCCTAACCTCTTCTATGCTTCTTCCTCAAATTCTATCTATCCAAATCATATGCATTCTATTGAAACCGCCGAATGTCTTCTCTGCATCATTGTCAGCAAAAGGTACAGAGACAAACATTGAATCTGTTTTAAATGCTCAATCCTTATTGCCTGAAACCCGGAGAAGCCGGAACGACCACCCGACAGTCCAGGCGTGCGTGGGGACATGGAACAACTTCCAATGTGTTGCATGTTCGCCACGTGTCCCTCAGATGTGAACCGCCAGGGGCACCTGCGTAATTGCACTGTGTTGTCCCTCTCCCTATAAATGCACATCACATCGCGATCAAAATCTTTCTTCCACCTCTCCACCTCGACAAACCCTAGTGCCACCGCTAGCCCTCGACGACGCCAGCGACGAAGCGCTTAGCTGCCGCGACCTCACCGACGCCGTCCTCACGCCGGCCTCGGACCTCGTCTTCTGCGCCGCTGCCGTAGGTGTCCTCCGTCGCCAAGTTAGGGCACGGAAGATCGAACTGCTCGGCCTCCTCTCTACTCCGTCTAGCAGTTCTTCATGTGGTAATTAAAACTCACTTTTTTACTGCCTTTTTGATCCAATAGATTCATCTTTCTTCACCAAAAGTGGTTTCTGAGGCCACAAATTTGGATCTATCATGTTCTGCATCTCATAATATGCCTAGTATATTCACTTATGCTTCACACATAGTTAGATTCCTCACTTGTACCTATTCTTGGATTCGTACAAATCTGGAACCAACTCTCAACATATAAGTGAATGTCTTCGCGCTATGAGGTCAATGTCTTCAAAACTGATTTATCTTCAAAATCTTCTGAGAATGCATATGACCTCTTCCCCTTCCCTCGCATCTCTAATGCTGTCACAGGTACATGTCCGTGGGAGAATCCCTTGGTTCTCATAGTCTGCATTCATTTGCAGAGTTCTTCTAGCATCACATTAATTCTCCCGAAGCTAGTTCTTGTCTGACCAGCAGATGGAAGACTTTGACAGCTTTGAAGCCATTCAGTCTGAACTTCATGGCCACAGAAAAGTCAACAAGGAAGGGAGGCAGGCAGCGCCGTGGGGGCACATCAAGGGATTTGCCACCAGATCTCTATGAGATGTACAAGACTGATCCAGAAGAGTTTTACAATCAGTGTAAAACTCGAATCCAGTGGATTCGAAGATATTGGGCCAAGCAATAGTTCAAATACAGGTTCGTGACCCAGGAGTATGCTGAGAAGAATGCCATCAAGTGTCCTTGGGGTGATATTCTCTTTCGAAATCTTCAACCCAAGAACAGAGTTGAAGCTATTGCTCAGGGTTTCTACCCCTGTATGGTCCGTGGACCACAGCCTGCCAATGCCTACCCATCATCATTGCTATGGTGTCGTGACGATAATCTTTTCAAGCGCAATTTTCAGACTACAAAGGCATCGGCCAAAGAGAACAAGAAATCATTGGGAGTAGACTTCAACCCAGGTCCTTCTGCTCCGCAGGCTAATGGCACACGTGATTCCAATCCCAATGTCATTGTCCCCTTCAACAACTTTGATGGTCTCCTCTTCTACATCGCCGCTCAGAGAGCCACAGTGGATCAGTCTGGAGATGAAGCTGATTCTGATGAAGCTCCTGCTCCCCCGAAGCCTCAAAAGCAAAAGAAACCCAAGGCTTCAAAGCCCTCCACTGCACCAAGAGCTTCGCGTGCGAAGCCTCTGGCCACTGCTCCTCCTGCACCAAGTGTGCATTCTAAAGATCTTTCTCGCATCTCCAAGACTGAGAAGAAGAAGAAGCCCATGCAGATTACTGGTCAAGCACTAACCCCAGCTGCTGTTCTGAGGAATGAGAATGAAGCCATTGATCTGTCAAGTGATGGCGACCTTGGCGATGATGCTCTCGAGCTGCTGATAAAGAGCAAGCAAGAGGCGAAAATCTTCAACGATCTTCCCCTTTTTGATGTGGACATCCTGAACAAGTTCATTGATGAGTGGTTTGACAGCCCAAACCTCAGTTTTGATGATCTTCAGCTCCCTATTGGCCTCAGCATCTCCTTCCACGGAGCCATTGCTCCTGAGCTGGCTCTAGCTCAGAGAATTGTTGAACTGAAGAACAAAATTGACTATGAAAAAGCCCAGTTCAAGAAGCATATGGCCAAGCTCAGTGTGACTGATGTCCAAAACTTCAAGCAAATGATGCATGAGCTCAAGGAGGCGTTTCACAAGAAACGTGACTAAGCTAAAGGTTCACGAGAGCGCATGAAACTCCTCGCTGCCAAATGTGTTCAAGCTTACAATGAAGCCGAGAAGCGCAAGGCACTTGGGCGTCCTGGCATCGACCCCAAGATGGCTGCCAAGAAGAAGAAGCCTGCTGTGGCCCCAACTGAAGCATCCAGGCGGGAAGAACCTCACATTGTCTTCCCCGCCAGTCTGACAGGCGTGAAGCCAAAGGTCCCCACAGTAGCTTCAGGACTCAAGAAAACAAGGACAGCTGAAGCCGAAGCCAGAAAGCGCAAGTCCAAGAACACCACTGACGATGCTCCACCAACCAAGAAAAGAAAGACAAAGAAGAAAGATCGGGCTGCTCCCACAGAGCCCCTTGTCGTCGAGCCAATCTCTGTTGCTCGTCCTGCCTCCACACATCAAGAGCGTCGTTTGATAGTTCACGAGCCTGCTACCACAGAGGCTCCTAAAGCTCAAGAAGATCCATCTGTTGACCACACCGCAGCTGAAGACATTGGTCCCCAAGACAGTGTAGATGATGATGAAGTCCTTCCTCAGATCGAGCATGAAATGGTATCATCGCCTGTTCTAACGAACAGCGAACTCATCAGCATTGGTCGTCCTTTGATGCCAATTGCTCAGGATGATTCATGGGCTAATCACCCTCAAGACTCCCCCCGTGAAGAAGAATCACCAAGTACTCCCCCGACTCAAGTCACCACTCTGGTGCTTGATGATGACGACTTTGAGGCCCAGCCAACTCCCTCTCCACAAGCGTCGCCCGTATTTCACAGGCTTCGCAAAGGACCAAGGCCCCAAGTCACTCTTTCAAGTGTTCCAGAAGGAGAAGAGCACCACCACTCAGTATCACGCCAAGTGTTTCCTGAAGCCACTCCAACTGTGAACATCTCAGAGTCTGAAGCCAAAGCTGCTGAAGACATTCCGGCTGCATCAGCCGATGAACAAGAGGAACCCCGTCAAGAAGAAGAACGTGTTGCTACACCCCCGTCCAACCAAGAAGTTGTCCTCGAGGAGAACGTGTCCGACCCTCCAGCTACTCAAGTGGAGGTTGATAACATTGAGGCGGCCACCAACACCAATACTGAAGCCAATGACATTGTCATGGCTGAAGCAAATGTTGCGCTTGAGGTCAATGTGGCGCCAGAAGTTGATGAGCCTGAAGCTTCTAATGCACCTGAAGTCAATATTGCACCTGAAGCCATTATACCACTTGTAGCTCATGTCAATGCCGATGCTCCTGTACCGCCTCCAAGGCCACACACTATCGAACTAGCATTTGATCGCGGTCAACCTGTCATGGTTCGCTGGCCCATTCTGGTTCCTCCTCCTGCTCCCGGACCTCAATTTGACTATCATGTGGAGCACAGGCCTCAGGTCCAGAAGCCAAAATCGAGGCTGCCAAGGTTTCCAGGTACTGCATCTTCACCAGGATCTTTCAATGTGAATGGCTTCATTGCACACAACACCTTCTTTGACAGTGACAAGAACCCATACTCAAGGCCCAGAATTTCATCTGATCGGTTCTGGAGCTATCAGCAACGCAGTTATTACTCTTGTGTTCTTTATGATCAAGGGCGCATCTTTCCCCATATGCGTCTAGATTGCGAAGCTATTGCTGGCCTGCCCTGCCTAGAAGAAGCCCTTGATTGTTTCCAAGATGCTGGTCTGCTGCAATTTGTGACTGATAAAGAGCACTGGAACGAAGAGCTTCTGCTACAATTCTATGCTACCCTCCACATTCGCGGCTACAACAGGGATCCGAAGACTTGGATCCTTGAGTGGATGACAGGCAATGTACATCACGAAGCCAAAGCTCTTGATATTATTGAGCTCACTGGCCTGCCCACTCCAGGTGAACTCTTTGAGCCTGGTTGTCAGCTTCACCGCAATGCTTTGGAGAGCATCTTCCAGAAGCCTGAGCCCAACATGAGCCAAATGCTAAGCATGATGAAGCCACTGCCACGCGACGCTGAATATCCAAGGGAATTCCTTGTTGAAGACCTAGAGTATCTGCCCCGCACTATTTATCATATTATCAGGCGAACTCTATGGCTTATCAAGGGACATTCTCCTGCCGCGAAGCTTGAAGGAGAAATGAAGACATTGGTTTTCTATATCTTCAATGGCATCAGCTTCAATGCTCAAGACTTCTTCATCAGGCAATTGGCTGCATCTGGCTCTGATCTCTTTGGTATGAAGTTCTACGCTCCATGGGTAATGCGCCTTATCAAGCTTCACTCTGTTGTCAACTATCAGCCGTCTGCGCGCAACCATCTGATATTCTTACCAGAGGTTGATATGTCTGTCGAAGCCATCTACCCAGAGCCTGCCAAGGAGCCCATTTATCTTCACAACACCGATCACCAAAGCTTCACTCAACCGATTGAAGGTGTTCTGGCTGCTACTCATGTTTATCCTTTGGCTGGCAATACACGTGCACCTCATCGTGCCCATACTGAAGCCACTGAAAGCACAATTGCTCAAAGGCCTCGAAAGTGTTCTCGTGTTCTCAATGACCGAGAGCTTCTCGTTGCCTTGCATCAAAAGCAAGATAAGCATCACGACTGGCTGAAGCATCAGATGCAAAGCCTCTTGGTGGATGTCAATTGCATTCACAACCTTGCCACCTAAAATGCTTTTGTCACTCATGAAACCTATCGGAGGTCGTGGAAGAGTCTGACATTGCTCAGTGCTGAAGCTGATCTTCAAGACGATGGCTTCACAGAGAGATTCAAATTCGACTCCACTCCTCCCAGGAATGTTGTCTTGCGTCGGACTCCCTCACTTGAAGACTCTGACAATTCTTCCTCGGCTGCAACTGTTAATGCCAGAGTCATTGATGATGAAGATGATGCTACATCACCACCTCCAACTTCGGCACGTATCGACACTGCACCAAGTTCTTCTGCACCACCGAACCTCAACGACGACCCTGCTGCTTCACCTACTCCTCATGGGAACGAGTAGAGGCTCTATGTCTTCAAACCTTTTTGGTCCTTACTGACAAAAGGGGGAAAAGCGTATGAGTTGATAGTCTTCAAGCGGGTCCATATGGGTGGTTGCTATACTTTTGATACTTCTGGTTCTTTGAGTTGTAACACTTAAACTTGATGGTCGTCTACTACTTTTTCTGCTATTTTGTGATGCGGTGATAAATTCGGCATGTGCGATGATAAATCCGGCACGAAGTCATATTGCTGACGTCCATTTTTCATTATGCATGTCATTATCTTCATTATATCTTTTCATGCATGATGAATTGTCTTCATAAGTTGTAGAGGATCTCCACAAGTACAACTTGCCATTTGCATTAGCATTCCAAAAGACAAAATACTTATATGCACATCTTCAGGGGGAGCCTGTCACTACTTACGAAGACAATGTCTTAATTCTTTACAATTTCACATACTTTTATCCCCGTTGAAAACTTCAACCAGTTTGTCATCAATCACCAAAAACTCCAAAAATATTTCAGTGTGTTTAACTTCTTTTCTTTTTATTTGGGTTGTACAGAGGAGAAGACCACGATGAAAATGTTGAGTGGCTCTCATATGAATAACTGTTGATCTAATAAAGATCCCATTTTACCTTGTCTTCTCCTGTTGAATAAAATATTTGCAGATTCCAGCTTAGTCCACGGCACTCTTGCACTATTATTATTTTCACATCGTTCGGTCGTGCAAGTAAAAGGCAATAATGACGATATTCGATGAACTGATCGTGGCAGAGAGAAACGGGTATGAACTCGACTTGTTCTATTTGTGTAAATATGTTTAACCTAGTATCCATGATTCAGCCCATTATGGTTAAACATGTTTGCAATGACAATTAGAGATTATAGTTTCTCATGCCATGCATAAGTAGCTGGGAGTGGATAATGATTTATCTTGGATATCAGCATTACATTAAAATGATTGTGATGTGGTATGATGATATGGTATCCTCCTCTGAATCTTCAAGTGGCTTGACTTGGCACATGTTTATGCATGTAGTTGAATCAAAACCAACATAGCCTCTATGATATTTATGTTCATGGTGTTCATATCCTACTCATGCTAGTGTCCAATGTTACTTATGCATAATGCATGTTCATGATCATTGTTGCTCTCTAGCTGGCCGCTTCTCAATCTAATTGCTAGCCTTTGCATGTACTAAGTGGGAATTCTGCTTGTACATCAAAAACCTTGAACCCAAAGTTATTCCAGATGAGTCCACCATATCTACCTATATGCAGTATTACCCTGCCATCCTAAGTAAATTTGCATGTGCCACCTCTAAAAACTTCTAATAAATATCCTTTTGTATGCCTGGATCGTTCATGGAATGACAGGAGGTGGTCAATGTCGGTGTCAAAACCAGCGGATCCCGGGTAGGGGGTCCCGAACTGTGCGTCTAGGATCGATGGTAGTAGGAGATGGGGGACACGATGTTTACCCAGGTTCGGGCCCTCTCTATGGAGGTAATACCCTACTTCCTGCTTGATTGATCTTGATGAATATGAGTATTACAAGAGTTTATCTACCACGAGATCATAATGGCTAAACCCTAGAAGTCTAGCCTGAATGACTATGGTAATGAATATCCTATCCGGACTACACCCTCCGGTTTATATAGACACCGGAGGGATCTAGGGTTACATAGAGTCGGTCACATAGGAAGGAATCTTTATAGTTGGTCGCCAAGCTTGCCTTCCACGCCAAGGAGAGTCCAATCCGGATACGGGTACGGTCTTCGGCCTTCATGTCTTCAAAGCCCATCAGTCCGGCCCATGGATAACAGGCCGGACGCCCGAGGACCCCTTAGTCCAGGACTCCCTCAGTAGCCCCTGAACCTGGCTTCAATGACGAGGAGTCCGGCGCACAGATTGTCTTCGGCATTGCAAGGCGGGTTCCCTTTTTTCCGAACTCCAAGATAGTCTTCGGATGCAGTGATAGTATCTGGACCTGTCATACACACCATACACAACTGCAGAGAGAATACAATTTTACACGAGTTCCATCCGCTGACAACTTTTTGTAGCATAACACTACGTCTGACCGGTCATAATTCCAATCCGTTTTTTGTGTTCGACGCCCCACGTCCTGAGACGCAGTTGCCCTTGGCACGTCTTGTCAAGGTAGAGATCGTGTCCCCTTATCGCGGGATTCTCATCAATGCGGGTATGGATAACCCAACCGTGCCGTTTATACAGCCCTTGGGAATAAGCGAGTTTTTAGGGTGAGTGGGGAGGCGCTTGATATTCGCGGCCTTTATAAGGGGATAAGGATTCCCTTCCTTCACCCACACCCTTTCTCTCCTTCAGTCCCTCCGCCCTTGAGCTCCAGCACCCAAGCTTTAGCTTCTCCTCGTTCGAGAAAGCACTCCAATCATGTCCGGATCCGGAGCTGGAGGCAAGTGGATGGCCTCCTCCGTTAGAAGAAGGACATCACGGAGCTCCGGGAGGCCGGATATTTGGCCAAGGAGATTGCTCATCGACTCCTGGTGAAAGGGCAAATCGTCCCTACTCCCGAGCCCCATGAGAGGGTTGTGTTTCTCACACATTTTGTCCGCGGGCTGGGATTCCCTCTCCACCCGTTCGTCCGCGGACTGATGTTTTACTATGGGATAGACTTTCATGACCTAGCCCCTAACTTTATTCTCAACATCACGGCACTCATTATCGTGTGCGAAGCCTTTCTCCGCATCCCACCTCATTTCGGCCTATGGCTGAAGACCTTCGATGTGAAGCCGAAGGTGGTGAGCGGTCAACAAGCAGAGTGCGGAGGCGCCACGGTGGGCAAGATGCCCAATGTCACCTGGCCCGAAGGCTCCTTTGCGAAAACGGTGAAGGGGTGGCAATCGGGGTGGTTCTACATCACCGAGCCACGCGATGCTGACTGGGCGGCGGCCACCAAATTCCGATCTGGAACCACGATGCGGCTCACCTCCTGGCAAGAGAAGGGCCTAACCTGGGGTCCCTCGGACGAGCTGACTGGGCTCCGGACGTGCGTCCAGAACATGATAGACAGAAAAATCAAGCTCGTCAAGGTGATCCAGGTCATGCTCATTCGTCGGGTTCTTCCGTGCCAACGCCGGACTTGCTATCTGTGGGAGTATGATCCGGCCAAGCACTAGACGCTACTAGAGCTCTTCGGCACGACGCACGAAGACATCTGGAAAGTGCTCTTCAAGGCCGGCAAGACGCCACCACCCACGACCGAGGATCGCGGGCTTAGCTCAAAACGCCAGGCTAACTCGGTAAGTTCTATAATGTATTCAAGGTGTACCCTTTACTAGCATATTTTGAGGAAAAGCCTAAGCTTTCCTACCCATATTTTTAGGCCTGGATTGAGGTAGCAGAGGGGATTAACTGTCCGGCTCCGCTGCCCGAAGACCAAGAATTCCCAATACTGACGAAAATGCTATTTCCAGCACCTTATGAGGTGCCAGAGAAGATGGCCAAGAAAGCGGCCAAAGGGGCCAAGAAGGGCCCTCGCCGAAAAGGCGTTCTGGACGTGTCGTCCGAAGACGAAACTCCTTCTTCGTCCGCTGACGACGACAACGAAGAGGAGGAAAATGACTCACCACCTGAAGTGGGGAGGAAGAGGAGGGCGGCCCCCACGAATCCGGAGGCAAAAGCGGCCAAGAGGGAAAAAAGCTCCTTTGCGGATAACTCCGCGTGGGATGTCGATAGCAGCCCGGAGCGACCTCGCCGGACCAAACCTCGGGCCGCATCATAAGTATCAGAGTCCAAAAATGTCTAGCATTCCCGGTTTGTATTATTGATATACTTTAAATCTTGTCATTGCAGCCCGGCACGCGATGGCTCCCCGCGATCCTCGACAGAGGATTCGCTAGACTCGAAGGAGATGGCTAGCATGTCTCCGCCACCTGCTCATTCTGCATCGCCCAAGGGTGATGACGAGGTGGTGTCCCAAAAGACCTTCCCAGACCGGGGGGAGGTTTCGGAGATCGTCAGGGTGGAGCCCCAGGATGACTCCTCGGCCGTCGGACATATGGGGGAAAAGCCCCCATGGGGACTGGTGACGGGCCCCGAGTTCCTTTTGGCCCCCGGACGGATACCCTTCCAGAGACCTACATGGCTCCGGAGTCCAGCGAACGGCCTTCCTCGAAAGGAGGAGATGTGCCTGTTCCGCCGGTGACCTCTGTCCAACCGGAGGCACTGGATAATCTGCTGGAGGCGCTACGAGGCGCCTCCATTATGGATGAACACCGTGCCCTCATGGGCACGATGATCGAGAAGGTTCAGTTCGTCAAGAGCGGACTGACCGAAGCCTGCACTAGCCTTCTAACAGGCTTTGAGGTAAGTAGTGTGATTGTAGGAAGAATATCACAGTGTAGGCAGTAGCCCCTGATGCTCTGTTCGGTGTTCGGAAAGAAAAAGCTGAACGGAGGATCAAAAATAACTATCGCAGGAGTCTAACAAAAAGGTGTCTATGTGAATAAGTAGGCCTCGTTGCGGGCTGCTACCGCTCAAACCGCGGAGGTCTCCGGACTGAAGCAGAAACTGGAGCGGGCCGAGGAAGAGCTCGGCCTCATGAAGAAGCAGCTGGAGGATAGCCAAGGTATGCAATAACCTGCTGGTATAATGAAGAATAAATTCTTCAAACTGACTAAAGTGTCATGAACTTTATTAGGGGCCACGACCGAAGTGGCGGCCCTCAAAAAGGTCTTAGCCGAGGCCGAGGACAAAGCGGCCAAGGAACGCGCCGCGCACGAGAAGCACGAGGCCCTGGTTAGCAAGGCCCAGCAAGAGCTCCAGGACGCCGTCCAGAAGCTCGAGTCCTTGGAGCACGATTTTAAGACGCAAGAGTCTGAACTTGCGAAGGCCCATGAGAGCGCACAGGATGCCCAAGCTGAAGCCCAGAGCGCCCTCCAAGAGATTCATGCGGCCAAGAAGATTACGGCGGGTAAGTCTTTCGCTATGCAAAGCCAGTAGGCAAAGGAAACATTCCTTGTATTGACCTGCATTTGGGTTTTCTAGGGGTGTTTACGAATCTGCCGCGCAGCATATCAGATGCTGCCGAGTTTTATCGAGCTGAAGAGGGGATGTCTACGGAGAAGCTATTCTGGTCTCAATATTTTGGACCAGAAAATCCGGTGCCCTTTAGCAACCAGTTGAAACAGCTGGTCGAGCTGCACAGGTCGGCCAAGCTAGCCATGACGGACCTGATTGGCCGGCTGTGGCCTGCCGAGCCCGTACCCAGCAGCTACTTTGGACTTGTGAAGCGGCTCGTGAGTGCCCGCCCACGGCTCGAAGCCGTGAAGAGATCGGTCTGCATTGAAGGTGCACGGATGGCCTTTGCCCGCGTCAAGACGCATTGGGCGAAGCTGGATGCCAAGAAGCTGGTGACCGAGGGGCCTGTAAGTGCATCTAGTGCCACCCCTAGTTGGTTTTGGAGTATTGACGACAAACCTAGTTGAGGGACTAATGTGTTTGTGAGAATTGCAGGATAACATAGGTAGTAGTCCCTCATTAATTCGGTTTACCTACCGGAGATGACCCCTAAAAATGTATGAAGACATTGAAGACAATGGTGGTATGTGAAGACAATCACATCGAAGCTTATGACTCGAGAAGACATTCACGTGAAGATTATGAAGCGCGAAGACATAGTTGTTTCGTAGTTTCCTTTTCTTCTTTGTTGAGTCATAGGAACCACCGTACTGTTAAGTGGGGTCCAAGTGAACAAAGTCAGAGTGATTGAAGCGATGCTCAACCAAATCCTATGTCTTCGAGCGAAGACAATGAGAGAAAATCTTATCCAGAGCTGGATGAGTCAGCTTTACTTGTAGCCCAAGTCAAGCTGCCGCATGTGTTTGAAATCTGACCGTTGGAACACGTGTCAGTTCCTTAGTGACCCAGGGTCACTTCGGACAAATCAGGTCGGATTGCCTAGTGGCTATAAATAGCCCACCCCCTACACCATAAATTGGTGGCTGCTCAGAGTTAGTGCACGACTTTTGTCATTTGAGAGCAACCCACCTCCGAAGCTTTTGAGAGAGAGAGAAATCCTTGCGAGGACAAAGCCCAAAACACCCAGAGCCAAAGAGTGTTAGGCATCACTGAAGTCTTTCTGTCCGCGTGACCTAAAGACTTGTTACACTTGAGGACTGTGAATCCTCCAGCCGGTTAGGCGTCGCGTTCTGAGCATCCAAGAGTCATTGTGGATCGCCGGTGAACGAAGTCTGTGAAGGTTCGGAAGTCTACCTTGAAGACTTACCAGAGTGATTGGGTGAGGACTGGGTGTCCTTAGCTCAAGGGGAATAAGGTGAAGACGTGGTCTTCTGAGTTGAATCTCAGCCTCCCTAACCAGACGTACAGTTGTCACAGCAACTGGAACTGGTCCAACAAATCCTTGTCCTCACAAAGAGACTGGTTATATCTTCTCCCTCTCTTTACTTACGGTTTGTCTTTGTGAGGTCATTGCCTGCTTGCACTATCTGTTTGACTTCACTGTATAACTACTTGTTCTGATTGGCTTCATACTATCTTCCATCCTGATCATTACTACCTAGTTGCTATTAGTCTTCGTGCTTTCACTTCTTTGAATACTTGACTAGGGCTTGCCTAGTGTAGTCTACCTTCCGCTGCATGTTAATAGGTTCGTTCTATTGTTTGTCTTCGAAACTTCCATGTTTTGAAGACTTTCATAAAAATCGCCTATTCACACCCCCTCTAGTCGATAACTAGCACTTTCAGGGCCGCCTGAGAGCAAGGAGCATCGTCGACCCGAGCTATATTTTGGTAGTGTCCTAGAGGGGTCCCGCCTTGTAGCGGAGCAATGTTCGAAGGATGTTATATTCCCATGAAAACATTCGTATTATCCTGTCCTGTAATATGGAACAATGATGTTGTGTAATATAATGCTTGTGATTTAAATTTTACCTCCTGTGCGGCCGTTTATGAGATCTGAGGGTTGACCAGTCGTCGGCTTTTGCCCCCACGTAGGTAGTACGGGGGTGTTCGGGATAAATCTAAACACTCTTTACTCCACATTCTGGTCCTTAAAGGAGGTGTTTAGCGCAACGAACAAGGCAATCAGACTATGCGGCCTTTACCGCCCTCACTTAGCCATAGGAGTTTGACAATAAGAAATTTGGCGAAGCCCCTTGTATTCGGAAGACCGAACTAGGGGCGTAACACACGCCTAATCGGGGAAACCGATTCCTCGCATGAAGCGGAGAAAATCTCTTACGATTTGGACCTCTCGAACAGCTGACCAGCTCTCGCCGCATCATGACAGTCAGTTTTCGGCTTTCTCTACTGAGGTGCTCGTCCGGAAGAACCGGGACACAATCGCAGTAGTTCTCCCTATACTACCCTAGCCGATATAGCGGAACGTAAGGTAGTAAGCACAGGAGCCGGGCAACCCAACTATTAACCAAAGACATGATTCGGAGCCGATGCATATAATGCTATAAGTTCGGGGTGCCGAACTATACTGTAAAAGTATTCGGACTTTTGTTGCCGTAATTCGGGGCATGATGAAGCCCCTGGCGCAGTAATACATACCAAAATGTACGCGTGCAACTAGTAATAAATACAAAGGAAGAAAGGGGAAGATTAAGTAAAAACTGACGCTTCCCTTTATTTTTATAATGTGATTAATACGTCGAGGCATATTGGTACATGCAATATGATAAGCAAAAAAAGGCTATTTAACATGCCAAAACCAAGTGCGGGCTGCGTGCGGGTATGTAAAACAGGTATAGCAATCGTTAACAGAGGCCACCTGGGGGTTCCCTTGTGCGCCAAAGCTCCTTGCCTCCTTGGTGTGTCCGACAGACAGGTTGTCAGAAGAAGTCTTGAAAAGAGAGAATTGACCTGAAATGGAGAAGAAAAAGGTACGCGAATCCTGGGGTCGGTCGAGCCACACTGTGGATCGCGAGCTAGCTATGCCTCCGTCCATATTGTTTGGGCGCGTAATTATGTACGCATGGGGCGGAGGCCGAATTGCTAATCAAGCTCTTTACGAGCTGAGTTGTCCTGTTGCAGTGTAGTCTGGACCTTCTTAACGATGTCCGGGGGTTTGGCAGCCAGATTATAGTTCTGCTTGAGAAGGCCATTTTGTACTTCTGCTGCTAGGGTGGCTGTGTGCTCCTCAGTATGGAGGGAGCGTTCCGTGTTTCCATTAACTGTTATGACGCCGCGTGGACCGGGCATCTTGAGCTTGAGATAAGCGTAGTGTGGCACTGCGTTGAATCTAGCAAACGCGGTTCGTCCGAGCAGTGCGTGGTAGCCGCTGCGGAAGGGGATTGATGGTGTCCTGGACAAGGGGGTACTCACCACGTCGTCTCCCGACCAGCTGGATCGGGCCGAGGACCCCCATGGAGGTTCACTATTGGGCCAGTTCGGACAGCCCATGCCGCATACAAGGAGGATTCTACAAGACTTGGTGCCCAAGACAAGGACTCCTCTAAGCCCTAGGCCTACGGTGCATATATAAACCGAGGCCAGGCTAGTCAATAGACAATCTCATATTCATTACTACAATCTCGTGGTAGATACATATACTCTGTACTACACCCATATGAATACAATCAAAAGCAGCATGTAGGGTATTATCTCATCAAGGGAGCCCGAAGCTGGGTAAAACCCCGTGTCCATGTTACCATCGCTCCCAAACGCCTAGCTTAGGACTCCTACTACGAGATACACCGGATATTGAACCGACATTGGTGCTTTCATTGAGAGCCTGCTGGCGGTCGCCACGGGGCGATGGGAATTCGGATCGTCTCTGACGCAATCTACGCATCGAAGCCGAGCTTTATGGTCGATGTCGGCATCTTTTGTCGCCGGCTCGACTGGCCACCTTGGCTTAACCAAGGACTGTGCCCTACCTCCGATCATCATGTTTGGACGAGTTCGTCAACATCAACTCCGATCTCTATCATGATCATGGAAGAATCATCCATGGAGCTCGGGGGCTCAACGTCAACATTGCCCTCGGGCGACCGTGTTGTTTTTTCCGAACAGCAAACTTGTATCCGCTGACACCACCTCCTCGGGCATCGCTTTGACGATTCCTTCTGTGGAATTGTGCGGAATTAAGTGTACAACAACCATGCCAAATTTCGTCGAGTTCCGATGGAGGAATCTCTGGCAATCTACGATATACCGGAGCCCTGTCAAATCTGGATGGGAATCTGGATGAGTTTATGGCGTGGTCTCCAGAGCCCAACTCGGAGGTCCTTTGGAAGATCCAACCGTTCATCTGCTGTGGAATTCCCATATCTACCACCCCTCCAAATTTCAGCTCGATCCGACGGTTCAAACTC
The DNA here is from genome assembly GCF_002575655.3 of Aegilops tauschii subsp. strangulata. Lineage (NCBI taxonomy): Eukaryota > Viridiplantae > Streptophyta > Magnoliopsida > Poales > Poaceae > Aegilops > Aegilops tauschii. The sequence goes on along the minus strand of NC_053036.3, from coordinate 425,655,952 downwards.
CGGGAACCTTCCGATGAGTGGACCAATTTTCGGATCTGTTTTCTGCGCGAATACGAATCTGGCCCGAGTTCATGTTTCTTCATGAACGGAATATTGGACAACCCTTTTGAAGGAATTTTTTTCTAGGGTATTGTGCGTTGTTTTTAAACACGTAGCCATAAAATTTTAAGCCTCCTCCGAGGTAATCTTCACCATCACGCTGGTGTCAAACCAGTCCGGCAATATTGCTCCACGGCTGCCGACCTGCGCTAGACACGTCGCCGCTTTGTTGAGCCGAGCTCAACTTCTTTGATCATCATCTCGGCAAGCCGAACAAGAGTTCGGCATCGCGAAGGATAAATCATCACCAACATCGTTGCCCCACGGATTACACGGAGCGGGCACACCGGCATCACCGCATGGTCACTTCATCAAGCCGGCATTGACCGCGTCACAAGTCACGACCTGCGTCAGCATGGCCGCACTGTTGCTTCTTCAAGCCGATGTCCATCACGCTGACCTGCTTCAACACCTCGGCTGACATGGCAGTTGCAACGTCTCCTCACCGACCAGCTCCGTCACCTCGGCTGGACCGGGGACTTGGCTATTTCTTCATCAACATACTCCCGTGACTTCGGCGCCACCAGCGAACCAGCTTCGTCACGTTAGCTGGACCAAGGGCTTTGCCTTGGCAAGCCAACCTTTGCCAGCATCGCCATGCCGTCGCTTTATCGCCCATCAGGCAATGGGTGTGCGGATCGAGTCCCAATTTTGGGAGTCACCTTTCTTCGGATTGCTACAACAAATAAACCAGGTGCTATTGATCCTAGAAATTTTTGCTTGTTTGGGTTTATTTTTCCCAAGGAATTATTACTCTAGTTTGTTCCATCATCTGTACGCAGGTCTATCAAATGGTGGTCGCATTAATGACGATCACATGGTGGTTCGGTAATGGACTTCGACTACGTCACGTGGTCTCTTCGACAAGCCGACGCCGTCGTCCCAATTGGCGTAAATCGGCTCGTGTGATCACCTTGTTGGTCGTGTTGCCATACCGACGTGTTCGGTTGCCTCGGGGACTTCGGCATCGTTGAGAGAGCTCTACCTCATCGAGTGTTCGGCACATAGGCCATATGTCTTTTATTACTCACTTTGCATAAATTATTAATTATGCAACATTTTTTTTAATTTATTATTATTCCTATTATCTCCGGCTTGCACTATTTTCTGTGAACAGATAAAGGATCCGAATTGGGCAGCGCTGTCACCTCTGCGTGTCGACGTACCACGTCACCTCGGCTAGACCGAGGGCTTCGTCATCACTTCATTAACCCACAACGGGGACTTCGGCGTCACACTGCGCGCCTGCATTGGCCGTGCTATGCCGCCACTTCGGAGTGCCGAGCTCTTCGTTCCGCCACCTCGGGACCGGCTTGGGGGCTGGGACCTTTTCCCACCGTATGCTCGGGCCGTGCATCGACACCGAGCACATTAACCAGCTAAGTCGCTTTTATGCTCAGAATTTTCAATTTTAAATTTTGTTCGGTTCGACCAAGCATTATACTTTTTTTGGCAAAAAGTTGTTTGTGAAAACTTCCTTGTCAAAACTTTGTTTGTGACACACGAATTCAAATACCCCGTTTGCTTGGGGGCTTCCTTTATGAAGCCTTTCCCCTTGCATATGATTATACTTGTATGTCTTCGTTCCTTGTTCATGTATTACGCCACAATATGCACCATGTTGACTTAAGTGTTCCGCAAGCTGGGTTGCCTTGCTCCTATGTTTACCCCTATGTTCCCGATTGTTCGGCTAGGGAGTAAAGGGAGCACCTCTGCGATTGTCATGATCGGGTCATCCGAGCTCGGACCTCAAACTGGGTGAAGTAGAAAGCTAGCGCTCTTATTGTTTTCAGTTATGGTCGGCACACAACAGAACTCATGGGTACAAAAAATCTATTGCACAAGTCTCATAGTAACAATGAGCAACCGAAGAAAGGTATCGGTGGAGGTACTATTTTCTTCGAAGATGCTTCTTACACTTCGTCAGTAATATAGCATAAGTTCCCTGAGCGTGCTTTGTCTATTACAGCCTTATGGCCTGATTGCCTGGTTATCGGAAACACCGTCGATATTCTCGACAAGTGGAGTACATAACACTTTTCGGTCCTTGACCAAAGAGGGAGAAGCCGACGGTCGGTTAAGACGCGTTTAAAGTTCGGGTGAACACAGATATGATATAAGTACTTCCGTACATACAATCATTATACATAAAATTCTTTTGCCCAAGTCACTCGGGGGCTCTTAAATTAGTATGAGCCGTTTTATAATAAATGTTTTCTTCTTGGTCATTGCAAAATCTTTTTCTATCACTCCTTCTTTCGACGCGAGTGTGTGGTCAATAGCTGGGGAGCCTAGTCTCTCTCTCAAAGCCGTTCGAGTTTAGTTCGCTAAACTGGCCTAACGAGCAGTACTCCGCCTTCGGGATAGGAGGTTACAGCCATGGGATGACCCGCTTGAGGTCTTGAGATCGGATCTGTCATATTAATGCACGACGGAAGCACCCCTTTTTGACCAATTTTTGGATTGGCACCGAACACTTGATTTAATTCGGACGTCAAGTTTTTACTAAATTGTTGGGTTTTCCAAGCCTATGGCACTTTTAAACTATTTGTGTGTTTCCCGCATAAGTCTCGCAGTGCAACGCCGGACACCTTTAGAGATTCGGCGAAAACATTCTCGGATATTGCTATATATGCATCGGTTTCGAATTGTGTCTTCGGTCAATAATTGGGTTGCCTGGCTCCTGTGCTTGCCTCCTATGTTCCGCTTTGTTCGGCTAGGTGTGCAAAGGGAGAACCACTGCGATTGTGCTTCCAGCTCGCATGGTTAAGCACCTCAGTGGAGAAAGTCGAAAACTGACTGTCACAATAAGCGTAAACTGGTCAGCGATCCGATGACTATGTTAAATGATGGGCCATTCATAACATTGGCCGAAGTGTTTACGGCTTGACCTCGGCTGTCGCCGAACACTAACCGGGGGCTCGTAGCTAGCTTCCCCAGTTTAAAGCTCCTATGCCTAAGTGAAAGTTATAAAGCCCGCATATCTGATTGCCTCATTTCCGCTAACACAACCGCCTTCGGGCACCAAGACGTCGGCTAAGGGTTGTTTTGTTATTGCAAAAACACCCTGCGTAGCATGTACAATGGGGCAGAAGCCGACGATGGGCCACTTTCAACTGATAAATGGTCGCGACAGAGTCAAAATAAACATATCATCGGCGTTTGTATTTAATATACAAAGGCTGCCTTCCGTAATCATCGTTATAAAGCCATACATATGCATCAATTTGACTTAAGATTTTGGCCAAGCTGGGTTGTCTGGCTCCTGTGCTTACCCCTACGTTCCCGATTTTCGGCTAGGCGGTAAAGGGAGCACCTCTGTGATTGTTACTACCGGGTCATCCGAGTTAGTACCTCAGATTGGGTGAAGCCGAAAGCTAGCAATCTTAAAGGATCACATTGGTCGGCAACGACGGAAGTAAAAAAATTTGGTTCATTAATACCATAGAGTTCAAGAACTTTCGCCGAACTAAATCCTCAATATTTTCCTCCCACATTGATCGGAGGTGAGTTTTCATGATCATGATAAGCATGACGACCCAAAGAAAGGAACCGATAGCGGGACTATTTTCTTTGGAAGATGTTTCTTACGTTAAAACGTAATATAACATATCTCTCCGTGTACCTTTGTTTATAAAACCGTATGACCGGATTGCCTTGTTTGCCGTAAAACTTTGCCCTTATAACGGCTTTATAAAGTAGGACAAACACTCCCCAGCTACTGGCCGAGGAGGTTGAAGCCGATGGTCGGTCAACAAAGTTTTGTACAATGCGGATTTGAGCATTAATGATGAAAAGTACTTGGATACATAGAATCATTACACATAAAAATTGCGAGTAAAATCCATTTACTGAAATCCATCTTTTAAACCCCTTGGGGCATACCTTGGCGAGCTCGGATTTCGACCAGCTCTAAACTCTTTTAAGAGATCTTTATTCTCTTTCCGAGAAGTTTGTGTTAAACACAAAAAAAAATTCTGTCAAACGGATATCGATCCTTAATTCGGCCACCCGTGCCCACATTAAGGCTCGGGGGCTACTGGGCTTTGCGCTCATTATTTACAAATATTAAAGGGGCACATCGATCCCCTAATCTGGTGTTGCCACCCGACCAGTGTCTCGGGGGCTACTGCATTGCCTATTCAATGCAGAAAATTCAAAGTGCTCAGTGTTCAGCATAACCGAACTATGGACAAGCACGTCTTCGGACGACAATAAGTACCATATGGGACTTATCTGGCATCAAGCTGATATATCACGGCGACTTCTCACGACCCTCTCTCAGGGGCCTGTCCGCCGATCACTATTACCTCTAATATATTACACTGCGTTTCTATTCCTATGTATGCTGCCGAGCTAGGAGTTGATCCTCGGGCCGATTTCACGACCTAGGTCTCAGGGGCTACCAGGATCAGCAGTTTTATATTTTCCTTCAGGTGCATCTCGGATTTTAGGCCGATAGACACCTTGAGGTCTACTGGCAATACATCTCGTCAGCAAATAAATTTATACGCATCGGAAATAAAATCCGCAAACAATCAGCCCGTGACCGAGGTGTTGAGCCACCTCGGAAGCAGTTCAACATATAGCTCGGATGCAAGTGGCTGGCTCCTTAGAGGGCATTTCCGGCATTAAGCTCGGCTAACACTCTTTTGAACCAAGGTGATCTATGACACCTCGAACATAGTTCGGCGTTGCAGCTTGGACATAGTCCGGTGTTCGAGTTCGGATAAAGTCCAGCGCTGGAGCTCGGATGCAGTTCGGCGTTGGAGCTCGACTATAACAATACTCTTCGGATACAGTCTGGCGTTGAAGCTCGGATACATTCCGGCGTTGGAGCTCGGAAGCGGTCCGGCGTTGGTGCTCGGCTGCAAAAGATACCTCGAATGCAGTCCGGCGTTGGAGCTCGGATGCAAGAGGACACTGCCGCCCGGAAACAACTTCAAACCCGTGGTGTGGCGTAAAAATAACAGGGCATTGATAAAGGCCAGAAACTTAAAGGGACTACTCGGATACCTGACGTGTAAACTCTTCGGATGCATTTCGGCGATCCTCAAGATCGAAGATGAGAAGATTTGTTGAACCAGTTTTCAAGACCGACGACCGAAGATGAAGAACAGTTCGGAAGAATCGAGGAGCGTCCCCAACTTGAAGACCGGTTCAGGGGGCTACTGACGGTGTCTTGGACTAGGGGGTACTCACCACGTCATCTCCCGACCAGCTGGATCGGGCCAAGGACCCCCATGGCGGTTCAGTATTGGGCCAGTTCGGACAGCCCATGCCGCATACAAGGAGGATTCTACAAGACTTGGTGCCCAAGGCAAGGACTCCTCTAAGCCCTAGGCCTACGGCGCATATATAAACCGAGGCCAGGCTAGTCAATAGACAATCTCATATTCATTACTACAATCTCGTGGTAGATACATATACTCTGTACTACACCCATATTGAAGGAAATGTGCCCTAGAGGCAATAATAAAGTTATTATTTATTTCCTTATATCATGATAAATGTTTATTATTCATGCTAGAATTGTATTAACCGGAAACATGATACATGTGTGAATACATAGACAAACAGAGTGTCACTAGTATGCCTCTACTTGACTAGCTCGTTGATCAAAGATGGTTATGTTTCCTAGCCATAGACATGAGTTGTCATTTGATTAACGGGATCACATCATTAGGAGAATGATGTGATTGACTTGACCCATTCCGTTAGCTTAGCACTCGATCGTTTAGTATGTTGCTATTGCTTTCTTCATGACTTATACATGTTCCTATGACTATGAGATTATGCAACTCCCGTTTACCGGAGGAACACTTTGTGTGCTACCAAACGTCACAACGTAACTGGGTGATTATAAAGGTGCTCTACAGGTGTCTCCGAAGGTACTTGTTGGGTTGGCGTATTTCGAGATTAGGATTTGTCACTCCGATTGTCGGAGAGGTATCTCTGGGCCCACTCAGTAATGCACATCACTATAAGCCTTGCAAGCATTGTAACTAATGAGTTAGTTGCGGCATGATGTATTATGGAACGAGTAAAGAGACTTGCCGGTAACGAGATTGAACTAGGTATCGAGATACCGACGATTGAATCTCGGGGAAGTAACATACCGATGACAAAGGGAACAACGTATGTTGTTATGCGTTATGACCGATAAAGATCTTCGTAGAATATGTGGGAACCAATATGAGCATCCAGGTTCCGCTATTGGTTATTGACCGGAGAGGTGTCTCGGTCATGTCTACATAGTTCTCGAACCCGTAGGGTCCGCACGCTTAACGTTATGATGACAGTTTTATTATGAGTTTATGTATTTTGATGTACCGAAGGAGTTCGGAGTCCCGGATGAGATCGGGGACATGACGAGGAGTCTCGAAATGGCCGAGACGTAAAGATCGATATATTGGATGACTATATTCAGACTTCGGAAAGGTTCCGAGTGATTCGGGTATTTTTCGGAGTACCGGAGAGTTACGGGAATTCGTATTGGGCCTTAATGGGCCATACGGGAAAGGAGAGAAAGGCCCCAAAGGGAGGCCGCACCCCTCCCCATGGACTTGTCCGAATTGGACTAGGGAGGGGGGCGCCCCCTTCCTTCTTTCTCCTTCTCCCTTCCCTTTTCCTACTCCAACAAGGAAAGGAGGAGTCCTACTCCCGGTCGGAGTAGGACTCCCCCCTTGGCGCGCCCTCCTCCTTGGCCGGCGGCCTCCCCCTTGCTCCTTTATATACGGGGGCAGGGGCACCCCATAGACACAACAATTGATCAACGATCTTTTAGCCATGTGCGGTGCCCCCCTCCACCATATTACACCTCGATAATATCGTAGCGGAGCTTAGGCGAAGCCCTGCATCGGTAGAACATCATCATCGTCACCACGCCGTCGTGCTGACAAAACTCTCCCTCAACACTCGGCTGGATCGGAGTTCGAGGGACGTCATCGAGCTGAACGTGTGCTGAACTCGGAGGTGTCGTGCGTCCGGTACTTGATCGGTCGGATCGTGAAGACGTACGACTACATCAACCACGTTGTGTTAACGCTTCCGCTTTCGGTTTACGAGGGTACGTGGACAACACTCTTCCCTCTCGTTGCTATGCATCACCATGATCTTGCGTGTGCGTAGGAATTTTTTGAAATTACTACGTTCCCCAACAGTGGTATCAGAGCCTGGTTTTATGCGTTGATGTTATGCACGAGTAGAACACAAGTGAGTTGTGGGCGATATAAGTCATACTGCTTACCAGCATGTCATACTTTGGTTCAGCGGTATTGTGAGATGAAGCGGCCCGGACCAACATTATGCGTACGCTTATGCGAGACCGGTTTCACCGTTGCGAGCACTCATTGCTTAAAGGTGACTGGCGGGTGTCTGTCTCTCTCACTTTAGTTGAATCGAGTGTGGCTACGCCCGGTCCTTGCGAAGGTTAAAACAACACCAACTTGACAAACTATCGTTGTGGTTTTGATGCGTAGGTAAGAACGGTTCTTGCTAAGCCCGTAGCAGCCACGTAAAACTTGCAACAACAAAGTAGAGGACGTCTAACTTGTTTTTGCAGGGCATGTTGTGATGTGATATGGTCAAGACGTGATGCTATATTTTATTGTATGAGATGATCATGTTTTGTAACCGAGTTATCGGCAACTGGCAGGAGCCATATGGTTGTCACTTTATTGTATGCAATGCAATCGCCATGTAATTGTTTTACTTTATCACTAAGCGGTAGCGATAGTCGTAAAAGCAATAGTTGGCGAAACGACAACGATGCTACGATGGAGATCAAGGTGTCGCGCCGGTGACGATGGTGATCATGATGGTGCTTCGGAGATGGAGATCACAAGCACAAGATGATGATGGCCATATCATATCACTTATATTGATTGCATGTGATGTTTATCTTTTATGCATCTTATCTTGCTTTGATTGACGGTAGCATTATAAGATGATCTCTCACTAAAATTTCAAAATAAAAGTGTTCTCCCTGAGTATGCACCGTTGTGAAAGTTCTTCATGCTGAGACACCACGTGATGATCGGGTGTGATAGGCTCTACGTTCAAATACAACGGGTGCAAAACAGTTGCACACACGGAATACTCAGGTTAAACTTGACGAGCCTAGCATATGCAGATATGGCCTCAGAACACTGAGACCGAAAGGTCGAGCGTGAATCATATAGTAGATATGATCAACATAGTGATGTTCACCATTGAAAACTACTCAATTTCACGTGATGATCGATTATGGTTTAGTTGATTTGGATCACGTAATCACTTAGATGATTAGAGGGATGTCTATCTAAGTGGGAGTTCTTAAGTAATATGATTAATTGAACTTAAATTTATCATGAACTTAGTCCTGATAGTACTTTGCAAATTATGTTGTAGATCAATAGCTCGCGTTGTTGCTTCCCTGTGTTTATTTTTGATATGTTCCTAGAGAAAAAATATGTTGAAAGATGTTAGTAGCAAAGATGCGGATTGGATCTGTGATCTGAGGATTATCCTCATTGCTGCACAGAAAAAGTATGTCCTTGATGCACCGCTAGGTGACAGACCTATTGCAGGAGCAGATGCAGATGTTATGAACGTTTGGCTAGCTCAATATGATGACTACTTGATAGTTTAGTGCACCATGCTTAACGGCTTAGAATCGGGACTTCAAAGACGTTTTGAACATCATGGACCATACGAGATGTTCCAGGAGTTGAAGTTAATATTTCAAGCAAATACCCGAGTTGAGAGATATGAAGTCTCCAACAAGTTCTATAGCTAAAAGATGGAGGAGAATCGCTCAACTAGTGAGCATGTGCTCACATCGTCTGGGTACTACAATCGCTTGAATCAAGTGGGAGTTAATCTTCCAGATAAGATAGTGATTGATAGAGTTCTCTAGTCACCATCACCAAGTTACTAGAACTTCGTGATGAACTATAGTATGCAAGGGATGACGAAAACGATTCCCGAGCTCTTCGTGATGTTGAAATCGACGAAGGTAGAAATCAAGAAAGAGCATCAAGTGTTAATGATTGACAAGACCACTAGTCTCAAGAAAACAGCAAAGGGAAGAAGGGGAACTTCAAGAAGAACGGCAAGCAAGTTGCTGCTCAAGTGAAGAAGCCCAAGTCTGGACCTAAGCCTGAGACTAAGTGCTTCTACTGCAAAGGGACTGGTCACTAGAAGCAGAACCACCCCAAGTATTTGGCGGATAAGAAGGATGGAAAAGTGAACAAGCTATATTTGATATACATTATTGATGTGTATTTTACTAGTGTTCATAGAAACCCCTCGGTATTTGATACTGGTTCAGTTGCTAAGAGTAGTAACTCGAAACGGGAATTGCAGAATGAACATAAACTAGTTAAAGGCGAGGTGACGATGTGTGTTGGAAGTAGTTCCAAGATTGATATGATCATTATCGCACACTCCCTGTACTTTCGAGATTAGTGTTGAACCTAAATAAGTGTTATTTGGTGTTTGCGTTGAGCATGAATATGATTTGATCATGTTTATTGCAACACGGTTATTCATTTAAGTTAGAGAATAATTGTTGTTCTGTTTACATGAATAAAACCTTCTATGGTCATACACCCAATGAAAATGGTTTGTTGGATCTCGATCATAGTGATACACATATTCATAATATTGAAGCCAAAAAGATGCAAAGTTAATAATGATAGTGCAACTTATTTGTGGCACTGCCGTTTAGGTCATATTGGTGTAAAGCGCATGAAGAAACTCCATGCTGATGGAATTTTGGAATCACTTGATTATGAATCACTTGATGCTTGCAAACCATGCCTTATGGGGAAGATGACTAAAACTCCGTTCTCCGGAACAATGGAGCGAGCAACTGACTTATTGGAAATAATACATACTGATGTATGCGATCCAATGAGTGTTGAGGCTCGCGGCGAGTATCGTTATTTTCTAACCTTCACAGATGATTTGAGCAGATATGGGTATATCTACTTGATGAAACATAAGTCTGAAACATTTGAAAAGTTCAAAGAATTTCAAAGTGAAGTGGAAGATCATCGTGACAAGAAAATAAAGTTTCTACGATCTGATCGTGGAGACAACTATTTGAGTTATGAGTTTGGTCTTCAATTAAAACAATGTGGAATAGTTTCACAAATTTATGCCACCTGGAACACCACAGCATAATGGTGTGTCCGAACATCATAACCGTACTTTATTGGATATGGTGCAATCTATGATGTCTCTTACCAATTTACCACTATCGTTTTGGGGTTATGCATTAGAGACAGCTACATTCATGTTAAATAGGGCACCATCAAAATCCGTTGAGACGACGCCTTATGAACTGTGGTTTGGCAAGAAACCAAAGTTGTCGTTTCTTAAAGTTTGGGGTTGTGATGCTTATGTGAAAAAGTTTCATCCTGATAAGCTCAAACCCAAATCGGAGAAATGTTGGGTACACCTTCTATCACAGATCCGAAGGCAAGACATTCGTTGCTAAAGTATGGATCCTTTCTAGAGCAGGAGTTTCTCTCGAAAGAAGTGAGTGGGAGGAAAGTAGAACTTGATGAGGTAATTGTACCTGCTCCCTTATTGGAAAGTAGTTCATCGCAGAAACCAGTTTTCTGTGACGCCTATACCAATTAGTGAGGAAGTTAATGATGATGATCATGGAACTTCAGATCAAGTTATTACTGAACCTCGTAGGTCAATCAGAGTAAGATCCGCACCAGAGTGGTACGGTAATCCTGTTCTGGAGGTTATGTTACTAGACCATGACGAACCTACGAACTATGAAGAAGCGATGGTGAGCCCAGATTCCGCAAAATGGCTTGAGGCCATGAAATCTGAGATGAGATCCATGTATGAGAACAAAGTATGGACATTGATTGACTTGCCCAATGATCAGCGAGCCATTGAGATTAAATGGATTTTCAAGAGGAAGACGGACGCTGATAGTAGTGTTACTATCTACAAAGCTAGAATTGTCGCAAAAAAAATTCGACAAGTTCAAGATGTTGACTATGATGAGAGTTTCTCACTCGTATCTATGCTTAAGTCTGTCCGAATCATGTTAGCAATTGCCGCATTTTATGAAATCTGGCAAATGGATAAACAAAACTGCATTCCTTAATGGATTTATTAAAGAAGAGTTGTATATGATGCAACCAGAAGGTTTTGTCAATCCTAAAGGTGCTACCAAAATATGCAAGCTCCAGCGATCCATCTATGGACTGGTGCAAGTATCTCGGAGATGGAATATACGCTTTGATAAAGTTGATCAAAGGATATAGTTTTATACAGACTTGCGGTCAAGCCTGTATTTACAAGAAAGTGAGTGGGAGCACTACAACATTTCTGATAAGTATATGTGAATGACATATTGTTGATCGGAAATAATGTAGAATTATTCTGCAAAGCATAAAGGAGTGTTTGAAAGGAGTTTTTCAAAGAAAGACCTCGGTGAAGCTACTTGCATATTGAGCATCAAAATCTATAGAGATAGATCAAAACGCTTGATAAGTTTTTTCAGTGAGTACATACCTTGACAAGATTTTGAAGTAGTTCAAAATGGAACAGTCAAAGAAAGAGTTCTCACCTGTATTACAAGGTGTGAAATTGAGTAAGACTCAAAGCCCCAGCACGGCAGAAGATAGAAAGAGAATGAAAGTCATTCCCTATGCCTTGGCCATAGGTTCTATAAAGTATGCCATGTTGTGCACCACATCTATTGTATACCCTACACTGAATTTGGCAAGGGAGTACAATAGTGATCTAGGAGTAGATCACTGGATAGCGGTCAAAATTATCCTTAGTGGAATAAGGATATGTTTCTCGATTATGGAAGTGACAAAAGGTTCGTCGTAAAGGGTTACGTCGATGCAAGTTTTGACACTAATCTAGATGACTCTAAGTCTCGGTCTAGATACATATTGAAAGTGGGAGAAATTAGCTAGAGTAGCTCCGTGCAGAGCATTGTAGACATAGAAATTTGCAAAATACTTACGAATCTGAATGTGACAGACCCGTTGACTAAAATTATCTCACAAGCAAAACATGATCACACCTTAGTACTCTTTGGGTGTTAATCACATAGCGATGTGAACTAGATTACTGACTCTAGTAAACCCTTTGGGTGTTGGTCACATGACGATGTGAACTATGGGTGTTAATCACATGGTGATGTGAACTATTGATGTTAAATCACATGGCGATGTGAACTAGATTATTGACTCTAGTGCAAGTGGGAGACTGAAGGAAATATGCCCTAGAGGCAATAATAAAGTTATTATTTATTTCCTTATATCATGATAAATGTTTATTATTCATGCTAGAATTGTATTAACCGGAAACATGATACATGTGTGAATACATAGACAAACAGAGTGTCACTAGTATGCCTCTACTTGACTAGCTCGTTTCCTAGCCATAGACATGAGTTGTCATTTGATTAACGGGATCACATCATTAGGAGAATGATGTGATTGACTTGACCCATTCCGTTAGCTTAGCACTCGATCGTTTAGTATGTTGCTATTGCTTTCTTCATGACTTATACATGTTCCTATGACTATGAGATTATGCAACTCCCGTTTCCCGGAGGAACACTTTGTGTGCTACCAAACGTCACAACGTAACTGGGTGATTATAAAGGTGCTCTACAGGTGTCTCCGAAGGTACTTGTTGGGTTGGCGTATTTCGAGATTAGGATTTGTCACCCCGATTGTCGGAGAGGTATCTCTGAGCCCACTCAGTAATGCACATCACTATAAGCCTTGCAAGCATTGTAACTAATGAGTTAGTTGCGGGATGATGTATTACGGAACGAGTAAAGAGACTTGCCGGTAACGAGACTGAACTAGGTATCGAGATACGGACGATCGAATCTCGGGCAAGTAACATACCGATGACAAAGGGAACAACGTATGTTGTTATGCGGTCTGACCGATAAAGATCTTCGTAGAATATGTGGGAACCAATATGAGCATCCAGGTTCCGCTATTGGTTATTGACCGGAGAGGTGTCTCGGTCATGTCTACATAGTTCTCGAACCCGTAGGGTCCGCACGCTTAACGTTACGATGACAATTTTATTATGAGTTTATGTATTTTGATGTACCGAAGGAGTTCGGAGTCCCGGATGAGATCGGGGACATGACAAGGAGTCTCGAAATGGCCGAGACGTAAAGATCGATATATTGGACGACTATATTCGGACTTCGGAAAGGTTCCGAGTGATTCGGGTATTGTTCGGAGTACCGGAGAGTTACGGGAATTCGTATTGGGCCTTAATGGGCCATACGGGAAAGGAGAGAAAGGCCCCAAAGGGAGGCCGCACCCCTCCCCATGGACTAGTCCGAATTGGACTAGGGAGGGGGGCGCCCCCTTCCTTCTTTCTCCTTCTCCCTTCCCTTTTCCTACTCCAACAAGGAAAGGAGGAGTCCTACTCCCGGTCGGAGTAGGACTCCCCCCTTGGCGCGCCCTCCTCCTTGTCCGGCGGCCTCCCCCTTGCTCCTTTATATACGGGGGCAGGGGCACCCCATAGACACAACAATTGATCAACGATCTTTTAGCCGTGTGCGGTGCCCCCCTCCACCATATTACACCTCGATAATATCGTAGCGGAGCTTAGGCGAAGCCCTACGTCGGTAGAACATCATCATCGTCACCACGCCGTCGTGCTGACAAAACTCTCCCTCAACACTCGGCTGGATCGGAGTTCGAGGGACGTCATCGAGCTGAACGTGTGCTGAACTCGGAGGTGCCGTGCGTTCGGTACTTGATCGGTCGGATCGTGAAGACGTACGACTACATCAACCGCGTTGTGTTAACGCTTCCTCTTTCGGTCTACGAGGGTACGTGGACAACACTCTCCCCTCTCGTTGCTATGCATCACCATGATCTTGCGTGTGCGTAGGAATTTTTTTGAAATTACTACGTTCCCCAACACATATGAATACAATCAAAAGCAGCATGTAGGGTATTATCTCATCAAGAGAGCCCGAAGCTGGGTAAAACCCCGTGTCCATGTTACCATCGCTCCCAGACGCCTAGCTTAGGACCCCTACTACGAGATACGCTGGATATTGAACTGACAGAGACGATATCGAAGATTAACTCCTCGCTTCGGAAGTTGTCCGGAGAACCTAAGACCACCTCCAGTGTGACTGAGCTCGTACAACGGGCCTCTACGCCTGGTATGGCTCCTTTAAAGGTAGTCCTTGTGGGTTTGATTCATGAGGGATTAATGCCCATCTTCCGCACTGTATCCTGATAAAGCAGGTTGAGGCTGCTACCACCGTCCAATAGGACTCGTGTGAGGTGAAATCCGTCGATGATTGGGTCAAGGACCAGTGCTGCCGATCCGCCATGACGGATACTAGTTGGGTGGTCATGTCGGTCAAAGGTGATCGGAAATGACGACCACGGATTGAATTTTGGGGCGACTGGCTCTACCGTGTAGACGTCCCTGAGTGTGCGCTTGCGCTCCCTTTTGGGTATGTGTGTAGCATATATCATGGTCACCGTTTTGACCTGAGGGGGGAATTTCTTCTGCCGCTCAGTGTTCGGCTGCCGGGGCTCTTCGTCGTCTTCCTCGCTTTGCGATCCCATTTCCTTGTTCTCGGTTTTTGACTTGCTGGCTTGTTTGAAAACTCGGCAATCTCTGTTGGTATGATTGGCTTGTTTGCCTGGGGTGCCATGTATCTGGCACAGATGATCGAGTATGCGGTCCAAGCTGGATGGTCCCTCGTTGTTCCTTTTATAAGGTTTCTTTCGCTGGCCAGGCTTGGAGCCACTGAATCCGGCGTGAACTGCAGTGTCATCGGTGTTATCGCCATTACTTCAGCGTTTGTGTCTATTGCGCCGGGTCTTGCCGGTGCCGTTCTTGGCCTCGGAGGGGCCTGCCTCGTTGGCTGTGTTTTTACTATGAGCCAGCCAACTATCTTCACCCGCGCAAAAGCGGGTCATGAGTGCCGTGAGGGCTGCCATAGACTTTGGCTTTTCTTGGCCGAGGTGGCGGGCGAGCCATTCGTCACGGATGCTGTGTTTGAAGGCCGCTAGGGCTTCGGCATCCGGACAGTCAACGATTTGGTTCTTTTTGGTTAGGAACCTAGTCCAGAAGTTTTTGGCTGATTCTCCAGGTTGTTGAACTATATGGCTTAAGTCATCGGCGTCTGGTGGCCGGACATAAGTACCTTGGAAGTTGTCAAGAAAAGCTTCTTCCAAGTCCTCCCAGCTGCCGATGGAATTTTCAGGCAGGCTATTTAGCCAGTGTCTAGCTGGCCCATTTAATTTCAGTGGGAGGTATTTGATGGCGTGGAGATCGTCTCCTCGGGCCATATGGATGTGGAGAATAAAATCTTCGATCCACACTGCGGATCGGTTGTTCCGTCGTATGATTCAATATTGACGGGCTTGAACCCCTCGGGGAATTCGTGATCCAGTACTTCGTCTGTGAAGCAGAGAGGGTGTGCGGCGCCTCTATATTGGGCCACGTCACGGCGCACCTCCGATGAAGTCTGTCTGCGGTTATCGTCCCGAGCGTGACTGGGTTTGTCACGTCCGAATAGGTAGCCGTCATCCCGAGTCGGGAAGCGTCCTCGCGATCCGTAGATTGATCTGGTGTGTCCTACTCTACTGTCCAGATCCTGCTGAAGGTCGTATGTATGGTCCCGAGCTGTTCTGTCCCTGTTTTTACGAGGCGGTGGGGCGGGCTGTTGTTCGGCCTGAGTTGTCGTTTTATCCCGACCGCGGGGTGGTCGGTCCGCCGCACTATCCCGACCACGTGGTGGCCGGTCCGCATTGCGTGAGGGAGGTATGGGATCTGGTGCCTCCTCATCGAACTGAGGTAGCAGTCTGCGCTTTGGGTAACTCTTGGTTGGGCACTTGAGGCCGTATTCTTCGGTTGCTAGGACATCGGTCCATCTGTCAATGAGTAGGTCTTGATCGACTTGGAGCTGCTGCTGCTTTTTCTTCAGGCTTCTTGCAGTAGCTATTAGCTGGCGCTTGAAGCGCTCCTGCTCAAGGGGTGCCTCGGGCACGATGAAATCGTCGCTGCCGAGGCTCTCCTCATCCTCGGAGACTGGACGATAACTATCGTCGTCCGGGTCATTGGGCATGGCCTGTTTATCAGGGTTATCTTGCCCGTTGTCTTGTTCCTCCTGTTCGGATGCAGCTCCAACAGGGTCTTCATTGTTTTCGGCGTCGCCCGGAGTACTATTTTCTCCGGTGCCCGTGTTGCCATCTTTTGAGCAACGAGGCTTAGAACGGCGTTTAGGGCGCCGGCGCTTGGACTGTGTCTCAGAAGGTTTATTCACAACTGGATCTTCTTTGTCATCGTCGCTAGCTTTTTTAGGTGTGTCGACCATGTACACATCGTACGAAGAGGTGGCCATCCATCGTCTAGTGAATGGCGGGTCTTGGCCTTGCTCCTTGTTGGCATCGTCGTCCATACCATCGATGTCTTCGGAGCCATAATCAAGCACGTCGGTTAAGTCATCGACAGTGGCTATGGCGTGGGTGGCGGGTGGGAAGCGAAATTCCCCATCATCAGCCTCTAGCTCAAACCGAACATAGTTCGGCTGTGAGTCCTTCTCCAAGGACAAATTCTTTAAAGAGTTTAGCACATCACCCAAGGGCGAGTGCTGGAAGATGTCTGCGGTGCTGAATTCGAAAATCGATAACCGGTCCAGCTCGATGTCCGCAGGTGTACATGGTCCGGAACTTATAGCCGGAGATGAGTCCGGAGTTCCGTTGACGCAAATATTGCAGGGTGTCGAGTCTGTGTGCGGCTCCAACGCCGTGGACTCTGCGGCCTCAGATGGCACGATCTTCTCTGGTTCTAAGGCCGTCGCAGCAATAGGAACCATCTCCTGGATGTGATCCGATGACAGATTTAAGTCAAGTTCATCGGGGCGAGGGGGAGAGATCGTCGCGGTCTCGAATCCGTCGAAGATCAAGTCTCCGCGGACGTCCGTGACATAGTTCAAGCTTCCGAATCTGACCTAATGGCCAGGGGCATAGCTATCGATCTGCTCGAGATGGCCAAGCGAGTTGGCCCGCAGTACAAAGCCGCCGAACACAAAGATCTGTCCGGGGAGGAAGGTTTCTCCTTGGACGGCGTCACTATCGACGATTGAAGGGGCCATCGAACCTTTCGTCGACGGCACAGTGGAACTCTCAATGAAAGCAGCAATGTCAGTGTCATAACCGGCGGATCTCGGGTAGGGGGTCCCGAACTGTGCGTCTAGGATCGATGGTAACAGGAGACGGGGGACACTATGTTTACCCAGGTTCGGACCCTCTCTATGCAGGTAATACCCTACTTCCTGCTTGATTGATCTTGATGAATATGAGTATTACAAGAGTTGATCACCACGAGATCGTAATGGCTAAACCCTAGAAGTCTAGCCTGTATGACTATGGTAATGAATATCCTATCCGGGCTACACCCTCCGGTTTATATAGACAACGGAGGGATCTAGGGTTACATAGAGTCGGTCACATAGGAAGGAATCTTCATAGTTTGTCGCCAAGCTTGCCTTCCACGCCAAGGAGAGTCCAATCCGGATACGGGTACAGTCTTCGGCCTTCATGTCTTCACGGCCCATCAGTCCGGCCCATGGATAGCAGGCCGGACGCCCGAGGACCCCTTAGTCCAGGACTCCCTCAGTCAGCATCTTCCATGCTAAGCGGGTTATTCTCAGGTCAAGTGTTTATTCACTCACCATCGCATGAGAAAAGGGCGGTAATAGGGATGCCCAGTCCCAAACTACAAACAGAAAAAGCTTACAAATAATCAAACAAAAACTCCCAATGGAGTCAAAACCTTTACTTTTATCGCTTGGGAACCGCCACTAGCATGCTTAGCATGGAAGATATTGATAACTGATGGTCGTGAAGTAAATGAGAAGGGTGCATGTCTCAAAATATCATTTATCTCTATTTAAAAACTTGAGCTCTGGCACCTTTGCAAATCACTGCTTCCCTCTGCGAAGGGACTTTCTATTTACTTTTATGTTGTGCCATCACCTTCTAAAACAAGCGCCAGAACCTGAGAGCACTGCCGTCATGACTTATGCATTGTGTGTAGCTAATGTTGGGTGCATCATGACTGGATCTTTTCTACCATGAATTACAATGGTCGCTGCTTGAACTTTGGAGGTGCTCTGCATTTATGTTTTGCAGTCTCAGAAAGGGCTAACGAGATACCACTATTGTCATATTATATCATGGTTGTTTTGATAATGTGTTGCCGTTTGAGATATCTTATTATTGCTCGCTAGCTGATTATGTCATTGATATGAGTTAATATAATCTTTAAGAGTTATTTTCGGCATGGTTAGTTATAATGTTGGCTGAAAACCTGGGTGTTGTTTAAGCTTATTTATGCAAACTAGAGCAAAAGAGTTCGTAAAAGTTTTTCTTTTTCACTTTCAGTTTATCAACTGAATTGCTTGAGGACAAGCAAAGGTTTAAGCTTGGGGGAGTTGATACGTCTCCAACGTATCTACTTTTCCTGAGGCTTTTCCTCTTGTTTTGGACTCTAATTTGCATGATTTGAATGAAACTAACCCCGGACTGACGTTGTTTTCAGCAGAACTACCATGGTGTCGTTTTGGTGCAGAAATAAAAGTTCTCGTAATGGAACGAAACTTTGCGAGGAATTTTTATACAATAAAAAAGAATTTCTAGAGCCAAGACCCACTAGAGGGGGGCACCTAGGTGGGCACAACCCACCAGGGCGCGCCCAGGTGGGTTGTCCCCACCTGGTGGCCCCGCAGACCCTGAAACCGACGCTATAAAATCCTATTTTTCCAGAAAAAATCAGAGAGAAAGAATTATCATGATCCACGAGACAGAGCCGTCGTCACCTCCTGTTCTTCATCGAGAGGCCAAATCTGGAGTCCGTTTGGGGCTCCTGAGAGGGGGATCTTCGTTCTTCATCATCACCAACCCTTCTCCGTCGCCAATTCCATGATGCTCCCCACCGGGAGTGAGTAATTCCTTCGTAGGCTCGCTGGTCGGTGAGGAGTTGGATGAGATTCATCATGTAATCGAGTTAGTTTTGTTAGGGCTTGATCCCTAGTATCCACTATGTTCTAAGATTGATGTTGCTATGACTTTGCCACGCTTAATGCTTGTCACTTTGGGCCTGGGTGCCATGAACTCAGATCTGAACAGTTTATGTTATCATCATTATATCCATGTTCTAGATCCGATCTTGCAAGTTATAGTCACCTACTACGTGTTATGATCCAGCAACCCCGGAGTGACAATAGTCGGGACCACTCCCGGCGATGACCATAGTTTGAGGAGTTCATGCATTCACTATGTGTTAATGCTTTGTTCCGGTTCTCTATTAAAAGGAGGCCTTAATATCCCTTAGTTTCCAATTGGACCCCGCCGCCACGGGAGGGTAGGACAAAATATGTCATGCAACACTACAAAAAAAGACACATCCGTGACATTCTGGGCCGAACGAATTTTTTTTCTATCATACTTATGACACTTCTATGACGATAATTGTGACAAAACCCGGTATCATCATATATGTGGTGGGCTCCTACTTCTATGACAAAAAATCATGACAGAAAATGGGCTTTTCATCCTGGGCGGGCCGGAGACGCAGCTGCATGACATTCTTTGGGCCGTCCATGACGGAAAAAACCGTGGTAGAAGCGAGGGCAAGGAAAATATCGGGGTGTTCCCGGTTACAGTGGGTGGTCGGGGCCGAGCGATGCACAGAGGTTGTGAACGAAATATGCCCTAGAGGCAATAATAAAGTTATTATTTATTTCCTTATTTCATGATAAATATTTATTATTCATGCTAGAATTGTATTAACCAGAAACATAATACATGTGTGAATACATAGACAAACAGAGTGTCACTAGTATGCCTCTACTAGACAAGCTCGTTTATCAAAGATGGTTAAGTTTCCTAACCATAGACATGAGTTGTCATTTGATAAACAGGATCACATTATTAGGAGAATGATGTGATTGACTTGACCCATTCCGTTAGCTTAGCACTTGATCGTTTTAGTTTACTGCTATTGCTTTCTTCATGACTTATACATGTTCCTATGACTATGAGATTATGTAACTCCCGATTGCCAGAGGAACACTTTGTGTGCTACCAAACATCACAACATAACTGGGTGGTTATAAAGGTGCTCTACAGGTGTCTCCGATGGTACTTGTTGAGTTGGCATAGATCGAGATTAGGATTTGTCACTCCGATTGTCGGAGAGGTATCTCTGGGCGCTCTCGGTAATGCACAACACTATAAGCCTTGCAAGCAATGCGACTAATGAGTTAGTTGCGGGATGATGCATTACGGAGCGAGTAAAGAGACTTGCCGGTAACGAGATTGAACTAGGTATTGAGATACCGACAATCGAATCTCGGGCAAGTAACATACCGATGACAAAGGGAACAACGTATGTTGTTATGCGGTTTGACCGATAAAGATCTTCGTAGAATATATGGGAGCCAATATGAGCATACAGGTTCCGCTATTGGTTATTGACCGGAAACGTGTCTCGGTCATGTCTACATAGTTCTCGAACCCATAGGGTCCGCACGCTTAACGTTCGGTGACGATCGGTATTATGAGTTTATGTGTTTTGATGTACCGAAGGTAGTTCGGAGTCCCGGATGAGATCGGGGACATGACGAGGAGTCTCGAAATGGTCGAGACGTAAAGATCGATATATTGGACGACTATATTCGGACATCGGAAAGGTACCGAGTTATTCGGGTATTTTTTGGAGTACCGGGGAGTTATGGGAATACGGGGGAAGAAGTATTGGGCCTCATGGGCCAAGTGGTGGAAGAGAGGAGGCAGGACAAGGCAGGGCACGCGGCCCCCTAGCCCAAACCGAATTGGACTAGGGGGCCGACCCTCCTTTCCTCCCTCTCCTTCCTTCTCCCTCCCTTCCTCTTGGTGGACTCCTACTAGGACTTGGAGTCCTAGTAGGACTCCACACTTGGGCGCGCCTCTAGGGCCGACCGGCCTCCCCACCTCTCCTCCTTTATATACTGAGGCAAGGGGCACCCCATAGACACAAGTTGATTGTTCCAAGCCGTGTGCGGTGCCCCCCTCCACCATAATCCACCTCGATCATATCGTAGCGGTGCTTAGGCGAAGCCCTGCGTCAGTAGCAACATCAACACCGTCACCACGCCGTCGTGCTGACGAAGCTCTTCCCCGAAGCTCTACTGGATCGTGAGTTCGCGGGACGTCACCGAGCTGAACGTGTGCTGAACGCGGAGGTGCCGTACATTCGGTACTGAGGATCGGTCGATCATGAAGACGTACGACTACATCAACCGCGTTGTCATAACGCTTCCGCTTACGGTCTACGAGGGTACATAGACAACACTCTCCCCTCTCGTTGCTATGCATCACCATGATCTTGCGTGTGCGTAGGAATTTTTTTGAAATTACTACGTTCCCCAACAGTTTGCGCGTTTCTCTCGTACATGCACGCGCGTGGGTGCGAGGCGTTGGGCTCTAACTGAACCCGAGCGATTGCACTGTAGGCTACGCGTTACTGAACCTGAGCGATCGATCGATGGCTATTAACTGAACCCGATTGAGCTATTCCTTCGCTACTGCTGCTAACTGAAGCCGATTGATGCTGCCTCTGGATGAACAGTGAGCGTTGCTGGGGGGGTTTGGATGAACAGTTCCCGGTGGGGGTGGATGAACAGGACCCCGTGGTGTTGCCTCTGGATGAACAGGACCCGATCGATCGAGTCGGTTGGGGCTGGATGAACAGGACCCCGTGGAGGGCTGGATGAACAGGACCACCCCGTGGAGGGCTGGATGAACAGTAGACGGTCGAGGGCTGGATGAACAGTAGCCCGTGGAGGGGCGGTTGAACAGGAGCCCGTGGAGAGGGCTGGTTGAACAGTAGCCGGTGGAGTAGCGCACGGTGGAGGCTGGATGAACAGGAGCCCGTGGATGAACAGTCGCAGGTGGAGGCTGGAGGAGGTCGACGGTGGATGAACAGTAGCCCGTGGAGGCTGGAGGGGGTCGATAGTGGAGATGAACAGTATCCCGTGGAGTCCCGTTTTGCGGTATGCCACACCCCTCCCGATGAACAGGAACCCCGTTTCAACCGTAGCGCTCCAACACAAGTTCGTTTCCTCCGTTTTGCGGTACGACACCCCTCCCGATCAACAAGACCCCGTTTCGACTATAGGAGGTCCAACACAAGTCCATTTCCTCTGTTTTGCGGTACGCCAGACCCCTCCCGATGAACAGGATCCCATTTCAAATGTGGCCGGTAGAACACAAGGCCGTTTCCTCTGTTCTGCGGTACGCCAGGCCTCGTTTCCATCAGCTGTTTCGTCCAAGCCCTCCCAATGAACATGACGACGCATTCCGTTCCAACCCAGCCGGTTGGCTCCCCATGAACACGACAACAACGTTGTTTCTCCGTTCCGACCCAGCCATGTACACGAGCCCTGGCCGTACGTATGCGCGAGTAGGCATTCGAGACCCCGCCCGTATGTACGTACGTGGCCGTATTTTCTTTCTTGCACACTGGCTGTTGTACGTATGTGTACATGCTACATGCGTGCCTCTACATCGACCAGTATGTACGTACACGTTCGCAACCAGAATGACAATGCTACGTACTCTTTGACCAGGTGGGTCCCGACTGTCAGGCACTTCCTTGCGTGCAAAGATGTAGCTGGTGGGTCCCAGCAGTCAGGGGGAAACATTTTTTTCGTGAAATACGGTGGCCCGTCCGGTGGGTCCCTGCTGTCAGGTGGAGGAATAATTATTTTGCGCGTAATAAGGAGGCACTTCCTTGCGGCCGCCGTGGACCCAGTTGTCAGCCTCTCCATGTACAGTACTCTTCCGATGGAAGTCGTTCCTTGACCACGTTGACCATGCCGCACCGAGAGCACCAGGGCGGTGGACGACGGCAAGGCCTAGGAAGGGGACGACGCAGAGCCGGGGAAGACGCGGCAGTGGAAGCCCGCGCGGAGAGGAGTACGAGGGTTCACTGGTTCGTCTGCGGTGTGAGGCTGCCGTCGCCGTAGAATAACAGGGGGTGTGGGTGAGTGGAGGGATGGCCTGGCCAGCGGTGGGAGTAGTAGGGGGCGGTGAGGCCTCCACGGCAGCACAGCCGGCCACGGGAGGCAGGAGCAGGAGGCACGACCGGCGCTGGTTTGGGCGGCTGGTGCAAGAAGATCAGAGGTTGAAGAAGCACTACGGCCGTTGGATGGACATCGTACGGTCACTTGAGCTAGAATCGTTTATATTGACTAAGTTGACAAAGCCCTTGGTACGCGTCAACTTAGTAGGCCCACAGGTCAGCCTCCGAAACGGTGCGCCCCAGATGTCAGGGGGAGGAATCATTTTTTGGGCGGCCGAAGCTATAATATCCGAGATTGAAGAAGAAGCACGACATCCGTTGGATAGACATCCAACGGCCACTGTTGCTAGAACCGTGTGTTGACTATAATAAGTTGACAAACCTTGCATACGCGTCAACTTCTTTTTTTTAGGGGACGCGTCAACTTAGTAGACCCACAAGTGTGTGGCAGAGAACTTATAGCCCATTTGCGATTTGTAAGAATGTACAGCCCATTTTTGAATTCTAATGGAATTTACTACAGCCCATTTACAGTTTGTTAAAAGTACAGCCCATTTTCTAGCTAGGACAACGATTAATAATTTCAACCAACCGTTCAAGACAGAATTCAATAAAATTTCCCACATTTTGATGGGATCCGAAATATTTTTATCCCGAAATTTCTAGTCAGATTAAATATAAATTTGTATTACGTAAAAATCAACGAAACATTGCGCTCGCAACAATTAAAAATTAAGATTTTCAAAATCCATAAATAATATTTTATAACCTAATTTCGTGTTTGGTGCATTTTTTATAGTTACTGCCCAGGTTTTATAAGTACATCCCATTTATTATTTTTTAAAGCCCATTTTCTTGTTAAGCCTAATGCATCCCTCCTAGGAAAGATTGCAGCCCAGCGGGGTGGAGAATAACAAATTGACCTTGCCTGGGTATTCCTCAAAAAAACGTATAGCTAGGCTAGCCATTTTCATCTTGAAAAAAAATTAATATCTGGGCTGGATATCTGTCCTGGGCTAGACGGGCCACAGCCCGCCCAGTTAATACCCTGCTCTCCTCTGAACAACAACGAAAACATCGCCAAGAAAAACTCTGCAGTGCTCACGCCTCAAAAACACAAATACTGCTCGAGCTGCTTGGTCCCAGCTGTCGGCCGCACCTTGTGCAATTCTCTCGTTTATATTGACTACATAGGTTGACAATGGTGTGGGACCGTGATGTCAGGAAACCAGGAGGAAGCAAAAAAATATAGTTGTACATAATAAGGAGGCACTTGTGTACGTACGGCTATGGCCCTAGTGGGTCCCTAATGTCATCCAGTCAAAATAAAGTCATCTCCTGAATCCTCATGTTCATTGACCATGTTAACAATGCTCGGCGCCACGGCGAGCGCAACAACTCGAAGGATGATGGAGAGGGCCTCGCGGGCACTACAGATGGTCTGATACGGCGCCCGCTGCTCATTCAGGAAGCCAGGATCATCGGGCACCTATGAGCACCTTCGAGAGACTGAGACGGCATGAAATGGTAAGGCCGCGCTTGGGAGCTCTGGTTTATTTCACACCTGTATTAAGATACAAGTGTAATTTACTCGTCATCGGAAACAACGCGTAAAATACAGGCGTAATGAAACCGAGGGCCCGAGGTCTGTAAGTAAAACCGACGGGTTACGCGTGTAATTTGAGAGACCGGTGTATATTTTACTAGTCGAAGTCGACCAACCAAGCGCTTCGCCCGAGACCATCTGCTTTTATTTACAAGCGTCAGTTTTACAAGCGGTTTTGGTT
The DNA here is from genome assembly GCF_002575655.3 of Aegilops tauschii subsp. strangulata. NCBI lineage: Eukaryota > Viridiplantae > Streptophyta > Magnoliopsida > Poales > Poaceae > Aegilops > Aegilops tauschii. The sequence continues at coordinate 425,630,960 of NC_053036.3, read as the reverse complement.
GGAAAACGACGATCCAATCACGGCCTAAGATGATGAGTTGGTCAGAAGATCATATGGTTTCACGCCTAACCTACCCGACTTGTCGTATAGGCTATGAATGAAACATAAGACGATGAACTTCTTAAGCACGGAAACAACAGAAGAGGATGATCTTATTAACAAGCAAATCACTGGCATTAGATCGGCATGCAAAACAATACGAAGCATTATTCTCAGGAGGCACGGTGAACAGCTTGGGATGCCGCATGCCACAACATTCCAAGCTCAACTTTGCAATCAAACACAAGGCCTGGCATTACATAGACAATATTCAAAACAAACTCATAAAATACCTTACATAAGTCAACATTCATGTGACTATGCATCTCAGCAGAGTAAATATTTACTTCTGAACTGAAGACAGAAATAGGAAAAAAGGATCGATGTTGCTCACAGCAAAGGGCGTCCCACTCAAAAATATCAAATGCATGTCTTCTGGCTAACATCAATGAGCAAAAATTGACAAGGTTTTCCAATTCCAATATATTAAACTAATGTCAACTTTGACAAGCTTTTCCCATTCAAAATATGTAATGCCTATGATTGTGGAACGGGCAGGGTTTGTCATCAGTTTGTCATCTGATAGTCCGGTGGCTCAAGGTGACGACGAATGATTAGAGAACCATTCGATGTATTGTGCATGATGAAGTATTATGGAGGACACGAACCATCTGAACATTTTGTGCAGTTCCACTAAAATCAAGCTGAGCATCCCTTGTGGATTTCGTATTTATATGCTGCCAGAAAACAAAGACACATCAGCACACACATGAATATTGGCCCCAGTGTCAACCCACCAATCGGTGGACTAACAAACTGAAAGTACGATAAACAGATTACCATACCCAGATTCCCCATCATTGTTGCTTAGAGTGACATTGACAGACTTGGAGTCCTGTCCTGGCTTCTTGGTACTTGTTTGGGCACTTGTTTGCCTAGTGTTCCTCCGAACCACAAGTAAAGCAGCCATCTCTCTTTTTGTCTTTCTTCTTACCCTTCTTAATGGCCGACGCTGGCAGCACCATTCAAACATATAGTCTGGTGGCTCAAGGTGACGATGAATGATTAGAGAACCATTCGATGTATTGTGCATGATGAAGTATTATGGAGGACACCAACCATCTGGACATTTTGTGCAGTTCCACTAAAATCAAGCTGAGCATCCCTGTGGATATCGTATTTATATGCTGCAAGAAAACAAAGACACAGCAGCACACACATGAATATTGGCCCCAGTGTCAACCCACCAATCGGTGGACTAACAAACTGAAAGTACGGTAAACAGATTACCATACCCAGATGCCCCATCATTGTTGCTTAGAATGACATTGACAGATTTGGAGTCCTGTCCTGGCTTCCTGTACTTGTTTGGGCACTTTTTGCCCAGTGCACTCCACGTGTTGTAGAGTTTCCTATGCTCTCTGCAGACTAGTCATGTCACCAGCGTCTACTAATACTCTGTAAAGCTTCTCGATCATTCCTTGTGTAATGTAGCCCAAAAAGTGACTGCTTCTTTCTGCAAAGTGGTAAGACCAACTGGACCCACTAATGCAGCAGTTTGCCTTAGACACATTGGCTCCTTTTGTGCAGTTCAACTAAAATCAAAGTCGGAATAAAACCGAGCTTTAATTTTGATATCCCTGTAAGCAACAATAGGTATAAGGGAAATAATTTTGATTTCCTTATTGTCTTGTTTAGTTGTTTGCTTGTAATCACTGCAGTTCTTTTTCTGTGTTTTTCTAGTGGCCACAATAACCTATTTTTGGAAACTAGGCCAAAATAATCATGGCAACACACGGACTGTTGTAACCATGGGCCTCCTGCGGGCCATATGATCCATGGGCCTTCTACGGGCCGTAGGATCCATTGGCCTTCTATACGTGCCGTAGGATCCATGGGCCTTCTACGGGCCATACGATCCATGGGCCTTTTACGGGTCGTACGGTCCATGGGCCTTCTACGGGGCGTATCATCATTTCGCCAATCATGGGTCGTACTATTCATGGACCATAACGGGCCGTTAATAGGCCGTATTTGATAACTCTATGAAAACAACCCAACGGGTTTTTTGACATGAAAACGGCCCAATGTATTAACGGGCCACAAACGGGCCGACTGTAACCATGGGCTGAATTTGGCCCACAAGCAGAAAATGACAGTAACGGGCCACAAGTAACCAAATGCTGGAAATGAGCCCAAGAATAAATGGGCCCTGAGAAGGCCGAAAGATAACATGGGCTGGAAACGGCCCAATGGAATAATGGGCCGTTAATGGGTATGAAGTGATACACTGTTCATTACGGGCCAGTTTCACCACGGGCCGTTAATGGCCAAGAGTTACAAATGGCCTCATATGGGCCAAAAGACGTCATGGGCCATACATGGGCCGGAAGTTAAAACGGGCTGGAATCATATTGGACAGCCCAGATGATGGTACTGGGCCTAATTCGGAGAGGTCGTAACGGGCCCTAGGTTAGCGGGCTGTAAATGGGCTATATGCGAACAGACCGTTAACACGCTTTCCGTGGGCCGGCCCGACACCTTTTGACCAAGTCAAACGTGCCGGCCTTTTCACAGGAATGGGCCTCTCTTAGGTCGTGCCACGTGTCGACGTATCATAGACGCCTTGGGTCCAATGAGTGGATGACATCTGTCCCAACGGTGAGCCGACACGTGTTTCCTCCAGCCAATGATGATTTTACACGTGGAAAATCCCCATTGGTCGGGGCTGTTAACGGGTTATCGGATCCAAAACCGGACCCGATAGCTTAACGGCGTTCCGTTACGGTGGATGCCACATGTCGGTCACCCTTGACGAAAGCACTTCTGTGACGCGCGATTTATCGTCATGGAAGTGGACACTTCCGTGATGATAATTTTGGTAATGTCATGGAACACTTCTACGATAGCACAGGTATGACTATCTTGATTCTGTCATAAAATCGTCATGGATGTACATGCATGACAAAAAAGTGACCTACTGTGACAAACACGTATCATCACGGAAGTGTATTTTTTTGTAGTGCAAGTTCTTTCCATAAGCACGTATGACTATTTACGGAATACATGCCTACATTATATTGACGAACTGGAGCTAGTGTCGTATCGCCCTAGGTTATAACTGTCTCATGATGAATATCATCCAACAAGTCACCGATCCAATGCCTACAAATTTATCCTATATTGATCTTGCTAACTTACTACTGCTACTGTTACTGTTGCACTTCTTACAAAACTACTGCTATCACTGTTACCGTTAATGTTACCGCTGTCACTAGTATCAAAACTATCATATTACTTTGCTACTGACACGTTGCTGCAGATAATTAACTCCAGGTGTGGTTGAATTGACAACTCAGCTGCTAATACCTTCAAATATTCTTTGGCTCCCCTTGTGTTGAATCTATAAATTTGGGTTGAATACTCTACCCTCAAAAACTGTTGCGATCCCCTATACTTGTGGGTTATCAATATGGACCGAGGGTGTAAACTGTGGAGGGGGGCGCTGCACACGGCTAAGCAATTGTCTGGTGTGTGCTAGGCACCCCCTCCTCATATATATAGGTGGGAGGGAGGGAGGAGCAGCCATAGGAGGCGCCCAAGTAGGAGGAATCCTACTTGGAGTCCCTCCCAAGCCGCGCCCCCTGCCATATATAACCGAGGTGGAAGGAAAGAGGGGGGAGAGGGAAGGAAGTAGGAATCTTAATCCACACTTTCCTTGCCCTCCCCTCTTTCCTTCTCCTCCTCGTAGAGCTGGCCTCTATAGGGGCACACCAGGGCTGGTGTGTTCCCTCACTTGGCCCATAAGGCCCATATCTTTCCCAGGGGTGCCCGAAACTCCTTTCCGGTGACCCGATAAGTACCCGGTACCCTCCAGAACACTTCCGGCGTCCGAATACCATCGTCCTATATATATCAATCTTTACCTCTCGACCATTTCGAGACTCCTCGACATGTCCATGATCTCATCCGGAACTCCGAACAACATTCGGTCACCAAATCACATAACTCATATAATACTAAATCGTCATCGAACGTTAAGCGTGCGGACCCTACGGGTTCGAGAACTATGTAGACATGACCGAGATACCTCTCCGGTCAATAACCAATAGCGGAACCTGGATGCTCATATTGGCTCCTACATATTCTACGAAGATCTTTATCGGTCGAACCGTTATGACAACATACGTAATTCCCTTTGTCAATCGGTATGTTACTTGCCCAAGATTCGATCGTCGGTATCTTGATACCTAGTTCAATATCATTACCGGCAAATCTCTTTACTCGTTTTGTAATACATCACCTCGTGACTAACTCCTTAGTCGTTTGCTTGCAAGCTTATGATGTGTATTTCCGAGAGGGCCCAGAGATACCTCTCCGATACTCAGAGTAACAAATCCTAATCTCGATCTATGCCAACCCAACAAACACCTTCAGTGATACCTGTAGAGCATCTTTATAATCACCCAGTTATGTTGTGATGTTTGATAGCACACAAGGTATACCTCCGGTATCAGGGAGTTGCATAATCTCATAGTCGAAAGAATATGTATTTGACATGAACAAAGCAATAGCAATAAAACTGAATGATCAATATGCTAAGATAACGGATGGGTCTTGTCCATCACATGATTCTCCTAATGATGTGATCCCATTATCAAATGACAACTCATGTCCATGGTTAGGAAACTTAACCATCTTTGATTAACGAGCTAGTCTAGTAGAGGCTTACTAGGGACACGGTGTTTTGTCTATGTATCCACACATGTATCAAGTTTCCGGTTAATACAATTCTAGCATGAATAATAAACATTTATCATGATATAAGGAAATATAAAATAAAAACTTTATTATTTCCTCTAGGGCATATTTCCTTCACTGCCACCCCTAGAACTGTTGGGGAACGCAGTATTTCAAAAAAATTACCTACGATCACGCAAGATCTATCTAGGAGATGCATAGCAACGAGCGGGGAGAGTGTGTCCACGTACCCTCGTAGACCGAAAGCGGAAGCGTTTAGTAACGCAGTTGATGTAGTCGAATGTCTTCGCGATCCAACCGATCCAAGCACCGAACGTACGACACCTCCGCGTTCAGCACACGTTCAGCTCGATGACGTCCCTCGATCTCTTGACCCAGTTGAGGACAAGGCAGAGTTCCGTCAGCACGACGGTGTGGGGACGGTGATGATGAAGTTTCCGGCACAGGGCTTCGCCTAAGCACTACGATGATATGACCGAGGTGTGTAACTATGGAGGGGGCACCGCACACGGCTAAGAGAAGGCTTGGTGTGCCTTTGGGGTGCCCCCTCCCACGTATATAAAGGGGGGAGGAGAGGTGGCCGGCCCAAGGGGGGCGCGCCATGGGGGGGAGTCCTACTTGGACTCTCGGTCCAAGTAGGATTCAGCCCCCCTTTCCTATTCCCACTAGGAGAAGGAGGGAAGGAGGAGGAGGAGGGAAGGAAAGGGGGGCCGCCCCCCCAACCCTACTCCAATTCAGTTTGGGCTTGGGCGGGCGCGCGCCTCCACCTGGCCGCCGCCTCCTCTCTCCACTAGGGCCCATGAAGGCCCATTAACTCCTCGGAGGGTTCCGGTAACCCCCGGTACTCCGGAAAATGTCCGAACCTTTCTGAAACCATTCCGGTGTCCAAACACAACCTTCCAATATATCAATATTTATGTCTCGACCATTTCGAGACTCCTCGTCATGTCCGTGATCTCATCCGGGAATCCGAACAAACTTCGGTACATCAAATCACATAACTCATAATACAAATTGTCATCGAACGTTAAGCGTGCGGACCCTACGGATTTGAGAACTATGTAGACACGACCGAGACACATCTCCGGTCAATAACCAATAGCGGAACCTGGATGCTCATATTGGCCCCTAGATATTCTACGAAGATCTTTATCGGTCAAACCGCATAACAACATACGTTGTTCCCTTTGTCATCAGTATGTTACTTGCCCGAGATTCGATCGTCGGTATCATCATACCTAGTTCAATCTCGTTACCGGAAAGCCTCTTTACTCGTTCCGTAATGCATCATACCGCAACTAACTCATTAGTCACATTGCTTGCAAGGCTTATAGTGATGAGCATTACCGAGAGGGCCCAGAGATACCTCTCTGATACACGGAGTGACAAATCCTAATCTCGATCTATGCCAACTCAACAAACACCATCGGAGACACCTGTAGAGCATCTTTATAATCACCCAACTACGTTGTGACGTTTGATAGCACACAAGGTGTTCCTCCCGTATTCGGGAGTTGCATAATCTCATAGTCAGAGGAACATGTATAAGTCATGATGAAAGCAATAGCAATAAAACTAAATGATCATTTATGCTAAGCTAATGGATGGTCTTGTCCATCACATCATTAGAATGATGTGATCCCGTTCATCAAATGACAACACATGTCTATGGTTAGGAAACTTAACCATCTTTGATTAACAAGCTAGTCAAGTAGAGACATACTAGGGACACTCTGTTTGTCTATGTATTCACACATGTACTAAGTTTCCGGTTAATACAATTCTAGCATGAAAAATAAACGTTTATCATGATATAAGGAAATATAAATAACAACTTTATTATTGCCTCTAGGGCATATTTCCGTCAAGAACTAGGTGGCCTTGGCATACGTGATCTCCAACGCACTGATATTGCTCTTTGGGTGTGATGGTTGTGGCTCTAGGCGATTGAGCCCCAGCCTCCTTGGTGTCACCATCGCCCCCCTTGCAAGCCCGAGGCCCGACAAATTTTTTGTTCCTCCACCACTTGGATCCTAGGTGATCACCACGCGTGCAAATTCCAGATGGACCATTGGCTGGAAGGATCCTGCGTCTCTGAGCTTGCGGCCTTCATGTATATCCATGTGCCCCACCGTCGACGCAACCATTGCCTTGTCTAGGATGCCATCCCTCATCAAGCTTGGATTCAAGACATCCGTGGCAGTCTTGGCCCTCCAGACACGGTCAAGTACATCAACATCTGGCGGTGTCTTCGCAACATCGCTGTCAGGACACCCCGACTCCATCAGTTGGGCTTGACCGAGAATGACTCATACACCGCCAAGTCCTGCTACCTTCCAATCTTCCATGGATCAACACAAAACCCTCATTGGCAGCTTACTTGGAAACCCTGGGCCACACTCAGTGGCAAGCTCGTCCTTTGGCTTGTCGGGCTTGCTCAATGCTAGACCAAGGCATGGCTTGCCCGTCATGAAGTGCCTTATGCACTGTCATGCACTCTATGCGACTAAGAGATCAAGACCATGGACCACCTCTTGGTTGTATGCGTCGTCTGCCATGTCGTATGGCATGAGATTCTCTCTTGGTGTCGACATACCGCTACCCCACCCAACGGCAACATTGACTTCTACGCGTGATAGTCCACAACCATGCAATCCTCCCCCCACATTCTTGCGGAAAGGCCTTGCATCGCTTATCGCTTTTTCTGTGTGGTTCATGCGCAAGCACTGTAACGACTGCATCTTCGAAGGAGCTCAACCTTCTCATACCCGTTGAAACTGAATGCAGTCCACATGTGTGTTTTTGGTAATTAATGACAATCCCTATGGACTAATGTTTTTATTGAGATGTATTTGAATGAAAGTTCCATAAGCAATGCATAAAGAATACTGGTTGGATTGAAGGGTTAAATACATCAACAGAAATATATGCGTTGAGACTTCGTAATGAATGACAATTCCTATGGAGCAATAATGGCAACAAGTTTTATATGAAGATATGTTCCATGGGTGATGCAATAAGGAGACTAGATGGATTTGAAATGAATACCATCAAAATCTGGATATACATCAAGATTGAGTTCAATGATTGAATCAAATATGATCAAGTTTAATTACATGTGATGAACAAGATGTGAAATACATGGAGTCCATTGAACGATCTCGGAGGTTTTCATCCTTAGTCTAATGAGTGTTCCATGATGGATCAAGATCTTGAGAGAATGATTAAAGAGAAGCACTCTATATATGGCTTGAAGATGAGATTATATGACGAGCTCATATGTTGAGTCATTGTTGATTAAGTCATGAAGTAAACTCTTGGGTAAAAACCCCACAGCCTTGCAACTTTATTATAAAAAAATGTAAAACAATACAATATATACAACCTCTGAGGAGGAAAAAGTAAAAAAGATTACAAGTGGTTTACCCTTTAAGGTGGGAGGTAAGAACATGAAGTACGTAATGAAGTGAAGAACTCATTATGTCTCTCAAAAGGTTGTGATGGAGCATGAAAAAGAGCAAGTGATGTGCAATATGATATTTATGGAGAATCTCGATATGGTCATGAGAGAATTGTGATATTGGTGATCATGTATTGAAGCAATGAAGCGCAGTGAAGAGTTCAGTATGGCCTTCAAGACATCAACATTAAGCACATAGTAAAAATAAAGGTTGATCAAGATAAAACTCGAAATCAGATTCCACATGGTCAACACACAAGCACAAATCGTGTACCGCATGGGATCTTGTGGTACGATAAGAAATTATGAATTACACTTTGTGAACTAACCAATACTACTATGTGTTTTCTATGTCTAGTGGTTTTGGGTGGTTTTCATGGGCTAGCATCAAAATAAATATTTCAAGTAGCCCATATGAAGATTGGCACATGTGAAGATGGTATACAAGTATGCTCGCCGCATGTCTTATGGGGGGGCTATTTAAAGTCTTCACCCAGTGGCGTGATCAAGATGACATTTCCAATTTGAGCCAAACATGAAAGTTAACATCAAACTCAAGTGGGATGCTCAAAGTCAAAGGTATTAGTCCCCTTGGTACTCAGTGGCATGGATCACTGACCGTCGAAACGATATATGCTCAAGAATGGATTTCTAGAAGCTATATAATATAGCTCTTTTATTTTATTGAGCTATAAGGATCACATACTATTAAGAGGGTGTCTAAGGGATTTGCAAACGTGTTGTCTGCGGAGTATTGATGCCACAAGGAGCACATGAAGGGATCTTTGAATCTTCTAGAGGATTACCATGATGTGCCTACAAGTTAATTGTGGTCCAAAGCAAGAGCGGATGCAAGAGTTGAGATATTGCAAGTGTTTGGTGACTAAAATTAAGAAAACAAGAATAAAGTGAGGTAACAAGAGAGTAATGAAACGATTAAATCAACAATAGAGCTAAGGCATTCTCATGGAGTCTGGATTCATCACTAGTATGTATCTAACGTAATTATGCAAATGCATAATTGTAGGTTTGGATCACTAAGCCACCCCACATTTTCCTACACGCGAGCAGAGCCAAGTACAAATGCGTGGATACATGCAGCAACCATGTATCACATACACCACTAGTGTCCTCCCCCCTCCCACACACACAAACATTTAGGTCAGGGCAACAGTAATTAACGGTGTTCCATGAGCGTAGCTAAAGGCTGTCTCCGGTAATCCCCTATCAATAGATCGGGGAAGGAGGGAGGTAACTTTTTTCACTGCGTACCTCCGCAACCCACCATCACAATGGCAGTAATTTCCTTCCGTCCATAAAGGCAAATGTTGAGTGGTCGACCTTACACAACATCGGAAGAACATCAACATAAACATACAAAAGAGGATTATTTTGTATCCTGTCAGCGTTCAGTTCCTAAACATACCAGGTTTCCTCCATATCCCCGAGAACTAGGGGGTTTACTTAGACATAGAGACAACAAGCATCATAGGGATAATCATGGATGAAAGATTAATGTAATACACATAGGAATCCACCAAGGGTTTTGGTACTACAAAGGGATCAATTTAATACATGTAAATCTTGCAGGTGCCATAATAAAATGCCACTAATATGGAGATACTCATTTGTTTTAAACATGCAAAATTGCATCTTTATCTAAATAATAATTTGAAGGGAAGGGTGCAGAGTCGTGATTTAGTAAAGGAGGCTATTTTTTAGTTGTATTAAACTCATCTAGACCATGAGATAATAACTTTCGCGACACAATCCTCTCTCTCTCTCTCTCTCTTTCTCTCAGTCTCTCCCAGCCACTAGCAACATAAGCATGAAGCAAACAATAAGCAACACAATCATCCATGAATATCTCGTCTCTCTCTCTCTCTCTCTCTTAATTTATATTAATATAAGTCTCATCATTTTCTCTCAGCATTAGTAGCAGGCAAGCAACACCCCTCATCTCCCCCTTCCCTCTCACACCTAGCAACAACAAAACCATCCCCGATCGGCTGCTACTGCTCTCTACCTCACACAAAAAAATCACAACGACAACATGTAGCATGACTAGGCCACATCCCATCGTCTCGCCTCCCTCTGAAGGTGTTGCTACCTCATCGAACTGGAGCCCGTTGAAAGACTTGACTGCTCAGCACACACACCACCAAATCTGTACATAATAATAAAGGGGTTATTACTTCTGGCGGCACGTCACGTAAATTGCCCCCAAAGTTGCAAAATATTACCCACCAATGCCAACTATAAGTGATAAAAAACGTTTTACATAGGGGGAACCCATCACCTGGGCCGACCCATGCAGTAGTGACCTCCTATATTGTGCTCTGCGCGCTGGGAGAAGATGTAGTGTGCCCGTTTGGGCCGACCCATGTCCGAGCGCCCTATTTTTCAATTTTGTTTTTTATTTTTGTTTTTATTTTCCTTTTTTCCACTTTAAACAATTTGGGACTTCAAAAAATTTCTGAAAATTAAAAAAATGAGAATTTTGAAATAATATGTTTAGTAAATCATAAAAATTTTGTGGATTCAAAAAATGTTCGTGATTTTGTAAAAAATGTTTGCATATTCAAAAAATGTTTGAAATATTGAAAACAAATGTTCGGGAAACCAAAAAATGATCATGATTTTTTTTAAAGTTTGTGTATTTTTTTTGTAATGAAATAAACAAAATTTCGCCAATTCAAAAAAATTCATGAATGGAAAAATATCCTAAAAATTCAAAAACTGTGCATGATTTACAAAATAGTTTATTCATTCATAAAATATTTTCTGTTTAAAAAATGATCATGCATTTAATGTTCGTTAAATCAAAAAATAATCATGAATTTCAAACATTGTTCTACCAATCTAAAAAAGTTCGTTGATTCTAGAAATGTTCGCCGATTCAAGAAAATTGTTTTAAAAAAATCACAATTTTAAAAAATGTTTGCAATAGTATAAAATGTTCATGAGTTCAAAAAATGTTCAAAAAATTGTAAAAGTTTTCACAAATTTGGAAAATATTTTATGATTTCAAATATGTTCATGATTTTAAAAAATCATGATTTCACGAAATTGAGAGTGATAGTGTATCTCGGTGATGCAGCAAAATGTGGTCATGGCCGTAGGAGATCATGATTTTTTCCCGTTGCAACGCATGGGCCCTTTTGCTAGTAATGTTCAAAAGTGAAAAACAAAGCAATTTCCTATTCAGCACTTACGGCACCGTTTTTTTTTCCTGTTCGTAGAAAGCGCACAGGGAGGACTCGCTTTCTTAACGGGCCGGCACATATAGCGGGAAAAGCAACACGGTTTTGGGAACACAACAGATGCTTACTTCGGTCTTTTTTTTCTCCCAGTTTTTTCTTTCGCTGTACTCGGTTTTTCTCTAGTTTTTTTCCTTAAAAAAACTACTCTCATTTTTTGTCTTTTCATCTCCCTTTTTCTATTTTTTCGTTTTTTATTTCTATTTCATGAACTTTTTCGTTAAATTAATGATTTTTCAAATTGGTGAACATTTTTTAAAATTCATGAAGCTTTCAAAATTGATGAACTTTCTTAACTTCATGAACTTTCTAACTTCATGAACTTTTTCAAATTTATGAACTTTGTTACAAATCTGTGATATTTTTTTGAATTCATGTACGTTCTTCAAATTTGTGATATTTTTTCAAATTGATGATATTTTTTAAAATCCATGAAATTTTCCCAAATTTACGAACTTTTTAAAATTCATGAACTATTTTGAAACTTGAAAAAAAATTAAGAAAACTGGCAACCTACTTTTTAGCGAACAACACAATGGCAAAAGAGAAAAACTGAGAAAAAAAGCGAGCGAATGAGAAAAAAAAGTAGATGAGCAGTTTTTCTAGGCATAGCATGCGAGCAGTTATTTTCTTGAGATAGAGCAAGCGAGCTGGCCGCGGCCCATGAGGTGCCCGAAAAATGCTAAGAAAGACAAGGAGTTTCCAAAAACGAAATCACTAATTAAGGGTATCTCTTGAAAAAGTCACTCTCACCATTTTAGCTTGCGACAAGTGGCGCACAACAACATGAGAGTTTTTCATTTTTTTTCGTAGATATCGTTTATTCAAAATATTTTATCTATTCAACCATGTGTTCAAATCCCAAACCATTTTCACCGTTTGATTTCTCGCGTCGAGTTCTTCGGAACTAAATCGTGGAAGCAAATCAATGCCTCCATGATAAGCAAATATGTGCCTCTCATGGAAGGAAAAAATTGTGTTTTTTCACTTTTCGAGAAACCTGTGCGTCCACGAGAAGCAAATATGTGCCCCTCGCGGAAGCAAAAAAAATGTGATTTTTTCCATTTCTGAGAGGCTCTTGCGAAAGCAAACCTATGACTCGGTGAGAAGTAAATTTGTGTCTCTCACGGAAGCAAAAAAAACGTGTTTTTTTTACTTTTCGAGAGACACAGCTCGCGGAGGTAAACCTGTTCCTCCATGAAAAGCAAATATGTGTCCCTTGTGGAAGCAAAAAGTCAAGTTTTTACGGGCAAGTTTTTTTCTCAAAAATCTAAGGAAAACCGGGCAAAAACCAAAAGCCCGAAAAAACTCCGGAAAAAACATCTAAACACCATAAACACGTACAGAAAAATAAAACAAAAAAACTCGTGAGGAGCGCCGCATGCAACATCTGGCGGCGGCTGAGAGTGCTTCACTTGCGGAGCTCCCAGAAGGAGTACCCCGGTTAGTTGCTCTCAAAAAATCCCCCGGCGCGAACATTATGTGGGTTTTTTGCTACGACGAACAACCACCGCCTCCCTAAAAGAGCTAGGGTTGGCGCCGCCGCCCGCTGGTCCGCCTTGCCTTCGGTGGCCTTAGGGCCATGTGGGCGGAGTGGATTACTAACATTGATGGTGGGAGGGCTTCGTGTTTAGATCTTTCTTCGAGTTTTGTTAGGTTTTGTGTCCTGCTCAGGAAGGTGAGACGCGCGGAGGCTCCCTGGAGATGGAATAAGGTTCTCCCCGCCTAGCCCCCGTTCTAGTGGTGCGTCTCGCATCATCGGTGGGCGTGTGGAGGTGTGTCTCCGACGGATCTGTCTTTGGTAGATTTGCTCGGATCTGGTCGTCGTTCGTCTATATTCGTGTGTTTTCAGTTTGGATCCTTCTGATCTACACTAATCTTCATCGGGAACGGTTGCTGTTCTGGTGAGCTGGTCCTATGAGGCCTCATCGTAATGACTTCCCGGCTGTCTACTACAACAAGTTTGTCCGACTCGGCGAGGGAGGGGCGATGACAGCGTCATGCCTTCGGCTCGCTTCAGTGCTTGTAGTCGTCGCTAGATGGTCTATGGATCTTGATGTAATTTTTATTATTTCTTGTGTTTGTTGTATTACCATGATTGATCGAAAGTTTTTCCCGCAAGAAAAAAAAATCCCCAAGAAACAAAGCAGAGAAGAAGTTCTTTTTTCTTTTAGGAATAAGCAGAGAAGAAGCGGGCCTGCACATAAGGCCCTGTACAACGGCAGGTGCTAACACAGATGCCTGAGAAAAAACCCGGTTTTTTTATCTGAGATTGGAATGCACCGATGCTTAGGAAGGGAAGTAGAAGCAAAATTTTGCTTCCGGTGCCAGTGGGTGCTTAGCAGAAGTAACTGCTCCCTTCAGTCACGGACGCTTTGATCCAGTGCCTCCATCGGCAGAAAATAAAAGGAAAAAAAGCCCAGCTGGCACCCCATACGAAGCACTCTGCGTTGCGGACCAAAGAAAATTCCGTGACGAAGCATAGCTAGCACCGGTGTACACAGGCTTCCGCGTTGTACAAGGCCTAAGAGGGCCGGCCTGACTGGCGGGGCACAACTGGCCAACTGGGCCTTATACCGGGGCTCGTTTCTTTGTCCTCGCTTTCCCCGTCGACTACAACACTTCTTCGCAATTCGCATATCTTCTGCCTCTGCCGCCGCCGCCGCCTCCTCCTTCTTCCCCAGCCGCCTCCGGTCCCGAGCAATCCCACCGACCCGCGCCATGGGACGACCAACGGGCGGCGCCTCGGCGTCGAAGAAGCCCAAGGCCAAGTCCAAGCCGAAGCAGCGCGGCGGCGTCGACTTCAAGGTAACCACCGCGACCGTCCCCTGAAGCGCTCCCCAGCCCCCAGTCTCCGCTCGGAGCCACCGCCGATGCTAACCGTTTAAGCTTTTTGTGGTTCGCAGAAGTACAAACACAAGGTAGGGCGCAAGCTCCCGCCGCCGAAGAACGCCACCAACACGGAAATCAAGTCCAAAAGTGAGTCGAGCCACATTGCTTCGCTTCTAGTAGTAAATTGGTTCTTATGTTTGGCGGCGCTTAACTAGGGTTCGTTTTCTCGTGTTTTTCTGCGTGCAGTGATCGTGCTGCCGGAGCAGACCATGGCGTCGGAGAGGGCGGGCATGGCGGTGAACAAGCGCGGGCTCACGCTGCGGGAGCTCCTGCAGCAGACGGTGCACTACAATCCCAAAGTGCGGCGAGGTGAGTTGCCCATTACCCTCTACACCGGCGCATTGGGACGCCCAATACACTGTGTGCACTGCAGCTCACTGGCAATATGCTTCTTATTGTTGTTGTAGCTGCAATGAATGGAATAAAGGATCTTGTCACCAAGCATCCAGCGGAGCTTAAACTGCACAAGGTTGCTATGATTGAGAAGCTGCAGGAACGGATATGTGACAGTGACAAGGTGGTTCGTGACTCGTTGTACAGTTTACTGCAGTCTCTTGTATTCCCATCCTTGAAGGAGGTACAACCCCCCTCCCCTCCCCTCTGCGACCTAATGTGCTGCTGGGATGATCAGAAAACATTTATTTTAGCAATGAAGATATTATGTTTACCCTTTTGCATCACCCTATATGTACAGGGTGCAAACTGAGTCTTGATCATGTGATGATTTTTTTCTTCATGAACCATAATGTACCAGCCTGCTTATTGATATTGACTGCATCTGCAAATATAAATTGAAGCACCATTTCTACAAATTTGATGATCAGTGATAATTCTTTGAGATGCTCCAAACAATGAAGCACTAAACTTTCCTTTTTTTTCTTTCTTTGCGGACCATAATGTAGCTGCTCATTGACTGCATATGCAAATATAATTCAAAACCCTATTTGTTGAAAACTTGATAATCGGTGATAATTTTTAATGTGCTCCAAACAATGAAGCACCAAACACTCCTTCATTCTGGTTTAACCCACAATTGTCTAGTGTTATTTTGTTTCGCGGACCCTGGAGTCTCTTCTAAGTAGTATAAGCTCATATATGCCATATTTTTAGCATCTTATATTATTATTATTATTCTTTTGACCTGCTCCAGTTTTCTATATCTACTCCTATTTTCTTGGCTTCAGATGTGATCATGTGATATTTTTCTGTTTATTACAGGACAATGCAATGTCTACCCGCAGTACACTATCTCTGTTGATGGCAAATGTTTTGAATGGAATGACACACCTATCTATGGATATCCAGTTAATGGCTTTCAGGTTTTTGGAGCTCGTGGTCCTCAATTTCCCATCCTCTTTTCCCAGATATGCTGAACAGGTCAGTGGAGTTCAGTCATGTATTGATGTGTTGAAAGTTGAATGCTTGCTTGTGTGCTAATGAAGTCTAGTTTGTTAGAAGTGCATTCAGACTGATTGCCGTTCCTGCTAGATGTGTAATTGGCCATATTCATTACCAATTAATAATTTCTTTTGCACCATTCCTTCTTACAGGCTTTCAATAACTTCGTTGCTGTACTGAGCAACGACAGAATCCATCTGCAGGATAAGAGTAAACTTAACAGTATCCTTGCCGGGCTTGCCCACTGTCTTTCCTTGGTTGCTCGTGTGACGGAAAATGATGATGCATCAAATCGACTGGTTCGTGCAGTTAGCAAGCTGAATCTTTTCTTCCTTCGAATTTTTCTTCCTGCACCTGGAACTATGATGGCGAACTTGGTGAAATAGCAATTGCACATGTTCTGAAATGTAGAAACACGTATATTGTAATGATCGAAATCTTTGCTCGTGATCTACAGGTTCAGAACCGCCCTATGGGAGAACTTTGGAAACCTACTCTTGACGAAGATAACCCTGGAAGTGGTAAGTATTGTAAACACCATCCTTTTTTGTTGTTTCCTTAATTGCAATGAAATTTGTGCAGCTCCACCATGCCGCCACATTTTAAAGTTTCAAGGAACAAATAACACTGAGTGTGAATTTAGTAGTAACATGGTCAGAGAAACCCCAATAGTTAGGCGATTGAGCACTCAACTCCCTAGATATTTAACACTTCAACATTGTTTTCAGTGGGATCTACTGTCTGCTAAGTGCTAACCTGGTCACGAAATAAGTGAGCTTCGAATACTAATTATTGGATAGATTTTGAGAAGGGGCACTTTCTGTTTTCGTTATGATCAGCATATCTGAAAGTGTATAATCAGGAGAGTTAACTGACAATACTTGATTTGGGTAGTTTAGTTGGATTTGGAATATGAAGTAAGAGCAAAACTGTAAGAAATGGCAACTTTTTATGGATGATAGCATAAACAGCTATTACAGCCCTATAGCAGCATATTTTCTTATCTTGTTGTAGATATACATGACACACCTTACCTGACTATTTGCTACTTTTGGTTATGCTCTTCTGTAATTTTATCCTTATTATTATTGTCTTATTCACTCACTGCATTGCAGGAGCATTTGCGACATCTGATGTACTAATGAAACTTCAGAACCTCATCCGAATTCTCGTTAATTCAATAGAGGTTTCAGCTTCAGAAATCTGTGCAAAGCCAGCTAATGATGCTCAGTCAAGTGAAGCGTTATTATCAGCCCTTCATTGTCTGCATCTAATATGTACAACATTTATTCACGAGGCAAAGAAATCTCAGATGGAATTTGGTAGATCAAAAACTCAGTTTGGGTCTGATTGGCTGAATAGTTCTGTGTTGGTATATCTAAAGAAATTATGGGGAGTGAAATGCTTGTTTCATGAGAAGGTATAAAGTTGTTCCTGCTAATTACTAACTATTAGAGCAAAACATTGTATGCTTTGATTTTGTAGCTTTGGAGGGATCATAACAAATTGCTGAATAAATCCACCATAAGTTGACTAGGAGGTAATGGAATCCTATAGGATTCCTTAATGGTCTCGTTAGAACATGCGACCTTAGGACTTGGAAGAGCACCGGAATTTGGGGCCTCCTTTGGTTCATAGGATAGGAATATCATAGGAATAGGAAAATCATAGGAAGTGAAATGAAATGTATCTTTAATTCCTACAGGGAAAAAGATGTCATTTGATGCATAGGATAGGAATTTTTCCATTGAGTCTAGGCTATTTTTTTTCCTTTGAAATGTGAAGGATTGGTTCCTATCCTACATAGGAATAGCAATCCATTCCTACAAACCAAAGGGCTCCAAAGGAATTCTTCCTTTGAAAATCCTATCCTATAGAATTCCTATGAAATTCCTACAAACCAAAGGAGGCCGATGTTATGTTTTCCAGATTCCTACAAGATGAGAAATGCTGAAACCTAAAGGACAGACCTAGTGCTAGAAGCGCTCCCACACCAGGTGGGCTCTGGGGAAGGATTATACGAGGCAAGCCTTACCCCTGCACAGTGCAATGCAGAGAGGCTGCGTCGAGCACAGTGCAATGCAGAGAGGCTGCGTCGAGCACAGTGCAATGCAGAGAGGCTGCGTCGGACGCAGGACCTCTTGGCGCAAGTGGGGAGTACTTCACCACTGCATCAGGCCTGTCCTTCAAAATGCTGAAACCTAGGAAGACTTAAAAGTTGCTGTTCTTTTGTTTGAAGCAAGAAAAAGGTTGCTGTTTGGATGTCAGACAGGGGAAGCACATGAAATTGAGACACCTTACCCAAAATTTATGGGATGGTCTCCTTACGAGTCATTCCTTTCTTCTGACGCCCTGTTAGGAAACATTTCTATGGGAATTCAATCCTCCAAAATTCTTATGTTTTTCCTTTGTTCCGAATGGCACATAAAGTTGATGGTCCTATTTGTGGATTAGTGGATAGAATGTTCGTGTATTTCTATTGCGTTAATGTATACAGAACACTTGGTGTTTAATTTGTTGGTAATGATATGCTTTTGTACTTAAGTGTTGACTTGTGATGTTTAAGAATGTCGGAGTTCTTGTGTTAACATAAGACATATTTAATCCTGCTTTCTTCAGAAGGTTTTTGCTGTAACAAACATTTTGATCACAACTTATCTTGGTTCTTACTAAGTTGTGTTTCTCATGGCAGGGAGATGACAGATTTTTCGTCTTCAATCTGAAAATTGCTGAACTCTTTTTGTGCTTGAGCACATGTGTGGACGATACAATGTTTCCAGCTGAGGAGTTATGCCAGTTTGTATCTTCTTTATTTGCAAAGGTTGTCTGTGGTTTGAACAGTTTCAACAACTGATGTGTATTGTTGCCCATAAATCTTAGACGCCTTCTGATTTTTCCTCTGCCATTTCATTATTATATTTTTCTGATTGGTGATCTCTTTTGATTTATCAGTCAAAAGTACTTCGCAACAAGGATCTCATGGAAACGCATTTGAGTCCACTTATAACTTGTATACCGGGTCTTATAGCCAGTTGTGCAGATGACTCAAAAGGATATTTGTTGGAGGTATGGCTAATTTCAGTTTACTGATCTGTCAATATGTTGGTTATTTAGGAACTTCATCAAAATAAGAGTATATTGAACTGCAGGCATTTACAGATGCATTTAGAGATTCCAAGGTGGATTGCAAGCTAATGTTGCCATATTTGGATGCAGTGCGAGAAATGCTACTTCCTGTAGGTTTCTTTATTGGAACTTAAATTGCTTCTGTATGTTTTGTGATGTAATATATTTAATTATCTAGAAAAATAGCTCGCCTAGCATGTACATAATTCTGATATGGATTACAAAATTGCTGCATGGATTAAAAAGGTTAAATTGCTGCATGATATTGTACTCTATAAAACATATAATTGCGAGTTCAAACACATCACTAAGTAGAGAAACGGAAATAGATAAATTCTGACAAATGATCAATCGGAAAGAAAAATAACATGGCAAAACTCAGCTCTCACCACAAACTTCTCCTTTCCGTCCTAAGTCCTAACACCAGCCAATCATGTTGAGAGTTGATCATTTGAAAAATCGTGTGTCGGTAGCCTGCAAGTCATTTTTCTGCAGATATGTTTTGAGTTTCTTTCTAGTGATCTTTTCATGTCAATTTTTGGCGTGACCAATACTAGATACTTCCCCGCACTTAATCATTCTGTATGTTTAGCTAAAAACAACATCAGAGTATGTATGATGTGTTTCCTAACATCTTTCTTTTATCCTTGCTTAGGAGAAATCAGGGATATGGTTTACTGAAATTGATTTAGGCTTATCGGAATATCGTAGCGCTTGGATAAGCGAGCTTCCTAGAATATTACTACAATCAATTGATAAAGCTCCCTCAGTTACAAAGGTATGTTTAGTTTGTTTGTCCAGTATAGAGCTGTTAAACTATTCGTCAACAGTCATTATAACCAGGTTGAACATCTGCGGTTAACCTTCTCAATAAATTATGTATTTATGATGATATGAACTATCGTAGGTTGTTTTGGAGCTTCTCCTAAAAATCGGACAGTATTTCCCTACAACTGAGTTTGGAAACCTGCGCCCCTTCATACAGTTATTTGGCACTAAATGTAAGTAATCCACTTTTCAAGAGATCTTTATCCTCTGTTTTAATCTTCAGCTAATGTCATTTTGCTAACAGCATCATCTGGAACGGTAGAGGTTGGGCCTTTTGTTAGCCTTCCACATGATTGCCAAGAACTTGTCATTTCATGCCTTTATTACTTCTCCAGTCTGCTCCCTGACACAATCGAGCCATTGGCCTGTTGTTGCTTAAGTAAGTTTTTTTCATGCAACAATACCACTTTATTCCACAACCATATAGTTATATTCTTCCCCATTGAGGTTTGTGGATAATATATAATTATATAATGCAGGTGATAAGCTGGAGTCCCTCATGTTAATTAGGATTATTGAAGTTCTACAATCAACATACAAGGCTGGGAATCTACAGATAACAGAGCAACTCAGTTTCTTGTCATTATTAATGGCACGATTTAATGTTAATTGTGGTGAGTACTTCAACATACTTTTTTCGCATGTACTTATGTGTACCAGTGGAGTGCAAAGTTTGCTCTTATTAAGTTGATTATGTGGTTGAATTTTCTTATGTTTTATGGAGTGACTACAATATGCTAGTCATTGTTGGTGACAAGACTTCATAATACAAAATGGCAGGTTCTTAGCAGAAACAATGGAAAAAACTTCTGAAATATTGCAGATATTCCTTTAAACTTAAAAGATGTATCACGATGATCCTTGAAACATAGAAATGCAGTCTGATAAAATACAATTTGGATTTTGCATTTCAACCCTCATGGTACCGAGAAAAATGCAACAACCTCACAATGATAATGCAGCATATTTAGATGGTGGCAGGCAACGTCTTCATTGCTCATTCTGGTGAGTTTCAAAGCCTGGGGTTATGAGTGGATCACTATCTGCAGAGCCACCTC
Organism: Aegilops tauschii subsp. strangulata; assembly: GCF_002575655.3. Lineage (NCBI taxonomy): Eukaryota > Viridiplantae > Streptophyta > Magnoliopsida > Poales > Poaceae > Aegilops > Aegilops tauschii. Next base: position 425,610,138 of record NC_053036.3, on the reverse strand, counting down.
TCGGGCCCCTCGCTGTTTCAAATACTCTCTGGACCTACCTGCTGTCACATTATGTTTGTGTGCTACCTCTGCCTTGCTGTGAGAGGTGAGGGTGGCAGATGAAGAGAGACTGAGAAGGGGTTTAGATGAGGCGGCTGCCTGTAGGAGGGATTGGCGGGTGGGGGATGCGGTGTACATTGAGGGTAGGAGGGGGCGAGACGGTGGTAGAGGAAGTTTCATTGATTTTTTTTTGTCTCAAGGAGTGTATGTACCATTGTGACCGACTATGTTTTATGCCCTCGCTAAGGTTTACTTTTTGAATAGTTATGTGAGCACTTTAATTAATTTTTACTTTTTCCTGACACTTGCCTTTGAATTTGTTAATTTAGGTATGTCCTGTACTCTGGAGGATGCCGAAAAGGTCTCAAATTGGAAGACTTTCAAGACCTTGAATCACTTAATTTTGACTTACTTATCTGAGATGGGTGATGGCTCCCTGGTCCTTGAATTGATGTGGAATAATTTATCTAATGAGATTGTGAGCTTTTGAAACTGTTTTCTTTTATGTATTCTCACAACAACCATTGTACTCATGTTAGCTTTACTGCAGGCACGAAAACCATCATTGCATAACATGAATGGTCTGTTTAGAATTATTGTTACACTCGATGCAGCAACAAATAAGCTCATGAATGAAGATTTCATTAAGCTTATAGCTGGCTACTTGGTCGACGCTGCTCTGGTGAGTACCCTTTTGTATTCCAAAGTTTTGATACATTTTTAAGCTTATTGCACCCAGTATTATTTTCCAGCTAATTTTCAGCCTAACAGAAATGTATTGCCTTATACGCCCTCCGTCCCATAATATAAGAGCGTTTTTGACACTACACTAGTGTCAAAACGCTCTTATATTATGGGATGGAGGGAGTATATGTTAAAGATATTCAAAATGGTGGTTAGATTGAGCACGTCTTGGTGTTTAGAACACCCCTGTTACCTCATACAAACATATTTGGCATAATATAATTTACTATTTTGAACATATCACTTAACTGATAGACCGTGTTTCTGGTGGTAGCGCAGGCCATATGGTTGATGCTAAGAGCATTTAATGACTGTCTTTATTACTTGATTAGCATGCGGTGTGCCATCATTCACATGCTTCTCCTTCTGACCATCATTTCTTGATTAACTCCTTGTGTTCTCTTTGCACTCTACTGTTGGTTGTGGATGAGAATTAATTTCACCCCCAGTTATAATGCATCTGCAGGATTTGTCAAAAACAAATGAAGTGGGCTTTCAATCTGACAAGACAAGATTATTTCAATACTTCATAAAGCCCTGCATAATCATTTTTGAGCAGAATGACAAGGTTCTCTGCTGCACATTGGAGATGCTTAAATCTTTCGCAGCAGATGAGCATAGATTTTCATCTGTCTCCGGTTTAGATTACCCAAGGGAGCTTTCACAACGAGTTTGTGTTGTCACAACCATACTGGTCTTCTTATTCAATGATCGGAGGCTCCATCCAAATCTTTCTTTGAGTAAAACGGCTATCAAAGGCATCCTGCATTATATAAGGCATCAGCTGGTGAGCAATGATGAAACAGATCCCTTTCTTTGGTAGTCATATAGATATACTTTGAGCTTCCTTCAAATAGAACATTTTTGTTTCATAATGTGTTAATTTGAGAGTGAAAGCATAAAATAATAATGTAGCTCAGATAGGCTTGTTCTAATAATAGTTTCTGTGATACCATGGGTAGCTTTGCATTGCAGTTCCTAAATGTATTTAGACTTCGGACAGACTGGCAATGGTTTTAATTTAAGTGAATTCTTGCTGCAGGATTCTAATTTGCCTGATGTAACATATGGACAAAAGCAGAAATTAAAATTTGCATTTGAGCAAATCAAGACCAAAGCATTGCAGTTGAACTGTTGGGATAGAAGTGAGCTTGAAGGGATTTCAAGCACCACATAACGTCATGTGAGTAACTAAATTATGATTCGCCACTTCTTACTTTTTGTTGTCAAATTAAACTTTCATCTGTTTCTGACAGGCACAGCCATCTGATGACTTCATATGTTCTGATAATGGATAGAGGGCCCATGGAAGAGGGTGGGCTGGGGAATGTGCACCATTTTTCGTTTTAAGAGTCACATTGCAGAGGTGGGCCCTACATCTGTAGCATAGCTGTTACCAGCAGTCTACTGAAGGTTGTTACTTACCGATAAAGGTAAGAAATGCTGCTGGATAACATATCATATACTAATTCTGTTACACGCCTACCAGGTGTCAATCAATTGATACGTCGTACTGGCTGTTTTATTATTTAGCCTACCAAAATTCCTCCATTTTCCCAACAGTCCTTGTTTAACAATCATGTGCGTATTCTCTTAATGACAGCAGTATCATCTTATTGCAGGTGGTCAGAAAAGGTGCACGGTTGATGCTTCTGGTGCTATGGGAACTGCCAGTCAAAGACTTCCAGCGAAGTACAGTTCAAATTGTTCTGACTTTAGTTATTAGTAGTAGTACGATAGAAGTTGCGACTTTGTGATGCCTTGAAATTGTTTGTCGTGTACTATTCTACCCAAACTGATTGCGCCAAAATCTGTGTGATGTGATCACTACATAGATGTTAGGTTGGTCTTGTCTGCCATGTAAATGCAGAAATTTTGATCTCAGTTTTTCTGATCCTATTTTGTTGCATTTTTATCTCGCGAAAACTATTTCTAGGAGAGGCCTCAATGCATTTGGCAGCGCTTTCAGCTTCCTGAACTACCCACCTCCGCACGGCATTGCATCTTTTTTCCCCTCCCATGTTCTTGCATGGTATAAGCTGTGGTTACTGTTTTTAACGTGACAGGGTTTAGAAACTACGGATTTGCTAAGTCTCATCTAACATCTGTCATTTTATTAATCAAAAAGAAATAGGGAAAAACCTGCATGAATCTCCGCCTAAAATCGTAGGATTAATTAGATTAAACTTAGATGTGAATGAGGATCTCCTTGCACACACGCTTTGGCACCGGGAAAAGAAGACCTGCTTGCAGCAGCCTGTAGTGCTGCCGACAGGCTTTGCAGCACCGCTCGTCTACTCTTGCAACAGTTTGTAGCACCCACCTGCTATGCTACAACATGCTTGCGTTAGCAATGACAGGCATTGCAGCGCTGCTCGTCTGTGGCTTGCAGAGTCGTGGGCAAGCTTCAACAGCAGAGCCAGGCTTGACCCCAGGCACTTGCAGCAGCGATTTTTGCAAGACTGACCAAGCAGCAGCGCTCGCCCTTGTGTGGCGGCCATGGCTGGCTATAATGGATGGCGCGTGCAAGTATAAGAGACAGGATGCCCGTTGATCCTGCATCCGGTATCCCATAGGGCAAGCAGAAAAATTTCCAGAATGCGAATGCAAATGGGAAAGATACAGTCAGAACACACCTACAATATTATTCAGTAATCTCCAAATGAGATGCATCTATTGGTCCGTGACGCTGTTTCAAAGTGCAACCAATATGCTGCGGGCGTAACAAATATGGTTGAATCATCACCCCAATGCAGGGCTTGGCTGCCTTTTCTGGCCGCTCATCTATGACGGGCGCACCGGCTGCTGCTGCGTGATGCAGTGTATGTTCCCACCTCCCAGCACGATCTCCCTTGCGCCTTCCACCATCACAACCTGCACGCAACAGTTCACGGGACCCCTTCAGATAATCTAGCGCTCATACTGCCTTTTCTTTTACATCCAACAGTCACTGCTTGCTTTAGCTCACAAGAGCAACACGGATGCCTGAATTTTGAGGCGACAAGACTAACCTCATGATCAGGAAACACCTTCTGGAGGACCTCGCGCGCTTCCTCGTCCCTCTTCTTATCGCCGAAGGCTGGCGCTATGATCCCGCCGTTCGCCGGGTAGAAGTTCACGTATGAGGCGGCCAATCTCTTGCCTGGTACCCTCGGTACAGCATGCCCCTGAAAACAATCACGCGCTGCCCCGTGTTACAAGTGGTTGAAATCGGCGTCACAAAGGACCCATGAAGCATAGCTGCAATACTGACCGTTGCAAGAACACCTTCCCCCTCTTCCTTCGTGATGTACAGAGGCCCTGGCACGTGGATCTTCACCACCTCTATCTGCCGCCCCTTCGCATCGACTGCCTGAGTGAGAGCTGATAGTGCCTTCACCGATATCTCGTACTGCGGGTCGTTCTCGTCATCGGTCCACGACAAGAGAATCACACCAGGTTTGATGAAACAGCATAGATTGTCCACATGGCCATTTGTATCCTCATCACCTAGAAAATCGTTACAACGTTCTTTACAGTAAAATAAATGGTCCTAGAAGTGAGGAACAGAAACCTTTTAACTGATGAAGCACTTTTTGTTGTTACCGTGTAGCCCCAGAGGTATCCAAATGATCTTTGTGACTCCAAGGAAATCCTTCAGCTCATTCTCTATCTCTAGTTTAGTCATGTGAGGGTTCCTGTTAGGATTCAACAAGCATTCTTCTGTTGTAATGCATGTACCTTTGCAAAATGTGACAGAATCGTTAGCAAAACACCAGACAGACTGAAACTATTTGTCCATCAACAGCGATATGACAGATCAAGCACCTTCTCCATCTACATGAATGCTTCCACCCTCAAGAACCATTGTGTGTGCAAACCTAGGGATCCTCTCAATCTCAACTATCTGAAAAATAGTACCAAAATTTGGAAGAAATTTAAGCACAGAAAGAAACAAACAAAAGATACCAGTAAGTTCTAAAGTAGGAATTCACTCTTTACCTTCTTGGCAATGCTTCTGTCAAGACTCCAATCATCAAAGCAACCACCACCGAGCCCTGTAGGACAACAGGAGCAGAACTTACTAAATCATCGTGTGGAGAGGGTGATTAGACATTGGCTTGAGAAGTAACGAAATTCTTGCTCAAAAAATACTAGTGCTTCTGTGCTTTGCTGGTGCAAAGCAGGTCATCTATAGCTTTTGTAAAAGATATGCAAACGTTCGCAAGTTGCTACTTCCTACTAAGATATTGTCATGAATTGGTAACTGCGCTTTTGCATGAACACAAATAATTATCAAAGAAAGAGTTAAACTAGACGAACAAAAATAGCCACTGAGAAAGCACTGAAAAAAGTATACATACTTTAATATAAAACAACATACCTCCCCATGCGTTAAATTCCCAGTCAATCCCCGCTATTGTTTGCTCTGCAAGTCCTATATCTGATCCGCCTTCACGGGTAATAAACTAAAAACGAGGATACTGTTAGCCATGAAATCAGGATGGTAAAAAGGGATATAAGAAAAATCAAGTTAACGCACAGTGGGACCGGTGTCACGAAACCAGGAATCATTCATGCTCATCTCGACCACCCTGATGTTCGGTTGGTGTTCCATCAGCTCGTGGACACGAGGATACTGCCAGAGGGAAAAAATGCGAAACTGAATACCATTGTGTTGCACATGATCATGCAGCAGTTTTCAGCATAGTTCATGTGAAGCGTATCACCTGTTTGGCACTTGCACAAATGGTGACAGGCTCAAACTTTGAAATGGCCATTGCAGTTCTCTCAAATGTTTTTCGAGCTGGTTCAGCATGCTCCCGCCAGTTGTCTGGACGCTCCTAAGATTCAAAGAAGTGGCTTGTTTATTATGATGATGCACTTCAAATTGTTCAGGGCATATGCTGAAGAGGATACACAATAATAAAAGGAAACTCAAAAGTTCTTTCAAAGAATTAACACGATGATCTACTATGCTTAAAATGAATGAAACGTCATCAGCAGTGACAATACTCAATGACAACAATGAGAATACTTCAAACAAATATCATTATTCAGTCGCAACTTGTCATTCAGACGACCTGGCCACTAATTTCAGCCGCTGCATGCTTTTAAAACCCTACAAAAATTACATATTGCGGAAATACTTTTAAAGTCAAAATTTCACACATGGTTCTGAAGGTTTGTAATCCAGATATTTTTTTAAGATAATGACAATAAAATAATGAAAATGTGACTTTATGTATGTCTAAGAGGACGGCTTTCAGGGAGGGAGTAATAGCAAATCGGCAACATAGAATGAGAATGAAAGGAAAAGTTACATCAACATACTGAAATTACACAGATATTAGGCACATCATGGAATTAGTCAATTAGATATCGAGATAACGTTCTTTTAGGTCCTGTGCTACATGGCTCGAACAGTGGCACATACACAGCTGTAGAATTGCGCGGCAGAAAGTCGTAGACAACAAGGGGGAGAAGAGGAATTGTGGTCATGTCTAGTCTCTAGTGCTATGCATTCATATATCTTTTGTTATTTTCGGTAGGTAATAGAGCACTTTCATGTGGGGTAAAACCACTTCAGAAACAAATATATATACCTCGCCACTGTCTATTCTATTCTAAAGGAGAACATGTTTCGTTGGAATAGTTTATCTGACCACCGAATGAGAATGGATGCACATGCGCTTGGGGTTGGTGGTTGAGTGCAAATAAAACATAGTATACCGGTAGAGCACTGACCCGGTCCCAAGATTCCACTGGAGAAGGAAGGAATCTTGACAGGGGATCCAATAATTCAACTTTGGCAACTGCTCCTCAAGGCTGCTGCCAAGCGCACGACACGTAATTGGTTCAAATATAAACCGGACCACTCTTTGGTTCGCTCACATTGTGACACGGGACCCACATGTCAGCAACTAATATGACAAACAGGTCATCTAAAAAAACGACAAACAGGTGCTAGTAATAAGTGGGCAGGCATATTTGTTTGTCAGGTACTAGTATTTCTTTGTTCTTTGCTTGTTCAATTCAACAACGTCGCGCGGGGACAAATCACGGTAGGTGCGCAAACATGTGCATGGGGAGAGACGGCACCGTCTCAGGGATGAACAGCAGAAGCTACGCGCAAGCGCGAGATAAGCCGCCGCCATGCCGGACAGACCTCGCCGGGCCAACGAGCGGCCGCGGCTGCGGCTGCGAGGGCCAGACAACCAAGCATTTCTATAACCAGAACCGCTACGATTTAAACGAATTCGATCGGAATCTCGCGTGACGAGCGAGCGGAAAAAGTCGGATGAAAACGAAGAACGGCACGACGGGCGAGGCGAGAGGGGGCGAGGGAGGAAGATGATGCGTACGTACCGGCCAGCCCATCCAGCACTGCTCGTGCGGCTCCCACTCGGCGGGCATCCGGAACCCCATCTTCGCCGGGCACCCCGCCATGGCCTTCACCATCCTCCTCGGCTCGGCTCTCGCCAAACCTAGATTGGTTCGATTCTCCGCTGCGCTGATCTGAGGATGGAGAATGGAATGGAATACTGCTGGTGCTGAGGAGGAGAGCCTCGACGCGACGGCTGCTTTATGTACAGGGAGGGGGAAAGGGAAGGGTGGGGTGAGAAAGATCGTGAGGCGGGCGGGTCCAGGGGCGTGTGCTGCCCTTGCTAAGGGCTGGGCCCACGTGACCGGCTTTGCGCCGCGAGATGCCCAAGTGGGCAGCGGTTACTGATGCGCGGGCCCGCCGCTACCGGCCGGGGCCTGGGAATGCAAAGATTCCCTGAAATCCCGAGCGCCTTTTTTGTTGGGGCGCTGGAGCGCCGGGCCCAGGACACCATTTTGAACGTTTCAAGATTTTTTTTCAACAAGCACAAGCTGCCGACATGGATCCGGAAACGCGTCGTCCAGCTCTGTCGGGCTTGGCTTTGGAGCGGGGAGGCAGAGTGCAATGGAGGGAAGTGCAGAGTGAGCTGGCAGTTGTTGACGCGGCCGAAGCACTTGGGCGGCCTGGGGGTCTTCGATCTTGAAAATTTTGGTCGGGCGCTGCGTTTGCGCTGGCTCTGGATGTCATGGCAGCAGCCGCCGCGACCTTGGGTCGGGCTGGACCTGCCTTGTGACAAACAGGACCGGGCTCTATTCTCTATGGCCACTACTATCACGGTTAGCGACGGTCGGCTTGCCCGCTTCTGGCATGACCGTTGGCTGCAGGGTCAATGTCCCAAGGTCATCGCCCCAAGCCTATATGAGATTGCCATTAGGAAAAACCGCTCAGTTAGGGACTCCATGCATAATGAGGGCTGGCTGAAGGACCTCGCGCACGGGCTCACGGACGGGATGGTAGATGAGCTGACCCGGCTTGCCTCCCTCCTCGACTCAGTTCAACTGACCGGAAACGCGCCTGATCAGATTGTATGGAGGTTCACAGCTGATCAAACATACACTGCTAGGTCGGCATACCATATCCAGTTCTTGGGCTCGGTTCCACCGGAGGCGACCAATCTTCTATGGGCCGGCTGGGCGCCGGGCAACTGTCGTTTCTTTGTGTGGACGACAACCCTTGGACGCATACCTACGGCTGACCTGCTCCAAAGGCATGGATGGGATAATAACTACTTTTGCCCGCTTTGTGAACGCAGCCTTGAGACAGCATACCACTTGCTTGTTGAGTGCCCTTGATCGCGCGGCGCTTGGGATACACTGGCTGGGCTTGCAAGTCTGCCTTCCATGCAGACTGGTAGCTGGGTGGCCACTACCAACATCAAGGAATGGATGACATCTTGCTGGAGTAAAGCTGCATCTGATAAGAGGAAAGGAGTTCTTTCTTTGATGCATCTAGTCTCCTGGGAGATATGGCGTGAGCGCAACCGACGGATTTTCCAGGACTTACGGATGGACATGCGCACCTTCGTGCAATGACTGAAGGACGAAATCACTATGTGGAACATGGCAGGAGCTGGAATTCCTTTTGACCCGGGTTGAGGACCCTTTTGTGCATCTTTTTTCCTTTTAATGGCATCGTTTCTTCGATGTCTTTGCCTTTTTTGGCGCTCCTGTTACTCTTTCTCCCTGATCAATGAATTTGGTAGATCAACTACCAACATTCAAAAAAAAAAGATTTTTTTCAACACAGTACAGACGCAATCGCTCATATACATGCGCATACACTCACTCCTATGAACACACACGCACACCCTGCCTCTATGAGCACCTCCGAAAGACTGAGCCGGCATATTGTCTTGAAATTTAGGAAGTCACCGTATGCACCTCGTCGTCGACGGGAACGTCTCCTCCCACTGAATGCGCATCGCCGGAAATCCTGAAATAAATCCAAAAATAAATGCGAGCAACATGACTTGAACCCTGATGGGCTGGGGATACCACAGTCCCTCTAACCATCCAACCACAGGTTGGTTCGTCAAGATTTATTTTTAACACAATACAGAAGCATACACTCACACCTATGAATGCACGTAAGCACACCCTACATCTATGAGCATTTTCGAGAGATTGACCCGGCACATCATCTTGAGATTGGCAAAATCACCACAGACGCATTCGTAACACACGGAAACGTCTCCTCCCATTGAACATGCATAGCTGAAACGTCCGGAGTAATAAATCTAGAAAAATGCAAGCATCAATGTCAAGTCTATAACTTGAACTCTGGTGGGCTGAGAATATTCTCCTAACCATACAACAACATCTTTTTATATTTTTAATACACTGGAGTGGTTAAAGGCTGCATTCTCTGTGGTTTCTCCAAACACACAAGAATTGTATCATTTCTAAAATAATACAGCAAAATTGTACCAACTATACCACTACGGTAACCGCATGGGATATGTGGTTAGCAAACTCGAAATTCATTTAGTGTATTACGGTAATGATGTTTGCGGGCATTATGATATTTTTTAAAAGTAAAAGGCCTTTTTCGCGTATTTTCTTTCCAAATACTTAAAGCTTGCGTATCATTTCATTGAGAGAAGAAGTTGGAATGAGAACATGGAGGAGAGGGTTACATCACATGGCATAACCAAAGACGACGTAAACATGGTGCCCAGAGCAGAGAGACACAAGATGTTCAGCACAAAACAAAATATACAACATGGTGTTAAACTACCACGGGCAAGAGAAACAGCTCGAACCAAAAAGATGTCCAATGTCTAAAAAACCATCATCGGGTACGCCCACGAGCAAACAAGGCGACACCTTCATGAAGTGGAACAGCGCCGTGACGTTGACGTCGCCGCCATCTGATCCAAGGAACAGGACCTGGGTTTCCCCCAATGCTCAAAGAGGGGCATAGAGAAAGGTCCTGGAAGCGCCTCCAAGAGAGGTATGACACCCACAGGTGCTGCCGCTATCAACATCAGCAAGCCAAGCATGGATTTCACCCTGGCCTATGTCCAAACAATCCCAAAACAGTGGGGAGGATCTGAAGACGAGGAACATGCCGCAAGTTCGAACCACCGTAAACACTTTGGATGGTGCATAACAATTGGAGTATTTCATAAGAGAGATAGAGCACAAATACACAAATGCTTCTCAATTGAAAACAAAATGAGATTTAAGTTTATCCTAAGTTTTCTATGGAATGGAGCCCATCTGAATAGATTATGTACGATTTTGAATTCCATTTCCTGACACCACCCTTTTCTTTCCTCCAAACAGTCAAAGGCGGCCTCGTCTTCATATTGCCCTTAACTTCTGTCATGCTCGCAAAGTTCTTATTTTCACCAGTAAGACATGGATAAGATTTCCCGTGAACATTGTTAATATTCTTACTCTCGTTTATATTATGGGCTGGTCCATACCAACGTTCACTTAGTCTTAATAAAATATTGTTTCATATCTTCGAGGATTAAAAGAAGGGAAAGGGAATTTGAAATCTATCCCTTGCCATGGACATGACTTTCCTTACGTTTCCATTAATTTATTTGTTTTAAACTAGGTAGTCGCTATGGTTTGTTTAGTGGCATTAGTAAATATTCTTCTTTAGTTTCTTTCTTTATCTAAAGTTAGAGTATAATAATCCAATTCAAGGATAATGATCATACATATGTAATGCATTGTATGTTATGATTCGAAGGAGGTTCACAATAATAAAAAATTCAAAAATTGTAGTCCATATACGTTGTCTTTCTAGACCAGTGTTACGTGCCTGAAATTTTAAAATACCATGATAAATTATTAGCCCTCTACAATTTCAAATTCACCCTCTACAAATATATATTCCAGGTTTTATTTTTATTAACAATTAGTTTAATACAGGTCATGTGACACAGAAGTAATATCTGTACTCATAATTCATTGAAATTTAAAAGCTTTCATAAACCTCCTCCCGGTCTTTGTTTCAACAGTCTGCCAGCGTCATTTCTATGAACTGTAAACTGTTCCGCAACTCCGTCGGCGAGTCCGGTCCGAGGTTGCGGAGCGAGGGCGAGCGTCGTAGACGAAGTAGTCGAAACACGCGAAAGTAAATGACACAGAGAGATGGAGGAGACCAGCTTTATTAATCAATGATCAGAGATTACAATGATGGCTCCTCGTTGCTTTATATAGGGACTAGGGGTCAAGGGATAAGTACCCACTTAACGTAAAGAGGGGAAACGGGAGGGGCTATCCCTAGCGATGCGTATGCTAGCCGCCGCCACCATCGTGGTGGCCCCGGTTTCCCAACACTCCCCCTTGGGTAATTATCCGTATATCCATGCCTCAAAACTCCGAAAAACCCAGTGGGAAAAAATGTGGAGAAAGAGCGCACAGTATATGTTGTTGTATTGCACGAATTGCCTCGTCAAAAACCTCGTGTGAGAAACATCAGGAAAACTCACTCAAGGGAAAAAGAGTACAATCCACTCAACCATCAAGTTGAGTACTCGATCATCAGGATTGAGATTTTAGCGACGAGTTTGTGAAGTTTCTCCCCCTGAACCTTGCATCTCTCTAAGTCTCATCATACCGATTCCACGCACACACCTCTCTAAGGTTGATGCCGATAATGATTTAGTGAACATATCAGCAAGATTGTCACAGGACTTAGTATGCAAAACTCTCACCTCGTTCAACTGTTGCAGCTCATGTGCATAGAAGAACTTGGGACTAATATGCTTTGTGAGGTTACTCTTCACATAACCCATCTGGACTTGTGCAACACAAGCAGCATTATCTTCATTGATAATGGTAGGGGTTTGTACGGTGTTCAGCCCACATGTCTGCTGAATATGGCCGATCATCCGCCGAAGCGATACACACTCTTTTGACGCTTCGAATAGTGCCATGATTTCCGAGTGGTTCGTGGAAGTCGACACAAGTGTTTGCTTGGACGATTTCCAGGAAAACGCAGTTCCACCACAAAGGAAAACATATCCAGTCTGCGATTTGCAATCATGCGGGTCCGACAGGTACCCAGCATCGGCATAGCCTATAATAGATAGGTCTTGATTCCTCTTATAAAATAGACCAAGATCTTTGGTCCCTTGCAGGTAACAGAAGACGTCCTTGACACCTTTCCAATGTCTTTTGGTAGGTTCAGAACTGTACCGAGCAAGCAAACTGACGGCGAACGCAATGTCTGGCCGTGTACAATTTGCGAGGTACATGAGTGCTCCAACTGCACTCAGGTAAGGAACCTCTGGTCCCAGAGTTTCCTCCCCCTCTTCCTTTGGCCTGAACGGGTCCTTGTCTGGCCGTAAAGATCTTCCGACCATCGGGGTCTTAGAAGGATATGCCTTATCAAATCCAAATCTTTCCAACACCTTCTGGGTGTAGGCCGACTGGTGCACTAGAATCCCATCAGGGGAATGTTCAAGTTGCAGACCTAGACAGAACTTGGTTTTGCCCAAATCCTTCATCTCGAATTCCGACATCAGGTAGGAACTCGCTTCCTCAATATCCTCAGGCGTACCGATTATGTTTAAATCGTCCACGTACACCGAGATTATACAGAATCCATCTTGGGATCGCCGTATAAAAACACATGGGCAATTTTATTGCTCGTGTAGCCCTTCTCATGAAGGAAATCACTTAAGCGATTGTACCACATTCTACCAGACTGTCTGAGTCCGTACAGTGCCTTTTGAAGTTGAACACTGTATAGACCCCTATTTGCTCTATCATGGTTCGGAACAGGGATACCTTCTGGAACCTTCATGTATATGTTCGAATCCAAGTTACCATATAGGTAAGCAGTGACAACATCCATTAGTTTCATTTTCAAGCCCATGTTTACTGCCATCGAGATCAAGTATCTAAAGGTAACTCCATCCATGACTGGGGAATAAGTCTCCTGAAAATCGACACCTGGTCGTTGAGTGAACCCTTGAGCAACGAGCCTTGCTTTGTACCGTACTGCCTTATTATTTTCGTCTCTCTTTCGAACAAAAACCCACCTATGGCCAACAGGGCGAATGTGGGGAGGAGTTCGACAAACTGGTCCGAACACCTTCCTTTTGTTGAGAGATAATAATTCGGCAGTAATTGCCTGCTGCCAATCTTTCCAATCCGACCTTTTCTTGCAATCAGCGAGCGTGTTAGGCTCAGGGTCAAGATCTATGATTGAGGCAATTTTCGTAGCAAAGTTGATGTCGACAATCACCGTTGCTCGGTTCAGGGACTCCCCCGTATAAATATAATTTATGGCCATTTCTTCATGGGGCGCATCCGGCGCAAACACTTGCTCTACCAAATTTCCCATTATGGGAGCAAGGTCCTTTAGATTTCCCGCGCCGACGCTCACATCTCCGCTGGGTGTTTCCCCTATGGGAAAGTTTAAGTCCGGAATTTCGTGCACTGAATTTTCCGTACTTGTGCCAGGTCTCGACTGGCTCCCCGTTTCAATTTGGGGTACTTTGGCGACAGGCTGTGATAAATCTCTCTTATCCTTTTTCGTCGGGCGTCCCCGAGTACTTGGGATTTGAGAAGCCGGATTTCTCGTCCTTTTAGGCCTTTGGACGGGAGTGGGCATACCATCATTTTTCTTCGGTATTTCAACCCTTTCCAGTGCATTGCACGCGTGCACATGCAATTTTGTCACAGTCTGTAAGTCACTAAAGTGGTCGGGCAGTTGATTTGCTAAAAACTGCAAATCTATTATCTTTTGGACTTCTCTCTCAGTCTCAGCAGTGCGCGGGTCATGAGCGTGGATCCCCGTGGCTTGCCACATGATTTCTCGACTTTTAGCATCAAGGGGTTGATTCTCTCCCCCTAAAGTCGGGAAAAGATCCTCGTCAAAAATGCAATCAGCAAAACGAGCCGTGTGACAGTCACCTGTCATGGGGTCCAGATACCTGATTATGGACACAGTCTCATAACCAACGTATATCCCCGACTTACGGAGCGGGCCCATGTCCGATTGCTGAGGGGGTGGTATTGGTACATATACCTGGCAACCGAACCTACGAAGGTGGGAAATTTTCGGTGCCGACCCTTGCGCAAGTTGAACAGGAGAGTGGATGTTGTAGGCCGACGGTCGAAAGTTGATGAGATTAGCCGCGTGTAACACCGCGTGGCCCCAACATGTAGTTGGTAAATTACAACCCTGAAGGAGCGGTCTGGCAATGAATTTAATTCTTTTAATAATGCCTCGGCAAGTCCATTTTGTGTATGAACATGTGGTACCGAGTGCTCAACTTTGATTCCCATTGCCATGCAATAATCATCGAACGCCTTTGAAGTAAATTCTCCGGCGTTGTCCATTCGAATAGACTTTATACGATAATCCGGGAAATTATTCCTCATTTGTATGATCTGTGAGATCAATTTTGCAAAGGCATGGTTCCTTGTTGACAGCAGGCAAACATTGGACCATTTAGAGGAAGCATCAATGAGCACCATGAAGTACCGAAACGGCCCCGTGAGGGGCTGAATTGGACCGCATATGTCCCCTTGGATACATTCCAAGAACGCGGGGATTTCATCCCTCACCTTGAGGGGCGATGGCCTAATGACTAACTTCCCCTTAGCGCATGCGGAGCACACGAAATCATCGGGATTCGGGAAGTTCTTCACGTTAACATTATGACCATGTGAGTTGTTAATTATATTTCTCATCATCCTAAGTCCGGGGTGGCCTAACCTATCGTGCCAGAGGCAGAAGAGTTCAGAGCTTCTAAAAACGGTCTTGAGGGTAGTGTACACGGGCGGTGCTACGATCTTAGTGTAGTATAGCCCTGTGTTAAACGAAGGAAGCCTTTCGATAACATGTTTACCACCTGCATCCCGCTTTGTGATGAGTAGGCACTCCTTGCCGTTTTCATCATCGGTCTCAGCATGGAAACCATTAGCGCGGATGTCTCTAAAGCTCAAAAGAGTACGAGTCGACTCCGGGTACAACAACGCATCATTAATGATCAAAGTTGTTCCCATGGGGAGTATAATAGTGGCTCGTCCAGAGCCAACTATGTGAGAACCGCAGCCGGCGATTGTCATAATACTTCCCGGAGATTTTTTAATGGACTCAAAGTACTTAGTTTCTCGTAAAATGGTATGAGTGGTGGCGCTATCGGCAAGGCACGTTTCCTCCATTCGGGCGCCACACGCGTTCTAAAATATGACATCTAATTAATGTAATGAGGAAGAAAATACATTAAAAATAAATGCACACATCTCAGAACATAACATGCTATCATGTATAAATAATGGAATAAATGAATAAATGTCATCCAATCGCCAAAGTAAAGAATAAGTTTATGCTCTCATAGAGCTTATAACCAAATCGAATCTATTCAATTTTATTGTATCAAATCACGGAATCATGATAACCAAAGAGGTATGCTAAGTGGACTCGGTGAAGAAGCCATTCACTTCCGCCGCAATCTCCATACTAGTGAGCTGATCCTCCTTAGAAATCATCTTGGAGGCAGCATCAATGTCTAGTGGCGGCGCCGCCGAGGCGGCCACGTGGTCAACCTCCATGGCGACGTGGGCGTCGGTAGAGACCGCCAAAGCTGCCGCGATGGGCACCACGGGGGTCGCCTCTATGGGCGCAGCAGGGGGAGTAGCAATCATCACGGGTGCCGCCATGGGCGCCGGTGGAGCTCCCTCCTGAACCAAGGCGAGGTGCGTCTCACGCGCCTTCCGAGCCTTATATGCATCAACGACCTCCTGTGGTGCGCGGCACTGGCGGGAGAAATGCTCCACCGAGCCACAACGGAAGCAGTCCTGAGGCCTTTGCCCTCCCTTGCCCGGCTTGTTCTGCTTAGCCGGGGCGGGGGGGGGGGGGGGGTGAGGGCCCTTCTTCTTGCCCTTCCGACCCCTCTTCTTCTGTTGAGGCTTGCGGACTTTGAGAGCGTTCACCTCCTGGCGAGAACTCCCCCCAAGTGGTTGCGCGACAAAGTTCTTTTTGAGAACCTCGTCCCGCGCCTCCGCCACCTGGAGGACGTTAATCAACTCTGAATACCTCGTGTAGTTCCCCTGGCGGTAGTTCCGTGAGGACTGGACCGCGTCGGGGTGGAAAGTGGATAGGGTTTTCTCAATCTTCTGGGAGTCGGTAATCTCAGTACCACACAACCGAAGAGTCGTACAAATCCGGTGCAAAGCCGAATTGTACTTCCCAACCGTCTTGAAGTCCGCAAACCTCAGACGGATCCACTCTGCCTCTGCACGTGGCTTCACAGTGTACTTCAGCCGCTTAAACCGCTGCTTAAGAGCGGTCCAAAGGCCAGAAGCACTGCGCTCAGCCATATACTCATCTTTCAGAGTAGGTGACAGGTGATGACGGAGAAAGTGCAGAGCCTGCGCATTCTCAGTTTCGAACTTGGGATCAGTGACGGCCAGCTGGACCCCCTTACTGATCGCTCTCAGGAGGGTTTTGCCCTGGAGAAAGATTTCGTAGTCCGAGGACCATGACAGGTAGTTCAGCCCTGTCTGGGCCAACTCAGGAAACTCCTTGTGGACAATTCCGGCCATCTGCGATTTATGCAAAAATCATGAGATTACAGCAGGTAATCTTTTGCACAAAGCGATGTTGATAAACTTATTCAATAAAATGACGTTCCAATATTTAAAACATGCTATTATATGACTTACTAAATGATTAAGAGTGCTAAACAATTAATCTACAGCAGTAAAATCATACAATAATATCATGTTACAAAAGATAGCATGTTAAGCGCATCTAGTATGTGAAAACTAGCCCAAAAATTGAATTCCCGAGGTATTTTTAAGCCCAAATACGCATTTTCAGCGAAAACAGACAGTTCCAGGGACTTATACGCAAAATATTACAGCAGGAATATAGTCGCATAAATTTACGGTATTGCGGGGGCTAAAATATAAATAATTGCGCGCGCGTGTGCTCTCTGGCCTGGTCCAGTGCGTTCGCAGGCCGAAATGGGCCATCGGCCCGTGTAGCCAGCCCCACCGCCCTCCCCCCCTTTTTTTATGTGGAGGAAAACCACGGCCGCGGCCCGTCCGGCGGCTTCGGTCCAGCCAGGCCCAGCAGAAAAAACGCGCCGGGCCGGCCCAGGGCGTTGCACTGCCCACCAGGGGGCGACGCTAGGGTTGCCCTAGCGCCCGAGCAACGCCGTGGCGGCGGCAGCCGAGCCGGCCAGCGGGGCGTGACGACCGGCCCGCACAGCGGGGCACGGCGGACGGGGGGGGGGGGGGGGGGGGGAGGGGGCGGTCAACGGCACGGCGGCGGGCCACGACGCGAGGGCACGGCGCGCGGCGACCGCGACCAGACCAACGCGCGCGAGGCGGCGGCAGGCCATGGTGCGCGGCGACCACCGGGCCGCGGCTAGCAGGGCACGGCGCGGCGCGGCCGGCGCGGCCAGCGCGTGGTGCGGCCCCGGCTCGCGGCGGAGGCTGCCAGGCCGGCCAGCGGGGCGGGTGGCAGCACGCTGCAGGGCGGCCAGCACGGCGGGACTGCGCGGCGCGGCCAGCGGGGCTACGGCCAGCACGGCGGCGCCGGCGACCAGCGGGGTCGCGGCCAGCAGGGCGGCACGTGCAGCAGGCACCCGAGCGCGGCGGCGGCAGTCGAGCGCTTGGCGACGGGGACGGCCAGCAGGGCCATGGCGACGCCGGTGGCGACGGGGACGTCGTCATCTGCCTCGGGATGGCAAGATCGTGCGTCTTCGGGACGTCACGACGCGTGTACGTCGGGTACAACGCGGCGGTACCGTGATCATCTGGATCACGATCTGTACCGACTCCCGTATAGTGTAGTCAACAAGTCTCTCGTGATCCAAAAACATCGACATTGGTCGGCGACGTGTTCGTCCGCTCGGTTTTTTGGAGAGAAATCCACACCATAGGTAGATGTATCCGAAAAATAATCTAATCGCAAAAACGGAATCGTAGTAACGAGAGGAATCCATTTTTGCAAAAGTGGGGATCGGATCTTATACCTCCGCGGGATCGACTAAAGCCTGCGTGATGCAGGCTTGACGCAGGCTTGACGGAGAGTTGATGGAGCGAAGCGTGCTGATAACGTGTTTCGCAACTCCGCCGGCGAGTCCGGTCCGAGGTTGCGGAGCGAGGGCGAGCGTCGTAGACGAAGTAGTCGAAACACGCGAAAGTAAATGACACAGAGAGATGTAGGAGACCAGCTTTATTAATCAATGATCAGAGATTACAATGATAGCTCCTCGTTGCTTGATATAGGGACTAGGGGTCAAGAGATAAGTACCCACTTAAGGGGAAACGGGAGGGGCTATCCCTAGCGATGCGTACGCTAGCCGCCGCCACCATCGTGGTGGCCCCGGTTTCCCAACATAAACGACCGCCCATCTAGCCGCCGGGCGCCTGCCGATCCCTCACCGGTTCGGCCCGTCAAGAGTCCGGCAAGCTGTTTGGTCATTTCCTCGCCCGCACCTGCTGACTGCCGAGAACTTGAGCGGCACCACGAACCCTCTGCTGGTCCACGACGTACGGTACGATTCAGTTGGTCAAGATAGAACAGCGTGGCACACACAACACACAGAGAGAGTCAAGGACAGTCAATGCAGGTTTGCGGTTCCAAATAAGTAAATATTTCCCTTCGGGCATCTCCATTCTCTAGCCATTCTCATGTCCTATAATTCCTTAAAATTTCCTCTTAATTATTTTTTCTTCTAAAAGATGATGAGTTATAAAAAAATATGTAGCTAGCCCTTCCCCAAAAATTTAACCCATCAAACCGAAAATGTACGCATATAAGTCATTTCAAACTGAAATTGAAACTAAATTATATCTCATATATATACATAACAACCCAAATAAGTGTTTTTTGGGCGGTGTGGCACGGCTGGGTGCATTATTAAAGCCTGTTCTTCGCACCTAGTGATTTGTATTTGACTCTTCATCTTCTCTTAGTAACAAAAATGACAGGAAATTAAGGAGCTCTCGCGGGTGGAGTGGCAGGCAACAGTGAGGTTGTTCTCGCCAGCCCGGTTCGAGTCCCTCATTTGACTGCAAAGCAAATACGGGGTGGGTTCTAATTCCCGTCAGGTTCTCGTTCTTTTTCAATAAGAGCATCTCCAGCCGTTCGCCACCTAGGGATTAGAAAAAAACGCCGCTTGGGGGCAAACCGACGATATTTTCAGCGTGGGGGCGATCGGGTTCCCAGCCGCTGCCCCCAGGCCGCCCCCAGACGCCCATTTTGTAAAAGAAAAAAAAAATTAAAGACAGAATCGGCAAAAATTCGGCAAACACGACATAGATTCGACAATATTTAGGTATTCCACAGTTTTTTATAGAAAACATAAAATCTACTAAAAAAACAAAGGCATGCTGCCGCGCCATCGACCTAGCTGAAGGCGGTGTAGTCGCCGTCGTCATCCTCCTTCTCCTTCTTCACACGGCCGTCCCTGCTGGACCCCTGCCGAGGGTCGCCCTGGTGGATTGGTTTGGCCGGCGACAGCGCCTCGTTGTCGTTGTCCTCGAGGACGATGACGCCTCCCTCGTCGCGGCCACGGCGCTGTGCGGAGATCTCCTCTAGGGCGCGGCGCTGGCGCTTCATCTCCAGCCACGCCCAATCCTCCCGTGCCCACTTCATGGCGGCCTCGTCGGTGGCCGCCGCCGCGTCGCCGGGGAACCGTTCACCCATCGGATGTGCGTGTGCGCGGTGGCTAGACGGGGAGAGGGGGAAAGAGAGGGTGTCGACGGGGAGAGAGGGAGGGCTGCGGGCGGGTGCTTTCACCGGCGAGGGAGGGGCGGCTTTTATAGCGGCCGGGGGGAGGCAACGTGTGTACGCGTGGCGGGAGGGGGCGCGTCGCCGCAGTGCGCCGCCCGTGAGGAATCAATGGAAGGCTGACCGGCGGCAGCCTTGGCATTTATTCCCCGCGGGAAACCTACGTGATGAGGACGCGGAGGCGCGGGGGTCGCTGACTTGGCGGGTCCGCCGTTCTTTCATGCAAAAAAGATTGCCCCGGCGCCCCTGATGTCTACTATGCAACTTTATTCTTGTAGACTCGTGTTGGGCCTCCAAGCGCAGAGTTTTGTAGGACAGTGGCAATTTTCTCTCAAGTGGATGACCTAAGGTTTATCAATCCGTGGGAGGTATAGGATGAAGATGGTCTCTCTCAAACAACCCTGCAACCAAATACAAGAAATCTCTTGTGTCCCCGACACACCCAATACAATGGCAAATTGTATAGGTGCACTAGTTCGGCAAAGAGATGGTGATAAAGTGTAATATTGATGGTAGAAATATATTTTTATAATCTGAATAAATAAAAACAGCAAGGTAGTAAATAGTAAACAGGCACAGAAACGATATTGCAATGCTTGAAAATGAGGCGTAGGGTCCGTACTTTCGCTAGTGCAATCTCTCAACAGTGCTAACATAGTTGGATCATATGATTATCCCTCAAAGTGCAATAAAGAATCACTCCCGAGTTCCTATTAGCGGAGAACAAAAGATAGAAATTGTTTGTAGGGTACGAAACCACCTCAAAGCTATTCTTTCCGATCAATCTATCCTAGAGTTCGTACTAAAATAACGCAAGCTATTCTTTCCGATCGATCTAATCAAGAGTTCGTACTAAAATAACACCATATGACACAAATCAACCAACTCTAATGTCACCTAGATACTCCAATGTCACCACGAGTATCCGTGAGTTAATTCTACCATATGCATCAAACAACTTCATGATCATAATATTCAATCCACACAAAGAACCACAAAGAGACCCCAAAGTTTCTATTGGAGAAAAGATAATAAAAACGTGCATCAACCCCTATGCATAGATTACCCCAATGTCACCTCGGGAATCCGCAAGTTGAGTGCCATAACATACATCAAGTGAATAAATATGATACCCCATTGTCACCTCAAGTATTCATACCGCAAGACATACATCATGTGTTCTCATATCTGAACATTCAATCCGACAAGACAAAACTTCAAAGGGTAAAGATTCAATTCATCACAACAAGAGTATAGAGGGGAGGAACATCATATGATCCATCTATGTTAACAAAGCCCATGATATAGATCACGAGAGAGAGAGATTAAACACATAGCTACTGGTACAAACCCTCAGCCCCGAGGGTGGACTACTCCCTCCTCATCGTGGTGGCCGTCGGGATGATGAAGATGGCCACCGGTGATGATTCCCCCCTCCGGCAGGGTGCCAGAACGGGTCTAGATTGGTTTTCGGTGGCTACAAAGCCTTGCGACGGCGGAACTTCTGATCTAGTTTAACCCCGAAGGGTTTGGAATATTTGTGAATTTATAGGGTAAAGAGGGGGTGCGGGAGGCCACCGAGGTGGGCACAACCCACCTGGGTGCACCTGGGCCCCCAGGCGCGCCTTGGTTGGTTGTGCCCCCCTCGGGGCACCCCCAGGTGTTGTTCTGGCCCATCTTGGGTGTTCTGGTCCATAAAAATCTCCAAGAAGTTTCGCGGTGTTTGGACTCCGTTTGATATTGATTTCCTGCGATGTAAAAAACAAGCAAAAAACAACAACTGGCACCGGGCACTGGGTCAATAGGTTAGTCCCAAAAATGATATAAAGTTGCTATAAAATGATTGTAAAACATCCAAGAATGATAATAAAACAACATGAATACTTCATAAATTATAGATACGTTGGAGACGTATCAGCATCCCCAAGCTTAATTCCTACTCGTCCTCGAGTAGGTAAATGATAAAAGAAATAGTTTATGAAGTGTGAATGCTAGCAAAGTGCACAAGTTTGATCAATGACAATTTCAATCACTTTTCCTAGCATCATAACAACAATTCTTTCTTATAAAACTTCTCATGTCATAGTAGCAACCAATTCACATGTTAAGGTTCAAACAATGAATTCTCTTGAAACTCAACAACCTATGTTCTTAGTCACCAAGCAATTGCAATTCAACTTATTCAACGGAGTTTAAGTAAGAGCTCCACATACTCAACCATCTTATAGTCTTCTACAATTGCTAACACTCACCGCATACACATGAACAAAACGTTTCAACCAGACACATAGAAAGATAGGGGATTATTGTTTTGCCTCCCAACGTATTCACCTCAAGGTGATGTCAACAATAATAACTCATGCTACCCATATTCAACTGGACATATGTGCCTAGATCTTTCCTCACCACATGATGCTTGCCAAAGGAGAAAAGTAAAAAGGAATAGAGAGAAAAACTTTGACTCTTTTCATAAAAGTAAATACATAGAAGTAAAAGATAGGCCCTTCGCAGAGGGAAGCAGAGGTTTCCATGCGCTTATTTGTTTGTATGCTCAACCCCTTAGTGCAAAAGAACGTCATGTTATATTGCCCCTTATGATAGCAACCTTTATTGTGCAGTATGTTGCTTTTATTCTTTGCTATCACAAGTTCGTACAACACTCAATTTTCTCTTACACTAAATGATCTCACACTTTTAGAAGCAATTTATATTGCCTTATTGCACCGATGACAACTTAGTTGAAGAATCTTATTCAATCCTTAGGTAGGTATGGTGGACTCTTGAAAATAAGATTTGTGTTTAAGGGTTTTTGGATGCACAAGTAGTATCTCTACTTGGTGCGGAATTTTTGGCTAGCAAAGATGGGGGGCAAGCACCACATGTTGAAGGATCTATGACAATATAACTTCTGTGTGAATATGAACAAACATAAATCATTACGTTGTCTTCCTTGTCCAACGTCAACGATTTTGGCATATAATATTTTGATGGGGGCTCACTATCACAAAAGATTTCCAAGATAGTGTATTTGCATGTGAAAGTTCTCTTGCTTATACTAATTATTCGTGAATTGCTTGTATGACTAAAATTGTGATTGTCAAGCCTCAAAAGATTTCACTTTCTAAACCCAATGTGAAGCTACCACTAGGCATGATATGATTTCAACTTCATGACATTCAATTTATTCAACAATTTACTCATAGGATATAAGTGAAGCACAAGAGCAATTCCAAAGAAAAGAGCATCGTTGACGGGATGTGAATGCCGCTTACTTAGCCTCCTTGGCAACTATTTGAGGACTCTATTTTATTTAAAAACTTTCAGATCTAAGTGTTTTATTAAAACAACAAGTAAAACAAAAATAAAATTACATTCTAAGAATAGCACAACTCATGTGAAGAAGCAAAACTTAGGCTCAACCGATACTAATCGATAATTGTTGAAGAAGAAAGGTGGGATGCCTACCGGGGCATCCCCAAGCTTAGATGCTTGAGACTTCTTGAATATTATCTTGGGATGCCTTGGGCATCCCCAAGCTTGAGCTTTGGTGTCTCCTTAATTCTTCTCATATCACAGTTTTCCTAAATCTCAAAAGCTTCATCCACACAAAACTCAACAAGAACTCGTGAGATAAGTTAGTATAAACTAATGCAAAATCCTTATCAATCTCTACTGTAGCAAATCACTAAAATTATTATTCAACATTTCATACTAAATGCCTCTGCATATTTAATACTCCTATCCTCAAATAGATTCATTAAACAAGCAAGCATATGCAAACAATGCAAACATAACAGCAATCTGCCAAAACAGTACAGTCTGTAAAGAATGCAAGAGTATCAATACTTATTCAACTCCAAACATTATGAAATTCTACCACACTGTAGAAAATTTATCAGAACTTATTATGCAAAAATGTCAACATTTTATCACATTCTGACTTTCCTCGAGAATATTTGCAACATCGATAAACTTTTAGTTTTCAAACAGCAACATGTATACTTGCAAGATAAGCATGGCAAAGGCTATCAATGCCACTTTTATTGAAATAAAAGATGCAAAACATTATTCTAAATAACGGCAAGCAAATTCTTAACAAAATAAATTGACGCTCCAAGCTAAACACATATCATGTGATGAATGAAAACATAGCTCCAAGTGAGGTTACCGATAAAGTTGGAGACGAAAGAGGGGATGCCTTCCGGGGCATCCCCAAGCTTAGTTGCTTGGATATTCCTTGAATATTATCCTGGGGTGCCCTGGGGCATCCCCAAGCTTAGGGTATTGTCACTCCTTATTCTCCTCATATCGATATCTCACCCAAAACTTGAAAACTTCAATCACACAAAGCTTAACGGAACTTCGTGAGATAGGTTAGTATGATAAAAAGCAAACCATTTCACTTTTGGTACTGTCAAAGACAAGATTCATAATTGTTCTCACACAATGCCTACTGTAGCATATCATTTTCAAAATTTCTATTGAGCAATATAAGCCATAGAAACTAGAAAACAAGCAAACTATGCATTGAAAACAGAATCTGTCAAAAATAGAACAGTCTGTAGTAATTTGTACGCAAACCATACTTCTACTACTCAAGAAATTGTGAAACAATTAGGACCACGTGAGCAATTTGTATATTAAACTTCTGCAAAAAGAATCAACTCAAAATCACTCTTATGTTAAAAATAAGAATTATTTTCATGAGCGTAAAAGTGTCTGTTTTCAGCAAGATCAAATCAACTATCACCCAACATGATCCCAATGGCTTTACCTGGCACTTTATTGAAACAAAAGCAATAAAACATGATCAATACAGTAGCATAATCACACAATAACAGTAGGTAAAAGTGTTGAGTTGTCTCCCAACAAGCGCTTTTCTTTAATGCCTTTTAGCTAGGCATGATGCTTTCATTTATGCTCACATAAAAGATAAGAACTGAAACACAAAGAGAGCATCATGAAGCACATGGCAAGCTGAAAGTGCAACTATCCCTGGGTGGTTTTGGTAATTCCTAACAACATATAGCTCATTGAACCAATGCTATTTCAAGATGATCATTTCAGAAAGTTCAATGATTGGCATGGCATGGATTAGGAATGTGGACCCCTCAAAATGCTAAGGACACATATTGGCTCAAGCTCAAGACTCTACTTTTTCATTTTAGTGATCCAAGATCACATTGAGTCCATAGGAAAAGCCAATACTATTAAAAGGGGATGAGGTGTTGCTTAATGGCTTGCTTGCTCAAAATGCTTAGTGATATGCTCCAAAAGCCCTCAACCACTTTCTCATATCCACATATGTCCCAAACCAAAAGTCAAACTCGGCCCCACCGATTGATCTATCCGGCACCACCGAGTTCATTTGACATAGCCACTGCCAGAAACTCTAGTCAGTTCGGTCTCGCCGATAGGGATCTTGGTCTCACCGAGATGGGATTGCAAACTCTCTGTTTCCCTTTGTAACGTTTCGGTCTAATCGAGATGAGCGATCGGTCCCACCGAGTTCACAATGCAAACTCTCTGTTTCCCTTTCGTAACGTTTCGGTCTTACCGAAATGAGTGATTCGGTCCCACCGAGTTTGCCTGACCAACTCTCCGTTTGCCTATTACAGAAATCAGTCCTACCGAGTTTATGTGATCAGTCTCACCGAGATTACGTTATGCCCTAACCCTAATGAAATCGGTCCCACCGAGTTGACATGTTGGTCCCACCGAAGAGCCTAACATTCACATTTTGAACTAAATCGGTCTGACCGAGTTTCATGATTCGGTCCCACCGAGTTTGGTAAATTGTGTGTAATGGTTAGATTTTGTGTGGAGGCTATATATACCCCTCCACCCACTCTTCATTCGTGGAAAGAGCCATCAGAACGTGCCTACACTTCCAGCATACATTTTCTGAGAGAGAACCACCTACTTATGTCTTGAGACCAAGATATTCCATTCCAACCACAAGAATCTTGATCTCTAGCCTTCCCCAAGTTGCTTTCCACTCAAATCATCTTTCCACCAAATCCAAATCTGTGAGAGAGAGTTGAGTGTTGGGGAGACTATCATTTGAAGCACAAGAGCAAGGAGTTCATCATCAACACACCATCTATTACCTTTTGGAGAGTGGTGTCTCCTAGATTGGTTAGGTGTCACTTGGGAGCCTCCGTCAAGATTGTGGAGTTGAACCAAGGAGTTTGTACGGGCAAGGAGATCGCCTAATTCGTGAAGATCTACCCTAGTGAGGCAAGTCCTTCGTGGGCGATGGCCATGGTGGGATGGACAAGGTTGCTTCTTCATGGACCCTTTGTGGGTGGAGCCCTCCGTGGACTCGTGCAACCATTACCCTTCGTGGGTTGAAGTCTCCATCAACGTGGATGTACGATAGCACCACCTATCGGAACCACGCCAAAAATCTCTGTGTCTACATTGCGTTTGCTCCCTCCAAACTCCTCCCTTTACCTTCATGTGCAATGTTTTACATTCCGCTGCTATACTCTTAGACTTGCATGTGTAGGTTGATTGCTTGACTTGTCCTAAGTTGCTAAAATCTGCCAAGACTTAAAATTGGGAAAAGGCTAGATTTTTATTTGGTTAAGTAGTCTAATCACCCCCCTCTAGACATACTTTCGATCCTACAAGTGGTATCAGAGCTTTGGTCTCGTTTTGCCTTGATTTCCATAGCTTTTGGTGATCATAGCCTTGGTTTCACAACCTAGGAGAGTATGGCGTCTAGCGAGGGAAATTACCACCGTAGAGGTCCTTACTTTGATGGTACTGATTTTGCTAGTTGGAAGCATAAGATGAAAATGCATATTCTTGGACATAACCCCACCGTTTGGGCTATTGCATGTGTTGGCTTGCAAGGTGAATTCTTCGATGGGAGAGAACCAAACCATGAAGCTACCGTGGAAGAGTTGAAGATGCTACAATACAACGCTCAAGCTTGCGATATCCTCTTCAACGGATTGTGCCCCGAAGAATTCAACAAAATCAGTCATCTTGAGAATGCAAAGGAAATTTGGGATACTTTGATTGATATGCACGAGGGTACCGACTCTGTAAAGGAATCCAAATTGGATGTGCTTCAAAGTCAACTTGACAAGTTCAAAATGAAGGATGGTGAAGGTGTCGCTGAAATCTACTCTAGGCTTGCTCTCATCACAAATGAGATTGCCGGCTTAGGAAGCGAAGAGATGACCGATAGATTCATCATCAAGAAGATTGCCGGCTTAGGCTTGCTCTCATCACAAATGATACCGTGTGCACATTGATCCAAATGATGCCCAATTACAAACATCTCAAGCCAACGGAAGTCATTGGAAGAATTGTTGCTCATGAGATGTCTCTCAAGGATAAGGAAGAGCTTCACAACAAGTCAAGTGGTGCTTACAAAGCCTCATGTGATGCTCCTACATCATCAAGTGAGAAACAAGCCTTCAATGAAGAACTGAGACTAATGGTGAAGAACTTCAACAAGTTCTACAAGAGTAGAAGCAAAGAAAGAAGTTCCAAGTCAAGGTCCTACAATGACAAAAGATCTTCGAGTCGCGAGCGTAATTGCTACAATTATGGAAGACCCGGACACTATTCCAATGAGTGTATGGTGATGAGGACATAGACTTGGGGTAGGGTAATAGGCCTGAGCTATACGTCCTATCCAAGATCACTGTCTTAGAAGCAAAGAAGCTCAAGAGACAACAGGGAGGGCCCAACAAAGGTGTCGAGTGCAATCCACTCAACCTACCAGTCACTCGGAGACCCCTCCTTCCTTAGGTCACTCGACCACTCGATCATTCGACCATGCAAGAATCCATTCGACCTGTTTGAAGATCAGGAGTCATCTAGAACAACAACGGGCAAGCGTCCACTCTGTAGTCTTTAAGGACATTAAGGCATTTAAGGCTGGCGTTACCAGTAGCGCCACCTCTTTATGTACATTGAACTCTTGGTAGCGGAGGATGGCCGGGGTTCTAGCGCACTCTATATAAGCCACCCTCCTCCTCTGGCACAAGGGTTCACACCCCCTGTAACACACACACACATAATCCAGTCGACCGCCTCCGAGCACCGAGACGTAGGGCTATTACTTCCTCCGCGAAGGGCCTGAACTTGAAAAACTCATGTGTACAACTTCGCCATAGCTAGGATCTTGCCTCCTCATACCTACCCCCCATTCTACTGTCAGTCTTAGATCCACGACAGTTGGCGCCCACCGTGGGGCAGGTGTCTTAGCGACTTTTGTGGTGAAGTTGCGATTTTTCCGATTCCTATCATCATGGTTTCCGGTGGTGTTTTGGCTGAGGGCCACGAGATCCATCTCGGCGCGCTTGTCTTTGTCACCGACGACTCCGCCTGGCTTCAAGAGGCCCCACTCGACGTCGAGGCGCTCCCCGTCCCCGGGGCGACGCACTTTCGCGCGTGCGTCCGCGGCGTCCTTCTCCGGCAGCCGTCGACCCAGTATCGGTCAGCTCCGGTGGTGTCCTCGCTCCCCGTTGTTCGCCGGCGCAAGCGTTCCGGTCGGTCACGGCTCCAGCGGTGGGTGAGACACGCGGTGGCCCGTCAGTCGGCCACCCCACAAGTCGCGGCAATCGATCCCGACGAAACTCTCTACGGCATGTTCGACTGGCTCCGTCGAGACCGCATCCGAGTGCAACAGCGGCGATCCCGCGGCGGAAGTCTTGATGGTCAACGGACCATGCAGTCCTCCTGGCTTCCCCCGCGACTACGGTGGCGATGGCGGCGGCGATCCGTCGCGCGTTCACGAGGAGTACCGCCCCGAGCCCCTTTCCTCGCAGCAGAGGGAAGAACTTCACCGCCGCAATATGGATGCACTTCACACTCCTATCGTTGGAGAAACCCCCGAGGCCCGGGCCTTGGAGGAGGCGTGCCTGGCCAACTTGGATGAGCGCACTCGACTGGAGAACCTCCAGCACGCACTCGACGAGCGTGCTCAGCAGCGGATCCCTGAATCCAGTCGGCGGCAGATTTTTCCGCCTCAAACTCAGGTATACTGCACTCCGATCCAAAATCTCATAGCTGCAGCCCGAATAGCGGAGTCAATTCAGCCTTCCCAGTCGGAAGCTGGCAGAAGTTTGATGCAGATCCAGGCTTTGCTCCGGGCAGCCGGCGAGCAGAACACAACAGTATCTCAGTCGCGGAATAGGATTCATAGCAGATCTGTGATGGCGGACACAGTCCAGTTGGCTCATAGCCCAAGATCGCCTCCGCGGCGTGAGGGGCGTGGGCACCGGCAGGATCAGTACAGAAACCGCGAGCAGTATGATCACCGACTCGACCACGATTACTGTCGTCGAGTGCCCACGCCTCCTCCGAGGAGTGGGTCATACGTGCCTCGGCGGCATGATGACAGGCGCCCCCACAGCAGCGAGCAAAGAGTACCAGTTGACCCAAGGGAGTCGGGCTTTGATGCGAGATCTATTCTCGTTCAAGGTCTGGTTGACAGGAACAGAGCGCATAGAGAAGGTCATGACAGAGATTATCCGACTGGCAGCAGAGTGCACGTTTCCGGTCCCGAGTGTTTCAGCAGAGCCATCAGGGCCGCAATGATTCCTCCCAACTTCAGGTTGGCGGCTGGAGTCAGCAAGTTCACGGGTGAGTCCAAGCCTGATACTTGGCTTGAGGATTACCGGGTGGCTGTACAGATCGGTGGCGGCAATGATGAAGTGGCCATGAAGCACCTTCCTCTTATGTTGGAAGGCTCAGCCAGAGCATGGTTGACTCAGTTAGTGCCTGGCAGTATATTTAGTTGGGAAGAGCTCGCCCGAGTGTTTGTTAGAACTTTTGAAGGTACTTGCAAACGGCCAGCAGGGTTAACAGAATTGTAGTCCTGCGTGCAAAAACAGAATGAGACCTTGAGAGATTATATCCAGAGATGGATCACATTGCACCATACGGTGGAGAATGTGTCAGATCACCAAGCAGTTTGTGCCTTCAAGGAGGGTGTTAAGTATCGAGAGTTGAATATGAAATTCGGTCGGACAGGGGATATGTCCCTGACTCGGATGATGGAGATTGCCACCAAGTATGCTAATGGTGAAGAGGAAGACCGACTCCGGAGTGGCAAGCACAAAACAGTCGCCCAAGAAACTGGAGGAGGGAATTCCAGTCGGAAACAGAAACACAAGGCCGAACCAGCGACTCCTGGTGAAGCTTTGGTCGTGGCTCAAGGAAAGTTCAAGGGGAAGTCCAAAGGGGCCTGGACCCCCAAGAAAGTGAAAGATCAAGCCGGAAATGACGTGTTGGATTTGCCATGTCACATTCACATCAATAAGGATGAAGAGGGTAATCTGATTTATCCTAAACATACCACTCGACAGTGTTGAGTTCTAATCCAGCAGTTCCGAGAGAAACAACCCAATGAGAAGGAAAAAGAGTCGGACAAGGGT
This sequence comes from Aegilops tauschii subsp. strangulata, assembly GCF_002575655.3. Classification (NCBI taxonomy): domain Eukaryota; kingdom Viridiplantae; phylum Streptophyta; class Magnoliopsida; order Poales; family Poaceae; genus Aegilops; species Aegilops tauschii. The sequence continues at coordinate 425,579,862 of NC_053036.3, read as the reverse complement.
GAAGATAAGGAAGAAGATGATGATGGTTTTCCCAACGTCAATTCCACTCTGATGATTTTTGGTGATGTTGAAAGCAAAAGTCGACTAAAAGTTATCAACAGGGAAGTAAATATGGTTGCTCCGACAACACCCAGTTATTTGAAGTGGTCTCAGACTGCCATCACATTCGACCAGTCAGATCACCCAACGCGTATAGCCACCCTTGGGAGGCAAGCGTTGGTGGTCGACCCAGTTGTTGAGGGCACTCGACTGACCGAAGTGCTAATGGATGGTGGCAGCAGCCTGAATATCCTTTATGCTGAAACCTTGAAGGGAATGGGTATTCCGATGTCCAAGCTTAGTGAAAGCAACATGAGTTTCCATGGCGTTATACCTGGCAAGAAGGCTAAATCACTCAGCCAGATCGCCCTTGATGTGGTTTTCGGTGATTCCAAGAATTACCGCAAGGAAAAGTTGACATTTGAAGTAGTGGATTTCCAGAGTGCTTATCATGCTATTCTGGGCAGGCCTGCTTATGCACGTTTTATTGCTCGACCATGTTACGTGTACCTCAAATTGAAGATGCCTGGACCCAGAGGAGTGATCACCATCACTGGCAATCGGCAGAAAGCAGAAGAGTGCTTCCAGAAGGGCTCAAAAATCACCGATGCACAAATGACAGTAGTTGAAATGCAAGAATACCGGAAGAATGCAGATCCGAGTGATTTGCTGCGTTCTAAGAAGCCTGCCATAGATTTTGCATTCCAGTCGTCCGGTGAAACCAAGCCGATTCATATTCACCCGACCGATCCTAATGCTGCTCCTACTCATATCTCAACATCACTCGACAGCAAATAGGAAGAAGCGCTCATCCAGTTCCTCCGTGAGAACTGGGACATCTTTGCATGGAAGCCTTCTGACATGCCGGGTGTACCCAGGAGACTGGCTGAGCATCGTTTGCGAGTCGACCCGAAAGTAAAACTAGTCAAGGAACATCTTTGACGGTCCGCCGTACAGAAGAGAAAAGCAATTGGTGAGGAAGTGGCTCGGCTCCTGGCAGCTGAGTTCATCCGAGAGATTTACCACTCTGAGTGGCTCGCCAATGTTGTCATGTTTCCCAAGAAGGACGACTCACTTCGCATGTGCATTGACTTCAAGCATATCAACCGGGCCTGCCCGAAAGATCATTTTCCTCTCCCCCGCATCGACCAAATTGTCGACTCGACTGCGGGGTGCGAGCGATTGTCTTTTCTGGACGCCTATTCCGGGTATCATCAGATCCGACTGTATGGACCCGATTAGATAAAAACGGCTTTCATCACTCCATTCGGATGCTTCTGTTATGTCACCATGCCATTCGGCCCGAAGAACGCCGGAGCCACATCCATGAGGATGATTCAGAAGTGTCTGCTCACTCAAATCAGTCGGAATGTGGAAGCATACATGGATGACATTGTGGTCAAGTCACGTAAGGGTTCTGACCTGCTGGCCGACCTTGCTGAAACCTTTGCCAACCTCAGAAGGTATGATATCAAGCTTAATCCATCAAAGTGCACATTCGGAGTTCCTGGCGGAAAGTTACTCGGCTTCCTTGTTTCCGAACGAGGGATCGTCGCTAACCCAGAGAAAGTTGGTGCTATACTCCGGATGAAATGCCCTGTGCGTGTGCATGATGTCCAGAAGCTTACTGGTTGTTTGGCCGCCTTGAGTCGATTCATTTCTCGCCTCGGTGAAAAGGCATTGCCTATTTACCGACCGATGAAGAAATCTGATAAGTTCGAGTGGACTCCTGAAGCTGATGCAGTGTTTGCAGAACTCAAAGCCATGCTTTCCACCCAGCCGGTGCTAGCCGCCCCAATCAGCAAAGAGCCTTTACTGCTTTATATTGCATCCATTGGACAAGTTGTCAGTATAGTACTCACGGTCGAGCGGGAAGAAGAAGGAAAAGCCTATAAAGTTCAGCGCCCAGTATACTATGTTTCTGAAGTTCTGACTCCATCCAAGCAAAGATATCCACATTACCAGAAGCTTGTTTATGGGATTTACATGACCACGAAGAAGGTTGCACACTATTTCTCTGATCACTCCATTACAGTCGTCAGCGACGCACCATTGTCAGAGATCCTGAACAACAGAGATGCAACTGGTCAAGTGGCAAAGTGGGCGATTGAACTCCTTCCTTTGGATATCAAGTTTGAGGCAAAGAAAGCTATCAAGTACCAAGCAATAGCAGATTTCCTCGCCGAGTGGGTCGAACAGCAACTGTCGACTTAGATTCAATCGGAGCATTGGACCATGTTCTTCGACGGATCCAAGATGCTGAATGGTTCCAGTGTTGGGGTGGTATTAGTATCCCCCCGAGGTGACAAACTCAGCTATGTTCTCCAGATTCATTTTGACTCCTCCAACAATGAAGCTGAATATGAAGCACTTCTGTACGGGTTGCGTATGGCCATTTCACTCGGCGTCCGTCACCTCATGGTCTATGGCGACTTGGATTTAGTGGTTAATCAAGCGATGAAGGAGTGGGACGTCAGAAGCCCAGCTATGACTGGCTATTGTAATGCAGTGAGAAAGTTAGAGAAGAGGTTTGAGGGGTTAGAGCTCCATCACGTACCACGACTGAAAAATCAAGCAGCCGATGATTTGGCAAAGATAGGTTCCAAGAGGGAGGCCATTCCTAGCAATGTGTTTTTGGAACATATTCATACACCTTCAGTTCAAGAAGATCCTTTCACTGAAGAGCCCCCACAACCAAAGAGTGCCACTGATCCGACTGAAGTCGAAGTCCCAGCCGTGGTCGACTTGATCATGGAGGTTTTGGTCATCACTCCCGACTGGACAGTGCCGTACATCGCGTACATTCTGAGGAAGGAGTCCCAGAGGATGAAGAAGAGGCTCGACATATCGTCCGTCGATCCAAAGCCTTTGCTGTGATAAGAGGACAGCTGTTCAGAGAAAGTGTAACTGGAGTCAGCCAGAAATGCATAACACCAGAAGAAGGTCGAGTGATCCTCAACGACATCCACTCGGGGACCTGTGGTCATCATGCGTCCTCTCGGACCATTGTGGCCAAAGCATACCGAGCGGGATTTTATTGGCCATGAGCAAATGAGATGGCAAAATAAATAGTCGACAAATGTGAAGGTTGCCAGTTTTACTCCAACATGTCTCACAAGCCTACATCAGCCCTGAAGACCATTCCACTCGTCTGGCCCTTTCCTGTTTGGGGATTGGATATGGTTGGACCTCTGAGGACCGGTAGGAGCGGCTTCACTCACGTGCTCGTGGCAGTCGACAAGTTCACCAAGTGGATTGAAGCCAAGCCTATCAAAAATCTTGAAGCTAGTACTGCTGTCAGCTTTATCAGAGAGTTAACATTCAGATATGGTGTTCCGCACAACATCATCACTGACAATGGGTCGAACTTCGATTCTAATGAGTTCAGAGCCTTCTGCCCTTCCCAAGGCACTCGAGTCGACTATGCTTCAGTCGCCCACCCCCAGTTGAATGGACAAGCTGAAAGAGCAAACGGATTGATTCTCAAAGGACTGAAACCCTGACTGATGCGTGATCTTAAGCACGCAGTAGGCGCCTGGGTCGATGAACTTCCATCAGTGCTTTGGGGATTGAGGACAACTCCCAATCGGTCGACTGGCCGAACTCCATTCTTCTTGGTCTATGGAGCTAAGGCTGTACTTCCGAGTGACTTGCTTCGCAATGCACCCCGAGTCAAGCTTTTCTCAGAAGATGAAGCAGAACAGGCACCGCAAGATGCAGTTGGTCTCCTGGAAGAGGAAAGAGAGATGGCCCTGATCCGGTCGACCATCTATCAGCAAGACCTGCGTCGATTCCACGCCAGAAACGTGAGGGGTCGAGCATTTCAAGAGGGGAGATTTGGTTCTTCAAGTGGATCAGCAGAAAGCACAAAAGCTTGCTCCTGCTTGGGAAGGCCCCTTCATTGTCACCAGAGTGCTCCACAACAGAGCGTACCACCTCTATAACGTCGAGCACAAGAAAGACGAGCCACGCGCTTGGAATGCGGAGCTACTCCGCCCCTTTTACACTTAAGCATTCAGACTGTTGAGATGTAATAAGAAATACCTTCTAGTTTGATTATCAAAGACACAGTTTTACAGTCTCCTAAATGATTGTTGTTTCTTTTTTATATGTTTCAAATCCCCTAGTGGGTGCCTTAGATGCGAATCCATTTCGCCTAAGTTTGAAAAAAATAATCCTACCGAGTGGTGAGCAAGCCTCTCACTCGGAGGCTTAGCTGCGAATCCGTTTCGCCTAAGTTTAAAAAATCCTACCGAGTGGTGAGCAAGCCTCTCACTCGGGGGCTTAGCTGCAGTCCAGTACTCGCCTAAGTTGGAAAAATCCTACCGAGTGGTGAGCAAGCCTCTCACTCGGGGGCTTAGCTGCAGTCCAGTACTCGCCTAAGTTTGAAAAATCCTACCGAGTGGTGAGCAGGCCTCTCACTCGGGGACTTAGCTGCAGTCCAGTACTTGCCTAAGTTTGAAAAATCCTACCGAGTGGTGAGCAGGCCTCTCACTCGAGGGCTTAGATGCAGTCCAGTACTCGCCTAAGATTGAAAAATCCTACCGAGTGGTGAGTAGGCCTCTCACTCGGGGGCTTAGCTGCAGTCCAGTACTCGCCTAAGATTGAAAAATCCTACCGAGTGGGGAGCAACCCTCACACTCGGGGGCTTAGCTGCAGTCCAGTACTCGCCTAAGCTTGAAAAATCCTACCAAGTGGCGAGCAACCCTCACACTTGGGGGCTTAGCTGCAGTCCAGTACTCGCCTAAGTTTGAAAAATCCTACCGAGTGGTGAGCAACCCTCACACTCGGGGGCTTAGCTGCAGTCCCGTACTCGCCTAAGTTTAAAAAATCCTACCAAGTGGTGAGCAACCCTCACACTCGGGGGCTTAGCTGCAGTACCGTACTCGTCTAAGTTTAAAAAATCCTACCGAGTGGTGAGCAACCCTCACACTCGGGGGCTTAGCTGCAGTCCCGTACTCGCCTAAGTTTGAAAAATCCTACCGAGTGGTGAGCAAGCCTCTCACTCGGGGGCTTAGCTGTAGTCCAGTACTCGCCTAAGTTTGAAAAATCCTACCGAGTGGTGAGCAACCCTCACACTCGGGGGCTTAGCTGCAGTCCCGTACTCGCCTAAGTTTAAAAAATCCTACCGAGTGGTGAGCAACCCTCACACTCGGGGGCTTAGCTGCAGTCCCGTACTCGCCTAAGTTTAAAAAATCCTACCGAGTGGTGAGCAACCCTCACACTCGGAGGCTTAGCTGCAGTCCAGCACTCGCCTAAGTTTGAAGCACACCCCTATCCGCAAGGACGACGAGGTGCAGGTCGACTGCAACCTTCTCTTCGGAGCTGCGCCAAAAATACAACGTGCGCTCCATCCTCATCCGCAAGGATGACGAAGTGCAGGTCGACTGCAACCTTCTCTTCGGAGCTACGCCACAAATACAACGTGCGCTCCATCCCTATCCGCAAGGACGACGAGGTGCAGGTCGACTGCAACCTTCTCTGCGGAGCTACGCCACAAATACAACGTGCGCTCCATCCCTATACGCAAGGACGACGAGGTGCAGGTCGACTGCAACCTTCTCCTCGGAGCTGCGCCACAAGTATAATGTGCGCCCCGTCCTGATCTGCAAGGTTGACGAGGTGCAGGTCGACTGGAATCTCCTCCTCAGAGCTGCATCTCAAGTACAAAGATTATTCCGAGTGAAGAACAAGTTCCACTCGAAGGCAAACACAAGCATATTCAGAGATAAACCAAGTTCAGATAAATCCTAAGGTTCCGGACCACGGATCAAAAGTACTCGAGCATCAAGCCCAAAGAAGTTTAACGATTACACAATCACTCGGCATTCCGAGGCAAATAAAGGTGGAGCATAATGTTTTTTTGGTCACTCGTCGGGAGAAGGACTGGCTGGGTCGCAGAAACTGTCAAGGTATATGCTGTCTGCGATGCGAGTGGCGGCGTCAAGGAAAGTGTCCATGAAGGACTGGAAAGTGTGCCTTTTTGTGTTAGCAACCTTGAGCTCCGCCAGCTTGTCTTCTTTGACATCCTTGCAGTGCACTCGGACCAGGGACAGGGCGACATCAGCGCCGCAGCGAGCAGACGACTTCTTCCATTCTTGCACTCGGTCAGGTATTTGATTCAGTCGAGCCATCAGAGACTCGAGGTCTTGAGACAGTTCCGCTTGAGGCCAGAGTTCAGCATCAACCCGAGTCATCGCCGCCTTCAGGCGGGCAAGATAAGCAACCGCGTTGTCCATGCGAGATTCCAACCGCAGCACATTCATTGCGACGTCATCTTTGACTGGGCAATTTATGGGATCGAGACCCGTCTCGACCCGCCCAATTTCCGCTTCAAAGTCCTGGCAAAGTTCTGCATAGTCGAGTAAATGGTGAGTCGACAATATAATAAGACCTGTCAATCGACCATAACAAGTCAGTCGAACATCAGTACCTTCAAGCTTTAAGACTAGTTTTGCAGCAAGCTAGCCCAGATAAGATTCCAACTCGCCCTTCTTGGCTTTGAGGCTCCCAATCTCGTCAGTCAGCTTGTGCTTGTCTTTCTTCAGTCGCTCGACCTCCCGATTGGCGTCAGAGACAACAGTCTTCAGTTTGGAGTTCTCTTCTTCTAACTTGCCGACTGAAGCAAGCTTCTTGTCAGCAAGTGCCGTTTTCTCTCGCGCCTCCTTCTGCGCGGCAGCAAGATCCAGATCCTTCTTCTCCAGATCCTGCTTCATTTTCTCTAAAGAAATAACATTCTTCAGACGAGCTTGGAGTTGACGATTTTCACTACGTACATCTGCTCGAGTGGAGTCACTCGGTTCAAAAAATGGAAAGGAAAAGTGCCATTCGTAAGATGGACAGTTGACGATTGGTTACCTCCCATGGCAGCTACTTCGTCACGAGTAGTCTTGAGATTCTTCTTGGCCAGTTCCAGATCAAGGTTGAGGCTGATTTGCTGCTTGTTCAGGGTAGAAAGTTGAGCCCCAAGATCACAAGATTTCTGCAGTCAATATATAAGACATATCAGTCGATAGAAACAAAAGAGCATCACAGTGAAAGTTACTCTAAGACTACCGCCGAATCAAACATTCAACAGTAGTCTCGGGGACTACACCCAGTGGGTGCACTTAGCGTGCCCCCACTGGTTTAATTCAACACTCGACATGGTCTGCCCAGCTCGATTCAAAAAAAAAAAGAAGCGAAGAAAGTTGTTCTCAGACCATAGTCGACTGCCGCAGTCCACCACGGTCTCGGGGACTACACCCAGTGGGTGCACTTAGCGTGCCCCCACTGGTTCAGATTTTCACTCGGCATGATCCGCCCAGGCCGAGTGAGAAAATTCAGATTCTCAGACCACAGTCGACTGCCCGCAGTCAACTATGGTCTCGGGGACTACACCCAGTGGGTGCACTCAGCGTGCCCCCACTAGTTCAAAAATTCAATCGACTCAATCCAAGTCGACTCAAGTGGAAGACCTATACAACTTTAAGGCAGACAAACCCCAGTGGGTGATCGGATGAGAAATAAGATCAGTCGGAAATCAACTAACCTGGACATTGGTTTGTAGAGCAGCGCCGGCGTTGAAGGACACCTAACTGTCCTCGTGCACCACTTTCATCTGCCCCATCACAAGATTCAACTGAAGAAGAGCTTCCTTGGCGGCACTCGGTGGGTCGTCTGGAGTTTGGTACGAAGTGAAAAGCGATGATGGCAGGGCAGTCCAAGCAGCCGTTGGGTCTGATGCGTGGAGTTGTATTGGAGTAGCAGGGGTCTGAGCAGCTGACCCTGATGGACAGTCAGTCGACAGCGAGATAGCGAAAGTGACGTTGGTGTGAGCCGGATCTGTGGATCGCTCAACCGCCGTCCCAGGCATCAGTGTCGACTGAGGAACCTGAACCTCAGGCGCTTTCCCGCTCAGTCCTTTGTCCCTCCTCCTCCTTTCCCTCAGCGGCACTTCTTCTTCATCGTCCGGAAGCACAACAAGGTCTCGTGGAGCTGCAGCAAACAGAAAAAATCAGAGAGACAACTGACGAACAATCCAGTCGACCGAATAAATTTGAGTCGGGCAGACTTACTGGCTTTGGAGGTAGCTGCGTCATCAGTTTCCTCGTCGTCTGGGACCTTGTCGATATCCATATCAGTCGTGGCAGAGGCCGGGCTGGAAAAGTTCATCATCCACTCGGTCAGGACAGGAGAATCAGTCGGAGCAAGAAAACACGGGAAGAACATTTACCCGGAAGCAACAGGAACATCCATCTTGATCTTAGGCAAGGTCTTCCGGGCCTTCGAGGGATTGATCTTGGGCTGCTTGGTGACTTTCTCAGCCAGCTCTGGAGTCGAAGACCGAGCACGCTTTTGAGATGGAGCGCTCGAGGCCACAGCCTTACCGTGCCTGCCCGCGGGATCATGGTGCTACTTGGATCGACGTTCTGAACGAGGCGGTGAGTCAACTACCTCCTCGTCGTCTGACTCGTCGCTCTCATCTTCATCATCGTCGTCTAGTGACTCCCATTCACCACTCTCCTCCGCGCTGTCCTTGCCCTCATGGTCCTGCTCCAGAGCTTGTTCACCATTGGGCATTGAGTACATCTCTGTGTAAATCTACAAGACAAGAAGTCGAGTGGAAATCAGTCGGATTAATAAATAGTCGGAAAACGCATCCAAATGCAATCAGTTATAGCGGCCAAACCTTGTCTGGCTGGTTGCTGTCGCTGAAGGGTCGACTCTCCTGGCGCCCCTGGGGTTGTCCTTGTTTCCGGTGATGCTCCTCAGCCATTGGGCCACTGTTTTGGCTGGCACCTCCTCTGGATGAACCCGAGCGGTGTCGCCGGCTCCGGAGTACATCCACATGGAGTGGTCACAGGCCTGGAGCGGTTGAATGCGCCGACTGAGGAACACCTCCAACAAATCCATGCCGGTGACGCCTTGGTTGATCAGCTGGACCACCCTCTCGACCAGCATGCCTGTCTCCGCCTTCTCCGCGGTGGTAACTTTCAACGAAGAGGGAGTCTGAACACGATCGAAAGAAAAAGGAGGAAGTCCAGTCGACTGGCCTGGAGTCGCGATATCCTGGCAGTAGAACCAGGTCGACTGCCAGCCTCTGACCGACTCAGGAAGAGTCATCGAAGGGAAAGAACTCCTCTTCCTCTTCTGGATACCCAAACCCCCACACATCTGGATAACGTGGGTTTTCTCGTCATTCGAATTTGCTTTCTTCACCGTCTGGGATCGGATGGTGAAAATGTGCTTGAAAAGACCCCAGTGCGGTCGACACCCCAAGAAATTCTCGCACATGGACACGAACGTAGCAAGATATGTGATGGTGTTGGGAGTAAAATGATGGACTTGGGCCCCGAAGAAATTCAATAAACCCCAGAAAAAAGGATGCGGAGGAAGCGAGAAACAACGGTCGACATGGGTGGCTAGCAGAACGCACTCACCCGGCCGCGGCTGCGGCTCCGTCTCCCCCTCCGGCAACCGGGCAGCTTTGTGGACGATCAGTCCGGACTCGGCCGGCTCATCCAAATCTTCCCGCCGAATCGAAGATCAGATCCAATCACCCTGGATTCAACCTGACGGTAGCCCCGAGCGCGACGAAGATCCCCGATTCGTCATCTTGCCTTTCGCCGCCCCCGTCGCCTTCTTCGCGCGTTCCAGCGCCGCCGTCTTTTCCTTCCCCATGGCGGCGGAGCGGCGGTGTCGACAGTGGAGAAGCCGGATGCGGTGGAGGAACAAGAGGAGGAAGAAGGAGAATGGACGCGCACAGTGCAGACACCTCGGCCTCGCCGCTTTTAAAGGCCCACTTCGAGTGGGTGACGCATGGGCCCGGGTGATCCTGTCAAATCCCTCAACAGTCGCACGCGGGATACGTGGCGAAAAAGGTGGCGCGAAAATCGAAACGTTCCTGTTTATCCACTCCACTTGCCACGGCGCGCTCCGCCCGGCGCGCTTCCCCCGAAATTTCGAATCCCGTGAAATCCAGGATCCGCCGTAACCAATCACGCCAAAGATTTCGTGTCAAAGACAACACTCGAAGGGTGACGTTATAAAACCAATCGACAATTTCTGAATCAATCAAGGCGACTGAAACGAAGCCGAAGTTCCAACACTGGCCTCCGTTCAGAGATGAATAGTCGAGAAACACAAGAGTCGGAGCAAGATCAACTTCAACCTTCTTTTCACTCGGACCTCAATCCATTCGGGGGCTAATGATGAGGACATAGACCTGGGGTAGGGTAATAGGCCTGACCTATACGTCCTATCCAAGGTCACTGTCTTAGAAGCAAAGAAGCTCAAGAGACAACAGGGAGGGCCCAACAAAGGTGTCGAGTGCAATCCACTCGACCTACCAGTCACTCAGAGACCCCTCCTTCCTTAGGTCACTCGACCACTTGATCATTCGACCATGCAAGAATCCATTCGACCTGTTTGAAGACCAGGAGTCATCCAAAACAGCAACGGGCAAGCGTCCAGTCTGTAGTCTTTAAGGCCATTAAGGCATTTAAGGCCGGCGTTACTAGTAACGCCACCTCTTTATGTGCATTGAACTCTTGGTAACGGAGGATGGCCGGGTATTGGTGCACTCTATGTAAGCCACCCTCCTCCTCTAGCACAAGGGTTCGCACCCCCTGTAACACACACACACGCATAATCCAGTCGACCGCCTCCGGGCACCGAGACGTAGGGCTATTACTTCCTCCGCGAAGGGCCTGAACTCGAAAAACTCGTGTGTACAACTTCGCCATAGCTAGGATCTTGCCTCCTCATACCTACCCCCATTCTACTGTCAGTCTTAGATCCACGACATACGGCTCCCTACAAAAGAAGAGAAGATTCACCCAAAAGGAGAAGTTGTTGACACTAATTTTGGCCGAAGGAAATATAGTGCGATTAAAACAAATAAATTACTTTAAATGGTGAAAATGATAAAATACACCATTGGGTGGAAACGATAATGGTGAATTTTCATCGCTAAAATAAATTAATAAAAGAGCTGATATTTGGGAAATTTGCAAAGTGAATAAAAATCTCCATGGAAAATTTGTCCCGACTAAAATCATATGTAACCTTCCTCCATGCACATCGCCACCTACGGCGGGTGCCAGATACCAACAAAAAAATCAGAATGAATCACCCCCAAGAGAGAGAAGGAGTAGATATGATCGTTATGAATGAAGAACCTCTATAGAGAAAGGTGTTTACAAGAGCCTTACCGAGAGTATGCAATTTGAGGAAATTGTACGCAAGCAAGGAAGGCACCGGAAGAATCAAGGTGTTGGTTTTGAACGAAAGTTCAATGCCAATGGAGTTGAGTGGGAAGAAGATCAATACCCCAAGACGAAGTTTGTTCCTCAACAAGAGAAGTATGATCCTACTTCTTTCCAAAGGACACAAGCTTAAGATGATCTTCCACCACAAGACCACAAGCAAAAGGGCAAGGACAAGCTTCAAGAGGAGATTGATGCATTTGAAGAATCTCCCAAGGCCTTGGTCAAGTGGGTTCCCAGGACTACATCAAGTTCTACTTCATCAAGTACGACTACAACTCCAAGGATTCATCAAGTACGATTGATGTGGATCCCGAAGAAGAAGAACTAGAGAGTTCTTGAGGGTGACTCCGCCTACATACTTCACTCATATCATCTTGGCGAGGACAAGTGCAAACAACTTCCACATCTTGCACTAGTTCAAGGAGTCACAAACCCTCTTGTTGGTAAGACAAGGGACAAGGTAACCTAATGCTTTCATGGACATCATCTTGTGTGAACTTCACTCTATGTCTATGGATATCCTTGTTTGTTCCTTGTGAGACTAACCCGTGTAGGTATTGAAAGTGCAACTCACTCCAATGGATTGCTCCAAATGATCTACATCAACATTGAGCATCCACATATTCAACATCTACATGAAGTCATCATTGACAAAACCCAAGGTTAGTTCATCCCTCTTAGGGGGGATATCACATCTACGGGGAGCTTTACTCTAAAAATTGAGCTAAAGCAACTCTAATGGTGTGAACACAACAATGCTTTATGTAAAAGTGGTAACCCCACTTGTGCTTAAACGATGAGTATGACCTATGATCAAATGTTCCCATTTGACTCCTAAGTCATATACTCATATATAGATGACCTAGTCATCGCCAATTGCTTGATAGATGCCAGAGTGTTTGTGCATCCTTTGTCACATATTTCATTTGCCATTTTATTGTGTGAGCATGTTGATTGCATATTTTACTCATTCAAGGACATCCATTTGTTGCTTTGATTGTTTGGCTCTTTTTCTTTTGCCAAATGGATGGACAAGAATGCCTAAGAACCTCCTCTAGATATCTATGCTTTTCTCGTCTCAAACTCTATTCATGCTACATCACAAAGTTTGATCAAGTCAGATTCGAACACTCTGTGTGAGGAGCACTCGGAGTCACCGATTCGTCATAGACTTAAACTTCGAAAACCTCTTTGTGCATTTCGGTCTGACCGAGTTCACTGAGTTGATCTAGGTTTTCAATCTCGGTGCAACCGATTAGAACTTTTCGGTCACACCGAGTTGAAGTAACCGCTTGCGATTCTGCATCTTGGTGCCACCGAGTTGTTCCACTCAGTCACACCGACAGGGTCAGGATATATATACCGACGGGTTGAATTTTCAAAATTTCTCCAAAACCCTTCATCCCGCGCGTGTCCTGCTCTGCCACCTCAGGTCTCCAGATCATCCTCTCATCGCCAGCGACCTCTCGCCGCTGGTCTCCGTCGCTGTCAATGGAATTCGACCCCGTCGTTGCCGCCGTAGCGAACTCATCGCTGAGCTAGGGTATGAGTTCGAAACATTGTGCTGTTCCTTAGTCCGATTCCTAGCACAAAGCAAATGCCATGTTCTTTACCACTTATGAGATCATCCTGTCCAGCAAGAACATCCCTTAGATTAGAATTGATTCAAAAATTTAGGGTTAGGTTTCCACCGAACTCATCTCGGACCGACCGAGTTGTGGAAATCGGTCTCACCGATTTGGCTTAGGCCATTGCACTTGCATTTTTCGGTCCGACCGAAAGTTGCAAATCGGTGTGACCGAGTTCAACTCTCTATGAAACCCTAGCAATCTCGGAGTCACCAAACTGTGTCTCGGTCTGACCAATTTCACTAGTTTAGACTCCAAAAATTGCTTCGGTGTCACAGAGTTTAACAAATCGGTAGCTCCGAAATGCTTTCTGTGGAAAACTAAAAACCAAGTTTTTGACTCATTTGTTTTGCAAAAACTCTGCACTTTGTGATGCTCATCCACTCTATCTCATCTATATCTATTCACAGGGTCTGCTGTCAGTTTGCTTTGCCAGTATGTCTGATCAGAGTGATAGCCAAAACAAGTCAGAAGAGCAAGTGAACATGAGTGAGGGCACTAGTCCCTCTAGCAGCTATGATGAGGGCAGCAAGAGCACCCCAAACAATCTGCCCAAAGCAGCTACAAGGTCAAGGAAGAAGAGAAACTCAGATTCAGAGGATGAGGATTATGTGGCTGTTGAGGAAGAGGTCAGCTCCAAGAAGAAGGTGCTGAAGAAGGAATATGGAGTTGCTACTGCAACAAAACCTAGAATGCACAAGAAGGCACCTGCCAAGAGAGTTACTATGTCAAAGGCCAGATCCTCAACTCAGGAAACTATGGAGTTCACACTTGAACCAAAGGAGGCTGGTGAAGGCAAGAAGAGAAAGAGAGGATCAAGAAGACCGCTGCCAGAGTCATTGAGAGATCCTCTATGATAAGAGATCCAGCTGAAGATGAAGAAGAGGAAGAGGATGCTGCACCAGCATCTAAGTCTCGAAAGCTGATGGGGGATGCCATCAAGTCTGGGGCTGCCCCTTCAAAGCCCAAGACTGCCCCCAAAGCTTCTGCTCCAAAGACTTCAAAGCCCAAGAGGAGCACAAGAAATATTCTAGCTGCTGAGAAGAACAAGGCCCCAGTGCTTGAGATTGAAGAAGAAGATGCTGAAGCCCAAGTGCTTAGGAAGTTCAAACCTAAGATTCCAGATCATGATGACAACCATCCAGTGGCAGAAGACATGAACATCAGGAAGGATGCAAGTCTCAGACTTTGGAGACAGACTGATCCATATGCTATGAGGAGAAGGACTGTTGTGGACTACAGGTTCCATACCAAGGAACAACAGGATTTCTATGAGACCATCTTGCTTGACAAGACACCCATTGTTTGTGATATGAAGTGGGTAGATTGGGAGTACATTGATGAGAATCAAGATCATTTTCCAGGTGTGCATGAGAGCTTCAGATCATGTGGAGTGGACACATTTGTGGGCCAGAAGCTTACCAAGTGGAATGATGAGCTCATTATGCAATTCTATTCTACAGCTCATTTCTATCCAGATGGTAGAATTGTTTGGATGTCTGAGGGTACAAGGTACCAATCAACTATTGATGAGTGGGCCAAATTGATCAGTGCCCCTGAAGAGCATGAAGATGACTTGGATGTCTATGCCAAGAAGAAGAAAGACCACAACTCTATGGCCAACATGTACAAGGAAATTCCAGACAAAGCATTGGAAACTCATAAGCTTGGGTCCGTTCATTATTTGTTGTCTGGTTTGGCCACAATCAATAATATTCCGAGGCATACCTTGTTGCCAAAATCTGGAGATCACAAGATGATCAAAGGCCATTCTATCAACTTTCTGCAACTATTTGATGTGCCCCAAAAATTCAAAGTCATGAGCCTGATTGTGGAAACAATTAAGAGGACAACTGCAAATCAGAAGATATCATGTGGGTATGCCCCACATATTCACATGCTCATCAACTTCAAGATGGGCACAGGCACCTACCTATTGGATAAGGAGCATCTACTATTGAGACCAGATTTTGAGGACAACACTGTTGTCATGAATGAAGAAGATCCTACATCTATGCAGGCACAAGAAAAGAGAGAGAAAGCAAAGGCTGAGAAAGCTGCAAAGATGCCAAGTGTTGAAGAGGCATCTCAAGTGTTTCTGAAGACCAAACAAGATCAACTTGCATATCTGATTCAAGCAACCTTGAGAATAGAGAAGGGCTTGGGCACCCTGACTCAAAACCAAGAGAGCTTGGAAAGGATCATTGAGACAAAGTTCTATGATCTTGATCTTAAAGTGACAGAGATGCAGACAGCAATTGAGCAGCTCCAGGAAGAAGCTGAGGAGAGGAAAGGGCAGGCTACCACAGATGCTTTCCAAAGAGTGCCAAGAGGTCAGAGATCTGCTGCAGTGCCCATGGCTGACACTAGAGCTACTTCATCAGCACCTGCAGCCACAACATCAGTGCCACCTCCAGTTGCAACTCCACCAGCTCCATCAACTTCAACAGATGCATTCGTCCTTGGAGTCCTCTCAACACCACCTCCCGAAGATCAAGCCTAGAGAGACGCATAGCCCTATGCATTTTCAAACTTTTTGGTAACTTGTTACCAAAGGGGGAGAAATGTATAGATCATAGGCTTCGAGAGAGTGTGTGTTTTTGCTTCTTTTGTCTCTCTTGCTATTTGGTTGATACTTTTGTGTGCTTGCTTAATACTCTATGTCTATGTGTGTGACATACTTATATGATCATGTGTTTGATCATATCCTACGTTAATGCTTGCGCTTGATTGATGTTATCTTTTATATCTCTTGTATGATCATTCACTTTGCCTTGGTGATGAGTGCATGTTTTTACTTTCTATCATTTTGAGCGCTCCACCAAGATGTATGTGACATGGAAGAGTAACCCATGATCCTAATCGATTGTGCATTTGCATTCAAAAGCAAATTTTAAATAATGCACAAATTTAGGGGGAGCTCTTGCTTATCACATACTTCTCAAAGCGACGATGTATGTCAATCTTATTATCATTTGTCGAAGCTTTGATCTATATGTTGTCATCAATTATCAAAAAGGGGGAGATTGGAAGTGCAACTATCCCTGGGTGGTTTTGGTAATTCCAAACAACATATAGCTCATTGAACTAATGCTACTTCAAGATGATCATTTCAGAAAGTTCAATGATTGGCATGGCATGGATTAGGAATGTGGACCCCTCAAAATGCTAAGGACACATATTGGCTCAAGCTCAAGACTCTACTTTTTCATTTTAGTGATCCAAGATCACATTGAGTCCATAGGAAAAGCCAACACTATTAAAAGGGGATGAGGTGTTGCTTAATGGCTTGCTTGCTCAAAATGCTTAGTGATATGCTCCAAAAGCCCTCAACCACTTTCTCATATCCACATATGTCCCAAACCAAAAGTCAAACTCGGCCCCACCGATTTGATCTATCCGGCGCCACCGAGTTCATTTGACATAGCCACTGCCAGAAACCCTAGTCAGTTCGGTCTCGCCGATAGGGATCTCGGTCTCACCGAGATGGGATTGCAAACTCTCTGTTTCCCTTCGTTCGGTCTAACCGAGATGAGCGACCGGTCCCACCGAGTTCGCAATGTAAACTCTATGTTTCCCTTTCTTAACGTTTCGGTCTTACCGAAATGAGCGGTTCGGTCCCACCGAGTTTGCCTGACCAACTCCATGTTTGCCTATTACAGAAATCGGTCCTACCGAGTTTATGTGATCGGTCTCAGCGAGATTACATTATGCCCTAACCCTAATGAAATCAGTCCCACCGAGTTGACATGTCGGTCCCATCGAAAATCCTAACTTTCACATTTTGAACTAAACTGGTCTGACCGAGTTTCATGATTCGGTCCCACCGAGTTTGGTAAATTGTGTGTAACGGTTAGATTTTGTGTGGAGGCTATATATACCCCTCCACCCACTCTTCATTCATGGAGAGAGCCATAGAACGTGCCTACACTTCCAGCATACATTTTCTGAGAGAGAACCACCTACTCATGTGTTGAGACCAAGATATTCCATTCCAACCACAAGAATCTTGATCTCTAGCCTTCCCCAAGTTGCTTTCCACTCAAATCATCTTTCCACCAAATCCAAATCTGTGAGAGAGAGAGAGCTGAGTGTTGGGGAGACTATCATTTGAACCACAAGAGCAATGAGTTCATCATCAACACACAATCTATTACCTTTTGGAGAGTGGTGTCTCCTAGATTGGTTAGGTGTCACTTGGGAGCCTCCATCAAGATTGTGGAGTTGAACCAAGGAGTTTGTACGGGCAAGGAGATCGCCTACTTCGTGAAGATCTACCCTAGTGAGGCAAGTCCTTCGTGGGCGATGGCCATGGTGGGATAGACAAGGTTGCTTCTTCGTGGACCCTTCGTGGGTGGAGCCCTCCGTGGACTCGCGCAACTGTTACCCTTCATGGGTTGAAGTCTCCATCAACGTGGATGTACGATAGCACCACCTATCGGAACCACGCCAAAAATCTCTGTGTCTACATTGCGTTTGCTCCCTCCAAACTCCTCCCTTTACCTTCATGTGCAATGTTTTACATTCCGCTGCTATACTCTTATACTTGCATGTGTACGTTGATTGCTTGACTTGTGCTAAGTTGCTAAAATCTGCCAAGACTTAAAATTGGGAAAAGGCTAGATTTTTATTTGGTCAAGTAGTCTAATCACCCCCCTCTATACATTCTTCCAATCCTACACAAGCACATTTAAGTCTAACCCACTTCGTATGCATAGGGATTTTGTGATCAAACAATTTATGGGAACAAGAATCAACTAGCATAGGAAGGCAAAACATGCATAACTTCAAGATTTTCAACACATAGAGAGGAAACTTGATATTATTGCAATTCCTACAAGCATAAGTTCCTCCCTCATAATAGTTTTCAGTAGCATCATGAATGAATTCAAAATATAACTATCACATAAAGCATTCTTTTCATGATACATAAGCATAAAATTTTTGTTACTCTCCACACAAGCAAATTTATTCTCATCAATAGTAGTGGGAGCAAACTCAACAAAATAACTATCATGTGATTGAAAATTAAAATCATGATGACAAGTTTCATGATTATCATTATTCTTTATAGCATACATGTCACCACCATAATCATCATAGATAGGAGGCATGCTATCATCATAATAAATTTTCTCACCGAAACTTGGGGACTAAAAATATCATCTTCATCAAATATAGCATCCCCAAGCTTGTAGCTTTGCATATCATTAGCATCATGGATATTCAAAGAATTAATACTAACAACATTGCAATCATGCTCATCATTCAAATATTATGTGCCAAACATTTTATTGACTTCTTCTTCTAACAATTGAGCACAATTTTTCGAACCATCATTTTTAAGAAAGATATTATAAAGATGATCAATAATATGATGCAACCTCAATTCCATTTTTATGTAGTTTTCTCTTATAAACCAAACTAGTGATAAAACAAGAAACTAAAAGATTCAATTGCAATATCTAAAGATATACGTTCATGCACTCACCTCCCCGGCAACGGCGCCAGAAAAGAGCTTGATGTCTACTACGCAACTTTATTCTTGTAGACTCGTGTTGGGCCTCCAAGCGCAGAGTATTGTAGGACAATAGCAATTTTCCCTCAAGTGGATGACCTAAGGTTTATCAATGTGTGGGAGGTCTAGGATGAAGATGGTCTCTCTCAAACAACCCTGCAACCAAATATAAGAAATCTCTTGTGATTGTATAGGTGCACTAGTTCGGCGAAGAATGGTGATAAAAGTGTAATATTGAGGGTAGAAATATATTTTTATAATCTGAATAAATAAAAACAGCAAGGTAGCAAATACTAAACGAGCACAAAAATGGTATTGCAATGCTTGAAAATGAGGCCTAGGGTTCGTACTTTTGCTATGTAACGACCCGACCCGAAATCGGTCAAGTCTCTGTGTAGCTGTACCATCCCAAGATCATGCTGGCACACACAGTACATTGATGCAAAGATTCAAAGTTCAATCACACCTGAATTTATTACACGATTCTCATATCGAGTCTTTATTACATCATAATAAATTCGGCCGAAGGCCAACTCATGAGAAATAAACTAAATAAAGCTGCGGAAGCGTAGACGAATACGAGTCCATCCGACTCCAAAGGGCAATCGCCAAGCGTGGATCGTAGCCTCACTCCTGGTCGAAAAACTCCTCTGCAACATAAGACGTTGCAGCCGTGTAGGTCAGCATTTTGAATATGCCGGCAAGTCATGAAAAGAGAACAACAATAAAATTACTAATACTATATGCAATTTGGCTGTGGGGCTCTAAGTTTCATTTGTTTTGCGAAAAAGCCGGTTTTTCCCTACGACAAGGACTTGTTTGCAATTACTACAAAATGTTGGTAGTTATTGAGATGGTTCCACCAACCAATGTCTCGTTCCCAATTATTAAATAACCCCCTCAATTAATTTATTAAGTTCAGTGTTGAGATATCCGAAATACTCCAATTCCAGAGGCTCATTTGTCCGTAACTGGGGACACGGTTAATAGATTAGGTTGTTACTCTACAGAGGTTTGTGGACTTTACCCGCAAGAATCGTTCCCTCCTTTTAAGTCTTCGCACTGCCTGGTGTTTGAAGACGGGACGAACGAAACAGGGTCTTCCGAAGAGTTCCTCTGGGCCACTGCCGGTGCCCATCCAATCCTACCGTTCTTCTACATCTCGTAGCACCGTCCGGCCAGAGTCACGCCTAGGGTCGACCAAGCCAGAGCCCATAATGGCTTGCGGCTGCACAGGTAAGCTTCCGGTCAATGGGGTATCCATCCGTCTCTTCGTGGCTGGGTGAAGCTTTCCGCAAGATGTCATGGCGCTTCTCCACATCCCGGCCATCCGCTGGTTTCTCCAGGGTGCCCGTCAACCGTCCTCCACCCAGTAGTGAATTTTTAAGTCCATCTTGAGCTTGACGTCATGGGGTTGTCATCATCTTGACTCTCGCATCTCCCTTATGAATCACTCAACCAACCCCGTCTACGAGCATAGCAAAATAAACTACATCGTCCCGGGCATTGGTAACAAGGGAGAAGGGTTCATCCTACCTCATGATACTACTTAAGAACATAACTTAACAAAATTCTCCTACTTCATGCATGGTGGGGAGGTATAACTCTAATGCAATAAAATCATAGGTATTGTAAAAACATGATCAAATGACTTGCCTGGCTGACGGTCTTCGAAAGCTAGCGACTCGTAATAGCAGGCTTCGCACTCCGGAAATTCTACCGAGTCAAACAATAGCACAAATAAGTATAGCACAATATAACATAACAGCAAGTTGAAGTAAAACACCCACGTACTCAAACCAAAACCAAAGAAAAACTCGGAGAAAGCAAATCAAGATTTTCATCATATCAAGCAACAACTAAGAAATAGTTTTACACAACTAAAACTTTTCTTAACAGAACCTAAGCATTGGTTTTGCTAACTAACAGAAGGAAAAACATCATACAAACTAGGAGCAAAAAGAATCACATCAAAGGCTATTATAGAACTCCTATTATGCCTAAAACAATGCTAGCAAAGAAAATAAAATAAAAAATTTATTCTACTGTAAATAAAAGTTCATCCTTTGTAGCTACAGAAACTAATCTAAAATAAACTATAACATAATAAAAATAAAATTATTTACTAACTAGAACAGTAGGAAAACAGTAGCTAGCTAAATAAACAAGAAAAACTTGATTTCGACATAAAACTAATTGTTTATTAAATCTGAAATACCTAAACAAGTTCCTACTGCTAGGCATGGTCAAAACTAATCAGTAGCAAAAAGAATCACAAAAAAATAATAATCCTAACTCAATTTATGGCAGAAAAACTAATCTGTCTAAATCTAATATAAAACTATTTCTAATAATTTAAACAGGGCTAAACATATTTTCTACAGAAACTACAACAAATTTGCAAACTAACAAAAAAAGAATCGACTAAAAATATTAAAAAAACCTAAGAGAAACAGATTTTACAAGATTGGAACTTTTCTGTTTTTAAAAACAGAACGTAAATAACAGGAAAAAAAACTAATGGCCGCTATTGGGCTCTGGGTGGTGCAATCTAAAACTAAACCGCGCCCGGTCGTTAACTAACATACGCGTACATTGTATAACTAAAAGAAACCAGTGAACCGGTTTAAATCTAAACCTAAAAAACCGTACACTAAAACCAATAAAAAAACGGGTTACTAAACCGATCTAACGGTTCGATCTAAAAGAAAGAAAAAAAAAATAGAGGAGCGCTCGTGCTTACAGAGAGGAACGGCGTGGCAGGGAAGAAGAGGGCTTCGGCGGGGCGGCGGCTCCGGTCGACGACGGCGTCGGCGGTGATGTCTAGGAGATGCAGAGAGGCGAGGGCGTCCGATTTTCTGTTGATGGTGAGGCGAGGGGACGTCGGGGACGGCGGAGACGACGAGGACAAGGTGGCGGAGCTCGGTGCTCCGGCGGAGCACGCAGGGTTGGGGCGGCCTCTGTAGATGACGAAGACGAACAAAAACATGTCAAAAAGGTTTGTGAGGTCGGGCTAGACCGATAGCAGAGGTTAGAGAGGCTGGGGATGCTCACCGGTGAAGCAAAACGGCGGTAAACTTCGGTGGCTGGGGCGAGATCGGAACGGAGATGGTGGCGGGTGTGGAGGGTTTTAGAGAGGGGTTTTGAAGGGGATCACGAGAGGACGGGTAGGGCTACTTATAGGACGTGTTACTTGGGCGAGGGGAAGGCTTTAGTTAGGGTTTTGGAGAGGGGCGGACGCGGCCAGCGTCGAACGGAGCGAGATACGGGCATGGGAGTATCGGGACGAAGGAGATGATGCTGTGGGGTCCAGCGGTCAGAGGAGAAAAGAAGATAAGGAAAGAGAAAGAAAAAAAAAGAAAACAAAGAGAGAAAGAGATAGTTACGTGAGGGAGGAGTAACGTGAGATCTCTCTCACGAGCGTGCGCGAGGAGCGGCGCTGGCTGGCGGCCTGTGCGGGCGACTGGGCTGGCGCCTGGCTAGTGGGCTGCGGCCCGGGTGGCTAGGCTTGCTGGCCTGGCGCCCGGCTTTTTTTTTGAATTAGACAGAGGGAGGAAAAATATATAGGAGAATATATATATATTTTTATATAGGACATATATATATATATATCAAAATTCTCAGGGGAATTTATCCTACAACGTGGACATTTTTCCAGAGGCAAAACAGAAACTAAAAAAAACACTTTCTGGAAATCCCAAATAAAGTTCAAATTTAAATTCAAACTTTTTGGCAATACTTTTCTTCTGACATTTTTGGAGTGTCATGTTAGCTCCTCTCATACTTTTAAACAAGTATTTGTCAGGGATATCTGAAACAAATTTCGAATGCCAAGTTGAATTCAAATTCAAATAAAACTCAAATGCCTCTGAAAATTTCCAAATGCCACTCAATTCAAACAAAATGCATAGATGCTTAGCTAATAATTGTAAAACATTCCAAATTGAAAATTTGGGATGTTACAAACCTACCCACCTTAAGATGAATCTCGCCCTCGAGATTTGGGTTGGCTAGCAAATAGGTGCGCGTGGTCTCGGCGGAGGTCTTCTTCTCGCTCCCAGGTGGCTTCCTCCTCGGAATGATGACTCCACAGAACCTTGCAAAACTTGATGATCTTGCTGCGGGTGACTCTGTTTGCAGTCTCGAGAATTCGGACGGGTTTCTCCTTATAAGTCAGATCACTGTTCGAGCTGTATGGCCTCTAGGGGCACTGTGTCTCTCAACGGAATTTCGGCCATCTCAGCATGGCATTTCTTCAGTTGAGAAACATGGAAGACATCGTGAACTCCGGACAATCCTTCTGGCAATTCCAGCTTGTAAGCGACTTCTCCTCTGCGTTCGAGGACTTTATAGGGGCCTATAAACCGGGGTGCTAACTTTCCTTTAACACCGAACCTCTTGATTCCTCGAAGTGGGGACACACGGAGATATGCTTGGTCTCCAACTTCATACGTTATCTCCTTGCGTTTACTGTCGGCATAACTCTTCTGTCTCGACTGTGCTATCTTGAGTCTATCTCGAATCATCTTGACCTTCTCTTCGGAGTCTCTGATAAGATCGGGACCAAAAAGTTTTCGGTCTCCAACACCATCCCACAACAATGGTGTTCTACACCTCCTTCCATATAGAGCTTCGAAAGGGGCCATCTTCAGACTGGTCTGATAGCTGTTGTTGTACGAGAACTCTGCATATGGCAAGTTGTCATCCCAGCTAGACCCATAGTCTAGCGCACAGGCTCTCAACATGTCCTCCAAAATCTGGTTGACTCTCTCGGTCTGTCCATCTGTCTGCGGATGAAAAGCTGTACTGAACTCCAGCCTCGTTCCCAAAGTTTCATGCAACTGATTCCAAAACTTTGAGGTAAATTGTGTTCCTCTATCTGACACGATACTCCTCGGAACTCCATGCAGACATACGATCCTGGTCATGTATATCTTGGCTAACTTAGCGCTGGTATATGTGGTCTTCACGGGAATGAAATGAGCTACCTTGGTCAAGCGATCAACCACTACCCAGATAGAATCATAACCTGAATGGGTCCTCGGTAATCCTGTGATAAAATCCATTCCAAGCTTTTCCCATTTCCACTCGGGTATCGGCAAAGGTTGAAGTAACCCTGCCGGCTTCTGATGTTCCGCCTTTACTCGCTGACAAACATCGCATACTGCTACGTACTCGGCAATATCCTTCTTCATACCTGTCCACCAGAAACTTTCCTTCAAATCCAGATACATCTTGGTGTTGCCTGGGTGAATCGAGTATGGTGAATCATGGGCCTCCTGAAGAATTAACTTCCTGACCTCTGGGTCATTAGGCACATAGATGCGATCCTCAAACCATAAAGTTCCATGCTCATCTTCACGAAAACCTTTCGCCTTTCCGTTACACATCTTTTCCTTTATCTCTGCAATTTCCTTGTCTGTCTTCTGGGCTTCACGGATTCTTTCGGTCAAAGTGGACTGTATATCCAAGGTGGCGACAAATCCTCTCGGTACTATCTCCAGTCGGAGCTCTCTGAGATCGTCGGTTAATTCCTGAGGTAATCCTCCAGCTATGAGGGTGTTCACATAACTTTTACGGCTCAAGGCATCTGCTACAACATTTGCCTTCCCTGGGTTATAATGCAATCTCATGTCATAGTCCTTGATCAATTCAAGCCATCTCCTCTGCATGAGGTTCAATTCCTTCTACGTGAAAATATACTTCAGGCTCTTATGATCCGTGTAAACATCACAACTGTTTCCGACGAGGAAATGTCTCCAGGTCTTGAGTGCGTGCACTACGGCTGCTAACTCCAAATCGTGTGTGGCATAATTCATCTCGTGAGGTCGTAGCTGTCTGGAGGTATAAGCTACAACTTTTCCTTCCTGCATGAGCACTCCTCCGAGTCCTTGACGAGAAGCATCACAATATACCTGGTAATCCTTGTGTATGTCCGGCAAAATTAGCACCGGGGCGGTAACCAAACGTTTCTTCAGCTCATGAAAACTGGTTTCACAATCCTCGGTCCAAATGTACTTGGCTTCCTTCTTCAACAGCTCAGTCATGGGCTTGGAAATCTTGGAGAAATTCTCAATAAACCTCCGATAATATCCTGCGAGTCCGAGAAAACTGCGGATCTCCTTGACTGAGGTGGGGGACTGCCAGTTGGTGACCGATTCGACCTTGGTGGGGTCGACTGCTATTCCTTCTCCTGAAATAACATGTCCAAGGAATCCGACTTCCTTTAGCCAAAATTCACATTTGCTGAACTTGGCATATAACTGATGTTCCCGGAGTTTCTCCAGAACTAGACGCAGATGTTCCTTATGCTCTTCCTCGCTCTTGGAGAAAACCAATATGTCATCGATGAACACCACGACAAACTTGTCCAGATATTCCATAAATACCTTGTTCATCATGCTCATGAAATACGCAGGGGCATTAGTTAATCCGAATGACATGACAGTATACTCATATAAACCATACCTGGTGGTGAAAGCTGTTTTGGGTATATCCTGTTCACGAATCTTCAACTGATGATACCCTGATCGAAGATCGATCTTGGAGAATACCTTGGCTCCAACTAGTTGATCAAATAAATCATTAATCATCGGCAGAGGGTACTTGTTCTTGATGGTCACATCGTTCAATGAACGATAATCCACAACCATTCTCAGGGTTCCATCCTTCTTTTCTACCAAAAGAACTGGGGCTCCCCAAGGTGACGAGCTTGGGCGAATATATCCTTTCTCCAATAGCTCCTTAATTTGCTTCTTGATCTCTTCCAAATCATTCGGGGGCATCCGATAGGGTCTCTTGGATATTGGGGCTGTGCCGGGCAATAACTCAATCAAAAACTCAATGTCTCTGTCCGGTGGCATTCCTGGTAATTCCTCTGGAAACACATCGGGAAAATCTTGCACTACGGGCACTTCCTCCTGAACAACACCCGTGAGGGAATTCACCCGATTCTTCATCGGTGTGCGTCTGGATACATACTTGATCCTTTTCTGCTTCGGGGTGGTGAGCAAAATCGTCTTGCGAGCACAGTCGATGTTTCCTTCAAACTTGGTCAACCAATCCATGCCTAGAATTACATCCAAACTCTGGGATTCCAATACTATGAGGTCTGCGGGAAAATCATGGTTTCCGATGCTGAGGGTCGAATGACAGCCTAAGCCTGCCGTCATCTCTCCTCCTGGGGAAGTGACCTGAAGCGGGGTTCTAAGGGTTCTAGTGGGCAACCCGTACTTTTCCACAACTACCCTTGATATGAATGAATGCGTTGCACCGGAATCAAAGAGTACCAATACTGGATGTGAATTTAATAAAAACTTACCAACCACAGTGTCTGGCTGATCATAGACGTCCTCCACGTCAAGGTGATTCACCTGAGCACGAGAAAAAGGGTTGGGCTTCTTTGCTGAGCTTCCATTGCCGTTGCCGTTTCCATTCCTCTGCTTGGCCTCCGGACAATCGGTGGCATAGTGTCCTGTCTTCTGGCACTTGAAACAGGTGATATGACTCAGATCCTTCTGAGCCGGAGCAGGACGGTGTTGGTTGCCATTGCCTCCATTGCCTGACTTGGAGTTGTTGTCGTGGTTGCGATTGTTCCCATTCCCTCCATGGTTATGCCCTCCATGATTATGTCCTCCATGGGTGTGATGGGTATGTCCTCCTGAGTATGGGGTATAGCGGGGCTTCTACTGAGCTCCGGAGTTGTACTTTCCCTGGCCATATTTCCGCTTGCGGCTATCAATCTGCTGCTGCTTGCCTTCAATTATGGTGGCCTTGTCTACCAGCTCCTGGTAGTTGTTGAAGGTAGCCACCATTAGCTGCATTCCTAGCTCATCATTGAGTCCCTCGAGAAACTTCTCTTGCTTTGCGGCATCTGTGGCCACATCATCTGGGGCATAGCGAGATAATTTGCTGAACTCATCCACGTACTGCCCCACAGTACGGTTCCCCTGGCGTAAGTTGCGGAACTCACGCTTCTTCAGACTCATGGCTCCAGCTGAGACATGAGCGGTGCGGAAGGCCTGCTGGAACTCAGCCCATGTCACCGTGGCGGCCGGATAAGTGGCGGTGTAGTTCTCCCACCAAGAATCTGCAGGTCCATCAAGCTGATGTGCGGCAAAGCGCACCTTCTCTGCATCTGTGCATCCAGCAGTGGCTAACTCCCTTCCGACCTTGCGGAGCCAATCATCGGCCACAATCGGCTCAGTGCTGCTAGAGAACACTGGCGGATTCAGCCTTAGGAAGCGGGTCAAGTTGTCAACAGGGGGTGGTGGCGGTGGATTGTTGCTGTTGTTGTTGTTGTTGTTGTTGTTGTTCTGGTTCTGGATGAGCATCTGCATCAGGGCATTCTGCTGCTGGATCAGCTGGGTGAGCTCCGGCGGAAAGTTGAAACCGGGGTCACGTCTCGGAGGCATCTGGTGTTTTGGAGTGGATGAGAAATTAGAATAGAACAAGGGTCTAATGAGAAAATAGCACTACCCATATGAATGCACAATCATAATCACACCAATCATTTATTCATTCATCTCAAACAAGGTTCAATCTGGGATTACAAAAAAATCTCACGACTAATCGAAAATAACGGCCTAACTGATCGACGAAAAAAATAAAGTAACATGGCGGTCGACTAAATGTCTTCATCAATTATTCTTGCGTCCTCCGGTGCGGCGTCCTCTGGTGCGGCGTCTCCTCTTGCGGCTTCCTTCAGTGGAGCTCTCTTCATAATCCTGGTCATTGCTTACGAGAGGTCCATCATCTCCACTCGGAAAAAGGTCTTCTCCCAGGTCTATCTTCTCCTCCAGTGTGGCAATATATTTATCCTGGACCTCGATTCTCTCCATAAAATCCTTGACTTCTTCTTCATGTTCAAGGAAGTCCGCGCGTGCTTTCTCCTCCAGTTCCAGTTCACGGAACAACAACCTCCTGTGTACCTTCGAGTTTCGGCGCGTCTGGATTTCCCGGTTCCTGATGAGACTCTCCGAGTCTTGGACATATGAAAGAATGGAGTCGTCCTCTACGGTACGGATGATATCTCCATTCCTAGCTCTGCGAGAAATCATGGCGAGGTCTGATGGGTCGAGCTCGGCCCTGTACTCTTCTCGGAGATGTCCAAGTGCACGATAAATTGCCATGTCTCTTCCGAGGATCCAAGTGAAATCGGTAAACTCAAAGTCAATGGGCTCTGAATGTCCTCCGAAGGTCCTCCCTGGAATGTGCACCATAATCCTGTAGCGGGTATCCGTCGGAAGTGCATTGATAGGCTTCCCGGTGATTGAGGGCAGGGCAATCTTCAGCTTCTTCACGATCTGAACCAGCTTCTTGCCGAGGAGCATTGTCTCATCTGGCTGGCAAAACTCCGGTAGCAGAACTGGGGTGAACTCGGCGGCCATCTAGAATGTTGAAAATTGGAGAGAAGTCAGAAATGAACAGGGGAGACTTACGGAATGATAAGGACATAAAATAAAATAGTCTCTTCCTATGGCTTTCCGATCCTAGGGGTTACGTCCTACGGTCAGCGTGTGCTCTGAATACCATCTCTGTAACGACCCGACCCGAAATCGGTCAAGTCTCTCTGTAGCTGTACCATCCCAAGATCATGCTGGCACACACAGTACATTGATGCAAAGATTCAAAGTTCAATCACACCTGAATTTATTACACAATTATCATATCAAGTCTTTATTACATCATAATAAATTCGGCTGAAGGCCAACTCATGAGAAATAAACTAAATAAAGCTGCGGAAGCGTAGACGAATAGCGAGTCCATCCGACTCCAAAGGGCAATCGCCAAGCGTGGATCGTAGCCTCACTCCTGGTCGAAAAACTCCTCTGCAACATAAGACGTTGCAGCCGTGTAGGTCAGCATTTTGAATATGCCGGCAAGTCATGAAAAGAGAACAACAATAAAATTACTAATACTATATGCAATTTGGCTGTGGGGCTCTAAGTTTCATTTGTTTTGCGAAAAAGCTGGTTTTTTCCTACGACAAGGACTTGTTTGCAATTACTACAAAATGTTGGTAGTTATTGAGATGGTTCCGCCAACCAATGTCTCGTTCCCAATTATTAAATAACCCCCTCAATTAATTTATTAAGTTCAGTGTTGAGATATCCGAAATACTCCAATTCCAGAGGCTCATTTGTCCGTAACCGGGGACACGGTTAATCGATTAGGTTGTTACTCTGCAGAGGTTTGTGCACTTTACCCGCAAGAATCGTTCCCTCCTTTTAAGTCTTCGCACTGCCTGGTGTTTGAAGACGGGACGAACGAAACAGGGTCTTCCGAAGAGTTCCTCTGGGCCACTGCCGGTGCCCATCCAATCCTACCGTTCTTCTACATCTCGTAGCACCGTCCGGCCAGAGTCACGCCTAGGGTCGACCAAGCCAGAGCCCATAATGGCTTGCGGCTGCACAGGTAAGCTTCCGGTCAATGGGGTATCCATCCGTCTCTTCGTGGCTGGGTGAAGCTTTCCGCAAGATGTCATGGCGCTTCTCCATGCATCCCGGCCATCCGCTGGTTTCTCCAGGGTGCCCGTCAGCCGTCCTCCACCCAGTAGTGAATTTTTAAGTCCATCTTGAGCTTGACGTCATGGGGTTGTCATCATCTTGACTCTCGCATCTCCCTTATGAATCACTCAACCAACCCTGTCTACGAGCATAGCAAAATAAACTACATCGTCCCGGGCATTGGTAACAAGGGAGAAGGGTTCATCCTACCTCATGATACTACTTAAGAACATAACTTAACAAAATTCTCCTACCTCATGCATGGTGGGGAGGTATAACTCTAATGCAATAAAATCATAGGTATTGTAAAAACATGATCAAATGACTTGCCTGGCTGACGGTCTTCGAAAGCTAGCGACTCGTAATAGCAGGCTTCGCACTCCGGAAATTCTACCGAGTCAAACAATAGCACAAATAAGTATAGCACAATATAACATAACAGCAAGTTGAAGTAAAACACCCACGTACTCAAACCAAAACCAAAGAAAAACTCGGAGAAAGCAAATCAAGGTTTTCATCATATTAAGCAACAACTAAGAAATAGTTTTACACAACTAAAACTTTTCTTAACAGAACCTAAGCATTGGTTTTGCTAACTAACAGAAGGAAAAACATCATACAAACTAGGAGCAAAAAGAATCACATCAAAAGCTATTATAGAACTCCTATTATGCCTAAAACAATGCTAGCAAAGAAAATAAAATAAAAAATTTATTCTACTGTAAATAAAAGTTCATCCTTTGTAGCTACAGAAACTAATCTAAAATAAACTATAACATAATAAAAATAAAATTATTTACTAACTAGAACAGTAGGAAAACAGTAGCTAGCTAAATAAACAAGAAAAACTTGATTTCGACATAAAACTAATTGTTTATTAAATCTAAAATACCAAAACAAGTTCCTACTGCTAGGCATGGTCAAAACTAATCAGTAGCAAAAAGAATCACAAAAAAATAATAATCCTAACTCAATTTATGGCAGAAAAACTAATCTGTCTAAATCTAATATAAAACTATTTCTAATAATTTAAACAGGGCTAAACATATTTTCTACAGAAACTACAACAAATTTGCAAACTAACAAAAAAAGAATCGACTAAAAATATTTAAAAACCTAAGAGAAACAGATTTTACAAGATTGGAACTTTTCTGTTTTTAAAAACAGAACGTAAATAACAGGAAAAAAAACTAATGGCCGCTATTGGGCTCTGGGTGGTGCGATCTGAAACTAAACCGCGCCCGGTCGTTAACTAACATACGCGTACATTGTATAAATAAAAGAAACCAGTGAACCGGTTTAAATCTAAACCTAAAAAACCGTACACTAAAACCAATAAAAAAACGAGTTACTAAACCGATCTAACGGTTCGATCTAAAAGAAAGAAAGAAAAATAGAGGAGCGCTCGTGCTTACAGAGAGGAACGGCGTGGCAGGGAAGAAGAGGGCTTCGGCGGGGCGGCGGCTCCGGTCGACGACGGCGTCGGCGGTGATGTCTAGGAGATGCAGAGAGGCGAGGGTGTCCGATTTTCTGTTGATGGTGAGGCGAGGGGACGTCGGGGACGGCGGAGACGACGAGGACGAGGTGGCGGAGCTCGGTGCTCCGGCAGAGCACGCGGGGTTGGGGCGGCCTCTGTAGATGACGAAGACGAACAAAAACATGTCAAAAAGGTTTGTGAGGTCGGGCTAGACCGATAGCAGAGGTTAGAGAGGCTGGGGATGCTCACCGGTGAAGCAAAACGGCGGTGAACTTCGGTGGCTGGGGCGAGATCGGAACGGAGATGGTGGCGGCTGTGGAGGGTTTTAGAGAGGGGTTTTGAAGGGGATCGCGAGAGGACGGGTAGGGCTACTTATAGGACGTGTTACTTGGGCGAGGGGAAGGCTTTACCTAGGGTTTTGGAGAGGGGCGGACGCGGCCAGCGTCGAACGGAGCGAGATACGGGCACGGGAGTATCGGGACGAAGGAGATGATGCTGTGGGGTCCAGCGGTCAGAGGAGAAAAGAAGATAAGGAAAGAGAAAGAAAAAAAAAGAAAAAAAAGAGAGAAAGAGATAGTTACGTGAGGGAGGAGTTATGTGAGATCTCTCTCACGAGCGTGCGCGAGGAGCTGCACTGGCTGGCGGCCTGTGCGGGCGACTGGGCTGGCGCCTGGCTAGTGGGCTGCGGCCCGGGTGCCTAGGCTTGCTGGCCTGGCGCCCGGCTTTTTTTTTTTTGAATTAGACAGAGGGAGGAAAAATATATAGGAGAATATTTTTTTTATATAGGACATATATATATCAAAATTCTCAGGGGAATTTATCCTACAACGTGGACATTTTTCCAGAGGCAAAACAGAAACTAAAAAAAAAACACTTTCTGGAAATCCCAAATAAAGTTCAAATTTAAATTCAAACTTTTTGGCAATACTTTTCTTCTGACATTTTTGGAGTGTCATGTTAGCTCCTCTCATACTTTTAAACAAGTATTTGTCAGGGATATCTGAAACAAATTTCAAATGCCAAGTTGAATTCAAATTCAAATAAAACTCAAATGCCTCTGAAAATTTCCAAATGCCACTCAATTCAAACAAAATGCATAGATGCTTAGCTAATAATTGTAAAACATTCCAAATTGAAAATTTGGGATGTTACATGCTAGTGCAATCTCTCAACAGTGCTAACATAGTTGGATCATATGATTATCCCTCAAAGTGCAATAAAGAATCACTTCCGAGTTCCTATTAGCAGAGAACAAAAGATAGAAATTGCTTGTAGGGTACGAAACCACCTCAAAGCTATTCTTTCCGATCAATCTATCCTAGAGTTCATACTAAAATAACGCAAGCTATTCTTTTCGATCGATCTAATCAAGAGTACGTACTAAAATAACACCATATGACACACATCAACCAACTCTAATGTCACCTAGATACTCCAATGCCACCTAGATACTCCAATGTCACCACGAGTATCCGTGAGTTAATTCTATGATATGCATCAAACAACTTCATGATCATAATATTCAATCCACACAAAGAACTACAAAGAGACCCCCAAGTTTCTATCGGAGAAAAGATAATAAAAACATGCATCAACCCCTATGCATAGATTACCCCAATGTCATCTTGGGAATCCGCAAGTTGAGTGCCATAACATACATCAAGTGAATAAATATGATACCCCATTGTCACCTCAAGTATTCATACCGCAAGACATACATCATGTGTTCTCATATCTGAACATTCAATCCAACAAGACAAAACTTCAAAGGGTAAAGATTCAATTCATCACAACAAGAGTATAGAGGGGAGAAACATCATATGATCCATCTATGTTAACAAAGCCCATGATATAGATCACAAGAGAGAGAGATTAAACACATAGCTACTAGTACAAACCCTCAGCCTCGAGGGTGGACTACTCCCTCCTCATCGTGGTGGCCACCGGGATGATGAAGATGGCCACCGGTGATGATTCCCCCCTCCGGCAGGGTGCCGGAACGGGTCTAGATTGGTTTTCGGTGACTACAGAGCCTTGCGGCGGCGGAACTTCTGATCTAGGTTAACCCCGAAGGGTTTTGGAATATTTGTAAATTAATAGGGTAAAGAGGGGGTGCGAGAGGCCACTGAGATGGGCACAACCCACCTGGGCGCACCCAGGTGCTGTTCTGGCCCATCTTGGGTGTTCTAGTCCATAAAAATCTCCAAGAAGTTTTGCGGTGTTTGGACTCCGTTTGATATTGATTTCCTGCGATGTAAAAAACAAGCAAAAAATAGCAACTGGCACTGGACACTGGGTCAATAGGTTAGTCCCAAAAATGATATAAAGTTGCTATAAAATTATTGTAAAACATCCAAGAATGATAATAAAACAGCATGAATACTTCATAAATTATAGGTACGTTGGAGACGTATCAGCCCCCAGCGCGCTGGGTTTGTCCTGGGTCCGCCGACGCCAGTTTCGGGCCTGACCGGCGAAAATTGGGCTCCTGGGGCGCGACTGGGCCGTTTTCAGTGCCGGCACTAAAAAATGGCCTTGGGGCCTGTTGGGGGCGCAGCTGGAGATGCTTTAAGTTGCGTTGCTTGTTCTTGAGAAACAAATGATACGAAGAGAAACTACTACAACTTAATTATATTTAAATAGAGCTCAAACGAGCTAAGACTAAACTAATCCTCGTCGAAGGAGAGGTAGACCGCCGACACCTTTTCGTCACCCGGTGCGTCGACATAGTGGGTGCCTCTCAACATCCATGCTATCGGCCCGTCGTCGTCAGTGCCGCCTCGCTCGGCGAACATTGTGCCGTGGTCGTGCTCCATGATGGCCAACGTGCGGCGGTTGCGCTTGACCTCACACGTGTCGTCGACCGAGGTTTCGATGGTGCAGTGTGATACGTCCATCTTGCATCATGTTTTTCTACTGTTATTTTTTATGTTTTATGCATAATAATGCTTCTTGGAGTAATTCTAATGCATTTTCTCTCATAATTTGCAAGGTACACACAAAGAGGGAGAATTCCGGTAGCTGGAAATCTGGACCTAGAAAAGCTACGTCAGGCTACCTATTCTGCACAACTCCAAACAAGCTAAAACTTCATGGAGAATTTTTATAGAATATATGATGAATATTGGAGCAAATAAGTACCAGAGGGGGCCTACTAGGTGGGCACAACCCACCTGGGCGCGCCAGGGAGCCTAGGCGCGCCCTGTTGGGTTGTGCTCACCCAAGCCCACCTCCGGTGCCCATCTTCTACTATGTAAGTCGACCTAGAAAAAAAATGAGGAGAGGACTTTCGGGACAGAGCGCCTCCGTCTCAAGGCGGAACTTGGGCAGGAGCACTTTTGCCCTCTCGTGGAGCGATTCTGCCGGGGGAACTTCCCTCCCGGAGGGGGAAATCATTGTCATCATCATCACCAACAACTCTCCCATCTTGGGGAGGGCAATCTCCATCAACATCTTCAACAACACCATCTCATCTCAAACCCTAGTTCACCTCTTGTGTTCAATCTTGTTACCGGAACTATAGATTGGTGCTTGTGGGTGACTAGTAGTGTTGATTACATCTTGTAGTTGATTACTATATGGTTTATTTGGTGGAAGATTATATGTTCAGATCCAATATGCTATTTAATACCCCTCTGATCTTGAGCATGCTTATCATTTGTGAGTAGTTACTTTTGTTCTTGAGGTCACGGGAGAAATCATGTTGCAAGTAATCATGTGAACTTGATATGTGTTCGATATTTTGATAGTATGTATGTTGTGATTCCCTTAGTGGTGTCATGTGAACGTCGACTACATGACACTTCACCATATTTAGGCCTAAGGGAATGCATTGTGGAGTAGTTATTAGATGATGGGTTGTGAGAGTGACAGAAGGTTAAACCCTAGTTTATGCGCTATTCCGTAAGGGACCGATTGGATCCAAAAGTTTAATGCTATGGTTAGAATTTATTCTTAATACTTTTCTCGTAGTTGCGGATGCTTGCGAGAGGGTTAATCATAAGTAGGAGGTTTGTTCAAGTAAGAACATCACCTAAGCACCGATCCACCCACGTATCAAACTATCAAAGTAGTGAACACAAGCCGAATCAACATGGTGAAAGTGACTAGATGAAATTCCCGTGTACCCTCAAGAACGCTTTGCTTATTATAAGAGACCGTTTTGGCCCGTCCTTTGCCTCAAAAGGATTGGGCTACCTTGCTGCACTTTTTTTATTACTATCGTTACTTGCTCGTTACAAATTATCTTGCTATCAAACTACCCAGCTACTTACAATTTCAGCACTTGCACACATTACCTTGCTGAGAACCACTTGTCATTTCCTTCTGCTCCTCGTTGGGTTCGACACTCTTACTTATCGAAAAGAGCTACAATTGATCCCCTATACCTATGGGTCATCAAGGCTATTTTCTGGCGCCATTGCCGGGGAGTGAAGCGCCTTTGGTAAGTGGAATTTGGTAAGGAAACATTTATATAGTGTGCTAAAATTTACTGTCACTTGTTACTATGGAAAACAATCCTTTGAGGGGTTTGTTCGGGGTATCTTCACCTCGACCAGAACCACAATTAGTTACCCCTCAACCTACTGCACCTACTAAAAATATTGAATATGAAATTCCTTCGGGTATGATAGAACAACTACTAGCTAATCCTTATGCAGGAGATGGAACCGAACATCCTGGTATGCACTTGATATATGTGGAACAAATTTGTGGATTGTTTAAGCTTGCAGGTTTACCCTGAGATGATGTTAAGAAGAAGTTTTTCCCTTTATCTTTGAAGGGAAAATCATTGGCATGGTATAGGCTATGCGATGATATTGGATCTTGGAATTGGAATCGATTGAAATTGGAGTTCCACCAAAAATTTTATCCTATGCATCTAGTTCATCGTGATCGGAACTACATATATAATTTTTGGACTCGTGAAAGAGAAAGTATCGCTCTAGCTTGGGGGAGGCTGAAGTCAATGTTATTTTCATGCCCCAATCATGATCTCTCAAGAGAAATAATTATCTAGAATTTTTATGCTCGGCTTTCTCATAATGAGATCCATGCTTGATACTTCTTGTGCTGATTCTTTTATGAAGAAGACTATTGAATCCAGTGGGATCTTTTGGAAAGAATTAAACGCAACTCTGAAGATTGAGAACTCAAGGAAGGTAAAGAGTCGTGTATTAAGCTTAAGTATGATTGTATTAAATCTTTTATGAATACCGAAGCTTTTCAAAAGTTTAGCACTAAATATGGACTTGACTCTGAGATAGTAGCCTCCTTTTGTGAATCATTTGCTACTCATGTTGATATCCCTAAAGAGAAGTGGTTTAAATATCACCCACCTATTAAATAAGAAATTAAGGAACCAGTACTAGCTAAAGAAGAAACTATACTTTATAATGTTGATCCAGTTGTTCCTACTGCTTATATTGAGAAACCACCTTTCCCTGTTAGGATAAAGGAACATGCTAAAGTTTCAACTGTGGTTAAAAAAAGTTGTATTAGAACACCTAAACCTGATGACAAATTAAAGTAGAGCGTAGTGTTGCTATGGTTAAAGATCTCTTGGAAGAAGATATAGACGGGCATGTTATTTACTTTTGTAATGAAGCTACTAGAATTGTCAAACCTGATAAAAAGGATAAACATAGACCTGTTGTTGGCATGCCCGTTGTCTCAGTTAAAATAGGAGGTCACTGTTATCATGGTTTATGTGACATAGGTGCTAGTGTGAGTGCTATTCCTTATTCCTTATATCAAAGAAATTATGAATGACATAGCACCCGCAGAGATAGCTAGAAGACATAGATGTTACTATTAAACTTGCTAATAGAGACACTATATCACCAATTGGGATTGTTAGAGATGTTGAAGTCTTGTGTGGGAAAATAAAATATCCTACTGATTTTCTTGTTCTTGGTTCCCCACAAGATGACTTTTGTCCCATTATCTTTGGTAGACCTTTCTTAAACACCGTTAATGCTAAGATAGATTGTGAGAAACAAACTGTCGGTGTTAGTTTTGGTGATGAATCTCATGAGTTTAATTTTTCCAAGTTTAGTAGAAAGCTTCATGAAGAATTGCCTAGTAAGGATGAAATAATTGGTCTTGCTTCTATTGCTGTGCCTCCTACTGATCCACTAGAACAATATTTGCTAGACCATGAAAATGACTTACATATGCATCAAAGAAATGAAATAGATAAGATCTTATTTGAACAATGTCCTCTGCTTAAACACAATTTGCCTATTGAAACTCTTGGAGGTCCTCCTCCACCTAAAGGTGATCATGTGTTTGAATTAAAAAAATTGCCAGACACTTTGAAATATGCTTATCTTGATGAAAAGAAGATATATCCTGTTATTATTAGTGCTAACTGCTACCTCTTGAGCATGTGTTGGATTTCCCTTGAAGAGGAAAGGGTGATGCAGCAAAGTACTGTAAGTATTTCCCTCGGTTTTTGAGAACGAAGGTATCAATCCAGTAGGAGACTACACGCAAATCGCCTAGTACCTGCACAAACAATCAAGAACCTTGCAACCAACGCGATAAAGGGGTTGTCAATCCCTTCACGGCCACTTGTGAAAGTGAGATCTGATAAAGATAATAAGATAAATATTTTTGGTATTTTTGTTGTATAGATTGGAAAATAAAGATTGCAAAATAAACGACGGCAGAAATAGCAAGTTGATAGGAAAAAATATGATGTAAAATAGACCCGGGGGCCATAGGTTTCACTAGTGGCTTCTCTCAAGATAGCATATATTACGGTGGGTGAACAAATTACTGTCGAGCAATTGATAGAAAAGTGCATAGTTATGAAAATATCTAGGCATGATCATGAACATAGGCATCAGGTCCGTGACAAGTAGACCAAAACGATTCTGCATCTACTACTATTACTCCACACATCGACCGCTATCCAGCATGCATCTAGAGTATTAAGGTCATAAGAACAGAGTAACGCATTAGGCAAGATGACATGATGTAGAGGGATAAACTCAAGCAATATGATATAAACCCCATCTTTTTATCCTCGATGGCAACAATACAATACGTGCCTTGCTGCCCCTACTGTCACTTGCAAAGGACACCACAAGATTGAACCCAAAGCTAAGCACTTCTCCCATTGCAAGAAAGATCAATCTAGTAGGCCAAACCAAACTGATAATTCGAAGAGACTTGCAAAGATATTAAATCATGCATATAAGAATTCAGAAAAGAATCAAATATTGTTCATAGATAATCTTGATCATAAACCCACAATTCATTAGATCTCGACAAACACACCGCAAAAAGAATTACATCAAATAGATCTCCAAGAAGATCGAGGAGAACTTTGTATTGAGATCCAAAGAGAGAGAAGAAGCCATCTAGCTAATAGCTATGGACCCGAAGGTCTGTGGTAAACTACTCACACATCATCGGAGAGGCTATGGTGTTGATGTAGAAGCCCTCCGTGATCGAATCACCCTCCGGCGGAGGGCCGGAAAAGGCCCCAAGATGGGATCTCATAGGTACAGAAGGTTGCGGCGGTGGAAAAAGTGTTTCATGGCTCTCCCCGATGGTTTCAGGGTATAAGAGTATATATAGGCGAAAGAAGTAGGTCGGTGGAGCTGCGAGGGGCCCACGAGGGTGGGGGCGCGCCTACCCCCCTAGACGTGCCCTCCTACCTCGTGGCCGCCTCATGGCTTCCTTGACCTCCACTCCAGGTCTCCTGGATTGCGTTTGTTCCGAAAAGGATCCTGGCGAAGGTTTCATTCCGTTTGGATTCCGTTTGATATTCCTTTTCTAAGAAACATTGAAATAGGCAAAAAAAACAGCAATTTGCACAGGGCCCTCAGTTAATAGGTTAGTCCCAAAAATAATATAAAAAGGTATATTAAAGCCCATTAAACATCCAAAACATATGATATAATAGCATGGAACAATAAAAAATTATAGATACGTTGGAGACGTATCAAGCATCCCCAAGCTTAATTCCTGCTCGTCCTCAAGTAGGTAAATGATAAAAACAGAATTTTTGATGTGGAATGCTACCTAGCATAATTTTCAATATAATTTTCTTTATTGTGGCATGAATTTTCAGATCCGAAAGATTCAAGACAAAAGTTTAATATTGACATAAAAATAATAATACTTCAAGCATACTAACTAAGCAATTATGTCTTCTCAAAATAACATGGCCAAAGAAAGCTTATCCCTACAAAATCATATAGTTTGGCTATGCTTCATTTTCGTGACACAAAAATGCTCTCATCATGCACAACCCCGATGACAAGCCAAGCAATTGTTTCATACTTTAGTAATCTCAAACTTTTTTCAACTTTCACGCAATACAACATGAGCCATGGACATAGCACTATGGGTGGAATAGAATATAATGATGGGGGTTGTGTGGAGAAGACAAAAAAGGAGAAAGTCTCACATTGACGCGGCTAATCAACGAGCTATGGAGATGCCCATCAATTGATGTCAATGCGAGGAGTAGGGATTGCCATGCAACTGATGCACTAGAGCTATAAATGTATGAAAGCTCAACAAAAGAAACTAAATGGGTGTGCATCCAACTTGCTTGCTCACGAAGACCTTGGGAATTTGAGGAAGCCCATTGTTGGAATATACAAGCCAAGTTCTATAATGAAAAATACCCACTAGTATATGAAAGTGACAATATAAGAGACTCTCTATCATGAAGATTATGGTGCTACTTTGAAGCACAAGTGTGGAAAAAAGGATAGTAGCATTGTCCTTTTTATTTTCTTCTTTTTTGGCCTTTTTTTATTTGGCCTTTTTTTCGGGACAATGCTCTATTAATGATGATCATCACACTTCTATTTATTTACAACTCAAAGATTACAACTCGATACTAGAACAAAGTATGACTATATGAATGCCTCCGGCGGTGTACCAGGATGGGCAATGAATCAAGAGTGACATGTATGAAATTATGCATGGTGGCTTTGACACAAATACGATGTCAACTACATGATCATGCAAGGCAATATGACAATGATGAAGCATGTCATAATAAACGGAACGGTGGAAAGTTGCATGGCAATATATCTCGGAATGGCTATGGAAATGCCATAATAGGTAGGTATGGTGGCTGTATGGAGGAAGATATAAGGAGGTTTATGTGTGATAGAGCGTATCATATCACGGGGGTTGGATGCACTGGCGAAGTTTGCACCAACTCTCAAGGTGAGAAAGGGCAATGCACGGTACCGAAGAGGCTAGCAATGATGGAAAGGTGAGAGTGCGTATAATCCATGGACTCAACATTAGTCATAAAGAACTCACATACTTATTGCAAAAATCTACAAGTCATCAAAAACCAAGCACTACGCGCATGCTCCTAGGGGGATAGATTGGTAGGAAAATACCATCGCTCGTCCCCGACCGCCACTCATAAGGAGGACAAGCAAAGAAACACCTCATGCTTCAAATTTGTCACACAATGTTTACCATACGTGCATGCTACGGGACTTGCAAACTCTAACACAAGTATTTCTCAAATTCACAACTACTCAACTAGCATGACTCCAATATTACCATCTTCATATCTCAAAACAATCATCAAGTATCAAACTTCTCATAGTATTCAATGCACTCTATATGAAAGTTTTTATTATACCCATATTGGATGCCTATCATATTAGGACTAAATTTATAGCCAAAGAAATTACCATGCTGTTCTAAAGGACTCTCAAAATAATATAAGTTAAGCATGAGAGATCAATAATTTCTATAAAATAAAACCACCACCGTGCTCTAAAAGATATAAGTGAAGCACTAGAGCAAAATTATCTAGCTCAAAAGATATAAGTGAAGCACATAGAGTATTCTAATAAATTACGATTCATGTGTGTCTCTCCAAAAGGTGTGTACAGCAAGGATGATTGTGGTGAACTAACAAGCAAAGGCTCAAATCATACAAGACACTCCAAGCAAAACACATATCATGTGGTGAATAAAAATATAGCCTCAAGTAAAGTTACCGATGGACGAAGACGAAAGAGGGGATGCCTTCCGGGGCATCCCCAAGCTTAGGCTTTGGTTGTCCTTGAATTTTAACTTGGGGTGCCTTGGGAATCCCCAAGATTAGGCTCTTGCCACTCCTTATTCCAAAATCCATCAAATCTTTACCCAAAAACTTGAAAACTTCACAACACAAAACTCAACAGAAAATCTCATGAGCTCCGTTAGTATAAGAAAACAAATCACCACCTTAAGGTACTGTAATGAACTCATTATTTATTTATATTGGTGTTAAACCTACTGTATTCCAACTTCTCTATGGTTCATACCCCCCGATACTAGCCATAGATTCATTAAAATAAGCAAACAACACACGAAAACAGAATCTGTCAAAAACAGAACAGTCTGTAGTAATCTGTATCAAACGTATACTTCTGGAACTCCAAAAATTATGAAATAAATTGGTGGACGTGAGGAATTTTCCTATTAATCATCTGCAAAAATAATCAACCTAAAATCACTCTCCAGTAAAAAATGGCAGCTAATCTCGTGAGCGCTAAAGTTTCTGTTTTTTACAGCAAGATCATAAAGACTTCACCCAAGTCTTCCCAAAGGTTCTACTTGGCACAAACACTAATTAAAACATAAAAACACATCTAAACATAGGCTATATGAATTATTTATTACTAAACAGAAACAAAAATCAAGGAACAAAAATAAAATTGGGTTGCCTCCCAACAAGCGCTATCGTTTAACGCCCCTAACTAGGCATAAAAACAAGAATAGATCTAGGTATTGTCATCTTTGGGTATGCAATCCATAAGTGGATCTCATAATAGATTCATAAAGTAATTTAATTTTCTTCCTAGGAAAGTGTTCCATGCCTTTCCTTAATGGATATTGGAATCTAATATTTCCTTCTTTCATATCAATAATTGCACCAATCGTTCTAAAGAAAGGTCTACGAAGAATAATAGGACAAGTAGGATTGCAATCTATATCAAGAACAATGAAATCTACGGGCACATAATTCCTGTTTGCAACAATAAGAACATAATTAATCCTTCCCATAGGTTTCTTAATGGTGGAATCCGCAAGATGCAAATTTAAAGAACAATCATCAAATTCACGGAAACCTAACACATCACACAAAGTCTTTGGAATCGTGGAAACACTAGCACCCAAATCACATAAAGCATAGCATTCATGATCTTTAATTTTAATTTTAATAGTAGGTTCCCACTCATCATAAAGTCTTCTAGGGATAGAAACTTCTAATTCTAGCTTTTTTTTCATAGGATTGCATTAAAGCATCAACGATATGTTTAGTAAAAGCTTTATTTTGATC
Organism: Aegilops tauschii subsp. strangulata; assembly: GCF_002575655.3. Classification (NCBI taxonomy): domain Eukaryota; kingdom Viridiplantae; phylum Streptophyta; class Magnoliopsida; order Poales; family Poaceae; genus Aegilops; species Aegilops tauschii. The sequence continues at coordinate 425,538,114 of NC_053036.3, read as the reverse complement.
ATAAGAATGAGGAGAATTTAACACGGATTGCAACAAGGAAATACAACTATTAAAGAAAAATTATCATAATTAAACTCCTTGAAATCCAAAATAGTGGGTTCATTGCTATGTAAAGTTTTGACCTCTTCAATCCCACTTTTACCAATTTTTGCATCAAGATCTAAAAACTCCGAATCATTGGGACGCCTTTTAACTAAAGTTGACTCACCTCCAGTCCCATCTTTATGAAGATTCATATTGGAAAACAAAGATTTAATAGGGGACACATCAATTACTTTTAGATCTTCGTCATTATTATCATGAAAACTAGAAGAACACGCTTTTACAAAGCAATCTTTTTTAGCACGCATCCTAGCGGTTCTTTCTTTGCACTCATCCATGGAAATTCTCATGGCTTTGAGAGACTCATTGATATCATGATTAGGTGGAATAGATCTGAGTTTCAAAGAATAACATCAAGAGAAATTCTATCCACGTTCCTAGCCAACTCATCAATCTTAGGCAATTTTTCTTCAAGCAAAGCATCGAAATTCTTTTGTGAAATCATAAATTCTTTAACACTAGTCTCAAAATCAGAGGGCAACTTATTAAAATTTCCATAAGAGTTGTTGTAGGAATTACCATAATTATTAGAGGAATTACTAGGGAACAACCTAGAATTAAAATTTCCTCTATACGCGTTGTTACCAAAATTGTTCCTACCAACAAAATTCACATCCATAGATTCATTATTATTTTCAATCAAGGTAGACAAATGCATATCATTAGGATCATAAGAAGCACTCTTATTAGCAAACAACTTCATAAGTTCCTACATCTTTCCACTCAAAACATTAATCTCTTCTATCGCATGAACCTTTTTACTAGTAGATCATTCGGTGTGCCATTGAGAATAATTAACCATAATATTATCTAGGAGTTTAGTAGCTTCTCCTAAAGTGATTTCCATAAAAGTGCCTCCCGCGGCCAAATCTAAAAGATTTCTAGAAACAAAATTCAATCCAGCATAATTTTTTTGTATAATCATCCATAATTCAAACCATGTGTAGGGCAATTACGTATCATTAATTTCATCCTCTCCCAAGCTTGTGCAACATGCTCATGGTCAAGTTGCTTAAAATTCATAATATCTTTTCTAAGAGAGATGATCTTAGCGGGAGGAAAATACTTAGAGATAAAAGCATCTTTGCACTTATTCCATGAATCAATACTATTTTTAGGCAAAGAAGAGAACCAAGTTTTAGCACGATCTCTAAGTGAAAACGGAAATAGCTTCAATTTAACAATATCATTATCCACATCTTTCTTCTTTTGCATATCGCACAAATCAACAAAGTTGTTTAGATGGGTAGTGGCATCTTCACTAGGAAGGCCAGAAAACTGATTTCATAACAAGATTCAACAAAGCAGCATTAATTTCACAAGATTCAGCATCGGTAATAGGAGCAATCGGAGTGCTAATAAAATCATTGTTGTTGGTATTGGAAAAGTCACACAACTTAGTATTATCTTGATCCATCGTGACAAACAATCAATCCAACACACAAACACAGAAGGAGCAAGCGAAAAGAGACGGGCGGAAAAAGAGGGTGAATAAAATGGCAAGGGTGAAGTGGGGGAGAGGAAAACGAGAGGCAAATGGCAAATAATGTAATGCGAGGGAGAAGAGTTTGTGATGGGTACATGGTATGTCTTGACTTGTGCGTAGATCTCCCCGGCAACGGCGCCAGAAATCCTTCTTGCTACCTCTTGAGCATGCGTTGGTTTTCCCTTGAAGAGGAAAGGGTGATGCAGCAAAGTAACGTAAGTATTTCCCTCAGGTTTGGAGAACCAAGGTATCAATCCAGTAGGAGACTACACGCAAATCGCCTAGTACCTGCACAAACAATCAAGAACCTTGCAACCAACGCGATAAATGGGTTGTCAATCCCTTCACGGCCACTTGCAAAAGTGAGATCTGATAAGATAATAAGATAAATATTTTTTGTATTTTTGTTGTATAGATTGGAAAGTAAAGATTGCAAAATAAACGGCGGCAGAAATAGCAAGTTGATAGGAAAATAATATGATGTAAAATAGACCCGGGGGCCATAGGTTTCACTTGTGGCTTCTCTCAAGATAGCATATATTATGGTGGGTGAACAAATTACTGTCGAGCAATTGATAGAAAAGCGCATTGTTATGAAAATATCTAGGCATGATTATGAACATAGGCATCACGTCCGTGACAAGTAGAACGAAACGATTCTGCATCTACTACTATTACTCCACACATCGACCGCTATCCAGCATGCATCTAGAGTATTAAGTTCATAAGAACAGAGTAACGCATTAGGCAAGATGACATGATGTAGAGGGATAAACTCAAGCAATATGATTTAAACCCCATCCTTTTATCCTCTATGGCAACAATACAATACGTGCCTTGTTGCCCCTGCTATCACTGGGGAAGGACACCGCAAGATTGAACCCAAAGCTAAGCACTTCTCCCATTGCAAGAAAGATCAATCTAGTAGGCCAAACCAAACTGATAAATCGAAGAGACTTGCAAAGATATTAAATCATGCATATAAGAATTCAGATAAGAATCAAATATTGTTCATAGATAAGCTTGATCATAAACCCACAATTCTGTTGGGGGATGTAGTAATTTCAAAAAATTTCCTACGCACACACAGGATCATGGTGATGCATAGCAACGAGAGGGGAGAGTGTTGTCCACGTACTCTCGTAGACCGAAAGCGGAAGCGTTAGCACAATGCGGTTGATGTAGTCATACGTCTTCACGATCCGACCGATCAAGTACCGAACACACGGCATCTCCGAGTTCGGCACACGTTCAGCTCAATGACGTCCCTCGAGCTCCGATCCAGCCGAGCTTTGAGGGAGAGTTTCGTCAGCACGACGGCGTGGTGATGATGATGATGTTCTACCGACGCAGGGCTTCACCTAAGCACTGCTACGATATTATCAAGGTGGATTATGGTGGAGGGGGGCACCGCACACGGCTAAGAGATCAAGAGATCAATTGTTCTGTCTATGGGGTGCCCCCTCCTCCGTATATAAAGGGGGGAGGAGGAGAGGGCCGGCCAAGGGGAGAGGCGCGCCCAAGGAGGAGTCCTACTCCCACCGGGAGTAGGATTCCCCCCTTCCAAGTAGTAGGAGTAGGAGTCAAGGAAAGGGGAGAGAGAAGAGAAGGAAGGAGGGGGCGCAGCCCCTCCCCCTAGTCCAATTCGGACTAGGCCTTGGGGGGGGGGCGCAGCCTCTCCTCTCTCTTCCCCCTAAAGCCCAATAAGGCCCATATACTCCCCGGCGAATTCCCGTAACTCTCCGGTACGGGTTCGAGAACTATGTAGACATGACCGAGACACGTCTCCGGTCAATAACCAATAGCGGAACCTGGATGCTCATATTGGCTCCCACATATTCTATGAAGATCTTTATCAGTCAGACCGCATAACAACATACGTTGTTCCCTTTGTCATCGGTATGTTACTTGCCCGAGATTCGATCGTCGGTATCCCAATACCTAGTTCAATATCATTACCGGCAAGTCTCTTTACTCGTTCCGTAATACATCATCCCGCAACTAACTCATTAGTCACAATGCTTGCAAGGCTTATAGTGATGTGCATTACCGAGTGGGCCCAGAGATACCTCTTCGACAATCGGAGTGACAAATCCTAATCTCGAAATACGCCAACCCAACAAGTACCTTCGGAGACACCTGTAGAGCACCTTTATAATCACCCAGTTACGTTGTGACGTTTGGTAGCACACAAAGTGTTCCTCCGGTAAACGGGAGTTGCATAATCTCATAGTCATAGGAACATGTATAAGTCATGAAGAAAGCAATAGCAACATACTAAACGACCAAGTGCTAAGCTAACAGAATGGGTCAAGTCAATCACATCATTCTCCTAATGATGTGATCCCGTTAATCAAATGACAACTCATGTCTATGGCTAGGAAACATAACCATCTTTGATCAACGAGCTAGTCAAGTAGAGGCATACTAGTGACATTCTGTTTGTCTATGTATTCACACAAGTATTATGTTTCCGGTTAATACAATTCTAGCATGAATAATAAACATTTATCATGATATAAGGAAATAAATAATAACTTTATTATTGCCTCTAGGGCATATTTCCTTCAGTCTCCCACTTGCACTAGAGTCAATAATCTAGTTTCACATCACCATGTGATTTAACACCAATAGTTCACATCACCATGTTATTAACACCCATAGTTCACATCGTCATGTGACCAACAACAAAAGGGTTTCACTAGAGTCAATAATCTAGTTCACATCGCTATGTGATTAACACCCAAAGAGTACTAAGGTGTGATCATGTTTTGCTTGTGAGAGAAGTTTAGTCAACGGGTCTGGCACATTCAGATCCGTATGTATTTTGCAAATTTCTATGTCAACAATGCTCTGCACGGAGCTACTCTAGCTAATTGCTCCCACTTTTAATATGTATCCAGATTGAGACTTAGAGTCATCTGGATCAGTGTCAAAACTTGCATCGACGTAACCCTTTACGACAAACCTTTTTGTCACCTCCATAATCAAGAAACATATCCTTATTCCACTAAGGATAATTTTGACCGATGTCCAGTGATCTACTCCTAGATCACTATTGTACTCCTTTGCCAAAATCAGTGTAGGGTATACAATAGATCTGGTACACAACATGGCATACTTTATAGAACCTATGGCTGAGGCATAGGGAATGACTTTCATTCTCTTTCTATCTTCTGCCGTGGTCGGGTTTTGAGTCTTACTCGATTTCACACCTTGTAACACAGGCAAAAACTCTTTCTTTGACTGTTCCATTTTGAACTACTTCAAAATCTTGTCAAGGTATGTACTCATTGAAAAAACTTATCAAGCATCTTGATCTATTTCTGTAGATCTTGATGCTCAATATGTAAGCAGCTTCACCGAGGTCTTTCTTTGAAAAACTCCTTTCAAACACTCCTTTATGCTTTGCAGAATAATTCTACATTATTTCCGATCAACAATATGTCATTCACATATACTTATCAGAAATGCTGTAGTGCTCCCACTCACTTTCTTGTAAATACAGGCTTCACCGCAAGTCTGTATAAAACTATATCCTTTGATCAACTTATCAAAGCGTATATTCCAACTCCGAGATGCTTGCACCAGTCCGTAGATGGATCGCTGGAGCTTGCATATTTTGTTAGCACTTTTAGGATTGACAAAACCTTCTGGTTGCATCATATACAACTCTTCTTTAATAAATCCATTAAGGAATGCAGTTTTGTTTATCCATTTGCCAGATTTCATAAAATGTGGCAATTGCTAACATGATTCAGACAGACTTAAGCATAGATACGAGTGAGAAACTCTCATCGTAGTCAACACCTTGAACTTGTCGAAAACCTTTTGCGACAATTCTAGCTTTGTAGATAGTAACACTACTATCAGCGTCCGTCTTCCTCTTGAAGATCCATTTAATCTCAATGGCTCGCCGATCATTGGGCGAGTCAATCAAAGTCCATACTTTGTTCTCATACATGGATCTCATCTCAGATTTCATGGCCTCAAGCCATTTCGTGGAATCTGGGCTCATCATCGCTTCCTAATAGTTCGTAGGTTCGTCATGGTCAAGTAACATGACCTCCAGAATAGGATTACCGTACCACTCTGGTGCGGATCTCACTCTGGTTTACCTATGAGGTTCGGTAGTTACTTGATCTGAAGTTACATGATCATCATCATTAGCTTCCTCACTAATTGGTGTAGTAGTCACAGGAACAGATTTCTGTGATGAACTACTTTCCAATAAGGGAGCAGGTACAGTTACCTCATCAAGTTCTACTTTCCTCCCACTCACTTCTGTCGAGAGAAACTCCTTCTCTAGAAAGGATCCATTCTTAGCAACGAATATCTTGCCTTCGGATCTGTGATAGAAGGTGTACCCAACTGTCTCCTTTGGGTATCCTTATGAAGACACATTTCTCCGAATTGGGTTTGAGCTTATCAGGATGAAACTTTTGCTTATAAGCATCGCAACCCCAAACTTTAAGAAACGACAACTTTGGTTTCTTGCCAAACCACAGTTCATATGGTGTCGTCTCAACGGATTTAGATGGTGCCCTTTTTTAACGTGAATGCAGTTGTCTCTAATGCATAACCCCGTAACTATACTGGTAAATCGGTAAGAAACATCATAGATTGCACTATATCCAATAAAGTACGGTTATGACGTTCGGACACACCATTATGCTATGGTGTTCTAGGTGGCACGAATTTGTGAAGCTATTCCATATTGTTTTAATTGAAGACCAAACTCGAAACTCAAATATTTGTCTCCGCGATCATATCGTAGAAACTTTATTTTCTTGTCACGATGATTTTCCACTTCACTCTGTAATTCTTTGAACTTTTTCAAATGTTTCAGACTTATGTTTCATCAAGTAGATATACCCACATCTTCTCAAATCATCTGTGAAAGTCAGAAAATAACGATACCCGCCGCGAGCCTCAACACTCATCGGATCGCATACATCAGTATGTATTATTTCCAATAAGTCAGTTGCTCGCTCCTTTGTTCCGGAGAACGGAGTCTTAGTCATCTTGCCCATAAGGCATGGTTCGCAAGCATCAAGTGATTCATAATCAAGCGATTCCAAAAGTCCATCAGCATGGAGTTTCTTCATGCGCTTTACACCAATATGACCTAAACAACAGTGCCACAAATAAGTTGCACTATCATTATTAACTTTGCATCTTTTGGCTTCAATATTATGAATATGTGTATCACTACGATCGAGATCCAACGAACTATTTTCATTGGGTGTATGACCATCGAAGGTCTTATTCATGTAAATAGAACAACAATTATTCTCTGACTTTAATGAATAACCGTATTGCAATAAACATGATTAAATCATATTCATGCTCAACGCAAACACCAAATAACACTTATTTAGGTTCAACACTAATACTGAAAGTATAGGGAGTGTGCGATGATGATCATATCAATCTTGGAACCACTTCCAACTCACATCGTCACTTCACCCCTAACTAGCCTCTGTTTATTTTGCAACTCCCGTTTCGAGTTACTACTCTTAGCAACTGAACCAGTATCAAATACTGAGGGGTTGCTATAAACACTAGTAAAGTACACATCAATAACATGTATATCAAATATACTTTTGTTCACTTTGCCATCCTTCTTATCCGCCAAATACTTGGGGCAGTTCCGCTTCTAGTGACCAGTCCCTTTGCAGTACAAGCACTTAGTCTCAGGCTTAGGTACAGACTTGGGCTTCTTCACTTGAGTAGCAACTTGCTTTCCGTTCCCCTTCTTCCTTTTGCCCTTTTCTTGAAACTAGTGGTCTTGTCAACCATCAACACTTGATGCTTTTCTTGATTTCTACCTTCGTCGATTTCAGCATCACGAAGAGCTTGGGAATTGTTTCCGTTTATCCCTTGCATATTATAGTTCATCATGAATTTCTAGTAACTTGGTGATGGTGACTAGAGAATTATGTCAATCACTATTTTATCTGGAAGATTAACTCCCACTTGATTCAAGCGATTGTAATACCCAGACAATCTAAGCACATGCTCACTGCTTGAGCTATTCTCCTCCATCTTTTAGCTATAGAACTTGTTGGAGACTTCATATCTCTCAACTCGGGTATTTGCTTGAAATATTAACTTCAACTCCTGGAACATCTCATATGGTCCATGACGTTCAAAACGTCTTTGAAGTCCCGATTCTAAGCCGTTAAGCATGGTTCACTAAACTATCAAGTAGTCATCATATTGAGCTAGCCAAACGTTCATAATATCTGCATCTGCTCCTGCAATAGGTCTGTCACCTAGCGGTGCATCAAGGACATAATTCTTCTGTGCAGCAATGAGGATAAACCTCAGATCACGGATCCAATCCGCATCATTGCTACTAACATCTTTCAACTTACTTTTCTCTAGGAACATATCAAAAATAAAACAGGGGAGCTAAACGCGAGGTATTGATCTATAACATAGATATGCTAATACTACCAGGACTAAGTTCATGATAAATTAAAGTTCAATTAATCATATTACTTAAAGAACTCCCATTTAGATAGACATCCCTCTAATCCTCTAAGTGATCACGTGATCCATATCAACTAAACCATGTCCGATCATCACGTGAGATGGAGTAGTTTCAATGGTGAACATCACTATGTTGATCATATCTACTATATGATTCACGCTTGACCTTTCGGTCTCAGTGTTCCGAGGCCATATCTGTTATATGCTAGGCTCGTCAAGTTTAACCTGAGTATTCCGCGTGTGCAACTGTTTTGCACCCGTTGTATTTGAACGTAGAGCCTATCACACCCGATCATCACGTGGTGTCTCAGCACGAAGAACTTTCGCAACGGTGCATACTCAGGGAGAACACTTATACCTTGATAATTTAGTGAGAGATCATCTTATAATGCCACCGTCGATCTAAGCAGAATAAGATGCATAAAAGATAAACATCACATGCAATCAATATAAGTGATATGATATGGCCATCATCATCTTGTGCTTGTGATCTCCATCTCTGAAGCACCGTCATGATCACCATCGTCACCGACGCGACACCTTGATCTCCATCATAGCATCGTTGTCGTCTCGCCAACTATTGCTTCTACGACTATTGCTACTGCTTAGTGATAAAGTAAAGCAATTACAGGGCGATTGCATTGCATACAATAAAGCGACAACCATATGGCTCCTGCCAGTTGCCAATAACTCGGTTACAAAACATGATCATCTCATACAATAAAAATTTAGCATCATGCCTTGACCATATCACATCACAACATGCCCTGCAAAAACAAGTTAGACGTTCTCTACTTTGTTGTTGCAAGTTTTACGTGGCTGCTACGGGCTGAGCAAGAACCGTTCTTACCTACGCATCAAAACCACAATGATAGTTCGTCAAGTTAGTGCTGTTTTAACCTTCTCAAGGACCGGGCGTAGCCACACTTGGTTCAACTAAAGTTGGAAAACTGACACCCGCCAGCCACCTGTGTGCAAAGCATGTCGATAGAACCTGTCTCGCGTAAGCGTACGCCTAATGTCGGTTCGGGCGGCTTCATCCAACAATACTGCCGAACCAAAGTATGACATGCTGGTAAGCAGTATGACTTATATCGCCCACAACTCACTTGTGTTCTACTCGTGCATCTAACATCTACGCATAAAACCAGGCTCGGATACCACTGTTGGGGAACGTAGTAATTTCAAAAAAATTCCTACGCACACACAGGATCATGGTGATGCATAGCAATGAGAGGGGAGAGTGTTGTCCACGTACTCTCGTAGACCGAAAGCGGAAGCGTTAGCACAACGCGGTTGATGTAGTCGTACGTCTTCACGATCCGACCAATCAAGTACCGAACACACGGCACCTCCGAGTTCAGCACACGTTCAGCTCGATGACATCCCTCGAACTCCGATCCAGCCGAGCTTTGAGGGAGAGTTTCGTCAGCACGACGACGTGGTGACGATGATGATGTTCTATCGACGCAGGGCTTCGCCTAAGCACCGCTACGATATTATCGAGGTGGATTATGGTGGAGGGGGGCACCGCACACGGCTAAGAGATCAAGAGATCAATTGTTCTGTCTATGGGGTGCCCCCCCTCCTCCGTATATAAAGGGGGGGAGGAGGAGAGGGCCGGCCAAGGGGAGAGGCGCGCCCAAGGAGGAGTCTGACTCCCACCGGGAGAAGGAAGGAGGGGGCGCAGCCCCTCCCCCTAGTCCAATTCGGACTAGGCCTTGGGGGGGCGCAGCCTCTCCTCTCTCTTTCCCCTAAAGCCCAATAAGGCCCATATACTCCCCGGCGAATTCCCGTAACTCTCCGGTACTCCGAAAAATACCCGAATCACTCGGAACCTTTCCGATGTCCGAATATAGTCGTCCAATATATCGATATTTACGTCTCGACCATTTCGAGACTCCTCGTCATGTCCCCGATCTCATCTGGGACTCCCCAACTACCTTCGGTACATCAAAACACATAAACTCATAATATAACCGTCATCGAACTTTAAGCGTGCGGACCCTACGGGTTCGAGAACAATGTAGACATGACCGAGACACGTCTCCGGTCAATTACCAATTGCGGAACCTGGATGCTCATATTGGCTCCCACATATTCTACGAAGATCTTTATCGGTCAGACCGTATAACAACATACGCTGTTCCCTTTGTCATCGGTATGTTACTTGCCCGAGATTCGATCGTCGGTATCCCAATACCTAGTTCAATATCGTTACCGGCAAGTCTCTTTACTCGTTCCGTAATACATCATCGCGCAACTAACTCATTAGTCACAATGCTTGCAAGGCTTATAGTGATGTGCATTACCGAGTGGGCCCAGAGATACCTCTCCGACAATCGGAGTGACAAATCCTAATCTCGAAATACGCCAACCCAACAAGTACCTTCAGAGACACCTGTAGAGCACCTTTATAGTCACCCAGTTGCATTGTGACGTTTGGTAGCACACAAAGTGTTCCTCCGGTAAACGGGAGTTGCATAATCTCATAGTCATAGGAACATGTATAAGTCATGAAGAAACCAATAGCAACATACTAAACGATCAAGTGCTAAGCTAATGGAATGGGTCAAGTCAATCACATCATTCTCCTAATGATGTGATCCCGTTAATCAAATGACAACTCATGTCTATGGCTAGGAAACATAACCATCTTTGATCAACGAGCTAGTCAAGTAGAGGCATACTAGTGACATTCTGTTTGTCTATGTATTCACACAAGTATTATGTTTCCGGTTAATACAATTCTAGCATGAATAATAAACATTTATCATGATATAAGGAAATAAATAATAACTTTATTATTGCCTCTAGGGCATATTTCCTTCAAATTCATCAGATCTCGACAAACACACCGCAAAAAGAATTACATCAAATAGATCTCCAAGAAGATCGAGGAGAACTTTGTATTGAGATCCAAAGAGAGAGAACAAGCCATCTAGCTAATAACTATGGAACCGAAGGTCTGTGATAAACTACTCACACATCATCGGAGAGGCTATGGTGTTGATGTAGAAGCCCTCCGTGATCGAATCCCCCTCCGACGGAGCGCCAGAAATGGCCCCAAGATGGGATCTCACAGGTACAGAAGGTTGCGGCGGTGGAAAAAGTGTTTCGTGGCTCTCCCTGATGGTTTCAGGGTATAAGAGTATATATAGGCGAAAGAAGTAGGTCGGTGGAGCTGCGAGGGGCCCACGAGGGTGGGGGCGCGCCTACCCCCCGGGGCGCGCCCTCCTACCTCGTGGCCGCCTCGTGGCTTCCTTGACCTCCACTCCAAGTCTCCTGGATTGCATTTGTTCCAAAAAGGATCCTCGCGAAGGTTTCGTTCCGTTTGGATTCCGTTTGATATTCCTTTTCTGCGAAACATTGAAATAGGCAAAAAAAACAGCAATTTGCACTGGGCCCTCGGTTAATAGGTTAGTCCCAAAAATAATATAAAAAGGTATATTAAAGCCCATTAAACATCCAAAACAGATAATATAATAGCATGGAACAATCAGAAACTATAGATACGTTGGAGACGTATCACTAACCTTTCAGAACATGAAGAAGAAAGATTATTGAAAGTTCTAAGGAAGCACCGAGCTGCTATTGGATATACTCTTGATGATTTAAAGGGCATTAGTCCCACTCTATGTCAGCACAAGATTAATATGGAACCTAATGCTAAATCCGTTGTTGATCACCAGTGTTGGTAAAATCCGAAGATGAAAGAAGTGGTAAGAACAGAGATATTAAAACTTCTGGAAGCAGGTATAATCTATCCTATAGCTGATAGTAGATGGGTAAGTCATGTTCATTGTGTTCCTAAGAAAGGAGGTATTATTGTTGCTCCTAATGATAAGAATGAACTTATTCCACAAAGAATTGTTACAGACTATCACTACAAAAAAATACACTTCCGTGATGATACGTGTTTGTCACAGTAGGTCGCTTTTTTTGTCATGCATGTACATCCATGACAAATTTATGACAGAATCAAGATAGTCATACCTGTGCTGTCGTAGAAGTGTTCCATGACATTACCAAAATTATCATCACGGAAGTGTCCACTTCCATGACGATAAATCGCGCGTCACAGAAGTGCTTTCGTCAAGGGTGACTGACACGTGGCATCCACCGTAACGGAACGCCGTTAAGCTATCGGGTCGGGTTTTGGATCCAATAACCCGTTAACAGCCCCGACCAATGGGGATTTTCCACGTGTAAAATCATCATTGGCTGGAGGAAACACGTGTCGGCTCATCGCTGGGACAGATGTCATCCACTCATTGGACAGAAGGCGCCTATGATACGTCGACATGTGGCACGGCCCAACAGTGGCCCATTCCTATGAAAAGGCCAGCCCATTTGACTTGGTCAAAAGCTGGCGGGCCGGCCCATGGAAAGCCTGTTAATGGCCTGTTCGCATATAGCCCATTTACAGCCCGCTAACCCAAGGCCCGTTACGCCCTATTCGAATTAGGCCCAGTAGCATCATCTGGGCCATCCAATATGATTCCAGCCCGTTTTCACTTCTGGCCCATGTATGGCCCATGACGTCTTTCGGCCCATATGAGGCCCTATGTAACTCTTGGCCTATTAACGGCCCGTGCTGAAACTGGCCCGTAATGAACAGTGTATTACTTTACACCCATTAACGGCCCGTGGTGAAACTGGCCCGTAATGAACAGTGTATCACTTTATACCCATTAACGGCTCGTTATTCCGTTGGGCCGTTTCCAGCCCATGTTATCTTTTGGCCTTCTCAGAGCCCATTTATTCTTGAGCTATTTTCCAACATTCGTTTACTTACGGCCCGTTACTGTCATTTTCTGCTTGTGGGCCAAATTCAGCCCGTCGTTACAGTCGGCCCGTTTGTGGTCCGTTAATACGTTGGGCCATTTTCATAGCATCATCAAATATGGCCTATTAATGTTGGCCCATTATGGTCGGCCCATGAACGGACGATTCCAACTCTAGCCCGTTTACGGCCAGAATGCGGTCTGTTTGGCCCATGTTTGGCCAATCGATCATACGGCCCATATAAGGCCCATTGATGATACGGCCCGTAGAAGGCCCATTGTTTCTACGGCCCGTAGAAGGCCCACTGTTTATACGGCCCGTAGAAGGCCCACTGTTTCTATGGCCCGTAGGAGGCCCAGTGTCACTACAGTAAATATTAGCCCATGGTTATTGTGGCCTAGTTTTAAAAAATAGGTTATTGCAGCCACTAGCAAACCGCAGAAAAAGAACTGCACTGACTACAAGCAAACAAATAAACAAGACAACAAGGAAATAAATAAGCAAGCAACTTACACTAGGCTATCACGGCTATTACACATATTACATCCACTGGGCATCAAAGTTGGCCACCAGTGCAAATATAGGGAACACAGCAGCATATAAACGCCGCAGCAAAACAAGTCCAGAACTGAAACCACTTCAGAAGAGCTCAAGCAACAATATCCTGGGTACCCATAATGCTGGCAAGATGCTTAGCAAGCTTATTAACTTTCTCTTGTTTGGCGCTTAAGTCCTCCAGCGCTTGCTGTTGCACCAGAAAGTATGCATCTGAATTCTGCAGGGACTACCTCAGTCCTTCGGCTTCCTGTCGCATAACATCTGATCGACGTCTTTCAACTTGAAGTTGAGACTCAAGAAGCCGAACTGATTCAGGCAACGAGTTCGAAGAGCTAGTGCCAGCAGTGGTAGCCAGTAACTCGAACACTACATCAAGACAGGACTTTGGGGTTGTCTCAGTGTCTTTAATATAGTTTTTATCAGCTTTCTTGGAGACCAACAGGGATGTCTCACTATCTTGAACCTTATCTGCATTACTTCATTTACCATTGCATAACAGGGTACTCTTCTCCAATATTTTATCCGCGTTCTAAAAGAGAAACAAACAAACACATCTCAGGTTTACAATGTAGTATATGAAACTCATTTTGGTAAACCAGTTCAGTAGTAAGGTGGACAGGATAACAGCATGAAACAAACATATATCTATGTAGTATGGTCACTTTATGGTCTATATCATTCTAGTTTATGTTGCCAAATCAAGATAGATACAGTTCGAATCATATCTATTTAAGACAAAGCAGCATAGACAGAATATAAGTGTGGGAAACTACACAGCAATAACAACACTTGTAATGTGCATGGCATGAGAACATAACTGTTTATTCAATTGAAACTGAAATCAACATAGAGCAAGTTACAACAGCAAACAGCCAAACACGTTGAAGAAACAGGTTTAAAACATACCTGTTGCGCCATTGGAGTTTCAATTGCATCCTTCAAATTTGAAATTAGTTGGTATCAGTAAATACAGTGATGCAAGAGCAAAGTAGTATGAACCATAGCTACGGAACCTGACCTGAGAACAATTCTTCTTCTGCTTTAAGCGTTGACTTCGGGTTTGGAGTGGTGGTCCTCGTGATTTGGGCACTGCAGTTGCCTTACTAACTGCTCGTGTTTGGGTGCTCTGTGGTGGAGATGGTGTTGTGTCAACGGGAACTGGGTGTCTATCTGCTGGGGTTGGGGTTAGAAGGGGTGTAGCTGGTTCTCTGTCCAACTGGGTAGGGGTACAATCTGCATGAGTGTGGGTTATGTGTGGTGGGGCTGGTTCTTGGGCAAGTACAACCATGGTTCTATCTGCATCGACAGGTAGCACGATCTTTTCTGAAGACCGTGTTTTTACTCCCACAGATACTGCCATCACTCCCTCCAATTGAAATGGCTGATAAACAAGAAAATTAATTGAATGTACATACATTGTAATATAGACAGGTGCAATGGATAGTAGGGAAGAAAACAGGGCATGAAATAATTCACATTTATGTTGTCTAAGCAAACAGAATAGCATGACATAATTTCACATATATGATGGCTAATTAAACAGGATAGCATGACACAATTTCACATGTATGTGAAGGAAATATGCCCTAGAGGCAATAATAAAGTATTATATATTTCCTTATATCATGATAAATGTTTATTATTCATGCTAGAATTGTATTAACCGGAAACATAATACATGTGTGAATACATAGACAAACAGAGTGTTACTAGTATGCCTCTACTTGACTAGCTCGTTAATCAAAGATGGTTATGTTTCCTAGCCATAGACATGAGTTGTCATTTGATTAACGGGATCACATCATTAGGAGAATGATGTGATTGACTTGACCCATTCTGTTAGCTTAGCACTTGGTCGTTTAGTATGTTGCTATTGCTTTCTTCATGACTTATACATGTTCCTATGACTATGAGATTATGCAACTCCCGTTTACCGGAGGAACACTTTGTGTGCTACCAAACGTCACAACGTAACTGGGTGATTATAAAGGTTCTCTACAGGTGTCTCCAAAGGTACTTGTTGGGTTGGCGTATTTCGAGATTAGGATTTGTCACTCCGATTGTCGAAGAGGTATCTCTGGGCCCACTCGGTATTGCACATCACTATAAGCCTTGCAAGCATTGTGACTAATGAGTTAGTTGCAGGATGATGTATTACGGAACGAGTAAAGAGACTTGCCGGTAATGATATTGAACTAGGTATTGGGATACCGACGATCGAATCTCGGGCAAGTAACATACCGATGACAAAGGGAACAACGTATGTTGTTATGCGGTCTGACCGATAAAGATCTTCGTAGAATATGTGGGAGCCAATATGGGCATCCAGGTCCCGCAATTGGTTATTGACCGGAGAGGTGTCTCGGTCATGTCTACATAGTTCTCGAACCCGAAGGGTCCGCACGCTTAACGTTACGATGACAGTTTTATTGAGTTTTGATGTACCGAAGGAGTTCGGAGTCCCGGATGAGATCGTGGACATGACGAGGAGTCTCGAAATGACCGAGACGTAAAGATCGATATATTGGACGACTATATTCGGACTTCGGAAAGGTTCCGAGTGATTCGGGTATTTTTCGGAGTACCGGAGAGTTACGGGAATTCGTATTGGGCCTTAATGGGCCATACGGGAAAGGAGAGAAAGGCCTCAAAAGGTGGCAGCGCCCCTCCCCATGATCTGGTCCGAATTGGACTAGGGAAGGGGGGCGCCCCCTTCCTTCTTTCTCCTTCTCCCTTCCCTTTTCCTACTCCAACAAGGAAAGGAGGAGTCCTACTCCCGGTGGGAGTAGGACTCCCCCTTCTGGCGCGCCTCTCCTCCCTAGGCCGGCGGCCTCCCCCTTGCTCCTTTATATACGGGGGCCGGGGGGCACCCCAAGGACACACTTGATATACGATATTTTAGCCGTGTGCGGTGCCCCCCTCCACCATATTACACCTCGATAATACCGTTGCGGAGCTTAGGCGAAGCCCTGCGTCGGTGGAACATCATCATCGTTACCACGCCGTCGTGCTGACGAAACTCTCTCTCAACACTCGGTTGGATCAGAGTTCGAGGGACGTCATCGAGCTGAACGTGTGTAGAACTCGGAGGTGCCGTACGTTCGGTACTTGATCGGTCGGATCATGAAGACGTACGACTACATCAACCGCGTTGTGATAACGCTTCCGCTGTCAGTCTACGAGGGTATGTGGACAACACTCTCCCCTCTCGTTGCTATGCATCACCATGATCTTGCGTGTGCGTAGGAATTTTTTTGAAATTACTACGTTCCCCAACAGTGGCATCCGAGCCTGGTTTTATGCGTTGATGCTATGCACGAGTAGAACACAAGTGAGTTGTGGGCGATATAAGTCATACTGCTTACCAGCATGTCATACTTTGGTTCAGCGGTATTGTGAGATGAAGCGACCCGGACCGACATTACGCGTACGCTTACGCGAGACTGGTTTCACCGTTGCGAGCACTCGTTGCTTAAAGGTGACTGGCGGGTGTCTGTCTCTCTCACTTTAGTTGAACCGAGTGTGGCTACGCCCGGTCCTTGCGAAGATTAAAACAGCACCAACTTGACAAACTATCGTTGTGGTTTTGATGCGTAGGTAAGAACGGTTCTTGCTAAAGCCCATAGCAGCCACGTAAAACTTGGAACAACAAAGTAGAGGACGTCTAACTTGTTTTTGCAAGGCTTGTTGTGATGTGATATGGTCAAGACATGATGTGATATATTTTGTTGTATGAGATGATCATGTTTTGTAACCGAGTTATCGGCAACTGGCAGGAGCCATATGGTTGTCGCTTTATTGGATGAGATGCAATCACCATGTAATAGTTTTACTTTATCACTAAGCGGTAGCGATAGTCGTAAAAGAAATTAGTTGGTGAAACGACAACGATACTACGATGGAGATCAAGGTGTCGCGCCGGTGACGATGGTGATCATGACGGTGCTTCGGAGATGGAGATCACAAGCACGGTGCTTCGGAGATGGAGATCACAAGCACAAGATGATGATGGCCATATCATATCACTTATATTGATTGCATGTGATGTTAATCCTTTATGCATCTTATCTTGCTTTGATTGACGGTAGCATTATAAGATGATCTCTCACTAAAATTTCAAGATAAAAGTGTTCTCCCTGAGTATGCACCGTTGCGAAAGTTCTTCGTGCTGAGACACCACGTGTTAATCGGGTGTGATAGGCTCTACGTTCAAATACAACGGGTGCAAAACAGTTGCACACGCGGAATACTCAGGTTAAACTTGACGAGCCTAGCATATACAGATATGGCCTCGGAACACAGAGACCGACAGGTCGAGCGTGAATCATATAGTAGATATGATCAACATAGTGATGTTCACCATTGAAACTACTCCATCTCACTTGTTAATCGGACATGGTTTAGTTGCTTTGGATCACGTAATCACTTAGATGATTAGAGGGATGTCTATCTAAGTGGGAGTTTTAAGTAATATGATTAATTGAACTTAAATTTATCATGAACTTAGTCCTGATAGTATTTTGCAAATTATGTTGTAGATCAATAGCTCGCGTTGTTGCTTCCCTGTGTTTATTTTTTGATATGTTCCTAGAGTAAAATTATGTTGAAAGATGTTAGAAGCAAAGATGCGGATTGGATCCGTGGTCTGAGGATTATCCTCATTGCTGCACAGAAAAATTATGTCCTTGATGCACCGCTAGGTGACAGACCTATTGCAGGAGCAGATGCAGACGTTATGAACGTTTGGCTAGCTCAATATGATGACTACTTGATAGTTTAGTGCACCATGCTTAACGGCTTAGAATCGGGACTTCAAAGACGTTTTGAACGTCATGGACCATATGAGATGTTCCAGGAGTTGAAGTTAATATTTCAAGCAAATACCCGAGTTGTGAGATATGAAGTCTCCAACAAGTTCTATAGCTAAAAGATGGAGGAGAATAGCTCAAGCAGTGAGCATGTGCTCAGATTGTCTGGGTACTACAATCGCTTGAATCAAGTGGGAGTTAATCTTCCAGATAAAATAGTGATTGACAGAATTCTCTAGTCACCATCACCAAGTTAGTAGAACTTCGTGATGAACTATAGTATGCAAGGGATGACGAAAGTAATTCCCGAGCTCTTCGTGATGCTGAAATCGACGAAGGTAGAAATCAAGAAAAACATCAAGTGTTGATGGTTGACGAGACCACTTCAAGTGTTGATGGTTGACGCGACCACTAGTTTCAAGAAAAGGGCAAAGGGAAGAAGGGGAACTTCAAAAAGAACGGCAAGCAAGTTGCTACTCAAGTGAAGAAGCCCAAGTCTGTACCTAAGCCTGAGACTAAGTGCTTCTACTGCAAAGGGACTGGTCAACTGGAAGCGGAACTACCCCAACTATTTGGTGGATAAGAAGGATGGCAAAGTGAACAAAGGTATATTGGATATACATGTTATTGATGTGTACTTTACTAGTGTTTATAGCAACCCCTCGGTATTTGATACTGGTTCAGTTGCTAAGAGTAGTAACCCGAAACGAGAGTTGCAGAATAAACAGAGACTAGTAAAAGGCGAGGTGACGATGTGTGTTGGAAGTAGTTCCAAGATTGATATGATCATCATCGCACACTCCCTATACTTTCGGGATTAGTGTTGAAACTAAATAAGTGTTATTTGGTGTTTGCGTTGAGCATGAATATGATTTGATCATGTTTGTTGCAATACGGTTATTCATTTAAATTAGAGAATAATTGTTATTCTTTTTACATGAATAAAAGCTTCTATGGTCATACACCCAGTAAAATAGTTTGTTGGATCTCGATCGTAGTAATACACATATTCATAATAATGAAGCCAAAAGATGCAAAGTTAATAATGATAGTGCAACTTATTTGTGGCACTGCCGTTTAGGTCATATTGGTGTAAAGCGCATGAAGAAACTCCATACTGATGGGATTTTTGGAATCACTTGATTATGAATCACTTGATGCTTGCGAACCGTGCCTCATGGGCAAGATGACTAAAACGCCGTTCTCCGGAACTATGGAGAGAGCAACAGATTTGTTGGAAGTCGTACATACAGATGTATGTGGTCCAATGAATATTGAGGCTCGTAGCAGGTATCATTATTTTCTGACCTTCACAGATGATTTGAGCAGATATGGGTATATCTACTTAATGAAACAGAAGTCTGAAACATTTGAAAAGTTCATATAATTTCAGAGTGAAGCGAAAATCATCGTAACAAGAAAATAAAGTTTCTACGATTTGATCGTGGAGAAGAGTATTTTAGTTACGAGTTTGGCCTTCAGTTAAAACAATGTGAAATAGTTTCACTACTCATGCTACCTGGAACACCACAGCATTATGGTGTGTCCGAACGTCATAACCGTACTTTATTTGATATAGTGCAATCTATGATGTCTCTTACCAATTTACCACTATCATTTTGGGGTTATGCATTAGAGACAGCTACATTCACATTAAATAGGGCACCATCAAAATCCGTTGAGACGATGCCTTATGAACTGTGGTTTGGCAAGAAACCAAAGTTGTCGTTTCTTAAAGTTTGGGGTTGCGATGCTCATGTGAAAAAGTTTCATCCTGATAAGCTCAAACCCAAATCGGAGAAATGTGTCTTCATAGGATACCCAAAGGAGACAGTTGAGTACACCTTCTATCACAGATCCGAAGGCAAGACATTCGTTGCTAAGAATGGATCCTTTCTAGAGAAGGAGTTTTCTCTCGAAAGAAGTGAGTGGGAGGAAAGTAGAACTTGATGAGGTACCTGTACCTGCTCCCTTATTGGAAAGTAGTTCATCACAGAAATCTGTTCCTGTGACTCCTACACCAATTAGTGAGGAAGTTAATGATGATGATCATGTAAACTTCAGATCAAGTTACTACCAAACCTCGTAGGTAAACCAGAGTGAGATCCACACCAGAGTGGTATGGTAATCCTGTTCTGGAGGTCATGTTATTTGACCATGACGAACCTACGAACTATGAGGAAGCGATGATGAGCCCAGATTCCGCAAAATGGCTTGAGGCCATGAAATCTGAGATGAGATCCATGTATAAGGACAAAGTATGGACTTTGATTGACTTTCCCAATGATCGGCGAGTCATTGAGATTAAATGGATCTTCAAGAGGAAGACAGATGCTGATAGTAGTGTTACTATCTACAAAGCTAGAATTGTTGCAAAAGGTTTTCGACAAGTTCAGGGTGTTGACTACGATGAGAGTTTCTCACTCGTATCTATGCTTAAGTCTATCTGAATCATGTTAGCAATTGCCGCATTTTATGAAATATGGCAAATGGATAAACAAAACTGCATTCCTTAATGGATTTATTAAAGAAGAGTTGTATATGATGCAACCAGGAGGTTTTGTCAATCCTAAAGGTGCTAACAAAATATGCAAGCTCCAGCGATCCATCTATGGACTGGTGCAAGCATCTCGGAGTTGGAATATACACTTTGATAAGTTGATCAAAGGATATAGTTTTATACAGACTTGCGGTGAAGCCTGTATTTACAAGAAAGTGAGTGGGAGCACTACAGCATTTCTGATAAGTATATGTGAATGACATATTGTTGATCAAAAATAATGTAGAATTATTCTGCAAAGCATAAAGGAGTGTTTGAAAAGAGTTTTTCAAAGATAGACCTCGGTGAAGCTGCTTACATATTGAGCATCAAGATCTAGAGAGATAGATGAAGACGCTTGATAAATTTTTCAATGAGTACATACCTTAACAAGATTTTGAAGTAGTTCAAAATAGAACAGTCAAAGAAAGAGTTCTTGCCTGTGTTACAAGGTGTGAAATTGAGTAAAGACTCAAAGCCCGACCACGGCAAAAGATAGAAAGAGAATGAAAGTCATTCCCTATGCCTTGGCCATAGGTTCTATAAAGTATGCCATGCTGTGTACCAGATCTATTGTATACCCTACACTGATTTTGGCAAGGGAGTACAATAGTGATCTAGGAGTAGATCACTGGACAGCGGTCAAAATTATCCTTAGTGGAATAAGGATATGTTTCTCGATTATGGAAGTGACAAAAGGTTCGTCGTAAAGGGTTACGTCGATGCGAGTTTTGACACTAAATCTAGATGACTCTAAGTCTCGGTCTAGATACATATTGAAAGTGGGAGCAATTAGCTAGAGTAGCTCCATGCAGAGCATTGTAGACATAGAAATTTGCAAAATACTTACGGATCTGAATGTGACAGACCCGTTGACTAAAATTATCTCACAATCAAAACATGATCACACCTTAGTACTCTTTGGGTGTTAATCACATAGCGATGTGAACTAGATTATTGACTCTAGTAAACCCTTTGAGTGTTGGTCACATAGAGATGTGAACTATGGGTGTTAATCACATGGTGATGTGAATTATTGATGTTAAATCACATGGCGATGTGAACTAGATTATTGACTCTAGTGCAAGTGGGAGACTGAAGGAAATATGCCCTAGAGGCAATAATAAAGTTATTATTTATTTCCTTATATCATGATAAATGTTTATTATTCATGCTAGAATTGTATTAACCAGAAACATAATACATGTGTGAATACATAGACAAACAGAGTGTCACTAGTATGCCTCTACTTGACTAGCTCGTTAATCAAAGATGGTTATGTTTCCTAGCCATAGACATGAGTTGTCATTTGATTAACGGGATCACATCATTAGGAGAATGATGTGATTGACTTGACCCATTCTGTTAGCTTAGCACTTGGTCGTTTAGTATGTTACTATTGCTTTCTTCATGACTTATACATGTTCCTATGACTATGAGATTATGCAACTCCCGTTTACCGGAGGAACACTTTGTGTGCTACCAAACGTCACAACGTAACTGGGTGATTATAAAGGTGCTCTACAGGTGTCTCCAAAGGTACTTGTTGGTTTGGCGTATTTCGAGATTAGGATTTGTCACTCCGATTGTCGAAGAGGTATCTCTGGGCCCACTCGGTAATGCACATCACTATAAGCCTTGCAAGCATTGTGACTAATGAGTTAGTTGCGGGATGATGTATTACGGAACGAGTAAAGAGACTTGCCGGTAATGATATTGAACTAGGTATTGGGATACCGACGATCGAATCTCGGGCAAGTAACATACCGATGACAAAGGGACCAACGTATGTTGTTATGCGGTCTGACCGATAAAGATCTTCGTAGAATATGTGGGAGCCAATATGGGCATCCAGGTCCCGCAATTGGTTATTGACCGGAGAGGTGTCTCGGTCATGTCTACATAGTTCTCGAACCCGAAGGGTCCGCACGCTTAACGTTACGATGACAGTTTTATTGAGTTTTGATGTACCGAAGGAGTTCGGAGTCCCGGATGAGATCGGGGACATGACGAGGAGTCTCAAAATGGCCGAGACGTAAAGATCGATATATTGGACGACTATATTCGGACTTCGGAAAGGTTCCGAGTGATTCGGGTATTTTTCGGAGTACCGGAGAGTTACGGGAATTCGTATTGGGCCTTAATGGGCCATACGGGAAAGGAGAGAAAGGCCTCAAAAGGTGGCAGCGCCCCTCCCCATGATCTGGTCCGAATTGGACTAGGGAAGGGGGGCGCCCCCTTCCTTCTTTCTCCTTCTCCCTTCCCTTTTCCTACTCCAACAAGGAAAGGAGGAGTCCTACTCCCGGTGGGAGTAGGACTCCCCCTTCTGGCGCGCCTCTCCTCCCTAGGCCGGCGGCCTCCCCCTTGCTCCTTTATATACGGGGGCCGGGGGGCACCCCAAGGACACACTTGATATACGATATTTTAGCCGTGTGCGGTGCCCCCCTCCACCATATTACACCTCGATAATACCGTTGCGGAGCTTAGGCGAAGCCCTGCATCGGTGGAACATCATCATCGTCACCACGCCGTCGTGCTGACGAAACTCTCCCTCAACACTCGGTTGGATCGGAGTTCGAGGGACGTCATCGAGCTGAACGTGTGTAGAACTCGGAGGTTTCGTACGTTCGGTACTTGATCGGTCGGATCGTGAAGACGTACAACTACATCAACCGCGTTGTGATAACGCTTTCGCTGTCAGTCTACGAGGGTATGTGGACAACACTCTCCCCTCTCGTTGCTATGCATCACCATGATCTTGCGTGTGCGTAGGAATTTTTTTGAAATTACTACGTTCCCCAACAGTATGATGGCTAACTAAACAGGATAGAATGACATACTTCAAAATATGGTGACTATGTAAACAGGATGACATGATATAACTATACGATGTGTCTATTAAAGTGGTTGGCATGCCATAAATCACAAACATGCCGTCGATGGAAACATGATGGCATGATATAATTCACGGATAGAATGACATAATTTAAAATATGATGACTATGTAAACATGATGAGATGATATAACTATATTATGTCTTTAGAAAATTGGTTGGCATGCCATAATTCAGATACATGCTGTCTATGTAAACATCATGGCATGACATAATTCAATATATGATTTATATACTAAGGAAGTGAGCAGAGGGCAATCGCATATATGATGTGTCAACTAAGGAGATGTCATTCAATATTGTGTATATGATGTAAAAACTAAGCATTGCAATACAACATATGCATTATATGAGTAATATAACCCTGCCAAGTTTGAGCATACACCTCAGGGGGATAATAGGACTGGTCATCTGCCTCTGAATCCTCCTCTGAAGAGCTATCTGTAACAAGCAAGATATCTGCTTCAGCAGGTAGCATTGTCTACTCTGAAGACCTTGTTTTCACTCCAGATTTCTCCATCACCAATTCAAATGGCTAATGCACAGGAAGAGCAGTTGAATATACAAAATTGTCGACAAAAGCAATGAGAAATACAAAAAAAGGACGGCATGATATAATTCACATATATGACGCTTGCCTAAACAGCATGGCATTGCATAATTCACATACATAATGCCTTGCAACAAGATAACATTGCATAATTCACATATATAATGTCTTGCAACAAGATGGCATTGCATAATTCACATATATGGTAATTAGACACTAAACAGGTGGCATTCACACAAAGCATGTCTAAACTAAGCAAATGACATAGCAATGCAAGATACCATACGCACGATATGAGCAACATAACCCTGCCAAGTTAGGGCATGCACCTCGGGGGGGGGGGAATATGACTGGTCATCTGTCTCTGAATCCTCATCTGAGGAGCTATCGGTAACCAGCAAGACATGCGCTTCGTCAGATAGCATTGTCTGCTCTGAAGACCTTGTTTCCACTCCAGATTTTCCATGACCGTGCCGAATGGCTGATGCATAGGAAGAGTAATTGAATGTACTAAAATTGTTGACAAATTTAACACGTAATAAAAAAATGATGGCATGATATAATTCACATATAATATGACTGGCTAACCAGGGTGGCATTGCAAAATTCACATATATGATGCCTGGATAGACAAGATGGCACTGCATGATTCACATATACGATAAAGAAACTAAACATATGGCATTGACACAAAGCATGTCTAAACTAAGCAGATGACATCTTTAATGTATACAGTAAGCAATGCATGGCACCATATGATGATATTACCAACATCAGCATGCCAAGTTAGAGCGAAGACCTCATGGGGTAAATAGGAGTGGTCTTCTCCTTCTGAATCCCCCTCAGAACAGTTATCTTCCTCTTGATTACGATCCGAAATGGGTGGAGGGGGGCTGCCTTTGGGCCCACCATGGAACGACGTCTGCATGAAATTTATTGCCACGCAAGGCTCGTCTCTTTTGCTCTACATGATCAGTTCCATTGTGTACAATAACTGGCATGCATAGGAATAAAACATAGTAAGATTATGTAAGGAGTGCATGCACAAATCCAGAGTGATGGTAGCAAACTGTGGATAGACCCAAAACCAATGATAGCAGGCAGATAATAGCTTTAGTTAAAAAAATACAGATAATGGCTCCTTTAATGTTTTTTTGCACCCAACATGAAACTCATAGTAGACACCGGAGATTAACCAGATAGTAGACAGATAGTACTGATTGCTGCCCCAATATGTACCCCACAACCATTTAAAAACTCAAGTTTCAGCATTAGTTTGGACCTGACTCGGAGTCTAATAGGTGAACACGACGATAATGTAGCATGTCATCATATTAAGCGACGCATAACGTAAGCAGACACGGAAGAGTGCGACCTCTCTTGTGGACCCGTGTAGTCCTCAAGGTCATCTGCTTAGTTGATGATGGTAATGCAGTTGCCGTGGCTGCCGGCGGTGGGGAAGAAGATCTGAGGTGGCGAAAGACATTATGGAGAGCGGATCCCTGCTGTGGTGAACCCTTCCGTCATTGGAGCAGCTGAGCTGGGGTGGAACACAGCGCCGCAGGAGCAGGACAAACCACACAAGGTTTTCTTTGACACATATCTGTAACAGAAGTAATTGAGTAAGGGCTTGTTTGAATTTGAGGATTCTAACAATGCAGGGATAGTAAATAGATAGGAATAGGATAGGAATGCACGTGCAAAACAGAGAATTTAAAAACACATGATTTCTGCCAATCTGGGTGTTTGATTCACAACAATTGGAAGATCACAGGATGCAAAAAAGCATGGTGAGATTAAGTCAAACCACAAGAAAATGTACGGTTATAATTCTATTATGCTACTATCTCTTAGTCTTGTGCTTGATGAATAGGAATATGAAAAGGAGGAGAAGTGGAAATTAGAATTCCTATGGTTTTTCTTTCAAGGAGACACTAAAGGAACAAATCCTATAGTTTTCCTTTGCTCCATTCCTTTGCACCAAATTCATGAAAAGTAGTACCATAGGAAACTTTCCAATTCTGATGTTTTTCATTCACTTTTCCTTTCAAGCACTAGCAATTCTAGCAGGCAGGCTTGAGCAAGGAAAATCCTACACTAAAAAAATGTTTTTGTGCTACTTCTATTACTTTGGACCCAGGCCACTGCCATACTAGCTCAACTCCTAGGCCCATCGACAAATGCACAGCTCAAACGCGCAGAGATAAATAATGATGGCGTTCAAGAGAGTCCATCGCGGATAGCTAAGTTGCCTGGTACCTCACTGCTTGTCATATAGTAGGATAAAATAATCATATTTCCCGTTACTACGAGTGCTCAGTGGACAATATATATAACATGTAGAGTAAAAAAGAGATGCAACAAGTGTACAACCTCTTTGGCGAAGCCATGTCGATCTCAGCGTGATTGGGTTGGCGGGTGAGGATGCTTCGGCTGACTTGGCTGTCGGAGGAGGGGAAGAATATCTTAGGCGTCTGGAGATGGAGCCCAAGGTACTGCTCCGCTGTGATGGAGGGTTTCGTCGTTGGAGCAGCTCCGGTGAGTTGTACGACGCCGAGGCTGAAACAGGACAAGAGAGACAACGAACAACGTTAACCTGAGTGGAATTCTAATAGCATCTCCAATACATGACGTAAAATACATAACCACAAAGTGCTAGATGTAAAATACATCAGCCGCTCATCTCTGAACTTAACTGTCGAAACTGAATTTAACTGTCGAAACTGAACTTAACTGTCGAAACTGAACTTAACTGTCGAAACTGAATTTTGCTGTCGAAACTGAACGCACTAGCAAGGTGAGGCTACACGTCGGTCGACTGACTTTTTCATCTTTGGTCAGTCGATTTTGCAGTCGTTGGATACGAAATCAAGGGCCGGCGGTTCATCTTCAACCTCCACCCCCTGAGCCGCCAGCCACCACCGGCCAAACAGCAGCCCCCCGCCGCCCGCGGCCGGCGGTGCGCCGCCCCGCCCGCCCCGAAAACACTCCCCACCGCTGGTCCGCCGCCGCCCCGGCCATCCCTCTAGGCCCCCCGTGCCGAGCTTTTTCTCCGGCGATCCCCACGCCACCGCCCCGCCAACGCCCCGCCACCGCCGGTGACCACCGCCCGCATCCTGAACCCTAAGATAGATAGTGGGGTACCTCTCCGGCGAGCCCCCCTCCCCGCTGCGGATGGTTCTTCCTTCACCCCGGCGAGCCCCCACCCCCTGAAAATCGACTGACCCAAAAGTCGATTCAGTCGACTGAAGTGTAGCTAAATCGGAGCAGCATCACAAGCAAGAGCAAGAGCGAGAGCAGCAGCGCGAGCAAGAGCAATAGCAAGAGCAGACCAGGCAGGGGACCGAGAGCAAGAGCAGAGCAGCAACGCGAGCGAGAGCTAAAGCAGTAGCAGCTCTTACTGATGTGGACGTCGCCGCCGAGGGAGCAACGCCGTGGAGGAAGTGGCCGGCAACACCGCCGTGGATGGAGCCGCGCCGTGTCGGCTCGGGACCGAGCGCCGGCAGCATCGTGAGATCGAATCAAGAAGAAAATGCGGCGATTAGTGTACAACCTCTTTGGTGGCGCCGATTAGGCCG
Source organism: Aegilops tauschii subsp. strangulata (assembly GCF_002575655.3). Taxonomy (NCBI): domain Eukaryota; kingdom Viridiplantae; phylum Streptophyta; class Magnoliopsida; order Poales; family Poaceae; genus Aegilops; species Aegilops tauschii. Next base: position 425,510,313 of record NC_053036.3, on the reverse strand, counting down.
CAACTTCATCCGAGGAAACGGTGATGATGATGCTCTTCTGGTGGTGCAGGTGAAGACGGCGGTATGGGAATGGAGGTGGCGCGAAAGACGAGGGGAACGTCGGGGCAGCTCCTTGGAGGTGGAGGACGGGGTGGCTGAACCGGCGGGACGATGAGATCGACGACGGATCCTCATCCGGTACGGTGGATGAGGGACGTCGAGGTGTTGCTATGGACGACGTCGTCGGGGAAGAGGCTCCGGCTGGGTGGCGGACGGAGCAGGGTGTGAGGTTTCGTTGCGGGTTTTCGTGGCCTCGGTGTACGAATGGGTGGGCGGATGGGATGGCAGTGGGGTACCATGGCTTAGAGACGCGCTTGTCCGAAATGTGGGGTAAGTTACGAAAGTACCCCCCACCTATTTGAGGCGGTTCTTTCGGTTCAGGGGTACCACGGGCATTTCGCGTGTCGGGATTTCACAGGAGGTGGGAGTTTTCGCGCGCGTTGTAATTTCGGAATAGCAAGGCGCGGGTTGAGATGGAGGGAGTTGTCGGAGCACAATGAGACAAAGATATATCTTAAATATTTCGGGCTAACAAGGCGCGGGTTGAAGAGGCGGGAGTTTCACAGCACGATAGACAGAGACGCTAGCTTGAATTTTTGGCATAACAAGGCGCGGCTTGAAATTTCGGAAGAACAAGCTTAACGTGTACCCAAAAAAAGACAATTTGCACCTCAACATGCACAACACACACACAAACACCATTTAGACTAGAGTAAGGTACACGTGCATTGCATGCATGAGATTTGGCAACCAAATTATGAATAAATACCACATTATAGCATGCAAGCTTTGAGTCATATATGCATGATGTAGATGTTCGTTTAATTCTTATAGTTCATTTCATTCAAAATCATCTAGTTTTTATAAGAAAGCTAATCTATTTTAAGATTCATGGAATTGTGCGTCGTAAGACATAAAGTAAAAACAAATAATGGCAAATCATGTAGAAAAACATTTGGGCAATTCTGATACGGAAGATTCTAGAACAAATAAGAAGTGCTTGTGTTTTGATGTTTGTGCATTATGCTTAAGTTCAACCATGGAGTCTTCTAGATTATACATGTGGCGAAATCTGGTGGAATCTAGATGATATCCAACGGCCAGTAGTGCTCAAATTTGCCATCTTTGGACCATCGGATTCGCCTCATCCAACGACCATCTTTCAAAGTTAAAGTTACCGCACACAATTAAAAATATATATATATAATATATATAGGGGTATAGATATAGATATGTGATGCGAAAGCCGCCCATCATCTCCAATTAGAATAGTGTGTCCTTGCACGGATGCGACGTGGCCAAATGATGTCTGCCATCGGTATCTCAAATTCAAATCAGTCTGACCTTGTTCAATGTGTATACATTACAACATGCTCGTTTCCAAACCACACCGCGCAGATCTCCGTTATATTCATGCATGCATGGGTTTCAAACATCAGGATCTCTTATTCAAATATTTGAATTCAACTTTACATTGATTATGACCTCACCTATTCTTTTACACCCACACAGTAGTCTTCTCTTTATAATCGTACCACTAACTTTCTCTCGTGCATGCATGCACACACACTACCAGTCGGCATTATCCATCGCACGCATGCAATCTTTTTCTTCAGGTCGGTCTCCCATGAAGGCACACACCCACACACATCCCCCTCTCCATCATATCGGGCATTCTTTATCTCTCACGCGTGCATGCGCAACGATCGATGTTCCTCTATGTATGTGTGTATATAGCTAGGTCTTTCATAGTTTTCCACAGAAACCGATCAATCGATATATCCAGTGAGGTCTCACCCTCTTTCCCACGTCCACATCGATCAATCTATACCTCTCTATATAGGATTAACATATATAGCTAATACACCCACATTAATTATATATCCAACGTCCCCCTCTCATCATCCATGCCTTCCGCTTCATCTCTCAGACGCGTGCACAATGGCGAAGACAGGGGGCAGCAAGGGCCCTCCCCCCTCCCCCCTAACATCACTATATATCGAGGCTAATATGAATGTGATCATTAGACAATTGCTGCTAAAAATGGTTTAAGTTCATGAATTGACCCTCCTCGTAAAGGATTAGCAATGCTTGGCCCCCTAGCTCATTTATTTTTCATGGCTCCGCCACTGCGCGCAACAGCACGTGTTCACCCCCTCTCTCTAAATATCGATCTCGCACTTGTGCATTCCTTCATAGTCCCCCTCCACTCGGCCCCTCGCACCATCTTCTAGCCCCCCACCGGATTTTTCCACATCTACAATCTAGCAGACTCCATGGTTGAACTTAAGCATAATGCACAAACCTCAAAACAACAGTGGTTCTCTTTTGTTCTAGAATCTTCCGTATCATAACTGCCCAAACTTTTTTTCTAGTTGAATTGCCATTATTTGTTTTTACTTTATGCTTTACAACGCACAATTCCATGAATCATAAAATAGATTAAGGGCTTCTTTGATTCAAAGGATTCTCAAAGGAATTTTGGAGGATTCTAATCATTAGGAATTTTTCCTATCTTGGTTGTTTGATTCGTAGGATTGTAAACCATAGGAATTTTTCCATATGATTCATTTGCACTAGATTTCATAGGAAACATCCCATCCACTCAAACCTCTTTGAAAGAATTCTGCGTTTTTTCTATGCACAATCAAACACTCGTACAATCCTGTAGGATTCAAGACGACATTCCACTATAATCCCATGTTTTTCCTATTCCCGCGTTCTTAGCTTTTTTATAAAAAGTAATTGATTTTGAATGAGATGAACTATAAGAATTAAACGAAGGGCTACATCAGGCATATATGACTCAGAGCTTACATGCTATAGTGTGGTATTTATTCATAATTTGGTTGCAAAATCTGATGCGTGCAATGCACGTGTACCTTACTAGTACTTCGAGTATGTGTAAAACACGTAAATTAGAATACCAATGGCACGCTACACAGTGTCTCTCTTACAGTTCATGAAGCCACGTGGCACATGTGGAGGCGTTGTCGCGACCTCCTTGCGTGGATTGATCACAGTGACGTGCTGCTAGTTCCAGAAGAATGTACTCGTCCTCCCTGAGCCATACTGGCGGTACATGCACGAAGCGAAGATGTGCACGCACGCCATGCACACACTCATTCCCTCGCACGCACACGCGGGTACACGGGCGGACGCAATTTTGTACCAAGATCCACCCCATGTGATAATTTGACGCGTGTAAAGTCGTTCACTTCATTGATGGTCAATTAATACAGCGCATGCAAATTGAGTGGACATGAGGGCGGAAGGAAGACATTATTACTCCACTGCGCGCATGCGAGTAGTTAAATCGTGGGTTGCTAGTAGTACTTCCATTGGTCTCCTTCGTATTTTGTGCCAATTTTTGACAGTAACATAATATTTACGCATTTGAGCAGTGTAGTACTTGAAATTTATGTTCCGCTAAACTCATCGGGAGCCGTTTCGGGCCTCGAAACCAAAACCATCAATTAATCTTTACCTTGTTCCCATCACATTCGAAAGCCTGCTCACACCTACTAGTACGTACCAAACCTGAATGTGTTCCCACTATGCAGGTATTAGTACTAGTGCTAGTACTTAGGTTATAAAAAGGGGAACTACCTAACCGAAAATTACTCTACCTTTCCTCCTCATAAGTGCTTCTTCTTCGTCCGTCGTTGCCATGGCCGGTGAGCAGAGCTCTAGGTCGAGAACTACTCGTAACAAGGGAGCGGCAACCAAGGCTGCGGAAAAAAAAGAGGGCTCACCGCCACGCAGATACCTCGAAAGATCTCTCACGGGCAGGCGATGGCTCCCAGGAGCGCCCTAGCCGCGGAGGCAAACATGCCGAGCCGGCGGAGCTTGAGTCGTTATCCCTCGACGGCATGCCCGATCAGCTCAATAAGCAGAAGGAGTTCATCCAAGGCTTGATGGAGTTGCTGAAGGAGAGCCTCGACGACATGCCCGCTGAGCTCAATCAGCAGGGGGAGTTGACCGCCGGCTTGGTGATGCTGCTGAAGAAGAGCATTGCCTCGGAGAAGAAGGCGACCAGAGAAATCCTGCGACTTAAGGAGGACAAGGCGAAGCTCTGCCACGAGATCGACCTGTTGAAGGAGAAGAACGCCGACTGGAAGAAGCTGCATGAGAATAGTAGTTCCTCGATGAAGATGCTGCAGGCCCTCGTCATGGAACAGAAGGAGGAGTTGGCGAAGCTCCGCATCGAGCACCCGACTGCTGTCAAGGTACGTAATGCGGCCGTGGAACAGATGACGAAGGCTTGCGTCCAGAAATCCCGCGTCATGGACAGAATGAAGAAGATGGCGGAGGAGACGCGCAAGGAGATGGAGGTCATGGAGGCGATGAAGAAGCAGTTACGACTCCGCGGCGAATTAGATCATTTGGGGTGATAATCTTCCTTCTTCTTTTGCTCCTGTGTGTCATCTTTTGCTTCGGGTGTTTCGCCGCACGTGTCACGTTCTCTGTGAGGCATGAATAGAACAATGTTTTTTTAGGGAATGAATAGAACAATGCTAACAATGAGACGACTAGCAAATTAGATCATTTTTTATCGCCATATGGCACTGGGCTGCCGTGTTTCTTGCTCCTCCGTCGCAGTACTACTCCAGTGGAAAACTTGAGTATACTGCACGGTTCTTTGCTCCTCCTCGATCAGGTCGTTGGCGCATTTATACGAGCAGTCAAATCACAAGGCCCCGCCTTCCAGCAGTAATGAGCCGTCAAATCACAAAGGCCCTCACCTCTCGTGAAACCGACCAAGCTAGACTGCCCCGCCCTCTAGCCTATTAAAAAATGTATACTTTTGTACAGCAGTAGTATCGATGGATTGCGCCATGGAGCAAAACTTGAAATAAAAAAGGTGGTACATATAGAGAGCGCTCGTCGCCAAATTATGCATATAGTACTATTAAAAAGGCTAGTCACAATAATGGTGTCCAGCACAACCGACCCCTCAAATAAAACTAAGAGGGTGCTTGGATACGTTTTAGTCCCATGACTAAAAGTAGTGGGACTAAAACATGCTAGCCTCACCCATGCTTGGATCCAAATACTAAAAAGGCTAAAATCAAGTTAATGAGCATTTATTATCCTCCAAACCCTCCAATCCAGAACTCGCCTGTGTTAAAGGAGAGGACTTAAATGCGTAGAGAGAGGACTAATCCACATTTTAGTAGGGGTACCCCTGACTAAAAAAATTTAGTCTCAAGACTAGTTTTAGCCCCTCTTTAGTCAGGGGTGCTTGGAACTTTAGCCTCTTAAAGAGACTATTTTTAGTCAGACTAAAATAAGTCCCTTGGATCCAAGCACCCTCTAAGCATCCTGGAATTCTTTGACAAAACTAAGCACCCTGAAATTCTTTGACAACTAAACTGTTGGCTATATGATGTTGGCCATATATATTGTACGTATATAATGTGAAGAAACGAGTGGTAGTACTATACCAACTAAAAGATGAAATGTAAGAAATACTAGTATGTACGTACTGAAGAGTTAAAGTAACGAGAAGAAACATAACATAGTTCTGCTGGGGGCTCAGCACAACACACCCCTCAAATTAAATTAAGCACACCTGAAATTAAACTTTGCAACTATTCCGGTAGACACTGCATTAGAACCACCATGAGCAACGACACTGCCACCTTACTCGGAGTCCTCGTCCACGTCCTCGACTTCGTCCTTGTCCCTCTTCCTCTTGGCCGATACTTCTTTGCTTGAACCGCACACTTGGCTGTTGCTCTTCATCCAACCCTTGTAGATATTGAAGCAAAGGTAGCCATCCATTGCAGCGTAGTGGATGTGGTCTATATCTAGTACATTCTGCTGCCATGCATGACGATGAAACGTGTATGGAGGTTTCTCCAGTTTACCGTACGAAGGATGAACCATGGCTCCTGCCAGGGTCAGCATTGAAGGCTGACGAGAGGACACCAGCCGATTCTTCTGGAGGTCGAAGGTGTTGCCTACAACAAGGCCTATCCGACGCAGGACTTCTTTGTCGTTACCAAAGTCTACAGTAACGAATTTGACTACGTTGCTCTCGAGGAAGTCCTTAAAATCCTGGCACTCAACGTCGGCATGGCATATGTGGTAGACCAAGCATAAGTCATGCACGCAAACCTGGATCACGGCAGGCTTCTTCCTCTCTTCGTCCTTTAGATCCTTATCTCGTCCCAGGACCGTGGTGTACTCAACATCTAGCCCAGCGACCCACTCATCATCTGAGTCTTCGAACATGCGTCTGAAGCGAGAAAGGCATCCTTTCACCGTCGCGGAAGAACGGGCGTAGATGACGTCGAACTCATCGCGGGTGATGGTTCTAACCTTGTACTCATCGCCGATCGTGGATATTTGGGACACCATGGATTTGGGAGGAGGGTTAGGATTAGTGGAACTGCCGTAATGTGAATGGACGGGACGACTAGGAGCGAAACGCCGTAGTATTGAAGGACGTGCGGGGACGAGTAGGAGCGAACTGCCAGCGTGCGAACGGCAGGGTAGTGGCTTTCCATTCTCCCATGATACGAGCTTCTGAGAGCCCTTGGATCTGAGATCGAATGGTTGCATGGCGTGATTCTAGACCTATGGGTGAATATCCTATCCTGGAGGGTTATTCTGCAAATTTTCAGCAACTTAGCATGCGACCGTTTGATCTCAGATCCAAGGGCTGCCAGCAGCCCGTATCATGGTCGCGCCTACCACGACCGTCGCGTCGCTCGCGCCCTTGGAGATTTAACATGGTGCGTTAGTCTATCTGATGTTGGCATGTCATACATAGTCATCACTTAGTCACTCATACTACAACAAGGTTGGCTATAAGTGTATTTTTTTACTCCTCTCTATCCCTTTCTTCGTACTCCCTCAGTCCCATAATATAAGAATGTTTTTGACACTAGTGTAGTGCCAAAAACGTTCTTATATTATGGGACACATGGAGTACTAGTATTTATTGCATTTGCCAAGGAGTGACCTCTTCCAATGAAATGGTGTTGCTAAGTTTGCTTCATTTAATTAGCTATAGACTCAAAATTGTCTTTTCACCTAGGTACACGCGCTTAGCACCGTTTCTTCCTTGGGTCACCAAACTAGTCTCTCTCTTCTTGATTAACTTGCCACATCAGACTTTATGCCTATGTGGCAAGCTTAAGCACCTGTAGGAGCAAGTAAAAGTAAGTATAATAGTGCGCTTTACATGGCATTTTTGCATATGTGGAGGAAGAGAGGCAAGGAAAAAGTGGAGAAGTGGGCTCTCATGCAAGAGCCAGCCTCTACTACATGGTGGAGCATTGGGAGAGGCACCTGTATGGAGGTGGTCAGGAATCAGGAGACTCACGCCGGTCGTAGCGCCGCAGTTAAAATGATAATGGCAAGTCAAATCACGGGGCCCCACCTGTCCAGCAGTAACTCGCTGTCAAATCACACAGCCCTACGTTTGCAGCAGCCTACTCCCTTGTCTTCTTGCGTCTCTGTCGAACCGACTAGGCGGAACTGCCCCGCCGCCTACCGCGCAGGAAAAGCCCCGCCCTCGACTTTTAAATAGTATACAGTATACTAATTTTGTATCCATGGATTGCGCCCGCGCCATGGAGCAAAGCGTCTAGAAAACGGCGGTACACATGTACGGAGTATACAGCACGCCCGTCGCGTTCGCGTCGCATCCCAGACGGTCGGTCTGGCACGCTGCTCTCCGAATGGAACGCGCGTCATATTGCGTTTGCACACACATGTGGGACGGCAATTGAGAACCGACCATAGGCACACTCCCCGGCCCCGCAAGTCGGGTGACTTAATAGAAGAGGGAGACGAGCGATAGTACTAGAGAAGTGTTGTACTACGTTGGTGCCTGGACGATCCCTGCAAGACACGGAAGATCAGTTCGTCCATGCATGTGACCAGACTCCAGCAGACACGCCTGGATTGGCTATCGTGTACATATCATGCAGGCTGTGTTGTACATGGCTGTAGTTGTGGTGAGAAATCTAAAAAAAGGTTTCTTGTCATCTCGCAAAATTAGGTGTCATGTGCTTCTGATCACTTCGAGGGTTAAACAGCGACAACTGAGTTGGGCTAGTCATTGGGGGCACATGCACGAACAGTGACCACTCGGCTGCCATCTAGGTCAAGCCGGCTATGTTAATTAGGACATCTATCGACGGACCCCTTTTCTACGAGTTTATCTTTAATTTGAGCTTTGTTCCTCGTCTAGTTTGTCCGTCGGGATTCATGTTGTCTCTTTTGGGCAGTGAGGTTATGATTTCTTGTCATGTGGCACTTTTTCGTGTTATATGTTATAATCCGGCGCTTCAGATCAAAATGATGACAACTGCGCCTCCAGGCCACGTGCATGAAGACTTCTCGACAGTCATTGATGAGGTCAAGCCGGCTCCGGTAGACAAAAGAAAACTAGTACTACTCCACTATATAGGCAGGAGCCTCCGCACTTGCTTGCTAGTGTTGCTCTCTTCACACTATCTCGGCCTCTCCAGATCTAAACACGACAGCGGTGGCCACACTCTCTCTCTCTCTCTCTGCTCACCGCTGGTCACAGATCCAGCCGGATCCTCTCCGTCGGGGAAGGTGAGAAGGTGCAACGTTCACGCGGTCGTCCTTCGCGACGGCTCTTACCCACTGCTGGGCGCGTCCCGATCAGCCTGCCTTGCCATTCTCTCCCAAGCACCGCTGGCGAGGGAGGGCCTCCGACCCCTTCTTCCTCGCTGCCGTAGTGTGGGCAGATCCGGCCTCCCGCCGCCCACCTAGCGACATCCCGGCGACCATCAGGTATAACTTCCTTCGAAACCGGCCTTGCTCTACTTCCTGAGCTCCTGACGTCGCTGCATTTGTATCTTTTACTATTTCTCAGGCCCCCTCGTAGATAGGATCGATCGGCTGTTCGAAAACCACCTAATTTTTTTACGTTTAAGAGGTAAAACTAGTTCATGCACTCGAATCTAGTACTACTTGGTTCAAACAAGGAAGAAAGGGGGTGGGGGTGGGGGAGGATTTGTTACCTGAACCTAGGACTTGGTCGAAAGAGGAAATAATGGGGGCGAAAAGTAGCAGAGACTGGCTATCCAACTGGTCTCTAGGTCTAATAGGGAAATAAAGGGAAACGCAGTACAAACTCAATATAAACCCGATCTATTGGTTGAAAAAGGAAAGAAAGTGGGGACTGGGGGACAAGTCAACAGAGTAAGTCCAGCACTAGATTTGCTAGCATCACACAGTATAAGGTGGCTATACCGAACAAAAATGGGACCAAACCAGATATCCTGTTCTGATGTTTGTTGCCCCGAGCCACTCTTATGTAATGCCACTGGTAAAATGTAGCAGTCGCACTGTTAAAAGTAAGGACATGTTAAACCAATGTTGTTTTCAATGTAACGCCTCCAGTAATATGAATCAATTCCACTTCTTTACATGTCCTGCTAAAATTTCCCATTAAGATAAGTTGGTTCTTTTCGTTAGAAATGCAACTGTCCTGGTCCGCCTACTCTCCCGTGCCCAAAGTAATGTCGTATTTAACGGTTGTCATAGTTAATCCTAATGCCCACACTAATATCTAGCAATGCCAGTGCTTTAGAAATTGCTACTGTCCTTGTAGGATTGCCATTCAGATAAGGAACATGCTTCTTTTCATTTGATGCATGTTTCATCACTTGTTAGTCACCCTCCTTTCACCTTTTTTGTGCAAACAGGGATATACATTTCATGCTCGATCTTAGTTGAACTGCACAAATGATATCCAAATTATAGTTGAGCATTCCAGGAGCTTCACAACCAACCTTGATGTTGCTCAATTTTATTGCAACTAATGAAGAAGAAGCTCTGTGGGTTTCGTTTTCTGATGGAAATGGAACCGGGGCTGGAGCCCTTTTCTTAAAAAAAATTAAAGAAGAAGATGCTAGCTCACGGGACATTGCTTCATTTTAGGTGAACTGCACCAAAAGGTCCCATGAATTGAATCATCCATGTTGGTGACTGAAAGAGCCAGCTTTAGCATCCCAGTCTAAGCACCCCCGGCCTCCATCCTTGCGATGCATGGTACACCTCGTTTTCCACCTGCTCGACCCTAGTGTCACTGATAAAATGAAGTAATAATATAGTTAAAATAGAGCGAGTGTCATCTCTATCATTTCATTTCCAATGTAGATAAAGAAAGTGCTTCTCTTTGTTAATGTATGTTTCATCAACTAGTCCCATTGTTAATGTTTAAGCGTTTCTGCAAACTCGAGTGCTTAATTTTAGTTGATATGTACAAAAATAGAGATTTGAATGTCTCAAGGCGCCTCCTTGTACTACCGCTGTACACTGATGTTCATCACTGGCAGAAGTTGTATCTGGGAGACTTGGGACGATGTCCAGTATGAGGCGTACCGTATGAGGCGTCGCAGGGCCCATCTCGCCCTCGCAGCATGGCATACTATGATACTATCGCAATATTTTCTTCTATTTATTTTGTGTGTTTCATCAACTAGTGCCACTATAATGTAATCGCGCTTTTTCATTATCTGTGCAAACAGGGTTATTTAGCTGCATTTTGGTGGAACTGCACAAATGTACGTATGGAACCGGCATATATGCAGAGTGCGAGGTGTGCCAAGTAAAAATTACCAACACCAACCATGCTGCATGCATGAATTGGCATCCACCACCACCAGTGGGATGTGTGGTGCTCTCTGTGGACGGATAATCTCGGCAGCAAATCATCTAACCAAATACTAGTAGCTTATAATGACAGTTTTCTAGGGAGTACTCTTTTCTGAAAGAAGCACCAATCTATTTTTCTTTATTTGTACACTGTGTCACAACTTTGACCCAAAGGTCCAGAGCTATTTTAGGGTGATTGGCGTAGTACTCGGAGACTGATTGTAAGCATGATTTTCATTAGCTGTCACACTGATTGTAAGCATGAGCAGGTGGAAGATTAGGTTAGTGTGAAGCTTACCTTAAACCCTACCGCCGCAGTTGAAACGAGGTGAGCGTCGAGGGAACCGTGGAGAACGGCGGGGAAGCGATGTCACGCCATCCGGCCTCCTCTTGCGGTGGGAGAACGAATACTCCTGTGGCTCCGGCTGGCTCTACACCCTCACGAACGGCACACCATACTCGATCGATTAGTTATCCTCTGGGTGCTCGACCTTCGACCTGTACGCCCACCACCTCCGCCTGACTGTCGCCTCGGGCGAATCTGTCTGCTCCATCGCCCAGAGGAGATACTCGATGAACTCGGAGGACTGCGGCGTGACTGCCGCTGAGGAGTACATGTACATCGCCGCCCTCATCGCCGCCGTCTCACTCTTTCGCATACATTGCCACATGGCCCGCACCGTCCTCAAAATCTCCCACTCATTGTCAAACCAACTAAGGATCTCCTTCAACCTGGCTAACTTTGCCTGGTCACCGCCGGCGATCTGCCTGATTCGCTGCTGCATCCTCTCCATAGATGTCCTTCTGAGTGGTTCGGTGCTAGCTTTGGAAGATGGGAGGAGAGATGGTGGTCTTGCAATAGAGAAGAGGGAGAGGCGAGACGGTGGTTTTGGAATGGAGATGATGGAGAGGAGAGGAGGTGGTTTTGCAATGGAGAAGATCAGAAGAGGGAGAGCAGAGACGGTGGTTTTGGAATGGAGATGATGGAGAGGAGAGGAGGTGGTTTTGCAATGGAGAAGATCAGAAGAGGGAGAGGCGAGACGGTGGTTTTGGAATGGAGATGATGGAGAGGAGAGGAGGTGGTTTTGCAATGGAGAAGAGGGAGAGGAGCGTGCGGTAGCGATTTAGGATTGGACGAGAGGGCCGGCGCGCTGTGACTGGATCAAAATCAAAATCAATTTACCCTTCAATTAAGAAAGCGACCCCACATTAACTAGTCTCCCTTTTATTCTAGGTCATAATTGACCATGATTTTCGCACATAAAATATATGTTATACGTTGCAAAAATAATATAATTTGAAAGTACATTCAGATACGAACCAAACTATACAATTTTTGGTGACATGCATTCACATTTTGCTTGTCAAATACAGTACGTGGTCAAACTTTGACCCAAAATACGCAAAACAACAAAAACATACTTCCAAGACCAGCGCTGCTCTTCCGCTCTTCTACTCTTAAACCACCGCCGCTCCTCTCCTATTCCAATATAAATGCAGCGCCGCTCCTCTCCTCTTCCATTTCAAAACCACCGCCCCTCCTCTCCTGTTCCAGTCCAAAACCAACATCGCTCCTCTCCCGTTCTAATCCAAAACCAGCGTTGCTCCTCTCCTCTTCCATTCAAAAACCACCGCCGGCGAGTGAAGGTGCTGTGGAGAAGTAGATCGATGGAGGAGTACAACCGATACGTGAGGATCGCAGACGGCGACCCTGTGAAGCTAGCTAGGATGTTGGAGATACAGTCTTGGTTTGACAACAAGGACCAACTAGCGGCGACGGCGACATCCATGGCCAAATATCTGCAACAGAGCGAAAAGGCGGCGATACTCCCGGAGGGAGTCGCGCTGGAGTACATAGAGCTGCTCCTCTGGGCCATGGAGCAAACAGATTCACCGAATCTGATCGTGAGGGAGCGGTGGTGGGAGTATCGATCCCAGATGGAGCATCCACCAGAGATTGAAGGATCGAGCATCTACAGGGTGCCGTTTGTGAGGGTGTCCTGCCAAAGCGAGCCGGTGGAGTCTTCGTCGACCGAACCCAACTGCAAGAGGAGAAAAGCAGTTGGCCTGACGACGCTTCCCCGCCATGGTCTCCCTCGCCGATCACATCGTCTCACGGGGCGGCTGTCTGCCGCCGAGGAATAGGAGGGGGCTGCCCCCCAGCCGAATAGTCGGGCAGGTTGTGAATTGTCAGGAGGAGCTTAGGGTTGTCAGTATTTGCAGGTTGTGAATTGTGTTTTGTGTTGTGTATTTTGAGAGTACTTTCAGATATGAATGTCTTTTGAATTTCAGATTTGCAGTATTGAGCATATGAAGTATTTTATGAATTCTAGAGATCTATTTTTAGCACTTAAAAAATGTAGTTTCATAGGAGTATAAAAGTGCAGACAATGTGATTCTCAGAGAAGAAACAGCAAGTTTCAGTTTCAGATAAGAAACTGCAAGTTCAGTTTTAGATAAGAAACTGCAACTTTCAGAGGCAGAGCATTTATATTAACACGGCCTTTTCAAACAGGGTTAACATCATGTTGGAAGTTTTATTCATGGTCGAAAATGGAACTACCAGCCAGTTAACATCATGCTGATCAACATTCATGCATAGCACATCTTCATATGATGCACAGTCAAAATGCCCCCACAATGTCGAGTGTGCGAAACACAGAGAAAACGAGGGACGAAGTTTTGGCAAGTGTTGGACGTGGTTTTGGGCTGCCCCGTCTAGGCTTTCATTTTTAACATGCGTAGCCCACGACCTCGGATGGGAGGTCCATAGGCCTGTTTGTATTTTCTTAGGGCCGTCATGTATCGACCGGCCTATGGACCTCCCATCCGAGGTTTTATTTTTGGCAGCCCAATTTATGTATTTTTTTGAAGAAAACGCAGAGGTCTGTTCTATTTTTCTATATAAGAATAGGAACGCTAGGTCCAACTTATGTTTTCCTTCTAACTATATTATATATATTTAAATTATTTTATACGTTATTATATATTATTTTTATTGTCATCGTATATTTAACAGATACTTACATATGTGAGAAAACAATATCCCACATCTTATTAACATATAAAAATAATTTCTTAACAAATAAAATCATGGATTGTTTTGGCACGAAAATCCTAGTGATTGTGTACAAAATCTTGGTAAGATTGAAGGAAGAATGTAATAATATCACTTATTATTTAAATATATTTCTAACAAAATGCTCAGCCCGTTTTTATTTTTTGATAACATTGCTGGCCCAACCCAACATTATAATTAGAATCAGCCCAGCAAAATCGTGTATTTCGAGAAAGTGCAAATGGCCTGTAATTTTTTAGGAAATAAAATAAATGGGCCGCATGGACGCTACATTATTTGTTCACCCAGCCGAGCTAATGGGTGTAATTCAAAAAAAGATCAAATTGACTGTAAATTCTACCGCGCAAAAAAAAGACTGTAAATTCTGAAAATGGGTTGAATACGTGCCACATTTTTGGAGGCTGAAATGTGGGCCAATAGGTCGAAGCCAACGCAAGTCGTTGTCAATTTAGTCAACAAATGATTCTGACATGTTAGCCGTTGGATTTACATCCAACGACCGGCATCCATCTTCAATCTCTCGTCTTCTTCCTCCAGCGCCGCCGGGACCACCTCCCGCCTCCTGCTGCTAGCAGCTCTGCTTAGCATGCTTCGCTATGAAGCGCTACTCCACCGTTGGCCAGGCCATCGCTCCACCCCTCCACACCTCCTGTTCTTCTCCACCGACTGCCGAACCACACCGCACTAGAACCAGTTAACCCTCGTACTCCTCTCCGTCTGTGACACTTCCCGCGTCTTCCCATCTCCGGCTCATTGCTGTCCGGGGCCTCGCCGTCGTCCACCACCTTGGATGTGCTCGGCGCGGCGTGGTCAACATGGTCAACGAACGGCACCATCGGAAGTAGACTGTGCGTGGAGAGGCTGACATCTGGGTCCACGGCCGCACACAAGGAAATGCCTCCTTATTACGCGCAAAATAATGATTCCTCCACCTGACATCTGGGACCCACCGGAAGGGCCTCTGTATTTTGCGAAAATAACATGCCCCCCCGCTGACATGTCGGACCCACCAGCTATCTTCGCACGCAAGGAAGAGCCTCCTTATTACGCACAAAAAAATGAATACTCCCCCTGCCAGCTGGAACCCAGCATAGTGGGAGGCTGACTTATGGGCCTATCAAGTTGACGGGGACGGAGGGCTTTGTCAACTTAGTCAATATGAACGATTCTAGCTCCTGTTACCGTACGATGTTCATCCAACGGCCATAGTGCTTCTTCAACCTCTGGTCTTCTTGCTCCAGCCACCCAAACCAGCGCCGGTTGTGCCACGTGCTCCTGCCTCCCGTGGCCGGCTGCGATGCCGCGGAGGCCTCACCGCCCCCTACTACTCCCACCGCTGGCCAGGCCATCCCTCTACTCACCCACACCCCCTGTTATTCTGCGGCGACAGCAGCCTCACACAGCAGCCGAACCAGTGAACCCTCGTACTCCTCTTCGCGTGGGCATCCACTGCTGCGTCTTCCCCGGCTCCGAGTCGTCCCCTTCCTAGTCCTCGCCGTCATCCACCGCCGTGGTGCTCTCGGCGCGGCGTGGTCAATGTGGTCAAGGAACGACTTCCATCGGACGTGGACTGTACGTGGAGAGGCTGACAGCTGGGTCCACGGCCGCAGCAAGGAAGTGCCTCCTTATTACGCGCAAAGTAATGATTCCTCCACCTGACAACAGGGACCCACCGGACGGGCCACCGTATTTCGCGAAAAAAACGTTTCCCCTGAATGTTGGGACCCACCAGCTACATCTTCGCACGCAAGGAAATGCCTGACAGTCGGGACCCACCTGGTCGAAGTGTACGTAGCGTTGTCATTCTGGTCGCAAACGTGTACGTACATATATACTGGTGGATATCGAGGCGCGCACGTGTCGTAGTAGAGGCGCGTACGTGTCGTAGTAGAGGCGCGCACGTAGCACGTACACGTACGTACATCGGCCATGGTGCAAGAAAGAAAATATGGCCATGTATGTGTACATACGGGCGGGGTCTCGAACGCCTACTCGCGCATACGTACGGCCAGGGCTCGTGTGCATGGCTGGGTCAGAACGGAGAAACAGCGTCGTCGTGTTCATGGGGAGGCAACGGAATGCATCGTGTTCATGGGGAGGCAACGGAATGCGTCGTGTTCATGGGGAGGCAACGGAATGCGTCGTGTTCATCGGGAGGCAACGGAACGCGTGAGAGCCAACCGGCTGGGTCAGAACGGAATGCGTGGTTGTGTTCATCGGGAGGGCTTGGACGGAATAGGCGATGGAAACAAGGCCTGGCATACCGAAAAATGGAGGAAACAGACCTCCTATGTTCGGAACGGGGTCCTGTTGATCGGGAGGGGTGTGGCATACCGCAAAACGGAGGAAACGGACCTCCTACGGTCGAAACGGGGGTCGTGTTGATCGGGAGGGGTGTGGCGTACCGCAAAACGGAGGAAACAGACCTCCTACGGTCGAAACGAAGGTCCTGTTGACCGGGAGGGGTATGGCGTACCGCAAAACGGACGAAACGGACCTCCTACGGTCGAAACGGGGGTCCTGTTGATCGGGAGGGGTGTGGCGTACCGCAAAACGGACGAAACGGACCTCCTACGGTCGAAACGGGGGTCCTGTTCATTGGGAGGGGTGTGGCGTACCGCAAAACGGGACTCCACGGGATACTGTTCATCTCCACCGTCGACCTCCTCCAGCCTCCACGGGCTAGCATCGACCTCCTCCAGCCTCCACGGGCTCCTGTTCATCCAGCCTCCACCGCGCGCTACTCCACCAGCTACTGTTCAACCACCCCTCCACGGGCACCCCTCCACCGTCTACTGTTCATCCAGCCCTCCACACCACAGGGTCCTATTCAACCACCCCTCCACGGGCACCCCTCCACCGTCTACTGTTCATCCAGCCCTCCACACCACGGGTCATCCAATCGATCGGCTTCAATTAGTAGCAGTAGCGAAGGAATCGCTCGATCGGGTTCAGTTAACAGCCATCGATCGATCGCTCGGGTTCAGTAACGCGTAGCCTGCAGTGCAATCGCTCGGGTTCAGTTAGAGCCTAACGCCTCGCTCGGGTTCAGTTAGAGCCAACGCCTCGCACACACGCGTGTACGTGTACGAGAGAAACGCGCATCACTCGGCCCCGACCTCCCACCGTAACCGGGAACTCCCCGAAATTTTCCTTCCCCTCGCTTCTACCACGGTTTTTTCCGTCATGGACGGCCCAAAGAATGTCATGCAGCTGCGTCTCCGGCCCGCCCAGGACGAAAAGCCCATTTTCTGTCATGATTTTTTGTCATAGAAGTAGGAGCCCACCACATCTATGATGATACCGGGTTTTGTCACAATTATCGTCATAGAAGTCTCATATGTATGACAGAAAAAAAATTCGTTCGGCCCAAAATGTCACAGATGTGTCTTTTTTTGTAGTGTATAGAATGGTAATTGACTTTAGAAAATTAAATAAATTATACGTCTCCAACGTATCCATAATTTTTGATTGTTCCATGCTGTTTTATTATCAATCTTGGACGTTTTAATCATTTTATAGTCATTTTATATCATTTTATGGTACTAACCTATTGACATAGTGCCAAGTGCCAGTTGTTGTTTTTTCCATGTTTTTTAAATTGTAGGAAATCAATATCAGACGAAGTCCAAATGCCACAAAACTCCACGGAGAACTTTTATGGGCCAGAAGGAACACAATGGGCCCTGGTTGCACCTGGGAGGAGTCCCGAGGAGGGGACAACTCACCAGGGCGCGCCAGGAGGCCCAGGCGCGCCCTAGTGGGTTGTGCCCACCTCGGGTGCCCCCGGACCGCCTCTTTGCTCTATAAATACCCCAAAAATCCAGAAACCCTAGGAGAGTCGGTGAAATATCCATCCAGCCGCCGCAGAGTCCAGAACCACCAGATCCAATGTAGACACCATCTCGGATGGGGTTCACCACCTCCATTGGTGCCTCCCCGATGATGCGTGAGTAGTTCTTTGTAGACCTTCGGGTCCATAGTTAGTAGCTAGATGGCTTTCTCTCTCTCTTGCTGAATTGTCAATACAATGGTATCTTGGAGTGTAGCGACCAGACCTCAGACGGTCAAGTCTCTGTGCATCAGTGTCATCCCTGGATCAGTAATGCTGACACGCACAGTACTCGAAGGATTTATAACAGAGTAGCAATCACACACTTATTACATCGAATGTCTCAAAAGAGAACTTAATACAATAAATATGGCTTAAGGCCATCTGAAAACGATAACAGCGGAAGACTTGGAAGATAGGCGAGTCCATCAACTCCAATGGCATCACTGAGTATAGAACCACGACCTAAGGCACCTTACTCGTCGTCTGAAAAGTCTACAACATGAAACGTTGCAGCCCGAAAACGGGTCAGCACATGGAATATGCTAGCAATGTAACACATAGAGAGTAATGAACAGAATAATGCTATACTACATGCATATTTGGCTGGTGGAAAGCTCTATGGTTACAGTTTTGCGAAAAGCCAATTTTTCCCTACTGCAAAGGAATAAATTTTATTTAACTATCATGGTGGTTGTTAAACATTGAGAATGGGTGACACCATCTCAATCCCAATTAAGTTTCAACATTAATCCCAACAAAATTAATTAAAGTAACATGATGAGATTCACATGATAATCCAAGTACTAGATACTCAAGTTGTCCATAACCGGGGACACGACTAACCATGATTAGTTTATACACTCTGCAGAGGTTTGCGCACTTTTCCCCACAAGACTCGATCTCCTCCATTGGGATTCTCGCACTACATGATGTTTGAGAAACGGATGACCGAGACATAGTCTTTCAGAAGCGTTTGCACCTTACGATCGGGTAGACAGTACCACCTACAACCCCTACATCTGCTAGTCTACCACTATAAGAGTTCACACAACTTAATCAACTATGCTAGAGCCCATAATAGCTTGTGGCTGCACACGGAAGTTTCTAGCATGAATAATCTCATGATCCCTTTGAGCCTGGGTGGCGGTCCATAAAAAAACAGGGAATCGCTGGAATACCCAGGTGCCTCAATCCACCCAGATGTGTGTTTAAGTAGCCACCTTAAATTGAACCATTAATTAACAATCTCACATCTGTCATGGATACACTCACCCAATCCACGTCTACTAGCATAGCATAGAAATATAAGCAAACGTAGAAGTAACTCCCAAGGGTTTGGTAAAAAACAGGGCAATAGGTTCTACCTCATCAGCTACTTCCCAACCCACAATTTAATCAGATCCTAATCATGCAATTGTTTGAGGATTGATCTAATGCAATAAAACTGGGTGTGAAAAGAGGTATGATCAAAGTGTTACTTGCCTTGCTGATGATCCGTGAAACCTAGGGATTCGAAGTAGCAAGCGGCACACTCCGGGTACTCTACCGCAAACAAACAAGCATACAATAAGTACTCGTCTAATGCACGGGTAAAACTCAAATAAGAGATCTAACCAGAAAGTTCAACTTAAGAACTCCGGTTTGCGAAAAGAATCAAATCAAACGAAGCAACGAAAGTCAAACCGCAAAAGAAACAAGCTTCGTTTACTAATCTGGACCCAAGTCAAATTTTACAGTAGCAAAAACTTGTTTGAGTTGGTTAAACAGAAAGAGGGTTTCGAGACAAAACTCTAGGCGCTTGAATCGCCTGATTCCGACAAACGAGCGAAAAGTTAAACCAAAACGAAAAACAGATCGGAAATCGCGATCAGAAATAATCGCGGAAAATACAAGAAAAAAGAAAAACTGACGAACAGTTTAACGAACGGACGTTCGTTAACTGTAACTAAATGATGAACGCGTTCGTTAAAACGAACGAACGATCGAACGCTCGCTAAATAAGAAAACAAAAAAAACAAAACAAAACCGATCTAAAAAAATCTAGGGTTTTCTAAAAAAACCGAATCGGTTTTCTTCAGAAAACCGGGCGGCGGGCAGCTACCTCGGCTCGGGGCTCCGGCGAAGTCCGGCGGCTCCGGCGGGGCGACGGGAGGCGGCGTGGGGCGGCGGTGCTGCGGGCGTCGGCGGCGGCGGCTTTCCCGGCGGCGGCGACGACCTTGGGTGGCGGGGCGGCTCGGCGGTGGTGCAGCTCCGGCGGCGGGGCTGCGGGTTCGGTGGCGGGATGAGGGGCGGCGGCGGCTATTTAAGGAGGGGGCGCAGCTTGGGGAAGGGGGCGCCTCGGGAGGCGTGCTCCTCCCGGAGTCGGGCGGCGGCGGCGGTCTCCGATCCGGAGACGGCGGCGGGAGGCTGTGGCGCGGGCGGGCCGGCCTGGTTCGACTGGGCTTCGGCCTAGTCGGGCGCGCGGCAGTTTTTTTTTAACAATTCCGCCGAAACTGAGAAAAATTCTAGAAAATAAAATAAAATTCTAAAAATGCCAAAATAAATTTTTCACCGTCTAAATAAAATATTTAGAACAAGATGAACATTTTCTTGGCCCTAAAATGCAATTTTGAAAAACGTGCAATTTTCCTAAATTCAAATAAAATAGCAAAACTCCAAATAAAATAAGATTTGTTTTTTTTATTAAATCCTCAATATTTCTTATTTTTGGGAAAGTCATTTTATTCCATCTCTCTTATTTTTATAAATGAACTAATTGAAGATAAAATAAATAAAATCAAATGATCCTATTTTCAAAATTTAAGAAAACCCAAAAATGAAAATAACGAAATCCCCAACTCTCTCCGTGGGTCCTTGAGTTGCATAGAATTTCTAGGATCAAACCAAAAATGCAATAAAATATGATATGCAATGATGATCTAATGGGATGTTACAAACCTACCCCCCTTAAGATGAATCTCGCCCTCGAGATTCGGGTTGGCTAGAAAATAGGTGAGGGTGGTCGTTCCATAGATCTTCCTCTCGCTCCCAGGTGGCTTCATCCTCGGTATGGTGGCTCCACTGAACTTTGCAAAACTTGATAACCTTGCCGCGGGTGACTCGGCTGGCATACTCAAGAATCTTGACTGGTTTCTCCTCATAAGTCAAATCACTATCCAACTGAATCGCCTCCAGTGGCACTGTATCTCTCAGCGGTATATCAGCCATCTCTGCGTGGCACTTCTTCAACTGGGAAACGTGGAACACATCGTGAACTCCTGACAATCCTTCGGATAATTCCAACTTGTAAGAAACTTCTCCCATACGCTCCAAAACTTTGTATGGTCCTACAAAACGTGGCGCTAACTTTCCCTTAACTCCAAAGCACTTAACTCCCCGAAGTGGAGATACACGAAGATAAACTCTGTCTCCGATTTCGTAAACTGTCTCCTTACGTTTTGAATCCGCATAGCTCTTCTGTCTGGATCGGGCTACCTTGAGCCTATCGCGAATCAACTTCACCTTCTGTTCAGACTCCTTAATCAAATCTGGTCCAAACAACTGGCGGTCTCCAACTTCGTCCCATAACAATGGTGTTCTACACCTCCTTCCGTACAAAGCTTCGAAAGGGGCCATCTTCAAACTGGATTGATAACTGTCGTTGTAAGAGAACTCTGCATATGGCAAGTTATCGTCCCAACTAGATCCATAATCTAGCGCACAAGCTCTCAGCATGTCCTCCAGAATCTGATTGACTCTCTCGGTCTGTCCATCTGTCTGTGGATGAAAGGCTGTACTGAATTCTAGCCTGGTACCCAAAGTTTCATGTAACTGATGCCAGAACTTTGAGGTAAACTGGGTTCCTCTATCTGATACAATGCTCCTCGGAACTCCATGCAGACATACGATTCTGGTCATGTATATCTTTGCCAACTTAGCACTGGTGTAAGTGATCTTCACTGGGATGAAATGAGCTACCTTCGTCAAACGATCGACTACAACCCATATTGAGTCATAGCCTGAACGAGTCCTGGGCAATCCCGTGATAAAATCCATGCCTAGTTTATCCCACTTCCATTCGGGTATCGGCAATGGCTGTAGCAATCCTGCTGGCTTCTGATGCTCTGCCTTCACTCTCTGACATACATCACAAACTGCTACATACTCCGCAATATCCTTCTTCATTCCGGTCGACCAGAAAGTATCCTTCAAATCCAAATACATCTTGGTATTTCCTGGGTGAATCGAATACGGCGAGTCATGAGCCTCCTGTAGAATTAACTTCCTGATCTCCGGGTCATTAGGCACATAAACGCGGTCCTCAAACCATAAGGTATCATGCTCGTCCTCACGAAATCTCTTGGCTTTTCCTTTGCTCATCCTTTCCTTTATTCCGGCAATCTCCTTGTCTGTCTTCTGAGCTTCTCTCATCTTATCCATCAGAGTAGACTGTATCTCCAATGCTGCAACATAGCCTCTCGGAACTATTTCCAAACATAGCTCGCGAAGATCCTCGGCTAATTCCTTCGGTAACTCTGCGGTCATGAGTGTGTTGACATGGCTCTTGCGGCTCAACGCATCTGCTACTACGTTAGCCTTTCCGGGGTGATAATGCAATCTCATATCATAATCCTTTATGAGCTCCAACCATCTCCTTTGCCTGAGATTCAACTCCTTCTGCGTGAAGATGTATTTCAAACTCTTGTGATCCGTGTACACCTCACAGTGGTTTCCGATGAGAAAATGTCTCCATGTATTCAACGCATGTACTACGGCTGCTAACTCCAAATCATGCGTAGCGTAATTCATCTCATGGGGTTTAAGCTGTCGTGAAGCATATGAAACAACTCTTCCTTCCTGCATAAGCACTGCTCCAAGTCCTCGACGAGAAGCGTCGCAGTATACTTCATAATCCTTGCGTTGATCTGGCAGAATCAACACTGGTGATGTAACCAAATGTTTCTTCAACTCTTGGAAACTAGCTTCACATTCCTCAGTCTAGTTGAACTTGGTGTCCTTCTTCAACAGCTCCGTCATGGGCTTAGCAATCCTCGAGAAATTCTCAATGAGTCTCCGGTAGTTTCCTGCAAGTCCAAGAAAACTCCAGATCTCTCCAACTGATGTGGGTGATTCCCAGTTTTTCACAGTGTCGACTTTGGTGGGGTCTACTGCTATTCCTTCTCCGGATATAACATGTCCGAGGAATCCAACTTCCTTCAACCAAAACTCACATTTGCTGAACTTGGCGTATAACTGATGTTCTCTGAGCTTCTCAAGTACCAAACGCAAATGTTCCTTATGCTCCTCTTCATTCTTGGAGTAGACCAAAATATCATCAATGAACACCACGACGAACTTATCCAAAAACTCCATAAACACCTTGTTCATCAGGTTCATGAAATAGGCAGGTGTGTTAGTCAGACCAAATGACATAACAATATACTCGTACAGCCCATACCTAGTGGTAAAGGCCGTCTTAGGTATATCCTGCTCTCGAATCTTCAACTGATGGTATCCTGACCGCAAATCGATCTTGGAAAATACCTTAGCTCCTTGTAAGTGGTCAAACAGATCATTGATCATCGGTAGTGGGTACTTGTTTTTGATGGTCACTTCATTCAGTCCTCGATAATCAACAACCATCCTTAACGATCCATCCTTCTTCTCCACTAGAAGCACTGGCGATCCCCAAGGTGAAGAACTTGGGCGAATATAGCCTTTATTCAGCAACTCCTTAATCTGCTTCTTAATCTCCTCCAAATCCTTTGCGGGCATCCTATATGGTCTCTTAGATATTGGCCCTGTGCCTAGCAAAAGCTCAATCGAAAACTCAATGTCTCTATCCGGTGGCATGCCTGGCAACTCCTCTGGAAATACGTCAGGGAAATCCTTCACCACTGGTACTTCCTCCTGTACAACTCCTGATAAAGAATTCACCTGAGTCCTCTTCAGCACATGCCGGGATACATACTTGATCCTTCTTCCTTCTGGGGTGGTAAGCAAAATCGACTTACTAGCGCATTCAATGTTCCCTTCATACTTCGATAACCAATCCATGCCTAATATCACATCCAGTCCTTGTGATTCCAATACTATTAGGTCCAAGGGAATCACGTAGTTACCAATCCTTAATGGTAACCGATCACACCATAGACTAGCCATATACTCTGCTCCTGGCGAGGTTACTAACATGGGTGACCTAAGGGCTTGGGTTGGCAATTTATACTTATCCACAAATCCCCTTGATATGTATGAATGCGATGCACCAGTATCAAAAAGAACGAGTGCAGTAAATGACTTAACCAAAAACTTACCTATTACTGCATCTGGCTGGGCTTCAACCTCCTCCACGCTAACGTGGTTCACATGTCCTTTGTTGAAAGGGTTGGGCTTCTTCCCAGAGCTTCCATTGCCATTTCCATTCTTAGCTTCAGGACACTCATTAGCATAATGTCCAGTCTTCTGGCACTTGTAGCAAGTGACTTGGCTCAGATCTCTCTTAGCTGGGGTCGATGGGTTGGTACGGTTCTGTTCGTTGCTTCCTCCATTCCCATTACCATTCCTGGGTCCACTATGGTTGTGCGAACCTCCTGCTCCATGGGTATGCTGAAAAGGTCCTCCCGAATTCGGGGTAAAACGTGGCTTCTGATGAGCTCCAGAATTGTACTTCCCTTGTCCATACTTCCTCTTGCGGCTTTCAATCTGCTGCTGCTTCCCTTCAATCATGAGAGCTCTATCTACCAACTCCTGGTAGTTGTTGAAGGTTGCTACCATCAACTGCATGCTCAGCTCATCATTCAGCCCTTCCAGAAACTTCTCCTGCTTGGCTGCATCTGTAGCAATGTCATCTGGGGCATAACGTGCTAACTTACTAAAGTCCTCGACATACTGGCCTACGGCGCGTCCTCCTTGGCGTAGGTTGTGAAACTCACGCTTCTTCATGGCCATAGCTCCTGCTGAAACATGGGCAGTACGGAAAGCTTGCTGAAACTGGTCCCATGTGACAGTGTCGATGGGGTGAGTGGCCGTGTAATTCTCCCACCATGATGCTGCGGGTCCATCAAGCTGATGTGCGGCAAAACGCACTCTCTCCGCATCTGTGCATCCTGCAGTGGTCAACTCCCTTCCAACTTTGCGGAGCCAATCATCTGCAACAATCGGCTCGGTGCTACTGGAATACACCGGCGGATTTAGCCTCAAGAAACGGGTCAAATGATCAACAGGTGGTGGTGGTGGTGGGTTGTTGTCATTGCCTTGGTTCTGTACTAGTGCTTGCATCAAGACATTCTGCTGCTGAATCAACTGAGTGATCTCCGGTGGGAAAACAAATCCGGTGTCGTGTCTCGGAGGCATTTAATGGGTTTACAAAAGATGAGAATTTAGAATAGAATGAGGTCTAGAGAGAAAACACTACCCATATGCACATGAGACAAACACAATCAGTATCACTCAAATCAATTCAAACAAGGCATACAATAGATCTAACTATCGTCACAAAGTGCTCGGACTATACTATATACATGGGGGAATACTACTACTGATTATGGTGGTCTACTAGAAATTTTGATCGGTCGAAGACTCCATGATATCTGCTCCAGCTTCATCAACAAAGTCATCTTCACTGGGGTCCGAGTCGGTGTCGTCGATGATGATGTAGTTATCCGGGCAAGCGCAATCATCGTCTTCTCCTCCTGGTGCTGGGTCTCCCATGAATAATCCGATCTTCTTTATCAGGTCGTCATTCTTCTCCAACAACGTGGCGATCTCCTCCTCATATCCATCGCGCGTAGACTTGAGTTCTTCCTCCAACTCCGTGATCTTGGTCAATGCCTTCTTCAGATCTATCATGCATGTGCACATTTGGTTCTCCTGGCGTCGAATGTGCTGGTTTTGCTCCTGGATGAAATCTTCAATTGATCGATCCTTCTTGGTACTGATCATCTCCCATTGCTCATCTCGGCGCCCACAAATCTGGTAAATGGTATCCTTAAGCTCCTTGTGGTAAACTTCTCCAATGCGTCCCATGGTGATGTGGGCTGCCATGCTCTTTCCTAGACTCCAGGTTGGTGCATCAAAGGAAAACTCTATGGGCTCGGTGACGGGCATGAACGTCCTTCCTGGAACTTGAACTTGAATCATCCAATGCTCCTCTTCTGGTAGTGTGGCGTTGTAGGTTCCGGTGAAGCTTGGTATTCCGATGTTTAGGTATCTAGTGACTTCCTTCAAGTGGCGTCCAAAGGGTGTATCTTCATCTAGTTGCATGAACTTGTTCCTGGCATGCGCCATCCTAAAAGAGTAGAAAATGGAGAGGAGTCAGAAATGAGAAGAGAATAGTGATCTAGGGTTTAAGCTTAGTGGTCGTGTCCTACAGTCAGCGTGTGCTCTGATACCATCTTGTAGCGACCAGACCTCAGATGGTCAAGTCTCTGTGCATCAGTGTCATCCCTGGATCAGTAATGCTGACATGCACAGTACTCGAAGGATTTATAACAGAGTAGCAATCACACACTTATTACATTGAATGTCTCAAAAGTGAACTTAATACAATAAATATGGCTTAAGGCCATCTAAAAACGATAACAGCGGAAGACTTGGAAGATAGGCGAGTCCATCAACTCCAACGGCATCACTGAGTATAGAACCACGACCTAAGGCACCTTACTCGTCGTCTGAAAAGTCTGCAACATGAAACTTTGCAGCCCGAAAATGGGTCAGCACATGGAATATGCTGGCAATGTAACACATAGAGAGTAATGAACAGAATAATGCTATACTACATGCATATTTGGCTGGTGGAAAGCTCTATGGTTACAGTTTTGCGAAAATCCATTTTTTCCCTACTGCAAAGGAATAAATTTTATTTAACTATCATGGTGGTTGTTAAACATTGAGAATGGGTGACACCATCTCAATCCCAATTAAGTTTCAACATTAATCCCAACAAAATTAATTAAAGTAACATGATGAGATTCACATGATAATCCAAGTACTAGATACTCAAGTTGTCCATAACCGGGGACACAGCTAACCATGATTAGTTTATACACTCTGCAGAGGTTTGCGCACTTTTCCCCACAAGACTCGATCTCCTCCATTGGGATTCTCGCACTACATGATGTTTGAGAAATGCATGACCGAGACATAGTCTTTCAGAAGTGTTTACACCTTACGATCGGGTAGACAGTACCACCTACAACCCCTACATCTACTAGTCTACCACTGTAAGAGTTCACACAACTTAATCAACTATGCTAGAGCCCATAATAGCTTGTGGCTGCACACGGAAGTTTCTAGCATGGATAGTCTCATGATCCCTTTGAGCCTGCGTGGCGGTCCATCAAAAAACAGGCAATCGCTGGAATACCCAGGTGCCTCAATCCAGCCAGATGTGTGTTTAAGTAGCCACCTTAAATTGAACCATTAATTAACAATCTCACATCTGTCATGGATACACTCACCCAATCCACGTCTACTAGCATAGCATAGCAATATAAGCAAACGTAGAAGTAACTCCCAAGGGTTTGGTAAAAAACAGGGCAATAGGTTCTACCTCATCAGCTACTTCCCAACCCACAATTTAATCAGATGCTAATCATGCAATTGTTTGAGGATTGATCTAATGCAATAAAACTGGGTGTGAAAAGAGGTATGATCAAAGTGTTACTTGCCTTGCTGATGATCCGTGAAACCTAGGGATTCGAAGTAGCAAGCGGCGCACTCCGGGTACTCTATCGCAAACAAACAAGCATACAATAAGTACTCGTCTAATGCACAGGTAAAACTCAAATAAGAGATCTAACCAGAAAGTTCAACTTAAGAACTCCGGTTTGCAAAAAGAATCAAATCAAACGAAGCAACGAAAGTCAAACGGCGAAAGAAACAAGCTTCATTTACTAATCTGGACCTAAGTCAAATTTTACAATAGCAAAAACTTGTTGGAGTTGGTTAAACAGAAAGAGGGTTTCGAGACGAAACTCTAGGCGCTTGAATCGCCTAATTCCGACAAACGAGCGAAAAGTTAAACCAAAACGAAAAACAGATCGGAAATCGCGATCAGAAATAATTGCGGAAAATCCGAGAAAAAAGAAAAACTGACGAACAGTTTAAGGAACGGACGTTCGTTAACTGTAACTAAACGATGAACGCGTTCGTTAAAACGAACGAACGAGCGAACGCTCGCTAAATAAGAAAACCGAAAAAAACAAAACTAAACCGATCTAAAAAAATCTAGGGTTTTCTAAAAAAACGAATCGGTTTTCTTCAGAAAACCGGGCGGCGGGCGGCTACCTCGGCTCGGGGCTCCGGCGAAGTCCGGCGGCTCCGGCGGGGCGACGGGGCTGCGGGCGTCAGCGGCGGCGGCTTTCCCGGCGGCGGCGGCGACCTTGGGTGGCGGGGCGGCTCGGCGGCGGGGCGGGTCCGGCTGCGGGGCGGGTTCCGGCTGCGGGGCTGCGGGTTCGTTGGCGGGGTGAGGGGCGGCGGCGGCTATTTAAGGAGGGGGCGCGGCTTGGGGAAGGGGCGCCTCGGGAGGCGTGCTCCTCCCGGACTCGGGCGGTGGCGGCGGTCTCCGATCCGGAGACGGCGGCGGGAGGCGGTGGCGCGGGCGGGCCGGCCTGGTTCGGCTGGGCGTCGGCCTAGTCGGGCGCTCGGGAGTTTAAAAAAACAATTCCGGTGAAACTGAGAAAAATTCTAGAAAATAAAATAAAATTCTAAAAATGCCAAAATAAAATTTTCACCGTCTAAAAAGAACATTTAGAACAAGATGAACATTTTCTTGGCCCTAAAATGCAATTTTGAAAAACGTGCAATTTTCCTAAATTCAAATAAAATAGCAAAACTCCAAATAAAATAAGATTTGAATTTTTTATTAAATCCTCAATATTTCTTATTTTTGGGAAAGTCATTTTATTCCCTCTCTCTTATTTTTATAAATGAAATAATTGAAGATAAAATAAATAAAATCAAATGATCCTATTTTCAAAATTTGAGAAAACCCAAATATGAAAATAACGAAATCCCCAACTCTCTCCGTGGGTCCTTGAGTTGCGTAGAATTTCTAGAATCAAACCAAAAATGCAATAAAATATGATATGCAATGATGATCTAATGTATAACATTCCAAATTGAAAATTTGGGATGTTACATGGAGATCCATATGATGTAACTCTTTTTGCGGTGTGTTTGTTGGGATCTGATGAACTTTGAGTTTATGATCAGTCATATCTTTTTATATCCATGAAAGTTATCTGAGTTTCTTTGATCTCTTATAGCCTTGTATTTCTTCTCCGATATTTGGGTTTTGTTTGGCCAACTTGATCTATTTATCTTGCAACAGGAAGAGGTGCCAGGTAGTGGGTTCGATCTTATGGTGCTTGATCCCAGTGACAGAAAGGGAAACAACACATATGTATAGTTGCTACTAAGGATAAAAATATGGGATCTATATCAACGCAATAGATAAATGGATCTTGTCTACATCATGTCATCGTTCTTATTGCATTACTCCATTTTTCCATGAACTTAATACACTAGATGCACGCTGGATAGCGGTCGATGTGTGGAGTAATAGTAGTAGATGCAGGCAGGAGTCGGTCTACTAATCTTGGACGTGATGCCTATGTAATGATCATTGCCTGGATATCGTCATAATTATTTGAGGTTCTATCAATTGCCCAGCAGTAATTTGTTTACCCACCGTTTGCTATCTTTCTCGAGAGAAGCCACTGGTGAAACCTACGCCCCCTAGTCTTCTTTCTCATATATTTGCTTGTGATCTACTTTTCCTTTGCATTTTTATTCAGATCTATTAAACCAAAAATACAAAAATACTTTGCTGCATTTTATTTTATTTGTGATCTATTATTTCAATCTGTTACAAATTTTTGGCATCGTTACCCGAAAGGGATTGACAACCCCTTTAACACGTCGGGTTGCGAGGTGTTGTTATTTGTGTGCAGGTGCTGTTTATGTTGTGCTGCTTGGTTCTCCTACTAGTTTGATAACCTTGGTTTCTTCACTGAGAGAAACACCTACCGTCGTTGTGCTGCATCATCCCTTCCTCTTTGGGGAAATACCGACATAGTCGTAGCACACAGGGGCTTTTCTGGTGCTATAGTCAAAGAGCAATCAAAAGGAATTTCTGGCGCCGTTGCCGGGAGGATCTTCAACATATACCAGGTTCTAATCACAAATCTCATCTCCTTGCAATTTACATTATTTGCCATTTGCCTCTCGTTTTCCTCTCCCCCACTTCACAAAAATTTGCCGTTTTATTCGTCCTCTTTCTCGATTGCCTTTTTCTCGTCAGATCTCATGTTTGCTTGTGTTGCCATGTTCCTTCTATTGGCTTGCATATTTGCTTGCTAATAATCTATTGATATGGATCCCCATCCACTTGCTAATCATTTTAAAATGTCCAATCATGATGAACCAATTTCTAGTGAGCTGAGTGCACTAGATTATCTTTATGAAGTTTTGCTTGAGATTCGTAAATCTAAAAATTGTGATGAAGAAATTTATGAAGTGATTCATGATAGCTCCTTGAATGAAAAGCATGATTGCAATAATTTTACTATAAATTGATCATGATTGGGCTGATAATATTTCTTATGACCTTGAAAATTTATTTAAGCCTCATAATTAATATGTTTGCGATAATATTGAAAGTGGGTTTGGAAGAGTGTCAACTTTAGCTAAAATAATCCCACTATTTTGGAAGAGTGTCAACTTTGCATGCATGTGGATCATAAAGAGAAAATTTTATATGATAGTTATATTATTGAATTTGATTATGATTCTACATATAATTATTATGAGAGAGGAAAATATGGTTGTAAAATTTTTCATGTTATTAAATTTCCTCTCGTTGTGTTGAGATTGTCAATGTTTTATTCCTCTCCTTTGCATATGCTACATATTTCTTGTCTTGATAATTTGTTTTCCTATAAAATTCCTATGCATAGGAAGTATGTTAGACTTAAATGTGTTTGTCACATGTTTCATGATGCTCACTTTGTGTTTCAATTATTGTCTGTTGTGTGAGCATCGTTGAAATATTATGCCTAGCTAAGTGCGTAAAACTATAGCGCTTGTTGGGAGGCAACCCAACGAATAAATTTTATTTTTGCTTTTTGCTTTATGTTCTTGTGTGTTTACACAATTATGCTACTGGTATGATTGTGTTTTTATGTTTTAATTAGTGTTTGTGCTAAGTAGAATCAATAGGATCTTATTGGGTGATAGTTGTTTGATCTTGCTGAAAAAGACAGAAACTTTATGCTCACGAAAATAATTGTTAAAAATCACCAGAATGTGATAAAATGCCAATTATTTTTGCAGAAGATCAATATACAAAGTACCCAGGTTTTCCTTGTTTTTCAGAATTGTTGGAGTTCCAGAAGTATTCGAACAAATCATATTGCTACAGACTGTTCTGTTTTGACAAATTCTGTTTTCTTTGTGTTGTGTGCTTATTTTGATGGCTCTATGGTTTTTTTGATGGGTTTTTGCCATAGAAAAGTTTGAATATAGTAGATATAATAAAAAACAAAATAATAATTAGTTTGATACAGCACTTATAGTAGTGATTTATTTTTCTTACACTAACGGATCTCACGAAGGTTTTGTTGAGTTTTGTGTGATTGAAGTTTTCAAGTTTTGGGTTATCTTATGATGGATGAAATAAGGATAGAAGAGCCTAATCTTTGGGATGCCCCGACATCCCAAGCTACTATCAAAGAATGAGCAACCAACTAAGCTTGGGGATGCCCCCGAGTGGCATCCCCTCTTTCTTCTAACAACTATCGGTATTTTACTCGAGACTATATTTTTATTCGTCACATGATATGTGTTTTGCTTGGAGCGTCTTGTATGATATGAGTCTTTGCTTGTTTTATTTTGCGTTTTAAGTCATCAATCCTTGCTGGACACACCTATTTGAGAGAGCCAAAATTATATCATGACTTGTTATAATTGCTCTCTGTGCTTCACTTAAATCTTTTATGAGCTAGGACTTGATCTAGTGCTTCACTTATATCTTTTTGAGCACGGTGTGCTTTGTTATTTTTGAAGAAATGCTCTCTTGCTTCACTTAGATTTATTTGAGAGTTTGTAAAATTTTGAAGAAATTCTCTCTTGCTTCACTTAAATTATTTTGAGAGAAAGAAAATTTGTTTTGCTCATGATCTTCACTTATATTTGTTTGAGCATATGAAAAGCAACACATGAAAATTAGTCCCAAAGTGATAGATATCCAAGAAGGATAAAGAAAAAAATGTCATGAAGATCATTGGACAAAATAAACTTGATTCTTAGTAATAGTTTGAGATATGATGATGTGATATGTGAGTTATGTTGATGAGTAATTGTGCTCTAGTAAGAATATTGGTGTTAAGGTTTGTGATTCCCTATGCATGCACGAAAGTCAATAATCATGCAATAAAAATGATATCCTACTTGTGGTGCATTATTCGGTGTTAATTATGCTTAATGCTTGCTTATGATATTATTCGTTTCTTGGTTGGTCGCTTCTCAATATTTTTGCTAGCCTTCATTTTGCACTAAGTATGAGCTCCACTTGTGCATCCAAAATCCTTTAAACCAGTTTTGCCACATGAGTCCACTATATATACCTATATGCGGTATTCTTTTTCCATTCTAAGCAAATTTGCATGTGCCATCTCTAATTTTAAAAATAAACTTCTCTTTTGTGTGTTTGTTTCGCTCGCGGAACAGTAACGGGTGGCTAATATTTTCCATGCTGGATGTGTTATTCTCACGATGAGTGTTTATTCACTTGTCATTGCACGAGAGTAAGGCAAGGTTTTAGGGATGCCCAGTCCCTAAATGCAAAAATGAATTTACTTTATGTTGTCAAATAATAAATTCCTTGGAAAGTGTTGGTATGGAGGGCACCCGTGGATACGGTTAGCCATGGAAAGTGAAAGAATGGTGGAAAAAGGAATAAACTTTATTTTCTATTTGGGAACTGCCAATGGCATATCTAGCATGGAAAGTGTTGGGAACTCTGAGTCGTTTTCGTTGGTGGGATGGATACACCTCCCAAAATGTTTTTATCTCTAATTTTTTCTCTTTGAGCTCTGGCACCTCTACAAATCCCTACTTCCCTCTGCGAAGGGCCTTTCTTTTACTTTATGCAATTTTTATTTTGAATTTGTGTCTCCATCTTCTCTTATAAAAGCACCACCTAAGAGGCAATATGATCGTACTTAAGTATTGGGTGTAGCTAATATTTGAGTCTGTTTCATGAATGGATCAATGTTTGAGCATGATGGGCTAGGGATAACTTGTTTTAGCGTTGATATTTTAAAAGACATGGTTACTTGTTGATATACTTGAGTATCTAAATTATTATGTCAAAACTAGACTATTGCTTTGAATCACATAAAAGTCCAAATGTCCATGCTATAAAGAAAAGAATATGATATGACATGATAAACAACACTCCACATCAAAAATTCCATTTTTATCACTTACCTACTCGAGGATGAGCAGGAGTTAAGCTTGAGGATGCTGATACGTCTCCAACGTATCTATAATTTTTGATTGTTCCATGCTATTTTATTATCAATCTTGGATGTTTTATAATCATTTAATAGTCATTTTATATCATTTTTTGGTACTAACCTATTGACATAGTGTCAAGTGCCACTTGTTGTTTTTTCCATGTTTTTTACATCACAGAAAATCAATACCAGAGGGAGTCCAAATGCCATGAAACTCCACGGAGAATTTTTATGGGCCAGAAGGAACACAACAGGCCCTGGTTGCACCTGGGGGGAGTCCCGAGGAGGGGACAACCCACCAGGGTGCGCCAGGAGGCCCAGTCGCGCCCTGGTGGGTTGTGCCCACCTCGGGTGCCCCTGGACCGCCTCTTTGCTCTATAAATACCCAAAAAATCAAGAAACCCTAGGGGAGTCAACGAAATATTCATCCAGCCGCCGCAGAGTCCAGAACCACCAGGTCCAATCTGGACACCATCTCGGATGCGGTTCACCACCTCCATTGGTGCCTCTCCGATGATGCGTGAGTAGTTCTTTGTAGACCTTCGGGTCCGTAGTTAGTAGCTAGATGGATTTCTCTCTCTCGCTAAATTCTCAATACAATGGTCTCTTGGAGATCCATATGATGTAACTCTTTTTGCGGTGTGTTTGTAGGGTTCTGTTGAACTTTGAGTCTATGATCAGTCATATCTTTTTATATCCATGAAAGTTATTTGAGTTTCTTTGATCTCTTATATGCATGATCTCTTATAGCCTCGTATTTCTTCTCTGATATTTGGGTTTTGTTTGGCCAACTTGATCTATTTATCTTGCAAAGGGAAGAGGTGCCTGGTAGTGGGTTTGATCTTACGGTGCTTGATCCCAGTGACAGAAAGGGAAACAACATGTATGTATCGTTGCTACTAAGGATAAAAGGATGGGATCTATATCTATGCAATAGATAAGCGGTCTTATCTACATCATGTCATTGTTCTTATTGCATTACTCCGTTTTTCCATGAACTTAATACACTAGATGCATGCTGGATAGCGGTCGATGTGTGGAGTAATAGTAGTAGATGCAG
The DNA here is from genome assembly GCF_002575655.3 of Aegilops tauschii subsp. strangulata. Taxonomy (NCBI): domain Eukaryota; kingdom Viridiplantae; phylum Streptophyta; class Magnoliopsida; order Poales; family Poaceae; genus Aegilops; species Aegilops tauschii. The sequence goes on along the minus strand of NC_053036.3, from coordinate 425,476,150 downwards.
GCAGGAGTCGGTCTGCTAATCTTGGACGTGATGCCTATGTAATGATCATTGCCTGGATATCGTCATAATTATTTGAGGTTCTATCAATTGCCCAACAGTAATTTTTTTACCCACCGTTTGCTATCTTTCTCGAGAGAAGCCACTAGTGAAACCTACAGCCCCCGAGTCTTCTTTCTCATATATTTGCTTGCAATCTACTTTTCCTTTGCATTTTTATTCAGATCTATTAAACCAAAAATACAAAATACTTTGCTGCACTTTATTTTATTTGCGATCTGTTATTTCAATCTATTACAAATTTCTGGCATCGTTACCCGAAAGGGATTGACAACCCCTTTAACACGTCGGATTGCGAGGTGTTGTTATTTGTGTGCAGGTGCTGTTTACGTTGGGCTGCTTGGTTCTCCTACTGGTTCGATAACCTTAGTTTCTTCACTGAGGGTAATACCTACCATCACTGTGCTGCATCATCCCATCCTCTTTGGGGAAATACCGACGTAGTCCTAGCCGGCGGGAGCTTTTTTGGCGCTATAGTCAGAGAGCAATCAATAAAGCAACTAGAAAAGATCGTTACCATCTGCCTTTTATTGATCAAATGCTAGAAAGATTATCTAAGCACACACAGTTTTGCTTCCTTGATGGATATTCTGGTTTTTCACAAATACCTGTTTCTCAACCTGATCAAGAAAAGACCACTTTTACTTGTCCCTTTCGAACTTATGCTTATATATAGACGTATGCCTTTTGGTTTATGCAATGCACCTGCTACATTTCAAATATGTATGACTGCTATATTCTCTGACTTTTGTGAAAAGATTGTCGAGGTTTTCCTGGATGGCTTCTCTGTTTATGGGAAGTCTTTTGATGATTGTTTAAGCAATCTTGATCGAGTTTTGCGGAGATGTGAACAAACAAGTCTTGTCTTGAATTGGGAGAAGTGCCACTTTATGGTTAATGAAGGTATTGTCTTGGGTCATAAAATTTCTGAAAGAGGTATTGAAGTGGACAAAGGTAAGGTTGATGCAATTGAGAAAATGCCATGTCCTAAAGATATCAAAGGTATTCGTAGTTTCCTAGGTCATCCTGGTTTCTATAGGAGATTTATCAAAGACTTTTCTAAATTTTCTAGGCCTCTTATGAATCTTTTGCAAAAGGATGTTCCTTTTGTTTTTGATGATGATTGTTTAGAAGCCTTCGAAACACTCAAGAAAGCCTTAATTTCTGCACTTATTGTTCAACCACCTGATTGGAACTTGCCTTTTGAAATTATGTGTGATGCTAGTGATTATGCTGCTGGTGTTGTTCTAGGACAAAGAGTTGATAAGAAATTGAATGTTATTCATTATGCTAGTAAAATTCTAGACAATGCTCAATGACATTATGCAACTACTGAAAAAGAATTCCTAGAAGTGGTGTTTGCTTGTGATAAATTTAGATCTTACATTGTTGATTCAAAAGTAATTGTTCACACCGACCATGCTGCTGTTACATATCTTATGGAAAAGAAAGATGCTAAACCTAGACTTATTCGATGGGTTCTCTTGCTACAAGAATTTGATTTACATATCACTGATAGAAAAGGAGCTGACAACCCCGTAGTCGATAACTTGTCTAGGCTTGAAAATGTGCTTGATGACCCACTACCTATTGATGATAGTTTTCCTGATGAGCAGCTAGCTGCAATAAATGTTTCTAATAATACTCCTTGGTATGCTGACTATAGAAAGGTCTACCAAATATAATGGGACAAAAATCATCTTGTGGGGACCCAAGAACAAGAAAGTCAGTAGGGTATTTTATTTTCCCACACAACACTTCAACATCTGTAACAATCCCAATTGGTTATATAGTATATCTATTGGCAAGCTTAATAGTAACATCAATATATCTTCTATTTCAGCAGGTGCAATATCATTCATAATTTCTTGATATAAAGTAAAAGGAATTGTACTCACACTAGCACCCACATCACATAAGCCATGATAACTATAATCTCCTATTTTAACCGAAACAACAGGCATGCCAACAACTGGTCTATGTTTATCTTTAATACGAGTTTAGCAATTCTAGCAGCTTCATCACATAAATAAATAACATGCCCATCAATATTATCGACCAAGAGAACTTTAACCATAGCAATACTAGGTTCAAATTTAATTTGTTCAGGGGGTGTAGGTGTTCTAGTATAACTCTTACGAACCACAGTTGAAGCTTTAGCATGATCCTTTATTCTGATAGGAAAAGGTGGTTTCTCAATATAAGCAGTAGGAACAATAGGATCAACATTATAAATAATAGTTTCTTCTTTAACTTTTATAGGTTCTACGACTTTAACTTCAATTGGAGGATGATATTTAAACCACTTCTCCTTAGGGAGATCAACATGAGTAGCAAATGATTCACAGAAAGAAGCTACTATCTCAGAGTCAAGTCCATATTTAGTGCTAAATTCACGAAAAGCATCGATATCCATAAAATATTTAACACAATCGAACTTAAGGTTTATACCTGACTCATTACCTTCGTCGAGTTCCCAATCTTCAGAGTTGCATTTAATTCTTTCCAATAAATCCCATTTGAATTCAATATCCTTCTTCATAAAAGAACAGTACAAGAAGTATCGAGCATGGATTGATCATTACGAGAAAGTCGAGCATAAAAATTTTGAATAATAATTTCTCTTGAGAGCTCATGATGGGGGCATGAATATAACTATAACGTTGACTTAAGCCTGCACCAAGCTTGAGAAATACTTTCTCATTCACGAGGCCAAAAATTATATATATATAGTTCCGATCATGATGAACCAGATGCATATGATAAAACTTCTGATGAAATTCCAATTTCAGTCGGTTGTAGTTCCATGATCCAATATCATCACATAGCCTATACCATGGCAATGCATTTCCCTTAAAATATAAAGGGAAGAGCTTATTATTGACATCATCCTCGGGCAAACCTGCAAGCTTAAATAATCCACAAACTTCATCCACATAGATGAGGTGCATATCGGGATGTAATGTTCCATCTCCTGCATAAGGATTAGCTAGCAGTTTCTCTATCATACCCGAAGGAATTTCATAATAAATATTTTAGTAGGTTCAGTAGGTTGAGGAGCAACTCTTTTCTCTACCGATCGAGGTGAAGATACCCCGAACAAGCCCCTCAAAGGATTATTTTCCATAGTGACAAGTGATAGTAAATTTTAGCACACTATATAAATGTTTACTTACCAGATTCCACTCACCAAAGGCGCTTCACTCCCCGGCAACGGCGCCAGAAAAGAGTCTTGATGACCCACAAGTATAGGGGATCTATCATAATCCTTTTCATAAGTAAGAGTGTCAAACCCAACGAGGAGCAGAAGGAAATGACAAGCGGTTTTCAACAAGGTATTCTCTGCAAGCACTGAAATTATCGGTAATAGATAGTTGTGTGATAAGATAATTCATAAGGTAAAGCAAGTAACAAAAGTAACTAAGGTGCAGCAAGGTGACTCAATCCTTTTTGTAGCAAAGGACAAGCCTGGACGAACTCTTATATAAAGCAAAGCGCTCCCGAGGACACATGGGAATTACTGTCAAGCTAGTTTTTATCATGCTCATATGATTCGCGTTCGTTACTTTGATAATTTAATATGTGAGTGGACCGGTGCTTGGGTGCTATACTTCCTTAGACAAGCCTCCCACTTATGATTAACCCCTCTCGCAAGCATCCGCAACTATGAAAGAATAATTAAGATAAATCTAACCATCGCATGAAACATATGGATCAAAATCAGCCCCTTACGAAACAACGCATAAACTAGGGTTTAAGCTTCTGTCACTCTAGCAACACCACTAGAGGGGGTTTCATGTAGTCGACGTTCACATAACACCACTAGAGGAAAGACAACATACATCTCATAAAAATATCGAACGAATACCAAATTCACATGATTACTTATAACAAGACTTCTCCCATGTCCTCAGGAACAAATGTAACTACTCACAAAGCATATTCATGTTCATAATCAGAGGAGTATTAATTATCATTAAGGATCTGAACATATGATCTTCCACCGAATAAACCAACTAGCATCAACTACAAGGAGTAATCAACACTACTAGCAACCCACAGGTACCAATCTGAGGTTTGGAGACAGAGATCAAATACAAGAGATGAACTAGGGTTTGAGAGGAGATGGTGCTGGTGAAGATGTTGATGGAGATTGACCCCCTCTCGATGAGAGGATCGTTGGTGATGACGATGATTTCCCCCTCCGGGAGGGATGTTTCCCCGGCAGAACAGCTCCGCCGGAGCCCTAGATTGGTTCTGCCCAAGTTTCGCCCCGAAACAGCGGCGCTTCGTCCCGAAAGCTTCCTTTTGATTTTTTCCATGTCAAAACACACCATATAGCAGAAGGTGGACACTAGAGGCCTGCCAGGGGTCCCACAAGGTAGGGGGCGCGCCCAGGGGGGTAGGGCATGCCCCCACCCTTGTGGATGGCTGGTGGCCCCCTCTGGTGCTTTCTTCGACCAATATTTTTTATATATTCGAAAATAATTCTCCGTGAAGTTTCAGGACTTTTGGAGTTGTGCAAAATAGGTCTCTAATATTTGCCCTTTTCCAGTCCAGAATTCCAGCTGCCGGCATTCTCCTTCTTCATGTAAACCTTATAAAATAAGAGAGGAAAGGCATAAGTACTGTGCTATAATGTGTAATAACAGCCCATAATGCAATAAATATCAATGTAAAAGCATGATGCAAAATGGACGTTGATACGTCTCCGACGTATCTATAATTTATGAAGTATTCATGCCATGCTTACAACAATTCTATATGATTTTGGTGTGATTTGATTAGAACTAACCCGGACTGACGCTGTTTTCAGCAGAACTACCGTGGTGTTGTTTTTGTGCAGAAATAAAGTTATCGGAACGAGCTGAAAATATACAGAGAATATTTTTGGAAAATATAAAAAATACTGGAAAGAAAAGATATCGAAGAGTAGTCCCGAGGCCACCACAAGGGTGGGGGCGCCCACCTAGGGCGCGCCCCCCTGCCTTCTCACCGCCTCATGGAACCTCTTGACTTGCCCCCGACGCCAAAAGCTCCTATAAATTGAGGAAACTCCAGAACAAAACCTAGATCGGGAGTTCCGTCGTCGTAAGCCTCTGTAGCCAAGAAAAACCAATCTAGGCCCTCTCTAGCACCCTACCGGAGGGGGCCATTGATGTATACTACACAACCTTCTTCTTGTAGATGTTGTTGGGCCTCCAAGTGAAGAGGTTTGTAGGACAGTAGCAAATTTCCTGGATTTCCTAAGGTTTATCAATCCGTGGGAGGCGTAGGATGAAGATGGTCTCTCTCAAGCAACCCTGCAACCAAATAACAAAGTGTCTCTTGTGTCCCAAACACACCCAATACAATGGTAAATTGTATAGGTGCACTAGTTCGGCGAAGAGATGGTGATACAAGTGCAATATGGATGGTAGATATAGGTTTTTGTAATCTGAAAATATAAAAACAACAAGGTAACTAATGATAAAAGTGAGCACAAACGGTATTGCAATGCGTTGAAACAAGGCCTAGGGTTCAGACTTTCACTAGTGCAAGTTCTCTCAACAATAATAACATAACTGGATCATATAACTATCCCTCAACATGCAACAAAGAGTCACTCCAAAGTCACTAATAGTGGAGAACAAACGAAGAGATTATGGTAGGGTACGAAACCACCTCAAAGTTATCCTTTCTGATCGATCTATTCAAGAGTCCGTAGTAAAATAACATGAAGCTATTCTTTCCGTTCGATCTATCATAGAGTTCGTACTAGAATAACACCTTAAGACACAAATCAACCAAAACCCTAATGTCACCTAGATACTCCAATGTCACCTCAAGTATCCGTGGGTATGATTATACGATATGCATCACACAATCTCAGATTCATCTATTCAACCAACACAAAGAACTTCAAAGAGTGCCCCAAAGTTTCTACCGGAGAGTCAGGACGAAAACGTGTGCCAACCCCTATGCATAAGTTCACGAGGTCACGGAACCCGCAAGTTGATCACCAAAACATACATCAAGTAGATCACGTGATATCCCATTGTCACCACAGATAAGCACATGCAAGACATACATCAAGTGTTCTCAAATCCTTAAAGACTCAATCCGATAAGATAACTTCAAAGGGAAAACTCAATCCATTACAAGAGAGTATAGGGGGAGAAACATCATAAGATCCAACTATAATAGCAAAGCTCACGATACATCAAGATCGTACCACCTCAAGAACACGAGAGAGAGAGAGAGATCAAACACATAGCTACTGGTACATACCCTCAGCCCCGAGGGTGAACTACTCCTTCCTTGTCATGGAGAGCGCCAGGATGATGAAGATGGCCACCGGTGAGGGATCCCCCCTCCGGCAGGGTGCCGAAATGGGTCTAGATTGGTTTTCGGTGGCTACAGAGGCTTGCGGCGGCGGAACTCCCGATCTAGGTTATGCTCTGGGGGTTTCTGTATATATAAGAGGTTTTGGCGCTGGGAACAAGTCAGGGGGTCTCCGGGCTGTCCACGAGGCAGGGGGTGGGCGCGCCCCCACCCTCATGGGCAGCCCGGGACTCTTCTGGTCCATCTCCGATGCTCCGTGGGCTTCTTCTGGTCCAAAAATAATCTCCGTCAAATTTCAGGTCAATTGGACTCCGTTTGGTTTTCCTTTTCTGTGATACTCAAAAACAAGCAAAAAACAGAAACTGGCACTGGGCTCTGGGTTAATAGGTTAGTCCCAAAATCATGTAAAATAGCATATAAATGCATATGAAACATCCTAGATGGATAATATAATAGCATGGAACAATCAAAAATTATAGATACGTTGGAGACGTATCAGCCATCATCACCGGAGGCCATGCAGGAGGATCCCGGAGGGGGCCATCATCACCATGGAGGCCAAGGACCAGAGGGAGAACCTCTCCCCATCTAGGGGGGAGGTCATGGAGGAGGAAGCACAAGCGAGGGAACCACTCCCCTTCTCTCTCTCGGTGGCACCGGAGTTCCATGGGGGGAACCATCGCCGCGGTGATCGTCTTCATCAACATCACCATTTTCATCACCATCCTCATCTCTTTTATGCGGTCCACTCTCCCGCACCGCTGTAATCCCCTACTTGAACATAGTGCTTTATGCCACATATTATGATCCAATGATGTGTTGCCATCCTATGATGTTTTGAGTAGATTTCTTTTGTCTTTTGGGCTGATTGATGATCTAGATTGGTTTGAGTTGTATATTTTATTTTGGTGTTGTCCTATGGTGCCTTCCGTGCCACGCACACGTGAAGGATTTCCGTTGTAGGGTGTTGCAATACGTTCATGATTCACTTATAGTGGGTTGCTTGAGTGATAGAAGCATAAACCCGAATAAGGGGGTTGTTGCGTATGGGATAAAGGGGACTTGATACTTTAATGCTATGGTTGGGTTTTACCTTAATGATCTTTAGTAGTTGCGGATGCTTGCTAGAGTTCTAATAATAAGTGCATATGATCCAAGAAGAGAAAGTATGTTAGCTTATGCCTCTCCCTCATATGAAATTGCAAAGACGACTACTGATCTTGTTAACAATTGCCTAGGATAATTCCGCACACCGACCCATCATTATTCCACACTCGCTATTTATAATATATAGTAATATATTCTAACTTTATGTTAACAGCATCTACTTTTATATTTTTGTTCTCTGATATCATGCAAAGTTATCCTCTTCATACCCACAACGTAGTTTTATTTCTCGTTTCTAGATGGAAGCAAACGTTCGGTGTACGTAGAGTCGTATTAGTGGCAGATAGGACTTGAGAGAATATTGATCTTACCTTTAGCTCCTTGTGGGTTCGACACTCCCACTACAAAAAAAAAGACACATCCGTGACATTTTGGGCCTAACGAATTTGTTTTTTGTCATGCTTATGACACTTCTATGACGATAATTGTGACAAAACCCGGTATCATCATAGATGTGGTGGGCTCCTACTTCTATGACCAAAAAATCATGACAGAAAATGGGCTTTTCGTCCTGGGCGGGCTGGAGACACAGCTGCATGACATTCTTTGGGCCGTCCATGACGGAAAAAACCGTGGTAGAAGCGAGGGCAAGGAAAATATCGGGGAGTTCCCGGTTACGGTGGGTGGTCAGGGGCCGAGCGATGCGCGTTTCTCTCGTACACGTACGCGCGTGGGTGCGAGGCGTTGGGCTCTAACTGAACCCGAGCGAGGCATTCGCCTACTGAACCCAAGCGATTGCACTGCAGGCTACGCGTTACTGAACCCGAGCGATCGATCGATGGCTGCTAACTGAACCTGATCGAGCGATTCCTTCACTACTGCTGCTAACTGAAGCCGATCGATGCTGCCTATAGATGAACAGTGAGCGTTGTTGGGGGGGGGTTGGATGAATAGTTCCTGGTGGGGGGTTGGATGAACAAGACCCCGTTGTAGTAGAGGTTGTTCCCGCTGGATGAACAGGACCCCAATCGACCGAGCCGGTTGGGGGTGGATGAACAGGACCCCGTGGAGGGCTGGATGAATAGGACCCCGTGGAGGGCTGGTTGAACAGTAGCCGGTGGAGGGCTGGATGAACAGTAGCCCGTAGAGGGGTGGTTGAACAGGACCCCGTGGTGAGCGCTGGTTGAACAGTAGCCGATGGAGGAGCGGTGGAAGCTGGATGAACAGGAGCCCATGGATGAAGTCGCAGGTGGAGGCTGGAGGAGGTCGATGGTGGATGAACAGTAGCCCATGGAGGCTGGAGGAGGTCGACGGTGGAGATGAACAGTATCCTGTGGAGTCCCGTTTTGCGGTACGCCACATTCCTCCCGATGAACGGGAGCCCCGTTTTGACCGTAACGCTCCAACACAAGTCTGTTTCCTCCGTTTTGCGGTACGCCACACCCCTCCCGATCAACAGGACCTCGTTTCGACCGTAGGAGGTCCAAGAGAAGTCTGTTCCCTCCATTTTGTGGTACGCCAGACCCCTCCCGATGAACAGGATCCCGTTTCGACCGTGGCCGGTCGAACACAAGGCGGTTTCCTTCGTTTTGTGGTACGCCAGGCCTCGTTTCGATCGGTTGTTTCGTCCAAGCCGGTTGGCTCCCGATGAACACGACGTATTTCGTTGCCTCCCGATGAACACGATGCATTCCGTTGCCTCCCCATGAACACGACGACGCAATTTCTCCGTTCCAACCCAGCCATGTACACGAGTCTTGGCCGTATGTATGCGCGAGTAGGCGTTCGAGACCCCGCCCGTATGTACGCATGTGTCGGATCGCGGGTTCCGGCAAAACCCTTAAGGTTTGAACTCTAGGATGCGCGCGAAGTTCTTTCCCGCCTACCGATCTACGCCCTAGCTTGCTAAGGCCTCGCGGACGAACTGGACGAACTCACAATACAAGGGACACAGGATTTATACTGGTTTGGGCCACCGTTGTGGTGTAATACCCTACTCCAGTGTGTGGTGGTGGATTGCCTCTTGGGATGATGAAGAACAGTACAAGGGGAAGAACGACCTCCTGAGGTCGAGGTGTTCTTGTGTTCGGTGTGAGGCTAAGGGTTGGCTCTCGATCAGATGTGATCCAGCCCCCCTTTGGTGGTGGCTAGTTCTACTTATATAGGCCCTGGTCCTCTCCCCAAATATTGAGCGGGAAGGGAGCCAACAACGGCGGCCAATTTGAATGGGGACAGCTAGTACAAGCTATCCTGACAAAAGCGGTCCTCGCCTGCGAAAGGGCTCTGGTGATGACATCGTCTTGGGCTCCACGGTGACCTCCGTCCTGCTGGCCTGCTGGTCTTGGTCTCGTTGCACTGATATGGAAACCTTTGCCTGATGCCTCGGTACTCTGCGCCTGTGCTTGCCCCCTCAGCACCAAAGAGGAAACAAGGACGCTGTGCGCGCTGGCGCCCGCCTGGTGTCGATCGTCATGGCTCATGTCACGGGAGCCTCGCGAGGTTTGTCCCGCCTTAATATCTCCGCTCCTCGTGAGCCTGCCTGGAGAGGCAGCTCCTGAGGAGGTCTTGCGTCGTCCGCCTCGCGAGGCTTGGCCCCTCGCGAGGGTCTTGAATGCCTTGTTGATGAAGATGGGCCGTACAGGCCCGCTAGCATAGCCACGCCATGGGCCGCAGGCAGGCAAGTCTAGGACCCCCGTTCCCAGAACACCGACAGTAGCCCCCAGGCCCAAGGTGCGCTCGGGCTTGGCTTCGAGGCAAAGCCAAAGATCAAGCGCGGAGCGCCGCGAGCCCCAAAAGCCTGCGGCCTCGGTTGACGCGTGGTAGTTGATTGGACGTGGGCGTCTCCACTTCCCCACGCTGCCTTTGAATCCACCTGGCTCTGCGGCCCCTGCAGCCTACACAGTTATTCTTCCCTCGTCCACGCCTGGCTCCCCCAATCTCTCTGCTTTCTCGAGACTCTGCTCATCCCCTCCAATCTGATCTGCGCCATGCTTGCCTCATTGCTATGACCCCGGGACGAGCAGACAAGGGGAAGAAGCCCCTGCCTTCGCCAAGTGTGCCTCCGTCCTTCGAGCCTGCGCTCTGCCGACCCCTGGTGCTCAACGACGAGGCCATGGACAAGGTGCGCCCAATGCTTGCCTCCAGTTTCAATGAGTGGGGAGAGACGGTGGCTTGGCCCACGTCTCGCAGTCGCATTGCCCGGACTGCCACTGAGGTCCCAATCTTCATATATGCCCTCCGGGCTGTCCTGATTCCTCCCTTCTCCGCCTTCTTCAACGCGGTGCTCGAGCATTATCAGATCCACATGCTGCATCTCGACCCTCAATCTGTGACTCTTCTCGTTGTCTTTGCCTTTGTGTGCGAAGCCATGGTGGGCATCGCTCCTTCGGTGGCCCTCTTCCGCCATTTCTTCTCATTGCATCTGACTGACCCTCGGCAGAGCTCGGGGTGCGCGAGCTTCCAGGCCGTGGCCGCGACAGCGTGCGCGGGGATCGACTTTGAGCTTCCTCTATCCACGAGCGAGTTTCGGACACGATGGGTGTTTGTCGACGCTGGTGTGCTCAGCCCTCTGCTCCATGCTCCGCCGGGGCCTGCTGTTCCCAACTCCAGTTGGGGCCACCAGAGGCTCGCGAGCCACCGTCTCGTTCCCGTCTGGCTCAGGCTGAGGAGGTTGAAGGACCGCGATGTGACTGCGCCTATGGTGGTGAAGGAGTTCGTCAAGCGCCGAGTCGCTCCGCTTCAGCGCTATTCCCGCCCAATGTGGGCCTTGCTCAGCAGTCAGGACCATATGAGGTTTCAGGAGGAGGGGCTTCCTCTTAAGACGCGGCAAACGGTGCTTACGGTCCTGACGGGTGCCCCTCTGCCGGACGACATGCCCAGGAAGAGTTGTCTGCTGTACCGCTGTGAGAACAACGCCGCATTTGCCGAGAGCATGCCCTCCTTTGATGAGTGAGGGCTGCGGCCGATCGGCCTGGTGGGGACCGCGAGAACCTCGTCGACGTGGTTCCCTTCCTCGCCGTCGGTGCCAAGCTCGCCCCAAGTGAGGGTGCAGGGGGCGAGCTCTGACGGAGACGGTGGCCCAAGTGCTGAGGAGCACATGCCGCGTGGTGATCCTGGGGCGTCGGTTACTGAGGCAACGCAACATGCCGTTCCCGAGGTCAAAACCCCGGAAGCCTCGGGAGGTCGTGGTGAGACGGCACCCGACTGTTCACCGCAGCCGCGCACCCCTGAAGTTGTCCCTCCAAGCTCTTCCTTGGCCTCGCCCCGCGCTGGCCGCCACGTCCAGCGCTTCGGTCGGCTTTGCGTGGACTTCGAGGAGCTCCGCAAGAGGAAAGGATCCCCGAGCGGCACCAACATCTTCGGGCCATTGAAGCGACGAAAGTACTTCGCTGTCGACGAGTAAGTACTGCACCTTGCGATTTCTTGATTGCTGCTTTCCTTCCTGACGCTAGCTCTTCAGGACCCCTTCTGCCAGGGCCGTTGGGTCCCTCGTGAAGCAATCCCCGCCTTCCTCGGCACCCCGTCGGCCTTGAGTACCCCGAGCCTGCACGTCGCGCCCGGAGTGGGGCCGGCCGAGGGGGTGCGCTCGCCTTCTTGGTGCCTTTAATCTGCGGCCCCGTGGTCCTTCCTTCATGGTATAGCTCGGAGCTTGGCGGGCATCCCCCGGACCCCTCCTCTGGTCATGGACGGCAACTGGTTGGCTCCAGCCTGCAGCTCTTCTTCAAGCGGCGGGCCCCGACTGACCGGGGCCCCTCGCGAGGTCAAGCCGGCGCCTGGAGCGGCACCAGCCCCCAGCCCCCCTCCGAGAGGGGGGGCACCACCGCACGCCCCGCCAGCAGCCCCAGTGGCGGAGGGCGAGGTGGGGCGTGCGCTGGAGTCCGAGCGCGGGCGGAGCGTCGTTCGTCATGAGCTCTTCCAGGAGGCGATGGGTGCGATGAGTCAGCTGGGTGAAGAACTTGTGGGTGTCGACTCGCGTCTTGAGGCTGAAGGTCTTCGGCTGGCGGAGGAGTGGCGTAAGCTGAGGGTGGCCGTCAACCTGGGCCGCTACCAGCGTGATCTTGACAATGCGAAGGCCGAGGCGTCCCTCAAGGTTTCCCGCGAAGCTTGCTCCCGAGCCTTGGAGGAGGCTCACAAGGCTGACCGCCATCGCGAGGCTGCGGAGAAGCGTGCGTGGGAGCTCCAAGCCTGGAGTGCATCCCTCGAGCAGCAGGTGGAGAAGCGCAGAGCCGCCCTTGCGTCGCTGAGGGGGACGCCCACCGAGGAGGAAGAGGTCCGGAAGCATGAGGAGGCGTTGGCTCTAGAGGCCATGGAGCGCAGCCTTGAGCTTGAGCGGCTGGAGACGAGGGAGCGCCAAGTTGCCCAAGCGGAAGATGCCATCGGCGCACGCGAGGCCAAGGCTCAGGAGGAAGTTGATCGTCGGGTGGCCGAAGCTCGCGGGAACGGAGGATGTGGGCTGGGCCGCTGCCCTCAGGCCCAGGCTCGCTGGTGCAGAGAGGCGCGCGGAGGCCACGACCGTCGCCCTGGCCACGGTGCAGGCGGAGCTGGCCTCCGCCCACGCCAAATTGCTCTCCCTCCGGAGGCGGGTTGATGGTGCCAAGTACGTCGCGCGACAAAGTCGGGAGGAGGTGCTGGAGAGGCGGACGCTGGAGCGTGTTCACGCTCCCATGCTTCAGGATCTTTGGAACAGGGCCAACACTGCCCTGGGCCATGTCTGTGACGCGAATGCCCCCCATCCACAGGTGAATGACTACGCCGGTCACCTCCGCTTCTTCACTGACGTGGTGACACGCCTGGAGGCCCGATCTTTCGAAGCTCGCCGGCTCGTGGAAGAGAGGAGTCGCGGCCTGCTCGAGCGCGCTTTTTCCCGTGTCTTCAGCCATCTCCTGAACGCCAACCCCGACTTCGATTTCGACGCCGCCATCGCCCCCGTACCTACGGTCGTTCGGGACAACCTGGCGCGGTGGGTAGAGGACAACATGGACGCGTTGGTCAGGGCCTTCACTTCAGAGGACGACGCGGTGGTGGTCGCCGCAGACGGAGGCGACGTGGTCGATGATGGGGACGTCGGCGCTGGTGACGGTGGCGGCGGCGCCGACGATGGTGACAGTGGCGCGAGCGGCGCGTCCGAAGATGACGCGGAGGACGCGGCGAGCGACATATCTGGCTAATTCCTGGTCCCTTTACTGCTTCACCCTGTATGCAAAAACTCAGGCGTGGCCCCTAAAGATTGTGAGAGCATTTTGGGAGGGGGAGCCCCTCATGTAAGCAAATCGTGATTTCTACTCCTTTATGCCGAACCGAGGGTGCGTTTTGGCCGGTCATGAGTCTGACAACAAGTTTTGCCGCTGCGGCTTACCTTAGCTGGAGCGGGCCCTGAATCGGGTTGTAAGGTCGAGAGTCGCCATGGGGCTCCTGAAGGGTCTGCTGACCCGCCCGAGAGGTGTCACAGCCCCAGATCAGCCCTTGTCTGACTTTGCTTGTTCCTCATGCATCATGTTTAAATTTTGCTTAAACTTGAAATAGGGGTGATCAATCCCTAGCACCCAAAAGAACTCAACTAGGTTCAACTTAAAAACATTTTCAATGAACCCAAATGCCCTTTAGAAAAGTTCATGATTTTTGATAAAGGTAAAAACCTCTGCCAAAAATGATAAACATATTTCTAGGTCATTTTTGGATTTTTGAATTAACTCATATTGTATTTGAATTGGGGCATTTAAATCCTATAAATATTTTAAATGCTCTAATAATTCTGAAACTAGTTGAGGGCTGTTGGAAATATTTTCAAAAGTGCCCACAATTTTTATCAGGATTTTACAAAATGAGTTAGTATTTTTACTAATTCAAAATAGATCAAAATAAATAGAAAACAGAAACAATTAAAGAAAAGAGAGAGAAAGGAGTATTACCTGGCGCTTACCTGGACTGGGCCGGCCCACCTGGCCCATGCCAGTCACCACCTACCTTTGCCAGTAGGCAGAGGAGGGGGACAGCGCACCGCCGCCGAGCACGCGCCCGCGCCACCTCCTGCTTCCCCGGCCCCTCCTGGCGATGCCACGACGATGCCCCGAAGCTCCTCGCTCCTCTCCCTCACTCTCTGCTCTCTCCCTCGCCCTCTGCTCCCTCTCCCGAGCACACCCGAGCGGAGCTCGTCGACGCCGCTCGCCGTAGCCATGGCCACCGGCCACCCCACGCCTCGCCTCGACGCCCAGAAGCTCCGCCACTCCGTCCTCCGCCCCCTTACCAAGCCACGCCCCGCCGAAAGCCCCCGAACGTCCTCACCGAGCTCGTCCCCAACCTCCCGCCGACGAGATCGCCTCCGCCACCCCGACTGCTCCGGTTCTCCCCCGAGCTCGCCGTTCGCTTCTCTGCACTCGCCGTGAGCCACTGATTCTCTCCCCCCTCACCGTTCTCGCTCTTGTGCACCGTAGCCACCGCACCTTGCTCGCCCGCACGGGCCACCGCTTGTGCTCGCCGCCGACGTATCTCCGGCCACCTATCGGTCCGGCCGTCGTGCTCAGCTCCCTCCCCGCGCCGCGTAGAGCACGTAGGTGCCCCGCACGGGCCACCCTGGCCACCGTAGCGTCGACCCCGAGCTCACCCGAGCTCCGGCGACCGCCAAGATCGACGCCGGTGATGACTCCGGCCATCCCAGGCCCAACCGCTGCCACCACTCGACGCGGACGAGTGCCCGCGTCCCGCAGATGCCCTCCGCCGGCCATTTGGTCGCCGGAGGAGGAATCCCGCAGCCGCCGCCGCGTCTGGCCTCGCCGGCGTCACGACGCCGGTGGGTTTGACCCCGCCGACCAGGGGGTTTGACCTCCCCTCTGTCACTGACGCGTGGGCCAACCCCCACTGACACTTTAGTTAGTATTAGTTTAACACTAATTAACTTAGGTTAGTGAGTTAGTCACTGACGTGTGGACCCCACACGTCAGGTTTGACCTGGACGGCGCCTGTTGACCTGCTGAGGTCAGCATGACGCAGCGCTGACGCAGTAATAGATTTTCTGGATTTATTATTATTCAGGAAATTCCAGAAAATAGTGCAAACTTCTAAAAATCATATAAAATCAACCGTAGCTCAGAATGAAATAATTTATATATGAAAAATTATCAGAAAAATGCAATCTATCCATCTGTATCATTTTCATCCATGTCAAACTAAGTTATACCTGCTGTATAGGTGAAAACATGATAATGCACTATTTGAATTCATAGTTTGAATTTGAATTTGAACCTTGAGTTCAAATCAACCCAAACCTTACTGTTGCTAGTTGCATTAGGCCAAATCACTTCATATTGCCATGTCATGATCATGCATCATATTGTGCATTGCATTGATTGTGTTCTTCCTTGTTTGCCGGTGATTGTCCCCTCTCGATAGCCGTGATTCCGACGACGTGATCGATGACACCGATGAAGAACTATAATATCTTCAGAAGTGCCAGGCAAGCATAACCCCTTGTTCATTCCGATACAATCCCACTCTCTCGCTCCTGCTCTCTTTACTGCATTAGGACAGCAACGATTCAACTGTACATGATGCGGTAGTTGAACCCCTTATCCTCTGCATGACCTGTCATTGCCACAGTAAATAGATGAAACCCACTAGCATGAGTAGGAGTTGTTTGAGCCCTGATGTGCCTACTCATTCATGCTTGTTTGTCATGCGTGCTACTGCTTAGAGTTGAGTCGGGTCTGATTCATCGGGGATGAATTGGAATGGTGATGAACATGTCCTACTGTGTGTGAGCCAAGTGTGTGAACATGATTTGGTAAAGGTAGCGGTGAGAGGCCATGTAGGAGTACATGGTGGGTTGTCTCATTGAAGCCGTCCTCAGGAACTGAGTTCTGTGTTTGTGATCCATGATACAGTTACTACCACGCATTGGGCCCGAAACCAATGGACCCTCTCGGCTTCTTAATCACCCTTGTCCTCTGTCCAGGAGTTGCAAGTAGTTTCTGGTGTTTGTAGTATGCTGGAGGCCGTGGACAGCGCTGACCGAGGGGTGGGCTGTGATGCGGTAGGCACGTGGCACGGTGTACCGGGCGCCCGTTTGGTGTCTCGGGAACCCTGCACACATCGTTCGGGGCCGTATGTGGAAACCTCGGCCGGACTCCCTGCGGATGGAACCTGAATAGGCGATAAACCTGGACTAGAGACTTGAGTGTTTAGGTAGGCTGTGGCCGACTCCCTCGAAGGTTGCCGAGGTACACGACGTGTACATGGTGGTAAGTGGCGAGAGCGTGTGTGACGAAGTACACCCCTGCAGGGTTAATATGATCTATTCGAATAGCCGTGTCCGCGAAAATGGACTTCTGGGTTGCCTATAACAGTTCATAGACAAGTGAAAGTGGATACTCTAAAATGCGCAAGATAAGCGTGAGTGCTATGGATGGCGTTCTCGTAGGGAGACGGGAGCGGATCCATAGTGGTGTATTGATATGGTGAATATGTGGACTCGTGTGCGCCACCCCAAAAGAGTTGCTTGCAGTCGTAGTTCAGGTTAGCCACTGAGTCAAAGCTGGCTTGCTGCAGTTAAACTCCACCACCCCCCCTTTGTTGATACCGATGCATATGTAGCTAGTTCTGATGTAAGTCTTGCTGGGTACATTTGTACTCACGTTTGCCTATTTTATGTTTTGCAGAGAGACGTCAGTCTCGCTAGTAGTTCCGTGTGGACTTCGACGTTTAGCTTGATACCTCAGCTACGATCTTGTGCCCTCGGCAGGATCTGGTAGATAGTCAGGCTTCTCAGCCTTTTTCATTTGTAGATGTCTGTACTCAGACATGTTAAGCTTCCGCATGTGCTTTGACTTGTATGCTCTGAATGTTGGGTCAAGAGACCCATGTTTGTAATATCTGGCTCTTCGGAGCCTAATGAATAAATACTCTGAGTCGTAGAGTCTTGTTGTGATGCCATGTTGTATTTGCACATATCGAGCATATTGTGTGTATGATTGAAATGCTTGGTATGTGTGGGATCCGACAACCTAGTTGTTTATCCTTGGTAGCCTCTCCTATGGGGAAATGTAGTCTTGTGCTCCCATGAGCCATAGTAGTCCGCTACAGCCCGGTTCACCGGAGTCCTGCTAGCCCAGCACTACTGCTCCGGAACACTTGACTGACCGGCATGTGTTTCATATCGCTCCTGTGTCTGTCCCTTCGGGGAAATGTCACGCGGTGACATCCGGAGTCCTGCCTAGCCTGCTACAGCCCGGGTTCCCGGAGTCCTGTTAGCCCAGTGCTACAGCCCGGATTCGCACGCTGCTGACCGACACGTTCGATGTTGATTCAGGTATGCCTGTCCCCATACGTTAGTGCCGCTTTGGGTTCACGACTAGCCATGTCGGCCCGGGTTCTTTGTCATATGGATGCTAGCGACATTGTCATATACGTGAGCCAAAAGGCGCAAACGGTCCCGGGCCATGGTAAGGCGACACCCGTGGGGGTACCGTGCGTGAGGCCGCAAAGTGATATGAGGTGTTACAGGCTAGATCGGTGTGACTTGGAATCAGGGTCCCGACAGCGTTGGTATCAGAGCCTGACTGCCTGTAGCATTACCAAGCCAAACTGGTCGAAGTTGAGTCTAGAAATGCTTTAGTTATGTAAGGGAATTGATTGTGGAAGGGAACGTAAGGCTCTTTTTACTCCTTTACCTTATGCCCTTCTGATCTGAGTCACCCTCTTCTCTTCTACGGGGATTAAGAACTAGGCTTCTCTTCTCTCTATCAGGTTCACGTGTTACTAATCCGTAGACTCATAGGATTAATGGACTTAAGCCTCAGTTCAGTTCCTACTACTTCCGTATGTTGACCATTGATCCCGGAAGTTTATATTGTGATGTTGAGTGGTCATGCCACCATTTTTGCAGGATGTCTCAAATCCTTTGAGCATTTACAGCCGTTATGCTGTCCAAGTCATCCTAGGTTTCTAAATAGTCCGATGCATTTGCAATCCCTTCTTTCCGTTCTCGATGTTCCTTTGGGCCAGATTAACCACACTAATCGTTGAGTTGAGGTACTCTGTTGCCTTGACATATATGTTGGAGTTATTATTACGACCCTAGGTGTCTTAGAAGATTACCTAGTAAGCTAGCTATGCTTGTATTCCCAGTGTGCAGATTCTGGCCATTATTCTCGAAAGCATCCCGTGATGCCATCTAGTTAGTAGGCATTCTACTTCTGGGTTCTTGAGCCCAAGATTCACTCCACTTACCTCCTGTTGATAGTGTTTTCTCGTTCCTTTAGGTTATTAGTAACCTTTGCATTAGTCCTCGAGGTCCGAGGTATATCGTTCTTCTAAATACCATGAACCATTCTTGGCAGGAGTTCGTTTGAACCAAAAGGTCACGACCAGAGTGCTCTTAATGAGTTCTCCATTCTACATTGTGAATCTGCCAGTCCTACCTTTCTGCATGGTTTATCTAGAAGAAACTTGTTGGACTTGGTTCGACATACTAATCCATGCATCCACAACTCAGAAAAAAAAACATATGTTCCTTTGGGTTGTCCCTCTTTAGTTATTTTCTGGCCCTCGTCTATCAATTGATAGTCAGGAGTAATTGTGCATTTGTGTTATCGATGCCTATTATTCCTGTGGTCTGTCAAGCCATTCTAATGCGGAATGACTAGGAGAAACAAACTCCAGTACCTCGTCCATCTCTGGGATTGGGTCAAAGTAGCTGTAACTCGCAGATCAAAATGCCAATCCAGCTTTTGTTCTGTTCTACCTGGGAGTGTTACCATCTTTATGTCAAGAGTGTCATGAGAATTGCACCATCTCTCACGAATTCTTAACGCAGTGATACTTCTCGCCATCATTGCTCATTCCTCAGTTCCGTGTCATCACGACCGGAATGCCGACAGGTGAACTGTGATGTGTGAAATCTATACTCCTGGCAACTCCGTTGCTTGGTAGTTAATGGCAATACTCTCATTCCTATCGTGCTGGTTATTGAATCATCATCCTAAGATTGATCGTGCTACCAGTCCTTATTTCCGGTGCACTCTTCGATCAATGAGTTAGGATAGTGTCAGTCCTTGCTTATTCCGTCATATCGTCTTGCCCTGAAAAGCAAGATCGTTCTCAAGCTTAGTAACATATCGGTGGTTCGTGATGTTCCGAATATCTTCTTGGAAGTGTCACCAGGTTGCCACCTGACCGCTATGTTGAGTTCGTGATCAAGTGGGTCTCTTGTAAACCACCCCTTCTCCAAGAATCCGTGTTGGATACCCCTTAGCTAGTTGGTCAAGCTAAACAACAACTTGGAGAGTTGAAAGATAAAAGCTCGTCTAACTTAGTTCATGTTAAGGGATATATTTGCGTGTGTTGAAGATAGATGATATCTTCATCGATTGGTCCCTGTGATCAGTTGTTGGACCTATTGTCGTATCAAGACTTTGATTTGAGTATGGGCTATCATCAAATCAAATCAGGACCAACGATGTTCATAATGTTGTCTTACTCGTGGTTGATCCCTCGAGCATACACCATTATATCTTTTGGGTCTGACCAATGCTATCACTTGTTCACATAATTATGGAATTCCATCTCCATGGAAACCTGGATGAAATGTTGTTGAGCCCATCAGCAACACTGCTACCTTCTCCATGACTCGTGTTGAACATCCAGCTAGTATTGGAAACTTTATAAGCATTATCTTCGTGATCCGTTCATGAAGCATATGTTGGATGAAAGAAGTGACTTACTCTAATTCATGTGCATTAGATGCAAGTTGCCGCCGTGAATTCGAGAAAGTTTGTTTTGCCTCCTCTGGAATCATCCCAAGTCAGTCATGCATATGTGCGAAGTATACCGTGGTTTGGAGACTTGCAACCTTCATTCTATATGTATCCTTAGCACACCAAGCCACTAACTGACTTGTTTAAGGAGAAGGAGTTCCTTCATAAGAGCTAATCCGGACTTATGAAAGAACTTCGATATCCTCGTCGATGGTTCCCAACCAGAACTCGGTAGTGTTTCATTGTAAGACTACCATGTGGGCATGTTTGTCTGGGACAACGTGTTCACATGTTTGCAGCAGAACCAGCTCATGTTTTGGAGCTTACTACCGTAGTCCATCTCCTGAGAATCTTGCAACGTCTTCTCGTCGATTTGTGTTGCAAACCTTAATTTTCTTTCTAGACTTGACGAGTCTGGAATATACTGAAGCCAACTAGATCTGAATCTCATGCAGATATGATGGTTGGAACATTTCCCAAGAATTATAATATTACCCTCTCGATAACCGGTAAAGTGGATGTCGTGGCCAACACATCCAGCCGGAAGGCCTATTATTGTAGTATCTTGATTGAGGAAGTTGGCCACCTCCCCATAAGGATTTCTTAGGATTTATTCCACTAGTTATTCCCTATGGATTCCTGCGCTCCCGAAGTCCGACCTACTACTTGATGTTCAAGATACCAAACCACATCTAATGGGTTATGCTAGAACATCAAGGAGAACATTAGAAGTGGAGTGCTAAATGTCTCTCGGTCGATCATCCAGATTCTGCTCCCTTGGCTTCGCTAAGGTGAAATCTGAGAAAGTGTTGTCCTCCTTTGCACCTGCATCCTCCATCACCGTTCATCATGGTAGTATGTTGTGTTGCCAGGATCCTCGGCACGGATGTTGGTAAAACCTTGATGAATATGGAAATGCTCAAGTTCTGGAGAGCATACTCAGACACTAGGTTATATCCCCGGTATCAACGGGAATGTGCCTTCCGCTTGCCGAGTTGCTCCATAACCATAGTTTCCTTTCCGATCTAAGTATGCCATTTCTCTGAACTCCTTCAAATGATCGTTTGCGATTTTCCTTGGGCTGGTATAAAGAGTTTCAATGATCTATGTATCAAAAGTAATTCTTTTTGCCACTTAAGGGAATATTTCTACGAGCCACCTTCCCCAAGGTGCCTCGTTATGGAGTCATGGCAATTATCTCCTCGCTACTTTGAAACCATGCACCGTCTTATTCAGCGTGGAATTGTGTTTATCAACTTGAATCTTCGTTCTCTGTTTCACTTCATCCCTCTCTCGATGTATGTGTTGAGTCTCAGCTCAAGAGATACTCAACGTCGCATTCCGTGAGTTGATCGTGAGTTGCTCGATCTTTAAGGAGATCGATTTCTATAGAGTTTTTCCCTTGTCGTCATCGTGTTGGATGAAGATCTCGAAAGCAAAGACGTCAACATTAATTGAAGCAACGGATCAACATCTTCGCGAAGAGCAATTGGATCATGAAGATCGTGTTAGCTTTGTGTACCCTCTGTCTTCTTACCTCACGTCTTGAATCTCGGGACGAGATTCTTGTTTAGTGGGGGTGAGCTGTCACAGCCCCAGATCAGCCCTTGTCTGACTTTGCTTGTTCCTCATGCATCATGTTTAAATTTTGCTTAAACTTGAAATAGGGGTGATCAATCCCTAGCACCCAAAAGAACTCAACTAGGTTCAACTTAAAAATATTTTCAATGAACCCAAATGCCCTTTAGAAAAGTTCATGATTTTTGATAAAGGTAAAAACCTCTGCCAAAAATGATAAACATATTTCTAGGTCATTTTTGGATTTTTGAATTAACTCATATTGTATTTGAATTGGGGCATTTAAATCCTATAAATATTTTAAATGCTCTAATAATTCTGAAACTAGTTGAGGGCTGTTGGAAATATTTTCAAAAGTGCCCACAATTTTTATCAGGATTTTACAAAATGAGTTAGTATTTTTACTAATTCAAAATAGATCAAAATAAATAGAAAACAGAAACAATTAAAGAAAAGAGAGAGAAAGGAGTATTACCTGGCGCTTACCTGGACTGGGCCGGCCCACCTGGCCCATGCCAGTCACCACCTACCTTTGCCAGTAGGCAGAGGAGGGGGACAGCGCACCGCCGCCGAGCACGCGCCCGCGCCACCTCCTGCTTCCCCGGCCCCTCCTGGCGATGCCACGACGACGCCCCGAAGCTCCTCGCTCCTCTCCCTCACTCTCTGCTCTCTCCCTCGCCCTCTGCTCCCTCTCCCGAGAACACCCGAGCGGAGCTCGTCGACGCCGCTCGCCGTAGCCATGGCCACCGGCCACCCCACGCCTCGCCTCGACGCCCAGAAGCTCCGCCACTCCGTCCTCCGCCCCCTCACCAAGCCACGCCCCGCCGAAAGCCCCCGAACGTCCTCACCGAGCTCGTCCCCAACCTCCCGCCGACGAGATCGCCTCAGCCACCCCGACTGCTCCGGTTCTCCCCCGAGCTCGCCGTTCGCTTCTCTGCACTCGCCGTGAGCCACTGATTCTCTCCCCCTCACCGTTCTCGCTCTTGTGCACCGTAGCCACCGCACCTTGCTCGCCCGCACGGGCCACCGCTTGTGCTCGCCGCCGACGTATCTCCGGCCACCTATCGGTCCGGCCGTCGTGCTCAGCTCCCTCCCCGCGCCGCGTAGAGCATGTAGGTGCCCCGCACGGGCCACCCTGGCCACCGTAGCGTCGACCCCGAGCTCACCCGAGCTCCGGCGACCGCCAAGATCGACGCCGGTGATGACTCCGGCCATCCCAGGCCCAACCGCTGCCACCACTCGACGCGGACGAGTGCCCGCGTCCCGCAGATGCCCTCCGCCGGCCATTTGGTCGCCGGAGGAGGAATCCCGCAGCCGCCGCCGCGCCTGGCCTCGCCGGCGTCACGACGCCGGTGGGTTTGACCCCGCCGACCAGGGGGTTTGACCTCCCCTCTGTCACTGACGCGTGGGCCAACCCCCACTGACACTTTAGTTAGTATTAGTTTAACACTAATTAACTTAGGTTAGTGAGTTAGTCACTGACGTGTGGACCCCACACGTCAGGTTTGACCTGGACGGCGCCTGTTGACCTGCTGAGGTCAGCATGACGCAACGCTGACGCAGTAATAGATTTTCTGGATTTATTATTATTCAGGAAATTCCAGAAAATAGTGCAAACTTCTAAAAATCATATAAAATCAACCGTAGCTCAGAATGAAATAATTTATATATGAAAAATTATCAGAAAAATGCAATCTATCCATCTGTATCATTTTCATGCATGTCAAACTAAGTTATACCTGCTGTATAGGTGAAAACATGATAATGCACTATTTGAATTCATAGTTTGAATTTGAAGTTGAACCTTGAGTTCAAATCAACCCAAACCTTACTGTTGCTAGTTGCATTAGGCCAAATCACGTCATATTGCCATGTCATGATCATGCATCATATTGTGCATTGCATTGATTGTGTTCTTCCTTGTTTGCCGGTGATTGTCCCCTCTCGATAGCCGTGATTCCGACGACGTGATCGATGACACCGATGAAGAACTATAATATCTTCAGAAGTGCCAGGCAAGCATAACCCCTTGTTCATTCCGATACAATCCCACTCTCTCGCTCCTGCTCTCTTTACTGCATTAGGACAGCAACGATTCAACTGTACATGCTGCGGTAGTTGAACC
Source organism: Aegilops tauschii subsp. strangulata (assembly GCF_002575655.3). NCBI lineage: Eukaryota > Viridiplantae > Streptophyta > Magnoliopsida > Poales > Poaceae > Aegilops > Aegilops tauschii. Next base: position 425,452,213 of record NC_053036.3, on the reverse strand, counting down.
CCTTATCCTCTGCATGACCTGTCATTGCCACAGTAAATAGATGAAACCCACTAGCATGAGTAGGAGTTGTTTGAGCCCTGATGTGCCTACTCATTCATGCTTGTTTGTCATGCCTGCTACTGCTTAGAGTTGAGTCGGGTCTGATTCATCGGGGATGAATTGGAATGGTGATGAACATGTCCTACTGTGTGTGAGCCAAGTGTGTGAACACGATTTGGTAAAGGTAGCGGTGAGAGGCCATGTAGGAGTACATGGTGGGTTGTCTCATTGAAGCCGTCCTCAGGAACTGAGTTCTGTGTTTGTGATCCATGATACAGTTACTACCACGCATTGGGCCCGAAACCAATGGACCCTCTCGGCTTCTTAATCACCCTTGTCCTCTGTCCAGGAGTTGCAAGTAGTTTCTGGTGTTTGTAGTATGCTGGAGGCCGTGGACAGCGCTGACCGAGGGGTGGGCTGTGATGCGGTAGGCACGTGGCACAGTGTACCGGGCGCCCGTTTGGTGTCTCGGGAACCCTGCACACATCGTTCGGGGCCGTATGTGGAAACCTCGGCCGGACTCCCTGCGGATGGAACCTGAATAGGCGATAAACCTGGACTAGAGACTTGAGTGTTTAGGTAGGCTGTGGCCGACTCCCTCGCCAGGCTTCCGCTTGAAGGTTGCCGAGGTACACGACGTGTACATGGTGGTAAGTGGCGAGAGCGTGTGTGACGAAGTACACCCCTGCAGGGTTAATATGATCTATTCGAATAGCCGTGTCCGCGGAAATGGACTTCTGGGTTGCCTATAACAGTTCATAGACAAGTGAAAGTGGATACTCTAAAATGCACAAGATAAGCGTGAGTGCTATGGATGGCGTTCTCGTAGGGAGACGGGAGCGAATCCATAGTGGTGTATTGATATGGTGAATATGTGGACTCGTGTGCGCCACCCCAAAAGAGTTGCTTGCAGTCGTAGTTCAGGTTAGCCACTGAGTCAAAGCTGGCTTGCTGCAGTTAAACTCCACCACCCCCCCTTTGTTGATACCGATGCATATGTAGCTAGTTCTGATGTAAGTCTTGCTGGGTACATTTGTACTCACGTTTGCCTATTTTATGTTTTGCAGAGAGACGTCAGTCTCGCTAGTAGTTCCGTGTGGACTTCGACGTTTAGCTTGATACCTCAGCTACGATCTTGTGCCCTCGGCAGGATCTGGTAGATAGTCAGGCTTCTCAGCCTTTTTCATTTGTAGATGTCTGTACTCAGACATGTTAAGCTTCCGCATGTGCTTTGACTTGTATGCTCTGAATGTTGGGTCAAGAGACCCATGTTTGTAATATCTGGCTCTTCGGAGCCTAATGAATAAATACTCTGAGTCGTAGAGTCTTGTTGTGATGCCATGTTGTATTTGCACATATCGAGCATATTGTGTGTATGATTGAAATGCTTGGTATGTGTGGGATCCGACAACCTAGTTGTTTATCCTTGGTAGCCTCTCCTATGGGGAAATGTAGTCTTGTGCTCCCATGAGCCATAGTAGTCCGCTACAGCCCGGTTCACCGGAGTCCTGCTAGCCCAGCACTACTGCTCCGGAACACTTGACTAGCCGGCATGTGTTTCATATCGCTCCTGTGTCTGTCCCTTCGGGGAAATGTCACGCGGTGACATCCGGAGTCCTGCCTAGCCTGCTACAGCCCGGGTTCCCGGAGTCCTGTTAGCCCAGTGCTACAGCCCGGATTCGCACGCTGCTGACCGACACGTTCGATGTTGATTCAGGTATGCCTGTCCCCATACGTTAGTGCCGCTTTGGGTTCACGACTAGCCATGTCGGCCCGGGTTCTTTGTCATATGGATGCTAGCGACATTGTCATATACGTGAGCCAAAAGGCGCAAACGGTCCCGGGCCATGGTAAGGCGACACCCGTGGGGGTACCGTGCGTGAGGCCGCAAAGTGATATGAGGTGTTACAGGCTAGATCGGTGTGACTTGGAATCGGGGTCCCGACAAGAGGGCCTCGCGAGGTTCCTGCACCGATCGGAGCGCGTGGCGCGCGTGCTGTGCACAGCCCCACTCGCGAGGGGGAGGCGGCGAGCGTGAGCTCCAGAACAAGGCAAGAACCAGATGGCAAGAAATCGCTTGAACGAGAAAATACACCCCCCGCACGCATCGACAAAAGGTCGACTTCAACTTAAATCCAAATCCAGAAGGCAAGGCTACAGAAGAAGAGATCCAAAGCAAATGGCCACGTCCGGCGCCTAGTCTAGTCTTTTGGTCTTCGAGTCTTCTCACCAGCGCGGAGCTAAGTGCTGCCACTAGGCGTGGGAGGGAGCCCCATGGCCTGAGGTCGGCACCCCTGAGACTCCGGGGCGTGTACAGCCCCACTCATTATTACATGAGAGTGTCACGGGCGGCGAGCTTCACAGGCACTGACAAGAACCGGCCTTGCTTCATATTGCCAGACGAGGGCCCCGCCTTGCGCCACCCTCGACCACCTTTGAGCCGACCGGCAACCTGGACGACACAAAGGGGGGAAAGGGGACGCCAGTGGTGCCCTCGGCGACCACGGGTCCTCTGCCGGGGGAAGGCTCGCTGGCACCTCCCCGGCAGAGGGCCTACCTCCGGGTGTTGCCTAGCTTCGCGCGAAGTGGGGAGGGGCCTTGCCCCTGGCTCCCTCATCGTGGCCCCCAGTGTGCTTCCCCTGGCGGAAGGGATGCTGCTGCGCCAGGGTCGTCGACCGACCCTGTGACCTGATTCACTTGCAGCCCACGGTTAGCGTAAGCCTGCTCCTGAGAGATTAGTGATTACCCACAAGTATAGGGGATCTATCATAGTCCTTTTGATAAGTAAGAGTGTCGAACCCAACGAGGAGCAGAAGGAAATGATAAGCGGTTTTCAGCAAGGTATTCTCTGCAAGCACTGAAATTATAGGTAACAGATAGTTTTGTGATAGGATAATTTGTAACGAGCAACAAGTAACAAAAGTAAATAAAGTGCAGCAAGGTGGACCAATCCTTTTTGTAGCAAAGGACAAGCCTGGGCAAACTCTTATATAGAGAAAAGCGCTCCCGAGGACACATGGGAATTATCGTCAAGCTAGTTTTCATCACGTTCATATGATTCGCGTTCGGTACTTTGATAATTTGATATGTGGGTGGACCGGTGCTTGGGTGCTGCCCTTACTTGGACAAGCATCCCACTTATGATTAACCTCTATTGCAAGCATCCGCAACTACAACAAAAGTATTAAGGTAAACCTAACCATAGCATGAAACATATGGATCCAAATCAGCCCCTTACGAAGCAACGCATAAACTAGGGTTTAAGCTTCTGTCACTCTAGCAACCCATCATCTACTTATTACTTCCCAATGCCTTCCTCTAGGCCCAATTAATGGTGAAGTGTTATGTAGTCGACGTTCACATAACACCACTAGAGGATAGAACATACATCTCATCAAAATATCGAACGAATACCAAATTCACATGACTACTAATAGCAAGACTTCTCCCATGTCCTCATGAACAAACATAACTACTCACAAAGCATATTCATGTTCATAATCAGAGGAGTATTAATATGCATAAAGGATCTGAACATATGATCTTCCACCAAATAAACCAACTAGTATCAACTACAAGGAGTAATCAACACTACTAGCAACCTACAGGTACCAATCCCAGACATGGAGACAATAATTGGATACAAGAGATGAACTAGGGTTTGAGAGGAGATGGTGCTGGTGAAGATGTTGATGGAGATTGCCCTCTCCCGATGAGAGGAGCGTTGGTGGTGACGACGGCGATGATTTCCCCCTCCCGGAGGGAAGTGTCCCCGGCAGAACAGCTCTGCCGGAGCCCAAGATTGGTTCCGCCAAGGTTCCGCCTCGTGGCGGCAGAGTCTCGTCCCGAAAGCTTGCTTCTGATTTTTCTTCGGACGAAAGACTTCATATAGCAGAAGATGGGCACCGGAGGGCCAATAGGGGGCCCATGAGGCAGGGGGTGCGCCCAGGGGGGTAGGGCGCGCCCCCACCCTCGTGGACAGGTGAAGGCCCCCCTGACATATTTCTTCCGCTCAATATTTTTTATTATTTCCAAAAATAACTTTCGTGGAGTTTCATGACTTTTGGAGTTGTGGAGAATAGGTCTCTAATATTTGCTCCTTTTCCAGCCCAGAATTCCAGCTGCCGGCATTCTCCCTCCTTACGTAAACCTTGTAAAATAAGAGAGAATAGGCATAAGTATTGTGACATAATGTGTAATAACAGCCCATAATGCAATAAATATTGATATAACAGCATGATGCAAAATGGACGTATCAATTAGTGGTACCCTGTAGTTGTTGTTGCTGGCGCGATCGTTGCGGTTCTCCATTGGTTCCTGGATGGCTTCAACTTCTAGCATCCCTTCTTCCCAATCTTCTCCGAGGAACGAGCCAGGGTCGTCCTCCAGTGCGTACTCCTGGTCCATCATGTGGGGCACGTAGGCTTCCGGGGCCGTTACCCCGAACACCTCGCCGTAGTGCCCCACACTCCATGTTGCCCGGCCCAGCGTGGCGTCCTGAGGATGGTAGCGCGGCATCTCACTGTGACCATGGGAGGCGACGCTTGTGCCCATGCTTGTCGCGGGCGGCATGGTGGCAGTGGGGCCTCCGGCGCCGCCGGCCGTGCTGGCGTTGACGAAGCCCCCTGGCACACCCGATGGCGCGTGGTTGCGGCGAGGCCCGCCGTGAGACCCCGTAGTGGCCTGAGAAGGAAGCTGATAGCAGAAGGGCCGCGCTCCCAATGCCGCCGCATCTAGCAGCTCGGCAACGCGTTCCAGCAGTGCATCCCGGCCGCTCTCCATCAGCCGGCACCGCAGCAGCTCTCGCGCCACCGTTAGCGCTGCCCGCATGTTTGCCTGCTCCCGCCGTGAGTGCGGCGCCGTTGCTGTGGCGTGGCTTGCTGCCCTTGCAGCGGCTCGCACTTGCCGTGGAGTGAGGGTGGACGACGCCTGGCAGCGCCGCCCGCGCCCTGCAGCGTTGGACGGCGCTCGCGCCGCCTGCAGCGCGGGGTCGAGGCCTTCATGGGTAGGTGACACCGCTCGGGCTGGCCAAGCTGCCCAGCGGTCGGAGTCTGGCCTTGGATTGCTGGACATCGGGGCGTGGAGCGTCGGTGGACCGATCGGCGGGGAAGAGGCTCCGGCGCACCCCTGCCTGGCGCGCCAAATGTCGGATCACGGGTTCCAGCAAAACCCTTAAGGTTCGAACTCTGGGGTGCGCGCGAAGTTCTTTCCCTCCTACCGATCTACGCCCTAGCTTGCTAAGGTATCACGGACGAACTCGACGAACTCATAGCACAAGGGACACAAGATTTATACTGGTTCGGCCACCGTTGTGGTGTAATACCCTACTCCAGTGTGTGGTGGTGGATTGCCTCTTGGGCTGATGAAGAACAGTACAAGGGGAAGAACGACCTCCTGAGGTCGAGGTGTTCTTGTGTTCGGTGTGAGGCTAAGGGTTAGCTCTCGATCAGATGTGATCCAGCCCCCCTTTGGTGGTGGCCAGTTCTACTTATATAGGCCCTGGTCCTCTCCCCAAATATTGAGCGGGAAGGGAGCCAACAACGGCATCCAATTTTGAAAGGGGACAGCTAGTACAAGCTATCCTAACAAAAGCGGTCTTCGCCTGCGAAAGGGCTCTGGTGATGACGCCGTCTTGGGCTCCACGGTGACCTCCGTCCTGCTGGCCTGCTCGTCTTGGTCTCGTTGCACTGATATGGAAACCTTTGCCTGATGCCTCGCTACTCCGTGCCTGCGCTTGCCCCCTCAGCACCAAAGAGGAAACAAGGACGCTGCGCACGCTGGCGCCCGCCTGGTGTCGATCATCATGGCTCACGTCACTGGAGCCTCGCGAGGTTTGCCCTGCCTTGATATCTCCGCTCCTCGTGAGCCTGCCTGGAGAAGCAACTCCTGAGGAGGTCTTGCGTCGTCCGCCTCGCGAGGCTTGGCCCCTCGCGAGGGTCTTGAATGCCTTGTTGATGAAGATGGGCCGTACAGGCCCGCTAGCATAGCCACGCCGTGGGCCGCAGGTAGGCAAGTCTGGGGACCCCCGTTCCCAGAACGCCGATAGTATTTGGCTGTATTTTTTGGCGTGTGGCTGTATGAACATATACACGGTTTAGATGGGACAGCCTGAACTGCTACGTGGGGGGCTCTACTATGACATGTGCCGCTACTTACTCGACCACGGTTCATACTTGTAGAGAGACCGATCGACCAGTATGTACGTACACGTTCGCGACCAGAATGACAACGCCATGTACGCTTCGACGAGGTGGGTCCCGACTGTTAGGCACTTCCTTGCGTGCGAAGATGTAGCTGGTGGGTCCCAGCAGTCAAGGGGGAACGTTTTTTCGCGAAATACAATGGCCCATCCGGTGGGTCCCTACTGTCAGGTGGAGGAATCATTATTTTCCGCGTAATAAGGAGGCTCTTCCTTGCTGCGGCCGTGGACCTAGCTGTCAGCCTCTCCACGTATAGTACTATTCCGATGGAAGTCGTTCGTGACCACATTGACCACGCCGCGCCGAGAGCACCAAGGCGGTGGACGATGGCGAGGCCTAGGAAGGGGACGACACGGAGCCAGGGAAGACGCGGTAGTGGATGCCCACGCAGAGAGGAGTACGAGGGTTCACTGGTTCGGCTGCGGTGTGAGGCTGCCGTCGCCGCAGAATAACAGGGGGTGTGGGTGAGTAAAGGGATGGCCTGGCCAGCGGTGGGAGTAGTAGGGGGCGGTGAGGCCTCCGCGGCAGCACAGCCGGCCACGGGAGGCAGGAGCAGGCGGCACGACCGGTGCTGCTTTGGGCGGCTGGAGCAAGAAGACCAGAGGTTGAAGAAGCATGACGGTCATTGGATCGACATCGTACGGTCACTGTAGCTAGAATCGTTTATATTGACTAAGTTGGCAAAGCCCTTGGTACGCGTCAACTTAGTAGGCCCACAGGTCAGCCTCCGAAACGGTGCGCCCCAGATGTTAGGGGAGGAATCATTTTTTGGGTGACTGAAGCTAGAATATCCGAGATTGAAGAAGAAGCACGACATTCGTTGGATGGACATCCAATGGCCACTGCTGCTAGAACCGTGTGTTGACTATAAGTTGACAAAGCCTTGCATACGCATCAACTTACTTTTTTAGGGGACGCGTCAACTTAGTAGGCCCACAAGTGTGTGGCAGAGAACTTATAGCCCATTTGCGATTTGTAAGAATGTAGTACCCATTTTTGAATTCTAATGGAATTTACTACAGCCCATTTACAGTTTGTTAAAAGTATAGCCCGTTTTCTAGCTAGGACAATGATTGATAATTTCAACCAACTGCTCAAAACAGAATTCAATAAAATTTCCCATATTTTGATGGGATCCGAAATATTTTTATCCTGAAATTTCTAGTCGGATAAAATATAATTTCAAAATAAATTTGTATTACGTAAAAATCCAACGAAATATTGCGCGCGCAACAAATAATGAAATTAAAATTTCCAAATTCCGAAAATAATATATTTTTTAAACTAATTACGTGTTTGGTGCATTTTTTATAGTTACTTCCCAGTTTTTATAATTACACCCCATTTATTATTTCTTAAAGCCCATTTTCTTGTTAAGCCTAATGCATCCCTCCTAGGAAAGATTTACAGCCCAGCGGGGCGGAGAATAACAAGTTGACCACTTGCATTGCTGATGTTAAAAAAAAGGCATATGTAGTACAATACAACCTTACATGGCTACTCAGCCCACATTCAGCGACGCCGGAAAGGCCCAAACAAGGCTTCTATACAACTTTTTGAAGTCACTGAACTCAATTAATAACTTAAGAAGAAAGTTAGAGTACAGTGGATCCTAATTAAAAGCTGTCACGAGCGAAGAAATAATTCAACGGGTCCCACTTGTGCGTGTGTGCATGCGTGCGCGCGTGTGTGTGTGTGTGAGAGAGAGAGACCCATCGGTCGATGCTAGTAAATACATCTTTCACCCATATGCATTGATGATGCTCAGTAAAAACTTATATATTTGGCACAATCATATAGAACATCATAGCACACTGAACTTTCATACAAAAATTTCATGCATGCGGCACAACCAGGGTGGAAGCAGTGGATCACTACGGGTAGGGCTATGTTGAAACCAACGAACTCGTACATAACGGTTCATCGTCTTTATCAATGACGGGGAAAGATCTTGAATGTTGTGCAAAGAAAACAGACAGACAACATAATATATAAGTTCTGCTACAACATTAAGTTGACGTACAACCCTTTCTAAAAAAAGTTCAGGTAAAAAAATAGAACATGTCACAATCAAATGTACTGGCACATCAGTGCTTCACACCCATAGCTCGGATTTAACTAGTATATGACAAGATTCAGTTGTTACCTCAAATTAGAGCACATCCAGGCAGCCAACCCTGCCTCTTCTCCCAGAGAAGCAATGGCCTCCGCCACGCGATGGAGTAGGCCCTGTGACATCCATCGTTCCGAGCAACACGGGGAAAGTCTGACATTGACTCATGTAATGGACGTCGTCGACGGACCCGGGCATCAGCAGCGGCAGCATGACTTGAATTGATGGATTGACCACTTCATCGACATGCACGAACACTCGATACAGGTACATCCTTAACGTGGTCCACGGTGGCCTTTGTGGCGACGAATAGTACAACCCCGGTTCCTACACCGGTATCTCAACACCAATCACCTTCGGTATGGTGGACGGCTTCTTCATCCATGCCATAACCGTCAGAGCCCAGCTGTCTGGAGGAACAAACATACTTACGAGCTCACCTCCAAGGTCGTTGATAAGCTCATTCATGGACTCGCCGTTCCAAGCACGTCGAGGCATGCCGTGGAAGCTAAGCTTTGTTAAAAACTCAAGCTCAGAGGGCACCGAGCCCCATCCTGGGTGCCACCGATCAAAGCTCACTAGCGCGCCATCACAGAACAAACGCCAGGAAGATTCGAACACATGACTGCAGTCGAAAGTTGTCCGGAACCTGATGCCGTGCACAATGCCAAGAGCTTTGACAAGGTCGTCCGGCGAGATGGGAGGCCAGTCGCCGTTGATGGTTACCTTCAGCACTTTGCCGGCAAACTGGTCGTCATGCACCGCCATGCCACTGTTGAGCGACAGCATGCAGCGCCCGAAGGCAGGACGAACCTAAGGATCTCCGGCTTGGAGATCCGTGTTGACCGGCAACATGATAGTGCGCCTGAGTACAAGGAGTATAGGAGGGGGATTTGGGGGAACGGAGTAGGAATCGAGATTCCAGAGGTGGGGGAGGGGTGGGAGATTGGGGATTAAAAGGTAGCATGAATTTCGAACACGCGCCAATATGCTCTCGGCGTGCAAGCGCACGAAAACACCGGTGGCGCCCACATGTCGGCGCGAAAGAGTCCTAATTCTTTCTTTTTTTGAGAGCCCGGCCTTTTTTTAGGATCTTTTGAGAGCCCGGCGTGAGAGTCATAATTGACCTGTTTGGCACTGCGTTACTAACCCGCCCATATTCAACGACACCTCACTGGCCCAAACAAGTGTACACCATCGAAAAGACACTGAGCTCAAATTATCTATCTATATCTATCTACACTCTTATAAAAAGCAGAGTTGGTGATGATGGTGTGCCTGCCATCCTGCAATATAGGCCGTCCGATCTATATCAAACGGATAGGAAGGAAACTATGACAATTTACCCGCACTCCTCTCCACATTTGCAGATAAGGCATTCCCTCGTTCATCCTTTTCTCCCACAAGATCTTGATGTTCCGTGCAACGCACGGGCATCTTGCTAGTAACTTTAAAAAAGGAGATATACTATGAACACTGGAGAATGGTGATGCCCTCATTTAGCCCACCAGCAGTTCGAGACATAAACAGTTCGAAACAACGATATATACAACATTCAAACACTGACTAGTGACTACTACTGACATAAACAACAAGAAATGATAGTTCATAAGAAGTCTTGCTACACCACCAAAACGTACCCATCTGCAGCGCTCAGACTCTCGTGATCCAGACGAGAATGACATTCTAAATAGAGGCAACTATTACATAGTAAGAGTGACATAGACGAGGATGACCAAATGACAAGGGATATGCATAACAAAAGAGAGAACTACCCATCCAAAACAAGTAGCAAAGACAACAAGTCATTCAAAGAGGGATGATCCAACACCATCATAATTTGCAACCCCGCTTCAGCCACCAGTGATCCAGAGACACCAGTACTCCATCCTTTCGATCCAACAGCCCAATTACCTATCAAACTGAAGTCTTGAACCACATGACTGCCTGTCGGACTCGACACATCCAAGGATCAAAGTTAATCCAGATGCCTTCGTCATTCTCACCTTCTTTTCGCTGCAGGCTGTATCATTGACAATCAGGGGAGTTTGCTCCCGAACTCCTAGGGCTCGCCGTGTAGACACAATTTTCCATAGCAAACAGAGCCTCTCTGCCATCAAGGTCCTTGCCAACGGTGATCTCCTGGTTAATAGGATAATTGAGTCTGAGAAACAGAGAGTGTGAACCAAGGCTGTTTACCCACCTCCAACTCAAAAATCCTGAAGGCCCCAATAAGCTGGTATCCTGCTCATAGACGTAACAGCCACTGTACGGATACTCACGTATTTCACGGTGCTTGTATACAGTGGGGTTTTTGCAATATAACTTTTCTGGCTCATGTGTCCAAATGATCATCAGTCTTTTGTCGTCGTCTGATCGAGCGAGGAACCAGTTGTGCTTCCCTGTTTTTGGCAAAGGTGGTGTGATTAGAAAGGGCAGTAACTGTAGGGACACTGCATCATATCAAAAAGGACATGCATTGTTAATGTAAGATCAGCATTGTTCAGAGTATGAGTAGGATAATGCAAGAAACAACATTGATATGTCCCTGTTGGAACTGGGAGGAAAATACAGGGAAATGTATATTGGGTTCAAAAATATAGAAGTGCCATGCATGGTTATACTCATGTTATCTCACAATTGATTCTTCACAGGAAACTACGATGTCATGCATGTTATGTAATCATGTTCTGTCCTCACAAACAAATTCTTCAAGGAAACTAACAAACCATGCATTGTTATATACCCATGTTCTGTGGGCAAAATTTTTGTGAGCATATTGTTCTAGCCATTGATTGCTGAAGTGCGAACATAGGTATGTACACATGGTCAGCATTACATGATTTCACTACTTCCAAATATAGAGTTCTCCATATGCACATTTACTTCCCTAATGCATGGTTAGATGAAACCAACAGTGTGATGCATGTTTCTACATCATGAAAATGAGGAAACTAACATGGCCATTGATACACACTCATATTTAGTAGTATATAGATTACTATAAAATAAGGAGAATATCAATATCTTCCTAACCGTTTGATTATTCAGGGGTACAAATTGGCTGTAATGACATGGTTACAATCGCATGAATTAACTCATTCCAAATATAGCTGATTTACGGCGTCTCTAATACATTGCCATAGTTCTACTCAAATTCTGCTCAAACAGGGATATGCCAATCATCACAAAAAGTTCAAACAGTGTCATGGCGTCATCATTAACATCAGACAGAAACAACTTACACGCGTCGTCCCATATGCTTTGTTGATCGCGTAGATGATGCCATTGTGTTCAATAGCATCACAGAAGTGTGTATCAGCTTTGACGATGATCCACTGCAAGCTGAGTTGTCTCCAGCTAAAGAAGGCACCGGCGTAAAGATAGGCGAGTCCGCGGTCGAACAAGGCAATTAGCTTGAAGTCTGCGTAATCTGCATGTCGTGTGGGCACTTGGCAGATTACAATCTTCTGCAAAACAAGGTCCGTCCAACTGACGTGGTAAACTAGATGACTTGGACCACGATGGTAAAACTCTATATAATCCAACGGAGGAAGGATAATCTCATTGGAGGTCTGCAAGTTCACGAGCACCATCTTTTTCCCGTCTTCTCTGACGGCAGCCATCTAGTGGGAGTTCATGCCGACCCAATACATACCTGCCAAGAAGTTTCGGGCGATGGTGATCGGATCGAAGTCGAGGAAAATGATGTACGGCGACCCACTACATACCTGCAAAGAAGTTTCGGCTAATGGAGATCGGACTGAAGTCGAGAGGCATCATGTATGCCTCCGTATCATGGTGAGAAAATCTCGAAAGACCAGATAGCAGCATCAGGGTGTCATGAAAAGCTTAGGCCTCGCTTCGATGATGGCCGTGTTCATGTCCCTCGAGCATGCAGCCAGCTGCAGGGAGCTCAACATATCCATACACGAACAACAGAGGTCGAGGATGGCACTGGGGAGATTGCTCCAATCGCGGCTCATATGGATGCTATGTGGTTCGCGTTCGGCCATGGTGGAGTTTGGAAGGTGGGGTTTTGGGGGGCTTGATTTACGGGGGAGAAGGCTCTCGGTGCTGGAGCGGCTAGCGAGGGAATAGTGGTACTAGGGAGGCGAGCGAGGCGAGGGTACGCGGGGGCACAATGAGATGATGAAGAGTGACCTTAGGATCTCCGGCGAGACGGAGATGGAGATGGAGTGGTGCTAGCGGAGAGGGAGACGAGGCGAGGCATGCTATACAGCGGCGGAGACAGTGACTGCACAGTGCACAAGGTGAGGCTGACTTTGGTAACCCGAACACGCCGCCTGGACTGATGTCACCTCGGGCGCAGGGTCTTGTCAGTTCACTGTGAGGACCGGATGAATAATATTTTGACCATCAAGTGTACCATTGTTGTACTACTACTACTACTAGTAGGAGGAGTAGTAGGAACATGAGTAGTACTACCTCCGTCTCGGTGAATAAGTCATTCGCATAGTTTTAGGTCGACGATTTAACTCTCTAAATATGTATTATCTGTGATAAAAATATATTTAGAAACTACATCCATGTAGAAATCTAGTGATATACTTTTCATGACATATAACACATATTTAATTGCTCAAATCGATGACCTAGAACTACGCGAGTGACTTATTCACCTAGACGAAGGTAGTACTGTATAGCGGAAATAGGTCTCCCGTGCTAGCATGCCTCGGGGTTCACTTCATCCTCCAGGTATCATCCTGCTACCTCTTGAGCATGCGTTGGTTTTCCCTTGAACAGGAAAGGGTGATGCAGCAAAGTAGCGTAAGTATTTCCCTCAGTTTTTGAGAACCAAGGTATCAATCCAGTAGGAGATAACACGCAAATCGCCTATTACCTGCACAAACAATCAAGAACCTTGCAACCAATGTGATAAAGGGGTTGTCAATCCCTTCACGACCACTTGCAAAAGTGAGATCTGCTAAAGATAATAAGATAACTATTTTTGATATTTTTGTTGTATAGATTGCAAAGTAAAGATTGCAAAATAAACGGCGATAGAAATTGGCAAGTTGACGATAAACTAATATGATGTAAAATAGACCCGGGGGCCATAGGTTTCACCAGTGGCATCTCTCAAGATAGCATATATTACGGTGGGTCAACAAATTACTGTCGAGCAATTGATAGAAAAGTGCATAGTTATGAGAAATCTAGGCATGATCATGAACATAGGCATCACGTCCGTGTCAAGTAGACCGAAACGATTCTGCATCTACTACTATTACTCCACACATTGATCGCTATCCAGCATGCATCTAGAGTATTAAGTTCATAAGAACAGAGTAACGCATTAAGCAAGATGACATGATGTAGAGGGATAAACTCAAGCAATATGATATAAACCCCATCTTTTTATCCTCGATGGCAACAATACAATACGTGCCTTGCTGCCCCTGCTATCAATGGGAAAGGACACCGCAAGATTGAACCCAAAGCTAAGCACTTCTTCCATTGCAAGAAAGATCAATCTAGTAGGCCAAACTAAACCGATAATTCGAAGAGACTTGCAAAGATATCAAATCATGCATATAAGAATTTAGAGAATATTGTTCATAGATAATCTTGATAATAAACCCACAATTCATCGGATCTCGGTAAACACACCACAAAAGGTATTACATCAAATAGATCTACAAGAACTTCAAGGAGAACTTTGTATTGAGAACCAAAGAGAGAGAAGAAGCCATCTAGCTAATAACTATGGACCCGAAGGTCTGCGGTAAACTACTCACACATCATCGGAGAGGCTATGGTGTTGATGTAGAAGCCCTCCGTGATCAAATCCCCCTCCGGCAGATCACCGGAAAAGGCCCCAAGATGGGATCTCACGGGTAGAGAAGGTTGCGGCGGTGGAAAAGTGGTTTCGTGGCTCCGCTGGATGTTTTCAGGGTATAAGAGTATATATAGGCGAAAGAAGTAGGTCAGTGGAGCTACGAGAGGCCCACGAGGGTGGGGGGCGTGCCTACTCCCCTGGGCGCGCCCTCCTACCTCGTGGCCGCCTCGTTGCATATCTGACTTCCACTCCAAGTCTCCTAGATTGCGTTCGTCCCAAGAAAGATCATCGCGAAGGTTTCGTTCCGTTTGGATTCCGTTTGATATTCCTTTTCTGCGAAACACTGAAATAGGCAAAAAAACAGCAACTGGCACTGGGCCTTCGGTTAATAGGTTAGTCCCAAAAATAATATAAAAGAGCATATTAAAGCCCATTAAACATCCAAAACAGATAATATAATAGCATGGAACAATAAAAAATTATAGATACGTTGGAGACGTATCACATCCATATTGCGAGCAGAACCAAATTCTCGTGCATGCAGAAGCGCGAAGAAGGCCTTTTATTTTTTCAGGATAACCGCATATTCCTTAACTAGAGAATGTTGTGTCTCCCACGCACACGCCAATATCCATCTGAACCAGCTACGACACATTTTTATCCGTTTGCATAGGTCCCACCTGTCAGGAGGGGTGCAGAAATTATTCCCTCCCTGTGTGTATTGATATATATGTACTATTTCGATGGTGTGCATGTCTTTGAAAACAAGTAGTAGCGTGGGTCCGCTTGACTATAAGGAACTATTTACCCCTCTAGCTTTTTCTACTACTACTCCTTCCAGTGATCGGTATGCAATGCATGTGTCCGTAGACATGACAGCTTGTCTATGGAAGTTCAACTACGGCAACCATCACGTCTCATCCACTGCCACTCGCGATTCCCATGATGCTGCTCCAACCCATGGCACCACGTCCCCCGACGTGCGCCTCACCCCTCTCGGCCGCACCGCCCCTCTGCCTTTGTGTGCTTGACATGTCGGCCACCTGAAATGCGGCGAGCATCAAGTTTCTACCACAGCCACACGCAATTCCCACAACGCTGTTTGAACCCATGACACCACGCATCCCCCAACCTGTGGCTCACCCCTCTCTGCCCCACAGCCCCTCTGCTTTTGGGAGCATTACAAGTGCACCAGCCACCTATCGAGTCCACGTGTTATTGACTCAAAGCACTACTGCAGGATGCTGCTAACGCGACACTACAATCAGAGACCCTTCGAGAAACTGTGTGCGATGCCATAATCGCAAACGGTGTTGTATGAAAACCGTCAGAAATGTATAAAACGTTTGCGATGACGGATGCATCAAACACGGTTCAGATTTTAGTTGCGTGTGCGACGAAGGGCATACAGTTTAGTTCAATTAACTGTTTGCGATGAGGAGGAACAAAAGAAACGGGCAGCCAGAAGAAGGCGTGTGCGATACACAACATACGGTTCACTCGGATGAACTGTTTGTGATTAGGCAACACAAAAGAAACAGGCAGCCAGATGAAGGTGTGTGCCATATATGTCATACGGTTCACTCGAATGAACTGTTTGTGATTAGGCAAGAGAACAGAAACGGTTCAATATAACAAGATGTGTGTGATACGCGGCAAACAAGTCTGTAATCAGAAATGTGTGCGAAGATCGATAATAACGCAGACGATTGCTTCTAATAAGACGTATGTGATATGCTCTTTCTACACAACATCTATTGGCCATTGTGGGACGGGCGGTCATCCGGATACGCCATAAGGATGTGAAGAGGCATTCCTATCAGCAAGGACTAGTTGTTCCACCAGTAGCTCATGTAAGAAAACTATCAAGTTAAGTGTGCTCAGGCTGGAGCAGCCATCGGATGAGTGACTGGATGGGAAGTTGTGTCGATGTTAAATTAGGTGATGGGATGGTTCATTTCGGTCAAATGACCTAAATGCCCCATTCCCTCGGCTAATTTAACCACGAGGTCCTTGTTTTTTATTTTTTAACACACGTTAAAGAAGGTCTACCGCATTACTTTTTGACAATGTGCGATAGGTGGCATACAGTTGATCCATCCGACCTATTTGTGATGGAATAGGTCGTGTGTGTTGTGGGCAAACGCTTGGTAGTATGAAACCATTTGGGATTGATGAAATCATCACCGGCGGGTTCCCTAGTGTGATCCGTGTTCATCTGATCATCATCTACGACTTGTGCTAGCTCGCTGCTAAGTTTCCATTAATTGATGGCGTTTTATGAACACGCCACCATTTCCCGCCATTTCCTCACTTGTTTCCCGCCACCCTCCTATATTGCGCATAGGGGGCGCGCGACGCACGGAGGCGACAAGCGCAGCCTGTAGCACATCCACCTTTTCCAAGCATGCCAACCCACCAAAGTGCCGCCTCTGCCATCAACCTCGTCGACAAGGAAAACGAGCAGGCGCCACGGCCCGTCGAGGCCGAGGCGCTCCCCAGCAACGCGATGGACGACGCCGTGATGCGCGTCATCGCCAGGGTTGAGCAGACCTTTGGTGCATGGCGCTTGAGCGCCGCGGATCAAGATAGGCATGTCAGCGCCGACAGGCTGGAGCTCGCCGCACAACATGATCGATGGCGCGCCGCAGAGCAAGCTAGGCGCGTCCGTGCCGATAGGCTGCGACTTGACGCACGATGAGACCGTTGGAGCGCCTCGGAGCGAGAGGCGCGGCGCGCCGCACAGCAACAGTGGATCCATCGGCGCTTGCCTGCTGTCGACACGGCGTCGCAGCTAGGTACATGTCCCGTCAGTACCCCCATTCCTCACTAGGAGAGCGCAGAGGCCCTCAGCGCCGTACTTGCACCAGAGGCCGGCCGCGCCGTACTTGCACCGGACGCCTGCCGCGCCGTTCGCATGGGTGCCGCCGTTCGCCTTATCCGCGGCCCGCTGGATGCCAACGCACTGGTCCGTAGGCTCGACCGCCTCCTTGGCCCAGGTGTCCACCTGGGTGCAGTAGAGGAACATGGCCGTCGCATCCTCGAGCAGGTGATCTCCAATGAAATAGCCAACTTGGAGCTCGAGATCGCGCCCAGATGTACCGCGAGCGTGTCGACCGCTTGGACGAACGCCTGCACGAGTTCAGGCAGAGCCAAGAGCTACCCTAGGCAATGGCTGCTGGTCATGGTCTCATGGACACGTTTTATTTTGGAAAGTCGTTTCGACGTGGATAGCTATGCATTCACAGCAATCATAGCATTGCTCTGTTTATTGCTCTGTTTCAATGTGTGTACTCTGTTTTTCATTCTTATATTGTCTGTTTCAATGTGTGTATATACGCTTTCCATTCTCTATATGTGGATGATAATAGCTAGATTCAAATGAGTATACAAAAACAGATAGAAAATGGAATTCATAATATATATATATATATATTAATTGTTCATTAGATCATCACATAATATATATATATATAATATCATCACATATACGTGATGATACTTAACTACTAGGTACAATGCATAAAATTGAAAACGAATCATACTAAAACTAACAATCCCTCCTAGGGCCAGTATTCCGGCAGCCCCTTGCCAGCAGCTCCCTGGTGCGCCGCGTCTTCCCAGTGCGGAGGCAGTACTCCAACTCCTCCGCCTCGCAGCGCTTGACGTACCGACCTACCTCTTGCTGGCGGACGCGCGCGGCCGATCTTGCCATTTCGTTGGGCGCCCACCGGAGCTCCTCGTCGGTGGCACGCCGGAGCTTATCGGCCCACCTCCACGCAGCAACGAGGCGCCCAGCGCCTATGACCTTCCTCGCGAAGTACTCGTCTTCGTACACCTCCTCGGCACGACGACGCGCCCGCCTCCAAAGCTCTGCCGCCTCCTTTTTCCAGGCGGCATCATGGGCTTCATAGGCCGCCTGGTACCTGGCTTCCTCCTCCGCCATCTCATTCTTGAACGCCACTTGCCTGGCTTTCTCAGTCGATGGCAGCGACTTCCACAGACAAAGATTGTACTGGCCCCAAAACCAATCCAAAGTTGGGGGGTCCGGCGCAACCTCGTCAGGCGGCGCGTAGGGGTCCTCGTCGCTGCTAATCGAGTGAGCGTCCTCGGGGGGCGGTGACTCCTCGTCGTCGCGTGGGCAGACCGGCGGTGCCATGGCAGAGATTTGAGAGAGAGAGAGGACGAGCGAGGGGAGGATGTAGATGAGAATGCAGGCGGGACGACGTGAGCAAGGTAGTATTTATTGGCGGCCGGAATCTAGATCGCCGGGGACAATACACACGCCGGTCGCCGGAATTTCCGAGTACTGTAGTTTGAATTACACACAATTCCCACAGCAAATCCGTGTGTGAACATAATAGCTGACGGTTTCCAATACAGAACCGTGTCTGATTAATGATCCCCGCCAATCACCTACCAAACCTCGAGCCGTGAGGTAGAGTGCCAATCGTGTGGGGGCCGGTTGTCTTCCCAGATCTTTACATTTTCTTTTTTGAACACCAGATATTTACATCGTCTAATGATTTTTTAACTCGCACACAAGTACACACACATATGATTTTTCAAACCGTTTTGGTTAGGCATTGCATGTAGATGTAGTTAAAATTTGAATTATGGTCATTAAATGGTTAGAAAATCACTTAAATGTCTTTAAAAGGTCAAATGACCCCTGAAAATTTCCAAATTTTCACATGATCGTTGTATTAGTGCACGTTAAACGTAGGAAAAAAATTGAAGGCCGTAAGAGGAAGCTATCTCCCGTCCGTCAGCAAACATGCATTGTTCCCTCTCGGAACCATGAACCTTCTAGTGTGTTGCTCCAGTTTGTGAGGGATGTGCATCCAAGCTTTCGTCAAACAGGCCAATTTTTTTACCACATCATCTTGGTGGCATGACATTAAATCAAGCAAGGTTTCATGTTTTTCTGATCATTTTTTAATTTTTTGGAATTAAAATGCCATGGCATGCACTTCATGCATGTGCCCATGCCTTGACACCAATATGTTTCAAAATTCCTTCGAATTTACTGCACATGGAATTAACTCGCACACAAGTACACAAAAATATGATTTTTCAAACCGTTTTGGTTAGGCGTTGCATGTAGATGTAGTTCAAATTTGAATTGTGGTCATTAAATGGTTAGAAAATCACTTAAATGTCTTTAGAAGGTCAAATGACCCCTGAAATTTACCAAATTTTCACATGACAGGTGCACGTTAAACGTAGGAAAAAATTTGAAGGCCGTAAGAGGAAGCTATCTCCCGTTCGTCATCAAACATGCATTGTTCCCTCTCAGAACCATGAACCTTCTAGCGAGTTTCTCCGTTTTGTGAGGGGCGTGTGTCCAAACGTTCGTCAAACATGCCAATTTCTTTACCACATCATCTTGGTGGCATGCCATTACATCAACCAAGGTTTCATGTGTTTCTGATCATTTTTCTATTTTTTGAATTAAAATGCCATGTCACTCCATGCATACGTATGCATGTGTCCATGTCGTGAGACCAATATGTTTGAAAATTCCTTCTAATTTACTGCACATGGAATTAACTCGCACACAAGTACACAGATATGAATTTTCAAACCGTTTTGGTTAGGCGTTGCATGTAGATGTAGTTCAAATTTGAATTACGGTCATTAAATGGTTAGAAAATCACTTAAATGTCTTTGAAAGGTCAAATGACCCCTAGAATTTTCCAAAATTTCACATTACAGTTGTAGTAGTGCACGTTAGACGTAGAAAAAGTTTCAAGGCCGTAAGAGGAAGCTATCTCCCATTCATCATCAAACATGCATTGTTCCCTCTCGGAACCACAAACCTTCTAGCGAGTTGCTCTGGTTTGTGAGGGGTGTGTGTCCAAACTTTCGTCAAACATGCCAATTTCTTTACCACATCATCTTGGTGGCATGACATTAAATCAAGCAAGGTTTCATGTTTTCTGATCATTTTTTAATTTTTTGGAATTAAAATGCCATGGAATGCACTCCATGCATGTGCCCATGCCTTGACATCAATATGTTTGAAAATTCCTTCTAATTTATTGCACATTGAATTAACTCGCACACAAGTACACAAAAATATTATTTTTCAAATCATTATGGTTAGACGTTGCATGTAGATGTAGTTAAAATTTGAATTACGGTCATTAAATGGTTAGAAAATCACTTAAATGTCTTTGAAAGGTCAAATGACCCCTAGAATTTTCCAAAATTTCACATTACAGTTGTAGTAGTGCATGTTAGACGTAGAAAAAATTTCAAGGCCGTAAGAGGAAGCTATCTCCCGTTCGTCATCAAACATGCATTGTTCCCTCTCGGAACCAGGAACCTTCTAGCGAGTTGCTCTGGTTTGTGAGGGGTGTGTGTCCAAACTTTCGTCAAACATGCCAATTTCTTTACCACATCATCTTCGTGGCATGACATAAAATCAAGCAAGGTTTCATGTTTTCTGATCATTTTTTAATTTTTTGGAATTAAAATGCCATGGCATGCACTCCATGCATGTGCCCACGCCTTGACACCAATATGTTTGAAAATTCCTTCTAATTTACTGCACATGGAATTAACTCGCACACAAGTACACAAAAATATTGTTTTTCAAACTGTTATGGTTAGGCGTTGCATGTAGATGTAGTTCAAATTTGAATTACGGTCATTAAATGGTTAAAAAATCACTTAAATGTCTTTAAAAGGTCAAATGACCCCTGAAATTTACCAAATTTTCACATGCCAGTTGTATTAGTGCACGTTAAACGTAGGAAAAAATTTGAAGGCCGTAAGAGGAAGCTATCTCCCGTTCGTCATGAAACATGCATTGTTCCCTCTCGGAACCACAAACGTTCTAGCGAGTTTCTCCGGTTTGTGAGGGGTGTGTGTCCAAACGTTTGTCAAACATGCCAATCTCTTTACCACATCATCTTGGTGGCATGACATTACATCAACCAAGGTTTCTTGTGTTTCTGATCATTTTTCTATTTTTCTGAATTAAAATGCCATGTCATTCCATGCATACATATGCATGTGTCCATGTCGTGAGACCAATATGTTTAAAAATTCCTTCTAATTTACTGCACATGGAATTAACTCGCACACAAGTACACAGATATGATTTTTCAAACCGTTTTGGTTAGGCGTTGCATGTAGATGTAGTTCAAATTTGAATTACGGTCATTAAATGGTTAGAAAATCACTTAAATGTCTTCAAAAGGTCAAATGACCCCTAGAATTTTCCAAAATTTCACATTACAGTTGTAGTAGTGCACGTTAGACGCAGAAAAAATTTGAAGGCCGTAAGAGGAAGATATCTCCCGTTCGTCATCAAACATGCATTGTTCCCTCTCGGAACCATGAACCTTCTAGCGAGTTGCTCCGGTTTGTGAGGGGTGTGTGTCCAAACTTTCGTCAAACATGCCAATTTCTTTACCACATCATCTTGGTGGCATGACATTACATCAACCAAGGTTCCATGTGTTTCCGATTTTTTTTGGAATTAAAATGCCATGCCACTCCATGTATACGTATTCATGCATATGTGTCCATGTAGTGATACAAATATGTTTGAAAATTCCTTCTAGTTTACTGCACATGGAATTAACTCGCACACAAGTACACAAATATGATTTTTCAAACCGTTTCTGTTACGCGTTGCATGTAGATGTAGTTCAAATTTTAATTACGGTCATTAAATGGCTAGAAAATCACTTAAATGTCTTTCAAAGGTCAAATGACCCCTAGAATTTTCAAAAATTTCACATTACAGTTCTAGTAGTGCACGTTAGACGTAGAAAAAAATTTGAAGGCCGTAAGAGGAAGCTATCTCCCGTTCATCATCAAACATGCATTGTTCCCTCTCGGAACCACGAGCCTTCTAGTGAGTTGCTCCGCTTTGTGAGGGGTGTGTGTCCAAACTTTGGTCAAACATGCCAATTTTTTACCACATCATCTTGGTGGCATGACATTACATCAACCAAGGTTTCATGTGTTTTTGATTTTTTTTATTTTTTGGAATTAAAATGCCATGTCACTCCATGCTTAATTGTGTCATAGCTGTTAGACCAATATGCTTGAAAATTCCTTCCAATTTACTGCACATGGAATTAAATCGCACACAAGTACACGAAATATGAGTTTTCAAACCGTTATGGTTAGTTGTTGCATGTACATGTAGTTCAAATTTCAATTACGGTCATTAAATGGCTAGAAAATCACTTAAATGTCTTAGAAGGTCAAATGACCCCTGAAATTTTGCAAAATTTGACATGACTGTTGTATTAGTACTACAAAATTTCTCGTTCAATTAAAACACCATCCGTTGGCACTTTATTCCAAATTCGTCTTTCACAACTAATAGAAAATATCTACAACATCACACATACTTGTTTTCTACGAACCGTTTGTGATTAAATATCTGGGTCTATTTAAGTCTCCCTCCTTAACCATCGCCTGCTCGTCTGCTCTAGTGCCGGCAACCCCCGAATCCACGAATCTCGATCCCCATTCCCGCACCCCCTTCTTGCAAAGATGAGGTCGTGGAAACGCTTCGTGAAGGCCCGTACGATGGCCACGTCACCCCCGAGCGCCGTCGCCTGCACCGAGAGCATGGCCGCCTACGCCGAGAGTGTAGCAGCCGAGACGGCTGCAGCTGTTGCTGCAACGGCGGCTGCAAACGCCAAGAGCGCTCGAGCCGCCGTCCGTGCCGCTGATGTCGCCCTGCCCCGGGTCGAGGCCATCCACGCCAAGATCGAGGATGCACACGCCAAGATATTCCAGGCCACCTCGGACTCCAGCATGCAACCCACATCAGAAAAGGCGGCGGTGGCCATGGAGCACCTGCTTCCTCATGAGGTCGCCGAGCGGGAGCTGGAGATGCAAGAGGCGGCGGAGATCGAGGAGCAACGGGAGGAGGAGTTGCGCGTGGCCGAGGTCGAGGTAGAGAAGAGTCTGTCCGTCGAGGAATCGGCGGTCGAGTACCAACGCGAGCTCTGGCGCAACCACTACCATGAGTACTACAACCTTGAGGGCGGCGCCGAGGACGAGGATGAGGATGAGGACGCGGTCGACTTCAGCAGGGGGGACGCGGAGTCCACCAACGGCGGCATGTCGCCAGGACAAGTCATCGACGTCTCATCTCACACCGGCGATGCATAGACGGCGCGGCGGCGGTTTTTTAATTATGCGTACTTAGGCTTTGTTTTTAATGCTGGTCTTTTGTTAGAGCAATGTTTAGGTCAACTGGCTCTGTGTAATTACTAAAATTGCTTGATTCAGTAAGTGTGGTTTGTCTGCTGTACGCTATTTTGTGTGCCCAAATTAGCAAGCGATGTTAAATTATGCAATGACATACCCGGGGAAATTTCCACAAAAATTTGAATTATCAAACTCATCCCATGCGCGTAAAGCAGAAGAATCGTTTGCGATGCACACAATCGTTCAAAGTGAATGGTCCGGCGGCACCGGGCGCGTTCAAAGTGAATGTGCCCATGCCTTGAGACCAAAATTTGAATTATCAAACTCATCCCATGCGCGTAAAGCAGAAGAATCGTTTGATATGCACACAATTGTTCAAAGTGAATGGTCCGGCGGCACCGCGCGCAAAGTTTCCCTCCACATTTCCAAAATTTTGGCCTACCGCCAAAATATCTACCCCCGCCCCCTTCCCCCCTTCCACCCCATTTTCTCCCCGACCACAAGTCACATTTCCCCTGTTTCCTCCTTCCTTCCTTCCTCGCTCTCGCCGTCTCGCATCCTACCGCCGGGGTCGCCATGGTCTTCTTCAAAGACATCTCCAGCGGTTCCTCCTCCGGCGACTACTCCTTCACCACCCGGGTATGCCTCTCTTATCTCTCTCGGGCTATGACTTGGAATGAAGGATTTTTACCCCAAGGTCGATTTGAGTCGTTTCTTCCTCTTGTAGCTCCCTAAGACCATCAGTGGCAACGAATGGAGCGGGGTGGCTGAAGATCTATCTGCTCGTTGTCACCATCAATCTCCATGCGTGAAGCTACTTGCGTTTGATTCTGTGGACACTGGGAGGAACTTTCTGGCATGTGCAGAGAAGGCTAGACCCTCTTCCGTTGTTACAAATCATTTGTTAGATGTGATTCAGACACTGTCACGGTCCCAACCCATTCATACCACACCTTCAACCAAACGCATCCTAAGACAGTGTCACAGTTTGTACCTAGTATCTTAAATTGTTGCCATCTCATCGGCGGTGCCATTAGAAAATTATTTGGCACCGCTTCAGCAGTTTGTGCAGCCAACTTTGGTCCACACATCCGAGCAGCCAAGCAGTAAAATACTAAATCTTTATGGCATGAAGGAACTGGGCATCGGAGCAACTACGTGCTCTGGAGTCCGGGTCCCTGATTTTTTTTCCGCTGCATCGGCTCGCCAGTTCAGGGCACCGGTGCGAGATGTAGCAACAGTTGTCTTTACATCAGTTTTGGCATACATAGTGGACGGCCTTAGTGCTACTAGTTCTATGTTACTAAATTTGTGCATGTACACACCTGTTAGTATCAATTTTCTATCATCCAAACACTGTCTGCTGTTGCAGTTATATTTACCTTCCTCAGAAAATGTTCAATTTGTTATTTATTGTACATGAGTAAGAACTTGTAACGTCGTTGTAGTTAATTATAGCTTCTGATGTTCCAGAATTTGGTTGTTGTCTCAGTACCAATTATTTCATTTGCCCATTGATCTTTTTGAGAAGATATGTTATAATTAACATGTTTCTTCAGTTTTTCAAAATAAGCATTGGTAATTTTCTATGTTGCTATAAACCCATTTCCCCAACAATTGTTACTAATCTAGTTTTAAATATTATAGGATGAACGGAAGTGTTCTTACTTGGAGTGGGTTGATTAAGAGTGGCCACAGTCTTTGAAGATGTGCCTAACGAAGCTCTGGAGCATGTATGAGGAAGTGAACACAACTAGGCTTAGAGAAAGTCTTGTCAACGCTAAAGCATATTTCAAGATGCGGGATAAAAAGTTGAAGGTGGAGAATGAGCTCAGATTTTTTTTAAAAGACTTTGCTAAGATGGTGTTGGCGAAGGAGGAGGCACTTTCCCAGTTGGCCCATGCAAAACGGGTTCTTACTGAACTAAAAGCAGAGGTGGATAAGACGAGCCTGGATGATCTTGATTAGGGAAATGAATATATTGTTCTTATGAAGTTGAACTAGCTATATGTTGTACTGTGTTGTTTTCATGTAGCTACCGTACTGTGATGTTATAATATATTTATGTGCCTGATATGAAATTGGCAAACAACTATTCGATATGAAATGTGAATTTGCGTAATACTGGAATTATTAATTGTAAACTAATAAACCTGCTAAATGTGTTATGGACCTTTGCAAACGGTTCTAGCAGTAAAAGCGCTTGCGATGGATAGCCCAATGCCACATAGTTTTCTACATCAAATCGTGTGTGATGTAGTTAATGAAAGCAAACAGTTAACCAAGGCAGAGCGTGTGTGATAGTTACACCTTTCACACACGAGCGTATACATAAAACCATGTGGGATGTACATCCGAACGGAAACGTTTTCCCTGGATTGACTGTGTGGGATGTACATAAGAACAGAAATGTATTCCTTGGATTGACTGTGTGTGATATACATACGAACGGAAATGATTTTCTGGGATTCACCATGTGGGATGTACATACCTACGGAAATGATTTCTGGGATTTATCGTGTGGGATGTACATACCTACGGAAATGATTTCTGGGATTCACCGTGTGGGATGTACATACCTATGGAAATGATTGGGTTTCAATGCCTCGCCTGATCGCACACGGCCCCAGCCTGGGTCCCAGGAGGGCCTATCCCCGACGATTTCTGGGTCGTGTGGGAAGGACACCCTATCGCACACACTCACTTGGCGACGGTTCCAAATGCCGTCGCGGAAAGGGGTAAAAAACCGTTTGTTTAGGACCGACGCGCACCAGTGAAGGCAGGTGTAGTAAGGCGCTGAAGCTCAGTCCCGAGGGCCCCGAGAGGGAAATGTAACTCCTGTGTCAGGCCTTGTGGTGCTACCACTACACGAACTCGTGCCAAACTCGAGATTTGTTTCTTTACTATACATGCACTAGGAGAGAGGGAGTATACCGTAGGATGTGTCCCATACGAAACAAGTCCCCTGGTTTGTCACCGCGAACATGTGGTGAGAAAGGAGCACAACGTCTTCGTACTCGTACGGCAACAAATCGGCCGCAGACAGCATGGTCCACCTTTGACCGCCATGTGCAAGGTTCGTGCTATCTTCTTCAATCTCACCGTGGTTCCATCGTACCAATTCAGGCGGTGGCCTGTTGCATGGTTGATCCCAATGTTGGACAAAGGTTCTACGGGAATGGTGTCACCGTTGTAAATGTTGGGCAAATTGATGTTGGTACCCTCCCATACATATGCAATCCAATCTCCACTCGCACCGAGCCTAACCTGTGAAACAGTGGGCAGGGGGAGAATTAGGAAATGGACACGGAAGTAGTCTTTAGAATGCATTTACTACATGATCAAACTCATCTTACTTGCTCATCCAAAAAATCTGAGTGCCCCTCAACGTCGGCATCTCAAGGGGCGTCAACGTGCAACTACGGCTATGCCGCGCTGGAGAGACCCCCAAGGAAACATCCTCGTGCGTTGCATGGAACATCAAGATGCATTTGTATGAGTAGTTTATCTTGTGAGAGAAAAGGATGAACGAGGGAAGGCCTTATTTGCAAATGTGGAGAGGGGTGTAGGTATCTTTTTGCAAAATTGCCATAGTTTTCTTCCTATCCGTTAGATATAAATTTGACGGCATATATTGCAGGATGGCAGGCACACCATCATCACCAACTCTGTTTTTTATAAGAATAGCAAGATGCCCGTGCATTGCACGGAACATCGAGATCTTGTGGGAGAAAAGGATGAACGAGGGAACGCCTTATCTGCAAATGTGGAGAGGAGTGCGGGTAAATTGTCATAGTTTCCTTTCTATCCGTTAGATATAGATCGGACGGCCTATATTGCAAGATGGCAGGCACACCATCATCACCAACTCTGCTTTTTATAAGAGTAGAGACTAGTTTATCTTGTGAGAGAAAAGGATGAATGAGGGAAGGCCTTATTTGCAAATGTGGAGAGGTGTGTGGGTACCTTTTTGCAAAATTTCCATAGTTTCCTTCCTATCCATTAGATATAAATCGGACAGCCTATATTGCAGGATGGCAGGCACACCATCATCACCAACTCTGTTTTTTTTATAAGAGTGTAGACTAGTAAGATGCCCGTGCGTTGCACGGAACATCAAGATCTTGTGGGAGAAAAGGATGAACGAGGGAAGGCCTTATCTGCAAATGTGGAGAGGAGTGCGGGTAAATTGTCATAGTTTCCTTCCTATCCATTAGATATAGATCGGACGGCCTATATTGTAGGATGGCAAGCACACCATCATCACCAACTCTGCTTTTTATTAGAGTAGATAGATATAAGAGAGTAGCAGACTAGCAAGATGCCCGTGCGTTGCACGGAACATCAAGATGCATTTGTATGAGTAGTTTATCTTGTGGGAGAAAAGGATGAACGAGGGAAGGCATTATTTGCAAATGTGGAGAGGGGTGTGGGTATTTTTTTGCAAAATTGCCATAGTTTCCTTCCTATCCATCAGATATAAATCGGACGGCCTATACTGTAGGATGGCAGTCACACCATCATCAACAACTCTGTTTTTATAAGAGTAGAGTAGAGATAGAGATAGGGACTACTACTACCAATGTGTTGGCCCGTGCGTTGCAATGGATCCAAAGTAGTAGAATAATACTTGTTCACAGGCTTGAAATATAAACACTCTAGTTTTGATATACATATATCAGTAAAAATAAATCATGCTTCACTCAAAATATATTCCTCGGGCTGTTTTGATGAGGTGAGGGACGGGTGTGGCTGGTTTGAAGATAACAGGTTTTAAAAAAATTGGAGCTATTTTTTTACATTTTGTAGTGTGTCACGACATCCGGTGCACCTAAGCGTCTGAAAAAATTTGAGTTTGGGTTGGTGGCACACCTTGCGGCAAGATGCCCGTGTGGGCTTCTTCGATAACTAGCAAGATGCCCGTGCATTGCAGGGAACATCAAGATGCATTTTTTTACAAAACACCTTGTGATTGACCCTTGCAGGAGTAATCCCATGTGTAAAAACTAATGATATCTCGAGAATTTTATCGGAAAAATGGTATCTTTGTAACAAGTTTTCTCTACTACTGCTCCTTGCAGTGAGCGGTATGCAATGCATGTGTCAGCAAACATGGCAGCTTGTCCATGGAAGTTGAACCATGGCGACCATCACGTTTCTTGTTTCTACCAGTGCCACACCCACACGCGATTCCCACGACGCTGCTCCAACCCACGGCATGACGTCCCCCGACGTGCGCCTCATCCCTCTCGGCCCCACCGCTCCTCTGCCTTTGTGTGCATGACATGCGGGCCAGCTAAACTACGGCGACCATCAACTTTCTACCACAGCCACACCCAATTGGACGCGGTTTTCCTGCTCCGCTCCGTTGCTCCGATCCGTACTCCCGCACCATCAAATTTTCATCCAGCGGCTGTGAAACATTCCGTCCCAGGCATCAATCCTCAGCTAGAGTACTTCTGTACTACAGGTGGTACCCACCGGTGTGGCCATCTACGCTTCGTAACGCCCCAACGCCCAGCTGTGGCACCCTCGCCATGGCCACGCCACCACCGACCGGTTCATCTCGAACGAGTGAGTTGCGAACCACGCCACCACCATGAGAATGCCATGTGGGCCAGCCACATTTAAGGTCCGCATGTCATTGACTCATAGGCCGGTGCACTAAGCCACTGAAGCTCGGTCCCGTGGGCCCCGAGGGAAATGTAACTCCCGCGGTAGGCTTGTGGTGCTCCCGCAGTACGAGCTCGTGCCAAACCCGGAATTTGTTTCTTACTAGCAAGATGCATGTGCGTTGCATGTAACATCAAGATGCATTTGTATGACTAGTTTATCTTTTGAGAGAAAAGGATGAACGAGGGAAGGCCTTATTTGCAAATGTGGAGAGGGGTGTGGGTATCTTTTTGCAAAATTGCCATAGTTTCCTTCCCATCCGTTAGATATAAATTGGACGGCCTATAAAAACAGAGTTGGTGATGATGGTGTGCTTGCCATCCTGCAATATAGGCCGGCCGATTTGTATCTGACGGATAGGAAGGAAACTATGAAAAACAGAGTTGGTGATGATGGTGCGCCTTCCATCCTGCAATATAGGCCGTCCGATTTATATCTGACGGATAGGAAGGAAACTATGGCAATTTTGCAAAAATATACCCACACCCCTCTCCACATTTGCAAATAAGGCCTTCCCTCATTCATCCTTTTCTCCCACAAGATAAACTACTCATACAAATGCATCTTGATGTTCCATGCAACGCATGGGCATCTTGCTAGTTTTATAAGAGTGTAGACTACTACCAACTAGTAAGGTACACGTGCATTACACACATGAGATTTGGTAACCAAATTATGAATAAATAACACACTATAGCATGTAAGCTTTGAGTCATATATGCATGATGTAGATGTTTGTTTAATTCTTATAGTTCAACTAGTTCAAAATATATTAGTTTTATAAAAAAATCTATTTTAAGATTCATGGAATTGTGCATTGTAAAGCATAAAGTAAAAACAAATAGTGACAATTCATTCTGGAAAAAAAGTTTGGGCAATTAAGATATGGAAGATTCAAGAACAAAGGAGAAGTGCTTCTATTTTGAGGTTTGTGCATTATGCTTAAGTTCAACCATGGAGTCTTCTAGATTCTACATGTGGCAGAATTTGGTGGAATGTAGATGATATCCAACGGTCAGTAGTGCTCGGATTTGCCATCTTTGTACCGGCGGATTGGCTTCATCCAACGACCAACTTTCAAAGTTATTCACACACTATATAGGGGTATAGATGTGCCGGCCCGTGCATTGCAATGGATCCAAAGTATACCTATTTAGTGGAGTGCACTCTAACCACATTATCTATTTATTTTTCTCCAATCTTTCGTAGCCATGCAACCAAGCCACATAAGCTTCATGGGTGCCCCCACATCATATTTTTCATACTACGTTGACAGAAAAAAAAGATAAATCACCCGAAACAAGATCTTCCCGTTTTTTATTCCTACGATGTTGTGTCGTGCACGTACCTAGTTGTATAGTGGTAGTACTAGTTGTAGTACAAACCTCGTACTAGTAGGAGTATTAGTACGGAATGCTCCTACTCTATCAACGAGCCCCATCTGACACCAAATTTCTTGGCTTCCGTGCTACAGCTAGATCTTCCCCTCATTTCTGTTTTCCAACTCGGCGGCGGGCGGGGTGCGGTTTGCCAATAGTCGGTTTGCTCAACGGCAGTCCCACATGAAAGTGAAAATGCTAGGCAACACGCCTTCCCTAGCTATGTGGCGTGCCGAATGGGCCGTGGAGTACTCCTGATTCCTGGGCGTGTGGGGGTGCGACGCAAACACGACAGGCCTTTTTCCTTTTACTAGCAATGTGCCCGTACGTTGTGACGGATCCAAAGTAGTAGAATAGTAGTACTTGTTCACAAACTTGAAAGAAAACACTCTTGTTTATTACTTTTCACTCAAAATATATTTCTCGGGTTGTTTTGATGAGGTGAGGGAGGGATGTGGTTGCTTTCAAGATAATAAGGGGTTTTCTGCAAATTGGAGCAGAGAAGTGGGCTATTGTTGCAAAAATGACACAACTTACCTCACAACCGTTAGATGCAGATCTAATGGTCAGAAACGACGGATGGCGGACACACCACCATCACCAACTGAGTCTTTTATAGGAGTAGGAGTAGAGAAACATGTATAAATTGTAACATTTGGTTCTGCTCCTTAGCACGATCGATAGATAGAAATAATAATTGGAAACGCTAGGGCGGGGCTATTTCCACCAGATAAGCAGGGTACGTAGTAGCTAGGTTGGCGCATTGTCTGTTTGTTCACATGCGGTCCGACATGTTCTAGTGTTTCTAGCAAGATGCTCGTGCGTTGCACGAAGTTGATGGAAAAGGTAAGCACAACTTATAAATTGACGGATGGAGTACTAGTTACAGTGATGCATATAATTAAGCAAAGGGATCGCACATGTCAGTATTGATTGGAACGAGAATGCAATAGCACAATAAGAATTAAGGCCACGATGATGCGATCGTAGTGGTGGTTACAGGAGGGAAGAAGAAAGATGCATCCATCAATGTACGACCTCCTCCTCCTCAACTTAGTGCGCTGAGCCACCGACCGGCGACTAAGGAGCGGCGGCTTTTGTGGCAAGGTCAAGGTGCTTCTCAGCAAAGGCATCCAAGGCTTCCAGCCAGTTGAGGAAGGCCAATGTCGTAGCGTCCTCACTGGCCTTGTAGATACCTATCTACACGATTTGCTCGTACACATGGATGTGTAGGTTGACGAATTCTCGCAGGGCGAGGCGCCTCGCGGCGAGCGCGACCTCCAGGTGGACATTCTTCGTGACGTCGGCGGGCAGTCGCAGGGCCACCAGTGCTTGAAAGAGGTTCTGGCCATGGAGGCCAATTAGGATGGCAGGCAATGAGGAGCCCGGGCGCGTGGGCTGGAGGAGTACGGCGATGTCGTCCATGAGCTTCTTGAGGATGGTGAACTTGTTGGTGGTGGCAACGATCATCTGGTCCAACTGAGAGTTGCAGGTGGCGTCGACGGCGGCCATCCAGCAGCTGGTTGCCAACACCGTCTGGAGACGATCCTGGGCACCATGCCACTGGCCGGCATCGTGGACCATCTGGCACAGCCGCTAGCCGCTCGCGTGCATCGCTGCCATGGGTCTGGAGTGAGCACTTTTGCGCTTAGTGTAGGTGCTTAGGAAAATTCTTAGGTGCGTATGATGTGGTAGATGCATTGAAATGGAGGGGCGCCTTTATATGAGTGCAAACTGCGTCGCATTCATATCGTGTAGCCTCTTTTCCTGGTCCTCCTCCCATTACTTCCCTCATGCATTCACGATGCTAATTGAAGGAGGATGTGTCATTGGTCGTTCAACATTTCGGGAACCGCTACCCCCTCCCTCATCGGCATTAAAGCCGTATCGGGAACTGCGCCGCCCGCTGTCAAATCAGTTTAAACGAGGCTAGACACCGGCCACACTCCTACCATCTGCCCTCTATTTAAATTAGGCCAGACAGACAGCTGGCAAAAATTGCACCCTCCGTCGCTCCTCCATCTCCTCCTTCACCATTTTCTCCACTCTTCCGATGGCTTCCGAGGAGCCTTTCTCCGGCATACTACCCGGCTGGGTGGCCCACCGAGCCCTCCAGATACGGGCGAGGCCGCTCGGTGCTTCACCAACCTCGCTTGGCCCGACGGACCCAGTTGCCGCCCCAAGCCGGCGCGTGGTTCAGCAACTCGCCGCTCCAGTTTAGCTCGATGAGGAGTGGCGAGTTGCTCCATGTCGGCACGGCGGCGAGCACGCCGGTACGGGCGTTGTCGCGGCCGCGTCGTACCGCGCCACCAGTGTCTGCGGTGGTCGTGCCTCCCGTGTCTGTGGGCGCGCCTCCCGTGCCTGCGGCAGCGCCATGCAGGCAGAGACAGAAGCTGGGTGCCGCGAGAGCGACGAGTCGGTGGCCAGCTTCTCCGTGTCCGCCGCCATCATCAAGGAGAAGTAGAACAGGGAGGCCGCCGCCACTTGGGTCCCATGAAGGCCACCGCTGAGGCGACGACTGCGCATTCAGGTGGTTTCTTTGTTGCTTCGTCTCTTCCGAGGACCTTCGTCGACCCCGCAAGTTTCTGTCAGACATGAGGAAGATAAAGGGATCCGCGGGCGGCCATTTAGATCAGGTACTCCCTCTCCGGCTGGCGGTAAATATTTGTTCTAAGAAAGGATAAATTGGATGTATCTATAACTAAAATAAGTCTAGATACATCCATTTCTAGGACAAGTATTTCCGGACAGAGGGAGTATTAATTATACCAAGAGAGCCGGATTAGCACCGCTTAGTTCATGTAAATGTAATGAAATCCATCATGTTTATATGAAGATCCGGCTTTTTTATACGAAATCCTTCATGCTTATATGAAATTAGTCTGTGTTTGCACAAATTTCATCTGGTTGGTTAGAGTTGTGAAAATGTATGCCGCTGGCGTTTGATGTCGTCCTCCGCGGAAGGAAGCGGGAGGAAATGTGCCGGCCGCCGTTGGAGATGCTCTTATGCTGGAAATAATAGAGTCACATCCAATCCATTTGAGTTAATTGCGTGTATGATTCTCCCTCTATAAAAAGTTAATTGCATGTACAATGTACACGTGACTTGCAGGGTGGATACAGCTTTGTACAGAAAGTTAAAAAGAAACTAGCAAAATGCCCGTGCATTGCATGGAACATCAAGATGCATTTTTTTACAAAACACCTGTTGTGATTGACACATGCAGGAGTAATCCCATGTGTAAAACCTAATGATATCTCGAGAATTTTATCAGAAAAATGGTATCTCGACCATTTCATCGAAAAAATGAAAGATGAGAGATAAGGTGAGGAGGACTGGAGTGTGGTGGTGACTGGTGGTCGGACTGGGCGGGGCACGGGGATGGACGGCGGCGGCAGGTGGCAGCGGCCA
This sequence comes from Aegilops tauschii subsp. strangulata, assembly GCF_002575655.3. NCBI lineage: Eukaryota > Viridiplantae > Streptophyta > Magnoliopsida > Poales > Poaceae > Aegilops > Aegilops tauschii. Next base: position 425,418,405 of record NC_053036.3, on the reverse strand, counting down.
CCATGCTAGATTGTTCCAGAGACTTCCTTTTTTAATTGCTCAGCAATGAGGTTGTGGGAGATAAGGATGAACGAGGCAAGGCCTTATCTGTAAATGTGGAGAGAGGTGTGAGTATCTTTTGTAAAATTGTCATAGTTTGGTTTCTATCCGTCAGATATAGATCGGACAGTCTATATTACAAGATGGCAGGCGCACCATCATCACCAACTCGTTTTTTATAAGAGTAGAGACAAGTCCATCCTTAATCTTGTATTCTAAGTACTCTGTGGGTTCCACTATCAGTACAGTAGCGAAAGAAATATATATTAAATAAGTAATATATAATAAAAAAAATCTAAAGTTAAAGACAGAATTCGAACTCAGGTCATCGCGTTGCGAGCATCCGACGCTAACCAGTCCAACACATTTTTGTTGTGGATCATGTTGGAGATATATCTCCATTTCTACTCTTATACTCCCTCTGTTCCTAAATATTTGTCTTTTTCAGATTTCAAATGGACTACCACATATGGATGTGTATGTAGACATATTTTAGAGTGTAGATTCACTCATTTTGCTCCGTATGTAGTCACTTGTTGAAATCTCTAAAAAGACAAATATTTAGGAACGAAGGGAGTAGAAAATAGAGTTGGTGATGATGGTGTGCGTGCCATCCTGCAATATGGGCCGTCGGATTTATATCTAACGGATAGGAAGGAAACTATGGCAATTTTGCAAAAAGATAGCCACACCCCTCTCCACGTTTGCAAATAAGGCCTTCCCTCGTTCATCCTTTTCTCTCACAAGATAAACTACTCATACAAATGCATCTTGATGTTCCGTGCAACGCACGGGCATCTAGCTAGTTTCTTTTAAAATAGTTACTGCGATAATTGGGTTGAAGTGATATATTTTATGTCTACCCCAAATGATTTCAGATTCACTAGTAGTAACAAAGAAAAGGTTGCCTTGTTAGTTAACAGAAAACAGGGTGAAAACTATCACATGAGGCCGGTAAAAACAAGGCACACTGGATCCAGCGTCATTGTCACTACAGCGAGAAGCCTACATATCGAGGCTTACGAAGAAAAAGACGTATCGAGTGTGTCTGAACGAGGCACAGAGACACAATGTTTTAGAGAGAAACCAATTGACAGATTAAGATCAGATTTAGTTGTCACCCTTCTGCTGTCATTGTTGGGGTGGGGGTGGGGAGGGGGAGGGAGAGAAAGACGTATCGAGAGTGTGCGCGGTAGGCACAAAGGCACAACTAGCGAGTGTGTGTGTATGTGTGTGTGTGTTTGAAAGAGGAGTAGATAGATTACTATCAAGATTGAGGTGCCACCCTACTCCTTCGGTGTCTGGTAGTGTGTGTGTATGTGTCTTTTAGAGAGAAGCCAGTCGATAGATTAGTATCAAGATCGAGGTGTCACCCTACTCCTTCGGTGTCGGGAAGTGTGTGTGTGTGGGTGTGGGGGGGCAGTGACACTTACATATCTCTACTCTTATAAAAACAGAATTGGTGATGATGGTGTGCCTGCCATCCTGCAATATAGGCCATCCGATTCATATCCGACGGATAGGACGGAAACTATGGCAATTTTGCAGAAAGATACCCACACCCCTCTCCACATTTGCAAATAAGGCATTCACTCGTTCATCCTTTTCTCCCACAAGATAAACTACTCATACAAATGCATCTTGATGTTCCGTGCAACGCATGGGCATCTTGGTAGTAGGGAGAAGGAGTTTGTGTGACACATATCTATATTAAGGGATAGGTGGATAGCATGTGTGCAAGGCATACTTAAAGCATCATGGAGATAAACAAATTGTGTGCATGCAAGTGCTGGAAAAATGAAGTGGGAAACAATGACTACGCGCGCGCGTGTGTGTGTGTGTGTGAGAGAGAGAGCGAAATCTCAAAACAAAAGGTGCTCTGCTGGAATCCCATTGTATGTATTCATATGGTTCCGGAACTCGAGTTAACCTTAGGCATATGTGTGAGAGACATAATTATACTTTGAGACATTAGTGGCTATGGGTGGGTAGAATTAAAGGGGTGGGCGTGTTCGACAGAGAGAGCGTGTGTGTTTCTGTGTGAGAGACTTGTAGGACGGGGTAGAAAGATGAATTCTAACCTTGACGGAGGGAGAGAAATACATGAAGTGCGCGTGTGTGATTCTGATGCCCACGGGGAAATGAGATATGTATGCGCGTGAGAGAGATTGCACAATTCATTCACGTATCACTATCTAGCGATTGTGGACATGCATCGCTTGAACATAAATCAATATCTACTTCGTATCGTGGCCAAAGGTACAATATCGATTCAACGCTATAAAGATTGGACACTCACATATCACATTTTTTCTATCTAAATAAACCTTTTCAATTGTGCATGCCAAAGTTACAGTGATGTTTCTTCAAACAACCAATGTAGCTATCATATAGATGCACCATTGTTAGTCTTGCATTCAAATTCATTAGTCTTGGATGACTTGAGGTTCTATTATGAAGTAATATATGTAATATTCATATATGAATTCAACGGGTACGCAATTTATGAAATGGAGGCTATGTAATCATATGAGGTAACACTTTTAAGTAGCGGACTACATTGTCCATTTCTTTTGTGGGACTGCAATATCCATTTCTTTTTGTGCGCCTCTACACTAACACGTCAATGCATTATGTTTAAAGTAAATAACCAATGGCACTAAATTATCTATTTACACGAGAAATACATAGGCTGAGCGTTTGATCCCTTTTTTGTGAACGCGCCTCTACACCCGTACGATTGGCCGCGCCCGTGTGAACGTCCAAGTTATCGTCCCATCATCCCGAGTTATTGTCTTTTTTTCTGGGGTGGACTTCACACCAGTTATTAACTGCTGACGCGTGCCCCGTGTACATAGTCTCGCATGACCTTCCCGCTAGCACGGTCCAAAATTAGTTGAAACTGGATACGAACGATCCCGCGGGCGGAAAAATCTCCCGCTTCCTTCTAAAATTTCCGCCACCTAGTCTTTAGCATGCGAAATTACCCTTTTGTCCTTGGTGCACGGAGAACAACAATTACAATACTACCGCCCTCATCTACATAATAGGTCGGGGCTGCTTTGGTAACTTCCGGTCCCCCCCACCACGGCACCCCTGTTTCCTCTCCCCCTCCTGCAAAAACGACTAACTCCACAGCACCAGAGCATCTTACATCACGCCGTCCGTAGTTCACCGGCCTTTCTACCCCTCCCCTCTCGAAACCCTAAACTGCTCATCCACCGACGTACCAGAGCCCATTCACTGCCAGTGGCGTCCACCTCACCGGATCTGCTTCTGCGGCCACATCTACCCCTCCCACCTCCCCTAGAAACAAGTAGACTGCTCATCCACCACTGTACCACGGCCCATTCAGTGCCGGCCTTGTCCACGGTGCCGGATCTGCTTCGCCGGTACTCTCGTCAACCGCAGCGCATCTGTAGTGGCTCATTCGTACTCCTCATCAGAGACGCTTCGTCCACACACCCCCCGGAGCCGCCCCACCGACGCCCCCGTCAACGGCCTCTGATCCTCTTCGCCGACACCTTCCTCAACCCTACCGGATCCGCTTCGCCGACACCATCGTCAACCCTACCGGAGTAGCTTCGCCTATACCATTCTCAACCCTACCGGGGCCGCTTTGCCTACTCACAAGTCCACGGCCTCAGATCCGCTTCGTCGCACCCTCATCCAACCTACCGGAGCAGCTTCTGACGCCCCATCCACGGCCGCAGATCCGCATCGTCGACACCATCCTTAACCCAACCACCGGAGCAGCTTTACCGACGCCCTCGTCCATGGCCACAGATCCGCTTCGCCCACACCGTAGTCCACCCTACCGGAGAAGCTCCACAAACACCCTACTCGACGGTTCTAGATCTCCTTACCGGACCTCGACAGCCAGCGAAGCGTCATCACCCTTGACGTTTCTAACCCGATTCCCATCGTCTGGCAAGATGCTAAGCACCCGCCACGGCCTAGGTACTTGTCACCTTTAAACCCGTCCAGCATCACCTACCCGATGTACTTCAAATATACTAACAGGTCGCTGTTGCCTGTTATGCAGCTGGCAAAAACTACAAGGACGATGTTTCTTCTGGATCTAACAGCTTGGCCAACCAAGATCCTGGACTGAGGTATTGCTATGATCTTGGAAGTGCATCTACACTCGAAAATGCATCTATATACATCTGTATGTGGTCCATACTGGAATCTCTACAAAGACATATATTTAGGAACAGAGGTAGTACATTACGCAAAATCGTAGGTGGCATGTAGGAATTCCAGTGCACTACATTAGGCTCCCTTAGAGTGACTGCTAGTCCAGCACACAGAGTCATGGCTAGTTTATGCTACGCACACAATCGTTAATTGGTGGTCTAAATATGCGCAAGGGATATGCAATGTATTATCATGTAGAGATGTTTGAAATTAGCCGTGTCAACTTGCAGATAGGGTTACACAATGAAAAAGTACAAGATGTATGTGGCAATTTCATGGAACATCGCAAAAAAGGAGATGCAGTGGTGAGCCCATAGAGGGTGCTATGGTAGGTCACTCCTCCATTGCAATCATCGTGACATGTTATTTGTATGTCAGTTCTATTGGCCAAGTTTCTTAGGGACAGTTATTATGAGTTATCCTAAGAAAATAAGCACCTGTGAATATAAGCTCCAGGTAATAAGCCAACCAGTTCTTTTCATTGCCTTCTGAAAGGATCGATATAGTTGAGCAGAGGGGGGGTGAATAGGCAACTAACAATTTTTAGCTTTTCTTTACCAATTTAAACTTTGCATCAAAGTAGGTTATCTAGATATGCAACTAGGTGAGCAACCTATATGATGCAATAACAACAAACACGCAAGCAAGCAAGAGAAGCAACACAAATAAACTTGCACAAGTAAAGGTACGAGATAACCAAGAGTGGAGCCGATGAAGACGAGGATGTGTTACCGAAGTTCCTTCCTTTTGAGAGGAAGTACGTCTTCGTTGGAGCGGTGTGGAGGCACAATGCTCCCCAAGAAGCCACTAGGGCCACTGTATTCTCCTCACGCCCTCACACAATGCGAGATGCCGTGATTCCACTATTGGTGCCCTTGGAGGCGGCGACCGAACCTTTACAAACAAGGTTGGGGCAATCTCCACAACTTAATTGGAGGCTCCCAACGACACCATGAAGCTTCACCACAATGGAATATGGCTCCGCGGTGACCTCAATCGTCTAGGGTGCTCAAACACCCAAGAGTAACAAGATCCGCAAGGGATTAGTGGGGGGAATCAAATTTCTCTTGGTGGAAGTGTAGATCGGGGCCTTCTCACCCAATCCCTAGAGAATCAACAAGTTTGATTGGCTAGGGAGAGAGATCGGGCGAAAATGGAGCTTAGAGCAACAATGGAGCTTAGGGATGGAAGAGGTAGTCAACTCGGAGAAGAAGACTCCCCTTTTATAGTGATAGAACAAATCCAACCGTTATCCACTAACTCAGCCTGCGACGAGCGGTACTACCGCACCAGACAAGCGGTACTACCGCAAGGGCCCGCGGTACTACTGCATGGCTACGCGATACTACCACTGGCGCGGCAGGAGCTAAACCAACCCTGTAGCGTTGAAGCAGAGAGCGGTAGAACCGTTGGCGCGGTACTACCGCTCCCCCTTGCGGTACTACCGCAAGGTAGGATTAGACTAGGCTGGGAAGGCACGGACATATAAAAATACATCCGTGGCTACTTCCGCTGAGTTTCGATTTGTGCAAAAATTCGACACATTACTACCGCAAGCCTGGAGCGGTACTACTATGTAGTGCGCGGATGTAAAAAATTACATCTGCCCCTACTTCCACTCGTGCTGCTGTGCATGGCCTGAGGCCACGGTACTACCACGCCCATGAAGCGGTACTACCATGAGCACCTGCGGTACTACCGCGCCCGTGGCCGGTACTACCGCAAGGGCCTGCGGTACTACCGCTCCGAAGGGCAGTACTACCGCATGCCCCAGATACAACAACACTAGGAGTCCTTCATTTTGCAGAGACACGGAGAAACGGAGGATGATCCAAAGAGCCAAAGGAAAGGTGGTGCAAAAAGGAACAGACGTGTACGTGATGATTCCACCCAAACCTTTCCAACGCGGACCCCCTCTTAATAATATGGCTTTCCTACGACTCAAATCCACCAAAAAGAAAGTAGAGAAACGCCATCTTCAAGAGGCTTCGAGGGGCACCAAATCGTCTTGTGCCTAGACATGATATATCTAAAATGCTCAATGCACACGATTAGTCCGCAAAAGCATTGTCATCAATCACCAAAACTACTAAGGGATAAATATGCCCTTACAATCTCCCCCTTTTTGGTGGATTGATGACAATACGGGATTTGCACATAGGGGTATAAAATGAAACATAGGCAAACCCAACATCTATAAAATATAGGCGGGCTCCCCCTAGATGTGTGCACTCTAGAGAAGTGCTTTGGACTGCATGACACACATACTAGGATCAACGCTCCCCCTATATTTTATAGACGAGGCATATCTTGCAATAAAATAACTAATACTAAGCAAGGAGGCAAGATAATAAACATGAGCATAAAGTAACTGGCACAAGATAGCATAAGCTCACGGGCTACTAACCACGAAAGACAATAAGATACGCTAGAGTGCATATGTCTTACACCATATGATAGGGAAATACGACTCACGAGCACAAGCCAAACCAAAGCAAACGAGGTTCAACAGAACGAAAGCAAAGCGACAAAGCGAGACAACACACGACACAAGACTCGCAAATCCTACACTCTCTCCCCCTTTGGCATCGAGACACCAAAAAGGCAGAGAGGACCCCTACGACATAGGTGGTAGCTCAAGCTGGTGCAATCACTCGTCACGCTCCTCGTTGGTCTTGGTAGCGGGGATGGTATCCTCCTCAGATTCAGTTCACTCGTAGCCCTGCTTCGCCATCCATTCTGCCTCTGGGGTGATGTGCTTCTCGGACCCGCTGGATATCTCCTCACCAAACGCCCTCAAGATCCTCTTGTCGTGGCGACGACTCTCCTTGGATGCAACATGGGTCCTGTACTGCCCCTTGGCTTGCATACAGAACAAGGCCTTCACCTTCTTAATTAGCCCATGAGGGCTCAGTAGAGGGAGGAGCATACCCAGCAAAGATGTCCTCATCCGCTTCCTCCTCCTCAATCTCATCCTCATCCACGTCCATCTGAGCAGTCTCTGCCTCTGCACGGGTAGTGGTGTTAGCCCACTGACTCTTGATGCGGAGCTTGATGGGATCGTGACGAATCCAGTCGGGGGCAACAAACTCATCATTGGGATAGAGCTTCTCCCAAGTCTTCGAGATCAAGTTAAACATGTAAGGTCCACAGATGGGTACCTTACGGTTGAACACCGCAAACTGTAGCTCACACCACATGATATGTGAGACATCAAGTGGTTGCATCTGAGCACGACGCGCCTCCTCACAGATGAGCATCATATCCACGAGATAGGCATGTACCGTATCCTTGTCACCAATGCGGGGAAAGAGGGAGTTGCGGAAGATCCGATGCATGATGTCAAGGATTGGGTTCAGCACCCACGCCTTCTTGCCACTGGGAAGCTTCTTCTCAACATAGTATTGCTGAAGCTTGTTCTTGCTGCGGACTCAGGGTTGGCATGAGGGCGAACACCAACGGGCTTGTTGAGGCCCTCATCACGAACCTATAGCAGATCCATGAACTCCTTCCACTTAGCGGTCAACTGTTGTCCATTGGTCATCCATGTCATGGTTCGTGCCTCATCAGTATGGAAGTGGACCGAAGCAAAGAACTGAGCCACAATCTCAGGGTCAAAGTCCAGGTGGAAAGTGATTAAGTCCTCAATGCCAAACTGCTCCACCAGGTCCAAAGCCTCACCAAAATATGCCCGGTATTGATCCTTCCTCATATGAACCATGTCAATCGAGTGCACGTCCACATAGATATTCTGCTTGGCCTTGATCACATCCAGAAAGATAAGATTCTGCTGCTTGGTCTAGAACAAATCATTCCCTCTAAAATTCACGCGGGGATTCACATAGGGGTTGATCTTCCTGCGAGTGACAAACTTAGCGAGTGGCATCTCATCCATGCCCATTGATGGCTCTTTGGTCTTGGTGGCGGTGCTCTTGGTTCTGCGTTGGGGAGCATTGGAGCCCTCTGGAGCCTCATCTTGGTTGCGCAGGTGCTTCGAGCATGTGTCACGGCTGGGATTCGAACGTCGGACATTGGAACCGGAGCCACCACCTATGACACACAACACAAGAACACGCAGAAGAAGCGAGAAGATCAATGCAAAGACCACAACAAAAACAAATGAAACAAGTAGAAATAGCATTGGGTAGAGGCCACAAGGAAGGTTTGAAGTCAACGGTAGTACCGCACCATGACGCGGAACTAAAATTCTACTGCTCCTCTAGCCGCGGTAGTACCGCGCCGGGATGACACGGTAGTACCGCGCCTAGAGCGGAAGTAAAATTTTACTTCCGTGTCGCATGCGGTAGTACCACTCCAGAGGAGCGGTAGTACCGTACGAGGCGAATGCGGCCAGAGCGGTAGTACCGTACGTGATGTGCGGTAGTACTGCTCGGGGTCAGATCTGAGACGAATCAGATCTAGGTACATCCGCAACAAAGGAATGGTACTACGGTTGATCAAGACTACCGAGTAGCAACATACCAAATAGCATCTCTACTGCATTACTACTCTCCTACAACCTACTCTTGCAAAGATTTGGCCTAAAATCTTAAGAACAACATGCATCTCCCCAAAACCTAGAGACAAAACAACAAGGCAAATTGAGAGGGATTTGGGGAGAAACCTTGTTCCATGGCAAGAGAGCGAGGTGGGGAACGATCCCACCGGACGGAATGCAAGGAGAGCGGCCAGAGACAGAGATCCAGCGAGGTCCTCCGGCGCCGTTCTAGGGCGGGAGAGAGAGAGACGACGTGGGGAAAAGGAGTTGAATGGGTATGGGGGAGCTGGAACTCCCCCTGCCCGCTCTTGACCCCCACTCGCTCACGACGGCACGGTAGTACCGCGGGTCATCGCGGTAGTACCGCCCGGGCGGAAGTACCGCACACAGGGCGGTAGTACTGCTCCTCTAGCGGCAGTAAAAATTTACTACCGTGCTGGTTGCGGTAGTACCGTGCACAGCTCCTGCGGTAGTACCGTGGCAAGCCACGGTAGTACCGTAGACCCAAGAAAATGCAAGTTTCGCTAACAAGAGAGGAAAACAGCCTTTGCAAATCAACCTTCAAGCGAACAAACACACCACAGAGCAAACACACCAGGCAACTCAAACAAAAGCTCGGCTCAAAGAAAGAAAGGCAAAGGACAACAAGGACCAAACACGAGACACAACCTCTCCATGGAGAGGGCGGTGGCCGGAGCCACCTATGTTTGAGTTAATTGGTATGGCACCGTGAACAATTATCCTTGGTCCCATGACCAAAACTCGTCTTTGAAGCACAAGTACCATAAAAAATGGCTAATGTGAAAGAGTTGATCAATTTATGCATAATGGGGGGAGGGAGAGTTCGTTGAGAGAACAACAGTCCCCCTATGTCCATGCCTACACCTAAACGAGATATCAAGATGAGTATGGTGGGGTGTGCAAGGGTTCAAGCCACATTGCTCGAATCAATGATATTTAGCTCATGCCTTAACTCGCGAAATCTTGCTTCATCCAAAGGCTTCATGAAGATATCTGCAAGGCTATCATGAGTGTTGACATAGTTGAGCTCGATCTCCCCTCGCCTAATGTGATCCTGAATGAAGTGATACCGAATCTCAATATGCTTCGTCTTGAAGTGTTGCACCGGGTTGAGAGAAATCTTGATGGCACTTTCATTGTCACACCAAAGAGGCACTTTGTCACAAATGACACCATAATCCTTTAAAGTTTGCCTCATCCATAGAAGTTGTGCACAACAACTACCGGCTGCCACATACTCTGCTTCGGTGGACGAGAGAGACACACAACTTTGCTTCTTAGAAGACCAACTCACCAAAGAGCAACCAAGGAATTGGCACCCTCCGGAAGTTGACTTCCTATCCACTTTGTCTCCCGCCCAATCGGAGTCCGAAGTTTGCGCCTCTTGGGTACCATAAGCCAAAGTTTGGGGTATGAGCCAAATATCGAAAGATTCGCTTGACCGCCACAAAGTGGCTTTCCTTAGGTGCGGCTTAAAACCGTGCACAAATTCCCACACTCAACATGATATCCGGTCTAGATGCACAAAGGTAAAGCAAGGAGCCAATCATGGAGCGATATACCTTTTGATCCACCGCTTTACCATTGGGATCTATGTCAAGTTGGCATTTGACGGGCATTGGAGTGGGAGCCGGCTTGACATCACTTAGCTTGAATCTCTTGAGCATGTCTTGAGTGTATTTGGCTTGGTTGATGAAGGTTCCTTCTCTTTGTTACTTGACTTCGAACCCGAGAAAGAACTTCAACTCTCCCATCATGGACATCTTGAACTTTGAGGTCATGAGAGCGGCAAATTCCTCATTGAAAGCTTTGTTAGGAGAACCAAAGATAATATCATCAACATATAGTTGGCACACAAACAACTCCCCTTTCACCTTCTTAGTAAAAAGAGTGGGGTCGATTTTCCCAATTTCAAACCCACGATCTTGCAACAACTCGGTAAGGTGATCATACCACGCACGTGGGGCTTGTTTAAGGCCATAGAGTGCCTTATCGAGTTGGTACACATGATCGGGGAAATAGGGATCCTCGAACCTGGGGGGTTGTTTGACATACACCAACTCATTAATAGGACCATTAAGAAAAGCACTCTTCACATCCATTTGTTGCAACTTGAAGTTATGATGAGAAGCATAAGCAATCAACAAACAAATGGATTCAAGGCGAGCAACGGGAGAAAAGGTTTCACCGTAGTTGATACCCTTGACTTGGGAGTAGCCTTGTGCTACCAAGCGAGCCTTGTTGCGGACAATAATTCCATGAGCATCTTGCTTGTTCTTGAATATCCACTTGGTTCCAATGACATTATGGTTCCCCGTTGGCCTTGGCACCAATCTCCACACCTTGTTGTGCTCAAAGTTGTTGAGTTCTTCATGCATGGCATTAAGCCAATCCGGATCTTCGAGCGCCTCATAGACCTTTTGGGGTTCAACACAAGAGACAAACGCGTGATGTTCACAATAGTTTGCCAATTGTCTATGAGTGCTTACCCCCTTTTGAATGCTTCCAAGCACATTCGTCATGAGATGACCCTTGGTAGAGAGCTTGGACGCAATCTTGGCGGCACGACGCTCCAGTTCCTCCTCGGGAGTGAGTTGTGGAGCGGTCACTTGATCATGTTGAGTGTCGTCTTGAGCTTGTTCTTGAGCTTGAGCGTCCTCTTGATCTTGAACTTGCTCGGAGGAGAGAACTTGACCTTGGGCATCACTTGGTGGTTCAACACCATCTTGAGGTTGATCTTGCCCTTGGTCTTGTTCATGAGGTTGAGGGCCTTCACTTTGTTCTTCGGAAGCGTGTGGGCCTTGGTTTGGTGATGGTTCCACTTGAGTGGAACATTGTCCTTATCCTTCGGCCACAAGGGGTTCCTCAATGGGTAGGATAAAACCAACACCCATTCTTCTAATGGCTTGGGGAGGAATTTCATCACCTACATCACAAGTGCCACTTTACTCCACTTGGGAGCCGTTATTCTCATCAAACTCCATGTTATATGTCTCCTCAATAAGTCGCGTGGACTTAATGAGGACACAGTAAGCATGAGAGTTTGTAGCATAACCAACAAATATGCCCTCTTGAGCTCTAGCCTCAAATTTAGACAAACGAACACCTTTCTTGAGAATGAAACACTTACACCCGAACACCCGAAAGTACATGAGGTTGGGCTTGTTACCGGTGAGTATCTCATATGGAGTTTTATTCAAGCCTTTGCGGAGATAGAGCCGATTGGATGCATGACACGCGGTGTTGATGGCTTCGGCCCAAAAGTTGTATGGAGACTTGAACTCCGCCATCATGGTCCTTGCCACATCCATCAACGTTCGGTTCTTCCTCTCCGCTACACCATTTTGTTGAGGGGTGTAAGGTGCGGAATATTGATGCTTGATCCCCTCATCACTAAGAAACTCATCCAAGGTGTAGTTCTTGAACTCGGTGCTGTTCTCACTTCTTATTGTCAAGATCTTTGCATTGTGTTGGCATTGAGCTTCATTTGCAAAGTCAATGACAGTTTGTTGGGTCTCACTCTTCCTCTTGAAGAAGTACACCCAAGTGTATCTTGAATAGTCATCCACAATCACCAAGCAATACTTTCTACCCCCAAGACTATCAAAGGATGGAGGCCCAAAGAGATCCAAGTGAAGGAGCTCCAAAGGCCTCTTTGAGTAAATGATAGTCGTGGGAGGGTGAGCCTTCTCATGTAACTTTCCTTCAATACACGCACTGCAAGCACGATCTTTGGCAAAACTAACATTTGTTAGTCCACGGACATGGTCCCCCTTGAGAAGACTTTGGCAAGATCTCATATTGAAATGGGCTAAACGGAGATGCCAAAGCCATCCCACGTCAACTTTAGCCATTAGGCATGTCGCGGTCTTAGTGGGCCGCTCCGAAAAGTTAATCACATAGAGACCATTCTCGACATGCCCAACAAAGGCTACTTTAAGAGTCTTGCTCCACAAGAGGGCCACGGTATCAATATCAAAGAAAGTGGCAAAGCCCATGATTGCAAGTTGATGAACGGAAAGTAAATTGTATGCAAGGGACTCAACAAGCATGACCTTCTCGATCATGAGATCATGATAAATGACAACCTTGCCAAGTCCCAATACCTTAGAGGACGAGGCATCACCCCACTCGACATTGGTGGGCATAGATGGAATCTTGTGCACGTCCACCACCAAGTCCTTGCTTCCGGTCATATGATTAGTGGCTCCACTATCGAGCAACCATGATCCCCCACCGGAAACAAACACCTACAAGAGATCAATGCTTGGTTTCAGGTACCCATTTTGTAATGGGTCCTTTGATGTTAGTGATAAGGGTCTTAGGAACCCAAATAGACCATTCAATGTACTCATAAGAAGAACCAACAAATTTAGCATAAACATGGCCATCACTAGCACGACATAACACATAGGAAGGGTTAAAGTTGCCGGCTTTGTTGGAAGGAGTGGCATTGCCCTTCTTGACACCACCACCATTCACATGGTTCTTCTTCTCCTTAGAAGCACCCTCTCCCTCTTTCACAAAAGTTTGCTTGAGAGGGGGAGGTCGTTTGGCCTTGTCATTCTTCTTCTTGTTCTTGGACTTGGGTGCGAACCCAATCCCTTCCTTGGCCACAACTTCCTTTTGATTGCTCAAAAGGTCGTTGAGGTTCTTCTCACCTTGTATGCACGACACAAGGCCTTTCTCAAGTTGCTCCTTCAACTTTGCATTCTCCTCAACAAGATGCACATGCTCACAACATGGGTTAGTAGCATTTGGATTATCAATTAAAACCATATGAGGAAAAGTGGCTTTCTCCTTGGTTATCTTTACTTGGAGTTGATCATGAGACTCTTTAAGGCTAGCATGAGCACCCTTAAAGACCTTGTGAGCCTTGTCAAGTAAATCAAACTCCTCTTTGAGTCTAGAAAGATCAACCCAAAGCTTGGCCTTCTCGGAATTTAGCACACGAGATACAACAAGAGCATGATCAAGATCTTTCTTCAATTTAGCATGGGCATCGTTGTGTGACTCCTCAAGAGCCAAACGATGACCGCGCTCTTCCTCAAGCGCATTAGATAGATCCGATATCTCATCGGCATAGTCACGACTATGCCCCTCCGTCTTAGAGACGGTATCTTCGTGAGCCTCGATCATGTCATTGGCTTCACCAAGTTGTTCCAAGAGAGCAACAAAGTGCTTCTTGGATTTACCCTTGAGCTTACTCATAAAAGACTCAAATTCATTTTCCTCCACATTAGACCCCTCACTTTCATCAATGCAATCCGTCAAAGAAGGATTAGTAATGATGGTAGTTTTGATGTTGGGGGTTACCTTGTTGGTGGCTTTAGCCATGATGCACTTGTGATACGTCTCCAACGTATCTATAATTTATGAAGTATTCATGCTGTTATATTATCCATCTGGGATGTTTTATATGCATTTATATGCTATTTTATATGATTTTTGGGACTAACCTATTAACCTAGAGCCCAGTGCCAGTTTCTGTTTTTTTTCCTTGTTTTTGAGTTTTACAGAAAAGGAATACCAAACGGAGTCCAATTGACGTGCCAATTTTTGATGATTTTTTCTGGACCAAAAGAAGCCCCCGGAGTAAAAGAGTTGGGCCAGGAGAGTCCCGGGCTGCCCACGAGGGCGGGGTGCGCGCCCACCCACCTGGGCATGGGCCCCTGTGTCGTGGAATTGTCACGGCAGATGTCCTAGCGAAAGGACTTAGTCGTGGAGCCATCGCAACGGGTTAGCTTAAAGGGGTTAAACCGGACAAGGGACACGAGGGTTTATACTAGTTCGGCCCCTTACGATGAAGGTAAAAGCCTACGTCTAGTTGTGATGGAATTGCTGGGGTTTCGATGATCAGGGAGCAAATATACTTCGCCTAAGTCTCGAGTTGTTATCTGTTGTCCCTGAACCGTCGTCGGGTCGTGCCTTTATATACATAGGTCGACGCCCGCCGGCTTATAGAGTCCTGATGCCGGTTTATACACATACCGGCTCGGTCTCTACTCCGTCATATCTTACAATACAAGTTATGTACTATATGGCGGTTTATAACTACAGGCCTTAATCTCCCTTTGGGCCTCGGGCCTTCGAGTCTCTGTAGTAAGCCGCTTTATTCCCTGTCTTCATGGGCTTTTGAGCATAAACAATCCATTATGGGGATAACCCGGCTTCCTTGGCCGGTTTACACCTAGTAGTAATATCCCCAACATTAGGCCCCAGATTGATTTGAACTGGTTCATGTCAATCTCCGAAACCTTGAGAAAATTTCTTCCATATCTTCGCATAAATCTTGTAAACCGCCATGATGTCATCATCCAGAATCATCATAAACCGCCATGACATCATTTGTCATTTTAAATGGTATATTCATCACCTTCATTAATGAGCCTCCGATAATCGAGGCGACAAATCTGTCACATATCCATTTGTTAAGCTCCTTGATTCTCGCGCTTGACCCTTATCCTTTCGTCCTTATAAATACGGCCGAGGGCCCTTTCCATCTCTCCCTTTTCCTCTTCAAGTCTTCTTCTTCCTCGCGACGCCTCAGCGCCCGAACTCCGCCGCCGCCGTCGACCTTCGCGTCTACACCAACCCAAGCCGCTGCATCAACCTGTTTTGACCAGAACTGCGACGCACCTCCGCTGTTCAGCAGCACCAGTAAGTATTCCTCTCCTCGAACGTCAGATCTGCATTAGGGTTTCCACTGTTCGTCGGTGTTCTTCACCGTTCATCTTTCCTTTCCTAGACCGCATAGTTTTGATCTGAATCTGATAGCAAAGGCGAGCTTCAGTAGTTTAGCGCCCCTTTTAATCCTCAAAAAACACCCTTTCCTGCATAAGATCCCATCCAAGCATACGTGTTCTTCCACTGTCACGGCTTTAGGTTAGATTTATTTCCTCTTTTTAGAACTGTGGCAGATCTAGATTTATATCACCGATCTGTGAAATCTGTTTGCACCATGCTTAGAAATTTTTGCCAATGTGTAGCCTCTTTACCATTGTGGGTGGTTTATCCTTGAACCTGTGATAACTCATCATATACCATTAGCCCTCTATTAAACCGCCAACCTGTTTTAAATCGGATATTGTACTTCCATCATTGCACCGGTTTATAAGTTATAACCATGAACTTTAAACCGGATATTGTGCTTTTTTCCAGCTTGTCACCAAAAATGGCCAAACAGTTCTTTTCCTGTAATTGGGTTCCTTCCCGGGTTACGGAAACACAGCTGGCTGGTTATGTTTCAACGGGCACTTTAGCAAGTAAGAACAATATCCATTGGCGAGTCCCCGGCCTAGAATCTCCTCCTGAACCCCAAGACGGAGAAGTCATTGTATTTGTTGATCACCTAAGCCGAGGCTTCACTCCTCCCGGATCAAAATTCTTCCGTGACGTGCTTGCCGCCTTCCAAATCCATCCCCAAGACATCGGTCCAAACTCCATATCCAATATTTGTGACTGGCAAGTATTCTGTGAGGTATACCTGTAAGAGGAGCCTACTGTTGATCTGTTCCGGGATTTCTTTTATCTAAACCGCCGTACTGAGTTTACGGATGGCCCCAATACTGAACTAGGCGGGGTTTCAATTCAGAAGAGGAGAGATGTTGATTTCCCTCATGCCAAGCTTCATAGTCATCCTAAGGACTGGAATTAGACTTGGTTCTACTGCCGCAACACAACTCCAGTCAATGAAAATCCTTTGCCGGGTTACCGTCCACACCGGCTTACCCAAACTCATCCCTTTCCTCAGCGGTTGACGGCCCAAGAGCGAGCAAAATATGCCCCTCAACTAGCCAAGCTCAGAGCGTTTATTGCAAATGGGCTGACAGGCGTGGATTTTGTTCGATGCTGGGTTTCATGGAGCATTTTACCTTTAAGCCGGCGGCCCGGTTTAATGTGTGAATACACAGGGGATCTGAAAGACCCGCAACGCCATATTGACATCCAGCTGACTGATGATGAAGTCACTGAAGCTGTTAAAAAGATGCTTAATGAACCAATAGATGCATGTAGCAAAACCGAGCTCAGCCCTTTCTATGCTGCCAATAAACTGCCAAAGGTATAATCTTTCGTATTTCTGCCTTTAACCATCCTTTGTTAAAAATTTCCTTTGATGACTTATTATTTGTCTATACAGGCCGGTGATCCATTCTGGAAGAGAAAATCACAAGATAAACTGATAAAGAATCCTCGGATTAAGATCAAGGCTTCAAAAAAGCCTGCAAAAAGAAGGAACGTTGAACCGTCCGAGCCTATTATTGATGATGATCCGG
Organism: Aegilops tauschii subsp. strangulata; assembly: GCF_002575655.3. Taxonomy (NCBI): domain Eukaryota; kingdom Viridiplantae; phylum Streptophyta; class Magnoliopsida; order Poales; family Poaceae; genus Aegilops; species Aegilops tauschii. The sequence goes on along the minus strand of NC_053036.3, from coordinate 425,401,371 downwards.
ATTCAGAGGTAGAACTTGACTCTCTCAGTTCACTTTTTATACACCTTATTGACAATGATCATTCTCAGGATGAAGCGGAAGCCAGCCATGCTGATGAGGTAACTATTCTTTCTTCTGATTCTGATCCCGTGCCAGTTCCAAGAATCCGTCGAGCCATTCGGAAAGTAAAATTTTCATGCCCTCTTTCTTATGTGGACCCGCACTTTCTTTTAAAGACACAGCAGCATGAAGCTCGCCGCACAACTCGACATAGCGGCCAAGTGGTGTCCTCCTCCGGTTTACCAAATTCGCCGGTTCGCAAACGCCGCCAAGAGGTTTCTTATACTCCTGACACCCTTTACCCTAAGGCGGGTTACATCCGATATCCTCTTAATCCGTCTGACTCAAATTATCAGGGAACTTCCCATTCATCGTCCGGCGAGTCGTCAGCGACACAACTTCCTCCTCTGAAAACCGTCCCTGGGTAAGCATAACATACTTTTAACTTTTTAGTCTTGCATCATATTGTCATATCGATCTCCATGTCTGCTCTTTTTCAGTGCTAAAGCCAGACCAAGCAAGAAGGCTAAATTGAACAAGCCAACCGACCATGAACCGGCTACCGAGCCGGAGAAAACCCCAGGGGCTATTGACCCGGAGGCTGACACTGTTACTGATCCGGAACCTCAAGCAACCGACACGCTTGTTGAACCGGTGGATAATAATCCGACAAGCCAGTCAGCTGATCCATTAAGTCCAATTGTTGATCCGCCGAGTCCGGCTAAAGCATCTGATAAACCGCCAAGCCCTGCCAAAACTACGGACGACGATGTTGTCGTAACTGGCCTTGGTTTCAGCTCCCCTGGTCGTCCTGTCGCATTATCAAAGCATAGCGCCAAAGAAGACATTTCTGCTATGAATAAGGGGAAATGGAAGTCCGAGTTATCCAATTATACCAACCTCAGTGCTGAAGACCTTCATTCTGGTTTTTTAAACCGCCTGTATACAAGCCGCGATTTTGAAGCCGGTTTAGTAGGCCTGATGAAGGAGCGGTATGAGGTAAATGTCACTTTCCCTTTGCATAAATATTCCAAAAGTCCCTTTGTTATAACTGGTCTAACGTATCAACTCTAGCAGCCCCCAAGGGCCGGTGCATAACATTGGTTTGAACCGGGTCTTGAATTGATATTTGCATTTTGCTGGTGTAGCCCCCATGAACCGGCTTATATCTTTTTAGAATAAACCGGTACATCCTACTAATCTCACCACTTAGAATAATGACAACCCATCTGAATCTGAATGAATACGCATTAGCCCCCAAGTGTCAAGCAGATAACTTGTTATGTGTTTGAGACTTTAAAGTAATAGCTGATAAGAAGCAATCCGCATTAGCCCCCAAGTGTCAAGTAGATAACTTGTTATGTGGTTGAGACTTCAATGTTGTAATGCTAACTTATTATCTGTATGCTTGCAGGCTGAGTTGTCCAAAAAAGACTCCCAAATCACTGATCTCCAAGGAAACATCAAGTCTCAGGTGGACGAAACTTGCAAAGTTAAGAGCGAGCTGACCACCGCTTTAACAACCATGGAGCAGCTGAAGGAATTCTTCAAAGGTGAACGGGCAGATTGGGCAACTGAAAAGACCACCTTGTTAAAGCGGGCAGAAGATGCGGAGAACGCCCTTAAACAGGCCACAGAAGAGCTGAGCAGCCTGAAGCGGCAGATTGATGCTATGACCTCTGCCATCTTTGGTAACAACCTCTTCACCAATCTGTAACAACACCAGCTATAAAAACTTCCGGTTTAATAAAAATTGGATCCTTTTGCAGGTAGCCGTGTTACTCATCTTGGCACAGATATGCGCAAAAGATTGAAGGCCGTCTATACTTTGGCAGAGCAGCTTTATACCGGCGTGCAACGGGCCATCTGCACAGCTTCCAATAACCATCCGCCATCGTCGCTAATCAAGGAAACACTGGAAAAATTGTCTATGATGCCTGCCCGGATTGTGGAATTGAGAAATCCGTTGCTAGGTCCGGTGCCCTTACTGCACTGATGCGCGCCAAGGCCTGGATCTCTGACCTTGATCCGGAAGACATTGGTAACGGTTACCCGAGTCAAAAAGAAGACGGTTCAGAATTCAGCAATGATGATCTCCGGGCTATCACGAGAGAGATGCGACCATTGGCAAGTAAATTGGCTGAAGATACTAACTTGTCAATTTATCAAAATGTATATGATGCCAGCGGCAAGCGAATAAGTGCTCCAACTTATGATGTGGAAAATCTGATCCCGCCGATCCGTAAGTACACTTACGCTCCTGATGTTGAACCGTCTGATCTGATACACGACGAAGCTGTCTTTCAAGCCTTAACAGGGATTGATTGGACAACTATTGACTTCCAGCCATTGGGCGGAGAGAAGGAGGATGAACCGGCGCAGGAAAATCCGCAACCTTCACATCAACCTAAAGCAGAATCATAATCCGGAACCCGGTTTAATTTGTTCCTTTTGTTATCCTTGAAAAACAATCATTCTTTTGGGCAGTCGAAACGCCTTGTAATATGCTAGCTTGAACAGCTGATCTAATATGCCATCGTGCATACTTGTTGCACACAATATTATTAATCCATCATGCTATATTTGCTTATGATCTTTATCGGTTTTATACAGCCGTGTTTCTGCATAAAACAAAGTGAAAATTGTGCTGGCGGTTTACCGCTGGACGGGTCATAATACCCAATATATAGCCAAGGTTGATAACCATAGCTTTAAATAATGAAATATGAAACATATCATACCTGTGATATTGAATCACCTTGTTGGTTTACCAACATTTTTGTAATAAGGGTGATAACCCGAATATTGAGTATTGATAACTCAAACCATGTTACGCTGGTAAAAAACAAGCGATGCCGGGTTATGATAAACACCGAATGACCATCCTGTCAACTTATAGTTAACTCCAGGCCGGGTTAAATAACACCGGTCTATACGGATGACTTACAATCAGGCCGGGCCATTGGACGCCGGTTTAGCTCAAAACTTTAACAAGGGAGAAAAACAAAATTGACCAATAAAAAACCAGAGAATACAGAAAAACTTGTAGTCGAGGCTTTTCAAGGGCTACCAGGCCACTGAGTTAAACCGTTTTACAAATCCTTTTAAGATGGCCCTCAGTCTTTAACCAATCGCCGGTCTATCATTGACAAGTTCAGGGTCATATGCGATTGACTTGTCAAGTTGGCGGGTCATACTAGGCTTACCTGGGCAGAGTGACTTACTTAATGAAGGCAGGTTAACCCAGGGTTTTAGGTATATATACCAGGCTTCCAAGCCACGGCTTGATAGCCTATTGCAAGTGTAGATTTCTTTGTTCATTGCGATAGCAAAGAATCCCCAAGCAACATTTTGAGCTGTGCTCAACGGGTGCCTATGTTTGAGTTGTTCTTGACAACACTCTTTGGCCCCTAAGTAGTGGCATTGCGCCAGCCAAAAGGTGTAGCTATGGTTGAACACAACCAAGCCCCCAAGTGACTTAATGTCGTGGCCTTTGAGCCAGCCAAGAGGTGTAGCTATGGTTCGAATACGACCAAGCCCCCAAGTGACTTACTGTCGTGGCTTTTGAGCCAGCCAAGAGGTGTAGCTATGGTTCGAATACGACCAAGCCCCCAAGTGACTTACTGTCGTGGCTATTGAGCCAGCCAAGAGGTGTAGCTATGGTTCGAATACGACCAAGCCCCCAAGTGACTTATATTGAATAGATAGCTGTAAAGCTGAATCAAAGGGTAAACCGGATGTCGCTTCACAAACATAATCCTCCGTGTAACCACCCATGATATGAGAAAAAACAACAGATACCCCGCTTTAGCTGGGGCTCCAGTTTATTGCATTGATCATAATATATACATCGTCAAAATATGTACATGATAGGAGCCTATGGCTCAGGTATAGTACGGCCGTAGATGAGCTATGTTCCACGGCCGGATCGTCTCCTCCTCTGACTTGCGTGAGTCTTTATGCTCTCGAACATCAATGAGGTAATATGATCCATTGTTCAGATTCTTGCTGACCACAAAGGGCCCTTCCCAAGGCAGGGATAACTTGTGCATATCGGTCTGATCTTGGATAAGCCGGAGCACTAGATCGCCTTCTTGAAAAGTTCTGGTTTTAACCCGGCGACTGTGATAACGCCGCAAGTCTTGCTGATAAATCGCCGAGCGAGCCGCCGCTACGTCCTGTTTCTCATCCAACAGGTCCAACGCATCCTGGCGTGCTCTTTCATTATCTGCTTCAACATAAGCTGCCACTCGAGGTGAGTCATGACGAATATCACTTGGAAGGACAGCTTCCGCTCCATAAACCATGAAGAAGGGTGTATAACCCGTAGATCTATTGGGGGTGGTGTTAATGCTCCATAAAACGGAAGGCAGCTCCTCAACCCAACAACCTGGTGTCCTCTGCAAAGGAACCATAAGCCGGGGCTTGATCCCCTTCAAGATTTCCTGATTAGCTCTCTCCGCTTGACCATTAGACTGGGGGTGGACCACTGAAGAGATATCAAGACGGATGTGCTCTCTTTGACAGAACTCCTCCATAGCACCCTTGGAAAGATTCGTGCCATTGTCTGTTATAATGCTGTGTGGATAACCAAAACGGAATATCACCTTCTTCATAAATTGAACCGCTGTGGCTGCATCACATTTGCTAACTGGCTCTGCCTCCACCCACTTGGTAAATTTATCAACCGCCACCAAGAGGTGGGTCTTCTTATCCTTAGATCTCTTAAAGGGTCCAACCATATCAAGCCCCCAGGTTGCAAACGACCAGGTAATTGGAATCATCCTCGGCTCCTGAGTCGCAACATGAGCCCGGCGTGCAAACTTCTGACAGCCATCACACCTTTTAACCAAGTCCTCAGCATCAGCATGAGCCGTCAGCCAATAGAAACCATGACGAAAAGCCTTAGCCACCAAGGACTTTGAACCGGCATGATGACCACAATCACCTTCGTGAATCTCGCGTAAAATTTCATGACCTTCTTCAGGAGAAACACAACATTGAAAAGCCCCTGAGATACTGCAATGATGTAGCTCGCCGTTGACAATAGTCATGGACTTGGAACGCCGGATTATCTGTCTGGCCAGAACTTCATCCTCTGGTAATTCACCCCGGTTCATATAAGCCAAATATGGGATCGTCCAATCCGGGGTGACATGAAGCGCCGCCACCAACTGAGCCTCCGGATCAGGAATAGCTAAGTCTTCCTCCGTGGGTAGCTTGACCGACGGGTTATGCAAAACATCAAGAAAAACATTGGGCGGTACCGGTTTACGCTGGGAGCCCAACCGGCTTAAAGCGTCTGCCGCTTCATTCTTTCGCCGGTCTACATGATCAACCTGATAACCCTTGAAATGGCCTGCAACAATATCCACCTCTCGACGATACGCTGCCATGAGGGGGTCCTTGGAATCCCAAGTACCAGAAACTTGTTGAGCCACTAGGTCCGAGTCACCAAAACATTCAACCCGGCTCAGATTCATTTCCTTAGCCATCCGAAGACCATGGAGCAGGGCCTCGTACTCAGCTGCATTATTAGTACAAGGAAACATCAAGCGGAGAACATAACAAAATTTGTCACCTCGAGGGGAAGTAAGAACCACTCGAGCCCCCGAGCCCTCCAATTGCCTGGATCCATCGAAATGAATTGTCCTGTATGTGTTATCCGGTCTATCCTCCGGCACCTGCAACTCTGTCCAGTCATTGATGAAGTCCACGAGTGCTTGAGACTTGACGGCCGTGCGAGGCATATATTTTAATCCGTGAGGCCCAAGCTCAATAGCCCACTTAGCGACCCTGCCGGTCGCTTCTCTGTTCTGGATGATATCTCCCAAAGGAGCAGAACTGACCACAGTAATGGGATGGCCCTGAAAGTATTGCTTCAGCTTCCGGCTCGCCATAAAAAACCCATATACAAGCTTCTGCCAATGTGGATATCTTTGTTTTGACTCAATGAGCACCTCACTGATATAATAAACCGGCCGTTGAACCAGATACTCCTTTCCTGCCTCCTTGCGCTCCACCACAATAGCCACGCTGACAGCTCGAGCATTAGCAGCCACATATAACAGCAATGGTTCCTTGTCCATGGGAGCAGCAAGAACAGGTGGTTCGGCAAGCTGCCGCTTCAGAGCCTCAAACGCTTCATTAGCCGCATCACTCCAGACAAAGTTGTCTGTTTTCTTCAGCATTTGATATAAAGGGATGGCCTTCTCCCCGAGACGACTTATAAACCGGCTCAATGCTGCAATCCGGCCTGCAAGTCGCTGAACATCGTTGATGCACTTCGGTTTAGTTAGTGAAGTAATAGCCTTGATCTTCTCCGGATTAGCTTCAATGCCCCTGTTAGATACCAGAAAACCCAAAAGCTTGCCTGCTGGCACACCAAAAACACACTTGGCCGGGTTGAGCATCATCTTATAAACCCGGAGGTTATCAAAGGTCTCCTTTAAATCATCTATTAATGTTTCCTCCTTCCTGGAATTCACCACAATATCATCCACATAAGCATGGACGTTGCGCCCAATCTGGTTATGAAGACAATTCTGAACACAGCGCTGATAAGTTGCCTGGGCACTCTTGAGACCAAAGGGCATAGACACATAGCAGAAGGCTCAAAAGGGAGTTATAAAAGCTGTCTTCTCTTGGTCCTTAACTGCCATCTTAATCTGATGATAACCTAAATAAGCATCCAGAAAACTCAAACGCTCACAACCCGCCGTAGCATCAATGATTTTCGATACGGGGGAGGGCAAAAGGATCCGTCGGACATGCTTTGTTCAAATCCGTGTAATCTACACACATACGCCAGGTGCCATTCTTCTTAAGCACCAGCACCGGATTAGCCAACCACTCCGGATGAAAAACTTCAACAATGAACCCTGCCGCCAAGAGCCGGGCTACCTCCTCACCAATAGCCTTGCGCCTCTCTTCATTGAACCGGCGAAGGAATTGTCGGACCGGTTTAAACTTGGGATCAATATTAAGGGTGTGCTCAGCGAGTTCCCTCGGTACACCTGGCATGTCAGAAGGCTTCCATGCAAAGATATCCCGATTCTCACGGACGAACTCGATGAGCGCGCTTTCCTATTTCAGATCTAGATTTGCACTGATGATGAACTATTTAGATGAATCATCAGGCACAAAATCAACCATCTTAGTCTCATCAGCCGATTTAAACTTCAAGGCCGGATTATGCTCCGTGGTTGGTTTCTTCAAGGAAGTCATGTTCGCCGGATCAACGTTGTCCTTATAGAACTTCAACTCCTCTGTTGCACAAACCGACTCAGCATAGGCCGCATCACCTTCCTCACATTCCAAAGCGATCTTGCGGCTTCCATGTATTGTGATAGTCCCTTTATGACCCGGCATCTTGAGCTGCAGATAAACATAACAGGGTCATGCCATGAACTTAGCATAAGCCGGCCGCCCAAACAAGGCATGATACGGGCTTTGGATTTTCACCACTTCGAAAGTCAATGTCTCTGATCTTGAGTCATACTCATCTCCAAAAGCGACCTCCAGAGCTATTTTACCAACCGGATAGGCTGATTTGCCGGGCACCACACCATGGAAAACAGTGTTTGACGGTTTAAGATTCTTATCTATCAATCCCATACGACGGAAGGTGTCATAATATAAGATGTTGATACTGCTGCCTCCGTCCATGAGCACCTTAGTGAACTTATAACCTCCAACCTGAGGCGCCACCACCAACACCAAATGACCCGGATTGTCAACCCGGGGCGGGTGATCCTCTCGGCTCCAGACGATAGGCTGCTCAGACCATCGTAAATAATGAGGCACTGTCGGTTCAACCGAGTTCACCGCTCGTTTATGAAGCTTCTGGTCGCGTTTGCATAAGCTGGTGGTGAAAACGTGGTACTGTCCACCATTCAACTACTTTGGGTGACTTTGGTACCCTGACTGTTGCTGTTGCGGTCCTTGTTGGCTATAACCACCCTGGTTGCTCTGATTGCCTTGATTGCCATGTCTGCCCTGATTACCTTGGAATCCTGAACCGGGATTGCCTCCTCCATAACCCAGCCCATAGGACCCGGGTCCTGAACCGCCGGATGGTCCATGATCATTCCGGAAGAGGTCTGAATTTTTGAATTCTCGCATGATATAACAATCTTTCCAGAGGTGCGTGGTCGGTTTATCCGGCGTTCCAGGATGCTTCGGGCAGGGCTGGTTCAACAGGTAATTCAGGCGCTCCGGGTTAGGACTGGGCTCTGCCCTTCTCGGGGGCGGCTTTCCTTTACGCCGCTGACCATTACCCTGTGTATTGGTGTTAGCCACAAAATCTGAATTATGATCTGCTTTCCGCTTACCATTATTATTGTGGCCCGTCGGGTTATGTTGCTGCCCCTTGGCGTTGCCGCTCTTCTTTCCCTTCCCCGGCTTGTCATCGTCAGACTCGGGGTCCTTGGTACTATCAGAATCAGCATACTTAACCAGAGCAGCGATAAGTGTTCCTATATCATTGCAGTGACGCTTGAGCCGTCCCAACTTCAACTTTAAAGGCTGAAACCGACAATTCCCCTCCAATGTTATAATCGCCGAGTCGGCTTTGATGCGATCCGAAGAGTGTAAGATCTCTGAAACCCGGCGCACCCAATGGGTTGTTGACTCGCCTTCTCCCTGGACGCAGGCGGCTAAGTCCACAATTGACATAGGTTGCTTGCACGTGTCTTTGAAGTTTGCTATAAACCGGGCTTTCAACTCTACCCATGTCTCGATGGAATTAACTGGTAAGCCTTTCAACCACGTGCGAGCTGTTCCATCCAACATCATAGCGAAATATTTCGCGCAGGCCGCTTCATCCACATCTAACATCTCCATAGCCATCTCATAACTCTGGATCCATGACTCGGGAGGCAAATCAGCAGTGTAATTAGGCACATTACGGGGGCCCTTGAAATCCTTGGGCAGCCATATATTGCGCAAAGCCGGGACGAGGCAGGGCACCCCCCAAGAGCTGAAAGTAAGGCCTTGCTCTACGGAAACCACCGAACGAACCGGAGTGAGCTGACGGTCCTGCGCAGCTAACTCGGCTTCACGACGTGCTCCATTGTTCACCACATCCTGAGCATGTGCCCCACCACGCGCCGGATTAGGCCCTCGAGGAGCGTCTCGGTTCCGCGCACTGCTTGACATAGCCGGTTCATCAATGTGCCTGCTATAACTCCGGCTCGGGCGTGGAGTTGAATGAATTCTGTCTCGGCTGTATGAATAAGCTTGCTGCTGCATCATAGCCGTTTGAAGAAGATCCCTAGCACACCGTGTCTCAACCGCCGCTGGGGATTCACCCTCCATTGGGATAGCAGCTAATCGTGATGCGGCCGCGATCATATTATCCAAAGGGGTGGAGAAGTGACCCGGCGGTGCCGGTACAATGTGCAGCGGGTTATGGGTCCTTCAAGGGGGATCCGTCATCCGTGGCTGATCCGGTGCTCCGGTCCTTGGCGCCTCAATCCGGTTCGCCGCTGCCGGATTACTGGTTCCTGCTCCTGGCGTTCCAAAGAGATTCATTGCCTCAGAAACCGGTGGTAGTCGTGACTGATGCCTTCTCCTTAACACGTCGTTTGAAGCGTTCTGATCCAACAGGAGTCGATAATTTTCCGCCTGAATCCGCTGTGCTTGTGCCTCTAAAGCGACCCGCTCCTGAGCCATCCTGGTTTCTTCAGCCGCTAAGTCCTCCTTAGCTTGAGTTATCTGATCCTGCAGATTCGCCACCTCCACATTATGTTGATCTTGCATATCGGCGGTAACTTGTGTGGTCAGTAAGGCCATCCAGGCGTCCAATAAATCAGACAAGATTTGGGCCGGCTGGCGCGCGGGACCTCCCGCCCCAGCTGCCGATCCGGAAATTATTGCTGCCGTGGTTGAAGATTGCAACGTGGGCTGAGTTCCAGCCATGAAGATCGCAACCCGGTTTGCCGGTTCAAAGGGGTCCGGAATACTGTCGCCATCGGAATAGCCCCCAAACTGGCCATCTTGCAGTTGGTACAGTGACTCGGTCTCCCCGGTGGACGACTCGTCATCTGAGTGGACGACGGTCTCGCCATCGGACGCCGGTTCAAGTTCCGCACCATTGATGAAGCCTACGAACGCACGCTTCACGGCGGGCTGAACCCGGGCAAGGCTTGCACGCTGAGCCGTCTCGACGAGGTCGGTGCAGATGTCCGGCTCAGGGCCCGGTTCGCCGATCTTGCCGATGAAGACGTGAATTCCTCCAAAGGGGACCCGGTACCCGTACTCGATTGAGCCGGCCTCGGGGCCCCAGCCTGCGTCATCGATGTAGAGCTTGCCGCGACGACTCTTGGTCATCCGGCCCACGGCGTATCCCTTGAGCCCTTCGAAATTGCCCTTCAAGAACTCGAAACCATCGCGCGATAGCCCCACGGTGGGCGCCAACTGTCGTGGAATTGTCACGGCAGATGTCCTAGCGAAAGGACTTAGTCGTGGAGCCATTGCAACGGGTTAGCTTAAAGGGGTTAAACCAGACAAGGGACACGAGGGTTTATACTAGTTCGGCCCCTTACGATGAAGGTAAAAGCCTACGTCTAGTTGTGATGGAATTGCTGGGGTTTCGATGATCAGGGAGCAAATATACTTCGCCTGAGTCTCGAGTTATTATCTGTTGTCCCTGAACCGCCGCCGGGTTGTGCCTTTATATACATAGGTCGACGCCCGCAGGCTTATAGAGTCCCGATGCCGGTTTATACACATACCGGCTCGGTCTCTACTCCGTCATATCTTACAATACAAGCTATGTACTATATGGCGGTTTACAACTACATGCCTTAATCTCCCTTTGGGCCTCGGGCCTTCGAGTCTCTGTAGTAAGCCGCTTTATTCCCTGTCTTCATGGGCTTTTTAGCATAAACAATCCATTATGGGGATAACCCGGCTTCCTTGGCCGGTTTACACCTAGTAGTAATATCCCCAACACCCTGCCTCGTGGACAACCCGGAGACCCCACTGACATGAGACCTACGCCAAAAAATCCTATAAATACTGGAACCTCCAGAAAATAACCTAGATCGGGAGTTCCGCCGCCGCAAGCCTCTGTAGCCACCAAAAACCAATTGAGGCCCTGTTCTGGCACCCTGCCGGAGGGGGATCCCTCACCGGTGGCCACCTTCATCATCCCGACGCTCTCCATGACGAGGAGGGAGTAGTTCACCCTCGGGGCTGAGGGTATGTACCAGTAGCTATGTGTTTGATCTCTCTCTCTCTCTCTCTCTCTCTCTCGTGTTCTTGATTCGGCACGATCTTGATGTATCGCGAGCTTTGCTATTATAGTTGGATCTTATGATGTTTCTCCCCCTCTACTCTCTTGTAATGGATTGAGTTTCCCTTTGAAGTTATCTTATCGGATTGAGTCTTAAGGATTTGAGAACACTTTATGTATGTCTTGCGTGGGATACTCGTGGTGACAATGGGGTATTCTATTGATTCACTTGATGTATGTTTTGGTGATCAACTTGCGGGTTCCGTGACCTTGGGAATTATGCATAGGGGTTGGCACACGTTTTCGTCTTGACTCCCCGGTAGAAACTTTGGGGCACTCTTTGAAGTTCTTTGTGTTGGTTGAATAGATGAATCTGAGATTGTGTGATGCATATCGTATAATCATACCCACGGATACTTGAGGTGACATTGGAGTATCTAGGTGACATTAGGGTTTTGGTTGATATGTGTCTTAAGGTGTTATTCTAGTACGAACTCTAGGATAGATCGAACGGAAAGAATAGCTTCGTGTTATTTTACTACGGACTCTTGAATAGATCGATGAGAAAGGATAACTTTGAGGTGGCTTCGTACCCTACCATAATCTCTGTCGGTGTACAAAAGAAGGGGCGCACCTTTGTACCCCTTTACCTGTGCACAGGCAGTCGGAGCCGCGCCCACGGTCACACCAAGCAGAACAGGGGAGGTGAACCGAGGTAAAACCGAAGCCCAAGACAACTAGAGCAACGCCAAGACCAAGGACGCAAAGAAGCAGAGGGGCGGAGCAGTTTCCCCCGGCAAGACCCTTGCCGGGGACGGCCTCAGCAGCCCCGTCAAGACCCTTGCCGGGGCAGCACACCCAAACACCAACAGAGCAAGACACCCTTGAGCCCACGTACCCAACACCATCAACCACGTTGGGCCAGGGCTCAGGAGGCACCTCTGTGGTGGCATGCAGATCTTTGTGAAGACAAAGAACACTCAAGATCAGATGAGGATTAGAAGACGACGATCCTCGGCAAGATCCTTGCCGAGGAAGGCCACCAGACCCCCGGCAAGATCCTTGCCGGGGATGACAGCGCGCCACGGCAAGACCCTTGCCGGGCCACCCGGCAAGGCCCTCACCGAGGACGCCAGCAGGGCCACTTTCAGGCCCGCACCAACCAAGTCTTCGCTGCCGTTCGCATGCAGCTGCCAGCTCAACCAGCCGAGCGGGCACCTGCGTGGCAACATGCAGCTCCCAGGCCAACTCATCAAGCGCCTGCGTGGCGGCATGCAGATCTTCATAGAGGCTCCACCGCCGCACCACCTCAGCTGCCTGCCTGCCTACATGGCGCCGCACGCATCACTGGCCGGGGTGCATGTTGAAGCGAGGAGGAGCGGCGACGGACGGGACGGGCCTCGCCCCCGTCCCCGATAAAGCCAGGGGACACCTCAGCGGCGCATTAAATGCGTCTTGTCCTGTAATACGAGCGATAAGCTCGAAATACTGTATGCCTTTCCACCTCCTGTATGCCACTGTGGCAGCCCCTTTCAACTATGAAAGGAGGCCCATGGCATACTGGAGAAGGATTCGGCTCTTTGGAACCACACATCCACCATAGCTAGTTCGAGAGCTCAAGAACTCCCTGAAATACACCCACCAAAGCAGGACTAGGGTTTTATGCATCCTCGCGGCCTGAACCTGGGTAAACGATCCTTGTGCTGATTACTAATCCTGCTCTCCTCGCAACCCTGCGCCCCGGCAACCGTAGTAGGGATTCTTGTGATCCCATAGGTGTCGTTCCACACCGACAATCTCTTCGTTTGTTCTCCGCTATTAGGGACTTTGGAGTGACTCTTTTTTGCATGTTGAGGGATAGTTATATGATCCAATTATGTTATTATTGTTGAGAGAACTTGCACTAGTGAAAGTATGAACCCTAGGCCTTGTTTCCTAGCATTGCAATACCGTTTACGCTCACTTTTATCGCTTGCTACCTTGCTATTTTTATATTTTCAGATTACAAAAACCTATATCTACCATCCATATTGCACTTGTATCACCATCTCTTCGCCGAACTAGTGCACCTATACAATTTACCATTGTATTGGGTGTGTTGGGGACACAAGAGACTCTTTGTTATTTGGTTGCAGGGTTGTTTGAGAGAGACCATCTTCAACCTACGCCTCCCACAGATTGATAAACTGTAACATCCCAAATTTTCAATTTGGAATGTTATACATAGATCATTCATGCATATCATATTTTGATGCATTTCGTTTCGCGATCCTCGAAATCCTAAGCAACCCAAGGACCATCAGAGAGAGTTGGGGATTTCCCTGTTTTCATATTTGAGTTTTAACAAATATTGAAACGAGGATTATTGGTTTTAATTATTTTTCTCTCCGAAAATATTTCATATTAAAATATATGAGAGGAGATAATATGACTTCTCCAAAATAAATGAAATATTGGAGGAAAAAAATTAAAATCAAATATTTGATTTTATTCGGATTTTATTGCTATTTTATTAGAATTAGAAAAAATGCACGTTTTTCAAAGTTGCATTTTAGGGCCAAGAAAATGTTCATCTTGTTCTAAATATTTTATTTAGACGGTGAAAATTTGTTTTGGTATTTTTAGATTTTTATTTATTTTCCTAGGATTTATTTAAGTTTTGGAGAAATTATTTAAAAAAAATCTCCAGCGCCCGACTGGGCCGAAGCCCAGCCCAACCGGCCCACCTCCTCGCGCCTCGCCTCCCTCCAGGAGACCGGGAGGCCGCCGCCGCCCGAAGCCGAGTCTGGCCGGGACTCTCCCGCGCCGCCTTGCCCCCTTCCCCAAGCAAGCCCTCTCCCCTCCTTTTATACCGCCGCCCCGCACCCCCACACCACCACCCGAGCCGCCCTGCCAACCCCGCCGCCTAGCCGCGCCGCGCCGCCGCCCCTTCGCCCCTGCCGCCGCCGCCTAGCGCCGCAGCCGCGCCTCCCCGCCGACGCGCCACACCGCCCGCCGCCCCGCAGCCCCACCCGGACCTCGCCGGAGCCGCCCCACCTCGCTGGAGCCCCGCCAAGGTAGCCGCCTCTCCGCCGCCGGTTTTGAGAGAAAAGCCGATCCTTTTTTTAGAAAAACCCTAGGTTCGTTTTTTTAGAATAGATCGATTTTATTTTTTCTGGTTTAGTTTATTTAGCGGACGTTCGTCCGTATGTTCGTTTTAACGAACCGTGTTCACTCGTTAGCCGCAGACAGCGAACGTTCATTCGTTAGCCTGTTCGTCAGTTTTCTTTTTCTCGGATTTTCCGCGATTATTTTCGATCGCGATTTCTGATCCGATTTTCATTTCAGTTTATCTTTTCGCTCGTTTATCGGAATTAGGCGATTCAAGCGCCTAGATCTTCGTCTCGAAACCCTCTTTCTGTTTAACCAACTTTAACAAGATTTTGGTGTTGTAAAATTTGACTTTAGTCCAAATTAGTAAACGGATCTTGTTTCTTTCGCCGTTTGAGTTTCGCTGCTCCGTTTGATTTGATTCTTTTTGCAAACCGGAGTTCTTAAGTTGAACTTTCTGGTTCGATCCTCTTATTTGAGTTTTACCCGTGCTTCTTTCTTAATTGCTTATGTATACTATTGTTCGTTTGCGATAGAATTCCCGGAGTGCGAAGCGTGCTACTACAAGTCCCTAGGTTTTGCAGATCATCAGCAAGGCAAGTAACACATTGATCATACTCTTTTCATACCCAGTTTTTATGCAGTAGTTCCAATCCTCAAAACATTGCATGATTAGGATGAGATTAACTTGTGGGTATTGGGAAGTAGTTGATGAGGTAGAACCTATTGCCTGTTATATTCAAACCCTTGGGAGTTACTTCTACGTATTGCTTATACTGCTATGCTATGCTCGTAGACGTGGATTGGGTGAGTGAATCCATGATAGATGTGAGATTGTTAATTAATGGTTCAACTTAAGGTGGCAACTTTAATACACATCTGGGTGGATTGCTTGTCGGGCACCTGGAGAATCCAGTGTTGTCCTAGGATATCCCGGAGTACCCGTGTGATAATCCTAAGGTCCGCCACCCAGGCTCAAAGGGAACTGAGATATTTCATGCTAGAAACTTCCGTGTGCAGCCACAAGCTATTATGGGCTCTAGCATAGTTGAGTAAGTTGCATGAGCTCTTGAAGAGGTGGATCAGCAGGTAGAGGGATGTAGGTTGGTATGGTCTGCCCGGAGTAAAGAGTTAATGTTTCTGAAAGACTGTGTCTCGGTCATCCGTTTCTCAAACACCATGTAGTGCTAGAAATCTAACGGAGGAGATCGAGTCTTGTGGGGAAAAGTGCGCAAACCTCTGCAGAGTGTACAATCTAATCATGGTTAGCCGTGTCCCCGGTTATGGACATCTTGAGTATCTAGTACTTGGATTATCCTAAGTATCTCATCACTCTAAATTAATATTGTTGGGTTGATAATTACTTTTAATTGGGATTGAGTTAGAGGAACCTTCTCAATGATGTTTCAACTACCATGATAGTTAAAATAAAACTTATTCCTTTGTTGTAGGGAAAAATTGGCTTTACGCAAAAACAATAACCATAGAGCTTTCCATCAGCCAAATATGCATGTAGTGATAGCATTATTCTGTTCTTGCTCTACTATGTTATATTGCCAGCATATTCCATGTGCTGACCCGTTTTCGGGCTGCAACGTATTATGTTGCAGACTTTTCAGACGAGGAGTAAGGTTCGTTAGGTCGTTGCCGTGCAGCTCAGCTATGCCGTTGGAGTTGATGGACTCACTTTATCTTCCAAGCCTTCTGCTGTTATCGTATTAGATGGCCTTAAGCCATATTTATTGTAATAAGTTCTCTTTTGAGACATTCGATGTAATAAGTGTGTGATTGCTACTCTATTATAAATCCTTCGAGTACTGTGTGTGTCAGCATTACCGATCCAGGGATGACACTGAAGCACACAGACTTGACCGTTTGAGGTCAGGTCGCTACAAGATGGTATCAGAGCACACGCTAAGTGTAGGACACGACCACTAAGATAAGCCATAGGTCACTCTTCTCTACTCATTTCTGACTCCTCTCCATTTTCTACTCTTTAGGATGGCGGATTTGAAGAACAAGTTTGCACAACCGGATGAAGACACACCCTTTGGACGCCACTTGAAGGAAGTCACTAGGTACCTGAACATCGGAATACCAAGCTTCACCGGGACGTACAACGCCACCTTCCCAAAAGAGGAGCGCTGGATGATTCAAGTTCAAGTTCCAGGAAGGACGTTCTCGCCAACTACTAAGCCCATAGAATTTTCTTTTGAAGCACCCACCTGGAGTCTAGGAAAGAGTATGGCAGCTCACATCACCATGAGACGCATTGGAGAAGTTTACCAAAAGGATCTCAAAGATACTATCTACCAGATATGTGGGCGCTGAGATGAGCAATGGGAGATGATCAGCACCAAGAAGGACAGATCCATTGCAGCTTCCATCCAGAAGTTAAACCAGCACATTCGACGCTAGGAGAATCAGATGTGCGCAAACATGATAGATTTGAAGAAGGCGAAGACAAGGATCATCGAGCTGGAAGAAGAACTCAAGTCTAAACGCGATGGATATGAGGAGGAAATTGCAACGCTATTGGAGAAGAATGATGACCTGGTAAAGAAGATCGGAGTATTCATGGGAGACCCCGCGCCAGGAGGAGAGGACGATGATTCCACTTGCCCGGAGAACTACATCATCATCGACGACACCGACTCTGACCCCAGTGAAGATGACTTTGAAGACAAAGCTGGAGCAGACATTATGGAGTCTTCTACCGATCAAAATTTTTAGATGACCACCAAATAATCAGTAGTATTCCCCCATGTATATAGTAGTAGTTGAGCACCTTTCAACGATAGTTCTAGACCATTTGTATGCCCTTGCTTGATTGATTGAGTGAAATGTTTGTGTTTGTCTCATGTGCATATGGGTAGTGCTTTCTCAGTAGACCCCTTTTCTATTCTAATATCTCCCCTCTAAACCCACCAGATGCCTCCGAGACGTGACACCGGATTTGCCTTCCCGCCGGAGCTCACTCAGTTGATCCAGCAGCAGAATGCCTTGATGCAATTGTTAGTCTAGAACCAAGGCAACAACAACAACAACAACCCGCCTCCAGTTGACAACTTAGCTCGCTTTCTGAGGTTGCAGCCGCCAGTGTTTTCCAGTAGCACTGAGCCTATAGTTGCTGATGATTGGCTACGCCGTATTGGAAGGGAGTTGACCACCGCAGGTTGCACAGATGCTGAGAAGGTGCGCTTTGTCGCACATCAATTGGATGGACCAGCAGCCTCATGGTGGGAGAATTATACGGCCACTTTCCCCATAGCCAACGTCACTTGGGATCAGTTTCAGCAAGCTTTTTGCACAGCCCATGTCTCAACTGGAGCTATGAGCATGAAGAAGCGTGAGTTTCGCAACTTACGCCAGGGGAACCATACTGTGGCTCAGTACGTGGATGAGTTTAGCAAGTTATCTCGCTATGCCCCTGATGATGTGGCCACAGATGCCGCAAAGCAGGAGAAGTTTATGGAAGGGCTGAATGATGAGATGAGCATGCAGTTGATGGTGGCAACATTCAACAACTACTAGGAGTTGGTAGATAAGGCTCTTATGATTGAAGGGAAGCAGCAGCAGATTGACAGCCGTAAGAGGAAGTATGGGCAAGGGAGGTATAACTCAGGAGCTCAGCAGAAACCTCGCCTAACCCCGAACTCGGGAGGACTTGTTCACAACCATGGAGGCCACACCCACAATGGAGGAAGTACCCATAATCACACTGGCCCATGGAATGGGAATGGGAATGGAGCAAGCAACAATCAGAACCACTCCAATCCAGCCACACCCGCCAAGAGAGATCTAAGTCACATTACTTGCTTTAAGTGCGGGAAGACTGGACACTATGCCACGGAGTGCCCTGAAGCGAAGAATGGAAACGGTAATGGGAGCGCTGGGAAGAAGCCCAATCCATTCAACAAAGGACAAGTGAACCACGTTAACGTGGAGGAGGTTGAAGAGCAGCCAGACGCGGTTATTGGTAAGTTTTTGGTTAAGTCTTTTACCGCCCTTGTTCTTTTTTATACTGGTGCATCGCATTCATACATATCAAGGGGATTCGTGGATAAGTTTAAACTACCAACCCAAACCCTTAGGACCCCTCTGTTAGTGAGTTCACCTGGAGCAGAGTATATGGCTAGTCGATGGTGCGACCAGATACCCCTAACCATTGGTAGCCATGTTTTCCCGTCAGACTAATAATTTTGGAGTCACAAGGATTGGATGTGATATTAGGCATGGACTGGATGTCAAAGTATGGAGGAAGCATTGACTGTGCTAGTAAGTCGATTTATCTCACCACCCCGGAGGGAAAAAGGATTAAGTATGTATCTAGGCATGCGCCTAGGAGGAGCCAAGTAAATACCCTCACGGGAGTTCTTCAGGAGGAAGTGCCTGTAGTGAAGGATTACCCGGATGTTTTTCCAGAGGAGTTACCAGGCATGCCGCCGGATCGTGACATCGAATTTTTGATAGAGCTATTGCTAGGTACAGGGCCAATATCAAAGAGACCCTACCGGATGCCCGCAAATGATCTGGAGGAGATTAAGAAACAGATCAAGGAGTTATTGGAGAAAGGTTACATTCGACGGAGTTCATCACAATGGGGAGCCCCAGTGCTTTTGGTTGAGAAGAAGGATAAGTCTCTAAGAATGGTTGTTGATTATCGTGCGTTAAATGAGGTGACGATCAAGAACAAATACCCACTGCCGATGATCAATGATTTTTTTGACCAACTGCAAGGAGCTAAGGTGTTTTCAAAGATCGATCTGCGATCAGGATATCACCAGCTGAAGATTCGAGAGAAGGATATACCAAAGACAGCATTCACCACACTGTACGGGTTGTATGAGTATACGGTCATGTCATTTGGACTGACTAACGCCCCTGCCTATTTCATGAGCATGATGAACAAAGTGTTCATGGAATATTTGGATAAGTTTGTTGTGGTGTTCATTGATGATATAATGGTATACTCGAAGAATGAGGAGGAGCACGAAGAGCATTTGCGTTTAGTTCTCGAGAAACTCAGGGAACATCAGTTGTATGCCAAGTTCAGCAAATGTGAGTTTTGGTTGAAGGAAGTCGGATTCCTTGGACATGTTATATCAGGAGAAGGTATAGCGGTAGACCCCACCAAGGTTCAGTCAGTCACTGAATGGTTGGCACCCACTTCAGTTAGCGAGATCCGCAGTTTTCTTGGACTCGCAGGATACTATCGGAGATTCATTGAGAATTTTTCCAAGATCGCAAAGCCAATGACGGAGTTATTGAAGAAGGATACCAAATTTAAATGGACGAAAGAATGTGAGGCAAGCTTTCAGGAGTTAAAGAAACGTTTGACTACAGCCCCAATGCTGATTCTGCCAGATATACGCAAGGATTTCCAAGTGTATTGTGATGCCTCTCGCCTAGGACTTGGAAGTGTGCATATGCAGGACGGAAGAGTTGTTTCGTATGCCTCACGACAACTAAAACCGCACGAATTAAATTATGCCACGCATGATCTGGAGTTAGCAGCAGTAGTGCATGCGCTCAAGACTTGGCGACATTACCTTATTGGAAATCGTTGTGATGTGTACACGGATCATAAGAGTTTGAAGTACATTTTCACACAGAAGGAGCTGAACCTTAGGCAGAGGAGACGGTTGGAGCTTATAAAGGATTATGACATGAAGCTTCACTATCATCCGGGCAAGGCCAATGTCGTAGTAGACACCTTGAGTCGGAAGAGTTATGCTAACACCCTAGTGAGCACGGGATTGCCAAAGGAGTTAGCAGAGGATCTCAGGGAACTTCGGAGATTGTTCCTAGAGGTTTTGTTGCAACTATGGAAGTTCAGTCTACATTGTTAGGAAAGATTCGGGAAGCTCAGAAGGATGACAAGGAGATTGCTGAGATAAAAGAAAGAATGAGCAAAGGAAAGGCCAAAGGTTTTCGTGAGGATGAGCACGACACCTTATGGTTTGAGGACCGTGTTTATGTGCCCAATAACACAGAGATCGGGAAGTTAATACTTCAGGAGGCTCATGACTCACCATACTCGATACACAACGGAAACATCAAGATGTATTTGGATTTGAATGAACATTTCTGGTGGACTGGTATGAAGAAGGATATTGCCGAGTATGTAGCCGTATGTGATGTATGTAAGAGAGTGAAGGCAGAGCATCAAAAGCCAGCAGGATTGTTACAGCCCATGCCGATACCCGAATGGAAGTGGGATAAACTTGGCATGGATTTCATCACCGGATTGCCCAGGACCAAATCAGGATATGATTCTATATGGGTAGTAGTTGATCGCTTGACCAAAGTGGCTCACTTTATCCCACTGAAAACAACCTATACAAGTGCGAAGTTGGCCAAGATATACATGACCAGGATCATATGTCTTCATGGAGTTCCGAGGACCATCGTATCAGATAGAGGAACACAGTTTACTTCAAAGTTTTGGCATCAGCTGCACCAGACTTTGGGAACGAGGCTGGAGTTCAGTCAGCTTTTCACCCGCAGATGGATGGACAGACCGAGAGAGTCAACCGGATTCTTGAAGATATGTTGAGGGCCTGTGCGCTAGATTATGGATCTAGTTGGGATGACAATTTGCCCTACGCAGAGTTCTCATACAACAATAGCTACCAAACCAGTTTGAAGATGGCACCGTTCGAAGCCCTGTATGGAAGAAGGTGCAGAACACCGTTGATGTGGGATGAAGTTGGAGACCGACAGTTGTTTGGACCAGACTTGATCAAGGAGTCTGAAGATAAAGTTAAGTTGATCCGAGATAGACTGAAGGTAGCTCAGTCCAGGCAGAAGAGTTATGCAGATTCGAAACGCAAGGAGGTAACCTATGAAATTGGAGACAGAGCATATCTGCGAGTGTCACCCTTGCGAGGAGTGAAACGTTTTGGAGTCAAGGGAAAGTTAGCCCCGAGATTTGTAGGACCGTATCGTGTTTTGGAACGTATGGGAGAAGTTGCGTACAAGTTGGAGTTACCTGAAGGACTGTCAGGAGTTCATGATGTATTTCATGTTTCACAGCTGAAGAAGTGTCATGCTGAGATGGCCGATATACCATTAAGAGATACAGTACCCTTGGAGGCGATTCAGTTGGACAGTGATCTGACCTATGAGGAGAAGCCAGTCAGGATTCTTGAATTTGCCAGCCGAGTCACCCGCAGCAAGGTTATCAAGTTTTGCAAAGTTCAGTGGAGCCACCATACCGAGGATGAAGCCACCTGGGAACGAGAGGATGATCTTCGCAAAGACCACCCGCACCTATTTTCTAGCCAACCCGAATCTCGAGGGCGAGATTCATCTTATGGGGGGTAGGTTTGTAACATCCCAAATTTTCAATTTGGAATGTTATACATAGATCATTCATGCATATCATATTTTGATGCATTTCGTTTCACGATCCTCGAAATCCTAAGCAACTCAAGGACCCTCGGAGAGAGTTGGGGATTTCCCTGTTTTCATATTTGAGTTTTAACAAATATTGAAACGAGGATTATTAGTTTTAATTATTTTTCTCTCCGAAAATATTTCATATTAAAATATATGAGAGGAGATAATATGACTTCTCCAAAATAAATGAAATATTGGAGGAAAAATATTAAAATCAAATATTTGATTTTATTCGGATTTTATTGCTATTTTATTTGAATTAGAAAAATTGCAAGTTTTTCAAAGTTGCATTTTAGGGCCACGAAAATGTTCATCTTGTTCTAAATATTTTATTTAGACAGTGAAAATTTGTTTTGGTATTTTTAGATTTTTATTTATTTTTCTAGGATTTAATTAAGTTTCGGCGAAATTATTTAAAAAAATCTCCAGCGCCCGACTGGGCCGAAGCCCAGCCGAGCCGGCCCACCTCCCCGGGCCTCGTCTCCCTCCAGGAGACCGGGAGGCCGCCGCCGCCCGAAGCCGAGTCCGGCCGGGACTCTCCCGCGCCGCCTTGCCCCCTCCCCCAAGCAAGCCCTCCCCCTCCTTTTATACCGCCGCCCCGCACCCCCACACCACCACCCGAGCCGCCCCGCCAACCCCGCCGCCTAGCCGCGCCGCGCCGCCGCCCCTTCGCCGCTGCCGCCGCTGCCTAGCACCGCTGCCGCGCCTCCCCGCCGCCGCCCCGCAGCCCCACCCGGACCCCGCCGGAGCCGCCCCACCTCGCCGGAGCCCCGCCAAGGTAGCCGCCTCGCCGCCGCCAGTTTTGAGACAAAAACCGATCCATTTTTTAGAAAAACCCTAGGTTCATTTTTTTAGAATAGATCAGTTTTTTTGGTTTAGTTTATTTAGCGGACGTTCGTCTGTACGTTCGTTTTAACGAACGGTATTCACTCGTTAGCCGCAGACAGCGAACGTTCATTCGTTAGCCTGTTCGTCAGTTTTCTTTTTCTCGGATTTTCCACGATTATTTTTGATTGCGATTTCTGATCTGATTTTCGTTTCAGTTTATCTTTTCGCTCGTTTATCAGAATCAGGCGATTCAAGCGCCTAGATCTTCATCTCGAAACCCTCTTTCTGTTTAACCAACTTGAACAAGATTTTGGTACTGTAAAATTTGACTTTAGTCCAGATTAGTAAACGGATCTTGTTTCTTTCGCCGTTTGAGTTTCGCTGCTCCGTTTGACTTGATTCTTTTTGCAAACCGGAGTTCTTAAGTTGAACTTTCTGGTTAGATCCTCTTATTTGAGTTTTACCCGTGCTTCTTTGCTTTATTGCTTATGTATGCTATTGTTTGTTTGCGATAGAATTCCCGGAGTGCGAAGCATGCTACTATGAGTCCCTAGGTTTTGCGGATCGTCAGCAAGGCAAGTAACACATTGATCATACTCTTTCATACCCAGTTTTTATGCATTAGTTCCAATCCTCAAACATTGCATGATTAGGATGAGATTAACTTGTGGGTATTGGGAAGTAGTTGATGAGGTAGAACCTGTTGCCTGTTATATTCAAACCCTTGGGAGTTACTTCTACGTATTGCTTATACTGCTATGCTATGCTCGTAGACGTGGATTGGGTGAGTGAATCCATGACAGATGTGAGATTGTTAATTAATGGTTCAACTTAAGGTGGCAACTTTAATACACATCTGGATGGATTGCTTGTCGGGCACCTGGAGAATCCAGTGTTGTCCTAGGATATCCCGGAGTACCCGTGTGATAATCCTAAGGTCCGCCACCCCGGCTCAAAGGGAACTGAGATATTTCATGGTAGAAACTTCCGTGTGCAGCCACAAGCTATTATGGGCTCTAGCATGGTTGAGTAAGTTGCATGAGCTCTTGAAGAGGTGGATCAACAGGTAGAGGGATGTAGGTTGGTATGGTCTGCCCGGAGTAAAGAGTTAATGTTTCTGAAAGACTGTGTCTCGGTCATCCGTTTCTCAAACACCATGTAGTGCGAGAAATCCAACGGAGGAGATCGAGTCTTCTAGGCAAAAGTGCGCATACCTCTGCAGAGTGTACAATCTAATCATGGTTAGCCGTGTCCCCGGTTATGGACATCTTGAGTATCTAGTACTTGGATTATCCTAAGTATCTCATCACTCTAAATTAATATTGTTGGGTTGATAATTACTTTTAATTGGGATTGAGTTGGAGGAACCTTCTCAATGATGTTTCAACTACCATGATAGTTAAAATAAAACTTATTCCTTTGTTGTAGGAAAAAAGTGGCTTTACGCAAAAAAATAATCATAGAGCTTTCCATCAGCCAAATATGCATGTAGTGATAGCATTATTCTGTTCTTGCTCTACTGTGTTATATTGCCAGCATATTCCTTGTGCTGACCCATTTTCGGGCTGCAACGTATTATGTTGCAGACTTTTCAGACAAGGAGTAAGGTTCGTTAGGCCGTTGCCGTGCAGCTCAGCTATGCCGTTGGAGTTGATGGACTCACTTTATCTTCCAAGCCTTCCGCTGTTATCGTATTAGATGGCCTTAAGCCATATTTATTGTAATAAGTTCTCTTTTGAGACATTCGATGTAATAAGTGTGTGATTGCTACTCTGTTATAAATCCTTCGAGTACTGTGTGTGTCAGCATTACCGATCCAGGGATGACACTGAAGCACAGAGACTTGACCGTTTGAGTTCGGGTCGCTACATAAACCTTAGGTCATCCACTTGAGGAAAATTTGCTGCTATCCTACAAACCTCTGCACTTGGAGGCCCAACAACGTCTACAAGAAGAAGGTTGCATAGTAGACATCAAGCAGTTTCTGGCGCCGTTGCCATGGAGGTGAGTGCTTGAAGGTATATCTTTGGATCTTGCAATCGAATCTTTTAGTTTCTTGTTTTATCACTAGTTTAGTCTATAAAAGAAAATTACAAAAAATGGAATTGAGGGTGCCTCATATGCTTCATCTTTTTAATGTCTTCCGTGAAAATAAGGATTCCGATAATTGTGCTCAATTGATAGAGGAAGAATGCATTAGAATGTTTGGCACTAAATATTTGAATGATGAGCATGATTGCAATGTTGTTAGTATGAATTCTATGAATATCCATGATGCTAATGATATGCAAAGCCACAAGCTTGGGGATGCTATGTTTGACGAAGATGATATTTTTTGTCCCCCAAGTTTTGATGAGCAAATTTATTATGATAATAGCATGCCTCCTATTTATGATGATTATTGTGATGACACATATGCTATAAAGAATAAAGATGACCATGAAACTTGTCATCATGATTTTAATTTTCAATTGGATTATGCTTCACATGATAGTTATTTTGTTGAGTTTGCTCCCACTATTATTCACGAGAAGAAATGTGCTTATGTGGAGAGTAATAAAATTTCTATGCTAGTAGATCATGAAAAGAATGATTTATGTGTTGGTTATATGGTTGAATTCTTTCATGATGCTACTGAAAATTATTATGAGAGAGGATCTCACATGCTTCTACATATTGCAATAATATCGAGTTTCCTCTCTATGTGCTTAAAGTTTTGAAGTTATGCTTGTTTTGCCTTCCTATGCTAGTTGATTATTGTTCTCATAAGTTGTTTGCTCACAAAATCCCCATGCATAGGAAGTGGGTTAGACTTAAATGTGCTAGTCATATTATTCATGATGCTCTCTTTATGTTTCAATTCTTATCTTTTATGCGAGCATCATTGAAATCATCATGCCTAGCTAGGGGCGTTAAACGATAGCGCTTGTTGGGAGGCAACCCAATTTTATTTTTGTTTCTTGCTTTTTGGTTCTGTTTAGTAATAAAAAAAATTCATCTAGGTTCTGTTAAGATGTGTTTTCATGTTTTAAATTAGTGTTTGTGCCAAGTAGAACCTTTGGGAAGACTTGGGTGAAGTCTTTATGATCTTGCTGTAAAAAACAGAAACTTTAGCGCTCGCGAGATTAGCTGCCATTTTTTAATGGAGAGTGATTTTAGGTTGATTATTTTTGCAGATGAGTAATAGATAAATTACTCACGTCCACCAGTTTATTTCAGAATTTTTGGAGTTCCATAAGTATATGTTTGATACAGATTACTACAGACTGTTCAGTTTTTGACAGATTCTGTTTTCATTGTGTTGTTTGCTTATTTTGATGAATCTATGAGTAGTATCGGAGGGTATGAACCGTAGAGAAGTTGGAATACAGTAGATATTACACCAATATGAATTTAGAATGAGTTCACAACTAAGTGGTGATTTATTTTCTTATACTAACGGGGCTTACAAGTTTTCTGTTGAGTTTTGTGTTGTGAAGTTTTCAAGTTTTGGGTAAAGACTCGATGGACTATGGAATAAGGAGTGGCAAGAGCCTAAGATTGGGGATGCCCAAGGCACCCCAAGGTAATATCAAAGGAAAACCAAGAGCCTAAGCTTGGGGATGCCCCGGATGGCATCCCCTCTTTCGTCTTCGTTCATCGGTAACTTTACTTGGAGCTATATTTTTATTCACCACATGATATGTGTTTTACTTGGAGCGTCAATTTATTTTGTTAGTATTTGCTTGATGTTATTTAGAATAATGTTTTGCATCTCTATTTTCAATAAAAATGTCAAGGATAGCCTTTACCATGCTTATTTTGCAAGTATACATGTTGCTGTTTCAAAACAGAAAGTTTACCGCTGTTGCAAAAATTCCCTAGAAAAGTCAGAATGTGATAAAATGTTGAAACTTTTTGCATATTGAGCTCTGATAAAGTTTCTACAGTTCGGTAGAATTTCATAATGTTTGGAGTTAGGGAAGTATGATGAATCTTGCATTCTTTACAGACTATACTGTTTTGGCAGATTGCTGTTATGTTTGCATTGTTTGCATATGTTTGCTTGTCTAATGATTCTATTTGAGGATAGGAGTATTAAATATGCAGAGGAATTTAGTATGCAATGTTGAATAATAATTTTAGTGATTTGTTCCAGTAGAAAATGATAAGATTTTTGCATTGGTTTATACTAACTTATCTCACGAGTTCTTGTTAAGTTTGTTGTGGATGAAGCTTTCGAGATTTAGGAAACCGTGATATGAGAGTAATTAAGGAGACACAAAAGCTCAAGCTTGGGGATGCCCAAGGCACCCCAAGATAATATTTCAAGAAGTCTCAAGCATCTAAGCTTGGGGATGCCCCGGTAGGCATCCCACCTTTCTTCTTCAACAATTATCGGTTAGTATCGGTTGAGCCTAAGTTTTTGCTTCTTCACATGATGAGTGCTATCCTTGAAATGTCGCTTTATTTTGTTTTGCTTGCTGTTTGAATAATATCCCAAGATATGAAATTCTTAAATGAGAGAGAGTCTTCACATAGCTACATAATTGTTTAACTACTCATTGATCTTCACTTATATCTTTTTGGAGTAGTTTGTCATTTACTCGTGTGCTTCACTTATATCCTATGAGTAAATGGTTGAATGATTTGAATGTCATAAATCTGAAATTATATATGTTTCATATGCCTTTCCCATGGGGAGTAATGCCTTCACATATAAGAAGTAGAGGTGGTGAATTTTTCGAAGGTTAGCAAATATTGTATTGGTCACTTGAACAATTCATGAAATAATATTGAAGGAAGAGAGATTTCACATATAAATATACTATCTTGGTCATCTTCTATGATTGTGGCCCCATTAATTATTTTCAAACCTGAGCAAATTAGTTGAAGTTGGACAAGGAAGACAACATAATGAGTTATGATTGGGTATATTTGTATAGAAGTTATATTGTTATGGATCCTCTAACATGTGGTGCTTGCTATTTAGAATCCTTTGCTAGCCAAAATATCTATACTAAGCGGGAATACTGCTTGTGCATCCAAATTCCTTGAACCAAGTTTATTCCATGAGTGTCCACCATATCTACCTATATGCGGTATTTACCTGCCGTTCCAAGTAAATTTGCATGTGCCAAACTCTAAACCTTCAAATAATAATCTGTTTTGTATGCCTGAATCGCTCATGTAGCGACTAGGGGCTGTCAGTATCTTCCATCCTAGGTGGGTTATTCTCATGATGAGTGGACTCCGCTCATCATTCACGAGAAAATGGCTGGTAACTGGGATGCCCAGTCCTGTGATCAAAAGATCAAAAACAAATTCGCAAATAATTTAAACAAACTCCCCCAGGATTGTTGATAGTTGGACGGCACCCGTTGTTTCGGACAAGCCGTGGAGTGTGATTGCTGGTGGAGGGGGAGTAAAATGTTTACCTTTCTGTTTGGGACTGCCTATAATGTATCTAGTATGGAAGATATTGGGAACTCTTGGTCGTTATGTTGACAATGAAAGCATACCTCTCAAAATTATTTTCATCTCTGTTTTAGCTTCGAGCTCTGGCACCTCTGCAAATCCCTGCTTCCCTCTGCGAAGGGCCTATCTTTTACTTTTATGCAAGAGTCAGTAGTATTCCTTCTCATTCCAACCTACTTTTTAGTTGGCAAGCATCATGTGGTGGAGAAAGATCTAAGCGTATATGGCCATTCAAATATATTTGATCATGAATTATTATTGTTGACATTACCATTGAGGTAAAAGGTTGGGAGGCGAAACATTAAGCCCCTATCTTTCTCTGTGTTCGATGAATGCTATTTGTTCTGAAAATATGCTTTGAGTGGTAGCAATCATGGAAGACTATATGATAGTTGGGTATGAGGGATTTGCTAAATCACAGCTCTTACATAGACCCTTCCTGAAAATAAGATGAATTACAATTGTTTGATGACTGAGAACTGTTTGTTAGTTTTCAAGAAAGTTTATGATCTATACTTTAACATGTGAATAGCTTGTTACTTGATCATGAAAAGTTTTATGAGTTGAACTACTGTTATGATATATATAATGATGCTAGAAAAAGTGATTGGAACTATCATTGATCAAACTTGTGCACCTGCTAGCATTCACACTTCATAAATTATTTCTTTTAACATTTACCTACCCGAGGACAAGCAGGAATTAAGCTTGGGGATGCTGATACGTCTCCAACGTATCTATAATTTATGAAGTATTCATGATATTATATTATCCATCTAGGATGTTTTATATGCTATTTTATATGATTTTTGGGACTAACCTATTAACCTAGAGCCCAGTGCCAGTTTCTGTTTTTTCCTTGTTTTTGAGTTTTACAGAAAAGGAATACCAAATGGAGTCCAATTGACGTGCCAATTTTTGATGATTTTTTCTGGACCAAAAGAAGCCCCCGGAGTAAAAGAGTTGGGCCAGGAGAGTCCCGGGCTGCCCACGAGGGTGGGGGCGTGCCCACCCCCCCACCTAGGCGTGGGCCCCTGCCTCGTGGACAACCCGGAGACCCCCCTGACGTGAGACCTACGCCAAAAAATCCTATAAATACTGAAACCTCCAGAAAATAACCTAGATCGGGAGTTCCACCGCCGCAAGCCTCTATAGCCACCAAAAACCAATCGGGGCCCTGTTCCGGCACCCTGCCGGAGGGGGGATCCCTCACCGGTGGCCATCTTCATCATCCCGGCGCTCTCCATGACGAGGAGGGAGTAGTTCACCCTCGGGGCTGAGGGTATGTACCAGTAGCTATGTGTTTGATCTCTCTCTCTCTCGTGTTCTTGATTCGGCACGATCTTGATGTATCGCGAGCTTTGCTATTATAGTTGGATCTTATGATGTTTCTCCCCCTCTACTCTCTTGTAATGGATTGAGTTTTCCCTTTGAAGTTATCTTATCGGATTGAGTCTTTAAGGATTTGAGAACACTTTATGTATGTCTTGCGTGGGATACCCGTGGTGACAATGGGGTATTCTATTGATTCACTTGATGTATGTTTTGGTGATCAACTTGCGGGTTCCGTGACCTTGGGAATGTATGCATAGGGGTTGGCACACGTTTTTGTCTTGACTCTCCGGTAGAAACTTTGGGGCACTCTTTGAAGTTCTTTGTGTTGGTTGAATAGATGAATCTGAGATTGTGTGATGCATATCGTATAATCATACCACGGAGACTTGAGGTGACATTGGAGTATCTAGGCGACATTAGGGTTTTGGTTGATATGTGTCTTAAGGTGTTATTCTAGTACAAACTCTAGGATAGATCGAACGGAAAGAATAGCTTTGTGTTATTTTACTACGGACTCTTGAATAGATCGATCAGAAAGGATAACTTTGAGGTGGTTTCGTACCCTACCATAATATCTTTGTTTGTTCTCCGCTATTAGTGACTTTGGAGTGACTCTTTATTGCATGTTGAGGGATAGTTATATGATCCAATTATGTTATTATTGTTGAGATAACTTGCACTAGTGAAAGTATGAACCCTAGGCCTTGTTTCCTAGCATTGCAATACCATTTACGCTCAATTTTATCGCTTGCTACCTTTCTGTTTTTATATTTTCAGATTACAAAAACCTATATCTACCATCCATATTGCACTTGTATCACCATCTCTTCACCGAACTAGTGCACCTATACAATTTACCATTGTATTGGGTGTGTTGGGGACACAAGAGACTCTTTGTTATTTGGTTGCAGGGTTGTTTGAGAGAGACCATCTTCAACCTACGCCTCCCACGGATTGATAAACCTTAGATCATCCACTTGAGGGAAATTTGTTGCTGTCCTACAAACCTCTGCACTTGGAGGCCCAACAACGTCTACAAGAAGAAGGTTGCGTAGTAGACATCAACTTGGCGGTGATGTTCTCATTGGGTGGGTCGAAGAGGGACGCCTGTGAAGTTGTCGCAATGGCAACGGAGGCCATGGCAAGCGGCTCACCGTCTTCATCATCATCATCCTCATTGTACTCTTCTTGTGCCACCAATCCCTTGGGAGGAGTCTTCTTGGTGAAGTTGTTCTTGTTGGGGAAAGACTTGGCCTTGTCCTTTCGGATGAGCTTGCCACCATTGTCTTCCCTCTTCTCATAGGGGAACTCCGCAACAAAGTGGCTCACATTGCCACAATTATAGCAAGTCCTCGCACATTGCTTGCCCTTGGCGCCACTTGAGTTGCTCTGGTTGAAGTTGGGCCTTGAGTTCTTCTTGCTCCAAAATTGTCTTGAAGCGAGAGCCATGTGCTCATGATAATCATATTTTGTATCCTCGGGGTTGCTCTCTTCTTCTTCCTCTTCGTCCTCTTCTTCCACACTAGCCTTGGCCTTCAAGGCAAGGTTGGGCTTCTTTGCTCTTTGAGAACGCAACACCGCATTGTCGGCGGTCTTGTCCAATTCCTCATTGCCACAAACTCATCCAACACTTCACTTGAGGACAAGGTGTGGAAGTCTGACCTTTGACGGATGACAGAGGACATGGCCTTGTGGTACGACATCATGGCCTTGAGGAACTTGCGCTTGATCCAGTTGTCATCCATATCCTTGCTCCCATGATCTCAGAGTGAGACCGCAAGAGTGGTTAATCTCCGGTAAAGCTCACGAGATTCTTCATGTTCATTCATTGCAAACTCATCGGCTTCATCTTGCACCACTTCATAGTTGGAGCGTTGAATGCTTGCGCTTCCCTTGTAAAGGGAAACAACATGGTGCCATGCTTCCTTGGCCATGGTGAAGGGTCGGAGATGTGCAATGTCTTCAGATGGAATTGCATCTTGGATGATGAAGAGAGCATTCTCGTTGAATTGATGATCTGCGGCTTCTCTAGGGGTGAAGTTGCATGGGTCATGCGGATAGAAACCTTGCTCAATGATTCTCCAAAGGTTAGTATTAACATGATTTAAATGACGTTTAAAGCAATAGACCCAAGCGTGAAAATCCTCATTTTTCACAATCTTAGGAGGAGAGTCGGCATGATTTAAATGAGTGGAGGGAATAGGTCCTCCATAAGTAAGAGGAGGTTCCACATGGGCAAAGATGCCACCACCATTTCTACCACTAGACAAAGGAACCTTCTCACTAGTAGCTTCCCACTTGTCGGAGTTAGCATCTGTTACCTTGTTAGTGGGATCGACCACTTCCAACGGTGCGGTGGATAATTTGAGACCATCAAGAAAGTTCTTAAGCATGCCTTTGACCTCGGCCGTCATGGAGGTTTTCAATGTATCCAAAGCCACATTGAACTCCTCACGTGAGACCGAGGTTCCCCCATCGGCCGTAGACGAGGACGGAATCACACCGGGGTGCTCCTCCTCACCGTATACGGTGTCAACCATACTCTTCGGATGGCTAAGTCCTTAATAAAGAGACGAGGCTCTGATACCAATTCAAAGGATCGATATAGTTGACTAGAGGGGGCGGTGAATAGGTAACTAACAATTTTTAGCTTTTCTTTACCAATTTAAACTTTGCATCAAAGTAGGTTATCTAGATATGCAACTAGGTGAGCAACCTATATGATGCAACAACAACAGACACGCAAGCAAGCTAGAGAAGCAACACAAATAAACTTGCACAAGTAAAGGTACGAGATAACCAAGAGTGGAGCCGGTGAAGACGAGGATGTGTTACCGAAGTTCCTTCCTTTTGAGAGGAAGTACGTCTCCGTTGGAGCGGTGTGGAGGCACAATGCTCCCCAAGAAGCCACTAGGGCCACCGTATTCTCCTCACGCCCTCACACAATGCGAGATGCCGTGATTCCACTATTGGTGCTGTCACGACCGGTCTTTCAATAAAATAATTATTGAGAGACCAATCCCTTTTACGAACCAGCGAGGAAGAATTCCTTCTCACTGGTAGACAATATCTTGGTCACAGAAGAAAAATACCAGGAGTACTAAATATAATACAAGGTTGAGCAGAGACTGCCCAACAATTTATTACATGCGCGCCGCTAAAACAAAACGGCGGATAGGGCGGCAACTACTAACTCACGATAATAACGGTGGTGGAAATATCACCGTGAAGCGAGTGATATGATTTCAGAAGACTACAGCTCTTCGAGCGTCGGAGTGAGGCTCGAAAAGACTTATTGCGGGTGGCGGAAGCGTATACAATACAAGTGACCAATATCCGGGATCGCGCAGGACTGACTGGGGCTCCTCTAGGCATCGGACGCGCTATCAAACTCTTCATCCAAGAGATCGCCTTCGTCAACATCTGGCCAAATCAACAAGCCAGGTGAGTACTATGAAAGTACTCGCAAGACAGTTCGGACATAAGATATAACAAATGTAAACATGAAGCATATGAACAAGTTAACTGGTGCGATTAGACATAACGGTAATAAATATTGGGTGCCAAGCGAGGGTCTGAATGACGCCTCGAGCGGAAACTGCAGAATAGTAATACCGGTGCCAAACGAGTGTCTGAAAGACTCCTCGAGCGGAAAATGCGGAATATTAATGCGGGTGCCAAGCGAGTGTCTGAAAGACTCCTCGAGCGGAAAATGCGGAATAATAATACAGGTGCCAAACGAGTGTCTGAAAGACTCCTCGAGAGGAAAATGCAGAATAATAATGCCACAGTCGGGCGTCGGGGCGACACCACATAAAGGGCTTATAATAGAAAATAAAGACAGTGCATGCCGCAGTCAGACGTCTGAGCGACATCACATAAAGGGCTTATATTTAAAGTAAGAAACGAGTACACGCCACAGTCGGACGTCTGCG
This sequence comes from Aegilops tauschii subsp. strangulata, assembly GCF_002575655.3. NCBI lineage: Eukaryota > Viridiplantae > Streptophyta > Magnoliopsida > Poales > Poaceae > Aegilops > Aegilops tauschii. Next base: position 425,368,044 of record NC_053036.3, on the reverse strand, counting down.
CGACGTCACATAAAGGGCTTATATCACAACTCATTAATACAATAGTTTGGGAACATAAATTATCACAGGCATGAGACAAATATAAAGTTAGTCCATCCACAGGAATAACAATAAATCTGGATTTACCACTTGAGCTTGTTCACCGGGGCAAGTTTTGTCACACAGATAGATATGGATATAATCCTTACACTGCTTGATCATGGGTACGATGATTTGGAAAGAATTGACTCTGCAGAGTTTGTACTTAACCACAGCCAACGGATTTCAGTAGTCACGGGGACTAGTTCCGTCTACGGTGTTTTGGAAGAAACATGTCTAACCAGTACACACCCAATTCAACCATCCGAAGCCAGGGATCACCCTCGGCAACTTTCAAGAAAAACCTTGAGACGGGGAGGCTACAACCTCGCGTAGCATGGGATCAAATTTCTATACGCGCGCTTTAAGGGGGTGCCCCCCCTCTCGGTCCCAACCGGAAACACCCATGCCCCCTGACCGAATGACTGGCTTTAATCCTGGGCCAAGGTACCATCATCCCGGCCTCTCTGTTTGGTGTGTACACGGAAAGAGGTTACCAACTTACTAAACCGCATCCTGGCAATGAGACATGTGGTAGCACGGAAAGGGGAAAGAACGGTAACGCGGCTCCAACCATGTTAACGTCGTAGAAAGTCGGATGTCGCAAGGCTGGCATGCTACAACAGTACCACCTTGCTGCCATTCATGTCACCACATGATTTGGCCATCTCTCATCAGAGATCATCGCAACTTTGGAACATGCGGAAAAAGATCGATAACGTGGCTCCAACCACGTTAACGTCGAAGAGAGTCGGATGACGCAAGGCTGGCATGCTACAACAGTACCACCTTGCTGCCCTTCATGTCACCACATGATTAGGCCACCTCTCATCAGAGGTCATCGCAACTTTGGAACAACCGGGTCGTTTCCTTACAAGCAACGAGGTATTTACCGACACTCATATGCCACGCACGAACTCTCACGTGAACATGTAAAACATCTGTCATATCAAATGTTCAAAACATGCTTGCCTGGTTTGGAGAAGTCGGAGTCTAGCTCGGCGAAGTTCGCGGCTCCGTCACCTCCCCCGAAACCTACGGCAATCACGAAACGGGTACTAACGTGAATACCAACACATGCACAGAAACCTTCCCAAATATTTTTCAATTAAATTCCATAAAAAACTAGACAAAATTTGAAGATTGTCAGAAAAAGAATCACTCAAAAATACCTTTTTATCAAAAAGTTATAAAGGTTTCTGTCCAGGGACTTATCTGTAATGAAACAGAAAAGTTCCAGGGTTTTAACTGAGAAAACAGAAAACGCTTCGGCTGGGAATGCGCAAGCGCAAAGGAGAAAACGTATTCTGCCCGAAGGCGCCAACAGAAAACGGTTCGCGAATAAAAGAACAGAGGCTGACATGCGGGGTCCACATGTCAGGTTTGAAAAGCTCGCCGGCGCCCGAAGACTGCGGTGGACGCCGGCGTCGAACCACGGCGAGTTAGGAGGAACGGAGGGTACCAAGAGCTTCAGCGTCCTCTTCCGCGTCGGTGGGTGGTGGACTCGTCCAACGGGGAGCACTACGTCGACGGCGACACTTTCTCCGGCGGACGGCGGCTCGGGTGAGGATGGGGAACTCCGGTGGAGGGCTGCAAGCTTCAAAATGGAGTGCGGGTCAGAAAGAGGGATGCATGGTGAAGCTACTGGCAGGAGAATGGAGGCGGAGGAGCACACACGGGGGCGAATCGGGCTGGATCCCGTGGCGGGTCGCGGCGGCCGGAGTCGAGGAAGGAGACCTCCTCGGGGCTCTTCCAGTGGCTCGGCGTGCTCTAGGGGGAGTGCAGTGCTGGTGGGTGCTCGAGTTGAAGCTCGGGGCCTCTATTTATAGGCAGATCGACGGGGTGGCCGAGAACGGAGAATCTCCGGCGAGCGATTACGGCGGAGCAGTGGATTGGTAGGGGGTTTGAGCGGCCGGGCAGCATCAGTGGAGGTTACTGGACTCGTTTTGCAGCTAAACGGGGTCGGTCTTGGCGTAATGGCGTCGGTCCACGGTGAGGTGACCGCACGGGCTCAACGGCGGCAGAGAGCGCGGTCCGCGCCCTGCGGTTCACGACGAGAGCGGCAGCGCGTTCGGGGGAGTGGAAGGCCACGCGGCGAGCTCCGGTGGTTTGGGCGGCGCTGGGTGGCGTCGTCGGCGCCGTGTCTCCTGCTGGCGTCCGCAAAGCCGCCGCCGGCGTCGGTCACGGGGCGGCGCACCTTCTGCTGCTTGTCGCCGACGCCCGCAAGGCACCAGGTGTTCGTGCGGTGCAGGAACAAGGGGGCGGGGACGAGGAGCAAGGTGACGCGGTGGCACTGGCGAGATCGACGTCCTCCTCTGAAGAAAACGACAGCAGCCACTGACTGAATCTCCGAGCTTTCTGAACTTTGACAAAGACAGTGCACTACAGGTGTTCGACAGAAGGTTTTGGCTATGAGATAAATTTTTCTGGGGCTGTAACTTGGTGAGATGACCACTCAATGCACCCAGAGGCTGCCTGATTTTACTTGGAATTTTTGGAGAAGGTTTGGAATGAATTTCACCAAATTTGGCAAATCTGGTCCAAACTTGCAGCAAGTGTAGTTTGAAAATTTTGAACTGAAGACCAGTGGATCTTCATGGTTCTAGGTTGAGGGTACAAAGGACCAGGGAGGAGAGTTGGTTTGGGGGCAAAAATCAAAACAGAAAATGGAGTTCCTTTGAAAATCTCCAAGAGCTAGAAGAGAAGACAGAAATTTATTTGAATAGAATTTAAATGGAAAATAACCACATGGGGAGGTTCAACTTGCTGGATTTGATGCAGATCATGATCCAAAGGTGAGGGAAGGGTTAGGAGAGAGGATTTGCACTAAGGTCATGGCAAGAAGGAATTGTTGAAAGTGGCAAAGGACTTTCCAAAAGCCATAGTGCAAAATTTCAAGGAGATTTTCAAAAGTTAATTTCCCAAGTGAAAAGTATTTTGTCTTGAGTCCAAATGAAAAGCAAGAACCTCCTAGATCAAAGACAGATCTTGGGTCAATCCACATAAAACTTTTTCCATAAATAAAAAAATATTTGAGAGGGAGAGTTCTCTTGAAGAAAAATTTAAATCACCTCCCTCAAGTCAAATAAAAATCTTTTGAAAAATCCAAATTAAAACTTGGGTGTCACAACACCTACCCCCTTAGGAAAAATCTCGTCCTCGAGATTTCTGCTGATCCTGAAATAGATGTGGATACTCTGCTCGAAGGAAATCTTCCCTTTCCCATGTAGCTTCATCCTCAGTGTGGTTGCTCCACTGAACCTTGAGAAATCTTGTCGTTTTCTGACAGGTCCTCCGTTCAGACTCTTCTAAAATCTTTACTGGCCTTTCTCTGTAGGTGAGATCTGGTTGCATATCAATGTCCTCATGAGGTACATGTTTTTCTGGGTTGCTCACACATTTTCTTAACTGTGAGACGTGGAACACGTCATGGACGTCTGACAGCTCCTTGGGGAGGTCTAGTTGGTAGGCCACCGTGCCTCTTCGTGCCTTTACACAAAATGGTCCAATAAACCTTGGGGCTAGCTTCCCCTTAATTTTGAACCGTTGTAGACCCCTCATAGGAGATACGAGGAGGTATACGGAATCACCAGGTTCAAAGCTGACCTCACGGTGCTTCTGATCATAGTAGCTCTTTTGTCGGCTCTGTGCTGTCTTGAGTCTGTCCCTGATTTGTTTAACTTTCTCCTCGGCCTCTTTAAGCATGTCTGGGCCGAAGATACGGCTGTCACCTATTTCTGACCAATTCAGAGGGGTACGACATCTTCGTCCGTACAACGCTTCAAAGGGTGCCATTTGCAAGCTGGCTTGGTAACTGTTGTTGTAAGCAAATTCGGCATATGGCAAACTCTCTTCCCAACTGGATCCATAAGTGAGCACACAGGCTCTTAGCATATCCTCTAGGATTTGGTTTACACGTTCTGTTTGTCCATCGGTCTGAGGGTGGTATGCTGTACTGAAAGCCAGTTGTGTGCCCAGAGCTTGTTGTAGGTGATCCCAAAATTTGGAGACGAATTGGGTGCCTCGGTCTGATATTATAGTCTTTGGGACTCCGTGCAAGAAAACTATACGGGAGAGATAAAGTTTTGCCAGTCTTTGTGTGGAGTAGGTAGTCTTCACGGGAATGAAATGAGCAACCTTGGTTAGTCGGTCTGTGATGACCCATATGGCGTCATTTCTGCGTTGTGATCGGGGTAATCCGACAATGAAGTCCATTCCGATTTCGTCCCATTTCCACTCCGGTATCCTGTTAGGCTGGAGTAGTCCTGCTGGCTTTTGGTGCTCGGCCTTGATGCGCTGACATGAATCGCAACAAGCGATGAATGTGGCTATATCTCTTTTCATACCGTGCCACCAAAACCTTTCCTGGATGTCCTTGTACATTTTGGTTCCTCCAGGATGTATCGAGTATGGGGCGGTGTGGCTTTCCGTCAAGATCTGTTGCTTGAGTTCCTCAATGTTGGGTACGCAAAGCCTGTCCCGGTACCATAATGTTCCTTCACTGTCCGTGACGAATTCTGAAGTCTTACTAAGGTTCATTTTCTTCTTTATGCCTTCGATACTGGGATGTCCTTGTTGAGCCTTCTTGATCTGTTCCACTAGGGTGGGTTGTATCTCCAGGTTCGCTACGGTGCCCTCAGAGACTAACATCAGGTTGAGCCGAGTGAACTCTCGCTGAAACTCAGGCCTCAAATTTTGCTGACCGTCACTGTCCGGGCTGGGGTTTCGACTAAGGGCATCGGCCACTACATTTGCTTTCCCTGGGTGGTAGTGAATACCGACGTCATAGTCCTTGACCAGTTCCAACCAGCGTCGTTGGCGTAAATTCAGCTCTGGCTGTGTGAAAATATATTTGAGGCTCTTATGGTCCGTATATATTTCACAGCGATTTCCCAACAGAAAGTGCCTCCACTCCTTGAGTGCATGTATAACTGCTGCTAGCTCCAGGTCATGTGTTGGGTAATTTTCCTCATGTTTTCGCAGTTGCCTGGAGGCATATGCGACAACCTTGCCATCCTGCATTAGCACACATCTGAGACCTTTTCGGGACGCGTCACAATACACTTCAAAGCTCTTGTATATGTCCGGTACGGTTAAGACCGGTGCGGTTGTCAGTTTCTTCTTGAGTTCTTGGAAGCTCTGCTCGCATGCTTCCGTCCATACAAATTTCTTGTCCTTCTTGAGTAACTGTGTTATAGGTTTTGCCACAGTGGAGAACCCTTCAATAAATCTTCTGTAATATCCGGCCATTCCTAGGAAACTCCGCACATCTGTAACATTCGCGGGTGGCTTCCAGTCTAGTATGGCCTTGACTTTTTCTGGGTCTACGGCCACGCCTTCTTGGTTCAGTATATGGCCTAAGAAACCAACTTGTCTTAGCCAAAATTCGCACTTGCTAAATTTGGCGTACAACTGATGTTTCCTCAATTCTCCCAAAACAATTCTGAGGTGCTCAGCATGCTCTTCTGGTGTCCTCGAGTAAACCAGAATATCGTCAATGAATACCACCACAAATTTGTCCATGAATTTCATGAACACTTTGTTCATGAGGTGGACGAAATATGCAGGGGCGTTCGTTAGTCCAAAAGGCATCACTGTAAACTCGTATAACCCATATCTGGAAGTGAAAGCTGTCTTGGGAATATCTTCCGTCCGTACCTTCAATTGGTGATATCCCGATCTCAAATCAATTTTTGAGAATACCTTGGCCTGTGCGAGCTGGTCAAACAAATCATTTATTCGTGGCATCGGATATTTGTTTCTGATGGTGACCATATTGAGGGCTCGATAGTCTATGCACAGCCTCAGTGTCCCATCCTTCTTTTTGGCGAACAACACAGGCGAACCCCAAGGTGAGGAGTTGGCTCGAATAAATCCTTTGTCCAACAATTCCTTTATCTGCTTCTTCAACTCCACCAATTCTGAGGGTGCCATTCTATATGGCTTTTTATAGATGGGGGCGGTGCCAGGTGCTAGTTCAATTCTGAATTCTATCTCTCGGTCTGGTGGCATGCCTGGTAGTTCTTCCGGGATCACATCAGGGAACTCGCATACCACTGGAACTTTTCTCAGTTCTGCAATGTCCATTTTGTTCAGTTTTGGTTTCTGTGATCGTGGCCTTTCTTGAGCGGAAACTCTTATAGTCTTGCCGTGATGGTGAGTGAGAATCACTATCCGATTGAAACAGTCGATGAATCCTTTGTTGGTGGTCAACCAGTCCATCCCTAAAATGACATCCAGTCCTTTACTTTCCAACACGATGAGGTTCGCGTGGAATTGTAGTCCTTCGAACTCAATGACCACTCCTTGGCAGTAACCTTGAGCGATTTGCTTATTTCCGGGGGACTTGATGATCATAGATTTTTCCAAGGGAAGTATCGGAAAACCGTGTTGCGAAACAAAACTCTTCGAAACGAATGAATGGGAAGCTCCAGAATCAAACAAAACCGTGGCAGGTACTGTGTTGACAGGGAACGTACCGAGCACGATGTCTGGGCACTCTGCACTTCTTCCCTGGTCACATGGTTCAGGTGACCCTTCCTGTGGTTGTTGCTGGGGTTGAAGTTGTTGCGCTTGGGGGCTGGATTGTTCCCACCATTGTTCGGCTTGGGTGCCGAGTCTCTCGGCTTCGGACACTGTTTAGCATAATGCCCTTGTTGACCACAAGCATAGCAGGTGACCCCTGGACGGTATGTGAACTCCTTGTCCCTGGCATGAAACTGTCCGACGGGCCTTGGCTCAGTAGTCGTGGATCTCCTTGCGTCTGTCCTTGGGACCTCAGTCTTGCCTCGGTTGCTGCGGGCAAGAGTCGTCTTGTCCCTCTTCCGCTTACGGATATCTTCTAGACTACGGCGCTCATTCTCCAAGGTGATGGCCTTGTCTACCAGCGTCTTAAAATCCGGAAAGGTGTGCACGATCAGTTGGCATCTTAACGCTGGTGCCAGGCCATCCAGGAATTTTTCCATCTTCTTGTTTTCTGTCATGTGCTCGTCGTAGGCATAACGAGACAGCTGGGTGAATTGACCATTGTACTCTGTTACTGACATGCCTCTCTGCTTCAGGTCATCAAACTCTCTCTTCTTGATCTTTAGGATGCTCCTGGGGATGTGTGCCCCACGGAAGCCTTCCTTGAACTCTTCCCAGGTGATGTTGTGTTCCCTGGGATGCATGTGTAGGAAGTTTTCCCACCATGCTGCGGCTGCTCCAGTAAGGTAGTGCGGTGCATAAAGCACCTTCTCATGATCTGAGCACTGAGCAATAATCAGTTTCCTTTCAATCTCACGAAGCCAATCATCGGCTTCCAGCGGTCTGTCAGTGTGAGCAAAAGTTGAGGGGCGAGTCTTCTGTAATTCAGATAACTTGGAATGGGGTTGATAGGGTTCACGGTGGTTTCCCATGTTGATGACATGGTTCATCATCTCTTGGTGTTGTTGTTGGCTTTGCTCGAAGAGACGGCATACTTGAGACAGTGCCGCTTCGCTGTCGTGTTGGCTGGACTGACCCTGAGTGAAATTGTTGCTGGTCTGTGTCCCGTAAACCTCTTCTGGCTGATTGGGCATGGAGCGAGTCCATGGGCGAGACATTTTCCAGTCTGGGGTATTATTTGCAAAACCCATGAGAAAAACTGTGTAGCACAAAAAAATCTTGCCAAGGCGATAATTAACGAGGCTCAAGGTTTTCAAAGAAACACAAAAGATTTTTCACGGAGAAGAAGTGCTTAACATAAAACTTACATGCGAAAAGCAAACAAATGATACAGCACTCAGGATGCGCGTACATATCCTGACATGTTATTTAAAAACTAGCGTACTACTCCGGAAGGTAGCAAACACACTAATACAAACTAGCGCACAGATAAAACAACACATCATACAAGCAGGCATAACACGCGGCTACTCGGTGCTCTCTGTCGGAGATGGTGAAGATCTCCTTCCCCTTGCCGATGGCAAGGCTCAGCGGTCCAGGAGAATCAACCTCCACCTCCTCCCTAGCTGGCTCCTGGCGCGTGACGCTGCGCTGCGGTGATGGTGTAGGGGCGACTGGTGGCAGAGCGCGTGCGGCAGGCGGTGCGGCTCTGACTGGAGTAGGAGCGATGACTCGGTCGAACTCCTCAGTGGTAGGCAGACGGCGAGCAGTGGCCAAAACGGCCGGTGCATACGAGGCTGAAGACGAGACGAATGTCAGAGGCGGCGCCGTGTGGAGAAGCTCCTTCCTGCTGGCAGGACCGCCCCGGACTAAGTCCATGCGGGCAGCCACAAGATCATCTACGAGGTTGTCGAAAGACTCCTCCAGAGCCTTGAGATACTCCACAACCATCTCGATGGCTTCATCTCGTTCTCCCTGATGGCAGGCGAACGCATAGTGGCTGGTGTAAGGCACATGGCATGGGAGGTAGCGGTAGCGACGAGTCTTCATCGTAGGAAGGATGTCCCGAAGGCGAGCTATCGATGCCTCTCCGTAGGCATGGCCCTTCCCGTAAAACGGAAGTGACGAGCAGCAGAACATCCTCCCCTGAACTGCACCACGGCTTGGTGCATAGACACGTCGTTACTGAGCTTGTGCTGATAGAGCGTGAACTCCGGGCGAGCTGCTGGCCCGATCGCGAGCTTGGTGATGGAGACGAGGAGCTTGACAAACCCCTCGGGCACGTTGGTGAACACTCGATTCTCACAGCTGCTGCCAGCCATCTACAAAAGTAGGCAAAAATTCTGAGTAGTCATGTCATAAATTTATGATGACCAACAGAAACTAGCTACAATTGCAAAATGCTGAAAAAGTACAAAAACGCTAATAACCGATTAGCGATCGCACCTAGTGGCTTCCTACAGTCAGCCTGGCTCTGATACCAAGCTTGTCACGACCGGTCTTTCAATAAAATAATTATTGAGAGACCAATCCCTTTTACGGACCAGCGAGGAAGAATTCCTTCTCACTGGTAGACAATATCTTGGTCACAGAAGAAAAATACCAGGAGTACTAAATATAATACAAGGTTGAGCAGAGACTGCCCAACAATTTATTACATGCGCGCCGCTAAAACAAAACGGCGGATAGGGCGGCAACTACTAACTCACGATAATAACGGTGGTGGAAATATCACCGCGAAGCGAGTGATATGATTTCAGAAGACTACAGCTCTTCGAGCGTCGGAGTGAGGCTCGAAAAGACTTATTGCGGGTGGCGGAAGCGTATACAATACAAGTGACCAATATCCGGGATCGCGCAGGACTGACTGGGGCTCCTCTAGGCATCGGACGCGCTATCAAACTCTTCATCCAAGAGATCGCCTTCGTCAACATCTGGCCAAATCAACAAGCCAGGTGAGTACTATGAAAGTACTCGCAAGACAGTTCAGACATAAGATATAACAAATGTAAACATGAAGCATATGAACAAGTTAACTGGTGCGATTAGACATAACGGTAATAAATACTGGGTGCCAAGCGAGGGTCTGAATGATGCCTCGAGCGGAAACTGCAGAATAGTAATACCGGTGCCAAACGAGTGTCTGAAAGACTCCTCGAGCGGAAAATGCGGAATATTAATGCGGGTGCCAAGCGAGTGTCTGAAAGACTCCTCGAGCGGAAAATGCGGAATAATAATACAGGTGCCAAACGAGTGTCTGAAAGACTCCTCGAGAGGAAAATGCAGAATAATAATGCCACAGTCGGGCGTCGGGGCGACACCACATAAAGGGCTTATAATAGAAAATAAAGACAGTGCATGCCGCAGTCAGACGTCTGAGCGACATCACATAAAGGGCTTATATTTAAAGTAAGAAACGAGTACACGCCACAGTCGGACGTCTGCGCGACGTCACATAAAGGGCTTATATCACAACTCATTAATACAATAGTTTGGGAACATAAATTATCACAGGCATGAGACAAATATAAAGTTAGTCCATCCACAGGAATAACAATAAATCTGGATTTACCACTTGAGCTTGTTCACCGGGGCAAGTTTTGTCACACAGATAGATATGGATATAATCCTTACACTGCTTGATCATGGGTACGATGATTTGGAAAGAATTGACTCTGCAGAGTTTGTACTTAACCACAGCCAACGGATTTCAGTAGTCACGGGGACTAGTTCCGTCTACGGTGTTTTGGAAGAAACATGTCTAACCAGTACACACCCAATTCAACCATCCGAAGCCAGGGATCACCCTCGGCAACTTTCAAGAAAAACCTTGAGACGGGGAGGCTACAACCTCGCGTAGCATGGGATCAAATTTCTATACGCGCGCTTTAAGGGGGTGCCCCCCCTCTCGGTCCCAACCGGAAACACCCATGCCCCCTGACCGAATGACTGGCTTTAATCCTGGGCCAAGGTACCATCATCCCGGCCTCTCTGTTTGGTGTGTACACGGAAAGAGGTTACCAACTTACTAAACCGCATCCTGGCAATGAGACATGTGGTAGCACGGAAAGGGGAAAGAACGGTAACGCGGCTCCAACCATGTTAACGTCGTAGAAAGTCGGATGTCGCAAGGCTGGCATGCTACAACAGTACCACCTTGCTGCCATTCATGTCACCACATGATTTGGCCATCTCTCATCAGAGATCATCGCAACTTTGGAACATGCGGAAAAAGATCGATAACGTGGCTCCAACCACGTTAACGTCGAAGAGAGTCGGATGACGCAAGGCTGGCATGCTACAACAGTACCACCTTGCTGCCCTTCATGTCACCACATGATTAGGCCACCTCTCATCAGAGGTCATCGCAACTTTGGAACAACCGGGTCGTTTCCTTACAAGCAACGAGGTATTTACCGACACTCATATGCCACGCACGAACTCTCACGTGAACATGTAAAACATCTGTCATATCAAATGTTCAAAACATGCTTGCCTGGTTCAGAGAAGTCGGAGTCTAGCTCGGCGAAGTTCGCGGCTCCGTCACCTCCCCCGGAACCTACGGCAATCACGAAACGGGTACTAACGTGAATACCAACACATGCACAGAAACCTTCCCAAATATTTTTCAATTAAATCCCATAAAAAACTAGACAAAATTTGAAGATTGTCAGAAAAAGAATCACTCAAAAATACCTTTTTATTAAAAAGTTATAAAGGTTTCTGTCCAGGGACTTATCTATAATGAAACAGAAAAGTTCCAGGGTTTTAACTGAGAAAACAGAAAACGCTTCGGCTGGGAATGCGCAAGCGCAAAGGAGAAAACGTATTCTTCCCGAAGGCGCCAACAGAAAACGGTTCGCGAATAAAAGAACAGAGGCTGACATGCGGGGTCCACATGCCAGGTTTGAAAAGCTCGCCGGCGCCCGAAGACTGCGGTGGACGCCGGCGTCGAACCACGGCGAGTTAGGAGGAACGGAGGGTACCAAGAGCTTCAGCGTCCTCTTCCGCGTCGGTGGGTGGTGGACTCGTCCAACGGGGAGCACTACGTCGACGGCGACACTTTCTCCGGCGGACGGCGGCTCGGGTGAGGATGGGGAACTCCGGTGGAGGGCTGCAAGCTTCAAAATGGAGTGCGGGTCAGAAAGAGGGATGCATGGTGAAGCTACTGGCAGGAGAATGGAGGCGGAGGAGCACACACGGGGGCGAATCGGGCTGGATCCCGTGGCGGGTCGCGGCGGCCGGAGTCGAGGAAGGAGACCTCCTCGGGGCTCTTCCAGTGGCTCGGCGTGCTCTAGGGGGAGTGCAGTGCTGGTGGGTGCTCGAGTTGAAGCTCGGGGCCTCTATTTATAGGCAGATCGACGGGGTGGCCGAGAACGGAGAATCTCCGGCGAGCGATTACGGCGGAGCAGTGGATTGGTAGGGGGTTTGAGCGGCCGGGCAGCATCAGTGGAGGTTACTGGACTCGTTTTGCAGCTAAACGGGGTCGGTCTTGGCGTAATGGCGTCGGTCCACGGTGAGGTGACCGCACGGGCTCAACGGCGGCAGAGAGCGCGCTCCGCGCCCTGCGGTTCACGACGAGAGCGGCAGCGCGTTCGGGGGAGTGGAAGGCCACGCGGCGAGCTCCGGTGGTTTGGGCGGCGCTGGGTGGCATCGTCGGCGCCGTGTCTCCTGCTGGCGTCCGCAAAGCCGCCGCCGGCGTCGGTCACGGGGCGGCGCACCTTCTGCTGCTTGTCGCCGACGCCCGCAAGGCGCCAGGCATTCGTGCGGTGCAGGAACAAGGGGGCGGGGACGAGGAGCAAGGCGACGCGGTGGCACTGGCGAGATCGACGTCCTCCTCTGAAGAAAACGACAGCAGCCACTGACTGAATCTCCGAGCTTTCTGAACTTTGACAAAGACAGTGCACTACAGGTGTTCGACAGAAGGTTTTGGCTATGAGATAAATTTTTCTGGGGCTGTAACTTGGTGAGATGACCACTCAATGCACCCAGAGGCTGCCTGATTTTACTTGGAATTTTTGGAGAAGGTTTGGAATGAATTTCACCAAATTTGGCAAATCTGGTCCAAACTTGCAGCAAGTGTAGTTTGAAAATTTTGAACTGAAGACCAGTGGATCTTCATGGTTCTAGGTTGAGGGTACAAAGGACTAGGGAGGAGAGTTGGTTTGGGGGCAAAAATCAAAACAGAAAATGGAGTTCCTTTGAAAATCTCCAAGAGCTAGAAGAGAAGACAGAAATTTATTTGAATAGAATTTAAATGGAAAATAACCACATGGGGAGGTTCAACTTGCTGGATTTGATGCAGATCATGATCCAAAGGTGAGGGAAGGGTTAGGAGAGAGGATTTGCACTAAGGTCATGGCAAGAAGGAATTGTTGAAAGTGGCAAAGGACTTTCCAAAAGCCATAGTGCAAAATTTCAAGGAGATTTTCAAAAGTTAATTTCCCAAGTGAAAAGTATTTTGTCTTGAGTCCAAATGAAAAGCAAGAACCTCCTAGATCAAAGACAGATCTTGGGTCAATCCACATAAAACTTTTTCCATAAAGAAAAAAATATTTGAGAGGGAGAGTTCTCTTGAAGAAAAATTTAAATCACCTCCCTCAAGTCAAATAAAAATCTTTTGAAAAATCCAAATAAAAACTTGGGTGTCACAGGTGCCCTTGGAGGCAATCTCCACAACTTAATTGGAGGCTCCCAACGACACCATGAAGCTTCACCACAATGGAATATGGCTCCGCGGTGACCTCAATCGTCTAGGGTGCTCAAACACCCAAGAGTAACAAGATCCGCAAGGGATTAGTGGGGGGAATCAAATTTCTCTTGGTGGAAGTGTAGATCGGGGCCTTCTCACCCATCCCTAGAGAATCAACAAGTTTGATTGGCTAGGGAGAGAGATCGGGCGAAAATGGAGCTTAGAGCAACAATGGAGCTTAGGTATGGAAGAGGTAGTCAACTCGGAGAAGAAGACTCCCCTTTTATAGTGATAGAACAAATCCAACCGTTATCCACTAACTCAGCCTGCGACGAGCTGTACTACCGCACCAGACAAGCGATACTACCACAAGGGCCCGCGGTACTACTGCATGGCTCCGTGGTACTACCACTGGCGCGGCAGGAGCTAAACCAACCGTGTAGCGTTGAAGCAGAGAGCGGTAGAACCGTTGGCGCGGTACTATCGCTCCCCCTTGCGGTACTACCGCAAGGTAGGATTAGACTAGGCTGGGAAGGCACGGACATATAAAAATACATCCGTGGCTACTTCCGCTGAGTTTCGATGTGTGCAAAAATTCGACACAGTACTACCGCAAGCCTGGAGCGGTACTACTGTGTAGTGCGCGGATGTAAAAAATTACATCCGCCCCTACTTCCGCTCGTGCTGCTGTGCATGGCCTGAGGCCACGGTACTACCGCGCCCATGAAGCGGTACTACCATGAGCACCTGCGGTACTACCGCGCCCGTGGCCGGTACTACCGCAAGGGCCTGCGGTACTACCGCTCCGAAGGGCAGTACTACCGCATGCCCCAGATACAACAACACTAGGAGTCCTTCATTTTGCAGAGACACGGAGAAACGGAGGATGCTCCAAAGAGCCAAAGGAAAGGTGGTGCAAAAAGGAACAAATGTGTACGTGATGATTCCACCCAAACCTTTCCAACGCGGACCCCCTCTTAATAATATGGCTTTCCTACGACTCAAATCCACCAAAAAGAAACGTAGAGAAACACCGTCTTCAATAGGCTTCGAGGGGCACCAAATCGTCTTGTGCCTAGACATGATATATCTGAAATGCTCAATGCACACGATTAGTCCGCAAAAGCATTGTCATCAATCACCAAAACTACTAAGGGATAAATATGCCCTTACACCTTCCTTTTCAGCTTATCTTTGGTATGATCAGTGAAAAGTCTAGATTGCATTATATTTTGTCATTTTGCTGCCCATATGAAAATTAATTTGACTTGCAAACATCACAAATTGAACCTAGTGTGGTAATTAATATGATAGGAAAACAGACCATCACTATTTGTTCAAAATGCAAATACAAAGATACCATCTACTTGGCACAATCTACTTTGGTCAATGTCTTCCATAGAGATCCCATTGCCTAATTTAAACGAAGAACGCATGACCCACATTTAAATAAAGAACAATTATTTATTGAAATTCGATGGTCCAGGTGGCTGGTTATTATCATATAGCAGCACCACCTGAAAGCATCATATAGCAGCAGCAGCTCATAGCAACTCATCATACAACAGCAGTGTGCAATTCATCATATACCAGCAACAGCTCATAGCAATTCATCATATTGCAGCAGCAGGAGCAGCTCATAGCAATTCATTATATAGCAGCAAAGGAGCAGCTCATAGCAATTCATCATATAGCAGCAGCAGGAGCAGCTCATAGCAATTCATCATATAGCAGCAGCAAGAGCTATTGGGGAACGTAGCAGAAATTCAAAATTTTCCTACGTGTCACCAAGATCAATCTAGGAGATGCTAGCAACGAGAGGGGAGGAGTGCATCTACATACCCTTGTAGATCGCGAGCGGAAGCGTTCAAGAGAACGGGGTTGATGGAGTCGTACTCGTCGTGATCCAAATCACTGATGATCCTAGCGCCGAATGGACGGCACCTCCGCGTTCAACACACGTACGGAGCGGGGACGTCTCCTCCTTCTTGATCCAGCAAGGGAGGAGGAGAAGTTGATGGAGATCCAGCAGCACGACGGCGTGGTGGTGGAAGTAGCGGGATCCCGGCAGTGCTTCGCCAAGCGCAAGTGGGGAGGAAGAGGTGTCACGGGAGGGAGGGAGGCGCCAGGGCTTGGGGTGCTGCTCCCATGCGCCCCACTATATATAGGGGTGGAGGGGGCTGGTTTCTTGCCCTCCAAGTCCATTGGGGCGCTGGCAAAGGTGGGGGAAAGAAATCCCATCATTTCCCTTCCCCACCGATCGTTATCCCCCTTTTTTAGGGATCTTGATCTTATCCCTTCGGGATATGATCTTATTCCTTCTAAGGTGGGATCTTGGTGCGCCTTGACCAGGGGTGTGGGGCCTTTCCCCCACTACCCACGTTCATGTGGGTCCCCCCATGCAGGTGGGCCCCACTTCGGAACCTTCTAGAACCTTCCCGGTACAATACCGAAAAATCCTGAACATTTTCCGGTGGCCAAAATAGGACTTCCCATATATAAATCTTTACCTCCGGACCATTCTGGAACTCCTCGTGACGTCCGGGATCTCATCCGGGACTCCGAACGACTTTCGGATTTCCGCATACTAATATCTCTACAACCCTAGCGTCACCGAACCTTAAGTGTGTAGACCCTACGGGTTCGGGAGACATGCAGACATGACCGAGACGACTCTCCGGTCAATAACCAACAGCGGGATCTGGATACCCATGTTGGCTCCCACATGTTCCACGATGATCTCATCGGATGAACCACGATGTCGAGGATTCAATCAATCCCGTATACAATTCCCTTTGTCAATCGGTACGTTACTTGCCCGAGATTCGATCGTCGGTATCCCAATACCTTGTTCAATCTCGTTACCGGCAAGTCACTTTACTCGTACCGTAATGCATGATCCCGTGACCAAACACTTGGTCACATTGAGCTCATTATGATGATGCATTACCGAGTGGGCCCAGAGATACCTCTTCATCATACAGAGTGACAAATCCCAGTCTCGATTCGTGCCAACCCAACAGACACTTTCGGAGATACCTGTAGTGCACCTTTATAGCCACCCAGTTACGTTGTGACGTTTGGTACACCCAAAGCATTCCTACGGTATCCGGGAGTTGCACAATCTCATGGTCTAAGGAAATGATACTTGACATTAGAAAAGCTCTAGCAAACGAACTACACGATCTTGTGCTATGCTTAGGATTGGGTCTTGTCCATCACATCATTCTCCTAATGATGTGATCCCGTTATCAATGACATCCAATGTCCATGGTTAGGAAACCATAACCATCTATTGATCAACGAGCTAGTCAACTAGAGGCTTACTAGGGACATGTTGTGGTCTATGTATTCACACATGTATTACGGTTTCCAGTTAATACAACTATAGAATGAACAACAGACAATTATCATGAACAAGGAAATACAATAATAACCATTTTATTATTGCCTCTAGGGCATATTTCCAACAAGAGCAACTCATCATATAGCAGCAGCAGCAACTCATAGCAATTCATCATATAGCAGCAGCAGCTCATAGAAATTCATCATATAGCAGCAGCAGGAGCAGCTCATAGCAATGCATCATATAGCAACAGCAGAAGCAGCTCATCAATTCATCGTATAGTGGATCAGAATGAAAATTTAGCAAAAAATCAAAGGAGATCCTCACCTTGTTGGATGAGCTCATCCTTCAACAGCACCTCAAGGCCACGACCTGGGAGGAGGGGAGGGGGAATAAGGTGCCTTCTGCTGCAGTGTGGCATCAGCCCTAGTTGTGCGGTGCCCGCCGGAGTAGTGCGTTGGATGGACCACAGTGGAGCAGCTGCTAGAGACCATGAGAATGAGGGGCGGCACCAGAGGGAGGAGCAGCCGGGGATATTTGGCCCTACTTGCCGGCCATGTAGCCTAGCTGGACAGAGCATCGTCGAGGACCAGGCCAAATGGGACCATTGGTGACGGCTCGCTGGAGGAACCCTAGCGCTGCAGGCAGGGGATCAAGGTAGAGGGAAAGGGGAGAGGAGATGCAAGCGGGCAGGGCAATGGACGCTTGCTTGTTTGTTTTTACTTGAGGGTCAGGTGTGACGCGGGCGTGAGCAGTTGCATTTTGAGTGTAATATAGGCAGACAACACAGTCATTTCACTATTCTCCTTCCCTTCAATTTTTAGTGAGCTTCTACCCGAAACACCCCCCTCCAAAGCGAAATAAGTTAAGCCCAAGCCCATAACTCAAAAATGACTTGTTTACATCTTTTATGGCTTATTTTGATAATAAGCTCTGAAAAGGCGGAATAGAACTGGCCCTTAACCTGCAATTCAATTGTGCGTGCAATGATGAATCACTCCTGCCTGCTATAGTGTACATTTAGGCATCATCATACATGGCATAACCTAATACATGTGCATTCCATTGTAGAATATGGAATATGCAATATTTATGTTAGTTCATACGTTGCACATGATGTTTAAATGCCCCTTAAATCTGGTCAGTCAAGTGATGGTCTTTAAGTCTCCTTCTTTGCTTCTTTTCTTGATATGTAAGATTTGCTCACACATTTGTTCAATTGCTTGTTTGCATCAACCAGACATACCAGGACTGTTTGCTTTGATTACTTGTTGTTCTTGACCTAACACTCTAACAGAACTTGTCAACAATTTAAACACTAAGGGCTACTGTAGTGGGGGCTTGGCTAACTCATAGGTGACATAAAGGTTTGGCTGTACACTAAAGTAGGCTCTCCAAGAGTACCTGGAGATCCAGTTCGAAGGTATGCCTAGTTTTTACATAGTGCACACATAATAAATGCTCATTTCATTGTGTGCAAGTGCAAGAGATGTGGCATGTTTCATTATGTAACGTTGTTTTGTTATAATCTCATCCTTTTGTGTTGTTCACAGACTGGAAAGTATGCATATTTATCTTCCAAAGAGATGAGTAACTAAGTTTGTGTCACCTTGCAGAGGGGGTGCAATGAAGCTAAGATTGAGGATTTCCAAGTACAAGATGTTAGGAAGGAGCCTTGCAAGAGAAGTAGGAGCAGCGCTGAGCCTGTTCAACCAGTTAAGGTAAGTCATTGTATCCAACTCAACAGTTCAATTCCTTATTTGTTTCAGGCATAGTTAATTTGCTCTTTTCAATTGCTTTATTTGTCCTCAGTTAATGAGATGCCCAAACAATGATGTCTGATGTTGGGTATTTGTATAACTATTAGTTGACATAATTAAATGCCTTACCATTTAATTAATCTGGCAAAGTATGCCTGAAGCTTTGAAGTCCATTAACCAACTATTACTGCATGAGGCTCACAATCTAGTTTATACTAGGCTAATGTTTGCATAGTTTTGCTTGTTGTAGTAGGTTTGTATGAATCCCTCTGTTGTTCATTATGCTCCCTAAGACTTTAATGGAGCTACAGAATGGCCAACTGCTTGCTTACTTATACGCAACATGTTGTCTAAATTTGTAACATGTCTGTGTTTTGGATTTGGCCCCAACATCTTGCTCCTCTGGTGAGCTAAGAGAGATTTCTGTATACAGGCTGCACAGACTACCATTTTTATAATTTTTAAAATATCACCTGCTTATGCTTCATGACGTGTAACATTATTGTTAGTCCTGTTTTGCCATGTACAAAATAGTCTGTCTTGCTCGCTTCATTGTTGTAACTATATTTTTTCCTAGTCATGTGTACTTATAGAAACATTTCAGGATGAAGTGACATCAACACAAAGATCTGCGAGCAGTGCGGCATGGCCATTACCGAATGATTATGGATTGGAATTGGAATGTGCTGATGTTCTTGAGCATCAACTAGAGGTGGCAAGACAACGTGTACATGATTCTCAACGTACAATCAACAAGTTGAGATTGGGCATGCAGGTATTAGATGCAGGAGTCAAAAAAAATGAAATAAGACACTAAGGTAACCACGAAGGAATTGGAGATTTTGCAGACTAAAATTTGTGCTATCTGAATCCGGTCAATCCTATTTTCTGAAGAGATTATAGTTCAAATGGTAAGTTCTGTTGATGCGTGTCCATGATGTATGAGTTTTATTTGTCCAGTATATGTAATTTACCGTTTGTGTACGCTTTATTATCACTGGTGCCGAACTATAATGCCCAGTGAGTATATTCGGTTGTAATTTCTTTATTGTATAGTGTAGGATTATTCTACGTTTCTATGCCTTAGTCTTTTTATTGTATAGTGTATGTTTTTTAGAGGCGATAGTATAGAGTAGGATCATTCTTGAATATGCTATATCGTTGAAACGGGGGCCAACACGCCCAAACATTTCCTGGACGCCATACAAACGAACAAACATGTGTAGTCAAAGCGGGCCTTAATTGGGCTGGTCAAAATAATATTAAGTGGATACCAAATTATGTGGCCCACCGTAACAACGGCTCTTAGCAGGCCGTTAACAGGCCAAAAGCTCTATAGGGCCGTATAAATGGAAATGGCCCGCGGGCCTCTAGCAGGCCGAAATTCATGTCAATTTTGTCTCGGCCCTTTTACTTTACGGGCTAGCAAGAGGCCGAAAGTATTATGGGCTAGAGGAGGCCCAATTTGCAAACTAGGCTTTTAACAGGCCGAAAGTCGCGTTGGGATGAAATGCTGCCCTGCGGAACGTGGGCCCCTAATGGACCTAAAGTCAAAGGCCCAACTGTTGTGCCGGCTGTTAACAGGCCGAGACACAAAATGGGCTAGGAGTTGGCCCATTTACCAAATGGGCCGAGGACAGGCCTAAAGTCACAGTGGGCTAGAATTGGCCCAACTGCGGAATGGGCCAAAAAGGCCGAAAGACGTTCCGGGCCATTAACGGGCTGGAACTAACGATGGGCTGCTAATAGGCCGAAAGAAGCTCGGGCCGCAATTGGGCTCAAAGATGCAGCGGGCCGTTAACGGGCTAAAACTGACGATGGGCTAGAATTTTTCAAATCCAGAATGGGCCTTTGATGGGTCGATTCTGTGTAACTTGTATGGGCCGTGCTTGTAAATGGGCCTGACTCAAGTAGGCCGCTAATGGGCTGGCCCGCTTATTTTGACAGGCTCGGTCTTTTCACCGGAATGGGCCTCTATTGGGCCGTGCCACGTGTCGACGTATCATAGGCGCCTCCTGTCCAATGAGTGGATGACATCTGTCCCAACGGTGAGCCAACACGTGTTTCCTCCAGCCAATGAGAATTTTACACGTGGAAAATCCCCATTGGTCCGGGCTGTTAACGGGTTATCGGATCCAAAACCGGACTCGATAGCTTAACGGCGATCCGTCACAGTCGATGCCACGTGTCGGTCACCCTTGACGAAAGCACTTCTATGACGCGCGATTTATCGTCATGGAAGTGGACACTTCCGTGATGATAATTTTGGTAATGTCATGGAACACTTCTACGACAGCATAGGTATGACTATCTTCATTCTGTCATAAAATCGTCATGGATGTACATGCATGACAGAAAACGTGACCTACTGTGACAAACATGTATCATCACGGAAGTGTATTTTTTTTGTAGTGTCCATACTTATCACCTCCACCTTTGCAAATTGCTACGATGATTCCTTGCACTTGGGGATTATCAGACGTATCACTACGCCCTCCACCTTTTTGATGGCGGCATCAGGGATCTCCTCCTCCCCCTCCTCATCCGACGATGAAGAGCTCGAATCAACAATGATGACCTTGCGCATGACGACGATTGCGGCGACCTCGCCGCCATTTCCACCCCGTGCACGACAGAGAGCATAGTAGGGACGGTGAGCCATGCGGGCCATGGTCGGGGCTTGGGGCGGGTCGAGGCGATGCTAGGTGGACATGGTGGCTAGCGTCGGTGGCTAGATAGAGGTGCTCTAACATCCAATGATCCATCAACTTGATTGGTCGAGGCATGCATTGTGCGCTCGACGCAACGCTTCTCCTTGCCCATCGCTTGCCCGACACCACACTACTCGCTCTCACGTGACTCTCACTGCTTCACACCGGCTTGCCTTGGTATTGCCCACCAGTCTATCCTCCTCCCTGCTTCGTTGCCTCTTCTTTCTCCTCCACCCCAAATGAATGTTACAAATGTCTTGTCATGTGACTGGAGCCGATCCGACTCTAATGGGACCCCAACGTGCCGGAATGATCCTCGGTAAGAGTGAGGTTTCGTATGTTGTGATGATTCCTCTTAATGATTTTTGACCAATGAAGATTCATTGCATAGGTATGAAAAAGTGCTTATAGTTATAGGTATGTTTGAAATGTTATAATTTCTTCTAACATGTTTTTGACACCACAAGAAGAATGTATTGGATTTGCAAATGTATAAAAAATGTTACGTGTGGTTGTTGCAATGATTGAATTGCCCTATTTTTGCGCTTAAGTGAAATCCAACAACCGGGGGAGGTGGTTGACCTGTGGTTCCCCGACGGACTAGCATTGAAAAAACCCCATAGAGAGGGGTGGCGCGGGGGGGGGGGGTGATGGTGGTGTGGAGGGTGTCGGTGCATGGTTCGGAAAATCGCAGACACAAACCTTCCATTCCATTCTTTTGCTCGGGAGACTGATCGGAATTCGGCGCTCATAGCGCCAGTTTTAGCCTTTTCTGAAGGTGGCAGTCACACCACCTTCGAGTGTCTTAGTAACAAGATGGCCCACTTAAGGACCTAGGACATACCAGACTTCGTTTTTTTGACAAGCTTCTCGAAGCTTCTAGCCTGGTTTTCTATTTGCTGTGTATTTTGTTCATTTTTTTCTCTATTCCTTTGTATTCAATTTTCATGAACTCTTTTTTAATCTGTGAATTTTTTGAATTTTATGAACCATTTTCCGCAAAAATCATGAACATTTTGTGAAAACCGTGGATTTATTTCAAACAAGCGAGCATTTTAAAATTTATGACCAGTTTTTTCAAATCCATGTTTTTTTTTAAAATCCATGATTTTTTCAAACTCAGGAACGCTTCTTAAAATTTCCAAATTCGTTATCATGTTTTAAAATTTGCGATCATTTCTCAAAATTTTGAACTTTCCTAAAATTCATGATCTTTTTTTATTTCACAATTTTTTAAATCTATAAAAAACTATTAGCCATTTTTTTAAACAAGTACCAGTTGCTGGTTTTTTCAGAGATTTTTTTTGAGGGACAATTTTTTTTGAGACAATTTTAAGGGGCAAGTGACTAGGAAACAGAAGCGAACGTGGCCTAAAACGCACAGTCTACAAACTTCAGCGGGCTAATGAGCAACGCATTTGGGCCAGCCCATGCGAGCGGCGACTGAGCGCTGTCGCGCCAACTGGCGCATAACGCACATTCTCATAGGGTCTGGAACCCTGGATCCACAAGCGGGCAGTAGAAAGCCCACGACCAGCAATTTCCCGGATTTTGCTAAAAAAGAGCAATTTGCCGGATAAAAAAAAACAATCTGTTCGGCTATGGTCCTCTCCGTCCACGAATCATCACCAGGCCAAGCCGGCAACACGCCGCCTCTTCTTCCGGGAGGAATTCCCTCGAACACCTCGTGCGCGCATCCCGCGCGACCTCTGTCCGATCGAATGGCGGTAACGAACTGAGCTAGGAGGGAGTACGTGGCTCCAATGGCGTCTCTTCCCCCCTTATCCGCTGCCGCTGCCTCTCTCCTGCGGCACCACGTCTGCTTCAGGCACCCCACTTCTTCCCGGAGCTGCTTCGCTAACAGTGAGAGCTATGGATGCTGCGGCGGAGTGCCTGATGCCGGGCGTTACGCGAGGCTGCGATTGCGGTGGAGGGGCCCGGTACGTGCCAAGGTCGGCGAGGTGGAGAAGGACCAGGGCGCCGATTTGGGGCTCCGCGCGGACCAACCCAAGAGCCTGCGGCGGCGCCTGCGGCTCAGGCCGCGGCTGCGCGTGCTGCGGTGGCGTCTCCTGCGGCTGCTGTCGCCGCGGGAGCTCGCGGGCGACGCCGCGGCGGCGTTGCGGCGGGCCATCCGTCGCGTGCCGCCGCCCGCGGTCGCGTCGGTCGTCCTGGGGGCTCTCCTGCTCGCCGCGCGGCTCACGCTGCCTAAAAACCCGGCCCAGGAGGTGGCCTACGCGGACCTCCTGGCGGGGCTGCGCGCGGGCGCCGTGACCGCCGTCGCGTTCGAGGAGGACTCCCGCCGCATCTACTTCAGCAAGGCCGAGGACGTCGGCAGCGGCGAAGACGAGCACGAGACCGGTAGGGGCGCCGCCGTGCCGAAGTGGCCGTACTACGCGAGGAGGGTGCCGCACGACGAGGGGTTCCTGCTGGGGCTGATGCGGGAGGGCGGGGTGGACTACCGGTCTGCTCCACGGCCGGCGGGGAGGCTGCTGGTGGACATGCTGACCACGCTGCTCACGCTGTGGCTCTCACTGCTGCCGATGATGTGGTTCTTACAGAGGCAGATGTCGTCTGGGGGCAGTGCGGACAAGCGCCGCCGGCCCAGGAAGCAGCAGGTAGGATTTGACGATGTCCAGGGCGTGGATGAAGCCAAGGAGGAGCTTGTCGAGGTGAACATATATGACCTCTCTACTTT
Source organism: Aegilops tauschii subsp. strangulata (assembly GCF_002575655.3). Classification (NCBI taxonomy): domain Eukaryota; kingdom Viridiplantae; phylum Streptophyta; class Magnoliopsida; order Poales; family Poaceae; genus Aegilops; species Aegilops tauschii. Next base: position 425,344,397 of record NC_053036.3, on the reverse strand, counting down.
TTACTCATGATGATTGTTTTCTGTAATGTCGATGATATGCAGACCAGTAGACAATGGACATAGCAAGTCAGCAAAATGTCAATCAATCAAGTTTAAGAAAGGAATTAACAAATTTTACACCCATTCTCTATAACAAGCCCTACCCACACATGGATCTTAGAGTAAGGTCTTGCTAATCTCGTCAATTCTCATTTTAAGAAATCCAGGTCGACTGGGAGTTTGCAATTGCATATGTCGAATACAAAGGGTATTATTCTTGCCAACTAAACTTTTCCCGTATTGTTTGTAATTTCAATAGAATGCCACAGGTCGACTTTTCCCGTATTCTCAGCAATTTCAATAAAATACCCTTTGTATTCGACATATGCAATTGCAAAATAGAGGGTAAAAAACTGGAATTCACTCTATTAATAATCAGTACTTGTATCTATGGATTCTGTAGTATTGACTGCTTAGGCTTGCTGATGCTAGGAATTATATTTGTTTTAGCTGATGTCTTGTTTTTGGTTCTTCATATGAGTTAGTTATGTACTTCTATTGACTGAATATCAACAAGACTCATAAACTGTTGTACACTATTATAATTTCTTAATGTAGATAGTGAGCTGCTTGCGTGGTTCACTGAACTACAAGAAGCTGGGAGCAAGATTACCCAGGGGTGTTCTGCTTGCTGGCCCTCCTGGAACTGGGAAAACTTTGCTGGCGAAGGCAGTTGCAGGAGAGGCTGGAATTCCATTCTTCTCTGTTTCTGCTAGCGAATTTGTCGAAATGTTTGTTGGAAGAGGAGCAGCCCGTGTAAGGGAATTATTCAAGGAAGCCAAAGAAGCTGCTCCGTCAATCATTTTTATTGACGAACTTGATGCTGTTGGTGGAAGCAGAGGTAGAAGTTTTAATGATGAGAGGGACCAAACCCTAAATCAGGTGTGATTTAGCTCTCTTACTACGTTCTGTTTTCTTTGTGAAGTCATATTAAATGATGAACATATTATTGCTTTGTCCAGCTGCTTACTGAAATGGATGGTTTTGACTCGGACGTGAAAGTTATTGTCATGGCTGCTACTAATAGACCTAAGGCTCTGGATTCTGCTCTTTGTCGGCCTGGTCGCTTCTCAAGAAAGGTTTTTGTTGGTGTGCCTGATTTGGAAGGCCGCAGAAAGATTTTAGCTGTTCATCTCAGAAAAGTTCCTTTAGAAGAGGAATCCGAAATAATTTGTGATCTGGTAGCTAATGTGACCCCAGGATTGGTTGGTGCAGATCTAGCAAACATTGTTAATGAGGCTGCTCTACTAGCTGCTCGAAGAGGTAAGTTAAAGTCATCTTATATCATCAGATACATAAGACTTAGAGCAAGTCAATTGGTTCCTTATGCTTAAAGTATCATATTTGTTGCAAGCAAATTTAAAATCGCTTTATTAAGAAATGCTTAGAGTTCCAAAGTGTAAAACCTGCAATTTTGTGGTCCATTTTCAGTGGAACAGTGCAAGACTTGTGGTTCCTTTGTAAACTGCCAGTGCATTCTCTTATCAGTTTGACTCCACCATGTTCTAAATTATTACTGAGAAATTACAATCTTACCTGCATTTCTGTTTTGTCTATTTCCCATGTTTTGGAAAAAGAGTTGTCTTTTAAAATGGTTAAGTTGATGAAATGTATGATAATTAAGAAGTTACATTATTGCAAGATTCTGAGGATGATTGTGTTCTGTCAAGGTGGTGATATTGTGGCTCGGGAGGATATAATGGATGCCATTGAGAGGGAAAAATATGGGGTCAATGGTAGACAAAAGGGTCCTGATTCTGCAAGAGAAGGCCTTACCAAGTTATTTCCATGGTTACCTAAACCTGGAAATAAACCATCAAATCCAGATGATTTTCAAGGACTTATGGGTTATCATACGTTAAGCTAACTGGAGTTTTTCAAGGTATACTCGACTTTGTCCCTTTTGATGATTTTTTTCATCAACTTTTTTCTTTTAAATTCCTATAAGTAGCTTGACAAATTGATGACCTTCTAATTGAAACGATATACATGCTAAAGGAGCCAAAATTCACAATGCCAATTCAAGGTTGTTTCATTTTGGTGTCCTGCTGCTGCTGTATGTCATGGTAAGCAAAAACATAAAATGGAATAGCAAGGGATTTGGTAGTAATACAACGTCTCATTATCCAAAAAACAAGGGCCATGGAAGCTGTTATTTCGTTTATCTAGAGTGCTCAACTTCAGATGACCTATTTATTGAAGCGATTTTTTTTCAAAAATGTAATCTTTTTTATAATAAATTTCAATAATATATGACCTAATTCATAAATTACAATTATATGACCCTGTCGGCCTTGTGTAGGCCGAAGAGGTACTCTTCGGTCTCGCTTAGGCCGAAGAGCCTCTTTCGATTATCTTTGGGCCGAAGACGGGACGACCTGAGCCGAAGAGCAGTCTTCGGTTTGCAGTGGGCCGAAAAGAGGTCTTCGGACTCCTGAAGGCCGAAGAGTGCGTGCCTCGTTGCAGCTGCACTCTGGCTAGCTGGCTTGCTGCCATATGCATGCAGCAGCCTTTGTAACGTGATTAGTCCAACCGAAGGCCCACATTAGCTGAATTGATTGATCGATTCCCATGCGCGTTGTGCTATACGTGTATGTACATACTCAACAGGCCGCATGTATGCCTCCCTCTCATGAAATACACTTCCCAACTCAGCAACTCCCCACCACGACCTGCAGCATGTACTAATGCATGTGCAGTAGTACGCGGCTGTAACACAGACTACTACTGTCGACCATGCACTTGCACGTAATTGGCAAAACAATCCTGCACTAGTACAAGTATACGTATGTGGTACATGCACATGCAGAGCACTAAACTAGTATACGTAGACAGTGCATGTACGTGCGCATGTGGTACCGTCTCCATCCCGATGAACGGCGGGTCAATTCCATCGAGTCCGTATCCACGAGCAAAGGCTGCTGCATGCATAGGCAGCAAGCTAGCCAGCCAGCGTACGTGCAGCTGCTGAGTATGAGCGCCAGCCAGCCAGCGTGCGCATGCACTCTTCGGCCTTCACGAGGCCGAAGACCTCTTCGGTCTTCACGCACCCGAAGTCATCTCTTCGGCCCTGGCCGTCCAGTCTTCGGCCCAAACAAAACCGAAGAAGGCTCTTTGGCCTATGTGAGACCAAAGAGTACCTCTTCGGCCCAAGCAAGGCCGACGGGGTCATATAGTTGTAATTTATGAATTACGTCATATATTATTGAAATTTGTTATAAAAAAGATGGCATTTTAAGAAAAAAATCTATTGATGCTTACCTGGGAAATGCAACTTTTGAATTAATCAGCAGGTTGTACATATCGACATTTTATCAACAATAAATTTATCCTTTCAATGAATCCTTTCTTTATGCGGGTAAATATTACAGTGGACTAATTGAAGTATCCGTAGATTGTTCACTCATTTGGTTTGTTCATGACACCTATCATGGTATTGAAATTTAGAGATTCTCATTTTGAAATAAGGCTGGTACTTTTCCTGAGGAAATATTTTGTGTGTGTGTTGAGGTTAGGTATTGTGTTCACATCTTGAGGTAAGGAGGTTTCCAGATCCTGTCCAATGCTAAGTGCACGTTGTAGGTCTGGTTGAGCCTATCACCGAGGATGGTATGAACTATGATTCTCACCTAAAGCTTCTGACAGAGTTGGTGCATGCAACACAACCTGTTTTCACATGGAGAACTCAAAATGGCGCCCGAGCCCAGATAGTCTCAATATCCTGGTCAATCATTTGTTTTGGGATTTGTGTTCCCCATCGTATTCTCAAATGTATATAGTTATCTTTCCTCCTTTATCAGGTCATCATGGCCCACACGTGTAGCCCGCACAATAATTGCCATCCTGGTAACGGACTTAGCGGCCTAGACGGGAGGTATAACATTCTGGTGACGGGTTTCCATGGTTTGATCTCCCTTGCACAGATGTACTCACATGCTAAATGATCTCCAACAGCATTGATGAACGAGCCCACCAACTAATTTCATCATCGCGAGAGCACAACTAATTATGTACTGTCATGAGCTAGTTTTGTATCTGGAGCTCACCTGGTGCGCCGCTGTTATGCGGCGACCACGCAGGGCCGTATCCGAGGAAACGGAGGCCAGGTGCGAAATAAAAAATTAAGGCCCTCGACATAATAAATAGCAATTAGAAAACAAGGCCTCCAACACTAAAAAAACAGTGCTTTGTTATATATATCACCCTTCTGCTGTGTGTTTTAGCATTCATCCTGTGAACCTCGTGAGCACGAGTATCTAAATTCTTATTTTCAAAAGAAAAATTCGATTCTTTGACGTCTTTATCTGGATGTCGAGTGAGTTTTCAATCTTTTTCCTTTTCTTATTTTTTTGTATCCCGGCTCAAATTTCCTAGTTCTAGAACTGGTGGAAATTTCAGAAGATAAAAATAAGAGGCAAATATCATACACTATAAATTGAACATAGAAACAAAAAGAGATGAAATAGCCTTTCGTTAATTGGGGAAGACCACGTGGCGGCACCGCGTGTGGTTTTGGTAGCGTGCTTAATCTTCTTGATGAATTGGCGACCTAGTACTCTTGCCCTCGCAGGGCCGGCAGCAAGCAACAAAAGGATTGAAAGTAGTACATGAGAGATGTGAGAATTTGAGTGAAGAAGACACAAATAAATAGATGGATGATGATGGAGCACTACATACTTATTGCATCAACAGACTGTTTTGGGGAAAATGCGAATGAATTAATTCACGGGAGTATAATCGGGAGATGCGATAGCTGGAAAGAGTAAAGAAGAGGAGGAGCCACGCGTGAGATAGGGTCCTGGGAGCACTTTCACATCTCTTATTTATCTTAAATGTCGAACCGTAATTCTGTTCACTATTGAGATATTGTAAGAAACTGCACCATCCTAATATTTTCTCAACCGGGACATTGCGTGTTTGCAACAAATCAAATGTTCCTGCAACTTTTATACTGATAAGGCAACTAATAATGTTTCAGTCTCTTTCCTTAAAAAGTCATGATATTTCATCTGATCGAATCCTATTGAAATTAGTGAATTTCATAAAACTACAGGTTTATTGTACAGACCATCTGAAAACTAGAATACAGTCTCATAGAACTAGAGACCTGCGGACCAATTATATATCACATAACTACAGATTTTGGGATCAATAATATCATAAAACTCGGCCGACATGGCATAGTTAAATAATTGCTATATCTATAGTTCTGTGATATGATTGATCACAAATTCTGCGGTCCTGTGAAAATATCTTTAGTATTGTGGTATTTTGTACATTAAATATCTGCTCTGTTGAAATTGCAATGTAATTATTGTTTCTGTTTTGCAGATCCAAGAGGGAGATAAGCATCAACTGACCTGGTATCAAAATCGTCCATGAACTAGGGGATCTGCTGGGTACAATTGCAAGGCAGTAAATATGCAATTCAACTCTATTTGTGGAGGAGACTGCACTGTGCACTTAGTAGGGCAGCGGACTGGTGCATTATTCGGTGAATTATGATGCGACCCGGCCAGCAGAAAGCTGTTACAGATGATAATAGATTAGCATGTGAATGTGCAATACACGGTCCATGAATTTTACTACTGACTTGGATCAATTTTACGCTCCGTAATTTTGATACAGGCACTAAACCTTGTTTTGTTCCATAGCTCATAATGTCAATAGAATAGTCTGCATTAGTTTACAAGATAGGGTCACACCAATTCTGCTGTACACGAACTTGCCATTTGGCTCACTTTGTACCATCTAAGAGTTCCGCTGCAGTTGGAGCCACAACAATGTGTATGATTGCAAGTAGACAGAATTGCTCAGCAGATCAGCCAATCTTTACGTCTTGCCACATTTCTGGTTATGCCATTGTCATCTGCTGTTCCTCTATAAACTTGTTTAGATTTGTTAGCTTTCAGTTCAGAGTGTGTTGTATCTCATGCTAGTCCTTTTTCTTCAGCATTTGTTTGATAACCCTGACAGTTTACTTGAGCATCAGGGTTTCCAGGAGTGAGGATTGGGCAAGAAGGGTGCTTGGCGCAGGGGCAAGTGGATTCCCTGACAGTTGGTCGGAGAACGACCCTGTCTGCTTGATCCAGGAAAGCAGCCTGCTGTCAGGGACACATACCCATCCCGTCGCAAGCTCGCAACGCTGACATGACCTTAATAATTGGAAAGCCATGCAAGGGCTGCAGAATCAGGACATATACCCTTCGAGGCTTTGAGTACCAGAGGGGAAGTTTCTTCTGCTCTTCCCCAGCAAGAGAAAAATAAAGGCAGAGAGAGCTTTGGTATGTGGATGCCGACCTGTCAATAGACAGGAATCAAGGGCGTGGTTTGGCTTTTGGCGTGCCTTCTTCTGGGCTCCTTGTGCTCTTGTGACCATGTTCTACTCTGGTTCTGCTTCGACACGCTTGTCCGCAGGATCAAACCGCGGGCCAAAAAGGGATCAAGATGGGATTTTCCAACTGACTTGTAGCTTTCGCTGTTTTGTTCTTGGCATCTGCAGCTCTCATTGAATTTCAGCTTATGTTTCATTCAAGGCGGTTTTTTCTTGCTGCTGTTTTGCGGAACTGCTCGGGTCGTACTCCTGCTGGTCGGCACATCATCGGGAATTAATATGGCCAGTAGCTACATTATAGCCATCTGGTAGTTAACAGTCTTCAACTATGTTGTTTGCAGATATGTTTCATGTTAATATCTTGAAGCATTTCCCTTAGGTTGTTTCATGTTTGTGCAAGGAGCTGGGCTTGCGAGACGCTTTTACGCCTTATAGCTCTGGAAGCTACTAGCTACAGGAATGACTAATTGAAGAGACGCGTACAAATTGAAGGTGATGGTGCGTGCCATGTCACTTTTGCCTCCAAGTTGCAAATTGCAATGTGCTATGGAATTAGGATATGACATGATGTTGGCATCCGAGATAAGCACACTGCACTATTTCTGCTAGAAAACTGAGGAAGGGCATACGGCGTATATTGACAGGTACAACACTGAAAGATCTCAGTTCGGTATGTTTGCCCTAGAATCTACTAGAATATTCAGACGCAAGTGTATAGCTACGGTTTCGTATACTGACCGCACATGCGCAGCCAGGCGACTACGGTTTCGGTTTCGTATCGCATCGATTACACTGATGAAAAGGGGGCAGAGATGAGATCGGTGAGAATAAGGAAAAGGCGAAGACAAGTAAGATGACGAAGAATATTGTCGAGACAAGAAGGGAAAAGCGATGCACGCACTGACAAGTGACTTTCAGTTGCTAGAGACCTAGATCTCTGGGCGGGCCGATGGAATAGTTTTAGCCTTCTAGTTGAGTTGCTTTCCGGACCCAGCTAGAAAAAGGGGCTCATTCTTCCCCTGTAGACGCCGTTTCAAGTGCTGTCCCCTCGTCATCAAATCCTGAATCGATCGGTAGTGCGAGCGTCAATATGCTTAATTAACCACGCAGTTGCCTACCGAGTAGCTCATGTGCTGATTAATCGAGTTGTTTAGCCAAACTGCTTAATTAACATCAATTACTCCCAAGTAGCTAACACCATATGGTGGCATATATGTAGTGTCTTTTAAGACTAGTCACAATGGAAGTAACTTAACTAGTAACATCACACATTTCAATACAAGATTACTTATGTGGCAGCTAATTAATGAGGAGAGAGGGGTTTGTGGTAACTTAGGTAGTTACTGTAACATCACACATTTCAAGGTATAATAAGTCTATAGCCTAATAAATGAACTATTTCATGATACCACTCATATGTTATTACCCACTATGGAGGTAGTAACATAGGCTAGTAAGGTCTGCAAGTTACTACTCTATGTTACTCCCCACTGTGAGCAGTCTAACAACTGAACAATCTGCTTGATTAATGAAGTGTTTCTCACAAAATAGTCTTCACCCCATACACCTTGTATCGTTCGACCGTGTGGATTTATTTAGCCAACCACGTCTCCTAGATGAAATCACCGGACTTCGTCACAATGCCCCATCACACTGCCGCTGGAAAGGGCTCTCTCCCCTCTCACTCCGGACTGAGGAGTGTCGACCCTGCCGGCAAGTAGCAGAATGGATCGAGATAATTGATGACACGTCCACGTGTATATGAGAGGAGGCAAACATGACTGCTAAACATTGGAGCTAAGGATGCTTTGTATCACGATCCAAGCCCGAAGGTGATGCCGCGCCCCGACTAGAAGGGTAGCATCGCGAGCAAGGATGCTGGACCGAACCGCTGGCTGCCGACCAGTTCGCGGTGACCCACCGCTGAACACGGGCGCACCACTCACCACCGTGATGAGCAACACCCGGAGGGCGCCTCTCCACCATTGTCGTCGTACGACTCACGGGCTTCTCTGGCGCGGTGAACGCTGGGACAAAGGTGAGGGGGAGGGGGGGGGGGGGGTCGATGTTCGAAATGGAAGCGGATTGCATGCGCTTACTTGTCCGTTGAAAAATTAACTAATGTGGTGTAAATCATGAAGTAGTACCAAAAAATAGATGGGTATTTGTAGACATGGAACACATGCATGCTTCCAAAAAAAGCATAATAATTCAGAATAATTTGGGCACTAGATTTGCGTGAGCTAAATTTATCCTTTCTTCTTTTCTTTTAGAAAACTCAGAATAATTTGGGCACTAGATTTGTTGGATCGACAAAAAGAATAATGACAAAAAGCATCATGCTCAAATTTTTGTTACTGAAATTTCCAATGTACTTACTTATTAGTTTATAATGAGCTGTGCAAAAATAGGTGAAATAGGCAGATGTTGACGACACATATGGTGAAAACTTTCACGTCCAAAAGATGGTTATGTAAACAATATAATCATAGTCCACCCCAATACCAAACAAAATCTTAGAGAGGCAAAACACCACAAAGCACAAGCATAAAGGTCATCTACAAAGGCATGATAGCGCGCTCTTCGTCTTACCATGTAGGATAATCACTAATGCGGGAGAAAGAAGAGGGGAAGGTCAGAGAATAGAAGTCTCTTGAACAAGAGAATCTTAAGAGTGGGTTTCACCAAGAAGAGGGGAAGGTCAGAGAATAGAAGTCTCTTGAACAAGAGAATCTTAAGAGTGGGTTTCACCATATATTTGCATCATTGCATTTAATTCTAGTTTCGCTTTATGTAGAATCATCTTAAGACACATAATTTTATTGTAAATTTTAACAAATAATCTTAATAGAACTGTCTCTCTAATAAGGTAATCATAATATGAAAAAAGAAAACAAAAAACATGGCACTTGCCATCGTGCTAAATCTTCTTCTATATGCACATACCATTTGCTCCATTTTACATGTGAATTCACACATTGCCCTGTGTAGAAAATGTACGCCACCGTCTGAAACATGATAATCTATAGTGTACATCGACAAGGTCCAGCCAGCTCCGGTAGAGGAGCGGCGACAGCGGCGCGTCAGCGGCTCGTTCTAGCGGCGGTAGTGTTCATTCGATGGTCTCGAAATCTCAATGTAATTTTTGTTATATTTGAGATGCTTTGTACTTCCGGTGAACAATTATAATAGATCTGATCTTTTTGCAAAAGTAAATAAATCTATAATGTACATGGATGATAATTCATATCTCTCCGGTTGATCACAGAATCTTGGGACAATGGCGCATCTATGGTTGCAAAGAGTGCATTTGGACATGCAGTTCATGTATCGAGATCAGCACATACATGCAATATATAATATATATATATAGACACACACACACACCACCCGTACATGATTTCATTAAATCCCTTGTCATCTCTTGGGCTGCATTATTCGACAGAACACTTACGAAACCTAGATAGTACTCACGCACACGTACTGCACAACCGAAGATACATAACATATGATCACATCAACACACACACACACACACACACACACTCACACTTGATATGTCTACATAAATACTAGCTCATCGGGAAGCTGGCTAGGCACGTACGTTTGCGCCAGCTCCCGGCAGATCGATCTTATTCCCTATACGTACGCGATAACCTGGACGTACGCCCTAGCTGGGCACGTACGTACATGTATAGGCGGCGTCGGCGGCAGCTGGGCGTTCAGGCGACGAGGCTCCTCTGGCGGAAGCTGGCGATGAAGTCGGCGGCCTTCTGGTCGACGTCGCGCTCGCCGACCCACCACCCGGAGTCCTCGTCGCTGGACCTGACCTTGCGCAGCCCCGGCGCCGGCGGCTGCTCCCAGTCGCTATCCTCGTCGTCGACGTAGGCGTACCGCCTCGACCTCCGCGAGAAGCTGAATATGGCGCAGAAGAAGGACGACCTCCTTCCCATATACTGGCGCTACCTCTCTTGTTAATTAAGTTTAGTGTGTGTGATGATTAGCTAGCTAGCTAACCAGTGGTGGTTGGAGAGTGGCTGTCTGGCTTGTGCTCAAGGAAGGTGTGAAGAGGCCACCCTCTATTTATAGGCCGGAGAAGCCTTGCATGGCATGGCATGGCATGGTGGCTTGCGCGTGTGTTTGTGTGTGTCTGTACAGGAGAGAGCTAGCCCTAGTCTGGTGGTTAGGGTTCTTCCGGTCCTCGGCCACTAAAGCCGCCCGATCGGGGAGATCGAGGCCGGACGGCCACGATTTCCGCCACCCGATCGAGATTGAGATCGAGCGGTCCGGATTGCGGGATGTGAAAAGATGCTAAAGCACGGCCGTACATGCTCCATCTGTAGCGCACGATATGGTGGTTGGTGAAATACTGAGACTGTCCTTGCTAGGAAAAGTAGATTTGAGTTCGATCCCTCCGAGACAGAAAATATACGTATCGCTCGATCCATTCTACCTACATACGTACATACGTTTGGAATCTCTGTGTGTAAACAGTAAACTACCCATGTCTCTTCGTTAATTTCAGTACCATGCACCACAAGTTAGGTCTACTCCCTGATCATATCGGTTGTAAATACGGGCATCTTCAACGCCTACCCCAAAATTGTCCGCATTTGCCGGGACCAAACTGTTCGGACGCCACAAACCAACCAATGGTGTATCGCATTTGTCTGCGCATCAGTCTGGGTGTTCGTTTTCTCGCAAACCGAAAACAAATCAGGGGGCTTTACGGGAGTCCAGCCACCAGCCACTTTAGACTCCGACACCTCCGGCACACCCAAAACTGAGGCGGAGCCTGCGCATTTGGAGTTGGCTACACTGTTTCCACGGCAAAACCCCCTTTCTCAATCCTCTCCTCTACCATCCCGCCGCTCTCCACCCCAATTCCTGCCATTTTTCGCCGCCGCCGCCGCATGGACCCGTACAAAAAGTGCTGGAGACGGCGGTGGTGGAGTATCCGATGAAGGAAGCTGCCCGAAAGATCAACTCGATGAACGGCAAAAGCCCACCACCTCAAACATAAGGCAAAGGAGGTGGCATCACTCAAAAAGAAGGGTGGCAGGCGTGTGGCGGCGGACATGCTGGGTGCGGGAGTGGTGCAGGGGGCGGGTGGGCCTGGGACGCAGGGCGCCACCGCGCGCCATCGCCGTCCATGCAGACGCCGTCCTGGCCTTGAAGATGGAGGAGTTGAATGACAATGCAAGGATGATCGTGCAAGCCGTCCTTCTTAGGATGTTGAAGCGCTTGAAGGAGCAGCTGGAGAAGGCGGAGAAGGAGGCAGCCGAGAAGGAAGCGGATGGTGAGGAGGAGCCGGCGGCAGAGTGAGCGAGGTTGAGATACTTTTGTGATCGGGCATGTATAAAAACTATAAACATCGGCCTCTTTTTGGTTGTGATCCAACGCTTTGCATTTGAATTTCAGATTGGCCGGACCTGGACGGATGTTTAGGGGACGCGTTTGGATGGCCGGCTCCCGCATTCATGTCCGCGAACGGATATTGTGCTTGTTTTGGAGGTCAGTGTTGGAGATGCCCTAACATCCACCCGTCCGCGAACGGATATCATGTTTGTTTTATGGGTCAACGTTGGAGAATATCTTATATTGTGAGACGGAGGGTTATTGGTTATAATAGCATATTATATTATGGGACAGAGGTAGTATTTTTCTTCTTCTTCTGAAAACCTTTTTTGAAAGTTTGATTATGATAACACCCATTTCCCATACGAATAGACCCGGGGCAAGTTGATTGTATTTGTGTGGAGTGAGGCACGGTTTCTGGAAAGTATGGTTCTCTTTTCTTGGAAAAGGTGGATAACCTCTAGCCTTTACATCGACTGATGCACATAATCATACATTATTTATTACTAAAACAATGGCCCGACTATGAGCCAAGTTCATCATTTAAGCTTATCTTCAAGTGAAAACATGCTAAAATATCAATGTATTTACATTTTTGTGGTATTTGTTCCTTGATTGAACAGTGCACATACTTAGGATAAGCTCTAGCGATCAGAGCGAATCGTTTTTTCCCCAAAACCCTAATACGCTCTGGCGGCGCCAGGGGCGACTAGGGTTTTGACGGTGGAACTAGGCTTCCGCCCGGTGATTTGTCGCCGGGGCTGATCGGTTCTTTGCCTGCTCGCGTGTGAAGATGGCTGCGCCGAACGCCTCAGCGGGGGGCGGGACAGGAGAGGATGGCCAGTTTGGGTCGGGAGGCCAGGAAGAAACTCGAGGAAGCTTTGGGCAAGCTAGATATATCTGAAGAGGAGGCGACCCCCCTGGTGATCGATGACCGCACTGACGGAGGTCCCGTGAAGTGGCTATTGGCTGGTAAAGTTCTCCACAGAAATCACTTCCATATTCATACTATCACCAATGCACTCCGGCCGGCGTGGGGAAACCCACGGGGACTGAAGTTCAGATCAGTTGGTTTCAACAAGTTTGTGGCTGAATTTGAGAATCAGTGAGATAGAGATCGTGTCTGGGGTGGATCGCCATGGCACATCAACAAAAACGCTGTGGTGCTTGCGGAGTTTGATGACTGCATGCGGCCAGATGAGCTTAAATTTGATTGTCTACAGATTTGGGTTAGGGTTGTTGACCTTCCCTACAATTTGAGAGATGAATCATGGTGGAACCCAATTGCTAAACAGATGGATAAGGATGCCCAGTCTGTTACTTTTGATCATAATGGTGGTTTTCTGCGTGCAAGGATATCCATTGATGTGGACAAGCCCCTTAGGAGATGGATTTTGATTGATTCTGCCAGGAAGAAGAAAGTGGATATGTATGTATGCAGTATGAGCAAGTTCCTTATTTTGCTTCTCCTGTGGTAAGTTGGGTCATTCAGACCTATACTGTCCAACGCCAGGGTCCCGGGATGAAAAGGGTGACCTGCTGTTTGGTCCAAAGTTGCGTGCGCCGGAAGATTTCAGGAAACCGGCGACTTCAGAGAACTCCTCCAGGGAACATAATGCTGTTAGACTTATACTATAAGTCATGTACTCCTTTGTATTTATCCCGTTGTATAAGGGGTTTCCTGCATATGTTCCACACCTGTACATGTATATATATATCGGCCTATGGCCTCATGGGAATACAAGTTGCTTATTCCTAACATGGTATTAGAGCTAGGTCAATTTTTTGCATGCTGCAACTCGTGCTATTGATCCGTCTCGTCTTCCTCTCGCTCGAAGCCTGCAGCCGCCGAAGCTGCTCCCTCCCGCTCGAAGCCCGCTCCGCCCGCTCCTCGCTCCCTCCCGCTCGAAGCCGCCGTCGCTCCCTCCCGCTCGAAGCCCACTCCGCCCGCTCCTCGCTCCCTCCCGCTCGAAGCCGCCGTCGCCGCAGCTGCTCCCGCTCGAAGCCCGCAGCCGCCGAAGCTGCTCCCTCCCGCTCGAAGCCAGCCGCCGCCGAAGCTGCTCCCGCTCCCCAACCGGCCTCGCTCCCTACTGATCGACGACTCCCGCCGTTGCCCCTGATTGCTCGGCCCGACTGCCTCGATCGATTTCTCTGCCCAGATCGAGCATCCCGTTCCCGATTGGAAGTTCTGATCTCTGCTAAAAAAAATGTCTGCTGCATCGGGCTATGTAGCTGTCCCTCGCTGTCCGGTGATCTTCGATGGTACTAACTACACCGAGTTCGCTGGCTTCATGCGCATTCACATGCGTGGCATTCGTCTCTGGGGTGTTCTTTCTGGTGAGGTCTGCTGTCCGCCACGTCCGGTTCCTCCAGTGGCCCCTACTCCGCCGACTCCACTGGTTCTCCCTACGGACGCTAATCAGGTCGCCAAGGATGTGGCTAAGCTTGCTGATGAGGCTGCTGATCGTGCCTATGATGAGAGGGTTTTGGCCTATGAGGAGGCTCTTCAGACGTATCATGGTGCTTTGTCTGTTTACACCCAGTGGCTTGATAATGATGCTCGTGCTGCAGCTGTTCTCACTGCTAGTGTTCTGCCTTAGTTTGCTTCTGAGTTTCTGGGTCTTCCTACTGTCTTTCAGATGTGGACCTGTCTTCGTCAGCGCTATGAGCCCTCTGGTGATGCCTTATACCTTTCTGTGGTTCGTCAGGAGCATGCTCTTCAGCAGGGTGACTCTACTGTTGATGACTTTTATGCACAGAGTTCTGCTATCTGGCGCCAGCTTGATTCTCTCCGCGGTGCTGGTTGTCGTACTTACCCCTGCTGCCAGGCTGTCCAGGCCAATTTAGAGTTTCATCGCGTCTACGAGTTCCTGTCTCGGCTCCGTAAGGAGTTTGAAACCCGGCGTGCTCAGTTGTTTGCTCGTGGCCGTATTTCTCTCATGGAGGCGCTTTCGGAGATTCGTGATGAGGAGACTCGCTTACGTGGTGCTGGTTTGCTGGAGGTTCCCTCTGTGCTCGCTACTCGGGCTTCTTCCACTCCACCCGCTGCACCAACTCATTCTCGCTCCAGTGCTCCGCCGCTCTTGCCCACTCCTTCTGGAGGCTCAGGTCGCCCCCGTCCACATTGTGACTACTGCAACAATGATGGTCATATTGAGTCCCAGTGCTACACAAAGCGGAAACACCTGCGCAAGGCGCGATCACCATCCTCAGGGACTTCGTCATCTCCCTCGACAGCTTCAGCCATTGCTTTGACTGAGCAGGATATTCTGAGACTTAAGCGTCTGCTCGCGGCTTCAGGTTCTTCCTCGACGGGTACTGCTGGTTCTGTGACTGATGCTTCCCGCACTGCGCAACCGCCCTCTACACAGTCAGGTACATCCCCATGGGTTCTGGACTCTGGAGCTTCTTTTCATATGTCTTCTCATTCTTCCGCTTTGTCCTCTCTTCGATCGCTGGATTCTCCTATTCATGTCTTCACTGCTGATGGTACTCCGCTTTCTGTTGCTAGTAGAGGCAATCTTTCCACTCCTTCTTATTGTGTTCCTGATGTTGCTCATGTTCCTCGACTTACTATGAATCTGTTTTCTGCTGGTCAACTTACTGATTCTGGTTGTCGTGTCATCCTTGATGTTGACTCTTGTTCTGTTCAGGACCGTCGCACGCACACTCTGGTTGGGGCTGGCCCTCGCCGCCGTGATTCTCAGGGTCTTTGGGAGTTGGACTGGCTTCATGTTCCTTACGCTGCCACCACCATCGCCAGTTCCTCCGCTTCTGTCGCCTCTGTTACTGGTTCCTTCAAGCAGTGGCACCATCGACTTGGTCATCTGTGTGGTTCTCGGCTGTCGTCTTTAGTTCGTCGAGGTCTTCTGGGGTCTGTCTCAGGAGATGTCTCTTTAGAGTGTTAGGGTTGTCGTCTTGGCAAGCAGATTCAGTTACCATATTCACATAGTGAGTCAGTGTCTAAGCGTCCTTTCGATTTAGTCCATTCTGATGTATGGGGTCCGGCTCCTTTTGCTTCGAAAGGTGGTCATAAATACTATATTATTTTCATAGATGATTTCTCTCGTTACACATGGCTTTATTTCATGACTTCTCGTAGTGAAGTGTTGTCTATTTATAAGCTTTGCTGCCATGGTTCATACTCAGTTTTCTTCATCCATTTGTGTTTTTCGTGCTGACTCCGCTGGCGAGTATATCTCTAAGATGTTGCGTGGTGTCCTTGCTGAGAAGGGTACTCTTGCCCAGTTCTCTTGTCCTGGTGCTCATGCTCAGAATGGCGTGTCTGAGCGCAAGCATCGTCACCTTCTTGAGACGGCTCGTGCGATGATGATCGCCGCCTCTCTTCCGCCTCATTTTTGGGCCGAGGCTATCTCCACTTCTGCCTATCTCATCAACCTTCAGCCGTCCGCTGCTTTGCAGGGTGGCGTTCCTTTTGAGCATCTTTTTGACCGTTCTTCCGATTATTCGATGCTTCGCTTGTTTGGTTGTGTTTGCTATGTTCTTCTTGCCCCTCGCGAACGCACCAAACTGACCGCTCAGTCTGTTGAGTGTGTCTTCTTAGGCTAAAGTGATGAGCATAAGGGCTATCGTTGTTGGGATCCTATCGGTCGTCGGATGCGTATCTCTCGAGACGTGACTTTTGATGAGTCTCGTCCCTTTTACCCACGCCCATCTTCCTCGATTTTTTCAATGGAGGATATCTCTTTCCTCACTTTTCCTGACTCACCTATCACCCCCGTCGTGCCTGTGCCTATTCGTTCCACTCCCTCTGCTTCTCCACCTCTAGTCGATTTGCAGCCACCATCCTCTCCGGTCTCCTCGCCTAGCATGTCACAGGATTCTACGCCTTCCTCTCCGGTGACTTCTTCGTCACCACCCCCCGATCCTACCTTGGCGATTCCTCCTTCTATTGTTCCATCTCATCCTCAGCATTACACTCGTCGTTCACGACCTGTGGATGCCTCATTGGATGAGTCGTCCTCTTCCTCTCAGCCTACTTATGGCTTGCGTTCTCGTCCTCGTCCGCCTGTTGATCGCTTTGGATTTCCCACCGCTGGTGCTGCTGTTCTTGAGCCAACTTCTTATCGTCAGGCTGTTGTTCATCCTGAATGGCAGTTTGCGATGGCAGAGGAGATTGCTGCTCTTGAACGCACTGGTACCTGGGATCTTGTTTCTCTTCCTCCCGGAGTCCGTCCCATCACTTGTAAGTGGGTCTACAAGGTTAAGACTCGCTTCGATGGTTCTCTTGAGCATCACAAAGCTCGTCTTGTGGCTCGTGGTTTTCAGCAGGAGCATGGTCGTGATTATGACGAGACTTTTGCGCCTGTGGCCCATATGACCACTATTCGTACACTTCTTGTCGTTGCCTCTGCACGTCACTGGTCTATATCTCAGCTTGATGTTAAGAATGCCTTTCTTAATGGTGAGCTGCGTGAGGAGGTGTACATGCAGCCACCACCTGGGTATTCTGTTCCTGATGGCATGGTATGTCGTCTTCGTCGCTCTCTCTATGGCCTTAAGCAAGCCCCTCGCGCCTGGTTTGAGCGTTTTGCCTCTGTGGTCACTACTGCTGGTTTTTCAGCAAGTGCTCATGATCCAGCATTGTTTATTCACCTTTCTCCTCGTGGTCGGACTCTTCTTCTTCTCTATGTTGATGACATGATCATCACTGGGGATGACCCCGAGTATATTGCCTTTGTAAAGGCCCGTCTTAGTGAGCAGTTTCTTATGTCTGATCTTGGACCTCTTCGCTACTTTCTTGGGATTGAAGTCTCTTCTACCTCTGATGGGTTTTTTATATCCCAGGAAAAGTATATCCAGGATCTTCTTGCTCGTGCTGCTCTTACTGACGAGCGCATTGTTGAGACTCCTATGGAGCTCAATGTTCACCTCCGTGCTACTGATGGTGATCCTCTCCCTGACCCGACGCGTTATCGTCATCTCGTTGGCAGTCTTGTCTATCTAGCTGTCACTCGTCCGGACATCTCTTATCCGGTTCATATTCTGAGTCAGTTTGTCTCTGCTCCCACATCGCTTCACTATAGTCATCTCCTTCGTGTTCTCCGATATCTTCGGGGCGCGATCTCTCACCGTCTATTCTTTCCTAGCTCCAGTTCTTTACAGCTTCAGGCCTATTCGGATGCTACGTGGGCTAGTGATCCTTCTGATCGCCGTTCACTTTCTGCTTACTGTGTTTTTCTTGGCGGTTCTCTCATTGCCTGGAAGACGAAGAAACAGATTGCAGTTTCCCGTTCGAGTGCTGAGGCTGAGTTGCGAGCCATGGCTCTTTTGACGGCAGAGGTGACTTGGTTACGGTGGTTACTTCAGGATTTTGGTGTTTCTGTCACTACACCGACTCTGCTCTTATCTGACAGTACATGTGCTATTAGCATTGCGCGTGATCCTGTGAAGCATGAGCTCACCAAGCATATTGGTGTTGATGCTTTCTATGTGCGCGCTGGTGTGCAGGATCAGGTTATTGCTCTTCAGTATGTGCCTTCCGAGTTACAGTTGGCGGATTTCCTGACGAAGGCCCAGACTAGAGCACAACATGGCTTTTATCTCTCCAAACTCAGTGTTGTTCCTCCACCATGAGTTTGAGGGGGGGTGTTAGAGTTATACTATAAGTCATGTACTCCTTTGTATTTATCCCGTTATATAAGGGGTTTCCTGCATATGTTCCACACCTGTACATGTATATATATATATATCGGCCTATGGCCTCATGGAAATACAAGTTGCTTATTCCTAACAAATGCAAGTAACAAGACCAGGAGCTCTAGTACTGCAAAAGATACAGGAGAGGAAGTGAACTCCCCCGTCAAAAATAAGCAACAGCAGAAGCGCAAGGATGCTCCAAACCAGGCGTATAGACCTGTTGCAAAAACCACCCTGCTGCTTACTGATGGAGGGGATGGGGATGTGGCTGGGAACTCAAAATTGGCCAGTGCTGATGCATCTACACAGAACATTGTGGAGGAGGATTTTGCCCGGGAGCCCAAGAAAAAGAAACCTACACCAGAGAATTCGGCAGAGACCGCGCCGCGGTCCTGCCCGTCCCAATGAGCTGTATCAGTTGGAATTGTCGATCGGGGGCTTGGGAACCTCGAAGCAGTTCGTGAGCTTCGCAGTATTGTGAGGCTGGAAGGACCCGCTCTACTCTTTGTTATGGAGATAAAAATAAAAGCAAAAAGAGTAGAGGCTTTACAGAGTTTGCTAGGTTTTGGTGGCTGTTTTGCCATAGATAGTGTTGGCCTTAGTGGCGGCATTGGTCTTTTTTGGTCTAGTGATGTCTTTGTCGAGTTAAAGAACTTCAGTACTTGTCATATTGATGTTTTGGTTAGTAACAAAGCTCAGAACTCTTCGTCATGGAGGTTCACTGGTTTTTACGGTGCACCGCGTGCTACAGATAGACACAATAGTTGGCGGTGCTTGCGTACCCTTCATTCTCTACCACATTCTGCATGGATGTGTATAGGAGATTTTAACGAGACCATGTATTCTACTGAGCATTTTAGTAGAGCTGCCCGCCCAGAGCGTCAGATGCAAGCCTTCAGGGAAGTGGTAGATGAGGTTTCCTTCCAGGATTTGGGCTGGTCAGGTATGGCCTATACGTGGGATAATCGACAATATGGAGAGGATAGTGTGAAAGCAAGATTGGATCGGGCCTTTGCTAATGAGGAATTCCGGCAACTTTTTCAACATATAAGGGTGAGACATCTCTCATCAGTGAAGTCCGATCATTGTTTTGTTGTGGTGGAAATAAATGAAACGATCTCAGAGAGGCCACGAGCTAAAAAATAGTTTAGATATGAAAACGTGTGGCAGACGCACACAGATTATGATCGCCTAGTTGCTGATACTTGGCGGGGTTTACAATGCAGGCCGGGCATGCAAGGTGTTGCTGCGGTGTTGGGAGAACTTCAGGCTACACTGGAACCGTGAAGTTCTAGGGAGTTTGGTTGCCTGACGAGGAGGGTGAGGCAGCTTCAGAAGAAGCTTGATCGCATCCGCTCTGTAGCAATTGGTCGAGGTCCATCACAAGAGGAGCTGGCTACTGTTAAGAAGCTGAAAGAGGCGTTGCACCAGGAAGAGATCTGGTACCGACATCGCTCACGTGTTCCATGGCTTCGTGAAGGTGACCGTAACACTACCTATTTTCAGGCACAAGCGCGGCAACGTAAACGTTTGAACAAAAGTCAAGGCCTTCAAAGGGCTGATGGGCCGCGGTGTGCTAATGAAAATGAGGACAAGGATGAAGTACAGTCATTCTACATGAATCTGTACCAATCCCAGGGTTTTAGTGATGCTGCCGAGCTACTAGCTCATGTTCCTGTCAAGATCTCGCAAGAGATGAACGAGGAGCTCACCAAACCGTTTACTGCTGAAGAAGTAAAGTTTGCTCTCTTCCAGATGGCTCCGTTGAAGGCTCCCGGTGTGGATGGATATACAGCAGGGTTTTATCAACGTCACTGGAGTCTCCTGGGTGACGATGTTACCAGGGCTGTATTGGAATTTCTAAATGGCGGGGTGTTACCTTGTGGACTGAACGACATAGTGATTACGCTTATTCCAAAGGTAAAACATCCACAGTTCATATCTCAATACCGTCCTATTGCCTTATGTCCAGTTCTCTATAAAATTGCGTCTAAAGCAATTACAAACAAATTAAGAGGTATTATGGATAAGGTTATTAGCGAGGAACAGAGTGCTTTTGTTCCCGGTCGACTGATCACTGATAATGTCTTAGTGACATATGAAAGGGTGCACACTATGAAGAGGAGGAAAAAGGGAAAGAATTACTCCTGCGCGGTCAAGCTAGATATGATGAAGGCCTACGATCGTGTCGAGTGGCATTACCTGGAAGCTATACTAACCAAACTTGGTTTCAGCATGGTTTTTGTCAGGTTAATTATGAAGTGTGTGACCTCTGTACGTTTCTCTGTCCGGGTTAATGGTGAACTTATGCCGTTCTTCACTCCTACCAAAGGACTCCGACAAGGCGATCCTATTTCGCCTTATTTATTCCTGCTTTGCCGGGAAGGTTTTTCCTCATTGCTAAGAGCTACAATGGAGGTATTGTTGACCGAGGATTGCGTGTTAGCTATCGATCTCCTTGGGTCACTCATCTGCTATTTGCAGATGATAGTTTGATTTTTATCAATGCAAAGGATGAAAGTGCTCTCAGATTGAATGAGATTCTGAGGATATACGGTGATGCTTCAGGTCAGCGTGTTAATCATGACAAAAGTTCCATTTTCTTTTCTACTAATATAACACACCTGATTCTGTGAAGATTGCTATGAAGACTTCATTGAATATTCAAGTGGAGGCCTTCAGCGAGAAGTATTTGGGTTTGCCCACTGCGGTGGGGCGCATCACAAGCGGGACTTTTGATCATTTGGGAGAAAGAGCTCGTGGTAAAATTCAAGGGTGGTCGAAGAAGCTTTTAGCCTGTGCTGGACGTGAGACACTTTTGAAATCAGTCATACAAGCTATTCCTACGTACCCAATGAGTACTTTTTGTTAAATAAGAAGGTTCGCAAGAGTTTAACTTCTCCCATGGCGAAATACTTTTGGAGTAGTTCTCTTGACAAAAGATCGATGCACTGGATTTCTTGGAAAGAGTTAGCGACACCCAAGTGTAATGGGGGTATGGGTTTCAGAGATTTGCAGCAGTTTAATCTTGCTATGTTGGGCAAACATGGATGGCGGTTTTTAACAAACCCAAATTCCTTGTGTGCAAGAGTTCTAAAGGGGCGATATTTCCCAGATACTGATTTCATGCAAGCAACGGCACCAAAGACGGCTTCGACTACTTGGAGGACCATTATTGCGGGAAGAGATGCCCTTAAAGTTGGTCTAATTACACGAGTAGGAGATGGCTCTACCATATCGGTGTGGTCTGATAAGTGGATTCCGTGTGGTCTGATAAGTGGATTCCAGGTACCATCACTATGACTCCTACCTCGAGACCATCAAACACAGGTGTAGAGAAGGTGTCTGATTTGGTAGATACAGTTAACTGGACGTGGCGACGGGATTTGATTCAGGATACGTTTGTTGCCTCCGATGCTGCTGCCATTTTGAACATACCTATTCGGCAAGGAGGGGGACATGATTTCCTTGCGTGGGCTTTTGATAGATCGGGTAACTACACTGTAAAGACGGCATACTGTGCTCTAGTGACTCAGAAAGAGCGTTTCGCTCTAGAAGAAGGGACGGCTACCGAGACCTCAGAGACTGAAAAGCAGATGTGGAAAGCCCTTTGGAAACTAAATGTGATTCCAAAAGTTAGAGTGTTCTGGTGGAGAGTGCTTAGGGGGATATTGCCTGATGAAAGTACGCTCAAGTATCGTCATATTGTGGACATCAGTAGCTGCAAAGTGTGTGGGTCTGGTGAAGAAGACCTGCAACATGATCTCATCTCCTGCCCACATGCTCGTCCATTCTGGGAGGAGGCATGTGCATGGTTCAATCTCCGACTACCAAACCTCTCTCAGGATTCATGGGCACGTGATATCACATGTAACCCAAATTTCACTGCGGATGACCGGGCAAAGATCACAACTATTATGTGGTCTATATGGCATTCCAGAAATCGGATTAAACATGGGGAGACAGGACGAGATCCAGTCGCAACCATTCGAGCAACAAAAGAAGTGATAGCTCTGTTACAGCTTCCTAGGAAGGAGGCTTTGGTCCTGCCGGGCTTTGGATGGCGATCACCCGATGCGGGTGTTGTTAAAATCACCACGGATGGAGCGCTGAACTTGGTAGAAGGACGAGGGGGTGCAGGTGGAGTCGCCCGTTCGTCTACTGCGTTTCTGGGAGCATGGAGTAAACCATATTTAGGGGTGTCGACTGATCCCCTGATCATTGAGGCTTTTTCGCTGCGGGAAGGAGTTCGCTTTGCCACGCTTCGAGGCTTCCTGCATGTGATAATAGAGGTAGACTGTTTGGAGCTGGTGACCCTCTGGAGAACTCGCCACAATTCCCGGTCTATTGTGGCTCCGATCTTGTTAGAAATAGGAGAGCTTATTAGTTGTTTCACTTCCTTTGATATTGAACATGTAAACATGGCAGCTAATGTGCCGGCGCATCTTTGTGCAAAACATGCATGCACCTTGAATGTGACCGAAACATGGCTTGCTGAGACCCCTAGCTTCCTTGTGACCAGCCTTCTGGCTGATTGTCCGGGGAATGCTCTTATCTGAATAAAGCTCTCTGATTTGCCCGGAAAAAAAAATGCACATACTTAGTGTGTTCCATAGAGTTAGAGAACACACCTTCACTTGGATGTTGGTGTAGTTTTTCGGTTGATCTTGAATATTGTATTTGAAGCTCCATTCCACAAGCTTCTTGTTGATGAAGATTTGAGTAAGTCATCGTGCTTGGAGTTGAAGCAAATAACTCTCTTATAGAAGTTATACTCGGATGCACTTTCAATGTTCACCATGAAACTCTTAAGTACAATTGCTTCTCATGAAAGATTAGTGCAAAAGCTCAAAACCTGTTTTGTAAGTTAATAACAATAGGGATTGTAAATTTTCCTTACGGCACAGGCATGACAACAAAATCTGTTTGCTCCAAGGTTATGCAAAATTATTTCTTTAGTTTAGCCTATCGTTAGGGTGGTCCTGTGCCATGACCCATTTGGAACAAAAGAATTCAAAAGCGGGGACTTGTTGTGCCATGTAGCTTGAATTTCTACAAGAATCAAAAACAGAGGAAACCTCCGGCCACCCAAAACTAAGGCGGAGCCCCACGCATTTGGAGTTGGCCGCACTGTTTCCACGGCAAACCTTTTCCGAAAGTTTGATTATGATAACATCCATTCCCCATACAAATAGACCCGGGGCAAGTCTATTGTATTTTGTGTGGAGTGAGGCAGGTTTCTCAAAAGTACGGTTCCTTTTTCTTGGAAAGGTGGATAACCTCTAGGCTTTGCATGGACTGATGCACATAATCATATTATTTATTACTAAAACAATGCCCTGACTATGAGCCAAGTTCATCATTTAAGCTTATCTTCAAGTGAAAACATGCTCAGATATCAATATGTTTACAGTTTTGTGGTATTTGTTCCTTGATTGAACAGTACACATACTTTTAGTGTGTTCCATAGAGTTAAAGAACACACCTTCACTTGGATGTTGGTGTAGTTGTTCGGTTTGATCTTGAATATTGTATTTGAAGCTCCATTCCACACGCTTCCTGTTGGTGAAGACTTGAATAAGTCATCGTGCTTGAAGTTGAAGCAAATAACTCTCTTATAGGAGTAGAAGTTATAATTGGATGCACTTCCATTGTTCATCGTGAAACTCTTGAGTACAATTGCTTCTCATGAAACATTAGTGCAAAAGCTCAAAACCTGTTTTGTAAGTTAATAACAAACAGGGATCGTAAATCGTCCTTACGGCACAGGCATGACAACAAAATCTGTTTGCTCCAAGGTTGTGCAAAATTATTTCTTTAGTTTAGCCGATCGTTATGGTGGTCCTGTGCCATGACCCATTTGGAACAAAAGAATCCAAAAGCGGGGACTTGTTGTGCCATGTAGCTTGAATTTCTACAAGAATCAAAAACAGAGGAAACCTTCACAGAAAAGCATGGAACATCTAGACATAAAGAGAGGAAAACATGAAAGACGTCAGTCATGTTTGTGGCCCGCCCATTCTATAGGAATCCAGATATGCTACTCCGTTGTTACAAGTGGCAGGCGGTGCCGTAGAAAATTTTCATAAAAGGATTCAGTGAAAGTTTTCCTAAAGGGGGCTTTATCGAAAAAGGCTTTCGCCCCGCTTTATAAATAAAGCAAACCTAAAGGGGGCTTTTAGGCCTTTGTTTGAGGTCTACTACAAAGCTGTGGTCCTCTAATTTTGCTGTCCCCAAGCAATCATGTATGTGCAATCGTGCATGATATCCGATCGAATACTAATGCTGTAGTTCTTCATTCGGAGCCATGCATGTTTAGCTTTTGTATGTTCCTACACAATTGGCTAAACAGTCCGTGGATGCTCTCCATTAGCTATTGCCTTCCATACTACCGTATGTTTTAAATCGTTTTCATTTGGGGGGTACCACAGTGTGTAGATCCGTAATTCTAATCTATGTATGCAAGCTTTCAGCAATGAAGAAAAATCTGATAAAAAAACTGGGAAACATCTAGCCCTCATCATAATTATAAGTTAATAGATTCACAAAGTCGACAGCTAATAGCTACTAGCCTAGCAGGTGGCAGGTATATATAGTAATCGATATATGGTAGCTGAAGTAATAACGAAATATGGTAGCTGAAGTAATAACGAAATATGAATCCATAAGTTCCATAGTAAATGTGGTACATTTTTGTTTTAGGCTTGTTTCTCTTGTCTGCCTCCAAAGAAGCTGGCAAGCAGACAAGCAGTGACCTGTGGGCAAGAGTTAGAAAAAGGGAAAGAAGAAGAAAAGGCAAGTTTTTTGTTTTCTCGGGCGTCACAAACGAAGCATACAAAGCCGAGCCCACAATATTAGTCTCTAATCCTCCAAGAATATATCGTATTCTTAACAGAAAAGGCCTTTTTGCAGATTACAAGAGATTGATGTGGTCAAACCAGCTTATACCGTATACATGTGCGGTGCTCACCTTCGTTTTTGTAGCAGCAGTGGCGCATCCTTAATCTCTAAGCATGATAATGCTGCCATCTCCTGTTGAAAGCGCTATTGCGTGTGCACATGATTGGTAGATGTGCTGTTGCATCATAAAAGGCAGAGGGCGTAACAACTTTGGGGTGTATTGTCTTTGTCCATCGAACATCTCGCTTCACTTCATCGGAGGCTTGTAATGCAATCTGAATTTGCATCTTGCCAGTTGATCAGTGCGAATGCTGGTTCTTTCTTGGAGGTTCCAGTCCAGGCTTGGCCCTTGGCTCTCCTGATGATCCAGTGGTCGTTCTGTCCGAAAGAAATTGTCAGCATGACATGATACGTGAAATATAATGATAGCAGGAGAACTACTGTGGTGTGCAGCGGTGAGGCACAAGGTTGTAGGATCTGCGACACAACTGGCTCTGTTTAAAGCGTTATGGAATTTACATGGGTCACAAGAGTTATAAAAGTTACAGTGAAGAGAAAACAGATATCTTGATATTAAGACATTCCCTTCGTCAGAAAAAAGAGAGAGAAAACAGATATTGCGCTTGCATCGATTTGCTGGCCTAGAAAATTAAGATATTCCATTCACTGGTAGCATTTTTAAAGAGTGGACCAGATCAAGAGGTCCTTAATATCTGGGCTAAAAAGGCATATGATGTAAACAGGTTACCTTATAATATATACACATAACTCCAAGAAAGCATCTATCAGGCACAAAGATCTAAACCACTTATATATGCTGCACTGATGTGCTAGTTTTACATAGTAAATTTGAGACAAGAAAACCAAAGCAAGGATCTTGTTCTTCTATTTTCACGTAGAAATAATGAGATCGACGCAAAAGGACAAGAAAACAGTAGGACATTCATATACAGGGAAGACAATTTGTTGATCTGTTCTCTACAAACTATTGAGTTATTCTTTATTGTAACTGATTTAGGTAACAAGTGATTGCCTATGCCTAGCCCATGAAAGTGATGTTTCAGGCTTCTTAATTGATTAGGAACATTTCACAGGATCCATTTTCAAACCAAATACTTGTAAAGCGCAGTTTGTTTGAACATCTAACTTCATATGCATAACAAGAGGAACTGCTGCGTAATTAATCTCTCATAAGATGCATTCAAAGGTACATACTGTTAAAGCAACAGGCTATCAGATCTGTAAAGGTTTAGACACTGTTGAAGTTAAAGTGGCATGGTATCAAATCTAAAGGGCATAAATACAGCACAAGCAGCATGGTCCTTCACTGGTTTATGCAAGTTTGATGACCTCACATGACATGTCTTATCCTTTGGAAACCACAATTGATGTAACCTGCACGTAACTTACAAAATAGTGACTTCTTTGTTTTGTGGACCTAAGCAGAATATCCATGCAAACTAAGTGCCGATTGTGCTAAGATACGGACTCTTACAGCTTGGAGCTTTTGGAGTGGTTCTGTTTTTTTCTACAGTAGCTTTTGGAGTGTTCCTCTATTACTACTATAATTGGCAAACTTGACTTGATAATCTTAGCATCTACATGCCCAACGAATTAATCAACACAAGAACAGACTGACCAGTAGTAAAAGCAAACTGATCGCAAAGGACAGAAGTTACTTGGAAAGAACAGGGAGAACGTAGTAGTTTACCAAGCATTATACCCCAACGCCATATGTCTTGCTCCAGTTGTTGCTCTTTTGATGGACGCAACCTTATTGTTTTATAGTTTGGCTCATATGAAGCTGTCAAAGTAGAATATTGTTTTAGCTCATATAGTATCTAATTCCGCTTTGCATAGAGTTGACACATTTGTCTGCTTCTCAGGTTGGGACCAAGGATGGGGACTCTGCTATGCCCGAACCAATATCGGATCTCCGCCATCGCAACGACCCATTAGCAGAGAAGCAATCCAAATATTCAAGATATATTTTCCACAGCCGAAGATACTAACTAACTTGGTATGACAGAGCAAGGAACGTCACAAGAATATGACAAAATGGATTAGATTATGTAAAGAACCAGTGACGTAACATGAGACTCAGTTGATGCCGTCTTCTGGTCCGGACCCGGCCCGATTCCTTGATCCAATATTTTTCCGTGCTTTGGCTTCTTCCGTTCTGGCCCTTGGCCGGCAATGGCTATTCATCATTGCTAATAACGACTGGTTAGCGAGTGGCCATGATATTAATTTGCTTCGGTTGGAACATTCACAGTGAAAGAAAAGCGATCTTGTGTTCTTCCCAGACGTTCCACAGCTAGATGCATACAGGTATGTCTACCTTACCTGCCTTTTCCCCTTCCTTTCTACCCGTGCCTTGAAATTCATTGCCTTCTGAGAGTATGCAGGATATGAAGTACTGCTTGGGTGCCTCGTCGCGGCGGTGATCATCGGGTTTGTCGTCATTTACTGCCACATCAGGAGAAGAACACGCAAGATCAAATCATCAAAAAGGGATATTGGTAATATCACAACTCAGCGGTAAAATTGCAGATGCTGGTAATTTTACTTGCTAATAGAGGTATGCAATTTGGCATCTTTATGTTGCAGAGGTTGGTACGGCGTCTGTTGAGTATGAGGAGGTTACCTGCAAGCAGATGTCAGTCAAAGAGATATACGCTGCAACTGAGAACTTACACCTTTCAAACATCATCGGGCAGGGAATTGCAGGTACATAACAATACTAGCCAATTTCAGAATTAAGATCATTATCCATGAATCAGATAGAGACGCAGAGAGCAGAACTGGGATACAACATGATAAGTACTTCCTCCGTCTGTTTGAGCGTCAACTAATTCCGGACAGAAGGAGTAAAAAGTAATTAGTGACCACATTCAGTAGGCTATTGTTGTTCTAAGAGTTGGGTGCACCTTCCTGAGGGCTTGTTCGGTTGAGGTGGATTTGAAGGGGATTGAGGAGGAATTAATCCCCTGCAAGCCAAAATCCCTGCAAATCCCCTCCAATCCACCTGGGGTTGGGATTAACCGAACAAAGCCTGATGTGATTTGCAGGGAAAGTGTACAAAGGAATGCTTGCAAATGGCTGGCCTGTTGCCGTGAAGCACATAATTAAGAATGAACATGCAGAAACCTTCGTAAGGGAAGTTACAAGCCTCTCACATGTCAAGCATCCAAACCTTGTGTCATTAAGAGGTTACTGTGATGGGCAGGAAGAGTGCTTTCTTGTGTATGAGCTATGCGTCAATGGTAACCTATCAGAATGGCTATTTGGTAAGTACATATTTGAGGAGACTACAGGATGTATTATGTAATGTTCTCTATGACTAAAAGTAACAATTTGATGACAGGGAAGGATAAGAGCCTGTCATGGACTCAGAGACTTCAGATCGCACTTGGCAGTGCTTGCGGCCTTTGGTTCCTTCACATATTCCCTGAAGGCTGCATTGTTCACCGAGACATCAAGGTTGGTTACATTATCTGAAAGATTCAAGTACACCTGCGAATTCAAGTAATGCCAAATCATACATCTTATTGTAGCCAACAAATATACTTCTTGGGGTTGATATGGAGCCCAAACTCGCGGACTTTGGACTGTCGAGAGTCATCGACATAGGCGTATCCCACGTGAGCTCTGAAGTTAGAGGAACTTTTGGCTACGTCGACCCAGAGTACCGCCACAACCACAGGGTGAATGCTGCAGGGGATGTATACAGCTTTGGTATGGTGCTCCTGCAGCTCCTGTCAGGAGAGCGAGCAATCAATATCATGAACACTGCCAAGCCAATGTCACTGGACAAAATGGTAAGACCGTAATTTCTGGAACGAAACGATCAACTGTGTTTTAGCTGATATACATACATACCTTTTGCTCTCAGGCTTCTTTGCTCATCAGAGAGGGAAATGTGTTGGAATTTGCCGATCCTAGGCTCAAGGGCGAATACTCGGTAGACGCATTTGATCTCTGCCTGAAGCTTGCTCTGTCATGCACCGGCCACAAGCAGCAGCGACCATCCATGGAGCAAGTTGTGTCTAGGCTAGAGAAGGCTCTAGAAATTTCCATGAGAGACGATGATAAGCGCAACAACATCAGTATGGTCGAGTCCTTTGCATAGTGTTTTAAGAGAGGGAAGAGAGCCCCCCCTGTAGCTACTATGCAAGTCTTAATGTTCCCATGACCATGTTTAAGCGCTGTGCTGTGCTGAGGTGAAAACAATCTGATGCAGTGGTGAGTGATTTACACTAGAAATTAAGCTAAACTCATAAATTATTTAACGCCTATGAGTAATTAATGGAGGTAATGTCAACATGCTGAATTTGACACGACTTCACATTTTTCGTCCATGCAAATGTGCTTTCCTTTTTTACAGCAGCAGCAACAACAACAAAAACAATAATGATAGTCGTACCAACATATTTAGTAACACAACAACAGCATCGTACTGAACTTTCCTGACCTCTTTATTTCCTCAACCCTATAAAACCTTATTTCTAACCTAAAGGTTTACAAGGTTATACATATATGCCTGGCAATTAGCCCATTGGAAATTAAAATATTTACAACATGAAGCGGAGAAGACTGCTGCCAAAATGGTATTCTGCAGAAACGAGTAGCAAAACACACCACCATATCAGACATTATCAAAGTGGCAGTCCATCCAATGCTTCATTGTAATCTTTTTGGTTCATCGATAAGACACACAAGCCATGCGGGAGAAAAAGATAAATTGCAAGAAATATTATCACTCCAAGATCAGCCTCTTCACCTATGGCGGGTTGAGGGGGATTTCGCAGGTATATCTGGCTGGCACACCACATACAGTACAGGGTGGCTATCACCAGGATGAGAAAGAAAGATTGATTTGACTTTTCAGTCACTGACTTTCCATGCTCCACTCTGCCAAAATATAGATTTTGAACATTTAGAGAAGCACATAAGGGATTTGTTTTCGACAAAGCACAGAAGGGATTCGTAACATACAGTGACATTTTGAAACTCAACTTGGGTCAACAAGTATAGACCAACAAAGTAATCAGGGTTATGCATAGTGCAGCATTACTTTGTACTCCCTCCATTCACAAATATAAGATGTTCTGGATATTTCAATATGGACCATACGGACTGAAATGAATGAACAAACACACTAACATGTGTCTACATACATTTGATTCACAACAAAGTTAGAACATCCTATATTTGTGAACAGAGGGAGTAGTTCATAGAGAGATTCATGGTTTTGAAGAATCCAATGTTATTGAGGACTTTACAATCCAAAGCATCCGGTAGAATCAATGTTTTCTGTACACTAGAAAATATTTAATAGTTATTGTTATATATTTTTTATACACAATAATGAACATAATGCTGAATTATCACCTGTTAATGTACACAAATCCCCCAATGAGGCAAACGCAAAGAAGGCCGACAACAAACACTGCATCTGGATTGATAGGAGCGCGTCCTTTCCACCAACCAGTGCTCAGTATCCAAGTATACATTGTAGAATGGCCATTTTCCTGTAAAAATATACTATGAGACAAATCTAAACTGAATAGGCATGCACCACTTGACACAGGGTGAAAACAATCAAATTGTTTCCATCCAGTTACAACATTGCTGACCTCAAACAAGTGATCCAAGAAGAAGTGGGAGAGCGAGCCGGCTGCGATTAGCAAGAAGCACTGTCTTCTGCTTAATGCTACCTGCACAGACCCCGGACATTAAACAAATCAGACAAATGGGAGATGATTAGAGGCACATGAACTCTCACTCTAGAAACAGCCCCTTCCTATTCTATGATAGTACTGCTTATTTCTGCATGCTGCTTCCATTTTTGCAAATGTTGGTCGAGATTTCTACTACTACTGCTAAGCATTTGCTAGTTGGTGCTCGCATTTATGCTAAATCGGAGGAAGACAAAATGATATATATGGAAATTGAACTGTGGTGTGGAGTACTAACGGGGAAACGGATAACAGACGCCTTGCTGAATTAAGTAATTACTCCCTCCGTTCCAAAATAGATGACCCAACTTTGTATAAAGTTAGTACAAAGTTGGGTCATCTATTTTGGAGCCGAGGGAGTAGATTAGATTAGAAAACCAATCCCGAGGTTTGTTCTCGCCCACGACATAGATTCGCAGCATAGATTAGATTTGATTAACTAAGGAAGGAAGGTGGGTAAGGAGAAGAAGTGAAGATGGAGTGAAGAGCTCGCTCGCTGTACCGACCCCGGCGGGCGCGTCGAGGAGGCCGGCGCGGAGCAGCCAGCGGGAGAGCCACGCGTAGAGGCATGCGAGCGGGAGGCCGAGGAGGAGCGGGTAGTAGAAGGGGTGGTGGACGGCGGCCATGGCGAGGTCCCCCGCGGCGGCGGCGGCGGCGGCGGCGGGGAGGAAGGACGCGAGCCACTCGGCGAAGGCGCCGAGGTCCGGGCCGAGGAAGGCGTTGGCGGCGTAGACGGCGCAGTGGTGCGGGCCGAAGCGGCGGCCACCGCCGGCGAGCCGCGAGAGCGCTGCCCCGCCGGACAGCGCGTACAGCAGGTGCGCCCCCGGCCCCGGCATCGCCTCGCCTCGGTGCGTCCGGGAGTGGCGGGTGGGTTCGCGAGGATGGGACGCGGCGGGAGTTTGGTCAGGTCAGGTGAGAGACGGCGGCTTGGGCCGCGGTTGCCGGTTTGGACTGGCAGCTCCGCAGCTGGGGTGTGCTGTTGGCTTCGCTCTGGGCTCTGGCGCGCTGCTCGGCTCACTTTGTTCGCCGCGGTCATCGCCGAAGTAACGGTGAACGGTGCGTTTGAGTCGAGTCTCACTCCACCGTTTCCATGTTGGCTCGCGGCAAAAACCGTCAACACCAGCACTGGTAAACAAACATCTGCGGAAGGATGCAACAGCTCGTAACTGGCCCATGGCAGGTAAGTAGTGGCGTGAGCACGGGTCAAGTGATTGATGCCTGGACACCATGGACCGATGTGTTCCAAAGGTCCACCCATGGCGTGAGCACGGGTCCAGTATGGGGGCTACGATATCTCTTGCGTAACGGCTTAGCTAACCTTGCACTAGCACCAACTGACCGGCTGCTTCTAGAAAAATAAACTGTTGAAATGTCTGAAAGCCATCGTTCTACAATAGAATAGTTCAACAGTTTATAATGTCCAAACAGGTCATTGGTTCTATTTTTTTATTTTTTTAAACGTCACCAAAGGTATAGGCACCCTACAGCACAGAATTGCACACAAAGCTGAAGCTATGTTGAGATAGTGATGGAGCATGATTAGCCTCCCGCAAAGCCCGAGCAAGCACGGTTCATTTCCAGTCACACACATCCAGCAAATTTGTCCGTCCATACGAGCGACGCAGGCACAGCTCTGCCGCTCAGCTCAGCTCAGCTCAGAATGGTCTGCACTGCAGTCATGCCCCAGAGTTTTACACTACATACATACAAACTCATAGCGGCGGCGCAATCATCAGACAAGCTTGCCTGTGACACAACACAAGTGCGGTTACCACTTATTACATCTTGCCAACTCCCACTTACTTACTTGGCCGGACGACTCAGGCCGCCGCACCGTCCACCTGCTGCCTGCACCGCTTACTGGACTCCTTGATCTTCAGCAGCTCGTCGCAGACGATCCACGGGAAGCTCCAGAACTGCTTCTTTCCTGGCCGGCGGTGTTCCGGATGATAAGTCACGCGGTACCACGCCGACGCCCTCCGCGACGCCTCCGCCTTTGGGCGGTTCGTGAACCAACCCTGCACCTCCTTGTGCAGGCCATCCACCGAGTCGATGATGCGGTCCTTCATCTCGAAGTACCTCTTGTTGTCCTTCTTCAGGTACAGGAGCCTGTTCCGGATGTTGCCCGTCAGGATCTCGTCCTCGTGCTCCGCGCCATAGTAGCTCATCAGGGTGCTCAGCTTCTCCGCGTACATGTCGTAGCACTCCTCCGCGGATGCCAGGAATTCCTCGAAGCCAGGGACCTCTAGGTCAGGATCGAACGCTGGGCTTGATTGAGCCAAAGACGAGGGGGCAGGAGCGCTCTGCATACGGCTCGCAGCCGCTCGGTAGAGCTTGCCGAGAGCTCCGTTGGAGATGTACGTTGGTTTGTCCCACCGTTCCATGAAGTCGGGGTACTCCTTTGGTCTCAGTGACCGGGGCATTTCAGCTGGAGCTCCTGTCTTGGCAAAGTCGACCGCCATCGAATGCAAAGCAGCTAGCTGGAGGCACTCAGGGCTCCGGGCTTTCATTGGATGACGATCCGCGTGGACCAAGTGAGCAGTTGAGATTGCACCAAGCGAGTCATTTATCATGTAATCCACAAAGTACTTCTGAATTTCCTGCAGTTCATCAGATGTTTTTGTAAGATTACAGGTATAAACATGTCAGGCAAGGAAAATGCATGTGCTTGTTGAAAAGCCAACTTTGAACTGCTTATTGGAGCTAATTGGTAAATAGTTGTGAACCTATCAAGGTTAGATATATACATTGAAGAGCATTTTAAAGCCAAGACCATTTTAAAACTCAATCATGCACAACTGTTTTCATTAGAGGATGGCAAAAATGTCTTTCTTTCTGAAACAAGTACCCACATTTCTAAAGAACGTTATTAATTGTGCATGGCGGAAAATATAAAAAAAACTGTGCATGGCGAGCATATATTTGATTCAAAGCATTCAAAATTTTGTGTTGGCTATTATTCCATCCTGGCTGAGTTCGACGCTCGTAGCCAGTTCTCTCTGGCTGTTGTGCACTTACCATGTAGGCATGTACCCAGTTTTGCCAAAAAAATGTTTTAGAAAGATGTGAGGTGCCTCAAGATAACAAAACTCTAAAGTTACTAAGCTCCCAGTAAATATAACGCCCTCAGTGATCTGGCTTTTTTATCATATATGGTCCCACTGGTCAGCCGGTGTTGACACAATCTAAACCGCCTTTGACTACGTGCCCTAGAACGCCTCTTCATGGACAGCATGGGGAGGAGAAAAGGCAGTGGGCAGCTTTGTGGCTTCGCTGGATTGATCGCGTGTGGGGGCTTTGAGGGGCGGTGCTGCTCCAACCGGCCACCACATTGACAACCATAGGAACCACTTGGTAGTGTGATTACCTCATTCACATCGACATCAGGTGTTCATCCCTGAAAGGTGAAGTTCCTGTCCTTTATCTGATGGTTTGCTATAGCTCTTAATGGAGTTACATATAGGTTCCAAACAATCCATCGAGGGTTGTTGGCACGTCTTCATGTAGCAGCCGATGGGCCTTTGGTCGTTCGATTTATTGGGGGTGATCAGTGGAAGATGGACACTAGCTCGGGCTCACATGGTGCGGCGAAATCGGCCTGAGGCACTTATCACGCAGGGATAGAGAAAACAGAAAGGCAGGAAAGGAGTGGTCGGCCAGACTGTGTTGGAATTTTCAGGTCACTTGCCTTATTTCTCCACACTAACTAAATTAGTAAATGGGCTGTAAACTTAATTAAACTTGACATGAGTGCAGTATAGAATGCTTGTCTTCCATTTTGAGTACCATTCACACCGTCAGGTTCTTGATGTGTTCAGTTACGCAATTCCAAAATAGGCTAATATTATCACAAAATTTTCAGCAGTGACCACTTAGAATGCTTGTCAGGCTATAAAGAATTGGAAGATAGGATGCACTTTTCACCAAATTTGGAAAGTGCACGGCTCAGTCTAGCATTATTGCTTATTGATAACGTCCTGGATTTGTCATGTGGTCATGCTGTGGTTTAACAAAATAACTTTTCGTCGGACCTAACAGAGTTATACAGCAGTCAAAAACTAGACCACCAGTACAAGAAAGAGACAAACATGGAAAGAAAGAGAGAAAGTAAAAGATGTGAAGCCTTCTTATCTCTTATCAGTATGCAAATAGATGAACAATAAGGTACTCCCTC
Source organism: Aegilops tauschii subsp. strangulata (assembly GCF_002575655.3). Classification (NCBI taxonomy): domain Eukaryota; kingdom Viridiplantae; phylum Streptophyta; class Magnoliopsida; order Poales; family Poaceae; genus Aegilops; species Aegilops tauschii. The sequence goes on along the minus strand of NC_053036.3, from coordinate 425,309,191 downwards.
CGTCCGGATATACTTGTCATAGAAATTGATAAAAATGGATGTATCTTAGAACTAAAATACATCTAGATACATCCATTTCTTCGACAAGTATTTCCAGACGGAGGGAGTACTTGCTTAGTATTGGAGCTATCATGCTAACTGTTTCAGGTTTGGAAAGAAAAGCACTGGAGTTAGGAATATAGGTTTTACATCAAAAAAATTGGCTGACATGCATTGCAACTTGCCACTGATAGGTGAACATCTCTCCTCTATTTATTGCTCTCAACGAGTGCACCCTACAAATCAAGGCCTTGTATACAATGTTGATGTCGTATTCATAATTCATTCCCTGTTTTTATTGTTTTGCAAACATAAATGTCAATTGCTAAGAATTACTTCATCAAAATTGCTGTAATATGGGTAGATGAGACATATTTCTGGTGGATACTGCATTTCGTCGGACCTAACAGAGTTATACAGCAGTCAAAAACTAGACCACCAGTACAAGAAAGAGACAAACATGGAAAGAAAGAGAGAAACTAAAAGATGTGAAGCCTTCTTATCTCTTATCAGTATGCAAATAGATGAACAATAAGGTACTCCCTCCGTCCGGAAATACTTGCCGTAGAAATTGATAAAAATGGATGTATCTTAGAACTAAAATACATCTAGATACATCCATTTCTTCGACAAGTATTTCCGGACGGAGGGAGTACTTGCTTAGTATTGGAGCTATCATGCTAACTGTTTCAGGTTTGGAAAGAAAAGCACTGGAGTTAGGAATATAGGTTTCACATCAAAAAAATCGGCTGACATGCATTGCAACTTGCCACTGATAGGTGAACATCATATTTATTGTTCTCAACGAGTGCACCCTACAAATCAAGGCCTTGTATACAATGTTGATGTCGTATTGATAATTCATTCCTCTTTTTATTGTTTTGCAAACATAAATGTCAATTGCTAAGAATTACTTTATCAAAATTGCTGTAATATGGGTAGATGAGACATATTTCTGGTGGATACTGCATTTCAGTTCTCTTTTGTAGGTCTGAATAAATGTGGTCGTATTTGTATTCTCTTCTGTCGGTTTACAGTCCTTGTGATGATTACATAATGATGTTTTCATATATTTTAATCTTTTTAACAAGGGGATGTGAGGAGCTTTATCTATATCTATATACTAATATAAAAAGACCCTAAGGGGCAGATCCAATTAATCTCAGCCATCAAATAAGGTCAATCCAATGACCCAGATTGCTCCAATGGTGAGCGCTCAACATGTTTAACGTGCAATAAATAACATACCAAATATCACCATCAGCACTAATCACACAACTAACAAGAAAATGTTATCTTACCTATTATCTTTATGCAGATATACTGCCTAATATTAACGTGCATTGTACATACGCATTTACTAATGATTAGAAATAACCATATAGACCCTCAACTAATTTGATTGAAACAAAGCAACCAAGTTGTTCCTTCATTTATTATTTTGAACAAAACAAATGCAGGCAGCTATTTTCCAAGATGTGACTGTGAGAGATCTCCATGTTAGGAATAAGCAACTTGTATTCCCATGAGGCCATAGGCCGATATATATACATGTACAGGTGTGGTACATATGCAGGAAACCCTTATACTACGGGATAAATACAAAGGGGTATACATGACTTATACTATAACTCTAACACCCCCCCTCAAACTCATGGTGGAGGAACAACACTGAGTTTGGAGAGATAAAAGCCATGTTGTGCTCTAGTCTGGGCCTTCGTCAGGAAATCCGCCAACTGTAACTCGGAAGGCACATACTGAAGAGCAACAACCTGATCCTGCACAGCAGCGCGCACATAGAAAGCATCAACACCAATATGCTTGGTGAGCTCATGCTTCACAGGATCGCGCGCAATGCTAATAGCACCTGTACTGTCAGATAAGAGCATAGTCGGTGTAGTGACAGAAACACCAAAGTCCTGAAGTAACCACCGTAACCAAGTCACCTCTGCCGTCAAAAGAGCCATAGCTCGCAACTCAGCCTCAGCACTCGAACGGGAAACTGCAATCTGTTTCTTCGTCTTCCAGGCAATGAGAGAACCGCCAAGAAAAACACAGTAAGCAGAAAGCGAACGGCGATCAGAAGGATCACTAGCCCACGTAGCATCCGCATAGGCCTGAAGCTGTAAAGAACTGGAGCTAGGAAAGAAGAGACGGTGAGAGATTGTGCCCCGAAGATATCGGAGAACACGAAGGAGATGACTATAATGAACCGATGTGGGAGCAGAAACAAACTGACTCAGAATATGAACCGGATAAGAGATGTCCGGGCGAGTGACAGCTAGATAGACAAGACTGCCAACGAGATGACGATAACGCGTCGGGTCAGGGAGAGGATCACCATCAGTAGCACGGAGGTGAACATTGAGCTCCATAGGAGTCTCAACAGTGCGCTCGTCAGAAAGAGCAGCACGAGCAAGAAGATCCTGGATATACTTTTCCTGGGATATAAAAAAGCCATCAGAGGTAGAAGAGACTTCAATCCCGAGAAAATAGCGAAGAGGTCCAAGATCAGACATAAGAAACTGCTCACTAAGACGGGCCTTGACAAAGGCAATATACTCAGGGTCATCCCCAGTGATGACCATATCATCAACATAGAGAAGAAGAAGAGTCCGGCCACGAGGAGAAAGGTGAATAAACAATGCAGGATCATGAGCACTTGCTGAAAAACCAGCAGTAGTGACCACAGAAGCAAAACGCTCAAACCAGGCGCGAGGGGCTTGCTTAAGGCCATAGAGAGAGCGACGAAGACGACACACCATGCCATCAGGAACAGAATACCCAGGTGGTGGCTGCATGTACACCTCCTCACGCAGCTCACCATTAAGAAAGACATTCTTAACATCAAGCTGAGATATAGACCAGTGGCGTGCAGAGGCAACGGCAAGAAGTGTACGGATAGTGGTCATATGGGCCACAGGAGCAAAAGTCTCGTCATAATCACGACCATGCTCCTGCTGAAAACCACGAGCCACGAGACGAGCTTTGTGACGCTCAAGAGAACCATCGGAGCGAGTCTTAACCTTGTAGACCCACTTACATGTGATGGGACGAACTCCGGGAGGAAGAGAAACAAGATCCCAGGTACCAGTGCGTTCAAGAGCAGCAATCTCCTCCGCCATCGCAAACTGCCATTCAGGATGAACAACAGCCTGACGGTAAGAAGCCGGCTCAAGAACAGCAGCACCAGCGGTGGGAAATCCAAAGCGATCAATAGGCCGACGAGGACGAGAACGCAAGCCATAAGTAGGCTGAGAGGAAGAGGACGACTCATCCAAGGAAGCATCCACAGGTCGTGAACGACGAGTGTAATGCTGCGGAAGAGATGGAACAAGAGAAGGAGGAATCGCCAAAGTAGAATCAGGGGGTGGCGACGAAGAAGTCACCGGGGAGGAAGGTGTAGAATCCGGTGACATGCTAGGTGAGGAGACCGGAGAAGATGGTGGCGGTGAATCGACGAGGGGTGGAGAAGCAGAGGGAGTGGGACGAATAGGCACAGGCGCGACGGGAGTGATAGGGGAGTCAGGAAAAGTGAGAAAAGAGATATCCTCCACTGAAAAGACCGAGGAAGATGGTCGTGGGTAAAAAGGACGAGACTCATCAAAAGTCACATCCCGAGATATACGCATCCGACGACCGACAGGATCCCAACAACGATAGCCCTTATGCTCATCACTGTAGCCTAAGAAGACACACTCAACAGACTGAGCGGTCAGTTTGGTGCGTTCGCGAGGGGCAAGAAGAACATAGCAAACACAACCAAACAAGCGAAGCATCGAATAATCGGGAGAGCGATCAAACAGACGCTCAAAAGGAACACCACCCTGCAAAGCAGCAGATGGCTGAAGGTTGATGAGATAGACAGAAGTGGAGATAGCCTCGGCCCAAAAATGAGGCGGAAGAGAGGCGGCGATCATCATAGCACGAGCCGTCTCAAGAAGGTGACGATGCTTGCGCTCAGACACACCATTCTGAGCATGAGCACCAGGACAAGAGAACTGGGCAAGAGTACCCTGCTCAGCAAGGACACCACGCAACATCTTAGAGATATACTCACCAGCGGAGTCAGCACGAAAAACACGAATGGGTGAAGAGAACTGAGTATGAACCATGGCAGCAAAACGCTTATAAATAGACAACACCTCACTACGTGAAGTCATGAAATAAAGCCATGTGTAACGAGAAAAATCATCGATGAAAATAATATAGTATTTATGACCACCTTTCGAAGTGAAAGGAGCCGGACCCCATACATCAGAATGGACTAAATCGAAAGGACGCTGAGACACTGACTCACTATGTGAATATGGTAGCTGAATCTGCTTGCCAAGACGACAACCCTGACACTCTAAAGAGACATCTCCTGAGACAGACCCCAGAAGACCTCGACGAACTAAAGACGATAATCGAGAACCACACAGATGACCAAGTCGATGATGCCACTGCTTGAAGGAACCAGTAACAGAAGCGACAACAGCGGAGGAACTGGCGATGGTGGTGGCAGCGGAAGGAACATGAAGCCAGTCCAACTCCCAAAGACCCTGAGAATCACGGCGGCGAGGGCCAGCCCCAACCAGAGTGTGCGTGCGACGATCCTGGACAGAACAAGAGTCAACATCAAGGATGACACGACAACCAGAATCAGTAAGTTGACCGGCAGAAAACAGATTCATGGTAAGTCGAGGAACATGAGCAACATCAGGAACAGAGTAAGAAGGAGTAGAAAGATGGCCTCGACTAGTAACAGAAAGTGGAGTACCATCAGCAGTGAAGACATGAACAGGAGAATCCAGCGAGCGAAGAGAAGACAAAGCGGAAGAATGAGAAGACATGAAAAGAAGCTCCAGAATCCAGAACCCATGGGGATGTACCTGACTGTGTAGAGGGCGGGTGCTCAGTGCGGGAAGCATCAGTCACAGAACCAGCAGTACCCGTCGAGGAAGAACCTGAAGCCGCGAGCAGACGCTGAAGTCTCAGAATATCCTGCTCGGTCAAAGCAATGGATGAAGCTGGCGAGGGAGATGACGAAGTCCCTGAGGAGGATGATCGCGCCTTGCGCAGGTGTTTCCGCTTTGTGTAGCACTGGGACTCAATATGACCATCATTGTTGCAGTAGTCACAATGTGAACGGGGCCGACCTGAGCCTCCAGAAGGAGTGGGCAAGAGCGGCGGAGCACTCGAGCGAGAATGGGGCGGTGCAGCAGGTGGAGTGGAAGAAACCCGAGTAGCGAGCACAGAGGGAACCTCCAGCAAACCAGCACCACGTAGGCGAGTCTCCTCAGCACGAATCTCCGAAAGCGCCTCCATGAGAGAAATACGGCCACGAGCAAACAACTGAGCACGCCGGGGCTCAAACTCCTTACGGAGCCGAGACAGGAACTCATAGACACGATGAAACTCCAAATCGGCCTGGACAGCCTGGCAGCAGGGGCAAGTACGACAACCAGCACTGCGGAGAGAATCAAGCTGACGCCAGATAGCAGAACTCTGGGCATAAAAGTCATCAACAGTAGAGTCACCCTGCTGAAGAGCATGCTCCTGACGAACCACAGAAAGATATAAGGCATCACCAGAGGGCTCATAGCGCTGACGAAGACAGGTCCACATCTGGAAGACAGTAGGAAGACCCAGAAACTCAGAAGCAAACTGAGGCAGAACACTAGCAGTGAGAACAGCTGCAGCACGAGCATCATCATCAAGCCACTGAGTGTAAACAGACAAAGCACCATGATACGTCTGAAGAGCCTCCTCATAAGCCAAAGCCCTCTCATCATAGGCACGATCAGCAGCCTCATCAGCAATCTTAGCCGCATCCTTGGCGGCCTGATTAGCATCCGTAGGAAGAACCAGTGGAGTCGGCGGAGTAGGGGCCACCGGAGGAACCGGACGTGGCGGACAGCAGACCTCGCCAGAAAGAACACCCCAGAGACGGATGCCACGCATGTGAATGCGCATGAAGCCAGCGAACTCGGTGTAGTTAGTACCATCGAAGATCACCGGACAGCGAGGGACAGAAACATAGCCCGATGCAGCAGACATTTTTTTTAGGAGAGACCCGTAATCAGGGGAAACCGGACGGCAGGCAGAGGACCACGGGAGACCACGAATCCGGGCGGGAGGGGCGGACGACCACGGACGGGTCGCGGCGGCCGAGCACGGGAAGCGCGGTGCGGGGGCGCGCGAGGGAGTCCCGCGGGTCGCGATGGAGTCCACGGGAAGAGCAGACGAGCGGGAGCGTCGGCAGCGCGTGAGGGAGTGCACGGGGAGAGCAGACGAGCGGGAGCTTCAGCGGCGCCGAGACGAGCGGGAGCTTCGGCGGCGACCGATGCAGAGCGCCGAGACGCCGATGCAGGCGCCGAGACGAGCGGGAGCGCGGCGGGAGACCAAGGCCGGCGGCTGACGAGCGGGGGCGCAGAGGGAGCTGCGCACGACGCGGGACGAGGAGGCCGATGCGTCGGCCAGGGCAGCGGATCGGGCACGAGTTGCGGCGTGCGAAAAAGAAACCTAGAGCCCTAATACCATGTTAGGAATAAGCAACTTGTATTCCCATGAGGCCATAGGCCGATATATATACATGTACAGGTGTGGTACATATGCAGGAAACCCCTTATACTACGGGATAAATACAAAGGGGTATACATGACTTATACTATAACTCTAACACTCCACACCTCAGTCAAAATACCGCACATGGTACTTATCTCTTCCAGTTAGATCTCTTTGGTTGTGTGTTTGTCTCTGACATTCCTTCCTGGAGGTTCTTTCTACTATGATGAATTTTTGGTGGTTATAGTAGCATATATAACATACCTTTGGATATAAAAGCACTAGAAAACTTGAAAGATGTGATATTGGTTTGGTATGATTATCTACGAATCACATAAGTACTATAGGGGTCAGCCTCTTTCCCACCATCAGAACTCTACTTACTTCACCTGTTATGGATATTATGTTTTCTGACTAGGTGACAGACACCTTATTCCTTAATGCAGTGCTCTCCAATTAATCAATCAAACTTCTTGCTATAATTTTTGCAATTATGTGTCAGTTACGCTGATAAGGGGGGAAACACAGGGAGGAAAACGGTCCCTGCAAGCGGTGGCCATGGGGTGCAGGATACACTTTGCTGCTGCCATTGTGTGACTGGAAGCTGACACACTGGTGTGAGGGCTTCTACGTCGCGGTGCTCTGCAGGGCGGCAGTTTGGTTGGGTGTTTATACTTTAAATTTGTAATCAGCAACTTCCATTACAATGGTGAGTTGCGCATACGCAAGCAGTCTACTGTATGATGCATATTAATTTGTTTTTGCAGGTTGATATGGAAAATATATCTTCATTTGTGGATGTGCCTTCTCTGACATGGGGAGGATTTGCTCAGAAAGTTTATATGATTGGCGATAATAAAATCTCTACTTTTTGGAACGACCCTTCTTTTATCTATATGCTTCCATAGCGTGTCTGAAAGTATGTGCACTATGCAAGACATAGCCACTGTCCTTCTCGTTTTGGAAGAATAATATTTCATGAATTGCGTGATTATGCTTTGAGGAATCAAGCTTGCTTGAAGATGTAAGTTTATTTGATGGTCTTGTGACACTTATGAATTTTAATGCATATACTAAAGGAAACTTTGGATAACTTCCTATGGTAGAACCAGGGATCCTACCGAACCTGCTCCGTAGGTTGTAGGGGAAGGATGGAGTGGGACGGGGCGTTGATTGGGCGCGCCGGCGGCTGGGCGCGCCGGCGGCTGGGCGCCGTCGCATCGGAGGAAGATGGCGGCGGCGGCTAGGGTTCCGGCTCCTCTGGGAGCCGGGCAATAGGGATAATAATATTCTTATTGCTTAATTCCAAAAAGAGTCTTACAGCCTATATTTATAACCTAGATAACTTGCATAAGAATTAAGCTAAGATAACTTGTGGGCCAAGCCCCTAACTACTGCCCGGTGGGCCTCCTCCGGTTATAAGCTAAACCGGTCATAACACTTCTCCCCGCCTGCACAAACAGCTCGTCCTCGAGCTGTAAGGTGGGGAAGCGCTTGCTGAAATCCTCGAGGTGATCAACCAGCATCAACCACCTTCTCGACAGCTGGGGCATCCTCCGGAATGTAGTCTGCAACCTCCAGGTAGAAGAGTCGCGGGCAGGCATGGCCGGGCGTGTAGGGCTCGTCGCAGTTGAAGCACAACCCTTGGCGGCGACGCTCGAGTAGCTCGGCTGAGGTGAGCCCGCGCCGCGGTCGCGGCAAGGGGTGCCGCGGAAGCCTGCGCAGGCCGACCCTGCGCGGAATCCGGTGAGGGTAGCGACCCAGCGGCCCGGGACGATGATTCCTGCTGGATGGCCACCGCGCGGCGCTCGAACGCGCGGGCGTAGTACATGGCCGTCTGGAGATCCTGGGGTCCCCTAAGCTCCACGTCCACGCGGATGTGATCCGGAAGTCCACCGACGAAGAGGTCGGCCCACTGCTGCGCCGTCACGCCCGACGCATGGCACGCCAGGGCCTGAAAACGGTCGGCGAAGTCCTGCACCGTGGAGGTGAAGGGAAGGCGGCCGAGCTCCGCCAGTCGGCTCCCGCGCACCGGAGGCCCAAAGCGAAGGAGGCAGAGCTCGCGGAAGCGCTCCCAAGGGGGCATGGCGCCCTCGTCCTGCTCGAGGGCGTAATACCAGGTCTGTGCCGCGCCGCGGAGGTGGTACGAGGCGAGCCAGGTACGCTCCGATGCGAGGGTGCGCTGCCCGCGAAAGAACTGGTCGCACTAGTTGAGCCAGTTGAGGGGGCCCTCCGTGCCGTCATAGGTGGCGAAGTCGATCTTTGCGAACCGCGGCGGTGTCTGGGTCGGAGCGCCGTGTCGAGCTGGCTCAGAGGTGCGGATCAGCGAGGCGGGTGGCGCGTGGTCGGAGTACTCCGGGTAGGGACCGGCGGAACCGGATGGCCCACCGAACTGCGGGAACGGAGTCGGCTGTTCGGGGGCCGTGGTGTAGACCAGCGATGGCGAAGACCCAGCCGTCCACGCTGGAAGTGGCGACGGGGAGGGTGGGAACCGGACCTGATGGATCAGGAGGCCGGTCGGCGAGGGTGCCCCCGAGCTGGGCAGGGGCGGCGCCGGTGGTTGCAGCGGCAGCAGCGGGGGCTGGACGGGGGCAGCGGCTGCCGGGGACGGCATCGGCTGCAGGTGCCAGAGGGGCGCCGTCGATGGTGGCGGCGGCAGATGCCACAGGCCCGCGGCGGCTGGTGGTGGCCCACTGGAGTTCCCCGTCTGGAACGGCAACAGCGGGGGCCCGCCGCCTACGGGTGCGCCCGGGAACAGCCACGGCGCAGGGTGGCCGTAGGTGGCGATCGGCGCAGCCGGCGGAAGGCCGTACGCTCCTGCCATGTACTGGTGGTACTGGTTCATGTGGAGCCCTTGGACGGCCGTCACGAGCTGCTGCAGCGGGATGGTCATCTGCTCCGGCGTGAAGACGGCGGCTGGCGGTGGCACGGTGGTGACTGGAGCTGGCGGCGTTCGGGCTGGCGGTATTGGCGCCGGCGGCGTTGGGGCCCCCGTGGTGGCGCTCGGCCCGGGCAGCGTCGGAGCTCCATTGGTGGTCATCGGGGGGGCGGACAGTGAGGTGGTGGTGCCGGAGGGCAGCGGCGGCGTGGGTGATGGAGAAGACATGACCGAACCGGAGTCTCTGGATACCAAATTGGTAGAACTAGGGATCCTACCGAACCTGCTCCGTAGGTTGTAGGGGAAGGATGGAGTGGGACGGGGCGTTGATCGGGCGCGCCGGCGGCTGGGCACCGTCGCGTCGGAGGAAGATGGCGGCGGCGGCTAGGGTTAGAGGCGGCTAGGGTTCCGGCTCCTCTGGGAGCCGGGCAATAGGGATAATAATATTCTTATTGCTTAATTCCAAAAAGAGTCTTACAGCCTATATTTATAACCTAGATAACAGTCTTACAGCCTATATTTATAACCTAGATAACTTGCATAAGAATTAACCTAAGATAACTTGTGGGCCAAGCCCCTAACTACTGCCCGGTGGGCCTCCTCCGGTTATAAGCTAAACCGGTCATAACATCCTACTAATACTGTGAATGATGATCTGCCTGACAATAGAATTTATTGGGAGGTTGCCAATGCCATTGGTTTCACTCATCTCACTGAAAGCTCAATTGGTTCAGGTCGCAAACTTGTTTGCATGTTTTGGTTTCTTTACAAGATCATCTTTATTCTAATCGATGCTTCCAGGAGGTCAGCTTTGTGGTTCAGTCTACTGGAGTAGATCCTACACTGCAGTTTTTCCTTCCCATTTTGTCAACTTCAAAACCTAGCTAATATATCTTCTCAGGCTCTCTGGGAGCCCATGAACAAATAGGCAGGCAATAAGAAGTTGTTCAAAATGAATGATGTTAGCCTATGATTTGTTTGCATCAGAAGTTTTGTTTAAAGAATTCCTTATTTGATGATTTACAACAGGAAACATGGCATAAATATGGAAAACATGCGGCGAAGCGCACATTTTCTTTTAGTATTATTGAAATGCTACAGATTGTAAAAAACTGAGATTTTGATTATATTTGCAATTGCAAGTATAAAAATTGATATTAGTCAAATAAAACAATCTTCGGTAAAAATTAGCAGCAACAACCTAGTAAGAGAAATTAAAATGAATAAACAGTGAGGAATATACCTCAAGTGTAACAACATGATCCATTATGCGTGGCCTTGCTGCAGTGTAGTCCATAGGTAAATCAACCTTCTCTGGAATCAGTTTCTCATCCCAAGTGATAAAATAGAGGTCACCGTCCAAATCGCCCCCGGAGCATTCATTTGGATGAGGCCTGATTAACATCAAAGATTAAAGTCTATATGGACGAGGCCTATTAAACATCAAAGATTAATTGAAGGAGAAAGCAAGCATTGGCAACATTCATCAATAGGTAGAGATGTAAGTACGTAACATGACTGGATATCAATTTAACATGGAAACGAACACGCTGACAAACACTTCAATAGAGATTTGAGCGCCTCTGAAGGCATTACCAGAGCAATATAAACTCTAGATGATCGTCTTTCAGTTTCAGTATAACATACGACATTACCTTTCTCCTCTTTGGGGGAAGACAACACAATCAACCAGGTTCTTAGCGTACAAACCATGGTCATAGACAGCTTCAAGTACTCTGATGTCACCAGGATGGAGACAAGGATTTTTCGATACTGCAACTTTTCCAACAACAACTGCTGTTTTCTCTTTCCCATTATCTTCAGCAAAATATGGCTGACAATTATCCTTCTGCTCTTTGCTGTTCTTTGTAATTCTGATGTACACTTGACCATATTCTAATTCACCTGTTTCATCCAAACAACCAATAAGAACACGGCCTTTTGGAACATGAATCTTACATCTAGTTCTTATGTCAGTCAGCCTATTATCCTGATGGGCCTTAAGAATCATCAACAGGTAAGGCTCTAAACTTGGTTCATAGCCTTGCAGTAAAATTTTCGATGCTGTCTTTGTTTCTGCACTACCAATTTTCCCCAGAACAGAGAGAGCAGCTTCTCTGTTGGTCAGCATTTCATCTAATTCATGCATATCATTTTGTTGCATCGACTCAAATATCTCATCTCTTATCCCCAAAGTTGAAAGGAGAGAGATAACTTCACGATTCATATAGCATGGTTGGGATTTGCTGGTACTTGTAATGTTAAACATTCTGCTCTTTGATTCGAATTTCTTCATACTAGGTCGCAGAGAAAGATTACGAAAGGAATCAGGGTCCACAGCAACAACTCCTTTGTAGCCACCATACCTTATTTGAAAAGCTGAAGGAGGGTTAGTATAGTCTAATCCAATTCGGCAAGCCATTTCTTTAGCAAGTCTCTCAGAGATCTTCCCGATACCATCAGAAAATATGTATTTACTGCCATCAGTTGTGACTTCAATATCTGGAATCTCTTCTACATCCCGTGGTAGGATTTCAAGTGTTTGTCTGGAGGAGCTGAACAGCTGGCCCATTCTAGCCGCACACTTAGATACTGAACGAATATCTTCAAAGTTGCCCATCCACCTTCTTATATCCTCGGCCTTCAGGGAATCATTAGAAGCAAACATCCAAACAGAACTTCCACGAAGTTGACTTGCTGAGAAGGCCAGGAATTCATACTTCTTTGGACCAATGGAAAATCCTTCTTTCAGGATGGATAAAATACGATAATATAGGCCAGTTTTCAAGGGCTGAGAAAAGAACCCTCGTCCAGTTCTAGCTGAGATAGCATCTGGAAAGAGCTTACTCCAGTCTTCGTCGACAAAAGTAACTCTAGCAAAGTCAGAAGCATACTGTTTGTGATGCTTAACCACATAATTTGAAACTTCTTCCTCAGGTCCCAAGCAGTATATTTTGGATGGAGTGATGTGAATTCTGTAACACATCATTAACTTTCCTTCACCTTCAGTCTTACTGGAAAGCAAAGCATCTTGGCCCCTCTTCCTGCTATGAGCCTCCTGCTGGATAAATCGCAAAGGTTCATAGCATGTAAACTCTAGCTTGCTCATTTTCTCAAAAACCCTCCTTGAAATATGAACTGGTATTTCTTGAAGAGCTCTAAACAGATCAGCATTAACATCCTTGGCAACTATCTTCCCCATGTGAACAAGAGAATTTAGACGAAACAGAACTTCATACGACACTGAACAACCACTTGGGCAGTCAACAAGGGGAACGACTTTGGACGATGGGCCAAAAAATTCCATTGAAGAAATGACCAATTCCCCTAATTCTCCTGACAAAGGCAAGCTGTTGAGAATAAATGACACTGGTGCACCTTCATCAAGTACGAGGGCAAGAGTTGAACACTTCCCAAAAGAGTGGTTGCGTGTAAAATCTAGTGCTCTGACCCAGGTAAATTTTGCATCCTCCTTGCATGCATGAAAGCGGTCATCTGAGAACCTTGAATAAACTGCAGGCCCAGAAATTGTTGTGCATATCCTTGGAGCATACATGAGCTGAAACAAATAGTAAATTAACATTAGTCAAGATAATATATATTTTACCAACTTCAGAATTATAGAAAGAATTAAAAGAGTGTTGCGCCTCACCAACTTATAGTCTAAGAAGTATGGCAATCAGTAAATTTAGAAAAGTAACGGTGATGTGTAGATAAGCTTCATATTCATTTCACTCCAATTAGTAACCACCAACTGAGATATTTATAGGAGTGGAAATAAAAGTTGCACCACTATCCATCTTACATTATGGGCTCTAACGCATAATTGCAAACCAGACCACTGTGATGGTTCACTCTATTTTACTGACTCGAGAACTTGCCAATTTTTCAGCTCGCGCAAGTATTGAGGGAGGAAGTACATCTAGAGCTTCCTTCTTCAAATTTCTACTTCGCCCTATAACCGCAACGTCTGACTAATATATAATGTACACAGGAAAAACAGAAGTATCACAGCAACATGGTGACCAACTCGACTGGTTCTTCACGTCTAACAATTGGACTTCAGTATATCCTAATACCAAGGTTACTGCCATGGCCAAACCAATCCCCGACCACACGCCTTGTTTGGTCAGTATAGGATCATCGATCCCCGCAAGCAAAATTTTCAGGTTAGAATCTTACTGGGTGCAGCACAGAGGCTTCTTTGATGTGGTGAATACTTCTTGGTCCAAACCAAGTTATTTGCATAATAGTGCAGCCAGGATTTGCCAGAAAATGAGAAGACTAAGGTACACCCTTAAGAAGTGGAGTAAAGGCCTCTCACGTCTCAAAGTGCTGATCCAAAACACTGAATGGGCCGTTAACGAGCTGGATGAAATTGAAAACCTGAGAACACTCACAACCCCAGAATCGAACTTCAGGCGAATTCTAAAAACTCACCTACTGCAGCCTCTGAACATTCAGAACCAACACTAGAGAAAAAGATGCACTGTCAGGGTTATTCGTTTTGGAGAGGAAACTACGAAAAATTTCCACCGGATGGCCACAGAGCGATACCGAAATAACTTCATCGCCATGCTGAAATTACCCGATGGCACTGAAATTGAGAACCACGCAGGCAACAAAGGGATACTGCTCAATGCGTTTAAAGAAAGATTGGGGGAATCTTCGCCTCCAAATCAGAAATTCGACCCAGGCTCTATCATTACCAAGATTGATGGACTGAAAGAACTTTATGTCCCATTGACTAGGGCGGAAATTGATGAGGTGGTTGGAACCATGCCGGCCGGCAGAGCTCCAGGGCCGGATGGGTTTAGTGGTCACTTTACCAAATCATGCTAGCATATAATCAAACCTGGCTTTTATCAGCTTTGTCATGATTTCCACGCAGGAGAACTCAATCTTGAAAGCATAAACACCGGGTTCATCATTCTCATTCTGAAGATCCACTCGCCCCAGACAGCAAAAGATTTTCACCCCATCACACTGCTAAACTGTTGTCTGAAGCTAATAACCAAACTGCTTGCTCAAGTTCTCAGACAAATTCTATAAAAGACACGATTTGCCATGGGTGACCTTGATCTGGGACACGTACTATGTGGACAGAATCCCGCACGCCACTGGACCATGCGGGTCGTTCTGGTGGAGAGAAGTAATGTCGCTGTCTCCTATCTTCAGAGGAATCTCCACGGTTAAAATAGGGGATGGCTCCAGCACACTATTTTGGAAAGATAAATGGTGCAAGGTAATCTTCCAAGAAGGATTGCCAAGAGCACACTCCTATGCTATATCTGAAGAAGTGACTGTCCATGAAATCCTAAGCGCGAAAAGTGCAGAAGTGGTCTTCTTTCTGCCTCTGTCTCCACAGGCGACACAAGAAGCGTGGGATTTGCAGCTGGTGACCGCTGAGTGTCAGATAGACCTAGAGCAGAGAGATGTTTGGACATACACATGGGGGCCCAAATATTCATCGTCCAGATATTACAAGTTCTGCTTTGAAAATGTTACGGCTGATCAGGCTTTTCGGTGGATTTGGAAGTCGTGGTGTACAATGAAGCTAAGGGTTTTTGCGTGGCTCCTCTTGCCCGACAGATTAAAACACCAAGAACATGCTCAACCGTAGGCATTATGTAGTGGGCTCATCGACAGACAGGACAGACTACTGTGTGCTCTGCCAAACCCAACAAGAAGAAACTCTGGAACATTTGTTCTATACCTGCAGTTTCTCCTACACGTGCTGGACTTCAGTTGGGTTGACCTGGGCAACAGAAGGAGATAGGTTTGACTGGATGGCAGCGGCTAAACAAACTTGGTCCAAACCCATGATCATGGAAGTGTTCACCACAGCAGCGTGGTCGATCTGGAAGGAGAGGAATAACCTCATCTTCAGAGGAGTGACGCCTTCCCACAGGTCCTGGTTGTCAAGATTCAGAGAAGATTTCTTGTTGTTGCAACACAGGACAAAATCTGAGCTGCTAGGGTTCATTACTGAATTTGCCAGAGAGATTGCCTAGGGCTAGCCAAACTACTTTAATCCCCTGTAATCACTTATACCTCTGAACCCTAGTACACTGTGATTGGGGCAAAAGCCCCACCACACCCTTGTACTTTTTTTTATTAATATATGACTGTAGGAGCCTCTCCTGCAGTCTTCAACGTTAAAAATAAAAAATAAACACCGTGAGCAGCTCACCTGAAGCAAGATGGCGCCGGCCCCATCGAAGCTGCACTGGTAGCAGTTCCTGATGTCCTCGAAGAACACCTCAAGCCTGTACCTCTGGGAATCGTGATTGAGGTACAGGTCGATGCGCCGCTTCCCCGGGATGACCTCCACGCGGACGCTGTCCCAAGTGTCGGCCGCCTCGAATTCGCGCTCGGCCACGCGGTTGCCGACAAGGAGGCGGGCGTCGGCCACGCGGAGAGAAAGGTCGGGCGCGCGGGGGAGAAGGTCCGCGGGGGCAGGGGAGACGGGGAGGAGGGAGCCGAGAAAGCGGGGTAGGCGACCGGAGGAGGCGAGTTCGGCGGCGAGGATTGCGGTGGCGGTGGAATCGAACTGGACGCTCCCATCGCCTCGACTTAACCAGCCGCGTCGGGCGGCGGCGATCTCGCAGGCGTAGGCTTCGCCGGCACCGGCGACAGCGGAATCGAAGAATGCTAGGAGCTCCTTCGCAACGGCGGAGGGCGGGATATTGGAGACCCGCACCGTGGCCGTGGAGACGGGCGCCGACACCGCCGTCGCCATCGGAATGTAGGGGGCGGGGGCGGGGGCGGGGGCGGGGGCAGAAGGGTTTGGGGGTTCCGGCGGGGTTACCGAGGGCTCTTTGAGTTTTTTGTTGTACTCCGAGCAGGTTTATGTGTCTTCCTTTGTCTCGGAATACTTCAGACTTAATCCTCGTTCGACCCCTTTTCAGTCTTCATTGCATAATTTTGAACTGTAAATTTTGCAAACAGTAGAAAGTATGTTGACAATTAAAATGAGAAAACATTTGCCTGGAAGACACGTGGGTGGAGAAAAGTGAAGACACCGCGCACGTGGGAAGGGGGGTGTGGTTGGGAGGGGAGTCCGGGATGAGAAGGAAATGAGGAAGGCGTGTTCGACGGTGATGGTTGCATTGGTAGTGGAATTGAATTGACTATTCCTGTTGCACCGGCTTAGCCACCCGCTTTGGTTTGTAGGTGTATTTCTTTTTTTACGAAAAGACCCTCAGATCTATTAACCACAGACCAGCAGTACAAGACACCCTTGAAAAAGAAAGAAATTACAACCAGGTCCCTGGGATCTCACACTTCTCCAACCTCCAGGATGGGCCGATGGCGCGCCACTGTAGCCCCGCGGACGGGAAGTCATCGTTGCCAAACATCTCGAAGACGAAGTCACGGTCGCCGGATCTGAAGCCAAAGAACTGAGAGCCCAAACGGCCAGAGGTGCTACTGTCGCCGCCACCACTTTGGTTTGTAGGTGTACACGACCACGGTGAATCAGAAAACTTGAGAAGCTCATCATCACCGAGGGCGGGATATTGGAGTCTCATTGTCATTGTTGGAAAAAGGCGGCAGAGGACGCTATGGGATTGATACTCCATCGAGGTTAAAGGTGAGTAGGAGTTTAGTCATATCCATATGGTTTTGTAGTTGTTCAAAAAAAGTCCATGAGCAGAGTTTTTCAAAAAAAATCAAAACGGCAAGCTCTGTTTACCATGGGGTACTCCTAAAGTATGTTTGCCTTTTCTACAGTTTTTGATGCATGCTTTTAACAATTATTATAACTAACCTAAAATGATACAAAAGAGCATATGACATAAAAAATAGAACACCATTTGTCGTAAAAAGATTAACCCCTTGAAGCATGGTGGGGAAAGTAAAAGGGCTCATACACTTCATAGTCAATCGTCACACACAATCGGTTACCAAAGAGAGTTTTCACAATTTTACTTCAAATTGTCATTATGATATACAATGAGCAAGATGAGGGTATTTTTAAGAAAGAGAATTATCTCACAAAGCAAGACAATGATTAGATACTTGAATGTTGATGCAAAGACTTAGAGGAGTGAAATATGTTGGCAAACAAATTACCGTATGATGGTCTTTTTTGTGCAAGGATGATCTTGCGGTTTTGTGTGAAATTTCGGAGTTTTCAAACATTAAATAAATGGACTGCTTTGCTAAGAAAAATGAATGGATTGGACCGACTTTACTGCTAACTAAACTTATACATAATTCTACCTACTATATGTGCTCGTACTTCGCCATCATGAATTCGAATCAATAGCGGCTAGTTGCCAGCCGATGTTTGCCTCATGCTCTCCTCTCCTCTCCAGCCGATGTTTGCCTCATCCAGACCTGACACGGAGGCGCCATGTTGTGCACGCCCTTAAAACCAAACAATTATATTCCATTTTGGATGGATTTTCTCACGTCTCTTTCCTCCCCTTCGCCTCATGCTGACCATCACCACTAACCTCCACTTCCCTCCACTCCTCTCGTGGCACCGGCATCTCCTCTCTGACCATCGTCGTTGGACAATCGAGATGACCCTCTTAACTCGGTGGTGGTGGGGTGTGTTTGCATACCATTTCGCAAGGAGCGGGCCATACCTTGGAGATCAGATGACCCATGCATCATAGGCCCAACTATGGGTGTGCATGAAGGAAATATGCCCTAGAGGCAATAATAAAGTTATTATTTATTTCCTTATATCATGATAAATGTTTATTATTCATGCTAGAATTGTATTAACCAGAAACATAATACTTGTGTGAATACATAGACAAACAAAGTGTCACTAGTATGCCTCTACTTGACTAGCTCGTTGATCAAAGATGGTTATGTTTCCTAACCATAGACATGATTTTTCATTTGATTAACGGGATCACATCATTAGGAGAATGATATGATTCACTTGACCCATTCCGTTAGCTTAGCACACGATCGTTTAGTATTCTGCTATTGCTTCTTCATGACTTATACATGTTCCTATGACTATGAGATTATGCAACTCCCGTTTACCGGAGGAACACTTTGTATGCTACCAAACGTCACAACGTAACTGGGTGATTATAAAGGTGCTCTACAGGTGTCTTCGAAGGTACTTGTTGGGTTGGCATATTTCGAGATTAGGATTTGTCACTTCGATTGTCAGAGAGGTATCTCTGGGCCCACTCGGTAATGCACATCACTATAAGCCTTGCAAGCGTTGCAACTAATGAGTTAGTTGCGGGATGATGTATTACAGAACGAGTAAAGAGACTTGCCGGTAACGAGATTGAACTATGTATTGAGATACCGATGATCGAATCTCGGGCAAGTAACATACCGATGACAAAGGGAACAACGTATGTTGTTATGCGGTCTGACCGATAAAGATCTTCGTAGAATATGTGGGAGCCAATATGAGCATCCAGGTTCCGCTATTGGTTATTGACCGGAGACGTGTCTTGGTCATGTCTACATAGTTCTTGAACCCGTAGGGTCCGCACGCTTAAAGTTCGATGACGGTTATATTATGAGTTTATGTGTTTTGATGTACCGAAGGTAGTTCGGAGTCCCGGATGAGATCGGGGACATGACGAGGAGTCTCGAAATGGTCAGGACGTAAAGATCGATATATTGGACGACTATATTCGGACATCAGAAAGGTTCCGAGTGATTCGGGTATTTTTCGGAGTACCGGAGAGTTACGGGAATTCGCCGGGGAGTATATGGGCCTTATTGGGCTTTAGGGGAAAGAGAGAGGAGAGGTTGGGCGCCCCCCCCCCCAAGGCCTAGTCCGAATTGGACTTGGGGGAGGGGCTGCGCCCCCTCCTTCCTTCTCTTCTCTCTCCCCTTTCCTTGACTCCTACTCCTACTACTTGGAAGGGGGGAATCCTACTCCCGGTGGGAGTAGGACTCCTCCTAGGGCGCGCCATAGAGAGGGTCGGCCCTCCCCTTCCTCCACTCCTTTATATACGGGGAGGGGGCACCCCTTGGGGACACAACAATTGATCTCTTGATCTCTTAGCCGTGTGCGGTGCCCCCTCCACCATAATCCACCTCGATAATATCGTAGCGGTGCTTAGGCGAAGCTCTGCGTCGGTAGAACATCATCATCGCCACCATGCCGTCGTGCTGACGGAACTCTCCCTCAAAGCTCGGCTGGATCGGAGTTCGAGGGACGTCATCGAGCTGAACGTGTGCTGAACTCGGAGGTGTCGTGCGTTCGGTACTTGATCGGTCAGATCGTGAAGACGTACGACTACATCAACCGCGTTGTGCTAACGCTTCCGCTTTCGGTCTACGAGGGTACGTGGACAACACTCTCCCCTCTCGTTGCTATGCATCACCATGATCTTGCATGTGCGTAGGAATTTTTTGAAATTACTACGTTCCCCAACAGTGCACGCCATTATGGGAGTAGAGGCCAATCAAAACACTTTGCAAGCGAGCCATGTCGAGTGCCCTGTCTCCACAGTGAGCTCGGGCCTGACGAAACTAGGTATAACTCTCCCTAGATCCAACCAATCCAACCCTTCCTCCCCATCCCAGATCTTGATCTCCTCTTCCACCACTTCTAGGTGGTGCCTAGCTAGGGGCTGTCTTCAAATGGTGGGAGGGCATAGTTGGCGGATGAAAGATCCTTCACTCAAGTCGCTGCCTCTCCTCCTTGTCCTGCTACATCGCCTACCATGGCGGATCAGGGTGCGCACTTCAAACGCGGCCATCAGATGGATGGTTTTGGGCGGGGCCCACGGGTTGGCTTACAACGTGGGGTGAGATCACGATGGCGGCTACCACAACTATGTGTGGCAGCGCGAGCCAGACGACAATGGCAACCAAAATTCCTCCAAAAACAAAAAATCTAGCATCGGGAATGCTGGCAGGGAGCGATGGGAGGAGACATCTATGGAAGCTTACAGAGGCACACGCAACATCGTGCAATGGGCGAGAACACCTAGCCTCATGGCAGCACTGTCAAGACCAGCTGGCATCACCAACAAGGTCCACTTCAGCAGGATCCCTCGTTGGCCTGGAAAAATGCTTCACCAACTGCCATGGGTGCTGAGGTTTGCGTAGCTTGTAATGAACTGGGTCATGTTCCTGCGTTTTGACCTCGGGTTGTTTGTGATCGTTGCTGATCAGTTGGTCAACTTCTTCTTGCGTGCAACAATGTGTTACCTTGGGATTGCATTGCGCCTATGTGTGGGTTTCGGGCTAGGGATAGGGTCTTCTATTTACATTCATGATTCTAGTTCTTCTAACCAAGTCAAAGATATGAGCAACAATATTGTCATTTTTGTGATTGAGGGACCAACTCCCTCTAGACAGATTGAGTGGACCTTTAATATATATTTAGGATTTGGGTGGAGATGCGCTACTAGACCAATTGGTCGTGATACCTATGTTATATAATTTTCTAATGGCAAAGAAGTTGAGAAGGCATGTTACAGTGAAAGGATGACCATAAAAAACCCTGGAATGGTTGTATATCCTAGGAATTCTTTGAGCATGTTGGGTCTAAGGGAGTGTTGAACATTACATGGGGTTAATATTGGAAATATTCACATGGATAAAATAAATGAGAAAAATGCATCCTATGTAGGATCGCTGGTGGGTGTTACTCTAGAATTTGACATAGCTACCTTACACAAGCCTGAATCCGCGAGACTTGATGTTGAACATAGAGATGTCGAGAATATTTTTAATGTGATCGAGGGAGTCTAGGAGGACATTTTATGATTTTGTCTACTCTACTGATAAGATCCTTGGGAAAAAACCTAATGATAATGTATCTATTGATGCTCCTAATAAGGATGGTAGTCCTTCTCCTAAGAGATCTAGGACTGCCGAATTTGCTAATATGGACACTAGAGGATCCATTGTTGTTGGCACTTTTTCTGCTCCTTCTAGATTTTTTTTGTGGTAAAAATTATGCTCCTGCGAGATATGAGAATGAGGAAAGGAAGACAATGAGGAAAATAACTCTGATGAAAAGGGTGAAGAGGAAGATAATGAACTTTTCATTAATAAAATGGCTCGGAAAAGGTAAAATGAACAAGACATGTGCTATGAGGTGACGATGACATGTACCTAGGGTAGGGTCCTAGGCCCGACCTACATGCCCTACCCAAGGACACTACATAAGAAGTCCAAGACCTACAAAGTTGGAAAGGAGGTTCCGACTGGAACGACCACATCGAGCAAGTCCCTCGACAGAAGATCCACTTGGTCACTCTACCCCCACTCGACCGCCGCTATTCATTCGGAGTACAAGATTTCACTCGAAGAACAGAAGACCTATAGCCACCCCAGGATGGCAATGGTCAGGCAATCAATCTATCGCTATAAAGATCATTAATTATGGATGTTTCCAGTAACGTTCCCACCTTTATTCTCTCTTTGAACCCTTGCGTAACTGAGGACTGCGAGGGGTCAGCGGACTCTATATAAGCCGCCCCTCCCCTCTTGCACAAGGGTTCGCACCCCCTGTAACTCAACACTCCAAGAAAACAAAGCTCCCGCAGCACCAAGACGTAGGGCTATTTCCTCCTCCGAGAGGGGCCTGAACTCGTAAATCCAAGTGTACAACCTCGTCGTAGCTAGGCTCTGCCCTCTCTTACCTACCCCCTACCTCTACTGTTAGATCCATTCCCACGACAGTTGGCGTCAGTCATGGGCAGGCGTCTCAGCGACTTTCGGCGAGGTTGCATTCTTCGAACTTCTTCGACATGGTTTCCGGCGGCGGACTGTCTCTGGGCCGCGAGATCTTTCTCGGCGCGCTCAGTTTTGTCGCCGACGATTCGGCCTGGCTCCAGGAGGCCCCCCTCGACGTCAAGGCACTCCCTATTCGTGGGGTGGCTCACGAGCGCCTACGGCGTTCTCTTGCGGCAGCCGTCGACTCAGTATCGTTCGGCTCCGGCGGTGTCTTCCCTCCTCGCTACTCGTCGTCGCAAGCGATCCGGTCGCTCGCGGCTCCAGCGGTGGGTGAAACACGCAGTGGATCGTCAGTCATCCACTCTTCAGATCGCGACAATCGAGCCCGATGAGTCTCTCTATGGTTTGTTCGATCTATCGTCCAACCACTCAGATATGCTTTTCGAGTGCGAAAGCAATGATTCGGCAGCAGAAGTACTCGTTATTGGCTCCCAGCGTAGCCCACCCAGATTTCCCCGTGGTGGTGGCAAAAGTGGTGGTCCGTCGCACGTCAACGAAGAGTACTACCCGCAGGCCCTCACCGCAGAGCAAAGGGAGGAACTGCAATGCAGAAATGAGCAGACCCTTCAGACCCCCATCGTTGGGGAGACTGCCGAAGCCAAGGCTTTGGAAGCTGCACGCGTAGCCACTCTGGCTGAACGCGCGCGTCTGGAGGATCTCCAGAAGTCACTCGAAGATCGCGCTCGCAGGCCGCCCCCAAATCCCAGTCGACGGCAACGACAACTCTTTTCGAGTGGATCGCATGATGAGTTTCAGGTATTCTGCACTCCGATTCAGAATGTTACTGCTACTACGTGGATTGCGGATTCCATCCTGTCGTCCCGATCCGAAGTAGGAGAAGGTCTCCGTTAGATCCGAGCTTTGCTCAGAGCGGCCAGGGAACAGAATTCAGTCGTTTCCCAGTTGCACAACAAGATACACAGCAGGTCCGTCAGAGCGGACACGGTCCAGTCTGCTCACAGCCCAAGATCGCCTCTGCGGCCTGAAGATCGTGGTTATCGCCAGGACCAGTACCTGGATCGAGGCCACGGGCAGTTTGATCCTCGACATCACCGTGATGATCGTCGTCGAGTGCCTACGCCCCCTCCGAGGGGTGGTTTGTACGCATCCCGGCGGTATGATGGCAGGCGCCCATACGGCGATGAGAGGAGAAATCCAGTCGACCCCCGAGGGCCTGGGTTTGATGCGAGGTTAGTCCTCATGCAGGGCCTGGTTGACATGGGCAGGGCTCACTGTGAAGTTCTGGATAGAGATCGTCCGAGTGGAAGTGGTGTGTTTGTCTCAGGGCCCGAGTGTTTCAGCAGGGCCATACGAGCCACCGAGATACCACCCAATTTTAGATTGGCCACAGGCGTAAACAAATTCACTGGTGAGTCAAAGCCAGGCACGTGGTTGGAGGATTACCGAGTAGCTGTACAGATTGGTGGAGGCAATGATGATCTTGCCATGAAACACCTGCCCTTGATGCTAGAGGGGTCGGCCCGGGCGTGGTTGAACCAGTTGGCTCCTGCCAGCATCTACAGCTGGAAGACTTGGCCCGAGTGTTTATCAAAATATTTGAAGGCACTTGCAAGCGACCTGTGACACGTCTCCGACGCATCTATAATTTATGAAGTATTCATGCCATGTTTAAAACAATCTTATATGATTTTGGTATGGTTTGATTAGAACTAACCCGGACTGACGTTGTTTTCAGCAGAACTACCGTGGTGTCATTTTTCTGTGCAGAAATAAAAGTTCTCGGAATGGGCTGAAAATTTATGGTGATTTTTTATGGACCAAAAGAGACCCTCGAAGCACCAGAGTTGGGCCCGAAGAGTCCCGAGGTGACGGCAAGGCTGGAGGGCGCGCCACCCCCTACTGAAGGAAATATGCCCTAGAGGCAATAATAAAGTTGTTATTTATATTTCCTTATATCATGATAAATGTTTATTATTTATGCTAGAATTGTATTAACCGGAAACTTAGTACATGTGTGAATACATAGACAAACAGAGTGTCCCTAGTATGCCTGTACTTGACTAGCTCGTTAATCAAAGATGGTTAAGTTTCCTAACCATAGACATGTGTTGTCATTTGATGAACGGGATCACATCATTAGAGAATGATGTGATGGACAAGACCCATCCGTTAGCTTAGCATTAATGATTGTTTAGTTTTATTGCTATTGCTTTCATCATGACTTATACATGTTCCTCTGACTATGAGATTATGCAACTCCCGAATACCAGAGGAACACCTTGTGTGCTATCAAACGTCACAACGTAACTGGGTGATTATAAAGATGCTCTACAGGTGTCTCCGATGGTGTTTGTTGAGTTGGCATAGATCGAGATTAGGATTTGTCACTCAGTGTTTCGGAGAGGTATCTCTGGGCCCTCTCGATAATACACATCACTAAGCCTTGCAAGTAATGTGACTAATGAGTTAGTTGCAGGATGATGCATTACGGAACAAGTAAAGAGACTTGCCGGTAACGAGATTGAACTAGGTATGATGATACCGACAATCGAATCTCGGGCAAGTAACATACCAATGACAAAGGGAACAACGTATGTTGTTATGCGGTTTGACCGATAAAGATCTTTGTAGAATATGTAGGAGCCAATATGAGCATCCAGGTTCCGCTATTGGTTATTGACCGGAGATGTGTCTTAGTCATGTCTACATAGTTCTCGAACCCGTAGGGTCCGCACGCTTAATGTTCGATGACGATTTGTATTATGGGTTATGTGATTTGATGACCGAAGATTGCTCGGAGTCCGGGATGAGATCACGGACATGACGAGGAGTCTCTAAATGGTCGAGAGGTAAAGATTCATATATTGGAAGGTTACATTCGGACACCGGAATGGTTCGGGTTGTTTCAGATGAGTTTCGGAGTACCGGGGTTACCGGAACCCCCCCCCGGGAAGTTCATGTGCCTTCATGGGTGTCGGATTTTGGGTTCCGGCAAAACCCTTAAGGTTCGAACACTGGGGCGTGCGCGAAGATCTCCCCCTCACCGATCACGCTCTCACACACTTCGCGATCTCTAAGCGAGGCACGACGAACTCACAACACACGAGACACAAGATTTATACTGGTTCGGGCCACCGTTGTGGTGTAATACCCTACTCCAGTGTGGTGGTGGTGGATTGCCTCTTGGGCTGAGGATGAACAGTACAAGGGGAAGAACAGCCTCCTGAGGAGAGGTGTTCTTGTGCTTGGTGAACTTGTGGGTGTGAGGATGGAAAGTCGAACCCCCCTCCTAACGTGGTGGTTAGTTCTATTTATAGAGGCCCTGGTCCTCTTCCCAAATATTGAGCGGGAAGGGATGCCACAACGGCCAATTTGAAAGGGGACAACTAGTACAACTTATCCTGACAAAAGTAGTCTTCGCCTGCCAAAGGCGCTGGTGGTGACGCCGTCTTGGGCTCCACGGTGACCTCCGTCTTGCCGTCCCGCTGGTCTTGGTCTCATTGCACCGATATGGAAACCTTTGCCCGATGCCTCGGAACTCCTCGCCTGCGCTTGCCTCCTTAGCACCAAAGTGGAAGCAAGGACACTGTGCGCGCTGGCGCCCGTCTGGCGCCCGCCTGGCCTTGGTCGTCATGGCTCACGTCATGAGATCCTCGCGAGGTTTGCCTCGCCTTGATCTCTCCGCCCCTCGCGAGCTAGCCTGGTGAGGCCGCTCCTGAGGAGGTCTTGCGTCGCCCGCCTTGCGAGGCTTGGCCCCTCGCGAGGGTCTTGAGTGCTAGCTGGTGAAGATGGGCCGTACGGGCCCACTCGCATAGCCACGTCGTGGGCCGCAGGCAGGCAAGTCTGGGGACCCCCGTTCCCAGAACGCCGACAGTAGCCCCCGGTCCCAAGGTGCGCTCGGACTTGGCTTCGAGGCGAAGCCAAAGGGCAAGTGCGGAGCGTTGCGGGCCCCATCAGCCTGCGGCCTTGGTCGTCATGTGGCGGTTGATTGGACGTGGGCGTCTCCGCTTCCCCATGCTGCCTTGATACCCGCCTGGCTAGGCGGCCACCGCGGTCTACACGGTTTCCTTCTCATTGTTGCGGTGCGCTCCCCCAATTCTTCCGCTCCCTCGAAGTTCAGCCCCTTCTCCCAATCCGATCTGAGCTCAGTCCTCCCATCGCCATGGCGCCGGATCAAATGGAGAAAGGGGAGAAGCCCATGTCCTCCGCCGAACTACCTCTGGCCATTGAGCCTGCTGTTGGCAGGTCGCTGGTGCTCAACCAAGAGGCTATGGACAAGGTGCGCCCCATGCTCGCCTCCAGCTTCAATGAGTGGGGAGGGCCGGTGGCCTGGCCTGCGTCTCGAGCTCGTGTCGACAGGACGGCCACCGAGGTCCCATTCTTCATCGACACCCTTTGGGCTGGCTTGGTTCCTCCTTTCTCCGTCTTCTTCAATGCGGTGCTTGCCCATTATCAGATCCACATGCTGCACCTTGATCCCCAATACGTGACCCTTCTCGCCTTCTTCGCCTTTGTTTGCGAGGCCATGATTGGCATTGCTCCTTTCGTGGCCCTTCTCCGCCACTTCTTCTCGTTGCACCTGATTGATCCCCGGCAGAGCTCAAGATGCCTGAGCTTTCAGGCCGTGGCAGCGACGGCCGGCACGGGGATTGATTTCGAGCTTCCACCATCCACGAGCGAGTTTCGGACACGGTGGGTATTTGTGTTGGAAATATGCCCTAGAGGCAATAATAAATGGTTATTATTATATTTCTTTGTTCATGATAATTGTCTATTATTCATGCTATAATTGTATTATCCGGAAATCGTAATACATGTGTGAATACATAGACCACAAAGTGTCCCTAGTAAGCCTCTAATTGACTAGCTCGTTGATCAACAGATAGTCATGGTTTCCTGACTATGGACATTGGATGTCATTGATAACGGGATCACATCATTAGGAGAATGATGTGATGGACAAGACCCAATCCTAAGCATAGCATAAAAGATCGTGTAGTTTCGTTTGCTAGAGCTTTTCCAATGTCAAGTATCTTTTCCTTAGACCATGAGATCGTGCAACTCCCGGATACCGTAGGAGTGCTTTGGGTGTGCCAAACGTCACAACGTAACTGGGTGACTATAAAGGTGTACTACGGGTATCTCCGAAAGTGTCTGTTGGGTTGGCACGGATCGAGACTGGGATTTGTCACTCCGTGTGACGGAGAGGTATCTCTGGGCCCACTCGGTAATGCATCATCATAATGAGCTCAATGTGACTAAGGCATTAGTCACGGGATCATGCATTGCGGTACGAGTAAAGAGACTTGCCGGTAACGAGATTGAACAAGGTATTGGGATACCGACGATCGAATCTCGGGCAAGTAACATACCGATTGACAAAGGGAATTGCATACGGATTGATTGAATCCTCGACACCGTGGTTCATCCGATGAGATCATCGTGGAACATGTGGGAGCCAACATGGGTATCCAGATCCCGCTGTTGGTTATTGACCAGAGAGGCGTCTCGGTCATGTCTGCATGTCTCCCGAACCCGTAGGGTCTACACACTTAAGGTTCGGTGACGCTAGGGTTGTAGAGATATATGTATGCGGAAACCCGAAAGTTGTTCGGAGTCCCGGATGAGATCCCGGACGTCACGAGAGGTTCCGGAATGGTCCGGAGGTGAAGAATTATATATAGGAAGTCCAGTTTCGGCCACCGGGAAAGTTTCGGGGGTTACCGGTATTGTACCGGGACCACCGGAAGGGTCCCGGGGGTCCACCGGGTGGGGCCACCTATCCCGGAGGGCCCCGTGGGCTGAAAGTGGAAGGGAACCAGCCCTTAGTGGGCTGGGGCGCCCCCCTTGGGCCTCCCCCATGCGCCTAGGGTTGGGAACCCTAGGGGGGAGTTCCCCCTTGCCTTGGGGGGCAAGGCAACCCCTTTCCCCCTTGTGGCCGCCGCCCCCCCTTGAGATCCCATCTCTTGGGGCCGGCGCCCCCCAGGGGGCCTATATAAAGGGGGGGAGGGAGGGCAGCACACAACAGCCTTGGGCGCCTCCCTCCTCCCCTGCAACACCTCTCTCTCTCGCGCGCAGAAGCTTAGCGAAGCCCTGCTGAGACCCGCTACATCCACCACCACGCCGTCGTGCTGCTGGATCTCCATCAACCTCTCCTTCCCCCTTGCTGGATCAAGAAGGAGGAGACGTCGCTGCACCATACGTGTGTTGAACGCGGAGGTGCCGTCCGTTCGGCACTCAGTCATCGGTGATTTGGATCACGGCGAGTACGACTCCGTCATCCACGTTCATTGGAACGCTTCCACTCGCGATCTACAAGGGTATGTAGATGCACTCCTTTCCCCTCATTTCTAGTATACTCCATAGATGCATCTTGGTGAGCGTAGGAAAATTTTGAAATTATGCTACGATTCCCATCAGTGGCATCATGAGCCAGGCCTATGCGTAGTTACTATGCACGAGTAGAACACAAAGCAGTTGTGGGCGTTGAGTTTGCCAATTCTTCTTGCCGCTACTAGTCGTTTCTTGTTTCGGCGGCATTGTAGGATGAAGCGGCCCGGACCGACCTTACACGTACGCTTACGTGAGACAGGTTCCACCGACTGACATGCACTAGTTGCATAAGGTGGCTAGCGGGTGTCTGTCTCTCCTACTTTAGTCGGAACAGATTCGATGAAAAGGGTCCTTATGAAGGGTAAATAGAAATTGGCAAATCACGTTGTGGTCATACGTAGGTAAGAAAACGTTCTTGCTAGAAACCTACAAACCACGTAAAAACTTGCAACAACAATTAGAGGACGTCTAACTTGTTTTTGCAGCAAGTGCTATGTGATGTGATATGGCCAGAAGATGTGATGAATGATATATGTGATGTATGAGATTGATCATATTCTTGTAATAGGAATCACGACTTGCATGTCGATGAGTATGACAACCGGCAGGAGCCATAGGAGTTGTCTTTATTATTTTGCATGACCTGCGTGTCATTGAATAACGCCATGTAAATTACTTTACTTTGTTGCTAAACGGGTTAGCCATAGAAGTAGAAGTAATCGTTGGCGTGACAACTTCATGAAGACACAATGATGGAGATCATGATGATGGAGATCATGGTGTCATGCCGGTGACAAAGATGATCATGGTGCCCCGAAGATGGAGATCAAAGGAGCATGATGATATTGGCCATATCATGTCACTATTTGATTGCATGTGATGTTTATCATGTTTTTGCATCTTATTTGCTTAGAACGACGGTAGCAAGTAGGATGATCCCTTATAATAATTTCAAGAAAGTGTTCACCCTAACTGTGCACCGTTGCGAAGGTTCGTTGTTTCGAAGCACCACGTGATGATCGGGTGTGATAGATTCTAACGTTCGAATACAACGGGTGTTGACGAGCCTAGCATGTACAGACATGGCCTCGGAACACACGCAATACACTTAGGTTGACTTGACGAGCCTAGCATGTACAGACATGGCCTCGGAACACGGAGGACCGAAAGGTCGAGCATGAGTCGTATAGAAGATACGATCAACATGGAGATGTTCACCGATCTTGACTAGTCCGTCTCACGTGATGATCGGACACGGCCTAGTTAAACTCGGATCATGTTTCACTTAGATGACGAGAGGGATGTCTATCTAAGTGGGAGTTCATTAAATAATTCGATTATATGAACTTAATTATCATGAACTTAGTCTAAAATCTTTACACTATGTATTGTAGATCAAATGGCCAACGTTGTCCTCAATTTCAACGCGTTCCTAGAGAAAACCAAGCTGAAAGATGATGGCAGCAACTATACGGACTGGGTCCGGAACCTGAGGCTCATCCTCATAGTAGCCAAGAAAGATTATGTCTTAGAAGCACCGCTAGGTGAAGCACCAATCCCAGAGAACCAAGACGTTATGAACGCTTGGCAGCAGCATGCTGATGATTACTCCCTCGTTCAGTGCGGCATGCTTTACAGCTTAGAACCGGGTCTCCAAAAGCGTTTTGAGAAACATGGAGCATATGAGATGTTCGAAGAGCTGAAACTGGTTTTCAAGCTCATGCCCGGGTCGAGAGATATGAAGTCTCCGACAAGTTCTTCAGCTGTAAAATGGAGGAGAACAGTTCTGTTAGTGAGCACATACTCAGAATGTCTGGGTTGCACAACCGCTTGTCTCAGCTGGGAGTTAATCTCCCGGATGACGCGGTCATTGACAGAATCCTCCAGTCGCTTCCACCAAGCTACAAGAGCTTTGTGATGAACTACAATATGCAGGGGATGGAAAAGACCATTCCCGAGGTATATTCAATGCTGAAATCAGCGGAAGGGGAGATCAAAAAAGAACATCAAGTGTTGATGGTGAATAAAACCACTAAGTTCAAGAAGGGTAAGAAGAACTTCAAGAAGGACGGCAAGGGAGTTGCCGCGCCCGGTAAACCAGTTACCGGGAAGAAGTCAAAGAATGGACCCAAGCCCGAGACTGAGTGCTTTTATTGCAAGGGAAGTGGTCACTGGAAGCGGAACTGCCCCAAATATTTAGCGGACAAGAAGAAGGCTGGCAACACCCAAGGTATATGTGATATACAAGTAATTGATGTGTACCTTACCAGTACTCGTAGTAGCTCCTGGGTATTTGATACCGGTGCGGTTGCTCATATTTGTAACTCAAAGCAGGAACTACGGAATAAACGGAGACTGGCAAAGGACGAGGTGACGATGCGCGTCGGGAATGGTTCCAAGGTCGATGTGATCGCCGTTGGCACGCTACCTCTGCATCTACCCACGGGATTAGTTTTAAACCTCAATAATTGTTATTTAGTGCCAGCTTTGAGCATGAACATTGTATCTGGATCTCGTTTAATTCGAGATGGCTACTCATTTAAATCTGAGAATAATGGTTGTTCTATTTATTTGAGAGATATGTTTTATGGTCATGCCCCGCTGGTCAATGGTTTATTTTTGATGAATCTCGAACGTGATGTTACACATGTTCATAGTGTGAATACCAAAAGATGTAAAGTTGATAACGATAGTCCCACATACTTGTGGCACTGCCGCCTTGGTCACATTGGTGTCAAGCGCATGAAGAAGCTCCATGCAGATGGACTTTTGGAGTCTCTTGATTACGAATCATTTGACACGTGCGAACCATGCCTCATGGGTAAGATGACCAAGACTCCATTCTCCGGAACAATGGAGCGAGCAACCAACTTATTGGAAATCATACATACCGATGTGTGCGGTCCAATGAGTGTTGAGGCTCGTGGAGGATATCGTTATGTTCTCACTCTCACTGGTGATTTAAGTAGATATGGGTATGTCTACCTAATGAAACACAAGTCTGAAACCTTTGAAAAGTTCAAGGAATTTCAGAGTGAAGTCGAGAATCAACGTGACAGGAAAATAAAATTCTTACGATCAGATCGTGGTGGAGAATATTTAAGTCACGAATTTGGTACACACTTAAGGAAATGTGGAATAGTTTCACAACTCACGCCGCCTGGAACACCTCAGAGAAATGGTGTGTCCGAACATCGTAATCGCACTCTATTGGATATGGTGCGATCTATGATGTCTCTTACCGATTGACCGCTCTCATTTTGGGGTTATGCTTTAGAGACTGCTGCATTACTTTAAATAGGGCTCCGTCAAAATCCGTTGAGACGACACCGTATGAATTATGGTTTGGGAAGAAACCTAAGCTGTCGTTTCTAAAAGTTTGGGGATGCGATGCTTATGTCAAGAAATTTCAACCTGAAAAGCTCGAACCCAAGTCGGAAAAATGCGTCTTCATAGGATACCCTAAGGAAACTATTGGGTATACCTTCTACCTTAGATCCGAGGGCAAGATCTTCGTTGCCAAGAACGGGTCCTTTCTAGAGAAGGAGTTTCTCTCGAAAGAATTGAGTGGGAGGAAAGTGGAACTTGATGAGGTGATAGTCACCCCTTCCGAACCGGAAAGTAGCGCAGCGCGGGAAAATGTTCCTGAGGTGCCTACACCGACTGGGGAGGAAGTTAATGATGATGATCATGAAGCTTCAGATCAAGTTACTGAACTTCGTAGGTCCACAAGGACACGTTCCGCACCAGAGTGGTACGGCAACCCTGTCCTGGAAATCATGTTGTTAGACAACGGTGAACCTTCGAACTATGAAGAAGCGATGGCGGGCCCGGATTCCGACAAATGGCTAGAAGCCATGAAATCCGAGATAGAATCCATGTATGAAAACAAAGTATGGACTTTGACTGACTTGCCCGATGAGCGGCGAGCCATAGAAAACAAATGGATCTTTAAGAAGAAGACGGACGCAGATGGTAATGTGACCATCTACAAAGCTCGACTTGTCGCTAAGGGTTATCGACAAGTTCAAGGGGTTGACTACGATGAGACTTTCTCACCCGTAGCGAAGCTGAAGTCCGTCCGAATCATGTTAGCAATTGCCGCATACTATGATTATGAGATATGGCAGATGGACGTCAAAACGGCATTCCTTAACGGCTTCCTTAAGGAAGAGTTGTATATGATGCAGCCAGAAGGTTTTGTCGATCCTAAGAATGCTAACAAAGTATGCAAGCTCCAACGCTCAATCTATGGGCTGGTGCAAGCATCTCGGAGTTGGAACATTCGCTTTGATGAGATGATCAAAGCGTTTGGGTTTACACAGACTTATGGAGAAGCCTGTGTTTACAAGAAAGTGAGTGGGAGCTCTGTAGCATTTCTCATATTATATGTGGATGACATACTATTGATGGGAAATGATATAGAATTCTTGGAAAGTATAAAGGCCTATTTGAATAAGTGTTTTTCAATGAAGGACCTTGGAGAAGCTGCTTATATATTAGGCATCAAGATCTATAGAGATAGATCAAGACGCCTCATTGGTCTTTCACAGAGTACATACCTTGACAAGATATTGAAGAAGTTCAATATGGATCAGTCCAAGAAGGGGTTCTTGCCTGTATTGCAAGGTGTGCAATTGAGCACGGCTCAATGCCCGACCACGGCAGAAGATATAGAAGAGATGAGTGTCATCCCCTATGCCTCGGCCATAGGGTCTATTATGTATGCCATGCTGTGTACCAGACCTGATGTAAACCTTGCCGTAAGTTTGGTAGGAAGGTACCAAAGTAATCCCGGCAAGGAACACTGGACAGCGGTCAAGAATATCCTGAAGTACCTGAAGAGGACTAAAGATATGTTTCTCGTTTATGGAGGTGACGAAGAGCTCGTCGTAAAGGGTTACGTCGACGCTAGCTTCGACACAGATCTGGATGACTCGAAGTCACAGACCGGATACGTGTATATTTTGAATGGAGGAGCAGTAAGCTGGTGCAGTTGCAAGCAAAGCGTCGTGGCGGGATCTACATGTGAAGCGGAGTACATGGCAGCCTCGGAGGCAGCACAGGAAGCAGTCTGGATGAAGGAGTTCATTACCGACCTAGGGGTGATTCCCAATGCGTCGGGCCCAATGACTCTCTTCTGTGACAACACTGGAGCTATTGCCCTTGCGAAGGAGCCCAGGTTTCACAGGAAGACCAGGCATATCAAGCGTCGCTTCAACTCCATTCGTGAAAGTGTTCAAAATGGAGACATAGATATTTGTAAAGTACATACGGACCTGAATGTAGCAGATCCGTTGACTAAACCTCTCCCTAGGGCAAAACATGATCAACACCAGGACGCAATGGGTGTTCGATTCATCACAATGTAACTAGATTATTGACTCTAGTGCAAGTGGGAGACTGTTGGAAATATGCCCTAGAGGCAATAATAAATGGTTATTATTATATTTCTTTGTTCATGATAATTGTCTATTATTCATGCTATAATTGTATTATCCGGAAATCGTAATACATGTGTGAATACATAGACCACAAAGTGTCCCTAGTAAGCCTCTAGTTGACTAGCTCGTCGATCAACAGATAGTCATGGTTTCCTGACTATGGACATTGGATGTCATTGATAACGGGATCACATCATTAGGAGAATGATGTGATGGACAAGACCCAATCCTAAGCATAGCATAAAAGATCGTGTAGTTTCGTTTGCTAGAGCTTTTCCAATGTCAAGTATCTTTTCCTTAGACCATGAGATCGTGCAACTCCCGGATACCGTAGGAGTGCTTTGGGTGTGCCAAACGTCACAACGTAACTGGGTGACTATAAAGGTGTACTACGGGTATCTCCGAAAGTGTCTGTTGGGTTGGCACGGATCGAGACTGGGATTTGTCACTCCGTGTGACGGAGAGGTATCTCTGGGCCCACTCGGTAATGCATCATCATAATGAGCTCAATGTGACTAAGGCATTAGTCACGGGATCATGCATTGCGGTACGAGTAAAGAGACTTGCCGGTAACGAGATTGAACAAGGTATTGGGATACCGACGATCGAATCTCGGGCAAGTAACATACCGATTGACAAAGGGAATTGCATACGGATTGATTGAATCCTCGACACCGTGGTTCATCCGATGAGATCATCGTGGAACATGTGGGAGCCAACATGGGTATCCAGATCCCGTTGTTGGTTATTGACCAGAGAGGCGTCTCGGTCATGTCTGCATGTCTCCCGAACCCGTAGGGTCTACACACTTAAGGTTCGGTGACGCTAGGGTTGTAGAGATATATGTATGCGGAAACCCGAAAGTTGTTCGGAGTCCCGGATGAGATCCCGGACGTCACGAGAGGTTCCGGAATGGTCCGGAGGTGAAGAATTATATATAGGAAGTCCAGTTTCGGCCACCGGGAAAGTTTCGGGGGTTACCGGTATTGTACCGGGACCACCGGAAGGGTCCCGGGGGTCCACCGGGTGGGGCCACCTATCCCGGAGGGCCCCGTGGGCTGAAAGTGGAAGGGAACCAGCCCTTAGTGGGCTGGGGCGCCCCCCTTGGGCCTCCCCCATGCGCCTAGGGTTGGGAACCCTAGGGGGGAGTTCCCCCTTGCCTTGCGGGGCAAGGCAACCCCTTTCCCCCTTGTGGCCGCCGCCCCCCTTGAGATCCCATCTCTTGGGGCCGGCGCCCCCCAGGGGGCCTATATAAAGGGGAGGAGGGAGGGCAGCACACAACAGCCTTGGGCGCCTCCCTCCTCCCCTGCAACACCTCTCTCTCTCGCGCGCAGAAGCTTAGCGAAGCCCTGCCGAGACCCGCTACATCCACCACCACGCCGTCGTGCTGCTGGATCTCCATCAACCTCTCCTTCCCCCTTGCTGGATCAAGAAGGAGGAGACGTCGCTACACCGTACGTGTGTTGAACGCGGAGGTGCCGTCCGTTCGGCACTCGGTCATCGGTGATTTGGATCACGGTGAGTACGACTCCGTCATCCACGTTCATTGGAACGCTTCCGCTCGCGATCTACAAGGGTATGTAGATGCACTCCTTTCCCCTCGTTGCTAGTATACTCCATAGATGCATCTTGGTGAGCGCAGGAAAATTTTAAAATTATGCTACGATTCCCATCAATTTGTTGATGTCGGAGTGGTCAGCCCCCTACTCTCTTCTCCGTCGGCGCCCGCCATTCCTAACTCCGGTTGGTGCCACCAAAGGCTTGCCGATTCGCGCCTTGTCTCCGTTTGGCTCAGGCTGAAGAGGCTGAAAGACCTTGGCGTGACTGCGCCTATGGTGGTGAAGGAGTTCGTCCGGCACCGAATCGCTCCGCTTCAGCGCCACTCTCGACTGATGTGGCCCTTGCTCAACAGCAAGGACCACATGAGACTTCAGGAGTCCGGGCTCCCCCTTGAGGCGCGGCGAACGGTGCTCAAGGTCCTGACGGGTGTCCCGTTGCCAGACGACATGCCAGGGAAGAGTTCCCTCCTGTACCGCTGCTTGAACAAGGTGAAATTTGTGGAGCAGATGCCCTCCTTCGATGAGTGGGGGCTGCATCCAGTCGGCCTCGTGGGGCCCCGTGAGAACCCCATCATCGTGGTTCCTCTCCTTGCCACCATCCCCGACCTTGCCCCAAGAGTGGACGCTGGGAGGCAAGCACCGTCGGAGGCTGGGGGCGCGGGTGCCGATGTGTCGACGCTGCCTGAGGCTCCCGAGGCGTCATCCTCGGGAACCCGTGATCCCCGCGCTGGGGCGGCAGCTGCAGGGGTGATGCAGTCCGCTGCTCCTAAGGTCGAAGCTCCTGAAGCCTCGTCGGGTCGTCGCGAGGCGGAGCCCGATAGCTTCCCCCAGCTTGGCGCTCCTGTGGCGGTCTCCTTGGGTGCTTCTCCAGTTGCGCCCCGCGATGGTCGCCACGTCCAGCACTTCGGCCGGCTTCGCGTGGACTTTGAGGAGCTCCGCAAGAGGAAGGGATCCCCAAGTTGCAGCCGCGGCGCCTTCGGGCCGTTGAAACGGTGGAAGTACATCGCCATTGATGAGCAAGTACCTTGTCTCTGTCATTCCTTGTGCGCCGCTCCCTTCCTGACAATGGTTCCCTAGGATCCCTTCTGCCAAGGCCGGGGGGCCTCCCGAGGGGCATCCCCCTCTCGCTTCATGTGACAGCCTTTGGCCCTTTCTTTTTCTTTTGTTTTTCTGAGGTTTTTGCTTGAGTTTTCTTTTTCCGTGGCTTTGTGGTCTGGAAACTGAAGAAGATGCCCTCTTCTTTGTTTCCAGAGTGGCTTTTCATTCCCAAATCTTTCCCTAGACCCTGTCATTTTCATCCTAGCCTAGATCCCAATATTCTTTTTATTGGGAATATTCCTTTTCTATTAAAGGAATAACTCAAATTGCCCTAGGTTGTGAAGCAACCTTTATTTCCATCACTCCTAAAATTCCCAAATAATTCTCATAAATTTTTTGGGTCATATATTTCTCAAATATGGCAAAATATTTCATTTGTCATGTTTATAATCATGCTCAAATAATTCATTTCCTATTCTGCCCTAAATGGCACATTGTGAAGCAAGTGCTAATTTCATTTTCCCAATTGACCTCAAACTCCTTGGACACCTTTTCCTGTCCATATCATTGCCACATGCCAAAATGCAACCTCATTTACCTAGTAATTATTTAATTGTGATTTTCCAAAGTTTCTATCCAGAAAGAAGCTTTGTGAAGGAGGTGCAAGCTAGGCATATCCAAATGAGTTGACATTTTGCATGATCCCTCATATCATCATATCATAGCCCTCCACAAAAGTAGAGATCATTTCATTCCTCCATGTGAGCTCATCTTCAATTCTTTGATTCTGTCCAAAATTTCAGTTTGTGAAGCAAGTATACTTTATCTTGCTCCATTATGGCTGCCAATTTTTTTAGGCCTTCTATTATCCATATAACCTACCTCCACCCATTTTGGGCATGGTTCATCAAGCCATTATTCCTCTAGAAGTTTTGCAAGTTTTTGTCCAGAGGAGATGTTTGTGAAGTAAGTACCAGTTTGGCTTGGCCAATTGGTATGAGACTTTTTAAGCATCTTCATCGGACCAAATTACTCTGCCTTGCCCAATTTGAGCTCAATTTGACACTCCATGTGAGTGCATCATCCTAATCTAGTTTCTGGACCAGTTTATGTGGTTGTTAAGAAACTACATTAAATCTTGATCCTAATCCTCTCCAAGTTACCAGGGTGAAAGTCCTTCTTACCCTAAACCTACCAGACAACTCCATTGCTTCCAAACTCCTTCCTATTGATCAGCAGTTCTACTCCAAGTTTACTGCAGTAAACTTCAGAGCTTAATTACCATTCAACCGGAGATCTTGTCACTGAACTACCACCTCAGTTGTAACCTCCCCTGGATGAACTACGCACTAGACAACGTTTGCAAGCCTTTGGAACTTTCTCCTCGCCATCTCACGCGGTCACCACCTCTCTGGCATGCCATGGCCGCGTCCAGGATGGATTCTTGCTCGGGCCCCTCTCCCTCTCGTCGTCTTCACGCTCTTGAGCATGTCTCACCGTTTTACCGCGTCGTTGCCGTACTCCTGGAGCCATTTCCCTTCCGTCAGCCCCTCCGTCAGCTCTCGTCGCCGCGCGCCCACGGACGCACTGTGGCCGACCGAGCTTTAATGGCGCCGTGGCAGCTTCTCCTCTGCGCCCTCGGCCCCTCCTTCCCTGTACACCTCTGTAGCTCGTCCGCACTCCCCCTCGTCGTGTTCCCGTGCTCGCTGAGCCTCGCCAGAGCTTTGGCCGAGCTCGAACGGCGCACTCGGCCACGGCCTCCTCACCCGGCTATAAATAGTCCTCCCCCGAGCCGTTCGATCACACCACCAGCCTCACAACCCTCCTCTAGTCCTCCCCGGCCTCTCCCTCGAGCTCCAGAGCCTCTCCTCGCTGCCCTATGCCCCCATGGCCGCCGTGTCCACTCTCGGCCTCCTCCTAAATTCGCGGCCACCATAGCCCTACCTTCCCCTAGCTACCACCCTCGGCCTCCAGAGAGTGCGGAGAACCTCCATGCTCTCTCTCCACCTTGCCGGAGCACCCCTAGGGCCGTGCCCCGAGAACGGTCGCCGCCCTCTGCCGCCTCCCTGTCGCCGTGAGCCCCGTCGCCCCTAGTCCTCCCCGGCGCTCTCTTATCGTCTGGATGGACGCGGCACTCCGCCCCGAACCGGCCGGTGCTCTCGCTTGAGCCTGGGACGACCGGAGCTGCCCGCCCCGTCGCCGGTCTCCTCCATGCCTCCCTCCTCTATTTCCATCGGGGCGCAGTGAGGAGGAGAAAGAAGACAGGAGCGAGGCGGGCCCCGCTCCTCTTCCCTGACCCCACCCGTCAGCCGCACAAACCTCGGCCCCGCCTCTGCACGCGTTGACCCGGTCGGCCGACGTGGATAACTGACGGGTCCCACCCCGCGGGACCCGCACGGCAGCGGCCCCAAGCCCGGCCCCGCCACTGTCCACGTGGATAAGTGGAAGCGTACTTCGCAGAAGTACGTTTTCGCCTTCAGTAAGCGTATTTGTCTTCTACTCCAGCCGTAAGTTCGCTTTCATAGTTTGAAAACGTTTTCTCCTTAGGCGCCTTCTATTTTCTCACTCAGGGGCCTGTTTGTAGAGATTCTTTTACATATCGGTCCCTGAACTTCGTCGGGCTATAACTTTTTGCTCGCAACTCCAAATGAGGTGATTCCAAAGCCCACGTCTTCGTTTCATCGAGCCCGTTCTGTTGGTTTCATTTTCACTATGGTTTGACACTGTGAAAATGACCTTTTTTCCCTTGCACGTAAACAGCCCCTCCGAGAGAGAACTGTTTCTGGCAAGTCTTTCCGCGGCTTCACCGCACTTCTCCCCGATGCCTTCTTCATCCCCAGGCAAGCCACAATACGCACTTGCATGATAGTCATGCAGTAGCCATGGTTTTCAACATGAATATTTATTAAATGATGGCTTGTTTAAAATATGGTTATCGTTGTTTCGGTAATGCTTCTGGGTTAGTGCTTACTTGCTTGCTATGTTGTTATGCACCTGGTTATCATGCCCTGCTAGTTGCTAGTATTACTTTCATATTTCCATGCTTGATAGTAGTACATGTTGGGTTGGTCATGTTCTTCGGTGCATGACTAACGTCGGTTACCGAGTACTGTTAATATGCGTTGTTGCTTTGCTGTTAGTTGGTTAAGTGTTACCCGGTAATGTTATTGATGAGTTCTTGCATGGTATTTATGGTTATGCTAGTGGTCATGTTATACTATGAGTAGTGTTGCACTTGTAATATTTATGCTCGTCATTATGCCATGTTCAGTTGGAGATTATTCATAGTTGATATGGTGGATAGTTATGTTGCATCCCGTGCTTATATTGATATCATGCTCATGCTTTGTATATGCATCATGTTATTTTATCATGGCTCAGCATATTGCATTCAAGTTTAATCGGATTTAATTGAACTTGAACAACTGTTGGCTGAGTCATGGTGCCACCATATCGAAACTGACCAGTGCAACCACGCTTACCTTTATGGGAAGGTCCTAACTGGGTCTATTGTCGTGCCTCTCGCCGGTGCCTGAAGGAAATATGCCCTAGAGGCAATAATAAAGTATTATTTATTTCCTTGTATCATGATAAATGTTTATTATTCATGCTAGAATTGTATTAACCGGAAACATAATACATGTGTGAATATATAGACAAACAGAGTGTCACTAGTATGCCTCTACTTGACTAGCTCGTTAATCAAAGATGGTTATGTTTCCTAGTCATAGACATAAGTTGTCATTTTATTAACGAGATCACCTCATTAGGAGAATGACGTGATTGACTTGACCCATTCCGTTAGGTTAGCACTCGATCGTTTAGTATGTTGCTATTGCTTTCTTCATGACTTATACATGTTCCTATGACTATGAGATTATGCAACTCCCGTTTACCGGAGGAACACTTTGTGTGCTATCAAACGTCACAACGTAAATGGGTGATTATAAAGGTGCTCTACAGGTGTCTCCAAAGGTACTTGTTGGGTTGGCGTATTTCGAGATTAGGATTTGTCACTCCAATTGTCGGAGAGGTATCTCTGGGCCCACTCGGTAATGCACATCACTATAAGCCTTGCAAGCATTGTGACTAATGAGTTAGTTGCGGGATGATGTGTTACGGAACGAGTAAAGAGACTTGCCGGTAACGAGATTGAACTAGGTATCGAGATACCGACGATCAACTCTCGGGCAAGTAACATACCGGTGACAAAGGGAACAACGTATGTTGTTATGCGGTCTGACCGATAAAGATCTTCGTAGAATATGTGGGAGCCAATATGGGCATCCAGGTCCCGCTATTGGTTATTGACCGGAGACGTGTCTCGGTCATGTCTACATAGTTCTCGAACCCGTAGGGTCCGCACGCTTAACGTTACGATGACAATTTTATTGAGTTTTGATGTACCGAAGGAGTTCGGAGTCCCGGATGAGATCGGGGATATGACGAGGAGTCTCGAAATGGTCGAGACGTAAAAATCGATATATTGGACGACTATATTCGGACTTCGGAAAGGTTCCGAGTGATTCGGGTATTTTTCGGAGTACCGGAGAGTTACGGGAATTCGTATTGGGCCTTAATGGGCCTTACGGGAAAGGAGAGAAAGGCCTCAAAAGGTGGCCGCACCCCTCCCCATGGTCTGGTCCGAATTGGACTAGGGAAGGGGGGCGCACCCTTCCTTCTTTCTCCTTCCCCCTTCCCTTCTCCTACTCCCACAAGGAAAGGAGGAGTCCTACTCCCGGTGGGAGTAGGACTCCCCCCTATGGCGCGCCTCTCCCCTTGGCCGGCTGCCTCCCCCTTGCTCCTTTATATACGGGGGCAGGGGGGCACCCCAGAGACACAACAATTGATCCTTGAGATCTCTTAGCCGTGTGCGGTGCCCCCCTCCACCATATTACACCTCGATAATACCGTTGCGGAGCTTAGGCGAAGCCCTGCGTCGGTGGAACATCATCATCGTCACCACGCCGTCGTGCTGACGAAAATCTCCCTCAACACTCGGCTGGATCGGAGTTCGAGGGACGTCATCGAGCTGAATGTGTGTAGAACTCGGAGGTGCCGTACGTTCGGTACTTGATCGGTCGGATCGTGAAGACGTACGGCTACATCAACCGCGTTGTGATAACGCTTCCGCTGTCGGTCTACGAGGGTACGTGGACAACACTCTCCCCTCTCGTTGCTATGCATCACCATGATCTTGCGTGTGCGTAGGAAATTTTTTGAAATTACTACGTTCCCCAACAGTGGCATCCGAGCCTGGTTTTATGCGTTGATGCTATGCACGAGTAGAACACAAGTGAGTTGTGGGTGATATAAGTCATACTGCTTACCAGCATGTCATACTTTGGTTCAGCGGTATTGTGAGATGAAGCGGCCCGGACCGACATTACGCGTACACTTACGCGAGACTGGTTTCACCGTTGCGAGCACTCGTTGCTTAAAGGTGACCGGCGGGTGTCTGTCTCTCTCACTTTAGTTGAACCGAGTGTGGCTACGCCCGGTCCTTGCGAAGGTTAAAACAGCACCAACTTGACAAACTATCGTTGTGGTTTTGATGCGTAGGTAAGAACGGTTCTTGCTAAGCCCGTAGCAGCCACGTAAAATATGCAACAACAAAGTAGAGGACGTCTAACTTGTTTTTGCAGGGCATGTTGTGATGTGATATGGTCAAGACATGATGTGATATAATGTGTTGTATGAGATGATCATGTTTTGTAACCGAGTTATCGGCACCTGGCAGGAGCCATATGGTTGTCGCTTTATTGTATGAGATGCAATCGCCACGTAATAGTTTTACTTTATCACTAAGCGGTAGCGATAGTCGTAAAAGCAATAAGTTGGCGAGACGACAACGATGCTACGATGGAGATGAAGGTGTCGCGCCGGTGACGATGGTGATCATGACGATGCTTCGGAGATGGAGATCACAAGCACGGTGCTTCGGACATGGAGATCACAAGCACAAGATGATGATGGCCATATCATATCACTTATATTGATTGCATGTGATGTTAATCCTTTATGCATCTTATCTTGCTTTGTTTGACGGTAGCATTATAAGATGATCCTTCACTAAATTATCAAAGTATAAGTGTTTTCCCTGAGTATGCACCGTTGCGAAAGTTCTTCGTGCTGAGACACCACGTGATGATCGGGTGTGATAGGCTCTACGTTCAAATACAACGGGTGCAAAACAGTTGCACACGCGGAATACTCAGGTTAAACTTGACGAGCCTAGCATATAACAGATATGGCCTTGGAACACGGAGACCGAAAGGTCGAGCGTGAATCATATAGTAGATATGATCAACATAGTGATGTTCACCATTGAAACTACTCCATCTCACGTGATGATCGGACATGGTTTAGTTGATATGGATCACGTGATCACTTAGAGGATTAGAGGGATGTCTATCTAAGTGGGAGTTCTTAAGTAATATGATTAATTGAACTTGAATTTATCATGAACTTAGTACCTGATAGTATTTTGCTTGTCTATGTTAATTGTAGATAGATGGCCCGTGCTGTTGTTCCGTTGAATTTTAATGCGTTTCTTGAGAAAGCAAAGTTGAAAGATGATGGTAGCAATTACACGGACTGGGTCCGTAACTTGAGGATTATCCTCATTGCTGCACAGAAAAATTATGTCCTTGATGCACCGCTAGGTGACAGACCTATTGCAGGAGCAGATGCAGACGTTATGAACGTTTGGCTAGCTCAATATGATGACTACTTGATAGTTTAGTGCACCATGCTGAACAGCTTAGAATCAGGACTTCAAAGACGTTTTGAACGTCATGGAACATATAAGATGTTCCAGGAGTTGAAGTTAATATTTCAAGCAAATACCCGAGTTGAGAGATATGAAGTCTCCAACAAGTTCTATAGCTAAAAGATGGAGGAGAATCGCTCAACTAGTGAGCATGTGCTCAGATTGTCTGGGCACTACAATCACTTGAATCAAGTGGGAGTTAATCTTCCAGATAAAATAGTGATTGACAGAATTCTCTAGTCACCATCACCAAGTTAGTAGAACTTCGTGATGAACTATAGTATGCAAGGGATGACGAAAGTAATTCCCGAGCTCTTCGTGATGCTGAAATCGACGAAGGTAGAAATCAAGAAAAACATCAAGTGTTGATAGTTGACGAGACCACTAGTTTCAAGAAAAGGGCAAAGGGAAGAAGGGGAACTTCAAGAAGAACGGCAAGCAAGTTGCTGCTCAAGTGAAGAAGCCTAAGTCTGGTCCTAAGCCTGAGACTAAGTGCTTCTACTGCAAAGGGACTGTTCACTGGAAGCGGAACTACCCCAAGTATTTGGTGGATAAGAAGGATGGCAAAGTGAACAAAGGTATATTGGATATACATGTTATTGATGTGTACTTACTAGTGTTTATAGCAACCCCTCAGTATTTGATACTGGTTCAGTTGCTAAAGAGTAGTAACTTGAAACGGGAGTTGCAGAATAAA
Source organism: Aegilops tauschii subsp. strangulata (assembly GCF_002575655.3). Classification (NCBI taxonomy): domain Eukaryota; kingdom Viridiplantae; phylum Streptophyta; class Magnoliopsida; order Poales; family Poaceae; genus Aegilops; species Aegilops tauschii. The sequence continues at coordinate 425,265,231 of NC_053036.3, read as the reverse complement.
CAGAGACTAGTAAAAGGCGAGGTGACGATGTATGTTGGAAGTAGTTCCAAGATTGATATGATCATCATCGCACACTCCCTATACTTTCGAGATTAGTGTTGAAACTAAATAAGTGTTATTTGGTGTTTGCGTTGAGCATGAATATGATTTGATCATGTTTTTTGCAATTCGGTTATTCATTTAAGTTAGAGAACAATTGTTGTTCTGTTTACATGAATAAAAACCTTCTATGGTCATACACACCAACGAAAATGGTTTGTTGGATCTCGATCGTAGTGATACACATAATCATAATATTGAAGCCAAAAGATGCAAAGTTAATAATGATAGTGCAACTTATTTGTGGCACTGCCGTTTAGGTCATATTGGTGTAAAGCGCATGAAGAAACTCCATACTGATGGGATTTTGGAATCACTTGATTATGAATCACTTGATGCTTGCGAACCGTGCCTCATGGGCAAGATGACTAAAACGCCGTTCTCTGGTACTATGGAGAGAGCAATAGATTTGTTGGAAATCATACATACAGATGTATGTGGCCCGATGAATATTGAGGCTCGTAGCAGGTATCATTATTTTCTGACCTTCACAGATGATTTGAGCAGATATGGGTATATCTACTTGATGAAACATAAGTCTGAAACATTTGAAAAGTTCAAAGAATTTCAGAGTGAAGTGGAAAATCATCGTGACAAGAAAATAAAGTTTCTATGATCTGATCGTAGAGAAGAGTATTTGAGTTACGAGTTTGGCCTTCAGTTAAAACAATGTGAAATAGTTTCACTACTCACGCCACCTGGAACACCATGGTGTAATGGTGTGTCCGAATGTCGTAATCGTACTTTATTAGATATGGTGTGATATATGATGTATCTTACCGATCTACCACTATTGTTTTGGGGTTATGCATTGGAGACAGCTGCATTCACGTTAAATAGGGCACCATCAAAATCCGTTGAGACGACGCCTTATGAACTGAGGTTTAGCAAGAAACCAAAGTTGTCATTTCTTAAAATTTTGGGGTTGCGATGCTTATGTGAAAAAGTTTCATCCTGATAAGCTCAAACCCAAATCGGAGAAATGTGTCTTCATAGGATACCCAAAGGAAACAGTTGGGTATACCTTCTATCACAGATCCGAAGGCAAGACATTCGTTGCTTAGTATGGATCCTTTCTAGAGAAGGAGTTTCTCTCGAAAGAAGTGAGTGGGAGGAAAGTAGAACTTGATGAGGTAACTATACTTGCTCCCTTATTGGAAAGTAGTTCATCACAGAAACCAGTTTCTGAGACACCTACACCAATTAGTGAGGAAGTTAATGATGATGATCATGAAACTTCAGATCAAGTTATTACTGAACCTCGTAGATCAACCAGAGTAAGATCCGCACCAGAGTGGTACGGTAATCCTGTTCTGGAAGTTATGTTACTAGACCATGACGAACCTACGAACTATGAAGAAGCGATGGTGAGCCCAGATTCCGCAAAATGGCTTGAGGCCATGAAATCTGAGATGGGATCCATGTATGAGAACAAAGTATGGACTTTGGTTGACTTGCCCAATGATCGGCAAGCCATTGAAAATAAATGGATCTTCAAGAAGAAGACTGACGCTGATGGTAATGTTACTGTCTATAAAGCTCGACTTGTTGCGAAAGGTTTTCGACAAGTTCAAGGGATTGACTACGATGAGACCTTCTCACCCGTAGCGATGCTTAAGTCTGTCCGAATCATGTTAGCAATTGCCGCATTTTATGATTATGAAATTTGGCAAATGGATGTCAAAATTGCATTCCTGAATGGATTTCTGGAAGAAGAGTTGTATATGATGCAACCAGAAGGTTTTGTGGATCCAAAGGGAGCTAACAAAGTGTGCAAGCTCCAGCGATCCATTTATGGACTGGTGCAAGCCTCTCGGAGTTGGAATAAACGCTTTGATAGTGTGATGAAAGCATTTGGTTTTATACAGACTTTTGGAGAAGCCTGTATTTACAAGAAAGTGAGTGGGAGCTCTGTAGCATTTCTGATATTATATGTGGATGACATATTACTGATTGGAAATGATATAGAATTTCTGGATAGCATAAAGGGATACTTGAATAAGAGTTTTTCAATGAAAGACCTCGGTGAAGCTGCATATATATTGGGCATCAAGATCTATAGAGATAGATCTAGACGCTTAATTGGACTTTCACAAAGCACATACCTTGACAAAGTTTTGAAGAAGTTCAAAATGGATCAAGCAAAGAAAGGATCCTTGCCTGTGTTGCAAGGTGTGAAGTTGAGTAAGACTCAATGCCCGACCACTGCAGAAGATAGAGAGAAGATGAAAGATGTCCCCTATGCTTCAGCCATAGGCTCTATCATGTATGCAATGCTGTGTACCAGACCTGATGTATGCCTTGCTATAAGTCTAGCAGGAAGGTACCAAAGTAATCCAGGAGTGGATCACTGGACAGCGGTCAAGAACATCCTGAAATACCTGAAAAGGACTAAGGATATGTTTCTCGTATATGGAGGTCACAAAGAGCTCATCGTAAATGGTTACGTTGATGCAAGCTTTGACACTGATCCGGACGATTCTAAATCGCAAACCGGATACGTATTTACATTGAACGGTGGAGCTGTCAGTTGGTGCAGTTCTAAACAAAGCGTCGTGGCGGGATCTACATGTGAAGCGGAGTACATAGCTGCTTCGGAAGCAGCAAATGAAGGAGTCTGGATGAAGGAATTCATATCCGATCTAGGTGTCATACCTAGTGCATCGGGTCCTATGAAAATCTTTTGTGACAATACTGGTGCAATTGCCTTGGCAAAGGAATCCAGATTTCACAAGAGAACCAAGCACATCAAAAGACGCTTCAATTCCATCCGGGATTTAGTCCAGGTGGGAGACATAGAAATTTTCAAGATACATACGGATCTGAACGTTGCAGACCCGTTGACTAAGCCTCTTCCACGAGCAAAACATGATCAGCACCAAGGCTCCATGGGTGTAAGAATCATTACTGTGTAATCTAGATTATTGACTCTAGTGCAAGTGGGAGACTGAAGGAAATATGCCCTAGAGGCAATAATAAAGTATTATTTATTTCCTTGTATCATGATAAATGTTTATTATTCATGCTAGAATTGTATTAACCGGAAACATAATACATGTGTGAATATATAGACAAACAGAGTGTCACTAGTATGCCTCTACTTGACTAGCTCGTTAATCAAAGATGGTTATGTTTCCTAGCCATAGACATAAGTTGTCATTTGATTAACGAGATCACCTCATTAGGAGAATGACGTGATTGACTTGACCCATTCCGTTAGCTTAGCACTCGATCGTTTAGTATGTTGCTATTGCTTTCTTCATGACTTATACATGTTCCTATGACTATGAGATTATGCAACTCCCGTTTACCGGAGGAACACTTTGTGTGCAACCAAACGTCACAACGTAAATGGGTGATTATAAAGGTGCTCTACAGGTGTCTCCAAAGGTACTTGTTGGGTTGGCGTATTTCGAGATTAGGATTTGTCACTCCAATTGTCGGAGAGGTATCTCTGGGCCCACTCGGTAATGCACATCACTATAAGCCTTGCAAGCATTGTGACTAATGAGTTAGTGGCGGGATGATGTGTTACGGAACGAGTAAAGAGACTTGCCGGTAACGAGATTGAACTAGGTATCGAGATACCGACGATCAACTCTCGGGCAAGTAACATACCGGTGACAAAGGGAACAACGTATGTTGTTATGCGGTCTGACCGATAAAGATCTTCGTAGAATATGTGGGAGCCAATATGGGCATCCAGGTCCCGCTATTGGTTATTGACCGGAGACGTGTCTCGGTCATGTCTACATAGTTCTCGAACCCGTAGGGTCCGCACGCTTAACGTTACGATGACAGTTTTATTGAGTTTTGATGTACCGAAGGAGTTCGGAGTCCCGGATGAGATCGGGGATATGACGAGGAGTCTCGAAATGGTCGAGACGTAAAAATCGATATATTGGACGACAATATTCGGACTTCGGAAAGGTTCCGAGTGATTCGGGTATTTTTCGGAGTACCAGAGAGTTACGGGAATTCGTATTGGGCCTTAATGGGCCATATGGGAAAGGAGAGAAAGGCCTCAAAAGGTGGCCGCACCCCTCCCCATGGTCTGGTCCGAATTGGACTAGGAAGGGGGGCGCACCCTTCCTTCTTTCTCCTTCCCCCTTCCCTTCTCCTACTCCCACAAGGAAAGGAGGAGTCCTACTCCCGGTGGGAGTAGGACTCCCCCCTATGGCGCGCCTCTCCCCTTGGCCGGCTGCCTCCCCCTTGCTCCTTTATATACGGGGGCAGGGGGGCACCCCAGAGACACAACAATTGATCCTTGAGATCTCTTAGCCGTGTGCGGTGCCCCCTCCATCATATTACACCTCGATAATACCGTTGCGGAGCTTAGGCGAAGCCCTGCGTCGGTGGAACATCATCATCGTCACCACGCCGTCGTGCTGACGAAACTCTCCCTCAACACTCGGCTGGATCGGAGTTCGAGGGACGTCATCGCCGCGTTGTGATAACGCTTCCGCTGTCGGTCTACGAGGGTACGTGTACAACACTCTCCCCTCTCGTTGCTATGCATCACCATGATCTTGCGTGTGCGTAGGAATTTTTTTGAAATTACTACGTTCCCCAACAGTGCCTCCAACTAGGGAAGGTTATGGGCGGCCTGCCCTGATCAGGTAGGCGGACATAAGCCTTGTGTGCCCGTTGTTGTTGTTGTTGTTGTTATGTATCCGGTCCCCGTGAGGGACGTTTTGGCCACGACGGTGGTCGTTGTGTCGACACGGGGCCACCCAGGACTAGCCCAGTTGGGAGTGGGTCGGAGTGGCCGGGAGAGTGTCATGGAAGTAGATCGGTTTTGTCGGAACGCCGTTGGTCCACCCGAATGGGAATGCGAAGCCATGGGTTCCGTAGTGTGGGTACAATGTACTAACCTCTGCAGAGGGTATATTAAATCTATCGATAGCCGCGCCCGCGGATAAGGGCCTAGTTCGTGTCGGTCACACCGTGAGTCAACAGTATTAATAATAACTTGATTAATGACAACCCCGGTTCGATGATGAGATAAGTTGGTTGTGATCACCGGAAAGATCACCGTTTGAGACCAAGTGTTGGCCATGGTTGTGATCGCCGGAAAGATCACCGTTTGGTTACGAGGTAGCCCGTTGAACCCAGAGTGGTTCCGTTTGTGATCCATGAATGATCACCGAGTTGTTGTATATTCGTGATGTTGTGCGAGAATCGTGGGTAAAAATCAAGCTCCTTGTGGTCATTTAACGATTACTATGGTATTGTTTATACCAAGCTTGATTTGATCCTGAGATAATTGTGTGATGTCCGAGGTTGGTAAGTGATGCATGTGATGGTTACGTAGTAACCCGAGCAGAATAAATAGTGCATATAGTGTCATCATGTTGCATGCTAGTATTGTCAGATTCATATGTTCATGCCATGCTCATGTTGTTCTAGCTGTATCATGTTCATGTTGCTCATGTCATGTTGTTATGAGGATCTCATGTTAATTCCTGCTTAACCTGTAAATGCCATGCTGATGTTTGTCTTGAATGCTTCTGGTTATTGTGAGCTTGCAAGTACATTCAATGTACTGACCTGGAGTGTCATGCAAGCTTGCAGGTCGTGCCTGGATTGCTTTCTTGTTTGGTGTTGTTCCTGTGTTTGCGAGCTAGGATAAGCGTTCCAGCCAGAGTCCCTGCGGAGTGGAGTTCACCACCGTCGTTGTTGTTCCGCTGCTAGAAGTTCTTCCGCTGCTTCGTGTTGTTATGCTGCTTGCATAGAGCAACTGAGGATGGCGTAGTGTCGCCGTGCCGATGTTATTCATTGTAATATCGAAGACCTTGTATTCATATTCATGTATTAATAGAAAGCTGGTTTGTTCTATGCTAAGCTGGGCCGTATTCCAGAAGACTTCACCTCGATCTCTGGGCTGGAATACGGGGCGTTTCGGTTTTCTCTGAGCCGGGGTGCCACAGGCTTGGTATCAGAGCAGGTCTGGCTGTAGATGCCTTAGCCCGCGCGAATGTTAGAAAGCGGTAGTATAGACCCCAGTTGGTTTGTTGCACTTGATTGTTGCATTTGTTTGTCGCATAGCATGCATATAGATTATTATTTTGTCACTAACGGTTGATCTTGTGAGTGTAGGCGGCATCGTTTTCGGTCCACCGCCTGCACCCTCCTTCTTAGCATGTCTGCCCTTTGGTGTTCGGCGTCATCTCTGTCCCAGCAGAGTGATGCCCTGGTACCCAGAGTTCCAGGCACCATTTGCAGGAGTTATGCTCTGGTATCGCGTATATTTTTCTGCCACCTACCCATATTATTTCGGTGATAGACTTGTTTCTATCCCGAATCATGCCATCCATCTCGTCCCTCTGGCAACCCTTACTGATCTTGTTTATCAGAAAAGGGCAATGCCAGCGAGCCTTGTTTTTCCACCGCTACCCTACCCAGTCATTCTTTGGACGTGTACGAATCCCTTTCGTACGTTTGATGATGATGTGGTCGTGACTTTTGTGTCTTGCTACTTGATCGTCAAGTCCGTCCTCACCTGTGTATCCATCCAGATCCAGCCACTGTTCAGCCAGTGCTTGGTGTAACTTCGGTTACGCCAACTCCTTCCACACATGGATATAATTTTCGTGCACACCGCCACAGCATATTAGACCGTAATACTGGAGTTTTCGTGCGATTTGTGTGCTTAGGTGTGCATGCATATTATGGTGTGAGTAGCAGTAATATGTGATGATTGCTTGGTTAATTAAATTAGTAGTATGCTTATGTGCTTTTGTTTTAGTCGTTTCTTTTGTTTCTTTATTTGGGCCTTCGGTGTTACAAAATTTTCCCCTATTAAAGTTGCTCGTCAGCCGACACCGGACCCGAAGAGTCAGCAAGAAATGCATATATTAGGAAACTCAGCTAAACAGAATGGAATTGTCAGCAGACTGCAGTGAAATTGGAAATAGCTTGTCTGAATACAAAAGAAATCCTGGATGGAATGTCAGTATAAAGTTTGCATTAGCGTGCACTCCTCACAAAAGTATGGAATTCTCAGCCGACTGCATTCAGATTGGGGGATATCTGATCATGTTACTGAGTGTCAAGTCTCCTCATAGCAAAAATGATCAAATCAACAAGAAGATAAATTGTGTGCAAGGTTGATAGAATATTATCAAAGGTATGGCTCAGATACAAGTTTAATTTTTCGTTGAGGATGATTTTGGAACCCGATGTACCTGGAAGCAAGCAAAAATATGGCATGTACTCAGAAAGGAGGATAGTCCTGCAAAACCCCGTTTCATACAAGAAATCAAGAACAAAAATATTAAGATGGTTATATATGTGGAAATCGGTCCGCATATCACAATAAGAAGCTTCTGGTGTAAGCAACCCAATCTTCCCTCGCAAGATACCCGAGAAGCTTCCAAGGCAAGATTCATCTATCTTCCTCAGTACGATACATCGATGATTTCCGATACAAGGTACTCTGCCTTCTTCAGTAAGCAACCGCAAAAGCTTCCGGCATAAGGTACTGAGTCTTTCCCCAGCAAAGTCTTTAAGGGGGTAAGCTTCTGAAGCACGATACCCAGTCTTCTTCAGCAAGCTGTCCGATGAAAGTTTCGAGCACAATCCAGCCAATCTTTCTTAGTAAGACATTGGTACAAGGTAGTACGCTGTGAATTGACAGCATATGGCAGTGAATCCCAAGAATCAGATCCGCAACATTTTGGTCAGAAGCAAGAATCAGTCAGAATACACGTCTATCTCGGGAATCAGATTCTCATATATATGCGGTGAGCATACTACCAAGATCTTACAAGTCACTCGGATGAGGATCTGACAACCACGTGAGGATGGTTAAGAGAAGAAAGCCAGTATACACCGCAGTGTGACAAAGGATTATGAGGATTGACGACATCAATGAGCTCAATGCAAGTACCTGTGAACCTGGAAAATGATCCTGATGAGCCCTTGTCCCCTTTTTCTCCAATGACGGCACCGCGCCTGTGATCTAAGCTGTTTTTAGCTATCCGAGGTGGATGCCGATTTTTATTTCTCTCTTCAATGACTGTCACGAGTTCTGAGCTGCTTTTCGGCCGTCTCATACAGCTGTTGAGTTTCTTTTTGTGACAGTAGCCCTATAGCTGCTTTTTGGCTATTTTAGGGAGCTGCCACCTTCTTCTTATCAACCCGGTCTCATGTTCTGAGCTGCTTTTCAGCCGTCTTGAGCCGTGGTTGAGTTATTTCAGTAATGTCCCAGATCTGAGTTGTAAAGACCGTTCTGGTGGCTACTGATTTATTTGCCGATTTCTTGCAAAGGTTCGGATGATCATTTTCCTGCGGTCAGAACTTGAGGGGTGTTGAACCTGCCATTTAATGGGGTACCCTGTCAGAAAAATGAGGATAGGCTACGATTGCCGAAAAATTGCACCAACAGTACCTATGGTGATACGAAGAAGCAATATGACCCAACTCTTTCAGCCAAGGATCCAGGCCAAGAAAACAATAATGAAGGAGCAAGACCAGTGATGCAGGTATGAAAATTGTTGCAAGACCCCCGTGGTGCAGAACCACCGTCAGTCAAGTCTGCAGATATTATCATACAAGTCAAACCCTTATGCTAGCCACGACAGGCGACAATCAAATATTTGGTACGGATCCGATACTCAAGACAGTGGAACCAGTTAAGATGATTCAGAAACTTCCGCGATAAGCCAAAATCTGTCAGGAAAGTGGTTATGACCCAACTCACTGTTTGGAACCCAAAGGACCTGCATTTAGTGGAGAAACCCAATGCAAGGAGTTAGAGCTTGGGTGTCCACTAGAAAAATCTGATCACCACTTCATGAAAGATTGTCAGTGCCGAATGACACACCCCGCGGAAATCACTCTTGGATTTGTGAGACCGACATATATTTCAGTCGTGAGAATCAACCACAGTCAGCTAAGTCAGCAGATCTAAAAAGAAATTGGAGCCTGTATAAGCATGAAAAAGCAAGGTAAGATCTGTCAGAATATGGATATATTAAAGCAAACCACCCCAGGGACAGTCAGATAAAATTTGGTGGGAACAAAAATAAGAAAAAGGATACCCGAGTTGGAAACGGTATCCTTAAGTCAGTATCTTCGTACTTGTTCCCTGAGCAACCAAATCTCGAGGATGAGATTTCTTTAAGGGGGTAAGGTTTGTGACAGCCTGATTTTTGGCCCTTTCTTTTTCTTTTGTTTTTCTAAGGTTTTTGCTTGAGTTTTCTTTTTCCGTGGCTTTGTGGTCTGGAAACTGAAGAAGATGCCCTCTTCTTTTTTCCAGAGTGGCTTGTCATTCCCAAATCTTTCCCTAGACCCTGTCATTTTCATCCTAGCCCAAATCCCAATATTCTTTTTATTGGGAATATTCCTTTTCTATTAAAGGAATAACTCAAATTGCCCTAGGTTGTGAAGCAACCTTTATTTCCATCACTCCTAAAATTCCCAAATAATTCTCATAAATTTTTTGGGTCATATCTTTCTCAAATATGGCAAAATATTTCATTTGTCATGTCTATCATCATGCTCAAATAATTCATTTCCTATTCTGCCCTAAATGGCACATTGTGAAGCAAGTGTTATTTTCATTTTCCCAATTGACCTCAAACTCCTTGGACACCTTTTCTTGTCCATATCATTGCCACATGCCAAAATGCAACCTCATTTGCCTAGTAATTATTTAATTGTGATTTTCCAAAGTTTCTATCCAGAAAGAAGCTTTGTGAAGGAGGTGCAAGCTAGGCATATCCAAATGAGTTGCCATTTTGCATGGTCCCTCATATCATAATATCATAGCCCTCCACCAAAGTAGAGCTCATTTCATTCCTCCATGTGAGCTCATCTTCAATTCTTTGATTCTGTCCAAAATTTCAGTTTGTGAAGCAAGTATACTTTATCTTGCTCCATTATGGCTGCCAATTTTTTTAGGCCTTCTATTATCCATATAACCTACCTCCACCCATTTTGGGCATGGTTCATCAAGCCATTATTCCTCTAGAATTTTTGCAAGTTTTTGTCCAGAGGAGATGTTTGTGAAGTAAGTACCAGTTTGGCTTGGCCAATTGGTATGAGACTTTTTGAGCATCTTCATCGGACCAAATGACTCTGCCTTGCCCAATTTGAGCTCAATTTGACACTCCATGTGAGTGCATCATCCTAATCTAGTTTCTGGACCAGTTTATGTGGTTGTTAAGAAACTACATTAAATCTTGATCCTAATCCTCTCCAAGTTACGAGGGTGAAAGTCCTTCTTACCCTAAACCTACCAGACAACTCCATTGCTTCCAAACTCCTTCCTGTTGATCAGCAGTTCTCATCCAAGTTTACTGCAGTAAACTTCAGAGGTTAATTAGCATTCAACCGGAGCTCTTGTCACCGAACTACCACCTCAGTTGTAACCTCCCCTGGATGAACTACGCACTAGGCAACGTTTGCAAGCCTTTGGCACTTTCTCCTCGCCAGCTCACGCGGTCACCACCTCTCTGCATGCCATGGCCGCGTCCAGGATGGATTCTTGCTCGGGGCCCTCTCCCTCTCATCGTCTTTGCGCTCTTGAGCATGTCTCACCGTTTTACCGCGTCGTCGCCGTCCTCCTGGAGCCACTCCCCCCTCCGTCCGCTCTCGTCATCGCGCGCCCACGAAGGCACTGTGGCCGACTGAGCTTTAATGGTGCCGTGGCCGCTTCTCCTCTGCGCCCTCGGCCCCTCCTTCCCTGTACACCTCTGTAGCTCGTCCGCACTCCCCCTCGTCGTGTTCCCGTGCTCGCCCGTGCTCGCTGAGCCTCGCCAGAGCTTTGGCCGAGCTCGAACGGCGGCACTCGGCCACGGCCTCCTCGCCCGGCTATAAATAGCCCTCCCCCGAGCCGTTCGAGCACACCACCAGCCTCACAACCCTCCTCTAGTCCTCCCCGGCCTCTCCCTCGAGCTCCAGAGCCTCTCCTCGTTGCCCTATGCCCCCATGGCCGTCGTGTCCACTCTCGGCCTCCTCCTAAATTCGCGGCCACCATAGCCCTACCCTTTCCCTAGCCACCACCCTCGGCCTCCACAGAGCATGGAGAACCTCCATGCTCTCTCTCCACCTTGCCGGAGCACCCCTAGGGCCATGCCCCGAGAACGGTCGCCGCCCTCTGCCGCCTCCCTGTCGCCGTGAGCCCCGTCGCCCCTAGTCCTCCCCGGCGCTCTCTTATCGTCTGGATGGACGCGGTACTCCGCCCCGAACCGGCCGGTGCTCTCGCCTGAGCCTGGGACGGCCGGAGCTGCCCGCTCCGTCACCGGTCTCCTCCCTGCCTCCCTCCTCTGTTTCCATTGGGGCACATTAGAGGAGGAAGAAGACAGGAGCCAGGCGGGCCCCGCTCCTCTTCCCTGACCCCACCCGTGAACCGCACAAACACCAGCCCCACCACTACGCGCGTTGACCCGGTCGGCCGACATGGATAAGTGACGGGTCCCACCCCGCGGGACCCGCACGTCAGCGGCCCCAAGCCCGGCCCCGCCACTGTCCACGTGGATAAGTGGAAGCGTACTTCGCAGAAGTACGTTTTCGCCTTCAGAAAGCGTATTTCTCTTCTGCTCCAGCCGTAAGTGCGCTTTCATAGTTTGAAAACCTATTTTCTCCTTAGGCGCCTTCTGTTTTCTCACTCAGGGGCCTGTTTGTAGAGATTCTTTTACAGATCGGTCCTTGAACTTCGTCGGGCTATAACTTTTTGCTCGCAACTCCAAATGAGGTGATTCCAAAGCCCACGTCTTCGTTTCGTCGAGCCCGTTATGTTAGTTTCATTTTCACTATGGTTTGACACTGTGAAAATGACCTTTTTGCCCTTGCACGTAAACAGCCCCTCCGAGAGAGAACTGTTTCCGGCAAGTCTTTCCGCGGCTTCACCGCACTTCTCCCCGATGCCTTCTTCATCCCGAGGCAAGCCACAATACGCACTTGCATGATATTCATGCAGTAGCCATGGTTTTCAACATGAATATTTATTAAATGATGGCTTGTTTAAAATATGGTTATCGTTGTTTCGGTAATGCTTCTGGGTTAGTGCTTACTTGCTTGCTATGTTGTTATGCACCTGGTTATCATGCCCTGCTAGTTGCTAGTATTACTTTCATATTGCCATGCTTGATAGTAGTACATGTTGGGTTGGTCATGTTCTTCGGTGCATGACTAACGTCGGTTACCGAGTACTGTTAATATGCGTTGTTGCTTTGCCGTTAGTTGGTTAAGTGTTACCCGGTAATGTTATTGATGAGTTCTTGCATGGTATTTATGGTTATGCTAGTGGTCATGTTATAATATGAGTAGTGTTGCACTTGTAATATTTATGCTCGTCATTATGCCATGTTCAGTTGGAGATTATTCATAGTTGTTATGGTGGATAGTTATGTTGCATCCCGTGCTTATGTTGATATCATGCTCATGCTTTGTATATGCATCATGTTATTTTATCATGGCTCAGCATATTGCATTCAAGTTTAACCGGATTTAATTGAACTTGAACAACTGTTGGCTGAGTCATGGTGCCACCATATCGAAACTGACCAGTGCAACCGCGCTTACCTTTATGGGAAGGTCCTAACTGGGTCTATTGTCGTTCCTCTCGCCGGTGCCTCCAACTAGGGAAGGTTATGGGCGGCCTACCCTGATCAGGTAGGCAGACATAAGCCTTGTGTGCCCGTTGTTGTTGTTATGGACCCGGTCCCCGTGAGGGACGTTTTGGCCACGACGGTGGTCGTTGTGTCGACACTGGGCCACCCAGGACTAGCCCAGTTGGGAGTGGGTCGGAGTGGCCGGGAGAGTGTCATGGCAGTAGATCGGTTTTGTCGGAACGCCGTTGGTCCACCCGAATGGGAATGCGAGGCCATGGGTTCCGTAGTGTGGGTACAGTGTACTAACCTCTGCAAAGTGTATATTAAATCTATCGATAGCCGCGCCCGCGGATAAGGGCCCAATTCGTGTCGGTCACACCGTGAGTCAACCGTATTAATAATAACTTGATTAATGACAACCCCGGTTCGATGATGAGATAAGTTGGTTGTGATCACCGGAAAGATCACCGTTTGAGACCAAGTGTTGGTCATGGTTGTGATCGCCGGAAAGATCACCGTTTGGTTACGAGGTAGCCCGTTGAACCCAGAGTGGTTCCGTTTGTGATCCATGAATGATCACCGAGTTGTATATTTGTGATGTTGTGTGAGAATCATGGGTAAAAATCAAGCTCCTTGTGGTCATTTAATGATTACTACGGTATTGTTTATACCAAGCTTGATTTGATCCTAAGATAATCGTGTGATGTCCGAGGTTGGTAAGTGATGCATGTGATGGTTACATAGTAACCCGAGCAGAATAAATAGTGCCTGTAGTGTCATCATGTTGCATGCTAGTATCGTCAGATTCATATGTTCATGCCATGCTCATGTTGTTCTAGCTGTATCATGTTCATGTTGCTCATGTCATGTTGTTATGAGGATCACATGTTAATTCCTGCTTAACCTGTAAATGCCATGCTGATGTTTGTCTTGAATGCTTCTGGTTATTGTGAGCTTGCAAGTACATTCAATGTACTGACCTGGAGTGCCATGCCAGCTTGTAGGTCATGCCTGGATTGCTTGCTTGTTTGGTGTTGTTCCTGTGTTCGCGAGCTAGGATAAGCGTTCCAGCCAGAGTCCCTGTGGAGTGGAGTTCACCACCGTCGTCGTTGTTCCGCTGCTTCGAGTTGTTCTGCTGCTTGCATAGAGCAACTGAGGATGGCGTAGTGTCGCCGTGCCGATGTTATTCATTGTAATATCGGAGACCTTGTATTCATATTCGTGTATTAATAGAAAGCTAGTTTGTTCTATGCTAAGCAGTGCCGTATTCCAGAAGACTTCACCTTGATCTCTGGTCTAGAATACGGGGCGTTCCGGTTTTCTCTGAGCCGGGGTGCCACACTTCGTCTCCCTCGCCAACTTCGAACGCCCCAAGCCCGCACGCCGCCCCTGGCGCGGGGTCTGCCGGAGAAGGAAGCCTGGCAGCGGGGCGCCTTGAGCTCGTGCCTTCACCGTCTCCCCCTTGCCGCCTTGCTTGGAGCGCGGCCAGTGTGCTAAGGCCCCCTCCTCTGATCGTGGACGGCGGCTGGTTGGCTTCGATCCTGGGATCTTCTTCAAGCGGCAAGTCTCCACTCATATGGGCCCCTCGTGAGGCTTGGCCGGCAGCCGGGCGGGCGCCAGCCCCCTGCCCCTTGCTGAAAGGGGGCAAGCCGCTTCGGGCCCCGTCCGCGTCCCCCTTGGTGGAGGACGGAGTCGGCAGCGTGCTTAGATCGGCGCACGAGCGGAGTGTCGTCCGCCATGAGCTCTTTCGGGATGCGATGGGCGCGATGAACCGGCTCGGTGAAGAACTCGCGGACGTCGACGCGCGCCTTGTGGCCGAGGGTCTCCGGCTGATGGAGGAGCAACACAAGTTGAAGGTGGCCATCAACCTCGGGCGCCACCAGCGCGAGCTTGACAATGCGAAGGCCGAGGCATCCCCCGCGACCTCGCGCGAGGCCTGCTCCTGAGCCTTGGAAGAAGCCCGGGAAGCTGACCGCCGCCGCGAGATCGCAGAGAAACGCTCGTGGGAGCTCCAAGCCTGGAGTGCCTCCTTGGAGCAGCAAGTGGAGGCGCGCAGAGCCGTCCTGGCGTTGATGAGGGGGACGCTCGTCGAAGAGGAAGAGGTCCGGAAGCGCGAGGAAGCGTTGGCGCTGGAAGCCATGGAGCCTAGCCTTGAGCTTGAGCGACTAGAGACGAGGGAGCGTCACGTCGCCCAAGCGGAGGATGCCGTTGGCGCGCGCGAGGCTAGGGCCCAGGAGGAGGTCGACCGCCGGGTGGCTGAGGCTTGCGTGGATCTTGAGGGTAGGCTCGACCTGAAGTTGGAGTTCGTAGAGGCTGAGGCTGCAGGTAGGACTGCTGCCCTCAAGTCCAGGTTAGCTGAGGCGGAGCGGCGCGAGGAGGCCGCCGCAGCCGCACTGGTCTCGGCGCAGGCTGAGCTGGCCTCCGCCCGCGATGAGCTGCTCCCTCTTTAGTAGCAGGTTGCGGATGCTGAGTCCATCGCGCGGCAGAACAGGGAGGAAGTGCTTCAGCGGCGGACATTGGAGCACGTGCACGCCCCCATGCTCCAGGGCCAACATTGTGCTAGGCTACATCTGCGATGAACATGCCCCTCATCCCCACGCGGATGACTACGCCAGTCACCTCCGCTTGTTCACCGACATGATGACGCGCCTGGAGGGCCGTTCCGAGAGAGCTCGCCAGCTCATTGAAGAGAGGAGCCACAGCCTGCTCGGGTGCGCATTCTCCCACATATTCAGCCATCTCCAGAACACGTATCCCAACTTCGACTTCAACGCCACCATTGCCCCAGTACCGGAGGCCATCCGGGGCGACCTGGCGCGGTGGGTGGAGGACAATGTGGACGCGCTGGTCCAGGCCTTCGCCTCCGAGGATGATGCGGTGGTGGTCGCGGCAGACGAAGGCGACGTGGTCGACGATGGTGATGGCGGCGCCTTTGAAGGTGATGGCGATGCCAGCAGCGATGACGACGACGCCAGCGACACGTCTGAAGGCGACCCAGGGGACGCAGTGAGCGACATGTCTGATTGATCCCGTGTTTCCCTACTGTTTATCCTGCACGCAAAAGCTCGGGCGCGGCCCCAGAGGTTGTAAGAGCATTTTGGGAGGGGAGCCCCTCATGTAAACAAGTTACTGCCCCTATTCTTTTGGGCCAAGCTGAACATGTGCCTTCATGTGCTCACGAGTCCCGTGGCGAGTTTGCTGTCGTAATTTACCTTAACCTGGGCAGGTTCCAAACTGACTCATGAGGTTGTGAGTTCCTGAGGAGCCCCTGAGGAGCCTTCCAATCCGCCTGAGAGGGCCTCGCGTGAGGCGTGCGCCAGCCGTGGCACGACCCGCGTGTGGTACGCGTGCGTTATGCCCAGCCCCGCTCGCGAGGGGCTCGTGAGGGGGAGGCAATAAGCGTGAGCTCCGAAACAAGGCAAGAACCAGATTGTGAGAAATAGCACGAACGAGAAAAGGCACCCCCTGCGCGCATCAATGAAAATTCAACTCCAACTTAAATCCAAAGCCAAAAAGTAGGGCTACAAAAAATAGGTTAAAAGCAAATAGCCGCTTCCGGCGCCTAGTCTAGTCTTCTTGTCTTCGAGTCTTCTCACCAGCGCAGAGCTAAGTGCTGCCACTAGGACGTGGGAGGGAGCCCCCGAGGCCCGAGGGCGGCCCTCCTGAGGCTCCGGGGCATGTACAACCCCACTCATTATTATGTGAGGGTGTCACGAGCGGAGACCTTCACAGGCGTGAGCCTTACTTCATATCGCCAGACGAGGGCCCCGCCTTGCGCCACCCTCTACCACCGTTGGGATGACCGGAAACCAGGACAGCACCAAAGGGGGCAAAGGGGACGCCAGCGGCGCCCTCGGCGACCACGGGTCCTCTGCCGGGGGAAGGCTCGCCGGCGCCTCCCCGGCAGAGGGCCTACCTCCGGGCAAGGCCTTGCTCCGTGCGACGCGGGGAGGGGCCTTGCTCCTGGCTCCTTCCGCGCAGGCCCCAGTGAGTCTCTCCTAGTGAGACGGATATCACCGTGCCGGAACTGCCGCCTTGCGCTGTGACTTGATTCACTTGCGATTCATGGTTAGCGTAAGCCTGCCCCTGGGAGATTAGTGGTACCCTATAGCTGTTGTCGACGGCGTGGTTGGTGGGGCTCTCGGGCGGCTCCTAGAAGGCCTCAGCTCCTAACGCCTCCTCTTCCCAACCTGGCTCGAGGAACGAGCCGGGGTCATCCTCTGGCGTGTACTCCTGGTTCATCATGCGGGGCACGTAGGCCTCCGAGGCCGTTACCCCGAAGACCTCGCCGAAGTGCCCCATGTCGCCCGGCCCATCACGCTGTCCTGAGGATGGTAGGGTAGTGCCCCGTTCGGGCTGTGTGCAGCAGCGCTCGTGCCCGCACCCATCTGGGGTGGTGCGGGTGCGATGGGGCACCCTCCACCGTGGATTGCACCGATTTCGATGAGACCCCCGGGCGCATTCGGGAGAACGCGGGTGCGGCAAGGCCCGCCGTGGGATCCGACCACTGCCTGAGGTATGAGCTGGTGGCAGAAGGGCGGTGCTCCCATAGCCGCTGCGTCCAGTAGCTCGGCGATGCGTTCCAGCAGTGCATCCCGGCCGCTTTCCATCAGTCGGCACTGCAGCAGCTCCCGCGCCACCATGAGTGCAGCCCGCGTGTTTGCCTGCTCCCGCCGGGTGTGCGGCGCCGTCGCCGCGGCGTGGCTTGCGGCCCTTGCAGCAGCTCGCGCCTGTCTTGGGGTAAGGGTGGACGATGCCTGGCCGCGCCTCCCGCGCCCCACAGTGTTAGGTGGCGCTCGTGCCGCCTGGAGCGCGGGGTTGAGGTCTTCCTGGGCAGGCGGCGCCGCTCGGGCTGGCCAGGCTGCCCAGCGGTCGGCGTTGGTCCTTGAGTCGCCGGACATCGGAACCGCGGAGCGTCGGTGAATCGACTGGCGGGCGAGAGGCTCCGGCGCACCCCTACCTGGCGCGCCAAATGTCAGATTTTGGGTTCCGGCAAAACCCTTAAGGTTCGAACATTGGGGTGCGCGCGAAGATCTCGCCCTCACCGAGCACGCCTTCACACACTTCGCGATCTCTAGGCTAGGCACGACGAACTCACAACACACGAGACACAAGATTTATACTGGTTAGGGCCACCGTTGTGGTGTAATACCCTACTCTAGTGTGGTGGTGGTGGATTGCCTCTTGGGCTGAGGATGAACAGTACAAGGGGAAGAACAGCCTCCTGAGGAGAGGTGTTCTTGTGCTTGGTGAACTTGTGGGTGTGAGGATGGAAAGTCGAACCCCCTCCTAACGTGGTGGCTAGTGCTATTTATAGAGGCCCTGGTCCTCTTCCCAAATATTGAGCGGGAAGGGATGCCATAACGGCCAATTTGAAAGGGGACAACTAGTACAGCTTATCCTGACAAAAGTAGTCTTCGCCTGCCAAAGGCTCTGGTGGTGACGCCGTCTTGGGCTCCACGGTGACCTCCGTCTTGCCGTCCCGCTGGTCTTGGTCTCGTTGCACCGATATGGAAACCTTTGCCCGATGCCTCTGAACTCCTCGCCTGCGCTTCCCTCCTTAGCACCAAAGTGGAAGCAAGGACATTGTGCGCGCTGGCGCCCACCTGGCCTTGGTCGTCATGGCTCACGTCATGAGATCCTCGCGAGGTTTGCCTCGCCTTGATCTCTCCGCCCCTCGCGAGCCAGCCTGGTGAGGCAGCTCCCGAGGAGGTCTTGCGTCGTCCGCCTTGCGAGGCTTGGCCCCTCGCGAGGGTCTTGAGTGCTAGCTGGTGAAGATGGGTCGTACGGGCCCACTCGCAGAGCCACACCGTGGGCCGCAGGCAGGCAAGTCTGGGACCCCCGTTCCCAGAACGCCGACAATGGGCCTTAGTGGAAAGGATAGGAGGGCCACAAGGGAGTCCGCACCCCCCATGGACAGTCCGAATTGGACTAGGGAGGGGGTGGCGCCCCCTCTTTCCTTCTCCCATCTTCCTCCTTCCCTCTCTCTCCCTCTCTTGGGAAGGAAGGGGACTCCAACTAGGCTTGGGAATCCTAGTTGGACTCCCCTATGGCGCGCGCCCCCCTATGGCCGGCCTCCTCTCCTCCCCCTTTATATACGTGTGAGGGGGGCACCCCAAAGGCACACCAAGTCTTCTCTTAGCCGTGTGCGGTGCCCCCCTCCACAGTTACACACCTCGGTCATATCGTCGTAGTGCTTAGGCAAAGCACTGCGCCGGTAACATCATCATCACCGTAGCCACGTCATCGTGCTGACAGAACTCTCCCTCGTCCTCAACTGGATCAAGAGCTCCAGGGACTTCATCGAGCTGAATGTGTGCTGAACGCGGAGGTGCCGTACGTTCGGTGCTTGGATCGGTTCGTGAAGACGTTCGACTACATCAACCGCGTTACTAAATGCTTCCACTTTCAGTCTACGAGGGTACGTGGACACACTCTCCCCGCTCGTTGCTATGCTTCTCCTAGATAGATCTTGCGTGATTGTTGGTAAATTTTTTGAAATACTAGTATCAGAGCCAGGTTTATGCGTAGATGTTATATGCACGAGTAGAACACAAAGAGTTGTGGGCGATAATAGTCATACTGCTTACCAACAACGTCTTACTTTGATTCGGCGGTATTGTTGGATGAAGCGGCCCGGACCGACATTACATGACCGCGTTCATGAGACTGGTTCTACCGACGTGCTTCGCACACAGGTGGCTAGCAGGTGTCAGTTTCTCCAACTTTAGTTGAATCGAGTTTGACTACGCCCGGTCCTTGTTGAAGGTTAAAACAGCACACTTGACAAAAAATTGTTGTGGTTTTGATGCATAGGTAAGAACGGTTCTTGCTAGAAGCCCGTAGCAGCCACGTAATACTTGCAACAACAAAGTAGAGGACGTCTAACTTGTTTTTGCAGGGCATGTTGTGATGTGATATGGTCAAGATGTGATGAGATATAAATTGTTGTATGGGATGATCATGTTTTGTAACTGTTATCGGCAACTGGCAGGAGCCTTATGGTTGTCGCTTTATTGTATGAAATGCAATCACCATGTAATTGCTCTACTTTATCACTAAGCGGTAGAGATAATCGTAGAAGCAATAGTTGGCGAGACGACAACGATGCTACGATGGAGATCAAGGTGTCAAGCCAGTGACGATGGAGATCATGACACTGCTTTGGAGATGGAGATCAAAGGCACAAGATGATGATGGCCATATCATGTCACATATTTTGATTGCATGTGATGTTTATATTTTATGCATCTTATTTTGCTTAGTATAGCGGTAGCATTATAAGATGATCCCTCACTAAATTTCAAGGTATAAGTGTTCTCCCTGAGTATGCACCGTTGCTATAGTTCGTCGTGCCGAGACACCATGTGATGATCGGGTGTGATAAGCTCTACGTTCACATACAATGGGTGCAAGCCAGTTTTGCACACGTAGAATACTCGGGTTAAACTTGACGAGCCTAGCATATGCAGATATGGCCTCGGAACACTGAGACCGAAAGGTCGAGCGTGAATCATATAGTAGATATGATCAACATAGTTATGTTCACCATTGAAAACTATTCCATCTCACGTGATGATCGGACATGGTTTAGTTGATATGGATCACGTGATCATTTAGATGACTAGAGGGATGTCTATCTAAGTGGGAGTTCTTAAGTAATATGATTAATTGAACTTTAATTTATCATGAACTTAGTACCCGATAGTATTTTTGCATGTCTATGTTGTTGTAGATCAATGGCCCGTGCTACCGTTCCCTTGAATTTTAATGCATTCCTAGAGAAAGCTAAGTTGAAAGATGATGGTAGCAACTACATGACTGGGTCCGTAACTTGAGGATTATCCTCATTGCTGCATAGAAGAATTACGTCCTAGAAGCACCGCTAGGTGCAAGACCCGCTGTAGGAGCAACTCCGGGAGTTGTGAACGCCTGGCAGAGCAAAGCTGATGACTACTCGATATTTTAGTGTGCCATGCATTACGGCTTAGAACCGGGACTTCAATGTTGTTTTGAACGTCATGGAGCATATGAGATGTTCCAGGAGTTGAAGTTAATACTTCAAGCAAATGCCCGGATTGAGAGATATGAAGTCTCCAATAAGTTCTACAGCTGCAAGATGGAGGAGAATAGTTCTGTCAGTGAACATATACTCAGAATGTCTGGGTACCACAACCACTTGACTCAACTTGGAGTTAATCTTCTTGTTGATAGTGTCATTGACAGAGTTCTTCAATCACTGCCACCAAGTTACAAAAGCTTCGTGATGAACTATAATATGCAAGGGATGGATAAGACAATTCCCGAGCTCTTCGCGATGCTAAATGCTGCGGAGGTAGAAATCAAGAAGGAGCATCAAGTGTTGATGGTTAACAAGACCACTAGTTTCAAGAAAAAGGGCAAAGGGAAGAAGGGGAACTTCAAGAAGAACGGCAAGCAAGTTGCTGCTCAAGTGAAGAAGCCCAAGTCTGGACCTAAGCCTGAGACTGAGTGCTTCTACTGCAAAGGGACTGGTCACTGGAAGCGGAACTGCCCCAAGTATTTGGCGGATAAGAAGGATGGCAAAGTGAAAGGTATATTTGATATACATGTTATTGATGTGTACCTTACTAATGCTGGTAGTAGCGCCTGGGTATTTGATACTGGTTCTGTTGCTCATATTTGCAACTCGAAACAGGGGCTACGGATTAAGCGAAGATTGGCTAAGGACGAGGTGATGATGCGCGTGGGAAATGGTTCCAAAGTCGATGTGATCGCCGTCGGCACGCTACCTCTACATCTACCGTCGGGATTAGTTTTAGACCTGAATAATTGTTATTTGGTGCCAGCGTTAAGCATGAACATTATATCTGGATCTTGTTTGATGCGAGATGGTTATTCATTTAAATCGGAGAATAATGGTTGTTCTATTTATATGAGTAATATCTTTTATGGTCATGCACCCTTGATGAGTGGTCTATTTTTGTTGAATCTAGATTGTAGTGATACACATATTCATAATATTAAAGCCAAAAGATGCAAGGTTAATAATGATAGTGCAACTTATTTGTGGCATTGCCGTTTAGGTCATACTCCACACATCGACCTCTATCTAGCATGCATCTAGAGTATTAAGTTCATAAAGAACGGAGTAGTGCCTTAAGCAAGATGACTTGGTGTAGACAAAGTAAACTCACGCATGAATAAACTCCATTTTTTACCCTTAATAGCAACGATACATACGTGCCATGTTCCCTTCTGTCATTGGGATTGGGCACCGCAATATCGAACCCATTACATAGCTCCTCTCCCATTGCAAGAAAAATCAATCCAGTTGGCCAAACCAAATCAATAGATCGGAGAGAAATACGAAGCTATAATAATCATGCATAAACGAGTTCAGAGAAAACTCAACTAATATTCATGGATAAATCTGATCAGAAACTCATAATTCATCGGATCCCAAAAAACACACCGCAAAAAGTCATTACATCAAATAGATCTCCAAGAACATCAAGGAGAACATTGTATTGAAAATCAAAGAGAGAGAAGACATCATCTAGTTACTAGCTATGGACCCGTAGTTCCGAGGTAAACTACTCATGCATCATCGGAAGGGTAGCAAGAGGTTGAGGTAGAGCCCCTCCGTGATCAATTCCCCATCCGGAAGAGTACCGGAGAAGGCCTCTAGATGGATCTCACGAGAACAAAAACCTGCAGCGCCGAAAAAAGTATTTCGGGTGGCTCTCTACACTACAAAAAAATACACTTCCGTGATGATACATGTTTGTCACAGTAGGTCGTGTTTTTTGTCATGCATGTACATCCATGAAAATTTTATGACAGAATCAAGATAGTCATACCTGTGCTGTCGTAGAAGTGTTCCATGACATTATCAAAATTATCATCACGGAAGTGTCCACTTCCATCACGAAAAATCATGCGACACAGAAGTGCTTTCGTCAAGGGTGACCGACACGTGGCATCCATCGTAACGGAACGCCGTTAAGCTATCGGGTCTGGTTTTGGATCCGATAACCCGTTAACAGCCCAGACCAATGGCGATTTTCCATGTGTAAAATCATCATTGGCTGGAGGAAACACGTGTCAGCTCCCTGTTGGCACAGGTGTCACTCATCCAATGGGCGAGATGCGCTTATGAAATGTTGACACGTGGACCGGCCCAAAAGTGGCCCATAAAGTTTAAATGGGCTGGCCCAACTAAAGGCCCACAAGATTTTGCGGTCCATAATGGGCCGGCCCAGCAAAAGGCCCATGAGATTTTGCGGACCATAATGGGCTGGCCTAGCTAAAGGCCCACAAGATTTTGCGGGCCATAATGGGCTGGCCCAGCTAAAGGCCTGCGAGATTTTGCGGACCATAATGGGCCAGCCCAGCTAAAGGGCCACAAGATTTTGCGGACCATAATGGGCCGGCCCAGCTAAAGGCCCATGAGATTTCGCCGACCATAATTGTCGGAGTAATTGGCCACGGGTAGCCTCACCGACTACCCCTGGCTCTTCAGAAAATTTATCAGGCCTTTGGGCCTTCAAGCACTCCAAGCGTTTGGGCCGCCTTCCCCGGCCGGCTTCCACTAAAGCCGGCTCCCGGAAGGCGACCCAGCCTCACCGACTCCAAGAAGCCGACCAAGAAGGACGCCGACTCCTAGAAGCCGGCCAAGACCACAACCACTCCTACATAACGGCGACATGACAGAGTGTGGCCATAGTGCGGCCCACGACCCCCTAAGCCCGAGGCGGGCATGGCTACAGGAGGCCGTACGGGGGGGATGTCCCCCGTGCGGCCGGGCACTGTAGCCACGCCAGCTACGACGTCATCCACGACCCACTCCTGTACGGCCCAAGGACTGCGGGCCCCTTCAGCCAGAGAGAGGCGTGAAGGCGGCCCAGCTTTTTCTAGTCGGCCAGGAGCATAGCCGGCCTCCAGAAGCCGGCGACTCCCTTCCTCGAAGCAGGAGCCCCATTAAGGAGACAAGACGAGGTGAGGCTACAGTGATAGCCCCCGATGCGGATCACTGTAGCCACGCTTACCTCGACAAAGCCCTCATCATCAGAGGCGCGGCTACAGTAAGCAGCCGCCGACAAGACCCTAGGCAGTGGGGCCGGCCTGTCGACCGAGGAGCCGGCAGCCGGCGGGACCCAGCAGCCGGCGGGACCCAGCAGCCGGCGGAGAAGCCGACAGGCGTAGACACTGGCGGCTGGGGCCAGGTCCCAGTCGGATTACCATTGTACCCCCGGGGGGTAGGCCTATATAAACCCCCCGGAGCACCCATGCAAAGGGTTCGCACCTCTGCATGTTTTGCTTCCAAGCATAGCACACACACGCGCGCCATAGATAGAGAGAAGCAAGAGCTAGCCTTGTTCTTCTTCTCCCTTGATCCCAACAGCTCTAGGAGCGATTGTAGCTACTCTTTATCGATCTAGTGATCATGCGGAGACCCCGCAGAGCAGGACTAGGGGTGTTATCTCCTCGGAGAGCCCCGAACCTGGGTAAGATTCGCCGGCGTGCATGTCTTCGCCTCATCCCGTTTCCAGGCACCGGCGACGTTTTATTGGCTCCCACAATGATAAGCCATCCCTTGGCATATGTCGCACCAACCACCCGACATTTGGCGCCCACCGTGGGGCCAGGTGCACCGTTGTCCGGAGACCTGTTCTGGACGGGAACCCTCTTCCTTCCCCGCGAGCGCAGCCAGCCTGCTGCGCCCGATGGCGTTTGCCCCGACGCGCTGCAAAGCGTCGACGACGCCTGCGCAGCGAGCCGCCTCGCCGATCTGCTCGGCGAGACTCGCATCTCCGACGAGCCTGCGTCCGACGCAGGCACCGATTACCCCGAGAGCCGCCTCGTCAGCCTCCTCGACCAACTTCACGTCTCCAGCGAGCCTGCTGCGGATATGGAGTCTGTCGGCTCCACCGACCCGATGCTCATCGACTCCGACACCGCGTCGCTCGACGCCTACCCCTCCGACGTGGTGGTCTTCGACGACCCACTCCCTCGAGCTGACAGCGGCAGCAGCGCTGTCACCGAAGTGCTGGTCATCAGCCACGTCTCCAACTCGGGCGGGAGCGCCCGCGACGCTCAGCAAGCGGCGATCCACGACCTCTCCATCCCCATTTCAGCCGACGCCGACGCCGAGACCTTGGAGGCACGCCGTCTCGCCCTCATCACGGAGAGCAAGAAGATAGCCTCGATGAGACGCCTCGCCGAGGCCCACCAACGCGAAGTCGACCACGCCGCCTTCGGGACGCCGCCGCCTTCGGGACGCCGCCGCCTAGCGACCCGAGCCGAGCCGGCTTCGTCCAGAAGCGCGGCGCAGCCGTTGCTAGCATGCTGGGCGCAGATCGCCCCGTCTACGCCACCCCGCTCGAGAATCTGCGAGCCGCTCAGGCGGCTGCAGAGGAGCTCAATGGGCTGGGAGCCGATGAGCTCCCCTACATGACAAGACGGATCCAGCAGCTGATCGACGCGGCTGCAGAACGGCATGAAGCCGGCGCCCGAGCTGATAGCCATCCCCCGCGCCGGGAGCACGCCGCGACGTCCCGCTCGCCGACTGCGAGCGGCACGCGCCAGAGGAAAGACAAGGAGCCGGCTGCCAGCCGCAGCCGGACTCGCATCACTATCGAGCGCGACGCGGATGGCCGCCCTCAGGCGGTCGAACACCAAGGAAACCTGCCGCCTCCCCCGCCTCGAAGAGAAAGACGCCTCACTCCGCCGCCCATCACGCATCCGACTCTTGGCGACCGACTCGGCCGCCGAGAAGGAGTCGGCGAGAGTGATGCCCGCCACAGGATTGACCGCCTTGCTCGGTCCTTGGCGTTAGAAGAAGAAGACGATGTCGGCCCGCCATGCTTTGGCCCCCGCATCCGCGACGAGCCCTTCCCCAAAGGGTTCTCGCTCCCCAGAGACACACCCAAGTACAACGGCTCAGTGAAGCCGGAAGATTGGCTCATCGACTACTCCACAGCCGTCAGCATCGCCAACGGCAATCGGCGCGTCGCCGTGAAATACGTCCCCTTGATGCTGCAAGGGACGGCGCGCACGTGGCTCAACAGCCTCAAGCCGTACAGCATCAACAGCTGGCTGGACTTCACCGAGGTTTTCGTCCGCAACTTCACCAGCACCTACCAGCGGCCTCCCAAGCCTCGCCAGCTCTCCCTCTACGTCCAAGGGCCCAACGAGTCGACCCGCGACTACCTCACGCGATGGGCCGAGCTCCGCAACTCCTGCGACTGAGTGCACGAGGTCCAGGCCATCGAGTACTTCACTGCCGGGTGCCGAGAGGGCACCCTCCTCAAGCACCGACTCCTCTGCGACGAACCGGATACCCTCGATGAGCTGCTGATCACCGCCGACAAGTACGCCACCGCCGACTCCTCCATGAAGACCGAGCTCCGAGTGGATGCCTCGGGGAAAGTAATTGCTCCGGCTCCCAAGACGCCGGCTGGCGACCCAAACCGGCGCCCCTACCAGAACGACCACAAGCGCAAGGGCCCCATGCCGACTTCCTCCAGTCGGCAGGTGGCCACAGTTGAAGACGAGCAGCCCGAGGAGCGGCCCGCTCCCAAGAAGAAGGGAGGCCGGCCGCCCTGGCAGCCGTCCTTCTCCTACGAGCAAGCACTCGATGCTTCCTGCAAGTTCCACAGCGGCGCGAAGCCGTCCAACCATACAACCCGTAAATGCCACTGGCTCACCCGCATCACCAAGAGCGAAGGGATGGTGCCGCCTCCGCCTCCAGCTCCCCAGCAGCCGGCGGCCCGGCCTGCAGTCGGCGCCATCCAGGACGAGTTCCCCGAAGCGCACGACGCCTACGTCGTCTTCACGAGTCAAGCCGACGACAAGCGCAGCCGACGCCGGCAACACCAAGAAGTAAACGCAGTCGCCTCTAGCACCGCCGAATTCATGCACTGGTCGGAAAAGCCCATCAGCTGGAGCCAGGCCGACCACCCAGAGGTGATGCCTTCGCCTGGCTCCTATGCTATGGTCTTGGACGTCACCCTTGCGACGGAGAGGCGAGCTGCCAGATTTTCCCGCGTCCTGATAGACGGCGGAAGCAGTATCAACATACTGTACCGCGGCACCATGGACAAGCTGAACAACAAAGCAAAGCAGCTCATGCCGAGCCGCACTGTCTTCCATGGTATCATACCCGGCCTATCTTGCTCTCCAATCGGCAAGATCAAAATGGATGTTCTCTTCGGAGACAAAGATCACTTTCGCCGGGAAGCGATATGGTTCGAGGTGGTGGATCTGGAGAGCCCCTATCATGCACTGCTTGGCCGACCTGCTTTGGCCAAGTTCATGGCTGTGCCCCACTATGCCTACCTGAAGATGAAGATGCCGAGCTCGAAGGGGATCATCACGGTAGCCGGCGAGAAGAAGTCCATCGAGTGTGCCATGGCCAGCAGCCGGCTGGCCGAGTCCCTCGTGGTGGCCGAAGAGAAGAAGATGTTGGAGCGGGTTGTGGCCATGGCCGGCAAGCAGCCGACCTTGTCCCCCAACCCCAAGGACTGTGATGCGCAGGGCTCCTTCCAGCCTGCGAAAGAGACAAAGAAGATACCTCTAGACCCAGAGCACCCGGAGAGGTTCGTCGTGATTGGGGCGAACTTGGACAGTAAATAGGAAGGCGAGCTCGCCGACTTCCTCTGTGAGAATCGAGACATCTTTGCATGGTCCCCAAAGGACATGCCGGGTGTCCCGAAGGATTTCGCCGAGCACAAGTTACACGTCCGAGCTGATGCGAAGCCAGTCAGGCAACCCCTCCGCCGACTATCAGAAGAGAAGCGAAGAATCGTGGGAGAAGAGATAGCCCGGCTCCTTGCAGCCGGCTTCATCATGGAAGTGTTCTTTCCAGAATGGCTTGCCAATCCAGTTCTGGTCTTGAAGAAGAATAACAAGTGGCGCATGTGTATAGACTACACAAGTTTGAACAAGGCCTGCCCAAAGGATCTGTTTGCTTTGCCACGGATTGACCAAGTGATAGACTCCACAGCCGGATGCGAGCTGTTGTGTTTTTTGGATGCATACTCAGGGTATCATCAGATCAAGTTGGACCCGGCTGACCGCCTGAAGACTGCCTTCATCACACCCTTTGGAGATTTCTGCTACCTGACAATGACATTCGGCTTGAGAAACGCCAGTGCCACTTTTCAGCGTTGCATGCAGAAATGTCTCTTGAAACAACTCGGCAGAAATGCCCACGTCTACGTAGACGACATTGTGGTGAAGACAGAGAAGCGCGGTACCTTGCTGGAAGACCTAAAGGAAACATTCGCCAACTTGCGCCGATTCCAGATCAAGCTCAACCCCGAGAAGTGCGTGTTCGGAGTGCCAGCCGGCCAGCTGCTAGGCTTCCTGGTCTCCGAACGCGGCATTGAGTGCAACCCTGTCAAGATCAAAGCCATCGAGAGGATGGAGATTCCCACCAAACTGCGAGATGTGCAGAAGTTCACTGGCTGCTTAGCCTCCCTGAACCGTTTTATCAGCCGACTAGGAGAGAAGGCCCTCCCCCTGTACCGACTCATGAAGAAGTCCACTCACTTTGAGTGGAATGATCAAGCCGACCAAGCCTTCCATGAGTTGAAGAAAATGTTGACCACTCCGCCTGTCCTGGCCGCGCCGACTGAGAAGGAGCCCATGCTCCTCTACATCGCCGCGACAAGCCGAGTCGTCAGCATTGTTGTTGTGGTCCAGCGCCCGGAGGAAGGCCGAGCCCAGCTGGTCCAGAGGCCGGTCTACTACCTCAGCGAAGTACTGTCTAGCTCAAAGCAAAACTACCCGCACTATCAGAAGATGTGCTATGGGGTATACTTCGCTGCCAAGAAATTGAAGCCCTACTTCCAAGAGCACCCCATCACGGTCGTGTGCACTGCCCCGCTCGCCGAGATCATAGGCAGCAGGGATGCATCCGGCCGGGTGGCCAAATGGGCCATTGCCTTGGCGCCCTACACGATCTTCTATCAACCCCGCACCGCCATCAAGTCGCAAGCATTGGCCGACTTCCTCGTCGACTGGGCCGAGACCCAGTACTTACCGCCGGCTCCCGACTCCACCCATTGGCGGATGCACTTTGACGGGTC
This sequence comes from Aegilops tauschii subsp. strangulata, assembly GCF_002575655.3. Lineage (NCBI taxonomy): Eukaryota > Viridiplantae > Streptophyta > Magnoliopsida > Poales > Poaceae > Aegilops > Aegilops tauschii. The sequence goes on along the minus strand of NC_053036.3, from coordinate 425,236,496 downwards.
CAAGATGCGCACCGGCTTGGGAGCCGGCGTCGTCCTCACCTCTCCCAAAGGCGACAAGCTCAAGTACACGCTGCAGATCCACTTCGCCGCCTCCAACAACGTGGCCGAGTACGAGGCGCTCGTACATGGGCTCCGGCTAGCCAAAGAACTCGGCATACGCCGGATCCTGTGCTACGGCGACTCAGACTTAGTGGTCCAGCAATCATCTGGCGACTGGGACGCCAAGGACGCAAACATGGCAAGCTACCGATTCCTCGTCCAGCAGATGAGCGGATACTTCGAAGGGTGCGAGTTCCTTCACGTGCCAAGGGCCGACAACGACCAAGCAGATGCCCTAGCACGGGTCGGCTCCACCCGACAAGCCATACCGACTGGCGTCTCCCTCCAGCGCCTCCTCAAGCCGTCCATCAAGCCGTCTCCAGAGTCGGATTCCATCTTTGTACCGCCTGCGCCAGAAACAGCCGGATCCGGCTCAAGAAATCCCGCAGGCGGCGCGGGGACTTCGACGACTGCCCCGGGGACTGACGTAGTCGCACCCGGCCCAGGGACTTCAGAACCCGGCCCGGGGACTACAGCAGTCGGCCCGGGGACTGCAACGACACAAGAAGTGGAGGACGACTCCAATGCAACACCCAACCCACCCACTCGAGTCATGGTGGCCACATTAACAGCAGAAGAAGTCACAGCTCCCTCATGGGCCCAGCCCATCCTCAAGTTCCTAGTCAGTAGAGAGCTGCCGACTGATGAGATCGCAGCAAGACTAGTGCAACGACGAGCCGCATCATACACAATAATCAACAGGGAGCTCGTGAAGCGCAGCGTCACTGGAGTCTTCCAGCGTTGCGTTGAGCCAGAAAAAGGAGTGGCAATCCTCAAAGACATCCACCAAGGCGAATGCGGCCATCACGCCGCCTCAAGATCCCTCGTGGCCAAGGCTTTCCGCCATGGGTTCTTCTGGCCGACTGCCTTGGAGGATGCTAAAGAAATAGTGAAGAGCTGCAGAGGATGTCAAGTCTTCAGTTCCAAACGACACCTGCCGGCTTCTGCTCTCAAGACCATTCCCCTCACCTGGCCTTTTGCAGTCTGGGGACTGGACATGGTGGGCCCTTTCATGACGGCCCGCGGTGGCTTAACACATCTACTCGTTGCTGTGGACAAGTTCACAAAGTGGATCGAAGCAAAGCCGATTAAGAAGCTGAACGGGCCGACTGCCATGACATTCATCACCGACATCACTACTCGGTACGGCGTACTTCACAGCATCATCACCGACAATGGCACGAACTTCGCCAAAGGCGCACTGGCACGTTTCTGCGCGACACAGGGCATCCGACTGGACTTAGCGTCCGTTGCCCACCCGCAGTCAAACGGCCAGGTCGAGCGAGCAAATGGACTTATCCTCTCCGGCATCAAGCCCCGACTGGTTGTACCACTGGAGCGATCGGCCGGCTGCTGGCTCGAAGAGCTGCCGGCTGTCCTCTGGAGTCTGCGAACTACACCCAACAAGTCAACCGGCTTCACTCCATTCTTCCTTGTGTACGGTGCCGAGGCTGTCATCCCAACAGACATCGAGTTCGACTCGCCTCGGATCACCATGTACACGGAGGAGGAAGCCAAAGAAGCAAGAGAAGACGGCGTCGACCTACTGGAAGAAGGCCGGCTATTAGCCCTCAGCCGGTCCGCCATCTACCAGCAGGGCCTGCGCCGCTACTACAACCGCAAGGTCAAGCCAAGATCCTTCCAAGAGGGCGACCTTGTGCTCCGGCTGATCCAGCGAACAGCCGGCCAGCACAAGCTCTCGGCCCCTTGGGAAGGCCCCTTCGTCGTCAGCAAGGCACTCGGCAACGACTCTTACTACTTGATCGACGTGCAAAAGTCAAGAGCACGCAAGAGAGACGACTCCGGCAAGGAGTCGGAGCGACCATGGAACGCAAATCTCCTAAGACGATTTTACAGCTGAAAAGCAGTATGTATCACGCTACCCCTTTTGTATTAAGTTACAAACCAACAGGCGCCCCGAACAGTATCGGGGACTGCCTTTTATTTATCTACGAATGACGAGTGTCATATCCATGAATGTACTATTACATTTTGAACTCTTGTCCGGCACCGGGTCTGACTAGTCGGCCCGGGGACTGGCCGCCTTGAGCTATATTCTAAGTTCTTCCCGAAGTCAGCAAAGTAGTGTGCCGGCTCCCAAGTCCTCCCTTGTTGAAAGTCGCAGCTCAAAGAACTGACTGTCCGACTAGCAAGAGGAAAGACAGAAAAGACGCCCACACGAAAAACGGCTAAGGAAGAACTAACCTATATAGCAAAGAGACGGCCTCCATATACGCCTGCCGGCTGTCACTGCAGCCGGCTGGCCGGCTTCCTAAAAAACTTAGCTTAAGTCCAGCAGAGCTAAAAGTACTTCCCCCTCCCCAATCGGCCAGGCACTCCCCGGCTACAGATTGCAGAGCAACTGTTGACTAGGGAGGCGGCAACCAAGGGAGGGCGGCAAAGGAAAAAAGCAGAAGGACAAAAAGCAAAAGTACAAGGAAAAGACCGATTTCATAACTTTATACATAAAGCCGCTCAAAGGCTGCCAACAGACTTGAGTTTCAATACACCCAGTGGGTGGAATTGCGCAGACTTAACCAAACATTGTTCAAAAGTAACAAGACAGGAAAACAAAGAAAGAAGACAAAGGCATGACTTGGAGGCCGAGCTGGTCGGTGAAGGCAGCTCGCCGGCTGAGGGAGTGGCCGCCTTGCTGGTCCCGGCTTGACCGCCTCCCGCGACAGGAGACGCACTCGCACGCGACGTAGTGCTGGAGGCGCGGTCAGGCTGGCCAGCTACTCCACCAGCCGGCTCGGCGTCTTCACCTTCCTCCTCCTCCTCTTCGCCCTCGTCGCTGGAGTCAATCTCCTCCGCCGAGTCCTCGCGATGCGCCGGGTCCAGCCCGAACCAATCTTCCGGCTGGGCGACTCCATTGTCGTCCACCTCGGGGGCGAAGACGTTGGTGTCGGTATACTCGGCGATCGCCGAAGCCCGCCGAATGATGGCCGGCCGCGCCGGCTCCAGCTCCGCGTCGGCTTGCTGCCGCCAGGTAGCCAGCTGGTCCAGATTCAGGCCTGGGTACCAGGCCTTGATGAACTCCAGTGCCCGCCCGGCTCCGGAGCGAGCCGCTGACGCCTTCCAAGCCTCGAAGCGGCCGACGGCCACCTCCAGCCAGTCGGCGGTCCGACTGGGAGTGCGCGGGATCACTTGGTCGGGCCAGAGGGCGGCCAAGACCTGTGACCCGGCATGCTGAAGCCGGCAGAGCAGCCGGTGAGCCGGCTGGATACGAGCCTGGATCGCCAGGAGCTGCTCCTCCAGCGAGCGGCCGGCGGTTGGCGAGATCTCGAAGCCGGCTTGCCTCTTCGCCTGGCGACGAGCTTCGATGGCCTGGTTGGCGGCAGTGGAATAGCCGGGGAAGTACTCTGCGCAAAGAAGAAAAGAAAAGAAGAACCCCAAATCAGAAAAGCAAGTCGAAATGGCAGATGGCAAGAAAAGACAAAGGGGTAGATGACTTACCGTCAACCAGATCCTCAATCTGGCCATAGCCGGAGACCAGAGTCTGCCTGGCCTCGTCCCAGCCGGCCGCCTCCGTCTCGAACTCAGCCTGGAGGGTGGCTTCGCGATCCTGCGCAGCCTTCAGCGCAGCCTTGTGGCTTTCCTCCTGGTCGGCTAGCTTCTTGACCAGGCGGTCGCGCTCCTGCACCAAGGCGGCGAGCTCCGCATCCTTGGCACGAAGAGCAGTCTGGGACTCCCCCAGCTGTGCCCTCAGACTGGCGTTGGCCGCTGCAGAGATAGAAGAACAAGAAGAACAATGAGAAATCATCAAGGAAGATCCGAGCCGACTGCTCAGCAGTCGGCCCGAATCTCGGGGACTACACCCAGTGGGTGCGCTGACGCGCCCCCACATGAGATAAAGATCAAGTCACATACCTCGGCTTTCAGTGAGGTCGGCGGTCTTCTGCGTCAGCTCCCGAGCCTGGGAGTTGAAGGCGGCCGCTCGGAGGTTGTGATAGTCCTGCAAGACGGACAGAAGACCGACGTGAGAACAAAAGCAACGATGAGAAATCATCAAGGAAGATCCGAGCCGACTACTCAGCAGTCCGCCCGAATCTCGGGGACTACACCCAGTGGGTGCGCTGACGCGCCCCCACGAGAGAAATCAAGAAGAAGATGAGAATACTAACCCGGATGGCAGCCCGCGTGGCGAGGAATTCGTCGGTGAACTGCCTCAGCGCCGCAGCTTGGCCCTGAAGCCGGGTGCGGACGTCTTGTGCAGCGATGTTCACCACGGCTGTCCCTCCGCCTGGCGTCCACCCTGAGGTAGCGCTGGCCGCCTCCGCGTCTCGGGCCGACGAGCTGGAGCCCACGACCGGCCGTGGCTCCGACGCCGCTTTCTGCGGCTCCGACGCGGCCTTCCCTGCACGCCGGCTTGGCGGAACCCGGACCGCCACCTCAGCTCCCGCAGCCGGCTCGCCTTCCGCCGACTGTGCGGGCGCAGGCTCAGTCTGGCCGCCTTGGGCCGCCCCAGTCGGAGGAGTCGGCCCCGGCGCCTCCCTCAAGAAGATGACGTCGTCGCCGCTCCCTCCCAGATCCGGCTGGGAACCGCTGGCTCCCCCTGGCGAGGGATCCGCGCCCCCGGGCGCCATGGTGCGCAGGGGGGTGACCATCAAGGCCTCCCCTGCCGCCGCTTCGGCCTCGGCCTCTGCCTGGGCCTTGGCTGCGGCCTCGGCAAGCGCCTTCGCCGCCTCCTCTTCCCGAGCTGCCTGGGCGGCGGCTGCCCTCCGTGCCTCCGCCTCCCGCGCTTCCTGCTCCTCCCGCACCTCCCGCGCGTTCCTTTCCGTCGCCTCCAGGAGGGCGGCACGGGGATCTACGCGGCGGGTGGTGCTCCCAGAGCCCCCTGGCAACTCGACAATGGAGCCGGCAGCCGCCCGCTCGAGTGATAGTGGAGCTCTGATCAAAGAAAAGAAGACAAAGATTCAGAAAACCACCCAAGAAAAGAAAGAAGGAGAATACACAGAAAGAGAGAAAGCTTACGCTGACACAGCCTGCGGCTGCTTCACCACTTTGCGGAAGCGAGCCGCCTTCGCGGCCGCCTCTTCCCGCCTGGTGGCCGCCGCCCCACCCCTGGGCTTCTTCGTCCGGCTACCGAACATGCCCTGGGTGGCGCGACGTTTCTGGCCTCTACCCCGAGCAGGCTGCGCGCCGGAGGAGCCCGCGCCGCGTCCGGACGCCGGCTGACGACGCGGGACGGCTTCGGCTTCGTCCTCGTCCGGCCAGTCCTCAAAGGTAGCGGAGAGCCCGGCGCCGCCTGTTTCACCGCCAGCCGGCTCGGTGGCGTCCTCCATATGGACTGCCCCCAGGTCGGGGTCCTCCTGGTCGTGCTCGGTCCGGTCGGGGACGAAACGGCGCTCCGCGTCCGCCCTGCCGGCCGGTCGAAGCAGAGGACTCTGTCAAAAAGAGCGAGCCGACGGAGTTAGAGTCGGCCCGAAGGAACTCGGCGACAAAGCTGAGAGAGAGAAAGAGAAAAAGAGAAAGGGAGCGTACCGTAGGCGGAGGATTAGCGCGGCTGTATGGCTCCTTGCCGAATTGCCAGTCGTCGGGAAGCTGGCAATTGGCGAGGTAGTTCACCATGTCGGCCGCGTCGGCCTGCGGCATCTCCTTGGTGCACATCCGGCTCGGATCGAGCTGGCCGCTCATCTGACAGATCAGATGAGGCCGGCTCTGGAGCGGGAGGACCCGGCGCGTGACGAACGCGGCCAGAAGGTCGGGCCCCGTCAGGCCCTCCGACTGGACCATCACCCGCAGGCGGGCGATGGCGGCGTTTCCTCCCGGCGACAGCGTTACCGCCCGGAAGGACCACTGGGGCAGCCTCCTCGCCGGCGGGCCGGCTACGTAAGCTGACAGGTTGATGTAGTCGCCCCGGGGAGCGATGTTCCGCACGTAGAAGTATGATTTCTGCCACTTCTTCATCGATTGAATCAGCGTAATGACGGGGAAGCGGTTGTCGGCGCCCGATCTCCGCGACGCGATGAAGGCGCCGGTGTGGGCCGGCACGCCCTTGCTGCGCGTACCCAGCTTCGACTGGAAGAACTCCCCCAGAGCTCGAGGGTGGGGAGGACGCCGAGATAGCCCTCGCACAGGGTGACGAAGGCCGACAGCAGCACCACCGCGTTGGGGGTGAGGTGGTGCGGCTGGAGCTGATAGAAGTCCAGCCAGGAGCGGAAGAAGGCGCTCACTGGCAGGCCGAAGCCGCGCAGGAAGTGCGAGCGGAAGACCACCCGCTTGCCATCCCGCGGCGCCGGCCTGATTTCCTTCTCATGCGCGAGGCGGACCTCCACTTTGTCTGCGCTGGGCAGACGCCGGGTGTCGCAGAGGAAGTCGATGTGGTCCTGGTGAACAATGGAGCCATCCCAATCCCCGCCAAGCTGCTCAACGTGGGGAGGCATGGCGGAAGCTGGCACGGCGGCGGAGAAGCGTGCGGAGGAAGAGCGTGGCGGCGAGGCGCTAGCGCAAGAACGAGCAAGGCGAGAAGACGAAGGGAGTAGGAGGAGCGTGCGAGGGTCTGCCACCCTCCACTTCCCCCTACTTATAGCCTCACGCGACCGAAGAGGCTGGACGTGGGGGGAGACGTGGGATTAACCGCGCCCACTTCCCCCACGCCTCGCGTTTATTACGCATAAGTGCGAGCCGAAACTGCCGCACGGATCGTGCGGGCGGTTTCGGGATACAAAGGATCCGCGCCTGGGCCGGGGCGCGGACGTGGCGGGCCCCCTCCCTGCGGCGATGTCCCGTCACGCGCGTGGGCTGGCAGGCTTTCCGGCCACGTGGCACGCCAACGGCCCGAGGCCGGCCCGCGGCCCGGTGCACGAGCCAGCGGGTTCCCGCCCCCCCCGACTCCAGAAGAATTCGACCAAGGGCGGCGCGCCCGCACCAAGGCCGGCTCCTAGCTGCCGGCTTGTCACGATAGGAAGCTGATCGAGCTTCTCGAACCCCACTCCACCTCGAAGCCCAATCAGCTTCGGGGACTACTGTCGGAGTAATTGGCCACGGGTAGCCTCACCGACTACCCCTGGCTCTTCAGAAAATTTATCAGGCCTTTGGGCCTTCAAGCACTCCAAGCGTTTGGGCCGCCTTCCCCGGCCGGCTTCCACTAAAGCCGGCTCCCGGAAGGCGACCCAGCCTCACCGACTCCAAGAAGCCGGCCAAGAAGGATGCCGACTCCTAGAAGCCGGCCAAGACCACAACCACTCCTACATAACGGCGACATGACAGGGTGTGGCCACAGTGCGGCCCACGACCCCCTAAGCCCGAGGCGGGCATGGCTACAGGAGGCCGTACGGGGGGGATGTCCCCCGTGCGGCCGGGCACTGTAGCCACGCCAGCTACGACGTCATCCACGACCCACTCCTGTACGGCCCAAGGACTGCGGGCCCCTTCAGCCAGAGAGAGGCGTGAGGGCGGCCCGGCTTTTTCTAGTCGGCCAGGAGCATAGCCGGCCTCCAGAAGCTGGCGACTCCCTTCCTCGAAGCAGGAGCCCCATTAAGGAGACAAGACGAGGTGAGGCTACAGTGATAGCCCCCGATGCGGATCACTGTAGCCACGCTTACCTCGACAAAGCCCTCATCATCAGAGGCGCGGCTACAGTAAGGAGCCGCCGACAAGACCCTAGGCAGTGGGGCCGTCCTGTCGACCGAGGAGCCGGCAGCCGGCGGGACCCACCAGCCGGCGGGACCTAGCAGCCGGCGGAGAAGCCGACAGGCGTAGACGCTGGCGGCTGGGGCCAGGTCCCAGTCGGATTACCATTGTACCCCCGGGGGGTAGGCCTATATAAACCCCCCGGAGCACCCATGCAAAGGGTTCGCACCTCTGCATGTTTTGCTTCCAAGCATAGCACACACACACGCACCATAGATAGAGAGAAGCAAGAGCTAGCCTTGTTCTTCTTCTCCCTTGATCCCAACAGCTCTAGGAGCGATTGTAGCTACTCTTTATCGATCTAGTGATCATGCGGAGACCCCGCAGAGCAGGACTAGGGGTGTTATCTCCTCGGAGAGCCCTGAACCTGGGTAAGATTCGCCGGCGTGCATGTCTTCGCCTCATCCCGTTTCCAGGTACCGGCGACGTTTTATTGGCTCCCACAATGATAAGCCATCCCTTGGCATATGTCGCACCAACCACCCGACAATAATGGGCCGGCCCAGCTGAAGGCCCAAAAGATTTTGATGACACTAGTAGGCCGGCCCATTAACTGGCTGCCATGTTTTGGGCCAAATGCCGGCCCATATTTTATATGGTCCATTAACAGTTTGCCACGTTCCGGGCCTAATAAAGGCCCATTTGAGATCCGGCCCGTTAGAAGCCTACCATGTTCTGGGCCAAATTACGGCCCAAATCAGGTCTGGCCCTTTGAGAGGCTTTGGGCTAAATTATGGCCCATATCAAATTCGGCCCGTCAATTGGACGCTGTGCTTTTGGACCCACTTGATAAAGGCCCATTTAGTAATTCGGCCTGATATTAGTTTCAGCTTGTTAAAGGCCCATTTAACATTTTGGCCCTATATATATTTCGGCCTGTTAAAAGCCCGTCATATAGTTGGGCCTAACTACGGCCCCGTTTGCATCCGGCCTGCTCACAGACGATAATCTGATTGGGCCAAACAAGGACCGAGAAAATTTTGGCCTGTTGTAAGCCCATGATTTGATTGGCACAATCATGGGTCGGGGTCTATTTCGGCCTGCTGCCGGCCCGTGAGTTGTTCAGCACGTTTCAGGCCCAACCTACTTTTCAGCCTCCTAAAAGCCCGTTGAGTTTTCTTGGGAAAATAGGGCCGGCGGTTTACTCGGCCTATTAAAGGCCCGAATATACTAGTGGGCCAGTTTACATTTAGGCTTGTTAACGGACCAAGATGACGGGGCCCATGATGCGGATCATACGTAGTGATTTGCATGACGGCCCGATTATGTACCGTAATTTTACGGTTTGGCCGGTTTACTGCGAAGACAGGATATATATATATATACAGTAAAATAACTGCAGCATCGTGAATAAGAAAAAAACCTAGACTATACAATAAAGAAATTACGGCATATTACATCCACTGGGCATCAAAGTTCGCCACTATGATAATAAAGCACAAGCAGACAGCAGATTACATACACTGGGCATCAAAGATCGCCACCAGTGCAATTAAACATGCCGACAGAATAATATACAAAACCGAGAGCACTTCAATAGAGTTCAAGAAAGGTTAGCCCTACTCGGGAGCTGCAGCGCAAGTAGCTGAGCAAGCTGATGAGATTGCACTTGTTTGACACTTATATCCTCCTCACTCTTAAAGATAAACAAGCAGACAGATGACAGGTTTTACACATATAAGTATCAGTGCTGACAGTTCATCATATTTCTTACTGACGAATAAAGTGACACATTTTAAAATAGCATTAACACAATATGGTATTGTTCAGGTCAAGATATGGCAAGAAATGACATTGTGAAGGAGTTGGTAGCTTCACGACACCACTGGATTACAGATCAAGAACCCATAAGTATCAATGGTTAGTGTGCTGTCAATTTATCCCATTTCAGATTGGCAAAATAAGATCACTTGCTCTGTATAGTTTAATTTACATGGTATGAAAAAGGAACTTGGTTCTACAACTGAAAACTTAAATTGAGAAGGACAAACTTTTGTTTATGAACTCCCTCCGTCCCATAATATAAGAACGTTTTTTTACACTACACTAATGTCAAAAACGTTCTTATATTATGGGACGGAGGGAGTACATAACAAACTTTAAACAAGCAATTTGATGCAAACACCAAAAATAAATAGCTGTTGCAGTCATGCCTAACCAAATATACACAACAAAGTTTGAAGGCTTGAGAAGGACAAACTTACATTATTGGTGAAGGCAGGCTCTATAAAGCCCTTGTCCATGCTGATGGGGGGGGGGGGGCAATTCAAGAAGTTTACCACAGAATCTTCTTCATAAGCATTGCCTTTATTCTACATTTTGTTAAGAGTAAATATAGATGTGACAATATAAGAAAAAATGGAGAATATTTAAGATAAGATGAAGAGTGATGCTACATAACCAAGTAGCTATAAATGTAAGTACAACGATACAAGCAAAAGGTACAACCAAGAGCAATGCAGAGCTAAACTTCTTCAGTACCATCGGTGTTATCCGACCTTATGGTAAGAGTAAATATAGATCTTATGTGTAGAAAATGGAGGGCAAAGGAAAATAAGCTGCAGAGTGATGGTACATGAACAACTACCTGTCAATATAAGTACACTGATAAAGGACAACAGGTACTTACAAGAACAATGCAGAGCTAAAAAAATTCATAGCATTGGATATATTCTACACTAATGTAACCATTCATACAGATCATATAATTTGGAGCGAACAATTGATAAGCAAGCTATCATGCATACTGCTGTCACATAATGAACCAGGTATGTATGCAAGTACAGTGATACAGGACAGCAGGTACTAACAAGAGCAAAGCAGTAGGCAACATATTTGCGATATCCTGTCGTTCTTTTCAAACCGGAATTCTTTTTTGAGCAGATTTCCTGCAAAAAAGATCCATAAGGCACATGCGGAAAAGTAGAAGTTCAAATTGTCATGCGATATCATAAACAGTACCTCATCCTCGGAACGAGACCAGTGCATAACAAGGTTTTTCCATTCAGTGTCTTCTAAATTTAGCACATGATACTTCACCAGAAATTCGTTTATAGACTTGCCATCAAAGTGTGATTTCCTCAGGTAACACCGATACTGCTGCAATGCTTCCTTGAAAAGCGCAAGCAAGCTTTGCTCGTCATGACTATCCAGATTGACCCTTGCCTACTTACAACAATGTAATGTAAATCATTGATGTGTTCAATCAGCAGAAAACAGGAAAATAGTCACCATGAATAATAGCACTTACACGTAAGTGGGACAGGAAGATGTGAAAATGGTGTTTGTCTTCACTATAATCTTCCCATGATGGGAATATATGCACGTAGTCCCTAACAACATTGAAAGCATTGTCTTTTAAACTAGGAATAACTAGAATGGGGTTCCAATCTGCAGGAATTGGCTGTCTCTGCAGTTGGGATAGGTCTTCGGCCGGTGGACTTGCTGTACTTTTTGCTGGAGTGGGATTTTTCTGTGGTACGGCTGGTGCTATGGCAACTGAAATCGGCATACCTTTTGCTGGAGTGCAGGTCCTGTGTGGTGGGGCTAGTGGTGTGGCCAGTGAAGTATGGCTACAGTCTGCTGGAGTCGGTCCTATGTTTTGTGTCACTGGTTGTACAACCAATATAAGTGGGGTGCTGTCTGATTTCTCCGGCACAACCACATTTTTCAAGGACTTTGCTGGTGCTCCTTCAGGTTCGACAATCACCCTCTTCCTTTTTGATGTCTGATGCACAAGAACAACATTTGACTGAAAAAACATGGTATGATGACAGATGGAATATGTATTGATAATGGATGGGCATGGCATCTCAACATATATGATGAGTAAACTGAGCAGATGGCGGTGCAACAAAGTAGAAGAAATGCAAGACAACATATGCAAGATACGTGCAATCAATAAAACCTTGCCAAATTAGAACAGGCACCTTGATGGGTGAATAGGACAGGCCATCTGCCTTTGACTCCTCGAGGTTATAATAGTCATTAGGATCATATTCTGAACAAGAATCAATAGGTGGGGAGCGTATGAGTTTCATTGCATCCAGAATGGCACTCAATGCCTTGGTGCCAATTTTGAGTCATTGCAGTGTTTAGCTTCAAGAGTGGACTGCTGCTAGTGCGACACAAAGCAGCTACACAGATCATAGTGTAGATATAACGGGAAAACCATAAGAATCAGAGTAAAATATGCAAAGTGGAACTTGCTGGAATATATGTGCTTGTATTGCCGGTATGGCTAGAAAGGCTTTGGATACCAGCTCTCTTCAACTGAAGGTGCGGTACTGTTAATATCAGTGTAACTCTCAAAGGCGACACAGCTCCCCGCATTTCCTTGCTATTCTAATAGGATTCAAGTGGGCAGGCCACTACAAATCCTATTCCCATGTTTACAAAATCCTACGAATCAAAGAGGCCCAAAGAGTTCAAAGTGTCCATCACAACCGACCGTATAGACCTCTACACTACTAATGTCCCTGCTCATCTTCACTACAAGGAACATACTGTACTACTATCATACTCCCTCCGTTCCAAAATATAAGTCTTGGTAGAGATTTCCACTATGGATCACATACAGATGTATCCAGATACATTTTAGAGTGTAGATTCACTCATTTTGCTCCATATGTAGTCAATGGTGGAATCTATACAAAGACTTGTATTTAGGAACGGAGAGAGTACTTATTAAAGAAGAACGGAAGAGGAGCAAGCTAAAGAAGAGCAAGAAGATTTTGGATAATAAAATGTTCATTGCGTAGTGCCCACACATGATGAACCAGAGCGCATTAAGAAAGCAACTCCCTGCTGTCTCTCTATATGTGGTGCACGTGCTTTTCGAAAGTAAAGTAGGAACATTAGCTGACCAATTAAATGTTATCTGTTTTAGTAATATCAGCATCATATCAGATTCGTACTTGAGAAACAAGTTTGGAATTATGAGTGGCACGTTGTTTAGCTTGATGGATTCAGGAGCAGTGCTAAGCAGGTACGATGATGGTACTGAATATAAAGGCATGTCTGCATGCAAGTCGCGTGACTTTTGTCATTTGGGTCAGTCGACCATTTCAGGTGGTAGGATGAAGATCCTACGTCTCCTAACCCTTCTTATTCCTCATCTCTGATTCTTCCCATACAGAACACCGCACGGGCCGCCGGCCGGACCACCGGCCCCCACTGCCTGTGTTCCTCCGCCACCCCCACCCCCCACCCCGCCCCCACCCGCGTCGAGTTTTCTTCGTTGGGCGAGGGCCCACCACCGCCCCCCCACAACCACCGTCCCCACCCGAGCCCCTTCGTTCGCACCGGCAAACTCCGGCGAGCTCTGAAAAATTGACTGACCCAATTTTGAAATTTAGTCTACTGTGATTTAACTAGCGTGGAATATAAAAGGGGAAAACCATAAGCATTGGGAGTATAGTGTTGAGCGTGCCATGGCGAACCTGAAGGTGCAAACCGGACAAAGGAAACTTCGCAACCAATGTTTGCTTTCAACTAGCAAGTAAGTGATGGACAAGAAATCAGAGTAAAGCAGTGGCGATCTATTTTCTTGCTGCGATAAATAAGTTGAGAAGATACGAAAGAGTACCGCCTCTGGTGTGGCGCCGTGTATGCATCTGCTGAGAATTTGATGGTGCTGCGGTAGCGATGGCTGTCGATGGCGTGTAAGCAGATCTAGGAGGGTAGACAGCGGCGGCAGAGCACGATGGACGAGACGGTCATAGGAGCAGCGCCGACAAGGTGGACGACGGCGGGTATGAAGCGAGAGGACGGGATGCAAGGATCCCGGTCCGAAGCCGTGGATGAGAGAGGTCGTTCTCTTGTACTGGACGACGGCGTCGGGGTATCAGCTCCGGCATGGTAGAGGAGGACGGAGGTGGATGGGGTGGCGGACGGAGGAGGCTAGGGTGGAGAGGGTGTTTTGGCGCCCACGGAGTACGAATGGGGAAATGGAGGTAGAGAGGAAGGGGGGAACCATGTCTTCAGGGCGCGCATGTCTCAAATACGAGGAAATTTACAAACTTAGCCCCCGTTTCAAATTTCCTACATCACAGCAATATTAGTCGGTTGGGGATAGGACGGTAATCTTGCATACACCAAATATTTGCCGACGAGAGTTTGTTTTTGGCGCCCACCATGTATGAATCGGGGAGGGAGTCGATTTCGGCCGAGGACACACTGTGTTTTGGCGCCCACCGTGTATGCATCCGGGTGAGAGGTGGTTATGTCACGTTTGAGTGAAATTACAAACCTACCCCTATCGAAACCTATAGAAATCGAGCAGATAGGCTTTGCGTGGCAGGGATAGGCAGTAGTAATTTCCATCTCGCAGATTTTGGTTTCGGGCGGTTACTGCGACTTTCCCCACTTCGTTCAAATTTTGCAGAGTGCACGTTTACCGTGCCAACTCAATTCGAATCCCGTTTGTATTCTATTTTTTTATATTGGAATAAAATTCTATATACATCATTTTCAAAAGCACAACACCCTTTATACATAAATATGGTTTACAAATGGCATGATCTCAGATTCATAAGGTTGTATCCATCAATTTGGATTTTCAAATATTTGAAACCACTTTATGTTGAAATCCAATGTATCCATCAATTAATGTGTGTTTCATGCGGGTTTTTTACTTCTCAAACATGTATAATGTGTTTCACACACGCAACATATAGTGTAATCCCGTTTAGACATTGATTGCATATAAACCATGCATTGTTTCTAATTAAAGAATCTATGGATCACCAATATTGATAAACTATATAACATTACACGTGTCCCCAAATTCAAATGAATATGCATGTTTGATACACCAATTTGCGTTATGATATTATCGATGTCGTGATCTCCAATTTAAATATTTGAATCCCATTTAATCCAGATATTCGTCTCATATAACTATCACTCATGCTTATATTGGACTATCTCTCTAGACCTATACGCGTTCATCATCTCTCGGGTATCTCTCGTGCTACCTGTATGTCGACAATGATCTTTTATCTTCGTAACACACTGACGGTACTCTCTCCCTCGACCTTCATCACTCTATCTCTCTCTAAGTATATCTCGCTCCCTGCTATGTGTCTCTAACTATGATTCTCCACGTGGAATCTCTTTCTCTCACACAAATACAAAACTTTGTCTCCTGGGGTCTCATTTCTCTCTACTATTCCCCTGTGTGCCACTCGCACACCCCTCATACAGAGATGTATTTCGCTCCTTAGGTATGAGAACCTACGACTCTTCCTCTTAAATATCTCTTTCTCACACACAAACACAAACTCTGTCTCCCAGGGTCTCATATTTCACCACTGTTCTCTTGTATGTCGCTCACACACACTCTCTCTCCCTAGAAATATCTTGCGTTCCCTCATATGTCTCTCTAGCTATCACTCTCGTTGTGAAATATCTTTCTCTCTCGCAGACACAAAACTCCGTCTCTCGGGATCTCATTTCTCTCTGATATTTGTTTGTATGTGAGTCACATGCACCCTTTCTTCATCTCTCTCACACCCAGACACATAACTCAGCCTTCTGATCCACTCGACTCCTATCTCTAACGCACACTAGCTAGCATCTTTATCTTTCTATTTATCTGTTTCTTCATCAGCCTTCTTTCATTTATAGGTTGATCTCTTTTGCACAATCGTTGTGGCTCGCTCCCTCTGCTCGCCATAGATGCATGCTCCAGCCCACGCCACTATCTCTTAAAGACAAAAACACATGCTCAATTGTCGGGCCTTCTTCCCTGCATTCTCACATGAATGCATATTGTCATACCGATCCGTCTCTCCCATGTCGTTGATCATATGACTTATGTCTTCTTTCTTTTATCTCGATCATGCGCGCGCGCACACACACACACATCCCACGTATACATGTATACCTCTCACACATGCACGTTCAAGGTCTCTATGTCACCATACGTAGTTAATTACCCTCAACCCTAACGCCGCATCGAATCGTTCTCTTCTTGTGTGCACATAACTTCCGCCTGGATGGGTAAAACACACACTCACACTTAACAATCTCCTTCTAGCTACCCCCCTCTCACTCTTCCTCTATATCCCCGAAACCAATAAGACCATCCCTTCGTTTAATTCCCGCCTACATGCACCATCGATATATAGTAGTCTTCCTCGGTGTCTCTCGAACAAACACGTTCTCTCGATGTTGACTCCTCTCACGCGCACACACCTTCTCTTCCCTCTATACGGGCATTTTCTCTCTCGCACCCCATCGTTGGTGGCCTCTGCCATACACATCACCTCTCTATGATGAAGCCATGCACAGTTAAATTACATCCGCCACCGAGGACCACACGACACACACACACACATACACACACAAACACACACACACACACACGCACGCATGCACGCACGCACCCACTCACCCACATACACACACACACTAAGACTCCATCACACACACACGCACACACACACACACACTAAGACTCCATCTCTCTCTCACCCACACACACCCACACACACACACAAACACACACACACACACACACACACACACACACACACACACTAAGACTCCATCTCACACACACATGCTCTAGGCGGAGCATTTGTTCCTACCACCCTTCATCCAACCTTACCCGTATGATAAAAAATCACCTTAATTTACTTGTATAACATGGACAAATTCCAGTTTACTTTAGTAGTTAGCAAACTTATCATCTGTACCCTTATAAAAAACCGAGTTCGCGATGATGGTGTGCCTGCCATTTTGTAATATGGACCGTCTGATCTATATCTGATGGATAGAAAGCAAACTATGATAATTTTACAAAACATACCCTCACCTCTCTCCACATCCTTATCTCCCACAACCTCATTGCTGAGAAATTAAAAAAGAAAGCCTCTGGAACAATCTAGCATGGTGGCCGCTGCCGCCTGCCGGCGCCGTCCATCCCCATGCCTCCGCCCATTCCGACCACCAGTCACCACCACGCTCCACTCCTCCTCACCTTATCTCCCATATTTCATTTTTTCGATGACATTCTCGAGATACCAGTTTTTCGATAAAATTCTCGAAATATCATTAGTTTTTACACATGGGATTACTCCTGCATGGGTAAATCACAACAGGTGTTTTGTAAAAAAAATGCATATTGATGTTCCGTGCAATGCACGAGCATCTTGCTTGTTATTATATAACGCAAATCATGAGCAGGAAGTGACATTTTTTACACAACCACGTTAACATGGCCACGTAAATCACTAGCTAAAGTAAATACCATTATACTTATATCCCGATGCAAAAGGTTGAGTACATGTCCAAAGAGTAGAGTCGCACACACGCACTCTGTCTCTCAGAATCTCTCTCTCTCTCACACACACACCAGTTACGTGACGCCCACTTAAGCAGACACATATGTTACAAGTTGTGCACCCGTGGGTACACGTGATGCTGCGCATTTATTTAAGCCGGACGGCGAACCCAAACAGTAGCTGCATTCATTCCCCTCCCTCTGCCTCTTCTCTGGTCGTCGTTGCCCAGTAGCCATGGCCCGACCGAAGGTAACAACATACGCCATACTCCCGCCGGAGCGGCGCTTTAATCTGGTAATTTTAGTGGTCATGCATGCATCTTTTTGTGCTAGCACTCCTATATAAGGGTTGACCGGTCGCTTCCCGTGGACGTGCGCGGGCGGTGGAAGAGGAAGGAGGAGGGAAGCGGGCTGTGGAGTAACGTTTTTTACCACAATTTCTTAGGAAACTGAGTGCAATAATTGAGTAGTTTTGCAAACTACCAGTACTACACCTGAAACGGTTCAAAACCTATACCCCCTTGCCAGCGCGCGCTTCCCGCGTGAAACAGTCAGCGTTGCCCTGGAGCGTCAGTGCCGCATTAATGCCCAGCCAGAGCGGAGGCGACCTCTTACTGGCGCCGGCTTTGAAGCGGCGCGACGGCCGAGAGAGCGCCACTTCCCGGTGCACGCGACTGCTCCGCGTCGAGGCTGGCCATAGGCCCTGTTTGCATCCATGGGTTAGAGTTAGTTTGAGCTAGTTGGGGCTCAAATGTCCCTAAAGTATCCAAGCATGAGGGTTTAAATTGGAGCAAGTTGCACTGAACCCACCAAAAAAAACTATCCCACCCAAGAGGTGCTAACTGGAGATAGTTCTCATTGGGACCACTGAAAAATCACTTTTCTCTCTCCATCAAGTGCATTTATTGTCAATCTAACCCTGTCACGCAAACACCTCTTTGGCTACAGTTATTTCAGGGTTAGTCATGAGTTAGTCTAACCTCTAGCTAAGTTAGAGTATCCAAACAAGACAGTATAGGACATGCAAGTTGCTCAAAGCATATAGTCAAATTCGTACGTGAAAGGATTTTTTTGTTTTTGAAAATGGAACGTGAAAGGAATTTTTTTTAGAATGATCTTGGCATGTCGCTAACATGTGATGAGTTAACCGACCTCAATAGACGGCAAAAACGCCAGCCCGCCGCACTTTGAGAGAGACGAGGAGGGAGAAGCGATACAGGCTGCTGGATTACTAGAGATGGGTGTCGCACAGAAGCCAAGAAATATGGTGATAGCGTGGGTTAGCCATGTACTAGTATGATGTAACTACACTAGGCTGTTGTGTTTCGTACTCTTCCAGTCCACTATGGAGATGATTGGTTGATTTTATATCGCTGAATAATATAAAATATTATGAGTGCATACGCTCCACCACGAGGTTCCTTGCTCCTTCTCGGTCGTCAGGAATCTATGTTCTTCCACTCTATTTTTTTACGTGAGCTTTGTTCATCCTTTTGCCAACACGCGAGACATCTAGCATCAAGGTGCACGTGTCATGCAAGGATCGTTCCATCTATATGAAGAACACATGGGACTGGAACTACGAGACGGACATGTACCCACTAGTGGACGTGCGAACCTGTGTAATGTAGCGCAGTAATTGAAGTAGAAAGACACAAATAGTATGAACATGCGTGGCATATAGGCATTTGTCTCTTACTACCACTAAATGTTGTACGTGCAATGCCCGGTGATGTTATGGAGTACGTGACTAAGTACTCTACTACTACTATATTAATTGGAGGCACATATTAGGTTTTATATTTCTTTACATGTATGCCCCGAGACCTTCCAACTAGACGTGTCTTTCTCTCCGGGTTGCACTTTGTATTGTTCATACCACTAGTACAGTAGTACTACTATGTGTGGTCTCCGACCCACAAGTGGAGACGCTCTACCACGCTGTTCATGTCCCACTCCTTTCACTGATGTGTGGGACATCCAACATGTGCCGTGTGTTTGGCACTCCTTTGTCGTAAGAGTTGAAACACTAGCATTCATCAGAAATAAAAAATAAATATAAATCGCCAGTGATACTATACCACACAGTTTCCTTGCTCCTCGATATCGGAAAGAATACTTCTGCTCGCCGACATGTGGGATGTCGACCATCCTGGTCCACTTGCCATGCCCGCAGAACTCCAAGGGAGAGTCACCCCGGTCGTCGCGCCGCAGTAATTACTAATGAGCCGTCAAATCACAGGCCCAACCTTACCCACTGTGAAGTTGCTCGGACGAAGGAACCATCATGACTTCGTTGAATTCCGCTTCTTGAAGAAAACTGCTGTACCAGCAGTACTGCTAGCTACAGTAGTTACTCCAGCAGAGGCCTCCTTTGGTTCATAGGATAGGAATTTTATAGGAATATGAAAATCATAGGAAGTGAGATGACATGCATCTCAATTCCTATAGAGAAAGAGATGCCATTTGATGCATAGGATAGGAATTTTCCCATTGAGTCTAGGCTAATGTACTGGTAATTTGCTCTAAAAACTACAGTAGTAACTAGTAGTACTGGTACATGCTCGTAATTAATTAAACAAACGTACGGGCGACACAGACACACACACACACTAACTACTACTACTACTACTACTACTACTACTACTACTACTACTACTACTACTACTACTACTACTACTACTACTACTACTACTACTACTACTACTCACATGCTGGCCAGACACCGTCGTTCTCCTTCCCGGCTTTGTCGGTGACACCCCATCGTGCTTGGATCTCCGCCGGCCTCTCCGCAGCAGCGCGTGCGTCCTCTTCCTTCTTGCGGCAGCGGGCCTCTCTTTCTTGATTTCTTTCTAACTTTTCCGCTCCCTCTGTGCGGCTTTGGCCGCCTCTTGCTCTACCGCCCATTCGGCCTTGGCAACTTCAAATTCCGCCCACATAGGTGTGAGGTCGCGAGCGGCGATGAACTCGGCACGGCGGGATGCCACCGCTTCCCTACCATTCTGTGTGCGGTCGTGGGCGGCGAGGAACTCGGCGCGGCGGGATGCCATCGCTTCCTTACCGGTTAGTGTGCGGCGCGGTGGCATGAACGACGCTTGGTGACAGCTCTGGGGTGGAGTGGCCGGACAACCGTAAAGTGCATTGGTTTGTCAAGAGCTCAAGGACTGAAGACGAAGGAAATTTGGATTCCCCTTCAATCCTGGTCATTTATTACCGAGTAAAATGCATTGGCAGTCATTGAACTTGTCTTGATATCTCACTTTGATCATTGTATACGAGATATGGTGATTATACGGTCACTGGCTCAGCGCATAGCTCCGTATATGTCTGGTTGACCAGTCAAATAGTCCGCATGCGCCTCATCAGCTCGTGTTCTTTATCTATCTATCTATGTGGGCCTACCTGTTAGTGGAGAAAGAAATAAAAACCGCGTATGTGACATTACTGTTTAGACGTTTGCTGGAGGCCTCCGCGAACACCGAGCATGTATTCACCTGGCTCAACACCAACGGTCATACTCGTGACTCGGCACCTTGCTCATGTATATCGTCCATCACAACAACAATCTATAAAACAGCCTAGCTAGAGAGGGTATTATGGTGCGGAGTATGTACTATCGTGAGCAACCGATCATAGTGCCACTGCACATGAGTGTGTGTCTGATCGATTCGTCCATTATTCGTAAGTTATGCATGGTTGTGTGGTGTCTAATGGTGGTCGTTGAAGGCTAGCTGGCGACAAGAGCGGTTGCATGGATGCCTGGTTGTCAATACGTGCCGCATATGCTTCAAAGGCTCGTCATCCATGAGTTCACATTTTACCACCACGCCAGCGTCTGACCGCCCTGGCCTACCGAAACCCCTTCCATCGCTAGCGCGCGCTCCCGCCTGAAACGATCACCGTCTCTCCAGAATGTCAATGCCGCATTCACCAGCCTTAACTGCAGGTGCAGTTGGTGTGTCACTGACGTGCGGGCCAGAGTGCCCGTTGGGCCCACATGTCAGTGATACAGCGCACCTGCGGTTAAGTCACTGAAGCAGCGTCTGCATTCACGCCCGACGCGACCTCTCACTGGCACCGGCATTGCAGCAGCGCGACGGCCGAGAGAGCGCCACCCGCGCGGCGTCCCGGTGCAAGCGACTGTTCCGCGTTAACGACACCACGGCTATCCTTCCGTCCGCCGCCCACATTAAGGACACACGGCTGCCGACAAACCTACTCCGGCGCCAGCCGTCCATCCGTCTGCCGCGGCTCATTGCCATTCGCCCGCTATATTAACTTGAGCCCCAGCTCCCAACCATAGACAAAGACCCACACTCATTCTCCTCCGGTCCCTTCCTTTTGTCGGCACCACTCCAACCATGGCCTCCTGGCACTCCAAAGCTCTCTTGGACGTACTGTCACAGGAGCAGACGAAGGACATCGGCGGCCCTGCTCCGGGCGTGCTCCAAAGCTCTCTTGGACATACTGTCGCAGGAGCAGACGAAGGAGATCGCCGGCTTCCCCCGGCCACCCTCCGCCGCCACGACCACGAAGCCGGCGCGCGTGTGCGGGCGCAGCCGGCAGCGAGGGAGAGTAGTACACGATAGGTCGCCACCACTCTGTTCCCAGGAAGGCCACTGCTCCTCCACTCAGTCGATGCCAAGCTTGGTAGGATAAACATCGGCGGCCGATTAGCCGCTTGATGGCGACGTGGAGGCGGAAATCTTCAGAACCTTGTGCTCCGGAGGAGGAGATTATCGAGGCGGATGAGGAGGAGGCAAAGGCAATAGCCGGCTTTCTCAGGTTCATGGCCGGACATGGTGGTCGGGCGCCGGTGATCATTTAGATTAGGTTTACAGTATGTTTTTGTATGGTTTGTGCGAAATATGTAATGAATTTCGTCCAGTTTATAGGAAAAGTTTTCGAAATGTAATGAATTTCATCCAGTTAATTTGAAATTTGCTTTGTTTGCATGAATTTCGTCCGGTTAGTTCATATAGTTGTCGAAAGGTATGCGGGCACCATTGGATGGCATCCATCAGTGTCCTCGGACAGATGCCGGTGTAAATTTGAGGGCCAGCGCTGGAGATGCCCTAAGTATCATTCTATAATCGCTAACAGTGCTCCATTATTTCGCAGGGAACAATTTTCCCTCGATCAAAATCAGATCCGCCGTGTTTCGCACTCCTCCCACGTAAGAGTGTAGACTCTTGCTTACATAAAAATGGAGCAAGTGGACGGCACTGTAGCACCTCATATCACTCAAACTAGCCAGCCTAACACGCGGGAAAGCACCGCCCTCATCATTTTGTTCTGGATTTCTATGATCGATCGCACGAAAATGTTACGCTTTGCAAGTTCAAAAGGAAAAGGCGGCACACTTACGACTCATATGCGTCGCACCCCCGACAGTCCAGCTCGCACGCCGCTCACCAGAGGGGATACGCGTTGTCTTGCATTTTCACTAACATGTGGGACTGCAATTGAATAAACCGTCGATAGCCGAAATCTAATCGCTCGGCGGGCGTCGGCTAAGAAGAGAGAGACGGGGGAGGGAGAAGAGATCGCCCGCCCGCCGCGCACGGACTCTAAGAAATATATATGGTGATAATGTGAGGTGGGCCATGGGGGAGTCCGGAGTAAGTGAAGTAGAAAGGCACAAATGGTATGAACATGCGTGGCATATAGGGTGTGTTTGGTTGCGTTCTCGTTTCAGCATAGTTGTTCCCTCTTCATGCATGCTGAACTCAACACCCTTCTTCATGCATGATTCTAGTGTATTTGTGCTAAACTAGTGTGGACTCATGCACCCTCCATACACTCTACCAAACACCCAAAAGTGGGTCGAGAAGGGAACTCTTGGGCGACATTTGTCTCTTACTACATACTACCACTAAATGTTGTACGTGCAATGCACGGTGATGTTATGGAGTACGTGCCTAAGTACTCTACTACTACTATATTAGTTGGAGGCACATATTAGCTTTTATATTTGTTTACGTGTATGCCCCGAGACCTTCCAACTAGACGTGTCTTTCTCTCCAGGTCGCACTTTGTATCGTTCATACCACTAGTACTACTACGTGTGGTCTCCGACCCAGAAGTGGAAGAAGTGGAGACGCTCTACCACGCTGTTTTTTTTGCGCCGGGCTCTACCATGCTGTTCATGTCCCACTCCTTTCGCTGACGTGTGGGGCATCCAGCACGTGCCGTGTTTGGTGCTCTTCATCGTAAGAGTTGGAACGCTAGCATTCATCAGAAATAAAAAATAAATATAAATCAGCAGTGATACTTTTTTTTTGAAAAAATTATCCTGGTCTACCCCGGTCGTATCGCAGGCCCAACCTTTCCCACTATAAGTTGGTCGGACGAAGCAACCATCATGACTTCGTTGAATTCCGCTTCTTCAAGAAAACTTACTGTACCCGCAATACTGCTACCACACGCGAAGACTGGATGGCACTGTACCATGTCATATCACTGAAATCCACTAGGCCATCCTAAACAAACACTAGGCCAAACTAGCCCTCCTATAGGTCATCTATTTTGGAACGGAGGGAGTACTTCTCTATACTGCTATGATTTTCTGTTGTACGTCTCTGTACTTTTGCTACGATTTTCCTACCCTATGAACCAAATGAGGCCTGAATGTATCCGTGTCGACTAAGCCTACAATTTTAGGAGCTTGGGCTATTGGCCGATCGATGATGGATAAGTATAAGCGTACCACGAGCTCATCAGCCCCAATGTTTCTCTTCGGTGAGTGTTTTGCAAGTACTATAGCTCGCACAATAGCTAGCCTACTAACACCAAGAATCATCAAACAAGCCCTGGTGATATGATAAACAGTTCAAACTTACATCTAAGCATGCCATATATTACATCAAAAGCTGGTGAGGATACATCTGTTTCCATAACTCGGAGAGGGTTCGCATGATTCATTATCAAACATAAGTAGCAAGTACCGCCCACACAAGACAGTGCACTAGCCCTAAGATGGTTTAATAACACGCATCATTCTGGTAATTAAACATAGGGCAATGCAAACTACCCTGAAGGATTAGCGCGACCAACTATTTCTTGTCATCGATCTCTCGGGCAATGACCACAACACAGACATCGGCATGGGAATCGATCTCTGGGGCGATGTCCACAGGACTGACCGTGACATCGGAATCAATCTCTGGGGCGATGTCCACAGGATGGACAGCGACATCGGAATTGATCTCCGGGGCGATGCCAACAGGACGGACCGCGACATCGAAAACGATCTCTGGGGCGTTGTCCCAGGACGGGCCGCGACATTGAATCATCAAGGACGTCCACCGGCACCCGCACAACCCTAACATATTAGCAAGCACATTGCAAATAATCAAAAACCACAACTATGGTAATAATACATTATTGTTTACCTTGTGCAACTCACCGGGGGATCCCATCCCTCCGGGGGCCATCTCCTCGTCCTCGATGGGGGCTATCACCTTGCCAGGGGAGTACTGCTTCTCAACGGTGACTATCTCCTCAAACTCGGCCTTGAGCCTCGCATAGGTGGCCATCAGAGTTTCTGGGGTAGGCACGGTGGGGCTCTTGCTGTTCTTCCAACTTTCTTTGAGGAGTTCGTCTACCAACATCGTCAACTCTTTGGCCAGTGCTTGTTTCTTGGAGTTCTTCGTCTCCATGGGTTGGCCCGCCAACATGGTCAACTCGTTGGTCGGTGCTCGCTTCCTAGAGATCATGTTGTGCCAATCATACATTTTAGTGGAACTACACAAGACAATACAATGAACTGTATCCCAGCCTGTGCTTTAATTCTGCCGGAAGTTCTTGATAATCTTTCGATATATTCTCAGCACTGGTAAACAAGAGTGATTTCAACCATACATTTGAAGTGCACAAAAATATATAAGTGATTCCAGTGAGTGCTTTATCATCTCTTATGGGACTACATGAATAAGCTTTTTTTCCTCAGGGTGGTACGGGCCTAAGGCCTTCATCCATATTAGTTTGCTATCATCTCTGTTTGTATCGTGCTACTGTCATGAGAAACTCCTTTATCTTTGCACGTTAAAGTTTTGCAACCTATGATACATGGCAATGCTTTGAGTGTTGAGCTAATTGGCACTGATTAAATAAACTAATACCTATCTTTAAGCAAGACTACTATGTTGTTAACTTTACCCATTAAGATAATGAGGGTGCTTCTATTTGTTAGTGTATGTTTCATCAACTAGTCCCATTATTACAGTAATCTCACTCTCTCAATATATGTGCCAACAGGGATGCTCGATTTTGGTGGAACTGCACAAAAACTTTGGGTGCTTCATTGCATCGACAACTTCTGTCCTTTCCTGTCAGTCGCTAATCTGGGCCTGCTTTCTTCCTTTGCTGTCAGTTGCTTCGCTTATCTCGGCTTCCAGTCAAAGGAAATAGTAATTGATATGCTACCTCACACAAGTTGGTACTGGTCTTTATCCTGATTATTGTGCTTGTCATGTATTGGTACTTTGGTATTGTGCTACTGTTTGCCGATTTTATAAAGGAGTAACTTGGAGCCTGAACTCGCAGGCAAATCATTGCATTGGGTGATTTCAGTAGAACTGCACAAAAAGATCAGATGGACAGATACTTATGCTGCTACTATGTACTCTAAAGTTCACTCAGACAAGCATCGATGTTGACAAGAAGTGCCTATATTCATTCGAGTATCAACCGGCGTCAACCAGTTGTCAAACTCCAAGTATTAGGAGAGTGAACGCTAAAAATATTGCTTGGCGCATAGCCTAGAAAAACACAATCCAGTCTTTGGTCCCAACTTGTGCCTTTTGGTTATCGGCAGATATGGTAACGAACTGTATGGCATGGAGTCTAAAGATTCCAGACAAGTTGGTTGACGCGTATATTCATCTAGCACTTAATCAGTCTGCACGCCAGGGATGCTCCATTTCAGTTGAACTACACAAAAAATTTGGGTGATTCATTTTCTCAACCGCCTCCTTTCTCGTCTGCAATGTAGAATTTTGGCGAGCTACACGACCAAGATGAGCCAGTAAACTAGTTGGATGAAAGTAGTGGCCAAGTTGCTCAAACCTCCCTCGGCAGGAGGCCACTATTTGAGGATAAAGCTACAAGCAAAGTTCAGATTGTCTGTGCTGCCTCTTATGTACTCGAAAGTTTACTCGTACAAGCATTAATTTTAGCAAGAAGTACCTCCGACTGAACACCATTTACCAGACTGTACCCTAGGTAATTAAAGTTCGTCCATGGATCATATTGGCTGTGATCTCAATCATTTGGATGCATAAACATACTGAACATGTCTATATCTGAATCTTTTTGTGAATTATCTATGAATATTGTTGTGTGATCTATCAATCATTTGGATCCATAGACATGCTGAACTTGTGTATCTATGAATCTTTTGAGTTGTTGATAGTGAATGTTGGCTATGAATATGAACGTGTCCTATGAACCTGAGTTTGAAACGAATGTTTACCTTTTCTGTTGTACTTGTGTGTGAACTTGTTAGTATGCCTACTGTGGGGTATGTGACGTGTGGGTGTCAACGACACACCTTCTTCCCGAGAAGAATTGCACCTGCCTTGTTAGAGCAGCAATGGCGCATCAGCTCTTTTTAATCTTTTTGCTCTGTCTTGCCCCTCCCCCGCTCAACCCCTGCCGTAATGTTTTCGGCCTCAAAATAAACATAGTAGTGCATTGTTTTTTGGGCTTGATGAAAATCGAGTGTTGGTTTTTGTAGGTTGGCCCGCCCAGCAAATGGGCTGCTGGTCCACCACGGACTGGGAGGCTAAAAATACAAGTTGTATGGTGCAGAGGCAGGTAAAAAAATGCCATCGAGAGCCATCCACTGAAGAAAAAAATCGCTCCTGATGTGCTTCTTTAGTCGTGCCGCCGGCCCCCTCTTTAATCCAGTTCGCTCGGGGATATGGTATCATTTTTTTCCAGAGGGCGAACAAGTATCAGCTAGGCCTAGTATTTGTATTTTAACATGCGTAGCCCACGACATACGGTGACAGTGGTTTCAACTTATTTTTTGAGGTCCATACTAGCCTATGGGCTTTTTCTTAAAGATCGGCAGCCCAATGTATTTTTTAACCACATTATATATATTTATATTATTACTATTATCGTATATTTTATAGAGACTTATATATACATTATAAAAACATCCCACGTGTTATTAACTTATAAAAGTAAATGTTTAACAGAAGTTGGCAAGGAAAATCCTGGTTGTTTTTGACTCACAGGCAAGGAAAATCCTGGTGATTGCGTACAAAAGCTTGAGAAGGTTTTAAGGACCAATGTAATAATAACGCGCTCATTTTTATTTTGAGCAATAACTCGCTAATTTGTTAATTATGTATATATAAAATGTGCCTCGCCGGTTTATTTTTTGATATTAATTGCTCCTTCTAACATAACATTATATATATAACGAGCCCAGCTAATTCGTGTATTTGAAGGAAGTGCAAATGGGCTGGGATTGCTTAGAAAATATAAATGGGCCGCATTGACGTGAAATTATTTGTTCACCTAGCCCAACAAGTGGACTCTACATTCTAGAAAACATGGGTTAAATATATGCCACATTTTTGCAGGCTGACATGTGTGCCAATAGGTCGAAGCCTACGCTGGGCGTTGTCAAGTTGGTCAACAAATGATTATGACATCCACAACCATTGGATTTATATCCAACGGCCGGCATGCACCTTCAATCTCTCGTCTTCTTCCTCCAGCATCGCTGGGACCGCCTGGTCCGACCTCCGGGGGCTAGCGGCTCTGCTTAGCACGCTGTGAAGCGCTACCCCACCGCCAGCCAGGCTATCCCTCCACCCCTCCACACCTCCTGTTATTCTCCACCGACTGCAGCCCCACGCCGCACCAAAACCAGTTATAACCCTTCTCCTCCTCTCAATTTGCGATGCCACTGCCGTGTCTTCCCATCTCTGAGTCGTTCCCGTCCGGGGACTCGCCGTCGTCCACCGCCTCGCTGCGCTCGGTGCGGCGTGGTCAAGAAACGAGAGTCATCGGAAGAGGACTGTACGTGGAGAGCTTGACGGGTGGGACCCACGAGGTCCATGGTCGCACGCAAGGAAAGTTGCTCCTTATAAGCTGAAAAAAATGTTTCCTCCACCTAACAGCTGGGACCCACCGGCTGTATCTTCGCACGGAAGGAAGTGCCTCCTTATTATGCGAAAAAAAATATTCCTCCCGTTGACAGCTGGGACCCGTCAGATTTGGTGGCTGACTTGTGGGCCTACTAAGCGGACGTGTACGTAGGGCTTTGTCAAATTAATCAACAAATGATTCTAGCAGCTGGTCCGTTGGATGTTAATCCAGCAGCCGTGCTCCTTCTTCAACCTCTGTTCTTGCTCCTGTCTCCCGTGGGCGGCACCGCGGCTGTGCTGCCGCGCACCCAAACCAGTGAAGTTTCCCACTCCTCTCCATCTACGACTCCACTGCCCCGTCTTCCCCATCTCCAGGTCGTTCCAGTCCAGGGCCTCGCCGTCATCCACCGGCCTTGGTGCGCTCGGCACGGTGTGGTCAACGTGGTCAACAATCGAGAGTCATCGGAAGATGACTGCACGTGAGAGGCTGACAGTGGGGACGCACCACGCCCATGGACGCATGCATGCAACGGAACGCGGCGTGGTCAACGTGGTCAAGGAACGACTTCCATCAGAAGTGTACTGTACGTGGAGAGGCTGACAGCTGGGTCCACGGCCGCAGCAAGGAGGTGCCTCCTTATTACGCGGAAAATAATGATTCCTCCACCTGACAGCAAGGACCCACCGGACAGGCCACCGTATTTCATGAAAAAAAACTTTTGACTCCTGACTGCTGGGACCCACCGGACGGGCCACCGTATTTCGTGAAAAAACGTTCCCCCGCTGTCAGCTCGAACCCACCGAAAGTGCCTCCTTATTACACAAAAAAATGAATACTCCCCCTGCTAGCTGGGACCCACCTTGGTGGGAGGCTGACTAGTGGGCCTACTAAGTTGACGGGGATGGAGGGCTTTGTCAACTTAGTCAATATGAATGATTCTAGCTCCAGTGACCGTACGATGTCCATCCAACGGTCGTAGTGCTTCTTCAACCTCTGGTCTTCTTGCTCCAGCCGCCCAAACCAGCGCCGGTCGTGTGGCGTGCTCCTGCCTCCCGTGGCCGGCTGTGATGCCGCGAAGGCCTCACCGCCCCTACTACTCCCACCGCTGGCCAGGCCATCCCTCTACTCACCAACACCCCCTATTATTCTGCGGTGACGGCAGCCTCACACCGCAGCAGAACCATTGAACCCTCGTACTACTCTCCTCGTGGGCTTCCACTGCTGCGTCTTCCCCGGCTCCACGTCGTCCCCTTCCTAGGCCTCACCGTCGTCCACCGCCTTGGTGCTCTCAGCGCGGCGTGGTCAATGTGGTCAAGGAACGACTTCCATAGGAAGAGTACTGTACGTGGAGAGGCTGACAACTAGGTCCACGGCGCTTGCAAGGAAGTGCCTCCTAATTACGCGCAAAATAATTATTCCTCCACCTGACAGCAGGGACCCACCGGACGGGCCACCGTATTTCACGAAAAAAACGTTTCCCCCTGACAGCTGGGACCCACCAGCTACATCTTCGCATGCAAGGAAGTGCGTCCAGGCAAAAAAAACGATTCTCCCCCCTGACTGCTGGGACCCACCAGCTACATCTTCGCACGCAAGGAAGTGCCTGACAGTCGGGACCCACCTGGTCGAAGCGTATGTAGCGTTGTCATTTTGGTCGCGAATGTGTACGTACATACTGGTCGATGTAGACATGCACATGTCGTAGTAGAGGCCTGCACGTAGCATGTACACGTACGTACAGCGGCCAGGGTGCAAGAAAGAAAATACGGCCACGTACATACATACAGGCGGGGTCTCGAACGCCTACTCGTGCATACGTACGGCCAGGGCTCGTGTACATGGCTGGGTCGGAATGGAGAAACAACGTCGTCGTCATGTTCATGGGGAGCCAACCGGCTGGGTCGGAACGGAATGTGTCGTCGTGTTCATCGGGAGGGCTTGGACGGAACAGCCAATGGAAACGGGGCCTGGCGTACAGCACAACGGAGGAAACGGCCTTGTGTTTGACCGGACACGTTCGAGGCGGGATCCTGTTCATCAGGAGGGGTCCGGCGTACTGCAAAATGGAGAAAACGGACCTCCTACGGTCGAAACGGGGTCCGGTTGATCAGGAGGGGTGTGGCGTACCGCAAAACAGAGGAAACGGACTTGTGTTGAGCGCTACGGTCGAACCGGGGGTCCTGTTCAACGGGAGGGGTGTGGCGTACCGCAAAACGGGACTCCACGGGATACTGTTCATCTCCACCGTCGACCCCCTCCAGCCTCCACGGGCTACTATTCATCCACCGTCGACCTCCTCCAGCCTCCACCTGTGACTGTTCATCCACGGGCTCCTGTTCATCCAGCCTCCACCGCGCGCTACTCCACCGGTTACTGTTCAACCAGCCCTCTCCACGGGCTCCTGTTCAACCACCCCTCCACGGGCTACTGTCCATCCAGCCCTCCACCGTCTACTGTTCATCCAGCCCTCCACGGGGTGGTCCTGTTCATCCAGCCCTCCACGGGGTCCTGTTCATCTAGCCCCAACCGGCTCGATCGATCGGGGTCCTGTTCATCTAGAGGCGACACCACGGGGTCCTGTTCATCCACCCCCACCAGGAACTGTTCATCCAAACCCCCGAGCAATGCTCACTGTTCATCTAGAGGCAGCATCAATCGGCTTCAGTTAGCAGCAGTAGCGAAGGAATCGCTCGATCGGGTTCAGTTAATAGCCATCGATCCATCGCTCGGTTCAGTAACGCGTAGCCTGCAGTGCAATTGCTCGGGTTCAGTAGGCGAACGCCTCGCTTGGGTTCAGTTAGAGCCCAACCCCTCACACACACGCGCGTACGTGTACGAGAGAAACGTGCATCGCTCGGCACCCCACCACCCTCCGTAATTGGGAACTCCCCAAAATTTTCCTCGCCCTCTCTTCTACCACGGTTTTTTCCGTCATGGACGGCCCAAAGAATGTCATGCAGCTGCGTCTCTGGCCCGCCCAGGACTAAAAGCCCATTTTCTGTCATGATTTTTTTCATAGAAGTAGGAGCCCACCACATCTATGATGATACCGGGTTTTGTCACAATTATCGTCATAGAAGTGTCATAACTTTGACAGAGAAAAATTTCGTTCGGCCCAAAATGTCACGGATGTGTCTTTTTTTGTACTGCTAATGTTAGGGGAATACTTGAGAATTTGTAGAGGCGCAATTAGGTTAAGAGGTGCCACGAGGGGCCCACAAGCTTGGGGGCGCTCCCCCGGGGCACGCCTCCCGAGCTTGTCGCTCCCTCGTGACTCTTCAGGTCTTTTCCTGAACCTTCTAGGGTCTCTTCTGGTCCAGAAAAAATTAATCCAAAGTTTTTTCTCCGTTTGGACTCTGTTGGATACCGATTTCTTGAAAAGCTAAAAACAAGAAAAGAAATAGGTACTAGCACTGGGCACTAGGTTAATAGGTTAGTCCCAAAAAATGATATATAATTGCATATAAAACTTCCAAAACTGATACTACAATAGCATGGAACAATAAAAAATTATAGATACGTTAGAGACGTATCAAGCATCCCCAAGCTTAATTCCTGCTCGTCCTTGAGCAGGTAAATGATAAAAATAGAATTTTTGATGTGGAGTGCTAGCTATCATGTTTGTCATGTAATTTCTCTTTGTGGCATGAATATAAAGATCAGAATGATTCAAAGCAATAGTCTATAGTTTGACATAAAAGTAATAATAAGGCATACCAACAAACAATCACGTCTTTCAAAATATCAACGCTAAAGAAAGTTATCCCTACAAAATCATATAGTATTGTCATGCTCCATCTTCTTAACACAAAGTATTTATCATGCACAACCCCGATGACAAGCCAAGCAATTGGTTCATACTTTTTAACATGCTTCAGCTTTTTCAACTCTCACACAATACATGAGCATTAGCCATGGATATAACACTATGAGTGGAGTAGAGTATGATGTTGGAGGTTGTGTGGAGAAGACAAAAAAGAAGAAAGTCTCACATCGACGAGGCTAATCAACGGGCTATGGAGATGCGATGTCGCTTGAACTACGTCGGTATTTCCCCAAAGAGGAAGGGATGATGCAGCACAGCTATGGTAGGTATTTCCCCCTGTTATGAAACCAAGGTATCAATCCAGTAGGAGGACCGAGCAACACTATGCAAATAGTACCTGCACACAAAGAACAAATACTTGCAACCTAATGCTTCTGAGGGGTTTGATGTCTGCTAGACTATGTCGGTATTTGCCCAAAGAGAAAGGAATGATGCAGCACAGCGACGGTAGGTACTTCCCTCAGTGATGAGACCAAAGTTATTGAACCAGTGGGAGAACCAAGCAACACTACGTAAATAGCACCTAAACACAAATAACAAATACTCGCAACCTGATGTATTAAAGGGGTTGTCAATCCCTTTCGGGTAACGACGCCAGATATTGGCAAACGGACTTGAGAAACTCGTAATAATTTGATAGATAGATCTCGCGGGAACGCTAGATAAAATAAATTGCAGCAAGGTATTTTTGTATTTTTGATTTAATAGATCTAAAAATAAAAGCAAATAAAATAGATCGCAAAGGCAAAAATAATAAAGAAGAGACCCGGGGGCCGTAGATTTCACTAGTGGCTTCTCTTGAGAAAAATAGCAAACGGTGGGTAAACGAATTACTGTTGGGCAATTGATAGTCCTTTGAATAATCATGACGATATCCAGGCAATGATTATTATATAGGCATCACGTCCAAGATTAGTAGACCGACTCCTGCCTGCATCTACTACTATTACTCCACACATCGACCGCTATCCAGCATGCATCTAGTGTATTAAGTTCATGGAGAAACGGAGTAATGTAATAAGAATGATGACATGATGTAGACAAGATCTATTTATGTAGAAATAGACCCCATCTTGTTAGCCTTAATAGCAACAATACATACGTGTCGGTTCCCCTTCTGTCACTGGGGTCAAGCAGCGTAAGATCAAACCCATCACAAGGCACCTGTTCCCATTCCAAGATAAATAGATCAAGTTGGCCAAACAAAACCCAAATATAAGAGAATAAATACGAGGCTATAAGCAATCATGCATATAACGGATCAAAGGAGACTCAAATAACTTTCATGGATAAAAAGATAGATCTGATCATAAACTCAAAGTTCATCGGATCCCAACAAACACACCGTAAAAAGAGTTACATCATATGGATCTCCAAGAGACCATTGTATTGAGAATCAAAAGAGAGAGAGGAAGCCATCTAGCTACTAACTACGGACGCGTAGGTCTACAAAGAACTACTCACGCATCATCGGAGAGGCACCAATGGACATGATGAACCCCTCCGTGATGGTGTCTAGATTGGATCTGGTGGTTCTGGAACTTATTTTTGAGGAAGAATGACAGTGGGAGAGGCTCCCACTGACTTTGTATTACTCACAAAGGAACAATTACATATGTGTTACAAAGGGGTTTTGTGGCCCCCCGGCCATGCAAGCTATCCATGGTCCTAGTGACCCAAATTTACAATGTAATTAGACAGGAAGGGATGAAGTTCCTCTCGGCAGTTATGTGTTAGCAGCTCCAAGAGATGCTTGAATCTAGCCAGCCATGCTCCATAAGAGTGCTGAATCCCTCTAAAGTGTTGATTGTTTCTCTCCATCCAAAGACTCCAAGCAGCCAAAATAAAAATATCCATGAAAAGAGGTTGTCTCCAATTATCCCTACCCCCATGCAGAAGAGCCAGTCTGTTGTCATCTATCGGCCATGTCATTCCAACTACATCAAAGCAGCGTTGACTAAAGGGGCAATTGAAGAACAGATGTTCCACCGTTTCCTCTGGAGGGTTTTGACAGAACATGCATGCATAGTTGCCCCCTACGACAACAAAATGTCTGCGTTTGAGCATATTCCTGGTATTCAGGCGATCAACTAGGAGTAGCCACCCAAACATCTTGAATTTGATCGGGCTTTTAGCTTTCCAGAGCCATCCAAACGCCTCATCTGCCACAACCTGTTTGTAGCAGTGGTTATAGAACTTCTTGGATGAGAAACGCCCTAGCGTGCATTCCCAGACATCACTGCGATCGACGACCATCCGATTTTGTGGCAACCCCTCCTGGATCTCTTTGATTTCCTCCCTCGCCTGGATCAAGAGAGGTAGACTAAAAATCGTGGCTGGGTCAGTTGCAGTAAGAACCTTAGCAATGGAGTCGTCCTCATTCAAGCAAAATGAAAAGGCTCGTGGATATATATCCATTATTGGGGAATCCTGAGTATTATCAAACCAAACATCTTTCCAGAACAGAGCACTAGAGCCATCCCCGGGGGTGACTTTAGTGATCCCTCGGAAGATCCCACTGAGTTGCATTACGTCCTTCCACCAGAAAGAGCCCACCGCCTCAGATGCATGCGGTATCCCGTTTCTGTAGTAGGCATCCCAAACAAGCTCCACCCAGGGAACATCTTCATGATTATAGAATTTGAATAGATGTTTTAGGAGAAGGGCTGCATTCTGTGTTTTTATATCAATAACACCAAGGCCTCCGCAGCGTTTTGGGCGGCAGACAAGTTCCCAGGCCGCGCGAGAGTTATTCTTGACCCCATCGTCAGAGTTTTTAGCCCAGAGGCAATATCTACGCAGCTTGTCCAGATGTTCAATCACCTTTGGGTGTATTTTGATTGTGCACATTGCATATATCAGCATCGAAGTCACAACTGAATTGACCAAGGTCAGTTTAGCCCCGGATGACATCAGTGATAGCGCAGTGGATGTCTTCTGCTCAACTGCATGAACCAGCGGCATAAGATCAAGGACACTAGGCCTCGTCGTGCCCATTGGCAGGCCGAGGTATGTGAAGGGCATGGAACCAACAGAGCAACCAAAAACCCCAGCCATTTCACAAGCACGTCGGTGATCAATGTTAATGGGTATAAGAGTTGATTTCTGAAAATTGATCTTCAGCCCAATGGAAGTAGCATAATCTTCTAGGATAGCTTTCATACGGGCAGCCTGCACGGGACATGCCTGCATAACTAAAATCGTGTCGTCAGCGTATTGGACAACAGGGAAGTCACCCGCCCTATCACTAGGGAGAGGAAGATCAATCAGTCCTCGAGTATAAGCATCGTTAACTGCTGCTTGGAGGAGATCGGCCGCAAGGACAAAGATCAACGGCGAGAGAGGGTCCCCCTGGCGCACTCCACACTTACAGTTGAATTTTCGACCAGGGACTCCATTATGGAGTACAGAAGAAACCCCCGAGCCAAAGATCGTTTCCATCCATCCAAGCCATTTGTCATCAAAACCCATGTGCTTCATAATTGCCATCATGGGGGCGTGCTCAATAGTGTCAAACGCCTTGGCAAAGTCTAATTTGAGGAGGATGTTTTCCCTCGCTGAAGTGTGGCATTGATGGATGTATTCAAACGACCACGCCAAGCAATCTTGGATTGTCCTCCCTTTGAGGAAACCGTACTGATTTCTGTGTATGATCTTGAGGATGACTTTCTGTAACCGATTAGCCAAGATCTTAGTGATGATTTTCAGACAACAATTCAGTAAAGTAATTGGTCTATAATCATTTGCAGTTTCTGGAGAAGAGTTCTTTGGGATCAAGGTGATGTACCCCTCACTAATACTGGTTATATCTAGTCCTCCGGCATGAAATGCATGGCACAGCTCATAGAAGTCCGACTTGATGATCTGCTAGCAGCTCTTAAGGAAACAACCATTAAAACCATCAGGACCCGGAGCCCGATCACTCGGCATTTCCTTAATAACAGTGTCAATCTCTTCATTGGAAAAAGGTGCCGACAAGTGCTCCAGTCCCTCAATCCGACGGATGATTCTGGAAAGATCAAAACGCATGTGAGTGGATTTAGAAGAACCCAAACGTTCCTTATAGGTTTTGAACAACACCCCTTCCTTGCCAACATGGTCACGTATTTCCACATCGCCATCACGAAGCATGGCGATAGAGTTGTGTCTATATCTCTCCGTGGCCAGGGATTGAAAGAGTTTGGTATTTTCATCCGCAAATCTGAAGTATCTGATCGTGCATCTTTTCCTCCAGTATTCATTCTGAAACTGTAACAATGTCTGCAAGTGGGATTTCAAAATTTTCCGGAAGTTTAATTCCTGGATAAATAGAGGTCTCTTGTCCTCGAGGTTATCCATCGTGGCTAAGGATTCATTACTGTTCTGGATTATGATTTTCAGCTTTGAGATGTCCCTGCTCCATCTCTTGAGATCATACCTCAGAGTTTTCAGTTTTTTACCAATGCGGGCGGCAGCGTTCGGGGCATGGCATGTCTTGGACCAGGAGGCGGCAACCACGTCCATAAACCCAGAATGGTTAATCCAAAAATTCTCAAAACGGAAGAGTTTGGACTTGGGGATGGTGGACTCAATTGTAACCACACATGGAATATGATCAGACACCGGTTTTCCCAATGGCAAGACCATTGTGTTTGGGAACGAGGTAGTCCAGCAAGAGGACGAAAAGAACCAATCAAGCTGTTCAAGTAAGGGGTCGTCTTGCATATTACTCCAGGTATATGTTCGGCCCTTCACAGGTAACTCCATCAGAGACTGCGCTCGAATGATTTCATTAAAAAGCAACATGTCCGCAGCGTCCCCCCCAGGTTTGTTTCTGTTATTCGTGGAACAAATAAAGTTGAAATCTCCAAGGATCAACCAGTTCTCATCATCAGGTATATGTAGGTCAAATAACCAATTAGTAAAATCCACCCGACGCTGACCAGAACATGGACCATATACATTGATCAATTTCCACGAATCACTGGACTGTGTAGCAACAAAAGAGACACCCACAGCAAACGAGTCAACATACCAAGGTGTGCCCACAAACACAGAGCTATTCCAGATAATAATAAGACCACCAGAGGCACCCACAGATGGGGCAAACACAAATTTATCAAAACGCTTAGGGCAGAAAGTTTTAATAAATGCCAGATCAAAAGAGTCACGCTTTGTTTCCTGGATACATATCACAGAGCAACCATTAGTATCGATAGCATTCCTAAGAGCCAAAGTTTTAGCATCGGAGTTGATGCCCCTGATGTTCCACGACAAGACATTCCATGACTTATTCATGAACAAGCGAAAGTTCAGTCTCCAGCTCCCGTGGACGAGCGCTGATCATCCAGCAGCTTCTCGGGAGAAAGAGCATCCTGCGCAATCCCGCAGTGTTTGCCCATCTATTGAAGATCTTCAATCGTCATAGGAGGAGGAAAATCATCAGACCGAACCTGCACGGGGGCAGTAGCCAAAGAAACAACTGTGATAAAAGAAGTCTCGCGTGGTTTCACCTGTGACTTAGAGCGCTTGATATCAGAGACGTGATTGATCTTGAAACCATCATACTTATTAGAACGAGTGCTTCTTCTGACAGTGGTTGTGTCAAGAGGCACAAGCACATTGCGGGACTGGGAAGCATTATAAAGAGAAGTAGAAGCAATCACCTGAAGAGCCGTCTCTTGAACAGACAAGGTCACCGGCTGTAACTCTGCATCTTGGGAAGCAAGTCGTGAAATCTCCTTGAGACCAGGGGAGCGAGTCGCCCTCCCCCAATCAGTGTCAAACGCTGAAAGCCTGCATTCAGCGGCCTCCTGCAGCCAAGACGATGGTATGATGGCAGCCCCCAACTGAAAGATTGAACTGAACACCTCTGTCAGAACATCACGCTCTGGGACTATGCCTTCCATCCAGGTAATCACAGTAGCATTCAACTGGTTCTGTATAAACTTGAAAGGATTAAGGGGAAACATAACAGCCGCAGATGTCTGAAAGGTTAGGGCCGGCGTATATATGCGTTTGAGCATCCCTCCCATCCAGAGCAACAAATCATGATCGACAGCCACAAAAAAATTGGCTGAATCTCCTCCAGCTCTGACGAATGCAAGTCGTGCAGTAGGATTCGCAAGCACAAAACCATCAGCCAATGCTTCCACCGCTTGAAACTCTAAGTCAGAAGACCAAACATCCGACAGGTTGTCCTGGACATTGTTTTCAGGATCCACACCATCCATCAGAGACGGCCCGTCGTACTGGAAGAATGTTCTAAAACCGAACCCTGTGTATGGCGGAGGAACCACAGGCCACATAGGCCAACCATTATCCTGAATTTGCACCTGGGCCGGATCTGGGGCGTTTCATGCCGCTTCATTCAGAGCCTCTTGGGCAGCCATCTCATCAATTCTTGCTTGCTGCATGAGGGTGTAGTAAGGAAGCTCATAAGGGTGGGGTGATGCGTTCAGAAGCGGAGGAGCATCTTCATTGCCAACTAAACTGGGAATAGTGTTCCTGCCATTCAGAACATACACTGGTACAGACCAGGATCGAGCAAGCCCTGGCAGCAAACCAACCCTGGTAACCAATAGACTGTGTGGCACTTCAGCCACATCTTTGATATGACACTTAACCAGAACTCTAGCTTTGTTGAGACCCGGACGTGGCCACACAAGGAGCTTTCCAAAGTTAGAAACGGCCTTATGAATATAGTGCTCAGTCTGGTAATCCATTGGGAAAGCTAGAAACATAACCCAAACCTCATATTCAAAAGCAGGCATGCGCATATTGAGACATTCATCATGAGGAACTAAAGAGAAAGTAGAATCCTCAGACAGAGCGTGAGGTCCCTCCCTAATTGCAGCATCCCGACTCTCCATATCCGCAAAGACCACACAGCCAATTCCTAACGGGTAAATAAAATCATCCACCAAATCATACTCTAGATCCCCAGTGATGATGCGACAGACCTCGGCCAACCAAAGCTCCTTTTGATGATCAGGGACTGGAGGATGGACTGAAACAATGGCATACCTGTCATGGTTGAGGGGCGGAACATCGACCACCATGACATGGCGCTGGACGCGATGAGCAGGGCCGCGGTCGAAGGTCGATCCAACCGGAGCGAAGGCGAACGGGCGCACTGGAAAGTTCGCCATAGCTAGAGTTGTCGGAGGTGTGGAGTCCGCCGAAAGAGGAATCGCCGATGACGGACAGCAAGAAGACGGTGGGAGCGGGGGCAATGAAGGTTGGGGTGGTGAGCTCGAGGACGCCGGCTGACTCGATTGGGGTTTTTGGCAGGCTGAAGTGACTACACCCTAACCAGGGAGGCGTATCGTCAAGCGATGGGCGGTGGCCACTTCCGAGGGGCGTGGTTCTGGAACTTGCGGCGGCTGGAATTGATTTTTGTCAACTCCCATAGGGTTTCTGGAATATTGGGGTATTCATAGAGTAAAGAGGCGGTTCGGGAGGCAACTGAGGACCAGGTGCTTCTTCGGCCCACTGGATGTCTTCTGGTCCATAAAAATCCACAAAAAGTTTCGCTGCGTTTGGACTCCGTTTGGTATTGATTCCTTGCGATGTAAAAAACATGCAAAAAATAGCAACTGGCACTTGGCACTATGTCAATAGGTTAGTACCAAAAAATGAGATGAAATGACTATAAAACATCCAAGAATGATAATATAACAGCATGGAACAATAAAAAATTATAGATATGTTGGATACATATCATCATCCCCAAGCTTAATTCCTGCTCGTCCTCGAGTAGGTAAATGATAAAAACAGAATTTTTTATGTGGAATGCTGCCTATCATGTCATCTCATATTCTTTTCTTTGTAGCATGGGCATTTGGACTTTTTTATGGTTCAAAGCAATAGTCTAGTTTTGACATGAGGACTTTAATACTCAAGCATACCAACAAGGAAGCATGTCTTTCAAAATATTAACGCTAAAATAAGTTATCCCTAGCCCATCATGCTCAATCATCGATCCATTCATGAAACACACTCGCATATTAGCTACACCCAATGCTCAAGTACGATCATAGTGCCCCCTAGTTGGTGCTTTATAAGAGAAGATGGAGACTCAAATTAAAAAATAAAAATTGCATAAACTAAAAGAAAGGCCCTTCGCGGAGGGAAGTAGGGA
Organism: Aegilops tauschii subsp. strangulata; assembly: GCF_002575655.3. Classification (NCBI taxonomy): domain Eukaryota; kingdom Viridiplantae; phylum Streptophyta; class Magnoliopsida; order Poales; family Poaceae; genus Aegilops; species Aegilops tauschii. Next base: position 425,196,416 of record NC_053036.3, on the reverse strand, counting down.
TTTGTAGAGGTGCCAGAGCTCAAAGCGAAAAACATAGAGATAAAAACATTTTGGGAGGCATGCTTTTCCTGTCAACGAGAACGATCGAGTAGTTCCCAATACTTTCCATGCTAGATATATCATAGGTGGTTCCCAAACACAAATTAAAGTTTATTCCTTTTTCAACCGTACTTTCACTTTCCATGGCTAGCTGTATCCATGGGTGCCTTCCATACCAACACTTTCCAAGGAATTTATAATTTGACAACATAAAGTAAATTCATTTTTCATTTCGGGACTGGGCATCCCTAATACCTTTGCCTTACTCTCGTGCAATGACAAGTGAATAAACACTCATCGTGAGAATAACATATCTAGCATGGAAATATATTAGCCACCCCCTACAGCTTCATGAGCGGTACGGGCACACAAAAGAGAAGTTTATTTTGAAAATTAGAGATGGCACATACAAATTTGCTTAGAACGGCAAAAGAATACCGCATATAGGTAGGTATGGTGGACTCATGTGGCAAAATTGGTTTAAAGGATTTTGGATGCACAAGTAGTGATCATACTTAGTGCAAAATGAAGGCTAGCAAAAGATTGAGAAGCGACCAACCAAGAAACGAATAATCTCATAAGCGTGCATTGAGCATAATTAACACCGAATAATGCACCACAACTAGGATGTAATTTCATTGCATAACTATTGACTTTCGTGCTTGCATAGGGAATCACAAACCTTAACACCAATATTCTTACTAAAGCATAATTACTCATCAACATGACTCACATATCACAATCATCATATCTCAAAACTATTACAAGGAATCAAGTTTATTTTGTCCAATGATCTTCATGAAAGTTTTTATTATATCCTTCTTGGATATCTATCACTTTGGAACTAATTTTCATGTGTTGCTTTTGATAAGCTCAAACAAATATAAGTGAAGATCAAGAGCATAATATTTCTTTCTCTCAAATTAATTTAAGTGAAGCAAGAGAGAATTTATTAAAAAATTACTAACTCTCAAATAAATCTAAGTGAAGCAAGAGAGCATTTCTTCAAAAATACTAAAGCACACCGTGCTCAAAAAGATATAAGTGAAGCACTAGAGCAATTCCATAGCTCATAAAGATTTAAGTGAAGCATAGAGAGCAATTCTAACAAGTCATGGCATAATTTTGGCTCTCTCAAATAGGTGTGTCCAGCAAGGATTCAAGACTTAAAACAAAAAGCAAAACAAGCAAAGACTCATATCATACAAGACGCTCCAAGCAGAACTCATAGTATGTGACGAATAAAAATATAGCTTCGAGTAAAATACTGATGGTCGTTAGAAGAAACAGGGGATGCCACTCGGGGCATCCCCAAGCTTAGTTGCTTGCTTCTATTTGGATAATAGCTTGGGATTCCATGGGCATCCCCAAGCTTAGGCTCTTCTTATTCCTTATTCCTTCATCCATCGTAACATCACCCAAAACTAGAAAAATTCAATCACACAAAACTTAACAAAACCTTCGTGAGATCCATTAGTATAAGAAAGCAAATCACTACTATAAGTACTGTTGCAACCCATTCATATTTTATTCTTGCATTATATCTACTGTATTCCAACTTTTCTATTGCAAAAGTTCTTCAAAGAAAACCATAGAATCATCAAAACAAGCACACAACGCAAAGAAAAAACAGAACAGTCTGTACCAATCTGGATATTTCGAATACCTCGGTAACTCCAAAAATTCCGAAAATTAGGACAACCTTAGCAATTTGTATATCAATCTACTGTAAAAAATTCAGAATTTTTCATCGCTTATGTGATTTTTAAAAATTGTAACTCTGGACGCAAAAGTTTCTGTTTTTCAGCAAGATCAAAGCAACTATCACCCAAGAAGATCCTAATGGCTTTGCTTGGCACAAACACTAATTAAAACCCAAAAACACAAGCATGACAGTAGCATAATTGTGCAAACACTCAAGAATAGAAAGCAAAAGACAAAAATAAATTTTATTCATTTGGTTGCCTCCCAACAAGCGCTATTGTTTCACGCCCCTAGCTAGGCATAAAGAAAGGATCTAAGTGTTGTCATCTTTCTCCTTAATTTCCTTAGGGGTGTTTTTGTCATGAGGTTCTGTAAAAACAACATAAAACATATTATCCGTAGAAACCTTAGCACTATTAAGTTGCATATCATCATAACCCCTTTTATTTCCGGCAACAATCCAAGAGTAATGTTGGTTAACATTATTGAAAACTTGTTGGATTATATCTAAAATGGGGACTTCCTTTTTAATATTCTCATCAAAGATTTGATTATCCCCAAGAAAATGTCTTAACGCATAATCACTATTGTAAAGAATTTCATCTATCACGGGCTTTTCATGATTCATACCATAAAAATCAAAGATTTCCCTAGGTTCCCGTATTATGTAGTCAAATTCATTCATAAGAACGAGAGTGGCCAACTTTTTAGCTTAGGATTGTTTATAACGGGAAGCTCAAAAAACAAACTTTGCAAAGTAGGATGAGTACGGATAAATTTACTTTCAAGTTTCAGGACTAGTGCTGAAATAGCTTCCGCATAAGATCTAGTCTTTGTAAGTATAGGAGCATCATCAAGACTTAGATTTCCAACACAATTGAAAAATTCTTGGATATGTTCTTTTCCCATAACATTCCCTTGCCCCAAGATAAAAGTTTCAACATCCATATTGCCCGTATTTCCAATTTTAGGAGTTAGGCCATCATCTGTTGATGCCATACCGAAATCACTCATGATTGCAGGCAAAGAATAGATCTGACGAGAAAACGGCGAACGAAAAAGAGGGCGAACAAAACGGAAATTTTTGTGAAGTGGGGGAGAGGAAAACGAGAGGCAAATGGCAAATAATGTAAATTGCAAGGAGATGAGATTTGTGATTAGGAACCTGGTAGATGTTGATGATGTCTCCTCGGCAACGGCGCCAGAAATTCCTTTTGATGTCTGCTAGACTACATCGGTATTTCCCCAAAGAGGAAGAGATGATGCAGCACAGCGACGGTAGGTATTTCCCTCAGTGATGAGAGCAAGGTTACCGAACCAGTAGGAGAACCAAGCAACACTACGTAAACAGCACCTGCACACAAATAACAAATACTCGCAACCCGACGTATTAAAGGAGTTGTCAATCCCTTTCGAGTAACGGCGCCAGAAATTGGCAAATGGACGTGAGAAAGTTGTAATAATTTGATAGCTAAATAAATTGCAGCAATGTATTTTTGTATTTTTGATTTAATAGATCTGAAAATAAAAGCAAATAAAATAGATCGCAAAGGCAAAAATAATAAAGAAGAGACCCGGGGGCCTTAGATTTCACTAGTGGCTTCTCTCGAGAAAAATAGCAAACGGTGGGTAAACGAATTACTGTTTGGCAATTGATAGAACTTCGAATAATCATGACGATATCCAGGCAATGATCATTATATAGGCATCACATCCAAGATTAGTAGACCACTCCTGCCTGCATCTACTACTATTACTCCACACATCGACCGCTATCCAGCATGCATCTAGTGTATTAAGTTCATGGAGAAAAGGAGTAATGCAATAAGAATGATGACATCATGTAGACAAGATCTATTTATGTAGAAATAAACCCCATCTTGTTATCCTTAATAGCAATGATACATACGTGTCGGTTCCCCTTCTGTCACTGGGATCAAGCACCGTAAGATCGAACCCATCACAAAGCACCTCTTCCCATTGCAAGATAAATAAATCAAGTTGGCGAAACAAAAAAGCAAATATCGAGGAAGAAATACGAGGCTATAAGCAATCATGCATATAAGAGATCAAAGAAGACTAAAATAACTTTCATGGATAAATAGATAGATCTGATCATAAACTCTAATTTCATCGGATCCCAACAAACACACCGCACAAAGAGTTACATCGTATGGATCTCCAAGAGACCATTGTATTGAGAATCAAAAGATAGAGAGGAAGCCATCTAGCTACTAACTACGGACCCGTAGGTCTACAAAGAACTACTCACGCATCATCGGAGAGGCACCAATGGACATGATGAACCCCTCCGTGATGGTGTCTAGATTGGATCTGGTGGTTCTGGAACTTGCGGCAGCTGGAATTGATTTTCGTCGACTCCCCTAGGGTTTCTGGAATATTGGGGTACTTATAGAGTAAAGAGGCGGTTCGGGAGGCAACCGAGGTGGGCACAACCCACCAGGGCGCGCCTGGGCGCGCCCTGGTTGGTTGTGCTCCCCACCGAGCACCCCCCAGGTGCTTCTTCGGCCCAGTGGATGTCTTCTGGTCCATAAAAAATCCACAAAAAGTTTCGCTGCATTTGCTCTGTTATGTATTGATTTCCTGCGAGGTAAAAAACATGCAAAAAACAGCAAATGGCACTTGGCACTATGTCAATAGGGTAGTACCAAAAAATGATATGAAATTACTATAAAATGATTATAAAACATCCAAGAATGATAATATAATAGCATGGAACAATCAAAAATTATAGATACGTTGGAGATGTATCAGGGTTGTCGAACCCTCTTGTGGGTAACGCACCATAAATTGTTAAGTTGATGGGATAAAATTTGTGTAGATTGGATAAATAGATCTCGATAAAACATGGAATAAAGTAAATTGCAGCAAGGTATTTTCGGGTTTTTGGAATAATAGTCTGAAAAAAGCAAATAAAAATAGATCTCAAAGCAAATATGATAAAGAATAGACCCGGGGGCCGTAGATTTCACTAGTGGCTTCTCTCGAGAAAATAGCAGACGGTGGGTAAACAAATTACTGTTGGGCAATTGATAGAAGATCGAATAATTATGACAATATCCAAGGCAATGATCATTATATAGGCATCACGTCCAAGATTAGTATACCGACTCCTGCCTGCATCTACTAGTATTACTCCACACATCCACCGCTATCCAGCATGCATCTAGTGTATTAAGTTCATGGAGAAACGGAGTAATGCAGTAAGAACGATGGCATGATGTAGACGAGATCTAGTCATGTAGGAATAGCCCCCATCTCGTTATCCTTAATAGCAACGATACATGCGTGTCTTGCTGCCCCTTCTGTCACTTGGAAAGAACACCGCACGATCGAACCCATCACAAAGCACCTCTTCTCATGGCAAGAAAAAATGATTTAGTTGGCCTAACTAAACCAAAGATTCGAAGAAGAAATACGAGGCTAGAAATAATCATGCATATAAGAGATCAAAGAAGACTCACACAATATTCATGGATATAGATCTGATCATAAACTCAAAGTTCATCGAATCCCAACAAACACACCGCAAAAAGAGTTACATCAAATAGATCCCCAAGAGACCATTGTATTGAGAATCAAAAGAGAGAGAGAGAGAGAGAGAGAGAGAGAGAGAGAGGAAGACATCTAGCTACTAACTACGGACCCGTAGGTCTATGATGAACTACTCACGCATCATGGGAGAGGCACCAATGAGGATGATGAACCCCTTCGTGATGGTGTCTAGATTGGATCTCGTGTTTCTAGAACTTGCGGTGGCTGGAATTGTGTTTCGTCGACTCCCCTAGGGTTTCTGGAATATTTGGGTATTTATAGGGTGAAGAGGCGGTGCGGGAGGCCACCGAGGTGGGCACAACCCACCAGGGCGCGCCTGGGCCCCCAGGCGCACCCAGGTGGGTTGTGCCCCCCTCGAGGCACCCCTCTGGTACTTCTTTAGCCCAAGTTGTGTCTTCTGGTCCATTAAAATTCTCCCAAAAGTTTCGGTGCGTTTGGACTCCGTTTGGTACTGATATTTTGTGAAGTAAAAAACAAGCAAAAAAACAGCAACTGGCACTGGGCACTGTGTCAATAGGTTAGTCCCAAAAAATGATATAAAGTTGCTACAAAATATCCAAGAATGATAATATAACAACATGGAACAAGCAAAAATTATAGATACGTTGGAGACGTATCAAGATGCCCATCAATTGATGTCAATGCAAGGAGTAGGGATTGCCATGCAGCGGATGCACTAAGAGCCATAAGTAAATCAAAACTCAAAAATAAAACTAAGTGGGTGTACATCCAACTTGTTTGCTCATGAAGATCCTGGGCATTTGAGGAAGCCCATCATTGGAATATACAAGCCAAGTTCTATAATGAAAAATTCCCACTAGTTATATGAAAATGGAGCATAGGAGACTCTCTATATGAAAAACATGGTGCTACTTTGAAGCACAAGTGTGGAAAGAATAGTAACATTGCTCCGTCTATCTTTTTCTCTCATTTTCTCTTTTCTTTTTTCTCATTTTTTGTTGGGCTCTTTTTGGCCTCGTTTTTTATTTCCTCACTGGGATAATGCTCTAATAATGAATAGATGATCATCACACTTCTATTTAGTTACAACTCGAAAGAAAATTACAACTTGATACTAGAACAAAAATATGACTCTATATGAATGCCTCCGACGGTGTACCGGGATGTGCAATGATCTAGCGTAACATGTATAAAAAATATGAACGGTGGCTGAGCCACAAATACCATGTCAGCTATATGATCATGCAAATCAATATGACAATGATGATATTTGTCATAATAAAACGGATTGCATGGCAATATATCTCGGAATGGCTATCGAAATGCCATAATAGGTAGGTATGGTGGCTGTTTTGAGGAAGATATAAGGAGGCTTATGTGTGATAGAGTGTATCATATCACGTGGTTTGGATGCACCGGCGAAGTTTGCACCACAACTCAAGGTGAGAAAAGGAAATGCACAGTACCTAAGAGGATAGCAAATTGCGGAAAGGTAAGAGTGCGTATAATCCATGGACTCACATTAATCATAAAGAACTCACATACTTATTGCAAAAGTTTATTAGCCCTCGAAGCAAAGTACTACTATACATGCCCCTAGGGGGATATATTGGTAAGAAAAGACCACGCTCGGCCCCGACCGCCACTCATATGGAAGACAATCAATAATAAATCATGCTCCAACTTCATAGCGTAACAAGAGACCATACATGCATGCTTCGGGAATCACAAATCTTAACACCAATATTCTTACTAAATCACAATTACTCAATAGCATAACCCGCATATTACCACCTTTATATCGCAAAACTATTGCAATGAATCAAACTTATCATATTTAGTGATCTACATGAAAGTTTTTATTATATCTCTACTGAATACCTATCATATTAGGACCAAATTCATAACCCACACTAATTGCCATTACTATTATCAACTCTTAGAAGGATATAAATGAAGTATGAGAGTGCAACTATTTCTTCAAAATATAACCACTGTTGTGCTCTAAAAGATATAAGTGAATCTCAAGCACTAGAGCAACTGCCTAGCTCAAAAGATTTAAGTGAAGCACATAGAGTATTCTAACAAATCACGAATAATGCGTGTCCCTCTCAAAAAGGTGTGTCCAACAAAGATGATTGTGATAAACTAAAAAGAAAACAAAGCAAAGACTCATATAATACACGACACTCCAAGCAAAACTCATATCATGTTATGAATAAAAACATAGCTCCAACTAAAATTACCGATGGTCATTAGAAGAAAGAGGGGATGCCTTCTGGGGCATCCCCAATCTTAGTTGCTTTGGAGTCCTTGGATATTACCTTGGGGTTCCATGGGCATCCCCAAGCTTAGGCTCTTGCCACTCCTTATTCCTTCATCCATCATGATCTCACCCAAAACTTGAAAACTTCAGCACACAAAACTCAACAAAACCTTCATGAGATTCGTTAGTATAATAAAACAAATCACTACTTTAAGTACTATTGCAAACCAATTCATATTTTATTTTTGCATTATACCTATTTTATTCTAACTTCTCCATGGCTTATACCCCCTCGATACAATCCATAGTTCCATCAAAACAAGGAACAATGCATCAAAAACTGGATCTGTCAGAAAACATAACAATCTGTAGAAACCTGAGTTATGCTCATACTTTTGTAACTCTAAAAATTCTGCAAAATTAGGACAACATGGACAATTTGTATATCAATCATGTGTAAAACATTCATATCAAAATAATGTTCCAATGAATTTTAGAAATGCTACTACTGGGCGCAAAAGGTTCTCTTTTTTCACAGAATCAAATCAACTATCATCCAAATCATCCCAAAGGCTTTACTTGGCACAAACACTAATTAAAACACAAAAACACAACCATAATAGTAGCATAATTGTGTGAACACAAAAAAAAAACAAGAAAATTAAGATAACTATTGGGTTGCCTTCCAACTGGCGTTATCGTTTTACGCCCCTAGCTAGGTGTAATGCATAGTTTCAAGTGTTGTCAGCTTTGGTTTTTAACTCCTCGATCACGCATCCATAATTCCTAGGAGTTCTATCATGCATATTTTTAACGATCACACTCCTAGAAACAAGATTAAGGAATTTATTTTCATAACTAGGTTCCTTTATCAAATCAGCAAAATTGGGGTGAACACTGATCATTTTAAGATCTTCGCCGTTGTTGCTAGATGTAGCACCCTTATTTTTAGGAACATATATAAACTTGCAATTCTTGCTAACAGGAGTCTTTTCAATAGTTTTAACATAAGCAAAAGCGAAACCCAAATTATTAATAATTTCTTCCAATTTGTTAATCCTAACGGGACTTTGCTCCACTCTTTCATTAATTATTGGTTATTTCTCTTTTAGCATATTAAGATTAATCCCTACGTTTGATCCAAATTGAGTAACATGACTATGAATATTTTTATCCAAATTTTCAATATGCTCTACGATAGGCATTTTATTTTCAATAGCATCTAGCCTTTGCATAACATGTTCCAAAGTTAAAACCATTTCATTAATAGTGATAGGTGATGATCCCACTAAATTTCCCATAGCATTGAAAGCATCCATAGGGTGACTACTCAAGAAATTCCCTCCGGTGATAGTATCTAGCACAACTCTATACCAAGTAGTAACACCCACATAAAAATTGTGAAGAAGAACGACAGTAGATTGCTTACGAATTGATATATTTTGAGCATCTCAAATCCTATACCAAGCATCTTTTAAATTCTCCCCTCCCCTTTGTTTAAAATTTAGAACTTCATTTTCAGGGGTACATGAGAAAGCGAAGAACTAGCCATAACTATAAAGTGAGCAAACACGAAAAAGGTAAACATAAAATATTTTTGTATTTTTGTTAAAACATTTTAGAAGTAGGGAAGATGAAAAGGAGAGGCAAATGACAAATAATGTAAAGACAAGGAGATGAAAGTTTATGCATAGGTACTTGATACGTCTCCGTCGTATCTACTTTTCCAAACACTTTTCCTCTTGTTTTGGACACTAATATGCATCATTTGAATGAAACTAACCCGGAGTGACATTGTTTTCAGCAGAACTACCATGGTGTTGTTTTTGTGCAGAAATAAAAGTTTTTGGAATTTGACGAAAGTTTTTGGAGATTTTTTATGGACCAAATAAAAATACTGGAGCAAAAACCCACTGGAGGGGGGCCACCTACTACCCACGAGGCACCAGGGCGCCCCCAACCCCCCCGGCGCCCCCTGGTGGCTCGTGGGGCCCATGAGGCTCCACTGACCCTAATCTGGATACTATAAATTCATATTCCCGAAGAAAAAATAGGATACAGAGCCACCGCCACCTCCTGTGCTTCATCGGGAGGGCAGATCTAGAGTCCGTTCTGGGTTCCGGAGACGGGGATTCGTTGCCATCATCATCACCAACCCTTCTTCATCACCAATTTCATGATGCTCACCACCGGGTGTGAGTAATTCCTTCATAGGCTTACTGAACGGTGATGGGTTGGATGAGTTTTATCTTGTAATCGAATTAGTTTTGTTAGGACTTGATCCCTAGTATCCACTATGTTCCGGGACTGATGTTGCTATGACTTTGCTATGATTAATGCTTGTCACTAGGGCTCGAGTGCCATGATTTCAGATTTGAACCCTTTATGTTTTCATGAATATATTTGTGTTCTTGATCCTACCGTGCAAGTTATACGCACCTATTACGTGTTATGATCCGCATACCCCAAGGTGACAATAATTGGGATTCTTTCTGGTGATTACCGTAATTTGAGGAGTTCATGTATTCACTATGTGTTAATGCTTTGTTCCGATTCTCTATTAAAAGGAGGCCTTAATATCCCTTAGATTCCATATGGACCCTGCTGCGACGGGAGGGTAGGACAAAAGATGTCATGCAAGTTCTTTCCATAAGCACGTATGACTATTTACATAATACATGCCTACAATAAATTGATGAATTGGAGCTAATTCTGTGTCGCCCTAGGTTATAATTGTTACATGATGAATGTCATCAAATTTAATTATCCATCACTGATCCAATGCCTACGAGCTTTTTACATATTGATATTTGCTAAGTCACTATTGTTTTTGCTACAGCTGTCACAACTGCTACAAAATTATTGCTACTGGTGTTACCGTTACTATTGCTATTGTTAGTACTGCTATCAAATTATCATATTACTATGCTATTGATCACTATGTTGCAGATATTTAGTCTTCAGGTGTGGTTGAATTAACAACTCAATTGCTAATACTTCTAAATATTCTTTTGCTCCCCTTGTGTTGAATCAATACGGTTGAATACTCTACCTTCAAAACTATTGTGCTCCCCTATACTTGTGGGTTATCAGTACTTGATAGATGTTGATAATGTCTCCCAGGCAACGGCGCCAGAAATTCTTCCTGCTACTTGTAATCTGTGTTGGGATTTCCTCGAAGAGGAGAGGATGAAGTGTACAGTAGAGATAAGTATTTCCCTAAGTTAATAACCAAGGTTATTAGTCCAGTAGGAGAACCACGCAACAACTCGTTAACAATACCTGCACACAAGATAAAAAATTCTTGCTCCCAACGCTAACAAGGGGTTGTCAATCCCTTGGCGGTTACTTGCAAGATTAAATTGTATGGTGATAGATAGATAGATCACACAAAAATACAAAATAAAGTAAAGAAATAAAAATTGCAGCAAATTATTCTTGGTTTTAATATGATGGAAATAGACCCGGGGGCCATAGTTTTCACTAGAGGCTTCTCTCTTGGAAATAGCATATGGTGGGTAAAGAAATTACTGTTGGGAAAAGCGATTAATCATGACGATATCTAAGGCAATGATCATGTATATAGGCATCACGTCCGAGACAAGTAAACCGAAATGATTCTACATCTACAACTATTACTCCACACATCAACCGCATCCAGCATGCATCTAGAGTATTAAGTTCATAAAGAACGGAGTAACGCCTTAAGCAAGACGACATGATGTAGACATAGTAAACTCACGCATGAATAAACCCCATCTTTTAACCCTTAATAGCAACGATACATACGTGTCATGTCCCCTTTTGTCATTGGGATTGAGCACCGCAAGATCAAACCCATTACAAAGCACATCTCCCATTGCAAGAAAAATCAATCTAGTTGGCCAAACCAAATCAATAGATCGGAGAGAAATACGAAGCTATAATAGTCATGCATACAAGAGTTCAGAGAAAACTCAAATAATATTCATCGATAAATCTGATCATAAACTCACAATTCATCGGATCCCAACAAACACACCGCAAAAAGTCATTACATCGAATAGATCTCCAGGAACATCAAGGAGAACATTGTATTGAGGATCAAAGAGAGAAGAGGCCATCTAGCTACTAGCTATGGACCCGTAGGTCTGAGGTAAACCACTCACACATCATCAGAAGGGCAACAAGGTTGAGGTAGAGCCCCTCCGTGACCAATTCTCCCTCCGGCAGAGTACCGGAGAAGGCCTCCAGATGGGATCTCACGAGAACAGAAACTTGTGGTGGCCGAAAAAGTATTTTGGGTGGCTCTCTGATTTCAGGGAAATATTTGATAATTTATAGGGGCGCAATTAGGTCAAGAGGTGCCATGAGGGGCCCACAAGCCTAGGGGCGCCCCCCGGGGGCGTGCCTCCCGAGCTTGTTGCTCCCTCGTGACTCTTCAGGTCTTCTCCCGAACCTTCTAGGGTCTCTTTTGGTCCTAAAAAAATTAATCCAAAGTTTTTTCTCCCTTTGGACTCTGTTCGATATTGATTTTCTGAAAAGCCAAAAATAAGCAAAAAAAAAACAGCAACTGGCATTGGGCTCTAGGTTAATAGGTTAGTCCCAAAAAAAGATATATAATTGCATATAAAACATCCAAGATTGATACTATAATAGCATGGAACAATCAAAAATTATAAATACCTTGGAGACGTATCAACGTTGAACTTCACAATTTTCTAGCTATAGAGGAAATTGCCTAGTAGCAAAGATCTCATGAAATGTGGCTCCTTAAGGGGGGTTAGAATACTACTCAGTTTCGTGTTATTGATAATGGTAGGAACAAAAAACACAATTTCTCCCTTGAGTGATTGCGATGTTACTATTGACTGCATTGATGAGTTGCTTAAGCATGCTACTGTCTATCATAAAGAGTTGTTTGGACCTGCACCTAGTAACATGTATCATTTGTCTGATGGGTTGTGGGCTCCTAATGAAAGATCATCTGATCTAGATACCTTTCTACTAGCAGACTATTCAGCAAGGTGGAAGTAAAACATGTTCTATTTTTATGAATTCTAGTCATACCCAGGCCCTAATAATATACACATAGGGTTTTTTCAACACTATTGTGATGTGGTTAGTGAGGATTACATGCGTTTATTTGAATGTATTCATGTTGTTTCTCTAGAAGTTCAACAATTAAGCTATGGTATTATTGCACTACAACCCAAACTTTCTGATGCAAACAAGATACAACAATTTAGGCACATTCGTTGATTGAGATGTTTTTACAAGCTTATCACAAAAGTTTTGATTGTTCATCTTGAGCCTTTTGTTGATATTTGGTTTAGCAGACACCAGAATGCTTTAATAAAAGTTGTGCCATTATGGATGGCATCATGACATTGCATGAAATCTTGCACCATACTTATGTGAACAAAAGAAGAACCATTATTGTTCTTAAGCTATATTTCGGTAAGTCCTATGACAAGGTCAACTGGGAATTCCTACTTGATTGTCATTTTGTACGTGGGTTTGGCACTAAGTGGATTTGTTGGAATAGACTTATTATGCTCGACGGTGATGTATGTGTTAAACTGAACATTGTAACTGGGCCCTACTTCCAGAGATCCAAGGGGGTGCATGAAGGGGACCACTTAATTATCTCCTTTTTAACCTGGCAACTGTGAGCCTCGCTAAAATTGTTACACAAGCACACCTTAATGGGCTTTTGACTGGGCTGGAAATTGATCTTATTCCTAACGACATTGACACCAATAGTGAGGATTATCCAGAATGAAATCATGTTAGGTTTAAAAAATAATTATAAAAAGTGAGGTGTGTGTGTTATTGGGGTGATGAACCTACTGTGAAAACTTATGTTGGGATGTTCAATTTGCAGATCAACTCCTTTCCTTCTAAATATCTAGGCATGCATGCAAGTTATGTTGGCCTAAAAGTGTATGACTGAAGCTTTGTCGATATTCAGTTACTTCAGAAATTGGTTCTTGGGTTGGGTATGCCATGTCTATGGTGTTGGGGAACGTAGTATTTCAAAAAAATTGCCTACGATCACGCAAGATCTATCTAGGAGAAGCCTAGCAACGAGCGGGGCGAGTGTGTCCATGTACCCTCGTAGACCGAAAGCGGAAGCATTTAGTAACGCGGTTGATGTAGTCGAACATCTTCGCGATCCAACCGATCCAAGTACCGAACGCACGACACCTCCGCGATTTGCACACATTCAGCTCGGTGACGTCCCTCGAACTCTTGATCTAGTTGAGGCAGAGGGAGAGTTTCATCGGCACGACGGCGTGGTGACGGTGATGATGAAGTTACCGGCGCAGGGCTTCGCCTAAGCACTACGACGATATGACCAAGGTGTAAAACTGTGGAGGGGGGCACCGCATACGGCTAAAGATCAACTTGTCTATCCTAGGGTGCCCCCCTCCCCACGTATATAAAGGATGGGGAGGAAGATTCCAGCCAAGGGGGGAGGCGCGCCATGGGGGGAGTCCTACTAGGACTCCAAACCAAGTAGGATTCGGCCCCCCCTTTCCTATTCCAAGTGGGAGAAGGGGGGAAGGAGGAGGAGGAGGAGAGAAGGAAGGAGGGGGGCGCCGCCCCTCCCCTTGTCCAATTCGGATTGGGGCAAGGGGGCGCGCACCACCTCCTGGATGGCCCTCTCTCTTCTCCACTAAGGCCCATGAGGCCAAATAGCTTCCCGGGGGGTTCCGGTAACCCCCGGTACTCCGAAACGACCCGAACCATTCCGGTGTCCGAATATAACCTTCCAATATATGAATCTTTATGTCTCGACCATTTCGAGACTCCTCGTCACATCCGTGATCTCATCCAGGACTCTGAACAACCTTCGGTCATCAAATCACATAAACTCATAATACAAATCGTCATCGAACGTTAAGCGTGCGGACCCTACGGGTTCGAGAACTACGTCACTACAAAAAAATGCACTTATGTGATGATACATGTTTGTCACAGTAGGTCACGTTTTCTGCCATGCATGTACATCCATGACGATTTTATGACAGAATCAAGATAGTCATACCTGTGCTGTCATAGAAGTGTTCCATGACATTACCAAAATTATCATCACGGAAGTGTCCACTTCCATGACGATAAATTGCGCGTCATAGAAGTGCTTTCGTCAAGGGTGACCGACACGTGGCATCCACCATAACAGCTCGCCGTTAAGCTATCGGGTCTGGTTTTTATCCGATAACCCGTTAACAGCCCCGACCAATGGGGATTTTCCACGTGTAAAATCATCATTGGCTGGAGGAAACACGTGTCGGCTCACCGTTGGGACGGATGTCATCCACTCATTGGACAAAAGGCGCCTATGATACGTCAACACGTGGCACGGCCCAACAGAGGCGCATTCCTGTGAAAAGGCCGGCCTGTTTGACTTGGTCAAAAGGTGATGAGCCGGCCCACGGAAAGCCTGTTAACGACATGTTCGCATATAGTCCATTTACAGCCTGCTAACCCAGGGCCCGTTACGACCTATCCGAATTAGGCCCAGTAGCATCATCTGGGCCATCCAATATGATTCCAGCCTATTTTAACTCCGGCCCATGTATGGCCCATGACGTCTTTCGGCCCATATGAGGCCCTTTATAACTCTTGGTCCATTAACGGCCCGTGGTGAAACTGGCCCGTAATGAATAGTGTATCACTTTATACCCATTAACGGCCCATTATTCCATTGGGCCGTTTCCAGCCCATGTTATCTTTCGGCCTTCTCAGGGCCCATTTATTCTTGGGCTCATTTCCAGCATTCGTTTACTTACGGCTCGTTACTGTCATTTTCTGCTTGTGGGCCATATTCAGCCTGTGGTTACAGTCGTCCCGTTTGTGGCCCGTTAATACGTTGGGCCGTTTTCATAGCATCATCAAATACGGCGGATTAACGACGACCCGTTATGGTCGGCCCATGAACGGATGATTCCAACTCTAGCCCGTTTACTGCCATAATGCGGTCTATTATCGGCCCATGTTTGGCCAATCGATCATACGACCCGTAGAAGGCCCATTGATGATACGGCCCGTAGAAGGCCCATTTTGTCTACGGCCCGTAGAAGGCCCATTGTTTCTACGCCCCGTAGAAGGCCCATTGTTTCTACGGCTGTAACACCCCGGATGTAACTTTCCATATTTGTGACTCCAACTCTTGCCATTTCCGGCTATGTGTTATGATATTCCCTTCGTGGTCGGGTTTTGTCTTTCATTTTGCATTTTTTTCATGTCATGCATTTCATATCATGTCATCATGTGCATCGCATTTGCATACGTGTTCGTCTCATGCATCCGAGCATTTTCCCCGTTGTCCGTTTTGCAATCTGGCACTCCCACCTCCTCCGGCGCACCCCCCTCTTGTTTTCTTTTCGTGAGAGGGTGTTGAACATTCTCGGAATGGACTGAGGCTTGCCAAGTGGCCTTGGTACACCACCGGTAGACCACCTGTCAAGTTTCGTACCATTTGGAGGTCGTTTGGTACTCCAACGGTTAATCGGGTAACCGCAAAGTCCTTTTGTGTGTTGCAGCAAAACGCCCCTCCAAACAGCCCAAAACCCCTCTAAGTCTCTTCCATGCTCTAGGTCATTCGATCACGATCGTGTGGGCGAAAACTGCACTCCATTTGGAGCCTCCTAGCTCCCTCTACCTATAAATATGTGTCTCTCCCGAAGTTTTCGCGCAGTCCAAACCCTAGCCCGCTCCCCTCACGCCGCCGGACACGTCCAGCCCGAGCCGGACGAACTGCGCCGCCGCCCTCGCCCACTCACCACCTGGCACGTGGCGCCCGCGCCGCCCGCGTCGCCCGCGGCCCGCCGGGCCCGTACGCCGCCCCCGCCGTCCTGTGCCTCCTTACCCGCGGCCCGAGCCGCGCGCCTCTGCCCCGCCCGCGCGCGCCGCCGCCGTTCGCTGCCGCCTCGCCCACGCCTCCCGCCGCGCGCCGCCGCCCGTGCTCCGCCGGCGCCGCCGCCGTCCAACGCCGCTGCCTCGCCCTGCCGCCCGTCGCCCGCGGGACCCCACGCCGCCGCGCCCGAGCCCTGCTCCGGTCCCGGCGCCTCCTTCCACTCCCTCGCCGTCGCCCGTCTCCCCGAGCTCCGGCTGCCGCGCCCTTTCCTTCTCCGGCGAGCTCGAGGTCAAGCCGCGCCAGATCCCGATCGGGTCAACGCCGAGGTTGACTTTTTCTCCCTCTCCCCGAATTTCTCTAAGTCCTTTATTTCTTACATAATATGCCTTTGTTCATCGCATCATAACTCTCTGCATATAGCTCCGTTTTGTGCGTGTAATATATCAAAATATTCATCTCGAGATGCTCTTCATTTTGTCCTATTGCACCTTGTTCATTTGAGTCCATCTTGATGCCCAAATCTCTGGTGCAACAGTGCTAGTTGCTGTTAACTGCTGTTACTTATCAGAACTTGAGGATTTGTTATTTTTGTTGCTATTGATGTGTGCATCTTATGGGCATGAGATCTACATGTGTTTTGATGTATGCCATGCCATCGTTACATAGGTGTATGACATGTATTTTTCTGATCTCTGTGGTGACTAGCACAGGCATGCAAACTAGGCTCCGTGATGTTTCTGTGACTGCTATTATTTTGTTGCTATGTATCCATGTGCCTACAGAGAGATCCATGCTTATTTTGGAGATGTTCAGTAAGGATGTTTTGTAGATATAGTTGTGCTCTATCCATTCATGCCCTTGTTTGCAATTATGGAGTGCCATAGCATGACTCAATCTTGCTCTAATTTTGCTATAAAATATTTCTGGCAGATTGTTTACGTGTTATTCAATTTTTCCAAGATTGTTGTAGTTGTTTCATACATGCTATGTATTTTCTCTTGCCATGGATAGCTTCATAAACATGCCATCTTGCTGTAGGTATACTTTTTTTGTCATGCATTGCTTTGTGGTGAGTGCATCAAGCTCACAAAGATGCCTTCATATTACTGTTTCTGCCATGCTCTGTTTTCTGCAAAGTCTGAAACCTGTTAATGAAACTTGCTATGTTTACATAGTTGCCATCATATCTTCTGGCCCTTTTTGGCTTATGGTCAGAAAGGGATTTTTGTCATATGCATTTAGTAGATTCATGCCATGCCTTGTGTTGCTATGTTAAGTTCCTGTAGCATGTTGATTTCGTGCTCTGAACATTTCTACCTGATGCTATTTCAGCCATGTCCAGTAATTTCTCCAAGTCTATGAACCTGATATCTTTTCCACTTTTGCCATGCTTGTTTGAACCTGCTGTATTGTGATCTAGCCGTAGCTCAGTGTTCATCTTTTTTCAAGCATCTTCTGTAGATTACTGCTATATGCTTTGATGCTATGTTGGGGTGCTGTAGCATTGTTTCTTGTTGTATTCTAAGTGCTATCATGCTGTTAATCGCAGATTCGTGTCATTCTTGTTTCGCTTGCCATTTGCAAACCGTGCATCCGTTTCCGGTGATCTTTATATCGATTTCGACCGAAACCATCTCATCTTTCCAGTGGCATGCTTGGTTTGCCAAGTTACTACCTTGTTCATCATTTTTCCTTCCGGGGCACGCATATGCATCGCATATCACATCTTGCATACCATTCATGTTTTGCATCATGTTGCTTGTGCATTTCCCGTGATTGATTGTGGTTCCGTTGCTTGTGTTCTTGTTGTGGGTAGAGCCGGGAGACGAGTTCGTGAACGAGGAACCTGTTGAGTACGCTTACGAGGATCAAGCTTTCGACAACTCTGAGAACCTTGCAGGCAAGATGACCATACCCTCGAAATCACTTCTATCTTTGCTTTGCTAGTTGTTCGTTCTATTGCCATGCTGCGCTACCTAACACTTGATATATCATGCCTCCCATATCGCCATGTCAAGCCTCTAACCATCCTTTCCTAACAAACCGTTGTTTGGCTAAGTTACCGCTTTTGCTCAGCCCTTCTTATAGCGTTGCTAGTTGCAGGTGAAGTTGAAGTTTGTTCCATGTTGGAACATGGATATTTTGGAATATCACAATATCTCTTATTTAATTAATGCATCTATATATATGGTAAAGGGTGGAAGGCTCGGCCTTATGCCTGGTGTTTTGTTCCACTCTTGCCGCCCTAGTTTCCGTCATACCGGTATTATGTTCCTTGAGTTTGCGTTCCTTACGCGGTTGGGTGATTTATGGGACCCCCTTGACAGTTCGCCTTGAATAAAACTCCTCCAGCAAGGCCCAACCTTGGTTTTACCATTTGCCACCTAAGCCTTTTCCCTTGGGTTTTCGCGAGCCCGAGGGTCATCTTTATTTAAACCCCCGGGCCAGTGTTCCTCTGAGTGCTGGTCCAAACTAGAGCCACCTGCAGCGCCACCTTGGGGTAACTCGAGGATTGGTTTTAGTTGTATGTAGTGTTCATCCGGTGTGCCCTGAGAACGAGATATGTGCAGCTCCTATCGGGATTTGTCGGCACATTCGGGCGGCTTTGCTGGTCTTGTTTTACCATTGTCGAAATGTCTTGTAAACCGGGATTCCGAGACTGATCGGGTCTTCCTGGGAGAAGGTTTATCCTTCGTTGACCGTGAGAGCTTATAATGGGCTAAGTTGGGACACCCCTGCAGGGTATTATCTTTCGGAAGTCGTGCCCGCGGTTATGAGGCAGATGGGAATTTGTTAATGTCCGGTTGTAGAGAACTTGTCACTTGACTTAATTAAAATACATCAACCGTGTGTGTAGCCGTGATGGTCTCTTCTCGGCGGAGTCCGGGAAGTGAACACGGTTTGAGTTATGCATGAACGTAAGTAGTTTCAGGATCACTTCTTGATCATTTCTAGCTTCGCGACCGTCGCGTTGCCTCTCTTCTCGCTCTCATTTGCGTATGTTAGCCACCATATATGCTTAGTGCCTGCTGCAGCTCCACCTCATTACACTATCCTTTCCTACAAGCTTAAATAGTCTTGATCTCGCGGGTGTGAGATTGCTGAGTCCTCGTGACTCACAGATTCTACCAAAACAGTTGCAGGTGTCGATGATGCCAGTGCAGATGACGCAACCGAGCTCAAGTGGGAGTTCAATGAGCAACATGGTCGTTACTATGTGTCTTTTCCTGATGATCAGTAGTGGAGCCCAGTTGGGACGATCAGGGATCTAGCTTTTGGGGTTATCTTATTTTCATTTTGATTTGACCGTAGTCGGTCTATGTGTGGATTTTGGATGATGTATGATTTATATTTATGTATTGTGTGAAGTGGCGATTGTAAGCCAACTCTCGTTATCCCATTCTTGTTCATTACATGGGGTTGTGTGAAGATAACCCTTATTGCGACAATACCACAATGCGGTTATGCCTCTAAGTCGTGCCTCGACACGTGGGAGATATAGCCGCATCGTGGGCATTACAACGGCCCTTAGAAGGCCCATTGTTTCTACGGCCCGTAGGAGGCCCATGGTAACTACAGTAAATATGTAGCCCATGGTTATTGTGGCCTAGTTTTAAAAAATAGGTTATTGTGGCCACTAGCAAACCGCGGAAAAAGAACTGCACTGACTACAAGCAAACAAATAAACGAGACAATAAGGAAATAAATAAGCAAGCAACTTACACTAGGCTATCATAGCTATTACACATATTACATCCACTGGGCATCAAAGTTCGTCACAAGTGCAAATATAAGGAACAAAGCAGCATATCATATACACTAGTTGTCAAAGTTGGCGACCAGTGCAAATAAATGCCACAGCAAAACAAGTCCAAAACTGAAACCACTTCAGAAGAGATCAAGAAACAATATCCTGGGTACCCATAATGCTGGCAAGATGCTTAGCAAGCTTATTAACTTTCTCTTGTTTGGCGCTTAAATCCTCCAGCACTTGCTATTGCACCAGAAAGTATGCATCTGAATTCTGCAGGGACTTCCTCAGTCCTTCGGCTTCCTGTCACATAACATCTAATCGATGTATTTCAACTTGATGTTGAGACTCAAGAAGCCAAACTGATTCAGGCAGCGAGTTCGAAGAGCTGGTGCCAGCAGTAGTAGCCAGTAACTCGAACACTACATCAAGGCAGGACTTTGGGGTTGTCTCAGTGTCTTCAATATAGTTTTTATCAGCTTTCTTGGAGACCAACAGGGAAGTCTCACTATCTTGAACCTTATCTGCATTACTTCCTTTACCATTGCATAACGGGGTACTCTTCTCCAATATTTTATCCGCGTTCTAAAAGAGAAACAAACAAACACATCACATGTTTACAATGTAGTGTAGGAAACTCATTTTGGTAAACCAGTTCAGTAGTAAGGTGGACAGGATAACAGCATGAAACAAACATATATCTATGTAGTATGGTCACTGTATGGTCTATATCATTCTAGGTTATGTTGCCAAATCAAGATAGATACAGTTTGAATCATATCTATTTAAGACAAAGCAGCATAGACAGAACATAAGTGTGGGAAACTACACAGCAATAACAACACTTCTAATGTGCATGGCATGAGAACATAACTGTTTATTCAATTGAAACTGAAATCAACATAGAGCAAGTTACAACAGCAAACACGTTAAAGAAACATGTTTAAAACATACCTGTTGAGCCATTGGAGTTTCAATTGCATCCTTCAAATTTGAAATTAGTTGGTATGAGTAAATACAGTGATGCAAGAGCAAAGTAGTATGAACCATAGCTACGAAACCTGACCTGAGAACAATTCTTCTTCTTCTTTAAGCGTTGACTTGGGGTTCGGAGTGGTGGTCCTCGTGCTTTGGGCACTGCAGTTGCCTTACTAACTGCTCGTGTTTGGGTGCTCTGTGGTGGAGACGGTGCTGTGTCAACTGGAACTGGGTTACTATCTGCTCGGGTTGGGGTTAGAAGGGGTGTAGCTGGTTCTCTGTCTAACTGGGTAGGGGTACAATCTGCGTGAGTCTGGGTTGTGTGTGGTGGGGGCTGGTTATTGGGCAAGTACAACCGTGGTTCTATCTACATCGACAGGTAGCACGATCTTTTCTGAAGACCGTGTTTTTACTCCCACAGATACTGCCATCACCCCCTCCAATTGAAATGGCTGATAAACAAGAAAAGTAATTGAATGTACAGACATTGTAAGATAGATAGGTTCAATGGATAGTAGGGAAGAAAACGGGGCATCAAATAATTCACATTTATGTTGTCTAACCAAACAGAATAGCACGACATAATTTCACATATATGATGGCTAATTAAACAGGATAGCATGACACAATTTCACATGTATGATGGCTAACTAAACAGGATAGAATGACATACTTCAAAATATGATGACTATGTAAACAGGATGACATGATATAACTATACGATGTGTCTATTAAAGTGGTTGGCATGCCATAAATCACAAACATGTCGTCGATGGAAACATGATGGCATGATATAATTCACGCATAGAATGACATAATTCAAAATATGATGACTATGTAATCAGGATGAGAAGATATGTCACGACCGGATTTTCGGGATATTAATTTCCCAGAAAGCGGCCTTTCTGCTCACCAGCCCCAGGATTACTGTTAGCTGATGAGGCACCAACTTGATACAAGAATTCCAAGCAAGGTACAAAATATGTAGTACAAGACCATTGTGGCCTAGGAGTACAACAGTTGGTTTCTAATGGTTGATGGCGGAAGCGGTTTGTGGTTCATCTGTGTCTATGGGACTCCATTTCCCACAAGAACAGCTGACCAGGATAACTCCTATCTTCGCGAGGCTGCTATCGACATAGCGTGGGTTCCGGGGCTGTCATCGCAAAGCTCTTCTCCACGCAAGAAATCTGGCCAAGACAATAGCCAGGGACAAGCCAGTGAGTACGTTTGAATGTACTCGCAAACATTAAGAACACGGGCATAACATAACAAGGGATATTCATGCTCCGAAATATTCATGATCATAACGTCTGCCATGAAATAAACTAAAATATGTGATGCACGCATGCAGTTAAAATATGAGCATGCCATACGGGAGTAGAAACTAGAATGCGCTGATCGAGTGTCTGAAAAGACTCCTCGAAGGGGGTGCAAATAAATTAACAATGCCGCAGTCGGGCGTCTGAGCGACACCACATAAAGGGCTTATAGAGGATAAATAAATAACAAACATGCCGCAGCCGGGCATCTAAGCGACACCACATAAAGGGCTTATATAAGAATAATCACAGTGAATACCCAGGAGGTAGAACCGTCCCAGGGATACTCAGTAATTCAAATAATATAAATGGTTAGTCCATAATAATAATAAACATAATCCTCATATGTCACAGGACATAAACAATATCTATTCTAGCCGTTTCTCCATCCGAAGACCGTCGCTAGATTCTAGTTTAGCCGTTTCTCCATCCGAATACCGTTACTATGATCCAGTTTATCCGTGTCTCCATCTGAAAACCGTTACTATGATCCATCTCAGTCTGTAGTCCTTACCAATGAACATGGCTGTCCAAAATAGATATGACCTCTGCAGAGGGTGTACTCTTTACCTACGAGTAACAGATTTATTTAGTCCCTCGGGACTAATCCCGCCTACGGCCTTTTAATTGAAAACACGCCTGCCTACACACACCAGCTTAACTTACCAGTGTCTGGAATCACCCACGACACCTGCCAAGCAAAAATCTAAGTGGGGAGGCTACAACCTCGACGTAGCATGGGATCAAATTTATATTCGCGCGGTCTAAGGGGTGCCCCCCTCTCGGTCCCAACCGGAAACACCCATGCCCCCGGACCAGGTGGCATGCCTACCGGAGGCCTCCGGTATCTTCCACCATGGCCTCTCTGTACGGTGTGTGCTTTGGTAAGGGGTTGACAACCTACTGAACCGTACCCTACCCGCGGCAGGGACAAGTGGTAGTACAAAACAAGGAGTGGAAGCTACTAAACAAGGCTCGACCCACGACCGACTCAAGGGTCCAAGTATACTCCGAATGATCGGCATAACCAACAATATTTCCATTAACAGATAACATCACCACTCATCAAGCCTCACCTTGCCATACCGGACATACTCGTCTCGACGAGGAACTAGGGACAAGCTCGTGTCTACCCAAGACCACGACTTTCCCGGCTTCCTTCCGGTATGCATGAGAAGCTCATGAGGATGAACACTAACATTAGCATATCCATTACTAACAGCAAAACATCTCCAATAAGCACTCATGCGAATGATCTTTATCGTCACATAAAAATAACGTATACTCCAAGTCCAAGTGGTGTTGTAACCGTATCAAAACGCCACACAAAATATTATGCTAGAGTTCAGAAATGCTTGCCTTCAAGAGTATGCAAAGGGTGCACTTTTTGAAAGCTTTCTCTTCTCTCCATTTCCTATTTTGAAAAATATTCAAATAACAAATATTTCAAACACAGTACAAAAAGTTTTCTCAAATATTTTTGAAATAAATCTTAAAATAAACTAGATGAAATTTGAGAGAGGTAGGAAAAAGAATCAACTCATTTGGAGTTTTATTTTAAAAGATATAGCCAGTCAAAGATCAGTCAAACTTCTGTTTTTAAATAAAACCAGAAAAGAAAACGTTTCGGGAAAAATACGCTTTCACAGCAGAGGAGACGTACTCGGGACTTTGCGCTATCACTTAACCAGAGAGGACGGCGCGCGGGTCACTGACAGTGGGTCCAGAGGGCCCACTGGTCAGGTTTGACCGTTCTTCCCTCTCCCTCCTCTTCTCTGCCCGAACGGGAGCGGGACTCCGGCGATCGCCGGCGACGAACGGCGGCTCCTCGAGGGCACCTGAGGGCAGGGATGGACCGGCCAGACCGAGGCGGTCCTCTTGGTGGTCGTCGGGTCGACGGTGGTGGGGGGAGTCGCCGGCGGCGAGCTCCGCGGCGGAGAGGGCTACGGGAGTGAAGTGCGTCTTGGGCTCCGGCGGTCTCCGATTGAGGCTGAGGTGTTGGGCAGCTCTGCAAGAACAAGAGGAAGCGATTGGTGGCGTTGGATGGGCGGGAGAGTGGCTGGTTGCGACGAATGGCACCGGAGGGCAGCGGCGGCCGAACCGGCCGGAGTTGGGGAAGATGGCCTCACCTAGCCAATCCACTGCTAGGGAAGCTCTAGGGGGAAGGTCTGAGGTCGCCTGAGGTCTTGAACGAGCTCGGGGATCCCTTAAATAGGCACTCGAGGCTGGACCGCGGCGGCTGTGGATAAGAACGCCGGCGACCGGCGCTCTGTAGCTGCAGGGCGACGTGGCGGCGACGAGCGCGTGCCGACGAGCTTCGGGATAAGCTTGAGCTGTTCATAGGGGCAGCTGGCGCGCTGGTGTGGTTTGGGCGGCGCCGTCCATGGCAGAGGCTCGCTGCCGACGCCGGCGTGCCGCCAAAAGCTCTGCCAGCGGTGCTGCAGGGCGCCAGGGGTGGCGTGGGGAGTGGGTGAGGCTAGTGCGCTGCTCAGCAGGCGAGCAGGGGCCAGGGACGGGACGCGACGAGGGCGGCAGTGCGACGTGGCGGCTCAGTGCGCGCGCGTGCAAAACGTGCGCTCTGGGCGCGCCCAGAGCATGCACGGGACATGCTCGACGAAATGCCAGGGCAGCCTAGAGCGCGAGGGGGAGGCTGGCAATTAACAGGACAGGGGTAGGGGTAGCTAGGAGCTCAGTGGACAAGGTTGCTGGGTTAGTGGAACAAGATCACAGTGCAAACAAAGAACTCATGTCAAAACAGACTGTGCACACCAAGTGTTCGACAGAATGCCAAGTGCATCTAGACAACTCTTGGAGTGGCCAAAATCTCCAGATCAGGGTCTCTTTAGATGTAGATGATGATGGTAAGGTCATTTGGGCAAAACCAGAAACTTGTCAGTGCAAGTTTTGCAAAACTCCAGTTTTGGACAGAAGGAAAGAGGTCTCATTGCATGCACTTAAGATCCTCCAATGGGTCCATTCTCCTGGACTTAAGGGTTTTGCAGGGAGAGCTTCAAGCAGGAAAAAGCTCAGGGTCACTAGAGCAAAATAAAATAGGGTTGCGGTACAAATCACCAAACTGGACCAGAATGAAAAAGAGGTTGTTTTACTCAAATTTTTCAAAGGACAACACTGGGTTTTTGCATGAAGTTGAATTATATGCATCTACTGACATCTCCAAACACTTGGAAGAATTTTTAAAGAGATATTTAAATAGGTTGCAGTGCAAAAATGCCTACTGGACCAGATTGGAAAAGTTGGTGTAGAGCTCAAAATCTCCAATGGCCAAAAGATATTTTTGCATAAAAGTGATGTGGAGACATCACATGACATCCCCAAATTTTGGTGGAAATTTTAAATGCATTTGTCAAATGGTTGTAGTGCAAAACAAGCTCCAAATTTATGAAAGGTCATTTTTTTAAAAGAGTAAAGCTCAAGAAAAAGCAAACCTTGCAATTAAATCCACTGATAAAGAATTGTTTTATAGAGAGAGCATACAAGTCCAATAATACTATAGGAAAGTTTTCCACTTGAGGTAAAAATCCACAATATCAAAAGGTCAATCTTGACAAATGGAAAAGTTTTATTTCCTGGCAAAATTTTAATTAATAAAACAAGGTCAAAATTTTTGGGGTGTCACATGATATAACTATATTATGTCTTTAGAAAATGGGTTGGCATGCCATAATTCAGATACATGCTGTCTATGTAAACATCATGGCATGATGTAATTCAAATATATGATTTATATACTAAGCAAGTGAGCAGAGGGCAATCGCATATATGATGTGTCAACTAAGGAGAAGGCATTCAATATTGTGTATATGATGTAAAAACTAAGCATTGCAATACAACATATGCATGATATGAGTAATATAACCCTGCCAAGTTTGAGCATACACCTCAGGGGGATAATAGGACTTGTCATCTGCCTCTGAATCCTCCTCTGAAGAGCTATCTGTAACCAGCAAGATATCTGCTTCAGCAGGTAGCATTGTCTGCTCTGAAGACCTTGTTTTCACTCCAGATTTCTCCATCACCAATACAAATGGCTGATGCACATGAAGAGCAGTTGAATATACACACAGTGTCGACAAATGCAACGAGAAATGAAAAAAGGACGGCATGATATAATTCACATATATGACGCTTGGCTAAACAGCATGGCTTTGCATAATTCACATATATAATGCCTTGCAAGAAGATAGCATTGCACAATTCACATATATAATGTCTTGCAACAAGATGGCATTGCATAATTCACATATATGGTAATTAGACGCTAAATAGGTGGCATTCACACAACCATGTCTAAACTAAGCAAATGACATAGCAATGCAAGATACCATACGCATGATATGAGCAACATAACCCTGCCAAGTTAGAGCATGCACATCGGGGGGGGATAGGACTGGTCATCTGTCTCTGAATCCTCCTCTGAGGAGCTATCTGTAACCAGCAAGACATGCGCTTCGTCAGATAGCATTGTCTGCTCTGAAGACCTTGTTTCCACTCCAGATTTTTCCATGCCCGTGCCGAATGGCTGATGGACAAGAAGAGTAATTGAATGTACTAAAATTGTTGACAAATTTAACACGTAATAAAAAATGATGGCATGATATAATTCACATATAAGATGACTGGCTAACCAGGGTGGCATTGCAAAATTCACATATATGATGCCTGGCTAAACAAGATGGCATTGCATGATTCACATATACGATAAAGAAACTAAATAGATGGCATTGACACAAAGCATATCTAAACTAAGCAGATGACATATTTGATGTATACAGTAAGCAATGCGAGGCACCATATGCATGATATTACCAACATCAGCATGCCAAGTTAGAGCGAAGACCTCAGGGGGTAAATAGGAGTGGTCTTCTCCTTCTGAATCCCCCTCAGAACAGTTATCTTCCTCTTGATTACGATCTGAAGTGGGTGGAGGGGGGCTGCCTTTGCACCCACCATGGAGCGACGTCTGCATGAAATTTTATTGCCACGCAAGGCTCGTCTCTTTTGTTCTACATGTTCAGTTCCATTGTGTACAATAATTGACATGCATATGAATAAAACATAGTGAGATTATGTAAGGAGTGCATGCACAAATCCAGAGTGATGGTAGCAAACTGTGGATAGACCCAAAACCAATGATAGCAGGCATATAATAGCTTTAGTTAAAAAATACAGATAATGGCTCCTTCAATGTTTGTTTGCACCCAACATGAAACTCATAGTAGACACCCGAGATTAACCAGATAGTAGACAGATAGTACTATGGATAGACCCAAAACCAATGATAGCAGGCAGATAATAGCTTTAGTTAAAAAATACAGATAATGGCTCCTTTAATGTTTGTTTGCACCCAACATGAAACTCATAGTAGACACCCGAGATTAACCAGATAGTAGACAGATAGTACTGATTGCTGCCCCAATTTGTACCCCACAACCATTTAAAAACTCAAGTTTCAGCAGTAGTTTGGACCTGACTCGGAGTCTAATAGGTGAACACAATGATAAAGTAGCATGTCATCATATTAAGCGATGCATAACGTAAGCAGACACGGAAGAGTGTGACCTCTCTTGCGGACCAGTGTAGTCCTCAAGGTCATCTGCTCTGTTGATGATGGTAATGCAGTTGTCGTGGCTGCCGGCGGCGGGGAAGAAGAGCTGAGGCGGCGAAAGACATTCTGGAGAGCGGATCCCTACTGTGGTGAACCCTTCCGTCGTTGGAGCAGTTGAGCTAGGGTGGAACACAGCGCAGCAGGAGCAGGACAAACCACACAAGGTTTTCTTTGACATATATCTGTAACAGAAGTAATTGTGTAAGGGCTTGTTTGGATTTGAGGATTCTAACAATGTAGGGATAGGAAATAGACAGGAATAGGATAGGAATGCACGTGCAAAATAGAGAATTTAAAAACACAATATTTCTGCCAATCTGGGTGTTTGATTCACAAGAATTGGAAGATCACAGGATGCAAAGAAGCATGGTGAGATTAAGTCAAACCACAAGAAAATGTACGGTTATAATGCTATTATGCTACTATCTCTTAGTCTTGTGCTTCATGAATAGGATTGAAAAGGAGGACAAGTGGAAATTAAAATTCCTACGGTTTTTCTTTCAAGGAGACACTAAAGGAACAAATCCTACAGTTTCCTTTGCTCCATTCCTTTGAACCAAATTCATGGATAGTAGTACCATAGGAAACTTTCCAATTCCTATGTTTCTCCTTCACTTTTCCTTTCAAGCACTGGTGATTCTAATAGGCAGGCTTGAGCAAGAAAAAGCCTACACTCAAAAAATGTTTTTGTGCTACTTCTATTACTTTGGACCCAGGCCACTGCCCTACTAGCTCAACTCCCAGCCCCATCGACAAATGCACAGCTCAAACGCGCAGAGATAAATAATGATGGCGTTCAAGAGAGTCCTTCACGGATAGCTAAGTTGCCTGGTACCTCACTGCTTGTCATATAGTAGGATAAAATAATTGTATTTCACGTTACTACATGTGCTCAGTGGACAATATATATAACATGTAGAGTAAAAAAGTGATGGAACAAGTGTACAACCTCTTTGGCGAAGCCATGTCGATCTCAGCGTGATTGGGTTGGTCGGTGAGGATGCTCTGGCTGACTTGGCTGTTGGAGGAGGGGAAGAAGATCTTAGGCGTTTGGAGATGGAGCCCGGGGTACTGCTCCTTTGTGATGGACGGTTTCGTCGTTGGAGCAGCTCCGGTGAGTTGTACGACGCTGAGGCTGAAGCAAGACAAGAGAGACAACGTTAACCTGAGTGAAATTCTAATAGCATCTCCAATAGATGACGTAAAATACATAACCTCAAAGTTCTAGATGTAAAATACATCAGCTGCTCATCTCTGAACTTAACTGTCGAAACGGAATTTAACTGTCGAAACTGAACTTAACTATCAAAACTGAATTTTGTTGTCGAAACTGAATTGTACTGTCGAAACTGAACGCACAAGTAGCAGAAAAGTAGTAGTAGCAGCAGCGCGTGCGAGAGCCGCGGCAGCTGGTCGTGTAACAGCATCAGGTGAGGCTACACGTCAGTCGACTGACTTTTTCATCTCTGGTCAGTCAATTTTCCAGCCGTTGGATACGAAATCAAGGGCTTGCAGTTCATCTTCAACCTCCACCCCCCTGAGCCGCCAGCCACCACCGGCCAAATAGCTGCCCCACCGCCCCGAAACCACTCCCCACCACCGGTCCGCCGCCGCCCCGGCCATCCCTCTAGCCCCCACCCCCCGTGCCGAGCTTTTTCTCCGGCGATCCCCACGCCACCGCCCCACCACTGCCGGTGACCACCGCCCCCACCCTGAACCCTAAGATAGATAGTGGGGTACCTCTCCGGTGAGCCCCCCTCCCCGCTGTGACTGGTTCTTCCTTAACTCCGGCGAGCCCACCACCCCCCGAAAATCGACTGACCCAAAAGACGATCCAGTCGACTGAAGTGTAGACAAATCGGAGCAGCATCGGAAGCAAGAGCAAGAGCGAGAGCAGCAGCGCGAGTAAGAGCAAGAGCAATAGCAAGAGCAGACCAGGCAGGGGACCGAGAGCAAGAGCAGAGCAGCAGAGCGAGCGAGAGCTAAAGCAGGAACAACTCCTACTGATGTGGACGTCCTCGCCGAGGGAGCGACGCCGTGGAGGAAGTGGCCGGCGACGCCACCGTGGATGGAGCCGCGTCGTGTCGGATCAGGACCGAGCGCCGGCAGCACCGTGAGATCGAATCAACAAGAAAATGCGGCGGTTAGTGTACAACATCTTTGGTGGCGCCGATTAGGCCGCAACTTCATCCGAGGAAACGCTGATGATGCTGCTCTTCCGATGGTGCAGGTCAAGACGATGGTGTGGGAATGGAGGTGGCGCGAAAGACGAGGGGAACGTCTGGGCAGCTCCTTGGAGGTGGAGGACGGGTGGCTGAACCAGCGGGACGACGAGATCGATGACGGATCCTCATCCGGTACGGTGGATGAGGGACGTCGATGTGTTGTTGTGGACGACGTCGTCGGGGAAGAGGCTCCGACTGGGTGGTGGACAGAGGAGGGTGTGGGGCTTTGCAGGTTTTCACGGCCTCAGTGTACGAATGGGTGGTGGATGGGATGGGAGTGGGGAACCATGGCTTAGGGACGCGCTTGTCCGAAATGTGGGGCACGTTATGAAAGTACCCCCACCGATTTGAGCTAGGCGGTTCTTTCGGTTCCGGGGTATCACGGGCATTTCGCGTGTCGGGATTTCACAGGAGGTGGGAGTTTTCGCGCGTGTTGTAATTTTGGAATAGCAAGGCGCGGGTTGAGATGGAGGGAGTTTTCAGAGCACAAGAGACAAAGATATATATCTTAAATATTTCGGGGTAACAAGGTGCGGGTTGAAGAGGCTGGAGTTTCGCAGCAGGATAGACAAAGACGCTGGCTTGAAATTTCGGCATAACAAGGCGCGGCTTGAAATTTCGGGGGAACAAGCTTAACGTGTACCTAAAAAAAGACAATTCGCACCTCATCACTAGAGAGAGCCATGTACCGTTTTACAATATTACTTGAAATGCATTCAAATACAACAAAAAAATAAAAAAATCGGGACAACAAACATAACGTGTACAGTACCAAAACAATTTGCACTTCCCTCAACAATAAAAAAACAATGTGTGTTGTCTAGCATATGAACTAAATTTGAGTACATTTTCCCTATTTGAATGGGATTGTACTCGGGTTAGTTATACAACCATCTAAATATTATCTTCACAACACATGACATGAATATAGGAGAAGTAAATTCCTATATAAATACGAACTACATGTACATACAATCTCAAATTCAAATATATGTATCCATTTTATGTTGAATTCAAATCATAGTACATGTCTGCTCTAGCTAGATATTTGGAATCTAAACCATGTATGATATAGTACGTATAATGTGTTTAACACGCACACCACACACACAAACACCATTTAGAGTAGTAAGGTACACGTGCATTGCACGCATGAGATTTGGCAACCAAATTATGAATAAATACCACATTATAGCATGTAAGCTTTGAGTCATATATGCATGATGTAGATGTTCGTTTAATTCTTATAGTTCATTTCATTCAAAATCATCTAATTTTTATGAGAAAGCTAATCTATTTTAAGATTCATGGAATTGTGCGTTGTAAGGCATAAAGTAAAAACAAATAATGGCAAATCATGTAGAAAAACATTTGGGCAATTCTGATACGGAAGATTCTAGAACAAAGAAGAAGTGCTTGTGTTTTGAGGTTTGTGCATTATGCTTAAGTTCAACCATGGAGTCTTCTAGATTGTACACGTGGCAAAATCTGGTGGAATCTAGATGATATCCAACGGCCAGTAGTGCTCAAATTTGCCATCTCTGCACCATCGGATTGGCCTCATCCAACGACCATCTTTCAAAGTTAAAGTTATCTGCACACTATATAAAAATGTAATATATAATATATATAGGGGTATAGATATAGATATGTGATGCGAAAGCCACCCATCATCTCCAATTAGAATTGTGTGTCCATGCACGGATGCAATGTGGCCAAACGATGTCTGCCATCGGTATCTCAAATTCAAATCAGTCTGACCTTGTTCAATGTGTATAAAGTACAACATGCTAATTTCCAAACCACACCGCTCATATCTCAGTTATATTCATGCATGCATGGGTTTCAAACATCATGATATCTTATTCAAATATTTGAATTCAACTTTACATTGATTATGACATCACCTAGTCTTTTACATCCACACAGTCGTCTTCTCTTTATAATTGTACCACTAACTTTCTCTCGTGCATGCATGGACACACACTACCAGTCGGCATTATCCATCGCACACATGCAATCTTGTTCTTCAGGTCGGTCTCTCATGCATGCACAGACACACACACACCTCCCCCTCTCCATCATATCGGGCATTCTTTATCTCTCACGTGCATGCACAATGATTGATGTTCCTCTATGTGTGTGTATATATAGCTAGGTCTTTCAAAGTTTTCCACACAAACCGATCAATCTATATATCTAGTGAGGTCTCACCCTCTTTCCGACGTCCACGTCGATCAATCTATACCTCTCTATATAGGATTACATAGCTAATACACCCACATTAATTATATATCCAACGCCCCCCTCTCATCATCCATGCCTTCCGCTTCATCTCTCAGACGCGCGCACAGTGGCGAAGATAGGGGGTAGCAAGGGCGCTGCACCCCCCTAACATCACTATATATCGAGGCAAATATGAATGTGATCATTAGACAATTGCTGGTAAAATGGTTTAAGTTGATATTGGCCCTCCTCGTAAAGGATTAGCAATGCTTGGCCCCCCTAGCTCATTTATTTTTCATGGCTCCGCCACTACGCACAACAGCGCACGTTCTCGCCCCCTCTCTTTAAATATCGATCTCGCACTTGTGCACTCCTTCATAGTCTCCCTCCACTTGGCCCCTCACACCATCTTCTAGCCCCCCACCAGATTTTGCCACATGTACAATCTAGCAGACTCCATGGTTGAATTTAAGCATAATGCACAAACCTCAAAACACAAGTGCTTCTCCTTTGTTCTACAATCTTCCATATCATAACTGCCCAAACTTTTTTTCTAGTTGAATTGCCATTATTTGTTTTTTACTTTATGCTTTACAAAGCACAATTCCATGAATCATAAAATAGATTAAGGGCTTCTTTGATTCAAAGGATTCTCAAAGGAATTTTGGAGGATTTTAATCCTTAGGAATTTTTCCTATCTTGGTTGTTTGATTCGTAGGATTGTAAACCATAGGAATTTTTCCATAGGATTCATTTGCATTAGATTTCATAGGAAACATCCCGTCCACTCAAACCTCTTTGAAAGAATCCTGCATTTTTTCTATGCATAATCAAACACTCGTACAATCCTGTAGGATTCAGGACGACATTCCACTCTAATCCCATGTTTTTCCTATTCCCGCGTTTTGGAAATCCTACGAATCAAAGAGGCCCTAGCTTTTTTATAAAAACTAGTTGATTTTGAATGAGATGAACTATAAGAATTAAACGAAGGTCTACATCAGGCATATATGACTCAGAGCTTACATGCTATAGTGTGGTATTTATTCATAATTTGGTTGCCAAATCTGATGTGTGCAATGCAGGTGTACCTTACTAGTACTTCGAGTATGTGCAAAACACGTAAATTAGAATTACAATGGCACGCTACACAG
This sequence comes from Aegilops tauschii subsp. strangulata, assembly GCF_002575655.3. Classification (NCBI taxonomy): domain Eukaryota; kingdom Viridiplantae; phylum Streptophyta; class Magnoliopsida; order Poales; family Poaceae; genus Aegilops; species Aegilops tauschii. The sequence continues at coordinate 425,162,743 of NC_053036.3, read as the reverse complement.
TGTCTCTCTTACAGTTCATGAAGCCATGTGGCACATGTGGAGGCGTTGTCGCGACCTCCTTGTGTGGATTGATCACAGTGACGTGCTGCTGGTTCCAGAAGAATGTACTCGTCCTCTCTGAGCCACACTGGTGGTACATGCACGAAGTGAAGATGTGCACACATGCCACGCACGCACTCATTCCCTCGCACGCACACGCGGGTACACGGGCGGACGCATTTTTGTATGAAGATCTGCCCCATGTGATAATTTGACGCGTGTAAAGTCCTTCACTTCATTGATGGTCAATTAATACAGCGCATGCAAATTGAGTGGATGTGAGGGCGGAAGAAAGACATTACTACTCCACTGTGCGCATGCGAGTAGTTAAATCATGGGTTGCTAGTACTTCCATTGGTCTCCTTCGTATTTTGTGCCAATTTTTGACCATATTTGTAAGTAACATAATATTTATGCATGTCATAAAAAGTGGCACAAAAAAGGGGGCCAGTAAACCAGGACGCAGGCAACATGATCAATTTTTGCCAGGGCTACTGTTGGTGGCCTTTGTATTTAAATATGGATGCAGTGGAGTAGTACTATCTTTATCTTAGCCTCGTAGGGCTCTCCCAGCGCCTAGGCTCGCCTCCCCGCCTCGCCCACCGGATCCCGCTATGGAGGATCCCGCCATGGATAATCCCTTAGATCCCAAGATCCCGCGGGCTGCCCTCTCACTGTGGCCCGCAGCACTGCCGCCTTTGAGCAAAACCCACATGTGTTTTAGAGGGGATCCATTGCTCTGGAATCACAGATCGGTGACGCCAGAGGACATGCCAGGGCTGCGTTTCAGGTGGTGGGCAGCAAGGGCAAATCGGATCGAGGAAGCATTGCATCGATTGGAGAGAAGTTCCAATGAGCTACGCCTGATGCGGCACAAGGCGGAAGCGCAAGTCGATCTCTGGGGAGAGATGCTGAGGGATGTCAGCATCTGGAAGCGTCGCGTTGATTTCGAGCTAGGGCTAATAGCAGAGATCATATTCACGAACTCGAATGTGGAGGAAAGAACGCGCATGCCTGCGCAATGGCATGAGCAGCCGGTGCAAATGTTCAAATGGGCGGTAGGAGAAGCCAAATCCCGGGACCAGTTGCGGAGGCGCCACTGGGCATGCATTGTAGGCGAGGTGAGCTGCCCTCCTTCCCCACCAGCGAGGCAGTGATCTAGTCGGTTGCTGTTGCAGTGAACTTGCAATGCCATGTCGGTTTGCAACCTTGACAATCACTCCATCTATATGTATTGTATTCCTGTGAAAATACTTGGTTGTTTGGAAAAAGATGGTAATTGATTTATCACTAGTTTTAGAATGCTTGGTCGTGACAATCAACCGAAGCCACAACTAGAAGTCTCCATCGCGTAATACTTTACGGTCGGTCGCACCAACAGACGGTCGGTCGGACCCGCGTCTCACCGAAGGGACACGCATCGGCTTGGTCTGACATGTATGACCAGTTACATCACTGACTTGTGCGACCGCATTTGATCAGTGTAGTACTCCCTCCATCTCAGTTTACAAGTATTGCACGTGTACCTAGGTCGTTAATTTGACCAACTTAATAAGAGGCATAGATTACGAAAAATATATCATTGCAAACTTCAAATATTCTATTCTTTTATGATATATTTTTTATGTTAAACAATTTATTTTATATAAGTTAAATTGATGACCTAGATACACGTGCAAGCCTTGTAAACTGAGATGGAGGGAGTACTTGAAATTTATGTTGCACTAAACTCATCGGGAGCCGTTTCGGGCCTCGAAACCAAAACCATCAATTAATCTTTACCTTGTTCCCATCACATTTGAAAGTACTAGTGCTATAATTAAGTGCAAGCTTGCTCACACCTACTAGTACATACCAAACCTGAACGTGTTCCCACTATGCAGGTTTTAGTACTAGTGCTAGTACTTAGGTTATAAAAAGGGGAACTACCTAACCGAATATTACTCTACCTTCCTCCTCATAAGTCCTTCTTCGTCCGTCCTTGCCATAGCCGGTGTGCAGAGCTCTAGGTCGAGAACTACTCGTAACAAGGGAGCGACAACCAAGGCTATGGAAAAAAGAGGGCTCGCCGCCACGCAGAGACCTCAAAATATCTCTCACGGGCAGGCGATGGCTCCCAGGAGCGCCCTAGCCACGGAGGCGAACATGCCGAGCTGGTGGCGCTGGAGTCGTTATCCCTTGACGGCATGCCCGATCAGCTCAATAAGCACCTTAATAAGTAGAAGGAGTTCATCCACGCCTTGGTGGAGCTGCTGAAGGAGAGCCTCGACGACATGCCCGCTGAGCTCAATGAGCAGGGGGAGTTGACCGTCGGCTTGGTGATGCTGCTGAAGAAGAGCATTGCCTTGGAGAAGAAGGCGACCGACGAAATCCTGCAACTTCAGGAGGACAAGGCGAAGCTCTGCCACGAGCTCGACCTGCTGAAGGAGGAGAACGCCGGCTGGAAGAAGATGCATGAGAATAGTAGTTCCTCGATGAAGATGCTGCAGGCCCTTGTCATGGAATAGAAGGAGGAGTTGGCGAAACTCCGCATCGAGCACCCGGTTGCTGTCAAGGTACGTAATGCGGCCGTGGAACAGATGATGAAGGCTCGCATCGAGAAATCCCGCGTCATGGATAGAATGAAGAAGATGGCGAAGGAGACGTGCAAGGAGATGGACGTCATGGAGGTGATGAAGAAGCAGTTATGACTCCGCGGCCAGCAACCCTTCACGTAGTGAGAGCAGCGCCCCAGACTTGTGTGTGTGTCTTCCTTCTTTTTTGGGGGTGATAATCTTCCTGCTTCTTTTGCTCCTATGTTTCTTCTTTTGCTTTGGTTGTTTAGCCGCACGTGTCGCGTTCTCTACGAGGCATGAATAGAACCATGCTAACAATGAGATGACTAGCAAATTAGATCATTTTTTATCGCCATATGGCACTGGGCTGCCGTTTTTCATGCTCCTCCATCGTACTCCATTGGAAAACTTGAGTATGCCGCACGGTTCTTTGCTCCTCCTTAGGTCGTCGGCACATTTATATGAGCAGTAAAATCACAAGGCCCCGCCTTCCAGCAGTAATAAGCCGTCAAATCACAAAGGCCCTCGCCTCTCGTGAAACCGACCAAGCTAGACTGCCCCGCCCTCTAGCGTTTTAAAAAATGTATACTTTTGTACAGTAGTAGTATCGATGGATTGCGCCATGGAGCAAAACTAACAAGATGAAATTAAATAAAAAAGGTGGTACATTAGAGAGTGCTCATCGCCAAATTATGCATATAGTACTATGAAAAAAGCTAGTACGTGCTTAAATGGGGTGCTAAATTCTATTAAAGAAATTAGCATACCTATTTAATTGTTGGGTTCTTATTATTTATGCCACTAGTTGTGTATCACTACTCAGTTTTGCCATTAGAACTTACAACTACTCAAAAATGCCATCGATCCGTGAGATGCCAGCTCAAAAATGCAATTAGATATCTCAAAAATGTCATCGTTAAGTTAGATGTTTGCTCAAAAATGCCATTAGACATTGTTATTTTCACGTAAAATCCATTGACCATGTTACATGACGAAAATAAGCCGATTCTCACAATGATAAGTGTGGCCCCGCTTGTCAGGAGTAACCAAGCGAATAATTTTACAGGAAAATAAGAACGCTCTTGGGATCAAGTAGGCCCCACACTTTATTTTACTATAGTGAGATAGAGGGAGAGCTGGCATGTTGGTCCATCGGTATTTATGTCATTATAACATGGCAAAAGATATTTGAGTCACAATAATGGTGTCCAGCACAACACACCCCTCAAATAAAACTAAGCACCCTAAAATTCTCTGACAAAACTAAGCACCCTGAAATTCTTTGACAACTAAACTGCTGGCTATATGATGTTGGCCATATATATTGTACGTATATAATGTGAAGAAACAAGTGGTAGTACTATACCAACTAAAAGATGAACTGTAAGAAACACTAGTATGTACGTATTGAAGAGTTAAAGTAACGAGAAGAAACATAACATAGTTCTGCTGGGGGCTCAGCACAACACACCCCTCGAATTAAATTAAGCACACCTGAAATTAAACTTTGCAACTATTCCGGCAGACACTGCATTAGAACCACCATGAGCAACGACACTGCCACCTTACTCGGAGTCCTCGTCCACGTCCTTGACTTCGTCCTTGTCCCTCTTCCTCTTGGCCGATACTTCTTTGCTTGAACCGCACACTTGGCTCTTGCTCTTCATCCAACCCTTGTAGATATTGAAACAAAGGTAGCCATCCATTGCAGCATAGTGGATGTGGTCTGTATCTAGTACATTCCACTGTCATGCACGATGAAACGTGTGTGGAGGTTTCTTCAGTTTACCGTACGAAGGATGAACCATGGCTCCTGCCAGGGTCAGCACTGAAGGCTGATCACGGCAGGGCACCAGCCCATTCTTCTGGAGGTCGAAGGGGTTGCCTACAACGAGGCCTATCCGATCCAGGACTCTTCTGTCGTTCGTAAAGTCTACAGTAACGAATTTGACTCGGCCGCCCTTGAGGAAGTTCTTAAATTCCTCGCACTCAACGTCGGCATGGCATATGTGGTAGACCAAGCATAAGTCATGCTCGCAAACCTGGATCACGGCGGGCTTCATCTTCTCTTCCTCCGTTAGATTCTTCTCTTTGTCCAGGGTTGTGGTGTACTCAACATCTAGCCCAGCGACCCACTCATCATTTGAGTTTTCGAACATGCGTCTGAAGTGAGCTAGGCATCCTTTCACCGTCGCGGAAGAACGGGTGTAGATGACGTCGAACTCATCGCCGGTGATGGTTCTAAGCTTGTACTCACCGCTGGTCATGGAGATTTGGGACGCCATGGATTTAGGAGGAGGGTTAGGATTAGTGGAATTGCCGTAATGTGAAAGGACGGGACGAGTAGGAGCGAACTGCCGTAATGTTAAAGGACGTCTGGGGACGAGTAGGAGCGAACTGCCAGCGGTTTTTGATTGTAAAAATGCTGAGTGGGGCGTGCGAACGGCAGGGTAGTGGCTTGCTTGGTGGATAAACGGAATCATGCACAGTACTATGGGGGCCCAATTAGATGTCATGTCTACTCGACGCCCAATTAAATGGCTTTCGATGTCATGTCAAGCGTGAGGAAAATTACAGGTGATACGAAGCTTTCCATTCTCCCATGATACGGGCTTCCGAGAGCCCTTGGATCTGAGATCAAACGGTTGCATGGCGTGATTCTAGACCTATGGGTGAATATCCTATCCTGGAGGGTTATTCTGCAAATTTTCAGCAACTTAGCATGCGACCGTTCGATCTCAGATCCAAGGGCTGCCAGCAGCCGGTATCATGGTCGCGCCTACCATGACCGTCGCCTCGCTTGCACGGTCGCGCCCTTGGAGATTTAACACAGTACGTTAGGCTATCTAATGTTGGCATGTCATACATAGTCATCACTTAGTCACTCATACTACAACAAGGTTAGCTATAAGGTTGGCTATAAGAGTATTTTTTACTTCTCTCTATCTCTTTCTTCGTAGTATTTATTGCATTTGCCAAGGAGTGACCTCTTCCAATGAAATGGTGCTTAGATGAGGTGCTAACGGCATTAAATGGCTTAGCAACTCAAGTCCCCAATGCATAGGTGCTTAGTTTTTTGTTGCCAAGTTTGCTTCATTTAATTAGCTATAGACTCGAATTTGTCTTTTCACCTAGGTACACGCGCTTAGCACTGTTTCTTCCTGGGGTCACCAAACTAGTCTCTCTCTTCTTAATTAACTTGCCACATCAGACTTTATGCCTATGTGGCAGGCTTAGCACCTGTAGGAGCAAGTACAATAGTGGGCTATAAGCCCGCTTTACATGACATTTTTGCATATGTGGAGGAAAGAGGCAAGGAAAAAGTGGAGGAGTGGGCTCTCATGCAAGAGCCAACCTCTACATGGTGGAGCATTGGGAGAGGCACCTGTATGGAGGTGGTCAGGAATCAGGAGACTCACGTCGGTCATAGCGCCACAGTTAAAATGATAATGGCAAGTCAAATCATAGGGCCCCACCTGTCCAGCAGTAACTCGCTGTCAAATCACACAGCCCTACGTCTGCAGCAGCCTACTCGCTCATCTTCTCGCGTCTCTGTCGAACCGACTAGGCGGAACTGCCCCGCCTACCACGCGGGAAAAGCCCCGCCCTCGACTTTTAAATAGTACAGTACACTAATTTTGTATCCATGGATTGCGCCATGGAGCAAAACCTCAAGAAAACGGCGGTACACATGTACGTAGTATACAACACGCCTGTCGCATTCGCGTCGCACCCCAGACAGTCGGTCGGTCAGTCACGTCGCCCTCTGAATGGAACGCGCGTCATATTGCGCTTGCAGACACATGTGGGACCGCAATTGAGAACCGACCATAGGCACACTCCTCGGCCCCGCAAGTCAGGTAAGTTAATAGAAGAGAGAGACGAGCGATGGTACTAGAGAAGTGTTGTACAGACGTTGGTGACTGGACGATCCCTGCAAGACACGGAAGATCAGTTCGTCCATGCATGTGACCAGACTCCAGCAGACACGCCTGGATTGGCTATCGTCTACATATCGTGCAGGCTGTGTTGTACAGGGTTGTAGTTCTGGTGAGAAATCTAAAAAAAGGTTTCTTGTCTTCTCGCAAAATTAGGTGTCATGTGCTTCGGATCACTGCGAGGGTTAAACAGCGACAACTGAGTTCCTCCAAGGGGCTAGTCATTGGGGGCACATGCACGAAGACTACTCGGCTGCCATCTAGGTCAAGCCGGCTATGTTAATTAGGACATTTATCGATGGACCCCTTTTCTATGAGTTTATCTTTAATTTGAGCTTTGATCCTCGTCTAGTTTGTCCGTCGGGATTCATGTTGTCTCCTTTGGGCAGTGAGGTTGCGGTTTCTTGTCTTGTGGCATTTTTTCGTGTTATATGTTATAATCCGGTGCTTCAGATCAAAATGACGACAACTGCACCTCCGGGGCACGTGCATGAAGACTTCTCGACAGTCATTGACGAGGTCAAGCCGGCTCCGGTAGACAAGAAAACTAGTACTCCACTATATAGGCAGGAGCCTCCGCGCTTGCTTGCTAGTGTTGCTCTCTTCACACTGTCTCGTCCTCTCCAGATCTAAACACGACAGTGGTGACCACACTCTCTCTCTGCTCACCGCTGGTCACAGATCCAGCTGGATCCTCTCCGCTGGGGAAGGTGAGAAGGTGCAACGTTCACGCGGTCGTCCTCGGTGACGGCTCTTACCCACTGCCGGCGCGTTCCGATCAGCGTGCCTTGCCATTCTCTCCCAAGCACCGCTGGCTAGGGAGGGCCTCCGACCCCTTCTTCCTCGTTGCTGTAGTGTGGGTACATCCGGCCTCCCGCCGCCCACCTAGTGACATCCTGGCGACCTTCAAAACCGGCCTTGCTCTACTTCTGGAGCTCCTGACGTCACTGCATTTGTATCTTTTGCTATTTCTCAGGCCCCCTCGTAGATAGGATCGATCGGTTGTTCGAAAGCCACCTAAATTTTTATTGTTAAGAGGTAAAACTAGTTCATGCACTTGAATCTAGTACTACTTGGTTCAAACAAGGAAGAAAGGGGGTGGGGGTGGGGGAAGGTTTGTTACCTGAATCTAGGACTTGGTCGAAAGAGGAAATAATGGGGGCGAAAAGTAGCAGAGACTGGCTATCCAACTGGTCTCTAGGTCTAATAGGGAAATAAAGGGAAACGCAGTACAAACTCAATATAAACCCGATCTATTGGTTGAAAAAGGAGAAAGTGGGGACCGGGGGACAAGTCAACAGAGTAAGTCCAACACTAGATTTGCTAGCCTCACATAGTATAAGGTGGCTATACCGAACAAAAATGGGACCAACCCAGATATCCTGTTCTGATGTTTGTTGCCACTAGTATAAGGTGGCTAGCCGCTCTTATGTAATGCCACTGGTAAAATGTAGCAGTCGCACTGTTAAAAGTAAGGACACGTTAAACCAATGTTGTTTTCAATGTAATGCCTCCAGTAATATGAATCAATGGCACTTTTTTCATGTCCTGCTAAATTTCCCATTCAGATAAGTTGCTTCTTTTCGTTAGAAATGCAACTGTCCTGGTCCGCCTACTCTCCCGTGCCCAAATACCGAATCTGTAGCAGCTGTTAATGTAATGTTGCTGGTAAAATGAAGCAATGGCACCATTAAAGTAATGTCGTATTTAACGTTGTCATAGTTAATCCTAATGCCCACACTAATATCTAGCAATGCTGTTGCTTTAGAAATTGCCACTGTCCTTGTAGGATTGCCATTCAGATAAGGAACATGCTTCTTTTCATTTGATGTATGTTTCATCACTTGTTAGTCACCCTCCTTTCCACCTTTTTGTGCAAACAGAGATATACATTTCACGCTTGATCTTAGTTGAACTGCACAAATGATATCCAAATTATAGTTGAACATTCCAGGAGCTTCACAACCAACCTTGATGTTGCTCAATTTTATTGCAACTAATGAAGAAGAAGCTCTGTGGGTTTCATTTTCTGATGGAAATGGAACTGGGGCCGGAGCCCTTTTCTTAAAAAAAGAAGAAGAAGAAGCTGCTAGCTCATGGGAAATTGCTTCATTTTAGGTGACCTGCACCAAAAGTTCCCATGAATTGAATCATCCATGTTGGTGACTGGTGTCATCCCTTCTACGATGGCGTTGACTGTAGATATGGTTCCCATCACGAGGTATGATCCTTTTTGGTCTGACCGTTTGCCAAAGATCCTGCATGTTGAGTCTGCTCTTGTGCTACTGTTTTGGCACTGCCATGATAAAGTAGTAATGTTATTATTTTGCACCTTAATCTAGTGGCACTATTAATTTGAGGCAATGTTTTGTCACCGCTAGTGCCACTGATTTTTTTATATATCGAAAGAGGGGGTTTCCTCCGATTTCATTAAAGAAACTCAACCATAGAGAACCATTATCCGACAACATCTCAGTGTAAACGGGCAGTTATGCAACTACTACTAGAACAGACTGAGTACTAGCAGGAGACAAGTTCGCCACATAAGCTAGGCTGGTAGGGGGACGCAGCACCAGCTCGACCAAGTTTGGATTACAACCCAAATGCTACCACAGAAACATCAGGGGGGAAGATAGGGACTGAAAGAGCCAGCTTCAGCATCCCAGTCTAAGCACCCCTGGCCTCCATCCTTGCGACACACGGTACACCTCGTTTGCCACCTGCTCGACCCTAGTGTCACTGATAAAATGAAGTAATAATACAGTTAAAATAGAGCGAGTGTCCTCTCTATCATTTCATTTCCAATGTAGATAAAGAAAGTGCTTCTCTTTGTTAGTATATGTTTCATCAACTAGTCCCATTGTTAATGTTTAAGCATTTCTGCAAACTGGGGTGCTTAATTTTAGTTGATCTGCACAAAAATAGAGATTGGAATGTCTCAAGGCCCCTCCTTGTACTACCGATGTACACTGATGTTCATCACTGGCAGAAGGTGTATCGGGGAGACTTGGGTCGATTTCCAGTATGAGGCGTACCATATGAGGCATCGCAAGGCCCATCTCACCCTCGCAGCATGGCATACTATGATACTATCGCAATATTTTCTTATATTTATTAGTGTATGTTTCATCAACTAGTGCCACTATAATGTAATCACGCTTTTTCATTATCTGTGCAAACAGGGTTATTCAGCTGCATTTTGGTGGAACTGCACAAATGTACGGATGGAACTAGCATATATGTAGAGTGGGAGGTATGCTAAGTAAAAATTACCGACACCAACCATGCTCCATGCACGCATTGGCATCCACCACCACCAGTGGGATGTGTGGCACTCTCTGTGGACAGATCTTTCTCGATAGCAAATCCTCTAACCAAATACTAGTAGCTTATATTGGCAGTTTTCTTGGGAGTACTCTTTTCTGAAAGAAACACCAATCTATTTTTCTTTATTTGTACACATTGTCATAACTTTGACCCAAAGGTCCAGAGCTATTTTAGGGTGATTGGCGTAGTACCCGGAGACTGATTGTAAGCATGATTTTCATTAGCTGTCACACTGATTGTAAGCATGAGTAGATGGAAGATTAGGTTAGTGCGAAGCTTACCTTAAACCCTACCGCCACCGTTGAAACGAGGCGAGCGTCGAGGGAACCGTGGAGAACGGCGGGGAAGCGACGTCGCACCATCCGGCCTCCTCTTGCGGTGGGAGAACGAATACTCCTGTGGCTCCAGCTGGCTCTGCACCCTCACGAACGGCACACCGTACTCGATCGATTCGTTACCCTCTGGGTGCTCGACCTTCCACTACAAAAGAAGACACATCCGTGACATTTTGGGCCGAACGAATTTTTTTCTGTCATGCTTATGACACTTCTATGACGGTAATTGTGACAAAACCCGGTATCATCATAGATGTGGTGGGCTCCTACTTCTATGAAAAAAAATCATGACAGAAAATGGGCTTTTCGTCCTGGGCGGGCCGGAGACGTAGCTGCATGACATTCTTTGGGCCGTCCATGACGAAAAAACCGTGGTAGTAGCGAGGGCGAGGAAAATATCGGGGTGTTCCCGGTTATGGTGGGTGGTCGGGGCCGAGCGATGCGCGTTTCTCTCATACACGCACGCGCGTGGGTGCGAGGCGTTGGGCTCTAACTGAACCCGAGCGAGGCATTGGGCTCTAACTGAACCCAAGCGATTGCACTGCAGGCTACGCGTTACTGAACCCGAGCGATCGATCGATGGCTGTTAACTGAACTTGATCGAGCGATTCCTTCGCTACTGCTGCTAACTGAAGCCGACCGATGCTGCCTCTGGATGAATAGTGAGCGTTTTTTGGGTTGTTTGGATGAACAGTTCCTGGTGGGGTGGATGAACAGGACCCCGTGGTGTTGCCTCCGGATGAACAGGACCCCGATCGATCGAGCCGGTTGGGGCTGGATGAACAGGACCCCGTGGAGGGTTGGATGAATAGGACCACCCCGTGGAGGGCTGGATGAACAGTAGATGGTGGAGGGCTGGATGAACAGTAGCCCGTGAAGGGGTGGTTGAACAGGAGCCTGTGGAGAGGGCTGGTTGAACAGTAGCCGGTGGAGTTGCACGCGGTGGAGGCTGGATGAACAGGAGCCCGTGGATGAACAGTCGCAGGTGGAGGCTGGAGGAGGTCGACGATGGATGAACAGTAGCCCGTGGAGGCTGGAGGGGGTCGACGGTGGAGATGAACAGTATCCCGTGGAGTCCCGTTTTGCGGTACGCCACACCCCTCCCGATGAACAGGACCCCCGTTTCGATAGTAGCGCTCCAACACAAGTCCGTTTCCTCCGTTTTGCGGTACGCCACACCCCTCCCGATCAACAGGACCCCCGTTTCGACCGTAGGAGGTCCGTTTCCTCCGTTTTGTGGTACGCCAGACCCCTCCATATGAACAAGATCCAGTTTCGACCGTGGCCGGTCGAACACAAGGCCGTTTCCTCCGTTCTGCGGTACGCCAGGCATTGTTTCCATCGGCTGTTCCGTCCAAGCCGGTTGGCTCCCACGTGTTCCGTTGCCTCTCGATGAAGACGACGCATTCCATTGCCTCCCCATGAACACGACGACGACGCAGTTTCTTCGTTCCGACCCAGCCATGTACATGAGCCCTGGCCGTACATATGCGCGAGTAGGCGTTCGAGACCCCGCCCGTATGTACGTACGTGGCCGTATTTTCTTTCTTGCACACTGGCCGCTGTACGTATGTGTACATGCTACGTGCGCGCCTCTACTATGACACGTGCGCGCCTCTACATCGACCAGTATGTACGTACACATTCGCGACCAGAATGACAACGCTAAATACGCTTCGACCAGGTGGGTCCCGACTGTCAGGCACTTCCTTGCGTGCGAAGATGTAGCTGGTGGGTCCCAGCAGTCAGGGGGCGAATCGTTTTTTTTTGCCCGGACGCACTTCCTTGCGTGCAAAGATGTCGCTGGTAGGTCCCAGCAGTCAGGGGGGAAACATTTTTTTCATGAAATATGGTTGCCCGTCCGGTGGGTCCCTGCTGTCAGGTGGAGGAATCATTATTTTCTGCGTATAAGCAGGCACTTCCTTGCTGCGGCCGTGGACCCAGCTGTCAGCCTCTCCACGTATAGTCCACGTCTGATGGAAGCCGTTACTTGACCACGTTGACCATGCCGCGCCGAGAGCACCAGGGCGGTGGACGACGGCGAGGCCTAGGAAGGGGACGATGCGGAGCCGGGGAAGACGCGGCAGTGGATGCCCACGCATAGAGGAGTATGAGGGTTCACTGGTTCGCTGCGGTGTGAGGCTGCTGTCGTCGCTGAATAACAAGGGGTGTGGGTGAGTAGACGGATGGCCTGGCGAGCGGTGGAGTAGTAGAGGGCGGTGAGGCCTCCGCGGCATCGCAGCCGGCCACAGGAGGCAGGAGCACGAGGCACGACCGGCGCTGGTTTGGGTGGCTGGAGCAAGAAGACCAGAGGTTGAAGAAGCACTACGACCATTGGATGGCCATCGTACGGTCACTGGAGCTAGAATCGTTCATATTGACTAAGTTGACAAAGCCCTCCGTCCCCGTCAACTTAATTGGCCCACAAGTTAGCCTCCCACTATTGTGGGTCCCAGCTAGCAGGGGGTATTCATTTTTTTGTGCGTAATAAGGAGGCACTTCCTTGCGTGCGAAGATATAACTGGTGGGTCCGACCTGTCAGTGGTGGGAACATTTTTGTTCATGAAATACAGAGGCCCTTCCGGTGGGTCCCAGCTGTCAAGTGGAGGAATCATTATTTTGCGTGTAATAAGGAGGCATTTCCTTGCGTGCGGCCATGGACCCAGCTGTCAGCCTCTCCACGCACAGTCTACTTCCAATGGTGTCGTTCGTTGACCACGTTGACCACTCCGCGCCAAGCGCATCCAAGGTGGTGGACGACGGCGAGGCCCCGGACAGCAACGAGCCGAAGATGGGAAGACGCGGGAGCAGAGTCGCAGACGGAGAGGTCTACGAGTGTTAACTAGTTCTGGTGCGGTGTGGTTCGGCAGTCGGTGGAGAAGAACATGAGGTGTGGAGGGATGGCCTGGCCAACGGTGGAGTAGCGCTTCACAGCGAAGCGTGCTAAGCAGGGCTGCTAGCAGCAGGAGGCGGGCGCAGGTGGTCCCGGCGGCGTTGAAGGTGGATGCCGGTCGTTGGATGTAAATCCAACGACTAACAATGTCAGAATCATTTGTTGACTAAGTTGACAACGACTTGGATTGGCTTTGACCTATTGGCCCACATTTCAGCCTCCAAAAATGTGGCACGTATTCAACCCATTTTTTTAGAATTTATAGTCTTTTTTTGCGGGGTAGAATTTATAGTCAATTTGATCTTTTTTTGAATTACAGTCCATTAGCTGGGGTGGGTGAACAAATAATGTAGCGTCCATGCGGCCCATTTACGTTTTTCCTAAAAAATTACAGGCCATTCGCACTTTCTCGAAATACACGATTTTGCTGGGCTGATTCTAATTATAATGTTGGGGTGGGCGCAGCAATGTTATCAAAAAATAAACAGGGGTTGAGCATTTTTTTAATATATATATAGATTTAAATAATAAGTGATTTATTATTACATTGGTCCTTAAATCTTACCAAGCTTTTGTACACAATCACTAGGATTTTCGTTGCCAAAAAATCCAGGATTTTATTGTTAAGAAATTATTTTTATAAGTTAATAAGATGTGGGATATTGTTTTCTTACATATGTAAGTATCTGTTAAATATATGATGACAATAACAATAATATATAATAACATATAAAATAATTTAAATATATATAATATAGTTAGAAGGGAAACATAAGTTGGACCAGGCGTTCCTATTCTTATATAGAAAAATAGAACAGACCTCTGCGTTTTCTTCAAAAAAATACATAAATTGGGCTGCCGATGTTTCAGGAAAAATAAAACCTCGGATGGGAGGTCCATAGGCCGGTCGATACATGACGACCCTCAAGAAAATACAAACAGGCCTATGGACCTCCCATCCGAGGTCATGGGCTGCGCATGTTAAAAAAGAAAGCCTAAACGGGGCAGCCCAAAACCCAGCTGATACTTGCTGCCCCAGTGATAATAAATGATACCTGCCAGCTCCCCGGCTTCGTTGTGAATTTATCTCCTATAGTAACTACGTTGAAGCACCTAAAAATGTAACTATGTTGACAAACCCGTGGGCCCCAACGTCAGTATAGCATTAGGAGGAAGTATTTTTTCGATGAGGCACTTGCTTGCGTACAGCCATAGACCTAGTGGGCCCCGACTGTCCGCCTCTCCACGTACATTCCTCTCCAGATTCCTCTCGTTTGTTCAGCATGTTCACAACGGCAGACAGCGGCATCGCGGCGAGCGCACAAAGGCGCAGGAGGAGATCCGACCACCTGAGGAAGTGCCTTATTAGTAACGAAACAACTGAACTAGCCTAGTGGCCGAGTGACACTACCCGACAGATGTTCCGCCCGGGTTCGATTCCACCTGTGTAGAGAAAATATTTCCAAATTTTTTGCCTCTTCCTTTATTGACATGTGGGTCCCAATTGTCATCTACACACACCACGTCCAACACTTGCCATAACTTCGTCCCTCGTTTTCTCTGTTTTTCGCACACTCGACATTGTGTGGGCATTTTGAAAATAGCATATCTTTTTGACTGTGCATCATATGAAGATGTGCTATGCATGAATGTTGATCAGCATGATGTTAACTGGCTGGTAGTTCCAGTTTCGACCATGAATAAAACTTCCAACATGATGTTAACACTGTTTGAAAAGACTGTGTTAATATAAATGCTCTGCCTCTGGAAGTTGCAGTTTCTTATCTGAAACTGAACTTGGAGTTTCTTATCTGAAACTGAAACTTGCAGTTTCTTCTCTGAGAATCACATTGTCTGCACTTTTATACTCCTATGAAACTACATTTTTTAAGTGCTAAAAATAGATCTCTAGAATTCATAAAATACTTCATATGCTCAATACTGCAAATCTCAAATTCAAAAGACATTCATATCTGAAAGTACTCTCAAAATACACAACACAAAACACAATTCACAACCTGCAAATACTAACAACCCTAAGATCCTCCTAACAATTCACAACCTGCCCGACTATTGGGTGGGGGGCAGTCCCTCCTATTCCTCGGCGGCAGACAGCCGCCCCGTGAGACGATGTGAACGGCGAGGGAGAGGATGGCGGGGAAGCGTCATCGGGACAATTGTTTTTCTCCTCTTGCAGTTGGGTTCGGTCGACGAAGACTCCACCGGCTCGCTCTGGCACGACACCCTCACAAACAACACCCTGTAGATGCTCGATCCTTCAATCTCTGGCGGATGCTCCATCTGGGATCGATACTCCCACCACCGCTCCCCCACAATCGGATTCGGTGAATCTGTTTGCTCCATGGCCCATAGGAGCAGCTCTATGTACTCCCGCGCGACTCCCTCCGGGAGTATCGCCGCCTTTTCGCTCTGTTGCAGATATTTGGCCATGGATGTCGCCGTCGCCGCTAGTTGGTCCTTGTTGTCAAACCAAGACTGTATCTCCAACATCCTAGCTAGCTTCACAGGGTCGCCGTCTGCAATCCTCACGTATCGGTTGTACTCCTCCATCGATCTACTTCTCCACAGCACCTTCACTCGCCGGCGGTGGTTTTTGAATGGAAGAGGAGAGGAGCAGTGCTGGTTTTCGATTAGAACGGGAGAGGAGCGACGCTGGTTTTGGATTGGAACATGAGAGGAGGGGCGGTGGTTTTGAAATGGAAGAGGAGAGGAGCGGCACTAGATTTAGATTGGAAGAGGAGAGGAGCGGCGGTGGTTTAAGAGGAGAAGAGCGGAAGAGCGGCGCTGGTCTTGGAAGTATTTTTTTGTTTTGCGTATTTTGCGTCAAAGTTTGACCACGTACTGTATTTGACAAGCAAAATGTGAATGCATGTCACCAAAAATTGTATCGTTTGGTTCGTATCTGAATGTACTTTCAAATTATATTATTTTTGCAACGTATAACATATATTTTATTTGCGAAAATCATGGTCAATTATGACCCAGAATAAAAGGAAGACTAGTTAATGTGGGGTCGCTTTCTTAATTGAAGGGTAAATTGATTTTGATTTTGATCCAGTCACAGCGCGCCGGCCCTCTCGTCCAATCCTAAATCGCTGCCGCACGCTCCTCTCCCTCTTCTCCATTGCAAAACCACCTCCTCTCCTCTCCATCATCTCCATTCAAAAACCACCGTCTCGCCTCTCCTTCTTCTCCATTGCAAAACCACCTCCTGTCCTCTCCATCATCTCCATTCCAAAACCACCATGTCGCCTCTCCTTCTTCTCCATTGCAAAACCACCTCCTCTCCTCTCCATCATTTCCATTCCAAAACCACCGTCTCGCCTCTCCCTCTTCTCTATTGCAAGACCACCATCTCTCCTCCCATCTTCCAAAGCTAGCACCAGACCACTCAGAAGGACATTTATGGAGAGGATGCAGGAGCGAATCAGGCAGATCGCCGGCGGTGACCAGGCAAAGTTAGCCAGGTTGAAGGAGATCCTTACTTGGTTTGACAATGAGTGGGAGATTTCAAGGACGGTGAGGGCCATGTGGCAATGTATGCGAAAGAGCGAGACGGCGGCGATGAGGGCGGCGATGTACATGTACTCCTCGGCGGCAGTCATGCCGCAGTCCTTCGAGTTCATCGAGTATCTCCTCTGGGTGATGGAGCAGACAGATTCTCCCGAGGCGAAAGTCAGGCGGAGGTGGTGGGCGTACAGGTTGAAGGTTGAGCACCCAGAGGATAACGAATCGATCGAGTACGGTGTGCCGTTCGTGAGGGTGCAGAGCTAGCCGGAGCCACAGGAGTATTCATTCTCCCACCGCAAGAGGAGACCGGATGGCGCGACGTCGCTTCCCCACCGTTCTCCAAGGTTCCCTCGATGCTCGCCTCGTTTCAACGGTGGCGGTAGGGTTTAAGGTAAGCTTCGCACTAACCTAATCTCCCACCTGCTCATGCTTACAATCAGTGTCACAGCTAATGAAAATCATGGTTACAATCAGTCTCCGAGTACTACGCCAATCACCCTCAAATAGCTCTGGACCTTTGGGTCAAAGTTGTGACACTGTGTACAAATAAAGAAAAATAGATTGGTGCTTCTTTCAGAAAAGAGTACTCCCTAGAAAACGCCAATATAAGCTACTAGTATTTGGATTTGCTGCCGAGAAAGATACGTCACAGAGAGCGCCACACATCCCACTGGTGGTGGATGCCAATGCTTGCATGGAGCATGGTTGGCGTCGGTAATTTTTACTTGGCACACCTCGCACTCTGCATATATGCCGGTTCCATCCGTACATTTGTGCAGTTCCACCAAAATGCAGCTGAATAACCCTGTTTGCGCAGATAATGAAAAAGCGTGATTACATTATAGTGGCACTAGCTGATGAAACGCAAAATAAATAGAAGAAAATATTGCGATAGTATCATAGTATGCCATGCTGCGAGGGCGAGATGGGCCCTGCGACGCCTCATACGGTACGTCACGCCTCATACTGGAAATCGTCCCATGTCTCCCCGATACACCTTCTGCCAGTGATGAACATCAGTGTACATCGGTAGTACAAGGAGGGGCCTTGAGACATTCCAATCTCTATTTTTGTGCAGATCAACTAAAATTAAGCACCCCCGTTTGTAGAAACATTTAAACATTAACAATGGGACTAGTTGATGAAACATACATTAACAAAGAGAAGCACTTTCTTTATCTACATTGGAAATGAAATGATAGAGAGGACACTCGCTCTATTTTAACTGTATTATTACTTCATTTTATCAGTGACACTAGGGTCGAGCAGGTGGCAAACGAGGTGTACCGTGCGTCGCAAGGATGAAGCCTGGGGGTGCTTAGACTGGGATACTGAAGCTGGCTCTTTCAGTCCCTATCTTCCCCCTGATGTTTCTGTGGTAGCATTTGGGTTGTAATCCAAACTTGGTCGAGCTGGTGCTGCGTCCCCCTACCTGCCTAGCTTATGTGGCGAACTTGACTCCTGCTAGTACTCAGTCCGTTCTAGTAGTAGTTGCATAACTGCCCGTTTACACTGAGATGTTGTCGGATAATGGTTCTCTATGGTTGGGTTTCTTTAATGTAATCGGAGGGAACCCCCTCTTTCGATATATAAAAAATCAGTGGCACTAGCGGTGCCAAAACATTGCCTCAAATTAATAGTGCCACTAGATTAAGGTGCAAAATAATAACATTACCGCTTTATCATGGCAGTGCCAAAACAGTAGCACAAGAGCAGGATCAACATGCGGGATCTTTGGCAAATGGTCAGACCAAAAAGGAACATACCTCGTGATGGGAACCATATCTGCAGTCAACGCCATCATAGAAGGGATGACACTAGTCACCAACATGGATGATTCAATTCATGGGACCTTTTGGTGCAGTTCACCTAAAATGAAGCAATGTCCCATGAGCTAGCTTCTTCTTTTTTAAGAAAAGGGCTCCAGCCCCGGTTCCATTTCCATCAGAAAACAAAACCCACAAAGCTTCTTCTTCATTAGTTGCAATAAAATTGAGCAACATCAAGGTTGGTCGTGAAGCTCCTGGAATGTTCAACTATAATTTGGATATCATTTGTGCAGTTCAACTAAGATCAAGCATGAAATGTATATCTCTGTTTGCACAAAAAAGGTGGACAGGAGGGTGACTAACAAGTGATGAAACATGCATCAAATGAAAAAATCATGTTCCTTATCTGAATAGCAATCGTACAAGGACAGTAGCAATTTCTAGCAGCATTGCTAGATATTAGTGTGGGCATTAGGATTAACTATGACAACCGTTAAATACGACATTACTTTAATGGTGCCATTGCTTCATTGCACCAGCAACATTACATTAACAGCTGCTACAGAGTCGGTATTTGGGCACGGGAGAGTAGGCGGACCAGGATAGTTGCATCTCTAACGAAAAGAAGCAACTTATCTTAATGGGAAATTTAGCAGGACATGAAAAAGAAGTGCCAATGATTCATATTACTGGAGGCATTACATTGAAAACAACATTGGTTGAACTCATCCTTACTTTTAACAGTGCGACTGCTACATTTTACCAGTGGCATTACAACATTGGTTTAACAAACATCAGACGAGGATATCTGGGTTGGTCCCATTTTTGTTCGGTATATAGCAACCTTATACTGTGTGAGGCTAGCAAATCTAGTGCTGGACTTACTCTGTTGACTTCTCCGCCAGTCCCCAGTTTCTTTCCTTTTCCTACCAATAGATCGGGTTTATATTGAGTTTGTACCGCATTCTCTTTATTTCCCTATTAGACCTAGAGACCAGTTGGATAGCCAGTCTCTGCTACTTTTCGCCCCCATTATTTCCTCTTTCGACCAACTCCTAGATTCAGGTAACAAATCTTCCCCCACCCCCACCCCCTTTCTTCCTTGTTTGAACCAAGTACTACTAGATTCGAGTGCATGAACTAGTTTTACCTCTTAACAGTAAAAAAATAGGTGGTTTTTGAACAACCAATCGATCCTATCTACGAGGGGGGCTGAGAAATAGTAAAAGATACAAATGCAGCGACGTCAGGAGCTCGGGAAGTAGAGCAAGGCCGGTTTCAAAGGAAGTTATACCTGGAGGTCGCCGGGATGTCGCTAGGTGGGCGGCGGGAGGCCGGAATTGCCCACACTACGGCAGCGAGGAAGAAGGGGTGGGAGGCCCTTCCTCGCCAGCGATGCTTGGGAGAGAACAGCAAGGCACGCTGATCGGGACGCGCCGACAGTGGGTAAGAGCCGTCGCCGAGGACGACCGCGTGAATGTTGCACCTTCTCACCTTCCCCGGCGGAGAGGATCCGGCTGGATCTGTGACCAGCGGTGAGTAGAGAGAGAGAGAGAGTGTGGCCACCGCTGTCGTGTTTAGATCGAGAGGACGAGACAGTATGAAGAGAGCAACACTAGCAAGCAAGCGCGGAGGCTCCTGCCTATATAGTGGAGTACTGGTTTTCTTTTGTCTACCGGCCGGAGCCGGCTTGACCTCGGCAATGACTGTCGAGAAGTCTTCATGCACGTGCCCCGGAGGCGCAGTTGTCGTCATTTTGATCTGAAGCACCAGATTATAACATATAACACGAAAAAATGCCACATGACAAGAAATCATAACCTCACTGCCCAAAGGAGACAAGATGAATCTCGACGGACAAACTAGACGAGGATCAAAGCTCAAATTAAAGATAAACTCGTAGAAAAGGGGTCCATCCATAGATGTCCTAATTAACATAGCTGGCTTGACCTAGATGGCAGCCAAGTAGTCTTCGTGCATGTGCCCCCAATGACTAGCCCAACTCAGTTGTCGTTGTTTAACCCTCGCAGTGATCCGAAGCACATGACACCTAATTTTGCGAGATGAAAAGAAACCTGTTTTAGATTTCTCACCAGAACTACAGCCCTGTACAACACAGTCTGCACGATATGTAGACAATGGCCAATCCAGGCGTGTCTGCTGGAGTCTGGTCACATGTATGGACGAACTGATCTTCCGTGTCTTGGAGGGATCGACCAGGTACCAACGTATGTACTCCTACAACACTTCTCTAGTAGTACTATCACTCGTCTCTCTCTTCTATTAACTCACCCGACTTGCGGGGCCAGGGAGTGTGCCTATGGTCGGTTCTCAATTGCGGTCCCACATGTGTGTGCAAACGCAATATGACGCGTGTTCCATTTGGAGAGCGGCGTGCCAGACCGACCGACCATCTGGGGTGTGACGCGAACGTGACGGGCGTGCTATATACTCCGTACATGTGTACCACCGTTTTCTTGAGGCTTTGCTCCATGGCGCAATCCATGGATAAAAAATTAGTATACTATACTATTTAAAAGTCGAGGGCGGGGCTTTTCCCGCGCGGTAGGCGGGGCAGTTCCGCCTAGTCGGTTCGACAGAGACGCGAGAAGATGAGGGAGTAGGCTGCTGCAAACGTAGGGCTGTGTGATTTGATAGTAAGTTACTGCTGGACAGGTGGGGCCCGGTGATTTGACTTGCCATTATCATTTTAACTGCGGCGCTACGACCGGCGTGAGTCTCCCGATTCCAGACCACCTCCATACAGGTGCCTCTCCCGATGCTCCACCATGTAGAGGCTGGCTCTTGCTTGAGAGCCCACTCCTCCACTTTTTCCTTGCCTCTCTCCCCCACATATGCAAAAATGCCATGTAAAGCGGGCTTATAGCCCACTATTGTACTTGATCCTACAGGTGCTAAGCCTGCCACATAGGCATAAAGTCTGATGTGGCAAGTTAATTAAGAAGAGAGAGACTAGTTTGGTGGCCCCAGGAAGAAACGGTGATAAGCGCGTGTACCTAGATGAAGCAAACTTAGCAACAAAAAACTAAGCACCTATGCATTGGGGACTTGAGTTGCTAAGCCATTTAATGCCCATAGCACCTAATCTAAGCACCATTTCATTGGAAGAGGTCACTCCTTGGCAAATGCAATAAATACTACGAAGAAAGAGATAGAGAGAAGTAAAAAATACTCTTATAGCCAACCTTATAGCTAACCTTGTTGTATGAGTGACTAAGTGATGACTATGTATGACATGCCAATGTCAGATAGCCTAACGCACCGTGTTAAATCTCCAAGGGCGCGACCGTGCGAGCGAGGCGATGGTCGTGGTAGGCGCGACCATGATACGGGCTGCTGGCAGCCCTTGGATCTGAGATCGAACGGTCGCATGCTAAGTTGCTGAAAATTTGTAGAATAACCCTCCAGGATAGGATATTCTCCCATAGGTCTAGAATCACGCCATGCAACCGTTCGATCTCAGATCCAACGGCTCTTAGAAGCCCATACCATGGGAGAATGGAAAGCTTCGTATCACCTGTAATTTTCCTGACGCTTAACATGACATCGAAAGCCATTTAATTGGGCGTCGAGTAGACATGACATCTAATTGGGCCCCCATAGTACTGTGCATGAATCCATTTATCCACCAGGCAAACCACTACCCTGCCACTCGCACGCGCCCCCCACTCGACATTTTTACAATCGATAAACCGCTCCTAGTCGTCCCGTCCTTTCACATTACGGCAGTTCCACTAATCCTAACCCTCCTCCCAAATCCATGGCGTCCCAAATCTCCATGATCGGTGGTGAGTACAAGGTTAGAACCATCACCAGCGATGAGTTCGATGTCATCTACACCCGTTCTTCTGCAACGGTGAAAGAATGCCTTGCTCGCTTCAAACGCATGTTCGAAAACTCAAATGATGAGTGGGTCGCTGGGCTAGATGTTGAGTACACCACAGTCCTAGGAAGTGAGAAGAATATAAAGGAGGCCGAGAAGAAGAAGCCCGCCGTGATCCAGGTTTGCGTGCATGACTTATGCTTGGTCTACCACATATGCCATGCCGACGTTGAGTGCGAGGAATTTAATAAGTTCCTCAAGGGCGGCCGAGTCGAATTTGCTACTGTAGACTTTAGGAACGTCAAGGAAATCTTGGGTCGGATAGGCCTCGTTGTAGGCGACCCCTTGGACCTCCAGAAGGAAGGGCTGGTGCCCTCCCTTGATCAGCCTTCAATGCTGACCCTAGCAGGAGCCATGGTTCATCCTTCGTATGGTGAACTGAAGAAACCTCCGCAGACGTTTCATCGTGCATGGCAGTGGACTGTACTAGATATAGACCACATCCACTACGCTGCAATGGATGGCTACCTTTGTTTCAATATCTACAAGGGTTGGATGAAGAGCAAGAGCCAAGTGTGCGGTTCGAGCAAAGAAGTATCGCCCAAAAGGAAGAGGGACAAGGACGAAGTCGAGGACGTGGACGAGGACTCCGAGTAAGGTGGCAGTGTCGTTGCTCATGGTGGTTCTAATGTAGTGTCTACCAGATTAGTTGCTTAGTTTAATTTCTGGTGTGCTTAGTTTTATTTGAGGGGTGTGTTGTGCTGAGCCTCCAGCAGAACTATGTTATGTTTCTTCTCGTTATATTTCGTACATTTCATCTTTTAGTTGGTATAGTACTACCACTCATTTCTTCACATTATATACGTACAATATATATGGCCAACATCATATAGCCAGCAATTTAGTTGTCAAAGAATTTCAGGGTGCTTATTTTGTCAAAGAATTCCAGGGTGCTTAGTTTTATTTGAGGGGTGTGTTGTGCTGGACACCATTAACTTATCATTGTGAGAATCGGCTTATTTTTGTCATGTAACATGGTCAACGGGTTTGACGTGAAAATAACAATGTCTAATGGCATTTTTGAGCAAACATCTAACTTAACGATGGCATTTTTTAGATATCTAATTGCATTTTTGAGCAGGCATCTCACGGATCGATGGCATTTTTTGAGTAGTTGTAACTTCTAATGGCAAAACTGAGTAGTGATACACAACTAGTGGCATAAATAACAAGAACCCAAGAATTAAACAGGTATGCTAATTTCTTTATTTCTTTATACCTTTGTATGCGAAACAATATACGCTACCTCCCCCAGATTTTCTTTACAGAGGCAACATAGAACTATATGAGTGCGCTGTTAAATTTTGGAATTATTTCGGGTTCGTTTGGCCTTTTTTATACATGAATTGAGTTTCTGGTCATTTAATGTGAATATTCAAATTTGAACTACAAGCACATGCTCCCGTGCACCAAAGTTGATTGAAAAATCACATGTGTGTCCTCGGGTGAATTTCTAGGTCCCATGCAAGAAATGTGAATGAAATTCAAACATCTGGGCATCGTGGTTTGGCCGAGAACATTGAGAAGCTTGGTTTTAAAATTCTTGTAAATCCAAAACACGCCTCAAAATCATGAAACTTGGCATGGTGTCATGTCATTGTACTACCATGTTGTGGTAAAAAAAAATTGCAGAATAGGAACAAGTTTTGGTATAAGTTTCTTGCAAACCGGAGCTTCTCTCAAGAAGGCTCGTGGTTCTGAGAGGGAACGTGCCACCTTTGTGTGCATAACTCAAATTTTAAATACAAGCACAGGCTCCAGTGCACCAAAGCTGGTTGAAAAATCACATGTGTGTCCTCGGGTAAATTTCTAGGTCCCATGCCAGAAATGGGAATGAAATTCAAACATCTGGGCGTCATGGCTCGGCTGGAAACATTGAGAAACTTGGTTTTTTAATTCCTGTAAATCCGAAACACGCATGGAAATCATGAAACTTGGCTTGGTGTCATGACATGGCTCGGCTGGAAACATTAACAATCAACAAAGTTATTTTGGAACAAGTGATGTCACGTTACAATCGGAAACACAAGTATTATTGAAACCGTGGGCGTTCTATTTACCATTTACGTGCCGCCACGCGTCCCCTTTTTTATTAGCTAGGAGGCGCCGTGCAGGGTAGCTATTTGAGTACGGGAGGCGTGCGATCAGACCCCTGCGCGTGCTTATCGGGAGAAGAGCCCTTTGACCTCCATCTGCCGTCCACCTCTCTCCCAAGGTCTCCATTAATGGCGCCCGAGCCTCTGTTTAATGGCATGGCAATGTCTCACTCGACTGAGATTTAAGAGAGAAAAAGGAAAATTTGAAAAGAAAATTTTGCACGGATCTTGATGTAAGATCCGACAGACCTATATAGCATCTACTACGACTTATAGCAAGACTGATGAATATATATAAGGACGACGAGAGTGGATAATAATTGTCTTACATAATTAGGAAGATAATTAAAAAAGCCACATGCGGCTACGCCCGAAATACACAAGGGCAAAAGAAGAAGGAAGACGCATACAACGATCTGGCTCGCTGATCTCTACTTTCTTTATGCACTGCAGGTCGTGGAGACTAGTTCTCGCGGCGGGCGATGATCTCTTTCATCAGTTTCATGTCCTTAATACGCTGCTTGGCAGCATCCGTGGATTCCTCCACCAGCCTGTTGCGCTCGATGCGGAGCATGGCATTCTCGTCCATAAGTTTCTTGATGATGACGCCCGTCCTCTGCAACAAGGCAGCGGTCTCCTCCTCCTGCTTTGCCCTTCCGGCGATCTTCGCCCTCAGCAGGTCCCGCTCGCCCCGGAGCTTCGCATTGCCCTCCCCTAGTTGCCGGATGACGCCGGTAGCCTCATCCTGCAACCTCGCCCAGCCAGAGATCTGATCCATCTGGCTATGGACCATCGCATGCATGCGCCTGTAAGAGTCCTCGCCTGCCCGCGAGAAATTTTCCCAGGCCGCCGCGGCGCGGCGGGACCTCCGTGCTACTTCGGCGGCACAGCGGACATCTCTGCTACTTCCGCGGTGTGGCCGGACCAGTCTGCTACATCGACGGTGCGGCGGAACCTCTGTGCTGCTTCGGCGGCGCGGCGGGACCTCTGTGCTGCTACTGCTGCGTGGCTGGACATGTCGGCTGCTTTCGCAGCGAGGCGGGACATCTCTCATGCTTCCTCTTCCATGCTCACCTCTCCCTGGTGGAAATCTCTTGACCCAGAACTCACGCTGGCTATGGCTTGATTGTTTTTTGTGGATGAGGAGTTGAGGAGGAATGTGCAGTCATCTTAGCATAGTAGTATTTATAACCGAGTACTACTAATACGCTCCTAAGTGGGAAACCGTTTAGGTTGTGATCGGTGTGAACCGGTTTGCAATTAAATATAGCGTGGTAGTAGTAATTTGGAATGTGACGAGACGCGCTCAAAATCTATTGACGGTTCTAGTTTCAAAGTGCGGAACTATTCCCGGATGGCGTAATGTCGGCACGTTTTCTCGGCCGTGGTGTAGCATATGCCATGGTACTAGTTCTTTTTCTACTGTTGTGTACGTGCAAAAACTGGCACCGTCGGATACATATCTTACGCTTGGCGTTTGACAGGAATAGTCTTTTTTCAGACGCATTACACCTATCTCTCGGGACTTTTCGCACGCATCATCACTGCTCCCTAGGTCGATGCCACCCACATACACTTGTACTCTGAGAAGAGGTGCACGCACGCACTCGTCCTCTCTCACACACGCATATGTAGCTACGAATTGTAGTGTTCTCAACCATCCGATTGGCTCTATCATCGGTTTGACATTGCTCCTTGGCCTTGACTTTGGCTGGTCATAGTGGAGAGTAACATAGACTAGTTACTAGTCTATGTTACTAGTACCTTCATAGTGGGTAGTATCATATATTATATGCATAATTTGGTGACGAGCGCTCTCTATATGTACCACCTTTTTTCTTTAATTTCATCTTGTTAGTTTTGCTCCATGGCGCAATCCATCGATACTACTATTGTACAAATGTATACATTTTTTAAAAGGCTAGAGGGCGGGGCGGTCTAGCTTGGTCCTTTTCACGAGAGGCGAGGGCCTTTGTGATTTGACGGCTCATTACTGCTGGAAGGCGGGGCCTTGTGATTTGACTGCTCGTATAAATGTGCGGATGACCTGAGGAGTAGCAAAGAACCGTGCGGTATACTCAAGTTTTCCACTGGAGTAGTACTACGACGGAGGAGCACGAAACACGGCAGCCCAGTGCCATATGGCGATAAAAAATGATCTAATTTGCAAGTCATCTCATTGTTAGCATTGTTCTATTCATGCCTCGCAGAGAACGTGACACGTGCGGCGAAACACCTGAAGCAAAAGAAGAAACACATGAGCAAAAGAAGAAGGAAGATTATCACCCCAAATGATCTAATTTGCCGCGGAGTCGTAACTGCTTCTTCATCGCCTCCACGACCTCCATCTCCTTACGCGTATCCTCTGCCATCTTCTTCATTCTGTCCATGACGTGGGATTTCTCGACGCGAGCCTTCATCATCTGTTCCACGACCGCATTACGTACCTTGACAGCAGCCGGGTGCTCGATGAGGAGCTTCGCCAACTCCTCCTTCTATTCCATGACGAGGACCTGCATCATATTCATCGAGGAACTACTACTCTCATGCAGCTTCTTCTAGCCGGCGTTCTTCTCCTTCAGCAGGTCGAGCCCGTGGCAGAGCTTCGCCTTGTCCTCCTGAAGTTGCAGGATTTTGCCGGTTGCCTTCTTCTCCGAGGCAATGCTCTTCTTCAGCAGCATCACCAAGCCGGCGGTCAACTCCCCCTGCTTATTGAGCTCAGTGGGCATGTCGTCGAGGCTCTCCTTCAGCAGCTCCACCAAGGCATGGATGAACTCCTTCTGCTTATTGAGGTGCTTATTGAGCTGATCGGGCATGCAGTCGAGGGATAACGACTCCAGCGCCGCCAGCTCGGCATGTTTGCCTCCGCGGCTAGGGCGCTCCTGGGAGCCATCGCTAGCCCGTGAGAGATCTTTCGAGGTCTCTGCGTGGCGGCGAGCCCTCTTTTTTTTTTCCGCAGCCTTGGTTGCCGCTCCCTTGTTACGAGTAGTTCTCGACCTAGAGCTCTGCGCGCCGGACATGGCGAGGACGGATGAAGAAGAAGCACTTATGAGGAGGAAAGGTAGAGTAATTTTCGGTTAGGTAGTTCCCCTTTTTATAACCTAAGTACTAGCACTAGTACTAATACCTGCATAGTGGGAACACGTTCAGGTTTGGTACATACTAGTAGGTGTGAGCAGGCTTGCACTTAATTGTAGCACTAGTACTTTCGAATGTGATGGGAACAAGGTAAAGATAAATTGATGGGTTTTGGTTTCGAGGCCCGAAACGGCTCCCGATGAGTTTAGTGGAACATAAATTTCAAGTAGACTACACTGCTGAGATGCGTAAATATTATGTTACTGTCAAAAATTGGCACAAAATACGAAGGAGACCAATGGAAGTATTACTAGCAACCCATGATTTAACTACTCGCATGCGCGCAGTGGAGTAGTAATGTCTTTCTTCCGCCCTCACGTCCACTCAATTTGCATGCGTTGTATTAATTGACCATCAATGAAGTGAAGGACTTTACACGCGTCAAATTATCACATGGGGTGGATCTTGGTACAAAATTGCGTACACCCGTGTACCCGCGTGTGCATGCGAGGGAATGAGTGCATGTGTGGCGTGTGTGCACATCTTCGCTTCGTGCATGTACCGCCAGTGTGGCTCAGGGAGGACGAGTACATTCTTCTGGAACCAGCAGCACGTCACTGTGATCAATCCACACAAGGATGTCGCGACAACGCCTCCACATGTGCCACGTGGCTTCATGAACTATAAGAGAGACACTGTGTAGCGTGCCATTGTGTTTTGCACATACTCGGAGTACTAGTAAGGTACAAGTGCATTGCACGCGTCAGATTTTGCAACCAAATTATGAATAAATACCACACTATAGCATGTAAGCTCTGAGTCATATATGCCTTATGTAGACCTTCGTTTAATTCTTATAGTTCATCTCATTCAAAATCAATTAGTTTTTATAAAAAAACCTAGAGCCTCTTTGATTCGTAGGATTTCCAAAACGCGGGAATAGGAAGAACATGGGATTAGAGTGGAATGTCGTCTTGAATCCTACAAGATTGTACGAGTGTTTGATTGTGCATAGAAAAAACACAGAATTCTTTCAAAGAGGTTTTAGTGGATGGGATGTTTCCTATGAAATCTAGTGCAAATGAATCATATGGAAAAATTCCTATGGTTTACAATCCTACGAATCAAACAACCAAGATAGGAAAAAATCCTAAGGATTAGAATCCTCCAAAATTCCTTTGAGAATCCTTTGAATCAAGGAAGACCTTTATCTATTTTATGATTCATGGAATTGTGCATTGTAAAGCACAAAGTAAAAAAAAATAATGGCAATTCAACTAGAAAAAAAGTTTGGGCGGTTATGATACGGAAGATTCTAGAACAAAGGAGAACCACTGTTGTTTTGAGATTTGTGCATTATGCTTAAGTTCAACCATGGAGTCTGCTAGATTGTACATGTGGCAAAATCCGGTGGGGGGCTAGAAGATGGTGCGAGGGGCCGAGTGGAGGGAGACTATGAAGGAGTGCACAACTGCGAGATCGATATTTAGAGAGAGGGGGCGAGAACGTGCGCTGTTGCGCGCAGTGGCGGAGCCATGAAAAATGTCCCATGAGCTAGGGGGCCAAGCATTGCTAATCCTTTACGAGGAGGGCCAATTCATCAACTTGAACCATTTTTACCAGCAATTTTCTAATGATCACATTCATATTAGCCTCGATATATAGTGATGTTAGGGGGGGCAGGGCCCTTGCTGCCCCTGTCTTCGCCATTGTGCGCGCGTCTGAGAGATGAAGCAGAAGGCATGGATGATGAGAGGGGGCATTGGATATATAATTAATGTGGGTGTATTAGCTATATATGTAATCCTATATAGAGAGGTATAGATTGATCGATGTGGGCGTGGGAAAGAGGGTGTGACCTCACTAGATATATAGATTGATCGGTTTATGTGGAAAACTATGAAAGACCTAGCTATATACACACACACATAGAGGAACATCGCTAGTTGCGCATGTACGTGAGAGATAAAGAATGCCCGATATGATGGAGAGGGGGATGTGTGTGTGTGCCTTCATGGGAGACCGACCTGAAGAAAAAGATTGCATGTGTGCGATGGATAATGCCAACTGGTAGTGTGTGTGCATGCATGCACGAGAGAAAGTTAGTGGTACAATTATAAAGAGAAGACCAATGTGGGCGTAAAAGACTAGGTGAGGTCATAATCAATGTAAAGTTGAATTCAAATATTTGAATAAGAGATCATGATGTTTGAAACCCATGCATGCATGAATATAACGGAGATCTGCGCGGTGTGGTTTGGAAACGAGCATGTTGTAATGTATACACATTGAACAAGGTCAGACTGGTTTGAATTTGAGATACTGATGGCAGACATCATTTGGCCACATTGCATCCGTGCATGGACACACTATTCTAATTGGAGATGATGGGTGGCTTTCGCATCACATATCTATATCTATACCCCTATATATATTATATATTATATTTTTTATATAGTGTGCGGATAACTTTAACTTTGAAAGATGGTCGTTGGATGAGGCCAATCCGATGGTGCAGAGCTGGCAAATTTGAGCACTACTGGCCGTTGGATATCATCTAGATTCCACCAAATTTTGCCACATGTACAATCTAGAAGACTCTATGGTTGAACTTAAGCATAATGCACAAACCTCAAAACACAAGCACTTCTTCTTTGTTCTAGAATCTTCCATATCAGAATAGCCCAAATGTTTTTCTAAATGATTTGCTTTTACTTTATGCCTTACAACGCACAATTCCATGAATCTTAAAATAGATTAGCTTTCTTATAAAAACTAGATGATTTTGAATGAAATGAACTATAAGAATTAAACGAACATCTACATCATGCATATATGACTCAAAGCTTACATGCTATAATGTGGTATTTATTCATAATTTGGTTGCCAAATCTCATGCGTGGAATGCACGTGTACCTTACTAGTCTAAATGGTGTGTGTGTGTGTGTTGTGCGTGTTAAACACATTGTACGTAGTATATCATACTAGTCTAAATTGTCTTTTTTGGTACACGTTAAGCTTGTTCTCCCGAAATTTCAAGTCGCGCCTTGCTATGCCGAAATTTCAAGCTAGCGTCTCTGTCTATCGTATTTAGACACAATTTACCTCTTTTTTAATCCTATTTGGATTTATATTATCTTTTCCGGTTTCGGCTTGAGAGTAATCAGGAACTGAACTGAGAACTCTGCAAAACTCCCGCCTCTTCAACCCGCGCCTTGTTACCCCGAAATATTTAAGATAAATCTTTGTCTCGTTGTGCTCCGACAACTCCCTCCATCTCAACCCGCGCCTTGCTATTCCAAAATTACAACACGCGCGAAAACTCCCACCTCCTGTGAAATCCCGACACGCGAAATGCCCGTGATACCCCTGAACCGAAAGAACCGCCTCAAATCGGTGGGGGTACTTTTGTAACTTACCCGACATTTCGGACAAGCGTGTCCCTAAGCCATGGTTCCCCACTCCCATCCCATCCGTCCACCCATTCATACACCGAGGCCGGCAAAACCCGCGAAGCCCCACACCCTCCTCCGTCCACCACCCAGCTGGAGCCTCTTCCCCGATGACGTCGTCCATAGCAACACCTCGACGTCCCTCATCCACTGTACCTGATGAGGATCCGTCGTCGATCTGGTCATCCCGCCGGTTCAGCCACCCTGTCCTCCACCTCCAACAAGTAGCTGCCCCGACGTTCCCCTCGTCTTTCATGCCACCTCCATTCCCACACCGCCTTCTTCACCTGCACCACCGGAAGAGCATCATCATCACCGTTTCCTCGGATGAAGCTGCGGCCTAATCGGCGCCACGAAAGAGGTTGTACACTAATCGCCGCATTTTCTTCTTGATTCGATCTCACGGTGCTGCTGGCGCTCGGTCCCGAGCCGACACGGCGCCGCTCCATCCACGGCGGTGTCGCCGGCCACTTCCTCCATGGCGTCGGTCCCTCGGCGGCAACGTCCACATCAGTAGGAGCTGCTGCTGCTTTAGCTCTCGCTCGCGCTGCTGCTCTGCTCTTGCTCTCGGTCCCCTGCCTTGTCTGCTCTTGCTCTTGCTCTTGCTCGCGCTGCTGCTCTCGCTCTTGCTCTTGCTTGCGATGCTGCTCCGATTTACCTACACTTTAGTCGACTGAATCGACTTTTGGATCAGTCGATTTTTAGGGGGTGGGGGCTCGCCGGAGTTAAGGAAGAACCAGCCGCAGCGGGGAGGGGGGCTCGCCGGAGAGGTACCCCACTATCTATCTTGGGGTTCAGGGTGGGGGAGGTGGTCGCCGGCGGTCGTGGGGCGGTGGCGTGGGGATCGCCAGAGAAAAAGCTCGGAACGGGGGGGGGGGGGCCTAGAGGGATGGCCGGGGCGGCGGACCGGCGGTGGGGAGTGTTTTCGGGGCGGGTGGGGCGGCGCACCGCCGGCCACGGGCGGCTGTTTGGCCGGTGGTGGCTGGCGGCTCAGGGGGGTGGAGGTTGAAGATGAACTGCAGGCCCTTGATTTCGTATCCAACGGCTGCAAAATCGACTGACCAGACATGAAAAAGTTAGTCGACTGACGTGTAGCCTCACCTCTAGTGCGTTCAGTTTTGACAGTAAAATTCAGTTTCAACAGCAAAATTCAGTTTCAATAGTCAAGTTCGGTTTCGATAGTTAAATTCAGTTTTGACAGTTAAGTTCAGAGATGAGCGGCTGATGTGTTTTACATCTAGCACTTTGTGGTTATGTATTTTACGTCATCTATTGGAGATGCTATTAGAATTCCACTCAGGTTAACGTTGTCTCTCTTGTCCTACTTCAGCCTCGGCGTCGTACAACTCACCGGAGCTGCTCCAACGACGAAACCCTCCATCATAGCGGAGCAATACCTCGGGCTCCATCTCTAGACGCCTAAGATCTTCTTCCCCTCCTCCGATAGCCAAGTCAGCTGGAGCATCCTCACCGGTCAACCCAATCACGCTGAGATCGACATGGCTTCGCCAAAGAGGTTGTACACTTGTTGCGTATCTTTTTTACTCTACATGTTATATATATTGTCCACTGAGCACACGAAGTAACGGGAAATACGATTATTTTATCCTACTATATGACAAGCAGTAAGGTACCAGGCAACTTAGCTATCTGTGACGGACTCTCTTGAACGCCATCATTATTTATCTCTGCGCGTTTGAGCTGTGCATTTGTCGATGGCCCTGGGAGTTGAGCTAGTAGGGCAGTGGCCTGGGTCCAAAGTAATAGAAGTAGCACAAAAACAATTTTTTAGTGTAGGCTTTTCCTTGCTCAAGCCTGCCTACTAGAATCGCCAGTGCTTGAAAGGAAAAGTGAATGAAAAACATAGGAATTGGAAAGTTTCCTATGGTACTACTTTTCATGAATTTGGTGCAAAGGAATGGAGCAAAGGAAAACTTTAGGATTTCTTCCTTTAGTGTCTCCTTGAAAGAAAAACCGTAGGAATTTTAATTCCCACTTGTCCTCCTTTTCAAATTCCTATTCATGAAGCACAGGACTAAGAGATAGTAGCATAATAGCATTATAACCATACATTTTCTTGTGGTTTGACTTAATCTCACCATGCTTCTTTGCATCCTGTGATCTTCCAATTCTTGTGAACCAAACACCCAGATTGGCAGAAATCCTGTGTTTTTAAATTCTCTGTTTTGCACGTGCATTCCTATCATATTCCTAGCTATTTCCTATCCCTGCATTGTTAGAATCCTCAAATTCAAGCAAGCCCTTACACAATTACTTCTGTTACAGATATGTGTCAAAGAAAACCTTGTGTGGTTTGTCCTGCTCCTGCGGTGCTGTGTTCCACCCCAGCTCAGCTGCTCCAACGACGGAAGGGTTCACCACAGCAGGGATCCGCTCTCCAGACTGTCTTTCGCCGCCTCAGATCTTCTTCCCCGCCGCCGGCAGCCACGACAACTGCATTACCATCATCAACTGAGCAGATGACCTTGAGGACTACATGGGTCCGCAAGAGAGGTCGCACTCTTCCGTGTCTGCTTACGTTATGAATCACTTAATATGATGACATGCTACTTTATCGTCGTGTTCACCTATTAGACTCCGAGTCAGGTCCAAACTTATGCTTAAACTTGAGTTTTTAAATGGTTGTGGGGTACAAATTGGGGCAGCAATCAGTACTATCTGTCTACTATCTGGTTAATCTCGGGTGTCTACTATGAGTTTCATGTTGGGTGCAAACAAACATTAAAGGAGCCATTATCTGTATTTTTTAACTAAAGCTATTATCTGCCTGCTATCATTGGTTTTGGGTCTATCCATAGTACTATCTGTCTACTATCTGGTTAATCTCGGGTGTCTACTATGAGTTTCATGTTGGGTGCAAACAAACATTAAAGGAGCTATCTGTATTTTTTAACTAAAGCTATTATCTGCCTGCTATCATTGGTTTTGGGTCTATCCACAGTTTGCTACCATCACTCTGGATTTGTGCATGCACTCCTTACATAATCTCACTATGTTTTATTCCTATGCATGTCAGTTATTGTACACAATGGAACTGAACATGTAGAGCAAAAGAGACGAGCCTTGCGTGGCAATAAAATTTCATGCAGACGTTGCTCCATGGTGGGCGCAAAGGCAGCCCCCCTCCACCCATTTCGGATCGTAATCAAGAGGAAGATAACTGTTCTGAGGGGGATTCAGAAGCAGAAGACCACTCCTATTTACCCCATGAGGTCTTCGCTCTAACTTGGCATGCTGATGTTGGTAATATCATGCATATGGTGCCTTGCATTGCTTACTGTATACATCAAAGATGTCATCTGCTTAGTTTAGACATGCTTTGTGTCAATGCCATCTGTTTAGTTTCTTTATCGTATATGTGAATCATGCAATGCCATCTTGTTTAGCCAGGCATCATATATGTGAATTTTGCAATGCCACCCTGGTTAGCCAGTCATCTTATATGTGAATTATATCATGCCATCATTTTTTATTACGTGTTAAATTTGTCAACAATTTTAGTACATTCAATTACTCTTCCTGTGCATCAGCCATTCGGCACGGACATGGAAAAATCTGGAGTGGAAACAAAGTCTTCAGAGCAGACAATGCTATCTGACGAAGCGCATGTCTTGATGGTTACAGATACCTCCTCAAAGGAGGATTCAGAGACAGATGACCAGTCCTATTCCCCCCCCCCCCCGAGGTGCATGCTCTAACTTGGCAGGGTTATGTTGCTCATATCGTGCGTATGGTATCTTGCATTGCTATGTCATTTGCTTAGTTTAGACATGCTTTGTGTGAATGCCACCTGTTTAGTGTCTAATTACCATATATGTGAATTATGCAATGCCATGTTGTTGCAAGACATTATATATGTGAATTATGTAATGCTATCTTGTTGCAAGGCATTATATATGTGAATTATGCAATGCCATGCTGTTTAGCCAAGCGTCATATATTTGAATTATATCATGCCATCATTTTTTTGTATTTCTTGTTGCTTTTGTCGACAATGTTTGTATATTCTACTGCTCTTCCTGTGCATCAGCCATTTGAATTGGTGATGGAGAAATCTGGAGTGAAAACAAGGTCTTCAGAGCAGACAATGCTACCTGCTGAAGCAGATATCTTGCTGGTTACAGATATCTCTTCAGAGGAGGATTCAGAGGCAGATGACCAGTCCTATTATCCCCCGAGGTGTATGCTCAAACTTGGCAGGGTTATATTACTCATTTCATGCATATGTTGTATTGCAATGCTTAGTTTTTACATCATATACACGATATTGAATGCCATCTCCTTAGTTGACACATCATATATATGATTGCCCTCTGCTCACTTCCTTAGTATATAAATCATATATTCAAATTATATCATGCCATGATGTTTACATAGACAGCATGTATCTGAATTATGGCATGCCAACTGATGAAGCTATGTACCTAGGGTAGGGTCATAGGCCTAACCTAGACACCCTTCCCAAGGACATCACCCTAAAGTCATAAGCATTCGAAGGGTACCATCATCCACTCGACCGGGAACATTCCACTCGGAAGAATTGCTGTCACTCGACTGTAACAGGAACCACTCGACATATAGAAGATCTAAAGTCACTCTGCACAGCAACGGTCGGGCGTTTACTCATAGGCTTAATGATCATTTATAACACTTTATTACAGACGTTACCTGTAACGCTCTCTCTTTATGTACATTGAACCCTGTGTAACAGAGGGGAGCTGGGGTCCTGGCGCACTCTATATAAGCCACCCCCTCCTCTGGGACAAGGGTTCGCACCCCCTGTAACACACACGTATAATCCAGTCGACCGCCTCCGGGCTCCGAGACGTAGGGTTGTTACTTCTTCTGAGAAGGGCCTGAACTCGTAAAACTCGTGTGTACAACTTTGCCATAGCTAGGATCTTGCCTCTACATACCTACCCCCCATTCTACTGTCAGTCTTAGCAGTTGGCGCCCACCGTGGGGCAGGTGTCTTAGCGACTTGTTGGTGAAGTTGCGATTTTTCCGATTCCCGACATCATGGTTTCCGGCGGTGGATTGGCTGAGGGCCGAGAGATCTGCCTCGGCGCGCTCGTCTTCGTCACCGACGACTCCGCCTGGCTCCAAGAGGATCCACTCGACGTCAAGGTGCTCCCCGACCACGGGGCGACGCACTTTCGCGCGTGCGTCCGCGGCGTCCTTCTTCGGCAGCCGTCGACTCAGTATCGGTTGGCACCTGTGGCGTCCTCGCTCCCCGCTATTCGCCGACGCAAGCGTTTCGGTCGGTCGCGGCTCCAGCGGTGGGTGAGGCACGCACTGGCCCGCCAGTCGGCCACCCCACATGTCGCGGCAATCGAGCCCGACGAAACTCTCTACGGCCTGTTCGACTGGCTCCGTCGAGACCGCATCCGAGTGCGACAATAGTGACCCTGCGGCAGAAGTCTTGATGGTCAATGGACCACACAGTCCTCCTGGCTTCCCCCGCGACGACGGTGGCGATGGCGGTGGCGATCTGTCGCGTGCTCACGAAGAGTACCGCCCCGAGCCTCTTTCTTCGCAGCAAAGGGAAGAGCTCCTCCGCCGCAATATGGATGCACTTCACACTCCTATCGTTGGAGAAACCCCTGAGGCCCAGGCCTTGGAGGAGGCGCGCCTAGCCAACTTGGCTGAGCGCACTCGACTGGAGAACCTCCAGCACGCACTCGACGAGCATGCTCGGCAGCGGATTCCTGAATCCAGTCGATGACAGCTTTTTCCGCCTCCAACTCAGGTATACCGAACTCCGATTCAGAATCTCACAGCTGCAGCCCGAATAGCAGAGTCGATTCAGCCTTCCCAGTCGGAAGCTGGCAGAGGTTTGATGCAGATCCGGGCTTTACTCCAGGCAGCGGGAGAGCAGAACACAGCAGTATCTCAGTCGCGGAATAGGATTCATAGCAGATCTGTGATGGCAGACACAGTCTAGTCGGCTCACAGCCCAAGATCAGCTCCGAGGCGTGAGGGACGTGGAGACCGACGAGATCAGTACAGAAACCGTGAGCAGTATGATCACCGACTCGACCACAATGACCGTCGTCGAGTGCCCACGCCTCCCCCGAGGAGTGGGTCATATGTGCCTCGGCAACACGATGACAGACGCCCTCACAGTGGCGGACGAGGAATTCCAGTCGACCCCAGAGAGCCGGGCTTTGATGCGAGATCTATTCTCGTTCAAGGTCTGGTTGACAGGAACAGAGCACACAGAGAAGGCCATGACAGAGATTATCCGAATGGCAGCAGAGTGCATGTTTCAGGTCCAGAATACTTTAGCAGAGCCGTCAGGGCAACAGTGATTCCTCCCAACTTTAGGTTGGCGACTGGAGTCAGCAAGTTCACTGGTGAGTCCAAGCCTGACACTTGGCTTGAGGACTACCGAGTGGCTGTTCAGATCGGTGGCGGCAATAATGAAGTGGCCATGAAGCACCTTCCTCTGATGTTGGAAGGCTCGGCCAGAGCGTGGTTGAATCAGTTAGCACCTGGCAGCATATATAGTTGGGAGGAACTTGCCCCATTGTTTGTTAGAACCTTTGAAGGTACATGCAAACGGTCAGCAGGGTTAACAGAGTTGCAATCCTGTGTGCAGAAACCAAATGAGACCTTGAGAGATTATATCCAGAGATGGATCACGTTGCACCACACAGTGGAGAATGTGTCAGATCATCAAGCAGTTTGTGCCTTCAAGGAGGGTGTTAAGTATCGAGAATTGAACCTGAAGATTGGTCGGACTGGGGATATGTCCCTGAGTCGGATGATGGAGATCGCCACCAAGTATGCTAATGGTGAAGAGGAAGACCGACTCCGGAGTGGCAAGCACAAAACAGTCGCCCAAGAAACCGGAGGAGGGAATTCCAATCGGAAGCAGAAACACAAGGCCGAACCAGCAGCTCCTGGTGAGGCTTTAATTGTGGCTCAAGGGAAGTTCAAGGGGAAGCCCAAAGGGTCATGGAACCCCAAGAAAGTGAAAGATCAAGATGGAAATGATGTGTTGGATTTACCATGACACATTCACACCAAAAAGATGAAGTGGGTAATCTCATTTACCCTAAACACACCACTCGACAGTGTCGACTCCTGATCCAGCAGTTTCGAGAGAAACAACCCAAGGAGAAGGAAAAAGAGTCGGACAAGGGTGAGGATAGAGAAGAAGATGATGATGGTTTTCCCAACGTCAATTCCACTGATGATTTTTGCTGACGTTGAAAGCAAAAGTCGACTGGAAGTTATCAACAGAGAGGTGAACATGGTTGCTCCGGCAACACCAAGTTATTTGAAGTGTTCCTAGACTGCCATCACATTCGACCAGTCTGACCATCCGGCACATATAGCCACCCCTGGGAGGCAAGCGCTGGTGGTCGATTGAGTTGTTGAAGGCACCCGACTGACTAAAGTGCTGATGGATGGTGGTAGTGGCCTGAATATCCTATATGCTCAGACCTTGAAGGGAATGGGCATTCCGATGTCCAAGCTTAGTGAACGCAATATGAGTTTCCATGGT
Organism: Aegilops tauschii subsp. strangulata; assembly: GCF_002575655.3. Lineage (NCBI taxonomy): Eukaryota > Viridiplantae > Streptophyta > Magnoliopsida > Poales > Poaceae > Aegilops > Aegilops tauschii. The sequence goes on along the minus strand of NC_053036.3, from coordinate 425,124,292 downwards.
GTCATACCTGGCAAGAAGGCTGAATCACTCGACCAGATTGCCCTTGATGTGGTTTTCGGTGATTCCAAGAATTACCGCAAAGAAAAGTTGACATTTGAAGTGGTGGATTTCCAGAGTGCTTATCATGCTATTCTGGGTAGGCCTGCCGATGCACGTTTCATGGCCCGACCATGTTACGTGTACCTCAAGTCGAAAATGCCTGGTCCCGGAGGAGTGATCACTATCACTGGCAATCGGCAGAAGGCAGAAGAGTGCTTCCAGAAAGGCTCAAAAATCGCTGATGCACAAATGGCAGCAGTCGAGATGCAAGAATATCGGAAGAACGCAGATCCGAGTGATTTGTTGCACTCCAAGAAGCCTGCCACTGATTCTGCATTTCAGTCGTCCGGTGAAAGCAAGCCGATTCATACTCACCCGACCGATCCTAGTGCTACTCCTACTCATATTTCAACTTCACTCGGCAGCAAATAGTAAGAAGCGCTCATCCAGTTCCTCCGTGAGAACTGGGACATTTTCGCATGGAAACCTTCTGACATGTCGGGTGTACCCAGGGGACTGGCTGAGCATCGTTTGCGAGTCGACCCGAAAGTAAAACCAGTCAAGGAACACCTTCGATGGTCCATCGTACGGAAGAGAAAAACAATTGGTGAGGAAGTGGCTCGGCTCCTTGCAGCCGAGTTCATCCGAGAGATTTACCACTCCGATTGGCTCGCCAATGTTGTCATGGTCCCCAAGAAGGACGATTCACTTCGCATGTGCATTGACTTCAAGCATATCAATCGGGCCTGCCTGAAAGATCATTTTCCTCTCCCCCGCATCGACCAAATCATTGACTCGACTGCGGGGTGTGAGCGATTGTCTTTTCTGGACGCCTATTCCGGGTATCATCAGATCCGACTGTATGGACCCGATGAGATAAAAACGGCTTTCATCAATCCATTCGGATGCTTCTGTTATCTCACCATGCCATTCGGCCTGAAGAACGTCGGAGCCACATTCATGAGGATGATTCAAAAGTGTCTGCTCACTCAAATCAGTCAGAATGTGGAAGCATACATGGATGACATTGTGGTCAAGTCACGTAAGGGTTCCGACCTGTTGGCTGACCTTGCTGAAACTTTTGCCAACCTTAGAAGGTATGATATCAACCTCAATCGATCAAAGTGCACATTCGGAGTTCCTGGCGGAAAGTTGCTCGTTTTCCTTGTTTCCGAACGATGGATCGACGCTAACCCAGAGAAAGTTGGTGCTATACTCTGGATGAAATGTCCTGTGCGTGTGCATGATGTCCAGAAGCTTACTGGTTGTTTGGCCGCCTTGAGTCGATTCATTTCTCGCCTCGGTGAAAAGGCATTGCCTCTTTACCAACTGATGAAGAAGTATGATAAGTTCAAGTGGACACCTGAAGCTGATGCAGCGTTTGCAGAGCTCAAAGCCCTGCTTTCCACCCAGCCGGTGCTCGCTGCTCCAATCAGCAAAGAGCCTTTGCTGCTTTACATTGCAGCCACTGGACAAGTTGTCAGTACAGTACTCACGGTCGAGCGGGAAGAAGAAGGAAAAGCCTATAAAGTTCAGCGCCCAGTATATTATGTTTCTAAAGTTCTGACTCCATCAAAGCAAAGATATCCACATTATCAGAAGCTTGTTTATGGGATTTACATGACCACGAAGAAGGTTGCACACTATTTCTCTGATCACTCCATTACAGTTGTCAGCGATGCACCATTATCAGAGATTCTGAACAACAAAGATGCAACTGGTCGAGTGGAAAAGTGGGCGATTGAACTCCTTCCCTTGGATATCAAGTTTGAGGCAGAGAAAGCTATCAAGTCCCAAGCAATAGCAGATTTCCTCGCCGAGTGGATCGAACAGCAACTTCCGACTCAGATACACTCGGAGCATTGGACCATGTTCTTCGATGGATCCAAGATGCTGAATGGTTCTGGTGCTGGGGTGGTATTGGTATCCCCCCGAGGTGACAAACTCAGCTATGTTCTCCAGATTCACTTTGACTCCTCCAACAACGAAGCTGAATATGAAGCACTCCTGTACGGGTTGCGTATGACCATTTCACTCGGTGTCTGTCGCCTCATGGTCTATGGCGACTCAGATTTAGTGGTCAATCAAGTGATGAAGGAGTGGGACGTCAGAAGCCCAGCTATGACGGGCTATTGTAATGAGAAAGTTAGAGAAGAAGTTTGAGGGGTTAGAGCTCCATCACATACCCCGACTGAAAAATCAAGCAGTCTAGCAAAGATAGGTTCCAAGAGGGAAGGCATTCCCAGCAACGTGTTCTTGGAGCACATTCATACACCTTCAGTTCAAGAAGATCCTTTCACTAAAGAGCCCCCACAACCAAAGAGTGCCACTGATCCGACCGAAGTCGAAGTCCCAGCCGTGGTCGACTTGATAATGGAGGTTTTGGTTATCACTCCCGACTGGAGAGTGCCGTACATTTCGTACATTCTCAGGAAGGAACTGCCAGAGGATGAAGAAGAGGCTCGACAGATCGTCCGTCGATCCAAAGCCTTTACTCTGATAAGAGGGCAGTTGTTCAGAGAAAGTGTGACTGGAGTCTGCCAGAAATGCATAAACCAGAAGAAGGTCGAGTGATCCTCAATGACAGCCACTCGGGGACCTATGGTCACTATGCGTCCTCTCGGACCATTCTGGCCAAAGCATACCGAGCAGGATTTTATTGGCCACGAGCAAATGAGATGGCAAAAGAAATAGTCGACAAATGTGAAGGTTGCCAGTTTTACTCCAACATGTCTCACAAGCCTGCATCAGCCATGAAGACCATTCCACTCGCCTGGCCCATTCCTGTTTGGAGATTGGATATGGTTGGACCTCTGAGGACTGGTAGGAGCGGCTTCACTAATGTTCTCATAGCAGTCGACAAATTCACCAAATGGATTAAAGCCAAACCTATCAAAAACCTTGAGGCCAGTACAGCTGTCAGTTTCATCAGAGAGTTAACATTCAGATATGGTGTTCCGCATAGCACCATCACTGACAATGGGTCGAACTTCGATTCTGATGAGTTCAGAGCCTTCTGTGCTTCCCAAGGTACTCGAGTCGACTATGCTTCAGTCGCCCACCCCTAGTCGAATGGACAAGCTGAAAGAGCAAATGGATTGTTTCTCAAAGGACTGAAACCCCGACTTATGCGTGATCTCAAGCACGCAACAGGTTCCTGGGTCGACGAACTTCCATCAGTGCTTTGGGGATTGAGGACAACTCCCAATCGGTCGACTGGCCAAACTCCATTCTTCCTGGTTTATGGAGCTGAGGCTGTACTTCCGAGTGACTTGCTCCACAACGCGCCCCGCGTCGAGCTTTTCTCAGAAGATGAAGCAGAACAAGCACATCAAGATTTAGTTGATCTCCTGGAAGAGGAAAGAGCAATGGCCTTGATCCGGTCGACCATCTATCAGCAAGACCTGCGTCGATTCCATGCTAGAAACGTGAGGGGCCGGGCATTTTAGGAGGGAGACTTGGTTCTCCGAGTGGATCAGCAGAAACCACACAAGCTTGCTCCTGCCTGGGAATAGGCCCCTTCATTGTCACCAGAGTGCTCCACAACGGAGCGTACCACCTTTACAATGTCGAGCACAAGAAAGAAGAGCCACGCACTTGGAATGCGGAGCTGCTCCGCCCCTTTAATACTTAAGTACTCAGTCTGTTGAGATGTAATAAGAAATACCTTTGTAGTTTGTTTATCAAAGACAAGAGCTTTACAGTCTTCTAAAATGATTGTCATTGCTTATATTTGTGTTTGAAATCCCCTCGTGGGTGACTTAGCCGTGAATCCGTTTCGCCTAAGTTTATAAAATCCTACCGAGTGGTGAGCAAGCCTCTCACTCGGGGGCTTAGCCGCGAATCCGTTTCGCCTAAGTTTATAAAATCCTACCGAGTGGTGAGCAATCCTCTCACTCAGGGGCTTAGCCGCGAATCCGTTTCGCCTAAGTTTGAAAAATCCTACCGAGTGGTGAGCAATCCTCCCACTCGGGGGCTTAGCTGCAGTCCAGTACTCGCCTAAGTTTGAAAAATCCTACCGAGTGGTGAGCAAGCCTCTCACTCGGGGGCTTAGCTGCAGTCCAGTACTCGCCTAAGTTTGAAAAATCCTACTGAGTGGTGAGCAATCCTCCCACTCGGGGGCTTAGCTGCAGTCCAGTACTCGCCTAAGTTTGAAAAACCCTACCGAGTGGTGAGCAATCCTCCCACTCGGGGGCTTAGTTGCAGTCCAGTAGTCGCCTAAGTTTGAAACACATCCTTATCCGCAAGGACGACGTGGTGCAGGTCGACTGCAACCGGCTCCTCAGAGCTATGCCACAAGTACAACTTACGCTCCATCCCTATCCATAAGGACGGCGAGGTGCAGGTTGACTGCAACCTTCTCCTCGGAGCTACGCCACAAGTATAACGTACGCTCCATCCCTATCCACAAGCACGACGAGGTGCAGGTCGACTGCAACCTTCTCCTCAGAGCTGCATCTCAAGTACAAAGGTTATTCCGAGTGAAGGGCAATTTCCACTCGGCAGCAAACACAAGCATATTCGGAGATAAACCAAGTTCAGATAAATCCTAAGGTTCCGGACCACGGATCAAAGTACTCGGGCATCATGCCCAGAGGAGTTTAGCGGCTACAAAATCACTCGGCATTCCGAGGCAAATTTAAGGTGAGGCATAAAAGTTTGTTCACTCCGCAGGAGGAGGGGTGGCAGGCTCGACGAATTCGTCCAGGTCGATTCCGTCGGCAATCCGAGTGGCAGCAGCAATGAAGGTCTCCATGAAAGATTGGAAGTCGTGCTTCTTGGTATTGGCAACCTTGATCGCTGCCAGCTTCTCTTCTCGCGCTTCCTTGTAGTGGACACGAACCAGGGACAAAGCCACGTCAGCGCCGCACTGGGCAGAAGACTTCTTCCATTCCTGCACTCGACCGGGAACGTCATTAAGCCGAGTCATAAGAGACTCGAGGTCATTCTAGAGCGTTGCCCTTGGCCAAAGAGCTGTGTCGATCCGCGACATTGCGACTTTCAGTCGAGCAAGATAGTCGACAACACCAGCAACGCGAGATTCCAGTCGGAGTACGTTCATGGCAGCTTCATCCTTCACTTGAGAGTTGATGGGGTCCAAGCTTGTCTCAACTCGCCCGGTCTCGTCCTCAAAGTTCTGGCAAAATTCTATACGCGCAATTCAAAGATGAGTCAGTGATTGAATGTCGAGTCGATGGTAACAAGTCAGTCAGGTCAAAGAGAATACCTTCAAGCATGACGAACAACTTCTTAGCAAGACCTCCCAGATAGTTCTCCAGGTCGCCCCGCCTGCGAGCAATGCCTTCCATCTTCTCGTTCAGATTGTTCTTGTCCTTCTTCAGGCGAGTCGCTTCTTTATTGGCTTCATCAAGGGCACTTTTCAGCTTGGCGTTTTCTTCCTCCAGTTTGCCGACTGAAGCCAACTTCTATTCAGCAAGTGCAGTTTTCTCATCAGCTGTTTTCTGTGCGGCCGCAAGATCTTGGTCCTTTTTCGCCAGAGCTTGGTTCAATTTCTCTGAAAGAAACAACGCTTAGTTCAGGAAAAGCAAAATAAATTCCGGTTCAGAGACAAATCAGTCGACATGCTTTTTCTTACGAGCGGCTTCATCCTTGGCTTTTTGCAGATTTGTCTTGGCCAGCTCCAGATCGAGGTTGAGTTGAATTTGTTGCTTCTCCAGGTCAGCAAAACGAGCTCCAAGTTCACAAGATTTCTGTAATCAAAGGATAGTCAATCGACAGATGGAAAGACTGGTTACTTCAGAGCAATGGTCTGATAAACTCAGCAAGTTCTAAGACTGCTGCCGAATCAAACATCCAACAGTAGTCTCGGGGACTACACCCAGTGGGTGCACTTAGCGTGCCCCCACTGGTCCAGTTTCCACTCGACGTGGTCTGTCCAGGCCGAGTGTAAAAAAAAGAGACAAGTTGTTCTCAGACCGTTACCAACTGCCCGCAGTCGACCACGGTCTCGGGGACTACACCCAGTGGGTGCACTAAGCGTGCCCCCACTGGTTCAGATTCCACTCGACATGGTCCGACCAGGCCGAGTGAGAAAATTCTAATTCTAATTCTAAGACTACAGTCGACTGCCCACAGTCAACTATAGTCTCGGGGACTACACCCAGTGGGTGCACTCAGCGTGCCCCCACTAGTTAAAAGATCCAATCAACACAGCCTAGTCGACTCACGATACACATTTGCTCAGTGGCAAGTCAAAACACCCAGTGGGTGTACAAATGCGAAGCGCAGACAGATGAGAAGATTTTTCAAAGGAAGTTTTCAGGTACCATATCCTAACAAAACAAGTGGCAAGTTAAAGAGCCAGTCGGTGATCAACAAACCTGGACGTTGCTCTGAAGGGCTGAGCTGGCGTCGTAAGCCGCTTGGCTGGCTTCCCGGACCATCTTCATCTGCTCCATCATGATGCCCGCCTGGCGTATGGCTTCCTTGGCAGCACCCACTCGGTCCTCTGGGATGTGATGTGTAGTGAAGAGTGAAGATTGGGCGGCTGGAGTCTGAGCAGTCGATGCCGAAGGCTGAGCACTCGTCAGTGGTACGGCGAAAGTTACAGAAGCCCGATTGGCATTACCACCTTCCTGGATCACTGTTTCGGTCGCCGACGCAGACTGAGGTGTCTTTCCAGCTGACGCATTCCTGTTTCTTCTCCCTTGGGACCTCAGTGGCACGTCTTCTTCATCATCTGGAAGATCAATGACATGGGGAGTGGCTGCAAAAAGAATCAATTGCTAGAAATTCGATCGACCAATAAAATGACCGAGTAAATAAGGACAGAATTATAAGAATCGTACCTGGATTGGAGGTGATGGCATCTTCCATTTCTTCGTCTTCATTCTTGTAAGCAGAAGTCTCGGAGGTAGCGGCACTGCAGATTTCAAGATTCAGTCGGTCATATCTACAACAGTGAGTCGACCAAGACCCAGTTCGTACCAAACAAGGAATTCAAGTCCAACTATTACCCGGAAACAGTGGGATGGTCACTTTGATTTTGGGCAAGGCTTTTGGCGGTTTTGATGGCGCAGCTTTCGGCTGCTTCGGTGCCTTTTCAGTCGGCGCTGAAGAAGACGTCCGAGGACGCTTTAATGACTGCCCGGTTTGCGCGGTCGCTTTGCCGCGGGCGCTTGCCGGATCGTGGGTGAGCTTGGATCGCCTTTCCCTACGGGGAGGTGAGTCGACCTCTTCTTCATCACTCGGGTCGTCGCTATCCTCATCCTCTTACCATCAGAATGCCACTCGCCGCTCTCGCCTCCGCTCGCCTCCCCCTCTGGGTCCTGTTCCTGCTCTCCGTTAGGCATCGAATACATCTCAGTAAGGGCCTAAAAGACAACAAACAAGACAAAAGTCAGTCGGTTGATTATAAGCAGTTACATGATGAATCAAGATAACACTTGGCAATTCAGAGTTGGACCTTGTCTGTTTCGTATGAGTTGTCGAGTGGAGGGACTCTCCTGGCCCCCCTCGGGTTATCCTTGTTGCCAGTGATACCCCTCAACCACTTCTCCACCGTATCCTCATCAACGTCTTCTGGATGGATCCGAGTGGAATCTTCAATGCCCGAATACATCCACATCGGATGGTCACGGGCTTGAAGCGGCTGAATGCGACGCCTGAGGAAGACTTCCAACAGATCCATGCCGGTGACGCCATCACGGATGAGCTGGACCACTCGCTCAACCAGCACCTTCACCTCCGCTTTCTCCCCCGGGGTCACTTTCAAGGCGGAGGGCTTCTCTACTCGAGCCATGGAAAAGGGGGGAAGTCTAATCGACTGGCCTGGAGTCGGCTGGTCTTTGCAGTAAAACCAAGTCGACTGCCACCCTCAGACTGACTCGGGAAGGATTATGGCTGGAAAAGAGCTCTTACCCCTCATCTGAATCCCAAGACGCCCACACATCTGGATCACTTTTGTCCTCTCGTCACTCGGATTTGCTTTTTTGACCGACTGAGAGCGACACGTGACAATGTGCTTGAAGAGGCCCCAGTGCGGTCGACAACCCAAGAAATTCTCGCACATAGACACAAAAGCGGCAAGATAGACGATGGTGTTGGGGGAAAAGTGATGAAGTTGTGCTCCAAAGAAGTTCAAGAAAGCATAAAAAAAGGATGAGGCGGCAAAGAAAACCCGCGGTCGACGTGAGTGGTGTAACGCCCCAAGACCGACGCTCCAGATGTCTTCCTTGTTTTGCGTGCCAGCTGTGTCATTTATTTGTTTGTTGCAATTCATCATCGCATCATTCGCATTGCATCTGCATGTTTTCATAAAAACTCGTAGCCGTTCATAGTTGCCGCCTCTCTCCTTGTCTCCGTAGCATGTCGTCGGACCGTTTGTCTTCTTTGACCATTCTCAGTCCAACAACACACTTGACCTCGTCCGCTTAACCCCTCTCTGCACATCCCGCAAACCCCTCGCGTGCGCGTCCGAAAATTCTCCGAAGCCGACCCGGCAGTCATGACCATTGGGTCCGGATCATCCCCAAACATCTACAAAACATCTCCGTTTTCTTATTTGGACTCCATAACCTATTTTTTCCGTCCGTCCGATTACGACGGAGGGACGAGATAGCCCCTAGCCTAACCCACCCGCTATATATATTAGTCTAAACCAAGACCAAATCCCTAGTTTCTAGGGATCCTCCTAGCAGCCGCCGCCACTCTCTCCCGCATCTTCATCGGGATCCTCCCAGATCCAATCCCCACCACCACAGCCCAACTCTCCCTCGATTTCCCGATTCGGCCAACCATCTACTCCCCTCGATCCACCCAATCCCGCAACCGAGGTCCCGAGCTCCTCCCGCTCGATCCCTCCCCGAGCACCTCGTGCTCGATCTTCACTACAGCCGGTGCTCAAGCCCCACGCCGCCCCTCCAGTTCGTCTGCCGACGTCCCCGATGAGCTGCCCCTCCGGCGATCCACGACCAGGCCAGCTCCTCGTGACCCTCTCCTTCCGTTCCCTCTTCCCTGCATCTTTCCCTCCCTAATCTCTTCATCTCTCTGTACCTCAACAGGAGCTCCAGCGCCATGGCCATCCCGAGCTCGGCCTGCGCAGCTCGGAGACTCCAAGCGCCCTCGTTCCAGCAGTCCAAGAGGATGCGGCCGTGCCCGTGCTTCATCCCGCGAACCCGCCGGCGACCTCGACCTTCAGGCCACCCCGACGTGCCCCTGCCTCCTCGACCTCCTGACCCCCACACGCCCAAGCCGCACGGGAGATGAGCACCCCGCAGCAGCGCCCGACCCGCGATCGTCTCTTTGCCCGGACGGCCGCCTCGTCCGCATCTACCTCGCCGTCGCCGGAGTTCCAAGCCGCGTCGCTGCGTCCTCTGCTTCGTCCTGCTACTGTCGGTTCCCCTGCGTCACGAACGAGACGACGACGAAGCTGCCCTCCTGCGTTGACCGCACCCCGCTCGAGTGCTCGTGCTGGGCCTGCCAAGCCGCCTCTTCGCCAGGCCCAGCGTGCCCCCCTGCAGGCCTCCCTCTCCACCAGCCGGCCCGCGAGGCCTGGTGAGCAGCCCCCGTCCTCTGTTTGCTCCTGTTGGGCCAACCAGTTTCGGCCCGATAGTATTTTTTTTCCCGACCTGCGAATTTCCTTTTATCATGTGAATTATAGTTTTGCAGAAAAACCCTCAAACATCATGCATATAATAACTCATTAACCGTGCATCTTATGTAAATAATTTATATATGTAAAATGCTCAGAAATTTGTGTAGTTTAATAATATGTCACTTTCACCCATGTTTAAATTGTTTAACGTGCTGTTTGTTTAAATTTGCATAAATGCCATGTTAAAATGATTTATTTCATAACTAATTAACCATAACTCGGAATTTAATAAACTTTATATGTAAATGGGATAGAAAAATGCATAGATTAACATGTTGCTCTTTACTTTCCTGTTTAACAACAATAAAATATGGTTTTAGGCAGAACAGTACCAAATCTAAAATATGCACATGAGGATTTTCCGGAATTGTTGTTGGTTGTTTCCGGCCTCATTTAACTTGATTAAATAGTTGGTTTACTTATGCTTCACCTTTTTCCATGTTTAACAACATTTAATATTGTTGGGTACATAACGAGAGAGAACTAAATAATTGAATGCTGTGTTTTGCCAATATGCAACTCGTTGCATATTGAGCTCCATTTAATTTGTAGTATTGTTTGTTGCACTTTGCCATGCCATGCATATTTAAACCGGACATGCATCATACTTGTTTTTGCATCATGCCATGTGTATGTGGTGGTTGTTTACTATGTTGTTTGTTTCTTTCCGGGTTGCTTCTCTCGTTAGCTTCGGTTTCGTTCCGGAGTTGTGAGGTTTCGTTCGACTTCGTCCGTTTGTCTTCTTCATGGACTCGTTCTTCTTCCTAGCGGGATTTCAGGCAAGATGACCATACCCTCGAAATCACTTCTATCTTTGCTTGCTAGTTGTTCGCTCTATTGCTATGGCGCGCTACCTACCACTTGCTATATCATGCCTCCCATATTGCCATGTCAAGCCTCTAACCCACCTTTTCCTAGCAAACCGTTGTTTGGCTAAATTACCGCTTTTGCTCAGATCCTCTTATAGCGTTGCTAGTGGCAGGTGCCGATGATACCAGTGCAGATGACGCAACCGAGCTCAAGTTCGACGAGGAACTTGGTCGTTACTTTGTTTCTTTTCCTGTTGATCAGTAGTGGAGCCTAGTTGGGACGATCGGGGATCTAGCTTTTGGGGTTGTCTTCTTTTATTTTGGTTCCGTAGTCAGACTTATGTGTGTATCTTGAATGATGTATGAATTTTATTTATGTTTCGTGTGAAGTGGCGATTGTAAGCCAACTCTTTATCCCATTCTTGTTCATTACATGGGATTGTGTGAAGATGACCCTTCTTGCGACAAAACCACAATGCGGTTATGCCTCTAAGTCGTGCCTCGACACGTGGGAGATATAGCCGCATCGTGGGTGTTACAAGTTGGTAATCAGAGCCATCCCCGACTTAGGAGCCCCCTGCTTGATCGAATCGCTGACGTTGTTGAGTCTAGAACAAAAATGTTTTGAGTCTTAGGATTATATTTATCGGAGAGTAGGATTCCTTTTACTCCTCAGTCCCTTCGTTGCTCTGGTGAGGCCTCCTGACATAGAAGTTTTGACTTTTCTCTCCTCAAATTTCACTAAAAAAATTTAGGATCACGCGGGTATCTTGGAATCGTTCCGATGGTTTTGTGACGAGATCATTGTTCTTGGTGCCTCCTGACATTTAGGGGTTGTGGCAGTGTCCCGGGGAGTTGAGCTCCGAGGTGTTGTCGTCACAATTTTATCGTTGCAGTTCTGGAATACCTGAGTTTCGCCGACATCGAAAATCTCTTTTATGCAGTTGTTGGTGAGATCACCTCGACGCCACCCAGTACTGGGGCACGAGTTCAGGAGTATTGCCATAACTCGTATAACGGATGCTTTTCGAAGGTTGAGGTAAATGATTTCCGAAGGTTTCTTGGTTATGTGTTGAAGGATGGATACATCTGGATCTAGGTATTGTTAGTTTGGGTGATATATTTTGTGTCCCCTGTATCCCCAACACCTGATTGCATAACCAGAAAGTTTCGGGAGTTTATAAGTGGGAATTCAAGTAGCTCCTAGGATATCTTTCCGACAGATGCATGATATGAGGTTGGGGTTCGACGTCTAGTGGTCCGCCTTTCCACGGTTGGTTTTACAGTGGTCTCGTAGTGTCTTAAAGAGTCCTTGGCTATGCCGACTCGGGGATGCTTCGTATGTCATGTGCACTGCCTTGTACATGATGGTGCTATACGATCGAGCCCGTGTGGGCCCCACCACGAAAACTTCGGATGAAATCTCTATCATATGTTTGTTCTGGCTTATTCTGCGAGCCAATCCTTTGTTTTGTTTTATGTTGTGGTATTCGAGTTGCTTCGAAGTCAAGTGTTGATTCAATACCTTATTCTAAGCGGTGTTCTCATATTTCTATGTGAATATTAATCCTTCTTGATCATCGAGGTTGCCATGTTAATTCCTTTTCCAACGGACGTGTTTCTCTTCAAGTGCATCCGATCATTTCAACATTCGCAAGATCATCCCTCAGGTTTTTTTTCTCAACGGTGTTCGTTTCATCCGACCCAAGTTGCCTTTGTTTTCCCACCCTCCCACCCTTTTTCTTGAAACACTCAGATTTCTTAATCAAGTATCCATCTTATGGATGTGAAGTCTCTTCATTCTTATCCTCCATGTTCTTAACCGGTGATTTCCCATGAAGATACTAACAGAGCTTCAAGTTCATCCGTCTTTGTTCTCATTTTCTTCTCCGGTGGATTCAATTCAAGCTTTCAGTGTTGATCGTATTCTTTTCCTTGTTTCAAATGATTTCTCATGTCGGTGCATCTCTTAATCATCCACCTCTTGCTATTCATGTTATCTGGAGTGCTGAAGATATCTCAGAAGATTCGCATTTCATTCCCAATCCGTTCAAGCTATCTCGAGGTTTTTATCTCTTTTGAGCCATTTAATTCAACCGGCGCAATCTTTCTTTTAATCATGCAACGGTGTATCTTTTGAGTGGGCCCTAACCCACAGGTTTTTTCCCAGGATCTTACCTAACTCTTCTAATTCTTCCCGGAGCTTCTCAAATTCATTTCAAAGTTTGACATAAGAATGAGTTTTCATCAGTCATATGTCTTTCTCCAAGATCTTTCAAATTCTTTTCATCGTTGGTTCAACCTTTCTAATTTTCATTCCGGAGTGCCTCAACAACTCATGGTGGTGTTTCTCATCGTCATTCTCAACATTTCAAGATCAAGGTAGAAGAATTTCTCTTGAATCTTGGTCCGTTCTCTTGAAGATTCATGGTTCTAACTTGTTTCCATCCTCTCAAATTGTTTCCAATCGCGCAATTCTTTTCACCCATCCGGAGCAATTCATAAGTCTTTTCATTTCTTGATCATCCAAAGGCCATCATTTCAAAAGATTTCTTCGTTCTAAGTTTTCAGCTTCGTTCTCCAATTATTCTAAATTGATGTCTCTTCGTTCATCTCCATATTCTCCCGGTGCATCGTTCAAGTATCCTCTAGTCAGCTCGTGATCTATTCGTTCTCATGTATCTAAATTCCCTCGAGTATTTTCGCGCGTTCTTTAATTCTTATGGTGTTTCGTCCTCTTTTCTTCAATTGTTTTCAATTCTCGCGGTGGTTCGTTCAAGATTTCTCTTCCTTCGTTATCATATCAATTTATTCATTGTTTCAATCCTACCGGTGGTTCGTTGAAGACTTTTCTCAAGTTTGCGCTATATCTATCTTAATCCTTTCTACGAGAATAAGTAGCATGCCAAATCCGTTGCTTGTCATCAATCTAAATTGGTGAAGGATACGCGTAATGTAATTCTTATTCTTGTTTCCTCCAAGTGGTTAATTCCTTCTTCCGGAGTTCGTTCATGATATCAAATTCTCGGTTCCAAGTTGTTCATCTTTTCTTTTCGGAGCTCCAAGTTATTTCAATTATATCATTTCAAAGCTTCATCTAATCATTGCAAGGCTTCTCCCGGAGTTCTTTTCAACTTTCCCTTTCGTTTGATCATTCTTTTATTACCGGAATTCCTCATCGAGGCTCTACATGGTGCTTCGTCAAGGATTCCTTTCTTTCTTCAATTGTTCGTCAAGATTTCTCACAGAGTTAAGATCCGCCAAGCTATACTCTAAAATAAACATGGTGTTCAACACATGTTTTGTTTTGTGGAGTCCAAGCATTCTTCATCTTGCATTCTAGAGTGCAATTCGTTCTACCTTATCATTTGAGGTGGTGTTATGTCATTCTTGACAATTTGAGTTCGCGTTTCATGATTCACATGTTGTCAAGAATGAGATATTTTAAATCCACCAATCTCTTCGTTGGATTTATCTTGTGTCATGTTTCACCTAAAGCCTTCCCTAAGGAATGTTGCTATTATGGTGCTTTTCAATGATCCAAGTTTTCTCATATCCTCTTGGTGAAAGAAGTTTTTCATCTCGTTGGTGTTATCAATTATATTAGTTGTTTCCGTAGTGGCAGAATTTCGCCTCTATCTTGAGAAGTTTTCCATAAGCCCACAACAAGCTTGTTCTTTTCATTGTTGATTTCCCAACAACTCCGTTATAACCTTCTTGGAAGGATGCTTTCCAAGCTCATTTGTGGCAGAAGTTGTCATTTTCTTCTCCATTCTTTATTCCAAGGATCTATCTTCTATTATTTATTTCTTCCGGAGGCATGGTGATGTTGCTCTCTTCACTCATCATCTCGATTTGTGAGGACCGTGTTCTTTTCGTGCTTATCCATTTCCAACCGGAGTGTCGTGCCCTCTTTTCAAGTTCTTCCCATTCTGTCAAGTTTTTCCTCCCTTCTCAACCGGAGTGCTGTCTGAAATCTTTCTTACCCCTTGTGCCATTCTTTCATTAGTTCCGGAGGCAATGTGTTGTTAATTTTATCGAGTATCCTCTCATCTTGTAAAGTTCATGTTCAATTCCTTCCATTTACAGTCGGAGTGCTGTCCAAATTATATCATTCTTATTCCTTCTTTATCTTGTTTTAACCGGAGTGTTGTGTCTATCATTCCTCTTCTAACCGGAGTCTTATCCAGATGCTTTCATTTTGCCAAGTTCAAATTCTATTCTTTTCATTTCCTACCGGAGCGTTATCGTAATTGATCACTATCGTTCCTTGTACATCTCGTTTCAACCAGAGTGCTTGCATGTACTTCTCGTCCATTGTTCTCGTCATTCATAGCTTTGCAAACTCCAAGGTTCACATGGAGTTCCTTGTTTCTCTTTTCTACCGTGTGCTTTCATATTCCTTTTGATCCGTTAAGCTCTTGTTCCATATTCTTCAACCTACATAGGTTCTCGCGATGTTCCTTGTTCCTCTTTGATAACTAAGTGTTTTCAACTTTGTTCGTCTTCGTTGTATTGTTTCCTTCAATCTGTTCAATCTTCCAAGGTGCTTTGGTTTCACTCGTTTGTACAAGAAGCAACTTAGTTTTACCTCTTCTCTTCGTCTTTCGCTTTTCTCCGGTGCCATCCTAGATCTCGGGACGAGATCCTCTCATAGTGGTGGAGTGTTGTAACGCCCCGAGACCGACGCTCCAGATGTCTTCCTTGTTTTGCATGCTAGTTGTGTCATTTATTTGTTTGTTTCAATTCATCATCGCATTGCATCTGCATGTTTTCATAAAAACTCGTAGCCGTTCATAGTTGCCACCTCTCTCCTTGTCTCCGTAGCATGTTGTCGGACCGTTTGTCTTCTTTGACCATTCTCAGTCCAACCACACACTTGGCCTCGTCCGCTTAACCCCTCTCTGCACATCCCGCAAACCCCTCGCGTGCGCGTCCGAAACTTCTCCAAACCCGACCCGGCAGTCATGACCATTGGGTCCGGATCATCCCCAAACATCTACAAAACATCTCCGTTTTCTTATTTGGACTCCATAACCTATTTTTTTCCGTCCGTCCGATTACGAACGGAGGGACGAGATAGCCCCTAGCCTAACCCACCCGCTATATATATTAGTCTAAACCAAGACCAAATCCCTAGTTTCTAGGGATCCTCCTAGCCGCCGCCGCCACTCTCTCCCGCATCTTCATCGGGATCCTCCCAGATCCAATCCCCACCACCACAGCCCGACTCTCCCTCGATTTCCCGATTCGGCCAACCATCTCCTCCCCTCGATCCACCCAACCCTGCAACCGAGGTCCCGAGCTCCTCCTGTTCGATCCCTCCCCGAGCATCTCGTGCTCGATCTTCACTACAGCCGGTGCTCAAGCCCCACGCCGCCCCTCCAGTTCGTCTGCCGACGTCCCCGATGAGCTGCACCTTCGGCGATCCACGACCAGGCCAGCTCCTCGCGACCCTCTCTTTCCGTTCCCTCTTCCCTACATCTCTCCCTCCCTAATCTCTTCATCTCTTTGTACCTCAACAGGAGCTCCAGCGCCATGGCCATCCCGAGCTCGGCCTGCGCAGCTCGGAGACTCCAAGCGCCCTCGTTCCAGCAGTCCAGGAGGATGCGGCCGTGACCGTGCTTCATCCCGCGAACCCGCCGGCGACCTCGACCTTCAGGCCACCCCGACGCGCCCCTGCCTCCTTGACCTCCTAACCCCCCTCACGCCCAAGCCGCACGGGAGACGAGCACCCCGCAGCAGCGCCCGACCCCGCGCTCGTCTCTTCGCCCGGACGGCCACCTCGTCCGCATCTACCTCGCCATCGCCGGAGTTTCAAGCTGCGTCGCTGCGTCCTCTGCTTCATCCTGCTGCTGCCCGTTCCCCTGCATCATGAACGAGATGACGACGAAGCTGCCCTCCTGCGTTGACCACGCCCCGCTCGAGTGCTCGTGCTGGGCCTGCCAAGCCGCCTCTTCGCTAGGCCCAGCGTGCCCTCCTGTAGGCCTCCCTCTCCACCAGCCGGCCCGCGAGGCCTGGTGAGCAGCCCCCGTCCTCTGTTTGCTCCTGTTGGGCCAGCCGGTTTCGGCCCGATAGTATTTTTTCCCGACCTGCGAATTTCCTTTTATCCTGTGAATTACAGTTTTGCAGAAAAACCCTCAAACATCATGCATATAATAACTCATTAACCGTGCATCTTATGTAAATAATTTATATATGTAAAATGCTCAGAAATTTGTGTAGTTTAATAATATGTCACTTTCACCCATGTTTAAATTGTTTAACGTGCTGTTTGTTTAAATTTGCATAAATGCCATGTTAAAATGATTTATTTCATAACTAATTAACCGTAACTCGGAATTTAATAAACTTTATATGTAAATGGGGTAGAAAAATGCATAGATTAACATGTTGCACTTTATTTTACTGTTTAACAACAATAAAATATGATTTTAGGCAGAACAGTACCAAATCTAAAATATGCACATGAGGATTTTCCGGAATTGTTGTTGGTTGTTTCCGGCCCCATTTAACTTGTTTAAATAGTTGGTTTACTTATGCTTCACCTTTTGCCATGTTTAACAACATTTAATAATTTTGGGTACATAACAAGAGAGAAGTAAATAATTGAATGTGGTGTTTTGCCAATATGCAACTCGTTGCATATTGAGCTCCATTTAATTTGTAGTATTGTTTGTTGCACTTTGCCATGCCATGCATATTTATACCGGACATGCATCATACTTGTTTTTGCATCATGCCATGTGTATGTGGTGGTTGTTTACTATGTTGTTTGTTTCTTTCCGGGTTGCTTCTCTCGTTAGCTTCGGTTTCGTTCCGGAGTTGCGAGGTTTCGTTCGACTTCGTCCGTTTGTCTTCTTCATGGACTCGTTCTTCTTCCTAGCGGGATTTCAGGCAAGATGACCATACCCTCGAAATCACTTCTATCTTTGCTTGCTAGTTGTTCGCTCTATTGCTATGGCGCGCTACCTACCACTTGATATATCATGCCTCCCATATTGCCATGTCAAGCCTCTAACCCACCTTTTCCTGGCATACCGTTGTTTGGCTATGTTACCGCTTTTGCTCAGCCCCTCTTATAGCGTTGCTAGTGGCAGGTGCCGATGATACCAGTGCAGATGACGTAGCCAAGCTCAAGTGGGAGTTCGACGAGGAACTTGGTCGTTACTTTGTTTCTTTTCCTGTTGATCAGTAGTGGAGCCCAGTTGGGACGATCGGGGATCTAGCTTTTGGGGTTGTCTTCTTTTATTTTGGTTTCGTAGTCGGACCTATGTGTTTATCTTGAATGATGTATGAATTTTATTTATGTTTCGTGTGAAGTGGCGATTGTAAGCCAACTCTTTATCCCATTCTTGTTCATTACATGGGATTGTGTGAAGATGACCCTTCTTGCGACAAAACCACAATGCGGTTATGCCTCTAAGTCGTGCCTCGACACGTGGGAGATATAGCCACATCGTGGGTGTTACAAGTGGCGAGGAGGACACACTCACGCTCCTGCGGTCGGGGCTCGGTCTCGTCCTCCGGGAGCCGCGCGGATCCATGGGGGATCAATCCCTCCTCGGCCAGATCGTCGATGTCGTCCTGACGAATTGTCGACCGGATCCAGTCGCCCTGGATCAAGCCATGCGGCAGGCCGGACCTTGACGAAGATCCACCCCGGCTGGACTTCTTCCCCTTCGCCTTCGCCGTCGCCTTCTTCGCGTGCTCCAAGGCCACCGTCTTCTCCTTCCCCATCGCAGCGAGCGGAGCTCGAACAGAAAGGCGGCGCTGGGGCAGGAACGGATGTAGTGGAGAAAACAGAGAACGAAGAGGAAGAATGGGAACGCATTGTTCAAAAACCCCCGTCCGACGCCTTATATGAGGTTGCTTCCGAGTGACTGACCTGTGGATCCGGGCGATCATATCAAATCCCGCAACAGTCGCGCGCGCTATACATGGCGAAAAAGGTGGCGCAGAAATTGAGGCGGCCCTGCCTAATCCAGCCCGATTACTGCGGCTTCCTCCGCCCCGCGCGCTTCCCAAAATTTGAATCCCGCGAGATCCGCGGGCGACAGAGCAACCTGTCAGACTGAAGATTTCTTCCATATCAATGCTCGAGGCTTTTTGGTAAAGTTCACTCGACAAAACCAAGAATGGATCAAGGCGACTGAAAAAGAAGTTGATGTTACCATTTTGATTCAACTATCCCCACAAGACACTTCCGAAGCGCGAAAGTTGAATCGGAAGTATTCAACTCCTTCTCCACTCAAACCCTGAACCATTCGGGGGCTAGTGATGAAGCTATGTACCTAGGGTAGGGTCATAGGCCTGACCTAGACACCCTTCCCAAGGACATCACCCTAAAGTCAGAAGCATTCGAAGGGTACCATCATCCACTCGACCGGGAACATTCCACTCGGAAGAATCGCTATCACTCGACCGTAACAGGAACCACTCGACATATAGAAGATCTAAAGTCACTCTGCACAGCAACGATCGGGTGTTTACTCATAGGCTTAATGATCATTTATAACACTTTATTATAGATGTTACCTATAACGCTCTCTCTTTATGTACATTGAACCCTGTGAACGGAGGGGAGCTGGGGTCCTGGCGCACTCTATATAAGCCACCCCCTCCTCTAGGACAAGGGTTCGCACCCCCTGTAACACACACACGTATAATCTAGTCGACCGCCTCCGGGCTCTGAGACGTAGGGTTGTTACTTCTTCTGAGAAGGGCTTGAACTCGTAAAACTCGTGTGTACAACTTTGCCATAGCTAGGATCTATACCTATCCCCCATTCTACTGTCAATCTTAGATCCACGGCCCCAACCCATTTTCTAAAGACATAATATGGTTATATCATCTCATCCTGTTCACATAGTCATCATATTTTGAATTATGTCATTCTATCCGTGAATTATATCATGCCATCATGTTTCCATCGACGACATGTTTGTGATTTATGGCATGCCAACCACTTTAATAGACACATCGTATAGTTATATCATGTCATCCTGTTTACATAGTCATCATATTTTGAAGTATGTCATTCTATCCTGTTTAGTTAGCCAACATACATGTGAAATTGTGTCATGCTATCATGTTTAATTAGCCATCATATATGTGAAATTATGTCCTGCTATTCTGTTTGGTTAGACAACATAAATGTGAATTATTTCATGCCCTGTTTTCTTCCCTACTATCCATTGCACCTGTCTATCTTACAATGTCTGTACATTCAATTACTTTTCTTGTTTATCAGCCATTTCAATTGGAGGGGGTGATGGCAATTTCTGTGGGAGTAAAAACACGGTCTTCAGAAAAGATCGTGCTACCTGTTGATGGAGATAGAACCACGGTTGTAATTTCCCAAGAACCAGCCCCATCACACATAACCCAGACTCACGCAGATTGTACCCCTACCCAGTTGGACAGAGAACCAGCTACACCCCTTCTAACCCCAACCCCAGCTGATAGTAACCCAGTTCCCATTGACACAGCACCGTCTCCACCACAGAGCACCCAAACACGAGCAGTTAGTAAGGCAACTGCAGTGCCCAAAGCACGAGGACCACCACTCCGAACCCCAAGTCAACGCTTAAAGCAGATGAAGAATTGTTCTCAGGTCAGGTTCCGTAGCTATGGTTCATACTACTTTGCTCTTGCATCACTGTATTTACTCATACCAACTAATTTCAAATTTGAAGGATGCAATTGAAACTCCAATGGCGCAACAGGTATGTTTTAAACCTGTTTCTTTAACGTGTTTGCTTTTGTAACTTGCTCTATGTTGATTTCAGTTTCAATTGAAGTGTTGTTATTGCCATGCACATTAGAAGTTATGTTCTCATGCCATGCACATTAGAAGTGTTGTTATTGTTGTGTAGTTTCCCACACTTATATTCTGTCTATGCTGCTTTGTCTTAAATAGATATGATTCGAACTGTATCTGTCTTGATTTGGCAACATAAACTAGAATGATATAGACCATACAGTGACCATACTAGATAGATATATGTTTGTTTCATGCTGTTATCCTGTCCACCTTACTACTGAACTGGTTTACCAAAATGAGTTTCATATACTACATTGTAAACCTGTGATGTGTTTGTTTGTTTTCTCTTTTAGAACACGAATAAAATATTGGAGAAGAGTACCCCGTTATGCAATGGTAAAGGAAGTAATGCAGATAAGGTTCAAGATAGTGAGACATCCCTGTTGGTCTCCAAGAAAGCTGATAAAAACTATATTGAAGACACTGAGACAACCCCAAAGTCCTGTCTTGATGTAGTGTTCGAGTTACTGGCTACTACTGCTGGCACCAGCTCTTCGAACTCGCTGCATGAATCAGTTCGGCTTCTTGAGTCTCAACTTCAAGTTGAAAGACATCGATCAGATGTTATGCGACAGGAAGCCGAAGGACTTAGGAAGTCCCTGCAGAATTCAGATGCATACTTTCTGGTGCAACAGCAAGTGCTAGAGGATTTAAGCGCCAAACAAGAGAAAGTTAATAAGCTTGCTAAGCATCTTGCCAGCATTATGGGTACCCAGGATATTGCTTATTGAGCTCTTCTGAAGTGGTTTCAGTTCTGGACTTGTTTTGCTACGGCGTTTATATGCTGCTTTGTTCCCTATATTTGCACTGGTGGCGAACTTTGATGCCCAGTGGATGTAATATGTGTAATAGCCATGATAGCCTAGCATAAGTTGCTTGCTTATTTATTTCCTTATTGTCTTGTTTATTTGTTTTCTTGTAGTCAGTGCAGTTCTTTTTCCCTGGTTTGCTAGTGGCCGCAATAACCTATTTTTTAAAACTAGGCCACATTAACCATGGGCTACATATTTACTGTAGTTAACATGGGCCTCCTACGGGTCATAGAAACAATGGGCCTTCTAAGGGCCATAGAAACAATGGGCCTTCTATGGGGCGTAGAAACAATGGGCCTTATACGGGCCGTAGACACAATGGGCCTTCTACGGGCCGTATGATCGGTTGGCCAAACATGGGCCAATAACAGACCAAATTATGTCCGTAAATGGGCTAGAGATGAAATCGTCCGTTCATGGGCCGACCATAACGGGTCGTTGTTAATCGGCCGTATTTGATGACGCTATGAAACCGACCCAACGTATTAACGAGCCGATTGTAACCACGGGCTGAATTTGGCCCACAAGCAGAAAATGACAGTAACGGGCCAAAAGTAAACGAATGCTGGAAATGAGCCCAAGAATAAATGGGCCCTGAGAAGGTCGAAAGATAACATGGGCTGGAAACGGCCCAACGTAATAATGGGCCGTTAATGGGTATAAAGTGATACACTGTTCATTACGGGCCAGTTTTACCACGAGCCGTTAATGGGCCGAGGGTTACTAAGGGCCTCATATGGGCCGAAAGACGTCATGGGCCATACATGGGCCGGAAGTTAAAATGGGCTGGAATTATATTGGATGGCCCAGATGACGCTACTGGGCCTAATCCGGATAGGTCGTAAACGGGCCCTGGGTTAGCGGGCTGTAAATGGGCTATATGCGAACAGGCCGTTAACAGGCTTGCCGTGGGCCGGCACGCCACCTTTTGAACAAGTCAAACGGCCCGACCTTTTCACAGGAATGAGCCTCTGTTGGGCCGTGCCACGTGTCGACGTATCATAGGCGCTTTGGGTCCAATGAGCGGATGACATCTGTCCCAACGGTGAGCCGACACATGTTTCTTGATGAGGACATGTACCTAGGGTAGGGTCACATGCCTAACCTAAATACCCTCCCCAAGGACATCACTCTAAAGCCAGAAGCATTTGAGGGGTACCATCACCCACTCAACCAGAAACATTTCCACTCGGAGGAATCAAGATCACTCGACCGTAACAAGAAACACTCGACGGACAGAAGACCTAAAGTCACTCTACACAGCAACGGTTGAGCATTAACTCCTAGACTTAATAGCCATTTATAACACTTTATTACGGACGTTACCAGTAACGCCCCCCTCTTGATGTACCTTAAATCCCTTGTAACGTGGGCTGGTCGGGGTCCTGGCGCACTATATAAGCCACCCCCCTCCACATGCACAAGGGTTCGCACCCCCTGTAACACACACACATATAATCCAGTCGACCGCCTTCGGGCTCCGAGACGTAGGGCTATTACTTCCTCCGAGAAGGGCTTGAACTCGTAAAACTCGTGCGTACAACTTCTCCATAGCTAGGATCTTGCCTCTACATCCCTACCCCCCATTCTACTGTCAGACTTAGAACCACGACAGTTGGCGCCCACCATGGGGCAGGTGTCTTAGCGACTTGTTGGAGAAGTTGCAATTGTTCCGATCCCCATCAGCATGGTTACAGGCGGAGGATTGTCCGAGGGCCGCGAGATCCATCTCGGCACGCTCGTGTTCATCGCCGACGACTCCGCTTGGCTCCAAGAAGCTCCACTCGACGTCGAGGCGCTCCCTGTCCGCGGGGCAACGCACTTTCGCGCGTGCGTCTGCGTCGTCCTCCTGCGGCAGCCGTAGACCCAGTATCGGTCGGCTCCGGGGCGTCTTCACTCCCTGCTGCCCGCCGGCACAAGCGTTCCGGTCGGTCGAGGCTCTAGCGGTGGGTGAGGCACGCGGTGGCTCACCAGTCGGCCACCCCCCAAGTCGCGGCAATCGAGCCCGACGAAACTCTCTACGGCCTGTTCGACTGGCTCCGTTGAGACCGCATCCGAGTGCGACTGCAGTGACCCCGCGGCGGAAGTCCTGATGGTCAACGGACCGCGCAGTACTCCTGGCTTCCCCCAAGACGACGGTGGTGATGGCGAAGGCGATCTGTTGCGTGTCCACGAGGAGTACCGCCCCGAGCCCCTCTCTTCACAGCAGAGGGAAGAGCTTCGCCGCCATAACATGGATGCACTTCACACTCCTATCGTTGGAGAAACCCCCGAGGCCCGGGCCTTGGAGGAGGTGCGCCTGGCCAACTTGGCTGGGCGCACTCGACTGGAGAATCTCCAGCACGCGCTCGACGAGCGTGCTCGGCAGCGAGTTCCTGAATCCAGTCGATGACAACTTTTTCTGCCTCCCACCCAGGTATATCGAACTCCGATCCAGAATCTCACAGCTGCTGCCCGAATAGCAGAGTCGATTCAGCCTTCCCAGTCGGAGGCTGGTAGGGGTTTGATGCAAATCCGAGCTTTGCTCCGGGCGGCGGGGGAGCAGAACACAGCAGCGTCACAGTCTCGGAATAGGATTCATAGTAGATCTGTAATGGCAGACACAGTTCAGTCGGCTCACAGCCCGAGATCACGTCCAAGGCGTGAGGGATGTGGAGATCGACAGGATCAGTACAGAAACCGTGAGCAGTATGATCGTCGTCGAGTACCCACGCCTCCCCCAAGGAGTGGGTCATACGCGCCTCAGCAACACGATGACAGGCGCCCTCACAGTGGTGTGCGAAGGATTCCAGCCGACCCCCGGGAGCCGGGCTTTGACGCGAGATACATTCTCGTTCAAGGTCTGGTTGACAGGAACAGAGCACACAGAGATGGCCACGATAGAGATTACCCGACCGGCAGCAGGGTGCATGTTTCAGGTCCCAAGTGTTTCAGCAGAGCCATCAGAGCAGCAGTGATTCCTCCCAACCTCTGGTTGGCGACTGGAGTCAGCAAGTTCACTGGTGAGTCCAAGCCTGACACTTGGCTTGAGGACTACTGAGTGGCTGTGCAGATTGGTGGTGGCAATGATGAAGTGGCCATGAAGCACCTTCCTCTGATGTTAGAGGGCTCGGCCAGAGCGTGGTTGAATCAGTTAGCACCTGGCAGTATTTATAGTAGGGAAGAGCTTGCCCGAGTGTTTGTCAGAACATTTGAAGGTACATGCAAACGGCCAGCAGGGCTAACAGAGCTACAGTCTTGTGTGCAGAAGTCGAATGAAACTTTGAGAGATTATATCCAGAGATGGATCACGTTACACCACACGGTGGAGAATGTGTCTGATCACCAAGCAGTTTGTGCCTTCAAGGAAGGCGTCAAGTATCGAGAATTGAATCTGAAGTTCGGTCGGACCGGAGATATGTCTCTGAGTCAAATGATGGAAACTGCCACCAAGTATGCTAACGGTGAAGAGGAGGATCGGCTCCGGAGTGGCAAGCACAAAACAGTCGCCCACGATACCGGGGGAGGGAACTCCAGTCGGAAGCAGAAGCGTAAAGCCGAGCCAGCTGCTCCCGGAGAAGCCTTAGCCGTGACTCAAGGAAAGTTCAAGGGGAAGCCCAAAGGGCCATGGAACCCCGAGAAAGTAAAAGATCAAGATGGAAATGATGTGTTGGGTTTACCATGCCACATTCACACCAAAAAGGATGAGGAGGGTAATCTCATTTATCCGAAACATACCACTCGACAATGTCGGCTCCTAATCCAGCAGTTCCGAGAGAAACAACCCAAAGAAAAGGAGAAAGAATCGGACAAAGTTGAGGATAAGGAAGAGGACGATGATGGTTACCCCCACGTCAATTCCACTCTGATGATTTTTGCTGATGTGGAGAGCAAGAGTCGACTGAAAGTCATCAACAGAGAAGTGAACATGGTCGCTCCGGCGACGCCCAGTTATTTGAAGTGGTCCCAGACTGCCATTACATTCGACCAGTCTGATCACCCGACACACATAGCCACCCCTGGGAGGCAAGCGTTGGTGGTCGACCCAGTGGTCGAAGGCACTCGGTTGACTAAGGTTCTGATGGATGGTGCCAGTGGCCTGAATATACTGTATGCGGAGACCCTGAAAGGAATGGGCATTCCGATGTCCAGACTCAGTGAAAGCAATATGAGTTTCCATGGGGTTATTCCTGGCAAGAAGGCTGAGTCACTCGGCCAGATCGCCCTCGATGTGGTTTTCGGTGATTCCAAGAATTATCGCAAAGAAAAGTTGACGTTTGAAGTCATCGATTTCCAGAGTGCTTATCATGCTATTCTGGGCAGGCCGGCTTATGCACGTTTCATGGCTCGGCCATGTTATGTTTACCTCAAATTGAAGATGCCTGGTCCTAAAGGAGTGATCACTATCACTGGTAATCGGAAGAAGGCAGAAGAGTGCTTTCAGAAGGGCTCAAAGATCGCCGATGCGCAAATGGCAGTAGTGGAATTGCAGGAGTATCAAAAAAATGCAGATCCGAGTGATTTGTTGCGAGCTAAGAAGCCTGCCACAGATTCAGCATTTCAGTCGTCTGGTGAAACGAAGCTGATTCATATTCACCCGACCGATCCCAATGCTGCTCCGACTCACATTTCGACAACACTCGACTCCAAATAGGAAGAAGCGCTCATCCAGTTCCTCCGTGAGAACTGGGACATCTTTGCATGGAAACCTTCTGACATGCCGGGTGTTCCCAGGGGGCTGGCTGAGCACCGTTTGCGAGTCGACCCAAAAGTGAAACCAGTCAAAGAACATCTTCGACGGTCCACCGTACAGAAGAGAAAAGCAATCGGCGAAGAAGTGGCTCGGCTCCTAGCAGCTGAGTTTATCTGAGAGATTTACCACTCCGAGTGGCTAGCCAATGTTGTCATGGTCCCCAAGAAGGACGACTAACTCCGCATGTGCATTGACTTCAAGCATATCAATCGGGCCTGCCCGAAAGATCACTTTCCTCTCCCCCGCATCGATCAAATAGTCGACTCGACTACAGGGTGTGAGCGCTTGTCCTTTTTGGACGCCTATTTCGGGTATCATCAGATCCGACATTATGGACCCAATGAGATAAAAACAGCTTTCATCACTCCATTTGGGTGCTTCTGTTATGTCACCATGCCATTCGGCCTGAAGAATGCTGGAGCCACATTCATGAGGATGATTCAGAAGTGTTTACTCACTCAAATCAGTCGGAATGTGAAAGCATACATGGATGACATTGTGGTCAAGTCACGTAAAGGTTCCGACCTGTTGGCTGACCTTGCTGAAACTTTTGCCAACCTCAGAAGGTATGATATCAAGCTTAATCCATCAAAGTGCACATTCGGGGTTCCGGGCGGAAAATTACTCGGTTTCCTCATTTCCGAATGGGGGATCGATGCTAAACCAGAGAAAGTTGGTGCCATTCTCCGAATGAAATGCCCTGTGCATGTGCACGATGTCCAGAAGCTTACAGGTTGTTTGGCCGCCTTGAGTCGATTCATTTCTCGCATCGGTGAAAAGGCATTGCCTCTTTACTGACTGATGAAGAACTCTGATAAGTTCGAGTGGACTCCTGAAGCTGATGCAGCATTTGCAGAGCTCAAAGCCCTGCTTTCCACCCAGCCGGTGCTTGCTGCCCCAATCAGCAAAGAGCCTTTACTGCTTTACATTGTAGCCACTGGACAAGTCGTCAGTACAGTACTTACGGTCGAGCGGGAAAAAGAAGGAAAAGCCTATAAAGTTCAGCGCCCAGCATATTATGTTTCTGAAGTTTTGACTCCATCAAAGCAAAGATATCCACATTATCAGAAGCTTATTTATGGGATTTATATGACCACGAAGAAGGTTGCACATTATTTCTCTGACCACTCCATTGCAGTCGTCAGCGACGGTCCATTACCAGAGATTCTGAACAACAGAGATGCAACTGGTCGAGTGGCAAAGTGGGCGATTGAACTCCTTCCCTTGGATATTAAGTTTGAGGCAAAGAAAGCTATCAAGTCCCAAGCAATAGCAAATTTCCTCGCTGAGTGGATCGAACAGCAACTGCCGACTCAAGTCCACTCGGAGCACTGGACCATGTTCTTTGATGGTTCCAAGATGTTGAATGGTTCCGGTGCTGGGGTGGTACTAGTATCCCCCCAAGGAGACAAGCTCAGATATGTTCGCCAGATTCACTTTGATTCCTCCAATAACGAAGTGGGATATGAAGCACTCTTATATGGGTTACGTATGGCCATCTCACTCGGCGTCCGTCGCCTCATGGTCTACGGCGACTCAGATTTGGTAGTCAATCAAGTGATGAAGGAGTGGGACGTCAGAAGCCCAGCTATGACTGGTTACTGCAATGCGGTGAGGAAGTTGGAAAAGAAGTTTGAGGGGTTAGAGCTCCATCATATACTCCGACTGAAAAATCAAGCAGCCGATGATTTGGCAAAGATAGGTTCCAAGAGGGAAGCCATTCCCAGCAACGTGTTTTTGGAACACATTCATACACCTTCAGTTCAAGAAGATCCTTTCACTGAAGAGCCCCCGCAGCCTAAGAGTGCCATAGATCCGCCTGAAGTCGAAGTCCCAGCCGTGGTCGACCTGATCATGGAGGTTTTGGTTATCACTCCCGACTGGACAGTGCCATACATTGCGTATATCCTTAGGAAGGAACTCCCAGGGGATGAAGAAGAGGCTCGACAGATCGTTCGTCGATCCAAAGCCTTTACTGTGATAAGAGGACAACTGTTCAGGGAAAGCGTAACCGGAGTTAGCCAGAAAAGCATAACACCAGAAGAAGGTCGAGTGATCCTCAACGACATCCACTTGGGGACCTGTGGTCACCATGCGTCCTCTAGGACCATTGTGGCCAAAGCATACCGAGCCGGATTTTATTGGCCACGAGCAAATGAAATGGCGAAAGATATAGTCGACAAATGTGAAGGCTGCCAGTTTTACTCCAATATGTCCCACAAGCCTGCGTCAGCCCTGAAGACTATTCCACTCGTCTGGCCCTTTGCTGTTTGGGGATTGGATATGGTTGGACCCCTGAGGACTGGTAGGAGCGGCTTCACTCATGTGCTTGTAGCAGTCAACAAGTTTACCAAATGGATTGAAGCCAAGCCTATCAAGAATCTTGAAGCCAGTACTGCCGTAAGCTTCATCAGCGAATTGACATTCAGATATGGAGTTCCGCACAACATCATCACTGACAACGGGTCGAACTTCGATTCTGATGAGTTCAGAGCCTTCTGTGCTTCCCAAGGCACACGAGTCGACTATGCTTCAGTCGCCCACCCCCAGTCGAATGGACAGGCAGAAAGTGCAAATGGCTTGATTCTCAAAGGACTGAAACCCTGACTGATGCGTGATCTCAAGCACGCAGCAGGCGCCTGGGTCGATGAACTTCCATCAGTTCTTTGGGGATTGAGGACAACTCCCAATCGGTCGACTGGCCGAACTCCATTCTTCTTGGTTTATGGAGCTGAAGCTGTTCTACCGGGTGACTTGCTTCACAATGCACCCCGAGTCGAGCTCTTCTCTGAAGACGAAGCAGAACAGGCCCGGCAGGACGCAGTCGATCTCCTAGAGGAGGAAATAGAGATGGCCTTAATACGGTCGACCATTTATCAGCAAGACTTGCGTCGATTCCACGCCAGAAACGTGAGGGGCCGAGCCTTTCAAGAGGGAGAATTGGTTCTTCGAGTGGATCAGCAGCCACACAAGCTCGGCCCTGCTTGGGAAGGTCCCTTCATTGTCACCAGAGTTCTCCTCAATGGAGCATACCATCTTTACAATGTCGAGCATCAGAAAGACGAGCCACGGGCTTGGAACGCGGAGCTGCTCCGCCCCTTTTATACTTAAGTACTCATTCGGATGAGATGTAATAAGAAATACATTTGTAGTTTGTTTATCAAAGACAAGAGCTTTACTGTCTTCCTAAATGGTTGTTGTTGCTTTTGTTTGCGTCTGAAATCCCCAGTGGGTGACTTCTCCGCGAATCCGTTTCGCCTAAAGTTTGAAAAATCCTACCGAGTGGTGAGCAAGCCTCTCACTCGGGGGCTTAGCCGCGAATCCGTTTCGCCTAAAGTTTGAAAAATTCTACCGAGTGGGGAGGAAGCCTCTCACTCGGGGGCTTAGCCGCGAATCCGTTTCGCCTAAGTTTGTAAAATCCTACCGAGTGGTGAGCAACCCTCCCACTCGGGGGCTTAGCTGCAGTCCAGTACTCACCTAAGTTTGAAAAATCCTACCGAGTGATGAGGAAGCCTCTCACTCGGGGGCTTAGCTGCAGTCCAGTGTTCACCTAAGTTTGAAAAATCCTACCGAGTGGTGAGCAACCCTCCCACTCGGGGGCTTAGCTGCAGTCCAGTACTCGCCTAAGTTTGAAAAATCCTACCGAGCGGGTGAGCAATGCTCCCACTCGGGGGCTTAGCTGCAGTCCAGTACTTGCCTAAGTTTGAAAAATCCTACCGAGCGGGTGAGCAACCCTCCCACTCGGGGGCTTAGCTGCAGTCCAGTACTCGCCTAAGTTCGAAAAATCCTACCGAGTGGTGAGCAACCCTCCCACTCGGGGGCTTAGCTGCAGTCCTGTACTCGCCTAAGTTTGAAAAATCCTACCGAGTGGGTGAGCAACCCTCCCGCTCGGGGGCTTAGCTGCAGTCCAGGACTCGCCTAAGTTTGTAAAATCCTACCGAGTGGTGAGCAACCCTCCCACTCAGGGGCTTAGCTGCAGTCCAGTACTCGCCTAAGTTTGAAAAATCCTACCGAGTGGGTGAGCAACCCTCCCACTCGGGGGCTTAGCTGCCGTCCAGGACTCGCCTAAGTTTGTAAAATCCTACCGAGTGGTGAGCAACCATCCCACTCGGGGGCTTAGCTGGAGTCCAGTACTCGCCTAAGTTTGAAAAATCCTACCGAGTGGTGAGCAACCCTCCCACTCAGGGGCTTAGCTGCAGTCCACTACTCGCCTAAGTTTGAAAAAATCCTACCGAGTGGTGAGCAACCCTCCCACTCGGGGGCTTAGCTGCAGTCCAGTGCTCGCCTAAGTTTGAAAAATCCTACCGAGTGGTGAGCAACCCTCCCACTCGGGGGCTTAGCTGTAGTCCAGTACTCACCTAAGTTTGAAAAATCCTACCGAGTGGTGAGCAACCCTCCCACTCGGGGGCTTAGCTGCAGTCCAGTGCTCGCCTATGTTTGAAAAATCCTACCGAGTGGTGAGCAACCCTCCCACTCGGGGGCTTAGCTGCAGTCCAGTACTCACCTAAGTTTGAAAAATCCTACCGAGTGGTGAGCAACCCTCCCACTCGGGGGCTTAGGTGCAGTCTAGTACTCGCCTAAGTTCAAAGCGCATCCCCATTCGCAAGGACGACGAGGTGCAAGTTGACTGCAACCTTCTCCTTCAGAGCTGCACCACAAGTACAACTTGTGCTCCATCCCTATCCGCAAGGACGACAAGATGCAGGTCGACTGCAACCTTCTCCTTCGGAGCTGTGCCACAAGTACAACATGCGCTCCACCCTTATCCTCAAGGAAGACAAGGTGCGGGTCGACTAGAGCATCAACCTCAGAGCTGCATCTCAAGCACAAAGATTATTCCGTGTGAAGAACAAATTCCACTCGAAGACAAATACAAGCATATTCAGAGATAAATCAAGTTCAGATAAATCCTAAAGTTCAAGACCACGGATCAAAGTACTCGGGCATTCAGCCCGAAGGAGTTTAGCGGTTACAATATCACTCGGCATTCCGAGACAAATTTAAGGCAGAGCATAAAAGTTTGTTCACTCCGCAGGAGGAGGGCTGGCAGGCTCGACGAATTCGTCCAGGTTGATCCCGTCAGCAATCCGAGTGACGGCAGCAATGAAAGTCTCCATGAAGGACTGGAAGTCGTGCCTCTTGGTGTTAGCAACTTTAATCGCCGCCAGCTTCTCTTCCCGAGCTTCTCGACAGTGGACGCGAACCAGAGATAGAGCCACATCAGCGCCGCACAGGGCAGAAGACTTCTTCCATTCTTGAATTCGACTGGGAGCTTCATTGAGCCGAGCCATCATAGACTCGAGGTCATTCTGAAGTGTTGCCATGGGCCAGAGAGCTGTGTCAATCCGCGACATCGCGACTTTGAGTCGGGCGAGATAATCGACAACACCAGTGATGCAGGATTCCAGACGGAGCATGTTCATGGCAGCTTCATCCTTCACTGGAGAGTTGATGGGGTCCAAGCTTGGTTCAATTCGCCCGGTCTCTTCCTCGAAGTCCCGGCAAAACTCTGCATACACAATTCAAGGGTAAGCCAATGATCATATGTCGAGTCGACAAGAACAAACCAGTCGGATCAAAAGAAACACCTTCAAGCATGACGAACAACTTCTTAGCAAGGCTTCCCAGATAATTCTCCAGATCGTTCCTCCTGCGGGCAATACCTTCCATCTTCTCGTTCAAATTTTCCTTGTCCTTCTTCAGGCGAGTCGCTTCCTTATTGGCTTCATCAAGGGCAGTTTTCAGCCTGGAGTTTTCTTCCTCCAATTTGCCGACTAAAGCCAACTTCTGTTCAGCGAGCGCAGTTTTCTCATCAGCTTTTTTCTGCGCGGTCGCCAGATCTTGATCCTTTTTCGCCAGAGCTTGGTTCAGTTTCTCTGAAAGAAATAATGTTGGATTCAGAAAAAGCAGAATGAAATCTGGTTCAGGGAAAACTCAGTCGACGGGTTTTCCTTACCAGCGGCGTCATCCTTGGCCTTCTGCAGTTCTGTCTTGGCCAGCTCCAGATCGAGGTTGAGTTGAATCTGCTGCTTCTCCAGGTCAGCAAAACGAGCTCCAAGATCACAAGATTTCTGCAACCAAAGAACAGGTCAGTCGACTGGTGAAAAGATTGGTTATTTCGGAGAGGTAAAAGGATAAAGCCAACAAATTCTAAGACTACTGCCGAATCAAACATCCAACAGTAGTCTCGGGGACTACACCCAGTGGGTGCACTTAGCGTCCCCCAGTGGTTCAGTTTACACTCGACAAGGCCTGTCCAGCATGAGTGCAAAAAAAAACCACTGATTCAAAGTTCCACTCGACATGGCCCGACCAGACCGAGTGAAGAAATTCAAATTCTGATGCTCAGACCATAGCCGACTGCCCGCAGTCAATTATGGTCTCGGGGACTACACCCAGTGGGTGCACTCAGCGTGCCCCCACTGGTCAAAAGATCTACATCCAGTGGGTGCACTCAGCGTGCCCCCACTGGTTCAAAGTTGCACTCGACATGGCCCGACCAGACCGAGTGAAGAAATTCAAATTCTGATGCTCAGACCATAGTCGACTGCCCGCAGTCAATTATAGTCTCGGGGACTACACCCAGTGGGTGCACTCAGCGTGCCCCCATTGGTCAAAAGATCTACACCCAGTGGGTGCACTCAGCGTGCCCCCATTGGTCAAAAGATCTACACCCAGTGGGTGCACTCAGCGTGCCCCCACTGGTTCAAAGTTCCACTCGACATGGCCCCACCAGACAGAGTGAAGAAATTCAAATTCTGATGCTCAGACCATAGTCGACTGCCCGCAGTCAATTATGGTATCGGGGACTGCACCCAGTGGGTGCACTCAGCGTGCCCCCACTGGTCAAAAGATTCAATTGACAACAACATTATCAGCTCAAAGTGCGAATCTGTTTAGTGCCAAATCAAAACACCCAGTGGGTGTACAGATGCAAGGCACAGACAGATGCAAAGATTCTTGGAAAGAAAGTTTTTAGGTACCATATCCTAACAGAACAAGCCAGAAGAGTCAGTCGACGATCTACTAACCTGGACGTTGCTCTGGAGAGCGGAGCTGGCATCATAAGCAGCTTGGCTGGCTTCCCGCACCATCTTCATCTTCTCCATCATAATGACCGCCTAGCGTATAGCCTCTTTTGCAGAACCCACTTGGTCCTCTGGGACGTGATGTGTAGCAAAAAGTGAAGGTGGATCGGTGGGAGTCTGTGCAGCTAACGAGGAAGGCCGAGCACTCGACAGCGGTATGGCAAAGGAGACGGAAGTCCGATTGGCATCGCCGACGTCCTGAATTACCGGTTCCGCCACCGGTGTCGATTGAAGCGTCTTGCCAGCAGACCTTTTCCTGTTTCTTCTCCCCAAGGGCCTCTGTGGCTCGTCCTCGTCATCGTCAGGGAGGTCAATGACGTTGAGGGCTGTAAAAAGATCAGTCGCCAAAGTTTCATCACCCGATTGGATATAGCACAATTCAATCGACAAATCGAAGACAAAATCACGAGGATTGTACCCGGATTGGAGGTCACCGCATCTTCCATTTCCTCATCCTCGTTCTTATAAGCAGAGGTCCCAGAGGTAGCGGCACTGCCAGTTTCAAGATTCATTCGGTCAAACCAAGGGAAAAATAAATAGCACAGAGCGTAGAGTAAAAGCGAAAGAAGAACACTCACGCAGAAGCAACAGGAACGTCAATTTTGATTCTCGGCAGCGCCTTCCGAGTCTTCTGCACTACAACCTTGGACTGCTTTGGAGCTTTTTTAGTTGGTGCCGGAGAGGACGTCCGAGGATGCTTCGACGACTGCCCGGTCTGAACGGTCGCCTTGTCACGGGCGCTCGCCGGGTCGTGAGTAAGTTTGGATCGCCTTTCCCTGCAGGGAGGAGAGTCGGCCTCTTCTTCGTCACTCGGGTCGTCGCTCTCCTCGTTCCCCTCTCCATCGGAATGCCACTCGCCGCTTTCACCTCCACTTGCCTCCCCATCCGGGTCCTGCTCCTGCTCTCCGTTGGGCATCGAGTACATTTCAGTAAGGGCCTAGAAGAAAACAAGCAAGACAAAGTCAGTCGGTGAAGCATAAACAGTTGCATGTTAAATCAAGATGACACTTGGTAATTCAGAATCGGACCTTGTCTGGTTCGTAGGATTGGTCAAGTGGAGGGATTCTCCTGGCTCCTCTGGGGTTATCCTTGTTGCCAGTGATACTCCTCAACCACTTCTCCACCGTATCATCGTCGACTTCTTCTGGGTGCACCCGAGTGGAATCTTCAATGCCCGAATACATCCACATCGGATGGTCGCGGGCTTGAAGTGGCTGAATGCGTCGTCTGAGGAAGACTTCCAGCAGATCCATTCCAGTTACATCCTCACAGATGAGATAGACCACTCGCTCAACCAGCACTTTCACCTCCGCTTTCTCCCCTGGAGTCACTTTCAAGGCGGAGGGCTTCTCTACGCGAGCCATAGAAAAAGGAGGAAGTCCAGTCGACTGACCTGGAGTCGGCTGGTCTTTGCAGTAAAACCAGGTCGACTGCCATCCTCGTACTGACTCAGGAAGAGTTATGGCTGGGAAAGAGCTCTTACCCCTCATCTGAATCCCAAGACCCCCACACATCTGGATCACCTGAGTCCTCTCGTCACTCGGGTTAGCCTTTTTGACCGACTGGGAGCAACACGTGAAAATGTGCTTGAAGAGACCCCAATGTGGTTGACAACCCAAGAAGTTTTTGCACAGAGACACGAAAGCAGCAAGATATATGATGGTGTTGGGGGAAAAGTGATGAAGTTGTGCTCCAAAGAAATTCAAGAAAGCCCGAAAAAAGGATGCAGAGGCAGAGAAAATCCACGGTCGATGTGAGTGGCAAGGAGGACGCACTCACCCTCGCGCGGTCGAGGTTCGGTCTCATCCTCCGGGAGCCACGTCGATCCGTGAGAAATCAGCCCCTCCTCCGCCAGATCGTCGAGGTCATCC
The DNA here is from genome assembly GCF_002575655.3 of Aegilops tauschii subsp. strangulata. Taxonomy (NCBI): domain Eukaryota; kingdom Viridiplantae; phylum Streptophyta; class Magnoliopsida; order Poales; family Poaceae; genus Aegilops; species Aegilops tauschii. Next base: position 425,089,499 of record NC_053036.3, on the reverse strand, counting down.
TGACTGATCGTCGACCGGATCCAGTCGCCCTGGATCCAGCCGCGCGGCAAACCGGACCGCGACGAGGATCCGCCCCGGCTGGACTTTTTCCCCTTCGCCTTCGTCGTCACCTTCTTTGCGCGCTCCAGAGCCACCGTCTTTTCTTTCCCCATCGCCGCGAACGGAGCTTGAGCGGAGCGGCGACACTAGAGGAGGAGCAGGCGCAGTGGGGAAAACTGAGAAGAGAGAAGAAGAATGAGGACGCACTGTTCAAAAACCCAGGTCCGACGCCTTATATGGGGTTGCTTCCGAGTGACTGACCTGTAGGCCCGGGTAATCTTATCAAATCCCGCAACAGTCGTGCGCGTGATACGTGGAAAAAAAGGCGGCGTGGGAATCGAGGCGGCCTTGCCTTATCCAGCCCGATTACTATGGCCTCCTCCGCCCCGCGCTTCCCGAAATTCGAATCCCGCGAGATCCGCGGGCAGCAGAACAACTTGTCAGACGGAAGATCTCCACCACATTAGCACTCGGACCTCTTCCAGCAAAAGTTCACTCGACAAAACCAGGAATGGATCAAGGCGACTGAAAAAGAAGTTGGTGTCACCACCTTGGTTCGTTGATCCAAAACAAGACACACCCGAAGCGCGAAAAATGAGTCGGAAGTATTTTCAACTCCTTCTCCACTCAAACCCTGATCCATTCGGGGGCTAATGATGAGGACATGTACCTAGGGTAGGGTCACAGGCCTGACCTAATTACCCTCCCCAAGGACATCACTCTAAAGCCAGAAGCGTTCGAGGGGTACCATCACCCACTCGACCAGAAACATTTCCACTCGGAGGAATCAAGATCACTCGACCGTAACAAGAAACACTCGACGGACAGAAGACCTAAAGTCACTCTACACAGCAACGGTCGAGCATTAACTCCTAGACTTAATAGTCATTTATAACACTTTATTACGGAAGTTACCAGTAACGCCCCCCTCTTGATGTACCTTAAATCCCTTGTAACGTGGGCTGGCCGAGGTCCTGGCGCACTCTATATAAGCCACCCCCTCCACATGCACAAGGGTTCGCACCCCCTGTAATACACACGCATATAATCCAGGCGACCGCCTCCGGGCTCCGAGACGTAGGGCTGTTACTTCCTCCGAGAAGGGCCTGAACTCGTAAAACTCGTGCGTACAACTTCTCCATAGCTAGGATCTTGCCTCTACATCCCTACCCCCCCCCATTCTACTGTCAGACTTAGAACCACGACATTTCCTCCAGCCAATGATGATTTTACACGTGGAAAATCCCCGTCGGTCGGGGCTGTTAACGGGTTATCGGATCCAAAACCAGACCCGATAGTTTAACGGCATTCCGTTACGGTGGATGCGGTCATAGCCCTAGAATTTGATTGCAAATAGTTGCACAAGCATCCATGCGTCATGTCTAAATTTCTTTGAAATTTGAAATGGGGATTGTCAAAACTCTAGCATCAAATGAATTCAACTAGGTTCAGTAAAGATATTTTCAATGAACCCAAATGCCCTTTAGAAAAGTTCATCATTTTTGTTAAAGGTGAAAACCTCTGCCAAAAATGATGCACATATTTCTAGGCCATTCTGGATTTTTGAATTAAATCATATGGTATTTGACTTTGGGCATTTAAATGCTATAATTATCTTAAATGCTCAATAATTCTGGAAACAGTTGAGGGCTATCGTAAATATTCAGAAGGTGCCCACAATTATTTATTGGATTTTTAGAAGTGCTCTGGTATTTTTAATAAAGCCCAAACAACTACAGAAAAATAGAAAACAAAAAGAGATAAAAAGGAGAGAGAGAGAGAGAGAGAGAGAGAGAGAGGAAACTACCTGGACCACCTACCTGCAGCTGCACCAGCCCAGCTCCTGTTCTGGCCCAGCCCACCAGGGGCAGCCTCGTCTTCTACCTCTTGCCAGTAGGCAGAGGAGAAGCTGGGCACGGCGCACGTGCGCGCCACCTCCACCCTGCTCGCCTGCCTCCTCGACGGCCTGGACACCTCTGGCGTTGCCACGCTGACCCCCTGGACCCGCCTCGACCGCTCCCCTCTCTCCCTGCCTTGCCTCTCTCGCTCTCTCTCCCGAAGCCAAGCGGAGCCGTCACCGCCGCTCACCGTTGCCGTGCCATGAGCCACCGCCTCGCCTCCCCGACGTATCCCTCGCTGCCGCCACGTCGTCCTGAAGCTCTGCGCCTACTCACGCAAGCTAGGGAGCCCCGCAACATCGCCGACGTCGTCGTGTTCATCATCGGGCGTCGGAGATTGTCGTCGCCAATTCGTCGTCCTCAGCGCATCCCCGAGCTCTCTGGTGATTCCTTCGGATCTGCTGTGAGCCACTGCGTCGATCCCCCTCTCCCCTAGCTCGTTTCCTTCCTCTAACGCCAATGCCCGTCGGAGCCGAGAGCTCTTCGCCGCCGTTCATGTCGCCGCCGTGGCCACTGTCACCTAGGGCCGCGACCGAGCACACCACCGTGCTCAGTGCAACGCCAGGACCCCAAAACCGCCACCTGTTGCTTCTGCCGTGCACTGAAGCATTGCAACCGCCAACTTCTGAGCTCCGGTCGCAGCCTTTGAGCTCGCCGCGGTCTTCTCCGGCCACCCCAGCTCCCGTCGTCTGCTCCATCAGCTGCGCGCGAGTAGCAGCTCTTCGTAGAGCCTCCCCACGCCCAAAACCATCGCCTGTGGGCTATTTCCAAAGCCCTCCGCCGTCTCTGGCCTCACTGGCGACGAGCCGCGGGTCAACTCCGGCGGGGTTGACCCCGTTTGACCAGGGATTTGACCCCCCTGGTTCCCTAACATACGGGCCCGACCCTGCTAATTATCTAGGATTAGTGCTAATTAAACCAGGATAGTTTAGTTAGTAACTGACACGCGGGACCCACTGGTCAGTTTGACCTGGGCCGTTGCGTTGACCGCTGATGACAGCGTGATGTCATGCTGATGCAGTAAATCATTTACTGGATTTTGTTTAATTCTAAATAACCAGAAAAATCCAAAAAATGATTTGAACTTCAAAAAATCATAGAAATTCAATCGTAGCTCAGAATGAAATAATTTATATATGAAAAATTATCAGAAAAATCCAAAGAATCTGTTTATGGCATCCTCATGCATGTTTGAACAACTTACAGCCACTATATATGACAATTTGAATAAATGGCATTTGAAATGTCTTATATGGAGTTTGAATTTGAACCCTTGGTTCAAACCAACTTCATTTAATCTGGTTGCTAGTTGCATTAGCTCAATCAATAGCATATTGCCATGTCATGATCATGCATCATGTTTTTGCTTCGCATTGAGTGTGTTCCCTCTTGTTTGCCAGTGGTTGTTCCCCTCGGTAGACGTATGTTCCGGCGATGTGATCGATGACACCGATGAAGAGCTATATCATCTTCAGAAGTTCCAGGCAAGCAAAACCCCCTTGTTCATTCTGATACAATCCCACTATCTCGCTCCTGCTCTCTTTTACTGCATTAGGACAACAACAATTCAACTGTTACATGCTGCGGTAGTTGAACCCCTTTTCCTCTGCATGACCTGTCATTGCCATAGTAAATAGATGAAACCCACTAGCATGAGTAGGAGTTGTTTGAGCCCTGATGTGTCTACTCATTCATGCTTGTTTGTCATGCCTGCTACTGCTTAGGGTTGAGTCAGGTCTGATTCATCGGGGATGAATTGGAATGTGGTGAACATGTCCTACTGTTGAGAGCTAAGTGTGTGAACACGATTTGGTAAAGGTAGCGGTGAGAGGCCATGTAGGAGTACATGGTGGGTTGTCTCATTGCAGCCATCCTCAGGAACTGAATTTTGTGTTTGTGATCCATGAACAGTTACTGCCACGCATTGGAATGCAAGTGCCCCTCTCAACTTATCAATCAACCTGATCTCTGTCCAGGAGTTGCAACTAGTTTCTGGTGTTTGTAGGTAGTGTTAGTAGTCTACCAAGTGGCACCCGGTACAGGTGGGCTTGGGACAGACTAGGCACAGTGGCACGGTGTACCAAGTGGCACCCGGATGGTGGGCTTGGGAACCCTGCTCACATCGTTTGGGGCCGTGAGCGACACCCCGGCTGGATCTCCTTGCGGATGGAACCCGAATAGGCGATAAACCTGGACTAGAGACTTGTGTGGTTAGTTAGGTCGTGGGCGACTCCCTCGCCAGGCTTCCGCTTGAAGGTTGCCGAGAAACACGATATGTACATGGTGGTAAGTGGCGAGAGCGTGTGCGAAGAAGTACACCCCTGCAGGGTTAACATCATCTATTCGAATAGCCGTGTCCGCGGTAAAGGACTTCTGGGTTGCCTGTACAGTTCATAGACAAGTGAAAGTGGATACTCTAAACTGCGCAAGATAAGCATGAGTGCTATGGATGGCGTTCTCGTAGGGAGACGGGAGCGGATCCATAGTGGTGTATTGATATGGTGAATATGTGGACTCATGTGTGCCACCTCAAAAGAGTTACTTGCAGTGGTAATTTAGGATAGCCACCGAGTCAAAGCTGGCTTGCTGCAATTAAACTCCACCACCCCCTTGTTGATACTGATGCATATGTAGCTAGTTCTGATGTAAGTCTTGCTGGGTACATTTGTACTCACGTTTGCTTAATTTATGTTTTTGCAGAGAGACATCAGTCTCACTAGTAGTTCCGCGTGGACTTCGACATTTAGCTTGTTACCTCAGGTACGATCTTGTACCCTTGGGAGCGTCCTATAGATAGTCAGGCTTCTCAGCCTTTTTATTTGTAGTTGTCTGTACTCAGGCATGTTTATGCTTCCGCTTGTTGCCTGTATGCTGTGTATGTTGGGTCATGAGACCCATGTTTGTAATACTTGGCTCCTCGGAGCCTAGTGAATAAATACTCTGAGTCGTAGAGTCTTGTTGTGATGCCATGTTGTATTTGCACATATCGAGCATATTGTGTGTATGATTGAAATGCTTGGTATGTGTGGGATCCGACAACCTAGTTGTCTATCCTTGGTAGCCTCTCTTATGGGGAAATGTTGTCTGGTGCTTCCACTGAGTCAGGGTAGTCTGCTACAGCCCGGTTTACCAGAGTCCTGCTAGCCCAGCACTACTGCTCCGGAACACTTAGACTGGCCGGCATGTGATTCACATCGTTCCTGTGTCTGTCCCTTCGGGGAAATGTCACGCGGTGACTTCCGGAGTCCTGCTAGCCTGCTACAGCCCGGATTCCTGGAGTCATGTTAGCCTAGTTGCTACAGCCCGGATTCACACGATGATGACCGACATGCTCGATGTTGTTTCATGTATGCCTTTCCCCGTAAGTTAGTGCCACTTTGGTTTCACGACTAGTCATGTCGGCCCGGGTTCTCTGTCATATGGATGCTAGCGACACTATCATATACGTGAGCCAAAAGGCGCAAACGGTCCCAGGCCAGGTAAGGCGACACCCGTGGGAATACCGTGTGTGAGGCCGCAAAGTGATATGAGGTGTTACATGCTAAATCGGTGTGACTTAGAATCGGGGTCCTGACAGCTTTGGTATCAGAGCCTGACTGCCTGTAGGATTACCAAGCCAAATTGGTCGTAGTTGAGTCTAGAAATGCTTTAGTTATATAAGGGAATTGATTGTGGAAGGTAACGTAAGGCTCTTTTACTCCTTTACCTCATGTCCTTCTGATCCGAGTCTACCTCTTCTCTTCTACGGGGATTAAGAACTAGGCTTCTCTTCTTTCTACCAGGATCACGTGTTACTAATCCGTAGACTTATAGGATTGTGGTTTCAAGTCTCAGTTCAGTTTCTACTACCTCCGTATGTTTAGAGCTAGCCTCAGAACCTTGTTACTGTGATGTTGAGTGGCTATGCCATCATTTTGCATGATGTCTCAAATCATTTTCGAGCATTTACAGCCGTTATGCTGTCCGAGTCATCCCAGGTTTCTAAACTATCTGATGCATTTGCAAACACTTTCTTTCCGTTCTCGGTGTTCCTTTGGGCCAGATTAACCACACTAATCGTCTGTTGAGGTACTCCATTGCCTTGACATATATGTTGGAGCTAGTATCATGACCCTAGGCATCCTAGAGAACCACCCAGTAATCTAGCAATGTTTATATTCCTAGTGTGATGATTCTGGCCATCATTCTCGAAAGCATCTTGTGATGTTAGTTAGTTGGTAGGTATTCCATTTCCGGGTTTTTGAACCCAAGATTCACCCTACCTACTTCTTGTTGATAGTGTTTGCTAGTTCCTTTAGGATATTAGTAACCTTTGCGATAGTTCTCGAGGTCCGTGGTATTTCCTTCTTCCAAATACCATGAACTGCTTATGGCAGAAGTTCTTTTGAACCAAAAGATCACAACCAGAGTGCTCTTGATGAGTTCTCCATTCGACATTGTGAATCTGCCAGTTCTACCTTTCTGCATGGGTTATCCGGAAGAAATGTTGAGCTTTGCTCGACATACTAATCTATGCATCCACAACTCAGAAAGATATATGTTCCTTTCAGTTGTCCCTCTCTTTAGTTGTATCATGATCTCTGTCTATCATTTGATAGTCAAGAGCATGTCATGCATTCATGCTCATCGATACCTCATATTCTTGTGTTATATCAAGCCATTCTATTCTGGAATGACTAGGAGAAACAAACCCCAGTACCTTGTCCACTTCGAGGATTGGGTCAAAGTAGTTGTATTCCCTGGATCAAAATGCCAATCCAGCTTTTGCTCTGTTCTACCTTGGAGTGTCACCCTCTTTCATATCAAGAATGACGTGAGAATTGCACAATCTCTTATGCATTCTTGATATAGTGATACTTTCGCCATCATTATTCATTTCTTGGTCTCCGTGTTGGTTGTAACCAAAATGCCGACAGGTGAACCGTGATGTGTGGAATCAATACACCTAGCAACCCCGTTGATTGGTAGTTAATGGACAATAATCTCATTCTTAGCATGTTGGTTATTGAATCACTATTCTAGGATTGATCGTGCTACCTAGTCCTTATTTCTGGTGCACTCTTTGATCAATGAGTTAGGATTTTGTCAAACCCTTGCTATGTTGATCATATCGTCTTGCCCTGAAAAGCAAGATTGTTCTCGAGCTTAGTAACATATCGGTGGTTCGTGATTTTCCGAATATCTTCTTGGAAGTATCACCAGGTTGTCCCCTGACCGTTATGTTAAGTTTGTGATCAAGTTGGTTTTCCTATAAACCACCCCTTCTCCAAGAATCTGTGTTGGATATCCCTGAGCTAGTTGGTTAAGCTAAACAACAACTTGGAGAGTTGGAAGATAGAAGCTTTTCCTGACTTAGTTCATTCCAGGGGATATCTTTTGTGTGTGTTGAAGAAAGATGATATCTTCATCAATTGATCTCCGTGATCAGTTTTTGGATCTATTGCCTTGTCAAAACTTTGACTTGAGTATGGGCTATCATCAAGTCAAATCAGAACCAACGATGTTCGTAATGTTGTCTTACTCGTGGTTGATCCCTCGAGCATACACCATTAGATGTTTTGGTTTGACCAATACTATCACATTGTTCACATAATGGTGGAAGTCCAGTGATATGGAAATTTCGATGAGTTGCTATTGAGCCCATCAGCAGCATCTTGTCTCCTCCATGATTCATGTTGAACATTAAGCTAGCGTTGGAAATCTATGTAAGCATTTTCTTCGTGTCCCGTTCATGAAGCATATGTTTGGATGAAAGAAGTGACTTCCTCTAATTCCTGTGCACTCGATGCAAGTTGCCGCCGTGGACTTGAGAAAGTTTGTTTTTGCTTCCTTTGGAATCATCCCAAGTCATTCATGCCCGTGCGAAGTATTCTATGGTCTGATAGACTGATCATCTTCATTCCATATGTAATTCCTAGCACACCAAGCCACTGATTGATTTGTTCAAGGTTAATAAGTTCTAAGTGCTAGTCCTGAAGGTACCAGACGGATTTGTACAAGATTCCGTTATCCTCGATGATGGTTCCCAACCAGAACTCAGTAGAATTTTGTTGTAAGACTACGATGTGGTCATGCTTGTCTTGAACAGCGTGTTCACAGGTTTGTAGCAGAACCCGCTCATGTTTTGGATCTTCCTATCATAGTTCATTTCCCGAGAATCTCGCAACGTCATCTCGTCGGTTTGTGTTGCAAACTTTCTTTTCCAGACATGTTGTCTGAAATATCCTGTTACCAACCAGATCGGAATCTCAGGCAGATATGATGGTTGGAACTTTTCCAAGATCTATGATGTAGGTCCTGACAAGGTTGATGTTCTAGCCGACACACCTAGCCAGTAGATCTATCATTGTAGTATCTTGATTGAGCTATTGACCATCTTCTCCATGAGGATTTCGTGTGACTTATTCTAGAAGTTGTTCCTCATGGATCCTTTGTGCTCCCGAAGTTCGACCTTTTACTTGATGTTCTAGATACCAAACCATATCTATAAATGGGTTACGCTAGCACATCAAGGAGAACATTAGAAGCGGAGTGCTAAATGTCTCTCGGTCGAACATCCAGATTTCGTTTCCTTGGCATCGCTAAGCTGAAATCTGAGAAAGTGTTGTCCTCCTTTGTATCTGCATTGACCATCACTATTCATCATGGTAGTAAGATGTGTTGCCAGGATCCTCGGCATGGATGTTGGTAGAACCTTGATGAATATGGAAATGCTCAAGTTCTTGAGAGCACGCGCAAGCAAAATCATCCCTTGCGTTGTCTTCAACAAGGTAGTCCACATCATCCATTCTAGTCTGGGTATGCCATCCCTGCTTACTCCGCCAAACGATCAATTGCGAATTGCCTCGGGCTGGTATGAAGAGTTTCAATGATCTTTGTATCAAAAGTAATTCTTTTTGCCACTTAAGGGAATAATTCTACGAGTCACCTTCCCTAAGGTGTCCCGTTATGGAAGCATGGCAATTATTTCCTCGCTATCTTGAAACCATGCACCATCTTCTTCAGCGTGGAATTTTTGCCTACCAAATGGAACCTTCGTCATCTACTTCCTTTCCTCGTTCCAGATGTGTGTCTTGTGTCTCAGCTCGAGAGATGTTTCTATGTCTCATTCCGTGAATTGATCGTGAGTTGCTTGATCTTCGAGAAGATCGAATCATGTAGAGTTTATTTCTATTGTCATGTTGGATGAAGATCTCGAAAGCAAAGATGTCAAGATCAAGATGATGATCGAATCAACGTTCTTATGAAGTGCAAGTTGGATCATGAAGATCAAGTTAGCTTTGTATCCCCTCTGTCTTCTTACCTCACGTCTTGAATGTCGGGACGAGATTCTTGTTAGTGGGGGTGAGTTGTCACAACCCTAGAATTTGATTGCAAATAGTTGCAACAGCATCCATGCATCATGTCTAAATTTCTTTGAAAGTTGAAATGGGGATTGTTGAAACCCTAGCATCAAATGAATTCAACTAGGTTCAATAAAGATATTCTCAATGAACCCAAATGCCCTTTAGAAAAGTTCATGATTTTTGTTAAAGGTGAAAACCTCTGCCAAAAATGATGCACATATTTCTAGGTCATTCTGGATTTTTGAATTAAATCATAAGGTATTTGATTTGGGCATTTAAATGCTATAATTATCTTAAATGCTCAGTGATTATGGAAACAGTTGAGGGCTATCATAAATATTCGGAAGGTGCCCACAATTATTTTCAGGATTTTTATAAGTGCTCTGGTATTTTTAATAAAGCCCAAACAACTACAGAAAAATAGAAAACAAAAAGAGATAAAAAGGAGAGAGAGAGAGAGAGGAAACTACCTGGGCCACCTACCTGCAGCCGCACCAGCCCAGCTCCTATTCTGGCCCAGCCCACCAGGGGCAGCCTCGTCTTCTACCTCTTGCCAGTAGGCAGAGGAGAAGCTGGGCACGGCACACGCGCGCGCCACCTCCACCCTGCTCGCATGCCTCCTCGATGGCCTGGACGCCTCTGGCGTTGCCATGCTGACCCCCTGGATCCCCCTCGACCGCTCCCCTCTCTCCCTGCCTCGCCTCTCTCGCTCTCTCTCCCGAAGCCGAGCGGAGCCGTCACCGCCGCTCACCGTTGCCGCGCCCTGAGCCATCGCCTCGCCTCCCCGACGTATCCCTCGTCGCCGCCACGTCGTCCTGAAGCTCCGCGCCTACTCACGCAAGCCAGGGAGCCCCACAACATCGCCGACGTCGTCGTGTTCATTGTTGGGCGCCGGAGATCATCGTCGCCGATTCATCGTCCTTAGCGCATCCCCGATCTCTCTGGTGACTCCTTCGGATCTGCTATGAGCCACTGCGTCGATCCCCCCTCTCCCCTAGCTCGTTTCCTTCCTCTAACGCCGATGCCCGTCGGAGCCGAGAGCTCTTCGCCGCCGTTCATGTCGCCGCCGTGGCCACTGTCACCTAGGGCCGCGACCGAGCACACCACCGTGCTCAGTGCAACGCCAGGACCCCAAAACCGTCACCTGTTGCTTCTGCCGTGCACCAAAGCATCGAAACTGCCAACTTCCGAGCTCCGGCCGCCGCCTGTGAGCTTGCCGCGCTCGTCTCCGGCCACCCCAGCTCCCGCCATCTGCTCCATCAGCTGCGCGCGAGTAGCAGCTCTTCATAGAGCCTCCCCACGCCGAAAACCATCGCCTATGGGCGATTTCCGAAGCCCTCCGCCATCTCTGGCCTCGCCAGCGATGAGTTGCGAGTCAAATCCGGCGGGGTTGACCCCGTTTGACCAGGGATTTGACCCCCGTGGTTCCCTAACACGCGGGCTCGACCCTGCTAATTATCTAGGATTAGTGCTAATTAAACCAGGATAGTTTAGTTAGTAACTGGCATGCGGGACCCACTGGTCAGTTTGACCTGGGCCGCTGCGTTGACCGCTGACGACAGCGTGATGTCATGCTGATGCAGTAAATCATATACTGGATTTTGTTTAATTCTAAATAACCAGAAAAATCCAGAAAATGATTTGAACTTTAAAAAATCATAGAAATTCAACCGTAGCTCAGAATGAAATAATTTATATATGAAAAAATATCAGAAAAATCCAAAAAATATGTTTATGGCATCCTCATGCATGTTTGAACAACTTATAGCCACTGTATATGACAATTTGAATAAATGGCATTTGAAATGTCTTATATGGAGTTTGAATTTGAACCTTTGGTTCAAACCAACTTCATTTAATCTGGTTGCTAGTTACATTAGCTCAATCAATAGCATATTGCCATGTCATGATCATGCATCATGTTGTTGCATCGCATTGATTGTGTTCCCTCTTGTTTGCCGGTGGTTGTTCCCCTCGGTCGACGTATGTTCCGGCGATGTGATCGATGACACAGATGAAGAGCTATATCATCTTCAGAAGTGCCAGGCAAGCAAAACCGCCTTGTTCATTCCGATACAATCCCACTATCTCGCTCCTGCTCTCTTTTACTGCATTAGGACAACAACGATTCAACTGTTACATGCTGCGGTAGTTGAACCCCTTTTCCTCTGCATGACCTGTCATTGCCACAGTAAATAGATGAAACCAACTAGCATGAGTAGAAGTTGTTTGATCCCTGATGTGCCTACCTCATTCATGCTTGTTTGTCATGCCTGCTACTGCTCAGAGTTGAGTCAGGTCTGATTCATCGGGGATAAATTGGAATGTGGTGAACATGTCCTACTGTTGAGAGCTAAGTGTGTGAACACGATTTGGTAAAGGTAGCGATGAGAGGCCATGTAGGAGTACATGGTGGGTTGTCTCATTGCAGCCGTCCTCGGGAACTAAGTTCTGTGTTTGTGATCCATGAATAGTTACTACCGCACATTGGAATGCTTAAGTGCCCCTCTCGACTTATTAATCAACCTGATCTCTGTCCAGGAGTTGCAACTAGTTTCTGGTGTTTGTAGGTAGTGTTAGTAGTCCACCAAGCTGCACCCGGTACAGGTGGGCTTGGGACAGACTAGGCACAGTGGCACGGTGTACCAAGTGGCACCCGAATGGTGGGCTTGGGAACCCTGCTCACATTGTTTGGGGCCGTGAGCGACACCGCGGCCGGATCTCCTTGCGGATGGAACCCGAATAGGCGATAAACCTGGACTAGAGACTTGTGTGGTTAGTCAGGTCGTGGCCGGCTCCCTCGCCAGGCTTTCGCTTGAAGGTTGCCGAGATACACGATGTGTACATGGTGGTAAGTGGCGAGAGCGTGTGTGAAGAAGTACACCCCTGTAGGGTTAAAATCATCTATTCGAATAGCCGTGTCTGCGGTAAAGGACTTCTGGGTTGCCTGTATAGTTCATAGACAAGTGAAAGTGGATACTCTAAACTGCGCAAGATAAGCGTGAGTGCTATGGATGGCGTTCTCGTAGGGAGACGGGAGCGGATCCATAGTGGTGTATTGATATGGTGAATATGTGGACTCGTGTGCGCCACCTCAAAAGAGTTACTTGCAGTCGTAGTTTAGGATAGCCACCGAGTCAAAGCTGGCTTGCTGCAGTTGAACTCCACCACCCCCTTGTTGATACTGATGCATATGTAGCTAGTTCTGATGTAAGTCTTGCTGGGTACATTTGTACTCACGTGTGCTTAATTTATGTTTTTGCATAGAGACGTCAGTCTCACTAGTAGTTCCGCGTGGACTTCGACGTTTAGCTTGTTACCTCAACTACGATCTTGTACCCTTGGGAGGGCCTTGTAGATAGTCAGGCTTCTCAGCCTTTTTCATTTGTAGTTGTCTGTACTCAGACATGTTTATGCTTCCGCTTGTTGCCTGTATGCTCTGTATGTTGGGTCATGAGACCCATGTTTGTAATACTTGGCTCCTCGGAGCCTAATGAATAAATACTCTGAGTCATAGAGTCTTGTTGTGATGCCATGTTGTATTTGCACGTATCGAGCATATTGTGTGTATGATTGAAATGCTTGGTATGTGTGGGATCCGACAACCTAGTTGTCTATCCTTGGTAGCCTCTCTTATGGGGAAATGTAGTCTGGTGCTTCCACTGAGTCAGGGTAGTCTTCTACAGCCCGGTTTACCGGAGTCCTGCTAGCCCAGCACTACTACTCCGGAACACTTAGACTGGCCGGCATGTGATTCACATCGTTCATGTGTCTGTCCCTTCGGGGAAATGTCACGCGGTGACTTTCGGAGTCCTGCTAGCCTGCTACAGCCCGGATTCCCGGAGTCCTGTTAGGCCAGTTGCTACAGCCCGGATTCAGACGCTGATGACCGACATGCTCGATGTTGTTTCATGTATGCCTGTCCCTGTAAGTTAGTGCCACTTTGGTTTCACGACTAGTCATGTCGGCCCGGATTCTCTGTCATATGGATGCTAGCGACACTATCATATACGTGAGCCAAAAGGCGCAAACGGTCCCGGGCCAGGTAAGGCGACACCCGCGGGAATACCGTGCGTGAGGCTGCAAAGTGATATGAGGTGTTGCATGCTAGATCGGTGTGACTTAGAATCGGGGTCCTGACAGATGCCACATGTCGGTCACCCTTGACGAAAGCACTTCTGTGACGCATGATTTATCATCATGGAAGTGGACACTTCCGTGAGTTTTGGTAATGTCATGGAACACTTCTACGAGTGCACAGGTATGACTATCTTGATTCTGTCATAAAATTGTCATGGATGTACATGCATGACAGAAAATGCGACCTACTGTGACAAACACGTATCATCATGGAAGTGTATTTTTTTTGTAGTGTTCGACCTGTGCGCCCACCACCTCCGCCTGACTTTTGCCTCGGGTGAATCTATCTGCTCCATTGCCCAGAGGAGATACTCGATGAACTCGAACGACTGCGGCGTGACTGCCACCGAGGAGTACATCACCGCCGTATCGCTCTTTCGCATACATTGCCACATGGCCCTCACCATCCTCAAAATCTCGCACTCATTGTCAAACCAAGTAAGGATCTCCTTCAACCTGGCTAACTTTGCCTGGTTGCCGCCAGTGATCTGCCTGATTCGCTGCTGCATCCTCTCCCTAGATGTCCTTCTGAGTGGTCCGGTGCTAGCTTTGGAAGATGGGAGGAGAGACGGTGGTCTTGCAATAGAGAAGAGGGAGAGGCGAGACGGTGGTTTTGGAATGGAGATGATGGAGAGGAGAGGGGGTGGTTTTACAATGGAGAAGAGGGAGAAGCGAGACGGTGGTTTTGGAATGGAGATGATGAATAGGAGAGGAGGTGGTTTTGCAATGGAGAAGAGGGAGAGGAGCGTGCTGTCGGATTTTGGGTTCCGGCAAAACCCTTGAGGTTCGAACACTGGGGTGCGCACAAAGATCTCTCCTCCCTCTAGCTCGCATGCATTAAGATCTCACGGCCTAGCTCGTCGGACCCAAAGAACAAAGGGACACAAGACTTATACTGGTTCGGGCCACCTTTGTGGTGTAATACCCTACTCCAGTGTGGTGTGGTGGATTGCCTCTTGGGCTAAGGATGAACAGTACAAGGGAAGAACAGCCTCCTGAGGAGAGGTGCTCTTGTGCTCGGTGAGCTTGTGTGGTGGTTGGTGAACTGAGTGATCGATCTGTCGCCTACGATGGTGGCTAGTCCTATCTAGAGAGGCCCTGGTCCTCCTCCCAAATATTGAGCGGGAAGGGATTCCACAACAGCTAGTTTGAAGGGGAACAGCTAGTACAAGCTATCCTGACTAAAGGTGGTCTTCGCCTGCCAAAGGCTCTGGTGGTGACGCCATCTTGGGCTCCACGGTAACCTCCGTCTTGCCGTCCTTCTGGTCTTGGTCTTGTTGCACCGATATGGAAACCTTTGCCTGATGCCTCGGGACTCCTCGCCTGCGCTTGCCCCTTTAGCACCAAAGGGGAAACAAGGACACTGTGCGCGCTGGCGCTCGCCTGGCCTTGGTCGTCATGGCTTATGTCACGGGAACCTCGCGAGGTTCCCCTTGCCTTGATCTCTCTGCCCCTCGTGAGCCAGCCTGGTGAGGCTGCCCCCGAGGAGGTCTTGCATCGTCCGCCTCGCGAGGCTTGGCCCCTCGCGAGGGTCTTGGGTGTTTGCTGGTGAAGATGGGCCGTACAGGACCGCTGGTGGAGCCACGCCGTGGACCGCAAGCAGGCAAGTCTGGGGACCCCTGTTCCCAGAACGCCGACAGTAGCCCCAGGGCCCAAGGCGCACTCGGACTTGGCTTTGAGGCGAAGCCAAAGGGCAAGTGCGGAGCGCTGCGGGCCCAACAGCCTGCGGCCTTGGTCGACGTGTGGCGATTGATTGGACGTGGGCGTCTCCGCTTCCCCACACCACCTCGGCAACCGCGAGACTGACAAAAGACTAGCGCGGGCAACGCTTGCCTTCATTGCCTCCTTTCGCCTTGCTCTAGATCCCCATCCTCACTCCTTGCTTCCGAAATCTCTAGATCTGCCTCAATGCCTTCCGAACCTCCGACCAATGGCACCCCGAAAGGCCAAGGCTGCTGCGCCGCCTGCTTGGTATGAGTCGGCTCTGGACGTGCCCAATGTCTCGGAGAAGAACCTCGCCGCCACGCACCTGCTGACCACGGGGGAGAGCAACGAGAAGGGGAAGACCGAGCTCCGGGCCGGCTCTGCCGAGCCCGAGGCTCAGGGGAGCACCTTCTACCCCTTCTCATGAGCTGTGTGGTCGCGGGCCTGGTTCCGCCCTTCTCCGACTTCTTCTACGCCCTCCTCCGCCGTTACAGGTTGCAGGCCCTTCATCTCCATCCCAACTCCGTTCTTCTCTTGTCGATCTTCGCCTTCTACTATGAGGCGTACGTCGGGGTGATGCCGTCCGTGGCTCTGCTACGCCACTTCTTCTTCCTCCGAATCAACGGCGACCACACCTCTGGGTGCGCCAACTTCGTCGCAGCTGGCAAGGCCAACGTGATCTCGAAGGCCGGAAAGAAGGCCGATGGCTTCACGAGCAAGTGGGTCATGATGGATGCCAAGTGTGTCCATCCACGGTTGAGGTTGCCGACGGAGATGCCCCAGTCGGACGAGGGGTGGTCTCGCGCGAAGCTCACTAATGACCGGGTGCAGTTGGTGCTGGAGAAGATGATCGCCGACTTGAAGCCGGGCAACACGAAGACGGCGAAGCCGACGGGGGCCATGCTCCTGAGGGATTTCCTAATGATGTGCATGGCTCCGCTCCAAGCTCGCTCGCGCCCCTTGTGGAAGCTTGAGGGCACGGAGGACAAGCTCCTCTTGAGCCCGGCGGCCTTACCTGAAGAAGAGCTAGCTGTGGCCCTCCGCCTCCTGGTCGGAGATGATCAGGAGTACCCGCCGAGTGCCTTCGTTCCTTTGTTCCTTCGCGAGGATGGGGCGCAGGTCGCGGCCGCCATGCCCACCTTTGACGGTCGTGGGCTGGTGCGGCCGGCGCCCCCTGGGGTTTCGGTGGTGACGACGCCGGTGGACCTGTCTTCTGGTTATTCCGGCAGGGAGGGGGAAGAGGAAGAAGACGAGGAGCATGACTCGGAGGCGACCCCCGAGGGGATGGGGGAGACCTCCCCCTGCGCAAGGCCGACATCCTCCGCACCTTGCCTGACGATGACGACAAAGCCGATGACCTTCTAGAGAGGGAGGAGCCGCCCATGGCTGGGGGCTCCTCGAGGCCCAAGGCCAGCCCCCAGAGGAAGTCACCGACCGAGGTTCCGACGAGGGGCAGGTCGGCGCCGATCTCCCGAGATGATGCTTCCGCTCTGACACCGCCTGGGGCTGCTTTCGGCCCATCTGCTGCCCCTTCTTCTGCTCCTGGAGCCCACGCGCCCGTGCCTTCGACTGCGAGGCTCTCAGGCTTCAAGCTTAAGAGTCAGAGGGACTACGCTGCGGTGGATCAGTAAGTGTTCTTGCCCCGCCTTGTTCTTGCTTATGCCGCTGATCCTTAATGCTGCTCCGTTGTGCAATTAGGCCGACGCCCGTGGGGAAGAAGAGGAAGGGGGAAGCAGTGGTGCTGCTCGGGACCAATCAGCCTGCCGTAGCTGCGTCTCCCTCCGCGGAGAAGGGGCAGTGTCGATGCTCGCGCCTCTCCGGCTTGATCGTCCTCGTGAGGCCTGGGGGAGCATCCTCGGGAGGAGTCAGCCCACGTGGCCCCGCTGGCTCCGGAGGCGCCGGTGTCCGGCTCGGCTGCTGGGGTCCCCAAAGCTCAGGAGCCCCCAATCTCCCAGGCTATGGTGACGATGTTGCCTCCTCCTCCTGCTGCTGCACCGCTGGTTCCGGATCCTTCCGCCTCCCCTGACGTCTTGGAGCGCGCTCTTTCTGAGATGACCCGGCTGTGAGAAGATCTTCAAGGGCGCCGACCCCCACCTGGTAGCCGGGCGCTTGGAGGTGGTCTCCGGCTAGCTTCACTCATACGTGTCCGTTCGGGCGGCGCTGAGCCAGGCCGCGGCGACCTCCGAGAAGGACAGGCAGGCCGCCGCCCAAGCCGCGGCTGCTCGTGAGGTGGCGCTGAAGGATGTCGAGGCCGCCCATGATCGCTGCCGGGCGCTGGAGGCCGAACTGAAGACTCTGCGCAACGAGCGTGCGGAAGAAGCTCGTGGCCGCAAGGCGGAGGAGGAGAACATGAAGGCCCGGGAGGACACCATCAAGGACCACGACGCCGAGCTGGAGCAGTTGGCGAAGGCGCAGGCCACGGAGCGCAGCCGGCTGGAGAAGCTGGAGCAGGGGGTGGAAGCGGGGAAGGCCGAACTTGATGCCAAGGCAAAGGTCCTGGCCGAGGACCGCGCGGCCTTCGAGCTCCTCAAGGAGACGTCCCGCATGGCACTGCGGGCACTCTACGAGAAGGGCTTGGAGAAGGCGCAGACCACCGACGAGGACGGCCCCGCCCAGATGCTTCCCTATCTGGTCGAGGCGCTTGAGGAAGTAGTGAGCGGCATCGGCCCCATGGCAGAGGCAGAAGTCCGCATTCTTTCCTCAGTCGCGTTGACGCGTGTCTTCAACCACCTCCATCTTTGTGATCCCGCCGCCAACCTCGACGAGCTCCTGGAACCTGTGGATAACAAGCACCGCGCAGCTGCTGCCAAGGCTGTGAAGGGCCAGGTGGAAGCTTTGCTGAAGAAGTCCCGCGCCTTCGACCCTGCGCCCCCAACTGGTGGTGCTGCTGAGCCTGCAACTCCAGCAGGCGGCACAGGTGAGGGCAACGCTGCTGTGGAAGAAGCATCCCTTGCAGGTGACGGCGGGGTCCAAGGATGACGAGGTGACCTGCTAGCGGCTCTTTTCCTGTTTAACTCTTGCAACATGCACCATGCCTCGTGGAGGCGTTTAAACTTGAGTTTGGTATTGGGAGAACAGTATGTCTTGTAATATTTGCCTGAGATTTTGCGATTTCCTTCCCGTTTGCTTTACGTTCTACGTCGGCAGGGCCCGACCCCGCGCATACCTCAGCAGCTGTTGGGTCGTCCGGATCACCAGGACAAGACCAAGGAGTGACGGGCTACGTGGCAAGTTAGGCTCCTGAGTCGCGATGCTCAGGAGTCCCCCTTGACGCACAAACAGCTTATGGAAAGGAGATGCAGGAATAGGTCTAGTGTTCTGCGTCGGCAGGGCCCAGCCCCGCGCATACCTCGACCGCCGTTGGGTCGTCCGGACCACCAGGACGAGACCAAGGAGTGAGGGGCTATGTGGCTAGTTAGGCTCCTGAGTCGCGATGCTCAGGAGATCCCCTTGACGCTCAAATGACCTTCGTACCTTTTCCCTCGCCGAGGCTCGGCTCGGGAGGGGCGCGCGACGAACAGGTCCGGGGGACCTGGCAGAGCGGCGTACGCTTGGGCGTGACCTGAGCGCGGTCCCCGTGCCCAGCCCCCTCGCGTGACTCTCCCGAGGGGAGGTGTTGCGATGAGGCCAGACACTGAGCTCAAGGGCTCCCTGAGGTTGATACGGCCAGGGGCCGCCCTCAGTTGTTTATCACCAGCGCGGAGCATAGCGCTTCCGCACTTGCACGGGCATAACCGCTCCTCAGTAGTGTCGACTGCCAGCGCGGAGCATGGTGCTTCCACTGGTGCGTGGGAGGGGACTCCCTATTGTGGAGAGCCCCCGGGGCGTGTACAGCCCCGCCCTGGCACGTGGCTTGCATGGCAGGGCTAGACGAGGTGTGTTTGGCACCCGTGAGCCAGCGCGGGACTCACGAGGCTCTACCTCAAGGCGGGTTGCACCTGGTCTTGGTTCTTGATGGCTGTGGTGTTCCTGCGAGATGGTTAGACAACCTGCACCGAACGAATCTCCTGAGGTTATCACATGAGAAGGCCAAGCACCAACGACCCCAGGAGGTGACGTGAACGGGGCCGGCCCGCCAGACAGAGCTCAGCCGTTGGATTTATCGATACTGCAGGGACGGGCCCGAGCACATACGCCGTGCCTAGCCTTCTTATGCGAAGGATCCTGAAGAAAGACGATCGGCGCGCGGCTCCCGTGGTGGGTGATAATCAAGAAGGTGATAATCATAGATAGATTATGCATGGAAAGAGAACTAGCTTAGGTAAATGCAGGAACGATACACACCACTTGGTTGGACCCAAGCGGCTTGGGGAGGATGCAGCCCGAGGGGCGCCCCCAGCAGAGTAAGCTAAAGATGCAAAAGGATACATGTCGCAGGGGCAGGCCCACGCAGCCTGGGAATAATGCAGCCCGAGGGGCGCTCCCAGCTAAATAAAATTGGAAAATGTCACCTGGTTCCGTTGTCGAAGGGGCGTTGGGGTGGCAGAAGACACGTGACGAAGGGGTTGCTCCTCACGAGCCACCGGGGCCCTGAGCCTCGGGAGGCTCTATGGGTCCAGGCGGTTCCTTGAGGACCATCTTCATATCCTCTAGGATTGCGTGATGCCTGGCCTCCCGAGCCGCCAGGGCGCTCCACAGGCTGCGCTGATAGGCGGCCACCATGCTCGGCAAGCTGAACGGCATGCGAACATAGCTGTGGGGCGGGCCCTCGCAGCGTCCCACACGCGAAGGCCAGAAGAGCTCCTGAGATGCGGCCCTGTTAAGCCCTGGGATGTCGATGTAGACGCGCAGCCCGCCATCCTCGCCTGGATGGGGAGCCGCGCCAGGTGGGCGGCGGTCGCCGCGCATGGCTCTTGCTTCTTGAAGTTCCTGGGTAGTCTGGGTGACGAACTCTTGAGCACCAGGCGCTCCTCGCCTGGTGCCCTCCTGAGGGAAACGTGCCACAAAGCACGCCTCCATGTGGTGCCCAAGCGCCTCCCTCGTGATGTTGGCTAGGTCTGAGGCCCTCCAGAAGAGAGCCCCCGAGCCCTGCCCAAGGAGGGCGCTAGGCGCGCCTTCCTATCCGCGAGAGGGAGGCGCCCCATCTGAGGGCGCAGGTCTTGAGGTGGTGCTGCTGGTGACGCCGCTCTCCTGAGGCCCTGCACGGAGCAGCTGCTTCTTCTTCTTGGGGATGGCCTCAGGAGGGTGCAGTATTCCTTCGTTGTCGGGGTCTTCGATTGCTGCCGCCTGGGAGGCACGCTCAAGGGAGCACACTCCATCCTTCTCCTCACAGGCGACTGCGATGACACCCCCAGTCCCTGGCATCTTGAGGACGTTGTAGCCGTGGTGGGTCACTGCCATGAACTTGGCCAACACTGGGTACCCGAGGATGGCATTGTACGGCAGACGAATGTGGGCGACGTCGAAGTCAATGAGCTCGGTGTGGTAGTTATCGCGTCCACCGAAGGTGACAGGGAGGCGGACCTGCCCGATCAGGGTGGTGGAACCATCAGTCACTCCTGAGAAAGGCTTGGTCGGCTGAAGCTGGTCATAGGGTACTTGAAGGCGATCGAACGTATCGATGGACAGGACATTGAGCCCCGCACCACCATCGATGAGGGTCTTGGTGACTTGGACGTTGCCGATGACAGGCGAGCAGAGCATTGGGAGAGCACCAGCGGTCGCGGCGCACTTGAGCTGGTCTGCCGAGCTGAAAGTGATGGCGTACTTGGACCACCTGAGTGGGTGCGTGGCCTCGAGCCGGGGAAGGACTGTTGGGGAACGTAGTAATTTCAAAAATTTCCTACGCACACGCAAGATCATGGTGATGCATAGCAACGACAGGGGAGCGTGTTGTCCACGTACCCTCGTAGACCGACAGCGGAAGCGTTATCACAACGCGGTTGATGTAGTCGTACGTCTTCACGATCCGACCGATCAAGTACCGAATGCACGGCACCTCCGAGTTCAGCACACGTTCAGCTCGATGACGTCCCTCGAACTCCGATCCAGCCGAGTGTTGATGGAGAGTTTCGTCAGCACGACGGCGTGGTGACGATGATGATGTTCCACCGACGCAGGGCTTCGCCTAAGCTCCGCAACGGTATTATCGAGGTGTAATATGGTGGAGGGGGGCACCGCACATGGCTAAAATATCGTATATCAAGTGTGTGTTCATGGGGTGCCCCCCTGCCCCCGTATATAAAGGAGCAAGGGGGAGGCCGCCGGCCTAGGGAGGAGAGGCGCGCCAGAAGGGGGAGTCCTACTCCCACCGGGAGTAGGACTCCTCCTTTCCTTGTTGGAATAGGAGAAGGGAAGGGAGAAGGAAAAAGAAGGAAGGGGGTGCCCCCCTTCCCTAGTCCAATTCGGACCAGACCATGGGGAGGTGCACGGCCACCTTTTGAGGCCTTTCTCTCCTTTCCCGTATGGCCCATTAAGGCCCAATACGAATTCCCATAACTCTCCGGTACTCCAAAAAATACCCGAATCACTCGGAACCTTTCCGATGTCCGAATATAGTCGTCCAATATATCGATCTTTACGTCTCGACCATTTCAAGACTCCTCGTCATGTCCATGATCACATCCGGGACTCCGAACAACCTTCGGTACATCAAAACATATAAACTCATAATATAACTGTCATCGTAACTTTAAGCGTGCGGACCCTACGGGTTCGAGAACTATGTAGACATGACCGAGACACCTCTCCGGTCAATAACCAATAGCGGAACCTGGATGCTCATATTGGTTCCTACATATTCTACGAAGATCTTTATCGGCCAGACCGCATAACAACATACGTTGTTCCCTTTGTCATCGGTATGTTACTTGCCCGAGATTCGATCGTCGGTATCTCGATACCTAGTTCAATCTCGTTACCGGCAAGTCTCTTTACTCGTTCCGTAATACATCATCCCGCAACTAGCTCATTAGTCACAATGCTTGCAAGGCTTATAGTGATGTGCATTACTGAGTGGGCCCAGAGATACCTCTCCGACAATCGGAGTGACAAATCCTAATCTCGAAATTCGCCAACCCAACAAGTACCTTTGGAGACACCTGTAGAGCACCTTTATAATCACCCATTTACGTTGTGACGTTTGGTAGCACACAAAGTGTTCCTCCGGTAAACGGGAGTGGCATAATCTCATAGTCATAGGAACATGTATAAGTCATGAAGAAAGCAATAGCAATATACTAAACGATCGGGTGCTAAGCTAACGGAATGGGTCAGGTCAATCACGTCATTCTCCTAATGAGGTGATCCCATTAATCAAATGACAACTCATGTCTATGGCTAGGAAACATAACCATCTTTGATTAACGAGCTAGTCAAGTAGAGGCATACTAGTGACACACTGTTTGTCTATGTATTCACACATGTATTATGTTTCCGGTTAATACAATTCTAGCATGAATAATAAACATTTATCATGATATAAGGAAATAAATAATACTTTATTATTGCCTCTAGGGCATATTTCCTTCAGTCTCCCACTTGCACTAGAGTCAATAATCTAGTTCACATCGCCATGTGATTTAACATCAATAATTCACATCACCATGTGATTAACACCCATAGTTCACATCTCTATGTGACCAACACTCAAAGGGTTTACTAGAGTCAATAATCTAGTTCACATCGCTATGTGATTAACACCCAAAGAGTACTAAGGTGTGATCATGTTTTGATTGTGAGATAATTTTAGTCAACGGGTCTGTCACATTCAGATCCGTAAGTATTTTGCAAATTTCTATGTCTACAATGCTCTGCACGGAGCTACTCTAGCTAATTGCTCCCACTTTCAATATGTATCTAGACCGAGACTTAGATTCATCTAGATTTAGTGTCAAAACTTGCATCGACGTAACCCTTTACGACGAACCTTTTGTCACTTCCATAATCGAGAAACATATCCTTATTCCACTAAGGATAATTTTGACCTGTCACGACCGGTTTTTCAATAAAATAATTATTGAGAGACCAATCCCTTTTACGGACCAGCGAGGAAGAATTCCTTCTCACTGGTAGACAATATCTTGGTCACAGAAAAAAAAATACCAGGAGTACTAAATATAATACAAGGTTGAGCCGAGACTGCCCAACAATTTATTACATGCACGCCGCTAAAACAAAACGGCGGATAGGGTGGCAACTACTAACTCACGATAATAACAGTGGTGGAAATATCACCGCGAAGCGAGTGATATGATTCCAGAAGACTACAGCTCTTCGAGCGTCGGAGTGAGGCTCGAGGAGACTTATTGCGGGTGGCGGAAGCGTATACAATACAAGTGACCAATATCCGGGATCGCGCAGGACTGACTGGGACTCCTCTAGGCATCGGACGCGCTATCAAACTCTTCATCCAAGAGATCGCCTTCGTCAACATCTGGCCAAATCAACAAGCCAGGTGAGTACTATGAAAGTACTCGCAAGACAGTTCGGACATAAGATATAACAAATGTAAACATGAAGCAAATGAACAAGTTAACCAGTGCGATCAGACATAGAGATAATAAATACTGGGTGCCAAGCGAGGGTCTGAATGACGCCTCGAGCGGAAACTGCAGAATAGTAATACTGGTGCCAAACGAGTGTCTGAAAGACTCCTCGAGCGGAAAATGCGGAATAATAATACTGGTGCCAAACGAGTGTCTGAAAGACTCCTCGAGCGGAAAATGCGGAATAATAATACTGGTGCCAAACGAGTGTCTGAAAGACTCCTCGAGAGGAAAATGCAGAATAATAATGCGGGTGCCAAACGAGTGTCTGAAAGACTCCTCGAGAGGAAAATGCAGAATAATAATGCCACAGTCGGGCGTCGGGGCGACACCACATAAAGGGCTTATAACAGAAAATAAAGACAGTACATGCCACAGTCGGACGTCTGAGCGACATCACATAAAGGGCTTATATTGTAGCTCAATAATACAATAGTTCGGGAATATTATTTATCGCAAGCATGAGACAAGTATAAAGTTAGTCCATCCACAGAAATAACAATAAATCTGAATTTACCACTTGAGCTTGTTCACCGGGGACAAGATTTTCACACGGATAGATATGGATATAACGTTTACACTACTTGATCATGGATACGATGATTTGGAAAGAATTGACTCTGCAGAGTTTGTACTTAACCACAGCCAACGGATTTCAGTAGTCACGGGGACTAGTTCCGTCTACGGTGTTTTGGAAGAAACACGTCTAACCAGTACACACCCAATTCAACTATCCAAAGCCAGGGATCACCCTCGGCATCGTTCAAGAAAAACCTTGAGACGGGGAGGCTACAACCTCGCGTAGCATGGGATCAAATTTCTATACGCGCGCTTTAAGGGGGTGCCCCCCCTCTCGGTCCCAACCGAAAACACCCATGCCCCCTGACCGGATGACTGGCTTTAATCCTGGGCCAAGGTACCATCATCCCGGCCTCTCTGTTTGGTGTGTACACGGAAAGAGGTTACCAACTTACTAAACCGCATCCTGGCAATGAGACATGTGGTAGCACGGAAAGGGGAAAGAACGATAACGTGGCTCCAACCACGTTAACGTCGGAGGAAGTCGGATGACGCAAGGCTGGTATGCTACAACAGTACCACCTTGCTGCCCTTCATGTCACCACATGATTTGGCCATCTCTCATCAGAGATCATCGCAACTTTGGAACATGCGGGAAAAGAACGATAACGTGGCTCCAACCACGTTAACGTCGGAGAAAGTCGGATGACGCAAGGCTGGTATGCTACAACAGTACCACCTTGCTGCCCTTCATGTCACCACATGATTAGGCCATCTCTCATCAGAGATCATCGCGACTTTGGAACAACCGGGTCGTTGCCTTACAAGCAACGAGGTATTTACCGATACTCATATGCCACGCACAAACTTTCATGCAAACATGCAAAACACCTGTCATATCAAATGTTCAAAACATTCTTGCCTGGTTCGGAGAAGTCGGAGTCTAGCTCGGCGAAGTTCGCGGTTCCTTCACCTCTCGCGGAACCTACGGCAATCACGAAACGGGTACTAACGTAAAAACCAACACATGCACAGAAACTTTTCCAAATATTTTTCAAATAAATCCCATAAAAAACTAGACAAAATTTGAAGATTGTCAGAAAAAGAATCACTCAAAAATTCCTTTTTATTAAAAAGTTATAAAGGTTTCTGTCCAGGGACTTATCTGTAATGAAACAGAAAAGTTCCAGGGTTTTAACTGAGAAAACAGAAAACGCTTCGGTTGGGAATGCGCAAGCGCAAAGGAGAAAACGTATTTTGCCCGAAGGCGCCAACAGAAAACGGTTCGCGAATAAAGGAACAGAGGCTGACACGCGGGGTCCACATGTCAGGTTTGAAAAGCTCGTCGGCGCCCGAAGACTGCGGTGGACGCCGGCGTCGAACCACGGCGAGTTAGGAGAAACGGAGGGTACCAAGTGCTTCAGCGTCTTCTTCCGCGTCGGTGGGTGGTGGACTCGTCCAACGGGGAGCACCACGTCGACGGCGACACTATCTTCGGCGGACGGCGGCTCGGGTGAGGATGGGGAACTCCGGTGGAGGGCTGCAAACTACGAATTGAGGCGCGGGTCAGAACGAGTGATGCAAGGTGAAGCTACTGGCAAGAGAATGGAGGCGGAGGAGCGCACACGGGGGCGAATCGGGCTGGATCCCGTGGCGGGTCGCGGCGGCCGGAGTCGAGGAAGGAGACCTCCTCGGGGCTCTACCAGTGGCTAGGCTTGCTCTAGGGGAAGTGCAGGGATGGTGGGTGCTCGAGTTGAAGCTCGGGGCCTCTATTTATAGGCAGGTCGACGGGGTGGCCGTGAACGGAGAAACTCCGACGAGCGATTACGGCGGAGCAGTGGATTGGCAGGTGGTTTGAGCGGCCAGGCAGCATCAGTGGAGGTTACTGGAGTCGTTTTACAGCTAAACGGAGATGGTCTTGGCGTAATGGCGTCGGTCCACGGTGAGGTGACCGCGCGGGCTCAACGGCGGCAGAGAGCGCGCTCCGCGCCCTGCGGTTCACGACGAGAGCGGCAGCGCATTCGGGGGAGTGGAAGGCCACGTGGCGGGCTCCGGTGGTTTGGGCGGCGCTGGGTGGCGTCGTCGGCGCCGTGTCTCCCGCTGGCGTCCGCAAAGCCGCCGCCGGCGTCGGTCACGGGGTGGCGCACCTTCTGCTGCTCGTCACCGACGCCCGCAAGGCGCCAGGCGTTCGTGCGGTGCAGGAACAAGAGGGCGGGGACGAGGAGCAAGGCGACGCAGTGGTACTGGCGAGATCGATGCCCTTCTCTGAAGAAAACGACAGCAGCCACTGCAGTGTTCTCTGAACTTTCTGAACTTGACATAGACAGTGCACTGCAGGTGTTCGACAGAAGGTTTTGGCTATGAGATAAATTTTTCTGGAGCTGTAACTTGGTGACATGACCACTCAACGCACCCAGAGGCTGCCTCATTTTACTTGGAATTTTTGGAGGAGGTTTTGAATGAATTTCACCAAATTTGACAAATCTGGTCCAAACTTGCAGCAGGTGTAGTTTGAAAATTTTGAACGGAAGACCAGTGGATCTTCATAGTTCTAGGTTGAGGGTTCAAAGGACTAGGAGGGGAAGAAGGTTTGGGGCCAAAAATCAAGACAGAAAGTGGAGTTCCTTTGCAAATCTCCAAGTGCTAGAAAAGAAGGCAGAAATTTATTTGAATAGAATTTGAATGGAAATAATCACATGGGGAGGTTCAACTTGCTGGATTTGATGCAAATCATGATCCAAAGGTGAGGAAGTGGTTAGGAGAGAGGATTTGCACTAATGCCATGGCAAGAAGGAATTGTTGAAAGTGGCAAAGGACTTTCCAAAAGCCATAGTGCAAATTCAAAAAGATTTTCAAAAGTTATTTTCCCAAATGAAAAACATTTTGTCTTGAGTCCAAATGAAAAGCAAGAACTTCCAAGATCAAAGGCAGATCTTGGGTGAATCCAAACAAGACTTTTGCCATAAAGAAAAATGTATGAGAGGGAGAGTTCTCTTGAAGAAAAATTTAAATCACTCCCCTCAAGTCAAATAAAATCTTTTGAAAAATCCAAATAAAAACTTGGGTGTCACAACACCTACCCCCTTAGGAAAAATCTCGTCCTCGAGATTTCTGCTGATCCTCAAATAGGTATGGATACTCTGCCCGGAGGAAATCTTCCCTTTCCCATGTGGCTTCATCCTCAGTGTGGTTGCTCCACTGAACCCTGAAAAATTTCGTCGTTTTCTGACGGGTCCTCCGTTCAGACTCTTCTAAAATCTTTACTGGTCTTTCTCTGTAGGTGAGATCTAGTTGCATATCAATGTCCTCATGAGGTACATGTTTTTCTGGGTTGCTCACACATTTTCTTAACTGTGAGACGTGGAACACGTCATGGACGTCTGACAGCTCCTTGGGGAGGTCTAGTTGGTAGGTCACCGTGCCTCTTCGTGCCTTTACACAAAATGGTCCAATAAATCTTGGGGCTAGCTTCCCCTTTATTTTGAACCATTGCAGACCCCTCATAGGAGATACTCGGAGGTATACGGAATCACCGGGTTCAAAGCTGACCTCACGGTGCTTCTGATCATAGTAGCTCTTTTGGCGGCTCTGTGCTGTCTTGAGTCTGTCCCTGATTTGTTTAACCTTCTCCTCGGCCTCTTTAAGCATATCTGGGCCGAAGATACGGCTGTCACCTATCTCTGACCAATTCAGAGGGGTACGACACCTTCGTCCGTACAACGCTTCAAAGGGTGCCATTTGCAAGCTGGCTTGGTAACTGTTGTTGTAAGCAAATTCGGCATACGGCAAACTCTCTTCCCAACTGGATCCATAGGTGAGCACACAGGCTCTTAGCATATCCTCTAGGATTTGGTTTACATGTTCTGTTTGTCCATCAGTCTGAGGGTGATATGCTGTACTGAAAGCTAGTTGCGTGCCCAGAGCTTGTTGTAGGTAATCCCAAAATTTGGAGACGAATTGGGTGCCTCGGTCTGATATTATAGTCTTTGGGACTCCGTGCAAGCAAACTATACGGGGGAGATAAAGTTTTTCCAGTCTTTGTGTGGAGTAGGTAGTCTTCACGGGAATGAAATGAGCAACCTTGGTTAGTCGGTCTGTGATGACCCATATGGCATCATTTCCGCGTTGTGATCGGGGTAATCCGACAATGAAGTCCATTCCTATTTCATCCCATTTCCACTCCCGTATCCTGTTAGGCTGGAGTAGCCCTGCTGGCTTTTGGTGCTCGGCCTTGATGCGCTGACACGAATCGCAACAAGCAATGAATGTGGCTATATCTCTTTTCATACCGTGCCACCAAAATCTTTCCTGGATGTCCTTGTACATTTTGGTTCCTCCAGGATGGATCGAGTATGGGGCGGTGTGGCTTTCCGTCAAGATCTGTTGCTTGAGTTACTCAATGTTAGGTACGCAAAGTCTGTCTCGGTACCATAATGTTCCTTCACTGTCTGTGACGAACTCTGAAGTCTTACTAAGATTCATTTTCTTCTTTATGCCTTCGATGCTGGGATGTCCCTGTTGAGCCTTCTTAATTTGTTCCACCAGGGTGGGTTGTATCTCCAGGTTCGATACGGTGCCCTCAGAGACTAACATCATGTTGAGCCTAGTGAACTCTCGCTGAAACTCAGGCCTCAAATTTTGCTGACCGTCACTGTCCGGGCTGGGGTTTCGACTAAGGGCATCGGCCACTACATTTGCTTTCCCTGGGTGGTAGTGAATACCGACGTCATAGTCCTTGACTAGTTCCAACCAGCGTCGTTGGCGTAAATTCAGCTCTGGCTGTGTGAAAATATATTTGAGGCTCTTATGGTCCGTATATATTTTACAGCGATTTCCCAACAGAAAGTGCCTCCATTCCTTGAGTGCATGTATAACTGCTGCTAGCTCCAAGTCATGTGTTGGGTAATTTTCCTCATGTTTTCGCAGCTGCCTGGAGGCATATGCGACAACTTTGCCATCCTGCATTAGTACGCATCCGAGACCTTTTCGGGACGCGTCACAATACACTTCAAAGCTCTTGTGTATGTCTGGCACAGTTAAGACCGGTGCGGTTGTCAGCTTCTTCTTGAGTTCTTGGAAGCTCTGCTCACATGCTTCCGTCCATACAAATTTCTTGTCCTTCTTGAGTAACTGTGTCATAGGTTTTGCCACAGTGGAGAATCCTTCAATAAATCTCCTGTAATATTCGGCCATTCCTAGGAAACTCCGCACATCTGTAACATTGGCGGGTGGCTTCCAGTCTAGTATGGCCTTGACTTTTTCTGGGTCTACGGCCACGCCTTCTTGGTTCAATATATGGCCCAAGAAACCAACTTGTCTTAGCCAAAATTCGCATTTGCTAAATTTGGCGTACAACTGATGTTTCCTCAATTCTCCCAAAACAATCCTGAGGTGCTCAACATGCTCTTCTGGTGTCCTTGAGTAAACCAGAATATCGTCAATGAATACCACCACAAATTTGTCCATGTATTTCATGAACACTTTGTTCATGAGGTGGACGAAATATGCGGGGGCGTTCGTTAGTCCAAAAGGCATCACTGTAAACTCGTATAACCCATATCTGGAAGTGAATGCTATCTTGGGGATATCTTCTGTCCGTACCTTCAGTTGATGGTATCCTGATCTCAAATCAATCTTTGAAAATACCTTGGCTTGTGCGAGCTGGTCAAACAAATCATTTATCCGTGGCATCGGATATTTGTTTTTGATGGTGACCATATTGAGGGCTCGATAGTCTATACACAGTCTCAGTGTCCCATCCTTCTTCTTGGCGAACAACACAGGCGAACCCCATGGTGAGGAGCTGGCTCGTATAAACCCTTTGTCCAATAATTCCGTTATCTGCTTCTTCAACTCCACCAATTCTGAGGGTGCCATTCTATACGGCTTCTTATAGATGGGAGCGGTGCCAGGTGCTAGTTCAATGCTGAATTCTATTTCTCGGTCTGGTGGCATGCCTGGTAGTTCTTCAGGGAACACATCAGGAAACTCGCATACCACTGGAACTTTTCTCAGTTCTGCAATGTCCATCTTGTTCAGCTTTGGCTGCTGTGATCGCGGCCTTTCTTGGGCGGAAACCCTTATCGTCTTGCCGTGATGGTGGGTGAGAATCACTGTCCGATTGAAACAGTCAATGAATCCTTTGTTGGTGGTCAACCAGTCCATCCCTAAAATGACATCCAGTCCTTTACTTTCCAACACGATGAGATTCGCGTGGAATTGTAGTCCTTCGAACTCAATGACCACTCCTTGGCAGTAACCCTGAGCGATTTGCTTATTTCCGGGGGACTTGATGATCATAGATTTTTCCAAGGGAAGTATCGGAAAACCGTGTTGCGAAACAAAACTCTTCGAAACGAACGAATGGGAAGCTCCAGAATCAAACAAAACCGTGGCAGGTACTGTGTTGACAGGGAACGTACCGAGCACGATGTCTAGGGCATTCTGCGCTTCTTCCCTGGTCACATGGTTCAGGTGACCCTTCCTGTGGTTGTTGCTGGGGTTGAAGTTGTTGCGCTTGGGGGCGGGATTGTTTCCACCATTGTTCGGCTTGGGTGCCGAGTCTCTTGGCTTCGGGCACTGTTTAGCATAATGCCCTTGTTGACCACAAGCATAGCAGGTGACCCCTGGACGGTATGTGAACTCCTTGTCCCTGGCATGAAATTGTCCGACGGGCCCTGGCTCGGTAGTCATGGATCTCCTTGCGTCTGTCCTTGGGACCTTAGTCTTGCCTCGGTTGCAGCGGGCAAGAGTCGTCTTGTCTCTCTTCCGCTTACGGATATCTTCCAGACTACGGCGCTCATTCTCCAAGGTGATGGCCTTGTCCACCAGCGTCTTAAAATCCGGAAAGGTGTGTACAATCAGTTGGCATCTCAGTGCTGGTGCCAGGCCGTCCAGGAATTTTTCCACCTTTTTGCTTTCTGTCATGTGCTCGTCGTAGGCATAACGAGACAGCTGAGTGAACTGACCATTGTACTCTGTCACTGACATGCCTCTTTGCTTCAGGTCATCAAACTCTCTCTTCTTGATCTTTAGGATGCTCCTGGGGATGTGTGCCCCACGGAAGCCTTCCTTAAATTTTTCCCAGGTGATGTTGTGTTCCCTGGGATGCATGTGTAGGAAGTTTTCCCACCATGTTGAGGCTGCTCCAGTAAGGTAGTGTGGTGCATAAAGCACCTTCTCATGATCTGAGCACTGAGCAATAATCAGTTTCCTTTCAATCTCACGAAGCCAATCATCGGCTTCCAGCGGTCTGTCGGTGTGAGCAAAAGTTGAGGGGCGAGTCTTCTGTAACTTAGATAACTTGGAATGGGGTTGATAGGGTTCACGGTGGTTTCCCATGTTGATGACATGGTTCATCATCTCTTGGTGCTGTTGCTGGCTTTGCTCGAAGAGACGGCATACTTGAGACAGTGTTGCTTCGCTGTCTTGTTGGCTGGACTGACCCTGAGTGAAATTGTTGCTGGTCTGTGTCCCGTAAACCTCTTCTGGCTGATTGGGCATGGAGCGAGTCCACGAGCGAGACATTTTTCCAGTCTGGGGTATTATTTGCAAAACCCATGAGAAAATTGTGTAGCACAAAAAATCTCGCAAAGGCAATAATCAAAAGGCTTCAAGGTTTTCAAAGAAACACAAATGATTTTTCATGGAGAAGAAGTGCTTAACATAAATCTTACATGCGAAAAGAAAACACAAGATACATCACTCAGGATGCGCGTACACAATCCTGACATGTTATTAAAAACTAGCGTACTACTCCGGAAGGCAGCAAACACACCAATATAAACTAGCGTACGAATAAAACAGCACACCATACAGGCAGACATAACACGCGGCTACTCGGTGCTCTCAGTCGGAGATGGTGAAGATCTCCTTCCCCTTGCCGATGGCAAGGCTCAGCGGTCCAGGAGAATCAACTTCCACCTCCTCTCTAGCTGGCTCCTGGCGCGCGACGCTGCGCTGCGGTGATGGTGCGGGGGCGACTGGTGGTAGAGCGTGTGCGGCAGGCGGTGCGGCTCTGACTGGAGTAGGAGCGATGACTCGGTCGAACTCCTCAGTGGTAGGCAGACGGCGAGCGGTGGCCAAAACGGCCGGTGCATACGAGGCTGAAGACGAGACGAATGTCAGAGGCGGCGCCGTGTGGAGAAGCTCCTTCCTGCTGGCAGGACCGCCCCGGACTAAATCCATGCGGGCAGCCACAAGATCATCTACGAGGTTGTCGAAAGACTTCTCCAGAGCCTTGAGATACTCCACAACCATCTCGATGGCTTCATCTCGTTCTCCTCGATGGCAGGCGAACGCATAGTGGCTGGTGTAGGGCACATGGCATGGGAGGTAGCGGTAGCGACGAGTCTTCATCGTAGGAAGGATGTCCCGAAGGCGAGCTATCGCCTCACGGGCAGCCATCTGCATGGCATGCCTCTCCGTAGGCATGGCCCTTCCCACAAAACGGAAGTGGCGAGCAGCAGATCGTCCTCCCTTGAACTGCACCATAGCTTGGTGCATAGACACGTCGTCACTGAGCTTGTGCTGATAGAGTGTGAACTCCGGGCGAGCTGCTGGCCCGATCGCGAGTTTGGTGATGGAGACGAGGAGCTTGACAAACCCCTCGGGCACGTTGGTGAACACTCGATTCTCACAGCTGCTGCCAGCCATCTACAAAAGTAGGCAAAAATTCTGAGTAGTCATGTCATAAATTTATGATGACCAACAGAAAATAGCTACAATTGCAAAATGCTGAAAAAGCACAAAAGACGCTAATAACCGATTAGCGATCGCACCTAGTGGCTTCCTACAGTCAGCCTGGCTCTGATACCAAGCTTGTCACGACCGGTTTTTCAATAAAATAATTATTGAGAGACCAATCCCTTTTACGGACCAGCGAGGAAGAATTCCTTCTCACTGGTAGACAATATCTTGGTCACAGAAAAAAAAATACCAGGAGTACTAAATATAATACAAGGTTGAGCAGAGACTGCCCAATAATTTATTACATGCACGCCGCTAAAACAAAACGGCGGATAGGGTGGCAACTACTAACTCACGATAATAACAGTGGTGGAAATATCACCGCGAAGCGAGTGATATGATTCTAGAAGACTACAGCTCTTCGAGCGTCGGAGTGAGGCTCGAGGAGACTTATTGCGGGTGGCGGAAGCGTATACAATACAAGTGACCAATATCCGGGATCGCGCAGGACTGACTGGGACTCCTCTAGGCATCGGACGCGCTATCAAACTCTTCATCCAAGAGATCGCCTTCGTCAACATCTGGCCAAATCAACAAGCCAGGTGAGTACTATGAAAGTACTCGCAAGACAGTTCGGACATAAGATATAACAAATGTAAACATGAAGCACATGAACAAGTTAACCAGTGCAATCAGACATAGAGATAATAAATACTGGGTGCCAAGCGAGGGTCTGAATGACGCCTCGAGCGGAAACTGCAGAATAGTAATACTGGTGCCAAACGAGTGTCTGAAAGACTCCTCGAGCGGAAAATACGGAATAATAATACTGGTGCCAAACGAGTGTCTGAAAGACTCCTCGAGCGGAAAATGCGGAATAATAATACTGGTGCCAAACGAGTGTCTGAAAGACTCCTCGAGCGGAAAATGCAGAATAATAATACAGGTGCCAAACGAGTGTCTGAAAGACTCCTCGGGAGGAAAATGCAGAATAATAATGCGGGTGCCAAACGAGTGTCTGAAAGACTCCTCGAGAGGAAAATGCAGAATAATAATGCCACAGTCGGGCGTCGGGGCGACACCACATAAAGGGCTTATAACAGAAAATAAAGACAGTACATGCCGCAGTCGGACGTCTGAGCGACATCACATAAAGGGCTTATATTGTAGCTCAATAATACAATAATTCGGGAATATTATTTATCACAAGCATGAGACAAGTATAAAGTTAGTCCATCCACAGAAATAACAATAAATCTTAATTTACCACTTGAGCTTGTTCACCGGGGACAAGATTTTCACACGGATAGATATGGATATAACGTTTACACTACTTGATCATGGATACGATGATTTGGAAAGAATTGACTCTGCAGAGTTTGTACTTAACCACAGCCAACGGATTTCAGTAGTCACGGGGACTAGTTCCGTCTACGGTGTTTTGGAAGAAACACGTCTAACCAGTACACACCCAATTCAACTATCCGAAGCCAGGGATCACCCTCGGCATCGTTTAAGAAAAACCTTGAGACGGGGAGGCTACAACCTCGCGTAGCATGGGATCAAATTTCTATACGCGCGCTTTAAGGGGGTGCCCCCCCTCTCGGTCCCAACCGGAAACACCCATGCCCCCTGACCGGATGACTGGCTTTAATCCTGGGCCAAGGTACCATCATCCCGGCCTCTCTGTTTGGTGTGTACACGGAAAGAGGTTACCAACTTACTAAACCGCATCCTGGCAATGAGACATGTGGTAGCACGGAAAGGGGAAAGAACGATAACGTGGATCCAACCACGTTAACGTCGGAGGAAGTCGGATGACGCAAGGCTGGTATGCTACAACAGTACCACCTTGCTGCCCTTCATGTCACCACATGATTTGGCCATCTCTCATCAGAGATCATCGCAACTTTGGAACATGCGGGAAAAGAACGATAACGTGGCTCCAACCACGTTAACGTCGGAGAAAGTCGGATGACGCAAGGCTGGTATGCTACAACAGTACCACCTTGCTGCCCTTCATGTCACCACATGATTAGGCCATCTCTCATCAGAGATCATCGCGACTTTGGAACAACCGGGTCGTTGCCTTACAAGCAACGAGGTATTTACCGATACTCATATGCCACGCACAAACTTTCATGCAAACATGCAAAACACCTGTCATATCAAATGTTCAAAACATGCTTGCCTGGTTCGGAGAAGTCGGAGTCTAGCTCGGCGAAGTTCGCGGCTCCTTCACCTCTCCCGGAACCTACGGCAATCACGAAACGGGTACTAACGTAAAAAGCAACACATGCACAGAAACTTTTCCAAATATTTTTCAAATAAATCCCATAAAAAACTAGACAAAATTTGAAGATTGTCAGAAAAAAGAATCACTCAAAAATTCCTTTTTATTAAAAAGTTATAAAGGTTTCTGTCCAGGGACTTATCTGTAATGAAACAGAAAAGTTCCAGGGTTTTAACTGAGAAAACAGAAAACGCTTCGGTTGGGAATGCGCAAGCGCAAAGGAGAAAACGTATTTTGCCCGAAGGCTCCAACAGAAAACGGTTCGCGAATAAAAGAACAGAGGCTGACACGCGGGGTCCACATGTGAGGTTTGAAAAGCTCGCCGGCGCCCGAAGACTGCGGTGGACGCCGGCGTCGAACCACGGCGAGTTAGGAGAAACGGAGGGTACCAAGAGCTTCAGCGTCTTCTTCCGCGTCGGTGGGTGGTGGACTCGTCCAACGGGGAGCACCACGTCGACGGCGACACTATCTCCGGCGGATGGCAGCTCGGGTGAGGATGGGGAACTCCGGTGGAGGGCTGCAAACTACGAACTGAGGCGCGGGTCAGAACGAGTGATGCAAGGTGAAGCTACTGGCAAGAGAATGGAGGCGGAGGAGCGCACACGGGGGCGAATCGGGCTGGATCCCGTGGCGGGTCGCGGCGGCCGGAGTCGAGGAAGGAGACCTCCTCGGGGCTCTACCAGTGGCTAGGCTTGCTCTAGGGGAAGTGCAGGGATGGTGGGTGCTCGAGTTGAAGCTCGGGGCCTCTATTTATAGGCAGGTCGACGGGGTGGCCGTGAACGGAGAATCTCCGGCGAGCGATTACGGCGGAGCAGTGGATTGGCAGGTGGTTTGAGCGGCCATGCAGCATCAGTGGAGGTTACTGGAGTCGTTTTACAGCTAAACGGAGATGGTCTTGGCATAATGGCGTCGGTCCACGGTGAGGTGACCGCGCGGGCTCAACGGCGGCAGAGAGAGCGCTCCGCGCCCTGCGATTCACAACGAGAGCGGCAGCGCATTCGGGGGAGTGGAAGGCCACGCGACGGGCTCCGGTGGTTTGGGCGGCGCTGGGTGGCGTCGTCGGCGCCGTGTCTCCCGCTGGCGTCCGCAAAGCCGCCGCCGGCGTCGGTCACGGGGCGGCGCACCTTCTGCTACTCGTCGCCGACACCCGCAAGGCGCCAGGCGTTCGTGCGGTGCAGGAACAAGAGGGCGGGGACGAGGAGCAAGGCGACGCAGTGGTACTGGCGAGATCGATGCCCTTCTCTGAAGAAAACGACAGCAGCCACTGCAGTGTTCTCTGAACTTTCTGAACTTGACATAGACAGTGCACTGCAGGTGTTCGACAGAAGGTTTTGGCTATGAGATAAATTTTTCTGGAGCTGTAACTTGGTGAGATGACCACTCAACGCACCCAGAGGCTGCCTGATTTTACTTGGAATTTTTGGAGGAGGTTTTGAATGAATTTCACCAAATTTGACAAATCTGGTCCAAACTTGCAGCAGGTGTAGTTTGAAAATTTTGAACTGAAGACCAGTGGATCTTCATGGTTCTAGGTTGAGGGTTCAAAGGACTAGGAGGGGAAGAAGGTTTGTGGCCAAAAATCAAGACAGAAAGTGGAGTTCCTTTGCAAATCTCCAAGTGCTAGAAAAGAAGGCAGAAATTTATTTGAATAGAATTTGAATGGAAATAATCACATGGGGAGGTTCAACTTGCTGGATTTGATGCAAATCATGATCCAAAGGTGAGGAAGTGGTTAGGAGAGAGGATTTGCACTAATGCCATGGCAAGAAGGAATTGTTGAAAGTGGCAAAGGACTTTCCAAAAGCCATAGTGCAAATTCAAAAAGATTTTCAAAAGTTATTTTCCCAAATGAAAAACATTTTGTCTTGAGTCCAAATGAAAAGCAAGAACTTCCAAGATCAAAGGCAGATCTTGGGTGAATCCAAACAAGACTTTTGCCATAAAGAAAAATGTATGAGAGGGAGAGTTCTCTTGAAGAAAAATTTAAATCACTCCCCTCAAGTCAAATAAAATCTTTTGAAAAATCCAAATAAAAACTTGGGTGTCACATGACCGCTGTCCAGTGATCTACTCCTAGATCACTATTGTACTCCCTTGCCAAAATTAGTGTAGGGTATACAATAGATCTGGTACACAGCATGGCATACTTTATAGAACCTATGGCCAAGGCATAGGGTACTCCCTTGCCAAAATCAGTGTAGGGTATACAATAGATCTGGTACACAGCATGGCATACTTTATAGAACCTATGGCCAAGGCATAGGGAATGACTTTCATTCTCTTTCTATCTTTTGCCGTGGTCGGGCTTTGAGTCTTTACTCAATTTCACACCTTGTAACACAAGCAAGAACTCTTTCTTTGACTGTTCTATTTTGAACTACTTCAAAATCTTGTTAAGGTATGTACTCATTGAAAAACTTATCAAGCGTCTTCATCTATCTCTATAGATCTTGATGCTCAATATGTAAGCAGCTTCACCGAGGTCTATCTTTGAAAAACTCCTTTCAAACACTCCTTTATGCTTTGTAGAATAATTCTACATTATTTCTGATCAACAATATGTCATTCATATATACTTATCAGAAATGTTGTAGTGCTCCCACTCACTTTCTTGTAAATACAGGCTTCACCGCAAGTCTGTATAAAACTATATCCTTTGATCAACTTATCAAAGCGTATATTCCAACTCCGAGATGCTTGCACCAGTCCATAGATGGATCGCTAGAGCTTGCATATTTTGTTAGCACTTTTAGGATTGACAAAACCTCCTGGTTGCATCATATACAACTCTTATTTAATAAATCCATTAAGGAATGTAGTTTTGTTTATCCATTTGCCAGATTTCATAAAATGCGGCAATTGCTAACATGATTCAGACAGACTTAAGCATAGATACGAGTGAGAAACTCTCTCATCGTAGTCAACACCTTGAACTTGTCGAAAACCTTTTGCGACAATTCTAGCTTTGTAGATAGTAACACTACTATCAGCGTCTGTCTTCCTCTTGAAGATCCATTTAATCTCAATGGCTCGCCGATCATCGGGCAAGTCAACCAAAGTCCATACTTTGTTCTTCATACATGGATCTCATCTCAGATTTCATGGCCTCAAGCCATTTCCCGGAATCTGGGCTCATCATCGCTTCCTCATAGTTCGTAGGTTCGTCATGGTCAACTAACATGACCTCCAGAACAGGATAACCGTACCACTCTGGTGTGGATCTCACTCTGGTTTACCTACGAGGTTTGGTAGTAACTTGATCTGAAGTTACATGATCATAATCATTAACTTCCTCACTAATTGGTGTAGGAGTCACAGGAACAGATTTCTGTGATGAGCTACTTTCCAATAAGGGAGCAGGTACAGTTACCTCATCAAGTTCTACTTTCCTCCCACTCACTTCTTTCGAGAGAAACTCCTTCTCTAGAAAGGATCCATTCTTAGCAACGAATATCTTGCCTTCGGATCTGTGATAGAAGGTGTACCCAATAGTCTCCTTTGGGTATCCTATGAAGACACATTTCTCCGATTTAGGTTTGAGCTTATCAGGATGAAACTTTTTCACATAAGCATCGCAACCCCAAATTTTAAGAAACGACAACTTTGATTTCTTGCTAAACTTCAGTTCATAAGGCGTCGTCTCAACGGATTTTGATGGTGCCCTATTTAACGTGAATGCAGCTGTATCTAATGCATAACCCCAAAACGATAGTGGTAGATCGGTAAGATACATCATATATCGCACCATATCTAATAAAGTACGATTACGACATTCGGACACACCATTACACCGTGGTGTTCCAGGTGGCGTGAGTAGTGAAACTATTTCACATTATTTTAACTGAAGGCCAAACTCGTAACTCAAATACTCTTCTCTACGATCAGATCGTAGAAACTTTATTTTTCTTGTTACGATGATTTTCCACTTCACTCTGAAATTCTTTGAACTTTTCAAATGTTTCAGACTTATGTTTCATTAAGTAGATATACCCATATCTGCTCAAATCTTCTGTGAAGGTGAGAAAATAACGATATCCGCCACGAGCCTCAATATTCATCGGACCACATACATCTGTATGTATGATTTCCAATAAATCTGTTGCTCTCTCCATAGTTCCGGAGAACGGTGTTTTAGTCATCTTGCCCATGAGGCACGGTTCGCAAGTACCAAGTGATTCATAATCAAGTGATTCCAAAAGTCCATCAGTATGGAGTTTCTTCATGTGCTTTACACCAATATGACCTAAACGGCAGTGCCACAAATAAGTTGCACTATCATTATTAACTTTGCATCTTTTGGCTTCATTATTATGATTATGTGTATCACTACGATCGAGATCCAACAAACCATTTTCGTTGGTGTGTATGACCATAGAAGGTTTTTATTCATGTAAACAGAACAACAATTGTTCTCTAACTTAAATGAATAGCCGTATTGCAATAAACATGATCAAATCATATTCATGCTCAACGCAAACACCAAATAACACTTATTTAGTTTCAACACTAATCCTGAAAGTATAGGGAGTGTGCGATGATGATCACATCAATCTTGGAACTACTTCCAACACACATCGTCACCTCTCCTTTTACTAGTCTCTGTATATTCTGCAACTCCCGTTTCGAGTTACTACTCTTAGCAACTGAACCAGTATCAAATACCGAGGGGTTGCTATAAACACTAGTAAAGTACACATCAATAACATGTATATCCAATATACCTTTGTTCACTTTGCCATCCTTCTTATCCACCAAATAGTTGGGGTAGTTCCGCTTCCAGTGACCAGTCCCTTTGCAGTAGAAGCACTTAGTCTCAGGCTTAGGACCAGACTTAGGCTTCTTCACTTGAGCAGCAACTTGCTTGCCGTTCTTCTTGAAGTTCCCCTTCTATCCCTTTGCCCTTTTCTTGAAACTAGTGGTCTTGTTAACCATCAACACTTGATGCTCTTTCTTGATTTCTACCTTCGTCGATTTCAGCATCGCGAAGAGCTCGGGAATTACTTCCGTCATCCCTTACATACTATAGTTCATCATGAAGTTCTACTAACTTGGTGATGGTGACTAGAGAATTCTGTCAATCACTATTTTATCTGGAAGATTAACTCCCACTTGATTCAAGCGATTGTAGTACAATACATGCTCACTAGTTGAGCGATTCTCCTCCATCTTTTAGCTATAGAACTTGTTGGAGACTTCATATCTCTCAACTCGGGTATTTGCTTGAAATATTAACTTCAACTCCTGGAACATCTCATATGGTCCATGACGTTCAAAACGTCTTTGAAGTCCCGATTCTAAGCCGTTAAGCATGGTGCACTAAACTATCAAGTAGTCATCATATTGAGCTAGCCAAACGTTCATAACGTCTGCATCTGCTCCTGCAATAGGTCTGTCACCTAGCGGTGCATCAAGGACATAATTTTTCTGTGCAGCAATGAGGATAATCCTCAGATCACGGATCCAATCCGCATCTTTGCTACTAACATCTTTCAACATAATTTTCTCTAGGAACATATCAAAAATAAATACAGGGAAGCAACAACGCGAGCTATTGATCTACAACATAATTTGCAAAAATACTATCAGGACTAAGCTCATGATAAATTTAAGTTCAATTAATCATATTACTTAAGAACTCCCACTTAGATAGACATCCCTCTAATCATCTAAGTGATTGCGTGATCCAAATCAACTAAACCATGTCCGATTAACACGTGAGATGGAGTAGTTTCAATGGTGAACATCACTATGTTGATCATATCTACTATATGATTCACGCTCGACCTTTCGGTCTCTGTGTTCCGAGGCCATGTCTGTATATGCTAGGCTCGTCAAGTTTAACCTGAGTATTCCGCGTGTGCAACTGTTTTGCACCCGTTGTATTTGAACGTAGAGCCTATCACACCCGATTAACACGTGGTGTCTCAGCACGAAGAACTTTCACAATGGTGCATACTCAGGGAGAACACTTTATCTTGAAATTTTAGTGAGAGATCATCTTATAATGCTACCGTCAATCAAAGCAAGATAAGATGCATAAAGGATTAACATCACATGCAATCAATATAAGTGATATGATATGGCCATCATTATCTTGTGCTTGTGATCTCCATCTCCGAAGCACCGTGCTTGTGATCTCCATCTCCGAAGCACCGTCATGATCACCATCGTCACCGGCGCGACACCTTGATCTCCATCATAGTATCGTTGTCGTCTCGCCAACTTATTGCTTTTACGACTATCGCTACTGCTTAGTGATAAAGTAAAACTATTACATGGCGATTGAATTTCATACAATAAAGCGACAACCATATGGCTCCTGCCAGTTGCCGATAACTCGGTTACAAAACATGATCATCTCATACAACAAATTATATCACATCATGTCTTGACCATATCACATCACAACATGCCCTGCAAAAACAAGTTAGACGTCCTCTATTTTGTTGTTGCAAGTTTTACGTGGCTGCTACGGGCTTAGCAAGAACCGTTCTTACCTACGCATCAAAACCACAACGATAGTTTGTCAAGTTGGTGCTGTTTTAACCTTCGCAAGGACCGGGCGTAGCCACACTCAGTTCAACTAAAGTGAGAGAGACAGACACCCGCCAGTCACCTTTAAGCAACGAGTGCTCCGAACGGTGAAACCAGTCTTGCGTAAGCGTACGCGTAATGTCGGTCCGGGCCGCTTCATCTCACAATACCGCTGAACCAAAGTATAACATGCTGGTAAGCAGTATGACTTATATCGCCCACAACTCACTTGTGTTCTACTCGTGCATAGCATCAACGCATAAAACCAGGCTCTGATACCACTGTTGGGGAACGTAGTAATTTCAAAAATTTCCTACGCACACGCAAGATCATGGTGATGCATAGCAACGAGAGGGGAGAGTGTTGTCCACGTACCCTCATAGACCGACAGCGGAAGCGTTATCACAACGCGGTTGATGTAGTCGTACGTCTTCACGATCCGACCGATCAAGTACCGAACGCACGGCACCTCCGAGTTCAGCACACGTTCAGCTCGATGACGTCCCTCGAACTCCGATCCAGCCGAGTGTTGAGGGAGAGTTTCGTCAGCACGACGGCATGGTGACGATGATGATGTTCCACCGACGCAGGGCTTCGCCTAAG
Organism: Aegilops tauschii subsp. strangulata; assembly: GCF_002575655.3. NCBI lineage: Eukaryota > Viridiplantae > Streptophyta > Magnoliopsida > Poales > Poaceae > Aegilops > Aegilops tauschii. Next base: position 425,047,249 of record NC_053036.3, on the reverse strand, counting down.
CTCCGCAACGGTATTATCGAGGTGTAATATGGTGGAGGGGGGCACCGCACACGGCTAAAATATCGTATATCAAGTGTGTGTTCATGGGGTGCCCCCTGCCCCCGTATATAAAGGAGCAAGGGGGAGGCCGCCGGCCTAGGGAGGAGAGGCGCGCCCGAAGGGGGAGTCCTACTCCCACCGGGAGTAGGACTCCTCCTTTCCTTGTTGGAATAGGAGAAGGGAAGGGACAAGGAGAAAGAAGGAAGGGGGCGCCCCCCTTCCCTAGTCCAATTCGGACCAGACCATGGGGAGGGGTGCGGCCACCTTTTGAGGCCTTTCTCTCCTTTCCCGTATGGCCCATTAAGGCCCAATACGAATTCCCGTAACTCTCCGGTACTCCAAAAAATACCCGAATCACTCGGAACCTTTCCGATGTCCGAATATAGTCGTCCAATATATAGATCTTTACGTCTCGACCATTTTGAGACTCCTCGTCATGTCTGTGATCACATCCGGGACTCCGAACAACCTTCGGTACATCAAAACATATAAACTCATAATATAACTGTCATCGTAACTTTAAGCGTGCGGACCCTACGGGTTCGAGAACTATGTAGACATGACCGAGACACCTCTCCGGTCAATAACCAATAGCGGAACCTGGATGCTCATATTGGTTCCTACATATTCTACGAAGATCTTTATCGGTCAGACCGCATAACAACATACGTTGTTCCCTTTGTCATCGGTATGTTACTTGCCCGAGATTCGATCGTCGGTATCTCGATACCTAGTTCAATCTCGTTACCGGCAAGGCTCTTTACTCGTTTCGTAATACATCATCCCGCAACTAACTCATTAGTCACAATGCTTGCAAGGCTTATAGTGATGCGCATTACTGAGTGGGCCCAGAGATACCTCTCCGACAGTCGGAGTGACAAATCCTAATCTCGAAATACGCCAACCCAACAAGTACCTTTGGAGACACCTGCAGAGCACCTTTATAATCACCCATTTACGTTGTGACGTTTGGTAGCACACAAAGTGTTCCTCCGGTAAACGGGAGTTGCATAATCTCATAGTCATAGGAACATGTATAAGTCATGAAGAAAGCAATAGCAACATACTAAACGATCGGGTGCTAAGCTAACGGAATGGGTCAGGTCAATCACATCATTCTCCTAATGAGGTGATCCCATTAATCAAATGACAACTCATGTCTATGGCTAGGAAACATAACCATCTTTGATTAACGAGCTAGTCAAGTAGAGGCATACTAGTGACACACTGTTTGTCTATGTATTCACACATGTATTATGTTTCCGGTTAATACAATTCTAGCATGAATAATAAACATTTATCATGATATAAGGAAATAAATAATACTTTATTATTGCCTCTAGGGCATATTTCCTTCAAGGACTGCGTTCACCTCGCGAGCAAATTGTTTGAAGATACGCTGAGACGCTGGGGCCTGAGCTCCGCCCAGGATGCAGGCGATAGCCCGCGGCTCCTAGAAGCCCCCTGCTCCTTCGTCCTGATGGTGGTCGTCGTTCCTCCTGGGTGGTGGCGGCAGCGGAGGAAGACTAGTGTTGCCCTGAGGGCGGTCCTCGCGAGGCTGATCCCTCCAGGCTTCCTCACGAGGCTGATCCTGCCAGCGGTCCTCGCGAGGCCGGCCACGCCACTCCTGGCGGGGGCCACGGTCGTCCCAGCTTCCTCCGCCACTTCCTCCTCCTCGGTCGTATCCCCGGTCGTTGCGCTTGGGGCGTCGACCGAAGCATCCATCTCGAATGGCCCTGAGCTCCTGACAGTCGTTGGGGTTGTGGCTGTGTACGTTGTGGAAGGCGCAGAACGGTCGGCTACTCTTGGACAACTCGGAATGATCCCGACCATGCTTCGTGTCTGGCTCCGCCGTGAGCACGGCCACTCCCTTGCACTTCACGTCCTTGTCCTTGGCTTTCTTCTCCTCCAGGTCAGTAGCCGGGAGCTCGAGGAGGGAAAGGTGCCCTTCCTCAGCTCTCGTGCACTTGGTCGCCAGGTTGAACAGCTCCAGAGCCGTGCACAGCTCCTCGTGGATGGCAAGCTCCTCCTTCATCTTGACGTCGCGGACGCCATCAGAGAACGCCAAAATGATGGCCTCGTCCGTCACCTTGGGGATCTTGACGCGAATGCTGTTGAAGCGTTGGATGTACTTCTGCAAGGTCTCTCCTGGCTGTTGCTTGATGCGGCGCAGGTCACCCGCAGCCGGGGGGGGCGATCGCGAGTGCCCTGGAAGTTGGCAACGAAGCAGTCATGCATCTCACCCCAGCAGGAGATCGAGCCCGGGGGCAGGTTCAGGAGCCACGAGCGAGCATCGTCCTTGAGAGCCATGGGGAACCAGTTCGCCATGACTTTCTCGTCACCGTTGGCCGCCTTGATGCTCAGCTCATAGAGCTGCAAGAACTCTGCAGGGTCGAGGGTGCCGTCGTAGTGGGAGGAAGATCCGGCTTGAACTTGCCCGGCCACACGATGCCATGCAGCTCAGGGGTGAAGGCGCGGCAGCCCGCCATGGCCACCGGGGCCCGTCGTGGAGGCAGAGCTTGATCTTGGTGTCCCCGCGCTGCCACGACAAGTGGCGTGTGGCCCTGCCACGGCAAGCGATCCTGACGTGGCGGCGCTGGGAGCGGTGGAGCGTTTTCTTGCGGTCGGGGAACTTCTTGGCAGCTTCCTTCTTCTCGCGCGGGCGCCCGACGTGGTGGGTCTCGCCGGGGGACCACACGCCTTGGCGCCAGAACGCCGTCTTGGTGCGGAGGTGGTGGAGGCGCTCCATGAGCCACGTCGCCCGCAGCTAGCGGAGGGTGAGGCAGCGAGAGGGATGGCGCAGGGGAGCGCCCTGCAGCGCTGACGAGCTCGGCGATGTGGTCCAGCCAGTCCTCATAGAGGTCGTCGACAGGGCGTTAGCGCAGAAGCTCGCGTGCCATGAGCAGCGTGGCCTGCGCGTCCGTGGGAGCGCGACGGGCATGAGATGACGAGCCGGCTGGGGTCAGCGACGGAGTGGCGGTGCGGCCATCCCTCCGCACGGAGGGGTGCAGAGAGGACGCTTGCTGCTCGTTTCCCGCCGGACCGTGGTGGCGTTGGCGGCGGGTGACGGAGAACGACGGGGGGGGGGCCGCTGACAGGGGCCGTCTGAGCGACACGGGTGGCGAGAGCGGCCCGGCGATTAGCGCGAGCCTGGCGAGCGTCGACCATGAACTTGGTGGAGTGGCGAAACACGGATCGACGAGAGGAAAGCTTCACCGCACCCCTACCTGGCGCGCAAAATGTCGGATTTCGGGTTTTGGCAAAACCCTTGAGGTTCGAACACTGGGGTGCGCACGAAGATCTCTCCTCCCTCTAGCTCGCACGTCAAGATCAAACGGCCTAGCTCGTCGGACCCAAAGAACAAAGGGACACAAGATTTATACTGGTTCGGGCCACCGTTGTGGTGTAATACCCTACTCCAGTGTGGTGTGGTGGATTGCCTCTTGGGCTGAGGATGAATAGTACAAGGGAAGAACAGCCTCCTGAGGAGAGGTGCTCTTGTGCTCGGTGAGCTTGTGTGGTGGTTGGTGAACTGAGTGATCGATCTGTCTCCTACGATGGTGGCTAGTCCTATCTATAGAGGCCCTGGTCCCTCCTCCCAAATATTGAGCGGGAAGGGATTCCACAACGGCCAGTTTGAAGGGGAACAACTAGTACAAGCTATCCTGACTAAAGGTGGTCTTCGCCTGCCAAAGGCTCTGATGGTGACGCCGTCTTGGGCTCCGCGGTGACCCCCGTCTTGCCGTCCTTCTGGTCTTGGTCTTGTTGCACCGATATGGAAACCTTTGCCTGATGCCTCGGGACTCCTCGCCTGCGCTTGCCCCTTTAGCACCAAAGGGGAAACGAGGACACTGTGCGCGCTGGCGCCCGCCTGGCCTTGGTCGTCATGGCTTATGTCACGGGAACCTCGCGAGGTTCCCCTTGCCTTGATCTCTCCGCCCCTCGCGAGCCAGCCTGGTGAGGCTGCCCCCGAGGAGGTCTTGCGTCGTCCGCCTCGCGAGGCTTGGCCCCTCACGAGGGTCTTGGGTGTTTGCTGGTGAAGATGGGCCGTACAGGGCCGCTGGTGGAGCCACGCCGTGGGCCGCAGGCAGGCAAGTCTGGGGACCCCCGTTCCCAGAACACCGACACGTGCGGCGGCGATTTAGGATTGGACAAGAGGGCCGGCGCGCTGTGACTGGATCAAAATCAAAATCAATTTACCCTTCAATTAAGAAAGCGACCCCGCATTAACTAGTCTCCCTTTTATTCTGGGTCATAATTGACTATGATTTTCACAAATAAAATATATGTTATACGTTGCAAAAATAATATAATTTGAAAGTACATTCAAATACGAACCAAATGATACAATTTTTGGTGACATGCATTCACATTTTGCTTGTCAAATACATTACGTTGTCAAACTTTGACCCAAAATACGCAACACAAAAAAATACTTCCAAGACAAGCGCCGCTCCTCTCCTCTTAAACCACCGCCGCTCCTCTCCTGTTCCAATCTAAATCCAGCGCCGCTCCTCTCCTCTTCCATTTCAAAAACACCGCCCCTCCTCTCCTGTTCCAATCCAAAACCAGCGTCGCTCCTCTCCTGTTCTAATCCAAAACCAGCGCTGCTCCTCTCCTCTTCCATTCAAAAACCACCACCGGCGAGTGAAGGTGCTGTGGATAAGTAGATCGATGGAGGAGTACAACCGATGGGTGAGGATCGTAGACGGCAACCCTGTGAAGCTAGCTAGGATGTTGGAGATACAGTCTTGGTTTGACAACAAGGACCAACTAGCGGCGACAGCGACATCCATGGCCAAATATCTGCAATAGAGCGAAAAGGCGGCGATACTCCCAAAGGGAGTCACGCAGGAGTACATAGAGCCGCTCCTCTAGGCCATGGAGCAAACAGATTCACCGAATCTGATCGTGAGGGAGCGGTGGTGGGAGTATCGATCCCAGATGGAGCATCCACCAGAGATTGAAGGATCGAGCATCTACAGGGTGCTATTTTTGAGGGGTTTGTGCCAGAGCGATCCGGTGGAGTCTTCGTCGATAGAACGCCACTGCACGAGGAGAAAAGCAGTTGGACCGACGACGCTTCCCCGCCATCCTCTCCCTCGCCATTCACATCGTCTCACAGGGCGGCTGTCTGCCTCCGAGGAATAGGAGGGGACTGCCCCCCCCCCCCAGCCCAATAGTCGGGCAGGTTGTCAATTGTCAGGAGGAGCTTAGGGTTGTCAGTATTTGCAGGTTGTGAATTGTGTTTTGTTTGTGTATTTTGAGAGTACTTTCGGATATGAATGTCTTTTGAATTTCAGATTTGCAGTAATGAGCATATGAAGTATTTTATGAATTCTAGAGATATATTTTTAGCACTTAAAAAATGTAGTTTCATAGGAGTATAAAAGTGCAGACAATGTGATTCTTAGAGAAGAAACTGCAAGTTTCAGTTTCAGATAAGAAACTCTAACTTTCAGAGGCAGAGCATTTATATTAACGAGGCCTTTTCAAATAGGGTTAACATCATGTTGGAAGTTTTATTCATGGTCGAAAATGGAACTACCAGCCAGTTAACATCATGCTGATCAACATTCATGCATAGCACATCTTCATATGATGCACAGTCAAAAAGGTATGCTATTTTCAAAATGCCCACACAATGTCGAGTGTGCGAAAAACAGAGAAAACGAGGGACGGAGTTTTGGCAAGTGTTGGACGTGGTGTGTGTAGATGACAATGGGGACCCACATGTCAATAATGGCAGAGGCAAAAAAATTGGAGATATTTTCCCTGCATCAGGTGGAATCGAACCCGGGCGGAACAGCTGTCGGGTAGTGTCACTTGGCCACTGGGCTAGTTCAGTACTTTCGTTACAAATAAGGCACTGCCTCAGGTGGTTTGATCTCCTCCTACGCCTTTGTGCGCTCGCCACGGCGCCGCTGTCTGCCGTTGTGAACATGCTGAACAAACGAGAGGAATCTGGAGAGGACTGTACGTGGAGCGGCGGACAGTCGAGACCCACCAGGTCTACGGCCGTACGCAAGCAAGTGCCTCATCGAAAAAATACTTCCTCCTAATGCTATATTGACGTTGGGGCCCATGGGTTTGTCAACATAGTTACATTTTTTTAGGTGCTTCAACGTAGTTACTATAGGAGATAAATTCACAACAAAGCCGGGGAGCTGGCAGGTATCATTTATTATCTCTGGGGCAGCAAGTATCAGCTGGGTTTTGGGCTGCCCCGTCTAGGCTTTCTTTTTTAACATGCGCAGCCCACGATATGCCGGTTTGTATTTTCTTGAGGGCTGTCATGTATCGACCGGCCTATCGACCTCCCATCCGAGTTTTTATTTTTCCTGAAACATCGGCAGCCCAATTAATGTATTTTTTAAGAAAACGCGGAGGTCCGTTCTATTTTTCTATATAAGAATAGGAACGCCCGGTCCAACTTATGTTTCCCTTCTAACTATATTATATATATTTAAATTATTTTATATGTTATTATATATTATTGTTATTGTCATCATATATTTAACAGATACTTAGATATGTAAGAAAACAATATCCCACATCTTATTAACTTTAAAAATAATTTCTTAACAATAAAATTCTGGATTTTTTTGGCAACGAAAATCTTGGTGATTGTGTACAAAAGCTTGGTAAGATTTAAGGACCAATGTAATAATAAATCACTTATTATTTAAATATATTTATAACAAAATGCTCAGCCCCTGTTTATTTTTTGATAACATTGCTGCGCCCAACCCAACATTATAATTAGAATCAGCCCAGCAAAATCGTGTATTTCGAGAAAGTGCAAATGGCCTGTAATTTTTTAGGAAAAAATTAGATGGGCCGCATGGACGCTACATTATTCGTTCACCCAGCCTAGCTAATGGACTGTAATTCTAAAAAAGAGAGATCAAATTGACTGTAAATTCTGAAAAAATGGGTTGAATACGTGCCACATTTTTGGAGGCTGAAATGTGGGCCAATAGGTCGAAGCCAATGCAAGTCGTTGTCAACTTAGTCAACAAATGATTCTGACATTGTTAGCCGTTGGATTTACGTCCAATGACCGGCATCCATCTTCAATCTCTCGTCTTCTTCCTCCAGCGCCGCCGGGACCACCTACTCCCGCCTCCTGCTGCTAGCAGCTCTGCTTAGCACGCTTCGCTGTGAAGTGCTACCCCACCGTTGGCCAGACCATCCCTCCACTCCTCCACACCTCCTGTTCTTCTCCACCGACTGCCGAACCACACCGCACCAGAACCAGTTAACCCTGGTACACCTCTCCGTCTGCGACTCTACTCCCGCATCTTCCCATCTCCGGCTCGTTGCTGTCCGGGGCCTCGCCGTCGTCCACCACCTTGGATGCGCTCGGTGCGGAGTGGTCAACGAACGACATCCATCGGAAGTAGAATGTGCATGGAGAGGCTGACAGCTGGGTCCACGGCCGCACGCAAGGAAATGCCTCCTTATTACGCACAAAATAATGATTCCTCCACCTGACAGCTGGGACCCACCGGAAGGGCCTCTGTATTTCGCGAAAAAAACGTTCCCCCCGCTGACAGGTCGGGCCCACTAGCTATATCTTCGCACGCAAGGAAGTGCCTCCTTATTACACAAAAAAAAATGAATACCCCCCGCTAGCTGGGACCCACCATAGTGGGCATCTCCATAGCCCGTTGATTAGCCGCGTCGATGTGAGACTTTCTCCTTTTTTGTCTTCTCCACATAACCCCCATCATATTATTCTATTCCACCTATAGTGCTATTTCCATGGCTTCCGCTCATGTATTGCGTGAGGGTTGAAAAGGCTGAAGTGTGTTAAAAATATGAACCAATTGCTCGGCTTGTCATCGGGGTTGTGCATGATTTGAATATTTTGTGTGGTGAAGATGGAGCATAGCCAGACTATATGATTTTGTAGGGATAACTTTCTTTGGCCATGTTATTTTGAAAAGACGTGATCGCTTTATTAGTAGGCTTGAAGTATTATTGTTTTTATGTCAAATGATAGACTATTGCTTTGAATCACTCGTGTCCTAATATTCATGCCATGATTAGATACATGATCAAGATTATGCTAGGTAGCATTCCACATCAAAAACTATCTTTTTATCATTTACCTACTCGAGGAAGAGCAGGAATTAAGCTTGGGGATGCTGATATGTCTCCGTCGTATCTATAATTTTTTATTGTTCCATGCCAATATTATACAACTTCCATATACTTTTGGCAACTTTTTATACTATTTTTGGGACTAACATATTGATCCAGTGCCCAGTGCTAGTTCATGTTTGTTGCATGTTTTATGTTTCGCAGAAACCCCATATCAAACGGAATCCAAACGGGACAAAAACGGACGGAGAATATTTTTGGAATATTTGGAAAATATGGGCGGAAGAATCAACGCGAGACGGTGCCTGAGGGGGGCACGAGGCACGGGGCGCGCCCCACCCCCGGGGGCGCCCCTGACCCTCGTGGGCCCCCGTAAGGCGGTTGCTGCACTTCTTTGGCCGCAAGAAAGCTAATTTTTGGAGAAAAATCTGGGCGAAGGTTTCAATCCAATCGGAGTTACGGATCTCCATATATATACGAAACGGTGAAAGGGCAGAAGACAGGAACGAAGAAACAGAGAGAGACAGATCCAATCTCGGAGGGGCTCTCGCCCCTCCCATGCCATGGAGGCCAAGGACCAGAGGGGAAACCCTTCTCCCATCTAGGGATGAGGTTAAGGAAGAAGAAGAAGAAGGGGGGCCCCTCTCCCCCTCTCTTACGGTGGCGCCGGAACGCTGCCGTGGCCACCATCATCATCACCGCGATCTTCACCAACACCTCCGCCATCTTCACCAACATCTCCATCACCTTCCCCCCTCTATCTACAGCGGTCTACTCTCCCTCAACCCGCTGTACCCTCTACTTGAACATGGTGCTTTATGCTTCATATTATTATCCAATGATGTGTTGCCATCCTATGATGTCTGAGTAGATTTTCGTTGTCCTATCGGTGGTTGTTGAATTGCTATGATTGATTTAATTTGCTTCTGGTTATGTTGCTGTCCTTTGGTGCCCATCATATGAGCGCGTGTGTGGATCACACCATAGGGTTAGTTGTATGTTGATAGGACTATGTATTGGAGGGCAAGAGTGACAGAAGCTTCTACCTAGCATATAAATTGATGCATACGGGACTGAAGGGGGACCAATATAACTTAATGCTATGGTTGGGTTTTACCTTAATGAACGTTAGTAGTTGCGGATGCTTGCTAATAGTTCCAATCATAAGTGCATAGAATTCCAAGTCAGGGATGACATGCTAGCAGTGGCCTCTCCCACATAAAACTTGCTATCGGTCTAGTAAAGTAGTCAATTGCTTAGGGACAATTTCGCAACTCCTACCACCACTTTTCCACACTCGCTATATTAACTTTATTGTGTCTTTATCTAAACAGCCCCTAGTTTTTATTTACGTGCTTTTTATTATCTTGCAAACCTATCCAACAACACCTACAAAGTACTTCTAGTTTCATACTTGTTCTAGGTAAAGCGAACGCTAAGCGTGCGTAGAGTTGTATTGGTGGTTGATAGAACTTGAGGGAATATTTGTTCTACCTTTAGCTCCTCGTTGGGTTCGACACTCTTACTTATCGAAAGAGGCTAAAATTGATCCCCTATACTTGTGGGTTATCAAGACCTTTTTTCTGGCGCCGTTGCCGAGGAGTCATAGCGTGGGGTGAATATTCTCGTGTGTGCTTGTTTGCTTTATCACTAAGTAATTTTTATTTGCTGTTCTTAGTTGTTCTCTAGCTTTAGTTATGGATATGGAACATGAAATACCAAAAAAATTAGTGGTACTTGCTACTCATGGAGATGGGGAACCTCCTAAAACCCTCGATGCTGGTTATGTGAAAGATATTATGTATTACTTTGATAATCCTGAGAAAACCCCATTCAATTATGTAATGGGAGACACATTGGACCAACATGAATACTTTAGGGATGATCGCTTGACTCAAAAAGGGAAACTATTATGGGATCAAATTCATATGTTGAAGTGGTATGCTAGGCAACTATGCTTGAGATATGATTATACTTGTTGCTCTAGGATGAAGTCTCCACACCTTCCCTTTTCATGCAAATTTAATAATAATGAAACCTTGGCTTCGTATGCTAGAGGTATATATGATTACTATGATGTGGAACAAATAGAAGAATTTGTTGCTTTTATGGGTGCTTATGAAATTGAATCTATGTTCAAAGAGTTTGAAAATCTTTATGATGCTGTTTACAGACCTGAAAATTTAGCTATCCTTAAATATTGCTATGCCAATTATGAATTCAATTCCGATATTGATGCATTTATTGAGAAAGCCTCTGCTGTCCAAGAAGAGACTAATATTTTGCAGGAGTTTATGGAAGAAGAAATTGATGAAACTGTGAGCTCATTGGATGAAAAAGATGAGGAGGAGAGCGAAGAACAAAAGGAGGAAGAGCAGATTAGCTACCCGTGCCCACCTTCTAATGAGAGTAACTCTTCAACTCATACATTGTTTAATTTCCCTTCGTGCTTACCGAAGGATGATTGCTATGATGATTGTTATGATCCCGTTGATTCTTTTGAAATATCCCTTTTTGATGATGCTTGCTATGCTTGTGGCTAAGATGCCAATATGAATTATGCTTATGGAGATGAACTTGCTATAGTTCCTTATGTTAAACATGAAATTGTTGCTATTGCACCCACGCATGATAGTCCTATTATCTTTTTGAATTCTCCAAACTACACTATATCGGAGAAGTTTGTGCTTATTAAGGATTATATTGATGGGTTGCCCTTTACTACTACACATGATGATTTTGATGAATATAATATGCATGTGCTTGCTGCACCTACTTGCAATTATTATGAGAGAGGAACTATATCTCCACCTCTCTATGTTTCCAACATGATAAAATTGCAAGAAACTGCTTATACTATGCATTGGCCTTTACTAGGTGTGCATGAATTGTTCTTTTATGACATGCCAATGCATAGGAAGAGAGTTAGACTTCGTCATTGCTTGATATATGTTGCCTTGTGCTCACTACTAAATGCCAAATCATTGCTAATTAAAATTGGCTTTGATATACCTTGGGATCCGGGTGGATCCATTACTTGAGCACTATATGCCTAGCTTAATGGCTTTAAAGAAAGAGCTGCCAGGGAGACAACCCAGAAGTTTTAGAGAGTCATTTATTTATGTTGTGTGCTTTTATAAAGTATAAAAATAAAAATAGTGTGCCAAGGTTTGCCTTTAGGATGTTTACAATGCTTGTTGGTTTGTGCGGTGCAGGACAGAAAACTTTCGCTGTAGTGCGCGATTTTACATTTTTTACTGGAACGTCAAACGGTTCTGAAACTTTTTGCACTGTCTTTCTATACAAATTTTTTATTTTTCCTAATTTGTTCAGGAATTTTCAAGTATCAGAAGTATGGTGAATGTTCAGATTATTACAGACTGTTCTGTTTTAGACAGATTCTGTTTTTGATGCATAGTTTGCTTGTTTTGATGAAACTATCAATTTATATCAGTGGATTAAGCCATGAAAAAGTTATATTACAGTAGCTACAATGCCAAAACAAAATATTAATTGGTTTGCAACAGTACTTAGAGTAGTGATTTGCTTTATTATACTAACGGATCTTACCGAGTTTTCTGTTGAAGTTTTGTGTGGATGAAGTGTTCGATGATCGAGAAGGTCTCGATGTGAGAAGAAGGAAGAGAGGCAAGAGCTCAAGCTTGGGGATGCCCAAGGAACCCAAAGTAAATATTCAAGGAGACTCAAGCATCTAAGATTGGGGATGCCCCGGAAGGCATCCCATCTTTCTTCAACAAGTATCGGTATGTTTTCGGATTCGTTTCATTCATGCGATATGTGCAAATCTTGGAGCGTCTTTTTGCATTAGTTTTCACTTTTCTTTTATGCACCATGCTGGTATGAGATAGTCCTTGGTTTATTTATAGAATTCTCTATGCACTTCACTTATATCTTTTGAGTATGGCTTTATAGAATGCTTCATGTGCTTCACTTATATCATTTGAAGTTTGGATTGCCAGTTTCTCTTCACATAGAAAACCGCCATTTGTAGAATGCTCTTTTGCTTCACTTATATTTGTTAGAGCGTGGGCATATCTTTTGTAGAAAGAATTAAACTCTCTTGCTTCACTTATATCTATTTAGAGAGATGACAGGAATTGGTCATTCACATGGTTAGTCATAAAATCCTACATAAAACTTGTAGATCACTGAATATGATATGTTAGATTCCTTGCAATAGTTTTGCGATATAAAGATGGTGATATTAGAGTCATGCTAGTGGGTAGTTGTGGATTGTAGAAATACTTGTGTTGAAGTTTGTGATTCCCGTAGCATGCATGTATGGTGAACCGTTATGTAACGAAGTTGGAGCATGAGGTATTTATTGATTGTCTTCCGTATGAGTGGCGGTCGGGGACGAGCGATGGTCTTTGCCTACCAATCTATCCCCCTAGGGGCATGAGTAGTAGTACTTTGCTTCGAGGGCTAATAAACTTTTGCAATAAGTATATGAGTTCTTTATGACTAATGTTGAGTCCATGGATTATACACACTCTCACCCTTCCATCATTGCTAGCCTCTTCGGTACCGTGCATTGCCCTTTCTCACCTCTTGAGTTGGTGCAAAATTCGCCGGTACATCCAAACCCCGTGATACGATACGCTCTATCACACATAAGCCTCCTTATATCTTCCTCAAAACAGCCACCATACCTACCTATCATGGCATTTCCATAGCCATTCCGAGATATATTGCCATGCAACTTCCATCATCATCATGCATGACTTGAGCATTTACTGTCATATTGCTTTGCATGATCGTAAGATAGCTAGCATGATGTTTTCATGGCTTGTCCGTTTTTTGATGTCATTGCTACGCTAGATCATTGCACATCCCGGTACACCGCCGGAGGCATTCATATAGAGTCATATCTTTGTTCTAGTATCGAGTTGTAATATTGAGTTGTAAGTAAATAAAAGTGTGATGATCATCATTATTAGAGCATTGCCCCAGTGAGGAAAGGGTGATGGAGACTATGATTCCCCCACAAGTCGGGATGAGACTCCGGACGAAAAAATAAAAATAATAAAAAATAGAAAAGAGAAAGGCCCAAAAAAAGAGAAGGCCCAAAAAAGGAAAAGAAAGAGAAAAAACAAAAAAAGAGAAAAAGAGAGAAGGGGCAATGTTACTATCCTTTTACCACACTTGTGCTTCAGAGTAGCACCATGTTCTTCATATAGAGAGTCTCTTGAGTTATCATTTTCATATACTAGTGGGAAGTTTCATTATAGAACTTGGCTTGTATATTCCAACGATGGGCTTCCTCAAATGCCCTAGGTCTTCATGAGCAAGCAAGTTGGATGCACACCCACTTAGTTTCAGTTTGAGCTTTCATACACTTATAGCTCTAGTGCATCCGTTGCATGGCAATCCCTACTCCTCACATTGACATCAATTGATGGGCATCTCCATAGCCCATTGATTAGCCGCGTCGATGTGAGACTTTCTCCTTTTTTGTCTTCTCCACATAACCCCCATCATATTATTCTATTCCACCTATAGTGCTATGTCCATGGCTTGCGCTCATGTATTGCGTGAGGGTTGAAAAGGCTGAAGCGTGTTAAAAAGTATGAACCAATTGCTCGGCTTGTCATCGGGGTTGTGCATGATTTGAATATTTTGTGTGGTGAAGATGGAGCATAGCCAGACTATATGATTTTGTAGGGATAACTTTCTTTGGCCATGTTATTTTGAAAAGACATGATTGCTTTATTAGTAGGCTTGAAGTATTATTGTCTTTATGTCAAATGATAGACTATTGATTTGAATCACTCGTGTCTTAATATTCATGCCATGATTAGATACATGATCAAGATTATGCTAGGTAGCATTCCACATCAAAAATTATCTTTTTTATCATTTACCTACTCGAGGATGAGCAGGAATTAAGCTTGGGGATGCTGATACATCTCCGTCGTATCTATAATTTTTTATTGTTCCATGCAAATATTATACAACTTCCATATACTTTTGGCAACTTTTTATATTATTTTTGGGACTAACATATTGATGCAGTGCCCAGTGCAAGTTCCTATTTGTTGCATGTTTTATGTTTCGCGGAAACCCCATATCAAACGGAATCCAAACGGGATAAAAACGGACGGAGAATATTTTTGGAATATTTGGAAAATATGGGCGGAAGAATCAACGCGAGACGGTGCCCGAGGGGGGCATGAAGCAGGGGGCGCGCCCCACCCCCTGGGCATGCCCCTGACCCTCGTGGCCCCCCCGTAAGGCGGTTGCTGCTCTTCTTTGGCCGCAAGAAAGCTAATTTTTGGAGAAAAATCTGGGCGAAGGTTTCAATCCAATCGGAGTTACGGATCTCCATATATATACGAAACGGTGAAAGGGCAGAAGACAGGAACGCAGAAACAGAAAGAGACGGATCCAATCTCGGAGGGGCTCTCGCCCCTCCCATGCCATGGAGGCCAAGGACCAGAGGGAAAACCCTTCTCCCATCTAGGGAGGAGGTCAAGGGAGAAGAAGAAGAAGGGGGCCCCTCTCCCCCTCTCTTATGGTGGCGCCGGAACGGTGCCGTGGCCACCATCATCATCACCGCGATCTTCACCAACACCTCCGCCATCTTCACCAACATCTCCATCACCTTCCCCCCTCTATCTACAGTGGTCCATTCTCCCGCAACCCGTTGTGCCCTCTACTTGAATATGGTGCTTTATGCTTCACATTATTATCCAATGATTTGTTGCCATCCTATGATGTCTGAGTAGATTTTCGTTGTCCTATCGGTGGTTGATGAATTGCTATGATTGATTTAATTTGCTTCTGGTTATGTTGCTGTCCTTTGGTGCCCATCATATGAGCGCGCGTGTGGATCACACCATAGGGTTAGTTGTATGTTGATAGGACTATGTATTGGAGGGCAAGAGTGACAGAAGCTTCTACCTAGCATAGAAATTGATGCATACGGGACTGAAGGGGGACCAATATAACTTAATGCTATGGTTGGGTTTTACCTTAATGAACGTTAGTAGTTGCGGATGCTTGCTAATAGTTCCAATCATAAGTGCATAGAATTCCAAGTCAGGGATGACATGCTAGCAGTGGCCTCTCCCACATAAAACTTGCTATCGGTCTAGTAAAGTAGTCAATTGCTTAGGGACAATTTCGCAACTCCTACCACCACTTTTCCACACTAGCTATATTAACTTTATTGTGTCTTTATCTAAACAGCCCCTAGTTTTTATTTATGTGCTTTTTATTATCTTGCAAACCTATCCAACAACACCTACAAAGTACTTCTAGTTTCATCCTTGTTCTAGGTAAAGCGAACGCTAAGCGTGCGTAGAGTTGTATCGGTGGTCGATAGAACTTGAGGGAATATTTGTTCTACCTTTAGCTCCTCGTTGGGTTTGACACTCTTACTTATCGAAAGAGGCTAAAATTGATCCCCTATACTTGTGGGTTATCAGCTGGCCAGGCCCTACGGCGACGGCAGCCTCACACCGCAGCCGAACCAGTGAACCCTCGTACTCCTTTACGCGTGGGCATCCACTGCCGTGTCTTCCCCGGCTCCGCGTCGTCCCCTTCCTAGGCCTCGCCGTCGTTCACCGCCTTGGTGCTCTCGGTGCGGTGTGGTCAATGTGGTCAAGGACCGACTTCCATCAGAAGAGTATTGTACGTGGAGAGGCTGACAGCTGGGTCCACGGCCGCACACAAGGAAATGCCTCCTTATTACGTGCACAATAATGATTCCTCCACCCGACAGCAAGGACCCACCGGACGGGCCACCGTATTTTGCAAAAAAATGTTTCCCGCCTAACTGCTGGGACCCACCAGCTACATCTTCGCACGCAAGGAAGTGCATCCATATTACGGGCAAAAAAATGATTCGCCCCCTTACTGCTGGGACCCACCAGCTACATCTTCGCACGCAAGGAAGTGCCTGACAGTCGGGACCCACCTGGTCGAAGCGTATGTAGCATTGTCATTCTGGTCGCGAACGTGTACGTACATACGATCGGTCTGTCTGCAGGCTGCAGCGATGAACTGCGGCCGAGTACGGAAGGGCACGTGTCGTAGTAGAGGCGCGCACGTAGCATGTACACGTACGTACATTGGCCAGGGTGCAAGAAAGTAAATACGGCCGCGTACGTACATACGAGCAGGGTCTCGAACGCCTACTCGCGCATACGTACAGGCAGGGCTCGTGTACATGGCTGGGTCGGAACGGAGAAACTGTGTCGTTGTCGTGTTCATGGGGAGGCAACGGATTGTGTCGTGTTCATCGGGAGGCAACGGAACACGTGCTGTTCATTGGGAGCCAACCGGCTTAGATGGAAGAACCGATGGAAACGAGGCCCGGCGTACCGCAGAACGGAGGAAACGGCCTTGTGTTCGACCGGCCACGGTCAAAACAGGATCCTGTTCATCGGGAGGGGTCTGGCGTACCGCAAAACGGAGGAAATGGACCTCCTATGGTCAAAACGGGGTCCTGTTGATCGGGAGGGGTGTGGCGTACCGCAAAATGAAGGAAACGGACTTGTGTTGGAGCGCTATGGTCGAAACGGGGGTCTTGTTCATTAGGAGGGGTGTGGCGTACCGCAAAACGGGACTCCACGGGACATTGTTCATCTCCACCGTCGATTGCCTCCACGGGCTACTGTTCATCCACTGTCGACCTCCTCCAGCCTCCACCTGCGACTGTTCATCCATGGGCTCCTGTTCATCCAGTCTCCATCGCGCGCTCCTCCACCGGCTACTGTTCAACCAGCCCTCTCCACGGGGTCCTGTTCAACCACCCCTCCATGGGCTACTATTCATCCAGCCCTCCACCGGCTACTGTTCAACCAGCCCTCCATGGGGTCCTGTTCATCCAGCCCTCTACGGTGTCCTGTTCATCCAGCCCTCCACGGGTTCCTGTTCATCCACCGGCTCGATCGATCGGGGTCCTGTTCATCTAGCGGCAATGGCCTCTACTACCACAGGTTCCTGTTCATCCAACCCCCCACCGGGAACTGTTCATCCAAACCCCCAACAACACTCACTGTTCATCAACAGGCAGCAGGTTCGATCGGCTTCAGTTAGCAGCAGTAGCCAAGGAATCGCTCGATCGGATTCAGTTAACAGCCATCGATCGATCACTCGGGTTTAGTAACGCGTAGCCTACAGTGCAATCGGTCGGGTTTAGTTAGAGCCCAACGCCTCGCATACACGTGCGTATGTACGAGAGAAACGCGCATCGCTCGGCCCCCGACCACCCACCGTAACCGGGAACTCCCCCGATGTTTTCCTTGCCCTCGCTTCTACCATGGTTTTTTCCGCCATGGACGGCCCAAAGAATGTCATGCAGCTGCGTCTGCGGCCCGCCAAGGACGAAAAGCCAATTTTCTGTCATGATTTTTTTTCATAGAAGTAGGAGCCCACCACATCTATGATGATACCGGGTTTTGTCACAATTATCGTCATAGAAGTATCATAAGTATGACAGAAAAAAAATTCGTTCGGCCCAAAATGTCACGGATGTGTGTTTTTTTAGTGTGTAGACATGACTGAGACACATCTCCGGTCAATAACCAATAGCGGAACCTGGATGCTCATATTGGCTCCTACATATTCTACGAAGATCTTTATCGGTCAAACCGCATAACAACATACGTTGTTCCCTTTGTTATCGGTATGTTACTTGCCCGAGATTCGATCGTCGGTATCACCATACCTAGTTCAATCTCGTTACTGGAAAGTCTCTTTACTCGTTCCGTAATGCATCATCCTGCAACTAACTCATTAGTCACATTGCTTGCAAGGCTTATAGTGATGTGCATTACCGAGAGGGCCCAGAGATACCTCTCCGACAATCGGAGTGACAAATCCTAATCTCGATCTATGCCAAATCAACAAACACCATCGGAGACACCTGTAGAGCATCTTTATAATCACCCAGTTATGTTGTGACGTTTGATAGCACACTAAGTGTTCCTCCGGTATTCGGGAGTTGCATAATCTCATAGTCATAGGAACATGTATAAGTCATGAAGAAAGCAATAGCAATAAACTAAACGATCATAGTGCTAAGCTAACGGATGGGTCTTGTCCATCACATCATTCTCTAATGATGTGATCTCGTTCATCAAATGACAACACATGTCTATGGCTAGGAAACTTAACCATCTTTGATTAACAAGCTAGTCTAGTAGAGGCATACTATCGGGGAAACGACACCTATGGGATCACTGGAATCCCTTCTACGGTTGGCGGGCGCGGGGTTGTGAGAAGAGCAGGTCTAACAGGAAGCACATGGATCGTTTACCCAGGTTCGGGCCGCGAGGATGCGTAATACCCTAGTCCTGCTTTGGTGGATGTATTGAGTGTTCTTGTGTTCTTGAGCTAGCTACGGGGTGTAACTTGCCCAAAAGAGCCGAATCCCTCTCTAGTATGCCTCGGGCCTCCTTTTATGGTCGAAAGGGGCTGCCACAGTGACATACAGGAGGTGGAAAGGTCTACAGTGCGCAAGCTTATCGCCTGGCATTAGGGGACAAAACGCATTAAATGCGCTACTTAGGTGTCCATTAGCTTTATCGGGGACGGTAACGAGGCCCGTCCCGTCTGCCACCGCTCCGCCTCGCTTCGACACGCGCCCAGGCCAGCGGTGCATGCAGCGCCATGTAGGCAGGCAGGCAGCTGAGGTGGCGTGGTGGCAGGGCCTTCACGAAGACCTGCATGCCACCACGCAAGTGCTTGCTGAGTTGGTGTAGAGGTCGCCCATCGCCACGCAGGTGCCTGCCCAGCTGGTTGAGCTAGCAGCTGCTTGGGGACGGCGGTGGAGTCTTGGCTGGTGCGGGACTGGCAGTGGCCCCGTTGATGCCCTCGGCAAGGGTCTTGCCGGGGGCCCGGCAAGCATCTTGCTGTGGCATTGCAGTCGCCCCCGGCAAGGCGCTTGCCGGGGGTCTCGTGGATCCCCTCGGCTAGGATCCCACCGAGGGTCATCGTCTTCTGGTCCTCATCTGATCGTGTGTGTTTATGATCTTGACAAAGATCTGCATGCCACCACGGAGGTGCCTCCCGAGCCTTGGTTCCAATGTAGTTGTTGACGGTGCTTGGAACCTTTAGGCTCGAGGGTGGCTCGCTCTGCTGGTGCTGGGCAAGCTGCTCCGGCAAGGCTCTTGCCGGGGCCGTGGAGGCTGCCCGGCAAGGATCTTCCCGGGGGAGTCCACCCCGCCCTCTTGTTCTTTTGTGTCTCTGGTCTTGGCGTCGCCTTGTTTGTCTTGTGCTTCGGTTTCTCTCTAGCTTCCCTCCTCTGCCCTGCTTAGTGTGGCCGCGGCCCGCGGCTCTGACTGTCCGTGCACAAGTAAAGGGGTCAAAAGGAGAGCCCCTACTTTTGTACACCGACAGGAGCCCCCAGGCCTGGGCCACACATAAGCGTGACACGTTGTTGGGCCAGGCCCAGAACGGTGCGCTGGCACTTGGGGCAGATTTTTACCGTAGTAACTGTTCGTCCGCTGCGCTTCCCCACGACCCGTGTTGAACGCGTGACGTGGAGGGGCGTGCGTGACGTGGGGGTCATGCGTGGGGCGGTTTTTGCACGCATGCGTCACATCATGGTAAAGAGGCGGCTCGCGCCTTCCCCACAAAAAGAGGGAGGCGTGGAGGCGCGGCTCATTTACTGAGTGGACTCGGGTCGCGGTCTTCAAGGCGCCCACGCCCCACGATCACGGGGTGGGGAATGGTCGCCTCACCCATCCTCTTGATCCTGCTTGTTCGCCACGCGTCCTCCATGCAGGTGGCAGGCGGTGGAGGCGGGAAACCGGGTCGTCGCTGATTGGGGCAGCGGGTCGGTCCTGATTCCCTACGCCTCCGATGGCTGGACTGGTCAAGTGGGGTGGCCGAGCCTCGACCCCGCCCCTTTATAAGGTGGGGGAGGGGGATGTCATCCCACGTTCTCCCAGCATCCATCTTCTTCCACTTCCGCCCCTTCCTTCCACCCGTCATGGCGAGAGGGGGCGCAGGCCCTTCAAAGGTGGGGGCGAGGCTCGCCGCTCGACAGTGCGTCCCTCCTTCCCACGAGACCGCGGCGGTCGGGGGAGAGGGGGACGAGGCGGCGTGATGTCCGTGCCTCCGCCAGCGATGCCTCCCGCGATGGAGGGCCACGTCGGGGACCAGCCCCACGAGTTCTTCATTAGGCTGCGCCAGCCACCGCATCGTCGCCTCCGCCTCCCCACCCCATTTGCTCGGGAGATGGAGCTCCATCCACCCCAGACCCTTAGCCTGCACATGAGGGGCTGCGGGAACAGTGGCACGCGGGTCGACGTCGACTTCCCCGCTCCTCACGCCATGTACCTCTGCCGCAGATGGAAGACGTTTGCTCGCATCCACAGCCTGACGGCGGGGCTCGTCCTCTACTTCAAGTTAATGGAGGGCGGCCTGCTCTCTGTCAAGGTCTTTGGAGATCTTGGAACTCGCCTAAAGTGTTGTGTGGAGAGCTCCTCCGACGATGAAGATTCCTCCTCGAGCGGGAGTGATGAGGAGGACAGCGACAACGACGATGAGGGAGTCGAGCGGCAGGATGCCCACCCCGACTCCGACTGACCGGGCCGCCCCTCCCTCGGCCACGCGCCCTGCCGAGGGCCTTCCTCGTCAATCTCTCCATCGGGGCGCTCCCCATCGTCTCCTTGGGCGGCTGGCGTAGGAGGGCCGGAGAAGGCGAAGAAGGCGGGTGGCGGCCGTCAAATCGGAGTACGTGGGCACCGACGCCTTCGTCGCGTATTGCCGGCCCGTTGCCTCGTCTTCCAGCTCATTTCCCAGCACCAAGATGTTCTCTTGGTGCCTTCTGCTCCTCGTACCTTGCCTAGGCGCTCTTTTTGCCCTCCTACTGTCTTGTTCCACCTTCTGAGGAGAGGGACAAGAAAGGGATTACGGGCATCTCATCTCTTTTTAGTTTGTAAGCCTGCAGGCACTTGTTAGATTTGAAACTTGTAATCCCCTTGCTCATGTTTTTTGTTTCGTACGAACTGTACCTGTATGGGACGTTTTTAATGAAAAAGGGTGCTTGTCGGGTTCTTTGTGCATGAGCGAGGCCCATGCCAAGGAACGAGTCCTTGTTATTTCTAAGGTAAACATTGTCGCCCGGCAACAGGCCTTGTTATCCCCCCACTTCAGTCGACCATTCTCGCGCTCTTGGCGGAGGTAGGAGTGAAGTAGAGTTAGGCCCCTCGTGTATTTCCTGGCCACCGCGTCTGCGACCCGGTTCTGTCCCAGTGGCTTGGGTACAAGAAGAAGGGGGAGCACGGTGGTTTCGGAGCGAAACGAGGTCTCATTTGTTCCAGTTCCATACGGAAATGCATAACAGGGGATCAAAGACTTATCTGAATCCACAACCCCCGGCAACCTTGGCTTGCCGTGGTTGGATCCTTGTGTCTTCAGCCCCCGGCTGTCTTGGCTTGACGGGGCCGGAGCGCCGGTCCGTTCTCTTTCTCCCAAGCGGCTCAGTAGAAGTGCCCACGTGCCCTGCGAACCAAAGAGGACAGAAAGACGCACACTCGACCTCTAGGCTAGGGGTTAGTCGTAGCTAAGCACTATCAACCCTAACCGAGGGAGAGACTCAACCTAGCATGCATGCTATAACTTAGGGCGCCAGCGCTTCGTTTATTTATGCTCAGGGTCTGCGCCTGGCTTTGTACAGAGGGTTACATGCCTTGTCGGCAAAGTTTGTACAAAAGGTGGCTTGCCGGGAGGCCCAGCAAACCGCGCCTTATGGGTAAAACTTGCAAAGATGTTCAATGTTCCAGGAGTTGCTCACTGGAATAGCATCTTCGGTCACCAGGCGGACGGCGCCGGGCCTGGTGACTCGTATTACCCGATAAGGGCCTTCCCACTTCGGCGTCAACTTGTTGGAATTCTTGGCCGACTGAACGCGCCGAAGAACAAGATCGCCTTCCTCAAAGCTTCGGGCATGAACCTTGCGGCTACGGTAGCGGCGCAAGGCTTGCTGGTAGCGTGCTGCTCTCACAGCCGCCCGAAGATGATCTTCCTCAAGGAGCGTTGCGTCATCTTGCCGCAACTGCTCTTGCTCAAGCTTGTCGTAAGCGAGCACTTAAGGTGACCCGTATATGAGTTCTGTGGGGAGAACTGCTTCTGCCCCATATACCAGGGCAAAGGGTGTCTGGCCGGTGGCTCGATTTGGCATCATCCTAATCGACCAAAGAACCGTCGGCAACTCATCAATCCAGCGCCTTCCGCTCTTGTGCAGCCTGTCAAAAGTCTTTGTCCTCAGGCCACGCAACACTTCAGCATTTGCCCTCTCTACCTGGCCGTTGCTCCATGGGTGTGCCACGGAAGCGAAACAGACCTTGCTACCAAGGTCTTGGATGTATTGCATGAAGGTGTGGCTTGTGAACTGCGTGTCGTTGTCGGTGATGACTCTGCTTGGCACACCAAAACGGCACACTAGCCCCTTGAAGAACTTGACGGCTGACTGTGCTATCACCTTTCTCACTGCTTCCACCTCCGGCCACTTGTGAACTTGTCGATTGCAACATACAAGTACTCAAAGCCCCCGACAGCACGGGGGAAAGGGCCCAGTATGTCGAGCCCCCAGACCGAGAATGGCCAGGAGAGAGGAATTGTCTGAAGGGCTTGAGCTGGTTGATGAAGCTTCTTCGAATGGAACTGACACGCTTCGCACTTGGTTACTAGTGCCATTCCATCCTGGAGGGCAGTGGGCCAGAAGAAACCCTACCGGAACGCCTTGCCGGCAAGGGCCCTTGACCCTATGTGGGAGCCACATATGCCTCCGTGTATCTCCGCCAACAGCTACAGTCCTTCCTCCCGGGGAATGCACTTCAATTTCACACCGTTCGGTCTCCTCCTGTACAGGACGTCATCGACAAACTGATACATAGCAGACCGACGGGCTACCTTCTCCGCTTCTTCCTGCTCCTCGGGAAGCTCCTCTGTTTGGAGGAATCGGACGGTATGTTGTGCCCACGCCGGAGCCTGGGGCTCGACGGCAAGGACCAAAGGCATTTCTTCTGCCATGGGAGTGGTTGCCTCTACGGCCAGGGCTTGACGGCCTGCCGGAGTCGGTCGCTCCTCGGCAGGCTCAGAGTCCACGGCAACACCCTTGCCGGCGGCCCCTGGGGGCTCAGCAGGAAAGTACTTGCCCGGGCATGTTTTCCTCCGCTTGTTCTGCTCCGTTGATGGTTCGACGAATGGTTGAGTTAACCGAAGCAAAAAGGTACCTGGTTCCATAGGTAGCTTGAATGCAGCGCGCTTTGACAGGTAATCGGCGATGTTGTTCTCTAATCAGGGAACGTGCTCCGCTTGTATACCGTCAAAGCGCTCCTCCAGCTTCCTCACCTCATCTACGTAGGCCTCCATCAACGGGCTCTGATAATCTTTGTTGATTGTCTGACGACAAGCTGCGAATCACCCCTGGCGATGAGCTTTTTAAATCCGAGGTCTGCCGCGATCCTGAGACCGGCAAGCAACCCCTCGTACTCAGCAGTGTTGTTGGTGGACATCTCCCTGGGAAAGTGCATCTCGATTTCATACTTGAGGTGCTCTCAGGTGGGTGCGACGAGCAGCACACCAGCACCGGCGCCTTGCAGCGAGAAAGCTCCGTCAAAGTACATAATCCAGTCGCGAGTTGTTTCCTTGCCGGGGAGAGTGGTCTCCTGGATCTCTTCATCAGGCGTTGAGGTCCATTCTGCAATGAACTCCGCCAGGGCTCTACTCTGGATTGTTGCAATACTTTCAAACTTCAACCCAGAGCTTGATAACTCCAAGGCCCACTCCACAATCCTTCCGGTTGCGTCTGGGTTGTGCAGTATCCGTTGCAACGGGAGGCGGGTGACGACAGTGATCTCGTGGGCCTGGAAGTAATGACGCAGCTTCCTCGAGGCCATAAGGAGGCCGAAGAGCAATTTCTGCACACTGGAGTACCTTGACCTAGCCCCCAGCAAGAGGGAGCTGACAAAGTAAACCGGGTGCTGCATCATCTTCTTCTTCTGCACCACTTCATTGGGCTGCGCGGGCCCTGTCTCGACGGTGTCAGACTACGCCGGGGGCCTTGCCTTGCCGGCGCCAGGCCCTGCCGGGGGAATCTCTGACTCACCATCTGTTGGTCCTGTCGTTGCCACTGCCTCTTCGTGGACCTCCCTTTGTGCCACCAGCGCGGCCTTGACCACTTGACTCCTCGCCGCCAGATACAGCAGCAACGGCTCTTGCGGTTTAGGCGCCACCAGTACTGGTGTAGAAGAGAGGTATTTCTTCAGATCCTGCAGTGCTGCTTCGGCCTCCAGGGTCCACTCCATTGGGCCCGCCTTTTCCAAAATTTTGAAAAAGGGAAGGGCGCGCTCGGCAGACTTGGAGATGAATCGGCTCATGGCGGCAACGCAGCCAGTGAGCCGACGCACATCCTTGATCCGCTTGGGCGCCTCAATCTGCTTGATAGCCTTGATTTTGTCTGGGTTTGCCTCAATCCCACGCTGCGACACAAAGAACCCGAGAAGTTTGCAGGACAGAATGTCGAAGACACACTTCTTGGGGTTCAGCTTGAGGTTGATCTTGCGCAGGTTGGCAAACGTCCCTTGTAAGTCTTGTACAAGAGTTGCCCTGTCCTTGGTTTTGACCACTATGTCATCCATATAAGCTTCCATATTTCTATGTAGCTGGGGCTCAAAACCAATTTGGACCGCCCTTGCAAACGTCGAGCCAGCACTCTTCAACCCGAAAGGCATCCGTAAAAAGCAGTACGTACCACATGGGGTGATGAATGTTGTCTTCTCTTTGTCTTCTCGTCATGAAGATCTGGTGATAGCCCGAGTAGGCGTCGAGGAATGATAACAGATCACACCCGGCCGTGGAGTCAACAATCTGGTCGATGCGCGGCAACAGGAAGGGGTCCTTAGGACAAGCCTTATTGATATCTGTGTAGTCAATACACAGCCTCCACTTCCCGTTTGCCTTGCGCGCCACCACCGGATTGGCCAACCACGTCGGATGGAGCACTCCCCTCACCAAGCCCGCTGCTTCCAACTTCCTGATCTCCTCTGTGATGAACTCCTGCCGTTCCAAAGCTTGCTTCCTGACCTTCTTCTTGACGGGTCGCGCGTGGGGGCAGACAGCAAGATGGTGCTCAATCACTTCCCTAGGAACGCCGAGGATGTCAGATGCTTGCCATGCAAACACATCGACATTCGCCCGCAGGAAAGTGACGAGCGCGCTTTCCTATTTGCTGTCAAGGGTGGAGCTTATGGTGAAAGCCCCTCCCGTGCCATCCTCCTTGACGGACACCTTCTTGGTCTCTGGTGGTGCAGCTCTGGATTTCTTGCTCTTGCCCGTGGAGCTCTCCGGCACGTCCTCGACGGTAGCACAACACTCCGAAGAGGTGCGCTTGCCGGAGTGGGTGCGAGAGGTCCTGTCGGTCTTCTTCTTCCCTCCCGGGGCTTCAGCGGCAGGAGCAAGTGCCTTGGCGGCAGTTGCTGCAACTGCTTCCCGGTAGAGTAGGTCGGCGCAGATCAGCGCATCCTTCTTGTCACAAGGAACGGTGATGATGGTAATCGGCCCAGGCATCTTCAGCGTGTTGTAGGCGTAATGTGACGCCGCCATGAACTTGGCTAGTGCCGGGCGGCCGAGAATCCCATTGTAGGGCAAGGGGATCTCGGCTACGTCGAAGACGATCCTCTCCGTCCTGTAGTTCAACTCGCCCCCAAACGTCACGGGCAGCGTGACCTTCCCCTTCGGCTGACTCCTTCCCGGATTGACCCCTTAAAATGTGCCAGTTTCCTCGAGGTCTCCATCAGGAATTTGCAGCCTCTTGATCACAACAGGTGAGATCAAGTTCAGACCGGCCCCGCCATCGACTACCATCTTGTTCACCTTGAGGTTGCGTACCATTGGTGAAACCAACAACGGCAAGCACCCGACCGCAGTTGTGCGATCAGGGTGGTCCTCGGCGTCAAAGATGATGGGCGTGCTGGACCACTCCAGTGGCTTCTGAGCGTCGAATGATGGCTCCGCTGCTATGATCTCCCGCGCCCACTGCTTGAGCTGGCAGTGAGAAGTATGCAGCGAGGCCCCACCACCGACACACATGGCCTCTGTAGCCTTCTGTAACTCATGCTCGCCGGACTCGTCGTCTTCGTCATGATCATCGTCTTCCTGCTTCTTGCCGCGGCCCCGAGCAGGCCTCTCTTGCTGGTTATCCTTGCCGCGGCGACCTCCTTGGCCGCCACACTTCTTGTCGGATCCCTCGGCACCATCCTGGCCCTTCTCCTTGTCCCGCCTCTCATACTCAGCTTTTTGCTTCTCAGCAAGCAGCTCGACTTGTCAGCAGTTCTGGAGGTCATGGCCCTTCGTGCGATGGATCTTGCAATACTGCTTCTCGGAGCCCCCCGGCTTGTCGGCAGCCGCCAAGGCCCGGCAAGCGGCGCACCCGGCAATTTCCTTGCCGGGGTCGTCTGCCTTAGCCTTCTTGGCGGCATCGGTGCTGTCGGATCCCTCGACGGCAAGCACGGTCTTGCCCTTGCGTTTCCTGTTGCGACAGCGGCCCTTCTTCGTCGGGGCGGCGGTATCTTTATCAGTAGAGTCGGTTTCCACGCCGGCGTCCTCGCCGGGGTACTTCCTTCCCTCTTCAGCCCGGGTGCACCTATCGGCCAGAACATAAAGTTTGGCCACATCCTTAACCTTGTTCATCGCCAGCTCTTCACGCATCTTGCGGTTGCGCATGTTCTGATGGAACGCGCTAATCACGGTGGCGGGATGAACATCGAGGATGTTGTACTGCACCCGGCTGAACCTCTGGATGTACTTGCGCAGGGTTTCCCCTTCCTTTTGGGAATGATATCCAAATCACTGGCCTGGCCAAGAGCTTGGTGGCCTCCGGTGAAGGCACCAACGAACTCATGGCACAGATCCGACCAAGAAGAAATGGAATCCGCCGACAAGTGCATCAACCAAGACATGACGTTGGGCTTCAGTGCCAACGGGAAGTAATTGGCAAGCACCTTGTCGTCGCGAGCTCCGGCAGCTTGCATCGCGATGGTGTAGATGCTGAGGAACTCTGATGGATGGGTCTTGCCGTTGTACTTCTTGCCGACGTCGGGCTTGAATGTGCGGTGGGACGGCCACTGGAACTTCCACAGCTCACGGGTAAAGGCTGGGCAACCTACCTCGTAAGGTAGGCCGCCGGAGTCCCCCGGTGCTAGATGGTCCATAGCGGGTCCCGCTCGCTTATCCGACTGCTGGTGTGTATCACGCCGGCGCTCGATAGTGGTTCGAGCATCTTTGTGGGCTCATTCTCGAAGAACTTGGCGCTGGTTGCGGCGGGTCCGTGGGTCGGATGACGCTATGGAAATGTTATCACATGCGTCGTCACGACGGATCGACACCGGCGGCAGCTGGCGCGGGGGAGGAGAGTGTACTGTGGCTGCAGCTCCCCCGGTCCTCCCACCGCTGACATGTGGTGGCTCGACAGAGCGCCGACCCGAGGGCCCCGCCGGTCGCGGATCATCTTTATTGGCGACGGCGAAGAGGCTCCGGATGGTGGCTCTCCACTCGTCGAGCTTCTCCACAGCAGGAGGAAAATTGAGGAGCAGTTGCGCGCGTGCCAAAGCTTCTGCTGGCGTGGGTGGTGGAGACAGCTGCGTAGACCGTGGCGCGCTTCCACTTCTAACCATGTTAGAAGGAGCTCTATCACGGCCCAGCGGCTGCGTGCCATTTTCGCCAGCACTTCGGCGGGCATGCTGGACTCCTTCGTCCCGTAGATGATGCACAGGATTTTTCCCACGGCGGCGTCCGGGGTCTCCAGCGTGGTGGCGCTGCTCGTCGCGCGCACCCTAGGAAGAGCGCGCTGCGGGCACCGGCATGGGCATCCTGGAGGCTGCTGCGCCTCCCGCAGGGGGCACAGTGACACCCCTGGAGGGCCCCGCGCCGCCTGCGGGGGGCCCAGCCCCATCTTTGGATTTGGCGATGCGCGGCTCATCGTCTGGCGCAAGAACGATGCTGCTCGCCAGGCTCTGACTGCCAGAGCGATGCTGGTGCTCGCGGGCCGTGGCTCGGGTTCTATCCGCGACCGGCCCGCTGCTCGTCCGCACTGGCACGGGCCGCTCGGCTCCCGACGAGCCGATCGCCGTGATCGTCTTCTTCTTGGGAGCCATGGCAATGAAGAACCGCTAGGCTAACTGCTAGATCAGATTCTCACGACTGCGCCCCCTACCTGGCGCGCCAAAGATGTCGGGGAAACGACACCTATGGGATCACTGGAATCCCTTATATGGTTGGAGGGCGCGGGGTTGTGAGAAGAGCAGGTCTAACAGGAAGCACACGGATCGTTTACCTAGGTTCGGGCCGCGAGGATGCGTAATACCCTAGTCCTGCTTTGGTGGATGTATTGAGTGTTTGTCGGGTGGTAGGTGCGACATATGCCAACGGGTGGCTTATCATTGTGGGAGCCAGTAAGGCATCGCCGGTGCCTGGAAACGGGATAAGGCGAAGACATGCACGCCGGCGAATCTTACCCAGGTTCAGGGCTCTCCGTGGAGATAACACCCCTAGTCCTGCTCTACGGGGTCTCCGCATGATCACTAGATCAACACAAGTGACTCCTTGAGCTGTTTTGCTAGAGGAGGAAGAAGGGCAAGGCTAGCTCTCCTCTTCTCTCTACGTGGTGTCTAAAATTCTAAGAGATCAACCCTTTGCATGGGTGCCCTGGGGGGTTTATATAAGCCTACCCCCCAGGGGTACAATGGTAATCCGGCTGGATGCGGGTCCAGGCCGTCAGTGTCTGTATCCGCCGGCCGTTGGGGCCCGCCGACTGGTGGGTCCCGCAGGCCGCTGCTTACTGTAGCCTCGCCCCTGATGACGAGGTCTTTGCTAAGGTAAGCATGGCTACAGTGCCGCCGTCCGGCGGACTCTCACTGTAGCCTTACCTCGTCTTGTCTTCTTAATGGTGCACATACTTCGAGGGAGTGAGGTAGCCGGCTATTGTGAGCCGGCTACACCCCAGGCCGACTAAAAGGGGGCTTGACCGCCTTCGAGCGTCTCTCTGGCTGTTGGGGCCCGCCGCCCGTGGGCCGTACTGACAACCCGTCGTGGGTGGCGTCATGGTCAACATGGCTACAGTGCCGCGCCGGACGGGGGATGGCCAACCCGTACGGCGCACTGTGGCCATGCGTGCTCCGGGATTCGGGGGTGGCAGACTTTACTATAGCCACGCCCGGTCTTGTCACCGTTATGTGGGTGCTGTCCTAGAGGGTGCAATCTTGGCCGCTTGCCGGGAGTCGGTCTTCTTGTGGCCGGCTTCTAGGAGTCGGCTTTCTTCTGGCCGGCTTCTTGGAGTCGGCCTTCTTATGGCCGGCTTCTTGGAGTCGGCCTTCTGTTGGCTCTCTTCAGGAGGGTTTCATGGTCGGGCCGCCTTCCAGCAGTCGGCCTGTGAGATGGCCGGCCAGGGGAAGGCGGCCCCATGCTTTGGGTGCTTGAAGGCTCGATCGGCCTCATAATTTTTGAAGAGCCAGGGGGATTCGGTTAGGCTACCCGTGGTCATTTACTCCGACAGTAGTCCCCGAAGCTGGTTGGGCTTCGCGGCTGAAAGGAGGACGAGAAGCTTAATCAGCTTCCTATCTTGAGGAGCCAGCAGCTAGGAGCCGGCTTTGATCAGGTGCGCCGTCTTGGTGAGGCCTCGAAATCTGAAGGCGGGAATCAGCTGGCGCGCGCGCCTGGTTGCGGGCCGGCCGCTTGCCGCCCGCGCACCACGTGGCGCCCTCCGGCTGGGAGAGCTTGCCAGCCCACGCGCGTGATGGGACGCCGCTGCAGGCCGGGGCCCGCCACTTCCACGCCTCGGCCCGGGTGTGGATCTTCTGTGGCCCAAAACGGGCCATTCGCCTTCCAACGACAGTTTCCGCACGCTGTTAGGGCGCAATAATCGCGGGACGTGGGGGAGTGGGCATAGTTAATCCCACGCCCCCTCCCCACGCCTCGCCTCCTCGGCTTCGCCGCACGAGGCTATAAATAGGGGGAGGAGGTGGAGCGACAGATGCTCGCACGCTCGCCCTCGCTCCGCCATCTCCTTCTTCTTCTTCTTCTTCATCGCCGTAGCCCCTTGCTGCCGCGCCGTCCCTCCAGTCTTTGCACTACCCCATAGCTTCGCTGCCGTGGGGCCGTGCTTTCGCCGTCGTCGCGCCTTGTTTCCTCGGCTTCTTGCCCTCATGTCGTGCGGCGGAGACTGGGACGGCTCCAATGTCCACGAGGACCACATCGACTTCCTCCGCAAGATGCGGCGGTTGCCCAGCAAGGAGCATGTGCGGGTCCTTCTTGCACCGGTGCGGGAGATCTCGCCGGCGCCGGAGGAGGGCGAGCAGGTGATCTTCCGCTCGCACTTCCTGCGCGGCCTTGGCCTGCCTGCGAGCGGCTTCTTCCGCTCCTTCCTCGAATTCTACCAGCTCCAGCTGCACCATCTCACTCCAAACACGGTGGTGCTGTTGTATGCCTTCGTCACCTTGTGCGAGGGCTTCCTCGATGTCCTTCCCACCCTCGAGCTCTGGGGGGAATTCTTCTAGACCAAGCTCGGTACCGCTATGAGGGGCGTGCCGGCTCAGAGCGGCGCCTTCATCGCGATGCGGAGGCCGGCAACCGACAACCCCTTTCCTCCTATCACGCTGATCCAGTCGATGAAACGCTGGCAAAAATCCTACTTCTATGTGAAGAACGTCGCTCCGCAAGGCGACTTCGTCAACTTGCCGGCTTATGCAGCCGGCCTGCCGGATGGGAGGCGGCCCCAATGGTCCTATCGGGCCAGAACACTGTCGCCGGCAGGAGCCGCTGCAATCACGCGACTTCGGGTAATGATCCAGTCGGAGGGCCTGACCGGGCCCGACCTGCTGGCCGCCTTCGTGGCGCGCTGGGTGCTCCCGCTCCAGGGCCGCCCTCATATGATTTGTCAAATGAGCAGCCAACTCGATCCGAGTCGGATGTGAACCAAGGAGATGCCTCATGCGGAGGTAGCTCTCATGGTGAACTACCTTGCGAATTGCAAGCTCGCCGGCGAGTGGCGATTTGGCAAGGAGCCGTACTCCCGTGCCAATCCGCCGCCTATGGTAAACTTTCTTTTTCTTCTCTTCTTTACTTTTGTCACCGAGTTTCTCTTGGCCGACTCTGACCAGTCGGCTTGTCTTGACAGAGCCCCCTCCTTCGACCGGCAGCCGGGGCAGCGGGGGTGGAGCGCCAAGATCTCCCTGACCGGACGGTGCACGACTCGGACCACCCCGACTTGGGGGCGGCCGCTCTGGACGACGACATCGAGGGGGGAGGCGGCGAGGCAGGCGGCTCCGGGCTTGGAGCCAGCTTCGACGACTGGCCGGATGATGACGAGGCGGAGGTCGTCCCGCGCCGCCAGCCGGCGTCCGATCAGCATGGCTCGGGTTCATCTGGCACGCCGGCTGGCCGAGGCGGCGTGCAGAAGCGACGGGCCGCGCCGAGCCTATTCGGCAGTCGGCCGAAGAAGCCCAAGAGCGCGGCGGCGGCGACCAGGCGGGACGAGGCGGCCGCGAAGGCTGCCCGCTTCCGCAAGGTGGTGAAGCAGCCGCAAGTGGTTTCGGCGTAAGTGTCAATTCTCTCACGTATTCCTTCTTCTTTTTCGTTGATATTCTTCTGAGTCCTTGTCTTGACTTAAAAAATACAGGGCTCCGCTTTCTCTTGAGCGGACCGCTGCCACCTCCGTGGTTGGAGCGGCGGGTGGATCTGGAAGCGCCTGCCGTGTGGACCCCCGTGCCGAGCTTCAAGCGGCGACGGAGCGGAATTCGCGGGAGGCGCGAGAGGAGCGGGAGGCGGAGGAGCTGAGGGCGGCTGCTGCCATGGCGTCGCAGGAGACGACGGAGAGGTCGGCGGAGGCACAAGCCGACGCGGCAGCCAAGGCTCAGGCGGAGGCTGCAGCCACAGAGAGGGCGGTGGAGGCCCTGCGTAACCAGCCTCCGCTGCTTGTCGTCCCCCTTCGCGCTGTGGCGCCCGAGGTCCCGGTGCACCCGCCGGAGAAAGCCGGTGGCGACCAGCTGGCGGTGGAAAGGGAGGAGGGCGACGTTGTCGTCCCGGAGAGGAAGGCGGCACCGCCGTCACCGACTGGGGCGGACCAAGGCAGCCGGCCTAGCGAGCCGCCCGTGCAACCGGCTGGAGGCGAGCCGGCTGCGAGGACAGACCTTGTGGTTCGGTCGCCATCGCGCCAGCGCGCCGGGAAGGCGACTTCGGCACCGGGCCCGCAGAAGGCCGCGAGCTCTGGCTCGTCGGCCCAGGATCTGGAGGCAGCCAGCGCCAGCTCGCCGGGATGCACGCCGGGTGGTGGGACGGCTATGTTGAACGTGGCGGCGCAAGAAGTCCGGAACCGGCTTCAATCCCAAGCCACCGTGCTGAAACAGTATAATCAATAGTTCCTCGCGACGCGGACGGCCATTCGGGTGAGTCCTCCCTTTTTTTGTTTCTTGTTCTTGATTTCTTCCGTGGGGGCGCGTCAGCGCACCCACTGGGTGTAGTCCCCGAGTTCCGAGTCGGCTGCTGAGCAGGCGGCTTGGAACTTCTTAGTAGACTTTGGTTGCTATCTTGCTCTTATTTGCTCCTCTGTCCTATTTGCAGGACTATCACAACCTCCGCGCGGCTACCTTCAACTCCCAGGTCTGGGAGCTGAATCAGAAGACCATTGATCTGACCGAGAGTCGGAGTAAGTGCTTCGTCTTTTATCTCACGTGGGGGCGCATCAGCGCACCCACTGGGTGTAGTTCCCGAGATTCGGGCCGACTGCTGAGCAGTCGGGCCGGATCTTCCCCGGCGACTTCTTTCTTATTGCCCCTCTTTTCTTTCTTTACCATATCTGCAGAGGCCAATGCTGACCTGAGGGAGCAGTTGGGTGGGGCCCAGACCGCCCTTCGCGCCAAGGAAGCCGAGTGCAACGCCTTGGCTCAGGAGCGTGACCGCTTGGTCAAGAAGCTGTCCGACCAAAAGGAGAGCCATAAGGCGGCCCTGAAGGCGGCACAGGACAGCGAGGCCGACCTTCAAGCCGAATACGAGACCGAGGCGGCGAGCTGGGCTGAGGTAAGGCAAGCGCTGAGCGA
Organism: Aegilops tauschii subsp. strangulata; assembly: GCF_002575655.3. Taxonomy (NCBI): domain Eukaryota; kingdom Viridiplantae; phylum Streptophyta; class Magnoliopsida; order Poales; family Poaceae; genus Aegilops; species Aegilops tauschii. The sequence goes on along the minus strand of NC_053036.3, from coordinate 425,014,031 downwards.
CGGCTATGGCCGGATCGAAGATTTGGTTGATGGTAGGCCGCCTTCTTCTCGTCCCTTTGCTTGCCGTCTGCCATTTGGTCCATTTTCTGACCTTGTGTCTTCTTCCTTTCTTCTCTTGCGCAGAGTACTTCCCTGGTTACTCTGTTGCCGCCAACCAAGTCATCGAGGCCCGCCGCGACGCGCAAAGGCAGGCTGGAGCTGAGATTGCGCCGGATGCTCGCCGGTCGCTTGAGGAGCAGCTTTTGGCGATCCAAGCCCGCCTCCAGCCGGCTCACCGCATGCTCCGCCATCTTCAACGCGTTGGGGCGCAAATGCTGGTCGCCCTCTGGCCCGGCGAGGTGATTCCCCGTACCCCCAGTCGGACTGCCGACTGGCTGGAGGTAGCGGTTGGCCGCTTCGAGGCCTGGAAGTCTTCTGCAGCTCGGTCAGGCGCCAGGCGGGCGCTGGAGTTCGTCCGAGCTTGGTATCCTGGGCTGGATTTGGCCCAGCTGACCACCTGGCGGCAGGAGGCCAACGAAGAGCTGGAGGCGGTGCGGCCGGCTATCATCTAGCGTGCCTGGCGATCACCGACTACACTGACACCAGTGCCTTTGCCCCTGAGGTGAATGATGACGGTGTTGCTCAGCCGGAGGAGTGGTTTGGGCTGAACTCAGCGGATGGTGAAGACTCGGCGGAGGAGATCGACTCCAGTGACGAGGGCGAAGAGGAGGAGGGAGCGGATGGTGAAGATGTCATGCCAGACGATGGAGCGACCGGCCGGCCTCAGCTTGATCGTGCCTCGAGCAACGAGGCGCGTGCGAGCACGCCGCCTACAGCCGGTGATGATCAAGCCGAGACTCGCCAGCCGGCCACTCCTCCAGCCAGCACTGCTATCTCCACTGACCTGCCCAGCTCGCCTGTTGCACCTTTGGCCTGATCTGCCATCTTTGCTTTCCTGTTTATTGCCCTTTGAACAATATTTGTTAAATTTGCGCAGTTCCACCCACTGGGGGTGTATTCAAACTATGTTGAACGCCGGCCTTTCGAAGGCCTTTTGTGTAAATATAATCATGCATGTGCTTGGCTTCCGATTGTATTTGCTTTTCATCCTTTGGCTGTTTCCTTTGCCGCCCTCCTTGGTCGCCGCCTTCCCAGCCGGACAGTTGCTCTGCAGTCTGTGGTTGGGGAAGGGCTTGGCCGTTTGGGAGGGCAAGTACTCTAGCTTTTTTAGATTGTAGCAAGGTGAATCGGAAGCCGGCCAGCCGGCTGTTCTGACAGCCAATTGGCGGGGTGGGAGGCCAGCTTGTGTTATATAAGTTCTTTAGTCCTTAGCCATTTTTCGTGTGGGCATCCTTTCCTGCCTTTGGCTCTTGCCAATCGGACATTCGATTCTTCGAGCTGCGACATTCAACAAGAGAGGGCTTGGGTGCCGGCACACTACTTGTCCAACTGCAGGTAGAACTTTAATATAACTCAAGGCGGCAAGTCCCCGGGCCGACTGATCGAACCCGGTGCCGGACAGGAAAACAAATGTAGTAATACATTCATAGGTATGACACTCATCATACATAGATAAAGGAGGGTAGTCCCTGAGTGCTCCTCGGGGGGCCCGTTGTCTTGTACTTAATACAAAAGGTAGCGTGGTACATACTGCATTTAGCTGTAAAATCTTTGGAGGAGATTGGCGTTCCATGGTCGTTCCGACTCCTTGTCGGAATCATCTCTCTTGCGTGCCTTCGGCTTCTGTGCGTCGATCAGGTAGTAGGAGTCGTTGCATAGGGCCTTGCTGATGACGAAGGGGCCTTCCCAAGGGGCCGAGAGCTTGTGCTGACCGGCTGTTCACTGGATTAGCCAGAGCACAAGATCGCCTTCTTGGAAGGATCTTGGATTGACCTTCCGGTTGTGGTAACGGCGCAGACCCTACTGGTAGATGGCAGACCGGCTGAGTGCTAACAGCCGACCCTCTTCCAGCAGGTCAACGCCGTCCTCTCGCGCTTCCTTGGCCTCCGCCTCCATGTACATGGTGACCCCAGGTGAGTTGAACTCAATGTCAGTTGGGATGATGGCCTCGGCACCATATACAAGGAAGAAAGGGGTGAAGCCGGTTAACTTGTTCGGGATGGTACGCAGACTCCAGAGGACGGTGAGCAGCTCGTCAAGCCAGCAGCCGGCCGAACGCTCCAGTGGTACGACCAGTCGGGGCTTGATGCCAGAGAGGATGAGGTCGTTTGCTCGCTCGACTTGGCCGTTTGACTGCGGGTGGGCTACGGACGCTAAGTCCAGTCGGATGCCCTGTGGGGCACAGAAATGTGCCAGTTCTCCTTTGGCAAAATTCGTGCCATTGTCGGTGATGATGTTGTGTGGTATGCCATACCGGGTTGTGATATCTGCGATGAATGTCACGGCAGTCGGCCCGTTCAGTTTCTTGATTGGCTTCGCTTCAATCCACTTGGTGAATTTGTCCACGGCGACAAGCAGATGTGTCATGCCGCCGCGCGCCGTCTTGAATGGGCCCACCATATCCAGCCCCCAGACAGCAAAGGGCCATGTGAGGGGGATGGTCTTGAGTGCAGAAGCCGGCAGGTGTTGCTTGGAGCTGAAGACTTGGCACCCTTTGTAGTATTTGACTAATTCCTTGGCGTCGTCCAAAGCAGTCGGCCAGAAGAACCCATGGCGGAAAGCTTTGGCGACGAGTGATCTTGAGGCCGTGTGGTGGCCGCATTCGCCTTGGTGGATGTCCTTGAGGATTGCTATGCCCTTCTCTGGCTCGACGCAGCGCTGGAATACTCCAGTGACGCTGCGCCTAACGAGTTCTCTGTTTACTATTGTGTATGCTCCGGCTCGGCGTTGAACTTGTCTTGCCGAGATCTCGTCAGTCGGCAGCTCTCTGTTTACCAGGAAGTTGAGGATGGGTTGGGCCCATGATGGAGCTGCGACTTCTTCTATTGCCAATACGGCTACTGCGACCAGGGTGGGTGGGTTGGGTGGTGAAGAGTTGGAGTCGGCCGCCGCCTGTTGTGTCGTTGCAGTCCCCGGGCCGACTGCTGCAGTCCCCGGGCCGGGTTCTGAAGTCCCGGGGCCGGGTGCGACTACGGCAGTCCCCAGGCCGCCTGTTGAAGTCCCCGAGCCGCCTACTGGGTTCCCCAAGTCGGATCCGACTGCATCAGGGTAAGGCGGTACGAAGATGGAGTCTGATTCTGGAGACGTCTTGACAGACAGCTTGAGGAGGCGTTGGAGAGAGACGCCGGTTGGGATAGCTCGTTGGGTGGAACCGATTCATGCCAGGGCATCTGCTTGCTCGTTGTCGGCCCATGGCACGTGGAGGAACTCGCATCCTTCAAAGTATCCGCTGATTTGCTGAACGAGGAGTCGGTAGCTCGCCATGTTTGCGTCCTTGGCGTCCCAGTCGCTAGATGATTGTTGGACTACCAAATCCGAGTCGCCATAGCACAGGATCCGGCGGATGCCGAGCTCTTTGGCTAGCCGGAGCCCATGTATGAGCGCCTCGTACTCGGCCACGTTGTTGGAGGCGGCAAAATGAATTTGCAATGTGTATCTGAGTTTGTCGCCCTTGGGAGAGGTGAGGACGATGCCGGCTCCCAAGCCGGTGCGCATCTTGGATCCATCGAAGTGCATTCGCCAATGAGTGGAGTCGGGAGCCGGCGGTAGGTACTGAGTCTCGGCCCAGTCGACAAGGAAGTCGGCCAATGCTTGGGACTTGATGGCGGTGCGAGGCTGGTAGAAGATCGTGTAAGGAGCCAGCGCAATGGCCCGCTTGGCCACCCAGCCGGATGCATCCCGGCTGCCTATGATCTCGGCAAGCGGGGCAGTACATACGACCGTGATGGGGTGCTCTTGAAAGTAGGGCTTCAGCTTCTTGGTGGCGAAGTACACTCCATAGCACATCTTCTGGTAGTGTGGGTAGTTTTGCTTCGAGGTGGACAGTACTTCGCTCAAATAATACACCGGCCTCTGGACTAACTGAGCTCGGCCTTCTTCTGGGCGTTGGACCACAATAACTGTGCTGACCACTCGGCTAGTCGCGGCAATGTAAAGGAGCATGGGCTCTTTCTCAGTCGGCGCCGCCAAGACAGGCGGCGTGGTCAGCATCTTCTTCAACTCGTGAAAAGCTTGGTCTGCTTGGTCGTTCCACTCGAAGTGGGTGGACTTTTTCATGAGTCGGTACAGGGGGAGAGCCTTTTCTCCCAGCCGGCTAATGAAGCGGTTCAGGGAGGCTAGGCACCCGGTAAACTTTTGGACGTCTCGCAGCTTGGTAGGAATCTGCATTCTCTCTATGGCCTTGATCTTCACTGGGTTGCACTCGATTCCGCGTTCGGAGACCAAGAAGCCTAGAAGCTGGCCGGCTGGTACTCCAAACACGCATTTCTCAGGGTTGAGCTTGATCTAAAACTGGCGCAGGTTGTCGAATGTTTCTCTGAGGTCTTCCAGCAGGGTGCCGCGCTTCTCCGTCTTCACCACAATATCGTCTACATAGACGTGGGCATTTCTGCCGAGTTGCTTGAGGAGGCATTTCTGCATGCAACGCTGAAAAGTGGCACCGGCATTTCTCAAGCCGAATGTCATAGTCAGGTAGCAGAAAGCTCCGAATGGTGTGATGAAGGCGGTCTTCAGGCGGTCGGCTAGATACAACTTGATCTGATGGTAGCCTGAGTAAGCATCCAAAAAACTCAACAGCTCGCATCCGGCTGTGGAGTCTATCACTTGATCGATTCGAGGTAAGGCAAACGAATCTTTGGGGCAGGCTTTGTTGAGGCTGGTGTAATCTATACACATGCGCCACTTATTGTTTTTCTTCAATACGAGGACTGGGTTGGCAAGCCATTTTGGAAAAAACACCTCCATAATGAAGCCGGCTGCCAGAAGCCGGGCTATCTCTTCTCCTACAATCCTTCTCTTCTCCTCCGACAGTCGGCGGAGGGGTTGTTTGACTGGTTTTGCATCCGCTCGGACGTGTAGCTTGTGCTCGGCGAAATCCTTCGGAACACCCGGCATGTCCTTTGGGGACCATGCAAAGATGTCTCGATTCTCACGGAGGAAATCGACGAGCTCGCCTTCCTATTTGCTGTCAAGGTTCGCACCTATGACGGCAAACCTCTCCGGGTTCTCTGGGTCCAGAAGTATCTTCTTTGTTTCCTTGGCCGGCTGGAAGGAGCCTTGAGCATCATACTCCTTGGGGTCAGGGGACAGGGCCGGCTGCTTGCCGGCCATGGCCACGACTCGGTCCAGCATCTTCTTTTCTTCGGCAATCACGAGGGACTCGGCCAGCCGGCTGCTGGCTGCAGCACACTCAGAGTATTTCTTGTAGTCTCCGGCTATGGTGATGATTCCCTTCGAACTAGGCATCTTCATCTTGAGGTAGGCGTAGTGGGGCACAGACATGAGCTTGGCCAAGGCAGGTCGTCCAAGCAACGCGTGGTAAGGGCTCTCTAGATCCACCACTTCAAACCAGACTGCTTCTCGGCGGAAGTGATCCTTGTCTCCGAGGAGAACATCTATCCTGATCTTGCCGATTGGTGAGCAGGACAGGCCGGGTACGATGCCATGGAACACAGTCCGGCTTGGCATGAGTTGCTTCGTCTTGATGTTCAGATTCTCCATGGTGTCACGGTACAGTATGTTGATGCTGCTCCCTCCGTCAATCAGTACTCGGGAGAAACGGGCAGCTCGCCTTTCTGTCGCGAGGGTGGCGTCCAATACCAACGCATAAGAGTCGGGAGACGGCATCACCTCTGGGTGATCGGCCCGGCTCCAGCTAATAGGCTTCTCAGACCAATGCATAAACTCTGGGTTGTTGGAGGCGACCACGTTGACTTCTTGCTGTTGTCGGCGCCGACTGCGTCTGTCTTCAGCTTGGCTTGTGAAGACGACGTAGGCAGCATGCTCGTTCGGGAACTCGTCTTGAATGGCTCCGACTGCTGGTCGAGCAGCCGGCTGCCGAGGGGCTGGAGGCGGCACCAGTCCCTCGCCTTTGGAGATTCGCGTGAGCCAATGACACTTCCGAGTCGTATGGTTGGACGGCTTCGCGCCGCCGTGGAACTTGCAGGGGGCATCAAGGGTTTGCTCGTAGGAGAAAGCCGGCTGCCAAGCCGGCCTGCTGCCCTTTCTGCTTCTTGGGCACGGGCCACTCTTCAGGTTGTTCGTCTTCGACTGTGGCTACTTGCCGACTGCTGGAAGGCGGCACTGGGGCCTTGCGCTTGTGGTCGTTCGGGTACGGGCGTCGATTGGAATCACCGGCCGGCGTCTTGGGAGCCGGAACGAGCACCTTTCCAGAGGCATCCACTCGAAGCTCAATCTTCATTGAAGAGTCGGCCGTGGCGTACTTGTATGCTATGATCAGCAGCTCGTTGAGGGTAGTTGGCTCGTCGCAGAGGAGTTGGTGCTTGAGGAGGGTGCCCTCTCGGTACCTGGCGATGAAGTACTCTATGGCATGAACCTCGTGCACCCCTTCGCAGGAGTTGCGGAGCTCGGCCCAACGCGTGAGGTAGTCGCGAGTTGATTCGCTGGGCCCTTGGATGCACAAGGAAAGCTGGCGGGGCTTGGGAGGCCGCTTGTATGTGCTGGTGAAGTTGCGGATGAAGACTTCCGTGAAGTCTAGCCAGCTGTTGACGTTGTAGGGCTTGAGGTTGTTCAACCAGGTGCATGCTGTGCCTTGAAGCATGAGCGGGACGTACTTCACGGCAACGCGCCTGTTGCCGTTTGCTATGCTGACTGCGGTGGAGTAGTCGATCAACCAGTCTTCCGGATTCACGGAGCCGTTGTATTTTGGCGTGTCTCTTGGGAGTGAGAACCCTTTGGGGAAGGGCTCGTCGCGGATGTTGGGGCCAAAGCAAGGTGGGCCGACATCATCTTCTTCTTCTAGCGCCAGGGATCGCGCTAGGCGGTCGATCCGATGGCGGGCGTCATTCTCGCCGATTCCTTCGCGGTGGCCTAGTCGGTCGTTGAGAGTCGGATGCGTGACAGGCGGCGGGGCAGGATATATCTCTCCCCACGAGGCGGGGGAGGAGGCGGATTGCCTTGTCATTCCACAGCTCGGGGGCGGCCTTCTGCGTCGCGCTCAATGGTGAGCCGAGTCCGACTGCGGCTAGCGGCCGGCTCCTTGTCTTTTCTTGCGCGGGTGCCGCTTGCAGTCGGCGTCCGGGATGTCGCGCCGTGCTCTCGGCGTGGGGGAGGACTTTCAGCGCGGGCGCCGGCTTCATGCCGCTCTGCGGCCACGTCGATCAGCTGCTGGATGCGTCTAGTCATGTAGGGGAGCTCGTCGGCCCCCAGCCCGTTCAGCTCGTCTACGGCCGCCTGAGCGGCACGCAGGTTTTTGAGTGGCGTGGCGTAGACTAGGCGGTCTGCTCCCAGCATGCTGGCGATGGCCGCGCCGCACTTCTTGACGATGCCGGCTCGGCTCGGCCCGCCAGGAGGCGGCGTACCAAAGGCGGCGCAGTCAACTTCGCGCTGGTGAGCCTCAGTGAGGCGTCTCATGGATGCTATCTTCTGGCCCTCCGCGATGAGGGCGAGGCGGCGTGCCTCCAGTGTCTCGGCGTCGGTGTCGGCCGGGATGGGGGCGGACAGGTCGTGTAGCGCTGCTTGTAGGGCGTCGTGGGCATTCTCGCCTAAGGCGGCGCCATGGCTGATGACCAGCACCTCAGTGATAGTGCTGCCGCCACTGTGGGCTCGAGGAAGAGGGTCGTCGATGATCACCATGTTGGTGGGGAAGGCGTCAAGCGATGCCGTGTCGGAGTCGACAAGCATCGGGTCGGTGGAGCCGACCGACTCCAGATCCACAGCAGGCTCGCTGGAGACGTGAAGCTGGTCGAGGAGGCTGACGAGGCGGCTCTCGGGGCAGTCTGTGCCCGCGTCGGACGCAGGCTCGTCGGAGATGCGAGCCTCGCCAAGAAGATTGGCAAGGCAGCTCGCCGCGCAGGCGTCGTCGGCGCCTTGCAGCGCGTCGGGGCAAACGCCATCGGGCGTGCCGGGCTGGCTACACTCGCTGGGAAGGAAATGGGTTCCCGTCCAGAACAGGTCTCCGGACGACGCTGCACCTGGCCCCATGGTGGGCGCCGAATGTCGGGTGGTAGGTGCGACATATGCCAACGGGTGGCTTATCATTGTGGGAGCCAGTAAGACATCGCCGGTGCCTGGAAACGGGATAAGGCAAAGACATGCACGCTGGCGAATCTTACCCAGGTTCGGGGCTCTCCGTGGAGATAACACCCCTAGTACTGCTCTGCGGGGTCTCCGCATGATCACTAGATCAACACAAGTGGCTACAAGTGGCTCCTTGAGCTGTTTTGCTAGAGGAGGAAGAAGGGCAAGGCTAGCTCTCCTCTTGTCTCTACGTGGTGTCTAAAATTCTAAGAGATCAACCCTTTGCATGGGTGCCCTGGGGGGTTTATATAGGCCTACCCCCAGGGGTACAAAGGTAATCCGGCTGGATGCGGGTCTAGGCCATCAGTGTCTGTATCCGCCGGCTTCTCCGCCGGCCGTTGGGGCCCGCCGACTGGTGGGTCCCGCCGGCCGCTGGTTACTGTAGCCTCGCCCCTGATGACGAGGGCTTTGCTGAGGTAAGCATGGCTACAGTGCCGCCGTCCGGCGGACTCTCACTGTAGCCTTACCTCGTCTTGTCTTCTTAATGATGCACATACTTCGAGGGGGTGAGGTAGCCGGCTATTGGGAGCCGGCTACACCCCAGGCCGACTAAAAGGGGGCTTGACCGCCTTCGAGCGTCTCTCTAGCTGTTGGGGCCCGCCGCCCGCGGGCCGTACTGACAACCCGTCGTGGGTGGCGTCATGGTCAACATGGCTACAGTGCCGCGTCGGACGGGGGATGGCCGACCCGTACGGCGCACTGTGGCCATGCGTGCTCCGGGATTCGGGGGTGGCAGACTTTACTGTAGCCACGCCCGGTCTTGTCACCGTTATGTGGGTGTTGTCCTGGAGGGTGCAATCTTGGCCGCTTGCCGGGAGTCGGTCTTCTTGTGGCCGGCTTCTTGGAGTCGGCCTTCTTGTGGCCGGCTTCTTGGAGTCGGCCTTCTTTTGGCTCTCTTCAGGAGGGTTTCAGGGTTGGGCCGCCTTCCAGCAGTCGGCCTGTGAGATGGCCGGCCAGGGGAAGGCGGCCCCGTGCTTTGGGTGCTTGAAGGCTCGATCGGCCTGATAATTTTTGAAGAGCCAGGGGGAGTCGGTTAGGCTACCCGTGGTCATTTACTCCAACAGTGTTCTTGTGTTCTTGAGCTAGCTACGGGGTGTAACTTGCCCAAAAGAGCCGAATCCCTCTCCAGTATGCCTTGGGCCTCCTTTTATAGTCAAAAGGGGCTGCCACAGTGGCATACAGGAGGTGGAAAGGTCTACAGTGCGCAAGCTTATCGCCTGTCATTAGGGGACAAAACGCATTAAATGCGCTACTTAGGTGTCCATTAGCTTTAACGGGGACGGGAACGAGGCTTGTCCCGTCCGTCGCCGCTCCGCCTCGCTTCGACACGCGCCCAGGCCAGCGGTGCATGCAGCGCCATGTAGGCAGGCAGGCAGCTGAGGTGGTGCGGTGGCAGGGCCTACACGAAGACCTACATGCCACCACGCAAGTGCTTGCTGAGTTGTTGTAGAGGCCGCCCGTTGCCACGCAGGTGCCTGCCCAGCTAGTTGAGCTAGCAGTTGCTTGGGGACGGCGGTGGAGTCTTGGCTGGTGCGGGCCTGGCAGTGGCCCCATTGATGCCCTCGGCAAGGGTCTTGCCAGGGGCCCGGTAAGGGTCTTGCCATGGCGTTGCAGTCGCCCCCGGCAAGGCTCTTGCCGGGAGTCTCGTGGATCCCCTCGGCTAGGATCCCGCCGAGGGTCGTCGTCTTCTGGTCCTCATCTGATCGTGTGTGTTTATGATCTTGACAAAGATCTGCATGCCACCACGGAGGTGCCTCCCGAGCCTTGGTTCCAATGTAGTTGTTGACGGCGCTTGGAACCTTTAGGCTCGAGGGTGGCTCGCTCTGCTGGTGCTGGGCAAGCTGCTCCGGCAAGGCTCTTGCCGGGGCCGTGGAGGCTGCCCCGGCAAGGATCTTGCCGGGGGAGTCCACCCCGCCCTCTTGTTCTTTTGTGTCTCTGGTCTTGGCGTCGCCTTGTTAATCTTGTGCTTCGGTTTCTCTCTGGCTTCCCTCCTCTGCCCTGCTTAGTGTGGCCGCGGCGCGCGGCTCTGACTGCTCGTGCACAAGTAAAGGGGTCAAAAGGAGAGCCCCTACTTTTGTACACCGACACATACTAGGGACACTCTGTTTGTCTATGTATTCACACATGTACTATGTTTCCGGTTAATACAATTCTATCATGATTAATAAACATTTATCATGATATAAGGAAATATAAATAACAACTTTATTATTGCCTCTAGGGCATATTTCCTTCAGTCTCCCACTTGCACTAGAGTCAATAATCTAGATTACATAGTAATGATTCTAACACCCATGGAGTCTTGGTGCTGATCATGTTTTGCTCGTGAGAGAGGCTTAGTCAACGGGTCTGCAACATTCAGATCCATGTGTATCTTGCAAATATCTATGTCCCCTTCCGACACTTGATGACGGATGGAATTGAAGCGTCTCTTGATGTGCTTGGTTTTCTTGTGATATCGGGATTCCTTTGCCAAGGCAATTGCACTAGTATTGTCACAAAAGATTTTCATTGGACCCGATGCACTAGGTATGACACCTAGATCGGATATGAACTCCTTCATCCAGACTCCTTCATTTGCTGCTTCCGAAGCAGCTATGCAATCCGCTTCACACGTAGATCCCGCCATGACGCTCTATTTGGAACTGCACCAATTGACAGCTCAACCATTCAATATAAATACATACCCAGTTTGTGAGTTAGAGTCATCTGGATCAGTGTCAAAACTTGCATCGACGTAACCATTTATGACGAGCTCTTTGTCACCTCCATAAACGAGAAACATATCCTTAGTACTTTGTAGGTATTTCAGGATGTTCTTGACCGCTGTCCAGTGATCCACTCCTGGATTACTTTGGTACTCCCTACTATACTTATAGCAAGGCACAAATCAGGTCTGGTAAACAACATTGCATACATGATAGAACCTATGGCTGAGGCATAGGGAATGACTTTCATTTTCTCTCTATCTTCTGCAGTGGTCGGGCATTGAGTCTCACTCGACTTCACACCTTGTAACACAGGCAAGAACCCTTTCTTTGACTGATCCATTTTAAACTTCTTCAAAATCTTATCAAGGTATGTGCTTTGTGAAAGTCCAATTAAGCATCTTGATCTATCTCTATAGATCTTGATGCCCAATATGTAAGCAGCTTCACCGAGGTCTTTCATAAAAAAACTCGTATTCAAATATCCTTTTATGCTATCCAGAAATTCTATATCATTTCCAATCAACAATATGTCATCCACATATAATATTAGAAATGCTACAGAGCTCCCACTCACTTTCTTGTAAATACAGGCTTCTCCAAAAGTCTGTATAAAACCATATGCTTTGATCACACTATCAAAACGTTTATTCCAACTCCGAGAGGCTTGCACCAGTCCATAAATGGATCGCTGGAGCTTGCACACTTTTGTTAGCACCCTTTGGATCGACAAAACCTTCTAATTGCACCATATACAACTCTTCTTCTAGAAATCCATTCAGGAATGCAGTTTTGACGTCCATTTGCCAAATTTCATAATCATAAAATACGGCAATTGCTAACATGATTCGGACAGACTTAAGCATCACTACGGGTGAGAAAGTCTCATCGTAGTCAACTCCTTGAACTTGTTGAAAACCTTTTGCAACAAGTCGAGCTTTGTAGACAGTAACATTACCGTCAGCGTCGGTCTTCTTCTTGAAGATCCATTTATTTTCTATGGCTTGCCGATCATCGGGCAAGTCAACCAAAGTCCACACTTTGTTCTCATACATGGATCCCATCTCAGATTTCATGGCCTCAAGCCATTTCGCGGAATCTGGGCTCATCATCACTTCCTCATAGTTCGTAGGTTCGTCATGGTCAAGTAACATGACGTCCAGAACAGGATTACCGTACCACTCTGGTGCGGATCTTACTCTGGTTGACCTACGAGGTTCGGTAGTAACTTGATCAGAAGCTTCATGATCATCATCATTAGCTTCCTCACTAATTGGTGTAGGAATCACTGGAACTGATTTCTGTGATGAACTACTTTCCAATAAGGGAGCAGGTACAATTACCTCATCAAGTTCTACTTTCCTCCCACTCACTTCTTTCGAGAGAAACTCCTTCTCTAGAAAGGATCCATTCTTAGCAACGAATATTTTGCCTTCGGATCTGTGATAGAAGGTGTACCCAACAGTCTCCTTTGGGTATCCTATGAAGACACATTTCTCCGATTTGGGTTCGAGCTTAACAGGTTGAAGCTTTTTCACATAAGCATCGCAGCCCCAAACTTTAAGAAACGACAACTTTGGTTTCTTGCCAAACCACAGTTCATGTCGTCTCAAAGAATTTAGACGGTGCCCTATTTAACGTGAATGCAGCCGTCTCTAAAGCATAACCCCAAAATGATAGCGGTAAATCAGTAAGAGACATCATAGATCGCACCATATCTAATAAAGTGCGGTTACGACGTTCGGACACACCACTACGCTGTGGTGTTCTGGGTGGCGTGACTCAAATATTCCACTTCACTCTGAAATTCTTTGAACTTTTCAAATGTTTCAAATGAAGACCAAACTCGTTTCAAATGTTTCAAATATTCCACTCCACTCAAATATTCCACACCACTTCCACATTGTTTCAAATGAAGACCAAACTCGTAACTCAAATATTCTCCTCCATGATCAGATCGTAGAAATTTTATTTTCTTGTTATGATGATTTTCCACTTTACTCTGAAATTCTTTGAACTTTTCAAATGTTTCAGACTTATGTTTCATCAAGTAGATATTCCCATATCTGCTCAAATCATTTGTGAAGGTCAGAAAATAAGGATACCCGCCGCGAGCCTCAACATCATCAGACCGCATACATCAGTATGTATTATTTCCAACAAGTCTGTTGCTCGCTCCATTGTTCCGGAGAACGGAGTCTTGGTCATCTTGCCCATGAGGCATGGTTCGCAAGCACCAAATGATTCCAAAAGCCCATCAGCATGGAGTTTCTTCATGCGCTTTACACCAATATGACCTAAACGGCAGTGCCACAAATAAGTTGCACTATCATTATTAAACTTATATCTTTTGGCTTCAATACTATGAATATGTGTATCACTACTATCGAGATTCAATAAAAATAGACCACTCATCAAGGGTGCATGACCATAAAAGATATTACTCATATAAATAGAACAACCATTATTCTCTAATTTAAATGAATAACCGTCTCGCATCAAACAAGATCCAGATATAATGTTCATGCTTAACGCTGGCACCAAATAACAATTATTCAGGTCTAACACTAATCCCGAAGGTATATGTAGAGGTAGCATGCCGACGGCGATCACATCGACTTTGGAACCATTTCCCACGCGCATCGTCACCTCGTCCTTAGCCAATATTCGCTTAATCCGTAGCCCCTGTTTCGAGTTGCAAATATGAGCAACAGAATCAGCATCAAATACCCAGGCGCTACTACGATCATTAGTAAGGTACACATCAATAACATGTATATCAAATATACCTTTCACTTTGCCATCCTTCTTATCCGTCAAATACTTGGGGCAGTTCCGCTTCCAGTGGTCAGTCCCTTTGCAGTAGAAGCACTCAGTCTCAGGCTTAGGTCCAGACTTGGGCTTCTTCACTTGAGCAGCAACTTGCTTGCCGTTCTTCTTGACGTTCCCCTTCTTCCCTTTACCCTTTTTCTTGAAACTAGTGGTCTTGTTAACCATCAACACATGATGCTCCTTCTTGATTTCTACCTCCGCAGCCTTTAGCATCGCGAAGAGCTCGGGAATTGTCTTATCCATCCCGTGCATATTATAGTTCATCACGAAGCTTTTGTAGCTTGGTGGCAGTGGTTGAAGAACTCTGTCAATGACACTATCAACCGGAAGATTAACTTCCAGTTGAGTCAAGTGATTATGGTACCCAGACATTTTGAGTATATGTTCACCGACAAAACTATTCTCCTCCATTTTGCAGCTGTAGAACTTATTGGAGACTTCATATCTCTCAATCCGGGCATTTGCTTGAAATATTAACTTCAACTCCTGGAACATCTCATATGCTCCATGACGTTCAAAACGTAGTTGAAGTCCCGGTTCTAAGCCGTAAAGCATGGCAGACTGAACTATCGAGTAGTCATCAGCTTTGCTCTGTCAGGCGTTCACAGCGTATGGTGTTGCTCCTGCAGCAGGTCTTGCACCTAGCAGTGCTTCCAGGACGTAATTCTTCTGTGCAGCAATGAGGATAATCCTCAAGTTAGGACACAATCCATGTAGTTGCTACCATCATCTTTCAACTTAGCTTTCTCTAGGAACGCATTAAAATTCAAAGGAACAGTAGCACGGGCCATTTATCTACAACAACATAGACATGCAAAATACTATCAGGTACTAAGTTCATGATAAATTAAAGTTCAATTAATCGTATTACTTAAGAACTCCCACTTAGACAGACATCCCTCTAGTCATCTAAGTGATCACGTGATCCATTTCAACTAAACCATGTCCGATCATCACGTGAGATGGAGTAGTTTTCAATGGTGAACATCACTATGTTGATCATATCTACTATATGATTCACGCTCGACCTTTCGGTCTCAGTGTTCCAAGGCCATATCTGCATATGCTAGGCTCATCAAGTTTAACCCGAGTATTCTGCGTGTGCAAAACTGGCTTGCACCCGTTGTATGTGAACGTAGAGCTTATCACACCTGATCATCACGTGGTGTCTCGGCACGACGAACTGTCGCAACGGTGCATACTCAGGGAGAACACTTGTACCTTGAAATTTAGTGAGAGGTCATCTTATAATGCTACCACCGTACTAAGCAAAATAAGATGCATAAAGGATAAACATCACATGCAATCAATATAAGTGATATGATATGGCCATCATCATCTTGTGCCTTTGATCTCCATCTCCAAAGCACCGTCATGATCACCATCGTCACCCGCTTGACACCTTGATCTCCATCGAAGCATCGTTGTCGTCTCGCCAACTATTGCTTCTATGACTATCGCTAACGCTTAGTGATAAAGTAAAGCAATTACATGGCGATTGCATTTCATACAATAAAGCGACAACCATATGCCTCCTGCCAGTTGCCGATAACCGTTACAAAACATGATCATCTCATACAACAATTTATTTATCATCACGTCTTGACCATATCACATCACAGCAAGCCCTGCAAAAACAAGTTAGACGTCCTCTACTTTGTTGTTGCAAGTTTTGCGTGGCTGCTACGGGCTTAGCAAGAACCGTTCTTACCTACGCATCAAAACCACAACGATTTTTCATCAAGTGTGTTGTTTTAACCTTCAACAAGGACCGGGCGTAGTCACACTCGATTCAACTAAAGTTGGAGAAACAGACACCCACTAGCCACATGTGTGCAAAGCACGGCGGTAGAACCAGTCTCATGAACGCGGTCATGTAATGTCGGTCTGGGCCGCTTCATCTAACAATACCGCCAAATCAAAGTATGACATGCTGGTAAGCAGTATGACTATTATCGCCCACAACTCTTTGTGTTCTACTCGTGCATATAACATCTACGCATAGACCTGGCTCGGATGCCACTATTGGGGAACGTAGTATTTCAAAAAAATTCCCTACGATCACGCAAGATCTTTCTAGGAGAAGCATAGCAACGAGCGGGGAGAGTGTGTCCACGTACCCTCGTAGACCGAAAGCGGAAGCGTTTAGTAACGCGGTTGATGTAGTCGAACGTCTTCGCGATCCAACCGATCCAAGTACCGAACGCACGGCACCTCCGTGATCTGCACATGTTCAACTCGGTGACGTCCCTCGAACTCTTGTTCCAGTTGAGGCCGAGGGAGAGTTTCGTCAGCACGACGGCGTGGTGACGGTGATGATGAAGTTACCGGCGCAGGGCTTCGCCTAAGCACTACGACGATATGACCAAGGTGTAAAACTGTGCAGGGGGCACCGCACACAGCTAAAGATCAACTTGTCTGTCCTAAGGTGCCCCCTCCCCACGTATATAAAGGAGGGGAGGAGGAGGCCATCCAAGGGGGGAGGCGTGCCATGGGGGGGAGTCCTACTAGGACTCCAAACCTAGTAGGATTCGGCCCCCCTTTCCTATTCCAAGTGGGAGAAGGGGGGAAGGAGGAGGAGGAGAGAAGGAAGGAGGGGGGCGCCGCCCCCTCCCCTTGTCCAATTCGGATTGGGGCAAGGGGGCGCGCGCCACCTCCTGGACGGCCCTCTCTCTTCTCCACTAAGGCCCATGAGGCCCAATAGCTTCCCGGGGGGTTCCGGTAACCCCCGGTACTCCGAAACTTATCCGAAACGACCCGAACCATTCCGGTGTCCGAATATAACCTTCCAATATATGAATATTTATGTATCGACCATTTCGAGACTCCTCGTCACGTCCGTGATCTCATCTGGAACTCCGAACAACCTTCGGTCATCAAATCACATAAACTCATAATACAAATCGTCATCGAACGTTAAGCGTGCGGACCCTACGGGTTCGAGAACTATGTAGACATGACCGAGACACATCTCCGGTCAATAACCAATAGAGGAACCTGGATGCTCATATTGGCTCCTACATATTCTACGAAGATCTTTATCGGTCAAACCGCATAACAACATATGTTGTTCCCTTTGTCATCGGTATGTTACTTGCCCGAGATTCGATCATCGGTATCACCATACCTAGTTCAATCTCGTTACTGGCAAGTCTCTTTACATGTTCCGTAATGCATCATCCCACAACTAACTCATTAGTCACATTGCTTGCAAGGCTTATAGTGATGTGCATTACCGAGAGGGCCCAGAGATACCTCTCCGACAATCGGAGTGACAAATCCTAATCTCGATCTATGCCAACTCAACAAACACCATCGGAGACACCTGTAGAGCATCTTTATAATCACCCAGTTACGTTATGACATTTGATAGCACACTAAGTGTTCCTCCGGTATCCGGGAGTTGCATAATCTCATAGTCATAGGAACATGTATAAGTCATGAAGAAAGCAATAGCAATAAACTAAACGATCATAGTGCTAAGCTAACGGATGGGTCTTGTCCATCACATCATTCTTTAATGATGTGATCCCGTTCATCAAATGACAACACATGTCTATGGTTAGGAAACTCAACCATCTTTGATTAACGAGCTAGTCTAGTAGAGGCATACTAGGGACACTCTGTTTGCCTATGTATTCACACACGTACTAAGTTTCCGGTTAATACAATTCTAGCATGAATTATAAAATTTATCATGATATAAGGAAATATAAATAACAACTTTATTATTGCCTCTAGGGCATATTTCCTTCATATGGAAGGTCGTACTATCTAGCTTAATTATGTCCTATCCCACATCCATCTTATATATGTCAGTGTTTCTTATGAATAGAACTATGATTAAGAAATGGGATAAACCTAGAAGAAAATTCCTTTGGCAACGTTGTGGAAAAAAGAGATATCATTTGGTGAAATGGGGCATTGTTTGTAGATAAAAATAGCAAAGGGGGCATGCGTGTCAAAGATCTCAGGAAACAAAATATAAGTCTATGAGTCAAATGGTGGTGGAAATTAGAAAACAAACTATATGTCTATTAGTCAAATGTTGGTGGAAATTAGATAAAAGGTAGTGGACTATGGCAAGAAGTTGGTAAAGCTAAATATTTGAAGAACTCTATTGTTGCCTCGGTTAAAGCTAAATATTAGAAAAGAAACTATATGTCTATTAGTCAAATGTATGATTCTCCTTGTTGGAAGGCAATAATGAGAGCAAAAGTTTTATATATGGTGGGTAGAGGGGGTTGTGCTAATTAAGGGTAATACTGCTCGACTGTAGAAATGTATCATTTTTTTAAAATAGACCCTTTTGTGAGAAATTCCCTTTGCTTTGTGGTGTTTGTTTAGAACAAAATTGCACTATGGAAAAACTTGAGTCGCTTAATCCTGTAACATCCTTTAGAAAACATCGTCCCCCGTTATGACTGAACAATGGGAGAGAATGAAAAATATATGATGATGTACTATTCCTATATGTGATTTATCTGATGATATCATCTGGAAACTTAACATAAATCATATCTACACTACTATATCTATGCATTGCTGGCTCAAAAAACATCTTGTTGGGGCTAATTTCAAATGGATCTGGAACACTAAAATCCCTCTCAAAATTCATATTCCTATGTCAATTGTTTCAAAATGTTGTCCTTACCATGAAAGTTATAAGAAAAAGGCATTGGCCTCGAAACCGTACTTGCTCTTTATAAACTCATACTAGACTTCCCAACACATGTTCTTCTTGTGTCCGATTGCTAGAGTGGTCTGAAAAACTGCGGGTGCGGTGTTGGGGACTGATATGTGTCCCAACTTGTTGTGACAGTGTTATGTGTGGAGTTTTGCTTTCCTTTCTGGAGGTGAAAAACAATCGTGCCACTTTTGAGATAGTGTTTATACCTTGTTCTTTCATGTTGTATTGAACAGGTATTTCGAAGCCAAAGTTGCTAAAAGAGATTGCTACATAGATGATGCTAATGGTGTGGATGTCGTGTTGTTGGTCTGCTATGGACATTTGTGTTTGGACCCAATAGCCAGCGAACATTCGTCAAGAGGGGTGGCATTTACGAACATTTTTTATGGCAGTTTCTTCAGAGACGCATGGTAATTTTTCATAGGCGCATGGCATTTTCTGGAAGCAAGAAAAATTTGCGACAAAAACATGCAGAATTTGCCACCTCCTACCACCTAAAAATGCCATCGAAAGGCGTTTGTTTGTCATCCCCTCCTAGGGAACGTTCACCGGTTAGTATTTTCGTTGTGCTTTTGAGTAGTTGTCGCATCTTGATTTGTACGGGAGATCATCTTTGTCTGTAATAATTTCATGTGGTTGGTACTGCTTAATAGGTCTAGTTTTTTCTTGATGACAGTCTACTTTTTCCCATGCGGTGGGTTTCCTCGTAGCGCCCAAACTCCTTGTTTTCTCTTCCCCGCCCATGTTATCTCTCTCTTGAACTCAATGTTTTGTACTTCCGTTATGAAAATTATTAAGGAGAAGGGGAGTAGCCTGGTTTGAAGAAAGAAATTCCGCCACAACATACTAAATTTTTCCTGCAGATCGAATCAAACCAAGTCACACAAATCTAACACCATTCGTACGTATACGTGACCATAAAGTTGGGACTTTATTATCATTATTATCAGTCCACTACTACTCACGCGTCCGTCCCAGCGCAGGCAGATGCACACGTACATGGTACACACGGTCGTTTTCGTGAGAGTAAGCTAGATGGGGGAACACGGCAGACAGCAAGTAACGATGACAGTAGACATGGATGGATGGATGGACGGACGACGGACGCGGCGGCCAGCGACGAGGCAGCTAGTAAAAGCTACTCTAGTTCTTGAGAAGGTAGTCGTCAAGGTCGTGGAGGGTCTTGGCGGCGGTCTCCTTGATGACGTCCGGCTCGGGCACCTCGTCGCTGGCCTTGTCGAAGTCCATGGTCCAGTTCACCACCGCGCCGCCGCCGTCGGCGCCCTTGTCGGTCACCTGCACCGTCACCCTGAAGTTCTTGTAGAAGCTGACCAGCTCGCCGTCCACCACGCTGTACGACACCACCTTCTTCTCGTCGTCCGCCACCTCCACCTTCTCCTTGGCGAACGTCACCATCGGAACCCCTGAATGCACGTGCACTTACAAGCTTATACATACTCGTCTGGACATGTGGATCGTTTCACGACGCGCGCACGTACCCTCGGTGTACTTGATGAGGCGGACGGTGCCGGCGGACTTGCCGTCGCCCTCCACGGTCTCGATGCTCTTGTACTGCTCGGGGAAGATCTTGGGGAACAGCTCCGTCGACTCGCGCATCGCCGTCCACAGCTTCTCCGCCGGCGACTTCACCTCCACCACCAGCTCGACCTTGGACGCCATCGATCGACCGGGATGCAAAGTTGCAACGCGCTCAAAGCTCTTGCCAGCTACTTGATCAGTGAAGTGACTGTGGTGCTTGTGTTTTGGCCATGGCGAGAGCTTGCGACCTTATATAGGTGATCGAGCTGCTAGTGTTCTCCAGAGGGGATTGTACCTGTGGGTGCTACTTGCGCTGCCCATTGAAGATTTTCCGGCAAGATCCATCTACCCATGTCAGGCCCCAATTTATGGCGTCGGTGCTGAGGATCAATGTATATTCATGGGGGTGATAATTCAGAGCAAACGCGCAACCGTCTGCATGTGAGACTGGCTGTACAGGGGTGCAATTCTTGATCTGAAAAAGTGGGCAATAACACTGGTCTGGTTTGCGGTTGGAACCAGGGCCCCCATAAATAAAGTCTGAAATGTTTGATCGACTGATCAATCAAGTCAGTGATCTTGACACAAATCAAATCATCAAGGTGATAGGAGCAGCGGCGAGAGTAGGTGATTAGTTAGCCCCCTGAACACGTTATAGAGTGACACTTAAATTTGTGGAAACAACAGGAGGCAATTAATCAAGTGATGCCCACAGCCATATGTATTATTTTAACCTAAAAGCTTAATAATGCAGCTGCACTAATTGGGCATTGCGAGCGCACGCAGTACACGACAAAAAGCTCACACTATAAAAATAGTAATTAGCATTCTGTGTCATCATTACACTATGAAAAAGGAAAATATATGTTTCTGATCTCGTCGACGCTACCTACTTTACACAAATCGGTCAAGAAACATGTACGTGCATTTATTTGGGCTTAATAAAATTGTAAAAAGCCATAACTTTTGATTCAAGTATCGTAATTCAGATTCATTTTCACTGTTGGGTTTCTCGCGACGAGTTTTTCAAAATTAGATCCCATATGAATATGTTTCGACAAACTTTTTATTTTGAGCAACTTTAGGTGCTAAAAAGGCAACTTTAGTGCTATAGGAAAGCAACTTCTTCTTAGTTTGCCTACCACGATTGCCTATCAACGAGAAGTCATTATAAGTTGCCTCCCATGACTATCTTGTTCACTAAATTCACATATAGGTTGTCCCCCAATGCTTATTAGTGCTACTGCAATATTTGGAGACGTCGAGCGCACCCTCCCAAGCCATTCGATTTTGTCACAAGTCGCGCGCAGATGCTTTCCTGTCTAGTGTGGCGACCGAAGTTATGGTGAGGCCCCTTCCAAAATAACAGAAAAGAGATAATCACTGCAGTTCGTGGAAGAGCCGGCCCCACCCCCACCCCATTTTTCTGTTGGTTACCGTCGAAGAGACGAAGGGAGAAATGGAAGGGGATTCACTCATGCCCCACCGTGATTCTTCATCGGAGCGAGGCAGCAGGCGACCACACAAATCACGGTTGGATTTCAAAAAAACTATCACACAACAAAAGCAACAAAAACTCACAGAAAAAGATACTTGGGTCCCTTTTTTATGCACAATACATGAAAAATAACATAGTTGCCACAATTAACCATACAGTTGCCTAAAATCATGTATCCCATTGCCCAATCCTCATGAACAGAAACATTACCAAGACCAATATCAATAACAGGTATCTAAAGGTTTTAGATACCTTTCAATTAAGTTTGTGTCACAGCGGTGTGTCAAGAATTTCTTCTCTTCGGGGCTGGTGGGGTCCAATGGTATGATCGTAAACACTTGGCGAATGATTATAAAGGGTGGCGGGGTGGAGCTGGTCATGGGGACATAACTAAAACCATGAAGTTTTTTTATGGGATTAAATTTATCTGTGAACCCCTAAAAAACTAACATGTGTATGTTCATTATCACTTTTTCAGGTGTCATAGTTGCCCACAATCAATTATACAATGGCCTAGAACCATGTATCCAGTTGCCCAATCCTCAAGAATAGAAACATTAACAAGTCTATAATTTGGCTAATATGTAAAAGTTTTAGATATCTTTCAATTAAGATTGTGTCATAGAGATGCATCAAGAATTTCATCTCCTCGGGGTGGGATCCCCTGGTATGATCGTAAATACTTGGCGAAATGATTATAGAGGGGGAGCGGTGTGAGCTGGTCATTGGGACATAACTAAAATCACAAAGTATTTTTAGGGGATAAGAAACTTCATAATATTGCAGGCAATTAATTTGCAAAGTTAGACAACTAAGAAGCAATGATAGGTAACAAATTATCAATAACAGGTAACTCGACATCAATATTAGACCAATTTCAAAGTATCGCGGGCAACTGGGCATCAATAGGCAACTGAATATCCATGGTAGGCAACTGAGCAATCATGGTAGGAAGTTGTGATAATGTTAACCAAATCCATTGTTACACATGGTGCAACGAAGGCGCATCATGTTTTGTGTGATTTTCTTATTTTTACACAAACCAACCTAATAGGCGGTCTTACTAGGCAAAAAAAAAATGAAGTTGCTTTCCTATAGCACTAAAGTTGCCTTCACCGTACTCAAAGTTGCCTTAAAAAAAGTTTGACGAAACCTATCTATATGAAATCTAGTTTTGAAGAACTCATTGCGAGAAACCCAGCTGTGAAAACGAAATTGAATTTCGACTCTTAAAACAAAAGTTACAGTTTTTTAATCTTTTTGGTCCCCAAATAAATGCACGTAGGGATAAGATTCCTATTTAGTGAACTGCGTCGTATGCGTCAGCTGCTCTTTTTTTATTTGAAGGAGCGCTCGTCCTACCAACAGGCGCTCGGGTGCCCACTAGGCACGTCCTTATTTTAAACACCACAACCATATATTATCAATTGTTGATAATACCGAACAAATCAGCTTGCAAAGAGGGGGGGAAAACTCGAGGCCATCCACCACCTAGGGATGTATCACCACATCATCCCCAAGCAGATAAAGGGTACAAACACTTCAAGACAACGTCTTCGAGATTTCGTCGCTTGCGTGTCGATGTTGGCTAGTCCAGTCAGATGTCAGACCAAAGGTATCACACTGAAACAGATCTGAACCAGCATCTTCAATAAGTAACGACGCGCGGGCGACGACGACGACGCCTCTGATTAAGCCGGAAAGTTAGATCATGGGTTTTCACCCTGAGAAAATACACCCGCCAGCCCAGAACAGAATTGCACACAAAGCTGAGGCTATGTTGAGATAGTGGTGGAGCATGATTAACCTCCCGCAAAGCCCGAGCAAGCACGGTTCATTTCCAGTCACATACATCCAACAAATCTCCCCGTCCATACGAGCGATGCAAGGCACAGCTCTGCCGATCAGCTCAGAATGATCTGCACTGCAGTCATGCCCCAAAGTTTTACACTACATACATACAAACATATAGCAGCCGCCCAATCATCAGACAAGCTTGCCTGTGACTACCACTTAATTACTTGGCCGGACGACTCAGGCCGCTGCGCCGTCCACCTGCTGCCTGCGCCGCTTACTGGACTCCTTGATCTTCAGCAGCTCGTCGCAGACGATCCACGGGAAGCTCCAGAACTGCTTCTTTCCCGGCCGGCGGTGGTCCGGGTGATAAGTCACACGGTACCACGCCGACGCCCTCCTTGACGCCTCCGCCTTCGGGCGGCTCCTGAACCAACCCTGCACCTCCTTGTGCAGGCCATCCACCGAGTCGATGATGCGGTCCTTCATCTCAAAGTACCTCTTGTTGTCTTTCTTCAGGTACAGGAGCCTGTTTCGGATGTTGCCGGTCAGGATCTCGTCCTCATGCTCCGCGCCATAGTAGCTCATCAGGGTGCTCAGCTTCTCCGCGTACAGGTCGTAGCACTCCTCCGCAAATGCCAGGAATTCCTCGAAGCCAGGGACCTCTAGGTCAGGATCAAACGCGGGGCTCGATTGAGCCGAAGACGAGGGGGCAGGAGCGCTCTGCATACGGCTCGCAGCCGCTCGGTAGAGCTTGCCGAGAGCTCCGTTGGAGATGTACGTTGGTTTATCCCACCGTTCCATGAAGTCGGGGTACTCCTTTGGTCTCAGTGACCGGGGCATTTCAGCTGGAGCTCCTGACTTGGCGAAGTCGACCGCCATCGAATGCAAAGCAGCTAGCTGGAGGCACTCAGGGCTCCGGGCTTTCATTGGATGACGATCCGCATGGACCAAGTGAGCAGTTGAGATTGCACCGAGCGAGTCATTTATCATGTAATCCACAAAGTACTTCTGAATTTCCTGCAGTTCATCAGGTGTTTTTGTAAGATTACAGGTATAAACATGTCAGGCAAGGAAAATACATGTGCTTGTTGAAAAGACAACTTTGAACTGCTTATTGGAGCTAATTGGTAAATAGTTGTGAACCTATCAAGGTTAGATATATACATTGAAGAGCATTTTAAAGCAAGACAATTTTAAAACTCAATCATGCACAACTGTTTTCATTAGAGGATGGCAAAAATGTCTTTCTTTCTGAAACAAGTACCCACATTTCTAAAGAACGTTATTAGTTGTGCATGGCGAAAAATTAAAAAGAAAAACTGTGCATGGCGAGCATATATTTGATTCAAAGCATTCAAAATTTTGTGTTGGCTGTTATTCCATCCTGGCTGAGTTCGACGCTCGTAGCCAGTTCTCTCTGGCTGTTGTGCACTTACCATGTAGGCATGTACCAGTTTTGCCAAAAAATGTTTTAGAAAGATGTGAGGTGCCTCAAGATAACAAAACTCTAAAGTTACTAAGCTCCCAGGAAATATAACGCCCTCAGCGATCTGGCTTTTTTTATCATATATGGTCCCACTGGTCA
The DNA here is from genome assembly GCF_002575655.3 of Aegilops tauschii subsp. strangulata. Taxonomy (NCBI): domain Eukaryota; kingdom Viridiplantae; phylum Streptophyta; class Magnoliopsida; order Poales; family Poaceae; genus Aegilops; species Aegilops tauschii. The sequence goes on along the minus strand of NC_053036.3, from coordinate 424,989,246 downwards.
GCTGGTGTTGACACAATCTAAACCGCCATTGACTACGTGCCCTGGAATGCCTCTTCATGGACAGCATGGGGAGGAGAAAAGGCAGTGGGCAGCTTTGTGGCTTCGCTGGATTGATCGTGTGTGGGGGCTTTGAGGGGCGGTGCCGCTCCAACCGGCCACCACATTGACAACCACAGGAACCACTTGGTAGTGTGATTACCTCATTCACACTGACATCAGGTGTTCATACCTGAAGGTGAAGTTCCTATCCTATATCTGATGGTTTGCTATAGCTCTTAATGGAGTTACATATAGGTTCCAAACAATCCATCGAGGGTTGTTGGCACGTCTTCATGTAGTGGCCGATGGGCCTTTGGTCGTTCGATTTATTGGGGTTGATCAGTGGAAGATGGACACTAGCTTGGGCTCACATGGTGCGGCGAAATCGGCCTGAGACACTTAGCATGCAGGGATAGAGAAAACAGAAAGGCAGGAAAGGAGTGGTCAGCCAGACTGTGTTGGAATTTTCAGGTCACTTGCCTTATTTCTCCACTCTAACTAAATTACTAAATGGGCTGTAAACTGAATTAAACTTGACATGAGTGCAGTATAGAATGCTTGTGTTCCATTTTGAGTATCATTCACACCGTCAGGTTCTTGATGTGTTCAGTTACGCAATTCCAAAATAGGCTAATATTATCACAAAATTTTCAGCAGTGACCACTTAGAATGCTTGTCAGGCTACAATGAATTGGAAGATAGAATGCACTTTTCACCAAATTTGGAAAGTGCACGGCTCAGTCTGGCATTATTGCTTATTGATTACGTCCTGGATTTGTCATGTGGTCATGTTGTGGTTTAACAAAATAACTTTTCGTCGGACCTAAAAGAGTTATAGAGCAGTCAAAAACTAGACCACCGGGACAAGAAAGAGACAAACATGGAAAGAAAGAGAGAAAATAAAAGATGTGAAGAAATATAAGAGTGCTTAGATCACTACTTTAGTGATCTAAACGCTCTTATATTTCTTTACGGAGGGAGTAGATCCTACACTGCAGTTTTTCCTTCCCATTTTGTCAACTTCAAAACCAAGCTAATATGTCTTTCCAGGTTCTCTAGGAACCCATGAACCAATAGGTAAGCAATAAAAAGAAGTTGTTCAAAATGAATGATTTTAGCCTGTGATTTGTTTGCACAGAAGTTTTGTTTAAAGAATTACTTCTTTGATGATTTATAACAGGAAACATCGCATAACAATGGAAAACGGTGCGGCGAAGCACACATTTTCTTCTACTACCTCCGTTCCTAAATATAGGTCTGTAGAGATTCCAATATGGACTACAATACGTATGTATATAGATTCCTATTTTCTTCTACTACTCATTTTGCTCTGTATGTGGTTCATAGTGAAATCTCTACAAAGACTTATATTTAGGAACGGAGGGAGTAGTATTTATTGAAATGCTACAGATTGTAAAAAACTGAGATTTTCATTGTATTTGCAATTGCAAGTATAAAAATGGTATTAGTCAAATAAAACAATCTTCGGTAAATTAGCAGCAACAACCTAGTGAGAGAAATTAAAATGAATAAACAGTGAGGAATATACCTCAAGTGTAACAACATGATCCATTATGCGTGGCCTTGCTGCAGTGTAGTCCATAGGTGAATCAACCTCCTCTGGAATCAGTTTCTCATCCCAAGTGATAAAATAGAGGTCACCGTCCAAATCGCCCCCGGAGCATTCATTTGGATGAGGCCTGATTAACATCAAAGATTAAAGTCTATATAGACGAGGCCTATTAAACATCAAAGATTAATTGAAGGAGAGAGCAAGCATTGGCAACATCAATAGGTAGAGATGTAAGTACGTAACATGAATGGATATCAATCTAACATGGAAACGAACACACTGACAAACACTTCAGTAGAGATTTGAGCTCCTCTGAAGGCATTGACAGAGCAATATAAACTCTAGATGATCGTCTTTCAGTTTCAGTATAACATACGGCATTACCTTTCTCCTCTTTGGGGGAAGACAACACAATCAACCAGGTTCTTTGCGTACAAACCATGGTCATAGACAGCTTCAAGTACTCTGATGTCACCAGGATGGAGACAAGGATTTTTCGATACTGCAACTTTTCCAACAACAACTGCTGTTTTCTCTTTTCCATTATCTTCAGCAAAATACGGCTGACAATTATCCTTCTGCTCTTTGCTATTCTTTGTAATTCTGATGTACACTTGACCATATTCTAATTCACCGGTTTCATCCAAACAACCAAGAAGAACACGGCCTTTCGGAACATGAATCTTACATCTAGTTCTTATGTCAGTCAGCCTATTATCCTGATGGGCCTTAAGAATCATCAACAGGTAAGGCTCTAAACTTGGTTCATAACCTTGCAGTAAAATTTTCGATGCTGTCTTCGTTTCTGCACTGCCAATTTTCCCCAGAACAGAGAGAGCAGCTTCTCTGTTGGTCAGCATTTCATCTAATTCACGCATATCATTTTGTTGCATCGACTCGAATATCTCATCTCTTATCCCCAAAGTTGAAAGGAGAGAGATAACTTCATGATTCATATAGCATGGTTGGGATTTGCTGGTACTTGTAATGTTAAACATTCTGCTCTTTGATTCGAATTTCTTCATACTAGGTCGCAGAGAAAGATTACGAAAGGAATCAGGGTCCACAGCAACAACTCCTTTGTAGCCACCATACCTTATTTGAAAAGCTGAAGGAGGGTTAGTATAGTCTAATCCAATTCGGCAAGCCATTTCTTTAGCAAGTCTATCAGAGATCTTCCCGATACCATCAGAAAATATGTATTTACTGCCATCAGTTGTGACTTCAATATCTGGAATCTCTTCTACATCCCGTGGTAGGATTTCAAGTGTTTGTCTGGAGGAGCTGAACAGCTGGCCCATTCTAGCCGCACATTTAGATACTGAACGGATATCTTCAAAGTTGCCCATCCACCTTCTTATATCCTCGGCCTTCAGGGAATCATTAGAAGCAAACATCCAAACAGAACTTCCACGAAGTTGACTTGCTGAGAAGGCCAGGAATTCATACTTCTTTGGACCAATGGAAAATCCTTCTTTCAGGATGGATAAAATACGATAATATAGGCCAGTTTTCAAGGGTTGAGAAAAGAACCCTCGTCCAGTTCTAGCTGAGATAGCATCTGGAAAAAGCTTACTCCAGTCTTCGTCGACAAAAGTAACTCTAGCAAAGTCAGAAGCATACTGTTTGTGACGCTTAACCACATAATTTGAAACTTCTTCCTCAGGTCCCACGCAGTATATTTTGGCTGGAGTAATGTGAATTCTGTAACACATCATTAACTTTCCTTCACCTTCAGTCTTACTGGAAAGCAAAGCATCGTGGCCCCTCTTCCTGCTATGAGCCTCCTGCTGGATGAATCGCAAAGGTTCATAGCATGTAAACTCTAGCTTGCTCATTTTCTCAAAAACCCTCCTTGAAATATGAACTGGTATTTCTTCAAGAGCTTTAAACAGATCAGCATTAACATCTTTGGCAACTATCTTCCCCATGTGAACAAGAGAATTGAGACGAAAAAGAACTTCATACGGCACTGAACAACCACTTGGGCAATCAACAAGGGGAACGACTTTGGACAACGGGCCAAAAAATTCCGTTGAAGAAATGACCAATTCCCCTAATTCTCCTGACAAAGGCAAGCTGTTGAGAATAAATGACACCGATGCACCTTCATCAAGTATGAGGGCAAGAGTTGAACACTTCCCAAAAGAGTGGTTGGGTGTAAAATCCAGTGCTCTGACCCAGGTAAACTTCGCATCCTCCTTGCATGCATGAAAGCGGTCATCCGAGAACCTTGAATAAACTGCAGGCCCAGAAATTGTTGTGCATATCCTTGGTGAATACATGAGCTGAAACAAATAGTAAATTAACATTAGTCAAGATAATATATATTTTACCAACTTCAGAATTATAGAAAGAATTAAAAGAGTGTTGCGCCTCACCAACTTATAGTCTAAGAAGTATGACAATCAGTAAATTTAGAAAAGTAACGGTGATGTGTATTTATCCAATAAGCTTCATATCCATTTCACTCCAATTAGTAACCACCAACTGAGATATACTCCGTATATAGGAGTGGAAATAAAAGTAGCACCACTATCCATCTTACTTTATGGGCTCTAACGCATAATTGCAGACCAGACCGCTGTGATGGTTCACTCAAGTTTACTGACTCGAGAACTTGCCAATTTTTCAGCTCGCGCAAGTATTGAGGGAGGAAGTACATCTAGAGCTTCCTTCTTCAAATTTCTACCTCGCCCTATAACCGCAATGTCTGACTAATATATATAATGTACAAAGGAAAAACAGAAGTATCACAGCAACACGGTGACCAACTCGACTGGTTCTTCACGTCTAGCAATTGGACTCACGTCTCAAAGTGCTGATCCAAAACACTGAATGGGCCGTTAACGAGCTGGATGAAATTGAAAACCTGAGAACACTCACAACCCGAGAATCGAACTTCAGGTGAATTCTAATAGCTCACCTACTGCAGCCTCTGAACTTTCAGAACCAACACTGGAGAAAAAGATGCACTGTCAGGGTTATTCGTTTTGGAGAGGAAAATACAAAAAAATTCCACCGGATGGCCACAGAGCGATACCGAAATAACTCCATCGCCATGCTGAAATTACCCGATGGCACTGAAGTTGAGAACCACGCAGACAAGGAAGGGATACTGCTCAATGCGTTTAAAGAACGATTGGGGGAATCTTCACCTCCAAATCAGAAATTCGACCTAGGCTCTATCAATACCAAGATTGATGGACTGGAAGAACTTTATGTCCGATTCACTGAGGCGGAAAATGATGAGGTGATTTGAACCATGCCGGCTAACAGAGCTCCAGGGCCGGATGGGTTTAGTGGTCACTTTAGCAAATCATGCTGGCATATAATCAAACATGACTTTTATCAGCTTTGTCATGATTTCCACGCAGGAGAACTCAATCTTGAAAGCATAAACACCGGGTTCATCACTCTCATTCGGCCCAGACAGCAAATGGTTTTCGCCCCATCACACTGCTAAACTGTTGTCTGAAGACTGAAGCTAATAAGCAAACTGCTTGCTGATCGGTTACAAAATGGATTCTAAAAATCATTCACAGGAACCAATACAAATTTTTGAAAGGGAGAACGATACAGGCCTGCTTGGCTTGGGCATTCAAGTATATATTACCAATGTCAAGCCTCTGGATCTCGAGTGTTTATTCTGAAACTGGACTTTTCCAAGGCCTTCGACACTATAGAACACCCGGCTATGATTGAGGTCATGAGACACATGGGCTTTGACGAGAAATGGTTAGGATGGATCAAATGCATCTTTGGTTCGGGGAAATCCTCGGTACTGCTCAATGGGGTCCCGGGCCGTCAGTTTCGATGTCGCCGGGGGGTGCGACAAGGTAACCCGCTATCGCCCTTGATCTTCGTCCTCGCGGCCGACCTGCTGCAAGCTGCGGTCAACGACGCACTTCGCCGAGGGGTCCTCAAACACCCAATCCCCCCACGCACACACAAAGACTTCCCCGGGATACAATACGCAGACGACACGATGATTGTGATGCAGGCATGTGAAGAACAAGCAAGAGGCATGAAGAAAATTCTGCTTGATTACGCTGACTCAGTTGGACTCCGGATAAACTTCGAGAAGACTACTCTGGTGCCGATCAACCTAGACGCGGTGTCGGCGGCCGGCTTTGCTGCGATCTTTGGATGTACAGTAGGCTCGATGCCTTTGGAAAAAGGTCTGCCACCTAAAATTCTTGCTCACTTGGACAAGATCAGAAGACTGTGCCTTTGGAGAAGGAAGAATGAGAATGGGGAGACAGAAAACTCACTGGCCTCATGGACGATGGTGTGTAAGCCGAAAGACAAGGGGGGCCTCGGTGTGCTGGATACCAAAAACATTAAACACAGCCGTTTTACTCAAGTTCCTAGACAAATTCTATAACAGACACGATCTGCCATGGGTGACCTTGATCTGGGACACGTACTATGTGGACAGAATCCCGCACGCCACTGGACCATGCGGGTCGTTCTGGTGGAGAGAAGTAATGTCGCTGTCTCCTACCTTCAGAGGAATCTCCACGGTTAAAGTAGGGGACAGCTCCGGCACACTATTTTGGAAAGATAAATGGTGCGAGGTAATCTTCCAAGAAGAATTCCCAAGAGCGCACTCCTATGCTATATCAGAAGATGTGACTGTCCATGAAATCCTAAGCGCGCAAAGTGCAGAAGCGGTCTTCTTTCTGCCTCTGTCTCAACAGGCAACACAAGAAGCGCGGGATTTGCAGCTGGCGACCGCTGAGTGTCAGATAGACCTAGAGCAGAGAGATGTTTGGACATACACTTGGGGGCCCAAATATTCATCGTCCAGATATTACAAGTTCTGCTTTGAAAATGTCACGTCTGATCAGGCTTTTCGGTGGATTTGGAAGTCGAGGTGTACAAGGAAACGAAGGGTTTTTGCTTGGCTGCTCTTGTCCGCCAGATTAAACACCAAGAACATGCTCAAACATAGGCATTATGTAGTGGGCTCATCGACGGACAGGATGGACTAATGTGTGCTCTGCGAAACCCAACAAGAAGAAACTCTGGAACATTTGTTCTATAACTGCAGTTTCTCCTACACGTGCTGGACTTCAGTTGGGTTTACCTGGGCAACAGAAGGAGATAGGTTTGACTGGATGGCGGCGGCTAAACAAACTTGGTCCAAACCCATGATCATGGAAGTGTTCACCACAGCAGCATGGTCGATCTGGAAGGAGAGGAATAACCTGATCTTCAGAGGAGTGACGCCTTCCCACAGGTCCTGGTTGTCAAGATTCAGAGAAGATTTCTTGTTGCAACACAGGACAAAACCTGAGCTGCTAGGGTTCATTACTGAATTTGCTAGAGAGATTGCCTAGGGCTAGCCAAACTACTCTAATCCCCTGTAATTACTTATACTCTGAACCCTACTACCCTGTGATTGGGGCAAAAGCCCGACCACACCCTTCACACTATGTAAATACTTTTTGATTAATATATGACTGTAGGAGCCACTGCTACAGTCTTCAACGTTCAAAAAATAAACACCGTGAGCAGCTCACCTGAAGCAAGATGGCACCGGCCCCATCGAAGCTGCACTGGTAGCAGTTCCTGATGTCCTCGAAGAAGACCTCAAGCTTGTACCTCTGGGAATCGTGATTCAGGTACAGGTCTATCCGCCGCTTCCCCGGGATGACCTCCACGCGGACGCTGTCCCAAGAGTCAGCCGCCTCGAATTCGCGCTCGGCGACGCTGTTGCCGACAAGGAGGCGGGCGTCGGCCACGCGGAGAGAAAGGTCGGGCGCGCGGGGGAGAAGGTCCGCGGGGGCAGGGGAGACGGAGAGGAGGGAGCCGAGGAAGCGCGGTAGGCGACCGGAGGAGGCGAGTTCGGCGGCGAGGGTTGCGGTGGCGGTGGAATCGAACTGAACGCTCCCATCGCATCGACTTAACCAGCCGCGTCGGGCGGCGGCGATCTCGCAGGCGTAGGCTTTGCCGGCAGCGGCGACGGCGGAATCGAAGAATGCTAGGAGCTCTTTAGCGACGGCGGAGGGCGGGATATTGGAGACCCGCACCGTCGCCGTGAAGACGGGCGCCGACACCGCCGTCGCCATCGGAATGTAGTGGGGACAGAAGGGTTTGGTGTTCCGGCGGGCTCTTGGGGGTTTGTGTACTCCGAGAAGGTTTATGTGTCTGAGTGTCTCCTTGGTCTAAGAGGTTTATTTTCGATCTGGTTTAATTTCGTCAAATCTTCAAGTTGTTTTTTTCACCCTCCCAATAAAAACTTTCTTAACATTTACAAACTTTCCTAACCAGGTACGTCACAAACAGGCAAGTACTGATATCACGTTACCAAACAATAATACCTTATTTATATAAAAATCAATTCAAAATCCTAAGTTTTCTAACGCATCGATTGTTACCTTTCCTAATCTCTACTCCTAATGAAAAAGTCAGTTGTCCTTTCATCTTGTTGGCTTCCCATGGAACGATGCCTTCCCCACCGAACAATATCCTGAATCAACCCCTGGCCCGGGTTTCGATGCTACCACCGATTTTTTTTCATTCCGCTACAAAACCGGTGGGCAAATAATCAGGGAGAAAAATACCACAAAAAAACCCATCAATCACTGACCACGCTTTCCTATCTCTCACCATGCTTTCCTAATATCTATCTAATCTAATCAATCTATATTCGTAACGTTTTGCTTCCTTCCGTTCACAACTTTCCGCCGCCACCTCCAGATCACTACCGAGGTGCGCAATCGCTAACGTCAAGGTCCGAGAGGAGCTGCCGCCGCATCGTCTTCCTCCTCCGCCAACCTCCGAGGCGCCCTACTCGTGGGACGCCGTCGCCGCCTCGCGGAACCCAGGGCATGGTCGCGTTGCGGGCAGCGAGGAGCGGCGCCGGCGCTTGCGTCACCAGTTAGCAAGAGAGGAAGGGAGTGACGACGATATCTTTGTGTGAGGACAAGGACTCTGCTGCCACGCGGGCCGCGGCGAAGACGGACGTAGAGCTGCTAAAGCGGTTTTGGCGCAACGAGAAGGCCGCGCTGGAGATCCTCCACTTCGACTCCGCCGTCGTCTCCCGTACCCTATGGCCATTGGTTGTGTCGTCGTTCTTCACAATACTGAATGTTTCTGATTCTTCACAGGAGGAGACATTCGATTACTTCACGGATAAAGGCATCGACGACCGGGTGGTCTCGCTGTACCAGATGGAGCTCGACCGCACGCTCTTCCTGTTGTGGTCCTACCTATGCCTCCTCCTGCAAAAGGTCAGACTGAATTCAGTCTCTATAGTCTATACCGCACAGTGGTTCAGTTACCGACCAAAATGTTGCATTAGGCAATTACTTGACCTCATCGTGTTGTTGTATCTCTACTCCTAATGGAGCAGTTGGTAGGATTGCGTCCATGGTTTTTTTCATCTGGTTTATTTTCATCTGGTTTAGTTTCGTCATATCCTCACGTTGATTTTTCACCCTCCCAATAAAAAATTTCTTAACATTTGCAAACTTTCCTAGCCAGGCACGTCACAAACAAGCAGGTACTGATATCATGTTACCAAACAATAATACCTTATTTTCATGAAAATCAATTCAAAATCCTAACTTTTCTAACACATCGATTGTTACCTTCCCTAATCTCTACTCCTAATGAAAAGTCAGTTGTCCTTTCATCTTGGTAGCCTCCCATCGAACGACGCCTTCCTCACCGAACGATATCCTGAATCAACCCACCAGCCCGAGTTTCGATGCTCCCACTGATTTTTTCATCTCCGCTACAAAAACGATGGGCAAATAATCAAGGAGAAAAACACCACAAAAAACCCATCAATCGCTGACCACGCTTTCCTATCTCTCAACACGCTTTCCTAATATATCTATCTAATCTAATCAATCTATATCGATAACATTTCTCTTCCTTTCATTCATAACTTTCCACCGCCACCTCTAGATAACTACCGAGGTGCGCAATCGCCGATGTCGAGGTCCGAGAGGAGCTGCCGCCGCACCGTCTTCCTCCTCCGCCGACCTCTGAGGCGCCCTACTCGTGGGACGCCGCCGCCTCGCGGAACCCAGGGCAGGGCAGGGCGCGGTCGCATCGCGGGTAGCAAGGAGCGGCGTCGGCGCTTGCGTCGCCAGTTAGCGAGAGAGGAAGGAAGTGACGACGATGTCTTCGTGCGAGGACAAGGACTCTGCTGCCACGCGGGCCGCGGCGAAGACGGACGTGGAGCTGCTAAAGCGATTTTGGCGCAACAAGAAGGTCGCGCTGGAGATCCTCCACTTCGACTCCGCACACGTCTCCCGTGCCCTATGGCCATTGGTTGTGTCGTCGTTCTTCACAATACTGAATGTTTCTGATTCTTCATGACCTACGCTGAAACCAGGAGGAGACGTTCGATTACTTCATGGATAACGGCATCGACGACCTGATGGTCTCGTTGTACCGGATGGAGCTCGACCGCACGCTCTTCATGTTGTGCTCCTACCTATGCCTCCACCTGCAAAAGGTCAGACTGAATTCAGTCTCTGTAGTCTGTACCGCACAGTGGTTCAGTTACCAACCAAAATGTTGCATTAGGCAATTGCTTGACCTCATCGTGCTACTGTATGCAGATTGAGAAGTACATGGCGCACATATCCAATTCTGTCGACCTCTTGAGCCGGTTGACGCAGCAGCAGGAGCGATTCGCCAAGAGGTATCTCTCAAATTGATTAGACCTTCTATTGGTCGTTTGTGCTTGTTTTTTGGCTGAAATGGCGCTCCCTTGTTGGGTTTGAGATCATTGATGACCCACAAGTATAAGGGATCAATTCTAGCTCTTTTCGATAAGTAAGAGTGTTGAACCCAACAAGGAGCAGAAGGAAATGACAAGTGGTTTTCAGCAAGTTAATGACTGCAAGTGCTGAAATTGTAAGTAACATAGTAGTTTGATAGCAAGATAATTTGTAACGAGCAAGTAACGATAATAGGGGCAAAAGTGCAGCAAGGTAGCCTAATCCTTTTGAGGAAAAGGACAAGCCAAAACGGTCTCTTATGATAAGCAAAGCGTTCTTGAGGGTACACGGGATTTTCATCTAGTCACTTTCACCATGATGGTTTGATTCGTGTTCTGTACTTTGATAATTTGATATATGTGGGTGGACCGGTGCTTAGGTGTTGTTCTTACTTGAACAAGCCTCCTACTTATGATTAACGCTCCCGCAAGCATCCGCAACTACGAGAAAAGTTGAAAGGGTCGATATAGTTGACTAGAGGGGGGGGGGTGAATAGGCAACTAACAATTTTTATTTTTTCTTTACCAATTTAAACTTTGCATCAAAGTAGGTTGTCTAGATATGCAACTAAGTGAGCAACCTATATGATGCAATGACAACAAGCACACAAGCAAGCAAGGGATTTAACACAAGTAAGCTTGCGAAAGTAAAGGGACGAGATAACCAAGAGTGGAGCCGGTGAAGACGAGGATGTGTTACCGAAGTTCCTTCCTTTTGGGGGGAAGTACGTCTCCGTTGGAGCAATGTGGAGGCACAATGCTCCCCAAGAAGCCACTAGGGCCACCGTATTCTCCTCACGCCCTCACACAATGCGAGATGCCGTGATTCCACTATTGGTGCCCTTGAAGGCGGCGACCGGACCTTTACAAACAAGGTTGGGGCAATCTCCACAACTTAATTGGAGGCTCCCAACGACACCACAAAGCTTCACCACAATGGACTATGGCTCCGCGGTGACCTCAACCGTCTAGGGTGCTCAAACACCCAAGAGTAACAAGATCCGCTAGGGATAAGTGGGGGGAATCAAATTTCTCTTTGTGGAAGTGTAGATCGGGGCCTTCTCAACCAATCCCGAGCAAATCAACAAGTTTGATTGGCTAGGGAGAGAGATCGGGCGGAAATGGAGCTTGGAGCAACAATGGAGCTCATGGGGGAAGAGGTAAGTCAACTTTGGGGAAGAAGACCTCCTTATATAGTGGGGGAATCAATCCAACCGTTACCCCCCAAAACAGCCCCGCGGAGGGCGGTACTACCGCAGGAGGCAGCGGTACTACCTCTGAGAACAGCGGTACTCCCGCTCCCCCGGGCGGTACTACTGTGAAGAAGGGAGGGCAGGAGAGAGACGGACCCGAGCGGTACTGCCGCGGTGGTAGGCAGTACTACCGCTCATGAGCGGCACTGCCACTGCAAAGTACCGCACAATCCGACACGAGAAAAGACCCCTCGAGTCAACGCGGTAGGGGCCTGGTACCGCAGCGATACTACTGCTGAGGACCCACAGGCGGTACTACCGCTGCGGAGCGGTACTGCCGCCTGTGACCCCTAAGCGGTACTACTGCTGGGTACCGCAGTACTACCGCTGGGACCAGACACAGCCCAAAGAAAGGGAAAGAGATCTCCAATGAAGTGGAAAGGCTCGAAGGGTGTAAAGAGGATGTGTACGTGTTGATTCCACCCTAGCCTTACCAAAACGGACCCCCTCTTGATAGTACGGTGACTCTTACGAAACTAGTCCACCAAAAAGAAGCGAAAGAGCTACACCGTCTTGAATGACACTTCGAGGGGAAAGAAATCGTCTCGTGCCAAAGGATGAATCTCTGAAATGCTCAAAGCACACGATTAGTCCGCAAACATGTTGTCATCAATCACCAAAACTACATCTAGAGAGATATGCCTTAACAATCTCCCCCTTTTTGGTGGATTGATGACAACCAGGGATTTGCACAAGGATATATCATGAAAGTAAAGATGCTTAGAACTACAAAATATAGACGGGCTCCCCCTGAATGTGTGCACCTAGTTAGTAGTGACTTTGGAATGTAGGACACACACACATTAGGATCAACACTCCCCCTATATTTTATAGTCCAACAACCTAAGCATATGATACATGAGAGCAGGTAATATAACAGGATAGACAAGCAACTCATAAGATACCAAAGTACTAGAAAGACATAGATAAAGATAAGGTAGCATATGTCTTACACCATATGTCTGGAACTTACGTCTCACTGGCACACAACCAAACAAAGCAAATGGCGAGAAAACACAACGACACTACAAAGAACGACGAAACGACGACACCATAAAGCACACCATAAAGCACAAATCCCTAAGCTCTCTCCCCCTTTGGCATCGAGACACCAAAAGGGCAAAGAGCGACGCTACGGCTCCAGGTGAAGGAAAACTGAGGAGCTCTCTCATCACATCCTGGCAGGGTCATCTGCACTGCCATCCTCAGTTGGAAACTGCTCGGTGTAGGAATCGGTCCACGGACAGTGCTGCTGAATCCACTCCTCTTCCTCAGTGATCTGGCCCTCAGACCCACTGACAACGGTCGCACCCAGCTGACGCATGAGCTCCTTGTGACGCCCCCTAGCCTTCTTCTCAGCCACATGAGTCATGTACTAACCACGAGACTCCATGCAGAAGAGCTTCTTCATCTTGCGCTTGATCTTCTTTGCCCAAGAGGGCTCTGTCCCAGAAGGCTCATAATCCTCATCGTCATCATCGGCCTCAGCCCCGTCCTCGGTCTCCATGTCAGCAGCAGAAGATGGACCCCCGGATTTAGGGGCTGGGGTGCCCCAACTGTCCTTCTTCCTCAGACGCTTGATCTCATGAGAAACCAATTCTCTAGTTTCCAGCATCACCTGGGGATAGACACGTGCCCAGGCCTTCTCAATGAGCAGCATGATGAACGGACCATAGATCGGGCACTTGCGCTCAGAAATGGCAGTGAGAAGTTCAGACCACATAACATGAGAAATGTCCAGGGACTCGCCAGTGTTTGCTTCCTTCTCATGCTGGCAGAAGAGAAGCATATCCACGAGATAGGAGTGGACCATATCCAGATTCCCGATGCGAGGAAAGAGGGTCTCTCGAAAGACACGATGAAGGATGTCCAGGTAGGTAGACAGCTCATAGGTTTCCTTCTTAGTCACAGGGTGAACCTTCACAGTGCAGTAGGGCCAGAGGGCTTGCTTGTGAGTGGAGTTGACATTGCAGTGAGGGCGAAAGCCAACAGGAGTCTCAAGCCCATGATCTTCCACCTCAAGTAACTCCATGAAGGCCTTCCACTTGACAGACAGTAACTTGTCATTTTTCATCCAGGTCAGAGTCCTTTCTTCATCAGTGCCAAGATGGACAGTAGCATAGAATTGAGCCACCAAATCTGCATCAAAGTCCTTGTTGAACTGCATGATTCTGAGAATGTTGAGCTGAGCACACATCTGAAGAGCTTCACCAAAGTACTCAGGATCCTTTTCCATGGCATCTGTGTCGATGGAGCGAACATCAACATAAAGATTCTTCTTGGCCTTGATCACATCAAAGTAGATGGCAAACTGAAAGCGGTTCCAGAACGGGCGGTTGACCAAATTGGGTTCTTGGTCTTCCGCATAGGGGTTGCGGCGACGCCTTTCCCAGAACTCCTTGGCAGAGGTCTGTTTGGCAGGTTTCTTCTGGAGTTGAGGCGGAGGTGCCGCACTAGAGGAAGCACCTGCTGACTCAGAGGTGCGGTAGCGCTTTGATGTTGCACGACCGGGGTTTACACGGCGGACTTGCTGCTCAGGGCGTTCATCACCTAGAACCAAACACATGACAGAAGAGACAACACGAAAGAAAGAGTATAAGCCTCCAAACAAAACAACATGGATCAAACAGTGGTAGGAAAATGATGGAATCGGGCAAGCAGCGGTAGTACCGCTGGCCATAGGCGGCAGTACCTCACGAGCGGTAGTACCGCTCCAGTGGGAGCGGTAGTACCGCTCCAGTGGGAGCGGTAGTACCGCTCAAGGCTGGGAAGCGGCGATTCCTATTGCCGTGGTCAGATCCGGCACTACCGGACTGCCAAATTCAAAAATACTCCTACCAAAACTTAATCCACACAGTCTAGACGCCTTCTCCAAACTACTCAAGCCGGGATTTAGCAAAAATCGAGAGATGCAACCACTATTGCCCCAAAAACGCTAGATCTGAGAACTAGACAAAAAGAGAGAAGGAACGAGGGCAATACCGGCATCCATGGCAAGAGGACGAGGTGGGGATCGACTCCACCAAAGGGAATGGAGAGGGATGGCCCGGAGACGGCGGCCCGCCGGAGCCCTCCCGCGGCGAGGCGACGCTGGAGAGAGGAAGAGGGACGAGGGGCGGTGCAAATGGGTATGGGGGAGGAGAAACCTCCCCCTGCCCCGACATAACCCCCTGGTCCCGCCCCCCAACGGTAGTATCGCTCGGGTGGGCGGTAGTACCGCTTGTCAACATAAGCGGTAGTACCGCGCACCACCAGCGGTAGTACCGCCCAGCAAGACCCAAAGACTAGACACCAAACGGCTAGCTCAAAAGAAGGGAAAAACAAAAGGCAAGAAGAGGAGACTAAGACAAGGCAGAGAGAAAGAAAGGCAAGAGACAACGAGGACCAACCATAAGACACAGCCTCTCCAAGGAGAGGGCGGTGGCCGGAGCCACCTATGTTTGAGTCAATTGGTATGGCACCGCGAAGAATTATCCTTGGGCCCATGACCAAAACTCGTCTTTGAAGCACAAGTACCATAAAAAATGGCCAATGTGAAAGAGCTGATCAATTTATGCATAATAAGGGAGGGAGAGTTCATTAAGAGAATAACACTCCCCCTATGTCCATGCCTACACCTAATCAAGATAACAAGTTGAGTGTGGTGGGGAGTGCAAGTGTTCAAGCAACATTGCTCGAAACAATGATATTTAGCTCATGCCTTAACTCGCGAAATCTTGCTTCATCCAACGGCTTCGTGAAAATATCTGCAAGGTTATCATGAGTGTTGACATAGTTGAGCTCGATCTCCCCTCGCCTAATATGATCCCGGATGAAGTGATACCGAATCTCAATATGCTTCGTCTTGAAGTGTTGCACCGGGTTGAGAGAAATCTTGATGGCACTTTCATTGTCACACCAAAGAGGCACTTTGTCACAAATGACACCGTAATCCTTTAAAGTTTGCCTCATCCATAAGAGTTGTGCACAACAACTGCCGGCCGCCACATACTCCGCTTCGGCGGACGAGAGAGACACACAACTTTGCTTTTTAGAAGACCAACTTACCAAAGAGCAACCAAGGAATTGGCACCCTCCGGAAGTGGACTTCCTATCCACTTTGTCTCCCGCCCAATCGAAGTACGAATACCCTACAAGCTTGAAGTTTGCTCCTCTTGGGTACCATAAGCCAAAGTTTGGGGTATGAGCCAAATATCGAAAGATTCGCTTGACCGCCACAAAGTGGCTTTCCTTAGGTGCGGCTTGAAAACGTGCACAAATTCCCACACTCAACATGATATCCGGTCTAGATGCACAAAGGTAAAGTAAGGAACAATTCATGGAGCGATATACCTTTTGATCCACCGCTTTACCATTGGGATCGATGTCAAGTTGGCACCTGGTGGGCATTGGAGTGGACGCCGGCTTGACATCACTTAGCTTGAATCTCTTGAGCATGTCTTGAGTGTATTTGGCTTGGTTGATGGAGGTTCCTTCTCTTCTTTGCTTTACTTCGAAACCGAGAAAGAACTTCAACTCTCCCATGGAAGACATCTTGAACTTTGAGGTCATGAGTGTGGCAAATTCCTCATTGAAAGCTTTGTTAGGGGAACCAAAGATAATGTCATCAACATATAGTTGGCACACAAACAACTCCCCTTTGACCTTCTTAGTAAAAAGAGTGGGGTCGATTAGCCCAACTTCAAACCCACGATCTTGTAACAACTCGGTAAGGTGGTCATACCACGCACGTGGGGCTTGTTTAAGGCCATAGAGTGCCTTATCGAGTTGATACACATGATTGGGAAAGTAGGGATCCTCGAACCCGGGGGGTTGCTTGACATAAACCAACTCATTAATAGGACCATTAAGAAAAGCACTCTTCACATCCATTTGTTGCAACTTAAAGTTGTGATGAGAAGCATAAGCAATCAACAAACGAATAGATTCAAGGCGAGCAACGGGAGCAAAGGTTTCACCATAGTCGATACCCTCGACTTGGGAGTAGCCTTGTGCCACCAATCGTGCCTTGTTGCAGATGATGGTCCCATGAGCATCTTGCTTGTTCTTGAATATCCACTTGGTTCCAATGACATTGTGGTTCCCCGTTGGCCTTGGCACTAATCTCCACAACTTGTTGTACTCGAAGTTGTTGAGTTCTTCATGCATGGCATTAAGCCAATCTGGATCTTCCAGAGCTTCATATACCTTTTGGGGTTCCACACAAGAGACAAACGCGTGATGTTCACAATAGTTTGCCAATTGTCTACGAGTGCTTACCCCCTTTTGAATGCTTCCAAGCACATTATTCATGAGATGACCCTTGGTGGAGAGCTTGGAAGCAATCTTGGCGGCACGACGCTCCAATTCCTCCTCGGCGGTGAGTTGAGGAGCGGTCACTTGATCATCTTGAGCGTCGTCTTGAGCTTGTTCTTGATCTTGAACTTGCTCGGGGGAGAGAACTTGACCTTGGGCATCACTTGGTGTGTCACCACCGTCTTGAGCATGATCTTGCCCTTGGTCTTGTTCATGAGGTTGAGGGCCTTCATTTTGTTCTTCGGAAGCGTGTGTGGGCCTTGGGTTGGTGATGGCTCCACTTGAGTGGAGCATTGTCCTTCTCCTTCGGCCACAAGGGGTTCCTCAATGGGTAGGATAAAACCAACACCCATTCTTCTTATGGCTTGAGGAGGAATTTCATCACCTACATCACAAGTGCCAATTTGCTCCACTTGGGAGCCGTTATTCTCATCAAACTCCATGTTACACGTCTCCTCAATAAGTCCCGTGGATTTATTGAGGACACGGTAAGCATGGGAGTTTGTAGCATAACCAACAAATATGCCCTCATAAGCTCTAGCCTCAAATTTAGACAACCGAACACCTTTCTTGAGAATGAAACACTTACACCCGAACACCCAAAAGTACTTGAGGTTGGGCTTGTTACCGGTGAGTATCTCATTGTCATGACCGGTTTTCCAATAAAAATATTTATTGAGAAACCGATCCCTTTTACGGACCAGTAGAGAAGAATCCTTCTCACTGGTAGACAATTTCTTGATCACAGAAGGAAACCCAGGAGTACTAAACATAATACAAGGTTGAGCGGAGACTGCTCAACAATTTATTACAAGCACGCCGATATTACACATAAAGGCGGATATGGTGGCATAACTACTGACTCACAATAAAAGCGGTGGTGGATATGTCACAGAGACGTGGGTGACATGACTCCTAAATCTTACAGCTTATCGAGCGTCGGAGTGAGGCTCGAGGATTCTTATTGTGGGTGGCGGAAGCGTATATAATACAAGTGACCAAAATCCAGGATCGCACGGGACTGACTGGGACTCCTCTAGGCGTCGGACTCACTATCAAACTCTTCATCCATGAGATCGCCTTCGTCAACATCTGGCCAAATCAACAAGCCAGGTGAGTACTATGAAAGTACTCGCAAGACAGTTTGGACATAAGATATAACAAATGCAAACATGATGCATATGAGCAGATTAATAATGCGCACTCAGATAACAAAATAGCTATGCATGGGAAATAAAAAGGAAGTCGGGCGGTAGTCCTCCCGAAATCCCAATGTAATACTGAAGGCCAATCAAGTGTCTGAATGACTCCTCGAAAGGATACAAATAAAATAACAATGCCGCAGTTGGGCGTCAAGGCGACACCACATAAAGGGCTTATAATGGAATATAAATGACAGTGCGTGCCACAGTCGGACGTCTGAGCGACATCACGTAAAGGGCTTATATCAAAAGTAAATAACGAGCGTGCCACAGTCGGACGTCTGAGCGACATCACGTAAAGGGCTTATATCAAAAGTAAATAACGAGCGTGCCACAGTCGGACGTCTGAGCGACATCACATAAAGGGCTTATATCAAAAGTAAATGACAAGAGTGCCACAGTCGGACGTCTGAGCGACATCACATAAAGGGCTTATATCAAAAGTAAATAACGAACGTGCCACAGTCGGACGTCTGAGCGACATCACATAAAGGGCTTATATCAAAAGTAAATAACAAACGTGCCACAGTCGGACGTCTGAGCGACATCACATAAAGGGCTTATA
The DNA here is from genome assembly GCF_002575655.3 of Aegilops tauschii subsp. strangulata. Classification (NCBI taxonomy): domain Eukaryota; kingdom Viridiplantae; phylum Streptophyta; class Magnoliopsida; order Poales; family Poaceae; genus Aegilops; species Aegilops tauschii. The sequence continues at coordinate 424,970,573 of NC_053036.3, read as the reverse complement.
TTTCATAACTCAATATTTCAGTAGCTCATGAAATTTAAATCATTTCAAGGGAATATTCAGGTACGAGATAAATAAAAGTTTAGTCCATCCACAGGAATAACGTTCAACCGGGTTTACCACTCAAGCTTGTTCACCGGGGATTTCCCACGGAAAACTGACACGGGGACTGACATGAATAGAGATATGCTGGCCACGGTCTTTGACCATGGACACGATGACTCGGAAGGATTTGACTCTGCAGAGCTTGTACTATTTAACCACAGCCAACGGATTTCAGTAGTCACAGGGGACTAGTTCCGTTTACGGTGTTTTAGGAGAAACACATCTAACCAGTACACACCCATTCAACATTCCGATGCCAGGAATCACCCTAGGCAACGTTCAAGAAAAACTTTGAGACGGGGAGGCTACAACCTCGCGTAGCATGGGATCAAATTTATACCGCGCGCTCTAAGGGGTGCCCCCCTCTCGGTCCCAACCGGAAACACCCATGCCCCCTGACCGGATGACTGGCTTTAATCCAGGGCCATGGAACCCTCATCCCGGCCCCTCTATTTGGTGTGTACAAGGAAAGAGGTTAGCAACTTACTAAACCGTATTCTTTGCAGAAAACATGTGGCAGCACGAAAGGGGAAGAACGGTAACGTGGCTCAGTCCACGTTAACGTCGGAGTTTATCGGATGACGTAAGACTGGCATGCTACAACAATACCATCTTACTACCTTTCATGTCACCACATGATCAGGTCATCTCTCATCAAAGATCACAGTGACTTCGAAGCACACGGTTAGTTGCCTTGCCTGCAACGTAATACTCACCGGTGCTCATATGCCATGCACAAACCATTCAAGAAAACATGCAAAACACTCATCATATCAAAGGTTCAAACATGCTTGCCTGGTTCAGAGAAGTCGGAGTCTAGCTCGGCGAAGTTCGCGGCTCCGTCACCTCCTCCGGAACCTACGGTATAACGAAACCGTATACTAACGTGAAAACCGTTGCGTGCATAAAAATTGTTCCAATTTTTTTTCAAATAAATACTATAAAAAACTAGACAAAAATATAAGACTGACAGAAAAAGAATCAATCCAAAAGCATCTTTTATTTAAAAGATATAAGGGTTTTAGTCCAAGGACTGATCTGTGACGAAACAGAAAAGATCCAGGGACTTGTTTGAGAAAACAGAAAACGGTTCGGTATGAAATACGCCAGCCCAGAGAGAAAACACGTTTTGCCCGAAGGCGCTTTCAGAAAACGGTTCGAAGGGGAAAAGAAGAGAGGCTGACGGGGGGGTCCCACCCGTCAGGTTCAAAACTTCCAACGGAGCTCGCCGGCGCCCGAAGGCTGCGGTGGTCGCCGGCGTTGAACCACGGCGAGGCAGAGTGATCGGATGGTACCTACGGGTTCAGGGTGTTCTTCCGCGTCGGTGGGTGGTGGACTTGACCGTCGGAGAGCACCACGTCGACGGCGACACTATCTCCGGCGGACGGTGGTTCGGGCGATGGTGGAGCTCTCCGGTGGGTGCTGCAAGCTTCAAATTGATGCGCGGGTCAGAAGGGTGGATGCACTAGGAGACTACTGGCAAGAGCTGAGGGGTAGGGGTGCACGCACGGGAGTGAATCGCGCTGGATCCCGAAGCGGGTCGAGGCGGCCGGAGTTGGGGAAGAAGACTCCCTCGGGGCTCTTCCAGTGGCTTGGCGTGGTACTGGTGGTGTGTAGAGGTGGTGCGGGTTCGAGTTCGAGCTCGGGACCTCCTTTTATAGGCGATCCGAGGGGGTGGCCGTGAACGGGATAACGCCGGCGAGAAATTACGGTGAGGCAGAGGTTGGGCAGGGGGTTTAGGTGGCTAGGCATCATCGTGGAGGATCACTGGCGCCGTTTCTCTGCTCAAACCTCGGTCGGGCTTGCGTAATGCACTGGCCCTCGACGGAACGGCCGTACGGGCACGGCGGCGGCAGGGAGCGCGCTCCGCGCCTAACAGTTCACGACGACGGACCTGCAGCGTGCACGGGTGAGTGGACGGCCACGCGGTGGCCTCTGGTGGCTTGGGCGGCGCTGGACGGCGCCGTCCAACGCTGCGCCTCTCTGGCAGCCGCAAAGGGCGCTGCTGCCGTCGCTCACTGGGAGGCGCACCTCCACCAGCTCGTCGCCGACGCCCGCAAGCTTCCAGGCGATCGTGCGGCGCAGGGATAAGAAGGAAACACAGGGCGCAAGGCGCCACCGCGGCTACTGGCGAGATCGAGATAGGTTTCTGAAGAAAACGACAGGGGCTCACTGAAACTGTATCTCTGAACTTTCTGAACTTGACAGTAACAGTGTCCTTCAGGTGTTTGACGAAATGATTTGGCATGAAGAAATTTTTTTCTGGAGCTGGGACTTGGTGAGGTGACCTCTCGATGCATCCAGAGGCTGCCTGAATTTACTCAGATTTTTAGGAGGAGAAAACAAATGAATTTCATCAAATTTGACAAATATGGTCCAAACTTGCAGCAAGCACAATTTGAAATTTTTGAACTGGAGACCAGTGGATCTTCATGGATCTTGGTTGAGGGCTCTAAGGACTAGCCAGGGAAATTGGTTTGGAGGCAAAACTCAAAGGAGAAATGGTAGTTCCTTTGTAAATCTCCAAGAGCCAAAGTAGAGGGCAGAAAAAGATTTTGATTAGAAATAAATGGAAACAAAGTCATGGGGAAGCTCAACTTGCTGGATTTGAAGTATATCTTGACACAAAGATGGGAGATGGCTTTTGGGAGGGGATTTCCCTTTTAGGTCATGGCAAGAGGAGATTTTGTAAGGGAAAAGATCACTCCAAAAGCCATAGGGCTATTTAAAAAGATTTTCAAAAACTCTCCCAAATGAAAAACATTTTGTGATGAGTCAACATAAGATGGAAAAAAAACCTCCAAGGCCAAAGATCAAGTCTTGGGTGAATCCAAACAAAATACTTGTCATAAAAGAATTTTTTTGAGAGGGAGAGTTCTTTAGAAGAAAAATTTAAATACCCTCCTTCAAATCAAAATAAAGATTTTGATAAAACCAAACTAAAATTTAGTTGTCTTCTGACGGGTTCTCCTTTCAGACTCTTCCAATATTTTTACTGGCCGCTCTCTGTAGGCCAGGTCTGGTTGCATGTCAATGCTCTCATGAGATACATGCTTTTCCGGGTTGCTTACACATTTCCTCAACTGTGAGACGTGGAACATGTCGTGGACGTCTGACAGCTCTTTGGGTAGGTCCAGCTGGTAGGCTACTGTGCCTTTTCGTGCAATTACACAGAAGGGTCCAATAAAAGGCTAGCTTCCCTTTGATTTTGAACCGTTGCAGGCCCCTCATAGGAGACACTCGTAGGTATACGTAATCACCGGGTTCAAAGCTGACCTCACGATGTTTTCGATCGTAGTAGCTCTTTTGTCGGCTTTGAGATGTCTTGAGTCTGTCCCTGATCTGTTTAACTTTCTCCTCAGCTTCCTTGAGCATGTCTGGGCCGAAGATACGACTGTCACCTGTTTCTGACCAGTTTAATGGGGTACGACACCTCCGTCCGTACAATGCTTCAAAAGGTGCCATTTGTAGGCTGGCTTGGTAACTGTTGTTGTATGCGAACTCGGCATACGGCAAACTTTCTTCCCAACTGGATCCATAGGTGAGAACACAGGCTCTCAGCATGTCCTCTAGGATTTGGTTCACGCTTTCAGTTTGTCCATCAGTCTGGGGGTGGTACGCTGTACTGAAAGCTAGTTGCGTGCCCAGAGCTTGTTGTAAGTGATCCCAAAATTTAGAGACAAATTGAGTGCCTCGGTCGGATATTATAGTCTTTGGGACTCCATGCAGACAAACTATACGGGAGAGATAAAGCTTAGCAAGCCTTTGAGTGGAGTAGGTCGTCTTCACGGGAATGAAATGTGCTACCTTGGTTAGCCTATCTGTGATGACCCATATGGCATCATTTCCGCGTTGTGATCGAGGTAGTCCGACGATAAAATCCATTCCAATTTCATCCCATTTCCACTCAGGTATCCTGTTTGGCTGTAGCAGCCCTGCTGGTTTTTGGTGCTCAGCTTTAATGCGCTGACACGAATCACAACAAGCAATGAATGTGGCTATATCCCTTTTCATACCGGGCCACCAAAATCTTTCCTGAAGGTCTTTGTACATTTTGGTTCCTCCAGGGTGGATTGAATATGGGGCGGTGTGGCTTTCGGTTAAGATTTGTTGTTTGAGGTCCTCAACGTTTGGTATGCAAAGTCTGTCCCCGTACCATAATATTCCCTCATTGTCTGTGACGAACTCTGAAGCCTTGCCAAGGCTCATTTTTCTCTTTATACCTTCGATGCTGGGATGTCCACGCTGAGCCTCCTTAATTTGTTCCATTAGGGTGGGCTGTATCTCTAGATTTGATACGTTGCCCTCAGAGACTATCATCATGTTGAGTTTAGCGAACTCCTGCTGAAACTCAGGCCTCAAGTTCGGTGGACTGTCGTTGCCCGAGCTGGGGTTCCGACTAAGAGCATCTGCCACTACATTTGCTTTCCCTGGATGGTAGTGAATGCCAACATCATAGTCCTTGACCAATTCCAACCAGCGTCGTTGTCGTAAATTGAGCTCTGGCTGTGTAAAAATATATTTAAGGCTCTTATGGTCCGTATATATTTCACAACGATTTCCCAGTAGAAAGTGCCTCCACTCTTTGAGTGCATGGATGACTTCTGCTAGCTCCAAGTCATGAGTAGGATAATTTTCCTCATGCTTCCGTAGTTGCCTGGAAGCATACGCGACAACTTTGCCGTCCTGCATCAATACGCACCCGAGGCCCTTCCGGGTCGCGTCACAATACACTTCAAAACTCTTGTGTATGTCTGGCACAACCAAAACCGGTGCTGTTGTTAGTTTCTTTTTGAGTTCTTGGAAGCTTTTCTCGCACGCTTCCGTCCATACAAATTTCTTGTCTTTATTGAGTAATTGTGTCATTGGTTTTGCCACAGTGGAGAATCCTTCAATAAACCTTCGGTAATATCCAGCCATTCCTAGGAAACTCCGTACATCTGTTACGTTGGCTGGTGGTTTCCAGTCAAGTATGGCTTTGACTTTTTCCGGGTCTACGGCCACGCCTTCTTGGGTCAATATATGGCCTAGAAAACCAACTTGTCTTAGCCAAAATTCACATTTGCTAAATTTGGCGTACAATTGATGTTTCCTTAATTCCCCCAATACAATTCTGAGATGTTCAGCATGTTCTTCTGGTGTCCTTGAGTATACCAGAATATCGTCAATGAACACCACAACAAATTTGTCCATATATTTCATAAACACTTTGTTCATGAGGTGGACGAAATATGCGGGGGCGTTCGTCAGTCCAAACGGCATTACTGTGAACTCATATAATCCGTATCTGGAGGTGAATGCTGTCTTAGGGATATCTTCTGTCCGTACTTTTAATTGGTGATATCCCGATCTTAAATCAATTTTTGAGAACACCTTGGCTTGTGCGAGCTAGTCAAACAAATCATTTATCCGTGGCATCGGATATTTGTTTTTGATGGTGACCATATTGAGAGCTCGATAGTCTATACACAATCTCAGTGTCCCATCCTTTTTCTTGGCGAATAATACTGGTGAACCCCATGGTGAGGAGATGGCTCGAATAAATCCTTTGTCCAGTAATTCCTTTATTTGCTTCTTCAGTTCTACCAACTCGGAGGGTGCCATTCTATAAGGTTTCTTATAGATGGGGGTGGTGCCAGGTGCTAGTTCAATGCTGAACTCTATCTCTCGGTCTGGTGGCATGCCTGGTAGTTCTTCAGGAAATACGTCGGGAACTTGCACACCACTGGAACCCTTCTCAATTCTGAAATGTCCACTTTGTTCAACTTTGGTTGCCGTGATCGTGGTCTCTCTTGAGCTGTAACTTTTATTGTCTTACCGTGATGATGAGTGAGAATCACAGTCCGATTGAAACAGTCGATAAATCCCTTGTTGGTGGTTAACCAGTCCATTCCTAGGATAACATCCAGTCCTCTATTTTCCAACACGATGAGATTTGCCTGAAACTTTAGTCCTTCAAACTCAATAATCACTCCTTGGCAGTAACTCTGAGTGATCTGCTTATTCCCGGGGGACCTGATGATCATAGACTTTTCCAAAGAAAGTATCGGAAAACCATGTTGTGAAACAAAACTCTTCGAAATGAACGAGTGAGAAGCTCCAGAATCAAACAAAACCGTGGCACGTATTGTGTTGACAGGGAACGTACCGAGCACGATATCTGGGGCATTCTGTGCTTCTTCCTTGGTCACATGGTTCAGGTGACCTTTCTTGTGATTGTTGCTGGGATTGAAATTGTTACGCTTGGGGGCTGGATTATTCCCACCATTATTCGGCTTGGGGGCCGAGTTCCTCGGCTTTGGGCACTGCTTGGCATAGTGACCTTCCTCTCCACAAGCATAGCAAGTGACCCCTGGGCGGTATGTAAAGTCCTTGTCCCTTGAATGAAACTGTCTGGTTGTCCTTAGAGCAGTAGTCGTGGATTTTCTCGCTTCATTCCTCTGAACATCAGTCTTGCTCCGGTTGTTGCGAGCAAGAGTCGTCTTGTCCCTTTTTCGCTTACGAATATCCTCCAGACTGCGGCGCTCATTCTCCAACGTAATGGCCTTGTCAACCAGAGTTTTGAAATCTGGGAAAGTGTGTACGACTAGTTGGCATTTTAGTGCTGGCGCCAGGCCGTCCAAATTTTTTTCCATCCTTTTGTTCTCAGTCATATGCTCATCGTAGGCATAACGAGATAGCTGGGTAAACTGATTGTTGTATTCCGTCACTGTCATGCCTCTCTGCTTGAGGTCATCAAACTCCCTCTTCTTGATCTTTATAATGCTCCTGGGGATGTGCGCCCCATGAAAACCTTCCTTAAACTCTTCCCAGGTGATATTATGTTCACTGGGGTGCATGTGTAGGAAATTTTCCCACCATGCAGCAGCTGCTCCAGTGAGGTAGTGAGGTGCATAAAGCACCTTCTCATGATCTGAACATTGAGCAATAATCAACTTTCTTTCGATGTCTCGAAGCCAATCATCGGCTTCAAGCGGTCTATCAGTGTGAGCGAATGTTGGAGGGCGTGTCTTCTGTAGTTCAGACAACTTGGAATGCGATTGGTATGGCTCACGGTGATTTCCCATATTGATGACGTGATTCATCATTTCCTGGTGTTGCTGTTGGCTTTGTTCGAAAAGACGACATACTTGAGATAAGGCTGCCTCGCTGTCCTGTTGACTAGACTGCCCCTGTGTGAAGTTGTTGCTTGTTTGTGTTCCATAAATTTCTTCTGGTGGATTTGGCATGGAACGAGTCCACAGACGAGACATTTTCCACTCTGGGGTATATTTTGCAAAACTCATGAGAAGAACTGTGTGGCACAAGGAAAATTTTGCAAAGGCAAAAATTTAAAAGACCTCAAGATTTTTCAAGAAAAAATTTGATTGCGCACGAAGAAGGACTGCTCAGTACAAATCTTACACGCGATGCGTAATTATACGATACAGCACTCAGGATGTGCGTACACATTCCTGACATGTTATTTAGGCTAGCACACTCCTCCGGGATCCTACATGAAGCGCACACAACTACTACAAACCTATGTACATATAAAACATATCATACATGCAGACACATCGCGCGGCTAGTAGGCGCACTCAGTCGGAGATGGTGAAGATGTCCTTCCCCCTGCCGAGGGTAAGACCCAGCGGTGCAGGAGACTCAACCTCCACCTCCTCCCTAATAGGCTCCAGGTGCGTAGCACTGCGCTGAGGAGAAGGCGCGGGTGCGACTGGCGGTGGTGTGGGTGCGGCAGGCGGTGTAGCTCTGACTGGAGTAGGAGCAATGACCTGGTCGAACTCCTCAGTCGTAGGCAGACGGCGAGCGGTGGCCAAAATGGCAGGTGAGTAGGATGCTGAGGACGAGACGAACGTCAGTGGCGGTGCCATGTGGAGAAGCTCCCTCCTGTTGGCAGAACAGCCCCGAACTAAGTCCATACGGGCAGCCACAAGATCGTCCACGAGGTTGTCAAAAGCTGCCTCCAGAGCTTTGAGATACTCAACAAGCATCTCGATAGCTTCATCTCGCTCTCCCCTATGGCAGGCGAATGCATAGTGACAAGTATATGGCACATGGCATGGGAGGTAGCGGTAGCGACGAGTCTTCATCGTAGGAAGAATATCCCGAAGGCGAGCTATTGCCTCACGGGCGGCCATCTGCATGGCATGCCTCTCCGTAGGCATGGCCCTTCCCACAAAACGGGAGTGGCGAGACGCAGAACGTCCTCCCTTGAATTGCACCATGGCCTGGTGCATAGACACGTTGTCGCTGAGCTTGTGCTGGTAAAGCGTGAACTCCGGACGAGTCGCTGGCCCGATCGTGAGCTTGGTGATGGAGACGAGGAGTTTGACAAACCCCTCGGGCACATTAGTGAACACCCGAGTCTCGCAGTCGCTGCCAGCCATCTACAAAAGTAGGCAAAAATTCTGAGTAGTCAAATCATAAATTTATGATGACCAACAGAAAATAGCTACATTTGCAAAATGCTGAAAAAGCACTAGAAACGCTAATAACCGATTAGCGATCGCACCTAGTGGCTTCCTACAGTCAGCCTGGCTCTGATACCAAGCTTGTCACGACCGGTTTTCCAATAAAAATATTTATTGAGAAACAGATCCCTTTTACGGACCAGTAGAGAAGAATCCTTCTCACTGGTAGACAATTTCTTGATCACAGAAGGAAACCCAGGAGTACTAAACATAATACAAGGTTGAGCGGAGACTGCTCAACAATTTATTACAAGCACGCCGATATTACACATAAAGGCGGATATGGTGGCATAACTACTGACTCACAATAAAAGCGGTGGTGGATATGTCACAAAGAAGTGGGTGACATGACTCCTAAATCTTACAGCTTATCGAGCGTCGGAGTGAGGCTCGAGGATTCTTATTGTGGGTGGCGGAAGCGTATATAATACAAGTGACCAAAATCCAGGATCGCACGGGACTGACTGGGACTCCTCTAGGCGTCGGACTCATTATCAAACTCTTCATCCATGAGATCGCCTTCGTCAACATCTGGCCAAATCAACAAGCCAGGTGAGTACTATGAAAGTACTCGCAAGACAGTTTGGACATAAGATATAACAAATGCAAACATGATGCATATGAGCAGATTAATAATGCGCACTCAGATAACAAAATAGCTATGCATGGGAAATAAAAAGGAAGTCGGGCGGTAGTCCTCCCAAAATCCCAATGTAATACTGAAGGCCAATCAAGTGTTTGAATGACTCCTCGAAAGGATACAAATAAAATAACAATGCCGCAGTCGGGCGTCAAGGCGACACCACATAAAGGGCTTATAATGGAATATAAATGACAGTGCGTGCCACAGTCGGACGTCTGAGCGACATCACGTAAAGGGCTTATATCAAAAGTAAATAACGAGTGTGCCACAGTCGGACGTCTGAGCGACATCACATAAAGGGCTTATATCAAAAGTAAATGACAAGAGTGCCACAGTCGGACGTCTGAGCGACATCACATAAAGGGCTTATATCAAAAGTAAATAACGAACGTGCCACAGTCGGACGTCTGAGCGACATCACATAAAGGGCTTATATCAAAAGTAAATAACAAACGTGCCACAGTCGGACGTCTGAGCGACATCACATAAAGGGCTTATATTTCATAACTCAATATTTTAGTAGCTCATGAAATTTAAATCATTTCAAGGGAATATTCAGGTACGAGATAAATAAAAGTTTAGTCCATCCACAGGAATAACGTTCAACCGGGTTTACCACTCAAGCTTGTTCACCGGGGATTTCCCACGGAAAACTGACACGGGGACTGACATGAATAGAGATATGCTGGCCACGGTCTTTGACCATGGACACGATGACTCGGAAGGATTTGACTCTGCAGAGCTTGTACTATTTAACCACAGCCAACGGATTTCAGTAGTCACAGGGGACTAGTTCCGTTTACGGTGTTTTAGGAGAAACACATCTAACCAGTACACACCCATTCAACATTCCGATGCCAGGAATCACCCTAGGCAACGTTCAAGAAAAACTTTGAGACGGGGAGGCTACAACCTCGCGTAGCATGGGATCAAATTTATACCGCGCGCTCTAAGGGGTGCCCCCCTCTCGGTCCCAACCGGAAACACCCATGCCCCCTGACCGGATGACTGGCTTTAATCCAGGGCCATGGAACCCTCATCCCGGCCCCTCTATTTGGTGTGTACAAGGAAAGAGGTTAGCAACTTACTAAACCGTATTCTTTGCAGAAAACATGTGGCAGCACGAAAGGGGAAGAACGGTAACGTGGCTCAGTCCACGTTAACGTCGGAGTTTATCGGATGACGTAAGACTGGCATGCTACAACAATACCATCTTACTACCTTTCATGTCACCACATGATCAGGTCATCTCTCATCAAAGATCACAGTGACTTCGAACCACACGGTTAGTTGCCTTGCCTGCAATGTAATACTCACCGGTGCTCATATGCCATGCACAAACCATTCAAGCAAACATGCAAAACACTCATCATATCAAAGGTTCAAACATGCTTGCCTGGTTCAGAGAAGTCGGAGTCTAGCTCGGCGAAGTTCGCGGCTCCGTCACCTCCTCCGGAACCTACGGTATGACGAAACCGTATACTAACGTGAAAACCGTTGCGTGCATAAAAAAATTTCCAAATTTTTTTGAAATAAATACTATAAAAAACTAGACAAAAATATAAGATTGAAAAAAAAGAATCAATCCAAAAGCATCTTTTATTTAAAAGATATAAGGGTTTTAGTCCAAGGACTGATCTGTGACGAAACAGAAAAGATCCAGGGACTTGTTTGAGAAAACAAAAAACGGTTCGGTATGAAATACGCCAGCCTAGAGAGAAAACACGTTTTGCCCGAAGGCGCTTTCAGAAAACGGTTCGAAGGGGAAAAGAAGAGAGGCTGACGGGGGGTCCCACCCGTCAGGTTCAAAACTTCCAACGGAGCTCGCCGGCGCCCGAAGGCTGCGGTGGTCGCTGGCGTTGAACCACGGCGAGGCAGAGTGATCGGAGGGTACCTACGGGTTCAGGGTGTTCTTCCGCGTCGGTGGGTGGTGGACTTGACCGTCGGAGAGCACCACGTCGACGGCGACACTATCTCCGGCGGACGGTGGTTCGGGCGATGGTGGAGCTCTCCGGTGGGTGCTGCAAGCTTCAAATTGATGCGCGGGTCAGAAGGGTGGATGCACTAGGAGACTACTGGCAAGAGCTGAGGGGTAGGGGTGCACGCACGGGAGTGAATCGCGCTGGATCCTGAAGCGGGTCGAGGCGGCCGGATTTGGGGAAGAAGACTTCCTCGGGGCTCTTCCAGTGGCTTGGCGTGGTACTGGTGGTGTGTAGAGGTGGTGCGGGTTCGAGTTCGAGCTCGGGACCTCCTTTTATAGGCGATCCGAGGGGGTGGCCGTGAACGGGATAACGCCGGCGAGAAATTACGGTGAGGCAGAGGTTGGGCAGGGGGTTTAGGTGGCTAGGCATCATCGTGGAGGATCACTGGCGCCGTTTCTCTGCTCAAACCTCGGTCGGGCTTGCGTAATGCACTGGCCCTCGACGGAACGGCCGTATGGGCACGGCGGCGGCAGGGAGCGCGCTCCGCGCCTACCAGTTCACGATGACGGACCTGCAGCGTGCACGGGTGAGTGGACGGCCACGCGGTGGCCTCTGGTGGCTTGGGCGGCGCTGGACGGCGCCGTCCAACGCTGCGCCTCTCTATCAGCCGCAAAGGGCGCTGCTGCCGTCGCTCACGGGGAGGCGCACCTCCACCAGCTCGTCGCCGACGCCCGCAAGCTTCCAGGCGATCGTGCGGCGCAGGGATAAGAAGGAAACACAGGGCGCAAGGCGCCACCGCGGCTACTGGCGAGATCGAGATAGGTTTCTGAAGAAAATGACAGCGGCTCACTGAAACTGTATCTCTAAACTTTCTGAACTTGACAGTAACAGTGTCCTTCAGGTGTTCGACGAAATGATTTGGCATGAAGAAATTTTTTTCTGGAGCTGGGACTTGGTGAGGTGACCTCTCGATGCATCCAGAGGCTGCCTGAATTTACTCAGATTTTTAGGAGGAGAAAACAAATGAATTTCATCAAATTTGACAAATATGGTCCAAACTTGCAGCAAGCACAATTTTGAAAATTTTGAACTGGAGACCAGTGGATCTTCATGGATCTTGGTTGAGGGCTCTAAGGACTAGCCAGGGAAATTGGTTTGGAGGCAAAACTCAAAGGAGAAATGGTAGTTCCTTTGTAAATCTCCAAGAGCCAAAGTAGAGGGCAGAAAAAGATTTTGATTAGAAATAAATGGAAACAAAGTCATGGGGAAGTTCAACTTGCTGGATTTGAAGTATATCTTGACACAAAGATGGGAAATGGCTTTTGGGAGGGGATTTCCCTTTTAGGTCATGGCAAGAGGAGATTTTGAAAGGGAAAAGATCACTCCAAAAGCCATAGGGCTATTTAAAAAGATTTTCAAAAACTCTCCCAAATGAAAAACATTTTGTGATGAGTCAACATAAGATGGAAAAAAAACCTCCAAGGCCAAAGATCAAGTCTTGGGTGAATCCAAACAAAATACTTGTCATAAAAGAAATTTTTTGAGAGGGAGAGTTCTTTAGAAGAAAAATTTAAATACCCTCCTTCAAATCAAAATAAAGATTTTGATAAAACCAAAATAAAATTTTTGGGTGTCACACTCATATGGAGTGTTGTTCAAGCCCTTGCGGAGGTAGAGCCGATTGGATGCATGACACGCGGTGTTGATGGCTTCGGCCCAAAAGTTGTATGGAGACTTGAACTCCGCCATCATGGTCCTCGCGGCATCCATCAACGTCCGGTTCTTCGTCTCCGCAACACCGTTTTGTTGAGGGGTGTAAGGTGCGGAATATTGATGCTTGATCCCCTCATCACTAAGAAACTCATCCAAGGTGTAGTTCTTGAACTCGGTGCCTTTGTCACTTCTTATTGTCAAGATCTTTGCATTGTGTTGACGTTGGGCTTCATTTGCAAAGTCAATGATGGTTTGTTGGGTCTCACTCTTCCTCTTGAAGAAATACACCCAAGTGTATCTTGAATAGTCATCCACAATCACCAAGCAGTACTTTCTACCCCCAAGACTATCAAAGGATGGAGGCCCAAAGAGATCCAAATGAAGGAGCTCCAAAGGCCTCTTCGAGTAAATGAGAGTCGTGGGAGGGTGAGCCTTGTCATGAAGCTTTCATTCGATACAAGCACTGCAAGCACGATCTTTAGCAAAACTAACGTTCGTTAGTCCACGGACATGGTCCCCCTTGAGAAGACTTTGCAAAGATCTCATATTGACATGGGCTAAACGGCAATGCCAAAGCCATCCCACGTCAACTTTAGCCATTAGGCATGTCACGGTCTTAGTGGGTCGCTCCGAAAAGTTAATCACATAGAGACCGTTCTCGACATGCCCAACAAAGGCTACTTTAAGAGGCTTGCTCCACAAGAGGGCCACGGTATCAATATCAAAGAAGGTGGCAAAACCCATGATTGCAAGTTGACGAACGGAAAGTAAATTGTATGCAAGGGACTCAACAAGCATGACTTTCTCGATCGTGAGATCATGAGAAATGACAACTTTGCCGAGTCCCAATACCTTAGAAGACGAGGCATCACCCCACTCGACATTGGTGGGCATAGATGGAATCTTGTGCACGTCCACCACCAAGTCCTTGCTTCCGGTCATATGATTTGTAGCTCCACTATCGAGCAACCATGATCCCCCACCGGAAGCAAACACCTACAAGAGATCAATGCTTGGTTTTAGGTACCCATTTTGTAATGGGTCCTTTGATGTTAGTAACAAGGGTCTTAGGAACCCAAATAGACCATTCAATATACTCATGAGGAGAACCAACAAATTTGGCATAAACATGCCCATCACTAGCACGGCATAGCACATAAGAAGGATTAAAGTCGCCGGCTTTGTTGGAAGGGGTGGCATTGCCCTTCTTGACACCGCCACCCTTCGCATTGTTCTTCTTCTCCTTGGAAGCACCCTCTCCCTCCTTCACAAAAGTTTGCTTGAGAGGAGGAGGTCGTTTGGTCTTGTCATTCTTCTTCTTGTTCTTGGGCTTGGGTGCGAACCCAATCCCCTCCTTGGCCACAACTTCCTTTTGATTGCTCAAAAGGTCGTTGAGGTTCTTATCACCTTGTATGCATGACACAAGGCCTTTCTCAAGTTGCTCCTTCAACTTAGCATTCTCCTCAACAAGATGCACATGCTCACAAAAAGGGTTAGTAGCATTTGCATTATCAATTAACACCATATGAGGAAAGGTGGCTTTCTCCTTAGTTAGCTTCACTTGGAGTTGATCATGAGACTCCTTGAGGCTAGCATGAACACCCTTCAAGACTTTGTGAGCCTTGTCGAGAATGTCAAACTCCTCTTTGAGTCTAGCAAGATCAACCCCAAGCTTTGCCTTCTCGGAGTTTAGCACACGAGACACAACAAGAGCATGATCAAGATCTTTCTTTAACTTAGCATGATCATCGTCGTATGACTCCTCAAGAGCCAAACGAAGACCACGCTCTTCGTCAAGAGCATTGGAAAGATCCGAAATCTCATCGGCATAGTCACGACTATGCCCCTCCATCTTAGAGATGGTATCTTCGTGAGCCTCGATCATGTCATTGGCTTCACCAAGTTGTTCCAAGAGAACAACGAAGTGCTTCTTGGATTTACCCTTGAGTTTACCCATAAAGGTCTCAAACTCATTTTCCTCCACATTTGTCCCCTCATGTTCATCAATGCTATCCGTCGAAGAAGGATGATTAATGATGGTAGTTTTGATGTTGGGGGTTACCTTGTTGGTGGCTTTAGCCATGAGGCACTTGGCGGTGATGTTCTCATTGGGTGAGTCGAAGAGAGACATCCGTGGAGTCATCGCAATGGCAACGGA
The DNA here is from genome assembly GCF_002575655.3 of Aegilops tauschii subsp. strangulata. NCBI lineage: Eukaryota > Viridiplantae > Streptophyta > Magnoliopsida > Poales > Poaceae > Aegilops > Aegilops tauschii. The sequence goes on along the minus strand of NC_053036.3, from coordinate 424,955,564 downwards.
GGCCATGGCAACTGACTCACCATCTTCATCATTGTCATCATCCTCATTGTACTCTTCTTGTACCACCAATGACTTGGGAGGAGTCTTCTTGGTGAAGTTGCTCTTGTTGGGGAACGACTTGGCCTTGTCCTTTCGGATGAGCTTGCCACCATTGTCTTCCCTCTTCTCGTAAGGGCACTCCGCAACAAAGTGGCTCACATTGCCACAATTGAAGCAAGTCCTCACTCATTGCTTGCCCTTTGCGCCACTTGAATAGTTCTTGTTGAAGTTTGGCCTTGTGTTCTTCTTGCTCCAAAATTGCCTCGAAGCAAGAGCCATGTGTTCATGATAGGCATACTTCGTATCTTCGAGGTTGCTCTCCTCTTCTTCCTGTTCATCCTCTTCCTCCATACTAACCTTGGCCTTTAGAGCAAGGTTGGGCTTCTTTACTCTTTGAGAGCGAAGAACCACATTGTCGGCAGTCTTGTCCAAGATGCTCATAGCAACGAACTCATCCAACACTTCACTTGAGGACAAGGTGTGGAAGTCCGGCCTTTGACGAATGACGAAGGACATGGCTTTGTGCTAGGGCATCATTGCCTTGAGGAATTTGAGCTTGATCCAATTGTCATCCGTGTCCTTACTTCCATGATCTCGGAGAGAGACCGCGAGTTTGGTTACTCTTCGAAAAAGCTCACGAGGTTCTTCATCTTCTTTCATTGCAAACTCATCGGCTTCATCTTGCACCACTTCATAGTTGGAGCGTTGAATGCTTGCGCTTCCCCGATAGAGGGAAACAACTTGGAGCCAAGCATCTTTGGCCATAGTGTAGGGCCGGAGATGAGGAAGATCTTCGGGTGGGATTGCTTCTTGGATGATGAAGAGAGCATTCTCATTGAATTGATGATCCACGACTTCTCTAGGAGTGAAGTTACTTCGGTCATGCGGATAGAAACCTTCTTCAATGATTCTCCAAAGGTTAGTGTTCACATGATTTAAATGACGCTTAAAACAATAGACCCAAGAATCAAAATCTAAATTCTTCTCAATCTTAGGGGCCGGGCCGGCATGATTCAAATGAGTGGAAGGGAGCGGTCCACCATAGACAAGTGGAGGTTCCACATGGGCAAAGATGCCGGTGCCATTTTTACCACTAGAAGAAGGAGCTTTCTCGCTAGTAGCTTCCCCCTTGTCGGAGGTAGCATCCGCCACCTTGTTGGCGGGATCACCCACTTTCAAAGGTGCGGTGGAAAGTTTAAGCCCTTCTAAGAATTTATTAAACATGCTTTCGATCTCGGTAGTCATGGAGGTTTTCAATGTGTCCAACGCCACATTGAATTCCTCACGAGAGACCGCGGTTCCCCCATCTCCCGTAGACGAGACCGGATTCACACCGGAGTGCTCCTCCACACCGTCTACGACGTCAACCATACTCTTCGGACGGTAAAGTCCTTAATAAAGAGACGAGGCTCTGATACCAATTGAAAGGATCGATATAGTTGACTAGAGGGGGGTGAATAGGCAAGTAACAATTTTTAACTTTTCTTTACCAATTTAAACTTTGCATCAAAGTAGGTTGTCTAGATATGTAACTAAGTGAGCAACCTATATGATGCAATGACAACAAGCACACAAGCAAGCAAGGGATTTAACACAAGTAAGCTTGCGAAAGTAAAGGGACGAGATAACCAAGAGTGGAGCCGGTGAAGACGAGGATGTGTTACCGAAGTTCCTTCCTTTTGAGGGGAAGTACGTCTCCGTTGGAGCGGTGTGGAGGCACAATGCTCCCCAAGAAGCCACTAGGGCCACCGTATTCTCCTCACGCCCTCACACAATGCGAGATGCCGTGATTCCACTATTGGTGCCCTTGAAGGCGGCGACCGGACCTTTACAAACAAGGTTGGGGCAATCTCCACAACTTAATTGGAGGCTCCCAACGACACCACAAAGCTTCACCACAATGGACTATGGCTCCGCGGTGACCTCAACCATCTAGGGTGCTCAAACACCCAAGAGTAACAAGATCCGCTAGGGATAAGTGGGGGGAATCAAATTTATCTTGGTGGAAGTGTAGATCGGGGCCTTCTCAACCAATCCCGAGCAAATCAACAAGTTTGATTGGCTAGGGAGAGAGATCGGGCGGAAATGGAGCTTGGAGCAACAATGGAGCTTATGGGGGAAGAGGTAAGTCAACTTTGGGGAAGATGACCTCCTTATATAGTGAGGGAATCAATCCAACCGTTACCCCCCAAAACAGCCCCGCAGAGGGCGGTACTACCGCAGGAGGCAGCGGTACTACCACTGAGAACAGCGGTACTACCGCTCCCCCGAGCGGTACTACCGTGAAGAAGGGAGGGCAGGAGAGAGACGGACCCGAGCGGTACTGCCGTGGTGGTAGGGCGGTACTACCGCTCATGAGCGACACTGTCACTCTACTGCCGCTGCAAAGTACCGCACAATCCGACACGAGAAAAGACCCCTTGAGTCGACGCGGTAGGGGCCTGGTACTGCAGCGGTACTACTGCTGAGGACCCACCGGCGGTACTACCGCTGCGGAGCGGTACTGCCGCCTGTGACCCCTAAGCGTTACTACCGCTGGGTACCGCGGTACTACCGCTGGGACCAGACATAGCCCAAAGAAAGGGAAAGAGATCTCCAATGAAGTGGAAAGGCTCAGAGGGTGTAAAGAGGATGTGTACGTATTGATTCCACCCTAGCCTTACCAAAATGGACCCCCTCTTGATAGTACGGTGACTCCTACGAAACTAGTCCACCAAAAAGAAGCGAAAGAGCTGCACCGTCTTGAATGACACTCCGAGGGGAAAGAAATCGTCTCGTGCCAAAGGATGAATCTCGGAAATGCTCAAAGCACACGATTAGTCCGCAAACATGTTGTCATCAATCACCAAAACTACATCTAGAGAGATATGCCTTTACAAAAGTATTAATAATAAATTCTAACCATAGCATTAAACTTTTGGATCGAATCGGTCCCTTACGGAATAGCGCATAAACTGGGGTTTAAACTTCTGTCACTCTCGCACCCCATCATCTAATTGCTACTCCACAATGCATTCCCTTGGGCCCAAATATGGTGAAGTGTCATGTAGTCGACGTTCACATGACACCACTAAGGGAATCACAACATACATACTATCAAAATATCGAACACGTATCAATTTCACATGATTACTTGCAACAGGATTTCTCCCGTGACCTCAAAAACAAAAGTAACTACTCACAAATGATAATCATGCTCAAGATCAGAGGGGTATTAAATAGCATATTGGATCTGAACATATAACCTTCCACCAAGTAAACCATATAGTAATCAACTACAAGATGTAATCAACACTACTCGTCACCCACAAGCACCAATCTATAGTTCCGGTAACAAGATTGAACACAAGAGATGAACTAGGGTTTGAGATGAGATGGTGTTGTTGAAGATGTTGATGGAGATTGCCCTCCCCAAGATGGGAGAGTTGTTGCTGATGATGAGGACGATGATTTCCCCCTCCGGGAGGGAAGTTCCCCCGGTAGAATCGCTCTGCCGGAGGGCAAAAGTGCTCCTGCCCAGGTTCCGCCTAGAGACAGAGGCGCTTCGTCCCGAAAGTCATCCTCTTATTTTTTAGGTCAAAATGACTTATATACCAGAAGATGGGCACCGGAGGTAGGCCTAGGTGAGCACAACCCACCAGGGCGCGCCTGGGCTCCATGGCGCGCCCAGGTGGGTTGTGCCCACCTGTTGGGCCCCTCTGGTACTTATTTGCTCCAATATTCTTCATATATTCCATAAAAATTCTTCGTGAAGTTTCAGCCTATTTGGAGTTGTGCAGAATAGGTAGCCTGGCGTAGCTTTTTCACGTCTAGATTTCCAGCTACCGAAATTCTCCCTCTTTGTGTATACCTTGCATATTATGAGAGAAAAAGGCATTAGAATTACTCCAAAAAACATTATTATAGATAAAAACATCATAAATAACAATAAGAAAACATGATGCAAAATGGACGTATCAACTCCCCCAAGCTTAGACCTCGCTTGTCCTCAAGCGAAAACCGAAATCAAAAAACATGTCCACATGCTTAGAGAGAGAGGTGTCAATAAAAACAAAATACGAACATAGAAGCATCATGTTGATTATTATAACAGCAACAAGCTTAAACTTAAGACTCTTATCATAGAACTTTTATCATAGACTTCTCATGAACAAGTGACGATTCATCACACTGTTGAAGTGTAAAGCAAAAAACTCTATTAGAAACCAACAACTATGTTCTCAGACAACTTTGCAACTACAATTCATCATCTTTTCAGGAAGGGTCATGTATCGGAGCCTTTTAGGCAAGTTCACATACTCAACCATCATATAGTCTTCCGTGATTGCTAACACTCACCGCGCACACATGAGCAAAACGTTTCAATCGGACACATAGAAAGATAGGGGCTTGTAGTTTCGCCTCCCAATGTATTCACCTCAAGGGTGATGTCAACAATAATAACTCATGCTATCTATATTCAACTAGACATATGTGTCTAGATCTTTCCTCACCACATGATGCTTGCCAAGGGAGAAAATAAAAAAGAATAGAGAGAAAACTTTGACTCTTTGCATAAAAGTAAAAGATAGGCCCTTCGCAGAGTGAAGGAGAGGTTGCCATGCGCTTATTTGTTTGTATGCTCGAACCCTTAGTGCAAAAGAACGTCACGCTGCATTGCCCCTTGTGATAGCGACCTTTATTATGCAGTCTGTCGCTTTTATTCTTCACCATCACAAGTTCATGCAACGCTCAATTTTCTCTTACACTAAATGATCTCACACTTTTAGAAGCAATTTTTATTGCCTTTTTTCACAGATGACAACTTACTTGAGGGATCTTGCTCAACCCCTAGGTAGGTATAGTGGACACAATGAAAATAAGATTTGGGTTTAAGGGTTTCACTACAAAAAAATACACTTCCGTGATGATACGTGTTTGTCACAGTAGGTCACGTTTTCTGTCATGCATGTACATCCATGACAATTTTATGACAGAATCAAGATAGTCATACCTGTGCTGTTGTAGAAGTGTTCCATGACATTACCAAAATTATCATCACGGAAGTGTCCACTTCCATGACGATAAATCGCGCGTCACAGAAGTGCTTTCGTCAAGGGTGAGCGACATGTGGCATCCATCGTAACGGAACACCATTAAGCTCTCGGGTCCGGTTTTGGATCCGATAACCCGTTAACAGCCCGGACCAATGGGGATTTTCCACGTGTAAAATTCTGATTGGCTGACGGAAACACGTGTCAGATCCGGGTTGGCACAGGTGTCACTCATCCAATGGGCGAGATGCGCCTATGATATGTCGACACGTGGAACGGCCCAAAAGTGGCCCATAAAGTTTAAATGGGCCGGCCCAACTAAAGGCCCGCAAGATTTTGCGGACCATAATGGGCCGGCCCAGCTAAAGGCCCATGAGATTTTGCGGACCATAATGGGCTGGCCCAGCTAAAGGCCCACAAGATTTTGCGGGCCATAATGGGCCGGCCCAGGTAAAGGCCCACAAGATTTTTGCGGGCCATAATGGGCCGGCCCAGGTGAAGGCCCACAAGATTTTTGTGGACCATAATGGGCCGGCCCAGCTAAAGGCCCACGAGATTTCGCCGACATTAATGGGTCGGCCCAGCTGTAGGCCCACAAGATTTTGAGGACCCTAGTAGGCCGGCCCATTAACTGGCTGCCATGTTTTGGGCCAAATTCCGGCCCATATTTGATCCGGTCCATTAATGGCCTGCCACGTTCCGGGCCTAACAATGGCCCATATGACATCCGGCCCATTAAAAGCCTACCAAGTTCTGGGCCAAATTACGGCCCAGATCAGGTCCGGCCCTTTAAGAGGCTTTGGGCTAAATTATGGCCTATATCAGATTCAGCCCGTCAACTGGACGCTATGCTTTTGGGCCCACTTGCTAAAGGCCCATTTAGTAATTCGGCCTGATATTAGTTTCGGCCTGTTAAGGGCCGGTTTAACATTTCGGACCTATATTAATTTCGGCCTGTTAAAAGCCCGTCATATAGTTGGGCCTAACTACGGCCCGGTTTGCATCCGGCCTGCTCGCAGCCGATAATCTGATTGGGCCAAACAAGGACCGAGACAATTTTGGCCTGTTAAAAGCCCGTGATTTGATTGGCACAATCATGGGCCGGGGTCCACTTCGGGCTTCTGCCGGCCCGTGAGCTGTTTGGCATGTTTCAGGCCCAACCTACTTCTCAACCTCCTAAAAGCCCATTGAGTTTTCTTGCGAAAAGAGGGCCGGCGGTTTACTCGGCCTATTAAAGGCCCGAATCTACTAGTGGGCCAGTTTACATTTAGGCCTTCTAACGGACCAAGATGACGGGGCCCATGATGCGGATCATACATCGTGATTGCATGACGGCCCGATTATGTACCATAATTTTACGGTTTGGCCGGTTTACTGCGAAGACAGGATATATATACAGTAAAATAACTGCAGTATCATGAATAAGAAAAAACCTACACTATACAATAAAGAAATTATGGCATATTACATCCACTGGGCATCAAAGTTCGCCACTATGATAATAAAGCACAAGCAGACAGCAAATTACATACACGGGGCATCAAAGATCGCCACTGGTGCAACTAAACACGCTGACAAAATAATATACAAATCCGACAGCACTTCAATAGAGTTCAAGAAATGTTAGCCCTGCTGGGGAGCTGTAGCGCAAGCAGCTGAGCAAGCTGATGAGACTGCGCTTGTTTAACACTCATATCCTCCTCACTCTGAAAGATAAACAAGCAGACAGATGACATGTTTTGCACATAAAAGTATCAGTGCTGACAATTCATCACATTTCTTACTGATGAATAAAGTGACACAGTTTAAAATTGCATTAACATAATATGGTATTGTTCAGGTCAAGACATGCAGGAAATGACATTGTGAAGGAGTTGGCAGCTTCACGACACCACTCGATTACAGATCAAGAACTCATAAGTATCAATGGTTAGTGTGCTGTCAATTTATCCCATTTCAAATTGGCAAATAAAGAGACGGTTTAAATAATAGTAGAATGATATGACATTGTTCATAGTTAAGACATTGCAGAATATGACATTGTGCTATAGTGGGTAGGTTCACCACACCACTGGATTACGGATCAAGAACAGAAGCATACATGTAGTGCAAAAGAAGATCACTTGCTCTGTATAGTTTAATTTACATGGTATGAAGAAGGAACTTGGTTGTACAACTGAAAACTTAAATTGAGAAGGACAAACTTTTGTTTATGAACTACATAATAAACTTTAAACATGCAATTTAATGCAAACACCAAAAATAAACAGCTGTTGCAGTCATGCCTAACCAAATATACACAACAAAGTTTGAAGGCTTGAGAAGGACAAGCTTACATTATTGGTGAAGGCAGGCTCTATAAAGCCCTTGTCCATGCTGATGGGGGGCAATTCAAGAAGTTTACCACAGAATATTCTTCATAAGCATTGCCTTTATTCTACATTTTGTTAAGAGTAAATATAGATGTGACAATATAAGAGAAAATGGAGAATATTTAAGATAAGATGAAGCGTGATGCTACATAACCAAGTAGCTATAAATGTAAGTACAGCGATACAGGCAAAAGGTACAGCCAAGAGCAATGCAGAGCTAAACTTCTTCAGTACCATCGGTGTTGTCCAACCTTATGGTAAGAGTAAATATAGATCTTATGTGTAGAAAATGGAGGGCAAAGGAAAATAAGCTGCAGAGTGATGGTACATGAACAACTACCTGTCAATATAAGTACACTGATAAAGGATAGCAGGTACTTACAAGAACAATGCAGAGCTAAAAAAATTCATTGGCATTGGATATATTCTACACTAATGTAACCATTCATACAGATCAGATAATTTGGAGCGAACAATTGATAAGCAAGCTATCATGCATACTGCTGTCACATAATGAACCAGGTATGTATGCAAGTACAGTGATACAGGACAACCGGTACTAACAAGAGCAAAGTAGCGGGCAGCATTTTTGCGATATCCTGTCGTTATTTTCAAACCGGAATTCTTTTTCGAGCAGATTTCCTGCAAAAAAGATCCGTAAGGCACATGCGGAAAAGTAGAAGTTCAAATTGTCATGCGATATCATAGACAGTACCTCATCCTCGGAACGAGACCAGTGCATAACAAGGTTTTTCCATTCAGTGTCTTCTAAATTTAGCACATGATACTTCACCAGAAATTCGTTTATAGACTTGCCATCAAAGTGTGATTTCCTCAGGTAACACCGATACTGCTGCAATGCTTCCTTGAAAAGCGCAAGCAAGCTTTGCTTGTCATGACTATCCAGATTGACCCTTGCCTACTTACAACAATGTAATGTAAATCATTGATGTGTTCAATCAGCAGAAAACAGGAAAATAGTCACCATGAATAATAGCACTTACACGTAAGTGGGACAGGAAGATGTGAAAATGGTGTTTGTCTTCACTATAATCTTCCCATGATGGGAATATATGCACGTAGTCCCTAACAACATTGAAAGCATTGTCTTTTAAACTAGGAATAACTGGAATGGGGTTCCAATCTGCAGGAATTGGCCGTCTCTGCAGTTGGGATAGGTCTTCGGCCGGTGGACTTGCTGTACTTTTTGCTGGAGTGGGATTTTTCTGTGGTACGGCTGGTGCTATGGCAACTGAAATCGGCATACCTTTTGCTGGAGTGCAGGTCCTGTGTGGTGCGGCTAGTGGTGTGGCCAGTGAAGTATGGGTACAGTCTGCTAGAGTCGGTCCTACATTTTGTGTCACTGGTTGTACAGCCAATATAAGTGGGGTGTTGTCTGATTTCTCCAGCACAACCACATTTTTCAAGGACTTTGCTGGTGCTCCTTCAGGTTCGGCAATCACCCTCTTCCTTTTTGATGTCTGAAGCACAAGAACAACATTTGAGTGGAAAAGCATGGTATGATGATAGATGGAACATGTATTGATAATGGATGGGCATGGCATCTCGACATATATGATGAGTAAACTAAGCAGATGGCGGTGCAACAAAGTAGAAGAAATGAAAGACAACATATGCAAGATACGCGCAATCAATAAAACCTTGTCAAATTAGAACAGGCACCTTGATGGGTGAACAGGACAGGCCATCTGCCTTTGACTCCTCGAGGTTAGAATAGTCATTAGGATCATATTCTGAACAAGAATCAACAAGTGGGGAGCGTATGAGTTTCATTGCATCCAGAATGGCACTCAATGCCTTGGTGCCAATTTTGTAAGTGATTGCGGTGTTTAGCTTCAAGAGTGGACTGCTGCTAGTGCGACACAAAGCAGCTACACAGATCATAGTGTAGATATAACGGGAAAACCGTAAGCATCAGAGTAAAATCAGCAAAGTGGAACTTGCTGGAATATATGTGCTAGTATTGCCGGTACGGCTAGAAAGGCTTCGGATACCAGCTCTCTTCAACTGAAGGCACGGTACTGTTAATATCAGTGTAACTCTCAAAGGCGACACTGCTCCCCGCATTTCCTTGCTATTCTTATAGGATTCAAGTGGGCAAGCCACTACAAATCCTATTCCCATGTTTAGAAAATCCTACGAATCAAAGAGGCCCGAAGAGTTCAAAGTGTCCATCACACCTGACTGTATAGACCTCTACACTGCAAATGTCCCTGCTCATCTTCACTACAAGGAACATATTGTACTACTAGCATACTCCCTCCGTTCCAAAATATAAGTCTTGGTAGAGATTTCCACTATGGATACATACAGATGTATCTAGATACATTTTAGAGTGTAGATTCACTCATTGTGCTCCATATGTAGTCCATGGTGGAATCTATACAAAGATTTGTATTTAGGAACGGAGAGAGTACTTATTGAAGAAGAACGGAAGAGGAACATGCTAAAGAAGAGCAAGCAGATTTTGGATAATAAAATGTTCGTTGCGCAGTGCCCACACATGATGAACCAGAGCGCATTAAGAAAGCAACTCCCTGCCGTCTCTCTATATGTGGTGCACGTGCTTTTCGAAAGTAAAGTAGGAACATTAGCTGACCAATTGAATGTTATCTGTTTTAGTAATATCAACATCATATCAGATTCGTACTTGAGCAACAAGTTTGAAATTATGAGTGGCACGTTGTTCAGCTTGATGGATTCAGGAGCAGTGCTAAGCAGGTACGATGATGGTACTGAATATAAAGGCATGTCTGCATGCAAGTCGCATGACTTTTGTCATTTGGGTCAGTCGACCATTTCAGGCGGTTGGATGAAGATCCTATGTCTCCTAACCCTTCTTCTTCATCGTCTCTGATTTTTCCCATACAGAACACCGCACGGGCCGCCGGCCGGACCACCGGCCCCCACCGCCTGTGTTCCTCCGCCACCCCCACCCCCCACCCCCGCGCCCACCCGCATCGAGTTTTCTTCATTCGGCGAGGCCCCACCACCGCCCCCCACAACCAAAGTCCCCACCCGAGCCCCTTCGTTCGCACCGGCGAACTCCGGCGAGCTCTGGAAAATTGACTAACCCAATTTTGAAATTTAGTCTACTGTGATATAACTAGTGTGGAATATAAAAGTCGAAAACAATAAGCATTGGGAGTATAGTGTTGAGTGTGCCATGGCAGATCTGAAGGTGCAAACCGGACAAAGGCAACTTCGCAACCAATGTTTGCTTTCAACTAGCAAGTAAGTGATGGACAAGAAATCAGAGTAAAGCAGTGGCGATCTATTTTCTTGCTGCGATAAATAAGTTGAGCAGATACGAAAGAGTACCGCCTCTGGTGCGGCGCCGTGTATGCATCTGCTGAGAATTTGACGGTGCTGCGGTAGCGTTGGTTGTCGGCGGCGTGGAAGCAGATCTAGGAGGGTAGACGGTGGCGGCGGGGCGCGGTGGACGAGACGGTTGTAGGAGCGGCGCCGGCAAGGTGGACGACGGCAGGGATGAAGCGAGAGGATGGGATGCAAGGATCCCGGTCCGAAGCCGTGGATGAGAGAGGTCGATCTCTTATAATGGACGGCGGCGTCGGGGTATCATCTCCGGCATGGTGGAGGAGGACGACGGTGGATGGGGTGGCGGACAGAGGAGGCTGGGGTGGAGAGGGTGTTTTGGCGCCCACGGAGTACGAATGGGGAAATGGAGGTGGAGAGGAAGGGGGAACCATGTCTTCAGGGCGCGCTTGTCTCAAATGCGAGGAAATTTACAAACTTAGCCCCAGTTTCAAATTCCCTAGATCACAACAATATTAGTCGGTTGGGGATAGGACGGTAATCTCGCATACACCGAATATTTGCCGACGAGAGTTTGTTTTTGGTGCCCGCCGTGTATGAATCGGGGAGGGAGTCGATTTCGGCCGAGGACACACTGTGTTTTGGCGCCCACCGTGTATGAATCCGGGTGAGAGGTGGTTATGCCATGTTTGAGTGAAATTACAAACCTACCCCTATCGAAACCTGTAGAAATCAAGCAGATAGGCTTTGCGTGGCAGGGATAGGCAGTAGTAATTTCCATCTCGCAGATTTTGGTTTCGGGCGGTTACTGCGACTTTCCCCGCTTCGTTCAAATTTTGCAGAGTGCACGTTTACCATGCCAACTCAATTCGAATCCAGTTTGTATTATATTTTTTCGGGCGGGATCCATTTTCGATTGGAATAAAATTCTATATACATCACTTATTTATATATACTTTCAAAAGCACAACAAAGAATTCTGCTCCTTTATATGTATAATATGATTTACAAATACAATGATCTCAAAATCATAAGGTTGAATTCAAAAAATTAAACCAAATTATGTTCTACTAAAATGTATGGATCAGTAATATCTACATATTAAATAACATAGATGCGCGTGAATTCATATGAGTATGCATGTTTGATAGATCAATTTTGGTTCGAGTATGGATTACATGTATCATCATCTCGAATTCAAATATTTGAATCCCTTTTAGGTTCACTCCTTTCACGCCCATCTCTCTCGCATGCATGCTCCTTCATGTAGCTATCACTCTCTTTTCTCCAGCTCACCCGCACGCTCACTTCATGTTTCTCCTATCCTCGCAAACATGGTCTCTCGACGTCTCCCTTGAGAAGTGTCACACTCTCCCTATTATTATACATTACACGGTTTTCATTATCTCTCACGTCTCTACCGTTCTCTCGTATCACTAGGTGCCTAAGCTTTCTTTTTCACCGCCACACACACAGTCTCCACTCGTCTTTCACTTTGTCTTTCTCTCTATGGGATTCTCTCACGCACCCTATATGTATCTAGATATGAATCATACCACTAAAATTACTCTCTCTCTCTCTTGTAGACACAACATTTGTTGCGGTCTCCTTTTCGTCTCCATCCCAGACTGACATTATTCATTTGTTTACCGATCAGACAAACTCCCGCCTCTCTCTCTCACACACACAACTCTTGCTACCACTCCCCTTCCCGACTACCATCTCTCTCTCACACACAAAACTCTCGCTTTCGCACCCTGACTCGTATTTCTTTCACAAACATTTATCGACTGGCCTCTAGATAGGTTTATACACCCGCACACTTGTGCTTCCACTATCGCAACATGTCTCTCTCCCACTACTTGTATCTATGTAGATTTTTCTTCCCTTCTTGAGACACGCCCTCTCGATCGTGCACACACACACTATCGCCTCATTTTAAGCTGATACCTCTCGCACTCTTTGTGTCTTTGTCACACATGCACTCCGTCCTCCTCCTCTCTCCCTCTCTCTCTCACACACATGGGCTTTTTGCAACAACTAGCAAGATGCCCATGCGTTGCACAGAACATCAAGATGCATTTGTATGAGTAGTTTATCTTGTGGGAGAAAAGGATGAACAAGGGAAGGCCTTATTTGCAAGTGTGGAGAGGGGTGTGGGTATCTTTTTGCAAAATTGCCATAGTTTCCTTCCTATCCGTCAGATATAGATCGGACGGCCTATATTGCAGGATGGCAGGCACACGATCATCACCGACTATGCTTTTTATAAGAGTAGGGATAAAAAACAGAGTTGGTGATGATGGTGGGCCTGCCATCCTGCAATATAGGCCGTCCGATTTATATCTCACGGATAGGAACAAAACTATGGCAATTTACCCGCACTCCTCTCCACATTTGCAGATAAGGCCTTCCCTCGTTCATCCTTTTCTCCCACAAGATCTTGATGTTCCGTGCAACGTACGGGTATCTTGCTAGTAAGAGTAGAAATTAGACATATACCACTTCTCGAATCTTGAAACCAACAACATTCCTCCCTTATCTCATCAAAACCGCCAAAGGAATATATTTTGAGTGAAACATAACATTTTTTTAGTGATATACGTATTTCAAAACTAGACTTTTTTTCTATTAAATCGGTGAATATGTATTAATCTACTCTGATCGTGTGGCAACGCATTGGCACATTGCTAGTAGTTATTATAATTTTTTGGACACCAGACAAACGGTGGAGTACATATACGAAGAGAAGAGGCGCACGCACGCAGTCGGTCTCTCCCTGTTTCGCACACATGAGTGTTACGTAAAGGCAACGTTAACAAATAAACCCTAAAACCCTAGGTGCACGATTGCTGCATTCGCGGGTACCGGGTACGTGGTGGAGTGCACCTTTGTAGGAATAGTCAGCTCGCGTGATAATTTGATCCGTAGGAGTTGATGGTCGTGACCATAGGTGAATGACTTGGAGGCGGTGGTGGCTCACCAGTTGCCACAGATCGAGTAGCCACGTTTAAAATATCATTTTTTAGCGGGGTTAAGAGTTCCGATTTTCAATGACGCGTTATAAGTACTAAGCAGTCTTTAGAACGATTGGTATGGAGCGAAAATGGAATTCATATATAGTACTACGTACCTCCTTGGCGTATGGTTGTATGGGTTTATGTTGCGAGATATTGAACCTGGTAGTTCTAGGGCAAATACTATGGTTTAGATTTAGATGTTGGTTTTTAGTAATGAAAATCGGAAGGGGGAAACCCTTCTTTGATTAAAAAAACTACTACCTCCGTTCTGGTATACTAGTCCCCATCGTATTTTGGGTCAAAGTTTGTCCACGAATTTTACTTGTAAAATGTGAATGGAAAATGAGATTTTTTTATACACAAACAAAAAAGGACTGGAGGGAGTGTTTGCTCTGATACGAATGCGACCTCTCATAGCGCAGGCATTGAACCGGCGCGCCGGCCAAGAGGGCCCCACTCGCTGCAGGCCCGGCTGAACACGCCTCCTCGCCGCATGCAACCGGTTTCAGACTGCCCCGCCTGCCTTCATTGAATCCGCGCGTGTGCCGGCAACACGTCCTTCCGCGAGCCGGCCGGGATTTTAGAACACAAAAAATGACCAAAATATAATGAATTACGCATGGTCTTGACTTGTTGTGCTCGCACTGGTAGCAGGAACTAGAGGTTTTTCTTTATTCATAACTCTCCTCAATTTTTTTGGCTTTGAAGTGAATCATGGTTGTGGACATTATGTATGAATGTGGAGATATCTGTGAACATGAGTTTGATGTGGAAGTTGAACTTGGAATGTCGGGCTTGCGCGTGAACTATACCATGTCCAATGCTTCGTCTGTTATTGTTTGGAAAGTAATTGCTGTTATTACATGACCCGGAAAAAAAATTGTGCCACATCAGTAGATGCACGGACATCACAATAGGCATGCTGACTGGATAAACATTTGAACCTAGCTACTATGAAGGAAATTTTGTATTGACAACAGTTTTAGACAGCAGGAGACGCCTAGCTTGCTCTGCCTCTGCTAGCTTATTTATGGCTTCTTCCATCTCTTCTTTGGCATGGGTGAAGAGAGCATCTGATTGCTCTTTTCACTTCTTCAGGAACTCAGCTACATTCTCAAGGGATGCTGCACGCTTTCTTTCAGCCTTTACTAGAGCCACGAGGACACGAACAGCTGACGACTCCACCTGGCTTGTGTGTAATCAAGCATCATCTGGGAGTTTGCACCTTGTGTCTAATCCAGCATCATTAGGGAACTGGCACCTTGTGTGTAATCCAGCCTCATTCTGGAAACATGATCTCGAGGTTGACCATACTTCCCTCCTCATAGGAACTGCATCCTGACATGAAGTTACTTCTTTTTTAGATCAATACTCAAAGCAACCCAGATCCATTTAGTAGAAGCCAGATAAACAGAACTGGGAGAAGTGAATTCAAAAGGAAAATAAAAAATAAAAACAGACTACAAGGTGAGAACACCCACTTCCTACATCAAGCTAAAAACGAAAGCATTAGGACGATTAAGACTCTTCTTATGACACATCGAAGAACACGAGGCTTAAGAGAAACAGAAACTACAACATATACACATCGAAGAACACGAGGCTAAACGAAAGTAATTGAAAGGTTGTTACTTACCAAAGCTCGTTTTACAGGTTCGGTGCAGCTCCTCTTTAACTTGCCATGCTCCTTGAAGATGTCCCCAATATCCCGTGTTTGGTCTTCATTGCTCCTCTGCATGTTCGCACTCGTGGTTTTAAAATCTCAACATGGCAAGAAATATATACTACTAGTAATACTCGCGCATCTTGTGGGCAACATTAAAGCACTCGTCTGCCATGTTAGAGCATCTCCAACAGATCGCAATGCGCGGCGCTTTAAAAAGCATTTACAGTGCTGAGATCGAGAAGTAGAGATAGAGAGTAGAGACTAGAGAGTAGAGGATAGTTCTCAGCATATAGATAGATAAAAAATAGATTATTCAACTACTCCTCGTCGTCCGACTCCTCCTCGGTGATGTCCTCCTCCGACGTCTGACTGTAGGCGTGAAGATACCGATCATCGTCGGATTCCCAGGGCGACGCTGCTCCTAGCCTCGTTGAATTGAGCGTCCGCTTTTCGCCTACGCTTGTCCACGCGATAGGCGGCTCGCTCCGCCCTCCTCTTATCCCTCTCCGCCCTCCTTTGCTCGTAGAACTCGCGCTCGTTGATGATGTCCTGCGGGAAGCGTTGGCGCCACAGCGCCATGGCTTCCTCGTCCATCTTGGCGATGCCGAGATGGTGCTTCCGCCTCCGTTTGTCGTGATGATCCTCGTCGGTGATAAGTCGCGGCAGAGGCGCGAGCTCCTATGCCCGCTCCCGCGTCGGCACGTTGGGGAAGTTCAATGTTCTATGAGGCCACTGGAGGCGCCACGCCGCCGCGTCGTACGCGCGGGCGGCCTCGTTGGCGGTGTCGAAATTGTCGAGGCCGAGGCGCATCCCGCAGAACCGGATCTCGGCGGAGAAGCCGCCAGAGGGGGGCGCGCGGACGCCGCGGTATCCCCAAGTTTCCCGGCGACGCGGCGACATGGTGGCGCGGCAGCGGTGAGGCGAGAAAGAGCGGGGAGAGAGCGGTGGCGAGGCACAGAGCGGGGAGAGAGCGGTGGCAAGGCACAGAGCGGTGGGAGGGCGTTGGATTTTAGAAAGCGCGCCGGACGCCGCGCGCCAAAACTAGCGCACGCCCGACCGCTTTTTCCCGCGCACGCGCAATCCTTTCCCGACGTCTCTGCTATCTCTACTCTCTTCTCTACTGTTATATTTATTTTATATTTAATATTTATCTCTACTTCTCTACTCTCTACTTTTTTTCTCTACTTTTTCCCTACTCGTATAAAAAACAGAGTTGGTGATGATGGTGTTCCTGCCATCCTACAATATAGGCCATCCGATTTATATCCGACGGATAGGAAGGAAACTGTGGCAATTTTGCAAAAAGATACCCACACCCCTCTCCGTTTTTGCAAATAAGGCATTCCCTCGTCATCCTTTTCTCCCACAAGATAAACTACTCATACAAATGCATCTTGATGCGTGCAACGCATGGGCATCTTGCTAGTTCTAAAAAACTTTCCATCATTTGCCACACTACTGGTTGCAGATGAAAAACCTACCCAAGCACAGCGCGATACAGGAGCGACCCACAATTACAAGCTGATATTCTGTTGGACAATGGAGGCTATAACCAATTACTTTTACGGGAACAATAGCACCCAGGAAATTTGAAGGGTAGGTATGAACAAAATTGGAACTGCACATGTACTGCTAAGTGATTCAATACACACATTACCAATCGAGGAGGAGAACGATGGTCGTGGTGGCCTCTGTGAGTCATGGTCGGCAACGGGAGTCAGTTCATTGTCCACGACGGTGGTGCTTCTGCGCTTGGCGTCGACTTCCGGGAAGCAGATCCGAGACCGTGGAAGACGGTGCCGGGGAAGAGGCTCCGTGTACAACGACAACGGTGGACCGGCTCCAGTGTGGCGTACGAGGTCGTCGATGAGGCAAATGCGCTGCGGTGGACGAGTGCGCCGATGTAGAAGGGGAGGAGCACGAAGGCTGCCGTGCCGTGGAGAAGTCTATTTTGCGGTGGGGATAGAAAATGGGGAGTATTCAGGTGTACTACTCTGGGTGCCGGGGTGGGGTTGGCTGGGTAGGGTGAACCTAAAGTTATGAAAACAGCCCCCTACCAACCGTGATCCGTAGGCCTGTTTCGAAGGCTATGATGGTAACTTCCCACTGCTCGAATCAGGGTCGCGGGAGAGTTTCCCGCCGACCTCAAAATTTTGTGACACTGAACTCCCCGTGTGACGTGTTGGGTGATTCGGCTAAGCAACTAGCGAGTAGTACTAGTAAACTCTGCATATTAGGTTTGACCGAAGTCAAACTTCCTAAAGTTTGACCAATTTTATAGAAAAATATAAACATTTACCATAACAGATATGTATGATGTGAAAGTACATTCAATAATGAATCTAATGGTATTTATTTGTTATTGTATATGTTAATATTTTTTGTTATAAACTCTCTGAGAGTTTACAAAACTTGACTTTGACTAATGCTAATACGCGGACTTAAATAAAAACGGAGGGTGTACACATTTGTTTTCTTAGTATGTAGTGAATCAATCATTGGTTGAAATTGTGAAATAAATATATTAGGCTACTGACTTCGAATGTAATGGTCTATACAATTCAATAGTTACAATCATTGTCGAATTCCAAGATGTATACGAGGTCTATAGTACTTCACAACATGCTCAAACTCGCATAATCCCAGTCAAATGACAATCAAAATGCATTTCATAGTTATTACTTTGTAGGATGCAACAAAACCAACAATAACCCTACATCAGCCATTATAAAAGCAACATTTTGAACATATCCCAATGTGTGAATGAAACATGCAGAGAGAGCTTGCGAAGATGGAGTAGATAGGGTGGGAAAGATTGTATGTATGTGGACGAGAGAGTAGGAGACAAACCTAATGAAACAGAGAGAGGGAGATAGAGAGAGAAAGAGAGAGGAAGACGTTAGGTCTGTGAGAAAGATGGAGACATGTAATATACATGAGATGCGTGTGCATCCGGATTCTGTACATGTGGAAGGAGAAGAGACAACAGGTTTGATGAGAGAGCTGGAAAAACATGGATGAGAGGGGAAGGATCTCGTGGGTTGAGGGATTGATAAATTTGTGCGGGGGAGAGAGGGATTGGTAATTTTGTGCGAGAGAGAGAGAGAGGGTGGGGGGAGGAGTCAGTCAGCCGTCGTCACATCATCCTGCTTCCAAATGGCCCCGCATTCTCTAGCGCAGTGTGGTCGCCGTCTTCGATCTCCTTGATGCCCTCTTTGAAGATTGAGGTGTTGTGCATGCTGGGGTGCAGAGAAGCACAAGCGAGAGTGGTCGCCATATAACCTTGGATGGGGATGAATTGTGTGCTCGGGGGAGGGGGGTGTGTGTGCTTTGTGCTGTGTGTGTGTGTGTGTCAGATATTGAGAGAAAACAAACCTAAGGAGAGAAATGTGTGTGTATGTGACGGAAAGCTACATGCTAAATAGGGTATTCACGAAGAGATTGTGCGTGCGAGATAGAGAGCGATGTGCGGGCCTTGAGGTGGGCAGGGGCCGGGTGAGGGTGTCAAAATGTGCGCGTTGATGCATGTGTTACATGTGATCGTGCGAGGGACGGACGAATCAAGAGAGATGGTTGTTGTGTTACGGATGCTCCTCTCTCTCTCTCTCACACACACACACACAAGTAAAATAGAAGACCGTTCTCTCATGTATACACAACGTATCGGCATCTGTCTATGTCTCACTCATGCATGATCATTTGCACATTCAGACCTCTCTGTCTCTATCACACGCACACTGTCTCCACATTGCTCTTCCGCCACAACACACATGTGGACACATACACACGTTCTCTCTTAGTCACACACACAAAATCAGTATTAAAAAAACTAGGGCGCACCTAAAATGTCCAAATCCAAATAAACACGAACTGGAGCTAAATTCAAATATATGGAAATATTGTAGCGTCAAGAACTTTTCCCGGAAAAAAGTTGAGTAATATTCGGGGATTGTTTTCACACACACAAAAAGGTTCGGTGGATGTCCTTCGAGCGCGACACGGTGACGCACCGTTCGATCAACCGCGCGGCCGCGGTTCACGCGCTTGCACAGGATTTTGTATCGTGGCTGTGGTAACTAATAAAACCGCTGCCAAAGTCTAATGTTTACGTGTACTAGTACGCTTTTCTTTTAAGTTTGACCAACCCTATATAAAACTAAACTAAGCTCCCATACGCGCACTCATCAATATGCCGCCGCCGCCGTTGCGCATGCCGGCGCCCGCCTGCTCCGGCCAACAATTTCTCGCCCACCACCACCGTGTCGCCGCCATCTCTATGCCATGAAGCCAAAGGCTCGCCCGCTCATGTCGTCTGCAATCCCTCCTCACGATCGCGCCGCGCTGTCAAGCACGCGAGCAGCTGGTGGAGCCGCGTCTATGCACGCAGCGTATGAAGAGGAGGACGAGCGCGCGCTCCAGCACGCCGGCGAGGAGGAACTAGCGTGTCATTGTCGTCTCCGCCCGCGCGGAGGAGGTGTGCATGGTGGCTATCGTGGCGGAAGCCGGTTGTCGGTGTCAAAACCGGCGGATCTCGGGTAGGGGGTCCCGAACTGTGCATCTAGGAACGATGGTAACAGGAGACGGGGGACACGATGTTTACCCAGGTTCGGGCCCTCTCTATGGAGGTAATACCCTACTTCCTCCTTGATTGATCTTGATGAATATGAGTGTTACAAGAGTTGATCTACCACGAGATTGTAATGGCTAAACCCTAGAAGTCTAGCCTATGTGAATATGGTAATGAATCTGTCCTATCCGGACTATGCTCTCCGGTTTATATAGACACCAGAGAGATCTAGGGATACATGAGGTTGGTTACATAGGAGGAAATCTTCATAATAGGTCGCCTAGCTCGCCTTCCACGCCAAGTAGAGTCCAATCCGGACACGGGTATAGTCTTCGGTCTTCGTGTCTTCACAACCCATCAGTCCGGCCCATAGATAACAGGCCGGACGCTGGAGGACCCCTTAGTCAGGACTCCCTCAGTAGCCCGTGAACCTGGCTTCAATGACGAGGAGTCCGGCGCGCAGATTGTCTTCGGCATTGCAAGGCGGGTTCCCCTTCTTCCGAACCCCTAGGTAGTCTTCGGATGTGATGATAGTATCCGGACATGTGTA
Source organism: Aegilops tauschii subsp. strangulata (assembly GCF_002575655.3). Classification (NCBI taxonomy): domain Eukaryota; kingdom Viridiplantae; phylum Streptophyta; class Magnoliopsida; order Poales; family Poaceae; genus Aegilops; species Aegilops tauschii. The sequence continues at coordinate 424,935,020 of NC_053036.3, read as the reverse complement.
TATAATTTGCAGAAAATACAATACTCCACGTGTCCAATCCGCTGACAACTGTTTATGACATTGTATCACGCCTGCCTGGTTATTATTTCCAACCATTAGCTAGCCCGTCGCCCCACGTCTCGGGAAGCGGTTTTATTGGCACGTCTTGTCAAAGCAGAGATCGTGTCCCCTTATTTGCTGGATTTTCAATAATGCAGGTATGGGTAACCCAACCGTCCCCTGGGTACAACTCTTTGGGGATAGGTAAGTTTCAAGACCTAGGAGGGGACGCTCGATATTCTGGGCCATCATATAGGGACCCAGACTTGTCTTCTTCTTCCGTGCTTGCTTCTTCCTCAACCCCAGCCACCTCGAGTTCTAGCCCCCGAGTTCCAATCACCACCAGCCCCAATCATGTCCAGGTCCAGCCGTTCAGGTCGGTGGGTGGCCTCTTCCGTCACGGAGGAGGATATTGCGAAGCTCCGCGTAGCGAGGTACCTGACCCCAAAAATCCTTCATCGGCTTCCTGCCGAGGGGGAGATTATTCCCACCCCCAAATCCGGCGAGAGGGTAGTATTTGTGTCCCACTTCCTCCATGGGTTAGGGTTCGCGCTTAACCCCTTTGTTCGGGGGCTCATGTTCTACTATGGGCTAGATTTTCACGATCTGGCCCCGGACTCTATTCTTCTCATCTCGGCATTCATCGTCATGTGTGAGGCCTTCCTCCGGATTCCTCCGCACTTTGGTTTGTGGCTCAAGACTTTCAACGTGAGGCCGCGGGTGACAGAGGAGGAGCGGGCAGAGTGCGGCAGCGCCATAATACGCAAGCTCGCCAGCGCGGTTTGGTTTGAAGGATCTTCCGCCGAGTCTTCCGAGCTATGGCAGCAGGGGTGGTTTTATGTCAACGGGCCGCGGGGCTCCAAGTGGGCAGCTACGCCCGCTTTCTGACCCGGCCGTCCAACTCAGCTCACTTCATGGATCAATAAGGGATTAGACTGGGGGTCCGCCAATGAGGTGCAGACTCTGCAAAGTAGCATCCGAAGCCTTACTGAGAAGGGCATCGAACTTGTGAACATTGTTCAAGTAATGCTAGTCCGCCAGACCCTGCCATGTCAGCGGCGGCCTCTTCGTATGTGGGAGTTTAATCCAGAAGGGCGGCGGACTCTTCAGCACTTCTTCGGTGCTACGCACGAAGGGACGTGGAGATTATATTTCGGGGAGCGAGAGCAATGGCCGGACACCACTGAAGACGTTGGCCTTGACTGCAATCATCCGGACACTCCGGTAAGTATTCAATCTCCGAACATCTTTCATTCAAGCATCTCTTGACAAGATACTGAACGACCTATCCTTATACAGGACTGGATAAAGAAAGCGGTGCTGATCCGGTGTCCGGCGCCCCTTCCCGAAGACCCCGCGTCTGCCCTGCTGACGCGGATGTTAACTCCGACACCGTACCAGGTGTCTGCAGAGGGGGTGAGAGCGGGGAGCCCAAAGGAGATGTCCGCCCTGAGGACGATTCAGACGCTGTGTTCGGGGAAACCGAAACCCTTTTGCCCAGGGGCAAAGGTGTAGAGGGGGCCTTTCATAGCAAGAAGAGGGCCACTTCTGGAGATCAGGAGGGGAAACCTTCCAAGAAAGGAAAAACGCCATCATCGGACGGTTTGGGTCAGGCGAGCGATGTCGATGCAGAGCTTGATGATGAGGATGAACCTCCGGCCAGACCGTAAGTGACAGGGTACTTTAACCATACCTCATTCCTTTCTTATTACTGAAGTAATCCTCCGACATATGTACGTCCTCGCAGGCTAACGCCTAGTGTTTCTCAATCGTCCTCCTCCTCGGGAGACCTTCTGCCGGAGATGATGGAGAGTGACACACCTTCTCCGGCCTCCTCGCCCAATAGGGCGGATGATCTTGAGGTGTCGTCCCGGAGGGCTCCTCCCAACCGGCAAGTAGCACAGGAAACGAGGAAGGAGTTGCATGAAGGTGGCTGAGGGGGTCCTGGACTAAGGGGTCCTCGGGCATCCGGCCAGTTATCTGTTGGGCCGGACTGATGAGCTACGAAGACATGAAGGCCGAAGACTATACCCGTGTCCGGATTGGACTCTACTTGGCGTGGAAGGCAAGCTAGGCGATCGATTATGAAGATTTCCTCCTATGTAACCGACTCCATGTAACCCTAGATCTCTCCAGTGTCTATATAAACCGAAGGGCATAGTACGGATAGGACAGATTCATTACCATATACTCATAGGCTAGACTTCTAGGGTTTAGCCATTACGATCTCGTGGTAGATCAACTCTTGTAAACACTCATATTCATCAAGATCAATCAAGCAGGAAGTAGGGTATTACCTCCATAGAGAGGGCCCGAACCTGGGTAAACATTGTGTCCCCCGTCTGCTGTTACCATCGATCCTAGACGCACAGTTCAGGACCCCCTACCCGAGATCCACTGGTTTTGACACCGACATTGGTGCTTTCATTGAGAGTTCCACTGTGCCGTCACTGAAAGGTTCGATGGCTCCTTCGATCATCAGTCATGACGTGGTCCAGGGAGAAACCTTCCTCCCCGGATAGATCTTCGTATTCGGCGGCTTCGTACTGCGGGCCAACTCGCTCGGCCACCTGGAGCAAATCGACAGCTACGCCCCTGACCATCAGGTCAGATTCGGAAGTTTGAACTATGTCGCGGACATCTATGGGGACTTGATTTTCGACGGATTTGAGACTGCGGCAACCGCTCCCCTTCGCCCCGTTGAACATGGCTTAAACCTGTCCTCGGGCCGCATCCAGGAGATAGCTCCTGCAACAACTCTGGACTTAGATCCGGAGCATATCAAGACGTCCGAAGGTGGGAGGATCAACCCCATCATGGGGGCCACTGAGTCCGTGGCGTTGGGGCCACACGCAGATCCCTCTTCATATGATACCTGCACCAACGGAACCCCGGACTCGTCTCCGATATCGAGTTCCGAACCCTGCGAGCCCGTAGATACCGAACTCGATCGGTTATCAATCTTCAAGTTCAGCGCCGCGGACAACTTCCAACACTCGTCCATGGGCGACCTGCTAAACTCACTAAAAAACCTATCCCTGGCAGACGGCTCATCGCCGAACTATGTTCGGTTCGACCTTACGGCGGATGATGGAGAATTTTGTTTCCCACCCGCCACCCACTTCATAGCCACCGTCGAAGACCCAACCAACACGCCTGGCCTCTGCTCCGAAGACATCGGCGGTCTGGGACGACGATGAGGGGCAGGGCCAGAGCTTACTATCCGCTAGACGTGGGACGACCACTTCCTGGTATGACGTGTGCATGGTAGACACACCCAACGACGATCTCGACGATGGCAAGGAGGATCCAGTCGAGGATAAACCTCCTGGTATACAGTCCGAACACCTGCGCCCCCCGCGCCACTCTCAGTCACGCCACTCAAGAGAAAACAATACTAGCACCGGAGGTGATAATACGCCGGACAACGAAGACCCTGTTGAGGCAGGATCCGAACAGGAGGACCAGGAAAGCGGGCAAGATAGCCCCGATGAACAGGTCATGTACGGAGACTCGGAGGATAGTAATTATCTTCCCCTCTCCGAGGAGGAGGAGAGCCTCGACAACGAAGAATTCATCGTGCCGGAGGAACCTCTTGAGCAGGAGCGCTTTAAACGCCGGCTAATGGCCACAACAAGGAATCTAAGAATAAAACAGTTGCAGCTTCAAGCAAGCCAAGATCTGCTCAATGATAAATGGACCGAGGTCCTAGCCGCCATAGAATACAACCCTAGTGGCCCGGACAAAAGCCACCCCAAGAACAGGTGGCTCCCTCCACATGATGGCAAGGCGTTGGAGCCCATTCCACCATTAAACAATGCGGCAGGTCGACCACAGTTTGGTCCGGATAAAGCAGCAGCCCAAGCAGAACAACATACTAACCAATACGGTCGTAAGAACAACACGGTTCGGGAAAACAATTGCGACATCCGCCAAAACTTAGTGGGTGGAACAGGAGAGACAAGATCGACGTACAGATCGAGGGGATATGCCCCGACCGGTGATGATGGTCAATCAGCCGGACTTAACCGAGCCAACCACGCCCGAGGCCGCCAACGGCATCCAACGGAGGTGCTTCACAGTGTGTCCCAACATAGAGGAGCCGCACACCCTCTTTGCTTCACCAATGAGGTAATGGAGCACAAATTTCTAGACGGGTTTAAACCCATCAACATCGCATCATACAACGGAACAACAAATCCCGCAGTATGGATTGGGGATTACCTCCTCCATATCCACCTAGCTTGTGGAGACGACCTTCATGCCATTAAATACCTGCCTCTCAAGCTTAAGGGGCCAGCGCGGTACTGGCTAAATAGTTTGCCGAAAAATTCTATTGGCAGCTGGGAAGATTTGGAAGACGCCTTTCGTGACAACTTCCAAGGAACATACGTCCGGCCATCCGATGCCGATGACTTAAGTCACATTGTCCAACAGCCCAGCGAGTTAGCCAGGGAACTCTGGACTAGGTTCTTAGTCAAAAAGAACCAAATTGTCGACTGTCCGGACGCAGAAGCCCTTGCGGCCTTCAAATATAGCGTCCGGGACGAATGGCTAGCACGTCACCTCGGCCAGGAAGGACCTAAAGCCATGACAGCCCTTACCGCTCTAATGACTCGCTTTTGTGCGGGAGAAGACAACTGGCTCGCTCGTAAAAGCAACAACGCCAGCGACCCGGGCACTTCTGAAATCCGAGACGGCAACGAAAAGCCACGACTAAACAAACACAACAGTCGCAGCAATAGTGAAAGACTACGCAACACAACGGTCAACGCCGGATTTCACAATCCGAAAACCGGTCAATGGAAGAAGCCATTTAAGGCAAACCAGGATGGACCATCCACCCTCGACAGGATATTGGACCGACCTTGTGAAATTCACGGCCACCCTGACAAGCCAGCTAATCACACCAACATAAACTGTTGGGTCTTTAAGTAGGCAGGCAAGCTTAACGCAGAACAGAATGGGAGGAGGCCACCAGGCGATGAAGACGACGGATCGGCTCGCCAGCCGAACACCAGGGGCCAGAAACAGTTTCCCTCCGATGTACGACCACTCCCGGAACGAAAGTAGCAGTTCGGCTTCCGCCACCCACCCGCTATACCGGCAAGATCCACACCACGCATACATCACTATGCGCTCAAGATACCATGGGCACCGGCGGAAGCACAATACGGGCAACCCTGCAAACATTCCCATAACGTTTTTAATCTGTTTTCCATATTTTTCTTTATTATCTCTTAAAAACAGGTGACCATCAGGACAATATCTAGTCGGACTCTATCGGAGTTCGGACCTGTACACTCACCTAAGAGGCTACTTTCATTAAGAACTCCCCTCCCAGAGGACGGGCGGCGCAGACGTGCGACAAGAGGTCCAAAATAGCTTTTTGTAGACCGCACTCATTATTTTGAGCCTGTACTATGCCCTTTTCCTCCGTTCCCGACCCCGAGCATGTCAAATAGCCGGGTTGTGGTTCTTCCTTTTATACGAATTTATCATTGGCATATTGCTCCACTCCCAGTAAACTTTATCCGAGCTAATCCTAAAAACTCTGTATACAATGAGTACGGCCGCAACGGCTGTGTTAAAAGACGCACCTTGGCATAACTTGCCAGGGGCTCGGTATGGGAACAAATGAGTCGCCAATAAAAGCCCGAACAGCTCTATAGCGTACTTCAGCGTCGCAAGTTTGGCCTTATATGCATCAGCTCCGAATCATTGTCTTTGGTCAATAGTTGGGTTGCCCGGCTCCTGTGCTTGCTACCCTACGTTCCGCTCTATCAGCTAGGGTAGTAAAGGGAGAACTACTACGATTGTGCCCTGGCTTTGACCGGATGAGCGCCTCAGTAGAGAAAGCCGAAAACTGACTGTCATGATGCAGCGAGAGCTGGTCAACCACTTGACGACTTATTCGAATCTTTAGCGATTCTCCGTGTTACACGAAGGATCTTTTTCAGATCAAAACATGTAAGGCACAATATTAGAATACGCCGCATACATACCAGGCACTACAAAAAAAAGACACATCCGTGACATTTTGGGCCGAGCGAATTTTTTTTCTGTCATACATATGACACTTCTATGACGATAATTGTGACAAAACCCGTATCATCATAGATGTGGTGGGCTCCTACTTCTACGACAAAAAATCATGACAAAAAATGGGCTTTTCGTCCTGGGCGGGCCGGAGACACAGCTGCATGACATTCTTTGGGCCGTCCATGACGGAAAAAACCGTGGTAGAAGCGAGGGCGAGGAAAATTTTGGGGAGTTCCCGGTTACAGTGGGAGGTCGGGGGCCGAGCGATGCGCGTTTCTCTCGTACACGTACGCGCGTGTGTGCGAGGCATTGGCTCTAACTGAACCCGAGCGAGGCGTTGGGCTCTAACTGAACCCGAGCGATTGCACTGCAGGCTACGCGTTACTGAACCCGAGCGATCGATCGATGGCTGTTAACTGAACCCGATCGAGCGATTCCTTCTCTACTGCTGCTAACTGAAGCCGATCGATGCTGCCTCTGGGATGAACAGTGAGCGTTGCGGGGGGGGGGGGGGGGGGTTGGATGAACAGTGAGCGGTGGCGCTGCCTCTGGATGAACAGGACCCCGTGGTGTGGTGGAGGGCTGGATGAACAGTAGACGGTGGAGGGGTGCCCGTGGAGGGGTGGTTGAACAGGACCCCGTGGTGTGGAGGGCTGGATGAACAGTAGGCGGTGGAGGGGTGCCCGTGGAGGGGTGGTTGAATAGTAGCCGGTGGAGTAGCGCGCGGTGGAGGCTGGATGAAAAGGAGCCCGTGGAGGCTGGAGGAGGTCGACGGTGGAGATGAACATTATCCCGTGGAGTCCCGTTTTGCGGTACGCCACACCCCTCCCGATGAACAGGACCGCCGTTTCGACCGTAGGAGGTCCGTTTCGTCCGTTTTGCGGTACGCCACACCCCTCCCGATCAACAGGACCCCCGTTTCGACCGTAGGAGGTCCGTTTCATCCGTTTTGCGGTACGCCACACCCCTCCCGATCAACAGGACCCCCGTTTCGACCGTAGGAGGTCCGTTTCCTCCATTTTGCGGTACGCCACACCCCCCGATCAACACCACCCCGTTCCGAACGTAGGAGGTCCGTTTCCTCCGTTGTGCGGTACGCCAGGCCTCATTTCCATCGCCTTTTCCGTCCAAGCCCTCCCGATGAACACGACCACGCATTTCGTTCCGACCCAGCCGGTTGGCTCCCACGCGTTCCGTTGCCTCCCGATGAACACGACGCATTCCGTTGCCTCCCCATGAACACGACGACGACGCTGTTTCTCCGTTCCGACCCAGCCATGTACACGAGCCCTGGCCGTACGTATGCGCGAGTAGGCGTTTGAGACCCCGCCCGTATGTACACATACGTGGCCGTATTTTCTTTCTTGCACCCTGGCCGCTGTACGTACGTGTACATGCTACATGTGCGCCTCTACTACGACACGTACGCGCCTCTACTACGACACGTGCGCGCCTCTACATCCACCAGTATATATGTACGTACACGTTCGCGACCAGAATGACGACACTACGTACGCTTCGACCAGGTGGGTGCCGACTGTCAGGCATTTCCTTGCCTGCGAAGATGTAGCTGGTGGGTCCCAGCAGTCAGGGGGCGAATCGTTTTTTTGCCCGGACGCACTTCCTTGCATGCGAAGATGTAGCTGGTGGGTCCCAGCATTCAGGGGGAAACGTTTTTTTTCGTGAAATACAGTGGCCCGTCCGGTGGGTCCCAGCTGTCAGGTGGAGGAATCATTATTTTCCGCGTAATAAGGAGGCACTTCCTTGCTGCGGCCGTGGACCCAGCTGTCAGCCTCTCCACGTACAGTCCACGTCCGATGGAAGTCATTCCTTGACCACGTTGACCACGCCGCGCCGAGAGCAGCAGGGCGGTGGACGACGGCGAGGCCTAGGAAGGGGACGACGGGGAGCCGGGGAAGATGCGGCAGTGGAAGCCCGCGCGGAGAGGAGTACGAGGGTTCACTGGTTCGGCTGCGGTGTGAGGCTGCCGTCGCCGCAGGGCCTAGCCAGCGGTGGGAATAGTAGGGGGCGGTGAGGCCTCCGCGGCAGCACAGCCAGCCACGGGAGGTAGGAGCATGCGGCACGACCGGCGCTGCTTTGGGCGGCTGGAGCAAGAAGACCAGAGGTTGAAGAAGCACTACGGCCGTTGGATGGACATCGTACGGTCACTGGAGCTAGAATCGTTCATATTGACTAAAGTTGACAAAGGCCCCCGTCCCAGTCAACTTAGTAGGCCCACAAGTCAGCCTCCCACCATGGTGGGTCCCAGCTAGCAGGGGGAGTATTCATTTTTTTGTGCGTAATAAGGATGTACTTCCTTGCGTGCGAAGATATAACTGGTGGGTCCGAGCTGTCAGCGGCAGTAACGTTTTTTTCGCGAAATACAGAGGCCCTTTCGATGGGTCCCTGATGTCAGTTGGAGGAATCATTATTTTGCGCGTAATAAGGAGGCATTTCCTTGCGTGCGGCAGTGGACCCAGCTGTTGGCCTCTCCATGTACAATCCACTTCAGATGCATGTCGGTCGTTGACCATGTTGACCAGGCCGCGCTGAGAGCACCAGGGCGGTGGACGATGGCGAGTCCTAGGAAGGGAACGACATGGAGGCGGGGAAGACTCGGCAGTTGTTTCCCACGCGGAGGGGAGTACGACTGTACGAGGGTTTACTGGTTCGTCTGCCGTCGCCGGAGAATAACAGCAGGTGTGGGTGAGTAGAGGGATGGCTAGGCCAGCGATGGGAGTACGGTGGGGCGGTGAGGCCTGCGCGGTAGCAGAGCCGGCTGCGGGGAGGAGGGACCAGGCAGTCCCGCCGGCGCTTGTTTGAGCGGCTGGAGCAGGAAGAGCAGAGATTGAAGAAGCACGACGGTCGTTGGATGGCCATCCAACAGTCACTGCTTGTACGTCAACCTTTTTTTAGGAAAGCCTCAAATCTGTGGAAAACAGCATACAGCCCATCTGCCATTATTTCTAATAATTTACACCCCATTTGCTAATTATTAAGGTTTTTTTTGGAGCCCATATTCTTTTTGTTAGCATTACAGCCCATATTGTGGCCACGGTTAAAAATTATACGAAATTTTGCATATTTCGGTGCGGTCCGAACTGTTTTTAATCCCGAAATTTCGACTCACATTCAAACTAATTTTAAAAATAAATGTATATCAATATAAAATCCAACAAATTCTCCACGCATAAGAATTAATGTAATTTAAAATCTCAAAATGAAAAAAAGATATTTGAAACTAATTGCCGGTTTGATGTGTTTTAAAAATGTACAACCCATTTCTCATTACTGATGGGCCATTTTCTCGGCCAGCCGAATGAAAGCTCTCCTCGTCTTGAAAGATTTGCAGCTCGACAGGCCTAACAAAGCGACTTACTTGGCAAATCACAAAAAAACTGGGCTGTGGCTGTGGACCCAGCTGTCAGCCTCTCCACGTACAGTACTCTTCCGATGGAAGTCGTTCCTTGACCATGTTGACCATGCCGCGCGGAGAGCACTACGGCGGTGGACGACGGCGAGGCCTAGGAAGGGGACGACGCGGAGGGAAGACAAGGCAGTGGAAGCCCGCGCGGAGAGGAGTACGAGGGTTCACTGGTTCAGCTGCGGTGTGAGGCTGCCGTCGCCGCAGGGCCTAGCCAGCGGTGGGAATAGTAGGGGGCGGTGAGGCCTCCGCGGCAGCACAGCCAGCCACGGGAGGCAGGAGCATGCGGCACGACCGGCGCTGCTTTGGGCGGCTGGAGCAAGAAGACCAGAGGTTGAAGAAGCACTACGGCCGTTGGATGGACATCGTACGGTCACTGGAGCTAGAATCGTTCATATTGACTAAAGTTGACAAAGGCCCCCGTCCCAGTCAACTTAGTAGGCCCACAAGTCAGCCTCCCACCATGGTGGGTCCCAGCTAGCAGGGGGAGTATTCATTTTTTTTGTGCGTCATAAGGAGGCACTTCCTTGCGTGCCAAGATATAGCTGGTGGGTCCGAGCTGTCAGCGGCGGTAACGTTTTTTCGTGAAATACAGAGGCCCTTTCGGTGGGTCCCTGATGTCAGGTGGAGGAATCATTATTTTGCGCGTAATAAGGAGGCATTTCCTTGCGTGCGGCCGTGGACCCAGCTGTCGGCCTCTCCACGTACAGTCCACTTCAGATGCATGTCGGTCGTTGACCACCTTGACCAGGCCGCGCCGAGAGCACCAGGGCGGTGGACGATGGCGAGGCCTAGGAAGGGAACGACATGGAGGCAGGGAAGACTCGGCAGTTGTTTCCCACGCGGAGGGGAGTATGACTGTACGAGGGTTTACTAGTTTGTCTGCCGTCGCCGGAGAATAACAGCAGGTGTGGGTGAGTAGAGGGATGGCTAGGCCAGATATGGGAGTACGGTGGGGCTGTGAGGCCTGCGCGGCAGCAGAGCCGGCCGCGGGGAGGAGGGAGTAGGCCTAGACGGGGCAGCCCAAAACCACGTCCAACACTTGCCAAAACTTCGTCCCTCGTTTTCTCTGTGTTTCGCACACTCGACATTGTGTGGGCATTTTGACTGTGCATCATATGAAGATGTGCTATGCATGAATGTTGATCAACATGATGTTAACTGGCTGGTAGTTCCATTTTCGACCATGAATAAAACTTCCAACATGATGTTAACCCTGTTTGAAAAGGCCGTGTTAATATAAATGCTCTGCCTCTGAAAGTTGCAGTTTCTTATCTGAAACTGAACTTGCAGTTTCTTATCTGAAACTGAAACTTGCAGTTTCTTCTCTGAGAATCACATTGTCTGCACTTTTATACTCCTATGAAACTACATTTTTTAAGTGCTAAAAATAGATCTCTAGAATTCATAAAATACTTCATATGCTCAATACTGCAAATCTGAAATTCAAAAGACATTCATATCTGAAAGTACTCTCAAAATACACAACACAAAACACAATTCAGAACCTGCAAATACTGACAACCCTAAGCTCATCCTGACAATTCACAACCTGCCCGACTATTGGGCTGGGGGGCAGCCCCCTCCTATTCCTTGGCGGCAGACAGCCGCCCCGTGAGACGATGTGAACGGCGAGGGAGACGATGGCAGGGAAGCATCGTCGGGCCAACTAGTTTTCTCCTCTTGCAGTTGGGTTCGGTCGACGAAGACTCCACCAGCTCGCTCTGGCAGGACACCCTCACAAACGGCACCCTGTAGATGCTCGATCCTTCAATCTCTGGTGGATGCTCCATCTGGGATCGATACTCCCACCACCGCTCCCTCACAATCGGATTCGGTGAATCTGTTTGCTCCATGACCCAGAGGAGCAACTCTATGTAATCCGGCGCGACTCCCTCTGGGAGTATCGCTGCCTTTTCGCTCTGTTGCAGATATTTGGCCATGGATGTCGCCGTCGCCGCTAGTTGGTCCTTGTTGTCAAACCAAGACTGTATCTCCAACATCCTAGCTAGCTTCACAGGGTCGCCTTCTGCGATCCTCACGTATCGGTTGTACTCCTCCATCGATCTACTTCTCCACAGCACCTTCACTCGCCGGCGGTGGTTTTTGAATGGAAGAGGAGAGGAGCAGCGCTGGTTTTGGATTAGAACAGGAGAGGAGCGACGCTGGTTTTGGACTGGAACAGGAGAGGAGGGGCGGTGGTTTTGAAATGGAAGAGGAGAGGAGCGGCGCTGCATTTAGATTGGAACAGAAGAGGAGCGGCGGTGGTTTAAGAGGAGAAGAGCGGAAGAGCGGCGCTGGTCTTGGAAGTATTTTTTTGTTGTTTGGCGTAGGTCAAAGGTTGACCACGTACTGTATTTGACAAGCAAAACGTGAATGCATGTCACCAAAAATTGTATCGTTTGGTTCGTATCTGAATGTACTTTCAAATTATATTATTTTTGCAACGTATAACATATATTTTATGTGCGAAAATCATGGTCAATTATGACCCAGAATAAAAGGGAGACTAGTTAATGTGGGGTCGCTTTCTTAATTGAAGGGTAAATTGATTTTGATTTTGATCAAGTCACAGCGCGCCGACGCTCTCGTCCAATCCTAAATCGCTGCCGCACGCTCCTCTCCCTCTTCTCCAATGCAAAACCACCTCCTCTCCTCTCCATCATCTCCATTCCAAAACCACCGTCTCGCCTCTCCTTCTTCTGATCTTCTCCATTGCAAAACCACCTCCTCTCCTCTCCATCATCTCCATTCCAAAACCACCATCTCGCCTCTCCCTCTTCTGATCTTCTCCATTGCAAAACCACCTCCTCTCCTCTCCATCATATCCATTCCAAAACCACCATCTCGCCTCTCCCTCTTCTCTATTGCAAGACCACCGTCTCTCCTCCCACCTTCCAAAGCTAGCACCGGACCACTCAGAAGGACATCTATGGAGAGGATGCAGCAGCGAATCAGCAGATCGCCGGCGGCGACCAGGAAAAGTTAGTCAGGTTGAAGGAGATCCGTAGTTGGTTTGATAATGAGTGGGAGATTTCGAGGACGGTGTGGGCCATGCGGCAATGTATGCGAAAGAGCGAGACGACGGCGATGAGGGCGGCGATGTACATGTACTCCTCGGCGGCAGTCACGCCGCAGTCCTCCGAGTTCATCGAGTATCTCCTCTAGGCGATGGAGCAGACAGATTCGCCCGAGGCGACAGTCAGGCGAAGGTGGTGGGCATACAGGTCGAAGGTCGAGCACCCAGAGGATAACGAATCGATCGAGTATGGTGTGCCGTTCGTGAGGGTGCAGAGCCAGCCGGAGCCACAGGAGTATCCGTTCTCCCACCGCAAGAGGAGGCCGGATGGCGCGACGTCGCTTCCCCGCCGTTCTCCACGGTTCCCTTGACGCTCGCCTCGTTTCAACGGCGGCGGTAGGGTTTAAGGTAAGCTTCGCACTAACCTAATCTTCCACCTGCTCATGCTTACAATCAATGTGACAGCTAATGAAAATCATGCTTACAATCAGTCTCCGAGTACTACGCGAATCACCCTAAAATAGCTCTGGACCTTTGGGTCAAAGTTGTGACACAGTGTACAAATAAAGAAAAATAGATTGGTGCTTCTTTCAGAAAAGAGTACTCCCTAGAAAACTGCCAATATAAGCTACTAGTATTTGGTTAGATGATTTGCTGCCGAGAAAGACCGTCCACAGAGAGCGCCACACATCCCACTAGTGGTGGTGGTGGATGCCAATGCGTGCATGCAGCATGGTTGTTGTCGGTAATTTTTACTTGGCACACCTCGCACTCTGCATATATGCCGGTTCCATATGTACATTTGTGCAGTTTCACCAAAATGCAGCTGAATAACCCTGTTGACACAGATAATGAAAAAGCGTGATTACATTATAGTGGCACTAGTTGATGAAACACACAAAATAAATAGAAGAAAATATTGCGATAGTATCATAGTATGCCATGCTGCGAGGGCGAGATGGGCCCTGCGACGCCTCATACGGTAGGCCTCATACTGGACATCGTCCCAAGTCTCCCAGATACACCTTCTGCCAGTGATGAACATCAGTGTACAGCGGTAGTACAAGGAGGCGCCTTGAGACATTCAAATCTCTATTTTTGTACATATCAACTAAAATTAAGCACCCCAGTTTGCAGAAACGCTTAAACATTAACAATGGGACTAGTTGATGAAACATACATTAACAAAGAGAAGCACTTTCTTTATCTACATTGGAAATGAAATGATAGAGATGACACTCGCTCTATTTTAACTGTATTATTACTTCATTTTATCAATGACACTAGGGTCGAGCAAGTGGCAAACGAGGTGTACCATGCGTCGCAAGGATGGTGGCTGGGGGTGCTTAGACTGGGATGCTGAAGCTGGCTCTTTCAGTCACCAACATGGATGATTCAATTCATGGGACCTTTTGGTGCAGTTCACCTAAAATGGAGCAATGTCCCGTGAGCTAGCAACTTCTTCTTCAATTTTTTTTAAGAAAAGGGCTCCAGCCCCTGTTCAATTTCCATCAGAAAACGAAATGCACAGAGCTTCTTCTTCATTAGTTGCAATAAAATTGAGCAACATCAAGGTTGGTTGTGAAGCTCCTGGAATGCTCAACTATAATTTGGATATCATTTGTGCAGTTCAACTAAGATCGAGCGTGAAATGTATATCTCTGTTTGCACAAAAAAGGTGGAAAGGAGGGTGACTAACAAGTGATGAAACATGCATCAAATGAAAAGAAGCATGTTCCTTATCTGAATGGCAATCCTACAAGGACAGTAGCAATTTCTAAAGCACTGGCATTGCTAGATATTAGTGTGGGCATTAGGATTAACTATGACAACCGTTAAATACGACATTACTTTGGGCACAGGAGAGTAGGCGGACCAGGACAGTTGCATTTCTAACGAAAAGAACCAACTTATCTTAATGGGAAATTTTAGCAGGACATGTAAAGAAGTGCCATTGATTCATATTACTGGAGGCATTACATTGAAAACAACATTGGTTTAACGTGTCCTTACTTTTAATAGTGCGACTGCTACATTTTACCAGTGGCATTACATAAGAGTGGCTCGGGGCAACAAACATCAGAACAGGATATCTGGGTTGGTCCCATTTTTGTTCGGTATAGCCACCTTATACTGTGTGAGGCTAGCAAATCTAGTGCTGGACTTACTCTGTTGACTTGTCCCCCAGTCCCCACTTTCTTTCCTTTTTCAACCAATAGATCGGGTTTATATTGAGTTTGTACTGCGTTTCCCTTTATTTCCCTATTAGACCTAGAGACCAGTTGGATAGCCAGTCTCTACTACTTTTCGCCCCCATTATTTCCTCTTTCGACCAAGTCCTAGATTCAGGTAACAAATCCTCCCCCACCCCCACCCCCTTTCTTCCTTGTTTGAACCAAGTAGTACTAGATTCGAGTGCATGAACTAGTTTTGCCTCTTAAACGTAAAAAATAGGTGGTTTTCGAACAGCTGATCGATCCTATCTACGAGGGGGCCTGAGAAATAGTAAAAGATACAAATGCGGCGACGTCAGGAGCTCGGGAAGTAGAGCAAGGCCGGTTTCGAAGGAAGTTATACCTGATGGTCGCCGGGATGTCGCTAGGTGGGCGGCGGGAGGCCGGATCTGCCCACACTATGGCAGCGAGGAAGAAGGGGTCGGAGGCCCTCCAGCGGTGCTTGGGAGAGAACGGCAAGGCAGGCTGATCGGGACTCGCCCAGCAGTGGGTAAGAGCCGTCGCCGAGGACGACCGCGTGAATGTTGCACCTTCTCACCTTCCCCGGCGGAGAGGATCCGGCTGGATCTGTGACCAGCGGTGAGCAGAGAGAGAGAGTGTGTGGCCACCACTGTCGTGTTTAGATCTGGAGAGGCCGAGACAGTGTGAAGAGAGCAACACTAGCAAGCAAGCGCAGAGGCTCCTGCCTATATAGTGGAGTAGTACTAGTTTTCTTTTGTCTACCGGAGCCAGCTTGACATCGTCAATGACTGTCGAGAAGTCTTCATGCACGTGGCCCGGAGGCGCAGTTGTCGTCATTTTGATCTGAAGCGCCGGATTATAACATATAACACGAAAAATGCCACATGACAAGAAATCATAACCTCACTGCCCAAAGGAGACAACATGAATCCCGACGGACAAACTAGACGAGGAACAAAGCTCAAATTAAAGATAAACTCGTAGAAAAGGGGTCCGTCGATAGATGTCCTAATTAACATAGCCGGCTTGACCTAGATGGCAGCCAAGTAGTCACTGTTCGTGCATGTGCCCCCAATGACTAGCCCAACTCAGTTGTCGCTGTTTAACCCTCGCAGTGATCCGAAGCACATGACACCTAATTTTGCGAGATGACTAGAACCCTTTTTTAGATTTCTCACCACAACTACAGCCATGTACAACACAGCCTGCACGATATGTAGACGATAGCCAATCTAGGCGTGTCTGCTGGAGTCTAGTCACATGCATGGACGAACTGATCTTCCGTGTCTTGCAGGGATCGTCCAGGCACCAACGTAGTACAACACTTCTCTAGTACTATCGCTCGTCTCCCTCTTCTATTAAGTCACCCGACTTGCGGGGCCGGGGAGTGTGCCTATGGTTGGTTCTCAATTGCCGTCCCACATGTGTGTGCAAACGCAATATGACGCGCGTTCCATTCGGAGAGCAGCATGCCAGACCGACCGACCGTCTGGGGTGCGACGCGAACGCGACGGGCGTGCTGTATACTCCGTACATGTGTACCGCCGTTTTCTAGATGCTTTGCTCCATGGCGCGGGCGCAATCCATGGGTACAAAATTAGTATATTGTATACTATTTAAAAGTCGAGGGCGGGGCTTTTCCTGCGCAGTAGGTGGGGCAGTTCCGCCTAGTCGGTTCGACAGAGACGCGAGAAGACGAGGGAGTAGGCTGCTGCAAACGTAGGGCTGTGTGATTTGACAGCGAGTTACTGCTGGACAGGTGGGGCCCCGTGATTTGACTTGCCATTATCATTTTAACTGCGGCGCTACGACCGGCATGAGTCTCCTGATTCCTGACCACCTCCATACAGGTGCCTCTCCCAATGCTCCAGCATGTAGTAGAGGCTGGCTCTTGCATGAGAGCCCACTTCTCCACTTTTTCCTTGCCTCTCTTTCCTCCACATATGCAAAAATGCCATGTAAAGTGCACTATTGTACTTACTTTTACTTGCTCCTACAGGTGCTTAAGCTTGCCACATAGGCATAAAGTCTGATGTGGCAAGTTAATCAAGAAGAGAGAGACTAGTTTGGTGACCCAAGGAAGAAACGGTGCTAAGCGCGTGTACCTAGGTGAAAAGACAATTTTGAGTCTATAGCTAATTAAATGAAGCAAACTTAGCAACACCATTTCATTGGAAGAGGTCACTCCTTGGCAAATGCAATAAATACTAGTACTCCCTGTGTCCCATAATATAAGAACGTTTTTGGCACTACACTAGTGTCAAAAACGTTCTTATATTATGGGACGGAGGGAGTACGAAGAAAGAGATAGAGAGGAGAAAAAAAATTACACTTCTAGCCAACCTTATAGCCAACCTTGTTGTAGTATGAGTGACTAAGTGATGACTATGTATGACATGCCAACATCAGATAGCCTAACACACCATGTTAAATCTCCAAGGGCGCGACCGCGCGAGCGACGCGACGGTCGTGGTAGGCGCGACCATGATACGGGCTGCTGGCAGCCCTTGGATCTGAGATCAAACGGTCGCATGCCAAGTTGCTGAAAATTTGCAGAATAACCCTCTAGGATAGGATATTCACCCATAGGTCTAGAATCACGCCATGCAACCGTTCGATCTCAGATCCAAGGGCTCTCGGAAGTCCGTATCATGGGAGAATGGAAAGCCACTACCCTGCCATTCGTAGGCTGGCAGTTCGCTCCTACTCGTCCCCGCACGTCCTTCAATACTACGGCGGTTCGCTCCTAGTCGTCCCGTCCATTCACATTACGGCAGTTCCACTAATCCTAACCCTCCTCCCAAATCCATGGCGTCCCAAATCTCCACGATCGGTGGTGAGCACAAGGTTAGAACCATCACCGGCGATGAGTTCGACGTCATCTACACCCGTTCTTCCGCGACGGTGAAAGGATGCCTTTCTCACTTCAGATGCATGTTCGAAGACTCAGATGATGAGTGGGTCGCTGGGCTAGATGCTGAGTACACCACAGTCCTGGGACGAGAGAAGGATCTAAAGGACGAAGAGAGGAAGAAGCCCGCCGTGATCCAGGTTTGCGTGCATGACTTATGCTTGGTCTACCACATATGCCATGCCGACGTTGAGTGCCAGGATTTTAAGGACTTCCTCGAGAGCAACCTAGTCAAATTCGTTACTATAGACTTTGGTAACGACAAAGAAGTCCTGCGTCGGATATGCCTCGTTGTAGGCAACACCTTCGACCTCTAGAAGAATCGGCTGGTGTCCTCTCGTCAGCCTTCAATGCTGACCCTGGCAGGAGCCATGGTTCATCCTTCATACGGTAAACTGGAGAAACCTCCATACACGTTTCATCGTCATGCATGGCAGCGGAATGTACTAGATATAGACCACATCCACTACGCTGCAATGGATGGCTACCTTTGCTTCAATATCTACAAGGGTTGGATGAAGAGCAACAACCAAGTGTGCGGTTCAAGCAAAGAAGTATCGGCCAAGAGGAAGAGGGACAAGGACGAAGTCAAGGACGTGGACGAGGACTCCGAGTAAGGTGGCAGTGTCGTTGCTCATGGTGGTTCTAATGCAGTGTCTACCGGAATAGTTGCAAAGTTTAATTTCAGGTGTGCTTAATTTAATTTGAGGGGTGTGTTGTGCTGAGCCCCCAGCAGAACTATGTTATGCTTCTTCTCGTTACTTTAACTCTTCAGTACGTACATACTAGTATTTCTTACATTTCATCTTTTAGTTGGCATAGTACTACCACTCGTTTCTTCACATTATATACGTACAATATATATGGCCAACATCATATAGCCAGCAGTTTAGTTGTCAAAGAATTTCAGGGTGCTTAGTTTTGTCAAAGAATTCCAGGATGCTTAGAGGGTGCTTGGATCCAAGGGACTTATTTTAGTCTGACTAAAAATAGTCTCTTTAAGAGGCTAAAGTTCCAAGCACCCCTGACTAAAGAGGGGCTAAAACTAGTCTTGAGACTAAAATTTTTTAGTCAGGGGTACCCCTACTAAAATGTGGATTAGTCCTCTCTCTACTCATTTAACTCCTCTCCTTTAACACAGGCGAGTTCTGGATTGGAGGGTTTGGAGGATAATAAATGCTCATTAACTTGATTTTAGCCTTTTTAGTATTTGGATCCAAGCATGGGTGAGGCTAGCATGTTTTAGTCCCACTACTTTTAGTCATGGGACTAAAACGTATCCAAGCACCCTCTTAGTTTTATTTGAGGGGTGGGTTGTGCTGGACACCATTATTGTGACTAGCCTTTTTAATAGTACTATATGCATAATTTGGCGACGAGCGCTCTCTATATGTACCACCTTTTTTTTAATTTCAAGTTTTGCTCCATGGTGCAATCCATCGATACTACTGTTGTACAAAAGTATACATTTTTTAAAAGGCTAGAGGGCGGGGCAGTCTAGCTTGGTCGGTTTCACAAGAGCCGAGGGCCTTTGTGATTTGACGGCTCATTACTGCTGGAAGGCGGGGCCTTGTGAGTTGACTGCTCGTATAAATGCGCTGACGACCTGATCGAGGAGGAGCAAAGAACCGTGCGGTATACTCAAGTTTTCCACTGGAGTAGTACTGCGACGGAGGAGCACGAAACACGACAGCCCAGTGCCATATGGCGATAAAAAATGATCTAATTTGCTAGTCATCTCATTGTTAGCATTGTTCTATTCATTCCCTCAAAAAAACATTGTTCTATTCATGCCTCACAGAGAACGTGACACGTGCGGCGAAACACCCGAAGCAAAAGATGAAACACAGGAGCAAAAGAAGAAGGAAGATTATCACCCCAAATGATCTAATTCACCGCAGAGTCGTAACTGCTTCTTCATCGCCTCCACGACCTCTATCTCCTTGCGCGTCTCCTCCGCCATCTTCTTCATTTTGTCCATGACGCGGGATTTCTCGACGCGAGCCTTCATCATCTGTTCCACGGCCGCATTACGTACCTTGACAGCAGCCGGGTGCTCGATGCGGAGCTTCGCCAACTCCTCCTTCTGTTCCATGACGAGGGCCTGTAGCATCTTCATCGAGGAACTACTATTCTCATGCAGCTTCTTCCAGCCGGCGTTCTTCTCCTTCAACAGGTCGATCTCGTGGCAGAGCTTCGCCTTGTCCTCCTGAAGTCGCAGGATTTCGCCGGTCGCCTTCTTCTCCGAGGCAATGCTCTTCTTCAGCAGAATCACCAAGCCGGCGGTCAACTCCCCCTGCTGATTGAGCTCAGCGGGCATGTCGTCGAGGCTCTCCTTCAACAACTCCATCAAGCCTTGGATGAACTCCTTCTGCTTATTGAGCTGATCGGGCATGCCGTCGAGGGATAACGACTCCAGCTCCGCCGGCTCGGCATGTTTGCCTCCGCGGCTAGGGCGCTCCTGGGAGCCATCGCCTGCTCGTGAGAGATCTTTCGAGGTCTCTGCGTGGCGGTGAGCCCTCTCTTTTTTTCCGCAGCCTTGGTTGCCGCTCCCTTGTTACGAGTAGTTCTCGACCTAGAGCTCTGCTCACCGGCCATGGCAACGACGGACGAAGAAGAAGCACTTATGAGGAGGAAAGGTAGAGTAATTTTCGGTTAGGTAGTTCCCCTTTTTATAACCTAAGTACTAGCACTAGTACTAATACCTGCATAGTGGGAACATGTTCAGGTTTGGTACGTACTAGTATGTAACGCCCACGATGCGGCTATATCTCCCACGTGTCGAGGCACGACTTAGAGGCATAACCGCATAGTGGTTTTGTCGCAAGAAGGGTCATCTTCACACAATCCCATCTAATGAACAAGAATGGGATAAAGAGTTGGCTTACAATCGCCACTTCACACAATACATGAATATAAATCATACATCATCCAAAATACAAACATATAGACCGACTACGGTCAAAATCCAGATGAAAATAAGACAACCCCAAATGCTAGATCCCCGATCGTCCCAACTGGGCCCCACTACTGATCATCAGGAAAAGACACATAGTAACGACCACGTTCCTCGTCGAACTCCCACTTGAGATCGACCCCATCGTCTGCACTGGCATCGTCGGCACCTGCAACTGTTTTGGTAGAATTTGTGAGTCACGGGGACTCAGCAATCTCACACCCGCGAGATCAATACTATTTAAGCTTATAGGAAAGGAAGGTGTAGTGAGGTGGAGCTGCAGCGGCAAAAGCATATATGGTGGCTAACTTGCGCAAATGAGAGCGAGAAGAGAAGCAACGGAACGGACGTCATCTAGCAATGACCAAGAAGTGATCCTGAACTCCTACTTACGTCGTACATAACACAGACCGTGTTCACTTCCCGGACTCCGCCGAGAAGAGACCATCACGGCTACACACGCAGTTGATGTATTTTAATTGGGTCAAGTGACAAGTTTTCTACAACCGGACATTAACAAATTCCCATCTGCCTCATAACCGCGGGCACGGATTTCGAAAGATAATACCCTGCAGGGGTGTCCCAACTTAGCCCATCATAAGCTCTCACGGTCAATGAAGGATAAACCTTCTCCCGGAAAGACCCGATCAGTCTCGGAATCCCGGTTTACAAGACATTTCGACAATGGTAAAACAAGACCAGCAAAGCCGCCCGAATGTGCCGACAAATCCCGATAGGAGCTGCACATATCTCGTTCTCAGGGCACACCGGATGAACACTACGTACAACTAAAACCAATCCTCGAGTTTCCCCAAGGTGGCGCTGCAAGTGGCTCTAGTTTGGACCAGCACTCAGAGGAACACTGGCCCGGGGGTTTAAATAAAGATGACCCTCGGGCTCGCGAAAACCCGGGGGAAAAGGCTTAGGCGGCAAATGGTAAAACCAAAGTTGGGCCTTGCTGGAGGAGTTTTATTCAAGGCGAACTGTCAAGGGGGTCCCATAAATCACCCGACCGCGTAAGGAACGCAAACTCAAGGAACATAATCCCGGTATAACAGTAACTAGGGCGACAAGAGTGGAACAAAACACCAGGCATAAGGCCGAGCCTTCCACCCTTTACCAAAATATATAGATGCATTAATTAAATAAGAGATATTGTGATATCCCAACATATCCATGTTCCGACATGGAACAAACTTCAACTTCACCTGCAACTAGCAACGCTATAAGAGGGGCTGAGCAAAAGCGGTAACTTAGCCAAACAACGGTTTGCTAGGAAAGGATGGTTAGAGGCTGACATGGCTAAAATGGGAGACATGATATAGCAAGTGATAGGTAGCGTAGCATGGCAATAGAGCGAACAACTAGCAAAGCAAAGATAGAAGTGATTTCGAGGGGTGGTCATCTTGCCTGCAAGGTTCTCAGAGTTGTCGAAAGCTTGATCCTCGTAAGCGTACTCCACAGGTTCCTCGTTCACGAACTCATCTCCCGGCTCTACCCAAGACAAGAACACAAACAAACAGAACCACAATCAACCACGAGAAATGCACAAGCAACATGATGCAAAACATGTATGATATGCAAGATATGATATGCGATGCATATGCGTGCTCCGGGAGGAAAAAGATGAACAAGGCAGTAACTTGGCAAACCAAGAATGCCACTGGAAAGATGAGATGATTTCGGTCGAAATCGATATAAAGATCACCGGAATCGGATGCACGGTTTGCAAATGGCAAGCAAAACAAGAATGACACGAATCTGCGATTAACAGCATGATAGCACTTACAATCCGAGCAGGCTTTCGAATGTGATGGGAACAAGGTAAAGATTAATTGATGGTTTTGGTTTTGAGGCCCGAAACGGCTCCCGATGTGTTTAGCGGAACATAAATTTCAAGTACTACACTGCTCAAATGCGTAAATATTATGTTACTGTCAAAACTTGGCACAAAATACGAAGGAGACCAATGGAAGTACTACTAGCAACCCACGATTTAACTACTCGCATGCGCGCAGTGGAGTAATAATGTCTTTCTTCGGCCCTCACGTCCACTCAATTTGCATGCGCTGTATTAATTGACCATCAATGAAGTGAACGACTTTACACGCGTCAAATTATCACATGGGGTGGATCTTGGTACAAAATTGCGTCCGCCCGTGTACCCGCGTGTGCGTGCGAGGGAATGAGTGCGTGCGTGGCGTGCATGCACATCTTCGCTTTGTGCATGTGCCGCCAGTATGGCTCAGGGAGGACGAGTACATTCTTCTGGAACCAGCAGCACGTCACTGTGTTCAATCCACGCAAGGAGGTCGCGACAACGCCTCCACATGTGCCACGTGGCTTCATGAACTATAAGACAGACACTGTGTAGCGTGCCATTGGTATTCTAATTTACGTGTTTTGCACATACTCGAAGTACTAATAAGGTACATGTGCATTGCACACATCAGATTTTGCAACCAAATTATGAATAAATACCACACTATAGCATGTAAGCTCTGAGTCATATATGCCTGATGTAGCCCTTCGTTTAATTCTTATAGTTCATCTCATTCAAAATCAATTAGTTTTTATAAAAAAGCTAAGAACGCGGGAATAGGAAAAACATGGGATTATAGTGGAATGTCGTCTTGAATCCTACAGGATTGTACGAGTGTTTGATTGTGCATAGAAAAAACGCAGAATTCTTTCCAAGAGGTTTGAGTGGATGGGATGTTTCCTATGAAATCTAGTGCAAATGAATCATATGGAAAAATTCCTATGGTTTACCATCCTACGAATCAAACAACCAAGATAGGAAAAATTCCTAATGATTAGAATCCTCCAAAATTCCTTTGAGAATCCTTTGAATCAAAGAAGCTCTTAATCTATTTTATGATTCATGGAATTGTGCGTTGTAAAACATAAAGTAAAAACAAATAATGGCAATTCAACTAGAAAAAATGTTTGGGCAGTTATGATACGGAAGATTCTAGAACAAAAGAGAACCACTGTTGTTTTGAGGTTTGTGCATTATGCTTAAGTTCAACCATGGAGTCTGCTAGATTGTACATGTGGCAAAATCCGGTGCGGGGGGGGGGGGGGGGGTAGAAGATGGTGCGAGGGGCCGAGTGGATGGAGACTATGAAGGAATGCACAAGTGCGAGATCGATATTTAGAGAGAGGGGGCGAACACGTGTGCTGTTGCGCGCAGTGGCGGAGCCATGGAAAATAAATGAGCTAGGGGGCCAAGCATTGCTAATCCTTTACGAGGAGGGTCAATTCATGAACTTAAACCATTTTTAGCAGCAATTGTCTAATGATCACATTCATATTAGCGTCGATATATAGTGATGTTAGGGGGGAGGGGGGCCGGGCCCTTACTGCCCCTGTCTTCGCCATTGTGCACGCGTCTGAGAGATGAAGCGGAAGGCATGGATGATGAGAGGGGGACGTTGGATATATAATTAATGTGGGTGTATTAGCTATATATGTTAATCCTATATAGAGAGGTATAGATTGATCGATGTGGACGTGGGAAAGAGGGTGAGACCTCACTGGATATATCGATTGATCGGTTTGTGTGGAAAACTATGAAAGACCTAGCTATACACACACATACATAGAGGAACATTGATCGTTGCGCATGCACGCGTGAGAGATAAAGAATGCCCGATATGATGGAGAGGGGGATGTGTGTGGGTGTGTGCCTTCATGGGAGGCCGACCTGAAGAAAAAGATTGTATGCGTGCGATGGATAATGCCGACTGGTAGTGTGTGTGCATGCATGCACGAGAGAAAGTTAGTGGTACAATTATAAAGAGAAGACTATTGTGTGGGTGTAAAATAATAGGTGAGGTCATAATTAATGTAAAGTTGAATTCAAATATTTGAATAAGAGATCCTGATGTTTGAAACCCATGCATGCATGAATATAACGGAGATCTGCGCGGTGTGGTTTGGAAACGAGCATGTTGTAATGTATACACATTGAACAAGGTCAGACTGATTTGAATTTGAGATACCGATGGCAGACATCATTTGGCCACGTCGCATCCGTGCATGGACACACTATTCTAATTGGAGATGATGGGCGGCTTTCGCATCACATATCTATATCTATACCCCTATATATATATATATTATATTTTATATTTTTTATATTGTGTGCCGGTAACCTTAACTTTGAAAGATGGTCGTTGGATGAGGCGAATCCGATGGTCCAAAGATGGCAAATTTGAGCACTACTGGCCGTTGGATATCATTTAGATTCCACCAGATTTCGCCACATGTATAATCTAGAAGACTCCATGGTTGAACGTAAGCATAATGCACAAACATCAAAACACGAGCACTTCTTATTTGTTCTAGAATCTTCCGTATCAGAATTGCCCAAATGTTTTTCTACATGATTTGCCATTATTTGTTTTTACTTTATGCCTTACGACGCACAATTCCATGAATCTTAAAATAGATTAGCTTTCTTATAAAAACTAGATGATTTTGAATGAAATGAACTATAAGAATTAAAACATCTACATCATGCATATATGACTCAAAGCTTGCATGCTATAATGTGGTATTTATTCATAATTTGGTTGCCAAATCTCATGCGTGCAATGCACGTGTACCTTACTCTAGTCTAAATGGTGTTTGTGTGTGTTGTGCGTGTTGAGGTGCAAATTGTCTTTTTTTGGGTACACGTTAAGCTTGTTCTTCCGAAATTTCAAGCCGCGCCTTGTTATGCCAAAAATTCAAGCTAGCGTCTCTGTCTATCGTGCTGCGAAACTCCTGCCTCTTCAACCCGCGCCTTGTTAGCCCGAAATATTTAAGATATATCTTTGTCTCGTTGTGCTTCGACAACTCCCTCCATCTCAACCCGTGCCTTGCTATTCCGAAATTACAACGCACGCGAAAACTCCCACCTCCTGTGAAATCTCGACACGTGAAATGCCTGTGGTACCCCTGAACCGAAAGAACCGCCTCAAATCGGTGGGGGTCCTGTCAGAGAAAATGGCCACGGGTAGCCTAACCGACTCCCCCTGGCTCTTCAAGAAATTATCAAGCCATTTGAGCCTTCAAGCATTCGAAGCACTGGGCCGCCTTCCCCCGGCCGGCTATCCCAGGGGCCGACTCTCAGAAGGTGACCCAGTCCCAGAAACCATCCCCAAGAAAGCTACGAAATGACAGATTCCAGGAAGCCGGCTCCAAAAGAAAGCCGACTCCCAAAAGCCGGCCATGAAGAACGCCGACTTCAAGAAGCCGGCCAAGATCGCACCCACCAAGACTATGTCCACATAACGGTGACAAGACGGGGCGTGGTGCGGCATGTCTTTGGTGCACATCCGACTCGGATCGAGCTCGCCGCTCATCTGACAGACCAGATGAGGGCGGCTCTGGAGCGGGAGCACCCGGCGCGTGACGAAGGCGGCCAGCAGGTCGGGCCCCGATAGGCCCTCCGACTGGATCATCACCCGCAGTCGGGCGACAGCTGCGGCTCCAGCCGGCGTCAGCGTCACGGCCCGATAGGACCACTGGGGCCGCCTACCCGCCGGCGAGCCGGCTTCGTAAGCCGGCAGATTGACGTAGTCGCCCTGCGGGGCGACGTTCTTCACATAGAAGTATGACTTCTGCCATAGCTTCACCGACTGGATCAGCGTGATGACGGGGAAGGGG
This sequence comes from Aegilops tauschii subsp. strangulata, assembly GCF_002575655.3. NCBI lineage: Eukaryota > Viridiplantae > Streptophyta > Magnoliopsida > Poales > Poaceae > Aegilops > Aegilops tauschii. The sequence continues at coordinate 424,908,776 of NC_053036.3, read as the reverse complement.
TTGTCGGCTGTCACCCTCCGCATCGCGATAAAGGTGCCACTTTGAGCCACACGCCCTGCATGTGCGTGCCCAGCTTGGACAGGAAGAACTCCCCCAGAGCTCGAGGGTGGGGAGGACGCCAAGGTAGCCTTCGCACAAGGTGACGAAGGCGGACAGCAGCACTACCGTGTTTGGGGTGAGGTGGTGCGGCTGCAGCTGGTAGAACTCAAGAAAGGAGCGGAAGAAGGCGCTCGCCGGCAGGCCGATGCCGCGCAAGAAATGCGAGCGGAAGACCACCCGCTCGCCCTCCTCCGGCTCCGGCGTGATCTCCTTCTCCGGCGCGTGACGGACCCGCACCTTGTCCGCGCCGGGCAGCCGCCGCGTCTTGCGGAGGAACTCGACGTGATCCTCATGGACGTTGGAGCCATCCCAATCACCGCCGTACTGCATTGCGGCGTAGGACTGGCGAGAATGAGCACGGCGGCGGAGAAAAGAGCGGTAGAACGGTGCGGCGGCGAGGCGCTGTTGCAAGGAAGAGCAGAAAGAAGAAGATGGCGGAGAGGAGAGGGACGTGCTAGCGCCTGCCGCTTCCCTCCCCTCTCCCTACTTATAGCTTCGCACGGCGAAGCCGAGGAGGCGAGGCGTGGGGTGGGACGTGGGATTAACTGCACCCACTCCCCCACGCCCCGCGATTATTACGCCCTAAGGGCGTGCCGAAACCGCCGCAGGAAGACGTGCGGGTGGCTTTGGGCCGCAGAGAATCCGCGCCTGGGACCGGGCGCAGGAGTGGCGGGCCCCGGACCCGTGGCGACGTCTCGTCGCGCGCGTGGGCTGGCAGGCTTTTTAGCCAAGGGACACGTGGTTTGCAGGCGGCAAGTCGCCGGCCCGCGGCCCGGTGCGTGCGCCGGCAGACTCCCGCCCTCCGACTTCAAAAAATTTCGCCAAGACGGCGCGCCTAGCCGAAGCCGGCTCCCAGCTGCCGGCTTGTCAAGATAGGAAGCTGACCGAGCTTCTCGACTTCCATCAACCTCGAAGCCCAATCAGCTTCGGGGACTACTGTCGGAGTGAATGGCCACGGGTAGCCTAACCGACTCCCCCTGGCTCTTCAAGAAATTATCAAGCCATTTGAGCCTTCAAGCATTCGAAGCACTGGGCCGCCTTCCCCCGGCCGGCTATCCCAGGGGCCGACTCTCAGAAGGCGACCCAGTCCCAGAAACCTTCCCCAAGAAAGCGACGAAATGGCCGACTCCAGGAAGCCGGCTCCAAAAGAACGCCGACTCCCAAAAGCCGGCCATGAAGAACGCCGACTTCAAGAAGCCGGCCAAGATCGCACCCACCAAGACTATGTCCACATAACGGTGACAAGACGGGGCGTGGTCGCAGTACAACCCGCTACCCCCGAATCCTGAAGCAGGCATGGCCACAGGACGCCATACGGGTCAGCCATCTCCCGTCCGGCTCGGCACTGTAGCCATGTTGGCCTCAACGTCATCCACGACGGACGCCAGTACGCCCCGCGGGCGGCGGGCCCCTTTAGCCAGAGAGATGCACGAAGGCGGCCCGGCCTCCCCCAGTCGGCTAGGGGCGTAGCCAGCCCCCGGGAGCCGGCTACCCCTCCCTCGAAACATGTGCCACATTAAGGAGACAAGACGAGGTAAGGCTACAGTGAGGGCCCGCAAGGCGGCACACTGTAGCCACGCTTACCTCGACAAAGCCCTCGTCATCAGGGCAAGGCAACAGTGACCAGCCGCCGACAAGACCCCCAAGCGGTGGGGCCGGCCTGTCGACCAAGAGGCCGGCAGCCGGCGGGACCCACCAGTCGGCGGGCCCCAATGGCCGGCGGAGAAGCCGGCGAACACAGACACTGACGGCTGGGACCCGCGCCCAGCCGGATTACAATTGTACCCCCGGGGGGTAGGCCTATATAAACCCCCCGGGGCACCCATGCAAAGGGTTGGTCTCATAGAGTGACACACACACCATATAGAGAGGAAATGGAGAGCTAGCCCTGCTCTTCTTCTCCCTCGAATCCGACAGCTCAAGGAGCACTTGTAGCTACTCGTTTTGATCTAGTGATCATGCGGAGACCCCGCAGAGCAGGACTAGGTGTGTTATCTCCACAGAGAGCCCCGAACCTGGGTAAGATTCGCCGGCGTGCATGTCTTCGCCTCATCCCGTTTCCAGGCACCGGCGATGTTTTATTGGCTCCCACAATGATAAGCCACCCGTTGGCATATGTCGCACCTACCACCCAACATTTGGCGCCCATCGTGGGCCCAGGTGCACCGTCGTCCGGAGACCTGTTCTGGACGGGAACCCTTTTTGTCCCCCGCGAGCGCAGCCAGCCTGCTGCGCCCGATGGCGTTTGCCCCGACGCGCTGCAAGGCGTCGACGACGCCTGCACAGCGAGCTGCCTCGCCGATCTGCTCGGCGAGACTCGCATCTCCGACGAGCCCGCGTCCGACGCGGGCACAGACTACCCCGAGAGCCGCCTCGCCAGCCTCCTCGACCAACTTCATGTCTCCAGCGAGCCTGCTGTAGACTTGGAGTCGGTCGGATCCACCGACCGGATGCTTGTCGATTCCCACACGGCATCGCTCGACGCCTACCCCTCCGACGTGGTGGTCTTCGACGACCCTCTCCCTCGAGCTGACAGCGGCAGCAGCGCTGTCACCGAAGTGTTGGTTATCAGCCACGTCGCCAACTCGGGCGAGAACGCCCACGACGCCCTGCAAGCGGCGATGCACGACTTATCCATCCCCATCCCGGCTGACGCCGACGCCGAGACCTTGGAGGCACGCCGCCTCGCCCTCATCGCGGAAGGCCATAAGATAGCCTCCATGAGACGCCTCACCGAGGCTCACCAGCGCGAAGTCGACCGCGCCGCCTTTGGCACGCCGCCTCGTGGCGGGCCGAGCCGAGCCGGCTTCGTCCAGAAGCGCGGCGCGGCTATCGCCAGCATGCTGGGGGCAGACCGCCCCGTCTACACCACCCCGCTCGAGAACCTGCGAGCCGCTCAGGCGGCCGCTGAAGAGCTAAATGGGCTGGGAGCCAATGAGCTCCCCTACATGACAAGGCGGATCCAGCAGCTGATCGACGCAGCCGCAGAACGGCACGAAGCCGGTGCCCGCGCTGAGAGTCCTCCCCCGCGCCGGGAGCACGCCGCGACATCCCGGTCGCCGACTGCGAGCAGCGCCCGCGTGAGGAAAGACAACGAGCCGGCTGCCCGCCGCAGCCGGACTCGTATCACCATCGAGCGCGACGCGGAAGGCCGCCCTCGAGCGGTGGAGCGCCAAGGAAATCCGCCTCCTCCCCCACCTCGAGGGGAGAGATACCCCACTCCGCCGCCTGTCACGCATCCGACTCTTGGTGGCCGACTAGGCCACCGCGAAGGAGTCGGCGAGAACGACGCCCGCCACCGGATCGACCGCCTGGCTCGGTCCCTGGTGCTAGAAGAAGAAGAAGATGTCGGTCCGCCATGCTTTGGCCCCCGCATCCGCGACGAGCCCTTCCCCAAAGGGTTCTCGCTCCTCAGAGAAACGCCTAAGTACAACGACTCTGTGAAGCCGGAAGATTGGCTCATCGACTACTCTACTGCTGTCAGCATAGCCAACGGCAATCGGCGCGTAGCCGTGAAGTACGTCCCCCTCATGCTACAGGGCACGGCGCGCACCTGCCTCAACAGCCTCAAGCCCTACGGCATCAACAGCTGGCTGGACTTCACGGAAGTCTTTGTCCATAACTTCACCAGCACGTACAAGCGGCCTCCCAACCCCCGCCAACTCTCCCTGTGCGTCCAAGGGCCAAACGAGTCGACCCGCGACTACCTCACACGGTGGGCCGAGCTCCGCAATTCCCGCGAGGGGGTGCACGAGGTTCAGGCCATCGAGTACTTCACCGCCGGGTGCCGAGAGGGCACCCTCCTCAAGCACTGACTCCTCTGCGACGAGCCGGCTACCCTCGACGAACTGCTGATCATCGCGGACAAGTACGCCACGGCCGACTCCTCTATGAAGACCGAGCTTCGAGTGGACGCCTCTAGGAAGGTGATCGCTCCGGCTCCCAAGACGCCGGCTGGCGATTCCAATCGGCGCCCCTACCAGAACGATCACAAGCGCAAGGCCCCTATGCCGCCCTCCACCAGTCGGCAAGTCGCCACAGTTGAAGATGAGCAGCCCGAAGAGCGGCCCGCTCCCAAGAAGAAGGGTGGCAGGCCGGCTTGGCAGCCGGCTTTCTCCTACGAGCAGACTCTCGACACCCCCTGCAAGTTCCACAGCGGCGCGAAGCCGTCCAACCACACGACCCGAAAGTGCCACTGGCTCACGCGAATCTCCAAGGGCGAGGGGCTGGTGCCACCTCCGCCTCCCGGCCCGCCGCCTCCAGCCCCCCAGCAGCCGGCGGCTCGACCAGCAGTCGGAGCCATTCAAGATGAGTTCCCTAAAGAGCACGCCGCCTACGTCGTCTTCACACGCCAAGTTGAAGACAAGCGTAGTCGGCGCCGTCAGCACCAAGAGGGCAACGTAGTCGCCTCTAGCACCCCCGAGTTCATGCACTGGTCCGAGAAGCCCATCAACTGGAGCCAGGCCGACCACCCAGAGGTGATGCCATACCCTGGCTCCTATGCACTAGTCTTGGATGTCACCCTCGCGACGGAGAGGCGAGCTGCCCGATTCTCCCGCGTCCTGATTGATGGCGGAAGCAGTATCAATATACTGTACCGCGATACCATGGAGAAGATGAACATCAAGGCGAAGCAGCTCATGCCAAGCCGGACCGTGTTCCATGGCATCGTGCCCGGCTTGTCTTGTTCCCCGATCGGCAAGATCAAGATGGATGTTCTCTTTGGAGACAAGGATCATTTTCGCCGAGAAGTGATCTGGTTTGAGGTCGTGGATTTGGAGAGCCCCTACCATGCTTTGCTTGGCCGACCTGCTCTGGCCAAGTTCATGGCTGTGCCCCACTACGCCTACCTAAAGATGAAGATGCCGAGCTCGAAGGGGATCATCACTGTAGCCGACGACTACAAGAAGTCCATCGAGTGCGCTATGGCCAGCAGTCGGCTGGCCGAGTCCCTCGTAGTGGCTGAAGAGAAGATGCTGGAACGGGTTGTGGCCATGGCCGGCAAGCAGCCGGCCTTGCCCCCCAACCCCAAGGATTGTGATGCGCAGGGCTCCTTCCAGCCGGCCAAGGAGATGAAGAAGATACCCCTGGACCCGGAGAACCCGGAAAGGTTTGCTGTCATTGGGGCAAACCTGGACAGTAAATAGGAAGGCGAGCTCATCGACTTCCTCCGTGAGAATCGAGACGTCTTTGCATGGTCCCCAAAGGACATGCCGGGTGTCCCGAAGGATTTCGCCGAGCACAAATTACACGTCCGAGCCGACGCGAAGCCGGTCAAGCAGCCCCTCCGCCGACTGTCAGAAGAGAAGCGAAGAATCGTAGGAGAAGAGATAGCCCGGCTCCTCGCCGCTGGCTTTATTATGGAAGTATTTTTCCCAGAGTGGCTTGCCAACCCCGTCTTGGTTTTGAAGAAGAATAACAAGTGGCGTATGTGTATAGACTACACCAGCCTCAACAAGGCCTGCCCCAAGGATCCGTTTGCTTTGCCACGGATTGACCAAGTCATAGACTCCACGGCCGGATGCGAGCTGTTGAGTTTTTTGGACGCCTACTCAGGGTACCATCAGATCAAGTTGGACCCAGCAGACCGCCTGAAGACTGCCTTCATCACTCCATTCGGAGCTTTCTGTTACCTGACTATGATATTCGGCTTAAGGAATGTCGGTGCCACTTTTCAGCGTTGCATGCAGAAATGCCTCCTCAAGCAGCTCGGCAAAAATTCCCACGTCTACGTAGACGATATCGTGGTGAAGACAGAGAAGCGCGGCACCCTGCTGGAGGACCTCAAAGAAACATTTGCCAATTTGTGCCGATTCCAGATCAAGCTCAACCCCAAGAAATGCGTGTTCGGAGTACCAGCCGGCCAGCTGCTAGGCTTTCTGGTCTCCGAATGCGGCATTGAGTGCAACCCCGTAAAGATCAAGGCCATTGAGAGGATGGAGATTCCCACCAAGCTGCGGGACGTGCAAAAGTTCAATGGGTGCCTGGCCTCCTTAAACCGATTTATCAGCCGGCTAGGAGAGAAGGCCCTCCCCCTGTACCGACTCATGAAGAAATCCACTCATTTCGAGTGGAATGACAAAGCCGACCAAGCCTTCCATGAGTTGAAGAAAATGCTGACTACTCCACCTGTCCTGGCGGCGCCGACTGAGAAGGAGCCCATGCTCCTCTACATTGCCGCGACTAGCCCAGTGGTCAGTACTGTTGTCGTGGTCCAGCGCCTGGAAGAAGGCCGAGCCCAGCTAGTCCAGAGGCCAGTGTATTATCTAAGCGAAGTGCTATCCAGCTCAAATCAAAACTACCCGAACTACCAGAAGATGTGCTATGGGGTGTACTTCGCCGCCAAGAAGCTGAAGCCCTACTTCCAAGAGCATCCCATCACGGTCGTGTGCACCGCCCCGCTTGCCGAGATCATAGGCAGCCGGGATGCATTTGGCCGGGTGGCTAAATGGGCCATTGCATTGGCACCATACACAATCTTCTACCAACCCCGCACCGCCATCAAGTCCCAAGCATTGGCCGACTTCCTCGTCGACTGGGCCGAGACCCATTGGCGGATGCACTTCGACGGGTCCAAAATGCGCACCGGCTTGGGAGCCGGCATCGTCCTCACCTCTCCCAAAGGCGACAAACTCAGATACACGCTGCAAATCCACTTCACCGCCTCCAACAATGTGGCCGAGTACGAGGTGCTCGTACATGGGCTCCGGCTAGCCAAAGAACTCGGCATACGCCGGATCCTGTGTTATGGCGACTCAGACTTGGTGGTCCAGCAGTCATCTGGCGACTGGGACGCCAAGGATGCAAACATGGCGAGCTATCGATTCCTCGTCCAGCAGATCAGTGGGTACTTTGAAGGGTGCGAGTTCCTTCACGTACCAAGGGCCGACAACGACCAAGCAGATGCCCTGGCACAGATCGGCTCCACCCGACAGGCTATACCAACCGGTGTCTCCCTCCAGCGCCTCCTCATGCCGTGTCTCTAGAGTCGGACTTTATCTTCGTACCGCATGTCCCCGATGCAGCCGGATCCGACTGGAGGAACCCCGCAGGCGGCACGGGGACTTCGACAACCGGCCCGGGGACTGCCGTAGTCGCACCCGGCTCAGGGACTTCAGAACCCGGCCCGGGGACTGCAGCAGTCGTCCCGGGGACTGCAGCAACACAAGAAGCGGTGGCCGACTCCAATTCCACGCCACCCGACCCACCCACCCGAGTCATGGTGGTCGTACTAACAATAGAAGAAGTCACAGCTCCATCATGGGCCCAGCCCATCCTCAAATTCCTAGTCAACAGAGAGCTGCCGACTGACGAGATCTCAGCAAGACTAGTGCAACGACGAGCCGGAGCATATGCAATAATAAACAGAGAGCTTGTCAAGCGCAGTGTCACTGGAGTCTTCCAGCGCTGCGTCGAGCCAGAGAAAGGAGTGGCAATCCTCAAGGATATCCATCAAGGCGAATGCGGCCACCACGCAGCCTCAAGATCACTTGTGGCCAAAGCTTTCCGCCACGGTTTCTTTTGGCCGACTGCTTTGGAAGATGCCAAAGAGATAGTCAAGAGCTGCAGAGGATGCCAAGTCTTCAGTTCCAAGCAACACCTGCCGGCTTCTGCACTCAAGACCATTCCCCTCACCTGGCCCTTTGCCGTCTGGGGACTGGACATGGTGGGCCCATTCAAGACAGCCCGCGGCTGCTTGACACATCTGCTTGTCGCCGTGGACAAGTTCACCAAGTGGATCGAAGCGAAGCCGATCAAGAAGCTGAACAGGCCGATTACCGTGACGTTCGTCACCGACATCACTACTCGGTATGGCATACCGCACAACATCATCACCGACAACGGCACAAACTTTGCCAAAGGAGCACTGGCACGTTTCTGCGCGATGCAGGGTATCCGACTGGACTTAGCGTCCGTTGCCCACCCACAGTCAAACGGCCAGGTCGAGCGAGCAAATGGACTCATCCTCTCCGGCATCAAGCCCCGACTGGTCGTACCACTGGAGCGATCGGCCGGCTGCTGGCTCGATGAGCTGCCGGCTGTCCTCTGGAGTCTGCGTACTACCCCTAACAAGTCAACCGGCGTCACTCCGTTCTTCCTTGTATATGGTGCCGAGGCTGTCATCCCAACCGACATCGAGTTCGACTCGCCTCGGGTCACCATGTACACGGAGGCGGAGGCCAAGGAAGCGCGAGAAGACGGTGTCGACCTGCTGGAAGAAGGCCGGCTGTTAGCACTCAGCTGGTCCGCCATCTACCAGCAGGGGTTGCGCCGTTACCACAACCGCAAGGTCAAGCCAAGATCTTTCTAGGAGGGCGACCTTGTGCTTCGGCTGATCCAGCGAACAGCCGGCCAGCACAAGCTCTCGGCCCCTTGGGAAGGCCCTTTCGTCATCAGCAAGGCACTAGGCAACGACTCCTACTACTTGATCGACGCGCAAAAACCAAGAGCACGCAAGAGGGATGACTCTGGCAAGGAGTCGGAGCGACCATGGAACGTGAACCTCCTGAGAAGATTTTACAGTTAAAAGCAGTATGTATCATGCTCCCCTTTTGTATTAAGTACGAAAACAACAGGCCCCCCGAGGGGCACTCGGGGACTGCCTTCATTTATCTATGAGTGACGAGTGTCATATCCATGAATGTATTATTACATTTGATTTTCTGTCTGGCACCGGGTTCGACTAGTCGGCCCGGGGACTGGCCGCCTTAAGCTATATTAAAGTTCTACCTGAAGTCACACAAGTAGTGTGTCGGCTCCCGAGTCCTCTCTTGTTGAAAGTCGCAGCTCGAAGAACCGACTGTCCGACTAGCAAGAGCCAAGGCGGAAAGGATGCCCACATGAAAAACGGCTAAGGACTAATGAACTTGTATAGCGAAAAGACAGCCTCCAACCATGCTTGCCGGCTTTCAGAACAGCCGGCTGGCCGGCTTCCCAAGCACTTCTCTATAATCCAACAAAGCTAGAGTACTTGCCCTCCCAACTGGCCAAGCACTTCTCCAGCCACAGATTGCAGAGCAACTGTCCGACTGGGGAGGCGGAAACCAAGGGAGGGCGTCAAAGGAAACAACAGAAGGATGAAAAGCAAAGAACAAGGAAAAGCCAAACACATGCATAGTCATATCTACATATAAAGCCCCCAACAGGCCGGCAATCAACATAGTTCGAATACACCCCCAGGGGGTGGAATTGTGCAAACTTAACAAAATATTGTTCTAAAAGTAATAAGACAGGAAAATAAAGATAGCAGACTAGACTAAAGGCGCGGTGTGGGAGCCGGGTTGGCCGGTGGAGACGGCGTCACCAGCTGAAGGAGTGGCCGGCTGGCGGGTCTCGGCTTGATCATCGCCGGCGGCAGGCGGTGCACCCGCGCGTGCCGTGTTGCTGGAGGCACGGTCAAGATGAGGCTGGCCGGCCGCTCCACCATCCGGCCCGGCGTCTGCACCCTCCTCCTCCTCCTCCTCTTCGCCCTCGTCGCTGGAGTCGATCTCCTCCGCCGAGTCTTCGCTGTCTGCCGGGTTCAGCCCAAACCATTCCTCCGGCTGGGCAACACCGTTGTCGTCCACCTCAGGGGCGAAGGCGCTGGTGTCGGTGTAGTCGGCGATCGCTGAAGCCCGCCGGATGATAGCCGGCCGCGCCGGCTCCAGCTCCGTGTCGGCCTGCTGCCGCCAGGTGGCCAGCTGGTCCAGACTCAGCCCGGGATACCAGGCCTTGACGAACTCCAGCGCCCGCCTAGCGCCGGACCGAGCCGCCGAAGCCTTCCAGGCTTCGAAGCGGCCGACCGCCACCTCCAGCCAGTCGGCAGTCCGACTAGGGGTGCGGGGAACCACTTCGCCAGGCCAGAGGGCGGCCAACATCTGCACCCCGACACGTTGAAGCCGGCGGAGCAGGCGATGAGCCGGCTGGAGGCGGGCCTGGATCGCCAAGAGCTGCTCCTCCAGCGACCGGCGAGCGTTTGGCGCAATCTCGGCGCCAGCCTGCCTCTGTGCCTCGCGGCGGGCCTTGATGATCTGGTTGGCAGCGGTAGAATAGCCAGGGAAGTACTCTGCGCAAGAAAGAAAGAGAAAGAAGAGAAAACACCAAGTCAGAAAACGAGCCAAAACGGCAAACGGCAAGAAAGGACGAAGAAGAAGGCGGCTTACCGTCAACCAAATCTTCGATCTGGCCATAGCCATTGATTACCGTCTGCTTCGCTTCCGCCCAGCTAGCCGCCTCTGTCTCGTACTCGGCCTGGAGGGCGGCCTCGCTGTCCTGCACCGCCTTCAGGGCCGCCTTGTGGCTCTCCTCCTGGTCGGCCAACCTCTTGGCCAGGCGGTCACGCTCCTGGGCCAAGGCGGCAAACTTGGCCTCCTTAACACGGAGGGCAGCCTGAGACCCTCCCAGCTGCTCCCTCAGACTGGCGTTGGCCGCTGCAGGGATGGCAGAGTAAAAGAAGCAATAAGAAGAAGTCGTCAGGGAAGATCCGACTCGACTGCTCAGCAGTCGGCCCGAATCTCGGGGACTACACCTAGTGGGTGCGCTGACGCGCCCCCACGTGAGATAAAGGACGAAGCACTTACCCCGGCTCTCAGATAGGTCAGCGGTCTTCTGGGTCAGCTCCCGAGCCTGGGAGTTGAAGGCAGCCGGGCGGAGGTTGTGGTAGTCCTGCAAGACAGGCATTAGAGCGAAATAAGAGCAAGAATAGCAAAACTAGATCCGCTAAGAAGTTCCAAGCCGCCTGCTCAGCAGCCGATTCGGAACTCGGGGACTACACCCAGTGGGTGCGCTGATGCGCCCCCACGGAAGAAACCAAGATCAAAAAAGCAAGACAAGAAGACTAACCCGGATGGCCGCCCGCGTCGCAAGGAACTCGTCGTTGTACTTCCTCAGCGCCGTAGCCTGGGCTTGAAGCTGGGTCCGGACGTCCTGCGCGGCCGCATTCATCACGGCCGTCACTCCGCCTGGCGTCCACCCTGAGCTGGCACTGGCCGCCTCCATATCCTGGGCCGATGAGCTGGAGCCCGCGGCCGGCTGCGGCTCCGATGCAGCCTTCTGCGGCTTTGATGCAGCCTTTCCTGTGCGCTGACGCGACGGCGTTCGGACCACCAGATCAGTCCTCGCGGCCGGCTCGCCCCCGGCCGATTGCACAGGCGGCAGGTCAGGCCGGCCGCCTTGAGTCGCCCCAGTCGGCGGGGCCGGTGACGCCACCCTCTCCAGGATGACGACGTCGTCCTCCCTCTCCGGCCCTGGTTGGTCACCGCCGGCTTCTTCTGGCGAGGGCTCTGGGGCCCCAGGCGCCGCGACGCGCAGTGGGGTGCCCAGCAAGGCCCCCTCCGCCATCGCCGCAGCCGCAGCCTCCGCTTGGGACTTGGCAGCGGCGTCAGCGCACGCCTTCGCCGCCTCCTCCTCCTGCGCCGCCTTGGCGGCGGCCGCCCTCAATGCCTCCGCCTCCCGCGCCTCCCGCTCCTCCTGCGCCTCCCGCTCCTCCCGCGCCTCCCACTCGTTCCGCTCCGCCGTCGCCTGAAGATCGGCAGGGGGGTCCATGCGGCGAGTAGTGCTCCCAGATCCTCCCGGCGACCCAATGACGGAGGCGGCAGCAGCCCGCTCGAGCGACAATGGAGCCCTGGTTTTTTGGAGAAAGGACAAGGACTCAGGAACTACCAGAGAAAAGAAAAAAGAATACACGAAGGAGTATATACTTACGCCGACACCGTCTGCGGCTGCCTCACCGCCTTCGCGGCCGCCTCCTCCCGCCTGGTCGCCGCTGCCCCGCCTCTGGGCTTCTTCGGCCGACTGCCGAACAAGCCCGGCGCGGCGCGATGCTTTTGCCCGCCGCCCCGAGCAGGCGGCGCGGCGGAGGAACCCGCGCCGTGGCCAGGCGCCGGCTGGTGGCCTGGGACGACTTTCGCCTCGTCATCGTCCGGCCAGTCGTCGAAGCTGACTCCAAGCCCGGAGCCGCCTGCCTCGCCGCCGGCTTGGCCACCGCCCGCCTCGGTGTTTTCGTCCATGGCGGCCGCCCCCAATTCGGGGTCCTCCAGATCGTGCTCCGCCCGGTCGGGAACGAATCGGCACTCCGCGTCCGACCCGCCTGCAGGCCGAAGAAGAGGGCTCTGTCGACACAAGCCGACTAGTCGGAGTCGGCCAAAAGGAACTCGGCGACAAAACTGAGAAAGGAGAAAGAGAAAAGGAGAACATACCGTGGGCGGCGGGTGAGCTCGGCAATACGGCTCCTTGCCAAACTGCCACTCTGCGGAGAGCTTGCAGTTCGCAAGGTAGTTCACCATATGGGCCACTTCGTCGTGCGCCATGTCTTTGGTGCACATCCGACTCGGATCAAGCTGGCCGCTCATCTGACAGATCAGATGAGGGCGGCTCTGGAGCGGGAGCACCCGGCGCGTGACGAAGGCGGCAAGCAGGTCGGGCCCCGATAGGCCCTCCGACTGGATCATCACCCGCAGTCGGGCGACAGCTGCGGCTCCAACCGGCGTCAGCGTCACGGCCTGATAGGACCACTGGGGCCGCCTACCCGCCGGCAGGCCGGCTTCGTAAGCCGGCAGATTGACATAGTCGCCCTGCGGGGCGACGTTCTTCACATAGAAGTATGACTTCTGCCATAGCTTCACCGACTGGATCAGCGTGATGACGAGGAAGGGGTTGTCGGCTGTCACCCTCCGCATCGCGATAAAGGCGCCACTCTGAGCTGGCACGCCCTGCATGCGCGTGCCCAGCTTGGACTGGAAGAACTCCCCCCAGAGCTCAAGGGTGGGAAGGACGCCGAGGTAGCCTTCGCACAAGGTGACGAAGGCGGACAGCAGCACCACCGTGTTCGGGGTGAGGTGGTGCGGCTGGAGCTGGTAGAACTCTAGAAAGGAGCGGAAGAAGGCGCTCGCCGGCAGGCCGATGCCGCGCAAGAAATGCGAGCGGAAGACTACCCGCGCCCTCCTCCGGCTCCGGCGTGGTCTCCTTCTCCGGCGCAAGACGGACCCGCACCTTGTCCGTGCCGGGCAGCCGCTGCGTCTTGCGGAGGAACTCGATGTGATCCTCATGGACGTTGGAGCCGTCCCAATCCCCGCCGTACTGCATCGCGGTGTAGGACTGGCGAGAATGAGCGCGGCGGCGGAGAAAAGAGCGGTAGAACGATGCGGTGGCGAGGCGCTGTTGCAAGGAAGAGCAGAAAGAAGAAGATGGCGGAGAGGAAAGGGACGTGCGAGCGCCTGCCGCTTCCCTCCCCTCTCCCTACTTATAGCTTCGCACGGCGAAGCCGAGGAGGCAAGGCATGGGGTGGAACGTGGGATTAACTGCACCCACTCCCCCCACGCCCCATGATTATTACGCCCTATGGGCATGTCGAAACCGCCGCAGGAAGACGTGCGGGCGGCTTTGGGCCGCAGAGAGTCCGCGCCTGGGACCGGGCGCAGGAGTGGCGGGCGCCCGACCTGCGGCGATATCTCGTCGCACGCGTGGGCTGGCAGGCTTTTTAGCCAAGGGATGCCACGTGGTTCACAGGCGGCTAGTGGCCGGCCCGCGGCCCGGTGCGCGCGCCGGCAGACTCCCGCCCTCCGAGTTCAAAAAATTTCGCCAAGACGGCGCGCCTAGCCGAAGCCGGCTCCCAGCTGCCGGCTTGTCAAGATAGGAAGCTGACCGAGATTCTCGACTTCCCTCAACCTCGAAGCCCAATCAGCTTCGGGGACTACTGTCGAAGTAAATGGCCACGGGTAGCCTAACCGACTCCCCCTGGCTCTTCAAGAAATTATCAAGCCATTTGAGACTTCAAGCATTCGAAGCACTGGGCCGCCTTCCCCCGGCCGGCTATCCCAGGGGCCGACTCTCAGAAGGCGACCCAGTCCCAGAAACCTTCCCCAAGAAAGCTACAGAATGGCCGACTCCAGGAAGCCGGCTCCAAAAGAACGCCGACTCCCAAAAGCCGGCCATGAAGAACGCCGACTTCAAGAAGCCGGCCAAGATCGCACCCACCAAGACTATGTCCACATAACGGTGACAAAACGGGGCGTGGTCGTAGTACAGCCCACTACCCCCGAATCCTGAAGCAGGCATGGCCACAGGATGCCGTACGGGTCAGCCATCTCCCGTCCGGCTCGGCACTGTAGCCATGTTGGCCTCAACGTCATCCACGACGGACGCCAGTACGGCCCGCGGGTGGTGGGCCCCTTTAGCCAGAGAGATGCACGAACGCAGCCCGGCCACCCCCAGTCGGCCAGGGGCGTAGCCAACCCCCGGGAGCCGGCTACCCCCTCCCTCGAAACATGTGCCACATTAAGGAGACAAGATGAGGTGAGGTTACAGTGAGGGCCCGCAAGGCGGCACACTGTAGCCACGCTTACCTCGACAAAGCCCTCGTCATCAGGGCAAGGCAACAGTAACCAGCCGCCGACAAGACCCCCAAGCGGTGGGGCCGGCCTGTCGACCAAGAGGCCGGCAGCCGGCGGGACCCACCAGTCGGCGGGCCCCAATGGCCGGCGGAGAAGCCGACGAACACAGACACTGACGGCTGGGACCCGCGCCCAGCCGGATTACAATTGTACCCCCGGGCGTAGGCCTATATAAACCCCCCGGGACACCCATGCAAAGGGTTGGTCTCATAGAGTGACACACACACCATATAGAGAGGAAAGGGAGAGCTAGCCCTGCTCTTCTTCTCCCTCGAATCCGACAGCTCAAGGAGCACTTGTAGCTACTCGTTTTGATCTAGTGATCATGCGGAGACCCCGCAGAGCAGGACTAGGGGTGTTATCTCCACGGAGAGCCCCGAACCTGGGTAAGATTCGCCAACGTGCATGTCTTTGCGTCATCCCGTTTCCAGGCACCGGCGACGTTTTATTGGCTGCCACAATGATAAGCCACCCGTTGGCATATGTCGCACCTACCACCCGACAGGTACTTTCGTAACTTACCCCACATTTCGGACAAGCGCGTCTCTAAGCCATGGTTCCCCACTGCCATCCCATCCGCCCACCCATTCGTACACCGAGGCCGCGAAAACCCGCGACGAAACCCCACACCCTGCTCCGTCCGCCACCCAGTCGGAGCCTCTTCCCCGACGACGTCGTCCACATCAACACCTCGACGTCCCTCATCCACCGTACCGGATGAGGATCCGTCGTCAATCTCATCGTCCCGCCGGTTCAGCCACCTCGTCCTCCACCTCCAAGGAGCTGCCCCGACGTTCCCCTCATCTTTCACGCCACCTCCATTCCCACACCGCCGTCTTCACCTGCTCCACCGGAAGAGCATCATCATCACCGTTTCCTCGGATGAAGCTGCGGCCTAATCGGCGCCACCAAAGAGGTTGTACAGTAATCGCCGCATTTTCTTCTTGATTCGGTCTCACGGTGCCAACGACGCTCGGTCCCGAGCCGACACGGCGCGGCTCCATCCACGTCGGCATCGCCGGCCACTTCCTCCACGGCGTCGCCCCCTCGGCGGCGATGTCCACATCAGTAGGAGCTGCTGCTGCTTTAGCTATCGCTCGCGCTGCTGCTCTGCTCTTGCTCTCGGTTCCCTGCCTGGTCTGCTCTTGCTATTGCTCTTGCTCGCGCTGCTGCTCTCGCTCTTGCTCTTGCTTGCAATGCTGCTCCGATTTAGCTACACTTCAGTCGACTGAATCGACTTTTGGGTCAGTCGATTTTCAGGGGGGGGGGGGGCTCGCCGGGGTGAAGGAAGAACCAGCCGCAGCGGGGAGGGGGGCTCGCCGGAGAGGTACCCCACTATCTATCTTAGGGTTCCGGATGGGGGCGGTGGTCGCCGGCGGTGGCGGGGCATTGGTGGGGCGGTGGCGTGGGGATCGCCGGAGAAAAACCTCGTCACGGGGGGGCCTAGAGGGATGGCCGGGGCGACGGCGGACCCGCGGTGGGGAGTGTTTTCGGGGCGGGCGGGGCGGCGCACAGCCGGCCGCGGGCGGCAGGGGGCTGCTGTTTGGCCGGTGGTGGCTGGCGGCTCAGGGTGGTGGAGGTTGAAGATGAACCGCAGGCCCTTGATTTCATATCCAATGGCTGCAAAATCGACTGACCAGAGATGAAAAAGTCAGTCGACCGACGTGTAGCCTCACCTTGCTAGTGCGTTCAGTTTCGACAGCAAAATTCAGTTTCGACAGCAAAATTCAGTTTCGACAGCAAAATTCAGTTTCGACAGTTAAGTTCAGTTTCGACAGTTAAGTTCAGTTTCAACAGTTAAATTCAGTTTCGACAGTTAAGTTCAGAGATGAGCGGCTGATGCATTTTACATCTAGCACTTTGTGGTTATGTATTTTACGTCATGTATTGGAGATGCTATTAGAATTCCACTCAGGTTAACGTTGTTCGTTGTCTCTCTTGTCCTGCTTCAGCCTCGGCGTCGTACAACTCACCGGAGCTGCTCCAACGACGAAACCCTCCATCACAGCGGAGCAGTACCTCGGGCTCCATCTCCAGACGCCTAAGATCTTCTTCCCCTTCTCCGACAGCCAAGTCAGCCGGAGCATCCTCACCGGCCAACCTGTCACAGCCCTAGAATTGCTTGTAGTTAATTGCATGAAAGCATTCATGTCATCATGTTTAATTCAAATGAATTTGAATTGGGGATGGCCAACCCTAGCACCAAATGAATTCAACTAGGTTCAAAATAAAAATATTTTCATTAAACCCAAAATGCCCTTCAAAAATGTTCATTATTTATGGAAAAAGGTTAAAACCTTTACCAGAGGTCATGCACATTTTTCCAAGGCATTTATGGTCTTTGAGTTAATTCAAACATATTTGAATTGGAGCTATTTAAATGCCATATACATTTTTGGTGCTCCAAAAATGTTGGAAATTGTTATGGGTCACTAGAATAATTCAGACAGCACCCCTAATTATTTCCAGGATTTTATAAAATGGTTTAGTATTTTACTAAATCAAAACAAAACAAATTAAACTAGAAAACAGAAACAATTGAGTAA
This sequence comes from Aegilops tauschii subsp. strangulata, assembly GCF_002575655.3. Lineage (NCBI taxonomy): Eukaryota > Viridiplantae > Streptophyta > Magnoliopsida > Poales > Poaceae > Aegilops > Aegilops tauschii. The sequence goes on along the minus strand of NC_053036.3, from coordinate 424,891,762 downwards.
GAGAGAGAGAGAGAAGGCCACTGGGCCCCTCACCTGGACATACCTGGCGCCCCACCACGGCCCAGGAGCTGGCCCAGCCCACCAGAGCCGCCACCGTCTCCCACCTCGCGCCAGAAGGACGCCAGAGGGACGCCGGGCGTGTGGTCGCCGCGCGCGAGGCCACCTCCTGCTTCCGCCGCTTCTGGACGCCTCCACGAGTGCCACGACACCTCCCCGACCCCCTCTCACTTCTCCCTCACTCGCGCACTCCCTCCCCTCCCCTTTCTCTCTCCCCGCAGCACCACCGAACGGAGCCGTCGCCACCGTCGCCGTTGCCGTGGCCGCCGGCCACCCCTCGCCCCGCCGATGAGTCCATGAGTTCCGCCTCGACGCCTTGAAGCTCCCCCTCAACGCGAGCATCGCCGGACGCCCTGTCGCCTCGCCATCGACCCGTCGTCTCCGTGCACGGCCGTGCATCGCCGCCGCCAAATTCCGACGCCGTCCGTGCCTCCCCGAGCTCGCCGAGAACCTCTTCGTGACCGCGGTGAGCACCCGGTCATTTCCCCCCTAACCCTGCTACCCGTTTGGTTGCCGTAGCACCGTTCCCCACGAGCACCGAAACACGCCGCCGCCCGAGCTTCTCGCCGCCGTGGCCACAGTCATCATAGCTCCCAACCGAGCACACCCACGTGCTCACCGCGCCGCGTAGGTGCCGTAGGAGCTAAGCACGCCACTCAACGACCACCGCAGCCCCGTTCCCGAGTGCGCCCGAGCTCCGGCCGCCGCGGTCGAGCCCCTCGCCATCGCCTCCGGCCACCCCAGGCCCGACTGGCGCCACCGCCCGACGCGCGCTGGTCTGGGCTCTCGAACGAGCCCAGCCATGCTGCGAACGGGGCACCACAGCCCGTACCCGAGTGCCCCGCCGCGTCTGCTGCCGCCGGCGGCTTAACGCCGGTTAGGTGACGTGGCAGATTAGGTTAGCCACTAACCCCGTGGTTAGTTTAACCCAGTGACACTGACACCGGGCCCCACGACGGGTCAAAGCTGAGTCAACGCGGGGTTAAACCGGAGTTCAACACTGTCTCAATGACATGCGGGTCCCACCGTCAGGTTTGACCGTGGTTGACTGCTGACGTCGCTATGACACACTGCTGACGTCATAAATACATTTGCTGGGATTTTCTTATTTAGAAATAATTCAGAAAATTCCAGAAAATGCCCTAACTTCTAAAATTCATAGAAATTCAACCGTAGCTCCAAATGAAATGATTTATATATGAAAAATTATCAGAAAAATCCAAAGAATCTGTTTATGGCATCCTCATGCATGTTTGAACAACTTACAGCCACTGTATATGACAATTCAAATAAATGGCATCTGAAATGTCTTATATGGAGTTTGAATTTGAACCTAAGGTTCAAACCAACTCCATTTAATATGTTGCTAGCTGCATTAGCTCAAAACACATTCATATTGCCATGTCATGATCATGCATCATATTGTGCATTGCATTGATTGTGTTTCCTCTTCGTTGCCGGTATTGTCCCCTCTCGATAGCCGTGTTTCCGACGATGAGTTCGATGACACTAATGAAGACTCAATGCTATCTTCGGAAGTGTCAGGCAAGCATAAACGCCTTGTTCATTCCGATACAATCCCACTCTCTCGCTCCTGCTCTCTTTTACTACATTAGGACAACAACGATTCAACCGTTACTTGTTGCGGTAGTTGAACCCCTTATCCTCTGCATGACCTGTCATTGCCACAGTAAATAGATGAAACCCACTAGCATGAGTAGGAGTTGTTTGAGCCCTGGTGTGCCTACTCATTCATGCTTGTTTGTCATGCCTGCTACTGCTTAGAGTTGAGTCGGGTCTGATTCATCGGGGATGAGTTGGAATGGTGATGAACATGTCCTACTGTGTGCGAGCTAAGTGTGTGAACACGTTTTGGTAAAGGTAGCGGTGAGAGGCCATGTAGGAGTACATGGTGGGTTGTGTCATTGCAGCCGTCCTCAGGAACTGAGTTCTATGTTTGTGATCCATGATACAGTTACTACCACGCATTGGGCCCGAAACCAATGGACCCTCTTGGCTTCTTAATCACCCTTGTCCTCTGTCCAGGAGTTGCAAGTAGTTTCTGGTGTTTGTAGTATGCTGGAGGCCGTGGGCAGCGCTGACCGGAGGGGTGGGCTGTGATGCGGTAGGCACGTGGCCGGGCATGCCGGGCGCCCGTTTGGTGTCTCGGAACCCTGCACACATCGTTCGGGGCCGTATGTGGAAACCTCGGCCGGACTCCCTGCGGATGGAACCTGAATAGGCGATAAACCTGGACTAGAGACTTGAGTGTTTAGGTAGGCTGTGGCCGACACCCTTGCTGGGCCTCCGCTTGAAGGTTGCCGAGTACATGTCGTGTAAACGGCGGTAAGTGGTGAGAGCGTGTGTGTCGAAGTACACCCCTGCAGGGTTAACATCATCTATTCGAATAGCCGTGTCCGCGGAAATGGACTTCTGGGTTGCCTATAACAGTTCATAGACAAGTGAAAGTGGATACTCTAAAATGCGCAAGATAAGCGTGAGTGCTATGGATGGCGTTCTCGTAGGGAGACGGGAGCGGATCCATAGTGGAGTATTGATATGGTGAATATGTGGACTCGTGTGCGCCACCTCAAAAGAGTTGCTTGCAGTCGTAGTTCAGGATAGCCACTGAGTCAAAGCTGGCTTGCTGCAGTTAAACTCCACCACCCCTTTGTTGATACCGATGCATATGTAGCTAGTTCTGATGTAAGTCTTGCTGGGTACATTTGTACTCACGTTTGCCTATTTTATGTTTTGCAGAGAGACGTCAGTCTCGCTAGTAGTTCCGTGTGGACTTCGACGTTTAGCTTGATACCTCAGCTACGATCTTGTGCCCTCGGCAGGATCTGGTAGATAGTCAGGCTTCTCAGCCTTTTTCATTTGTAGATGTCTGTACTCAGACATGTTAAGCTTCCGCATGTGCTTTGACTTGTATGCTCTGAATGTTGGGTCATGAGACCCATGTTTGTAATATCTGGCTCTTCGGAGCCTAATGAATAAATACTCTGAGTCGTAGAGTCTTGTTGTGATGCCATGTTGTATTTGCACATATCGAGCATATTGTGTGTATGATTGAAATGCTTGGTATGTGTGGGATCCGACAATCTAGTTGTCTATCCTTAGCAGCCTCTCTTATGGGGAAATGTAGTCTAGTGCCTCCTTGAGCCATAGTAGTCCGCTACAGCCCGGTTCACCGGAGTCCTGCTAGCCCAGCACTACTGCTCTGGACACTTGACTGGCCGGCATGTGTTTCATATCGTTCCGGTGTCTGTCCCTTCGGGGAAATGTCACGCGGTGACATCCGGAGTCCTGCCTAGCCTGCTACAGCCCGGGTTCCCGGAGTCCTGTTAGCCCAGCGCTACAGCCCAGATTCGCACGCTGCTGACCGACACGTTCGATGTTGATTCATGTATGCCTGTCCCCATATGTTAGTGCCGCTTTGGGTTCACGACTAGCCATGTCGGCCCGGGTTCTCTGTCATATGGATACTAGCGACATTATCATATACGTGAGCCAAAAGGCGCAAACGGTCCCGGGCCATGGTAAGGCGACACCCGTGGGAATACCGTGCGTGAGGCCGCAAGGTGATATGAGGTGTTACAGGCTAGATCGGTGTGACTTAGAATCGGGGTCCCGACAGCGTTGGTATCAGAGCCTGACTGCCTGTAGGATTACCAAGCCAAACTGGTCGAAGTTGAGTCTAGAAATGCTTTAGTTATATAAGGGAATTGATTGTGGAAGGGAACGTAAGGCTCTTTTTACTCCTTTACCTTATGCCGTTCTGATCTGAGTCACTCTCTTCTTTTCTACGGGGGTTAAGAACTAGGCTTCTCATCTTTCTATCAGGATCACGTGTTACTAATCCGTAGACTCGTAGGATTGTTGGCGTCAAGCCTCAGTTCAGTTTCTACCACTACAGTGTGTTGTTAGTTGGACTTGGAACCTTGATATGATGTTGTTGAGCGGTTATGCCACCATTTTTGCAGGATGTCTCAATTCTTTTGAGCATTTACAGCCGTTATGCTGTCCGAGTCATCCCAGGTTTCTAAACAGTCTGATACATTTGCAAATCCCTTCCTCCCGTACCTGATGTCCTTTTGGGCCGGATTAAGCACACTAATTGGTCTGTTGAGGTACTCCGTTACCTCGTCGTGTATGTTGGAGTTATTATTATGACCCTAGGTGTCTTAGAGGACCACTTAGTAATCTAGCAATGCTTGCATCCCCAGTGTGATGATTCTGGCCATTATTCTTGAAAGCATCCCGTGATGCCATTTAGTTAGTAGGTATTCTATTTCTGGGTTCTTGAACCCAAGATTCACTCTACTTAACTCGTGTAGCTAGTGTTTGTTCGTTCCTTTAGGTTATTAGTAACCTTTGCATTAGTCCTCGAGGTCCGTGGTATATCGTTCTTCCAAATACCATGAACCATTCTTGGCAGGAGTTCTTCTGAACCAAAAGGTCACGACCAGAGTGCTCTTAATGAGTTCTCCATTCTACATTGTGACTCTGCCAGTCCTACCTTTCTGCATGGGTTATCTAGAAGAAACTTGTTGGACTTGGTTCGACATACTAATCTATGCATCCACAACTCAGAAAAACATATGTTTCCTTGAGTTGTCCCTCTTTAGTTATTTTCTGGCCCTCGTCTATCAATTGATAGTCAGGAGTAATTGTGCATTTGTGTTATCGATGCCTATTATTCTTGTGGTCTGTCAAGCCATTCTAATCCGGAATGACTAGGAGAAACAAACTCCAGTACCTCGTCCATCTCTGGGATTGGGTCGAAGTAGTTGTATTCCGCAGATCAAATGCCTAACCAGCTTTTGTTCTGTTCTACCCTGGAGCGTTACCATCTTTATGTCAAGAATGCCATGAGAATTGCACCACCTCTTATGAATTCTTGATTTAGTGATACTCCTCACCATCATCACTCATTCTTGGTCCCGTGTTGTTGCAACCAGAATGCCGACAGGTGAACTCTGATGTGTGAAATCTATACTCCTAGCAACTCCGTTGCTTGGTAGTTAAAGGACAATAATTTCATCCTTAGCGTGTTGGTTATTGAATCACCATCCTGAGGTTGATCGTGCTACCTAGTCCATATTTCCGGTGTACTTTTCGATCAATGAGTTAGGATAGTGTCAGTCCTTGCTTATTCAGTCATATCGTCTTGCCCTGAAAAGCAAGATTGTTCTCGATCTTAATAACTAGTCGGTGGATCGTGATTTTCCAAATATCTTCTTGGAAGTACCACCAGGTTGTCCCTGACCGATGTGTTGAGTTTGTGAACAAGTTGGTTTTCCAATAAACCACCCCTTCTCCAAGAATCTGTGTTGGATACCCCTGAGCTAGTTGGTCAAGCTAAACAACAACTTGGAGAGTTGGAAGATAAAAGGTTGTCTAACTTAGTTCATTTCCAAAGGGATATCTTGTGTCTGTGTGTGTTGAAGAAAGATGATATCTTCATTGATTGATCCTCGTGATCAATTGTTGGATCTATTGTCTTACCCAAATCTTTGATTTGCGTATGGGCTATCATCAAATCAAGTCAGAACCAACGATATGCATAATGTTGTCTTACTCGTGGTTGATCCCTCGAGCATACACCATTACATCCTTTGGTATGACCAGTGCTATCACCATGTTCACATAGCTATGGAAATACATTTATATGGAAACCTGGATGAATTGTTGTTAAGCCCATTGACAACGTTTTCATCTTGTCCATGATTCATGTTGAACATCTAAGTTAGTGCTGGAAACTTTTGAAAGCATTTTTCTTTGTGCTAGTTCATGAAGCCTATGTTTGGATGAAAGGAGTGACTTCCTCTAATTCATGTGCACTTGGTGTAAGTTGCCGCCGTGAATTCCAGAAAGTCAATGTTGTTTCCTCTGGAATCATCCCAAGTCAATCATGCACGTGCAAAGTATCCTGTGGTATGATAGACTGATCATCTTCATTCCATATGCATCCCTAGCACCCCAAGCGACTGATTGATTTGTTCAAGATAAAGGAGTCTGTTCTAAGGTGAATTCTTTGGACTTCCACGCGTGGAGACTTCGATGTCATTAATGATGGTTCCCCACCTGAACTCGGTAGCGTTTTGTTGTAAGACTACTATGTGGTCATGCTTGTCTTGGACAGTGTGTTCACAGGTTTGTAGCAGAACCAGCTCGTGTTTTGGAGCTTGCTATCGTAGTTCATCCCCTGAGAATCTCGCAACGTCATCTCGTCGATTTGTGTTGCAAACCTTAATTTTCTTTCTAGACTTGATGAGTCTGGAATATACTGAAACCAACTAGATCTGAATCTCAGGCAGATATGATGGTTGGAACATTTCCCAAGAATTATAATATTGCCCTCTCGATAACCGGTAAAGTGGATGTCGTGGCCCACACAACCAGCCGGAAGGCCTGTTATTGTAGTATCTTGATTGAGGAAGTTGGCCACCTCCCCATAAGGATTTCGTAGGATTTACTTCCGTAGTCATTCCTTATGGATTCTCGTGCTCCTGAAGTCCGACCTTTTACTCGATGTTCTAGATACCAAACCATATCAATAAATGGGTTACGCTACCACATCAAGGAGAACATTAGAAGTGGAGTGCTAAATGTCTCTCGGTCGATCATCCAGATTGCGTCTTTGGCATTGCTAAGGAAAAATCTGAGGAAGTGTTGTCCTCCTTTGCACCTGCATCCTCCATCACTAATCATCATGGTAGTATGATGTGTTGCCAAGATCCTTGACACGGATGTTGGTAAAACCCGGATGAATATGGAAATGCTCAAGTTCTTGAGAGCACGCACAAGCACTAGGTGTTATCATCGGCACTAACTGGAATTGCTCCCAGTTTCCTTCGGTTATGCTAAACCCTTCAAACAGTGGATTCACTCTCTACTGTTGAGCTTCTCCCCTGTTACTAAAATCATTCCAGCATTTGCATTATGTTCCCAGTTTGCACCGCCATTGTGCCGTCCTACCTTGGATTACCCTTCCCAGTAATTACTGATAAGGACCATCTTCAAAAGTGGTCCCACCAGGGGTTCCGACCATTTCCGGTGATAAGCAAATCACCCCTTGTGTTGTCTTCAACAAGGTAGTCCACATCGTCCATCCTAGCCCGAGTGTGTCGTTCTCCCGAACTCCCTCGAACGATCGTTTGTGATTGCCTTAGGCTGGCATAAAGAGTCTCAATGATATTTATATCAAAAGTAATTCTTTTTGCCACTTAAGGAATATTTCTACGAGTCACCCTTCCCAAGGTGCCCCGTTATGGAATCGTGGCAATTATCTCCTCGCTACTTTGAAACCATGCACCATCCTACCTAAGCGTGGGATTGTTGCCCACCAAATCAAATCTCATCGTTTGCTCTTCCATCTCCCTCGATGTATGTGTTGAGTCTCAGCTCAAGAGATACTCAACGTCGCATTCCGTGAGTTGGTCGTGAGTTGCTCGATCTTTAAGGAGATCGATTTCTATAGAATTTTCCCTTGTCGTCATCGTGTCGGATGAAGATCTCGAAAGCAAAGACGTCAACGTTAATTGAAGCAACGGATCAACATTTTCGTGAAGAGCAATTGGATCATGAAGATGGTGTTAGCTTGTGTCCCTCTGTCTTCTTACCTCACGTCTTGAATCTCGGGATGAGATTCTTGTTTAGTGGGGGTGAGTTGTCACAGCCCTAGAATTGCTTGTAGTTAATTGCATGAAAGCATTCATGTCATCATGTTTAATTCAAATGAATTTGAATTGGGGATGGCCAACCCTAGCACCAAATGAATTCAACTAGGTTCAAAATAAAAATATTTTCATTAAACCCAAAATGCCCTTAAAAAATGTTCATTATTTATGGAAAAAGGTTAAAACCTTTACCAGAGGTCATGCACATTTTTCCAAGGCATTTATGGTCTTTGAGTTAATTCAAACATATTTGAATTGGAGCTATTTAAATGCCATATACATTTTTGGTGCTCCAAAAATGTTGGAAATTGTTATGGGTCACTAGAATAATTCAGACAGCACCCCTAATTATTTCCAGGATTTTATAAAATGGTTTAGTATTTTACTAAATCAAAACAAAACAAATTAAACTAGAAAACAGAAACAATTGAGTAAGAGAGAGAGAGAAGGCCACTGGGCCCCTCACCTGGACATACCTGGCGCCCCACCACGGCCCAGGAGCTGGCCCAGCCCACCAGAGCCGCCACCGTCTCCCACCTCGCGCCAGAAGGACGCCAGAGGGACGCCGGGCGTGTGGTCGCCGCGCGCGAGGCCACCTCCTGCTTCCGCCACTTCTGGACGCCTCCACGAGTGCCACGGCACCTCCCCGACCCCCTCTCACTTCTCCCTCACTCGCTGCACTCCCTCCCCTCCCCTGTCTCTCTCCCCGCAGCACCACCGAACGGAGCCGTGGCCACCGTCGCCGTTGCCGTGGCCACCGGCCACCCCTCGCCCCGCCGATGAGTCCACGAGTTCCGCCTCGACGCCTTGAAGCTCCCCCTCAACGCGAGCATCGCCGGACGCCCTGTCGCCTCGCCATCGACCCGTCGTCTCCGCGCACGGCCGTGCATCGCCGCCGCCAAATTCCGACGCCGTCCGTGCCTCCCCGAGCTCGCCGAGAACCTCTTCGTGACCGCGGTGAGCACCCGGTCATTTCCCCCCTAACCCGGCTCCCCGTTTGGTTGCCGTAGCACCGTTCCCCACGAGCACCGAACCACGCCGCCGCCCGAGCTTCTCGCCGCCGTGGCCACAGTCATCATAGCTCCCAACCGAGCACACCCACGTGCTCACCGCGCCGCGTAGGTGCCGTAGGAGCTAAGCACGCCACTCAACGACCACCGCAGCCCCGTTCCCGAGTGCGCCCGAGCTCCGGCCGCCGCGGTCGAGCCCCTCGCCATCGCCTCCGGCCACCCCAGGCCCGACTGGCGCCACCGCCCGACGCGCGCTGGTCTGGGCTCTCGAACGAGCCCAGCCACGCTGCGAACGGGGCACCACAGCCCGTGCCCGAGTGCCCCGCCGCGTCTGCTGCCGCCGGCGGCTAAACGCCGGTTAGGTGACGTGGCAGATTAGGTTAGCCACTAACCCCGTGGTTAGTTTAACCCAGTGACACTGACACCGGGCCCCACGACGGGTCAAAGCTGAGTCAACGCGGGGTTAAACCGGAGTTCAACACTGTCTCAATGACATGCGGGTCCCACCGTCAGGTTTGACCGTGGTTGACTGCTGACGTCGCTATGACACACCGCTGACGTCATAAATACATTTGCTGGGATTTTCTTATTTAGAAATAATTCAGAAAATTCCAGAAAATGCCCTAACTTCTAAAATTCATAGAAATTCAACCGTAGCTCCAAATGAAATGATTTATATATGAAAAATTATCAGAAAAATCCAAAGAATCTGTTTATGGCATCCTCATGCATGTTTGAACAACTTACAGCCACTGTATATGACAATTCAAATAAATGGCATCTGAAATGTCTTATATGGAGTTTGAATTTGAACCTAAGGTTCAAACCAACTCCATTTAATATGTTGCTAGCCGCATTAGCTCAAAACACATTCATATTGCCATGTCATGATCATGCATCATATTGTGCATTGCATTGATTGTGTTTCCTCTCCGTTGCCGGTATTGTCCCCTCTCGATAGCCGTGTTTCCGACAATGAGTTCGATGACACTAATGAAGACTCAATGCTATCTTCGGAAGTGTCAGGCAAGCATAAACCCCTTGTTCATTCCGATACAATCCCACTCTCTCGCTCCTGCTCTCTTTTACTACATTAGGACAACAACGATTCAACCGTTACTTGTTGCGGTAGTTGAACCCCTTATCCTCTGCATGACCTGTCATTGCCACAGTAAATAGATGAAACCCACTAGCATGAGTAGGAGTTGTTTGAGCCCTGGTGTGCCTACTCATTCATGCTTGTTTGTCATGCCTGCTACTGCTTAGAGTTGAGTCGGGTCTGATACATCGGGGATGAGTTGGAATGGTGATGAACATGTCCTACTGTGTGCGAGCTAAGTGTGTGAACACGTTTTGGTAAAGGTAGCGGTGAGAGGCCATGTAGGAGTACATGGTGGGTTGTCTCATTGCAGCCGTCCTCAGGAACTGAGTTCTGTGTTTGTGATCCATGATACAGTTACTACCACGCATTGGGCCCGAAACCAATGGACCCTCTTGGCTTCTTAATCACCCTTGTCCTCTGTCCAGGAGTTGCAAGTAGTTTCTGGTGTTTGTAGTATGCTGGAGGCCGTGGGCAGCGCTGACCGGAGGGGTGGGCTGTGATGCGGTAGGCACGTGGCCGGGCATGCCGGGCGCCCGTTTGGTGTCTCGGAACCCTGCACACATCGTTCGGGGCCGTATGTGGAAACCTCGGCCGGACTCCCTGCGGATGGAACCTGAATAGGCGATAAACCTGGACTAGAGACTTGAGTGTTTAGGTAGGCTGTGGCCGACACCCTTGCTGGGCCTCCGCTTGAAGGTTGCCGAGTACATGTCGTGTAAACGGCGGTAAGTGGTGAGAGCGTGTGTGTCGAAGTACACCCCTGCAGGGTTAACATCATCTATTCGAATAGCCGTGTCCGCGGAAATGGACTTCTGGGTTGCCTATAACAGTTCATAGACAAGTGAAAGTGGATACTCTAAAATGCGCAAGATAAGCATGAGTGCTATGGATGGCGTTCTCGTAGGGAGACGGGAGCGGATCCATAGTGGAGTATTGATATGGTGAATATGTGGACTCGTGTGCGCCACCTCAAAAGAGTTGCTTGCAGTCGTAGTTCAGGATAGCCACTGAGTCAAAGCTGGCTTGCTGCAGTTAAACTCCACCACCCCTTTGTTGATACCGATGCATATGTAGCTAGTTCTGATGTAAGTCTTGCTGGGTACATTTGTACTCACGTTTGCCTATTTTATGTTTTGCAGAGAGACGTCAGTCTCGCTAGTAGTTCCGTGTGGACTTCGACGTTTAGCTTGATACCTCAGCTACGATCTTGTGCCCTCGGCAGGATCTGGTAGATAGTCAGGCTTCTCAGCCTTTTTCATTTGTAGATGTCTGTACTCAGACATGTTAAGCTTCCGCATGTGCTTTGACTTGTATGCTCTGAATGTTGGGTCATGAGACCCATGTTTGTAATATCTGGCTCTTCGGAGCCTAATGAATAAATACTCTGAGTCGTAGAGTCTTGTTGTGATGCCATGTTGTATTTGCACATATCGAGCATATTGTGTGTATGATTGAAATGCTTGGTATGTGTGGGATCCGACAATCTAGTTGTCTATCCTTAGCAGCCTCTCTTATGGGGAAATGTAGTCTAGTGCCTCCTTGAGCCATAGTAGTCCGCTACAGCCCGGTTCACCGGAGTCCTGCTAGCCCAGCACTACTGCTCTGGACACTTGACTGGCCGGCATGTGTTTCATATCGTTCCGGTGTCTGTCCCTTCGGGGAAATGTCACGCGGTGACATCCGGAGTCCTGCCTAGCCTGCTACAGCCCGGGTTCCCGGAGTCCTGTTAGCCCAGTGCTACAGCCCAGATTCGCACGCTGCTGACCGACACGTTCGATGTTGATTCATGTATGCCTGTCCCCATATGTTAGTGCCGCTTTGGGTTCACGACTAGCCATGTCGGCCCGGGTTCTCTTTCATATGGATACTAGCGACATTATCATATACGTGAGCCAAAAGGCGCAAACGGTCCCGGGCCATGGTAAGGCGACACCCGTGGGAATACCGTGCGTGAGGCCGCAAGGTGATATGAGGTGTTACATGCTAGATCGGTGTGACTTAGAATCGGGGTCCCGACACAACCCAATCACACTGAGATCGACATGGCTTCGCCAAAGAGGTTGTACACTTGTTGCATCTCTTTTTTACTCTACATGTTATATATATTGTCCACTGAGCACTCGTAGTAACGGGAAATACGATTATTTTATCCTACTATATGACAAGCAGTGAGGTACCAGGCAACTTAGCTATCCGTGATGGACTCTCTTGAACGCCATCATTATTTATCTCTGTGCGTTTGAGCTGTGCATTTGTCGATGGGCCTGGGAGTTGAGCTAGTATGGCAGTGGCCTGATTCCAAAGTAATAGAAGTAGCACAAAAACATTTTTTAGTGTAGGATTTTCCTTGCTCAAGCCTGCCTACTAGAATCGCCAGTGCTTGAAAGGAAAAGTGAATGAAAAACATCAGAATTGGAAAGTTTCCTATGGTACTACTTTTCATGAATTTGGTGCAAAGGAATGGAGCAAAGGAAAACTGTAGGATTTGTTCCTTTAGTGTCTCCTTGAAAGAAAAACCGTAGGAATTCTAATTACCACTTCTCCTCCTTTTCATATTCCTATTCATCAAGCACAAGACTAAGAGATAGTAGCATAATAGCATTATAACCGTACATTTTCTTGTGGTTTGACTTAATCTCACCATGCTTTTTTGCATCCTGTGATCTTCCAATTGTTGTGAATCAAACACCCAGATTGGCATAAATCCTATGTTTTTAAATTCTCTGTTTTGCACGTGCATTCCTATCCTATTCCTGTCTATTTCCTATCCCTGCATTGTTAGAATCCTTAAATTCAAACAAGCCCTTACTCAATTACTTCTGTTACAGATATGTGTCAAAGAAAACCTTGTGTGGTTTGTCCTGCTCCTGCGGCGCTGTGTTCCACCCCAGCTCAGCTGCTCCAACGACGGAAGGGTTCACCACAGCAGGGATCCACTCTCCAGACTGTCTTTCGCTGCCTCAGATCTTCTTCCCCGCCACCGGCAGCCACGACTACTGCATTACCATCATCAACTGAGCAGATGACCTTGAGGACTACACTGGTCTGCAAGAGAGGTCGCACTCTTCCGTGTCTGCTTACGTTATGCGTCGCTTAATATGATGACATGCTACATTATCATCGTGTTCACCTATTAGACTCCGAGTCAGGTCCAAACTAATGCTGATACTTAAGTTTTTAAATGGTTGTGGGGTACATATTGGGGCAGCAATCAGTACTATCTGTCTACTATCTGGTTAATCTCCGGTGTCTACTATGAGTTTCATGTTGGGCGCAAACAAACATTAAAGGAGCCATTATCTGTATTTTTTTAACTAAAGCTATTATCTGCCTGCTATCATTGGTTTTGGGTCTATCCACAGTTTGCTACCATCACTCTGGATTTGTGCATGCACTCCTTAAATAATCTCACTATGTTTTATTCCTATGCATGCCAGTTATTGTACACAATGGAACTGATCATGTAGAGCAAAAGAGACGAGCCTTGCGTGGCAATAAAATTTCATGCAGACGTCGTTCCATGGTGGGCGCAAAGGCAGCCCCCCTCCACCCATTTCGGATCGTAATCAAGAGGAAGATAACTGTTCTGAGGGGGATTCAGAAGGAGAAGACCACTCCTATTTACCCCATGAGGTCTTCGCTCTAACTTGGCATGCTGATGTTGGTAATATCATGCATATGGTGCCTTGCATTGCTTACTGTATACATTAAAGATGTCATCTGCTTAGTTTAGACATGCTTTGTGTCAATGCCATCTGTTTAGTTTCTTTATCGTATATGTGAATCATGCAATGCCATCTTGTCTAGCCAGGCATCATATATGTGAATTTTGCAATGCCACCCTGGTTAGCCAGTCATCTTATATGTGAATTATATCATGCCATCATTTTTTTATTACGTGTTAAATTTGTCAACAATTTTAGTACATTCAATTACTCTTCCTGTGCATCAGCCATTCGGCACGGTCATGGAAAAATCTGGAGTGGAAACAAGGTATTCAGAGCAGACAATGCTATCTAACGAAGTGCATGTCTTGCTGGTTACCGATAGCTCCTCAGAGGAGGATTCAGAGACAGATGACCAGTCATATTCCCCCCCCCGAGGTGCATGCCCTAACTTGGCAGGGTTATGTTGCTCATATCGTGCGTATGGTATCTTGCATTGCTATGTCATTTGCTTAGTTTAGACATGCTTTGTGTGAATGCCACCTGTTTAGTGTCTAATTACCATATATGTGAATTATGCAATGCCATCTTGTTCCAGGACATTATATATGTGAATTATGCAATGTTATCTTGTTGCAAGGCATTATGTACGTAAATTATGCAATGCCATGATGTTTAGGCAAGCGTCATATATGTGAATTATATCATGCCGTCCTTTTTTTGTATTTCTCATTTCTTTTGTCGACAATGTTTGTATATTCAACTGCTCTTCCTGTGCATCAGCCATTTGAATTGGTGATGGAGAAATCTGGAGTGAAAACAAGGTCTTCAGAGCAGACAATGCTACCTGCTGAAGCAGATATCTTGCTGTTACAGATAGCTCATCAGAGGAGGATTCAGAGGCAGATGACCAGTCCTATTATCCCCCTGAGGTGTATGCTCAAACTTGGCAGGGTTATATTACTCATATAATGCATATGTTGTATTGCAATGCTTAGTTTTTACATCATATACACAATATTGAATGCCATCTCCTTAGTTGACACATCATATATGCGATTGCCCTCTGCTCACTTCCTTAGTATATAAATCATATATTTGAATTATGTCATGCCATGATGTTTACATAGACAGCATGTATCTGAATTATGGCATGCAACCCATTTTCTAAAGACATAATATAGTTATATCATCTCATCCTGTTTACATAGTCATCATATTTTAAATTATGTCATTCTATCCGTGAATTATATCATGCCATCATGTTTCCATCGACGGCATGTTTGTGATTTATGGCATGCCAACCACTTTAATAGACACATCGTATAGTTATATCATGTCATCCTGTTTAAATAGTCATCATATTTTGAAGTATGTCATTCTATCCTATTTAGTTAGCCATTATACATGTGAAATTGTGTCATGCTATCCTATTTAATTAGCCATCATATATGTGAAATTATGTCCTGCTATTCTGTTTGCTTAGACAACATAAATGTGAATTATTTCATGGCCTATTTTCTTCCCTACTATCCATTGCACCTGTCTATCTTACAATGTCTGTACATTCAATTACTTTTCTTGTTTATCAGCCATTTCAATTGGAGGGAGTGATGGCAGTATCTGTGGGAGTAAAAACACAGTCTTCAGAAAAGATCGTGCTACCTGTCGATGCAGATAGAACCACGGTTGTACTTGCCCAAGAACCAGCCCCACCACACATAACCCACACTCATGCAGATTGTACCCCTACCCAGTTGGACAGAGAACCAGCTACACCCCTTCTAACCCCAACCCCAGCAGATAGACACCCAGTTCCCGTTGAGACAGCACCGTCTCCACCACAGAGCACCCAAACACGAGCAGTTAATAAGGCAACTGCAGTGCCCAAATCACGAGGACCACCACTCCGAACCGGAAGTCAACGCTTAAAGCAGAAGAAGAATTGTTCTCAGGTCAGGTTCCGTAGCTATGGTTGATACTACTTTGCTCTTGCATCACTGTATTTACTGATACCAACTAATTTCAAATTTGAAGGATGCAATTGAAACTCCAATGGCGCAACAGGTATGTTTTAAACCTGTTTCTTCAACGTGTTTGGCTGTTTGCTGTTCTAACTTGCTCTATGTTGATTTCAGTTTCAATTGAATAAAAAGTTATGTTCTCATGCCATGCACATTACAAGTGTTGTTATTGTTGTGTAGTTTCCCACACTTATATTCTGTCTATGCTGCTTTGTCTTAAATAGATATGATTCGAACTGTATCTATCTTGATTTGGCAACATAAACTAGAATGATATAGACCATACCGTGACCATACTACATAGATATATGTTTGTTTCATGCTGGTATCCTGTCCACCTTACTACTGAACTGGTTTACCAAAATGAGTTTCATATACTACATTGTAAACCTGAGATGTGTTTGTTTGTTTCTCTTTTAGAACGTGGATAAAATATTGGAGAAGAGTACCCTGGTATGCAATGGTAAAGGAAGTAATGCAGATAAGGTTCAAGATAGTGAGACATCCCTGTTGGTCTCCAACAAAGCTGATAAAAACTATATTGAAGACACTGAGACAACCCCAAAGTCCTGTCTTGATGTAGTGTTCGAGTTACTGGCTACCACTGCTGGCACCAGCTCTTTGAACTCGTTGCCTGAATCAGTTTGGCTTCTTGAGTCTCAACTTCAAGTTGAAAGACATCGATCAGATGTTATGCGATAGGAAGCCGAAGGACTGAGGAAGTCCCTGCAGAATTCAGATGCATACTTTCTGGTGCAATAGCAAGCGCTGGAGGACTTAAGCGCCAAACAAGAGAAAGTTAATAAGCTTGCTAAGCATCTTGACAACATTATGGGTACCCAGGATATTGTTTCTTGAGCTCTTCTGAAGTGGTTTCAGTTCTGGACTTGTTTTGCTGCGGCGTTTATATGCTGCTGTGTTCCCTATATTTGCACTGGTGGCGAACTTTGATGCCCAGTGGATGTAATATGTGTAATAGCTGTGATAGCCTAGTGTAAGTTGCTTGCTTATTTATTTCCTTTTTGTCTTGTTTATTTGTTTGCTTTTAGTCAGTGCAGTTCTTTTTTTGCGGTTTGCTAGTGGCTGCAATAACCTATTTTTTAAAACTAGGCCACAATAACCATGGGCTAATATTTACTGTAGTGACACTGGGCCTCCTACGGGCCGTAGAAACAGTGGGCCTTCTACGGGCCGTAGAAACAGTGGGCCTTCTACGGGCCGTAGAAACAGTGGGCCTTCTACGGGCCGTAGAAACAGTGGGCCTTCTACGGGCCGTAGAAACAATGGGCCTTCTACGGGCCGTATCATCAATGGGCCTTATACGGGCCGTATGATCGATTGGCCAAACATGGGCCAAACAGACTGCATTCTGGCCATAAACGGGCTAGAGTTGGAATCGTCCATTCATGGGCCGACCATAATGGGCAATCGTTAATAGGCCGTATTTGATGATGCTATGAAAACGGTGCAACGTATTAACGGACCACAAACGGGCCAACTGTAAGCACGGGCTAAATTTGGCCCACAAGCAGAAAATGACAGTAACGGGCCGTAAGTAAACGAATGCTGCAAAATAGCCCAAGAATAAATGGGCTCTGAGAAGGCCGAAAGATAACATGGGCTGGAAACAGCCCAACGGAATAACGGGCCATTAATGGGTATAAAGTGATACACTGTTCTTTACGGGCCAGTTTCACCACGGGCCGTTAATGGGTGTAAAGTGATACACTGTTCATTACGGGCCAGTTTCACCACGGGCCGTTAATAGGCCAAGAGTTACATAGGGCCTCATATGGGCCGAAAGACATCATGGGCCATACATGGGCTAGAAGTGAAAATGGGCTGGAATCATATTGGATGGCCCAGATGACGCTACTGGACCTAATTCGAATAGGGCGTAACGGGCCTTGGGTTAGCGGGCTGTAAATGGGCTATATGCGAACAGGCCGTTAACAGGCTTTCCATGGGCCGGCCCGCCACCTTTTGACCAAGTCAAACGGGCCGGCCTTTTCACAGGAATGGGCCTCTGTTGGGCCGTGCCACGTGTCGACGCATCATAGGCGCCTTCTGTCCAATGAGTGGATGACATCTGTCCCAGCGATGAGCCGACACGTGTTTCCTCCAGCCAATGATGATTTTACACGTGGAAAATCCCCATTGCTCGGGGCTGTTAACGGGTTATCGGATCCAAAACCCGACCCGACAGCTTAACGGCGTCCCGTTACGGTGGATGCCACGTGTCGGTCACCCTTGACGAAAGCACTTCTGTGACGCGCGATTTATCGTCATGGAAGTGGACACTTCCGTGATGATAATTTTGGTAATGTCATGGAACACTTCTACGACAGCACAGGTATGACTATCTTGATTCTATCATAAATTTGTCATGGATGTACATGCATGACAAAAAACGCGACCTACTGTGACAAACACGTATCATCACGGAAGTGTATTTTTTTGTAGTGAGGGGCTATGTCGTAGCCCCACCATAAAACTCCTATGGCTAAGTGAAAGTGTTAACGCCCTATAGTCTGATTGCCTAGTTCGCCGCATTATCACCTCCTTTATGGACCAAGACGTTGGATAAAGAGTGATTCAATGCTTTTCCGAACACCCCCGTATTTCCTACGAGGGGGCTGAAGCCGACGACTGGAAAACTTTCAATTTATATTAAAACGGCCGCACAGGAGGAATACAAGCTCTCGAGCAAAACATAAAAATAGATTAACTATAAAGTTGTCTGTTACAACCCTTGTACACATCAGTCGAATATTATGTTTTTCGAGCACTGACCCTCTATCAAGCGGGCAGCCTCAAGAACGTCTTCAAAATAATGCTCCGGTTCCGGACGGTCCTTGCCTTTGGGTGGACTCCTCGTCGCAACGTCGATGGCCTTCATCTTCCCCCAGAATGTCTTGACACGGGCGAAGGACATCCGTGCACCTTCAATGCACGCCGACCGCTTCACAGCATCGATACGCGGCACAGCGTCAGGAAGCCGCTGCACCAGGCTGAAGTAACTACTAGGAACAGGTTCAGTCGGCCACAACCGGACTATGACGTCCTTCATGGCCGCGCCGGATATCCTATGTAGCTTGGCCCACTGGGACATCTATTCATTCAGCAACAGAGGGCGCTTCGACGCGCCAAATTGTGACCAAAAAAGCTTCTCCGTTGCATACCCCTCTTGCGCCTGATAAACCTGCGTCGCATCGGAAGAACTCTTTGACAAATCTAAAAAATTGTCCGGAGAACTCCATACTTGGTTAAGCTGAGCATAGTTCGGATCGCCGAACCTAGCCTGTAGCAAAAAGGGCTTGCCAGCCACAATCTCCCCAGCTTGCCGGATCTCCTCACGGGCTGCTCTGGATTCAGTCTGCGCTTCTCTCGCCTCTCGTAAGGCCTTGTCAAGTTCAGCCGTTTTGGCTTCATTTTCCTTCTCAAGAAGTTTATAGCGGCTAGTCGCATTTTCTAACTCGCGCGCCATGGTGGACATCGTCTCCTGGTCTTGACGCCGCGCGACTTGTTCAGCCTTCAATTCAGCCGATGCCTTTTCGGCAGCCGCATTACTAAACCGGGCCTGCTCCTTGGCCTGGGCTAGCTCCGCCCGAAGGGCTTCCACAGCGGCAGCACCATCTGCATTCATGCACATTTCATATCAAACTCTTTTCAGAGCCAGGATTAAATTACAAACACATTGGTATACGGAATACTCGAAATATATACCTTGCGAGTCGTCAAGACGCCTGTTGATCAAAGCAATGTCATCCTCCGCAATATCCAGCTTTCGTTGCAGTTCGGTCACCTCCAATTTCGGGCAGTGGCGGGAGGGGAGACAGGCTACATTCCAAATTAAACCAAGGTTAGCACCTGCAAATATCTTTTCGATCCTCCGATCGCTTCCTTTGGAAGGCGACCCGAGTCTCAGGGGCTACTGCATACACAACAGGTGCATTCTGCCAATATTATTCAATTGGCAACATTACATCACAAACCCCAAAACCCCTCAGAAGGCTCGTAAAGGCCTCGTTCAACCCGCTCTTCGCGGATAAAACCTTCTCGACCACCGTAACCATTAAGGCATGGTGCTCCTCTGAAACGGACGCTCGTCGCAGCATGTCCGTCAGCATCTCCGGCACTCCTGGGTCTTCGGACACCGCTGCCGGAGCACGACATTCCTTTGGAGGAATTCGCTTACTCGCCTCCAGCATTGTCTTCGGCTGTAAACCGGACAGTTCGGGGTCGTCATTCTTGATCCCCGAACCCTGAGTGACAGAGGCACCACCTTCGGGTACCTCATTCCTCGTTTCCTGCACTACCCACTGGTTGGGTGGAGCCCTCTGGGACGACACCTCGAGATTATCCGCCCTGTCGGGCGAAGAGGCCGGAGAAGGCGTGTCACTCTCCATCATCTCCGGAAGAAGGTCTCCCAAGGAGGAGGAGGATTGAGAAACACCAGGTGTTAACCTACGAGGATGCACGCATGTCGAAGGATTATTTCAGTAATAAGGAAAAGAATGAGGTATGGTTGAAGTGCCCTGCTTCACTTACGGTCTGGTCGGAGGTTCGTCCTCATCATCAAGCTCTACGACGGCATCGCTTGCCCAGCCCAAGCCGCCCGACGATGGCATTTTCCCTTTCTTGGAAGGTTTCCCCTCTTGACCTCCAGAAGAAGCCCTCTTCTTGCCATGAAGTGCTCCCTCCACACCTTTGCCCCTGGGCAAAAGGGTTTCGGTTTCCCTGAACACATAGCTTAAATCACCCTCAGGATGGGCATCGCCTCTAGGATCCCTGCTCTCGCCCCCCTCTGCAGACACCAGGTATGGTGCTGGAGTCAACATCCGCGCCAGTAGGGCAGACGCAGGGTCTTCGAGAAGGGGCGCCAGACACCAGATTAACACCGCTTTCTTTATCCAGTCCTGTATAAGGATGAGTTGCTCAGTGTCTTGTCAAGAGATGCTTGGATGAAAGGTGTACGGCCATTGAATACTTATCGGAGTGTCCGGATGATTGCAGTCGAGGCCAACGTCTTCGGTGGTGTCCGGCCATTGCTCTGGCTCCCCAAAATATAACTTCCACATTCCTTCATGCGTAGTGCCGAAGAAGTGCTGAAGAGTCCGCCGCCCTTCTGGGTTGAACTCCCACATACAGAGAGGCCGCCGCTGACACGGCAGAATCCGGCGGACCAGCATTACTTGAACGACGTTCACAAGATCGATGCCCTTCTCGGTAAGGCTTCGGATGCGTCCTTGCAGAGTGTGCACCTCATTGACGGATCCCCAGTCCGATCCCTTGTTGATCCATGAAGCAAGCTGAGTTGGAGGGCCGGGTCAGAACGCAGGAGTAGCCACCCACTTGGAGCCCCGCGGCTCATTGACATAAAACCACCCCTGCTGCCATAATTCGAAAGACTCGGCGAAGGATCCTTCAAACCAAACCGCGCTGGCGAGCTTGCTTATTACAACGCTGCCGCACTCCGCCTGCTCCTCCTCCATCACCCGCGGTCTCACATCGAAAGTCTTGAGCCACAAACCAAAGTGTGGAGGAGTCCGGAGGAAGGCCTCACACGTGACGATGAATGCCGAGATAAGAAGAAAAGAGTCCGGGGCCAGATCGTGAAAATCTAGCCCATAGTAGAACATGAGCCCCCGGACGAAGGGGTTAAGCGCGAACCCTAACCCATGGAGGAAGTGAGACACAAATGCTACCCTCTCGCCAGACTTGGGGGTGGGAGTAATCTGCCCCTCAGCAGGAAGCCGATGAAGGATTTCTGGGGTCAGGTACCTCGCTACGCGGAGCTACGCAATATCCTCCTCCGTGACGGAAGAGGCCAACCACCGGCCTGAACAGCTGGACCCGGACATGATTAGGGTTGGTGGTGGTTGGAACTCGAGGAGGCTGGGGTTGAGGAAGAAGCAAGCGCAGAAGAGAAAGACAAGTCTAGGGCCCTATATAAAGGCCCAGAATATCGAGCGTCCCCTCCTGGGTCTTGAAACTTACCTATCCTCAAAGAGTTGTACCCGGGGGACGGTTGGGTTACCCATACCTACATTATTGAAAATCCCGTGAATAAGGGGGCACGATCTCTGCTTTGACAAACGTGCCAATAAAACCGGTTCCCGAGACGTGGGGCGACGGGCTAGCCAACGGTTGGAAATAATAACCGGGCAGGCGTGATACAATGTCATAAACAGTTGTCAGCGGATGGGACTCATATAAAATATATAAGTTCTCTCTGCAGTTGTGCGTGGTGTGTAACAGGTCCGGATACAATCATCGCATCCGAAGACTATCTTGGAGTTCAGAAAAGGGGGAACCCGCCTTGCAATGCCGAAGACAATCTGCGCGCCGGACTCCTCGTCATTGAAGCCAGGTTCAGGGGCTACTGAGGGAGTCCGGGACTAAGGGGTCCTCGGGCATCCGACCAGTTATCTGTTGGGCCGGACTGATGGGCTACGAAGATATGAAGGCCAAAGACTATACCCGTGTCCGGATTGGACTCTACTTGGCATGGAAGGCAAGCTAGGCGATCGATTATGAAGATTTCCTCCTATGTAACTGACTCCATGTAACCCTAGATCTCTCCGGTGTCTATATAAACCGGAGGGCATAGTCCGGATAGGACAGATTCATTACCATATACTCATAGGCTAGACTTATAGGGTTTAGCCATTACGATTTCGTGGTAGATCAACTCTTGTAAACACTCATATTCATCAAGATCAATCAAGCAGGAAGTAGGGTATTACCTCCATAGAGAGGGCCCGAACCTGGGTAAACATTGTGTCCCCCGTCTCCTGTTACCATCGATCCTAGACGCACAGTTCGGGACCCCCTACCCGAGATCCGCCGGTTTTGACACCGACAGTGGAGCCTCTGTCACTCAGGGTTCGGGGATCAAGAATGACGGCCCCAAACTATCCAGTTTACAGCCGGACACGATTCTGGAGGCGGGTGAGCGGATTCCTTCAAAGGAGTGTCGTGCTCCGGCAGCGGTGTCCGAAGACCCAGGAGTGCCGGAGACGCTGACGGACATGCTGCGACGAGCATCCGTTTCGGAAGAGCACCGTGCCTTAATGGTTACGGTGGTCGAAAAAGTTCTCTCCGTGAAGAGCGGGTTGAACGAGGCCTTTATGAGCCTTCTAAGAGGTTTTGAGGTTTGTGATGTAATGTTGCCAATTGAATAACTTTGACAGAATGCACCTATTGTGTATGCAGTAGCCCCTGAGGCTTGGATTGCCTTCCGAAGGAAGCAATCGGAGGATCAAAAAGATATGCTCAGGTACTGATCTTGATTGAATTTGGAATGCAGGCTACCGCCCCTCCTGCCACTACTCGCAATACGGAAGTGGCCGAACTGCAGCGAAAGCTGGATATTGCGGAGGATGATATTGCATTGATCAACAGGCGTCTTGACGACTCGCAAGGTATGTATGTCGAGCATTCCTTACACCAATGTGCTTGTAATTTAAGCCTGACTCTGAAAAAGAGTTTTACATGAAATGTGCATAAATGCAGATGGTGCCGCTGCCGTGGAAGCCCTTCGGGCGAAGCTGGCCCGGGTCAAGGAGCAGGCCCGGTTTAGTGATGCGGCTGCCGAAAGGCATCAGCTGAGTTAAAAGCCGAACAAGCTGCGCGACACCAAGACAAGGAGGCAATGTCCACAATGGCGCGCGAGTTAGAGAATGCGGCTGGCCGCTGTAAACTTCTTGAGAAGGAAAATGAAGCCAAAACGGCTGAACTTGACAAGGTCGTATGAGAGGCGAGGGAAGCGCAGTCTGAGTCCAGAGCAGCCCGTGAGGAGATCCGGCAAGCTGGGGAGATTGTGGCTGGCAAGCCCTTTTTGCTACAGGCTAAGTTCGGCGACCCGAACTATGCTCAGTTTAACCAAGTATGAGTTCTCCGGACAATTTTTTAGACTTGCCGAAGAGTTCTTCCGATGTGGCATAGTTTTATCAGGCGCAAGAGGGGTATGCAACGGAGAAGCTTTTCTGGTCGCAATTTGGCACGTCGAAGCGCCCTCTGTTGCTGAATGAACAGATGTCCCAGCGGGCCGAGCTGCATAGGATATCCGGCGCTGCCATGAAGAACGTCTTAGTCCATTTGTGGCCGACTGAACCTATTCCGAGTAGTTACTTCAGCCTGGCGCAGCGGCTTGCTGACGCGGTGCCGCGTATCGACACCGTGAAGCGGTCGGCATGCATTGAAGGTGCACGGATGGCCTTCGCCCGAGTCAAGACATTTTGGGGGAAAATGAAGGCCATCGATGTTGCGACGAAGAGTCCACCCAAAGGCAAGGACCGTCCGGAACCGGAGCATCATTTTGGAGACGTCCTAGAGGCCGCCCGCTTGATAGAGGGTCAATGCTCAAAAGACATAATATTCGAGTGATGTGTACAAGGGTTGTAACAGACAACTTTATAGTTAATCTATTTTTTGCTCGGAAGCTTGTATTCCTCCTGTGCGGCCGTTTTAATGTAATTTGAAATTTTTCCAGTCGTCGGCTTAAGCCCCCTCGTAGGAAATATGGGGGTGTTCGGAAAAGCATTGAATCACTCTTTATCCAACGTCTTGGTCCATAAAGGAGGTGATAATGCAGCGAACCAGGCAATCGGACTATAGGGCGTTAACACTTTCACTTAGCCATAGGAGTTTTATGGTGGGGCTACGACATAGCCCCTGGTATGTATGCGGTGTATCGTAATATTGTGCCTTACATGTTTTGATCTAAAAAAGATCCTTCGTGTAACACGGAGAATCGCTAAAGATTCGAATAAGTCGTCAAGTGGTTGACCAGCTCTCGCCGCATCATGACAGTCAGTTTTCGGCTTTCTCTACCGAGGTGCTCATCCGGTCAAAGCCAGGGCACAATCGCAGTAGTTCTCCCTTTATTACCCTAGCCGATAGAGCGAAACGTAGGGTAGCAAGCACAGGAGCCGGGTAACCCAACTATTGACCAAAGACAACGATTCGGAGCTGATGCATATAAGGCCAAACTTGCGATGCCGAAGTACGCTATAGAGCTGTTCAGACTTTTATTGGTGACTCTTTTGTTCCCATACCGAGCCCCTGGCAAGTTATGCCGAGGTGCGTCTTGTAACACCGCCGTTACGGGTGTACTCGTTGTAGAAAGAGTATGGAAGATTAGTTCGGATGAAGTTTACTGGGAGTGGAGCAATAAGCCAATGATAGATTCATATATATATATAAAGAAGAGAAAAACCACAACCCAGCTATTTGACATGCTCGGGGTCGGGAACGGAGGAAAAAGGCATTGCACAGGCTCAAAATAAAGAGTGCGGTCTACAAAAAGCTGTTTTGGACCTCCTGTCACACGTCTGCGCCGCCCGTTCTCGGGGAGGGGAGTCCTTAACGGAAGTGGCCCCTTAGGTGAGTGTACCGATCTGAACTCCGATAGAGTCCGATTAGATGCTGTCCTGATGGTCACCTATTTTTAATAGATAATAAAGAAAAATATGGAAAACAGATAAAAACGTTACAGGAATGTTTGCAGGGTTGCCCGTATTGTGCTTCCGCCGGTGCCCATGGTATCTTGAGCGCATAGTGATGTATGCGTGGTGTGAATCTTGCCGGTATAGCGGGTGGGTGGCGGAAGCCAAACTGCTATTTCCGTTCCGAGAGTGGTCGAACTTTGGAGGGAAACTGTTTCTGGCCCCTGGTGTTCGGCTGGCGAGCCGCTCCGTCGTCTTTATTGCCTGGTGGCCTCCTCCCATTGTGTTCGGCGTTAAGCTTGCCTGCCTGCTTAAAGACCCAATAGTTTCTGTTGGTGTGATTAGCTGGCTTATCAGGGTGACCGTCAATCTGACAAGGTCGGTCCAATATCCTGTCGAGGGTGGATGGTCCATCCTGGTTTGCCTTGAATGGCTTCTTCCGTTGACCGGTTTTCGGATTGTGAAATCCGGCGTTGATCGCTGTGTCGCGTAACCTTTCATTATTGCTACGACTGTTGTGTTCATTTAGTCGTGGCTTGCCGTTGCCGTCTCGGATTTCATAAGTGCCCGGGTCGCTGGCGTTGTTGCTTTTACGAGCGAGCCAGTTGTCTTCTCCCGCACAAAAGCGAGTCATTAGAGCGGTAAGGACTGTCATGGATTTAGGTCCTTCCTGGCCGAGGTGACGTGCTAGCCATTCGTCTTGGACGCTATATTTGAAGGCCGCAAGGGCTTCCGCGTCCGGACAGTCGACAATTTGGTTCTTTTTGCTAAGAACCTAGTCCAGAGTTCCCTGGCTGACTCACCGGGCTGTTGGACAATATGACTTAAGTCATCGGCATCTGATGGCCGGACATATGTTCCTTGGAAGTTGTCATGAAAGGCATCTTCCAAATCTTCCCAGCTGCCAATAGAATGGCAAGCTGTTTAGCCAGTACCGCGCTGGCCCCTTAAGCTTGAGAGGTAGTTATTTAATGGCATGAAGGTCGTCTCCGTGAGCCAGGTGGATATGGGGGAGGTAATCCTCAATCCATACTGCGGGATCTGTTGTTCCATCGTATGATGCGATGTTGATGGGTTTAAACCCATCTGGAAATTCGTGCTCCATTACCTCGTTGGTGAAGCAAAGAGGGTGTGCGGCTCCTCTATGTTGGGCCACACTGTGAAGCACCTCCGACGGACTCCGCTTACGGTTTTTGGACCGAGCGTGCTCGGGTCTGTTGTGTCCAAATAGATAACCGTTATTACTGGCCGGGGCATGTCTCCGCGATCTGTGTGTCGATTTTGTGTGTCCTGTTCTACCCTCCAGGTCTTATTGGATATCGTGAGTGCTCCCCCGAGCTTCTTTATTCTTGCTTGGACGGCCGAATGGGTTGGTGTGGTGCTCTGCTTGGGCTGCTGCTTTGTCCGGACCGAACTATGGTCGGCCTACCGGCTTATTCAATGGTGATGTGGGCTCCAACGCCTTGCCATCGTGTTGAGGGAGCCACCTACAGTTGTGGTGGCTTTTGTCTGGGCCGCTAAGGCCGTATTCTTCGGCGCCAGGACCTCGGTCCATTTGTCATTGAGAAGATCTTGGCTTGCTTGAAGCTGCAGCTGCTTTATTCTTAGATTCCTTGCCGTGGCTATTAGCCGGCGTTTAAAGTGCTCCTGCTCGAGAGGTTCCTCAGGCACGATGAATTCCTCGTTGCCGAGGCTCTCCTCTTCCTCGGAGAGTGGGAGATAATTACTATCCTCCGAGTCTCTGGGTATGACTTGTTCATCAGGGCTATCTTGCCCGCTTTCCTGGTCCTCCTGTTCGGATCCTGTCTCAACAGGGCCTTCGTTGTCCGGAGTATTATCGCCTCCGGTGCTAGTATTGTTTTCTCTTGAGTCACGTGACTGAGAGTGGCGCCGGGGGCGCAGGTGTTCGGACTGTGTACCAGGAGGCTTATCCTCGACTAGATCCTCCTTGTCATCGTCGAGATCCTCGTTGGGTGTGTCTACCATGCACACGTCATACCAGGAAGTGGTCGCCCCGCGTCTAGCAGATAGTAAGCTCTGGCCTTGCCCCACATCATCGTCTGGACCGTCGATGTCTTTGGAGCAGAGGCCAGGTGTGTTGGTTGGGTCTTCGATGGTGGCTATGAAGTGGGTGGCGGGTGGGAAGCAAAATTCTCCATCATCCGCCGTAAGGTCAAACCGGACATAGTTCAGCGACGAGCCATCTGTCAGGGATAGGATTTTTAGTGAGCTTAGTAGATCGCCCATAGGCGAGTGCTGAAAGACATCTGCGGCGCTGAACTTGAATATCGATAAACGATCGAGTTCAGTATCCGCGAGCTCGCAGGGTTCGGAACTCGATATCAGAGACAAGTCCGGGGTTCCATTGATGCAGGTATCGCATGAAGTGGGATCTGCGCGCGGCTCCAACGCCGCAGACTCGGTAGCCCCCATGATGGGGTTGAGTCTCCCATCTTCGGACGTCTTGACCTGCTCCGGATCTAAGGCCGGAGTTGTTACAGGAGCTATCTCCTGGATGCGGCCCGATGACAGGTTTAAGCCATGTTCATCGGGGCGAAGGGGAGCGGTTGCCGCGGTCTCGAATCCGTCGAAGATCAAGTCTCCGCGGATGTCCGCGACGTAGTTCAGGCTTCCAAATCTGACCTGATGGCCAAGGGCGTAGCTATCGATCTGCTCCAAATGGCCGAGCAAGTTGGCCCGTAGTACGAAGCCGCCGAATACAAAGATCTGTCCGGGGAGGAAGGTTTCTCCTTGGACCACGTCATTACTGACGATTGAAGGGGCCATCAAACCTTTCGTCGATGACACAGTGGAACTCTCAATGAAAGCACCAATGTCGGTGTCAAAACCGGGGGATCTTGGGTAGGGGTTCCCAAACTGTGCGTCTAGGATCGATGGTAACAGGAGACGGGGGACACGATGTTTACCCAGGTTCGGCCCTCCCTATGGAGGTAATACCCTACTTCCTGCTTGATTGATCTTGATGAATATGAGTGTTACAAGAGTTGATCTACCACGAGATCGTAATGGCTAAACCCTAGAAGTCTAGCCTATGTGAATATGGTAATGAATCTGTCCTATCCGGACTATGCTCTCCGGTTTATATAGACACCGGAGAGATCTAGGGATACATGAGGTCGGTTACATAGGAGGAAATCTTCATAATAGGTCGCCTAGCTTGCCTTCCACGCCAAGTAGAGTCCAATCCGGACACGGGTATAGTCTTCGGTCCTCGTGTCTTCACAGCCCATCAGTCCGGCCCATGGATAACAGGCCAGACGCCCGAGGACCCCTTAGTCCAGGGCTCCCTCACCGGTCGCGCGCGCGCTGAGCCCGCAAACCGGGTGCGGACGCGGAATCTACTTTCGAGACCTTGAGTGCCACGTGGATCCTGCAATCTGAAGGAGCAATTTGGGGCAGTCGACTCTTGTGAGCCGTTTGATGCAACATGGATGGCTAGAAGGGCTTCTTCAACCTCCGAAATTGATGCACGGTTCATCTTCTCAGCCCGCCGCACGCCTAACCGCCTGCCGCCGCCGCCGCGCCCTCCCCTGAACCGCCTGCCACCGCCATGCTCCCCCTTACCCCGCCATTCGTTTAACCCCGGGCACGATCCATTTTTTCCGGGGAACTGCATTCCACACCCAACACTCATAAGATAGATCATGGGCACCCTGCCACCCTAATATAGATACTGGGGTAGCTTCTCTGCCTTCTTCTTCCTTCGCTCCATCGAACTTCTTTGACAAATTGACTGACCCAAATTATACTATTAATACGAACGTATTAAGTACAGTAGGAACACGAAGATACAAGCAGTAGTACCAACTGCAAGAAGAACAGTAGTAAGACATAGTACTAGTACTACTGTACATACTAAAGAGTTCAAATAATGAGAAAGGTCATAAACATAGTTCTGCCGGGGCCTCAGCACAACACACCCTTGAAAATAAACTAAGCAACTAGTCCTCTTGACACTGCAGTAGAACCAGCATGAGCGACGGCACTGCCACCTACTCAGAGTCCGAGTCCACGTCCTCGACTTTGTCCTCGTCCCTCTTCCTCTTCCTCTTCGCCGATGCTTCTTTGCTTGAACCGGACACTGGGCTCTACTTCTTCATCCAACCCTTGTAGATATTTAAACAAAGGTAGGCATCGATTGCTGCGTACAGGATGTGATCTTCATCTAATGTCTTCGACTCCCATGCATGATGAAACTCGTGGTGAGGTTTCTTCAGTTTAGCGTACGAAGGATCAATCATGGCTGCTGCCAGGGTCAGCATTGAAGGCTGAGAGGAGGACACCAGGCTTGCCTTCTGGAGATCAAAGGGCTGGCCTACAACGAGGCCTATCTGACCCAGGACATCCCTGTCGTTCCTAAAGTCTACAGTAACGAATTTCACTCTTTCGTCCTTGAGGAAGTTTTTAAAATCCTGGCACTCAACATGGCATATGTGGTAGACCAAGCACACGTTATGTACGCAAACCTGGATCACGGCGGGCTTCTTCTTCTCTGCCTCCTTTAGTTTCTTCTCTCTTTGCAGGACTGTGGTGTACTCAACATTGATACGTCTCCAACGTATCTGTAATTTATGAAGTATTCATGCTATTATATTATCTGTTTTGGATGTTTATGGGCTTTACTAAACACTTTTATATTATTTTTGGGACTAACCTATTAACCGGAGGCCCAACCCAAATTGTTGTTTTCTTGCCTATTTCGGTGTTTCGAAGAAAAGGAATATAAAACGGAGTCCAAATGGAATGAAACCTTCGGGAGAGTTATTTTTGGAACGGAAGCAATCCAGGAGACTTGGAGTAGACGTCAGGGAAGCTTCGAGGTGGCCAAAAGGCAGGGAGGCACGCATGCCCCCTGGGCGCGCCCCCCCACCCTCGTGGGCCCCTCGTGGCTCCCCTGATCGACTTCTTTGGCCTATATATGTCCATATACCCTAAAAACATCGAGGAACAGAATAGATCGGGAGTTCCGCCACCGCAAGCCTCTGTAGCCACCAAAAACCAATCGGGACCCTGTTCTGGCACCCTGCCGGAGGGGGGAACCCTCACCGGTGGCCATCTTTATCATCCCGGCACTCTCCATGACAAGGAGGGAGTAGTTCACCCTCGGGGCTGAGGGTATGTACCAGTAGCTATGTGTTTGATCTCTCTCTCTCTCATGTTCTTGAGATGGTACGATCTTGATGTACCGTGAGCTTTGCTATTATAGTTGGATCTTATGATGTTTCTCCCCCCTCTACTCTCTTGTAATGGATTCAGTTTTCCCTTTGAAGTTATCTTATCGGATTGAGTCTTTAAGGATTTGAGAACACTTGATGTATGTCTTGCATGTGCTTATCTGTGGTGACAATGGGATTTCACGTGATCTACTTGATGTATGTTTTGGTGATCAACTTGCAGGTTCCGTGACCTCGTGAACTTATGCATAGGGGTTGGCACATGTTTTCGTCTTGACTCTCTGGTAGAAACTTTGGGGCACTCTTTGAAGTTCTTTGTCTTGGTTGAATAGATGAATCTGAGATTGTGTTATGCATATCGTATAATCATACCCACGGATACTTGAGGTGACATTGGAGTATCTAGGTGACATTAGGGTTTTGGTTTATTTGTATCTTAAGGTGTTATTCTAGTACGAACTCTATGATAGATCGATCGGAAAGAATAACTTTGAGGTGGTTTCGTACCCTACAATAATCTCTTCGTTTGTTATGCATTATTAGTGACTTTGGAGTGACTCTTTGTTGCATGTTGAGGGATAGTTATATGATCCAATTATGTTATTATTGTTGAGAGAACTTGCACTAGTGAAAGTATGAACCCTCGGCCTTGTTTCCTAGCATTGCAATACCGTTTGTGCTCACTTTTATCATTAGTTACCTTGCTGTTTTTATATTTTCAGATTACAAAAACCTATATGTACCATCCATATTGCACTTTTATCACCATCTCTTCGCTGAACTAGTGCACCTATACAATTTACCATTGATTGGGTGTGTTGGGGACACAAGAGACTCTTTGTTATTTGGTTGCAGGGTTGCTAGAGAGAGACCATCTTCATCCTACGCCTCCCACGGATTGATAAACTTTAGGTCATCCACTTGAGGGAAATTTGCTACTATCCTACAAACCTCTGCACTTGGAGGCCCAACAACGTCTACAAGAAGAAGGTTGCATAGTAGACATCAAGCAGTTTCTGGCGCCGTTGCCGGGGAGGTTAGTGCTTGAAGGTATATCTTTAGATCTTGCAATCAAATCTTTTAGTTTCGTGTTTTATCACTAGTTTAGTCTATAAAAGAAAACTACAAAAAATGGAATTGAAGGCACCTCATATGCTTCATCTTTTTAATATCTTTCATGAAAATAAGGATTCCGATAATTGTGCCAAAATGTTAGAAGAAGAATGCATTAGAATGTTTGGCACTAAATATTTGAATGATGAGCATGATTGCAATGTTGTTAGTATGAATTCTTTGAATATCCATAGTACTAATGATGATTGCACTAGTCATGATGAAAATGTCTCTTATAAGCATGTCAACTTTTGTGGAATAGATAGAGCTTGCAAGTTCACACCAAATAGGGAAGATAGATTTTGCAAGAGGCATAAGTATTTGGAAACTAAATGGTTGCAAGAAAGGCTAGATGATTGTGCTGAAAGATTCAATATTTATCGCCATCCTTGTGAACTTTGCAATGAACATGGCCATTTAAAGCTCCAATGCTATTTGTTTCATGGTCAAATCGTGTCAAAAAACTGTGATAACTTGATTACCCCTGAGCATCATAAAGAGCTTAGTCTTCTTTTGGGGTATGAAGAAATGAAACGTATAACTGAGGGTATTCCAAAATTTAATCTTGATAGATTTCTTGATTTTGATCTAGAAGAAATTTTTATGTATTGTGCGCTGGATTGCATTGAAAATCCTTATATTGCCAATTACATAAAGACAAGAAAACAAATAGAAGATGAAGAGAATACTAATGAAAGGGAAGAGACTTCCCAATATTCTCCTATTATTTCTTATGATGAATCAGGTAACGAGGAGGAGCCTTCTATTCAACCAATCTCAGTAATAAGGAGCTCCGAAAAGAGGATTAAACCCACACATGATGTGAAGAAGAAAAAGAAAAGACGGAGGAGCAAAGGTAGAAAGGCATCCCTCCCAAATGATGTTGCTCCTATTACTCATTGTGATGATGATAATTGCTACACTATTAGTGCTATCCATACTATTAATGATTAGAGTGATTATGCTTATGATATGAAAAGGCCCAAGCTTGGGGATGCTATGTTTGATGAGAATGACATGTTTGAGAATATATTTGCTGCAATTAATGTTTGTCCCAAGCTTGGGGATGCTATGTTTAATGAAGATGATATTTTTAGCCTCCCAAGTTTTGATGAGCAAATTTGTTATGATGATAGCATGCCTCCTATTTATGATGGTTATATTGATGAAAGTGGGTTTGGAAGAGTGTCAACTTTAGGAAGTAATGATCCCACTATTTTGGAGGATGTTGAATCTTATTGTGATAAATATGAAAGTGGATTTGGAGAGGTCATGACTTTATTTAGTGATGATTCCACTATCTTGGAAGAGGTTTCAAACGATTATGATGAGAACAAAGTTGCTACTCATGATGATTATTGTGATGACACTTATGCTATAAAAAGTAGTGATGATTATATTTATAAAACTTTTCATGATTATGATTACCCTTTTTCTGAACATTACTCTTTTAATGTGGAAACAATTTATAGTATTCGAGTCTTTTATGATACTCCCACTATTCCAAAAGAGAAGAATTTTGCTTATGTGGAGAGTAGTAAATTTTCTATGGTTGTAGATCATGAAAAGAATGCTTTAGGTGCAGGTTATATTGTTGAATTCATTTATTATGCTACTGAAAATTATTATGAGGGAGGAATATATACTTGTAGGAATTGCAATAATATCAAGTTTCCTCTCTATGTGCTTAAAGTTTTGAAGTTATGCTTGTTTTGCCTTCCTATGCTAGATGATTATTGTTCCCATAAGTAGTTTTCTCACTAAATCCCTATGCATAGGAAGTGGGTTAGACTTAAATGTGCTAGTCATATTCTTCATGATGCTCTCTTTATGTTTCAATTCTTATCTTTTATGTGAGCATCATTGAAATCATCATGCCTAGCTAGGGGCGTTAAACGTTAGCGCTTGTTGGGAGACAACCCAATTTTATTTTTGTTCCTTGCTTCTTGCTCCTGTTTAGTAATAAATAAGTCATCTAGCCTCTGGTTAGATGTGTTTTCATGTTTTAATTAGTGTTTGTTCCAAGTAGAACCTTTGGGAAGACTTGAGTAAAGTCTTTTTGATCTTGCTGTAAAAAACAGAAACTTTAGCGCTCACGAGATTAGCTACAACTTTTTACTGGAGAGTGATATTTAGTTGATTCTTTTTGAAGATGATTAATAGACAAATTCCTCAGGTCCACCAATTAATTTCAGAATTTTTGGAGTTCCAGAAGTATACGTCTGATACAGATTACTACAGACTGTTCTGTTCTTGACAGATTCTGTTTTCTATGTGTTGTTTGCTTATTTTGATGAATCTATGAGTAGTATCGGAGGGTATGAACCATAGAGAAGTTGGAATACAGTAGATATTACACCAATATGAATTTAGAATGAGTTCACAACAGTACCTAAGTGGTGGTTTTATTTTCTTATACTAACGGAGCTTACGAGTTTTCTGTTAAGTTTTGTGTTGTGAAGTTTTCAAGTTTTGGGTAAAGACTCGATGGACTATGGAATAAGGAGTGGCAAGAGCCTAAGCATGGGGATTCCCAAGGCACCCCAAGGTAACATTAAAAGACAACCAAGAGCCTAAGATTGGGGATGCTCCGGAAGGCATCCCCTCTTTCGTCTTCGTTCATCGGTAACTTTACTTGGAGCTATATTTTTATTCACCACATGATATGTGTTTTGCTTGGAGCATCAATTTATTTTGTTAGGATTTGCTTGCTGTTATTTAGAACAATTTTCTGCATCTTTTACTTCAATAAAAGTGGCATTGATAGCCTTGACTATGCCTATTTTACAAGTCTTCATGTTGCTGTTTGAAAACAAAAAGTTTACCGCTGTTGCAAAAATTCCCTAGAAAAGTCAGAATGTGATAAAATGTTGAAACCTTTTGCATAATAAGCTCTGATAAATTTACTACAGTGGCAATTTTCTTTCATTATTTTTGGAGCTAGGGAAGTATGGATCTTGCTGCATTCTTTACAGACTGTCCTGTTTAGGTAGATTGCTGTTATGTTTGCATTGTTTGCATATGTTTGCTTCTTTAATGATTCTATTTGAGGATAGGACTATTAAATATGCAGAGGCATTTATTATGCAATGTTCAATAATAATTTTAGTGATTTGCTACAGTAGAGTATGATAAGGTTTTTGCATTGGTTTATACTAACTTATCTCACGAGTCCTTGTTGAGTTTTTTGTGGATGAAGCTTTTGAGATTTAGGGAGACCGTGATATGAGAGGAATTAAGGAGACACAAAATCTCAAGCTTGGGGATGCCCAATGCATCCCAAGATAATATTTCAAGAAGTCTCAAGCGTCTAAGCTTGGGGATGCCCCGGTTGGCATCCCACCTTTTTTCTTCGACAACTATCGGTTAGAATCGGTTGATCCTAAGTTTTTGCTTCTTCACGTGATGTTTGCTATTCTTAGAATGTCATTTTTTTGCTTGCTGTTTGAATAAAATATCAAGATCTGAAATTATTAAATGGGAGATTCTTCACATAGCTAAATAATTATTTAACTAGTCATTCATCTTCACTTATATCTTTTTGGAGTAGTTTGTCATTTACTCGTGTGCTTCACTTATATCCTATGAGTAAATAGTTGAATGATTTGAATATCATAAATCTGAAATTATATTTGTTTCATATGCTTATCCCATGGGGAGTAATGACTTCACATATAAGAAGTAGAGGTGGTAAATTTATTGAAGGTTAGCAAACATTGTATTGATCACTTGAACAATTCATGAAAGAATATTGAGGGAAGAGAGATTCCACATATAAATATACTATCTTGGACATCTTTTATGATTGTGAGCACTCATTAAAATATGACATGCTAAAAGGTTGATGTTGGACAAGGTAGACAACGTAATGGGTTATGTTTTCTTATATCCGAATTAAAGTATATTGTCATGGATCATTCAACATGCTGAGCTTGCCTTTCCCCCTCATGCTAGCCAAATTCTTTGCACCAAGTAGAGATACTACTTGTGCTTCCAAACATCCCTTAAACCAGTATTGCCATGAGAGTCCACCATACCTACCTATGGATTGAGTAAGATCCTTCAAGTAAGTTGTCATCGGTGCATGCAATAAAAATTGCTCTCTAAATATGTATGATCTATTAGTGTGGAGAAAATAAGCTTTATACGATCTTGTGATGTGGAAGCAATAAAAGCGATGGACTGCATAATAAAGGTCCCTATCACAAGTGGCAATATAAAGTGACGTTCTTTCACATTAAGATTTTGTGCATCCAACTATAAAAGCGCATGACAACCTCTGCTTCCCTCTGCGAAGGGCCTATCTTTTATTCTTGTCTTATACCTTACGCAAGAGTCATGGTGATCTTCACCTTCCCTTTTACATTTTATCCTTTGGCAAGCACATTGTGTTGGAAAGATCCTGATATATATATTCAATTGGATGTAAGGCATCATGAACTATTATTGTTGACATTACCCTTGAGGTAAAAGGTTGGGAGGCGAATCTATAAGCCCCTATCTTTCCATGTGTCTGATTAAAACTTTGAACCCATAAATATCACGTGAGTGTTAGCAATTGTGAAAGACTAAATGATAGTTGAGTATGTGAAGTTTGCTGAATCAAAGCTCTGACATAGACCCTTCCTGAAAACAAGATGAATTGTAATTGTTTGATGACTAATAACACGGTTTGTTAGTTTTCAAGAAAGTTTATGATCTATACTTTGACATGTGAATAGCTTGTTACTTGATCATGAGAAGTTCTATGATATGAGCTACTGTTATGACATATAATGATGCTGGAAAGGGTGATTGAAATTATCATTGATCAAACTTGTGCACCTGCTAGCATTCACACTTCATAAATGATTTCTTTTATCATTTACCTACTCGAGGACGAGTAGGAATTAAGCTTGGGGATGTTGATACGTCTCCAACGTATCTATAATTTATGAAGTATTCATGCTATTATATTATCTGTTTTGGATGTCTATGGGCTTTACTAAACACTTCTATATTATTTTTGGGACTAACCTATTAACCGGAGGCCCAGCCCAAATTGTTGTTTTCTTGCCTATTTCAGTGTTTCGAAGAAAAGGAATATCAAACAGAGTCCAAACGGAATGAAACCTTCGGGATAGTTATTTTTGGAACGGAAGAAATCTAGGAGACTTGGAGTAGACGTTAGGGAAGCTTCGAGGTGGCCAAGAGGCAGGGAGGCGCGTCTGCCCCCTGGGCGCGCCCCCACCCTCGTGGGCCCCTCGTGGCTCCCCTGACCGACTTCTTTCGCCTATATATGTCCATATACCCTAAAAACATCGAAGAACAGAATAGATCGGGAGTTCCGCCGCCACAAGCCTCTGTAGCCACCAAAAACCAATCGGGACCCTGTTC
The DNA here is from genome assembly GCF_002575655.3 of Aegilops tauschii subsp. strangulata. Taxonomy (NCBI): domain Eukaryota; kingdom Viridiplantae; phylum Streptophyta; class Magnoliopsida; order Poales; family Poaceae; genus Aegilops; species Aegilops tauschii. Next base: position 424,855,083 of record NC_053036.3, on the reverse strand, counting down.
CGGCACCCTGCCGGAGGGGGAACCTTCACCGGTGGCCATCTTCATCATCCCGGCGCTCTCCATGATGAGGAGGGAGTAGTTCACCCTCGGGGCTATCTCTCTCGTGTTCTTGAGATGGTACGATCTTGATGTACCGCGAGCTTTGCTATTATAGTTGGATCTTATCATGTTTCTCCCCCCTCTACTCTCTTGTAATGGATTGAGTTTTCCCTTTGAAGTTATCTTATCAGATTGAGTCTTTAAGGATTTGAGAACACTTGATGTATGTCTTGCATGTGCTTATCTGTGCTGACAATGGGATTTCACGTGATCTACTTGATGTATGTTTTGGTGATCAACTTGCGGGTTCCGTGACCTCGTGAACTTATGCATAGGGGTTGGCACACGTTTTTGTCTTGACTCTCTGGTAGAAACTTTGGGGCACTCTTTGAAGTACTTTGTGTTGGTTGAATAGATGAATCTGAGATTGTGTGATGCATATCGTATAATCATACCCACGGATACTTGAGGTGACATTGGAAAATCTAGGTGACATTAGGGTTTTGGTTGATTTGTATCTTAAGGTGTTATTCTAGTACGAACTCTATGATAGATCGATCCGAAAGAATAACTTTGAGGTGGTTTCGTACCCTACAATAATCTCTTTGTTTGTTCTCCGCTATTAGTGACTTTGGAGTGACTCTTTGTTGCATGTTGAGGGATAGTTATATGATCCAATTATGTTACTATTGTTGAGACAACTAGCACTAGTGAAAGTATGAACCCTAGGCCTTGTTTCCTAGCAATGCAATACCGCTTGTGCTCACTTTTATCATTAGTTACCTTGCTGTTTTTATATTTTCAGATTACAAAAACCTATATCTATCATGCATATTGCACTTGTATCACCATGTCTTCGCCGAACTAGTGCACCTATACAATTTACCATTGTATTGGGTGTGTTGGGGACACAAGAGACTCTTTGTTATTTGGTTGCAGGGTTGCTAGAGAGAGACCATCTTCATCCTACGCCTCCCACGGATTGATAAACCTTAGGTCATCCACTTGAGGGAAATTTGCTACTGTCCTACAAACCCCTGTACTTGGAGGCTGATAACCCACAAGTATAGGGGATCAATCGTAGCTTCTTTCGATATGTAAGAGTGTCAAACCCAACGAGGAGCTAAAGATAGAACAAATATTCCCTCAAGTTCTATCGACCACCGATACAACTCTACGCACGCTTAACGTTTGCTTTACCTAGAACAAGTATGAAACTAGAAGTACTTTGTAGGTGTTTTTTGATAGGTTTGCAAGAAGATAAAGAGCACGTAAATAAAAAGTAGGGGCTGTTTAGGTAAAGAAGCAATAAAGCTATTATAGAGAGTGTGGAAAAGCGGTGGTAGGAGTTGCGAAATTGTCCCTAAGAAATTGACTACTTTACTAGACCGGTAGCAAGTTTTATGTGGGAGAGGCCACTGCTAGCATGTCATCCCTGACTTGGAATTCTATGCACTTATGATTTGAACTACTAGCAAGCATCCGGAACTACTAATGTTCATTAAGGTAAACCCAACCATAGCATTAAGATATATTGGTCCCCCTTCAATCCCGTATGCATCAATTTCTATGCTAGGTAGAAGCTTCTGTCACTCTTGCCCTCCAATACATAGTCCTATCAATTTCTATGCTAGGTAGAAGCTTCTGTCACTCTTGCCCTCCAGTACATAGTCCTAGCAACATATATCAGGCAATGACAAAGTCTAACTCTCTTCCTATGCATCGGCATGTCATAAAAGAACAATTCATGCACACATAGTAAAGGCCAATGCATAGTATAAACAGCTTCTTGCAATTTTATCATGTTGGAAACATAGAGAGGTGGAGATATAGTTCCTCTCTCAAAATAATTGCAAGTAGGAGCAGCAAGCACATGCATATTATACCCATCAAAATCATCATGTGCAACGGTAAAAGGCAACCCATCAATAAGTGCAAACTTCTCTGATATAGTGTAGTTGGGAGAATTCAAAAAGATAATAGAACTATCATGCATGGGTGCAATAGCAACAATTTCATGTTTAACATAAGGAACTATAGCAAGTTCATCTCCATAAGCATAATTCATATTGGCATCATGGCCACAAGCATAGCAAGCATCATCAAAAAGGGATATTTCAAAAGAATCAACAGGATCATAACAATCATCATAGCAATCATCCTTCGGTAAGCATGAAGGGAATTTAAATAATGTATGAGTTGAAGAGTTACTCTCGTTAGAAGGTGGGCATGGGTGATCAATCCGCTCTTCCTCCTTTTGTTCTTTGCTCTCCTCCTCATCTTTTTCATCCAATGAGCTCACAATGTCATTAATTTCTTCTTCCATAGACTCCTGCAAAATATTAGTCTCTTCTTGGACAGAAGGGGAGTCCTCAATATAAGGTTTAACATAGGCATTAGAAGCATAATTATCATAACAATATTCAAGTATGGCAAATTTTTCAGATTTGTAAAGAGTAGCATCATACTTTTCAATCAAAGAAGCAATTTCATAAGCACCCTTAAAAGCAACAAATTCTTCAATTTGTTGAACACCATAGTAATTATAAACACCCTTAGCATACGAAGATACGATTCCATTATCACTAAACTCACATTGGTAGGGAAGGTGTTTCTTAGGGTCGTCAGAACAACAAGTAAAATCATATATTTCACATAAATTCCAAGCATAGCATTGCATAGTATTAATTTGATGCTGTAAAAGTTTCCCTTTTTGAGATATGCAGTGTCGCACATAACAAGCATGCTCATCTAAAGATTTGCCCTCAACTAAGCTAGTTGGGGTTTCAGCACGAGCACAAAGGGATCGAAGATGATCCAAGTAAAAAGCTTCAGGAGTGTGATAGATTTTGAGTGGTTCTTCAACCATTGGTTCAGTAGGTACAACTATTTTTTTTGGTATTTTGCGTTTCCTACCCATAACTAAATATAGAAAACAACTAAGAACAGCAAATAAAATTACTTAGTGATAAAGCAAACAATCACACACGAGAATGTTCACCCCATGCTATTGCTCCCCGGCAACGGCGCCAGAAAAAGGTCTTCATAACCCACAAGTATAGGGGATCAATTGTAGCCTCTTTCGATAAGTAAGAGTGTCGAACCCAACGAGGAGCTAAAGGTAGAACAAATATTCCCTCAAGTTCTATCGACCACCGATACAACTCTACGCACGCTTAACGTTCGCTTTACCTAGAACAAGTATGAAACTAGAAGTACTTTGTATGTGTTTTTGGATAGGTTTGCAAGAAGATAAAGAGCGCGTAAATAAAAAGTAGGGGCTGTTTAGGTAAAGAAGCAATAAAGTTAGTATAGCGAGTGTGGAAAAGTGGTGGTAGGAGTTGCGAAATTGTCCCTAAGCAATTGACTACTTTACTAGACCGATAGCAAGTTTTATGTGGGAGAGGCCACTGCTAGCATGTCATCCCTGACTTGGAATTCTATGCACTTATGATTGGAACTATTAGCAAGCATCCGCAACTACTAACGTTCATTAAGGTAAACCCCAACCATACCATTAAGATATATTGGTCCCCCTTCAATCCCGTATGCATCAATTTCTATGCTAGGTAGAAGCTTCTGTCACTCTTGCCCTCCAATACATAGTCCTATCAACATACAACTAACCCTATGGTGTGATCCACGCGCGCGCTCATATGATGGGCACCAAAGGAGAGCAACATAACCACAAGCAAATTAAACCAATCATAGCAATTCATCAATTACCGATAGGACAACGAAAATCTACTCAGACATCATAGGATGGCAACACATCATTGGATAATAATATGAAGCATAAAGCACCATGTTCAAGTAGAGGGTACAACGGGTTGTGGGAGAGTGGACCGCTGTAGATAGAGGGGGAAGGTGATGAAGATGTTGGTGAAGATGGCGGAGGTGTTGGTGAAGATTGCGGTGATGACGATGGCCCCCGGTGGCACTCTGGCGCTACCGGAAGCGAGGGGAGAGAGCCCCCCGTCTTCTTCCTCTTCCTTGACCTTCTCCATAGATGGGTGGAGGGTTTCCCCTCTGGTCCTTGGTCTCCATGGCGTGGGAGGGGCGAGAGCCCCTCTGAGATTGGATTTGTCTCTCTGTCTCTCTCTGTTTCTGGGTTCTCAGATCTGGCCTTTCACCGTTTCTTTTATATTCCAAAAAAAATCTCCGTCAGTTTTTATCTCGTTTGGACTCCGTTTGATATGGATTTTCTACGAAACAAAAAACATGCAACAAACAGGAACTGGCACTGGGCACTAGATCAATATGTTAGTCCCAAAAATAGTATAAAAAGTTGCCAAAAGTATATGAAAGTTGCATAATATTGGCATGGAACAATAAAAAATTATAGATACGACGGAGACGTATCAGCATCCCCAAGCTTAATTCCTTCTCGTCCTCGAGTAGGTAGATGATAAAAAGGATAATTTTGATGTGGAATGCTACCTAGCATAATCTTGATCATGTATCTAATCATGGCATGAATATTAAGACACGAGTGATTCAAAGCAATAGTCTATCATTTGACATTAAGACAATAATACTTCAAGCATACTAATAAAGCAATCATGTCTTTTCAAAATAACATGGCCAAAGAAAGTTATCCCTACAAAATCATATAGTCTGGCTATGCTCCATCTTCACCACACAAAATATTCAAATCATGCACAACCCCGATGACAAGCCAAGCAATTGTTTCATACTTTTGATGTTCTGAAACCTTTTCAACTTTCACGCAATACATGAGCGTGAGCCATGGACATAGCACTATAGGTGGAATAGAATATGATGGTGGAGGTTGTGTGGAGAAGACAAAAAGGAGAAAGTCCCACACCGACGCGGCTAATCAATGGGCTATGGAGATGCCCATCAATTGATGTCAATGCGAGGAGTAGGGATTGGCATGCAACAGATGCACTAGAGCTATAAGTGTATGAAAGCTCAAACTGAAACTAAGTGGGTGTGCATCCAACTTGCTTGCTCATGAATCCGGCCCAGGTACATGATCATGGTCCCCTAAACATAAATAAGTAAATAAATAAAGCTAAATGCTCATGCACCAGTTCTTTAAATTCACGATTTAACAAGAGGATATTATTTCCTATGATAGTGTCGTTACATTCAGTTGATATTATTCTTCAGCAAAGATAGCGACCAGTCTTCTTTCTCCCAGCATTTTCTTCCTGCAACCAGCGGACCCATGCAAATTGTAGTCAACGTCGTAAATAGTTCCGGTCCATTTTTATTTTGCAATAAGAATGTCCAACCCAGCCCAGCACATTGGCGACAGCACTTTATCCTCCGCCTTGGTGCGCTCGCTGCGGCGCCGCTGTCCGGCCCTGTCAACATAGTTTTTTTTTCGAAATGGTCCCTGTCAACATAGTGAATCAGGAGAGGACTGTAGTTGTGAGTATGACAGTACGGACCCACCAGGTCCACTCCCGAACACAAGCAAGCGCCTCTTTTACTACTCAGATGAACCCCTCGTTTTAATCTAATCCACCCTGCTGATATCTGGGACCCACATCATTTTCAACGTATAGTCAATTAACGACAGAATTGCACAACTTTTTTTAGTAGTAATTCGGAGGAGCAGGCTATAAGCTGGGTTGTGCGGTCTCTGTGGCCCGTCTAACAACATGACCAGCCCATCAGTTTTTTCTTTGGGAAAATAGGTAGCCCAGTATTTCTTTTTGAAGAATACCCAGGCTAGGCCTATTTGTTTTCTCCGACTTACTGGGCTGCAAATCTTTCAAGACGAGGAGGGATGCATTCCGGCCTGGCCAAAGAGTATGGTCAGTGTCTGGTAAAAGTAATATCAAAAGGGGTTGAAAATTCCAAAAAAATTATAGCAAATGGGATATTAGTTTCTTTTTTGTTTTTGTTCTTCACTGATATCTTATACTTCCTCCATCCCAAAATTCTTGTCTTAGATTAGTCTAGATACGGATGTATCTAATACCAAAACGTGACTTGATACATCCGTATTTAGACAAATCTAAGACAAGAATTTTGGGACGGAGGGAGTATTTCATTGGATTTAACATGACATAGTACTAATTTATTTTTAAATTTGTTTTAGTATGGCTACTAATTTTTGGATTAAGAATATTTTGTTCCCCAGCAAAAATTTGCGAATTTTCAAAATTTCTCACATATTTAGTTAATTTTTTAACCCTGATACTGACCAGAAAATGGGCAACAATTCTAAAAATGGAAAACGGGCTGCAATAAATTCCATATGAATTAGAAAATGAGTAAAAATTATAAAAATAATAGCAAATGGGCTGTACACGCCATAGATTTTGAGGCTGACTTGTTTACGCAAGGCTTTGTCAGTCAACACATGATTCTAGCACCAGTGACTGTTGGATGTCCATCCAACGACCGACGTGCTTCTTCAATCTCTGATCTTCCTGCTCCAGCCGCCTAAACTAGCGCCAGCGGGACTGCCTGCTCCCTCCTCTTGTGGCCCGCTGTGATGCTGCGCAGGCTTCCCCGGCCCACCCTACTCCCTCCGCTAGCCTGGCCGCACACAATCAACTGCCTCCTTATTACGCGAAAAAAATGATTCCTCCCACTGACATCTGGGGCGCACCGGTTGGGAGGCTGACCTGTGGGCCTACTAAGTTGACGCGTACGCAGGGCTTGTCAACTTAGTCAACAAACGATTCTAGCACCAGTAACCGTTGGATTTGAATCGAACGGTCCTGTTGCTTCTTCAATCGCTGCTCTTCTTGCACCAGCCGCCCAAACCAGCGCCGGTGAGACCGCCTGCTCCTGCCTCCAGTGGCCGGCTGTGCTGCCGTTGAGGCCTCACCGCCCCCTACTACTCCCACCGCTAGCCAGGCCCTGCGGCGACGGCAGCCTCACACCGCAGCCGAACCAGTGAACCCTCATACTCCTCTCCGCGTGGGCATCCACTGCCGCGTCCTCCCCGGCTCCGCATGTGCCCCGGCTCCGCGTCGTCCCCTTCCTAGGCCTCGCCATCGTCCACCGCCTTGGATGCGCTCGGCGCAGAGTGATCAACGAACGACACCATTGGAAATAGACTGTGCGCGGAGAGGCTGACAGCTGGGTCCAAGGTTGTCAGAATCCCGATTTTGTTATATGATTCTACGACTTTACGATCCAAACTAACTCCTATGATTCTACGATTTCAGTTTATAGAATCTGCATTTCTACGATCCTGATAGTGAAGATTCTATGATTTGTGATCCTACCATCGGAGCCCCGGTCCGATTCAAAATCGCGATTCTGACAACCCTGGCTGGGTCCACGGCCGCACGCAAGGAAATGCCTCCTTATTACGCGAAAAATAATGATTACTCCACCTGACAGCTGGGACCCACCGGAAGGGCCTCTGTATTTCACAAAAAAACGTTCCCATCGCTGACACGTCAGACCCACCAGCTATATCTTCGCACGCAAGGAAGTGCCTCCTTATTACGCACAAAAAACCTGAATACCCCCATGCTAGCTGGGACCCACAATAGTGGGAGGCTGACTTGTGGGCCAACTAAGTTGACGGGGATGGAGGGCCTTGTCTTTTTTTTTGATAAAAGAGAGCTCTCTCTCCGATTTCTATTAAGAGAAATCACCGAGTCTTCTTACAGCTAAAAAAGGAAAGCAAAGAAAAAACTGACATAACTATCTAGCTCCAGTGACCGTACGATGTCCATCCAACGGCCGTAGTGCTTCTTCAACCTCTGGTCTTCTTGCTCCAGCCGCCCAAACCAGCGCCGGTCATGCCTCGTGCTCCTGCCTCCCGTGGCCGGCTGCGATGCCGCGGAGGCCTCACCGCCCCCTACTACATCCACCGTTGGCCAGGCCATCCCTCTACTCACCCACACCCCCTGTTATTCTGTGGCGACGACAGCCTCACACCGCAGCCGAACCAGTGAACCCTCGTACTCCTCTCCACGTGGGCATCCACTGCCGCGTCTTCCCCGGCTCCGCGTCGTCCCCTTCCTAGGCCTCGCCGTCGTCCACCGCCTTGGTGCTCTCGGCGCGGTGTGGTCAATGTGGTCAACGACCGACTTCCAACGGAAGAGTATTGTACGTGGAGAGGCTGACAGCTGGGTCCACGGCCGCAGCTGGGTCCACGGCCACAGCTGGGTCCACGGCCACAGCCCAGTTTTTTTGTGATTTGCCAAGTAAGTCGCTTTGTCAGGCCTGTTGGGCTGCAAATCTTTCAAGACGAGGAGAGCTTCATTCGGCTGGCCGAGAAAATGGCCTATCAGTAATGAGAAATGGGTTGTACATTTTTAAAACACATCAAACCGGCAATTAGTTTCAAATTTCTTTCTTTTTTTCATTTCGAGATTTTAAATTGCATTGATTTTTATGCATGGACAATTTGTTGGATTTTATATTGATATATATTTATTTTTAAAATCAGTTTGAACGTGACTCGAAATTTCGGGATTAAAACCAGTTCGGACCGCACCAAAATATGCAAAATTCCGTATAATTTTTTAACAGTGGCCACAATATGGGCTGTAATGCTAACAAAAAGAATATGGGCTCCAAAAAAAAAGCTTAAGAATTAGCAAATGGGCTGTAAATTATTAGAAATAATGGTAGATGGGTTGTATGCTGTTTTCCACAGATTTGAGGCTTTCCTAAAAATAAAGGTTGACGCACAAGCAGTGACTATTGGATGTCCATCCAATGGCCGTGGTGCTTCTTCAATCTCTGCTCTTCCTGCTCCAGCCGCTCAAACAAGTGCCGCCGGGACTGCCTCCTCCCTCATCCCCGTGGCCGGCTGTGCTGCCGCGCAGGCCTCACCGCCCCATCGTACTCCCATCGCTGGCCTAGCCATCCCTCTACTCACCCACACCTGCTGTTATTCTCCGGCGACGGCAGATGAACCAGTAATCCCTCGTACAGTCGTACTCCCCTCCACGTGGGAAACAACTGTCGCGTCTTCCCTGGCTCCGTGTCATTCCCTTCCTAGGCCTCGCCGTCGTCCACCGCCCTGGTGCTCTCGGCGCGGCCTGGTCAACGTGGTCAACGACTGACATGCATCTGAAGTGGACTGTACATGGAGAGGCTGACAGCTGGGTCCACGGCTGCACGCAAGGAAATGCCTCCTTATTACGCGCAAAATAATGATTCCTCCACCTGACATCTGGGACCCACCAAAAGGGCCTCTGTATTTCGCGAAAAAAATTTACTGCCGCTGACAGCTCGGACCCACCAGCTATATCTTCGCAAGCATGGAAGTGCCTCCTTATTATGCACAAAAAATGAATACCCCCTGCTAGCTGGGAGCCAGTATAGTGGCAGGCTGACTTGTGGGCCTACTAAGTTGACGGGGACGGAGGGCTTTGTCAACTTAGTCAATATGCACGGTTCTAGCTCCAGTGACCGTACGATGTCCATCCAACAGCCATAGTGCTTCTTCAACCTCTGGTCTTCTTGCTCCAGCCGCCCAAACCAGCGCCGGTCGTGCCTCATGCTCCTGCCTCCCGGGGCCGGCTGCGATGCCGCGGAGGCCTCACCGGCCCCTACTACTCCCACCGCTGGCCAGGCCATCCCTCTACTCACCCACACCACCTGTTATTCTGCGGCGACGGCAGCCTCACACCGCAGCCGAACTAGTGAACCCTCGTACTCCTCTCCGCATGGGCATCCACTGCCGCATCTTCCCTGGCTCCGCGTCGTCCCCTTCCTAGGCCTCGTCGTCGTCCATCGCCTTGGTGCTCTCGGCGCGGCGTGGTCAATGTGATCAACGATCGACTTCCATCGGAAGAGTACTGTACATGCAGAGGCTGACAGCTGGGTCCACGGCCGCAGCAAGGAAGTGCCTCTTTATTACGCGCAAAATAATTATTCCTCCACCTGACAGCGGGAACCCACCGGACGGGCCACCGTATTACGCAAAAAAAACGTTTCCCCCTGACTGCTGGGACCCACCAGCTACATCTTCGCACGCAAGGAAGTGCGTCCGGGCAAAAAAAAAAACGATTCGCCCCCCTGACTGCTGGGACCCACCAGCTACATCTTCGCACGCAAGGAAGTGCCTGATAGTCAGGACCCACCTGGTCGAAGCATACGTAGCATTGTCATTCTGGTCGCGAACGTGTACGTACATACTGGTCGATGTAGAGGCGCGCACGTGTCGTAGTAGAGGCGCGCACGTAGCTTGTACACGTACGTACAGCGGCCAGGGTGCAAGAAAGTAAATACGGCCACGTACGTACATACGGGCGGGGTCTCGAACGCCTACTTACGCGTACGTACGGCCAGGGCTCATGTACATGGCAGGGTCAGAACAGAGAAACAACGTCGTCGTCGTGTTCATGGGGAGCCAACCGGCTGGGTCGGAACGGAATGTGTCGTCGTGTTCATCGGGAGGGCTTGGACGGAACAGCCGATGGAAACGAGGCCTGGCGTACCGCAGAACGGAGGAAACGGCCTTGTGTTCGACCGGCCACGGTCGAAACGGGATCCTGTTCATCGGGAGGGGTCTGGCGTACCGCAAAACGAAGGAAACGGACCTCCTATGATCGAAACGGGGGTCCTGTTGACCGGGAGGGGTGTGGCGTACCACAAAACGGAGGAAACAGACTTGTGTTGGAGTGTTACGGTCGAAACAGGGGTCCTGTTCATCGGGAGGGGTGTGGCGTACCGCAGAACGGGACTCCACGGGATACTGTTCATCTCCACCGTCAACCCCCTCCTGCCTCCACGGGCTACTGTTCATCCACCGTCGACCTCTCTAGCCTCCACCTGTCACTGTTCATCCAGCCTCCACCGCGTGCTACTCCACCGGCTACTGTTCAACCAGCCCTCTCCACCGGCTACTGTTCAACCAGCCCTCTCCACGGGCTCCTGTTCAACCACCCCACCACGGGCTACTATTCATCCAGCCCTCCACCATCTACTATTCATCCAGCCCTCCACGGGGTGGTCCTGTTCATCCAGCCCTCCACGGGGTCCTGTTCATCCTGCCCCAACCGGCTCGATCGATCGGGGTCCTGTTCATCCAGAGGCAACACCACGGGGTCCTGTTCATCCACCCCCACCGGGAACTGTTCATCCAAACCCCCCAGCAACGCTCACTGTTCATCCAGAGGCAACACCACGGGGTCCTGTTCATCCACCCCCACCGGGAACTGTTCATCCAAACCCCCCAACAACGCTCACTGTTCATCCAGAGGCAGCATCGATCGGCTTCAGTTAGCAGCAGTAGCGAAGGAATCGCTTGATCGGGTTCAGTTAACAGCCATCGATCACTCGCTCGGGTTCAGTAACGCGTAGCCTGCAGTGCAATCACTCGGGTTCAGTTAGAGCCCAATGCCTCGCTCGGGTTCAGTTAGAGCCCAACGCCTCGCACCCACGCGCATGCGTGTACGAGAGAAACGCACATCGCTCGGCCCCGACCACCCACCGTAACCGGGAACACCCCGATATTTTCCTCGCCCTCGCTTCTACCATGGTTTTTTCCGTCATGGACGGCCCAAAGAATGTCATGCAGCTGCGTCTCCGGCCCGCCCAGGACGAAAAACCCATTTTATATCATGATTTTTTGTCATAGAAGTAGGAGCCCACCACATCTATGATGATACCGGGTTTTGTCATAATTATCGTCATAGAAGTGTCATAAGTATGACAGGAAAAATTTCGTTCGGCCCAAAATGTCACGGATGTGTCTTTTTTTGTAGTGTTTTTGGATGCACAAGTAGTATCTCTACTTAGTGCGGAATTTTTGGCTAGCAAAGATAGCGGGCAAGCACCACATGTTAAAGGATCCACCACAATATGACTTCTATATGAATATAAACAAACATAAACCATTAGGTTGTCTTCCTTGTCCAACATCAACAATTTTGGCATATAATATTTTGATGAGGGCTCACAATCACAAAAGATTTCTAGGATAGTATAATAATATGTGAATCTTCTCTTCCCTTATTAATTCTTAGATGAGTTGCATCATTGACTAATGCTATGTTTGTCAATCTCTAACAAAATTTTCTACTTATACTTTTCCTTATGTGGTGTCATCACCTACCATAAGATTAGCATATGATCTTTTTCATTTATTCCCTTTCTTTTATTTACTTCCTTTCTTTTTATTTATTTTCTTTCTTTTTATTTGCAACAAGAAAGTAAAGAAAGCAAAAACTCAAGCTAAACTTTATTATATATCTCGCACACCATTACAAGGATAGATCACTAAGCAAACTCTCAAAAAGAAAGGATCAAACTAAACTTTTATTCATCTAAGGCAAAAGACCGAACTAAAATAAGTAAAAGCAAAAGATAGTGGGGATGATACGATACCGGGGCACCTCCCCCAAGCTTGGCGGAAGCCAAGGGGAGTGCCCATACCCGATACTCAATTCTCTTTTGGTGATGAAGAAGAGGGTGGTGGTGATGCGGTATTCTCCAATATAACCATGAGCAGATCCTTCACTCCTTGAATCTCTCGAAGGGCTTGATGAAGTAGTTCACTGTTTTTCTTCACTTCAGGCATTATGTGTATATTTTCGGGGCCCCAGGGTTTTGTTCCTGCATTGTTTTCTCTTGGGCGAGATATGTCCCAATTGGACGGTATGTGCCTACGAGGACTATTCTCGAACCCATAATTGTGAATTAAATTGCGAAAATTGTTACGGTCTAACCTGTGTAAAGCCTCCTTGGTGAGGTTTCTTCTTGTACTTTGAGGCTCCCTTGATTATTCGATGACCCCATGGCTTGATGAGGATTTGGGTGAGTGGAGATGCCAGCCAAGGTGCCTCTCTCAGAAGCAGGAGAGTGGACCCCAAAAGGATTTTTCTCCTCCTCCTCCATAGCAACCTCTTCAGCTTCCTCTCTCCTTAGGTCCTCTTGAACCACCCATGCGTCTTCTTCTCCGTTGTTAGAGGGTGAGGAAGACATGATGCCTGGCTCGACAGATCTGGCCGAAGATAGCAAGAAAAGAAAACAGAAGATTTCTCCGCGATACGGTGATCAGTAGGTTCGGGGGGTATATAAAGATTTTTTATCTTGGGAAACAAGTAAGCTATAGAAAAACGGAGTCCGGAAGGTACCCCAGGTGGGCACAACCCAGCTGGGCGCGCCTGGTGTCTTGTGCTCACCAGGGTACGTTTCCTGGAAGTTTCTTATTTTCCTTTTTTTTATATTCCAAAACTGACAAAAAATATTTTTGCGGATTTTTCGGAGTCCGTTTACTTACCGTATCACATACCTCCTTATTTTCACAATTTTGGGGTGTTCTGGAAGGACTCTTTTATGTGTTCTTCCGGTGTCAAAGTTTGGATAATATTACTTTCAACATTAATGGGCGTACTGAGATATAATGTTTTATTCGTTGCCACTTAACAACCTTTGGGTTAGTACCTTCGGCATTATTTATTTTAATAGCTCCAGAACGATAAACCTCCTTGATGACATGGGGTCCTTCCCATTTTGAGAGGAGTTTTCCTGCAAAGAATCTGAAACGAGAGTTGTAGAAAAGAACATATTCTCCAACTTTAAACTCACGCTTTTGAATTCTTTTATCATGCCATCTTTTAACCTTTTCTTTAAACAATTTAGCATTTTCATAAGCTTGGGTTCTCCATTCGTCTATGCTTTATGTTCTAAGATCAAATAACCTCTTTTCACCAGCAAGTTTGAAATCATAGTTGAGTTCTTTGATTGCCCAATATGCTTTGTGTTCTAACTCTAGAGGCAAATGACAAGCCTTTCCACAAACCATTTTATAAGGAGACATACCCATAGGATTTTTGTATGTTGTTCTATAAGCCCAAAGTGCATCATCTAATTTCTTAGACCAATTCTTCCTGGACCTATTGACAGTCTTTTGCAAAATTAATTTTATTTCTCTATTGCTAAGTTCAACTTGACCACTAGACCGAGGATGATAAGGTGATGCAATTCTATGGTTTACATCATACTTCGCAAGCATTTTGCGGAAAGCACCATGAATAAAGTGTGAACCGCCATCAGTCATTAAGTATCTAGGGACTCCAAACCTTGGGAAAATAACTTCCTTAAGCATTTTAATAGAGGTGTTGTGATCAACACTACTGATTGGAATAGCTTCTACCCACTTAGTAACATAATCAACAGCAACCAGAATATGTGTATACCCATTAGAGGAGGGAAAAGATCCCATGTAATCAATTCCCCAAACATCAAATGGTTCAACAGCAAGTGAATAATTCATAGGCATTTCTTGACACTTACCGATATTACCTATTCTTTGACATTCATCACAAGATAGACGAACTTACGGGCATCCTTGAAGAGAGTAGGCCAATAAAATCCAGATTGCAATACCTTGTGAGCAGTTATATCTCCAGCATGATGCCCTCCATAAGCTTCGGAGTGACATTTCCATAGGATTTGTCCCTGTTCATGCTCAGGTACACAGCGTCTAATAATACCATCTACTCCTTCTTTATAAAGATGTGGGTCATCCCAAAAGTAATGTCTTAAATCATAGAAGAATTTTTTCTTTTGTTGGTAAGTAAAGCTAGGTGGTAAATATTTAGCAACAATGTAATTAGCATAATCAGCATACCAAGGAGTGTTATGAGCAACATTTATTGCAGCTAACTGCTCATCAGGAAAACTATCATCAATAGGTAGTGGGTCATCAGGTACATTTTCAAGCCTAGACAAGTTATCAGCTATGGGGTTCTTAGCTCCTTTTCTATCAGTGATATGTAAATCAAATTCTTGTAGCAAGAGAACCCATCGAATAAGTCTAGGTTTAGCATCTTTCTATTCCATAAGATATTTAATAGCAGCATGATCGGTGTGAACAATTACTTTTGAATCAACAATGTAAGGTCTAAATTTATCACAAGCAAACACCACTGCTAAGAATTCATTTTCAGTAGTAGCATAATTTAGTTGAGCACTGTCTAGAGTTTTACTAGCATAATGAATAACATTAAGTTTCTTACCAACTCTTTGTCCTAGAACAGCACCAACAACATAATCACTAACAAAACACATAATTTCAAAAGGCAAGTTCCAATCAGGTGGTTGAACAATAGGTGCAGAAATTAAGGCTTTTTTAGTGTTTCTGTGACGCCCCCGATTTGACCGTACACTAATCATGCACGCAAATGTGTACGATCAAGGTCAGGGACTCACGGGAAGATATCACAACACAACTCTACAACATAAATAAGTCATACAAGCATCATAATACAAGCCAGGGGCCTCGAGGGCTCGAATACAAGTGCTCGATCACAGACGAGTCAGCGGAAGCAACAATATCTGTGTACAGACATAAGTTAAACAAGTTTGCCTTAAGAAGGCTAGCACAAACTGGGATACAGATCGAACGAGGCGCAGGCCTCCTGCCTGGGATCCTCCTAACTACTCCTGGTCGTCGTCAGCGGCCTGCACGTAGTAGTAGGCACCTCCAGCGTCGTAGGCGTCGTCGTCGACGGTGGCGTCTGGCTCCTGGGCTCCAGCATCTGGTTGTGACAACCAGATAGAAAAGAAAAGGGGAAAAGAGGGTGAGAAGCAACCGTGAGTACTCATCCAAAGTACTCGCAAGCAAGGAGCTACACTACATATGCATGGGTATATGTGTAAAGGGGGCATATCAGTGGACTGAACTGCAGAATGCCAGAATAAAAGGGAGATAGCTAGTCCTGTCGAAGACTACGCTTCTGGCCATCTCCATCTTGCAGCAAGTACAAGAGAGTAGATTGAAGTCCTCCAAGTAGCATCGCATAGCATAATCCTACCCGGCGATCCCCTCCTCGTCGCCCTGTTAGAGAGCGATCACCGGGTTGTATCTGGCACTTGGAAGGGTGTATTTTATTCAGTATCCAGTTCTAGTTGTCATAAGGTCAAGGTACAACTCCGGGTCGTCCTTTTACCGAGGGACACGGCTATTCGAATAGATAAACTTCCCTGCAGGGGTGCACCACATAACCCAACACGCTCGATCCCATTTGGCCGGACACACTTTTCTGGGTCATGCCCGGCCTCGTAAGATCAACGCGTCGCAGACCCACCTAAGCACAACAGAGAGGTCAGCACGCCGGTCTAACCCTATGCGCGCAGGGGTCTGGGCCCATCGCCCTATGCACACCTGCACGTTGCGTACGCGGCCGGAAGCAGACCTAGCCTAGTGGCGTTCCAGTCCAGTCCGGCGCGCGCCACTCAGTCGCTGACGTCAAGAAGGCTTCGGCTGATACCACGACGCCGGGATACCCATAACTACTCCCGCGTAGATGGTTAGTGCGTATAGACCAAATGGCCAGACTCAGATGAAATACAAAGATCTCGTTAAGCGCGTTAAGTAACCGCGAACGCCGACCAGGGCCAGGCCCACCTCTCACCTGGGTGGTCTCAACCTGCCCTGTCGCTCCGCCACAAAGATCCACTTGCAGGTACTCCTACGAGCCGACCCGACTTTAGTCATCACATGTGTCATGTATGTAGTATATAAGTATATACCCGCGATCACCGCCCAGGTGATCACGGCCCGATAGTATAGCACAGCAGACGGACAAGAATGTAGGGCCACTGATGGAAATCAAGCATCCTATACTAAGCATGTAGGATTGCAGGTAAATGTATCAACAGTAGTAGCAAGGATAGGCTATGCATCAGGATAGGATATCGAAAAGCAGTAACATGCTACACTACTCTAATGCAAGCAGTATAGAGAAGAATAGGCGATATCTGGTGATCAAGGGGGGGGGGGCTTGCCTGGTTGCTCTGGCAAGTAGGAGGGGTCGTCAACTCCGTAGTCGAACTGGGCAGCAGCAGTGTCGGTCTCGTAGTCTAGCGGAGAGAAGAGGGGGAAGAAACAGTAAATACAATGCAAACATAAGCATGACGATGCATGACATGACAATGAGCGGTGCTAGGTGTGCCCTAACGCGACAGTAGGTGGTACCGGCGAAGGGGGGGGAACATCCGGGAAGTATTCCCGATGTTTCGCGTTTTCGGACAGACGGACCGGAGGGGGAAAGTTGCTAGTTCGATAGGTTAGGGAGGTGTGGTGGACGAACGGACTGCGTATTCGGATTCGTCTCGTCGTTCTGAGCAACTTTCATATAGAAAACATTTTCATCCGAGTTACGGTTTAAAAGATATGAATTTTCAAAGTTTATTTGAATTCCTAGAATTATTTGAATTAAGCAAAAAAATGAATTATGACATCAGCATGAGGCAATGCTGACGTCAGCAGGTCAACAGAGCGGCTGACCAGGTCAAACTGACCAGTGGGCCCCACCTGTCATAGACAGTGGGCTAACAGAAGATTAAACTAATTAATTTTTAGTTAATTAGCTACTGGGCCCACCTGTCAGTGAGTGATTAGATTAATTAATTAGTTTTAATTATAAAAACATTTTTCTTTTCTCTTTTTTTTTTAATTTTGCGGCGGGGCCCGCATGTCAGTGGCTGGGCCTGCCCGGTCAGCACGTTGACTGGGTTGACCGAGTCAACGGGGCCCACGGGGCCCACTGGCAGTGGCACTGGGGTGGCCCCAGGCCAGCCACGTCGGCGGCCGGCGCCGGAGCGACTCCGGCGACCAAAACCGCGGCGGCCCCTCACCGGAGTTGGCCGGAATCGCGCTACGGGGCTCGGGGAGGAGCGGGGCTAGGCCCATTCGAAGGAGCTCGCAGCGCCGCATCCAGTGGTGGCCGGGGCTTCGCCGGACTTGGCCGGAATCGGCGCCGGCGAGCGGCGGAGGCGGCGGCGCGCACGGGTGCCCGACGGAAACGAGGCTACGGCGGGCTATCGAGCAAGCGGAGGGGCTGGGGGGCATCTACGTGCTGTGGGGAGTGCAGCGGGCTTGAGCCCGTGACCAAAAGGTCACCGGAGACCCGCCGGCGACGAGCTCCGCGGAGCGGCGTTCGGGCGCGCGTGGGGAAGCAGCTAGGGGGCGCGCGAGAGCGAAAGGACAGGGGAGGAGGGGGGAGAAGCTCACGGCGAGGCTGTAGGGGGACGACAGCGTGCTCGGGGAGGCTCGTCGCAGGCGAAACGGGGCGGCGATCGACGGCGGCCGTGCGGGGAAGAAGAGCTCGGGGAGGTCGTTGCAGGGGCTCCGGTCTCCAACGGGCTGCACCAGACGATGCAGCGGGCGATGGCGGTCCTTGGAGACACCGTGGGGCGGCGAGGCGGGCACGGTGGCCGTGGGAACGACGGTGAACGGCGGCGACCGCGTCGGGCGTGGGGAAGGGAGGAGCGGCGTGGATCTGGGGGGGAAGAGAGAGGCGCAGAGGCCGAGAGGTGAGCGGGGGTGAGTGGGAGAGGGGCCCGAGGAGGCGGGGGGAGCTGGCGTCCTTATCCTCCCCGTCGCCGGCGAGGTGGTGCGGCGGGGACCGGCCCTGTTCCGACCCCGGTCGGGGGAACAGGGAGGGGGGAGGGCGAGTGGGAGATGGGCTAGGCCGGCTGGGCCGGGGGTCGGCCCAGTTGGGCCAGGGGTCCAGTGGGGGGAGGGCCTTCTCCTTTTTCTTTTTCTTTATTTTTTTTCTTTTCTGTTTTATTTCATTTAAAAGTATTTAGGTATTTTATAAAAATGTGTTTTCTCCACCATAATTACCAGTGTATTATTTGGCACCCACCGAACATTTTTGTTTAAATTTTTGAAAACTTTTATTTTCCACTTTAATTTTAATTGAAGTTTGAATTAGGAGTTTGAAAATAAATGTGATTCCAATGTGATCAAGCCCTGTTTAGCAACATGATTAGCTTAATCACAGAGAGTTACTGTAGCAGGATTCTCGGGGTGTTACAGTTTCGAAGGCTTCTAAACAATCATCATCAAAAACAAAAGGAACATCCTTTTGCAAAAGATTCATAAGAGGCCTAGAAATTTTAGAGAAGTCTTTGATAAATCTCCTATAGAAACCAGCATGACCTAGGAAACTACGAATACCTTTGATATCTTTAGGACATGGCATTTTCTCAATTGTGTCAACCTTAGCTTGGTCCACTTCAATACCTCTTTCAGAAATTTTATGACCCAAGACAATACCTTCATTGACCATAAAGTGGCACTTCACCCAATTCAAGACAAGATTTGTTTACTCGCATCTCTGCAAAACTCGGTCAAGATTGCTTAAACAGTCATCAAAAGACTTCCCATAAACAGAGAAATCATCCATGAAAACCTCAACAATCTTTTCACGAAATTCAGAGAATATAGCAGTCATACATCTTTGAAAGGTAACAGGTGCATTGCATAAACCGAAAGGCATACGTCTATAAGCATAAATTCCGAAGGGACAAGTAAAAGTGGTCTTTTTAGATCAGGTTGAGAAACAGGTATTTGTGAAAAACCAGAATATCCATCAAGGAAGCAAAAGTGTGTGTGCTTAGATAGTCTTTCTAGCATTTGATCAATAAAAGGCAGAGGGTAGTGATCTTTTCTAGTTGCTTTATTTAATTTTCTAAAATTAATTACCATCCTATAGCCTGTAACAATTCTTTGTGGAATAAGTTCATTCTTGTCATTAGGAACAACAGTAGTACCTCCTTTCTTAGGGACACAATGAACATGACTTACCCATCTACTGTCAGCTATGGGATAGATTATACCTGCTTCCAGAAGTTTTAAGATTTCCGTTCTTACCATTTCCTTCATTTTCGGATTTAACCGACGTCGGTGATCAACAACGGGTTTAGCATCAGGTTTCATATTAATTTTGTGCTGACATAGAGTGGGGCTAATGCCCTTTAAATCATCAAGAGTATATCCAATAGCAGCTCGGTGCTTCCTTAGAACTTTCAATAATCTTTCTTCTTCATGTTCTGAAAGGTTAGCACTAATAATAACAGGATATATCTTCTTTTCATCAAGATAAGCATATTTCAAAGTGTTTGGCAGTTGTTTTAATTCAAACACAGGATCACCTTTAGGTGGAGGAGGACTCCTAGAGTTTCAATAGGCAAATTGTGTTTAAGCAGAGGATGTTGTTCAAAGAAAATCTTATCTATTTCATTTCTTTCATGCATATGTAAACCATTTTCATGGTCTAGCAAATATTGTTCTAAAGGATCAGTAGGTGGTATGGCAATAGAAGCAAGACCAATTATTTCATCCTCACTAGGCAATTCTTTTTCATGAAGCTTTCTACTAAACTTGGAAAATTTAAACTCATGAGACTCATCACCAAAACTAACACCGATAATTTGTTTCTCACAGTCTATTCTAGCATTAACAGTGTTCAAGAAAGGTCTACCAAAGATACTGGGGCAAAAGTCATCTTGTGGGGAACCAAGAACAAGAAAATCACTAGGGTATTTTATTTTCCCACACAAGACTTCAACATTTCTAACAATCCCCATTGGTGATATAGTGTCTCTATTAGCAAGTTTAATAGTAACATCTATGTCTTCTATTTCTGCAGGTGCTATGTCATTCATAATTTCTTGATATAAGGAATAAGGAATAGCACTCACGCTAGCACCTATGTCAAACCATGATAACAGTGATCTCCTATTTTAACTGAGACAATGGGCATGCGAACAACAGGTCTATGTTTATCCTTTTTATCAGGTTTGGCAATTCTAGCAGCTTCTTCGCAGAACTAAATAACATGCCCATCTACATTTTCCTCCAGGAGAACCTTAACCATAGCAATACTAGGTTCTACTTTAATTTGTTCATCAGGTCTAGGTGTTCTAATGTATCTTTTGTTGACCATAGTTGAAACTTTAGCATGTTCCTTTATTCTAACAGGGAAAGGTGGTTTCTCAATATAAGTTGTAGGAACAACTGGATCAACATTGTAAAGTAGTATAGTTTGTTCTTTAACTGGTACCGGTTCTTTAATTTCTTCTTTAATAGGTGGGTGATATTTAAACCACTTCTCCTTAGGGAGATCAACATGAGTAGCAAATGATTCAAAAAAGGAAGCTACTATCTCAGAGTTAAGTCCATATTTAGTGCTAAACTTTTGAAAAGCATCGGTATTCATAAAAAGACTTAACACAATCATAGTTAAGTTTAATACCTAACTCTTTACCTTCATCGAGTTCCCAATCTTCAGAGTTGCATTTAATTCTTTCCAAAAGATCCCACCGAAATCCAATAGTCTTCTTCATAAAAGAACCAGCACAAGAAGTATCAAGCATGGTATGATCATTACAAGAAAGCCGAGCATAAAAATTCTGGATAATAATTTCTCTTGAGAGCTCATGATTGGGGCATGAATATAACATTGACTTAAGCCTCCCCCAAGCTAGAGCGATACTTTCTCCTTCATGAGGCCAAAAATTATATATGTAATTCCGATCACGATGAACTAGATGCATAGGATAAATTTTTTGATGGAACTCCAATTTCAATCGATTCCAATTCCATGATCCAATATCATCGCATAGCCTATACCATGCCAATGCTTTTCCCTTAAATATAAAGGGAAAACCTTCTTCATAACTTCATCTCCGGGTAAACCTGCAAGCTTGAACAATCCACAATTTTTTTCCACATATATCAAGTGCATATCAGGATGTTCAGTTCCATCTCCCGCATAAGGATTAGCTAGCAATTGTTCTATCGTACCCGAAGGAATTTCATATTCAATATTTTCAGTAGGTGCAGTAGGTTTAGGGGTAGCTAATTGTGGTTTCGGTTGAGGTGAAGATACCCCGACCAAACCCCTCAAAGGATTGTTTTCCATCGTAACAAGTGATAGTAAATTTCAGCACAGTATATAAATGTTTCCTTACCAAATTCCACTTACCAAAGGCGCTTCACTCCCCGGCAACGGCGCCAGAAAATAGCCTTGATGACCCACAAGTATAGGGGATGAATTTTAGCTCTTTTCGATGAGTAAGAGTGTCGAACCCAACGAGGAGCAGAAGGAAATGACAAGTGGTTTTCAGCAAGGTAATGTCTGCAAGTGCTGAAATTGTAAGTAACAGAGTAGTTTGATAGCAAGATAATTTGTAACGAGCAAGTAACAATAATAGGAGCAAAATTGCAGCAAGGCATTCCAATCCTTTTGAGGCAAAGGACAGGCCAAAACAGTCTCTTATGATAAACAAAGCATTCTTGAGGGTACATGGGATTTTCATCTAGTCACTTTCACCATGTTGGTTTGATTCGTGTTGGTACTTTGATAATTTGATATGTGGGTGGACCGGTGCTTAGGTGCTGTTCTTACTTGAACAAGCCTCCTACTTATGATTAACCCTCCCACAAGCATCCGCAACTACGAGAAAAGTATTAAGAATAAATTCTAATCATAGCATTAAACATTTGGATCCAATCGGTCCCTTACGGAATAGCACCTAAACTGGGGCTTCTGTCACTCTCGCAGCCCATCATCTAATTGCTACTCCACAATGCATTCCCTTAGGCCCAAATATGGTGAAGTTTCATGTAGTCGATGTTCACATGACACTACTAAGGGAATCACAACATACATACTATCAAAATATCGAACACATATCAATTTCACATGATTACTTGCAACATGATTTCTCCCGTGACCTCAAGAACAAAAGTAACTACTCACAAATGATAATCATGCTCAATATCATAGGGGTATTAAATAGCATATTGGATCTGAACATATAATCTTCCACCAAGTAAACCATGTAGTAATCAACTACAAGATGTAATCAACACTACTAGTCAACCACAAGCACCAATCTATAGTTCCGGTAACAAGACTGAACACAAGAGATGAAATATGGTTTTAGATGAGATGGTGTTGTTGAATATGTTGATGGAGATTGCCCTCCCCAAGATGGGAGAGTTGTTGGTGATGATGAGGACGATGATTTCCCCCTCCGGGAGGGAAGTTTCCCTCGGCGGAATCGCTCCACCGGAGGGCAAAAGTGCTCCTGCCCAAGTTCCTCCTGGAGACGGCGGCGCTCCGTCCCGAAAGTCCTCCTCTTATTTTTCTAGGTCAAATAACTTATATACCAGAAGGTGGGCACCAGAGGTGGGCCTGGGTGAGCACAACCCACCAGGGCGCGCCTAGGCTCCGTGGCGCGCCCAGGTGGGTTGTGCCCACCTGGTGGGGCCCCTCTGGTACTTATTTTCTCCAATATTCTTCATATATTCCATAAAAATTCTTCATGAAGTTTCAGCTTGTTTGGAGTTGTGCAGAATAGGTAGCCTGATGTAGCTTTTCCAGGTCCAGATTTCAGCTGCCGTAATTCTCCCTCTTTGTGTATACCTTGCATATTATGAGAGAAAAGGCATTAGAATTACTCCAAAAAACATTATTATAGATAAAAACATCATAAATAACAGTAAGAAAACATGATGCAAAATGGGCGTATCAACTCCCCCAAGCTTAGACCTCTCTTGTCCTCAAGCGAAAACCGAAATCGAAAAACATGTCCACATGCTTAGAGAGAGAGAGGTGTCGATAAAAACAAAATACGAACATAGAAGCATCATGTTGATTATTATAACAGCAACAAGCTTAAAAATAAGACTCTTATCATAGAACTTTTATCATAGAGTTCTCATGAACAAGTGACGATTCATCACACTGTTGAAGTATAAAGCAAAAAACTCTATTAGAAACCAACAAACTATGTTCTCAGTCAACTTTGCAACTACAATTCATCATCTTTTCAGGAAGGGTCACGTATCGGAGCCTTTTAGGCAAGTTCACACACTCAACCATCATATAGTCTTCCATGATTGCTAACACTCACCGCGTACACATGAGCAAAACGTTTAAACCGGACACATAGAAAGATAGGGGCTTGTAGTTTCTCCTCCCAACGTATTCACCTCAAGGGTGATGTCAACAATAATAACTCATGCTATCTATATTCAACTGGACATATGTGCCTAGATCTTTCCTCAGCACATGATGCTTGCCAAAGGAGAAAATAAAAAGGAATAGATAGACAACTTTGACTCTTTGCATAAAAGTAAATACATAAAAGTAAAAGATAGGCCCTTCGCAGAGGGAAGCAGAGGTTGACATGCGCTTATTTGTTTGTATGCTCGACCCCTTAGTGCAAAAGAACATCACATTGCATTGCCCCTTGTGATAGCGACCTTTATTATGCAGTTTGTCGCTTTTATTCTTCACCATCACAAGTTCGTGCAACGCTCAATTTTCTCTTAATTACACTAAACGATCTCACACTTTTAGAAGCAAATTTTATTGCCTTTTTGCACCAATGGCAACTTACTTGAGGGATCTTGCTCAACCCCTAGGTAGGTATGGTGGACACTTTGAAAATAAGATTTGGGTTTAAGGGTTTTTGGATGCACAAGTAGTATCTCTACTTAGTGCGGAATTTTTGGCTAGCAAACATAGGGGGCAAGCACCACATGTTAAAGGATCCATCACAATATGACTTCTATGTGAATATAAACAAACATAAACCATTAGGTTGTCTTCCTTGTCCAATGTCAACAATTTTTGGTATATAATATTTTGATGAGGGCTCATAATCACAAAAGATTTCTAGGATAGTATAATAATATGTGAATCTTCTCTTCCCTTATTAATTCTTTCATGAGTTGCATCATTGACTAATGCTATGTTTGTCAATCTCTAACAAAAATTTGTACTTATACTTTTCCTTATGTGGTGTCATTGTTGGGGAACACAATAATTTCAAACTTTCCTACGCACACGCAAGATCATGGTGATACATAGCAACGAGAGGGGAGAGTGTAGTCCACGTACCCTCGTAGACAGTAAGCGGAAGTGTTATGACAATGCGGTTGATGTAGTCGTACGTCTTCACGATCCGACCGATCCTAGTACCGAAAGTACGGCACCTCCGTGATCTGCACACACTCGGCTCGGTGACGTCCCATGAACTCTCGATCCAGCCGAGTGTCGAGGGAGAGCTTCGGCAGCACGACGACGTGATGACGGTGATGATGAACCTACCGACGCAGGGCTTCGCCTAAGCACTGCAACGATATGACCGAGGTGGATTATGGTGGAGGGGGGCACCGCACACGGCTAAGATAATGTCTGTTGTGTTGTTCTAGGGTGCCCCCCTGCCCCCGTATATAAAGGAGCAAGCGGGAGGCTGGCCGGCCCTTGGGGCGCGCCAAGGAGGGGGAGGAGTCTTCCTCCAAGTAGGAGTAGGACTCCCCCTTTCCTAGTCCAACTAGGAGGAGGAAGGGGGGAGGAAAGAGAGGGAGAGAGGGAGGGAAAGAGGGGCGTCGCCCCCTCCTTGTCCAATTCAGACTCCTCAAGGGGGGGGGGGCGGCCAGCCCATGGCCCCCTCCTCTCTCTCTCTCACAAGGCCCATGTTGGCCCATTAGTTCCCCCAGGGGTTCCGATAACCCCCCCGGCACTCCGATAATTATCCGGTGACCCTCGGAACTCATCCGGTGTCCGAACATAGTCATCCAATATATCAATCTTTATGTCTCCACCATTTCGAGACTCCTCGTCATGTCCGTGATCTCATCCGGGACTCCAAACTATCTTCAGTACATCAAAACACATAAACTCATAATACCGATCGTCACCGAACGTTAAGCTTGCGGACCCTACGAGCTCGAGAACTATGTAGACATGACCGAGACACGTCTCCGGTCAATAACCAATAGCGGAATCTAGATGTTCATATTGGCTTCTACATATTCTACGAAGATCTTTATTGGTCAAACCGCATAACAACATACGTTGTTCCCTTTGTCATCGGTATGTTACTTGCCCGAGATTCGATCGTCGGTATCTCAATACCAAGTTCAATCTTGTTACCGGCAAGTCTCTTTACTCATTCCGTAATGCATCATCCCGCAACTAACTCATTAGTAACATTGCTTGCAAGGCTTATAGTGATGTGCATTACCGAGAGGGCCCGGAGATACCTCTCCGACAATCGGAGTGACAAATCCTAATCTCGATCTATGCCAACTCAACAAGTACCATCGGAGACACCTGTAGAGCACCTTTATAATCACCCAGTTACGTTGTGATGTTTGGTAGCACACTAAGTGTTCCTCCGGTATTCGGGAGTTGCATAATCTCATAGTCATAGGAACATGTATAAGTCATGAGGAAAGCAATAGCAACATACTAACCGATCTAGTACTAAGCTAACGGAATGGGTCAAGTCAATCACATCATTCTCTAATGATGTGATCCTGTTAATCAAATGACAACTCATGTCTATGGCTAGGAAACTCAACCATCTTTGATTCAACAAGCTAGTCAAGTAGAGGCATACTAGTGACACTCTGTTTGTCTATGTATTCACACATGTACTAAGTTTCCGGTTAATACAATTCTAGCATGAATAATAAACATTTATCATGATATAAGGAAATATAAATAACAACTTTATTATTGCCTCTAGGGCATATTTCCTTCAGTCCTCACCTACCATAAGATTAGCATATGATCTTTCTCATTTATTTCTTTCTTTTATTTACTTCCTTTCTTTTTATTTATTTTCTTTCTTTTTATTTGCAACAAGAAAGTAAAGAAAGCAAAAACTCAAGCTAAACTTTATTATATATCTCGCACACGATTACAAAGATAGATCACTAAGCAAACTCTCAAAAAGAAAGGATCAAACTAAACTTTTATTCATCTAAAGCAAAACATCGAACTAAAATAAGTAAAAGCAAAAGATAGTGGGGATGATACGATACCGGGCACCTCCCCCAAGCTTGGCGGAAGCCAAGGGGAGTGCCCATACCCGATACTCAATTCTCTTTTGGTGATGAAGAAGAGGGTGGTGGTGATGCAGTATTCTCCAATATAACCATGAGCAGATCCTTCAACCCTTGAATCTCCCGAAGGGCTTGATGAAGTAACTCACTATTTTTCTTCATTTCAGCCATTATGTGTTTATTTTCAGGAGCCCAGGGTTTTGTTCCTGCACTATTCTCTCTTGGGCGAGCATGTCCCAATTGGACGGTATGTGCCTATGAGGACTATTCTCGAACCCATAATTGTGAATTAATTTGCAAAAATTGTTACGGTGTAACCTGTGTAAAGGCCTCCTTGGTGGGGTTTCTTTTTATACTTCGAGGCTCCCTTGATTATTTGATGACCCCATGGCTTGATGAGGATTTGGGTGAGTGGAGATGCCAGCCAAGGCGCCTCTCTCAGAAGCAGGAGAGTGGGCACCAAAAGGATTTTTCTCCTCCTCCTCCTCCATAGCAACCTATCCATCTTCCTCTCTCCTTAGGTCCTCTTGAACCACTGAGGGAGTCCTGGATTAAGGGGTCCTCGGGCGTCCGGCCTATGTGACGTGGGCCGACTAATGGGCCATGAAGATACAAGACAGAAGACTTCCTCCCGTGTCCGGATGGGACTCTCCTTTGCGTGGAAAGCAAGCTTGGCATTCAGATATGAAGATTCCTTCCTCTGTAAACCGACTCTATACAACCCTAAGCCCCTCCGGTGTCTATATAAACCGGAGGGTTTAGTCCGTAGAGGCAAGCATAATCATACAGGCTAGACATCTAGGGTTTAGCTATTACGATCACGTGGTAGATCAACTCTTGTATTCCTCATATTCATCAAGATCAATCAAGCAGGAAGTAGGGTATTACCTCCATCGAGAGGGCCCGAACCTGGGTAAATATCGCGTCTCCCGCCTCCTGTTACCATCAACCTTAGACACACAGTTCGGGACCCCCTACCCGAGATCCGCCGATTTTGACACTGACATTGGTGCTTTCATTGAGAGTTCCACTGTGTCGTCACCAGAAGGTTCGATGGCTCCATCAGTCATCTACAACAATACCGCCTTGGGAGAGGTTTTTCTCCCTGGCCAGATCTTCGTATTCGGTGCCTTCGCACTGCGGGCCAACTCGCTTGGCCATCTAGAGCGGATCGACAGCTACGCCCCAGGTCACCAGATTAGTTTTGGGAATCTGGACTATGTCGCTGATATCCGAGGAGACTTGATCTTCCAAGGGTTCACGACCCCAGCCTCCGCTCCAGCCTTAGATCCGAAGCGCATCGCTATGTCCAAAGACGGGATTCTTGAGCCCGCCGGACTATCTGTGGCCACTGGGCCCAGTACGGGAGAGACGGAGGAAGTAGTGTCGCTGGCAACCATCATGAAGTTGGACTCTTCTCTGGACACTGGCTCTGAATCCTCGGAGTCAGCACCATGTGAGCTCGGCCAAGGAGTTTCCTTCCCACCGTACTCCACGGATTCTCTTCGCCCTGGCCAAACCTCGCCTTTAAGCGAGGCTCTGGACTTGAAGCGATCCCTCATCATTACAGAGGAGCAATGTCCGAACTATGCCCAGCCCGGACTCGGGGCTGAGAGCGGGGAATTTTACGTCCCACCCACCACCCACTTCATAGCCACTGTCGAGGACTTAACTAACATGCTCGACTACGGCTCCGAAGACATCGACGGTATGGACAACGATGCCGGAGAGGGGCAGACCGAAAACCCGCCGTTTACCGGACGCTGGACGGCCACCGCTTCGTATGACATGTACATGGTGGATACACCCAAAGAGGGTAACGGCGATAACGAGAAGAATCCAACCGAGGATAAACCTCCTGAGATACAAGCAAAGCACCGACGTCAGCGGCGCCGCTCTAAATCACGCCATGGAAAAGACAGCAATATCAGCACGAGAGACAACAATACTCCGGATGATGCCGAAGACGAAGAAGAACCCGTCGAGCCAACCTCCAAACAGGACGATCGGGAAGATGGGCAAGTTAGCCTTGATGAACAGGCTGAAAACAAAGACTCGGAGGACAGCAATTATCTTCCACTCTCCGAGGATGAGGTGAGCCTCGGCAACAAAGATTTTATTGTGCCTGAGGAACCTCTTGAGCAGGAGCGCTTTAAGCGCCGGCTAATAGCCGTTGCAAGGAGCCTGAAAAAGAAGCAGCAGCAGCTTCAAGCTGATCAAGATCTACTCAACGGCAGGTGGACTAATGTCCTGGCAGCCGAGGAATATGGCCTCGAGCGCCCAACCAAAAGTTACCCGAAGTGTAAACTTCTACCTCAATTCAACGACGAGGCACTGGACCCCGTACCATCAGCGCGTAACGCGGCTGACCGACCACCACGTGGCGTGGACAAAATGACAACTCAAGCCGAACACCTGCCCATACCACCTCACCGTAAAGGTAGAGACACAACAACTTGGGGATATACATATGACCTGCGGCAGGACCTGGAAAATAGAGCAGTCAGAACAGGTCGATCTACGGATCGCGGGGGCATGCCCCGACGCGCGACGACGGCTATCTAGCCGGACGTGACAAGTATAACCACGCCCGGGCCAAAAAACGCAGACGGAATCCATCCAAGCTACGTCGCGACTTGGTCCGGTATAGAGGCGCCACACACCCCCTCTGCTTCACTGATGAAGTAATGGAGCACGAATTCCCAGAAGAGTTTAAACCCATGAATATCGAATCATGTGATGGAACAATAGATCCCGCGGTATGGATTGAGGACTTCCTTCTCCATATTCATATGGCCCGCGGCGATGATCTTCATGCCATCAAATACCTCCCGCTAAAAAGGGACCAGCTCGGCACTGGTTAAATAGCCTGCCAGAAAACTCTATTGGCAGCTGGGAGGACTTGGAAGACGCCTTCCACGACAACTTCCAAGGTACATGCGTCCGACCTCCGGATGCCGGTGACTTAAGTCACATAGTTCAGCAGCCCGGAGAGTTAGCCAGGAAATTCTGGACCAGGTTCCTAACTAAAAAGAACCAGATCGTCGACTGACCGGATGCCGAAGCCCTAGTGACCTTTAAGCATAGCATCCGCGACGAATGGCTCGCCCGACACCTTGGCCAAGAAAAGCCGACGTCCATGGCAGCCCTAACAGCACTTATGACCCGCTTTTGCGCGGGCGAAGATAGTTGGCTAGCCCGTAGCAATAATAATGCAAGCGAGCATGGCACCTCTGAAGCCAGAAATAGCAACGGCAAGCCCCGACGCAATAGGCACAAGCATCGAAGCAACGGTGACAATACCGATGACACGACGGTCAACGCCGGATTCAGTGGCTCCTAGTCCGGCCAGTGGAAGAAGCCATTTAAAAGGAACAATCCAGGCTCATCCAGCTTGGACCGCATACTCGATCGTCCATGTCAGATCCACGGCACCCCCGATAAACCAGCCAATTATACCAACAGAAGCTGTTGGGTTTTTAAACAGGCTGCCAATTTAAATACGGAGAACAAGGAGAAGGGGTCGCAAAGTGAGGACGACAATGAGGAGCCCTATCCGCCGAACACAGGGGGACAGAAGAAGTTCCCCCCAGGTT
The DNA here is from genome assembly GCF_002575655.3 of Aegilops tauschii subsp. strangulata. Classification (NCBI taxonomy): domain Eukaryota; kingdom Viridiplantae; phylum Streptophyta; class Magnoliopsida; order Poales; family Poaceae; genus Aegilops; species Aegilops tauschii. Next base: position 424,824,879 of record NC_053036.3, on the reverse strand, counting down.
AAAACGGTGAACATGATATACGTTACCCATATCCCCAAGAGGGAGCGCAAACGCGCGCTCAGGGACGTCTACGCGATAGAGCCAGACGCCCCAAAATTCAACCCATGGTCGTCCTGCCCGATCACTTTTGATCACAGGGACCATCCGACCAGTATCCGTCATGGGGTTCAGCCGCATTGGTCCTTGATCCAATCATTGATGGATTCCACCTCACGCGAGTCCTCATGGACGGTGGTAGCAGCCTCAACCTGCTTTATCAGGATACAGTCCGCAAGATGAGCATTGATCCATCAAGGATCAAGCCCACAAAAACTACCTTTAAAGGAGTAATACCAAGTGTAGAAGCCCGCTGCACGGGCTCAATCACATTGGAAGTTGTCTTTGGATCTCCGGACAACTTCCGAAGCAAAGACTTGATCTTCGATATCGTCCCCTTCCGCAGCGGTTATCACGCACTGCTCGGACGAACTGCATTTGCTCGATTCAATGCGGTGCCACACTATGCTTATCTCAAACCCAAGATGCCCGGACCACGCGGTGTATTAACAGTCAATGGAAACACGGAACACTCCATCCGTACCGAAGAGCACATCGCGGCCCTGGCAGCAGAAGTACAGAGCGGCCTTATGAAACAGAACTTTAATTCGACGGCCAAGCTCCCGGGCACTGTCAAACGAGTTCGGACTACTCTACAGCAGGACAGTCCAGCTCGTCAGGAGCTCGACTAGCAATTCGGCCTCCGTCTCAGTCCCGACCAAATGGCAGCGTACGTACCACGCGTACATAACTATGCACTCAAAATACCATGGGCATAGATGGAGGCGTAACTTGATTGTGGTCCATCATACGGCTCGACCTTCCCTGGACACACATACTTTTTCTTTTCTTTTTATCCTTTTTGGTTTCTTTTCCACAGGCCCCTCACGACGGCCTGATCATCGATCCTATCGAAGGATGGATATAGCAAGGCGGCAAGCAGCACAGACGTACGAGGGAATCTCTAGGTGGTCTTCTTGACGACCACTCTACCTGTTTTCAGGACCCGCACGCAGCTCCTATCTCGGCACCCCGAATTTAGCATTATATGCATCGGCTTCGAATCATGTCTTTCGTCAATAGTTGGGTTGCTCGGCTCCTGTGCTTGCTACCTTACGTTCCGTCCTATTGGCTAGGGTAGTAAAGGGAGAACTACTGCGATTGTGTTTCTGGTTTATCCGGGTAAACACCTCAGTAGAGAAAGCCGAAAGCTGACTGTCATGATGCGGCGAGAGCTAGTCAGCTATTCGGAGGTTAAAATCTCTTGCGATTTTTTCCGCATTATGCGACGGATCGGCCTCCACCCGATCAGGTGTCTACAGCACCCTGGTCCGGATTAACAAATACTAACTAGGGGCTGCGCCTACATTTCTATTGTCAAACTCCTATGGCTAAGTGAGAGTGATAAAGCCACATAGTCCGATTTCCTGGTTCGCTGCGCTAAACACCTCCTTCAAGGACCAACCTTTTGGATCAAGAGTGTTTAGGTTTCAACCCGAACACCCCCGTACTACCTACGTGGGGACTGAAGCCAACGACTGGGCAACTCTCAGATTTAATAAAACGGCTGCATAGGAGGCAAAAAAATTTAATAATAAACAAGCATTATATTACATATATGTAGGATCGAAAGTATGTCTAGAGGGGGGATGATTAGACTACTTGACCAAATAAAAATCTAGCCTTTTCCCAATTTTAGTTCTTGGTAGATTTTACCAACTTAGCACAAGTCAAGCAATCAACCTACGCATGCAATTCTAAGAGTATAGTAGCGGAATGTAAAACAATTGCATATGAAGGTAAAGGGAGGAGTTTGAGGGAGCAAACGCAATGTTGACACGGAGATTTTTTATCCGTGGTTCCGATAGGTGGTGCTATCGTACATCCACGTTGATGGAGACTTCAACCCACGAAGGGTAACGGTTGCGCGAGTCCACGGAGGGCTGCACCCACGAAGGGTCCACGAAGAAGCAACCTTGTCTATCCCACCATGGCTGTCGCACATGAAGGACTTGCCTCACTAGGGTAGATCTTCATGAAGTAGGCGATCTACTTGCCCTTACAAACTCCTTAGTTCAACTCCACAATCTTGACGGAGGCTCCCAAGTGACACCTACCCAATCTAGGAGACACCACTCTCCAAGAAGTAACAAATGGTGTGTTGATGATGAACTCCTTGCTCTTGTGCTTCAAATGATAGTCTCCCCAACACTCAACTCTCTCTCATAGGATTGGATTTGGTGGAAAGAAGATTTGAGTGGAAAGCAACTTGGGGAAGGCTAGAGATCAAGATTTATGTGGTTGGAATGGAATATCTTGACCTCAACACAAGTGTAGGTGGTTCTCTCTCAGAAAATATGTATTGGAAGTGTAGGCATGTTCTGATGGCTCTCTCCACGAATGAACAGTGGGTGGAGGGGTATATATAGCCTCCACACAAAATCTAACCGTTACACACAAATCACCAAACTCGGTGGGACCGATTCAGAGAACTCGGCCAGACCGACTTGGTTCGTAATGTGACCGTTAGGTGTTTCGGTGGGACCGACATGTCAACTCGGTGGGACCGATATCATTAGGGTTAGGGCATAACGTAATCTCGGTGTGACCGATTACACAAACTCGGTGCGACCGATTTTGGTAATAGTCAAATAGAGAGTTGGTCAGGCAAACTCGGTGGGACCGATTCGCTCATCTCGGTGGGACTGAAACGTTACGAAAAGGAAACAGAGTGTTTGCATTGCAATCTTGGTGGGACCGATCGCTCATCTCGGTTGGACCAAAACGTTATGAAGGGAAACAGAGAGATTACAATCCCATCTCGGTGAGACCGAAAAGACTAGGGTTTTTGGCAATGGCTATGTCAACTGAACTCAGTGGCTCCGGATAGAAAGAATCGGTGGGGCCGAGTTGATATTTGGTTTGGGACATATGTGGATATGAGAAAGTAGTGGAGGGTTTTGGAGCATATCACTAAGCACTTTGAGCAAGGGCCTCATTAAGCAACACCTCATCCCTTCTTAATAGTATTGGCTTTTCCTATAGACTCAATGTGATCTTGGATCACTAAAATAGAAAATGTAGAGTCTTGTGCTTTGAGTTTGAGCCAATCTTTTGTCCTTAGCAATTTGAAAGGTCCACTTCCTAATCCATGCCATGCCAATCATTGAGCTTTCCTGAAATATTCATCTTGAAATAGCATTAGCTCAATGAGCTATATGTTGTTAGGAATTACCAAAACCACCCTGGGATAGTTGCACTTTCAATCTCCCCCTTTTTGGTAATTGATGACAACATATAGATCAAAGCTTCGACAAATGATAAGATTGAGAAACATCGTCGCTTTGAGAAGTATGTGATAAGCAAGAGCTCTCCCTAAATTTGTGCATTATTTAAAATTTGCTTTTGAATGCAAATGCACAATCGATTAGGATCATGGGTTACTCTTCCATGTCACATACATCTTGGTGGAGCGCTCAAAATGATAGAAATTAAAACACATGCACTCATCACCAAGCAAAGTGAATGATCATAAGAGGATAGAAACATAATATCATCCAACAAGCATTAAGGGTAGCATATGATCAAACACATGATCAAACAAGTATCTCATAAGGACATAAAGTAGTATCACAAGCACACAATAAAGTTTCAACCAAAATAGCAAGAGAGAATAAAAAGGCAACACTCTCTCTCGAAGCCTATGATCTATACATTTTTCTCCCCCTTTGGCAACAAGTTACCAAAAAGTTCAAAAAAGCACAGTGCTAAATGACTCTCAGGCTTGATCTTCAGGAGGTGGTGTTGAGAGAACTCCAAGGACGAAGGCCTCAGATGAAGTAGCTGGAGCTGGTGAAGTAGCTGCTGGAGGTGGAACGGGAGCTGTAGCTGCTGGTGCTGATGCTGTAGCTCCGGTGTCTATCACTAGCACTGCAGCAGATCTCTGTCCTCTAGGCACTCTGGCAAAAGCATCTGTGGTAGACTTGCCCTTCTTCTCCTCTGCTTCCTCTTGAAGTTGCTCAACTGCAGTTTGGATCTCTGTTACCTTGACATCAAGGTCATAGAATTTCTACTCAATGATCCTCTCCAGACTCTCCTGGTTCTTGGTCAGGGTGGCCAAGCCCTTCTCAATCCTTAGGGTGGATTGGATCAGGTATCCAAGCTGGTCTTGCTTGCTCTTCAAGAATACCTGAGATGCCTCTTCCACAGTTGGCATTTTTGCAGCCTTCTCAGCCTTAGCCTTCTCTCTCTTTTCATGTGCTTGAGCTGAAGATGGTTCATTCTCATTCATCACTACTGTGTTATCTTCAAATTCAGGATAGATGGGCAGGTGCTCCTTGTCCAAAAGATATGTGCATGTGCCCATCTTTGAGTTGATGAGCTCCTGAATGTGTGGGGCATACCCACAACTTCTCTTCTGGTCAGCAGCAGTCCTTTTGATTGTCTCTACAACCAGGCTCATAACTTTGAACTTATGTGGGACATCAAATATGTGCAGCAAGTTGATGGCATGTCCTCTGATCATCTTGTGATCACCTGATTTGGGTAGCAGTGTGTGCCTTAAGATCCAGTTTATGGTTGGCATACCAGACAACAAGTAGTGTACAGATCCAAACTTATGTGTATCCAAAGCAGCATCTGGGATCTGTTTGTACATGTTGGCCATAGTGTTGTGGTCTTTCTTCTTCTCTGCATAAATGTCCAAGTCATCCTCATGTTCCTCAGGAGCATTTATAAGCTTGGCCCATTCCTCAACTGTAGAATGGTACCTAGTACCCTCAGACATCCATACTATCCTTCCATCTAGATAGAAGTGTGTAGTGGAGTAGAATTGCATGATGAGCTCATCATTCCACTTGGTGAGCTTCTGGGCAACAAAAGTGTCCACTCCACATGCCTTGAAGCTATCAAGCACACCAAGGAAGTGATCCTCATTTTCCTTGATGAATTCCCAGTCAACCCATCTCATATCACACACAATGGGCTTCTTGTCAAGCAGAATAGTCTCATAGAAGTCCTGCTATTCCTTAGTGTGAAATCTGTAGTCCACAGCAGTCCTTCTCCTGATAGCATATGGATCAGACTGTCTCCATAGTCTCAATCATGCATCCTTCCTGATTTTCATGTTCTCTGCAACTGGGTGTGCATCAGTGTGGTCTGGGATCTTGGGCTTCAACTTTCTCAAAACAACAGAATCATCTTCTTCTTCTTCAGCAGCTTGAGGCACTGGGGCCTTGTTCTTTTCTTCAGCAGGTATGTTCCTAGTGCTTCTCTTGGGTTTTGGTTTTGGAGCTGGAGCAGCAGCCTTGGGAGCAGCTTTGGGCTTTAAGGGAGCAGCCCCTGATTTAATTGCATCTCCCATAATCTTTTGTGCTTTGGGTGCTGGTGTAGCATCCTCTTCCTCTTCCTCTTATTCTGAGGGTTATTGCATCATGGAGGGCTTTCCAATGACTCTGGACATTGTTTTCTTAACCCTCTCCTTCCTCTTCTTCCCTTTCTCAGCTTCTTCAGCAGCTGATTTTGAAGCTTCAGTTGTTGATGTTCTGACTTTTGACATGGGTTGTCTTCTTGCTGGCATCTTTGTTTCTAGACCAGGCTTTGTTGCAGCAGTTGTGCCATACTCTTTCTTCAACACCTTTTTCTTTGAAGTGGCTTCATCTTCAACAGCCACATAATCTTCATCCTCAGAGTCAGAACTTTTCTTCTTCCTAGTCCCGGTGGCAGCCTTTGGCAGATTGCTTGGAGTGCTCCTGCTGCCTTCATCATAGCTGCTAGAGGGATCTAAACCCTCACTCATCTGCACCTGTTGCTCAGACATGTTCTGACTATCACTCTGGTCAGACATCTCTGCAAATTCTCTGACAGCAGACCCTGTGAATAGGTTATAGATGAGGTAGAGTAGATGAGCATCACAAAGTACAGGAGTTTTGCAAAATGGATGACTTAAAAACTTAGTTTTAGTTCTTCATAGGAAGCATTTCGGATCTACCGATTTGTAAACTCGGTGATACCGAAGCAGCTTCTGGAACCTAAACTAGTGAACTCGGTCAAACTGAGTCACAGTTTGGTGGTACCGAGACTGCTAGGGTTTCACAAAGAATCGAACTTGGTCACACCGGTTTGCAATTTTCGGTCAGACTGAAAACGCATGTGCACTGGCCTAAGCCAAAATCGGTGAGACCGATTTCTATGACTCGGTCGGTCCGAGATGAATTCGGCGGAGACCTAACCCTAAATTTTCAAATCAAAACTAATCTACGGGATGTTTTCGCTGGACATGATGATTTCAATCGTGGCAAGAATCATGGCAAAGCAATGTGCTAAGAATCAGAGTTAAGGATTAGCACAAAGTTCAAGTTCGTACCCTAGTTCGGCGACGAACTTGCTACGGCGGCAACATCGGTGGAGATTTCCGTTGACGGCAGCGGAGACCAGCGGCGCGAGGTCGCTGGCGACGAGAGGACGATCCGGAGACCCGAGGAGGCAGAGTAGGTTACGCGCGGGCGAGGAGGTTCGGAAAAAATTCCAAAATTTGGCCCGTCGGTATATATAACCGGACCCTGTCAGTGTGACCGAGTGGAATGACTTGGTGGCACCGAGATGCAAAACTGCAAGCATTTACTGCAACTTGGTATGACCGAAAAGTTCTAATCGGTTGCACCGAGATTGAAAACCCTAGATCAACTTAGTGACTCGGTAGGACCGAAAAGGATGAATCGGTCAGACCGAGATGCATAAAGAGGTTTTGGAGGTTTAAGTCTATGACGAATCGGGAACTCCGAGTGCTCCTCACACAGAGTGGTTCAAATCTGACTTGATCAAACTTTGTGATGTAGCATGAATAGAGTTTGAGACGAGAAAAGCATAGATAGCTAGAGGGAGTTCTTAGGCATTCTTGTCCATCCATTTGGCAAAAGAGAAAGAGCCAAACAATCAAAACAACAAATGGATGTCCTCGAATGAGTAAAGTATGCACCAACATGCTCACACAATAAAATGGCAAATGAAATATGTGACAAAGCATGCACGAACACTCTAGCATCTATCAAGCAATTTGGCGATGACTAGGTCATCTATATATGAGTAGATTGACTTAGGAGTCAAATGAGAACATTTGATCATAGGTCATACTCTTCGTTTAAGCACAAGTGGGGTTACCACTTTTACATAAAGCATTGTTGTGTTCACACCATTAGAGTTGCTTTAGCTCAATTGATTAGAGTAAAGCTCCCCCTAGATGTGATATCCCCCCTAAGAGGGATGAACTAACCTTGGGTTTTGTCGATGATGACTTCATGTAGGTGTTGAAGATGTAGATGCTCAATGTTGATGTAGATCAGTTGGAGCAATCCTTTGGAGTGAGTTGCACTTTCAATACCTACACGGGTTAGTCCCACAAGGAACAAACAAGGATATCCATAGACATAGAGTGATGCATACACAAGATGATGTCATGAAAGCATTAGGTTACCTTGTCCCTTGTCTTACCAACAAGAGGGTTTGTGACTCCTTGAACTAGTGCAAGATTGTAACGCCCACGATGCGGCTATATCTCCCACGTGTCGAGGCACGACTTAGAGGCATAACCGCATAGTGGTTTTGTCGCAAGAAGGGTCATCTTCACACAATCCCATGTAATGAACAAGAATGGGATAAAGAGTTGGCTTACAATCGCCACTTCACACAATACATGAATATAAATCATACATCATCCAAAATACAAACATATAGACCGACTACAGTCAAAATCCAGATGAAAATAAGACAACCCCAAATGCTAGATCCCCGATCGTCCCAACTGGGCCCCACTACTGATCATAGGGAAAAGACACATAGTAACGACCACGTTCCTCGTCGAACTCCCACTTGAGATCGACTCCATTGTCTGCACTGGCATCGTCGGCACCTGCAACTGTTTTGGTAGAATCTGTGAGTCACGGGGACTCAGCAATCTCACACCCGCGAGATCTGTTAAGGATATAGACCTTAGAGTCACCCGCCAGGAGGGGCCGGGTTACTCTTAATGGTCATCGCCAGAAGCCCGGCGCCAAGCTTGAAGACGGTGGGCCAAAGATGGGCTTAAGACCCGGATATGGCTTAAGGCCCGTAGTTACAATCACTATTAAGGTAGAACTTGTAGTGTAAGGCAAGAATAGTTGAGAGTCCGAGCCGGACACTCTTATGAGCCGGCCGGGACTCTGAGAGCTGCTGGGCGTCAGCCTCCCTATATAAAGGGACGACTCGGCAGCGGTTTAAGGACAAGAAAGATCTCATCGAGAGCCAGGCATAGCAGTTAAGCTCCCTGGTCATCGAAACCCTAATCAATACCACCTCAACTAGACGTAGGCTTTTACCTTCACCGTAAGGGGCCGAACCAGTATAAACCCTCGTGTTCCTTGTCCCGTTAACCCCTTCAAGCTTCCTAGCGGCGATGGCTCCACGACTAAGTCCTAGCTTGAGGACATCTGCCGTGACAATTCCACGACAGTTGGCGCCCACCATGGGGCCACCACTAAGGCCAAGTGGCCCGGGTTATCCACCCGAGGAGGGTGATCCTCCCTACTCCACACTATAGGCTGCTCAGACCACCGCAAGTAGCGTGGAACCGCCGGCTCAACAGCATTCACAGCCCTCTTATGAAGCTTCTGATCTCGCTTACACAGGCTGGTGGTAAACACATGATACTGTCCACCGCTAAGCTGCTTTGGATTGGTCTGATAACCCCCCTGCTGCTGTTGATGACCCTGGCCAGACTGCTGATTAAAGCCCCCTTGACCGTTCTGAGGATTAGAATTTGAGCCGCCGCCCGGGCCATGAAAGCCGCCGGCGCCTGAGCCGCCGCCCGGGCCATTGTAATTCTTAAAGGCCTTCATGATTGCACAATCCTTCCATAGATGGGTAGCTGGCTTCTCTCTAGAGCCATGCCTCGGACAAGGCTCATTCAACAGCTGCTCCAGCGTCGGGCCTGACCCGCCGGCTCGGGGAGGGGGCCTCCCCTTGCGTCGCTGGTTATTACCTTGTGAGCTGGCGTTGGCTACAAACTCTAGGCTGCCATCGGCCTTGCGCTTGCCTCCTCCTTGGTTCCCCGGGTTATGCTGAGGACCCTTGCCATTGCCGTTCTTCTTTCCCTTCCCTGTCCTTTCATCATCTGAAGCGGGATCCTTGGTACCATCAGAATCGGCGTACTTGACAAGAGCCGCCATTAGTGTACCCATATCATTGCAGTAGCGCTTAAGCCGCCCGAGTTTCATCTTCAGGGGCACAAAACGACAATTCTGCTCCAACATTAAGACTGCAGAGCCGGCCTCCATCTTATCTGATGAATGTATGATCTCTTTGACCCGACGAACCCAATGCGTCGTGGATTCACCCTCCTGCTGCTTACAGTTAGTCAAATCCACAATTGACATAGACTGCCTACAGGTATCCTTGAAGTTTTGGATGAACCGGGCTTTCAGCTCAGCCCAGGACCCGATGGAATTCGGTGGTAGCCCTTTCAACCAAGTGCGGGCAGGCCCATCCAACATCATGGTGAAGTATTTGGCCATTGCTGCTTCACTGACCTCCAGCAGTTCCATGGCCATCTCGTAACTCTCGATCCAGGCTGCGGGTTGTAAGTCGGCCGTGTAATTAGGCACCTTCCTAGGGCCTTTGAAGTCCTTGGGTAGACGTTCATTGCGGATAGCTGGCACTAAACAAGGGACACCCCCAGTCCTGGTAGGGATACCCACGTCGACGGAAGTCGTCGGATAAGCCGGGGGAGTCTGGTAAGCCGTCAAGTGAGGCACCTGCTCCGCCTCTTGCCGCGCTCTGTCTTGGTCTGCTGCGTTAAAGGCTCCGTTATGAGCCGGGCCATGGCCAGGGGGCGGGTCATGGCGTCGGACGTTACTTGAGCCGGTCGCTGAGACCATGTGTCTGCTGTAACTCGGGCTCCGGCCTGGACGAGGGGTCGAGTGGATCCTGTCCCGGCTGTAGGAGTACGCCTCTTGCTGCGCAGTGCTATCTGAAGGAGTTCCCTGACCCGGCGGGTTTCAATAGCCGTCGGAGAGTCGCCGTCAATTGGGAGAGCCGCCAGCCGTGCTGCCGCGGCGACCATGTTCTCCAGCGGGTTAGCATAATGACCCGGTGGTATGGGCACGTACTGAGGCGGGGCAGGGGGCACCTGGGGAGGCCCCATCACTTGTGGCTGAATAGGGGTCCCAGGCCCGGGCACTATGACCCCTGGCGGGTTACTAGACCCTGCGCCTGGCGTGTTGAAGAGGTTGCGTGGATCGTAAACCGGAGGGAGTCGAGATTGGGCCTTTTGATGCCTCCTTCTCATGACCTCATTGGACGTGTTTTGATCCATCGTGAGCCGGAAGGACTGCGCCTGGATCAACTGAGTTTGGGCGTCGAGAGCCGCCCTCTCTGCAGCCATCCTGATCCCTTCCGCTGCCAGATCCTCCTTAGCTTTCGCTAGATCTAACTTTAACTGCGCCACCTCCGCATCATGCTGAGCTTGATCCGCCGGGTCAACCGCGGCAGTTAACAGGGCCGTCATCTTGTCCGTGAGATCCATCAGCACCTGAGCCGGCGAAGGCACCGGGGTTCCCGCTCCAGTAGCAATGGTCTGAACAGGCTGTGCACCGGCCATAAAGACTCCAACCTGACTTGGCGGCTCAAACGGGTTCGGAATACTATCACCATCGGAACAACCCATGAGCCTGCCATCTTGAAGTTGATACAACGAGTCTGACTCATCTGTGGATGACTCGCCATCAGAGCCGGCGGCCGTCTCATCACCAGATCCAGATCGATCAGAGAGCCCTCCATGGATACATCCCACAAAAGCATGCTTTAAGGCAGGCCGGGCCCGGGCGGGTCGTGCACGCTGAGCCGTCTCGATGAGGTCGGCGCAGAGATCCGGCTCAGGGCCCGGCTCTCCAATCTTGCCAATGAAAACATGAATTCCGCCGAAGGGGACCCGGTACCCGTACTCAATTGAGCCGGCGTCGGGGCCCCAGTTTGCATCGTCGACGTAGAGCTTGCCGCGACGACTCTTGGTCATCCGGCCCAAAGCGTATCCCTTGAGCCCTTCGAAGCTGCCCTTCAAGAACTCAAATCCACCGTGCGCTGGCCCCTCAGGTGGGAGGATATAAGTTCACTAAGGTGCTCATGGATGGAGGCAGCAGCATCAACATCCTCTATTATGAGACGTTCCGTCGTATGGGGTTGATTGATAAGAACCTCAGCCAGTCCAACACTATTTTCCACGGTGTGGTACCGGGTAAGTCGGCTTATCCAGTCGGCAAGATCGAGTTGGAAGTGGCCTTTGGAGATGAGCACAACTACAGGGTGGAAAAATTGACCTTTGAGGTGGTTAAGATAAGAAGTCCGTACCATGCCATATTTGGGCGGCCGGCTTACGCCAAGTTCATGGCACGGCCGTGTTATGTGTACTTACAGCTCAAGATGCCGGGTCACAATGGGACCATTACGGTTCACGGCAGCCGGAAGGTGGCTCTGGAGTGTGAGGAAGGCGATGCAGCTTATGCAGAATCTGTTTGTGCAACAGAGGAGTTGAAGTTTTACAAAGACAATGTTGACCCAACAGATATGACCTCTTTGAAAAAGCCGACTACGGAGCATGAGCCGGCAATGAAATTTAAGTCGGCTGATGAGACTAAACTTGTTGATTTCGTTCCAGGTGACTCATCTCAGCAGTTTAGCATCAGTGCCAATCTGGATCCAAAATAGGAAAGCGCGCTCATCGAGTTCATAAGTGAGAATAGGGACATCTTCGCATGGAAACCTTCTGACATGCCAGGTGTACCTAGAGAACTCGCTGAGCACACTCTCAATGTTGATCCAAAATTTAAGCCGGTCAGGCAGTTCCTTCGGCGGTTTAATGAAGAGAGGCGGAAAGCTATTGGTGAAGAGGTGGCCCGGCTCTTGGCGGCCGGGTTTATTGTCGAAGTCTTTCACCCAGAATGGTTAGCTAACCCGGTGCTCGTACTCAAGAAGAACGGCACTTGGCGGATGTGTGTGGACTACACGGACTTAAACAAGGCGTGTCCGGCTGATCCTTTTGCCCTTCCCCGTATTGATCAAATTATTGATGCTACGGCAGGTTGTGCGCGCTTAAGTTTCTTGGATGCTTATTCTGGATATCATCAGATTAAAATGGCAGTTAAGGACCAGGAGAAGACGGCGTTTATTACTCCCTTTGGAGCCTTCTGCTATGTGTCCATGCCCATTGGACTCAAGTGTGCCCAGGCGACTTATCAGCGTTGCGTGCAGAACTGTCTTCATAACCAGATTGGGCGCAATGTTCATGCTTATGTGGACGATATTGTGGTTAAGTCCATAAAGGAGGAAACCCTGATAGATGATTTGAGAGAAACCTTTGATAATCTCCGGGTTTACAAGATGATGCTTAACCCGGCCAAATGTGTTTTTGGTGTTCCTGCAGGCAAACTCTTGGGTTTCTTGGTTTCTGACAGAGGCATTCAAGCTAACCCGGAGAAGATCAAGCCCATCACCTCCCTGGCTAAGCCGGCGTGTATAAATGACGTTCAGCGCTTGGCGGGTCGCATCGCTGCTTTAAGCCGGTTTATAAGCCGTCTGGGTGAGAAGGCCATGCCATTATATCAGTTGATGAAGAAAACTGATAACTTTGTCTGGAATGATGCAGCTAATACCGCTTTTGAGGATTTGAAGAAGTAGCTGGCAGAGCCCCCAGTCCTTGCTGCTCCGGTTGATAAGGAGCCCTTATTACTGTATGTGGCGGCGAACACACGAGCCGTCAGTGTGGCTGTGGTGGTGGAGCGCAAGGAAGAGGGTAAGGAGCATCCGGTTCAGCGGCCGGTTTATTATGTCAGCGAAGTGCTCATCGAGTCCAAACAGCGGTATCCACACTGGCAGAAACTTGTTTATGGTGTGTTCATGGCAAGCCGGAAGCTTAAGCATTATTTCCAGGGTCATCCCATCACTGTGGTCAGTTCTGCTCCTCTTGGTGATATCATTCAAAACAGAGAGGCCACAGGGAGAGTGGCTAAGTGGGCCATCGAGCTCGGACCTCATGGTCTCAAATACGTGCCACGCACTGCTGTTAAATCTCAGGCCTTGGTGGATTTCATCAATGATTGGACAAAGTCACAAGTGCCCGAGCAAAAGCCAGATAACACATACTGGACTATTCACTTTGATGGGTCCAGGCAGTTGGAGGGCTCGGGGGCTGGAGTCGTATTGGCTTCCCCTAAGGGTGATAAGTTCCATTATGTGCTACAATTGATGTTTCCTTGTACCAACAACGCAGTTGAGTATGAGGCCTTGCTCCATGGTCTTCGGATGGCTAAGGAGATGAGCTTGAGCCGGGTCAGGTGTTTCGGCGACTCAGACTTGGTGGCTGAACAAGTATCAGGCAAGTGGGACTCTAAGGACCCTCTCATGGCGGCTTATCGCCGTGAAGTTGATGCCATTGCTGGGCACTTTCAGGGTTACCAAGTAGAGCACATCGATCGTAGGAAGAACGAGGCGGCTGATGCTTTAAGCCGGCTGGGCTCTCAGCGAAAACCGGTGCCGCCTAATACTTTCCTGGACGTCCTGTATAACCCTTCTGTTAAGTTGCCTACAGAGGAAGACTTGGCTGTCCCTGACCCGGAGGCACGGCTGGTGGCGGCTCTCCACATCATACCGGACTGGACAGTACCTTATTTGGCTTACATGACCCGGGGAGAGTTGCCTGAGGATGAAACTTTGGCCAGACAAATAACCCGGCAGGCTAAGTCAATGATTGTTATCAATGGCGAGTTGCATCACCGCAGTGTTATAGGAGCATTTCAGCGTTGTGTCTCTCCTGAGGAAGGTCAAGAGATCTTGCGCGAGATTCATGAAGGGGATTGTGGCCATCATGCCGGCTCAAAGTCTCTTGTGGCCAAGGCTTTTCGTCATGGTTTTTATTGGCTGACGGCTCATGCTGATGTGGAGGACTTGGTCAGTAAATGTGATGGTTGCCAAAGGTTCTCGCGACGGGCTCATGTGCCGGCTCAGGAGCTGAGGATGATCCCCATTACTTGGCCCTTTGCGGTCTGGGGGCTTGATATGGTTGGGCCTTTTAAAAGGTCCAAAGATAAGAAGACCCACCTCTTGGTGGCAGTTGACAAATTTACCAAGTGGGTTGAAGCGGAGCCAGTTAGCAAGTGTGATGCAGCCACGGCGGTTCAGTTTATGAAAAAGGTGATTTTTCGCTTTGGCTTTCCGCACAGCATTATAACTGACAATGGCACCAATTTATCCAAAGGCGCCATGGAAGAGTTTTGTCAACGAGAGCGCATCCGACTTGATGTTTCCTCAGTGGCTCATCCTCAATCCAATGGTCAAGCTGAGAGAGCTAACCAGGAGATTCTGAAGGGCATCAAGCCCCGGCTTTTGGTCCCTTTGCAACGGACGCCGGGTTGTTGGGTGGAGGAGTTACCCTCAGCTTTATGGAGCATCAATACTACTCCTAACAGGTCTACGGGTTTCACGCCTTTCTTCTTGGTTTATGGGGCAGAAGCAGTCCTCCCCAGTGACATCCGTCATGACTCGCCTCGAGTGGCGGCTTATGTTGAGACGGATAATGAACAGGCGCGCCAAGATGCTCTTGACTTGTTGGACGAACAGCGTGATGTGGCAGCAGCTCGCTCAGCGATTTACCAGCAAGACCTGCGCCGTTATCATAGTCGCCGGGTTAAATCCCGGGTCTTCCAGGAAGGTGATCTCGTGCTCCGGCTCATCCAAGATCAAACCGATGCGCACAAGCTATCTCCACCTTGGGAGGGGCCCTTTGTGGTCAGCAAAAACTTGCACAACGGGTCATATTACCTCATTGACATTCGGGAGCACAAAGATTCACGTAAGTCGGAGGAAGAGACCCGTCGGCCGTGGAACATAGCTCAGCTTCGGCCTTACTACACTTGAGCCACCGGCTCTCACAATGTACATATTTCTCTAAGCCATGTATATATTATGATAAGCAATAAAGCAGGACCTCTGTCCTTTTTTCTCCTCCAAATGTGCACGTGTTGTTTTCATTGCTAGATTAACATGATAACTTGAAGGAGGATCCGGCTTATGATCGTATTCGAATCTAGCCGTAGGTAATAAGGTCACTTGGGGGCTTCCTGTTCAAACATAGGTCGTATTCGAACCAAAGAGAACATAGCTGTCGATACCCATTTGATTGGCAAAGTGCCGAGCTCATTGGGGAGTTTTCTTTGATCATATTTGAATCATAGTTTAACCCCTTTGGGAACCGACGTGGATCGTATTCGAATCAGCGTCGTTAAACAATTCTTAAAATCACTTGGGGGCTTCTTGTTCAAACATGGGTCGTATTCGAACCAAAGAGAACATAGCTGTCGATACCCTTTTGATTGGCACCGCCACACCCACTGGGGGCTATAAGATCGTATTCGAATCCTAGCATAACCCCTTTGGGACGGGTCTCTGGTCGTATTCGAACTGGAAGCCCCTAAGTTTTTCCGATTTATAGCGAGTTTCTTCTGATTCTTCCAAGTGTGTACGGCCGGGTTTCACCTTGCCGGTTTAACTTTGATTTACAGGGTTAATCGAATACAACCAGCGTCATTAAGACTGGTAAACCGGAATTGAGGTACCAATCTTATTGCCCGGGTTAGCTAAGCCGGAAGTGTGCTTGCGGGCTGGTAAGTGTGTTGTTACAGTTATATCAAGGACATAACTGAGGACCAGTCTTTTTTGATTCATATTCCGGGTTATATGTTTAATACTATGCTTCTCAGTGCGGTAAGCCGCCTAGAGACTTGTGATTTGTCCTTCTATGCAGGATAGTTAAGGGCAATTATTTTGAGCTTAAGGAAAATGAATAATCGATTATGACCCGGAGAAATATAGAGGAGACAACTTCAATGGACCTCAGCATTCAACGCGTGCACGATTGCACGGCAAATTTAAAGTATTGATCCTACTCTATTACAAGACTCATCGAGTCCAAAAGGGTGGAGCATTGTTTTATAAGCCGCCTACAGAGTTAAGATGCTTGCTGGGTTGACGTCTCCGGCTCATCCCTCTCTTCTCCTCCGGCTATTCCCAAGACCTGGAAAGTTGATGACTTCCAGTCGATGCCGCTCAGAGCTTTGAATTGAGCTTCCTCGTCAATTAACCCGGCCAGGTCAATCTCCGGGGCGAAGGTGTGCTGACGAGTTGGCGGGATTAAGCTGAGGGCTTCATAGAGCGGGGTGGGGATCCTCTGATTCTCCGCATTATAACCCGGCTGGTACTTGGTCAGATCTGTGTCGTTTCCAATGAGGGTGGCCACTGGGCGCGCGATCTTCACGCAGGCGGCAAAGTCCCTTTGGTCGAAGGCTGTGTCGTCTTCCTTCAAACTTGGATAGCCGAGGGCGATGTCCGCTGGGTCTAACTCTGGAAGGAAAGCCTTGGCCCGGCTCAGCGCGGCGATAGCTCCGGCTCTTGCAGAGGCCCGTCGCAGCTCTTGGATACGTTGAGGCAGAACAGCGAGCCGGCGAAGCACTTCCGCCAGGTGAGTCGGCACCTCGTTGGATAGGGCCACCACAGCCAAGGCACGCTGTGACCCGGTGTAGAGTTGCTCCACCAGGGTGTACACGGCCTTCAGCTTGGTTACCACACTCTGGTTAAGGTTGGCGCTTCTGGGACCTGTTTAACAGAGTAAGATAAGCCGCCGACAAGGATGAGTTATGAGATATAAAGATTCTAAACTTGATGAAAGCCGGTGAAATGACTTACCGAAGATTGCGGCAACCATCTGGGACACTTGGCGCTTTAAGCCGGAGAGTTCGGCGGTCTTTTCTGAGAGAGCCTTCTCCGCCTGTTCGGCCCGATTCACCAGAGCAGCCTTCTCTTCGGCCCAGGCTCTCCGTTCAGCGTCGAAGTCCGTCTTCAGTTTTTCTTGCGCAGCAATACTGGACACAAATTTAGCATTTGCTTTCTGGGTCTCAGTTTCTTGCGTCTTCAGCCGGGTCTTGAGATCAGAGATGTCAGCTTCAAATTTCTTGCCAGCAGCCTGCATAATTTCCGGGTCATAAGATGAACAGTTACTATAGAATCTTCAAAGTCCCAAGCACTTTCCAAGCAAAGGCACATGGCACTTGGGGGCTAATGCATATTGAATGTTTCTATTTACAAATTGCCGGTTCAATTGAGTAAGCCGGAACTTAAGTCTACAGCATATTCTATCATGAGTTGTAGACTTGGGGGCTAGAGCATGGTAAGAATAACAAGATAGCTATACAGTAAACAAGAAGAAAGAAGAGTGGTACCTCTGACTTCTGCTGAATCTGGTTCACCATGCCGATCTCTGCATCCCGGCTCTTGTGCACTTGGCTGACGTAGCCGGAGACGAGCTCTCCGATGCTTAGGTTGGCGTAGTCGGTGAGGTCCAAATTAACCCGGCGGGGCTGTAGCAACTCCCCCTTGGCAGAGCACTTGGCCAGCGCAGTAGGTCTCCCCGGCTCAACAAATTCCGTCCGGGTGATTACCACATCCGGGTCATCTGCTGGCTGAGCCGAGCTGGAGGCCTCCGGGTTAGCAGAAGCTTCTGCTATGGGCTTGTTGGTTGGAGCAGCAACCTCAGGAGCAGAGGCAGCTGGCGGTTCTTGAGCGGCTACCTCCGGCTCAGGCAGGTCCGGCTCATCAGCCGGCTTGTTCTTCTTCGCCCTTTTGCTGAGTTTTGCTTGGGCACTGAAAAGACAGAAAGGTTAAGCACAAAAGTGTAAGTAAAGACAAAGTACAACATAAGATGATCATTATTACCCGGGCACAGTCTTGAAAGCCGGCAGGTTCGACTGCATAGAGTCACCCGAAGAGGGGGAAGTCTCCTGATAATTTGAGTCAGAAGAATTGAGCGGCTGACGTATAACACCCGCCAAAGGATGAAAAGGGTACAAGTTGGAGATAACCTCAGTTCGGCGCTTCCTCGATGCGTCAGGTAACCCGGAGGAGAGGTCGGCGTCCTTGTTGGTCCGGGTGTGACGCCGGCTCTCATGAACCTGTCGCTTCAAAATAAATTGAGGATCTTGATAAGCTAAAGGATGTGAAAAGCTTACTTTCCGGGTTACCCTTCGGACTTTCAGCCTTGGCAAGGGCTCCGAGTCGGAGGAAAGTGACATTACCTCTTCAACCACCGGGTTACTTGCGCCGGTGTCATCCTGTTGAGGAATAGTATTGATAAGGTGGACAGAAATAAATAGCAGATATAGCAAGAGCTTACAGGTTCAGGGGTTACCTCTGACTCGGAGCTGTCGCTTAATTGCATCAGCTCTGAAGCAGTAGGCCTACTTCCCTTCTTACGGGGAGCGGCTTCCTTGGCGGCTTTCTTCGCCTTTCTAGCCTTCTTGGCCGCTTCATGGTCATATTTGACCTTCCAGAACTTGTCATCAGCCTGAAAAATACAAGGATGGTTTCTTAAAGATTCAGATGACGGTTATATACAGAAGAAGATAAAATGTTCAGATCAGCGGCTTACCGCTGGGGCTGGGTTGGTCTTGCAGAAGGGGGCTAACCCGGTCCTCCCGCAGTCTGCCAGGCTCTCGTTCAAAAGAGCCTTGGTCATATCCTCAGCAACATCTTCAGGGAGATCGTTGCGGCTGTGTCTCTGGGGGTCATCCTTTCGGCCTGTGTATTCGCACATTAAGCCGGGGCGGCGGCTCAATAGGATCACCCGCCACGAGATCCAGACCCGGACCAGATCGATCCCGTTGAGACCATTGCCCAGGAGAGCCTTGATCTTGTTGATGGTGGGGAGCAGAGGTTGGCGCTCTGCCTGAGTTAACTTGTCAGACAGAGGGTGAGTCGGTTCCAGACGTGAAGGGCGAAAGCCGGGCAGCGGGCTCTCGTCAGCCGGCGACGTGTCTTGGCAATAGAACCACGTCAGGTTCCAGTCCTTTGGGTGACTCGGCGGCTCGGCGTAAGGGAAAAGACAGTCTCTCCGTCTCTGAATGGAGATGCCGCCTAGCTCCAAACTTGGCCCGTTGGCGCACTCGTTCTGGCGGTTCAAGTAGAAGAGCTCTCTGAAGAGCAGCAGGCTGGGCTCTTCTCCAAGGTAAACCTCGTAGAACACTTGGAAGTTGCATATGTTGGACACCGAGTTGGGTCCTATATCTTGTGGCCGCAGGTCAAAGAAGTTCAGCACGTCTCTAAAAAACTTTGAGCCGGTTGGTGCGAAGCCCCGGCTCATATGATCCGCAAAAATCACTACCTCCCCGTCCTTTGGCTGTGGTCTCTCTTCTGATGGGTCAGGGGCACGGTAGGACATGACGTCCTTCTTAGGCAGGTAGCCTGACTTGACGAAATCTGCTAACGTCTCGTTGGTGACATTGGACCTCATCCAATTGCAAGTGATGGAGGCTTTAGGAGCTTTGGGAGGCATGGTGAATGACGGCAGCCTATGATAAAAGAAAACGTCCGGTTTAATTATAAGCCGGAGGAAATTTACAGTTCAATGTTACAGTGGCGGCTTATGAAGGGGACTAATGACATATGTCTAAGTGCACCGGGTTATTTAAGCCGCCCGAAGTATTGAGAGTAATTCGATTGTCTACGGCCTTATCACAGATGAGCCGGAAAATTCTATGGCGCGTGGTCTCCTTTGAGTCGGAAGGTTCTACGGCGTGTGGTTTCTTTAAACCGGAAATATAACCCGCCGTGACTCAATGAGTGCAGTTTTTACTACGTGTGGTGAAAACAGGTTTCACACATTGCAGTAAATAATTTGGATCAAAATGGTCGGTCAAAAGGAAAGTTTCTAGACCTAAAAAACAGACGCAGGGGAGTTCTTGAGCTCGAACGAGGCATTTATGCAGTGAAAAGAGGTCTACTTGCATTTGAAATGAGTAATAAACAGCCGCCACACTGGTTCTATACTATCCTAAGATCAAAAAGAGGCAGTAAAAATCAAATCTACCGAGGGCCGTGAAGAATGGCGAAGAACATGGGAAGAACAGGAAGAAGCTCCATGGCGGATCTGTTCTACGGGGCCGCAAGAACTTACAGGGGCTGGTGAGTCGCGGAGGTTGCCGCCATTCTCTGAACACAACAGGTTGATGCAGCGGCCGGAGTCGGTGAGGACGAGAAGACCCGCGGCGGCGACGGCGACAGAGCTCGAGCGGAGGAACAGTGGCGCGAGGAGGAAGATGGGTGGCTGAAGGCCCGTCGGACCGGGCTATTTATAAGGGCGAGCTCATAAGTGGGCGTGAGAAACGAGGAGACCGTGGCGTGGTTATCTCCCCATGAAACGCCTCGATTTTCGGGATGGCAGTAAAGATAAGATCCGTTGCGGATCTGGGGGAGTAAAAAACGGACTTAATGGAAGATGATGTCACGGCGGATTACCCGGAGTCCAGAGGATGACGTCACGCCGGGTTATGGCCTTCACACAATTATAAGCCGGAGATTTTTCTGTCGAAAGGATGGAAGATTGACATGAGCCGGCTCAAATCAATCTGGGGCCTAATGTTGAGGATATAGACCTTAGAGTCACCCGCCAGGAGGGGCCTGGTTACTCTTAATGGTCATCGCCAGAAGCCCGGCGCCAAGCTTGAAGACGGTGGGCCAAAGATGGGCTTAAGACCCGGATATGGCTTAAGGCCCGTAGTTACAATCACTATTAAGGTAGAACTTGTAGTGTAAGGCAGGAATAGTTGAGAGTCCGAGCCGGATACTCTTATGAGCCGGCCAGGACTCTGAGAGCTGCTGGGCGTCAGCCTCCCTATATAAAGGGACGACCCGGCAGCGGTTTAAGGACAAGAAAGATCTCATCGAGAGCCAGGCATAGCAGTTAAGCTCCCTGGTAATCGAAACCCTAATCAATACCACCTCAACTGGACGTAGGCTTTTACCTTCACCGTAAGGGGCCGAACCAGTATAAACCCTCGTGTTCCTTGTCCCGTTAACCCCTTCAAGCTTCCTAGCGGCGATGGCTCCACGACTAAGTCCTAGCTTGAGGACATCTGCCATGACAATTCCACGACAAGATCAATACTATTTAAGCTTATAGGAAAGGAAGGTGTAGTGAGGTGGAGCTGCAGCGGCAAAAGCATATATGGTGGCTAACTTGCGCAAATGAGAGCGAGAAGAGAAGCAACGGAACGGACGTCATCTAGCAATGACCAAGAAGTGATCCTGAACTCCTACTTATGTCATACATAACACAGACCGTGTTCAATTCCCGGACTCCGCCGAGAAGAGACCATCACGGCTACACATGCAGTTGATGTATTTTAATTGGGTCAAGTGACAAGTTTTCTACAACCGGACATTAACAAATTCCCATCTGCCTCATAACCGCGGGCACGGCTTTCGAAAGATAATACCCTGCAGGGGTGTCCCAACTTAGCCCATCATAAGCTCTCACGGTCAACGAAGGATAAACCTTCTCCCGGAAAGACCCGATCAGTCTCGGAATCCGGGTTTACAAGACATTTCGACAATGGTAAAACAAGACCAGCAAAGCCGCCCGAATGTGCCAACAAATCCCGATAGGAGCTGCACATATCTCGTTCTCAGGGCACACCGGATGAACGCTACGTACAGCTAAAACCAATCCTCGAGTTTCCCCAAGGTGGCGCTGCAAGTGGCTCTAGTTTGGACCAGCACTCAGAGGCACACTGGCCCGGGGGTTTAAATAAAGATGACCCTCGGGCCCGTGAAAACCCGGGGGAAAAGGCTTAGGCGGCAAATGGTAAAACCAAAGTTGGGCCTTGCTGGAGGAGTTTTATTCAAGGCGAACTGTCAAGGGGGTCCCATAAATCACCCGACCGCGTAAGGAACGCAAACTCATGGAACATAATCCCGGTATAACAGTAACTAGGGCGGCAAGAGTGGAACAAAACACCAGGCATAAGGCCGAGCCTTCCACCCTTTACCAAAATATATAAATGCATTAATTAAATAAGAGATATTGTGATATCCCAACATATCCATGTTTCGACATGGAACAAACTTCAACTTCACCTGCAACTAGCAACGCTATAAGAGGGGCTGAGCAAAAGCGGTAACTTAGCCAAACAACGGTTTGCTAGGAAAGAATGGTTAGAGGCTGACATGGAAAAATGGGAGACATGATATAGCAAGTGATAGGTAGCGTAGCATGGCAATAGAGCGAACAACTAGCAAAGCAAAGATAGAAGTGATTTCGAGGGGTGGTCATCTTGCCTGCAAGGTTCTCAGAGTTGTCGAAAGCTTGATCCTCGTAAGCGTACTCGACAGGTTCCTCATTCACGAACCCGGCTCTACCCAAGACAAGAACACAAACAAATGGAACCACAATCAACCACGAGAAATGCACAAGCAACATGATGCAAAACATGTATGATATGCAAGATATGATATGCGATGCATATGCGTGCTCCGGGAGGAAAAAGATGAACAAGGCAGTAACTTGGCAAACCAAGCATGCCACTGGAAAGATGAGATGATTTCGGTCGGAATCGATATAAAGATCACCGGAAACGGATGCACGGTTTGCAAATGGCAAGCAAAACAAGAATGACACGAATCTGCGATTAACAGCATGATAGCACTTAAAATGCAACAAGCAACAATGCTACAGCACTCCAACATAGCCACAAAGCATATGACAGTAATCTACAGGAGATGCTTGACAAAAGATGAGCACTGAGCTACGGCTAGATCACAACATATCAAGCTCAAACAAGCATGGCAAAAGTGCAAAAGATAACAGGATCACAGACTTAGTGAAAAACTGGACATGGCAGAAAACAGCATCCGGTAGCAATGTTCAGAGCACGAAATCAACATGCTACAGGAAATTAACATAGCAAAACAAGGCATGGTAGTGTTCTACTAAATGCACATGACAAAAGTCCCTTACTGGCCATAAGCCAAAAAGGAGCAGAAGATATGATGGCAAGCATGTAAACATAGCAAGTTTCGTTATCAGGTTTCAGACTTAGCAGAAAACAGAGCATGGCAGAAATAATAATATGTAGGCCTCTTTGTGAGCTTGATGCACTCACTACAGAGCAATGCACTACAAAACAATCACACCTACAGCAAGATGGCATGTTTATAAAGCTATTCATGGCAAGAACAATTGCATAGCATGTATGGATCA
This sequence comes from Aegilops tauschii subsp. strangulata, assembly GCF_002575655.3. NCBI lineage: Eukaryota > Viridiplantae > Streptophyta > Magnoliopsida > Poales > Poaceae > Aegilops > Aegilops tauschii. Next base: position 424,801,733 of record NC_053036.3, on the reverse strand, counting down.
ACTACAATAAGCTTGGAAAAATTGCATATCATGTTAAGAATCTGCCAGAAATATTTTATAGCAAAAGTAGAGCAAGATTGGGTCATGCTATGGTACTCCATAATTGCAAACAATTGCAGTAATGAATCAATTACAACTACAGCTACAAAACATCCTTACTGAACATCCCCAAAATATGCATGGATCTCTCTGTAGCATCAAGTTTACATGGCAACAAAATAACAGCAGATAAGGACTTAGTGATTTCACTGTCCCTGAAATCAGAAACATTACGGGGCCTACTTTGCATGCTTGTTCTAGTCACCACAGAGATCACAAAAATACATGGCATACACCCTTGGAAAGATGGCATGGCATACTTCAAAACACATGTAGAGCTCATGCTCATAAGATGCACAGATTAAATGATACAAAAATGACAAATCTCCAAGTTCTGATAAGAACCAGAGAATAACAGCAACTAGCCCTCTTCCAACAGAGATTTGGGCATCAAGATGGCCCCTAATGAACATGGTGCAATTTAACAAAATGAAGAGCATCACGAGACGAACAATTTGACACATTACACGCGCGAATCGGAGCTACATATAAGGAGTTATGCACTGAGGAACATGAGCATATGCTGTAGATTTTTGAGGACTGAGAAATCGGGGAACGGGGAAAAAGTCAACGCTAGGGTTATACCGATCTGGATCGGGGCTGCAGCCGAGGGAGCTCGGGCTCGGGCTCCTCGGCGACGGCCGGAGAGAAGGAAGGCGAGGCGGGGCGGCGGCCGGAGGGAGGGGGCGCGGTCGCCGGAGGAGGAGGGGAGGCGCGCCGGCGGGCGTGCACGGGCGCCGGGCGGCGGGACTGCGATGGCGGCGGTGCGGCAAGGTGGCGGCGGACGCCGGCGAGTGGCGGGGCAGCGGAGACGGCCGCGGGCGACGGGAGGCGGCGGGGCACGGCGTACGGGCCGCGGGGGCCTCGCGCGGGCCTCGCGGGCCGGCGGCGGGGGCGCGGCGGCGTGCCACGTGGCGCGCGCCGATAGGCTGCGGGCGGCGGCGGAGATATGTCCAGCCCCGGGTGGACGTGTCCGGCGGCGCGGAGGAGCGGGCTAGGGTTTGATCTGCGAGCGTTTTTCGGGGGAGATGCATATTTATAGGTAGAGGGAGCTAGGAGGCTCCAAATGAGGTGCGGTTTTCGCCCACACGATCATGATCGAACGACCTAGAGCATGGAAGAGAGTTTGGTGGGTTTTGGTCTGGTTTTTGAGGGGGGTTTTGCGGGACACTCAAATGGACTTTGCGGATGCCCGGTTAACCAAACGACCTCCAAATGGAACGAAACTTGACCGGTGGTCTCCGGGTAGTGTAATAAGGCCACTTGACAAGCCTCGGTCCATTCCGAGAAAGTTTGACACCCGCACACGAAAGAAAACAAGAGGGATGCGCCGGAGGAGATAGGAGCACCGGATTGCAAAACGGACAACGGGGAAAATGCTCGGATGCATGAGACGAACACGTATGCAAATGCAATGCGCATGATGACATGATATGAAAGGCATGACATGACAAAATGCAAAACGAAAAACAAAACCCGACCACAGAGGAAATAACATAGCACATAGCCGAAAATGGCAAGAGTCGGAGTTACAAATATGGAAAGTTACATGCGGGGTGTTACAAAGATATGGAAGTTGTTTGCACTTGTCCTTGCCAAAATGATAAGAGTGAAGTATGTTGGCGGAGTCACCCTCAAGAACTCTCTAGTTCTTCTTCTTCTGGATCCACACCATCTTGATGGGAATCCTTGGAGTTGTAGTTGTACTTGATGAGGTAGAACTTGATGTAGTCTTGGGAACCCACTTGACCAAGGCCTTAGGTGCTTCTTCAAATGCATCCATTTCCTCTTGAAGCTTGTCCTTGCCTTTTTGCTTGTGGTCTTGTGGTGGAAGATCATCTTGAGCTTGTGTCCCTTTGAAAGAAGTAGGATCATACTTCTCTTGTTGAGGAACAAACTTCGTCTTGGGGTATTGATTTCTTCCCACTCAACTCCATTGGCATTGAACTTTCGTTCAAAACCAACACCTTGATTCTTCCGGTGTCTTCCTTGCTTCCGCACAATTTCCTCAAAACGCTTACTACCGGCAAGGCTCTTGTAAACACCTTTCTCTATAATTCCCTTCAATAAGCTATTTTCTTGCTCAAGTGTAACTTGGCTAAGAGAACCATTAGTGGAATCATGAGAATTACTAGAAGCAACAACATTGGATTTAGCATGATTGTTGTTACTACTAGATGAAGCATCTTTCTTGTTCTTGTTACTAGATTTGACTTGTGGCATGTAAGTAGACAAGAGTAAACGCTTGGCAATGTAAGAAGAACTTTTCTTGCGAAGATCATCATTGATTGCCTTTAAAAACTCATGCTCTTGCTCAAGGTTGAGCTTTTCAAAGCGTAGCTTATCATGAGTCTTTAAAAGTTCTGGATGATTTTCCAAGGTAGTTTCATGACCTAACTTAAGAGTGTTTAGTTCTTGAGTTAGACGCTCAATCTCCTTATTATCATCATCATTCGTTTTATCTTGATTAACATGATTAATTGACGTTTCATCATAGTCTTCATCACTAGAGTATCATCTCTACTCCTCCTTTCTCTTGGTGGTGATTCTTCTCTTCTACTTCTTCTTTTGGGAGAATCTTCTCTTCTTTTGTAGGGGGGCGTACACTCATTGGAGTAGTGTCCGGGTCTTCCACAATTGTAGCAATTTCGCTCACGACTAGAAGATCTTTTGTCATTGTAGGACCTTGACTTGGAACTTCTTTCTTTGCTTCTACTCTTGTAGAACTTGTTGAAGTTCTTTACCATTAGGCTCAATTCTTCATTGAAGGTTTGCTTCTCACTTGATGATGTGGGAGCATCACACGAGGCTTTGTAAGCACCACTTGACTTGTTGTGAAGCTCTTCCTTATCCTTGAGTGACATCTCATGAGCAACAATTCTTCCAATGACTTCCGTTGGCTTGAGATCTTTGTAATTGGGCATCATTTGGATCAATGTGCACACGGTATCATATTTCCCGTCCAAGGCTCTTAGGATCTTCTTGATGATGAATTTTTTGGTCATCTCTTCACTTCCTAAGCCGGCAATCTCATTTGTGATGAGAGCAAGCCCAGAGTACATTTCAGCGACACCTTCACCATCCTTCATTTTGAACTTGTCAAGTTGACTTTGAAGCACATCCAATTTGGATTCCTTGACGGAGTCGGTACCTTCGTGCATATCAATCAAAGTATCCCAAATTTCCTTTGCATTCTCAAGACGGCTGATTTTGTTGAATTATTCGGGGCACAATCCATTGAAGAGAATATCACAAGCTTGAGAATTGTATTGTAGCATCTTCAACTTTTCCGCGGTAGCTTCACGGTTAGGTTCTTTCCCATCGAAGAATTCACCTTGCAAGCCAATACCACAATAGCCCAAACGGCGGGGTTATGTCCAAGAATATGCATTTTCATCTTATGCTTCCAACTAGCAAAATTTGTACCATCAAAGTAAGGACCTCTACGGTGGTAATTTCCCTCGCTAGATGCCATACTCTCCTTGGTTGTGAAACCAAGGCTATGACCACCAAAAGCTATGGAAATCAAAGCAAATGGAGACCAAAGCTCTGATACCACTTGTAGGATCGAAAGTATGTCTAGAGGGGGGTGATTAGACTACTTGACCAAATAAAAATCTAGCCTTTTCCCAATTTTAGTTCTTGGCAGATTTTAGCAACTTAGCACAAGTCAAGCAATCACCCTACACATGCAATTCTAAGAGTATAGCAGCGGAAAGTAAAAAAATTGCATATGAAGGTAAAGGGAGGAGTTTGAGGGAGCAAACGCAATGTTGACACGGAGATTTTTTATCCGTGGTTCCGATAGGTGGTGCTATCGTACATCCACGTTGATGGAGACTTCAACCCACGAAGGGTAACGGTTGCGCGAGTCCACGGAGGGCTCCACCCACGAAGGGTCCACGAAGAAGCAACCTTGTCTATCCCACCATGGTCGTCGCCCACGAAGGACTTGCCTCACTAGGGTAGATCGTCACGAAGTAGGCGATCTCCTTGCCCTTACAAACTCCTTGGTTCAACTCCACAATCTTGACGGAGGCTCCCAAGTGACACCTAGCCAATCTAGGAGACACCACTCTCCAAGAAGTAACAAATGGTGTGTTGATGATGAACTCCTTGCTCTTGTGCTTCAAATGATAGTCTCCCCAACACTCAACTCTCTCTCATAGGATTGGATTTGGTGGAAAGAAGATTTGAGTGGAAAGCAACTTGGGGAAGGCTAGCGATCAAGATTTATGTGGTTGGAATGGAATATCTTGACCTCAACACAAGTGTAGGTGGTTCTCTCTTAGAAAATATGTATTGGAAGTGTAGGCATGTTCTGATGGCTCTCTCCACGAATGAAGAGTGGGTGGAGGGGTATATATAGCCTCCACATAAAATCTAACCGTTACACACAAATCACCAAACTCGGTGGGACCGATTCAGAGAACTCGGTCAGACCGACTTGGTTCATAATGTGACCGTTAGGTGTTTCGGTGGGACCGACATGTCAACTCGGTGGGACCGATATCATTAGGGTTAGGGCATAACGTAATCTCGGTGTGACTGATTACACAAACTCGGTGCGACCGATTTTGGTAATAGTCAAACAGAGAGTTGGTCAGGCAAACTCGGTGGGACTGATTCGCTCATCTCGGTGGGACCGAAACGTTACGAAAAGGAAACAGAGTGTTTGCATTGCAATCTCGGTGGGACCGATCGCTCATCTCGGTTGGACCGAAACGTTACGAAGGGAAACAGAGAGATTACAATCCCATCGGTGAGACCGAGATCCCTATCGGTGAGACCGAAAAGACTAGGGTTTTTGGCAATGGCTATGTCAACTGAACTCGGTGGCTCAGGATAGAAAGAATCGGTGGGGCCGAGTTGGATATTTGGTTTGGGACATATGTGGATATGAGAAAGTAGTGGAGGGTTTTGGAGCATATCACTAAGCACTTTGAGCAAGAGCCTCATTAAGCAACACTCATCCCTTCTTAATATTATTGGCTTTTCCGATAGACTCAATGTGATCTTGGATCACTAAAATAGAAAATGTAGAATCTTGTGCTTTGAGTTTGAGCCAATCTTTTGTCCTTAGCAATTTGAAGGGTCCACGTCCTAATCCATGCCATGCCAATCATTGAGCTTTCCTGAAATATTCATCTTGAAATAGCATTTGCTCAATGAGCTATATGTTGTTAGCCACCCAGGGATATAGTTGCACTTTCAATATCGGCTTTGTTTCATGATACAGGACGGGACAACAAGAATATCTTCATTCAAAGATAACGTCTTTTGCACACTGACCCTCTACAATGCGGGATCCCTTCAGGACATCATCAAAATACCGCTCGGGCGTGCGGTGCTCCTTGCCCGCGGGCGGTCCCTCAGTCACGAGCTTGACGGCGTCCATCTTCGCCCACTGCACCTTGACACGGCTGAAGGCCATCCGCGCACCTTTGATGCAGGGCGACCGCTTGATGGCATCAAGCCGAGGGCAAGCATTGACCAGACGCTTCACGAGCCCGAAGTAGCTGCTGGGTATGGCTTCGGCAGTCCATAAACGGATTATCAAATTCTTCATGGACAGTTCGGCCACCCTATGCAGTTTGGTCAGCTGTTTCAGCTGATCGCTAAAGGGCACCGGATGCTCTGGCGCAAGGTATTACGACCAGAACAGCTTTTCCGTTGAGCTGCCCTCTTCGGCTCGGAAGAATTCCGCAGCGTCAGCAACACTGCGCGGCAGATCCGCAAACGCCCCTGGAGAACTCCAAATCCAGGTCAGTAAGAGGTACCTTTTCTTCACATACTTGCTCTGCATAATAAAGGCCTTACCCGCCGTGATTTTCTTGGCCTCCTGGATTTCCTGGAGGGCGCCCTGGGCTTCAACCCGGGCCTCTTGTGTGCTTTGGCGGGCCTTCGCAAGTTCGGACTCTTGGTGCGCAAACTTGCGCTCCAAGGACTCGCATTTCTTTACGGTGCCCTGGAGCTCCTGCTGGACCTCGCCGACCCTTGCCTCGTGTTTTTCACGGGCGTCTTGTTCCTTCACCACTCTCTTCTGGGCCTCGGCCAACGCGTTTTTTGAGGAACTCCACCTCAGTCGTAGCTCCTACGAAAATATCATGATACCATGATCAACACAATCAATTCATATCTTTCTAGATCTGAATAGGCCATTGCGTACCTTGCTTGTCCTCTAGCTATTTTTTCACACGACCGAGCTCTTCCTCGGCCCGCTCTAGACTCTGCTTCAGTTCGGAGACTTTGGCAGAATGGGAGGTCGTAGCCAGCAATGACTCCTGCTTATTCACATAAACATGTATGGTTAGTCTCCTGCGAAAATTATTTGATCCTCTATCCGGCCTATCTTTCCGAACATCGGACAGAGTCTCAGGGGCTACTGTCTATACTATGACATTCTTTTTGCACAATTACGTCGCATACCTCAAAGCCTGTTAGAAGGCTGGTGCAGGCTTCGGTCAGTGTGCTCTTAACGGACTGAACCCTCTCAACTACCGTACCCATAAGGACACGGTGTTCCTCAACAATGGAGGCGCTTTGCAGCGCTTCCAGCAGAGTATCCGGTGCCTCTGGATGGACAGAGGTCACCGGCGGAGTAGGTGCATGATACGTCTCCAACGTATCTATAATTTTTTATTGTTCCATGCTATTATATTATTTGTTTTGGATGTTTAATGGGCTTTATTATGCACTTTTATATTATTTTTGGGACTAACCTATTAACCGAAGGCCCAGTGAAAATTGTTGTTTTTTGCCTATTTCAGTGTTTCGCAGAAAAGGAATATCAAACGGAATCCAAACGGAATGAAACCTCCGGGAGAGTTATTTTTGGAACAAACGCAATCCAGGAGACTTGGAGTGGACGTCAATGAAGCAACGAGGAAGCCACGAGGCAGGGAGGCGCGCCCCCCACCCTCATGGGCCCCTCGTGGCTCCACCGACCTATTTCTTTCGCCTATATATACTCATATACCCTGAAAACATCCGAGAGCACCACGAAACCCTATTTCCACCGCCGCAACCTTTTGTACCTGTGAGATCCCATCTTGGGGCCTTTTCCGGTGCTCCGCCAGAGGGGGAATCGATCACGGAGGGCTTCTGCATCAACACCATAGCCTCTCCGATGATGTGTGAGTAGTTTACCATAGACCTTCGGGTCCATAGTTATTAGCTAGATGGCTTCTTCTCTCTGTTTGGATCTCAATACAAAGTTCTCCTCGATCTTCTTGGAGATCTATTCGATGTAATTCTTTTTGCGGTGTGTTTGTCGAGATACGATGAATTGTGGGTTTATGATCAAGATTATCTATGAACAATATTTGGTTCTTCTCTGAATTCTTATATGTATGATTTAAATATATTTGCAAGTCTCTTCGAATTATCAGTTTGGTTTGGCCTACTAGATTGATCTTTCTTGCAATGGGAGAAGTGCTTAGCTTTGGGTTCAATCTTGCGGTGTCCTTTCCCAGTGACAGCAGGGGCAGCAAGGCACGTATTGTATTGTTGTCATCGAGGATAAAAAGATGGGGTTTATATCATATTGCTTGAGTTTATCCCTCTACATCATGTCATCTTGCCTAATGCATTACTCTGTTCTTATGAACTTAATACTCTAGATGCATGCTGGATAGCGGTCGATGTGTGGATTAATAGTAGTGGATGCAGAATCGTTTTGGTCTACTTGTCGCGGACGTGATGCCTATATACATGATCATGCCTAGATATTCTCATAACTATGCACTTTTCTATCAATTGCTCGACAGTAATTCGTTCACCCACCGTAAATTATGCTATCTTGAGAGAAGCCACTAGTGAAACCTATGGCCCCCGGGTCTATCTTCCATCATATTATTTTCCTATCAATTTACTATTTCTTCCATCTTTTAATTTGCAATCTTTACTTTCCAATCTATATCATAAAAATACCAAAAATATTTATCTTATTATCTCTATCAGATCTCACTTTTGCAAGTGGCCGTGAAGGGATTGACAACCCCTTTATCACGTTGGTTGCAAGGTTCTTATTTGTTTGTGTAGGTACGAGGCGACTTGCGTGTAACCTCCTACTGGATTGATACCTTGGTTCTCAAAAACTAAGGGAAATACTTATGCTACTTTGTTGCATCACCCTTTCCTCTTCAAGGGAAAACCAACGCATGCTCAAGAGGTCGCAGTGCACCTCCTTCTTTCGAAGGAGGCTGCTTGCCTAATTCCGGAATCGTATGGGTCTCCGTAATGGTATTCGGCTGGGGGCCGAATTGGATATGGCCCCCATCGCCAGCCTCCAGGGGGATTTGCTCCCCCATGTGTCCGGCGGTCGAGGTATCACCCTCTGGCGCCACCCTGACGGCCTCCTGCGTCCCTCCCTGGCCTGGGGAGGTCCTTCGGGACAGCACCTCGGCGTCGTCCATGGCCTTGGGAGAGGAGGCCACCGGAAGGGACCCGATGTCCATCACCTTGGGATCCAGCGAATTCCCCGAAGATGAGGATCGCTGGAGGTGGGAACGAGCCGGACTGCAGTGCATGATTCAACGTGTTAAAACTATGAAGTAAAGGAGTTGGATATATGAGTGCGTCGGTGCCTTTGAGTACTTACGATTCGGCCAGGGGCTTATCCCTGGGGCGCCACTCCAAGCTGCTATCAGTATCCAACGCGGAGTTTTCCGCGAGGGAGGCTCTCCCCTTCTTGGACTCCTCTGCCTCCAGATGCGTGGAGGCCGCCCTTTTCTTCCTTCCCCCCTCAGGGGGAGAGTTGCTTTCCTCCTCCTCCTCGTCCTCGGCGGCGGAGGAGTGAGTTTCGGCGTCTTCGGACGTCACGTCCGAAGTGCCCTTACGGTGGAGGCCACTTCTGGTCTCCTTGGCCTTCTTCTTGGCCTTCTTCTCCGGTGCCTGGTAGGGCGCCGGAACCAGCATCTTTGTCAGAAGTGGGATTGCTGGGTTTTCGGGCAACAGAACCGGACACTGGATCCGCTCCGCCCTCTTTGTCCAGCCCAGAAAAAATAGATAAAGGAATCTTAGACATCTTCCTTGAAGGTACAGGTGAAGGATGTACCTTGGAATACGAAAAACTTACCGAACTGGCGGGATGGGCCAGGTTGTACCCACGATCCTCGGTCGTCTCCAGCCACGTTTCATTGGCCTTGAAAAGCACCTTCCAGATGTCTTCGTGTGTAGTGCTGAAGAACTGTTGCAAGGTCTGGTGCTCGGCCGGATCAAACTCCCAGATATGGCAAGTCCGGCTTTGGCATGGAAGGATCCAGCGAAAAAGCATCACCTGGATCACATTGACAAGCTTGATGTTCTTGTCCTCCATGCTCCTGATGCGCATCTGCAGCACGGACACCTCGTCCGACGACGCCCAGTCCAGGCCCTTCTCTAGCCAGGAGGTGAGCCGCATCGGGGCCCCAGATTTGAATTCGGGAGCCGCGGCCCAGGTGGTGTCATGGGGCTCTGTGATGTAGAACCACTACTGCTGCCACCCTTTGATGGTATCCATGAAGGTACCTTTGGGCCATGAGACGTTGGGCATCTTGCTCATCATAGCACCTCCGCACTCTGCGTGTTGACCACCTACCACCTTCGGCTTCACATTGAAGATCTTTAACCACAAACCGAAGTGGGGTGGGATGCGGAGGAAGGCCTCGCACACGACAATGAATGCCGAGATGTTAAGGAAGGAGTTTGGGGACGGATCATGGAAATCTAGCCCGTAGTAGAACATGAGTCTGCGGACCAATGGGTGGAGAGGAAATCCCAACCCACAGACGAAGTGGGGGATGAATACCACCCTCTCATGGGGCTCCGGGGTGGGGATGATCTGCCCCTTTGCTGGAAGCCAGTGGGCGATTTCCTGGGCTAAGTACCCAGCCTCTCGGAGCTTCGTGATGTCCTTCTCCTTGACGGAGGAGGCCATCCACTTGCCCTGCGCTCCAGATCCGGACATGGCTGGAGTGCTTTTTTGAGGCGGAAAGGATGGAAGCTTGGGCGCTGGAGCTCGAGAATGGGTGGGCAGAGAGAAAGAAGGCGTGGGTGAAAGGGTGAATCCTTATCCCTTTATAAAGGCAGCGAATATCAAGTGCCTCCCCACTCGCCTTAAAACTCGCTTATTCCCCAAGGGTCGTACAGACGGCGCGGTTGGAATACCCACGCCCGTATTGATGAGAATCCCGCAATAAGGGGACATGATCTCTGCTTTGACAAGATGTGCCAATGGAAACCGCATCTCGAAACACGGAGCGGGAGGCTAAAAAATGGTTCCAAATAATGACTGGGCAGAGACGTGGCGTCTCACTACAGAAGATGTCAGTAGATCGGACTTGTTAAAAATTATACTCCTTGCAGAGCTTGTTTTGCAGAGCCGGACACATTCTCTGTGTTCGAAGATTACTTTGGAGTATTCGGAGGAGGAACCCGCCTTGCAATGTCAAAGACAATCTGCGCGCCGGACACATTGTCATTGAAGCCTGGTTCAGGGGCTACTAAGGGAGTCCTGGATTAAGGGGTCCTCGGGCGTCCGGCCTATGTGACGTGGGCCGGACTAATGGTCCATGAAGATACAAGACAGAAGACTTCCTCCTGTGTCTGGATGGGACTCTCCTTTGCACGGAAGGCAAGCTTGGCGTTCGAATATGATAATTCCTTCCTCTATAAACCGACTCTGTACAACCCTAAGCCCCTCTGTTGTCTATATAAACCGGAGGGTTTAGTCCGTAGAGGCAATCACAATCATACAGGCTAGACATCTAGGGTTTAGCTATTACGATCTCGTGGTAGATCAACTCTTGTATTCCTCATATTCATCAAGATCAATCAAGCAGGAAGTAGGGTATTACCTCCATCGAGAGGGCCCGAACCTGGGTAAACATCGCGTCTCCCGCCTCCTGTTACCATCGACCTTAGACACATAGTTCGGGATCCCCTACCCGAGATCCGTCGGTTTTGACACCGACAACCACCATGCATCTTCTTCTCCATTGTTAGAGGGTGAGGAAGACATGATGCCTGCCAGCGAAACTTTTTGGAGAATTTTTCTGGACCAGAAGACACCTGTTGGGCCAAAGAAGTACCAGAGGGGGGCTCTGAGAGGAGCACAACCCACCTTGGCGCGCCTGGGGGCCCAGGCACGCCCTGGTGGGTTGTGCCCACCTCGGCCGCCTCCCGCACCGCCTCTTTGCACCATCACGGAGGGGTTCATCATCCTCATTGGTGCCTCTCTGATGATGCGTGAGTAGTTCATTGTAGACTGTTGGGGAACGTTGCATGGAAAACAAAAAAAATCTACGCACATGCAATATCAATCCATGGAGATGCATAGCTATGAGAGGGGAAGAGCATCTATGTACCCTTGTAGATCGCTAAGTGGAAGCATTTATCACGGGGTTGATGTAGTCGTACCCTTCGCGATCCGATCACGATCCAATTGATCTAGTGCCGAATGGACGGCACCTCTGAGTTTAGCACACGTGCGGCTCGATGAAGTCTCCTACTTCTTGGTCCAGCAAGCAAGAGAGGAGAGGTAGATGGGATCACAACCAACACAACAGCATGGTGGTGATGGTGGTGGTGGAGCACCGACAGCACTTCGCTAAGCGTCGCCGGGACGAGGCGGTGGAACTACAGAGTAACGGGAGAGAGAGAGAGGGGCGCCAAGGGCTTGGTGTATCCTCTTGGGGCACCCCTCCCCTCTATATATAGGTGGAGGGGCGTGGGAAACAGCCCCTCCAAGCCCTAGGGCACAACTAAGGAGGAGAGGACCTGGACTCCAAGTCCAATCCTATTCCTACTAGGACTCCTTCCTTTTTTGCCCTCCCTAGCCACATGGGCTTTTGAGGACTTGGTGCGCCTAGCCCCATAAGGCCAGGGCGCCTCCCCGCAGCCCATGCTAGCCCTTGGGTCGTGGTGAACCCACTTGTGGACTTTTGGACCCCTCCGGAATCCTCCGGAACTTTCTGGAAGCTTCCCGGTACAATACCGGAAAACTACACTTTTTCCGGAACCCAAAATATGACTTCCCATATATAAATATTTACCTCTCGACCATTCTGAGACTCCTCGTGACATACGGGATCTCATCTGGGACTCCGAACAACATTTTCTTACCACTCATCGAATATCCCAATACTACTCTAGCGTCAACGAACATTAAGCGTGCGACCCTATGGGTTCAGGAATTATGTAGTCATGACCGAGACACCTCTCCGGTCGATAACCAATAGCGGGACCTGGATGCCCATATTGATTTCTACGTATTCTATGAAGATCTTTTATCGGTTGAACCTTTATGACAACATACGTAATTCCCTTTGTCTGTCGGTATGTTACTCGCCAGAGATTCGATCATCGATATCTCTATACCTAGTTCAATCTCGTTACCAGCAAGTCTCTTTACTTGTTCTGTAATACATCATCTTGCAACTAACTCCTTAATCACTTTGCTTGCAAGCTTCTTGTGATGTGTATTACCAAGAGGGCCTAGAGATACCTCTGCGATACACAGAGTGACAAATCCCAATCTCGATTCACACCAACTCAACAGACACCTTCGGAGATACCTGTAGAGCATCTTTATGATCACCTAGTTACGTTGTGACGTTTGATAGCACACAAGGTATTCCTCCGGTATCCAGGAGTTGCATGATCTCATGGTCGAAGGAACATGTATTTGACATTAAGAAAGCAGTAGCAATAAACTGAATGATCATATGCTATGCTAGCGGTTGGGTCTTGTCCATCACATCATTCTCCTAATGATGTGATCCGTTATGAAATGAAAACTCATGTCTATGGTTAGGAAACCTTAACCATCTTTGATCAACGAGCTAGTCTAGTAGAGGCTCACTAGGGACATAGTATTTGTTTATGTACCCACACATGTATTTAAGTTTCCGGTCAATATAATTCTAGCATGAATAATAAACCTTTATCATGATTAAGGAAATATAATAATAACCATTTTATTATTTCCTGTAGGGCATATTTCCATTAGTCTCCCACTTGCACTAGAGTCAATTATCTAGTTCACATCGCCATGTGATTAACACCCAAAGAGTTACCTAGAGTCAATAATCTAGTTCACATCGCCATGTGATTAACACCCAAAGAGTTCACTAGAGTCAATAATCTAGTTCACATTGCCATGTGATTAACACCCAAAGAGTTCTAAGGTGTGATCATGTTTTGCTTGTGAGAGAGGTTTTTAGTCAACGGGTCTGCAACATTCAGATCCGTGTGTACTTTGCAAATATCTATGTCTACAATGCTCTGCATATAGCTACTCTAGCTTATTTCTTCCACGGACAATATGTATCCAGATTGAGACCCAGAGTTATCCGCATCAGTGTCAAAGCTTGCATTGACGTAAACCTTTACGATGGACTCTTTATCACCTCCATAACCAAGAAACATTTCCTTAGTCCTCTTTAGGTACCTAAGGATAATTTTGACCGATGTCCTGTGATCCACTCCTGGATCACTATTGTACCCCCTTGCCAAACTCATGGTAAGGCACACAACAGGTCTGGTACACAGCATGGCATACTTTATAGAACCTATGGCTGAGGCATAGGGAATGACTTTCATTCTCTCTCTATCTTCTGCCGTGGTCAGACTTTGAGTCTTACTCAAATTCACACCTTGAATGCAGGCAAGAACCCTTTCTTTGACTGATCTATTTTGAACTCCTTCAAAACTTTGTCAAGGTATGTGATTTGTGAAAGTCCTATTAAGCGTCTTGATCTATCTCTATAGATCTTGATGCCCAATATATAAGTAGCTTCACCGAGGTCTTTCATTGAAAAATTCTTATTCAAGTATCCTTTTATGCTATTCAGAAATTCAATATCATTTCCGATCAACAATATGTCATCCACATATAATATTAGAAATGCTACAGAGCTCCCACTCACTTTCTTGTAAATACAGGCTTCTCCAAAAGTCAGTATAAAACCATATGCTTTGATCACACTATCAAAGCGTATATTCCAACTCTGAGAGGCTTGCACCAGTCCATAGATATATCATTGGAGCTTGCACACTTTGGTAGCACCTTTAGGATCGACAAAAACTTCCGGTTGCATCATATACAACTCTTCCTCAAGAAACCCATTAAGGAATGCAAGGTCTTTGACATCCATTTGCTACGTCCATGTACCCTCATAGACCGAAAGCGGAAGCGTTAGCACAACGCGGTTGATGTAGTCGTACGTCTTCACGATCCGACCGATCAAGTATCGAACGCACGACACCTCCGAGTTCAGCACACGTTTAGCCCGATGACGTCCCTCGAACTCCGATCCAGCCGAGTGTTGAGGGAGAGTTTCATCAGCACGACGGCGTGGTGACAATGATGATGTTCTACCGACGCAGGGCTTCGCCTAAGCAACGCTACAGTATTATCGAGGTGGACTATGGTGGAGGGGGGCACCGCACACGGCTAAAAGACCAAGAGATCAATTGTTGTGTCTCTAGGGTGCCCCCTGCCCCCGTATATAAAGGAGCAAGGGGGGAGAGGCGGCCGGCCAGGAGGGGCGCGCCAGGAGGAGTCCTACTCCCACCGGGAGTAGGACTTCCTCCCTTTTCCTTGTTGGATTAAGAGAGGAGAGGGAAGGAGAGAGAGGGGGAAAGGAAAGGGGGGGCGCCGCCCCCCTCCTTATCCAATTCGGACTTGGGGGGGGAGGGGCGCGCGGCTGCCCCTTGGCCGCCTCTCCTCTTCCACCAATTGGGCCCATGAGGCCCAATAACCTCCGGGGGGTTCCGGTAACCCCCCGGTACTCCGGTATATATCCGATAACCCCCGGAACCATTCCGGTGTCCGAATATAGTCGTCCAATATATCAATCTTCATGTCTCGACCATTTCGTGACTCCTCTTCATGTCCATGATCACATCCGGGACTCCGTACAACCTTCGGTACATCAAAACATATAAACTCATAATATAACTGTCATCAAAACTTTAAGCGTGCGGACCCTACGGGTTCGAGAACTATGTAGACATGAACGAGACACGTTTCTGGTCAATAACCAATAGCGGAACCTGGATGCTCGTATTGGCTCCCACATATTCTATGAAGATCTTTATCGGTCAGACCGCATAACAACATACGTTGTTCCATTTGTCATCAGTATGTTACTTGCCCGAGATTCGATCGTCAGTATCTCAATACCTAGTTCAATCTCGTTACCGGAAAGTCTCTTTACTCGTTCTGTAATACATCATCCCGCAACTAACTCATTAGTTGCAATGCTTGCAAGGCTTAAGTGATGTGCATTACCGAGTGGGCCCACAGATACCTCTCCGACAATCGGAGTGACAAATCCTAATCTCGAAATACTCCAACCCAACAAGTACCTTCGGAGACACCTGTAGAGCACCTTTATAATCACCCAGTTACGTTGTGACGTTTGGTAGCACACAAAGTGTTCCTCCGGTAAACGGGAGTTGCATAATCTCATAGTCATAGGAACATGTATAAGTCATGAAGAAAGCAATAGCAGAATACTAAACGATCGTGTGCTAAGCTAACGGAATGGGTCAAGTCAATCAAATCATTCTCCTAATGATGTGATCCCGTTAATCAAATGACAACTCATGTCAATGGCTAGGAAACATTACCATGTTTGATCAACGAGCTAGTCAAGTAGAGGCATACTAGTGACACTCTGTTTGTCTATGTATTCACACAAGTATTATGTTTCCGGTTAATACAATTCTAGCATGAATAATAAACATTTATCATGATATAAGGAAATAAATAATAACTTTATTATTGCCTCTAGGGCATATTTCCTTCAGTCTCCCACTTGCACTAGAGTCAATAATCTAGATTACACAGTAATGATTCTAACACCCATGGAGCCTTGGTGCTGATCATGTTGTCTCGTGGAAGAGGCTTAGTCAACGGGTCTGCAACATTCAGATCCGTATGTATCTTGCAAATTTCTATGTCACCCACCTGGACTAAATCCCAGATGGAATTGAAGCGTCTCTTGATGTGCTTGGTTCTCTTGTGAAATCTGGATTCCTTCGCCAAGGCAATTGCACCAGTATTGTCACAAAAGATTTTCATTGGACCCGATGCACTAGGTATGACACCTAGATCGGATATGAACTCCTTCATCCAGACTCCTTCATTTGCTGCTTCCGAAGTAGCTATGTACTCCGCTTCACACTTAGATCCCGCCACGACGCTTTGTTTAGAACTGCACCAACTGACAGCTCCACCGTTCAATGTAAACACGTATCCGGTTTGCGATTTAGAATCGTCCGGATCAGTGTCAAAGCTTGCATCAGCGTAACCATTTACGATGAGCTCTTTGTCACCTCCATAAACGAGAAACATATCCTTAGTCCTTTTCAGGTATTTCAGGATGTTCTTGACCGCTGTCCAGTGATCCACTCCTGGATTACTTTGGTACCTCCATGCCAAACTTATAGCAAGGCACACATCAGGTCTGGTACACAGCATTGCATACATGATAGAGCCTATGGCTGAAGCATAGAGAACATCTTTCATCTTCTCTCTATCTTCTGCAGTGGTCGGGCATTGCGTCTTACTCAACTTCACACCTTGTAACACAGGCAAGAACCCTTTCTTTGCTTGATCCATTTTGAACTTTTTCAAAACTTTTTCAAGGTATGTGCTTTGTGAAAGTCCAATTAAGCGTCTTGATCTATCTCTATAGATCTTGATGCCCAATATATAAGCAGCTTCACCGAGGTCCTTCATTGAAAAACTCTTATTCAAGTATCCGTTTATGCTATCCAGAAATTCTATATCATTTCCAATCAGCAATATGTCATCCACATATAATATCAGAAATGCTACAGAGCTCCCACTCACTTTCTTGTAAATACAGGCTTCTCCAAAAGTTTGTATAAAACCGAATGCTTTGATCACACTATCAAAACGTTTATTCCAACTCCGAGAGGCTTGCACCAGTCCATAAATGGATCGCTGGAGCTTGCTCACTTTGTTAGCTCCCTTTGGATCGACAAAACCTTCTGGTTGCATCATATACAACTCTTCCAGAAATCCATTCAGGAATGCAGTTTTTACATCCATTTGCCAAATTTCATAATCATAAAATGCGGCAATTGCTAACATGATTCGGACAGACTTATGCATCGCTACGGGTGAGAAGGTCTCATCGTTGTCAATCCTTGAACTTGTCAAAAACCTTTCGCAACAAGTCGAGCTTTATAGACAGTAACATTACCGTCAGCGTCAGTCTTCTTCTTGAAGATCCATTTATTCTCAATGGCTTGCTGATCATCGGGCAAGTCTACCAAAGTCCACACTTTGTTCTCATACATGGATCCCAACTCATATTTCATGGCCTCAAGCCATTTTGCGGAATCTGGGCTCACCATCGCTTCTTCATAGTTCATAGGTTCGTCATGGTCTAGTAACATAACTTCCAGAACAGGATTACCGTACCACTCTGGTGCAGATCTTACTCTGGTTGACCTACGAGGTTCAGTAACAGCTTGATCTGAAGTTTCATGATCATCATCATTAACTTCCTCACTAATTGGTGTAGGTGTCACAGGAACCGGTTTCTGTGATGAGCTACTTTCCAATAAGGGAGCAGGTACAGTTACCTCATCAAGTTCTACTTTCCTCCCACTCACTTCTTTCGAGAGAAACTCCTTCTCTAGAAAGATTCCGAATTTAGCAACAATAGTCTTGCCTTCGGATCTATGATAGAAGGTGTACCCAACAGTCTCTTTTGGGTATCCTATGAAGACACATTTTTCCGATTTGGGTTCGAGCTTATCAGGTTGAAGCTTTTTCACATAAGCATCGCAGCCCCAAACTTTAAGAAACGACAACTTTGGTTTCTTGCCAAACCATAGTTCATAAGGCGTCGTCTCAACGGATTTTGATGGTGTCCTATTTAACGTGAATGCAGCCGTCTCTAAAGCATAACCCCAAAACGATAGCGGTAAATTAGTAAGAGACATCATAGATCGCACCATATCTAGTAAAGTACGATTACGACGTTCGGACACACCATTACGTTGTGGTGTTCCAGGTGGCGTGAGTTGCAAAACAATTCCGCATTGTTTCAAATGAAGAACAAACTCATAACTCAAATATTCTCCTCCACGATCAGATCGTAGAAACTTTATTTTCTTGTTACGATGATTTTCAACTTCACTCTGAAATTCTTTGAACTTTTCAAATGTTTCAGACTTATGTTTCATTAAGTAGATATACCCATATCTGCTTAAATCATATGTGAAGGTGAGAAAATAACGATACCCGCCACGAGCCTCAATATTCATCGGACCACATACATCTGTATGTATGATTTCCAACAAATCTGTTGCTCGCTCCATAGTTCCGGAGAACGGCGTTTTAGTCATCTTGCCCATGAGGCACGGTTCGCAAGTACCAAGTGATTCATAATCAAGTGGTTCCAAAAGTCCATCAGTATGGAGTTTCTTCATGCGCTTTACACCGATATGACCTAAACGGCAGTGCCACAAATAAGTTGCACTATCATTATCAACTCTGCATCTTTTGGCTTCAATATTATGAATATGTGTATCACTACTATCGAGATTAAACAAAAATAGACCACTCTTCAAGGGTGCATGACCATAAAAGATATTACTCATATAAATAGAACAACCATTATTCTCTAATTTAAATGAATAGCCGTCTCGCATCGAACAAGATCCAGATATAATGTTCATGCTCAACGCTGGCACCAAATAACAATTATTCAGGTCTAAAACTAATCCCGAAGGTAGATGTAGAGGTAGCGTGCCGACCGCGATCACATCTACTTTGGAACCATTTCCCGCGCGCATCGTCACCTCGTCCTTAGACAATCTTCGCTTAATCCGTAGTCCCTGTTTCGAGTTGGAAATATTAGCAACAGAACCAGTATCAAATACCCAGGTGCTACTGTGAGCATTAGTAAGGTACACATCAATAACATGTATATCGCATATACCTTTGTTCACCTTGCCATCCTTCTTATCCGCCAAATACTTGGGGCAGTTCCACTTCCAGTGACCAGTCTGCTTGCAGTAGAAGCACTCAGTCTCGGGCTTAGGTCCAGACTTGGGTTTCTTCTCCTGAGCAGCAACTTGTTTGTTGTTCTTCTTGAAGTTCCCCTTCTTCTTCCCTTTGCCCTCTTTCTTGAAACTGGTGGTCTTATTGACCATCAACACTTGATGCTCCTTCTTGATTTCTACCTCCGCAGCCTTTAGCATTGCGAAGAGCTCGGGAATCGTCTTATCCATCCCTTGCATGTTATAGTTCATCACGAAGCTCTTGTAGCTTGGTGGCAGTGATTGAAGAATTCTGTCAATGACGCTATCATCCGGAAGATCAACTCCCAGTTGAATCAAGTGATTGTTATACCCAGACATTTTGAGTATATGCTCACTGACAGAACTATTCTCCTCCATCTTGCAGCTGTAGAACTTATTGGAGACTTCATATCTCTCAATCCGGGCATTTGCTTGAAATATTAACTTCAACTCCTGGAACATCTCATATGCTCCATGTCGTTCAAAACGTCGTTGAAGACCCGGTTCTAAGCCGTAAAGCATGGCACACTGAACTTTCGAGTAGTCATCAGCTTTGCTCTGCCAGACGTTCATAACATCTGGTGTTGCTCCTGCAGCAAATCTGGAACCTAGTGGTGCTTCCAGGACGTAATTCTTCTGTGTAGCAATGAGGATAACCCTCAAGTTACGGACCCAGTCCGTGTAATTGCTACCATCATCTTTCAACTTTGCTTTCTCAAGGAACGCATTAAAATTCAACGGAACAACAGCACGGGCCATCTATCTACAATCAACATAGACAAGCAAAATACTATCAGGTACTAAGTTCATGATAAATTTAAGTTCAATTAATCATATTACTAAAGAACTCCCACTTAGATAGACATCCCTCTAATCTTCTAAGTGATCACGTGATCCAAATCAACTAAACCATGTCCGATCATCACGTGAGATGGAGTAGTTTCAATGGTGAACATCACTATGTTGATCATATCTACTATATGATTCACGCTCGACCTTTCGGTCTCCGTGTTCCGAGGCCATATCTGTTATATGCTAGGCTCGTCAAGTTTAACCTGAGTATTCCGCGTGTGCAACTGTTTTGCACCCGTTGTATTTGAACGTAGAGCCTATCACACCCGATCATCACGTGGTGTCTCAGCACAAAGAACTTTCGCAACGGTGCA
Source organism: Aegilops tauschii subsp. strangulata (assembly GCF_002575655.3). Classification (NCBI taxonomy): domain Eukaryota; kingdom Viridiplantae; phylum Streptophyta; class Magnoliopsida; order Poales; family Poaceae; genus Aegilops; species Aegilops tauschii. Next base: position 424,781,415 of record NC_053036.3, on the reverse strand, counting down.
TACTCAGGGAGAACACTTATACTTTGATAATTTAGTGAGAGATCATCTTAAAATGCTACCGTCAAACAAAGCAAGATAAGATGCAAAAAAGATAAACATCACATGCAATCAATATAAGTGATATGATATGGCCATCATCATCTTGTGCTTGTGATCTCCATCTCCGAAGCACCGTCATGACCACCATTGTCACCGGCGCGACACCTTGATCTCCATCGTAGCATCGTTGTCATCTCGCCAATCTTATGCTTCTACGACTATCGCTACCGCTTAGTGATAAAGTAAAGCATTACAGGGCGATTGCATTGCATACAATAAAGCGACAAGCATATGGCTCCTGCCAGTTGCCGATAACTCGGTTACAAAACATGATCATCTCATACAATAAAATTTAGCATCATGCCTTGACCATATCACATCACAACATGCCCTGCAAAAACAAGTTAGACGTCCTCTACTTTGTTGTTGCAAATTTTACGTGGTTGCTATGGGCTTAGCAAGAACCGTTCTTACCTACGCATCAAAACCACAACGATAGTTTGTCAAGTTGGTGCTATTTTAACCTTCACAGGACCGGGCGTAGCCACACTCGGTTCAACTAAAGTTGGAGAAACTGACACCCGCCAGCCACCTGTGTGCAAAGCACGTCGGTAGAACCAGTCTCGCATAAGCGTACGCGTAATGTCGGTCCGGGTCGCTTTATCCAACAATACCGCCGAACCAAAGTATGCCATGCTGGTAAGCAGTATAGCTTATATCGCCCACAACTCACTTGTGTTCTACTCGTGCATATGACATCTACGCATAAAACCAGGCTCAGATGCCACTGTTGGGGAACGTAGTAATTTCAAAAAAATTCCTACGCACACGCAAGATCATGGTGATGCATAGCAACGAGAGGGGAGAGTGTTGTCCACGTACCCTCGTAGACCGAAAGAGGAAGCGTTAGCACAACGCGGTTGATGTAGTCGTACGTCTTCACGATCCGACCGATCAAGTACCGAACGCACGGCACCTCCGAGTTCAGCACACGTTTAGCCCGATGACATCGCTCGAACTCCGATCCAGCCGAGTGTTGAGGGAGAGTTTCGTCAGTACGATAGCGTGCTGACGATGATGATATTCTACCGACGCAGGGCTTCGCCTAAGCACTTCTACAGTATTATCGAGGTGGACTATGGTGGAGGGGGGCACCGCACACGGCTAAAAGATCAAGACATCAATTGTTGCGTCTCTAGGGTGCCCCCTGCCCCGTATATAAAGGAGCAAGGGGGGAGAGGCGGCCGGCCAGGAGGGGCGCGCCAGGAGGAGTCCTACTCCCACCGGGAGTAGGACTCCCTCCCTTTTCCTTGTTGGATTAGGAGAGGAGAGGGAAGGAGAGAGAGGGGGAAAGGAAAGGGGGGCGCCGCCCCCCTCCTTGTCCAATTCGGACTTGGGGGGAGGGGCGCGCGGCTGCCCCTTGGCCGCCTCTCCTCTTCCACCAATTGGGCCCATGCGGCCCAATAACCTCCGGGGGGTTCCGGTAACCCCCCCGGTACTCCGGTATATATCCGATAACCCCCGGAACCATTCCGGTGTCCGAATATAGTCGTCCAATATATCAATCTTCATGTCTCGACCATTTCGTGACTCCTATTCATGTCCGTGATCACATCCGGGACTCCGTACAACCTTCGGTACATCAAAACATATAAACTCATAATATAACTGCCATCAAAACTTTAAGCGTGCGGACCCTACGGGTTCGAGAACTATGTAGACATGACCGAGACACGTTTCCGGTCAATAACCAATAGTGGAACCTGGATGCTCATATTGGCTCCCACATATTCTACGAAGATCTTTATCGGTCAGACCGCATAACAACATACGTTGTTCCCTTTGTCATCGGTATGTTACTTGCCCGAGATTCGATCGTCGGTATCTCAATACCTAGTTCAATCTCGTTACCGGAAAGTCTCTTTACTCGTTCTGTAATACATCATCCCGCAACTAACTCATTAGTTGCAATGCTTGCAAGGCTTAAGTGATGTGCATTACCGAGTGGGCCCAGAGATACCTCTCCGACAATCGGAGTGACAAATCCTAATCTCGAAATACTCCAACCCAACAAGTACCTTCAGAGACACCTGTAGAGCACCTTTATAATCACCCAGTTACGTTGTGACGTTTGGTAGCACACAAAGTGTTCCTCCGGTAAACGAGAGTTGCATAATCTCATAGTCATAGGAACATGTATAAGTCATGAAGAAAGCAATAGCAGAATACTAAACGATCGTGTGCTAAGCTAACGGAATGGGTCAAGTAAATCACATCATTCTCCTAATGATGTGATCCCGTTAATCAAATGACAACTCATCTCAATGGCTAGGAAACATAACCATCTTTGATCAACGAGCTAGTCAAGTAGAGGCATACTAGTGACACTCTGTCTGTCTATGTATTCACAAAAGTATTATGTTTCCGGTTAATACAATTCTAGCATGAATAATAAACATTTATCATGATATAAGGAAATAAATAATAACTTTATTATTGCCTCTAGGGCATATTTCCTTCAACAATTGCTAACATGATTTTTACAAACTTAAGCATCGCTACGGGTGAGAAAGTCTCATCGTAGTCAACCCCTTGAACTTGTCGAAAACCTTTTGCAACAAGTCGAGCTTTGTAGACCGTGATATTACCGTCAGCGTCCGTCATCATCTTAAAGATCCATTTATTCTTTATGGCTTGCGGATCATCGGGAAAATCCACCAAAGTCCACACTTTGTTCTCATACATGGATTCTATCTCAGATTTCATGGCCTCAAGCCATTTTTCGAAATCTGGGCTCATCATAGTTTTTCATAGTTCATAGGTTCGTTGTTGTCCAACAACATGAATTCCATGACAGGATTGACGTACCACTCTGGTGCCAAACGTGTTATGGTCGACCTACGAGGTTCAGTAGTAACTTGATCTGAAGTTTCATGATCATCATCATTTGCTTCCTCTCTGGTTGGTGTAGGCATCACGGGAACGGCTTTCTCTGATGTACTACTTTCCAATTAGAGGGAAGGTATATTTACCTCATCAGGTTCTACTTTCCTCCCACTCACTTCTTTCGAGAGAAACTCCTTCTCTAGAAAGGACCCATTCTTAGCAACAAAGATTTCCCTTTGGATCTGTGGTAGAAGGTATACCCAATAGTTTCTTTCGGGTATCCTATGAAGATGCACTTCTCCGCTTTGGGTTTGAGCTTATCAGGCTGAAGCCTTTTTGACATAAGCGTCGCATCCCCAAACTTTTAAGAAATGACAGCTTAGGTTTCTTGCCAAACCATAGTTCATATGGTGTCATCTCAACGGATTTAGACGGTGCCCTATCTAACGTGAATGCGGCTGTCTCTAATGCATGACCCCAAAATGATAAAGGAAAATTGGTAAGAGACATCATAAAATGCACCATATCTAATAAAGTACGGTTACGACGTTCGGACACACCATTACGCTGTGGTGTTCTAGGTGGCGTGAGTTGTGAAACAATTTCACATTTTCTTAAATGAAGGTCAAATTCATAAATCAAATATTTGCCTCCGCGATCAGATCTTAGAAACTTTATTTTCTTGTTACGATGATTCTCTACTTCACTCTGAAATTCTTTGAACTTTTCAAATGTTCCAGACTTGTGTTTCATCAAGTAGATATACCCATACCTACTCAAATCATCTGTAAAGGTTAGAAAATAATGATACCCGTCGCGTGCCTCAACACTCATTGGACTGTGTACATTGGTATGTTTTATTTCCAATAAGTCCTTAGCTCGCTCCATTGTTCCGGAGAACGGAGTTTTAGTCTTCTTGCCCATGAGGCATGGTTCACAAGTATCAAATGATTCATAATCAAGTGATTCCAAAAGTCCATCCACATTGAGTTTCTTCATGCGCTTTACACCAATATGACCTAAACGGCAGTGCCAGAAGTATGTTGCACTATCATTATCAACTTTGCATATTTTGGCATCAATATTATGAATATGTGTATCACTACGATCGAGATTCAATAAACCATTCACATTGGGTGTATGACCATAGAAGGTTTTATTCATGTAAACAGAACAACAATTATTCTCTGAATTAAATGAATAACCTATTGCAATAAACAATATCTAATCATGTCCATGCTCAACGCAAACACCAAATAACATTTATTTAGGCTCAACACTAGTTCCGAAGGTAGAGGGAGTGTGCAAGATCTATCTAGGAGATGCATAGCAACGAGGGGAGAGTGTGTCCAAGTACCCTCGTAGACCGAAAGTGGAAGAGTTTGACAATGCGTTGATGTAGTCGGACTTCTTCTAGCTCCGACCGATCAAGCACCGAACGTACGGCACCTCCGAGTTCTGCACACGTTTAGCTCGGTGACGTCCCTCGCCTTCTTGATCCAGCAAGGTGTCGAGGTAGTAGATGAGTTCCATCAGCACGATGGTGTGGTGACGGTGATGGTTGATGTCTACTACACAACCTTCTTCTTGAAGACGTTGTTGGGCCTCCAAATGCAGAGGTCTGTAGGACAGTAGCAAATTTCCCTCAAGTGGATGACCTAAGGTTTATCAATCCGTGGGAGGCGTAGGATTAAGAGGTCTCTCTCAAACAACCTTGCAACCAAATAACAAAGAGTCTCTTGTGTCCCCAACACACCCAATACAATGGTAAATTGTATAGGTGCACTAGTTCGGCGAAGAGATGGTGATACAACTGCAATATGGATGGTAGATATAGGTTTTTGCAATCTGGAAATATAAAAACGGCAAGGTAACTAATGATAAAAGTGAGCACAAACGGTATTGCAATGCTTCAAAACAAGGCCCAGGGTTCATACTTTCACTAGTGCAAGTTCTCTCAACAAGGATAGCATAATTAGATCATATAACTATCCCTCAACATGCAACAAAGAGTCACTCCAAAGTCACTAATAGCGGAGAACAAACGAAGAGATTATTGTAGGGTACGAAACCACCTCAAAGTTATCCTTTCTGATCGATCTATTCAAGAGTCCGTGGTAAAATAACACGAAGCTATTCTTTCCGTTCGATCTATCCTAGAGTTCGTACTAGAATAACACCTTAAGACACAAATCAACCAAAACCCTAAAGTCACCTAGATACTCCAATGTCACCTCAAGTATCCCTGGGTATGATTATACGATATGCATCACACAATCTCAGATTCATCTATTCAACCAACACAAAGAACTTCAAAGAGTAGCCCAAAGTTTCTACCGGAGAGTCAAGACAAAAACATGTGCCAACCCCTATGCATAAGTTCACAAGGTCACGGAACCCGCAAGTTGATCACCAAAACATACATCAAGTAGATCACGTGAATATCCCATTGTCACCACAGATAAGCACATGCAAGAGATACATCAAGTGTTCTCAAATCCTTAAAGACTCAATCCGATAAGATAACTTCAAAGGGAAAACTCAATCCATTACAAGAGAGTAGAGGGGGAGAAACATCATAAGATCCAACTATAATAGCAAAGCTCACGATACATCAAGATCGTGCCGAATCAAGAACACGAGAGAGAGAGAGAGAGAGAGAGATCAAACACATAGCTACTGGTACATACCCTCAGCCCCGAGGGTGAACTACTCCCTCCTCGTCATGGAGAGCGCCGGGATGATAAAGATAGCCACCGGTGAGGGATCCCCCTCCGGCAGGGTGCCGGAACAGGGTCCCGATTGGTTTTTGGAGGCTACAGAGGCTTGCGGCGGTGGAACTCCCGATCTAGGTTTCTTTTCGGGGGTTTCTGTATTTATAGGAATTTTTGGTGTAGGTCTCACGTCAGGGGGGTCTCCGAGTCGTCCACGAGGCAGGGGCTCGCGCCCAGGGGGGTAGGGCTCGCCCTCCACCCTCGTGGACGGCTCGGGACTCTTCTGGCCCAACTATTTTACTCTGGGGGCTTCTTTTGGTCCATAAAAAATCATCAAAAATTGGCACGTCAATTGGACTCTGTTTGGTATTCCTTTTCTGTAAAACTCAAAAACAAGGAAAAACAGAAACTGGCACTGGGCTCTAGGTTAATAGGTTAGTCCCAAAAATCATATAAAATAGCATATAAATGCATACAAAACATGCAAGATGGATAATATAATAGCATGGAACAATCAAAAATTATAGATACGTATCAAGCATCCCCAAGCTTAATTCCTTCTCGTCCTCGAGTAGGTAAATGATAAAAAAACAGAATTTTTGATGTGGAATGCTACCTAACATAATTATCAATGTAATTTTCTTTATTGTGGCATGAATGCTCAGATCCAAAAGATTCAAGACAAAAGTTTAATATTGACATAAAAATAATAATACTTCAAGCATACTAACAAAGTAATCATGTCTTCTCAAAATAACATGGCCAAAGAAAGTTCATCCCTACAAAATTATATAGTTTGGCTATGCTCCATCTTCGTCACACAAAATGCTCAAATCATGCACAACCCCGATGACAAGCCAAGCAATTGTTTCATACTTTAGTATTCTCAAACTTTTTCAACTTTCACGCAATACATGAGCGCGAGCCATGGATATAGCACTATAGGTGGAATAGAGTGGTGGTTGTGGAGAAAACAAAAAGGAGGAAGATGGTCTCACATCAACTAGGCGTATTAATGGGCTATGAAGATGCCCAGCAATAGATATCAATGTGAGTGAGTAGGGATTGCCATGCAACGGATGCACTAGAGCTATAAATGTATGAAAGCTCAACAAAAGAAACTAAGTGGGTGTGCATCCAACTTGCTTGCTCACGAAGACCTAGGGCATATGAGGAAGCCCATCGCTGGAATATACAAGCCAAGTTCTATAATGAAAATTCCCACTAGTACATGAAAGTGACAAAATAAGAGACTCTCTATCATGAAGATCATGGTGCTACTTTGAAGCACAACTGTGGAAAAAGGATAGTGGCATTGTCCCTTCTCTCTTTTTCTCTTTTTTTTCTTTTGTCTTCTTTTATTTTGGGCCTTCTCCTTTTTTTATTTGACCTTTCTCTTTTTTTCTCACATGGGACAATGCTCTAATAATGAAGATCATCACACTTCTATTTACTTCCAACTCAAAAATTACAACTCGATACTAGAACAAAATATGACTCTATATGCGTGCCTCCGGCGGTGTACCGGGATGTGCAATGAATCAAGAGTGACATGTATGAAAAAATTATGAATGGTGGCTTTGCCACAAATACAATGTCAACTACATGATCATGCAAGGCAATATGACAATGATGGAGCGTGTCATAATAGACGGAACGGTGGAAAGTTTCATGGCAATATATCTCAGAATGGCTATGGAAATGCCATAATAGGTAGGTATGGTGGCTATTTTGAGGAAGGTAAATGGTGAGTTTATGGTACCGGTGAAAGTTGCGCAGTACTAGAGAGGCTAGCAACGGTGGAAGGGTGAGAGTGCGTATAATCCATGGTCTCAACAGTAGTCATAAAGAACTCACATACTTATTGCAAAAATCTACAAGTCATCAAAACCAAGCACTACGTGCATGCTCCTAGGGGGATAGATTGGTAGGAAAAGACCATCGCTCATCCCCGACCGCCACTCATAAGGAAGACAATCAAAGAAACACCTCATGCTTCAAATTTGTTACACAACGGTTACCATACGTGCATGCTACGGGACTCACAAACCTTAACACAAGTATTTCTCAAATTCACAACTACTCACTAGCATGACTCTAATATCACCATCTTCATATCTCAAAACAATCATAAGGAATCAAACTTCTCTTAGTATTCAATGCACTTATTATGAAAGTTTTTATTATATCCCTCTTGGATGCCCATCATATTAGGACTAAATTCATAACCAAAGAAAATTACCATGCTGTTCTAAGGACTCTCAAAATAATACAAGTGAAGCATGAGAGTTCATCTATTTCTTCAAAATGAAAACTACCGTCGTGCTCTAAAAAGATATAAGTGAAGCACTAGAGCAAATGATAAACTACTCCAAAAGATATAAGTGAAGATCAATGAGTGGTTGAATAATTATGTAACTATGTGAAGACTCTCTAACATTTTAGAACTTCATATCTTGGGATATTATTCAAACATCAAGCAAAACAAAATAAAACAAAATGACGCTCCAAGCAAAACACATATCATGTGGTGAATAAAAATATAGCTCCAAGTAAAGTTACCCATGAACGAAGACGAAAGAGGGGATGCCATCCGGGGCATCCCCAAGCTTAGGCTCTTGATTGTCCTTGAATATTACCTTGGGGTGCCTTGGGCATCCCCAAGCTTAGGCTCTTGCCACTCCTTATTTCATAGTCCATCGAATCTTTAACCAAAACTTGAAAACTTCACAACACAAAACTCAACAGAAAACGCGTAAGCTCCGTTAGTATAAGAAAATAAAACCACCACTTTTGGTACTGTTGTGAACTCATTATTTATTTATATTGGTGTAATATCTACTGTATTCCAACTTCTCTATGGTTCATACCCTCCGAAACTACTCATAGATTCATCAAAATAAGCAAACAACACATAGAAAACAGAATCTGTCAAAAACAGAACAGTCTGTAGTAATCTGTTTTGGTCGAATATTTATGGAACTCCAAAAATTCTTAAATAAATTGGTGGACGTGAGTAATTTGTCTATTAATCATCTGCAAAAAGAATCAACCTAAAATCACTCTCCAGTAAAAAATGGCAGCTAATCTCGTGAGCGCAAAAGTTTCTGTTTTTTACAGCAAGATTGCAAAGACTTCACCCAAGTCTTCCCAAAGATTCTACTTGGCACAAACACTAATTAAAACATAAAACCACATCTAAACAGAGGCTAAATGAATTATTTATTACTAAACAGGAGCAAAAACCAAAGAACAAAAATAAAATTGGGTTGCCTCCGAACAAGCGCCAACGTTTAACGCCCCTAGCTAGGCATGATGATTTCAATGATGCTCACATAAAAGATAAGAATTGAAACATAAAGAGAGAATCATAAAGAATATTACTAACACATTTAAGCCTAACCCACTTCCTATGCATAGGGATTTTGTGAGCAAACAATTTATGGGAACAAGAATCAACTAGCTTAGGAAAGCAAAACAAGCATAACTTCAAAACTTTTAACACATAGAGAGGAAACTTGATATTATTGCAATTCCTACAAGCATATATTCCTCCCTCATAATAATTTTCAGTAGCATCATGAATAAATTCAAAAATATAACCATCACATAAAGCATTCTTTTCATGATGTACAAGCATAGAAAATTTCCTACTCTGCACATAAGCAAAATTCTTCTCATCAATAGTAGTAGGAGAAAACTCAACAAAATAACTATCATGTGAGGCATAATCCAATTGAAAATTAAAATCGTGATGACAAGTTTCATGGTTATCATTATTCTATATAGCATACATGTCATCACAATAATCATCATAGATAGCAACTTTGTTCTCTAAATCAATTGGAACCTCTTCCGAAATAGTGCATTCATCACTAAATAAAGTCATGACCTCTCCAAATCCACTTTCATAAACATAATCATCATAAATAGGAGGCATGCTTTCATCATAATAAATTTTCTCATCAAAACTTGGGGAACAAAAAATATCATCTTCATCAAACATAGCACCCCCAAGCTTGTGGCTTTGCATATCATTAGCATCATGGATATTCAAGGAATTCATACTAACAACATTGCAATCATGCTCATCATACAAAGATTTAGTGCCAAACATTTTATTGCATTCTTCTTCTAACACTTTGGCACGATATCGGAAGCCTTATTTTCACGAAAGACATTAAAAAGATGCAGCATATGAGGCACCCTCAATTCCATTTTCTTTTTGTAGTTTTCTTTTATAAACTAACTAGTGATAAAACAAGAAACTAAAAGATTCGATTGCAAGATCTAAAGATATACCTTTAAGAACTAACCTCCCCGACAACAGCGCCAGAAAAGAGCTTAGTTGATGGGGTGTTAGTGCCGCTTACCTAGCCTCCCCGGCAACGGCGCCAAAAAAGAACTTGATGTCTACTACACAGCCTTCTTCTTGTAGACGTTGTTGGGCCTCCAAGTGCAGAGGTTTGTAGGACAGTAGCAAATTTCCCTCAAGTGGATGACCTAAGGTTTATCAATCCGTGGGAGGCGTAGGATGAAGATGGTCTCTCTCAAACAACCCTGCAACCAAATAACAAAGAGTCTCTTATGTCCCCAACACACCCAATACAATGGTAAATTGTATAGGTGCACTAGTTCGGCGAAGAGATGGTGATACAAGTGCAATATGGATGGTAGATATAGGTTTTTGTAATCTGAAAATATAAAAATAGCAAGGTAACTAATGATAAAAGTGAGCACAAACGGTATTGCAATGCTTCGAAACAAGGCCTAGGGTTCATACTTTCACTAGTGCAAGTTCTCTCAACAAGGATAACATAATTAGATCATACAACTATCCCTCAACATTGTCGGATCTCGGGTTCCGGCAAAACCATCAAGGTTCGAACGCTGGGGTGCGCACGAAGATCTCCCCCTACCGATCCACGCCGAAACCTCACTACGATCTCAAAGGCTAGCTCGACGAACTCGCAACACAAGGGACACAAGATTTATACTGGTTCGGGCCACCATTGTGGTGTAATACCCTACTCCAATGTGGTGGTGGTGGATTGCCTCTTGGGCTGAGAATGAACAGTACAAGGGGGAGAATAGCCTCCTGAGGCGATGTGTTCTTGTGCTTGGTGAACTTGTGTGGGTGAGGATTGCTCAAGATGAGATGCCTCCTACGGTGGTGGCTAGTCCTATTTATAGAGGCCCTGGTCCTCTCCCCAAATATTGAGCGGGAAGGGAGCCAACAATGGCCAATTTGAAAGGGGACAGCTAGTACAAGCTATCCTGACAAAAGCAGTCTTCTCCGGCAAAAGGCTCTGGTGGTGATGCCGCCTTGGGCTCCATGGTGACCTCCGTCCTGCTGGTCTTGGTCTCGTTGCACCGATATGGAAACCTTTGCTTGACGCCTCGGTACTCCTCACCTGCGCTTGCCTCCTTAGCACCAAAGAAGAAACAAGGACACTGTGCGCGCTGGCGCCCGCCTGGCCTTGGTCGTCATGGCTCACGTCACGAGAACCTCGCGAGGTTTGCCTCGCCTTGATCTCTCCGCCCCTCGTGAGCCAACCTGGTGAGTCCGCTCCCGAGGAGGTCTTGCGTCGTCCGCCTCGCGAGGCTTGGCCCCTCGCGAGGGTCTTGAATGCTTGTTGGTGAAGATGGGCCGTACAGGCCCGCTGTCGAAGTAATGGGCCACGGGTAGCCTAACCTGAGTCCCCGAACCTTTCAAGACATCGGGGCTGGCTGCGCCCCTCAAGACGTCAAGATGAAGCGCCGCCTTCTGGTGGTCGGCTGGCTGAACGGCCGGCTGCCAGAAGACGGCCACGCTCAGGAAGGCGGCACCAAGACGGGCCGACTCCTAGCAGGCGGCCTCGAGAGAGGCCGGCTCCTAGCAGTCGGCCCACGGCGTCCTCAAAGTCTGCGCCCCCATTAAGAAGACAAGACAGTGCAAGGCTACAGTGTAGCCCATCACCCCCGTATCCAGGGCCGGGCGTGGCCACAGTGCTCCGTACAGGCAGAGATCTCCGCCCGCCGCGGCACTGTTGCCACTCCGCCCCTGACGTCACTCCTGTCATGCGGAGCCCTGCTCCCACGACCGCCTATCGGTACGGCCTGAAGACGGCGGGCCCTACCAGGCAGCGAGAGCCCGGAAGACGGCGGAAGCCTCACCAGTCGGACCCGAGGGAGGCCGGCTCCTAGCAGGCGGCCCGTTCCTTCCTCGAGGCCCGTGCACCATTAACCAGATAAGACCCAGAGTGGCTATAGTGATCTCCCGCCAGGCGGCGGGACTGTAGCCACTCTCCCCTGACCAAGCAAGCGTCATTAGCATCACGGCTACAGTAATCAGCAGCCGGCAAGATCCGCGAGCGGCGGGAGCGGCCTGTCGGCTCCGTACCAGACCAGACGGCGGGACCCACCAGGTGGCGGGCCTCAGCAGCTGGCGGAGAAAGCCGGCGACCAGAGAGACTGACAGCCGGGTCCTACACCCGGCCGGATTACCATTGTACCCCTGGGGGGTAGGCCTATATAAACCCCCCAGGGCACCCATGCAAAGGGTTCCCAACCTGTTAGAACTACACTCACACCTAGGGGGAGAAGAGAGCAAGCCTTGCCTTCTTCTACCTCTAGCATACAGCTCGAGGAGCACGATTGTACTCACTAGTGCCTTAGTGATCATGCGGAGACCCCGCAGAGCAGGACTAGGGGTGTTATCTCCTAGGAGAGCCCCGAACCTGGGTAAAGTGCGCCGGCGTACGTGTGTATGCCTCATCCCGCTTCCAGGCACCGGCGATGTTCTACTCGCTCAAACCATGATAAGTCATCCATTGGCTTATGTCGCACCCATACCCCGGCATTTGGCGCCCACCGTGGGGCAAGGTGCACCGTCTCCCGGAGACCTATTCTGGACGGGAACCTTGTTCCTTCCTGGCGAGCGCAGCCAACCCGGCACACCAGACGGTGTCTGTGCCGACACGCTGCATGGCGCGGAGGTCGCCTGCGCGGCGAGCTGCCTCGCCGATCTTGTTGGTGAGATTCGCCTCTCCGACGAGCCCGCGTCTGATGCGGGCACCGATGGCCCCGAGAGCCGCCTCGTGAGCCTCCTCGATCAGCTCCACATCACCAGCGAGCCTGCTGCCGACTTGGAGTCGGTTGGCTCCACCGACCCGATGTTGGTCGACTCCGACAGGGCGTCCCTTGACGCGTTCCCCACCAACGTGGTGGTCTACGACGAGCCGCTTCCTCACGCGGACAGCGACGGCAGCACCGTCATGGAAGTGCTCGTCATCAGCCACGGCAAGCACTCTGGCGGAGGTGGCCAGGATCCGTTGCAGGCGGTGCTGCAAGACCTGACTGCACCCATCCCGGAAGACGCCGACGCTGAGACGCTGGAGGCACGCCGTGTCCAGCTCGTCGAAAGCGCCAACCGGCTGGCCAGCATGAGATGCCTTTCGGAGGCCTACCAGCGGGAGATGGACCGTGCCGTAGGCGGCACGCCGGCTCCTGGTGGGCCTAGTCACATTGGCCTGATCCGGCAGCGTGGCGCGACCATCGCCAGCATGTTCGGGACAAATCGTCCCGTCTACGCCACACCTGCGGAGAACATACGAGCTGCCCAGGCGGCAGCAGACGAGCTAGACAAGCTCGAGGGCGACGAGCGTCGCCACATGATGGAGCGCGTCCAGCAGCTCCTCGACGCAGCTGCTGAGCAGCAAGAGGCCGGTTGCCGCACTGATGCGCCCAACCGGCAAAATCCGGGACCAAGGCGTGACATCCCGGACGCCGACTGGTGGTGTCCGCGATAGAAGAGACAAGGAGCCGGCTGCCAGCAGCAGCCGGACTCGCATCACCATCGAGCGCAACCAAGACGGCCACCCAAGAGCAGTGCAGCGATGAGACGACTATCCTCCTCCCCCTCCCCGCAGGGAGAGGCGCATTTCCCCGCCGCCTGTTGACCACCCGACACTCGGCGACCGCCTTGGTTGTCGAGAAGGAGTCGGAGAGAACGACGCCCGCCACCGGATCGACCGCCTCAACCGATCCCTGGCACTAGAAGAAGAAGACGAGTTGGGTCCGCCTTGTTTCGGCCCCCGCATTCGAGATGAGCCCTTCCCCAAAGGGTTCACTCTCCCGAGAGATACGCCCAAGTACACCGGCTCCGTGAAGCCGGAGGACTGGCTGGTCGACTACTCCACAGCCGTCAGCATCGCCAACGGCAACAAGCGCGTTGCCGTGAAGTACGTTCCGCTCATGCTCCAGGGCACAGCCCAGACATGGCTGAACAGCCTAAAGCCCCGCAGCATCAACAGCTGGGTTGATTTCACTGAAGCCTTCATCCGCAACTTCACCAGCACGTACAAACGGCTGCCCAAGCCTCGCCAGCTCTCCTTGTGCGTCCAAGGCCCCAACGAGTCGACTCGCGACTACCTCACACGCTGGGCCGAGCTGCGCAACTCTTGCGAGGGCGTGAACGAGGTGCAGGCTATCGAGTACTTCATTGCCGGGTGCCGAGAGGGCATCCTCCTCAAACACAAGCTTCTCTGCGACGAGCTGGCGACCCTCGATGAACTGCTGATCATAGCAGACAAATACGCCACGGCCGACTCCTCCATGAAGGCGGAAATCCAAGTTAATGCGTCGGGCAAGGTGGCCCCTCAAGCTCCTCGGACCCCGGCTGGTGACACCAGTCGGCGACAGCAACCGAACGACAACAAGCGCAAGGCCAGGCAGCCGGCTTCCACGAGCCGGCAGGTGGCTACAGTCGAAGACCAGCAGCCGGAAGGGCAGCCTCCTCCCAAACGCCAGAAGGGCTGGAAGCCCAATTGGTTGGCTGCCTTCTCGTACGAGCAGACTCTCGATGCACCCTGCAAGTCCACAGCGGCGCGAAGCCGTCCAACCACACCACTCGGAAATGCCACTGGCTCACCAGGATCGCCAAGGGTGATGGACTCCAGCCCCCTCCGCCTGCCGGCCCGCCGCCTCCTCCTCCTCAGCAGCCGGCGGTTCGGCTAGTCGGCGCGATACAAGATGAATATCCTGAAGAGCATGGAGCTTATGTCGTGTTCACCAGCGTGGCCGATGACAGGCATAGCAGACGGCAGCGACAACAAGAAGTAAATGCAGTAGCATCAGAGACCCCCGAGTTCATCCATTGGTCTGAGAAGCCCATCAGCTGGAGCAGAGCCAACCACCCGGAGGTGATGCCCAATCCCAGTTCTTATGCTCTGGTGTTGGATGCCACCTTTGCCACGGAGAGGCGGGATGCTCCCTTCTCCCGAGTTCTGATAGATGGCGGCACCAGCATCAACATCCTGTACAAAGATACTATGGAGAAGTTGGAAATCAAGCAGAGACATCTTCAGCCCAGCCGGACTGTTTTCCATGGCATAGTTCATGGCCTTTCCTGCTCACCAATTGGCAAGACACAGATTGACATCCTCTTTGGAGACAAAGAACACTTTCGCCGAGAGCCAGTCTGGTTTGAGGTGGTGGACCTTGAGAGCCCCTACCATGCGCTACTCACCGGCCAGCTCTGGCCAACTTCATGGCGGTCCCCCACTATGCCTACCTCAAGATGAACATGCCAAGCACCAAGGGAGTCCTAACCATAACTGGGGACTACAAGAAGTCGTCCGCCTGTGCAGCAGACAGCAGCCAGCTAGCCGAGTCCCTCGTGTCGCGGCCGAGAAGCGGCTCCTGGACCGGGTTGTGGCAATGGCAGGCAAGCAGCCGGAAATGTCGCCCAACCACAAGGAGTCGGAAGCCAAGGGCTCGTTCAAGCCGGCGAAAGAAACAAAGAAGATACCCTTGGACCCGGAGCACCCGGAGAGGCATGCTGTCATAGGTGCAAACCTTGACAGCAAATAGGAAAGCGAGCTCGTCGATTTCCTCCGTGAGAATCGGGACATCTTTGCATGGTCTCCGAAGGACATGCCGGGTGTTCCGACGGATTTCGCCGAGCACAAGCTACATGTCCGATCTGATGCCAAGCCAGTCAGGCAGCCCTTGCGCCACCTGTCAGAGGAGAAGAGAAGAGTTGTTGGAGAAGAGATAGCCCGGCTTCTAGCAGCCGGCTTCATCATGGAGGTGTTCTTCCCAGAATGGTTAGCCAACCCAGTCCTAGTGCTGAAGAAGAACAAGCAGTGGCGCATGTGTATTGATTATACCGGCCTCAACAAAGCTTGCCCCAAAGACCCCTTTGCGTTACCAAGAATTGACCAAGTGATAGACTCCATAGCCGGATGCGAGCTGTTGAGTTTTTTGGATGCATACTCAGGGTATCATCAGATCAATCTGAACCCGGCCGACAGGCTGAAGACCGCCTTCATCACGCCATTTGGAGCATTCTGTTACCTGACCATGACGTTCGGCTTGAGAAATGTCGGTGCCACATTTCAGCGTTGCATGCAGAAGTGTCTCCTCAAGCAACTCGGCGGAAACGCCCACGTCTATGTGGACGATGTTGTGGTGAAGACGGACAAGCGTGGAACGCTGCTAGAAGACCTCAAGGAGACCTTTGAAAACTTGCGCCGATTCCAGATCAAGCTCAACCCGGAGAAATGCATCTTTGGAGTACCAGCCGGCCAGCTTCTTGGCTTCCTGTTCTCAGAGCGCGGCATAGAGTGCAACCCTGTGAAGATCAAGGCCATCGAGAGGATGGAGGTGCCCACTCGACTGCTGGACGTGCAGAAATTCACCGGCTTCTTGGCATCCATCAGCCGTTTCATCAGTCGGCTGGGCGAGAAGGCTCTTCCCCTGTACCAGCTCATGAAGAAGACCATTTTTTCGAGTGGAATGACAAGGCGGATTAAGCTTTTCTCCAGCTAAAGAAGATGTTGACCACTCCGCCTGTCTTGGCGGCTCCGACTCCTAAGGAGCCCATGCTCCTCTATATCGCCGCTACCAGTCGGGTGGTCAGCACAGTCATAGTTGTGGAGTGCAAGGAAGAAGGCAAAGCATTACCAGTCCACAGGCCGGTGTACTACCTGAGTGAAGTGTTGCCCGCATCCAAGCAGAACTACCCCCACTACCAGAAGATGTGCTACGGCGTGCACTTTGCCGCCAAGAAACTGAAGCCATATTTTCAAGAGCACCCAATCACTGTGGTCTGCACTTCCCCACTTGCCGAGATCATTGGAAGCCGGGATGCTTCAGGCCGAGTGGCCAAATGGGCCATAGATTTGGCCCCCTACACCATCTACTACCAGCCTCGCACCGCCATCAAGTCACAAGCACTGGCCGACTTCCTCGTCGACTGGGCCGAGACCCAGTACCTGCCGCCAGCGCCAGACTCCACCCATTGGCGAATGCACTTTGATGGTTCCAAGATGCACATCGGTTTGGGAGCCGGCATCGTCCTCACCTCTCCCAAAGGTGACAAGCTCAGATATGTGCTGCAAGTCCATTTTGCCGCCTCTAACAACGTTGCTGAATACGAAGCACTCATTCACGGGCTCCGGCTTGCCAAGGAACTCGGCATTCGCCGGATCCTGTGCTATGGTGACTCTGACTTGGTGGTCCAGCAGTCGTCTGGCGACTGGGAGGCCAAGGATGCAAATATGGCCAGCTACCGCTTCCTCGTCCAGCAACTCAGTGGATACTTTGAAGGGTGCGAGTTCCAACACGTGCCAAGAAATGACAATGACCAAGCCGATGCTTTGGCACGGATTGGCTCTACCCGGCAAGCAATACCAGCCGGTGTCGCCCTGCAATGCCTCCTCAAGCCTTCTGTGAAGCCGTCACCAGAATCAGACTCCATCTTCGTGCCGGCTCCTCCCGAAGCAGTCGGATCCGACTTGAGGACCCCAGCAGCCGGCACGGGGAATTCAGCAGGCAACCCGGCGACTGCAGCAGTCGCACCCGGCCCGGGGACTTCAGAACCCGGCTCGGGGACTGCCGCAGTCGGCCCGGGGACTTCATTGACTCAGCAAGCGGCAGCCGACTCCAACCCGCCGCCTCCCGGCCCAACCGCCCTCGTACAAGTAGCAGTCCTAGCATTCAAAGAAATTGCAGCACCTTCCTGGGCTCAGCCCATTCTCAACTTTCTGGTGAACAAAGAGCTGCCGACCGACGAGAACTCGGCCTGACAAGTGCAACGTCGGGCAGCAGCATACACCATCGTCAACAGAGAACTTGTGAGGCACAGTGTCACTGGTGTTTATCAGTGTTGCGTGGAGCCAGAGCAAGGTCAAGCAATCCTCAGAGATATCCATCAAGGTGAGTGTGGTCACCACGCGGCTTCAAGAGCACTCGTGGCCAAAGCTTTCCGCCACGGTTTTTTCTGGCCGACTGCTCTAGAAGACGCCAAAGACTTGGTCCAGAAATGCAAAGGATGCCAGAAGTTCCGCTCCAAGCCACATCAGCCGACTTCTGCACTCAAGACCATCCCCATTGCTTGGCCCTTCGCTGTCTGGGGGCTGGATATGGTGGGACCATTCAAGACACCCCGCGGCGGCATGACTCATCTGCTTGTCGTGGTGGACAAGTTCACCAAGTGGATAGAAGCAAAGCCAATTAAGAAGTTGAATGGTCCGACTGTTGTGACCTTCATCTCCGACATCACCATCCGGCATGGCATACCACACAGCATCATCACCGACAACGGCACGAACTTTGCCAAAGGCGCTTTGGCCCGTTTCTACGCAACGCAGGGCATCCGACTGGACCTAGCGTCTGTTGCCCATCCGCAGTCAAACGGCCAGGTGGAGCGAGCAAACGGCTTCATTTTGTCCGGCATCAAGCCCCGACTGGTCGAGCCTCTGGAGCGGTCGGCCGGCTGTTGGCTCGATGAGCTGCTGGCCGTCCTCTGGAGCCTGCACACAACTCCGAACAAGTCAACCAGCTTCACGCCTTTCTTCCTCATCTACGGTGTCGAAGCCGTCATCCCGACGGACATAGAATTTGACTCCCCTCGAGTCACCATGTACACCGAAGAAGAGGCAAAAGAAGCACGAGAAGACGGCGTCGATCTGCTGGAAGAGGGTCGGCTGTTGTCACTCAGCCGGTCCACCATCTACCAGCAGAGCCTGCGCCGATACTACAACCGGAAGGTCAAGCCAAGATCCTTCCAAGAGGGAGACCATGTGCTCCGGCTGATCCGGCGAACAGCCGGCCAGCACAAGCTCTCGGCACCTTGGGAAGGCCCCTTCATCATCAGCAAGCTGTTGGGCAATGACTCCTACTACCTGATCGATGCTTAGAAGTGTCGAGCGCGCAAAAGAGACGACTCCGGCAAGGAGACGGAGTGACCATGGAATGCAAACCTCCTTCGAAGGTTTTACAGTTGATGCAGTATGTATCACGCCAACTTTTGTATTAAGTACGAAGACTCCGGGTCCCCCGAGAAGTGCTCGGGGACTGCCCTCTTTTATCTATATGATAAGTATTATGTCTATCGATGTGTTATTTCATTAGTCCGCCTGGCACCGGGTTCGACCAATCGACCCGGGGACTCGCCGCCATGTACTATGTAATGCTTCCTGCAGCCGGACAAGTAATGTGTTGGCACTTAAGACTTCTCCTGCCAGAAGCCGCAGCTCGCAGAGCGACTGTCTGGTAGGCAGGAGTTAAGGAAGAAAGGGTGTTTGCATGAAAAATGGCTAAGGACCCAAAGCATGCACATAGTTCAAGCCGGCTTCCTGCTTCGCTGACCGGCTGCTGAGCAGCCGGCCGGCCGGCTTCTACTTAACTTGCTAGAAAACTCTAATCGGCTAAGTACTTGCCTCCCCGAAAGTGGCTAAGTACTTGACCCAGCCACAGTCCGCAGAGCGGCTGTTCGGCTGGCAAGACGGCAACCGAGGGAAGGCGGCAAAGGAAAAAGGCCAAAGAGCAGAAAGCAAGGAAAGATAGAACTCGACAAAAATATTTACATACCAAAAGGCCCTTGGCCAACATTCAACGGAAGTTTGAAATACACCCCGCGGGTGGAATTGTGCGAAGTTAACAAAGTTTGTCGAGACTGATAAGCAGGTAAAAACAAAAGGTAAATTGGCAGCCTAGGGAGCAGCAGACGGGTTCGGCGGAACGGTGGAGTTGGTGGTACCGGTAGGTGGAGCGGCCAGCTGGTCGGTCTCCGCTTGGTCACCTTCAGTAGCAGCCGGCTCGCTTGGACGTGGCTCGTTGCTGGAGGCACGGTTGAGCTGAGGCTGGCCGTCTGCTCCAACTTCTAGCTCCTCCCCTTCACTTTCCTCCTCCTCCCTGCCTTCTCCCTTGTCGCTGGAGTTGATCACTTCGGCCGAGTCCTCGCCATCCTCTGGGTTCAGCCTGAATCACTCCTGCGGCGCCTCGGCGCCATTCTCAGCCAGCTCAGGTACGAAGACGCTGGTGTTGGTGTACTCGGCGATTGCCGTGGCCCGCTGGACAAGTTCACGCTCCACCACCGCCAGCTCCTCTTGGGCTTCCAATCGAAGCATGGCCAACTGGGCTAGATTTAGCCCAGGGTACCATGCCTTGACAAACTCCAAGGCCCGGCGTGCTCCAGCCCGGGCCGAGGAGCCCTTCCAGGCCTCAAGACGGCCGTCCGCTACCTCCAGCCAGTCGGCAGTCCGGCTGGGTGTACGTGGAGCCGGCATGTCTGGCCACAGGGCGGCAATCGCCTGGGCGCCGACGCGCTGAAGATGACACAGCATCCGATGAGCCGGCCGAAGACGGGCCTGGCTACTGAGAAGCTGTTCGCTAAGGGTCCGGGGGGCGTCAGTAGCGATCTCCGCACCTTCCGCCCTCCGCCCTTCGCGATCGGCCTCGATGGCCTGATTGGCAGCGCCGAAGTGACCGGGGAAGAAGTCTGCTCAAACAGAAAGCAAAAAAGCCAAAATTAGAAACAAGAAGCCGGATAGATCAGAAGTCGGCGGCTCGAAGAAAGAGTAAAGAAGGAAGCTTACCGTCAAACATGTCTTCAATCTCACCGAAGCCGGCAGTCAGCATTGCCTCCTTATCGGTCCAGGCAGAGCGTTCGGTCTCAAACTCAGCAAGGAGACTAGCCTCCTTGTCCTCCGCCTCCTTCTGGGTTTCCTTGAGAAGCTCCGCCTGCTCCCCCAGTTAAGTGACCAGCCGGTCACGCTCTTCGGCCAGCTTGCTGAGGTCCGCCTCCTTGGCACGCAGCACGGTGTTGGCTTCGCCCAGCTGCTGCTGCAGGGCGGCGTTGGCCTCTGCAAGAGTAGAAGAAGAAAAAGACATCAACAATCAACAAGGAGAGATATAGTTGCCGGGGAGATCCGGCCCAACTGCTCAGCAGTCGGCCCGAATCTCGGGGACTACAGCCCGTGGGTGCGCCAGCGCGCCCCCGCAGAGAAAGAAGTTATCACTAGCTACCAAGAAGAAGAACAGTCGCCGGGGAGATCCGGCCCAACTGCTCAGCAGTCGGCCCGAATCTCGAGGACTACAGCCCGCGGGTGCGCCAGCGCGCCCCCGCGAAGAAAGAAAACAAAGACTTACTCCTGCTTTCCGACAAGTCGGCGGTTCGTTGATTCAGCTCCTGGACTTTGGAGTTGAAGGCGGTTGCGCGAAGGTTATGATAATCCTGCAGTGAAGATATCATACAATGTTAGTACTCGGAGCTTGACAATTAAAGTTCCGAGCCGCCTGCTCAGCAGCCGGCCCGAAACTCGGGGACTACACCCAGTGGGTGCGCTGGCGCGCCCCCACAGAGAAGTATAAGAAATACAAGAATCTACCCGGACGGCGGCTCGCGACTCCAGGAACGCTTGGTTGCACTTCTTCAGGGCGTCGGCCTCGGCTCCGAGTTTGCCTTGGACGTCCAGGATTGCCTGATTCAAAGGGCCCGTCCTGCCTCCCCGCACCCACTTAGTGGGCGCGGCGCTGGTCGCCTCGGCGTCCGGGATCGAAGAGCTCGTGGCACTGGCCTCCAGCGGGCGTGGCGCCGAAGCCGCCTTTGCGAACCGGTGGCGCGATGGTGTGCGGACCTCGGGAGTCGGGTCGGTCACCATCTCGTCTCTGGTTGGCGGCATCGGTGCATCCGCCGGCTGCTTGTCTCGCGCATCTCCAGATGGTGGTGGCGGAGGCACGGCCGCGTCCGGCATGACGACATCGCCACCATCCCTCTCCATGATCGGGTGCTCGTCGCCGGCTCCCCTAGTCAGCGCCACAAACTCTGGTGGTGGCGGCGCGGAGTTCAGGGGGATGACGAATAACGCCGACTAGCGGTGCGCGGCCTCTTCGGCCTGCTCCTTCGCCGCGGTAGCGGCCTTGGTCTCCGCCAGCTTCTTCAAGGCGGCGGCTTCCGCCTTGTCCACCTCCGCCTTCTCCAGGCGGGCGGCTTCCTGCTCCTCGCGCACCTCCCGTGCATTTCGCTCCCGCGCCTCCCGGAGGTCGGCGGCTGGATCGATTCGCCGGGTGGTGGTGGAGGTCTCCGCCGATCCAATGATGGAGGCGGCGGCCGACTTCTCAAGAGAGAGCGGGGCCCTAAGTCAAGAAAGACGAAGAGGGGAAGCTCAGAAAGAATCAACAAGAAAGAAGAGCACAAGAAAAAGATACTTACGCCGACACCATGGGAGGCGCCTTCGGGAGCTTCTGAAACTTGGTCGCCTTCGCTGCGGCCTCCTTCCGCCTGGTCGCAGTGGTCGGGTTCTTGGTTTTCTTCGGCGCGCTGCCAAACAAGACGGCGCCTTGTTTACGCTTACGCGTGCTGCCTTGAGCAGTCGGCTCGACGGAGGGGCCCGCGTCTGCCCTGCCGGCACCCCGCGCAGGGCGCGGCTCGTCTTCCTCCAAATCATCGTCAAGCCAAGTCTCGATGTCTCCTTCTTTGGAGCCGCCTGCTTTGTAGACGCCGCCTGTCGCAGTGTCCTCCAAAGCGGCCGCTCCCAAGTCGGGGTCGTCCATGTCGCTCACCGCCCGGTCCGGTTCGTAGTCGCCACCCGCCCCTACGATGGCGGCCGTCGCTTCCGACATGTAGATCTGTTTCAAATGGTGAGAGGCCGGCTGATCAAGACCAAGATCAAGACTAAGACGAGTATCAAACATAAAGAATTGAAAATCTTACCGCAGGCGGCGGGTCGGCGCGGGAGTATGGCCGCTTGCCAAAGCGCCAAGACCCCTCCAGCTTGAGGTCGAAGATCTCGTTCACCAAGTTTGCAACCTCGGCAGCTGACATCTCATTGGTACTCAGTTGGCACAGGCCGCGATGCCCGCTCATCCGGCTAATCAAGTGAGGTCGTCCTTGGAGTGGGAGAACCCGGCGCACGACGAAGGCAACCAACAAGTCGGACGCCTTGAGGCCTTCGGCGTCGGTCAGCTCCCGGAGTCGTTGGATGGCAGCGGTGCCGTCTGCTGATACTAGCTTCGGCTTGTAGCCCCATTGGCCCGAGGCTCAGCCGGCGGACTGGCTTCATAAGCCGGCGGGTTGATGAAGTCGACGGCCGGGTCCACGTTCTCCACATAGAAGTAAGATTGCTGCCACGTCTTAATCGATTGTGGCAGCTTGATGGTGGGGAAGGTATTCTTCGGCGACGGCCGGCGCACCGCGATGAAGGCACCACACTGGGCAGCCACCTCCCGGACGGAGGTGCCCAGCTTGGTGTAGAAGAACGCTCCCCACAACTCGACAGTGGGGAGGATGCCGAGATAGCCTTCGCACATCGTGACGAAGGCGGACAGGAGCATCACGGTGTTGGGCGTGATGTGATGAGGCTGGAGGTGATAAAACTCGAGGAACGAGCGGAGAAAGCCGCTCGCCGGCAGGCCGAAGCCGCGAATGAAGTGCGAGCGAAAGACGACCCGCTCGCGCTCCCCGGAGCCGGCGAGATCTCCCCCGCCGGTGGCACGCGCGCCTTCACGTAGCCCGCGCCATGAAGACGTCGCGTCTCGCGGAGGAAAGTGATGTGATCCTCATTGACATTTGACCCGTCCCAGTCTCCTCCCCGCTCACGCGCCATCGAGAGTTCCACGAAGAAAATGGCGCGGCGGGGGAGCTAAGAATGGTGCGAGGCCAAGAGGGCTCGGGGCGGACGAACTCAATGGAGAGGAACAGCGGCAGCGCTCCGGCGTGGCTCGGGGGCGCTGCGGCAAGAGGAAGAAGAAGGAGGCAAGAACGGGGTGGAGGGGCGCGCGTGCGCCGCCGCTCCCTCTCCTCCCCCTACTTCTAGCCTATGGGCTATGAAGCCGAGGGGGCAGGCGTGGGATCGTGGGATTAACTGTGCCCACGACCCCACGTTCCCACCTTTATCACGCGAGTTACTGCGCGCAGTAACTCCGCGGGGAAACTCAACCGCCCGCCTCAGCCACAGCGGATCCGCTCGCGTGCCGAGGCCCGGTGGTGGCGGGCCCAGCCTGCAGTCGCGTCCCATCGCGCGTGTGGGCTAGCAGGCTGGCCCGGCTGGCTGATGCCACATGGCACGCCCACGACGAGCGGCGGGCCTAGAAGCTTAGCTAACACGCCACCTAGTTCCCGCCGTTGCGTTCGAAGTTTCAGACAAATCCGAATGGACGTGGCCGACTCCTACCAGGCAGCTTGCCAGGAGTCGGATGAAGCTTCCGTCCAGAGCACCCGGGGAAAGAAACTATTGAGGCTCCTCGGCCCCTCGGCCGCGACACCTCACCAGCTTCGGGGACTACTATCGGAGTAATGGGCCACGGGTAGCCTAACCCGAGTCCTCGAACCTTTCAAGACATCGGGGCTGGCTGCGCCCCTCAAGACGTCAAGATGAAGCGCCGCCTTCTGGTGGCCGGCTGCCAGAAGACAGCCACGCTCAGGAAGGCGGCACCAAGACGGGCCGACTCCTAGCAGGTGGCCTCCAGAGAGGCCGGCTCCTAGCAGTCGGCCCACGGTGCCCTCAAATTCTGCGCCCCCATTAAGAAGACAAGACAGTGCAAGGCTACAGTGTAGCCCATCACCCCCGTATCCAGGACCGGGCGTGGCCACAGTGCTCCGTACAGGCGGAGATCTCCGCTCGGCGCGGCACTGTTGCCACTCCGCCCCTGACGTCACTTCCGTCATGCGGAGCCCTGCTCCCACGACCGCCTAACGGTACGGCCTGAAGACGGTGGGCCCTACTAGGCAGCGAGAGCCCGAAAGACGGCGGAAGCCTCACCAGTCGGACCCGAGGGAGGCCGGCTCCTAGCAGGCGGCCCGTTCCTTCCTCGAGGCCCGTGCACCATTAACCAGATAAGACCCAGAGTGGCTACAGTGATCTCCCGCCAGGCGGCGGGACTGTAGCCACGCTCCCCTGACCAAGCAAGCGTCATTAGCATCACGGCTACAGTAATCAGCAGCCGGCAAGACCCGCGAGCAGCGGGAGCGGCATGTCGGCTCCGTACCAGACCAGACGGCGGGACCTACCAGGCGGCGGGCCCCAGCAGCCGACGAAGAAGCCGGCGACGAGAGAGACTGACAGCCGGGTCCTACACCCGGCCGGATTACCATTGTACCCCTGGGGGGTAGGCCTATGTAAACCCCCTAGGGCACCCATGCAATGGGTTCCCAACCTGTTAGAACTAGACTCACACCTAGGGGGAGAAGAGAGCAAGCCTTGCCTTCTTCTACCTCTAGCATACAGCTCGAGGAGCACAATTGTACTCACTAGTGCCTTAGTGATCATGCGGAGACCCCGCAGAGCAGGACTAGGGGTGTTATCTCCTAGGAGAGCCCCGAACCTAGGTAAAGTGCGCCGGCGTTCGTGTCTACGCCTCATCCCGCTTCCAGGCACCGGCGACGTTCTACTCTCTCCCACCATGATAAGCCATCCATTGGCATATGTCGCCCCCAACCCCCGACACCCGCTCGCAGAGCCACGCCGTGGGCCGTAGGCAGGCAAGTCTGGGGACCCCCGTTCCTAGAACACCGACAGTAGCCCCCGGGCCCAAGGCGCGCTCGGGATTGGCTTTGAGGCGAAGCGAAAGGCAAGTGCGGAGCGCCGTCGGCCCCAATAGCCTGCGGCCTTGGTCGATGCATGGCGGTTGATTGGACGTGGGCGTCTCCGCTTCCCCATGCTGCCTCGGCAACTGCCCGACTTGACGAGTCACTGCTGCATGCAAGGAAAAACCATCATTACCTGTGATTGTGGGGGCGCTGGTTGGCCTTCTCCTGCTATAAATGGGGAGGGGGTCAGAGCCCCTGTCGCCCATCCCTTCCCATTCCACTCGCTTCTCCCCCTTGTTCCATTGCCAGCAGCGACGCTAATGGCGCCGTCGAGGAGGTTCTCTGCTGCGAAAAAGGGGAAGGCCCCTCGCGAGGGGCCCGGCTCTCCGGCGCCCAAGCGGGGACGTGGCCGTCCCCGCAAGCACACCGCGACCCCCGCCGCGGCCCCCCGCTCCCGTGGTGGCGCCACTGCGCGTGGCAGGGGTTGCTCCGAGCGTGGCAGCCCTGTCGATGAAGGTAGACGTGCCGTGGTTGCGCGGCCTCCCTGGCCGCGCTTCGACTCGACGGAGGTGCTGCCGGAGTTCGTCGTCTGGTCGGAGAATCCGGCCGGCAACTGGCTTCAGCTCACGCGCTTCTTCGCTGACAAGCTGCCAGCCTCTGGTCCAGGCGGGCTCTGGCTGCAGGCGGATGGTTGCTGCTGCAGGGCTTCTTGGGTCGTGGTCGAGGTCTCCGCCACGGGCAACATAGCTCTGGCCCGCGGTTGGCAGACGTTTGCCCACGTGCGTGGCCTGGGCAGGCGGTGCACCCTCCATTTCAAGTATGATGGTGACGCAACCCTCTACGTGAGGGTGTTTGGGGAAGATGGTCACCGCGCCGGGTGCTGCCCCGAAGTTAACGACGGCGAGGAGGTGCTCGACCTTGGCGATGGTAGTGACGAGAATGAAGGCGAACCCGCCCTTGGTGCCGACCACATCTCGTCTAGCTATGGCGGCTCTTCCCCCGGCGACAGCTCCAGTAGCGGTGGTTACGACCAGCCGCCATGCCCGCTTTGAAGGCGGCAGCGGGTCGTCTCGTCGCCGCGTCTCCGTGAAGCGCGAGGAGGGGTTTGGCTGAGCTCAGGACGACGCCGAGAGCCCGCCTCCATGGACCACTGTAGGGGCACGCGCCGCTTTTATTTTGTTCTTCCTTTCCTTCCTGCATCGATAAAGAAACCAGTATGGGCCCCGGAGGGGCGTGTATCGAACTATGATTTCTCAATCACTATGTTTGTCATTTCTGTGTTGTGTCGTTATTTTGTGTAGAGATAACTTAGCTTGGCACGTTCGGGGTAGCCTCCTCTTCATGAGGCACTTGCTTCCTGGTGCCTGTCAAGGCCTTCCTTGACTTGGTGGGCGCTTAGGAACTGCAAAAAATTCATTAGGAGACTCGCTAGGAGGCTTATCGTTCACCCGAGCCTTGACCCAGCGCTTCGTATTGCGGTACCCGAGGGGCACGGATTAGGAGAAGTGCGCCAGCTTGTGGGCTCGAACGAGGGTGCCTCGCGAAAAAGCAGACGAAAGGCAGAGAAAGGAAAAACGCTCACGAGGGCGCCTGCCTAGCCCCCTCACGAGGTATGCGAGAGAGAGCGCAGGCTAAACTGGAGCCGGAAACAGCGGTAAAAGGCTACAACACCAAATCAGCAAAGAACTCCAGAAGCAAACTTCAATAGAAAGAGGGCAGGCCAACTACGGAAAGCAAATGGAAAGCTGCGTCCGGCACCTAGTCTAGTCTTCAAGTCTTCTCACCAGCATGGAGCTAAGTGCTGCCACTTGGACATGGGAGGGAGCCCCCGAGGCCCGAGGGCGGCACTCCTGAGACTCCGGGCGTGTACAGCCCCACTCATTATTACGTGAGAGTGTCACGGGCGGAGACCTTCATAGGCACTGGGCCTTCTTCACAGGCGCTGGGCCTTTCTTCATGGGTAGAACTTCCGGAGGTGCTGGATGTTCCAGGCGTTCTGGATGGGTACCTCGTCTTGCGTCTCCAGGCGCGCGGCGCCAGGCCTGGAGACGTGGGCGACCTTGAACGGGCCCTCCCACATGGGTGAGAGCTTATGAAGCCCATCCCTGGAGAGCACCCGCCTCAGGAGGAGGTCACCCACCTCGAGTGTCCTGGAGCGGACGTTGCGATAGTGGTACCGCCGCAGCGCCTGCTGGTATCTTGCCGCCCGTAGTGTAGCTTCGCGGTGGCGTTCCTCCCCCAGCACGAGGTCCATCCCCTGCGTGGCGTCCTGCTGCGTCTCATCAAACGCCAGGACCCGTGCAGAGCAATGACCTCGTGAGGGAGAACCGCTTCTCCTCCATAGACGAGGAAGAACGGGGTCTCGCCCGTTGGCTTGGTGGCGGTGGTGCGGATTGACCAAAGCACGGACTGGAGCTCGTCGTGCCAGCCCCTGCTGCAGGCTTCGAGCTTCTTCTTGAAGGTCCTGGTCTTGAGGCCTCTCAAGACCTCCGTGTTGGCGCGTTCGGCTTGACCATTGCTCCGGGGGTGCGCCACCGAAGCGTAGCAGATCTGCGTTCCAAGGTCCGCACAATATGTTTTGAAGAGATTACTGGTGAACTGCGAGCCATTGTCGGTGATGATGCGGTTGGGGACCCCGAAACGGATCACAAGACCCTTGCTGAACTTGACCGCAGAGCCGGCTGGGATGGTGCGGACGGCTTCCACCTCCGCCCACTTGGTGAACTTGTCGATGGCAACGTAGAGGTATCGGTAGCCCCCTGGCGCTCGAGGGAACGGGCCCAGGATGTCCAGTCCCCAGACTGCGAACGGCCACGAGAGTGGGATGGTCTGGAGGCCCTGAGCCGGTTGATGGATTTGCTTGGCGTGGAATTGGCAGGCCTCGCAGGACCTCGCCAGCTCAGCTGCGTCGTTGAGCACCGTAGGCCAGTAGAATCCGCTGTGGAATGCCTTGCCGACGAGGGTTCGCGATGATGAGTGGTGCCCGCAGTCCCCGCCATGTATGTCGGCTAGCAGCTCTTTCCCCTGTTCCCTGGAGATACAACGCAGTGAAACATCGTTTGGTCGCTTCCTGTATAACTCACCGTCCCGGATGTAGTATGCCGTGGCTTGCCGGGCCACACGCTCCGCGTCCTCCTCTTTCTCCGGCAGCGTCCCTTGCATCAGGTATTCCTTGAATTCCTTGGTCCAGCATCCCTCCTGGGGCTCGAGCGCCAAGAGTAGGAGCGCTCCCGAGGTCGGGCCACAGGCTGCGGCTCCTGTGGCTGGCGGCTGCAGGAGTTTCTCCCGAGGCTGAGCAGTTCTTGACAGCGGTGGTGTTGCCGATGGCTTGAAGAGCCGCTCCTTGAAGATGCCAGGCTCTTGGGGCTGCCGCTTGGATGCCTTTTTGGCAATGTCATCAGCTTCCTTGTTGGTGCCACGGGGCACGTGCTGCAACTCCAGGCCCAAGAACTGCTTCTCCATCTTGCGCACCTCCGCGAGGTATGCCTCCACGTGCTCGTCCTTCGGCTCGTATACCTTGTTCACTACAAAAAAAAGACACATCCGTGACATTTTGGGCCGAACGAATTTTTTTTCTGTCATACATATGACACTTCTATGACGATAATTGTGACAAAACCCGGTATCATCATAGATGTGGTGGGCTCCTACTTCTATGACAAAAAATCATGATAGAAAATGGGCTTTTCGTCCTGGGCGGGCCGGAGACGCAGCTGCATGACATTCTTTGGGCTGTCCATGATGAAAAAACCATGGTAGAAGCGAGGGGGAGGAAAATTTCGGGGAGTTCCCGGTTACGGTGGGAGGTCGGGGGCCGAGCGATGCGCATTTCTCTCGTACACGTACACGCGTGTGTGCGAGGCGTTGGCTCTAATTGAACCCGAGCGAGGCGTTGGGCTCTAACTGAACCCGAGCGATTGCACTGCAGGCTACGCGTTACCGAACCCGAGCGATCGATCGATGGCTGTTAACTGAACCCGATCGAGCGATTCCTTCGCTACTGCTGCTAACTGAAGCCGATCGATTGGATGAACAGTGAGCGTTGCGGGGGGGTGGATGAACAGTGAGCGGTGGCATTGCCTCTGGATGAACAGGACCCCGCGGTGTGGTGGAGGGCTGGATGAACAGTAGACGGTGGAGGGGTGCCCGTGGAGGGGTGGCTGAACAGGACCCCGTGGTGTGGAGGGCTGGATGAACAGTAGACGGTGGAGGGGTGCCCGTGGAGGGGTGGTTGGACAGTAGCCGGTGGAGTAGCGCGCGGTGGAGGCTGGATGAACAGGAGCCCGTGGAGGCTGGAGGAGGTCGACGGTAGCCTGTGGAGGCTGGAGGAGGTCGACGGTGGAGATGAACAGTATCCTGTGGAGTCCCGTTTTGCGGTACGCCACACCCCTCCCGATGAACAGGACCCCCGTTTCGACCGTAGGAGGTCCGTTTCGTCCGTTTTGCGGTACGCCACACCCCTCCCGATCAACAGGACCCCCGTTTCGACCGTAGGAGGTCCGTTTCGTCCGTTTTGCGGTATGCCACACCCCTCCCGATCAACAGGGCCCCCATTTCGATCGTAGGAGGTCCGTTTCGTCCATTTTGCGGTACGCCACACCCCTCCCGATCAACAGGACCCCCGTTTCGACCGTAGGAGGTCCGTTTCCTCCGTTTTGCGGTACGCCACACCCCTCCCGATCAACAGGACCCCGTTCCGACGGTAGGAGGTCTGTTTCCTCTGTTCTGCGGTACGCCAGGCCTGGTTTCCATCGCCTATTCCGTCCAAGCCCTCCCGATGAAGACGACCTCGCATTCCGTTCCGACCCAGCCGGTTGGCTCCCACGCGTTTCGTTGCCTCCCGATGAACACGACGCATTCTGTTGCCTCCCGATGAACACAACGCATTCTGTTGCCTCCCCATGAACACGACACATTCCGTTGCCTCCCCATGAACACGACGCATTCCATTGCCTCCCCATGAACACGGCGACGACGCTGTTTCTCCGTTCCGACCCAGCCATGTACACGAGCCCTGGCCGTACGTATGCGCGAGTAGGCGTTCGAGACCCTGCCCGTATGTACACATACGTGGCCGTATTTTCTTTCTTGCACCCTGGCCGCTGTACGTACGTGTACATGCTACGTGCGCGCCTCTACAATGACACGTGCGCGCCTCTACTATGACACGTGCGCGCCTCTACATCGACCAGTATGTACGTACACGTTCGCGACCAGAATGACAACGCTACGTATGCTTCGACCAGGTGGGTCTCGACTGTCAGGCACTTCCTTGCCTGCGAAGATGTAGCTGGTGGGTCCCAACAGTCAGGGGGCGAATCATTTTTGTTTTTTTGCCCGGACGCACTTCCTTGCGTGCGAAGGTGTAGCTGCTGCGTCCCAGCAGTCAGGGGGTGAATCGTTTTTTTTTGCCCGGACGCACTTCCTTGCGTGCGAAGGTGTAGCTGGTGGGTCCCAGCAGTCGGGGGGCGAATTGTTTTTTTTCGGATGCACTTCCTTGCGTGCGAAGATGTAGCTGGTGGGTCCCGGTAGTCAGGGGGGCGAATCGTTTTTTTTCGAACGCACTTCCTTGCGTGCGAAGATGTAGCTCGTGGGTCCCAGCAGTCAGGGGCGAATCATTTTTTTCGCAAAATACGGTGGCCTGTCCGGTGGGTCCCCGCTGTTAGGTGGAGGAATAATTATTTTGCACGTAATAAGGAGGCACTTCCTTGCGGCTGCCGTGGACCCAGCTGTCAGCCTCTCCACGTACAGTCCACGTCCGATGGAAGTCGTTCCTTGACCATGTTGACCACGCCGCGCCGAGAGCACCAGGGCGGTGGACGACGGCGAGGCCTAGGAAGGGGATGACGCGGAGCCGGGGAAGACGCGGCAGTGGATGCACACGCGGAGAGGAGTACGAGGGTTCACTGGTTTGGCTACGCTGCCGTCGCCGCAGAATAACAGGGGGTGTGGGTGAGTGGAGGGATGGTCTGGCCAGCGGTGGGTGTAGTAGGGGCGCTGAAGCCTCCGTGGCAGCACAGCCGGCCACGGGAGGCAGGAGCAGGCGGCACGACCGGCGCTGCTTTGGGCGGCTGGAGCAAGAAGACCAGAGGTTGAAGAAGCACGACGGCCGTTGGATGGACATCGTACGGTCACTGCAGCTAGAATCGTTTATATTGACTAAGTTGACAAAGCCCTTGGTACGTCAACTTAGTAGGCCCACAGGTCAGCTTCCGAAACGGTGCGCCCCAGATGTCAGGGGGAGGAATCATTTTTTGGGCGGGTGAAGCTAGAATATCCGAGATTGAAGAAGAAGCACGGCATCCGTTGGATGGACATCCAACGGCCACTGCTGCTAGAACCGTGTGTTGACTATAAGTTGACAAAGCCTTGCATACGCGTCAACTCTGTTTTTTTAGGGGACGCGTCAACTTAGTAAGGCCAGAAGTGTGTGGCAGAGAACCTATAGCCCATTTGAGATTTGTAAGAATGTATAGCCCATTTTTGAATTCTAATGGAATTTACTACAGCCCATTTACAGTTTGTTAAAAGTACAGCCCATTTGAACCAACCGTTCAAAACAGTATTCAATAAAATTTCCCACATTTTCATGGGATCCGAAATATTTTTATCTCGAAATTTCTAGTCAGATTAAATACAATTTCAATATAAATTTATATTATGTAAAAATCCAACGAAACATTGCGCTCGCAACAATTAATGAAATTAAAATTTTCAATATCCAAAAATAATATTTTATAAAGTAATCACGTGTTTGGTGCATTTTTTATAGTTACTGCCCAGTTTTTATAATTACATCCCATTTATTATTTCTTAAAGCCCATTTTCTTGTTAGGCCTAATGCATCCCTCCTAGGAAAGATTTGCAGCCCAGCGGGGCGGAGAATAACAACTTGACCTTGCCTGGGTATTCCTAAAAAAAGTATAGCTGGGCTAGCCATTTTCAGCTTGAAAAAAATTAATATCTGGGCTGGATATCTGGCCTGGGCTAGACGGGCCACAGCCCGCCCAGTTAATACCTGCAGGGATGTTTTCATTGTTGTTCAGAGGAGAAAAAATAATATCTGGGCTAAACATCAAAAAACTCTGCAGTGCCCACACCTCAAAAACACAAATACTACTCGAGGTGCTTGGTCCCAGTTGTCGGCCGCTTCTTGTGCAATTCTCTCGTTTATTGACTACTACATAGGTTGACAATGGTGTGGGACCGTGATGTCAGGAAACCAGGAGGAAGCAAAATAAATTATAATTATATATATATATAATAAGGAGGCACTTGCGTACGTGAGGCTATGGACCTGGTGGGTCCCCATTGTCATCCTCTCCAAGTAAAGTCATCTCCTCGCCCGCGCGCGCTTTCCGCCCGAAACAGTCAGCGCCGCCCGCCCCGCTTCCTGGTGCAGGCGATTGCTCCGCCTTCAAACGACACAAGTGTCATCCGTCCGTCCATCTGCCGCACACATTAATGATACGCGGTTGCCGAGGCGGCTACTCCGGCGCCACACGTCCGTCCCTCCGCCCGCCCACCATTGCTATATAAACTGCTGCGCCGGCCATAGCCGCAGTCATCCGCATTCATTCCCTTTCTCCTGTACACACCACTACTGCCCACCATGGCTTCCTCGCGCTCCAGTGCTCTTCGGGACGGGCGGACGACGGACCACAAGGAGATGGCAGCCATTGCTGCCGACCGGCTGGCCGGCAGGCAGCCGGAGGACGACGACGGCCAATGGAGAACATGGTAGTCGACGATCCGGTGCCAACCCCCTCCTCCACGCCATCCTCGCCGGTGCATTGCGCCATGACCATCGGCGAGGCCCGTGCCCAATATATGGACAGGGTGAGGCAGATGCGTGAGGAGCAGTTCCAGGAGGCGCAGGCCGATGCCGCCTACAACCACCATCTCCTCCAGGAGCACCTGTAGGCGGACGAGCAGATCGCCGCGGAGCGGGCGGAGCAGGAGGCGCTGCTCGACTCGTACCGCTCCGCCCGCAAGGGCCGCCTCGAGCGCTGGCGGTACCGCATGCGGGTGGCGGAGGCTGCGGCCGCCTACAAAGAGGCTAGCAAAGAGGGCGATGAAGCGGGCGAGGCGCTGTTTGACGAGACCGAGGACGAGGCAGAGGACAATGCCGGCTCTGACGAGTCCCCGCTCCGCTGGCGTCGACGAGGCCCTGCTCCGCCGAGGCCCCGCGGCGCCAACAACGAGGCAGAGGACACCGCCGGCTCCGCCGAGGCACCGCCCCGCCAACAACGAGGCAGAGGACATCGCCGGCTCAGCCGAGGCCCCACCCTGCCGGCAACGTGGGGGAGGATTTCCACCGCTCCGCTGAGGCGCCGCCCACCGGCAACGAGACAGAGGACATC
This sequence comes from Aegilops tauschii subsp. strangulata, assembly GCF_002575655.3. Classification (NCBI taxonomy): domain Eukaryota; kingdom Viridiplantae; phylum Streptophyta; class Magnoliopsida; order Poales; family Poaceae; genus Aegilops; species Aegilops tauschii. The sequence continues at coordinate 424,747,618 of NC_053036.3, read as the reverse complement.
GCCGGCTCCGCCGAGGCCCCGCCCCGCTGCCAATGAGGCCGCGCCACACAGAGAACGAGGAAGAGTAGAACACGGTAGGTTGCCGCCGCTCGGGTCCAAGTAAGGCCACCGCTGCTACCCTCCGGTTGAAGCCAAGCTAGGCGGGTTGACCATTGACGGCCGGTTAGCTTCTTGGCGGCGACGTGGAGTCGGAGAGCTGCGCTGGAGAAGAACGCTGCTTCTACTTAACTGCTGGTGCAGTTGGCTGACTGACACGTGGGCCCAACAGGCCACATGTCAGTTATGCAACTGCACCTGCAGTTAAGTCACTGAAGCTTCTGTTCGGCTCAGTGGGACACAGGTGGGTAGCTTCGATTAATTAATTATACCTCCAGCGCACCCCTTTTTAGTTGAAGAATGTATGAAATGTAATGAAATCCGGCATGTTTATATGAAATCTGGCCGTGTATGAATGAATTTATTTTGATTAGTTCGAATTCCTGTATCACTGGCATTGGATGAACATGCAAAACAATACGTACTAGCATTATTCCCAGGGTGATCACCTCGTTTGCAGCAGTTTCACATGTACTCCCTCCGGTCCTTTCTAGTCGTGCATACAAGTTTTGTCTGCAGTCAAAGTATCTCTACTTTGACCAATCTTATACAAAAAAGTATGCACTTTCACAATGTGCGAAGTAAAAAGGAACAGAAGGAGTACAAAGAGTTTGAGCAGCTTTTTAGCGTTTCTGTACATTGCAATCAAACACACAGGCCTGGCAATTCATAGAGAACATTCAAAACAATCGATGATTATGCATCTCAGCGACTCACATGTCAGAGGCAATATTTACTTAACAACTAAAGAATAAAGAAAAAATTGATCGACGCTGCTGACACCAAAGGGCGTCCCATTCGAAAATATCAAACGCATGTCTTGCTAAAATCAATGAGCAAAATTTGACAAGGTTGTCCCATTCCAAAATATCAAATGCCTACGATTGTGGAATGCGCAGGGTTTGCCATCAGTTCGGACATTCACATGGCACCTCGTGCTAAATAAACCAGTTGTTCTTTTTGTGCAGTTCCACCAAAATCAACCAAATTCGCGTGTAGCTTGTATGATTTCGCCCTTATATGTTGCAACGCCTTGAACTTATCGGCACCTCCTTTCTTGTGGTGGAAATGAATGATTCGATGTATTCATGAACATTTTGTGCAGTTCCCATTGAAATCAAACTGAGCACCCCTGTTTGCACAAATACAAAAAAGTGATTAGTATAAAGCAAACTGTACTATGAATTGACAGTTTCAACAGGCACATACATGGTCCATGTAGAGCACACTTTTAGAAAAATGGAACTCACCAGAAAGAATCCTAGAACAACATTGTACTCGCGCATCACAGCAAAAAAATGGAGATTTGTCAGTCCTTCTGAGCTGAAGTTAGTTTGGTCTTGTGGGGAGTAATGTAACCATCCTTCAACTACTCCTTCTGATGAGAAGATAGACAGGGCTTCTTCATCCTGGCATAATCGGAACTAATCACTTCACGTACTCCATATTCTTCTTCAGAGGAAGATGATTCTGTTGTGCAAAGACAAGAGGACTACTAAATGCTAGCATCCCTGTTTGCTCGAAAAAAAGGAAAGGAAATATTTAAAACAGCATAGATGAAGCACTTCTCAAGGACAATACCACTTTTTCATGACAGTATCTAAACAGTAGCACAACACCAATAGAGATGACAAAGCTCAATCATATGGATGAAATCAGTGGGCGAGTACCAACCATTGTCAGGAGGCTTATTGTGTAGAGCATACAGATGAAGCACTTCTCTGGAACCATCTGTTGCTATCTACGGTGGTGGCCATGCTTACTATATACTCCTCGATTAGTTTAATGTTTCCAACATCTTCTTGTGCAGTTCCACTAAAATATATGGTATCTTCAAAGAAGATCCCTGCTTGCACAAGTAGAGATAATTACATATTACATTAAGAGTGGCATCAAATCAGTGGCAAAACAATTGCTCGTTCCAGCCATAGCAATAAATTAAGATGCAAAACTATATCATTACTTGTGTCATCACAGTTCCAGTGCTTCATTACAGCACCGGGAGTTGATTTTTGTTTTTCTTCCGCTTGTTCTTCCCCTTCATCACTTGGTTCAATAACAGACAAGCTTCGCCTTCAATGTAAGATTTGGCATGTCAATTAGGGAGCACAAGTATAGTACTAAACTTAATTTTCTGATGAAAGTGGCAAAATATAGGACAGTAGTTGTGAAATATCCTTATCTTACCTCAGTGGGATATTACGGTGCACATACAGATTGGAAGTCTTGTCTCCATTTGTGCAGTTCACTAAAATCAAGCAACATTATCGTACAAGTAGCACAACATATGAAAGTACACTGCAGAATCTCATGATGCGGAATTCAAACAACTCACAAGAAGAAGATCTGAACCAAATTCGCCTTAACGGATAGGAAGTAAGATCTCCTCTTGTGCAGTTCCACTAAGATCAAGTAATCAAACAACGTTGTCGGTGTGACATTTTGGTTGAACTGCACAAAACACTCTTAAAACAAAAGTGTTTTGTGCAGTGCAACAAAAGGTCACAATGGCAACGAGGTGAAGTAGATAACCCTGTTTACATAGAGGTGCAAAGGAAACAAATAGTGGTCAATAACGGTGGATGACACAGAAGCCAACAAAAAGAAGCATCTACCTTATCTAAATGGGAAAGAAAGAAAGACAGTAGCATTTCTCAAACGGTGACAATGATTAATATTAACATAGAGATTATATTAATAAAATTTGTTAAACATGTAATTTGCTTTTAACTGTGGCATTGCATCAATTTTCCAGCGGCATTATTAGAGGGTGTTTGTTTACAGGGACATTTTGGTGTAGTGACTAAAAAAACTCTGTGTCAGTCCCATCTAAACCAAACAGGAGGGACTTTTAGGGACTAAAAGTGGGCATTTGGGACTAAAGAAAGAAGACCCCGAGGGAGTCTTTTTGGGACTTTTTCCAACAGTTGCCCCTGCCACGCATCGCACCTTGTCTCTATTAGTTCATTACTAGGGGTAACATGGTCTTTTAGCATGTCATTTAATAACCTCTAGTCCATGTTTAGTCCCTGGAACCAAGCAGGTAGGGACTAGGGAGTTTTTAACCAAACAGGGCCTTAGATTAACAACAGCTAATGAGTTGCACGGGACAGTGGACGCACCAGCACCATGTGCATCTACCGATGTACTGTGGTCATGCACAGTCTGTTGCAACAAAGAACAAACAACCAAGGAGCATATTTGTGTTGGTCCTAGTTTTGTTATCTTTAGACACCTTTCCCTATGTGAGCGCAGCAAATCTAGTCCTGCTCAAACTCTACAGCCTTGTCCCTTCCTTTCCTTTTTGAACTAGTACTTTCGCCCCTTCCTTTCCTCTTTGAACCACATCCTAGATTTATGCGATACAACTTTCCCCACTACTTTCCCCCATTCCTTTCCTCTTTGAACCACGTCCTAGATTCATGTTATACAACTTTCCCCCTTCATTTCCTCTTTGAACCACGTCCTAGATTCATGCTATATACAACTTTTCCCACTACTTTCCCCCACTCCTTTCCTCTTTGAACCACGTCCTAGATTCATGGTATACATGCAGCTAGAGCAATGCATGTGGAGTAAGTAAATTATACCTTAAGGTTCTTGGGGCGTGGTTCGGTGGGCGACGGGACGGCGGCGAAGAAGTAAGGGGTCAGAGGCCCTCCCGCGCCGCCGCTGGGTCGAAAGTGAATAGCTGCGCCAGTAGTCCCTCGCCGACGGCGACAGCATTAAGCCTCCTTCCCTTCCCGGCGGACGGATCCTGCCGGCTCTTTGAGCAGCAGTGAGGGGAGAGAGAGGCCAACGAAGTCTTGTTTAGATCTGGAGAGGGCGAGAGAGTGTGAAGAGAGCAACTACAAGCGCTGAGGCTCCAGCGGGAGAGGGCGAGAGAGTGCGAAGAGAGCAACTACAAGCGCTGAGGCTCTAGCGTGTATATATATATACTAGAGAGAGTGTGTGAAGCGTGCAAACCCTAGAAAACACTTTGACCAGTCAAAGAATCCTCCTGGCACAAATTATGCTCAAGTGTAGTTATCGAACCCGAGACCTCAAGTTTGATGAGCGAACAGGCTAACCAGCTACACAACCCTCCCGTTATGTTCAACGAGAGGGAAATAACCTTTTATACATTCCTGCATTCGTGTGACAAGCATGTCGTGTTTTTTGTGTGTGTGTGGGATTCACTGGGATTTCAAGCATAATCGTGTCATGTGGCTTTGGTGGTAAGACTATCCATAGTGGTGTAGAAATAATGCAGCCTTAGTCACCTTACCTCTCTCCACGTAGTACATTGGGTCCCACCAGTCAGAGGGTGAAACAAACAAATTAATAAGAAAAATTAAAAGCGCCAGCGGTGTATCTTACCTCACACATCTCGCTACTGCTCGGGAACACTGTCCAATTGATCCCTCTGTTCGCTCACGTACTATTTTAAGTGAATCCTTATTATAACATGCACACAAATTTTGGGCACTTGTATTCGACTTAAGTCAGTGTGACACCGTATCTCGTATACTTACTACTCCCTCCATCTAGGTGTAATAAGTCACGTTAGAAGGTGCAACGGGACCAAGGTGCGTGCGTGTGTGTGTGTGTGTGTGTTTAACAGCATGTGTGTGTTAGAGAGAGCGACAGATCGACCTACTCCTACAGAGAGATGTTGTGTAGTGTACGATTTTAGCCGCGAGAGTCGGTGCATCCTCTCGTTTCCGGGCGTGTCCGGTAGGGACATGCGGACAGCTGCCACGCTCGCTCCTGACCAGCCTGGCCCACCCAAAGCCCCTCCATCACCCGCGCGCGCTTCCCGCCCGAAACGGTCAGCGCCGCTCTAAAGAATCGGTGCCGCATTCATGCCCGGGCAGAGCGGACGCGACCTCTCACTGGCGCAAGAGTGATGGTTGCTTCGTCCGTCCAACTTACTGCTGGGTCTATGTGATTTGACGGCTCATTGGTCTTTATTACTGAGGTGGTAGGACTGCTGGATGTCCCACGCTTTCGGCGAAAGGAGGTACTACTACTAGATTACAATTTTCTCCATTCTTACAGCGGAGGCATGCAAGAGCAGTGAAAACACGCAGGCTCAGTGATTACATGGCCCACCTCACACTATCACCGTGCGACACCTAACTCTTTACATAGTACTCCCTCCGTTCCTAAATATTACTAGATGAGTCCCCGCGCATTGCCGCGGAACAGCGGTATATCTCTCTGCGCAAAATTATCGATTTCATGGAACTAGAAAAAACTCTATAACCGCATGACAAATGTGGTAGCCAAACTAAATAAACTCCCATCATCATTTAGATCATCCCACGTAAGGAAAAAAGATTAGCCAACTCCTACTGCATAATGGGATTATATTTTTCTTTTTGACATGTTAATGGGGCTTAAAAGCTCACTTACATGCATGCTACCGGTGCATGCTTGCATGCAGACATGTTGATGTGATTTAAAACCCACTCACATGCATGTGCCACGATATTTCTGCATGCTTGCATGTGGCTTAGTGCGGAGCCTCTCAACGTCTAGATCAGACGGCTATTATGGACTGATTTACTTCATCTAACGGCTACATCAATTTTGATGATGTGGCTCAAGGAGAGGATAGAGAATTCCTAGTAGTGGGGGCTAGCTATTACTAGTAGATAAGTCTTTGTAGAGATTCCACTACATACGGAACAAAATGAATGAATCTACACTTAAAATGCATCTATATACAACCGCATGTGGTTCATGGTGAAATCTCTACAAAGACTTATATTTAGGAATGGAGGAAGTACTAGTATAGTACATACTGTAATTTATCAACGAGATAAATTTGTACAATGCTATGAAGCTTCCAGCTTCTGTTACATGTATCTTGCGTCCAAGGTTGCCCATTGCAACATTTCATCAAATACAAAGGAGACTAACATGCATGCTATTGCATCTCAATGATTGACAGATCATAGCAAATATGTACTCCCTCCGTTCCAAAATAAGTGTCTCAACTTTGTGCAAACTTTAGTACAAAGTTGTACTACTACTAAAGTTGACACTTATTTTGGAACAGAGGCAGCTAAAGAAAAAACGATCCATGCAGTCCCTAGCCCTTGAATCGTGAACCCTGACCAGGCTTCAATTTGCTGGCAACGTTCGAGCTTCCTAATAAATGAAGTTTGCAACCTTTTGACCATCGGATCATTTTGTGCAGTTTCACCAAAATCAAGATGAGCATCCCTGTGGCAAAGAAATTGAAGAAGCGTGATTAGAATAAGATTACTGGGACTAGTTGATGAGACATAAACTCATCACAAATACAGTATGTAGAAGCCAGTAGAGGTATGTGCGGGGCAAAGAAGTAGAGAAATATCCACAGGGAGTGATGTGGGCAACTGGAGCAGTGGTGCAAGCTGGCTGTAAAGGGAGTTGTACCTAAGGGACGTAGCTCAACCTTGAGGAGGGCGGCGGGAGGCGGCAACTGCCCACGTCGCGGTAGTGAGCAAGGGACGAAGGCAACCTCACCGGCTTTGTGAGAGAGAACGGCGGGGACCCCTGATCGGGACATGCCGACAATGGGTTTTCACCGTCGGCGACGGCCACCGCATCTACACTAAGCATCCACCCCCTCCCCAAGCGGACGTGATCCGCCGGGATGTTAGAGATGTGGCCACTGTCGTTTTGTGCAAGAGAGTGTGAAGAGAGCAACCCCAGCAAGCAACCGTGTAGGCTGGCCCGTCCTGACTATGTATATAGTGGAGCGGTTTCCTTTTCTCTCCATATGAACCTATCATATTGCGTACGTGCCACTGAAGAAAAAAAACTTTATTTATAAATGACGCGGCACCTACTACTCGTTCTCCTATAACCTTGCGCTTGGCATCTCCAAAATATTAACCTTGCGATTGGCTCTTCGCCTCTTCGGGAAGTCGAGCAATAATGGTAGTGCAGTATATATCGTTCTGGCTATATGAGACCGAATGAATTGCTGCACGTCCACCACGTGGGCGAGGGTCGAGGGGCGAGGGAGAGTGCTACATACGGAGCAAAATGAGTGAATCTACACTCTAAAATACGTCTATATACATCAGTGTTTGGAGTATGTACTAGTAGTTCATATTGAAATCTACTAAAGGACATATATATTCCAAACAATATGATATAATCTCTATAACCAAGGTAGTAGGGACGAGGAGTAAACGGGGGGAGTAGTAAATTTTTCTCCTCGTCCTGCGAGCCACCGCGCGCATGGGCGAGGGAGCGGGCGTAAGGCGGAGCAAGCTTCACCTCATCCTGCGAGCCACCGCGCCCGTGGGCGGGGGAGACGGCGTACTAAGAAAGCTTCTCCTCGTTCTGCGAGTTGATGGGACACATCAAAAGTACTCCGGTGTATAGAGCCTTGCCTCTAACTTAGGCCCCACATGGTTTGCCTCTTTTTTTAACATAACACGTCAAGTCGCAATTTGTTTGTTCACCCGTGGTAGACGATCCTCCCTCCACCAAGTGGACAACCAGTACACGTGCCAAATTACCACGTGGGCTGCCTTTTTCGTACAGAAATGAGCTCCACCGTGTACCCGCGCGGGTGTGATTGGGAAAGAGACGGGAGTACGTGCGCCGTGCATGCACCTCTTCTCTTCGTGCACGTCCCCCACCTACGTGGGTGTGTGTGAGAGATACGAACCGCGTTCGTGAGTGTTTTTTGTTTTGGGGTGGGGGTGGGGTGGGGGTTGATTTCATGAATTATTTGTGGGAATATGTGTCGATGACATCTCAAACAAAATTTTGCATGCAATGTGTGTGAAATGGATGCCTATCCATATCATACATAGAGGGTCGGGCAATCCACGAGAAGAGAGGGAGCGGTCATAGCTATCGATAGAGTCGAAGAGAGGATCAAGTGGGTGGGTGTGAGATCGATGAAGAGAGCCATTGAAATTGTGTGTGTGTGCAAGTCAAAGATATAGGGCGACTAGCCTACCGGAACGTTAGAGGGCACATGTCAAGTTTGTGTGTGGCAGGGAGACATGACTAGAGTGCTCGATGTATCGGTGTGTGTGGGCGGAAGGGGTGGGGGGAGGGGTAGGCAGAGGCCTAACTATAGAGGTAGAACGACCTGTATATGTGTTGAGAAGGAGAGACCCAGCTATGTCTTGAGGGAGATCGGTCGACATCCATACATAACTGAAGGACGGGAAATATGATGGGACAGAGAGAGAGAGAGGAGAGAGAGATGGAGGGAGAGGGAGGGAGAGGGGTAGAGTGCTGGATGGGTGATGGAGTTGCTTCTCGAAGATGGTGGGAGAGGCCTACTAGACAAACTGAGGGTGGAACTGCAATGTTATCAATAAGAGTGGAGATGTGTTTCTGTGTGTGCCTGTGCGTGATAGATCTGTCGGGACGCATCCATGGATGATGAAGGGGAACCATGTGTTTGGTAAGCAAACCTAACTAGATCGGTAGATCAATTGTTGTTTGTCGGAGGAAGGGAGAGACACAACTAATGAGGTAGATCGATTGACGTGTGGGTAAAAACGAGTTATAAGGACCTAGCTAGCTATATGTATAGCGAGAGATCGGTCGGTGTACATCCATTTGTTAGAGGAAAATAAGGCCCAGCGAGACGGATAGACAAAGAGAATGGAGCTAGGAGGTGGTGCGAGAGGCCCAACTACTAGCTAGATAGGGGGAGGAGTGTGCGGTGAGATCGATGAAAAGAGGGGCGAGAGTTTACACGTGTGTCTGACCGTATGAGAGACACGAGGCAAGGACACATAAAGGAGGAGATTGAAGGTGTGTGTGTATGTTGTAGGCAGGCATCGCTGGAGAGGTTTATCGATCGGTGTGTGTCGGAAAGGAGTTGTGGAGACTCTGGGAGAACGACCTAAAGAAAAAAATGAATGTGCCCGGTGGATAGAATGCCGAGGGAGGGGAGGGCGTGTCCATGCACGAGAGAAAGTTAGTGGTAGCTACAAAGGTTAGAGGATTGTGTGGGTGTAAGAGACTAACAAAGATTATAATTTGATATGAAAGTGGATTCATATATTTGAATAGGAGATCATAGTGTTTTAAACATTGCATGCATGAATATAGCGGTGATACACGTGATGTGCACATGTTATACCATAATGTGACAATGCATGGTGTTTGCAACTCACAACTAAATGCCGAACAATCTAAACCATACTATACCTCAAACAATCTCACATTTTATTTGAATTTGTGATAATGTGTGGTGTTTGCAGCTTACAACTAAATATCGAACAATCTAAAAAATACTATATATCGAACATTCTCACATTTTATTTGAATTTGTGGTAATGTGTGGTGTTTGCAACTCACATCTAAATACTTGTAGGCGTAGGGGGCGGGGCACCACACATAATGTGATAAACACATTGTACATATGAGACATGGTTTAGATTATGAAGATCTAGCTAGAGCTAGAAATGCAATGTGATTTGAAATCAAAATAAAGTGGATTCAAAAAATCTAGTTCGAGTTCATATAGTACACATAGTTCATATGTAACTCGAGACTAATCATGTGGTGTGCTATGAAGATAATACACAAACGATGGTTTAACTTGACAATAATGATGATTGTAGATCTTATTAAAACAGAGAAACGAATTCAAATGCTTTAACTTCACAACAATCATTACTGTAGATCTTATTCAAATAGAGAAACGAATTCAAATTTAGTTCATATTGGAGCGGTAGTATATACGTTTGGAATGCACTAAAACGTTCATGCACTAAATAGTAGGTTGCATGCATTATACACGTAGCGAAATATTTTAATTGAACATAACATGAATTCAAAGTTTTGAATGACATTTGTAGTGCGCATTGATTTGGTACAGTACACGTTAGGCTTGTCCAGAAATTTCAACTCGCGCCTTGTTAGCCCGAAATATTTAAGATATATCTTCGTCTCGTTGTGCTCCGACAACTCCCTCCATCTCAACCCGCGCCTTGCTATTCCGAAATTACAACGCGCGCGAAAACTCCCACCTCCTGTGAAATCCCAACACGCAAAATGCCCGTGGTACCCCTGAACCGAAAGAACCGCCTCAAATCGGTGGGGGTACTTTCGTAACTTACCCCACATTTCGGACAAGCGCGTCTCTAAGCCATGGTTCCCCACTGCCATCCCATCCGCCCACCCATTCGTACACCGAGGCCGCGAAAACCCACGACGAAACCCCACACCCTGCTCCGTCTGCCACCCAGCCGGAGCCTCTTCCCCGACGACGTCGTCCATAGCAACACCTCGACGTCCCTCATCCACCGTACAGGATGAGGATCTGTCGTCGATCTCATCATCTCGCCGGTTCAGCCACCCCGTCCTCCACCTCCAAGGAGCTGCCCCGACGTTCCCCTCGTCTTTCGCGCCACCTCCATTCCCACACAGTCGTCTTAACCTGCACCACCGGAAGAGCATCATCATCACCGTTTCCTCGGATGAAGCTGCGGCCTAATCGGCGCCACCAAAGAGGTTCTACACTAATCGCCGCATTTTCTTCTTGATTCGATCTCATGGTGCTGCCGGCGCTCGGTCCCGAGCCGACACGGCGCGGCTCCATCCACGGCGGCGTCGCCGGCCACTTCCTCCACGGCGTCGCTCCCTCGGCAGCGACGTCCACATCAGTAGGAGTTGCTGCTGCTTTAGCTCTCGCTTGCGCTGCTACTCTGCTCTTGCTCTCGTTCCCCTTCCTGGTCTGCTCTTGCTATTGCTCTTGCTCGCGCTGCTGCTCTCTCTCTTGCTCTTACTTGTGATGCTGCTCTAATTGAGCTACACTTCAGTCGACTGAATCGACTTTTGGGTCAGTCGATTTTCAGGGGGTGGGGGGGCTTGCCGGGGTGAAGGAAGAACCAGCCGCAGCGGGAGGGGGGCTCGCCGGAGAGGTACCCCACTATCTATCTTAGGGTTCAGGATGGGGGCGGTGGGTCGCTGGCGGTGGCGGGGCGGTGGCGTGGGGATCGCCGGAGAAAAAGCTCGGCACGGGGGGGCCTAGAGGGATGGCCGGGGCGGCGGCGGAACGGCGGTGGGGAGTGTTTTCGGGACGGGCGGGGCGGCGCACCGCCGGCCGAGGGCGGCGGGGGGCTGCTGTTTGGCCGGTGGTGGCTGGCGGCTCAGGGGGGTGGATGTTGAAGATGAACCGCAGTCCCTTGATTTCGTATCCAATGGCTGCAAAATCGACTGACCAGAGATGAAAAAGTCAGTCGACCGACGTGTAGCCTCACCTTGCTAGTGCGTTCAGTTTCGACAGCAAAATTTAGTTTTGATAGTTAAGTTCAGTTTCGACAGTTAAGTTCAGTTTCGACAGTTAAGTTCAGTTTCGACAGTTAAGTTCAGAGATGAGCGGCTGATGTATTTTACATCTAGCACTTTGTGGTTATGTATTTTACGTCATGTATTAGAGATGCTATTAGAATTCCACTCAGGTTAACGTTGTTCGTTGTCTCTCTTGTCCTGCTTCAGCCTCGGCGTCGTACAACTCACTGGAGCTGCTCCAACGACGAAACCCTCCATCACAGCGGAGCAGTACCTTGGGCTCCATCTTCAGACGCCTAAGATCTTCTTCCCCTCCTTCGACAGCAAAGTCAGCCGGAGCATCCTCACCGGCCAACCCAATCACGCTGAGATCGACATGGCTTCGCCAAAGAGGTTGTACACTTGTTGCATCTCTTTTTTACTCTACATGTTATATATATTGTCCACTGAGCACACGGATTTGTTCCTTTAGTGTCTCCTTGAAAGAAAAAACGTAGGAGTTTTAATTTTCACTTGTCCTCCTTTTCAAATTCCTATTCATGAAGCACAAGACTAAGAGATAGTAGCATAATAGCCTTATAACCGTACATTTTCTTGTGGTTTGACTTAATCTCACCATGCTTCTTTGCATCCTGTGATCTTCCAATTGTTGTGAATCAAACACCCAGATTGGCATAAATCCTGTGTTTTTAAATTCTCTGTTTTGCACGTGCAGTCCTATCCTATTCCTGTCTATTTCCTATCCCTGCATTGTTGGAATCCTCCAATTCAAACGAGCCCTTACAGAATTACTTCTCTTACAGATAGTTGTCAAAGAAAACCTTGCGTGGTTTGTCTCGCTCCTGCTGCGTTGTCGTCCACCCCAGCTCAGCTGCTCCAACGACAGAAGGGTCCAGCACAGCAGGGATCCGGCCTCCAGACTGTCTTTCGCCGCCTTAGATCTTCTTCCCCGCCGCTGGCAGCCATGAAAACTGCATTGCCATCATCAACCGAGTAGATGACCTCGAGGACTACACGGGTCTGCAAGAGAGGTCGCACTCTTTCGTGTCTGCTTATGTTATGCATCGCTTAATATTACATGCTACTTTATCGTCTTGTTCACCGATTAGACTCTGAGTCAGCTCCAAACTAATGGTCAAACTTGATTTTTTAAATGGTTGTGGGGTACATATCGGGGCCGCTATCAATAGTATCTATCTACTATCTGGTTAATCTCCGGTGTCTACTATGAGTTTCATGTTGGGTGGGAAACAAACAGTAAAGAAGCCATTATCTGTATTTTTTAGCTGAAGCCATTATCTGCCTGCTATTATTGTTTTTGGGTCTATCCACAGGTTGCTACCATCACTCTGGATTTCTGCATGCACTCCTTACATAATCTCACTATGTTTTATTCCTATGCATGACAGTTATTGTAAACAATGGAACTGAACATGTAGAGCAAAAGAGACGAGCCTTGCGTGGCAATAAAATTTCATGCAGACGTCGCTCCATGGTAGGCGCAAAGGCAGCCCCCCTCCACACATTTCGGATTGTAATCGAGAGGAAGATATCTGTTCTAAGGGGGAGTCCGAAGGAGAAGACAACTCCTATTTACCCCCTGAGGTCTTTGCTCTAACTTGGCATGCTGATGTTGGTTATATCATGCATATGGTGTCTTGCATTGCTTACTTTATACATCAAATATGTCATCTGCTTAGTTTAGACATCCTTTGTGCGAATGCCATCTGTTTAGTTTATTCATCGTTTATGTGAATTATGCAACGCCATCTTGATTAGCCAGGCATCATATATGTGAATTTTGCAATGCCATCCTGCTTAGCCAGTCATCTTATATGTAAATTATATCAGGCCATCCTTTTTTTGTTACATATTACATTTGTCAACAATGTTAGTACATTCAACTGCTCTTCGTGTGCATCAGCCATTTGACATGGTGATGGCAAATTCTGGAGTGAAAACAAGGTCTTCAGAGCAGACTATGCTATCTGACGAAGCGCATATCTCGCTGGTTATGGATAGCTCCTCAGAGGAGGATTCAGAGACAGATGACCAGTCCTATTCCCCCCACCCACCCACCCCCCGAGGTGTATGCTCTAACTTGGCAGGGTTATGTTGCTCATATCGTGCGTATGGTGTCTCGCATTGCTATGTCATTTGATTAGTTTAGACATGCTTTGTGAATGCCACCTGTTCAGTGTCTAATTACCATATATGTGAATTATGCATTGCCATCTTGTTGCAAGACATTATATATGTGAATTATACAATGCTATCTTGTTGCAAAGGCATTATATATGTGAATTATGCAATGCCATGTTCTTTAGCCAATCATCATGTATGTGAATTATATCATGCTATCATTTTTTGTATTATGTGTTCCATTTGTCGACAACGTTTGTATATTCAACTACTCTTCCTGTGCATCAGCCATTTGAAGCGGTGATGGAAGTATCTGGAGTGAAAACAAGGTATTCAGAGAAGACAATGCTACCTGCTGAAGCAGACATCTTGCTGGTTACAGAGAGCTCCTCAGAGGAGGATTCAGAGACTGATGACCAGTCCTATTTCCCCCCTGAGGTCTATGCTCAAACTTGGCAGGGTTATATTACCCATGTCATGCATGTTGTCTTGCATTGCTTAGTTTTTACATCATATATGGATTGCCATCTGCTTACTTGCTTACTATATAAATCATATAATTGAATTATATCATGCCATCATGTTTACATAGTACATACACATCATCTATCTGAATTATGGCATGGCAACCCATTTAATAAAGACATCATATAGTTATATCATCTCATCCTGTTTAGTGTTTACAGTCATCATATTTTGAATTATGGCATTCTATCTGTGAATGTATGTGAATTATGGCATGCCAACCTATTTAATAAACACATTATATAGTTATGTCATGTCATCCTGTTTACATAGTCTCATATTTTGAACTATGCCTTTCCATCTTTTTTAGTTAGCCATCATAATGTGAAATTGTGTCATGCTATCCTGTTTAGTTAGCCATCATATATGTGAAATTGTGTCATGCTATCCTGTTTGGTTAGACAACATAAATATGAATTATTTCATGCCCTCTTTTATTCCCCACTATCCATTGCACCTGTCTATCATACAATGTCTATACTTTCAATTACTTTTCTTGTTTATCAGCCATTTGAATTGGAGAGCGTGATGGCAGTATCTAAGGGAGTAACAACACGGTCGTCAGAAAAGATAGTGCTACCAGTTGATGCAGATAGAACCATGGTTGTACTTGCCCAAGGACCAGATCCACCACACATAACCCAGAATCTCGCACATTGTACCCCTACCCAGTTGGACAGAGAACCAGCTACACCCCTTCTAACCCCAACCCCGGCAGATAGTAACCCAGTTCCAGTTGACACAGCACCGTCTCCACCACAGAGCACCCAAACACGAGCAGTTAGTAAGGGAACTGCAGTGCCCAAAGCACGAGGACCACCACTCCGAATCCCAACTCAACGTTTAAAGGAGAAGAAGATTTGTTCTCAGGTCAGGTTCTGTAGCTATGGTTCATACTCCTTTGCTCTTGCATTACTGTATTTACTCATACCAACTATTTTCAAATTTGAAGGATGGAATTGAAACTCCAATGGCGCAACAGGTATGTTTTAAACCTATTTCTTTAACTGGTTTGCTGTTGTAACCTGCTCTATGTTGATTTCAGTTTCAATTGAATAAACAGTTATGTTCTCATGTCATGCACATTACAAGTGTTGTTATTGCTCTATAGTTACCCACACTTATATTCTGTCTATTCTGCTTTGTCTTGAACAAATATTATTTGAACTGTGTCTCTGTCTTGATTTGGCAACAAAAACTAGAATGATATAGACCATAAAGTATAGATATATGTTTGTTTCATGATGTTATCCTGTCCACTTTACTACTGAACTAATTTACCAAAATGAGTTTCATATACAACATGGTAAACATGTGATGTGTCTGCTTGTTTCTCTTTTAGAATGCGGACAAAATATTGTAGAACAGTACCGCATTATCCAATGGTAAAGGAAGTAATGCAGATAAGGTTCAAGATAGTGAGACATCCCTGTTGGTCTCCAAGAAAGCTGATAAAAACTATCTTGACGACAGTGAGGGAACCCAAAAGTCCTGTCTTGATGTAGTGTTCGAGTTACTGGCCACTACTGCTGGCACAAGCTCTTCGAACTCGCTGCCTGAATCAGTTCGTCTTCTTGAGTCTCAATTTCAAGTTGAAAGACATCGATCAGATGTGCTGCGACAGGAAGCTGAAGGACTGAGGAAGTCCCTGCAGAATTCATATGCATATTTTCTGGTGCAACAGCAAGCGCTGGAGGATTTAAGCACCAAACAAGAGAAAGTTAATAAGCTTGCTAAGCATCTTGCCAGCATTATGGGTACCCAGTATATTGTTTCTTGAGATCTTCTGAAGTGGTTTCAGTTCTGGATTTGTTTTGCTGCGGCGTTTATTTGCGCTGGTCGCCAACTTTGACAACCAGTGTATATGATATGCTGCTTTGTACCCTATATTTGCACTGGTGGCGAACTTTGATGCCCAGTGGATGTAATATGTGTAATAGCCGTGATAGCCTAGAGTTAGTTACTTGCTTATTTATTTCCTTGTTGTCTTGTTTATTTGTTTGCTTGTAGTCATTGCAGTTCTTTTTCCGCGGTTATCTAGTGGCTGCAATAACCTATTTTTTAAAACTAGGCCACAATAACCATGGGCTAATATTTACTGTAGTGACACTGGGCCTCCTACTAGCCATAGAAACAGTGGGCCTTCTACGGGCCGTAGAAACAATGGGCCTTCTGCGGGCCGTATCATCAATGGGCCTTATACGGGCCGTATGATCGATTGGCCAAACATGGGCCAAACAGACCGCATTATGGCCGTAAACGGGCTAGAGTTGGAATCGTCCGTTCATGGGCCGACCATAACGGGCCATCGTTAATAGGCCGTATTTGGTGATGCTATGAAAATGGCCCAACAGACTAACGGTCCACAAACGGGCCGACTGTAACGACGGGCTGAATTTGGCCCACAAGCAGAAAATGACAGTAATGGGCCGTAAGTAACCGAATGCTGCAAATGAGCCCAAGAATAAATGGGCCCTCAGAAAGCCGAAAGTTAACTTGGGCTGGAAACGGCCCAACGGAATAACGGGCCGTTAATGGGTATAAAGTGATACACTGTTCATTACGGGCCAGTTTCACCACGGGCCGTTAATGGGTGTAAAGTAATACACTGTTCATTACGGGCCAGTTTCAGCACGGGCCGCTAATGGGCCAAGAGTTACAAAGGGCCTCATATGGGCCGAAAGACGTCATGGGCTATACATGGGCCAGAAGTGAAAACGGGCTGGAATCATTTTGGATGGCCCAGATGACGCTACTGGGCCTAATTCGGATAGGGTGTAATGGGCCTTGGGTTAGCGGGTTGTAAATGGGCTATATGCGAACAGGCCGTTAACAGGCTTTCCATAGGTCGGCCCGCCAGCTATTGACCAAGTCAAACGGGCCGGCCTTTTCACAGGAATGGGCCACTGTTGGGTCGTGCCACGTGTCGACGTATCATAGGCGCCTTCTGTCCAGTGAGTGGATGACATCTGTCCCAACGATGAGCCGACACGTGTTTCCTCTAGCCAATGATGATTTTACACGTGGAAAATCCCCATTGGTCGGGGCTGTTAACGGGTTATCGGATCCAAAACCCGACCCGATAGCTTAACGGCGTTCCGTTACGGTGGATGCCACGTGTCGGTCACCCTTGACGAAAGCACTTCTGTGACGCGCGATTTATCGTCATGGAAGTGGACACTTCCATGATGATAATTTTGGTAATGTCATGGAACACTTCTACGACAGCACAGGTATGACTATCTTGATTCTGTCATAAATTTGTCATGGATGTACATGCATGACAAAAAACGCGACCTACTATGACAAACACGTATCATCACGGAAGTGTATTTTTTTGTAGTGGTTGGAGAAGTTGACGAGGAGCTGCGAGTCGCCCTTAACGGTGAGGCGCTTCACCCCCAGGGCAGCCGCAGCTTTCAGGCCAGCTGTGAGGCCTTCGTATTCTGCGATGTTGTTGGAGACCTTGTCGCTCTGCTGAAAGCAGAGCTGCACAGCTAGTAGAGCTTGTCCTGAGTGGGCGAGATGAGCACTGCTCCAGCCCCCGCACCCTGGTGTGTGAAGGCACCATCGAAATACATGACCCAGCCGTCAGGCGCCTCACTTCGAGGGACTGATCCTCGCTTATTTCAAGCGCCGGGGCGTCCGTCCATTCTGCCACGAAATCAGTGAGTGCGGCTCCCTTGATGACCCTAGTAGTGCTGAACTCCAACTGGAACGCCTGCAGCTCGATGTTCCACTCAGCGACCCTTCCGGCAGAATTGGGGCTCTTGAGCACTCTCTCCAATGGGTAGGCTGGGATGACCTTGATGGCGTGGCCCTGGAAGTAGTGCCGCAACTTACGCGAGGCCACCAAGAGCGCGAGCAAGAGCTTCTGAGGCATGTGATATCATGCCATTGCATCTCGCAACACCGTGCTGACGAAATACACCAGGTGCTCGACGAGGGCTGGTGTGCTGATGAGGATCGTGTCTTGCGGAAGTTGAGGCGTCTCCTAAGGTAGTGGAGCCCCTAAAGCTTGATCGCTTCCCGGGGTTTCGGCGGTGTCGTCCTGCTGAGCTTGATCCTCTGCTGATGCTGCTACGGCCCTTGCGGCACCTTCCTGATCTTGCATCGTCTTAGCTGGTGGGGTAGCTCGGCGCGACACGCCTTTGGCTTGGTGCTCTTCCCGAACCGCCACTAGAGCCGCGCTAGCGGAGTATGGGGTGGTGGCAAGATAAAGCACCAGGGGCTCGAGAGGCCGTGGCGCCACCATCACTAGAGGGCTGGTCATGTATCTCTTGAGGTCTTGAAATGCTCGGTCGGCCTCCGGGGTCCACTCGAATGAGCCCTTCTTCTTCATCACCTTGAAGAAGGGTAGGACGCGCTCTCCCAGCTTGGAAATGAAGCGCCCCAACACAGTCACCCGACCAGCCAGCTTCTGCATTTCCTTGAGGGTTTGCGGTGGGCTCATGTCTTCAATGGCCTTTGACCTTCTCTGGGTTGGCCTCGATCCCCCTGTGAGACACAAGGAAGCCCAGCAGCTTGCCGGAAGGGACGCCAAACACGCACTTCTCCGGGTTGAGTCGCAAGGCCACCTGGCGGACGCTTTTGAAGGTTTCTTCCAGGTCCTGGATTAAGGTCCTCGCTTCTCGAGACTTCACCATGATGCCGTCAACGTTGGCTTCAGCGTTTCTCCCGAGCTGCCGGCCCAAGGCGATGTGCATGAGTTGCTGGAAGGTTGCGCCTGCGTTGCGCAGCCCGAAAGGCATGCAAGTGTAGCAGTACACCCCACACAGGGTCAAGAAGGCTGTCTTCTCCACATCTTCTACTACCATCTTGATCTGGTGATACCCTGAGAACGCATCCAGGAAGCACAGCAGGTCGCACTCGGCGGTGGAGTCGACAATCTGGTCGATGCGTGGAAGCGGGAACGGATCTTGGGGGCAGGCCTTGTTGAGGTTGGTGAAGTCGATGCACATCCGCTCCTTTCCGCCTTTCTTGGGGTTTGCCAGCCACTCGGGGTATCGAACCTCGCGAATGACATCCGCCGCCTCCAACTTGCGGGTTTCTTGGACGATGAAAGCTTGCTTCTCCGTGGACTGCCGCCTCGCCCTCTGCTTCACGGGGCGTACGTTGGGGCACACCTTCAGGTGGTGCTCTATCACCCCTCTCGGGACCCCTACTAGCTGGTCGGGCTCCCAAGCGAACACCTCCTTGTTTGCACGCAGAAACTTCACCAGCGCCTCCTCCTGGTCAGGCTCGAGGTTGGCGCCTATGGTAAAGGTCGCCCCCGAGGATCCGTCTTCCTCGACTGGCACTTGCTTGGTTTCCGCCTTGTCTTGAGTGAAAAACTGCTTCCTTGGTGTCCCTAACTACTGTGAGGACGCCCTTGCTCCCGGGCATCTTCATGAGGTTGTAGGCCGGATGGGTTGCCGCCATGAACTGAGCCAGGGCCAGGTACCCGAGGATGGCGTTGTACGGGAGGCTGATGTTGGCGATGTCGAAGTCGACCAGCTCGGTGCGGCAATTGTCGCGTGTGCCGAAGGTTACGGGGAGGCGGATCCGCCCCAGGGAGTGGGCGGAGCCTCCACCAACCCCTGAGAAAGGCTTGCTAGGGCGGAGCCGCTCGAGTGGTACGTGTAGAAGGTTGAAGGCCTCAGCCAAGAGCACGTTGAGGCCGGCGCCGCCATCGATGAGCGTCTTGGTGACGGACATGTTGCAGATGGTGGGCGTGCAAAGCATTGGGAGCACGCCTGTGCCGACGGTAGAGAGGGGGTGATCCCTTGTGTCGAAGGTGAGGTCGGCCTCGGGCGCGGCCCAGCCCGGCGGAGCCCCCGAGCGCTTGGAAGCGGCACCATTCTGGTGAAGGAACGGCTTGATATGGCGATCCGAAGGCGGTGCTTGCGAGCCGCCTAGGAGGGCCGCGACCGCGTGATGCGCCGGTGCCGCGTAGCACGCAGTGAAGAGGCCGTGCAGCTCCTCCCAAGATGCCATCATGGATCCGGGGAGGTTGAGCAGCCAAGCGCGCGGTGCGCTAGTGAGGGCCATGGGAAGCCAGTTGGCCATGACCTTGTCGTCGCCCCCGGCCTCGAGGACGGCCTCCTCGTACGCCAGCAAGAAAGCTGTCAGGTCCGTCGCACCGTCATAGCGCGGCGGCATCTCCGGCTTGAACTTGGGCGGCCACTGCACCTGCCGTAGGGCGGGGGCCAAGGCTCGGAGCCCCCTGGCCCCGTCGTCGGCATCAGTCATCGGAGCCAGGAGCGAGACGCCTGCCATGAGGGCGAAGCGCGGTGGTGGCGGAGCACGGTTCGACGGAGGAAAGCTACGGCGCACCCCTACCTGGCGCGCCAAATGTCGGATCTCGGGTTCCGGCAAAACCCTCAAGGTTCGAACACTGGAGTGCGCACAAAGATCCACTACAAAAAAATACACTTCTATGATGATACGTGTTTGCCACAGTAGGTCACGTTTTCTGTCATGCATGTACATCCATGACAAATTTGTGATAGAATCAAGATAGTCATACCTGTGCTGTCGTAGAAGTGTTCCATGACATTACCAAAATTATCATCACGGAAGTGTCCACTTCCATGACGATAAATCGCGCGTCACAGAAGTGCTTTCATCAAGGGTGACCGACACGTGGCATCCACCGTAACGGAACGCCATTAAGCTATCGGGTCCGGTTTTGGATCCGATAACCCGTTAACAGCCCCGACCAATGGGGATTTTCCACCTGTAAAATCACCATTGGCTGGAGGAAACACGTGTCGGCTCACCGTTGGGACAGATGTCATCCACTCATTGGACCCAAAGCGCCTATGATACATCGACACGTGGCACGGCCCAACAGAGGCCCATTCCTGTGAAAAGGCCGGCCCGTTTGACTTGGTCAAAAGGTGGCGGGCCGGCCCACGGCAAGCCTGTTAACGGCCTGTTCGCATATAGCCCATTTACAGCCCGCTAACCCAGGGCCCGTTTACGGCCTATCCGAATTAGGCCCAGTAGCGTCATCTGGGCCGTCCAATATAATTCCGGCCCATTTTAACTTCCGGCCCATGTATGGACCATGACGCCTTTCGGCCCATATGAGGCCCTTATTACTCTCGGCCATTAACGGCCCGTGGTAAAACTGGCCCGTAATGAACAGTGTATCACTTTATACCCATTAACGGCCCATTAATCCATTGGGCCGTTTGCAGCCCATGTTATCTTTCGGACTTCTCAGGGCCCATTTATTCTTGGGCTCATTTCCAGCATTTGTTTACTTACGGCCCGTTACTGCCATTTTCTGCTTGTGGGCCAAATTCAGCCCGTGGTTACAGTCGGCCCGTTTGTGGCCCGTTAATACGTTGGACCGTTTTCATAGCGTCATCAAAATACGGCCGATTAACGACGGCCCGTTATGGTCGGCCCATGAACGGACGATTTCAACTCTAGCCCATTTACGGCCATAATGTGGTCTATTATCGGCCCATGTTTGGCCAACCGATCATAAGCCCGCAGAAGGCCCATTGATGATACAGCCCATAGAAGGCCCACTGTGTCTACGGCCCGTATAAGGCCCGTTGTTTCTATGCCACGTAGAAGGCCCATTGTTTCTACGGCCCTTAGAAGGCCCATTGTTTCTATGGCCCGTAGGAGGCCCATGTTAACTACAGCCGGTGGGCATCAAAGTTCGCCACCGGTGCAAATATAGGGAACACCCTACACTATAAAATGGCTTGCTGTTTTCTTCAGCCGGTGGCTGCATGTTAAGAACAAATTTTGTATCGCACCAAAACAAATTACAACTATAAAACAAAAGGAAGGTTGGCATATAATTTAACAGTCTAGCAGATAAATGCACCACCAGAAGTTCAGAAGCTCAGTTCATTTGACCTGACTGTTACGATTTCATGCTGTATTGTCCGATGGAGCACCATAACCTTCGCCTTCAGTTCTCCTAGGCTCCTGAACAACATAGCAAATGTCTGATTGTCTGGTTTCAAAACCATGCATATCTTGACAACATCGAACAATGTCTCTCCTTGTTTCACAAAGGGTCTCTGTTAGGGAATGGACTTGTGTCTGGAGCGCAGATACAACATTGTTTTGAGCTTGCATATCTTGATCATGAGGCAGTTTGGACGAGATTGCCTTAACAACCAAGCCAGTATTACGCAGGAATGTGCTTTTGGCACTGTTAGTGGACATGTATTGACCCACTGCAGCAAGAGCTGACATTGCGGTTATAGTTGCCTCGCCACCTTCAGAAGGTGGCGGTTCCACCATTTTTTCCATAGCTCGCTGAAAAGTTGTGGTTTTACATTAGTAGTACCAGAACAGAAGATATTAAGGAGGCAGCAAAACCAAACAAAATAGCTTTGTTCTATATACAGAACTTATTCTGGTGAACCCATGTAAAATAATAGTTGTATTTTATTGCAAAGTACATAATAAAACCAGGTTCCAAACATATGACCATGTACCATCACTAATGTATTGTCTATTTCTTCACATTGTATTGAGGGCTAAGGATAAAGAGACGAAGTTTATAATACAGTAAGCATAGTATGACATCATTCATATCACAAAACAACTGAGAACAGACAAACAGGTAATTGTAACGTTGTGTGGGCAAGTCCAGCACGGAACTAGATTACAGGTCAAGATCAAAGGAACATCACTCCTCTCTTTTAAACCTTGTAAGGTGCAATGATACGCTAAGACAATTGTGTATAAAAATGAAAAGAGTAATAGACATTGGCTGCAAACCGCAGTTCAAGGCACAAGTCAGAGTAAGTAGTAGTTAAAAGGCATGAGGATTAAGGACTTACAACAGCGGCTTTGACTGGTGTAGTCATGCCCTTCTTCTTGCTAGTGTGACAGTCCTTGAAGATTTCCACGGCATTTGGTTCAGGTACTTTTTGGTCCTTGCGGGCTTTCTTCTGCATTTGGAACAAGTCAATATAGATATGATAATATGGTACAGCGAAAAGAGTGAAACAGCAGCTAATTACAAGAGCCTCGCAGTGTGCAATATAGCTACGAGATCCTGTCGTCTGTTGGAATTTCACTTTCGTACGGTTGGCCTTGTTCTTTGAATAGTTCACCTACAAGAAGATAGATTTGTGTGGCACATGCGTAAATAGGACTTCAACATGTGATCTGATGACATATATATATAATGTATCTGATACTTCGGATCAGACCATTGTTTAACGTGGCCTCTCCAGTCTTCATCAGATATATTTTCCACTGCAGATGTTTGGGCAAGTTCACTGTTAGCCTTGCCTTCAAAGTGAGTTTTCCTCAAGTTATACCGATACTGTCGCAGAGTAGACTTGAAAACATGGGTGCAAGCTTGTTTGGTTGCATCATCTTGGCTATCCAACTTGAACCTCATCTATTGAAAATTATGGGAGTCTCATTATCAGCAACCTAGAGAGTATTGGACAGAGCAAGACGATATTACTAGTTTCCATACATAACCATACTTATAGATAAATGGTCGAGGAAGGTGTTGAACTGGGTTTCGTCTTTGTCATTCCTGTACTGAATCCATGTTGGGAGGATACGTACATGACACCTAACAGCAACCGCTGCCTCTGATACTAACTTGGCTGACTCTGTAGCATCACGTGGCCTTTTTGAACCTGCCTCAAAACAGATCTCCATTATTCCTCCTCTAGATTTAGTTAACCTATTGAGCATTATCCCTGATGTTTGTTTCCTCTTGCGCCTAGGTGCTAGTCCAACAACAAACATAGGAAGTGTTAGTGTACATCAAACTGTGAGACTACATATAAAGAAGCATGCAACTGTAACTTGACTCTAGCAACTACCTTCTTGCTGTTGAAAGCTCACAAAGTTCATCTGATCTTGCCAAATCATCTTGTGTCAAGAGTGCTTCGGAAGTAGTGTCAGGTGGCAAGGGAGCTTGGGAACGTGCTGCTAGCTGAGTTGACCAACGAGTAAATCGTGCAGCTGATGGTATTGTGGAAGGTGTTGCAACAACTAGGGTTGTCTCTGCTTGTTTGGTGGCAGCTATTTGTTTCTGTTTGGCTTGTTCTGCAGCTCGTGTAGCACGGGATACCCTGTCGATACAATTTTCCGCTGGACTTTGACCTTCTATTGCACCATCAGTACCAGCAGAATCTGCAGGATTGTTCCGCTTCCCTTTCCTTGTCGTTCTGTCTTTCTTCCTCTTTCACTGTGCCATGTTAAGTCAAGCCGACAAGAAAAACGAATAACAATTTAGTTCTTCAGAACAAATGTACTTTGATGTAAGAACATGGTGTGATAGACAGATATTGTATGTTCTAGAAACAGGAACACGTTTCTTAGTCACAAGTATAATGTGTAAAGTAAGCAGATGAAATTCAACAAAATTAGAAGCAATACAAGCTAGACATCATACATAACATGCAACCACATATAACAGTGCCAAGTTAGAGGGAGCACCTGCGGTGGTGCACTAGGGGAGACGTGCTCATCACCAACACAGCTACGTTGAGTGTCTATGCATGTGTTGTCTTGGAAATCATCTTGGGGGTGGAGGAGTAGAATCTGTAGAGGCCCTCCATTTGGAAGGAGCACCTTCATCCGCTGCCTTGCTAACTTCCTTCTGCTTTATTGATTTTGAATTGTCAAGTAAAACCGACAAGAAAAAGCAATAAAATTCACTCTTCAGAACTCACTCGTGCATGATACTGACAATCACTACTTTGATGTAAGGCAAACACATGATTCCGGATGGAATAATACGAAAAACAGGACGGCATGGCATATTCACAACTGTTTGTGTAAACTAAGCAGAAACCATTTCACCAAATAAGAAGCAATGCAAGCTAGACACCACGTGAAAGATGCAACCAATATGACTCTGCCAAGTTAAAAGTGTCCCATCATAAATGGCATTTCAACAAATTAGAAGCAGCGCATGCTATAAATCATATCAAAGATGCAACTAATATCACACTGCATATACTGAAGGTGTCTCGTCATATTGATTTATGCAGGATACAAAAAACAATAGTTTTATGTGAGGACATGCTTAATAGACAGATGTACTATGTACTAAATACAGGAAGGCATGTCACATTAACAAGTATAATGTATAAGCTAAGCAGAATAGCACATGCAGTTTAACCAGATTGGAATAATTACAATCTAGACACCATATGCAACATGCAACCACATATCACGCTGCCAAGTTAGAGCAAGCACCTGCGATGCTAGTGTAGGGGAAATGCGGTAATCAACTACAGACCTACGTTCACTATCTTCATCTAGCCTTGTTGTTTCTTGAGAATCATGTCGGGAGGTTGACGTTGCATTCTTTAAATGAGGAGTAATCCACTTGCCTGACTGCCTCATCATAAGTGATTGATGAGGGATACACAAGAACATTATTTTGATGTAAGAACATGGTTAATACACAGATGTACTAGTATGTACCAAAAACAGAAAGGCATGTCATATTCAAAGGTATAATGTGTAAGCTAAGCAGATGCAATTTAACCAAATTGGGAGCAATACAAGCTAGACATCCGGCTGGAGTGGTGAGCATGATCATCTAGGACCTGAGAGCCTGGTGGGAGGTGGGCTACTTCGCCACCATCGCGGCTTTTTAGTTGGCTTCCAGGTGATGCCTCTCTTTGCTGGGCTTATCACTGGCTCGGCCAGTGCCCTGACTAGCTATTTGTCTTCTGGTGCTCACGGGATGGTGGTTCATGTAAAAAATATCTTTCCTTATCTTAATAAAGACCGACTTAGGCCTTTCGAATACAAGCTAGACACCATATGGAACATGCAACCACATATGACACCGCGAAGTTAAAGCAAGCACCTGGGATGGTGGTTCATTGCGAGCGAGGTCATCAACTCCAGAGCTACGTTTACCGTCTCCATCTGCTGACACTGCACCTATTATAAGGCTGAAACGTGTCTGGCCTATCCGCGTACGACACTGGAGCGACTTCTCTCTTTTCTTTTTTGCTTCTCTCATAGCAGCAAAGTCTGAAATACCCTTGCACAAAAACACAATAGTGAGAGTATGGGTGAAGTGTGTGCAGAACTAGTGCACTGTAAAAGTAGCATATAGCAGGTGGCTGAAAAATAAATGACAGGAGACATATGATAGCTCTACAACATTGCATGGCAAACAAAATTAGATTCTACTCCGTATGATTTTGTAATATATGAGCACAGGAAATGCAGGTACTCCTCCAACACACCACCACATGTGGTCATATCAAGATAACAGTCGACTGAAAATAAATAGGTCAGTCGATTTTTTAATGAACCGTCCGATCTATAAGGAACGGGCAGATGGCCTTCGTGTACCTCCCGCCAGTCACTATTGACGATCTTTCTTGAACCGCCAGCGACCACCGGCCCAGACCCTTGCCTCCGCCGCCCCGCCCTCCCCTCGACCTCACACCATCGCCGCGCTTGGCAGCGCCCCCAGGCCATCCCTTTAATCCCGACCGACCTCTAGATCGGGCGCCAGTAGCTCTAGGCCCCACATGCCCCTAAGATAAACACCGAGGCGCTGCTTCCCCGGCGTAATAGGCGGACTAGCGAATGCTTCCGTTAATTGGGAATCAACTGACCAGGAATTGAAATTCAGGGGGGCGACGGACCTCTAGCTAAGGTGAAATAGTATATGAGGAGAAACCTTCTGCATCGCGAGTTACTAGGAACATCTAGTATCAAGAAGAAGCGGTCAACTAGTGTCTTCTGTGGGATGAATACCGTGCAATCAGACACGTAAGATTTGCACGAATAAGGGAAGAGGAGTACCATTTTCGGTTGCCGGTGTGGTCGCCTCCACATGTCACGCCGATCTTCTTCTTTTTGCCGAGGAAACCAATGTTCTGGAGGGTGCAGGCTTGGACGAACCCATGGCCAAATTGTTGACTTTGTTGCCGTGGCCGTATGTCGGCGGAGGGGAAGCAGATCCGAGGCAGCGAAGGACGGCGTAGCAGGAACAGCTCCGGTCCGGTGGAGGGTGGCGAAGTTGGAGCGGCAGCGGTGAGGCGTAGGACGGCGTGGTTGAACTGGCTCGGGTACGGATGGCTCGGCCTCGGCTTCAACTACTAGCCGTAGAGGGCGTTGTGGTTGAGGTTGCGGTGGACGACGACGTCGGGGTATCGGCTCCGGCGTGATGGAGGAGGGCGGCGGTTTATGGGTGGAATGGAGTGGCGGACGGAGGACGCCGGGGTTTCGCGGCTGGTGGAGAGGTAGTTTTTGCGCCCACAGAGTACGAATGGGGAATCGGACGGGTGGGCGGGGGGGAGGGGGAGAACCATGTTTCGGTCTGGGACGCGCTTGTTTTTGGCTTTTTTGAACAGAAGATGGGACGCGCTTGTTTGAAATTTGGGGAAAGTACAAACTTTGCCCCCCTCTTAAATTTCGGACCTACTGCGGGTCGGGGGTAGGATGGTAATCCCAGGTGTCCCAAATAGTGGGCGGGAGCGATTTCGGCCGCGTGCATGTGTGCTTAGGCGGCCATTGTGTATGAATGTTTTTCGGAGGCGGTTGTGTGGCGTCTAGATGAAGCTACAAACCCACCTCGGTTTAGACCTTTGGACATCGGGCCGGTAGGTTTCACGGGTCGGAGTTATTAGAAAAGTAATTTCCTTGTACTACCAAACATTGGTCTCATGCGGTTTTCGGCGAGTAGAGGCTCTTTTGGCTCTTCGTTCGAAATTTTGAAACACAAGCATTCACGTTTAGAGTACTCTTGAACTTTGAGGATTGACCTAAATAGACAACGTTAAATTTGACCTTGTATGTTTGAAAACCTCATTAAATTATCCACTTCTTTTTGAAATTTTGACACTTGAAAATCCTATAACTACGATTATTTTGGAATGGAGGAGCTAAATTAGAATCTATTTTGTACACGACTACATATGCTATTATGTACAAAATCAGAGCAAATATTGGTGCCCCCATAATTTAGGTATGATTTACAAATGCCATGATATCAAATTCAAATAATTGAATGGACTTCATGTTGAATTCGATTTTTTAAAACCACCTTAAGTTTAATTCAAATGTATGCTAGTTCATAGGTAGCTATTTATAATGTTCATTGTGTAACTTTCGTATGTATAATGTGCTTTACACACACAACATGAACTATACTCACGTTTATATTCGATTGCTAAAGCGATGCATTGTCTGGAGTTCAAAATACTAACTATGTGGATCAATTGTGTTGAATAATAACATAGACATGCTCAAATTCGATAGAATCTAGATGTCTGATGGATCAATGACCGTTCCTTACGCGAATTGCAAATATCATGATCCCATCCTAATATTTGGATACAATTTATATATTTAATCAATGTGTACAACAGTCTTGTACGTGTAGTTTCACTCTCCATCGGTGGTCTCTCACACATGCTCACACACTCTCTCCCGAGGTGTCTTTCTCGCACACATGCTCTCGATATAACCCTCCCTCCCTCTCGTAACCATTTACGACTGTTTTCACTAACCTTTATCACAAGCACTCTTCCTCTCGCAAGCATACACACGCACAATACCCATCGACCCTTTCTATATACATAGACCTGCCTACGTGTCTCCTGTACGCACATTATCTTTAGGCCTGTCTCTCATGCATTGTCTCACACCTCTCTTCCTAATCGATGAGTATGATTCTAGCAGAGCATTCTGTAGGATACCCCTTAAAGTTAGGTTGGATGAATAGTAATATCATAGATAAAGGGGTTACCTTAGTCTGAGAACCTAGGGTTACAAATCCTAGCTGGCTTTGTCAGTGGACATAGAGTCCTTCACAATTATGCTTTCTTTGTCTTGTACGACTAGTCATCCATGGGTCTCCCTAAATGCGTCACGGGCCGACCAATGTGGCGTAGGACGGAACCGAATGAAGGGCCTCACCTCGACCCACCGGACCTCACGCGGTGACACACCCTCTGCCCCCATGTCTCGTTATCTTCTCACACCCACACATACCAACACAGACACCACACACACAAAAAAATATTCTCCTGGTGCCTCTATCCACTCCCCCCTTGCATATACACAATCAAGGGAATCTCTCGCCGTGACGTCATATTCGTCTCTCTCTCTAGACCACTCTCATTTCTCGTGCTATCTCTCCCACGCCCCCCCCTGTCGGCCCCTCTATCCATGCCTCTCTCGAATACGTAATACACACACACACACCTCTCTAGGCCCTGCCAAATGCATCAACTACACATTCACACATGTTACATCACGTGCCACATTGATCTAAAAAGCCCTCTCTTCATGTTTATTTCGCATAAAACATCCCTTTTGAATAAAGTGTGGCCAAAAAATATATTTTAGAATTTCTACATATATACAACATTACAAAGTTATATGGAGGAGTATGAACGCTTGCATTGCATGGTGCCCACAATGATATTTATTCCACACTGTGAATTTGTATATTTTTATACTATATATAAAGTTAGTCATAATAAAGAGAAACGAAGAGCATCTCTCTCCATCGCATACCCCCCCCCCTCTACGCCCCTTTCACGTACGCACACAAACTATCTCCAGGTCCTCTAAAAGTAAGCCCCCAGCACATTCACGCATGTTTCATCTTTCTCTCGCGATATATACAGTGACGATCATTGTATTTGAAGCGAAAGCATGATACGTACATTGGACTTCAGAATCCACTCATTACGGTATGTTTTATGGTTATTATACAGTCACGGGCTCGCCGTACAACTCTGTATTTGCTCAAGACACGACTAGTTGACCAGTTAAATGCTCCACGTGGCACCTCTAGTGTTGCATCACATTATCTCACTACCATCGGGCCCACCTGTCGGCTTGTATCTACTCTACATCTACACTCTTATAAAATACTAGCAAGATGCCCATGCGTTGCACGGAACATCAAGATGCATTTGTATGAGTAGTTTATCTTGTGGGAGAAAAGGATGAACAAGGGAAGGCCTTATTTGCAAGTGTGGATAGGGGTGTGGGTATCTTTTTGCAAAATTGCCATAGTTTCCTTCCTATCCGTCAGATATAGATCGGACGGCCTATATTGCAGGATGGCAGGCACACGATCATCACCGACTATGCTTTTTATAAGAGTAGGGATAAAATACACTCTTATAAAAAAACAGAGTTGGTGATGATGGTGTGCCTGCCATCCTGCAATATAGGCCGTCCGATTATATCTGACGGATAGGAAAGAAACTATGACAATTTTGCAAAAAGGTACCCACACACCTCTCCACATTTGCAAATAAGGCCTTCCCTCGTTCATCCTTTTCTCTCACAAGATAAACTAGTCATACAAATGCATCTTGATGTTACGTGCAACGCACGGGCATCTTGCTAGTAAGAATGAAAACAAACGACAAAAAAATATTGGACGGTGGTTCGAAGTCATGGCCGCGGGCACAGCGGACAAGGTGGCCTTGTATTGGTATGCCGAGCCGTCTGTTTTAACACACAGGAGCTGGTGTGGTGATTATACACACATGCACGCATGCACACGAACTGCATGCACGCATCACTCACACAAACACATGCACCCGCGCACGCACGCAACACTCACACGTACACACACAGCCACGCACGCACGCAACACTCACACGCACGCATGCATGCACACACCAGTACACCACACGACCAACACACACTCTCACGCCCAAGTGCTCAACCTACACGTGCATGCGCACACATCAGGCCCTGACAGACACATACACAACTAGGTGATTCCCGCGCACGGGGTGGAGTCTTGTCGCGCCTGCGTAAATTTGTGTTTATCTGACCTTTTCCCTATGCGAACTGACAGGTGGGACCCACAAGGAACGTGGTCAATTTAACTAGTCAACATGGTGCCACGCAGACTATTTGGCTGGTCAACAGAGTGCAATCCGATGCTGAACCGTGAGCAAGTGACCATATAATCACCGCAAAACGTATATAGTGACCGTAATCAGCTTATTCTGAAGTTCGCTGAACATATTACGCTTTTCTCACTGTAGGCCCTCCAAAACTACATCTCTACACGTTCTCGCATGTTACATCTAACAACTATGCAATACAGCACTACTACTACACTCTAACACAATAAATCATATGTGTTTTTAGTTTTACTAGATTTCATATTGTTACTTAATTATTCAGTTTGCATACATTAAAATTGCCTTTGAAATGTATGGCCAGTATCATATACCGTGCGGGAAAAATCCCGCCCTTTCCTGTTTAATCGGGTTTGTATCGATGGATTGTGCGAAACAACAAAACTATAGTACTATATACAGTACAAGTGACAGTTCACTGGGCCATCGTGTCGTGTACTCCTCCATCGTAAGAGTGGAGCGCTCGCTTTCATAAGTCTTCTAGTCCCTTTCGCCGACATGTGGGGCATCAAGCTACCGGGTCCATGTGCCATACCGGAATACAGTGCAGAGCAGCTGGGGTGAAGCACCCAGTCATGGTGCCGGCGTAGTAATGAGCAATGAGGCGTCAAATCACAAAGTTGCACCTTTCCCGCAGTTAAGTTGGAGGGACGAAGTAATAATGCTAAAAAAAGAAGTTGGAGGGACGAAGCAACCATCATTTCACTCATTGCTGAATCCGCTTCTCCCTCATCTTCTTCAAGTTAACCACGTGTTGCTTCTGCCATTGTTCTGCCTCATGTGGGAAGCAGATCGGCTTGGTAAAGCATTGACACGTGGGACCGCATGTTAGCAAACCGCTAGGACAATGTCCTCTAAACATAAGAAACCTCCCCCTCCATCTGCGCGGCAAAATCACCTCCTTTTTACTAATCTTGATTCTATAATTTTTTAGATTAATATAATTGAGATTTGTATAGATAGCACACAGGAGCAAAACCAAGTGGTACGGTTAAGGGCATCCACAATGTGTAGCCAAATGTGAAAATAGCTTTTGGCATCGTGGGAACCATTGTGGACGGTGTTGCCAAAGCCAAAAGGATGGAACCGAAGCTCCCCAATTGATTGATTGAAGGAATAGAAAAATGCAACGTCTCTCCTCTTTCTCCCGTGCTTGGACGCATGTACAGTATAGAGGACAGAATCTACTCCCCTGTCCCTTCTATCACAAATCACAAAGCAGTGAGGCGTCAAATCACAAAGCACGGACGAAGCAACCATCATTTCACTCTTCGCTGACTCCGCTACTCCATCGTCTTCTTCGAGGAACCATCTCACCGCACTAAGCTGGACGGACAACGCTATTGTGTACGAGTAGTACTAGTACATTTACGCGTCCTTTGGTTCAACGGACTTCCTGGATGCAAATAAGGCGGTTATCTCGGCTTGCAGGCGGCACTTGCGAACGACTTACCGTGGTATCCCTCAATGGTGTTCTCCGTCGAACGCACTTCACCAAACCACAACGTTCGAGATATCGTCGACGTCACCGCAATGGGGAAGGAAGTCAAATATAGTTACTACCTCCATTTTTTTGTACACAAGGCTAGTATATCAAAATTACAATTTGCAAAAGGCCACTAACACTAATCGAGGTAAAATTGATGGGGTTTGCCTCGTACTAGCAACCAAGGACATTAATATCCCCTGCATGCATGCGGAAGTGAGAAGGTTGGTTTGCATGGCGCTACATTAATCAAGCGATGAGGAGTGAGATGGTTAGCTCTTTGGGCTTTGGAGAAAAAATGCGCATTAATTGACACGTGAAACGAGGATTTGTATCGATTAATCCCGCGAAGGAAAACCCCGCCTTTCTTTTTTAACACTAGTACTCCTAGTATGTAGTACTACGTACTTATCCTGTTCGGGTCTAGGCCAAGCATTGCCATACTTCGCCACACATTTTTGCCAAGCTTGCCTAAAGTTTTCAAAATGAAAAGGAGGTACACTTGCGCACGGCTGTCGCGGTCGCACAGCACCCTCACACGGTCGCTCCTGCACGCCGCGGTCGCACCGCACCCTCACATGCACAGTCGCTCCTGCACGCCGCAAAACCAACCAAGGGAACACACCCTCACTGACACGTGTTGTCGCATGTGAACAAACCAAACTCAGCCATCCTACCGCTGACACATAATTTTCATTCATAGAGTATGTTTATCCAACTGCATGTTGGGGAGTATCCATACGGCCCGTGCGGTGGTCTGTCGGGGAAGAAGAAGAGGTGAGGAAGAAGGGTTAGGAGACGTAGGATATTCATCCAACCGCCTGAAATGGTAGACTGACCCAAGTCAGGCGACTTGCATAACAATATATGTTTTTACACAGCAAAAGATCAATAAAAACAACAACATAAAGAAAAACTATCACTGCTCGCGGAATGAGATGGCCTCGTCGTCTTTGGCTGCCGGCACGAACCAGCCGTAGCTGCCGACGTGTGTTTCCGCACCGTGGTTGTCCTCGGCCTCCAACTACTCGTTCATGCGGAGCGTGCGGGCGCTCTGCACGGACGAGAGCACCGCCCGGTTCAAGTCGAGGACGTTCGGTTCCGCCTGCTGGAGGGCCTCGATGAGAGCGGCATCCGCGCGCTCCGCGTCGAGTTGAGCCTCTGCCGCCCGGTTCAAGTCCAGGACATCCGGTTCTGCCTGCAGGAGGGCCTCGATGGCAGCGGCATCCGCGTGCTCCGCCTCAAGTTGAGCCTCCGCCGCCCGGTTCACATCCACGACATCCGGTTCCGCCTGCAGGAGAGCCTCGATGGCAGCGGCATGCGCGCGCTCCGCGTCGAGTTGAGCCTCTGCCTCTCGGTCCTCCTTTAGTATCGCCAGGTTGAACCGTTGGTCCGCCTGCACCATGGGGGACTCGGACGCCGGCACGAAGTCGACGTCCATCGTCTCATACCCATCGGGGGCCTTCTGCGCCGCGACCTCTGCCATGAACATTGGATCGGCTTCCTCCTCCTCGTAGCTTGGCTCCAGAGAACTCGGCGATTGGCCCGCCGCAAAGCGAGCTTGGGAATGGAGGTCTCTGGCACCGACCGCCGCCGCGATTTCTGCGCGGCGCTCCGGCGTCAGCATCTTGTAGTACGTGATCTTGCGGCGCACCATGGCTTTCCGGCGAACTAGGGGACACTTGATGCAGGCTAGGGGATCGAAAGGTGGGCGAAGGGGCTGGAGATTAGGTGTGGTTTTAGGGCAGTGGCTGGCGTAGGCCGAGCAGCGAAGGTTCTAGTGTGAGTAGTGGTTCTGGTGACGACCGGTCAATCGGTTTTGACTGTACATCGCTCTTGTCGCGTTCGCGTTGCAACCCGGCACGCTAGACCCTCCATGTTTCTCACCGAATGGAACGCGCTTCCTCTTGCGTTTTCGCTCGCTTGTGGGACCGCAGTTGAGAGCAAACCAATGTCCCTCCCCCTCCCCCGCCCGCGTCATTTTTTATGCGGAGTAAATAAAAATAGAGGGAGTATACTACGGATGAGGATCCCCTGACGTGGCCGAACCCATTGAGTAACTGACATGCGGGGCCTAGCAAGCATGGGGTCCTCCAGTAAGTGACCGAAAGGGAGGGTAAGGCAGGGATACGTATGTGAAAGGAGCTTCCAATGATATAATTTTCACATTATACATCTCATGTACTATTAATCTTGTCAATAGTCAAATGCGGTTTTGAAAAACGCATTAGAGCATGGTTAATAATATAGCCAGTCGATGGCTATAAGGAACTGCCATGTCATCTATAGCCATCATCTATGATATGCACTCATACAGTAGTGTGGGCTATAAGGTTGGCTATTTCCCGCAAAAAAATTATAAGGTTGGCTATTGTATTAGTACTTTTTTCCATCTCCTCTCCATCTCTTTATTCATATTTATTGTACGTATTTAACTAGGAATGCGTATATAGCTAGGCTCTTGCATGAGAGCTCGCTCCCCTTACTTTTTCACATCTCTCTCCTCCACATAGGCCCTATATAAATGGAAGGAGGGAGTACAACTATGAGCACTGCATACTCTAGTACAGATGTTGTCAGTACTCCACTAGTACTATTGGACAGGGAGCTTAAAAAGGTTACTATTGGACTGGCTATACGTGGCGAAATCCTAGTAGGAAGAGCATGCGCGAGAACAAGCACATTCACGTGGTTGAAAACAAATTGGAAACCATCTCGAGTACAAATCTAGGAGTACGTACGAATCTAACAATATTGATTGGGCGTTGTTGAATGTTGATACTTTTTTATCAAAGTAGAGATACTTTGACTACACATAAAACTTATATGTAAACTAGAAAGGATAGGAGGGAGTATATTGTACGTTCAAAAACGAAATGAACATTGAATACCCTTTATATATGATTTGCGGATGCTATGATCACCGGTTCAAAATTTTGAATCCGCCTTAGGTATCACACATGCCCCCACTCATTCTCTCTCGATTTCATCTCAGGGTCTGGAGATCGATTGAAAGAGGACTAGGGTGGGTACAATACGTTCGTTTCATTTATGAACGTACAATATACTCCCTCTGATCCCCACTGACCCCCCCCCCCCCCCGCGGGTCATTTCTATCATAGAAACAAACCAAACCTTTATCTCCTTGCACGACACGCAATTGATCTCTGAACATCAATCGATCTCGTCAACATGTGTCGGGGCATGAACCGAATGGGATGTCAAAACTAAGACGCAAAGCGACACGGAGGCAAAGTGAAACTTCAAAAGAACCGTCTGTTTGTATGCATGTCGGACAAATTACAAATAAACATTGGAAATACAAGCATGGTCTAGGCCCACATGCGAATGATACTCGGCGGAATGTTCAAATGAGGCATGCAGGAGGATGGACTCGGCCGGATGGCGACATGATCGATGGAGAAGAGGGTTGTCTCGCTTGAACGGCCCATGATTATACTTGAACGGCTCAAATAAACAATAAGCAAACGCCACATCATTATACTTGAACGGCTCAAATAAACAATAAGTTGTCTCGCTTGGCCTACATAGTGAAAGGCCTAATGCGCAACGCAGAGCACTGACGCTCGAATATGGCCGGGAAAATAGGGAAACCGACATGTGGAGCACACCTATCGGGACGACGTAGCGCAAACTAGTCCAATGGAGGAGCTGGCCCACGACCTCCTCGCCACCGGCAACCATTCATGTGGGTCGTGGGGGCCAACAACGTGGCGCAGCTCCAGCACCGCCTCTAGACACGCCGACCGCGGTGAGCGACACGCTCATCGTCGCTAGACACGGTCGGTTTCAGAGTGCCGAGGGTGGCGTTAGTGCCGTGGCACGACCAACACTATGTTTGGTTTGTGCCCAAGGTTGCCCCATCAAAGCATTGGGTAGCCAAAATTTTGGTTAAGGTTTTGGTTGCCCATGATTTGGCCGACATCGGCAAGAAAAATGAACTAGAGTTGGCTAGAGTTCATTGGCATGTCAAACAAATGGCAACCATCCAAACAAAGACCAATCTTTGGGTCATGACCAAAATTTTGGTAAGGTGCACTTTGGCCACAATCCAAACACACCCCAACACCCGGCTCGTCGAGGATGCACGGGGCACCGGGACGTGTCCGCGGAGTGGTGTAGCACGGCCAACTGCATCCTCAGGACCTGAGACCATGCCGGGTCGTCTTGCTTTTTCAATGACATGCGTCGATCGCATGTGAGCAAAGGGCATCTCCAACGTTGCCACGACCGCAGTTGACTACCCTGGCACACCAAAAACCCTCGTCCCTCGCACCGTCGCGCGGTGCGTTCCCAGCCGGCGCAAGCTGCCCGCATTCATGCCGTCCGTCCGCATGCCGTCGTTAAGAGGCTCGGTGCCCGAGGAACCAACTCCGATGACTTAATGACGCACCAGGACGCTTGGCCTCACCGGAATGCGCTACTTAAAGCGGCAACGCCCAGCTAACCTCCACACCATAGCGCATCGTCCTCCTACCTAGCACCACATCCGCCATGACCGCAAGCGCGAACGCTCTGCAGGAGAGCTTGTCTTCGGGGATGGAGCTCGAGGTCGCCGCCCTCGCTCAAGTCGCCGCACAAGCGGTGGCCACGCTGGCGGCCGACGACGGGAGCACCGTCAGCCACGCGTCCTACTTGCCGCCGTCCAACGTCCGGCACCGCCGAGGTCGGGGACTCCTCCGAGGATGAGTAGGGCATGGGAGGCGGCAGGGCATGCTGTGAAAACTGGTCGTTCCGTCTCCCGTGTTCTACTTTTCCTCGCCGGAGACCGCACCTTCACTTCACGGGTCTTGAACCCCGCCCCCGTACATGGAGATCGCAGATGGAGGACGCCGGTCGCCGCCGTAGAATAGGTTTAGGGTCGGGTTTCTTTTATTTTTCTGTCCTATAAAAGTTCGAAATGTAATGAAAATCTGTTGTGTTTGCATTAATCTCGGCCGGTGTATATGAACTTTCACAATAATATAGTATATTGTAGGAGTACTAGCAAGATGCCCGTGCGTTGCACGGAAGATCAAGATCTTGTGGGAGAAAAGGATGAACGAGGGAAGGCCTTATCTGCACATGCACATTCACGCATTTCACATTTTTCTACATCTATGGGAACCTACGAAAGGGTTAACGTAAATTGCCTCTCTCTCTCCTCCCCTGATTTTCATGGTGGTGGGCCCCTCCCTCCCCCCAATCTACAATCAACAGCTCACACGTTTCACATTATGTTAATTACGTAATTGGGACTACATAGGTGTACCATTACACATCCTAAAAAACCCAACTAAGCCAACCTCCTAGCATATCGCGCGGGAAAAGACCCGGCCACGCCGTTTTAGTCGGGATTACCAGATTACTAGTAGTAGTATCGATGGATCGCGTGAAGCAACAAGTTTTTTTGAGGGGGCGAAGCACCTAGTTTAAAAGGAAAAAAAGGTGGTACACTCACAGCAGCCCTGTCGCGGTCGCATTGCACCCCACACACGTTCGGTCCTGCACACGGCTCACGCAAACGGAACGCGCTTCGGCTTGCCTCTTCACTAACACGTGGGACTGCACTTGGAGAAACCGACCATGCGCCAAACTCCCCCCGCCCACCGCGCGAAAATTCCCCCCCCCCCCACCCAAAAATTCCCCCCAAATCCTAGATTCAACCGCCCTTCGGCCAACTAGCCAATAATATTCCCCAAACCCCCCTCCCCCCGCCCCCCTCCACTCCATTCGCTTTGCCAAAGCCGCCCTCCCCGCCACGCCGATATGTCGGCGCCGCGGTTCGTCGAGGGGACGCATGGCGATCCTCTCGCTCCCACAGTACGCTCTCGTAGACTGCCGTCCTCTAGCCGCACCGCCACCGCTGGCGACGTTCTTGTGGAGGCGCACGGCGGTCAGCGCCACCACCGCTGGCGACGTCGTGTGGAGACGCACGGCGGTCAGCTTCTCCCATGGTACGCGCATTCTAGACTGAGGCCCCGTGCATGTCGGTGTAGCGCTGAATGTTAGCTGATAGACGCTGTTAATCTCACTGTTTGCCGAAGTAGTTTACAGTCAATATGCTCTGCTTAAGAACTCCTTGCCCTGTTCTGCACTCAATCTGCTTAGCTGAGATAGCATGCCAAGGCCGATTAGTTGCTAAAATATCCTGCCATATATTTATTGTGACGTAGATTGCCATGGTCTAGTAGCCAATCTGTTAGGTGAAATAGCTCTACACCGTTTTATACTCGATCTTTGTTGCTGCGATGGCCTTCGATAGTTTGATGGCTGTGTGCTCGGCCTCATTGACTTCTGAAACAGCCTGCCATAATTTAGCACTCAAATTTGTTTGCTGAATTAGCTTTACATATATTTTGTTACTTAGATCTGCTCGTCCAAATATCTTGCCATAGCTTTAGACATCGACCTAGGTATTTTCTTCTAGACGTCATAAAAAAGCATATATGTTTTTCCTGTAATATCTAGTAGAAGAACTAATTTGTATGTCTAACAGATGGACAGGACTTGGATAACTTCTGCTCGAAGATTCTCCGCTGCATATGTCGAGGGGGTTGAAAACTTCATGAACTTTATCAGAGCTGAGTACGGTGGTCCGAAATCAGATGTGCTCTGCCCGTGTAGCAGTTGTATGAATTCAGTTACAAGACCCCAGTCAACTGTGCAAAATCATCTACACTTGTATGGGATGTCGGTCACATATACTAGGTGGGTTCATCATGGTGAAGCTGTGAACGTCAATGTTATTGACTACGTGGAAGCAGCAGATCACCATCTTGATTTGCCTAATGCTCAGGTGGAAGAGGAGGAGGAGGAGGTGGTGGCGGAGCCAGTGAGTTTGACCAACATTGAAATAATGCTACGAAATGCTCGTGCATTCCGTGAACTTTCACCTGCAGAAGAAAAACGATGGGCCCGCATGTTGGAACAATGCAACGTGGTTGTCACCCCAGGAAATAAGCTGTCAGTATTCTCAGCTATGGTCACCTTTCTTCAGGTGAAGACATCTGAGCGGATGACCAACAAATCAGTCGATGCGATGTTGGCTGCTTTCCGCAAAGCTTTCCCAGATGCGTCTGAGCTGCCACACACCTACAGTAAAATGAAGAATTTCCTTCGTGCAGTTGGAATTGGATATGATATGGTCCATGTTTGTAAGAATAATTGTGTTCTGTTCCGGAAGGATTATGCCAACTTAAGTGAATGCCCGGAATGCAAATCATCAAGATGGAAAGATGGCGATGTTGTGAAGAGGATTCCTCATAATGTTCTGAGACATTTTCCAATTACACCAAGATTGCAGAGGTTTTTTCATGATGCTAAAACAAGAGAGGATGTACTGTGGCATTCTAGGAACCAGGAGTACAGAGATCAGAATGTAATGAACCATCCATCACATGGTAGTGAGTGGAAAAGCTTCAATCAGAAGCATGAAAAGTTTGCTGCTGACCCGAGAAACATTAGACTTGGCTTAGCTTCAGATGGATTTAACCCATTTGGCCACCAGAGCGCCACATATAGCATGTGGCCAGTGCTTGTTATCCCTTACAACATGCCTCCAAATGTCTGCACCAAAGAATCAAACTACATGATGGCCTTGCTCATCCCAGGTCCAAAAAGTCCTGGAATGGATTTTGATTTGTTCATGGAGCATCTTGTGGAGGAACTTCAACAGCTATGGAGGGGTGTTCTCACTCGAGACCTGTATAGCAGCCCACCAGCTGATTTCTTTCTGCGTGTTGTTATAATTTGGTGCATCCATGATTAACCGGCTTTGGGCACTATGTCAGGGCGAACGACACATGGTTACAATGCATGTGTTCGCTGTGACAGGAATCCGCTGTCATACGCAATACTTAGCAAGATATGTTACATTGGACACCGCCATTTCCTTGCCAAGGACAAGCCGCATCCTAGAAAATACCAAAGACATGTGTTCAATGCAAAGCATGAAAACCATGATGCGCCAAAGAGGCTCACCGCCGATGAGTTGCAAGTGGAA
Organism: Aegilops tauschii subsp. strangulata; assembly: GCF_002575655.3. Taxonomy (NCBI): domain Eukaryota; kingdom Viridiplantae; phylum Streptophyta; class Magnoliopsida; order Poales; family Poaceae; genus Aegilops; species Aegilops tauschii. The sequence continues at coordinate 424,707,243 of NC_053036.3, read as the reverse complement.
TTAGAGAAGGTCGGGCATATTACACCAGGAAACCATCCTGATAATGGTAGCGGGAAAAGGAAGTGTGGCAGGGCAGAAGAGAGATTATTGTTTACCCGCAGGTCCACTTTGTGGGCTTGGAGTATTGGAAAGATTTGGGTCTGCGGCATAATCTTGATGTGATGCACATCAAGAAAAATATATGTGACAGCATTATCGGCACACTTCTTAATATTGAAGGTAAGACGAAAAATACCTTAAAATCTAGGATTGATTTGACACACCTGGGTATCAGACAGGATTTGCAGGTGCAAGATGAAGGTAAACCACGGGATATGCACCAGCTGTGTACGTCTTGGACAAGGTAAAAAGAAAAGAATTCTGCGAGGTCCTGTCACGTGTGAGATTCCCACATGGATTTGCTTCCAACCCTGAAAGGAGAGTCAGTGCAGATGGAAACAAGGTACAAGGGTTGAAAACTCATGACTGCCACGTCCTACTTCAAAGGGTTTTACCTGTTATCCTTAGAGGATTGGGCCGCCCTGACTTATACAGAGCAGTTGTAGAGTTGGGACAATTCTTCAGGGAACTCTGCAGTAGAAATATCAGGATAGATGCTTTGGAGCATCTTAGAGACAAGATACCAACTATCCTATGCGACCTTGAGAAGATATATCCTCCAGCCTTCTTTGATGTGATGGTGCATTTGGCTGTTCATCTACCTGATGAGGCACTACTTAGAGGTCCAGTACAATATGGCTAGATGTACCCTATTGAAAGGCGGCTAGGCACTTTCAAGGGCTATGTTAGGAACAGAGCTAGACCCGAGGGTTCCATTGCAGAGGCCTACATTGCTACAGAAGCGTTGACATTCTGCTCAAAATACATTGAAACAGCTGATCAGCTTAGCAAAGACGTGGATGAAGACAATCCCGGGCTCAATGTTTTTGATTATTCTGTTCGAGTTACAGGGAAGAGTCGACAAGAGTACAAACCTAAAGATTTGGACAAAATGGTTTGGTATGTGTTGAATAACTGTCCTGAGATACTACCTTATATCAAGTAAGTGCTAAGTACTGCAGCTTATACATCGTAATCTACTAAACTTGCAGCACATTCTTATATATTTAGATGTTTGACGCGATCACTATGTTGTGCAGCATCTACAAAAAGGAGTTACTTCCGCAAAATCCAAGAAACATTGACAAACTGGTTATGGCAGGATTTGCGAAATAGTTCAAGAGCCATGTAAGCTTTTGAATTGCACTGTCAGTTTTTTAATATATTGAGTACATAAGATGATCAGCTTGTCTATTTTCTAACCATAGGTTAAGAAGATGCGGGAGGATGGGTAGGCAGTTGATGATGCCCTTTACTCACTAGCAATGGGTCCTGATACTCGGGTAAGACATTATAAATCTTGCGTTGTTGGAGATGTGCGCTACAACACCCTTGCACGAGACGAAGGCAGGAAGACACAAAACAGTGCCATCATGAGCACGGATACGTATGACAAAGAGATAACTGAAATCTATGCTAACATAACAGACATTGTTCAGTTGCAGTATATCTCTAGTTTCGAGGATCATCGGTGTGTGGTTCTGTTGTGCTGTCGTTGGTATAACATGTTTTCCAGGATCGCGATACCCAGAGCTGATGATTATTTCAAATCCATCAATGTCAAGGCGGCGTACCAGACCAACGAGCCTTTTATTTTGGCAAATCAAGCAACACAGATATTTTTCTTGGAAGACACATTTGCACATAGTGATGACTGGAGAGTAGTGCAAAGGTTTGAGCAGAGGAATTCGTTTAATGAAGTTGCACAACAAGATGATGCTTACACTGCTCCTGATGTACAAGATAACACAGATGTTCCTAATATCTTTGAGAACCATCACGTCACTGACGCCGGCGAAAAGATTGCCTGTCGTGCTGTGGACATACAAGAGTCGATCAAGAAGAAGCCAACGTTTGAGGACATTGAGGACGAAGAAGAAGATGACACCATGGGGAATTACGATTCAGACTGATACACATGGCGAAGATGTTGACGCTGCTGCTGCGGATGATGATTACATTGCTTTTGTCGTATTTGCCTGTCAGAAGATGTTTTTTTATCTACTATGTGAAATTGTGTTTGCTATGACAACTGAAACCTGATGAACATGTTGTTTAGTATTTTCCTGTGAGAACATCACTTGTTATGTATGCTGATTTGTGTTTGGTGATTGTATGACGACTAAAACATGATGACATTGTTGTTTAGTTGTACTCATATTTGGCTGTGAAACTTGAATTTGATAACATAGTTTGCTGTTGGACTGCAATTTGCTCGACGTCTTTGAATGAGAACAAAGCTGACCCGACACGTCCTCTGCTAATTTATTTATTTATTACCAAAAGGGCCTCTGCTATTTATTTATTTATGAGCAAAAGGGGATACCCCCTGATTTCTGTTAATAGAAATCATTAGATGTTCACAACACTACGCCCAGCCTGCTACACAGGTTTCATTCATTACTAGTTTCAGCAAAGTGCTCATGTCATAGCCACTGAATACATCAAAGAGTGCTACATACACTGCAAATAAAGAGACAATCATCCTACAGAGCACATCAATTTTGCCCATTATCTTCACAAGCACTTTCATCTCCTCATTGCTGTCAAGGCCGTTCAGCAGCTGTTGCTTGGCCATGATCAGAGGAACTGCATCTTTAACCTTCTACTCTGCATCTTCCTCTTCTGCCGTTCCTTCAGTTACTTGTCCAACACCCAACCTGCTGGTATTGGGATTCCTTGGCTAACCAAATAATCAGCGTAGTTGCACTCCCCCACATCAGCAACTTCCCAAAAATACAAATCACACGAATCTTCCCTTTTCTGCACGAATCAAATTGGAAGATCATCAACCAAACTATTAAAAAAATCAGCACCTGAAAGCAGCAGAACAACACTTAAACATATTATTACCCCATGATTCGGGCATTTGTAGAAGACTCGGCCAGGGTTGAGGATTGTGGTTGAGACGCGACGGATGACTGTGTGATTTGCAGCAGTGGCACCACACCAACGGCAGTGGGTTGCGATGAGCAACCGGCTGCGGTGCGCGTGCCGGCAGGGGTGTGATGAGACCCACAGGCGATGGTACGGGTGGCGACTTGGCGCATATTTGGTTGTTGCCTGCTGAAGAGCAGGTGGATGAGCAGCCAGCGGACATGGTTGCTGCGGCCAGAGCTTCTGATGCTAGGCAGAGTAAGTAGAGAAGAGGAGAAGTGAACGTTGGATATGTCAGTTTCATTACTTGCAGAGTAGCATAGCACCATATATAGTCATAGTCTAGGTTTGGATTCGAACCAGCTATAGGAGCACGTCTCTCTTTTTTCTAAAACTCAGCAACGTCTCTTTACTGGTACACTAGCTTGTTCTATACGCCTTCTCAAGTCTTTGATTCCTCCACCTGACATCTGGGACCCGCCGGAAGGGCCTCTGTATTTCGCGAAAAAAACCTGCCCCCGCTGACAGGTCGGACCCACCAGCTATCTTCGCACGCAAGGAAGTGCCTCATTATTACGCACAAAAAAATGAATACTCCCCCTGCCAGTTGGAACCCAGCATCGTGGGAGGCTGACTTGTGGGCCTACCAAGTTGACGGTGATGGAGGGCTTTGTCAACTTAGTCAATATGAACGATTCTAGCTCCAGTTACCGTACGATGTTCATCCAACGGCAGTAGTGCTTCTTCAACCTCTGGTCTTCTTGCTCCAGCCGCCCAAACCAGCGCCGGTCGTGCCGCGTGCTCCTGCCTCCTGTGGCCGGCTGTGATGCCGCGGAGGCCTTACCACCCCCTACTACTCCCACCGCTGGCCAGGGCATCCCTCTACTCACCCACACCCCCTGTTATTCTGCAGCGATGGCAGCCTCACACCGCAGCAGAACCAGTGAACCCTCGTACTCCTCTCCGCGTGGGCATCCACTGCCGCGTCTTCCCCGGCTCCGCGTCGTCCCCTTCCTAGGCCTCGCCGTCGTCCACCGCCTTGGTGCTCTCGGCGCGGCGTGGTCAACGACCGACTTCCATCGGAAGAGTACTGTACATGGAGAGGCTGACAGCTGGGTCCACGGCCACAGCCCAGTTTTTTTGTGATTTGCCAAGTAAGTCGCTTTGTCAGGCCTGTTGGGCTGCAAATCTTTCAAGACGAGGAGAGCTTCATTCGGCTGCCCGAGAAAATGGCCTATCAGTAATGAGAAATGGGTTGTACATTTTTAAAACACATCAAACCGGCAATTAGTTTCAAATTTCTTTTTTTCATTTCGAGATTTTAAATTGCATTGATTTTTATGCGTGGACAATTTGTTGGATTTTATATTGATATACATTTATTTTTAAAATCAGTTTGAATGTGACTCGAAATTTCGGGATTAAAAACAGTTCGGACCGCACCGAAATATGCAAAATTTCGTATAATTTTTTAACCGTGGCCACAATATGGACTGTAATGCTAACAAAAAGAATACGGGCTTCAAAAAAACCTTAAGAATTAGCAAATGGGCTATAAATTATTAGAAATAATGGTAGATGGGTTGTATGATGTTTTCCACAGATTTGAGGCTTTCCTAAAAAAAGGTTGACGCACAAGCAGTGACTGTTGGACGTCCATCCAACGGCCGTCGTGCTTCTTCAATCTCTGCTCTTCCAGCTCCAGCCGCTCAAACAAGCGCCGGCGGGACTGCCTGCAATCTCCTCCCCGCGGCCGGTTGTGCTACTGCGCAGGCCTCACCGCCCCACCATACTCCCATCGCTGGCCTAGCCATCCCTCTACTCACCCACACCTGCTGTTATTCTCCGGCGACGGCAGACGAACCAGTAAACCCTTGTACAGTCGTACTCCCCTCCGCGTGGGAAACAACTACCGAGTCTTCCCTGCCTCCGTGTCATTCCCTTCCTAGGCCCCGCCGTCGTCCACCGCCCTGGTGCTCTCGACGCAGCCTGGTCAACGCGGTCAACGACTGACATGCATCTGAAGTGGACTGTACGTGGAGAGGCTGACAGCTAGGTCCACGGCCGCATGCAAGGAAATGCCTCCTTATTACGCACAAAATAATGATTCCTCCACCTAACATCTGGGACCCACCGAAAGGGCCTCTGTATTTCACGAAAAAAACATTACCGCCGCTGACTGCTTGGACCCACCAGCTATATCTTCGCATGCAAGGAAGTGCCTCTTTATTACGCACAAAAAAATGAATACTCCCCCTGCTAACTAGGACCTAGTATAGTGGCAGTCTGACTTGTGGGCCTACTAAGTTGACGGGGACGGAGGGCTTTGTCAACTTAGTCAATATGCACGATTCTAGCTCCAGTGACCGTACGATGTCCATCCAACGGCCGTAGTGCTTCTTCAACCTCTGGTCTTCTTGCTCCAGCCGCCCAAACCAGCGCCAGTCGTGCCTCATGCTCCTGCCTCCCGTGGCCGGCTGCGATGCGGCGGAGGCCTCACCGCCCCCTACTACTCCCACCGTTGGCCATGCCATCCCTCTACTCACCCACACCCCCTGTTATTCTGCGGCGACGGCAGCCTCACACCGCAGCGAACCAGTGAACCCTCATACTCCTCTACGCGTGGGCATCCACTGCCGCGTCTTCCCCGGCTCCGCGTCGTCCCCTTCCTAGGCCTCGCCATCGTCCACCGCCTGGTGCTCTCGGCGCGGCGTGGTCAACGTGGTCAAGGAACGGCTTCCATCGGACGTGGACTTTACGTGGAGAGGCTGACAGCTGGGTCGACGGCCGCAGCAAGGAAGTGCCTCCTTATTACACGCAAAATAATTATTCCTCCACCTGACAGTGGGGACCCACCGAACGGGCCACCGTATTTCGCGAAAAAAACGTTTCCCCTGACTGCTGGGACCCACCAGCTACATCTTCGCACGCAAGGAAGTGCGTCCGGGCAAAAAAAAAACGATTCGCCCCCCTGACTGCTGGGACCCACCAGCTACATCTTCGCACGCAAGGAAGTGCCTAACAGTCGGGACCCACCTGGTCGAAGCATACGTAGCGTTGTCATTCTGGTCGCGAACGTGTATGTACATACTGGTCGATGTTGAGGCGCGCACGTGTCGTAGTTGAGGCGCGCACGTAGCATGTACACGTACATACAGCGACCAGGGTGCAAGAAAGTAAATACGGCCACGTACGTACATACAGGCAGGGTCTCGAACGCCTACTCGCGCGTACGTACGGCCAGGGCTCGTGTACATGGCTGGGTCGGAACGGAGAAACAGCGTCGTCGTCGCTGTCGGTGTCAAAACCGGCGGATCTCGGGTAGGGGGTCCCGAACTGTGCGTCTAAGGCGGATGGTAACAGGAGGCGGGGGACACAATGTTTACCCAGGTTTGGGTCCTCTCGATGGAGGTAATACCCTACTTCCTGCTTGATTGATCTTGATGATATGAGTATTACAAGAGTTGATCTACCACGAGATCGTAGAGGCTAAACCCTAGAAGTTAGCCTATGATTATGATTGTTGTTGTCCTACGGACTAAACCCTCCGGTTTATATAGACACCGGAGGGGGCTAGGGTTACGCAAAGTTGGTTACAAGGGAGGAGATCTACATATCTGTATTGCCAAGCTTGCCTTCCATGCAAAGGAGAGTCCCACCCGAACACGGGATGAAGTCTTCAATCTTGTATCTTCATAGTCCAACAGTCCGGGCAAAGTATATAGTCCGGCAGTCTGAGGACCCCCTAATCCAGGACTCCCTCAGTAGCCCCTGAACCATGCTTCAATGACGACGAGTCAGGCGCACAGATTGTCTTCGGCATTGCAAGGCGGGTTCCTCCACCGAATACTCCATAGAAGATTTTGAACACTAGGATCGTGTCCGGCTCTGCAAAACAATTTCCACATACCACCGTAGAGAGTATAATATTCCACAAATCTGATCTGCTGACAACTTTCATAGCGTGACACCACGCCATGGCCCGGTCATTATTCGAACCATTTTTCTCAACCAGCTACTGTACATATTGCGAGGCGGTTTTCTTGGCACGTCTTGTCGAAGCAGAGATCGCGTCCCCTTATCACGGGATTCTCATCAATACGGGTATGGGTAACCCAACCGCGCCATTAATCACGGCGCTTGGGGAATAAGCGAGTTTACCAGGCAAGTGGGGAGGCGCTGCCGCCTTTATAAGGGGATAAGGACTCCCTTTCGCACCCACGCTTCCTTCTTCCCGATCCATTCCCCGTCGCTCGAGCTCCAGCGCCCGAGCATTCATCTTCTCCGCCCACAAAGGCTTTCCGAAAATGTCCGGATCCGGAGCAGGAGGCAAGTGGATGGCCTCTACCGTCCAGGAGAAGGATATCAAAAAGCTTCGGGAGGCCGGGTACCTGGCCAAGAAAATAGCCACAGTCTCCCAACGGCGGGACAGATTGTCCCTACTCCGGAACTCCACGAGAGGGTTGTATTCCTCCCTCATTTTGTCCGCGGGCTAGGGTTTCCCCTCCACCCGTTCGTTCGCGGCATCATGTATTATTACGGGATCGATTTTCATGATCTATCCCCCGATTCCTTCCTCAACATCTCGACATTCATCGTCGTGTGCGAGGCTTTTCTCCGCATCTCGCCACACTTCGGCTTATGGCTGAAGATCTTTAATGTGAAGCCCAAGGTAGTGAGCGCTAGCACGCTGAGTGCGGGGTGCTATGGTGAGCAGGATGCCCAACGTCACATGGCCGACACATACTTTCAATGATTCCGTCAAAGAGTGGCAACAGCAGTGGTTTTACATCACTGAGCCGCGCGGCACGGAATGGGCCGCCGCTCCCGAGTTCCGATCCGGAGCCCCTCTGCGGCTTACGTCCTGGCCTAAGAAGGGCCTGAACTAGTCTTCATCCGACGAACTGTCGGTGCTCCAGACGCGCGTTAAGGATATGGAAGACAAGAACATCGAACTTGTCAATGTAGTCCAGGTGATGTTAGTTCGCCGGATCCTGCCTTGTTAACACCGGACTTGCAATCTATGGGAATTCGATCCTGCCAAGCACCAGAACCTGCGAGAGCTCTTTGGCTCCTCGCACAAAGACATTTGGAAGGTGCTTTTCAAGTCCAGCAAATCATGGCCGGACTCGGCCGAGGACCGCGGGTACCAACTGTCCCGCCCTGCAAGCTCGGTAAGTTATTATACGTTTTATCCGCATAACCCAAGGGAAATGCTTAATGTGTTTTCCTCAACTCCCTTAGGGCTGGACGAAGAAAGCGGGACGAATCCACTGTCCGGCCCCGCTGCCCGAAGAACCGGCCGGCGCACTTCTGACGGAGATGCTGGTCCCGGCGCCATACAAGGCGCCGAAGAAGAAGACCGAGAAGGAGGCCAAAAAGACCCGGGGCGACCTTCGTCGCCGCGGCACTTCGGACACAATATCTGAAGGCTCCAACGCTCGTTCTGCCTCCAAGGAGGACAAGGAGGAGGAGGAAGACGAATCCCCAGCGGGGAAAAAAAAGAAGAGGGCGGCCTCCATACACTTGGAGCCGAGTTGCCTAAAAGGGGAAAGGTTCCTCTTCCGGAAGAGCCCATCGCCGCCGCCGACAGCAGCCCGACGTGGGATCCCAGGGCCCAGCCCCTGGTGAACTCGTGAGTATAAAACCCGAACACATTTATGCGTCCAGTCTCATCATGGCGTCATATTTTGACCTGAGCCATATTTTTTGTAGTCCGGCGAGGTCCCACACTGAGCAACCCTCATCAGAGGATTTGCTGAGCTCGGATGCTATGGAGAGCGGGACGCCCCCGAAGGCCCCTTCCCCGAAACATGTGGATAACACCGAGGCTTCATCCCAGAAGGACCCCGGCCAAGGAGGGGAGGAAGAGATCGTGAAAGCGGCAGCAGGAGGTCAAACTTCAGGGGCCGGAGACATGGGGGAGAGGATTCCCATGGGAGTCGTTGGCGGGAGCCATCTTGAGTTCGGCTCCCAGCCGGACGCAATTCCGGAGACCAATACGGCTCCAGAATCAAGCAGGCGGCCTCCCTCAGCTGGGGGCGCGTGCCTGTTCCACCGGCAATCTCTGTCCAACCAGAGGTGCTGGATGCTTTGTTGGCGGCGCTGAAGAGCGCCTCCATCGTTGATGAACATCGTGCCCTTATGGGTGCGGTGATTGAGAAGATTCAGTCTGCTGAGAGTGGACTGAATGAAGCCTGCATCAGCCTTATAAGAGGCTTTGAGGTATGTTTTATGAGGTTTCGAAGAATGTCATGGTATGGATAGTAGCCCCTGAGACACTGTTCGGTGAAAGAAAGAACCGGACAGAGGATCAATTTTTATGTTTCGCAGGAAGACTCATTTGGTGACATCTATCTCTCTTTTATAAGCAGGCGTCTGCAGCGGCTGCTGCCTCTCATACTGCGGAGGTCTCTGGACTGAATCAAAGTCTGGAGCGGACCAAAGAAGAACTTGGCCAGTTGAAAAGGCAGTTGGAAAATAAGCAAGGTATGCGCAAGCCTTGTTCGCGTTTGGTGCGAACGAATTTCTAGTATGATAAAATATGTTCCATGATTTTCTCTAGGGACGATGACCGAAGTCGAGGCTCTTAAGAGGGCTGTGGCCGAGGCCGAAGAAAAGGCAGCCGCAGAGCAGGCTCTTCGTGAGAAACACGAGGCCAGGGTTATTGAAGCCGAGCAGAAGCTTCAAGAGGCCGTTAAGAAATGCGAGACCTTGGAGCAGAGTTTAACGGAGAAAGAATCCGAACTCACCAGGGCTCATCAGGCGGCGCGCGATGCCCAGGGAGAAACCCAAGGCGCCCTGCAGGAGATCCAAGAGGCGAGGAAGATCGCAGCGGGTAAGGCTCTTTTTCCATGTAAATCAAAAATCTGAGGAGAAAATCATGTTTCTAATTTTGATTTCGGATTTCTCCAGGGGTGTTTACGGAACTGCCCCGCAGCATATCGGATGCCGCCCAATTCTACCGAGCCGAAGAAAGGAACACTGCGGATAAGCTCTTCTGGTCACAGTATCTGGCACCGAATTATCTGGTGCCTTTCGTCGACCAACTGAAACAGCTGATCGAACTGCATAGGGCGGCCGAACTAGCCATGAAGGATTTGATTATCCGTCTATGGCCCGCCGAGCCGATTCCAAGCAGCTACTTCGGGCTCGTGAAGCGGCTTGTGAGTGCCTGCCCTCGACTTGACTTCATCAAGCGGCCGGTCTGTATAGAGGGTGCGCGAATGGCCTTCGAAGATGGATGCTGAAAAGCTGATGACCGAGGGACCGCCAGAGGGGAAGGAGCACCGCAAGCCCGAATTATATTATGAAAGTGTCCTGAAAGGATCCTGCCTTGCGGCGGAGCAATGCACCAAGGACATTATATTCCCATGAATACAATCATGTTGTCCTTTGTAATGTTGAATAAGGTCATTTCAATTATTTATTGCCTGTTATATATAAGTTTATCCTCCTGCGCGGCCGTTTTATATATTAATCCTGAGAGTTGGCCAGCCGTCGGCTTCTGCCCCCATGTAGGAAGTACGGGGGTGTTCGGGATAAACCTGATCACTCTTTATCCCAGTTTTGGGTCCTTCGAAGGAGGTGTTCAGCGCAACGAACCAGGCAATCGTACTATAGGGCTTTATCACTCTCACTTAGCCATAGGAGCTTTAGGAAGGTAGGCGCAGCCCCTGGTGTTCGGAAGACCGCACGAGGGGCTCTTATAAGCAACTGATTGAAAGAAAAACCGATCCATCGCACGCTGCATTGGTTATGGCATTATGCGGGAGAAATCCTTAAAGATTTTATGACCTCTCGAACAGCTGACCAGCTCTCGCCGTATCATGACAGTCAGTTTTTGGCTTTCTCTACTAAGGTGCTCGTCCGGAAGAACCGGGACACAATCGCAGTAGTTCTCCCTGTGCCGCCTTAGCCGATATAGCGGAACGTAAGGCAGCAAAACATGGGAGCCGGGCAAACCCAACATTTGACCCAAGACATGATTCAGAGCTGATGCATATAATGCTATAAGTTCGGGGTGCCGAACTTCCATGAAGGTGTTCGGACTTTATTGCCGTATTATGGGTAAAACGAAGCCCCTGGCATATTTAAGGCATATCACAATGTACGGATGCCACTTGACAAAAGAATTTCAATAAGAAATATTAGCAGATAAGCGTCGTATAAATCCACATATTGTATTTGAATAGTACATCGATGCGTATGAGTACAGGTAATGTGATAAAAAGGAAATATGACTGTGGAACCTGCTGAGACCAGGGGGAAGAAGCTGTGTGCGGATCCGAAATATAGTTGGACGGTCATCGCGGGGAATATCTAAGGATTCCCTTGCGCGTTCGAGCTGCTTCCATATCGCCAGTCCTGGTCTGCACAAAGTTGAACCTGCAAGGAAAATGTAAGAAATGCTTGTGTGCCGCAGAGCGGTTGAGCCGCGGTATGTGGCCCGTCCTGGCCTTCGCCGGGGTGTTTTTAATTGAGCTCTGGACGAGCCTTTTTATTCTGCCGCGAAGCAGTTCGGAGTCCTTTGGCGGTGTCTGGGAGCCTGGCCGTCGACTCGAGGTCCGATTGAAAGGTGCCACTCGTTGCTTCTGCTGTTAAAGCAGCGGTATACTCTTTGGTACCAAGGGAAAGTTCGGCCTTGCCATTAACCATGATGACGCCGCGTGGACCGGGCATCTTGAGCTTGTGGTAGGCATAATGTGGCACCGCGTTGAATCGAGCGAACGCGGTTCGTTGGAGCAGTGCCTGATAATCACTGCGAAAGGGGACGATGTCGAAGATTAACTCTTCAGCACGGTAATTGTCTGGTGATCCGAAGACTACCTTAAGGGCGATGGAGCCTGTACAGCTAGCCTCCACACCTGGTATAATACCTCTGAAGGTGGTTTTAGTGGGTTTGATTACCGAATGATCGATGCCCATCTTGCGCACTGTGTCCTGGTAAAGCAGGTTTAGACTGTTGCCTCCGTCCATAAGGACTCGTGTGAGGTGGAACCCGTCAATTATTGGGTCGAGGACTAGTGCAGCTGGATTGCCCTGATTGGTGTTAACCAGACGATCCGTGCGGTTGAAGGTGATCGGCCTGAGTTTATAATGTGGGACGACTGGTTCCGTTAAGTCGATATCCCTAAGGGTGCGCATCCGGTCCGGGTTGGGAGTGTGGGTGCCATTTACCACGTTCACCCTTTGGATTTGCGGAGGAAATTTCTTTTGCCCTCCTATACTCGGTGGTCTGGGCTCCTCATCGCCATCATCGCTTTGAGACCCCTTATCCTTGTTTTTGGCGCCTGACCTGCCGGCTTGTTTGAAGACCCAGCATTCTCTGTTGGTATGATTGGCTGGTGTTCCCGGGGTGCCATGAATTTGGCATGGGCGGTCGAGTATGCGGTCCAGACTAGACAGACCCGAATTGTCATTTTTGAGTGGCCCCTTCCACTGACTGGACTTAGAGCCACTAAATCCGGCATTGACTGCCGTATCTTCGGCGTTTTCACCATGTTTGCGACGCTTGTGTTTGTTGCGTCGGGGTTTGCCGTTGCTATCTCTGGCCTCTGATGTGCCAGGGTTGCTTGCTGTGTTGTTGCTACGGGCCAACCAGCTATCTTCGCCCGCGTAAAAGCGGGTCATGAGTGTCGTGAGGGCTGCCATGGATTTTGGCTTCTCTTGGCCGAGATGTCGGGCGAGCCACTCGTCGCGGATGTTATGTTTAAAGGCCGCTAGGGCTTCGGCATCCGGACAGTCGATGATTTGGTTCTTTTTGGTTAGGAATCGAGTCCAGAATTTCCTGGCTGACTCTCCGGGCTGTTGTGTTATGTGACTTAAATCGTCAGCATCCGGTGGCCGCACATAAGTGCCCTGGAAGTTGTCCAGGAATGCGTCTGCCAGGTTCTCCCAACTTCCGATGGAGTTTGCCGGCAAGCTGTTCAGCCAATGCTGAGCCGGCCCTTTGAGTTTTAGCGGGAGATACTTGATGGCGTGTAGATCATCCCCGCGGGCCATGTGAATGTGGAGGAAGAAATCCTCTATCCATACCGCAGGGTCTGTAGTGCCGTCATATGATTCAATGTTCACGGGTTTAAACCCTTCTGGGAATTCATGATCCATTACTTCATCAGTGAAGCATAGGGGGTGTGCGACGCCTCTGTGTCGGGCTATATCACGACGTAGTTCATACGAGTCTTGTCTGCTGTGTTCGGCCTGGCCGGATTTGCTTTTAGTATATCCGGCGTGATGGTTGTCATCACGCGTTGAGGCGCGCTCCCGTGATCCGTAGATCGATCTTGCGTGTCCTACTTTGTTTTCCAATACGTCTCGCAGGTCCTGCGTATTACCCCGGGCTTTAGTATTTTTGTTTAACTGGCGACGGGGTGCGGGCTGGACTTTGGCCTGATATGCCGCTTTGTCTCGGCCACAAGGTGGCCGGTTGGCCGCATCATACGCTGGAAGCGTAGGCTTTAATGCTTCCTCCTCGAGTTGGGGTAGCAACCTGCGCTTTGGGTAACTTTTGTTTGGGCGCTCGAGTTCGTATTCCTCGGCCGCCAGGACCTCAGTCCATCTATCCGCTAGCAGATCTTGGTCAGCTCGAAGCTGTTGTTGCTTTTTCTTCAGGCTTTTTGCTGTGGCTGTAAGCCGGCGCTTGAAGCGCTCCTGTTCGACGGGGTCCTCAGGCACGATAAATTCTTCGTCGCCGAGGCTCACCTCGTCTTCGGAGAGAGGCATGTAATTGTCATCCTCTGATTCTCCGTCTACTGCATGTTCCTTAGGGCTAGCTTGCCCATCCTCCCGCTCGAGGCCTGGCTAGAGGGGATTGTCTTCATCTTCGGCACTATCCGGAGCGTTATTGTCTCTTGTGCCGGTATCGCTGCTTTTGCTGTGGCGGGGCTTAGAGCGGCGCCGATGACGTCGGTGCTTAGATTGCTTCTCAGGGGGATTATCCTCTGTTGCCTTATTGCCATTGCTTTCTTTGGGGGTATCCACCATGTATATATCATATGATGAGGTGGCAGTCTAGCGCCCTGTGGGAGGTGGTTCCTGTTCTTCTCCTACATCGTCGTCCATACCGTCCATGTCTTCGGAGCCGAAATCAAGCATGTCGGTTAAGTCGTCGACAGTGGCTATTAAGTGGGTGGTGGGTGGGGAACGAATTTCTTCGTCGTCCGCTTCTCACTCAAGCCGGACACAGTTCGGCCAAGGGCCTCCTGACAAGGAGAGAGACCTTAATGACTTTAGCACATCGCCCAGGGGCGAGTGCTGAAAGCTATCCGCGGAGGAAAACTCCATGATCGGCGCCCAATCAGATTCGACAGGCATGGACGCAGGCGGTTCGGAGCCCGTGGCTGGGGACGAATCCAAGGATCCGGCAGCACAGGTCTCGTAGGAGGTGAAGTCAGTATTCGGCTCTATCGCCGCTGAGTGTGCGGCCTCCGTGGCGGGGTCCATCCACCCGTCCTCGGATGGCGCAATCTGCTCCGGATTGAGGGCCGAAGTAGCCACAGGTGTGATCTCCCGAACACCGTCCGACGACAGAGCTAAATCATGCTCGTCGTGACTGTGCGGCGCACCTGACATAGGCTCGAATCCGTCAAAGATCAAGTTTCCGTGGATGTCGGCAGTATAGTTTAAGTTTCCAAACCTAACCTGACGGCCAGGGGCGTAGCTCTCGATCTGCTCTAGATGGCCAAGCGAGTTGGCCCGCAGTACGAAGCCGGCGAATACGAAGATCTGTCCGGCGAGAAAAACCTCACCCTGGATCGCATCATTGTCGATGATCGAAGGAGCCATCAAGCCTTATGGTGACGGCACAGTGGAACTCTCAATGAAAGCACCAATGTCGGTGTCAAAACCGGCGGATCTCGGGTAGGGGGTCCCGAACTGTGCGTCTAAGGTGGATGGTAACAGGAGGCGGGGGACACAATGTTTACCCAGGTGCGGGCCCTCTCGATGGAGGTAATACCCTACTTCCTGCTTGATTGATCTTGATGATATGAGTATTACAAGAGTTGATTTACCACGAGATCGTAGAGGCTAAACCCTAGAAGCTAGCCTATGATTATGATTGTTGTTGTCCTACGGACTAAACCCTCCGGTTTATATAGACACCGGAGGGGGCTAGGGTTACACAAAGTCGGTTACAAGGGAGGAGATCTACATATCCGTATTGCCAAGCTTGCCTTCCACGCAAAGGAGAGTCCCACCCGAACACGGGACGAAGTCTTCAATCTTGTATCTTCATAGTCCAACAGTCCGGCAAAGTATATAGTCCGGCAGTCCGAGGACCCCCTAATCCAGGACTCCTTCAGTCGCATTCATGGGGAGCCAACCGGCTGGGTCAGAACGGAATGCGTCGTCGTGTTCATCGGGAGGGCTTGGACGGAACAGCCGATGGAAATGAGGCCTGGCGTACCGCAGAAACGGCCTTGTGTTCGACCGGCCACATTCGAAATGGGATCCTGTTCATCGGGAGGGGTCTGGCGTACCGCAAAACGGAGGAAACGGACCTCCTACGGTCGAAACGGGGGTCCTGTTGATCAGGAGGGGTGTGGCGTACCGTAAAACGGAGGAAACGGACTTGTGTTGGAGCGCTACGGTCGAAACGGGGGTCCTGTTCATCGAGAGGGGTGTGGCGTACCGCAAAACGGGACTCCACGGGATACTGTTCATCTCCACCGTCAACCCCCTCCAGCCTCCATGGGCTACTGTTCATCCACCGTCGACCTCCTCCAGCCTCCACCTGCGACTGTTCATCCACGGGCTCCTGTTCATCCAGCCTCCACCGTGCGCTACTCCACCGGCTACTATTCAACCAGCCATCTCCACGGGCTCCTGTTCAACCACCCCTCCACGGACTACTGTTCATCCAGCCCTCCACCGTCTATTGTTCATCCAGCCCTCCACGGGGTGGTCTTGTTCATCCAGCCCCAACCGGCTCGATCGATAGGGGTCTTGTTCATCCAGAGGCAACACCATGGGGTCCTGTTCATCCACCCCCACCGGGAACTATTCATCCAAACCCCCCCAGCAACGCTCACTGTTCATTCAGAGGCAGCATCGACCGGCTTCAGTTAGCAGCAGTAGCGAAGGAATCGCTCGATCGGGTTCAGTTAACAGCCATCGATCGATCGCTCGGGTTCAGTAACGCGTAGCCTGCAGTGCAATCGCTCGGGTTCAGTTAGAGCCCAACGCCTCGCTCGGGTTCAGTTAGAGCCCAACGCCTCGCACCCACGCGCGTGCGTGTACGAGAGAAACGCGCATCGCTCGGCCCCGACCACCCACCCTAACCGGGAACACCCCGATATTTTCCTCGCCCTCACTTCTACCACGGTTTTTTCGTCATGGACGGCCCAAAGAATGTCATGCAGCTGCGTCTCCGGCCTGCCCAGGACGAAAAGCCCATTTTTTGTCATGATTTTTTATCATAGAAGTAGGACCCCACCACATCTATGATGATACCGGGTTTTGTCACAATTATCGTCATAGAAGTGTCATAAGTATGACAAAAAAAATCCGTTCGGCCCAAAATGTCACGAATGTGTCTTTTTTTGTAGTGATCTCCCCCTACCGATCCACGCCCTAACCTCGCTACGATCTCAAAGGCTAGCTCGAGGAACTCGCAACACAAGGGACACAAGATTTATATTGGTTCGGGCCACCGTTGTGGTGTAATACCCTACTCCAGTGTGGTGGTGGTGGATTGCCTCTTGGGCTGAGGATGAACAGTACAAGGGGGAGAACAGCCTCCTGAGGCGAGGTGTTCTTGTGCTTGGTGAACTTGTGTGGGTGAGGATTACTCAAGATGAGATGCCTCCTACGGTGGTGGCTAGTCCTATTTATAGAGGCCCTGGTCCTCTTCCCAAATATTGAGCGGGAAGGGAGCCAACAACGGCCAATTTGAAAGGGGACAACTAGTACAAGCTATCCTGACAAAAGCAGTCTTCGCCTGCAAAAGGCTCTGGTGGTGACGCCGCCTTGGGCTCCATGGTGACCTCCGTCCTGCCGTCCTGCTGGTCTTGGTCTCGTTCGCATCGATATGGAAACCTTTGCTTGACGCCTCGGTACTCCTCACCTGCGCTTGCCTCCTTAGCACCAAAGAGGAAACAAGAACACTGTGCAAGATGGCGCCCGCCTGGCCTTGGTCGTCATGGCTCACGTCACGAGAACCTCGCGAGGTTTGCCTCGCCTTGATCTCTCCGCCCCTCGCGAGCCAACCTGGTGAGTCCGCTCCCGAGGAGGTCTTGCATCGTCCGCCTCGCGAGGCTTGGCCCCTCACGAGGGTCTTGAATGCTTGTTGGTGAAGATGGGCCGTACAGGCCCGCTCGTAGAGCCACGCCATGGGCCGCATGCAGGCAAGTCTGGGGACCCCCGTTCCCAGAACGCCGACAAACATGCAACAAAGAGTCACTCCAATGTCACTAATAGCGGAGAACAAACGAAGAGATTATTGTAGGGTACGAAACCACCTCAAAGTTATCCTTTCTGATCGATCTATTCAAGAGTCCGTAGTAAAATAACACGAAGCTATTCTTTTCGTTCGATCTATCCTAGAGTTCGTACTAGAATAACACCTTAAGACACAAATCAACCAAAACCCTAATGTCACCTAGATACTCCAATGTCATCTCAAGTATCCGTGGGTATGAATATACAATATGCATCACACAATCTTAGATTCATCTATTCAACCAACACAAAGAACTTTAAAGAGTGCCCCAAAGTTTCTACCGGAGAGTCAAGACGAAAACATGTGCCAACCCCTATGCATAAGTTCACAAGGTCACGCAACCCGCAAGTTGATCACCAAAACATACATCAAGTAGATCACGTGAATATCCCATTGTCACCATAGATAAGCACATGCAAGACATACATCAAGTGTTCTCAAATCCTTAAAGGCTCAGTCCGATAAGATAAATTCAAAGGGAAAACTCAATCCATTACAAGAGAGTAGAGGGGGAGAAACATCATAAGATCCAACTATAATAGCAAAGCTCGTGATACATCAAGATCGTGCCGAATCAAGAACACGAGAGAGAGAGATCAAACACATAGCTACTGGTACATACCCTCAGCCCCGAGGGTGAACTACTCCCTCCTCGTCATGGAGAGCGCCGGGATGATGAAGATAGCCACCGGTGAGGGATGCCCCCTCCGGCAGGGTGTCGGAACAGGGTCCCGATTGGTTTTTGGTGGCTACAGAGGCTTGCGGTGGCGGAACTCCCGATCTAGGTTTCTTTTCGGGGGTTTCTGTATTTATAGGAATTTTTGGCGTCAGTCTCACGTCAGGGGGGTCTCCGAGTCGTCCACGAGGCAGGGGGCTCGCCCTCCACCCTCGTGGACGGCTCGGGACTCTTCTGTCCCAACTATTTTACTACGGGGGCTTCTTTTGGTCCATAAAAAATCATCAAAAATTGGCACGTCAATTGCACTCCGTTTGGTATTCCTTTTCTGTAAAACTCAAAAACAAGGAAAAAAACAGAAACTGGCACTGGGCTCTAGGTTAATAGGTTAGTCCCAAAAATCATATAAAATAGCATATAAATGCATATAAACATCCAAGATGGATAATATAATAGCATGGAACAATCAAAAATTATAGATACGTTGGAGACGTATCAATGGTGAAGTGATTCTCGCAGGGCTTCGCCTAAGAACCGCAAAACTATGACTGGAGGTGTAAACTGTGGAGGGGGGCGCCGCACACGGCTAACGATTGTTGTTGTGTGTTCTAGGCGCCCCCTCCCCACATATATAGATAGGTGGGAGGGGAGGAGAGGCAACCAAGAGGCGCCCCAAGTAGGCCGAATCCTACTTGGGGTTCCTCCCCAATTCGGCCCCCCTTCCTTATTTTACCGAAGAGGAAAAGGGAAGAGTGAAGGGAGGAAGGAAAGGGGGGTCGAACCCCCTCTTCCTTCTCCCAATTGGCCTCCTACCATAGGGGGGCGCCACCCCTTGTGGGCTGGTGTTCTCCCCTCTCATGGCCCATATGGCCCATTATTCGGGTTCCGGTAACCCCCCCGGTACTCTGATAAATATCCTATACACTCTGGAACACTTCCGGTGTCCGAATACTATCATCCTATATATCAATCATTACCTCTCGACCATTTTGAGACTCCTCGCCATGTCCGTGATCTCATCCGGGGCTCCAAACAACACTCGGTCACCAAATCACATAACTCATATACTAAATCGTCATCGAATGTTAAGCGTGCGGACCCTACGGGTTCGAGAACTATGTAGACATGACCGAGACACCTCTCCGGTCAATAACCAATAGCAGAACCTGGATGCTCATATTGGCTCCTACATATTCTACGAAGATCTTTATCGGTCGAACCGTTATGACAACATACATTATTCCCTTTGTCATCGGTATGTTACTTGCCCGAGATTCGATCGTCGGTATCCACATACCTAGTTCAATCTCGTTACCGACAAGTCTCTTTACTCGTTCCGTAATACATCATCTCGCAACTAACTCCTTAGTTTGCTTGCAAGGCTTCTTATGATGTGTGACAAATCCTAATCTCGATCTATGCCAACCCAACAAACACCTTCGGAGATACATGTTGGGCATCTTTATAATCATCCCAATTACATTGTGACGTTTGATAGCACACAAGGCATTCCTCCGGTATCCGGGAGTTGCATAATCTCATAGTCGGAGGAATATGTATTTGACATGAAGAAAGCAATAGCAATAAAACTGAACGATCATAATGCTAAGCTAATGGATGGGTCATGTCCATCACATCATTCTCCTAATGATGTGATCCCGTTATCAAATGACAACTCATGTCCATGGTTAGGAGCTTAACCATCTTTGATCAACGAGCTAGTCAAGTAGAGGCTCACTAGGGACACAGTGTTTGTCTATGTATTCACACATGTATTATGGTTTCCGATAAATACAATTCTAGCATGAATAATAAACAATTATCATGAATAAGGAAATATAAAATAACAACTTTATTATTGCCTCTAGGGCATATTTCCTTCACATACAACATGGGCTATTACCTTGCAAATGAGATATATCTGCAGTGGACTACTTTTGTGAAGCCAATTTCCTGCCCCCCCCCCCCAAGGTAGGAAAGACTACTTCCATAATGCTTAAGCGACCGCTAGGAAACTCTACTTCTATAATGCTTAAGCGACCGCTAGGGATGTGGAAAGGACTTTTGGGATTTCGCAAGCCCAATTTGCTATTGTGCGAGGATCGGCTAGGTTTGGGGGTCAAGAAATTCTTTGGTGCATCATCACAATCTGTGTGATCATGCACAACATATTATTGAGAATGAGAGTGGAAATATTTTGATCACACCTTCTATGAACACATGGGAGAACCGGTACAACCGCCTAGAAGAGAAGACCAAATTCGACGCTTTCTTGAGGTGTACCATGGCATTCCAGATTCTGATAGGCCCGCATATCTTCAAAAGTATCTCATCGAAGAGTTGTGGGCATGGCATGGGCAACAATACCACTAGTTTATATCTATGTTCATGCCATAGATGATGAACTTTGTTGTTATGTGTATTGAATTCGATGTTGTGGACTGATAAACTATGTAATAATTTTGATTTTGTGGATTGATGAATTTGATGTTATGTTTGTATTATTTGTTTTTTATTCATTTGGGATGAGTTTGATATTACATGTTTCAATATGTATGCAATTGTAGTGCCCTATTTTAGGCCGGCTGTTGGAGCAGTGGTGCCCTATTTTAGGGCTGCTGTTGGAGAAGAAAAAGATTTGGTGCCGTAAAACTCATCTTTTGTGCCCTAAAGCAGTTTTCAATGCCCAGTTATAGGGCCGCTGTTATAGATGCTTCAACCGGTACAACTAACATAGAAAACCTATGCTACAAGTTAATTTTTTTTGAAAATAATTGAGTATATTAACATAATATATATCAATCATGTTGTAATTATAAATTCAACTTACAGATTGAAAAAAGATAAATCATGCTATGAATGACAGTTAATTTAACCGTGCTATGAACTGGCCTCGTTAACACCATGATGAATTTGTAATTTGAACTAAGACCACGCCATTTGTTTTGGATCAGAGGGAATATTTTTGTTATGCTAGCTGCTAGCTAAATTTGCAACTGAAATATACCAGGTGCTCCTACACCTTTAATGCTCCCATGCTCTCAACATTCAAAAACAAATTTCAATGTTTCACGAAATTTCAGAAATAAGTGTGAATGTTCACGGGTCATGTTTCTACAATCCCTAAAATCTGCAAATCTAAACTCAAAACACACATGGAGGAAACAAAAGCAAATCTGCATGAATAGTGTCAAAAAAAAGTGCCACAAAAAGACAAAACCAGAAAACACACTATTCACATCCAGATCTATTTTTTTTGTTTCGCCATGTGTGTTTTGAATTTGATTTAAAAAATTTAGGGGTAATATAGACATCTCTTGTGAATGTTAATTTGTTTTTTTTAGATTTGTTTTTTGAAATGTTGGGAGCATGGATATGCACTCTGGCGCGAGGAGGCGGCTACCGGCTAGCCAGCGAGCCTAGCCGGGAGTACGGCACAGTTGACGTTCATCCACGTAAAGCCGTTCAAAACGTACCAGAAAAATCACTCAAATTCCCTCCCCCCTTCCGTTCCTCTCGACGCTGCTCGCTAAACCACCGTCCCCCTCCCCCTCCCATGGCCGCGCCCGCCCTCCTTTCCCTCTCCCCCGCCGTATCCAGGCACCCCCACCCCCTCTTCTCCCACACCCACTCGCCTCGCCACCTCCGCCTCACCCCTCTCGCCGCCTCTTCCTCCCCCTCCCCCTCCCCCTCGCCGGCCGGCGGCGGCGGCGGCGTCTTCCTCTCGCCGAGCGCGCTCTCGCAGCTCGACGCGCTCGCCGCTTTCCGCTACGAGCACTCCTTCCCCCACGGCAGCCTCACCGTGCGGGCCCTCACCCCGGCCGACGACGCCGAGGCCGACGTGCTCGTCCGCCTCCTCGCCTCCTCCTTCTCCGAGGACGTCAGGTGGGCCCCCGCGCAGCGCTACGCCCAGCTCCTCGCCTTCGTCATCCGCCGCTACCTCTACGAGCGCCGCGGCCTCGCGCCCCACGCTGCCGTTCTGGTGGGTTTCTACAAGCCCGCCGCCGCGGAAGAAGGGGAGGAGGGCGAAGACGACGGGGATGAGGGGGAGATGGCGTGCACCGCCGAGGTGTCGCTGGACGCGGTGGGCGCCCCCGGGGCACCGCCCACGCCCACACCGCCGCTCGAGTTCCCTTACATCTGCAACATGACCGTGAAGACCTCGTTGAGGAGGTAACGGATAATGCTCTCTTTCCAACCACCATTTTGCCCACCTCTTTATTTTTGTAAAATAGGATAAATCTGTACATACATGTTGGGTATAGAGTTGATTGTGAAAGGGGATTCCCTGGAAGTATGACCTATGGAGGACTTGACTAGCCCTTTTTTGTTGTTGCCAATTGTCACATGTGCATGAGTGCATCCTTTACGTTGGAATTAATATGTTGGGTAGAGTGAATTGTGAAAGATGATTCCTTCGAATTATGAACTATGGAGCATTTGAGTAAAAGATTTCAGCCAATTGTGGCATGTGTATCCTTCAGTTTGAAATCACAGTCCTCTTTTTATATTCAATATGATCAACTATACAATTTAACTATAACATAGTCCCCTACACCTTTAATCAGCTATCCTGGTTGGAATGAATTGAAATTCTAGCTTCTGGGAGCAAGAAGAGACCACCATTCTCTAGCTAATTTTCGCCGATTCCCCTCGTCTCCGGCTGGCCATCCATTAGGTGCCTGCAAGCGAAGGGAACCCTGGATGAATGCTTGGGTACAGATTAGGTTCCTCGTATGTTAGGTTTGTGTGTTCTTAGCAGGGGCGTCTTGTCTGTGGATGTGATGCTGTATGGAATAAAATTGTCCTGACTCTATCCTTGCCCTGGTGTAGCTACACACCTTAATGTCGGAGAGCCAGTGGTATTTTCTATTCTGCTCCCATCGATCGATTCCTGATTCCGCAGTTTGTCATCCAGCGTTACTGCCTGACCTGGCAGTGGTGATGGCAATGTTTGTTATGAGTTCTTTTAGTTAGTGATGCTCCGGTTTTGTCTTTCTGTGCTCTTTGTCTTCTCTTCCTGGGCAATCTGGCACGAAGCAGTGGTTCGGCATCCTGTCCTGCCCAACAAAGGGCATGTTCCCGGCCACAATGTTTTCAGTGAATTTTGGTTCTCACCTGTTGGTGCGGGCAGCTGATGCGGCTCTTCGGAACCTTCAAGTGCTTGTGCTGCCTTGGACTTCTGCAACCTTTTTACTGGAGGATTGGAGAAACACAGACACAGGCACGAAGGGCGGGTTTGAAGATACAACTACCACCTTCATAGTATCTCGATGTAAATTTTGTTTTTATCAAGGAGCCCGTTGCTTGTTTTTGTTCTTTTCAAATTGCTTGGTGCTCTTATACTATCTTTCTTTAATCAATAATGTTAGCTAGTTTTGCTTTGAAACATGATACAAGTTTATTGTAATTCACCAAAGTAGAACAATTAGGCGAGAAATCATTTAAAAGCGGATTTGCTTATATAACTATTGGAGTGGCCTGCGCAATTATAGCTAGATTTGTTATTCTTGTATGGGATTCTTATAATATTTTCTAAAAGCCTACATCATTATTATCTAGTCCCACCAAAATAAGCGGTGTATATATTTTCCTTTTACCAAATAATAGCTCAACTATCTGGTCCCACCAAAAAAAGGGTGTAGATCTTTTATTTTCTCTAAATCTAATCTATACATCTAGCCCCACCAAAGTAAGCGCAGTAGATTTTTTTAATCTTTCTCTCGAATATTTTGAGATTTCTAGATTTGTAGATTAATGTTGGAATTTACATGCCTCCAAATGAATGTGGTACCTTGAGTCTCACTTGTTGTTTAAAGATATAGATGAGTTGATTGCAAAATTGATTGGTTTAATGCCATATGGAGTAGTATATTATGTTCGCGATATTGGATTCTATTGTTATTCTAAAACTAAATATCTTGTTTTGCTCACCAGGAGAGGAATTGGAAAACAACTTCTTAAGGCATGTGAGGATCTGGTTGTCAAGATGGATGCAAAAACGCGTGTATATCTTCATTGTAGAATAATTGATGAAGTGCCGTTCAACATGTACATAAAAGCAGGATACGACATTGTTCAGACTGACAGTATCCTTGTTTGGCTGAGCCTCCAGAAGCGCAAGCACTTGATGCGCAAGGAATTACCCCAAGTTTCTGTTGGTAGTGATGTACAACCTTAGAATTTTGAGGGGCTGAACAGCCATAGCACCATCAGGTAAACATAAGTTGAATCTTGTGTATAAATCTTATGCTTCTAGTTAGCCCTAATTGACATGTGCATATTTACTACTGTATTCTCCTTGTCAACTGGCTATGAAAAATGGTTTTTGTGGAGATGAATTTAAGTACTTGTAACATACCTTGACCTATTGTATAGCTAATATGCTCGCTGATCAGAATTGATGTTTGAACATCGTAACTCTGGTTGTTTGGAAAAATGATGAAGAAATTAATTAATATTGGAGTAAGTAGATTTTCTGGTTTTATCCTTCGTAAACTTTCCACATACATGACTCTAGTGATCATGTGTACAGGTCATCACAGTACACATCTATCATCTTTCTGAATCTAAAAACTGTTGCAGAAAACAGAGAAATGAGGTTTGACTTTGGCAAATTGGCATAGTAAAAAGAAGGAAAAGAGGGACTCTCTGGGATCTTATGGATTAGCAGAAGTTCCTGCATCATTGGACTTCCACGTTTTTCTTATATTTGTAAAGCACAGCAAGTAATAGCTCATTCCACATATCAATTGGTCCTGGCAGGCACCAATGCGAACAGTCACTGTAACCCCTCATCCACTCATTATTCCAGTGGATCCCTGGGTGTGCATCAGGTCTCATAGACATAAGCTTGGTTATATCTAGGATCTCTATATTCATCCCACCCTTTTGTTTTTTCTCCTTTTGTGCTCTGTTCGCTTCCTCAACCTGGACATCTCTTATTTCCCTTTCACTTGTACTGGTCATTGCTGTTCCTTCTCCCACTGGTTCAGTTCTGTTGCATGTTCCTCCAGTATTCCACTGGCCATTTTCAAAATGTGCCGGTGTTGCTGTCCTCACCACTGTTAACTGCAATCTGGATTCTCGGCGGCTATTCAAGTTACTGATAGCCGTCCTGAATACCCTCTGAATAGCTGAAATGACGCTGAAACTTGTGATGTTATCCTCTGAGCAGTATATGCAACCGATGAGTTTCCCGTCTTCGTAGAGATAATTTGTTCTGAAGAACCAACGCGAACTAGATACAACTAAGATATTGATCTCATGCAAGTTTGCAGCTAATCTTGCATCAAGTTTATCTAAGTGCATATCATGCGATTCAACTAATGTCCCGTTGATCTCTCTTTGAGAATCTTCTACTAGAAATTTTGTCCACAGTGCCATGAGAGTGAAGTTATAAGATCTGAAGTTCCATGTGATAAATTTATCTTTAGTGTCGCTGTGAACTTTTGTTGGAGCTTCTACCTGCATTAGTCTGTACAGAGTCAGATTACTCACTCTAATAAGTGTTTCTCGATATAAAGTAAATGAAGTAGAAGTGCTACAATATATTGTAAGTAGTATCTATGGTACATTTCTGTACTGTTAACTACTCCCTCCGTCCGAAAAAGCTTGTCCCTCAAATGGATGTATCTAGCACTACGAAAAAGCTTTTCCCTCAAATGGATGTATCTAGCACCAAGTTAGTGCTAGATACATCCATTTGAGGGACAAGCTTTTTCGGACGGAGGGAGTATTAAGGTAGACTAAGTGGTTAATGACTCAATAACTGTAGCATAAAACCCCTGAAAGTATGGAGCTCCAACGTACTGAATGTCACACGGTTTCAGCTTAGCTTGTAAATAAATTAGCACTTTGAGCCACTATGGCTCACTGTAGGTTCTAAACATTCAGAGCAAATCAATGAAGCTACATAAAGCTATGTGAATATTTAGGTTACCCCATTGACATGGTGAAGGCTCCAGCAGAGCTATAATGCCCAGTTAAGATCTTTATTATCTCAACCAATAGCCTTTTGTTTTCTTTCTTGGCAACTGTAACCGGGAACATTTCTTGGACTTCCCGTCCCTCTGTGTTCTTCTCTAAGAATGCCTGCCTACCGGGTCCATATATGTGTTCAGAACTTTAAAAGTGAAACTAAACAATAGGCATGTTAATGTCAGGATCAGTGGTGATAAGTGATATGGGCATTGTTATTTTTCATAGCATGTCTCGGAACTAAACACTGCTTACTCACCTGAGACAATAAACAGAGGAGTGACTCCATCTGGTTCCGTCCAATTGAATCCCCAGCAAAAGCCAATGTCTTCCCTTGGACAATATTTAAGAATAGCTGAGGTTGAAACCTTGCCATATCACAGCCCTGTGGCTTCCACCTCCAGTTTACATAATCCATTTGCTTTCCATACTTTGCACAGTTCTTTGAATCTGGTATCGTCGGGCATGTCATGTTAGTGTAGATTGGGCCTCCCAAATCCCTGACCCATGTGCCATTGAACAGATCGCAGTCTATTTCATTGTCTTTGTGACCTGAAAAACAACGAAATCACTATGAATTAGTTGGAGTGAAAAGTTTGCTGTGCTTCATACTATTTGTACCCTACGAGGTATCCTCTACTCATATGACATTATAATAGTACTGTGACTCTTTGAAGGGTTGATATTTCGGAGGCAAAAGGTCTCCTTGCATAAAAGGTCTTTATGTCTTAACAGTTTATTTATCTTGCATTTTGTTTTATATGTATAAACTAATCTGATGTGGAGGGCATTGCAAGAACTGAGAGAAAAAAAGACCCCATGAAATACGCTGCAACTGATTACTGATATTTGTATATATAGATAGAGCCGAACAGGCTTGGTAATCATGTCACCACAACCTTCCCAACTGTACTATTTGAGCTTGATATAGAACATTGAGCTGGTATCTTATGATTCATTTCATTCATATTCCAAACTGAAAATGGAAAATAGCCAACAAGTGCTAGAGAAATCTGGCACATAAATGTAACTGACGGCATTACATGAAACATAAGGAGTAAATAAATACTCCCTCCGTCCCGAATTACTATCCATTTTTGCGACAAGTAATTTGGGACAGAGGGAGTATATGCTAGAGAGCAAGAGGTGTACCGGCGATGGCCGTCTGATGAGAATTATGAGTCAGCTCTGTAGAGCCATAGAAAACCTGCCCAGGATAATATGCCGAGGAAACAAGAACGAATACGACTGCGCTTAGTATCAGCGCAAGTTTTCTTCCACCAGGAAATCTTTTGCTTGAGTTTCTGATGGGGTTTATGCCATGGAGGTTTGGAGGAGGAGTGCTTTCCTTGGCCATTGGTAGGTCTACGGTTGCATCACTGTATGAACTAGGAAGTCACAAACCCTCTCATATGAAGGAGGGGTGTGGTGTTGGCTGGTGAGGACTGACCGGTGCATCGCATAGGTAGCTGTGCGTACTTTGTTTACTTCCTTTGTGGTAAGCTTTCGTTCTTCTCCCAGGAATCAGAGGATTTAAGGGTGCCCCAGGTTCCCCGCTCTTAATGAGCTGTGGAATGAAAGCAATCTCGATGCCATTTTATAGTCATTGTACTAGGAGATTGAGCACTGGAAATCCTCTGGGCACAGCTAGACCGCAGCTCTGACTCCAGAAAACTGCTAGCCTTGCTTAGAAGTGAAGCCAAGGGCATGCTCCTTGGTTGCTGCGATCTTGGAGATGGGCCGAGGTATCAGCGGTTATGCTTCGTTGTTTTTCCCTTTACTGATTTACTTGTCTTATGTTATACTGGAGTTTAGAGTTTAGACTGCCTGTTGTGCTTTTATTGTTTTTGGGTGATATTTTTCTGCCACTTCCTTGATGACGGTGGGGACTTTTCTAGACCTATTCTCACATGATCTCCAAAGGTTCATGCCTTGTTTAAACACTGCGTTGAACAGTTCCTTGCCTTTGGTTGGTCTCAAGCTGTTGGATTCGAAGAGGACGGTTGAGATTCATGGCTCCGCTCAAGTAGAAACCATTTTTTGGTAAAAAGAAAAATGTAGTCAAGGAAAGCCTTGCAACGGTATGTGCTTGCCGTCCTCCTCTGGGCTCCTGTTCAGGCGATGGGGCACTCAGCACAGAGCTTCCCTGGCCGACTGGGGACGGAAAGACAAATGCGACCATCGAGAGGAGGATTAGTGACGCTATCTGATCAGAGTATTTCAAAATATATTTTTTAGGGATTCTAATCCTTAGGATTTTTCTGTGTGTATTGTTTGATTCATAGGATTGTGATTTATAGGAACTTCACCTTAGGGCTCCTTCGGAGCGCAGGATTCTAAGAAGGGAAACAATTCCCTCCAAGCGACCGGCTGGAAACTGCGCCGGACGCCTGCGTGTCTCTCTCTCTCACACACGCACAGGCACACAGAGTTGGTGGAGCTGCAATTGTCGTTGGGCGGCGCTGGAGCCAGTGGGCACTGCCGACGGTGGAGCTGCAACCGTCCGCCAGCAGAGTTGCAACCGACCATGAAAAAGTTACAACCAGCTGCGGCCATGCTACTTTCTTTTTTTTCAGCGACAGAGCTGCAACCGTGCTCGACGGAGCTGCCACCGGCTAACGGGGGAACTACAACCATGGCTTGAGATGTTGTAACCATTCTAGCGGAGGATCCGACCACAACCTAAATTTGTTGGAGCCGGCTGTGGTATGCTACAATCATGGTCTGAGATACTAGAACCGTTCTGTGTGGATGCTACACGGCCTAAATTTGCTTGAGCCGGCTGCGACACGATACAACAGTGACCTGAGATGCGAGATGCTGGAATCGTTCTGCGCATATGCTACAACCACGGCCTAAATTTGCTGGAGCCGAGTGTGTTATGCTACAACCATGGCTACGAGAGGGAGCACGTGATAGGGGGTATGGCTGGAGCTGGAGCTGGGTAAGCTGTGGCGACGATCGGGGCGGAGGCATGCTGCACGAGGTGATTTTTGCTGCAAGGTCACAAATGACTTGACAACGAGTTCAAACGTAGGCGGAGGGCGGCCGGCTGATACCCGACGATGAGGACAACAAGCTGCAACCTGCGATGAGGTCATCGACACTCAATTATCGACTCATCCGTGTGTGCTCGCATGATTTGGGGGCGAAGCAAAGACTGTGTGTGGAGACGAAAGCAGAGCCTTATCCGGCGACTAGGATGCGAACGGCAGAAAGTTTGGGCTGGTCGACCGGTGCCTAGCGGTGCCCTTCTAAAAGCACAAGAACAGAAAACCCACAAAAAATATGATGGGAATGCAGGCGCAAAGCAGATAATCAATACACATACGAATTCTTCCAATTTGGGTGTTTGGTTCTTAGGAATTGAAAACACACACATGATTCTCAATAAATATTGTCAAATTGAAGTCAAATCGCATGAAATATAGTTAAAATGTTGTTGTGCCACTAAGCCTATTAGTCCCTTTCATCGTACATAGAAATTTGAAAAGGAGATTCAAGTGGATGATATAATTCCTATGTTTTCCCTTTGGAACTAAGGCCAAAGGAAAAATTCCTCCAATTTTCTTTGCTCCGTTCCTTTGAACCAAATACATGAATAGTGGTATACCATAGAGAAATTCCTATTCCTATGTTTTTACTCCACTTTTCTTTTGAACAAAGAGGCCCTTAAGATTTATGTGCACCGTATTTTTACAGAAAAATTTCCATCCATTCTAACCTCTTGTGAATAAAACTATGATTTTTTTGCGTTGAAGAAAATGTTCATGCAATCACGTAGCATTCAATATGATATGATACTTTATTAATGTGTTTTTGTGTTAACATGTTTTAGAAAATTTGTGGATTAAACAGGCCCTACCTATTGCGAATACCGGTCAGAAAAGTGAGTAGGTTTATGAAAACGTAGATTGACGTCCAATCTAGTACTAGTCTAGGGAGGTCGATAACAAAGTTTCAAAGCATTTTTCTCTTTTTCATGTGTTGCCGGTTAAAAGAACATGTATATGCTCGCGATTTCCGTTGCAAAAGATGTTTGCTGTCTGTTACAACGAGATGCATGTTGCATCAATTTCATTGGGTGCATTGATAAATTTGTTGCTGAAGTTCTTGATGTGTGGCGAACATGCATTTGATGGTGCATTTGTCTAACTGAATTGTTGCACACATCTAGCAACATGGTACTAGTTTTCTACTTATTTGGTGCACACATTCTTAGTGAGATATACTCTTTTTGTTGTGGACATATACCATTTTTTCTGACACTGAGTCATGGCATCAAGTTCTAAGACCAAATTGGTTTGAACATTCGATCGATGTGATTTGCCTTTTTTTTAAGTTATAACTTTCATTATCAGATACTGCTTGATAATTGGTAGGATGAAGATGAGAAAGAAGGGCGAATTGTCACTCCCACTCTCGCGATGGTGTGAAGGGTAATAACACGACGATATACCCAGACATCCTTCTGCCCTTGATTGGGCTGGTAGAAACCCACACAAGCGCCTGGCATTGGGCCCATACTCGTCCCGAAGATTCTCTTTTGATGGCCCAAAGGTCATTGATGCCATGGTGTCCCATTGGCGTGACATGTCCCTTTTAAGATTTTTTTGTGTGGTGATCCAATGGACCTTCCGTAGCGGGAGTCTCGTACGAATATCGTGCATTATGCATTGCCACCTAAGCACACATACGATGTGTCATTGTAATTAAGAGATGCGAGAGAGGGTTAGCTTGTCAAACGAGAAAACTCATTTTAAAATAAATGGTAGGCACAACTTTGTATACCATTCTACAAATAAATTGGCGGAACTACTCTGCGCCCAACACTTTGTGCCCGATTTTCAGACGACACTTCTATCCATGCATGGTTGGATCCATAGCATCGTCGAGAAATCAGCCGAACAGTGTCGTCAACACTCATAAATTAAGAGAGAATTCCTTATTTGGCCCAAAATAAAATTTCTTCCTTATTTGACACGTAAAGTAATTTTTGTTCCTTATATGACACTTTTGTTCATTTTAGGCACTAATGGTGTTAACTGTGAGATGAAAGGACTATTTTGCCCCTAGTGCATTTTGTAACTGTCCAGGGTGAAGTAAAAGAGCAATCAGTTCACCCATGTTTTAGGGATGTTTAAAGGGATGCTGCACATGTATATGTATGCTCCACTATTTTGTCTTAGGTAATCTGGTCTGTGTGTGTGTAAAAGCCATACAAAACATCCATAGAATTTGTACTAGCACATCTATGATCAGTACAGTACCATATTTTGATTAGTTCAACATGTTCTGAAGCACAGTATTACACATAGTCACATACCACTAAATCCTCCAATTAGCGCTTTGTCCAGGATTTGATTACACGTTGCAAAGTATAGAATTACACAGTCACATACAACTAAATCCTATATAAGCTAGTTATATACTGCTAGTATATATGTGTGATAACTTGTATACCGTGAGAAAAAGGCAATGAAGAGATTAATGAGAGCGACACGCTCCCGTGGCAATCAGGCGGCGTCCCCTGTTCTCGCGTGCCTGTGTCTCGAGTTGTGCCATCGATCTACTAGTCGGCGACTTGTACTTAGTACGTGCAAGTGCATTCCGGTGCAAATTGATCCAGCTGCTTATGTACTTGTACGCGAGTCTCCCGATTGGCGGCCGGAAAGTAATCAGCCACGGCTAGCTCGTACTGCATCTCCCCGGAAAGTACTCGACTGTGTTACAAGCTACGTCTCGTCCAAAAGCACATGCATCTCGCCGGAAAGTATTTATATGGCACTGTATTTATCCGCAAAAAAAAGTAATCATAGATGTATTGTACGGCTTTTAGGCGCACGTACCAGTTTACCTAAGAAACAAAATATTTCATCGCAAAAAAAAATAAACAAAATATTGGAGTATACATATACATGTGCAGCATCTGTTCAACGTCCCTAAAACATGGGTGAACTGATTGATTTTTAACTACATCCAAGATAGTTACAAAATGCACTAGGGGCAAAATGGTCCTTTCATGTCACACTTAATCCAGTTAGTGCCTAAAATGGACGGAAATGTCGGAATGAAAATTACTTTAGGTGTCAAATAGGGAAGCAAATTTTATTTTAGGCCAAATAAGGAAGTAAAATTTAAGAAAAGGCCAAATAAAGAATTCTCTCATAAATTAATGAGGCGACCATATGGTACTGGCCAATATTATACACTAGCGCATGATATTAACTTATGATACTCCCTGCTCACTAAGGCCATCTTTAATGATAACATGCAAATTTGTTAGCACTCAATCAGCAATTCACTCAACTATCCTCCATTATCACCAGCTCGAGCTACAATTCGCGGGTTCATGGAGAGGAGATCGGGGAGGAGGAAGGATTATCTGTTACAACACGAAAGAGGAAAGTAGCTATCCTGCCAGCCACTCACACGCTATCGCTAGGTTTAAGTACACTGCCCATATGGGCCCATTCCGGGCCAGCCAGCCGAGCCGGCAGGCGAGGCTGTCTTCTGGGCCGGCCCACTCCTTGTGCTTGACCCTCTGTAGCTTCTATGCCTTGATCGTTGCTCCTGACAATCCCTCCCTTGTTAGAGACGGCTTGCCCCCAGAACTTTTGCTTGAGCTGGACCTTGTCTTCCCATGTTGCCATCTCAACGGGAGTGTCGCTCCACTTCACCAGCACTTGCACCAAGGAATTGGATCCGCGACGCACCACTCGCTGTTGCAGCACTTGCTCTGGAATTTGAAACTACATATCCGGGGAGGGGAGTTGGGGCAGTACCTCATGAGCTTGGCCGAGTACTTTCCGCAGAAGAGAGACATGAAACACCGGGTGCACACGACTGGTGACCGGCAGGGCCAAACGGTATGCCACCTCGCCAACGCGCTCAACAACTTCAAAAGGCCCATAGAATTTGAACGCCAACTTGTGATTCGCCCTGGGAGCAACCGATGTCTGAAGATATGGCTGTAGCTTCAGAAAAACAGAGTCCCCAACCTCAAATACACGCTCAGATCGATGCTTATCTGCCTGCGTCTTCATGCACTGTTGCGCACGCAACAGATGTTGACGCACGCAACAGATGTTGACGCACTGATCCGAGAATCACTTGGCGATCATCAAGCCACTGTTGCAGATCAGCAGACTGCACTGTACTCTCTGCTGTCAAACCAAAATGACGTGGTCCATGGCCATAGATGATCTCAAAAGGAGTCTTGCCTGTAGCCGAGTGCCAATTTGTATTATACCAGTATTCACACAGTGGTATCCATTTAGCCTAGCGAGAGGGGTGAGCACTGACAAAACACCTCAGAAAGCATTCCACTTGTTGATTAATGCGCTCCGTCTGCCCATCAGTTTGAGGGTGACGCGCGGTACTCATACGTAAGAGAACACCAGCTTTCTGAAAAAGTTCCTTCCAAAACTGGCTTGTGAATATGCGATCTCGGTCTGAAACTATAGAGAGAGGCATCCCATGCAAACGGTATACTGTGTTGAGAAATGCTTCAGCCACTATAACTGCAGTGAATGGATGATGCAAAGGAACGAAGTGTCCATACTTCGAAAGCTTGTCAATGATCACCATCAAACAATTATACTATCCAGAAACTGGTAACCCTTCGACAAAATCCATAGTTACCATTTCCCAAGGTAAGCTGGGGACAATAAGGGTTGCAACAAGCCCGGGTATGGTATTCGTTCGGGTTTTGCTTGCTGGCATACGGTGCAGTTTGTGACATACTATTTAATGGAACTGCGCATACCTTGCCAATGAAAGAGCTGCCTGACACGCTTAAAAGTGACTGGAAATCCTGAGTGTCCACCAATTGGGCTGTCATGGAAGGCACTTACAATTGTGTGCTGTAGCTTGGGATCTGCACCTACCCAAATGCATTTGTCGACTCTTAATAGTCCAGACTTCAAGGAAAGTTTTCCCCCGTGCCCACCAGAAGAAACAAGCTTCTGTAGCAGATCGGTGCAAAACTTGTCTTGCGAGTAGCTGTGTACAATGTCATCGAGCCAGGCTGGTTGAACAGTTGATATGGGAAACAGTTCATGCATAGTTTCAGCAGATATATGTGGTTTTCTGGACAAGGAGTCTGCATCATTATTTTCCACTCCCTTTTTATAGACAATGTTGTATTGTAACCCTAGTAGCTTAGTCAGAGCTTTCTGCTGCCACTTGGTATGCAGTCTTTGTTCAGACAAACTGACCAAATTGCGCTGATCTATTTTGATAATGAACTCTGACAGTTGCAGATATTGGCGCCAGTGTTCCACAGCCAGCAAAATCGCCAGATACTCTTTCTCATACACTGACAGTGCCTGATTCCTTGGGCCCAAGGCTTTGCTCACATATGCCAGTGGGTGCCCCTCCTTGCATCAGTACTGCACCTACTCCTATGTCACAAGCATCAGTCTCAATAACAAACTGTTTAGAAATCTAGAAGAGCTAGGACAGGTGCTGACATCAGTGCTTGTTTGAGGGTTGTAAAAGCTTGTTGTTCTATCTGTGTCCAGTGGAATGGCACACCCTTCTTGAGCAAATAAGTAAGAGGTTTGCTAATGAGACCATAGTGAGCTATGAATTTCCTGTAGTATTCAGCTAGACCCAAAAATCCTCTGACCTCTTTAGCAGACACAGGTACAGGCCAGTCCACAATGCTTGCAATATTTTTAGGATCAGTTGCAACTCCTTGACTACTGATGATGTGGCCCAAATAACCAATTTGGGTTTGAGCAAAAGCACACTTTGACAACTTCACTTTCCACTGATGCTGTTGCAGTAACTGCAGGACTCTTGCCAGGTGTTCTAAATGGAGAGAATAAGTTGCACTAAAAATTAAGATATCATCAAAGAATGATATAGCAAATTCCTTGAGACAAGGGGACAGAGTATCATTCATAGCAAAATGGAATGTATTTGGACCACCAGTCAAACCAAATGACAGAACCAGAAACTCAAAGTGCCCAAAATGTGTTTGAAATGCTGTTTTATGTTCTTCACCAGGAGCTAATCGAATTTGGTGGTAACCAGCTCTGAGATCGAGCTTAGAAACCAACAGGATCCAGCTAGTTCGTCTAGCAGCTCGTCAATGACAGGAATAGGGAATTTGCTCTTGACAGTTATTTCATCCAAGTGTCTGTAGTCAAAAACTGGCCTCCAAGTCTTATCTTTCTTCTGAACCATAATCATAGGCGACGAGAAAAAGCACTAGTGCTAGGCCTGATGATACCTGAGTCCAACATCTCCTTAACTTGCTTCTCCATCTCATCCTTGAGAGCAGGTGGAAGTCTGTATGGTCAGATAGAAATAGGTGAAGCCCCCGGAATGAGGGGTATAGTGTGATCATATTTCCTCCTAAGTGGAAGGCCTGAAGGAGCTTCAAACACAGTAGCATAAGTGTTGAGAATCTCTTTAATCTTAGCAAGTAAATCAGCTTGCTCTGTGCCCTTGGAAGAGAGAAGAGATGACAGTTCAATCATAGCTAGAAAGCTAGGAGTAGCATCTTCACATAGTAATGTGACAGTAATTCCATTCAGGTCAAAAGATAGCCAATGTTCAGCCCAGTCCACTTGCATGGGGCTATGGGTGGCCAAACAATCTAAACCCAGAATTCCATTATAAGATCTAGTGGAAAAATCTTAAAATCACTCATGAATTTGTGCCCATCTGTTGACCAAGACCCTGACAACAGTTGCTGGCTGTAGGGAACCAAATTCCCATTAGCAACTTTAACCATTTTCACAGGCATATCAGAAACTCCTTTAATCTGATCAGCAATAGCACAATCCAGGAAGGAATGAGTACTCCCAGAGTCAACCAGAAAAGTGAGCTTGTGTCCTTGCAATTGTACTGTCAGTTTCATAGTTGCAATCGCAGGAACAGATGGATCTCCCAATGCAGCGGCTGAAATGCAAATAGCATTGACTTCTCCAGTACTCTCAGCTTCGGTGTCACTGGTCTCTGTTGGCATATTCTGCACATACTCTAACATCTCTTGTACCACATGCAATTGAACTTCCTGCTTACAGCGGTGATCTCTTGCCCAACGCTCTCCACAAATGAAACAGAGTCCTTTAGACTTCCTGTAGGCACGAAGAGCTGACCAACGGTCCTCAACTGGGGCTGGACGTCTTGATTCTGCTGCTTGTCTGTCCTCAACTGCTTTACTGACAACAACACTGCGAGCAGACGGCTGGAAACTTTTCTTGTTGTGAGACACTGAACTAACTGCAACTGTTGGCTGAAAGGAGTTCTCTCCCAGTTCTTCAGATAGCAAGGCTAGTGCATACGCCGCGTCCAGGTCTGAAGGCTGTTGAATACCCACTAGCAAGCGGACTGAAGGCACTAGACCTTCCATGAATCTAGTGACATAATGTACCTGACTGGGATTTGGCTCGTACGCAGTCAACTGATCAAACAGCTCCGAGAATCGCTCCACGTAATCCTCTACTGTGCTGGTCTGGCGGATGTTAAACATCTGCCTGAGTATATGCTGATGCTTGTTGCGCCCAAAGCGAGACTGAAGCAGCGAACAAAATTCAGGCCACGCTACGCCCGGAGCGCGGCGTTGGACTAATTCAAGCCAGCGTGCTGCTGTACTTTCAAATAGAGTGGTAGAGAAGGGGATCCACTGGTGCGCTGGAGTGTTCCAGAACCTGAAATAGTCCTCACAGCGCGTCTGCCACAACTTGGGGTTTGATCCATCGAATTTGGGCAGCTCAATTCGGGGACCGAAACCAGATGAATCCGCAGCGAAGGGTCGAAAAATTTCCGGGGGTTGATTTGGTTGCCTGAGCACAATCTGGTCCTGTTGCATACATCTGGCCGGTGGTGGAACATACTTTGGAGTAGGAGGGCGCAGATCCACCTCCGGTCAGAGCCCTTCCTGGCTCGCTGTGCCGCTTGCTGGAGCCGTGGACTTGGTGGTGGCCGATGGGGGGACCTTGAGAGGTTGGCGATGCGGGCGACAACACAGTGCCGCGATCCGCGGCCATCTCCCCGCGCAACTCGTCGATGTTGACTCCAAGGGACAGCTTCACATCCTCGAGTCGCCCCAATAGCTGGTCGAGTTTGGAGTCTAGCTTCGCGAGCGCGGAAACCATCTCCTCGCTGCGCTCGGAGGAGCTCTTGGCGAGGGCGGCGTCGAAGTCAGCGCGGAGGAGTTCGTAGATCGCCTTGGTCTCCGGCGAGATCCGCTCCATCGCCTCGGCTCATTGGCGATTTGCCAGGCGCGTACGATGGTGGTGTTGGGGCAGCTCCAGGACGGACGGCTCTGATACCAGGTTGTTAGCACTCAATCAGCAATTCACTCAACTATCCTCCATTATCACCAGCTCGAGCTACAATTCACGGGTTCATGGAGAGGGGATCTGGGGAGGAGGAAGGATTATCTGTTACAACATGAAAGAGGAAAGTAGCTATCCTGCCAGCCGTTCGCCAGCCACTCACATGCTATCACTAGGTTTAAGTACACTGCCCACATGGGCCCATTTCGGGCCAGCCAGCCGAGCCGGCAGGCGAGGCTGCCTTCTGGGCTGGCCCACTCCTTGTGCTTGACGCTCTGTAGCTTCTGTGCCTTGATCGTTGCTGCTGACAAAATTTCCTCCTGTATCCGTGCGTGGACGGGAAGGGCCAGTCCGCGGACACGGATGCAGGAGGACGTCATTTAACCGTAGCCGCATACATTTTTACAACAACTCAAACCAACCGGACGAAATTTGTGCAAACTGGATAAATTTTGATATAAACACGGCAGATTTCATTGAAACTAGAATAATTTGTACATAAAACCGGATGTTATTTCGTTTTGTGACCTAAAAACGTAAAAGTAAAACCCTAAACTATCCTATACTTGACGGTGACCTCCAAGGCCATGCCGGGCTGGCCGGCAGCTCCTTCTCCGTCGTCCTGGCCCGACCCTGTGTTGGAGTCGGAGTCGTCGGGCTTGGGGCGGAGAAAGGTGGCGGCGTTGCGACAGGGCTTCCCGGCGGCCGCCTGGCACTCGCGGATGATCCTCTCCGCCTCCTCCTGCGCCGTGCGCAATGCTGCCGCGACCACCGAGGACGTGGGCTGGAGAGGGCGGCGTTCGTTGGAGGAGGTGTCGTTGGCGACGGTGATCTCGACGAGGGACCATTCCTCGTTGTACCTGACCATCTCCTCTTGAGGCGGCGGAGAGACGGCGCTTGGCCGTCTCCGATGTTGTCACAGAGCGATCCAGGGCCCAGGCGTACGCCAGGTCCGGGTCTGCCGTGATGTGTGGCGGTGGGACGTCCGAGTCCGCGAACTTAGATCGGCGCGCGGCGTTGCGGTTGTCCCGTCGATGCTGCTCCTGGTCGGCGTACTCCTGCGTCGTCATGGCGCTCCAGGACGCCACGAGGAGTCGACGATGCGGAGGTAGTGTGGAATGCGACCGCACGCCTTGGGCAAAGGCGGTGGCGAGCAACGCTCCTCCTTGACGAAGCGTCGGGGCGGCGGCGAATGCCGCTCCTTCATGACGCGCCGGGGTGGCAGCGAGAACCGCTCTTCCTTCACGGGGCATCCAATTTGGACGCCGCGGCTGCACTGCGGCGGAGAGCGTGAAGGGGATGCCAGCTCTGGCTTCACGGGGAGGAGCGCCCCCGGTGGCGGAGCTGGGTCATTGGAGTGGACGACGCAGTGATGGAGCATCAGCTCCATCTGCTCCTTGAACTCCGTGTTGGTGCCGACGTAGACCTGGCCCGCACCATCGACGTGGACTGCGGCGGCGGCTACTTGAAAGCACAAGTGCTCCCTGGGTGATTTTGGTAATTAATGTCAACATATCTCTTGTTGGACTAATATTTTTATCTAGTATATTTCAGAAAGTTCAGCAAAGGCGTGGCATGGACAAGAGGATGTGGAACCCCTTCAAGATGCTAAGGACAGAAGATTGTCAAAAGCTCAAGACTCTTCATTTCTACTTTTAGTGATCCAAGATCACATTGAGTCCATAGGAAAAGCCAATACTATTAAGAGGGGATGAGGTGTTGCTTAATGGTCTACTTGCTAAAGTGCTTAGTGATATGCTCCAAAGCCCTCAACCACTTTCTCATTTCCACATTTGTCCCAAACCTAAAGTCAGATCTATCCGGCGCCACCGAGTCCATTTGACATAGCCACTACCAGAAACCCTAATCAGTTCGGTCTCATCGATGGGATCTTGGTCTCACCGAGATGGGCTTGCAAACTCTCTATTGCCTGTTGCAATTACTTCGGTCCCACCGAGATATGCAATCGGTCCCACCGAGTTTGCTTGACCAACTCTCTTTTTGCTTATTACCAAAATCGGTCTCACCGAGTTTGTGTAATCGGTCAAACCGAGTTTAGGTTTTACCCTAACCCTAGCACATCGGTCCCACCGAGTTGGTCATATCGGTCCCACCGAAAAGCCTAACGTTCACATTTTGAACCAGGTCGGTCTCACCGAGTTTCACTATTCGGTCCCACCGAGTTTGGTAAATTGTGTGTAACGGTTAGATTTTGTGTGGAGGCTATAAATACCCCTCCACCCCCTTCTCCATTTGAGAGAGTGCTCTCAGAACGTGCCTACACTTCCACTACTCATTTTCTGAGAGAGAACCACCTACTCGTGTGTTGAGTGTTGGAAATATGCCCTAGAGGCAATAATAAAATGGTTATTATTGTATTTCCTTGTTCATGATAATTGTCTATTGTTCATGCTATAATTGTATTAACTGGAAACCGTAATACATGTGTGAATACATAGACCACAACATGTCCCTAGTAAGCCTCTAGTTGACTAGCTCGTTGATCAATAGGTGGTTATGGTTTCCTGACCATGGACATTGGATGTCATTGATAACAGGATCACATCATTAGGAGAATGATGTGATGGACAAGACCCAAACCTAAGCATAGCACAAGATCGTGTAGTTCGTTTGCTAAGAGCTTTTCTAATGTCAAGTATCATTTCCTTAGACCATGAGATTGTGCAACTCCCGGATACCGTAGGAATGCTTTGGGTGTACCAAATGTCACAACGTAACTGGGTGGCTATAAAGGTACACTACAGGTATCTCCGAAAGTGTCTGTTGGGTT
This sequence comes from Aegilops tauschii subsp. strangulata, assembly GCF_002575655.3. NCBI lineage: Eukaryota > Viridiplantae > Streptophyta > Magnoliopsida > Poales > Poaceae > Aegilops > Aegilops tauschii. Next base: position 424,667,080 of record NC_053036.3, on the reverse strand, counting down.
GGCACGAATCGAGACTGGGATTTGTCACTCCGTATGACGGAGAGGTATCTCTGGGCCCACTCGATAATGCATCATCATAATGAGCTCATGTGACTAAGTAGTTAGTCGCGGGATCATGCATTACGGAACGAGTAAAGTGACTTGCCGGTAACGAGATTGAATGAGGTATTGGGATACCGACGATCGAATCTCGGGCAAGTAACATACCGATTGACAAAGGGAATTGTATACGGGATTGATTGAATCCCTGACATCGTGGTTCATCCGATGAGATCATCGTGGAACATGTGGGAGCCAACATGGGTATCCAGATCCCGCTGTTGGTTATTGGCCGGAGAACGTCTCGGTCATGTCTGCATGGTTCCCGAACCCGTAGGGTCTACACACTTAAGGTTCGATGACGCTAGGGTTATAGGGAATAGATATACGTGGTTACCGAATGTTGTTCGGAGTCCCGGATGAGATCCCGGACGTCACGAGGAGTTCCGGAATGGTCCGGAGGTAAACAATAATACATAGGAAGTGAGGTTTTGGCCACCGGAAGAGTTTCAGGCGTCACCGGTAATGTACCGGGACCACCGGAGGGTTCCGGGGGTCTACCGGGAGGGCCACCAACCCCGGAGGCCTGCGTGGGCCAAGTGTGGGAAGGGACCAGCCCCTAGGTGGCCTGGTGTGCCTCCCACAAGAGGCCCAAGGCGCAGGGAAGGGGGGAAGGGGGACAACCCTAGGCGCAGATGGGCCTAAGGCCCACCCTAGGGCGCGCCCCCTCTCCCCCCCTCTTGGCCGCCCCCTCCATCCAATCTAGGGCTGGCCGCCACCCCTAGGGGTGGGAACCCTAGAGGGGGCACACCCTCCTCCCCTCCTCCTATAAATAGTGGGGGTTTTGGGGCTGCAGAAGACACGAGTGTCCCTCTCTCTTGGCGCAACCCTACTCCTCTCCCTCCTCGTCTCTCGCAGTGCTTGGCGAAGCCCTGCTAGAGTGCCACGCTCCTCCACCACCACCACACCGTCGTGCTGCTGCTGCTGGACAGAGTCTTCCCCAACCTCTCCCTCTTCCTTGCTGGATCAAGGCGCGGGAGACATCACCGGGCCGCATGTGTGTTGAACGCGGAGGCACCGTTGTTCGATGCTTAGATCGGATTCGGCCGCGATCTGAATCGCTTCGTGTACGACTCCACCGACTGCGTTCTTGCAACGCTTCCGCATTGCGATCTTCAAGGGTATGAAGATGCACTCCCCTCTCTCTTGTTGCTAGTTAATCCATAGATTGATCTTGGTGATGCGTAGAAAATTTTGAATTTCTGCTACGTTCCCCAACAGTGGTATCAGAGCTAGGTCTATGCGTAGATTCTATGCACGAGTGGAACACAAAGTAGTTGTGGGCGATGATTTGTTCAATTTGCTTGCCGTTACTAGTCTTATCTTGATTCGGCGGCATTGTGGGATGAAGCGGCCCGGACCGACCTTACACGTACTCTTACGTGAGACAGGTTCCACCGACTGACATGCAATTGATGCATAAGGTGGCTAGCGGGTGTCTGTCTCTCCCACTTTAGTCGGATCGGATTCGATGAAGAGGGTCCTTATGAAGGGTAAATAGCAATTGGCATATCCCGTTGTGGCTTTTGCGTAGGTAAGAAACGTTCTTGCTAGAAACCCATAGCAGCCACGTAACATGCAACAACAATTAGAGGACGTCTAACTTGTTTTTGCAGGGTATGCTATGTGATGTGATATGGCCAAAAGGATGTGATGAATTATATATATGTGATGTATGAGATTGATCATGTTCTTGTAATAGGAATCACGACTTGCATGTCGATGATTATGACAACCGGCAAGAGCCATAGGAGTTGTCTTAATTTATTGTATGACCTGTGTGTCAATGAAAAACGTCATGTAATTACTTTACTTTATTGCTAACCGTTAGCCATAGTAGTAGAAGTAATAGTTGGCGAGACAACTTCATGAAGACATGATGATGGAGATCATGATGATGGAGATCATGGTGTCATGCCGGTGACGAAGGTGATCATGCCACGCCTCAAAGATGGAGATCAAAAGGCGCAAGATGATATTGGCCATATCATGTCACTTTATGATTTGCATGTGATGTTTGTCATGTTTACATCTTATTTGCTTAGAACGACGGTAGCATAAATAAGATGATCCCTCACTAAAATTTCAAGAGATGTGTTCCCCCTAACTGTGCACCGTTGCGAAGGTTCGTTGTTTTGAAGCACCACATGATGATCGGGTGTGATAGATTCTAACGTTCGCATACAACGGGTGTAAGACAGATTTACACATGCGAAACACTTAGGTTGACTTGACGAGCCTAGCATGTACAGACATGGCCTCGGAACACAAGAGACCGAAAGGTCGAACATGAGTCGTATAGTAGATACGATCAACATGGAGATGTTCACCGATGATGACTAGTCCGTCTCATGTGATGATCGGACACGGCCTAGTTGACTCGGATCATGTATCACTTAGATGACTAAAGGGATGTCTATCTGAGTGGGAGTTCATTGAATAATTTGATTAGATGAACTTAATTATCATGAACATAGTCAAAAGGTCTTTGCAAATTATGTCGTAGCTTACGCTTTAGTTCTACTAAGATATGTTCCTAGAGAAAATTTAGTTGAAAGTTGATAGTAGCAATTACGCGGACTGGGTCCGTAAACTGAGGATTGTCCTCATTGCTGCACAGAAGGCTTATGTCCTTAATGCACCGCTCGGTGTGCTGAACCTCGAGCGTGGTTTGTGGATGTTGCGAACATCTGACATACACGTTTTGATGACTACGTGATAGTTTAGTGCGTAATGCTAACGGTTTAGAATTGAGGCACCGAAGACGTTTTTGAAACGTCGCGGAACATATGAGATGTTTCAAGGGCTGAAATTGGGATTTCAGGCTCGTGCCCACGTCAAGAGGTGTGAGACCTCCGACAAGTTTCTTAAGCCTACAAACTAAGGGAGAAAAGCTCAATCGTTGAGCATGTGCTCAGATTGTCTGAGTACTACAATCGCCTGAATCGAGTGGGAGTTGTCTTCCAGATGAGATAGTGATGGTTCTCCAAAGTCACTGCCACCAAGCTACTAGAGCTTCGTGATGAACTATAACATATCAGGGATAGATATGATGATCCTTGAGCTATTCGCGATGTTTGACACCGCGAAAGTAGAAATCAAGTAGGAGCATCAATTGTTGATGGTTAGTAAAACCACTAGTTTCAAGAAGGGCAAGGGCAAGAAGGGATACTTCATGAAACGGCAAATCAGTTGCTGCTCCAGCGAAGAAACCCAAGGTTGAACCCAAACCCGAGACTAAGTGCTTCTGTAATGAGGGGAACGGTCACTGAAGCAGAACTACCCTAGATACTTGGTAGATGAGAAGGCAGGCAAGGTCGACAGAAGTATATTGGATATACATTATATTAATGTGTACTTTACTAGTACTCCTAGTAGCACCAGGGTATTAGATACCGGTTCGGTTGCTAAGTGTTGGTAACTCGAAATAAAAGGCTACGGAATAAACGGAGACTAGCTAAAGGTGAGATGACGATATGTGTTGGAAGTGTTTCAAGGTTGATGTGATCAAGCATCGCATGCTCCCTCTACCATCGAGATTGGTGTTAAACCTAAATAATTGTTATTTGGTGTTTGCGTTGAGCATAGACATGATTGGATTATGTTTATCGCAATACGGTTATTCATTTAAGGAGAATAATGGTTACTCTGTCTATTTGAATAATACCTTCAATGGTCTTGCACCTAAAATGAATGGTTTATTGAATCTCGATCGTAGTGATACACATGTTCATGCCAAAAGATATAAGATAGTAGTACCACATACTTGTGGCACTGCTATTTGAGTCATATTGGGATAAAACGCATGAAGAAGCTCCATGTTGATGGATCTTTGGACTCACTCGTTTTTGAAAAGATTGAGACATGCGAACCATGTCTATTGGTATACATGCATGAAGAAACTCCATACAGATGGATCATTTGGACTCACTTGATTTTGAATCACTTGAGACATGCAAATCATACCACATGGGCAAGATGACTGAAAGGCCTCATTTTCAGTGAGATGGAACAAAAGAGCAACTTGTTGGAAGTAATACATTTGATGTGTGCAATCCAATGAGTGCTGAGGCACGCAGTGAATATCATTATGCTCTTACTTCATAGACGATATGAGTAGATTCTAAGTATATTTACTTGATGAAATACAAGTCTGAAGTAAGTTCAGAGTGAAGTAGAAGATCGTCGTGACAAGAGGATAAGATGTCTATGATATGATCATAGAGATGAATATCTGAGTTACGAGTTTGGCACACAATTAAGACATTGTGGAAATTGTTTCACAACTAATACCACCTGGAACACCATAGTGTAATGGTGTGTCCGAACATCAGAACTGCACCTTATTGGATATGGTGCGTACCATGATGTCTCTTATCTAATTACCGCTATCATTTATGGGCTAGGCATTAGAGACAACCGCATTCACTTTAAATAGGGCACCACGCAGTTCCGTTGAGACGACACCGTATGAACTATGGTTTAGAGAAACCTAAGCTGTCGTTTCTTAAAAGTTTGGGGCTGCGACGCTTATGTGAAAAAGTTTCAGGCTGATAAGCTCGAACCCAAAACGGATAAATGCATCTTCATATGACACCCAAAAACAGTTGGGTATACCTCCTATCTCTGATCCGGAAGCAAAAGGGTTTGTTTCTAGAATCGGGTCCTTTCTCGAGGAAAAGTTTCTCTCGAAAGAATCAAGTGGGAGGATGGTGGAGACTTGATGAGGTTATTGAACCGTCACTTCAACTAGTGTGTATCAGGGCACAAGAAGTTGTTCCTGTGGCACCTACACCAATTGAAGTGGAAGCTTATGATAGTGATCATGAAACTTCAGATCAAGTCACTACCAAACCTCGTAGGACGACAAGGATGTGTACTACTTCAGAGTGGTACGTAATCCTGTCTTGGAAGTCATGTTGCTAGACAACAATGAACCTACAAGCTATGGAGAAGCGATGGTGGGCCCAGATTCCGACGAATGGCTCGAGGCCATAAAATCCGAGAGAGGATCCATGTATAAAACAAAGTATAGACTTGGGAAGAACTACTTGATGGTCGTAAGGCTGTTGGGTATAGATGGATTTTAAAAGGGAAAACGGACAATGATGGTAAGTATCACCATTAAGAAAGCTCGACTTGTCGTTAAGATGTTCTCCGACAAGTTCAAGGAGTTGACTACGATGGGATTTTCTCACTCGTAGCGATGCTAAGAGTCTGTTGGAATTATATTAGCAGTTACTGCATTATTTATGAAATCTTGCAGATAGGATGTCAAAAACCATTGTTTCCTCGACGATTTTCTTGAGGAAAGGTTGTATGTGATACAACCAGAAGGTTTTGTCAATCCTGAAAGATGCTAACAAGTATGCAAAGCTCCAGCAATCCTTCTAAGGACTGGAGTAAGCATCTCGGAGTTGGAATGTACGCTTTGATGAGATGATCAAAGATTTTTGGTTTTTACAAAGTTTATGAGAAACTTGTATTTCCAAAGAAGTGAGTGGGAGCACTATAGAATTTTTGATGAGTATATGTTGTTAACATATTGTTGATCAGAAATGATGTAGAATTTCTGGAAAGCATACAGGGTTATTTGAAAAGTGTTTTTCAATGGAAAACCTGGATTAAGCTACTTGAACATTGAGCATCAAGATCTATAAGGATAGATCAAAAACGCTTAATAGTACTTTCAAATGAATACATACCGTGACAAGATTTTGAAGGAGTTCAAAATAGATCAGCAAAGAAGGAGTTCTTGGCTGTGTTACAAGGTGTGAGTATTGGGTAAGACTCAAGACCTGACCACGGCAGAAGAGAGAGAAAGGACGAAGGTCATCCCCTATGCTTTGGACGTAGGCTCTACAGTAAGCTATGCTGTGTACCGCACCTGAAGTGTGCCTTGCCATGAGTTAGTCAAGGGGTACAATAGTGATCCGGGAATGGACCACATGACAGCGGTCGAACTTATCCTTAGTATCTAGTGGACTAAGGAATTTTCTCGATTATGGAGGTGGAAAAGGAGTTCGTCGTAAAGGGTTACGTCGATGCAAACTTTGACACTAATCCGGATGACCCTGAGTAGTAAACCGGATTCGTATAGTAGAGCAGTTATTTGGAATAGCTCCAAGTAGCGCGTGGTAGCTGCATCTACAAGATGACATAGAGATTTGTAAAGCACACACGGATCTGAATGTTGTAGACCCGTTGACTAAAACCTCTCTCGTAAGCATAACATGATCAAACCCTAGAACTCATTGAGTGTTAATCACATGGTGATGTGAACTAGATTATTGACTCTAGTAAACTCTTGGGTATTAGTCACCTGGCGATGTGAACTTTGAGTGTTAATCACATGGTGATGTGAACTAGATTATTGACTCTAGTGCAAGTGGGAGACTGTTGGAAATATGCCCTAGAGGCAATAATAAAATGGTTATCATTGTATTTCCTTGTTCATGATAATTGTCTATTGTTCATGCTATAATTGTATTAACTGGAAACCGTAATACATGTGTGAATACATAGACCACAACATGTCCCTAGTAAGCCTCTAGTTGACTAGCTCGTTGATCAATAGATGGTTATGGTTTCCTGACCATGGACATTGGATGTCATTGATAACGGGATCACATCATTAGGAGAATGATGTGATGGACAAGACCCAAACCTAAGCATAGCACAAGATCGTGTAGTTCGTTTGCTAAGAGCTTTTCTAATGTCAAGTATCATTTCCTTAGACCATGAGATTGTGCAACTCCCGGATACCGTAGGAATGCTTTGGGCGTACCAAACGTCACAACGTAACTGGGTGGCTATAAAGGTACACTACAGGTATCTCCGAAAGTGTCTGTTGGGTTGGCACGAATCGAGACTGGGATTTGTCACTCCGTATGACGGAGAGGTATCTCTGGGCCCACTCGGTAATGCATCATCATAATGAGCTCAATGTGACTAAGTAGTTAGTCGCGGGATCATGCATTACAGAGCGAGTAAAGTGACTTGCCGGTAACGAGATTGAACGAGGTATTGGGATACCGACGATCGAATCTCGGGCAAGTAACATACCGATTGACAAAGGGAATTGTATACGGGATTGATTGAATCCCCGACATCGTGGTTCATCCGATGAGATCATGGTGGAACATGTGGGAGCCAACATGGGTATACAGATCCCACTGTTGGTTATTGGCCGGAGAACGTCTCGGTCATGTCTGCATGGTTCCCGAACCCGTAGGGTCTACACACTTAAGGTTCGATGACGCTAGGGTTATAGGGAATAGATATATGTGGTTACCGAATGTTGTTCGGAGTCCCGGATGAGATCCCGGATGTCACGAGGAGTTCCGTAATGGTCCGGAGGTAAAGAATAATACATAGGAAGTGAGGATTTGGCCACCGGAAGAGTTTCGGGCGTCACCGGTAATGTATCGGGACCACCGGAGGGTTCCGGGGGTCTACCGGGAAGGGCCACCAACCCCGGAGGCCTGCGTGGGCTAAGTGTGGGAAGGGACCAGCCCCTAGGTGGGCTGGTGCGCCTCCCACAAGAGGACCAAGGCGCAGGGAAGGGGGGAAGGGGGAAAACCCTAGGCGCAGATGGGCCTAAGGCCCACCCTAGGGCGCGCCCCCTCTCCCCCCCTCTTGGCCACCCCCTCCATCCAATCTAGGGCTGGCCGCCACCCCTAGGGTGGGAACCCTAGAGGGGGCGCACCCTCCTCCCCTCCTCCTATAAATAGTGGGGGTTTTGGGGCTACAGAAGACACGAGTCTCCCTCTCTCTTGGCGCAGCCCTACTCCTCTCCCTCCTCGTCTCTCGCAGTGCTTGGCGAAGCCCTGCTAGAGTGCCACGCTCCTCCACCACCACCACGCCGTCGTGCTACTGCTGGACGGAGTCTTCCCCAACCTCTCCCTCTCCCTTGCTGGATCAAGGCGCGGGAGACGTCACCGGGATGCATGTGTGTTGAACGCGGAGGCACCGTTGTTCGGTGCTTAGATCGGATTTGGCCACGATCTGAATCGCTTCGTGTACGACTCCAACGACCGCGTTCTTGCAACGCTTCCACATCATGATCTTCAAGGGTATGAAGATGCACTCCCCTCTCTCTCGTTGCTAGTTAATCCATAGATTGATCTTGGTGATGCGTAGAAAATTTTGAATTTCTGCTACGTTCCCCAACAGTGAGACCAAGACATTCCAATCCAACCACAAGAATCTTGATCTCTGGCCTTCCCCAAGTTTCTTTCCACTCAAATCATCTTTCCACCATATCCAAATCTGTGAGAGAGAGTTGAGTGTTGGGGAGACTATCATTTGAAGCACAAGAGCAAGGAGTTCATCATCAACACACCATCTATTACCTTTTGGAGAGTGGTGTCTCCTAGATTGGTTAGGTTTCACTTGGGAGCCTCCGTCAAGATTGTGGAGTTGAACCAAGGAGTTTGTAAGGGCAAGGAGATCGCCTACTTCATGAAGATCTACCCGAGTGAGGCAAGTCCTTCATGGGCGACGGCCATGGTGGGATAGACAAGGTTGCTTCTTTGTGGACACTTCGTGGGTGGAGCCCTCCGTGGACTCGCGCAACCATTACCCTTCGTGGGTTGAAGTCTCCATCAACGTGGATGTACGATATTACCACCTATCGGAACCACGCCAAAAATCTCCATGTCTCCAATTGCGTTTGCACACTCCAATCCCATCCCTTTACTTTCTTGCAACTTGCATGCTTTATTTTCCGCTGCTCATATACTCTTGCCATGCTTTCTTGAAATGTATTGTGAATGTTTAAACTCGTGCTAAAACTCCATCTTAACTTGAACAAATTAAAAAATACTACTTTTCTTTGTTGAGGGACTAATCACCCCCCTCTAGACACCTCTTCTCGATCCTTTCAATTGGTATTAGAGCATTGGTCTCCATTGCCTTGGTTTAATCACCATTGGAGGAAGATGGATGTGTCTATGATGGGGAGTCTTAGACATAGAGTGCCCATACTTGATGGAGAGTTCTTTAATGAGTGGAAAAATGAGATGCTTGAGATTTTCAATGATATCACTTGAACAAGTACATTACGAGCCCTTGTATGCCCCTAGTGATTCTTTGCATCAACCCCCGATGAGAATCTTGACATGACATTGCATCTTAGAACTATCAATCTCATCGTGAGAGGATTACCTAGAAACTTGGTTGCTTGCTTGCCTACTCTTGATTGTGCTTACACCATATGGAGATATCTTGAGGAAAGATTTCCAAATTATTCCTTGAAAAATCTAGATGAAATTCTTCATAAGTCCATTGCCTTGAATAAGATGAACACTTGTGATCCTAAGTTTGATGGTTGCCTATTTGAGCTTCGTGACCTCATGCGTGCTAAAGGAGATGTTGGAATCATTAGTAATATCATCTCAGAAGTCATTAGAATCCATAGAGATGAATATTGTTATGATCATACTTCTATTGAATCACTCTCTCTAGGTGATGATCAATCACAAGATGAAGTCGAACATGGATACTATGATGAGGATGATGATAGTGACTTTGATCTCGATGAGTCTATGAGACACTTTGGTCTTATGGCTAATCTTCGCGGCTACATGGCTGGAGGAAAGGAATGGGTTCTTGATAGTGGATGTACCGATCACATGACAGGAGACAAGGATATGATTCGTGAGCTTGCTAAAACAACGACCCTCGAAAAAATGTCACTTTTGGTGATAACTCAAAGGGTAAGGTGGTTGGCCTTGGTAAGGTGGCCATCTCACATGACAGCTCCATCCAAAATGTTATGCTCGTTGAATCTCTTGGCTATAATTTACTTTTCGTATCTAGACTAGCTGACTTTGGATTCCGTGTCGTATTTACTGAAGTAGATTGCCAAGTGTTTCGGAGAGATAATCACAAAATGGTCTTTATCGGTATACGTAGAGGTGACCTATACATTGTTGATTTCACTAAAAAGGCTCAACCTAGAACTTGCTTAATTGCTAAATCTTCTAAAGGTTGGTTGTGGCATAGAAGGTTAGGTCATGTGGGCATGTGAAATCTTGATAAGCTTATTAAAGGTGATCATGTCCTTGGAGCGAAAGATGTTATATTTGACAAGGATAGATTGTGCAGTGCATGTCAAGCAGGAAAACATGTTGGAGGAAGCCACCCCGTGAAGAACATCATGACCACGAGAAGACCGCTCGAGCTGCTTCATATGGATCTTTTTGGTCCAAACGCCCTATAAAAGTCTTGGTGGAAATTCGTTCGTTCTAGTCATAGTCGATGATTTTTCAAGATTTACGTGGGTGTTCTTTCTTGATGACAAATCGCAGGTCCAAAAGATCTTCAAGAACTTCGCTAGGAAGGCCCAAAATCAATTTGAAGTGAAGATAAAGAAGGTTCACAGCGACAACGGAACGGAGTTCAAGAACGCAAATGTGGACACCTTTCTTGACGAAGAATGGATTTCACATGAGTTCTCGGCTACGTACACACCTCAACAAAATGGAGTTGTTGAGAGGAAGAACCGAACTCTTATTGAGATGGCGAGAACGATGCTTGATGAGTACAAGACGCCAAAACACTTTTGGGCAGAAGCGGTTGAGATAGCTTGTCATGCAACAAATTGTCTATATCTTCACAAGCTACTCGACAAGATGGCATACGAGCTTCTCACCGGTAACAAACCCCAAGTTGGATACTTTCGAGTATTCGGCTCAAAGTGCTATATTCTTGATAAGCATCGTCGTTCTAAATTTGCTCCTAAATCTCATGAGGGTTTCCTACTCGGTTATGGCTCAAACTCTCACGCTTACCGTGTCTACAACAATTTCACCCGAAAGGTTGAGACGGTAGATGTGAAGTTTGATGAATCTAACGGCTCACAAGTAGAGAAATTTCCAATTGATGTAGGAGACAAAGACCCTTCAGAAGCAATCCAAGACTTGTCCATTGGCAAGATTCGTCCAACGGAGGTGAAGGAGAGTACCTCGTCCGTCCAAGTGGAAGCTTCTACCTCACGAGAAGGTTAACCACGAGTTGACTCGGAGGCATCCATAAGTGGGACTCGCCAAGATGAAGAAAACGAGGAAGTACACCAATATGAACCTCATCAACCTCCTTCTCCGCCTCCACAAGCGAACAACAACACCAACAACGAAGAAGGCCAAGAGGAAGAACAAGATGATGAAGAAGATGTTCCACCCCGACCCAAACAAAAGCTCTCACGAGTTAGAGCAAGAGTCTCAAGAGACCATCCCGTCGAACAAATCTTTGACGATATCCAAACCGGGAGAATTACTCGCTCTAAAACTCGTTTGGCTAATTCCTGTGAACATTATTCATTCATCTCTAGTATTGAACCTATGAAGGTTGAAGAAGTGCTTGAGGATCCGGATTGGGTGAACGCTATGCATGAAGAGCTACACAACTTCGAGAGAAACCAGGTGTGGACATTGGTAGAGAAGCCGGACAACAACCAAAATGTCATTGGTACCAAATGCGTGTTTCGGAATAAACAAGATGAAGATGTAAAAGTTGTACGCAACAAGGCCCGTCTCGTCGCCCAAGGCTACACTCAAGTCGAAGGTATGGACTATGGTGAGACATATGCCCCCGTTGCTAGACTTGAGTCCATACGCATCTTACTTGCTTATGCCAATCACCATGACATTAATTTGTATCAAATGGACATTAAAAGTGCTTTTCTAAATGGTGAAATTGAGGAGGAAGTTTATGTTAAACAACCTCCCGGCTTTGTTAATCCTAAGAAAACCAATCATGTTTACAAACTTCACAAAGCACTTTATGGTCTTAAACAAGCTCCTAGAGCATGGTATAAATGCTTGACCAAGTTCCTTATTGAAAAAGGCTTTGAGATTGGAAATATTGATTATACTCTTTTTACTAAAAGGGTTAATGGAGAATTATTTGTGTGGCAAATTTATGTGGATGATATCATATTTGGTTCGACTAACCCCCATTTTAGTGAAAAGTTTGGAAGGCTAATGTCGGAGAAGTTTGAGATGTCTATGTTGGGAAACCTAGCATGCAATTTCAAAAAAAAATCCTACGCTCATGCAAGATCTATCTAGGAGATGCATAGCAACGAGAGGGGGAGAGTGTGTCCACGTACCCTCGTAGACCGAAAGCGGAAGCTTTTGTTAACGCGGTTGATGTAGTCAAACTTCTTCTCATTCCGACCGATCAAGCACCGAACGTACGACACCTCCGAGTTCTGCACACGTTCAGATTGATGACGTCCCTCGAACTCTTGATCCAGCAAAGTATCGAGCGAGAGTTCTGTCAGCACGACAGCATGGTGACGGTGATGGTGAAGTAATCCGCGCAGGGCTTTGCCTAAGCACTACGTGAATATGACCGGAGGCATAAACAGTGGAGGGGGGGGGGGGGCGCCACACACGGCTAACAATTGTTGGTGTGTGTTCTAGGCGCCCCTCCCCATGTATATATAGGTGGGAGAGGGAGGTACGCAGCCATGGGGCACCCCAAGTAGGAGGAATCCTACTTGGGGCTTCCTCCAATTCGGCCTCCCCCTTTCCTTATCTCCGGAGGGGGGAAGGAAAGAGGGGAGAGGGGAAAGGAAGGGGGAATCCTATTCCCTCTATTTCCTTTCCTCCTCCCCTTTTCCTTTCTCCACTTAGATCGGCCCATATGGGGGCACACCAGCCCACAAGGGGCTGGTCTGTCCCGCCCTAGGCCCAATAAGGCCCATATCTTTGCCGGGGGGGGGGGGGGTGCCCGGAACCCCTTTCGGTGACCCGATACGTACCCGGTACCCCCGGAACACTTCCGGTGTCCGAATACTATCTTCCTATATATGAATCTTTACCTCTCGACCATTTCGAGACTCCTCGTCATGTCCGTGATCTCATCCGGGACTCCGACCAACATTCAGTCACCAAATCACATAACTCATATAATACAAGATCGTCATCGAACGTTAAGCGTGCGGACCCTACGGGTTCGAGAACTATGTAGACATGACCGAGACACCTCTCCGGTCAATAACCAACAACGGAACCTGGATGCTCATATTGGTTCCCACGTATTCTACAAAGATCTTTATCGGTCATACCGTTATGACAACATACGTTACTTGCCCGAGATTCAATCGTCGGTATCTTCATACCTAGTTCAATCTCGTTACCGGCAAGTCTGTTTACTCGTTTCGTAATGCATCATCCCACAACTAACTCATTAGTCACATTGCTTGCAAGGCTTATTATGATGTGCATTACCGAGAGGGCCCAAAGATACCTCTCCGATACTCGGAGTGACAAATCCTAATCTCGATCTATGCCAACCCAACAAACACCGGAGATACCTGTAGATCATCTTTATAATCACCGAGTTATGTTGTGACATTTGATAGCACACAAGGCATTCCTCCGGTATCCGGGACTTGCATAATCTCACAGTCAAAGGAATATGTATATGACATGAAGAAAGCTATAGCAATAAAACTGAACGATCATTATGCTAAGCTACGGATGGGTCTTGTCCATCACATCATTCTCCTAATGATGTGATCCCATTCATCAAATGACAACACATGTCTATGGTTAGGAAACTTACCCATCTTTGATTAACGAGCTAGTCTAGTAGAGGCTTACTAGGGACATGGTGTTTTGCCTATGTATCCACACATGTATCAAGTTTTTGGTTAATACAATTCTAGCATGAATAATAAACATTTATCATGATATAAGGAAATATAAAACAACAACTTTATTATTGCCTCTAGGGCATATTTCCTTCAGTCTATGATGAGTGAACTCAAGTTCTTTCTTGGTTTGCAAATCAAGCAAACTAAGGAGGGTACCTTTGTTTCCCAAACAAAGTATACCAAGGACTTATTCAAGAAGTTCAACATGCAAGAATGCAAAGGTATGAACACACCCATGCCTACTAGTGGACATCTTGACTCTACTAAGGATGGCGAACCGGTTGACAAAAAGGTTTACTACTCTATGATTGGTTCATTGTTATATCTATGTGCCTCCCGTCCCGATATTATGCTAAGTGTGTGCATGTGTGCACGATATCAAGAGGCCCCTAAAGAATGTCATCTTAAGGCTGTGAAAAGGATAGTGAGATACTTAATGCACACACCAAACTTTGGCATTTCATATCCTAAGAGGTCTTCTTTTGATCTTGTTGGCTACTCCGATTCAGACTATGCCGGAGACAAGGTTGATAGAAAGTCGACTTCGGGTACTTGTTAATTTCTTGGTAGATCTCTTGTGTCTTGGTCCTCCAAGAAACAAAACTTGGTATCCTTATCCACCGCCGAAGCGAAATACATTGCCGCCGGTTCATGTTGTGCTCAATTACGTTGGATGACCCAAACTCTTAAAGATTATGGATTTATGTTAAACATGTTCCATTGCTTTGTGATAATGAAAGTGCTATTAAGATTGCTCACAATCCCGTGCAACATTCTCGAACTAAGCATATCGAAGTTCGTCATCATTTCATTCGAGATCATGTTGCTAAAGGAGACATCGATCTTAAGCATGTTCGTACCGATAAGCAATTGGCGGATATATTTACCAAACCGCTTGATGAGAAAGTATTTTGCCGTTTGAGAGGTGAATTGAACATCATTGATGCCTCAAACTTGAGTAGTAACTCCATTTGGATGCATGCAACACTACAAAAAAATACACTTCCGTGATGATACGTATTTGTCACGGTAGGTCACGTTTTCTGTCATGCATGTACATCCATGACGATTTTATGATAGAATCAAGATAGTCATACCTGTCGTGGTGGGTGCACGGCAGATGCCAAGGGATGGCTAAAGAGAGGAGGAGGCTCGAGGGCACTGGTAGGCTCCAGAGGCGAGGTGGGCATGAGCGAGCGCGGGACGCAAGACATACCCAGGTTCGGGGCTCTCCGGAGAGATAACACCCCTAGTCCTGCCAACTGTAGTTGATACGTATCAGTACAAGGTTGCTCGTAGAGCTGTATGGAGGAAGAAGGGAGGCTGGCCAAGGCTCAGGCAGCTCCCTCTCCTCGGGTGTTGCTTGCTAGGTGTGTGAGTGAGTGGATGAGTGAAAGAGTCGCGTGTGCGAGTGAGAGTGTTCGCCCGTATGCATGAGGGCTCCTGGGGGGTTTTATAGGTCAACCCTCAGGGGTACAATGGTAATGTTACAAGGCCATAGGGCCGGGTTGTCAGCGTCCAGGAACCCGGTGCCGGGACCCGCCGGGTACCAGGCCTCGCCGGGTTCCCCGGGCACGGGACCCGCCGGGTACGGGGGGCACTGTGCGCCGTCTTGTCGATCGTCAGGGAGTGGCCGGGTTGAGTCGGCTACAGTGGCGCTCCATCAGGTCGCCACTTGCTGGCTTCATGGGTGACGACGGGTGCACTATTGCCATGTCGGCCCTGGTCAGCGGGTAGGTGAGGGGCACTGTTACCTCGCCCGGCTGACCAGAGGCATGGGCGGGGCACTGTGGGTTCAGTCATCAGTTGGTGGAGACTCGTCCCATCGTACGGCTAGCACGGGACGGCCGCTGACCCTTGGCCGGGTTGGAGAACATGCCAAGTGGGGAGCTGGCTTGTTGGAGAAGTCTTGGTGCGCCGGGCTCAGCTGTCTTGAGCTGGTTGTTGGGGCCGAGTTGAGGAGTCCGGCCGGGTCGAGGATTAGGCCAGGTTGAGCGACCCGGCCAAGCGTGAGCCGGCTTGAGGGGCGATGCTGGCCCCGTTGTTTTTGAAAAGGATCCGGGTTCCGGTGCCTGCCCGGGGTTCATCCCCCCGACAGTAGTCCCCGAAGCCGTGAAGGTCCGCCGTCTTCGGATGGGAGGGCCTTCGCAGTTTCCCCCTTTGAAGGGGGGCGAATTTTTAGACCGCCGGGTCCGGCAACACCCACTGTGTGCCAGCTTTCGGAAGTCGGATCGCGGCATCCTGGCAGCGGCGGGAAACCGAGAAGTCCACCGAATCTTTGAGGCAATCTTTTGGGCTTCGCGCGGGCGCCACGTGGCGTCTGGGAGCCGGAGGGGCCTGAAAGGCCACGCGCGCGACAGGATAGGGCGACGCGCTGGGGCCCGCGGTCGCGCGCCCTCGTCCCACACGCGCGGATTTATTGCGGCATCCGCAAGTCGGTTGCCATTCTCGAGGCAGATATTGCGCATGTACGTGCACAGTTATTGCGGGGAAGTGGGAAAGGCGAGCGCAAACGATCCCACTCGCCCATGTTTCGAACTGTGGATTATAAATTGGGGTGAGGAGGGGGCGGCGGAAATCATTCTTGCCCGCGCCCCTGCCTTCATCTTCCTTCCTCTGCTTCTTGCGACCGCCGCGCACCGCGACACCCGTTGCTTTGAGCAGAGCTTTGTAGCCACCTTCTTCTTCCTTCCCTCGCATCTTTGTGGATGCCGCTGCTGTCGGGCTCGTGGATGGGATCGACAGTCACCCTCGACGACATCGGCTACCTCCGATCCACCAGGCTCCTGCCGGGGGCGACGGAGGTCGAGGCGTGCCTACCGCAAGGTGAGTGGGAGCCGTGGCCCGAGGGCTCGGAGCACGTTGTCTTCTTGCCGCATTTCAAGCGCGGGTTCGGGCTTCCTGCGAGTGGATTCTTCCGTGACTTCCTGGAGTTCTTCGGGCTCCAACCCCATCATCTCGGTGCCTTCGCCATCGTGCAGTTATCGGGCTTCGTCACCCTCTACGAGGGGTACCTGGGGGTCGAGCCTTGCTACCTCTTGAGCATGCGTTGGTTTTCCCTTGAAGAGGAAAGGGTGATGCAACAAAGTAGCGTAAGTATTTCCCTCAGTTTTTGAGAACCATGGTATCAATCCAGTAGGAGACTACATGCAAGTCCCTAGTACCTGCACAAACAATTAAGAACCTTGCAACCAACGCGATAAAGGGGTTGTCAATCCCTTCACGGCCACTTGCAAAAGTGAGATCTGATAGAGATAATAAGATAAATATTTTTGGTATTTTTGTTGTATAGATTGAAGAGTAAAGATTGCAAAATAAACGGCGACAGAAATAGCTAGTGGATAGGAGATTAATATGATGGAAGATAGACCCGGGGGCCATAGGTTTCACTAGTGGCTTCTCTCAAGATAGCAAATTCTACGGTGGGTGAACAAATTACTGTCGAGCAACTGATAGAAAAGCGCATAGTTATGAGAATATCTAGGCATGATCATGTATATAGGCATCACGTCCGTGTCAAGTAGACCGAAACGATTCTGCATCTACTACTATTACTCCACACATCGACTGCTATCCAGCATGCATCTAGAGTATTAAGTTCATAAGAACAGAGTAACGCATTAGGCAAGATGACATGATGTAGAGGGATAAACTCAAGCAATATGATATAAACCCCAACTTTTTATCCTCGATGGCAACAATACAATACGTGTCGTTTCGTCTGCTGTCACTGGGATCGAGAACCGCAAGATTGAACCCAAAGCTAAGCACTTCTCCCATTGCAAGAAAGATCAATCTAGTAGGCCAAACCAAACTGATAATTCG
This sequence comes from Aegilops tauschii subsp. strangulata, assembly GCF_002575655.3. Taxonomy (NCBI): domain Eukaryota; kingdom Viridiplantae; phylum Streptophyta; class Magnoliopsida; order Poales; family Poaceae; genus Aegilops; species Aegilops tauschii. Next base: position 424,649,487 of record NC_053036.3, on the reverse strand, counting down.
AAGCGACATGCAAAGATATCAAATCATGCATATAAGAATTCAGAGAAGATTCAAATATTGTTCATAGATAAACTTGATCATAAACCCACAATTCATCGGATCTCGACAAACACACCGCAAAAAGTATTACACCGAATAGATCTCCAAGAAGATCGAGGAGAACTTTGTATTGAGATCCAAAGAGAGAGAAGAAGCCATCTAGCTAATAACTATGGACCCGAAGGTTTGTGGTAAACTACTCACACATCATCGGAGAGGCTATGGTGTTGATGTAGAAGCCCTCCATGATTGATTCCCCCTCAGGCAGAGCGCCGGAAAAGGCCCCAAGATGGGATCTCACGGGTACAGAAGGTTGCGGCGGTGGAAATAGGGTTTCGTGGTGCTCCTGGATGTTTTCGGGGTATATGAGTATATATAGGCGAAAGAAGTAGGTCGGTGGAGCCACGAGGGGCCCATGAGGGTGGGGGGCACGCCTACTCCCTGGGCACGCCCTGCTACCTCGTGGCTGCCTTTGGTTAGTAGGTTAGTCCCAAAAATAATATAAAAGTGTATAGTAAAGCCCATTAAACATCCAAAATAGATAATATAATAGCATGGAACTATAAAAAATTATAGATACGTTGGAGACGTATCAAGCCTTCGATCGACCTCTGAGTGCTTCTTTTCCTTGAAGCAGCAGGGCCGAAGGCCGGGGATATGTCCGAGTATGGCACCGCCGTCATCTCCAAGCGGTCGGGCGCTGACTGCCCGAAGGTGCCATTGGAGGATTCTGCCAAGAAATGGCAGAATTCCTTCTTCTACGCCCGCAACCTCGGCGCGGACCGCATCAATTTGCCGCCGTTCATCAATTCGCCACCGTGGGCGAAGCAGAACTGGGGGTACTACCCCAGGCACCCGTCGCAGGAGGTGCTCAACCTGTGCGAGCGGGTGTCGGTGATGAAGGAGCAGGAGGGGCTCACCGGCACCGACCTCATCATCGCCTTCATCGTCCGTCGAGTGCTGCCGCTGCAGCAGCGCAGCCACCTCATCGGTCAGATGGCCGACCTCCAGGATCCCGACCGCATGGCGAACACGCGGCTGGCAGCGGACCAGATTGCACGCCGGGTCAACGACATTTCCAAGGCCAACCTACAGGGCAATTGGGAGTTTGGGAAAGCCCCGTACAGCCATGCGAACCCGGCACCGTTGGTGAGTCCTTGGTCTCCATATTTTGCTGCTGCTTATCTTCTTATCCGCCCCAACGCGACGCGGGAGGTGCTTTTGAACGCCATCCGGCATCCTTACGACTGGGCGTGGGCATAGGTTGTGCGCGTCGCCTCGGAGGAGCCCGAGGCCCACGGCGGAGAGGAGGAGGCGACCGCCAACGCGGGCGCAGAGCGCCGAGTCGGTAAGTCTTTGTGTTTTCTTCTTGAGTTGCCAGTCGGGTCATGACATTGGGGGTGCTGACGTGAGCCGTTGATGTAGCGGCGCCGGGTGGAGGAGGCGGCGGCGCGGCCGGAGCCGGGTCGTCTCGGGGGGCGCCGGCGGCGAGGCGGCCGCACGGGAAGGACAGCATCGCGCCGCGAGCCCCGACCGCGAAGCACGCGGCGGACCCGGCCGGGGTGGCGAAGCCGCCCGCCAAGAGGAGGATGGGGCGACGCGGCGGGAGTGGCCGGCGAGGCCCGCCGTCCCGGTGGTGCCGAGGTGAGTATCTTTCTCTCCTAAACCGAGTGGCCGAGCGGCTCTGCTTGGCTTGTATTTATTTTGTCTTGGGTTTTAGGTCGCCGATCTCGCTGGCGCTGGCAGCGGCGGATGCGGCGTTCGTCGAGGGCACCGCGTTCCGGAGGAGCCGGTCCGGCACCGTCGACCGGGACGAGGAGGAGGAGGAGCAGGCGGATCTAGATCTTGGTCTGGACCCGGCCCATATTGAAGGCCTGGCCTGGCACGACCGGAACTGGGCCGAGGCGGAGCTCGAGGCGGCGTCGAACCGGGCGTGGGTTGACGTTGTGGCGATGTGGGCGCGAGCCAGCGAGGAGCCGGCGTGGCCGGAGATGCCGGCAGGGACGGTGGTTGCGGCGACGGTCTGCGTGCCGTCGTCGGAGGGGGAGCACAGCCAAGGCGGCAGTGCGGATGTGATGGACCTCGACCGGGAGGTCGTGGTCGTTGGGGACGACACCCCGCCGCAGACGACGTGGTCGAGCGGGTGGGGGCCGACGGAGGCGGTGATGACGCCATCTCAGGGGAGGCGTCGCGGGCGGCGCCGGAGGGGGCGGCTCGGACGCCGACAAGCGAGGCGCCGCCGGTGGTGGAGCCACAAGTCACTCCGCCTACTGAGCCGGCGTCGGTGCCGGAGAGGGCACCAGAGAAAGTGCCGGAGAGGGTGCCGGCCTCGGGGGAGGCGGCCAGCGGGGAGCACGCCCTAGTGCTCAGGCCGGGAGGTCGTCGGTCCGACGGGTCGAAGCCGACGCGGAACGGGACCGGCGAGGTCTTCTTCGGGCCTCCAACCCAGGAGGAGGCGGCGATGGCCGCCGTGACCCGGCGCCTGCGAGGGCGGGCGGACCGGATCCAGGCCTTCGCCCAGGCCGAGGTCGAGGCGACGCAGGAGCTGGAGCGCGCCGTGTTTGTAAGTTTTGCATTGCATTCTTCTTTTTCTTTTTTTCGTTCCTTCTTCTTTGTGGGGGCGCGCCAGCGCACCCACTGGGTGTAGCCCCTGAGATTCGGGCCAACTGCGTAGCTGTTGGGTCGAATCTTATCTTGCTAGCTTGTGTTGGTCATTGTCTTCTGCAGCAACTAGACTCCTACCGGGTTGGCGTCTTCAACCGGCTCCTTGAGACGCACCGGCGTCTTAAGGAAAGGCTCGCCGCCAAGGAGGAGGAGCTCCGCGCCGCGGCAGGTACTTTGCTTGCATGCTCTTTTTTAGTGGGGGCGCGCTAGCGCACCCATTGGGTGTAGCCCCCGAGATTCGGGCCAACTGCGTAGCAGTTGGGTCGAAATCTTAAAGTAGTACTTTGTTTCTGAGTCTCTCTTCTGCAGCCGAGGTGCTGTCTTGGAGGACCCGGTTGATTCGGGTCGGCTTCCACTACGACCAGCTCGTTGCCAATGTCGGTCGGCTTGGAGCCGAGGTGGAGAGGGCGAGGGCAGAGGCGACGGGAGCCCGGCGGCGCTCGACGAAGCCAGCCAGCTGCTCCTGTAGCTGGCGGGCGACAAGGGCCATCTTGAGGCCGAGGTGGAGCACCTCAAGGCGGAGGCCGCCAAGGTTGTGGAGGCGCAACATGCCCTTGCCGAGGCGGACCAGCAACGTGGCAAGCTGGCCGAGGACAAGGGGCAGCTCCAGGCCGAGGTGGAGCGGCTGAAGGCGCTGGTGGCCACAACGGAGGAGACCCGGCGCCGCGAGGAGGCCGTGAAGGCGGCCGAGGACAAGGACGCCGAGCTGAAGGCGGCCCTTGCCAAGGTCGCCGATCTGGAGAAGACACTCCAGGAGCGTGACCGCACCATTGCCCGGGAGCGGCGCGGTACGTTGCTCGAAGCGCAGCACCTGGAAGAGTCCTTCTCTAGTAAGTGCTTTCATTTGGTTTTGTTGTTACCGGGTTGGGACTCTGGCTTCTTGTTCTTGGTGACTTTTCTTCTGACTTGCTTTTCTTTTCGACAGGGGCCTTCCCAGAGACGCGACAACTGGCGGAGGAGGTGGTCCGCTTTCAGCACGACCCGCAGGGGATCGTCGGCTCCGGGACTGACCCGCGGGTGGCCTGGACCTTCTCGGAGATCGTGACCGCCGCCGAGGCCCGTCTGTGAGTCTTGAGTGAGCTGATGGGGCGGCTCACTGAGGCCGGTGCGGCGATGACGGTGGCCCTCTGGCCGAGTTCCGTTGCGCCGAGCAGCTTCACGCGGCTGGCACGATGGCTACAGGTGGGGCCGGATCTGCTCCATGACTGGCGCGTTTCCGCCGCCCGTGCTGGCACCGAGATGGCGCTCCGGTTTGCGATGTCTTTGCATCCGGACTTGTTGCTGGACGCGTTGATGGGCCAGCGAGCCGGCTCGGAGAGCCAGCTACAGGCAGAGGCCGGCCGGATAGCTGCTCGGGCCAGCTATATCGCTGGGTTCGCCTTCTACGACGAGTTTCGGCCGGACCGGGCGAAAGATGGCGGAGTCGTGCCTGCTGACGACTACAACCTGCTTTTGGACGACCCGGAGGGCAGTTCTGAGGAGACGGACGTCTACCGTGTCGCGGACGCCGAGGAGGGGGACACCGGCACCTCGGTGAACCCGGAGGCCGCCGAGGAAGATGCCTGAGGCTGCCTGTTTTTAACTTGATAAAAATTTATGTTAGGTAGCAGGTCCACTCACCCACTCGGGGTTAACTGGGTGTAATGAAATCTGACCTTGGGCCTGTTTCTGAACTTATGATGTATGAGCTTTGTGAATGTTTGTGCCTTTGTTTTTCGCTTTTTCGAGCCATTTTCCTGCACTTTCCCCTCCTGGGCTTCTCCCCCACGAGTCTGACGGCCAAGGCTCCGGTCCATGACAAGGGGTTCGACCTTTGAGAAGAGCGTGTAGTACTTAGGCTTTTGAAACGTAGAGCGCGAGCGAAACACCCACTGGGCCGGCTGGCGGCAATCCGGCGGGGCCGGGTTGGCGAGTAGCGGTTATGCGGTAACTTAGAGGGGCGAGGCCGGGTTCAGCGACCCGGCGGTATGCAGAAACTTCGTGGATGCCTGCGCTCTTGCTTTTCGTCTCTGGAGCCGTTTCCTCTCAACTTTCCCCCTTTGCCCCCCTGCGAGTCTGACGGCCGAGGCTCCGGTCCGTGACAAGGGGTTCGGCCTTTGAGAGGAGCGTGCGATACTTAGGCTTTCGAAACGTTGAGCTCGAGCGAAACACCCACTAGGCCGGTTGGTGAGCAGCCGGTCGTGCAGCAACTTAAAGTGGCGAGGCCGGGTTGGGCTACCCAGCGGTTCTTGACTTAGTGTTCGTGGCGTCATGGTGCTTTTGGTCTCATGTGCTTGCCGGCCAACAGCCGAAGCCGGTTCTGCGGCTTAGGGCGAAGTGAGAGGCCGTGGCGATCCAACGCATCAGGAGTTGCTAAGGGTAACGGCGGGTGGCCAAGCCGGCCAGCCCCCGGGTCGAGCGAGTTGACCTGGTGGTCGGGTTGGTTTAAGAGGAAAGTAATGCACAAATGTAGGAGACAAAATAGCTTGGTCGGAAAAGGGCAGCCCCCGAGAATCGTTCGGGGATCCCATAGTTTTCAGACGATTACAAAAGGTAGCGATACATACGTGCACACGGCTAACTGTAAAACGGGCGGAGGAGCTCTGCATTCCATGGCCGAGTTGTTTCTTCACCGGCGGTGTCCCTCTTGCGCTTGTTTGACTTGCGGGCGTCGATGAGGTACTACGCGTTGTGATCGCACAAGGCCTTGCTGACGATGAAGGGGCCCTCCCATGGGGAGGACAGCTTGTGTTGGCCGGTCTGCTCTTGGACGAGCCGGAGGACGAGGTCTCCCTCCCGGAAAGCGAGGGGCTTGATCTTCTTGGGCTTCCTTGGCTTCGGCTTCCGTGTACATTGTGACGCGCGGCGAGTCAAACTCGACGTCGGTCGGGATGACGGCTTCTGCTCCGTAGATGAGGAAGAACGGGGTGAACCCGGTCGACCGGTTTGGCGTGGTGCGGAGACTCCAGAGGACGGCTGGCAACTCGTCAAGCCAACTGCCGGGCGAACAGATGAGCGGCTCGACGAGTCGCGGTTTGATGCCAGATAGGATGAGGCCGTTGGCCCACTCGACCTAGCCGTTGGACTGCGGATGCGCGACGGAAGCCTGGTCGAGGCGGACGCCAGAGACGGAGCAGTACTGCGCGACCGCGCCCTTGGCAACGTTGGTGCCGTTGTCCGTGATGATGGTGTTCGGCATGCCGTAGCGCACCGCGATGTCCTTGACAAATCGAACGGCCATTGGCCTGTCCAGCTTCTTGATCGGCCTTACTTCGATCCATTTGGTGAACTTGTCCACCGCCACCAACAAATGCGTCATGCCGCCTCGAGCGGTCTTGAAGGGCCCCACCATGTCGAGTCCCCAGACCGCAAATGGACAGGTGATCGGGATGGTCCGGAGTGCCGACGCTGGCTGGTGGCTGCGCTTGCTGAAGCGTTGGCATCCCTCGCACTTGAGGACAAGTGACTCTGCATCTTCGAGGGCCGTGGGCCAGTAGAAACCATGGCGGAAAGCCTTGGCCACCAGGGACCGCGAGGCGGCGTGGTGCCCGCACTTGCCCTGGTGTATGTCGAGGAGTACCTCAATGCCTTTGTCTTGCTCGACGCAGCGTTGGAATACGCCGGTGGAACTGCGCTTGACGAGCTCATTGTTGATGATGCTGTAGGCGGACGCCCGGCACTGCACCTACCGAGCTTCAGTCTCGTCCATGGGGAGGACCCCGTTCTCCAGGAACTCCGAGATGGGCAGGGCCCAGGATGGTGCCGTCACCATGGCGAAGACGGCCACCATTTCGGGTTCTGGGGCGGCAGCCCCCGGGTTGGGTTCGGCAGTCCCCGAGCCGGGTTCGTCAGTTCCCGGGCTGGGTTCGACAGTCCCCGGGCCGGGTTCGACAGTCCCCGGGCCGGTTTGAGGCGTGGTCGGGTCGGGTAGAGCAGTCCCCTGGCCGGGTTGAGGCGTGGCCGGGTCGCCTGGGACATGGATGGATTCGGAGTCCGGAGACGGCTTGACGGACGACTTGTGCAGATGCTCGAGGGAGACGCCGGACGGAATGGACTGCCGGGACAAGGCGATCTTGGCGAGCGTGTCAGCCGCCTCATTTTCTGCGTGTGGGATATGGAGGAACTCACAACCCGCGAAGAATCCGGACAGCTTCTGGACGAGGAAGCAGTAGTTTGCCATGTTGGAGTCGTGGGCGTCCCACTCGCCGGAGCACTGCTGCACCACCAGGTCCGAGTCGCCATAGCACAGGATGCGCCGGATGCCGAGTTCCTTGGCAAGCTGGAGGCCGTGCACAAGGGCTCCATACTCGGCGACGTTGTTGGAGGCGGCGAAGTGGATCTGCAGTGCGTATTTGAGCCGGTCACCCTTGGGGGAGGATAGCACGATGCCGGCCCCTAGGCCGAGTCGCATCTTCGAGCCGTCTAAGTGCATGCGCCAGTGCGTCAAGTCCGGTGGCGGTGGCAGGTACTGGGTCTCGGTCCATTCGACGAGGAAGTCGGCCAAAGCTTGGGACTTGATCATAGTGCGGGGCTCGTAGAGGATGGTGTGGCCGGCTAGCTCGAGCGCCCACTTGGCGACCCGGCCAGAGGCATCCCGGCACCCAATGATTTCGCCGAGAGGGGCCGTGCTGACCACGGTGACAACATGCTCTTGGAATTACTGCTTCAGTTTCTTGGCGGTGAAGTACACGCCGAAACACATCTTCTGGTAGTGCGGGTAGTTCTACTTCGAGGCGGAGAGCACCTCGCTCAGGTAGTAGACAGGACGTTGGACGGCTTGGACCTTGTCCTTCTCTGGTCGCTCGACCACCATCACCGTGCTGACCGACCGCAAGGTTGCGGCGATATAGAGCAACATCGGCTCCTTCTCGGCCGATGCGGCCAGGGCAGGTGCGGTGGAGAGCATGCGCTTGAGATCCCGGAAAGCCTCGTCCGCCTAGTCGTTCCACTCGAACGGCGTTGTCTTCTTCATCAGCTGATATAGGGGCAAGGCCCTCTCGCCTAGCTGGCTGAGAAACCTGCTGACCGAGGACAAGCAGCCGGTGAACTTCTGGACATCGCGCAGCCGGGCAGGCTTGTGCATGCGCTCGATGGCCTTGATTTTCTCCGGACTTGCCTCAATGCCGCATTCCGAGACGAGGAAGCCGAATAGCTTTCCAGCCGGGACGCCGAAAATGCATTTTTCCGGGTTGAGCTTGACCTTGTACTCGCGCAGGTTGGTGAAGGTCCCCTTTAGGTCATCGAGGAGCGTGAGGTGCTGCTTGGTCTTCACCACGATGTCGTCCACATAGATGTGGATATTGCGGCCGAGTTGAGGTAGCAGGCATTTCTGCATGCAGCACTGGAAGGTGGCGTTCGCGTTCTTCAAGCCGAACGACATGGTGATGTAGCAATACGCCCCAAAGGGCGTGATGAAGGACGTCTTCAGGGCATCGGCCGGGTCCAGCTTGATCTGATGATAGCCGGAGTAAGCATCCAGGAAGGACAGGAGCTCACACCCGGCAGTGGAGTCGATGACTTGGTCGATCCGCGGGAGGGCGAACGGGTCTTTGGGGCAGGCCTTGTTCAGGCTGGTGTAGTCGATACACATGTGCCAGGTCTTATTCTTTTTCAGTACGAGGACTGGGTTGGCCAGCCACTCGGGGTGAAACACATCCATGATGAAGCCGGCCGCCAAAAGCTTGGTGACCTCTTCACCGATGGTCCTTCTCTTCTCTTCGGAAAAATGGTCCTTCTCTTCTCTTCTCTTCTCTTCTCAAGCTTCTTCTCAATGGTTCGTAACCAGTCGTCTGCGTCCAAGGGATCAATAACCTGACTGAAACTGGGAGGCTTGGTTCTCTGAAAATCTGACAGTTTGGAGTGATGACCATTCTGATTTCCATTCTTCCCAACCATAGCTTGCACACTCCTTAATATTTCAATCAGATCATTATTCCTCCTTTCCTCAAACATACGCAGAATTTGCTCGGTGGAGTGTCAGTACCCCGATTCTAAGTCACACCGATCCAGCCTGTAACACCTCATATCACTTTGCGGCCTCACGCACGGTATTCCCACGGGTGTCGCCTTACCATGGCCGGGACCATTTGCGCCTTCTGGCTCACGTATATGATAGTGTCGCTAGCATCCATATGACAGAGAACCCGGGCCGACATGACTAGTCGTGAACCCAAAGTGGCACTACCTTACGGGGACAGGCATACATGAATCAACATCGAGCATGTCGGTCAACAGCGTGCGAATCCAGGCTGTAGCACTGGGCTAACAGGACTCCGGGAACCCGGGCTATAGCAGGCTAGGCGGGACTCCGGATGTCACCGCGTGACATTTCCCCGAAGGGATAGACATAGGAACGAAGTGAATCACATGCCGGCCAGTCAAGTGTTCCGGAGCAGTAGTGCTGGGCTAGCAGGACTTCGGTGAACCGGGCTGTAGCGGACTACTATGGCTCATGGAAGCACAAGACTACATTTCCCCATAAGAGAGGCTACCAAGGATAAACAACTAGGTTGTCGGATCCCACACATACCAAGCATTTCAATCATACACACAGTATGCTCGATATGTGTAAATACAACATGGCATCACGACATAACTCTACGACTCAAGTATTTATTCATTAGGCTCCGAGGAGCCAAGTATTACAAACATGGGTCTCATGACCCCAACATACAGAGCATACAAGTCAAAGCACATGCGGAAGCTTAACATGTCTGAGTACAGACATCTACAAATGGAAAAGGCTGAGAATCCTGACTATCTACCAGATCCTGCCAAGGGCACAAGATCGTAGCTGAGGTAGCAAGCTAAATGTCGAAGTCCACACGGAACTACTAGCGAGACTGACGTCTCTCTGCAAAACATAAAATAGGCAAACGTGAGTACAAATGTACCCATCAAGACTTACATCAGAACTAACTACATATGCATCAGTATCAACAAAGGGGGTGGTGGAGTTTAACTGCAGCAAGCCAGCTTTGACTCAGTGGCTATCCTGAACTACGACTACAAGCAACTCTTTTGAGGTGGCGCACACGAGTCCACATATTCACCATATCAATACACCACTATGGATCCGCTCCCGTCTCCCTACGAGAAGGCCATCCATAGCACTCACGCTTATCTTGCGAGTTTTAGAGTATCCACTTTCACTTGTCTATGAACTATTATAGGCAACCCAGAAGTCCTTTACCGCGGACACGGCTATTCAAATAGATGATGTTAACCCTGCAGGGGTGTACTTCTTCATACATGTTTCCACCACTTAGCGTCTTCACACGACATGTTCTCGGCAGACTTCAAGCGAAAGCCGACGTGGGTGTAGACCAGGACCTACCTAAACACTCAAGTCCCTGGTCCAGGTTTATCGCCTATCCAGGTTCCATCCGCAGGGAGTCCGGCCGAGGTTTCCACATACGGCCCCGAACGATGTGTACAGGGTTCCGCGACACCAAATGGGCGCCCGGCATACGCGGCCACGTGCCTACCGCATCACAGCCCACCCCTCGGGTCAGCGCTGTGCACGGCCTCCAGCATACTACAAACACCAGAAACTATTTGCAACTCCTGGACATAGGACTAGGGTGGTTAAGAAGTCGAGCGGGGTCATATTTCAGGGCCCAATGCATGGTAGTAACTGTTCATGGATCACAAACACAGAACTCAGTTCCTGAGGACGGCTTCAATGAGACAACCCACCATGTACTCCTACATGGCCTCTCACCGCTACCTTTACCAAATCATGTTCACACACTTAGCTCACACACAGTACGACATGTTCACCACATTCCAATTCATCCCCGATGAATCAGACCTGACTCAACTCTAAGCAGTAGCAGGCATGACAAACAAGCATGAATGAGTAGGCACATCAGGGCGCAAACAACTCCTACTCATGCTAGTGGGTTTCATCTATTTAGTGTGGCAATGACAGGTCATGCAGAGGAAAAGGGGTTCAGCTACCGCAACATGTAACAGTTGAATCGATGTTGTCCTAATGCAGTAAAAGAGAGCAGGAGCGAGAGAGTGGGATTGTATCAGAATGAACAAGGGGTTTTTGCTTGCCTGATGGAGTGGTAGTAGGATACTGCCCTTCAGTCGGATAATCGAGGGTATCCTCGGAGGCAGAACCTACCACGAAAGATACATCGAACACAATCAACACATGACGATATGCAACAATATGATGCATGCTATGACATGGCAATATGAAAGTGTTTTGGGCTAATGCAAGCTAGAACAGATTGAAATGAGTCCATTTGAACCAAAGATTCAAATCCAAACCCATTTGATGAAGTCATAAAGGTGCATTAACTTGTTTCACTTAAACAGCAAGGTTAAATTGTTTAAACATGCATGAAACCAGTACAGATGGATAGATTGGATTTTTCTGATCATTTTTCATATATAACTTATTTCATTATGAGTTATGGTTGAATTTCTATGAATTTTAGAAGTTAGCACTATTTTTTGGAATTTCCTGAAAAAGAATAAATCCAGAAAATGCATTACTACGTCAGCATGACGTCACTGTGATGTCAGCGGTCAACAAGCGCGGTCCAGGTCAAAACTGACCAGCGGGGCCCACTGGTCAGTGACCCAGTGATGGCTAGGCTCACAGACATGTGGGCCCGGTCAAAGGCCACGTTAGCACGGTCAATGCTGACGCGTGGGTCCACTGATTTTATTAACTAACCTAATTATTTTGGTTATCCAGTAAACTAAAAAGGCGGGTGCCATGGTCAGTGTCTAGTGTTAAACTAGTAGGGTTAGTTAGCCCCTAATCTAATGACGGCCACGTCGGCTAACCGGCGATTAGCCGCCGGCGCTAAGCAGGACACGGCGGAGGTCCTCGTCCGGCCGTTTCCGGCGATGAGAGGCCATGCGGATGGGTTCTGCGGGACCGGCGCGACGAGCCGCGTCGGACGGTGGCAGCTGCGGCTGCTGGGGTGGCGTGCAATGGCGGCGGCGACGAGCCGGGCGGCGGCCGGAGCTTGGGACACACGGGCGCGGTTGCTGCAGTGCATGGGAGGAGGAGCTGGTGGGCGCTACGGGCTCCTGGAGCCGTGCTGAGCGCAGAGGTGTGCTTGGCTTCGAGCCATTGTGGCTCTAGCCACGACGGCGACGAGGCACGGCGGCGGCGAGCTTCGGCCGCGGTGGTTAGTGAGGCTAGAGGAGGAAATAGACGGCGGGGAGAGATTGGTTCAGTAGAGGAGCTCACGGCGAGGTCATCGGTGATCTCAGCGTGCTCGAAGACGGCTTGGTGACGGCGGAAAGTCGCTAGCGGTCTCCGTGGCCGAAGGAGGAAGAAGGGGGCGGGGACGACGCGTCGGGGTTCTTCTGGTCGCGTGAGACAACGGAGAGGACAAGGGCGGCACGGCGAAGCTCGGGGCCGTGTCGGAGAGGGTCGGTGATGGCTGCGGCTGCGGCTATGGCGAACGACGGCGATGGCCGCCCTCGGGTGCGCTGCGGGGAGAGAGCAGAGGAGGGGAGAGAAGGAGTGGATAGGCCAGAGGGGTTGCGCGGTTGCGTGGCGCGTCCAGCCAGCCTCCAGCGTCGGCGGAAGCAGGAGGTGGCTCGGGCGCGTGCCGGTGCGCGGCGACCACGCGCGCGGTGTCCGACTGGCGGGAGCTGACGACGATTGGCAGCGCTAGGTGGTGGGCTGGGCCAAAACAGGTGAGGACCAGGTGAGTGCCAGGTAAAAACCCTCTCTCTCTTTTATTATTTGTTTCTGTTTTCTGTTTTCTGTTTCTGTTTTTATGTTCTAGTTTAAATAATTCATAAAATCCTGGAAATAATTATGGGTGTCGTCTGAATTATTCCAGTGACCCTTAACAATTTCCAACATTTTTGGAGCATCTAATATATATATAGCATTTAAATAGCTCCAATTCAAATATGTTTGAATTAATTCAAAATCCAAAATGCCATGGAAAAATGTGCATCATCTCTGGTTACTTTTTCCAGCATTTTCCAAAAATGATGAACATTTTTAAGGCCATTTGGGATCCTGAAAATATTTTTTTAGTTGAACCTATTTGAATTTCATTGATGCTAGGGTTTGATCATCCCCCATTTCAAAGTTCCATAAAATTTAAACATGATGCATGGATGCTTATGCAAAGACAGTCAAGGTCTAAGCTAGGGCTGTGACAACTCACCCCCACTAAACAAGAATCTCGTCCTGAGATTCAAGATGTGAGGTAAGAAGACAGAGGGGACGCAAAACTAACACATTCTTCATGATCCAATTATCCTCGTCGAGGATGTTGATTCGTTGCATCATATTGATACTGACGTCTTTGCTTTCGAGGTCTTGTTTCTAACACGAGGACAAAAGAGCGAGATAACTCTACATGGATGGATTGTCTTAATGATCACAAGATCAACTCACGGAATGAGACGTAGAAACATCTCTTGAGCTGAGGGACAAAACACATATGAGGAGCGATGGAAAGAAGCAGGTAACGAAGGTTTAGACTGGTAGGAAACAATTCCATGCTTAGAAGATGGTGCATGGTTTCAAAGTAGCGAGGAATAATTGCCATGATTCCATAACGGGGAACCTTAGGGAAGGTGGCTCGTAGAAATATTCCCTTAAGTGGCAAAAAGAATTACTTTGGATTCAGAGATCATTGAAACTCTTTATATCAGCCTAAGGCAATCACAAACGATTGTGTGAAGGAGCTTGAAGAAATGGCATACTGAGAATAGAATGGACGATGTGGACTACCTTGTTGAAGACAACGCAATGGATGATTTTTGCTTATCATCGGAAATGGATGGGACCCATGGTAGGACCACTTTTGAAGATGATCCTGGATAGCAACTGCTGAGAAGGGCAGCCCATGGGAAATTGGCACAATGGCGGTGCAAGATGGAAACAAAATGCAAATGCTGGGAATGTTCCAACCATCATATCTGCCTGAGATTCAGATCTGATTGGTAACAGGATATTTCAGTTAGCATGCCTGGAAAAGGAAGTTTGCAACACAAATCGACAAAACGATGTTGCGAGATTCTCGGGAAATGAACTACAATAGCAAGCTCCAAAACATGAGCTGGTTCCGCTACACACATGTGAACACGCTGTCCCAGACAAGCATGACCACATAGTAGTCTTACAACAAAACACTGCCAAGTTCTGGTTGGGAACCATCATTGCGGAGAGCGAAGCCCTTGCATAAGTCATATGATTAGCTCTTATGAAGGAACTTCTTCTCCTTGAACAAGTCAATCAGTGGCTTGGTGTGCTAGGGATTACATATGGAATGGAGATGATCAGTCTATCAGACCATAGAATACATTCGCACATGCATAACTGACTTGGGACGGTACCAGAGGAAACAAAACCAATCTTTCTCAAACTCACGGCGGCAACTTACACCTAATGCACGTGAACTTGGAGAAAGTTACTTCTTCCATCCAAGCATAAGCTTCATGAACGGAACACGAAGGCATTGCTTATAAAGTTTTCAACACTAGGTTGATGTTCAACATGAATCATGGGGGAGACAAAATGCTGCTGATGGGCTCAACAGCAACTCATCGGAATGTCCATATCACTGGACTTCCACCATCATGTGAACACGGTGATAGCATTAGTCAGACCAAAGATGTAATGGTGTATGCTCGAGGGATCAACCACGTGTAAGACAACATTACGAACATCGTTGGTTCTGATTTAACCTGATGATAGCCCATACTCAAGTCAAAGTTTTGACAAGGCAATAGATCCAGCAACTGATCATGAGGACCAATCGATGGAGATATCATCTTTCTTCAACACACACACACACACACAAAAAGATATCCCTTAACATGAACTAAGTCAGACAAGATTTTATCTTCCAACTCTCCAAGTTGTTGTTTGGCTTAACCAACTAGCTCAGGGGTATCCAACACAGATTCTTGGAGAATGTGTGGTTTGGAGGAAAACCAACATGGTCATGAGCTCAACATAGCGGTCAGGTGACAACCTGGTAATACTTCCGAGAAGATATTCGGAACATCACGAACCACCGATATGTTACTAAGCTCGAGAACAATCTTGCTTTTCAGAGCAAGACGATAAAACTAATTAGGAAAGGGATTGATACAATCCTAACTCTTGGTCGAAGAGTGCACCAGAAATAAGGACAAGGTAGCACAATCTATCTTAGAATGATGATTCAATAACCAACACGCTAAGAATGAGAATATTGTGCATTTACTACCAAGCAACTAGTTGCTAGGAGTATTGATTTCACACATCACGGTTCACTTGTCGGTATTCCGGTTGCAACAACACGGAACCGAGGAGTGAATGATGATGGCGATAAGTATCACTGCATCAAGAGTTCATAAGAGATGGTGCAATTACTATGATATTCTTGACATAAATAGGGTAATACTCCAAGGTAGAACAGAACAAAAGCTAGTTTGGCATTTGATCTGTGGAATACAACTGCTTTGACCCAATCCTAGAAATGGATGAGGTACTGGAGTTTGTTTCTCCTAGTCATTTTGAACTAGAATGACTTGACAGACCACAATAATGATAGGCATCGATAACACGAATGCACACATAGACTATCAATTGATAGACGAGGGTCAGAATACAACTAAAGAGGGACAACTCAAAGGAACATATAACTTTCTGAGCTGTGGATGCATAGATTAGTATGTCGAACAAGTTCAACATATTTCCTCCGGATAACCCATGGAGAAAGGTAGGACTAGTAGATTCACAACATAGAATCGAGAACTCATCAAGAGCACTCTGGTTGTGATCTTTCGCTTCAACGAGGAACTTCTGCCATAAGTAGTTCATGGTATTTGGAAGATGAAAATACCATGGATATCGAGGTCTATCGCAAAGGTTAGTAATATCTTGAGGGAACTAGCAAATACTAACAACATGAAGTAGGGCGAATCTCGGGTTCAAAAACCCAGGAATAGAATGCCTACTAACTAAATGGCATCACGGGATGCTTTCAGGAATGGTTGCCAGAATCATCACGCTGGGAACACAAAACATGGCTAGAGTACTAGGTGACTCCCTAAAACACCTAGGGTCATAATAATAACTACAACATATATGTCGAGGCAATAGAATACCTCAACTCAGCAATTAGTGTGATTAACCTGGCCCAAAGGAACTTCAGGAACGGAAAGAAGAAATTTGCAAATGCATCAGACTATTTAGAAACCTGGGATGACTCGGACAACATAACTGCTGTAAATGCTCAAAATGATTTGAGACATCCTGCAAGATGGTGGCATAACCACTTAACATCACAATATCAAAGTTCTGAGATCAATTGCCAACACACACAAGTAGTAGGAACTGAACTGGGGCTTGAAACCAACAATCATATAAGTCTACAGATTAGTAACACGTCATCCTGATAGATAGATGAGAAGGCCTAGTTCTTAATCCCCATAGAAGAGAAGAGGATGACTCAGATTAGAAGGGCACAAGGTAAGGAGTAAAAAGAGCCTTACGTGCCCTTCCACAATCAATTCCCTTATATAACTAAAGCATTTCTAGACTCAACCTCGACCAGTTTGGCTTGGTAATCCTACAGCCAGTCAGGCTCTGATACCAAAGCTGTCAGTACCCCGATTCTAAGTCACACCGATCCAGCCTGTAACACCTCATATCACTTTGCGGCCTCACGCACGGTATTCCCATGGGTGTCGCCTTACCATGGCCAGGACCGTTTGCGCCTTTTGGCTCACGTATATGATAGTGTCGCTAGCATCCATATGACAGAGAACCCGGGCCGACATGACTAGTCGTGAACCCAAAGTGGCACTAACTTACGGGACAGGCATACATGAATCAACATCGAGCATGTCGGTCAGCAGGCTTGCTGATATCGAAACACTCCTGGGGACGCCTGACCAACTTGAGATGCTCTTGTAGAAAGAACTCTATTTTGATCTAATCACCGGAGCAGCAGCTTTAGGGCAGTATCCCATAGTTGGCTAATAAATATGCCGTGCGAATCCGGGCTGTAGCACTGGGCTAACAGGACTCCGGGAATGCTGTAGCAGGCTAGCCAGGACTCCGGATGTCACCGCGTGACATTTCCCCGAAGGGACAGACACAAGAACAAAGTGAATCACATGCCGGCCAGTCAAGTGTTCCGAAGCAGTAGTGCTGGGCTAGCAGGACTCCAGTGAATCGGGCTGTAGCGGACTACTATGGCTCATGGAAGCACAAGACTACATTTCCCCATAAGAGAGGCTACCAAGGATAAACAACTAGGTTGTCGGATCCCACACATACCAAGCATTTCAATCATACACACAGTATGCTCGATATGTGTAAATACAACATGGCATCACGACATAACTCTACGACTCAAGTATTTATTCATTAGGCTCCGAGGAGCCAAGTATTACAAACATGGGTTTCATGACCCCAACATACAGAGCATACAAGTCAAAGCACATGCGGAAGCTTAACGTGTCTGAGTACACACATCTACAAATGGAAAAGGCTGACAAGCCTGACTATCTACCAGATCCTGCCAAGGGCACAAGATCATAGCTGAGGTATCAAGATAAACGTTGAAGTCCACACGGAACTACTAGCAAGACTGACGTCTCTCTGCAAAACATAAAATAGGCAAACGTAAGTACAAATGTACCCAGCAAGACTTAC
Organism: Aegilops tauschii subsp. strangulata; assembly: GCF_002575655.3. NCBI lineage: Eukaryota > Viridiplantae > Streptophyta > Magnoliopsida > Poales > Poaceae > Aegilops > Aegilops tauschii. The sequence goes on along the minus strand of NC_053036.3, from coordinate 424,632,152 downwards.
ATCAGAACTAACTACATATGCATCAGTATCAACAAAGGGGGTGGTGGAGTTTAACTGCAGCAAGCCAGCTTTGACTCGGTGGCTAACCTGAACTACGACTGCAAGCAACTCTTTCGAGGTGGCGCACATGAGTCCACATATTCACCATATCAATACACCACTATGGATCCGCTCCCGTCTCCCTACGAGAAGGCCATCCATAGCACTCACGCTTATCTTGCGAGTTTTAGAGTATCCACTTTCACTTGTCTATGAACTGTTATAGGCAGCCCAGAAGTCCTTTACCGCAGACACGGCTATTCGAATAGATGATGTTAACCCTGCAGGGGTGTACTTCTTCATACATGTTTCCACCACTTAGCGTCTGCACACGACATGTGCTCGGCAGACTTCAAGCGAAAGCCGACGTGGGTGTAGACCACGACCTACCTAAACACTCAAGTCTCTGGTCCAGGTTTATCGCCTATCCAGGTTCCATCCGCAGGGAGTCCGGCCGAGGTTTCCACATACGGCCCCGAACGATGTGTACAGGGTTCGGCGACCCCAAACGGGCGCCCGGCATACCCGGCCACGTGCCTACCGCATCACAGCCCACCCCTCGGGTCAGCGCTGCGCACGGCCTCCAGCATACTACAAACACAATAAACTACTTGCAACTCCTGTACAGAGGACTAGGGTGGTTGAGAAGTCGAGCGGGGTCATATTTCAGGGCCCAATGCATGGTAGTAACTGTTCATGGATCACAAACACAGAACTCAGTTCCTTAGGACGCTTCAATGAGACAACCCACCATGTACTCCTACATGGCCTCTCGACGCTACCTTTACCAAATCGTGTTCAGGAACTTAGCTCACACACAACACGACATGTTCACCACATTCCAATTCATTCCCGATGAATCAGACCTGACTCAACTCTAAGCAGTAGCAGGCATGACAAACAAGCATGAATGAGTAGGCACATCAGGGCGCAAACAACTCCTACTCATGCTAGTGGGTTTCATCTATTTACTGTGGCAATGACAGGTCATGCAGAGGAAAAGGGGTTCAGCTACCGCAGCATGTAACAGTTGAATCGATGTTGTCCTAATGCAGTAAAAGAGAGCAGGAGCGAGAGAGTGGGATTGTATCGGAATGAACAAGGGGGTTTTGCTTGCCTGATGGAGTGGTAGTAGGATACTGCCCTTCAGTCGGATAATCGAGGGTATCCTCGGAGGCAGAACCTACCACGAAAGATACATTGAACACAATCAACACATGACGATATGCAACTATATGATGCATGCTATGACATGGCAATATGAATGTGTTTTGGGCTAATGCAAGCTAGAACAGATTGAAATGAGTCCATTTGAACCAAAGATTCAAATGCAAACCCATTTGATGAAGTCATAAAGGTGCATTAACTTGTTTCACTTAAACAGCAAGGTTAAAGTGTTTAAACATGCATGAACTAGTACAGATGGATAGATTGGATTTTTTTGATCATTTTTCATATAGAACTTATTTCGTTCTGAGTTATGGTTGAATTTCTATGAATTTTAGAAGTTAGCACTATTTTCTGGAATTTCCTGAAAAAGAATAAATCCAGAAAATGCATTACTACATCAGCATGATGTCACTGTGATGTCAGCGGTCAACAGGCGCAGTCCAGGTCAAACCTGACCAGCGGGGCCCACTGGTCAGTGACCCAGTGATGGCTAGGCTCATAGACATGTGGGCCCGGTCAAAGGACACGTTAGCAAGGTCAATGCTGACGCATGGGTCCACTGATTTTATTTATTAACCTAATTATTTTGGTTATCCAGTAAACTAACAAGGCGGGTCCCACGGTCAGTGTCTAGTGTTAAACTAGTAGGGTTAGTTAGCCCCTAATCTAATGACGGCCACGTCGGCTAACCGGCGATTAGCCGCCGACGCTAAGCAGGACACGGCGGAGGTCGTCGTCCGGCCGTTTCCGGCGACGAGAGGCCGTGCGGATGGGTTCTGCGGGACCGGCGCGACGAGGCGCGTTGGACGGTGGTAGCTGCGGCTGCTGGGGTGGCGTGCAATGGCGGCGGCGACGAGCCGGGCGGCGGCCGGAGCTCGGGACACACGGGCGCGGTTGCTGCAGTGCGTGGGAGGAGGAGCTGGTGGGCGCTACGGGCTCCTGGAGCCGTGCTGAGTGCAGAGGTGTGCTTGGCTTCGAGCCACTATGGCTCTAGCCACGACGGCGAGCTTCGGCCGCGGTGATTAGTGAGGCTAGAGGAGGAAATAGACGGCGGGGAGAGAGGGGTTCGGTAGAGGAGCTCACGGCGAGGTCGTCGGTGATCTCAGCGTGCTCGAAGACGGCTTGGTGACGGCGGAAAGTCGCCGGCGATCTCCGTGGCCGAAGGAGGAAGAAGGGGGTGGGGACGATGTGTCGGGGCTCTTCTGGTCGCGTGAGACGACGGAGAGGATGAGGGCGGCACGGCGAAGCTTGGGGCCGTGTCGGAGAGGCTCGGGGATGGCTGCGGCTACAACTATGGCGAACGGCGGCGACGGCCGCGCTCGGGTGCGCTGCGGGGAGAGAGCAGAGGAGGGGAGAGAAAGAGTGGATAGGCCAGAGGGGTTGGGGCGGTTGCGTGGCGCGTCCAGCCAGCCTCCAGCGTCGGCGGAAGGAGGAGGTGGCTCGGGCGCGTGCCGGCGCGCGGCGTCTGACTGGCGGGAGCTGGACGACGACTGGCAGCGCCAGGTGGTGGGCTGGGCCAAAACAGGTGAGGCCCAGGTGAGTGCCAGGTAAAAACCCTCTCTCTCTCTCTCTCTCTCTCTCTTTTATTAATTGTTTCTATTTTCTATTTTTTGTGTCTGTTTTTATGTTCTGGTTTAAAATAAATACTAAACCATTTCATAAAATCCTGGAAATAATTATGGGTGTCGTCTGAATTATTCCAGTGACCCTTAACAATTTCCAACATTTTTGGAGCATCTAATATATATATATAGCATTTAAATAGCTCCAATTCAAATATGTTTGAATTAATTCAAAATCCAAAATGCCATGGAAAAATGTGCATCATCTCTCGTTACTCTTTCCAGCATTTTCCAAAAATGATGAACATTTTTGAAGGCCATTTGGGATCCTGAATATATATATATATATTTTAGTTGAACCTATTTGAATTTCATTGATGCTAGGGTTTGATCATCCCCCATTTCAAAGTTTCATAAAATTTAGACATGATGCATGGATGCTTATGCAAAGACAGACAAGGTCTAAGCTAGGGCTGTGACATGGAGGGCGGATTTGGCGGTGGAGGCGGTGGTGGAACATACGGCTCGGGGGAGTGTCCTGCCTGTCGTACAAAGCGACGAACAGGAACATCCTCACAAGTGTCGCTACTGCTGCCTCCCTGCGTCATCCTATTGTTTGTTTTTCCTAAGACAACGCATCTGAGATGAGCAACATCCAAAAATGTAGTGGAGAAAAGCCAGCGAGAAAACTCAGAAGAAAACGAAATAACGAAGGAAACACGTCGAATAAAATAAAGTTCGAACATAATTATACATAGACTCGTACATAAAAGATAAATGACATGATAAGTTCAACTACTCTCATACATGAAACGGAACATCATGACTTGTACGACTACATCCGTACATCCACCTAACACTGCGGATACTCGAGCGCCCTAGTGCTCTGCTGGTGCTGCGGGGTCCTCTCCTGAAGCGGACTCGGATCCTGAACTGACGACGTTAACCGAGACCTCCGGGTTAAAGGTAACACGACGACGCTGCCTCGAGGGCTCTCCCTCCGGAGCAGTTGCAGGATGAGGCTGGAGCATCGGGGCTACGGGGGTAGTGAGAAGGGAAACCCACTCAGCAGGAGCACTGAGAGGGTTCACGGTCGAGGTGCCCGAGCTACTCGGAGGAGTAACCGGTGAAATAGGTGAACTAGAAATGGACGGAATATAAGGAGTAAATCCCGTAGATGATGGAGTTGTGAAAGCTCTAGTAGCAGCATAAGCAGTGCAAGCACGAGTCAGCTCTCGAGCCAGCTCATGAATCATAAGGTAGCTAGTAGTAATATAACGAGAAAGGTGGCTAGCAGTACTATCAGACTCCGGATCAATGATCGGAAAACAGACACAACCATTGTCGTGCAAGGAGGGATAGTAGTGGAAACCTTGATGGTTCTGCATTCGGACCTCGTTATAACGCAGCTTGACGAGGACCTCAAATGCAGCAAACTGGACAACCTGAGAAGCGGTAGAATCAAAACCGCTCCTAGAGGTACGAGTGTAAGTGCTGGAAGATGTACTGGTGCGCAGAGTAACCACTGCGTGATACTCATACACTGAGTCTGCTAGACGCTCCCAGTACACACGATAGACTGGGTTGTCACCGAGAGCGTACAACCGACGCCACATGTTACGAAGGAGATGCGGCGACGTGTATGGCATCAGCTGCAACTGGCACGGATACGGCACCAGAGCCATCTACACCCACAGCCATTAGTAGGTTAGAATAAAATAAACGAGCGTATGCAATGCAACAACCAGCTACAATCACTACCGACACTCAACTTATACCCTGACTAACGTCCAGTTAACACGTCGGTAGTCTAGCGTGTCCTACAGTCAGCGCGGCTCTGATACCAAGCGTTGTGGCACCCCGGCTTAGAGCAACTGGTTTACCTTGTATTGCCAGCCCAGAGACCATGTCTTCTGGAAACACACAACATCTTGGTACAGAATACAACCGCTTTATTGATACTAGCAGAACATGGTTAATATTACAAAGAGTTGCAAGGCCAAGCGGCACACACGGTGCGGCTGAACAATATGTACATTATCTAGTGAACATAAAGGGGCCTCGATCATGACAACTACGCGGCAGCGAAACGACGACGAAGCGGGACTCCACAGCACAGGGACACCGATGTGGACATGATCTAGACTCGGACAGGACTCCTTTCCAACGAGACTTTCCTGAAAGCTGGCATGACATGCCAGGTCAGTACATTGAATGTACTTGCAAGCTCACAACAAGCATAAACATAATGACAAACAATATCATGACAATTAACCTATTGAATCATTAATGCAAAATCATATTAGGAATACAGTGATCATGATCTCGTGACTTAAGTCCCTCGGACTTGCTTACCAAATGGTGATCTCTCTGGGATCACAAACGGACCAACATCTTGGTCTTTACTCGGGTTACCTTGTAACCAAACGGTGATCTTACTTGGATCACAAACTGACCAACAACTTGGCCTCCAGCATCAAGATGATTTCTCAACCATCCTCTCTCCAACAGTGCAAAGTTATTATCTTAGTGTGCAAAATTATTTAAACGTTGACCCATGGTGTGACCTACTTTCGAGCTTGTCCGTAACCGTGGACTCGGCTATCAATAGATTTAATACACTCTGCAGAGGTAGCGCACTGTACCCACACCACGGAACCCATGGCCTCGCACTCCCATTCGGGTGGACCAACGACATTCCGACAGAACCCCTCCATTGCCATGACACTCTCCCGGCCACTCCGACTCACTCCCCACTGGGCTAAGTCCTGGGTGGCCCCATGCCTACCAAAGACACCAACGGCCACCATCGTGGCAAAACATAAACGGTCCCAAACGGGGACAAGGTACCATAACAACAATAGGCACACAAGGTTATGTCTGCTTACCGGGCCAGAGTAACGCACGCCCATAACCTTCCCTCGTTGGAGGCACCGACCAGAGGCATGACAACGGACCGAATAAAGGCCTTCCCACAAAGTCAAATGTGGTTGCACTGGGAAAATCTCGATTCAGTGGCACCATGACCCGATCAACGATGTGTTCAAGTTGAATTATTATCAGGTTCAACTTAAAATGAAAGTAACCGGTGTCATGATATGCCATGCAAATGCAACACTAATATATATGCACCACATATTATCAGAAATAACTGGGTCGACTTCATCAACTACTAAGTATAGATATCAATAACTCATAACACCTCTCTGGTTATGTTTGGTTAGCAAATTAACCATGAAAATATCTTAGCATAATTCTTTTCTCACTCAAGAAAATATTAAGCCAACTAATTCTTTTTCATAAACATATTACTTGTTCATAATCAAATATTGCTTCTAATGACTTAAACTAACTTAGTTAGTTGTAAACTTCTGTAAACTAAACATATCAACTTAAACAAGCATCCAAAATAATATATATATATATATATATATTTTAGTGATTTAAATGCATGGATTAAATCATTTGTTCAAGTTGAAAAATCACAAATATTGCAATGACACCATGAAAATGTTGCTGTGGCTTGCCTTAGTACGGATGAGGTTCACACTCCTCCTGGTGATCCTCAAGACAAGCTTCACCTTCTGAAAACAATTATAAACACAAAAAGAAAATATCAAGAACCACTCTGAAATTCACCACAAAATCTAGACAGTAGAGAAAAATCTCATTTTTGGTGAGCTGCTAGATCTTTTCATTAAGAACACAATGCAAAAAGAATCAATTCATTTGGACTTATGGTTAAAAAGTTGTGGCTGTTTGAAGCTCTCTGGAATAATTTGAATTTGATTTAAATAAAACAGAACTAGGGGTGTCGAAGGCGTAAACCCCGCGGGGCGCCTCCACTCGTACCGCTTCGGGCGCGGCCAGAGTGGCTGACAGCGGGCCCCGCTAGTCAGGGAAGAGGGAGGGGGAGAGGGAAACAGAGCACGGCGGAGCTGCGCCGGAGCACACGCCGGCGAGGAGGGCATCTTGGCCCAAGCTAGAGGGATAGATCGAAGGAGAAGATGGAGGCGCACCTGCCCGTACCCGTAGATTAGCTAGGGGTGGTCGGACGGCATCGGAACGGACCTCTCCAGCGGCTACAGAGAGTGAAGGTCGCCGGAGTTAGGGATGACGACGACCAAAGGCTGCACCAGTGGCTCCAACCGGGTCGGACGGCACCACTGAAGCACGACGGAGGCTCTGGAAGAGTGGCCCGAGCCTGGGAGGGGTTGGAGCTGTGGAGACGACTCGAGGGGATCGCCGGCGAGGTCGAGCTCGGGGACGGCGGCCCGAGGCCTGCTCGGCCGGGCTACGGCTTCCTACTGGCTTGTGGAGTGTGTGAGAGGAGCTGGTGATGCTCGAGAGGGCTGGGGAGGGCTGTATTTATAGCCAAGCAAGTTGAGGGGTCGGGCTCCGCCGGAGGACACCTGGACACGGTGCCCGGCGATGAACGGTGTCAGTGAGCGAGGGGGAAGGCGACGCAGCTCACGCGGGCACTGTGAGCGGGCGGAGACGAGCACAGGAACGAGGGGGTAGCGACGAACACAGTGCGCGGCGCACTGTTGGGTTGGCCGGACCACGCCCGTGCTCGCTGCGGCGAGCTCCGGTGTCGGCGAGCGCTAGGAGGGAGTTAAGGAAGTAGAGACAGGGATGGTGGCGAGGTTTGGCTAGGTGCGGCAGGCGGGGAAGCGAGCACATGCCGAACAAAGCGCTCGGCGGCACTCAGAGCGCGGGGAGAAGCGGGTTGGCACCGTGCACACGCGTGGTCACCGCGTGCACTTCGGCATAGAGCCACGGCTGGCCCCAATTTCATGTCTGGCGTGTAGTCCTTAGTGTTTTGGGTTGAGCCAATGCTTTGAGTCGAGCTCAGGTGTAGTAAGTTGGAGTTTCAATTCAAGGTAAGTTTCTGGGCAGTAACTTTGAGAGTTAACTGTGGTCAAATTACTAAGAGTTGGGAGCTTAGCTTTGGAGGTTAGCAATCATCTAGGAAGGTAGTGATGCACAAGAAAATTCAGCAGCATTGGAGCAAGTAAAATGGTAGTTGCTGTAGAAACTACCATTTCTGTCCAGAACAGAAAATATTTTCTGTAGCAAAAATATTCCAAAAAGTGATGCAATATTTTTGCGCAGGAAGGTGCCCTAGGGTTCAAAGAATATTTGGGAATTTTCGCAGATTTTTGTGGGCAAGAAAAATTGGGGTTGCTTTGGAGCACAAGTGGCTGGTTAGGGTTTTTTAGAGGAGAAAATGAATATTTTTCATTTAAGAAAAATATTCATAATATTATTTTGAGGTTGATCAGAGAAGAAATGATGGCTAGAGAGAGAAATGAGTCACTTGGGTGAAAGTCAAGGTGGTGCCCAAGTGTTTAAGTCCAACTGAAGAGATTCAAAACTCCAAATTCAAATCAAAACCAAATAAAAATCAGAAAAAGAAGAGAGGGCAAAACCAGGCTGTCACAAGCAGGAGAGGCCGGGAACGATGCCGTGGAAGATCGTCCGGGTCGACTCCAGGTCCTTGGCCTCGAGGCCGAGCTTGGTCATGGTGTCGCGGTAGAGGATGTTGATGCTGCTGCCGCTATCGATGAGAACCCCGAAAAACTTGCACGTGCGCCGAGGCGCGACGATGGTGGGGTCGAGGACGAGGGTGTAGCGACCCGGGTTCGGCATGATGGCCAGGTGGTCCTCCCGAGTCCAGGTGACCGGGCGCTCCGACCAGTGCATGTATTCCATCTTGGCCGGGATGACGGTGTTCACCTCCTGCCGAAGGAGGCGCTCGCTGCGCTTGTCGCCGCCGAGGCTGGTGAAGATGACGTAGGTCGCGTTCTGGGCTGGGTAGGCATCGTCGCGCATCGCCCCGCTAGCCGGCGGCAGCGGAGGGGGCGGAGGCGGCTCTCCCGCTACTGTAGCTGGGGCCGGGGGAGGCGGGATGTCGCCCCTCAGGATGCGCTTGGTGATGGCGCACTGCCGAAGCGTGTGCGTGGACGGCCTCACGCCGTTGTGGTGCTTGCAGGGAGCGTCGAGCATCTCCTGGAAACTCATGGCGGGTTGCCACATCGTCTTGCTGGTTTGCCGGCGTTTGGCAGCCGGGTCGTTCGCGGGCGCCGGCTCGGTGGCCGCGATGAGCCAGTTGTCGTAGCGCTGGGCCGGTTGGTCGGCCTTGCGCTTGTTGCTTTGTTCGTTGTGCTGCTGCCGGCTTCCTTCACCGGCCGGCTTCGGGGGGTGGGGGGGTGGGACCAGCTTCACTTTGCCGGCTTCGTCCAGCGCCACCTGGATCTTCATGGCGGAGTCGGCGTTGGCGTACTTATCCGCCGTCACCATGAGCGCGGCCATGGTGGCCGGCTCGGAGCGCAAGAGCTTGTGCTTGAGGAGGGTGTCATCCCAGCACCCGTTGACGAAGTACTGGATTGCTTGGACTTCATGGACGCCCTCGCAGCTGTTCCGGAGCTCGGTCCAGCGTGCGAGGTACTCGCGGCCGGTCTCCGCCGGCCCTTGCACGCACATGGCGAGCTGACTGGGGCGGCCGGGTCACTTGTACGTGTCGGTGAAGTTGTGCACGAAGGCTTGCTTGAAGTTGACCCACGCGTTGATGCTGCCCTCCGGCAGACTGTTCAACCAGGTGCGGGCCGACCCCTGGAGCATGAGAGGCACATAGTGCACAGCAAGGCGGCGGTTACCGCCGATGGCGGTGGTGTAGTCGGTAAGCCAGTCCTCCGGCTTCACAGTGCCGTTGTACTTGGGGGTGTCACGGGGGAGCGTAAACCCTTTAGTAAAGGGCTCACCCCGGATGCGTGGCCCGAAGCACGTCGGTCCGACGGGGCCGGTCTCCTCCAGCTCTTGGGAGAGGGCGAGTCGGTCGAGGCGGTGACGGGCATCGGTGTCGTTGATGGCGCGCGGGACCAGCCGGTCGGTGACCGCGCCGTGGGGGGCCCGGGTCGCCCCCAGTCGGACGTCGGCTGGGCTGGAGCAAAGAGTCGAGTCGGCGTAGGAGCTCTAAGGCCGGCTCGTCGCCCAGGCCGTCGGCGGTCGTCGGAGCGGTGTTGCGCCGGGTCCGGGTGCGGCCGGAGTGCGCCTCGCCGGGTGGCGAGGATGCCGTGTGCTGGATGTCGCCGGGTCCAGCGACGCGGGCGGAGCCGGATCCGGCCGGCTTGGCGAGCTAGTTGAGACGGTCCTGCTGCGCGTTGGCCGCAGTGAGGAGGTCGTTCACCCTCCTGAGGCGGTCCTGCAGCTCTTCGCTTGCGAGCTGGTCCAGGCCGACCGCGGCCACCTGGGCAGCGCACATATTCTTCACGGGAGTCTCGTAGACGGGAGGGACGGCGCCGAAGGCGCACCCAATCGCGCCGCCCCGGGCCCGCACGTCGGCGACCTAGCTTGGCTCGGGCACGTCCGGCGTGAAGCCGTAGGCGGCATTGCGCTCCAGCTGAGCAGAGTCGAGGCAGCGCTGCATGGCAGCGAGCGTCTCGGTGAGGTCCAGCAGGCGCTGGCGGTCCTCGTCGAGGCGAGTCCGGGCCTCGGCGAAGTCGGAGGCGTCGATGTCGGTGCCAATGGGGACGCGAAGGCTTTGAATCGTGGCGCGCAGTGGGTTGGGCGGGCTGGCCCGCTTTGCTGCGGCCCTGGCTTCGGCGGCCTTCCTCGCCGTGCAGGACGAGGAAGCGGCGCCGGTGTCGGTGATGAAAACCTCCACGCAGAGGTCCATCGCCCCGGCGGGAGTGCCGCCGCCGAGGGAAAGGGGGGAGTCGGAAAAGTCAAGTACCTCGCTGGGGTACTCATCGGCCGCAGGCGCGTCGGAGATGCGCATCACGGCGAAGGAGGCGGCGAGTGCGTCGATGATGTCGTCCGCCAGTGTGACGGGCTCGTCGGAGTCGGAGAGGAGCCCCCTCTGAAACATGCTCCCGTCCAGGACCTCGAGCTGCCCCACGGTGGGCGCCAACTGTCGTGGTGGGCGCACTGTAGATGCCAAGGGATGGCTAAAGAGAGGAGGAGGCTCGAGGGCACTGGCGGGCTCCAGAGGCGAGGTCGGCATGAGCGAGCGCGGGACGCAAGACATACCCAGGTTCGGGGAACTCCGGAGAGATAACACCCCTAGTCCTGCCGAGTGTACTTGATACGTATCAGTACAAGGTTGCTCCTAGAGCTGTATGGAGGAAGAAGGGAGGCTGGCCAAGTCTCAGGCAGCTCCCTCTCCTCGGGTGTTGCTTGCTAGGTGTGTGAGTGAGTGGATGAGTGAAAGAGTCGCCTGTGCGAGTGAGAGTGTTCGCCCATATGCATGAGGGCTCCTGGGGGTTTTATAGGTCAACCCCCAGGGGTACAATGGTAATGTTACAAGGCCGTAGGGCTGGGTTGTCAGCGTCCAGGAACCCGGTGTTGGGACTCGCCGGGTACCAGGCCTCGCCGTGTTCCCCGGGCACGGGACCCGCCAGGTACGGGGGGCACTGTGCGCCGTCTTGTCGATCGTCAGGGAGTGGCCGGGTTGAGTCGGCTACAGTGGCGCTCCGTCAGGTCGTCGCTTGCTGGCATCATGGGTGACGACAGGTGCACTGTTGCCACGCCGGCCCTGGTCAGCGGGTAGGTGAGGGGCACTGTTGCCTCGCCCGGCTGACCAGAGGCATGGGCGGGGCACTATGGCTTCGGTCATCAGTTGGTGGAGACTCGTCCCATCGTACGGCTGGGATGGGACGGCCGCTGACCCTTGGTCGGGTTGGAGAACATGCCAAGTGGGGAGCTGGCTTGTTGGAGAAGTCTTGGTGCGCCGGGCTCGGCTGTCTTGAGCTTGTTGTTGGGGCCGAGTTGAGGAGTCCGGCCGGGTCGAGGGGCTTGGCCGGGTTGAGCAACCCGCCCAAGCGCGAGCCGGCTTGAGGGGCGATGCTAGCCCTGTTTTTTTGAAAAGGGTCCGGGTTCCATTGCCTGCCCGGGGTTCATCCCCCCCACAATACCTGTGCTGTCGTAGAAGTGTTCCACGACATTACCAAAATTATCATCACGGAAGGGTCCACTTCCATGACAATAAATCGCGCATCATAGAAGTGCTTTCGTCGAGGGTGACCGACACGTGGCATCGACGGTAACAGGTCGTTGTTAAGCTATCGGGTCTGGTTTTGGATCCGATAACCCGTTAACAGCCCGGACCAATGGGGATTTTCCACGTGTAAAATTCTCATTGGCCGGAGGAAACATGTGTTGGCTCACCGTTGGGACAGATGTCATCCACTCATTGGACAGGAGGCGCCTATGATACGTTGACACATGGCATGGCCCAACAGAGGCCCATTCTGGTGAAAAGGCCGGCCCAGATAAAGGCCCACCTTGGTTTTTCAGACATAGTGAGCTAGCCCGTTAACAGCCTGCCATGTTTTGGGTCAAATTGAGGCCCATACCAGATCAGGCCTGTTCACAGCCTGCCGTGTTTTGGGCCAAATTATGGCCCATATCGGATCAGGCCCGTTAATAGGCCACTATTCTTTTGGGCCCATTCTAAGACAGGTTTGTATTTCAGCCTGTTAAATGCCCGTTTACCAGTTCGGCCCGATAATAGTTTTAGCCTGTTAGCGGCCCGTGGTGCATCTGGGACATTGTCGGCCCGGTTTAACTTTAGGCCATTTAACGGCCCATGCAGAAACTTGGCTATTTCTTGTGTGAAGTAACTTTAGGCCTCTTAACGGCCTATAGTCTTCGTGGATAAATTTTAGCCCAACGGGCCTATCGGCCTGTTAATGGCCCGTGTAACAGTTGGGCCTAATTACAACCCTTTGTTGAATCCGGCTTGCTTACAGACCATCTGATAATGCCCCGTCACACTTTTAGGCCTATGGCCCGCGTAGATACCGGCCTGCTTAAAGCCCATAATTTTATTGGGCCAAACAGGCCTGAGATATATTTTGGCCTGTTAACTACTCGTCCTATTTGGGCCAAACATGGGCCTTAGACAGTTTCGACCTGTATTGGCCCATGACTTTTTTGGCTCAACGCTAGCCCAATCTAGGTTTTAGCCTCTTAAAAGCCCATGGTATTCTCTGGCCCAGCTGGCCAGAACTTTACTTGGCCTGTTAAAAGCAGGAAACAACTATAGGTTTAGACCTGCTAATTGCCCAAGATGATTATAGGCCCACGTTTTGGCCCATATGAGTAACGGGCCGTCCTGAAGACCGACAACACTGAGATCCACTGAACCTTCCAACCGAAATTATAGCATACCGACCAAGAATAAACCTAGACTATACAACAAAGAAATTACAGCATATTACATCCCCTCGGCATCAATGTTCGCCGCCAGTGATAATAAAGGGCAACCAGACAGCAGATTACATAAACTGGGCAGGTCGCACCAGTGGAAGTTAACGGGCGGACAAAATAATAGACAGAACCGACAGCACTTCAACACAGTTCAAGAAAGGTTAGCCCGGCCCAGGAGCTACACCGCAAGCAGCTTAGCAACTTGATGAGACTGCGCTTCTTTGGCGCTCATATCCACCAAATTAAGCTGCATAGCATCAATAAATGTCCTGTACTTATGGTTAATCTTGCATAGAGATTGGAGTTCCAGTCGTATTTGAGCGGAAGCATGTATTTCTGCTTGAATTTCAGATTGAAGAAGTCGAACAGATTCAGGCGGCGACTTCATCGAGCTTGTGTCACTAAGTAAGTTTGACACTACATCAAGATGTGACTTCGTGGTTGTATCCCTACCCTCAATATGTGTTGCCTTCTCCTCTGGAATATGTGTTAGAGGGACAAACAATGGGTTCGTCTCACTATCATTGTGGCAGTTCTTCCTAGCAACAGTGTTGTCACCCTGAAAGAGAAACAAGTAGGTCGATAACAGGTTTTGCACGTATAAGCATCAGCGCTGTCAATTCATCTCATTTCTTTGTCAGAAATAAAGAGACACAATTTAAAATAGAATTAACATAATAGACATTGTTCATAGTTAAGACGGCAGGAAATGGCATTGTGCAGGAGCGGCCAGCTTCACCAGACCACTGGATTACAGATCAAGAACACAAGCATAGATGTAGTTCTAAACAACGTATAAGCATGAATGGTGAGTGTACTGTCAATTTATACCATTTCAGATTGGTAAATAAAGAGACACGATTTAAATAACATTAATGTAATATGGCATTGTTCATAGTTGAGACATAGCAGGATATGACATTGTGCTGTTGTTGGTAGTCTCACCACACCACTGGATTACAGATCAAGAACACAAGCATACACATAGTGCTAAAGAAGATAACTTGCTACGTTTAGTTTAATTTACATGGTACGAATAAGGAACTAGATTGTACAACTATAAATTGAGAAGGACAAACTTATGTTTATGTACTTCTACTTTATAAACTTTGAACAAGCAATTTGATGCAGACGACAAAAATAAACAGCATTTGCACTCGTAGCTATCCAAATATACACAACAAAGTTTGAAGGCTCGAGGAGGACAAACTTACATTAGTAGTGAAGACAGGCTCTATAAAGGCCTTGTCCATATTGATGGGGGCCAATTCAAGAAGTTTACCGCACACTCTTCTTCAAGAGTATTGCCTTTATTCTACATTTTGTTAAGAGTAAATATAGATGTGAAAATATAGGAACACATGGCGATTATTTAACTTAAGATGCAGAGTACAAATGTAAATACAGCATACAGGCAGAAGGCACTGACAAGAGCAATGCGGAGCTAAACTTCTTCAGTAACATTGGTTTTATTTAATATTTTGGCAAGAGTAAATGTAGATCTGATGTGTAGAAAAATGGAGGACAAGGGAAAATAAGCTGCAAAGTGTACATGAAGAACTAGCTAACAAATATAAGTACAGTGATGAAGGACAACAGATACTTACAAGAACAATGCAGAACTAAATTTCTTCATAGGCATTGGGTTTATTCTACATTAATTAAGCATTAATATAGATCTGATAATTTGGAGCGAACAGTGGATAAGCAAGCTATAATGTACAATGATGTCACATAATCCACCAGGTATGAATGTAAGGACGGTGATAGGACAATAAGTACTCACAAGAGCAAAGCAGCGACCAGCATAGTTGCGATATCCTAGGTTTTGCGGCGCTGGTTCTATCCCCAATATACGTTGTGCTATGTGATTTCTCCGGTAGCACCACCTTTTTCAAGGACTTTGCTTGTACTCCTTCAGGTTCTGCAATCACCCTCTTCCTTTTGGATGTCTGAAACACAAGAACAACATTTGAATGGAAAAACATGGTATGAGGACAAATGGAATAGGTGTTGATAATGGATGGGCATGGCATCTTCACATATATCATGAGTAAACTAAGCAGATGGCAGTGCAACAAAGCAAAAGAAATGCAAGACACCTTATGCAAGATATGTGCAACCAATAAAACCTTGCCAAATTAGAACATGCACCTTATTGGGTGAACAGGATAGGCCATCTGCCTTTGACTCCTTGAGCTCAGAATAGTCATTAGGATCATATTCTGAATATGAATCTATAGGTCGGGAGCATGTGGGTTTCATTTCATCCACAATGGACCTCAATCCCTTGATGCCAAGTTTGTTACCCATTGAACTATTCCGCAATATTCTTCTGATGTGCGCTTTCTTATATTCATTGTGATTACGTACAATATCCGTAAAGCATGAAAACACAAATAGTAGTGAGATTATCTTTGTAATGCAGAGGATATTGTAATATAATAGAGGCTCCCTGTAAACTCTTGTGTGCTATCACTGGATTCTGATGAGAGCCCATGTGTGTTGTAATATGGTGAGTAGATTAATATAATCTGGCACAACTACACAAAAAATAGGCTCCCTGTTGGGGGGGCCAGATGTAAGGATAGTTGGCAGATGATAGGTTCATAATATACCGTATAGAAAGTTTATTGCCAAACCATGATAACGAGAGCGCAGAGCCAGTAGGCAGATCGTAGTGTAGATAATAGGGGTACACCATAACCACCATAAATAAATCGAGAAAGCGGAACTGGCTGGAAAACATAGGGTTTTGCCGCTACTAATATGCAGCCTATCGATCACCTACAGGCCAGCTCTATTCATCTGAAGGCGCACAACTGTTACTATCAGTTTAGTCTATCAAAGACCGCGCGGCTCCCACCATTTCCGGGGTATTATGGCAGACCAACTCGAAGTGCAAAATCATTTAGCAGAACCGGCCCAATAGAGGTGTCGACTGCAGATGTCCCTGCTCCCCTTCATGTCAAGGAACATACTATGCTTACTAAAGAAGAACAGAAGAGGAAGCATATTATTGAGATTCCCCTTCTTTTTGTACAATGTTGGTTGCCCACCCATGATGAATCAGAGCGCCCAAAGAAATGCAATTCCATGATGTCTCTCTATATGTGGCCACATGCATTTGGAAACTCAATTGGGAGCATTAGCTAACCAATTAAATGTGTGTCTGTTAGCTAATGTCAGTATCATATCACATTCGTATTTGAAGAACCTTAGGACGTATGATTGGTGTGTTGTTTAGCTTCAAGAGTGGACTGCTGCTAGTGCGACACAAAGCAGCTACACAGATCATAGTGTAGATATAACGGGAAAACCGTAAGCATCAGGAGTAAAATCAGCAAAGTGGAACTTGTTGGAATATATGTGCTAGTATTGCCGGTACGGCTAGAAAGGCTTCGGATACCAGCTCTCTTCAATTGAAGGTGCGGTACTGTTAATATCAGTGTAACTCTCAAAGGCGACACAACTCCCCGTATTTCCTTGCTAATCTTATAGGATTCAAGTGGGCAGGCCACTACAATTCCTATTCCTATGTTTACAAAATCCTACGAATCAAAGAGGCCCGAAAAGTTCAAAGTGTCCATCACAACCGACCGTATAGACCTCTACACTGCAAATGTCCCTGCTCATCTTCACTACAAGGAACATACTGTACTACTATCATACTCCCTCTGTTCCAAAATATAAGTCTTTGTAGGGATTTCCACTATGGATCGCATACAGATGTATAAAGATACATTTTAGAGTGTAGATTCACTCATTTTGCTCCATATGTAGTCCATGGTGGAATCTATACAAAGACCTGTATTTAGGAATGGAGACAGTACTTATTAAAGAAGAACGGAAGAGGAACATGCTAAAGAAGAGCAAGCATATTTTGGATAATAAAATGTTCGTTGCGCAGTGCCCACACATGATGAAGCAGAGCGCATTAAGAATGCAACTCCCTGCTGTCTCTCCATATGTGGTGCACGTGCTTTTCGAAAGTAAAGTAGGAACATTAGCTGACCTAAATGTTATCTGTTTTAGTAATATCAACATCATATCAGATTCGTATTTGAGCAACAAGTTTGGAATATGAGTGGCACGTTGTTTAGCTTGATGGATTCAAGAGCAGTGCTAAGCAGCTATGACGATGGTACTGAATATAAAGGCATGTCTGCATGCAAACTTTTGTCATTTGGGTCAGTCGACCATTTCAGGTGGTTGGATGAAGATCCTACGTCTCCTAACCCTTCTTCCTCGTCTCTGATTCTTCCCATACAGAACACCGCACGGGCCGCTGGCCGAACCACCGGCCCTGACCCCCCTCCCCTGAACTGCCCCCACTACCTGTGTTCCTCTGCCACCCCCACCCCAGGCCCCACCCGCGTCGAGTTTTCTTCGTTCGGCGAGGCCCCACCACCCCCCACAACCACCGTCCCCACCCGAGCCCCTTCCTTCGCACCGGCAAACTCCGGCGAGCTCTCAAAAATCGACTGAACTAATTTTGAAATTTAGTCTACTATCATTTAACTAGTGTGGAATATAAAAGGGGAAAACCATAAGCATTGCGAATATAGTGTTGAGCGTGCCATGGCGGAGCTGAAGGTGCAAACCGGACAAAGGCAACTTTGCAACCAATGTTTGCTTTCAACTAACAAGTAAGTGATGGACAAGAAATCAGAGTAAAGCAGTGCGATCTATTTTCTTGCTGCGATAAATAAGTTGAGCAGATATGAAAGAGTACCGCCTCTGGTGTGTCGTCGTGTATGCATCTGCTGAGAATTTGATGGTGCTGTGGTAGCGATGGCTGTCGGCGGCGTGGAAGCAGATCTAGGAGGGTAGACGGTGGCAGCAGGGCACGGTGGACGAGACGGTCGTAGGAGCGGCGCCGGCAAGATGGCGACGGCGGGGATGAAGCGAGAGGACGGGATGCAAGGATCCCGGTCCGAAGCCGTGGATTAGAGAGGTCGATCTCTTGTAATGGACGACGGCGTCGGGGTATCAGCTCCGGCATGGTGGAGGAGGACAGCGGTGGATGGGGTGGCGGACGGAGGAGGCTGGGGTGGAGAGGGTGTTTTGGCGCCCATGGAGTACGAATGGGGAAATGGAGGGAGAGAGGAAGGGGGGAACCATTTCTTCAGGGTGCGCTTGTCTCAAATGCGAGGAAATTTACAAACTTAGCCCCCGTTTAAAATTTCCTACATCACAACAATATTAGTCGGTTGGGGATAGGATGGTAATCTTGCATACACCGAATATTTGCCGACGAGAGTTTGTTTTTGGCGCCCACCGTGTATGAATCATGGAGGGAGTCGATTTCGGTCGAGGAGACACTGTGTTTTGGCGCCCACCGTGTATGAATCCGAGTGAGAGGCAGTTATGTCACGTTTGAGTGAAATTACAAACCTACCCCTATCGAAACCTATAGAAATCGAGCGATAGGCTTTGCGTGTCAGGGATAGGCAGTAATTTCCATCTCGCAGATTTTGGTTTCGGGCGGTTACTGTGACTTTCCCCGCTTCGTTCAAATTTTTGCAGAGAAAGAGTGCACGTTTACCATGCCAACTCAATTCGAATCCAGTTTGTATTCTATTTTTGTTCGGGCAGGATCCATTTTCGATTGGAATAAAATTATATATGCATTATTTTTTTACATATACTTTCAAAAGCACAACACCCTTTATACATAAATATGGTTTACAAATGGCATGATCTCAGATTCATAAGGCTGTATCCATCTTAATTTGGATTTCTAAATATTTGAAACCACTTTATGTTGAAATCCAATGTATGCATTCCTCGCTAACTGTCTCCAATTAATGTGTGTTTCATGTGTTTTTTACTTCTCAAACATGTATAATGTGTTTCACACACTCAGCATATAGTGTAATCCCGTTTAGACATGAATTTCATATAAACCATGCATTGTCTCTAATTAAAGAATCTATGGATCACTAATATTGACAAACTATATAACATTACACGTGTCCCCAAATTCAAATGAATATGCATGTTTGATACACCAATTTGCGTTATGATATTATCGATGTCGTGATCTCCAGTTTAAATATTTGAATCTCCTTTAATCCAGATATTCGTCTCATATAGCTATCACTCATGCGTATATAGGAGTATCTCTCTAGACCTATATGCGTTCATCGTCTCTCGGTATCTCTCATGCTACTTGTATGTCGACAATGATCTTTTATCTTCATAACACACTGACGGTACTCTCTCCCTCAACCTTCATCACTCTATCTCTCTCTAAGTATATCTCGCTCCCTGCTACGTGTCTGTAACTATGATTCTCCATGTGAAATCTCTTTCTCTCACACAAACACAAACTTCGTCTCCCGGGGTCTCATTTCTCTCTACTATTCCTCTGTATGCCACTCGCACACCCCCTCTCACACAGAGATGTCTTTCGCTCCTTAGGTATGAGAATCTATGACTCTGCCTCTTAAATATCTCTTTCTCACACACAAACACAAACTCTGTCTCCCAGGGTCTCATATCTCTCCACCATTCTCTTGTATGTCGCTCACACACACTCTCTCTCCCTAGAGATATCTTACGTTCCCTCATATGTCTCTCTAGCTATCACTCTCGTTGTGAAATATCTTCCTCTCTCGCAGACACAAAACTCCGTCTCTCGGGATCTCATTTCTCTCTGATATTTGTTTGTATGTGACTCACATGCACCCTCTCTCTATCTCTCTCACACCCACACACATAACTCAGCCTTCTGATCCACTCGACTCCTATCTCTAATGCACACTAGCTAGCATCTTTATCTTTCTATTTATCTGTTTCTCCATCAACCTTCTTTCTCGCACTCCCTCTTGCTTCCTATCACGCACACTATATATGTTTCTCTCTACATGCAGTCATGTGCCCTCTTTTTATTTTTCTCTCACACACACATAACTTGACCCTCTGAACCACCCGGCGGTCATCTCCAACACTCAAACTAGCCAATGTCCCTCTAGCTAGCATCTCTATCTCTGTATCTATCTGTAGTTTCTCCGTCAACATTTCTTTCTCGCACGCACTCCTGCTTCCTATCACCCACACTATATATGTCTCTCCATACATGCCATTTATAGGTTGATCTCTTTTGCACAATCGTTGTGTCTCGCTCCCTCTGCTCGCCATAGATGCATGCTCTAGCCCACGCCACTATCTCTTAAAGACAAAAACACATGCTCAATTGTCGGGCCTTCTTCCCTGCACTCTCACATGCATGCATATTGTCATGCCGATCCGTCTCTCCCATGTCGTTGATCTTATGACTTATGTCTTCTTTCTTTTATCTCGATCATGCGCGCGCGCACACACACACACATCCCACGTATACATGTATACCTCTCGCACATGCATGTTCAAGGTCTCCTATGTCTCCATACATAGTTATTTACCCTCAGCCCTAACGCCACATCGAATCGTTCTCTTCTTGTGTGCACATAACTTCCGCCTGGATGGGTAAAACACACACTCACACTTAACAATCTCCTTCTAGCTACCCCCTCTCCCTCTTCCCCTATATCCCCGGAACCAATAAGACCATCCCTTCATTTAATTCCCGCCTACATGCACCATCGATATATAGTAGTCTTCCTCGGTGTCTCTCGAACTAATACATTCTCTCGATGTCGACTCCTCTCACGCGCACACGCCTTCTCTCCCCTCTCTACGGGCCTTTTCTCTCTCGCACCCCCTCGTTGGTGGCCTCTGCCATACACATCACCTCTCTATGATGAAGCCACACACACTTAAATTACTTCCACCACCGAGGACCCCGCGTCAGACACACACACACACACGCGCACCCACCCACCCACCCACACACACACACACTAAGACTCCATCTCACACACACATGCTCTAGGCGGAGCATTTGTTCCTGCCATCTTGTAATATAGACCGTCTAATCTATATTTGAGGGATAGTGTAACGCCCCGGATCCGATGCGCCGGGTGTCTGCCAGTTATTCGCTATCGTTGCCATGTCATTTGCTTGTGTGTTGCATTTTTCCATGTCATCATCTGCATTTCATATCATGTCATCATGTGCATTGCATTTACATACGTGTTCGTCTCATGCATCCGAGCATTTTCCCCGTTGTCCGTTTTGCAATCTGGCACTCCCAACTCCTCCGGCGCACCCCTCTTGTTTCTTTTCGTGAGCGGGTGTTGAACGTTCTCGGAATGGACCGAGTCTTGCAAAGTGGCCTTGGTCGTTTGATGCTCCAACGATTAACCGGGTAACCGCAAAGTCTGTTTGGGTGTTGCAGCAAACTCCCCTCTCTAAACAGCCCAAAACCCCTCTAAGTCTCTGCCATGCTCTCGGTCGTTCGATCACGATCGCGTGGGCGAAAACCGCACCCCGTTTGGACTCTCCTAGCTCCCTCTGCCTATATATTTGTGCCTCCCCCCGAATTTCGCGGATGAAACCCTAGCCTCCTTCCACCTCGCGCCACCGGACAAAACCTCCCCGCCCGGACATCTCCGCCCGTCAATTGCACCGCCGCGCCCGGCGAATCCGCCGCCGCAACGTCACCCGTGCCTCCTCTCTCTCTCCTCCCCGCCGCCGCGGCCCGCCCAGGCCCGCGCGGCCGCCCGAGCCCCGCCGCCCGTCGCCTCCAGCGCCGGCGCCCCGCCGCCGCCTGGCCCGCCCCCGCTCGCGCCCGAGGCGCCGCCGCGGCTCCTCCTCCTCGCCGCCCCTGCCGTCCTCCGCCGCCGCCAGCTCGCCGCCGGCCAGATCCGGCCCGGGGCCGCCTCGCTGTCGCCTCCCCGGCCACCTCCGGGCCTCCTCCGCCTTCCCCGCGCCTCGCCGGACTGCCCCGACCCACCGGAGCCACGGCCGCCCGCGTTGACTTCGCCCCCCCCCCCCTCGAGGTCGATTTTTGCCTAAGTCCTGAAAAGTTTTTCATTACATGCCCATGTTCTCTGCGTCATAACTCTCTGCATATAGCTCCGTTTCGCGCGTGTAATATGTCAAATTGTTCGTCTCGTGATGTTCTACATTTTGTTCCATTGCACCATGTTCATTTGAGTCCATCTTGATGCCCAAATCATCGTTGCAAGAGTGCTAGTTGCTGTTATCTGCTGTCTGTTATCAGAACTTGTAGAATTGTTATTTTAGTTGCATTTAATCTGTGCATTTTATGGGCATGAGCTCTACATGTGTTTTGTTGTATGTCATGCCATATTTACAGAGATGTATGCCATGTAGTTTTGTGATCTCTGTGGTGACTAGCACAAGCATGCAAACTAGGCTGTGTAATGTTTCTGATTTCAGGGACATAGTAATTTTACCAAGTCTGGGACTGCTGATATTTTGTTGCTATGTATCCATGTGGCTACAGAGAGATCCATGCATATTTTGGAGATGTTCAGTAAGGATTTTTTGTATATATTGTTGTAATTGATCCACTCATGCCCTTGTTTGCAATTATGGAGTGCCATAGCATGACTCAATCTTGTTCTACTTTTGCTATAAAATGTTCCTGGCAGCATGTTTATGTGTTATTCAATTTTGCCAAGCTTGTTGTAGTTGATCCTTTCATGCTATGTACTTGCTCTTGTCATGGATAGCTTCATAAATATTCCATCTTGCTGTAGGTATGCTTGTTTTGTCATGCATTGCTTTGTGGTGAGTGCATCAAGCTCACCAAGATGCCTTCATATTATTGTTTCTGCCATGCTCTGTTTTCTGCTAAGTCTGAAACCTGTTAACGAAACTTGCTATGTTTACATGGTTGTCATCATATCTTCTGTGCCTTTTGGGCTCATGTTCAGTAAGGGACATTTGTTATATGCTTTGAGTAGATTCATGCCATGCCTTTGTTTGCTATGATATGTTCCTGTAGCATGTTGCTTGATAGCTCTTAACATTGCAACCTGATGTTATTTCTGCCATGTCCAGTAATTTCTGCCAAGTCTGTGAACCTGTTATTATTTGCAATCTTGCCATGTCCTTTTGAGCATGTTCTAGTGCTTTCTGGAGATAGCTCAGTGTTCATGTTTTGTTGTGCTTTACCTGGAAATCATGTCCATGCCTTTTGTTTTCATGTTGAGTTGCTGTAGCATATTGTTTTGATGCTTGCTAGGTGCCTAGTTGCTGTTTTGGACAGATTATTGCTATATATTGTTTGGAGTGTATGTGTTGCACCGTTGCTCCGTTTTGAGCATGCTCTATATGAAACTTGCTTAGTTTTACATGTAGTCTAATATTTTCATGTAGCATCCTTGTTTTGAGGTGTTTGCTTGATGCTTGTATGCATTTTGCATCAATGCCATGTTTAACTTGTTTTGCTCATATCTTCTAGGCCGTAACTCCGAATCTAATGAACTTTATATGTAACTTGACTAGAATTTCGTGTAGATTGTCTTGGTGCATCTTAACTTGCTGTTTAACAACTTGAACATAAGGTTTATTCAGTTCTGGACCAATTTCGAAATTTGCATATGAGGACTTACCGGATTTGTTATATGTTGTTTCCGGCCTCATTTAAACTTGCTTTGATGTGTTGTTCTTGTATGCATCATCTTTTGTCATGAGTAGCTTCATATAGCCTTGTCATGCATCATACTTGGTTGAGCATCATGCCTTGTTCATGTGTGGTGTGTTTACCTTGTTGTGTGCTTCTTCTCGATAGTTCCCGTGTCGTTGCGATCGTGAGGATTCGTTCGTCTTCGTGGCTTCATCTTCTTCATGGACTCGTTCTTCTTCCTAGCGGGATTTCAGGCAAGATGACCGTCACCTTGGATCTCATTACTATCATTGCTATGCTAGTTGCTTCGTTCTATCGCTTTGCTGCGCTACCTATCACTTGCTCCTCAAGCCTCCCAAATTGCCATGAACCTCTAACCTTTGTCACCCTTCCTAGCAAACCGTTGTTTGGCTATGTTACCGCTTTGCTCAGCCCCTCTTATAGCGTTGCTAGCTGCAGGTGAAGATGAAGATTGCTCCATATTGGATTATGTTTATGTTGGGGTATCACAATATCTCTTATATTATTAATGCATCTATATACTTGGTAAAGGGTGGAAGGCTCGGCCTTATGCCTGGTGTTTTGTTCCACTCTTGCCGCCCTAGTTTCCGTCATACCGGTGTTATGTTCCTTGATTTTGTGTCCCTTACGCGGTTGGGTGAGTTATGGGACCCCCTTGACAGTTCGCTTTGAATAAAACTCTGCCAGCAAGGCCCAACCTTGGTTTTACATTTGCCTCACCTAGCCTTTTTGCTTTGGGAGTCGCTCTCTCGAGGGTCATCTTTATTTAACCCCCCCGGGCCAGTGCTTCTCTAAGTGTTGGTCCTAACTGAGTAGACTGTGGGGCCCCCTCGTGGAAACTCGAGGTCTGGTTTTACTCGTAGGATGTCTCATCCGGTGTTGCCCAGAGAACGAGATATGTGCAGCTCCTATCGGGATTGTCGGCACATCGGGCGGCTTTGCTGGTCTTGTTTTACCATCGTCGAAATGTCTTCTAACCGGGATTCCGAGACTGATCGGGTCTTCCCGGGCGAAGGAATATCCTTCGTTGACCGTGAGAGCTTACAATGGGCTAAGTTGGGACACCCCTGCAGGGTATTATCTTTCGAAAGCCGTGCCCGCGATGATGTGGCAAATGGGAATTTGTTAATATCCGGTTGTAGAGAACTTGACACTTGACCTTAATTAAAACACATCAACCGCGTGTGTAGCCGTGATGGTCTCTTCTCGGCGGAGTCCGGGAAGTGAACACGGTTTCTGGGTTATGTTTGACGTAAGTAGGAGTTCAGGATCACTTCTTGATCATTACTAGTTGACGACCGTTCCTTTGTTTCTCTTCTCGCTCTCATTTGCGTAAGTTAGCCACCATACTTGCTTAGTCGCTGCTGCAACCTCACCACCTTATACATTCATTTCCCATTAAGCTTTGCTAGTCTTGATACCCATGGTAATGGGATTGCTGAGTCCTCGTGGCTCACAGATTACCACAACACCAGTTGCAGGTACAGGTTTTTGCGATGACCATGACGCGAGAGCGATGTTACTTGTTTGGAGTTCTTCTTCTACTTCTTCTTCGATCAGGGGATAGGTTCCAGGTCGGCAGCCTGGGCTAGCAGGGTGGATGTCGTTGGAGTTTCTGTTTGTGTTTCATCCGTAGTCGGATGTTGATCTTATGTATGATGTATTGATGTATTCTTGCGGCATTGGTATGCCTTTTATGTACCCCCATATATTATGTAATGTTGATGTAATGATATCCACCTTGCAAAAGCGTTTCAATATGCGGTTCTATCCTTGGTGGGACCTTCGAGTCTCTTTAGGATAGTATCGCATATTGGGCGTGATAGATAGAAAGCAAACTATGAAAAATTTACAAAAGATGCCCGCACCTCTCTCCACATTTAGAGCATGATGGTTTGCTGCCAATATTTAGCTAGCCAAATGTTGGAATTGTCAAATATTGGCAATACCAAGACTTGCCAAATATTGGCAACTTTATGTGAGATAGGCAAGACAACTCGGTAACCAACCAAGTAGTAGCGAATATTTGGCACAATGCCAAACATTGGCATGCCTATCTTTGGCACCAAACCAATTATGCTCTTACAGACAAGGCCTTGCCTCGTTCATCCTTATCTCCCACAACCTCATTGTTGAGCAATTAAAAAAGGAAGTCTCTGGAAAAATCTAGCATGATGGTCGCTGCCTCCTGCCGGCGCCGTCCATCCCCATGCCTCCGCCCAGTCCGACCACCAGTCACCACCACGCTCCACTCCTCCTCACCTTATCTCTCATCTTTCATTTTTTTGATGAAATTCTTGAGATACCAGTTTTCCAATAAAATTCTCGAGATATCATTAGTTTTTACACATGGGATTACTCCTGCATGGGTCAATCACAATAGGTGTTTTGTAAAAAAATGCATATTGATGTTCCGTACAATGCACGAGCATCTTGCTAGTAATTATATAATGCAAATCACGAGCAGGAAGTGACATTTTTTTACACAACCATGTTAACATGGCCACGTAAATCACTAGCTAAAGTGTAATACCATTATACATATATCCCGATGCAAAAAGTTGAGCACATGTCCGAAGAGTAGAGTCACACACACGCACTCTGTCTCTCGGAATCTCTCACACACACCTGTTATGTGATGCCCACTTAAGCAGACACGTATGTTACAATTTGTGCACCCGCGGGTACACGTGATGGTGCGCATTTATTTAAGCTGGACGGTGAACCAAAACAGTAGCTGCATTCATTCCCCTCCCGCCGCCTCTTCTCTGGTTACCGTCGCCTGGTAGCCATGGCCTGGCCGAAGGTAACGACATACGCCATACTCCCGCCGGAGCGGTGCTTTAATCTGGAAATTTTAGTGGTCATGCATGCATCTTTTTGTGCTAGCACTCCAATATAAGGGTTGACCGGTCGCTTCCCGCAGACGTGTGCGGGCGGTGGAAGAGGAAGGAGAAGGGAAGCGGGCTGTGGAGTAACGTTTTTTACCACAGTTTCTTTGGAAACTGAGTGCAATAATTGAGTAGTTTTGCAAACTACCAGTACTACACCTGAAACGGTTCAAAACCAACACCACCACCATGCCCGCGTCTGACCGTCCTGGCCGACCCAACCCCCCTCCCTTGACGGCGCACGCTTCCCATGTGAAATGGTCAGCGTCACCCCGGAATATCAGTGCCGCATTAATGCCCGGCCAGAGCGAAGGCGACCTCCCACTGGCGCTGGCTTTGAAGGAGCGCGGTGGCCGAGAAAGCGCTGCTTCCCGGTGCACGCGACTGCTCCGCGTCGAGGCTGGCCATAGTTTGGATGAGTCTCCATCATGGGGAGCCACACTAACTGCGATGATCTGGACTCCCGTTGCCCACAGTTATGGATCGTTCCATCTATGAAGAACACGTGGGACTAGAACTACGAGACGGACATGTACCCAGGAGTGGACATACGAACCTGAGTAATGTAGCATAGTAAGTGAAGTAGAAAGGCACAAATAGTATGAACATGCGTGGCATATAGGCATTTTTCTCTTACTACCACTAAATGTTGTATGTGCAATGCACGGTGATGTTATGGAGTACGTGCCTAAGTACTCTACTACTATATTAATTGGAGGCACATATTAGGTTTTATATTTGTTTACGTGTATGCCCCGAGACCTTCCAACTAGACGTGTCTTTCTCTCCGGGTTGCACTTTGTATCGTTCATACCACTAGTAACTTCGTGTGGTCTCCGACCCAGAAGTGGAAGAAGTGGAGACGCTATACCATGCTGTTCATGTCCCACTCCTTTCGCTGACGTGTGGGACATCCAGCACATGTCGTGTTTGGCACTCCTTCGTATTAAGAGTTGAAACGCTAGCATTCATCAAAAATAAAAATAAATATAAATCAGCAGTGATACTATACCACGTGGTTTCCTTCCTCCTCGATATCGGAAAGAATACTTCCGTTCATCGACATGTGGGACGTCGACCATCCTGGTCCACTTGCCATGCACGCAGAACTCCAAGGGAGAGTCACCCCGGTCGACGCGCTATAGTAATAATGACTAATGAGCCGTCAAATCACAGGCCAACCTTTCCCACTGTGAAGTTGCTCGGACGAAGGAACCATCATGACTCGTTGAATTCCGCTTCTTGAAGAAAACTACTGTACCAGCAGTACTGCTAGCTATAGTAGTTACTCCAGCAGAGGCCTCCTTTGGTTCATAGGATATGAATTTTATAGGAATATGAAAATCATAGGAAGTGAGATGACATGCATCTCAATTCCAATAGAAAGAGATGCCATTTGATGCATAGGATAGGAATTTTTCCATTGAGTCTAGGCTAATGTACTGGTAATTTTCTCTAAAAACTACAGTAGTAACTAGTACTGGTACATGCTCGTAATTAATTAAACAAACGTACGGGCGACACAGACACACACACTAACTACTAGTACTACTACTTCTCACATGCTGGCCAGACGCCATTGTTCTCCTTCCCGGCTTTGTCGGCGACACCCCACCGTGCTTGGATTTCCGCCGACCACTCCGCAGTAGCGCGTGCGTCCTCTTCTTTCTTGCGGCGGCGGGCTTCTCTTTTCTTGAGTGCTTTCTGACTTTTCCGCGCCCTCTGTGCGGCTTTGGCCGCCTCTTGCTCTACCGCCCCTTCGGCCTTGGCAGCTTCAAATTCCGCCCACGTAGGTGTGAGGTTGCGAGCGGCGATGAACTCGGCACGGCGGGATGCCATCGCTTCCCTACCATTTTGTGTGCGGTCGTGGGCGGCGAGGAGCTTGGCGCGGCGGGATGCCATCGCTTCCTTACCGGTTAGTGTGTGGCGCGATGGCATGAATGACGCTTGGTGACTGTCGGTGTCAAAACCGGCGGATCTTGGGTAGGGGGTCCCAAACTGTTCATCTAGGATCGATGGTAACAGGAGACGGGGGACACGATGTTTAATCAGGTTCGGGCCCTCTCTATGGAGGTAATACCCTACTTCCTGCTTGATTGATCTTGATGAATATGAGTGTTACACGAGTTGATCTACCACGAGATCGTAATAGCTAAACCCTAGAATTCTAGCCTATGTGAATATGGTAATGAGTATCTCCCCATCCGAACTATGCTCTCCGGTTTATGTAGACACCGGAGAGACCTAGGGTTACCTGCGGTCGGTTACATAAGAGGGAATCTTCATAGTCGGTCGCCTAGCTTGCCTTCCACGCCAAGGAGAGTCCAATCCGGACACGAGTATAGTCTTCGGCCTTCAAGTCTTCACAGCCCATCAGTCCGGCCCACGGATAACAGGCCAGACGCCCGAGGACCCTTTAGTACAGGACTCCCTCAGTAGCCCCTGAACCTGGCTTCAATGACGAGGAGTCCGGCACGCAGATTGTCTTCGGCATTGCAAGGTGGGTTCCCCTTCTTCCGAACTCCAAGATAGTCTTCGGATGCGATGATTGTATCCAGACCTGTTATACACACTACACTCAACCGCAGAGAGAATATGTGTAGTTTACACGAGTTTTATCCGCTGACAGCTTTTTATAACACGACATCACGTCTGCCCGGTCATAATTTCGAACCGTTTTTCTTCTGCCATTCCACGTTCCGAGACGCGGTTGCAATTGGCACGTCTTGTCGAAGCAGAGATCGTGTCCCCTTATTGCGGGATTCTCATCAACGGGGGTATGGGTAACCCAACCGCGCCATTTGCACGACCCTTGGGAATAGGCGAGTTTAAGGCGAGTGGGGAGGCGCTTGACATTCATGGCCTTTATAAGGGGGTAAGGATCCCCTTTCTTTACCCACACCTCGGTTCCTCCCTCAGTCCTTCCGTCCCTGAACTCCAGCGCCCAAGCTTTAGCTTTTCCCTCGTTCGAGAGAACACTCCAAAGATGTCCGGATCCGGAGCTCGGGGTAAGTGGATGGCCTCGTCTGTCAAGAAGAAGGATATCAAGGAGCTCCAGGAGGCCAGATATCTGGCCAAGGAGATCGCTCATCGACTCCCGGCCAAGGGACAGATCGTCCCTACTCCCGAGCCCCATGAGAGGGTTGTGTTTTTACACATTTCGTCCACGGGCTGGGGTTCCCTCTTCATCCATTCGTCCGTGGGTTGATGTATTACTACGGGCTGGATTTTCATGACCTAGCCCCCAACTTTATCCTCAACATTTCTGCATTTATCGTCGTTTGTGAGGCTTTTCTCCGCATCCCGCCTCACTTCGGCCTGTGGCTTAAGACCTTCAATGTGAGGCCGAAGGTAGTGCACGGTCAACAAGCAGAGTGCGGAGGCGCTATGGTGGGCAAGATGCCCAACGTCACCTGGCCCGAAGGCTCATTTGCGGAGACGGTGAAGGGGTGGCAATCGGGATGGTTCTACATCACCGAGCCACGCGACACTGACTGGGCGGCGGCCCCCGAATTCTGATCCGGAATCCCGATGCGGCTCACCTCCTGGCAAGAGAGGGGCCTAACCTGGGGTCCTTTGGATGAGCTGACTGGGCTCCAGACGTGCATCCAGAACATGATAGAAAGGAAAATCAAGCTCGTCAACATGGTCAAGGTCATGCTTATTCGTCGGGTCCTTCCGTGCCAACGCCGGACTTGTTATTTGTGGGAGTTCGATCCGGCCAAGCACCAGACGCTACTAGAGCTCTTCGGCACAACGCAGGAAGAAATCTGGAAGGTGCTCTTCAAGGCCGGCGAGACGCCACTGCCTACGACCGAAGATCACGGGCTTAGCTTGAAACGCCAGCCCAACCCGGTTAGTTTCTTTAATGTTTTCAAGGAGTACCCCCTACTGGCATATTTTGAGAGGAAATTTAAGCTTCCTTCCCCTGTTTTCAGGCCTGGATCAAGGTGGCCGAGGAGATCAACTGTCCGGCTCCGCTGCCCGAGGACCAAGAATTTCCATTACTGGAGAAAATGTTGTTCCCTGCGCCTTATGAACTGCCGGAGAAGACGGCCAAGAAGGCGGCCCAAGGGGCCAAGAAGGGCCTTCGCCGGAAAAGCACTCCGGATGCGACATCCGGAAGCGAGACTTCCTCTTCGTCTGACGAAGAAGAGGAAGAAGAAAATGACTCTCCATTCGAAGTTGGGAGGAGGAAGAGAGAGGCCCCCACAAGTCCGGGGGCGAAAATGCCCAAGAGGGTTAGAGGCTCCCTCGCGGATAACTCCGTGTGGGATGTTGACAGCAGTCCGGAGCGACCTCGTCGGACCAAGCCTCAGGCCGCCTCGTAAGTACCAGAATCCGAAAACGGCTGGCCTTTCTGGTCTGTGATATTAACATACCTTAAACCATGTTATTACAGTTCGACACGCGATGGCTCCCCGCGATCCTCGACAAAGGAATCGCTAGACTCATCGGAGATGGCTAGCATGTCTCCGCCACCTGCTCATTCCGTCTCTCCCAAGGGTGATGACAAGGTGGTGTCGCAAAAGACCTTCCCCAACTGGGGGGAGCTTCCGGAGATCATCGGGGTGGCGCCCCAGGACGATTCTTTAGTCGCCGGACACATGGGGGAAAAAGTTCCCGCGGGGACTGGTGACAGGGCCCGAGTTCCGTTCGAGCCTCAGCCGGATACCATTCCGGAGACCCACACGGCTCCGGGGTCCAGCGAACGGCACTCTCCACATGGAGGGAACGTGCCTGTTCCACCGGTGACCTCTGTCCAGCCAGAGGCACTGGATAATATGCTAGAGGCGTTATGAGGCGCCTTTATCATAGATGAACATCGTGTCCTTATGGACACGGTAATAGAAAAGGTTCAGTTCATCAAAAGCAGACTGACCGAAGCCTGCACTAGCCTTCTAACGGGCTTTGAGGTAAGTAATGTGTTTGTAGGAAAAATATCACAGTATAGACAGTAGCCCCTGATGTTCTGTTTGGTGTTCGGGAAGAAAAGCCGAATAGAGGATCAAGAATAAATATCGCAGGAGTCTAACATTAGTTGTCTATGTGAATAAGCAGGTATCGCTGCAGGCTACCACTGCTCATGCTGCGGAGGTCTCCGGACTGAAGCAGAAACTGGAGCAGGCCGAGGAGGAGCTCGGCCTCGTGAAGAAGCAGCTGGAGGATAGCCAAGGTATGCAGTAACCTGAGGGTATATTACGAAAAAATGAATAGTCCGACTGGACTAAAGTGTCATAAACTTTATTAGGGGCCACGACCGAGGTGGCAACCCTTAAGAAGGCGCTGGCCGAGGCCGAGGACAAAGCGGCCAAGGTACACGCCTCGTGCGAGAAGAACGAGGCCCGGGTTGTCGAGGCACAGCAACAGCTCCAGGGCGCGATAGAGAGATTTGAGTCCCTGGAGCGCGATTGTAAGGCGCAAGAGTCCGAATTGGCGAAGGTCCGCCAGAGCGCGCAGGATGCACGAGCCGAAGCCCAGAGTGCCCTCCAGGAAATTCAGGCGGCCAAGAAGATTGCGGCGGGTAAGTCTTTCAGCCCGCATAGCAATTATATAGAAGAAACGTTCCTTGTACTTATCCTGAATTTGGATTTTCCAGGGGCGTTTATGGATCTGCCGCACAGTGTATCAGATGCTGCCGAGCATTACAGAGCCGAAGAAAGGGATGTCTACGGAGAAGCTATTCTGGTCCCAACATTTGGGATCCGAACATCCGGTGCCCTTCAGCGACCAGCTAAAGCAGTTGGTCGAGCTGCACAGGTTGGCAGAGCTAGCCATGAAGGACCTGATAGTCCGGTTGTGGCCTGCCGATCCTATACCTAGTAGCTACTTCGGACTTGTGCAGCGGCTTGTGAGTGCCTGTCCGCGGCTCGAAGCCGTGAAGCGGTCGGTCTACATTGAAGGTGCGTGTATGGCCTTTGCCCACGTCAAGACGCATTGGGCGAAGCTGGATGCCAAGAAGCTGATGACCGAGGGACCACCGGAGGGCAAGGAGCATCGTCGACCCGAGCACTATTTTGACGGTGTTCTGGAGGGGTCACGCCTTGTGGCAGAGCAATGTTCGAAGGATGTTATATTCCCATGAGAACATGTATATTACCTTGTTCTGTAATATGGAACAACGATGTTATGTAGTATAATGTTTATGACTTAAGTCTTACTTCCTGTGCGGCCGTTTATTAAATCTGAGGGTTGACCAGTCGTCGGCTTCTGCCCCCACGTAGATAGTACGGGGGTGTTCGGGATAAATCTAAACACTCTTTACTCCACATTCTGGTCCTTAAAGGAGGTGTTTAGCACAACGAACAAGGCAATCAGACTATGCGGCCTTTACCGCCCTCACTTAGCCATAGGAGTTTGACAATGAATAAGGTTGGCGAAGCCCCTGGTGTTCGGAAGGCCAAATTAGGAGCGTTATACATGCCTAATCGGAAGAACCGATTCTTCGCAAGAAGCGGTAAAAATCTCCAACGATTTGGAACCTCGTGAATAGCTGACCGGCTCTCGCCGCATCATGATAGTCAGTTTTTGGCTTTCTCTACTGAGGTGCTCGTCCGGAATAACCGGGACAAAATCGCAGTAGTTCTCCCTTTACTACCCTAACCGTTATAGCGGAACGTAAGGTAGTAAGCACAGGAGCCGGGCAACCCAACTATTTACCAAAGACATGATTCGGAGCCGATGCATATAATGCTATAAGTTCGGGGTGCCGAACTATACTATAAAAGTGTTCGGACTTGTTATTGCCGCAGTGTTGGGTGTGATGAAGCCCCCGGCGTAGTAATACGTACCATGGTGTACGCGTGCAATAAGTAATAAATACTGAGGTGAGGAAACGGAAAAAATGTATAATAAGCTGACGCCACCATTTATTCACCATTGCGGTGTAATTAGTACGTCGAGGCGTGCTTTGTACAAGGAAGGCTATTTAACATGCCGTAAGCAAGGGCGAGCTGCGTGCGGGTATGTAAAACAAGTATGGTAATCGTTTATGAGAGACCACCTGGGAGTTCCCTTGTACGCCAAAGCTCATTGCCTCCTTGGTGTGTTCTGCAAGCGGGTTGTCCATATAGACCTCGAAAAGAGAAGAAAACTCGTAAAAAAGAAAAAGTAAAAGCGTGCGCATCCCAGGGTCGGTCAAGCCGTACTGTGGATCGTGAATGAGTTATGCCTCCGTTGATACCCATGGGGTTTTGAGTGCGTAGTTTATGTACGAGCGGTATTAATGCCACTGCCTCATTGGGGCTGGGACGGAGGCCAAATTGCTAATTCGACTCGTGACGAGCCGGGCTGTCCTGTTGCAGTGTGGTCCGGACCCTCTTGATGATGTCCAGGGGCTCGGCAGCCGGATTAAAATGCTACTTGAGAAGGCCGCTTTGTACCTCTGCTGCTAGGGCAGCGGTGTGCTCCTCTGTTCGGAGGGAGCGTTCCGTGTTGCCATTCACTGTTATGATGCCGCGTGGACCGGGCATCTTGAGCTTGAGATAAGCATAGTGTGGCAATGCGTTGAATCTAGCGAACGCGGTTCATCCGAGCAGTGCGTGATAGCCGCTGCGGAAGGGGACGATATCGAAGATTAGTTCTTCGCTTCGGAAGTTATCCGGTGAACCGAATACCACCTCTAGCGTGATTGAGCCTGTACAACGGGCCTCTACGCCTGGAATGACTCCTTTAAAGGTAGTTTTGGTGGGCTTGATTCGTGAGGGGTTAATGCCCATCTTCCGCACTGTGTCCTGATAGAGCAGGTTGAGACTGCTACCACCGTCCATTAGGACTCGTGTTAGGTGAAATCCGTCGATGATTGGGTCGAGGACTAGTGCAGTGAAAGTGCGTTATATCGACTAGAGGGGGGTGAATAGGCGATTTTTATGAATTCTTCACTGAGGAATTTGTGGGTGAGGAAATTCCTTAGCGAAGAACTACTTGCAGCGGAATAAGTACTCAAATGTAAACATAACAGAACCCAAGCATGGTCGTCATGATGAAATGAAGACAAGCACAGAGTACAGAAAGTGTAAAACACAGGATAACACAGGATGAAGACAAACAGACTGAAGAAATTGAACTGAGGAAATTGAGAAAGTCTTTGGTCAAAGTCTTCAAACACAGATATGAGGAAATGAAAGAGTTGAGGAAATAGAACCAGTAAGCTTGGTGAAGACAATGATTTGGTAGACCAGTTCCAACTGCTGTCTCAGTTGTACGTCTGGTTGGAGCGGCTAGGTATTTAAACCTGAGGACACACAGTCCCAGACACACAGTCCTCACCATATTCTCCTTGAGCTAAGGTCACACAGACCTCGCCCAATCACTCATGGTAAGTCTTCAATTGACTTCCGAACCTTCACAAACTCGGTCACTCGGCCCTCTTGGATGCTCTAGACCATGACGCCTAACCGTCTGGAAGAAGCACAGTCTTCAAAGGTAATAAGCGTCGGATCCACACAGGATCAATCTCTTCAGTGATGCTCAATCACTTTGGGTTTGTAGGTGTTTGGGTTTGGGTTTTCCTCACTCGATGATTTTCGCTCAAAGTCCTCGGAGGATGGGATACTCTCAAATGACAAGTGTCAATTTCTCTCGGAGCAGCCAACCAGCTAGTGGTTCTAGGGGGGCGGCTATCTATAGCCTAGGGAGCAGCCCAACATGATAAGACATAAATGCCCTTCAATGATATGACCGTTAGGTGGGTAGATATTTTGGGACAGCTGGCACAAGGCACAGCAACGGTCTGAAATTTGAGGCTCAAATTCCTCAGGGCTATCATGTTCCTCACTGTGTAGGCAATCCGCATTGGAGAATTCCTAACTCCTCAGTCAGAACAAATTCCTCAGAGACCAGAAGAACTTCGTCTCTGTCACTGAAGAATATGACTGAACTGTATGAGATTTCCAATGGCTTCACTCGAAGGGATTGGTAGGTGTAGGATTTTGAGTTGAGCATCACATGAAATTTTTTTCCTTAGTATTTCCTCGACCCCCTTTAACAGTACGGTGTTTCCTATGACTCAAGAAAGAGAAAATGAAACTACGAAAACCAAAGTCTTCACGCTTCATGTTCCTCGAATGAATACCAAGTTTTCAAGGTCACACCAATTTCTTCACTTTCAAAGTCTTCAGAAAGTCTTCA
This sequence comes from Aegilops tauschii subsp. strangulata, assembly GCF_002575655.3. Taxonomy (NCBI): domain Eukaryota; kingdom Viridiplantae; phylum Streptophyta; class Magnoliopsida; order Poales; family Poaceae; genus Aegilops; species Aegilops tauschii. The sequence continues at coordinate 424,596,642 of NC_053036.3, read as the reverse complement.
AAAATCCAAAGTCTTCAGTCGAAGAACTTCATTTTTAGGGGTCGACTTTCTCAGTAAATATCAAACTCCCCATAGACTTATAGACTTGTGTACACTCACAAACGCATTAGTTCCTTAACCTATAAGTCTTCAATACACCAAAATCACTAAGGGGCACTAGATGCACTTACAATTTCCCCCTTTTTGGTGATTGATGACAATATAGGTTAACTTTTCAACGGGGATAAACATATGAAGTGTAAATACTGATATTGAGGAATTTGATTGCAAGATATAGAAGAACTCCCCCTGAAGATGTGCATAGTGAGGATTTTGCTTTTGAAGCAATGCACACTTGAAGAGTAGAATCATGGAGATCTCCACCTATATCTTGTAATTCATACACGCATTTGACATATAATATGAAGAATTTGAAATGCATGATGAAATATGGTGACTGATGTAATTCAGCATGTGTGCATTAACATTAATGAGGAATAAGCATGCAGAAAATCACAACAAAAGTATCAGGCCACCATAGAGTTTAAGTTTACAACTCGATTCAGCAAAGTTATCAGAAGAACGAGAGTTGTAACTTAGCAAAAAAACGCCCATATAAGATAGACCCGCTTGAAGACTAACTCAAATTTCTCCCCCTTTGTCATCGAATGACCAAAAGAGTTGAAAATGAGGACTAACGCCCCTAAAGAATATCATGTTGATGGAGGAGCGCCAGCGTTGTTGGGGTCGTTTGTCATAGTAGGGCCTGCCGCAGTGTCGTCCAAGTCTTCATGCTCATCGGTTTCACGCGATGAAGAATATGAGCTGGCCACCAAGGAAGGAAGCTTGACCTTCTTGTATTTCTTCGGTGGAGGAGCAGACCAGTCAAAATCTTCCTTGAGACCCATTTTCTTCAGATCTTCTTCACCACATACATGTGATAGAATAGCCCAGGTGCGACCGAAGACTTCATGGAGGTAGTAATGGTTTTTCTTCACTGCATTATGTGTAGCAGTCATGTTGTGAAGAACTGAACCAAACTGACGCTTAACCCATTTATGGTTTTGATCCACCTTCTGGTGAAGACTAAGCAGAAGCTCACGGTTAGTCATCACACGAGGAGCAGTGGCTTGAGGATTTGGCTTGGATGCATGGGCAGCAGAATCATGAGTGGCAGAGTCATCATTGGTGGAATAAGATGCAGCTTTACGAAACTGACCATCCAATGGACGAATGCCTTCATCAATAACAGCTGGTGCCTTGCCCTTTTCATCAGCTGAGGAATAAGTCTGCTTGAGGACTTCAATTGGGGGCAAGTAGCTGAGGTGATTCTAAAAATCAGCCTTGTAGTTGAGTGAAGACCTTGTCCTGAGGAATCTCATAATCCACGGTGCATAAGGCTTCAGCTCAAACAGAGAAAGTGCAACATTTGCCAGAGTCCTCATGAAGAAATCATGATAGTTGACAGGAATGCCATGCATGATATTGAACAGCAGATTCTTCATGATGCCAACAACTTCTTCATCATTCGAGTCATGGCCTTTGATTGGACTCATAGTCTTCGTCAGAATGCGATAGACTGTCCTTGGCACATAGAGCAATTCCCTCACGAGGAATTTGGTCCTTGGGGCTTAACTAGACTTCAGAGGCTTCATAAGCACTTGCATGTAATGGGTAGTCAGTTCAGGCTCTTTGTACAGGCAACGAGCTCCTTCAGGTGGAGGACTGATGGGCAGGGCGTGAAGTAATTCAGAGGCCGGTGCCTTATAATGAGTATTTTCGGTCATCCAGTCCAAAACCCAGGAGTTTACATCATCCACATCTCCCGTGATGTGCAATGTTGCATAGAATTGAAGAATGAGCTCTTCATTCCAGTCAACTATGTCTGTGCAAAAGTTGAGGAGGCCTGCGTCATGAAGCACACTGAGGACAGGTGAAAAGCATGGCAGTGATTCCATGTCCACATGAGGAATATGCTAGTGATCAAAGAATTTGTCCTTGTTGAAGAGCAGTGAAGAATAGAAGTTGGCCTGGCTGGCGGTCCAGAAACGCTTCCTTCTAAGACGAGCAGAGTTAGGGATTATAGTCAGTGAAGAACACGTGCTCGCCAAAGAAATCATCAACCTTGAATTTCTGCTTCTTTGAGAATGGATCCTTTGGTTTGGGATGAGGAGTGTTAGTCAATTGCATTATCACCTCAGGAATCACAATCTCAGGTTCCACAGGCTGAGGAATTTCAGCTTCTTCTTCAGTGACAGCCTGGGTCTTCAATTCTGCATTTTCATTTTCTTCAGCACTAGTGGCTGGAATTTCTTCATGGACAGATGGTGTGGCATGTGGTTCATCAGATCCCATTTGAACTGTAGTTACTGGGGAATGAGGAATTTGTTGCAATGGTGTGAAGAGTGGAGAGTTGGGGTGTTGACTTTCCCTAAAGTCATCATTCAGCACAGGTGTGGTACAGCCAATGTCCACATCTTCATCTTCCATTTCTTCGACGCCGGCCTCTTCAGCAGTAAACTGAGGCATAGGCGAGGAAACAACTAGAGTTGAAGGGATTGCATCCGCTTAAATTTCTTTATCCAACTGCTCTGACAAAGCAGCTGAAGGATTTTCTTCATCGGATTCGCTAGGAATCACATATTCTTCATCATAAGGAACAAGGTCCTTTGATGGCATGGTTGATATAGGAACAACATCAATGGGGTTTGCAAACGAGCTGGTCAAAGGCTTCATCTTCTTCGGGGCTAAAGAATCTGATGAAGTTGATGCCTTCCTTTTCTTCACTGTTGCACGCTCTGCAGCCTTGGTCTTCTTCACATCTGATGCAGATGGAAGGATCGGAGTTGGGGTAGGCGCAGGAGGAGCAGAGGAACTTGGTTGAGTTTCTTCAGGCACAACTGATGCAGTTGCCCTGACTTCTTCATTTTCTTCAGGCGCACCACTAGTGGATGCCCTGGCAATTTCTTTAGCGGCTGGAATGAAGTCATCAGCCCTGGTGCTTTCATTTTCTTCAGCAGCCTGATTTTCATCAGCGGTGCTGGCGTGCTCTTCAGTTGGTTGAGCAGAGGCTTCGGCTAGAGGAATTTCTTGTTGCATTGGAGCTGCAACATTGGACTTGAATTTTTCTGTCAACTTCACAAAATGGACTTTGGCTCCAAGCCAGTCAGCGCGATACACGTCAAATTCATCATTGAGTTTCTTGATCTCAGATTGAATATTGACAAGTTCTTCAGTTGTCATAGAGACAACGTGTTTCTTCAGAAAACGCTCCTTCTTGTACTGCGCTTTCTTGATCTACCTGGCCTTTTCAAATTTCCATTTCTCTTCTTGGATGAAGGCAGACAGCATATGACTTTGTCCAGGAGTCAGCTTGAAATCAGGCATAGGAGCGTTTGGGTCCTTGTGCCAGAGATCAATGTAGTCTAGGATCAACTTTGGATCCAAAAGCACAGGCACATTTGTGCCCTTGGCTCTAGCGGCCCTGACCTGCCTATCTTTGATGATTTCTGTAAGTTCTTCATCATCAGCTTCGTCTTCATCAGACAACACTTGGAAGGCTACTTGCTTCTTGTGAGGACTTGGGCGAGAACCTCGTCCAGCAGGGGCCTTTGTCTTCAGCAGAGAAGGGCCAGTTGAAGAATTTGGTGCGGCTGAGGAACTAGCAGAAGCTCCTGAGGCAATAGAGATGCCTGTCGTCCTTTGTCACATGGCAAGATGCACAGGTGCTGAGGATTTGGTCGGAGCAGGTGAGGACTTTGGAGGAGCAGGAGCAGCTTGAGGAGTTGTCCGTGAGGGCTTTGAGGATTCTGGCCGTGAGGGCATAGCTGAGGAACTTGGCCTTGAGGGCATTGAAGAAGAAGCACTTGGCTTGTGAGCGGGCTTCTTTGACATGGCCTTCTTCGATTTTACAGAGGCCTCAGCAGCAGCAGCAGCAGAATCTTCGTTGAATTTCCTCACTGCTTCTCTGGCTTGTCTGGCCAATTTGGCCTGGCGCTTGGCCCATTCATCAGGATAATCCTCACCGCGCTTGAGGCTGGTGGGATCTGCTTCTTGGCCAGGTGCCAACGGAGGTCTTGGGCATGGAGGATTTAGCGTGAATTTCTTCATGTATTTGGGAGTAACATATCTGTACTCCCTCCACTCTCTTGCCCATCTCCTCTCTATCCTCTGTATGCGCACCTTGCGCTGATTCTTGTCCTCCTTACCAAACTTGGCCTCATCAGGAGTGCAATAGTCTTTGTATATGTCATCAGGGATCTCAAAGGCAGTATTGATTTCAAGCATCTTTCCTCCTTTCTGTGGCTTCTTTCCATCAGCCATTTTCGTCAAATGAGGAATTTGAACAATGGAATTCTCTGAAGATGTATGCAACTTTTCTTCGAGGAATGTTGCAAATGAGTTAAGTTGATGAGAACCTAGTGATTCAGCAGTGGACATGTGTACCTGTGAACAGAGTATAGTCGTGAGGAATTTGGAGAGGTCATATGCGTTCTCAGAGGTTTTCCAAAAAGAACAAGTTTGAGGAATTTGACCAGATGAGTCTTGAAGAATTTCACTAAGCGTTCTTTGTCTTAGGTTCCAGAGTTGTATAGATCAGAAATCCACACAATTGAGGAATCTTGAAGAAAAATTGTTGCTTAGAGAAATGGATCAAGAATAGATGACATGTGAGGTGTTTTAGTGTGTGAGAATCTGAAGAATAAACACCTTTGAAGATTTTGTAGAAGTCATTTGAATCAAAGAGAGTAGTAAAAGTAACTTTTAATTACCCTGGACGAAGAACACGACGAACTGGGTGGTGGAGATGAGAAGTTCGTCAGTGCAGATCTTCCACGCCCTAACTTGGCAGAGGAAAACAGCTACGGCGGCGGTGGAGTGATGAAATCTGCAGCCGGCGCGAGTACGACGGCGACGAGGTCGAGGCAGTGAAGCTCTTCCTCACCGGCGATGATGAAGTAGCGGCGGCGCTAGGGTTTGAGAAGCTCGAGCGGGAGTGAGATCGAGCGGAGTAAAAGAGAAGTGAGGAAGGGGAGGGGTATTTATAGCCACGGTGAAAAACTGTTCGCCCGAAGAAATTGGACGAACGCGCCCCTGACCCTTCTCATTCGCTTGACATGTGCCACCCACGTACTAAGAAGTGGAGATCGTGGGTGAATAGATAAGTATTTCGTGGGATGCGGAACGGTTTGAGCGGCAAAACCGAAAATCTTGGATAAGATAAGTTAAAAGTTCTGTTCGCAAATTCTTCAGCTGACAAGGACACAGTGAAAATTTTGAACGAGTTTCAAATAGAACGCACATGAAGGATTTTTGAATAGATTGGGTTGAGTTTAGCATAGAGGGGGAAGGGTCCGATCACATTCACTTAGCAGAAAAAAGCAACTTGAAGAAATAGCAATAAGTGAATGCTGTAAAGGACATAAACTCATATATATATATATATATATATATATATATATATATATAGCCAATGAAGAAAAATGACGGAAACAGTGAAGACATTGCAACGTTGAAGAATTTGAACAACTGAGGAATTTCAAAACGAGGAAAAACTCAAATTGAAGATTTTCAACTTTTGTGGTGGCGTGACCCCCCGTATAAGAATGATGATTTCAGACACCGCGTACAATTGTTGTAGGGTTTTGAGAATCAAATTCTTCGTTAATTTCTTCACACTTAGAGTGTTATTCTTCATTGATTGAAGAAAAACGTTTCTTCATGTGTTTCGCATCTAAGTCATGAATTTTGCATAAGTGTTAGGATGAGTGTCCTTTTCAAAGAACATTAGAAGATTCTAAGATATTTAGCTCACACCGCAACTTGCTAAATCTCTTCTCATACAAGGGCTTAGTGAAGATATCGGCTAGTTGTTCTTCAGTCTTCACATGCTCAATAGAAATGTCGCCCTTCAACACATGATCACGAAGAAAATGATGACGAATCTGAATGTGCTTTGTCTTCGAGTGCTGAACTGGGTTGTGAGCAATATTGATGGCACTCTCATTGTCACAGTAGAGAGGCACATTCTTCACGATGACGTTGTAGTCCTTGAGAGTTTGCTTCATCCATAGCAAGAACCAGCAGCAATGTACTCAGCTTCAACAGTAGACAGTGATACACAGTTCTGTTTCTTCGAGGACCAACAAACCAAAGATCGTCCGAGGAAATGGCATGTGCCAGATGTTGACTTGCAGTCCACATGATCACCAGCATAGTCAGAGTCAGAATATCCAATGAGATCAAAAGCTGAGCCCTTGGGGTACCATAATCCAAGTGTTGGTGTGTGAGCTAGATATCGAAGAATGTGCTTCACAGCCTTATGGTGTGATTCCTTTGGTGTAGCTTGAAATCGGGCACACATGCAAACACTAAGCATAATATCTGGCCTAGATGCACATAAATACAATAAAGAACCAATCATGGAGTGGTATACCTTTTGATCGAAGTCAGTACCATTTTCATCAGTGCATAGATGGCCATTTGTGGGCATAGGAATTTTGACGCCTTTGCAATCTTGCATGCCGAATTTCCTCAGTACATCCTTGAGGTATTTCTGCTGAGATATGAATATGCCATTGCGCTGTTGAAGAATTTGAAGACCTAAGAAGAATTTCAACTCTCCCATCATAGACATTTCATATTCCTCTCTCATCGTATAACCAAATTCGTCAGTGTAACGTTGGTCAGTACAGCCAAAGATAATATCATCAACATATATTTGGCACACAAACAATTCACCATCATAAGACTTAGTGAAAAGAGTTGGGTCAAGTGAACCGGGTTTGAAGCCTTTCTTCATGAGGAATTCCTTCAAAGTATCATACCACGCCCAAGGGGCCTGCTTGAGGCCATAGAGGGCCTTATTGAGTCTGAAGACTTTGTCAGGATGCTTTGGATCTTCAAAACCTGGGGGTTGAGCAACATATACTTCTTCCTCAAGCTTACCATTGAGGAATGCACTTTTCACATCCATTTGATATAAAGTGATATCATGATGGTTAGCATAAGCAAGTAATATGCGAATAGCCTCAAGTCTAGCAACAGGTGCAAAAGTTTCATCGAAATCAATTCCTTCAACCTGTGTGTAGCCTTGAGCTACAAGTCGTGCCTTATTCCTCACCACAAGGCCATTTTCATCTTGCTTGTTGCGGTAGATCCACTTTGTGCCAATGATATTGTGCTTGCGAGGATCTGGACGTTTGACCAGTTCCCAGACGTTGTTGAGCTCGAACTGATGTAATTCTTCTTGCATGGCCTGAATCCACTCAGGCTCCAGAAATGCTTCATCTACCTTAGCGGGCTCTGTGATAGAGACAAAAGCAAAGTGCCCACAAAAGTTAGATAAATGTGAAGCTCTTGAGCGTGTGAGAGGACCTGGTACTTCAATGTCATCGATGATCTTCTCAATTTGCACTTCTTTTGCAACGCGAGGATGAGCTGGTTGTCATCGAGGAATTTGATCAGCATTTTCTTCATGTGCCTCAGCTCGACGTTCTTCACGTTCTGGAATGAATTCTTCAGCAGATTCTTCGGTAGGAATGACATCCTTAGTAGCCTTGAACTTGATAGATTCCTTAGGTGCTAGTTCATCTATCACAGAAGGTAGGTGCTCTCTTTGCGAGCCATTAGTTTCATCGAACCACACATCTACAGTTTCAACAACCTTGTGAAGAATGTTGTTGAAGACTCTGTAGGTGTGCGAGTCCTTCGGTGCAAATTTAGAGTTGTGATGAGGATCTCTAATCCAACATTTAGCACCGAAGACTTTGAAATAACTCACATTGGGTTTCTTGTCAGTGAGGAGTTCATAGGCAGTCTTCTTGAAGAATTTGTGAAGATATACTCTGTTGATGATGTGGCATGCAGTATCAATTGCATCAATCCAAAAACGACGAGGCGTTTTGTATTCATCAAGCATAGTTCGAGCCATCTCAGCAAGAGTCCTGTTCTTGCGCTCCACGACGCCATTCTGCTGAGGAGTATAAGGAGCAGATAACTCATGAGTAATACCAAGTTCATCAAGATAGTCATCAAGACCAGAATTCTTGAACTTGGTTCCATTGTCACTTCTGATGTGCTTGATCTTCACACCAAAGTTGGTTGAAGCCCTCGAGGAAAATCGTTTGAAGACTTCCTGCACTTCATGTTTGTAAGTAACAATGTGTACCCATGCGTAACGAGAGTAATCATCAACAATAACAAAGCCATATTGAGATGCTTCATTTGAAACTGCAGCATAATGATTAGGACCAAAAAGATCCATGTGAAGCAATTCAAATGGTCGAGTAGTAGTCATGATAGTCTTCGCTGGGTGCTTAGCCTTTGTCATCTTCCCAGCTTCACAGCCTCCGCATAAGTGATCCTTGAGGACATTGACATTCTCAATGCCACTGACATGCTTCTTCTTCGCAAGCGTGTGCAAATTCCTCATGCCTGCATGACCAAGTCGTCGATGCCATAGCCAGCCTTCTGAAGCTTTTGCAAGTAGGCACACAGCTGGTTGTGGTCCTGTAGAGAAATCAACAATATACAAGTCTCCTCTCCTAAAGCCTTCGCAGACTTTGGAATTGTCATCTTCCATGATCACAACACAACGATACTTGCCAAAGACAACAACCATATCAAGATCACAAACATTGAGACAGACATGAGGTTGTATCCTAAGAACTCGACAAGCATGACTTTGTCCATGTGCCGATCCTTTGAGATAGCAACCTTACCTAGACCCAATACCTGATGTTTGCCTTTGTCGGCGAAGATGATATGGTTCAGATGCGATGGAGATAAGGGATCATCCATCAATAGATTCTTGTCACCAGTCATGTGATTTGTACATCCACTATCAAGGACCCACTCAGTGGCTTTGGGTTGATCATCCTGCAGATGAATTAGTGCAGCTTACGTACTCATATACTTCATCAAATAAGAATATGACATCAATTCATCAGATCAATTTCATCAAGCAATAGAACAGATAAAGTAGTATGAGGACGTGAGAAATGAAAGTTCATTTCTTCATGATTAGCCTGCGTCCTTTCAGGCATTTTCAGGTCTCCAGCAAATTCTTCAGACGTTTTAGCACGTCTGGAGACCTGACCCTGCATATGAGATTAGTTCTTTTTCTTCACCACCCACATCTGAAGGGGTGGCAAAGAGTTCATCACTCTGTGAGCTCCATACGAGAAAGGTGGCATAGAAGCCAGTCTATTTCGTTTCACACAAGAGGGGTTTGGATAAGCATATGAATAAGTAGAGAAATTCTTCGAGGACTTATGAACATAATGATTAGAAGAATAATGCTCATATTCATAGCCCTTAGCTCTTCCCTGCGAAACAGAGTTGGTAGCATGATGATGTTCATATGAGGTCTTTGATCCTTTCGAGGAATTTGATCCATATGAGGACTTGGATCCATATGAAGAATTTGGTCCATATGAAGAATTTGATCTGGGGTTCCTATTCTTCATGGGTGGTGTCATGATGACATTCACCTGAAGATTTTCAAGGCACCTTTGGGAACCCAGATTTTCCTCATAGGGGAACCGTTCCTGCAGTTAGTGCCAACATATCTAGCAAATACTTCACCATTCTGATTTTTGAACAGTTTATAATTGGAGTCAAATGACTCATCAGAAGAATGAGGAGATTCACATGTAAAGCCAGATAAATTGGATGGATCAACTGGAGGTCCCTTTGCAGCAACCCATGAGGTTTTGGGGTACTTCTCAGGCTTCCAATATGTACCATCAGCATTGAGTTTCCTCTCAAAGGCAATACCCTCTTTCCTAGGGTTCCTGTTGAGGATCTGCTTTTTAAGCACATCGCAAAGAGTTTGATGCCCTTTGAGGCTTTTGTACATGCCTGTCATGTACAATTCCTTCAGCCCTGCATCATTAGTGATACTAGCAATGTCCTCAGATGAGGAATTAGTGATAGCAGAGACAGTTGAAGAATTTGTAGCATTAGCAGCATTTGAACATTCAGGTGAAGAATTAGCAGATTCACGTTCAATGCACTTCAAGCATGGAGGAACAAATTCTTCCTGAGAAGCGCTGATTTGTTGAGCAAGTAATGAATCGCGCTCCTTCTTAAGATCTTCATAACTCACTCTTAGCTTTTCAAGATCTTGCTTTCTCTGAAGAAATTCATAAGAAAGCTTCTCATGATCAGATAAGAGAGTGTTATGATGACCTTGAAGGTTGTCAAACCTAGACTGAAGTCTCTGAAGATTTTCAGTCAAGGTTTTAGTGTGATCCATTTCTTCTCCCAACATATCATCACTTTTGTCTAGCATGTTTTGAACCTTTTCAAAAGCCTTTTGTTGTTTCATAGCAATCTTAGCAAGTTTAGAGTAGCTGGGCTTGAGGTTTTCATCAGATTCATTCTCACTAGATTCAGAGGAGGTATATTTGAGTACCTTGGCACCCTTTGCCATGAAGCAATAGGTGGGAGCGTAGTCATCATCGCCTTCATCAGTCTTGTTGGTGCAGCCATTTTTTCAGGGTTGAAGATAGACTTGCTGACGAACGCAGTGGCGAGAGCTAGACTCACCACACCAGACTCAGATTCCTCATATGCCTCCTCTTCCTCATGTTCCTCAGATTCAGCCTCAGAGTCCATTTCCTTGCCAATGAATGCCCGAGCCTTCTTGGAGCTGCTCTTCTTGTGAGATGAAGACTTCGAGGATTTTGATGATGAAGATTTTGACGATTTCTTCTTCTTCTTCGCGTCATTAGAACTGTAATCCTTGTATTTCTTCTTCTTTGATTCCTTTTCCCACTGAGGACAATCTTGAATGTAGTGACCAGGCTTCTTGCATTTGTGGCATAGCCTGTTCTTGTAGTCACTAGATGAGGAATCATTGCTCCTTGAGGATTTTCCAAAGCGACCACGTCTTGAGAACCTTTGGAATTTCTTCACGAGCAGTGCTAGCTCCTGGCTCAGTTCTTCAGGATCACCAAGGCTACTACCAGAATCTTCACCTTCAGATTCAGAGACGACCCTGGCCTTCAGGGCACGTGATCTGCCATAGCTTGAACCATAGAGATCTCTCTTCTTAGCAAGCTGGAACTCATCAGTATTTAGACTCTCGAGGATATCAGCGGGATCAAGTGACTTGTAATCAGCACGTTCTTGTATCATCAATGCCAGAGTATCAAATGAGGAATCAAGTGATCTCAGCAATTTCTTCACCACCTCATGGTCAGTGATGTCAGTGGCACCAAGCGCTTGAAGCTCATTTGAGATGTCAGTGAGGCGATCGAAGGTTTGTTGAACATTTTCATTGTCGAGTCTTTTGAAGCGGTTGAAGAGATTGCGAAGAACATCAACTCGAGAGTCACGCTGAGTTGAGACTCCTTCATTTACTTTGGATAGCCTATCCCAGATAAGCTTAGCAGTACATAACACAAGCATGGTCATCATGATGAAATGAAGACAAGCACAGAGTACAGAAAGTGTAAAACACAGGATAACATAGGATGAAGATAAACAGACTGAAGAAATTGAACTGAGGAAATTGAGAAAGTCTTCAGTCAAAGTCTTCAAACACAGATATGAACATGTGCACAACACAGTTATGAGGAAATGAAAGAGTTGAGGAAATAGAACCAGTAAGCTTGGTGAAGACAATGATTTGGTAGACCAGTTCCAACTGTTGTCTCAGTTGTACGTCTGGTTGGAGCGGCTAGGTATTTAAACCTAAGGACACACAGTCCCGGACACACAGTCCTCACTGTATTCTCCTTGAGCTAAGGTCACACAGACCTCGCCCAATCACTTGTGGTAAGTCTTCAGGTGACTTCCGAACCTTCACAAACTCGGTCACTCGGCGATCCACAATTCCTCTTGGATGCTCTAGACCATGACGCCTAACCGTCTGGAAGAAGCACAGTCTTCAAAGGTAATAAGCGTCGGATCCACGCAGGATCATCTCTTCAGTGATGCTCAATCACTTTGGGTTTGTAGGTGTTTGGGTTTGGGTTTTCCTCACTCGATGATTTTCTCTCAAAGTCCTCGGAGGATGGGACGCTCTCAAATGACAAGTGTCAGTTTCTCTCGGAGCAGCCAACCAGCTAGTGGTTGTAGGGGGCGGCTATTTATAGCCTAGGGAGCAGCCCGACATGATAAGACATAAATGCCCTTCAATGATATGACCGTTAGGTGGGTAGATATTTTTGGATAGCTGGCACAAGGCACAGCAACGGTCGGAAATTTGAGGCTCAAATTCCTCAGGGCTATCATGTTCCTCACTGTGTAGGCAATCCGCACTGGCGAATTCCTAACTCCTCAGTCAGAACAAATTCCTCAGAGACCAGAAGAACTTCGTCTCTATCACTGAAGAATATGACTGAACTGTATAAGATTTCCAATGGCTTCACTCGAAGGGATTGGTAGGTGCAGGATTTTGAGTTGAGCATCACATGGAAATTTTTTCCTTAGTATTTCCTCGACACCCTTTAACAGTACGGTGTCTCCTATGACTCAAGAAAGAGAAAATGAAACTACGAAAACCAAAGTCTTCACGCTTCATGTTCCTCGAATGAATACCAAGTCTTCAAGGTCACACCAATTTCTTCACTTTCAAACTCTTCAGAAATCCAAAGTATTCAGTCGAAGAACTTCATTTTTAGGGGTCGACTTTCTCTGTAAATATCAAACTCCTCATAGACTTATAGACCTGTGTATACTCACAAACGCATTAGTTCCTTAACCTATAAGTCTTCAGTACACCAAAATCACTAAGGGGCACTAGATGCACTTACATGCGGCTGAACCGCCATGGCGGATGCTGGTTGGATGATCTCGGCGGTCAAAGGTGATCGGGAATGACGACCATGGATTGAATTTCGGGGCGACTGGCTCTAGCGCATAGACGTCCCTAAGTGCGCGCTTGCGCTCTCTTTTGGGGATGTGTGTAGCGTATATCATGTTCACCGTTTTGACCTGAGGGGGAAATTTCTTTTGCCCCCCAGTGTTTGGTTGCCTTGGCTCCTCGTCATTGTCCTCGCTCTGTGATTTTCCTTCCTTGTTTCTGTTGTTTACCTTGCTAGCTTGTTTAAAGACCCGGCAATCTCTGTTAGTATGATTAGCCGGCTTGTCTGGGGTGCCATGTATCTGGCAAGGACGATCGAGTATGCGGTCCAAGTTGGATGGTCTTCCACTGCTCCTTTTATAGTGTTTCTTCAGCTGGCCGGACTTGGAGCCACTGAATCCGGCGTGAACTATTGTGTCATCGGTGTTATCGCCATTGTTTCGTCGTTTATGTCTGTTGCGCCGTAGCTTGCCGGTGCTGTTTTTGGCCTCAGAGGGGCCTGTCTCGCTGGCTGTGTTGTTACTACGAGCCAGCCAACTGTCCTCTCCCGCGCCAAAGCGGGTCATGAGTGCCGTGAGGGCTGCCATGGACTTCGGCTTTTCTTGGCCGAGGTGGCGTGCTAGCCATTCGTCACGGATGCTGTGTTTGAAGGCTGCTAAGGCCTCGGCATCCGGACAGTCAACGATCTGGTTCTTTTTGGTTAGGAACCTAGTCCAGAATTTTCTGGCTGATTCTCCAGGTTGTTGAACTATGTGGCTTAAGTCATCGGCGTCTGGTGGCCGGACATAGGTTCCTTGGAAGTTGTCCAGGAAAGCTTCTTCCAAGTCCTCCCAACTGCCGATAGAATTTTCAGGCAGGCTGTTAAGCCAGTGCCGAGCTGGGCCTTTGAGCTTTAGTGGGAGGTATTTAATGGCGTGGAGGTCATCACCTCGGGCCATATGGATATGGAGAATGAAATCCTCGATCCATACTGCGGGATCGGTTGTGCCGTCGTATGATTCGATATTGACGGGCTTGAACCCCTCGGGGAATTCGTGATCCAATACTTCGTCTGTGAAGCAGAGAGGGTGTGTGGCACCTTTGTACCAGGCCGTATTGCGGCGCGGCTCTGATGGAGTCCATCTGCGGCATTCGGCCCGGGCGTGGTTAGGTTTGTCATGTCCGAATAGGTAGCCGTCGTTGTGCCTCGAGGCACGTCCTCGTGATCCGTAGATCGATATTGTATCTCCTGCTCTACTGTCCAGGGTCTGCCGGAGGTCGTACGTGTGACCTCGAACTCTTTCGTCTTTATTCTTGCGGGGCGGTGGGGCAGTCTGCTGTTCGGCCTGAGTTGCTGCTTTATCCCGACCGCGTGGTGGCCGGTCGGCCACCCTGTCTCGACCGCGTGGTGGTCGTTCCGCATTACGCGAGGGAGATGTGTGCTCTGGTGCCTTGTCAGATTGAGGTAGCAGTCTGCATTTCGGGTAGCTCTTGGCTGGGTGCTTGAGGCCGTATTCTTCGGCTGTCAGGACATCAATCCATCTGTTGGCGAGCAGATCTTGTTCGGCTTGAAGCTGCTGCTACTTCTTTTTCAGGCTCCTTGCGGTGGCTATGAGCTGAAGCTTAAAGCGCTCCTGCTCCAGAGGATCCTCAGGCACGATGAAGTCTTCGCTGCCGAGGCTTGTCTCCTCCTCGGAGGGTGGAGGGTAACTATCATCCTTCGAGTCATCTTCTACGGCCGTTCATCAGGGTTGTCTTGTCTATTGTCATGTTCCTCCTGTTTGGATGTAGCTTCGACAGGGTCTTCGTTGTTTTCGGCGTCGCCCGGAGTAATGTTTTCTCCGGTGCCAGTGTTGCTATCTTTTGAGCGGCAAGGCTTAGAGCAGCGTTTGGGGCGCCGGCGCTTGGACTGCGTCTCAAAGGGTTTATTCGCCTCTGGCTCTTCTTTGTCGTCACCAGATCCTTTAGGTGTATCAACCATGTACACGTCGTACGAAGAGGTGGTTGTCCGACGTCCAGTAAATGGCGGGTCTTGGCCTTGCTCCTTGTTGGCGGCGTCGTCCATGTCGCTAATGTCTTCGGAGCCATAGTCAAGTACGTCGGTTAAGTCATCGACGGTGGATATGAAGTGGGTGGCGGGTGGGAAGCAAAATTCCTCGTCGTCCGCCTCTAGCTCGAACCGAACATAGTTCGGCCATGAGTCTTCCTCCAAGGACAAGTTCTTCAAAGAATTTAGTACGTCGCCCAAAGGCGAATGCTGGAAGATGTCTGCGGCGCTAAATTCGAAAATCGATAACCGATCCAGCTCGGTGTCCGCAGGCGCACTTGATCCGGAACGTGTAGCCGGAGACGAGTCCGGAGTTCCATTGACGCAAGCATTGTAGGATGTCGAGTCTGTGTGCGGCTCCAACGCCACGGACTTTGTGGCCTCGGAGGGCACGATATGCTTCGGTCCTGAGGCCGTTGTAGCAACAGGATCCATCTCCTGGATGTGATCCGATGACAGATTTAAATCATGTTCATCAGAGAGAGGGGGAGCGATCGCCACAGTCTCAAATCCATCGAAGACCAAGTCTCCACGGATATCCGGGACGTAGTTCAAGCTTCCAAATCTGACCTGATGGCCAGGGGCGTAGCTATCGACCTGCTCCAGATGGCCAAGCGAGTTGGCCCACAGTACGAAGCCGCCGAACACAAAAATTTGTCCAGGCAGGAAGGTTCTTCCTTGGACAGCGTCATTATTGACAATTGAAGGGGCCATCAAACCTTTCATCGACGGCATAGTGGAACTCTCAATGAACGCACCAATGTCGGTGTCAAAACCGGCGGATCTCGGGTAGGGGGTCCCGAACTGTGCGTCTAGGATCAATGGTAGCAGGAGACGGGGGACACGATGTTTACCCAGGTTCGGGCCCTCTCTATGGAGGTAATACCCTACTTCCTGCTTGATTGCTCTTGATGAATATGAGTGTTACACGAGTTGATCTACCACGAGATCGTAATAGCTAAACCCTAGAAGTCTAGCCTATGTGAATATGGCAATGAGTATCTCCCCATCCGGAGTATGCTCTCCAGTTTATATAGACACCGGAGAGATCTAGGGTTACATGGGGTCGGTTACATAAGAGGGAATCTTCATAGTCGGTCGCCTATCTTGCCTTCCACGCCAAGGAGAGTCCAATCTGGACACGAGTATAGTCTTCGGCCTTCAAGTCTTCACAGCCCATCAGTCCGTCCCACGGATAACAGGCCGGACGCCCGAGGACCCTTTAGTCCAGGACTCCCTCAGTGACAGCTCTGGGGTGGAGTGGCCGGACAACCGTATAGTGCATTGGTTTGTCAAGAGCTCAAGGACAGAAGACGAAGGAAATTTGGATTCCCCTTCAATCCTGGTCATTTATTACCAAGTAAAATGCATTGGCGGTCATCGAAGTTGTCTTGATAGCTCACTTTGATCATTGTATACGAGATATGGTGATTATACGGTCACTGGCTCAGCGTATAGCTCTGTATTTGTCTGATTGACCAGTCAAACAGTCCGCATGCGCCTCATCAGCTCGTGTTCTTTATCTATCTATCTATACGGGCCTACCTGTCAGTGGAGAAAGAAATAAAAACCAAAATTATGCGTATGTGAGGAATCAAACCACGAACTCGTCGCTGCAACGCACACTCGTCAGCCAAATGAAAATGAAATACGTTGCGTTAAATGCACAAACGGATTTTTTATTATTATACGTGATGCACACATTAGTGCACACCGTCCATAGAGGCAAGTAGCATGTACGCGTGCAGACACTCACGCTCATGCTATCAAACCATGCTAATGCATGCACGCTGCCCTCTCAATCAAAGTCCTGCTCATGGCGCAACGCAAACTGCGAGCCCGTCACCTGCGCGCCCCGGCGGTGCCTGACATTACTGTTTAGACGTTTGCTGGAGGCCTCCGCGAACACTGAGCATGTATTCACCTGGCTCAACACCAACGGTCATACTCGTGACTCGGCGCCTTGCTCATGTATATCGTCCATCACAACGACAATCTATAAAACAGCCTAGCTAGAGAGGGTACTATGGTACGGAGTATGTACTGTCGTGAGCGACCAATCATAGTGCCACTGCACACGAGTGTGTGTCTGATCGATTCGTCCATTATTCGTAAGTTATGCATGGTTGTGTGGTGTCTAATGGTGGTCGTCGAAGGGTAGCTGGCGACAAGAGCGGTTGCATGGACGCCTAGTTGTCAATACGTGCCGCATAAGCTTCAAAGGATCGTCATCCATGAGTTCACATTTTACACCACGCCAGTGTCTGACCGCCCTGGCCTACCGAAACCCCTTCCATCGATAGCGCGCGCTTCCTGCCTGAAACGGTCACCGTCTCTCCAGAACGTCAATGCCGCATTCACCGGACTTAACTGCAGGTGCAGTTGGTGTGTCACTGACATGCGGGCCAGATGCTCGTTGGTCCCACATGTCAGTGACCCAACGCACCTACAGTTAAGTCACTGAAGCAGCGTCCGCATTCATGCCCGACGCGACCTCTCACTGGCGCCAGCATTTCAGCAGCGCGATGGCCGAGAGAGCGCCACCCGCGCGGCATCCCGGTGCAAGCGGCTGCTCTGTGTTAACGACACCACAGCCATCCTTCCGTCCGCCGCCCACATTAATGACACGTGGCTGCCGATGAACCTACTCCGGCGCCAGCCGTTCATCCATCTGCCGCGGCTCATTGCCACTCGCCCGCTATATTAACTTGAGCCCCAGCTCCCAGCCATAGCCAAAGCCCCACACTCATTCTCCTCCGGTCCCTTCCTTCTATCGGGACCACTCCAACCATGGCCTCCTGGCGCTCCAAATCTCTCTTGGACGTACTGTCGCAGGAGCAGACGAACGACATCGGCGGCTCTGCTCCGGGCGCGCTCCAGAGCTCTCTTGGACGTACTGTCGCAGGAGCAGGCGAAGGAGATTGCCAGCTCCCCCCCCCCCCCCGGCCGCCCTCCGCCGCCACGACCATGAAGCTGGAGCACGTGCATGGGCACAGCCGACAGTGAGCAAGAGTAGTATACGGTAGGTCGCCGCCGCTCTGGTCCCAGGAAGGCCACCGCTCCTCCACTCAGTCGACGCCAAGCTTGGTGGGATAAACATCGGTGGCCGATTAGCCGCTTGAGGGCGACCTGTTGGCGGAAATCTTCAGAACCTTGTGCTCCGGAGGAGGAGGTTATCGAGGCGGATGAGGAGGAGGCAAAGGCAATGGCCGGCTTTCTCGGGTTCATGGCCGGACATGGTGGTCGGGCGCCGGCGATCATTTAGATTAGGTTTACAGTAGGTTTTAGTACGATTTGTGCGAAATATGTAATGAATTTCGTCCAATTTATAGGAAAAGTTTTCGAAATGTAATGAATTTCATCCGGTTAATTTGAAATTTGCTTTGTTTGCACGAATTTCGTCCGGTTAGTTCATATAGTTGTCGAAAGGTATGGGGGCAGAATTCGATGGCATCCATCAGTGTCCTCGGACTGATGTCGGTGTAAATTTGTGGGCCAGCCCCGGAGATGCCCTAACTATCATGCTATAATCGCTAACAGTGCTCCATTATTTCGTAGGGAACAGTTATCCCTCGATCAAAATCGGATCCGCCGTGTTTCGCACTCCTCCCACGTAAGAGTGTAGACTCTTGCTTACATAAAAATGGAGCAAGTGGACGGCACTGTAGCATGTCATATCACTCAAACTAGCCCGCCTAACGCGCGGGAAAGCACCGTCCTCGTCATTTTGTTCTGGATTTCTATCCGATCGATCGCACGAAAATGTTACGCTTTGCAAGTTCAAAAGGAAAAGGCGGCAAATTTGTAACCTTATAGCCAACCTTATAGTCAACACTATGGTAGTATTACATGAGGAAGGAGGGAGTGGTGCACATGCCAAGTTCACTGCGCTGCCGTGTTTCACACTCCTCCATCGTAACAGTGGAGACAACAGCTTTCATCAAAAATAAACAATGGATACTCGTTTCTCATCCCCTATATCGGAAAGAATACTTTCATTCACCGACATGTAGGACGTCGACCATCCTGGTCCACCTGCCATGCACAAAATTATCCTGGTCCACCTCGTTCATAGCGCAGGCCCAACCTTTCCCACTGTAAGTTGGTCGGACGAAGGAACCATCATGACTTCGTTGAATTCCGCTTCTTCAAGAAAACTTACTGTCCACACGCGAAGACTGGACGACACTGTACCACATCATATCAGTGAAACCCACTAGGCCAAACTAGCTCGCCTAGGATTTGTACTCCCTCTGTTTCAAAGTTAGTAGTACAAAGTTGAGTCATCTATTTTGGAATGGAGGGTGTCGGTGGGAAACGACACCTATGGGATCGCGGAGATCCCTTCTACGGTTGGCGGGCGCGGGGTTGTGCAAAGAGTGGGTCTAGTAGCTAGCACAGCGAGATTTTACCCAGGTTCGGGCCGCGGAGATGCCTAATACCCTAGTCCTACTTTGGTGTATATTTTAGTGTTCTTGAGTTCTTGAACTAGCTATGGTGCGTGTCTAGTCCAAAAGATCTGAATCCTTCCTCAGTATGCCTCGGGCCTCCTTTTATAGTCAAAGGGGTCGCCACAGTGGCACACAGGAGGTGGAAAGATATGTACAGAGTACAAGCTTATCGCCTGTCATTACAGGACAAGACACATTAAATGCGCTACTTAGGTGTCCACTTGCTTTATCGGGGACAGTAACGTGGCCCGTCCCGTCCGTCGCTGCTCTGCCTTGCTCCGACACGCGTCTAGGCCAACAAGGCATGCAGCGCCATATAGGCTGGCAGGCTACTGAGCTGGTGTGGTGGTAGAGTCTTCACAAAGATCTGCATGCCACCACACAGGTGCTTGACTAGTTGGATTAGGAGCCACGTACTGCCACGTGGGTACTTGCTTTAGTTGGTGGGTCGGTCGCTGAGATGGGGCGGCGACGGGGCGGCAAGGCCTTGGCGCGGTCTTGTGGATATTCCTGGCAAGAGTCTTGTCGGGGCCTTCTGAGCGCCCTCGGAAAGAGCCTTGCCGGGGCCTTGTGGGTGTCTTTGGCAAGGAGCCTTACCGGGGCCTCGTGGGCATCCTCGGCAAGGAGCCTCGCGGTTGTCTTGCCTTCTGGTTCTCATCTGGGCTTTGTAGGCTCTTTGTCTTCACAAGATCTGCATGCCACCATGTAGGTGCTTCCCAAGCCTTGGTTCCAATGTTGTCGATGGTGTCGGAACTCTCAGGCTCAAGGGTGACTGTTATGCTGGCGTTGGGTGAGCTGCCTCGGCAACGTTGTCGAGTTTTACTGCGATAACTTCTCCGCTGGTTGCGCTTCCCCACGACCCGCATTGAATGCATGTCGTGGGGGTCGTGCGTGACGTGGGGGTCATGCGTGGGGCGGTTGCTGCACGCGTGCGTCACATCATGGTAAATGGTAAAGAGGCGGCCCGCGCCTTCCCCATAGAAAGGGAAAACTGCAGGCGTGCTGCTCATTTACCCCCCGTATCCTTTCAATCTTGGAACCGCCGTTCCCCTCTTCGTCCTCCAGCAAAAAATCAAAGCTCTTGCCTCCGTTCGCCGCCGTCGCGCCCCCATCGCTCTCGATTCCTCACTCCTCCCCCAGCCGCCATGGCACCCAAAACCAGCAAGGGCAAGGGAGTGGCCAAGGATGCTGATACGTCTCCAACGTATCTATAATTTTTGATTGTTCCATGCTATTATATTGTCTGTTTTGGATGTTTAATGGGCTTCATTATACACTTTTATATTATTTTTGGGACTAACCTACTAACCGGAGGCCCAGTCCAAATTGTTGTTTTTTGCCTATTTCAGTGTTTCGCAGAAAAGGAATATCAAACGGAGTCCAAACGGAATGAAACCTTTGGGAGAGTGATTTTTGGAACAAACGCAATCCAGGAGACTTGGAGTGGACGTCAAAGAAGCAACGAGGCGGCCACGAGGTACGGAGGCGCGCCCCCACCCTCGTGGGCCCCTCGTGGCTCCCCCAACCGACTTCTTTCGCCTATATATACTCATATACCACGTGAACATCCGAGAGCACCACGAAACCCTATTTCCACCACCTTAACCTTCTGTACCTGTGAGATCCCATCTTGGGGCCTTTTCCGGCGCTCCGCCGGAGGGGGAATCGATCATGGATGGCTTCTACATCAACACCATAGCCTCTCCGATGATGTGTGACTAGTTTACCTCAGACCTTCGGGTCCATAGTTATTAGCTAGATGGCTTCTTCTCTCTCTTTGGATCTCAATACAAAGTTCTCCTTGATCTTCTTGGAGATCTATTTGATGTAATTCTTTTTGCGGTGTGTTTGTCGAGATCCGATGAATTGTGAGTTTATGATCAAGATTATCTATGAACAATATTCGATTCTCCTCTGAATTCTTTTATGTATGATTTGTTATCTTTGCAAGTCTCTTCGAATTATCAGTTTGGCTTGGCCTAATAGATTGATCTTTCTTGCAATGGGAGAAGTGCTTAGCTTTGGGTTCAATCTTGCGGTGTCATTTCCTAGTGACAGCAGGGGCAGCAAGGCACGTATTGTATTGTTGCCATCGAGCATAAAAATATGGGGTTTATATCATATTGCTTGAGTTTATCCCTCTACATCATGTCATCTTGCCTAATGCGTTACTCTGTTCTTATGAACTTAATACTCTAGATGCATGCTGGATAGCGGTCGATGTGTGGAGTAATAGTAGTAGATGCAGAATTGTTTCGATCTACTTGTCGCGGACATGATGCTTATATACATGATCATGCCTAGATATTCTCATAACTATGCACTTTTCTATCAATTGCTCGACAGTAATTTGTTCACCCACCGTAATATTTATTCTATCTTGAGAGAAGCCACTAATGAAACATATGGCCCCCGGGTCTATTTTCCATCATATTAATCTCCCAACAACTAGCGATTTATGGCGTCGTTTATTTTGCAATCTTTACTATTCAATCTATACAACAAAAATACCAAAAATATTTATCTTATTATCTCTATCAGATCTCACTTTTGCAAGTGGCCGTGAAGGGATTGACAACCCCTTTATCGCGTTGGTTGCAAGGTTCTTATTTGTTTGTGCATGTACGAGGGATTTGCGTGTAGCCTCCTACTGGATTGATACCTTGGTTCTCAAAACTGAGGGAAATACTTACGCTACTTTGCTGCATCACCCTTTCCTCTTCAAGGGAAAACCAACGCAGTGCTCAAGAGGTAGCAAGAAGGATTTCTGGCACCGTTGCCGGGGAGTCTACGCACAAGTCAAGACATACCAAGTACCCATCACAAACTCTTATCCCTCGCATTACATTATTTGCCATTTGCCTCTCGTTTTCCTCTCCCCACTTCACCCTTGCCGTTTTATTCACCCTCCTTCCGTTCGATCTTGTGTTACCATGTGCCTTCTTTTTGCTTGCATCTTCGCTTGCTAAACGTCTATGGATCCTCATCCCCTTGCTAATCTTTTTAAGAGATCCAATTTTGGTGAACCAATTTCTAGTGATTTGAGTGCACTAGATTATCTTTATGAGGTTTTGCTTGAAATTCGTGAATCTGAAAATTGTGATGAAGAAATTTATGAAGAGATTCACGATAGCTCCTTGAATAAAAAGCATGATTGCAATGATTTTACTATAAATTCTCTTGATGTCAATTGTGCTAATAATATGCAAAACCCTAAGCTTGGGGATGCTAGTTTTGCTATGTCCACTACTTGTTGCAATGATCATGATTGGGGTGATTCTTCTTATGATCTTGAAAATTTACTTAAGCCCCATCATGAATATGAGATTGATAATAGTGTTTGCAATAATATTGAAAGTAGGTTTGGAAGAGTGTCAACTTTAGATCCCACATATTTGGAGAATGTTCAATATTATGGTATTTTTGATAAAAGTGGGCTTGGAGAGGTCATGACTTTAGTTAATGATAATCCCACTATTTTGGAAGAGTGTCAACTTCGCATGCATGTGGATCGTGTTGAGAATATGTTATGTGATAGATATTTTGTTGAATTTTCCTATGATCCTACATGTAATTATTATTAGAGAAGAAAATATGGTTGTAGAAATTTTTATCTTACTAAATTACCTCTCATCATGTTGAGATTGCTATCGTCTCTTTCTTCTTCCTTGCATATGCTAATTTTTGCTTGCTATGATGATTTGTTTGCTTATAAAATGCCTATGCATAGGAAGTATGTTAGACTTAGATGTGTTTATCA
The DNA here is from genome assembly GCF_002575655.3 of Aegilops tauschii subsp. strangulata. Lineage (NCBI taxonomy): Eukaryota > Viridiplantae > Streptophyta > Magnoliopsida > Poales > Poaceae > Aegilops > Aegilops tauschii. The sequence continues at coordinate 424,573,609 of NC_053036.3, read as the reverse complement.
CGTGTTCTATGATGCTCTCTTTGCGCTTCAATTCTTGTCTTTCATGTGAGCATCATTGAAATTATTAATGCCTAGCTAGGGGCGTTAAACAATAGCGCTTGTTGGGAGGCAACCCAATTTTATTTTTTGTGCCTTGCTTTTTGTTCCTTTTTAGTAATAAATAATTCATCAATCCTCTGGTTAGATGTGGTTTTGTGTTTTAACTAGTGTTTGTGCCAAGTGAAACCTATAGGATCTTCTTGGATGATATTTATTTGATCTTGCTGAAAAAATCAGAAACTTTCTGATCACGAAAACAATTGCAGAACGTGATAAAATACTGATTCCAATTGCAGTATATCAATAATCAAATTATAGAGGTCGTCCTATTTCGGTAGAATTTTCTAGTTATAGGAAGTTTGCGTTAGATACAGATTACTACAGACTGTTCTGTTTTTGACAGATTCTGTTTTTCGTGTGTTGTTTGCTTATTTTGATGAATCTATGGCTAGTATTGGGGGATATGAACCATAGAGAAGTTGGAATACAGTAGGTTTATCACCAATATAAATAAATAATGAGTTCATTACAGTACCTTAAAGTGGTGGTTTGTTTTATCTCGCTAACGGAGCTCATGAGATTTTCTGTTGAGTTTTGTGTTGTGAAGTTTTCATGTTTTGGGTAAAGATTTGATGGATTATGGAATAAGGAGTGCCGAGAGCCTAAGCTTGGGGATTCCCAAGGCACCCCAAGGTAAAATTCAAGTACAACCAAAATCCTAAGCTTGGGGATGCCCCGGAAGGCATCCCCTCTTTCGTCTTCGTCCATCGGTAACTTTACTTGATGCTATATTTTTATTCACCACATGATATGTGTTTTGCTTGGAGGGTCTTGTATGATTTGATTCTTTGCTTTTTAAGTTTACCACAATCATCCTTGCTGTACACACCTTTTGGGAGACACACACATGAATCGGAATTTATTAGAATACTCTATGTGCTTCACTTATATCTTTTGAGCTAGATAATTTTGCTCTAGTGCTTCACTTATATCTTTTTAGAGCACGGTGGTGGCTTTATTTTATAGAAATTATTGATCTCTCATGCTTCACTTATATTATTTTGAGAGTCCTTTAGAACAGCATGGTAATTTGCTTTGCTTAAAATTAGTCCTAATATGATAGGCATCCAAGATGGATATAATAAAAACTTTCATATAGAGTGCACTGAATACTATGAGAAGTTTGATACTCAATGATTGTTTTTAGATATGAATATGGTGATATTAAAGTTGTGCTAGTTGAGTAATTGTGAATTGGAGAAATACTTGTGTTGAAGTTTTCAAGTCCCGTAGCATGCACGTATGGTAACCGTTGTGTAACAAATTTGAAACGTGAGGTGTTCTTTGAGTGTCATCCTTTGTGTGGAGGTCGGGATCGCGCGATGGTTAACTCCTACAAACCCTTCCCCTAGGAGCATGTGTGTAGTGCTTGGTTTTGATGACTTGTAGATATTTGCAATAAGTATGTGAGTTCTTTATGACTAATGTTGAGTCCATGGATTATACGCACTCTTACCCTTCCATCATTGCTAGCCTCTTCGGTACCGTGCATTGCCCTTTCTCACCTTGAGAGTTGGTGCAAACTTCGCCGGTGCATCCAAACCCCGTGATATGATACACTCTATCACAGATAAACCTCCTTATATCTTCCTCAAAACAGCCACCATACCTACCTATTATGGCATTTCCATAGCCATACCGAGATATATTGCCATGCAACTTTCCACCGTTTCATTTATTATGACACGCTTCATCATTCTCATATTGCCTTGCATGATCATGTAGTTGACATCGTATTTGTGGCAAAGCCACCATGCATAACTTATCATACATGTCACTCTTGATTCATTGCCCATCCCGGTACACCGCCGGAGGCATTCATATAGAGTCATATTTTGTTCTAGTATCGAGTTGTAATCATTGAGTTGTAAATAAATAGAAGTGTGATGATCATCATTCATAGAGCATTGTCCCAAAAAAAGAGAAAGGCCAAATAAAAAAAGAGGCCCAAATAAATAAATAAAAAGGGACAATGCTACTATTCTTTTTTCCGCACTTGTGCTTCAAAGTAGCACCATGATCTTTATGATAGAGAGTCTCTTGTTTTGTCACTTTCATATACTAGTGGGAATTTTTCATTATAGAACTTGGCTTGTATATTCCAACAATGGGCTTCCTCAAATGCCCTAGGTCTTCGTGAGCAAGCAAGTTGGATGCACACCCACTTAGTTTCTTTCGTTGAGCTTTCATACATTTATAGCTCTAGTGCATCCGTTGCATGGCAATCCCTACTCCTTGCATTGACATCAATTGATGGGCATCTCCCTAGCCCGTTGATTAGCCGCGTCAATGTGAGACTTTCTTTTTTGTCTTCTCACACAATCCCCATCATCATATTCTATTCCACCCATAGTTCTATGTCCATGGCTCACACTCATATATTGCATGAAAGTTGAAAAAGTTTGAAAATTCTAAAGTATGAAACAATTGATTGGCTGAAACCGGGGTTGTGCATGATTTGAATATTTTGTGTGACGAAGATGGAACATAGCCAAACATATGATTTTGTAGGGATGAACTTTCTTTGGCCATGTTATTTTGAGAGGACATAATTGCTTAGTTAGTATGCTTGAAGTATTATTATTTTTATGTCAATATTAAACTTTTATCTTGAATCTTTCAGATCTGAATATTCATGCCACAATAAAGAAAATTACATTGAAAAATATGCTAGGTAGCATTCCACATCAAAAATTATGTTTTTATCATTTACCTACTCGAGGACGAGCAGGAATTAAGCTTGGGGATGCTTGATACGTCTCCAACGTATCTATAATTTTTGATTGTTCCATTCTATTATATTATATGTTTTGGATGTTTTATGGGCTTAATTATACACTTTTATATTATTTTTGGGACTAACCTACTAACCGGAGGCCCAGTCCAAATTGATGTTTTTGCTTATTTTAGTGTTTCGCAGAAAAGGAATATCAAACGGAATCCAAACGGAATGAAACCTTCGGGAGAGTGATTTTTGGAACAAACGCAATCCAGGAGACTTGGAGTAGACGTCAAGGAAGCAATGAGGCGGCCACGAGGTAGGGAGGCGCGCCCCCACCCTCGTGGGCCCCTCGTGGCTCCCCCAACCGACTTCTTTCGCCTATATATACCCATATACCCCGTGAACATTCGAAAGCACCACCAAACCCTATTTCCACCGCCGCAAACTTCTGTACCTATGAGGCCCCATCTTGGGGCCTTTTCTGGTGCTCCGCCGGAGGGGGAATCGATCACGGAGGGCTTCTACATCAACACCATAGCCTCTCCGATGATGTGTGAGTAGTTTACCTTAGACCTTCGGGTCCATAGTTATTAGCTAGATGGCTTCTTCTCTCTCTTTGATCTCAATACAAAGTTCTCCTTGATCTTCTTGGAGATCTATTCGATGTAATTCTTTTTGCGGTGTGTTTGTCGAGATCCGATGAATTGTGGGTTTATGATCAAGATTACCTATGAACAATATTTGAATCTCCTCTAAATTCTTTTATGTATGATTTTTTATCTTTGCAAGTCTCTTCGAATTATCAGTTTGGTTTGGCCTACTAGATTGATCTTTCTTGCAATGGGAGAAGTGCTTAGCTTTGGGTTCAATCTTGCGGTGTCCTTTCTCAGTGACAGCAGGGGCAGCAAGGCACGTATTGTATTGTTGCCATCGAGGATAAAAAGATGGGGTTTATATCATATTGCTTGAGTTTATCCCTCTACATCATGTCATCTTGCCTAATGCGTTACTCTGTTCTTATGAACTTAATACTCTAGATGCATGCTGGATAGCGGTCGATGTGTGGAGTAATAGTAGTAGATGCAGAATCGTTTCTATCTACTTGTCGCGGACATGATGCTTATATACATGATCATGCCTAGATATTCTCATAACTATGCACTTTTCTATCAATTGCTCGACAGTAATTTGTTCACCCACCGTAATATTTATTCTATCTTGAGAGAAGCCACTAATGAAACATATGGCCCCCGGGTCTATTTTCCATCATATTAATCTCCCAACAACTAGCGATTTATGGCGTCGTTTATTTTGCAATCTTTACTATTCAATCTATACAACAAAAATATCAAAAATATTTATCTTATTATCTCTATCAGATCTCACTTTTGCAAGTGGCCGTGAAGGGATTGACAACCCCTTTATCGCGTTGGTTGCAAGGTTCTTATTTGTTTGTGCATGTACGAGGGATTTGCGTGTAGCCTCCTAATGGATTGATACCTTGGTTCTCAAAACTGAGGGAAATACTTACGCTACTTTGCTGCATCACCCTTTCCTCTTCAAGGGAAAACCAACGCAGTGCTCTAGAGGTAGCATATGTCGGGGAGAAGGAGGCGCCGGAGAGCGAAGCGATGCTTCGGACGCAGCACGCCTACTTCCCCTCGACGGTCGACGCGGTCCACCTCAGGGACTACTTCAGGCCCCTGTGGGGGAGGGAGACGATGGGGCATCCTGCCACTCACATCATCCCCGCTGACTTCGCCAAGGCTGGCCCAGATCGGTACCCTTTCTTTGTCGACAACTTTTCTTGTGGGCTCTTCCCCCCCCCTTCTCTGATTTCTTCAACGACATTATGCACACCTACGAATTCCACCTCCTTGACTTTACGCCGAATGTCGTGGCGTGCATGGCCTTCTTCGCCCATCTTTGTGAGGGCTTTGCCGGAGTGCTCCCCAGCACGGCGCTCTTCCGCCACTATTTCTACCCTCGCATCCAGCCAGGGGACGCCATTTCCGGTTGCATCACCTGGATCCCGAGGACCCAGGAGAAAGGCACGTACCCAGAGGGTGCCCAGAAGGAGAGGTGCGATGAGTGGCGGGGCCAGTGGCACTGGATTAGGGAGAGGGATCCGCAGGAGTTCTGCCAAGTTCATCAGAGTCCGCCGGTCTGCCCTAAGGACTGGAGAGACCTTGACGCCAATGACAAGAAGCTCATGATCGCCACCACGAGGATCCATCACCTCACCACGGCCGGGCTCACCCTTGAGATGATTGGGGCCGATTTCATTCGCCGCCGAATCGCCCGAGTGCACAATAAGGGGAGGCCAGCTTGGCTCTTCAAGAACGCGGCCGACATCATGAGGCTTCACCCTGGTTTGAAGCACAACTTCATGGTGATGGGGCACGCCCATTTTTGTCAGAGGCTTTTTCAGCTCAATGTGGATGATGACGGCAGGGCTGACAGGACTGGTAAGGTCGTGAAGGCCGGCAAGGCCGTCAAGAGGCCTCTGTTCGGGTTGCCGGCGGGAGTGGTCCCGCTAAACAACAACTCTCACCGGTCCGCCATCATTGCTATGATGCCGGACTTCAACGCGCACGGACTCAACCTGGCCTGGGTTGAGCCACCTGCAGAGAAGGTGCAGGAGTTCTTCGACAATCTGTCGGAGAAGTATGTTTGCGACGAGTCGGTGCTCATCTGCGACACCACTAAGGAGGAGCTGGACTATATTGCCGCCAGGGCAGCGGAGGCGGCGCTTGCCCGGGAGGCCGGCAGCGCTGGCCACGTGGAGGACAAGGCCGACACGGCCGCGGAGGAGAAGGAGCTCGCCGGATGGGCAGAATCTGCTGGGGAGGCCAGCAGCGCCGGCACCGGGGCCCCTCTCATTGAAGATGTGGTCCAGGAGTCGACCGAGGAGGAGGCCGAGGCCGTCGACCCTCCGGCCGCGGGGAAGAGACGCGTCCTGTGCCGGGCCGGCTCCGGCGAGCCGGTCCGTCCCGGCAGGACCGTGCAGCAGCAACAGGTCCAGGAGCAGTCCGTGCGCCAGACAAGGGCCGCTGCAGCGAAGAAGGCGGCGAAGGTCACGGTGGCGAAGAAGAAGGCAACCGCCTCTTCTTCGTCCAAGCGTTGCCGGACTCCATCCCCTTCCCCTCCTCCCGCACATGTTGACCTGGAGGCCGACTTTGATCTTGGGTCCTTCGGCCCAAATAGGAAGAGGAAGCCAGTGGAGGAGGAGGTGGAGAACGAGTAAGTTTTTCGCCCCCATCATCTCCCGTCCTCACACCTGTATCATCCCTTTTTTCTTTGATTTGATGTTGTCTTCGCAGGGACATGGAGACGCTGGCCCAGAGGCCGGCGAAGAGGGCTAAAGCCTCGACGGGCGACAAGCCCCCGGTGGGCACTCCGCATACGCCGGTGTTGGTGGAGAGCAGCTCAGACAGTAGCCCCCGACGCAGCCCCCGCTTCAGCCCCAGGGTGAGTTCATTACTCACTCCTCGTCGATAGGTGCCGGGGTACGGTTTCTTGGTGCTGACCTTGGCGTGGTTGTAGGAGGAGGACGGCAGCAAGAGGAGCCGCTGAGGGCCACCCCCAACACGCCGCCCCCATCGACCACGCCGCCCCGAGGGGCGTCCCCGGCAAGGGCACCAAGCACCGAACCTGCACGCATGGAGGAGGAAGAGGCGAACATGGGTGGCTCCACCCCGGCGACGAACGTTCGCGGGGAGGGGAACACTTCTTCCCAGCTCGGCACAGGTAAATGGCCGGCCTTACGTCCCTGTCATTTCTTCTTTTTCTCTCTCTGTGTTTTGATCCTGAACTCGCCCTGCCTTTTCTTCTGGTTTTCAGATCCTCCCTCGATGGACCAAGAAGATATCGACCTTGTCATCGAGGGGGTTGCCAAGGATGCCGAGGCCGAAGCTGACAGGATTGCCGCCGAGGAGGCCTCCAAGACTGCCGCTGAGGAGGCCGCCAAGGGGCCTACCGGGGAGGCCGGCAAGGCTGCTGCTGAAGGGGCCGGCGAGGCCGCCGCTGGGGAGGCCGACAAGGCTGCCGCCGAGGAGGAGGTGGCCAATGACCAAGTTCCCTCCCCTCCGGCCCCCGCCCCAGGCAGGTACTTGAAGGTCGCGACGGCCTGTTCATCCACCTCCCAGGGGCGGCAGTCACCAGGGCGCCGGCCGAGGGGGAGGTGTTCGGCGACGAGGCGCTCGCCACCGCCGGGCTCCAAGTTGTTGACGAGTCGGGCCCTGGCGACGGCGGTTCCCAAGAGGAGCAACTTCTCCGGGCCATGAGCGCCAACTTCCAAAAACTCCAGGCGCTCCACCGTGCTCGTCTGGACAAGGCAAAGTCCGGGATGGCAGTGGTGGACAAGGCGGGGGCAGATCTTGAGGAGCGCGTCACCGAGATGCAGGTCTGGTTCTGCGAGGCCCACCAAGAACTGAAGGCTGTCTAGGGCGAGCTGGCCGAGCGCAGACAGGAGCTCATCTTGAAGTAGGCTAACATCAAGAAGGCCCAGGAGCTGGCGAAGGAGCAGGCCGCCAAAGATGAGGCCGCTCGACAACAGCACCAGGCTCTGCTGAACTCACAGGAGGAGGACCTTGCCGCTCGTGAAGAGGCGCTTGCCGCCACACTCCACGGCAAGGATGCGGAGATCGAAAAGCTTGTTGCACAGCGGACCCAGGAGCTGGAGCAGAGGCACAAGGAGGCACTCGATGCTCAGGCCTTAGTCCACGGCGGCAAGGTGAAGGAGCTGGAGGTGGAGCGGGACGGGCTGAAGGAAAGGGTCCTAGAGCTGACGAAGGAGAATGACATGCTCAACGGTGCTTTGGTGGAGGTGCAGGCCGCAGTCCTCGGCAAGGCCGAGCTACTCTCCAAGGCCAACGATTCCATCAGCGATCTGAAGCTGAAACTGGATGGCTTGGAGGGGAAGCTCTCGGAGGCCAGGGCCCGTGTGGAGATCCTGAGCAAGGCCCTGGAGGACGAGAAGCAGCTGCGGAGGAATGACACCACCAACCACGAGGATTACATGAAGGGCGAAAACCTCTGGATCGGCCGCCTTGTCGGCGTTGCGGAGAGGCTTACCGCGTAGCTGGCCGCCATGGGCATGCCGAAATTCAGGTATTCCCCTGAGGCGGGTGCGAGCCCCAATGCCAAGCTGACCTTGTTCTTCGAGGGCGTTCTTGAGGCCCTGGAGCAGCTCCGTTCCAATAGAGCGACCTCTCTGGACAATGAGGCCCGGAAGCTTTGCCGGGGTGCCCTGACCAAGGTCCTCACCAAGGTGGCGTACTGGAATCCCAACATCGACTTCGACGCTGCGCTGGAGAGCTTGCCGGAGGGTGTGGACCTCGCGGTGCTCTAGGAGCGTATCGAACCCATCATCAGCCGCGTCGACGGAGTTCGGAGGATAGAGGGCCAGCGCCGGGACTAGGCACCCCGTTTCTCATCGCCGCTGCGGGTCCATGACCAAGACAATTTTTATCTTTAGTTAGAACCGCAGCAACCATTGGTGTAATATAACTCTGCAGTACTTTGAAGTGATACATGTTATTTTCCCGTTTGATCTCTCTTTGTATGTCCACCCTACGTTTAATTGGATAGGCTTGCCGGCGCGTAAACCCAGGCCGCGGCGCCTTGAGGACGGATCCTCAATAGCCTGCCGGGTGTGCTTGCTGCCAGGCAAACCACCTTACCGCCCCCAGCGCGGCCGCTTGGACTGTTGAGCGGACTCGAAACAGAACAAGAGCGTTGCCAATAGTGGAAAGGCCACCCTGCCATTCTCGACGCGGCCGCTCGAACTGTTGAGCGGACTCGAAACAGAACAAGAGCATTGCCAATAGCGGAAGGGCCCCATTGCGTGTAGGTTTCCCATACAAAGAGCAAGATCTCCAAGGAAAATAACCTTATACAAAAAGGAATTACTCAAAGTTTTTACATGACTTAGCCTTTCTGTCGTCACGCGGGCAGTGACTGCGTCTGCAGACGATGCCGCTCGTTTGGTCGCCTTCTTCCCTGGAGCAACGACCGCGATGAAGCCGCTGCGCCAACTGGACCAGATTTTCACAACTCCATTCCCCCTACCTGGCGCGCCAAAGATGTCGGTGGGAAACGACACCTATGGGATCGCGGAGATCCCTTCTACGGTTGGCGGTCGCGGGGTTGTGCAAAGAGCGGGTCTAGTAGCTAGCACAGCGAGATTTTACCCAGGTTCGGGCCACGAAGATGCGTAATACCCTAGTTCTGCTTTGGTGTATATTTGAGTGTTCTTGAGTTCTTGAACTAGCTATGGTGCGTGTCTAGTCCAGAAGATCCGAATCCTTCCTCAGTACGCCTCGGGCCTCCTTTTATAGTCAAAGGGGTCGCCACAGTGGCACACAGGAGGTGGAAAGGTATGTACAGAGTACATGCTTATCGCCTGTCATTACAGGACAAGACGCATTAAATGCACTACTTAGGTATCCACTTGCTTTATCGGGGACGGTAACGAGGCCCGTCCCGTCCGTTGCCGCTCCGCCTTGCTCCGACACGCGTCCAGGCCAACGAGGCATGCAGCGCCATATAGGCTAGCAGGCTGCTGAGCTGGCGTGGTGGTAGAGTCTTCACGAAGATCTGCATGCCACCACACAGGTGCTTGACTAGTTGGATTAGGAGCCACGTACTGCCACGTGGGTACTTGCTTTAGTTGGTGGGTCGGTTGCTGAGCTGGGGCGGCGATGGGGCGGCAAGGCCGTGCCGCGGTCTTGTGGATATTCCCGGCAAGTCTTGTCAGGGCCTTGTGAGCGCCCTCGGCAAGAGCCTTGCCGGGGCCTTGTGGGTGTCTTTGGAAAGGAGCCTTGCCGGGGCCTCGTGGGCATCCTCGGCAAGGAGCCTCACAGTTGTCTTGCCTTCTGGTTCTCATCTGGGCTTTGTAGGCTCTTTGCCTTCACAAAGATCTGCATGCCACCATGCAGGTGCTTCCCGAGCCTTGGTTCCAACGTTGTCGATGGTGTCGGAACTCTCAGGCTCAAGGGTGACTACTATGCTAGCGTTGGGTGAGCTGCCCCGGCAAGGGCTCTTGCCGGGATTACGCAGGCCGCCCCGGCAAGGGTCTTGCTGGGGGAAAGCCCATCTTGTTGCTTGACCTTCTTACGCCTCTGTCTTGGCGCTGCTCTGGTAGTCTTGTACTTCTGCTTCCCTCCTCTGTCGTGCTAAGTGTGGCCATAGGTGAACCAAATGAGGCCTGAATGTATCCGTGTCGACTATTGTCTGACCGATCGCTAAGCCTACAATTTTAGGAGCTTGGGCTATTGGCCGACCGACGACGGATCAGTATAAGCGTACCACGAGCTCATCAGCCCCAACGTTTCTCTTCGGTGAGTGTTTTGCAAGTACTATAGCTCGCACAGTAGCTAGCCTACTAACACCAAGAATCATCAAACAAGCCCTGCTGATATGATAAACAGTTCAAACTTACATCTAAGCATGCCATATATTACATCAAAAGCTGGTGAGGATACATCTGTTTCCATAACTCGGAGAGGGTTTGCATGATTCACTATCAAACAAAAGTAGCAAGTACCGCCCACACAAGACAGTGCACTAGCCCTAAGATGGTTTGATAACACGCATCATTCTGGTAATTAAACACAATGCAAACTACCCTGAAGAATTAGCGGGACCAACTATTTCTTGTTATCGATCTCTCGGGCAATGACGACAGCACGGACAGCGGCATGGGAATCGATCTCTGGGGCAATGTCCATAGGACGGACCGCGACATCAAAATCGATCTCTGGCGTGATGTCCACTGATACGTCTCCGTCGTATCTATAATTTTTTATTGTTCCATGCCAATATTATTCAACTTTCATATACTTTTGGCAACTTTTTATACTATTTTTTGGGACTAACATATTGATCCAGTGCCCAAGGCCAGTTCCTGTTTGTTGCATGTTGTATATTTCACAGAAACCCCATATCAAACGGAGTCCAAACGGGATAAAAACGGACGGAGAATTATTTGGAATATTTGTGATTCTTGGGAAGTAAAATCAACGCGAGACGGTGCCCAAGGTGGCCATGAGGGTGGGGCCCACGCCCACTCCAGGTGGGCGCGCCCCCCACCTTCATGGGCCACCCGTAAGGCGGTTGATGCTCTACTTTGGCCGCAAGAAAGCTAATTTTTGTAAAAAGATCTGGGCGAAGGTTTCAATCCAATCGGAGTTACGGATCTCCAGATATAAAAGAAATGGTGCCAGGGCAGAATCCCAGAACGCAGAAACAGAGAGAGACAAAGAGATAGATCCAATCTCGGAGGGGCTTCTCCAATCTAGGGAGGAGGTCAAGGAAGAAGAAGACGAAGGGGCCCCCTCTCCCCTTCTCTTCCGGTGGCGCCAGAACGCCGCCGTGGCCATCATCATCACCGCAATCTTCACCAACAACACCGCCATCATCACCAACTCTCCCCCCTCTATGAAGCGGTGTAACCTCTCTCTTACCCGATGTAATCTCTACTTAAACATGGTGCTCAACGCTATATATTATTTCCCAATGATGTATGGCTATCCTATGATGTTTGAGTAGATCTGTTTTCTCCTATGGGCTATTTGATGATCAAGATTGGTTTGAGTTGCATATTTTATTATTGGTGTTGTCCTATGGTGCTCTCTGTGTCGCGCAAGCGTGAGGGATCCCCGCTGTAGGGTTTGCAATATGTTCATGATTTGCTTATGGTGGGTGGCGTGAGTGAACAGAAGCACAGACCCGAGTAAGTAGGTTGTTTGCGTATGGGATAAAGAGGACTTGATGCTTTAATGTTATGGTTGGGTTTTACCTTAATGATCTTTAGTAGTTGCGGATGCTTGCTAGAGTTCCAATCATAAGTGCATATGATCCAAGTAGAGAAAGTATGTTAGCTTATGCCTCTCCCTCAAATAAAATTGCAATAATGATTACCGGTCTAGTTATCGATTGCCTAGGGACAAATAACTTTCTCGTAACAAAAAGCTCTTTACTAAAACTAATTTAGTTGTGTCTTCATCTAAACAGCCCCTACTTTTTATTTACGTGCTCTTTATATTCTTGCCAACCTATCCAAAACACCTACAAAGTACTTCTAGTTTTATTCTTGTTCTAGGTAAAGTGAACGTCAAGCGTGCGTAGAGTTGTATCGGTGGTCGATAGAACTTGAGGGAATATTTGTTCTACCTTGAGCTCCTCGTTGGGTTCGACACTCTTACTTATCAAAAGGGGCTACAATTGATCCTCTATACTTGTGGGTTATCAAGACCTTTTTCTGGCGCCGTTGCCGGGGAGCAATAGCGTGGGGTGAATATTCTCGTGTGTGCTTGTTTGCTTTATCACTAATTATTTTTATTTGTTTTTCTTAGTTGTTCTTTATCTTTAGTTATGGATATGGAACACGAAATTCCAAAAAATTAGGTGTACTTGCTACTCATGGAGATGAGGAACCTCCTAAAACCCTCGATGCTCGTTATGTGACAGATATTATGTACTACTTTGATAATCCAGAGAAAACCCCATTCAATTTGGTAATGGGAGTAACGTTGGATCAACGTGAATACTTTAGGGATTATCGCTTGACACAAAAAGGGAAACTATTATGGGATCAAATTTATATATTGAAGTGGTATGCTCGGCAAGTATGCTTGAGTTATGATTATACTTGTTGCTCTAGGATGAAGGCTCCACACCTTCCCTTTCCATGCAAATTTAATGATAATGAAACCTTAGCTTCTTATGCTAATGGTATATATGATTACTATGATGTGTAACAAATAGAAGAATTTGTTGCTTTTAAGGGTGCTTATGAAATTGAATCTTTGTTTGAAAAGTATGAAGCTTTTGATGATGATGTTTATAGGCCTGAAAATTTAGCTATCCTAAAATATTGCTATGATAATTATGAATATAATTCCTATATTAATGCACTTATTGAGAAAGTCTCCGCTGTCCAAGAAGAGACTAATATTTTGTAGGAGTCTATGGAAGAAGAAATTACTGAAACTGTGAGCTCATTGGATGAAAAAGATGAGGAGGAGAGCGAAGAACAAAAGGAGGAAGAGCGGATTGATCATCCGTGCCCACCTTCTAATGAGAGTAACTCTTCAACTCATACATTGTTTAATTCCCCTTCGTGCTTACCGAAGGATGATTGCTATGATGACTGTTATGATCCCTTTGATTCTTTTGAAATATCCCTTTTTGATGATGCTTGCTATGCTTGTGGCCAAGATGCCAATATGAATTATGCTTATGGAGATGAACTTGCTATAGTTCCTTATGTTAAACATGAAATTGTTGCTATTGCACCCACGCATGATAGTCCTATTATCTTTTTGAATTCTCCCGATTATACTATATCGGAGAAGTTTGCACTTATTAAGGATTACATTGATGGGTTGCCTTTTACCGTTGCACATGATGATTTTGATGAATATAATATGCATGTGCTTGCTGCTCCTACTTGCAATTATTATGAGAGAGGAACTATATCTCCACCTCTCTATGTTTCCAACACGATAAAATTGCAAGAAACTGCTTATAATATGCATTGGCCTTTACTAGGTGTGCATGAATTGTTCTTTTATGACATGCCGATGCATAGGAAGAGAGTTAGACTTTGTCATTGCTTGATATATGTTGTTTTGTGCTCACTACTAAATTACAAATCATTGCTAATTAAAATTGGTTTTGATATACCTTGGGATCCGGGTGGATTCACTACTTAAGCACTATATGCCTAGCTTAATGGCTTTAAAGAAAGCGCTGCCAGGGAGACAACCCGGAAGTTTTAGAGAGTCATTTATTTCTGTTGAGTGCTTTCATATAGTTTAAAAACAACAAAAATAAAGAGGGGAACCCAAAAACTTTTTCAAAAAGAAAAGCGAAAGTGAGAAAGACAAGCATTGTTGAAGTGGGAGCTAGCCTTGAACTTTGTTCATGCTCACGGAAACTTTGTGAATCTTTATTACAGAAACTTTTCAATGAAAATAATTATCCCCTTGTACAATTCCATTGTATTATAAAAATAATGTGCCAAGGTTTGCCTTTAGGATGTTTACAATGCTTGTTGGTTTGTACGGTGCAGGACAGAAACTTTGGCTGTAGTGCTTGATTTTACATTTTTTACTGGAACATCAAACGGTTCTGATTCTTTTTGCACTGTCTTTCTATATTTTTTTTTATTTTTCCTAATTTTGGCAGAATTTTTAAAGTAGCATAAGTATGGTGAATGTTCATATTATTACAGACTGTTCTGTTTTAGACAGATTCTGTTTTTGATGCATAGTTTGCTTGTTGTGATGAAACCATCAATTTATATTAGTGGATTAAGCCATGGAAAAGTTATATTACAGTAGCTACAATGCAAAAAAAATATGAATTGGTTTGCAATAGTACTTATAGTAGTGATTTGCTTTATTATACTAACGGATCTTACCGAGTTTTCTGTTGAAGTTTTGTGTGGATGAAGTGTTCGATGATCGAGAAGGTCTCGATGTGAGAAGAAGGAAGAGAGGCAAGAGCTCAAGCTTGGGGATTCCCGAGGCACCCCAAGTAAATATTCAAGGAGACTCAAGCGTCTAAGCTTGGGGATGCCCCGGAAGGCATCCCCTCTTTCTTCAACAAATATCGGTATGTTTTCGGATTCGTTTCATTCATGTGATATGTGCAATCTTGGAGCGTCTTTTGCTTTAGTTTTCATTTTTCTTTTATGCACCATGCTGGTATGAGATGGTCCTTGGTTGATTTATATAATGCTCTTTGCACTTCACTTATATCTTTTGAGTATGGCTTTATAGAATGCTTCATGTGCTTCACTTATATCATTTGAAGTTTGGATTGCCTGTTTCTCTTCACTTAGGCAACCGCCATTTGTAGAATGCTCTTTTGCTTCACTTATATTTGTTAGAGCGTGGGCATTTCTTTGGTAGAAAGAATGAAACTCTCTTGCTTTACTTATATCTATTTAGAGAGTTGACAGGAATTGGTCAGTCACATGGTTAGTCATAAAATCCTACATAAAACTTGTAGATCACTGAATATGATTGTTTGATTCCTTGCAATAGTTTTGCGATATAAAGATGGTGATATTAGAGTCATGCTAGTGGGTAGTTGTGGATTAGTAGAAATACTTGTGTTGAGGTTTGTGATTCCCGTAGCATGCACGTATGGTGAACCGTTATGTGATGAAGTTGGAGCATGAGGTATTTATTGATTGTCTTCCTTATGAGTGGCGGTCGGGGACGAGCGATGGTCTTTTCCTACCAATCTATCCCCCTAGGAGCATGCGCGTAGTACTTTGTTTCGATGACTAATAGATTTTTGCAATAAGTATGTGAGTTCTTTATGACTAATGTTGAGTCCATGGATTATACGCACTCTCACCCTTCCATCATTGCTAGCCTCTTCGGTACCGTGCATTGCCCTTTCTCACCTCGAGAGTTGGTGCAAACTTCGCTGGTGCATCCAAACCCCGTGATACGATACGCTCTATCACACATAAGCCTCATTATATCTTCCTCAAAACAGCCACCATACCTACCTATCATGGCATTTCCATAGCCATTCCGAGATATATTGCCATGCAACTTCCATCATCATCATATACATGACTTGAGCATTCATTGTCATATTGCTTTGCATGATCGTAAGATAGCTAGCATGATGTTTTCATGGCTTGTCCGTTTTTTGATGTCATTCCTACGCTAGATCATTGCACATCCCGGTACACCGCCGGAGGCATTCATATAGAGTCATATCTTTGTTCCACATATCGAGTTGTAATATTGAGTTGTAAGTAAATAAAAGTGTGATGATCATCATTATTAGAACATTGTCCCATGTGAGGTTATCAAAATAAAAGAGGCCAAAGAAGCCCAAATAAAAAAAAGAGGCCAAAGAAGCCCACCAAAAAAATGAAAATGAGAGAAAAAGAGAGAAGGGGCAATGTTACTATCCTTTTACCACACTTGTGCTTCAGAGTAGCACCACGATCCTTCATATAGAGAGTCTCTTGAGTTATCACTTTCATATACTAGTGGGAATTTTCATTATAGAACTTGGCTTGTATATTCCGATGATGGGCTTCCTCAAATGCCCGAGGTCTTCATGAGCAAGCAAGTTGGATGCACACCCACTTAGTTTCAGTTTGAGCTTTCATACACTTATAGCTCTTAGTGCATCCGTTGCATGGCAATCCCTACTCACTCACATTGATATATATTAATGGGCATCTCCATAGCCCGTTGATACGCCTAGTTGATGTGAGACTTTCTCCTTTTTTGTCCTCTCCGCAACCACCATTCTATTCCACCTATAGTGCTATGTCCATGGCTCACGCTCATGTATTGCGTGAAAGTTGAAAAGGTTTGAGAACGTCAAAAATATGAAACAGTTGCTTGGCTTGTCATCGGGGTTGTGCATGATTTGAATATTTTGTGTGGTGAAGATGGAGCATAGCCAGACTATATGATTTTGTAGGGATAACTTTCTTTGGCCTTGTTATTTTGAAAAGACATGATTGCTTTATTAGTAGGCTTGAAGTATTATTGTTTTTATGTCAAATGATAAACTATTGCTTTGAATCACTCGTGTCTTAATATTCATGCCATGATTAGACATATGATCAAGATTATGCTAGGTAGCATTCCACATCAAAAATTATCTTTTTTATCATTTACCTACTCGAGGACGAGCAGGAATTAAGCTTGGGGATGCTGATACATCTCCATCTTATCTATAATTTTTTTTGTTCCATGCCAATATTATTCAACTTTCATATACTTTTGGCAACTTTTTATACTATTTTTTGGGACTAACATATTGATCCAGTGCCCAGTGTCAGTTCATGTTTGTTGCATGTTTTATGTTTCGCAGAAACCCCATATCAAACGGAGTCCAAACGGGATAAAAATGGACAGAGAATTATTTTGGAATATTTGTGATTTTTGGGAAGTAAAATCAACGCGAGACGATGCCTGAGGTGGCCACGAGGGTGGGGCCCACGCCCACTCCAGGTGGGCGCGCCCCCACCCTCGTGGGCCACCCGTAAGGCGGTTGATGCTCTACTTTGGCCACAAGAAAGCTAATTTTTGGCAAAGATCCGGGCGAAGGTTTCAATCCAATCAGAGTTACGGATCTCCAGATATAAAAGAAACGGTGCCAGGGCAGAATCCCAGAACGCAGAAACAGAGAGAGACAGAGAGATAGATCCAATCTCGGAGGGGCTCTCGCCCCTCCCACGCCATGGGAGCCAAGGACCAGAGGGGAAACCCTTCTCCCATCTAGGGAGGAGGTCAAGGAAGAAGAAGACGAAGGGGCCCCCTCTCCCCTTCTCTTCCGGTGGCGCCGGAACGCCGCCGTGGCCATCATCATCACCGCAATCTTCACCAACAACTTCACCGCCATCATCACCAACTCTTCCCCCCTCTATGAAGCGGTGTAACCTCTCTCTTACCCGTTGTAATCTCTACCTAAACATGGTGCTCAATGCTATATATTATTTCCCAATGATGTATGGCTATCCTATGATGTTTGAGTAGATCTGTTTTGTCCTATGGGCTATTTGATGATCAAGATTGGTTTGAGTTGCATGTTTTATTATTGGTTCTGTCCTATGGTGCTCTCCGTGTCGCGCAAGCGTGAGGGATCCCCGCTGTAGGGTTTGCAATATGTTCATGATTTGCTTATGGTGGGTGGCGTGAGTGAACAGAAGCACAAACCCGAGTAAGTAGGTTGTTTGCGTATGGGATAAAGAGGACTTGATGCTTTAATGCTATGGTTGGGTTTTACCTTAATGATCTTTAGTAGTTGCGGATGCTTGCTAGAGTTCCAATCATAAGTGCATATGATCCAAGTAGAGGAAGTATGTTAGCTTATGCCTCTCCCTCAAATAAAATTGCAATAATGATTACCGGTCTAGTTATTGATTGCCTAGGGACAAATAACTTTCTCGTAACAAAAAGCTCTTTACTAAAATTAATTTAGTTGTGTCTTCATCTAAACAGCCCCTACTTTTTATTTACGTGCTCTTTATATTCTTGCCAACCTATCCAAAACACCTACAAAGTACTTCTAGTTTTATTCTTGTTCTAGGTAAAGTGAACGTTAAGCGTGCGTAGAGTTGTATCGATGGTCGATAGAACTTGAGGGAATATTTGTTCTACCTTTAGCTCCTCGTTGGGTTCAACACTCTTACTTATCGAAAGAGGCTACAATTGATCCCCTATACTTGTGGGTTATCATCCACAGGATGGGCAGCGGCATCGGAATCGATCTCCGGGGCGATGTCAACAGGATGGACCGCGACATCGAAAACGATCTCTGGGGCGTTGTCCACAGGACGGGCTGCGACATCGGAATCATCAAGGACGTCCACCAGCACCTGCACAACCCTAACATATTAGCAAGCACATTGCAAATAATCAAAAACCACAACTATGGTAAGCCATTATTTTTTACCTTGTGCAGCTCACCGGGGGATCCCATCCCTCCGGGGGCCATCTCCTCGTCCTCGATGGGGGCCATCACCTTGCGAGGGGAATACTGCTTCTCAACGGGGACTATCTCCTCAAACTGGGCCTTGAGCCTCGCATAGGTGGCCATTAGAGTTTCTGGGGTAGGCAAGGTGGGGCCCTTGCTGTTCTTCCAACTTTCTTTGAGGAGTTCATCCGCCATTGTCGTCAACTCTTTGGCCAGTGCTTGTTTCTTGGAGTTCTTCGTCTCCATGGGTTGGCCCGCCAACATGGTCAACTCGTTGGCCGGTGCTCGCTTCCTGGAGATCGCTGTCTCCAGTGGGTTGTCCGCCGGCAACTCTTTGCCTAGTTCTCCAGGATCCATCAATGAACTGACAAACAAAAAGCAATCGAAAGGAAACCACAATCATAATGAAAACGGGAAAAGAATAGGCTGTGAGAATCGGTCGGTGCTTCGCAAAAAGAAGATTCTTGGAATGAAAATATAGTAGCATCACTGATTCGCCCACCTTTTCTTCGTCGGTACAGAAGAAAAATGTCAGAAGTGAGTAGCCTGGAGTGAGGTTTTCTTCAAGAAAGGGGAGAAAGGGCTTCAATGAGCGTTCCAGTGAAATGATGGTTGCTTCGTCCAGTCCAACTTCGAGGCCACTTTACCACTTCTGGTAAAGGTGTGGGTTTTGTGATATGACGGGTCATGACGGCCACACTGGGGTGACCGGTGAGTCTCGACTGTAGCACCTCGCTATGATTTGGTGGATGGCACGCGGGCCCGGATGCTTTGATGTCCCACATGTAGATAGAGCGGCTAGTCATATAGGAGTACTCAATATTGTGCACCGCGACCAAGGTGGAGAGGAAAATGAGAGAACTACGTATTTATTTACGGTGCAGATTCACTCATTTTGCTCCATATGTACTACTCCCTCCGTCCCAAAATTCTCGTCTTAAATTTGTCTAAATACGGATGTATCAAGTCATGTTTTATTATTAGATGCATCCGTATCTAGACAAATGTAAGACAAGAATTTTGGGACGGAGGGAGTACTACTCATTTAGGGTGTAGTCTAGTCACTTGTTGAAATCTCTAGAAAGGCAAATACTCCTTTCCGATTTACAGGGCTATACTAGCAAGTAGTACTACAATAGTGGGCTCAAATAGCAATTTTGTCTCATGCAAGAGCCTGGCTATATGCGTGCTCCAAGGCACCGCACCACGCCCCACCCCTACACAAAGACTGCCACGCAAGCGTTCGCAACTGCCACGTTCGGGTTGCGCTTGGCTCTTCGCCTCTTCAGAAGACGAACAATGATGTTACTACTACTTCTACAGCATCGAATCCACTTATGCATGTCCGTCCACCGCGTGCGGGAGGGATAGCTTGTTGTAGTATAAGGCTAGTTGTAATGGGAGTATCATAGGTAGTATCATGCATGCCAACTAGGCAAATTTGATGAGGTGGCATAGAATTAAATGAAGAAAGAGAGGGTTGAGCATCATATCATGATACCGTATCATATTAAATGTTGTGCTACTATGTGTCATGCATGCTAATAAATGAAGTCATCTATGATACTAAAATATGATATTATACACTACGGATGTAGTATCATATGCATGATACTAGTATATGATACTTTCCATTACGACCAGCCTAAGCAAAAGCCTGTCCTCGTATGCGAGCTCCCGTGCGCATGGGCGAGGGAGAAGGCGTGTAATAGTAAAATCAAGCTTCTCCTTGTTGTATGAGTTGACGCGACACATCATAGCACTGGCCCCACATGGTTGCCTCTAAACTTGGCTGAAAGACCCGCAGTGTATAATATATTTGCTACAACCTCTAACATTTACCCCACCACAAATTAAAATATATATTCCTGTCTTGACTAGATGAGCGTGCAGACTACAATCACCAGGATGACAGGTAGGGCCAGAAGATTATTTTAATAAAAAAAGCTTCAAGACGGCCTCATAGCATGGAGCCGACCCCAACGATTTTAAGCTTACAGGCACGGTACACGCTATCCTAGACTACTCTACACATGAAACTGCCACACGAGCATCCAAGCTGTGCTTAGCTCTTCGCCTCTTCGGGAAGTCGAACAATGATGGAGTACTACTGCAGTGGAGGAGTACTACAGTATGCTTCTGGCCATCTGACACCGAATGAACTGCTGCATGTCCACCGCGTGCGGAAGGGAGAGCGTGTAGCGAAAGCTTCTCCTACTCCTACTAGCCACCACGCTCATGGGCGAGGGAGGGACACAACTTCATTGACTTACTGCTCCTGCCTTTGCGTGTATGACAGGTGGGCTGATACGTCTCCAACGTATCTATAATTTTTTATCGTTCCATGCTATATTATATTCTATTTTGGACATTAATGGGATTTATTATACACTTTTATATTATTTTTGGGACTAACCTATTAACCGGAGGCCCAGCCCAGAATTGTTGTTTTTTGCCTATTTCAGAGTTTCACAGAAAAAGAATATCAAACGGAGTCCAAACGGAATGAAACCTTCGGGAACGTGATTTTCGGAATGAACGTGATCCAGAGGACTTGGACCCTACGTCAAGACATCAACCAGGAAGGCACGAGGTAGGGGGGCGCGCCTACCCCCCTGGGCGCGCCCTCCACCCTCGTGGGGCCCACGTTGCTCCACCGACGTACTTCTTCCTCCTATATATACCTACGTACCCCCAAACCAACAGAAGCATCCACGAAAACATAATTCCACCGCCGCAACCTTCTGTACCCGTGAGATCCCATCTTGGGGCCTTTTCCGGCGTCCTGCCGGAGGGGGCATTGATCACGGAGGGCTTCTACATCAACACCATAGCCTCTCCGATGATGTGTGAGTAGTTTACCTCAGACCTTTGGGTCCATAGTTATTAGCTAGATGGCTTCTTCTCTCTCTTTGGATCTCAATAAAAAGTTCTCCTCGATCTTCTTGGAGATCTATTCGATGTAATCTTCTTTTGCGGTGTGTTTGTCGAGATCCGATGAATTGTGGGTTTATGATCAAGTTTATCTATGAACAATATTTGAATCTCCTCTGAATTCTTTTATGTATGATTGGTTATCTTTGCAAATCTCTTCGAATTATCAATTTGGTTTGGCCTACTAGATTGATCTTTCTTGCAATGGGAGAAGTGCTTAGCTTTGGGTTCAATCTTGCGGTGCTCGATCCTAGTGATAGAAGGGGAAATGACACATATTGTATTGTTGCCATCGAGGATAAAAAGATGGGGTTTATATCATATTGCATGAGTTTATCCCTCTACATCATGTCATCTTGCTTAAAGCATTACTCTGTTCTTATGAACTTAATACTCTAGATGCATGCTGGATAGAGGTCGATGTGTGGAGTAATAGTAGTAGATGCAGGCAGGAGTCGGTCTACTTGTCACGGACGTGATGCCTATATACATGATCATACCTAGATATTCTCATAACTATGCTCAATTCTGTCAATTTCTCAACAGTAATTTGTTTACCCACCGTAATACTTATGCTCATGAGAGAAGCCACTAGTGAAACCTATGGCCCCTGGGTCTATTTTCCATCATATTAATCTTCCACCACTTAGCTATTTTTATTGCCTTTTATTTTACTTTGCATCTTTATCATAAAAATACCAAAAATATTATCTTATCATATCTATCAGATCTCACTTTCATAAGTGACCGTGAAGGGATTGACAACCCATTTATTGTGTTGGTTGCGAGGATTTTATTTGTTTGTGTAGGTGCGAGGGACTCGTGCGTGGCCTCCTACTGGATTGATACCTTGGTTCTCAAAAACTGAGGGAAATACTTATGCTACTTTACTGCATCACCCTTTCCTCTTCAAGGGAAAACCAACGCAGTGCTCAAGAGGTAGCAAAAGGATTTCTGGCGCCGTTGCCGGGGAGGCTTACGCAAACTCAAGTCAAGATTTGGACTCCCGACAACGAGCCATTTCTGGCGCCGTTGCCGGGGAGTCTACGCAAAAGTCAACATACCAAGTACCCATCACAAACCCTTATCTCCCGCATTACATTATTTGCCATTTGCCTCTCGTTTTCCTCTCCCCCACTTCACCCTTGCCGTTCTATTCGCTCTCTCTTTTCCGTTTGCCTCCCTCTTTCTTTTTCCTCCTCGCACTTTCTGCCGTTATGTCTAAAATTGGGGAAACTATTGTCAATATGGATGATAACCGAGATGCAAACGACTAACAAACTGGATTCGAAGCCACCTGTCGTAATAGTACCTGCGATAACATGGAAAATTCTGATGCTCCTACTGAAGAACCCCCTATCTTGCATACAAAAAAATTCCGAATTGGTAGTGGTAATATTATTGGAAACGGGGTTATTCAAGATTTCTTTACTTATGTTGGTGCTTTGCCTTCTATGGGCAGTTCTATTCTTCATAGAACTAGTAGTCTTGCGGACGCTATTGCCATGCTTGTAGTTGAACTTGAAAGGCAATTTATGCACATGCACCCTTGCATACAAAGGATTTTCCTACAATTTTCTAATATTGAGCATTCTTCTGGTAAGCGTGCCGCTACTATCTTTTTGGCTCATGAGTTCAGATTTATAATAAAAGAGGCCAAAGAAATCTTTGCGCATTATAGGGTGGACGCTGGCCGTCCTCCCATAGAAACTATCCTATTTGATCCAGAGGAAATAATGCGTTTTCAATCTCTAGACTATGTTGCTTTTAATGAGAACCTTAGAAAAAGGTTCCTACCAATGTTCTAGTTGATAGAATTTCTGAACTTAATAATGATTTTTCTATTTGAAATAATGAGCTAGGATATTCTCTCGAGTATAGGCTCACAAAGTTCTGTCAAAAGAATGCTTATAATGATGAATTGGTTGTGCAATACGAAGGGCCGAAGGAGGAACCTATACCTCCTAAAGTTGATCTTGGGGACTTTTGTCCCATTAAATTTAGCCCTTTTGATTACTTTTGCTTGCCTCAAAGAAAACTCGCTGCTGAACGTAGAGAATATGAAATGAGTTTTAATGATCTATCCTATTATTATGGCAATACCTAGATCTACCCTTGCTATTATGCATAGCTAGGAGCGTTAAACGATAGCGCTTGTTGGGAGGCAACCCAATTTTATTTTTAGTTTTTTTTTTGCTTTTTGCTTCTGTTTAGGAATAAATCTTTGATCTAGACTCTGGTTAGGTGTGTTTTTATGTTTTAATTAGTGTTTGTGCCAAGTTAAACCTATAGGATCTTCTTGGATGATAGTTATTTGATCTTGCTGAAAATTCCAGAAACTTTCTGTTCACGAAAATAATTGTTAAAAATCACCAAAACGTGATAAAATATTGATTCCAATTGGTGCTGATCAATAAACAAATTTTCTAGGTCTTCCTATTTTTGATGAATTTTTGGAGTTCCAGAAATTTGCGTTAGTTACAGATTACTACAGACTGTTCTGTTTTTGACAGATTCTGTTTTTCGTGTGTTGTTTGCTTATTTTGATGAATCTATGGCTAGTAAAATAGTTTATAAACCATAGAGAAGTTGTAATACAGTAGGTTTAACACAAATATAAATAAATAATGATTTCATTACAGTACCTTGAAGTGGTGTTTTGTTTTCTTTCGCTAACGGAGCTCACGAGGTTTTCTGTTAAGTTTTGTGTTGTGAAGTTTTCAAGTTTTGGGTAAAAGATTTGATGGATTATGGAACAAGGAATGGCAAGAGCCTAAGCTTGGGGATGCCCATGGCACCCCAAGATAATCTAAGGACACCAAAAAGCCAAAGCTTGGGGATGCCCCGGAAGGCATCCCCTCTTTCGTCTACTTCCATCGGTAACTTTACTTGGAGCTATATTTTTATTCACCACATGATATGTGTTTTGCTTGGAGAGTCTTGTATTATTTGAGTATTTATTTGTTAGTTTGCCACAATCATCCTTGTTGTACACACCTTTTGAGAGAGACACACATGATTCGGAAATTGTTAGAATACTCTATGTGCTTCACTTATATCTTTTAGAGCACGGTGGTGGATTTGTTTTATAGAAACTATTGTTCTCTCATGCTTCACTTAGATTATTTTGAGAGTCCTACAAAACAGCATGGTAATTTGCTTTAATTCTGATAGGCATTCAAGATTAGTAAAAAAATTCTTATGAGTGTGTTGAATACTATGAGAAGTTTGATACTTGATAATTGTTTTGAGATATGGAGATGGTGATATTAGAGTCATGCTAGTTGAGTAGTTTTGAATTTGAGAAATACTTGTGTTAAAGCTTGTGATTCCCTTAGCATGCACGTATGGTGAACCGTTATGTGATGAAGTCGGAGCATGATTTATTTATTGATTGTCTTCCTTATGAGTGGCGGTCGGGGACGAGCGATGGTCTTTTCCTACCAATCTATCCCCCTAGGAGCATGCGCGTAATACTTTGCTTTGATAACTTGTAGATTTTTGCAATAAGTATATGAGTTCTTTATGACTAATGTTGAGTCCATGGATTATACACACTTTCTTCCTTCCACCATTGCTAGCCTCTCTAATACCGCGCACTTTTCGCCGATATCATACACCCACCATATACCTTCCTCAAAACAGGCACCATACCTACCTACCATGGCATTTTCATAGCCATTCCGAGATATATTGCCATGCAACTTACCACTGTTCCGTTTACTATGACACGCTCCATCATTGTCATATTGCTTTGCATGATCATGTAGTTGACATTGTATTTGTGGCAAAGCCACCGTTCATAATTCTTTCATACATGTCACTCTTGATTCATTGCATATCCCGGTATACCGCCGGAGGCATTCACATAGAGTCATATTTTGTTCTAAGTATTGAGTTGTAATTGTTGAGTTGTAAGTAAATAAAAGTGTGATGATCATCATTTTTTAGAGCATTGTCCCAAGTGAGGAAAGGATGATGGAGACTATGATTCCCCCACAAGTCGGGATGAGACTCCGGACTAAATAAAAAAAGGGAGAGGCCATAAAAAAAGGCCCAAATAAAAAAATGATGAGAGAAAAAGAGAGAAGGGACAATGCTACTATCTTTTTACCACACTTGTGCTTCAAAGTAGCACCATGATCTTCATGATAGAGAGTCTCCTATGATATCACTTCATATACTAGTGGGAATTTTTCATTATAGAACTTGGCTTGTATATTCCAATGATGGGCTTCCTCAAAATGCCCTAGGTCTTCGTGAGCAAGCGAGTTGGATGCACACCCACTTAGTTTCTTTTGTTGAGCTTTCATATACTTATAGCTCTAGTGCATCCGTTGCATGGAAATCCCTACTCACTCACATTGATATCTATTAATGGGCATCTCCATAGCCCGTTGATACGCCTAGTTGATGTGAGACTATCTTCTCCTTTTTTGTCTTCTCCACAACCACCATTCTATTCCACATATATTGCTATGTCCATGGCTCACGCTCACGTATTGCGTGAAGATTGAAAAAGTTTGAGAACATCAAAAGTATGAAACAATTGCTTGGCTTGTCATCGGGGTTGTGCATGATTTAAATACTTTGTGTGGTGAAGATAGAGCATAGCCAGACTATATGATTTTGTAGGGATAACTTTCTTTGGCCATGTTATTTTGAGAAGACATAATTGCTTAGTTAGTATGCTTGAAGTATTATTATTTTCATGTCAATATTAAACTTTTGTCTTGAATCTTTCGGATCTGAATATTCATACCACAATTAAGAGAATTACATTGAAATTATGCCAAGTAGCATTCCACATCAAAAATTCTGTTTTTATCATTTACCTACTCGAGGACGAGCAGGAATTAAGCTTGGGGATGCTTGATACGTCTCCAACGTATCTATAATTTTTTATTGTTCCATGCTATATTATATTCTGTTTTGGACATTAATAGGCTTTATTATACACTTTTATATTATTTTTGGGACTAACCTATTAACCGGAGGCCCAGCCCAGAATTGATGTTTTTTGCCTATTTCAGAGTTTCGCAGAAAAAGAATATCAAACGGAGTCCAAACGGAATGAAACCTTCGGGAACGTGATTTTCGGAACGAACGTGATCCAGAGGACTTGGACCCTACGTCAAGACATCACCCAGGAAGGCACGAGGTAGGGGGCGCGCCTACCCCCCCCCCCCCTGGGCGCGCCCTCCACCCTCGTGGGGCCCACGTTGCTCCACCGACGTACTTCTTCCTCCTATATATACCTTTGCAAATCTCTTCGAATTATCAGTTTGGTTTGGCCTACTAGATTGATCTTTCTTGCAATGGGAGAAGTGCTTATCTTTGGGTTCAATCTTGCGGTGCTCGATCCTAGTGACAGAAGGGGAAACGACACGTATTGTATTGTTGCCATCGAGGATAAAAAGCTGGGGTTTATATCATATTGCATGAGTTTATCCCTCTACATCATGTCATCTTGCTTAAAGCATTACTCTGTTCTTATGAACTTAATACTCTAGACGCATGCTAGATAGCGGTCGATGTGTGGAGTAATAGTAGTAGATGCAGGCAGGAGTCGGTCTACTTGTCACGGACGTGATGCCTATATACATGATCATACCTAGATATTCTCATAACTATGCTCAATTCTGTCGATTGCTCAACAGTAATTTGTTTACCCACCGTAACACTTATGCTCATGAGAGAAGCCACTAGTGAAACCTATGTCCCCCGGGTCTATTTTCCATAATATTAATCTTCCAACACTTAGCTATTTTTATTTCCTTTTATTTTACTTTGCATCTTTATCATAAAAATACCAAAAATATTATCTTATCATATCTATTAGATCTCACTTTCGTAAGTGACCGTGAAGGGATTGACAACCCCTTTATTGCGTTGGTTGCGACGATTTTATTTGTTTGTGTAGGTGCGAGGGACTCGTGCGTGGCCTCCTACTAGATTGATACCTTGGTTCTCAAAAACTGAGGGAAATACTTACGCTACTTTACTGCATCACCCTTTCCTCTTCAAGGGAAAACCAACGCAGTGCTCAAGAGGTAGCATGGGCCCAACAGGTAGGTGGCCCACCTATCATACAGCCAAAGGCAGGTGCAGTTAAGGCACCAGAGCTCAGTCCGCGAGGGAGAGGGCGTTGTAGTAATCAAACTTCTCGTTGTTGTACGAGTTGACGCGACACATCAAAGCACTGCACTCGATATATTTCAATAATTTGCGTTTATTGATGTATTTATTACAACGCATGCATGCATGCCGTGACTTTCCTTTTGATACTTGCATGTGTTGATTTAATGCACCTTCCCAAATTTTGACTATAAATTTAACTAACCAAATGTTCATGCATGTCACAAAAAATTACATCATTGAAAACTATGTTCAAATACGAATCAAATGATATAATTTTTGTTAACATGCACTAACATTTTGTCAGTCAAGTCTTTGGTCAAAATTTAGCACCAATTACAAAGGGGCCCAATAAATATTGTACTCTCACATTTTGTTTTGAGGATACTCCCACATAGAACATATAAATAATAATGCATGTTGGGGCAGCCCACGTTTCCGATAATTTTAGGCATGGGCTTGTTCACAAATTTTATGAGGCGATGGTTGTTCATTTAATGGAGGGTCTTATACCAGACTTGAACGATACAAAGTGCGACCTGGCACACCGCAACACCACTTGGGATAAGCGGGTAGCTATCTCAAAAAACAATCAACAACTCAAAAAAAGGCAACCTGGCACGTACACAATTTTAAACGATAGTTTTGATGGAGTGAAAAAGGAAAACTACCCCCACTACGTATATGTAGGCCGGAGCCTCCGCGCTTGCTTGCTAAGGTTGCTCTATTCACACACTCTCATCCTCTCCAGATCTAAACAAGATAGCGGTGGTAACACTGTATTTCTCCCTTCAAAAAACACTGTCTTTCTATCCTCACCGCTGGTTACAGATCCGGACATATCCTCCTCCGCCGGTGAAGGGGAGGAGGGGCAGCGTTTAGGCCGTCGTCAACAGCGAGGGAGGAGACCCACTGCCGGCCGCACCATTATCTCTGGCCGAGCACCGGCACGGGAGGTCCTCCGATCCCTTCGTCGTTGCCCTAGTGTGGGCGGATCCGGCCTCCCGACGACCTTCAGGTATATCTTCCTTCAAAACCGCCCTATCTCTACTTCCACAGCTCGCTACGTCACTGCATGTGCATCATTTTCTACCTCGCAGCCCCTCTCGATCAGATGGTCCAACGTCACTATTTTTTCTATTGTTAGAGAGGTAAAGCTACTTCATGGAGTCGAATCTTGTACTTGGTTCAAAAAAGAAATAAAGTGGGGGTGGGGGAATTTAGTATGTACATCGGACTTGGTACAAACAGGAAGGAAAGGGGGTGAAAGTAGTACAGACTGGTCATCCAACCGGTCTCTTGGTCGAAAAGGGAAATATAGGGGAAACGTTGTACACAGTGGTATGAACAGGACTAGATTTGCTATCCACACATAGGAGTAGGTGGCTAGAGTGAACAAAAATGGGACCAACCCAGATATGTTTCTTGGATGTTTGTTCCTTGGGGCAACAAACTATGAATCACCACTTTATGCCTCGGTTTAGGTACATGGTGCTGGACTGCTGGTGCACCCACTGTCCCATGCCCTTATACCAAATATTTAGTTGTTCTTAATCTAATGCCCCTGGTAAAATGAAGCCATGCCACTGTTATAAGCCATGACAAGTTTAGCCAAATGTTTTTGCCTGTAATTGTTTGAGACTCTGAGTGTTTCCTCTGTAGCTTTTTGTGCAAACAGGGATATCCATTTCACCTGGTTGCTGTTGTGACCTTTTGGTGCACTGCACAAAACACTTCTTAAAAGAAGTGACTTTTGTGTTGTTTAACTGGAATGTCAGAATGGAACAGTTGGTTCATTTCGGTGGAACTGCACAAAGGGAGATCTGCGTTCCAATCCTCATCATCCATATTGGCACCATAACCTTCCTTTAGGTAAGAATGATATTTAATGCATGTGTTCATCTCTATTTTGCGACTGCTATGAGAAAATAATGCTATTGTTTACTAGTACACTTGTACTCCCTCACTGACAAAACCAATTCTGAAATAGAAGGCCAATCATGTACTTGGTTTCACCAACTGGTGAGGAGAAAGAGAAACAGAGCATGGAGAGGAAGAAGAAGAATAAACAGTGACAAGGTGATCTTGCTGAAGCCCGAGGCCTCAGTCGAGGCCATTCAAGGGCTCTGGCAACGTCTACCTTACATGTGAGACGATCCTCCAGGGATCCCTTCCACTTCTGCTGTCTCTCCTGCAAGGTCACTTAATTAATTAGGAGTACTTAAGTACCACTAATTTATTGCTGCCTAATTTTCTTGTCGGAGTTAAACAAATCTTTAGTAGCACCCTATGTTGAATCATGTACGTGTGTATGTTTGTCTGGGGAGGTGAATCATGTGGTGGAGCAGGGAGGGAATCTTGGTAGTGTCATGACATAATAGTGTTATTGTTTTGCATGTCAATTTATTGCCATTGGTTTAATGAGGCAATGTTTTGCGTATTTTCCATCATGAACTTGATGCTACTGTTAGATTAATATGCTAATGTCTTTCTATCCTTTCTCACTAAGCTAATGAAGGTTTCACCTTCTTCCTACTTGTGCAAACAGGGATCATGTTGTGCCAATCATACATTTTAGTGGAACTACACAAGACAATACAATGAATTGTATCCCAGCCAGTGCTTTAACTCTGCTGGAAGTTCTTGATAATCTTTCGATATAATCTCAGCACTGGTAAACAAGAGTGATTTCAACCATACATTTGAAGTGCACAAAAATATATACTATTGAGTGATTCCAGTGAGTGCTTTATCATCTCTTCTGGGACTACATGAATAAGCTTTTTTGCTCAGGTTGGTACCGGCCTAAGGCCTTCATTCATATTAGTTTGTTGTCATCTCTATTTGTATCGTGCTACTGTCATGAGAAACTCCTTTATCTTTTCACGTTAAAGTTTTGCAAACTATGATACATGGCAATGCTTTGAGTGTTGAGCTAATTGGCACTGATTAAATAAACTAATACCTCTCTTTAAGCAAGACTACGATGTTGCTAACTTTACCCATTAAGATAATGAGGGTGCTTCTAATTGTTAGTGTATGTTTCATGAACTAGTCCCACTATTACAGTAATCTCACTCTCTCAATATATGTGCCAATAGGGATGCTCGATTTTGGTGGAACTGCACAAAAATTTAGGGTGCTTCATTGCCTCGACAGCTTCCTTCCTTTCCTGTCAGTCGCTAATCTGGGCTTGCTTCCTTCCTTTGCTGTCAGTCGCTTCGCTTATCTCCGCTTCCAGTCAAAGGAAATAGTAATTGATATGCTACCTCACACAGGTTGGTACTGGTCTTTATCCTGATTATTGTACTTGTCATATGTATTGTAATTTGGTATTGTGCTACTGTTTGCCGATTTCATAAAGGAGTAACTTGGAGCCTGAACTCACGGGCAAATCATTACATTGGGTGATTTCAGTAGAACTGCACAAAAAGATCATACGGACAGATACTTATGCTGCTGCTATGTACTCCAAAGTTCACTCAGACAAGCATCGATGTTGACAAGAAGAAGTGCCTATATTCATTCGAGTATCAACCGGCGTCAACCAATTGTCAAACTCCAAGTATTAGGAGAGTGAACGCCAAAAATATTGCTTGGCGCATAGCCCAGAAAAACGTAGTCCAGTCTTTGGTCCCAACTTGTGCCTTTTGGTTATCGGCACATATGGTAGCGAACTGTATGGCATGGAGTCTAAAGATTCCAGACAAGTTGGTTGACGCGTATATTCATCTAGCACTTAATCAGTCTGCACACCAGGGATGCTCCATTTCAGTTGAACTGCACAAAAATTTTGGGTGGTTCATTTTCTCAACCGCCTCCTTTCTTGTCTGCAATGTAGAATTTTGGCGAGCTACAGGACCAAGATGATCCAGTAAACTAGTTGGATGAAAGTAGGGACCAAGTTGCTCAAACCTCCCTCGGCACGAGGCTACTATTTGAGGATAAACCTACAAGCAAAGTTCGGATTGTCTGTGCTGCCTGTTATGTACTCGAAAGTTTACTCGTACAAGCATTAATTTTAGCAAGAAGTACCTCCGACTGAACACCATTAACTAGTCTGTACCTTAGGTAATTAAAGTTCGTCCATGGATGATATTGGCTGTGATCTCAATCATTTGGATGCATAAACATACTGAACATGTGTATATCTGAATCTTTTTGTGAATTATCTATGAATATTGTCGTGTGATCTATCAATCATTTGAATGCATAGACATGCTGAACTTGTGTATATATGAATCTTTTGAGTTGTTGATTGTGAATGTTGGCTATGAATATGAACGTGTCCTGTGAACCTGAGTTTGATACGAATGTTTACCTTTTCTGTTGTACTTGTGTGTGAACTTGTTAGTATGTATACTGTGGGATTTTTGACGTGTGGGTGTCAACGACACACCTTCTTCCCAAGGAGAATTGCACCTGCTTTGTTAGGGTAGCAACGGCGCATCAGCTCTTTTTAATATTTTTGCTCTGTCTTCCCCCCTCCCCCGCTCAACCCCTGCCGTAATGTTTTCGGCCTCAAAACAAACATAGTATTGCGTTGTTTTTGGGGCTTGATGAAAAATCGAGAGCCGGTTTCTGTAGGTTGGCCTGCCCAGCAAATGAGCTGCTGGTCCACCACGGACTGGGAGGCTAAAAATATAAGTTGTATGGTGCAGAGGCAAGTAAAAAAACGCCATCGAGAGCCATCCACTGTAGAAAAAAAACTGCGTCTGATGTGCTTCTTCAGTCGCGCCGCCGGCCCCCTCTTTAATCTAGTTCGCTCGGGGATCTAGCTGGTATCATTTTTTTTCCAGAGGGCGAACAAGTATCAGCTAGGCTTAGGTTTTGTTTTTTAACATGCGTAGCCCACGACATATGGAGACAGTGGTTTCAACTTGTTTTTTGAGGTCCATACCGGCCTATGGGCCTCCCAGCGTAGGTTTTAATTTTTCTTAAAGATCGGCAGCCCAATGTATTTTTTAATAAAACGCAGGTCTCTATTCTATTTATCTATATATAAGAATAATAATGTTGTGTCCAATTTATGTTTTCCCTTCTAACCACATCATATATATTTATATTATTACTAATATCGTATATTTTATAGAGACTCATATATACATTATAAAAACATCCCACGTGTTATTAACTTATAAAAGTAAATGTTTGACAGAAGTTGGCAAGGAAAATCCTGGTTATTTTTGACTCACAGGCAAGGAAAATCCTGGTGATTGCGTACAAAAGCTTGCGAAGATTTTAAGGACCAATGTAATAATAACGCGTTCATTTTTATTTTGACCAATAACTCGCTAATTTGTTAATTTTATATAATAAAAATGTGTCGCTCCGGTTTATTTTTTGATATTAATTGCTCCTTCTAACCTAACATTATATATAGAACGAGCCCAGGTAATTCGTGTATTTCAAGAAAGTGCAAATGGGCTGGGATTTCTTACAAAATATTAAATGGGCCGCATTGACGTAAAATTATTTATTCACCCAGCCCAGCAAATGAACTGTACATTCTAGAAAAGATGGGTTAAATATATGACACATTTTTGCAGGCTGACATGTGGGCCAATAGGTCGAAGCTTACGGAGGGCGTTGTCAACTTGGTCAAAAAATGATTATGACATCCACATCCATTGGATTTATATCCAACGGCTGGCATGCACCTATAATCTCTCGTCTTCTTCCTCCAGTGTCGCCGGGACCGCCTGGTCCGGCCTCCGGCGGCTAGGGGCTCTGCTTAGCACGCATCGCTGCGAAGTGCTACCCCACCGCCGGCCAGGCTATCCCTCCACCCCTCCACACCTCCTGTTATTCTCCACCGACTACAGCCCCACGCCGCACCAGAACCAGTTATAACCCTTGTACTCCTCTCAATCTACAACTCCACTGCCGTGTCTTCCCATCTCCGGGTCGTTCCCGTCCGGGGCCTCGCCGTCGTCCATTGCCTCGCTGCGCTCGGCACGGCATGGTCAACAAATGAGAGCCATCGGAAGAGGACTATACGTGGAGAGCCTGACGGCTGGGACCCACGAGGTCCATGGTCGCACGCAAGGAAAGTTCCTCCTTATTAAGCTGAAAAAAATATTTCCTCCCCCTGACAGCTGGGACCCACCGGTTGTATCTTCGCACGGAAGGAAGTGCCTCCTTGTTATGCAAAAAACTATTCCTCCCGTTGACAGCTAGGACCCGTCAGATTTGGTGGCTGACTTGTGGGCCTACTAAGCGAACGTGTACGCAGGGCTTTGTCAACTTAATCAACAAATGATTCTAGCAGCCGGACCATTGGATGTTAATCCAACAGCCATGCTCCTTCTTCAACCTCTGTTCTTGCTCCTCTCTCCGGTGGGCGGCACCACAGCAGTGCTGCCGCGCACCCGAACTAGTCAAGTTTCCCACTCCTCTCCATCTGCAACTCCACTGCCGTGTCTTCCCCATCTCCGGGTCGTTCCAGTCTGGGGCCTCGCCATCGTCCACCAGCCTTGGTGCACTCGGCACGGTGTGGTCAACGTGGTCAACAAACGAGAGTCATCGGAAGATGACTGTGTGTGAGAGGCTGACAGTGGGGACGCACCACGCCCATGGACGCATGCATGCAACTGCATCCTTTTTACCCTGAAAAATAATGTTTTCTTCCCCTGACTGCTGGGACCCACCAGCTACATCTTCACACGCAAGGAAGTGCGTCCTTATTACGAGCAAAAAAAATACCCCCCTGACAGCTGGGACCCAGCAGCTATATCTTCGCACGCAAGGAAGTGCGTCCTTATCCTCCCTGACAGCTGGGACCCATTCGGTCGAAGCGTACGTACCGTTGTCTGTCTTGTCGGAACGTGTACGTACATACTGGTCGATCGGTCGCTCTGCAACGATGAACCGTGGCCGAGTAAGTAGCGGCACATGTCATAGTAGAACCCCCCACGTAGCAGTTCAGGCTGTCCCGTCTAAACCGTGTACACGTACATACAGCCACACGCCAAAAAATATGGCCACCTACATACATACGGGCGGGGTCTCAAACGCCTACTCGCGCATACGTACGGCCAGGTCTCGTGTACATGGCTGGGTCGGAACGGAGAAACTACGTCGTCGTGTTCATCGAGAGGCAACGGAATGCGTCGTATTCATCGGGAGGCAACGGAATACGTCGTGTTCACTGGGAGTCAACCGGCTTGGACGGAACAGCCGATCGAAACAAGGCCTGGCGTACCGCAGAACAGAGGAAACGGCCTTGTGTTCGACCGGCCATGGTCGAAACGGGATCCTGTTCATCGGGAGGGGTCCGGCGTACCGCAAAACGGAGGAAACGGACTTCTCTTGGACCTCCTACGGTCGAAACGGGGTCCTGTTGATCAGGAGGGGTGTGGCGTACCGCAAAACGGAGAAAACGGACTTGTGTTGGAGCGCTATGGTCGAAACGGGGTCCTGTTCATCGGGACGGGTGTGGCGTACCGTAAAACGGAACTCCACAGGATACTGTTCATCTCCACCATCGACTGCCTCCACGGGCTACTATTCATCCACCGTCGACCTCCAGCCTCCACCTGTGACTGTTCATCCACGGGCTCCTGTTCATCCAGCCTCCACCGCTCCTCCACTGGCTACTGTTCAACCAGCCCTCTCCACGGGGTCCTGTTCAACCACCCCTCCACGGGCTACTGTTCATCCAGCCCTCCACCAGCTACTGTTCAACCAGCCCTCCACGGGGTCCTGTTCATCCAGCCCTCCAGGGGGTCCTGTTCATCCACCCCCAACCGGCTCGGTCGGGGTCCTGTTCATCCAGCGGCAACGACCTCTACTACCACGGGGTCATGTTCATCCCCCCACCGAGAACTGTTCATCCAAACCCCCAACAATCATCAAGAGGCAGCATCGATCGGCTTCAGTTAGCAGCAGTAGCAAAGGAATCACTCAGGTTCAGTTAACAACAAGGGATCGATCGGGGTTTAGTAACGTAGCTAGTGCAATCGTTCGGGTTCAGTTAGAGCCCAAGGCCTCGCTCGGGTTCAGTTAGAGCGCAACGCCTCGCACACACGCGCGTATGTATACGAGAGAAACGCGCAAACCTCCATGCATCGCTCGGCCCCGACCACCCACCGTAACCGGGAACTCCCCGATATTTTCCTCGCCCTCGCTTATACCACAGTTTTTTCCGTCATGGACAGCCCAAAGAATGTCATGCAGCTGCGTCTCCGGCCCGCCCAGGACGAAAAGCCCATTTTCTGTCATGATTTTTTGTCATGGAAGTAGGAGCCCACCACATCTATGATGATACCGGGTTTTGTCACAATTATCGTCATAGAAGTGTCATAAGCATGACAGAAAAAATTTCGTTCGGCCCAATGTCACGGATGTGTCTTTTTTTTGTAGTGCAAGGCATGAGCGTTTGACTAATCCTTAATATTTCTCTTATGATGATGATCATATGTCTTGGATCTATATTTGTACCCTTGCATGTCATCTAACCCTTGTAGGTACTTGATGAATCCAAATCTATGAGATTGCAACTCACTCACATCTTGGACAATCTCTACATCACCAAGTCTCTATGATATGGTGGTTGAAGACAAGGAAGCATAAAACCTTTCAACATATCCTTTGACAATTACTTTATATCAAATTTCATTTGGTATCAAATTTCATGATTGTCACTTTGGATACACAAGTGCTCTTCCTTGCAAATCTAACCCATGTAGGTAGATGAACTCAAACTACAAGTGGTGCTCCCAACTCTTGATGAGCTACATCAACCTTGAGCATCCCACACAAGTTCAACTACATGATCAAGATGAACACCACCACAAGGTATGTTATTCCATCTTAGAGAAGCTTACCCCAAGACATGGGTCAAAGCAGCTCAACAAGATGTGAATACATCAAAATGCTTAAACGAAAAATGGCAACCCCATTTTGAGCTTAAATGATGAGTATGACCTATGATCAAGTGTCTTCACTTGACTCCTAAGTCAATATACTCAAACATAGGTGACTCAGTCACCGACCAATTCTGGATGAAATTCTCTAGTGTTTCTCTGTGTTCTTGCATTTATCTCTTGCATGTTTGTTCCCCTTTAAAAAAAACTTCATCTAGATTTCTTTTCTTTTCTCTATTATGTTCTGCATTCCCTGCATTTAATCCATTGCAAATCCTTCAGTTAATTCCCTGCAAATCTTTGTGAGATCTTATTTGTCTAGTGAGCTGAGATGACAAAATATTTCCTTTGTATTGAACTCGGTCTCACCAATTTCTGCCTTTCGGCTAGACTGAACTGCAATGCTACATTGAAGATTGTTCATCGATCCAACCGACAAGGACAAACCCGGTCTGACTGATATGCATCATCTCTGACACTACCAACTCGGTGTCACCGATGAAAATGAATCGGCCTAACCGATTTCACTACTAAGAAAACATTTTGCCATTTGCATCCTGCATATCTGTTCCGGCTCCACTCGATGATTCTTGTCCTCTGCCAACATCTTAAATTACAAGTTGCTTTGAATGTGACTCAAGGACCGAACCTACTTGAATCATGCTCCAGAAGATCCCTTCCTGGAAATTGATGTCAAAGGGAGAGAGATCACATCAAAACTTATCACATAAGGTAGAAAGCATGCCTTAAGCTTCTCCAGATGCTTATTATCCATAGAGGAGAGAAGTCACATGTCTTCAAGAGGGGAAAGACATCTTAGTATGTGTTATGATGGTTTTGCCTTGATTTTCTATTCCCTATCTTCTCCCATTATCAAATATCAGATTCAGGGGGAGAAAGGCACTTAAAGGAAGAAAATCTTTGGAATTCATTGAATATCTTTATCCCTTGGGGACATGTCAATATCCAAACAAAGTACTAAGTACTCACTCACTACATGTCATCCCAATCTTGGTACTTTTGTGGTTTTCTAAATTTGCTTTGTTTAGTAGGTGCTCTTGTGTTATCTAACCCTGTTTTCTCAAGTTCACCACCTCCAAAGCCAGCTCTAGACCATAAGGTAAGTATATGCATCACATCCATGTGCATGATGATTTCTTGTTGTTGTACATGTTGTTTGCAAGAAGGACTCATGAACATGGAGGTACATTTCCTATATTTAACATCATTTGCTCTGATGCATATAACCACGATACATGTAACTCATTGCTTGCTCTGACATGCTTATGCATTCACATACTCTTATAATCTATCTTCACATGATTGCATACATGTAGGGGGAGCATATGCATGTTACATGTCTTTCCAAAGCTTTACTTGTTATTCTTCATATCTTTATCTAAACCTTTGATGTATGTTGTCATCAATTACCAAAAAGGGGAGATTGAAAGCACAAGTGCTTCCTGGCTGATTTTGGTAATTAATATCAACATATCTCTTGTTGGACTAATATTTTTATCTAGTATATTTTAGAAAGTTCAACAAAGGCGTGGCATGGACAAGAGGATGTGGAACCCCTTCAAGATGCTAAGGACAGAAGATTGGCAAAAGCTCAAGATTCTTCATTTCTACTTTTAGTGATCCAAGATCACGTTGAGTCCATAGGAAAAGCTAGTACTATTAAAAGGGGATGAGGTGTTGCTTAATGGTCTACTTGCTCAAAGTGCTTAGTGATATGCTCCAAAGCCCTCAACCACTTTTTCATTTCCATATTTTTCCTAAACCTAAAATCAAACTCGACCCCACCGATTTGACCTATCCGGTGCCACCGAGTTCATTTGACATAGCCACTGCTAGAAACCCTAATCAGTTTGGTCTCACCGATGGGATCTCGGTCTCACCAAGATGGGCTTGCAAACTCTCTGTTGCATGTTGCAATCATTTTGGTCCCACCGAGATATGCAATCAGTCCCACCGAGTTTGCTTGACCAACTCTCTGTTTGCTTATTACCAAAATCGGTCTCACCGAGTTTGTGTAATCGGTCAAACCGAGTTTAGGTTTTACCCTAACACTAGTATATCGGTCCCACCGAGTTGGTCATATCGGTCCCACCAAAAAGCCTAACGTTCACATTTTGAACCGGGTCGGTCTCGCCGAGTTTCACTATTTGGTCCCACCGAGTTTGGCAAATTGTGTGTAACGGTTAGATTTTGTGTAGAGGCTATAAATACCCCTCCACCCCCTTCTCCATTTGAGAGAGAGCTATCAGAACGTGCCTACACTTCCACTACTCATTTTTTGAGAGAGAAGCACTTACTCATGTGTTGAGACCAAGACATTCCAATCCAACCACAAGAATCTTGATCTCTAGCCTTCCCCAAGTTGCTTTCCACTCAAATCATCTTTCTACCATATCCAAATCTATGAGAGAGAGTTGAGTGTTGGGGAGACTATCATTTGAAGCACAAGATCAAGGAGTTCATCATCAACACACCATCTATTATCTTTTGGAGAGTGGTGTCTCCTAGATTGGTTAGGTGTCACTTGGGAGACTCCGTCAAGATTGTGGAGTTGAACCAAGAAGTTTGTAAGGGCAAGGAGATCGCCTACTTCGTGGAGATCTACCCGAGTGAGGCAAGTCCTTTGTGGGCGACGGCCATGGTGGGATAGACAAGGTGCTTCTTCGTGGACCCTTCGTGGGTGGAGCCCTCCATGGACTCGCACAACCGTTACCCTTCGTGGGTTGAAGTCTCCATCAACGTGGATGTACGATAGCACCACCTATCGGAACCACGCCAAAAATCTCCGTGTCTCCAATTACGTTTGCACACTCCAATCCCATCCCTTTACTTTCTTGCAACTTGCATGCTTTATTTTCCGCTGCTCATATACTCTTGACATGCTTGCTTGTTGTGAATGTTTAAACTTGTGCTAAAACTCCACCTTAACTTGAAAAAATTAAAAACTTCTACTTTTCTTTGTTGAGGGTCTAATCACCCCCCTCTAGACACCTCTTCCCGATCCTTTCACTATTGGTCCTCCTCGTCGCCGTAGGAGATGACGATCTCTGCCCGCGTCGAGTCGCCGCCAGCCGGTGAGGACAGACGGTCCCGGAGTTTGAGGGCGGCGTCACGATCCGCCAGATCCCACCCTGGAACCACCTGCCGGCACCGACGCCCAGGACTTGCCCATCGCCGGAGATGTGGATGGAGATGGGCGGGGATGGGAGGAGGAGGATGCGATGTGGACGACGCCGGAGCGCGGCTTAAATAGCCGCGGCCAGGCCATGCGAAGGGCCGGTCAGCCGGTTCAATGCGGCGTAGCGGCTGGAGTTGGTTCCTTGGGAACCTGCGTCTGCATTGAAGTGGCGGTTGTCGAGAGGTCGTGTCGGTCAGCGCCGCCCTCCCTCCCTCCGGTCACATCGCGGCATCAATGCCGGCCTCCGTGTGCTCTGTGCTGGCATGAATGCGACGCGGTAAGCGGCGCGTGCATCGGAAGGAAAGCCTGGGAGGGGGCGGGTGACGTGTTTTTGATTGATCAAAACAGTCAGAATCGATCATAAGATCGGTCCGGACTTTCGTAAACCTCTCCACGTGAAAGAAATCATGTTCGAACCGTGTTGAATGATTTTCATGAGCCGGACGGTTGCGGATAAGGATCGGCGTTGGAGATGTGCTAAAAGATTTTAGGAGAATTTGAGCAGACAAATCCTAGGGGCAGAGTGAGGTCTCCTCCTACACGGGTTGTAGTGTAGCCCGCTCGTCCCCACACCGCGGCGGTGCCCAGAGCACGCACGCTCTGTCCCCGCCCCTCTCGTTCTCGCCCCTCGGTGGAAGTGGAATGCAGCTCAACGCTCGTACGCCCGGCACTCTGCTCTGCTCCCCCGTCCTATTCCCTTGTCTCGCTCACCGTTCATCAAACGACGCACCGCGCGGCCCAGGCCTCAACGACAGCATGCTTGCTTGACAGGAGGAGGACCAAATTTCCAATTTCCACACCATCGTGGAGAGGATCCTAGGTGTGCTATACGGAACGCAATCGGGGTCGCCGCCCGTGTGTTTATCTGTAATCAAGGGCGGGGCAGGTGGCGCCCCGTGAGCAGGGCGAGTTAAAAGCCCATTTACTCCACTTAGCCAGGCGACGGTGGTGGTACGTGTCAAAGGCCATTGGGCAAGTGCAGACCATTTACGCCCTTGCCAGGAGCCAACCTGGCCACCACCCATCACTTCCACTTCCACAGCGCAAGCCTGTAAAGTGTTTAAACCCTTGGCCCCCGCTCTATTTAACCATCACACAGGCTGACTCCGGCACTGCATCGCCGCCCAACCCAAAGACACCACACAGCTCAAGAAAGCTCTTCAGACTCCAGAGGAAGGAGCCATGGCGCTCGGCAAGCTTGCCGTGGCCGCGCTGGTGGCGGCCCTCCTCCTGCTCAGCACCATCAAGGTGAGTTAAGGGGACCTTCTGTCTAACTACTCAATGCGACAGTGCATGATAGTACGTATGATACTCCAACTCACAATGCTGATTTTCTCCTCTGGGTGACCGATAGGCTGCCGACTCTCCTGCTCCGGCTGCCGCTCCGCTCGGGCCTCCTCCCCACAACATCGTAGACCCCTCTAAAGGTATCAAATCTGCCCTATGATAGATAGGAGTATTTCAGATGAGAGGAAATGCGCCCATTCATTCCATGGCGTGTGAATGTGTGATGTATGCAGACTGCGGGTGGGCGTGCAACCTGCGGTGCAGCGCCAACTCGCGGCCGAAGCTGTGCAGCCGGGCGTGCCTCAAGTGCTGCAGCGTGTGCCGCTGCGTGCCGGCGGGCACGGCCGGCAACAAGGAGACCTGCGGCAAGTGCTACACCGACTGGACCACGCACGGCAACAAGACCAAGTGCCCCTGAGCCCTGACTGCCTCCTCATGTCTTCGCCTCGCGCGCCTAAATATCTTAGTAGAGTAGCTGAGCTTTGCTCATGGTTGTCGTTAGCGTTACCGGTGACCTTCGTGATTTCGTCTTGGTGTGGAAGGAACGGTGTTGACTAGCTGTAGCTGGTGGACCTGGTGTGTGTTCTTGTGTAAAAAGTAAGTATGTATTGTCCCGTAGGTGGGCATATTTCTCTTGTAATAAAGCCCATCCGGAGGTTTATGTGGTGAATGCATGGTTCTCTTGCTAGCCGTATACGTCAGCTTTGTTTGAGATGAAAGTTGGCGCCTCGTGCGCCTCCCTCGTCCCTCGTTCAAAAAAAAAGGAGAGTTCTTATCCATCGCAGTCCATGCCATGCCATGAACCATCTGCTCTGTCTGCCACTCTTTACTCCGTCTGTCGCATGCGCTGTCGTGTTGCAAGGGCCGCATATATGCTTCACTTCTTGGTTGTGCATGCAAGCGGGCATCGGTACTGCCTCGAGCTAAAAGACGCGTACTACCATAGAGAAGATATGGTATGTGATCATAGCACGCACGGGTGCATGGTACCGCGTACGTGACAGTAACACCACCAACCTCCACCGAGTTGTGTCCCCAGGGGGCCGGAGCTGAGGCCAAGATTGCGCATACTCTTTTTTTTCCTTTTTTGCAAGATTGCGCATACTATGTACTATTAAAGAAAAGAAAAGAAGACATTGTAGCCATGGGACTGAGCTGAGGTGGTTCTTTTTCTTGAAACAAGGCAAAAGGCATCGCCATTTTTATTGAATAAGAAGAAGATTTTTAGAGTCTAGGCCATCGGCCAAATTACAAGCCTCACCCT
Organism: Aegilops tauschii subsp. strangulata; assembly: GCF_002575655.3. Lineage (NCBI taxonomy): Eukaryota > Viridiplantae > Streptophyta > Magnoliopsida > Poales > Poaceae > Aegilops > Aegilops tauschii. The sequence continues at coordinate 424,531,625 of NC_053036.3, read as the reverse complement.
CGCGGCATAATATTACACAAATATTTCGCCCAGACGAGGCACCACAAAGAAGCTTCCTCTTTAATTCGAGCAACAAGAACACCCACACGAGTTGCATTGTTACGGAATACACATGCATTTCTCTTTTTCCATATTTCCTACGAAATCAGTAGCATCAGAGAAACCATTGCCCTTCGGGGCCGAGACATCCCCGAAGCATTGACACTCCACTGCTCCCTGACGAAAGCCAATCCTCTCCAATCCGCCGGATGTACATCGTTCAAATCAAACCAAGACTTAATCATTCCCCACACACGGATGGTGTAGCGACATTGAAAAAGAAGGTGTGTCGCCAACTACGGGGGTCTGCTAGCCAAGAGGGCAAACGTTGCAATTTGGCCATCCTCTCCGCTGAAGCTTGCCAGCCGCCCAAACTCTATTGTTGATGACCAACCAAGCAAAAAATTGCATTCGGGAGAGCCCGGTTCTTCGACACTAATAGGGCATGTTCGAGTCCACAAGTCCAATAAATTGAGCACTATAAGCCGCCGCCGCCGAATATTGGCCATCATTGGTGAGCTTCCAAGTAATTGAATCGACCTCCTCAGGGTTGAGGTTGACGAGCCCCAAAGGTTGACGAACTCGGATATATGGCCCACGGTGAGATTTCCACCAATATCCACATTGGAAACCCAGAAATTATTTTGCAAGGCCTTCTTCATGGAGCAGATTTTTCTTGTACAAAGGTCAAAGATCTTCAGCGCAATATCTTTAGGTCTCATGCCATCCAGCCAGGCAAAGTTCCAAAACGAGGCTTAGAGACCATCTCCAACGACAACCTTGGTGGCAGCGGCGAAAATATCATTGTCTTTATCCCCACAAGGGTTCCCAAGGTTGACCCAAGGCTTGGCCGGATCCGTCCAAGCAGCCCACAACCAATGGAGGTGAATGGCAGCAACAAAATTTTCCAAATTGATCTGGCATTTTCCACCCGTGACCCTGTCGCAACCCGCCCAAAGGTATGCACGCTGAATGGAGTCGATCTTCTTCATGACCTCAGCAGGGAGGTTTAGTGCTGTCATTGAAAAGGTTCATTGGTTTTGAAAAAAAAAACATCAATTTGAAAACAAGATCCTTTGATTTGAAATTTTTCATTGATTTAAAAAAAAGTTCTTTGAATTTGAAAAATGTTCATTGTATTTGAAAAAAGTTCATCGGTTTTGAAAAAAATCATAAACTAAAAAATCGCGCATTTAAGAAAAAGGAAAAGGAGTAGAAAAAAGAAAAAGAACAAAATGAACTGACAAACAAATAAAAGAAAAACCGAAGAAACAGTGCACAAGAGGGTTAGTGGCCTGGTGGTTGTCACGCATCCTTTTGAACAATCGGTTGCGAGTTCTATCCCGTGCCTAGCACCTATTTTTGAAAAATTAACAGAACAGGCAGGCGAAGAAGAAAAAGAACAAAATAGGCACGAGCACAACTAACGCGCCTCTAGGAATCGCCTATCCGACTCCACGAGGTGCACAGCCACCATGTACCTAGGGTAGTAGCTGGTGCAAGCCCAAATACTACCGGTTTTGTTTTTCTTTTCTATGTTATTCTGCTAGGTTTTCTAGCCGCTTTGTGTTCAGTTTTTTTCTTCGTTCTTTCTTATTATTTCTTATTTTTATTTCTATTGTCTCCTTTTTTGATTTATTGTTTTCGAACAAGTTTCAAATTCGTTTTTTTTCAAATGCATGAACTTTTATGTTGTGATTTATTTTCTCACATTCCCATTTGCTTCTAAAATTTGTGAACTTTGAACTTCATATCTGCGAATGTTTTCCAAAATCAAGATTTTTTCTCAAATTTGAGCACTTTTTCCATTTTTCCTTTTAATAAAGATTTTGATGTTGCAGCTTTTTAAAAAGAAAATGGGAATGTGAGAAAGCAAATCACAACATAAAAGTTCATACATTTGAATTAACAGAACAGGCAGGCGAAGAAGAAAAAGAACAAAACAGGCACGAGCCCAACTAACGCGCCTCTAGGAATCGCCTATCTGACTCCGCACACCCACCATGTACCTAGGGGTAGTAGCTGGTGCAGGCCCATATACTTCCGGTTTTGTTTTTCTTTTCTATGTTATTCTTCTAGGTTTTCTATCCGTTTTGTGTTAAGTTTTTTCTTCGTTCTTTCTTCTTATTTATTATTTTTATTTTCTCTATTGTCTCCTTTTTCGATTTATTGTTGAACAAGTTTCAAATTCGTTGTTTTTTTTCAAATGCATGAACTCTTATGTTGTGATTTGTTTTCTCACATTCCCATTTTCTTTTCAAATTTGTGAACTTTTTCACAAATTTGTGAACTTCATATCCGCGAATGTTTTCAATAATCAAGAATTTTTCTCAAATTTGAGCACCTTTTCCATTTTTCCTTTTTATAAAGATTTTGATGTTGCAGCTTTTTTTAAAAGACAATGGGAATGTGAGAAAACAAATCACAAAAAAAAAGTTCATACATTTGAATTAACGGAACAGGCAGGCGAATAAGAAAAAGAACAAAACAGGCACGAGTCCAACTAACGCACCTCTAGGAATCGCCTATCTGACTCCACGAGGCGCACATCCACCGTGTACCTAGGGGTAGTAACTGGTGCAATCCATTTACTTCTGGTTTTGTTTTTCTTTTCTATGTTTTTCTGCTAGGTTTTCTAGTCGTTTTGTGTTCAGTTTTTTCTTCGTTCTTCGTTCTTTCTTCTTATTTATTATTTTTATTTTCTCCTTTTTCGTTTTTATTGTTTTTGAACAAGTTTAAAATTCGTTGGTTTTTTTTCACATGCATGAACTTTTATGTTGTGATTTGTTTTCTCACATTCCCATTGTCTTTTCAAATTTGTGAACTTTTCAAAGTTCATGAACTTTTTCGCAAATTTGTGAACTTCTTATCCGTGAATGTTTTCCAAATCAAGATTTTTTCTCAAATTTTTGCACCTTTTCCATTTTACTCTATAATAAAGTTTTTGATGTTGCGGTTTTTTCTAAAAAGAATTGTGAACCTTTACAAATTTACCTTTATTAAATTTTATGATTATTTTTCAAAAGTCATTTGTTAGACAGTGAACTGGTCAACCAACCAACCAGCGAGATGGGAACAAGTGAGGTGCGAAAAGGAGCGACAGCTTCGTGTTTGCTGGGACACGCCGCCACGCATTGCGTGCAGGCACCAAGAGTGCTAACTAGCGTAAGAGCGCTGAATAGCTGTTCTCTTCGACGCTTGTCAAGCAAAGCACCATCATCTGTCCCTGTGCACAGCTATTAGGCCAGCCCAACTAAGACTTCCTAAATGAACCCCATCCAATTTTGGGAAAGTTATGAAACCAATTTTTTTTGCCATTATACTTTTATTTTTTTATTTATTCGTATTTTTTGTTCACTTTGTTTTTATTTATTCGAAATTTGGGAACATTTATTTAATTTGGAAACATTTCTATAACCCTTGAAAAACTATTGAAAATTTAGAAAATTTTCTAAATTCAGGAAAATTTTAAAATTGCTAACATTTTTTAATCAATGTTTATTTTTCTAAAATTCGATTTTTTTGAAAAATATCCTTTTTCAATTGTTGATATTTATGAATTAGTGAGTTTTTAATCGTTTTTTTGGAAATTCGTGAACATTGTTTGAGTGCACAATATATTTTGAATCCTTGAACAAGTTGTGAAATTTGGAATAATTTTTAGATTGTAAGCATTTTTGGAAATTCATGAATATTATTTTGAATTGGAAAATATTTTTTAAATTCATTTTTATAATCGTGAACATGTTTTGAAATTCCTAAACATTCTGCAAACATTTTTTGAAATCTGCATTGAATTTTTAAAATACATGAATATTTCTTAAATTTTGGAATATTCTTGGAGTCCCAATTTTTTTCGAATTTATGAACATTTAAAAAATGTGAATTGTTTTTAAGTTAAAATAGCAGGAAAAAAAAAACAATGTCCCCGCACTGGACCTGGCCTAAGTGCACGGGGAATACGTGTTTGCTAGCTTTCCAGCGCCCTACGCGGTCACTAGGAGGTCATCCGGTGCCTACCGAAATCCTAAAAGAAGATTGCGTTAACAACAAGAAATTGTAATCTTCAAAGATGTTATGTGTTGACTGAGTTCAGCGCACGTAATCAGAATTCAACACTCCCTTCGACTGTTTAGGTTCAAACAACTAACGAGAAGTAGCTCCCGTATTTTCTATGTCTTAGATTTGTCTAGATACATCTAGACAAATCTAAGATAAGATTTTTGAGACCGAAGGAGTATTTAATTGTAAGCTTATCGGTAATTTCTCCATCTAAACTAGGGTCCTTTGCTCGTTGCTCCATTTATATGGAACAAATTATGTTTAGTTCTCATCTTTCTCGATACAGTTAGTGGTAGCTGGTAGGATTAGACGGTTGAGGAAAGTATATACATACAGCGCATAAAGACTTTTGTAGTGTACTACCTCCTTCCGAAAGTATAAGGCGCGCGCTAACTTTTTTGGTCTTCTTGGCTATAATTTTCATTATTGTATCTACAAAATTATTGTGAAGACATATGAAGTAGAATTGTTTTGCAAGCCAAATACGATGATACTCCCTTCATTCCTAAATATATGTTTTTGTAGAGATTTCACTATGGACTACATACGGAGCAAAATGAGTGAATCTACACTCTAAAATGCATCTATATACATTCTAAAATTCATAGTGAAATCTCTACAAAGACTTGTATTTAGGAATGGAGGGAGTACTAATGATACATGTTCAATCCATGTATTTTGATATATATTAGTTGTCAAAGTAGTGCATCAAAGACCGTGCAAACTCAAACGCGCCTTGTATATTGAGGAGGGAGTACCTCTAATGTCTTATCGATAGTGTTAATATATTAAGATTTTAACATTATAGAAGCACCCTTGAAAAAATAAATAAATACAAGAAAGTCCCTATGGAGTCCATTATCTTTAGCCTCCGTAACGTGTGGATGGCGCGTTGTCGCCGTCGTTGCTCACTACCGGAGCGTGCCAAACCTTGATTGTGGTAGATGAAAAGTCATCAGCACTTCATTCCTGTCGGATCGGCATCCCAAAAATCAGGGCCAGAGTCGAGATTGGACCAGACCTCGGGCTGGTTCGATGTACTTTAGCTATAGGATAATGTTTTGTGCTACCAAAAGCCTACACCCGAATGGCCGGCATGCCCGAGGTTTGTCTCCCCCTGCTCAAAAGCCTTCGCTAGAATCGATGAACATCACTGAGGGATTCAAGTACTTCTCACAGATCCACCCCTCTCCACTGAAGATGGGAGGCCGATGTTTTGTCATGGTCATTACCAAACATCCACCATCCTCTAGATTGATGCCAAAGCCATGAGCAAGAGAGCCATCTTTGCCGCACGAACCAACGCCCTCACACCCAACCAAATACGCTGGGGCGAAACCTTCACGCACCCTCTATTGTTGTTCGATGCACCGCGCAAGGGAAAGCGAAAAGGATATTATTCCGACTTCAAGCGGGTAGCCACCGCCTCACCGCTCTAAGCAAGACACCTAATCCGGACAGAAAATCTAAACAAAAACGGAAGATGTCGGCGATAGGGATCGGCGAAGGCCATGACGCGGGAGCGACGGCAACCCTAACCGCCTTTTGTTCGCCCGTGAGCATGATGAAGACGTATCGTATAGGTTCAACCCCTCCTTTTTTTTTGTAAGGCAGGAACACCATTGCATTCCAAAGGTTCAACCCTCCTGATAGTGCAGTTTGTGGCAGTTGGAGAGTAGACGGGTTTTCCGGTGGATGACACTTTGTCCGCACATGCGTGATGTACGTGCACACGGGCCGGTCAGTTGGTCCCCCGAGCTCTCATTTATACGCTGTCCCCGGGAAAATTATTAGGGTCGCTCGAAACTGTGTCATCAACCGGAGCACTGTATATCCTGGCCCTGCCCCAGGCGAACGTACGAGCGTGGTTAATTGGCACTAGCTCCGTATACACGACAGACGTCCGACGTGCGTCGCTCGTACGCGCCCCAGCTGTGAATCAATGCTCAACATTGTGCCCTGCAGATAGTCCCTACGAGCATTTGCTAGCCCTACAAATTCCTGGACGGCATGTGATGGAGGCCCTGAGCCGTGTGCGTGAAGAAATATTAAGATTCCGCTAACTCCGAGGCAAAACCTCATCGTCCACCTCCCCATTCCACTCCTAGCTGGAGTAATAGCTTAGCTAGGTAGCCACTCCCGAAAGAAAGCGCACTGGCAGAAATTGGAATTGGATACGCGCCAGCATACAGCTGTGTATACGTTGTCGCAGGTGAGATACTTCTTCAGAGACGGAAACCTATTCACGGGCCGGACAGCTGCGCCGTACCCACCGTTGATACCGCGTTCCGTCACGCGCGCCATTAAGGGCAACGACGATTTTCCGTGGCGCAGCCGTGTGGTGCAACACACGGACGTACGTGCGCATACGGTCGCCGCCGGTTTCAGCGTTTCGACCTGCTTTGCTTCTGCCTCCGTCCTTTGCTTGTGGTGCCAGCTCCACTTTTTTTTTAGTTTTCTTGAAGAACCAACTTTGGCAGACTCCGCCCTTCGTATAGGTACGCGTGCCGTCTTTCCGTGGATCACAAGAACTGCATAAGGCTGGCCATAAGACTAGCCATAATGGGTATTAACATAGAGTAGTAACATGACCTGTTACTTCATGTTACTATTCTATGTTACTACCTCTATAATGGGGAGTAACATATGTGTGATAACATGCAACACTTCATTTATTAAACTATAGACTCATCTTGCCTTGATATGTGTGATGTTACTCATACTAGTAGTAACTAGTTATGTTACCACATGCCTCTTTTTCTTCATTTATTGCTTGCCACGTCATTCATTTTATCTAGATATGTGTGATGTTACTACTTATGTTACTCCCACTGTGGGTAGTCTAATATGGGTAACATAACTAGTACCCCTCCTTTTCGATTTATAGGGCTTATCTCAAAATCTTAGTTTTTTCATTTTATAAGGCTTAATTTGATTGTTCACCATCACAAGTTCAGATTTCAAGGTGCATTAAATAATTGTATGCAAGTATTAAGAGAACATTGACCAATGCATGTATTTTATGCATGCATGCATTGCAATTAATACATTGATAAACATAATTTTTTGAGGAAAACAAGAGCATTAATTGGGTGTTTTTGCAAATTACAAAAAGTATTCCACCACTCACCATCTACCTTGGTTGGTGAGATTTTTGAATTGAGCCCTATAAACCGGAAAGGAGGGGGTATCGTGTACTTTGAACTCGTAAACATACTTACGTGGCAGATAATTAAAGAAGAAAGAGAGGGTCATAATATACATAATAAATGTTATACTACTATGTGTCATGCATAGCAATAAATGAGACCACCTATGATACTACTTTATGATACTATGCACTATGAATGTAGTATCATACACTAGTATCATATGCATGATACTAGTATATGTTACTCCCCATTATGACCAGCCTAAATGGATCTGCTCAGGCTCAGCTGCTGCATCGGCGGTAGGGCTGAAGCTCAAAGATTCGTGAACCGCTCAAGATTGACTTGTATTTTGACTCGACTCGAGATCAGCTCGAAAAAAATGAGTTAAGTATGAACACTTTATGTAGGTTGATCTGGAAACCAGCTGATTTTGAGCAAATGTTGGCTCGCTCAGTTTTAACTCGATATCACAATTTGATATATACTAAAAAGAAATGGGATAATTTATTACAATATAGATACTAAAAAATATTATTACCATATATGTTGTGTATGATTTTTTCTCCATTTTACCACTACCAAACATGGAAGCTTAATTAATTATGGAGACAAATTAGCACGGATATGGTATGTGGTCAGCCATGTGCTAAATATCAGGTTATTTGGCAAAAAAAATGAGAGCAGACGCACATTCGTTTTCTTCTCTTCCTAGTTTATCCATGATCTCTTGCTATTAAAACTAACCTTCATTGGACAGAGAATAAGTTGAATTATATAATAATTTCTTATGTTGTGTTGTTCCCACCTTGTTTGAAAATTTATCTTAGATTATTAAAAAACATCATCTTATTTACCTTGAAATTAGCTCGTGATCGACTCGAGATCATTATGAGCTGAGCACGAGCCACTTTCCACAACTAGACCTTGAGCTTCGCTTGGTTTAAGCTCGATCGAATTTTAGTATAAGTTGAGCTGAGCCTAATTCAACTCGTTCGAACCCGACTTGTTTGCGGCCCTAATCGGCGGGTCATGTTAATGCTTGCTGACTTCGATTTGCCTGTTTTTGTGATCGATCTTAGCTCATCTGCCCGGTCTCCGTTTATTATCAGCCTCGTACGTGCATGCGGCGAAAAGATTTATACAGTGTATGCGGTGACACACATTATGGAAGCTTTGGACGGGAGCTGGGAAACTTGGTAAAAACCTCCACGCTACTATATATGGAAGCTTTCAGTTCGGGTACTCTCGTGCATGTGGAAGGCCTCCCATGCAACGGAAACGGCGAGACCTGATCAATCGGGTGTGAAAGCCACACCCGAGGCCAACCCCAGCGTGCGCGGACGCAAACTGTCCGCGTGTGTCAGATTGGATCGAACGGAACGAAACCGTGATTCAACACGCCAACACAAACAGACGAACGTCCGTATTTTGTCCGCGCCCCACTTGTTTCAGACCTAAATTTGTATTGGGTTTGCGTCGGCGCGGACGCACGATGCCCCCTTGTCCTTTCCCTAGCGCGCCAGTCGGTGGCATATTGGTCATCCCCTCTCTCCCATCGACAGTCAACACACCCGGCCACCTCGCCCTCGCCGCCGCCGCCCAGTTCCGGTCGTGCGCTGGCCAGGCTACCGCCCGCACCCACATACCTCCCTCAGCAGCACGCCACACCCGACGGCTATTCTTTTTGGCATTGGTGGATTGTTTTTGTTGCCGTCGTAGCACCCCCACGTCCACGCCGCACCAGTAACCCTCCAAGCTCGGCTACCTCACTCGCCGGTCGTCGCCACGGTCACCTCCACGCCGACATGCCTGCTATCTGGTCTGGGAGAGATGCGGGGCTCTTCACCGGCCGACTTCTTCCACCACGTCTGCAAGGTGTTCGACGTTTCGCATGCAAGGTACAAATGGATAGTGCCGATGAGTACTTTTTCAACAACTCTATTTGTGATTCTGATGATTCGTCGTCCGACGATGAGGAGATTGTGATTGCTGTAGGGGAACGTAGCAGAAATTCAAAATTTTCTACGCATCACCAAGATCAATCTATGGAGTAATCTAGCAACGAGGGGAAGGGGAGTGCATCTACATACCATTGTAGATCGCGATGCGGAAGCGTTGCAAGAACGCGGATGAGGGAGTCGTACTCGTAGCGATTCAGATCGTGGTTGATTCCGATCTGAGCACCGAAGAACGGTGCCTCCGCGTTCAACACACGTGCAGCCCGGTGACGTCTCCCGCGCCTTGATCCAGCAAGGAGAGAGGGAGAGGTTGGGGAAGACTCCGTCCAGCAGCAGCACGACGGCGTGGTGGTGATGAAGGAGCGTGGCAATCCTGCAGGGCTTCGCCAAGCACTGCGGGAGAGGAGGAAGAAGAGGGGTAGGTCTGCGCTATGAGGGAGATGTGTTCTCATGTCTATGGCAGCCCCAAAACCCTAATATATATATAGGGGAGGGGGAGGGCTGCGCCCCCATCTAGGGTTCCCCCCCAAGGGGTGCGGCCAGCCCTAGATGGGGCTTGGGGGGCGGCCAAAGGGGGGAGAGAAGGGGGCGCCCCACTAGATGGGCCTTAGGCCCATCTGAGCCTAGGGTTTCCCCCTTCCCCCCTTTCCTGCGCCCTGGGCCTCTTGTGGGGGGCGCACCAGCCCACCTGGGGCTGGTCCCCTCCCACACTTGGCCCACGCAGCCCTCTGGGGCCGGTGGCCCCACCTGGTGGACCCCCGGGACCCTGCCGGTGGTCCCGGTACATTACCGATAGTACCCGAAACTTTTCCGGTGACCAAAACAGGACTTCCCATATATAAATCTTTACCTCCGGACCATTCCGGAACTCCTCGTGACGTCCGGGATCTCATCCGGGACTCCGAACAACATTCGGTAACCACGTACATACTTTCCCTATAACCCTAGCGTCATCGAACCTTAAGTGTGTAGACCCTACGGGTTCGGGAACCATGCAGACATGACCGAGACGTTCTCCGGCCAATAACCAACAGCGGGATCTGGATACCCATGTTGGCTCCCACATGTTCCACGATGATCTCATCGGATGAACCACGATGTCGGGGATTCAATCAATCCCGTATTCAATTCCCTTTGTCTATCGGTATGCTACTTGCCCGAGATTCGATCGTCGGTATCTTGATACCTTGTTCAATCTCGTTACCGGCAAGTCTCTTTACTCGTTCCGTAACTCACATCATCCCGTGATCAACTCCTTGGTCACATTGTGCACATTATGATGATGTCCTACCGAGTGGGCCCAGAGATACCTCTCCGTTTACACGGAGTGACAAATCCCAGTCTCGATTCGTGCCAACCCAACAGACACTTTCGGAGATACCTGTAGTGCACCTTTATAGCCACCCAGTTACGTTGTGACGTTTGGTACACCCAAAGCATTCCTACGGTATCCGGGAGTTGCACAATCTCATGGTCTAAGGAAATGATACTTGACATTAGAAAAGCTCTGAGCAAACGAACTACACGATCTTGTGCTAGGCTTAGGATTGGGTCTTGTCCATCACATCATTCTCCTAATGATGTGATCCCGTTATCAACGACATCCAATGTCCATGGTCAGGAAACCGTAACCATCTATTGATCAATGAGCTAGTCAACTAGAGGCTTACTAGGGACATGGTGTTGTCTATGTATCCACACATGTATCTGAGTTTCCTATCAATACAATTCTAGCATGGATAATAAACGATTATCATGAACAAGGAAATATAATAATAACCAATTTATTATTGCCTCTAGGGCATATTTCCAACAATTGCTACTTTGGTCGTCGATGACCACATTAGTAGGCAGCGGCCGATGTTTAGGGGCTCGATCCCGGGGCATACTCCGGCATTGAATCACAACAGAGAGAACGGCCATTGCGTACTCTGGCAAGACTACTTCCAGTTCACTGACCCACTCTTCAAACACAACCTACTCCAATGCCGCTTACGGATGGCTAGACATGTGTTCAATCGTATCCTGGAGGGGGTGGTGGCGTACGATAAGTATTTCAAATGCAAGGAGGATGCCCTAGGAAAGGTTGGCTTCTCCGCTTATCAGAAATGCATTGCAACTATTCGGATGCTTGCATATGGAATACCCGGTGATCTTATTAATAAGTATGTCCGCATGAGCGGGCCCACTTGCCTAGAAACCACGTATAGGTTCTGCAATCTGTGGTAGCAGTATTTGGCCCAGAGTACTTAGAGAGCCAACTGTTGTAGATACAACTCGGTTGTTGGTGATCAATGCCGATATGGGTTTTCCGGGGATGCTTGGTAGCATAGATTGTATGCATTGGAACTGGAAGAACTGCCCTTCTGCTTGGCAGGGGTAGTATAGGGGGCATGTAAAAGCTTGCATTTGTCAAACTTGACGTCGTAGCTTCACAAGATCTCTGGATTTGGGACTCTTTCTTCGGCATGGCCCGTTCTCACATTGACATCTATGTGCTTCAGCGCTCTCCGGTGTTCGCAAGGCTTGCAGAAGGAAACTGCCCAGAGGTCAATGTTGAGACCAACTGCCACCACTACAACAAAGAATACTACATAGTTGATGGTATATATCCTCAGTGGACTACTCTCGAGATAATCTCCAACCCACTAGGAGAGAAGAGGCAGAGATTTGCCCAAGCACAAGAGAGTGCTAAAACGGATGTGGAGCGTGCTTTCGGTGTTCTTCAATCTCGATGGGGCATCGTTCGGTATCCTGCTGGAAGTTGGAGCACCAAGAAGTTCTAGGAGGTGATAACTGCTTGTGTAATCATGCACAACATGCTCGCAGAGAATATGAGCGTGAGGATGAAATCTTCGATCAGGGGTTTCAATTTCAGTGTGAAAATATTGTACCTGAGCATGGAGGAGCGGCAACATTTGCACAATTCACCGAATTTCATCATCTAATGCGTGATTGGAAAACTCACATTCAACTACAAGATGATTTGTTTGAGTATATGTGGGCTCGCCTTGGCAACCAATAAATGTATAGGCTATTTTTTCCAATTGTATTTGTGACAATTTAATTTTTATTTGATTTGTAAACTATGAGATTTTATTTGGTTGTGAAACTATGATATTTGTATTTGGTTGAATTATGTGAACTTTGGACAATGTTTTTGATAAGTACGCAAAAAGAGCGAAAATATGGTCGCATACTTAATCACTACTTGAACTTCTTTGGTGTCTTGCATTTATATTTTGCTTCACAAAAAGACTAGCGCGATATCATGTTGTCATATCTTATCATTTCCACTGTGATCATATGTTGATGTCAGAGATGATTTATTATAACTTCTAGTTGATTGAAATCTTATCATGAAACAATATAGTTACTTAGTTATTGTTATTCATGCAGTTACTTTCACAAGATAGTTGTGAAGTGATCATGGACTAAATTTCTTTGCATATACCTAAAAAAAGTATTTGTAAAAGTTTTCTTTATCGCATCAGTTTGCGAACTAAATTTCTGTGCATAAAGAAGTACGAAAATACCCAAACGCGGACGGGGCGGACAAAGCCCAAAACACTGAACCAAACGGATAAAAAGCGAACAAAATCCGCGTCCATTTGTGTCGGCGCGTTGAGTTGCCCTGATCACCGACTAACTGATCTCGGCGAACACACCGCGTACCGTGCACCTACTCAATTCTAACCTCGCGCTTCTTTCTTCCCAATATTTATCGTTTCTAATTTATTATGTATTCTATCTAAGTAACATTAGATGATGTATGGATATGATTCTTTATGCTGATCATACTTCCTCCATTCCATAGTGTAATGCGTATAACTTTTTCCAAAAGTCAAACTTTGATCATGGTTAGAGAGAAAAATATTTACAATTATAATACCAAATGCATACCAGAGTTAAATTTTCATATTGTTTGTCTTTGGTATTGTAGATATAGATAGTTTTCTCCATAAACTTGGTTAAAGTTTGCTAAGTTTGAGTTTTCAAAAAATCTATATGCACTACATTATGGAACAGAGGAAGTAATATTTGATCACTGGTGGAACTTCTTTGGTGTCTTGCATTTATATTTTGCTTCACAAAAAGACTAGCGGGATATCATGTTGTCATATCGCATCATTTTCATTGTGATTATATGTTGATGTTTGAGATGATTTATTATGACTTCTAGTTGATTGAAATCTTATCATCCGAGAATATAGTTACTAAGTTATTGTTATTCATGTGATTACTTTCACAAGATAGTTGTGAAGTGATCATGGACTAAATTTCTATGCATAAACCTAACAAAAGCATTCGAATTTTTTTCTTTATCGCATCAGTTTGCCAACTAAATTGTTTGAGGATAAACAATAAACTTGTTGGGGGACGTAGTATTTCAAAAAAAATCCTACGATCACGCAATATCTATCTAGGAGATGCATAGAAACGAGCGGGGAGAGTATGTCCACGTACCCTCGTAGACCGAAAGCGGAAGAGTTTAGTAACACGGTTGATGTAGTCGAACGTCTTCGCGATCCAACTGATCCAAGTACCGAACGTACGACACCTCCGTGTTCCGCACACGTTCAGCTCGATGATGTCCCTCGATCTCTTGATCCAGTTGAGGACGAGGGAGAGTTCCGTCGGCACGACGGCGTGGCGACGGTGATGAAGAAGTTACCGGCGCAGGGCTTCGCCTAAGCACTACAACGATATGACCGAAGTGTGTAACTGTGGAGGGGGGCACCGCACACGGCTAAGAGAAGACTTGGTGTGTCTTTGGGATGCCCCCTCCCACGTATATAAAGGAGGGGGGAAGAAGAGGCCGGCCCTAGAGGGGGCGCGCCAAGGGGGGAGTCCTACTTGGACTCCCGGTCCAAGTAGGATTCGCCCCCCCACTTTCCTATTCCAACTAGGAGAAGGAGGGAAGGAGGAAGAGGGGAGAAGGAAAGAGGGGGGCGCTGCCCCCTCCTAGTCCAATTCGGACCAACCCATGGGGGGGCAGCCACCCCTTGAGGCCCTTCTCTCCTTTCCCCTAAAGCCCATTAAGGCCCATTACTCTCCCGGCGAATTCCCGTAACTCTCTGGTACTCCGAAAAATACCCGAATCACTCGGAACCATTCCGATGTCCGAATATAGCCTTCCAATATATGAATATTTACCTCTTGACCATTTCGAGACTCCTCGTCATGTCCGTGATCTCATCCGGGGCTCCGAACAAACTTCGGTCATCAAATCACATAAACTCATAATACAAATCATCATCGAACGTTAAGCGTGCGGACCCTACGGGTTCGAGAACTATGTAGACATGACCGAGACACATCTCCGGTCAATAACCAATAGTGGAACCTGGATGCTCATATTGCCTCTTACATATTCTACGAAGATCTTTATCGGTCAAACCGCATAACAACATACGTTGTTCCCTTTGTCATCGGTATGTTACTTGCCCGAGATTCGATCGTCGGTATCATCGTACCTAGTTCAATCTCGTTACCGGCAAGTCTCTTTACTCATTCCTTAATGTATCATCCCGCAACTAACTCATTAGTCACATTGCTTGCAAGGCATATAGTGATGTGCATTACCGAGAGGGCCCAGAGATACCTCTCCGATATACGGAGTGACAAATCCTAATCTCGATCTATGCCAACTCAACAAACACCATTGGAGACACCTGTAGAGCATCTTTATAATCACCTAGTTATGTTGTGACGTTTGAGAGCACACAAGGTGTTAGTCCGGTATTCGGGAGTTGCATAATCTCATAGTCAGAGGAACATGTATAAGTCATGAAGAAAGCAATAGCAATAAAACTAAACGATCATTATGCTAAGCTAACGGATGGGTCTTGTCCATCACATCATTCTCTAATGATGTGATCCCGTGCATCAAATGACAACACATGTCTATGGTCAGGAAACTTAACCATCTTTGATTAACGAGCTAGTCAAGTAGAGGCATACTAGGGACACTCAGTTTTGTCTATGTATTCACACATGTATTAAGTTTCCAGTTAATACAATTCTAGCATGAATAATAAACATTTATCATGATATAAGGAAATATAAATAACAACTTTATTATTGCCTCTAGGGCATATTTCCTTCAGTCTCCCACTTGCACTAGAGTCAATAATCTAGTTCACATCGCCATGTGATTTAACACCAATTGTTCACATCACCATGTGATTAGTTCACATCGCCATGTGACTAATACCCAAAGGGTTTTACTAGAGTCAATAATCTAGTTCACATCGCTATGTGATTAACACCCAAAGAGTACTAAGGTGTGATCATGTTTTGCTTGTGAGAGAAGCTTAGTCAATGGGTCTGTCACATTCAGAGCCGTATATATTTTGCAAATTTTCTATGTCTACAATGCTCTGCATGGAGCTACTCTAGCTAATTGCTCCCACTTTCAATATGTATCCAGATTGAGACTCAGAGTCATCCGGATCGGTGTAAAAGCTTGCATCGACGCAACTCTTTACGACGAACTCTTTATCACCTCCATAACTGAGAAATATCTCCTTAGTTTTCTAAGGATATTTTTGACCGCTGTCCAGTGATCCACTCCTGGATCAATATTGTACCCCCTTGCCAAATTCATGGCAAGGTACACAATAGGTTTGGTACACAGCATAGCATACTTTATAGAACCTATGGCTGAGGCATAGGGAATGACTTTCATTCTCTTTCTATTTTCTGTTGTGGTCGTGTTTTGAGTCTTACTCAACTTTACACCTTGCAATATAGGCAAGAACTCCTTCTTTGACTTTTCCATTTTGAACTACTTCAAAAATCTTGTCAAGGTATGTACTCATTGAAAAATATTATCAAGCGTCTTGATCTATCTCTATAGATCTTGATGCTCAATATGTAAGCAGCTTCACCAAGGTCTTTCTTTGAAAAACTCTTTTCAAACACTCCTTTATGCTTTCCAGAAAATTCTACATCATTTCCGATCAAGAATATGTCATTCACATATACTTATCAGAAAGGTTGTAGTGCTCCCACTCACTTTCTTGTAAATACAGACTTCTCCAAAAGTCTGTATAAAACCATATGCTTTGATCACACTATCAAAGCGTATATTCCAACTCCGAGAGGCTTGCACCAGTCCATAAATGGATCGCTGGAGCTTGCACACTTTGTTAGCACCTTTAGGATCGACAAAACCTTCTGGTTGCATCATATACAACTCTTCTTTAAGAAACCCATTTAAGGAATGCAGTTTTTGACATCCATTTGCCAAATTTCATAATCATAAAATGCGGCAATTGCTAACATGATTCAGACAGACTTCAGCATCGCTACGAGTGAGAAAAACTCATCGTAGTCAACATCTTGAACTTGTCAAAAACCCTTTTTGACAAGTCGAGCTTTGTACATAGTAACACTACTATCAGCGTCCGTCTTCCTCTTGAAGATATTCTCAATGGCTTGCCGATCATCGGGCAAGTCCACCAAGGTCCACACTTTGTTCTCATACATGGATTCTATCTCAGATTTCATGGCCTCAAGCCATCTGTCGGAATCTGGGCTCATCATCGCTTCCTCATATAGGTTCATCATGGTCTAGTAACATGACTTCCAGAACAGTATTACCGTACCACTCTGGTGCGGATCGTACTCTGGTTGACCTACGAGGTTTAGTAGTAACTTCATCTGAAGTTTCATGATCATCATCATTAACTTCCTCACTAATTGGTGTAGGCATCACTAGAACTGATTTCAGTGATGAGCTACTTTCCAATTCAAGAGAAGGTACAATTACCTCATAAAGTTCTACTTTCCTCCCACTCACTTCTTTCGAGAGAAACTCCTTCTCTAGAAAGGATCCATTCTTAGCAACGAATATCTTGCCTTCGGATCTGTGATAGAAGGTGTACCCAACAGTCTCCTTTGGGTATCCTATGAAGACGCATTTCTCCGATTTGGGTTTGAGCTTATCAGGTTGAAGCTTTTTCACATAAGCATCGCAGCCCCAAACTTTAAGAAACGACAGCTTAGGTTTCTTGCTAAACCATAGTTCATACGGTGTCGTCTCAACGGATTTTTAGACGGTCCCTACTTAACGTGAATGCAGCTGTCTCTAATGCATAACCCCAAAACGATAGTGGTAAATCGTTAAGAGACATCATAGATCGCACCATATCTAATAAAGTACGGTTACGACGTTCGGACACGCCATTACGTTGTGGTGTTCCAGTTGGCGTGAGTTGCGAAACTATTCCACATTGTTTCAAATGAAGGCCAAACTCGTAACTCAAATATTTGCCTCCACGATCAGATCGTAGAAACTTTATTTTCTTGTTAAGATGATTCTCAACTTCACTCTGAATTTCTTTGAACTTTTCAAATGTTTCAGACTTGTGTTTCATTAAGTAGATATACCCATATCTGCTTACATCATCTGTGAAGGTCAGAAAATAACGATACTCGCCGCGAGCCTCAACACTCATCAGACCACATACATCAGTATGTATTATTTCCAATAAGTCAGTGGCTCACTCCGTTGTTTCGGAGAAAATAGTCTTAGTCATCTTGCCCATGAGGCATGGTTCGCAAGCATCAAGTGATTCATAATCAAGTGATTCCAAAAGCCCATCAACATGGAGTTTCTTCATGCGCTTTACACCAATATGACTTAAACGGCAGTGCCACAAATAAGTTGCACTATCATTATCAACTTTACATCTTTTGGCATCAATATTATGTGTATCATTGTGATCGAGATTCAGTAAACCATTTACATTGGATGTAAGACCATAGAAGGTTTTATTAATGTAAACAGAACAACAATTATTCTCTGACTTAAAAGAATAACCGTATCGTAACAAACATGATCCAATCATATTTATGCTCAACGCAAACACCAAATAACATTTATTTAGTTCCAATACTAATCCCGAAGGTAGAGGGAGTATGCGATGGTGATCTTAGCATCCTTGGAATCATTTCCAACACACATCGTCACCTCGCCCTTAACTAGTCTTTGTTCATTTTGTAACTCCTGTTTCAAGCTACTAATCATAGCAACTGAACCAGTATCAAATACCCAGGGGTTACTATGAACACTAGTAAAGTACACATCAATGACATGTATATAATATATACTTTTGTTCACTTTGCCATCCTTCTTATCCACCAAATACTTGGGGCAGTACTGCTTCCAGTGACCAGTCCCTTTGCAGTAGAAGCACTTAGTCTCGGGCTTAGGTCTAGCTTTGGGCTTCTTCATGGGAGTGGCAACTTGCTTGCCATTCTTCTTGAAGTTCCCTTTCTTTCCCTTGCCCTTTTACTTGAAACTAGTGGTCTTGTCAACCATCAACACTTGATACTTTTCTTGATTTCTACCTTCGCCGATTTCAGCATCGCGAAGAGCTCAGGGAATCGTTTTCGTCATCCCTTGCATATTATAGTTCATCACGAAGTTCCAATAACTTGGTGATAGTGATTAGAGAACTCTGTCAATCACTATCTTATCTGGAAGATTAACTCCCACTTGATTCAAGCGATTGTAGTACTCAGACATTCTGAGCACATGCTCACTGGTTGAGCTATTCTCCTCCATCTTGTAGGCAAAGTACTTGTCAGAGGTCTCATACCTCTCGACACGGGCATGAGTCTGAAATACCAATTTCAACTATTGGAACATCTCATATATATGCTCCATGGCGTTCAAAACATTTTTGAAGTCCCGGTTCTAAGCCGTAAAGCATGGTGCACTAAACTATCAAGTAGTCATTATATCGAGCTTGTCAAACGTTCACAACGTCTGTATCTGCTCCTGCAATAGGTCTGTCACCTAGCGGTGCATCAATGACATAATACTTCTGTGCAGCAATGAGGATAATCCTCAGATCACGGACCCAGTCCGCATCATTGCTACTATCATCTTTCAACTTATTTTTCTCTAGGAACATATCAAAAATAAAACGGGGAAGCTATACACGAGCTATTGATCTACAACATAGATATGCAAATACTATCAGGACTAAGTTCATGATAAATTTAAGTTCAATTAATCATATTACTTAAGAACTCCCACTTAGATAGACATCCCTCTAGTCATCTAAATGATCATGTGATCCATATCAACTAAACCATGTCCGATCATCACGTGAGATGGAGTAGCTTTCAATGGTGAATATCACGATGTTGATCATATATACTATAGGATTCACGTTCGACCTTTCGGTCTCAGTGTTCCGAGGCTATATCTGCATATGCTAGGCTCGTCAAGTTTAACCCGAGCATTCTGCGTGTGCAAAACTGGCTTGCACCCGTTGTATGTGAACGTAGAGCTTATCACACCCGATCATCACGTGGTGTCTCGGTGCTACCTCTTGAGCACTGCGTTGGTTTTCCCTTGAAGAGGAAAGGGTGATGCAGTAAAGTAGCGTAAGTATTTCCCTCAGTTTTTGAGAACCAAGGTATCAATCCAGTAGGAGACCACGCGCGAGTCCCATGCACCTACACAAACAAATAAGAACCTCGCAACCAACGCGATAAAGGGGTTGTCAATCCCTTCACGGTCACTTACGAGAGTGAGATCTGATAGATATGATAAGATAATATTTTTGGTATTTTTATGATAAAGAGTAAATAAAGATGCAAAGTAAAATAAACGGCAATAGAAATAGCTAAGTGTTGGAAGATTAATATGATGGAAAATAGACACCGGGGCCATAGGTTTCACTAGTGGCTTCTCTCAAGATAGCATAAGTATTACGGTGGGTAAACGAATTACTGTCGAGCAATTGATAGAATTGAGCATAGTTATGAGAATATCTAGGTATGATCATGTATATAGGCATCACGTCCGTGACAAGTAGACCGAAACGATTCTGCATCTACTACTATTACACCACACATCGACCACTATCCAGCATGCATCTAGAGTATTAAGTTCATAAGAACAGAGTAATGCTTTAAGCAAGATGACATGATGTAGAGGGATAAACTCATGCAATATGATATAAACCCCATCTTTTTATCCTCGATGGCAACAATACAATACGTGCCTCGCTGCCCCTGCTGTCACTGGGAAAGGACACCGCAAGATTGAACCCAAAGCTAAGCACTCCTATTGCAAGAAAGATCAATCTAGTAGGCCAAATCAAACTGATAATTCGAAGAGACTTGCAAAGATAACCAATCATACATAAAAGAATTCAGAGGTGATTCAAATATGGTTCATAGATAAACTCGATTATAAACCCACAATTCATCAGATCTCGACAAACACACCGCAAAAGAAGATTACATCGAATAGATCTCCAAGAAGATCGAGGAGAACTTTGTATTGAGATCCGAAGAGAGAGAAGAAGCCATCTAGCTAATAACTATGGACCCGAAGGTCTAAGGTAAACTACTCACACATCATCGGAGAGGCTATGGTGTTGATGTAGAAGCCCTCCGTGATCAATGCCCCCTCCGGCGGAGTGCCGAAAAAGGCCCCAAGATGGGATCTCATTGGTACAGAAGGTTGCGGCGGTGGAAATAGTGTTTTAGTTCCATATATGATGTTTCCAGGGTATATGGGTATATATAGGAGGAAGAAGTACGTCGGTGGAGTAACAAGGGGCCCACGAGGGTGGAGGGCACGCCCAGGGGGGTAGGCACGCCCCCTGCCTCGTGCCTTCCTCGTTGATTGCTTTACGTAGACTCCAAGTCCTCTGGATCACGTTTGTTCTGAAAATCACGTTCTCGAAGGTTTCATTCCGTTTGGACTCCGTTTGATATCCTTTTCCTTCGAAACACTAAAATAGGCAAAAAACAGCAATTTGGGATGGGCCTCCGGTTAATAGGTTAGTCCCAAAAATAATATATAAGTGTATAATAAAGCCCATTAAACATCCAAAACAGAATATAATATAGCATGGAACAATAAAAAATTATAGATACGTTGGAGACGTATCAAGCATCCCCAAGCTTAATTCCTGCTCGTCCTCGAGTAGGTAAATGATAAAAACAGAATTTTTGATGTGGAATGCTACTTAGCATAATTTTCAATGTAATTCTCTTATTTGTGGTATGAATATTCAGATCTGAAGGATTCAAGACAAAAGTTTAATATTGACATAAAAATAATAATACTTCAAGCATACACTAAGCAATTATGTCTTCTCAAAATAACATGGCCAAAGAAAGTTATCCCTACAAAATCATATAGTCTGGCTATGCTCTATCTTCACCACACAAAATATTTAAATCACGCACAACCCCGATGACAAGCCAAGCAATTGTTTCATACTTTTGGTGTTCTCAAACTTTTTCAATCTTCACGCAATACATGAGCGTGAGCCATGGATATAGCACTATATGTGGAATAGAATGGTGGTTGTGGAGAAGACAAAAAAGAAGAAGATAGTCTCACATCAACTAGGCATATCAATGGGCTATGGAGATGCCCATCAATAGATATTAATGTAAGTGAGTAGGGATTGCCATGCAACGGATGCACCAGAGCTATAAGTATGAAAGCTCAACAAAAGAAACTAAGTGGGTGTGCATCCAACTCGCTTGCTCATGAAGAGCTAGGGCATTTTGAGGAAGCCCATCATTGGAATATACAAGCCAAGTTCTATAATGAAAAATTCCCACTAGTATATGAAAGTGATATCATAGGAGACTCTCTATCATGAAGATCATGGTGCTACTTTGAAGCACAAGTGTGGAAAAAGGATAGTAGCATTGTCCCTTCTCTCTTTTTCTCTCATTTTTTTGGGCCTTCTCTTTTTTTGATGGCCTTTCTCTTTTTTTCGTCCGGAGTCTCATCCCGACTTGTGGGGGAATCATAGTCTCCATCATCCTTTCCTCACTTGGGACAATGCTCTAATAATGATGATCATCACATTTTTATTTACTTACAACTCAAGAATTACAACTCAATACTTAGAACTAATTATGACTCTATGTGAATGCCTCCGGCGGTGTACCGGGATATGCAATGAATGAAGAGTGACATGTATGAAAGAATCATGAACGGTGGCTTTGCCACAAATACGATGTCAACTACATGATCACGCAAAGCAATTATGACAATGATGAAGCGTGCCATAGTAAACGAAACGGTGGTAAGTTGCATGGCAATATATCTCGGAATGGCTATGGAAATTCTTAGGTATGGTGGCTGTTTTGAGGAAGGTATATGGTGGGTGTATGATACCGGCGAAAAGTGCGCGGTATTAGAGAGGCTAGCAATGGTGGAAGGATGCGAGTGCGTATAATCCATGGACTCAACATTAGTCATAAAGAACTCATATACTTGTTGCAAAAATCTACAAGTTATCAAAGCAAAGTATTACGCGCATGCTCCTAGGGGGATAGATTGGTAGGAAAAGACCATCTCTCATCCCCGACCGCCACTCTTAAGGAAGACAATCAATAAATAAATCATGCTCCGACTTCATCACATAACGGTTCACCATACGTAATGCTACGGGAATCACAAACTTTAACACAAGTATTTCTCAAATTCATAACCACTCAACTAGCATGACTCTAATATCACCATCTTCATATCTCAAAACAATTATCAAGCATCAAACTTCTCATAGTATTCAACACACTCATAAGAAAAAAAAACTAATCTTGGATGCCTATTATATTAGGACTAATTTTTATGATTAAAGAAAATTACCATGCTGTTTTGTAGGACTCTCAAAATAATATAAGT
Source organism: Aegilops tauschii subsp. strangulata (assembly GCF_002575655.3). NCBI lineage: Eukaryota > Viridiplantae > Streptophyta > Magnoliopsida > Poales > Poaceae > Aegilops > Aegilops tauschii. Next base: position 424,508,727 of record NC_053036.3, on the reverse strand, counting down.
GAAGCATGAGGGAAAAATAGTTTCTATAAAACAAATCCACCACCGTGCTCTAAAAGATATAAGTGAAGCACTAGAGCAAAAACTATATAGCTCAAAAGATATAAGTGAAGCACATAGAGTATTCTAATAAATTCCGAATCATGTGTGTCTCTCTCAAAAGGTGTGTACAGCAAGGATGATTGTGGTAAACTAAAAAGCAAAGACTCAAATCATACAAGACGCTCCAAGCAAAACACATATCATGTGGTGAATAAAAATATAGCTCCAAGTAAAGTTACCGATGGACGAAGACGAAAGAGGGGATGCCTTCCGGGGCATCCCCCAAGCTTTGGCTTTTTGGTGTCCTTAGATTATCTTGGGGTGCCATGGGCATCCCCAAGCTTCGGCTCTTGCCACTCCTTTTTCCGTAATCCATCAAATCTTTACCCAAAACTTGAAAACTTCACAACACAAAACTCAATAGAAAATCTCATGAGCTCCGTTAGCGAAAGAAAACAAAACACCACTTCAAGGTACTGTATTGAACTCATTATTTATTTATATTGGTGTTAAACCTACTGTATTCCAACTTCTCTATGGTTTATAAACTCTTTTAATAGCCATAGATTCATCAAAATAAGCAAACAACACGCGAAAAACAGAATCTGTCAAAAACAGATAGTCTGTAGTAATCTGTAACTAACGCAAACTTCTGGAACTCAGAAAAATCTACCATAATAGGACGACCTAGACAATTTGTTTATTGATCTACTGCAATTGAAATCAATATTTTATCACGTTCTGGTGATTTCAAACAATTGTTTTCGTGAACAGAAAGTTTATGGTATTTTCAGCAAGATCAAATAACTATCATTCAAGAAGATCCTATAGGTTTAACTTGGCACAAACACTAATTAAAACATGAAAACAAATCTAACCAGAGGCTAGATCAAATATTTATTCCTAAACAGAAGCAAAAAGCAAAAAATTAAAATAAAATTGGGTTGCCGCCCAACAAGCGATATCGTTTAACGCCCTTAGCAAGGCATAAAAGCAAGGATAGATCTAGGTATTGCCATCTTTGGTAGGCAATCCATAAGTAGCTCTCATAATAAATTCATATGGTAATTTTATTTTATTTCTAGAAAAGTGTTCCATACCTTTCCTTAATGGAAATTGGAATCTAATATTCCCTTCCTTCATATCAATAATTGCACCAATCGTTCTAAGGAAAGGTCTACCAAGAATAATAGGACATGAAGGATTGCAATCTATGTCAAGAACAATGAAATCTACAGGCACATAGTTCCTATTTGCAACAATAAGAACATCATCAATTCTTCCCATAGGTTTTTTAATAGTGGAATCCGCAAGGTGCAAGTTTAAAGAACAATCATCAAATTCACGGAATCCTAGCAAATCACACAAGGTTTTTGGAATCGTGGAAACACTAGCACCCAAATCACACAAAGCATAGCATTCATGATCTTTAATTCTAATTTTAATAGTAGGTTCCCACTCATCATAAAGTTTTCTAGGGATAGAAACTTTCAACTTAAGTTTTTCTTCATAAGATTGCATTAAAGCATCAACGATATGTTTGGTAAAAGCTTTATTCTGACTATAAGCATGAGGATAATTTAGCACGGATTGCAACAAGGAAATACAATCTATCAAAGAGCAATTGTCATAATTAAATTCCTTGAAATCCAAAATAGTGGGTTCATTAATATCTAAAGTTTTGACCTCTTCAATCCCACTTTTACCAATTTTTGCATCAAGATCTAAAAACTCCGAATTTTTGGGACGCCTTCTAGGTAAAGGTGACTCATCTTCAGTCCCATCATTATCAAGATTCATATTGCAAAACAAAGATTTAATAGGATACACATCAATAACTTTTAGATCTTCATCTTTATTTTCATAGAAACTAGAAGAACACGCTTTCACAAAGCAATCTTTCTTAGCACGCATCCTAGCGGTTCTTTATTTCTTTGCACTCATCAATGGAAATTCTCATGGCTTTGAGAGACTCATTGATATCATGCTTAGGTGGAATAGATCTAAGTTTCAAAGAATCAACATCAAGAGAAATCCTATCAACGTTCCTAGCCAATTCATCAACCTTAAGCAATTTTTCTTCAAGCAAAGCATTGAAATTCTTTTGCGAATTCATAAACTCCTTAACACTAGTCTCAAATTCAGAGGGCATCTTATTAAAATTTCCATAATAATTGTTGTAGGAATTACCATAATTATTAGAGGAATTACTAGGGAACGACCTAGGATTAAAGTTTCCTCTATACGCGTTGTTACCAAAATTATTCCTACCAACAAAATTCACATCCATAGATTAATTATTATTCTCAAACAAGGTAGACAAAGGCACATCATTAGGATCAGAGGAAACACTCTTATTAGCAAACAATTTCATAAGTTCATCCATCTTTCCACTCAAAACATTAATTTCTTCTATCGCATGCACTTTTTTACTAGTAGATCTTTCGGTGTGCCATTGAGAATAATTAACCATAATATTGTCTAGGAGTTTAGTAGCTTCTCATAAAGTGATTTCCATAAAAGTGCCGCCCGCGGCCGAATCTAAAAGATTTCTAGAAGCAAAATTCAATCTGGCATAAAAAATTTGTATAATCATCCAAAGATTCAAACCATGTGTAGGGCAATTACGTATCATTAATTTCATTCTCTCCCAAGCTTGTGCAACATGTTCATGATCAAGTTGCTTAAAATTCATGATATCGTTTCTAAGAGAGATGATTTTAGCGGAAGGAAAATACTTAGAGATAAAAGCATCTTTGCACTTATTCCAAGAATCAATACTATTTTTAGGCAAAGACGAAAACCAAGCTTTAGCACGATCTCTAAGCGAAAAAGGAAATAGCTTCAATTTAACAATATCATTGTCCACATCTTTCTTCTTTTGCATATCACACAAATCAACAAAGCTATTTAGATGGGTAGAGGCATCTTCACTAGGAAGGCCGGCGAATTGATCTTTCATGACAAGATTCAGCAAAGCAGCATTAATTTCACAAGATTCAGCTTCGGTAAGAGGAGCAATAGGAGTGCTAAGAAAATCATTGTTGTTGGTATTGGCAAAGTCACACAATTTAGTATTATCTTGAGCCATCATGACAAGCAAGCAGTCCAATACACAAGCAAAGAAGAAACAAGCGAAAAAGAGGCGAACGGAAAAGAGAGGGCGAATAAAACAGCAATGGTGAAGTGGGGGAGAGGAAAACGAGAGGCAAATGGCAAATAATGTAATGCGAGGGATAAGAGTTTGTGATGGGTACTTGGTATGTCTTGACTTGTGCGTAGACTCCTCGGCAACGGGGCCAGAAATCCTTCTTGCTACCTCCTGAGCACTGCGTTGGTTTTCCCTTGAAGAGGAAAGGGTGATGCAGTAAAGTAGCGTAAGTATTTCCCTCAGTTTTTGAGAACCAAGGTATAAATCCAGTAGGAGACCACGCGCGAGTCCCACGCACCTACACAAACAAATAAGAACCTCGCAACCAACGCGATAAAGGGGTTGTCAATCCCTTCACGGTCACTTACGAGAGTGAGATCTGATAGATATGATAAGATAATATTTTTGGTATTTTTGTGATAAAGAGTAAATAAAGATGCAAAGTAAAATAAACGGCAATAGAAATAGCTAAGTGTTGGAAGATTAATATGATGGAAAATAGACCCGGGGGTGATGTCTACTACGCAACCTTCTTCTTGTAGACGTTGTTGGGCCTCCAAGTGCAGAGGTTTGTAGGACAGTAGCAAATTTCCCTCAAGTGGATGACCTAAGGTTTATCAATCCGTGGGAGGCGTAGGATGAAGATGGTCTCTCTCAAGCAACCCTGCAACCAAATAACAAAGAGTCTCTTGTGTCCCCAACACACCCAATACAATGGTAGATTGTATAGGTGCACTAGTTCGGCGAAGAGATGGTGATACAAGTGCAATATGGATGGTAGATATAGGTTTTTGTAATCTGAAAATATAAAAACAGCAAGGTAGCAAGCGATAAAAGTGAGCGTAAACGGTATTGCAATGCTAGGAAACAAGGCCTAGGGTTCATACTTTCACTAGTGCAAGTTCTCTCAACAATAATAACATAACTAGATCATATAACTATCCCTCAACATGCAACAAAGAGCACTCCAAAGTCACTAATAGCGGAGAACAAACGAAGGGATTATTGTAGGGTACGAAACCACCTCAAAGTTATTCTTTCCGATCAATCCATTGGGCTATTCCTATAAGTGTCACAAACAGCCCTAGAGTTCGTAGTAAAATAACACCTTAAGACACACATCAACCAAAACCCTAATGTCACCTAGATACTCCAATGTCACCTCAAGTATCCGTGGGTATGATTATACGATATGCATCACACAATCTCAAATTCATCTATTCAACCAACACATAGAACCTCAAAGAGTGCCCCAAAGTTTCTACCGGAGAGTCAAGATATACAAGTTGGAATATACAAGCCAAGTTCTATAATGAAAAATTCCCACTAGTATATGAAAGTGACAAAACAAGAGACTCTCTATCATGAAGATTATGGTGCTACTTTGAAGCAAAAGTGTGGTAAAAAGGATAGTAACATTGTCCCTTCTCTCTTTTTCGCTCATTTTTTTTGGGCCTTCTTTTTTTATGGCCTTTCTCTTTTTTTCCTCACTTGGGACAATGCTCTAGAAAATGATGATCATCACACTTCTATTTATTTACAACTCGATACTAGAACAAAGTATGACTCTATATGAATGCCTCCGGCGGTGTGCCGGGATATGCAATGAACCAAGAGTGACATGTATGAAAGAATTATGAATGGTGGATTTGCCACAAATACTATGTCAACTACATGATCATTCAAAGCAATATGACAATGATGAACGTGTCATGATAAACGGAACGGGGGAAATTTGCATGGCAATATATCTCGGAATGGCTATGGAAATGCCATAATAGGTAGGTATGGTGGCTGTTTTGAGGAAGATATAAGGAGTTTTATGTGTGAAAGAGCGTATCATATCACGGGGTTTGGATGCACCGGCGAAGTTTGCACCAACTCTCAATGTGAGAAAGGGCAATGCACGGTACGGAAGAGGCTAGCAATGATGGAAGGGTAAGAGTGCGTATAATCCATGGACTCAACATTAGTCATAAAGAACTCACATACTTATTGCAAAAATCTACAAGTCATCAAAAACCAAGCACTACGCGCATGCTCCTAGGGGGATAGATTGGTAGGAAAAGACCATCGCTCGTCCCCCGCCGCCACTCATAAGGAGGACAATCAAAGAACACCTCATGTTTCAAATTTGTTACATAACGTTTACCATACGTGCATGCTACGGGACTTGCAAACTTCAACACAAGTATTTCTCAAATTCACAACTACTCAACTAGCACAACTTTAATATCACTACCTCCATATATCAAAACAATCATCAAGCATCAAACTTCTCTTAGTATTCAACACACTCATAAGAGAGTTTTTACTAGTCTTGAATACCTAGCATATTAGGATTAAGCAAATTACCATGCTGTTTAAGAATCTCAAAGTAATATAAGTGAAGAATGAGAGAAAAAACTATATAGCTCAAAAGATATAAGTGAAGCACATAGAGTATTCTAATCAATTCCGAATCATGTGTGTCTCTCTCAAAAGGTGTGTCCAGAAAAGATGAGTGTGGTAAACTAACAAACAAAGAATAAAATAATACAAGACGCTCCAAGCAAAACACATATCATGTGGTGAATAAAAATATAGCTCCAAGTAAAGTTACCGATGGAAGTAGACGAAAGAGGGGATGCCTTCCTGGGCATCCCCAAGCTTTGGCTTTTTGGTGTCCTTAGATTATCTTGGGGTGCCTTGGGCATCCCCAAGCTTAGGCTCTTGCCACTCCTTGTTCCATAATCCATCAAATTGTTTACCCAAAACTTGAAAACTTCACAACACAAAACTTAACAGAAAATCTCGTGAGCTCCGTTAGCGAAAGAAAACAAAACACCACTTCAAGGTACTGTAATGAACTCATTATTTATTTATATTGATGTTAAATCTACTGTATTCCAACTTCTCTATAGTTTAAAACTATTTTACTAGCCATAGATTCATCAAAGTAAGCAAACAACACACGAAAAAACAGAATCTGTCAAAAACAGAACAGTCTGTAGTAATCTGTAACTAACGCAAACTTATGGAACTCAAACAATTCGACCAAAATAGGACGACCTAGATAATTTGATTATTGATCTGCTGCAATTGGAATCAGTATTTTATCACGTTCTGGTGATTTTAAACAATTGTTTTCGTGAACAGAAAGTTTCTGGAATTTTCAGCAAGATCAAATAACTATCATCCAAGAAGATCCTAAAGGTCTTACTTGGCACAAACACTAATTAAAACATAAAACCACATCTTAACAGAAGCTAGATGGGTTATTTATTACTAAACAGAACCAAAAAGCAAGAGACTAAAATAAAATTGGGTTTCCTCCCAACAAGCGCTAACGTTTAACGCCCCAAGCTAGGCATGATGATTTCAATGGTGCTCACATAAAAGATAAGAATTGAAACATAAAGAGAGCATCATGAAGAATATGACTAGCACATTTAAGTCTAACCCACTTCCTATGCATAGGGATTTTGTGAGCAAACAACTTATGGGAACAAGAATCAACTTGCATAGGAAGGTAAAACAAGCATAACTTCAAGATTTTAAGCACATAGGGAGGAAACTTGGTATTATTGCAACTCCTACAAGCATAAATTCCTCCCTCATAATAATTTTCAGTAGCATCATGAATTAATTCAACAATATAACCAGCACCTAAATCATTCTTTTCATGATCTACAAGCATAGAAATTTTATTACTCTCCACATAAGCAAATTTCTTCTCATGAATAATAGTGGGAGCAAACTCAACAAAATAATTATCATGTGAGGCATAATCAAATTGAAAACTAAAATCATGATGACAAGTTTCATAGTTATCATTATTCTTAATAGCATACAAGTCATCACAATAATCATCATAGATAGCAACTTTGTTCTCATAATCAATTGGAACCTCTTCCGAAATAGTGGATTCATCACTAAATAAAGTCATGACCTCTCCAAATCCACTTTCATCAATATAATCATCATAAATAGGAGGCATGCTTTCATCATAATAAATTTTCTCATCAAAGCTTGGGGGACAAAAAATATCATCATCATCAAACATAGCTTCCCCAAGCTTGTGACTTTGCATATCATTAGCATCATGGGTATTCAAAGAATTCATACTAACAACATTGCAATCATGATCATCATTCACATATTTTATGCCAAGCATTCTATGTAATTCTTCTTCTAGCACTTGAGCACAAGTATCGGAATCCTTATTTTCACGGAAGACATTAAAAAGATGAAGCATATGAGGCACCCTCAATTCCATATTTTTTTTGTAGTTTTCTTTTATAAACTAAACTAGTGATAAAACAAGAAACTAAAAGATTCGATTGCAAGATCTAAAGATATACCTTCAAGCACTAACCTCCCCGGCAACGGCGCCAGAAAAGATCTTAGTTGACGGGGTGTGAGTGCCGCTTACCTAGCCTCCCCTACAACGCCGCCAGAAAAGAGCTTGATGTCTACTACGCAACCTTCTTCTTGTAGACGTTGTTGGGCCTCCAAGTGCAGAGGTTTGTAGGACAGTAGCAAATTTCCCTCAAGTGGATGACCTAAGGTTTATCAATCCGTGGGAGGCGTAGGATGAAGATGGTCTCTCTCAAGCAACCCTGCAACCAAATAACAAAGAGTCTCTTGTGTCCCCAACACACCCAATACAATGGTAGATTGTATAGGTGCACTAGTTCGGCGAAGAGATGGTGATACAAGTGCAATATGGATGGTAGATATAGGTTTTTGTAATCTGAAAATATAAAAACAGCAAGGTAGCAAGCGATAAAAGTGAGCGTAAACGGTATTGCAATGCTAGGAAACAAGGCCTAGGGTTCATACTTTCACTAGTGCAAGTTCTCTCAACAATAATAACATAACTAGATCATATAACTATCCCTCAACATGCAACAAAGAGCACTCCAAAGTCACTAATAGCGGAGAACAAACGAAGAGATTATTGTAGGGTACGAAACCACCTCAAAGTTATTCTTTCCGATCAATCCATTGGGCTATTCCTATAAGTGTCACAAACAGCCCTAGAGTTCGTAGTAAAATAACACCTTAAGACACACATCAACCAAAACCCTAATGTCACCTAGATACTCCAATGTCACCTCAAGTATCCGTGGGTATGATTATACAATATGCATCACACAATCTCAAATTCATCTATTCAACCAACACATAGAACCTCAAAGAGTGCCCCAAAGTTTCTACCGGAGAGTCAAGATGAAAACGTGTGCCAACCCCTATGCATAGGTTCATGGGCGGAACCCGCAAGTTGATCACCAAAACATACATCAAGTGGATCAATAGAATACCCCATTGTCACCACGGGTATCCCACGCAAGACATACATCAAGTGTTCTCAAATCCTTAAAGACTCAATCCGATAAGATAATTTCAAAGGGAAAACTCAATCCATTACAAGAGAGTAGAGGGGGAGAAACATCATAAGGTCCAGCTATAATAGCAAAGCTCGTGATACATCAAGATCGTATCACCTCAAGAACACGAGAGAGAGAGAGAGAGATATCAAACACATAGCTACTAGTACATACCCTCAGCCCCAAGGGTGAACTACTCCCTCCTCGTCATGGAGAGCGTCGGGATGATGAAGATGGTCACCGATGAGGGATCCCCCCCTCCGGCAGGGTCCCGATTGGTTTTTGGTGGCTACAGAGGCTTGCGGCGGCGGAACTCCCGATCTACTCTGTTCCCCGATGGTTTTAGGGTATATGGAGATATATAGGCGAAAGAAGTCGGTAAGAGGAGCCACGAGGGGCCCACGAGGGTGGAGGGTGCGCGCAGGGGGTGGGCGCCCCCCCCTGCCTCGTGCTCTCCTCGTTGATCCCCTGACGTGCACTCTAAGTCTCCCGTATTGCTTTCTTTCCAAAAATAACTTTTCCGAAGGTTTCATTCCGTTTGGACTCCGCTTGATATTCTTTTTCTTCGAAACTCTGAAATAGGCAAAAAACAGCAATTCTGGGCTGGGCCTCCGGTTAATAGGTTAGCCCCAAAAATAATATAAAAGTGTGTAATAAATCCCAATAATGTCCAAAACAGAATATAATATAGCATGGAACAATCAAAAATTATAGATACGTTGGAGACGTATCAGGGGGCCATAGGTTTCACCAGTGGCTTCTCTCAAGATAGCATAAGTATTATGGTGGGTAAACGAATTATTGTCGAGCAATTGATAGAATTGAGCATAGTTATGAGAATATCTAGGTATGATCATGTATATAGGCATCACGTCCGTGACAAGTAGACCGAAACGATTCTGCATCTACTACTATTACTCCACACATCGACCGCTATCCAGCATGCATCTAGAGTATTAAGTTCATAAGAACAGAGTAATGCTTTAAGCAAGATGACATGATGTAGAGGGATAAACTCATGCAATATGATATAAACCCCATCTTTGTATCCTCGATGGCAACAATACAATACGTGCCTTGCTGCCCCTGCTGTCACTGGGAAAGGACACCGCAAGATTGAACCCAAAGCTAAGCACTTCTCCCATTGCAAGAAAGATCAATCTAGTAGGCCAAACCAAACTGATAATTCAAAGAGACTTGCAAAGATAACCAATCATACATAAAAGAATTCAGAGGTGATTCAAATATGGTTCATAGATAAACTTGATCATAAACCCACAATTCATCGGATCTCGACAAACACACCGCAAAAGAAGATTACATCGAATAGATCTCCAAGAAGATCGAGGAGAACTTTGTATTGAGATCCAAAGAGAGAGAAGAAGCCATTTAGCTAATAACTATGGACCCAAAGGTCTGAGGTAAACTACTCACACATCATCGGAGAGGCTATGGTGTTGATGTAGAAGCCCTCCGTGATCAATGCCCCCTCCGGCGGAGCGCCGGAAAAGGCCCCAAGATGGGATCTCACGGGTACAGAAGGTTGCGGCGGTGGAAATAGGGTTTTGGCTCCGTATATGATGTTTCCAGGGTATATGGGTATATATAGGAGGAAGAAGTACGTCGGTGGAGCAACGAGGGGCCCACGAGGGTGGAGGGCACGCCCAGGGGGGTAGGCGTGCCCCCCTGCCTCGTGCCTTCCTCGTTGATTGCTTTACGTAGACTCCAAGTCCTCTGGATCACGTTTGTTCCGAAAATCACGTTCCCGAAGGTTTCATTCCATTTGGAGTCCGTTTGATATCCTTTTCCTTTGAAACACTGAAATAGGCAAAAAATAGCAATTTGGGCAGGGCCTCCGGTTAATAGGTTAGTCCCAAAAATAATATAAAAGTGTATAATAAATCCCATTAAACATCCAAAACATAATATAATATAGCATGGAACAATAAAAAATTATAGATACGTTGGAGACGTATCACTCGGCACAAAGAACTGTCGCAACGGTGCATACTCAGGGAGAACACTTATACCTTGAAATTTTAGTAAGCGAACATCGCATAATGCTACCGTCGTACTAAGCAAAATAAGATGCAAAAAAGATAAACATCACATGCAATCAAAATATGTGACATGATATGGCCATCATCATCTTGTGCCTTTGATCTCCATCTCCAAAGTACCGCCATGATCTCCATCGTCACCGGCATGACACCATGATCTCCATCATCTTGATCTTTATCAACGTGTCGTCACATGATTGTCTCACCAACAATTGCTTTTGCAACTATTTCTATTGCATAGCGATAAAGTAAAGCAATTATATGGCGCTTGCATCTGATACAATAAAGAGACAACCATAAGGATCCTGCCAGTTGCCGATAACTTTAGCAAAACATGATCATCTCATACAACAATTTATATCTCATCACGTCTTAACCATATCACATCACAACATGCCCTCCAAAAACAAGTTAGACATCCTCTACTTTGTTGTTGCAAGTTTTACGTGGCTGCTACGGGCTTCTAGCAAGAATCGTTCTTACCTACGCATCAATACCACAATGATTTTTCGTCAAGTGTGCTCTTTTAACCTTCAACATGGACCGGGCGTAGTCAAACTTGATTCAACTAAAGTTGGAGAAACTGACACCCGCTAGCCACCTATGTACGAAGCACGTCGGTAGAACTAGTCTCATGAACGCGGTCATGTAATTTCGGTCTGGTCCGCTTCATCCAACAATACCGCCGAATCAAAGTAAGACATTGCTGGTAAGCAGTATGACTATTATCGCCCACAACTCATTGTGTTCTACTCGTGCATATAATATCTACGCATACACCTGGATCGGATGCCACTGTTGGGGAACGTAGTATTTCAAAAAAAATACCTATGATCACGCAAGATCTATCTAGGAGAAGCATAGCAATGAGCGGGGAGAGTATGTCCACGTACCCTCATATACCGAAAGCGAAAGCGTTTAGTGACGCGGTTGATGTAGTCGAACGTCTTCGCGATCCAACCGATCCAAGTACCGAACGTACGGCACCTCCGCGTTCAGCACACGTTCAGCTCGATGACGTCCCTCGATCTCTTGATCCAGTTGAGGACGAGGGAGAGTTCCGTCAGCATGACGGCGTGGCGACGGTGATGATGAAGTTACCGGCGCAGGGCTTCGCCTAAGCACTACGATGATATGACCGAGGTGTGTAACTGTGGAGGGGGGCACCGTACACGGCTAAGAGAAGACTTGGTGTGCCTTTGGGGTGCCCCCCTCCCACGTATATGAAGGAGGGGGGAAGAGGAGGCCGGCCCTAGAAGGGGCGCACCAAGGGGGGAGTCCTACTTGGACTCCCGGTCCAAGTAGGATTCGCCCCCCCCTTTCCTATTCCAACTAGGAGAAGGAGGGAAGAAGGAAGAGGGAAGAAGGAAAGAGGTGGGCGCCGCCCCCTCCTAGTCCAATTCGGAATAGCCCGTGGGAGGGGGGCGCGCGGCCACCCCTTGAGGCCATTCTCTCCTTTCCCCTAAAGCCCATTAAGGCCCATTACTCTCCCGGCGAATTCCCGTAACTCTCCGGTACTCCGAAAAATACCTGAATCACTCGGAACCATTCCGATGTCCGAATTGAAAGAAATATGCCCTAGAGGCAATAATAAAGTTGTTATTTATATTTCCTTATATCATGATAAATGTTTATTATTCATGCTAGAATTGTATTAACCGGAAACTTAGTACATGTGTGAATACATGGACAAACTAAGTGTCACTAGTATGCCTCTACTTGACTAGCTCGTTGAATCAAAGATGGTTAAGTTTCCTGGCCATAGACATGAGTTGTCATTTGATTAACGGGATCACATCATTAGAGAATGATGTGATTGACTTGACCCATTCCGTTAGCTTAGCATTCGATCGTTTAGTATATTGCTATTGCTTTCTTCATGACTTATACATGTTCCTATGACTATGAGATTATGCAACTCCCGAATACCGGAGGAACACTTTGTGTGCTACCAGATGTCACAACGTAACAGGGTGATTATAAAGGTGCTCTACAGGTGTCTCCGATGGTACTTGTTGAGTTGGCATAGATCAAGATTAGGATTTGTCACTCTGATTGTCGAAGAGGTATCTCTGGGCCCTCTCGGTAATGCACATCACTATAAGCCTTGCAAGCAATGTAACTAATGAGTTAGTTGCGGGATGATGCATTACGGAACGAGTAAAGAGACTTGCCGGTAACGAGATTGAACTAGGTATTGAGATACCGACGATCGAATCTCGGGCAAGTAACATACAGATGACAAAGGGAACAACGTATGTTGTTATGCGGTTTGACCGATAAAGATCTTCGTAGAATATGTAGGAGCCAATATGAGCATCCAGGTTCCACTATTGGTTATTGACCGGAGACGTGTCTCGGTCATGTCTACATAGTTCTCGAACCCGTAGGGTCCGCACGCTTAACGTTCGGTGACGATCGGTATTATGAGTTTATGTGTTTTGATGTACCGAAGGTAGTTCGGAGTCCCGGATATGATCACCGACATGACGAGGAGTCTCGAAATGGTCGAGACATAAAGATCGATATATTGGACGACTATGTTTGGACTTCGGAAAGGTTCCGGGCAAGTTCGGACAAATACCGGAGTACCGGGGGGTTACTGGAACCCCCCGGGTAGTGTAATGGGCCTATTGGGCCTTAGTGGAGAAGAGGAGGGGCGGCTAGGGCAGGCCACGCGCCCCCTCCCCCTCTAGTACGAATTGGACAAGGAGGGTGGCGGCGCCCCCCTTTCCTTCCCCCTCTCTCCTCCTTCCCTCTCTCCTACTCCTGCTCTTGGAAGGGTTGGCGTCCTACTCCCAGTGGGAGTAGGACTCCCCTTGGGGCGTGCCTAGGAGGGCCGGTCTCTCCCCCTCCTCCACTCCTTTATATACGGGGGAGGGGGCACCCCATAGACACACAAGTTGATCATTGATCTTTTAGCCGTGTGCGGTGCCCCCCTCCACCATAATCCACCTCGGTCAGATCGTAGTGGTGCTTAGGCGAAGCCCTGCGTTGGTAGCAACATCATCACCGTCATCATGCCGTCGTGCTGACGGAACTCTCCCGCGAAGCTCTGCTGCATCGGAGTTCGTGGGACGTCACCGAGCTGAACGTGTGCTGAACTCGGAGGTGCCGTGCGTTCGGTACTTGGATCAGTCGGATCGTGAAGACGTACGACTACATCAACCATGTTCTCATAACGCTTCCGCTTACAGTCTACGAGGGTACGTGGACGACACTCTCCCCTCTCGTTGCTATGCATCACCATGATCTTGCGTGTGCGTAGGAATTTTTTTGAAATTACTACGTTCCCCAACAGTGGTATCAGTGCCAGGCGTATGCGTAGATGTTATATGCACGAGTAGAACACAAGTGAGTTGTGGGTGATACACGTCATACTGCTTACCAGCATGTCATACTTTGATTCGACGGTATTGTTGGATGAAGCGGCCTGGACCGACATTACGCGTACGCTTACGCGAGACTGGTTCTACCGACGTGCTTTGCACACAGGTGGCTGGCGGGTGTCAGTTTCTCCAACTTTAGTTGAATCGAGTGTGGCTACGCCCGGTCCTTGTGAAGGTTAAAACAGCACATACTTGACGAAATAGGGTTGTGGTTTTGATGCGTAGGTAAGAACGGTTCTTGCTTAGCCCGTAGCAGCCACGTAAAACTTGCAACAACAAAGTAGAGGACGTCTAACTTGTTTTTGCAGGGCATGCTGTGATGTGATATGGTCAAGACATGATGCTAAATTTTATTGTATGAGATGATCATGTTTTGTAACGAAGTTATCGGCAACTGGCAGGAGCCATATGGTTGTCGCTTTATTGTATGAAATGCAATCGCCATGTAATTGCTTTACTTTATCACTAAGCGGTGGCGATAGTCGTAGAAGCAATAGTTGGCGAGACGACAACGATGCTACGATGGAGATCAAGGTGTCGCGCCGGTGACGATGGTGATCATGACGGTGCTTTGGAGATGGAGATCAAAGGCACAAGATGATGATGGCCATATCATATCACTTATATTGATTGCATGTGATGTTTATCTTTTATCCATCTTATTTTGCTTAGTTCGACGGTAGCATTATAAGATGATCTCTCACTAAATTTCAAGGTATAAGTGTTCTCCCTGAGTATGCACCATTGCGAAAGTTCATCATGCCGAGACACCACGTGATGATCGGGTGTGATAAGCTCTACGTTCACATACAATGGGTGCAAGCCAGTTTTGCACACACAGAATACTCGGGTTAAACTTGACGAGCCTAGCATATGCAGATATGGCCTCGGAACACTGAGACCGAAAGGTCGAGCGTGAATCATATAGTAGATATGATCAACATAGTGATGTTCACCATTGAAAACTACTCCATCTCACGTGATGATCGGACATGGTTTAGTTGATATGGATCACGTGATCACTTAGATGATTAGAGGTATGTCTATCTAAGTGGGAGTTATTAAGTAATTTGATTAATTGAACTTTAATTTATCATGAACTTAGTACCTGATAGTATTTTGCATGTCTATGTTGTTGTAGATAGATGGCCCGTGTTGTTGTTCCGTTGAATTTTAATGCGTTCCTTGAGAAACCAAAGTTGAAAGATGATGGTAGCAATTACATGGACTGGGTCCGTAACTTGAGGATTATCCTCATTGCTGCACAGAAGAATTACGTCCTGGAAGCACCGCTAGGTGCCAAACCCGCTGCAGGAGCAACGCCAGATGTTATGAACGTCTGGCAGAGCAAAGCTGATGACTACTCGATAGTTCAGTGTGCCATGCTTTACGGCTTAGAACTGGGAGTTCAAAGACGTTTTGAACGTCATGGAGCATATGAGATATTCCGGGAGTTGAAGTTAATATTTCAAGCAAATGCCCGGATTGAGAGATATGTAGTCTCGAATAAGTTCTACAGCTGCAAGATGGAGGAGAATAGTTCTGTCAGTGAGCATATACTCAAAATGTCTGGGTATAACAATCACTTGATTCAACTGGGAGTTAATCTTCCGGATGATAGTGTCATTGACAGAATTCTTCAATCACTGCCACCAAGCTACAAGAGCTTCGTGATGAACTATAATATGCAAGGGATGGATAAGACAATTCCCGAGCTCTTCGCGATGCTAAAGGCTGCGGAGGTAGAAATCAAGAAGGAGCAGCAAGTGTTGATGGTCAACAAGACCACCAGTTTCAAGAAAAAGGGTAAAGGGAAGAAGGGGAACTTCAAGAAGAACGGCAAGCAAGTTGCTGCTCAAGTGAAGAAGCCCAAGTCTGGACCTAAGCCTGAGACTGAGTGCTTCTACTGCAAAGGAACTAGCCACTGGAAGTGGAACTACCCCAAGTATTTGGCGGATAAGAAGGATGGCAAGGTGAACAAAGGTATATATGTGATATACATGTTATTGATGTGTACCTTACTAATGCTCGCAGTAGCACCTGGGTATTTGATACTGGTTCTGTTGCTAATATTTGCAACTCGAAATAGGGACTACGGATTAAGCGAAGATTGGCTAAGGACGAGGTGACGATGCGCATGGGAAATGGTTCCAAAGTCGACGTGATCGCGGTCGGCACGCTACCTCTACATCTAACTTCGGGATTAGTTTTAGACCTGAATAATTGTTATTTGGTGCCAGCGTTGAGCATGAACATTATATCTGGATCTTGTTTGATGCGAGACGGTTATTCATTTAAATCTGAGAATAATGGTTGTTCTATTTATATGAGTAATATATTCTATGGTCATGCACCCTTGAAGAGTGGTCTATTTATATTGAATCTCGATAGTAGTGATACACATATTCATAATATTGAAGCCAAAAGATGCAGATTTGATAATGATAGTGCAACTTATTTGTGGCACTGCCGTTTGGGTCATATTGGTGTAAAGCGCATGAAGAAACTCCATTCTGATGGACCTTTGGAATCACTTGATTATGAATCACTTGGTACTTGCGAACCATGCCTCATGGGAAAGATAACTAAAACTCCGTTCTCCGGAACTATGGAGCGAGCAACAGATTTGTTGGAAATCATACATACCGATGTATGTGATCCGATGAATATTGAGGCTCGCAGAGGTGTCGTTATTTTCTCACCTTCACAGATGATTTGAGCAGATATGGGTATATCTACTTGATGAAGCATAAGTCTGAAACATTTGAAAAGTTCAAAGAATTTCAGAGTGAAGTGGAAAATCATTGTAACAAGAAAATAAAGTTTCTGCGATCTGATCATGGAGGAGAATATTTGAGTTACGAGTTTGGTCTTCATTTGAAACAATGCGGAATAGTTTCGCAACTCACGCCACCCGGAACACCACAACGTAATGGTGTGTTCGAACGTCGTAATCGTACTTTACTAGATATGGTGCGATCTATGATGTCTCTTACTGATCTACCGCTATCGTTTTGGGGTTATGCTTTAGAGACGGATGCATTCACGTTAAATAGGGCACCATCTAAATCCGTTGAGACGACGCCTTATGGACTATGGTTTGGCAAGAAACCAAAGTTGTCGTTTCTTAAAGTTTGGGGCTGCGATGCTTATGTGAAAAATCTTCAAATTGATAAGCTCGAACCCAAATCAGAGAAATGTGTCTTCATAGGATACCCAAAGGAGACTGTTGGGTACACCTTCTATCACAGATCCGAAGGCAAGACATTCATTGCTATGAATGGATCTTTTCTAGAAAAGGAGTTTCTCTCGAAAGAAGTGACTGGGACGAAAGTAGAACTTGATGAGGTAACAGTACCTGCTCCCTTATTGGAAAGTGGTTCATCACAGAAATCTGTTCCTGTGACTCCTACACCGATTAGTGAGGAAGCTAATGATGATGATCATGTAACTTCAGATCAAGTTACTACCGAACCTCGTAGGTCAACCAGAGTAAGATCCGCACCAGAGTGGTACGGTAATCCTGTTCTAGAGGTCATGTTACTTGACCATGACGAACCTACGAACTATGAGGAAGCGATGATGAGCCCAGATTCCACAAAATGGCTTGAGGCCATGAAATCTGAGATGGGATCCATGTATGAGAACAAAGTGTGGACTTAGGTTGACTTTCTCGATGATCGGCAAGCCATCGAGAATAAATGGATCTTCAAGAAGAAGACTGACACTGACGGTAATGTTACTGTCTACAAAGCTCGACTTGTTGCAAAAGGTTTTCGACAAGTTCAAGGAGTTGACTACGATGAGACTTTCTCACCCATAGCGATGCCTAAGTCCGTCCGAATCATGTTAGCAATTGCTGCATTTTATGATTATGAAATTTGGCAAATGGATGTAAAGACTGCATTCCTAAATGGATTTCTGGAAGAGGAGTTGTATATGATGCAACCTGAAGGTTTTATCGATCCAAAGGATGCTAACAAAGTGTGTAAGCTCCAGCGATCCATCTATGGACTGGTGCAAGCATCTCAGAGTTGGAATAAACGTTTTGATAGTGTGATCAAAGCATATGGTTTTATACAGACTTTTGGAGAAGCCTGTATTTACAAGAAAGTGAGTGGGAGCTCTGTAGCATTTCTAATATTATATGTGGATGACATATTATTGATTGGAAATGATATAGAATTTCTGGATAGCATAAAAGGATACTTGAATAAGAGTTTTTCAGTGAAAGACCTCGGTGAAGCTGCTTATATATTGGGCATCAAGATCTATAGAGATAGATCAAGACGCTTAATTGGACTTTCACAAAGCACATACCTTGATAAAGTTTTGAAGAAGTTCAAAATGGATCAAGCAAAGAAAGGGTTCTTGCCTGTGTTACAAGGTGTGAAATTGAGTCAGACCCAATGCCCGACCACTGCAGAAGATAGAGAGAAAATGAAAGATGTTCTCTATGCTTCAGCCATAGCCTCTATCATGTATGCAATGCTGTGTACCAGACCTGATGTGTGCCTTGCTATTAGTTTAGCAGGGAGGTACCAAAGTAATCCAGGAGTGGATCACTGGACAGCGGTCAAGAACATCCTGAAATACCTGAAAAGGACTAAGGATATGTTTCTCGTTTATGGAGGTGACAAAGAGCTCGTCGTAAATGGTTACGTCGATGCAAGCTTTGACACTGATCCGGATGACTCTAAGTCACAAACCGGATACGTATTTATATTGAATGGTGGAGCTGTCAGTTGGTGCAGTTCCAAGCAGAGCGTCGTGGCGGGATCTACGTATGAAGCGGAGTACATAGCTGCTTCGGAAGCAGCAAATGAAGGAGTCTCGATGAAGGAGTTCATATCTGATCTAGGTGTAATACCTAGTGCATCGGGTCTAATGAAAATCTTTTGTGACAATACTGGAGCAATTCTTGGTGAAGGAATCCAGATTTCACAAGAGAACCAAACACATCAAGAGACGCTTCAATTCCATCTGCAATCAAGTCAAGGAGGGAGACATAGAGATTTGCAGGATACATACAGATCTGAATGTTGTAGACCCATTGACTAATCCTCTCTCACGAGCAAAACATGATCAGCACCAAGACTCCATGGGTGTTAGAATCATTACTATGTAATCTAGATTATTGACTCTAGTGCAAGTGGGAGACTGAAGGAAATATGCCCTAGAGGCAATAATAAAGTTGTTATTTATATTTCCTTATATCATGATGAATGTTTATTATTCATGCTAGAATTGTATTAACCAAAAACTTAGTACATGTGTGAATACATAGACAAACAGAGTGTCCCTAGTATGCCTCTACTTGACTAGCTCATTAATCAAAGATGGTTAAGTTTCCTAACCATAGACATGTGTTGTCATTTGATGAACGGGATCACATCATTAGAGAATGATGTGATGGACAAGACCCATCCGTTAGCTTAGCATTAATGATCGTTTAGTTTTATTGCTATTGCTTTCATCATGACTTATACATGTTCCTCTGACTATGAGATTATGCAACTCCTGAATACCAGAGGAACACCTTGTGTGCTATCAAACGTCACAACGTAAGTGGGTGATTATAAAGATGCTCTATAGGTGTCTCCGATGGTGTTTGTTGAGTTGGCATATATTGAGATTAGGATTTGTCACTCCGATTGCCGGAGAGGTATCTCTGGGCCCTCTCGGTAATGCACATCACTATAAGCCTTGCAAGCAATGTAACTAATGAGTTAGTTGCGGGATGATGCATTACGGAACGAGTAAAGAGACTTGCTGGTAATGATATTTGAACTAGGTATTGAGATACCGACGATCGAATCTCGGGCAAGTAACATACCGATGACAAAGGGAACAACGTATGTTGTTATGCGGTTTGACCGATAAAGATCTTCGTAGAATATGTAGGAGCCAATATGAGCATCCAGGTTCCGCTATTGGTTATTGACCGGAGATGTGTCTCGGTCATGTCTACATAGTTCTCGAACCCGTAGGGTCCGCACGCTTAACATTCGGTGACGATCGGTATTATGAGTTTATGTGTTTTGATGTACCGAAGGTAGTTCGGAGTGCCGGATATGATCACAGACATGATGAGGAGTCTCAAAGTGGTCGAGACATAAAGATCTATATATTGGACGACTATGTTTGGACTTCGGAAAGGTTCCAGGCAAGTTCGGACAAATACCGGAGTACCGGGGGGTTACCGGAACCCCCCGGGGAGTGTAATGGGCCTATTGGGCCTTAGTGGAGAAGAGGAGGGGCGGCTAGGGCCGGCCGCGCGCCCCCTCCCCCTCTAGTACGAATTGGACAAGGAGGGGGGCGGCGCCCCCCTTTCCTTCCCCCTCTCTCCTCCTTCCCTCTCTCCTACTCCTACTCTTGGAAGCGTTGGAGTCCTACTCCCGGTGGGAGTAGGACTCCCCTTGGGGCGCGCCTAGGAGGGCCGTCCTCTCCCCCTCCTCCACTCCTTTATATATGGGGGAGGGGGGCACCCCATAGACACACAAGTTGATCATTGATCTTTTAGCCGTGTGCGGTGCCCCCCTCCACCATAATCCACCTCGGTCATATCGTAGCGGTGCTTAGGCGAAGCCCTGTGTCGGTAGCAACATCATCACCATCATCACGCTGTCGTGCTGACGGAACTCTCCCGCGAAGCTCTGCTGGATCGGAGTTCGTGGGACGTCACTGAGTTGAACGTCTGCTGAACTCGGAGGTGTCGTGCGTTCGGTACTTGGATCGGTTGGATCATGAAGACGTACGACTACATCAACCGCGTTCTCATAACGCTTCCTCTTACGGTCTACGAGGGTACGTGGACGACACTCTCCCCTCTCGTTGCTATGCATCACCATGATCTTCCGTGTGCGTAGGATTTTTTTTGAAATTACTGTGTTCCCCAACACGAATATAGCCTTCCAATATATGAATCTTTACCTCTCGGCCATTTCGAGACTCCTCGTCATGTCCGTGATCTAATCCGGGACTCCGAACAAACTTTGGTCATCAAATCACATAAACTCATAATACAAATCGTCATCGAACGTTAAGCATGCGGATCCTACGGGTTCGAGAACTATGTAGACATGACCGAGACACATCTCCGGTCAATAACCAATAGCGGAACCTAGATGCTCATATTGGCTCCTACATATTCTATGAAGATCTTTATCGGTCAAACCGCATAATGATACGTCCATTTTGCATCATGCTTTTATATCGATATTTATTGCATTATGGGCTGTTATTACACATTATGTCACAATACTTATGCCTATTCTCTCTTATTTTACAAGGTTTACATAAGGAGGGAGAATACCGGCAGCTGGAATTCTGGGCTGGAAAAGGAGCAAATATTATAGACCTATTCTGCACAACTCCAAAAGTCCTGAAACTCCACGAAAGTTATTTCTGGAAATAATAAAAAATACTGAGTGGAAGAAATACCAGAGGGGGCCCACACCCTGGCCACGAGGGTGGGGGTCGCGCCCTACCCCCCTGGCTCATGGGCCCCCTGTTGGCCCTCCGGTGCCCATCTTCTGCTATATGAAGTCTTTCGTCCGAAGAAAAATCACAAGCAAGCTTTCGGGACGAGACTCCGCCGCCACGAGGCGGAACCAATCTAGGGCTCCGGCAGAGCTGTTCTGCCAGGGACACTTCCCTCCGGGAGGGGGAAATCATCTCCATCGTCATCACCAACGATCCTCTCATTGGGAGGGGGTCAATCTCCATCAACATCTTCACCAGCACCATCTCCTCTCAAACCCTAGTTCATCTCTTGTATCCAATTCTTGTCTCTATGTCCGGGATTGGTACTTGTAGGTTGCTAGTAGTGTTGATTACTCCTTGTAGTTGATGCTAGTTGGTTTATTTGGTGGAAGATCATATGGTCAGATCCTATATGCATATTAATACTCCTCTGATTATGAACATGAATATGCTTTCCGAGTAGTTACGTTTGTTCCTGAGGACATGGGAGAAGTCTTGCTATTAGTAGTCATGTGAATTTGGTATTCGTTCGATATTTTGATGAGATGTATGTTGTCTCTCCAATCGTGGTGTTATGTGAACGTCGACTACATGACAGTTCACCATTGTTTGGGCCTAGAGGAAGGCATTGGGAAGTAATAAGTAGATGATGGGTTGCTAGAGTGACAGAAGCTTAAACCCTAGTTTATGCGTTGCTTCGTAAGGGGCTGATTTGGATCCATATGTTTCATGCTATGGTTAGGTTTACCTTAACACTTCTTTTGTAGTTGCGGATGCTTGCAATAGGAGTTAATCATAAGTGGGATGCTTGTCCAAGTAAGGACAGCACCCAAGCACCGGTCCACCCACATATCAAATTATCAAAATACAGAACGCGAATCATATGAACGTGATGAAAACTATCTTGACGATAATTCCCATGTGTCCTCGGGAGCGCTTTTCTCTATATAAGAGTTTGTCCAGGCTTGTCCTTTGCTACAAAAAGGATTGGTCCACCTTGCTGCACTTTATTTACTTTTGTTACTTGTTGCTCGTTACAAATTATCCTATCACAAAACTATCTGTTACCTATAATTTCAGTGCTTGCAGAGAATACCTTGCTGAAAACCGCTTATCATTTCCTTCTGCTCCTCGTTGGGTTTGACACTCTTACTTATCGAAAGGACTATGATAGATCCCCTATACTTGTGGGTCATCAAGACTCTTTTCTGGTGCCGTTGCCGGGAAGTGAAGCGCCTTTGGTAGGTGGAATTTGGTAAGGAAAAATTTATATGGTGTGCTGAAATTTACTGTCACTTGTCACTATGGAAAGTAATCCTCTGAGGGGCTTGTTCGGGGTATCTTCACCCTGACCAGTAGAGCAAAGAGTTGCTCCTCAACCTACTGAACCTACAGAAAATGAAAATGTCTACTTTGAAATTCCTTTGGGTATGTTAGAAAAACTGCTAGCTAATCCTTTTGCAGGAGATGGAACATCACATCCTGATGAGCACCTAATATATGTGGATGAAGTTTGTGGATTATTTAAGCTTGCAGGTATGCCCGATGATGTTATTAAGAAGAAGGTCTTCCCTTTATCTTTGAAGGGAGATGCATTGACATGGTATAGGCTATGTGATGATATGTGATCATGGAACTACAAACGATTGAAATTGGAATTTCATCAGAAGTTTTTGTTGGGGAACGTAGTAATTTCAAAAAAAATCCTACGCACACGCAAGATCATGGTGATGCATAGCAACGAGAAGGGAGAGTGTGTCCACGTACCCTCGTAGACCGAAAGCGGAAGCGTTAGCACAACGCGGTTGATGTAGTCGTGCGTCTTCACGATCCGACCGATCAAGTACCGAACACACGGCACCTCCGAGTTCAGCACACGTTCAACTCGATGACGTCCCTTGAACTCCGATCCAGCCGAGCTTTGAGGGAGAGTTCCATCAGCACGACGGCGTGGTGACGATGATGATGTTCTACCGACGCAGGGCTTCGCCTAAGCACCGCTACGATATTATCGAGGTGGATTATGGTGGAGGCGGGCACCGCACACGGCTAAGAGATCCAAGGGATCAATTGTTGTGTCTATGGGGTGCTCCCCTCCTCCGTATATAAAGGGGGGAGGAGGAGAGGGCCGGCCAAGGGGAGGAGGCACACCCAAGGGGGGCAATCCTACTCCAAGTAGGATTCCCCCCTCTTTCCTAGTGCAAGTAGGAGAGGGGAAGGAAGGGAAGGAGAAGGAGAAGGAAGGAGAGGGAGGAAAAGGAGGAAAGGGGGGCCGCCCCCCTAGTCCAATTCGGTTTGGGCTAGGGGGGCCGCGCGCCCTGCCTCCTCTCTTCCACCACTTGGCCCATGAGGCCCATTGCTTCTTCCTCGTATTCCCGTAACTCCCGAGTACCCCCGAAAATACCCGAATCACTCGGAACCTTTCCGATGTCCGAATATAGTCGTCCAATATATCGATCTTTACGTCTCGACCATTTCGAGACTCTTCGTCATGTCCCCGATCTCATCCGGGACTCCGAACAACCTTCGGTACATCAAAACTCATAAACTCATAATACAACTGTCATCGCATTTAAGCGTGCGGACCCTACGGGTTTGAGAACTATGTAGACATGACCGAGACACGTCTAGTCAATAACCAATAGTGGAACCTGGATGCTCATATTGGCTCCCACATATTCTACGAAGATCTTTATCGGTCAAACCGCATAACAACATACGTTGTTCTCTTTGTCATCGGTATGTTTACTTGCCCGAGATTCGATCGTCGGTATCTCAATACCTAGTTCAATCTTGTTACCGGCAAGTCTCTTTACTCGTTCCGTAATACATCATCCCGCAACTAACTCATTAGTCGCAATGCTTGCAAGGCTTAAGTGATGTGCATTACCGAGTGGGCCCAGAGATACCTCTCCGACAATCGGAGTGACAAATCCTAATCTTGAAATACGCCAACCCAACAAGTACCTTCGGAGACACCTGTAGAGCACCTTTATAATCGCCCAGTTACGTTGTGACGTTTGGTAGCACACAAAGTGTTCCTCCGGTAAACAGGAGTTGCATAATCTCATAGTCATAGGAACATGTATAAGTCATGAAGAAAGCAATAGCAACATACTAAACGATCAAGTGCTAAGCTAACGGAATGGGTCAAGTCAATCACATCATTCTCCTAATGATGTGATCCCGTTAATCAAATGACAACTCTTTGTCTATGGCTAGGAAACATAACCATCTTTGATCAACGAGCTAGTCAAGTAGAGGCATACTAGTGACACTCTGTTTGTCTATGTATTCACACATGTATCATGTTTCCGGTTAATACAATTCTAGCATGAATAATAAACATTTATCATGATATAAGGAAATAAATAATAACTTTATTATTGCCTCTAGGGCATATTTCCTTCAGTTTTATCCTATGCATCTTGTTCATCGTGATCGCAAATATATATATAATTTTTGGCCTCACGAAGGAGAAAGCATCGCTCAAGCTTGGGGGAGGCTTAAATCAATGTTATATTCATGTCCCAATCATGAGCTCTCAAGAGAAATGATTATTCAATAAATTTATGCTCGGCTTTCTGACAACAATCGCACCATGCTCGATACTTCTTGTGTTGGCTCTTTTATGATGAAGACTATCCAATTCAAATGGGATTTATTGGAAAGAATTAAACGCAACTCTGAATATTGGGACCTCGACGAAGGTAAGGAGTCAGGTATGACACCTAAGTTTGATTGTGTTAAATCTTTTATGGATACCGATGTTTTCCGTAAATTTAGCACTAAATATGGACTTGACTCTGAGATAGTAGCTTCTTTCTGTGAACCTTTTGCTACTCATGTTGATCTCCCTAAGGAGAAGTGGTTTAAATATCATCCTCCCATAGAAGTAAAAGTAGTTGCACCTATTAAAGTTGAAGAAAAGACTATCACTTATAATGATCCTATTGTTCCTACTGCTTATGTTGAAAAACCACATTTCCCTGTTAGGATAAAAGATCATGCTAAAGCTTCAACTATGGTTCATAAAAGCAATATTAGAACTTATACACCTCCTGAGCAAGTTAAAGTTGAACCTAATATTGCTATGGTTAAAGATCTCTTGGCTGATAATATTGATGGGCATGTTATCTATTTCTGTAATGAGACTGCTAGAATTGCTAAACCTTGTGCTAAAGATAAACATAGATCTGTGGTAGGCATGCCTGTTATTTCTGTTAAAATAGGAGATCATTGTTATCATGGCTTATGTGATATGGGTGCTAGTGCTAGCGCAATACCTCATGACTTATACAAAGAAATTATGCATGATATTGCACCTGCTGAGTTAGAATATATTGATGTCACAATTAAACTTGCTAATAGAGATACTATATCACCAATTGGAATTGTTAGAGATGTTGAAGTCTTGTGTGGGAAAACTAAGTATCTTGCTGATTTTCTTGTTCTCGGTTCCCCACAAGATAGCTTTTGTCCCATTATATTTGGTAGACCCTTCTTGAACACTGTTAATGCTAGGATAGATTGCAAAAAGGATGTCATTACTATTGGTTTGGGTGATATGTCTCATGAGTTTAATTTCTCTAAATTTCGTAGACAACACCGTGAAGAGGAATTGCCTAGTAAAGATGAAATTATTGGTCTTGCTTCTATTGCCGTACCTCCTAGTGATCCTTTAGAACAATATTTGCTAGACCATGAAAATGATATGTTTATGAATGAAAGAAGGGCAATAGATGAAGTGTTCTTTAAACAGGGACCTATTCTGAAGCACAACTTGCCTGTTGAAACCCTAGGGGATCCTCCTCCACCCAAGGGTGATCCCGTGTTTGAGCTTAAACCATTACCTGATACTCTTAAATATGCTTATCTTGATGAAAAGAAGATATATCCTGTTATTATTAGTGCTAACCTTTTAGAGAAGGAAGAAGAAAAATTATTGAAAACTCTGAAGAAGCACCGTGCTGCTATTGGATATACTCTTGATGATCTTAAGGGCATTAGTCGCACTCTATGTCAACACAAAATAAATTTGGAGAAAGATGCCAAACCAGTTATTGATCACCAACGACGGCTGAATCCTAAGATGGAAGAAGTGCTAAGAAAGGAAATACTAAAGCTCCTTGAGGCAGGTATAATTTATCCCGTTGCTGATAGTCAGTGGGTAAGTCCTGTCCATTGTGTCCCTAAGAAGGGAGGTATTACTGTCGTTCCTAATGATAAAGATGAATTGATTCCTCAAAGAATTATTACAGGTTATAGGATGGTAATTGATTTCCGCAAATTAAATAAAGCTACCAAAAAAGATCATTACCCCTTACCTTTTATTGATCAAATGCTAGAAAGATTGTCCAAACATACACATTTTTGCTTTCTAGATGGTTATTCTGGTTTCTCTCAAATACCTGTGTCAGCTGATGATCAAGATAAGACCGCATTTACTTGCCCTTTTGGTACTTTTGCTTATATACGTATGCCTTTTGGTTTATGTAATGCACCTGCTACCTTTCAAAGATGCATGATGGCTATATTCTCTGACTTTTGTGAAAAGATTTGTGAGATTTTCATGGACGATTTCTCCGTTTATGGATCCTCTTTTGATGATTGCTTAAGCAACCTTGATCGAGTTTTGCAGAGATGTGAAGAAACTAACCTTGTCTTGAATTGGGAGAAGTGCCACTTTATGGTTAATGAAGGTATTGTCTTGGGGCATAAAATTTCTGAAAGGGGCATTGAAGTTGATAAAGCTAAAGTTGATGCTATTGAAAAGATGTCGTGTCCCAAGGACATCAAAGGTATAAGAAGTTTCCTTGGTCATGTTGGGTTTTATAGGAGGTTCATTAAGGATTTCTCAAAAATTTCTCGGCCTCTGACTAATTTATTACAAAAATATATATCATTTGTCTTTGATGATGATTGTGTAGAAGCATTTGAAATACTTAAGAAAGCATTGATCTCTGCACCTATTGTTCAGCCACCTGATTGGAATTTACCTTTTGAAATTATGTGTGATGCTAGTGATTATGCTGTAGGTGTTGTTCTAGGGCAAAGAGTTGATAAGAAATTAAATGTTATTCAATATGCTAGTAAAACTCTATACAATGCCCAGAGAAATTATGCTACTACTGAAAAAGATTTCTTAGCAGTTGTATTTGCTTGTGATAAGTTTAGACCTTATCTTGTTGATTCTAAAGTAACTATTCACATGAATCATGCTGCTATTAAATATCTTATGGAAAAGAAAGATGCTAAACCTAGACTTATTAGATGGGTTCTCCTGCTACAAGAATTTGATTTACATATTATTGATAGAAAGGGAGCTGAGAACCCCGTTGCAGACAACTTGTCTAGGTTGGAAAATGTTCTTGATGACCCACTACCTATTGATGATAGTTTTCCTGATGAACAATTAAATGTCATAAACACTTCTTGTACTGCTCCATGGTATGCTGATTATGCTAATTACATTGTTGCCAAATTTATACCACCTAGTTTCACATACCAGCAAAAGAAAAAGTTCTTCTATGATTTGAGACATTACTTTTGGGATGACCCACATCTTTATAAAGAAGGAGTAGATGGTGTTATTAGACGTTGTGTACCTGAGCATGAACAGGAACAGATCCTACGCAAGTGTCACTCCGAGGCTTATGGAGGACACCACACTGGAGATAGAACTGCACATAAGGTATTGCAATCCGGTTTTTATTGGCCTACTCTCTTCAAGGATGCCCGTAAGTTTGTCTTATCTTGCGATGAATGTCAAAGAATTGGTAATATTAGTAGACGTCAAGAAATGCCTATGAATTATTCACTTGTTATTGAACCATTTGATGTTTGGGGCTTTGATTATATGGGACCATTTCCTGCCTCTAATAGATATACACATATTTTAGTTGCTGTTGATTACGTTACTAAGTGGGTAGAAGCTATTCCAACTAGTAGTGCTGATCATAACACTTCTATTAAAATGCTTAAAGAAGTTATTTTTCCGAGGTTTGGAGTCCCAGATATTTAATGACTGATGGTGGTTCACATTTTATTCATGGTGCTTTCCGTAAAATGCTTGCTAAGTATGATGTTAATCATAGAATTGCATCTCCTTATCACCCACAGTCTAGTGGCCAAGTAGAATTGAGTAATAGAGAACTCAAATTAATTTTGCAAAAGACTGTTAATAGATCTAGAAAGAATTGGTCCAAGAAACTTGATGATGCATTATGGGCCTATAGAACTGCATATAAAAATCCTATGGGTATGTCTCCGTATAAAATGGTTTATGGAAAAGCATGTCACTTACCTCTCGAACTAGAACATAAGGCATATTGGGCTATTAAAGAGCTCAACTATAATTTCAAGCTTGTCGGTGAGAAGAGGTTATTTGACATTAGCTCACTTGATGAATGGAGAACCCAAGCCTATGAGAATGCCAAATTGTTTAAAGAAAATGTTAAAAGATGGCATGACAAAAGAATACAAAAGCGTGAGTTTAATGTAGGTGATTATGTATTGCTATACAACTCTCATTTAAGATTTTTTGCAGGAAAACTCTCTCTAAATGGGAAGGCCCTTAGGTTATCGCGGAGGTCTATCGTTCCAGTGCCATAAAAATCAACAACTTCGAAGGCACAAATCCAAAGGTGGTGAACGGCCAAAGAATCAAACATTATATCTCAGGTAATCCTATAAATGTTGAAACCAATGTTATTGAAACCGTAACCCCGGAGGAATACATAAGGGACACTTTCCGGAACGTTTCAGACTCCGAAAAGGAATAGGTATGTGGTACGGTAAGTAAACCGACTCCAAAACAGTTCGAATGGCAATTTTTCTCCGTTTTGGAATATTTAGAAAAATAGAAAAATAAGAAGCAGTCTGGGAAGGACACGAGGGCTCCACGAGGGTGGAGGGCGCGCCCTACCCCCTGGGCACGCCCCCTGCCTCGTGGGCACCTCGTGCGCTCTCTGGACTCCGTTTTCTTGCATGATACGTATTTTGGTCAGTAAAAATTCATTATATAATCTCCCGAAGGTTTTAACTCCCGTATCACGCAATTATCCTCTGTTTGTGTTTCGAGTTGTTGCTGCTGCAGATTAGAGCAAGATGTCTTCTCAAAAGTCAGTCGGGGAGAGCAGGATGTCTCATCCGGCATCGAGAGCAAGGACAAACAGCAATGCTGACCACTTTGGGCCAGCAACGGAGGAAGAGATGGAGGCTGATTTGAAGAGGATAGATGCCATGGAGGAGGATCAAGAAGTCACTTCTCGCTTCCGAGCTGGATTCACAATGGGGGAACTGCAAAGCTCAGCTATTCCAAACTCGGTTATCCCATCCAATATTAGATTTCTTTCTTATGAAAGTATGAAGAAGAGTGTCACTTGTTCTCCCGCAGCTATGCAACACCCTTGGGTGCAAGGAGCTTTGGCCGTTACAGGAAAGCTTCGAAAGGAAATAATGGACCTCAAGCAGCAAGTCAATAAGCTCGAGGAGGAGAATCGTATCCTGAGGGGCATCATCGCCAAGAATATCACATCACCATCTCCGAAGAAGGAGATATAACGACATGGGTATGGGCACTCCCCTTGGCAACCGCTAAGCTTGGGGGAGGCGCCCCGGTATCGTATCACCATCGCATCTCCTATCTTTACTATTTTTCTTAGTTCAATCCTTTTAGTAGTATCTTGATCTAGTAGAATAAAGTTTTAGTACGATCTAGTTTTGAGTTTTGCTTTATGATCCCTCTTTGTAATTGAGTCCGTGAGCTATATAATAAAGATTAGTGTTAAGTCGAGGGCTTGATTAATTTGCTATGATCTTGAGTGAATAAAAGAAAAGAGAAAAGAATAAAAAGAAATAAAAAGAGATCATATTGATCTTATGAAGAGTAATGACTTCACATAGAAAGAGTATGATGATTAAAAGTTGTTGAGAGTTGACAAACATAGCTTTGGTCATCGTTGCAATTAATAGGAAGTAATAAAGAAAGAGGGGTTTCACATATAAATATACTATCTTGGACATCTTTTATGATTGTGAGCACTCATTAAAATGTGACATGCTAAAGAGTTGATGTTGGACAAGGAAGACAACGTAATGGGTTATGTTTTCTTATATCTGAAATAAAGTATATTGTCATGGATCATCCAACATGTTGAGCTTGCCTTTCCCCCTCATGCTAGCCAAATTCTTTGCACCAAGTAGAGATACTACTTGTGCTTCCAAATACCCTTAAACCCAGTTTTGCCATAAGAGTCCACCATACCTACCTATGGATTGAGTAAGATCCTTCAAATAAGTTGTCATCGGTGCAAGCAATAAAAATTTCTCTCTAAATATGTATGATTGATTGGTGTGGAGGAAATAAGCTTTATACGATCTTGTGATGTGGAAGAAATAAAACCGATGGACTGCATAATAAAGGTCCATATCACAAGTGGCAATATAAAGTGATGTTCTTTCGCATTAAGATTTTGTGCATCTAACTCTGAAAGCGCATGGCAACCTCTGCTTCCCTCTGCGAAGGGCCTATCTTTTACTATTATCTTCTAC
Source organism: Aegilops tauschii subsp. strangulata (assembly GCF_002575655.3). Lineage (NCBI taxonomy): Eukaryota > Viridiplantae > Streptophyta > Magnoliopsida > Poales > Poaceae > Aegilops > Aegilops tauschii. Next base: position 424,477,676 of record NC_053036.3, on the reverse strand, counting down.
CTTATGCAAGAGTCATGGTGATCTTCACCTTTCGTTTTTATATTTTATCCTTTGTCAAGCACAATGTGTTGGAAAGATCCAGACATATATATCTAATTGGATGTAAGTTAGCATGAGTTATTATTGTTGATATTACCCTTGAGGTAAAAGGTTGGGAGGCGAAACTATAAGCCCCTATCTTTCTCTGTGTCCGATTAAAATTCCATAACCACAAGTATTGCGTGAATGTTAGCAATTCTGAAAGACTAAATGATAGTTGAGTATGTGGACTTGCTGAAAAGCTCTGACATAGACTCTTTCTGATGTTATGATAAATTGCAATTGCTTCAATGACTGAGATTATAGTTTGTTGGTTCTGAATAAAGTTTCTGATTCATACTTTGCATTGTGAATAGATTATTACTTGAGCATAAGAAATCATATGACATTATCCATATATGTTGTTGTTTTAAGAATAATCATGATGCCTCATGTCCGTATTTTATTTTATCGACACCTCTACTTCTAAACATGTGGACATATTTATCGTTATCGGCTTCCGCTTGAGGACAAGCGAGGTCTAAGCTTGGGGAGTTGATACGTCCATTTTGCATCATGCTTTTATATCGATATTTATTGCATTATGGGCTGTTATTACACATTATGTCACAATACTTATGCCTATTCTCTCTTATTTTACAAGGTTTACATAAGGAGGGAGAATGCCGGCAGTTGGAATTCTGGGCTGGAAAATGAGCAAATATTAGAGACCTATTCTGCACAACTCCAAAAGTCCTGAAACTCCACGAAAGTTATTTTCGGAAATAATAAAAAATACTGAGTGGAAGAAATACCAGAGGGGGGCCCACACCCTGGCCACGAGGTATTGGTACTTGTAGGTTGCTAGTAGTGTTGATTACTCCTTGTAGTTGATGTTAGTTGGTTTATTTGGTGGAAGATCATATGTTCAGATCCTATATGCATATTAATACTCCTCTGATTATGAACATGAATATGCTTTGTGAGTAGTTACGTTTGTTCCTAAGGACATGGGAGAAGTCTTGCTATTAGTAGTCATGTGAATTTGGTATTCGTTCGATATTTTCATGAGATGTATGTTGTCTCTCCTCTCGTGGTGTTATGTGAACGTTGACTACATGACACTTCACCATTGTTTGGGCCTAGAGGAAGGCATTGGGAAGTAATAACTAGATGATGGGTTGCTAGAGTGACAGAAGCTTAAACCCTAGTTTATGCGTTGCTTCGTAAGGGGCTGATTTGGATCCATATGTTTCATGCTATGGTTAGGTTTACCTTAATACTTCTTTTGTAGTTGCGGATGCTTGCAATAGGAGTTAATCATAAGTGGGATGCTTGTCCAAGTAAGGACAGCACCCAAGCACCGGTCCACCCACATATCAAATTATCAAAGTACCAAACGCGAATCATATGAACGTGATGAAAACTAGCTTGACGATAATTCCCATGTGTCCTCGGGAGCGCTTTTCTCTATATAAGAGTTTGTCCAGGCTTGTCCTTTGCTACAAAAAGGATTGGGCCACCTTGCTGCACTTTATTTACTTTTGTTACTTGTTGCTCGTTACAAATTATCCTATCACAAAACTATCTGTTACCTATAATTTCAGTGCTTGCAGAGAAAACCTTGCTGAAAACCGCTTATCATTTCCTTCTGCTCCTCGTTGGGTTCGACACTCTTACTTATCGAAAGGACTATGATAGATCCCCTATACTTGTGGGTCATCACATAACAACATACGTTGTTCCCTTTGTCATCGGTATGTTACTTGCCCGAGATTCGATCGTCGGTATCATCATGCCTAGTTCAATCTCGTTACCGGGAAGTCTCTTTACTCGTTCCGTAATGCATCATCCCGCAACTAACTCATTAGTCACATTGCTTTCAAGGCTTATAGTGATGTGCATTACCGAGAGGGCCCAGAGATACCTCTCCGATATACGGGGTGACAAATCCTAATCTTGATCTATGCCAACTCAACAAACACCATCGGAGACACCTATAGAGCATCTTTATAATCACCCAGTTACGTTGTGACTTTTGATAGCGCACAAGGTGTTCCTCCGGTATTCGGGAGTTGCATAATCTCATAGTTAGAGGAACATGTATAAGTCATGAAGAAAGCAATAGCAATAAAACTAAACAATCATTATATGTGACGCCCGGATAATTAGGCTGCAGTAACCCCACGTTAACGATGCCACGTCACCTCAGATGACAGTTGATAATCTCGCGTTAGTTCGAAACGATTCATATTCAAAAATTGAATTTAAGTTAAACAATTAAAGTTTTCAAAAGTCAAAACTAAATTGTTCCTAATGTGTCAAATAATCCTTAGTAAATGTTGGTGGATAAATTATCTTTTAATAAAATATTTAAATGCACTAAAGTAATAGAAATGACAGTAAAAACAATTAATTAGACGCCTTTTATAAAGTTATAATAATAAAACTAAATTAGTAGTGTGCCAAAATAATTGTGGCAGTGGACTGATTAGGAATACTAATTTAGGTGTTCACTGAGTATTTTATAAAACTAAAATAAAAGAAACTTTAAATGAAAACAGTAAAGGGAAAATAAATAAAAAGAAAATACAAAACAAAACAGGAAAAAGGAAACCCCCCCTCCCCACTGGGCCAGTCGGCCCAGCTACTAGCCAGGCCGGCCCAAACCGGCCCAGGCCGCCCCTCACTCCACCATAACCCCCACCCCGGTCAAACCCTAACCCGTGACCCGCACCCACTCCCCCACTCCTTCTCGATCTCTCTCGCCCTTCCCCGATCTGGATCGTGGCAACCCCCCCGATCCCATCGCCCCATCGTCGCCTCGACGTCGAAGCCAGCCCCCCTCGCAGAGCAGGCCCCTCCCGTCGCCCCACCGGCGCCCTGCCGCCCGTCCACGACCACGCTGTCACGGGACCCCGCCCGGAGCTACCTCGACCCCACCGCACGAGGACCGCACCGCCGGAGCCCCTCACCGTCTTCCCCGAATCGCCGTCGCCCCGTCGTCCTCTTCTCCACTCTGTCGTCGCCGTCGTCCACGACCTCCTCCCCGCGCCCCACTGCCACTCCCCTACATCGGGGGTGAGACCCCGTGCCCCGACTCCTCCTGTCCTCCTCTGTCGCACATGCACCACCGCGTCGGCCACGCCGACGCCCCCTTGCCGCTCCTGGCCTTGCCCCGTCGCGGGCTCCAACAGCTGCTGCTGTGTTGCGGCGCTACCGCTACCACCACTCCGGCCTCCTAACCGCGTCCCGCTCCGGCCGGCGCCCCATGGCCCCGTGCCTCGGCGCGCCTCGTCTCCGCCCTCTCCTCCTCCCGTGGCCGCGCCACCGCGCCGCCCGCGCGCCAATGGCCGCACCGGCGGCACCCCTCGCCTCCGCCCGCCGTGTCCCCGGCTGGCCGCACCGGCGTGCCTCGCCGTCGGTGCCCTGGCGGCCTCGTCCCGCCCTGCGGGCGAGTGCTCGCTCCGGTGCGCCCGCACCCGCTGGGCCGAACCCGCATAGGCCTCTAGGCCACTGCCAAACGGGGCCCACTGCCCAGAACGTTTTTATAAAAAAAATAGAAAAATATAATAACAATAATAAAAATATTAATTAACTAATTAATTAAAGAATTAATTAACTTAATTAGTCATAATTAGAATAACCTAATCACTAGTTAACTTAATTAAACCCTGTTTAGCCTAATCTGTCAATGACACGGGGGCCCCACCCCCTGTTGACCAGTCAAACCTTGACTGGTCAACTGGGTCCCCCTGGCCCACATGTCAGCCCCTGTGTAAACTGCTGTGTACACAGGGCTGGGTACATTTAGCAATTTCTCTTTTATTTTTGAATTAAAATAAATCCTGGAAATTTAGAAAATCATTTAAACTTATAAAAATCATAGTAAATTAACCGTAACTCGGATCGAAAAACTTTGTACATGAAAGTTGCTCAGAACGACGAGACGAATCTGGATACGCAGCCCGTTCGTCCGCCACACATCCCTAACATATCGAACTCGCAACTTTTCCCCTCCCGTTCATCTGTCCGAAAACGCGAAACACCGGGAATACTTTCCCGGATGTTTTCCCCTTCGCCGGTATCACCTACTACCGCGTTTGGGCACACCTACCATCACGCTTTGTCATGTCATGCATCGTTATGCATCTGTTTGCATTGTATTCATTGTTTCTGCCCCCTCTTCTCTTCGCTAGACTACGAGACCGACGCCGCTGCTGGTGCCCCGACCGACTACGCTGTTGACGACCCCTCCTTGCCAGAGCAACCAGGAAAGCCCCCCCCCCTTGGTCACCAGATATCGCCTATTCTTCTCTATACTGCTTGCATTAGAGTAGTGTAGCATGTTACTGCTTTCCGTTAATCCTATTCTGATGCATAGCATGTCATTGTTGCTACAGTTGTTACCCTTACCTGCTATCCTACTGCTTAGTATAGGATGCTAGTGTTCCATCAGTGACCCTACACTCTTGTCCGTCTGCCATGCTATACTACTGGACCGTGATCACTTCGGGAGGTGATCACGGGTATATACTATATACTTTATATACATGACACATGTGGTGACTAAAGCCGGGTCGGCTCATTGAGTACCCGCAAGTGATTCTGATGAGGGGGCTGAAAGGACAGGTGGCTCCATCCCGGTAGAGGTGGGCCTGGGTTTCTGATGGCCCCCGACTGTTACTTTGTGGTGGAGCGACAGGGCAGGTTGAGACCACCTAGGAGAGAGGTGGGCCTGGCCCTGGTCGGCGTTCACGGATACTTAACACGCTTAACGAGATCTTGGTATTTGATCTGAGTCTGGCCATTTGGTCTATACGCACTAACCAACTACGCGGGAACAGTTATGGGCACTCGACATCGTGGTATCAGCCGAAGCCTTCGTGACGTCAGCGACTGAGTGGCGCGCGCCGGATTGGACTGGAACGCCTACTAGGCTAGGTCTGCTTCCGGCCGCATTCGCAACGTGCAGGTGTGCAATGGGCGATGGGCCCAGACCCCTGCGCCATAGGATTTAGACCGGCGTGCTGACCTCTCTGTTGTGCCTAGGTGGGGCTGCGACGTGTTGATCTTACGAGGCCAGACATGACCCAGGAAAGTGTGTCCGGCCAAATGGGATCGAGCGTGTTGGGTTATGTGGTGCACCCCTGCAGGGAAGTTTATCTATTTGAATAGTCGTGTCCCTCGGTAAAAGGACGACCCGGAGTTGTACCTTGACCTTATGACAACTAGAACTGGATACTTAATAAAACACACCCTTCCAAGTGCCAGATATAACCCGGTGATCGCTCTCTAACAGGGCGACGAGGAGGGGATCGCCGGGTAGGTTTATGCTATGCGATGTTACTTGGTGAACTTACCATCTACTCTCTTCTACATGCTGCAAGATGGAGGCTGCCAGAAGCGTAGTCTTCGACAGGATTAGCTATCCCCCTCTTATTCTGGCATTCTGCAGTTCAGTCCACCGATATGGCCCTTTACACATGTACCCATGCATATGTAGTGTAGCTCCTTGCTTACGAGTGCTTTGGATGAGTACTCACGGTTGCTTTTATTCCTCTTTTCCCCTTTCTATACCTGGTTGTCGCAACCAGATGCTGGAGTCCAGGAGCTAGAGATCCCGAGGATGATTCTACATGGAGTTCGGCTTCGAGGAGTAGTTAGGAGGTCCCAGGCAGGAGGCCTTGCCTTTTCGATCGTTGCTACTTTTGTGCTAGCCTTCTTAAGGCAAACTTGTTTAACTTATGTCTGTACTCAGATATTATTGCTTCCGCTGACTCGTCTATGATCGAGCACTTGTATTCGAGCCCTCGAGGCCCCTGGCTTGTATTATGATGCTTGTATGACTTATTTATGTTGTAGAGTTGTGTTGTGATATCTTCCTGTGAGTCCCTGATCTTGATCGTACACATTTGCGTGCATGATTAGTGTACGATTGAATCGGGGGCGTCATAAGTTGGTATCAGAGCCGACTGCCTGTAGGAATCCCCCTTTCCAACTCCTTGGCCGAAGTCGAGTCTAGTCATTGAAAAACTTTTACTAACATGGCTGTGTGGCTTACGGGCCCACGTCGCCATTGGGTGGTATTAGGATCTTTTACTCCTTGTCTATACTCTGGGACTCTGATCTCTCTTCTATTCGGGTTAAGTGAATTTTGCTAAATCTAACATTAGGATCTCGTTATCACTTTCACCCGGAGAGCCCCTTATTATTGATGATCGTCTGCTGCACGTGAAGACCCTGAAGATACTCTCTGCTGATAACCCGAGAACTTGTGTTCATCGCTTTTGCAATTCCCTTTCATCGATAAACTCCTATGGATAACCACGTATACTCGCCATTCATACAATGTTTCCCAGTTGGTCTTGTTATTACAAGATACCCCGAAATTCTCTCTGTTGTTCCGAGAATCCTTTGAGCTTACTGCCTTGCTGTTCTTTGTCACCTGAATACCCCTATGGATAATTCTCGCACTTACCGAGTATCCGCTCATCCCCAGTTGATTCAAGTATTTCACAAAAGTGTTCAAAATACCATTCGATCTTCCGAAAATCCTCACGAGCCTTTTTTTCTCTTGAAATTCTTGCTTACTTGCATTATGATTAATCTTAAGTCTCATAATCTTATTGGCATCTCTTGTCATTATCATTTTGAGTCCGTTGATTCAATTTGTTGCGAATGCTCGCAATCCTCAATCAGATCCTAGAATTCATCCTTCCGGCTTAGACGTCATTTGAAACGTGAGCTGGTTCTCGCCAATCAAATTGTCGTCGATTGTGCCCCTATGTCTATTGAACTTATCCATCCTTGATCAGAGCGTCTGTTTCCGATCCTTCGCTTTGTAAATCATAATTCCTTTGCAATTGAGCTCTAAGTTACTTAGTTGTTTCTATTATCCAAGGTCTTTGCATTGATTCTTCCTCGGGTTGTGTGCCGATACTCACCTCAGATCCTTTATGGACCATCAGAACCTTGTTGGATTTTATCCGACAACGTCCTTCATATTCAATCACTTTGGAAGTTCTTTCCCTGATACATAATGCCTTTGGTAAATCCTATTCCTTGATTTGTCCAACCATGCTCTGCTTTTGAGCTGGTGATATTTACTATTGAAGCTTGTGGTATATGTTTCCACGATGCCCCGATGGGTTGAACCTATGCCTTCCATAATATGTGTGAACTCGAAAGATTTCATGGGTCATACTCTTCTGGTATTTTGCCAGATAAAATTTTCAACACTGCAACTTCATCAAACGCGAGAAGTGAATGAAAGGTTATGCATTGAAGAAGTGGGAGTCGACCTTGAACTTTGCGTTCATGCCCATGGACACGATGTAGCTCTTATCATTAAAGCTTCTCTTAAATTAATTATTCCCTTGGTATAAGTTCATCTTATATCTGGGATCTGGCCTTTTGCAATCGTGGTTCCGACCATGTTCTCCTTTAAATACCATTTCTCGTACAAGTTAAGCACTTGTCTTCTGCAGAGCAATACCCCAGTCCAACCTCTACTTTGGTTTGTCGTCGAGTATTACCCCCCTGGTATCTCGAGATTATCACGGAACTGCATAACTTATTATGAGTTCTCCATCAATTGCTACATTCTCATTGATTCCAATTTTTCACGGGCTTCGAGTTTTTAAACACTCAAAACCACCGATAACTGAATCGAGTCCGCACTGCGATTAAACAACTCTTAGTAATCTTCTTTACTTATGAGTTTGTACCCGATCACGTCATTCCTAGCCTGATTGGCTATATCATTATCGTGCTGAATTTTAACTGTGCTACCTGGACCTTCCCAGCGCACAAATTTCGACAGTAAGCTAATCTTGCGTCGATCTTCCTCGTCATATCACTTCTCCTTGAACAGCAAACTTGATTTCGAGTTTGTGTCCTAACTGTGGTTCCAATAACCTTTCGCTTTCATCATTCCTTTGACTTGATGTCATCATCGATCAATTACATCTTCTTGAAAACCTCTCGACAAATTTGTCGTGATCATTGTCAACAATTTGACTTCTTCCAAGTTGTGTGTTGAAATTCAGGATGAGAAATACCATCCTTGCCCCTCGATGAATTGTGTTATCATCGACAACATTCTTGCCTCCCCCAACACAAACTTGTTCATATTTTGTGTTGTATCTTGATTTCCCTGCTATCCAACTTATGTTATGTTCTACCGTGGAGTATTACCATCTTTGATGTCAAGAATGTCGTGAGCATTACTCCACCTCTTAAGAATTCTTGGTACAGTGATACTTGTCGCCATCACCATTCTTTCTTGGTCCCCGTGTTGTTTCTAAACGAAATACCGACAAATGGTCTGTGATGTGTAAATTCTAAACTTCTAGCAACCCTATTGCTTTGAAGTTATTGGTCTATAGTTTCATTCTACGTCTATGGCTTAATGAATCATCATTCGAACATTGATCATGCTACCTAGCCCATATTTCGGGTGCACATTTCAACCAATGTTTAACTGTGTATGTTTTCCTCGAGCATACATCATTAAGTCATTCGATCTAGTTAATGTTATCTCCTTGTTCACATAGTTGTGGAAATCCATCTTTTGGAAATCTCAATGGATTGTCGCTGAGTCAATCAGTCACCTCCTCACCTCTCCTTGATTTAATGATGAACCCTTGTTCGGAACTCGCTTCCATAGTTCATCTCCCGAGAATCTTCGATGTCGTTTCGACAATTTGTGTTGCACCTTTCTTCTCAGGCATCCTGAGTCTGAGTTATCCTGACACCAATCAGATCTGAATCTCGGTCAGATATGATGGTTGGAACATATTTCCAAGAGTTATAACATTGGTCTATTTATGACCCGGTAAGGTGATGTCATGCCTAACACACCTGGCCGGAGGACCTATTGTTATAGTTTTTCTTTTTAGCAAGGTTAGGTATTCTTCCATGAGGAAATTGTAAGACTTACTCTATAAGTTGTTCCTGATGGATCCTTTGTGTATCCATAGCCTGATCTTACCTAATGACCATGTCAATGCTATCTCGAAGCATGTGTGTGCTACTCCGATCTTCAATAAGGGCATTTGAAGCACAATGCCAAATTATCTTCATCAATTATCCAAACACCATTGCATGGGTAATGTCATGAAATTTCTCTCCCTTACCTAAAGGGTTTTCTACATTATATCTTGTCATGGATATGATGCTCTGCTTGTCCTTGCGAAGGATATAACCCTGAAATGTGTATTTAAACACATTTTCCTTTCCATTGTTTTGTTTAACCTTTCTTGTGATCTATATGATCTAAGTAGTAATAAATTACTGCTTATGTAAACATCTCGATGTACAACTCTGCCAGTAAGACCGTGTTACTATTGTTGATGACATTCCGGTAACCACCGATGGACGGGAACTTTGCCTATTGGTCCGCCTCATTTCAACGAGCAGGAAAATGGTTCTCTTCGTCCCTCGCCCTTGGTACCAACGATGTTGTCAACATAACTGACTGGTTATTCTCTGACATGCATTGCTTACATGATCGTGCAAGACGTCACCCCTCTTCCTACTTTTAACCCACATGGTGGGCCCATAACCCACAGTTCCACAGGATCGAAAACTGACTCTCCTGGACACCCCTGTTCCCGAAGCTATTCCTCGCGTGTGGCCTCGTATGTAATTCACGAGCCACCGTCTGAGAGTTCATCAATTCTGATATCAGACACAATACTTATTCCCATTGCTTTGAACCCCTTTCACGCCCTGATTCAGGCATCGAACGATTGCCTGCCCGCTCGACACTTCCCATGAATACCCCCTTGCTTTGCTCTCGATATTTTCTTAAGTTTCAATTCAAGAGTACTTTTCGCCACCTTCCCCGATGTTATCGACCAGATAGTCAACCTTGCACTCTCGGAATACCCACCCTCTATTCTTTCGTAAGTACGATGGAGTTCCCGAAGAAAGGACGACAACTTCATAATGATGGCCTGAAGCACTAGAAATGAAGACCTCAAGTAAGGGATCGACCTCTTCGAGAAGAGCAACCAAGACCGAGAAGATCCGTTAGATTTTTCGTAACCCAATCCCTTCCCCCTTACTTCCCTCTTAAATCTCGGGACGAGATTTCTTGTAGTGGAGGAGAATTGTGACGCCCGGATAATTAGGCTGCAGTAACCCCACGTTAATGAGGCGACGTCACCTCAGATTATTGTTGATACTCTCGCGTTAGTTCGAAACGATTCATATTCAAAAATTGAATTTAAGTTAAACAATTAAAGTTTTCAAAAGTCAAAACTAAATTGTTCCTAATGTGTCAAATAATCCTTAGTAAATGTTGGTGGATAAATTATCTTTTAATAAAATATTTAAATGCACTAAAGTAATAGAAATGAATGTAAAAACAATTAATTAGACGCCTTTTATAAAGTTATAATAATAAAACTAAATTAGTAGTGTGCCAAAATAATTGTGGCAGTGGACTGATTAGCAATACTAATTTAGGTGTTCACTGAGTATTTTATAAAACTAAAATAAAAGAAACTTTAAATGAAAACAGTAAAGGGAAAATAAATAAAAAGAAAAGAAAATACAAAACAAAACAGGAAAAAGGAAACCCCCCTCCTCACTGGGCCAGTCGGCCCAGCTACTAGCCAGGCCGGCCCAAACCGGCCCAGGCCGCCCCCTCACTCCACCATAACCCCCACCCCGGTCAAACCCTAACCCGTGACCCGCACCCACTCCCCCCACTCCCTCTCGATCTCTCTCGCCCTTCCCCGATCTGGATCGGGGCAACCCCCCCCCCCCCCGATCCCATCGCCCCATCGTCGCCTCGACGTCGCCGCCACCCCCCCTCGCGGAGCCGGCCCCTCTTGTCGCCCCACCGGCGCCCTGCCGCCCGTCCACGACCACGCTGTCACGGGACCCCGCCCGGAGCTACCTCGACCCCGCCGCACGAGGACCGCACCGCCGGAGCCCCTTACCGTCTTCCCCGAATCGCCGTCGCCCCGTCGTCCTCTTCTCCACTCCGTCGTCGCCGTCGTCCACGACCTCCTCCCCGCGCCCCACTGCCACTCCCCTACATCAGGGGTGAGACCCCGTGCCCCGACTCCTCCTCTCCTCCTCTGTCGCACGTGCACCACCGCGTCGGCCACGCCGACGCCCCCTTGCCGCTCCTGGCCTTGCCCCGTCGCGGGTTGCAACAGTTGCTGTTGTGTTGCGGCCCTACCGCCACCACCACTCCGGCCTCCTAACCGCGTCCCGCTCCGGCCGGCGCCCCATGGCCCCGTGCCTCGGCGCGCCTCGTCTCCGCCCTCTCCTCCTCCCATGGCCGCGCCAATGGCCGCACCGACGGCACCCCTCGCCTCCGCCCGCCGTGTCCCCGGCTGGCCGCGCCGGCATGCCCCGCCGTCAGTGCCCTGGCGGCCTCGTCCCGCCCTGCGGGCGAGTGCTCGCTCCGGTGCGCCCGCACCCGCTGGGCCGAACCCGCATAGGCCTCTAGGCCACTGCCAAACGGGGCCCACTGCCCAGAAAGTTTTTATAAAAAAATAGAAAAATATAATAACAATAATAAAAATATTAATTAACTAATTAATTAAAGAATTAATTAACTTAATTAATCATAATTAGAATAACCTAATCACTAGTTAACTTAATTAAACCCTGTTTAGCCTAATCTGTCAATGACACGGGGGGCCCACCCCCTGTTGACTAGTCAAACCTTGACTGGTCAACTGGGTCCCCCTGGCCCACATGTCAGCCCCTGTGTAAACTGCTGTGTACACAGGGCTGGGTACATTTAGCAATTTCTCTTTTATTTTCGAATTAAAATAAATCCTGGAAATTTAGAAAATCATTTAAACTTATAAAAATCATAGTAAATTAACCGTAACTCGGATCGAAAAACTTTGTACATGAAAGTTGCTCAGAACGACGAGACGAATCCGGATATGCAGCCCGTTCGTCCGCCACACATCCCTAACATATCGAACTCGCAACTTTTCCCCTCCGGTTCATCTGTCCGAAAACGCGAAACACCGGGAATACTTTCCCGGATGTTTTCCCCCTTCGCCGGTATCACCTACTACCGCGTTTGGGCACACCTAGCATCACGCTTTGTCATGTCATGCATCGTTATGCATCTGTTTGCATTGTATTCATTGTTTCTTCCCCCTCTTCTCTCCGCTAGACTACGAGACCGACGTCGCTGCTGGTGCCCCGACCGACTACGCTGTTGACGACCCCTCCTTGCCAGAGCAACCAGGCAAGCCCCCCCTTGGTCACCAGATATCGCCTATTCTTCTCTATACTGCTTGCATTAGAGTAGTGTAGCATGTTACTGCTTTCCGTTAATCCTATTCTGATGCATAGCCTGTCATTGTTGCTACAGTTGTTACCCTTACCTGCTATCCTACTGCTTAGTATAGGATGCTAGTGTTCCATCAGTGACCCTACACTCTTGTCCGTCTGCCATGCTATACTACTGGGCCGTGATCACTTCGGGAGGTGATCACGGGTATATACTATATACTTTATATACATGACACATGTGGTGACTAAAGCCGGGTCGGCTCATTGAGTACCCGCAAGTGATTCTGATCAGGGGGCTGAAAGGACAGGTGGCTCCATCCCGGTAGAGGTGGGCCTGGGTTTCTGATGGCCCCCGACTGTTACTTTGTGGTGGAGCGACAGGGCAGGTTGAGACCACCTAGGAGAGAGGTGGGCCTGGCCCTGGTCGGCATTCGCGGATACTTAACACGCTTAACGAGATCTTGGTATTTGATCTGAGTCTGGCCATTTGGTCTATACGCACTAACCAACTACGCGGGAACAGTTATGGGCACTCGACGTCGTGGTATCAGCCGAAGCCTTCGTGAGGTCAGCGACTGAGTGGCGCGCGCCGGATTGGACTGGAACGCCTACCAGGCTAGGTCTGCTTCCGGCCACGTTCGCAACATGCAGGTGTGCAATGGGCGATGGGCCGAGACCCTTGCGCCATAGGATTTTGACCGGCGTGCTGACCTCTCTGTTGTGCCTAGGTGGGGCTGCGACGTCTTGATCTTACGAGGCCGGACATGACCCAGGAAAGTGTGTCCGGCCAAATGGGATCGAGCGTGTTGGGTTATGTGGTGCACCCCTGCAGGGAAGTTTATCTATTCGAATAGTCGTGTCCCTCGGTAAAAGGACGACCCGGAGTTGTACCTTGACCTTATGACAACTAGAACTGGATACTTAATAAAACACACCCTTCCAAGTGCCAGATATAACCCGGTGATCGCTCTCTAACAGGGCGACGAGGAGGGGATCGTCGGGTAGGTTTATGCTATGCGATGTTACTTGGTGAACTTACCATCTACTCTCTTCTGCATGCTGCAAGATGGAGGCTGCCAGAAGCGTAGTTTTCGACAGGATTAGCTATCCCCCTCTTATTCTGGCATTCTGCAGTTCAATGCACCGATATGGCCCTTTACACATATACCCATGCATATGTAGTGTAGCTCCTTGCTTGCGAGTACTTTGGATGAGTACTCACGATTGCTTTTCTCCCTGTTTTCCCCTTTCTATACCTGGTTGTCGCAACCAGATGCTGGAGTCCAGGAGCTAGAGATCCCGAGGATGATTCTACATGGAGTTCGGCTTCGAGGAGTAGTTAGGAGGTCCCAGGCAGGAGGCCTTGCCTTTTCGATCGTTGCTACTTTTGTGCTAGCCTTCTTAAGGCAAACTTGTTTAACTTATGTATGTACTCAGATATTGTTGCTTCCGCTGACTCGTCTATGATCGAGCACTTGTATTCGAGCCCTCGAGGCCCCTGGCTTGTATTATGATGCTTGTATGACTTATTTATGTTGTAGAGTTGTGTTGTGATATCTTCCCGTGAGTCCCTGATCTTGATCGTACACATTTGCGTGCATGATTAGTGTAGGATTGAATCGGGGGCGTCACATTATACTAAGCTAATGGATGGGTCTTGTCCATCACATCATTCTCTAATGATGTGATCCCGTTCATCAAATGACAACACATGTCTATGGTTAGGAAACTTAACCATCTTTGATTAACGAGCTAGTCAAGTTGAGGCATACTAGGGACACTTAGTTTTGTCTATGTATTCACACATGTACTAAGTTTCCAGTTAATACAATTCTAGCATGAATAATAAACATTTATCATGATATAAAGAAATATAAATAACAACTTTATTATTGCCTCTAGGGCATATTTCCTTCAAAACTAAGCTTGGGGAGATTATACATCGTGAACATGTCTACTTTTTTGGGCACTTTTGCTTTGTTTTTGTACTCTAACACGGATTAATGTTGTTTTGAATATAATTTCCCATGGTGTTACTTTTGTGCAGAAATAAAGGTGCTTGAAAAAATGGCTAAAAATTACCAAAATTATTTTCGAAGAAAAGAGCCACAAAGCCACAAGATTAGACGGAAGGGGGGCCACTAGGTGGCCACACGGCCCAAGGGCGCGTGGGCCTCCTATGCACTACCTTACACTTTCCTTTGGCCTGTATTTTTCTTCCGCCCTGGAACCCTAAACATGAACTTTTCGGGATTTTTCGCTTCATGGAGCCGCCACCACCTTTGTTCTTCTTCGGGAGGGCTAGTATGGAGGTTGATCTTGGCCTCTGAGGAGGAAAATTCATCGTCATCCCCAACCTCTTCTCCATCATCATGATGATCCCCCCACTCACATGTGAGTAATTTCTGTATACGCATATGGGGTGGATTGAAATTTGATGAGATCTTTTATTTAATAGATGCCAGATTTGTTAGGATTTGATGCCTAGTACCCTGTATGTCTGAGGTTGATATTGCTATGCCTTTGATATGCTTAATGTTTGACACTAGGGCCCGAGTACCATGATTTCATATCTGAACTATTTATGTTTCGATGAATACACACACACACACACACACACACACACACACACACACACACATATATATATATATATATATATATATGTGTGTGTGTGTGTGTGTGTGTGTGTGTGTTTTAGATCTTATCTACAAGTGGTATGCACCTGTACGGTTCTAAACAGGAATCCTTCAAGTGACAATAATAGAGTATCAAAGGGAATGGCTATGATTTGAGGATGATATGTATTCATAGATTGATAATGCTTTGCTCCAATGCTTTGTGAAAGGAGTACCTTGATTACCCCTAATTTTTATTAGGATCCGGCTAAACAGGAGGGTAGGACAAAAGATGTTATGCAAGTTCTTGCAAGCACGTACAAAACTACATACGAAATACATCCTTACATACAATTGATTGATGAATTGGGTCTAGTTTGTTGTCACCTTGTGTTAAGGCTATTACATAACTGATATTATCCATGCGACATCTATCATCCATTGTCATGCCCAGTTTTTCATACTTGTTACTCTCTTCATGTTACTTTTGTTCTTGGCAACTGCTAGGAACCACTGCTTTTTGTTACTATTCCTTAATCACAACTACAATCAATACATCGCTTTTGCTACTAATAAAATATGTCGAGCAAGTATTTGTTTTCAGGTGTGGTTGAACTGACAATTCAACTGGTAAGGCTTATATATATACTTTGGGTCCCTTTGTGTTGAATCCATAAATCTGCGTTGTAATAGTTTTCTTGAAGACTGTCGTGACCCCCTATACTTGTGGGTTATCAGGGTCTAAGAACATATCTTTGAACACCATTTGCGCATTGGACTTTTGTCCCTCATGTACACGGGGTCGAGTCCAAAACTCTCTAGGCACCCGTGTGCATGGTGACCCTGTGCGCACAGGTCTAGGGTTTTGCTGTCGGGTGACCTCGTGCACACAACCCCCCCCCCCCGGTGGCAAGATCACTTTGGTGAAGGAGGGTATTAATACCCACCCTTCTTCCACCTTCGACCTTAACCTTTGACTTTTGAGCTATTATATCATTGCCAACATCTCAGAAGCTTGATTACTCTCAAATTGGAAGAGATTCACCTGATCCACATTCCACCAAACCAATTCGTGAACCAAACTCTTTTTCATCACCAACACTTATTACTCTTGGAGATTTGGTACTCCTAGGCGTGAATCTAGTCATATCTCTTGCTTGTGCATCACATCCTGGTTTCAAGATTTATCGAATGGATGTGAAGAGTGTATTTCTCAATCATCCCCTTAGTGAGTTGTATATGATAAACAACCTCGTCGTTCTAAAAACCTCGATCACCCCCATGACATTTATCAACTTCATAAACCTCTCTATGGACTCAAACAAGCACCTCGTGTTCGGTATGATCATCTTACGATGGTTCTAGACGAGAAAGAGTTTGATATCGGGCTCATCGATTCCACTCTCTTTACCAGGAGGGTGAAAGGGGGTTGTTTGTATGCCAAATGTATGTGTGTGTGTGTGTTTATGACATTGTCTTTGGGCCTCCTAACCATTATTGGGATGTTGAGTTTCAAAATCTTTATGACCGAGGTGTTTGCAACGTATATGATAGGAGAGTTGGAGTTCTTCCTTGAATTTCAAGTCAAGCAACTTAGAGGAGGAATTTCATCAGCCAAACTATTGCTAGGGATAGAGGTGATTGCATAAGGATGGACATCATGCAAAACTATACACCAAGCCATCCTAATCCTATCGCTGGAAAATGAGTTAAAACCCTTCTCCATGTGATATGTGCTACATACCTAATGCACACAGAGTCTAAGGAAATATCTCTGGACAACCCATATGCACGGGCTTTCTACCCCCCCCCCCCATGCACACGGGGTCAAGTCCAAAACTTTCTGGAGACCCCATGGATACGTGGTCCCTGACCCCGTGCACACATGGTCTAGGGTTTTCCCCCCGGGTGTCCCCGTGTGCACAGGGCCCCCAAGGTGGCAACAGTCACTTTAGTGAAGGAGGTATAAATATTCATCCTTCTTCCACCTCCAACCCCTAACCTTTGATTTTGAGCTACTCCACAATTGTCAATATCTCAAAAACGGATTACTTTCAATCCGTCCACTCAAACTCCATCAAACTTTGGGGGTTGAAAAATAATGAGCCAATTTACTTTCCCATCAAACCAATTCGTGATCTCCACTCTTGTTCAACACCAACACTTAGTCATTGAGATTTCAAACTCATAGGTCGGAAGCTTCCTTGTGTGTGGTGTGCTCTAAGAAAGTTTGCAAAGGTCCGGTGGTCGCCTCCAAGACTAACCACAAGTGATTCAACGCTCATATGTTGGGGGTGACTCAAGGGGGACTAGGTTGAGCCACTTGGTGGCATTCCTAAGCTTTGGCTTTGGCACGTCTCTAACGAAGATTAGCACTTCCCAAGAGTGTGAACTTTGGAATACATTTGCATCTTCGACTTGTGTGGTTAATCCTTTACTTGTGTTTGCTTGCTAGCTAGCTTGTTGCTATTGCTTATCTAGTGTATTAGCTTGCTTGGCATATATGTTGTTCACTGTAGATTGCTTATGTAGAGAACCTATTTTATCCGCTCTGCCCCTAAAATTGTGTAGTCTACTATTCCCCTCAAGCTTCATCAGTGAGGCCGTCTGTTGAGGATATAGACCTTAGAGTCACCCGCCAGGAGGGGCCGGGTTACTCATATGGTCACTGCCAGAAGCCCGGCGCCAAGCTTAAAGACGGTGGGCCAAAGATGGGCTTAAGACCCGGATATGGCTTAAGGCCCATAGTTGCAATCATCATTATGGTAGAACTTGTAGTGTAAGGCAAGAATAGTTGAGAGTCCGAGCCGGACACTCTTATGAGCCGGCCGGGACTCTGAGAGCTGCTGGGCGTCAGCCTCCCTATATAAAGGGACGACCCGGCAGCGGTTTAGGGACAAGAACAATCTCATCGAGAGCCGGGCATAGCAGTTTAGCTCCCTGGTGATCGTAACCCTAATCAATATCACCTCAAACTGGACGTAGGCTTTTACCTTCACCGTAAGGGGCCGAACCAGTATAAAACCTCGTGTTCCTTGTCCCGCATTAACCCCTTCAAGCTTCCTAGTTGCGATGGCTCCACGACTAAGTCCTAGCTCGAGGACATCTGCCGTGACAATTCCACGACAGTTGGCGCCCACCGTGGGGCCAGCGCACGGTGGATTTGAGTTCTTGAAGGGCAGATTCGAAGGGCTCAAGGGATACGCTGTGGGCCGGATGACCAAGAGTCGTCGCGGCAAGCTCTACATTGACGATGCAAACTGGGGCCCCGACGCCGGCTCAATTGAGTACGAGTACCGGGTCCCCTTCGGCGGAATTCATGTTTTCATTGGCAAGATTGGTGAGCCGGGCCCTGAGCCGGATCTCTGTGCCGATCTCATCGAGACGGCTCGGCGTGCACGACCCGCCCGGGCCCGGCCTGCCTTAAGGCGCGCGTTTGTGGGATGTATCCATGGAGGGCCCTCTGATCTATCTGGGGCCGGTGATGAGGCGGCCGCCGGCTCTGACGGCGAGTCGGCCACCGATGAGTCAAACTCGTTGTATCAGCTTCAAGATGGCAGGCTCATGGGTTGTTCCGATGGTGACAGTATTCCGGACCCGTTTGAGCCGCCAAGTCAGGTTGGAGTCTTTATGGCTGGCGCGCAGCCTGTTCAGAACCCCGCTGCTGGAGCGGGAAACCCGGTGCCTTCTCCGGCTCAGGTACTGATGGATCTCACGGACAAGATGACGGCCCTGTTAACCGCCACGGTTGACCCGGCGGATCAAGCTCAGCATGATGCGGAGGTGGCACAGTTAAAATTGGATCTAGTGAAAGCTAAGGAGGAGCTTGCAGCGGAAGGGATCAGGATGGCTGCAGAGAGGGCGGCTCTCGATGCCCAAACTCAGCTGATCTAGGCGCAGTCCTTCCAACTCACGATGGATCAGAACGCGTCCAATGAGGTCATGAGAAGGAGGCATCAAAAGACCCAATCTCGACTCCCTCCAGTTTACGATCCACGCAACCTCTTCAACACGCCAGGTGCAGGGTCTAGTAACCCGCCAGGGGTCATAGTGCCCGGGTCTGGAGCCCCTATTCAGCCACGAGTAATGGGGCCTCCCCAGGTGCCCCCTGCCCTGCCTCAGTACATGCCAATACCCCCGGGTCATTATAATAACCCGCTGGAGAACATGGTCACTGCGGCAGCACGGCTGGCGGCTCTCCCAGTTGACGGCGACTCTCCGACGGCTATTGAAACCCGCCGGGTCAGGGAACTCCTTCAGACAGCTCTGGCGCAGCAAGAGGCGTACTCCTACAGCCGGGACAGGATCCACTCGACCCCTCATCCAGGCCAGAGCCCGAGTTACAGCCGGCACATGGTCTCAGCAACCGGCTCAAGTAACGTCCGACGCCATGACCCGCCCCCTGGCCACGGCCCGGCTCATAATGGAGCCTTTCACGCAGCAGACCAGGACAGAGCGCGGCAAGAGGCGGAGCAAGTGCCTCAATTGACGGCTTACCAGACCCCCCCGGCTTATCCGACGACTTCCGTCGACGTGGGCATCCCTACCAGGACCGGGGGTGTCCCTTGTTTAGTGCCAGCTATCCATAATGAACGTCTACCTAAGGACTTCAAGGGCCCTAGGAAGGTGCCTAATTACACAGCTGACTTACAACCCGCAGCCTGGATCGAGAGTTACGAGATGGCCATGGAACTACTGGAGGTCAGTGAGGCGGCAATGGCCAAGTACTTCACCATGATGTTGGATGGGACTGCCCGCACTTGGTTGAAAGGGCTACCACCGAACTCCATCGGGTCTTGGGCTGAGCTGAAAGCCCGGTTCATCCAAAACTTCAAGGATACCTGCAGGCAGTCGATGTCAATTGTGGATTTGACTAACAGTAAGCAGCAGGAGGGTGAATCCACGACGCATTGGGTTCGCCGGGTCAAGGAGATCATACATTCGTCAGATAAGATGGATGCCGGCTCTGCAGTCTTAATGCTGGAACAGAATTGTCGTTTCGTGCCCCTGAAGATGAAACTCGGGCGGCTTAAGCGCGACTGCAGTGATATGGGTACACTAATGGCGGCTCTTGTTAAGTACGCCGATTCTGATGGTACCAAGGATCCCCCTTCAGATGATGAAAGGGCAGGGAAGGGAAAGAAGAACGACAATGGCAAGGGTCTTCAGCATAACCCGGGGAACCAAGGAGGAGGCAAGCGCAAGGCCGACGGCAGCCTAGAGTTTGTGGCCAACGCCAGCTCACAAGGGAATAACCAGCGACGTAAGGGGAGGCCCCCTCCCCGAGGCGGCGGGTCAGGTCCGACGCTGGAGCAGCTGTTGAATGAGCCTTGTCCAAGGCATGGCTCTAGAGAGAAGCCAGCGACTCATCTGT
Source organism: Aegilops tauschii subsp. strangulata (assembly GCF_002575655.3). NCBI lineage: Eukaryota > Viridiplantae > Streptophyta > Magnoliopsida > Poales > Poaceae > Aegilops > Aegilops tauschii. The sequence goes on along the minus strand of NC_053036.3, from coordinate 424,457,384 downwards.
GGAAGGATTGTGCAATCATGAAGGCCTTTAAGAATTACAATGGCCCGGGCGGCGGCTCAGGCGCCGGCGGCTTTCATGGCCCGGGCGGCGGCTCAAATTCCGGTCCTCAGAACGGTCAAGGGGGCTTTAATCAACAGTCTGGCCAGGGTCATCAACAGCAGCAGGGGGGTTATCAGACCAATCCAAAGCGGCTTAGCGGTGGACAGTATCATGTGTTTACCACTAGTTTGTGCAAGCGAGATCAGAAGCTTCACAAGAGGGCTGTGAATGCTGTTGAGCCGGCGGTTCCACGCTACTTGCGGTGGTCTGAGCAGCCTATAGTGTGGAGCAGGGAGGATCACCCTCCACGGGTGGATAATCCGGGTCACTTGGCCCTGGTGGTGGCTCCTCAGGTGGGAGGATATAAGTTCACTAAGGTGCTCATGGATGGAGGCAGCAGCATCAACATCCTCTATTATGAGACATTCCGTCGTATGGGGTTGATTGATAAGAACCTCAGCCAGTCCAACACTATTTTCCACGGGGTGGTACCTGGTAAGTCGGCTTATCCAGTCGGCAAGATTGAGTTGGAAGTGGCCTTTGGAGATGAGAACAACTACAGGGTGGAGAAATTGACCTTTGAGGTGGTCAAGATAAGAAGTCCATACCATGCTATATTTGGACGGCCGGCTTACGCCAAGTTCATGGCACGGCCGTGTTATGTATACTTACAGCTCAAGATGCCGGGTCATAATGGGACCATTACGGCTCACAGCAGCCGGAAGGTGGCTCTGGAGTGTGAGGAAGGCGATGCAGCTTATGCAGAGTCTGTTTGTGCTACGGGGGAGTTGAAGTTTTACAAAGACAATGTTGACCCAACAGATATGACCTCTCTGAAAAATCCGACTACGGAGAATGAGCCGGCGATGAAATTTAAGACGGCTGATGAAACTAAGCTTGTTGACTTTGTTCCAGGGGATTCATCTCAGCAGTTTAGCATCAGTGCCAATCTGGATCCAAAATAGGAAAGCGCGCTCATCGAGTTCATCCGTGAGAATAGGGACATCTTCGCATGGAAACCTTCTGACATGCCAGGTGTGCCTAGAGAACTCGCTGAGCACACTCTCAATGTTGATCCAAAATTTAAGCCGGCCAGGCAGTTCCTTCGGCGGTTTAATGAAGAGAGGCGGAAAGCTATTGGTGAAGAAGTGGCCCGGCTCTTGGCGGCCGGGTTTATTGTTCAAGTCTTTCACCCAGAGTGGTTAGCTAACCCGGTGCTCGTACTCAAGAAGAACGGCACTTGGCGGATGTGTGTGGATTATACGGACTTAAACAAGGCGTGTCCGGCTGATCCTTTTGCCCTCCCCCGTATTGATCAAATCATTGATGCTACGGCAGGTTGTGCGCGCTTAAGTTTCTTGGATGCTTATTCCGGATATCATCAGATTAAGATGGCGGTTAAGGACCAGGAGAAGACGGCGTTCATCACTCCCTTTGGAGCCTTCTGCTATGTGTCTATGCCCTGTGGACTTAAGTGTGCACAGGCAACTTACCAGCGTTGTGTACAGAACTGTCTTCATAAACAGACTGGGCACAATGTTCACGCTTATGTGGACGATATTGTGGTTAAGTCCATAAAGGAGGAAACCCTGATAGATGATTTAAGGGAAACCTTTGATAATCTCCGGGTCTACAAAATGATGCTTAACCTGGCCAAGTGTGTCTTTGGTGTCCCTGCAGGCAAGCTCTTGGGTTTTTTGGTTTCTGACAGAGGCATTGAGGCTAACCCGGAGAAGATCAAGGCCATCGCCTCCCTAGCTAAGCCGGCGTGTATAAATGACGTTCAGCGTTTGGCGGGTCGCATCGCTGCTTTAAGCCGGTTTATAAGCCGTTTGGGTGAGAAGGCCATGCCATTATATCAGTTGATGAAGAAAACTGATAACTTTGTCTGGAATGATGCGGCTAATACTGCCTTTGAGGATTTGAAAAAGCAGCTGGCAGAGCCCCCAGTCCTTGCTGCTCCGGTTGATAAGGAGCCCTTATTACTGTACGTGGCGGCGAACACACGAGCCGTCAGTGTGGCTATGGTGGTGGAGCGCAAGGAGGAGGGCAAGGAGCATCCGGTTCAGCGGCCGGTTTATTATGTCAGCGAAGTGCTCATTGAGTCCAAACAGCGATATCCGCATTGGCAGAAGCTTGTTTATGGTGTGTTCATGGCAAGCCGGAAACTCAAGCATTATTTTCAGGGTCATCCCATCACTGTGGTCAGTTCTGCCCCTCTTGGTGATATCATTCAAAACAGGGAGGCCACAGGGAGAGTAGCTAAGTGGGCTATAGAGCTCGGACCTCATGGTCTCAAGTACGTGCCACACACTGCTGTTAAATCTCAGGTCTTGGTGGATTTCATCAATGACTGGACAGAGTCACAAGTGCCCGAGCAGAAGCCGGATAACACATATTGGACTATCCACTTCGATGGGTCCAGGCAGTTGGAGGGCTCGGGGGCTGGAGTCGTGTTGGCTTCCCCTAAAGGTGACAAGTTCCATTATGTGCTACAGTTGCTGTTTCCTTGCACTAACAACGCGGCTGAGTACGAGGCCTTGCTCCATGGTCTTCGGATGGCTAAGGAGATGAGCTTAAGCCGGGTAAGGTGCTTCGGCGACTCAGACTTGGTGGCTCAACAAGTATCAGGAAAGTGGGATTCCAAGGACCCTCTCATGGCGGCTTATCGCCGCGAGGTTGATGCCATTGCTGGCCACTTTCAGGGTTATCAAGTGGAACACATCGATCGCAGGAAGAACGAGGCGGCGGATGCTTTAAGCCGGCTGGGCTCTCAGCGAAAACCGGTGCCGCCCAACACTTTCCTGGACGTCCTGTATAGCCCTTCTGTTAAGTTGCCTACAGAGGAAGACTTGGCTGTCCCTGACCCGTAGGCCCGACTGGTGGCGGCTCTTCATATCATACCAGACTGGACAATGCCATATCTGGCTTACATGACCCGGGGCGAGTTGCCTAAGGACGAAACTTTGGCCAGGCAAATAACCCGGCGGGCTAAGTCAATGATTGTTATCAATGGAGAGTTGCATCACCGCAGTGTTACGGGAGCGTTTCAGCGTTGTGTTTCCCCTGAGGAAGGTCAAGAAATCTTGCGTGAGATCCATGAAGGGGATTGTGGCCATCATGCCGGCTCAAAGTCTCTTGTGGCTAAGGCTTTTCGTCATGGTTTTTATTGGTTGACGGCTCATGCTGATGCGGAGGACTTGGTCAGTAAGTGTGATGGTTGCCAGAGGTTCTCACGACGGGCTCACGTGCCGGCTCAGGAGCTGAGGATGATCCCAATCACTTGGCCCTTTGCGGTCTGGGGGCTTGATATGGTTGGGCCTTTTAAGAGGTCCAAAGATAAGAAGACCCACCTCTTGGTGGCAGTTGACAAATTCACAAAGTGGGTGGAAGCTGAGCCAGTTAGCAAGTGCGATGCAGCCACGGCGGTTCAATTTATGAAAAAGGTGATTTTCCGCTTTGGTTTTCCGCACAGCATTATAACTGACAATGGCACCAATCTCTCCAAAGGCGTCATGGAAGAGTTTTGTCAACGAGAGCATATCCGACTTGATGTTTCCTCAGTGGCTCATCCTCAATCCAATGGTCAAGCTGAGAGAGCTAATCAGGAGATTCTGAAGGGCATCAAGCCCCGGCTTTTGGTCCCTTTGCAACGGACGCCGGGTTGTTGGGTGGAGGAGTTGCCCTCCGTGTTATGGAGCATCAACACTACTCCTAACAGGTCTACAGGTTTTACGCCTTTCTTCATGGTTTATGGAGCAGAAGCAGTCCTCCCCAGTGACATCCGTCATGACTCACCTCGCGTGGCGGCTTACGTTGAGGCGGATAATGAACAGGCGCGCCAAGATGCTCTGGACTTGTTGGACGAACAGCGTGATGTGGCAGCAGCCCATTCAGCGATTTACCAACAAGACCTGCGCCGTTATCATAGCCGCCGGGTTAAATCCAAGAAGGCGATCTCGTGCTCCGGCTCATCCAGGATCAAACAGATGCACACAAGTTATCCCCGCCTTGGGAAGGGCCCTTTGTGGTCAGCAAGAACTTGCACAACGGGTCATATTACCTCATTGACATTCGGGAGCACAAAGATTCACGTAATTCGGAGGAAGAGACCCGTCGGCCGTGGAACATAGCTCAGCTTCGGCCTTACTACACTTGAGCCACCGGCTCTCGTGGTGTACATATTTCTTTCAGCCATGTATATATTATGATAAGCAATAAAGCAGGACCTCTGTCCTTTTTTCTCCTCCAAATATGCACGTGTTGATTTCATTGCAAGATTACATGATGACTTAAAGGAGGATCCGTCTTATGATCGTATTCGAATCTAGCCGTAAGCAATAAGGTCACTTGGGGGCTTCCTGTTCAAACATGGGTCGTATTCGAACCAAAGAGAACATAGCTGTCGATACCCATTTGATTGGCAAAGTGCCGAGCTCATTGGGAGGTTACCTTTGGTCATATTTGAATCGTAATTTAACCCCTCTGAGAACCGACGTAGATCGTATTCGAATCAGCGTCGTTAAACAATTCTTAAAAATCACTTGGGGGCTTCCTGTTCAAACATGGGTCGTATTCGAACCAAAGAGAACATAGCTGTTGGTACCCTCTTGATTGGCATCGCCACACCCACTCGGGGCTATATGATCGTATCCGAATCTTAGCTTAACCCCTTTGGGCCGGGTCTCTGGTCGTATTCGAACCGGAAGCCCCTAAGTTCTTCTGCTTTATCACAAGTTTTCTCTGATTATGTCAAGGTGTATACAGCCGGGTCTCACTTTGCCGGCTTAACTTTGGTTTACAGTATTGCTGAACGCAATGGGTGTTATAAGACAGGTAAACCGGAGTTGCGGTACCAACTTTCTCCTCCGGGTTATCTAAACCGGAAGTATGCTTGCCGGCCGTTAAGTATGTTCTTACGGCTGTATTCAGGATATAATTGAAGACAAGTCCTTTTTGATTCATATTCCGGGTTACCTAAAATTTATGATTCTCAGGGTGGTACGCCGCCTCGAGACTTGTGATTTGCCCTTCTATGCAGGATAATTAAAGGCACCTCTTTTGAGGTTAAGAAAAACAAAGGATTGATTATGACCCGGAGAAACATCAAAGAGACAACTTCAAAAGACTTCAGCATTCAATACGTGCACGATGGCACGGCAGAGATAAACTGTTGCACCTATTCTATTACAAGACTCGCTAAGTCCACAAGGGTGAGGCATTGTTTGGTAAACCGCCCGCTGAGTTACGACGCTGGCTGAGTTGAAGTCTCCGGCTCGTCCCTATCTTCTCCTCCGGCTGATCCCAAGACCTGGAAAGTTGATGACTTCCAGTCGATGCCGCTGAGAGCTTCGAATTGGGCTTCCTCGTCAATTAACCCGGCCGGGTCAATCTTCGGGGCGAAAGTGTGCTGACGAGCCGGCGGGATCAAGTTGAGGGCTTCATAGCGAGGGGTTGGGATCCTCTGATTCTCTGCATTGTAACCCGGCTGGTACTTGGTTAGATCTGTATCGTTGCCAATGAGAGTAGCCACCGGGCGTACAGCCTTCACGCAAGCTGCGAAGTCCTTCTGATCAAAGGCGGTGCCGTCTTCCTTCAGGCTTGGGTAGCCGAGGGCGATGTCCGCCGGGTCTAGCTCTGGCAAGAACGCCTTGGCCCGGCTCAGCGCGGCGATTGCTCCGGCTCTTGCAGAGGCCCGTCGCAGCTCTTGGATCCGTTGAGGAAGAACGGCGAGCCGGCGAAGGACTTCTGCCGGGTGAGTCGGCACCTCGTTGGAGAGGGCCACCACAGCCAAGGCACGTTGTGACCCGGTGTAGAGTTGCTCCACCAGGGTGTATACGGCCTTCAGCTTGGTCACCACACTCTGATTCAGGTTGGCACTTCTGGGACCTGTTTAACAAAGACAGATAAGACGCCGACAAGGATGAAATTATGAGATATACACATTCTAAAACTTGATGAAAGCCGGCGAGACGACTTACCGAAGATTGCGGCCACCATTTGGGACACTTGGCGCTTTAGGCCGGAGAGCTCAGCGGTCTTCTCGGAGAGAGTCTTCTCCGCCTGTTCAGCCCGGGTCACCAATGCGGCCTTTTCTTCGGCCCATGCCTTCCGCTCAGCGTCGAACTCCGTCTTCAGCTTCTCTTGCGCGGCAATGCTGGACACGAACTTGGCGTTTGCCTTCCGGGTCTCCATTTCTTGCATCTTCAGCCGGCTCGTGAGATCAGCAAGGTCAGTCTCCAGCTTCTTGCCAGCAGCCTGTATAAGTTTCTGGGTTATGGCATGAACAATTGTTCTACAAATTTAAAGTCCCAAGCGTTTTCCAAGCAAAGACACTTGGCACTTGGGGGCTAATGCATATTGAACGTTTTCTATCTACATATTGCCGGTTCAAATGGAGTAAGCCGGAACCTAAGTCTACAACGTACTCAGTCATAAGTCGTCGACTTGGGGGCTAGCATGGTACAGGTAACTAAGCAGTAAATAAGAGGACAAAAGAGTAAATAAGAGGACAAAAGGATGTTACCTCAGACTTCTGCTGGATCTGGGTCACCATGGCAACCTCGGCGTCCCGGCTCTTGTGCACTTGGCTGATGTAGCCAGAGACGAGCTCTCCAATGCTCAGGTTGGTGTAGTCGGAGAGGTCCAGGTTCACCCGGTGGGGCTGCAGCAACTCCCCCTTAGCGGAGCACTTGGCCAGCACGGTAGGTCTCCCCGGTTCAACGAACTCCGTCCGGGTGATTACCACGTCCGGGTCATTTGTTGGTTGGGCCGAGCCGGAGGCCTCCGGGTCGGCAGAAGCTTCTACAGGCGCCGTGTCCATTGGAGTGGTGGCTTCGGGGGCGGAGGCAGCTGGCGGGTTTTGGACCGTCACCTCCGGCTCAGGCAAATCCGGCACTCCGGCCGACTTGGTTTTCTTCACCCTCTTGGTGAGCTTTGCCTGGGCACTGAAAGAACAACAAAGGTTAGTACAAAAAATATGAGTAAAGATCAGAACAACATGAGATGATTATCGTTACCCGGGCGCGGTCTTGAAAGCCGGCAGATTCGACTGCATAGAGTCGCCGGAAGAAGGGGAAGTCTCCTGATAATTTGAGTCAGAAGAATTAAGCGGTTGGCATATAACACCCGCAAAAGGATGAAAAGGGTATAATTTTGCGATCACCTCGGTCCGGCGTTTCCTTGATGCCTCGGGTAACCCGGAGGAGAGGTCAGTGTCCTTGCTGGTCCGGGTGTGCCGCCGGCTCTCATGAACCTGTCGCTTCAAAATAAATTGAGGATCTTGGTAAGCTAAAGGATGGGAAAAAGCTTACTTTCCGGGTTACTCTTCGGGTTTTCAGCCTTGGCAAGGGCTCCGAGTCGGAGGAAAGTATTGTTACCTCTTCAACCACCGGGTTACTGGCTCCGGTGTCCTCCTGTTGATAAACAGCTTTGATAAGGCGGACAGAAATAAACGACAAGTATAACAAGAGCTTACAGGTTTAGGAATTACCTCAGACTCGGAGCTGTCACTTAGCTGCAACAGCTCCGAAGCAGTGGGTCTACTTCCCTTCTTACGGGGAGCGGCTTTCTTGGCGGCTTTCTTCACCTTTCTGGCCTTCTTGGCCGCCTCATGGTCATATTTGACCCGCCAGAACTTGTCGTCAGCCTGAAAAATACAATGATGATTTCTTCAAATGATTCAGATGAAGGTTATATACAGAAGAAGATAGGATGATCAGATTGGCGGCTTACCGCTGGGGCTGGGTTGGTCTTGCAGAAGGGGGCTAACCCGGTCCTTCCGCAGTCTGCCAGGCTCTCGTTCAAGAGAGCCTTGGTCATCTCCTCTGCAACGTCTTCAGGAAGATCATTGCGGCTGTGTCTCTGAGGGTCGTCTTTTCGGCCCGTGTACTCACACATTAAGCCGGGGCGGTGGCTCAATGGGATCACCCGCCATGAGATCCAGACCTGGACCAGATCGATTCCGTTTAGACCATTGCCCAGGAGAGCCTTGATCTTGTTGATGGTGGGAAGCAGAGGCTGGCGCTTCGTCGGAGTCAGTTTGTCTGACAATGGGTGTGTTGACTCCAGACGTGATGGGCGAAAGCCGGGCAGCGGACTTTCATCAGCCGGTGACGTATCTTGGCAATAGAACCAAGTCATGTTCCAGTCCTTTGGGTGGCTCGGCGGCTCGGCATAAGGGAAAAGACAGTCTCTTCGCCGCTGAATGGAGATGCCACCTAGCTCTAGACTTGGTCCATTGGCGCACTCATTCTGACGGTTTAAGTAAAAAAGCTCTCTGAAGAGCAGCAGACTAGGTTCTTCTCCAAGATAAACCTCGCAGAAGACTTGGAAATTGCAGATGTTGGACACTGAGTTGGGTCCTATATCTTGAGGCCGCAAGTCAAAGAAGTTCAGAACGTCTCTGAAAAACTTTGAACCGGGCGGTGCGAAGCCCCGGCTCATATGATCCGCAAAAATCACTACCTCCCCGTCCTTTGGCTGTGGTCTCTCTTCTGACGGGTCAGGGGCACGGTAGGACATGACATCCTTCTTGGGCAGATATCCGGCCTTAACAAAATCTGCTAGGGTCTCATTGGTGACATTGGACCTCATCCAGTTGCAAGTAATGGGAGCTTTGGGAGGCATGGTGAAAGTCGGCGGTCTATGATAAAAGGAAAAAAACGTCCGAGTTAATTATGAGCCGGAGGAAATGTACAGTTCAATGTCAAGGTGGCGGCTTATGAAGGGGACTAATGGTATACACTTAAGTGCATCGGGCTATTTAAGCCGCCGAGGGATTGAGGGTAATTTGATCGTCTACAGGCCTTATTACAGCTAAGCCGGAAATTTTTATGGCGCATGGCTTTCTTTAAGCCGGACGGTTCTACGGCGCGTGGTTTCTTTAAACCGGAACTATAAACCGCCGGGATTCAGTGATTGCAGTTTTTTTTACTAAGTGTGGTAAAACAGGTTTCACACATTGCAGTAACTTTTTTGGATCAAAATGGTCGGGCAAAAGAAAAATTTCTAGACCTAGAAACAGAAGCGAGGGAGTTCTTGGGCTCGAACAGAGTTCCTATGCAGTAAAAAGAGAGCTGCTTGCGTGTAAAATGGGTGCTAAACAGTCACCGCAATAGTTCTATGCAGATCTAAGACCGAAAGGAGCAGTAAGAAAGAAAACTACCGGAGTTTGTGGCAATGGTGATGAACTACGAAGAACACGGACGAACTACTCGAGCCCTAGTACGGATCTGCCCTATGGAGTAGCGGAGACTCACCGGAGCTGGAGAGGAGCGGAGGTTGCCGCCGTTTGTCTGGTCCGAGTCAGGGTGATGCAGCGGCCAAGGTTGACGAAGACCGGGGGCGCGACGGCGGTGGCAGTAGCAGAGCTCGGGCAAAGGAGCAATGGCACGAGGAAGAAGATGGAGAGAGAAGTGGCTGAGAGCCCGTCGGGCCGGCCTATTTATAAGGCAAGTTCATAAGTGGGCGCGAGATTCAAGGAGACCACGGCGTGGTTATCTCCCCACGAAACGCCTTGATTTTCGGGATGACAGTAAAGAAAAAGATCCGTTGCGGATCTGGCGGAGTAAAAAACGGACTTAATGGAAGATGACGTCACGGCGGATTATCCGGAGTCCAGAGGATGACGTCACGCCGGGTTATGGCCTTCACACAATTGTAAGCCGGAGGTTTTCTGTCGAAGGAATGGAAGATTGATATGAGCCGGCTCAAATCAATCTGGGGCATAATGTTGAGGATATAGACCTTAGAGTCACCCGCCAGGAGGGGCCGGGTTACTCATATGGTCACTGCCAGAAGCCCGGCGCCAAGCTTAAAGACGGTGGGCCAAAGATGGGCTTAAGACCCGGATATGGCTTAAGGCCCGTAGTTGCAATCATCATTATGGTAGAACTTGTAGTGTAAGGCAAGAATAGTTGAGAGTCCGAGCCGGACACTCTTATGAGCCGGCCGGGACTCTGAGAGCTGTTGGGCGTCAGCCTCCCTATATAAAGGGACGACCCGGCAGCGGTTTAGGGACAAGAACAATCTCATCGAGAGCCGGGCATAGCAGTTTAGCTCCCTGGTGATCGTAACCCTAATCAATATCACCTCAAACTGGACGTAGGCTTTTACCTTCACCGTAAGGGGCCGAACCGGTATAAAACCTCGTGTTCCTTGTCCCGCATTAACCCCTTCAAGCTTCCTAGTTGCGATGGCTCCACGACTAAGTCCTAGCTCGAGGACATCTGCCGTGACAATTCCACGACACCGTCGGTTCACTTTCCATCCGTCTACCACTCCGGCAGCCAGTGACGGGAAGGGAATCCCGACGCTTCTTCTCCGACTAGTAGTTTAGGTCAGTTTTTTTAGTCATCACAGGTGCAACGCTCGGCCGGATGGCGACACTTCTTCTTCGAGTTGCTCTTTTGGGTTTCAATCCTCCTCGAGTTCGTCTGTCTGGATGGAGTGGGCACAGCTCTGACGTAGATTCATGGAATCTCCTTGGGGTGACGAAGTTAGGGTTTCTTGTTGTGCTTGCGCGACGGTGAGATTTGGTGCCAGATGTTTATCGATCGAAAGGTTCAACGGCAATGATTGCGGCTCCAGGGCGTGGATCCTTAGGGAGACATGCACAAAAACTTTCCGGCTGTCATCGGCAAGATCAGGCCAACTTCCATAGAGGAGCAAGAACAACAGCGTGTCAACGGTTCGTTCTACGATATAGGTGGTCGTTCGGTGTTTCATGGATAATTTTTATTACGTTTGGTGTGTTTTGTACTTTGATGAATTTTTTAATGAATATGTGCCCTTTTCCTAAAAAAAGAAGTCATGATTATATTTAGTAGAAAAAACAAAATCCACTCCAGAGTTTGGACCGTGGACCACCACCGCATAAAGAACTCACCGCGGTTGCGGCAGGAACATCCGTCCATCCGTCCTCGAGCTCCACCCCGTCTTTACCAGGCCACCGCACCACCCTTCCCCTTAACCTTAAACCCCACAATTACTTCACTCATCAGTCATCACTAACACCCCACTAATCCTCCCACTTCCACCATTTTTCTCCAGCCCACCGCCCTTTTCCCCTCCTCACCCCAATCTCCGTCTCTCTCATTTCCAAATCCAGCCACCTCCACCTCTCTCTCTCTCTCTCTCTCTCTCTCTCTCTCCATGGGCACGCTTCTCCGCCGCGTCCTCCTCTCCCTCGCGCTCCTCGCCGCCGCCGCGACCCCCGGCGCGGCGGCGGCGGCGGCCAGGCTGTCGACGTCGTACTACAGCCGCAGCTGCCCCCGCGTGGAGCAGATCGTCTCGGACGTGGTCGCCGCCAAGCAGCAGGCCAACCCGTCCACGGCGGCGGGCACGCTGCGCCTCTTCTTCCACGACTGCTTCGTCTCCGGCTGCGACGCCTCCGTCCTCGTCTCCCCGCTCTCCTCCGACCGGACCCCGGAGCGGGCCGCGGAGATCAACCTCTCCCTCCCGGGGGACGCCTTCGACGCCGTGGCCCGCGCCAAGGCCGCGCTGGAGGCCGCCTGCCCGGGCACCGTCTCCTGCGCCGACATCCTCGCGCTGGCGGCGCGCGACCTGGTGGGGATCCTGGGCGGGCCGCGGTTCCCCGTCTTCCTCGGCCGCCGCGACGCGCGCCGCTCCGACGCGCGCGACGTGGAGGGCAACCTCCCGCGCACCAACATGTCGGCGCGCGCCATGACGGTCCTGTTCGCGCGCAAGGGCATCACGCCGCAGGAGATGGTGGCGCTGGCGGGCGCCCACACCGTGGGCTTCTCCCACTGCTCCGAGTTCGCGCACCGGGTGTACAACTACAAGGGCAAGGGCGGCGGCGCCAGCGGGCACGACCCGTCGCTGAACCCGGAGTTCGCGCGGGCGCTGCAGAGCTCCTGCGCCGGCTACGAGAGCAACCCGGACATCTCCATCTTCAACGACATCGTGACGCCGCGGGACTTCGACGAGCTCTACTTCAAGAACCTACCCCGTGGCCTCGGGCTGCTCGCCTCCGACGCCGCGCTGTGGGAGTACCCGCCCACCAAGGTGTTCGTCCAGCAGTACGCCGACAACCGGACCGCCTTCTTCCAGGACTTCGCCAGGGCGATGCAGAAGCTGGGCACCGTCGGCGTCAAGACGGGGCGGCAGGGCGTCGTCAGGCGGCAGTGCGACATCCTCGACTAAGTCCGGCGACCGGGCGCGTTGCTACAACTTTGCCCGACGTTGTACCGTCGCTAGTCCGGTGAAAATTGGCGATATTAGGATTGGATTTTGGTGTGTCTGCTCTCTGATTTCTGAATGAACTCGTGAATTGTGATGCTTTTCGGTCTTGTGAATTGAAAAGCGAGTGACCAAGGCCGTCCAATTTAGCGAGAGGCGCTGGGCCGTTGGCACCTCCCTTTCTGTTACACAAGTCGTTATCGTCGCCTGGACTGGCTCATCTCGTGCATGCATTTGTTACTTTCAGTCATACACACATTCCGCGTAGTCATCACAGAACGCTCAATTGCCGCCGCCGAATGCTCCTTGTGGTTACGCAGCTAACGGCGGCGGATACGCACAACGGAGCGTAGTCACGCGACCCACGGCAACCAAGGTGACACGAGCAGATTGCCCGCCGTTGGGGCTGGGACTTGGGCGTTGGCACATGGGAGGGCAAGGCAACATTGGCTGCTGCCTTTTTCTCGTACAGCGCCGGGCCGGTTCATGTCGGGTGAAGCTTTCTTCGGTTGCGTTTTAATGGTGGACCCTCGACTGGACCGATGCCGGTACGGGGAGGCATCTGGGGGGTGCATGGACGGTCTGATTTTTTCGATTCGGTGCCTTCCATTGTGACAGTTTGGATAACAATGATTAGGCCAAACATTCACGTCCATTTCCAGGGCCAATAGTTTCCGTCATTGCACAATGATAACAGAAGAAAGAACTGGCGCACGGCAGCTTGCACAGGTTCCGCTGAGCCGTCGCTACTCAGCTGCAGTGCATACATAACCAGTGCCTGCTAGTAATTCATGATGTTAAACGCTGCTCTATCCTAGTAATTCATGAGCGTTCTAACATCGTTCAACAACACCTAATTGAAAACCTGGGGTACTGGCATACAGGCAACACAACTATGGACAATCCATGTGGCAGAGAATGACAGTTGAGAAAAATGTAGGTGGGAGCAGTCAAACTGAAAAAACAGTGTGCTACTTCCTCCATGCACAAGACTGGTGGAATTCGATGGCCATTTGGCACACATAATAGATTGGATTAGTTGTATCTCTCACCATGTTCCCAAAAATACAGAACGTTCAGATTGATGATGGCGCTAGACCATGTTGTATCCACTCTGTTTCAAACCCTGCTGCTCTTAACAAATACAGCAGGGCAGCACATCCCGAATGGTAGGATTTGGGAGCATCAGCTGACAGACATGACTTTACACAAGCCAAGAACTGGGCGACATTAATCTATCAGCAACAAAAAAGGTTAACTAAGCCAGACTACCAGTGTGGATATACAAGATCCGCAGTAGAGCATGCTTACACCAATAAAAATGCATTTCCCAGCAAATGTTCGTTCCACGTCCCAGAGCACATGCTGCTCATCTTTGCCGTTGTTTCCCGTAAGGTGCCGCCGCAAGGAGTATCTTCTTCCTGGGGCCCTGATCCATCACAATGGTGTCACTCTAGTCAAAACTACAAGAGAAAGCCTAAATTCTACAAGCGGTAGTTGCTAAGTACTATATGTCATACTCCCTCAACCCCAAAAAAAATGTCTTTGATTTGGTACAACTTCCTGGGACACTTATTTTGGGGCGGAGGGAGTATTTGATATGCCTCTTGGTCGATTCTGAAGGTAAGAGAAAGTCTTTCCTCCATTATGCATGTTCAAGTACTAGAAGCATGCTAAATAAATTACAATGAAAAAACATATAGCATATAATGCAGATACTATTCCTAACTGCTATGAAGTTCGATTGTGCTGAAAGCCTGCAACTCATGTCTAACATTTCAATCCTGTTAATATTTGATGTTGACAGTGTAATCAGATAGAGAGTAGCTTTTAGAGAAAAACATAGAGTAAGAAAATCACTATGAATCATGTAAAAAATGCTAGCAATTGAACGAAAAATACTACCATTGGTACTCCCATATCTTTAAGGTCGCTATCTTTCATCTGACTCAACGCAGCCATATCCACCTGCAAACAAGTAAATACAGAGGAAAATGAACTCTCCATATAAAACATATATGTCTGAACATACTCTCATGGATTCAAGAGTATACTTGAATGAACAGACGAACACATTCTGGACCTTGCAGAAAAACATAAGGAAGCATTCAATGGTACACAGGTAGTTGAAAGATCGAATAGGGTGTAGCCAACAGAGGAACAGGCATAGGCATAAAATTGTATTAATGGAAAGATAATTGTGAAAGAAAAGAGATAAGGGACCGAAACAATAGGGATTGTAATGAACTGTCCAGCTTATACAAAAATAACCACTAGAACTCCTCGGGGGCATATATTTAAATTCACAACTCCATGCAAAACATCAAACATAAGGCATCAAATGCTAATACATGACCACTATGGGTAGCGAACAGAAAACCCATTATCCACAGGAAAAATGTCTATTTGTGCATTAAATATGAATTTAAAAGTTGGAAACAAATCAAGATAATGGAAAATCACCTCCTCAGCCTGAAAGAGAACAACATACTTCTCAAGTCCCATTGAATTCAGTAATCCAGTAACTGTCGACGGTACTTCTTTCTGCAAAATCACATAGAACAATGTTAGAAAATCTGCAGCAAAATCACATAAAACAATGATTGCATAACCAGAAACTCGCTAATATAATCAGCGCAAGACTCGCTATTGGTCAGCATAACTGGATGTCGAAAAATTCTCACATCAATAACTATGGGCAAAGTGAACAGAAATTCAGCTATAAGCCTGTAACTAAGCGCAACATGAACAGAAAACTGAGCTAATGATGATCATACATGTCGATGTATCGCATATATAAGAATGATCGCGTTTTACCAATGTCAACTTTAGAATTTCTCATGGTGTTCTATGAACTATGAAGCCCTGCTGTATTGAGCAGCACTAAGCAAATACATCACTGGAACCTAACCAAAGTGCAAGATGAACCTTATAGGCAGAGATAGTTTGTAACAAGTTCACGTTCGAGTTCCCTTGCAAATTGTTAATTGTCAAATTTCATGGCACCAACAACATTGTAGGACAAACAACAGATACTGCCCCGAAAGACCATTGAAAATGAAGAGCACAAAGTAAAGGAACAAGTGAACATTAAGAAGCCAGGCTAAGTTCAGATATATGAGAGAAATACAAACCAGCATAGGGGATGTAGGCCGGCGTCCAGATGGTGTGATTCCATTAGTTTGTTGTACTCTATCGATCGAAATGGTAGTGTTGCCTTCGTAAGGTTGATGGGTTCTTAATGTGTCAGCAGCATCTCTTGTGATATGACTTGAAGATCTTGTGGTACCAACAGGTCGAAGGGATGGAATGGACCCCGTATGATCATATGTTCTTGGGGGAGACATGCCTCTTTGAACACTTCTTGGAGGAGACATGCCTCTTTGAACACTTCTTGGAGGAGACATGCCTCTTCGAGCGCTTCTTGGCGGAGACATGCCTCTTCGAGCGCTTCTTGGCGGAGACATACCTCTTCGAGAACTTCTCGGGGGAGACATGCCTCTCCGAACAGCCCTGGGGGGAGACATGACTCTTCGAACACTTCTTGGGGGAGTCATGTCTCTTCGAGCACTTGGAAGCTTGTCTGGGGACGTATACCTCAAACCATCAGCGGTCCACGAGGGATAAGGTTTTCCTGAAGACTCCAAGTTGAACAACCCATCTCCACTCCTTGAAGAAGGCACTTGGCTTACAAGGGTAGAGGCTCTTGACTCTGGAACTCTCCCCCTCGAACCATATCCAGATCCTGATTCTGGGATTTCTCCCTCATCATAGCTAGACCTTGATTCTGGATCACCCCTTCTTGCCTCATATCCCTGGAGTTTCTTCGACTTCCTGGAAAGCTTTTCACGGAGATCCACTCCATTCTGTTCTGCCTCACTGTTGCTCTTCTGTGTCAAGCCTTTCCTCATAAGCTTCAGCCTTAAATCATCACTGCCAATCTGGCGAACTTCAATATTATGAAGCCCAACATATGCATGAAAACAAAAAGAAGTGTCAGACAGAAAGCTCTGTTTTGAAATCTTAGTATACTGATAGTGGAAATGAAATGTTTATCTTCACCCAAACCATCATCTCCAAGCTGTGAGCTACTGCTTTCTGTTTGCCGTCTGCAAGAGAACAGCATATAAGAGAGTAAAATTTATAAGCAAACACTTTGAACGGATGCTCAAACTGAGGACACAACAGAAACAGACATGCAGTGAGCTGCAGTCTGGAGCAATGGAACTTGCAGATAGCAGGTGCTTTCTTAATTAAACGATATAAATATATTAAATATAAGTGTAACATCTGTACAAAGGTAGCTAAAAATAAATAAATATGAGAAGGAGACACACACAGTGCAATATACTTAACTGAACATAACAAAACATGCAGGGACATGAATAAAAGAGACATGTGATGCAGCATTCAAACTAATGAACTGGCGGAGTCCTGCTTGAAAAGTGTAACATATAAAGTGACAAAGTGACACCAGCATGCATAAGAACATAGAGTATGGAGGACTGTAACTGAAGCCATGACACACCACAGGGGGTGAAGCGCCACAAAGGGATTCACTCCCATGACCATCCTGAATCATCTGATATGCAAGGATCATGTTGTATACTGCTTCTACTTGAAAACTTTGCAACAAACATTGAGTAATATAGATGAAGCAAATATACCTTTTGTTACTCTGCTGGTTTCCATAAAAATCAGAATCAGTCACATTATTTCCTAACCTCTCTCTGACAGGTCGCTTTCTTCCTGATACTGGCACTTCATCATCATTACCAATATCAGAAATAGTTCGCCTTTTGACAACCTGCAATCCGAAAAAATAAGGTGAAGAAGCCAAAGTTGAATAATTCATGCAGCATTCCGAAGCCTTAAAAGAAATAAAAATTAAACACGCAATCAAGATACTGGCATCCATGCTAGCATTAACACAGAATGGCCTGAAAAAAGGGGTCTGCTACCAACTTCAAGATAGTTACTACTACCTCCGTTCCTAAATATTTGTCTTTCTACAACAAGTGACTACATACGGAGCAAAATGAGTGAATCTACACTCTTAAAATATGTCTATATACATCCGTATCTGGTAGTCCATTTGAAATCTGTAGAAAGACAAATATTTAGGAACGGAGGGAGTACTTACTACCACCCCATTTTTTATCTAAAGAAAAACCCAAAAGAAAACATAACCAGACATAGAATGAAGTGGTAGCTGAG
Organism: Aegilops tauschii subsp. strangulata; assembly: GCF_002575655.3. Taxonomy (NCBI): domain Eukaryota; kingdom Viridiplantae; phylum Streptophyta; class Magnoliopsida; order Poales; family Poaceae; genus Aegilops; species Aegilops tauschii. Next base: position 424,439,927 of record NC_053036.3, on the reverse strand, counting down.
TTGGTCAGCTAAAAATTGTAAAAATGCAAACAAGAACGAGACGAGTTGGCATGCATTCTTCTATCACCTTATGGTTAACACCGACACAGCTCTGAATTCAGGACTTGCAATATGATAATGGTCGATACAGCCAGCAGAGAGCAACCAATCATTGGACAACAGGGAATGCCTTGAAGGTCTGAATAATAGTTACAAGGAAATATCCCCAATACATTCGTTTCCCCTCAACTCAAAAATGTGTTACGGTCCTAGTTATTCAAGTGACATTTGTCTCTAATCGTGAACCATGTACTTACTCCCCAACACACCCACAAGTCCACTAGAAGCAAAGACATCTAGTAACTACTGTTAACTCACGCATTTGTCAACAACTAAGTAAATCACGTAACTTTACTCATCCCTAGTCAATACCTACAGGAAATCACAACACCCTTTGATGCAACACTCACTTGGAAGTTAGAACCTTCAGGGGAGATGAAAATTCAAGCCAACAATGTATACACCACTGGATGCACCAAAATCTCAGCTATGACTGCTGGAAACTGAGCATCTAGCCGCGCGCGCCACAGCTACGGCTTGACTAAAGCTGTACTACATCCGATCATCCGTCTCGTTTCTAATCAACCAAACCGGCGACGGGGGAACAGCCGAATCACAGACGAGCAATCAAAATACAGAGGAATCCCACGAGCGTCAGAGCCCTGAGATCCGAGGCGACGGCTCACCTGACCGCTGCGGCCGAGGGTGATGGTGACCTTCGCCGTGGATGCCATCGCCGCCGCTCGCCGCGGATTACAGCCTTCGCCGGAGCCCTGGAAGGGCGAGGAGGGTGGCGGGGCGGCCGGCGGCGCGACACAGAGGGGCGGTTAGGGTTTGTGGCGAATGGAGATTGGGGCGTGGCGAAGTTTACCGGCGCTTGAGACGGGACGGGGAGGGGGAGGGTTCGATTTGGTAGCACGAAGCCACCAAGGTGCGGGCTTTTTTGCGCTTTCCCTTCCGGATTTCGGTTTTCGTATATGAATTTTATTCGTCTCCAAATTCGATTTGTTTAGTGATGTTTATCGCCTGTCCACGGCGTGGGTGTGTCGGCAACGGTTGTGATGTGCCCGCGGGTGACCGACGGACCGTGGGCCACGGCCGCACGATTGGGTGGTTCGCCTCCGAATCAAACGGTTGATGTGGACTTTTTTTTCCTTTTTTGAAAAGGCAAAGGCCGTATACTAAATAGCACACTTTTTTGGTAAAAATTTACCCTTTTCCGGTATATTAAGGGCATGTACAATGGTGGCATATGGATACAGATGCCTCGTGACAAAATATAGTTTCACGCACCTACATTTCTTTTTTTCTTTCCAATGCAAGTTACCACTAGTGGACCTTACACATGCATCTCTACTTTTCACTTCAACATTTTCAGCTTTTGACACTGAACCACATTTTTTCTCTCCAAGCACCGCCTCCTGCAGAGGACCCCGCTTTCATATCCGAACCTACTTTATCTGATATCCGAACCTACATGACATGTGAGGCATCCCTGGGACTATGCATTGTACATGCCCTAAATAGCACATACCCTTAAAAAACACCCTTACAGAAAACCTTGAGGGTGCTGAAGTCTTCCTCCTGCATCCACCGACGACGCGCATCGAGCAAAGCTCGTTGCTATCTTTGCGTCTCCGTCCTAACGAAGCAAACTTGTTTAAACCTAGGAGCTTGTAAAAGCAATGTCCAAAAAATTGTCGATGTAGACCAGAAGACCCGCTGCTACAATCTGCATAGCAAATCGTCACCCAAGAGAATTATTTTTTAATGAAGAGAGCCTCTGAGTTTCAGGACCTCTCGGGAGCTTAGAGTTTGTACGGATCTCTACTTAGAGAATGCCCCAATCATTATTATCCATCTTAGATGGTTTGTGTTGGAAAAATTAGCACCTTATCGATTAATCTAATCCATGAGTAAACAGTAAGCATGGCAATCACAGTATGCAACTGATGTCGCTTGAAGCTACGTCGGTATTTCCCCAAAGAGGAAGGGATGATGCAGTACAGCGGCGATAGGTATTTCTCTCAGATATGAAACCAAGGTTATCGAACCAGTAGGAGAACCAAGCAACACAACGTAAACAGCCCCTGCACACAAACAACAACCACTCGCAACCCGACGTGTTAAAGGGGTTATCAATCCGTTTCGGGTAACGGCGCCAGAAACGGCGTGCGGACAGGAATAAGTTGTAATAGATTGAATAAATAGATCGCAAATAAAATAAAACGCAGCAAAGTATTTTTGTATTTTTTGTTTAATAGATCTGAAAATAAATGCAAAGAAAAAGTAGATCGCAAAGGCAAATATATGAGAAAGAGACCCAGGGGCCGCAGGTTTCACTAGTGGCTTCTCTCGAGAGAAATAGCAAACGGTGGGTGAACAAATTACTGTTGGGCAAATGATAGAACTTCAAATAATCATGACGATATCCAGGCAATGATCATTATATAGGCATCACGTCCAAGATTAGTAGACCGATAATCATGACGATATCCAGGCAATGATCATTATCTAGGCATCACGTCCAAGATTATATAGGCAAATAAAATAAAACGCAGCAAGGTATTTTTGTATTTTTTGTTTAATAGATCTGAAAATAAATGCAAAGAAAAAGTAGATCGCAAAGGCAAATATATGAGAAAGAGACCCAGGGGCCGCAGGTTTCACTAGTGGCTTCTCTCGAGAGAAATAGCAAACGGTGGGTGAACAAATTACTGTTGGGCAAATGATAGAACTTCAAATAATCATGACGATATCCAGGCAATGATCATTATATAGGCATCACGTCCAAGATTAGTAGACCGACTCCTGCTTGCATCTACTACTATTATTCCACACATCAACCGCTATCCAGCATGCATCTAGTGTATTAAGTTCATGGAAAAACGGAGTAATGCAATAAAAACGATGACATGATGTAGACAAGATCTACCTATGTAGAGATAGACCCCATCGTTTTATCCTTAGTAGCAACGATACATACGTGTCGATTCCCCTTCTGTCACTGGGATCAAGCACCGTAAGATCGAACACACTACAAAGCACCTCTTCCCATTGCAAGATAAATAGATCAAGTTGACCAGACAAAACCCAAATATCGGAGAAGAAATACAAGGCTATAAGCAATCATGCATATAAGAGATCAAAGAAACTCACATAACTTTCATGGATATAAAAAGATATAACTGATCATAAACTCAAAGTTCATCAGATCCGAACAAACACATAGCAAAAAGAGTTACATCATATGGATCTCCAAGAGACCATTGTATTGAGAATTCAGCGAGAGAGAGGAAGCCATCTAGCTACTAACTATGGACCCGAAGGTCTACAAAGAACTACTCACGCATCATCGGAGAGGCACCAATGGAGGTGGTGAACCCCATCCGAGATGGTGTCTAGATTGGATCTGGTGGTTCTGGACTCTGCGGTGGCTGGATCAATATTTCGTCGACTCCCCTCGGGTTTTGGGAATATTGGGGTATTTATTGAGCAAAGAGGCGGTCCGGGGGGCACCCGAGGTGGGCACAACCCACCAGGGCGCGCCTAGGCCCATTATGTTCCTTCTGGTCCAAAAAAAATCTTCGTCAAGTTTCGTTGCATTTGGACTCCGTCTGATATTGATTTCCTACGATGTAAAAAACATGCAGAAAACAGCAACTGGCACTTGGCACTATGTCAATAGGTTAGTACCAAAAAATGATATAAAATGACTATCACATGATTATGAAACATCCAAGATTGATAATATAACAGCATGGAACAATAAAAAATTATAGATACGTTGGAGACGTATCAGCATCCCCAAGCTTAACTCCTACTCGTCCTCGAGTAGGTAAGTGATAAAAACAGAATTTTTGATGTGGAATGCTGCCTAACATGTCATATTATATTATTTTCTTTATAGCATGGACATTTGGACTTTTATGTGATTCAAAGCAATAGTCTAGTTTTGACATGATAATTTAAATACTCAAGCATATCAACAAGCAACCATGTCTTTCAAAATATCAACGCTAAAATAAGTTATCCCTAGCCCATCATGCTCAACCATTGATCCATTCATGAAACACACTCGCATATTAGCTACACCCAATACTCAAGTACGATCATATTGCCTCCTAGTTGGTGCTTTTATAAGAGAAGGTGGAGACTCAAATTCAAAAATAAAAATTGCATAAAGTAAAAGAAAGGCCCTTCGCAGAGGGAAGTAGGGATTTGTAGAGGTGGCAGAGCTCAAAGCGAAAAATTAGAGATAAAAATATTTTGGGAGGTGCATCCATCCCACCAACGAAAACGACTTAGAGTTCCCAACACTTTCCATGCTAGATATATCATAGGCGGTTCCCAAACAGAAAATAAAGTTTATTCCTTTTTCCACCATACTTTCACTTTCCATGGCTAGCCGTATCCACGGTTGCCCTCCATACCAACACTTTCTAAGGAATTTATTATTTGACAACATAAAGTAAATTCATTTTTGCATTTCGTGACTGGGCATCCCTAAAACCTTTGCCTTACTCTCGTGCAATGACAAGTGAATAAACACTCATCGTGAGAATAACACATCCAACATGGAAAATATTAGCCACCCCTCACCGCTCCTCGAACGAAACGAACACACAAAAGAGAAGTTTATTTTGAAAATTAGAGATGGCACATGCAAATTTGCTTAGAACGGCAAAAGAATACCGCATATAGGTAGATATAGTGGACTCATGTGGCAAAACTGGTTTAAAGGATTTTGGATGCACAAGTAGAGATGATACTTAGTGCAAAATGAAGGCTAGCAAAAGATTGAGAAGCGACCAACCAAGAAACGAATAATCTCATAAGCAAGCATTAAGCATAATTAACACTGAATAATGCACCACAAGTAGGATATAATTTCATTGCATGACTATTGACTTTCGTGCTTGCATAGGGAATCACAAACCTCAACACCAATATTATTACTAAAGCATAATTACTCATCAATATAACTCACATATCACATCATCATATCTCAAAACTATTACTAAGAATCAAGTTTATTTTGTCCAATGATCTTCATGAAAGTTTTAATTATATCCTTCTTGGATATCTATCACTTTGGGACTAATTTTCATGTGTTGCTTTTCATAAGCTCAAACAAATATAAGTGAAGATCATGAGCATAATTTTTTTTCTTTCTCTCAAAATAATTTAAGTGAAGCAAGAGAGAATTTCTTGAAAATTTTACTAACTCTCAAATAAATCTAAGTGAAGCAAGAGAGCATTTCTTAAAAAATACTAAGCACACCGTGCTAAAAAAGATATAAGTGAAGCATTAGAGCAAGTCCGTAGCTCATAAAAATTTAAGTGAAGCATAGAGAGCAATTCTAACAAGTCATGACATAATTTTGGTTCTCTCAAATAGGTGTGTCCAGCAAGGATTGATGACTTAAAACACAAAATAAAACAAGCAAAGACTCATATCATACAAAACGCTCCAAGCAAAACACATAGTATGTGACGAATAAAAATATAGCTTCGAGTAAAATATCGATGTTCGTTAGAAGAAAGAGGGAGCTTGACGGACGGATTGTGCAAAACATCCAGGAAGACATTATGTGGAACCGGTTTACGTTGGGAACCCTCATGGCTGCACTGGTGAAGTATGCCGATTCTGATAGTACCAAGGATCCCGAGTCTGACGATGATAAGACAGGGAAGGGAAAGAAGAGCGGCAACGCCAAGGGGCAGCACCACAACCCGGCGGGTCATGGAAACGGCGGGAAGCGTAAAGCGGACCACGGTTTAGACTTTGTGGCTAACACTAATACACATGACAAGGGCCAGCGGCGTAAGGGTAAGCCGCCCCAGCGCGATGGAAGGCCAGATCCTAATCCGGACCGTTTGTCTTATCTGTTGAACCAACCCTGTCCAAAGCATGGGACGAAGGAGAACCCGTCCACGCACCTCTGGAAAGATTGTTACATCATGCAAGAGTTCAAAAATTCTGATTCTTTCCGGTATGATCATGGACCAGGAGGCAGTTCGGGCCCCGGATCTCATGGGCCGGGTTATGGTGGAGGAAATTCCGGTTCAGGCTTCCATGGTAATCAGGGTGGACATAACAATCAAAGTAATCAGGGAAATCAAGGTGGCTATAATCATCAGGGCAATCAGCAGCAGCAGCAATCGGGTTACTAGAGCAACCCGAAGCAGTTGAATAGCAGACAGTATCATGTCTTCACCACTAGCTTGGACAAGTGCGATCAGAAGCTTCATAAAAGGGCGGTGAATGCCGTTGAACCGGCGGTGCCCCGTTATTTACGCTGGTCCGAGCAGCCGATTGTGTGGAGTAGAGAAGATCATCCACCCCGGGTTGACAATCCGGGTCATCTGGCTCTGGTGGTGGCACCTCAGGTGGGAGGTTATAAGTTCACTAAGGTACTCATGGATGGAGGGAGTAGTATCAATATCCTTTATTATGAAACTTTCCGTCGCATGGGGTTAACAGATAAAAATCTTAAACCGTCCAATACGGTGTTCCATGGTGTGGTGCCTGGTAAGTCGGCATATCCTGTTGGTAAAATAGCTCTGGAGGTGGCTTTTGGAGATGATCATGACTCGAGATCAGAAACCTTGACCTTTGAAGTGGTGAAAATCAGCAGCCCGTATCATGCCCTATTTGGACGGCCAGCTTATGCTAAATTTATGGCACAGCCTTGTTATGTTTATCTACAGCTCAAGATGCCAGGTCACAAGGGAACTATAACTGTGCATGGAAGCCGCAAGATTGCTCTGGAGTGTGAAGAAGGTGATGCGGCTTATGCTAAGTCGGTTTGTGCAACAGAAGAGTTGAAGTATTACAAGGACAATGTTGATCCGGCAGATATGACTTCATTGAAGAAACCAACTACAGAGCATGACCCGGCCCTGAAGTTTAAATCGGCTGATGAGACTAAGATTATTGACTTCGTGCCTGGCGATTCGTCCAAGCAGTTTAGCATCAGCGCTAACTTGGATCCGAAATAGGAAAGCGCGCTCATCGAGTTCATCCGTGAGAATCGGGACATCTTTGCGTGGAAGCCTGCTGACATGCCAGGTGTACCGAGAGAACTCGCTGAGCACACTCTCAATGTTGATCCCAAGTATAAACCGGTGAAGCAGTTTCTTCGCCGGTTCAATGAAGAAAGACGCAAAGCTATTGGAGAAGAAGTAGCTAGGCTCTTGGCGGCTGGTTTATCATTGAAGTATTCCATCCTGAGTGGTTGGCTAATCCGGTGCTGGTCCTCAAGAAGAATGGCACTTGGCGTATGTGTGTGCACTACACAGATCTCAACAAAGCTTGTCCAGCTGATCCTTTTGCCCTTCCCCGTATTGATCAAATTATTGATGCTACGGCAGGTTGTGAGCGTTTAAGTTTTTTGGATGCATATGCTGGTTATCATCAGATCAAAATGGCAGTTAAGGACCAGGAGAAGACAGCTTTCATAACTCCCTTTGGAGCCTTCTGCTATGTATCCATGCCCTTTGGGCTCAAGAGTGCCCAGGCGACTTATCAAAGGTGTGTGCAGAATTGTTTGCACGAACAGATCGGCCGCAATGTTCACGCCTATGTGGATGATATTGTGGTAAAATCAAGGAAAAAGGAGACATTGATTGATGACTTGAAGGAAACCTTTGATAACCTGCGGGTTTATAAAATGATGCTTAATCCGGCCAAGTGCGTCTTTGGTGTACCTGCAGGCAAGCTCTTGGGGTTTTTTGGTGTCTAACAGGGGCATTGAAGCTAATCTGGAAAAAATCAAAGCCATCACCTCCTTGGCTAAACCGAAGTGTATCAATGATGTTCAACGCCTGGCAGGCCGGATTGCCGCATTGAGCCGGTTTGTCAGTCGCCTTGGCAAGAAGGCCATCCCTTTATATCAGATGCTGAAGAAAACGGATAACTTCATCTGGAGTGACGCTGCTAATGAAGCATTTGAGGACTTAAAGCGGCAACTGGCTAATCCGCCGATTCTCGCTGCTCCTGTGGACAAAGAACCATTGTTACTATATGTGGCAGCTAATGCTCGGGCTGTTAGTGTGGCTATTGTGGTGGAGCGCAAGGAGGCAGGAAAGGAATATCTGGTTCAGTGGCCGGTGTACTATATCAGTGAGGTACTTATTGAGTCCAAGCAGAGGTACCCGCATTGGCAAAAATTGGTGTCTGGAGTTTTCATGGCAAGCCGGAAGCTTAAGCAGTATTCCCAAGGTCATCCCATCATGGTGGTCAACTCTGCTCCTTTGGGGGATATCATCCAGAACAGGGAAGCAACTAGTCGAATTGCTAAGTGGGCTATCGAGCTCGGGCCTCACGGGTTGAAATACATACCCCGAACGGCGATCAAATCTCAGGCACTTGTGGATTTCATTAATGATTGGACAGAATTACAAGCGCGAAAGGAGAAGCCGGATCACACTTATTGGACTATTCATTTTGATGGGTCCAAGCAATTGGAGGGCTCTGGGGCTGGAGTCGTATTAACTTCCCCACGAGGTGATAAGCTTTGTTATGCTCTCCGTTTAATGTTCCCTTGCACTAACAATGCAGCTGAATATGAGGCTTTACTCCATGGTCTTCGGATGGCTAAGGAGATGAACCTAAGCCGAGTTAAGTGCTTTGGTGACTCGGATCTGGTGGCTCAACAAGTGTCCGACACTTGGGATTCCAAGGACCCACTAATGGCAGCATATCGTCGCGAGGTGGATATTGTTGCAGGTCACTTTAAGGGTTATCAGGTGGATCATGTGGACCGGCGGAAGAATGAAGCGGCGGACGCTTTAAGCCGCCTGGGTTCCCAACGTAAACCGGTTCCACCTAATGTCTTCCTGGATGTTTTGCACAATCCGTCCGTCAAGCTCCCTGGTGAAGAGGATTTGGCTGTTCCTGATCCGGAGGCCCAATTGGTGGCGGCTCTTCATGTTATCCCGGACTGGACGGTTCCATATCTGGCATATATAAACCGGGCGAGTCACCAGAGGATGAAACTTTGGCCAGGCAGATAACCCGGCGGTCCAAGTCCTTGACTATTATCAATGGAGAGTTACATCATTGCAGTGTGACAGCGGCGTTTCAACGCTGTGTGTCTCCTGAGGAAGGCCGTGAAATTTTGCGTGAGATCCACGAAGGAGATTGTGGTCACCAAGCCGGTTCAAAATCTTTAGTGGCCAAGGCGTTTCGTCACGGTTTCTATTGGTTGACAGCTCATGCTGATGCCGAGGACTTGGTCAAAAGATGTGATGGTTGTCAGAAATTCTCAAGGCGCGCTCATGTACCAGCTCAAGAATTGAGGATGATTCCAATCACCTGGCCGTTTGCAACTTGGGGGCTGGATATGGTTGGGCCTTTCAAGAGGTCCAAGGACAAGAAGACCCACCTTTTGGTGGCGGTTGATAAGTTCACGAAGTGGGTAGAGGCAGAGCCAGTTAGTAAGTGTGACGCAGCCACGGCGGTTCAATTCATCAAAAAGGTGATCTTCCGGTTTGGCTTTCCACATAGCATTATAACAGACAATGGTACCAATCTGTCTAAGGGTGCCATGAAGGAGTTCTGTCAACATGAGCACATCCGGCTTGACGTGTCATTAGTGGCTCATCCTCAGTCCAATGGTCAAGTGGAGAGGGTCAATCAAGAGATCTTGAGAGGCATCAAACCCCGGCTTATGGTTCCTTTGCAACGGACGCCGGGTTGTTGGGTTGAGGATCTACCTTCAGTGTTATGGAGCATCAATACCACACCCAACAGATCGACAGGATATACACCGTTCTTCATGGTTTATGGAGCGGAAGCGGTTCTTCCTAGTGACATCCGTCAGGATTCACCTCGTGTAGCGGCATACGTTGAAGCTGACAATGAGAAGGCATGGCGGGAAGCTCTTGACCTGTTAGATGAGGAGCGTGACATGGGGGCAGCCTATTCGGCGATTTATCAACAAGATCTGCGTCATTATCATAGCCGCCGGATTAGAACCAGAACCTTTCAAGAAGGTGATTTGGTGCTTCGGCTCATCCAGGATCAGACGGATATGCACAAGCTATCCCCCCCCCCTTGGGAAGGACCCTTTGTGGTCAGCAAGAATCTACACAACGGGTCATATTACCTAATTGATGTTCGAAAGCGCAAAGACTCACGTAAATCGGAGGAGGAGACCAACCGGCCGTGGAATATTGCTCATCTTCGGCCCTACTATACTTGAGCTATAGGCTCTGCTTATGTACATATTATGACATTGTATATATTATGATCAATATAATAAACCGGAACCTCAGCTAAAGCGGGGTATCTGTTGTTTTCTTATATCATGTGTGGTTACATGGAGCTTACAAAGCGGCGTCCGGTTCAACCCTTGATTTAGCTTCTCAAAGCTTAATATTAGGTCACTTGGGGGCTTGGTCGTATCCGGACCATAGCTACACCTCTTGATCGGCGTAATGCCACAGCATCACTTGGGGGCTTGGTCGTATCCGAACCATAGCTACACCTCTTGATCGGTGTAATGCCACAACATCACTTGGGGGCTTGGTCGTATCCGAACCATAGCTACACCTCTTGATCGGCGTAATGCCACGCATCACTTGGGGGCTTGGTCGAACCCGAACCATAGCTACACCTCTTGATCGGCGTAATGCCACAGCATCACTTGGGGGCTTGGTCGAACCCGAACCATAGCTACACCTCTTGATCGGCGTAATGCCACCGCATCACTTGGGGGCTTGGTCGAACCCGAACCATAGCTACACCTCTTGATCAAATTTGGGGCCTGGCAGCCCGTGAAAAGCCTCGACTACAACAGTTTTTATTTGCCTTTTGCTGAGTTTTCTTCCTTTTTCATAACATTTGTGACGTTTTCAAACCGGCGTTTATCAACCCGGTTAGGCTGTTAACTACAAGTTGTCAGTACATGATCAAGTTATAATCCGGAGACTATCAGCCCGGTCTGGTTTTGACTCATAGTCACCAGTATGGAATAAACTGGTGTTTATCACAACCCGGAACGGTTTTATTGTAAACCGGCATCATATAACAGGAGTTACTTTTACTCTGGATTAGGGTTATTACCCTCATTACAAGGTTGGTTAGCCAACACTATGTCTAAAGGTCACAGGTATCATATATTTCCATATTTGATTATCTTTTACAACCTTGGTTATAAACCTTGGTCATATATATATTCGGATATCGTGACCCGCCCGGTGGTAAACCGCCAGCATGCTTTAAGCTTCTTATCTGCAGGAACAGCTTGAATACATAGCTATGGATTATGAACATCATATCTTAAGCATGGCGGATTAACATGCATCAGTTGCAGATAAATGTGCACGAAAGCATAACAGACAAAGTATTTTAACTAGCCTATTCCAAGGCGTTTCAGTGTCCAAAAGAATAATTGTTTCTTGGTAAGCATTGCAGTAAGTGAAAGACTAAACCGGCCCCCGGATTACGATTGCTTGTCAGCTTGACCTGACGGCTGCGGATCATCTTGCGCCGGTTCATCTTCTTCGTTTCTACCCAGCGGCTGGAAGTCAACAGTTGCCCAGTCGATCCCAGTTAAAGCTTGGAACACAGCTTCGTCGCTTATAAGGGTTGACGGTTCAATATCAGGGGCATAAGTGTGCTTACGGATTGGAGGGATCAGATTTTGCGCTTCTGGAAGTGGCGCCGCAACCCGTCTGTTCTTTTCATCATAGCTTGCCTGATAGTGTGAGAGATCAACTTCTTCAGCCAATTGACAAGCCAGTGGACGTACTTCCCAGTTTATGGCGCGGAGATCCTCTTGGCCAAATTCTGATCCATCTTCTTTTAAGCTTGGGAAGCCTTTAGCCACGTCCACCGGATCAAGATCAGGCACCCACGCCTTTGCCCGGGTTAGAGCGGTCAGAGCGCCAGCCCTTGCAGCAGACCTCTTTAGCTCTTCTACCCGGGCAGGCAGCATAGATAGCCTGTCTAAGGTATCCTTGATTAACGTCGGGGGCGGCTTATTGTGAGAAGCGGTGCAGATAATTCGTTGAGCATCGGTATACAGTTGTTCTATCAGCGTATAGGCAGCCTTCAGCTTCTTCTGAACATCAGAGCCCAGATGACTAATGCGAGTTCCTGCATCACTGCAAACATCAGTAAACTGGCAACGCATGGGAAGATATGTTGAAAAGTATTAAGGAAAAGATGCTTACCAAACACAGCAGCGGTCATCGCATGTACTTGCCGCTTCACACCAGTCAGCTCATCTACCACCGGTTTGAGAGCTGCTTCTGCGTCCTCAGCTCTTTTCCGCAAAGCGGATTTCTCTGTGTTCCAATCCGCCTGCTCCTTGGCAAAGCTCTCCTTGAGCTTTTCCATAGCGGCTAAGGCGCTCGTCAGTTCATTTTTTGCTTTGGAAGTTTCGGCCTGTTGAGACTTGATGTTGTCTTGCAGATTAGCGGTTTGGCTTTCCTTCTTGCTCAGCTCAGCCTATAAAGAGACAGATACATAATGAGTTGACAGTACATATTTGAAGTACCAAGCACATAACAAGTTATCCCCTTGATACTTGGGGGCTAATGCATATTTGCTCCTTATCAGACATTTCTACATGTCCCAAGCACAATACAAGTATTAATCTTGGCACTTGGGGGCTAATGTGTGTTTGCTCAAAAACTGTTGGTATGGGAATTCTTTTACAGTCCCGGTTCATCTTTATCAAGTTAAACCGGCCCTTGGAGGCTATACTGGTGAAAGAGCAGTATGGCAAATTTTAAGGAACCGGTTCATCTTAAAAAGGTAATCCGGTCCCTGGAGGCTAAATATGCAAAGTTAAGTTCTGACAAAAGTCCCGGTTTAGATTGGTATCATAAACCGTCACTTGGGGGCTACTAGGAGTTGATAAACTGCAATTGGACAAAAGAGAAAAATAGTAGTTACCTCATATCGCTCCTTCATCAAGTTTACCAAACTAGCTTCATAATCACGGCTGGTATACAGACGGTTCAAGAAGCCAGAGTGAATGTCTTGAGCATTGAGATTGGCGTAGCTTGATAAATCGGCATTCCACTTGCCTTTGCCGATAGCAAAAAGCTCGTCCTTTGTGGTATGCTTTGACAAAGCGACAGGCTTGCCAGGAGTGGTGTGGCCAGTGCCAGTAATCATAACGTCATCATCTTGGTCATCAGCAGCTTTTGATGGAGTTGGCGGTTTATCAGTACCTTTAACCGGGCTGGCTGGTTTGTCATCAGTTCGGACAGGGCTGGTTGGCCGATCTGCATGGCTGGTAGTGTCAACTTGCACTTGTTCGGCAAGGAAGTCATGGTCTTGAAGCGGCGGATCATTAAGCAGGTCGTCAGCTTCGGTTTCTTCCGGGTCTGGAGTTGCTTCCGGTTCAGCAGCTACATTATCATCAGCCGGTTTGTTTAACCGAGCCTTCTTGCTGGGTCTTGGCTTGGCGCTGAGAAAAGATAGACATAAGGATCAGTACAGTATGTAAAGATAATACATCAAGAATAAAGACATGTGCATAGCTCACCCAGGAAATGTTTTGAGGGGTGGAAGCTGTGTGGCCGATGATTCGCCAGAGGATGAGTGAGAAGTACCCTGATAATTTGAATCAGACGGGTTAAGAGGATGGCGAAAACAACCTGCTTTTGGGCATGAAGTATCAATGGGATAAGAGACCTCTGATCGGCGTTTCCGAACCGGACTGTTCGGTAAACCGGTGGAGGTAACTACCTGGCCGCTGTGCCGGGTTGTACGGCGAGCCTCGTGCTGCTGTGTCTTCAAAAGAAAGTTTGGGTCCAAATAAGCAAGAGGGTGAGAAAATTTTACTTTCCGGTTTGCTTGACGGATTTTTTATGTTGGCAGAGGATCTGAATCGAAGGAAAGAATGGTTACCTCTATGTCCTCAGCATGACTGCCTTCAGCATCGTCCTGATAATAATCATTGTTAATGAGATGTACGAAAAATGAACCAAGAGAGTCAAGTTCTACCTCTGGTTCCGGATTACCCACATCATCATCAGCTGGTGGATCAGAGGATGCAGTAGTCCTTCTCTTGGCAGGTTTTTTAATAACCTTAGTCTTTGGACGAACTGGCTTGACCGGATTGTCTTGCGGCATCGCCGGTTTGTCTTGTGACGGTTTCTTGTTCCAGAACGGATCGTCACCCTGTAAGAAAATAATCACACTTTCAGAGAATATTTGGACAGAAGCAACGTCAGATAAAAAGATTATATGATTCTTACAGCTGGCGGTTTGTTGAAGGTGCAGAAAGGGAGTAGTCCGGTTTGGGCACAGACAGCCTCCAGTTCGTTTAGTATCTTTTTTACAGCCTCAGTGACTTCTGCATCTGTGAGCTGAATGTCAACATGCCGCTGAGCATCCTTCAAACTCCCCGTGTACTCACACATCAAACCGGGGCGCCGGCTTAAGGGCAGAATACTCCAGCTTATCCAGCAACGAGCAAGATCCACTCCTGTCAAACCGTTCGCCATGATGGCTCTGAGCTTTGATAATTGGGGAGCATAGTTGGCCCTTTCTCTTGCTATCAACCTTTGAGGAAAAGGATGTGTGTTGCTAAGGCGTTCAGGGCGGTAACCTGGTAGGGGGTTGTCATCAGATGGAGATGTATCCATGCAGTAAAACCAAGTCTGGTTCCACTCTTTGGGGTGACTGTGGAGTTTGGGATGAGGGAAGGTGACTTCCTTCCTTTTTTGAACCGCCATTCCGCCCAGTTCCGTATTGGGTCCATCTAAGAATTCTGTGGGACGGTTTAAGTGAAAGAAATCCCTAAACAGTTCGACTGAAGGTTCCTCTTGCACATAAACCTCACAAAAGACTTGGAAGTGGCAGATGTTGGTCACAGAATCGGGACCGATGTCTTGAGGGCGCAGCTGAAAATTGGCCAGTACATCCCGGAAATTTTTTGAACCGGGAGGGCTAAAACCTCGTCCGAGATGATCAGCGAATACGACTACCTCTCCATCCTTGGGTGTAGGAGGATTTTCCAGACCAGGGACCCTCCAGTGGATGACATCTTTCTTAGCTAAAGCGCCCGTTTTTACAAGGTTGCTTAACTGCTCCTCGGTTACTCGAGAGGGAGCCCAATTGCATTCATAGACTTGCTTGGCCATGACAAGGGAAATCTGAAACATGATTATTGCCGGTTTAAGAATTACAGTGGACAACTATACAGCGGTATGAGGATACAAGCATATTGACAAACCGGATTTGGTTATTCGTAAACCGGAGTTTGACAATGGAAACAATGTAATGCATTGGCGGTTCAACAGGGGACTAATGGTATCTACTGGGTCATCATTTGGTATATAAAGTTAAACCGCCCGATCTGGTGTTAAGGATGTATAAGTGAAGAGAAAAACAGGTTTCACAAGTTGGCATTGTAATTTTGGATCTACCGCATGTCAGAAAATGAAAATATATTCAGACCTAAATATTGGCACCGAAGCAGTTGATGAAGATTCAGATGGGATTTTCTATTTAAACGAGATGAGTTGGATATCAAACAGGTGCTAAAACTACCACCGCGCGATATCTATGTGGTTCTTGGATCTAATCCATGGATATAAGTAAGGATAAAGAAGGTTCGGGCAAAGAACACTGATGAACGACAGAAACCCTAAGTGCAGATCTATGGTAAGAGAAGGGGAGACTTACGGAGGCTGTCGAGCAACGGCGGCGCGCGGAGGAGCTCTGGTACGTTCAGGTCGATGCAGCGGCCAAAGTTGGTGCAGCAGTCGAAGGTCGGCGGCGGCGGCTGAGGTCGAAGGCTCGGGCGTCACGAGGATGACGATGATGCGAAGAGGTACGAGGGGGAAAATGGAAAGACCCCCAGGCCCTATTTATAAGGGAGATAAACGACAGGCGCGAAAATCGAGGAGCCAAATTTTTTTCTTATGAGGCGGAGCTGTCGCCTCGATTGTCGGAGGCTCATTAATGAAGGTGGATTATAGAGTTTTAAATAGCAGGTGATGTCACGGCAGTTTACCATGATCCTAGAAGATGACATCACGACGGTTTACAAGATTATATGAAGATGTTGAAGAAGCAAATTTCTTAAGTATTGAGGATTGACATGAACCAGTTCAAATCAATCTGAGGCCTAATGTTGGGGATATTACCACTGGGCATAAACCGGCCAGGAGAGGACGAGTTAACCCCATAAGTAGCTCATCTGTATCTGAAGCCTATGAAGACAGACGGTGACGCTTCATGAAGGCCCAGGGCCCAAAGCCGGTTTAAGGCCCGTAGACACAAACCGGCATTGATATGTAAACTTGTGTTGTAAGATAGAGGTAGCAGAGATCGAGCCGGACACGATTATGAGCCGGCCTCAGAGTCTGTAAACCGACGGGCGTCAACCCATGTATATAAGGGGACGACCCGGTGGCTGTTCAGGGACAACAGACAACACCTCGAGACTGAGGCAAAGCGTATTCGCTCCCTGGTCATCGAAACCCCATCAATTCCATCACAACTAGACGTAGGCTTTTACCTTCATCCTAAGGGGTCGAACTAGTATAAAACTCTCTTGCATCCCTTGTCCGCTTTAACCCCTTTAAGCTAACCCGTAGCGATGGCTCCACGACTAAGTCCTTTCTCTAGGACATCTGCCGTGACAAAACCACGACAGGGGATGCCATCCGGGGGCATCCCCAAGCTTAGTTGGTTGCTCATTTTTGGATAATAGCTTGGGATGCCGGGGCATCCCCAAGATTAGGCTCTTTTATCCTTCCTTCATCCATCGTAAGATAACCCAAAACTTGAAAACTTCAATCACACAAAACTCAACAAAACCTTCGTGAGATCCGTTAGTATAAGAAAGCAAACCACTAATATAAGTATTGTATCAAACCAATTAATATTTTCTTTTTGCATTATATCTACTGTATTCCAACTTTTCTATGGCAAAAACTCATCAAAGAAAACCATAGAGCCACTAAAATAAGCACACAACGCAAAGAAAACAGAATCTGTCAAAACAGAACAGTCTGTAGCAATCTGACTATTTCGAATACTTCTGTAACTCCAAAAATTCTGAAAAATTAGGACGACCTGGGTAATTTGTATATTAATCTTTTGCAAAAATAATTGGCATTTTATCACGTTCCTGTGATTTTAAACAATTGTTTTCGTGAGCGCAAAAAAATTCTGTTTTTCAGCAAGATCAAACAACTATCACCTAAGAAGATCCTAAAGGCTTTACTTGGCACAAACACTAATTAAAATATAAAAAATACAATCATAACAGTATCATAATTTTGCAAACACTCAAAAACAAAAAGCAAAAAGCAAAAATAATTTTTATTCATTGGGTTGCCTCCCAACAAGCGCTATAATTTTACGCCCTTAGCTAGGCATAAGGCAAGGATCTAAGTTTTGTCATCCTTCTTCTTCTTAATTTTCTTAGAGGTGTTTTCATCATGGGGTTTTGTAAACACAACATAAAACATATTATCCATGGAAATTTAGCATTCCTTAGTTGGTTTTCATCATAACCCCCTTGATTTCCCGCAACAATCCAAGAGTAGTGTTGATTAACATTATCGAAAACTTGTTGGATTATATCTAGAACGGGGACTTCTTTTTAAAGATTCTCATCAAAGATTTTATTATCCCCAAGCAAATGCCTTAGTGCATAGTCACTATTGTAAAGAATTTCATCTATCACGGGCTTTTCACGATTCATACCATAAAAATCAAAGATCTCCCTAGCTTCCCGTATTATGTAGTCAAACTCATTCATAAGAACGAGAGTGGCCAACTTTTTAGCCCTAGGATTCTTTATTTCGGGAAGCTCAAAAAACAATCTTTGCAAAGTAGGATGAGTACGAATAAATTACTTTCAAGTTTCAGAACTAGTGCTGAAATAGCATCCGCATAAGATCTAGTAGTTTTAAGTATAGGAGCATCATCAAGACTTAGATTTCCCACACAATTAAAAAAATCTTGGATACCTTCTTCTCCCATAACGTTCCATTGCCCCAAAATAAAAATTTGGCATCTAGATTGCCCGTACGTCCTATCTTAGGAGTTAGGCCATCATCTGTTGGTGCCATACCGAAATCACTCATGATTGCAAGCAAAGAATAGATCTGACGAGAAAACGGCGAACGGAAAAAGAGGGGCGAATAAAATGGCAAATTTTTGTGAAGTGGGGGAGAGGAAAATGAGAGGCACATGGAAAATAATGTAAATTGCGAGGAGATGAGATTTGTGATTAGGAACCTGGTATATGTTGAAAATCCTCCCCGGCAACGGCGCCAGAAATTCCTTTTGATGTTGCTTGAAGCTACGTCGGTATTTCACCAAAGAGGAAGGGATGACGCAGCACAGCGGCGGTAGTTATTTCCCTCAGATATGAAACCAAGGTTATCGAACCAGTAGGAGAACCAAGCAACACAGCGTAAACAGTCCCTGCACACAAACAACAACCACTCGCAACCCGACATGTTAAAGGGGTTGTCAATCCCTTTCGGGTAACGGCGCCAGAAACGACGTGCAGATGGAAATAAGTTGTAATAGATTGAATAAATAGATCGTAAATAAAATTAAACACATCAAGGTATTTTTGTAATTTTTTGTTTAATAGATCTGAAAATAAATGCAAAGAAAAAGTAGATCGCAAAGGCAAATATATGAGAAAGAGACCCGGGGGCCGTAGATTTCACTAGTGGCTTCTCTCGAGAGAAATAGCAAACGGTGGGTGAACAAATTACTGTTGGGCAATTGATAAAACTTCAAATAATCATGACGATATCCAGGCAATGATCATTATATAGGCATCACGTCCAAGATTAGTAGACCGACTCCTGCCTGCATCTACTACTATTATTCCACACATCGACCGCTATCCAGCATACATCTAGTGTATTAAGTTCATGGAAAAATGGAGTAATGCAATAAGAACGATGACATGATGTAGACAAGATCTACCTATGTAGAGATAGACCCCATCGTTTTATCCTTAGTAGCAACGATACATACGTGTTGGTTCCCCTTCTATCACTGGGATCAAGCACCGTAAGATCGAACCCACTACAAAGCACCTCTTCCCATTGCAAGATAAATAGATCAAGTTGGCCAAACAAAACCCAAATATCGGAGAAGAAATATGAGGCTATAAGCAATCATGCATATAAGAGATCAAAGAAACTCAAATAACTTTCATGGATATAAAAAGATATAACTGATCATAAACTCAAAGTTCATCAGATCCCAACAAACACACCGCAAAAAGAGTTACAAGATATGGATCTCCAAGAGACCATTGCATTGAGAATTCAAGCGAGAGAGAGGACCATCTAGCTACTAACTACGGACCCGAAGGTCTACAAAGAACTACTCACGCATCATCGGAGAGGCACCAATGGAGGTGGTGAACCCCATCCGAGATGGTGTCTAGATTGGATTTGGTGGTTCTGGACTCTGCGGCGGCTGGATCAATATTTCGTCGACTCCCCTCGGGTTTTGGAAATATTGGGGTATTTATTGAGCAAAGAGGCGGTCCGGGGGGCACCCGAGGTGGGCACAACCCACCAAGGCGTGCCCTGGTGGGTTGTGCCCCCCTCGGGGCACCCCCCCAGGCGCAGCCAGGGCCCATTATGTTCCTTCTGGTCCAAGAAAAATCTCCATGAAGTTTCGTTGCATTTGGACTCCGTCTGATATTGATTTCCTACGATGTAAAAAATATGGAGAAAACAACAACTAGCACTTGGCACTATGTTAATAGGTTAGTACCAAAAAATGATATAAAATGACTATAAAATGATTATGAAACATCCAAGATTGATAATATAACAGCATGGAACAATAAAAAATTATAGGTACGTTGGAGACGTATCAACAACTCATATCGATACCTAAGCATGTGAGTAATGTGCACTACATAGAATCAAAACATCTACGAGCACAACATATACAGCTAGCACATGGACGAGTAAATGAGGGATGAAAAGATCATACCCTCCGGTTGGCTAGGCCAACGTGCCGGCGACGGCGGCAGGCTCGGCGGCGTCTGTGGCCTTCTTCTTGGTGGCGGCGCCGTCAACCATGGTGTCCATGTAGGGGAGGTAAAGCAGAGGAGGACGAAGACGAGGACGGATTGGGAGCAGTCGCGTCGAGATGCTCCCTAAAAACCTTCTTGTCGTTCTCCCGGATAGGATCCCGAACGACAGGGTTCCGAAGGCGCCTGCTCTCCCAACCAACCATGCACGCTGTCATCAGGATGGGATCGCCGGAAGCAGCATAGAGAGAGGAACAGAAGATGACGGCTAGGGTTATGCAGGAGGGTGGGAATGAGTTCTGGTTCACTCCATAGACACGTGCCTCCTTATATAGGTCGTCGGGTAGATGGGCCTGGGCTTAGCCCCACGATTGAGTCCGCGAACAGCCCACGGTCCAACGTCTCATTCAGCGGCATTTTTGTTAGCGACTCGTTAATTAATCCACAATTAACTAACCATTCCTGACCGACAAAAAATGCCTCGGCTTGGCTACTTCCCGCAACCCGCGGCGTGCGCACGTCGTGACGAGGCGAGGTGGGCGATGGAGGGGAGGAGCGCGCGTGTACAACTCCTCTTCCCAAGTTCCCAATGGCATGTGGTAGAGCAACCCTTATAAAGGAGTCTCGCTCTTACTACTGTAGCAGTATGGTACTAAACCTCCTGATGACCCACAAGTATAGGGGGTCGCGACAGTCTTTGAGGATAGTATTTCACCCAAAATTATTGATTCGACACAACAAGAGCCAAAGAATATTTATAAGCCTTAGCAGCCGATTGTCAATTCAACCACACCTTAGAAGTTGTTTCTCTACAACAAAATATTACTAGCACAATAATAAGGTAATTTTGATAGCAGTGATACCAGTAAGAATTTTGTAGTAGTTACAACAGCAATAGCAATAGTAGTAACTTAGCAAAGACAATATGAGCAAAGCGTGGACATGGAGTAGTGATGGATATTTGGATGTCATTCATTATGTAACAGTCACAACCTAGAGCGACACACAATAGCTTCAATTCATCAATCGTATGTGGGCATGTATTTCGTATATAGTCATACGTGCTCAGGGGCAGATCCAGAACAAAAATGTCTCGGTGTCCATGTGTACAACTTTTTTTTGCGGATGAGTGTCCATCATATATATGATAGCACAATCAACAACTCAAAATGTATGGCGGTAAGACTCTCCTTCCCAAAATGAAATGTTTCACTTCCACTTGAAATACTAGTTGATTATGTGAAGTTCAACACTAAAGTATACAAACTCCAAACAATGAAAATAAATATGATCGGACGACGACATAAGACAATAGATCCTGATTGCCTAAAAAAATCACTGAGTACATATTAAATGGACTTCGGCAATAATTCATAAATTAAGTTACGATCCTCTACGTCCTTTCAATCAATTCTCCTGTAATTAGCTGATTTTGTGTTAGAAAAAAATGCACAACGAGTCACGTCATCTGCGTTTCAATATGCAAGAATAGAAACAATAGATAAAGTGAAGGAAATATGCCCTAGAGGCAATAATAAAGTTGTTATTTATATTTCCTTATATCATGATAAATGTTTATCATTCATGCTAGAATTGTATTAACTGGAAACTTAGTACATGTGTGAATACATAGACAAACAGAGTGTCACTAGTATGCCTCTACCTGACTAGCTCGTTGAATCAAAGATAGTTAAGTTTCCTAGCCATATACATGAGTTGTCATTTGATTAACGGGATCACATCATTAGAGAATGATGTGATTGACTTGACCCATTCCGTTAGCTTAGCACTTGATCGTTTACTATGTTGCTATTGCTTTCTTCATGACTTATACATGTTCCTATGACTATGAGATTATGCAACTCCCGAATACCGGAGGAACACATTGTGTGCTATCAAACGTCACAACGTAACTGGGTGATTATAAAGGTGCTCTACAGGTGTCTCCGATGGTACTTGTTGAGTTGGCATAGATCGAGATTAGGATTTGTCACTCCGATTGTCGGAGAGGTATCTCTGGGCCCTCGCGGTAATGCACATCACTATAAGCCTTGCAAGCAATGTGACTAATGAGTTAGTAGCGGGATGATGCATTACAGAACGAGTAAAGAGACTTGCCGATAACGAGATTGAACTAGGTATTGAGATACTGATGATCAAATCTCGGGAAAATAACATACCGATGACAAAGGGAACAACGTATGTTGTTATGCGGTTTGACCGATAAAGATCTTCGTAGAATATGTGGGAGCCAATATGAGCATCCAGGTTCCACCATTGGTTATTGACCAGAGATGTGTCTCAGTCATGTCTGCATAGTTCTCGAACCCGTAGGGTCCGCACGGTTAACGTTCGGTGATGATCGGTATTATGAGTTTATGTGTTTTGATGGACTGAAGATAGTTCGGAGTCCCGGATGTGATCACGGACATGACGAGGAGTCTTGAAATGGTCGAGACATAAAGATTGATATATTGGATGACTATATTCGGACACCGGATGAGTTCCGGGGGTCACCGGATAATTATTGGAGTGCCGGGGGGTTATCGGAACCCCCGGGGGAACTAATGGGCCAACATGGGCCTTGTGTGTGAGAGAGAGGAGGGGGCCTTAGGGCTGGCCGCCCCCCCCCCCTTGAGGAGTCCGAATTGGACAAGGAGGGGGCGCCGCCCCCTCTTTCCCTCCCTCTCTCCCTCTCCTTCCTTCCCCCTTCCCCTAGTTGGACAAGGAAAATGGGGGGTCCTACTCCTACTAGGAGGAGGACTCCTCCCCTCCTTGGCGTGCCCTAGGTCCGGCCGGCCTCCCCCTTGCTCGTTTATATACGGGGACAGGGGGCACCCTAGAACACACAACAGACAACAGTTTTAGCCGTGTGCGGTGCCCCCGTCCACCATAATCCACCTCGGTCATATCGTCCTAGTGCTTAGGCGAAGCCCTGCGCCAGTAGCTTCATCATCACCGTCATCGCCGTCGTGCTGACGAAGCTCTCCCTCGACACTCAGCTGGATCGAGAGTTCGTGGGATGTCACCGAGCTGAACGTGTGCAGATCGCGGAGGTGCCATACTTTCGGTACTAGGATCGGTCGGATCGTGAAGACGTACGACTACATCAACCGCGTTGTCATAACGCTTCCGCTTACCGTCTATGAGGGTACGTGGACTACACTCTCCCCTCTCGTTGCTATGCATCATCATGATAGATCTTGCGTGTGCGTAGGAATTTTTTTGAAATTACTGCGTTCCCCAACAGTGGCATTAGAGCCAGGTTTACGCGTAGATGTTATATGCACGAGTAGAACACAAATGAGTTGTGTGCGATAATAGTCATACTGCTTACCAGCATGTCATACTTTGATTCGGCGGTATTGTTGGATGAAGCGGCCCGGACCGGCATTACGCGTACGCTTACGCGAGACTGGTTCTACCGACATGCTTTGCACACAGGTGGCTGGCGGGTGTCAGTTTCTCCAACTTTAGTTGAATCAAGTGTGGCTACTCCCGGTCCTTGTTGAAGGTTAAAACAGCACACTTGACGAAAAATCGTTGTGGTTTTGATGCGTAAGTAAGAACGGTTCTTGCTCAGCCCGTAGCAGCCACATAAAACTTGCAACAACAAAGTAGAGGATGTCTAACTTATTTTTGCAGGGCATGTTGTGATGTGATATGGTCAACACATGATGCTAAATTTTATTGTATGAGATGATCATGTTTTGTAACAAAGTTATCGGCAACTGGCAGGAGCTATATGGTTGTCGCTTTATTGTATGAAATACAATCGCCATGTAATTGCTTTACTTTATCACTAAGCGGTAGCGATAGTCGTAGAAGCAATAGTTGGCGAGACGACAATGATGCTACAATGGAGATCAAGGTGTCGCACCGGTGACGATGGTGATCATGACGGTGCTTTGGAGATGGATATCAAAGGCACAAGATGATGATGGCCATATCATATCACTTATATTGATTGCATGTGATGTTTATCCTTTATGCATCTTATTTTGCTTAGTTCGGCGGTAGCATTATAAGATGATCTCTCACTAAATTTCAAGGTACAAGTGTTCTCCCTGAGTATGCACAGTTGTGAAAGTTCATCGTGCCGAGACACCACGTGATGATCGGGTGTGATAAGCTCTACGTTCACATACAACGGGTGCAAGCCAGTTTTGCACACGCAGAATACTCGGGTTAAACTTGACGAGCCTAGCATATGTAGATATGGCCTCGGAACACTGAGACCGAAAGGTCGAGCGTGAATCATATAGTAGATATGATCAACATAGTGATGTTCACCATTGAAAACTACTCCATCTCACGTGATGATCGGACATGGTTTAGTTGATTTGGATCACGTGATCACTTAGATGATTAGAGGGATGTCTATCTAAGTGTGAGTTCTTAAGTAATATGATTAATTGAACTTTAATTTATCATGAACTTAGTCCTAATAGTATTTGCATAGCTATGTTGTAGATCAATAGCTCGCGATGTAGCTCCCCGTTTATTTTTTATATGTTCCTAGAGAAAAACTGTGTTGAATGATGATAGTAGCAATAATGCGGACTAGGTCCGTGGTCTGAGGATTATCCTCATTGCTGCATAGAAGAGTTATGTCCTTGATGCACCGCTAGGTGACGGACCTATTGCAGGAGCAGATGCAGACGTTATGAACGTTTGGCAAAGCTCGGTATGATGACTACTTGATAGTTTAGTGCACCATGCTTTACGGCTTAGAACTGGGACTTCAAAAATGTTTTGAACGCCACGGAGCACATGAGATGTTCCAAGAGTTGAAATTGGTATTTCAGACCCATGCCCGTGTTAAGAGGTATGAGACCTCTGACAAAGTACTTTGCCTACAAGATGGAGGAGAATAGCTCAGTTAGTGAGCATGTGCTCAGAATGTCTGAGTACTACAATCGCTTGAATCAAGTGGGAGTTAATCTTCCAGATAAGATAGTGATTGACAGAGTTCTCTAGTCACTATCACCAAGTTACTAGAACTTCGTGATGAACTATAATATGCAAGGGATGACGAAAAACGATTCTCAAGCTCTTCACGATGCTGAAATCAGCGAAGGTAGAAATCAAGAAAAAGCATTAATTGTTGATGGTTGACAAGACCACTAGTTTCAAGTAAAAGGGCAAAGGGAACTTCAAGAAGAATGGCAAGCAAGTCGCCACTCCCATGAAGAAGCCCAAAGCTAGACCCAAGCCTGAAACTGAGTGCTTCTACCGCAAAGGAAATGGTCACTGGAAGTGGAACTCCCCTAGATACTTGGCGAATAAGAAGGACGGCAAAGTGAACAAATGTATATTGGATATACATGTTATTGATGTGTACTTTACTAGTGTTTATAGCAACCCCTCGGTATTTGATACTGGTTCAGTTGCTAAGAGTAGTAACTCGAAACAGGAGTTGCAAAATAAACAGAGACTAGTTAAGGGTGAGGTGATGATGTGTGTTGGAAGTGATTCCAAGGTTGATAAGATCACCATTGCACACTCCCTTTACCTTCGGGATTAGTGTTGAACCTAAAATCAATATTATTTGGTGTTTGCGTTGAGCATGAATATGATTGGATCATGTTTATTGCAAAATGGTTATTCATTTAAGTCAAAGAATAATTGTTGTTCTATTTACATGAATAAAACCTTCTATGGTCATACACTCAATATAAATGGTTTATTGAATCTCGATCGTAGTGATACACATATTCATAAATATTGAAGCC
Organism: Aegilops tauschii subsp. strangulata; assembly: GCF_002575655.3. NCBI lineage: Eukaryota > Viridiplantae > Streptophyta > Magnoliopsida > Poales > Poaceae > Aegilops > Aegilops tauschii. Next base: position 424,414,147 of record NC_053036.3, on the reverse strand, counting down.
AAAAGATACAAAGTTAATAATGATAGTGCAACTTATTTGTGGCACTGCCGTTTAGGTCATATTGGTGTAAAGCGCATGAAGAAACCCCATTCTGATGGACTTTTGGAATCACTTGATTATGAATCACTTGGTACTTGCGAACCATGCCTTATGGGCAAGATGACTAAAACTCCGTTCTCCGGAACAATGGAGCGAACAACTGACTTATTGGAAATAATACATACTGATGTATGCGGTCCGATGAGTGTTGAAGCTCGCGGCAGGTATTGTTATTTTCTAACCTTCATAGATGATTTGAGCAGATATGGGTATATCTACTTAATGAAACATAAGTCCGAAACATTTGAAAAGTTCAAAGAATTTCAGAGTGAAGTAGAAAATCATCGTGACAAGAAAATAAAGTTTCTACGATCTGATCATGGAGGAGAATATTTGAGTTACGAGTTTGGTCTTCATTTGAAACAATGCGAAATAGTTTCGCAACTCATGCCACCTGGAACACCACAGCGTAATGGTGTGTCCGAACGTCGTAACGTACTTTATTGGATATGGTGCGATCTATGATGTCTCTTACCGATTTACCACTATCGTTTTGGGGTTATGCATTAGAGACAGCTGCATTCACATTTAAAAGGGCACCATCTAAATCCGTTGAGACGACACCTTATGAACTGTGGTTTGGCAAGAAACCCAAGTTGTCGTTTCTAAAAGTTTGGGGCTGCGATGCTTATGTGAAAAAGCTTCAACCTGATAAGCTCGAACCCAAATCGGAGAAATGTGTCTTCATAGGATACCCAAAGGAGACTGTTGGGTACACCTTACAGGTCCGAAGGCAAGATATTCGTTGCTAAGAATGGATCCTTTCTAGAGAAGGAGTTTCTCTCGAAAGAAGTGAGTGGGAGGAAAGTAGAACTTGATGAGGTAATTGTACCTTCTCCCGAATTGGAAAGTAGTTCATCACAGAAATCAGTTCCAGTGATGCCTACACCAATTAGTGAGGAAGTTAATAATGATGATCATGAAACTTCAGATCAAGTTACTACCGAACCTCGTAGGTCAACCAGAGTACGTTCTGCACCAGAGTGGTACGGTAATCCGGTTCTGGAAGTCATGTTACTAGACCATGATGAACCTACGAACTATGAGGAAGCGATGATGAGCCCATATTCCGCAAAATGGTTTAAGCCCATGAAATCTGAGATAGCATCCATGTATGAAAACAAAGTATGGACTTTGGTGGAATTGCCCGATGATCGGCAAACCATTGAGAATAAATGGATCTTCAAGAGGAAGACGAACGCTGATGGTAGTGTTACTATCTACAAAGCTCGACTTGTCGCGAAAGGTTTTCGACAAGTTCAAGGTGTTGACTACGATGAGATTTTCTCACTCGTAGCGATGCTTAAGTCTGTCCGAATCATGTTAGCAATTGCCGCATTTTATGAAATCTGGCAAATGGATAACAAAACTGCATTCCTTAATGGATTTATTAAAGAAGAGTTGTATATGATGCAACTAGAGGGTTTTGTCAATCCTAAAGGTGCTAACAAAATGTGCAAGCTCCAGCGATCCATCTATGGACTGGTGCAAGCATCTCGAAGTTGTAAAAAACGCTTTGATAAGTTGATCAAAGCATATAGTTTTATACAGACTTGCGGTGAAGCCTGTATTTGCAAGAAAGTGAGTGGGAGCACTACAGCCTTTCTGGTAAGTATATGTGAATGACATATTGTCGATCGGGATGTAGAATTTTCTGGAAAGCATAAAGGAGTGTTTGAAAGGAGTTTTTCAAAGAAAGACCTCGGTGAAGTTGCTTACACATTGAGCATCAAGATCTATAGAGATAGATCAAGACGCTTGATAAGTTTTTTCAATGAGTACATACCTTGAAAAGTTTCTGAAGTAGTTCAAAATGGAACAGTCAAAGAAAGAGTTCTTGCCCGTGTTGCAAGGTGTGAAGTTGAGTAAGACTCAAAACCCGACCACATCAGAAGATATAGAGAGAATGAAATGCCTCAGCCATAGGTTCTATGAAGTATGCCATGCTGTGTACCAGACCTATTGTATACCCTGCCCTGAGTTTGGCAAGGGAGTACAATTTTGATCTAGGAGTAGATCAGTGGACAGCGGTCAAAATTATCCTTAGAGGACTAAGGAAATATTTTTCGGTTATGGAGGTGATAAAGAGTTCGTCGTAAAGAGTTACGTCAATGCAAGTTTTTACACCAATCCGGATGACTCTAAGTCTCAATCTGGATACATATTGAAAGTGGGAGCAATTAGCTAGAGTAGCTCCGTGCAGAGTATTGTAGACATAGAATATTTGCAAAATACATACGGCTCTGAATGTAGCAGACCCATTGACTAAACTTCTCTCACAAGCAAATCACACCTTAGTACTCTTTGGGTGTTAATCACATAGCGATGTGAACTAGATTATTGACTTTAGTAAACCCTTTGGGTGTTGGTCACATGACGATGTGAACTATGAGTGTTAATCACATGGTGATGTGAATTGTTGGTGTTAAATCACATGGCGATGTGAACTAGATTATTGACTCTAGTGCAAGTGGGAGACTGAAGGAAATATGCCCTAGAGGCAATAATAAAGTTGTTATTTATATTTCCTTATATCATGATAAATGTTTATTATTCATGCTAGAATTGTATTAACCGGAAACTTAGTACATGTGTGAATACATAGACAAACAGAGTGTCACTAGTATGCCTCTACTTGACTAGCTCGTTGAATCAAAGATGGTTAAGTTTCCTAGCCATAGACATGAGTTATCATTTGATTAACGGGATCACTGTAACGCCCGGATAATCATGCTACAGTAATCTCACGTTAATGATGCCACGTCACCACGGTTACTGTTGTTAACCTCGCGATGATTCGAAACCGTTTCAAAATTTAAATTCAAATTAATGTCAATAATAAGAGTTTTCAAAAATTTAAACAAAAATGTTCGGTGGGTGCCAGATATTGCACTGATAATTATTGTGGAGAAAACATATTTTTAGAAAATGCCTAACTATTTTAAAATAATGTAAAACAGAAAAGAAAATAAATAAAAAGAAAAGAAAATGCAACAGAGGGAACAAACAAAAAAACAAAAGAGGAGCCCCCCACTGGACCCTGGCCCAACTGGGCCGACCCCCAGGCCCAGCCGGCCGGCCCACCCCTCTCACCTTATCCCCTCACCCCCACCCACTCACCGACAGCACCCACTCCCCCCCCGAAATATCTCCTCCTCCCTCCCCCGATCCAGAACGGGATCGAGAGGAGGCCACCGTCGCCGACCGCCCCGTTGCCGTCGCCGCCCGGAGCTCGCCCTCGCCGGAGCACCCCCCCGCCGGCCTGCTTCCCCTCCTCCCCTGCGTCGCGTCGTCCCCGACCCCCCTCCCCGAGCCCCACTGCCGTGACCCTACACCCCCGGTGAGGCCACGGCCTCGTCCTCCTCTCTCCCTCGCCCCCGCGCTCACCGCGCCCCGCGACCACCGCGGCCGCCCTGGCCACCGGCCTCGCCTCGCCGCACCCTCTGCGGGCGAGCGCCCGCCCCACGGCCCCCCCTCCGTCGTCGTGCACTCACCGACCCGGGGCCCGAACGCGCTCACCGCACCCCCGCCTTCCCCTCCTCTCTGTCCCGCACGTGCTCCGGCCGCGCGCACGCATCTCGCCGCCGGCCCACGCGCGCCTGCGTTCGGCCACCACGACCCGGCCTCCTCCCCTTCTCTCCGCCCCCAGTTCGACCCCCTTGCGGTCGCCCCTGCCGTCCGCCACGCGCTCACGGCGGCGGCGTGCTCGTCGCGCCCTGACCGCGCGCCGTGCGCCCCGCACTGACCCGCGGCCGCGTCGACCTCCCCCCCGTGCCCTGGCGCCCGTGCCTCGTCCCAGCCGTCGGGCTCGGCCACGGCCAGTCCCCCCCTCTGGTCCGCGGCCCCGCTCCGGCCAGCCCCGCCACTACCTCCACCCCCCCGCGCCGCCCGCGGCCCTCCGCCGCCCTCCTGGCCGGCGTCGTGGGCGCCGGCGACCTCGTCCTTGGCCACGGCCCCGCCCTGCCCTGGGCAGGCTACGGGCACCCGCACCCGCATCGCCCTGTGCCCGCTACGGCCTTTGGGCCACTACCAGGTGGGCCTCGCCCCCCCTGAGCCACTGCCCCCTGGGCCCGAACCCCCCTGGCCCAATGACAGCAGGGGCCCACGCACAGAACGAATAAAAATAAAAATAATAAATAAAATAATAAAAATAATAAAAATTAATTAATAAAAATTAATAAATAAATAAAGAAAATAAAAATAAAAATAATTTTAATTAATTAACTAAATTAATTAAGTTAATTAATCCTGTTTAAATTAATTAAACAGTAATTATTTAGTTAGACCCTAATTAAACTAAACAGAGAATGACAGGTGGGTCCCGCTGGACCCACATGTCAGTTTGACCGAGTCAACCCTTGTTGACTGCTGACGTCAGCATGACATCATGCTGATGTCATAAATCCATTTTCGAATTAATTTAAATAATTAATTAAATTCCAGAAATTAATAAAATCTTTAGAAAATCATATCTTTTAATCCGTAACTCGGATTAAAATATTTTCAACATGAAAGTTGCTCAGAACGACGAGACGAATCCGGATACGTAGTCCGTTCGTCCACCACACCTCCCTAACCTATCGAACTCGCAACTTTCCCCCTCCGGTCCATCTGTCCGAAAACGCAAAACATCGGGAATACTTTCCCGGATGTCCCCCCCTTCGCTGATACCACCTACTGTCGCGTTAGGACACACCTCGCACTGCTCATTGTCATGTCACGCATCATCATGTTTATGTTTGCATTGTATTTACTGTTTCTTCCCCCTCTTCTCTCTGGTAGACTACGAGACCGACACTGCTGCTGCCCAGTTCGACTACGGAGTTGACGACCCCTCCTACTTGCCAGAGCAACCAGGCAAGCCCCCCCTTGATCACCAGATATCGCCTATTCTTCTCTATACTGCTTGCATTAGAGTAGTGTAGCATGTTACTGCTTTCCGATATCCTATCCTGATGCATAGCCTATCCTTGCTACTACTGTTGTTACCTTTACCTGCAATCCTACATGCTTAGTATAGGATGCTAGTTTTCCATCAGTGGCCCTACATTCTTGTCCGTCTGCTGTGATATACTTCGGGCCGTGATCACCTGGGCGGTGATCACGGGTATATACTTATATACTATATACATGACACATGTGGTGAATAAAGTCAGGTCGGCTCGTAGGAGTACCCGCAAGTGGATCTTTGTGGCGGAGCGACAGGGCAGGTTGAGACCGCCTAGGTGAGAGGTGGGCCTGGCCCTGGTCGGCGTCCGCGGTTACTTCGACATAACACGCTTAACGAGATCTTGGTATTTGATCTGAGTCTGGCCATTTGGTCTATACGCACTAACCATCTACGCGGGAGTAGTTATGGGTATCCCGGCGTCGTGGTATCAGCCGAAGCCTTCATGACGTCAGCGACTGAGTGGCGCGCGCCGGATTGGACTGGAACGCCACTAGGCTAGGTCTGCTTCCGGCCGCGTACGCAACGTGCAGGTGTGCATAGGGCGATGGGCCCAGACCCCTGCGCGCATAGGGTTAGACCGGCGTGCTGACCTCTCTGTTGTGCCTAGGTGGGGCTGCGACGTGTTGATCTTACGAGGCCGGGCATGACCCAGAAAAGTGTGTCCGGCCAAATGGGATCGAGCGTGTTGGGTTATGTGGTGCACCCCTGCAGGGAAGTTTATCTATTCGAATAGCCGTGTCCCTCGGTAAAAGGACGACCCGGAGTTGTACCTTGACCTTATGACAACTAGAACTGGATACTTAATAAAACACACCCTTCCAAGTGCCAGATATAACCCGGTGATCGCTCTCTAACAGGGCGACGAGGAGGGGATCGCCGGGTAGGATTATGCTATGCGATGCTACTTGGAGGACTTCAATCTACTCTCTTCTACATGCTGCAAGATGGAGATGGCCAGAAGCGTAGTCTTCGACAGGATTAGCTATCCCCCTTTTATTCTGGCATTCTGCAGTTCAGTCCACTGATATGCCCCTTTACACATATACCCATGCATATGTAGTGTAGCTCCTTGCTTGCGAGTACTTTGGATGAGTACTCACGGTTGCTTCTCTCCATCTTTTCCCCTTTTCCTTTCTATCTGGTTGTCGCAACCAGATGTTGGAGTCCAGGAGCCAGACGCCACCGTCGACGACGACACCTACGACACTGGAGGTGCCTACTACTACGTGCAGCCCACTGACGACGACCAGGAGTAGTTAGGAGGATCCCAGGCAGGAGGCCTGCGCCTCGTTCGATCTGTATCCCTGTTTGTGCTAGCCTTCTTAAGGCAAACTTGTTTAACTTATGTCTGTACTCAGATATTGTTGCTTCCGCTGACTCGTCTATGATCGAGCACTTGTATTCGAGCCCTCGAGGCCCCTGGCTTGTATTATGATGCTTGTATGACTTATTTATGTTGTAGAGTTGTGTTGTGATATCTTCCCGTGAGTCCCTGATCTTGATCGTACACATTTGCGTGCATGATTAGTGTACGGTCAAATCGGGGGCGTCACAATCACATCATTAGAGAATGATGTGATTGACTTGACCCATTCCGTTAGCTTAGCACTTGATCGTTTAGTATGTTGCTATTGCTTTCTTCATGACTTATACATGTTCCTATGACTATGACATTATGCAACTCCCGGATACCGGAAGAGAAATTTATGTGCTACCAAACGTCACAACGTAACTGGGTGATTATAAAGGTGCTCTACAGGTGTCTTTGATGGTACTTGTTGAGTTGGCATAGATCGAGATTAGGATTTGTCACTCCAATTGTCGGAGAGGTATCTCTGGGCCCTCTCGGTAATGCACATCACTATAAGACTTGCAAGCAATGTGACTAATGAGTTAGTTGCGGGATGATGCATTACGGAACGAGTAAAGAGACTTGCCGGTAACGAGATTGAACTAGGTATTGAGATACCGACGATCGAATCTCGGGCAAATAACATACCGATGACAAAGGGAACAACGTATGTTGTTATGCGGTATGACCGATAAAGATCTTCGTAGAATATGTGGGAGCCAATATGAGCATCCAGGTTCCACTATTGGTTATTGACCGGAGACGTGTCTCGGTCATGTCTGCATAGTTCTCGAACCTGTAGGGTCCGCACGCTTAACGTTCGGTGACGATCGGTATTATGAGTTTATGTGTTTTTATGTACCGAAGATAGTTCGGAGTCCCGGATGTGATCGCGGACAAGACGAGGAGTCTCGAAATGGTCGAGACTTAAAGATTGATATATTGGATGACTATATTCGGACAGCGGATGAGTTCCGGGGGTCACCGGATAATTATCGGAGTGCCGGGGGGTTATCGGACCCCCCGGGGGAACTAATGGGCCAAAATGGGCCTTGTGTGAGAGAGAGGAGGGGGCCTTAGGTCTGGCCGCGCGCCCCCCCTTGAGGAGTCCGAATTGGACAGGGAGGGGGGGCGGCGCCCCCTCTTTCCCTCCCTCTCTCGCTCTCCTTCCTTCCCCCTTCCCCCTCCTAGTTGGACGAGGAAAAGGGGGAGTCCTACTCCTACTAGGAGGAGGACTCCTCCCCTCCTTGGTGCGCCCTAGGGCCGGCCGGCCTCCCCCCTTGCTCCTATATATACGGGGGCAAGGGGCACCCTAGAACACACAACAGACAACAGTTTTAGCCGTGTGCGGTGCCCCGGTCCACCATAATCCACCTCGGTCATATCATTGTAGTGCTTAGGCGAAGCCCTGCACCGGTAGCTTCATCATCACCGTCATCACGCTGTCGTGCTGATGAAGCTCTCCCTCGACACTCAGCTGGATCGAGAGTTCATGGGACATCACCGAGCTGAACGTGTGCAGATCGCGGAGGTGCCGTACTTTCGGTACTAGGATCGGTCGGATCGTGAAGACGTACGACTACATCAACCGCATTGTCATAACGATTCCGCTTACGGTCTACGAGGGTACGTGGACTACACTCTCCCCTCTCGTTGCTATGCATCACCATGATAGATCTTGCGTGTGCGTAGGATTTTTTTTGAAATTACTGCGTTCCCCAACATAAAGCATATTGATTAAAGTGTACAATTAGGCAGTTAAACTTACTGGACATTGTGCCTTACTGCTGTCATCCACGTGGTCGAGAAATAATCCAGTTAGATGTGAATCACTAAACGGAATAGGCAAATCACAGGAATTTGTTCCCAATTGCATTACCTTTAAATTTTAGAACCCTAACCATACAATTAGGATAACAGAAATTATAAATTGAGATGCCTACTGATTGTTGAGGGAGTCAGAGAGATCCACAATTAGTACCACACAAGTGCAGGGCGTCGAACCTTTGTTTACTTAAAAAGTCCAAATTCCAGAAATCTACGAGCGGGGGAGGCCGGGATGGTAGAGGCGGGCGGTTGGTGAAGGAAATATGCCCTAGAGGCAATAATAAAGTTATTATTTATTTCCTCATATCATGATAAATGTTTATTATTCATGCTAGAATTGTATTAACCGGAAACATAATACATGTGTGAATACATAGACAAGCATAGTGTCACTAGTATGCCTCTACTTGACTAGCTCGTTAATCAAAGATGGTTGAGTTTCCTAGCCATGGACATGAGTTGTCATTTGATTAATGGGGTCACATCATTAGGAGAATGATGTGATTGACTTGACCCATTCCGTTAGCTTAGCACTTGATCGTTTAGTTTACTGCTATTGCTTTCTTCATGACTTATACATGTTCCTATGACTATGAGATTATGCAACTCCCGATTACCGGAGGAACACCTTGTGTGCTACCAAACGTCACAACGTAACTGGGTGATTATAAAGGTGCTCTACAGGTGTCTCCGATGGTACTTGTTGAGTTGGCATAGATCGAGATTAGAATTTGTCACTCCGATTGTCAGAGAGGTATCTCTGGGCCCTCTCGGTAATGCACATCACTATAAGCCTTGCAAGCAATGTGACTAATGAGCTAGTTGCGGGATGATGCATTACCGAACGAGTAAAGAGACTTGCCGGTAACGAGATTGAGCTTGGTATTGAGATACCGACGATCGAATCTCGGGCAAGTAACATATCGATGACAAAGGGAACAACGTATGTTGTTATGCGGTTTGACCGATAAAGATCTTCGTACAATATGTAGGAACCAATATGAGCATCCAGGTTCCGCTATTGGTTATTGACCGGAGACGTGTCTCGGTCATGTCTACATAGTTCTCGAACCCGTAGGATCCGCACGCTTAAAGTTCTGTGACGATCGGTATTATGAGTTTATATGTTTTGATGTACCGAAGATAGTTCGGAGTCCCGGATATGGTCACGGACATGACGAGGAGTCTCAAAATGGTCGAGACATAAATGTTGATATATTGGAAGCCTATATTTGGACGTCGGAAGAGTCCCGGGTGAAATCGGGATTTTACCGGAGTGCCGGAGGGGTTACCGGAACCCCCCGGGGGTTAATGGGCCTAGTTGGGCCATAGTGGAGAGAGAGAGGGGCCGGCCAGGGCAGGCCGCGCGCCCCCTCCCCCTCTAGTCCGAATTGGACTAGGAAGGGGGGCGCCCCCTTTCCTTCTCCTTCTCCCCTTCCTTTCCCCCTCCTAGTAGGAGTAGGAAAGAGGGGAGTCCTACTCCTACTACGAGGAGGACTCCTCCTCCTGGCGCGCCCTACAGGGGCCGGCCGGCCTCCCCCTTGCTCCTTTATATACGGGGGCAGGGGCACCCTAGAACACACAAGTTGATCAGTGATCTCTCCCAGCCGTGTGCGGTGCCCCCCTTCCACCATAACCGACCTCGGTCATTGATAATCCACAAGTATAGGGGATTGCAACAGTTTTCGAGGGTAGGGTATTCAACCGAAATTTATGTTGGGGAACGTAGCAGAAATTCAAAAAAATTTACGCATCACCAAGATCAATCTATGGAGTTTACTAGCAACAAGAGGGAAGGAGAGCATCTACATACCCTTGTAGATCGCGAGCGGAAGCGTTCAAGAGAACGGGGTTGATGGAGTCGTACTCGTCGTGATCCAAATCACCGATGATCCTAGCGCCGAACGGACGGCACCTCCGCGTTCAACACACGTACGGAGCAGCAACGTCTCCTCCTTCTTGATCCAGCAAGGGGGGAGGAGAGGTTGATGGAGATCCAGCAGCACGACGGCGTGGTGGTGGAAGTAGCGGGATCCCGGCAGGGCTTCGCCAAGCGCAAGCGGGGAGGAAGAGGTGTCACGGGAGGGAGAGGGAGGCGCCAGGGCTTAGATATTGCTGCCCTCCCTTCCCCCCACTATATATAGGGCCAAGGGAGAGGGGGGCGCAGCCTTGGCCCTTCCTCCAAGGAAGGGTGCGGCCAGGGAGGAATCCTTCCCCCCCAAGGCACCTCGGAGGTGCCTTCCCCCTTTAGGACTCTCCCTTTTCCTTATCTCTTGGCGCATGGGCCTCTTGGGGCTGGTGCCCTTGGCCCATATAGGCCAAGGCGCACCCCCTACAGCCCATGTGCCCCCCGGGGCTGCTGGACCCCCTTGGTGGACCCCCGGACCCCTTTCGGCACTCCCGGTACAATACCGATAAAGTGCGAAACTTTTCCGGCGACCAAAATAAGACTTCCCATATATAAATCTTTACCTCCGGACCATTCCGGAACTCCTCGTGACGTCCGGGATCTCATCCGGGACTCCGAACAACTTTCGGGTTACCGCATACTAATATCTCTATAACCCTAGCGTCACGGAACCTTAAGTGTGTAGACCCTACGGGTTCGGGAGACATGCAGACATGACCGAGACGACTCTCCGGTCAATAACCAACAGCGGGATCTGGATACCCATGTTGGCTCCCACATGCTCCTCGATGATCTCATCGGATGAACCACGATGTCGAGGATTCAATCAATCCCGTACCCAATTCCCTTTGTCTATCGGTATGTTACTTGTCCGAGATTCGATCGTCGGTATCCCGATACCTTGTTCAATCTCGTTACCGGCAAGTCTCTTTACTCGTTCCGTAACACATCATCCCGTGATCAACTCCTTGGTCACATTGTGCACATTATGATGATGTCCAACCGAGTGGGCCCAGAGATACCTCTCCGTTTACACAGAGTGACAAATCCTAGTCTCGATTCGTGCCAACCCAACAGACACTTTCGGAGATACCTGTAGTGCACCTTTATAGCCACCCAGTTACGTTGTGACGTTTGGTACACCCAAAGCATTCCTACGGTATCCGGGAGTTGCACAATCTCATGGTCTAAGGAAATGATACTTGACATTAGAAAAGCTCTGAGCAAACGAACTACACGATCTTGTGCTAGGCTTAGGATTGGGTCTCGTCCATCACATCATTCTCCTAATGATGTGATCCCGTTATCAACGACATCCAATGTCCATGGTCAGGAAACCGTAACCATCTATTGATCGACGAGCTAGTCAACTAGAGGCTTCCTAGGGACATGGTGTTGTCTATGTATCCACACATGTATCTGAGTTTCCTATCAATACAATTCTAGCATGGATAATAAACGATTATAATGAACAAGGAAATATAATAATAACCTATTTATTATTGCCTCTAGGGCATATTTCCAACAGTCTCCCACTTGCACTAGAGTCAATAATCTAGTTCACATCGCCATGTGACTAACACTCACAGGTCACATCACCATGTGACCAACATCCAAAGAGTTTACTAGAGTCAACAATCTAGTTCACATCTCTATGTGATTAACACTCAATGAGTTCTGGTTTGATCATGTTATGCTTGTGAGAGAGGTTATTTAGTCAACGGGTCTGAACCTTTCAGATCCGTGTGTGCTTTACGAATATCTATGTCATCTTGTGGATGCTACCACACGCTATTTGGAGCCATTTCAAATAATTGCTCTACTATACGAATCCGGTTTACTACTCAGAGTCATCCGGATTAGTGTCAAAGTTCGCATCGACGTAACCCTTTACGACGAACTCCTTTTCACCTCCATAATCGAGAAAATTCCTTAGTCCACTAGATACTAAGGATAAGTTCGACCGCTGTCATGTGATCCATTCCCGGATCACTATTGTACCCCTTGACCAACTCATGGCAAGGCACACTTCATGTGCGGTACACAGCATAGCATACTGTAGAGCCTACGTCTAAAGCATAGGGGACGACCTTCGTCCTTTCTCTCTCTTCTGCTGTGGTCAGGTCTTGAGTCTTACTTAATACTCACACGTTGTAACACAGCCAAGAACTCCTTCTTTGCTGATCTATTTTGAACTCTTTCAAAATCATGTCAAGGTGTGCGTTCTTTGAAAGTATCATCACGCGTCTTGATCTATCTCTATAGATTTTGATGCCCAATATGTAAGCAGCTTTATCCAGGTCTTCCTTTGAAAAACTCCTTTCAAACAACCCTTTATGCTTTCCAGAAATTTTACATCATTTCGGATCAACAATATGTCATTCACATATACTTGTCAGAAATGTTGTATCGCTCCCACTCACTTTATTGTAAATACAAGTTTCTAACAAACTTTGTATAAACCCAAAAACTTTGATCACTCCATCAAAGCTTATATTCTAACTCCGAGATGCTTGCTCTAGTCCATGGAAGGATCGCTGGAGCTAGCATACCTTTTAGCATCCTTAGGATCGACAAAACCTTTCTGATTGTATCACATACAACCTTTCCTTACGAAAACTGGTAAGGAAACTTGTTTTGACATCCATCTGCCAGATTTCATAAATGCAGCTAATGCTAACATGATTCCGACGGACTTAAGCATCGCTACGGATGAGAAAATCTCATCGTAGTCAACTCCTTGAACTTGTGGAAATACTCTTCGCCACAAGTCGAGCTTCATAGACGGTAACATTACCGTCCACGTCCGTCTTCTTCTCAAAGATCCATTTATCTCAGATTTCACGGCTTCTAACCATTTGTCGGAACATGGGCCCACCATCGCTTCTCCATAGCTCATAGGTTCATCGTTGTCCAACAACATGACTTCCAAGACAGGATCACGTACCATTCTGAAGTAGCACGCATCCTCGTCGTCCTACGAGGTTTGCTGGTGACTTGATCCGAAGTTTCATGATTACTATCATAAGCTTCCACTTCAATTGGTATAGGTGCCACAGGAACAACTTCCTGTGCCCTGCTACACACTAGTTGAAGTGACGGTTCAATAACCTTATCAAGTCTCCACCATCCTCCCACTCAATTCTTTCGAGAGAAACTTTTCCTCGAGAAAGGACCCGTTTCTAGAAGCAATTACTTTTGCTTCCAGATCTGAAATAGGAGGTATACCCAAATGTTTTGGGTTTTCTATGAAGATGCATTTATCCGCTTTGGGTTCGAGCTTATCAGCCTGAAACTTTTCCACATAAGCATCGCAGCCCCAAACTTTTAAGAAACGACAACTTAGGTTTCTCTAAACGGTGTCGTCTCAACGGAATTGCGTGGTGCCCCTTTTAAAGTGAATGCGGTTGTCTCTAATGCCTAACCCATAAACGATAGTGGTAATTCGATAAGAGACATCATGGTATGCACCATATCCAATAGGGTGCAGCTATGATGTCCGGACACACCATCACACTATGGTGTTCCAGGGGGTATTAATTGTGAAACACTTTCCACAATGTCTTAATTGTGTGCCAAACTCGTAACTCAGATACTCATCTCTATGATCATATCACAGACATTTTATCCTCTTGTCACGACGATCTTCAACTTCACTCTGAAATTACTTGAACCTTTCAATAATTCAGACTTGTGTTTCATCAAGTAAATACACTCAGCATCTACTCAAATCATCTGTGAAGTAAGAACATAACGATATCCACTGCATGCCTCAGCACTCATTGGACTGCATACATCAAAATGTATTACTTCCAATAAGTTGCTCTCTTGTTCCATCTTATTGAAAACGAGGACTTTCAGTCATCTTGCCCATGTGGTATGATTTGCATGTCTCAAGTGATTCGAAATCAAGTGAGTCCAAACGATCCATCTGCATGGAGTTTCTTCATGCATATATACCAATAGACATGGTTCGCATGTCTCAATCTTTTCAAAAACGACTGAGTCCAAAGATCCATCTACATGGAGCTTCTTCATGCGTTCTATACCAATATGACTCAAATGGCAGTGCCACAAGTATGTGGAACTATCATTACTATTTTATATCTTTTGGCATGAACATGTGTATCACTACGATCGAGATTCATTTTAGGTGCAAGACCATTGAAGGTATTATTCAAATAAACAGAGTAACCATTATTCTCCTTAAATGAATAACCGTATTGCGATAAACATAATCCAATCATGCTCAATGCAAACACCAAATCTCGATAGTAGAGGGAGCATGTGATGCTTGATCACATCAACCTTGGAAACACTTCCAACACACATCGTCATCTCACCTTTAGCCAGTCTCCATTTATTCCGCAGCTTTTATTTCGAGTTACTAACACTTAGCAACCGAACCGGTATCTAATACCCTGGTGCTGCTAGGAGTACTAGTAAAGTACACATTCATATAATGTATATCCAATATACTTCTGTCGACCTTGCCCGCCTTCTCATCTACCAAGTATCTAGGGTAGTTCTGCTTCAGTGACCGTTCCCCTCATTACAGAAGCACTTAGTCTCGGGTTTGGGTTCAACCTTGGGATTCTTCACTAGAGCAGCAAACGACTTGCTGTTTCATGAAGTATCCCTTTTGCCCTTGCCCTTCTTAAACTAGTGGTTTTACGAACCATCAACAACTGATGCTCCTTCTTGATTTCTACTCTCGCGGTGTCAAACATCGCGAATAGCTCAAGGATCATCATAACTATCCCTGATATGTTATAGTTCATCACGAAGCTCTACTAGCTTGGTGGCAGTGACTATGGAGAACCATCACTATCTCATCTGGGAGATTAACTCCCACTCGATTCAAGCGATTGTGGTACTCAGACAATCTGAGCACATGCTCAACGATTGAGCTTTTCTCCCTTAGTTTGCAGGCTTAAGAAACTTGTCAGAGGTCTCATACCTCTTGACGTGGGCACTAGTCCGAAATCCCAATTTCAGTCTTTGGAACATCTCACATGTTCTGCGACGTTTCAAGAACGTCTTTGGTGCCACAATTTTAAACCGTTAGCATTACGCACTGAACTATCACGTAGTCATCAAAACGTGTATGTCAGATGTTTCGCAACATCTACAGACGACGCTGAGGTTCAGCACACCGAGCGGTGCATTAAGGACATAAGCCTTCTGTGCAGCAATGAGGACAATCCTCAGTTTACGGACCCAGTCCGCATAATTGCTACTACCAACTTTCAACTAAATTTTTCTCTAGGAACATATCTTAAACAGTAGAACTAAAGCGTATGACATAATTTGCAAAGACCTTTTGACTATGTTCATGATAATGAAGTTCATCTGATTAATGAACTCCCACTCAGATAGACATCCCTCTAGTCATCTAAGTGATACATGATCCGAGTCAAACTAGGCCGTGTCCGATCATCACGTGAGACGGACTAGTCATCATCGGTGAACATCTCCATGTTGATCGCATCTACTATACGACTCATGTTCGATCTTTCGATCTCTTGTGTTCCGAGGCCATGTCTGTACATGCTAGGCTTGTCAAGTCAACCTAAGTGTTTCGCATGTGTTCCGAGGCCATGTCTATACATGCTAGGCTCGTCAACACCCGTTGTATTCGAACGTTAGAATCTATCACACCCGATCATCACGTGGTGCTTCGAAACAACGAACCTTCGCAACGGTGCACAGTTAGGGGGAACACGTCTCTTGAAATTTTAGTGAGGGATCATCTTACTTACTACCGTCGTTCTAAGCAAATAAGATGCATAACATGATAAACATCACATGCAATCAAATAGTGACATGATATGGCCAATATCATTTTGCTCCTTTGATCTCCATCTTCGGGGCACCATGATCATCTTTGTCACCGGCATGACACCATGATCTCCATCATTGTGTCTTCATGAAGTTGTCACGCCAACGATTACTTCTACTTCTATGGCTAACGCGCTTAGCAATAAAGTAAAGTAACTTACATGGCGTTATTCAATGACACGCACGTCATACAAAAAATAAAGACAACTCCTATGGCTCCTGCCGGTTGTCATACTCATCGACATGCAAGTCGTGATTCCTATTACAAGAATATGATCAATCTCATACATCACATATATCATTCATCACATCTTCTGGCCATATCACATCACATAGCACATGCTACAAAAACAAGTTAGACGTCCTCTAATTGTTGTTGCAAGTTTTTACGTGGCTTGTATAGGTTTCTAGCAAGAACGTTTCTTACCTACGTAAAACCACAACGTGATATGCCAATTTCTATTTACCCTTCATAAGGACCCTTTTCATCGAATCCGTTCCGACTAAAGTGGGAGAGACAGACACCCGCTAGCCACCTTATGCAACTAGTGCATGTCAGTCGGTGGAACCTGTCTCAAGTAAGCGTACGTGTAAGGTCGGTCCGGGCCGCTTCATCCCACAATGCCACCGAAACAAGATAAGACTAGTAGCGGCAAGAAGAATTGGCAACATCGACGCCCACAACTACTTTGTGTTCTACTCGTGCATAGAAACTACGCATAGACCTAGCTCATGATGCCACTGTTGGGGAACGTAGCAGAAATTCAAAATTTTCTACGCATCACCAAGATCAATCTATGGAGTTTACTAGCAACGAGAGGGAAGGAGAACATCTACATACCCTTGTAGATCGCGAGCGGAAGCGTTCAAGAGAACGGGGTTGATGGAGTCGTACTCGTCGTGATCCAAATCACCGATGATCCTAGCGCCGAACGGACGACACCTCCGCGTTCAACACACGTACGGAGCAGCGACGTCTCCTCCTTCTTGATCTAGCAAGGGGGGAGGAGAGGTTGATGGAGATCCAGCAGCATGACGGCGTGGTGGTGGAAGTAGCGGGATCCCGGCAGGGCTTCGCCAAGCGCAAGCGGGGAGGAAGAGGTGTCACGGGAGGGAGAGGGAGGCGCCAGGGCTTAGATATTGCTGCCCTCCCTTCCCCCCACTATATATAGGGCCAAGGGAGAGGGGGGGGGCGCAGCCTTGGCCCTTCCTCCAAGGAAGGGTGCGGCCAGGGAGGAGTCCTTCCCCCCCAAGGCACCTCGGAGGTGCCTTCCCCCTTTAGGACTCTCCCTTTTCCTTATCTCTTGGCGCATGGGCCACTTGGGGCTGGTGCCCTTGGCCCATATAGGCCAAGGCGCACCCCCTACAGCCCATGTGCCCCCCGGGGCTGCTGGACCCCCTTGGTGGACCCCCGGACCCCTTTCGGCACTCCCGGTACAATACCGATAAAGTGCGAAACTTTTCCGGCGACCAAAATAAGACTTCCCATATATAAATCTTTACCTCCGGACCATTCCGGAACTCCTCGTGACGTCCGGGATCTCATCCGGGACTCCGAACAACTTTCGGGTTACCGCATACTAATATCTCTATAACCCTAGCGTCACCGAACCTTAAGTGTGTAGACCCTACGGGTTCGGGAGACATGCAGACATGACCGAGACGACTCTCCGGTCAATAACCAACAGCGGGATCTGGATACCCATGTTGGCTCCCACATGCTCCTCGATGATCTCATCGGATGAACCACGATGTCGAGGATTCAATCAATCCCGTACCCAATTCCCTTTGTCTATCGGTATGTTACTTGTCCGAGATTCGATCGTCGGTATCCCGATACCTTGTTCAATCTCGTTACCGGCAAGTCTCTTTACTCGTTCCGTAACACATCATCCCGTGATCAAATCCTTGGTCACATTGTGCACATTATGATGATGTCCTACCGAGTGGGCCCAGAGATACCTCTCCGTTTACACAGAGTGACAAATCCCAGTCTCGATTCGTGCCAACCCAACAGACACTTTCGGAGATACCTGTAGTGCACCTTTATAGCCACCCAGTTACGTTGTGACGTTTGGTACACCAAATGCATTCCTACGGTATCCGGGAGTTGCACAATCTCATGGTCTAAGGAAATGATACTTGACATTAGAAAAGCTCTGAGCAAACGAACTACACGATCTTGTGCTAGGCTTAGGATTGGGTCTCGTCCATCACATCATTCTCCTAATGATGTGATCCCGTTATCAACGACATCCAATGTCCATGGTCAGGAAACCGTCACCATCTATTGATCAACGAGCTAGTCAACTAGAGGCTTACTAGGGACATGGTGTTGTCTATGTATCCACACATGTATCTGAGTTTCCTATCAATACAATTCTAGCATGGATAATAAACGATTATAATGAACAAGGAAATATAATAATAACCTATTTATTATTGCCTCTAGGGCATATTTCCAACAATTTATTGATTCGACACAAGGGCAGCCAAACAATATTCTCAAGTATTAGCAGTTGAGTTGTCAATTCAACCACACTTGGATAACTTAGTATCTGCAGCAAAGTATTTAGTAGCAAAGTAGTATGGAAGTAACGGTAACGGTAGCAAAAGTAATATTTTTGGGTTTTGTAGTGATTGTAACAGTAGCAACGGAAAAGTAAATAAGCGGAGAACAATATGTGAAAAGCTCATAGGCATTGGATCGGTGATGGAGAATTATGCCGGATGCGGTTCATCATGTAACAATCATAACATAGGGTGACACATAACTAGCTCCAATTCATCAATGTAATGTAGGCATGTATTCTGAATATAGTCATACGTGCTTATGGAAAAGAACTTGCATGACATCTTTTGTCCTACCCTCCCGTGGCAGCGGGGTCCTAATGGAAACTAAGGGATATTAAGGCCTCCTTTTAATAGAGTACCAGACCAAAGCATTAACACATAGTGAATACATGAACTCCTCAAACTATGGTCATCACCGGGAGTGGTCCCGATTATTGTCACTTCGGAGTTGCCGGATCATAACACATAGTGGGTGACTATAGACTTGCAAGATAGGATCAAGAACTCACATATATTCATGAAAACATAATAGGTTCAGATCTGAAATCATGGCACTCAGGCCCTAGTGACAAGCATTAAGCATAGCAACATCAATCTCAGAACATAGTGGATACTAGGGATCAAACCTTAACAAAACTAACTCGATTACATGATAAATCTCATCCAACCCATCACCGTCTAGCAAGCCTACGATGGAATTACTCACGCGCGGCGGTGAGCATCATGAAATTGGTGATGGAGGATGGTTGATGATGACGACGGCGACAGATTCCCCTCTTCGGAGCCTCGAACGGACTCCAGATCAGCCCTCCCGAGAGAGTTTAGGGCTTGGCGGCGGCTCCGTATCGTAAAACGCGATGAATCTTTCTCTCTGATTTTTTTCTCCCCGAACACGAATATATGGAGTTGGAGTTGAGGTCGGTGGAGCTCCAGGGGGCCCACGAGGCAGGGGGCGCGCCCGGGGGGGAGGGGGCAGGCGCGCCCCCACCCTCGTGGCATGGGTGTGGGCCCCGTGGCCTTGATTCTATCGCCAGTATTTTTTATTATTTCCAAAAATAATCTCCGTGGAGTTTCAGGTCATTCTGAGAACTTTTGTTTCTGCGCATAAATAACACCATGGCAATTCTGCTGAAAACAACGTCAGTCCGGGTTAGTTCCATTCAAATCATGCAAGTTAGAGTCCAAAACAAGGGCAAAAGTGTTTGGAAAAGTAGATACAATGGAGACGTATCAACTCCCCCAAGCTTAAACCTTTGCTTGTCCTCAAGCAATTCAGTTGATAAACTGAAAGTGATAAAGAAAAACTTTTACAAATTCTGTTTGCTCTTGTTGTTGCAAATACGTAAAGCCAGCATGCAAGTTTTCAGCAAAGATTATAACTAACCATATTCACAATAACACTTAGGTCTCATGTTTACTCATGTCAATGGCATAATCAACTAGCGAGCAATAATAACAAATCTCGGATGACAACACTTTCTCAAAACAATCATGATATGATATAACAAGATGGTATCTCGCTAGCCCTTTCTGAGACTGCAAAACATAAATGCAGAGCACCTTTAAAGATCAAGGACTGACTAAACATTGTAATTCATGGTAAAAGAGATCCAATCATAGTCATACCCAATATAAATTAATAGTAATGGATGCAAATGACAGCGGTGCTCTCCAGCTGGTGCTTTTTAATAAGAGGGTGATGACTCGACATAAAAGTAAATAGATAGGCCCTTCGCAGAGGGAAGCAGGGACTTGTAGAGGTGCCAGAGCTCGATTTTAAAGCAGAGATAAGTAATATTTTGAGCGGCATACTTTCATTGTCAACATAACAAGCAAGAGATGGTGATATCTTCCATGCTACACACATTATAGGTGGTTCCCAAACAGAATGGTAAAGTTTATACTCCCCCTCCACCAACAAGCATCAATCCATGGCTTGCTCGAAACAACGAGTGCCCCCAACTAACAATAGTCTCGGGGGAGTTTTGTTTGCAATTATTTTGATTTGATTTGCATAAAGCATGGGACTGGGCATCCCGGTGACCAGCCATTTTCTCGTGAGTGAGCTATTCGAGCATACAAAACTGAATTTCATTTGAAGGTTTAGAGTTTGGCACATACAAATTTACTTGGAACGGCAGGTAGATACCGCATATAGGAAGGTATGGTGGACTCATATGGAATAACTTTGGGGTTTAAGGGATTGGATGCACAAGTAGTATTCCTGCTTAGTACAAGTGAAGGCTAGCAAAAGACTGGGAAGTGACCAACTAGAGAGCGACAACAGTCATGAACATGCATTAAAACTAATGAACGTTGAGTGCAAGCATGAGTAGGATATAATCCACCATGAACATAAATATCGTGAAGGCTATGTTGATTTTGTTTCAACTACATGTGTGAACATGTGCCAAGTCAAGTCACCTGAATCATTCAAAGGAGGATACCACCCTATCATACCACATCACAACCATTTTAATAGCATGTTGGCACGCAAGGTAAACCATTATAACTCATAGCTAATCAAGCATGGCACGAGCAACTATAATCTCTAATTGTCATTGCAAACATGTTTTTTCATAATAGGCTGAATCAGGAACGATGAACTAATCATATTTACGAAAACAAGAGAGGTCGAGTTTATACCAGCTTCTCTCATCTCAATCAATTTATCATATATCGTCATTATTGCCTTTCACTTGCACGACCGAATGATGTGAATAATAATAATAGTACACGTGCATTGGACTAAGCTAGAATCTGCGAGCATTCAATAAACAAGAGAAGACAAGGTAATATGGGCTCTTGGTTAAATCAACAATAATGCATAATAGAGCCACTTCAACAATTTCATCATGGTCTTCTCCTATCGACCCCAAAGAAAAGAAGAGAAATAAAACTATTTACACGGGAAAGCTCCCAACAAGCAAAAGAAGAACGGGAAATATGTTTGGGTTTTCTTTTAATTATTACTACTACAGCAAGAAAAGTAAACTAGCTAAAGCTACAACTAATTTTTTGTTTTTTCTTAAGGTTTTTCAAACACACAAGAAGAAAGCATAAAAAGAAAATAAACTAGCATGGATATTACAGTGAAAGAGTATGAGCACCGACAACTAGCATGAGTGTGTGAACATAAATGTAATGTCGGTGAGAGATACGTACTCCCCCAAGCTTAGGCTTTTGGCCTAAGTTGGTTTATTGCCACGGCTGGCCTGGCGGATATCCAAAGTTATAGTTGGGGTCGTACTGAGAAGAAGAAGCCTCTGATTGCCACTGGTTGGCAATCATCTCCGGATCCCACTAGTAATTAGACTGTCTTGGAGGATCAAATTGTGGTTCTGGCTCTGGCTCTGTGGCTGATGTAGGGTTCCGGTACGCCTGGATGGTCGCTAGCAGAACGAGATACTGGCCTGCAGATAAATCAAACAGGGAAGGAGCAGGCAAGGTAATAGTCTCGGGGTGACTTTTATCAAAGAACAATTTGTATTTAAGCGCCCTTTCCCTATTCTTAACAATAAAATCATGCGCTACCATACTCTTATAATCTAAATAAACAGTAGGCAGCAATTTTTCTTCTTTTTCATAGTGCCTAATATGTATGTTATAGTATGCAGCGAGGCGTGAGGCGAAGATGCCTCCCAAGACGGGGCCCTTAGTATGGTTAAGATTTAACCGCTTTGCAACAATAGCGCCCATACTAAATGCGTCATCACGAAACAAGGCATGGCACAAAATAATAATATCAGGGACACTCAGGTTTCCACAGTTTCCGCGACCAATTAAGCATCTACTAGCAAATATAGCAAAGTAACATAGAACAGGAAAATGTATGCTAGTGATTCGTGCGTCGGAAACCTTCCTCGTTTCCCCTACAGAAATTGTATCAATAAACTCCTCCACGTCATTACTATGTGGTTCCTTTATGAAACCCGAAAAAGGTAACTTGCACACCACACAGAATTCACGAAGGGTCATCTCCTTATACTCATCATATAAATAAAAATCCACCATAGGTGTTGACCTCCTAGAATGGAAATGAAAATTTTACACAAAGGTATTGGTGAGTAAGAGATACTGTTCGCGTTGGTCGCGGAGGAAGTCGGTGAGGCCTGCATTCTCAGCCAACTCATCAAAATCATCATAAATCCCGGCTGCTCTCAAGAAATCATCACAAGGCCATTCACACGGCTGAACTTCCGCGGTGCGAGGCACATTATATTTGGGCCTCTCTGCTTCTTCACTTTGCTTTTCCATCGAGCTTCGGCTCGATGAGCCCCTCAAAAATCTCTTCATCATTTTATGAAAATTTCTGAAATTTTTAGTAACTTCAAATACAGGTGAACCAAGCTCAACAAAATTGATAGCAACTACTCCTACAAGTGCCTAGAGCCCATATCATGCATTAGAACTACTGGGAACCATATAAATTTGACATGCAAGCTCAAGAATAGGGTCACCTAGGCAGCGCAAATTTGCAATGAATAAAGCACTACAACAAAAACTAATTGGACCATTGGAGGAGTCACATACCAAGGAACAATCCCCCAAAGCAGTTTTGTGAGAGGTGCTTTGAGCAAGGAGATCGAAAATCACAGCAAAATGAGCTAGAACTCGTGCTTGAGCTGGTTGGTGATTTTTTTGGGAGGAAGAAGAAGTGTGTGGTTGCAGGAATAAGTGGAGGGGAGCCACCATGGGCCCATGCTACCTCTTGAGCACTGCGTTGGTTTTCCCTTGAAGAGGAAAGGGTGATGCAGTAAAGCAGCGTAAGTATTTCCCTCAGCTTTTGAGAACCAAGGTATCAATCCAGTAGGAGGCCATGCACGAGTCCCTCGCACCTACACAAACAAATAAATCATCGCAACCAACGCAATAAAGGGGTTGTCAATCCCTTCACGGTCACTTACGAGAGTGAGATCTGATAGATATGATAAGATAATATTTTTGGTATTTTTATAATAAAGATGCAAAGTAAAATAAAAGATAATGAAAATAGCTAAGTGTTGGAAGATTAATATGATGGAAGATAGACCCGGGGGCCATAGGTTTCACTAGTGGCTTCTCTCGAGAGCATAAGTATTATGGTGGGTGAACAAATTACTGTTGAGCAATTGACAGAATTGAGCATAGTTATGAGAATATCTAGGTATGATCATGTATATAGGCATCACGTCCGCGACAAGTAGACCGACTCCTGCCTGCATCTACTACTATTACTCCACACATCAACCGCTATCCAGCATGCATCTAGAGTATTAAGTTCATAAGAACAGAGTAACGCTTTAAGTAAGATGACATGATGTAGAGGGATAAACTCATGCAATATGATATAAACCCCATCTTGTTATCCTCGATGGCAACAATACAATACGTGCCTTGCTGCCCCTACTGCCACTGGGAAAGGACACCGCAAGATTGAACCCAAAGCTAAGCACTTCTCCCATTGCAAGAAAGATCAATCTAGTAGGCCAAACCAAACTGATAATTCGAAGAGACTTGCAAAGATAACCATGTTGGGGAACGTAGCAGAAATTCAAAATTTTCTACGCATCACCAAGATCAATCTATGGAGTAATCTAGCAACGAGGGGAAGGAGAGTGCATCTACATACCCTTGTAGATCGCGATGCGGAAGCGTTGCAAGAACGCGGATGAAGGAGTCGTACTCGTAGCGATTCAGATCGCGGTTGATTCCGATCTAAGCGCCGAACCACGGCGCCTCCGCGTTCAACACACGTGTAGCCCGGTGACGTCTCCCACGCCTTGATCCAGCAAGGAGAGAGGGAGAGCTTGGGGAAGACTCCATCCAGCAGCAGCACGATGATGTGGTGGTGATGGAGGAGCGTGGCAATCCCGCAGGGCTTCGCCAAGCACCGCGGGAGAGGAGGAGGAGGGAGAGGGGTAGGGCTGCGCCGAAAAGGGAGACGTTCTCATGTCTTGGGCAGCCCCAAACCTCAACTATATATAGGGGGGAGGGGGCTGCGCCCCCTCTAGGGTTCCCACCCCAAGAGGAGGCGGCCAGCCCTAGATCCCATCCAAGGGGGGCGGCCAAGGGGAGGAGAGGGGGGGCGCCACTAGGGTGGGCCTTAAGGCCCATCTGGACCTAGGGTTTGCCCCCTCCACTCTCCCATGCGCCTTGGGCCTTGGTGGGGGGCGCACCAGCCCACCTGGGGCTGGTCCCCTCCCACACTTGGCCCACGCAGCCTTCTGGGGCTGGTGGCCCCACTTGGTGGACCCCCGAGACCCTCCCGGTGGTCCCAGTACATTACCGATATCACCCGAAACTTTTCCGGTGACCAAAACAGGACTTCCCATATATAAATCTTTACCTCCGGAACTCCTCGTGACGTCCGGGATCTCATCCGGGACTCCGAACAACATTCGGTAACCACGTACATCTATTCCCTATAACCCTAGCGTCATCGAACCTTAAGCGTGTAGACCCTACGGGTTCGGGAACCATGCAGACATGACCGAGACGTTCTCCGGTCAATAACCAACAGCGGGATCTAGATACCCATGTTGGCTCCCACATGTTCCACGATGATCTCATCGGATGAACCACGATGTCGGGGATTCAATCAATCCCGTATACAATTCCCTTTGTCTATCGGTATGTTACTTGCCCGAGATTCGATCGTCAGTATCCTTATACCTTGTTCAATCTCGTTACCGGCAAGTCTCTTTACTCGTTCCGTAACTCACATCATCCCGTGATCAACTCCTTGGTCACATTGTGCACATTATGATGATGTCCTACCGAGTGGGCCCAGAGATACCTCTCCGTTTACACGGAGTGACAAATCCCAGTCTCGATTCGTGCCAACCCAACAGACACTTTCGGAGATACCTGTAGTGCACCTTTATAGCCACCCAGTCACGTTGTGACGTTTGGTACACCCAAGGCATTCCTACGGTATCCGGGAGTTGCACAATCTCATGGTCTAAGGAAATGATACTTGACATTGGAAAAGCTCTGAGCAAACGAACTACACGATCTTATGCTAGGCTTAGGATTGGGTCTTGTCCATCACATCATTCTCCTAATGATGTGATCCCGTTATCAACGACATCCAATGTCCATGGTCAGGAAACCGTAACCATCTATTGATCAACGAGCTAGTCAACTAGAGGCTTACTAGGGACATGGTGTTGTCTATGTATCCACACGTGTATCTGAGTTTCCTATCAATACAATTCTAGCATGGATAATAAACGATTATCATGTACAAGGAAATATAATAATAACCAATTTATTATTGCCTCTAGGGCATATTTCCAACAGTCTCCCACTTGCACTAGAGTCAATAATCTAGTTCACATCACCATGTGATTAACACTCACTGGTCACATCACCATGTGACCAACATCTAAAGAGTTTACTAGAGTCAACAATCTAGTTCACATCACCATGTGATTAACACTCAATGAGTTCTTGTTTGATCATGTTATGCTTGTGAGAGAGGTTATTAGTCAACGGGTCTGAACCTTTCAGATCCGTGTGTGCTTTACGAATATCTATGTCATCTTGTGGATGCTACCACGCGCTATTTGGAGCCATTTCAAATAATTGCTCTACTATACGAATCCGGTTTACTACTGAGAGTCATCCGGATTAGTGTCAAAGTTCGCATCGACGTAACTCTTTACGACGAACTCATTT
Source organism: Aegilops tauschii subsp. strangulata (assembly GCF_002575655.3). Lineage (NCBI taxonomy): Eukaryota > Viridiplantae > Streptophyta > Magnoliopsida > Poales > Poaceae > Aegilops > Aegilops tauschii. The sequence continues at coordinate 424,387,933 of NC_053036.3, read as the reverse complement.
TCACCTCCATAATCGAGAAAATTCCTTAGTCCACTAGATACTAAGGGTAAGTTCGACCGCTGTCACGTGATCCATTCCCGGATCACTATTGTACCCCTTGACCAACTCATGGCAAGGCACACTACATGTGCGGTACACAGCATAGCATACTGTAGAGCCTACGTCTAAAGCATAGGGGACGACCTTCGTCCTTTCTCTCTCTTCTGCTGTGGTCAGGTCTTGAGTCTTACTCAATACTCACACCTTGTAACACAGCCAAGAACTCCTTCTTTGCTGATCTATTTTGAACTCTTTCAAAATCATGTCAAGGTGTGCGTTCTTTGAAAGTATCATCAGGCGTCTTGATCTATCTTTATAGATCTTGATGCCCAATATGTAAGCAGCTTTTATCCAGGTCTTCCTTTGAAAAACTCCTTTCAAACAACCCTTTATGCTTTCCAGAAATTTTACATCATTTCGGATCAACAATATGTCATTCACATATACTTATCAGAAATGTTGTAGCGCTCCCACTCACTTTATTGTAAATACAAGTTTCTAACAAACTTTGTATAAACCCAAAAACTTTGATCATCTCATCAAAGCGTACATTCCAACTCCGAGATGCTAACTCCAGTCCTTAGAAGGATTGCTGGAGCTTTGCACACTTGTTAGCATCTTTCAGGATTGACAAAAACCTTCTGGTTGTATCACATACAACCTTTCCTCAAGAAAATCTTCGAGGAAACAATGTTTTGACATCCTATCTGCAAGACTGCTAATACAATTCCAACAGACTCTTAGCATCGCTACGAGTGAGAAAGTCTCATCGTAGTCAACTCCTTGAACTTGTCGGAAAACATCTTAACGACAAGCCGAGCTTTCTTAATGGTGACACTTACCATTATTGTCTGTCTTCCTTTTAAAATCCATCTGCACCCAACAGCCTTACGACCATCAAGTACATGGATCCTCTCTCGGATTTTATGGCCTCGAGCCATTCGTCGGAATACGGGCCCACCATCGCTTCCCCATAGCTCGTAGGTTCATTGTTGTCTAGCAACATGACTTCCAAGACAGGATCACGTACTACTCTGAAGTAGTACGCATCCTCGTCGTCCTACGAGGTTTGGTAGTGACTTGATCCGAAGTTTCATGATCACTATCATGAGCTTCCACTTCAATTGGTGTAGGTGCCACAGGAACAAATTCCTGTGCCCTGCTACACACTAGTTGAAGTGACGGTTCAATAACCTTATCAAGTCTCCACCATCCTCCCACTCAATTCTTTCGAGAGAAACTTTTCCTCGAGAAAGGACCTATTTCTAGAAGCAATTACTTTTGCTTCCAGATCTGAAATAGGAGGTATACCCAACTGTTTTGGGTATTCTATGAAGATGCATTTATCTGCTTTGGGTTCGAGCTTATCAGCCTGAAACTTTTTCACATAAGCATCGCAGCCCCAAACTTTTAAGAAATGACAACTTAGGTTTCTCTAAACGGTGTCGTCTCAACGGAATTGCGTGGTGCCCTATTAAAGTGAATGTGGTTGTCTCTAATGCCTAACCCATAATTGATAGTGGTAATTCGATAAGAGACATCATGGTATGCACCATATCCAATAGGGTGCAGTTATGATGTTCGGACACACCATCACACTATGGTGTTCCAGGCGGTATTAATTGGGAAACACTTTCCACAATGTCTTAATTGTGTGCCAAACTCGTAACTCAGATACTCATCTCTATGATCATATCACAGACATTTTATCCTCTTGTCACGACGATCTTCAACTTCACTCTGAAATTACTTGAACCTTTCAATAATTCAGACTTGTGTTTCATCAAGTAAATACACTCAGCATCTACTCAAATCATCTGTGAAGTAAGAACATAAAGATCTCCACTGCATGCCTCAGCACTCATTGGACTGTATACATCAAAATGTATTACTTCCAACAAGTTGCTCTCTTGTTCCATCTTACTGAAAACGAGGCCTTTCAGTCATCTTGCCCATGTGGTATGATTTGCATGTCTCAAGTGATTCAAAATCAAGTGAGTCCAAACGATCCATCTGCATGGAGTTTCTTCATGCATATATACCAATAGACATGGTTCGCATGTCTCAATCTTTTCAAAAACGAGTGAGTCCAAAGATCCATCTACATGGAGCTTCTTCATGCGTTTTATCCCAATATGACTCAAATAGCAGTGCCACAAGTATGTGGTACTATCATTACTTTTGGCATGAACATGTGTATCACTGCGATCGAGTTTCATTTTAGGTGCAAGACCATTGAAGGTATTATTCAAATAAACAGAGTAACCATTATTCTCCTTAAATGAATAACCGTATTGCGATAAACATAATCCAATCATGTTTATGCTCAACCAAATAACAATTATTTAGGTTTAACACCAATCTCGATGGTAGAGGGAGCATGCGACGCTTGATCACATCAACCTTGGAAACACATCCAACACATATCGTCATCTCACCTTTAGCTAGTCTCCGTTTATTCCGCAGCTTTTATTTTGAGTTACTAACACTTAGCAACCGAACCGGTATCTAATACCCTGGTGCTGCTAGGAGTACTAGTAAAGTACACATTCATATAATGTATATCCAATATACTTCTGTCGACCTTGCCTGCCTTCTCATCTACCAAGTATCTAGGGTAGCTCTGCTTCAGTGACCGTTCCCCTTATTACAGAAGCACTTAGTCTCGGGTTTGGGTTCAACCTTGGGTTTCTTCACTAGAGCAGTAACTGATTTGCCGTTTCATGAAGTATCCCTTCTTGACCTTGCCCTTCTAGAAACTAGTGGTTTTACTAACCATCAACAATTGATGCTCCTTCTTGATTTCTACTTTCGCGGTGTCAAACATCGCGAGTTGCTCAAGGATCATCATGTCTATCCCTGATATGTTATAGTTCATCACGAAGCTCTAATAGCTTGGTGGCAGTGACTATGGAGAACCATCACTATCTCATCTGGAAGATCAACTCCCACTCGATTCAAGTGATTGTAGTACTCAGACAATCTGAGCACATGCTCAACGATTGAGTTGTTCTCCCTTAGTTTGCAGGCTTAAGAAATTTGTCAGAGGTCTCATACCTCTTGACGTGGGCACTAGTCTGAAATCCCAATTTCAGTCTTCGGAACATCTCATATGTTCTGCGACGTTTCAAAAACGTCTTTGGTGCCACAATTCTAAACCGTTAGCAATACGCACTGAACTATCACGTAGTCATCAAAACGTGTATGTCAGATGTTTCGTAACATCTACAGACGACGCTGAGGTTCAGCACACCGAGCGGTGCATTAAGGACATAAGCCTTCTGTGCAGCAATGAGGACACTCCTCAGTTTACGGACCCAGTCCGCATAATTGCTACTATTAACTTTCAACTAAATATTCTCTAGGAACATATCTTAAACAGTAGAACTAAAGCGCAAGCTACGACATAATTTGCAAAGATCTTTTGACTATGTTCATGATAATTAAGTTCATCTGATTAATGAACTCCCACTCAGATAGACATCCCTCTAGTCATCTAAGTGATACATGATCCGAGTCAAACTAGGCCGTGTCCGATCATCACGTGAGACGGACTAGTCATTATCGGTGAACATCTCCATGTTGATCGTATCTGCTATACGACTCATGTTTGACCTTTCGGTCTCTTGTGTTCCGAGGTCATGTCTATACATGCTAGGTTCGTCAAGTCAACCTAAGTGTTTCGCATGTGTTCCGAGGCCATGTCTGTACATGCTAGGCTCGTCAACACCCGTTGTATTCGAACGTTAGAATCTATCACACCCGATCATCACGTGGTGCTTCGAAACAACGAACCTTCGCAACGGTGCACAGTTAGGGGGAACACGTCTCTTGAAATTTTAGTGAGGGATCATCTTACTTACTACCGTCGTTCTAAGCAAATAAGATGCATAACATGATAAACATCACATGCAATCAAATAGTGACATGATATGGCCAATATCATTTTGCTCCTTTGATCTCCATCTTCGGGGCACCATGATCATCTTTGTCACCGGCATGACACCATGATCTCCATCATCATGATCTCCATCATTGTGTCTTCATGAAGTTGTCACGCCAACGATTACTTCTACTTCTCTGGCTAACGCGCTTAGCAATAAAGTAAAGTAATTTACATGGCGTTATTCAATGACACGCGGGTCATACAAAAAAATAAAGACAACTCCTATGGCTCCTGCCGGTTGTCATACTCATCGACATGCAAGTCGTGATTCCTATTACAAGAACATGATCAATCTCATACATCACATATATCATTCATCACATCCTTTTGGCCATATCACATCACATAGCACATGTTGCAAAAACAAGTTAGACGTCCTCTAATTGTTGTTGCAAGTTTTTACGTGGCTTGTATAGGTTTCTAGCAAGAACGTTTCTTACCTACGTAAAACCACAACGTGATATGCCAATTTCTATTTACCCTTCATAAGGACCCTTTTCATCGAATCCGTTCCGACTAAAGTGGGAGAGACAGACACCCGCTAGCCACCTTATGCAACTAGTGCATGTCAGTCGGTGGAACCTGTCTCACGTAAGCGTACGTGTAAGGTCGGTCCGGGCCGCTTCATCCCACAATGCCGCCGAAACAAGATAAGACTAGTAGCGGCAAGAAGAATTGGCAACATCTACGCCCACAACTGCTTTGTGTTCTACTCGTGCATAGAAACTACGCATAGACCTAGCTCATGATGCCACTGTTGGGGAACGTAGCAAAAATTCAAAATTTTCTACGCATCACCAAGATCAATCTATGGAGTAATCTAGCAACGAGGGGAAGGAGAGTGCATCTACATACCCTTGTAGATCGCGATGCGGAAGCGTTGCAAGAACGCGGATGAAGGAGTCGTACTCGTAGCGATTCAGATCGCGGTTGATTCCGATCTAAGCGCCGAACCACGGCGCCTCCGCGTTCAACACACGTGCAGCCCGGTGACGTCTCCCACGCCTTGATCCAGCAAGGAGAGAGGGAGAGGTTGGGGAAGACTCCATCCAGCAGCAGCACGATGGCGTGGTGGTGATGGAGGAGCGTGGCAATCCCGCAGGGCTTCGCCAAGCACCGCGGGAGAGGAGGAGGAGGGAGAGGGGTAGGGCTGCGCCGAAAAGGGAGACGTTCTCATGTCTTGGGCAGCCCCAAACCTCAACTATATATAGGGGGGAGGGGGCTGCGCCCCCTCTAGGGTTCCCACCCCAAGAGGAGGCGGCCAGCCCTAGATCCCATCCAAGGGGGGCGGCCAAGGGGAGGAGAGGGGGGGGGGCGCCACTAGGGTGGGCCTTAAGGCCCATCTGGACCTAGGGTTTGCCCCCTCCACTCTCCCATGCGCCTTGGGCCTTGGTGGGGGGCACACCAGCCCACCTGGGGCTGGTCCCCTCCCACACTTGGCCCACACAGCCTTCTGGGGCTGGTGGCCCAACTTGGTGGACCCCCGAGACCCTCCCGGTGGTCCCGGTACATTACCAATATCACCCAAAACTTTTCCGGTGACCAAAACAGGACTTCCCATATATAAATCTTTACCTCCGGAACTCCTCGTGACGTCCGGGATCTCATCCGGGACTCCGAACAACATTCGGTAACCACGTACATCTATTCCCTATAACCCTAGCGTCATCGAACCTTAAGCGTGTAGACCCTACGGGTTCGGGAACCATGCAGACATGACCGAGACGTTCTCCGGTCAATAACCAACAGCGGGATCTGGATACCCATGTTGGCTCCCACATGTTCCACGATGATCTCATCGGATGAACCACGATGTCGGGGATTCAATCAATCCCGTATACAATTCCCTTTGTCTATCGGTATGTTACTTGCCCGAGATTCGATCGTCGGTATCCCTATACCTTGTTCAATCTCGTTACCGGCAAGTCTCTTTACTCGTTCCGTAACTCACATCATCCCGTGATCAACTCCTTGGTCACATTGTGCACATTATGATGATGTCCTACCGAGTGGGCCCAGAGATACCTCTCCGTTTACACGGAGTGACAAATCCCAGTTTCGATTCGTGCCAACCCAACAGACACTTTCGAAGATACCTGTAGTGCACCTTTATAGCCACCCAGTCACGTTGTGACGTTTGGTACACCCAAAGCATTCCTACGGTATCCGGGAGATGCACAATCTCATGGTATAAGGAAATGATACTTGACATTGGAAAAGCTCTGAGCAAACGAACTACACGATCTTATGCTAGGCTTAGGATTGGGTCTTGTCCATCACATCATTCTCCTAATGATGTGATCCCGTTATCAACGACATCCAATGTCCATGGTCAGGAAACCGTAACCATCTATTGATCAACGAGCTAGTCAACTAGAGGCTTACTAGGGACATGGTGTTGTCTATGTATCCACACGTGTATCTGAGTTTCCTATCAATACAATTCTAGCATGGATAATAAACGATTATCATGAACAAGGAAATATAACAATAAGCAATTTATTATTGCCTCTAGGGCATATTTCCAACAAACCAATCATACATAAAAGAATTCAGAGAAGATTCAAATATTGTTCATAGATAAAATTGATCATAAACCCACAATTCATTGGTCTCAACAAACACACCGCAAAAGAAGATTACATCGAATAGATCTCCACAAGAGAGGGGGAGAACATTGTATTGAGATCCAAAAAGAGAGAAGAAGCCATCTAGCTAATAACTATGGACCCGAAGGTCTGAGGTAAACTACTCACACATCATCAGAGAGGCTATGGTGTTGATGTAGAAGCCCTCTGTGATCGATGCCCCCTTCGGCGGAGCTCCGGAAAAGTCCCCAAGATGGGATCTCACGGGTACAGAAGGTTGCGGCGGTGGAATTAGGTTTTTGGCTCCATATCTGGTAGTTTGGGGGTACGTAGGTATATATAGGAGGAAGAAGTACGTCGGTGGAGCAACGTGGGGCCCACGAGGGTGGAGGGCGCGCCCAGGGGACGCCCCCTACCTCGTGCCTTCCTGGTTGATGTCTTGACGTAGGGTCTAAGTCCTCTGGATCACATTCGTTCCGAAAATCACGTTCCCAAAGGTTTCATTCCGTTTGGACTCCGTTTGATATTCTTTTTCTGCGAAACTCTGAAATAGGCAAAAAAAACAGCAATTCTGGGCTAGGCCTCCGGTTAATAGGTTAGTCCCAAAAATAATATAAAAGTGTATAATAAAGCCCAATAATGTCCAAAACAGAATATAATATAGCATGGAACAATCAAAAATTATAGATACGTTGGAGATGTATCAGCCCACGAGGTAGGGGGGCGCGCCCTGGACCCTCGTGCCCAGGTGCTTGCTCCCCGTGCTGTGTTCTCAGTGCCAGATATTCTCAAATATTCCAGAAAAAATCATATTAAATTGGCAGGGCATTTGGAGAACTTTTATTTTCGAGGTATTTTTATATTGCATGGATAGTTCAGAAAACAAACAGAAAAATACTATTTTTACTTTATTTCAACTAAATAACAGAAAGTAAAAGGAGGGTACAAAAGGTTGTGCCTTCTAACTTCATCCACCTCATGCTCATCAAAAGGAATCCACTAACAAGGTTGATCAGGTCTTGTTAACAAACTCATTCCGAATAACATGGAACCAGAGAAATTTCGAATAACACTAGGTTACCTCAACGGGGATATGCACGTCCCCAATAATAAGAATATCATATCTCTTTTTGACAGTAGGAAGAGGAAATTCAAAACCTCCAAAAATAATTGATGGAATTTTTCCAATAGAATTGATACTGTGGACTTGAGGTTGTTTCCTCGGAAAGTGTACCGTATGCTCATTACCATTAACATGAAAAGTGACATTCCCTTTATTGCAATCAATAACAGCCCCTACAGTATTCAAAAAGGGTCTTCCAAGAATAATAGATATACTATCGTCCTCGGGAATATCAAGAATAACAAAGTCTGTTAAAATAGTAACATTTGCAACAACAACAGGCACATCCTCACAAATACCGACAGGTGTAGCAGTTGATTTATCAGCCATTTGGAAAGATATTTCAGTAGGTGTCAACTTATTCAAATCAAGTCTACGATATAAAGAGAGAGGCATAACACTAACACCGGCTCCAAGATCACATAAAGCAGTTTTAACATAGTTTCTTTTAATGGAGCATGGTATAGTTGGTACTCCTGGATCTCCTAGTTTCTTAGGTATTCCACCCTTGAAAGTGTAATTAGCAAGCATGGTGGAAATTTCAGCTTCCGGTATCTTTCTTTTATTTGTAACAATTTATTTCATATACTTAGCATAAGGATTCATTTTGAGCATATCAGTTAAACGCATACGCAAAAAGATAGGTCTAATCATTTCAGCAAAGCACTCAAAATCCTCATCATCCTTTTTCTTGGATGGTTTGGGAGGAAAAGGCATGGGTTTCTGAACCCATGGTTCCCTTTCTTTACCGTGTTTCCTACCAACAAAGTCTCTCTTATCATAACGTTGATTCTTTGATTGTGGGTTATCAAGATCAACAGTAGGTTCAATCTCTACATCATTATCATTGCTAGGTTGAGCATCAACATGAACATCATTATTAATATTATCACTAGGTTCATGTTCATTACGAGATTGTGTTTCAGCATCAGAAATAGAAATATCATTTGGATTCTCAGGTGGTTCAGCAATAGGTTCACTAGAAGCATGCAAAGTCCTATCATTTTTCTTTTTCTTCTTTTTAGAAGGACTAGGTGCATATATATTAGTTCTTTGAGAATCCTGCTCAATTCTCTCAGGACGGCCTTCAGGATACAAAGTTTCCTGAGTCATTCTACCAGTTCTAGTAGCCACTTTAACAGCAAAATCACTATTCTTACTATTTAATTCATTGAGCAAATCATTCTGAGCTTTAAGTACTTGTTCTACTTGAGTGGTAACCATAGAAGCATGTTTACTAATGAGTTTAAGTTCACCTTTAACTCTAGACATATAATCACCCAAGTGTTCAATCATATAAGCATTGCGTTTTAATTCTCTAAAATAAGCATTAAAATTTTCTTGTTTAACCATAAAGTTATCAAACTCATCTAAGCAGTGACTAGCAAACTTAGTAGGCGGGATTTCAGCTTTATCATATCTGTAGAGAGAATTTACCTTTACTACATGTGTCGGGTTATCAAAACCATGAGTTTCTTCAATAGGTGATGAATTAAGATCATATATTTCTTCAATAGGTGGTAAATTAAGACCATGTATTTCTTCAATAGGAGGTAAATTCTTAACATCTTCAGCTTTTATACCTTTTTCCTTCATAGATTTCTTTGCCTCTTGCATATCTTCAGGACTAAGAAATAGAACACCCCTCTTCTTCGGAGTTGGTTTAGGAATAGGCTCAGGAGTTGGCTCAGGAAGTGTCCAATTATTTTCATTGGTCAACATATTATTCAATAGAATTTCCGCTTCATCTGCTGTTCTTTCCCTGAAAACAGAACCAGCACAACTATCCAGGTGGTCTCTGGAATCATCGGTTAGTCCATTATAAAAGATATCAAGTATTTCATTTTTCTTGAGAGGATGATCAAGCAAAGCATAAGTAATTGGAGAAGCCTCCCCCAAGCTTGTGGGAGACTCTCTTCTTCAATTTGCACAAAATTATATATTTCCCTTAAAGCAGCTTGTTTCTTATGAGCAGGGAAATATTTAGCAGAGAAGTAATAAATCATATCCTGGGGGCTACGCACACAACCAGGATCAAGAGAATTAAACCATATCTTAGCATCACCCTTTAATGAGAACGGAAATATTTTAAGGATATAATAGTAGCGAGTTTTCTCATCATTAGTGAACAGGGTGGCTATATCATTTAATTTAGTAAGATGTGCCACAAAAGTTTCAGATTCATAGCCATAGAAAGGATCAGATTCAACCAAAGTAATTATATCAGGATCAACAGAGAATTCATAATCCTTATCAGTAACAAAGATAGGTGAAGTAGCATAAGCAGGATCATATTTCATTCTAGCATTCAGAGTTTTTTGTTTAAGCTTAGCTAATAATTTCTTAAGATCACTTCTATCATTGCAAGGAAGAAAGTCTCTAGCAATTTCTTCATCCTTAACATAGCCCTCAGGCACAACAGCAATTCATATTTAGGGGGAGAATCTTCATCATCACATTCATCAATATTATCAGTTTCAATAATTTCCTTCTCTCTAGCCCTAGCAAGTTGTTCATCAAGAAATTCACCAAGTGGCACAGTAGTATCAAGCATAGAAGTAGTTTCATCATAAGTATCATGCATAGTAGAAGTGGCATCATCAATAACATGCGACATATCAGAATTAATAGCAGAAGCAGGTTTAGGTGTCGCAAGCTTACTCAAAACAGAAGGTGAATCAAGTGCAGAGCTAGATGGCAGTTCCTTACCTCCCCTCGTAGTTGAGGGATAAAATTTTGTTTTCTCGTCTTTCAAGTTCCTCATAATGACCAGCAGATATAATCCCAAGTGACTCAAAGAATAGAGCTATGCTCCCCGGCAACGGTGCCAGAAAATAGTCTTGATAACCCACAAGTATAGGGGATCACAACAGTTTTCGAGGGTAGAGTATTCAACCCAAATTTATTGATTCGACACAAGGGGAGCCAAAGAATATTCTCAAGTATTAGTAGTTGAGTTGTCAATTCAACCACACCTGGATAACTTAGTATCTGCAGCAAAGTATTTAGTAGCAAAGTAGTATGGAAGTAATGGTAACGGTAGCAAAAGTAATATTTTTGGGTTTTGTAGTGATTGTAACAGTAGCAACGGAAAAGTAAATAAGCGGAGAACATATGTGAAAAGCTCATAGGCATTGGATCGGTGATGGAGAATTATGCCGGATGTGGTTCATCATGTAACAATCATAACATAGGGTGACACAGAACTAGCTCCAATTCATCAATGTAATGTAGGCATGTATTCCGAATATAGTCATACGTGCTTATGGAAAAGAACTTGCATGACATCTTTTGTCCTACCCTCCCGTGGCAGCGGGGTCCTAACGGAAACTAATGGATATTAAGGCATCCTTTTAATAGAGTACCGGACCAAAGCATTAACACATAGTGAATACATGAACTCCTCAAACTATGGTCATCACCGGGAGTGGTCCCGATTATTGTCACTTCGGGGTTGCCGGATCATAACACGTAGTAGGTGACTATTGACTTGCAAGATAGGATCAAGAACTCACATATATTCATGAAAACATAATAGGTTCAGATCTGAAATCATGGCACTCGAGCCCTAGTGACAAGCATTAAGCATAGCAAAGTCATGGCAACATCAATCTCAGAACACAGTGGATACTAGGGATCAAACCCTAACAAAACTAACTCGATTACATGATAAATCTCATCCAACCCATCACCGTCCAGCAAGCCTACGATGGAATTACTCACGCACAGCGGTGAGCATCATGAAATTGGTGATGGAGGATGGTTGATGATGACGACGGCGACGGATTCCCCTCTCCGGAGCCCCGAACAGACTCCAGATCAGCCCTCCCGAGAGAGTTTAGGGCTTGGCGGCGGCTCCGTATCGTAAAACGCGATGAATCTTTCTCTCTGATTTTTTTCTCCCCGAACACGAATATATGGAGTTGGAGTTGAGGTCGGTGGAGCTCCAGGGGGCCCACGAGGCAGGGGGCGCGCCCAGGGGGCAGGCGCGCCCCCACCCTCGTGGCAAGGGTGTGGGCCCCCTGGCCTTGATTCTTTTGCCAGTATTTTTTATTATTTCCAAAAATAATCTCCGTGGAGTTTCAGGTCATTCCAAGAACTTTTGTTTCTGCACATAAATAACACCATGGCAATTCTGTTGAAAACAACGTCAGTCCGGGTTAGTTCCATTCAAATCATGCAAGTTAGAGTCCAAAACAAGGGCAAAAGTGTTTGGAAAAGTAGATATGACGGAGATATATCAGTCATATCGTAGCGGTGCATAGGCGAAGCCCTGCAACGGTAGCTTCATCAACATCGTCACCACGCCGTCGTGCTGACGAAACTCTTCCTCGAGCTCTACTGGATCGTGAGTTCGCGGGACGTCACCGAGCTGAACGTGTGCTAAACGCGGAGGTGCCGTACGTTCGGTACTGAGGATCGGACGATCGTGAAGACGTACGACTACATCAACCGCGTTGTCATAACGCTTCCGCTTAACGGTCTACGAGGGTACGTGGATGACACTCTCCCCTCTTGTTACGATGCATCACCATGATCTTGCGTGTGCGTAGGAATTTTTTGAAACTACTACGTTCCCTAATAGTGGCATCAGAGCCAGGTTTATGCGTAGATGTTATATGCACGAGTAGAACACAAGTGAGTTGTGGGCGATACAAGTCATACTGCTTACCAGCATGTCATACTTTGGTTCGGCGGTATTGTTGTATGAAGCGGCCCGGACCGACATTACGCGTACGCTTATGCGAGACTGGTTCTACCGACGTGCTTTGCACACAGGTGGTTGGCGGGTGTCAGTTTCTCCAACTTTAGTTGAACCGAGTGTGGCTACACCTGGTCCTTGAGAAGGTTAAAACAACACTAACTTGACGAACTATCGTTGTTGTTTCGATGCGTAGGTAAGAACGGTTCTTGCTCAACCCGTAGCAGCCACATAAAACTTGCAACAACAAAGTAGAGGACGTCTAACTTGTTTTTGCAGGGCATGTTGTGATGTGATATGGTCAAGACATGATGCTATATTTTATTGTATGAGATGATCATGTTTTGTAACAGAGTTATCAGCAACTGGCAGGAGCCATATGGTTGTCGCTTTATTGTATGCAATGCAATCGCCCTGTAATTGCTTTACTTTATCACTAAGCGGTAGCGATAGTCGTAGAAGCAATAGTTGGCGAGACGACAATGATGCTACGATGGAGATCAAGGTGTCGCGCCGGTGACGATGGTGATCATGACGGTGCTTTGGAGATGGAGATCAAAGGGACAAGATGATGATGGCCATATCATATCACTTATATTGATTGCATGTGATGTTTATCCTTTATGCATCTTATTCTGCTTTGATTGATGGTAGCATTATAAGATGATCTCTCACTAAATTTCAGGGTATAAGTGTTCTCCCTGAGTATGCACCGTTGCGAAAGTTCGTCGTCCCGAGACACCACGTGATAATCGGGTGTGATAAGCTCTACGTTCAAATACAACGGGTGTAAGCCAGTTTTGCACACGCAGAATACTCGGGTTAAACTTGACGAGCCTAGCATATGCAGATATGGCCTCGGAACACTGGAGACCGAAAGGTCAAACATGAATCATATAGTAGATATGATCAACATAGTGATGTTCACCATTGAAAACTACTACATCTCACGTGATGATCGGACATGGTTTAGTTGATTTGGATCACGTGATCATTTAGATGACTCGAGGGATGTCTATCTAAGTGGGAATTCTTAAGTAATATGATTAACTAAACTTTAATTTATCATGAACTTAGTACCTGATAGTATTTTGCTTGTCTATGTTGTTCTAGATAGATGGCATGTGCTGTTCTTCCGTTCAATTTTAATGCGTTCCTTGCGAAAGCAAAGTTGAAAGATGATGGTAGCAATTACACAGACTGGGTCCGTAACTTGAGGATTATCCTCATTGCTGCACAGAAGAATTACGTCCTGGAAGCACCGCTGGGTGCCAGGCCTGCTGCAGATGCAACTGACGACGTTAAGAACGTCTGGTAGAGCAAAACTGATGACTACTTGATAGTTTAGTGTGCCATGCTTTACGGCTTAGAACCGGGACTTCAACGACGTTTTGAACGTCATGGAGCATATGAGATGTTCCAGGAGTTGAAGTTAATATTTCAAGCAAATGCCCGGATTGAGAGATATGAAGTCTCCAATAAGTTCTACAGCTGCAAGATGGAGGAGAATAGTTCTGTCAGTGAACATATACTCAAAATGTCTGGGTATAATAATCACTTGATTCAATTGGGAGTTAATCTTACGGATGATAGTGTGATTGATAGAATTCTTCAATCACTGCCACCAAGCTACAAGAGCTTTGTGATGAACTATATTATGCAAGGGATGGATAAGACAATTCCCGAGCTCTTCGCAATGCTAAAGGCTGCGGAGGTAGAAATCAAGAAGGATCATCAAGTGGTGATGGTCAACAAGACCACCAGTTCCAAGAAAATGGGTAAAGGGAAGAAGAAGGGCAACTTCAAGAAGAACAGCAAACAAGTTGCTGCTCAGGAGAAGAAACCCAAGTCTGGACCTAAGCCTGAGATTGAGTGCTTCTACTGCAATCAGACTGGTCACTGGAAGCGGAACTGCCCCAAGTATTTGGCGGATAAGAAGGATGGCAAGGTGAACAAAGGTATATGTGATATACATGTTATTGATGTGTACCTTACTAATGCTTGAAGTAACACCTAGGTATTTGATACTGGTTCTGTTGCTAATATTTGCAACTCGAAACAGGGACTATGGATTAAGCGAAGATTGGCTAACGACGAGGTGACGATGCGCGTGGGAAATGGTTCCAAAGTCGATGTGATCGCGGTCGGCACGCTACCTCTAAATCTACCTTCGGGATTAGTTTTAGACCTGAATAATTGTTATTTGGTGCCAACGTTAAGCATGAACATTATATCTAGATCTTGTTTGATGCGAGATGGTTATTCATTTAAATCAGAGAATAATGGTTGTTTTATTTATATGAGTAATATCTTTTATGGTCATGCACCCTTGAAGAGTGGTCTATTTTTATAATATTGAAGCCAAAAGATGCAGAGTTGATAATGATAGTGCAACTTATTTGTGGTACTGCCGTTTAGGTCATATTGGTGTAAATCTCGTGAAGAAACTCCATACTGATGGACTTTTGGAATCACTTGGTACTTGTGAACCATGCCTCATGGGCAAGATGACTAAAACGCCGTTCTCCGGAACAATGGAGCGAGCAACAGATTTGTTGGAGATCATACATACTAATGTATGTGGTCCAATGAATATTGAGGCTCGCGGCGGGTATCGTTATTTTCTCACCTTCACAGATGATTTGAGCAGATATGGGTATATCTACTTAATGAAACATAAGTCTGAAACATTTGAAAAGTTCAAAGAATTTCAGAGTGAAGTGGAAAATCATCGTAACAAGAAAATAAAGTTTCTACGATCTCATCGTGGAGGAGAATATTTGAGTTACGAGTTTGTTCTACATTTGAAACAATGCGGAATAGTTTCGCAACTCACGCCACCCGGAACACCACAACGAAATGGTGTGTCCGAACGTCGTAGTCGTACTTTACTAGATATTGTGCGATCTATGATGTCTCTTACTGATTTACCGCTATCATTTTGGGGTTATGCTTTAGAGACGGCTGCATTCATGTTAAATAGGGCACCATTGAAATCCGTTGAGACGACGCCTTATGAACTGTGGTTTGGCAAGAAACCAAAGTTGTCATTTCTTAAAGTTTGGGGCTGCGATGCTTATGTGAAAAAGCTTCAACCTGATAAGCTCGAACCCAAATCGGAGAAATGTGTCTTCATAGGACACCCAAAGGAAACTGTTGGGTACACCTTCTATCACAGATCCGAAGGCAAGACATTTGTTGCTAAGAATGGATCCTTTCTAGAGAAGGAGTTTTCTCGAAAGAAGTGAGTGGGAGGAAAGTAGAACTTGATGAGGTAACTGTACCTGCTCCCTTATTGGAAAGTAGTTCATCACAGAAACTGGTTTCTGTGACACCTACACCAATCAGTGAAGAAGCTAATGATATTGATCATGAAACTTCAGATCAAGTTACTACCGAACCTCGTAGGTCAACCAGAGTAAGATCCGCACCAGAGTGGTATGCTAATCCTATTCTGGAGGTCATGTTACTTGACCAAGGCGAACCTACGAACTATGAAGAAGCGATGGTGAGCCCAGATTCCGCAAAATGGCTTGAGGCAATGAAATCTGAGATGGGATCCATGTATGAGAACAAAGTGTGGACTTTGGTTGACTTGCCCGATGATCGGCAAGCCATAGAGAATAAATGGATCTTCAAGAAGAAGACTGACGCTGACGGTAATGTTACTGTCTACCAAGATCGACTTGTTGCGAAAGATTTTCGACAAGTTCAAGGAGTTGACTACGATAAGACTTTCTCACCCGTAGCGATGCTTAAGTCTGTCTGAATCATGTTAGCAATTGCCGCATTTTATGATTATGAAATTTGGCAAATGGATGTGAAAACTGCATTCCTGAATGGATTTCTGGAAGAAGAGTTGTATATGATGCAACCGGAAGGTTTTGTCAATCCAAAGGGAGCTAACAAAGTGTGCAAGCTCCAGCGATCCATTTATGGACTGGTGCAAGCCTCTCGGAGTTGGAATAAACGTTTTGATAGTGTGATCAAAGCATATGGTTTTATACATACTTTTGGAGAAGCCTGTATTTACAAGAAAGTGAGTGGGAGCTCTGTAGCATTTCTAATATTATATGTGGATGGCATATTGCTAATTGGAAATGATATAGAATTTCTAGATAGCATAAAAGGATACTTGAATAAGAGTTTTTCAATGAAAGACCTCGGTGAAGCTGCTTACATATTGGGCATCAAGATCTATAGAGATAGATCAAGATGCTTAATTGGACTGTCACAAAGCACATACCTTGAAAAAGTTCAAAATGGATCAAGCAAAGAAAGGGTTCTTGCCTGTGTTACAAGGTGTGAAGTTGAGTCAGACTCAATGCCCGACCACTGCAGAAGATAAAGAAAAAATGAAAAGTGTTCCCTATGCTTCAGCCATAGGCTCTATCATGTATGTGATGTTGTGTACCAGACCTGATGTGTGCCTTGCTATTAGTTTAGCAGGGAGGTACCAAAGTAATCCAGGAATGGATCACTGGACAGCGGTCAAGAACATCCTGAAATACCTGAAAAGGACTAAGGATATGTTTCTCATTTATGGAGGTGACAAAGAGCTCGTCGTAAATGGTTACGTCGATGCAAGCTTTGACACTGATCCGGACGATTCTAAATCGCAAACCGGATACGTGTTTACATTGAACGGTGGAGCTGTCAGTTGGTGCAGTTCTAAACAAAGTGTCGTGGCGGGATCTACGTGTGAAGCGGAGTACATAGATGCTTCGGAAGCAGCAAATGAAGGAGTATGGATGAAGGAGTTCATATCCGATCTAGGTGTCATACCTAGTGCATCGGGTCCAATGAAAATCTTTTGTGATAATACTGGTGCAATTGCTTTGGCAAAGGAATCCAAATTTCACAAGAGAACCAAGCACATCAAAAGACGCTTCAATTCCATCCGGGATCAAGTCCAGGTGGGAGACATAGAGATTTGCAAAATACATACGGATCTGAATGTTGCAGACCCGTTGACTAAGCCTCTTCCACGAGCAAAACATGATCAGCACCAAGACTCCATGGGTGTTAGAATCATTACTGTATAATCTAGATTATTGACTCTAGTGCAAGTGTGAGACTGAAGGAAATATGCCCTAGAGGCAATAATAAAGTTATTATTTATTTCCTCATATCATGATAAATGTTTATTATTCATGCTAGAATTGTATTAACCGGAAACATAATACATGTATGAATACATAGACAAACATAATGTCACTAGTATGCCTCTACTTGACTAGCTCGTTAATCAAAGATGGTTGAGTTTCCTAGCCATGGACATGAGTTGTCATTTGATTAATGGGGTCACATCATTAGGACAATGATGTGATTGACTTGACCCATTCTGTTAGCTTAGCACTTGATCGTTTAGTTTACTGCTATTGCTTTCTTCATGACTTATACATGTTCCTATGACTATGAGATTATGCAACTCCCGATTACCGGAGGAACACTTTGTGTGCTACCAAACGTCACAACGTAACTGGGTGATTATAAAGGTGCTCTACAGGTGTCTCCGATGGCACTTGTTGAGTTGGCATAGATCGAGATTAGAATTTGTCACTCCGATTGTCGGAGAGGTATCTCTGGGCCCTCTCGGTAATGCACATCACTATAAGCCTTGCAAGCAATGTGACTAATGAGCTAGTTGCAGGATGATGCATTACGGAACGAGTAAAGAGACTTGCCGGTAACGATATTGAGCTAGGTATTGAGATACCGACGATCGAATCTCGGGCAAGTAACATATCGATGACAAAGGGAACAACGTATGTTGTTATGCGGTTTGACCGATAAAGATCTTCGTAGAATATGTAGGAACCAATATGAGCATCCAGGTTCCGCTATTGTTTATTGACCGGAGACGTGTCTTGGTCATGTCTACATAGTTCTCGAACCCGTAGGGTCCGCACGCTTAAAGTTCTGTGACGATCGGTATTATGAGTTTATATGTTTTGATGTACCGAAGATAGTTCGGAGTCCCGGATATGATCACGGACATGACGAGGAGTCTCGAAATGGTTGAGACATAAATATTGATATATTGGAAGCCTATATTTGGACGTCGGAAGAGTTCCGGGTGAAATCGGGATTTTACCGGAGTGCCGGAGGGGTTACCGGAACCCCCCGGGGGTTAATGGGCCTAGTTGGGCCCTAGTGGAGAGAGAGAGGGGCCGGCCAGGGCAAGCCGAGCGCCCCCTTCCCCTCTCGTCCGAATTGGACTAGGAAGGGGGGGGGGGCGCCCCCCTTTCCTTATCCTGCTCCCCCTTCCTTTCCCCCTCCTAGTAGGAGTAGGAAAGAGGGGAGTCCTACTCCTACTAGGAGGAGGACTCCTCCTGCTGGCGCGCCCTTTAGGGGCCGGCCGGCCTCCCCCTTGCTCCTTTATATACGGGGGCAGGGGGCACCCTAGAACACACAAGTTGATCGATCTCTCCCAGCCGTGTGCGGTGCCCCCCTTCCACCATAATCCACCTCGGTCACATCGTAGCGGTGCTTAGGCGAAGCCCTGCGACGGTAGCTTCATCAACATCGTCACCACGCCGTCGTGCTGACGAAACTCACCCTCGAGCTCTACTGGATCGTGAGTTCGCGGGACGTCACCGAGCTGAACGTGTGCTGAATGCGGAGGTGCCGTACGTTCAGTACTGAGGATCGGTCAATCGTGAAGACGTACGACTACATCAACCACGTTGTCATAATGCTTCCGCTTAACGGTCTACGAGGGTACGTGGACGACACTCTCCCCTCTCGTTGCTATGCATCACCATGATCTTGCGTGTGCGTAGGATTTTTTTTGAAATTACTACGTTCCCTAACAGTTGGGTGGTGTGGCAACTGGCCGTCTGGCCGAGCGACGGAGGGGGGCGGGCGACGCCGTGACCAGATGAGACGAGACTAGAAGGCTAGAAGCCGAACAGGCCAGCGGTCGTACAGAGAGATACGAGTAAACAGAGATCGATTAAATCGGCAGCTAATTAGCTAGCCAAGCCTAGGTCCAGGTGTGCGCACATTAGCTACGTGGGCTGCACTGCCTCGCTGCTTGATCGCTGGGCTGGCCGGTGTCCGGCTCAAAAAATTACCGGTGTCCAGCACAGGCATATGGACTTCATATAGCGTAAGCACGAGATTTACCCGGTGTCCTGTGACACCGAGAGGCCTAACGTAGGTCCGCCCTTGTACATGCTTATAATAAGAACTTGCATAACATCTTTTGTCCTACCCTCCCGTGGCAACGGGATCCTAATGGAAACTAAGGGTAGTTAAGGTGCTGCAATTAATAAAGAACTGGAATAAAACACTAACACATAGTGAATAATTGATGTCCTCAAATTACAGTCATCCCGGAAGAGTATCCCAATTATTGTCCCATCAGGGTCTAGGATAAGAACAATAAAAGGTGCGTATAACTTGCAAATAGGATAAAAAACTCAAATATATTCATGAAAACATAACGAGTTCAAATCTGGAATCATTGCACTCGGGTCCTAGTGGATACTAGGGATCAAGCCCTAACAAATTGACTCGATTACATGATGAATCTCATCCATCTCCATCTACCTCCAGTATGTTGATGATGAAATTACTCACTCACAGTGGTGAGCATCATGATGTTGTTGATGAAGAAGGTTTGTTGATGATGACAGCGACGAATTCCCCTCTCTGGAGCCCCGAACGGACTTCAGATCAGGCCTCCGATGAAGAACAGGAGGTGGTGGCGGTTCCGTATCATAAAACGCAATGAAACTTTCTCTCCGATTTTGTTCTCAGGAAGACTGTACTTATGGGTTTGGAGGTAGGGCAAATGGAGCATCATGGGACCCACACACTTAGGTGGCGTGCCCTAGTGGAGCGCCCCAGAGCTTGTGGCTCTGTGGTGCCCCCCTCTGGTAACTCTTTGCGCTAGTACTTTTTATATATTCCAAAATAATTCTCTGCAAAATTTTGTTCAATTCCGAGAACTTTTTATTTCTCCAGAAAAATAACATCAATGTGGTTCTACTAAAACAACATCAGTCTGGGTTAGTTTCATTCAAAGCATGCAAATTAGAGTCCAAAACAAGAGAAAAAGTGTTTGGAAAAGTTGATACATTGGAGACGTATTAACTCCCCCAAGCTTAACTCATTACTTGTTCTCAAGCAGTTCAATTGAGAAACTGAAAGTGACGAAGATTTTTTTTACAAACTCTTTTGTTTCTGTTGTCGTATATAAGCTTAACTAGTAACCAAGTTCTCAGCAAAGATCATGAACTAACCATGTAAATGATAACAGTTAGAACTCATATGTACTCATATCAATGGCATAATCAACTAGCGAGCAATAATAATATATCTCAAATGCTAAACTTTGTCAAAATGACCATGATATAATATGACAGAATGGTATCTCGCTAGCCCTTCTGAGACCGCAAAACATAAATGCAGAGCACATCCGAAGTTCAAGCAGCGACTAAACATTGTAATTCAGGGTATAAGACAACCATTCATGCTCACATCCAACATTAATTAGACCCAATGCATGTTAAACTAAGAATGACAATAGCGCTCTCAAGGTTGGTGCTTGAATAAGAAGGTGATGACTCGACAATAAAAGTAAATAACATGAAAGTAAATGAATGGCCCTTCGTAGAGGGGAGCAGAGATTTGCAGCGGTGCTAGAGCTCGAAGCTAAAACATAGATGAATACATTTTGAGTGGTGTTCTTTTTCTATCAATGTGATGACAAGAGTTTTCAATATCTTCCATGCTAAACATGTTAATGGTGGTTCCCAAAAGGAAAAAAAGTTTTTCTCTCCCACAACCATACTGACACAATCCATGGCCTGCCGAATCCTCGAGTGCCCTGCAACAATCAACTGTCCAAGCGGAGTTTATTCTTGTATAAGACAGGACTGGGCATCCTTATTACCAACCTCCCTCAAAGTTGACGAGCAAATAAACTCTGGTCGCGAGTTAAATACACTTAGCATAGAAGATATTGACCGCCCCGTCGCTCCATGAGTGATATGGGCACACAAAACAAAATTCATTTGAAAGATTAGGGGTGGCACATGCAAATTTACTTAGAAAAACTATTTACGCCGAAGAACTCCCAACAAAAAAGAAGAAGAAATGAGAAATCTTTTTGGATTTTCTTTTAATACTACGAACCAACTAAAATGAAAAGAAAAACAAAAAAAACGAGAAACAACAATTTTTCCGAAGTTTTTCAAATACACAAAAGAAACAGCGAACGCGAATGAACAAACAAAACGATGAATACCGTCAAGTGAAATGAATATGTGATAACATGAATGTAATGTCGGTGAGAATACGTGCTCCCCCAAGTTTAGGCTTTTGGCCTAACTTGGTCTATGGCCACTAAAAGAATATACCTGACATAGAAAGAGAGGAACACTAGACGACAACTAGGGTTATGCAGGAGGGAGTGAGTGAGTTCTGCTTCACTCCACATGCCAGCGCCTCCTTATATAGACGGTCGGGTAGATGGGCATGGTGAAAGCGCAGGTTTACTCCGAGAGGGGGGTGAATGGGAGATTTTTGGAAATTCATCAAACTCTGATGAATTTGACGAAGATCAAAGTGAAGAAATAGAAACATGAGAAAATTAAATAATCACATAAATAGAAAGTATGCATACAAGATACATATAGGTGAAGAACATGCAATCATACAAGCATACAAGCATGAAAAAGATGAACTGAAGAAATGAACGACAGCATGATGAAAGACTTCAGTTCAAATTCGTCAAAAGGTAGATCACAAATTCTTCATCAGTGGAATAACGTAAGGTAACGGTTAAGGAATTTGAAACTAGGCAGGCTTGCTGAAGACACAACGATTTGGTAGACCAGTTCCAGTTGTTGTATCAACTGTACGTCTGGTTGAGGCGGCTGAGACGAACGCAGAGGACACACAGTCCTTATAGTATTCCTCTTGAGCTAAGGTCATTTAGACCTCGCACAATCACTCGTGGTAAGTCTTCAAGGCAGACTTCCAAAACCTTCACAAACTTGTTCACTGGCACACCATAATGACTCTTGGGTGCTCAAAACATGACGCCTAACTGTCTGGAAGAATGACGGTCCTCAAAGGTAACAGGCGTCAGGTCACACAGATCAATCTCTTCAGTGATGCTCAATCACTTTTGCTCCGGTGGATTTTTCCTCACTTAGGATTCTCTCAAAGTCGTCAGAGGATGGGTTGCTCTCAAATGACAAGTGTCAAGTTCTCTCTGAGCAGCCAACGACGAAGTGGTTGTGGGGGTGGCTATTTATAGTCAGAGGGCAACCCGACATGAATTGTCATGAATGCCCTTCTCAGACACGACCGTTGTCAGGATAAGGATCCACTCGACAGCTGGCCTGCGGTGCAGCAACAATCGGAAAATTGAACTCTCAATTTCATCAGGCACTCAATTTCCTCACGATAGACAGATCACACTGGCGAAATCCTAACTCCTAGCCTGACCAAATTCGTGAGCGACCAGATGAAATTCTTCACTGTCGCTAGCAAATTCGTCAGGTGTTCCGAAGATTTCCAAAGGTTTCACTCAAAGCGGCTTGTGTACGTATAGGTTTGAGCATCACTTTGGAAATGTGAACTATGATTCACCTAGACCCCCTTTAAGAATATGGTTTTTCCTATGACTCAAAATAAGAAGAAAGAAACTACGAAAACAAAAGTCTTGAAGCTTCAAAGTCTTCACATCAATTTCTTTAAATACCGTACCATTTTCATGACCAAATTCTTCACTTGAAGAAATATATTTTTAGGGGTCACCTTTCATTGGTTAAACCAAATCTTTAGGACTATAACTTCTGTATTCACTCACAAACACGTTAGTCCATCAACTTATTTGTCTTCAATACTCCAAAACCACTAAGGGGCACTTGATGCACTTACACATGGGCTTAGGCCCACCACCTTTCGCAAACAGCCCACAGTCCAATGTCTCGGAGAGTGGCACTTCTGTTAACGACTCGTTAATTAATCCATAATTAATTAATCATTCCCGGCTGGCAAAATAAGGTTCAGCTCATTCCCGCAACCCTCGGCGCACGCGTCTTGTCGAGGTGGGCGACGACGGAGGAGGAGCAAACATGTACAACTCCTCTTCCCAAGTTCCTAATGTCATGTGGTAGAGCAGCCCTTATAAAGGGGTCTCACTCTTACTACTGTAGCAGTATGGTACTAAACTTCCCGTCATTTGCCATGCACCTAAATGAGCCTTAGAGATTAACCAGGGATTATTTCCTTACATGGGTCAAAGCCTATCTATAATCCAACATGTTTTACACTTCTTTTATGGAGGACTAGATAGATAGAGCAAGCAAATGGTAAACTCTGCCTCTGGAAGAGCTTTTATGGGCTTCAGTATTGTCCAAGTCTGGGGGCTGCTCGATAAAATTCGGCACGACACAAAAAGTTGGTACCCTGATCCAGAGGAGAAAGGGGAGTCGAACCGGATTACGGTGGTGGCGCGGGTGTGGAGGGATTGGAGATGGTGATGGGCTGCCGCGGGAGAAAGACAAAGCGTTTGTTATTTTCGCGAATATGCAAGTTGCGTATCTTTTCATTGATAGAAGGAGAATAAAAACATGAGGTTACAACGCTTACAAGGCCATGTACGCATAATGCATGGTGTACAAGCTTAGGAGCATCACCATCTTGTCCATGACATTTGTTATGCCCATGCCCAACAAGCATTTGTCAAAAAAAAGTTAAAAATGCTACATATCTTGAATATTGTGTAGCTATAGTTTAGGGACAATTGAATTATGCCGCTAACTTGACCTCACTACTTACATTTACCCCTTATTTCCCGACCTATTCAGTTTTGCCCCTATTTTCTTGTATGGTATTCTTATAGAAATACCCTTGGCCGACGTTCCCTTCACGTCTTCCCACTTTCGAAGCTTTACGACATTTCTCAAAAAAAAATCCAGTTTGTTTAATTCATATCTAAATGTTTTTTAAGGATGTCACATCTAAGATCCCATAAATATATAATGCAGCAACAAAAAAAAATAGACCACAAACAGAATGGACATCAGCTTAGATGTGACATAGCTATATCACATAGATGTGTCCTAGACAAATCCAATTTTCAGGGATACTAGAAAAGCTTAGCAAGTAGAGAAGAGCCAACGAAAACATCACGTCCAAAACTGAGTATTGATCTTAAATTTATGGATAAGTGTGAGTAATGGGTTCAAGAGTTAGGTGTAGATATGAAAGTGTGAGTAATGGATTCGAGGTAGGAGTAATTTAGAACTTTTGCCCCTCAAAGATTCATAGAAATCGAACCGGATATACGTGTCGCCGGAAGACTTCTCCGAGCCCGATATAGCCCGTGATGGTTGCAGCGAACAGTTCTCTTCAGCCTGGTTAGTGTCCGGACATGTATAGTTTAGATGTTGACGCCCCTCAAAGATTCACATACATCGAATCGGATACATGTCGCTGAAAGAGTTCTCCGAGCCTGATATAGTCGCTGAGAGTTTCAGCGATAGTTCTCTTCAGCACTTGCGCACAGCATGCGCATCACGCAGGTTAAGCCGATGGGTACACGGGCCAGCACACCCGTACACACAGTAGGGTCGGAGACGGACCATCCCAGCAGTCGGGCTACACGGCTCGTAAATAAGCCCACCAAGGGAGCAACTCGTCGACACGATCGTTCGAGCCCCGCCGCCGAGGAAGCAACCTGCGTACTCATCCCTGTCAGTCTGTCACCATATATGGCTGGAGACTGCGGACACCTCGGTCCGTCCCGCAAGCGCGCTCCCGTGGACGCGGACCGGCTGAGCGACCTGCCGGACTGCCTCCTGGAGGACATCCTCTCGCGCCTCGGGTCCCTGCAGGCCGTGCGGACGAGCGCGCTGTCCCGGCGCTGGCGGCACGTCTGGCGCTCCGTGCGCTGTGTCGACATCGACCAGCGGGAGTTCCCCGGCAGCGGCACGCCCGGCTCCCGCCAGTACCAGCGCTTCGAGGACTTCGCCGACACCATGCTGCCGTTGCCTCCCGGCGCCGCGCGGCCGCCTCTGGACACGTTCCGCCTCCACTTCGCGGATGCCATGAACAGGGTGGCCATGAACACTACGAGCTTTGGGAGGTGGATCCGGCGGGGCTTCATGCGCCGCCCGGCCACCGTCGACCTCCAGTGCGACTACGTCAATGGCTGCATCCTGTGGCCGCCCTGCCACGTAGACATGGGAACCGCCGCCTGCCGCCTGACTAGGCTCCGGCTCTCCGGTGTGACGCTAGGACTCGGCTCCCGGGAGGAGATTGGCGGCCAGTTGCCGGTCCTGGAGGACCTGCACCTCGACAACTGCTGCTACTACGGGGTCCTCACCATTGCCTCGCCCACGCTCAAGAGCCTCGCAGTCACAAGTAATTCGGTCAGTTACTCTACTGACACCGTGGCCATCGCGGCTCCTCGCCTCGCCTCCCTCCGCCTCGTCCTTCCGTTCGGCCGCGACGGCAGGACCTCGGTGGTAACCAAAGCTCCAGGAAACGAGGCGCTGCCATCGCTCGTCGAGGCGTCCATCTGTCTAAACGATCTGGACCAACGGGCTTACAAAGCCAAGCTCCCGTTCCTGAGATCCCTGTGCAGCTTCCTCGGCCGACTAACCAATGTCACGAAATTAGAACTCTCGGGGTTCACAACCACGGTACGCATTTTTTGGATCTCGAGTGTTTTAGCATTTTTTTTGAGTAACACGAGTGTTTTAGCAGTGCTTGTGCTAATTAATTCTCATAAGCCCTTTTTTTTTTGAGGAATCTCATGAGCCCAATTTTCTTTGTGAACTTTTTTTTGCGAACTTCTTTTTCTTTGTGAACTTGACTCACCTCAAATTGGAGTAGTAAAAGTGCACAGTATTATTATTATTATTATTATTGCGACAAAAGTGTACAGTATTAGCTAAACGTTGGTATAGAATTTTTGGTCAGTAAGTTATACACATAGTGAGCTGTGTGATGGTGATGTTTTAGACATGGGTGGATCTTTATCTTGTTCTTTTATTTCAGGCATTGCTGGACCATGAGTCTCAAGATTTTCCGGTCCTCGAAAACCTAAGAACCTTGCTTCTCGACGGTTGTGATATTGGAGCAATCGACCTCCAAGTGTTGATGAAAATCCTTGAGAACGCCCCTAATTTGGAGAAGCTCCGATTGCACCGCTGCAAGGTACATGCCTCTTTTTAATTGCACTCTACACTTTAGTTCTTTGTTTCTTGTACACCTGAGACAAAAAATCTTGTACACAAAAGTTTTTAGGTCGTCCGAAGAGGAGCAAAGGGAAGGCAGGGCCGAAAAGGACATGTCCCAACCAATGTGTTTCAACACTTGTTCGACACAAGAAACTGAACTCAATAGAAATCAAGTACCAACCACAGGATGAAGCTCACTTGAAAGAGTTTTTCGGAAAATATGTGAACGAAACGCCAAAGGAAATGCAGTTGTGGCGAGTTGCCAGGAATTTGAGCATTTCAAGAGCGAATACAAGAGGAGGAGATCAGGTTTCCACTGCTGCTCATGTTACACCGGTTCAAGAGTCGACTCTATATTTGCGTCGCACCATCCCGCGGGATCCAGCAGTGGCAAACCACAGGAGTGATTCAACATAGCCATGCATGGTGGCGCGTAGAGTAAGAAAACAATATGCTCACAGTTTCAAGTGTGACTAGTATCATGTATTTTTCTGTTGTACTGTATTGTATTGTATTGTGGCTTGTGGTGCCAAGTGCTCGTGCAAGTAGCACGTGAAGGTTGATATCCGACCACTCGCATTTCACTTGAATGGAGTAATATTTTTAGTATATTCCATAGCACCCATCAGCATTTACGACTTCTTATAGTGAAGCTCTTGTAGTGGGGTTTTATATAGCTAGGTGAAAGTGCATCTCCATTGTACCCCCATTGGTTTTGATGATCTATGGCAAAACCATTGAGATGACTGATGTTTCATTGAGCTTATTTCGTCTATAGCATGTGATCTCATTGTTTATCAGGTTTGGCTACAAGTGGAAGATCACTTGTGACCCATTCAAACAATTTTTTTAGTTGTTGTTCTCCTCGAGCTCTTGTTATGTATTTTTTGGACTTTTGGCGAATACAAGATTCACATTGCATATATCACAACCATACTATGAAGAGGGGTACAAGCAAATACTTTGTTTGAGCTCCAAGAATGGATCCTAAGCCAAAGTCCTCGAAAATCTCCGTAGTCATTCCCTTTGTATGAGTTTCTCTAAGTCTGGTACTTTCAAAGATTTTCTGCCGGTACTACCGAACCACTTAGGGTCATTCATACTCAGAGGTCAAACCTAGTTTCAACGGTTCGGAACCGCCATTTATTTTGTTATGGAACTGTCGAGTCATTCCTCCTTGAAACATTGTTTGTTTGCTCCGACACTTTCGAGCACAAAAAATTTCATCATCACTTTCGAGTCGTCTCAGTTTGCTTATCTGCTGGTCATGGCATGAGTTCGGTACCTCGGCTCATTTTCGTCCGGAACTTTCGAGTTGTGATTTGGCTCTTTTTTGTAAATATCATCCTGATAACTCTTGTGTTTACTACAGTACTACCGAGCAATTGGTTTTACTAGTTCTTCCGAGTTTTTCTATCTTAAAAAAGGTGCTACATTTTGTCTCATTCTTTCTTCAGTACTTCTGAGTATGGTTCTTGAACATTGACATGGCCGTTCAAATTTATTTGAATTGATTCGGTAGTTCTGCTAGTCTTCCATCGGTGCTTCCTAGCCTTAGTTAACCTTTAAGGAACAATTGGATTTTGGACTCTCTCTATGTATTCTCTACTCACACCCCTTCGTGGCTGACCACCACATTCATTTCATTCATCATTATCTGCCACAAAACACACACGACATTTCAACCCATCCACCTACCACGTAGAGAAAGAGAGATCCATGGCAAAAAGAAGAAGAAAGAAGTGTCGTGTGATTCCATTTTTTACTTCTTGATTCTTAGAAGGCCAAGAACTCATCACTACAACTTAGTTTTTTTCACCACAATTCTATCCTTGTAAGAGAGTGTTGCTATGGATTATTGAGAGAAGCTTTGATTGAAGATCTTGCAAGGAGCTCTTATCAAGTGATTATGCTTTGCTTATTACTCTTGGATGGTGAGTGCATCATTGACGGTAGGAGTCACTTGTGATCCTATCAAGTTCTTCGTGTGAAGGCTGCAACAGTTTGTGCGAGCCCGAAGACTGCCAACTTCGTGAATATCTACCCTAGTGAGGCTTCTGAGTGCAAGCCATGAAGAAATAGGTTGGTTGTGCTTCATGGACCGCATGGTGGGTGTCACAACCAAAATTCTTGAATCCTAGAATGTGATGACCCGGACTCGGTAGGGATCCCAATCTCTTAGTTTTACAGTTCTAGTCCTTGGATCAATAGCTAGCACTCATAATTCACATGTCATAATGTATCGAGAATCTAGAGTAGGCTATCAATCACAAAGTAAGCAAAAGAAAAACAATTGTAGAGTTCCATCAATGCCACTGGGAGAGGTCAGTGTAGACCCATGACCTAATCCGTAACACCTACTCTTCGTCTAATAAACCGAACATGAAAAGTTGCAGACCAAAAGGATCAAATTATTGAACGTACTGGCAAGCATGCATCCAAAAGAATATAAACACATATAATGCTACGTGTAGGTTTTGTAAAATCAAGATGTTTCTAAAGAGATGTTTGGCGTAGAGCCAATTTTTCCTACCTACACCAACAATCTTTTAGTGACCAGAAGTTTAATTAAGCAAACCAATTCAGTAACCTAATAAATATTACTAAAATGATGGAATATCACAATGATTCTAGTATAATTGCGCTAAGGTGTCCATAATGGAGGACATGGCTAATCGTGATCATTTTTTATACTCTCGAGAAATTATACATGTTTTCCTACTAGACATAGTTAGCCCTTTTTGCACTCAAGTGTATATCCACCGGGAAAAAAATCGAGACGAAGCCTGTTTGAAGCAAGCCCTTACCATTCTTGTAGAGCTATACACGAGAGCGGCGTTTTGGCACATAGGAGCGCGCGCTCCTGGTTTTTAAAATGTGTTTTAAACATATTTTGAAATGTCAAAAAATTTCAAACAAAAATTTGACGCGTACATCTCGATATTGTACATGCTCATAAAGTCGTTTCGTGTCATGTGTGAAAAAGACAAAATCCGGTATTAAAAATGATTTTCACAAGACATCCTTTTGTCTTTTACACAAGGCACAAAAAATATCGGTTTTCTCCGAAACTTGATGTGCACACATATAATGTCGGAAAATATGGGCAAAAAATTTGTTTGGAATTTTTTCACACTTCAAAATATTTTTTCTGTGTGCAGGAGAGCACACTCCCGGGAGCACCAACGGATTTCTGAACGGCACACCTACTATATTCTACATCTGCTAGCCGACAAGGACAGGTACTCACAACTTACACAACTAAAATAGAGTTTGTATTGACTAGCTGTTGTACTTGAAGCTATTACAGTTAAAATCATGCTTGATCCCTTTGTTACTGGGTGCTATTCCGCAAAAAGTAACCTTACTTCGGCTGTTGGGCAAGGTTCTTTTTTTAAAATACAGTAGATGCGAGCTTCCATTCAAATGATACAGTAGTTGATTGGAAGATGGGCGAGATGGCTCTCCTCTCCCTTTCCCCTCCCCCTCCTCCTCCGTCCCCGTCGCCACTCCCCTCCTCGGTCCTCCTGTCGCCGGCGGCCCCTTCTCCGGCTGGTTCCCCCTGCTGCCGGTCCTCTCCTTCCCTGGATCTCCGGCGGCCCCTTCTTCCCCTCCTTCCCTGCCTCCTCCCCGCCCCCCTCGGGTGGGCAATTGGTTCTGGGCTCTCGATGGGGACGAGGGGGAATCTGCCTCCGATGCGAAGCCCCCTTTCCCCGCCCCTCCGGGCGGCGGCTCCGGTGGTCGTCAGAGCGGTGTCTACGCGCGTACGGAAGTTTTCCCTAGGGGGCCAGGGCCTGCCTGCCTACTCCCCTTCATAGGTCGATCCAGGGTGGTCTCGCGTGTCTCGTCGGCGTTGGAAAGCTAGTATGTTCCCCTTCCCCTCGCCGGCGCGTGGTGTCCTGGGGCCGGCGCCAAGGCGATGTTCGTCTCTGGTGGTGGCGGAGCCCCTCGGCTCCCCATCCCAGTGGTCGGCGGCGGGGTATCCGGCGGGGTCAGGCTCGCTGGGCTCGGCGTCCTTGGGGTTGTTGCAAACCTTAGAGCTGCCCGTTGGTCCGGGGCTAGCGGGCCCCTGGGGCGGGATGGGCTGTCTGCTGGGCTTTCTGGGCCTCCACCTCTCTCCTCCCTCGATGTTTTTCCTCCTGTGCCAGGCTTGGGCCATGGGCCGTGTGTGGCCCAGCCCCCACCTGGCTTGCCCCCCGCCCCCTAGGCCTGGCCTGTTCCGGGTATATATGGGTCCGCAAGGGTTCCTCCAGCCATTTCCAGGGTTCCCCGCATCCAAAACAGACGTGCGTCGGCTGCGCTCCCCTTTCACACTTTCTTCAGGTCCACCCCTCCTCCTCCCCTCTCCATCTCATTCGCGGCGGTCCTCTCCATGGACAAATTACGGGGCTCCTCCAGCGGGGCGTTCTCCAGCTACAAGCGCTGCCGCGAGGGATCGGCGAAGACAGCCACGGATCTGGCGTACGAGGCCGCGCTTCGTTCCAAGCTCGAGGCGGAGCGGCCGGTGTGTGAGAAGGTGGCTCGGGAGCATGACGCCTGGGCCGCCAGGCCGGAGTGGCTGCCGCACAATGAGCGGGCCCGTGCGGTGGCGGCCATGGCTGAGGGCGACGGATCCGCGGTCCCTAGATCTAGGGGTGGCTTGTTCTCGGCTTAGCCTAGTGGCTCGTCGGTGGGGGTTGCGGACCCCTGGGAGGTGGCGGCGGCGAGCAACGGGGCGACCGCCTCCTCCTCTGCTCCTCGGCCTCCTCCTTCGCGCGGGTCGGCGGCTCCGGCGCCGCGTGGCGAGTACGACCCCCCTCCGCAGGGGTCCAAAGGACGTCGCTTCCCTTCCTCTGCTCTTGGCTCGTCTTCTGCGGGTCTCGGAGATGGCATTCTCCCTCCACCCCCTCCTATATCCCGCCCCCGTCCTTTAACCCAAGCCCCAGCTCCACGCTTACCTGTTTCGCTTGTCACCAACCTGGTCACTTTTAGTCCTGCTGCTTCAATCCACCATTCTGCCTCGTCTGCAGGGAGGAGGGCCACTTAACGGTGGACTGTCAGTATCGTCACAAGCCTCGCTCCTTCGTCCATTATGGTCTCGGGCTCCCGGGCTGCTCCTTCTTTGCTCTTGATAGCGATGTTCCACAGGTGGTTTTTTCTCCCTCCCTGTCTTATGCCGCAGTTATCACCGTCAAGGATCAGAGGATCTCTCCCCAGACCCTTCTAGATGAGCTCCGGATTTGGGACGTCGACGGGTGGGATTGGCAGATCCACTAGCTGTCGGAGTTTGAGTTTGCCGCCATCTTCCCTTCCAAAGAATGCCTCAAGATGATTGCTTCCTATACTAGTTTCACTCTCCCGCTCAACCAACTTGTAGTTTCTATCAAGGTCGCGGCCAATGGATCCAAATTTGTTGATCCCCTTTCTGACATTTGGGTGCTGGTTGATGATGTGCCTCCTACCCTCCGCTCCACATCTTTCCTCATGGCATTTGGCGTCCTGATTGGCAAGCCGCTCGAGGTCGACTCCGAGTACCTGGAGAAATTAGGCCCGGCCCGGATCAAGGTGTGGTGTGTTGATCCTCTCTGTGTCCATGGTGTCGTTGATGTGTTCCCTTCCTCAGCTGGCTTTCGTCTGCGTGTTCGTGTTGAAGGGGCGGAGGCCCATCACACCCCTCCTCCTCCCCCCAGGCCTTCTCCTTTTGACAAGCATGGCGATGGTGACAATGATGCAGGTAACCTAGTGGTGGCACTGACCCTCGCTTCACCCGCTCCGAATGGGATGGCATGGGCTCGGAGGTTCGTGTTCTGTTCAAGGATAACGCCCCGTTGGATGGTGCGTCCAAAGGTGCGGCGAAGACCAGGGATGTGGGTGTGGAGGGCCCAACGATGGTGACTCCGGGTGCTCCCACCCTCGGGGGTACCACGGTGTCTGGTGTTTGCTCCAACTTGCCGGCCCGACCTGCCTCTCCTTCCCACTCCGGCATCAAGGACCTACCTTCTTTCCCTCCTACGATGCAGTGGTGCGTGCAAGCAAGAAGAAATCTTCTGTCAAGAAGTTCTCCATGAAGAGCAGGGCCTCGACGGGCACCAAGCAGTCGGCGCCCGGCCTTTGCCGTCGGCTGGACGCTAACCTGGGCGGGGCGTCCGGTCTGGCATCTGCTGCGGCTTCGCCCTCCCCAGTGGCTTGTTCCCCGTCCAT
Organism: Aegilops tauschii subsp. strangulata; assembly: GCF_002575655.3. Classification (NCBI taxonomy): domain Eukaryota; kingdom Viridiplantae; phylum Streptophyta; class Magnoliopsida; order Poales; family Poaceae; genus Aegilops; species Aegilops tauschii. The sequence continues at coordinate 424,355,142 of NC_053036.3, read as the reverse complement.
TCGATCCCGACCTCCACTGCCCGCAAAAGTGGTCGGGTCAAGAACAGCGCCGAGCGGGTGGTTGATCAGGCGGCGCATCACGCAGTGGCAAAGGATCTCCCTCCTCCAGGTACCCCTTCCCCTCCCACACCCATGGTTTCTTCTCCTGTTCGGTTTGTTCTTCCTACGCGCTCGGACGATCATTTGATTCATGTGCTTTTGGATGTTGGCATCACTTTTGAGCCTGGCTTTGGTTCTCCTTCTGCTATCCTCGCTCTGGTTCATGCCAATGAGGCCGCCTAGGCAGCCATAGCTAAAGCCAAAGAGGCTGTTTTTTCTCGCGATGTCGCTCCGGTTGTGGCCGGAGAGGCTGTGGGAGGGGCCGGTGGGGGCCATGTTGGAGAACGTTGCATGGGAAACAAAAAAATTCCTACGCTCACCAAGATCAATCTAGGAGATGAACATCTACGAGAGAATAGATTGCATCTACATACCCTTGTACTCCCTCCGTCCCAAAATTCTTGTCTTAGATTTGTCTAAATACGAATGTATCAAGTCACGTTTTAGTATTAGATACGTCCGTATCTAGACAAATCTAAGACAAGAATTTTGGGACGGAGGGAGTAGATCGCTAAGCGGAAGCATTAAGAACGGTTGATGTAGTCGAACGTCTTCGCGATCCAATCATGATCCGTCCCGCACTCCCGATCCAAGTGTCGAACAGATGACACCTCCGCGTTCAACACACGTACAGCTTGATGATGCCTTCACCTCCTCGATCCAGCGAGTGATGGTGAAGTAGTAGCCCGAGTCCTCCGGCAGCACGACGGCGCGATGGCGGTGGTGGTGGAGAAATCTTAGCAGGGCTTCGCCAAGCCTCACGGAGAAGAAGAAGGACTACGAGGGAGAGGGAGGGCAGCGCCGTGGCATAGATGGGTACGGCTGCCCTCCCTCTACCCCTCTATATATAGGGGGAAGGGAGGAGGAGGGGCGCCCTAGGGTTCCCTAGGGGGGCCGGCAGCCACCACGGGGTAACCCTAGATGGGTTTTGGCGCGCCTCCCTCCCGGGAGCCTTGGCCCCCAAGGCAAAGGGGGTGGCTGCCCTAGGGTACCACCCCCACCCCTTCTGGTTATGTGGGAAAGGGTGAGGGGGGCGCACAGCCCCTTAGTGGGCTGGTTTGCCCCCTCCCCTTGGCCCTTGGGGCCCCCCAACACTTGCCGGGGCCCCCCGAACCCCCTTTCGATGATGTTGGTCATCACCCAGTACCCCTAGAACAACTCCGGACTCCAAAACCCTTCGTCCAATATATCAATCTTCACCTCCAGACCATTCCAGAGTACCTCGTCACGTCCGGGATCTCATCCGGGACTCGGAACAACCTTCGGGAACCACCATAATGACTCGATTATACTTATATCGTCACCAAACGTTAAGTGTGTAGACCATGCGGGTTCGAGAACTATGCAGACATGACCGACACACCTCTACAGTCAATAACCAATAGCGGGACTTGGATTCCCATATTGGTTCCTACATATTCTACGAAGATCTTATCGGTCAAACCTCGATGTCAAGGATTCAACTAATCCCGTATGCAGTTCCCTTTGTCTATCGGTATGTTACTTGCCCGAGATTTGATCGTCGGTATCTCCATACCTAGTTCAATCTCGTTACCGGCAAGTCTCTTTACTCGTTCTGTAATACAAGATCCCATGACTAACTCGTTGGTCACATTGCTTGCAAGCTCATTGTGATGTTGTATTACCGAGTGGGCCCTGAGATACCTCTCCCTCATACGGAGTGACAAATCCCAGTCTTGATCCATGCTAACTCAACAGACACCCTTGAAGATACCTATAGAGCACCTTTATAGTCACCGAGTTACGTTGTGACGTTTGGTACACACAAGGTACTCCTCCGGTGTCAGTGAGTTGCATGATCTCATGGTCATAGGAACATATACTTGACATGCAGAAACGATAGCAATAAACTTGACACGATCATATGCTACGTTTATAGTTTGGGTCTTGTCCATCACATCATTCCCCTAATGATGTGATCCCGTTATCTAATGACAACTCATGTCTATGGCTAGGACACCATAGCCATTTTCGATCAACGAGGTAGTCCGGTAGAGGCTTAATAGGGACATGTTGTTGTCTATGTATCCACACATGTATTTGAGTTTCCGGTCAAATAAATTATAGCATGGATAATAAACGATTATCATGAACAAGGAAATATAATAACAACCAGTTTATTATTGCCTCTAGGGCATATTTCCAACAGTCTCCCACTTGCACTAGAGTCAATAATCTAGCATTAAATAGTAATGAATCTAACACCCATAGAGGTCTGGTGTTGCTCATGCTTTGCCCGTGGAAGAGGTTTAGTCAACGGATCTGCAACATTCAGATCAGTATGTATCTTGCAAATGTTTATGTCTTCCTCCTTGATGTAATCGCGGATAGAATTGAAGCGTCGCTTTATGTGCCTGGTCCTCCTGTGAAACCTTAGTTCCTTGGCTAGAGCAATGGCACCAGTGTTGTCACAGAACAGAGTCATTGGGCCCAGTGCACTGGGCACAACTCCAAGATCTGTCATGAATTGCTTCATCCAGACACCTTCCTTCGCTGCCTCCGAGGCAGCTATGTACTCCGCTTCACATGTAGAAACAGTGCCACTCTCTGCTTGGAACCGCACCAGCTTACCGCGCCCCCGTTCAGAACATATGCGTATCCGGTTTGAGACTTAGAGTCATCCAGATCAGTGTCAAAGCTTGCATCGACATAACCCTTTACGATGAGCTCTTGATCACCTCCATAAACGAGAAACATTTCCTTAGTTCTTTTCGGGTACTTAAGGATATTCTTGACCGCTGTCCAATGTTCCACTCCTGGATCACTTTGAAACCTTCCGGCCATACTTATGGCAAGGCAGACATCAGGTCTGGTACACAGCATTGCATACATGATAGAGCCTATGGTTGAAGCATAGGGAACACCTTTCATTTTCTCTCTATCTTCTGCAGTGGTCGGGCATTGAGTCTGACTCAACTTCACACCTTGCAAAACAGGAAAGAACCCCTTCTTGGACTAATCCATTTTGAACTTCTTCAAAATCTTATCAAGGTATGTGCTTTGTGAAAGTCCTATCAATCGCCTTGTTCTATCTCTATAGGTCTTGATGCCTAAGATGAAAGCAACTTCTCCTAGGTCCTTCATTGAAAAACTCGTGTTCAAATATTCCTTCACGTTTTCCAAAAGTTCTATATTGTTTCCAATCAGTAATATGTCATCCACATATAATACTAGAAACGCTATAAAGCTCCCACTCACTTTCTTATAATTATAAGCTTCTCCATAAACTTGTATAAACCTAAACGCTTTGATTACCTCATCAAAGCGAATATTCCAACTCCGAGATGCTTGCACCAGCCCATAAATGGATCGCTGGAGCTTGCACACCTTGTCAACAAAACCTTCCGATTGCATCATATACAACTCTTCCTTAAGGAAACCATTAAGGAACGTTGTTTTGACATCCATCTGCAAGATTTCATAATCAAAAAATGCAGCTATTGCCAACATAATTCTAGCGGACTTAAGCATCGCTATGGGTGAGAAAGTCTCATCGTAGTCAACTCCTTGAACTTGTGAAAAACCCTTTGCCACAATTCGAGCTTTATAGACGGTGATATTACCGTCCGCATCCGTCTTCTTCTTGAAGATCCATTTATTCTGAATGGCCTTTCGCCCTTCAGGTAATACTTCCAAAGTCCACACTTTGTTTTCATACATGGATCCCATCTCGGATTTCATGGCCTCTAACCATTTGTCAGAATCCGGGCCCACCATCGCTTCTCCATAGCTCATAGGTTCATCGTTGTTGTTGTCCAACAACATGACCTCCAAGACAAGGTTACCGTACCACTCAGGAGCAGTACGTATCCTTGTCGACCTACGAGTTTCAATAGCAACTTGATCCGAAGCTTCATGATCACTATCATTAGCTTCCTTATCAACTGACGTAGGTGTCGTAGAAACATCTTTCTGCGCCGCACTACTCATTGTTTGAAGTAAAGGTTCAACAAACTCATCAAGTTCTATCTTCCTCCCACTCAATTCTTTCGAGAGAAACTCTTTCTCGAGAAAGGACCCATTCTTAGCGACAAACACTTTGCCCTAGGATCTGAGATAGAAGGTATACCCAATTGTCTCCTTTAGGTATCCTATGAAGACGCATTTGTCCGCTTTGGGTTCGAGCTTTTCCGGCTGAAGCCTTTTGACATAAGCATCGCAACCCCAAACCTTAAGGAACGACAACTTAGGTTTCTTGCCAAACCACGGTTCATATGGTGTCGTCTCTATGGACTTAGATGGTGCCCTATTTAAAGTGAATGCAGTTATCTCTAATGCATAACCCCAAAACGAGAGTGGCAGATCGGAAAGGGACATCATAGAACGCACCATATCCAATAAGGTACGATTACAACGTTCGGACACACCATTACGATGTGGTGTTCCAGGTGGCGTCAACTGTGAAACGATTCCACATTGTCTTAAGTGATTGCCAAACTCATAACTCAGATATTCTCCCCCTCGATCGGATCGTAGGAATTTAATCTTCTTGTTACAAGGATTCTCAACTTCACTCTGAAATTGCTTGAACTTTTCAAACGTTTCAAACTTATGCTTCATTAAGTAGACATACCCATACTACTCAAATCATCGGTGAAGGTGAGAAAGTAATGATATCCACCGTGCGCGTCAACACTCATCGGACCGCACACATCAGTATGTATGATTTCCAACAAGTCACTTGCCGTTCCATTGTTCTGGTGAAGGTGAGAAAGTAACGATATCCACCGCGCGCGTCAACACTCATCGGACCGCACACATCAGTATGTATGATTTCCAACAAGTCACTTGCCGTTCCATTGTTCTGGAAAACGGGATTTTAGTCATCTTGCCCATGAGGCATGGACATGTGTCAAGTGATTCAAAATCAAGTGACTCCAAAAGTCCATCAGCATGGAGTTTCTTCATGCGGTTTACACCAATATGACCTAAGCGGCAGTGCCATAAGAAAGTGGTACTATCCTTATCAACTCTACATCTTTTGACATCAATGTTATGAACATGTGTATCATCACTATCGAGATTCAATAAGTATAAACCCCTCACAATGGGTGCATGACCATAAAAGATATTACCCATATAAATAGAACAACCATTATTCTCTGATTTAAATGAGTAACCATCTCGCATTAAACAAGATCCAGATATAATGTTCATGCTCAACGCAGGCACTAAATAACAATTATTCAGGTTCATCACTAATCCCGATGGTAATCGAAGAGCGAGCGTGCCGACGGCGATCACATCAACCTTGGAACTATTTCCCACACGCATGGTCACTTCGTCCTTCGCCAGCCTCTGTCTTTTCCGTAGTTCCTGCTTTGAGTTGCAAATGTGAGCAATCGAACCGTTATCTAATACTGAGGCACTACAATGAGAGTTGGTAAGGTACACATCAATAACATGTATATCATATATACCTTTGTTGACGTTGGCTCCCTTCTTGTCGGCCAGATACTTGGGGCAGTTCCACTTCTAGTGGCCAGTTCCCTTGCAATAGAAGCACTCAATTTCTGGCTTGGGTCCAGCCTTGGGTTTCTTCACTGGAGGAGGGGCAATTGATTTGCCACCCTTTTTGAAGTTTCCCTTCTTTCCCTTGCTCTTCTTGAAACTAGTGGTTTTATTCACCATCAACACTTGATGCTCCTTCTAGATGTCTGACTCAGCGACTTTCAGCATCGGGAACAGCTCAGAGACTGACTTATTCATCCCTTGCATGTTATAGTTCAACGCAAAGCTCTTGTAGCTAGGTAGTAGCGATTGAAGAACTCTGTCAGTGATAGCCTCTGGTGGGAGCTCAATTCCCAACTCAGCTAGACGATTGTAGTACCTAGACATTCTGAGTATGTGCTCACTGACAGACCCGTTCTCCTCCATCTTGCAGGCATAGAACTTATCGGAGGTCTGATACCTCTCGATCCGGGCATTCTTCTCAAAGATAAACTTCAACTCCTGGAACATCTCATATGCTCCACGATGTTCAAAATGCCTTTGAAGTCCTGGCTCTAAAGCCATACAACATGGCGCACTGAACTATTGAGTAGTCATCAACACGCGATTGCCAGGCGTTCACAGTGTCTGCAGTTGCTGGAGGGGGTGGCACACCAAGCGGTGCATATAGGACATAAACCTTTTGGGCAGCCGTGAGGATAATCCTCATATTACGGGCCCAGTCTACAAAGTTACTTCCATCATCTTTTAGCTTAGCTTTCTCTAGGAATGCATTGAAATTCAGGGGAGCTACTGCATGAGCCATTGATCTAGAACATAAATTTGCAAAGGCAACTTTAGACTATTGTTCATGATAATGAATTCAATTAATCATATTAGTTAAGAACTCTGTAGGATCGAAAGTATGTCTAGAGGGGGGTGATTAGACTACTTGACCAAATAAAAATCTAGCCTTTTCCCAATTTTAAGTCTTGGCAGATTTTAACAACTTTACACAAGTCAAGCAATCAACCTACACATGCAATTCTAAGAGTGTAGCAGCGGAATGTAAATCATTGCATATGAAGGTAAAGGGGAGGAGTTTGGAGGGAGCAAACGCAATGTAGACACGGAGATTTTTGGCGTGGTTCCGATAGGTGGTGCTATCGTACATCCATGTTGATGGAGACTTCAACCCACGAAGGGTAACGGTTGCGCGAGTCCACGGAGGGCTCCACCCATGAAGGGTCCATGAAGAAGCAACCTTGTCTATCCCACCATGGCCATCGCCCATGAAGGACTTGCCTCACTTGGGTAGATCTTCACGAATTAGGTGATCTCCTTGCCCTTACAAACTCCTTGGTTCAACTCCACAATCTTGACAGAGGCTCCCAAGTGACACCTAACCAATCTAGGAGACACCACTCTCCAAAAGGTAATAGATGGTGTGTTGATGATGAACTCCTTGATCTTGTGCTTCAAATGATAGTCTCCCCAACACTCAACTCTCTCACACAGATTTGGATATGGTGGAAAGATGATTTGAGTGGAAAGCAACTTGGGGAAGGCTAGAGATCAAGATTCTTGTGGTTGGATTGGAATATCTTGGTCTCAACACATGAGTAGGTGGTTCTCTCTCAGAAAATGAATGCTGGAAGTTTAGGCACGTTCCGATCGCTCTCTGCACGAGTGGAGGATGGGTGGAGGGGTATATATAGCCTCCACACAAAATCTAACCGTTACACAGAATTTACCAAACTCGGTGGGACCGAATAGTGAAACTCGGCCAGACCGATATGGTTCAAAATGTGAACGTTAGGCTTTTTGATGGGACCGACATGATCAACTCGATGGGACCGATGCGTTAGGGTTAGGGCATAACTTGATCTCGGTGAGACCGATCACACGAACTCGGTGAGACCAATTTCAGTAATAGGCAAACAGAGAGTTGGTCAGGCAAACTTGGTGAGACCGATCGCTCATTTCAGTGAGACCTAAATGTTACAAAAAGGAAACAGAGAGTTTGCATTGCGAACTCGGTGGGACCGATCGCTCATCTCGGTTAGACCGAAACATTATGAAGGGAAACACAGAGTTTGCAATCCCATCTCGGTGAGACCGAGATCCCTATCGGTGAGATCGAACTGATTAGGGTTTTTGGCTATGGCTATGTCAAATGAACTCGATGGCGCCGGATAGATCAAATCGGTGGGGCCGAGTTTGAATTTAGGTTTAGGACATATGTGGAAATGAGAAAGTGGTTGAGTGCTTTTGGAGCATATCACTAAGCATTTTGAGCAAGCAAGCCATTAAGCAATACCTCATCCCCTTTTAATAGTATTGCCTTTTTCTATGGACTCAATGTAATCTTGGATCACTAAAATGAAAAAGTAGAGTCTTGAGCTTTTGCCAATATGTGTCCTTAGCATTCTGAGGGGTCCACATCTCTAGTCCATGCCATGCCAATCATTGAACTTTCTGAAATGATTATCTTGAAAGAATATTAGTTCAATGAGCTATATGTTGTTAAGAATTACCAAAACTACCCAGGGATTAGTTGTACTTTCAATCTCCCCATTTTGGTAATTGATGACAACATATAGATCAAAGCTTCGACAAATGATAATAAGAACGAAATACATCGTCGCTTTGAGAAGTATGTGATAAGCAAGAGCTTCCCCTAAATTTGTGCATTATTTAAAATTTGCTTTTGAATGCAAATGCACAATCGATTAGGATCATGGGTTACTCTTCCATGTCACATACATCTTGGTGGAGCGCTCAAAATGATAGAATAAGGAATGTGCACTCATCACCAAGACAAAGTGTGAATGATCATACATGAGAGATGGAGAATATCATCATCCAAGCACAAACATTAAAGTATGATATGATCAAGCACATGACCATACAAGTATCTCACACACACAAATAGAGTATCAACCAAACAAGCAAGCAAATAAGTAGCAAGACATAGCAAAAAGAAGCAAAGCACTCTCTCTCTCAAAGCCTATGATCTATACACTTTCTCCCCCTTTGGCAACAAGTTAATTACCAAAAAGCTTCAAAATGCATAGTGCTATGCGGCTCTCTAAGCTTGATATCCGGGAGCTCCGGAGTGCGAAGGTGGCGTGGACAGGAGTCCTGCAACGAATGCATCTGAAGAAGACTGAGGAGCTGGTGGAGTTGCAACTGGAGGGGCAACTAAAGTTGTGGCTGCAGGAGCTGAAGTTGTAGCCCTAGTGTCTGTCACTGGCACTGCCGCACACCTCTGCCTTCTGGGCACCCTTTGATAAGCATCAGTGGATGTCTTGTCACTTCTGTCCTCAAGCTCTTCTTGAATCTTCTCTACAGAAGTCTGAATTTCTGTCACCTTGACATCTAGATCATGTATTTTTGTCTCGATGATCCTTTCAAGACTCTCTTGATTTTGAGTCAGGGTGGCCAAACCTTTCTCAATCCTCAAAGTAGCCTGAATGAGATAGCCAAGTTGACCTTGTTTGGACTTGAGAAATACTTTTGATGCCTCTTCAGCACTTGGCATCTTGGTTGCCTTCTCTTCTTTTGCTTTTTCTCTCTTTTCCTGAGCCTCTACTGATGTAGGATGTGAAGCATCCATAACAACTGTTTTATCCTCACGATCAGGCCTCAAGGGAAGGTGCTCTTTATCCAGGAGATACATGCCTTTGCCCATCTTGGAGTTGATGAGCATCTGAATGTGTGAAGCATACCCACATGGTCTCTTCTGATCTGCTGCAGTTCTCTACAATCAAGCTCATCACCTTGAATTTATGTGGCACATCAAACATCTGAAGCAAGTTGATGGAGTGGCCTCTGATCATCCTGTGATCTCCTGACTTGGGAAGTAAGGCGTGCCTCAATATGGTGTTTATGGTGGCCAATCCAGACAACAGATAGTACACTGAGCCTAGCGTGTGTGTCTCCAAGGCCTTGTCAGGTATTTCCTTGTACATATTGGCCATGGAGTTGTGGTCTTTCCTGTGCTTTGCATAGACATCAGTGTCATCCTCAGCTTCTGGAGCATTGATAAGCTTGGCCCACTCAGCAACAGTAGACTGGTACCTTGTACCCTCAGACATCCAAACAATCTTCCCATCTGGGTAGAAGTGAGCAGTAGAGTAAAACAGCATGATCAGCTCATCATTTCATTTGGTCAGTTTTGACCCACAAAGGTGTCAACTCCATTGAGTCTGAAGCTCTCATGCACTCCAGGGAAATGATCTTCATTATTGTCAATGTACTTCCAACCCACCCATTTCATGTCACACACAATTGGCTTCTTATCCAAGAGGACTGTCTCATAGAAGTCCTGCTCTTCCTTGGTGTTGGGGATATTACCACTGGGCGTAAACCGGCCAGGAGAGGCCGGGTTAACCCCATAAGTAGTTCATCTGTATCTGAAGTCCATGAGGATAGACGTTGACGCTTTCTGGAGGCCCAGGGCCCAAAGCCGGTGTAAGGCCTATAGACATGAACCGGCATTGATATGTAAACTTGTATTGTAAGATAGAAGTAGCAGAGACCGAGCCGGACACGATTATGAGCCGGCCTCGGGATTCTGTAAACCGACGGGCGTCAACCCATGTATATAAGGGGACGACCCGGCGGCGGTTCAAGGACAACAGACAACAACTCGAGACTCAGGCAAAGTGTATTCGCTCCCTGGTCATCGAAACCCCAGCAATTCCATCACAACTAGACGTATGTCACAGCCCCAGATCAGCCCTTGCTTGATTTTTCTTGCCTCCCTGCATCATGTTTAAATTCTAATGAAATTTGAATTGAGGAATTTTCAAAGCCTCAGAAACCTTTTAAAAATGATCAACATTAAAATCTTCTCAAAGAATCCTAAGAAAATGTTCCTCTTAAACCTTGAAAAATATTGGCAAGAATAAAATTCAAACCAATATTTTTGGAAGGTTTAACATATTTATTTTGGGCCTTTGAATTAATCCAATAAATATTTGAATTGGATCTATATTTGTTATATAATAAATATATGTTCAATAATTCTGGAAATTGTTGTGTAGCTTTGGATAAGTCCATTTGGTTTACACAATTATTTTCATGAATTTTGAAAATGGTTGGTCTTTGAACTGAATCAAAACATAATAGCGAAAATAGAAAACAGAACAAATTATTAACAAAGAGAGGGAGATAGGCCTCAGGCCCACTTACCTGGCGCCCCACCTTAGCCCAGTTGTTGTGAAGCCCAGCCCACGCAGCTATCTGCCAGTCGTCGTCCTCCTCTTGACAGAAGGACGTGAGGGCGTGTGCCCACCGCGTGCCGGCACGCGCCGGCCACCTCCTGCTTACCTGCTCGCCGCTGGAGGCACCCGAGGGCGCCACACACTCCGCTCAACCCCTCTGGCCCTCTCTCACTCTCCCCGTGCTCCTCCTCCCCTCTGTCTCTCTCCCACGCGCACGGCCGAACGCCACCGTCGCCGCCGCTCGTCGTTGCCGTGTCCACCGCCTCCTCCTTGCTTCCCCGACCAGTCCAGGAGCTCCGCCACATCGTCCCCGACCTCTCCGCCAAGTCAAGCAAGCCAGGACGCACCGCAGCACCGCCCTGTCGCCGTCTTCAACCTCGGACCACCGGAGATCCCTCTCGCCGCCCCGCTCGCTCCGGTGCTTCCCCGAGCACGCCGAGGCCACCTCTGCACTCGCCGTGATCTCCTCTATCGATTCCCCCTTCTCCCATGCCCATTAGCTCATCATAGCCTTCGTTTCCGTCGAGACCGAGACCTCACCGGCGCCGGACTTGACGCCGTCGTAGTTTTGGTTCGCCTCCGTTTAAACCGAGCACGTAGCCGTGCTCAGTGCACCCCCAGGAGGCCATAGCACCCCTCCGCACCCCGTGTCATGCTACCTAACGCCGCCCCCGTGCTAACCCGAACTCCGGCCGCCGCCTTGGAGCTCGCCGTCGTCGGCTCCGGCCACCATAGGCCCGGCCGCCACCACCACTCGACGTGCGCCTGCAAGAGCTCTCCAATGAGCCCAAGAACGGCCTCGTCCGTGCCCTGTGGGCGTTTTCCGAGCCGCGCCGCCGTCTCGGGCCTCGTCGGCGTCGAGTCGCCGGCGGGTTTGACCTCGTTTGACCTGGTTTGACCCCAGTTTGACTCCCCCTGAGTCACTGACGTGTGGGCCCATGCTCTTAACTAAACTAGATTAGTATTAGTTTAGCGCTAATTAATCTGGATTAGTTAGGTTAGTCACTGACAGGCAGGTCCCACTGGTCAGGTTTGACCTGGACCGTCTCCATTGACCACTGACGTCATAGTGATGCAGTGCTGACGCAATAACTCATTTCTGGATTTATTTTTTATATAGGAAATTCCAGAAAATGTAGCAAACTTCTAAAAATCATAGAAAATAATCTATAACTCAGATTGAAAAGATTTATATATGAAAAATGATCAGAAAAATCCAATCTATCCATCTGTACTGGTTTCATGCATGTCTAAACAACTTAACCTTGCTGTTTAGTTCAAAACATGATAAGGCACTATTTAAATTCATAATTTGAGTTTGGGATTGAACCTTTGGTTCAAAATGACCCAAACCCGTCTGTTTGTAGTTGCATTAGCCAAAACACATTCATATTGCCATGTCTTAGCATGCATCATAATTGTTGCATTGCATTGATTGTGTTCTTCCTTGTTTGCCGGTGGTTGTCCCCTCTCGATAGCCGTGATTCCGACGATGAGTTCGATGACACCGATGAAGAACTATAATATCTTCAGAAGTGCCAGGCAAGCAAACCCCCCTTGTCCATTCCGATACAAACCCACTCTCTCGCTCCTGCTCTCTTTTACTGCATTAGGACAACAACGATTCATCTGTTACTTGCTACGGTAGTTGAACCCCTTATCCTCTGCATGACCTGTCATTGCCACAGTAAATAGATGAAACCCACTAGCATGAGTAGGAGTTGTTTGAGCCCTGATGTGCCTACTCATTCATGCTTGTTTGTCATGCCTGCTATTGCTTAGAGTTGTGTCAGGTCTGATTCATCGGGGATGAGTTGGAATAGTGATGAACATGTCCTACTATGTGTGAGCTAAGTGTGTGAACACGATTTGGTAAAGGTAGCGGTGAGAGGCCATGTAGGAGTACATGGTGGGTTGTCTCATTGAAGCCGTCCTCAGGAACTGAGTTCTGTGTTTGTGATCCATGATACAGTTACTACCACGCATTGGGCCCGAAACCAATGGACCCTCTCGGCTTCTTAATCACCCTTGTCCTCTGTCCAGGAGTTGCAAGTAGTTTCTGGTGTTTGTAGTATGCTGGAGGCCGTGGGAGTGCTGACCCGAGGGGTGGGCTGTGATGCGGTAGGCACGTGGCCGGGCATGCCGGGCGCCCGTTTGGTGTCTCGGAACCCTGTACACATCGTTCGGGGCCGTATGTGGAAACCTCGGCCGGACTCCCTGCGGATGGAACCTGAATAGGCGATAAACCTGGACTAGGGACTTGAGTGTTTAGGTAGGCTGTGGCCGACACCCTCGCTGGGCTTCCGCTTGAAGGTTGCCGAGTACATGCTGTGTAAACGGCGGTAAGTGGTGAGAGCGTGTGTGACGAATTACACCCCTGCAGGGTTAATATGATCTATTCGAATAGCCGTGTCCGCGGTAAAGGACTTCTGGGTTGCCTATAACAGTTCATAGACAAGTGAAAGTGGATACTCTAAAATGCGCAAGATAAGCGTGAGTGCTATGGATGGCATTCTCGTAGGGAGACGGGAGCGGATCCATAGTGGAGTATTGATATGGTGAATATGTGGACTCGTGTGCGCCACCTCAAAAGAGTTACTTGCAGTCGTAGTTTGGGATAGCCACCGAGTCAAAGCTGGCTTGCTGCAGTTAAACTCCACCACCCCCTTTGTTGATACTGATGCATATGTAGCTAGTTCTGATGTAAGTCTTGCTGGGTACATTTGTACTCACGTTTGCCTATTTTATGTTTTGCAGAGAGACGTCGGTCTCGCTAGTAGTTCTGTGTGGACTTCGACGTTTAGCTTGATACCTCAGCTACGATCTTGTGCCCTCGGCAGGATCTAGTAGATAGTCAGGCTCCTCGGCCTTTTTCAGTTATAGTTGTCTGTACTCGGGCATGTTAAGCTTCCGCATGTGTTTGACTTGTATGCTCTGAATGTTGGGTCATGAGACCTATGTTTGTAATATCTCGCTCCTCGGAGCCTAATGAATAAATACTTGAGTCGTAGAGTTATGTTGTGATGCCATGTTGTATTTACACATATCGAGCATATTGTGTGTATGATTGAAATGCTTGGTATGTGTGGGATCCGACAACCTAGTTGTTTATCCTTGGTAGCCTCTCTTATGGGGAAATGTAGTCTTGTGCTTCCATGAGCCATAGTAGTCCGCTACAGCCCGGTTCACCGGAGTCCTGCTAGCCCAGCACTACTGCTCCGAAACACTTGACTGGCCGGCATGTGATTCACTTCGTTCCTGTGTCCGTCCCTTCGGGGAAATGTCACGCGGTGACATCCGGAGTCCTGCCTAGCCTGCTACAGCCCGGGTTCCCGGAGTCTTGTTAGCCCAGTGCTATAGCTCGGATTCGCACGCTGCTGACCGACATGCTTGATGATGATTCACGTATGCCTGTCCCCGTAAGTTAGTGCCACTTTGGGTTCACGACTAGTCATGTCGGCCCGGGTTCTCTGTCATATGGATGCTAGCGACATTATCATATACGTGAGCCAAAAGGCGCAAACGGTCCCGGGCCATGGTAAGGCGACACCCGTGGGAATACCGTGCGTGAGGCCGCAAAGTGATATGAGGTGTTACAGGCTAGATTGGTGTGACTTAGAATCGGGGTCCTGACAGCGTTGGTATCAGAGCCTGACTGCCTGTAGGATTACCAAGCCAAACTGGTCAAAGTTGAGTCTAGAAATGCTTTAGTTATATAAGGGAATTGATTGTGGAAGGGAACGTAAGGCTCTTTTTACTCCTTTACCTTATGCCATTACGATCTGAGTCACCCTCTTCTCTTCTACGGGGATTAAGAACTAGGCTTCTCATCTTTCTATCAGGATCACGTGTTACTAATTTGTAGACTTGTAGGATTGTTGGATTTAAGCCCCAGTTCAGTTTCTACTACTTCCGTGTGTTCATAGTTGGTCTCAGAACCTTGATATTGTGCTTCTAAGTGGTTATGCCACCATTTTTGCAGGATGTCTCAAATCCTTTGATCATTTACAGCCGTTATGCTGTCCGAGTCATCCCAGGCTTCTGAATAATCTGACGCATTTGCAAATCCCTTCTTTCTGTTCTCGATGTTCCTTTGGGCCAGATTAACCACACTAATCGTTGAGTTGAGGTACTCTGCTGCCTTGACATATATGTTGGAGTTATTATTATGACCCTAGGTGTCTTAGAGGACCACTTAGTAATCTAGCAATGCTTGCATCCCTAGTGTGATGATTCTGGCCATTATTCTCGAAAGCATCCCGTGATGCCATTTAGTTAGTAGGCATTCTATTTCTGGGTTCTTGAGCCCAAGATTCACTCCACTTACCTCCTGTTGATAGTGTTTGCTCGTTCCTTTAGGATATTAGTAACCTTGCGACAGTCCTCGAGGTCCGTGGTATTTCCTTCTTCCAAATACCATGAACCATTATGGCAGAAGTTCTTTTAACCAAAAGATCACAACTAGAGTGCTCTTGAGGAGTACTCCATTCATATTGTGACTCTGCCAGTCCTTCCTCCTCTGCATGGGTTATCCGGAAGAAATATGTTGAATTTGTTCGACATACTAATCCATGCATCCACAACTCAGAAAAACATATGTTCCTTTGAGTTGTCCCTCTTTAGTTATTTTCTGGCCCTCGTCTATCAATTGATAGTCAGGAGTAATTGTGCATTTGTGTTATCGATGCCTATTATTCTTGTGGTCTGTCAAGCCATTCTATTCCGGAATGACTAGGAGAAACAAACTCCAGTACCTCGTCCATCTCTGGGATTGGGTCAAAGTAGTTGTATTCCGCAGATCAAATGCCTAACCAGCTTTTGTTCTGTTCTACCTCGGAGTATTACCCCCTTTATGTCAGAATTGTCATGAGAATTGCACCATCTCTCACGAATTCTTAACGCAGTGATACTTCTCGCCATCATTGCTCATTCCTCGGTTCCGTGTTGTCACAACCGGAATGCCGACAGGTGAACTATGATGTGTGAAATCTATACTCCTAGCAACTCCGTTGCTTGGTAGTTAAAGGACAATAATTTCATCCTTAGCGTGTTGGTTACTGAATCACATCCTAAGGTTGATCGTGCTACCCAGTCCTTATTCCTGGTGCACTTTTCGATCAATGAGTTAGGATAGTGTCAGTCCTTGCTTATTCGGTCATATCGTCTTGCTCTGACAAGCAAGATTGTTCTCGAGCTTAGCAACATATCGGTGGTACGTGATTTTCCGAATATCTTCTCGGAAGTATCACCAGGTTGTCACCTGACCGCTATGTTGAATTCGTGATCAAGTTGGTTTCCTGTAAACCACCCCTTCTCCAAGAATCCGTGTTGGATACCCCTGAGCTAGTTGGTCAAGCTAAACAACAACTTGGAGAGTTGGAAGATAAAAGCTTGCCAGCTTAGTTCATTTCAAGGGATATATTTGCGTGTGTTGAAGATAGATGATATCTTCATCGATTGGTCCCTGTGATCAGTTGTTGGACCTATTGTCGTATCAAGACTTTGATTTGAGTACGGGCTATCATCAAATCAAATCAGAACCAACGATGTTCATAATGTTGTCTTACTCGTAGTTGATCCCTCGAGCATACACCATTATATCTTTTGGGTCTGACCAATGCTATCACTTGTTCACATAATTATGGAATTCCATCTCCATGGAAACCTGGATGAATTGTTGTTGAGCCCATCAGCAACACTGCTACCTTCTCCATGACTCGTGTTGAACATCCAGCTAGTATTGGAAACTTTATAAGCATTATCTTCGTGTTCTGTTCATGAAGCATATGTTTGGATGAAAGTAGTGACTTCCTCTAATTCACGTGCATCTGATGCAAGTTGCCGTCGTGGATTTGAGAAAGTCAATGTTGCTTCTTTTGGAATCATCCCAAAATCGGTCATGCATACGTGCGAAGTATTCTGTGGTTCGGAGACTTGCAACCTTCGTTCTATATGTGTTCCTAGCACACCAAGCCACTGACTGATTTGTTCCAGGAGAAGGAGTTCCTTTTAAGAGCTAACCCGGGCTTAATCGAGAACTTCATTATCTGCGATGATGGTTCCGCTCCTGAACTCGGTAGTGTTTTATTATAAGACTACCATGTGATCATCCTTGTCTGGGACACCGTGCTCACATGTATGTAGCAGAACCAGCTCATGTTTTGGAGCTTGCTATCGTAGTTCATCCCCTGAGAATCTCGCAACATCATCTCGTCGATTTGTGTTGCAAACTTTCATTTTTCCTTCTAGACTTGATGAGTCTGGAATATCCTGACACCAACCAGATCTGAATCTTGGGCAGATATGATGGTTGGAACATTTTCCAAGAATTATAATATTGGTCTCTCGATAACCGGTAAAGTGGATGTCGTGGCCAACACACCCAGCCGGAAGACCTGTTATGGTAGTATCTTGATTGAGTAAGTTGGCCACCTCCCCATAAGGATTTCTTAGGATTTATTCCACTAGTTATTCCTTATGGATTCCTGCGCTCCCGAAGTCCGACCTACTACTTGATGTTCAAGATACCAAACCACATCTAATGGGTTACGCTAGAACATCAAGGAGAACATCAGAAGCGGAGTGCTAAATGTCTCTCGGTCGATCATCCAGATTTTGCTCCCTTGGCTTCGCTAAGGTGAAATCTGAAAAAGTGTTGTCCTCCTTTGCACCTGTATCCTCCATCACCGTTCATCATGGTAGTATGATGTGTTGCCAGGATCCTCGGCACGGCTGTTGGTAAAACCTTGATGAATATGGAAATGCTCAAGTTCTGGAGAGCATACTCAGACACTAGGTTATATCCCCGGTATCAACGGGAATGTGCCTTCCGTTTGCCGAGTTGCTCCATAACCATAGTTTCCTTTCCGATCTGAGTATGCCATTTCTCTGAACTCCTTCAAATGATCGTTTGCAATTTTCCTTGGGCCGGTTTAGAGAGTTTCAATGATCTTTGTATCATTTTGCCGCTTAAGGGAATAACTCTACGAGTCACCTTCCCCAAGGTGCCTCGTTATGGAATCATGGCAATTTTTCCTCGCTACTTTGAAACCCTCGTCAAATTGTTTTTTCCGTCCCTCCTGGTGCATGTTTTGCCTCTCAGCTCGAGAGATGTTTCAATGCCTCCCTCCATGAGTTGATCCTGAGTTGTTCGATATTCGAGAAGATCGATCCTTCTAGAGTTTTCCCTTTCCTCTTGTTGTCTTGTCGGTTGGAGTTCTCAGAGCAAGACATCGAGACAAAGATGGTGATCGAATCAACGTTCTTATGAAGTGCAACTTGGATCGTGAAGATCATGTTAGCTCGTACCCCCTCTGTCTTCTTACCTCACGTCTTGAATCTCGGGACGAGATTCTTATTTAGTGGGGGTGAGCTGTCACAGCCCCAGATCAGCCCTTGCTTGATTTTTCTTGCCTCCATGCATCATGTTTAAATTCTAATGAAATTTGAATTGAGGAATTTTCAAAGCCTCAGAAACCTTTTAAAAATGATCAACATTAAAATCTTCTCAAAGAAGCCTAAGAAAATGTTCCTGTTAAACCTTGAAAAATATTGGCAAGAATAAAATTCAAACAAATATTTTTGGAAGGTTTAACATATTTATTTTGGGCCTTTGAATTAATCCAATAAATATTGGAATTGGATCTATATTTGTTATATAATAAATATATGGTCAATAATTCTGGAAATTGTTGTGTAGCTTTGGATAAGTCCATTTGGTTTACACAATTATTTTCATGAATTTTGAAAATGGTTTGGTCTTTGAACTGAATCAAAACATAATAGCGAAAATAGAAAACAGAACAAATTATTAACAGAGAGAGGGAGATAGGCCTCAGGCCCACTTACCTGGCGCCCCACCTCGGCCCAATTGTTGTGAAGCCCAGCCCACGCAGTCATCTGCCAGTCGTCGTCCTCCTCTTGACAGAAGGACGCGAGGGCGTGTGCCCACCGCGTGCCGGCACGCGCCGGCCACCTCCTGCTTACCTGCTCACTGCTGGAGGCACCCGAGGGCGCCACGCACTCCCGTCAACCCCTCTGGCCCTCTCTCACTCTCCCCGTGCTCCTCCTCCCCTCTGTCTCTCTCCCACGCGCACGGCCGAACGCCACCGTCGCCGCCGCTCGTCGTTGTCGTGTCCACCGCCTCCCCCTTGCTTCCCCGACCAGTCCAGGAGCTCCGCCACATCGTCCCCGACCTCTCCGCCAAGTCAAGCAAGCCGGGACGCACCACAGCACCGTCCTGTCGCCGTCTTCAACCTCGGACCGCCGGAGATCCCTCTCGCCGCCCCGCTCACTCCGGTGCTTCCCCGAGCACGCCGAGGCCACCTCTGCACTCGCCGTGAGCTCCTCTACCGATTCCCCCTTCTCCCATGCCCATTAGCTCATCGTAGCCTTCGTTTCCGTCGAGACCGAGACCTCACCGGTGCCGGACTTGACGCCGTCGTCGTTTTGGTTCGCCTCCGTTTAAACCGAGCACGTAGCCGTGCTCAGTGCACCCCCAGGAGGCCATAGCACCCCTCCGCACCCCGTGTCATGCTCCCTAACGCCGCCCCTGTGCTAACCCGAACTCCGGCCGCCGCCTTGGAGCTCGCCATCATCGGCTCCGGCCACCATAGGCCCGGCTGCCACCACCACTCGACGTGCGCCTGCAAGAGCTCTCCAATGAGCCCAAGAACGGCCTCGTCCGTGCCCTGTGGGCGTTTTCCGAGCCGCGCCGCCGTCTCGGG
Organism: Aegilops tauschii subsp. strangulata; assembly: GCF_002575655.3. NCBI lineage: Eukaryota > Viridiplantae > Streptophyta > Magnoliopsida > Poales > Poaceae > Aegilops > Aegilops tauschii. The sequence continues at coordinate 424,335,635 of NC_053036.3, read as the reverse complement.
CCTAGCCGGCATTGAGTCGCCGGCGGGTTTGACCTCGTTTGACCCGGTTTGACCCCAGTTTGACTCCCCCTGAGTCACTGACGTGTGGGCCCATGCTCTTAACTAAACTAGATTTGTCGTGGAATTGTCACGGCAGATGTCCTCAAACTAGGACTTAGTCGTGGAGCCATCGCCGCTAGGAAGTTTGAAGGGGTTAAACAGGACAAGGAACACGAAGGTTTATACTGGTTCGGCCCCTTACGGTGAAGGTAAAAGCCTACGTCCAGTTGAGGTGGTATTGATTAGGGTTTCGATGACCAGGGAGCTTAATTGCTATGCCCGGCTCTCGACGAGATCTTTCTTACCCCTAAACCGCTGCCGGGTCGTCCCTTTATATAGAGAGGTTGACGCCCAGCAGCTTCTGAGAGTCCCGGCCGGCTCATAAGAGTGTCCGGCTCGGACTCTCAACTATTCTTGCCTTACACTACAAGTTCTACCATAATGACGGTTGTAACTACGGGCCTTAAGCCATCTCCGGGTCTTAAGCCCATCTTTGGCCCACCGTCTTCAAGCTTGGCGCCGGGCTTCAGGTGATGATCCTTATGTGTAACCCGGCCCCGCCGGGCGGGTGACTCTAAGGGTTATATCCTCAACATTACGCCCCAGATTGATTTGAGCCGGCTCATGTCAATCTTCAACTCTTTCGACAGAAAAGCTCCGGCTTACAATTGTGTGAAGGCCATAACCCGGCGTGACGTCATCCTCTGGATTCCGGGTAATCCGCCGTGACGTCATCTTCCATTAAGTCCATTTTTTACTCCACCATATCCGCAACGGATCTTATCTTTACTGCCATCCCAAAAATCGAGGCGCCTCTCGGGCGAGATAATCACGCCGTGACCTCCTCGTTTCTCGCGCCCACTTATGAGTCTGGCCTTATAAATAACCCGACCCTCGGGTGCTTTCCATTCTCCCCCTTCTGTCGTCTCCCTCCTCTCGCTACTCCTGTGCTGCTCGAGCTCCGCCGCCGCCGCCGCCGCCGCAACAGAGCTCCGCGTCCTCGTCGACCTTGGCCGCTGCATCACCCTGAACCGTCCAGAGAACCGCGGCGAACCCTCACAGCACATCTGCATCTGTAAGTTCCTTCCTCTCCGTTCCTCAGATCTGCATTAAGATTTTCGAGTTCACCGGTGTTCTTCGCTGTTCGTCATGAACTCTTCATAGATTTCACCACCACCGCCCTTTCTTGATCTTTAAGATAGTATAAAACCAACGCGGTAGCTGTTTGGCACCCATTTCAAATGCAAATAGATCTCTTTTCACTGCATAAAGGCTCCGTTCGAACCCAAGAACTTCTTTTGCGTCTGTTTTAGGTCTAGAAACTTTCCTTTTTAGCCGACCGTTTTGATCCAAATTAGTTACTGCGATGTGTGAAAACTGTTTTCACCACACTTAGTAAAAAACTGCACCTGCTGAGTCATGGCGGTTTACATTTCCGGCTTAAAGAAGCCATGCACTATAAAACCTTCCGGCTCAAAAGAAGCCACGTGTCGTAAAATTTTCCGGCTCATTTACAACAAGGCTGTAGACGATTGAATTACTCTCAATACCTCCAGCGGCTTAGATAACCCGATGCACTTAGATATATGTCATTAGGCCCCTCCATAAGCCGCCACTTTAAACATTGAACTGTAAATTTCCTCCGTCTTATAATTAAACCGGACATTTCCTTTTATCATAGGCTTCCGACTTTCACCATGCCTCCCAAAGCTCCCAAAGCACCCATCACATGCAATTGGATGAGGTCCAACGTCACCGACGAGACCTTAGCAGATTTCGTGAAGTCGGGTTACCTGCCCAAGAAGGACGTCATGTCCTACCGTGCCCCCGACCCATCAGAAGAGAGACCACAGCCAAGGGACGGGGAGGTGGTAATTTTTGCTGATCACATGAGCCGGGGCTTCGCACCGCCGGCTCAAAGTTCTTTAGAGATGTGCTGAATTTCTTTGATCTGCGGCCACAAGACATAGGACCCAACTCAATGTCGAATATATGCAATTTCCAAGTATTCTGCGAGGTCTACCTTGGAGAAGAGCCCAGTCTGCTGCTCTTCAGAGAACTCTTTTATCTGAACCGCCAGAATGAGTGCGCCAACGGGCCGAGCTTGGAACTTGGTGGAATCTCCATTCAGCGATGGAGAGACTGCCTTTTTCCTTACGCCGAGCCGCCAAGCCACCCAAAGGACTGGAACCAAACGTGGTTCTACTGCCAAGACACGTCGCCGGCTGACGAGAGCCCGCTGCCCGGCTTTCGTCCTTCGCGTCTGGAACCAACTCACCCTCTGTCAGACAAGTTATCTTAGGCGGAGCGCCAACCTCTGATCCCCACCATCAACAAAATCAAGGCTCTCCTGGGAAATGGCCTTAATGGCATTGATCTAGTCCGAGTCTGGATCTCGTGGTGGGTGATCCCTTTAAGCCGCCGCCCCGGCTTAATGTGTGAGTACACAGGCCGGAAAGATGACCCCCTGAGACACAGCCGCAACGATCTACCTGAAGACGTTGCTGAAGACATGACCAAGGCTCTCTTGAACGAGAGCTTGGCAGACTGCGGGAGGACCGGCTTAAGCCCCTTCTGCAGGACCAACCCGGCCCCAGCGGTAAGCTGCTGATCTGAACATCTTATTTTCTTCTGTAGATAGCTTTCATCTGAACCTTAAGAAATTGTCATTGTATTTTTCAGGCTGATGACAAATTCTGGAAGGTCAAATATGACCATGAGGTGGCCAAGAAGGCCAGGAAGGCTAAGAAAGCCGCCAAGAGAGCCGCTCCCCGCAAGAAGGGAAGCAAGCCCACTGCCTCAGAGCTGCTTCAACTGAGTGACAGCTCCGAGTCAGAGGTAACCCCTGAACCTGTGAGCTCTTGTTGCATTTTTTGTTTATTTCTGTCCACCTTTATCAATACTGTTCATCAACAGGATGACACCGGAGCAAGTAACCCGGTGGTTGAAGAGGTAATGACACTTTCCTCCGACTCGGAGCCCTTGCCAAGGCTGAAAGTCCGAAGGGTAACCCGGAAAGTAAGATTTTCACATCCTTTAGCTTATCAAGATCCTCAATTTCTTTTGAAGCAACAGATTCATGAGAGCCGGCGGCACACCCGGTCCAACAAGGATGCTGACCTCTCCTCCGGCTTACCTGAGGCATCAAGGAAGCGCCGGACCGAGGTTATCTCCAACTTATACCCTTTTCATCCTCTGGCGGGTGTTATACGTCAACCTCTCAATTCTTCTGATTCAAATTATCAGGAAACATCTCCTTCCTCTGGTGACTCGATGCAGTCGAATTTGCCGGCTTTCAAGACCGTACCCGGGTAATGATGATCATCCCTTGCTGTGCTTTATCTTTACTCATACTTTTGTACTAACCTCTTGTCCTTTCAGTGCTCAAGCAAAGCTCAGTAAAAGAGCAAAGAAGAATAAGCCGGCGGAGGAGTCGGTCGTGACGGAACCGGAAGTTTCCGCTCAAGAGCCGCCAGCCGCCTCTGCTCCTGAAGCCACCGCTCCCACCGACGAGCCAGCCATGGAGACTTCCACCAACCCGGATATCTCCAGCCCGGCTCAGCCAGCCGATGACCCGGACGGAGTTTGTTGAGCCGGGGAGACCCACTGTGCTGTCCAAGCACTCCACCAAGGAAGAGTTGCTAGAGCGCAGCCGGGCCAATCTGGACCTCACCAATTACACAAACTTGAGCGTCGGAGAGATCGTCTCCGGCTATGTGAGTCAGGTGCACAAGAGCCGGGATTTGGAGATCAACATGGTGAATCAGATACAGCAGAAGTCTGAGGTACCACTCTACTGCTTACTGCATAGTTATCTTTACCATACTAGCCCCCAAGTCGACGACTTATGATTGAATATGTTGTAGACTTAAGTTCCGGCTTACTTCCATGAACCGGTAATTTGTAGATAGAAACGTTTGACATGCATTAGCCCCCAAGTGCCAAGTTTCTTTGCTTGGAAAGCGCTTGGGACTTTAAATTTGCATAGTAACTGTTCATATTATAACCCGGAAATTGTGCAGACTGCTTGCAAGAAGCTTGAGGCTGACATCTCTGATCTGAAGACCCGCCTGAAGACGCAGGAAACCGAGACCCGGAAGGCCAACGCCAAATTTGTGTCCAGTATTGCCGCTCAAGAGAAGCTGAAGAAGAACTTTGAAGCTGAACGGAAAACTTGGGCCGAAGAGAAGGCTGTCCTGGTGAGCCGGGCCGAACAGGCGGAGAAGGCTCTGACGGAGAAAACCGCCGAACTCTCCGGCTTAAAGCGCCACGTGTCACAGATGGTTGCCGCAATCTTCGGTAAGTCATTCCACCGGCTCTCGTCCAGTTTATAATCTTTATGTCTCATAACCCATCATTGCCAGCGGCTTATCTTACTCTGTTTAACAGGTCCCAGAAGCGCCAACCTCAACCAAAGTGTGCTGACCAAATTGAAGGTCGTGTACACCCTGGTGGAGCAACTCTACACCGGGTCACAGCGCGCCTTGGCCGTGGTGGCCCTATCCAATGAGGTGCCGACTCACCTGGCGGAAGTTCTTCGCCGGCTTGCCGTTCTTCCTCAGCGTGTCCAAGAACTGCGACGGGCCTCCGCAAGAGCCGGAGCCATAGCTGCTCTGAGCCGGGCCAAGGCGTTCCTTCCAGAATTAGACCCGGCGGACATTGCCCTTGGCTATCCCAGCTTGAAGGAAGATGGCACCCCCTTCGACCAAAAGGACTTTGCAGCCTGCGTGAAGATCGTGCGCCCGGTGGCCACCCTGATTGGAAATGACACGGATCTGACCAAGTACCAGCCGGGTTACGATGCCGAGAATCAGAGGATCCCCACTCCGCGTTATGAAGCCATCAGCTTAGTCCCGTCGACTCGTAAGCACACCTTTGCCCCGGAAATTGACCCGGCCGGGTTAATTGACGAGGAAGCTCAATTTGAAGCTCTGAGCGGCATTGACTGGAAATCGTCAACTTTCCAGGTCTTGGGAACAGCCGGAGGAGCGGAGAGGGATGAGCCGGAAGCTTCAACCCAGCAAGCATCTTAACTCTATAGGCGGCTTATTCAAACAATGCTTCACCCTTTTGGGCTCGATGAATCTTGTAATAGAATAGGCCCATTTTAACTTTGTCGTGCCATTGTGCACATGCTGAATACTTAATTCCATGGAAGTTGTTTCCTTATATTCCTCCGGGTCATAAATGATCATTCATGTTCCTTAAGCTCAAACAGTTGTCTTTAACTATCCTGCATAGAAAGACAAATCACAAGTCTCTAGGCGGCTTACCGCACTGAGAATCATAGTCTTATACATATAACCCGGAATATGAATCACAAAAGACTGGTCCTCAATTATGTCCTTGATATAATCGTAACAACACACTTACCGGCCTTTAAGCACACTTCCGGTTTATATAACCCGGGTAATTAGGCTGGTACCTCAATCCTGGTTTACCAGTCTTAACAACGCCGATTGTGTTCGACTAGTACTGTGAATCAAAGTTAAGCCGGCAAAGTGAGACCCGCCGTGCACACTATGGAAACAATCAGAAGAACTCGTTATAAATCAGAAAAACTTAGGGGCTTCCGGTTCGAATACGACCAGAGACCCGTCCCAAAGGGGTTATGCTAAGATTCGAATGCGATCATATAGCCCCCAGTGGGTGTGGCGATGCCAATCAAGAGGGTACCGACAGCTATGTTCTCTTTGGTTCGAATACGACCCATGTTTGAACAGGAAGCCCCCAAATGACCTTAAGAGTTGTTTAACGACGCTGATTCGAATACGATCCACGTCGGTTCCCGAAGGGGGTTGAACTATGATTCAAATATGATCAAAGAAAACTCCCCAATGAGCTCGGCACTTTGCCAATCAAATGGGTATCAACAGCTATGTTCTCTTTGGTTCGAATACGACCTATGTTTGAACAGGAAGCCCCCAAATGACCTTATCGCGTACGGCTAGATTCGAATACGATCATAAGTCGGATCCTCCTTCAAGTTATCATGTGATCTTGCAATGGAAACAACACGTCCACCTTTGGAGGAGAAAAAAGGACAGAGGTCCTGCTTTATTGCTTATCATAATATATACATGGCTATAGAAATATATACATTATGAGAGTCGGTGGCTCAAGTGTAGTAGGGTCGAAGCTGAGCTATGTTCCACGGCCGACGGGTCTCCTCCTCCGACTTGCGTGAATCTTTGTGCTCCCGAATGTCAATGAGGTAATATGACCCGTTATGCAAGTTCTTGCTGACCACAAAGGGTCCTTCCCAAGGCGGGGATAACTTGTGCGCATCTGTTTGATCTTGGATGAGCCGGAGCACTAGATCACCTTCCTGGAAGACCCGGGACTTAACCCGGCAACTGTGATAACGACGCAGGTCTTGTTGGTAAATCGCGGATCGAGCCGCTGCCATATCACGCTGCTCGTCCAATAAGTCAAGAGCATCTTGGCGCGCCTGTTCATTATCCGCCTCAACATAAGCCGCCACTCGAGGCGAGTCATGACGGATGTCACTGGGGAGGACTGCTTCCGCTCCATAAACCATGAAGAAAGGCGTGTAACCCGTAGACCTGTTAGGTGTAGTATTGATGCTCCATAACACGGAGGGCAACTCCTCCACCCAACAACCCGGCGTTCGTTGCAAAGGGACCAAAAGCCGGGGCTTGATGCCCTTCAGAATCTCCTGATTAGCTCTCTCAGCTTGACCATTGGATTGAGGATGAGCCACTGATGAAACATCAAGTCGAATATGCTCTCGTTGACAAAACTCCTCCATGGCGCCTTTGGATAGATTGGTACCATTGTCAGTTATAATGCTGTGCGGAAAGCCAAAGCGAAAGATCACCTTTTTCATAAACTGAACCGCCGTGGCTGCGTCACACTTGCTAACTGGCTCTGCTTCAACCCACTTTGTAAATTTGTCAACTGCCACCAAGAGGTGGGTCTTCTTATCCTTGGACCTTTTAAAAGGCCCAACCATATCAAGCCCCCAGACCGCAAAGAGCCAAGTAATTGGGATCATCCTCAGCTCCTGAGCCGGCACATGAGCCCGTCGCGAGAACCTTTGGCAACCATCACATTTACTGACCAAGTCCTCCGCATCAGCATGAGCCGTCAGCCAATAAAAACCATGACGAAAAGCCTTGGCCACAAGGGATTTTGAGCCAGCATGATGGCCACAATCCCCTTCATGAATCTCACGCAAGATCTCTTGACCTTCCTCAGGGGAGACACAACGCTGGAACGCTCCCGTAACACTGCGGCGATGCAGCTCACCATTGATAACAACCATTGACTTAGACCGCCGGGTTATTTGTCTGGCCAAAGTTTCATCCTCAGGCAAATCTCCCCGGGTCATGTAAGCCAGATAGGGCACTGTCCAATCCGGGATGATGTGGAGAGCCGCCACCAGTCGTGCCTCCGGGTCAGGGACAGCCAAGTCTTCCTCTGTAGGCAACTTAACAGAAGGTTTATGCAGGACGTCCAGGAAAATATTAGGCGGCACCGGTTTTCGCTGAGAGCCCAGCCGGCTTAGAGCATCAGCCGCCTCGTTCTTCCTGCGATCGATGTGCTCTACTTGGTAACCCTGAAAGTGCCCAGCAATGGCATCAACTTCACGGCGATAAGCCGCCATGAGAGGGTCCTTGGAGTCCCACTTTCCTGATACTTGTTGAGCCACCAAGTCTGAGTCGCCGAAGCACCTTACCCGGCTCAAGCTCATCTCCTTAGCCATCCGAAGACCGTGGAGCAAGGCCTCGTACTCAGCCGCATTGTTAGTGCAAGGAAACATCAACTGTAGCACATAATGGAACTTGTCACCCTTAGGGGAAGCCAACACGACTCCAGCCCCCGAGCCCTCCAATTGCCTGGACCCATCGAAGTGAATAGTCCAATATGTGTTATCCGGCTTTTGCTCGGGCACTTGTAACTCTGTCCAATCGTTGATGAAATCCACCAAGGCTTGAGATTTAACAGCAGTGCGTGGTACGTATTTCAGACCATGAGGTCCGAGTTCTATAGCCCACTTAGCCACTCTCCCTGTGATCTCTCTGTTTTGAATGATATCTCCAAGGGGGGCAGAACTGACCACAGTGATGGGGTGACCCTGGAAATAATGCTTAAGCTTCCGGCTTGCCATGAACACACCATAAACAAGCTTCTGCCAATGTGGATACCTCTGTTTGGACTCGATGAGCACTTCGCTGACATAGTAAACCGGCCGCTGAACCGGATGCTCCTTACCCTCTTCCTTGCGCTCCACCACCACAGCCACACTGACGGCTCGTGTGTTAGCAGCCACATACAGCAATAAAGGCTCCTTGTCAACCGGAGCAGCAAGGACTGGGGGCTCTGCCAGCTGCCTCTTCAAATCCTCAAAAGCAGTATTAGCTGCATCGTTCCAGACAAAGTCATCAGTTTTCTTCATCAACTGATATAATGGCATGGCCTTCTCACCCAAACGGCTTATAAACCGGCTTAAAGCAGCGACACGACCCGCCAAGCGCTGGACATCGTTTATACACGCCGGCTTAGCCAGGGAGGTGGTGGCCTTGATCTTCTCCGGGTTAGCTTCAATGCCTCTGTTAGAAACCAAAAAAACCCAAGAGCTTGCCCGCAGGAACACCAAAAACGCACTTGGCCGGGTTAAGCATCATCTTGTAGACTCGGAGATTATCAAAGGTTTCCCTCAGATCATCTATCAAGGTTTCCCCCTTCCTGGATTTAACCACAATATCATCCACATAAGCATGAACATTGCGCCCAATCTGGTTATGAAGACAGTTCTGCACGCAACGCTGATAAGTCGCCTGCGCACTCTTGAGTCCAAAGGGCATAGACACATAGCAGAAGGCCCAAAAGGGAGTGATGAACGCCGTCTTCTCCTGGTCCTTAACTGCCATTTTAATCTGATGATATCCAGAATAAGCATCCAAGAAACTTAAGCGCTCACAACCCGCCGTAGCATCAATGATTTGATCAATACGGGGAAGGGCAAAAGGATCAACCGGACACGCCTTGTTTAAGTCCGTGTAGTCCACACACATCCGCCAGGTGCCGTTCTTCTTGAGCACGAGCACCGGGTTAGCTAACCACTCTGGGTGAAAGACTTCAATAATAAACCCGGCCGCCAAGAGCCGGGCCACCTCTTCACCAATAGCTTTCCGCCTCTCTTCATTAAACCGCCGAAGGAATTGCCTGACCGACTTAAATTTCGGATCAACATTGAGAGTGTGCTCAGCGAGTTCTCTAGGTACACCTGGCATGTCAGAAGGTTTCCATGCAAAAATGTCCCTATTCTCACAGATGAACTCGATGAGCGCGCTTTCCTATTTTGGATCCAGATTAGCACTGATGCTAAACTGCTGAGATGAATCACCTGGAATGAAATCAACAAGTTTAGTCTCATCAGCCGACTTAAATTTCATTGCCGGCTCATGCTCCGTAGTCGGCTTTTTCAGAGAGGTCATATCTGTTGGGTCAACATTGTCCTTGTAAAATTTTAACTCCTCTGTTGCACAAACAGATTCTGCATAAGCGGCATCGCCTTCCTCACACTCCAAGGCCACCTTCCGGCTGCCATGAACCGTAATGGTCCCATTGAGACCCGGCATCTTGAGCTGTAAATACACGTAACACGGCCGTGCCATGAACTTGGCGTAAGCCGGTCGCCCGAATATGGCATGATACGGGCTTCTTATCTTGACCACCTCAAAGGTCAATTTTTCCACCATGTAGTTGTGCTCGTCTCCAAAGGCCACTTCCAACTCGATCTTGCCGACTCGATAAGCTGACTTACCAGGTACCACACCATGGAAAATAGTGTTTGACTGGCTGAGGTTCTTATCAATCAACCCCATACGACGGAAAGTCTCATAATAGAGGATGTTGATGCTGCTGCCTCCATCCATGAGCACCTTAGTGAACTTATACCCTCCCACTTGAGGAGCCACCACCAAGGCCAAATGACCCGGATTATCCACCCGGGGAGGGTGATCCTCCCTACTCCACACGATAGGCTGCTCAGACCATCTTAAATAGCGTGGAACCGCCGGATCAACAGCATTCACAGCCCTCTTATGAAGCTTCTGATCTCGCTTACACAGACTGGTGGTAAATACATGATATTGTCCACCTCTGAGTTGCTTTGGATTGGTCTGATAACCCCCCTGCTGCTGCTGATGACCCTGGCCAGACTGCTGATTAAAGCCCCCTTGACCGTTCTGAGGATTAGAATTTGAGCCGCCACCCGGGCCATGAAAGCCGCCGGCGCCTGAGCCACCGCCCGGGCCATTGTTGCCGTTAAAGGCGTTGGAATTCTTAAAGGCCTTCATGATTGCACAATCCTTCCATAGATGGGTAGCTGGCTTCTCTCTAGAGCCATGCCTTGGACAGGGCTCATTCAACAGCTGCTCCAGCGTCGGGCCTGACCCGCCGGTTCGGGGAGGGGGCCTCCCCTTGCGTCTCTGGCTAACACCCTGTGAGTTGGCGTTGGCCACAAACTCTAGGCTGCCGTCGGCCTTACGCTTGCCACCACCTTGGTTCCCCGGGTTATGCTGAGGACCCTTGCCATTGCCGTTCTTCTTTCCCTTCCCTGTCCTTTCATCGTCTGAAGCGGGGTCCTTGGTACTATCAGAATCGGCGTACTTGACGAGAGCCGCCATCAGCGTACCCATATCATTGCAGTCGCACTTAAGCCGCCCGAGTTTCATCTTCAGGGGCAGAAAACGATAATTTTGCTCCAACATTAAGACTGCAGAGCCGGCATCCATCTTATCCGATGAATGTATGATCTCTTTGACCCGGCGAACCCAATGTGTCGTAGACTCACCCTCCTGCTGTTTACAGTTAGTCAAATCCACTATTGACATAGACTGCCTACAGGTGTCTTTGAAGTTTTGTATGAACCGGGCCTTTAGCTCAGCCCAAGACCCGATGGAATTCGGCGGTAGCGCTTTCAACCAAGTGCGGGCAGTCCCATCTAGCATCATGGTGAAGTACTTGGCCATCGCCGCTTCACTGACCTCCAGCAGTTCCATGGCCATCTCATAACTTTTGATCCAGGCTCCGGGTTGTAAGTCAGCCGTGTAATTAGGCACCTTCCTAGGGCCTTTGAAGTCCTTGGGTAGACGTTCATTGCGGAGAGCTGGCACTAAACAAGGGACACCTCCAGTCCTCGTAGGGATACCCACGTCGACGAAAGTCGTCGGATAAGCCGGGGGGGGTCTGGCAAGCCGTCAACTGAGGCACCTGCTCCGCCTCTTGCCGCGCTCTGTCTTGGTCTGCTGCGTGAAAGGCTCCGTTATGAGCCGGGCCATGGCCAGGGGGCGGGTCATGGCGTCGAACATTACTTGAGCCGGTCGCTGAGACCATGTGTCTGCTATAACTCGGGCTCCGGCCTGGATGAGGGGTCGAGTGGATCCTGTCCCGGCTGTAAGAGTACGCCTCTTGCTGTGCTAGCGCTGTCTGAAGGGGTTCCCTGACCCGGCGGGTTTCAATAGCCGTTGGAGAGTCGCTGTCAATTGGGAGGGCCGCCAGCCGTGCTGCTGCGGCGACCATGTTCTCCAGCGGGTTAGCATAATGACCCGGTGGTATTGGCACATACTGAGGCGGGGCAGGGCTCACCCGGGGAGGCCCCATCACTTGTGGCTGAACAGGGGTCCCAGACCCGGGCACTATGATCCCTGGCGGGTTACTAGACCCTGCACCTGGCGTGTTGAAGAGGTTTCAAGGATCGTAGACTGGAGGGAGTCGAGATTGGGCCTTTTGATGCCTCCTTCTCATGACCTCATTGGACGCGTTCTGATCCATCGTGAGCCGGAAGGACTGCGCCTGAATCAACTGAGTTTGGGCGTCGAGAGCCGCCCTCTCCGCAGCCATCCTGATCCCTTCCTCTGCCAGATCCTCCTTGGCTTTCACTAGATCTAACTTTAACTGCGCCACCTCCACGTCATGCTGAGCTTGATCCGCCGGGTCAACCGCGATGGTCAATAGGGCCGTCATCTTGTCCGTGAGATACATCAGCACCTGAGCCGGCGAGGGCACCGGGTTTCCCGCCCCAGCAGCAGGTCCCACTGATCAGCTTTAGCGCTAATTAATCTGGATTAGTTAGGTTAGTCACTGACAGGCAGGTCCCACTGGTCAGGTTTGACCTGGACCGTCTCCGTTGACCACTGACGTCACAGTGACGCAGTGCTGATGCAATAACTCATTTCTGGATTTATTTTTTATATAGGAAATTCCAAAAAATGTAGCAAACTTCTAAAAATCATAGAAAATAATCTATAACTCAGATTGAAAAGATTTATATATGAAAAATGATCAGAAAAATCCAATCTATCCATATGTACTGGTTTCATGCATGTCTAAACAACTTAACCTTGCTGTTTAGTTCAAAACATGATAAGGCACTATTTAAATTCATAATTTGAGTTTGGGATTGAACCTTTGCTTCAAAATGACCCAAACCCATCTGTTTGTAGTTGCATTAGCCAAAACACATTCACATTGCCATGTCTTAGCATGCATCATAATTGTTGCATTGCATTGATTGTGTTCTTCCTTGTTTGCCGGTGGTTGTCCCCTCTCGGTAGCCGTGATTCCGACGATGAGTTTGATGACACCGATGAAGAACTATAATATCTTCAGAAGTGCCAGGCAAGCAAACCCCCCTTGTCCATTCCGATACAAACCCACTCTCTCTCTCTTGCTCTCTTTTACTGCATTAGGACAACAACGATTCATCTGTTACTTGCTGCGGTAGTTGAACCCCTTATCCTCTGCATGACCTGTCATTGCCACAGTAAATAGATGAAACCCACTAGCATGAGTAGGAGTTGTTTGAGCCTTGATGTGCCTACTCATTCATGCTTGTTTGTCATGCCTGCTATTGCTTAGAGTTGTGTCAGGTCTGATTCATCGGGGATGAGTTGGAATAGTGATGAACATGTCCTACTGTGTGTGAGCTAAGTGTGTGAACACGATTTGGTAAAGGTAGCGGTGAGAGGCCATGTAGGAGTACATGGTGGGTTGTCTCATTGAAGCCGTCCTCAGGAACTGAGTTCTGTGTTTGTGATCCATGATACAGTTACTACCACGCATTGGGCCCGAAACCAATGGACCCTCTCGGCTTCTTAATCACCCTTGTCCTCCGTCCAGGAGTTGCAAGTAGTTTCTGGTGTTTGTAGTATGCTAGAGGCCGTGGGCAGCGCTGACCCGAGGGGTGGGCTGTGATGCGGTAGGCACGTGGCCGGGCATGTCGGGCGCCCGTTTGGTGTCTCGGAACCCTGTACACATCGTTCGGGGCCGTATGTGGAAACCTCGGCCGGACTCCCTGCGGATGGAACCTGAATAGGCGATAAACCTGGACTAGAGACTTGAGTGTTTCGGTAGGTTGTGGCCGACACCCTCGCTGGGCTTCCGCTTGAAGGTTGCCGAGTACATGCTGTGTAAACGGCGGTAAGTGGTGAGAGCGTGTGTGACGAAGTACACCCCTGCAGGGTTAATATGATCTATTCGAATAGCCGTGTCCACGGTAAAGGACTTCTGGGTTGCCTATAACAGTTCATAGACAAGTGAAAGTGGATACTCTAAAATGCGCAAGATAAGCGTGAGTGCTATGGATGGCGTTCTCGTAGGGAGACGGGAGCGGATCCATAGTGGAGTATTGATATGGTGAATATGTGGACTCGTGTGCGCCACCTCAAAAGAGTTACTTGCAGTCGTAGTTTGGGATAGCCACCGAGTCAAAGCTGGCTTGCTGCAGTTAAACTCCACCACCCCCTTTGTTGATACTGATGCATATGTAGCTAGTTCTGATGTAAGTCTTGATGGGTACATTTGTACTCACGTTTGCCTATTTTATGTTTTGCAGAGAGACGTCGGTCTCGCTAGTAGTTCTGTGTGGACTTCGACGTTTAGCTTGATACCTCAGCTACGATCTTGTGCCCTCGGCAGGATCTAGTAGATAGTCAGACTTCTCAGCCTTTTTCAGTTATAGTTGTCTGTACTCAGGCATGTTAAGCTTCCGCATGTGTTTGACTTGTATGCTCTGAATGTTGGGTCATGAGACCTATGTTTGTAATATCTCGCTCCTCGGAGCCTAATGAATAAATACTTGAGTCGTAGAGTTATGTTGTGATGCCATGTTGTATTTACACATATCGAGCATATTGTGTGTATGATTGAAATGCTTGGTATGTGTGGGATCCGACAACCTAGTTGTTTATCCTTGGTAGCCTCTCTTATGGGGAAATGTAGTCTTGTGCTTCCATGAGCCATAGTAGTCCGCTACAGCCCGGTTCACCAGAGTCCTGCTAGCCCAGCACTACTACTCCGGAACACTTGACTGGCCGGCATGTGATTCACTTTGTTCCTGTCTCTGTCCCTTCGGGGAAATGTCACGCGGTGACATCCGGAGTCCTGCCTAGTCTGCTACAGCCCGGGTTCCCGGAGTCCTGTTAGCCCAGTCCTACAGCCCGGATTCGCACGCTGCTGACCGACATGCTCGATGTTGATTCACGTATGCCTGTCCCCATAAGTTAGTGCCACTTTGGGTTCACGACTAGTCATGTCGGCCCAGGTTCTCTGTCATATGGATGCTAGCGACATTATCATATACGTGAGCCAAAAGGCGCAAACGGTCCCGGGCCATGGTAAGGCGACACCCGTGGGAATACCGTGCGTGAGGCCGCAAAGTGATATGAGGTGTTACAGGCTAGATCAGTGTGACTTAGAATCGGGGTCCTGACAACGTAGGCTTTTACCTTCATCGTAAGGGGCCGAACTAGTATAAAACTCTCTTGCGTCCCTTGTCCGCTTTAACCCCTTTAAGTTAACCCATAGCGATGGCTCCACGACTAAGTCCTTTCTCTAGGACATCTGCCATGACAAAACCACAACAGTTGGCGCCCACCGTGGGGCTATCGCATGATGGTTTCAAGTTCTTGGAGGGCAACTTCGAAGGACTCAAGGGTTACGCTGTGGGCCGAATGACCAAGAGTCGTCGCGGCAAGCTCTACA
The DNA here is from genome assembly GCF_002575655.3 of Aegilops tauschii subsp. strangulata. Taxonomy (NCBI): domain Eukaryota; kingdom Viridiplantae; phylum Streptophyta; class Magnoliopsida; order Poales; family Poaceae; genus Aegilops; species Aegilops tauschii. The sequence continues at coordinate 424,320,581 of NC_053036.3, read as the reverse complement.
TCGACGATGCAGGCTGGGGCCCCGAGGCCGGCTCAATCGAGTACGGGTACCGGGTCCCCTTTGGTGGCATACACGTTTTCATTGGCAAGATCGGCGGACGGGCCCTGAGGCGGACATCTGCACCGACCTCGTCGAAACGGCTCAGCGTGCGAGATCTGCCCGGGTCAAGCCTGTCATGAAGCGTGCCTTCGTGGGAGTTATCCATGGAGGGCAATCTGAGGATAGATCGGAATCTGGTGGTGAGACCGTCGTGTATTCCGGCGACGAGTCATCGACCGGAGAGACCGAGTCGTTATATCAGTTACAAGATGGCTGGATTGGGGGCTGTTCCGATGGCGACAGTATTCCGGACCCCTTTGATCTGCCAAACCGGGTTGCGATCTTCATGGCCGGTACGCAACCGGCGCTCCACTCTTCGACCGCAGCGGCGATGATTTCCGGATCGACAGCGGCCGGGGCAGGAGGCCCTGTGCGACCGCCAGCTCAGGTTCTATTGGATTTGTTTGACGCGTTGGCGACGCTGATGGCGGAGGTTAACCCGGCGGATCAGGATGCACACAATGCGGAAATCGCGAAAGTGAATGATCAGATCACCCAGGCCAAAGCCGCCTTAGCTGCTGAGGATACCAGGATGGCCGTGGAGCGGGTCGCCTTGGATGCACAACCTTACCGGATTATGCTGGATCAGAGTGCGTCGAACGAAGTCCTGAAGAGGAGGTACAGATCCCGCCTGCCGCCGGTTTAAGACGCTAGAAATCTCTTTAACACCCCAAGAGCAGGGACCAGTAATCCGCCGGTGGTAAACCGGGCGGAGGCACCTAGAGCAGGGGCGCCGGTTCGACCACGTTTGGTGGATCCGCCTCGTCAGAACAACATTGTAACACCGCATGTCCCCACGCCGCCGGGTCATTACTCTAACCTGATGGACAACATTGTCGCTGCCGCTTCACGGCTGGTGGCCATCCCGATCGAAGGCGATTCTCCGGCGGCGGTCGAGACGCGTCGGGTTAAGGAGCTTCTTCAGACAGCCTTGGTTCAACAGGAGGCTTATTCATATAGTCGCGATCGGATTCATTCCACTCCTCGTCCAAGCCAGAGTTACAGCAGGCGTATGGATGAACCGGTAGTGTCAAGCAATGCGCGGAACCGTGATCCGCCCCATGGCAATAACCCGGCGGGTGGTGCTGGTGATGATCAGGAGGTGGTGGACCGGACTCGGGCACGCAGAGAGGTCGAGTTAGCGGCGCGGCATGAAGCCCGTCAGCTTACTCCGGTTCGTCCAACCACATCGGTGGAACCAGGAGTTACCTCTAGTTCTTTGGGAGTGTCGCGTCTCGTCCCGGCGTTGCGCAATGTGCGCCTGCCCAAGGATTTCAAGGGCCCGTGCAAGGTGCCGAATTACACCGCCGAGTTATCCCCTGAAACATGGGTCGAAAGCTATGAGATGTCCATGGAGATGCTGGATGTGGATGATACGGCATGTGCGAAATACTTCACCATGATGCTAGAAGGGACGGCCCGCACTTGGCTAAAGAGCTTACTGGCTAATTCTATCAGGTCATGGGCCGAGTTGAGAGCCCGGTTTATTCAGAATTTCAAGGATACATGCAAGCAGCCCATGTCAATTGTGGACTTAGCTGCCTGTGTCCAAGAGGAAGGAGAGTCAACAACCCATTGGGTGCGCCGGGTTTCGGAGATTTTGCATTCATCGGACCACATCAACGCTGACACCGCAGTTTTAACATTGGAAGGCAATTGCCGGTTTGAACCCCTGAAGTTGAGGTTGGGACGGCTCAAACGTCATTGTAATGACATGGGAACCCTCATGGCTGCACTGGTGAAGTATGCCGACTCTGATAGTACCAAGGATCCTCAGTCTGACGATGATAAGACAGGGAAGGGAAAAAAGAGCGGCAACGCCAAGGGGCAGCACCACAACCCGGCGGGTCATGGAAACGGCGGCAAGCGTAAGGCGGACCACGGTTTAGACTTTGTGGCTAATACTAATACACATGACAAGGGCCAGAGGCGTAAGGGTAAACCGCCCCAGCGCGGTGGAGGGCCAAGTCCTAATCCGGACCGTTTGTCTTATCTGTTGAACCAGCCCTATCCAAAGCATGGGACGAAGGAGATCCCGTCCACGCACCTCTGGAAAGATTGTTACATCATGCAAGAGTTCAAAACTTCTTATTCTTTCCGGTATGATCATGGACCAGGGGGCGGTTCGGGCCCCGGGTCTCATGGGTCGGGTTATGATGGAGGAAATTCCGGTTCAGGCTTCCACGGTAATCAGGGTGGACATAACAATCAAAGTAATCAGGGTAACCAGGGTGGCTATAATCATCAGGGCAACCAGTAGCAGCACCAGTCGGGTTACCAGAGCAACCCGAAGCAGTTGAATAGCGGACAGTATCACGTCTTCACCACTAGCTTGGACAAGCGCGACCAGAAGCTTCATAAAAGGGCGGTGAATGCCGTTGAACCGGCGGTGCCCCGTTATTTGCGCTGGTCCGAGCAGCCAATTGTGTGGAGTAGAGAAGATCATCCACCCCGGGTTGACAATCCGGGTCATCTGGCTCTGGTGGTGGCACCTCAGGTGGGAGGTTATAAGTTCACTAAGGTACTCATGGATGGAGGGAGTAGTATCAATATCCTTTATTATGAAACTTTCCATCGCATGGGCTTAAGAGATAAAAATCTTAAACCGTCCAATACGGTGTTCCATGGTGTGGTGCCTGGTAAATCGGCATATGCTGTTGGTAAGATAGCTCTGGAGGTGGCTTTTGGAGATGAGCATGACTCAAGATCAGAAACTTTGACCTTTGAAGTGGTGAAAATCAAAAGCCCGTATCATGCCCTGTTTGGACGGCCAGCTTATGCTAAGTTTATGGCACGGCCTTGTTATGTCTATCTGCAGCTCAAGATGCCGGGTCACAAGGGAACTATAACCGTGCATGGAAGCCGCAAGATCGCTCTGGAGTGTGAAGAAGGTGATGCGGCTTATGCAGAGTCGGTTTGTGCAACAGAAGAGTTGAAGTTTTACAAAGACAATGTTGATCCGGCAGATATGACTTCATTAAAGAAACCAACTACAGAGCATGATCCGGCCCTAAAATTCAAATCGGCCGATGAGACTAAGCTTGTTGACTTCGTGCCCGGCGATTCGTCCAAGCAATTTAGCATCAACGCTAACTTGGATCCGAAATAGGAAAGGGCGCTCATCGAGTTCATCCGTGAGAATCGTGACATCTTTGCGTGGAAGCCTTCTGACATGCTAGGTGTACCGAGAGAACTCGCTGAGCACACTCTCAATATTGATCCAAAGTATAAACCGGTCAAGCAGTTTCTCTGCCGGTTCAATGAAGAAAGACGCAAGGCTAGTGGAGAAGAAGTAGCCAGACTCTTGGCAGCTGGATTTATCGTTGAAGTATTCCATCCTGAGTGGTTGGCTAATCCGGTGCTGGTCCTCAAGAAGAATGGCACTTGGCATATGTGTGTGGACTACAGAGATCTCAACAAAGCTTGCCCAGCAGATCCTTTTGCCCTTCGCCGTATTGATCAAATTATTGATGCTATGGCGGGTTGCGAGCGTTTAAGCTTTTTGGATGCATATTCTGGTTATCATCAGATCAAAATGGCAGTTAAGGACCAGGAGAAGACAGCCTTCATAACTCCCTTTGGAGCCTTCTGCTATGTGTCCATGCCCTTTGGGCTCAAGAGTGCCCAGGCGACTTATCAACAGTGTATGCAGAGTTGTCTTCATAAACAAATCGGCCACAATGTTCACGCCTATGTGGATGATATTGTGGTAAAATCAAGGAAGAAGGAGACATTGATTGATGACTTGAAGGAAACCTTTGATAACCTGCGGGTTTACAAAATGATGCTTAATCCGGCCAAGTGTGTCTTTGGTGTACCTGCAGGCAAGCTCTTGGGCTTTTTGGTGTCTAACAGGGGCATTGAAGCTAATCCGGAAAAGATCAAAGCCATCACCTCCTTGGCTAAACCGAAGTGTATCAATGATGTTCAACGCCTGGCAGGCTGGATTGCCGCGTTGAGCCGGTTTGTCTGTCGCCTTGGCGAGAAGGCCATCCCTTTATATCAGATGCTGAAGAAAACGGATAACTTCGTATGGAGTGACGCCGCTAATGAAGCATTTGAGGACTTAAAGCGGCAGCTGGCTAATCCGCCGGTTCTCGCTGCTCCAGTAGACAAAGAACCATTGTTGCTATATGTGGTAGCTAATGCTCGGGCTGTTAGTGTGGCTATTGTGGTGGAGCGCAAGGAGGCAGGAAAGGAATATCCGGTTCAACGGCCGGTCTACTATATCAGTGAGGTACTTATTGAGTCCAAGCAGAGGTACCCGCATCGGCAAAAATTGGTGTATGGGGTTTTTATGGCAAGCCGGAAGCTTAAGCAGTATTTCCAAGGTCATCCATCACGATGGTCAGCTCTGCTCTGTTGGGAGATATAATCCAGAACAGGGAAGCAACTGGCCGGATTGCTAAGTGGGCTATAGAGCTTGGGCCTCACGGGTTGAAATACATACCCGGAACGGCGATCAAATCTCAGGCACTTGTGGATTTCATCAATGATTGGATAGAATTACAAGCGCCAGAGGAGAAGCCGGATCATACTTATTGGACTATTTATTTTGATGGGGCCAGGAAATTGGAGGGCTCGGGGGCTGGAGTCGTATTAACTTCCCCACGAGGTGACAAGTTTTGTTATGTTCTCCGTTTAATGTTCCCTTGCACTAACAATGCAGCTGAATATGAGGCTTTACTCCATGGTCTTCGGATGGCTAAGGAGATGAACCTAAGCCGAGTTAAGTGCTTCGGTGACTCAGATCTGGTGGCTCAACAAGTGTCCGACACTTGGGATTCCAATGACCCACTAATGGCAGCATATCGTCGTGAGGTGGATATTGTTGCAGGTCACTTTAAAGGTTATCAGGTGGATCATGTGGATCGGCGGAAGAATGAAGCAGCGGACGCTTTAAGCCGCCTGGGTTCCCAACGTAAACCAGTTCCACCTAACGTCTTCCTGGATGTTTTGCATAATCCGTTCGTCAAGCTCCCAGGTGAAGAGGATTTGGCTGTTCCTGATCTGGAGGCTCAGTTGGTGGCGACTCTTCATGTTATCCCGGATTGGACGGTTCCATATCTGGCGTATATGAACCGGGGCGAGTTACCAGAGGATGAAACTTTGGCCAGGCAGATAATCCGGCGGTCCAAGTCCATGACTATTATCAATGGAGAGTTACATCGTTGCAGTGTGACAGGGGCGTTTCAATGCTGTGTGTCTCCTGAGGAAGGCCGTGAAATTTTGCGTGAGATCCACGAAGGAGATTGTGGTCACCACGCCGGTTCAAAATCTTTGGTGGCCAAGGCGTTTTGTCACGGTTTCTATTGGTTGACAGCTCATGCTGATGCCGAGGACTTGGTCAAAAGATGTGATGGCTGTCAGAAATTCTCAAGGCGCGCTCATGTACCGGCTCAAGAATTGAGGATGATTCCAATCACCTGGCCGTTTGCAACTTGGCGGCTGGATATGGTTGGGCCTTTCAAGAGGTCCAAGGACAAGAAGACCCACCTTTTGGTGGCGGTTGATAAGTTCACGAAGTGGGTGGAGGCAGAGCCAGTTAGTAAGTGTGACGCAGCCATGGCGGTTCAATTCATCAAAAAGGTGATCTTCCGGTTCGGCTTTCCACACAACATTATAACAAACAATGGTACCAATCTGTCAAAAGGTGCCATGACGGAGTTCTGTCAACGTGAGCACATCCGGCTTGACGTGTCATCAGTGGCTCACCCACAGTCTAATGGTCAAGCGGAGAGGGCCAATCAAGAGATCTTGAGAGACATCAAACCCCGGCTTATGGTTCCTTTGCAACGGATGCCGGGTTGTTGGGTTGAGGAGTTACCTTCTGTGTTGTGGAGCATCAATACCACACCAATAGATCGACATGATACACACCATTCTTTATGGTTTATGGAGCGGAAGCAGCTCTTCCTAGTGACATCCGTCATGACTCGCCTCGTGTAGCGGCATATGTTGAAGCTGACAACGAGAAGGCACGGCAGGAAGCTGTTGACCTGTTAGATGAGGAACGTGACATGGCGGCAGCCCGTTCGGCGATTTATCAGCAAGATCTGCATCATTATCATAGCAGCCGGGTTAGAACCAGAACCTTTCAAGAAGGCGATTTGGTGCTTCGGCTCATCCAGGATCAGACAGATATGCATAAGCTATCCCCCCCTTGGGAAGGACCCTTTGTGGTCAGCAAGAATCTGTACAACGGGTCATACTACCTAATCGATGTTCGAGAGCGCAAAGACTCACGTAAATCGGAGGAGGAGACGAACCGGCCGAGGAATATTGCTCATCTTCGGCCCTACTATACTTGAGCTATAGGCTCTGCTTATGTACATATTATGCCATGGTATATATTATAATAAACCGGAACCTCAGTTAAAGCGGGGTATCTGTTGTTTTTCTTACATCATGTGTGGTTACATGGAGCTTACAAAGCGGCGTCCGGTTTACCCCTTGATTTAGATTCTCAAAGCTTTATATTACATCACTTGGGGGCTTGGTCGTATCCGAACCATAGCTACACCTCTTGATCGGCGCAATGCCATAGCATCACTTGGGGGCTTGGTCGTATCTGAACCATAGCTACACCTCTTGATTGGCGCAATGCCACAGCATCACTTGGGGGCTTGGTCGTATCCGAACCATAGCTACACCTCTTGATCGGTGCAATGCCACAGCATCACTTGGGGGCTTGGTCGTATCCGAACCACAGTCACACCTCTTGATCGGGTCAAAGCCACATCAATCCGGGGCCAAAGAGAGTGTTGTAAAACAACAGCTCAAACATAGGCACCCACTGAGCACAGCTCACAATGTTGCTTGGGGATTCTTTGCTGTTGAAATGAACTAAGAATCTACACTTGTAACAGGCTATCAAGCCATGGCTTGGAAGCCTGGTGTATACACCTAAAACCCCGGGTTAACCTGCCTATTTAAGTAAGTCACCCCGCCCAGGTAAACCTGGTATGACCCTTCGAACTTTGACAAGTTACTCTAAAATGAAGACCCTGAACTTGTCAAGTTAAAACGATGATTGGTTAAGGATGAGGACCATCTTAAAAGGCTTTGCAAAAATGGTTTAACTCAGTGGCCTGGCAGCCCATGAAAAGCCTCGAACTTGGGGCCTGGCAGCCCGTGAAAAGCCTCAACTACAACGGTTTTTATTTGCCTTTTGCTAAGTTTTCTTTGTTCCATAAGATTTGTGATGTTTTTAAAACCGGTGTTTATCAACCCGGTTAGGCTGTCAACTACAAGTTGTCAGTACACGATCAAATTATAATCCGGAGACTATCAGCCCGGTCTGGTTTTGACTCAAAGTCACCAGTATGGAATAAACCGGTGTTTATCACAGCCCAGAACGGTTTTCTGATAAACCGGCATCATATAACAGGAGTTACTTCTACTCCGGATTAGGGTTATTACCCTCATTACAAAGTTGGTCAGCCAACACTATGCCTAAAGGTCACAGGTATCATATATTTCCATATTTGGTTACTTTTACAACCTTGGTTATAAACCTTGGTCATATATATATTTGGGTATCATGACCCGCCCGGTGGTAAACCGCCAGGGCGCTTTAAGCTTCTTATCTGCAGGAACAACTTGAATAAATAGCTATGGATTATGAACATTATATCTTAAGCATGGCGGATTAACACGCAACAGTTGCAGATAAATATGCACGAAGGCATAACAGACCAAGTGTTTTAACTAGCCTATTACAAGGCGTTTCAGTGCCCAAAGGGATAATTGTTTCTCAATAAGCATTGCAGCACGTGGAATACTAAACCGGCCCCCGGATTATGATTGCTTATCAGCTTGACCTGACGGCTGCGGATCATCTTGCACCGGTTCATCTTCTTCGTCTCTATCCAGCGGCTGGAAGTCAACAGTTGTCCAGTCGATCCCAGTTAAAGCTTGGAACACAGCTTCGTCGCTTATAAGGGTTGACGGTTCAATATCAGGAGCATAAGTGTGCTTATGGATTGGAGGGATCAGATTTTGCGCTTCAGGAGTTGGTGCAGCAACCCGTTTGTTATTGGTGTCATAGCTCGCCTGGTAAAAGAAAGATCAGCTTCTTCAGCCAGTTGACAAGCCAGTGGACGTACTTCCCGGTTTATGGCACGGAGATCCTCCTGATCAAATTCTGACCCGTCTTCTTTTAAGCTGGGATAGCCTTTAGCCACTTCCACCGGATCAAGGTCAGGTACCCATGCTTTTGCCCGGGTTAGTGCGGTCAAAGCACCCACCCTTGCAGCAGATCTCTTTAGCTCCTCTACCCGGGCATGCAGCATCGACAACCTTGATAAGGTTTCCTTAATTGAAGTGGGGGGAGGCTTGTTGTGTGAAGCGGCACAGATGATCCGTTGTGCACCGGTATATAACTACTCTATCAGCGTGTAGGCGGCTTTCAACTTCTTCTGTACATCAGAGCCCAGATGGCTAATGCGAGTTCCTGCACCATTGTACACATCAGTAAACCGACAACGCATGGGAGAGATATGTTGAAAGTATTAAGGAAAAGATATTTACCGAACACAGCAGCAGTCATGGCATGAATCTGCCGCTTTACGCCGGTCAGTTCATCAACCACCGGTTTAAGAGCGGCTTCTACTTTTTCAGCCCTTTTTATCAAAGCGGATTTTTCAGTCTCCCAAACCGCCCGCTCTTTGTTGAAGCCCTCTTTCAGTTTCTCCATAGCGCCTAGAGCGCAGGTCAATTCTTCCTTCGCTTTGGAGGTTTCAGCTTGTTGGGGCATGAGGTTCTCTTGCAGATCAGCTGTTTGGCTTTCCTTCTTGCTCAGTTCAGCCTATAAAGAGACAGATATATAATGAGTTGACAGTACATATTTGAAGTACCAAGCACATAACAAGTTATGCCCTTAGTACTTGGGGGCTAATTCATATTTGCTCTTAATCAGAAATTTTTACAAGTCCCAAGCACAATACAAGTATTAAGCTTGGCACTTGGGGGCTAATGTGTATTTGCTCATAAAATGCTGATATGGGAATTCTTCTACAAAGTCCCGGTTCATCTGTATAAAGTTAAATCGGCCCTTGGGGGCTACATCAGTGAAGTTAAGATGCATTGTTGCAAACATGAAATTGTTACTAAGTCCCAGTTTAAATTGGTATCTTAAAACCGTCACTCGGGGGGCCACTGGAGTTGATAAACTGCAATTAAATATAAGAGAGAAACACTTATGAAGTTACCTCATATCTCTCCTTCATCATATTTACCAAACTAGCTTCATAGTCATGGCTGGTGTACAGACGGTTCAGGAAGCCAGAGTGAAGGTCTTGAGCATTCAGATGGGCATAATTTGACAAATCGGCGTTCCATTTTCCTTTGCCAATTGCAGAGAGCTCAGCTTTGGCAGTATGCTTTGACAAAGCGACAGGATTTCCCGGAGCGGTATGGCCAGTGCAAGTAATCATAATGTCATCATCTTTGTCATCAGCAGCCGTTACTGGGGTTGGCGGTTTGTCAGTATTTTTAACTGGACTTGTCGGGCTATTGTCAGTTCGGACAGGGCTGGTTGGCTGGTTAGCATGGCTTGTGGTGTCAACTTCTGCCTGCTCAGCAACGAAGTCATGATCTTGAGGCGGTGGGTCATTCAGTATGGCATCAATGTTGGTCTCTTCAGGATCTGGAGTTTTCTCCGGTTCAACAGCCACGTCTTCATCAGCCGGTTTATTCAACCGAGCTTTCTTGCTGGGTCTGGGCTTGGCGCTGAGAAAAATAAACATGAGGATCAGTACAGTATATCAAAATAGCAACATCAAGGATAACAACAAGTGTATAGCTCACCCAAGAACCGTTTTGAGGGGTGGAAGTTTTGTGGCCGACGACTCGCCAGAAGATGAGTGAGAACTACCCTGATAATTTGAATCAGACGGGTTAAGAGGCTGGCGGAAACAACTTGCTTTGGGGCATGAAGTATCAATGGGATAAGAGACCTCTGATCGGCGTTTCCGAACCGGACTGTTCGGTAAACCGGCGGAGGTAACTACCTGGCCGCTGTGCCGGGTTGTGCGGCGAGCCTCGTGCTGCTGCGTCTTCAAAAGAAAGTTTGGGTCCAAGTAAGCAAGGGGGTGAGAAAATTTTACTGGGAAAAAGTTTCTTAATTGTTGGTACCAAAAAAAGAGCAACAGATTTAGTAGCATCAGCTGCAATAAGGGCTCATTGTCATTATGTTAATAAAAAGTGGTTCAGTGGTATGTTAACGAATTGGTCGATTACGAAAACTAGACTTTCTCAATTTAGAGACTTAAGAGCAGAAGAAAAAATGGGAAAATTCCACCATCTCCCAAAAAGAGATGTGGCAATCTTGAAGAGAAAATTATCTACCTTGCAAAGGTATCCGGTTTGCTTGACGGATTTTTTATGTCGGCAAAGGGTCTGAATCGGAGGAAAGAATGGTTACCTCTACGTCATCAGCATGACTGCCTTCAGCGCCGTCCTGATAATAATCATTGTCAATGAGATGTACGAAAAATGAACCAAGAGAGTCAAGTTCTACCTCTGATTCTGGATTACCCACATCGTCATCAGCTGGTAGCTCGGAGGATGCAGTGGTCCTTTTCTTGGCAGGTTTTTTGATAACCTTGGTCTTTGGACGAACTGGCTTGACCGGTTTATCTTGCGGCTTGACCGGTTTGTCTTGTGGTGGTTTCTTGTTCCAGAATGGTTCATCACCCTGTCAGAAAATAATCACACTTTCAGAGAATATTTGGACAAAAGCAACTTCAGATAAAAAGATTATATGATTCTTACAGCTGGCGGTTTGTTGAAAGCGCAGAAAAGGAGTAGTCCGGTTTGGGCACAGACGGTCTCCGGTTCGTTCAGCATTTTCTTTACAGCCTCAGTGACTTCTGCATCTGTAAGCTGAATGTCAGTGTGCCACTGAGCATCCTTCAAACTCCCCGTATACTCACACATCAAACCGGAGCGCCGGCTTAAGGGCAGAATACTCCAGCTTATCCAGCAACGAGCAAGATCAACTCCTGTCAAACCGTTCGCCATGAAGGCTCTAAACTTTGCTAATTGGGGAGCACAGTTGGCCCTTTCTTTTGCCGTCAACCTCTGAGGAAAAGGATGTGTGTTGCTAAGGCGTTCAGGGCGGTAACCCAGCAGGGGGTTTTCATCAGGTGGAGATGTATCCATGCAATAAAACCAAGTCTGGTTCCACTCTTTGGGGTGACTGTGGAGTTTGGGATGAGGGAAGGTGACTTCCTTCCTTTTCTAAACCGACATTCCGCCCAGTTCCGTATTGGGTCCATCCGAGAACTCTGTACGACGGTTTAAGTGAAAGAAATCCCTAAACAGTTCGACTGTAGGTTCCTCTTGCAGATAAACCTCACAGAAGACTTGGAAGTGGCAGTTGTTGGTCACAGAATTGGGACCGATGTCTTGAGGGCGCAGTTGAAAATTGGCTAGTACATCTCGGAAAAATTTCGAACCGGGAGGGCTAAAACCTCGACTCAGATGGTCAGCAAACACGACTACCTCTCCGTCCTTGGGTGTAGAAGGATTTTACGGGCCAGGGACACTCCAGTGGATGACATCTTTCTTGGCTAAAGCGCCTGTTTTAACAAGATTGTTTAACTGTTCTTCGGTTACTCGAGAAGGAGCCCAATTGCATTCATAGATTTGCTTAGCCATGGCAATGAAAGATCTGAAACATGATTATTGCCGGTTTAAGATTTACAGTGGACAACTATACAGCGGTATAAGGATACAAGCATATTGATAAACCGGATTTGGTTATTCGTAAATCGGAGTTTGACAATGGAAACAATGTAATGCATTGGCGGTTCAACAGGGGACTAATGGTATCTACCGGGTCATCATTTTTTTCTGTGAAGTTAAACCGCCTAATCTGGCATTAAAGGTATAAGTATCAAGATGTATAAGTGAAGGAAAAAACAAGTTTCACAGTTTGGCATGGGAATTTCAGATCTGCCGTACGTTGGATAATCAAAATATATTCTGGTCTAATATCAAACGCTCAAAAAGTTCAGTAAGTTCAGATGAGTTGGATATCAAGCAGGTGCCTTAACAAGAACAAAGGATTCTAAACTACAAAAGGCGCTGAAAATAGTCAGATCTAACCGGCCATTGGTGCTACCGAAGGAAGAACAGCTTCATGCTATGAAGAACATCGAACCCTAATGGCGGATCTAGGGTGAGAAGAAGAGGGGCTTAGTGGTGCAGGAGGAAGCAGCGGAGGATCACCGCTTTTCTCTGATACGATCAGGTTGATGCAGCGGCCTTTGTTGAAGCAGAGACGAAGGACGACGGCGGCGGCAGAGCTCGAGGGTCGGTCGGCGCGAGGAAGACGACGACGCGAAGAGGCACGAGGGGGGAAAATGGAAAGACCCCCCGGCCTTATTTATAAGGGTAGAAAGATAAGCGTTAGTCGCAAAAATCGAGGAGCCTAAATTTTGGATATGAGGCGGAGCTGTCGCCCCGATTGTCGAAGGCTCATTAATGAAGGTGGATTATACACAGTTTTAAATAACAGGTGACGTCACGGCGGTTTACCATGATCCTAGAAGATGATGTCACGGCGGTTTACAAGATCATGTGAAGATGTTGAAGAACAAAATTTCTTAAGTATTGAGGATTGACATGAACCAGTTCAAATCAATCAGGGGCCTAATGTTGGGGATATTACCACTGGGCGTAAACCGGCCAGGAGAGGCCGGGTTAACCCCATAAGTAGTTCATCTGTATCTGAAGTCCATGAAGACAGACGGTGACGCTTTATGGAGGCCCAGGGCCCAAAGCCGGTTTAAGGCCTATAGACATGAACCGGCATTGATATGTAAACTTGTATTGTAAGATAGAAGTAGCAGAGACCGAGCCGGACACGATTATGAGCCGGCCTCGAGATTCTGTAAACCGACGGGCGTCAACCCATGTATATAAGGGGACGACCCGGCGGTGGTTCAAGGACAACAGACAACAACTCGAGACTCAGGCAAAGCGTATTCGCTCCCTGGTCATCGAAACCCCAGCAATTCCATCACAACTAGACATAGGCTTTTACCTTCATCGTAAGGGGCCGAACTAGTATAAAACTCTCTTGCGTCCCTTGTCTGCTTTAACCCCTTTAAGTTAACCCGTAGCGATGGCTCCACGACTAAGTCCTTTCTCTAGGACATCTGCCATGACAAAACCACGACAGTTGGCACCCACCGTGGGGCTATCGCACGATGGTTTCAAGTTCTTGGAGGGAAACTTTGAAGGACTCAAGGCTTACGCTGTGGGCCGGATGACGAAGAGTCGTCGCGGCAAGCTCTACATCGACGATGCAGGCAGGGGCCCCGAGGCCGGCTCAATCGAGTACGGGTACCGGGCCCCCTTTGGTGGCATACACGTTTTCATTGGCAAGATTGGCGAACCGGGCCCTGAGCCGGACATCTGCACCGACCTCGTCGAAACGGCTCAGCGTGCGAGATCTGCCCGGGTCAAGCCTGACATGAAGCGTGCCTTCGTGGGAGTTATCCATGGAGGGGAATCTGAGGATAGATCGGAATCTGGTGGTGAGACCGTTGTTTATTCCGGCGACGAGTCATCGACCGGAGAGACCGAGTCGTTATATCAGTTACAAGATGGCCGGATTGGGGGCTGTTCCGATGGCGACAGTATTCCGGACCCCTTTGATCTGCCAAACCGGGTTGCGATCTTCATGGCCGGTACGCAACCGGCGCTCCACTCTTTGACCACAGCGGCGATGATTTCCAGATCGACAGCGGCAACAGCGGCCGGGGCAGGAGGCCCTGTGCGACCACCAGCTCAGGTTCTATCGGATTTGTTTGACGCGTTGGCGACGCTGATGGCGGAGGCTAACCCGGCGGATCAGGATGCACACAATGCGGAAATCGCGAAAGTGAAAGATTAGATCACCCAGGCCAAGCCGACTTAGCAGCTGAGGATACCAGGATGGCCGTGGAGCAGGCCGCTTTGGATGCACAAGCTTACCGGATTATGCTGGATCAGAGTGCGTCGAACGAAGTCCTGAAGAGGAGGTACAGATCCCGCCTGCCGCCCGTTTATGACGCTAGAAATCTCTTTAATACCCCAGGAGCAGGGACCAATAATCCACCGGTGACAAACCGGGCGGAGGCACCTAGAGCAGAGGCGCCGGTTCAGCCACGTTTTGTGGATCCGCCTCGACAGAACAACATTGTAACACCGCATGTCCCCACGCTGTCGGGTCATTACTCTAACCCAATGGACAACATTGTCGCTGCCGCTTCACGGTTGGCGGCCATCCCGATCGAAGGCGATTCTCCGGCGGCGGTCGAGACGCGTCGAGTTAAGGAGCTTCTTCAGACAGCCTTGGTTCAACAGGAGGCTTGTTCATATAGTCGCGATCGGATTCATTCGACTCCCCGTCCAAGCCGGAGTTACAGCAGGCGTATGGATGAACCGGCAGTGTCAAGCAATGCGCGGAACCGTGATCCGCCCCGTGGAAATAACCCGGCGGGTGGTGCTGGTGATGCTCAGGAGGTGGTGGACCGGACTCGGGCACGCTGAGAGGCCGAGTTAGCGGCGCAGCATGAAGCCCGTCAGCTTACTCCGGTTCGTCCAACCACATCGGTGGAACCAGGAGTTACCTCTAGTTCTTTGGGAGTGCCGTGTCTCGTCCCGGCGTTGCGCAATGTGCGCCTGCCCAAGGATTTCAAGGGCCCGCGCAAGGTGCCGAATTACACCACCGATTTATCCCCTGAAACATGGGTCGAAACTATGAGATGGCCATGGAGATGCTGGATGTGGATGATGCGGCATGTGCGAAATACTTCACCATGATGCTAGAAGGGACGGCCAACACTTGGCTAAAGAGCTTACCGGCTAATTCTATCAGGTCATGGGCCGAGTTGAGAGCATGGTTTATTCAGAATTTCAAGGATACATGCAAGCAACCCATGTCAATTGTGGACTTAGCTGCATGTCTCCAGGAGGAAGGAGAGTCAACAACCCATTGGGTGCGCCGGGTTTCGGAGATTTTGCATTCATCGGACCGCATCAACGCTGACACCGCAGTTTTAACATTGGAAGGCAATTGCCGGTTTGAAACCCTGAAGTTGAAGTTGAGACGGCTCAAACGTCATTGTAATGACATGGGAACCCTCATGGCTGCACTGGTGAAGTATGCTGACTCTGATAGTACCAAGGATCCCGAGTCTGACAATGATAAGACAGGGAAGGGAAAAAAGAGCAACAACGCCAAGGGGCAGCACCACAACCCGGCGGGTCATGGAAACGGCGGCAAGCGTAAGGCGGACCACGGTTTAGACTTTGTGGCTAATACTAATACACATGACAAGGGCCAGAGGCGTAAGGGTAAACCGCCCCAGCGCGGTGGAGGGCCAAGTCCTAATCCGAGCCGTTTGTCTTATCTGTTGAACCAGCCCTGTCCAAAGCATGGGACGAAGGAGATCCCGTCCACGCACCTCTGGAAAGATTGTTACATCATGCAAGAGTTCAAAAATTCTGATTCTTTCCGGTATGATCATGGACCAGGAGGCGGTTCGGGCCCCGCGTCTCATGGGCCGGGTTATGGTGGAGGAAATTCCGGTTCAGGCTTCCACGGTAATCAGGGTGGACATAACAATCAAAGTAATCAGGGTAACCAGGGTGGCTATAATCATCAGGGAAATCAGCAGCAGCAGTCGGGTTACCAGAGCAACCCGAAGCAGTTGAATAGCGGACAGTATCATGTCTTCACCACTAGCTTGGACAAGCGCGATCAGAAGCTTCATAAAAGGGCGGTGAATGCCGTTGAACCGGCGGTGCCCCGTTATTTGCGCTGGTCCGAGCAGTCGATTGTGTGGAGTAGAGAAGATCATCCACCCCGGGTTGACAATCCGGGTCATCTGGCTCTGGTGGTGGCACCTCAGATGGGAGGTTATAAGTTCACTAAGGTACTCATGGATGGAGGGAGTAGTATCAATATCTTTTATTATGAAACTTTCCGTCGCATGGGGTTAACAGATAAAAATCTTAAACCGTCCAATACGGTGTTCCATGGTGTGGTGCCTGGTAAATCGGCATATCCTGTTTGTAAGATAGCTCTGGAGGTGGCTTTTGGAGATGAGCATGACTCAAGATCAGAAACTTTGACCTTTGAAGTGGTGAAAATCAAAAGCCCGTATCATGCCCTGTTTGGACGGCCAGCTTATGCTAAGTTTATGGCACGGCCTTGTTATGTCTATCTGCAGCTCAAGATGCCGGGTCACAAGGGAACTATAACCGTGCATGGAAGCCGCAAGATCGCTCTGGAGTGTGAAGAAGGTGATGCGGCTTATGCAGAGTCGGTTTGTGCAACAGAAGAGTTGAAGTTTTACAAAAGACAATGTTCATCCGACAGATATGACTTCATTAAAGAAACCAACTACAGAGCATGATCCGGCCCTAAAATTCAAATCGGCTGATGAGACTAAGCTTGTTGACTTCGTGCCCGGCGATTCGTCCAAGCAATTTAGCATCAGCGCTAACTTGGATCCAAAATAGGAAAGCGCGCTCCTCGAGTTCATCCGTGAGAATCGGGACATCTTTGCGTGGAAGCCTTCTGACATGCTAGGTGTACCGAGAGAACTCGCTGAGCACACTCTCAATATTGATCCAAAGTATAAACCGGTCAAGCAGTTTCTCTGCCGGTTCAATGAAGAAAGACGCAAGGCTAGTGGAGAAGAAGTAGCCAGACTCTTGGCAGCTGGATTTATCGTTGAAGTATTCCATCCTGAGTGGTTGGCTAATCCGGTGCTGGTCCTCAAGAAGAATGGCACTTGGCATATGTGTGTGGACTACAGAGATCTCAACAAAGCTTGCCCAGCAGATCCTTTTGCCCTTCGCCGTATTGATCAAATTATTGATGCTATGGCGGGTTGCGAGCGTTTAAGCTTTTTGGATGCATATTCTGGTTATCATCAGATCAAAATGGCAGTTAAGGACCAGGAGAAGACAACCTTCATAACTCCCTTTGGAGCCTTCTGCTATGTGTCCATGCCCTTTGGGCTCAAGAGTGCCCAGGCGACTTATCAACGGTGTGTGCAGAATTGTCTTCATAAATAGATCGGCCGCAATGTTCATGCCTATGTGGATGATATTGTGGTAAAATCAAGGAAGAAGGAGACATTGATTGATGACTTGAAGGAAACCTTCGATAACCTAAGCACTTGGGCTTCTTCTTCTTCTTCTTCCATTTCAGACATTGGGGCCTTGTTTTTCTCAGTAGCTGGTATGTTTCTGGTGCTTCTCTTTGGTGCAGATTTTGAAGCTTGAGCAGTAGCTTTGGGGGCAGTCTTGGGCTTTGATGGAGCATCCCCAGACTTGATGGCATCCCCCATCAACTTCTGAGTTTTTGGTGCTGGTGCAGCATCTTCCTCATCTTCTTCCTCATCCTCAGTTGGGTCTCTCATCATAGAGGATCTGCCAATTACTCTCGTCATGGTCTTCTTGACACTTTCCTTTCTCTCCTTGCCCTCACCAGCCTCTTTTGGTTCAAGAGTGAACTCAATGGTTTCTTGTTTTGAGGCTCTGGCTTTGGACATGGGCACTCTCTTAGCAGGAGCTTTCTTATGCAAACCAGGCTTGGTTGAAGTTGCAGTACCAAACTCTTTCTTGACAACGTTCTTCTTTGAGCTGACCTCCTCCTCAACAGCAACATCATCCTCATCTTCAAAATCTGAGTTTCTCTTCCTCCTTGTCCTTGTTGCTGCTTTGGGCAAGTTGCTTGGGGTGCTTCTGCTACCCTCATCATAGCTGCCAGAGGGACTAGTGCCCTCACTCAAGTTGACTTGTTCCTCAGGCTTGTTCTGGCTGTCACTCTGGTCTGACATGGCTGACACTGAAAGCTGACCCTGTGAATAGATATAGTTGAGATAGAGTGGATGAGCATCACAAAGTGCAGAGATTTTGCAAAACAATTGTGTCAAAACTTAGTTTTAGTTTTCTACAGAAAGCATTTCGGAGCTACTGATTTGTTGAACTCGGTGACACCGAAGCAATATTAGAGTCTAAACTAGTGGAATCGGTCAGACCGAGACACATTTCGGTGACTCCGAGATTGCTAGGGTTTCACTGAGAATCGAACTCAGTCACACCGATTTGTAAGTTTCGGTCAGACCGAAAATCACAAGTGCAATGGCCTAAGCCAAATCGATGGAACCGATTTCTACAACTCGGTCGGTCCGAGATGAGTTCGGCGGAAACCTAACCCTAAATTTTGGAATCAAAACTAATCTAAAGGAAGTTTTTGCTGGATAGAGTAATCTCATACGTGGTAAGAATCATGGCATTGACCTAAGTGCAGGAATCAGAGGTTATGATTGCACATAGGGGTCGAGTTCATACCCTAACTCGGCGGTGAACTCGCTACGGCGACAACGGCGGCGGAGATTTCTGTTGACGGCAGCGGAGACCAGCGGCGGGAGGTCGCTGGCGATGAGGAGATGATCCGGAGACCTCGACTCGGCAGAGCTGGATACGCGCAGGCGAAGGGTTTCAGAGGAATTTCCAAAATTTTACCCGTGGGTATATATATCTAGACCCTGTCGGTGTGACCGAGTGGAACGACTCGATGGCACCGAGATGCAGAATCGCAAGCGGTTAGTGCAACTCGGTGTGACCGAACTGTTCAAATCGGTTGCACTGAGATTGAAACCTAGATCAACTTAATGAACTCGGTATGACTGAAAGGAATGAATCGGTCGGACCGAAATACACTAAGAGGTTTTGGAAGTTTAAGTCAATGACGAATCGGTGGCTCTGAGTGCTCCTCACCCAGAGGGTTCGAATCTGACTTGATCAAACTTTCTGATGCAGAATGAATAGAGTTTGAGATGAGAAAAGCATAGATAGCTAGAGGGAGTTCTTAGGCATTCTTGTCCATCCATTTGGCAAAATAAAAAGACCAAACAATCAAAGCAAGAAATGGATGTCCTCGAATGAGAAAAATATGCACTCAACATGCTCACACAATAAGATGGCAAATGAAATATGTGGCAAAGCATGCACAATCACTCTAGCCTCTATCAAGCAATTGGCGATCACTAGGTCATCTATATATGAGTATATTGACTGAGGAGTCAAATGAGAACATTTGATCATAGGTCATACTCATCGTTTAAGCACAAGTGGGGTTACCACTTTTACATAAAGCATTGTTGTGTTCACACCGTTAGAGTTGCTTTACCTCAATTCTTAGAGTAAAGCTCCCCCTAGATGTGATATCCCCCCTAAGAGGGATGAACTAACCTTGGGTTTTTTCGATGATGACTTCATGTAGGTGTTGAAGATGTAGATGCTCAATGTTGATGTAGATCATTTGGAGCAACCCGTTGGAGTGAGTTGCACTTTCAATACCTACATGGGTTAGTCCCACAAGGAACAAACAAGGATATCCATAGACATAGAGTGAAGTACACACAAGATGATGTCCATGAAATCATTAGGTTACCTTGTCCCTTGACTTACCAACAAGAGGGTTTGTGACTCCTTGACCTAGTGCAAGATGTGGAAGTTGTTTGCACTTGTCCTTGCCAAAATGAATATGAGTGAAGTGTGTTGGCGGAGTCACCCTCAAGAACTCTCTAGTTCTTCTTCTTTGGGATCCACATCATCTTGATGGGAATCCTTGGAGTTGTAGTCGTACTTGATGAAGTAGAACTTGATGTAGTCTTGGGAACCCACTTGACAAAGGTCTTAGGTGCTTCTTCAAATGCATCAATCTCCTCTTGAAGCTTGTCCTTGCCTTTTAGCTTGTGGTCTTGTGGTGGAAGATCAACTTGAGCTTGTGTCCCCTTGAAGGAAGTAGGATCATACTTCTCTTGTTGAGGAACAAACTTCGTCTTGGTGTATTGATCTTCTTCCCACCCAACTCCATTGGCATTGAACTTTCGTTCAAAACCAACACCTTGATTGTTCCGGTGCCTTCCGTGCTTGCGTACAATTTCCTCAAATTGCTTACTTCCGGCAAGGCTCTTGTAAACACCTTTCTCTATAATTCCCTTCAATAAGCTATTTTCTTGCTCAAGTGTAACTTGGCTAAGAGAATCATTAGTGGAATCAAGAGAATTACTAGAAGCAACAACATTGGATTTAGCATGATCATTGTTACTACTAGAAGAAGAATCTTTCTTACTCTTGTCGCTAGATTTTACTTGTGTCATGTAAGTAGAAAAGAGTAAATGCTTGGCAATGTAAGAAGAACTTTTCTTACGAAGATCATCATCGATTGCTTTTAAGAACCCATGCTCTTGCTCTAGGTTGAGCTTTTCAAAGCGTAGCTTCTCATGAGTCTTTAAAAGCTCTCGATGATCTCCCAAGGTAGTTTCATGAGCTAACTTAAGAGTGTTTAGTTCTTTAGTTAGACGCTCAATGTCCTTCTTATCATCGTCATTCGTTTTATCTTAATTAGCATGATTAATAGCAAGTTCATCATAGTTTTCATCACTAGAGTTGTCAACAAGTAAACCATCATCACCTAGCAAATCATCTTCATCACTATTGAAATCAACATACTCGGGGTGTGATACCTTTGGGCCTTTAGCCATGAAGCATCTTCCAATTCCTTCATTTGGTGAGTCAAATATGCCATAGGAGTTGGTTGACACAAGTGCTAGACCGACAACACCTTCATCTTGAGTATATTCGGAGTCGGAGTGATAACTTCTCTCGGAGTGGTGGTCAGAGTCGGAACCGGATACCCATTCACCAACATGAGCTTGATGTCTTCGTTTTGTATAGCTCCTTGATGACTTGTCCTTCCTTTCTGAATCCTTGCTTATGCGAGAAGATCTTCGTTCATAATGATCATCTCTACTCCTTCTCTCTCTTGGAGGTGATTCTTCTCTTTTGCTTCTCCTTTTAGGTGAGCCTTCTCTTCTTTTGTAGGGAGCCGTACACTCATTGGAGTAGTGTCTGAGTCTTCCACAATTGTAGCAATTACACTCACAACTAGAAGATCTTTTGTCATTGTAGGACCTTGACTTGGAACTTCTTTCTTTGCTTCTACTCTTGTAGAACTTGTTGAAGTTTTTCACCATTAAGCTCAATTCCTCATTGAAGGCTTGTTTCTCACTTGATGATGTAGGAGCATCACATGAGGCTTTGTAAGCACCACCAGACTTGTTGTGAATCTCTTCTTTATCCTTGAGTGACATCTCATGAGCAACAATTCTACCAATGACTTCCGTTGGCTTGAGATCTTTGTAATTGGGCATCATTTGGATCAATGTGCACACGGTATCGTATTTTCCATCCAAGGCTCTTAGGATCTTCTTGATGATGAATCTATCGGTCATCTCTTCACTTCCTAAGCCGGCAATCTCATTTGTGATGAGAGCAAGCCTAGAGTACATTTCAGTGGCACCTTCACCATCCTTCATTTTGAACTTGTCAAGTTGACTTTGAAGCACATCCAACTTGGATTCCTTGACGGAGTCGGTACCTTCATGCATATCAATCAAAGTATCCCAAATTTTCTTTGCATTCTCAAGACGGCTGATTTTGTTGAATTCTTCGGGGCACAATCCGTTGAAGAGGATATTGCAAGCTTGAACATTGTAGTGCAACATCTTCAATTCTTCCACGGTAGCTTCACGATTTGGTTCTCTCCCATCGAAGAATTCACCTTGCAAGCCAATACACACAATAGCCCAAACAGCGGGGTTATGTCCAAGAATATGCATTTTCATCTTATGCTTCCAACTAGCAAAATTAGTACCATCAAAGTAAGGACCTCTACGGTGGTAATTTCCCTCACTAGACGCCATACTCTCCTAGGTTGTGAAACCAAGGCTATGATCACCAAAGCTATGGAAATCAAGGCAAATGGAGACCAAAGCTCTGATACCACTTGTAGGATCGAAAGTATGTCCAGAGGGGGGGTGATTAGACTACTTGACCAAATAAAAATCTAGCCTTTTCCCAATTTTAAGTCTTGGTAGATTGTAACAACTTTACACAAGTCAAGCAATCAACCTACACATGTAATTCTAAGAGTATAGCAGCGGAATGTAAATCATTGCATATGAAGGTAAAGGGGAGGAGTTTGGAGGAGCAAACGCAATGTAAACACGGAGATTTTTGGCGTGGTTCCGATAGGTGGTGCTATCGTACATCCACGTTGACGGAGACTTCAACCCACAAAGGGTAACGGTTGCGCGAGTCCATGGAGGGCTCCACCCACGAAGGGTCCACGAAGAAGCAATCTTGTCTATCCCACCATGGCCATCGCCCACGAAGGACTTGCTTCACTTGGGTAGATCTTCATGAAGTAGGCGATCTCCTTGCCCTTACAAACTCCTTGGTTCAACTCCACAATCTTTACGGAGGCTCCCAAGTGACACCTAACCAATCTAGGAGACACCACTCTCCAAAAGTTAATAGATGGTGTGTTGATGATGAACTCCTTGCTCTTGTGCTTCAAATGATAGTCTCCCCAACACTCAACTCTCTCACACATATTTGGATATGGTGGAAAGATGATTTGAGTGAAAAGCAACTTGGGGAAGGCTAGAGATCAAGATTCTTGTGGTTGGATTGGAATATCTTGGTCTCAACACATGAGTAGGTGGTTCTCTCTCAGAAAATGAATGTTGGAAGTGTAGGCACGTTCTGATCGCTCTCTCCACGAGTGGAGGATGGGTGGAGGGGTATATATAGCCTCCAAACATAATCTAGCGTTACACACAATTTACCAAACTCGGTGTGACCGAATAGTGAAACTCGGTCAGACCGATATGGTTCAAAATGTGAACGTTAGGATTTTCAGTGTGACCGACATGATCAACTCGGTGGGACCGATGCGTTAGGGTTAGGACATAATTTGATCTCGGTGAGACCGATTTCAGTAATAGGCAAACAGAGAGTTGGTCAGGCAAACTCGGTGAGACCAATATGTTACGAAAAGGAAGCAGAGAGTTTGCATTGCGAACTCGATGGGACCGATTGCTCATCTCAATTAGACCAAAACGATATGAAGGGAAACAGAGAGTTTGCAATCCCATCTCGGTGAGACCGAGATCCCTATTAGTGAGACCGAACTGATTAGGGTTTCTGGCTATGGCTATGTCAAATGAACTCGGTGGCGCCAGATAGATCAAATTAGTGGGGCCGAGTTTGAGTTTAGGTTTAGGACATATGTGGAAATGAGAAAGTGGTTGAGGGCTTTTGGAGCATATCACTAAGAATTTTGAGCAAACAAGCCATTAAGCAACACCTCATCCCCTTTTAATAGTATTGGCTTTTCCTATGGACTCAATGTGATCTTGGATCACTAAAATGAAAAAGTAGAGTCTTGAGCTTTTGCCAATATGTGTCCTTCTCATTTTGAGGGGTCCACATCTCTAGTCCATGCCATGCCAATTATTGAACTTTCTGAAATGATTATCTTGAAAGAATATTAGTTCAATGAGCTATATGTTGTTAAGAATTACCAAAACCACCCAGGGATTAGTTGCACTTTCAAACTCCCACTCAAATTGACATCCCTCCGGTCATCCGAGTGTAACATGATCCAAATTCACCAACCCGTGAGATGAAGTGGTTTCAATGGTGAACATCTCCATGTTGATCATATCTACTATATGACTCATGTTTGACCTTTCGGTCTCTTGTGTTCCGAGGCCATGTCTGTACATGCTAGGCTCGTTAAGTTTACAAGTGTTCCGCATGTGCAAAACTGGCTTGCACCCATTGTGTGCAAACGTAGAGTCTATCACACCCAATCATCACATGGTGCTTCAAAATGACGAACTTTCGCAACGGTGCACACTTGGGGAGAACACAATTTTATCTTGAAATTTTAGTGAGGGATCACCTTATAATGCTACCGTCGTCCTAAGCAAAATAAGAGGCATAAAAGGATTAACATCACATGCAAATCATAAGTGACATGATATGACCATAAACTTGTGCTTTTGATCTCCATCTCCAAAGCACCGGCATGATCTCCATCATCACCGGCATGACACCATGATCTCCATCATCATGATCTCCATCATCGTGTCGCCATCGGGATTGTCACGCCAACCATGCTTCTACTACTATTGCTACCATTTAGCAATAAAGTAAAGCATTACATGCCACTTAATGATAGACATCAGGTCATACAATAATTAAAGACAACCCTATGGCTCATGCCGGTTGCCGTATGCATCGACATGCAAGTCGATATAAACTAATACAAACATGATCATCTCATACATCAAATATACTGCATCATGTCTTTGGCCATATCATATCACAACATACCCTGCAAAAACAAGTTAGACGTCCTCTAATTTGTTGTTGCATGTTTTACATGGCTGCTATGGGTATCTAGCAAGAATGATTCTTACCTACGCAAAACCAGAATGGTGATATGCAAGTTGCTATTTAACCTTCTACAAGGACCGCCTTCGTCGAATCCGATTCAACTAAGGTGGGAGAGACAGACACCCGCCAGACATCTTATGCGACAAAGTCACATGTGTGTCGATGGAACTAGTCTCATGTATGTGGACATGTAAAGTTGGTATGGGCCGCTTCATCCCACAATACCGCTGATTCAAGAAAAGACCAAGGAAGGAAGCAATCTGAATATCAACGACCACAAACTCCTTTGTGTTCTACGCGTGATGTCATCTACGCATAGACCTAGCTCATGATGCCACTGTTGGAGAACGTTGCATGGGAAACAAAAAATTTCCTACACTCACCAAGATCAGTCTAGGAGATGAACATCTACGATAGGAGATATTGCATCTACATACCCTTGTAGATCGCTAAGCGGAAGCATTAAGAAATGCGGTTGATGTAGTCGAACGTCTTCGCGATCCAATCATGATCCGTCCCGCGAACTCCCGACCCAAGTGCCGAACGGATGGCACCTCCGCGTTCAACATATGTATGTCTTGATGACACCTTCACCTCCTCGATCCAGAAAGCGATGGTGAAGTAGTAGCTCAAGTCCTCCGGCAGCACGACGGCGTGATGGCGGTGATGGTGGAGAAATCTCAGCAGGGCTTCGCCAAGCCTCACGGAGTAGAAGGACTATGAGGGAGAGGGAGGGCAGCGCCGTGGCATAGATGGGTGCGGCTGCCCTCCCTATACCCCTCTATATATAGGGGGAAGGTAGGATGAGGGGCACCCTAGGGTTCCCTAGGGGGGGCGGCGGCCACCAGGGGGTAACCCTAGATGGGTTTTGGCGCGCCTCCCTCCCGGGAGCCTTGGCCCCCAAGGCAAAGGGGGTGGCTGCCCTAGGGTACCACCCCCACCCCTTCTAGTTATGTGGGAAAGGGTGAGGGGGGCGCACAACCCCTTAGTGGGCTGGTTTGCCCCCTCGCCTTGGCCCTTGGGGACCCCCAACACTTGCCGGGGCCCCGCGAACCCCCTTTCGGTGATGTTGGTCATCACCCGGTACCCCCAGAACAACTCCGGACTCCAATACCCTTCGTCCAATATATCAATCTTCACCTCCGGACCATTCCAGAGTACCTCATCACGTTCGGGATCTCATCCGGGACTCTGAACAACCTTCGGGAACCACCATAATGACTCGATTATACTTATATCGTCACCAAATGTTAAGTGTGTAGACCCTGCGGGTTCGAGAACTAAGCAGACATGACCGAGACACATCTACGGTCAATAACCAATAGCGGGACTTGGATGCCCAAGCTGTTGCGAGTATAGATACCAAAGTGATCAAAAGTACTGATCATGGGACAACAGTGAAAAAGGATCATTGAGTACTAAAGTAGCACTGATGACATGTTTTCTCGCAAGTGGAGATCATGAAGAGTTCATTGTAAAAGGTTACATCGATACAATCTTCACCATTTCTCCATGCGATTTTCGATTTAAATTGAGGGTTTTGTGTAATACACAATATGGTGGTGCAGTTAGTTGGAAATTGTTCCAAACAAGTTACCGTGGCGAATTCTATAACAGAGGCGAAGTATGTTGCCGCTTTAGAAGCGACAAAGACAAAGATGTTGAATCATATAGTTCATTCATGAACTTAGTATGGTTCCAAGAAGGCTTTGGTCAATGGGACACTATTGCAGATAGTTGCTCCATAACTCAGTCTGAGGAATGAGGTTTCGACCAATGATTCACATATATACAAAGTCAAGTCCACAAAAAATATGAATTTTGTGAAAGCGTGAAAATGCGAGGATATGCAGAGATACACACGCAGCTGAAGTTATCAGATCCGATGGACATCAGGCTATACCACATGCGAAGCATTTTTTACACCAGTATGCCATAGGTGTAAAGTGCATTAGCATTAACTAGATTATTGACTCTAGTGCAAGTGGGAGTCTGTAGGAGATATGCCCTAGAGGCAATAATAAATGATATTATTTATCTCCGAGTTCATAATTATGTTTATGTTCCATGCTATAACTGCAATGATTCTCGAGTCTGCAATATCCACGAGGCTCGGAGGAAGACTCATATGCACGTGTGGAATAATAAATGGTAAGAAGTATTCCTAGTCTGGCCTCTAAGACTAGCTCAAGTGCTGCATGATGGTTCTGTTTTCCTGATCATGGGCATGTCTATGCCAGCAACTTTGAGGGCACAATGTTAAGAGAACATTTGTGTTGAATCGACCCGGATTGATGTTATGCTATGAGATTCATTCGTCACAAGTTAAATGGTACATAACACATAGATGGTTAACGTTTGCATGACTCCTTAGACCATGAGAGTATCGAGTTTCTTCATGCTTGCTTCATGAACTTTGGGGTTTGTTAAACGTCATCCGTAAATGGGTGGCTATTACGGCGGCTTACGGGTTCATGGAAAAGTGTGTCAAGTAACTTGATAGCTCAAGATTGGGATTTGCTCCTGCGACGATGGAGAGATATTCTCGGGCCCTCTCGGTATTACGGTATCCATCATCGTCTGGCCAGACACAGTGTGATTTGATAAGTGGGATATCGGAACACGGAAACGAGAAAAGAGAACAAAACCGGTAACGAGGTAACTTGCATGGTGCAAAAATTGTTCGTCCACGGGGATGCGAACGACACGATTATCATGGTTGAACTTAATGAGGACTGTCTAGCCCATCTCAAATTCTTGATGTTGTGCTTTGAAGCCTTGTCGGGGCTTAAGGTCAACTTTTCTAAGAGCGAAGTGATTGTTACTGGGGTTTCGGAGAACGAGGCACTGCGGGTTTCTCAACTGCTTAATTGTTCTTTGGGATCTTTCCCCCTCAAGAACTTGGGTCTCCCTATTTCCCCTGATAAACTTTACTCCAAAGACTTCGCTCCGGTGGTTACAAAAGTCGGCAATCGTGTTATACCGTGGAGGGGCAGATACAATACCCAAGTGGGCAAGGTTGCCCTTATTAATGCTTGCCTCTCCTCCCTCCCCAGGTTCCTGATGGGTTTCTATCTCCTCTCGGGTGGTACTCATGGTGGGTTTGATAAGCACAGGGGTGCCTTCTATTGGAATTCCGCGGATAACAAATGCAAATACAGGCTGGTCAAATGGAAGCATATCTGCAGGCCCAAGAACCTGTGGGGTGGGCATTATTAATACCGCGGTCATGAACAAATGCCTTATTATCAAATGATGGTGGAAGATTATGTCGAATACGGAGAACCCTCTCTGGTTTAATATCCTCAAAGCTAAATACTTCCCGAATTCTAGCACCATGTTTGCTCCCTCCTCGCGAGGGTCCCAATTCTGGAAAGATCTTGTCAAAGTCCGCCCGCTGTTTCAATCCCATGTGAAATTTGTGGTCCATAATGGCAAGTCCACTCGCTTTTTGGCTCGACTGGTGGTACGGGGTTTCTCCACTGGCAGTTTCTTTTTCGGCCCTTTTTTCTTATTGCCCGAATCCGGAGATCTCCATCTCTGAGCTCTCCGATAATAATTGGGACCTGGCTCTCCGACTATCTTTGTCTCCTGAAGAGTTGAATGACTGGCAGCATCTCGTTGCTTGCATTCCCGAGCTCTCGGAGGGGGAGGACTCGGTAGTTTGGCCACACTCCGCCTCCGGGCGTTTTTCTGTTAAGTCCTTATATGATAAGCTCATTTCTGGCACCCCTACTACTAAGTTCAAATTGATTTGGCGGGCCCGGATCCCTCCCAATGTTAAGATTTTTCTGTGGCAAGCTTATAGAGGGCGGGTACCTGCGGCTGGTCAAATTAGTAAACGTAATGGTCCTGGTTCAGATCATTGCTTGTTGTGTGGCAAGTTGGAAGACACGAATCACATCTTTTTTAATTGCATCTTGGCCAAGCTGGTCTGGTGCTGCATCAGGTCCTGGCTTGGTGTGTCCTGGAACCCCTCCTCCTTCTCTGAACTTAGGAACCTTGCCACTAGCCTTATTAGGGTTACCAAGCGCGTATTTTGGGTTGGCTTTGCGGCTATCTGTTGGGTCATGTGGAATACTAGAAACAAATTCACCATCGAGCATATTTTTCCTGCTAAACCTGTTGATTGTTTATTTAAGTCTTGTCTGTTCCTGCAGCAGTGGAGATTATTGACTAAGGAGGCCGACCGCGATGCTTTCGATTTGATGTCTTCCAATGTTCGGGCTTCAGCTATCTCTCTATCGCAGATTCAGACAGGAGGCTAGTGGACTTGGTGGTCCCTTTTGGAGTGCTTATTTTGTCCTTCTCCTAGCTTTACGGTCTGCGTGCCGCTATTTTGGCCTGGGCGCCAGGTACCTCAGCACTGCTTTAACTATTTGCTGAGTGGTCCTTCTGTGGTATCTTCTCTGTGTTGTGAATGCTGCCTAGTGGCTTTATTTATAAAGTCGGGCTGATAACTTTTCTCTATAAAAAATGATATAGTAGTTCAGGAAACAGGGCGAAAACCACAAATACTGTTAGTTGTGCATGCACACCATGGTGCCCGTTTAAATTAGAACCGGCATTCTACTAAAACGTGATCATTTGATCCTTCCTTATTCCACTCAATTCATATTCATTTACTTTTGCAATTATAGATGGTTTGATAGATCGAGAAATTTAGTGACCTTAATATGTGAGCCTCAGGTTTCTTCTTCTTCAGTAGAACATGATCATTATGTTTATAGACACAACCAGTAAAAAAATTTAAAATGCCCGGGGCAACGCACAGCCACTCTACTAGTATTGTTAGTTTGTGCACGCACATCATCGTGCCTGTTTAAAAAACATTTTTTACAGCACAAATTTTTTTCGAAACTTTTTGGAAACACACGCACACATATAAACTACATATGTGCAAAAGTTCATTATATTTTACTTACACATGTGGCCTACAAAATAAAGGCAAATATGTACTTCAAATGGGTCAGATTTTTTTTTGGGGGGGGGGGGGGGGGGGGGGGGCTGGAATTTTGTGTTTTTGTACAGCTTACAAATTATATTTTTTCAAAACAAAATTTCATGGATCCGTAATGAATACATACAAGTTTCCACAGTACTATTTTCAATTTTTTTAACTTTTAAATATGGTTTTTGATTTTTCCAAAAAAAAAAGGCACCATGATGCCCGAGCACACAAACTTCGGACTGAAAACAACGCGATTCAGAAGATTCCAAACTATTTCATACCCATCCTCAAGCGGTATCCTGACATGTATGCATGCACCAAACTGTTTTTCACAGTGAAACGAGCATACACTGAATTCCTTCTATCTTCCTCCCGACCTCTGTAGACTTGGTAGGTTCCTTTTTTCTGGGCTTCTCCAAATAATCTCAATGAGAGGAGTCTGTAGCATCTACTGCTCGACTTGACAAATCCAGCTTCTTAAACGTGCGCGGCGTGTCCGCGGGCACTAACCGGGCACTTCTTAAAAAATACAATCCACGTCCGGATACCTTAATTACCATATCTCAAATCCATACAAACGCATACAACTATGTCGACGCACACGCATCGTCCGGCTACTCCATCACACTACACTAACACATACCATCGGACTACCAAAATTTGGCATGTTTGGCTATGGTGGAGTTCATCCACGGCTGCCCTTGCCCTTCCCGGCGCCCTTGCCGTCTTTCTCGCGGAAGTACCGGTCGTAGACGCAGTACGAATCGAGACGAATCTGCTCGTCGTCGGAGCTGTCCACGCCATCGTTGTCCTCCTTCTCCTCCTTTGGTGGCAGTCCGGCCATGGCACAGACCGCCCGATTCTGGTCACGGGAGAGGGCGCGCGTGTTCCTCCGCTGCCGTTTCTTCATAATGCGGGCGCGGATGGCTTCCTCCTCTGCGGCCGCTTGCGCCGCCGCCATTTCCGCCGCGATACGGGCCTCGGCGGCCCTTATCATCTCCTTCCCACGGCGGGCCGCCCGTTCCGGTGGGACTCATACTCTGCCCGACCGGTGACGGGGAAGGAAAGGTGTTCTGGCCGGGACCGCAAGGATCCAGCACCAAAGGACTCGAGCGCCCGGTGAGCCGACGTTATGGCGTCACGGCGGACAGATCCGTCCGTCGGCCGGGCGCTGTCCTCCCGGGATGGTGGAGTGCAATGCGAACTGCCATTGCCTCCTCCAACCCACATGGGACGACACCCCAGTCGACGGATCCGGACTGGTCGGAGTCCGATCCACTGCCTGCCATGGCGGAGAAGGTCGCAAACCGTCAGAGGTGAGCTCGGGTGGCGGAGGAAGTGGGGTGAAGTGGCTAGGGTTTGCTCAGGCGAGAGGATGGGGACGAATATAAGTGGGGTCGGGTGGGCCAGCATGGACCGGGTTCGACGTGGCGGGCATGCCCGGGTGCACCCGGGCGCCCCCATATCCGCCCCATATTTAGGCTGGATATGGGGGGTGTCGGTCAGCCCGGTCGTTTGAGGGCCGTTTGAGGGGCCCATCTGGGTCCAAATCACGAATGACCGGGCGGTCTGCCTGGGCGTTTGAGGCGGGTTTGAGGGGTCCGGTTGTAGACGATCTTACATTTTTCGACATGGAGGAGACAAGGGTGGTCCATCACACATCTAGCTGGGAACATGTTGCCATGGAGACCGGGACAGTCGATGGCACCCTCACCGGATCCGGCGGCTGTGGCGATGACCAAAGAGTATGCCATGGTGGTGATCGCCGATATGACATGAGACTTAGAGCACCTCCACTCGCGCCCCCAACAGGCCCCCCAGGGCGAGTTTTTTTTGCGCCGGCAACGAAAAAAAACCAGTCACCCCCCGCCGGACACCGAATTCGCCGGTTCGGCCCATTTTTTGGCCCGTTGATCCCAGGCCGAACCCACCGCACTAGGGGTGCTTGGGGGCTCCGGCGGAAGGAAAAGCCGCGCCTGGGCCACCACTGTCAGGCGAAAAAAGTATTTTGCACGTCCAGATTAGCCCCCTGCGCGAACGCCCCCTTCCGTCGCCGTGCCGATCCCGGCACCGCCTACCTGCCCACCGCCACTAGAAAAGGCCATTTCCCCCGCCGGAAAAGAGAGGGTTCGCCGCGGCAGCCTCCATCCCGCTCCTGGGCAAGCTTTCCGGCGCTCCGGCCACGCAGGCGGGGATACCGGCGGCTGTGCACCTACCACGCCTGCCTGGTGTTCGGCAATTTGTCTGCTCGGCGATGGACCCGGAGGACAAGGAGGCGTTCGCGGCGCTGGTGGAGGAGGAAGCCGATACCGACGCCCAGGACGAAGAGCACCTCATGGTCCTCGCCGCTCTAGCCGGCCTGTTCACGAGCAATGCAAAGCCGCGGCGAGGTGGCTCGGGCGCCGGGACGGCTGAAGGCAAAGCAAAGGCGTCGATTAGAAGGCTATTGCTTGCTTTACGCCGACTACTTCGCCGATGCTCCACTACACGGCGAGAAAGTATTTCGGCGCCATTTTCGGATGAGCCGAAAGCTCTTCCTCAGGATTGTGAATTCCATCGGTGAGCTCGACGGCTACTGTAAGTGCAAGAAGGATTGCACCGGCACACTTGGATTCACCTCACTCCAGAAGTGCACGAGAGCTATGATGATGCTTGCATACGGAGCTTCCGGTGGTAATGTGATATACAGGAAGACTATGAACGCATGGCCGAGTCCATCACCATTGAGTGTTTGTACAAGTTCTGCAGGGCAGTGGTGGTAGTGTCTGGACCACGATACTTGAGATCACCCAATGCCGAAGACACTACTCGGATCCTAGCACAAAATGCAGCAAGAGGATTTCCTGGAATGCTTGAAAGCATCGACTGCATGCATTGGGCATGGAAAAACTGTTCATTTGCTTGGCAGGTGGCCACACAGGACCTTTGGATTTTGCGCTCCTTCTTTGGCATGCTAGGAACTCACAATGACATGAACATACTACAGTGCTCGAATGTCTTTGCCAAGCTTGTTGAAGGTCATGCTCCTCCGATGAACTTCGAGGTCAATGGGCGCCACTACAATAAGGGATAGTACCTAGCAGATGGCATCTATCCGAGATGGTCCAGATTTGTAAAGACTATCTCAAACCCCCGTGCCAGGAGGCAAAAACGCCTACTTTGTCAAGTGTCAGCAGGCTTGCAAGAAGGATTTCAAGCCCCTTGGGGGGCCAACGGCTGGAGATGCTCTTGGGCTGCTGCAGCAACGAAGCCCAAGATTTTTTTGCTCGACACGAAAACATTGAGGCATTGCCCTCCTGTGTAAACACAAAATCAAAATAAAGGGAAAATAAAGACAAGAAAAGAGAACATGCTATCAGGGTTGCAGCGGCTCATCTAGAAAAAAGGGTTGCAGCGGCTACAACTCAAAGATTCAGCTCAAGATTACCCTCAGGCCTCAGTTAACTAGCTATTAATCTTATTATAATGGATAATAACTGGATTTGATCCCCTCTGCCCTGGTCAATTCTTGATAAGCCAAGGAGTACATACTCTCTCAGATAAACATCAGCAGGATCACACACACCATTGATGTTGGTGTTTGTGTACATCGGCACTTCTGATTGTATACAAATATATCCAAATGAAACATCAGCAAACAGTACACACAAATGCGTGAGTTTGTTCAAAACAATTATGCCTGGAGCTTGTGACGCAACTCTTCACCACCAGCTGTACAAAGTGACCCTAGCTGCATCCTCTGTCTATCAAGTTCAGAGGGAACCGAAAGCAACTCTCAGAGTGACCCTAGATGCAGTAGTCGAGAAAAGAGAGGAAACCGAAATCAACTCTCAAGTTCAGAGGGTGAACAGACCAGAAAGCTAATTTGGCTCCTATAAACATAATGAGCTGTAGAGTGAACATCTATTGCTGCACAATCTACTCTTGGTGAAAACACACAATGCATCATCAAAATGAAACAGCGTGGCAAGCAATTGAAACCATAAGCTTAACTGGTTACTAGCTTGCAGACCATAACCGACACAGGTTGAGTGCATTAACTTCGATTACTGAATGGCATAGGAACCATTCAGAAATTAACTAAGAGTGTGCCACTTAGAGCCACATATGAAGCTTCAGTACACTGGCAAAACAACACCTAAGATAATCGGTTGAAGCAACAAAGCAAAATCCTAACACAGGTAACAGAGTTGGCCATCGCAGGAAAGAGCGGTTTTGTTGATGCACAACACATGTCCACAGATGCATGGATGAGAATCATGTAGAGAGGCAATTTTGGCTACCGTGCATTAACCCTGCAGACGGTGAAACAAGCTCTGATCAGTATCATAATGTGCTCAAATTTAAGAGTCGCTGTTATGAGTAAAGATTGCTGTCGCTGGCAGCTAAAACACAATACAGGCTGTAAGCAGAGAGAAATACAAAAGTACTCATCGAACAGAACTTAACTGGAACAAAATATGGTCAATAAAATTCAGATGAGACGTTCACTTCAGGTAATCTAGAAACTATCTTTTTACATGCTGACGGCAGAGAGCAATACCAAAGCACTCCTCAGACATAATTTAAGTTTTAACTGGACCTAAATAAGCACAATGAAATTCAGATGAGACATTAACTTTAGGTAACCTAGAAACTATCTTTTTGCTACTGAATACAGCTGCAAAATACAAGGGCGTCATAAAAAAATTCAACACGAAAGATTGAGTAAATTAAAAGCCCAACTTAGGCATGGAAGCCTGCACCAAAAAATTCAAATTGTTTATCGCC
Organism: Aegilops tauschii subsp. strangulata; assembly: GCF_002575655.3. Lineage (NCBI taxonomy): Eukaryota > Viridiplantae > Streptophyta > Magnoliopsida > Poales > Poaceae > Aegilops > Aegilops tauschii. Next base: position 424,286,428 of record NC_053036.3, on the reverse strand, counting down.
CACTCATGAGTAATCATATTTAACTAATGAGATCTCTTAACTGATAACTGGGATACATATGCATCAGTCTTCAAAATTTGATGGTCAATACAAACACCCTAGATATTCTAATTCTGCACAACATGAAAATAACGAACAGCTTGACTTTAGGTTTCGACGAAAGTTATCAGGATTAACAGTTATATCCTTGCTGCATCTGGGAGCATGCTATTCATGAATGACAGCCATACTCACCGGAGCTAAGATAGACATAGAATTCCACGGATGAATTGGCCCTGAAGATGTTGTATAGTTTTGTGCGTCTATAGTTACTTGCTGAGGCCTTATCTGACAGCTTCACAATCATTCTTTTAAGCATTGGTGCACATCTGAGTACCAGTTTCAAGAAATCAAGCTCATGATTGTCTCCTTCAAAGCCGTTGATCTCCACTTCTTCGAGAGCGGTCAAGGAAATAGTTTGGACTCTCCAGCCCGAGGACTCACATGGACAATCTGGTGAGCATCTTTCTTTCACCTAAAACCAAAAATTATATGTGAATTACTACACAATGTATCATTGGGGTATGTAATCAGAGCAGAATATTACCGCTGATCTCTGTAGGATGACCTTAATCTTCTGCATAGCAGTACAAAGTCGATTCATCCCAAGGAGATGAATCGTGAGTGCTCCAAACACATGTCCACTTGTTTTGAGATGTAGCTCCAAAACAGAAAACTCAGCAATCATGTGCTTTTCTATCTCCTGAGTAAGGGTATCCACTTCACCATGAAAAATAGACGAGCTCTGAAAAAAGTATTGGCAAGATATATATCATTCACAAATTTAATTTAGTCAGAATTTGTAGTAGATTGTGCAGGAGAAGGTAGGGACAAGGTACGAACGGCGCCAAAATGAATGTGCAGCGAAGGGAGTTGCCCTAGTGTCTCTGTCGTCCGTAGTAACACCTCCTCGAGTAGCCAAACACCAAACACAATAGAGCCGTCGGTATAGCAGCAGCGCCATGAGACCTTCTCCAGCATTGGTGCCGAGACGGAGATGCTGGGGTTCGAGGATATGAAGGACATGGTCAATTGCCTGAGCACGGGGGCAACGATGCTGATATGGTCTGTCAATCCTGCCTCGCGATCCACCACAAGCTCCTGCAGCGACACAGAGTTGAGGCGCAGGACGCCCAAAAAGAGGCTGCCAAGCCGGAGCGTGCGCAAGCGCGGGCAGCAGGGGATGAAGGAGTCAAGGTCGGGAAGGAAGCACGACAAAGACAGCGTCTCGAGCGCGGGGAACTCGACGCCGGCAGGCACGCTGAGGATGGAACAAATGTCTAGCACGATGGAGGCGGCGCGGTGGAAGTAAGGCAGGTCGAGGACGAGGGTACAGCCTATTAAGTGCGAGGGGAGAGCCACGACGAGAGCCTCCGGCTCGAGCCCCGCTGCGGCGAGCAGCAGCGAGTTGATGCCGGCGGAGTCGGGCCTGCGATGCCCAGGGAGACGCTTGTCGGGGACGCGGAATTCGAGGAGGGAAACCGGGGGAGGGGGGCGAGAGACGCCGCCGAGCGCCGCTTCGAGCGAAGCGTAGGGGACGTCGCGGAAGACGATCTGGCGGAGGCGGGGCCAGAGGCCGCGCCACCGGCGGGAGAGGACGCCGGTGCGCGCGGCGGCGCCGGCGCATCCGAGTCGGGCGAGGATGAGGAGGAGCAGGTCGTCGGGAAGGACGCTGATGCAGTCTGGTCCGCCGCTAGGCTGCTCGGACGGGCAGCGCCGAGATCTCAGCTCCATGGAAGCTCAGTGAAACCCTAACGTCTCCCCTTCCGAAGCTACACCAGCTACAAGTACACCAATGGCGATGGATGCAGTATCGGTTCCCCTCGTCCTATTAAATTCGAGGCGACCATTCCCAACACCGTCTTCTTAAATTCCCTCCTTTGCCATTTTGTATTCGTCCGATGTCCATTGCAACTTTGCATGTAGTACTCCTACTACTCCATTTTGTAGAACGTTTTTTTTTTTTTGTGCCTGCTATTTTTTATTTCGTGTTTCTGTTTGAAACTTAGTGGACTTCTAATAATTTTTTAAAAGCTTCGGGTTTTTTTTTGGTATACATGTATTGGATAGAAACTTACTTTTAGTTTTGTTTTCTGGTTGAAACTTTGTCAAATTCAAATGGCTTTGGCAAACTACCGAAAATTCTGGGCACATAGGTATTGGATAGAAACTAGCTCTTTCCTTTTGATTCATCCGTCTAATGCAAGTACTCCATTTTTCGGAATGTTTTATTTTATACTCGGCACTATTGATTTTGTATTTTTGTTTGAAACTTTGTAAAATTTTAATTCAATCTTTAGATAGCTATGCAAAGAAAAAAAAGGTACATGTGAATTGGATATAAACTTACTCCTATCCTTTTTTTCTTCTAAGACCAATTTTGTGTTATGCTATTATAGTGTTATACTCGCTCTTGTGATCCAAAAAGATTCACTATTTACAAATTGCTTGGTCTTTTCATTTGTTTAATTTTAAGCCTTTGAATCAATCGCCTAACCCTTGTTAAAGGGCAGTCTCAATGCTCCACCATGTCTATATATGTAAAGCACACCACCTGGACAAAAATCTACTATGGTACCTTATTTAATAAAGAAAGAGAATTTTGTTGTATCTTGGTTGAAATATAGCTCATATCCAACATGGCCCTTCAAACCATCTGCAAGCGTCCGAACAAATCATTTCGCCACCCAACACGGTACCTTATCGGTCCGTTGACGCGTCCGGATGTCTGTTTTCCCCCAAACCGAAAGCAAACTGAGGGGGAGGCTTTGCGGGAGTCCGAACCGCCACCACGTAGGATTTCGACACCCCTGACACACAAATCCCCCTCCTGGTCCAGTTCTCTGCCATTCCACCCCTGCTTTGCATATGCACCCTCATCGCCCGTCACCGCCGTTGTACCTCTCCGGCCACCGTCGTGGCATCCTCGGGCGTCTGCAGCCCCCACCAACACGCTTGCCCGCCTTGGACTACGCCCCTGCCCACCCAGGATCCCTCCGCAGCCAGTTACCCTCTGTTCCCTGCCAGCAACATCCATAGCGGACACCACGCCCGGTAGGTGTTCAGTCAAATTTCATTGAGCTTTTTCCTTGAGCTTTTTATTGTTTCCTAGAGTAATTCGATGACGGGGTACTCGATGATTGAGGATGAGTTGTTGTGCGATGTGAGGTTGGTTGTATTTGCAGACTTTGTAGGCAGGAAGTCAAGGGGCCGATCTGTTGGCAATGCGTGCATGCGTCGTTCCATAAGCAAAAGAACTTCATTCCTACGACATGCACGTCTTCCATGAATGTAATGTGAAGTCGATATTGCATCGATGGACACCATCTGCAGCTCCGTCATGAAGTATTGCGGTGCAATTCACCGAGTGGAGATAAAGGTGGCCATTTGGCTCGCCAACCATGGAGATCAAAAGTTTTGCTTCTTATTGGTCTACGTGTTGGTTTAATGCATTCACTCACTCAATGTTGTTGTACATATTGTATAACATACGATGTCGTGTTGTACTACATGACTGAGGGCAAGCCATTCAAGCACATACATTATTGGCTGAAGCTTAAGGGGCAGTATATGTGGGATGACATGTGCCATTCTGACTCAAATATTGTTGAATTTGGAATCGATGAATTCAAAAAACTTGTTGAACATCCGGTTATCTAGGATGCAATATTTAAATTTGAACTATTGTGTACCAGGGATATTTGCATATTATTTATGGATAAATCGTGTTGTTCTCTATAATTATTTTGAGTGTTGTGGACTTAGAAAAAATCAAGGGTGTACATTTAGAGGACAAGGTTAAATGGTTGGATCCTGCATCAGTGTTCGTGGACTGGTCCGGACCAGTCCACGTCCACGGACAAAAATTGTGTCTGTTTTAGAGGATGGCGTTGGAGATGCCCTAACACCAAAACCAAGACAACTAATATTTTTCTCTCTCAAAAATTGCATTAAACGAGAGTACTTTTAGTTAAAGTACTAAGATATACCAGTGAAAAATGTATTGGTTTTCTAGACCTAGCAATGATCAATTTTAGATTATTATTATTATCATATCTCTCTATAATTATTGATAGCCTTTTGATCGGAATTGTGTGTCATTCTACATTCAAATGGCTAGATTTTTCTGCACATGAGCACATCCATGCCACCTCAATTATTGATAGTTGTTCGATTGAAATTGTGTGTCATGGGCAAGTCATGCATGCACAAATAAATTACCTTTTTCAAGTAATTTCTTTGTTAATTTTTGTGCGGTCATGGATGGTATGCGTGTTAGACGTTTGAAGCGAAATATATAGACCATGCTTCACACTTTTGTTAAAATATGCGTCCTGTTAAGTTCAATTCAAAACTTTTTCCTTTTTATACATCATTTTAAATTCTTATGGTTCATTTTTTAGAATACAAACCGAGAACACTCTTACATATTTTCAGTCAGTTTTAGTTACTTTTAGCACCTATTAATTCACTTGTTTCAATACGGCTCCCACAACAACAACACACAGTCATTTTAGTCATTTTTTTATATCGAGACGACTAACAATTCTTTTGAATCTTGCTCGTTCATCCATATCTTTTGAGATCTGAAACTTGGCAGTGCACATGTTGGCTAGGGCTAGCGAGTTTTTTGTTTTCTTTTTTTCATGGTGAAGCTCTTGTAGATGAATAAAATGCTTGATGCTCTCCTGGAAAAAGTCACTCTTGTGAGGTGCATGGTCGAAGGGAGGAATCAAAATTTGTTGTGTTATACAAACCCAAGCCATCAGCAAGGCTTTTTTTTCTTTACGGATCAAGTTTTCTGCCAAAGGGCAATGGTACGTTCGGTTGCCCGAAAACTCAATTTTACTATCCTAAAAAAATCAAATGATTTTTTTTAGAAATATAGAGAAATACCTACCAAAAAACGCACACAACTAGGGTAATGACACATTGATGGTTGCTTCCACCCAGGTCATCAGTTCAGATCCTACGAACTAGAGCTCAATTTTCACTTTTGCAGCCGAAGGGCAAACATGATGAGAGATTTTGATTGTTTTTAACAGAAAAAGGCGCATGAGGCGCCAACTTTATTCAGCTAAAGAGCATAGTACAGCATGGATTACACAACCATGTATACTTTGAACAGAGAGCAAGGAGAGAACAATGCAGTTTCTATGACAGTGAGTTGAATTTGTACATCCAAAGATATGACTTGGTGGGCAACACGGAAATTCCCAGGGGATGCACCTGCTAAGCCCTGCATGGCCATTTGATTGCTTCGCGATTCATGTAGTAGTTGAATACCGCACGAGGGCATAGTAAGTTTTAAGTTTCAGTGTGACTTTTTATCTGAAACTTTCGATTTTCTCGCTCGCTCTTACCAAGTTTCATAGATAAATTTTGAAGACATTTTTTTGTCGTTTGTAGGCACAAAAAACATTTTTATCGGTCGCTCGTACTAAGTTTCAAGAGTTGAAACTTAACATTTATTTTCAAAATTCGTCAAAACATATTCAAATTCAATCTTATTTGAAAGCCCTCGTCACAAGAAACACGAATATGAAAGCATAACTTAATTTGGATTGTTCTTTCAAAAGATATAAAAGGTTTGAAAATCGGAAGCCAAAAATAAAAAAGCGCGCATGCGACTTGGTGCCCCCCACTTGCGTGCCCCACATCCACTCCCGTGAGCAACATTGTGGGCAATGCCATTCAAACTCCTAGGAATGTGGAACACGTATGGATGTGACCGTTCAAAGATGGCGAAGAAAATATGCTAGAGGTTGTCTGATGGCCCTATGAATCTTATCTAAATCACATGCCTTATTGATGTCGCCTTCGCCAATGTGAGAATATTTCAAGGAATGAGGGTGGTCCGACTTGAAGAAGATTAGTTGTTGCTTCTGCTAGGAGGAGGCATGCTGCTCCTGCTTGGACGGGAGAATTTGTGGGAGGTAGAGAGGCTTGAATTTGAATTTGTATGCTTGACTCCCCTTCGGGAATAAATATGAAAACTCCTATTCTTGTAGCTTTTGCATTGGGCCGCGGGCCTGGGATATTTGTAGAGTTGAATGCAACATCTAAGTAGATTTTTGGTCCCACAATAAGGTCCCTTTTGATGGTATTTCTTTGCAACAAGAAAATATCAACAAGTTGTGAAGGAAGAGTGGACACAATCTGTTGCTTATTATCCTTTCACCCCTCCTATAACGCTTGACATTCAACATTGGCTATGGCGACATGATGAACCTAATGAGGCAAGCCATTCTTCCTAGCAAAAAGGACTTCATTTCTTGACTTCCAAATGCACCAAAGAAAATTGAAAATAATATGAATAGAAGGTTATTGCGTTCGGTGGGATCGTGGATCCGGTATCGGCTAGTAGGCGTATCAGTAACCGGATCCAGGAACAACCCGATGCGGACGACTTGCAGTCAGGGCGTGCTATGAGGGCAGCCAAGCTTCAAGATGTCGAGGCGACTACAGGTATGTCATTTAATAAAAGTTGTTCCATTATGCATTTTACTGAACTTGAGATTATAAATAAGGCAAACGGCCTAGGAGTCTCACTAGGTTCTAATGGGAAGGAAGTTGCCAAATCTGTTAATGACATGTTAGACTTAGAAGCCGAGCGGGCATCTAAAATTATTCGTAATATGGCGGCAGTACGGCCAATGAATGATGAGGAGGTTAACAACTTAGGTATTATGGCCCTGGAGAGTTTTTGTAATGATCTCTTGCCTACTTCGGAAGTCGAAGGAGGGGTTGAAGATTCAGAGACGGAGGGTGTGGTACCGAAATTAAGCATTCAGTCGGAGGGGCTGGATCCCATCGGGTTAAATGGGGTACAGGCGGTGTTGGAAAAACCTAAGCGTTCCTGGAAGAGGAAGGTATATCCTACATCGGCCGTACGTAGAAGTGCTAGGGTGAAGCTAAAGAAAATATTCCATGATGACCTATGAAAGGAATTTTCTAGAATAGCAGAGGTCTTAAAGACTTGGCTAAAACAAGATTCCTTGCAGAAACATATATAGAGCATAAACTTGACTTTATTTGCACTTCTGGAGATGGGAAGAGATAATTTCACCTCGCAGTTCCTCCAAAATTTGACTGGCGGAGTTGATTTTGATTGGCATGTGTTACCTCCCAGAGGAAGATCCGGTGGGATTTTGTTGGGGGTTAAGTGTGAAACTTTAGAGGTGATTAATGTGGTTCAAGGGGAATTTGCGGTCAAATTTCGGGTAAGGTCAAAAGTGGATGGTTTCCGCTGGTCTCTGGTAGCTGTATATGGAGCAGCCCAACCTGAACTTAAGCCTGACTTCCTAGCTGATCTGGTGAGGATTACGGGGATGAAAGACTTCCAATTCTAGTGGGAGGAGATTTTAATATTATCCGGAGAAGAGAAGAGAAGAATAATGACAACTTCGATAGCCGTTGGTCCTTAATGTTCAACATGATAATTGAGAGTCTCAATCCGAGGGAGATTGAACTAACGGGTAGACAATTCACATAGGCCAACTCGTTGCCTATTCCAACATACGAGAAGCTGGACAGAGTACTCGCTAGTGTGGAATGGGAGCAGAAGTACCCACTAGTGTCGGTACGCGTGATGCGGAGAGCGATTTCTGATCACACTCCCTTGCTTTTAGATTTAGAGGATGCGACACACATTGGGAACAAAAATAACTTCTCTTTCGAACTAAGTTGGTTTGAAAAAGAAAACTTTCTTGACATTGTAGCAAGAGAATGGGTGAAACCCGTTCAAGGGCGATCACATCTAGAAAGATGGCAAAATAAGATCAGACATCTCAGACAATTTCTAAGGGCTTGGGCCAGAAATGAAAGTGGGATTTACAAACAAGAGACACTACAAGAAATATGTCAACTTGCGACCATCACTATTGGTCACTGAAAGGTCATTGTTTTTTCATTTGTGACCTTTTCGGCCACCGCGCGCATGCGCACGCGCACCAACCCCCCGTCGCCCCATTGCTCCCGCACGCACCCCGTCCGGCCGGTCCGTCGCCGCACCACCGCGGGCGAGCGCACCTGCCCGCGCCCTCCGTCGCCTCCGTGCGGGTGCGCGGCGCCCGCACCCGATAACGCCCGTCGCCCGAACCCATTATGGCCCTTAGGGCCTATGACAGCTGGGCCCCGCCCCCTATGACAATGACATGTGGGGCCCATGCCCAGAACGTTTTAAATAAAAAAGGAATTAAAAATAATAATAAATAAATAAAATATTAATTAATTAATTAACTTGATTAATTCTGTTTAAATTAACTAATTAAGATTAATTAACCTAATAACTAGTTAACCTAATTAACTACTGTTAATTAGCTAAGCAGTCCCTAACAGGTGGGACCCACCTGTCAGGTTGACCAGGTCAACGGTTAACGTTAACTGCTGACATCATGCTGGCGTCATAATTACCTTTTTCTAATTAAATTAATTCTATTAATTCTAGAAAAAGATAAAATCTTTTTTAAATTAATATAAAATGAACCGTAGCTCGGATGAAAAAACTTTGTACATGAAAGCTGCTCAGAACGACGAGACGAATCCGGATACGCAGCCCGTTCGTCTGCCACACATCCCTAGTATAGCAAACACGCAACTTTCCCCCTCCGGTTCATCTGTCTGAAAACGGGAAACACCGGGAATACTTTCCCGGATGTTTCCACCCTTCGCCGGTACCACCTCCTACCGCGTTAGGGCACACCTAGCCCCGCGCATTGACATGTCTTCCATCGTCATGCTTATGTTTGCATTATATTTATCTATCGTTAGACACCGAGACCGACGCCGCTGCTACCCAGTACGACTACGGTGTTGACGACCCCTCCTTGCCAAAGCAACCAGGCAAGCCCCCCCCCCCCCTTGATCACCAGATATCGCCTACTCTTCTCTATACTTCTTGCATTAGAAGAGTGTAGCATGTTACTGCTTTCGGTTAATCCTATTCTGCTGCATAGCCTGTCATTGTTGCTACAGTTGTTACCCTTACCTGCTATCCTACTGCTTAGTATAGGATGCTAGTGTTCCCTCAGTGGCCCTACACTCTTGTCCGTCTGCCATGCTATACTACTGGGCCGTGATCACTTCGGGAGGTGATCACGGGTATATACAATATACTTTATATACATGACACATGTGATGACTAAAGTCGGGTCGGCTCGTTGAGTACCTGTAAGTGATTCTGATGAGGGGGGCTGAAAGGACAGGTGGCTCCATCCCGGTAGAGGTGGGCCTGGGTTCCTAACGGCCCCCGACTGTTACTTTATGGCGGAGCGACAGGGCAGGTTGAGACCACCTAGGAGAGAGATGGGCCTGGCCCTGGTCGGCGTTCGCGGATACTTAACACGCTTAACGAGATCTTGGTATTTGACCTGAGTCTGGCCATTTGGTCTATACGCACTAACCAACTACGCGGGAACAGTTATGGGCACTCGACGTCGTGGTATCAGCCGAAGCTCTTCTTGACGTCAGCGACGGAGCGGCGCGCGCCGGATTGGACTGGAACGCCTACTAGGCTAGGTCTGCTTCCGGCCGCGTACGCAACGTGCAGGTGTGCAATGGGCGATGGGCCCAGACCCTTGCGTGCATAGGATTTAGACCGGCGTGCTGACCTCTCTGTTGAGCCTAGGTGGGGCTGCGACGTGTTGATCTTCCGCGGCCGGGCATGACCCAGAAAAGTGTGTCCGGCCAAATGGGATCGAGCGTGTTGGGTTATGTGGTGCACCCCTGCAGGGAAGTTTATCTATTCGAATAGCCGTGTCCCTCGGTAAAAGGACGACCCGGAGTTGTACCTTGACCTTATGACAACTAGAACTGGATACTTAATAAAACACACCCTTCCAAGTGCCAGATACAACCCGGTGATCGCTCGACGAGGAGGGGATCGCCGAGTAGGATTATGCTATACGATGCTACTTGGTGAACTTACCATCTACTCTCTCCTACATGCTGCAAGATGGAGGTGGCCAGAAGCGTAGTTTTCGACAGGATTAGCTATCCTCCTTTTATTCTGGCATTCTGCAATTCAGTCCACCGATATGGCCCTTTACACATATACCCATGCATATGTAGTGTAGCTCCTTGTTTGCGAGTACTTTGGATGAGTACTCACGGTTGCTTTTCTCCCTCTTTTCCCCCTTTCCTTTCTACCTAGTTGTCGCAACCAGATGCTGGAGCCCAGGAGCCAAACGCCACCGTTGACGACGACTCCTACTACACCGAAGGTGCCTACTACTACGTGCAGCCCGCTGACGACGACCAGGAGTAGTTAGGAGGATCCCAGGCAGGAGGCCTGCGCCTCTTTCGATCTGTATCCCAGTTTGTGCTAGCCTTCTTAAGGCAAACTTGTTTAACTTATGTCTGTACTTAGATATTGTTGCTTCCGCTGACTCGTCTATGATCGAGCACTTGTATTCGAGCCCTCGAGGCCCCTGGCTTGTATTATGATGCGTGTATGACTTATTTATGTTGTAGAGTTGTGTTGTGATATCTTCTCGTGAGTCCCTGATCTTGATCGTACACATTTGCGTGCATGATTAGTGTACGATTGAATCGGGGGCATCACAAGTTGGTATCAGAGCCAACTGCCTGTAGGAATCCCCCTTTCCAACTCCTTGGCCGAAGTTGAGTCTAGTCATTGAAAAAGTTTTTACTAACATGGTTGTGCGGCTTATGGGACCACGTCGCCATTGGGTGGTATTAGGATCTTTTACTCCTTGTCTATACTCTGGGACTGTGATCTCTCTTCTATTCGGGTTAAGTGAATTTTGCTAAATCTAACATTAGGATCTCGTTATCACTTTCACCCGGAGAGCCCCTTATTACTGATGATCGTCTGCTGCACGTGAAGACCCTGAAGATACTCTCCGCTGATAACCCGAGAACTTGTGTTCATCGCTTTTGCAATTCCCTTTCATCGATAAACTCCTATGGATAACCACGTATACTCGCCATACATACAATGTTTCCCAGTTGATCTTGTTATTACAAGATACCCCGAAATTCTCTCTGTTGTTCCGAGAATCCTTTGAGCTTACTGCCTTGCTGTTCTTTGTCACCCGAATACCCCTACGGATAATTCTCGCACTTACCGAGTATCCGCTCATCCCCAGTTGATTCAAGTATTTCACAAAAGTGTTCAAAATACCATTCGATCTTCCGAAAATCCTCAGGAGCCTTTTGCTCTTGAAATTCTTGCTTACTTGCATTATGATTAATCTTAAGTCTCGTAATCTTATTGGCATCTGTTGTCATTATCATTTTGAGTCCGTTGATTCAATTTGTTGCGAATGCTCGCAATCCTCAATCAGAGCCTAGAATTCATCCTTCCGGCTCGGACGTCATTTGAAAAGTGAACTGGTTATCGACCAATCAAATTGCCGTCGATTGTACCCCTAAGTCTATTCAACTTATCCATTCTTAATCAGACCATTGGCTTCTGATCCCTTGATTTGGAAATGATAATTCCTTTGCATTTGAGCTTTGAATTACTCAGTTGTTTTTATAGTCCGATGCCCTTTCGTTCCTTCTTCCTCTGATAGAGTACCGATACTCGCATCAGCTCCGTTGTAGACCACAAGACCCCTTGTTGGGTTATTATCCGACAGTGTCCTTCATATTCAATAACCTTGTGATCATTTCCATGGATATATAATGCCTTTGGTAATTTGTATCCTCTGCTTGATAACCATACTCTACTTTTGAGCTGGTGATTTTACTCTTGAAGTTTGAGGTATATGTTTCTAAGATGCCCCGATGGATCGAACCTATACCTTCCCTAAAAACCGTATGAACCCGAAGGTTTTCACAAGCCATACCCTTCTGGTATTTTACCAGATAATTTTCTACCATACAACTTCATCGAATGCGAGAAGTGAATGAAAGGTTATGCATTGTAGAAGTGGGAGTCGACCTTGAACTTTGTGTTCATGCCCATGGACACGATGTAGATCTTATCATTAAAAGCTTCTCTTAAATTAATTATTCCCTTGGTATAAGTTCATCTTATATCTGGGATCTGGCCTTTTGCAATCGTGGTTCCGACCATGTTCTCCTTTAAATACCATTTCTCGTACAAGTTGAGCACTTGTCTTCTGCAGAGCAATACCCCAGTCCAACCCCTACTTTGGTTTGTCGTCGAGTATTACCCCCCTGGTATCTCGAGATTATCACGGAACAACATAACTTCTTATGAGTTCTTCATCAAGTACTACATTCTCACTGATTACAGTTTTTCACGGGCTTCGAGTTATTAAACACTCAAGGACATCGATAACTGAATCGAGTCCGCGTCGAGGTTAAACAACTCTTAGTAATCTTCTTTACTTGCAAGTTTGTACTCGATCACGTCATTCCTAGCCTGATTGGCTATATCATTATCGTGCTAAATTTTAACTGTGTTACCGGATCCTTCATCCCGGAGCACAATTTTCGACGATGAGCTAATCTTACGTCGATCTTCCTCGTCATACCATTTGTCCTTGAACAGCAAGCTTGATTTCGAGTTTGTGTCATACTCGTGGTTCCAATAACGTTTCGCTTCATCATTCCTTTGACTTGATGTCATCACCGATTGATTACATCTTCAGGAAATCTCTCGACAATTGTGTCGTGATCATCCTCAACATTCTGAGCTCTTACAGGATATCAATCGAATTCGTGATGAGAAATACCATCCTTAGCCCTCGACAATTTTTATTATCATCGACAACACCCTTGACTTCCTTTCATCGCGAACTTGTCGACATTATGAATACAACTTGCTCTCCAGCTAGTGTTGTGTTCTGCCTTGAAGTATTACTTCCTTTTCTGTCGAGAATGTTGTGGGGATTGCTCCACCTCTTAGAAATTCTCGGTATGATGATACTTCTCACCATCACCATTCTTTCTTGGTTCTCGTGTTGATTCCAACCGGGGTATCAACAAGTGAACGACGCTGTTTGGATTCAGTACTTCTTATAACCCTATTGCTTTGAAGTTAATGATCAATAGTTCATTTTAGCCTATCAATTATTAAATCACCATTCTAACAATTGATCAGGCTACCTATGCCCATATTTCGGGCGCACCTTTCAACCAATGTTTAATTGTGTATGTTTTCCTCGAACATACATCATTATATCATTCGATCCGACAAATGTTATCTCCTTGTTCACATAATTGTGGAAATCCATCTTTTGGAAATCATGATGAATTGTCCTTAGCCCATCAGCCACCTCCTTGTCCTCTCCTTGGGTTAATGATGAACTCTTGTTAACGGAAATCACTTCATAGTTCATTTCCTGAGAATCTTACAATATCATCCCGTCAATTTGTCTGGCACCTTTTCTTCTCAAGCATCCTGAGTCTGAGGTTTCCTAACACCGATCAGATCTGAATCTCGGTCAGCTATGATGGTTGGAGCATATTTTCAAGAGTTATAACATTGGTCTTTATATGACCCGGTAAGGTGACGTCATGCCTAGCACACTTGACCGGAGGACCTATTGTTATAGTTCTTCCTTTCAACAAGGTTATCCATTCTTCCATGAGGAAATTGTAAGACTTATTCTACAAGTTATTCCTGATGCATCCATTGAGTATCCAAAGTCCGACCCTTGCTTGAAGACCATGTCAATGCTATCCCGAAGCATGTCTGTGGTACTCCGATTTTCGACAAGAACATTTGAAGCCCAATGCTAAATGTTTTCTTGCTCAATTATCCAAACACTGTTGTATGGGTAATGTCATGAAATTTCTCTCCCCTTACCTAAAGAGTTTTCTACATTATATCCTGTCATGGATATCATGCTCTGCTTGTCCTTGGGAAGGATATACCGTTGAAATATGTGTTTAAACACATTTTCCTTTCCATTGTTCTGCTTAAACCTGATAATCATATTTTTCCTTTCCATTGTTTGGTTTAGCCTTTCTTGTGATCTGTATGACCTAAGCAGTAATATTCTCCTGCTATTGTAAACACCCCAGTGTACAATTCTGTCAGAAAGACCCTGTTACTTTTGATTGATGACATTCCGGTAACCACCGATGGATGAGAACTTTGCCTATTGGTCCGCCTCGTTCAACGAGCAGGAAGATGGTTCTCTTCGTCCCTCGCCCATGGTACCGACGTTGTTGCCGACATAACTGACAGGCTATCCGCTGACATGTGTTGCCTACATGGTCATACAAGACGTCACCGCCCTTCCTACTTTTAACCCACATGGTGGGCCCATAACCCACAGTTCCACAGGATCGAAACCTGGCTCTCCTGTACACCCCTGTTGCTAAAGTTATTTCTCGCGTTTGGCTTCGTATGTAAATCGCGAGCCAACTTCCTAATGATCCATTCCGGTATCAGACGCAATACTTATTCTCGTTGCTCTGGACCCCTTTCACACTTTGTTTCAGGCATCGAACGATTGTCTGCCCGCTCGAAACTTCCCATGATACCTCCTTACCTTGCTCTCGATATTTTCGTAAGTTTTAATTCGAGAGTTACTTTCGCCACCTTCCTCGATGTTATCGACCAGATAGTCGACCTTGCAGAGTTCTGTTCTCCCTGTATGCCCACCCTTTATTCTTTCGTAGGTACGATGGAGTTCCGGAAGAAAGGATGCCGACTTCATCATGATGACCTGAAGCAGAGAAATGAAGACATCAATGTATTGGACCGGCCTCTTCGAGAAGAGCAAGCCCTGATAAGAAAAACCGCTAGATTCGTTACCAAACCTTTCCCCCTTTCACTACCTCTTAAATCTCGGGACGAGATTTCTTGTAGTGGAGGACAATTGCGACGCCCGAATAATTAAACTACAGTAATCCCACGTTAACGATGCCACGTCACCACAGTTACTGTTCTTAATCTCGCATTAGTTCAAAACTGATTCCAAATTCAAATTTAAAAATAGGCAAAACAACAGAAGTTTTCAAATATTATAACTAAATTATTCGGGTTGTGTCAAATAATGCATAGGTAATTATGATGGAGAAACCACATTTTTATAAAAAGGTTTAAATGCACTTAAGTAACTAAAATAGTAGGTAAAACAATTAAATAAATGCGTTTTGGATTTTATAAAGTACTATACTATTTTGTTCAAGGATAAAACCTTTTGTGGTAGTAGTTATAATTGTAACTCTATTTTAGGTAGGGTTTCACTTTTTGTAAAACTATAAAATATAAAATAGTAAAAGAAAGATAAATAAAAAAATGAAGAAACAAAATAAATAAAAAGAGAAAAGAAAAGTAAAACAAAAATAAAGAAAAGGAAACCCCCCTGCGCCACTAGGCCTTGGCCCACCAAGCCAACCCCAGGCCGGCCCGCCCCCACCATTTAACCCCCCACGCCCCGAAACCCTAACCCCTCACCGCCCCCACTCGCCCCCTCCCACGACACCCCCTCACTCCTCCCACTCCCCCCCGATCTGGATCGGGGATCCACCCCGACGACCGCGCCCCACGCTCCCCCCTCCCACGATGCCGGCGCCCGCTCCCGGCGCTGCCCCGACGCCGCAGCGGCTCACGGCCTCGACACGCCGGGCCTCATCGCCGTCGTCTCCCCGCCTCGCCCCCGACACCCGCGGCGCCCAGAGGCCGACGTCGCTGCGCGGAGCCCCCCCCCCCCCCCGTCGCTGGACTGCCTCCCCGCCGTCCTCTACGTCGTAGCCTCCTCCCCTGCGCCGGCCGTCCCCGTCCTCCTCCACAACTGTTCCCTCGAGCCTCGCCGCCACCCCTCCTCTTCAACGCCGGTGAGGGCCTTGCCCTCCCCCTTCCCTTCCTCTGCTCCGTGCCGGCCGCGCCGCTCGCTCCCTGGGCCGGCATTGCACGTCTCCGCCCGCGCCCGCGAGTTCGCTTTCGCTCACCGTCGCCCTGCACCGTGGTCGCCGTGCCCGACTGCGCCCTCCGCGCGCCCCTCGCGCGTCCGGGCCGCGCCTAGCCACCGCGCGCACGCGCACGCGCACCAACCCCCCGTCGCCCCATTGCTCCCGCACGCACCCCGTCCGGCCGGTCCGTCGCCGCACCACCGCGGGCGACCACACCTGCCCGCACCCTCCGTCGCCTCCGTGCGGGTGCGCGGCGCCCGCACCCGATAACTCCCGTCGCCCGAACCCACTATGGCCCTTAGGGCCTATGACAGCTGGGCCCCCCCCTATGCCAATGACATGTGGGGCCCATGCCCAGAACGTTTTAAATAAAAAGGAACTAAAAATAATAATAAATAAATAAAATATCAATTAATTAATTAATTAACTTAATTAGTTTTGTTTAAATTAACTCATTAAGATTAATTAACCTAATAACTAGTTAACCTAATAACTAATTAACCTAATTAACTACTATTAATTAGCTAAGCAGTCCCTAACAGGTGGGACCCACCTGTCAGGTTGACCAGGTCAACGGTCAACGTTGACTGCTGACATCATGCTGGCGTCATAATTACCTTTTTCTAATTAAATTAATTCTGTTAATTCTAGAAAAAGATAAATCCTTTTTAAATTAATATAAAATGAACCGTAACTCGGATGGAAAAACTTTGTACATGAAAGTTGCTCAGAACGACGAGACGAATCCGGACGCAGCCTGTTCGTCCGCCATACATCCCTAGCATAGCAAACACGCAACTTTCCCCCTCCGGTTCATCTGTCCGAAAACGCAAAACACCGGGAATACTTTACCGGATGTTTCCCCCCTTCGTCGGTACCACCTCCTACCGCGTTAGGGCACACCTAGCCCCGCGCGTTGACATGTCTTCCATCGTCATGCTTATGTTTGCATTATATTTATTGTTTCTTCCCCCTCTTCTCTCGTTAGACACCGAGACCGACGCCGCTGCTACCCAGTACGACTACGGTGTTGACGACCCCTCCTTCTTGCCAAAGCAACCAGGCAAGCCCCCCCCCCCCTTGATCACCAGATATCGTGTACTCTTCTCTATACTTCTTGCATTAGAAGAGTGTAGCATGTTACTGCTTTCGGTTAATCCTATTCTGCTGTATAGCCTGTCATTGTTGCTACAGTTGTTACCCTTACCTGCTATCCTACTGCTTAGTAAAGTGTGTCCGGCCAAATGGGATCGAGCGTGTTGGGTTATGTGGTGCACCCCTGCAGGAAAGTTTATCTATTCGAATAGCCGTGTCCCTCGGTAAAAGGACGACCCGGAGTTGTACCTTGACCTTATGACAACTAGAACTGGATACTTAATAAAACACACCCTTCCAAGTGCCAGATACAACCCGGTGATCGCTCGACGAGGAGGGGATCGCCGAGTAGGATTATGCTATACGATGCTACTTGGTGAACTTACCATCTACTCTCTCCTACATGCTGCAAGATGGAGGTGGCCAGAAGCGTAGTTTTCGACAGGATTAGCTATCCTCCTTTTATTCTAGCATTCTGCAATTCAGTCCACCGATATGGCCCTTTACACATATACCCATGCATATGTAGTGTAGCTCCTTGTTTGCGAGTACTTTGGATGAGTACTCACGGTTGCTTTTCTCCATCTTTTCCCCCTTTCCTTTCTACCTGGTTGTCGCAACCAAATGCTGGAGCCCAGGAGCCAAACGCCACCGTTGACGACGACTCCTACTACACCGAAGGTGCCTACTACTACGTGCAGCCCGCTGACGACGACCAGGAGTAGTTAGGAGGATCCCAGGCAGGAGGCATGCGCCTCTTTCGATCTGTATCCCAGTTTGTGCTAGCCTTCTTAAGGCAAACTTGTTTAACTTATGTCTGTACTTAGATATTGTTGCTTTCGCTGACTCGTCTATGATCGAACACTTGTATTCGAGCCCTCGAGGCCCCTGGTTTGTATTATGATGCTTGTATGACTTATTTATGTTGCATAGTTGTATTGTGATATATTCTCGTGAGTCCCTGATCTTGATCGTACACATTTGCGTGCATGATTAGTGTACGATTAAATCATAATCAGGAGCATCACAGGATACTAGAGCATGCATGCATGCCTAAATCCAGCATGCATTGCTTCTTCCAATTTCTTCATCCTGGAGCTCACAACAAAACATGAATAGAGGCCACCATCTACATGTTATAAAACAAAATGGTCAGGAACAAAATAAATTCGAACATGTTAACCTTTTGGCATAAATAACAATAGAACAATCAAAACGAGGCATAGTTATCAGTGAATACTAGTGACTACCAATAATCAGTAAATATTATATTAGTGAGGAACAACATCATAAAGATTAACAGTGGGGATGCCACAACTAGAAGGAGCAAGCTATTTTGTATTTGAGAAACGGAAAAAAATGATAATGTTTGTTAAAGCAATATGGCAAATGATAATGTTTGTTAAAGCAATTAACAGGGCAGTATCTCAACCTAAAGAAAGGCAGCAGAACTTATATGAAAGAAACTGAGTTGCAAGTGTATGAAGAGTGATTGATGATCCATTCCAGAGACATGGTAGTTTCTTCTAACATATTGTACTATCAAATAAACTCTTACAAGAAAGATGTCCCAGTAAGTAAGCTGAATGGGTGACAAACTAAGAAGTGAAACAAGTTGATAGTTGTACACTATAGTGTTTACGCACAGTGGAACTGAATGAATTTCAGATTATGTTGCATTCAAGAAGAGGAGCGGCAGTGCGCTCTAGCTAGTGTCCTTGTCAACTTGTGCAAAACAAGCAGCATTCATCAGGGTTAATTCATGGAGTAAGAAGAAATACAGAGACAGCATCATCATCTGATGATGCGCTGACCAATCAATGGCTTCGTTCGTCCAGATCACAGGTGGCGTGACAGAAGAAGAGACTACCTGGAGATCCTTGACGGCGGCACAGAGGTCGGGCGAGTCCTTGACGGCCTTGATGTGGTCAACGACGTTCAGCCTGTCGACGATGCGCTCGAGCGGGTGGACCAAGCGCTCCCACGCAGGCTCCACACCCTTCTCAAGCTCCTCCAGCTCGCCCTCCTGCATACAGAGAAACTTCAGATGAGCTAGACTGAAACTCAACTTGTCAGTTGCCACCTACATAAAATAGTCAAGACTAGAGTCTAACTCAAATCAGGTATGCATTCTTTGGACGTTAAATGGAAGCTTTATATATATATGGCTATAGGTATGATGCAAACCAACCAAAGTTTTCATCTCCATTCTGAACAAATTAGACTGCAATGGAGTTGCTTAATACATATAGCATGATTGGTTTTCCGTTCTGAAACTGTAGACATGATGTGCTTGGCTCATGCTTCAGATATGATCGGTCTACAGAGATTCAGACTGCGCCACAAAGGCACAGTAACAGCTGATGGATATACAAGTACCAAGACAATATTCCCTCAATGTCAAAGAAACCCGTCTTAGAAATTGCATCAAGCAATTCGTAAGAAAACAAGAACGTGAGCAGCATTGCATTTCACAAGACAACGGTTATTTGAGGATAAGAAATCATCAGACTTTAAACTACGAATCACGGGAGTGTAACTCATGTCATATTGTTGCAGTTTCTCATTGTGGTAAATATCTTTGTTGTGGAGATAGTTCAATTTATAAACTCGTTCAAGCAAAATTATATTTGTTGTGAAGATAGCAGAACTTCCTTCAGTATGTGGATAGCATAGAAAGCCACAAACATATTAGGGTGTTGAGGTACCATCAGGGACTTAAATACTAAGAATCAGAGGAGAAGAGCTCCATCATATTGTTGATGGTTTATTCCTCATCACTTGACCCTCAAACATATAAGCATGCATGGACAGCAAGAAAAAAGGCTATAACAATTTATAGTTTGGCAACTATCGGTATGAAATGCAACATTATTGCTTAGAATATGAAATATCTTCTCATCAATGCCAAATGGCATCTCTGATGTCTGACATACGTCGTAGATTTCATGATTCATCACAGCATTTTGCAAACTGCGGAAACGTCACTAAGAAACCAGATGCAACCAAGGATCTCGTGACCACAGACATCACCATTCACTAATAATTCCCATTGGGAGATCAAACTATGCATCCAACAAGCTACAGCAACAGGGAATGCAGAAAAATTATGACCCGAGATGCGAATCAACTGGGAGAGAAAGAGGGGCAGCAGTATGGGCGTCAGTAGCAGCACCAGTTTTCTGGTTCAGAGAAGATTAGGAGGAGCAGAGAAGATTAGCAATGTCCTTGGCTCCATCCAGGGCCTGCAGGTGCAATGTTTTCTTGGGGTCGGCTGAAAGAAGGAACCGTCAGTTGAGTTAGCACCGAGCATGCATGTTTTATTACAAAAAAGAAAAGCATGGGAAAACATTCCAAGTGCCAATTTATGCTGATTTTGAACTCCAACAATCTAATCTAATAGATTTATAATGAAAAATATTGACTGTCACAGGAACACGCTAGCCACACTATTATGAGAACTCACTTGTGTAGTTTCTAATTCAGAAGTCAGAATGGCTGCCACTTGACTCTGTATTTAGACTTGGATATATAGTTATAGTAGTAGGGAGTGAGTGAACAGAGCCAGAGCAGAATTTTGTTAAGGGAGTCCCCGACACTAGCACTCGTAGGATGCTATTGCTAACTACAGTAGTTCAGTATAATACAAGGGAATTTATGTTAATTTTGAACTCGAACAATCTAAAAGATTTATAATGAAAAAAATTGACTGTCGCAGCAAAACACGCTAGCAACAGTATTATGGGAAATCGGTTCTGTATTTTTAAATTCACAGGTCAGAATGGCTGCCCCTTGACTCTTCTAGACTTAGATTTATAATAATACTAGTATATGGCAGTTGCAGTAGGGAGATGGCGTTGACTTGCAAACACTGCCACTCACTCACCCACGGCATGCTAACAAATTCAGTCAGCTTCTTCTTCTTCTTCTTCTTCCTTGTATTATCAGTTCCAATTTCACATCCTGAACAAAACCTAGTCCCCCACTCACTGAATGACTGAATCGATGAATCCCTCGCTGCGGCAGTGGGGACCAGCCGATAACCATGGATCCACCAGCTAGAGCAGGCGGAAAAGGGGAGGGGATGGAAGGGGGTGGGGTGGGATCCTGAGTCCTGACCGTACTAGTGTACCTGACGGTGGCGCGGATGGTGTAGCCACACTGGAGGAGGAACTTGACGAGCCAGGACACGATGTAGACCGACGCGCCGGTGACGCACACCACATTCCCCGTCCCGGAGCTCATCCCGTCCTCCTGCTCTTCCGGCTGCGGCTGGGTGGGCGTGGTGGACTCAGCGGCCGCCTGGTCGGCGTTGGAGGCCGACGGGTGAGCAGCGCGCCGGACGCCGTCGGGTCGCCGCCCAGTAGAACCGCACAGATGGTTCGGCGCGTGATGCGCCGGACGCCGTCGGGTCGCCGCCCAGTAGAACCGCACAGTGCGCCTCCAGCGCCTCTGACGGATGGATGCGGTTGGGGGCGCTGGATCTGATCTGGGATGAGGAAGAGGCGCGCCATGGCCGTCGGGTGGCGGAGGCGAGGGGAGAGATGGAGGGCGGAAGGAAGGGGAGGACGGAGCGGCGGCGGAAGGATCGGGAGGCGGCGGGGAGAGATTGGATCGGGAGGTGGCGGCGGCGGCGAGGAGATCCGGAGGAGGGGTGCGATGGGGGAAGATGGCGGTGGGTGTGATGTGAGCTAGGGTTTGGGCTGTGGTGGGGTATCTCTTTTACATTTTTTTTCTGTAGATAGATGGATGGATGGATGTGGGATGGTGAGATGGATTGATGGGCGCCATGTCATCGATCCATGGAAGAGTCCTGATTGGTTCAGAAAACCAGTGATTTAAAAAAGTATCTAAGTACTAAAAATAGAGGGATTTTGTAAAGTAGATATCAAAAATATTTTGCAAAATGGCACCACACAAATTTTGACTAGAGTTAGACCACATTTTGTTGATAAGGACCGATTTCTATGCATTTCTGATCTTTCTATCTATTTTTAATCATTTTTCGAGTGTCCAAAATGAATTTTTTTTGTGAAGGACCTACCATATATTTGTTGCAAAATTGGACCAAATCAATTTTATAAAATATTAGGACATTCATGGCATAATTCATTTTCCATTTTTCGAGTGCCCAAAATGATTTTTTCTGTGAAGGACCTACCATATATTTGTTGCAAAATTGGGTCAAATCAATTTTATAAAATATTAGGACATATTTAATTCATAATTGACCAAATGGTTGGGTGTCAAAAGCCTGGATCCACCTCTGGTGAAAAAGACAAATTCCTGCCGATTCAGTAGGAAGTGGGTCAAATTTGAACTGCAGCTGCCTCATAGTTTGCTCTTTATTTTTTCCAAAATCATTTCTAGGTACATTAGTATCTATTTAATCAGAGAAATATCAAAAGTTTTCCAAGATTCAACCACTAGCTAGGAACGGTCAAGGTCGTCGTTTTGATCGCATTTTGAAACGAGCATAAAAAATTCAAAAAAATTCAAAAAATTGGAAAACCTTCGCATTGTGTCATTATTTGTGACCAAGTTTCCAGGAAAAATAATAAACTTATAATACGACAATTATTTTAAAAAGTGTTCTCAGAAGTGAGCTATCATGCGTGAAGATTCATGGCTTCCAAGCCAAATGATCAATCTTATGGCCACATTCATGGCATAGTTTGTTCAAATGATCTCATATTGTGCACAAGGGTGCATCTTGGAATTCCAAACAATGTTGCCTAAGGGAGTTTTCATTTTCTTTGCACGGAAAATTCATTTTCCATTTTTCGAGTGCCCGAAATGAGTTTTTTTGTGAAGGACCTATCATATATTTGTTGCAAAATTGGACCAAATCAATTTTATAAAATACTAGGACATATTTAATTCACAATTGACCAAATGGTTGGGTGTCAAAAGCCTTGATCCACCTCTGGTGAAAAAGACAAATTCCCGCCGATTTAGTAGGAAGCGGGTCAAATTTGAACTGCAGCTGCCTCATAGTTTGCTCTTTATTTTTTTCAAAAATCATTTCTAGGTACATAAGTATCTATTTAATCAGAGAAACATCAAAAGTTTTCCAAGATTCAACCACTAGCTAGGAACGGTCAAGCCCGTCGTTTTGACCGCATTTTGAAACGGGCATAAAAAATTCAAAAAAATCAAAAAATTGGAAAACCTTCGCATTGTGTCATTATTTGTGACCAAGTTTCCAGGAAAAATAATAAACTTGTAATACGACAATTATTTTTAAAAAGTGTTCTCAGAAATGAGCTATCATGCGTGAGATTCATGGCTTTCAAGCCAAATGATCAATCTTATGGCCACATTCATGGCATAGTTTGTTCAAATGTTCTCGTATTGTGCACAAAGGTGCATCTTTGAATTCTAAACAATGTTGCCTAAGGGAGTTTTCATTTTCTTTGCACGAAAAATTCATTTTCCATTTTTCGAGTGCCTGAAATGGGTTTTTTTGTGAGGGACCTACCATATATTTGTTGCAAAATTGGACCTAATCAATTTAATAAAATACTAGGACATATTTAATTCACAATTGACTAAATGGTTGGGTGTCAAAAGCCTTGATCCACCTCTGGTGAAAAAGACAAATTCCCGCCGATTAAGTAGGAAGCAGGTCAAATTTGAACTGCAGTTGCCTCATAGTTTGCTCTTTATTTTTTCCAAAAATCATTTCTAGGTACATAAGTATCTATTTAATCAGAGAAACATCAAAAGTTTTCCAAGATTGAACCACTAGCTAGGAACGGTAATGCCCGCCGTTTTGACCGCATTTTGAAACGGGCATGAAAAATTCAAAACAAAAATCAAAAAATTGGGAAACCTTTTTGAAATTTATGAACATTTTTGGGGTTTGATGAATATTTTTGCAATGCATGAACTTTTTTTGAATCCCTAAGCATTTTATTAATTGATATTTTTTGTAATTAACCAATATTTTTCAATTTTCTGAACATTTTCTAAAAAGTTGTGAATTCAGAAACATTTTTTATATATAACATTTTTTGAATACACAATCTTTTTTTTCAAATATAAATTAAGAAAACAGGGCGCCGTATATGGGCCTTCCCAAAGGAGAGGAGAGTAGGAAATAGAGCGCGCGGTATAGGAGATCCCATTTTCGAAAATGGGCTTTGGCCGAGTGCGGACAGTGAGACTACAAAAGAGTTTCCTCTTACCCTGTGTTACCTAAAGTGGGGTGGTGTAGTGGTTTGGAACTGCTAGCAGGTGGATGAGGGCGTGGGTTCAATTCCCACAATCTCATATTTCTTTTATTATGTAGTTTTCTGGTTTAGGCCTTGCATTATGTGTCCCGCTCGTCAGGTCAGTGGTGGGGCCTGCTCGTCAGTTCAGTGGTGGGGCCTGATTGTCAGGTCGGTATGGGTCCTGCATTTCAATTTGATGGTGCCCATATGTCATGTTGGTGGTTGTTGGGTCCCACATGTCATTGGATTATAATGGATTCAAGTATAAACCTAATGCAATATATACACGTGGACATGACACGTAGGTGAAACTGCTGAGGTGACCGACACATGGACATAACACATAAGCGAAACTATTGACGTGGACGTCCAACTATTTTGAGGCAGTACAAATTATAAAATATGACCTTTTAAGTTGGTCGCAATTGGGTAAAAATAGGGGGAGTGAACAATATTGTCTGCTTACGACCATTTTGTGCAAGGAAACCACGACCTTTCTGAGCAAAATGGTCGTTATGTTTTAGGGTTTGAACCCTCCCAAACAGCTTTTGACCAATTGGTCTCAAATGGTCGTAGATTTACGACCAATTCTTCCAGGGTCACTCACAGAAGGTCACTAGTTGACATATTTCTTACAGTGAGAAAGAACGACTAATATAATTGATCGAGGCTTTAGATCTTAAAGCTGAATCGATCTTGCTTGATGCATCTGAGCAGGCTGCTACAGCTAAGGCTGAACAGAGCTTATGTAGTCTTCTTAGAGAAGAAGAGATGAAATGGGCCTTGCGCGCTAAAGTGCTCAAAGTCGTCCACGGGGATGACAACACTCCATTTTTCCATATGATTGCAAATGGCAAACATAGGAAGAAGAAGATAATCCAGCTTGAGCAGGATGAAGGGACTATTGTAGGGCACGAGAACCTCAAGGCATATATTTCCAACTACTATAAACAACTCTTTGGGTCTCCGGTAGCTAACGCGGTTACCCTAGATGAGTCGGTTATAGAGGATACTCCTCAACTACGGTCGGATGAGAATGAGATCTTATCCGCACCGTTTACGGAAAAGGAGGTTTTCGATGCTATCGCTCAAATGAAACCGAATAAAGCATCGAGACCAGATGGGTTCCCTGCGGAGTTCTATAAGAAATGTTGGCATATTATAAAGAAAGATCTTATGCCGATGTTTCAAGATTTCTTTAATGGGCAGCTTGAGCTTTTCCACCTTAACTTTGGTATGATTACGCTCTTACCGAAGAAGGAGCAATTCGCATTGAGCAGTTCAGACCGATATGCCTATTAAATGTGAGTTTCAAAATTTTCACTAAAGTGGGGACTAATAGATTGACACGGATCGCACACTCGGTGGTGCAACCAAGTCAGACGGCTTTCATGCCAGGACGACATATCCTAGAAGGGGTGGTTGT
Organism: Aegilops tauschii subsp. strangulata; assembly: GCF_002575655.3. NCBI lineage: Eukaryota > Viridiplantae > Streptophyta > Magnoliopsida > Poales > Poaceae > Aegilops > Aegilops tauschii. The sequence goes on along the minus strand of NC_053036.3, from coordinate 424,260,847 downwards.
CTTACACAAAACTCTCCACGAAATCCACTCGAAGAAACTAGATGGGGTTATCTTAAAAGTTGATTTTGAAAAGGCATACGATAAAGTCAAGTGGTCGTTCCTTCAGCAGGCAATGCGCATGAAGGGTTTTAACAACATGTGGAGGAGTCAGGTGGATTCCCTAGTCTAAAAAGGTAGTGTCAGAGTTAGGGTTAACAATGATATAGGGCACTACTTTCAGACTCATAAGGGTTTGAGACAAGGTGATTCGATGTCTCCGCTACTATTCAATATAGTAGCAGATATGTTAGCCATTCTCATTGGAAGGGCCAAAGAGAAAGGTCACGTAGGTGGACTAGTACCGCATCTCGTTGATGGGGGAGTTTCCATCTTACAGTATGCCGACGATACTATCCATTTCATGGAACATGATCTCGCAAAGGCCAGAAACATGAAACTATTGTCGGGATTAAAAATTAATTTCCATAAGAGCGAATTGTTCTGTTTTGGGAGAGCCAAAGAAGAACAAGAGACATATAAACAATTGTTCGGATGTGAATTGGGATTTATGCCTTTTAGTTATCTCGGCATTCCCATTCATCATCGAAAACTGACTAATAAAGAATGGAAATGTATCGAAGATCGATTTGAAAAAAAACTTAGCTGCTGGAAGGGCAAGCTAATGTCGTATGGAGGTCGGTTAGTTCTAATTAATTCAGTATTAACTAGTGTGCCGATGTTCCTGTTATGTTTCTTTGAAGTACCTAAGGGGGTACGGAAGAGACTTGATTTCTATCGATCTAGATTCTTTTGGCAGTCAGATGACATTAATAAGAAATACCGATTGGCTAGGTGGGATATCATTTGCAGACCCAAGGACCAGAGTGGTCTTGGCATTGAAAACCTAGAGATTAAGAATAAATGTTTAATGAGTAAATGGTTATATCAGTTGTCAGTAGAACATGATGGTATGTGGGCTGAGATACTACGAAACAAATATTTACACTCAAAAACCTTAGCCCAAGTTACCGCAAGACCTACAGATTCTCCTTTCTGGAAGGGACTCATGAGAATGAAAGATTTGTTCTTTCGAAGGGCCAAATTCTATTGGGGAACGCGGTATTTCAAAAAATTTACCTACAATCACACAAGATCTATCTAGGAGATGCATAGCAACAAGCGGGGAGAGTGTGTCCACGTACCCTCGTAGATCAAAAGCGGAAGCGTTTAGTAACGCGGTTGATGTAGTCGAACGTCTTCGCGATCCAACCGATCCAAGCACCGAATGTATGGCACCTCCGCGTTCAGCACACGTTTAGCTCGATGACGTCCCTCGATCTCTTGATCCAGTTGAGGACGAGGGAGAGTTCTGTTAGCACGACGGTGTGGCGACGGTGATGATGAAGTTACGGGCGCAGGGCTTCGCCTAAGCACTACGACGATATGACCGAGGTGTGTAACTGTGGAGGGGGCACCGCACACGGCTAAGAGAAGGCTTGGTGTGTCTTTGGGATGACCCCCTCCCACGTATATAAAGGGGGAGGAGAGGCGGCCGGCCCAAGGGGGGCGCGCCATGGGGGGAGTCCTACTTGGACTCCCGGTCCAAGTAGGATTCGCCCCCCTTTCCTATTCCCACTAGGAGAAGGAGGGAAGGAGGAGAGAAGGAAAGGGGGGCCGCCCCCAACCCTAGTCCAATTCGTTTTGGGCTTGGGGGGCGCACGCCTCCACTTGGCCGCCGCCTCCTCTCTCCACTAGGGCCCATGATGGCCCATTAACTCCCCGGGGGGATTCTGGTAACCCCCGGTACTCTGGAAAATGTCCGAACCTTTCCGAAACCATTCCGGTGTCCAAACACAACCTTCCAATATATCAATCTTTATGTCTCGGCTCTGGGATTCCGAACAAACTTCGATACATCAAATCACATAACTCATAATACAAATCGTCATCGAACGTTAAGCGTGCGGACCCTACGGGTTCGAGAACTATGTAGACATGACCGAGACACATCTCCGGTCAATAACCAATAACGGAACCTGGATGCTCATATTGGCTCCTACATATTCTACGAAGATCTTTATCGGTCAAACCGCATAACAACATACGTTGTTCCCTTTGTCATCGGTATGTTACTTGCCCGAGATTCGACCGTCGGTATCATCATACCTAGTTCAATATCGTTACCGGCAAGTCTCTTTACACGTTCCGTAATGCATCATCCCACAACTAACTCATTAGTCACATTGCTTGCAAGGATTATAGTGATGAGCATTACTAAGAGGGCCCAGAGATACCTCTCCGATACACGGAGTGAAAAAATCCTAATCTCGATCTATGCCAACTCAACAAACACCATCAGAGACACCTGTAGAGCATCTTTATAATCACCCAGTTACGTTGTGACGTTTGATAGCACACAAGGTGTTCCTCTGGTATTCGAGAGTTGCATAATCTCATAGCCAGAGGAACATGTATAAGTCATGATGAAAGCAATAGCAATAAAACTAAACGATCATTTATGCTAAGCTAACGGGTGGGTCTTGTCCATCACATCATTCTCTAATGATGTGATCCCGTTCATCAAATGACAACACATGTATATGGTTAGGAAACTTAACCATCTTTGATTAACGAGCTAGTCAAGTAGAGGCATACTAGGGACATGCTACCTCTTGAGCACTGCGTTGATTTTCCCTTGAAGAGGAAAGGGTGATGCAGTAAAGTAGCATAAGTATTTTCCTCAGTTTTTGAGAACCAAGGTATCAATCCAGTAGGAGGCCACGCACGAGTCCCTCGCACCTACACAAACAAATAAAATCCTCGCAACCAACGCAATAAAGGGGTTGTCAATCCCTTCACGGTCACTTACCAAAGTGAGATTTGATAGATATGATAAGATAATATTTTTGGTATTTTTATGATAAAGATTAAAAGTAAAGAAAGCAAAATAAACGGTGCCAGAAATAGCTAAGTGTTGGAAGATTAATATGATGGAAAATAGACCCCGGGGCCATAGGTTTCACTAGTGGCTTCTCTCATGAGCATAAGTATTACGGTGGGTAAACAAATTACTGTTGAGCAATTGATAGAATTGAGCATAGTTATGAGAATATCTAGGTATGATCATGTATATAGGCATCACGTCTGCGACAAGTAGACCGACTCCTGCCTGCATCTACTACTATTACTCCACACATCGACCACTATCCAGCATGCATCTAGAGTATTAAGTTCAAAAGAACAGAGTAATGCTTTAAGTAAGATGACATGATGTAGAGGGATAAACTCATGCAATATGATATAAACCCCATCTTGTTATCCTCGATGGCAACAATACAATACGTGCCTTGCTGCCCCTACTGTCATTGGGAAAGGACACCGCAAGATTGAACCCAAAGCTAAGCACTTCTCCCATTGCAAGAAAGATCAATCTAGTAGGCCAAACCAAACTGATAATTCGAAGAGACTTGCAAAGATAACCAATCATACATAAAATAATTCAGAGAAGATTCAAATATTGTTCATAGATAAACTTGGTCATAAACCCACAATTCATCGGTCTCAACAAACACACCGCAAAAGAAGATTACATCGAATAGATTCCAAGAAGATCGAGGAGAACATGGTATTGAGATCCAAAAAGAGAGAAGAAGCCATCTAGCTAATAACTATGGACCCGAAGGTCCGAGGTAAACTACTCACACATCATCGGAGAGGCTATGGTGTTGATGTAGAAGCCCTCCGTGATCAATGCCCCCTACGGTAGGACGCCGGAAAAGGCCCCAAGATGGGATCTCACAGGTACAGAAGGTTGCGGTGGTGGAATTAGGTTTTCGTGGATGCCTCTGTTGGTTTGAGGGTAAGTATGTATATATAGGAGGAAGAAGTACGTCGGTGGAGCAACGTGGGCCCCACGAGGGTGGAGGGCGCGCCCAGGGGGGTAGGCGCGCCCCCTACCTCGTGCCCTCCTGGTTGATGTCTTGACGTAGGGTCCAAGTCCTCTGGATCACGTTCGTTCCTAAAATCACGTTCCCGAAGGTTTCATTCCGTTTGGACTCCGTTTGATATTCTTTTTTTGTGAAACTCTGAAATAGGCAAAAAAACAACAATTCTGGGCTGGGCCTCCGGTTAATAGGTTAGTCCCAAAAATAATGTAAAAGTGTATAATAAAGCCCATTAATCATACAAAACAGAATATAATATAGCATGAAGCAATCAAAAATTATAGATACGTTGGAGACGTATCAAGCATCCCCAAGCTTAATTCATGCTCGTCCTCGAGTAGGTAAATGATAAAAACAAATTTTTTGATGCGGAATGCTACTTGGTATAATTTTTTAATGTAACCCTCTTAATTGTGGTATGAATATTCAGACCCGAAAGATTCAAGATAAAAGTTTAATATTGACATAAAAGCAATAATACTTCAAGCATACTAACTAAGAAATTATGTCTTCTCAAAATAACATGGCCAAAGAAAGTTCATCCCTACAAAATCATATAGTTTATTCATGCTCCATTTTCGTCACACAAGAATGCTCTCATCATGCACAACCCCGATGACAAGCCAAGCAATTGTTTCATACTTTAGTAATCTCAAACTTTTTCAACCTTCACGCAATACATGAGCGTGAGCCATGGATATAGCACTATGGGTGGAATAGAATATAATGATGGGGGTTATGTGGAGAAGACAAAAAGGGAGAAAGTCTCACATCAACGAGGCTAATCTATGAGCTATGGAGATGCCCATCGATTGATGTTAATGCAAGGAGTAGGGATTGCCATGCAACGGATGCACTAGAGCTATAAATATATGAAAGCTCAACAAAAGAAACTAAGTGGGTGTGCATCCAACTTGCTTGCTCACGAAGACCTAGGGCACTTGAGGAAGCCCATTGTAAAGTTACCGATGGAAGTAGACGAAAGAGGGGATGCCTTCCGGGGCATCCCCAAGCTTTGGCTTTTTGGTGTCCTTAGATTATCTTGGGGTGCCATGGGAATCCCCAAGCTTAGGCTCTTGCCACTCCTTGTTCCATAATCCATCAAATCTTTTACCCAAAACTTGAAAACTTCACAACACAAAACTTAACAGAAAATCTCGTGAGCTCCGTTAGCGAAAGAAAACAAAACACCACTTCAAGGTACTGTTATGAACTCATTATTTATTTATATTGGTGTTAAACCTACTGTATTCCAACTTCTCTATGGTTTATAAACTATTTTACTAGCCATAGATTCATCAAAATAAGCAAACAACACACGAAAAACAGAATCTGTCAAAAACAGAACAGTCTGTAGTAATCTGTAACTAACGCAAACTTCTGGAACTCCAAAAATTCAGACAAAATAGGAAGACCTATAAAATTTGTTTATTGATCAGAAGCAATTGGAATCAATATTTTATCACGTTCTGGTGATTTTTAACAATTATTTTCGTGAACAGAAAGTTTCTGGAATTTTCAGCAAGATAAAATAACTATCATCCAAGAAGATCCTATAGGTTTAACTTGGCACAAACACTAATTAAAACATAAAAACACATATAACCAGAGGCTGGATCAAATATTTATTCCTAAACATAAGCAAAAAGCAAAAAACTAAAAATAAAATTTGGTTGCCTCCCAACAAGCGCTATCGTTTAACGCCCCTAGCTAGGCATAATAGCAAGGATAGATCTAGGTATTGCCATCTTTGGTAGGCAATCATAAGTGGCTCTCATAATAGATTCATAAGGTAATTATATTTTCTTTCTAGGGAAGTGTTCCATGCCTTTCCTTAACGGAAATTGGAATCTAATATTCCCTTCCTTCATATCAATAATTGCACCAATCGTTTTAAGGAAAGGTCTACCAAGAATAAGAGGACATAAAGGATTGCAATCTATATCAGGAACAATAAAATCTACGGGCACATAATTCCTATTTTCAACAATAAGAACATCATTAATTCTTCCCATAGGTTTCTTAATGGTGGAATCCGCAAGGTGCAAGTTTAAAGAGCAATCATCAAAATCACGGAAACCTAGCAAATCACACAAAGTCTTTGGAATCGTGGAAACACTAGCACCCAAATCACACAAAGCATAGCATTCATGATCTTTGATTTTAATTTTAGTAGTAGGTTCCCACTCATCATAAAGTTTTCTAGGGATAGAAACTTCCAACTCAAGTTTTTCTTCATAAGATTGCACCAAAGCATCAACGATATGTTTGGTAAAGGCTTTATTTTGACTATAAGCATGTGGAGAATTTAGCACGGATTGCAACAAGGAAATACAATCTATCAAAGAGCAATTATAATAATTAAAATCCTTGAAATCCAAAATAGTGGGTTCATTAATATCTAGAGTTTTGATCTCTTCAATCCCACTTTTACCAATTTTTGCATCAAGATCTAAAAACTCCAAATTTTTGGAACGCCTTCTAGGTAAAGGTGGATCATATTCAGTCCCATAATTATCAAGATTCATATTGCAAAACAAAGATTTAATAGGGGACACATCAATAACTTTTAGACCTTCATCTTTATTTTCAGAGAAACTAGAAGAACACGCTTTCACAAAACAATCTTTCTTAGCACGCATCCTAGCAGTTCTTTCTTTGCACTCATCAATGGAAATTCTCATGGCTTTGAGAGACTCATTGATATCATGCTTAGGTGGAATAGATCTAAGTTTCAAAGAATCAACATCAAGAGAAATTATATCGACGTTCCTAGCTAATTCATCAACTTTAAACAATTTTTCTTCAAGCAAAGCATTGAAATTCTTTTGCGAATTCATAAACTCCTTAACACTAGTCTCAAATTAAGAGGTCATCTTATTAAAATTTCCATAAGAATTTTTGTAGGAATTACCATAATTATTAGAGGAATTACTAGGATACGGCCTAGGATTAAAGTTTCCTCTATACGCGTTGTTACCAAAATTATTCCTACCAACAAAATTCACATCCATAGATTCATTATTATTCTCAATCAAAGTAGACAAAGGCATATCATTAGGATCAGAAGAAACACTTTTATTAGCAAATAATTTCATAAGTTCATCCATCTTTCCACTCAAAACATTAATTTCTTCTATCGCATGCACTTTCTTATTAGTAGATCTTTCAGTGTGCCATTGAGAATAATTAACCATAATACTATCTAGGAGTTCAGTAGCTTCTCCTAAAGTGATTTCCATAAAAGTGCCTCCCGTGGCCAAATCTAAAAGATTTCTAGAAGCAAAATTCAATCCGGCATAAATTTTTTGTATAATCATCCACAAATTCAAACCATGAGTAGGGCAATTACATATCAATAATTTCATCCTCTCCCAAGCTTGTGCAACATGTTCATGATCAAGTTGCTTAAAATTCAGGATATCATTTCTAAGAGAGATGATCTTAGCGGGAGGAAAATACTTAGAGATAAAAGCATCTTTGCACTTATTCCAAGAATCAATACTATTTTTAGGCAAAGACGAAAACCAAGCTTTAGCACGATCTCTAAGCAAAAAAGGAAATAGCTTCAATTTAACAATATCATTGTCCACATCTTTCTTCTTTTGCATATCACACAAATCAACGAAGCTATTTAGATGGGTAGCGGCATCTTCACTAGGAAGGCCGGCGAATTGATATTTCATGACAAGATTCAACAAAGCAGCATTAATTTCACAAGACTCAGTATCGGTAAGAGGAGCAATCGGAGTGCTAAAAAAATTGTTGTTGGTATTGGTAAAGTCACACAATTTAGTATTATCTTGAGCCATCGTGACAAGCAAGCAACCCAACACACGAGCAAACAAGAAGCACGCGAAAAAGAGGCGAACGAAAAAGAGAGGGCGAACAAAACGGCAAGGGTGAAGTGGGGGAGAGGAAAACGAGAGGCAAATGGCAAATAATGTAATGCGGGAGATAAGGGTTTGTGATGGGTACTTGGTATGTTGACTTTTGCGTAGACTCCCCGGCAACGGCGCCAGAAATCCTTCTTGCTACCTCTTGAGCACTGCGTTGGTTTTCCCTTGAAGAGGAAAGGGTGATGCAGTAAAGTAGCGTAAGTATTTCCCTCAATTTTTGAGAACCAAGGTATCAATCCAGTAGGAGGCCACGCACGAGTCCCTCGCACCTACACAAACAAATAAAATCCTCGCAACCAACGCAATAAAGGGGTTGTCAATCCCTTCATGGTCACTTACCAAAGTGAGATCTAATAGATATGATAAGAAAATATTTTTGGTATTTTTATGATAAAGATTAAAAGTAAAGAAAGCATAATAAACGGTGCCAGAAATAGCTAAGTGTTGGAAGATTAATATGATGGAAAATAGACCCCGGGGCCATAGGTTTCACTAGTGGCTTCTCTCATGAGCATAAGTATTACGGTGGGTAAACAAATTACTGTTGAGCAATTGATAGAATTGAGCATAGTTATGAGAATATCTAGGTATGATCATGTATATAGGCATCACGTCCACGACAAGTAGACCGACTCCTGCCTACATCTACTACTATTACTCCACACATCGACCGCTATCCAGCATCATCTAGAGTATTAAGTTCAAAAGAACAGAGTAATGCTTTAAGTAAGATGACATGATGTAGAGGGATAAACTCATGCAATATGATATAAACCCATCTTGTTATCCTCGATGGCAACAATACAATACGTGCCTTGCTACCCCTACTGTCACTGGGAAAGGACACCGCAAGATTGAACCCAAAGCTAAGCACTTCTCCCATTGCAAGAAAGATCAATCTAGTAGGCTAAACCAAACTGATAATTCGAAGAGACTTGCAAAGATAACCAATCATACATAAAAGAATTCAGAGAAGATTCAAATCTTGTTCATAGATAAACTTGATCATAAACCCATAATTCATCGGTCTCAACAAACACACCGCAAAAGAAGATTACATCGAATAGATCTCCAAGAAGATCGAGGAGAACATGGTATTGAGATCGAAAAAGAGAGAAGAAGCCATCTAGCTAATAACTATGGACCGAAGGTCTGAGGTAAACTACTCACACATCATCGGAGAGGCTATGGTGTTGATGTAGAAGCCCTCTGTGATCAATGCCCCCTCCGGCAGGACGCTGGAAAAGGTCCCAAGATGGGATCTCACGGGTACAGAAGGTTGCGGCGGTGGAATTAGGTTTTCGTGGATGCCTCTGTTGGTTTGGGGGTACATAGGTATATATAGGAGGAAGAAGTACGTCGGTGGAGCAACATGGGCCCCACGAGGGTGGAGGGCGCGCCCAGGGGGGTAGGTGCGCCCCCCCTACCTCGTGCCCTCCTGGTTGATGTCTTGACATAGGGTCCAATTCCTCTGGATCACGTTCGTTCCGAAAATCACGTTCCTGAAGGTTTCATTCCGTTTGGACTCCGTTTGATATTCTTTTTCTGCGAAACTCTGAAATAGGCAAAAAACAGAAATTCTGGGCTGGGCCTCCGGTTAATAGGTTAGTCCCAAAAATAATATAAAAGTGTATAATAAAGCCCATTAATCATCCAAAACAGAATATAATATAGCATGAAGCAATCAAAAATTATAGATACGTTGGAGACGTATCAGGACACTCTGTTTGTCTATGTATTCACACATGTACTAAGTTCCCGGTTAATACAATTCTAGCATGAATAATAAACATTTATCATGATATAAGGAAACATAAATAACAACTTTATTATTGCCTCTAGGGCATATTTCTTTCAGTCTCCCACTTGCAGTAGAGTCAATAATCTAGATTACATAGTAACGATTCTAACACCCATGGAGTCTTGGTGATGATCATGTTTTGCTCGTGGAAGAGGCTTAGTCAACGGGTCTACAACATTCACATCTGTGTGTATTTTGCAAACTTCTATGTCTCCCTCCTTGACTAGATCGCGGATGAAATTGAAGCGTCTCTTGATGTGCTTGGTTCTCTTGTGAAATCTGGATTCCTTCGCCAAGGCTATTGCTCTAGTATTGTCACAAAAGATTTTCATTGGACCCGATGCACTAGGTATTACACCTAGATCGGATATGAAATCCTTCATTTGCTGCTTCCGAAGCAGCTATGTACTCCGCTTCACACGTAGATCCCGCCACGACGCTCTGCTTGGAACTGCACCAACTGACAGCCCCACCATACAATATAAATACGTATCCGGTTTGTGACTTAGAGTCATCTGGATCAGAGTCAAAGCTTGCATCGAGGTAACCATTTACGACGGGCTCTTTGTCACCTCCATAAGCGAGAAACATATCCTTAGTCCTTTTCAAGTATTTCAGGATGTTCTTGACCGCTGTCCAGTGATCCACTCCTGGATTACTTTGGTACCTCCTTGCTAAACTAATAGCAAGGCACACATCAGGTCTGGTACACAGCATTGCATACATGATATAACCTATGGCTAAGGCATAGGGAATGACTTTCATTTTCTCTCTATCTTCTGCAGTGGTCGGGCATTGAGTCTGACTCAACTTCACACCTTGTAACACAGGCAAGAACCCTTTCTTTGACTGATCCATTTTGAACTTCTTCAAAAACTTTATCAAGGTATGTGCTTTGTGAAAGTACAATTAAGCGTCTTGATCTATCTCTATAGATCTTGATGCCCAATATATAAGCAGCTTCCCCGAGGTCTTTCATTGAAAAATTCTTATTCAAGTATCCTTTTATGCTATTCAGAAATTCAGTATCATTTCCGATCAACAATATGTCATCTACATATAATATCAGAAATGCTACAGAGCTCCCACTCACTTTCTTGTAAATACAGGCTTCTCCAAAAGTCTGTATAAAACCATATGCTTTGATCACACCATCAAAGCATATATTCCAACTCCGAGAGGCTTGCACCAGTCCATAAATGATCGTTGGAGCTGGCACACTTTGTTAGCACCTTTTGGATCGACAAAACCTTCTGGTTGCATCATATACAACTCTTCTTTGAGGTATCCATTAAGGAATGCAGTTTTGACATCCATTTGCCAAATTTCATAATCATAAAATGCGGCAATTGCTAACATGATTCAGACAGACTTAAGCATCGCGACGGGTGAGAAGGTCTCATCGTAGTCAACTCCTTGAACTTGTCGAAAACCTTTCGCAACAAGTCGAGCTTTGTAGACAGTAACATTACCGTCAGTGTCAGTCTTCTTCTTGAAGATCCATTTATTCTCTATTGCTTGCCGATCATCGGGCAAGTTAACCAAAGTCCACACTTTGTTCTCATACATGGATCCCATCTCAGATTTCATGGCCTCAAGCCATTTCGCGGAATTTGGGCTCATCGTCGCTTCCTCATAGTTCGTAGGTTCGTCATGGTCAAGTAACATGACCTCCAGAACAGGATTACCGTACCACTCTGGTGAGAATCTTACTCTGGTTGAACTACTAGGTTCAATAGTAACTTGATCTGAAGTTTCATGATCATCATCATTAGCTTCCTCGCTGATTGGTGTAGGAATCATTGGAACTGATTTATGTGATGAACTACTTTCCAATTCGGGATAAGGTACAATTACCTCATCAAGTTCTACTTTCCTCCCACTCACTTCTTTCGAGAGAAACTCCTTCTCTAGAAAGGATCCATTCTTAGCAATGAATATATTGCCTTCGGATCTGTGATAGAAGGTGTACCCAACAGTCTCCTTTGGGTGTCCTATGAAGGCACATTTCTCCGATTTGGGTGAGCTTATCAGGTTGAAGCTTTTTCACATCAGCATCGCAGCCCCAAACTTTAAGAAACGACAACTTGGGTTTCTTGCTAAACCATAGTTCATATGGTGTCGTCTCAACGGATTTAGATGGTGCCCTATTTAACGTGAATGCAGCCGTCTCTAAAGCATAACCCCAAAATGATAGCGGTAAATCAGTAAGAGACACTGGTGCGCGTCGGTCCTAAACAAAAGGTTTTTTACCCCTTTCCGCGACGCCATTTGGAACCGTCGCCAACTGAGTGTGGGTGATAGGGGGGCCCTTCCCACACGACCTAGAAACCGTCGGGGATAGGGAGCCTTGATGCATACAGTTGTCCCTATATAACCGTTTCCGATATCTTGAATATCCCAAACGCTTCATCCTTGCTACTCGTTTGTGCTCACATTGCCATCGCAGTCAGAGTTTTTTGGTTCTGCCTAAAACCAGGCAGATTCCAGGCAGGGGAGTTTTCTAGGCAGATTCTAGGCACGGGAGTTTTACGATGCCTGGCACATCACAAACAGTTCATGATTATAAACCATGTACGATGGGTAGACAATCACACACATTTAGTTTTCCTGCACCGTATGTGATAGTGTCTGACATCACACACGCTATGCAAACGGCAACTGTGTGCATGCTTGCACACGTTTCCTCTCTGTGAACCGTCTCGGATTATGGTGTATATCGCAAACGTTTGTTTTTTAGCAACCGTGTGTGCCGTAATGACCTGCACAATGTAATTTTGCCCTAATTTAATTGCTGCTATTTAAAATTGTACCTAATTGAAACTTGAAAGTAGGCTATAGCTTTATTCATATCCATCAGGTTCAAACAACCAATGCATTATTCGATTCACAGGTACATATGTTTAAGAATTACATAAGCACCAAATAAAGAATGATGTACCAGGGTTCTATACTTGTACTATTACAGATGGTAAAGAAAGAGGCGACAGACATTCCAGTTGCTGAACAAGGTGAAGTGGAATGGCCCTATTGTGCTCTCCTGGATGCAGAAGGCATGCAGGACTCTAGTCCAACCCCTTGTGATGGCCGACCGCCAATCATGTAGTTTGAGAGGTAATCTTGAGGAAACTGCTTCAGGATCCACTACAAAAGAAAAAAGATTCAGATATTGTCATCTAACACAACTCATTACGGGCAGTAAAAAGAAGGCTACAGGGTTCTTACTTACCATCCTACAATTCACTGTTGTCTTGCATAAAGTGTAAACAAATAGTTCGATTGACATCTTTTGACCCATTTTAATAACAATCTTTATCAGTTTCCTCGCTTGATGCTGGTTCATGAATATCTCATTGCCCCATACGTAGAAAGGGTCGAAGTGTGGATCTTTGGCAATGATATATGTACCTAAAAGCACCAAGTTAATATTAGAAGCTAAACAACAATTGAAGAATGATGTAGTACAACACTCCATCCATCCCATTATATAAGATTTTATTACATGTATATCTAGACATCATCAGAACATTAAGGTAACACTCTTCCTTGTTGCTATGTAGCCTGGGATTGCATATTTAGTCATTCAGTACAATGCATGTTGCTAAACAACAATTGAAAAACAAAAAGGCATGTTAACTGCAATATCCTTAACAGCAACCAAATGTCATAATTCATAGTGGTATTGTTGAAACTGTTATTGATGAAATTGAACTGCATGGCAAATAGTTGCACATATAGAGCGTCACATTGTGAAGAACTAAAATAAACAAGTCATAAGGACATCTCTAGGCGATCCTTAAAAAGTTAAAGGACTAAAACCCTTAGTGGATATATATATACTCCAACAATTTTTGGCCTTTTCTAGTTGATCCCCTAAACTTAAGGTTGTAAACTTCAATTTGATCAAGTTCAAAGCAGGTTCAACCGAAAGTAGCATGCATTCAAACATAAACATAGATAGTTTTGCATAACCGAACATAAAACATAAATTTAAACTAAGCTAAACTACTTTCGATCGAAGTAGAGGTCGAGCCAATCCTTCCTCGTCATGTACGGTGTGCCGCGAGCCGGGTCTGGGCCAGTACCGTCGTCGGGGTCGTCGGGCAAGGCACTCCTCCACTCGTAGATGTCGATCTCCTCGTCCTCGGGGCCCACCTCAACGCCCTCCGCACCGCCGTCGCCGCCGCCTTCGACCTCGTCATCAGAGGAGAGCGCAATAACCTCGCCTCCCTCGGCGCCACCGTCCTCGCCGCCTTTGACCTCATCATCGAAGAGAGCGCGATAACCTCGCCGCCCTCCGCGCCGGCAAAGATCGCATGCTCCGCCTCCACGAGCTCCGGGTGCTGTCGGCGGAGCTCTTGCATGTAGGCCTCACCGGCGGCCTCGGCCTTGAGGCACTCCCACACCTTGCGGTCCTCCCGCGCCATAGCCGAGCTCACCACCCCTGGCTCCGGCAGAACGAGATGGACCGAACGTGTGCCGAAGGGGAAATTGAGCCTAGCCGCCGCGCCGTGGTAGCGGACCTGCCAGCGGTCGTACTCCACGGCTGCGAGCTCGGCCATGTGGAAGCTACCGAGCCACCGGCGGGTGTGGGTCTCTCGATCTGTAATCTCGGCGACCCACGTCCCCCACCGCCGCTGCCCGACCCCGAGGTAGGACTTCGTCGGCTGCCGGGTCCGAGGAAGGACGGGGAAGTCCTCGAACTGGCGTAGGGGCGCGGCGGCGGGCGGATCGGGGGACCGGCGACGGCGGATCGGGCCCGCAAAGGACAACGGGGACACCTCGGCGGCCACCTCGCCGGCATCGGGCGAAAAGGCCACGATAAACCGCTTTTTGGCCATTGGCTCCTCGAGCTCCCCGGCACACGGGCAGGTTGAGGATGGAGGCGCCGACGATGGCGGCGACCTACCAATGGTTTCGAGGGTTGTGTGTGTCTATGTGAGCGGAGGTTTTGGGGTGTGTGTGTGGAGGGGGGAGCAAGGTTGTGTTTGAGGAAATATTGCGGCAACTAAAAAATTTACTAGGCGGGAGTAACAAGGCGGGGCTACTAAAAATTTGGGTCAAGGGCGAGCAGATATTTTTGAGATTGCGAGGGATGCACAGGCGGGAGTAAAATGCCGGGGCTACTGAAAATTTGAATCAAGGGACTGAAGCAGAGCGGGAGTAACAGACATCGCACACAGTCCGCACATACTAATTGTGTGCTATCAAACATTAAAACCTTCCAGGCGGTAGATATTTTCGAGATTGCGAGGGATGCAGAGGCGGGAGTTTTTGGGGAGTGAGCTAGTGTGCTTGACACACCGGCTGTGGATTATAGCCGACGCACCTTCTCGCGTAAGCCATAGGCGTACTATACACCGACGGTGCTCCAAGATATTTTGTACTACATCTCACATGGTTGGTGATAATAAACTATGTGGGATCTACTTGATTTGAATTACAAAATGGGGTCACAACGGCAATGGACGCTGTTTGAATTGCTAGACCTTTTAGCCGCAGTGAACATGCAACTATATGTGTGTCGTAAAAGAATTGGAATTATCCAGGGTTCCTTTGAACATTTTATACAATAAACTAGTTTTCTAGCCATTTCACGTGCACAATTCAAAATTAAACTACATGCACATGCTCCGGAGCATACAAATTGGTTGAAAAATCAAATCTGCGTCCTTCAGTGCATGCTTAGGTCCCATGGAAGAAATGGGAATGAATTTTTCGGGGTTCGTTTGGCCTTTTTTATACATTAACTGGGTTTTCTAGGCATTTTATGTGCATAATTCAAATTTGAACTGCAAGCACATGCTCCAATGCACCAAAGTTGGTTGAAAAATCACATGTGTGTCCTTGGGTGAATTTCTAGGTCCCATGCAAGAGATGGGAATGAATTTCAAACGCCAGGGCACTGTTGATTACCGGCAAAATGTTGAGATACCTGGTTTTTAAATTCTAGTAAATCCAAAACTCATATGAAATTCATGAAACTTGGCATGCTATGATGGAGCGGCATCAACATGCCGTGGTGAAAATTTTGTCCCATTTGGGGCAGGTTTGGGTATAACCTTCTCACAAACCAGAGCTTCTCACAACAAGCATGATGGTTTCGATAGGGAACGTACCACCTTTGGGGACGGGACGATATCTGTTGCCTCTTATTGCTTTCAAAAAATTTCTAGTGTCAACATAGAACAACAGGAGTGTTGTGTTTAATCTTGGAATTTTTCGGGGTTCGTTTGGCCTTTTTTATACATTAACTGGGTTTTGTAGGCATTTTATGTGCATAATTCAAATTTGAACTACAAGCACATGCTCCAATGCACTAAAGTTGGTTGAAAAATCACATGTGTGTCCTTGGCTGAATTTCTAGGTCCCATGCAAGAGATTGGAATGAAATTCGAACACTGGGGCACTGTTGATTGCCGGCAAAATGTTGAGATGCCTGGTTTTTAAATTCTAGTAAATCCATAACTCGTCTGAAATTCATGAAACTTGGCATGCTATCATGGAGCGGCATCAACATGCCGTGGTAAAAAATTTGTCCCATTTGGGGCAGGTTCGGGTATATGCTTCTCACAAACCAGAGCTTCTCACAACAAGCATGATGGTTTCGATAGGGAACGTCCCACCTTTGGGGATGAAACGATATCCATTGCCTCTTATTGCTTTCAATTTTTTTTCTCGTGTCAACATAGAACAACAGGAGTGTTGTGTCAATTTTTGGGATTTTTCGGGGTTCGTTTGGACATTTTTATGCATTAACTGAGTTTCAATGCACTTATGTGCATAATTCAAATTTGAACTACATGCACATGCTCCAGTGCATATAAATTGGTTGAAAAATCAAATATGTATCCTTGGGTGCATGCTTAGGTCCCATGCAAGAAATGGGAATGAATTTCAAACACCAGGGCACCGTTGATTGCCGGCAAAACATTGAGATGCCTGGTTTTTAAATTCTAGTAAATCCAAAACTCGTCTGAAATTCATGAAACTTGGCATGCTATCATGGAGCGGCATAAACATGTCGTGGTAAAAAAATTGTCCCATTTGGGGCAGGTTTGGGTATATGCTTCTCACAAACCAGAGCTTGCCACAACAAGCCTGATGGTTTCGGTAGGGAACGTACGTCCCACCTTTGGGGACGAAACGATATCCATTGCCTCTTATTGCTTTCAAAAAAATTCTCGTGTAAACATTGAACAACAAGAGTGTTGTGTCAATTTTTGGGATTTTTCGGGGTTCGTTTGGGCATTTTTATGCATTAACTGAGTTTTCTAGGCATTTTATGTGCATAATTCAAAAATGAACTACATGCACATGCTCCGGTGCATATAAATTGGTTGAAAAATCACATGTGTGTCCTTGGGTGCATGCTCAGGTCCCATGCAAGATACGGGAATGAATTTCAAACACCAGGGCACTGTTGATTGCCGGCAAAACATTGAGATACCTGGTTTTTAAATTCTGGTAAATCCAAAACTCGTGTGAAACTCATGAAACTTGGCATGCTATCATTGAGCGGCATCAACATGCCGTGTTGAAAATTTTGTCCCATTTGGGACGTGTTTGGGTATAAGCTTCTCACAACAAGCATGATGGTTTCGATAGGGAACGTACCACCTTTGGGGACGGGATGATATCCGTTGCCTCTTATTGCTTTCAAAAAAATTCTAGTGTCAACATAGAACAACAGGAGTGTTGTGTTTAATCTTGGAATTTTTCGGGGTTCGTTTGGCCTTTTTTATAAATTAACTGGGGTTTTGTAGGCATTTTATGTGCATATTTCAAATTTGAACTACAAGCACATGCTCCAATGCACCAAAGTTGGTTGAAAAATCACATGTGTGTCCTAGGGTGAATTTCTAGGTCCCATGCAAGAGATTGGAATGAAATTCAAACACCAGGGCACTGTTTATTGCCGGAAAAACGTTGAGATGCCTGGTTTTTAAATTCTAGTAAATCCATAATTCGTCTGAAATTCATGAAACTTGGCATGCTATCATGGAGCGGCATCAACATGCCGTGGTAAAAATTTTGTCCCATTTGGGGCAGGTTCGGGTGTAAGCTTCTCACAAACCAGAGCTTCTCACAACAAGCATGATGGTTTCGATTGGGAACGTCCCACCTTTGGGGACGAAACGATATCCATTGCCTCTTATTGCTTTAAATTTTTTTCTAGTGTCAACATAGAACAACAGGAGTGTTGTGTTAATTTTTGTGATTTTTCGGCATTCGTTTGGACATTTTTATGCATTAACTTGATTTTCTAGGCATTTTATGTGCATAATCCAAATTTGAACTACAAGCACATGCTCCAATGCACTAAAGTTGGTTGGAAAATCGAATCGGTGTCCTTGGGTGAATTTCGAGGTCCCATGCAAGAGATGAGAATGAAATTCAAACACCAGGGCACTGTTGATTGCCGGCAAAACGTTGAGATGCCTGGTTTTTAAATTCTAGTAAATCCATAACTCGTCTGAAATTCATGAAACTTGGCATGCTATCATGGAGCGGCATCAACATGTCGTGGTAAAAAATTGTCCCATTCGGGGCAGGTTCGGGTATACGCTTCTCACAAACCAGAGCTTCTCACAACTAGCATGATGGTTTCGGTAGGGAACGTCCCACCTTTGGGTATGCTTTCATAAATTTTCTCATGTCAAGATAGAACAACAGGAGTGTTGTGTCAATTTTTGGGAATTTTCGCGGTCCGTTTGGATATTTTTATGCATTAATTGAGTTTTCAATGCATTTATGTGCATAATTCAAATTTGAACTACATGCACATGCTCCGATGCATATAAATTGGTTGAAAAATCAAATATGTGTCCTTGGGTGCATGCTTAGGTCCCATGCAAGAAATGGGAATGAATTTCAAACACCAGGGCACCGTTGATTGCCGGCAAAATATTGAGATGCCTGGTTTTTAAATCCCAGTAAACCCAAAACTCGTCTGAAATTTATGAAACTTGGCATGTTATCATGGAATGGCACCTGACATGCTGTGGCATTTCTCGCGTCCATTTTGAGAGAAGGCGCGCTCGAATAATGACAGACAACAAAGGCATTTTGAAAAAATATCTGCCACTTTAATATCTCAAACGTTTGTAGAATTCAAACCGTGTGCGTTCTTTTAACCATTCACGTGACGCCGCATGTCTTGGTTTTAATGGCTATAGGAGGTGTCGTGCGGACAACTGCTTGACCTTGACTGAACGGGAGGCGTGCGAGCGCAGTCCAGTGCGCAGGCTGACCGAGAGGCGTGCAAGTTGTCCTCCAATGCGCATGGTCACCAGGAAGCGTGCGAGCTGTACGCTGCACATGCTCACTGGGAAGCGAGCCCTTTGACTTCCATGGCCGCCCGCCTTCCTCTCCATCAATGGCGCCCGAGCCGCTGTTTAATACGGGCGGTCTTACTGTTCGCCTCCCATTCCCCTCCCTCCCGCAGCCGCAGACCTCCACCAACGCCATGCCGCAGAACGATCATCTGCCACTAGTCTTGAAGTTTGGTGAAGTCACCTCCAAGCCGGAGGAGATAGAAAATAAGGAGGAATGGGGCCTCATGGACATTTCAAAATAAACAAATATATGTACATTTTCCAAATGATGTGAAACCTTGTGTGTGGTCTTTAAATGTTGTACTGGATTTATGTGCCAAGCTTCAACTCAAACAAAAATCGTTTGCTTTTTTTTAATAAATGGAAGACTTTAGCTAAATCATTTCGCAGAAAAAGAATAGAAGTAATATAAATGAAACCATGTGCGTATTCGCCCACCTAGCAACAATGGCCGGCCCAACCCAAAATTCCTTCCCCCTTCAACCTCCTGTACACAGGGGGATGGCGTGGTGGCCATCCACCCGGCCATGGCCGCCGTTTCCGCTGCTGTCGTTCATCCCGCGGTCGAGGGGATGGATAAGGCCCCCCTCGGCGCTCCCTCTCTCCCTTGGCAAACCCTAGCACGCCAGAACCCCCTCCCCCTCACCCCTCTTCCTGATCTGGATGAACCCGAACCACCCGTAGCCATGGCCTCACCGTCTGTGTAGCCACTGACCACCCCGTGCTGCGCCATCACGTCCAGGACGCCCGGCATCTTCGTCTTCATCGCCCACACCACCGGAGGGAAGCCGTGGAGCCGTCCCCATGTCGAGCTCGCCTTCAACCTCTGCCCCGCCGCTCGCCGTCTTCGATTCGGCCTCACCGGAGCCTCCCCGAGCCCGCTTTGCTCACCTACATGCTCGATGTGAGCTCCTCTCCCCGTTCCCCTTTCCTTTCCCCTCAAATCCGTCGTCGTTTGGCCGCCCCACGCGTTGGCCGCCATGACAGGGAGCTCGGCTCCGCGCCCCCTGTTCGCTGCTCCGTTGCTGCGCCTCTGGCCGCCCTCACCTGCCGCTGGCCACGCTCGCCGAGAGCCCCTGCGTGCCAGCCGCGCCCTCGCTTGCTCCTGTCCGCACACACGCCCGCGCCCCGTCGCACCCTGGCCGCGGGCCCGCGCCGCCCGCGGCTCCCGCGCTCGCCCTGCTGCTTCTTCTCCTTGTAGTGTTGCTGCTGCGCTGCTGTTGTTGCTCGGCTACTGCCGCTGCTACTTGCTGCCGTGCTGCCCTGCTCCCACTAGCTGCTGCTACTATGCGCTGCTCCTAGCTACTGATGCCGCTGTGTATTCCTACTACTGCCGCTCTTGGGCATGGCCACCAAGGCCCCTGTGCATGCCCGTGTGGCTAGGTGTTGCTGTGCGTGTGTATGCACAACCAAGTGCACGTATGTGTTCTGGCACATGGAGCCAATCCAAATTAATTAGTGCTAATACAGTTTAGTTTAGATTAGATTGTTGTTTAGTTAGCCTGATGTATCCATGACACATTGGCCCCCCTTTAATTAAATCAATTTAGTTGACCTATTAGAACCCGAGTCAATGACATGTGGGTCCACCTTGACCCTGTTGACCAGTCAATGTTGAATGGTTGACCTACTGACTCAGCACCCCCTAGCTCCACTATCAGACTCACACAACCACTGCTTGGGTACACTTCAGGGTGAATCTAGCACTTATCCATTTCATATTTTTGAATTAAATTAATTCCAGAAAATTAGAAAACCATTCAGAACTTTGAAAAATCATAGAAATTAATCCGTAGCTCAGATGAAAATGTTTTCTACATGAAAGTTGCTTAGAACGACGAGAAAAATCCGAAGACGCGGTTCGTTTACCTGTTAGACGCCTCTAACTATCTGAACATGGAACTTTCCCCTCCGGTCATCTGTTTGACACAGGTCCGGAACCAGGAAAACATTCCCGGTTGAATTCCCCCTTCACCTTTATCGTGTAGCCATACGTTGGGTCACACCCGGCACAACATATTGCCATGTTATGATTTGTGATGCTATGCTTGCCCCGAGACCGATGTCGCCCTTGTGATCGACTACGTCGACGATGACACTTCTTCCTTTTCAGCAGAGCTTCCAGGCAAGCCCCCCTTTGATCATCCTGATATCGCCCATTCCATTCTCTCATGCTTGCATTAGATTTTGCTACTGTATTGATTGCTCCTATTCTGATGCATAGCCTGCTTTTGTACCTGCTTTCATACCTTACCTGCTTATTCTAAACTGCTTAGTATAGGTTGGTTAGTGATCCATCAGTGACCCCCACCTTGTCCGAGTTGCCCCGCTTTATGTTCAAAGACCCGATCAACGGGATCGAAGACCAGGTCCCGGCACCGCACATCACCCCCCCTTAATTGTACGACTATGTTCACGCAACTTACTCAACTATGCCAGAGCCCATAATGGCTTGTGGCTGCACACGGAAGTTTCTAGCATGAATAATCTTATGATCCCTTTGAGCCTGGGTGGCGAGCCGTAGGATGATCACACGGGTCCTCCGGGATATCCTAGGATAACACTGGATTCTCCAGGTGCCCGCAACCAATCCACCCAGATGTGTATTAAAGTAGCCACCTTAAGTTGAACCATTAAGTAAACAATCTCACATCTGTCATGGAATACACTCAAACCCAATCCACGTCTACGAGCATAGCATGGCAATATAAGCATAACGTAATAGTAACTCCCAAGGTTTGAATGCAGGGCAATAGGTTCCTACCTCATCAACTACTTCCCAATACCCACATGTTATCAATCCTACTCATGCAATGTTTGAGGGTGAAACTAATGCATAAAAACTGGGTATGAAAGGGATATGATCAAAGTGTGAACTTGCCTGTACTGTTGATGAAGATGATTCGCACTCATAACTCCTGATATTTCTACTCGTCACACTCTGGTCAATCTATCATAAGCAAGCAATAGTAACCACGCATAAGCAATCACTCAAAAGATCGGAAAGAACGAAGAAGACACTTCGGAAAACATCAAAACCAAGCAAATAACTCTTGCAACATAAAACAATTTCTAACAGTACCAAAATTATGTGAATTTGGCATTATCAGAAAGTTTAGGTCAAGAGCTTTAATTTGCAAAAAGAATCAACTAAATCGGAGTTATAAAACTTAAGTTATGATCGAACGAAGTTTGAATTCAAATCTGATCTAATTCAAATTTTAAAATTTAAAAAACATGTTTAAGTTGTTTTACTGGATAGAGGGGTTCATAACGACGAAGTGGGCGTTGGTTTCGTTGAATTTGGACTAACAAGCAAAAAGTTACGAGCGTTGCACGATCGGGGACTAATCTATAAAAATAATAATTACGAATAGGTCCCTGGCGTAAATAAACAGAAAACGAAAAGACTAAATAACGAACGTTCATTTATAAGATATAAACAGTGGACGTTCGCTGTTTAATAAAACCTAAAAAACCAGATCTAGTCTAGGGTTTTAAAAAAACCGAACTTAAAAGAAAAACCGGATCGGACCGGCGGTTATACCGGTCGGCGGCGGTCGGGCGGTTTTTCGGAAATAAACCAGCGGTGGATCGGGGCTTCGGATTCCGGCGGGTTTCGGCCGGCGGTGGCGCACCTACGCGGCCGCGGCGGTGGCGCGTGCGGGCGTCGGGGTCGACGGCGGCGTTGCGGCAGCGGCGCGGCGCTGGCGGTGAGTGGAGCGGCAGCGGCGCGGCTACGCGGGGCGGCGATGGAGCAGCGGTGGTCGCGATCTGCGGCGCTGTGCGGCGGCGCAGGTGCGGGCAAGGGCGGCGGCGCGAGGAAAGAGAGGGGGCGGCGCATAAATAGGGGGGAGCAGTGGCATGGAGGAGGGGAAAAGGAGGAGGCGGCGGCTTCCGCGTGTGGCACGACGGCGACGATGGCGTGCAGGAGGCGGAGTCAGGGACGAAGGCGGCGGCGCGCTGGGCCTCGGCCTGGCCCGCTTGGAGCTGGGCCGACCTAGTCGGCGAAGGAAAGAGTTTTTTATTTAAAAAACACAACGAAAATAAAATAAAAGCGAAATAAAATAAAATAGAACCTAGGCATACTTTATATCAAAAATTTCAGAAAAATATTTTCTACGAGATGAACATTTTTCTAGAGTCAAATAAAACCCACAAAAATTTAAATAAATCAAAGAGTGCTACTGCTCTAATAAAATCCAATAAAAATCATTTTAAAAATACCAAAATTAATTCAAATTTATTTCTCTCCAATTTTCTGATGTACGGAATCATTCTACCCTAATTTCCATATATTTTATTTTTGGAGAAAAATAATTTGAATAAAATCCAAATAACTCCAAATTGAAAATAATTTCAAAAGGACTTAAATTGGATTTCTTCGCAACTCCCAACTCATATTTCATATAATTGTAAGAAGTCATTTTATCTTCTCTCATGAAAATCATTGAGTTGCTTAAAGTTTCTGAATTTGAAATATTTCCTAGTGAGATTCAAATATTTTCAAAAACCCTTTTCATTTATTTAAATGGAAGAAGTCATGTCATCTTCTCTCCAGGGTTTTGTGGTGAAAAGAATTTGAATTCACGGAGATCATAAATGCAAGATGAAAGTTTGGGAAAGTCCTTTTATTCCCTCTCATTTAACTTTCAAAAAGTTTCGAATTTCACTCACTTTCAGTCAATCAATCACACAACAATCAAACAAACAATCAAAACTATCTATTTAATATAACATTCCAAAATTTAGAATTTTGGGATGTTACAAACCTACCACCATTAAAATGAATCTCGTCCTCGAGATTCGGACAGGCTAGCAAGAAATAGGTTAGGGTTTGGGGTCTTCTCAAAATCCATCGATCATTTCCAGGGTCTCGGGTGCTACCACCCTTAAAAACATGGTTACGGTCCCATCACTACTCATATACTCCATCCTTATTCTTGACAGGGCCGGTCTTCTCAGATCTTCAGTATAATTCCTTCTCTGGCTCTTCCGGTAGCGGCATAACCTTTTCCTCAATTCTTCTGTCCTTTCATCTTGGTAAGGTTATTCCGAGACTGGGTGTGGCGCCAATACTAAACAACTATCGATATCTCATGGTGGTCAACCATTTATGGTTTCTCCTGCAGGAAATGGGTCTAGGCTTCATTCTCACCGTATGACCTACGATTGGCAACAACTGCCTTGTACAATGGAAAATTGTCCTACCATTCTAAGGTTTAAACAAGGTTTTGATCGTCGTCTCTCTACTATAGGTAAGTCACTCAGATTTACCATCCCATATAGCAAGGCGAATAATAAGAGTAAGTCAGTATGGTGATCAATCCATCCCGCACCCAAATCATTACCTTGTATATGGTTTAGTGAATCTCGTATTCTAACACTCGGTCATCCTCACAAGCATTGCAGAATTTCTCTTGTCGATGAACCAAGTTCGGATAAATCCATTGATTCTGCAAGCCAAACAAACATCTATCGTTCCTTCACAACTCTCAGGTTTTGTGTTACTCCTATTAAATCGTCTATTGCTAAAGTTGTAACTTCTTCCAGGGTTTTTCCTTCAGCAAGAATGTGCTTGCTTCTTGGCAGGTCCTGGGGCCTGTGGGTTATGGCCTATCTCATCACTTGTAAACCTTGAACTCATCATCGGGGCAACTGATCATTATTCCAACACCTAGCTTCCCAGCGTTCTTAAATCCATCCAATTGTACTGTCTCCCTTCCTTCTATTGGTACCAAACTAAGACGTGATTACTCAGACTCATCATGGAGTCACAATTGCTCCATATTACCAACATTATATCCCCTTAATATCCAATAGTACTTCATCCCTTCATATTCTTGGGGTATCCCACATATCGAGACAAAACTCCTTCTTATTTTGTCCGAAGTCCACTCCGTGGAATATCATTATCTTTTTCAGGGGTCAAGGGTCCTCACAGGGTACTACCACCCTTAAAATGCTCCAATTCTTCCATAGACCATATTTCTCATATCCTCGAAAATGGTCAGAATCTTTCTTCATAAAATCCAAATCAGTACCAACGATGCTAACTTTATTGATTCTCCAATTACTACAATCTCTTGCTTTTCCATTACATTCCTCAACTCATCGCCTCAATATACAGGAAATGTTCTCACTACTACTACTATACTGTTGTTGCAATCTCAACTATTTAGCACAAGCCTCCTGTGGCACCCCGGCTCAGAGCGACCGGTTTACCCTGCATTGCCAGCCCAGAGATCATGTCTTCTGGCAACACACAACATATTGGTACAGAAAACAACCGCTTTATTGATGCTAGCGGAACATAATTCATATTACAACAGTGGTCGAGGCCAAGCGGCACAGTCGGTGCGGCGGAACAATATGTACATTATTTAGTGAACATAAAGGGGCCTCGACTCAAACAACTACGTGGCAGCGGAATAACGTCGTAGCGGAAGCTCCATATCACAGGGACACTGATGTGGACACGATCTAGACTCGAACAGCGCTCCTTTCCAACGAGACTTTCCTGAAATCTGGCATGACATGCCAGGTCAGTACATTGAATGTACTTGCAAGCTCACAACAAGCATAATCATAATGACAAACAATATCATGATATTTAACCAATTATTAATAATGCAACATTATATGTCAACATGCTGTGATCAAGCCCGAACGTCCCTCAGGACAGCTTACCAACTGTGATCATCTCTGGGCCACAAACACACCACCATAGTGGTCTTTCTCAAGAACAACTCGTGATCCTTACGGCGATCACAACCACGACCATCATTTGGTCCCAAATACCTCGATGGCCTTTCTGCCATCCATTGACAATGCAAAGTTCATAGCTTAGTGTGCAATTTTTATTAAACGTTGACTCATGGTGGGACCTAGTACGAGGTGTCCGTGACCGTGGACTCGGCTATCGATAGATTATACACTCTGCAGAGGTAGCACACTGTACCCACACCACGGAACCCATGGCCTCGCATTCCCATTCGGGTGGACCAACGGCATTCCGACAAAACCCCTCCATTGACACAACACTCTCCCGGCCACTCCGACCCAAATCCCCAACGGGCTGGTCCTGGGTGGGCCCGTGTCTACCAAAGACACCCCGACCACCGTCGTGGTCAAAACACTCCCACTCGGGGACTCGGTACCATAATCTCATCAACGAGCACACAAGATTATGTGTGCTTACCGGGCCAGGGCAAACACGACATAATCTTCCCTAGATGGAGGCACCGACCACAGGCCGTGTCAATGGACCGAATCAAGGCCTTCCCACAAGGCAAATGTGGTTGCACTGGAAAGAAACTCGATTCAGCGGCACCATGACCCAGTCAACGGTATATTCAAGTTGAGTTATATCCAGGATTAACTTTAAACTAAAAATTATCGGTGTCATAGCATGCCATGAAATGCAAAACAACACATGCATCACATATTGATAAAAAATGACCGACGTCATCCATATGCACACCAAGCATAAACGTCAACAACTCATATTACTCTACTTGATCAAAATGACTCACAACTTAACCAAAATATTTTGCAACAAGTTTTATTAATTTCCTACGCAAGAAAGTAACTCCGACAAATCTTTCATATGCTTGACCAAAAGATATCATTATCAACAACTCTTAATTTCTTTATCACTAAGTTGGGTTCAAACATTCTGTAAGACAAGTAATATGATTAAACAAGTATTTAACATAATACTTTCTAACAAATTTTTATCAATTTAAGAATGCAAACACAAAGCTTTAAATAATTACTAACATGCATAACAAAATTATTTCTAACATCACCTCAAATAAATTTTAACTTGCTTTACCCGCTTAAACTAGTTTCAACTATTCTGTAAATTAAGCATAACAACTGACCAATACTTAACAGAATACAAATAATTCAATAATTATTTAAATGCATGGGTTAATCATTTCATTTAAGTGAGAAAATCACAAATATTGAAATGGCATCATAAAAATGTTGCTGTGGCTTGCCTTAGTGCAGATGAGGTTCACAAGCCTCCTGGTGATCCTCAAGACAAGCCTCACCTTCTGAAAATAATTTTAAACACAAAAAGAAAATATCAAAAACACTTCTAAAATTCACCAGAAATTCTAAACAGCTCAGAAAAATCTCATCTTTGGTGAGCTGTTAGATTTCCTTTCAAAGAACACAATGGAAAAAGAATCATCTCATTTGGACTTATGGTTAAAAAGTTAAAATTGTTTGAAGCTCTATGGAATATAAATGAATTTTAATAAAAAGAAACAGCTGGGGGTGACGTCGAAGGCGTAAAGCCCAGGGGCGCCACCACTCGTACCGCTTCACGCGTGTACTGAGTGGCTAACTAGCGGGCCCCGCTAGTCAGGTGGGGGAAGAGGGAGAGAGAAACAGAGAGGGCCGCGGCTTCGCCGGAGCTCTCGCTGGCGACGAGGGCTCCTTGGCCCAAACGAGAGGGAGGGATTGAGAGAGGGGACGATGGCACACCTGCCCGTACCCGTAGCGTGGCTAGGGGTGGTCGGACGGCGTCGGAAACTAGCTCGCAAGCGGAGGCAGAACGTGGAGGTCGCCGGAGTTGAGGAAGACGGCGAGCAGAGGTCACTCCAGAGGCTCCAAGTGGGCGAGATGGCCTCACCGGAGAGGGGCGGAGGCCTTGGAGGGGTCGCCTAGGCCTGGGAGGGGCTGGAGCTACCGCGGCGACCAGAGGGGATCGCCGACGAGCTCGAGCTCGGCGGCGGCGGCCCGAGGCCTGCCCGGCTGGGTTACGGCTTCCTACTCGATCGTGGGGTGTGTGTGAGTGCTGGATGGTGCTCGAGGAGGCTGGGGGTGGCTCTATTTATAGGCGAGCGGCGAGGGTGCTTCGGGCTCCGCCGGTGGACACCTGTCCACGGTGCCCGGCGACGAGCGACGTCAGTGAGAGGGGGAGAAGGTGACGGAGGTCACACGGCCACTGTGGGCGAGTGGAGACGAGCACAGGATCAAGGGGATGGCGACGAGCACAGTGCGCTCCGCACTGTTGGGCTGGCCGGACCTTGCCCGTGCTCGCTGCGGTGAGCTCCGGCGTCGGCGAGTGCTAGGGAGGAGTTAAGGACGTCAAGACGATGATGGTGGCGGGGTTTGGCATGGTTGGGCAGGCGGGGGAAGCGAGCACGCTCGAACAGAGCGCTCGGCGTCACCCAGAGCGCGTCGACACGCATGCCTGGCATCGTGGACATGCGTGGTCACCGCGCGAACTCTCTCCTCAGGCCAGCCTTCGTCCAAAAATCATGTCTGGCATGTTGTTCGTGGTAGTTTTGAAGTTTACCACGGTTTGGTTTGGATCCAGGTGCAGTAGAGAAGATTTTACAAGCCAGGTAAGTTTCTGGTCAGTAACTTTGTGATGTTACTATGGTCAAATGGCTGGGAGTTTGGGGCTGTGCTTTGGAGGCTAGTTATAAGTTACTAAGGTAAAGATGCACAAGAAAGTTCAAGTCAAATGGAGCAAGTAAAATGGTAGTTGCTGTAGAAACCACCATTTCTGTCCAGAACAGAAAAGATTTCCTATAGAAAAAATATTCCAAAAAGTGATGAAATATTTTTGCTCAGGGAGGTGCCCTAGGGTCCCTAGAATATTTGTGAATTATCTTAGAATTTTCTGAGCCATAAAAATTAGGGTTGCCTTGAAGCAAACAGATCTGGCTTAGGGTTTTTGAGAGAAAATGAATATTTTTCATTTAAGAAAAATATTCCAAAGGTTATTTTGTGGTGGATCAGAAGTGAAGTGATGGTTTTGGGAGAGAAGTGAACACTTGGGTGAAAGCCAAGGATGCCCAAGTGTTTAAGTCCAAATGAAAAGATTCAAAAACTCCAAGTTTCAAAAACTTTCAAATGAAATTTCAAGCAAATAAGAAAGGGCAAAAACCAGGCTGTCACAAACCTCCCCCACTTAGAATGATCTCGTCCTCAAGATTCGGTTGCTTGGGAAAACCACTCTGGATACTGACTCTTAAGGAACTCTTCCTGCTCCCAAGTTGCTTCTGACTCGGTGTGATGCTCCCACTGAACTTTGAAAAAATTTCTGACTTTGCTGCGAGTGACCCTTTCCACTTGATCCAAAATTTTGGACGGTCTTTCTTCATAAGTTAAATCCTTTGCCAATTCTATCTCAGGCATTGCAGTCCTTTTCTCAGGCGGGGATATGCATCATCTCAATTGCGAAACATGGAACACATTGTGTATTTCTGACAACTCCGGGGGTAGTTCCAGTTGGTATGCAACCGTACCCACTCGAGACATAATTGAGAATGGACTAATGAATCTGGGTGCCAGCTTTCCACGAGTCTGAAATCGCTTAACTCCTTTCATAGGAGTGACTCGGAGGTACACATGTTCTCCGGGTTCAAAACTGACCTGTCGGTGCTTTGCATCATAATTACTCTTCTGACGGGATTTGGCCAATTGCAGTCGGTCTCTGATTTCCCTGACTTGTTTCTTGGCTTCCATCATGAGATCGGTTCCGAAGATATGGCTATCTCCAACTTGAGACCAATTTAGAGGAGTGCGGCACTTACGACCATATAGAGCTTCATAGGGTGACATCTTTAGACTGGTCTAGAAACTGTTGTTATACGAGAACTCGGCGTATGGAAAGCAATCTTCCCAGTTCGCCCTGTTGGCTAGCACACAGGCTCGCAACATATCTTTGAGTATTTGATTTACTCGCTCTGTCTGACCGTCCGTCTGGGGGTGATAAGCAGTACTATATTTTAGTGCTGTCCCCAAGGCTTGATGGAGGCGGGACCAGAAAGCGGAGGTAAACAAAGAACCTCGGTCGGAAGTGATAGTCCGGGGTACCCCATGCAGACTGACGATTCTGGATACATACAGTTGCGCCAGTTCATTTGCTCTGTATCTGGTGCTGACCGGGATGAAATGAGCAACCTTGGTTAGGGTGTCCACTATAACCCAGATTGCGTCTTTGCCTCGCTGAGTCCTAGGCAATCCGGTGATGAAGTCCATGCAAACATCATCCCATTTCCATTGTGAAACTGGCAGTGGTTGGAGAAGTCCGGCTGGCTTCTGATGCTCTGCTTTCACCTTGTTGCATATGTCGCAACAGGCTACAAAATAGGCAATGTCTTTCTTCATCCCATTCCACCAGAATATTTGTTTAAGGTCTTCATACATTTTCGTACTTCCCGGATGAATGGAATACGAGGATTTGTGTGCTTCTGACAAGATTTTCCTCTTCAAGTCCGGTTGATTTGGTACACAAATTCGTCCATGGAATCGGAGGGTACCGAAGTTGTCCTCGAAGAAATCTGGGGGCTGCCTTGCATGTTTTTGTAGCTTGGCGTCATCTGGCTGGGCCTTGCGAATTTCCATCTCAAGTGTGGGGGTAACTTCCAAAATATAAGTGAGGCCAGCATCCACGATGACCAAGTTGAGCTGAGCGATCTCCTCCTGAAGTTCGATAGGCAATGATTTTAACATGACATTTAAGCTGACGGGCTTTCGACTGAGCGCATCGGCAACGACGTTGGCCTTGCCTGGATGGTAATTTATTCCAAGGTCATAATCCTTGACCAACTCTAACCATCTTCGCTGACGGAGATTTAAATCTGGCTGAGTGAAGATGTACTTGAGGCTTTTGTGGTCAATAAAAATTTGGCACCTTTTTCCAATGAGATAGTGTCTCCAAATTTTTAATGCATGAACCACTGCAGCCAATTCCAAATCATGAGTAGGATAAAATCCCTCATGTGGTCGTAGTTGTCGTGATGCATAGGCTACTACCTTGCCGTCTTGCATCAATACACAACCAATACCTTGTCTGGAGGCATCGCAGTACACGTCGAAGCTGCGATAAATGTCTGGAAGAGTCAATACGGGTGCGGTTGTCAGACGCGTCTTTAGCTCATAAAAACTCTTCTCACAGTCCTTGGTCCACTCAAACTTTGTATCCTTTTTGAGCAGTTCCGTCATAGGTTTAGCAATTTTGGAAAACCCTTCAATAAACGACGATAGTATCCAGCTAATCCAAGGAAACTCCGGATCTGTGTTACAGTCGTGGGCGGTACCCAATCGAGCACATCCTTTACTTTGCTCGGGTCCACGGCTATGCCTTCGGCAGATAGTACATGCCCGAGAAACCAACTTGCTTGAGCCAAAATTCGCACTTACTGAACTTGGCGTATAGCTGATGGTTGCGGAGCCGTTGTAGCACTGCCCGGAGGTGATCCTTATGCTCTTCTTCACTCTTGGAGTAAATGAGGATGTCGTTGATAAAGACTACCACAAATTTGTCGAGGAAGTCCATGAACACCTTGTTCATCATATGCATGAAGAAGGCAGGGGCATTGGTGAGACCAAAGGACATCACAGTATATTCGTAAAGACCGTATCGTGTAGTGAATGCGGTCTTAGGAATATCTTCCCTTTTAATCTTGAGTTGATGATACCCGGTCCGTAAATCGATTTTTGAGAATACTTTAGCCCCACTGAGCTGATCGAACAAATCATCAATCCTTGGCAGTGGGTATTTATTTTTGATGGTGACCTCATTCAGCTGGCGATAATCTATGCACATACGGAGACTGCCATCCTTTTTACCCACGAAGATTGCAGGTGACCCCCACGGTGAAGATCTGGGACGAATATAACCTTTCTGGAGTAATTCGTCAAGCTGTTTCGTTAGTTCCACTAATTCTGATGAGGGCATCTGGTAATACTTCTTGTATAATGGTGCGGTTCCGGGCACAAGATCTATGGAAAATTCCAGTTCCCGATCCGGTGGCATGCCTGACAGTTCTTCTGGAAACACATCAGGGTACTCACTGACCACAGGAATAAATTCCAATTCGACCACAGCAGTGCACACTAGTTCTGGCTTGGGTATATGCTTGCGAGCATAGAATTTGGTGAGCTGCCCATTCAGACTGGTTAAATTGACTTCTCGGGTTGCGCAGTTTATACAAACTTGATATTTGGTCCGCCAATTCATTCCCAATACAATATCCAACTGTTCAGACTCAATGATTATCAGAGATGTTGGAAAGTGGACCCCGTTGATATTGATCTCCAGATCACGGCAGACTAGATTGCTCTTGATTATAGATCCCGGGGTTTGTACCAGCATATTTTTGCCCAAAATTGTGCAAGGAAAATTGTTTTGGGCGGCAAAACTCCGAGAAATAAAAGAATGGGAAGCCCCAGAGTCAAATAAAATTACTGCAGGTATGTCATTAACAGAAAACATACCAATGACGACTTCTGGCTTCTCTTGGGATTCATCGGCGGAGATATGATTCACGTGCCCAGTGAAGTTTTGCTGGGTTGGCCCTGACTCCATAAAGTTGACTTGTGGCCTGCTCAGCGCATTCACCTTGTGGTTCTTGGGGCACTGTTTGGCATAATGTCCGGGCTGCCCGCAAGTGAAACAAGAATTATTGCGATGCCGCTCCTCATGCATTGGATTGGCCCCAACATTCTTGACTTGAGTGGTGGTCTTGTTAACATTCTGCTGCCAATTTGGCCGGTATTCCACCTGAGTCTGCTGCCAGGTACGAGCCTTTTGCATAGGTTGCCCATCCTTCTTTGGCTCAAACTTGCGCTTGTTGTCGTTAACAGGCCTATTATCTGATATAAGCTTGTGTTCCCGTTCAGCAATGAATGCCATGTCTACCAGAGTTTGGAAATCCATGAAATCAAACATACTGAGAGCACACCGAAGTTGCGGATTTAAACCTCCAAGAAATCTGTCCATCTTCCTTTCTTCGGTGGCTACGTCATATACAGAGAGTAACGGGCCAGATGATTGAATTTTTGCAGATACTCAGCCACAGATTGATTTCCTTGGACAAGCGCGAGAAATTCACGCTGCTTGGCCTTCATAACTCCAGTAGGGATGTGATATTTGCGGAACTTATCCTTGAATTTTTCCCAGGTGACTTCCTCATCAATCGGCCACATGGCTTTTGTATTTTCCCACCATAAGGCAGTTGCGCCTTCAAGGTAATGGGTTGCAAATGGGACTTTATCATTTCCTTCAGTACGGGCGATCTCAAGCTTTTTCTCCATGGTGCGCAACCAATCCTCTGCATCCAATGGGTCAACAACCTGACTGAAATTGGGTGGATTGGTCCTCTGAAAATCTGACAGCTTTGAGTGATGACCATTCTGATTTCCATTTTGTCCAACTATAGCTTGCACACTTCTCAATATTTCAATCAGATCATTGTTCCTTTTTTCTTCAAACATACGCAGAACTTGCTCGGTGGAGGGAGGATCAGGCGGAGGAGGTGGTGGCTGAACGTACGGCTCGGGAGAATATCCTGCCTGTCGTGCGGAACAACGAACAGGAGTTCCCTCACGAACGTTGCTACTGCCGCCTCCCCGCGTCATCCTATTGGTTATTTTTCCCAAGGCAACGAAATCGAGATGAGAGACATCCAAGAATAAAATTGGGGAAAAGCCAACAACAATTCTCGAAAAAGACAAAAGAACGAAGAGAATACGGCGATTAAAGTCCCATCATAATTATACATAGACTCATACATGAAAATTTAACAACCTGACTGGTTCCACTACTCTCATACATGAAGCATCATGACTCGTACAACTACATCCGTACACCATCTAGACGACTGCGAATACTCAAAGACACTACTGCTCTGCTAGTGTTGCGGTGTCCTCCCCTGAAGCGGTCCCAGATCCCGAACTGACGTGGTTAACGGAAACCTCCGGGTTAAAGGTAACACGACGACGCTGCCTCGAGGGCTCTCCCTCAGGGGCAGGGGTAGGATGAAGCATCGGGGCTGCAGGAGTAGCAAGAAGTGAGACCCACTCGGCAGGAGTACTGAGAGGGTTCACGGCCGGAACGCCTGTGCTACTCGGGGGAGTAACCGGCGAAATAGGGGAGCTAGAGCTAACTGGGACATAAGGGGTAAATCCCAGTGAGGATGGAGTAGTGGTGGATCTAGTAGTGACCAAGGTAGCGACTAAAGCAATACGGGCACGAGTCAGCTCTCGAGCCAGCTCGTGGATCATCAGATAGCTAGCAGTGATATAGCGAGCAAGATGGCTAGCAACACTATCAGACTCCGGGTTAACGAGAGGAAAACGGACACGACCGTTGTCGTGCAGAGATGGGTGGTAATAGAATCCTGGGTGATGCTGCATTTGAACCTCGGTATAACGAAGCTCGACAAGGACCTCAAATGCGGCAAACTGGACAGCCTGAGAAGCGGTGGAGGCGTAACCGCTCCGAGAAGTGCGAGTGTAAGAGCCGGAATCGGAACTGGTGCACAGAGTAACCACTGCGTGATACTCATACACTGAGTCTGCTAGACGCTCCCGGTAGACACGGTAGACTGGTTCGTCTCCGTGAGGGTACAACCGACACCACACGTTGCGAAGAAGGTGCGGTGACGTGTACGGCATCAACTGCAACTGGCACGGATACGACACCGGAGCCATCTACACTCACAACCATTAACAGGTTAGCATAAAAATAATAATCAAATGACTACAATGCAACAACCAGCTATAACTGCTACCGACACTCACATTTACTCGTGTCTAGCGTCCAGTTAACACGTCGTAGTCTAGCGTGTCCTACAGTCAGCGCGGCTCTGATACCAACCGCTGTGGCACCCCGGCTCAGAGCGACCATTTTACCCTGCATTGCCAGCCCAGAGATCATGTCTTCTGGCAACACACAACATATTGGTACAAAAAACAACCGCTTTATTGATGCTAGCGGAACAGAGTTCATATTACAACAGTGGTCGAGGCCAAGCAGCACACTCGGTGCGGCGGAACAATATGTATACTATTTAGTGAACATAAAGGGGCCTCGACTCAAACAACTAGGTGGCAGCGGAATAACGTCGTAGCGGAAGCTCCATATCACAGGGACACTGATGTGGACACGATCTAGACTCGAACAATGCTCCTTTCCAATGAGACTTTCCTGAAATCTGGCATGACACGCCAGGTCAGTACATTGAATGTACTTGCAAGCTCACAACAAGCATAATCATAATGACAAACAATATCATGATATTTAACCAATTATTAATAATGCAACATTATATGTCAACATGTTGTGATCAAGCCCGAACGTCCCTCAGGACAGCTTACCAACTGTGATCATCTCTGGGCCACAAACACACCACCATAGTGGTCTTTCTCAAGAACAACTCGTGATCCTTACGGCGATCACAACCACGACCATCATTTGGTCCCAAATACCTCGATGGCCTTTCTGCCATCCATTGACAATGCAAAGTTCATAGCTTAGTGTGCAATTTTTATTAAACGTTGACTCATGGTGGGACCTAGTACGAGGTGTCCGTGACCGTGGACTCGGCTATCGATAGATTATACACTCTGCAGAGGTAGCACACTGTACCCACACCACGGAACCCATGGCCTCGCATTCCCATTCGGGTGGACCAACGGCATTCCGACAAAACCCCTCCATTGACACAACACTCTCCCGGCCACTCCGACCCAAATCCCCAACGGGCTGGTCCTGGGTGGGCCCGTGTCTACCAAAGACACCCCGACCACCGTCGTGGTCAAAACACTCCCACTCGGGGACTCGGTACCATAATCTCATCAACGAGCACACAAGATTATGTGTGCTTACCGGGCCAGGGCAAACACGACATAATCTTCCCTAGATGGAGGCACCGACCACAGGCCGTGTCAATGGACCGAATCAAGGCCTTCCCACAAGGCAAATGTGGTTGCACTGGAAAGAAACTCGATTCAGCGGCACCATGACCCAGTCAACGGTATATTCAAGTTGAGTTATATCCAGGATTAACTTTAAACTAAAAATTATCGGTGTCATAGCATGCCATGAAATGCAAAACAACACATGCATCACATATTGATAAAAAATGACCGACGTCATCCATATGCACACCAAGCATAAACGTCAACAACTCATATTACTCTACTTGATCAAAATGACTCACAACTTAACCAAAATATTTTGCAACAAGTTTTATTAATTTCCTACGCAAGAAAGTAACTCCGACAAATCTTTCATATGCTTGACCAAAAGATATCATTATCAACAACTCTTAATTTCTTTATCACTAAGTTGGGTTCAAACATTCTGTAAGACAAGTAATATGATTAAACAAGTATTTAACATAATACTTTCTAACAAATTTTTATCAATTTAAGAATGCAAACACAAAGCTTTAAATAATTACTAACATGCATAACAAAATTATTTCTAACATCACCTCAAATAAATTTTAACTTGCTTTACCCGCTTAAACTAGTTTCAACTATTCTGTAAATTAAGCATAACAACTGACCAATACTTAACAGAATACAAATAATTCAATAATTATTTAAATGCATGGGTTAATCATTTCATTTAAGTGAGAAAATCACAAATATTGAAATGGCATCATAAAAATGTTGCTGTGGCTTGCCTTAGTGCAGATGAGGTTCACAAGCCTCCTGGTGATCCTCAAGACAAGCCTCACCTTCTGAAAATAATTTTAAACACAAAAAGAAAATATAAAAAACACTTTTGAAATTCACCAGAAATTCTAAACAGCTCAGAAAAATCTCATCTTTGGTGAGGTGTTAGATTTCCTTTCAAATAACACAATGGAAAAAGAATCATCTCATTTGGACTTATGGTTAAAAAGTTAAAATTGTTTGAAGCTCTATGGAATATAAATGAATTTGAATAAAAAGAAACAGCTGGGGGTGACGTCGAAGGCGTAAAGCCCAGGGGCGCCACCACTCGTACCGCTTCACGCGTGTACTGAGTGGCTGACTAGCGGGCCCCGCTAGTCAGGTGGGGGAAGAGGGAGAGAGAAACAGAGAGGGCCGCGGCTTCGCTGGAGCTCTCGCTGGCGACGAGGGCTCCTTGGCCCAAACGAGAGGGAGGGATTGAGAGAGGGGACGATGGCACACCTGCCCGTACCCGTAGCGTGGCTAGGGGTGGTCGGACGGCGTCGGAAACTAGCTCGCAAGCGGAGGCAGAACGTGGAGGTCGCCGGAGTTGAGGAAGACGGCGAGCAGAGGTCACTCCAGAGGCTCCAAGTGGGCGAGATGGCCTCACCGGAGAGGGGCGGAGGCCTTGGAGGGGTCGCCCGGGCCTGGGAGGGGCTGGAGCTACCGCGGCGACCAGAGGGGATTGCCGACGAGCTCGAGCTCGGCGGCGGCGGCCCGAGGCCTGCCCGGCCGGGTTACGGCTTCCTACTCGATCGTGGGGTGTGTGTGAGTGCTGGATGGTGCTCGAGGAGGCTGGGGGTGGCTCTATTTATAGGCGAGCGGCGAGGGTGCTTCGGGCTTCGCCGGTGGACACCTGTCCACGGTGCCCGCCGACGAGCGACGTCAGTGAGAGGGGGAGAAGGTGACGGAGGTCACGCGGCCACTGTGGGCGAGCGGAGACGAGCACAGGATCAAGGGGATGGCGACGAGCACAGTGCGCTCCGCACTGTTGGGCTGGCCGGACCTTGCCCGTGCTCGCTGCGGCGAGCTCCGGTGTCGGCGAGTGCCAGGGAGGAGTTAAGGACGTCAAGACAATGATGGTGGCGGGGTTTGGCATGGTTGGGCAGGCGGGGGAAGCGAGCACGCTCGAACAGAGCGCTCGGCGTCACCCAGAGCGCGTCGACACGCATGCCTGGCATCGTGGACATGCGTGGTCACCGCGCGAACTCTCTCCTCAGGCCAGCCTTCGTCCAAAAATCATGTCTGGCATGTTGTTCGTGGTAGTTTTGAAGTTTACCACGGTTTGGTTTGGATCCAGGTGCAGTAGAGATGATTTTACAAGCCAGGTAAGTTTCTGGTCAGTAACTTTGTGATGTTACTATGGTCAAATGGCTGGGAGTTTGGGGCTGTGCTTTGGAGGCTAGTTATAAGTTACTAAGGTAAAGATGCACAAGAAAGTTCAGGTCAAATGGAGCAAGTAAAATGGTAGTTGCTGTAGAAACCACCATTTCTGTCCAGAACAGAAAAGATTTTCTGTAGCAAAAATATTCCAAAAAGTGATGAAATATTTTTGCTCAGGGAGGTGCCCTAGGGTCCCTAGAATATTTGTGAATTATCTTAGAATTTTCTGAGCCATAAAAATTAGGGTTGCCTTGAAGCAAACAGATCTGGCTTAGGGTTTTTGAGAGAAAATGAATATTTTTCATTTAAGAAAAATATTCCGAAGGTTATTTTTTGGTGGATCATAAGTGAAGTGATGGTTTTGGGAGAGAAGTGAACACTTGGGTGAAAGCCAAGGATGCCCAAGTGTTTAAGTCCAAATGAAAAGATTCAAAAACTCCAAGTTTCAAAAACTTTCAAATGAAATTTCAAGCAAATAAGGAAGGGCAAAAACCAGGCTGTCACACCTCCTTGGGTCCTCGGCTTCCTTTTTGGGCAACTGCCGAAGTAGTGCCCTGACTCCTTGCACCTAAAACAGGTGATATGACTCAGGTCCTTCTTGGAATCCAATCTACTTCTCTTCCTGGACCTTTCCATTCCAATCAGGGCTTCTATTTCCTGTGGGTCATTCTCTACTTCCTCTGTCGAGAATTCTACTAGATCCCCATTCAGACAATTTTGGGAGATGTGTCCTTCTTCTCCACATGAATAGCAAGACTTAGTGCAGGGTTTAATTGTGTCTTCTTTGGGTGTGTCCTCCACCTCTTCCCTCATCACAAGTTCTCCTAAAATTTCCATGAGGGCTCCTTTCATTTCTTCTTTCTTCTGCTAGATGGTTCTTTGAACCATGGGGTAAATGTGACACTGAGTAGGGTAGTGGGTAGTCCCTCCACACAAGAAACAAGTAATCTGCCTAGTTGGGCATTCTTCAGCTGGGTGACTTCCTTCACAATTAGGGCATTCATCCTTGTGATCCTTATGGTTGTGTCCTATTTCTCCATAGAGCTTGCATGCACAAGGCTTCTTCATATCCTTTCCATAAGGCTTCAACTCCTGGGACACAAACCGATACTTTGGCAAAGTCAACTTAAATTCTTCCCAAGTGGTTACTCTTTGCCATCCATTTGATGGTTTGGTACATCCTCCACCAAGTAGTAGCACCTCTTTCAAAGCACTGAAGAGCATGTTGGGTCATATCTTTCCGGCTATAGTGTTATTCTCCATGTGATCCTCCATGTTCTGAATCCATCGGTCTGTCTCCAATTGACTTATCGGTCCCGTAAAGGTGAGTTCATCTCCATTCATCCTCTATTGGGTCCATGGGTTTTGGGGTGGGATAAGAGAGATCGAGAGGGATGCACACAATACAAACAAAAGTTTTGAAAAGGCAGATTTTATTGTGGCTATCGGAAAAACAACAAACAAATGATAGCTCACAATCGCCGCATCTAACGTAGGTTGATACGTCCATTTTGCATCATGCTTTTATATCGATATTTATTGCATTATGGGCTGTTATTACACATTATGTCACAATACTTATGCCTATTCTCTCTTATTTTACAAGGTTTACATAAGGAGGGAGAATGCAGGCAGCTGGAATTCTGGGCTGGAAAAGGAGCAAATATTAGAGACCTATTCTGCACAACTCCAAAAGTCCTGAAACTCCATGGAAGTTATTTTTGGAAACAATAAAAAATACTGAGCGGAAGAAATACCAGAGGGGGCCCACACCCTGGCCACGAGGGTGGGGGTGCGCCCTACCCCCCTGGGCGTGCCCCCCTGCCTCGTGGGCCCCCTGTTGGCCCCCCGGTGCCCATCTTCTGCTATATGAAGTCTTTCGTCCAAAGAAAAATCAGAAGCAAGCTTTCGGGACGAGACTCCGCCGCCACAAGGCAGAACCTTGGCGGAACCAATCCAGGGCTCCGGCAGAGCTGTTCTGCCGGGGACACTTCCCTCCGGGAGGGGGAAATCATCGCCATCGTCATCACCAACGCTCCTCTCATCGGGAGAGGGCCAATCTCCATCAACATCTTCACCAACACCATCTCCTCTCAAACCCTAGTTCATCTCTTGTATCCAATTCTTGTCTCTAAGTCTGGGATTGGTACTTGTAGGTTGCTAGTAGTGTTGATTACTCCTTGTAGTTGATGCTAGTTGGTTTATTTGGTGGAAGATCATATGTTCAGATCCTATATGCATATTAATACTCCTCTGATTATGAACATGAATATGCTTTGTGAGTAGTTACGTTTGTTCCTGAGGACATGGGAGAAGTCTTGCTATTAGTAGTCATGTGAATTTGGTATTCGTTTGATATTTTGATGAGATGTATGTTGTCTATCCTCTAGTGGTGTTATGTGAACGTCGACTACATGACACTTCACCATTGTTTGGGCCTAGAGGAAGGCATTGGGAAGTAATAAGTAGATGATGGGTTGCTAGAGTGACAGAAGCTTAAACCCTAGTTTATGCGTTGCTTCGTAAGGGGCTGATTTGGATCCATATGTTTCATGCTATGGTTAGGTTTACCTTAAGACTTCTTTTGTAGTTGGGGATGCTTGCAATAGGGGTTAATCATAAC
Organism: Aegilops tauschii subsp. strangulata; assembly: GCF_002575655.3. Taxonomy (NCBI): domain Eukaryota; kingdom Viridiplantae; phylum Streptophyta; class Magnoliopsida; order Poales; family Poaceae; genus Aegilops; species Aegilops tauschii. The sequence goes on along the minus strand of NC_053036.3, from coordinate 424,220,399 downwards.
TGGGATGCTTGTCCAAGTAAGGACAGCACCCAAGCACCGGTCCACCCACATATCAAATTATCAAAGTACCGAACGCGAATCATATGAATGTGATGAAAACTAGCTTGACGATAATTCCCATGTGTCCTCGGGAGCGCTTTTCTCTATATAAGAGTTTGTCCAGGCTTGTCCTTTGCTACAAAAAGGATTGGGTCACCTTGCTGCACTTTATTTATTTCTGTTACTTGTTGCTCGTTACAAATTATCTTATCACAAAACTATCTGTTACCTATAATTTCAGTGTTTGCAGAGAATACCTTGCTGAAAACCGCTTATCATTTCCTTCTGCTCCTCGTTGGGTTCGACACTCTTACTTATCGAAAGGACTACGATAGATCCCCTATACTTGTGGGTCATCAAGACTCTTTGGCGCCGTTGCCGGGGAGTGAAGCGCCTTTGGTAGGTGGAATTTGGTAAGGAAAAATTTATATAGTGTGCTGAAATTTACTGTCACTTGTTACTATGGAAAGTAATCCTCTGAGGGGCTTGTTCGGGTTATCTTCACCCCGACCAGTAGAGCAAAGAGTTGCTCCTCAACCTACTGAACCTACTGAAAATGAAAATGTCTACTTTGAAATTCCTTCGGGTATGGTAGAAAAACTGCTAGCTAATCCTTTTGCAGGAGATGGAACATTACATCCTGATGAGCACCTAATCGATGTGGATGAGGTTTGTGGATTATTTAAGCTTGCAGGTATGCCCGATGATGTTATCAAGAAGAAGGTCTTCCCTTTATCTTTAAAGGGAGATGCATTGACATGGTATAGGCTATGTGATGATATGGGGTCATGGAACTACAAACGATTGAAATTGGAATTTCATCAGAAGTTTTATCCTATGCATCTTGTTCATCGTGATTGCAATTATATATATAATTTTTGGCCTCGCGAAGGAGAAAGCATCGCTCAAGCTTGGGGGAGGCTTAAATCAATGTTATATTCATGCCCCAATCATGAGCTCTCAAGAGAAATGATTATTCAAAATTTTTATGCTTGGCTTTCTGATAACAATCGCACCATGCTCGATACTTCTTGTGCTGGCTCTTTTATGATGAAGACTATTGAATTCAAATGGGATTTATTGGAGATAAATAAACACAACTCTGAAGATTGGGATCTCGAAGAAGGTAAGGAGTCAGGTATGACACCTAAGTTTGATTGTGTTAAATCTTTTATGGATACCGATGTTTTTCGTAAATTATAGCACTAAATATGGACTTGACTCTGAGATAGTAGCTTCTTTCTGTGAATCTTTTGCTACTCATGTTGATCTCCCTAAGGAGAAGTGGTTTAAATATCATCCTCCCATAGAAGTAAAAGTAGCTGCACCTATTAAAGTTGAAGAAAAGACTATCACTTATAATGATCCTATTGTTCCTACTGCTTATGTTGAGAAACCACCTTTTCCTGTTAGGATAAAAGATCATGCTAAAGCTTCAACTGTGGTTCGTAAAAGCAATATTAGAACTTATACACCTCCTGAGCAAGTTAAAGTTGAACCTAATATTTCTATGGTTAAATATCTCTTGGCTGATAATATTGATGGGCATGTTATTTATTTCTGTAATGAGACTGCTAGAATTGTAAACCTTGTGCTAAAGATAAACATAGACCTATGGTAGGCATGCCTGTTATTTCTGTTAAAATAGGAGATCATTGTTATCATGACTTATGTGATATGGGTGCTGGTGCTAGTGCAATACCTATTGACTTATACAAAGAAATTATGCATGACATTGCACCTGCTGAGTTAGAAGATATTGATGTCACTATTAAGCTTGCCAATAGAGATACTATATCACCAATTGGAATTGTTAGAGATGTTGAAGTCTTGTGTGGGAAAACTAAATATCCTGCTGATTTTCTTGTTCTTGGTTCCCCACAAGATAACTTTTGTCCCATTATATTTGGTAGACCCTTCTTGAACACTGTTAATGCTAGGATTGACTGCGAAAAGGATGTTGTTACTATTGGTTTGGGTCATATGTCTCATGAGTTTAATTTCTCTAAATTTCGTAGACAACACCGTGAAGAGGAATTGCCTAGTAAAGATGAAATTATTGGTCTTGCTTCTATTGCCGTACCTCCTAGTGATCCTTTAGAACAATATTTGCTAGACCATGAAAATGATATGTTTATGAATGAAAGAAGGGAAATAGATGAAGTGTTCTTTAAACAGGGACCTATTCTGAAACACAACTTGCCTGTTGAAATCCTAGGGGATCCTCCTCCACCCAAGGGTGACCCCGTGTTTGAGCTTCCATTGCCTGATACTCTTAAATATGCTTACCTTGATGAAAAGAAGATATATCCTGTTATTATTAGTGCTAAACTTTCAGAGAAGGAGGAAGAAAAATTATTGAAAACTCTAAAGAAGCAACGTGCTGCTATTGGATATACTCTTGATGATCTTAAGGGCATTAGTCCCACTCTATGTCAACACAAAATAAATTTGGAGAAAGATGCCAAACCAGTTATTGATCATCAACGACGGCTGAATCCTAAAATGAAAGAAGTGGTAAGAAAGGAAATACTAAAGCTCCTTGAGGCAGGTATAATTTATCCCGTTGCTGATAGTCAGTGGGTAAGTCCTGTCCATTGTGTCCCTAAGAAGGGAGGTATTACTGTCGTTCCTAATGATAAAGATGATTTGATTCCGCAAAGAATTATTACAGGTTATAGGATGGTAATTGATTTCCGCAAATTAAATAAAGCTACTAAAAAAGATCATTACCCCTTACCTTTTATTGATCAAATGCTAGAAAGATTATCCAAACATACACATTTTTGCTTTCTAGATGGTTATTCTGGTTTCTCTCAAATACCTGTGTCAGCTGATGATCAAGCTAAGACCACTTTTACTTGCCCTTTCGGTACTTTTGCTTATAGACGTATGCCTTTTGGTTTATGTAATGCACCTGCTACCTTTCAAAGATGCATGATGGCTATATTCTCTGATTTTTGTGAAAAGATTTGTGAGGTTTTCATGGACGATTTCTCTGTCTATGGATCCTCTTTTGATGATTGTTTGAGCAACCTTGATCGATCTTTGCAGAGATGTGAAGAAACTAACCTTGTCTTGAATTGGGAAAAGTGCCACTTTATGGTTAATGAAGGTATTGTCTTGGGGCATAAAATTTCTGAAAGGGGCATTGAAGTTGATAAAGCTAAAGTTGATGCTATTGAAAAGATGTCGTGCCCCAAGGACATCAAAGGTATAAGAAGTTTCCTTGGTCATGCCGGGTTTTATAGGAGGTTCATTAAGGACTTCTCAAAAATTTCTCGGCCTCTGACTAATTTATTACAAAAATATATACCATTTGTCTTCGATGATGATTGTGTAGAAGCATTTGAAATACTTAAGAAAGCATTGATCTCTGCACCTATTGTTTAGCCACCTGATTGGAATTTACTCTTTGAAATTATGTGTGATGCTAGTGATTATGCTGTCGGTGCTGTTCTAGGGCAAAGAGTTGATAAGAAATTAAATGTTATTCAATATGCTAGTAAAACTCTAGACAATGCCCAGAGAAATTATGCTACTACTGAACAAGAATTCTTAGCAGTTGTATTTGCTTGTGATAAGTTCAGACCTTATATTGTTGATTCTAAAGTAACTATTCACACGGATCATGCGGCTATTAAATATCTGTAGCGACCAGACCTCAAACAGTCTAGTCTCTGTGCATCAGTGTCATCCCTGGATCGGTAATGCTGACACACACAGTAATTTGAAGGATTTATAACAGAGTAGCAATCACACACTTATTACATCGAATAGTTCAAGAGAACTCAATACAATAAATATGGCTTAAGGCCATCTAAAATACGATAACAGCGGAAGGCTTGGAAGATAAAGTGAGTCCATCAACTCCAACGGCATCACTGCGTATAAGACCACGACCTAAGGCTCCTTACTCGTCGTCTGAAAAGTCTGCAACATGATACGTTGCAGCCCGAAAACGGGTCAGCACATGGAATATGCTGGCAAAGTAACACATAGAGAGTAATGAACAGAATAATGCTATCACTACATCCATATTTGGCTGGTGGAAAGCTCTATGGTTACAGTTTTGCGAAAAGCCAATTTTTCCCTACCACAAAGGAATAAATTTTATTTAACTATCATGGTGGTTGTTAAACATTGAGAAGGTACCTCCAACTCAATCCTAATTAAGAACGTGATTAACCCAATCAAATTAAATTAAGTAACATGATGGTGAGATTCACATGATAATCCAAGAACTAGATACTCAAGATGTCCATAACTGGGGACACGGCTAATCATGATTAGTTTGTACACTCTGCAGAGGTTTGTGCACTTTTCCCCACAAGACTCGATCGCCTCCGCTTGATTTCTCGCACTACATGGTGTTTGAGAAACGGATGACCGAGACACCGTCTTTCAGAAACACTACTCTTTACTCCGGGTGGACAGTGACACCTACTTTCCCCTGCATCTGCTAGCCCACCTCTTCAAGAGGTCATGTAACCTACTCAACTATGCTAGAGCCCACAATAGCTTGTGGCTGCACACGGAAGTTTCTAGCATGAATAATCTCATGATCCCTTTGAGTCTGGGTGGCGGTCCATAGGATGATCAGACGGGTACTCCGGGATATCCAAAAATACAGGCAACACTGGTTTCTCCAGGTGCCTCAATCCACCCAGATGTAAATTAAAGTAGCCACCTTAAGTTGAACCATAAATTAATAATCTCACATCTGTCATGAAGAATTCACTCAAACCCAATCCACGTCTACGAGCATAGCATAGCAATATAAGCAAACATAGAAGTAACTCCCAAAGGTTTGATAGTAAACAGGACAATAGGTACTACCCATCTACTTCCCAAAACCCACATATTAATCAGATCCTAATCATGCAACTGTTTGAGGATTGATCTAATGCAATAAAACTGGGTGATGAAAAGTATGATCAAAGTGTTACTTGCCTTGCTGATGATCCGTGAAACCTAGAGACTCGTAGTAGCACGCTTCGCACTCCGGGTACTCTATCGCAAACAAACAATACATACATAAGCAATCAAACAAGGGTGTATGAAATAAAAACTCAAAATAAGAGATCTAACCAGAAAGTTCAACTTAAGAACTCCGGTTTGCAAAAAGAATCAATTCAAACGAAGCAACGAAGGTCAAACGGCGAAAGAAACAAGCTTCGTTTACTAATCTGGATCTAAGTCAAATTTGACGGTAGCAAAAACTTGTTTGAGTTGGTTAAACGGAAATAGAATTTCGAGACGAAACTCTAGGCGCTTGAATCGCCTGATTCCGATAAACGAGCGAAAAGTTATACTAAAACGAAAAACAAATCGGAAATCGCGATCAAGAATAATCGCGAAAAATCCGAGAAAAAGAAAAACTGACGAACAGGCTAACGATCGAACGTTCGCTGTTTGTAAAACAAAAACAAAAACCGTTCGTTAAAACGAACGAACAAACGGGCGTTCGCTATTTAACTAAACCGGAAAAAAATAAACCGATCTAATATTAAAAAAACGCATCTCGGTTTCGAAATAAAACTGAACGGTTTTTCGAGAAAAACCGGCGGCTACCTCGGTTCACGTGACGGCGGCGGCGGCGAGCGGCTCCGGTGGGTGGCGGCGGGGCTCCGGCGGGTGGCGGGTCGGGCGGCGGGCGATGCGGGCGGCGCGGGGCGGTGGCGGCGGCTAGGGTTTCGGGGCGGCGGCGACTTGGGCTGAGGCGGGGCTCGGGCCGCGGCTTTAAAGGCCGGCCGGGCTAAGGTGTCCGGGTCGGACACGGCCTGTAAGGCGGTTGACTTTTTTTTAAATAATTCGGACGTGTAGAAAAAGTAAGAAAAGAAATACTAAACGGACTCCAAAAATCCCGAAATAAATTTTCCCCGTCCTCTAAAAATAAGCCGGACAAGATGAACATTTATTTGGGCCTAAAATGCAATTTTGAAAAACGCATATTTTTCTTAATTCGAATAAATCAAATAAAATCCAAATAAAATCAAATATTTGTTTTTAATATTTTTCCTCCAATATTTCATTATTTGTGGAGAATTAATTTTATCCCCTCTCATATTTTGATATGAAATATTTTCGGAGAGAAAAATAATTAAAACAAATGATCCTATTTTCAAAACTTGAGAAAACCAAAATATGAAAATAACGAAATCCCCAACTCTCTGTGGGTCCTTGAGTTGCGTGAAATTTCTAGGATCGCAAATCAAAATGCAATAAAATATGATATGCATGATGATCTAATGTATAACATTCCAAATTGAAAATTTGGGATGTTACAATATCTTATGGAAAAGAAAGATGCTAAACCTAGACTTATTAGATGGGTTCTCTTGCTACAAGAATTTGATTTACATATTATTGATAGAAAGGCAGCTGAGAACCCCGTTGCAGACAACTTGTCTAGGTTAGAAAATGTTCTTGATGACCCACTACCTATTGATGATAGCTTTCCTGATGAACAATTAAATGTCATAAATGCTTCTCGTACTGCTCCATGCTATGCTGATTACGCTAATTACATTGTTGCTAAATTTATACCACCTAGTTTCACATACCAGCAAAACAAAAAGTTTTTCTATGATTTGAGACATTACTTTTGGGATGACCCACATCTTTATAAAGAAGGAGTAGATGGTGTCATTAGACGTTGTGTACCTGAGCATGAACAGGAACAGATCCTACGCAAGTGTCACTCCGAGGCTTATGGAGGACACCACACTGGAGACAGAACTGCACATAAGGTATTGCAATCCCGTTTTTATTGGCCTACTCTCTTCAAGGATGCCCGTAAGTTTGTCCTATCTTGTGATGAATGTCAAAGAATTGGTAATATTAGTAGACGTCAAGAAATGCCTATGAATTATTCACTTGTTATTGAACCATTTGATGTTTGGGGCTTTGATTATATGGGACCGTTTCCTGCCTCTAATGGATATACACATATTTTAATTGATGTTGATTACGTTACTAAGTGGGTAGAAGCTATTCCAACTAGTAGTGCTGATCATAACACTTCTATTAAGATGCTTAAAAAAGTTATTTTTCCGAGGTTTGGAGTCCCTAGATATTTACTGACTGATGGTGGTTCACATTTTATTCATGGTGCTTTCCGTAAAATGCTTGCTAAGTATGATGTTAATCATAGAATTGCATGCCCATATCACCCACAGTCTAGTGGTCAAGTAGAATTGAGTAATAGAGAACTCAAATTAATTTTGCAAAAGACTGTTAATAGATCTAGAAAGAATTGGTCCAAGAAACTTGATGATGCATTATGGGCCTATAGAACTGCGTATAAAAATCCTATGGGTATGTCTCCGTATAAAATGGTTTATGGAAAAGCATGTCACTTACCTCTCGAACTAGAACATAAGGCTTATTGGGCTATTAAAGAGCTCAATTATGATTTCAAACTTGCCGATGAGAAGAGGTTATTTGACATTAGCTCACTTGATGAATGGAGAACCCAAGCCTATGAAAATGCCAAATTGTTTAAAGAAGAAGTTAAAAGATGGCATGACAAAAGGATACAAAAGCGTGAGTTTAATGTAGGAGATTATGTATTGCTATACAACTCTTGTTTAAGATTTTTTGCAGGAAAACTCCTCTCCAAATGGGAAGGTCCTTACGTTATCGAGGAGGTCTATCGCTCCGGTGCCATAAAAATCAACAACTTTGAAGGCACAAATCCGAAGGTGGTGAACGGTCAAAGAATCAAACATTATATCTCAGGTAATCCTATAAATGTTGAAACCAATGTTATTGAAACCGTAACCCCAGAGGAATACATAAGGGACACTTTCCAGAATGTTTCAGACTCCCAAAAGGAATAGGTATGTGGTACGGTAAGTAAACCGACTCCAAAACAGTTCTAATGGCAATTTTTCTCCGTTTTGGAATATTTAGAAAAATAGAAAAATAAGGAGCGGTCCGGGAAGGACACGAGGGCTCCACGAGGGTGGAGGGCGCGCCCCCTGCCTCGTGGGCACCTCGTGTGCTCTCCAGACTCCGTTTTCTTGCACGATACGTATTTTGGTCGGTAAAAATTCATTATATAATCTCCCGAAGGTTTTGACCACCGTATCACGCAAATATCCTCTATTTTTGTTTCGAGCTATTTCTGTAGCAGACTAGAGCAAGATGTCTTCTCAAGAGTCAGTCGGGGAGAGCCGGGTGTCTCATCCGGCATCGAGATCAAGGACAAACAGCGATGCTGACCACTTTGGGCCAACAACGGAGGAAGAGATGGAGGCTGATTTGAAGAGGATAGATGCCATGGAGGAGGATCAAGAAGTCACTTCTCGCTTCCGATCTGGATTACGATGGGGGAACTATAGAGCTCGACTATTCCAAACTCGGTTATCCCTTCCAATGTTAGATTTCTTTCTTATGAAAATAAGAAGAAGAGTGTCACTTGTTCTCCCGCAGCTATGCAACACCCTTGGGTGCAAGGAGCTTTGGCCGTTACAGGAAAGCTTCAAAAGGAAATAATGGACCTCAAGCAGCAAGTCAATAAGCTCGAGGAGGAGAATCGTATCTTGAGGGGCATCATCGCAAAGAATATCACATCACCATCCCCGAAAAAGGAGATATAATCACATGGGTATGGGCACTCCCCTTGGCAACTGCCAAGCTTGGGGGAGGTGCCCCGGTATCGTATCACCAACACACTCCTATCTTTACCGTTTTTCTTCGTTCGGTCCTTTTAGTAATATCTTGATTTAGTAGAAGAAAGTTTTTAGCATGATCCAGTTTTGAGTTATGCTTTATGATCCCCCTATGTAATCGAGTCCGTGAGCTATATAATAAAGATTAGTGTTGAGTCAAGGGCTTGATTATTTTTCTATGATCTTGAGTGAATAAAAGAAAAGAGAAAAGAATAAAAAGAAATAAAGAGATCATATTGATCTTATGGAGAGTAATGACTTCACATATAAAGAGTATGATGATTAAAAATTATTGAGAGTTGACAAACATAGCTTTGGTCATCTTTGCAATTAATAGGAAGAAATAAAGAAAGAGAGGTTTCACATATAAATATACTATCTTGGACACCTTTTATGATTGTGAGCACTCATTAAATATGACATGCTAAAGAGTTGATGTTGGACAAGGAAGACAATGTAATGGGTTATGTTTTCTTATATCTGAGATAAAGTATATTGTCATGGATCATCCAACATGTTGAGATTGTTTCCCCCCCTCATGCTAGCCAAATTCTTTGCACCAAGTAGAGATACTACTTGTGCTTCCAAATACCCTTAAACTCAGTTTTGCCATGAGAGTCCACCATATCTACCTATGGATTGAGTAAGATCCTTCAAGCAAGTTGTCATCGATGCAAGCAATAAAAATTGCTCTCTAAATATGTATGATTGATTGGTGTGGAGGAATAAGCTTTATACGATCTTGTGATGTGGAAGAAATAAAGCGACGGACTGCATAATAAAGGTCTATATCACAAGTGGCAATATAAAGTGACGTTCTTTCGCATTAAGATTTTGTGCATCCAACCCTGAAAGCGCATGACAACCTCTGCTTCCCTCTACGAAGGGCCTACCTTTTACTTTTATCTCCTACCTTATGCAAGAGTCATGGTGATCTTCACCTTTCCTTTTTACATTTTATCCTTTGGCAAGCACAATGTGTTGGAAAGATCCAGACATATATATCTAATTGGATGTAAGTTAGCATGAACTATTATTGTTGACATTACCCTTGAGGTAAAAGGTTGGGAGGCGAAACTATAAGCCCCTATCTTTCTCTGTGTCCGATTAAAACTCCGTAACCACAAGTATTGCGTGAGTGTTAGCAATTGTGAAAGACTAAATGATAGTTGAGTATGTGGACTTGCTGAAAAGCTCGGACATAGACTCTTTCTGATGTTATAATAAATTGCAATTGCTTCAATGACTGAGATTATAGTTTGTTGGTTCTCAATAAAGTTTCTGATTCATACTTTGCATTGTGAATAGATTATTACTTGAGCATAAGAGATCATATGACATTATCCTTATATGTTGCTGTTATGAGAATAATCATGATGCCCTCATGTCCGTATTTTATTTTATCGACACCTCTACCTCTAAACATGTGGACATATTTATCGTTATCGGCTTCCGCTTGAGGACAAGCGAGGTCTGAGCTTGGGGGAGTTGATACGTCCATTTTGCATCATGCTTTTATATCGATATTTATTGCATTATGGGCTGTTATTACACATTATTTCACAATACTTATGCATATTCTCTCTTATTTTACAAGGTTTACATAAGGAGGGAGAATGCCGGCAGCTGGAATTCTGGGCTGGAAAAGGAGCAAATATTAGAGACCTATTCTGCACAACTCCAAAAGTCCTGAAACTCCACGGAAGTTATTTTTGGAAACAATAAAAAATACTAAGCGGAAAAATACCAGAGGGGGCCCACACCCTGGCCACGAGGGTGGGGGGCGCGCCCTACCCCCCTGGGCGCGCCCCCTGCCTCGGGGCCCCCTGTTGGCCCTCCGATGCCCATCTTCTGCTATATGAAGTCTTTCGTCCGAAGAAAAATCAGAAGCAAGCTTTCGGGACAAGACTCCGCCGCCACGAGGCGGAACCTTGGCGGAACCAATCTAGGGCTCCGGCAGAGCTGTTCTGCCGGGGACACTTCCCTCCGGGAGGGGGAAATCATCGCCATCGTCATCACCAACGCTCCTCCCATCGGGAGAGGGCCAATCTCCATGAACATCTTCACCAGCACCATCTCCTCTCAAACCCTAGTTCATCTCTTGTATCCAATTCTTGTTTCTAAGTCTGGGATTGGTACTTGTAGGTTGCTAGTAGTGTTGATTACTCCTTGTAGTTGATGCTAGTTGGTTTATTTGGTGGAAGATCATATGTTCAGATCCTATATGCATATTAATACTCCTCTGATTATGAACATGAATATGCTTTGTGAGTAGTTACGTTTGTTCCTGAGGACATGGGAGAAGTCTTGCTATTAGTAGTCATGTGAATTTGGTATTCGTTCGATATTTTGATGAGATGTATGTTGTCTATCCTCTAGTGGTGTTATGTGAACGTCGACTACATGACACTTCACCATTGTTTGGACCTAGAGGAAGGCATTGTGAAGTAATAAGTAGATGATGGGTTGCTAGAGTGACAGAAGCTTAAACCCTAGTTTATGCATTGCTTCGTAAGGGGCTGATTTGGATCCATATGTTTCATGCTATGGTTAGGTTTACCTTAATACTTCTTTTGTAGTTGCGGATGCTTGCAATAGGGGTTAATCATAAGTGGGATGCTTGTCCAAGTAAGGACAGCACCCAAGCACCGGTCCACCCACATATCAAATTATCAAAGTACCGAACGCGAATCATATGAACGTGATGAAAACTAGCTTGACGATAATTCCCATGTGTCCTCGGGAGCGCTTTTCTCTATATAAGAGTTTGTCCAGGCTTGTCCTTTGCTACAAAAAGGATTGGGCCACCTTGCTGCACTTTATTTACTTTTGTTACTTGTTGCTCGTTACAAATTATCTTATCACAAAACTATCTGTTACCTATAATTTCAGTGTTTGCAGAGAATACCTTGCTGAAAACCGCTTATCATTTCCTTCTGCTCCTCGTTGGGTTCGACACTCTTACTTATCGAAAGGACTACGATAGATCCCCTATACTTGTGGGTCATCATAGGTATATAACAGGGGTTTGGTCTTCTAAAGGTCAATAAATCTTCAAAATCATCAAAACTCCTCAAGTTTTGTTCATGTCTCCGATGGCTTCTTACGAACATGTTTGTCCTTCTCAAGTTCTTTTGCCAGATCCTCTCTGTTGACGCGGAGTCCCTCGTGACGTCCTTCAATATTCTGGAGTTGCATTCCAAACTTCTGGGTTTCAACATCCTTGGCATGAACCCTGGTCCTACTGTCCTTCAGTTCCTCACGAATCTCCGGTATCTCGAGGTTTTGCTCCTCCAGCTTGGCTACTTTCAACCTCTGAATCCTGAGTTCTTCACGAAATGCCTCCTTGTCAAATATGACTTCCTAAAGGTCCACCCTAAACTTCTTGATGTAACACTCCAGATCCTGGTGATACACCAGCTAAGTTTAAAACTTCATCTTTTGCTGATAGGTGCTCCATCAGCCTTCTACCATCCAATCCTTCCAAAGAATGCATGCTTAACTCAGCATAGTGACAATAGCATAACCGGGCGATAATATCTTGGATATCCATATTTCTTCCCTTGTCATTGCCATGAGCTATCATTCCATAGTTGATATCTCCTGCCTTAGGGTTTTCTTGACAAAACACTGAGTTCTAAAGCTCCACGTTCCGGTCTTTCTCCAATACACCTTGATCTTGGGTATTGACAGCTTCCATAGTCTGCCAGGTTCCATAAGGGTAGCCTTCCTAGGTCATACAAATCTGGGAATTCTTCAGAGCCTTCAAATTCTCCTAGTCTTCAGAGTCTTCAACTGTTGTAGTTCCATGTATGGTAAAATCCGCTTCATTCTGAAGTGATCTAGTTATCTGATATCTTGTAGTCCTTGGAGTGGTCTCATCAGTCGAATCTTCGAGGGGAAAGGGGTATAATCTCACTAAAAGGGAATATTTGAATAAGCTCAGAAGAGAAGAGAGGTAAAAGATCTTTTTGAAAAATGAAGTTGTAGAGAAAATCCTTCCTATGGGCTTGCCAGTTTCTAGGGTCACGTCCTACAGTCAACATGTGCTCTGATACCATCTTGTAGCGACCCGACCTTAGATGGTCAAGTCTCTGTGCTTAAGTGTCATCCCTGGATCGGTATGCTGACACACACAGTACTCGAGGATTTATAACAGAGGTAAATCACATGTATAAAGTAATGTAAATACTATTACCTCAATCCAAATAGCGGAAGTAACAACAAGGTTGTGGATTCCCATCAACACCAACGGCAAAGTTGAGTGTAGAAATCATAACCCTAACGTATCACTTACTCGTCGTAAGAAGTCCTGCAACATGAGACGTTGCAGCCACAAAGGGTCAGTACATTGAATGTACTGGCAAATTCACACCATAGGATAATGATGAATCATAGCTATCACTACATGCATATATGGCTGGTGGAAAAGCTCTATGGTTATAATGTTTTTGCGAAAAGCCAATTTTTCCCTACTGCAAAGGAATATATTTTATTTAACTACCAAGTTGGTTGATAAATTATTGAGAAGGTTCCTTCAACTCAATCCCAAAATAATAATCATTAACCCAATCAAATTAATTAAATAAAGTGTTGAGATCAACATGATAATCCAAGAACCAGATACTCAAGATTGTCCATAACCGGGGACACGGCTAATCATGATTAGTTTGTACACTCTGCAGAGGTTTGCGCACTTTTCCCACAAGACTCGATCGCCTCTGTTGGATTTCTCGCACTACAAGGTGTTTGAGAAATGGATGACCGAGACACAGTCTTTCTGAAGCATAAACTCTCTACTCTGGATAGACAATACCACCTACAACCCACTACATCTGCTAGTCTACCTCTTCAAGAGCTTCACGCAACTTACTCAACTATGCCAGAGCCCATAATGGCTTGTGGCTGCACACGGAAGTTTCTAGCATGAATAATCTTATGATCCCTTTGAGCCTGGGTGGCGAGCCGTAGGATGATCACACGGGTCCTCCGGGATATCCTAGGATAACACTGGATTCTCCAGGTGCCCGCAACCAATCCACCCAGATGTGTATTAAAGTAGCCACCTTAAGTTGAACCATTAAGTAAACAATCTCACATCTGTCATGGAATACACTCAAACCCAATCCACGTCTACGAGCATAGCATGGCAATATAAGCATAACGTAATAGTAACTCCCAAGGTTTGAATGCAAGGCAATAGGTTCCTACCTCATCAACTACTTCCCAATACCCACATGTTATCAATCCTACTCATGCAATGTTTGAGGGTGAAACTAATGCATAAAAACTAGGTATGAAAGGGATATGATCAAAGTCTGAACTTGCCTGTACTGTTGATGAAGATGATTCGCACTCATAACTCCTGATATTTCTACTCGTCACACTCCGGTCAATCTATCATAAGCAAGCAATAGTAACCACGCATAAGCAATCACTCAAAAGATCGGAAAGAACGAAGAAGACACTTCGGAAAACATCAAAACCAAGCAAATAACTCTTGCAACATAAAACAATTTCTAACAGTACCAAAATTATGTGAATTTAGCCTTATCAGAAAGTTTAGGTCAAGAGCTTTAATTTGCAAAAAGAATCAACTAAATCGGAGTTATAAAACTTAAGTTATGATCGAACGAAGTTTGAATTCAAATCTGATCTAATTCAAATTTTAAAATTTCAAAAACATGTTTAAGTTGTTTTACTGGATAGAGGGGTTCATAACGATGAAGTGGGCATTGGTTTCGTTGAATTTGGACTAACGAGCAAAAAGTTACGAGCGTTGCACGATCGGGGACTAATCTGTAAAAATAATAATTACGAATAGGTCCCTAGCGTAAATAAACAGAAAACAAAAAGACTAAATAACGAACGTTCATTTATAAGATATAAACAGTGGACGTTCGCTGTTTAATAAAACCTAAAAAACCAGATCTAGTCTAGGGTTTTAAAAAAACTGAACTTAAAAGAAAACCGGATCGGACCGGCGGTTATACCGGTCGGCTGCGGTCGGGCAGTTTTTCGGAAATAAACCAGCGGTGGATCGGGGCTTCGGATTCCGGCGGGTTTCGGCCGGCGGTGGCGCAGCTACGCGGCGGCGGCGGTGGCGCGTGCGGGCGGCGGGGTCGACGGCAGCGTTGCGGCAGCGGCGCGGCGCGGGCGGCGGCGCGGCTACGCGGGGCGGCGATGGAGCAGCGGTGGCCGCGATTTGCGGCGCTGTGCGGCGGCGCAGGTGCGGGCGAGGTCGGGTCGCTACACCACTAAGGGTGGTTCCTCGGAGTTTTCCCTTGGTGTTTGGACACACATATAGTTGGACTTTACAACTGTTACATGGAAAGGCGGGTCGACCCTGAGGGGTACCCATGAGTGATGTGGAGACGGGTTGACCTGGAGGGTACCCGAGAGTTGAATACGAGGCGTGGCCGGGCATTCTTAGCCCTTGCCGCAAGTCCTTGAGACGGGGCGACGGGGTCACATCTTTCGTGAGTCTCTGCTCGTGACCGCACTACCAACACACTAACGGTTTGGATATTTGATCCGAGGGGCCTCTGGTCTGATAGCACTAACCATCACGTGGGCATAGTATGGGCGTTCTGCGTCGTATGCGTCAACCGAAGCTTAATAGACGTCAGCGGCTGAGCGGCGCGCGCCGGGTTGGACTGCGTAAGCACCTACCTTTTTAAGGAGGTAGCTAGGTCTGCTCACCGGTCGCCCTCGCAACGTGTAGTTCCCGGGGCGATGGCCCAAGACCCCTAGGGGCATAGGTTTAGTCTGGCGTGCTGACCTCTGTATTAAGCCTAGGTCGGGTTGCGGCGTATTGTTTGGCCGAGGCCGGGCTTGACCCAGGAAAGTGTGTCCGGCCGGAGTTAATCGAGCGTGGTGGGTAAGTTGGTGCACCCCTGCAGGGAAGAAAACATATATCGATAGCCTGTCCTACGGTAATGGACACTTGGAGTTGTATCCCGATCGATACAACTAGAACTGGATACTTGAGGTGATAACTGGATAGTATGGCTCTGGGATTGCTTTCTCGCAGGGAGTCGAGAAAGGATCTCTGGCCGAGGTTGATAACACTACTACTACTTTACTTTATGCTACTATTATCTCTTCTGACGCTGCAAGACGCTTGAAGATGCTAGTCTTCGATAGGCTAGGCTTTCCCCCTTCTCTTCTGGCATTCTGCAGTTCAGTCCACAGATACAGCCCATTTCATTGATACCGATGCATATGTAATGTAGATCCTTGCTTGCGAGTACTTTGGATGAGTACTCACAATTGCTTTGCTCCCCTTTTTCCACCTCTTTCCATTCTTCCCGGATGGCGCAACCAGATGGTGGAGCCCAGGATCCAGATGCCACCTTCGACGACGACTGCTACTACACCGAGGGTTCCTACTACTACATGGAGGCCGCCGACGACCAGGAGTAGTTAGGAGGCTTCCAAGCAGGAGGCCTTGCCTTTTCGATCGATGTTGCTTTTGTGCTAGCCTTCTGAAGGCAATCTTGTCTAACTTATATCTGTACTCAGATACTGTTGCTTTCGCTGACTCTTGTGTTTTCAAGCTGATGTATTCGAGCCCTCGAGGCCCCTGGCTTGTAATATAAGGCTTGTATTATTTTAATTTGTGTCTAGAGTTGTGTTGTGATATCTTCCCGTGAATCCCTGATCTTGATCGTACACATTTGCGTGTATGATTAGTGTA
Organism: Aegilops tauschii subsp. strangulata; assembly: GCF_002575655.3. NCBI lineage: Eukaryota > Viridiplantae > Streptophyta > Magnoliopsida > Poales > Poaceae > Aegilops > Aegilops tauschii. Next base: position 424,203,983 of record NC_053036.3, on the reverse strand, counting down.
CGATTGAATCAGGGGCGTCACAAGTTGGTATCAGAGCCGACTGCCTGTAGGTAGCCCCCCTTCCAACTCCTTGGCCGAAGTTGAGTCTAGTCATCCAAAACTGTTTTACTAACTTGGTTGTGTGGCTTACGGGCCCACGTCACCATTGGGTGGTATTAGGATCTTTTGTTCCTCGTCTATACTCTGGGACTCTGATCTATCGTCTATTCGGGTTAATCATTTTACTAACTCTGACATTAGGCTCCCGTACCCACTTCCTCCCGGAGAGCCCCGACATTATTGATGATCGCTTGCTTCGCCAGAAGATTCTGCGGATACTCCTCGATGTTTCCCGAGACCCTGTGCTCATTGCTTTGCAGTTCCTGACCACTGATAAGTCCACATGGATAACATCCTTGCTGTTTGTACCTTCATCCCCAGTTGCTCTTGTTGTTACAAGTTACCCCTAACACTCTCCGTTGTTCCGAGAATCCTTTGTGCCTTATGCTTTGCAGTTTCTTTTCGCACTATGGATAATTCACTTACCCGGGGTCCGTTCCTCCCCAGTTGTTCACGTGCTTTCCAAAATACGTTGAAATGCTATCTGATCTCCCGAAAATCCTCCGAAGCCTTTTTCTTTTGATTCACCTAGCCTGCTTGTATTATGGTTAATTCCATATGTCTAGCGATATTTATTAAAATCCTTTGTGTTTGTCATTCTATTCCTATGAATTCAACGTATGTGCGACTACTCGCAATCATCAATTGATCCATAGGAATTTTCTTTCCGGCTCAGACATCATTCCGGATATTAGCTAGTTCTTGCCCAATCAAGATTCGATCGGTGTGCCTCTAAGTCTGTTCAACCTATCCATCTTCAATCGGAGCATCTGATTCTAATACACTGATCTAGAAAACATATCTCCTTGTATTTAAGCATCTAATAATTCAGATGTTTTAATAAGCCGATGTCTTTGCATCCCTTCTCCCTTTGATTGATTACCGATACTCACATCAACTCCGTCGCGAATCGCCAGATCCATTGTTGGGTTGTTATCCGACAGTGTCCTTCACATCCAAAATTCTTGTGAGTTATTTCCCTAATACATAATGCCTTTGGTAAATTGTATCCTCTCCTTTTGTCAACCATGCTCTACTATCAAGATTGTGTTAATTACTCCTGGAGTTCGTGGTATATGTTCCTAAGATGCCCCGATGGGTTGAACCTATGCCTTCCATAATCCTGTGAACCCGAGCGTTTTCACGAGTCGTACTTCCCTGGTGTCGTGGTTTTGTCATGACAGATGTCCTAGTGTGAGGACTTAGTCGTGGAGCCATCGCGATGGGTTAGCTTAAAGGGGTTAAAGCGGGACAAAGGACACAAGGAGTTTATACTGGTTCGGCCCCTTGCGGTGAAGGTAAAAGCCTAATCCAGTTGAGGTGGAATTGCTAGGGTTTCGATGACCAGGGAGCGAATACGCTTTGCCTGGCTCTCGATCTGTTGTTTCTTGTCCCTAAACCGCCGCCGGGTCATCCCTTTATACACACAGGTTGACGCCCGGCGGTCTACAGAATCCCGGCCGGCTCATAAACGTGTCCGGCTTGGTTTGTACCCTTTCCTACCTTATCATACAAGTTATATATCATATGGTGGTTTACATCTACGGGCCCTAATCCGCCTTTGGGCCTCGGGCCTTCTCGTTAGATCTCCTCCATAAAGCGCCATATTCCTTGTCTTTGTGGGCTTCAATATGAATAATCCACTATGAGTATAACCCGACCCCTCCTGGGCGGTTTATACTCAATAGTTATATCCCCAACATTAGGCCCCAGATTGATTTGAACTTGTTCATGTCAATCTTCCAATACTTAGAAAATTCCTCCTTCAACATCTTCGTGAAAATCTTGTAACTTGCCGTGACGTCACCTTCCAAGATCATGATAATCCGCCGTGATGTCATCTGCCATTAACTTTATATAGAACCCAAATCTTTTAATACTTCTCCTTTAATGAATCTCCGAAAATCGAGGCATCTGTATATCTACAGATCTGTTTTTTTTACCTCCTCGATTCCCGCGCCTGCCACTTATCCATTCACCTTATAAATAGGACCAGGGGTCATTTTTACTTCCCCCCCCCCTCATGCCTGTTCGTCTTGTCATCTTCCTCGCACCGTCCCAGCACTTCGAACTCAGCCACCGCCGCCAAGTCTTCATCCTCGACCTCAACTCCGGCCACTGCATCACCCTGAACGTACCAGAGAATCGCGGCGCCTCTCCGCTGCTCCACCAGCATCAGTAAGCCTTCTTTCCTTCCCCCATAGATCTGTCTTTAGGGTTTGAGCGTTCATCGGTGTTCGTCATTGCGCAGTGGTTCTTTGATTCAAACCTTAATATTCAACCTGTATAGCGATGGCCATAGTCCTTCTTTCCATTAGTGCATCTCATTTAAGTAGAAAATCCCATCTGGATCCTTTGACTGCTCAAGTACCAAAATATTTAACCCTGAATATTTTTTCCATTTTCTGACACGCGGTAGATCCAGATTTGTAATACCAATTTGTGAAACCTGTTTTTCCATCACTATGCCTTCCATTTCAGATCTGTACCTTCAACACTAACGTAGGCGGTTTAACTTTAGAAAATGATAACCCGCCAGGTACCACTAGTCCCCTCTTAAACCGCCTATCGCTTGTTATTATAATTCTGATAACATCAACCTCCGGTTTAACAATTTTGCATGCTTTAACACTTTCTGTCTCTTAACCTGCAACACGTTATGCTTGCCCATCATGAATCTTAAACCGACACAAACCTTCTTGCAGGTTGTTGAATAAATGGCCAAGTCTTTTTATGCTTGCAACTGGGTTCCTTCCCGGGTTACTGAAGAACAACTGAATGGGTGGGTCGCAACCGGCGCTTTAGCAAAAAAGGAAGTCATACATTGGAGAGCCCCTGGTCCAGAAAATCCTCCTGAGCCCAAGGATGGAGAAGTGATTGTATTCGTTGATCACCTGGGTCGAGGGTTCAGCCCTCCCGGATCAAAAAATTTCCATGATGTGCTTGCCAGCTTTCAACTCCACCCTCAAGATATTGGACCTAACTCTCTGTCCAATATTTGTAATTTTCAAGTGTTTTGCGAGGCTTATCTGCAGGAAGAACCCACTGTTGAACTGTTCAAAGACTTCTTCTATTTGAACCGCCGTACTGAATTTACAGATGGGCCCAATACTGAACTTGGCGGGGTTTCAATTCAGAAAAGGAAAGATGTCGGTTTCCCTCACGCCAAACATCATAGTCACCCCAAAGATTGGAATCAGACTTGGTTCTATTGCCGAGATACGTCTCCAGCCGAAGAAAATCCCCTGCCGGGTTATCGTGCTCACCGGCTTACCAGTACACATCCATTCCCGCAACGACTGAACGTAAAGGAACGAGCCAAGTATGCACCACAGCTTTCGAAGCTCCGAGCCTTTGTGGCAAACGGTTTAACAGGCGTCGATTGTGTCCGTTGCTGGGTTTCTTGGAGTATCTTGCCTCTAAGCCGTCGCCCCGGTTTAATGTGTGAATACACAGGGGATTTAAAAGACCCTCAACGCCATATTGATATCCAACTATCTGATGCTGAAATTACTGAAGCTGTTAAGAAAATGTTGGACGAACCGGTGGCCGAATGCAGTAAAACAGGGCTTAGTCCCTTCTGTGTTTCCAATAAACCGCCAGCTGTAAGAATTATATAACTCTTGTTTTAATCCGACCCTTTTAACTATTCCCTTATAACTTTTTGCCGATCTTTGACAGGGTGATGATCCGTTCTGGAAGAAGAAGCCACAGGATAAACCGGCAAAAACCCCTCGTGTCAAGACCAAGGTTACCAAGAAGCCTGCCAAAAAGAAAACCGCCGACTCCACCGATTTAAACTTTGATGATGACGATGAAAATCACGAGTCAGAGGTAGAACTTGATTCACTTGGTTCCTTCTTCATACATCTTATTGATAATGATTATTATCAGGAGGACGCGGAGGCTAGTCAAGCTGGTGACGTAGAGGTAATTATTCTTTCCTCCGGCTCAGAACCTCTGCCAACTCCGAAAACCCGTCAAGCAAACCGGAAAGTAAGATTTTCTCACCCTCTAGCTCACATGGATCCAAACTTTCTTTTGAAGAAACAGCAACATGAAGCTCGCCACACAACCCGGCATAGCGGCCATGTGGTAACTTCGTCCGGTTTACCGAACACGCCGGTTCGTAAACGTCGCCCAGAGCTCTCTTATACTTCTGACCCATGTTATCCTAAGGCGGGTTATTTCCGGCAACCTCTTACTTCGTCTGATTCAAATTATCAGGGAACTTCCCATTCCTCTTCTGGCGAATCAACAAAGACGCAACTGCCAACCCTCAAAACGGTTCCTGGGTAAGCACGTTTAAACTAACCCTTAACACTTTATATTTACTCACTGTACCAACCTTTGTGTTCGTTCCTTTTAGTGCCAAGCCCAGACCCAGCAAAAAGGCCAAGTTGAATAAGCCGGCTGAGGATAACCTGGCCACTGAACTGGAGAAGAACCCATAACAATTTGAGCCAAATGCTGATGCTATTCCTGATGATCCGCCGCCACAAGATCATGAAACCTTTGTTGAACAGGTGGAAAATGATCCCACGGGCCATGATGTTGATCCGCCAAGCCCAGCTAAAGCTGCTGATAAGCCATCAAGCCCAGTCAAAGCTGCTGATGACAAAGCGGATGATGTTGTAGTTACTGGCTTTGGCTACACAACTCTTGGCAACCCCATCGCTTTATCAAAACATTGTGCCAAGGAAGAATTTGCTACTATGGGTAAGGGCAAGTGGAAAACAGATTTGGAAAGCTATGCCCACCTCAGCACCCAAGATATCCACTCTGGGTTTTTAAACCGCCTGTACACAAGCCGCGACTATGAAGCCGGTTTAGTGAACATGATGAAAGAGCGATATGAGGTAAATACTGTTAACTCTGCATAATTATTCCTCCCTTATGTCTAATGTCAACTCGAGTAGCCCCCGAGGGCCGGTTTATAATACCAATATGAACCGGGACTTTTGTAATGCTTCAACTTTTGCCTGCATAGCCCCCAAGGGCCGGTTTATCTTTTCAAGATAAAACGGGACTTTAGAATATTAATCCTTCAATTTCACCTGTGTAGCCCCCAAGGGTCGGTTTATCTGTTGAAGATGAACCGGGACATTTATCCTAAGAAACTCAAAATTGTTGTTCAACATCTTGGTAAACCGATTAACCACCCTGCTGACTGAACAAATATGCATTAGCCCCCAAGTGCCAAGAATAATACTTGAATTAAGCTTGGGACTTGCAATAAATTTTTGATAAGAAGCAATAGGCATTAGGCCCCAAGTGCCAAGTGTATAACTTTTTATGTGCTTGGTACTTCAAATATGTACTGTTAACTCATGACATGTATGTCTCTTATAGGCTGAGCTGAGCAAAAAGGAATCCCAAACCGCTGATCTTTAAGAAAATATCAAGTCCCAACAAGTAGAAACCTCCGAGTCCAAAGAGGAGCTGACCAGTGCCTTAGCAGCCATGGAGAAACTGAAGGAGAGCTTTAAAAGCGAGCGGGTTGCCTGGGATACAGAGAAAGCAACTCTGCTGAAGAGGGCTGAGGACGCTGAAGCATCTCTTAATCCGGTAACAGAAGAGCTGACTGGCTTGAAGCACCAAATAAAAGCCATGACTTCTGCTACCTCTTGAGCACTGCGTTGGTTTTCCCTTGAAGAGGAAAGGGTGATGCAGCAAAGTAGTGTAAGTATTTCCCTCAGTTTTTGAGAACCAAGGTATCAATCCAGTAGGAGGCTACGCGCGAGTCCCTCGCACCTACACAAAACAAATAAATCCTCGCAACCAACGCAATAAGGGGTTGTCAATCCCTTCACGGTCACTTACGAAAGTGAGATCTGATAGATATGATAGGATAATATTTTTTGGTATTTTTGTGATAAAGATGCAAAGTAAAATAAAAGCAAAGTAAAAAAGCAAAGGAAATAACAAAGTGTTGGAAGATTAATATGATGAAGATAGACCCGGGGGCCATAGGTTTCACTAGTGGCTTCTCTTAAGAGCATAAGTATTTTACGGTGGGTGAACGAATTACTGTTGAGCAATTGACAGAATTGAGCATAGTTATGAGAATATCTAGGTATGATCATGTATATAGGCATCACGTCCGAGACAAGTAGACCGACTCCTGCCTGCATCTACTACTATTACTCCACTCATCGACCGCTATCCAGCATGCATCTAGAGTATTAAGTTCATGAAAACAGAGTAACGCCTTAAGCAAGATGACATGATGTAGAGGGATAAATTCATGCAATATGATAAAAACCCCATCTTGTTATCCTCGATGGCAACAATACAATATGTGCCTTGCTGCCCCTACTATCACTGGGAAAGGACACCGCAATATTGAACCCAAAGCTAAGCACTTCTCCCATTGCAAGAAAGATCAATCTAGTAGGCCAAACCAAACTGATAATTCGAAGAGACTTGCAAATATAACCAATCATACATAAAAGAATTCAGAGAAGATTCAAATATTGTTCATAGATAAACTTGATCATAAACCCACAATTCATCGGTCTCAACACACACACCGCAAAAAGAAGATTACATCGAATAGATCTCCACGAGAGAGGGGGAGAACATTGTATTGAGATCCAAAAAGAAAGAAGAAGCCATCTAGCTACTAACTATGGACCCGAAGGTCTGAGGTAAACTACTCACACATCATCGGAGAGGCTATGGTGTTGATGTAGAAGCCCTCCGTGATGGATGCCCCCTCCGGCGGAGCTCCGGAACAGGCCCCAAGATGGGATCTCGTGGGTACAGAAGGTTGCGGCGGTGGAATTAGGTTTTTGGCTCCATATCTGATCGTTTGGGGGTACGTAGGTATATATAGGAGGAAGAAGTACGTCGGTGGAGCAACGTGGGGCCCACGAGGGTGGAGGGCGCGCCCTGGGGGGTGGGCGCGCCCCCTACCTCGTGGCCTCCTGGAAGCTTCTCTTACATAGGGTCCAAGTCTCCTGGATCATGTTCGTTCCAAAAATCACGTTCCCGAAGGTTTCATTCCGTTTGGACTCCGTTTGATATTCTTTTTCTGCGAAACTCTGAAATAGGCAAAAAACAGCAATTCTGGGTTGGGCCTCCGGTTAATAGGTTAGTCCCAAAAATAATATAAAAGTGGATAATAAAGCCCAATATTGTCCAAAACAGTAGATAATATAGCATGGAGCAATCAAAAATTATAGATACGTTGGAGACATATCAAGCATCCCCAAGCTTAAGTCCTGCTCGTCCTCGAGTAGGTAAATGATAAAAACAGAATTTTTGATGCGGAGTGCTACTTGGCATAATTTCAATGCAATTCTTCTTAATTGTGGTATGAATATTCAGATCCGAAAGTTTCAAGATAAAAGTTCATATTGACATAAAAATAATAATACTTCAAGCATACTAACTAAGCAATTATGTCCTCTCAAAATAACATGGCCAAAGAAAGTTCATCCCTACAAAATCATATAGTTTAGTCATGCTCCATTTTCGTCACACAAGAATGCTCTCATCATGCACAACCCCGATGACAAGCCAAGCAATTGTTTCATACTTTAGTAATCTCAAACCTATAAACTTTCACACAATATATGAGCGCAAGCCATGGACATAGCACTATGGGTGGAATAGAATATGATGATGGGGGTTATGTGGAGAAGACAAAAAAGGAGAAAGTCTCACATCAACGAGGCTAATCAATGAGCTATGGAGATGCCCATCGATTGATGTTAATGCAAGGAGTAGGGATTGCCATGCAACAGATGCACTAGAGCTATAAATGTATGAAAGCTCAACAAAAGAAACTAAGTGGGTGTGCATCCAACTTGCTTGCTCACGAAGACCTAGGGCACTTGAGGAGGCCCATTGTTGGAATATACAAGCCAAGTTCTATAATGAAAAATTCCCACTAGTATATGAAAGTGACAAAACAAGAGACTCTCTATCATGAAGATTATGGTGCTACTTTGAAGCACAAGTGTGGCAAAGGATAGTAGTATTGTCCCTTCTCTCTTTTTCTCTCATTTTTTTGGGCCTTCTCTTTTTTATGGCCTTTCTCTCTCTTTTTTTATTCCTCACTTGGGACAGTGCTCTAGAAAATGATGTCATCACACTTCTATTTATTTACAACTCAATGATTACAACTCGATACTAGTACAAAGTATGACTCTATATGAATGCCTCCGGCGGTGTACCGGGATATGCAATGAATCAAGAGTGACATGTATGAAAGAATTATGAACGGTGGCTTTGCCACAAATACTATGTCAACTACATGATCATGCTAAGCAATATGACAATGATTAATGTGTCATGATAAACGGAATGGTGGAAAGTTGCATGGCAATATATCTTGGAATGGCTATGGAAATGCCATAATAGGTAGGTATGGTGGCTGTTTTGAGGAAGATATAAGGAGGTTTATGTGTGAAAGAGTATCATATCACGGGGTTTGGATGCACCGGCGAAGTTTGCACCAACTCTCAATGTGAGAAAGGGCAATGCACGGTACCGAAGAGGCTAGCAATGATGGAAGGGTGAGAGTGTGTATAATCCATGGACTCAACATTAGTCATAAAGAACTCACATACTTATTGCAAAAATCTACAAGTCATCAAAAACCAAGCATTACGCGCATGCTCCTAGGGGGATAGATTGGTAGGAAAAGACCATCGCTCGTCCCCGACCGCCACTCATAAGGAGGACAATCAAAGAACACCTCATGTTTCAAATTTGTTACATAACGTTTACCATACGTGCATGCTACGGGACTTGCAAACTTCAACACAAGCATTTCACAAATTCACAACTTCTCAACTAACACGGCTTTGATATTATTACCTCCATATCTCAAAGCAATCATCAAGCATCAAACTTCTCTTAGTATTCAACACACTCATAAGAAAGTTTTTACTAATCTTGAATACCTAGCATATTAGGATTATTTAAGCAAATTACCATGCTATTTAAGACTCTCAAAATAATCTAAGTGAAGCATGAGAGATCAATAGTTTCTATAAAACAAATCCACCACCGTGCTCTAAAAGATATAAGTCAAGTACTAGAGCAAAACTATATAACTCAAAAGATATAAGTGAAGCACACAGAGTATTCTCATAATTTCCAAATCATGTATGGCTCTCTCAAAAGGTGTGTACAGCAAGGATGATTGTGGTGAACTAAAAAGCAAAGACTCAAATCATACAAGACGCTCCAAGCAAAACACATATCATGTGGTGAATAAAAATATAGCTCCAAGTAAAGTTATCGATGGAAGTAGACGAAAGAGGGGATGCCTTCCGGATAATCCCCAAGCTTTGGATTTTTGGTGTCCTTAGATTATCTTGGGGGTGCCATGGGCATCCCCAAGCTTAGGCTCTTGCCACTCCTTGTTCCATAATCCATCAAAAAAAATTCACCCAGAACTTGAAAACTTCATAACACAAAACTCAACAGAAATCTCGTGAGCTCCGTTAGCGAAAGAAAAAAAAAGACCACTTCAAGGTACTGTAATGAACTCATTCTTTATTTATATTGGTGTTAAACTTACTGTATTCCAACTTCTCTATGGTTTATAAACTATTTTACTAGCCATAGATTCATCAAAATAAGCAAACAACACACGAAAAACAGAATCTGTCAAAAACAGAACAGTCTGTAGTAATCTGTAACTAACGCAAACTTCTGGAACTTCAAAAAATCAGCCAAAATATGAAGACCTAGTCAATTTTTTTATTGACCAGCAGCAATTGGAATAACTATTTTATCACGTTCTGGTGATTTTTAACAATTATTTTCGTGAACAGAAAGTTTCTGGAAATTTCTGCAAGATCAAATAACTATCATCCAAGAAGATCCTATAGGTTTAACTTGGCACAAACACTAATTAAAACATAAAAACACATATAACCAGAGGCTAGATCAAAGATTTATTCCTAAACAGAAGTAAAAAGCAAAAAACTAAAAATAAAATTGGGTTGCCTCCCAACAAGCGCTATCGTTTAACGCCCCTAGCTAGGCATAAAAGCAAGGATAGATCTAGGTATTGCCATCTTTGGTTTTCAACTTTTTAGCGGAATCAAGCTCGAATCCGGGAGGTTCTTTACGTTTCCCTTCATATTCTGAAATTTTTAGATCTAAAGAATCCAACTGCTTATTGCAAAGAGTAATCAACATATTCATACGGTGAATATTTCCGCTAACGTTCTTAAGAGGTTCAAGAGACTTCTGTAAAATTTTAGTTACTTCGCAATTTTTTTCAAAAACTTGTGTCTCTTCCTGAGTAGGATGAGGCCCCTTTTGTTGAGGTAGTGTTCCCACTACACCTTCTATAACTTCAAGCGCAATATGGGGATCAATTTCAATAAAATTGCCTTTGGCAACGCAATCCAAGAGTTGTCTATGAGACATATTTAATCCAACATAAAAATTGCGAAGCAAAATTCTCAGGTTCACTTCAAAGGTACAATTACGATAAGACTCCATTATTCTCAACCAGGCATCTTTTAAGTTTTCTCATTGTCTTTGTTTGAAGTGAAAGACTTCAAACTCAGGGGACAACGGAGTGGATAAAGGACTAGCCATAACGACAAGCAAACAAAAAAGAGGCGAACGAAAAAGAGAGGGCGAATAAAATGGCAAGGGTGAAGTGGGGGAGAGGAAAACGAGAGGCAAATGGCAAATAATGTAATGCGGGAGATAAGGGATTGTGATGGGTACTTGGTATGTTGACTTTTGCGTAGACTTCCCCTGCAGCGGCGCCAGAAATCCTTCTTGCTACCTCTTGAGCACTGCGTTGGTTTTCCCTTGAAGAGGAAAGGGTGATGCAGCAAAGTAGCGTAAGTATTTCCCTCAGTTTTTGATAACCAAGGTATTAATCCAGTAGGAGGCTACGCGCAAGTCCCTCGCACCCACACAAAACAAATAAATCCTCGCAACCAACGCGATAAGGGGTTGTCAATCCCTTCACGGTCACTTACGAGAGTGAGATCTGAAAGATATGATAGGATAATATTTTTTGGTATTTTTGTGATAAAGATGCAAAGTAAAATAAAAGCAAAGTAAAAAAGCAAAGGAAATAAATAACTGTTGGAAGATTAATATGATGAAGATAGACCCGGGGGCCATAGGTTTCACTAGTGGCTTCTCTCAAGAGCATAAGTATTTTACGGTGGGTGAACGAATTACTGTTGTGCAATTGACAGAATTGAGCATAGTTATGAGAATATCTAGGTACGATCATGTATATAGGCATCACGTCCGAGACAAGTAGACCGACTCCTGCCTGCATCTACTACTATTACTCCACTCATCGACCGCTATCCGGCATGCATCTAGAGTATTAAGTTCATGAAAATAGAGTAACGCCTTAAGCAAGATGACATGATGTAGAGGGATAAATTCATGCAATATGATAAAAAACCCATCTTGTTATCCTCGATGGCAACAATACAATACGTGCCTTGCTGCCCCTACTGTCACCGGGAAAGGACACCGCAAGATTGAACCCAAAGCTAAGCACTTCTCCCATTGCAAGAAAGATCAATCTAGTAGGCCAAACCAAACTGATAATTCGAAGAGACTTGCAAAGATAACCAATCATACATAAAAGAATTCAGAGAAGATTCAAATATTGTTCATAGATAAACTTGATCATAAACCCACAATTCATCGGTCTCAACAAACACACCGCAAAAAGAAGATTAAATCGAATAGATCTCCACGAGAGAGGGGGAGAACATTGTATTGAGATCCAAAAAGAGAGAAGAAGCCATCTAGCTACTAACTATGGACCCGAAGGTCTGAGGTAAACTACTCACACTTCATCGGAGAGGCTATGATGTTGATGTAGAAGCCCTCCGTGATGGATGTCCCCTCCGGCGGAGCTCCGGAACAGGCCCCAAGATGGGATCTCGTGGGTACAGAAGGTTGCGGCGGTGGAATTAGGTTTTTGGCTCCGTATCTGATCGTTTGGGGGTACGTAGGTATATATAGGAGGAAGAAGTACGTCGGTGGAGCAACATGGGGCCCACGAGGGTGGAGGGCGCGCCCTGGGGGGTTGGGCGGGCCCCCTACCTCGTGGCCTCCTGGAAGCTTCTCTTACGTAGGGTCCAAGTCTCCTCGATCATGTTCCAAAAATCACGCTCCCGAAGGTTTCATTCCGTTTGGACTCCGTTTGATATTCTTTTTCTGCGAAACTCTGAAATAGGCAAAAAACAGCAATTCTGGGCTGGGCCTCCGGTTAATAGGTTAGTCCCAAAAATAATATAGAAGTGGATAATAAAGCCCAATATTGTCCAAAACAGTAGATAATATAGCATGGAGCAATCAAAAATTATAGATAGGTTGGAGACGTATCAACTTCTGCTGTTTTTGGTAAAAAAGCTCTTCCTAAGCTTAAATATGTATTATTGGATAAACTGCCGGTTTACCCATGTTTGTGATGATGCAGGATCTCGCATTACTCATCTTGGCTCCGACATGCAGAAGAAATTAAAGGCTGCGTATACTCTTATAGAGCAATTATATACCGGTGCACAACGGATCATCTGTACCGCCTCTCATAACAAACCGCCCCCAACCTTGATCAAGGAAACATTAGAGAGGCTGTCAATGCTACCCGCCCGGTTTGAAGAGTTAAAAAGATCAGCTGCAAGGGCAGGTGCTCTGACCGCGCTAACCCGGGCTAAAGCATGGATACCAGATCTTGACCCGGCTGATGTGGGAAACGGCTATCCGAGCATAAAGGAGGACGGGTCAGATTTTGACAATGATGATCTCCGAGCTTTGACAAAGGAAATGCGCCCATTAGCGAGCAAATTGGCTGAAGAGACTGATCTTTCTCATTACCAGTCGATTTATGACGCCGACAACAAATGGGTTAATGCGCCAACTTATGATGTGCAAAATCTTATCCCGCCAATCCGTAAGCATACCTACGCCCCTGATGTTGAACCCTCCACACTTATAAGCGATGAAGCTGTATTCAAGGCCCTTACTAGAATCGATTGGGCAACCATTGACTTCCAGCCGCTGGGTGGAGAGGAGGAGGATGAACCGGCGCAGGATGATCCACGGCCGTCAAGTCAGCCCGGCGAAGAGTCATGATCCGGAGGCCGGTTTAGCTTTCTGCATACTTCAACACTTGTTGAAAACAATTATACTTTTGGCATCAAAGCGCCTTGTAATAGGCTAGTTTAAACGCTTGGTCTGCTATGCCATCGTGCATATTCACTTTGCATGACACTGTTAATCCGCCACGATGCTATGTCTGCTTATAATCCTTAGCAGTTTATTCAATCTGTTCCTGCATACAACAAGTTGAAAGTGTCCTGGCGGTTTACCGCCAGACGGGTCATAATGCCCAACATAAAGCCAGGGTTTATAACCAAGGCTGTACTTAAGAATACTCAAATATGACATATATCATACCTGTGATATTGAGTCACGTCGTTGGTTTACCAACTTATTGTATTAAGGGTGATAACCCAAACCCTGAGTACTGATAACTCCTCCTATGTTTGCCGGTTTATAACAAAATCGGAACGGATTTAATAAACACCGGATTATCCTTATATCATACTGGCGACTTGTAGCCGAAAACCAGACCGGGTCAATAAACACCGGATTGTAGCTGATCGTATGCTAACGACTTATAGTCGAAAGCCAAGCCGGGTCAATAAACACCGAATTAGTATAATCTTTATCAAAATAATCCTAAAGAAGAAAGATTCAAAGGAAAATATGCAAGAAGTGAGGCTTTTGATGGGCTGCCAGGCCCAAAAACGAGGCTTTTCATGGGCTGCCAGGCCACTGAGTTAAACCATTTTACAAAGCCTTATAAGATGGACCTCACATTAACCAATCGTCATTTTAACTAAGACAAGTTCAGGGTCTGTATAAGATTGACTTGTCAAACGTGCGACGGGTCATACCAGGATTACCTGGGCGGAGTGACTTACTTAAAAAGGCAGGATAACCCGGGGTTTTAGGTGAATACACCTGGCTTGCAAGCCTGGCTTTTATAGCCTATTACAAGGTTATAGACTCTGTGTTCTTTTAGAACAAAAGAGCCCCCAAGCAATATTTTCAACTGTGCTCAATGGGCGCCTATGTTTGAGTTGTGCTTTGCAACAGACTCTCTTTGGCCCCTGTTGACTTTGGGTAGCAAGCCCCAAAGTTTTTTTTATGTGGCCTATAAGCCGGATCAATGGGTAATCAGAACTCCGCTTTATAATCAGAAGCCCCCATGTAACCAAACACTTTTAAGAAAAAACGGCAGAGGCCCCGCTTTAACAGGGATGCCGGTTTATTGTATTGATCATCATAATATATACATTGTCAAGAATATGTACATAAGAGGAGCCTATGGCTCAGGTGTAGTAAGGCCGAAGATGAGCGATATTCCACGGCCGGTGGGTCTCCTCCTTAGATTTACGTGAGTCTTTGTGCTCTCGAACATCGATAAGGTAGTATGACCCGTTGTTCAGATTCTTACTGACCACAAAGGGCCCTTCCCAAGGCGGGGATAACTTGTGCATATCAGTCTGATCCTGGATGAGCCGGAGCACCAGATCGCCTTCTTGAAAAGTTCTAGTTTTAACCTGGCGGCTGTGATAACGACGCAGATCTTGCTAGCAAATCGCCGAACGAGCCGCTGCAATATCACGCTCCTCATCTAACATGTCAAGTGCTTCCTGACGTGCTTTTTCATTGTCAGCTTCAACATAAGCCGCCACACGGGGCGAGTCATGACGGATGTCACTAGGGAGAACCGCCTCTGCTCCTTAAACCATGAAAAAGGTGTGTAACCCATAGATCTGTTAGGTGTGGTATTGATACTCCATAAAACAGAAGGTAACTCCTCCACCCAACAACCCGGCGTCCTCTGTAAAGGAACCATAAGTTGAGGCTTGATGCCTCTCAGGATCTCTTGATTGGCTCTCTCCGCTTGACCGTTAGATTGGGGGTGAGCCACTGATGACACGTCAAGCCGGATGTGCTCACGTTGAAAAAATTCTTTCATAGCACCCTTGGATAGATTAGTGCCATTATCAGTTATGATGCTGTGTGGAAAACCAAACCGGAAAATCACCTTCTTGATGAATTGAACCGCCGTGGCTGCATCACACTTACTAACTGGCTCTGCCTCCACCCACTTAGTGAACTTATCAACCGCCACCAGAAGGTGGGTCTTCTTATCCTTGGACCTCTTAAATGGTCCAACCATATCCAGCCCCCAAGTTGCAAACGGCCAAGTGATTGGAATCATCCTCAACTCCTGAGCCGGAACATGAGCTCGATGTGAAAACTTCTGACAACCATCACACTTTTTCACCAAGTCTTCAGCATCAGCATGAGCCGTCAGCCAATAGAAGCCGTGACGAAAAGCCTTAGCTACCAGGGACTTTGAACCGGCGTGGTGACCATAATCTCCTTCATGGATATCCCGCAAAATCTCACAACCTTCTTCAGGAGATACGCAATGCTGAAACGCCCCTGTTACACTGCAATGATGCAATTCTCTGTTGACAATGGCCATTGACTTGGATCGCCGGATTATCTGCCTGGCCAAAGTTTCATCCTCAGGTAACTCGCCCCGGTTCATATACGCCAAATATGGGACTGTCCAATCTGGGATAACATGAAGAGCCGCCACCAACTGAGCCTCCGGGTCAGAAATAGCCAAATCCTCCTCTGTAGGTAGCTTGACCGACGGGTTATGCAAGACATCCAGAAAAACATTGGGCGGCATCGGTTTACGTTGGGAACCCAAACGGCTTAAAGCATCCGCCGCTCCGTTCTTTCTCCGGTCCACATGATCAACCTGATAACCCTTGAAGTGACCAGCAACAATATCCACCTCTCGTCGATACGCTGTCATGAGCAGATCCTTGGAATCCCAAGTACCAAACACTTGTTGAGCTACCAGGTCCGAGTGACCAAAGCACTTAACCCAGCTTAAATTCATCTCCTTAGCCATTCGAAGACCATGGAGTAAGGCCTCATATTCAGCTGCATTATTAGTGCAAGGGAACATTAAACGGAGAACATAACAAAACTTATCACCTCGTGGGGAAGCTAACATGACTCCAGCCCCCGAGCCCTCCAATTGCCTGGACCCATCAAAATGAATAGTCCGATAAGTGTTACCCGGCTTTTCTTCCGGCGCCTGCAACTCTATCCAGTCATTGATGAAATCCACAAGCGCTTGGGACTTGATTTCCGTACGAGGCATATACTTTAACCTGTGAGGTCCAAGCTCAATGGCCCACTTGGCAACCCGGCCCGTTGCTTCCCTGTTCTGGATTATATCTCCCAAAGGGGCAGAACTGACCACTGTGATGGGATGACCCTGAAAATACTGCTTAAGCTTCCGGCTTGCCATGAAAACTCCATACACCAGCTTCTGCCAATGTGGGTACCTCTGCTTGGACTCGATAAGCACCTTACTAATATAATAAACCGGCCGTTGACCCGGATATTCCTTGGCAGCCTCCTTACATTCCACCATAATGGCCACACTGGCAGCCCGGGCATTGGCAGCCACATATAACAACAGCGGCTCTTTATCGACCGGAGTAGCAAGGACAGGTGGCTCAGCTAACTGCTTCTTCAAGTCCTCAAATGCCGCGTTAGCAGCATCACTCCAGACAAAATTATCTGTCTTTTTCATCATCTGATATAGAGGGATAGCTTTCTCTCCCAACCGGCTGATAAACCGGTTCAGCGCTGCAATACGACGCGCCAGACGTTGAACATCGTTGATACACGCCGGTTTAGCCAGAGACGTAATAGCCTTGATCTTTTCCGGATTAGCTTCAATGCCCCTGTTAGACACCAGAAAACCCAAGAGCTTGCCTGTCGGTACACCAAAAACACACTTGGTCGGATTAAGCATCATCTTATAAACCCGGAGATTACCAAAAGTTTCCTTCAAATCATCTATTAACGTTTCCCCCTTCCTGGACTTTACCATAATATCATCCACATAAGCATGAACATTGCGCCCAATCTGATTATGAAGACAATTCTGCACACATCGCTGATAAGTCGCCTGGGCACTCTTGAGTCCAAAAGGCATAGACACATAACAGAAGGCTCCAAACGGAGTTATGAAAGCCGTCTTCTCCTGGTCCTTAACTGCCAACTTGATCTGATGATAACCAGAGTACGCATCCAGAAAACTCAAACGCTCACAACCCGTCGTAGCATCAATGATTTGATCAATACGAGGGAGAGCAAAGGGATCAGCTGGACAAGCCTTGTTCAAATCTGTGTAGTCCACACACATATGCCAAGTGCCATTCTTCTTAAGTACTAGCACCGGGTAAGCTAACCACTCAGGGTGAAAAACCTCCACAATAAACCTCGCTGCCAAGAGCCGGGCTACCTCCTCACCAATGGCCTTGTGCCTTTCTTCATTGAAACGGCGGAGAAACTGCTTGACCGGTTTAAACTTGGGATCGATATTAAGTGTGTGCTCAGCGAGTTCCCTCGGTACACCTGGCATGTCAGAAGGTTTCCATGTGAAGATGTCCCGGTTCTCACGGATGAACTCGATGAGCGCGCTTTCCTATTTCAGATCCAGATTAGCGCTGATGCTAAACTGCTGGGATGAATCGCCGGGAACAAAATCCACCAACTTAGTCTCATCAGCTGATTTAAACTTCAATGCCAGATCATGCTCTGTAGTTGGCTTTTTCAAAGAAGTCATATCCGCCGGATCAACATTGTCCTTATAAAACTTTAACTCCTCTGTTGCACAAACTGACTCTGCGTAAGCCGCATCACCTTCTTCACACTCCAAAGCTATCTTACGGCTCCCATGTATCGTGATGGTCCCCTTATGACCCGGCATCTTGAGCTGCAGATAAACATAACAGGGCCTTGCCATGAACTTAGCATAAGCCGGCCGTCCGAACACGGCATGATAAGGGCTCTTGATTTTCACCACTTCAAGGGTTAATGTTTCTGATCTAGAGTCATGATCATCTCCAAAAGCAACCTCTAGGGCTATCTTACCGACTGGATACGCCAACTTACCAGGCACCACACCATGGAAAACAGTGTTCAACAGTTTAAGATTCTTATCTGTCAACCCCATGCGACGGAAGGTTTCATAATAGAGAATGTTGATGCTGCTCCCCCCGTCCATGAGTACCTTGGTGAACTTATACCCTCCAACCTGAGGCACCACCACCAGTGCCAGGTGACCCGGATTGTCAACCCGGGGTGGGTGATCTTCCCGACTCCATACGATGGGCTGCTCAGACCAGCGCAAATAACGGGGAATTGCCGGTTCAATGGAGTTCACTACTCTCTTATGAAGCTTCTGGTCGCGCTTGCATAGGCTAGTGGTGAAGACATGATACTGCCCACTATTCAACTGTTTCGGGTTGCTCTGATAACCCATCTGTTGCTGCTGCTGACTCCCCTGATGATGTTGTTGATTATAACCACCTTGGTTGCCATGATTGCCTTGAAGTCCTGAGCCAGAACCGCCGCCACCATAACCCGACCCATGAGAATCGGGTCCTGAACCGCCGCCCGGTCCATGACCATCTTGGAAAAGATTTGAGTTTTTGAACTCCCTCATAATAAAGCAATCCTTCTAGAGGTGTGTAGCTGGCCTTTCTCGCGTCCCGTGTCTTGGGCAAGGCTGGTTTAATAGGTACTCAAGATTGATACCTGATCCTCCACTCCGAGGGGGCGGTTTACCCTTACGACGCTGATCATTATTCCGTGTGTTGGTGTTAGCCACAAAATCCAAATTGTTATCCGCCTTGCGCTTACATTGTTTCCATGGCCCGCCGGGTTATGCTGTTGCCCTCTGGTGCTGCTGCTCTTCTTTCCCTTTCCCGGCTTTTCATCATCAGACTTGGGGTCCTTGGTACTATCAGAGTCAGCGTACTTAACCAGAGCTGCCATAAGTGTCCCCATGTCATTGCAGTGACGTTTGAGCCGTCCTAACTTCAGCTTCAGAGGCATGAACCGGCAATTGCCTTCCAACGTTAAAACTGCTGAATCGGCATTGATACGGTCCGACAAGTGTAGGATTGCTGAGACCCGGCGCACCCAATGGGTTGTCGATTCACCTTCTTCTTGGACACAGGCGGCTAAATCCATAATTGACATGGGCTGCTTGCACGTGTCTTTGAAATTCTGGATAAACCGGGCCTTTAACTCGGCCCATGATCCAATGGAGTTGGAAGCTGGCAAACTTTTCAGCCAAGTACGAGTTGTTCCCTCCAACATCACGGTGAAGTATTTATCACATGCAGCATCGTCAACTTTGCAACTTCATCAAAAGCGAGCAGTGAATGAAAGATTATGCATTGGAGAAATGGGAGTCGACCTTGAACCTTTGAGTTCATGCCCATGGACCCGATGTAGAACTTATCATGGAAGTTGCTCGTAAAAATAATAATCCCTTGTTATAAATTCATCTTGTATTTTTCTTTGATCCTTTGCAATCGTGGTTCCGACCATGATTGTTCTTCTTGGATCCCATTTCGCGGACAAGCTAAAGCACTGGTCTTCTGCGAATCGATATACTTGTCCAACCTCTATACCAAACTACCTCGAGCATTACCCCCCCCCCCCTACTATCTCGAGGATATCATCCTATTGTACTACGTTCTATGAATTTTTTCGATGGAGTGATACCTTTCCCTATCATAGTCACTCCATGGGTTCTAGGTTGTCTTCAACCGAGACCACCGAACAATGAATCAATTCCGCTCGATGATTCGGCACTCCTAGTACTTTGTTGCTGGGGAGTTGGATACTCCATCACATCATTCCTAGCCTGATCAGCTATATGCTTGTGCTAATTCTAATTGTGCTACCTGGCCCTTCTTCCCGGAGCACAATTTTCGAGGATGAGCGAAGCTTACGTCATTCCTCTCATCTTATCATTTCACCTCGAACAACACACTTGATGTTGAGCTTGTGTCGTACCTGTAGTTCCAATAACCTTTCGCTTCACCATTATCTTTACTTGAAACACCATGTTATTGCTACCTCGAAGCATGATTGTGGTATTCCGAATATCAACAACAACATTGGAAGCACATTGCTAAATGTTTCTTGATCTATTATCCAAACACCGTTGTATGGGTAATATCATGGTTTTCCCTCGCCCCTTAATCTAAATGCTTTTGAACTTGCTGTCCTATCATGTATATCGTGCTCCGCTTTTCCTTGGGAGAGGATATACTCCTAGTTCTTGGGTGTAAACACATTTTCCTTCCCATTGGTTAATTTGAATAATCAATTAATCATTTTTCCTTCCATTGGTTTGATTAACCTTTCTTGTGATCTATATGACCTAAGTAGAATTAATTCTCTGCTTATGAAAACACCCCGATGTACAACCTTGTCAGTGAGACCCTATTACTATTGTTGATGACATTCCGGTAACCACCGATGGACGAGAACTTTGCCTATTGGTCCGCCTCGTTTTAACAAGCAGGAAAATGGTTCTCTTCGTCCCTCGCCCTTGGTACCGATGTTGTTGCCAACATAACTGACAGGCTAGCCTCTGACATGTCTTCCTATCATGACCATGCAAGATGTCACCACTCCTACTTTTAATCCACATAGTGGGCCCATAACCCACAATTCCACAGGATCGGAACCTGACTCCTGTACACCCTTGTTTCCAAAGGTATTCATCATGCTTGGCTTCATATATAATTCACGAGCCACCCTCATAGAGTTCTATTCTTGTATTAGATACAGTATTATTTTTCGTTACTCTGAACCCCTTTCACACTTTGTTTCAGGCATCGAACGATTGTCTGCCCGCTTGAAACTTCTCATTGTACCTTCTTACTTTGCTCTCATGATGATTATATTAAGTTTCAATTTGAGAGATTCTTTCTGCCACCTTCCGTGAGTCATCTACCAGATAAGCAACCTTGCAGAGGTCCATTCTTCCGAAGTTACCCCTTACCCATTCGTAAGTACGATGGAGTTCTCGAAGAAAGGATGACAACTTTGTCACGACGCCCTGATGCAGAGAAACGAAGACATCAACGCAATGGACTGACCTCTTCGATAAGAGCAACCAAGACAAGAAGACTCGTTAGAATTTCATAACCTAATCCTTTCCCCCTCACCCTACCTCTTAAATCTTGGGACGAGATTTCTTGTAGTGGAGGAGATTTGTAACACCCCGGGAATCATGCTACAGTAATCCCCCCTAATGGTGGCCATGTCATAATGATTACTATGCAATTTGCCACTTCTCCAAAAATCAAAGTCAATTTCAAATTTAAATTGCAAGTCAAAAATAATATTTCTTTAGACAGCTAAACAAAAATGTTGGTGCTACTCTATAATTCCCCTTGATCAATTGTCATGTTGGAACCAACTCTATTTGCCTGACAAATAAATTCCTAGGAAATTAATAAATGGTCCAACAACAATTATCTTGGCCTTTTCAAAATAAACAAATATATGTACATTTTCCAAATGATGTGAAACCTTGTGTGTGGTCTTTAAATGTTGTACTGGATTTATGTGCCAAGCTTCAACTCAAACAAAAATCATTTGCTTTTTTTAATAAATGGAAGACTTTAGCAAAATCATTTCGCAGAAAAAGAATAGAAGTAATAGAAATGAAACCATGTGCATATTTGCCCATCTAGCAACAATGGCCGGCCCAACCCAAAATTCCTCCCCCCTTCAACCTCCTGTTCACAGGGGGATGGCGTGGCGACCATCCACCCGGCCATGGCCGCCGATGCCGCTGCTGTCGTTCATCCCGCGGTCGGGGGGATGGATAAGGCCCCCCTCGGTGCTCCCTCTCTCCCTTGGCAAACCCTAGCACGCCAGAACCCCCTCCCCCTCGCCCCTCTTCCCGATCTGGACGAACCCGAACCACCCGTAGCCATGGCCTCACCGTCTGTGTAGCCACTGACCACCCCGTGCTACGCCATCACGTCCAGGAAGCCCGGCATCTTCGTCTTCGTCGCCAATGCCACCGGAGGGAAGCCGTGGAGCCGTCCCCATGTCGAGGTCACCTTCAACCTCCGCCCCGCCTCTCGTCGTCTTCGATTCGGCCTCACCGGAGCCTCCCCGAGCCCGCTTTGCTCACCTACAGGCTCGATGTGAGCTCCTCTCCCCGTTCCCCTTTTCTTTCCCCTCAAATCCGTCATCGTTTGGCCACCCCACGCGTTGACCGCCATGACACAGAGCTCGGCTCTGCGCCCCCTGCTCGCTGCTCCGTTGCTGCGCCTCTGGCCGCCCTCACTTGCCGCTGGCCACGCTTGCCGAGAGCCCCTACGTGCCAGCCGCGCCCTCGCTCACTCCTGTCCGCGCACACGCCAGCGCTCCGTTGCACCTTGGCCGCGCGCCCGCGCCGCCTGCGGCTCCCGCGCTTGCCCTGCTGCTTCTTCTCCTTGTAGTGTTGCTGTTGCGCTCATGTTGTTGCTCGGCTACTGCCGCTGCTACTTGCTCCCATGCTACCCTGCTCCCACTAGCTGCTGCTGCTATGCACTGCTCCTAGCTACTGATGCCGCTGTGTATTGCTACTGCTACCGCTCTTGGGCATGGCCACCAAGGCCACTGTGCATGCCCGTGTGGCTAGGTGCTGTTGTGCGTGTGTATGCACAGCCAAGTGCACGTATGTGTTACCATCCATATATGAGGGGTCCACCTCGACAGCTAACTCTCGGGCGACAGGGGGGCGATCGACAGGCGATCACAGGCTGCCGCTAGGGTTAGGGTTTGCTGATCTGTGGTGCTGCGGATACGGTGGTGCGGCGGGTGACGACTGCGTCCCCGACGCGCGGATCGTGAGGGGGTTGCGCTCCTCATCCAGGAAAGAGGGCATGGCGGAGATGGGTGGGCGTGGGAGCGGAGATGCATCCAGGAAGTCATCAAGGGCAACAACGGCGAAGGGCGGATCTACAGCGACACAGACCCCGCTCAAAGCGCGTGATCAAGAGGAGTCCCCGGTGACGAGTAGAACCCCACACGCCACGGCCTCGCTCTCAGCCCAGATGGGAGGGATGGTTTTGACGGAGAAAGAAGCACAAGGGTTTGTATTTGCGGATCCAGGAAAGGGGATCCCGGCAGCCAGGAAGTGGACATTGATCGGGAAGGTGTATTCACCAAGACCGCTGAATAGGAGTGTGCTGGAGAGATCCATGCATAGAGCCTGGGGCCTACACCATGAAGCACAGTTCCGTGACCTAGGAGACAATCTGTTTTTGGTGCACTTCAGCGGAGAGGGCGATTGGAAGCACGCGAGGAACAATGGTCCTTGGCAGTATGACTTCAGCGTGCTCATCCTGAAGGACTATGATGGCAAGACGAGGCCGTCAGAGATGGTCTTTGACACTGTCGAAACATGGGTCAGAGTTAAAGATCTATCGTTGGATAGGAGATGTGAGGAATTTGGGCTTGCACTTGGAAACTGGCTAGGGGAAGTGATCAAAGTTGATGTGGATAAATATGGCTTTGCTAAGGGGCAATATCTAAGAGTCAGGGCCAAGATTTTAGTGTACGAGCCTTTGGTCCGGTGTTTTAATCTAAAAGAATCGGTAGAGGACAAGGAGGGCACGTGGTATGATTTTCACTACGAAAAAATACCGCACTTCTGCTTTGAGTGTGGTCGGTTGGTGCACGTTAATGGTGTTTGTAGTCCTCCTATGGATAAAGCCTCACAGTGGGGAGAATGGCTCAGGGCCTCCCCTGGGCGTAATACAGGATATAAGGGAGGGGGTTTAGGTGGCTCCGCAAGCACCTTTAACAGTGGGGGCTCATCTCGCACTGGCGAGGGTGAGCAGACTCGGTTCTTTGCGTCAGTAAGGGATGTCCCAACGAAGCGTAATCTGTACTCATCCTTCTCAAAATCTAAAAAATCCCACACTGGTGGGGGGAGGGGTGACGACAAGGAGGTGGTGAGTATCCCGAACAAGGGGAAAAGCAAAGGGGAGAACTCCCAAAGTAGGGACCTGAGGTAAAATTTAGAGGAAAAAAGGGAGATGAACCTGAGGCAAGAACTAGTTGACAAGCAACATGAGAATAACAAACACAGGGGTAGCCAGGTCGAGCAGAGGGGGCAAGAGTCAAGGCACAACATCAACTCGGGTCATGATGACAGGGGAAGGAAGCGCGGGTACTATGTCCGCAGGCCGAGGGAAGGTGAGTCATCGTATCGTCATCTGGATAACTGGGATTATGAAAGAGACATGTCAAGGAAGAGGCGCCCCAAACAGTTGTGGGTTCCTAAGGGTGAGCAAGGAAGATATGGTGACAAGGACTCGGAGAATCGGGAAAAGAGACTGAGAACAACAAACGTTTTTGATCGTCTGGAAGAGAATGACGTGAGAGCGGCGGACCCTGCGAGGGTGTAGGGCCGCTGAGAGCAATGAATATCCTGGCCTGGAACTGTCGAGGACTGGGGTTGGACTCGACAGTAGGCGAACTGAGAGACCTGGTACGGTCCTACAACCCAGCGGTGGTCTTTTTGTCAGAAACAAAAAAGAAAGTGGCGCCTATGGATAGACTGAAGTGGAGTCTTGGTTTTCGTCATGGGGTGTCCGTGAGCAGTAGGGGGAGGAGCGGAGGGCTTGCACTATGGTGGAGGGATGATGTGGAGGTCTCTGTTAGACCATGGAGCCAGTACTTTATCGACGCATCAGTTACGTACGAAAACAGGACCTTTAGATTCACTGGGATCTATGGGGAACATAGAATGGAGCTAAGACAGAAGGCATGGGATGCATTACGATATCTGAAAAGGCAAGACAACTTACCATGGATTTGTGCTGGCGATTTTAGTGAGGCCCTCGAACAGTCTGAACAGCTTGGAGGGAACAAGCGAAACCTAAACCAAATGGAGGCGTTCAGGGAGTGTCTTGACATGTGCGCACTGGCAGACATGGGTTTTACTGGCTATCCTTTTACTTATGATAATAAACGTGATCCCCCAGATAATGTTCAGGTGAGGTTGGACAGAGCTACTTGCAATAGTGAGTTCATGCAGATTTTTTCAGGTTCAGTCGTGGAACATATTCTTACGGAAGAGTCCGACCATATGGCACTGGCCATCCGGATCAGGGAGGAAAGGTTGGTTCATCAGGCTAATGAAAGGAGTTTCAAATTTGAGGAAATATGGACGCGCCATGAGGGGTATGATACGATGATAAACGAGGCATGGGAGGCGGAGAGTCACGGCCAAATAGGCCTGCAAGCGCTGGTTGGCAAGTTGCGCGGCGTCACTGGACGCATGCGTGAGTGGGGCCGGACTGTTTTTTGATCTGTCCGCAGACAGATTAAACAACTCAAAGGTGAGATAAAACGCGCCAGGGAGGAAAGTATGTCCACAGAACGCATGCATAAGATGAGAGTAGTTGAGGAGCAGCTACGTGAGGTATATCTGAGAGAAGAGATTATGAAGAGGCAGAGATCAAGAGTGGACTGGCTAAGAGCAGGCGACCAAAACACACAGTATTTCCATAACCGTGCTTCTCACAGGAGGAGGAAAAACACGGTCAAGTCGCTGCTGAGGTCAGATGGAACGAAATGTTCTGATGACATGGGAATGAGGGAGATGGCTCGGGAGTTTTACTCGCTCCTGTTTGCTACCCAGGGCACATCAAATACACACCAGATCCTAGATAACATTGAGGTGGCTATCACGGAGGCAATGAATACCAAACTGGATGCTGCTATTTCCGATGAGGAGATCGAAAGGGCTCTCTTCCAAATGGGACCCACGAAGGCACCTGGGCCGAACGGGCTGCCAGCCCTCTTCTACCAGTGGCACTAGCCTCTGGTGAAAGAAGAAGTCTGCAAGGCGATCCGTGAATTCCTAGGTGGGGGGGCAGATTCCAGAGGGGTTCAATGACACGATTTTAGTGTTGATACCCAAGGTGAAGGCACCGGAGATGCTATCACAGTTCAAACCGATAAGCTTGTGTAATGTGTTGTATAAGATCGGGGCTAAAGTTCTTGCTAACCGGCTTAAGGTTGTGCTCCCTATTCTGATTTCGGAGGAGCAAAGTGTGTTTGTTCCGGGGAGGCTCATCACCGACAATGTTCTCATGGCATACGAATGTGTGCATGCCATCCGGAAGAGGAAAAGAAAAAAAACCATTGTGTGTCGTTAAATTGGATATGATGAAAGCTTATGATAGAGTGGAGTGGTCCTTTCTTCAACAGATGATGACTAAGCTGGGTTTTTCTCATTCATGGACGGCCATGGTTATGAGATGTGTCACCTCTGCAAGATTCTCAGTGAAACTTAACGACAGTCTATCCGATGGTTTTCTCCCTACACGAGGGTTGCGTCAAGGAGACCCCATCTCCCCTATTTGTTCTTATTTTGTGCAGAGGGTTTCTCGGCGCTTCTCAAGTAGGCACAACGGGAGAAGGAAATACAGGGGGTGTCTTTTGGGCGCGCTGGCCCCACGATCACACACCTACTGTTCGCGGACGATAGTATTGTCTTCCTTGAGGCTTCACAGACGAACATGGAGCGACTTCGGCAGATTCTTATCACGTACGAGGAGGCATCAGGACAAAAGGTGAACTTGGATAAGTCCTCCATCTTTTTTGGAAAAAGATGTAATGACGAGGTCAAGGCTAATCTTAAGAACGTGGTGGGTATTCAATCGGAGGCCCTTAATGAAAAGTACTTGGGGTTACCAACCATGGTGGGCAAGTCCAAGGACGTGTGCTTCAAACATGTTCGAGAATCATCGAGGGGGAAGGTAATGGGGTGGAAAGGACAGGGTTTGTCGAAGGCAGCACGGGAGGTACTTGTCAAGTCGGGGTTGCAGGCAACACCGACTTACTCGATGAGTTGCTTCCAGCTCTCCAAGAAAATGTGTGGGAAGCTGAAATCTATTTCTTCTAAATTCTGGTGGGGGGCAGCCGACGGCGAGCGCAAAGTTCATTGGGTGGCCTGGGACAAAATGTGCACAAGGAAGCAGGCAGGAGGGATGGGCTTCCGGGACTTCGAGATGTTTAATCAAGCCCTTCTGGCCAAACAAGTCTGGAGGCTACTAATGTACCCAACATCATTATGTGCAAAAGTGCTTAAGGCAAGGTATTATCAAGATATGGATGTTATGGCTGCTCCATGTCCACAGGGGTGTTCTTATACATGGAGAAGCCTGATGCATGGCAGGGATTTTCTAGCACATGGGCTGATATGGTGTGGGGGGGGAGGGACAAAGATTGACGTGTTACATGACAATTGGATCCCGCGAAATGGTAGCATGGTGCCGCTGGGTGCCACCTATGTACCAAACACAGTAAAGGTTGCTGACATGCTTACACCGGAGGGCACGACATGGAATGAGGAGAAACTGCAGGAGGTTTTTACTCCGAGTGATGCGCAGGATATCAGACAAATTTTGATCGGAGGACCGGGCAAGGAGGACTTCTGGGCATGGAACTACACTAAAAATGGTGTCTTCTCCGTCCGGTAGGCGTACCACTTGGGAATGGCACTAAAGGTGGCGACGAAGGCACTGGCCTCCTCGTCAAGTTCGGTGGCTGAGCATCGGAGCTGGATGGAGCTGTGGGCTGCAGACGTCCCCAACAAGGTCAAGATCCATGGATGGCGTATGCTGAAAAATGGTTTGGCTGTAGGGGCAGAATTGTTACGATGGCATGTGAAGCCTGGGGTCTTCTGTATCGCGTGTGGGAGAGAAGAGACAGTTCTTCATCGGATGTGGCGCTGCCCTCACTCGATGCAGTTCTGGAAAGTACTTAGTAAAGGAGTTGGGGCGCCCCTGGTGCTGCTGCCCAAACATATTGATAGGGTAGACAACATGCGAACTTGGGTTCTGGATTGGCTGGTGGCAGCGTCGAATGAGGATAATAGGATGGTGATGAGGGTGTGGTACGAACTATGGCTCGCAAGGAACAATGCAAGGGATAGAGGTCGTATAGAAGACCCGGCCCTGATTGCAGACAGAGTCATTTATCTTGATCAGGAGTGGGAGGCGATCAAGGAAACTAATGCGAGACCACCTGTGTTGCATAACAAAGAGGTCTGGACGAAACCAGATGAAGGTTGGATGAAGGTCAATACTGATGGTGCACTAGCTAAGCACGGAGGATCAGGAGGTAGTGGAGCGGTCCTTCGAGACCACCATGGCGCGTTCGTGGCGGGAGCGTGCCATTTTTTCCCAGCTACTGCGGATCCAAAAGTTCCGGAGCTTCTAGCGTGCCGTCGGGGAGTTCTTCTAGCACAAGAAAACAATGTCCAGAAGGTGGTGTTTGAGATGGACTCGCTGAACGCTGTTGGGAAGATCAACAACATCCAGAGGGATCTCTCGGTGTCAGGTCAGGTCGTCCAAGAGATCAAGGAGCTGCTTACCCATTTCCAGGAGTTTAGAGTTATTTGGGTTCGTCGCTCCGCAAACGGAGTCGCTCATAGACTAGCTAGGGAGAGTTGCTGTAGGGAGTTATGCCAAACTTGGCGCCATGTAGCGCCAGACTTTGTAAGCTCAGACATTGCCTCTGATGGGGCACTAGAGCACTAGAGAAATAAGGCAACGTTCCCCTCAAAAAAAAGTGCACGTATGTGTTCTGGCACATGGAGCCAATCCAAATTAATTAGTGCTAATACAATTTAGTTTAGATTAGATTATTGTTTAGTTAGCCTGATGTATCCATGACACGTTGGCCCCCCTGTTAATTAAATCAACTTAGTTGACCTATTAGAACCCGAGTTAATGACATGTGGGTCCACCTTGACCCTGTTGACCAGTCAACATTGACTGGTTGACCTGCTGACTCAGCACCCCCTGGCCCCACTATCAGACTCACACAGCAACTGCTTGGGTACACTTCAGGGTGAATCTAGCACTTATCCATTTCATATTTTTCGAATTAAATTAATTCCAGAAAATTAGAAAACCATTTAGAACTTTGAAAAATCATAGAAATTAATTCGTAGCTCAGATGAAAATGTTTTCTACATGAAAGTTACTCAGAACGACGAGACGAATCCGAATGCGTGGTCCGTTTACCTGTTAGATGCCTCTAACTATCTGAACATGGAACTTTCCCCCTCCACTCATCTGTTTGACATAGGTCCGGAACCGGGAAAACATTCCCAGTTGAATTCCCCCTTCACCTTTATCGTGTAGCCATACGTTGGGTCACACCCGGCACAACATATTGCCATGTTATGCTTTGTGATGCTATGCTTGCTTTATATTTATTGTTTCTTCCCCCTCTTCTCTCTGGTAGACCCCGAGACCGATGTCGCCCTTGTGAACGACTACGTCGACGACGACACTTCTTCCTTTTCAGCAGAGCTTCCAGGAAAGCCCCCCCTTTGATCATCACGATATCGCCCATTCCATTCTCTCATGCTTGCATTAGATTTTGCTACTGTAATTGATTGCTCCTATTCTGATGCATAGCCTGCTTTTGTACCTGCTTTCATACCTTACCTGCTTATTCTAAACTGCTTAGTATAGGTTGGTTAGTGATCCATCAGTGACCCCCACCTTGTCCCAGTTGCCCCGCTTTATGTTCAAAGACCCGATCAACGGGATCGAAGACCAGGCCCCAGTACCGCACATCACCCCCCCCCTTAGTTGTACGACTCTGCAGAGTTACTATCAAGTGCCGAGGGTGAGACCTCATCAGCACTTCTGATGTTAACCCTGTAGTGTAGCTATTCGGTCGTGGTCATCGAGGGTGATTCCGCCTTAACCACTTCCGATACAACTCTGTCGTGCAACCCCTCAAGTGTGAACCTCGAGGGTGGTTCCTCTTACGTTCACCTTGATGATTACATCGAGTGGAATCCACTGAGGGTGGTTCCTCGGAGTTTTGCCTTTGTGTTTGGACACACGGATACTTGCACTTTACAACTGTTACATGGAAAGGCGGGTTGACCCTGAGGGGTACCTGCTACCTCTTGAGCACTGCATTGGTTTTCCCTTGAAGAGGAAAGGGTGATGTAGCAAAGTAGCGTAAGTATTTCCCTCAGTTTTTGAGAACGAAGGTATCAATCCAGTAGGAGGCCACGCACGAGTCCCTCGCACCTACACAAACAAATAAATCCTCGCAACCAACGCCCTAAGGGGTTGTCAATCCCTACACGGTCACTTACGAGAGTGAGATCTGATAGGATAATATTTTTGGTATTTTTGTGATAAAGATGCAAACTAAAGTAAACAAAATAAAAATGGCATCAGAAATAGCTTGTTGTCCGGAGATTAAATATGATGGAAAATAGACCCGGGGGCCATAGGTTTCACTAGTGGCTTCTCTCAAGAGCATAAGTATTTACGGTGGGTGAACAAATTACTGTTGAGCAATTGACAGAATTGAGCATAGTTATGAGAATATCTAGGTATGATCATGTATATAGGCATCACGTCCGAGACAAGTAGACCGACTCCTGCCTGCATCTACTACTATTACTCCACACATCGACCGCTATCCAACATGCATCTAGAGTATTAAGTTCATAAGAACAGAGTAACGCTTGAAGCAAGATGACATGATGTAGAGGGATAAATTCATGCAATATGATATAAACCCCATCTTGTTATCCTCGATGGCAACAATACAATACGTGCCTTGCTGCCCCTACTGTCATTGGGAAAGGACACCGCAAGATTGAACCCAAAGCTAAGCACTTCTCCCATTGCAAGAAAGATCAATCTAGTAGGCCAAACCAAACTGATAATTCGAAGAGACTTGCAAAGATAACCAATCATACATAAAAGAATTCAGAGAAGATTCAAATATTGTTCATAGATAAACTTGATCATAAACCCACAATTCATCGGTCTCAACAAACACACCGCAAAAGAAGGTTACATCGAATAGATCTCCATGAGAGAGGGGGAGAACATTGTATTGAGATCCAAAAAGAGAGAAGAAGCCATCTAGCTAATAACTATGGACCCGAAGGTCTGAGGTAAACTACTCACACATCATCGGAGAGGCTATGGTGTTGATGTAGAAGCCTCCGTGATCGATGCCCCCTCCGGCGGAGCTCCGGAACAGGCCCCAAGATGGGATCTCACGGGTACAGAAGGTTGCGGCGGTGGAATTAGGTTTTTGGCTCCGTATCTGGTAGTTTGGGGGTATGTAGGTATATATAGGAGGAAGGAGTACGTCGGTGGAGCAACAGGGGGGCCACGAGGGTGGAGGGCGCGCCTGGGGGGGTAGGCGCGCCCCTTACCTCGTGCCCTCATGGTTGATGTCTTGACGTAGGGTCCAAGTCCTCTGGATCACGTTCGTTCCGAAAATCACGTTCCCGAAGGTTTCATTCAGTTTGGACTCCATTTGATATTCTTTTTCTGCGAAACTCTGAAATAGGCAAAAAACAGCAATTCTGGGTTGGGCCTCCGGTTAATAGGTTAGTCCCAAAAATAATATAAAAGTGTATAATAAAGCCCAATAATGTCCAAAACAGAATATAATATAGCATGGAGCAATCAAAAATTATAGATACGTTGGAGACGTATCAAGCATCCCCAAGCTTAATTCCTGCTCGTCCTCGAGTAGGTAAATGATAAAAACAGAATTTTTGATGTGGAATGCTACTTGGCATAATTTCAATGTAATTCTTCTTAATTGTGGTATAATATTCAGATCCGAAAGATTCAAGACAAAAGTTTAATATTGACATAAAAATAATAATACTTCAAGCATAGTAACTAAGTAATTATGTCTTCTCAAAATAACATGGCCAAAGAAAGTTATCCCTACAAAATCATATAGTCTGGCTATGCTCTATTTTCACCACACAAAGTATTTAAATCATGCACAACCCCGATGACAAGCCAAGCAATTGTTTCATACTTTTGACGTTCTCAAACTTTTTCAATCTTCACGCAATACATGAGCGTGAGCCATGGACATAGCACTATACGTGGAATAGAATGGTGGTTGTGGAGAAGACAAAAAGGAGAAGATAGTCTCACATCAACTAGGCGTATCAACGGGCTATGGAGATGCCCATTAATAGATATCAATGTGAGTGAGTAGGGATTGCCATGCAACGGATGCACTAGAGCTATAAGTATATGAAAGCTCAACAAAAGAAACTAAGTGGGTGTGCATCCAACTCGCTTGCTCATGAAGACCTAGGGCATTTTGAGGAAGCCCATCATTGGAATATACAAGCCAAGTTCTATAATGAAAAATTCCCACTAGTATATGAAAGTGATATCATAGGAGACTCTCTATCATGAAGATAATGGTGCTACTTTGAAGCACAAGTGTGGTAAAAGGATAGTAACATTGTCCCTTCTCTCTTATTCTCTCATTTTTTTTATTTGGTCCTTTCCTTCTTTTTTTATGGCCTCTTTTTTTCGTCCGGAGTCTCATCCCGACTTGTGGGGGAATCATAGTCTCCATTATCCTTTCCTCACTTGGGACAATGCTCTAAAAATGATGATCATCACACTTTTATTTACTTACAACTCAACAATTACAACTCAATACTTAGAACAAAATATGACTCTATGTGAATGCCTCCGGCGGTGTACCAGGATATGCAATGAATCAAGAGTGACATGTATGAAAGAATTATGAACTGTGGCTTTGCCACAAATACAATGTCAACTACATGATCATGCGAAGCAATATGACAATGATGGAGCGTGCCATAGTAAACGAAACGGTGGTAAGTTGCATGGCAATATATCTCGGAATGGCTATGGAAATGCCATGATAGGTAGGTATGGTGGCTGTTTTGAGGAAGGTATATGGTGGGTGTATGATACCGGCGAAAAGTGCGCGGTATTAGAGAGGCTAGCAATGGTGGAAGGAGGAAAAGTGCGTATAATCCATGGACTCAACATTAGTCATAAAGAACTCATATACTTATTGCAAGAATCTACAAGTTATCAAAGCAAAGTATTACGCGCATGCTCCTAGGGGGATAGATTGGTAGGAAAAGACCATCGCTCGTCCCCGACCGCCACTCATAAGGAAGACAATCAATAAATAAATTATGCTCCGACTTCATCACATAATGGTTCACCATACGTGCATGCTACGGGAATCACAAAATTTAACACAAGTATTCCTCAAATCCAAAACTACTCAACTAGCATGACTCTAATATCACCATCTTCATATCTCAAAACAATTATCAAGCATCAAACTTCTCATAATATTCAACACACTCATAAGAAAGTTTTTTACTAATCTTGAATGCCTACTAATGTCAAAGCAAACTACCATGCTGTTTTGTAGGACTCTCAAAATAATCTAAGTGAAGCATGAGAGAACAATAGTTTCTATAAAACAAATCTACCACCGTGCTCTAAAAGATATAAGTGAAGCACTAGAGCAAAAACTACATAACTCAAAAGATATAAGTGAAGCACAAAGAGTATTCTAATAATTTCCGAATCAAGTGTGTCTCTCTCAACAGGTGTGTATAGCAAAGATGATTGTGGCAAACTAAAAAGCAAAGACTCAAATTATACAAGACGCTCCAAGCAAAACACATATCATGTGGTGAATAAAAATATAGCTCCAAGTAAAGTTACCGATGGAAGTAGACGAAAGAGGGGATGCCTTCCGGGGCATCCCCAAGCTTTGGCTTTTAGGTGTCCTTAGATTATCTTGGGGTGCCATGGGCATCCCCAAGCTCAGGCTCTTGCCACTCCTTGTTCCATAATCCATCAAATCTTTCACCCAAAACTTGAAAACTTCACAACACAAAACTTAACAGAAAATCTCGTGAGCTCCGTTAGCGAAAGAAAACAAAACACCACTTCAAGGTACTGTAATGAACTCATTCTTTATTTATATTGGTGTTAAACCTACTGTATTCCAACTTCTCTATGGTTTATAAACTATTTTACTAGCCATAGATTCATCAAAATAAGCAAACAACACACGAAAAACAGAATCTGTCAAAAACAGAACAGTCTGTAGTAATCTATAACTAACGCAAACTTCTGGAACTCCAAAAATTCAGCCAAAATAGGACGACCTAGACAATTTTTTATTGATCAGCAGCAATTGGAATCAATATTTTATCACGTTCTGGTGATTTTTAGCAATTATTTTCGTGAACAGAAAGTTCTGGAATTTTCTGCAAGATCAAATAACTATCATCCAAGAAGATCCTATAGGTTTAACTTGGCACAAACACTAATTAAAACATAAAAACAAGTCTAACCAGAGGCTACATCAAATATTTATTCCTAAACAGAAACAAAAAGCAAAAAAACTAAAAATAAAACTTGGTTGCCTCCCAACAAGCGCTATCGTTTAACGCCCCTAGCTAGGCATAAGATTTCAACGATGCTCACATGAAAGACAAGAATTGAAGCACAAAGAGAGCATCATAGAACACGTGATAAACACATCTAAGTCTAACATACTTCCTATGCATAGGCATTTTATAGGCAAAAAATTATCAAGGCAAGCAAAAACTAGCATATGCAAGGAAGCGGAAAGAAACAATAGCAATCTCAACATAACGAGAGGTAATTTAGTAGCATGAAAATTTCTATAACCATATTTTCCTCTCTCATAATAGTTACATGTAGGATCATAAGCAAATTCAACAACATAGCTATCACAAAACATATTCTTAACACGATCCACATGTATGCAAAGTTGACACTCTTCCAAAATAGTGGGATTAACATTAACTAAAGTCATGACCTCTCCAAACCCACTTTTATCAAAAACTTCATAAGATTGAACATTCTCCAAATATGTGGGATCTAAAGTTGACACTATTCCAAACCCACTTTCAATACTATTGCAAACATTATTATCAATCTCATATTCATCATGGGGCTTAAATAAATTTTCAAGATCATAAGAAGAATCACCCCAATCATGATCATTGCAACAAGTAGTAGACATAGCAAAACTAGCATCCCCAAGCTTAGGGTTTTGCATATTATTGGCACAATTGACATCAAGATAATTTATAGTAAAATCATTGCAATCATGCTTTTTATTTAAAGATCTATCGTGAATCACTTTATAAAGCACTTCATCATAATTTTCAGATTCACGAATTTCAAGCAAAACCTCATAAAGATAATCTAGTGCACTCAACTCACTAGCAATAGGTTCATCATAATTGGATCTCTTAAAGAGATTAGCAAGGGGATGAGGATCCATAAACTTTTAGCAAGCGAAGATGCAAGCAAAAAGAAGGCACATGGTAACACAAGATCGAACGGAAGGAGGGCGAAGAAAACGGCAAGGGTGAAGTGGGGGAGAGGAAAACGAGAGGCAAATGGCAAATAATGTAATGCGAGGGATAAGAATTTGTGATGGGTACTTGGTATGTCTTGACTTGTGCGTAGACTCCCCGGCAACGGCGCTAGGAATCCTTCTTGCTACCTCTTGAGCACTGCGTTGGTTTTCCCTTGAAGAGGAAAGGGTGATGCAGCAAAGTAGCGTAAGTATTTCCCTCAGTTTTTGAGAAGCAAGGTATCAATCTAGTAGGAGGCCTTGCACGAGTCCCTCGCACCTACACAAACAAATAAATCCTCGCAACCAACGCGATAAGGGGTTGTCAATCCCTACACGGTCACTTACGAGAGTGAGATCTGATAGATATGATAGGATAATATTTTTGGTATTTTTGTGATAAAGATGCAAAGTAAAGTAAACAAAATAAAAACGGCGTCAGAAATAGCTTGTTGTCGGTAGATTAAATATGATGGAAAATAGACCCCGGGGCCATAGGTTTCACTAGTGGCTTCTCTCAAGAGCATAAGTATTTACGGTGGGTGAACAAATTACTGTTGAGCAATTGACAGAATTGAGCATAGTTATGAGAATATCTAGGTATGATCATGTATATAGGCATCACGTCCGAGACAAGTAGACCGACTCCTGCCTGCATCTACTACTATTACTCCACACATCGACCGCTATCCAGCATGCATCTAGAGTATTAAGTTCATAAGAACAGAGTAACGCTTTAAGCAAGATGACATGATGTAGAGGGATAAATTCATGGAATATGATATAAACCCCATCTTGTTATCCTCCATGACAACAATACAATATGTGCCTTGCTGCCCCTACTATCACTGGGAAAGGACACCGCAAGATTGAACCCAAAGCTAAGCACTTCTCCCATTGCAAGAAAGATCAATCTAGTAGGCCAAACCAAACTGATAATTCGAAGAGACTTGCAAAGATAACCAATCATACATAAAAGAATTCAGAGAAGATTCAAATCTTGTTCATAGATAAACTTGATCATAAACCCACAATTCATCGGTCTCAACAAACACACCGCAAAAGAAGATTACATCGAATAGATCTCCACGAGAGAGGGGGAGAACATTGTATTGAGATCCAAAAAGAGAGAAGAAGCCATCTAGCTAATAACTATGGACCCGAAGGTCTGAGGTAAACTACCCACACATCATCGGAGAGGCTATGGTGCTGATGTAGAAGCCCTCCGTGATCGATGCCCCCTCCGGCGGAGCTCCGGAACAGGCCCCGAGATGGGATCTCACGGGTACAGAAGGTTGCGGCGGTGGAATTAGGTTTTTGGCTCCGTATCTGGTAGTTTGGGGGTATGTAGGTATATATAGGAGGAAGGAGTACGTCGGTGGAGCAACAAGGGGGCCACGAGGGTGGAGGGCGCGCCTAGGGGGGTAGGCGCGCCCCTTACCTCGTGCCCTCCTGGTTGATGTCTTGACGTAGGGTCCAAGTCCTCTGGATCACGTTCGTTCCGAAAATCACGTTCCCGAAGGTTTCATTCCGTTTGGACTCCATTTGATATTCTTTTTCTGCGGAACTCTGAAATAGGCAAAAAATAGCAATTCTGGGCTGGGCCTCCGGTTAATAGGTTAGTCCCAAAAATAATATAAAAGTGTATAATAAAGCCCAAAACAGAATATAATATAGCATGGAGCAATCAAAAATTATAGATACGTTGGAGACGTATCAGTACCCGTGAGTGATGTGGAGACGGGTTGACCTGGAGGGTACCCGAGAGTTGAATACGAGGCGTGCCCGGCCATTCTTAGCCCTTGCCGGAAGTCCTCGAGACAGGGCGACGGGGTCACATCTTTTGTGAGTCTCTGCTCGTGACCGCACTACCAACACACTAACGGTTTGGATATTTGATCCGAGTGGCCTCTGGCCTGATAGCACTAACCATCACGTGGGCATAGTATGGGCGTTCTGCGTCGTATGCATCAGCCGAAGCTTAATAGACGTCAGCGACTGAGGGGCGCACGCCGGGTTGGACTGCGTAAGCACTTGCCTTTTTAAGGAGGTAGCTAGGTCCGCTCACCGGCCGCCCTCGCAACGTGCAGGAGTTCCCGGGGCGATGGCCCAAGACCCCTAGGGCCATAGGTTTAGTCCGGCGTGCTGACCTCTCTATTAAGCCTAGGTCGGGTTGCGGCGTATTGTTTGGCCGAGGCCGGGCATGACCCAGGAAAGTGTGTCCGGCCGGAGTTAATCGAGCGTGGTGGGTAAGTTGGTGCACCCTTGCAGGGAAGAAAACATCTATCGATAGCCTGTCCTACGGTAACGG
This sequence comes from Aegilops tauschii subsp. strangulata, assembly GCF_002575655.3. Taxonomy (NCBI): domain Eukaryota; kingdom Viridiplantae; phylum Streptophyta; class Magnoliopsida; order Poales; family Poaceae; genus Aegilops; species Aegilops tauschii. The sequence goes on along the minus strand of NC_053036.3, from coordinate 424,166,401 downwards.
ACACTTGGAGTGGTATCCCGATCGATACAACTAGAACTGGATACTTGAGGTGATAACTGGATAGTATGGCTCTGGGATTACTTTCTCACAGGGAGTCGAGAAAGGATCTCTGGCCGAGGTTGATAACACTACTACTACTTTACTTTATGCTACTATTATCTCCTCTGATGCTGCAAGATGCTTGAAGATTCTAGTCTTCGATAGGCTAGGCTTTCCCCCTTCTCTTCTGGCATTCTGCAGTTCAGTCCACAGATACAGCCCATTTCATTGATACCGATGCATATGTAGTGTAGATCCTTGCTTGCGAGTACTTTGGATGAGTACTCACGGTTTCTTTGCTCCCCTTTTTCCACCTCTTTCCATTCTTCCCGGATGGTGCAACCAGATGGTGGAGCCCAGGATCCAGACGCCACCTTCGATGACGACTGCTACTACACTGAGGGTGCCTACTACTACGTGGAGGCCGCCGACGACCAGGAGTAGTTAGGAGACTCCCAGGCAGGAGGCCTTGCCTTTTCGATCGGTGTTGCTTTTGTGCTAGCCTTCTTAAGGCAATCTTGTCTAACTTATGTTTGTACTCAGATATTGTTGCTTTCGCTGACTCTTGTGTTTTCGAGCTGATGTATTTGAGCCCTCGAGGCTCCTGGCTTGTAATATAAGGCTTGTATTATTTTAATTTGTGTCTAGAGTTGTGTTGTGATATCTTCCCGTGAGTCCCTGATCTTGATCATACACATTTGCGTGTATGATTAGTGTACGATTGAATCGGGGGCGTCACAAGAAGGAAGAGTGAAGGCGAATGGAGGAGGGAGGAAGAGCATGCGGCAGCAGTTCCAAATCGAGAGGGAAAGGCGAAGAGGCGGTGGACAGTTGCCACGGTACACGAAGAGGCGCCTGGGGAGCGAACGGTTGCCACAGAGGTCACAAACTGACGACAAGGGCCGAGTGAACCACATGTGTATATCGCACACGCCTTGATCTGGTTGGCCGTTTCTTTTGTGTTGCCTAATCACAAACAGTTCATCCGAGTGAACCGCATGCTGTATATCGCACACACCTTCATCTGGCTGACCGTTTCTTTTGTGTTGCCTAATCACAAACGGTTCATCCGAGTGAACCGTATGCTGTGTATCGCACACGCCTTCATCTGGCTACCCGTTTCTTTTGTTCCTCCTCATCGCAAATAGTTAATTGAACTGAACTGTATGTCCTTCATCGCACACGCAACTAAAACCTGAACCGTGTTTGATGCATCCATCATCGCAAACGTTTTATACATTTCTGATGGTTTTCATATAGCACCGTTTGCGATTATTGCATCGCACACAGTTTCTCGAAGGGACTCTGATCGTAGTGTCGCGTTAGCAGCATCCTGCAGTAGTGAGACATCATAGATCGCACCATATCCAATAAACTACGGGTACGACATTCGGACACACCATTACGCTATGGTGTTCCAGGTGGCGTGAGTTGCGAAACTATTCCGCACTATTTCAAATGATGACCAAACACATAACTCAAATATTCACCTCCATGATCAGACCGTAGAAACTTTATTTTCTTGTTACGATGATTTTCCACTTCACTCTAATATTCTTTGAACTTTTCAAATGTTTAAGACTTATGCTTCATCAAGTAGATATACCCAGATCTGCTCAAATCATCTGTGAAGGTCAGAAAATAACGATACCCACCGCGAGCCTCAACACTCATCGGACCGCATACATCAGTATGTATTATTTCCAACAAGTCTGTTGCTCGCTCCATTGTTCCGGAGAATGGAGTCTTAGTCATCTTGCCCATGAGGCATGGTTCGCAAGCATCAAGTGATTCATAATCAAGTGATTCCAAATCCCATCAGCATGGAGTTTCTTCATGCGTTTTACACCAATATGACCCAAACGGCGGTGCCACAAATAAGGTGCACTATCATTATTAAACTTATATCTTTTGGCTTCAATACTATGAATATGTGTATCACTACTATCGAGATTCAACAAAAATAGACCACTCATCAAGGGTGCATGACCATAAAAGATATTACTCATATAAATAGAACATCCATTATTCTCTGATTTAAATGAATAACCGTCTCGCATCAAACAAGATCCAGATATAATGTTCATGCTTAACGCTGGCACCAAATGACAATTATTCAGGTCTAAAACTAATCCCGAAGGTAGATGTAGAGGTAGCGTGCCGAAGACGATCACATCGACTTTGGAACCATTTCCCACGCGCATCGTCACCTCGTCCTTAGCCAATCTTCGTTTAATCCGTAGCCCCTGTTTCGAGTTGCAAGTATGAGCAACAGAACCAGTATCAAATACCCAGGCGCTACTACGAGCATTAGTAAGGTACACATCAATAACATGTATATCAAATATACCTTTCACTTTGCCATCCTTCTTACCCGCCAAATACTTGGGGCAGTTCCGCTTCCAGTGACCAGTCCCTTTGCAGTAGAAGCATTCAGTATCAGGCTTAGGTCCAGACTTATGCTTCTTCACTTGAGCAGCAACTTGCTTGCCGTTCTTCTTGAAGTTCCCCTTCTTCCCTTTGCCCTTTTTCTTGAAACTAGTGGTCTGGTTAACCATCAACACTTGATGCTCCTTCTTGATTTCTACCTCCGCAGCCTTTAGCATTGCGAAGAGCTCGGGAATTGTCTTATCCATCCCTTGCATATTATAGTTCATCACAAAGCTTTTGTAGCTTGGTGGCAGTGATTGAAGAACTCTATCAATGACACTATCATCAGGAAGATTAACTCCCAGTCGAGTCAAGTGGTTGTGGTACCAGACATTCTGAGTATGTGTTCACTGACAGGACTATTCTCCTCCACTTTGCAGCTGTAGAACTTATTGGAGACTTCATATCTCTCAATCCGGGCATTTGCTTGAAATATTAACTTCAACTCCTAGAACATCTCATATGCTCCATGACGTTCAAAACGTCGTTGAAGTCCCGGTTCTAAGCCGTAAATCATGGCACACTGAACTATCGAGTAGTCATCAACACGCGACTGCCAGGCATTCACAATGGCTGCAGTTGCTGGCGCGGGTGGTACACCTGGCGGTGCTTCCAGGATGTAATTCTTCTGTGCAGCAATGAGGATAATCCCCAAGTTACGGACCCAGTCCGTGTAATTGCTACCATCATCTTTCAACTTAGCTTTCTCTAGGAACGCATTAAAATTCAAAGGAACGGTAGCACGGGCCATTGATCTACAATAACATAGACATGCAAAATACTATCAGGTACTAAGTTCATGATAAATTAAAGTTCAATTAATCATATTACTTAAGAACTCCCACTTAGATAGACATCCCTCTAGTCATCTAAATGATCACGTGATCCAAATCAACTAAACCATGTCTGATCATCACGTGAGATGGAGTAGTTTTCAATGGTGAACATCACTATGTTGATCATATCTACTATATGATTCACGTTCGACCTTTCGGTCTCAGTGTTCCGAGGCCATATCTGCATATGCTAGGCTCGTCAAGTTTAACCCGAGTATTCTGAGTGTGCAAAACTTGCTTGCACCCGTTGTTTGTGAACGTAGAGCTTATCACACCCGATCATCATGTGGTGCCTCGGCACGACGAACTGTAGCCACGGTGCATACTCGGGGAGAACACTTATGCCTTGAAATTTAGTGAGAGATCATCTTATAATGCTACCGCCATACTAAGCAAAATAAGATGCATAAAGGATAAACATCACATGCAATCAAAATAAGTGATATGATATGGCCATCATCATCTTGTGCCTTTGATCTCCATCTCCAAAGCACCGTTATGATCACCATCGTCACCGTCTTGACACCTTGATCTCCATCATAGCATCGTTGTCGTCTCGCCAACTATTGCTTCTACAACTATCGCTACCGCTTAGTGATAAAGTAAAGCAATTACATGGCGATTGCATTTCATACAATAAAGCAACAACCATAAGGCTCCTGCCAGTTGCCGATAACTTTTACAAAACATGATCATCTCATACAACAATTTATATATCATCACATCTAGACCATATCACATCACAACAAGCCCTGCGAAAATAAGTTAGACGTCCTCTACTTTGTTGTTGCAAGTTTTACGTGGCTGCTATGAGCTTCTAGCAACAACCGTTCTTACCTACGCATCAAAACCACAACGATTTTTCGTCAAGTGTGCTGTTTTAACCTTCAACAAGGACCGGGCGTAGTCAAACTCGATTCAACTAAAGTTGGAGAAACAGACACCTGCTAGCCACCTGTGTGCGAAGCACGTCAGTAGAACCAGTCTCATGAACGCGGTCATGTAATGTTGGTCCGGGCCGCTTCATCCAACAATACCGCCGAATCAAAGTAAGACGTTGTTGGTAAGCAGTATGACTATTATCGCCCACAACTCTTTGTGTTCTACTCGTGCATATAACATCTACGCATAGACCTCGCTCAGATGCCACTATTGGGGAACGCAGTATTTAATTTTTTTTACCTACGATTACACAAGATCTATCTAGGAGATGCATAGCAACGAGCGGGGAGAGTGTGTCCAGGTACCCTCGTAGACTGAAAGCGGAAGCGTTTAGTGACGCGGTTGATGTAGTCAGCACACGTTCAGCTCGATGACGTCCCTCGATCTCTTGATCCAGTTGAGGAAGAGGGAGAGTTCCGTCAGCACGACGGCGTGGTGACGGTGATGATGAAGTTACCGGCACATGGCTTCGCCTAAGCACTATGATGATATGACCGAGGTGTGTAACTGTGGCGGGGGGCACCGCACACGGCTAAGAGAAGGCTTGGTGTGTCTTTGGGGTGCCCCCTCCCACGTATATGAAGGGGGGAGGAGAGGTGGCCGGCCCAAGGGGGGCGCGCCATGGGGGGGAGTCCTACTTGGACTCCCGGTCCAAGTAGGATTCGCCCCCCTTCCTATTCCCACTAGGAGAAGGAGGGAAGGATGAGGAGGAGAGAAGGAAAGGGCCCCCCCAACCCTAGTCCAATTCGGTTTGGGCTTGGGGGCGCGTGCCTCCACCTGGCCGCCTCCTCCTCTCTCCACTAGGGCCCATGAAGGCCCATTAACTCCCCCGAGGGGGTTCCGGTAACCCCCGATACTTCGGAAAATGTCCGAACCTTTCCAAACCATTCTGGTGTCCAAGCACAACCTTCCAATATATCTATCTTTATGTCTTGACCATTTCGAGACTCCTCGTCATGTCCGTGATCTCATCCGGGACTCCGAACAAACTTCGGTACATCAAATCACATAACTCATAATACAAATCGTCATCGAACGTTAAGCGTGCGGACCCTAAGGGTTCGAGAACTATGTAGACATGACCAAGACACATCTCCGGTCAATAACCAATAGCGGAACCTGGATGCTCATATTGGCTCCTACATATTCTACGAAGATCTTTATCAGTCAAACCGCATAACAACATACGTTGTTCCCTTTGTCATCGGTATGTTACTTGCCCGAGATTCGATCGTCGGTTTCATCATACCTAGTTCAATCTCGTTACCGGCAAGTTTCTTTACTCTTTCCGTAATGCATCATCCCGCAACTAACTCATTAGTCACATTGCTTGCAAGGCTTATAGTGATGAGCATTACCGAGAGGGCCCAAAGATACCTCTCCGATACACGGAGTGACAAATCCTAATCTCGATCTATGCCAACTCAACAAACACCATCGGAGACACCTGTAGAGCATCTTTATAATCACCCAGTTATGTTGTGACGTTTGATAGCACACAAGGTGTTCCTCCGGTATTCGGGAGTTGCATAATCTCATAGTTAGAGGAACATGTTTAAGTCATGATGAAAGCAATAGCAATAAAACTAAACGATCATTTATGCTAAGCTAACGGATGGGTCTTTTCCATCACATCATTCTCTAATGATGTGATCCTATTCATCAAATTACAACACATGTCTATTCATACATCTCCAATGTATCTATAGTTTTTGATTGTTCCATGCTATTATATTATCTGTTTTGGATGTTTAATGGGCTTTAATATGCTCTTTTATATTATTTTTGGGACTAACCTATTAATCGAAGGCCCAGTGCCAGTTTCTGTTTTTTTGTCTATTTCAGTGTTTTGCAGAAAAGGAATACCAAACGGAATCCAAACGGAATGAAACCTTCGCGAGGATCTTTCTTGGAACAAACGCAATCCAGAAGACTTGGAGTTGAAGTCTGGAACTCCGCGAGGTGGCCACGAGGCAGGAGGGCGCGCCCAGGGGGGTAGGCACGCCCCCCACCCTCGTGGGCAACACGGAGCTCCACCGACGTACTTCTTTCGCCTATATATACTCTTATACCCTAAAAACATCAGGGGGAGCCACCAAACCACTTTTCCACCACCGCAACCTTCTGTACCCGTGAGATCCCAACTTGGGGCCTTTTCCGGCGATCTGCCAGAGGGGGAATCGATCACGGAGGGCTTCTACATCAACACCATAGCCTCTCCGATGAAGCGTGAGTAGTTTAGCATAGACCTTCGGGTCCATAGTTATTAGCTAGATGGCTTCTTCTCTCTCTTTCATTCTCAATACAAAGTTCTCCTCGATGTTCTTGGAGATCTATTCGATGTAATACTTTTTGCGGTGTGTTTGCCGAGATCCGATGAATTGTGGATTTATGATCAAGATTATCTATGAATAATATCTGGTTCTTCTTTGAATTCTTATATGCATGATTTGATATCTTTGCAAGTCTCTTCGAATTATCGGTTTAGTTTGGCCTACTAGATTGATCTTTCTTGCAATCGGAGAAGTGCTTAGCTTTGGGTTCAATCTTGCGGTGTCCTTTCCCAGTGACAATAGGGGCAGCAAGGCACGTATTGTATTATTGCCATCGAGGATAAAAAGATGGGGTTTATATCATATTGCTTGAGTTTATCCCTCTACATCATGTCATCTTGCTTAATGTGTTACTCTGTTCTTATGAACTTAATACTCTAGATGCATGCTGGATAGCGGTCGATGTGTGGAGTAATAGTAGTAGATGCAGAATCATTTCGGTCTACTTGACACGCACGTGATGCCTATATTCATGATCATTGCCTAGATATTCTCATAACTATGCGCTTTTCTATCAATTGCTCTGCAGTAATTTGTTCACCCACCATAATACATGCTATCATGAGAGAAGCCACTAGTGAAACCTATGCCCCCCGGGTCTATTTACATCATATAAGTTTCCGATCTATAATTCTAGTTTCCTATTTATTTTATTTTGCAATCTTTACTTTCCAATCTATACAACAAAAATACCAAAAATATTCATATTACTATCTTTATTAGATCTCACTTTTGCGAGTGACCGTGAAGGGATTGACAACCCCTTTATCACGTTGGTTGCAAGGTTCTTGATGGTTTGTGCAGGTACTAGGTGACTTGTGTGTAATCTCCTACTGGATTGATACCTTGGTTCTCAAAAACTGAGGGAAATACTTACGCTACTTTGTTGCATCACCCTTTCCTCTTCAAGGGAAAACCAACAAATGCTCAAGAGGTAGCAAGAAGGATTTCTGGCGCCGTTGCCGGGGAGATCTACGTCAAGTCAAAACATACCAAGTACCCATCATAAACTCTTCTCCCTCGCATTACATTATTTTCCATTCGCCTCTCATTTTCCTCTCCCCCACTTCTAAAACAATTTTCAAAAACCTTTGCCTTTTCTTCGCCCTTCTTTCTGTTCGATCTTGTCTTGCCATGTGCCTTTTTTTGCTTGCATCTTCGCTTGCTAAAAGTTTATGGATCCTCATCGGCTTGCCAATCTTTTTAAGAGATCCAATTATGATGAACCAATTGTTAGTGAGTTTTGTGCACTAGATTATCTTTATGAAGTTTTGCTTGAAATTCGTGAATCTGAAAATTGTGATGATGTTATTATAAATTTTATTAATGTCAATTGTGCTAATAATATGCAAAACCCTAAGCTTGGGGATGCTAGTTTTGCTATGTCCACTACTTGTTGCAATGATCATGATTGGGGTGATTCTTCTTATGATCTTGAAAATTTATTTAAGCCCCATGATGAATATGAGATTGATAGTAATGTTTGCAATAATATTGAAAGTGGGTTTGGAAGAGTGTCAACTTTAGATCCCACACATTTGGACAATGTTAAATCTTATGAATTTTTTGATAAAAGTGGGTTTGGAGAGGTCATGACTTTAGTTAATGTTAATCCCACTATTTGGAAGAGTGTCAACTTCGCATGCATGTGGATCATGTTGAAAATATTTTATATGATAGCTATATTGTTGAATTTGATTATGATCCTACATGTAATTATTATGAGAGAGGAAAATATGGTTGTAGAAATTTTCATGTTATTAAATTTCCTCTCGTTATGCTGAGACTGTCAATGTTTTATTCCTCTCCTTTGCATATGCTAGATATTTCTTGTCCTGACAATTTGTTTTCCTATAAAATTCCTATGCATAGGAAGTATGTTAGAATTAAATGTGTTTGTCACATGTTTCATGATGCTCTCTTTGTGTTTCAATTATTATCTTTCATGTGAGCATCGTTGAAATCTTATGCCTAGCTAGGGGCGTTAAACGATAGCGCTTGTTGGAAGGCAGCCCAATTTTATTTTTGTTCTTTGCTTTTTGTTCCTGTTTATTAATAAATAAATCATCTAGCCTCTATTTAGATGTGGTTTTATGTTTTAACAAGAACACCATCAGCAGGTTGGAGCCGAAGCTCACACTCGCGCATGTCGCCGTGCTGAGGAGTGAGTTCCCCTCTTGATGCTCTACTCTGCTCTCACAGTCAACTGAATCCCTTTAGTTAGCAGTAAAACTACAGTTGCAAGAGCTTTTTTTAGTTGCATGATGCACAGTTGATAGTCAACTAAGGCAAATTTTAGTCGCTTTGTTAAAAGATGAAGGTACCAAACAAACTAAGAAAGCCAACAAAGAAACTTTTAGGAACATAGCTAGATCTGAGAGCATCTCCCGAGCAGGAACAAACAAATATCCACTTTGCAGAAACTTAGCTGAGGTACCCAACAAACTTAAAAAGAAAACAAAATTTCTATATGGAAGCCTAGCTATATCCGAGCATCTGGTCGGCTAAAAGAAACCCCCCAAAAAATCCCCTCTGTAGGAACCTAGCTAGACATAAGATCTCCTTGACAAGTAGGGTGAAGAAGCTCACCCATCCTCTTTGATAAGGAATAACAATCTGCACACTTCGTAATGGAATTTATTAGAAATCTAGACGAGGGAACAAAAAAAACCTCAGATGTGTGCATTCATGGAAAAAGTAGGAATTACACACGTAGGTTGAAGGAGGAGCTCACCTGGACCTGGTGCTTCACCGTAGCTGAGGGCACGTCGGCCCCCGATGCACTCACGACAGGGCTCACTGGATTTGAATAGGACAGGAGGTGGCGGCTACTGAACTCGCCGCCAGCTACGGCCTAGCGCCCCTCTCGACCGTGCGGGCCGCAGCAGAGGAGGCGGGGCGGAGGTGGTGCGTCGGGCCGACCAGCGGCTGCAGTTGCTCCTGCTGCTCTGGCCAGTGAGCCTCCTTCCATGGCCTATCCCGCCTCCTTGCTCCGGCTGGCGAGCCTCCCTCCACGGCCGACCCCGCCCTCATTTACCGCTGCACCAACCCCCGCTGCTTTCCCACCGCACGCGCTGGCCTTCTTGTTTCGTGGCTTCCTGCCGTGGCAGCTGACGAGGGAGAGAGATCGAGGAGGGAGGGATGGGATTGGGTGAGGGGATTTCGAGGACACGGCCTGCCCACGCTCCCGCAAATGGCAGGACGCACGACGCGGCCAACTGCTCTGCGGCTCTCCCATGACGCAGGACGCGGGCTCGCGCGACGCGAAGCCTCAGGTGTGGTTCACCCGAGAATATGCAACCCAACCAATGAAGGATCAGATGAGCGGGACGAGGAGTAGCAGCAGCCCACCCGTCATGGCGCCAGCACAAACGCGGTGAACATGCTTCGGCCCACCCCTCACAGCTGACACTGATACAACAACTCCCACGACGCGTGAGGAGGGACTCTCCAAAAGTGGTTGACCGAGAAAACTCTAACCTACACCATGAGACCTGCAGGCAGGGCAATCGATGAGCGGGGCCAGGAGCAGCACCGGCCCACCCGTCATAGGCAAAGCACAAACGCGGGTGCAGAAACTGGGTGCATATGCGCCGGCCAACCCCTCCGCAGCTTGCCCACGACGCACGCCGCGGTCACCGCGGACAAGCCAACTGACGCGCGAGGAGTGGTTACCCAAGATTTTTAAACCCAGCCAACTGAAGAACTCAGCGAGCCCACCAGTCATCGGATTCCACGCAGGATTGCTTGGTCAAAACAGGCAGTCAAAATCGAACGGTCCACACGAGCGCGTTGACCAGACCAGAGGCGGTCGAACGGGCAGAACGAGGTGAAATCGAGGGAGCCCTCAGATGGGCGGGTCGGCCAGCCTTCTTATATGTTAAAATTAGTGTTTGTGCCAAGTAGAACCTTTGGGAAGACTTGGGTGAAGTCTTTGCGATCTTGCTGTAAAAAACAGAAACTTTTGTGCTCACGAGATTAGCTGCCATTTTTTACTGGAGAGTGATTTTAGGTTGATTCTTTTTGCAGATGATTAATAGACAAATTCCTCACGTCCACCAATTTATTTCAGAATTTTTGGAGTTACAGAAGTATTCAAATGATACAGATTGCTACAGACTGTTCTGTTTTGACAGATTCTGTTTTTCGTGTGTTGTTTGCTTATTTTAATGAATCTATGGGCAATATCGGGGGGTATGAACCATAGAGAAGTTGGAATACAGTAGGTTTAACAAAAATATAAATGAATAATGAGTTCATTACAGTACCTTAAAGTGGTGGTTTGTTTTCTTATACTAACGGAGCTCATGAGATTTTCTGTTCAAGTTTTGTGTTGTGAAGTTTTCAAGTTTTGAGTAATGATTTGATGGATTTTGGAATAAAGAGTGGCAAGAGCCTAAGCTTGGGGATGCCCAAGGCACCCCAAGGTAAAATTCAAGGACAACCAAAAGCCTAAGCTTGGGGATGCCCCGGAAGGCATCCCCTCTTTCGTCTTCGTCTATCGGTAACTTTACTTGAGGCTATATTTTTATTCACCACATGATATGTGTTTTGCTTGGAGCGTCTTGTATGATTTGAGTCTTTGATTTTTAGTTTACCACAATCATCCTTGCTGTACACACCTTTTGGAGAGACATGCATGAATCACAATTTATTAGAATACTCTATGTGCTTCACTTATATCTTTTTAGAGCGCGATGGTGGTTTTATTTTATAGAAATTATTGATATCTCATGCTTCACTTATATTATTTTTAGAGTCTTTTAGAACAGCATGGTAATTTGCTTTGGCTATAAAATTAGTCCTAGTATGATGAGCATCCAAGATAGGTATAATAAAAACTATCATATAAAGTGCATTGAATACTGTGAGAAGTTTGATTCATTATGATTGTTTTGAGATATGAAGATGTTGATATTAGAGTCATGCTAATTGAGTAGTTGTGAATTTGAGAGATACTTGTGTTAAAGTTTGTGATTCCCGTAGCATGCACGTATGGTGAACCGTTATGTGATGAAGTCGGAGCATGATTTATTTATTGATTGTCTTCCTTATGAGTGGTGGTCGGGGACGAGCGATGGTCTTTTCTACCAATCTATCCCCCTAGGAGCATGTGCGTAGTACTTCGTTTTGATAACTAATAGATTTTTGCAATAAGTATGTGAGTTCTTTTATGACTAATGTTGAGTCCATGGATTATACGCATTCTCACCCTTCCACCATTGCTAGCCTCTCTAATACCGCGCACCTTTCGCCGGTATCATACACCCACCATATCCCTTCCTCAAAACAGCCACCACACCTACCTATTATGGCATTTCCATAGCCATTCCGAGATATATTGCCATGCAACTTTCCACCGTTCCGTTTATTATGACACGCTCCATCTTTGTCATATTGCTTTGGATGATCATGTAGTTGTCATCGTATTTGTGGCAAAGCCACCGTTCATAATTTTTCATACATGTCACTCTTGAATCATTGCACATCCCGGTACACCGCCGGAGGCATTCACATAGAGTCATATTTTGTTCTAAGTATTGAGTTGTAATTCTTGAGTTGTAAGTAAATAAAAGTGTGATGATCATCATTATTAGAGCATTGTCCCAGTGAGGAAAGGATGATGGAGACTGTGATTCCCCCACAAGTCGGGATGAGACCCCGGACGAAAAAAGAGGCCATAAAAAAGAGAGAAAGGCCCAAATAAAAAAATAATAAAAAAATGAGAGAAAAAGAGAGAAGGGGCAATGCTACTATCCTTTTACCACACTTGTGCTTCAAAGTAGCACTATGATCTTCATGATAGAGAGTCTCCTATGTTGTCACTTTCATATACTAGTGGGAAATTTTTCATTATAGAACTTGGCTTGTATATTCCAATGATGGGCTTCCTCAAATTGCCCTAGGTTTTGTGAGCAAGCAAGTTGGATGCACACCCACTTAGTTTCTTTTGTTGAGCTTTCATACACTTATAGCTCTAGTGCATCCATTGCATGGCAATCCCTACTCACTCACATTGATTTCTATTGATGGGCATCTCCATAGCCCGTTGATACGCCTAGCTGATGTGAGACTGTCTTCTCCTTTTTGTCTTCTCCACAACCACCATTCTATTCCACCTATAGTGGTATGTCCATGGCTCACGCTCATGTATTGCGTGAAGATTGAAAAAGTTTAAGAACATCAAAAGTATGGAACAATTGCTTGGCTTGTCATCGGGGTTGTGCATGATTAAATACTTTGCGTGATGAAGATAGAGCATAGCCAGACTATATGATTTTGTAGGGATAACTTTCTTTGGCCATGTTATTTTGAGAAGACATAATTACTTAGTTACTATGCTTGAAGTATTATTGTTTTTATGTCAATATTAAACTTTTATTTTGAATTTATGGATATGAACATTCATGCCACAATAAAGAGAATTACATTGAAAATTATGTTAGGTAGTATTCCACATCAAAAAATTTGTTTTTATCATTTACCTACTCGAGGACGAACAAGAATTAAGCTTGGGGATGCTTGATACTCCAACGTATCTATAATTTTTTATTGTTCCACGCTATTATATTATCTGTTTTGGATGTTTAATGGGCTTTAATATGCTCTTTCACATTATTTTTGGGACTAACCTATTAACCGAAGGCCCAGTGCCAGTTTCTGTTTTTTGCCTATTTCAGTGTTTTGCAGAAAAGGAATACCAAACGGAATCCAAACGGAATGAAACCTTCACGAAGATCTTTCTTGGAACAAACGCAATCCAGAAGACTTGGAGTTGAAGTCTGGAACTCTGCGAGGCGGCCACGAGGCAGGAGGGCGCGCCCAGGGGGGTAGGCGCGCCCCCACCCTCGTGGGCCCCACGGAGCTCCACCGACGTACTTCTTTCGCCTATATATACTCTTATACCCTGAAAACATCAGGGGGAGCCATGAAACCACTTTTCCACCGCTGCAACCTTCTGTACTCGTGAGATCCCATCTTGGGGCCTTTTTCGGCGATCTGCCAGAGGGGGAATCGATCACGGAGGGTTTCTACATCAACACCATAGCCTCTCCGATGAAGCGTGAGTAGTTTACCACAGACCTTCGGGTCCATAGTTATTAGCTAGATGGCTTCTTCTCTCTCTTTGATTCACAATACAAAGTTCTCCTTGATGTTCTTGGAGATCTATTCGATGTAATACTTTTTGCGGTGTGTTTGCCGAGATCCGATGAATTGTGGATTTATGATCAAGATTATCTATGAATAATATTTGGTTCTTCTCTGAATTCTTATATGCATGTTTTGATATCTTTGCAAGTCTCTTCGAATTATCGGTTTAGTTTGCCCTACTAGATTGATCTTTCTTGCAATGGGAGAAGTGCTTAGCTTTGGCTTCAATCTTGCGGTGCCCTTTCCCAGTGACAGTAGGGGCAGCAAGGCACGTATTGTATTGTTGCCATCAAGGATAAAAAGATGGGGTTTATATCATATTGCTTGAGTTTATCCCTCTACATCATGTCATCTTGCTTAATGTGTTACTCTGTTCTTATGAACTTAATACTCTAGATGCATGCTGGATAGCGGTCGATGTGTGGAGTAATAGTAGTAGACGCAGAATCGTTTCGGTCTACTTGACACGCACGTGATGCCTATATTCATGATCATTGCCTAGATATTCTCATAACTATGCGCTTTTCTATCAATTGCTCAACAGTAAGTTGTTCACCCACCGTAATACATGCTATCATGAGAGAAGCCACTAGTGAAACCTATGGCCCCCGGGTCTATTTTACATCATATAAGTTTCCGATCTATAATTTTAGTTTCCTATTTATTTTATTTTGCAATCTTTACTTTCCAATCTATACAACAAAAATACCAAAAATATTTATCTTACTATCTTTATTAGATCTCACTTTTGCGAGTGACCGTGAAGGGATTGACAACCCCTTTATCGCGTTGGTTGCAAGGTTCTTGATTGTTTGTGCAGGTACTAGGTGACTTGCATGTAATCTCCTACTGGATTGATACCTTGGTTCTCAAAAACTGAGGGAAATACTTACGCTACTTTGCTGCATCACCCTTTCCTCTTCAAGGGAAAACCAACGCATGGTCAAGAGGTAGCATCTATGGTTAGGAAACTTAACCATATTTGATTAACGAGCTAGTCAAGTAGAGGCATACTAGGGACACCCTGTTTGTCTATGTATTCATACATGTACTAAGTTTCCGGTTAATACAATTCTAGCATGAATAATAAACATTTATCATGATATAAGGAAATACAAAAAACAACTTTATTATTGCCTCTAGGGCATATTTCCTTCAAATTCTGTGTCGGCAATGGGTTGACAACAAGATTTTGGGAAGATACGTGGCTAGGGGACGAGCCTCTAGCACTGCAATACCCCACCTTATATAATATTGTTCGACGTAAAGAAGATTACGTGGCCAATATCTTACAAGAGGTACCCTTAAATATACAGTTTAGGAGATCTCTAGTCGGGGGACGTTGGAATTCCTGGCTACACTTGGTTAGACGGTTAATGGATGTTCAATTATCTGACCAACCTGATTCTTTTATCTAGAAATTAACAAGTAACAGTGTGTTCACGGTTAAATCGTTTTATATGGATCTCATTAACTCTGGCACCATCCCAAGATCCCTATATATCTGGAAGGTGAAGGTCCCCTTGTGTATTAAAATCTTGATGTGGTTTGTACACAAGCAAGTGATTCTTACCAAGGACAACTTGATAAAGCGAAGGTGGGTGGGTAGTCCACGATGTTGTTTTTGTGTGCATGATGAGACAATACAACACTTATTTATAGAATGCCCCCTCGCGAGATTACTCTGGCGATTGATTCATATAGCCTTTAACATTAATCCACCAACTAGCATTGAAGGTTTATTTGGGACCTGGCTAGCTGGTATAGATTTGCTTACTGCGTCTCGTATTCGGATTGGAATATGTGCGCTTCTTTGGGCTACATGGAACTGCAGAAATGATATGATCTTTAACAGACAATACTCCTTAACATTCTTGCAGGTCATAGTAAGAGCTACTGCTTGGATCCGTACGTGGTCCTTACTCACTCCTATGGAGTCCAGGGAGCCTTTGGTTACTGGGTGCATCCAATGGGAGATGGTAGCACGGGATATATTCAACCGATTTGGATGGCGGTCTCTTAATAGAATAGGTGTTTAGTGTTCTATTCTTTTACACATGCCGGTTGTGGCTTTGAGAACTCTTTTTTATTTTCGCTCCTCTTGCGAGCTGTAATGGAGATAAGACTTTTTTGTTTTAAACTTCGTTTTTAATAAAGATGGCCGCATGCATTCTTCGGATGCAGAGGCCGGGGGTAAGCCTCCTTTTCCAAAAAAAGAAGCACGAAGTTGGTTAATGTTTAACAAGGTTGGAATGATATGTTGTGTGGTGTGGTAATTAGCAGTAAGTTTGTCATTTCTAATGTTCTAAGGATGGCCAAACCATGTAGCTTTGGCAAAAGCACAATTTATAAACAAATGAAGTTCATCCTCCTGATGGTTGCACCTGCAACATTCAGACGTGATGTGAACCGATAAATGTCCAACTCTACAACAGGTAGGGCTTTCCCAAGGAGTCTCCAAGCAAAAGTTCGTACTCTTGGCGACAAGAGCTTTCTGATTCGATACCTGCTTGAGAACATGTCTCACTGGCGTGGGTAATTATATGGGTTGATTGTTTTGCTAACTTTGAATATCCTATGAGCAGAGGTTGTAAGTACTTTTTTAGCTACACTTACCATTTGGGGTGAGATCCCAATACAAAATATCAGGGCCGCGAGAGTAGATATTCTGGATTTGAATAATATTGAAAGCAGTGGGCTCCTGAAAGAGAGAGGTAATGAGAGGGATGTCCCAAGTCAAACTTTATTTTTACTTTTAACATCTTAAGGTTATATAACTGCAAGGTGCATCGGTTTTCGTGCAAGTTAAACTTATGTATACCTGACTAACATTAGAGAATAAAATAACAACATCTACGATACAAAGGAAATAAAATATGAAAATGCTTTTGGTGATGGATCTAATAATGATACAGTTTTGGTATTATAGATATTGATATTGTTTTAGAAAACTTGATTATTTGTTTTTTGAAAAATTAATACACCTTATACTTTGGAAACGAACTTAGTATAATTTAAGCCGGGTAAGGAAATCTATGTTCTAAAATACTTTAAAAAATAGTCTTTCTAGAACATTCTTTTCCTCATATCACAACATGTATAGTTTCTCCACGAAGATTCACATGTATGTATAAGACATTATACATGTATAATTTTTTTTTACCTTTTTGGTTTAATTTGATGTTCATTCCAAAGCATGAGGGCATGGACTCTTTTTTCCAGAAAAAAACTGAATTATTATAAAAACTCACCGGAAGTATAAAGCCCAAAAGCATCATAAACGTAATAAAGATTATATTAAGTTTTTGGACAACTGAACGACCACTACCATCGTCAAAACTAGCCGTCAAAGCACTGTTGTGGCCGCTCTCTTAGTTGAGCCAACCTCACTTGTCACCTTGTCGACTAGATCTAGAGGCGCGCTCTGCCGCGCCCGTCCATCTTTAAAACGGTAACGATGATATTGTCTAAAAAATTTGGAGTTATAGTATGTAATAAATATGAAACACTCGAAAGTGAGGATACATGAATGATTCATTGTGAGAAAACAGGGGATGGTTTATACCTAAAGGTAGGGTAATAAAGAATGACTATTGCCGCTGGTTTCCTTTAAATTGTGCTTGAAAATTTATGTTATTTTTATGTCAAGCCTCGTAGTTGTAAAGGCAATATACAAAATTGTCCTCCTTAAGCATTTTAACAGTCGTGGAATCTTTGAATTGTTGCACACTTAGCTTCACCACGTAAGCCAAACATAAATGTGCAAATGATGTATATTTTTATTTTTTATACTTCTTAAAAGTTATAAAATAAATAAAAAATCACATATAAATTAAATTAAAGCAGTGGAGCTAAGTTCTTGGAGATTGGTTAAAAATGAGATAAAGAACTTACTGCATCTTCTTTCTCAAAATTTGAAATAGAAGTGCCCATTAACAAGTGAAGAATGGGTAAGTTCTAAAAAATGATCTTCTATGGTGCTATATATGATACCATGCTACGAATAATATATATACCTAAATTACAAATTTTCTCTATCAATTCAAGGTCAGCAATAATGATATCTGTATATGGTTCGAGGAGTCCAAATAATCTAAATTTTCATGAAATAACTAAATATGGCCAATGAAGGGGGGTGTGTTCTGATCACTCGATTTCAACCAACTACCAATTGCACATGAGGTATAGCTCCAAATCATGGATAAGACACAAGGTCTAACCAGTAGTACTCAATTGTCACTAATCCACCTGTTATCAATTGTGAAAACTCTAGGTACCCCCAATTTTTATATTACTCGAGCACAACTGAGGTCAAAATATACGCAAGATCCTCAAATTCTTTCCTGAAAAATAAATAAACGTGAAGCAGGTGCACACAGACAATGGGCATATGATCGTGCTCACATAGATCATCAGCAGAGCAACAATTTTAGTCTCTATCTACTCCTTGTATCATGTTGCCAAAACTGTGGCCGCAATTCTGTTGGTCAGATTGAGCATGTCGTCATTGGGGACGCGCATCGAGCGCCCTATCCCGGTCTAGGCGAGGTCATCGTGGAGGCGAAGGAGGCGACACGCCCCTCCCTGTCGTGTAAATCTTGAACGGTCTGTCGCCAGAGAAGCGAAGCCTCGGCGGGCCGCTAAGCAAAGAAGTGATAATGGGCCGTCCAAACCGTATGAGTGGGCGCCCCTCACAGTGGAAAAGGCCCGCTCAACCATAGGCCACCTAAACCGGTTTCCGGAGCAGCGGCCCGAGCGGGGTTCGTTCATGCCCGAAAATGCTTCAGCGACGATGTGGGACGACTGTGAAAGATATGAGACGTTCAACTGCTTGATCGGACGGTAAAGAGCCCCAAATCGCTGTGAGGCATCGTAGGTGGCTCAGTTTTACTGTTTCTCAATGGGTCAGCCTTCATTTCAAATATCCACTTATCAACCCACTATTGCTTATGTCAATGAGACGTACCAAACTTATTTAGTTTAGCGAATGATTCAAATTTAAGAGCCTTTTTGGTTCATAGGAATTTCAAAATGCAGAAATAGAAAAAAATACGATTGAAGCGGTATGTCCACCCAAATCTTACAGGATACCAGAGAGTGGTTTATGCCACAAGGAAAACAAAGTAACTATAGAAAATGTTTGTGGTGGATGATAGGTTTTCCATGAAATGTCTTTTAAGAAAATTCCTATAAAATTTAGTCATCCGAATCAAACAACCAGTGTCGAAAAAAAATCTTAAGAATTCTAATCCTCCAAAAATCTCAGAGAGTACAAAATTCCTTTGAATCAAAGGAGCCGAGAACAGAAAGGTCAGACCTATCAAACAAAAAAGGCAGTTTGTGTCATTTTATCCAGCCATGGAGGAAAAATGTGTCATTTAATCAAACAAAAAGAAAAGTGTGCTATTTTGTCAAGGTACAAGGAAAGATGTGCTATTTCATCAAATTGCTCAAAAATTCAAAAGCTTGGATCGTCTTGTTCTTGGCAAATTTGACAAATTTGACCTATAGACGAAATCAAATCACAGAATGAACTGTCGGTGAAACTATTTCACGCGGCTGACCCATGGCGCCTAGCTCTCAGGCGCTGCACTAGTGCAACGCCTAGACAACACTAGTGCAACGCCTAGGAGCTAGACGCTACACTGTATAGTGTGGCGCCTAACTCTCAGGCGCTGCACACTGACTTAGTAATTTTCGGATCACACGGGTGCGACGCTGGCCGTATAGCGCCTATCTGTGAGGCGTTGTACAGTGTAGTGTGGCGCCTTCGTGTCGGGCGTCACACAAAAAGGTCAGCCGCGTGAAGTAGTTTCGCGGACAGTTTATTCTGTGATTTGATTTCGTCTATAGATCAAATTTGTCAAATTTGCCGTTCTTCGTCTTTCACCTCCCGACGCCTTATCCTCCAGCTCGCGGCTTAAACCCCTCTTTCTCCATCGGTTCCCACCCCACCCCGCCCAAATGCTCCTCCAATTCTCCCCCCATCCCTCCCCTCTCATCCTCTCCCTCCCTGTCGCCACTTCCAGAGCCGGCCACCCTCACCCCCGCCTCCCTCCCGTCCGCGCCTCGCCTTCCTCAGAGCCGGAGCTCCTCGCCAAGTCCGCGCTCCGCCGCATCTCCGACAAGCTCCGCAGCCTCGGATACCTCGAGGCCTCCCCGGAGACCCCCGTTCCGGCCCCGGCCCCGAGCGCCGACGCCCCGTCCCCCGGGGAGATTTTCGTGCCCACCCCGGCCCAGCTCCCTCGCCACCGCGTCGGCTCCACGCTAGACCCTAGCTGGGCCACTGGCGACGGCGAGGCGGACGCGGCACGGCGCAGGCAGAGGCGGGGGAGGGATGCGGCAGCGCCACCGACGCCACCGTCCGCGGCGGAGCTTACGCTGCCGCGGGACGAGCTGCGGCGGCTGCAGGGGGTCGGCATCCGGCTGCGTAAGAGGCTCAAGGTGGGGAAGCCCGGCGTCACAGAGGGGATCGTGAACGGGATACACGAGCGATGGCGCAACGCGGAGCTCGTGAAGATCAGGTGCGATGACATCTCCGCCATGAACATGAGGCGCACCCACGAGGTCCTCGAGGTGAGCACCGCACTGTGGAACCTTGCTATGTGTTGTTTCCGATTAATGCTTGCTCGCTGCTGCTTGTGCACAGGTGTATCGGTATATGTGAGCATGCATTGGCTTTGGATGTTGGATGCCACTTAATGCTAGTATTTGCCTTTGGACACTGATAGAATAGGTTGATAAGATGCTGTGTATATACAGTATAGATGATTTCACACACTTGATGTGAAATCTGAAATGTGCAGAATGACAGGACAAAATGCTGCTCCCATAACTTTGTAGTCATATGGCCAGGTTGTGAATTTGTATATCTTCATATCTTGCGTGCTTGAAATAAATTAATCCACGAGTGGATTAGCATGCACATAGTTATCGCTTCACTATATATTTGAATTTGAATTCTAATTCCATTTAACAAAAAAAGTTTGTAACAAGAGAAATACTGGTACATAGTTGGACCCAACTATTTTCATCTCAATGTTATCCGACTTGCAATTTTTCATGCTCTGTGTGTTTTGCTTGATAGAGGAAAACTGGAGGCTTGGTTATTTGGAGATCTGGAAGCACCATCATACTGTATAGAGGAACCAACTATAAATATCCTTACTTCCATGACCAGCAAAAGATGGATGATTGTCTCAAGGATGAATCATCAGAGCAGAGCAGTTCTGATGATGATGATGAAGATCTTGGTTTTTTATCTGTGGAACAATGTAGTAGTGAAGTGGATGGTAAGAATCATACAGAAGATAGTATTCATTATGAAGATGAGGCTGTCGTAAATGTTGCCATAGTATATGGAGAACAGAGGAGTATAGGAGAGGAACATGAGAATCATGACATGTTATCTGTGGGGCAGAGCGTGGCCAGAAAGGAAGATGCAAATTATCCCATGATATCCTCTAAAGCGCCTGTTGTTGATACACAGGAGGGTAGATCAGCAGTGAAAATTAACAGTGGAGCTGCAACCAAACAGCATGCAAGATTTCATATAGGCACTAATGTAAATCCTCCTAGTGTGGTCAGACCTTTAGCTAGGTCTACCTTAGTTACCGGTGTTGGTTCTCCAAATAAGTTCCGATTACAGTTGCCTGGGGAGGTCAAGCTTGCGAAGGACGATGACAAATTATTAGATGGGCTGGGTCCACGGTTTTCTGAATGGTGGGGGTATGATCCCCTTCCAGTGGATGCTGATTTGTTGCCAGCTATCGTTCCTGGATTCCGTAGGCCTTTCCGTCTTCTTCCTTCAGGTGTACCACCCAAGCTAACAGATAGAGAAATGACTATCCTTAGGAGGCTAGCTCGTCCTTTGCCCTACCACTATGCACTTGGTAATGTTCGGGAATTTTCTATTTCTAACATCTTGGATTAAGTTGATGAGAACCACCCGTAATTAACTTTTCTAGTTTCCACTGTCTAGGAAGAAGCAGTAACCTTCAAGGATTGGCTGCATCCATGATCAAGTTATGGGAAAGGTGTGAGGTGGCGAAGATTGCAATGAAGAGAGGTCCATACTGCATTGATAGTGAGCTCGTCTCCGAGGAATTAAAGGTAGGTAGGTGTTATCAATTTATTATATGCAATTGTACATTGCATTTTATATTCTCTAGTACGTCTTTTTGTGGTAAAACCGTAGTTGGTGACGTTGTAGACCTTGTGAAATGTCTTTGGCTCAACAATTTTGGAGATATAATATGTTTGTCCGTGTTCCATCAAATTGAAGTTGTACGCATCCTTGATATCATCCATGCCAACCAATGCGGTGTCATGAAAGGTCAAACCGTCAAAGATTGTCTAGCTTGGACCTTTGAATAAAGATTAAGTTGATTAAATCAATCTGCTGCTGGGTCACCTCCTTTGTTTTTTTGGATGTCACTCGCGAAAAGAAATTTAGGACTTCTCTCTTATTATGGACCATATCTTGATCTTCCCCTGGTTCTTACTTGCCCTTACATGTAAGACAATGATGGACCATATCGAGTATTGTGTTGCTGCTGCTCTAGCTTTATATCCCTTGATGTTAAAATTCAACTGGTTGAATTTGTTCTTAGTTCTCTGCCTACCTACTATATGGATATGCTCTAGTTACCTGAAGGTGTAAAAGAAAATATTAACCTTTACTGACTCACTTCCTATGGGGCAGACACATAGGAAATCCCTTGCTGCCTGGAACATGGTGTGTGCAAGCTTAAAGGCAATGGGGGCAGGGCGTCACAAATCTCATTGTTCACAAGGCCCTCATGCTCAAAATTGCTTCACAATTTTTACAATAATATTCACTGGGTTAGTACTTAACATGGTTTGGCAGTACTGTAACAACAATAGTGTCCTTCCTCGCGCCCATGCGGGATTGTTCTGGTGGCGGGATGTTTTCAGTCTGTGTGGCAAGTTCGAACGAATCATCAACTGCCAGATTGTGATAGATGACAGTATATCCTTCTAGCATGATCCCTTGGGCTGTGCCAATCCCCAGAGATCACTTTGCCAGGCTACACTCCTTTTTTTTTTCCTGCTATGCTCATTTGTTAAACATTGTCTTCTTAACTTCCAGAGGCCAAGCAAGCTGTGAATATCCTTGACCCCCACCCCCACCCCTTGATATAGCAGTAGAGTGGTGCGACCTTTCGATGAGATAGATACCTTCAATTTGTGGAGGTGAGCCTCACGATCAAGGCCCGGGTGAGAGGACCCATGAACCAAGCAATCGCTGAACCAGCCTTGCCAAAAGCCAAGCTGACCTTTTTTTTCTCTTGCGGGTAAAAGCCAAGCTGACCTGACCAATCTCCTAGGGATTGGTCCTATATGGTGCACGGTTGAGCAAGGAGGCAGCGGAATTAGGTCAATCTGATGTTCAATTCCCCTGATCGCGGGAGCCTGGCGGTACACATGTAGCACATCATCATACTCCTGCAAAAGGCTAGCCACAGCATGAGGCAAAGAAAGTATGCACATGTTCAAATGGAATTATTTGCCTCTAACTTTGTACAATTGGAATTTTTAGCAAGCAAAACCGAACATTTCAGCCACAGCATGAGGCAAAGAAAATATGCCCATGTTCAAATGGAATTATTTGCCTCCATTGTACTATTGGATTTTTGAGCAAGCAAAACCGAACATTTCAGCCTAATTTTACATTCCTTAGAACTAGAATATTTTTTTTATGTGATGCAAGCTACCTTAGACACAATGTGACTTACTTTTGGAAGGTTCATTACTCTCTCTGTTGGCTCTCCGTATTTATTCTTCAAATTATATTCCTGGCGCTTTAGAGATTTACAAGTCCCAGTATCTTTAAATGATTTTGCCGCTGCAAATGACTACCAAGCCCAAGGCCTTTGTTTGGCTCTTCCTTCATGACCGGCTCAGACCTGAGATATGCTAGTCTGAAGAAACTACACTGGCATTATGAGCTTCTCATGCGTGATCCGCTGGCTTGGCGCTCTGGAAACTTGCGATCACCTGTTCTTCAATTGTCCTTTCAGCAAGGCCTGCTGGCATTTTCTGAACATCCATTGGCCTCCTGCGATGATACAGAGCAGATGATCCTAGCTGTCCACATCACTTTTTCCCAGCCTTTTTTCTTCAAAGTCACAATTACGGTGACCTGGTACATCCGGAAGCAAAGGAACATTAATTGTTTTGACCAGATCCATCTTAGATTCGCTGTTTGGAAACAACCTCATGAAGGCATCCAGTTGCAAGTATAGGCTCAAAGAGGAGGCTAGGTCTCCCCTGCTAACCTGGATCGACTCGCGGTTTTAGTCTCCATGTACATGCATGTTTCCGTATAGCCTAACCATAGTGGTGCTTTGTACATACTGTACACAAGTTGTAAAACTCCTTCTAATAAACTTGCTGTCAGGGCCTTCCCTGCAGTCTTTGTTTTTTTAAGTTAAACAACTGCAGCCTAGGACTCATATGTGCTGAAGCATAACTGTTTCTCCACTCTGTGGAAACTTAGCTAGTTTATGTTTATGGCACATTATTTTTTCTTCCAGGTGATGCAGTTGATTATCATCGTAATCAACTTAAGAGATTAGCAGACAAGTTACCACGAGGTTGTGGTATCAAGTCCCAGAAAATCCACAAATAAACCCACCTAATTAGTTATTAGTTGTGCTTGAATGGCAAACATTAGCCACCAGTTGTCTGCTCGTCACTTTGATATATGTGAGATCAGACATAGGTAAACATACTTTATCTCCGAGTTTCTGGTGCTCGTTGTGGACATCAAACTGTTGAAGAACGGGGTGCTCGTTGCTGTTTTTTCCACCCGTTGAAACTGGCTGTTAGAACTAAATGTTGCATGCATGCTGTACAACACAAACACTATTGAGCATGCTTTCCTGGTTTGACCTAGGAACATAAAAAAGGCAGAATGAGTTTAATCCAAAGATCTGAAAAAACAATGTAATCCATGGTCTAAGAGTTTGATGGTTTGACCTAGCAACATGTTCTATTGATAGGTAGAGAGTACATCTGTACATGAGTGCTTGTTCCCAAACTAGAGGCTCTCGTAATTACAACTCAGCTACTACTCATGAACTATAGCACACATGACCTTGTATACTTAAAAAAGCAAAAAACAACAACAACAACAACAACAACATCATCATCTAACTCCAACACTATGTTATCGGAGTCAGAAAGTAGAATTAAACCTGTGAAGACCTTCTAGCTTTACTTTTCTCTACAATACTCTTGAATTAACATCACAAGACACTACTCACTATAATCTTCATCTCAGACCAGAAAGGTAAATTACACCTGTTACATTCTTAATCTTCCAGGGCTTGACTGGTGGGACGCTTTTATCAAGGGACAACGAGTCAATTGTACTATACAGGGGAAAAGATTTCCTTCCCCCAGCTGTCTCTCTTGCAATTGAAAAACGCAGAAAGCACGACAATTCCGTGATCAACAAGCCCAAGCCTGAAATTGAAGAAAGCATACCTACTCAAGATGCTTCTGAACTGAAGATGGCAAATGATGCCTCGGTACACGGGCATGAATGTCATGAAGAAAAACATGAAGGCGAAACTTCTGTTACAGAATATATAACTGAATCTCTAAATACAGTTGCCGAGAACATGGAAACCAGATTATATCAGGTATTTTTATTTAAATTTACCTCTTGCTGTCTCTTTGTAATTTTGATGTCCTATTATTTTTAAGATCCCACCACATAATACATATAAACATATTTCCAGGCTATAGCAGAGAAAAAGAAGGCTGAAAAACTTCTTGAGGAGCTAGAAAAGGCATCTTGGCCTTCAAAAGCTGAAACAAGAGAGGCCATCTCAGAAGAGGAGAGGTACATGTTGAGGAAAGTTGGTTCGCAGATGAAGCCATTTCTGCTGCTAGGTGATTATTCTTCTCAACCTTCCAGTACACCGCGCACATATGTTCTGAGCAATACCTAACTAGGTTATTGAATTATTTTGTATGAAATTTGGTTGAAAAGATATGTGTAATATTTTCCTACAAGTGTCATAGGGTTGCAGTTCTCATGTTAAAAGGGTGAATCCTGTGTGATTTTACGTTGCTTGAAGTGCTCAAATTTGAAGTTGTTCTTTCATCTGATGCAATCCATCTGGAGAAGCTTCTCGTTCTCTACCATCTTATACCTCCATTGTTTTTGTAAGTATACCATCATAATGATCCATGTCGCACCCACAGTAAAAGAAATCAACAATATTCCTTACTCAACTTGCACAACCTGTGGTAATGATAATAAATAGTGTGCAGTACTTGTCTGTCAACACATAATATGAAATCCTAGTCCCTAGTAGAATGTGAATGACTAGACAGCATGCTGTTTGCTGGGATCATTTTAAGAAGGTGTGAACTAGGTAGCTAGGGTGCGGTTCCTATAAAAAATCCGCTTCCATTTCTATCTTACATTTTTATTATCTCTTCTAATATAATTTTTTCTATTGATTTGCAGGAAGGAGAGGAGTTTTTGATGGAACAATTGAAAATATGCACCTTCATTGGAAGTATCGAGAACTTGTCAAGATTATATGTAAAGAACACAGCATGGAAGATGTTACATATGCTGCTCGAACCCTAGAAGCTGAGAGTGGTGGTATTTTGGTGGCAGTGGAGAGAGTGAGCAAAGGACATGCAATTATAATGTATCGAGGGAAGAACTACCAGAGGCCGTCAGCTCT
Source organism: Aegilops tauschii subsp. strangulata (assembly GCF_002575655.3). Lineage (NCBI taxonomy): Eukaryota > Viridiplantae > Streptophyta > Magnoliopsida > Poales > Poaceae > Aegilops > Aegilops tauschii. The sequence continues at coordinate 424,139,935 of NC_053036.3, read as the reverse complement.
CAGGCCAAAATCTTTGTTGAATAAAAAGGATGCTCTGAAGCGTTCTGTAGAGCTTCAGCGCCACAAGGTGAAACTTAACTGCATTTGTTTGTGACGGACTTTTCGTGAGGTTATTTTTTAGATCCTGATATAAGTATCCCTTGTTTATTTAGTCCTTGAAGCTTCACGTACTTAATCTATCAAAGAACATCGACTACTTGAGGGGTCAGATGGTGAGATTTTGTTCAACGGTCAACTGTTATATTTTTTGTTGAATGATGTGAGCTTCTTTGCTAACTAGGACACAATATTTTTAGCAAACGGAGGGTCATCCAGTGGCTTTGTCTAATCAGATGAACTCAGGCCATGAAAACAAAGGCATGCATGATCTCTGTGACAACTCTGGAACATCAGGGGAGACAAGCAAAGTAAACATTTTTAACTTGCATGTAGTTCTACTGCAGCCTAGTGGTATATTCCATCATGTGCCTGAATATGTATTTATGTAAATATGCATGGTCAAGGAAGTGCCTGAAGTTGCTCCTGAGTGTTTTGAGCCAGAGGGTGAAGAGTGCAGTTCAGGTGGAACAAATAGAATCTTGAATACAACCAGAACTGGAGTTCCTTTAGATGATACACAGGTCTATAGTCACTCTTCCTTATGAAAAACTCTACTTTGTAGTTTGATGATTTTTCAACTGATGAGGATACTGCACAACGTATTTGCAGAAGAAGTTATGTTTGAACGAGCTTAAAGATGATTCCTCTGAGGCTTTGAGGCCATGCCTGATTGAGAGTTCAAGTACAGCTTCATCAGATAATCAGATCGAATATGTGAGTTTGTTAGTTGTCTACCCATTCGATGTCTTTCTTTTGTTCCGCGTTGATTCTGATGAATTGCTTTTGCAGCAAAATCGGCTGAGCTTTCCTGTAGAATGCCATTCAGACAGTGGTAGCGAAGAGGATTCCAAAGTCTTCAAAACCCTTAGCCCTTCCCAGGCACTGGATGAGCCGATATTGGTCCAGACATATACTCCTCACTTGCCTTCCAAAGCTGCACCTCTATCGAATCGGGAGAGACTTGTGCTAAGGAAGCAAGCTCTGCAAGTGAAGAAACGGCCAGTACTTGCCATTGGTATCTTCTTAGTCTTATTTCATATATTGTCACCGAACCTCAAATTAATATGCTGAGCATAGCATCTGGTTCCTGTCGCAGGGAGGAATAATGTCATCACCGGAGTTGCAAAAACAATACGGACACACTTCAAAAAGCATCCTCTTGCTGTTGTGAATATTAAGAACAGAGCAGATGGAACACCAGTCCAACAGCTGATATCAGAACTAGAGGTTTGTAATCTGCAACAGAGTATTGCTAGATCCGAGGCACTCTAAATTAAACTGAGCTTCTTCGCTGTTCAATGGAAAAACAGGAGGCGACAGGATCGGTTCTCGTGTCACGAGAACCAAACAAAGTGATTTTGTACAGAGGCTGGGGAGCGGACGTGACCGAGACAAGTTCCAGGGAAGACAGCACAATTGAGGGGGAAAAGGAGGTGATATCACCACAGCTCCTTGAAGCCATCAGATTAGAATGTGGACTGCACCCAGGTGAATCACAATAGCTGGATCCTGGACAAACTCCTAGTGTTTTTTGAAGATGACCCTCCTATGTTGTGGTACAAACGAACATTGAGTGTATTCTCATCCGCCTACTTGTAAATCTTGTACGTCTGTGAAGCCTTTTAACGAACTTTGCCACAACCAAAATCAGATCTCGTGGAAACTCTCAGCAGTTAGAATCCGACAGAAAATTGAAACTGCTTGTGCCATCTGCTGGAATCGAGCAAAAGTGCGATTTTTTTTAGGATCGAGCAAAAAATGCGATTGGCTGAGCAAACCCTTTCCCCCCATCATTTGTGCTGTTGAAAAAGACTTTCGCTGATGGCACAGTACACAGGTACAAGATGCTGCGACAAATGGCAATGATCTGTTTGCTGATTTGTCGTCACTACCGACACCAAACCCTGTTGTTCCTGTTGACAGACAAATTGCCCGGCCCGGGATGCCTGACCTCTTCTTGTCCTCCGCAGGTTGTGAATTCGACTAGAAGCGACTTCTGACATTGAATACCAATAGATGCTGTCTCTGATTGTACTATACTTTATCGATGCCTGACAAATTATGCAGAGACTGGTTGTATGCTCATCGTGTTTGTATTACATGTTATGAGTTACGTAAAGAATACTCTCCCCATACAACTGTATTCATCGACGATGGTTGTTGCTCTGATGCACTAGTCTTATGGGGCTCTTAGCACACAACTTTGTCGGGGGCACACAAAATGCTATGCTAACGCAAAATAAAAAATTCTACTGGAAGCCAAAAACATATTGTTGGGAAAGATCAGGGAATAAGTTGATATCGGAATAAGCTCTTAGTTCTGATAGTTTGATCCCTCTTATTACTATGATAGTTTGAGTACCCTTGCTTTCCGTAAATAAATGTAAGATGTTTTGACAGTTTAAATTTATAAACTGCCAGATATCTAGCAAATGTTAGATTTTTAGGCATGAAAAATCAAATGTTTTTCATGGCAAATTATATTTATCGAAGGTGAAAAGTTTAGTTGACGAGCATGACAAGTTCGCCTCAGTTCGTATTTTTGCCAGAAAATTGATGTGCTCGCTAACTAAATATCATCCACGCATCAACATAAATTGCCATAAAAAAGTTTGATTTGCCATGCAAAAAATCTGACGTTGGATTTTCATCTCAGTAAATTTTAGCATAGGGAGTATTATATTCCTGGCCTAGCAGTATCTCGATGAGGACAACATCCTTTTATCCGCAATAGCAAGAAGGGATAGACGACGTGGATATGCTCATGCGCTACCGTGAGCTTTTTTTTTGCATGATAATATGTGTCTCATTCATATCAAAACGATCAAAGTACAAGTCACGTGAGGACCGACATGACAAAACTGAAAAGATAGCAAAACATCTCTGAGCTTGACACCAACGCCCGTCATCTGTCTCCGGTATCACCACAACATCCATCGAAGAAAAAAAGTCGACGGATCACCTCCTCGTCCGAGCTCGACGCTGCTCCGTCGCGACCGTGAGCTTGTACCGTCGTGCATCTGCACAGCCGTATCTTTTTTTGACGCGAATCACGGCAGTACTGGCTCCTTTTCCCAACAGAAAAACAGTACCGGGACCGGAAAAACAAGAAAGTAGAGCACGGCTTTCGCCTTTCCAACCTTACAAAATCCAGCTTTAGCGCTGCAAGAGGACAAAGCCGCGCCTTTTGTCCAAGCCTGCATGCGCGCAACGGGAGTATGCGTAGGAGAGTACGTAGGAATTGCTTTACCTGACCCAGACATCGCAGGCTTGGAATCTTTGCCGCAGGAAAGGATAGAAACAAAAAACTTCTAAAAAGACTGCACCTGAGCGCAGAATTACCGCTTTGTTTGGCGTGGTTTGTCCTTTAAAAGGTGTACGTGGAATCCACGCTCGATCATGTTGGATGCCTTTCAGATGGGTCATGGGTATAGCACGTACGCTCATCAGAGAGGTCACATGCATGGTAAAATGAAGGAGCGCTCTCGGGACACCCCGAGTTTACAGGTGACGGGACCATGATCGGTTGTTTTCGCATCAGGGAACATCGGTCCGATGCCCTGCCACCAAATACTACCCAAAATTCTTGATTGACCTGATTCGATTCGACCGGTCCTTGGAGGAGACCTCGCCGCTCATGCATGTTGGAGCGTCTCACGCTCACGGTCACGGGTATGACAAGGTAAAATCAAGGATCTTTGAGGATCTTTCAACACCAGTGATCAGCGTAGGGCCATGCAAGCCGAGCTTGACAGGCTCTTTTTGACATTTCCGTCAGTCTGTGCCCTTTTTGTCTACGATTCCGCATCGTCCCCAAAAGATGCTGGATATGAATTCATGCACCTACGGACAGCACTGCCAAGTGCACGGCCAGGCCGCAAGGAAAAACTAGGACCGGGGAAGAAAGATGGGCAGACCAGTCATCGGTGACGTGTAATGTGTGCCAGCGTGTTTGATTTCATCATCCAGTGCCATCTTGCTGGGTTAAGCGGTCCTTGAGAGGTGGGATCAACTCGCGGCAACAAGCATAATACACGAACACGTCACTGTGTACCCTCGATGCAGGGGATGATGCACCACATCTCACATCGAAGGAGACCCGTCCGGAAGCGCGGTACGCAAGCAATCCGGCGGACGCTTTTTAGGACCCGAAACCCCACACGCCCGGGAGAGACCCCGTCAGGGCGCGCGGCGGCTATGGGCTGCCCTAGGTCGACCTGATCGCCCCTAAGGCCTCGAGGTTCGCCGCCCTGCAACAAGAAGAACAGACGAAGAACGAGGATGAAGAAGAACTAGGGTTAAGGAGAAAAGATAAAAGATAAAAAGTGGTAGATGATTTGTTCGATTGTGTGTTGTTCAATCGGCCGTCACCTCCTATCTATATAAGAGGCGGATGGACTTCCCGTACAAGAAAAGGACTTGCCTTGTCGTCTAAATTATTAAAATCTAGCCAAATTCGGACTTCTCACGATCTCCGGCCCGAATGTCCGGCTCTAGGCCCGGATGATCCGGCCTAGCAAGTGTTTTGACAGCAGCTCACTGTTTTGGCTCTAGAATCCGTATACGACCTCGGATTTGGACGACTTTTATATCAAAATCAATCGTCTCGACGAGACGCACAACTTTCACGTTGAACACTTTTCGATCTGAAGCCATATTGAGGCTGTTGCGAGCTGTTTCCTAAAGTCTGCAGCAGAAAAACTTGTCCGGACGTCCGGACAATTGCCCGGATTGTCCGGCCTTTACCTGGATCATCCGGGACTCGACCCAGATCATCCGGCTCCAATTTTTAGCTTCTGTTGTTTGGGTCAATTTTTCGGCCCTCGGCCGGATGATCTGGACCCCGGTCCGGATGATCCGGCCATGCAGTGCGGCAGCGCACAGTTTTTGCCGTAGAACTCGCATACGATCTCGGATGGGGACAATTTTTATATCAAAATCGTCCATTTCGACGAGACGAAGAACTTTGCAGCTGTAGCTTTTTTCATCCGAGGCCACCTTAATTAGGTTGTTGAAATATGAGATGGGCCTAGAGCCCATATGACAATTTCGGATTTAATCTCTAAGGGCCCATGTAGGTGGCATGACAACGTGGTGGGAAGTTTAGTCCCACCCCGGAAGTGGAAGGAGAGTTGGAGTGGTTTATAAGGGATTCTCTCCCTCATGCTATTGGAGCTTGAGAAGAAAAGAAGCCCTCGCGCACTCCTCCTCCTCCTCGACGCGTCGCGCCGCGGGTTGCGGGATTGAGCCGAGCCGAGCTCACTCCTATGCGTTTCTTTTTGCCGGTCAGGAACGGAGAGTCTAGGGCCACGATCTGAGACGTCGGATCATGGGCTATCGACTTGGACGTGGGTTCAGCCCACGTCTCTCCACGCGCGGCCGCGCATATATATGTGGGGCGCTGCCAACCCTAGCCGCCGCGAAAACAGAACGCATCTCCAGCTCCGCCTCCACGCCCACGTTGTTCCTCTGCTGCTGCTGCCGCCAGCGACTTCGTCCCGTTCACCGCGTACACGGTTGACGGGAGAGCAGGCCTCCGAAACCCCTCCTCTCCGGATCCTGTACGGGAGAGGGGCGATTAGGTTTTTGGGTAGCGACTACGCGACTGCTCGCTTCTGTTCATCTACGTCCGCATCACCTTCGTCATCACCATGTCGACCGACGCCGACCGTGCCGCCGCTGAGAAGGCCGAGGCCGACAAGAAGGCCGCTGAGGATGCCGCGGCTGCTGCCACCGCCACCACCGCCGCGTGGCCGATTGGAGGGTATACATCGTTTACCCCTCTCGTGTTTCTTTCTGTTGTAGCAGTACTAGCAATATGCGTAGATGTTTCTACTATGTGCGTAGTACATGCTCTATTAGATCGTAATCAGTGTGTTATCAATGTTGTCCATGTCATGCTCATGATTCATTCATGGATTAATTTAATCGAAAAACTGCCTATTTACTCATCAATCCAAAAACCTAATATTGGAGGGAGTTTTTCGAATTCTGGTTTTGCTGCTGCACTGAAACCGTCCCCGTTTACGGGGACGTACTTTAAGCGTTGGCAGACTAAAACCACCTTATGGCTCATGGCCATGAACGTGTTCTGGGTCGCCGGTGTGACTCCCACAGGAACGATCGCTCCTGAACAGGAGAAGGCGTTCAAGGAGGCCACTGTCGTGTTCCTCGGGGCAGTTCTGAGCGTGATTGGAGATAAGCTGGTTGACGCATATTTGCATGTGCGGTCTGCCAAAAACTTGTGGGAGGCGCTCGAATCTAAGTTCGGGGCGGCCGATGCAGGGAGCGAGATGTATATTATAGAGCAGTTCCACGATTACAAGATGGTTGAAAACCGTCCTGTGTTGGAGCAGGCTCATGAGATAATATGCATTGTTAAGGAGCTTGAGCTTCTTAAGTGCGAGTTACCGGGCAAATTTGTCGCGGGCTGCATAATCGCTAAGCTCCCCAATTCCTGGAGGAACTTTGCCACCACTCTGAAACATCAGAGGCGTGAATTCTCTGTGGAGGATGTCATTGGCCATCTGAGTGTTGAGCAGAATTCAAGGGCAAAGGACTCGCACGAAAAAGGGGTCGAAGGAACTTCTGTGGCCAATATGGTGCATCAGAAGAACTCCAATTCCCACAAGCCCAAGGAAAAGAACGGTGTCCAACAGAGTGCCGACTTTAAGAAGAAGGGTAAGAAGACCTTCAAGAAAAACAAGAAGGATGAGGGCTGCTTTACTTGTGGTTCGGTTGAACATTGGGCCAACAAGTGCCCAAACAAGTACAAGAAGCCAGGGCAGGACTCCAAGTCTGTCAATATGATTGTGAGCAACAATGAGAGTGGTGCATCTGGGTACGGTAATTTATTTGCTGTATTTTCAGTTTGGCCGTCCACCGATTGGTGGGTCGACACAGGTGCAGGTGTTCATGTGTGTGCTGACATTTCATTGTTTTCTTCTTACCAGGCCACAGGTCACGGGTCCGTACTGATGGGGAATGGCGCGAGTGCTTCTGTTCTTGGTGTTGGCACGGTCGATCTGAAGTTTACTTCGGGAAGGATCGTGCAGCTGAAGAACGTGCAGCATGTCCCCGTCATCAAGAAGAACCTCGTTAGTGGCTCCCTTCTATGTAGAGAAGGGTTTAAGTTGGTATTCGAGTCTAATAAATTAGTTGTTACGAAATATGGACTATTTGTTGGAAAGGGTTATGAATGTGGAGACATGTTCCGCCTTTCTCTTGCAGATCTATGTAATAAAGTCGTGAACAATATTCATTTGAGTGTTAATGAATCTGAAGTCTGGCATTCACGTCTTTGTCACATTAGTTTCGGCGTTAAGACGCGGCTAGCAAATCGAATTTAATCCCGAGTTTCACTTTAGCCAAAGGTTCTAAGTGCCATTCGTGTGTGCAATCTAAGCAACCTCGCAAGCCTCACAAGGTAGCAGAGGAGAGACACTTGGCGCCACTGGAACTCATACATTCTGATCTTTGTGAGATGAATGGTGTGTTGACTAAAGGTGGAAAGAAATATTTCATGACTTTGATAGATGATTCCACTAGATATTGCTATGTGTATCTGTTAAATACTAAAGATGAGGCTCTACACTACTTCAAAATCTATAAGGCAGAAGTTGAGAATCAACTTGAAAAGAAAATTAAACGAGTCCGGTCAGATCGTGGTGGAGAGTACTTCTCAAAAGAGTTTGATGCCTTTTGTGCGGAACACGACATTATTCACGAGAGGACGCCTCCCTACTCACCTCAGTCAAACGGGGTTGCCGGGCGGAAAAACCGTACTCTAACTGATTTGGTTAACGCCATGTTAGATACATCGGGTTTATCCAAGGCATGGTGGGGGGAGGCTATAATGATGTCATGTCATGTCCTGAATAAAGTTCCGACAAAGGATAACGAGATCACTCCTTATGAGAAGTGGACCAAGAGAAGGACAACACTCTCGTACTTACGTACTTGGGGCTGCTTGGCGAAAGTTAATGTGCTGATCCCCAAAAAGCGTAAGCTTGGACCAAAGACCGTGGACTGTGTTAATTTGGGCTACGCTATGAATAGCGTTGGCTATAGATTTCTAGTAGTGAAATCTGAGGTACCTGACATGAAGGTCGGTACAATCATGGAGTCTAAGGATGCTACATTCTTTGAGGACATTTTCCCCATGAGAGATGTACAAAGCACTTCTAGACAGGAATCTGAGGAGACTCTTGAACCTGCCATTCCGATGGAATATTATAAACAAACATATGATGAAAATCCTGAGGAGGATAATGAGGAAACCCTTGGTAGGGGCAAGAGACAAAGAACTGTAAAGACCTTTGGTGATGATTTCTTCATATACCTCGTGGAGGATAATCCCACTTCTATTTCAGAAGCGTATGCATCTCCAGAAGCTGACTACTGGAAGGATGCGGTCCGTAGCGAGATGGATTCCATCATGGCTAACGGGACTTGGGAGCTTACTGAACGTCCTTATGGTTGCAAACCATTGGGATGCAAGTGGGTGTTCAAGAAGAAGCTTAGGCCCGATGGTACGATAGAAAAGTACAAGGCTAGGCTTGTGGCCAAGGGCTACGCCCAGAAAGAAGAAGAAGATTTCTTCGACACTTATTCACCCGTGGCCAGACTGACCACCATTCGAGTATTACTCTCGTTGGCGGCCTCGCATGGTCTTCTCATTCATTAGATGGATGTTAAGACGGCTTTCCTGAATGGAGAGATAAAGGAGGAAATCTGTATGCAACAGCCTGATGGCTTTGTGATAGATGGTCAGGAAGGAAAGGTGTGTAAGTTGGTGAAATCTTTGTATGGCCTGAGACAAGCGCCTAAGCAATGGCATGACAAGTTTAATGAAACGTTGACATCTGTTGGCTTTGTTGTTAATGAGGCCGACAAATGTGTATACTATCGCTATGGTGGGGGCGAAGGAGTTATACTGTGTTTGTACGTTGATGACATACTGATATTTGGGACTAATCTCAAGTTGATCGAGGAGGTTAAGACTTTCCTATCTCAGAACTTTGAGATGAAGGACCTTGGAGTGGCTGATGTTATCTTGAACATCAAGCTATTGAGAGATGATAAGGGTGGGATTACACATCTGCAATCCCATTATGTCGAGAAGGTGTTGAGTCGCTTTGGATATTCAGACTGCAAACCATCTCAAACACCATATGATTCTAGTGTGCTGATTCGAAAGTCTAAAGGCACAGCTATAGATCAATTGGGATACTCTCAGATTGTTGGTTCACTCCAGTATCTAGCGAGCGCAACGAGGCCTGACATCGCGTTTGCTATTAGCAAACTGAGCCGATTTGTTTCCAAACCGGGTGATGTACATTGGCATGCTCTTGAGAGAGTTATGCGCTATCTGAAAGGTACTATGAACTATGGGCTTCACTATACCGGATACCCGTCGGTACTTGAAGGGTATAGTGATGCGAATTGGATCTCTGATGCTGATGAGATGAAGGCCACAACTGGGTATATGTTTACTCTTGGAGGTGGTGCTGTTTCCTGGAAGTCTTGCAAGCAAACGATCTTAACAAGATCGACAATGAAAGCAGAATTAACAACATTAGACACATCGGGTGGCGAAGCAGAATGGCTTCAAGATCTGTTGATGGACTTGCCAGTGGTTGAGAAGCCGGTTCCGGGCATCCTTATGAACTGCGACAATCAAACAGTTATTGTCAAAGTGAAGAGTTCAAAGGACAACATGAAGTCCAACAAACACATAAGAATGAGATTGAAAGCTGTCAGAAAATTGAGAAACTCCGGAGTGATAGCGTTGGATTATATCCAAACAGCTAAGAATCTGGCAGATCCCTTCACTAAAGGGCTATCACGTGTTGTGATAGATAGCGCATCAAGGGAGATGGGTATGAGACCCACATGAGTTGCCATGGTAGTAACCCAACCTATGTGATCGGAGATCCCGTGAAGTAGGACCTGGGAAAACAAGCCAGCGGTGAACTAAGGAGAGTAACTTTACTAACCCACTCCGTTGGAGATGCAATACTCTCGGAAACTGTATGGAAGGATGACTACTGTCTTAATGTGTTCCAAGGCTTATATGTATAAGCAAGATGCTATCCTACAGAGCGATCTTTGGAGGAACACACCTATATGAGCCCGACTGCTGGTCACAGTCTATGAGATTGGGGTGATCTCTAGCAAGCTCATGAACAGGCGAGGAGTGTGACTAATATGCTCCACCCGAGGGGTCGGCCTTCGGCAGCCTTGTATCAGTGAGACTTGTGGTGAAACTTCTTGACGCCAAACTGACAATTCAAGGCATAGTCCATTGTTCAGTTGTGAAGGAGTGTAACTACTTGGTTTAGGTGGAGCTCAACCGTAATCGGTCTCCACTGAGATGCTGGTATATCAAAACAGCGTTTGGAACAAAGGACAAGTGGGCCCCTGAGATCTGGTGGAGGATTGTTGAAATATGAGATGGGCCTAGAGCCCATATGACAATTTCAGATTTAATCTCTAAGGGCCCATGTAGGTGGCATGACAACGTGGTGGGAAGTTTAGTCCCACCCCAGAAGTGGAAGGAGAGTTGGAGTGGTTTATAAGGGATTCTCTCCATCATGCTATTGGAGCTTGAGAAGAAAAGAAGCCCTCGCGCACTCCTCCTCCTCCTCGACGCGCCGCGCCGCGGGTTGCGGGATTGAGCCGAGCCGAGCTCACTCCTATGCGCTTCTTTTTGCCGGTCAGGAACGAAGAGTCTAGGGCCACGATCTGAGACGTCGGATCATGGGCTATCGACTTGGACGTGGGTTCAGCCCACGTCTCTCCACGCGCGGCCGCACATATATATGTGGGGCGCTGCCAACCCTAGCCGCCGCGAAAATAGAACGTATCTCCATCTCCGCCTCCACGCCCATGTTGTTCCTCTGCTGCTGCTGCTGCTGCCGCCGGCGACTCCGTACCGTTCACCGCGTACACGGTTGACGGGAGAGTAGGCCTCCGAAACCCCGCCTCTCCGGATCCTATACGGGAGAGGGGCGATTAGGTTTTTGGGTAGCGACTACGCGACTGCTCGCTTCTGTTCATCTACGTCCGCATCACCTTCGTCATCACCATGTCGACCGACGCCGGCCGTGCCGCCGCTGAGAAGGCCGATGCCGACAAGAAGGCCGCTGAGGATGCCGCGGCTGCTGCCACCGCCACCGCCGCCACGTGGCCGATTGGAGGGTATACATCGTTTATCCCTCTCGTGTTTCTTTCTGTTGTAGCAGTACTAGCAATATGCGTAGATGTTTCTACTATGTGCGTAGTACATGCTCTGTTAGATCGTAATCAGTGTGTTATCAATGCTGTCCATGTCATGCTCATGATTCATTCATGGATTAATTTAATCAAAAAACTGCCTATTTACTCATCATAGGTTTCATGCCATTCTTTGATTTGATGCCAATACGAGCATCTCTTAGATTGTCATAACTTTTGCGTCCGAGCTCCGTTTTGGACCATCTGTATATCTATTTCGATCCGCTTGAAGAGAGCCATCCAATGATGACATGATATCATAAATTTGACCTCATCTTACTACAGCCTCAAGTCACTCTTTGCGATCATGCCATTTTCGAGCGTCAACAGCAGCTCCAGTGGATTCTCCAAAACGATATTCTCCAAAAATGTTCTGGAGTGCACTCCAACAAAAATTAGAGGATGTGGAGAACAAATCCAGCTTGAACAACTCAAAACCACCGCTTCTTTCGATCTAGAACTGCCAAACCAATCCACTTTGAAATATTTTCTGTTTGCTCGAACACTTTCGAGCACACTATTTTTCATCGGCTTTTCTGGTACTCCTTTCATCCCATAATATAAAAACGTTTTTGACACTAATGTAAATGAGACGAAGGGAGTAGTACTTTCAAGATGTGACTTACTCTTTTCTACAAATTCTCATTTTGAGAACGGTTTGTTTACTGCGGTACTACCGAGCAACTGGTTTTATCCGATACTTTCGAGCTGTTTATCTTCATAGAAAATGTGTTACATTTTTCCGTTTCGAACCACCACTCAACCACCTATCGGTACTTCTGACTATTGTATTCATCTGGTTCATGGATGTTACCCTAACTGTTCAAATGTATTTGAACCATTTCAATAGTTTTGCTGGTTTACCACCGGTGCTTTGGAACCTAGTTTATTTTTTAAAGTAATGGCTAGAGTTTGGACTCTGTATATTGCTCGAATAACAAAGTTTGCATATCTTTTCATTGTCGGAATGTATTCTCTACAAATATCCTCTCATGCACACTCCGGTTGCGACCATCTCCTACCGTCACAAGTCATTCTACTCTTGCAAGCCACTCCACACCACTCTATCCCACTTCACTCCACTCCATTAATCTTCGCTATTGGGTAATAGAGATTCAAGACACAAAAAGAAGAAAGAAGTGTTGGGTGATTCCATGTTTTTTATTCTTTGAAAGCCAAGAACCCCCTTTCTTGAATCCCTACACTTTAAATACATATCTTGGCGAGGTCGTTGGAGGCTCGTATGTACGCGATTGGGACCGAACTTTGTAACAACTGGGTCACCGATGTCAGCCTTTCAGTACACGAGCCAAATGATGCGTACTTAGCACGGTTGTTGGAGACCCGTATATGTACACGACTGCGACTAGTCTTGGTAACCTCCTGGGTCCCTGCTGTCAGGCCCTGAGTGTGATGTGTACTTGGCGCGATCATTGGAGACCCATATGTGCACATGAGTGAGATCACACTGTGTAACCTGATGGGTCCCATATGCCAGCTTCTCAATACATGAACCAGGTTGTTAGACTAAATGTTTCTTTGCCTTATTCTCATGGTTGGTTGTTGAGCTAGTCTCGTTCTTATCCACGGCAAGATAGAATTAGCAAGTTGTGTTAGTTGTGTGCATACTCTCTCTCTCTCTCTCTCTCTCTCCCTCCCTCCCTCCCTCCCTCCCTTGCTGGTTTATTGTTTATATGCTTACCCCTCGTGGATGAATCCAATTGTACGTTGTTGAGTACTCGATATAGGCCCTGTTTGGTTCATAAGTCCTAGGACTTTTTCTAGTCCCAACTAAAAAGTCCCTAGTCCCTAAAAAGCCCCTCCCTGTTTGTTTTCAGGGACTAAAAAGTCCCTAGTCCCTCCCTAGAGGTTATTAAATGACATGTAAAAGACCATGTTACCCCTACTATACAGAAAAATAACAACCAAACAACACCATGGGGCGGCGGGGCAATGGGTGCAGGGAGAGGCATTGTTGGAAAAGTCCTAAAAAGTCCCAAAAAAGACTCTCCTTGAGAGTCTTCTTCATTTAGTCCCAAAAAGCAACTTTTAGTCCCTAGTAGTCCCTGCTGTTTGGTTAAAAAGTCTCTAAGAGGGACTTTTTCTAGTCCCTACACCAAAAAGTTCCTGGAAACAAACACCCCCCATAATCCCGTATGGTATCAGTTTGACTTGTGCTAGTGGTTGTGTGTGTATTGTCTATGATGTATTTACTCAAGCATGCACTGTTGAGTACACGATACATTCACATATGATATTTATACCATACGATGTTAGTGTCATACCAACCGCTCCTTCCTCGGCCGCGGCAATCATTAAAGACCCGGGAGGAGGGTTGGACACCCATCCTAGATGCGGTTAGACGTAACAGGAGAGGCCTCGCCTTCTTCTCCGAGACGGCGACCTGATCCTCAATTCTCGTCTTCGGCTTCTTCTGGCTCCGGTCGGCGACTTCCTAGCTGTTGTGTCAACAACATTACCCTGGCACTGAGGGTGTCACGGAGATCCAAAGGCGGAATCGAGCTTTGCTCCCGACAAGTACAGAAGGAAGATGACGTTGATATATACACAAGAACCTGTGTTTTTCTTGTAAGGATACTTTCGTAAGGGTTCAGCATTTTTCTCATGTGATCATGGTCTTCTCGAAACGAAATAGTTGTAATCCAAATACAATTTAGCAATTTGCCTTGCAGGTATTACAAAAAATATCAGTACTTCTTTTTACTGGTCCCAAGAGGAAGACCCGGATAAAGCAAGGCCTTTAAAATGCCCTAAATAAAGAGTAATGCTAGAGTTACAGACAGGTTTTTACCGGTTTTACGGTTGATGTTAGGTGGCATTTTCTGGTTGGATTATGGAGGGAGGAGGGGGCCACCCCTATGAAATTCAGGGGGAAGGTAATTAGTGTGAAGTGTTCCCGTAAAAGCTCTGTTACTCTATGTAGATGTAGGATTATCGCCGGTAATCCACTTCTGAGCCCAGGCTCAGCCACACCCGCCCTGATAAAAAAATCAAAACAAATAGTATAAAATTTTAAAAAATTCTAAACTTTTTTGTGTGATAGATAATTTGATGCGTGAGGTCCGATCTAATTTTCAAATCATTTGGACATCTGAGCAGCTCTCGACAAAAAAGACAAATGCGGGGTCTGTAAAAATGTTTACTGTTAATGCACTGTTCTGACCCGATTTGTCTTTTTTGCTGAGAGCTGCTAAGAAGTCCAAATGATCTAAAATTTGAAACGGACCTCACGTGATAAATTGTCTACCATACAATTTTTTTTGGAATTTTTTGATTTTTTTTGAAGTTTTTGTGATTTTTTTCTGGTCGGGTGCAGATGAGCCTGGGCACCGAAACACTGCACTCGATTATCGCTAAGTAAAACCTTCTAGACTAGCCAAACTCCATCACCACCATCCATATCCAGCATCCACTACCATCACCGTCACATCATGGGGTGAGGGAGACCCCTGGAAAGAAGATGAAAAGCCCAAGAGACCAAGAGAGGACGTGTGTGGCTTGTGTCGATGGCCTTCATCATTCCACACCATGTGATGCTAGGAGCGCCTCCCTCTCCTCCTCCTCCCCCAACTTCCAAGAAGCAATCATGCTGCCTGGAGCACCTTGGGCCCTTCGCCATCATCACCACCACCTCCTCCTCTTTCCTCCGGCACCTACTTCCAAGAAGGAGAGGTCGGGGGAGCTATAGTTCATGAGGAAAGAGAGTCTGCAGGTGTACGAGGGGGGGCGGAGGAGAGAGAAGATAAAAGGGGTCAGAGGTGAGGTGTTAGCTAGAGATATGGTGCATGAAGATGATCTGGGTTTTGGGGTTATTCTAGTGCTCATGTGAGTCAAGAAGCCATTATCAGATCAGATCGATGCACCCGATCTCCTTCTAGCCTCCTCCTCCTCCTCCCTCCTCTCCTTCTTCCTCCAGAGCTGCGCTGCCTCTTCTTCGTACGCCACGCCACCATGGCCATGGGGAATCAAGCGACTTGGTCCGAATCGACGTCCGTGTTATTTTCACAGGAACTATTACCTGCTTATGCAAGACAAGACGTGAGCTGCTGCTGATTGCTAAAGTATGTCATGCCACGTTATGTTATGTGCTACATCAGTCCTTTATTATATGATCTTATCGATCGATCTGTCCCCTATTTATCATCTATGTTCGTTCAAACACCACAGGTTTATCAATCCCTGTTTGTTTCGATCACTCTTTGGAGATCTGATGCGTTTGTATGTTCTTGGTTGGTTTTGTGGATCTCCTTCTTGAGATATTCTTATAGGAACTTCTTCTGGATTGATTAACACTTAATTTGTTTTGCTGCTTGCTTCTTGATCCAAGCAATTGATGGCTGGCATCAATCGTTCTTCCTCCTTTTTTGAGTATTATGTATGATTTGGTTGCATATACTACTAGCAGGAAGAACATGAAATATCTCCATTATATACTACCTGCTTAAAGGAGAGCATAGATTTGTTCATACATGCATGTCTAATTTTTCCATACAAGTACGCAACCATGCATTAGAGCTCAGCAATACACGACAAAGACCTGACCTGTGACGCCAGTCAATCAAGATCCTTTGGCCGCCTAAAATGATCTCTTGGGCACCGCATCTATGAGTACTAGTACTAGCAGCTAGCTAGCGCGCAGCTGCGCGCCAACTGTGTTATGATAGCTTGTTGGCCAATAGCTGAGGTAGTCAGTCTAGCTTCACATGCATGCTACTACTACCCCTTTCTTTTCCAATGCAATCCTTTGTAGGATTTGCAACAACTTCCGATGTGAGCATTTAACAGCTGTAGGTGTGTCATAATATTTACATTATATATAGGATTTTCTTGGGTCAAATACATTATATAGGGTTAGTAGAGTAGAAAGTATATACGGAGTAAAAGTATCTACATGTTTATTCTTAGATTTGTCGTGGAATGAAGTTTCTAAACATGTATTTTATGGTATATAAGCTTGTTACTTAAATTAAATACCTAAAATCCGTGCCCGAGTTACAAACCCAGACGGAGGGAGTAGAAGTTCTCGATAGAGTGATGCGAGTATTCGGAGCTAAAGTTTCATCTATTTAATCAAGCTAGAGATGTCGACACACTGAAATGATACATTTATAAATTTGCTAAGAGCCTTCGTATATTTTGGAGGGCATGCTCAAATATATTTGTTACACAACTCACAACTGTAATGCAACCACCATTTTTGTCCGATACATGCTCGGCCAGACTAAATACATGCAACATACAAAGGCCCACAAACTGACTCATCTCTAATCGTATGGGTGTTGGACTGAAATATGTCGCACCTACATAACATTGTTTCTTTTAGCAAATAGCTATAGCATTTTTGCAACTGCTCTTTCAAATACGAACCCAATGGTAGGTACTCCCTCCGTTCGGAATTACTCGTCCAAGAAATGAATGTATCTAGATGTATTTTAGTTGTAGATACATCCATTTTTGTGACAAGTAATTCCGAACAGAGGGAGTAGTAAACTGTGCCATATTACTCATAATTTCTTGGCCAAATACTCAAATTCATAGTCAAAGTTAGGTCAAATTTTGAGAAGGGTTTGTGTACGTTTAATCAGGGGGATTGTTTGGCATGGCTTCGTTAGTGTTTGACCTTTTTTCCCTTAGGTGCTTTGTGAACTCAGAAGGAGGGAGCAATTCTCATGATATATTCCTAAACTATTTAGTCCAGAAATATGTGTGGTACTGAATATTTAGATCACTGCATTCCAGAAGTAGCAGGAATCAAAATTCAAAATAAAGTTTCAGAGTATTTAAACTGCACTACATGTTAGATATCCGTGATACCAACGATGCCGGTAGTAGTTGAGTACTCGAGAAGAAACGTTTGATGATGCACAAGTAAAAACACAACAATTTTTTTAGATTATGTCTTACTTGCTTAGAGAGAGAAGGGAGAGAGAAAGAAGAGAATGAGAGATGGTGCATTATAACTTTCCAAGGAACAAATCTTTTTCATGAGGTTAGAGCTAATGCCCTATCATGGAGTGAATAGCATAAAACTATCACTTTTCGTGCTACGGTACCAAAAAACTACCGGAAATTTGTTTGTGACTAATATCTACCACTGTTGGCATCGGCTGTCTCAAAAAACCCAAATCACCATGTGATTCAAAATTGATCTGGATTATGACAAGTCGGGCCCGCTCCTAAACAAACCGTTTGTTTGATTGTTTAGTTTGACCGTTAACTTACATGTGGGGCCCACCCGTAAGCTTCATCTTCTTCCCTTTCTTCTCTACTCCCCTCCCCTGATCTCTCTCTTCTTTCCTCACGGCCAGCCACCGCTCACGGCCGGCCACGGCGACGGGCTACAGTTGGCCACCGCCACGGGCGCGGAGGCAGCCGGCGAGCAGCTCGACCACCCACGCCTCCTCCCTCCTCCCCATAGTTCGCCTCCTATAGCGCGTGCGCCGCCCAGCCCCATCTCCGGCGGAGCTCAGCCAACTCCCGCACCTCCTGCTGGCCTCCTTGCACTCAGGTCGAGCTCGCTTTCTTCACGTCCGACGACCGCCGTGCCTGGCCCCATCTGCAACGCCTTGAGGCGAGCTCGCCATGGCTGCCTCGCCCGCAGCTGGCAGTAGGGAGCCCTCGAGCTCTGCCGCGTGAAACAGGGCAGCAACGACAGCCTCGAGCTCCGGCGCGTGCAGCAGAGCTGCAGGGACGGCGCCGCTGAAGGCCGGCCGACGCCCGCATCATCTCCGGCGACGAGCTTGCCGGCGGGGACCCGATTGCCTTTTGTTTTATTTTTCAGGGACCCGATTGCTTTTTATTTTATTTTCAGGGACCTGATTGGGAATGAAGATTTATTTTATTTGAATATGTGGAACAGACATTGACATGTAGGCCTCACATGTAAGTTAACAGTCAAATAAACGGTCAAACGAACTGTTATCTTACATGCGGACCCCAGCTGTCATAAATCTGATCAGATGTTAACCACTCGCCCATTTGGATTTTTTGAGACAGCCGACGCCAACAGTGATAGGTATTAGTCACAAACAAATTTTCGGTAGTTTTTTAATACCATAGCACGAAAAGTGGTAGTTTTATGCTATTCACTCCCCTATCATGTGACTGTTGTTGGGCTTGGTGCAATACTACAATTATGAATTAGTCGAAATTTACCCTTAAGCTCTGACTCCTTTGTTTTCCTCCAAAGTATATTTTTGTCCAGAGGAGCCTCAACAATATACAAACCTTCACGTATCACTTTCTTTCTTGGCGTAAGTACACTTTGTATGGTCTACTTTTGTCTTGATTTACAACAAGAGTACATCATTTCACAGTGCATGACAGTACCTAGTCAATCGGTGTGAACGTTGAAATATTTGTCATCTCCTTAAAACTGGGTACATACATTTGATTGTATGCAATCAATGTTATTTTTAAGTTGCTATATGTAGGGAAAGTTGTGGCTACACGAGACACACTGCACCCATGATGATCAGTAAAAAATAAAAAATAAACTGAAACGTTGTGGCTTCGATTATGACCAAATTTTGGTAGGCTCTTGCAAAATTTGGATAACAGCCAATGAGCTCCATACAAACAAAGAAAAAATGCTCAATAGTGCACAAAAGTTTGAGCATCAGTTTTGTTATTTTCTGCATGGAGCTCCTCGGATGTCATTTGGCCATCAAATTGTGTAAGCACCTACAACATTTAGTCATAATCTAAGTCATAAAGTTCCACAATTTTTTATTTTGTTTGCTTTTGTACTGTTCATCATGGGTGCAGTGTGTCTGGATGTAGAACAACCACACTCATGCTATGTAACCACCCCTTGGCTCTTGGTGACTTTTCGGCTCCGCACTAATCCCATATTATGTGGCTATTCAAAAAAGTGTATTTATCCTAATCTAAGAGCATAATTGGTTTGACGCCAAAAATTGGCATACCAACATTTGGCAAATGCCAAATATTGGCTAGTGCTTGGTTGGCTACCATGTTTACTTGCCAACCTCACAAAAAGTTGTCAATTATTGGCAACTTTTGATATTGCCAATTGCTGGCTTGCCAAGTATTGGCAATGCCAAATATTGGCATCAAACCAATTATCCTCTAAAATCATAAAGATTCAATTGATGATGATGGCATGCATGTCATCCATGGCAATATTTAAAAAATAAATAAGCACAAGCCTAGAGAAATTCAAAGGGGCATGCAGACGCGGGGGCACACACCTGCCCAGCCATGCCTGGCCGCATGGTTGCTTCGTGATCCACAAAACCAGTGGATTCCACATGACGGCACATCAAGTTTTAAATTTTAGTTTGTGAAACTTGATGATTTTGGCATTCGTTTGTATTAAGTCCCGGCAGTTGAAACTTGATGAAGTTTTAAAAACTTGTCGAAACGTATGCAAACTTGGCGAACTAGAGCAAAGACTAACCAACGGCATAAGCGTGATAAGCTGGTAATAAAAGGACTTAGAGTGACAAAGCTGTAGTTCATTAGCAACCTTTGTTTGTTTTCGACGACTCTCTTTTTAACTTGTTTTCATAGTTAACTGCTGCGAAGAAACGCCATTCTAACTTGTTGTTTGCATATTTCGGAGCGTTATATTTATGGTTAAAGCGCGAAAATTGCTTTTGGAGGCCGAGCTCCATGGAGGCCTCCATTTGCATTTTTCAAAATTCATATTCTAAATTTCAAAAAATTCTGAAAAAAAATTATAGATATACATGGAGGCATAACACGCATGTGTGTAAATTTTCAGGACGAAATACGTTGAAGTGAGGGCTGTGCAAAAATTTCTGGGGCTTTTTAGCACATGATACTATTCATTCTCAAAATCCATGAAATTTTCTTTTTTGTACAGGTCACATTTTAGCGTATTTCATTCTGAATTTTTACACACATACACATCACATCCTTGTCTACACTGTACAAAATTTTCAGATTTTTTTTGAAACAGAAAATTTTGAATTTTAAAAATTTCAAACATTTCGGCCTCCATCAAGGCCGAGCTCCAAAACGCCCCACTTGTCAAAGTGATGGTTTTAAATCTTAATTTGCGTGGATGCATTATAAATTAGAACGGGTGGAGTATGTCCGTCGATGCAAAGAGTTCCTTGTTTTTCCCTTAAAAAATGAGGTTCCTTGTTCATGTTTAACTTTATGCGAGAAATTGTTCGACTTTTTTTTCTGAACTTTGGGCACTCTTATTAATTCCACTTGTTCGTGTATTCGTGCATTGCGGTTCAGTGCATGCAAGACACGTATTTTAGCCGATGCTTGTTCTAGCTCGTGATGGATCTCAAATCCCAGAAGGTACTAGCATCATCTTGTTTCATTTATTGGAAGTGACCTATTATGATATAGTACCAGTACCTTGCCCAGCTTTAATGTGAAAAGAACATGGCCTATGGTCATCATGGAAGAGCTCGGGTCCAGGGTCAGGATGACCTGGTCTGATATGATCCGATCAGGTCGCCGGGCGGGGTAGGGTAGGCCAGCCTTGTCGCCTCCCCATTTTTCTGTTTGTCGTAACTAGATCAAGTCATTGGATTCTCTGCATTTACTCGTACCGTTCCTTTGCATGATGATAGTTCATCTCGGATGGATGTGCCGTACACGTGTGCTGCTCACGGACAAGCTTACTTCACGAAATGATCAGGCATTCACGCAAAAACGAAACAAGAAACAGCAGCCCAGGCAGCACGTACGCCGGGTCGAAGTTAATCCGCGGCTAGGGGGACGCCGTGACCGTGGCCGGCGGGACGGGATCGAGGAACAGCAGGACGCCGCCCCACGAACAACACGTCGTCTTGTGACTGACTCTGAGGCTCTCTGCGTGGGTATCGGACGGGACGTGTTAGAATTATCCGAGGTACGTCGTCGATCCATCGAGGAACAAGCAATCACATAAGCAATGACAATACCGAGATTTGTTAACGAGGTTCGGCGAACTCGCCTACTTCCCGGGGCAATGACTACGAGCGCTTCTCCCCGAAATACCGCAACACCGGCGACCTGGGCGCCGGCACAAGCCACCAGCACCCCCTTGCGAGCCTGTCGCTATCTAGTCGTCATGGGTTACAACGTGGGGTGCCTCTTTATATATAAGAGGCCAAGGGTACAACGTGTCCAACTCCGACACTACAAGTATCCTACCCACAGTACAACACCAAGTCCAAGCGTAACCCAACTAGTACAAAATATTCGACACAAACACAACAAACTCCACCTTGGCGAATATTCTTCACCACCTTGAATTTGTCCATGCGTCAAACTTTCATGTACTTCGGACTTGTGCTGTCTTCTTCGTAGCTTACTGAGAGCTACTCGACGAGTCTGCCCCAGACCCGCCGCCACCGTGGAACCCCGCTGCTACTCCCGCAACTCCAGTCTCCATGACTCCACCTGCAATAGTGCTCCCTTGCAACTTGTAAAGATGCGAAGCCGTCCTCTCTCCAATCATTACGGTCACCTTATCTTCCATGATTCTCATGGTCTTCCTATCCCGATCACAACGGAATACCATACCACCATCATGATGAACACCAAGCGAAATTAGATTCCTCCTTAGCCCTGGCACATGCCTGACTCCCCGAAGCATCCGCTCAACTCCGTCAAACATCTTGATTTTGATGTCACCTACTCCAGCAACACGATAACCTGTGTCATCGCCCACATAGGCTAAACCAAACTCATCAGACTTGTATGACTTGTACGAAGAGAACCACTCCCTGTTGGGTGTCGCATGAAAAGAGCAAGCTAAATCCAACATCCACGCTTCACTTTTGGTTGACCGCCTGTCTGATACTATGAGGACATCACTACTGCTGTCTGAGTCATCACCATGAGTTGCCTTATTAGCACAGGCCCCACCATTGAGTTCTGGACAGTCCTTTCTCATATGTCTCCATTGCTTACACTTGTGACACTGTATATTCTTTTTCTTTTTCTTGTTCTTCCCAGCCTCATATCCCTTCCGCCACTGCTCACCCTTGACTAGCAAACCTTCACCATGAGAGACTTCCACCGCGTTCTTCTTTCTCATATCATAAGATAGCAATGCCGCAGTAATATCCTCATTCTTGACGGTCTCCTTGCCGTGCGTCAAAGTAGTGATCAAATGGTCATAGGATGATGGCAACGAACAAAGAAGCAGAATTGCCTATCCTCGTCGTCAACCGTCGCACCCAAGCGTACTAGATCCGTCACGACTTGATTAAAGGCGTTTATATACTCCACAAGATCTTACCCCTCGTGCATCCTCATCCCATACAACTTTTGCTTCAGATACACCTTGGTCGTCGCAGTCTTGGACATAAACTGACTTTCCAGCTTCTCCCAGATCTTCTTCGGCGAATTCTCATCCATCACATGATAAATAACCTGGTCTGACAGACACAACCGTATAGTCCCGGCTGCTTTCAACTGTAACTCCTCCCAGTCATCCGCCTCCATCTTAGCTGGCTTGGCTTCCTGCAACAATGCCTTCAAGCATCCCTGTTGTGCCAACAAATCTTTCACCCTTGTCTGCCATAACCCAAAGCTTCCAGTTACGTTGAACTTCTTCACCTCAAACCTGATACCAGATGGCGTCATAGTTCTTTGTACGGCTGACTGAAAAATAACCGAGCAGTCTTCTCGTGATCCCAAGTACACGAACGGAACCTCTGCGCACTACTAGCTGGTCTTCACGTGACGTAGCTCCTGTCTTGGCCCAACTTCCCCGATGCTAGCGAACTTGCTTTGCCTCAGCCCTTGCTTTCCAATGGATGCGTAGCCCCTATTCAATCTGATGGATTTTCTCTCCGCTGATTGGATCTGTTGCCTCTTGTGCCTTGGCCGTACGCTTGCTGCAGCTTTTATTTGCAGCAGTAGCTCTCCGCTTTTGGCACGAGGCCGTTGCCTCCAGGGACTCGGTCCCGATTTTTTTTCCAAAACAAATCCGGTTCTGATTGCTGTACCGAGATAACCGCTGAAACCTGCACAAGCAGTGTCTAATACGCATCTGCCTTGTCCAACAACAGCACGTACGCGTGTCCGCGTTGGGCACCGCTGGCCCGCCTCCAGCCACGTGCTGAACCGTACCTTAGCCCAACTGCGTAGCCTCACACGGTTGTGCTGCAGGCGTCGAGTTTCGATCTCGCCGACTCCGTCGTCGACGCGGATCCTTCCGCGGCATCTTCGTCTCCTCTGGATCAACTAAACAACTGCCTCGTAGCCTAGCTCATGATACCACTTGTTAGAATTATCCGAGGTGCGTGGTCGATCCACCATGGAACAAGTAATCACATGAGCAATGACAACACCGAGATTTGTTAACGAGGTTCGGCGAACTCGCCTACTCCCCGGGACAATGACTACGGGCGCTCCTTCCCGAGATACCACAACACCGGCCACCCGAACGCCGGCACAAGCCGCCAGCACCCCCTTGCGAGCCTGTCGCTATCTAGTCGTCATGGGTTACAACGTGGGGTGTCTCTTCATATATAAGAGGCCAAGGGTACAACGTGTCCGACTCCGACACTACAAGTATCCTACCCACAGTACAACACCAAGTCTAAGCGAAACCCAACTAGTATAAAATATTCGACACAAACACAACAGGACGTACAGTAGAGACCACCCACGGACCTCGCGGCGCTCCCACGGAAATTTACTGCCTAGACGATGCCCGCCGGCTTGGTGTCGGTGTGTCGGATCAGCGGGCTATACCTGCACTGCATGGCCGCTCTCCTACGGACGGATAGCAGTAGTAGCCTAGTAGGAGCAGGCTCTCCCTCACCAAGAGCCGCCGGATCGACGGACATGCTGCCTACTGCTATCATAGCACCGGTACCTTGCGGAGTGCGCGGTGAGGTTCGCGTGCCAGGCTACCAGGCCTCCCAATCCACAGCGCGGTGTGCCAAGTCGCACACCGGCAGTTCGACAGATTTTTTTTTTGAACACAAGAAAGGCGCCATCAAGCGCCACTGTTTCATTCAATTCATAGACAATGTACAGCATGAGTTACATAGCCCTGAACCTGAAAGTTGAGAAGAGATTGCAGAAAAGGCAAGATACACTGGCATGAGAAGAAGAGAACAACTAATGGCAGGTTCTACTCTCAAGTTTAGAACCTGATGAGCACAGTTGTGAGCAATTCCATTGGTATTCCTGAAAATGTGATAAACAACATTAAGAGAATGAGAGGTTTCTTGAAAGAACGGTTGTCTGCATCTCCAGCTGATGTTGGTGTTATTGATATCTCTTGAAGCAGCCATGGTAGTTTTTTGTTAAATACTCGTTATAATAGGAATAGAGGCTTGCGGATGGTTCATGTTAATTACTCCCTCCGTCCCATAATGTAAGACGTTTTTTGACACTACACTAGAGTCAAAAAACACCTTACATTATGGGACGGAAGGAGTAGATCCCGAATAATATCAAGAACAAAATTATGATTGAGAGCAAGAATATCAGATTTAATATACCAAGGGTGCCCGAACCAAGAGGCTCTAGCAAAGTTGCAGAGAAAGAAAAGGTGCATATCATCTTCATCTGAATCACATCTGGAGGATGTACAAGAAATATGACAGGAAAAATCTGCCAGCTCTAAGACCAGTAGGGAGAGCATGCCTAAGTAAGCGCCGAGCAAAAGTTTTGACCCTTGGAGCCATGAATTTGTGCTTCCAGACCTGCTGCATAATACCTTTGGTTGATTGATTTACCTGCCTCGGTTGATTTGCCTGCACAGCATGAATTTGTTCTGAACACAACTTGCAAGTGCTCTTTGAATTGCATTTACCAGGAGTGAGCTTCCAGCAAAGGATATCCCTGCAATCATCAAGTACTACAGGAGTAGCAATAATAGCCGAAGCGGTAGGTTCCTGAAAAAGGTTAGTGGCAGAATTATAAGTATGTATCCAGTTTACTGGCAATTACCTACAGAAAACCTTTCATCTCAAAACTACTAGATGTACTACTATGATAAGCAAAGTGCAGCAGCGAGCAGGATTCATGGCTGTTGGAGATGATGCCTCCAGTTTCTAACTCTTCTGTATAGATTTCTAATTGACCAACTTTTCGGCATAAGCCATTTGTGCCATCAAAATACTCCATAAAATAAAGACCAAGTTTGTGGTAACTATGCAACAAATGGCAGTTCTACCGAATAAGCATTGAACTTGTAAGAAATCCAGTAAACATTGTTTCACTGTAGCTCACGCTGAATCATCCAGTAAAGAAATGGATCATTCAGTGCCGCTCACTCTACTCAGTATTAACAACGTTTCGGTAATCTGAAGTTACCACTGTCCTGTAGACAGATACCATTCTAATATATACTCGTATATAACAAACCAGTACAAAGGATTAGAAATGATCTCCGATCTCAACGACAAAGGACACACATTGCATACGAACGCAAGGGATCAGGATTGGTCATGTCTTACACAAGTTCAGAGAGAGTTCAAATGATCTAAAGCAAAAGCTCTGCCTAGCATAGAACTTCGATTGAACTACTCATCCTTGCACGTGCAAACAGATCATTGTTCAAAGATCTGATGGCACCACTGGTGTAGCATAATCCACACTTCTTCTGAACTCTGAAGGATCCCAACCCCCAAGCAGCAAATGAACAAACACTTTATGTGCAAAGTGATGAGTCCTCGCCATCTGATTCCAGCTTCCACCATGGCTTTCCGTTTGCACTCCCCGCCAGCTCTTCTGAACCATCTCCATCGCCGTCCTCCTCAAACACCACTTCTTCCTCGTCGTCATCTTCATATCTCCACTCCAGCCCCTTAAGCACGTCCCTGTCGCGCCATTTCCCGGACATGGACGGCGCTGCCTTCCTGGCCTTTCCGGCGATCACCTCCGCCCAGGTGAAGCCTGTGTCTGCCCACCTTGCCAGCCCTGACTCGCCGCCGACCACCACCGACCGCACGCCCTTCTCCTTCGCCAGTCGCAGCAGAGGGGAGAGCTCCTCCCGCCCCGAGACCAGCATCAGGCACCCCACGGACCCATCGTCGAGCACCTCTTGGGCGCGATCCCGGAGGGCGGTCGACGGGTATCTGGAGAGCTCGGCGTGGACTCTGGCTCGGCGGAGCTCGTCGGCGGGAGAGCCGGGGTTCACGCCGGCGGTGAGCTCGCGGGCGGCCTTGGTGTACTTGGAGAGCTTGAGAGACAGGGACGCGGCGAGGCGCACGCGGCGGTCGCCGCGGGAGGACTCGATTCGTTCGAGCCGCTTGGCGTGCTCTCGGGTGTGGATGGTGTCGAAGTGGCGGAGCAGCGCGTCGCGGGCGCGGAATTTGCGGCCGCAGACGCGGCAGAGATTGGTGGCGTCGGCGGAGGGATCGGGGTCGGGGAGCCGGTGGCAGGGGTGGACGAACGCGGCGGAGAAACGGAGGCGGCCGAAGGAGGAGGCGGCGAGGTGGAGGCGGACGGCGGAGTCGTAGAGGGGGAGCTTGGAGGGCGGGCGGGAGGCTGCGAGGTCCCAGAGGACGGCCACGAGGGTGGTGGGGGCGCGGGTTGCCGGAGTGGAGGAGGTGGTGGAGAGGCGGTGCGAGGGTGATGGGAGGACTCGAAGGGTTGAGGAGAGGAGGCGTCGCCGGAGATTGTGGAGCGGCCGGGACATGGGAAAGAGAAATCGCACTGAAAGAAGGGGGCTTCAGCGGCGGCGCAGCAACTGCTGATCGGTGTTGAGTCCTGAGCAGAGAGGGCTTGGGAGCTGGGGGGTAGGGCTCCGCCTCGCCCTGTCCTACAGCGATGACGGTGTTCGCACAGGAACACGTGTACCTTTGACGCCGGGTGATGTATTGTAGCTCATGTTGAAGGAGACTTAACCGAAAGCACGGTACGCAGTCAATTCGGCGGATGCTTTTTAGAACCCGAAACCCCATACGCCTGGAAGGGACCCCGTCTAAACGAGCGGCGGCTATGGGCTGCCCTACATCGACCTGATCGCCCTAAGACCTCGTGGATAGCTGCCCTCCAAGATTAAGAACGGATGAAGAACGAGAAAAAATATATAAGGGGGGAGATAGAAAGTAGATGAACACGAAAAATTAGTAAATTGATCTGTTCGATTGTGTGTTGTTTAATCGGCCGTCGCCTCTTATTTATTTATGAGGCGGCTGAACTTCCCGTACAAGAAAAAGGACTAAAAATTCCGTCCAAAACATCAAAAACCCTAACCTAACTCGGACAGGAATATTTGCCAATTTTCCGGATCAACTCGGAGCCATCGAGTGGTTCGTTTCGGTCCCACCGAGTGAACGTTGCCAACTCTCTGTATCCTTCTGTAATTTTCTAGATCAACTCGGTCTCACCGAGTCAAATCAACTTGGTCAGTCCGAAATGACTTTGCAGCTTATGTTTCTGACCTTGTTTTGCCTCCATAGGTTGCATACGACCTCGGATTAGGACAATTTTTATATTAAAATCAACCGTTTCGACGAGACGCACAACTTTTGTGTTGAAATATTTTCCATAAGAGGCCATCTTAATTGAATTACGTGACATTCTTTAATCTGGTGTCAACACAAACATCTCTAAACTTGTCATAACTATTTCCAAGCTCCGTTTTAAACCATCTTCATATCCATCTTGATCTTCTTAAAGAGAGTCATCCCATGGTGACTTCCAATCATAAGTTTGAATTAATCTTGACATAGCTTTAAGCAACTTTTACGATTGTGCCACTTTTGAGCGTCAACACATGCCCCCCTATTTTTCGGCAAAGCTAGCGTGCCGAAAAATAACTTGTGCCATATTTACTCTAAGGACAATGTCAACACTCCATCGGCCATGTCTGCTTAGGGCGATAAGTATATCGACCATTGCTTTGTGTGAACTTCTTGATGCAAACTTGGCGAAATCTTCTCAATTTCATTAACAATCCGGTGATAAAGTTCCATAGATATGTGTCTCCAAGCCATCCTCCAAACCATATTGTTCACCTTTTCGCTAGGATTTTACAGATAACCAATAATGAACTTCATCTAATACTTGCTTTTGCTTGCATAAAAATTTTATTAGTGGCCGAAGCGGTGGGCTTTGGTTCGGCCTTACCTATGTCGGTGAGACCAAGCATCGGCTATTGATAGATATGCAATGCACCATGATCAATATGGTAGCGGGATGCCTATTGTGCCAACTCATTTTCTCTTCATTTGTCATGTCTAAATCTACGAGCAATACTAAATCAACCCAAGGTAAATTCTATATCTAGACATACCTCAAGGTAAACTATAAGTGATTCGTCAAAACATTGATAACCCTTGGATATTTGCTGCACTACTCATAAAGAATCACTGAAAGCCTCAATGTGTGCAGCACCTATGGCAACAAAAAGATACAAACCGAATAACATTTCATATTTCAGCTTTGATTATTGTGCAAAAATTCTTTTAAGCGGCATGAGGCTTCACAAAATAGCACCATAAGGAGATATATAAATGATACGTCTCTAACGTATCTATAATTTTTGATTGTTCCATGCTGTTATATTATCATTCTTGGATGTTTTACAATCATTTTATAGTCATTTTATATCATTTTTTGGTACTAACCTATTGACTTAGTGCCTAGTGCCGGTTGTTGTTTTCTGCATGTTTTTTACATCATAGGAAATCAATACCAAACGGAGTCCAAACGCAGCGAAACTTTTTGTGGATTTTTTTGGGCCAGAAGACATCCAGTGGGCCAAAGAAGTACTGAAGAGGGAGCCCGAAGTGAGCACAAGACACCAGGGCGCGCCCTGGTGGGTTGTGCCCACCTCGGTGGCCTCCCGCACCACCTCTTTGCTCTATAAATACCCCAATATTCCAGAAACCCTAGGGGAGTCGACGAAAATCAATTCTAGCCGCCGCAAGTTCCAAAACCACCAGATCCAATATAGACACCATCACGGAGGGGTTCATCATGTCCATTGGTGCCTCTCCAATGATGCGTGAGTAGTTCATTGTAGATCTACGAGTCCGTAGTTAGTAGCTAGATGGCTTCCTCTCTCTCTCTCTCTTTTGATTTTCAATACAATGGTCTCTTGGAGATCCATATGATGTAACTCTTTTTGCGGTGTATTTCTTGGGATCCGATGAACTTTGAGTTTATGATCAGATCTATCTTTTTATCCATGAAAGTTATTTGAGTCTTCTTTGATCTCTTATATGCATGATTGCTTATAGCCTCGTATTTCTTCTCCGATATTTGGGTTGTGTTTGGCCAACTTGATCTTGTTGGGGAATGTAGCATGCAATTTTAAAAAAAATCCTACGATCACTCAAGATCTATCTAGGAGATGCATAGCAAAAAGAGGAGGAGAGTGAGTCCACGTACCCTCGTAGACCGAAAGCGGAAGCGTTAGCTTAACGCGGTTGATGTAGTCGAACGTCTTCGCGATCTAACCGATCAAGCACCGAACGTACGGCACCTCCGAGTTTGGCACACGTTCAGCTCGATGACGTCCCTCGAACTCTTGTTCCAGCAAAGTTTAGAGGGAGAGTTTTGTCAGCACGACAGTGTGGTGACGGTGATAGTGATGTTATCCGTGCAGGGCTTCGCCTAAGCACTACGACAATATGACCGGAGGAGTAAATGGTGGAGGAGGGCACCGCACACGGCTAAGAAACAATTGATGTGCTTTGGGGTGTCCCCCCTGCCCCCGTATATAAAGGAGGGAGAGGGAGAGGGCCGGCCTAGGCGCGCCCCCAAGGGGGAGGAGTCCTACTAGGACTCCAAGTCCAATTCCTCCCCCCTTCCTTTCAACGGAGGGGGAAAGGGGGAAGGAGAGGGAGAGGGAGAAGGAAAGGGGGGTCGCGCCCCCTCCTCTTGTCCAATTCGGACTGCCCATGAGGGGGGGCACCCCTTGTGGGCTGCCCTCTCTCTCCCCCTATGGCCCATGTTGACCCATTACTTTCCCGGGGGGGGTTCCGGTAACCCCTCGGTACTCCGATAAATATCCGAAACCATTCCGGTGTCCGAATACTATCGTCCAATATATCAATCTTTACCTCTCGACTATTTCGAGACTCCTCGTCATGTCCGCGATCTCATCCGGGGCTCTGAACAATCTTCGGTCACCAAAACACATAACTCATAATACAAATCGTCATCGAACGTTAAGCGTGCGGACCATACGGGTTCGAGAACTATGTAGACATGACTGAGACACATCTCCAATCAAAAACAACAGCGGAACCTGGATGCTCATATTGGTTCCTACATATTCTACGAAGATCTTTATCGGTCAAACGGTAATGACAACATACATCATTCCCTTTGTCATCGGCATGTTACTTGCCCGAGATTCGATCGTCGGTATCTTCATAGCTAGTTCAATCTCGTTACCGACAAGTCTTTTTACTCGTTCCGTAATGAATCATCCCGCAACTAACTCATTAGTTACATTGCTTGCAGGGCTTATCATGATGTGCATTACCTAGAGGGCCCAGAGATACCTCTCCGATACTTGGAGTGACAAATCCTAATCTCGATCTATGCCAACCCAACAAACACCTTCGGAGACACCTGTAGAGCATCTTTATAATCACCTAGTTACGTTGTGACATTTGATAGCACACAGGGTGTTCCTCCGGTATTTGGGAGTTGCATAATCTCATAGTCAAAGGAATATGTATAAGTCGTGAAGAAAGCAATAGCAATAAAACTTAACGATCATTATGCTAAGCTAACGGATGGGTCTTGTCCATCACATCATTCTCCTAATGATGTGATCCCCTTCATGCTTCGAGATAGCATTGACATGGTCTTCGAGCATGGTCGGACTTTGGATACTCAAAGGATTCATCAGAAACAACTTATAGAATAAGTCTTACAATTTCCTCATGGAAGAATGGCTAACCTTGCTAAAAGGAAACTATAACAATAGGTCCTCTGGCTAGGGGTGCTAAGCAAAGACACCACCTTACCGGGTTATGTAGAGACCAATGTTATAACTCTTGGAAATATGTTCCAACCATCATATCTGACCGAGATTCAGATCTGATTGGTGTCAGGATAACTCAGACTTGGGATGCCTGAGAAGAAAGGTGCAACAAAAATTGTCGAAACGACATCGAAGATTCTCGGAGATGAACTATGGAAGCGAGTTCCGAACAAGGGTTCATCATTAAATCAAGGAGAGGTGAGGAGATGACTGATTGACTCAGCGACAATCCATTGAGATTTCCAAAAGATGGATTTCCACAACTATGTGAACAAGGAGATAACATTAGCTAGATCGAATGACTTAATGATGTATGCTCGAGGAAAACATACACAGTTAAACATTGGTTGAAATGTGCACCCGAAATATGGGCTAGGTAGCACGATCAATGTTCGAATGATGATTCATTAAGCCATAGACGTAGAATGAAACTATAGACCAATAATTTCAAAGCAATAGGGTTGCTAGAAGTTTAGAATTTACACATCACAGACCATTTGTCGGTATTTCGTTTAGAAACAACACGGGGACCAAGAAAGAATGGTGATGGTGAGAAGTATCACTGTACCAAGAATTCTTAAGAGGTGGAGTAATGCTCACGACATTCTTGACATCAAAGATGGTAATACTCCACGGTAGAACATAACATAGGTTGGATAGCAGGGAAATCAAGATACAACACAAAATATGAACAAGTTTGTGTTGGGGGGAGGCAAGAATGTTGTCGATGATAACACAATTCTTCGAGGGGCAAGGATGGTGTTTCTCATCCTGAATTTCGACACACAACTTGGAAGAAGTCAAATTGTTGACAATGATCACGACAAATTTGTCGAGAGGTTTTCAAGAAGATGCAATTGGTCGACGATGACATCAAGTCAAAGGAATGATGAAAGCGAAAGGTTATTGGAACCACGGGTAGGACACAAACTCGAAATCAAGTTTGCTGTTCTATGAGAAGTGATATGACGAGGAAGATCGAAGCAAGATTAGCTCACTGTCGAAATTTGTGCGCTGGGAAGGTCCAGGTAGCACAGTTAAAATCGGCACGATAATGACATAGCCGAGCAGGCTAGGAATGACTTGAAGGATTATTAAACGCGTAAGCAACAAAAATTACTTAGAGTTATTGAATCGGAGTGCGGAATTGATTCACTTATCGGTGTCCTTGAGGGGTTCTAACAACTCAGAACCCGTTGGAAAAATGGAATCGGCAAGAATATTAGTTGATGAAGAACTCATAAGAAGTTAAGTAGTTCCTTGGCATTCTCGAGATACCAGGGGGGTAATACTCGACGACAGACCAAAGTAGAGGTTGGACGGGGGTATTGCTCTGCAAAGGACAAGTGCTTAAACTTGCACGAGAAATGGTATTTAAAGGAGAACATGGTCAGAATCATGATTGAAAAAAGGCCAGATTCCAGATATAAGATGAACTTATACCCAGGGAGTAATTAATTTAAGAGAAGCTTTAATGATAAGATCTACATCGTGTCCATGGGCATGAACACAAACTTCAAGGTCGACTCCCACTTCTCCAATGCATAACCTTGCATTCACTTCTTGCTCTTATTAAAAATGAGTTGGTTGTGGAAACCTACCTGGGGAAGTAACAGAGGAGTATGACCCGTGAAAACTTTCGGGTTCACACAGATTAAGAAAGGCATAGGTTCAACCCATCAGGGTCTCTTAGGAACATATACCACAAACTTCAGGAGTAAATAATACAAGCTCGAAAGCAGAGCATGGTTGGCCAATCAGAGGATAGGATTTACCAATGGAGAAAGAACTTCCAAAGTGATTGAATATGAATGACGCTATCGGATAAAATCCAACAAAGGACCCGGTGGTCCTCAAGGGATCTGATGTGAGCATCGATATTCAACCAGAGGAAGAATCAATGCAAGGAGATCAGACTATAGAAACAACCTACTAAGTCAAAGCTCAAATGCAAAAGAATTATGATTTCCGATCAAGGGATCAGGAGCAAACGCTCTGATTAAGGATGGATAAGTTGCGTAGACTTAGGGGTACAATCGATGGCAATCCGATTGGTCGAGAACCAGCTCATGTTTAAAATGATGTCTGAGCCGGAAGGATAAATCCTGAGGATTGCAAGCATCCGCAGCATATTAAATCGACGGACTCAAAATGATAGTGACAAAGGAAGCTAATAAGATTACTAGACTTATGTGATTAACCATAATGTAAGCAAGCAAGAATTTCAAGAGCAATAGGTTGCTGAGGATTTTCGGAAGATCGGATGGTATTTCGAAGATTGGTGACATACATGAATCAACTGGGGATGAGTGGATACTCGGTAAGTGCGAGAAATTATCCGTAGGGGTATTCATGTTGCAAAGAACTGCAAGGCAGTAGGCACCAAGTATTCTCAGAACATTAGAGAGAATTTCGGGGTATCTTGTAATAACAAGATCAACGGGGAATGATTGTAAGAATGGCAAGTGTACTTGGTTATCCATTAGGGTTTATCGATGGAATGGAATTGCAAAAGCGATGGCACAAAGTATCGAGGGAACATCGGAGAGTAACTTCGGCATCTTCTATTGTATCAAGCGATCATCTGTATCGAGTGGCCCTCCGGGAGGAAGTAGTTACGAGAACCTAGAGTTAGAGTTAGTAAAACCATTTAACCCGAATAGGAGAGAGATCAGAGTCCCAGAGCAAAGATCGAGGAGTAAAAGATCCTAATACCACCCAATGGCGACGTGGGCCCGTAAGCCACACAGCCATGTTAGTAAAAGTTTTTTCAATGACTAGACTCGACTTCGGCCAAGAAGTTGGAAAGGGGGATTCCTACAGGCAGTTGGCTCTGATACCAACTTGTGACGCCCCTGATTCAATCGTACACTAATCATGCACGCAAATGTGTACGATCAAGATCAGGGACTCACGGGAAGATATCACAACACAACTCTACAACATAAATAATTCATACAAGCATCATAATACAAGCCAGGGGCCTCGAGGGCTCGAATACAAGTGCTCGATCATAGACGATTCAGCGGAAGCAACAATATCTGAGTACAGACATAAGTTAAACAAGTTTGCCTTAAGAAGGCTAGCACAAAAGTAGCAACGATCGAAAAGGCAAGGCCTCCTGCCTGGGACCTCCTAACTACTCCTCGAAGCCGAACTCCATGTAGAATCATCCTCGGGATCTCTAGCTCCTAGACTCCAGCATCTGGTTGCGACAATCAGGTAGAATGGAAAGGGGGGAAAGAGGGAGAAAAGCAACCGTGAGTACTCATCCAAAGTACTCGCAAGCAAGGAGCTACACTACATATGCATGGGTATATGTGTAAAGGGCCATATCGGTGGACTGAACTGCAGAATGCCAGAATAAGAGGGGGATAGCTAATCCTGTCGAAGACTACGCTTCTGGCAGCCTCCATCTTGCAGCATGCAGAAGAGAGTAGATTGAAGTCCTCCAAGTAGCATCGTATAGCATAATCCTACCCGGCGATTCCCTCCTCGTCGCCCTGTTAGAGAGCGATCACCGGGTTATATCTGGCACTTGGAAGGGTGTGTTTTATTAAGTATCCAGTTCTAGTTGTCATAAGGTCAAGGTACAACTCCGGGTCGTCCTTTTACCGAGGGACATGGCTATTCGAATAGATAAACTTCCCTGCAGGGGTGCACCACATAACCCAACATGCTCGATCCCATTTGGCCGGACACACTTTTCTGGGTCATGCCCGGCCTCGGAAGATCAACACGTCGCAGCCCCACCTAGGCACAACAGAGAGGTCAGCACGCCAGTCTAAATCCTATGGCGCAGGGGTCTGAGCCCATCGCCCATTGCACACCTGCACGTTGCGAGGGCGGCCGGAAGCAGACCTAGCCTAGCAGGCGTTCCAGTCCAATCCGGCGCGCGCCGCTCCGTCGCTGACGTCAAGAAGGCTTCGGCTGATACCACGACGTCGAGTGCCCATAACTGTTCCCGCGTAGTTGGTTAGTGCGTATAGACCAAATGGCCAGACTCAGATCAAATACCAAGATCTCGTTAAGCGTGTTAAGTATCCACGAACGCCGACCAGGGCCAGGCCCACCTCTCTCCTAGGTGGTCTCAACCTGCCATGTCGCTCCGCCATAAAGTAACAGTCGGGGGCCGTCAGGAACCCATGCCCACCTCTACCGGGATGGAGCCACCTGTCCTTTCAGCCCCCTCATCAGAATCACTTGCGGGTACTCAACGAGCCGACCCGACTTTAGTCACCACATGTGTCATGTATATAAAGTATATAGTATAAACCCGTGATCACCTCCCGAAGTGATCACGGCCCAGTAGTATAGCATGGCAGACGGACAAGAGTGTAGGGCCACTGATGGAACCCTAGCATCCTATACTAAGCAGTAGGATAGCAGGTAAGGGTAACAACTGTAGCAACAATGACAGGCTATGCATCAGGATAGGATTAACGGAAAGCAGTAACATGCTACACTACTCTAATGCAAGCAGTATAGAGAAGAATAGGCGATATCTGGTGATCAAGGGGGGGGGGCTTGCCTGATTGCTCTGGCAAGAATGAGGGGTCGTCAACTCCGTAGTCAAACTGGGGGTCGCCGGCAGTCTCGGGGTCTACCGGAAAGAAGTAACGTAGGGGGAACACAATAAATAACAAAGCAATCAAAGCAAAAAAAAGCGTAACATCGCAATACGCGGTGCTAGGTGTGCCCTAACGCGGTAGTAGGTGATACCGACGAAGGGGGAAACATCAGGGAAGGTATTCCCGGTGTTTCGCGTTTTTGGACAGATGAACCGGAGGGGGAAAGTTGTGTGTTTGCTATGCTAGGGATGTGTGGCGGACGAACGGGCTGCGTATTCGGACGTCTCGTCGTTCTGAGCACTTTCATGTACAAAGTATTTTCATCCGACTTATAGATTATTTTATATTAATTTTTAAAGATTTAATTCATTTCCAGTAATTAACAGAATTAAATTAATTATAAAATGTAATTATAATGTCAGCGTGATGTCAGCATGTTGTCATCAGTCAACCGTCTGTTGACTGGGTCAACAGACGTGTGGGTCCCGCTCGTCATTGACTGTTTAGTCTAATTAGGATTTAACTAATCAATTACTAATTAATTAAACTAACTAGTTAATTAGATTAATTAAACATGATTAATTAACTTAATTAATTAAATAATTAATTTTATTATTATATATATTTTTTAATCTTTTTTTCTTTTAACGTTCTGGGGGCGGGGCCTACTTGTCATAGGCTCATGGCTTTAACGGGCGCTGGGTGCACGGGTGCCGGGCAGCGGGCGCACGGGCGCCAGCCCGAACAGAGGCGCACCCGACCGGGCGCTGCGGGGCGGCAGGGGAGCTCCGGCGAGGAGGGTACAGCGCGCGGGGCGGGCGAGGGCACCGACGGGGCGAACGGATCCGTGGCGGGCGGAGCAGAGGGGGCGTGGGCGCGGCCAGGGGGCTGTGCAGAGCAGCAGCAGGGGGTCTCGGGCGAGCGGCGCAGGAGTGGCACGGCACTAGGGCGGGGACGGCGTTGCGCGGGCGTGCGCATCGAGCGTGGCCGGGTCGCGCGGTGCGCACGGCGGAGTACGGGAGCAGAGAGGGGGGAGGAGAGGGGAGGCGCAACCGGTGCGGCGGCTCACCGCGAAGCTGTAGGGAGGGGGCAGTGGGCTCGAGGCGGCTTGGGGTGGTCCGGCAACGGCGGGGCGAGGACGAGGCGACGACCGACGATGGAGAGGCGGGGCGGGGCAGTCTGGCGACGAAATCGGGGAGGCGGCGACGTCAGGGGCAAGCGCAGGGTCGTGGCGCGCCGTGCGGGAGGAGACGGGGAGGCGGGCGCCTGTGAGGTGGCGAGGGGCGACGGCGAGGTGGTCGGGGCTCGTTGCCTCGATCTCGATCCACACGGGGGGAGAGGAGATCGTGGGGGGGAGTGGGGCGATCTGCAGATATTTTGGGGGCGTGGGGGGATAAGGGAGGATGGGGCGGGCCGACTGGGCCGCGTGGGTGGCCAGCTAGGCCTATTGGCCCAATTGGCCAAGGGGTCTCCTTTTTTTTCTTCTCCTTTTTCTTTTATTTACTTTTACTGTTTTCTGTTTATGTTCCAATAAACTTAGTTTTATAAAATGCCACAGTAGCACCTAAAATAGTGTTTCCAAGCATTCCACTGTCACAATTAATTTGGCACATTAATTAATTAGCTTGTATTTGTTTACTATTTTAAAAGCATATAAATAATTGATTTAGCCCAAGTTTTATTCATTTTAGATTATTTAAACATATTATAAAAGTGTGGTTTCTACACCAATATTTAGTATGGATTATTTGGCTCACTCCGAACATTTTAATTTTAATATTTGTAAACTTTTATTATTTGCTTTTATTTAAATTTTGAATTTGTTTCGGTTTTGAACTATCGAGAGTTTATCAAGAGTAAACGGGGTGACGTGGCATCGTTAACGTGGGATTACTGTAGCTTAATTATCCGGGCGTCACATGTGGAGTAATAGTAGTAGATGCAGGTAGGAGTCGGTCTACTGTCTCGGACGTGATGCCTATATACATGATCATACCTAGATATTCTCATAACTATGCTCAATTTTGTCAATTGCTCAACAATAATTTGTTCACCCACCGTAAATACTTATGCTCTTGAGAGAAGCCACTAGTAAAACCTATGGCCCCCGAGTCTATTTTCCATCATATTAATCTTCCAACACTTAGCTATTTTTATTGCCTTTTATTTTACTTTGCATCTTTATCATAAAAATACCAAAAATATTATCTTATCATATCTATCAGATCTCACTCTCGTAAGTGACCATGTAGGGATTGACAACCCCTTATCGCGTTGGTTGCGAGGATTTATTTGTTTGTGTAGGTGCGAGGGACTCGTGCGTGGCCTCCTACTGGATTGATACCTTGGTTCTCAAAAACTGAGGGAAATACTTACGCTACTTTGCTGCATCACCCTTTCCTCTTCAAGGGAAAACCAACACAGTGCTCAAGAGATAGCAAGAAGGATTTCTGGCACCGTTGCCGGGGAGGCTTACGCGAAGTCAAGTCAAGATTTGACTCCCGACAATGAGCCATTTCTGGCGCCGTTGCCGGGGAGTCTACGCAAAAGTCAAACCAAGTACCCATCACAAACCCTTATCTCCCGCATTACATTATTTGCCATTTGCCTCTCGTTTTCCTCTCCCCCACTTCACCCTTGCCGTTTTATTCGCCCTCTCTTTTACGTTCGCCTCTTTACCGCTCGCTTGGTCGTTATGCTAGTCCTCTTTCTTCTCCGTTGTCTCCTGAGAATGAAGTTCTTAATTTTAAGCAAAGGGAGGGAGAAAATCTAAAAGACGCTTGGTATAGAATTTGCAATGCTCAAAATAGATCCACCAGGAAGCAATCCACTTCCGTTCTTCTCCGCAATTTTTATGTAGGTGTTACTCCTTGGTACAGATATATCCTTGATACCATTACCGGAGGGAATTTCTTGGGTAGCCATACTTTTGATTCTTATAATGCTATGATAGATTTGTTTAGCTCACCCCCTCTTTTGGTTAATGGAACTATGTTAACTTTGGAGCATGTAATGCAAAGACTTGAAATTATTGAAAATAAAGTTGCTACCGTAGAGTTAATTGAAAATTTGGATAAAAGGATTCACAACCGAATTACCCAATATGGATCTAAAGTAGGAGTCACTTTGAAAAATATTAAGGAGAAGGAACCCATAGTTAATGAGAAAATAAATCAGGATTCCACTAGAATCGATAAACTTGAAAATATCATTACCAACTTGGGAACCGCTTTTTCTTCCGTAAAGAATACTGCAAGTCCTCCAACTAAAATTGAAAAGCTTACGTATGTTCCTAAAAATAAGGGTGAATCCTCTTGTAAGGAAACTGCGGATCTCAAATCTATAAGTATTCATCCCAATCTTTTTGCTATTATTAAGGAATCATTTGCTACAAATGAATTTTTCGATCTTGTACCTAAAAGTTTGATAATTAATAAAAAGAAAGAAACTTCTAAGGATGATAGATGCCTCATTGAAGAATTGCCTACCAAAGATGGCAATACCTAGATCTATCCTTACTATTATGCCTAGCTAAGGGCGTTAAACACAACCCAATTTTATTTTTAGTTTTTTGCCTTTTGCTTCTGTTTAGGAAAAAATCTTTGTTCTAGCCTCTGGTTAGATAGTTTTTTATGTTTTAATTAGTGTGTGTGCCAAGTTAAACCTATAGGATCTTCTTGGATGATAGTTATTTGATCTTGCTGTAAATTCCAGAAACTTTCTGTTCACGAAAACAATTGTTAAAAATCACCAGAACGTGATAAAATATTGATTCCAATTGCTTCTGATCAATAAACAAATTTTCTAGGTCTTCCTATTTTGGCTGAATTTTTGGAGTTCCAGAAGTTTGCGTTAGTTACAGATTACTACAGACTGTTCTATTTTTGACAGATTCTGTTTTTCGTGTGTTGTTTGCTTATTTTGATGAATCTATGGCTAGTAAAAGAGTTTATAAACCATAGAGAAGTTGGAATACAGTAGGTTTAACACCAATATAAATAAATAATGAGTTCATTATAGTACCTTGAAGTGGTCTTTTGTTTTCTTTCGCTAACAGAGCTCACGAGATTTTCTGCTGAGTTTTGTGTTGTGAAGTTTTCAAGTTTTGGGTAAAAGATTTGATGGATTATGGAACAAGGAGTGGCAAGAGCCTAAGCTTGGGGATGCCCATGGCACCGCAAGATAATCTAAGGACACCTAAAAGCCAAAGCTTGGGGATGCCCCGGAAGGCATCCCCTCTTTCGTCTACTTCCATCGGTAACTTTACTTGGAGCTATATTTTTATTCACCACATGATATGTGTTTTGCTTGGAGCGTCTTGTATGATTTGAGTCTTTATTTTTTAGTTTACCACAATCATATTTTCTGTACACACCTTTTGAGAGAGACACACATGATTCGGAAATTATTAGAATACTCTATGTGCTTCACTTATATCTTTTGAGTTATATAGTGTTTGCTCTAGTACTTCACTTATATCTTTTAGAGCACGGTGGTGGATTTGTTTTATAGAAACTATTATTCTCTCATGCTTCACTTAGATTATTTTGAGAGCCTTAAACAGCATGGTAATTTGCTTAAATAATCCTAGTATGCTAGGTATTCAAGACTAGTAAAAACTTTCTTATGAGTGCATTGAATACTAAGAGAAGTTTGATGCTTGATGATTGTTTTGAGACATGGATGTAGTGATATCAAAGTTGTGCTAGTTGAGTAGTTGTGAATTTGAGAAATACTTGTGTTGAAGCTTGCAAGTCCCGTAGCATGCACGTATGGTAAATGTTATGTAACAAATTTGAAACATGAGGTGTTCTTTGAGTGTCTTCCTTATGAGTGGCGGTCGGGGACGAGCGATGGTCTTTTCCTACCAATCTACCCCCCTAGGAGCATGCACGTAGTGCTTGGTTTTTGATGACTTGTAGATTTTTGCAATAAGTATGTGAGTTCTTTATGACTAATGTTGAGTCCATGGATTATACGCACTCTCACCTTTCCATCATTGTTAGCCTCTTCGGTACCGTGCATTGCCCTTTCTCACATTGAGAGTTGGTGCAAACTTCGCTGGTGCATCCAAACCCCGTGATATGATACGCTCTTTCACACATAAACCTCCTTATATCTTCCTCAAAACAGCCACCATACCTACCTATTATGGCATTTCCATAGCCATTCCGAGATATATTGCCATGCAACTTTCCACCGTTCCGTTTATCATGACATGCTTCATCATTGTCGTATCGCCTTGCATGATCATGTAGTTGACATCGTATTTGTGGCAAAGCCACCATGCATAATTTTCATACATGTCACTCTTGATTCATTGCCCATCCCGGTACACCGCCGGAGGCACTCATATAGAGTCATATTTTGTTCTAGTATCGAGTTGTAATCTTTGAGTTGTAAATTAATAGAAGTGTGATGATCATCATTAATAGAGCATTGTCCCAATAAAAAAAGAGAAAGGCCAAATAAAAAAGGGGAAGGCCCAAAAAAAGGGACAATGCTACTATCCTTTTTCCACACTTGTGCTTCAAAGTAGCACCATGATCTTCATGATAGAGAGTCTCTTGTTTTGTCACTTTTCATATACTAGTGGGAATTTTTCATTATAGAACTTGGCTTGTATATTCCAACAATGGGCCTCCTCAAGTGCCCTAGGTCTTCGTGAGCAAGCAAGTTGGATGCACACCCACTTAGTTTCTTTTGTTGAGCTTTCATATATTTATAGCTCTAGTGCATCCGTTGCATGGCAATCCCTACTCCTTGCATTAACATCAATCGATGGGCATCTCCATAGCTCATAGATTAGCCTCGTTGATGTGAGACTTTCTCCCTTTTTGTCTTCTCCACATAACCCCCATCATTATATTCTATTCCACCCATAGTGCTGTATCCATGGCTCACGCTCATGTATTGCGTGAAAGTTGAAAAGGTTTGAGATTACTAAAGTATGAAACAATTGCTTGGCTTGCCATCGGGGTTGTGCATGATGAGAGCATTCTTGTGTGACGAAAATGGAGCATGACTAAACTATATGATTTTGTAGGGATGAACTTTCTTTGGCCATGTTATTTTGAGAAAACATAATTGCTTAGTTAGTATGCTTGAAGTATTATTATTTTTATGTCAATATTGAACTTTTTATCTTGAATCTTTCGGATCTGAATATTCATACCACAATTAAGAAGAATTACATTGAAATTATGCCAAGTAGCATTCCACATCAAAAATTCTGTTTTTATCATTTACCTACTCGAGGACGAGCAAGAATTAAGCTTGGGGATGCTTGATACGTCTCCAACGTATCTATAATTTTTGATTGCTCCATGCTATATTATATTCTGTTTTGGACATTATTGGGCTTTATTATACACTTCTATATTATTTTTGGGACTAACCTATTAACCGGAGGCCCGGCCCAGAATTGTTGTTTTTTGCCTATTTCAGAGTTTCGCAGAAAAATAATATCAAATGGAGTCCAAACGGAATGAAACCTTCGAGAACGTGATTTTCGGAACGAACGTGATCCAGAGGACTTGGACCCTACGTCAAGACATCAACCAGGAGGGCACGAGGTAGGGGGGCGCGCCTACCCCCTGGGCGCGCCCTCCACCCTTGTGGGCTCCCTGTTGCTCCACCGACGTACTCCTTCCTCCTATATATATCTACGTACCCCAAACTACCAGATACGGAGCCAAAAACCTAATTCCACCGCCGCAACCTTCTGTACCCGTGAGATCCCATCTTGGGGCCTGTAGGAGATATGCCCTAGAGGCAATAATAAATGATATTATTTATCTCCGAGTTCATATTATGTTTATGTTCCATGCTATAACTGCAATGATTCTCGAGTTTGCAAAATCCACGAGGCTCGGAGGAAGACTCATATGCACGTGTGGAATAATAAACGGTAAGAAGTATTCCTAGTCTGGCCTCTAAGACTAGCTCAAGTGTTGCATGATGGTTCTGTTTTCCTGATCATGGGCATGTCTATGCCAGCAACTTTGAGGGCAAAATGTTAAGAGAACATTTGTGTTGAATCGACCCGGATTGATGTTATGCTATGAGATTCATTCATCACAAGTTAATGGTACATAACACAGAGATGGTTAACGTTTGCATGAGTCCTTAGACCATGAGAGTATCGAGTTTCTTCATGCTTGCTTCATGAACTTTGGGGTTTGTTAAACGTCATCCGTAAATGGGTGGCTATCATGGCGGCTTACGGCTTCATGGAAAAGTGTGTCAAGTAACTTGATAGCTCAAGATTGGGATTTGCTCCTCCGACGATGGAGAGATATCTTTGGGCCCTCTCAGTGTTACGGTATCCATCATCGTCTGGCCAGACAGTTTGTGATTTGATCACGGGGATGCCGGAACACGATAACGAGAAAAGAGAACAATACCGGTAACGAGGTAACTAGCATAGTGGACAAGTTGTTGATCCACGGGAATGCCAACATGTCTCACCTCAGGTATTTGTAACATATCGCGAAGCAACAGGAATAGCACACGGCAACTGGAGGTTCACTCGAATATTTATTCGTGTGGGTATAGGGGTCAATATGGGTGTCCACGGCTCCGATGTTGATCATTGATCGGAAAGGGTTCTAGTCATGTCTATACTTCACCGAACCTATAGGGTCACACGCTTAAGGGTCATCTATCTGCTGAATACTAGACAAGGAGTCTGAGAGAAAATCGCCGAAAAAGTTTCGGACACCGGAAAGGTTCCGTAGAAAGAGGTCATCGGATGAGTTTCGATGAAACTGAAAAGTTGTTTCAGGGGATACCATAAAGTCAAATTGGTTTCGGCACATGCCTAATAATTCTTGGAGGGTGCCAGAATCATTCTGGAATTTTCCGGGATAATAACCGGATATGCTCC
This sequence comes from Aegilops tauschii subsp. strangulata, assembly GCF_002575655.3. Classification (NCBI taxonomy): domain Eukaryota; kingdom Viridiplantae; phylum Streptophyta; class Magnoliopsida; order Poales; family Poaceae; genus Aegilops; species Aegilops tauschii. The sequence goes on along the minus strand of NC_053036.3, from coordinate 424,096,164 downwards.
GGAGCTGCCGGAACCACTTCAGATGCTTTTCGCAGATGAAAATCACTAAACCGGAATTGTTTCGGAACGCGTTGAAAATAATTTTGGTGGGTACTGGAAATGTTCTAAGCCCACACAAATATTTTCAGTTCGAACGGACGCTGAAAAATGTCATCATGAATAGTGAAAGTGCTTTTTGGGATATTTAATGGAAAGCCACCTTTTGGGGCTTTACTCAAAAGATCTAGGGATGACATGGATGGATTGGGAGGCCCTCGTGGGGGGCCCCCAAGGGGTGTGGCCGGCCACACTTGGGGCTCCACCTTGGAGCCCCTCTTGTTCCTTGGTTTCACTCTTATGCCCTTGAGGAAGGACTTCATTCATGTGCATTTTGGGTTTTTGTGTTAAACTACCCTACCCCTTGGGATTTCCTATAAAAAGAGGTGGAGGGGCAGCCCTCCACAGTCATCCCTTCTCACATACAAGTGCCATGCATGATCTGGCTTCTCTCTCCCTCCCAGCGAAATAGTTTCGTAGAGCCGAAAGGCTGTCTGGGTTCCGGTGGGAACTAGTTCTGGACGGCGAAGCCCTGCTGGATAGATGACACCGTATGTGTGCAACTCTGTAGAGAGATCGTAGTTTCGGTCTTAGTTCGTGAGTGCCTCCCGAAGGGCTGTCCGTGTGACCGTCCAAGTTTCGAAGGTCCTCCCGAAGGGCTGTCCGAGTGACCGTTCGAGTTTCGAAGGTCCTCCCGAAGGGCTGTCCGCGACACCGTCCGGGGGGCTGTTCGACCGCCTCCCGGAGGGCTGTCTGAGGAGAAGATGAGGGTATACATCCTCGCGGTTGGGAGGTTGTAAATCCTAGCTGCGGGGATCTGCACCGCCGATCGTCATCGACTCTACTTCCCGCTGCGCTACGAGTCGGTAACGAAAAAGATCGAACCTTGTATGCAGTCTCCATAGTGGTCCTGGGTGGGCTGGTGCATAGGTCGATTTTTTTTTGTTTTCTACTGCGTTACCCTACAGTGGTATCATGAGCCGTGCTATGCGTAGATGCAGGTTGTGATCTAGAATACATAGAGATGTATGGGTATTGCATAATATAATTAGGTAGTAGATGAGATCTATTGCTGAAAATTATTTATGCGGGTGACAGATGAAATCTGTTACCCGATGTTCTTGTTGCTTCCCTAGAATTTGCGTTTGCTCAATCTCGAGACAGCATGGTGGAATTTGACAAAGTTCTGGCAATCCGTGATCCTGATTGATCATGGAAGTGCTATTAGTTCTTTGGGTTCTGCCGTAGTCAAAAGAAAGATGAAATTCGCAGACGACAGGGCAATGCAGATATGATCTGCACGGGGGTCATGCGTATGACGAAGTTTAGTATGGGGTTCGAGATTTTATTGTCTCGTGCTTCATACACCCTGCAAAGTTAATCTAGCGACCTGAACTATCATACTTGATGATGAACGTTGGTCGCTGCAGTTTAAGTCAAAACCTTAGAAGCCACGTAAAATAAATTTTGCATAAACCGATTAGAGGCGTCTAACTTGGTTTTGCAGGATGTGCATGTGATGTGGTATAGCAGTGCTCATACTAATTCGATTATGTATGAGATGACTATATGATGTAATTTGATTAACATGACCTGCGTGTCATGATTCGGCATGATGGCTGGAGCCATATGATTGCACTTTAATGACCTGCGTGTCAACCTTAAGTAATGCATTAATTTTATACGCTATGGAGATAGCAATATTATCTGGTGCATCGACAAGGTGGTGGCAATCTTCGCGAAGGTGAACACCAACACGAATGCCGAAGACAAAGAAATGAAATACTTCTCCGTTAGAAAGGGCTATACCATATCATGCTATTATGAATTGCCTGAGATGTTTATCCCTTATGATGCACCCTTCTTGATTGCGCGGTAGTCGCTTTTTATTAGGGTGATCTCTCACAAAAATACCAAGTAGTTAGTGTTCTCCCAAGTGTAGCACCGTCACGGCACCTATCTTTTCGGGGTGCGCCGTGTCACACGGGTACGAACGATTAGAGAAGTGTGAGGCGGGTGAGTTGAGACCTCGCAACGAGATCACTTGGTTGTCTTGACGTTCAGGCATGACCGTCATGAGCTCGGAACACACGCATCGAAAGATGAACAAGAGTCACATAGAGATGTGATTGGCAAGTTGGCCTACCGGTTGAGATTTTTTGTCATCAGTGGTGTTACACCAATGGCGAACAATTGAAATGTGGGTCTTGTATCACTCACAATCAATTTTGAGAGATATTGATTTGAGTGGGAGCGCACTGTTGAATTAACATGTTTAATTCTTAGTGCAATTAATTATGAACATTGTCTAAGTGTTATATGCAAAATAGTTGTAGAATAATGGCTCGCGTTTCCACCTTCCCTATTAAAATTGAATAGCTGTTAAATATCTGGTTAAACCTTTACGATTGGCAACGTAATGTGAGGATTGTCCTCAAAAGTGCCGAGAAGGACTTTGTCCTATCGCATGCTTTCCGTATCCTCCCGCTAATGCTATGGATCATTTGACTCTCGTCCTTCGATCCAAAAGCTAGAATTCTGTTACGGTCAAGTGAAATATGTTTGCTTCCATGAAACTCGAACTTCAAAAGTTTGGGATAGTTATGTGATATTCATGGAACTGAAAATTAATTTTCAGATACAAACAAAGGCTGAAAGATATGAAATATCCAAAGCAATGTTTGATTGCAAATTATTAGTAAAGTGTTTACTATGCATTAGACTGATAAGAGAGGGATCTAGAAGAACGCCTGTCATATAATGAAAGGTGAATAAAACAACAACTTAAAGAGAAAGAAAGTGTCCAAAGGGTGTTAGTATGACTTACACGCCTAGGAAGTCCGGGGCTAATGCCACTCTTAAGTTGGGTGCTTCTTTTGCGAGTAGGAGAAATACTAAAAGTTAAACTGTTAGAAGTCTAAAGGAAAAAAGAAAGATGACTGGAATATCCAGCTCATGTATGAATGTCATACAAGTTTTTGATGTATAGTAGGCTGGTCAAAGATATAGTTCTTGGGAATTATGGTTAAACATGTTAATCACTAATTCTTGGGTATTGTGAGTTAATCACAAAGATACCCACTCGATTGCATTCTGTTACGAATCAATGTAAGAGCTACTATGGCCTAAAAGGCTAGCCAGAAATGAGGTTAAGGTATACACAGGGAACATAGTAAATGTTACTATACCTTCCATCGGTGTATTGCCGTCTGTATTTATTTTCATAATTCATTTAGAGTTTTACAAACTCTATCCCATTGCATAAGGTATCTTGCAAGAAGGTTGTTCATAAGAGAACTTTTTATGTTCGATGTTATGAATAACACAAGGGCCATACTTTCATTATGAATGAGATGTATGTTATGAATATTGATAATAATACAATACCTCTGGGTTTACTTTCATAATTCATTTTAGAGTTTCATACACTCTAGCCCATTGCACAATGTTTGTTGCAAAATAGATGTTCATAAAAACAACAATTGTTGTTAAGTATTATGAATAACATGAAGGGCCATGCTTCCATCCAAGATGGGATGTATGTTATGAATATTGATGGTAATATGATACATCCATAACGCTGACGCTAAATGTCGCAAAACTAAAAGAATACCACACAAGTGTGGCACTACATTTGGTCACATTGGAGAAACCCGCATGGAAAAATTCCATTGTGATGGATTTTGAAGTCGTTTGATTTTGAATCATCTGACACTTGCAACTTTTCTACGAAAAGTGAAGTGACTGAAATACCGTTCACATGCCATAAGGAACGAGCAACAAACTTATTGGTGATCATACATTTTGATGTGTGTAGTTCAATGAATGTTGTTGCAAGTAGTGGATTTATATATCTTCAGAAATGACTCAAGTAGATATATGGATATTTGCTTGATGAGACGTAAGTATGGATCTTTTGAAATCATTCGAAAGGTTTTGAAAAATGAAGTAGAAGTTATTGTAACAAGAAAATTATGTTTCTGCAATTTGATTGCACAAAGGAATATTTGAGTTACATGTTTAGCGAATGTCTGATGAGTTGTGAAAGGGGTTTCATAACTTGCACCTCCTGAACACCACTGCAAGTGAAAAGTCCGTGGAGATATAATCTAACCATTTATGACATGGTAAGGTCAAAGATGACATAAATAAATTTGCCATTATCCTTTTTAAAGTGATGCTTTAGAGACTGTGGCTTTTACACTGAAAGGAGCTACATCGGGTCTATTGAAATGAAGCCATGGTATGGTACGTCCAACCATGTTATATCTTTTCTTAACATTTGGAATATGGGGCTTGTGTAAAAGGTTACAAACCTATTCCAAATCAGACAAGTGCTACTTTGTAGGTTATACCAAAATGTTGGGTATTCCTCCCTCACTATACCGAGGCAAATAGTTTTGCTGCGAAACGGTGTGCTTTTAAAGAGAATGGTTCTTTCAAAAAGGTGAGTGGGAGAATAGTGCAACTCGATGAGATAAACAGTATCTTTGTCATCAGATCAAAGGAAAGAGACCTTGGAAGTAATTCCAGAGTTTCCTACTGCGACTGATACGGAAGTCTCTACAATAAAATGTATGAACTTCGGTCGAACTTGTAGCTGAACCACGTAGGCAAGGCTCGTGCAAACCTCTCAGGTGCGCAAACGAGATATTGTTGTTAGACAACATTATACCTACAATACACAAGGAAGCGTTGATGGGCCCTGACTCCGGAATTGGCTAAATGCCAATACAACCCGAGTTAGTTTCCATATAAGTGTTTCAAGATTAAAACCTTGATACACCTTACGGAAGACTTAGAGTCTAACGAATATTTATGGAACTTAAAACTGATACGGATAAAAATGTTTTATCCATAAAGCTCGACTTGTTGAAATAACAAGTTCAAGAGTTGACTACGATGAGGTTGTTTTCATCGTAGCGATGCTTAAAGTCGGTTCGGGTTGAACTAGCAATTAATACATATTTCAATCATGAGATATGAAACATGGATGACAATAGGATTTCCATCTGATGGAAATGAAACCAAGGACTTGCATGTGTTACAGTCCAAGGCATTTTGTCTATCCAGAGGATGCTAGTAAGGGTGCAAACTTCAGAGTTCCAGCGATGGACAGAAGAGAGCAAAATGGAGTTGGAATCTTCGTGCTTTGATTAAATGGTCAAAGGGGTTTGACTTCATCAATGGGTAACGAAGATGCTTGTAATTCAAGAAAGTAAGTGGCAGCGTAATAATATTTCTAAAAACCTTGTGTGCTTGACACATTGTTAATTGGAAATAAATATCTTGACACGAATTAGGACTTCATTTGAAAATAGTTTTTTGATGAAGTGCTTAGCTAAATAGCCTCAATATTAGGCATAATGATCTATGGAGATAGATTTAGCTAATAGGGCTAAGAAATGAATACATATTGACAAGGTGCTAAAACCTTTTAGCATTTAAAACCGCCATGGAGTGATTCTTGCCGGAGTCACATGGAAGAGTTTTTTGCAAGACTCGGTGTCCCAAAACACTGATGAGCAAAATACATGATGCAGATTCCACACACTTTTGTGTTTGGATTAATCATGTATTCCATGGTATGTAAAACAACCAGATACGTCCGATACTCCCAAGGTGTTGCGAGTATGGATACTAATGTGATCAAAGTACTGATCATGGGACAACAGTGAAAGATGTCATTGAGTACTAGAGTAAGTACTGATGATATGTTTTCTCGCAAGCGGAGATCATGAAGAGTTCGTTGTAAAATACCAAAAATATTATCTTATCATATCTATCAGATCTCACTCTCGTAAGTGACCGTGTAGGGATTGACAACCCCTTATCGCGTTGGTTGCGAGGATTTATTTGTTTGTGTAGGTGCGAGGGACTCGTGCGTGGCCTCCTACTGGATTGATACCTTGGTTCTCAAAAACTGAGGGAAATACTTATGCTACTTTGCTGCATCACCCTTTCCTCTTCAGGGGAAAACCAACGCAGTGCTCAAGAGGTAGCAGCGGCTAGGGTTCTAAACCCTCTATCTTTTTTAGTCTATGTTATGTTAAGTTGTAATTGAACTATGTTGGAGTTGCTATGGGCTTGTTGGCCCTTTTCTTAAATTCTATTATTAAGTTCTTCCTAGTTTGAGATATGTGATCGTGCTATGGGCTTGTTGGCCCTATCTACATATTGGGACTACATATTTGTTGATTATTTTCTTAGAGAGCTCGGCTTGTTAGTAGGGTTCCCTTGTTAGTAACCACCTAGTGCATGCAAGCAAGCTTTGTTAGTAGGGATGAATGAGTACAACTAAGCAAGGGAGTGGCTCTTTTTTTACACAAGCCGCAAATATGTAGCCACCTAGCTAGAAGAGAGGAACCAGCGGCAGTGACCGTCGCTGCATCCGTGGCGGCTGGCGTGCAAGAAAGCTGCTCGGTCAGTGCATTGTGGCGGACGCATCGGTGCATGCAGGCTCGGTCGGCGCATCGTGGGATCGTGCCATCGGCGCATGCATGCTCGATCGACGCATGCAGGCAGGGCTTTGTAGGTGCATGCATAGCAAGCTTCTGTCCTGGCGGCGCAAGCAGACGTTTAATGCAAGGGACAGCCCAACGGTCGAACAGCGACACCACCCAACGCGGCCCCACTTGTTAGGTCGAATGGAGGACACAGTCCAGCGTGGCCCGACTAGTCAGAGTTAACGGTCAAGCCTTTGACCCGACGGCAACGTCCGTTGTGCCCAGTTATGAGGGTTTTTGGCAAGGGGTGGGGAAAATTGAGCAAAAGTTAAGAGCACGGGGATGAATGAGTAGAGCTAAGGAACCAGGGGCACAGATGTAAAAATCCCATACAAATAACAACTTTATTATTGCCTCTAGGGCATATTTCCTTCAGATCTATTTATCTTGCAATGGGAAGAGGTGCTTTGTGATGGGTTCGATCTTACGGTGCTTGATCCCAGTGACAGAAGGGGAACCGACACGTATGTATCATTGCTATTAAGGATAACAAGATGGGGTCTATTTCTACATAAATAGGTCTTGTCTACATCATGTTATCGTTCTTATTGCATTACTCCGTTTCTCCATGAACTTAATACACTAGATGCATGCTGGATAGCGGTCGATGTGTGGAGTAATAATAGTAGATGCAGACAGGAGTCGGTCTACCAATCTTGGACGTGATGCCTATATAATGATCATTGTCTGGATATCGTCATGATTATTTGAAGTTTTATCAATTGCCCAACAGTAATTCGTTTACCCACCGTTTACTATTTTTCTCGAGAGAAGCCACTAGTGAAATCTACGGCCCCCGGGTCTCTTCTTTATTATATTTGCCTTTTCGATCTATTTTTATTTGCTTTTATTTTCAGATCTATGTTTCCAAAAACCCAAAAATACTTTGCTACAATTTATTCTTACTTATTTTATCTCGCGTTCTTGCGAGATCTATTTATCCAATCTATCATATTTTTATCCCGTCTACTTGCCAATTTCTAGTGCCGTTGCCCGAAGGGGATTGACAACCCCTTTAATACGTCGGGTTGCGAGTATTTGTTATTTGTCTGCAGGTGCCGTTCATGTAGTGTTACGTGGTTCTCCTACTGGTTCGATAACCTTGGTCTCATCATTGAGGGAAATACCTACCGTTGCTGTGCTGCATCATCCCCTCCTCTTTGGGGAAATACCGACGTAGTTCAAGCAGACATCAATAAACAATACCAACACCTTGGCCATTGTTATGAATTCAACCATCAAAACATAATCTCCATAGTACTAGAGAGACAAGGCTAATATCTACATTATGCATGTCATAAATTCGATGCTCAATAATAAAACCGACAATGGTTGGCCTGTCGTAAATTTGAAAGATTTGTAGGCCAAATCATATTAAATCAAAGCATAAGCCCACTCACCAATTTTGCTATGAATTGGTCTATGCAACAATATTTGAATGGCATCGGTCATAATGTCTTAACTCCATGCAGGTATAATATAGGTATACGTATAGATTTCCATGAACATGTACCTTGTCTTGCTCTTCAATCAAACTAAGGACGATGTTAGAATACTACACCGGCCATGCTTTGTCATATTCTTAGGGCGATAAATAAATATCGGCCACCTCCATAAGGTTCATGTAGAATTCATCCACCAAAGCATGAATAGCCGAAATAAACAAGTGAAATGACAAATCAAGTATTTTGGCTCTTTGGATCAGCAACAAACTTGTAGCTAATCAAATGTATAGTGATTTGGTAATACCCTCTCATGATATAGAAAATTATGTTGCATCCATGGATAAAAGTAGATGCATGGAGGGTAATTGACCATAGCTAGGGATGAATTCCATGGCAAAGGCATCACTGACATGGTTGAAGAAAATGGATGATGTGCTTACCGAAGATTTTGATGTTGTGATGCACACCTTCGGCTTAATTGTTTGTTGCTTCCATCCTTCTCTCTTCACTTTTATTGTATTTGTTGTAATGGAAGCTTGCATATAATTCTTATTTTGGGTACTTCCTTTCGGAACCCATGCCATATTCCTTTCCTCAAGTTCTTGTGCACTAAGTTTTTGCAATTTCTTCTTTTGCCAATATGATAAGCTGAGTGGGCACCCCGGGTGTGATTTTGTTTCGATCAATGGCAATTCTTTTTTGGCCTTGTGCACTCTCAACTTCTTTTCTTCAGATTTTTCACTTTGACTCTCAATAGTTGATTGCTTCATCTCATTGCCTTTAGTAACTAATGTCAACACTTTAATTGGCTCTTTTTCATTTGAGATCAAATCTGAAGTAGCACTCTTACGACCATCTTTTTTAACACGGTAAACTTGCTTGACCACCTCTTTCTTGTTCCTTGAGCTCCGGACTGATTCCTTATGATTGAAACAGTCTTTGACATGTGATTGTTCATCAAATGTTGATCTTCTTGGAGCTGCAAAATGTTGGCGAGACGGTCTAAGATAAGATGGATTGTGTGCCCCTGTATCATACTTGTCCCATGATGGATATGGATCTACATGAGCATAGGGAGGTATCCACGACATTGGAATTGGCGACCCAAAATAAGGATATGAATATTTTCCATGAAAATTCTCACTTTGCCAATACCGATCCTCATATTTGCGCCTTGGGGATGATCTTGGTTTCTTCGCATGATTTGGCCGATAAACATTCTTCTCTTCACTCTTATTTTGATATTTATCCAATAGTTCAGCGAAGGTGATTTTTGATCTCTTACACTTGCGCTTATTTCGGCCTCTGTTTTCTTTTGGTTTGGTTTCCTCCATCATTGGATTTTCTTGCTGCCCCCCCCCTAGTCCTTGGCGTCTTCATTGTAGTTTCAATGGAATTCTCGCCCTCAAGTTTATGTTCATTATGCTCTTCAACAACTTCTTTACTTGAAAGCTTGATCCCGTCACATGCAGGTTTTACCTTATCTTTAAACGGATCGGCTTGAAGCAGCCGATGCAAAAAAAAATTGCCATTACGACCAATCGCAATAGACCGGTCATCTCTTGGTGTTTCAACAAATTTCAATCGTCCTTTCTCAATGGCCGATTTAACTATTTGACGAAACATGTTGCAATCCTCAAAATTATGCTTGAACGAATCATGCAACTTACTATACATTCGTCCTTGGATAGATGTCTCAACATGGTGATCAAGAATTCTAATATAATTATTTGTCAACAACAAATCAAAGATTTGATCACACATGGTTGAATTGAAGGTAGTTTTTTTATCTTCTAGCCGATCTTGCCGTGAGAGCGACTTTGGAGGTAAGAAAACGAATGGTTCAGATTTGGAATCTCCCCATTCGGCTATGCAATGTGTTTTGCCCTCTATATCCGATGTCTTTTGATAAGATATCATGATAGCATCGGTTTTCTCAATAGAATTTAACCTTGGCTTTAGATTTTTGAAAATTAAATAGTTAGAACACACATGTCTCAATTGAGACCAAATACAAGCCAAGTAAGAAATAATCAAAGCTGCCCAATTAGATATGAACTTTAGATGCAATGGGGAAAGCCTTGGTTGTAAAAATAAGTCACTACCAGTCTGTATAAAATGGCGTAATGGGTTGACTGATATGCTCAATAACAATTTTATTGCTAACAAGTAAATTACCCTTCTTCATTGGTCTTTCAAAATTACTTATGAGGATTTTTCGAATAGATGCATCAACAATAAAGTTGTGACCAAATCTTAAAATAGGTAAATTACTTGCTAGACATACCTCTTCAAATATGTTGGGAGAGCATGATGGTGGTGTGACTTGAATAATATCTTGCTCCACCTTGTTATGGCTCCCCAACGCCTTTATCATCTTTTTCTTGATTCCGTGCATCGTTACATTGAAGATCTTTGTCAACCGAACTTTATTCGGCTAGTTGTTCTATTCCTTGTAGCTCATCAATTTCTATGGCACGAAACTCATAGGGCAGGAAGTAGGTTCCATTAACTTCAGAAAAATCAAGCATGGCCGTTTTGCTATGCTTGCCATGCCCTTCCTCAATAATGCTTGCCTCTTTGGATTTGATGGACTCGGAATATATACTACTTGATTCGGCTTTTTCAACCGAAACACTTTCATGTTCCGAATCATCATTCTTTTCATTGGTTCTAACAATTGTCAAGGCTTGTTTTCTTTGAGCCAAATCTCTATTAATTCTCTCCTGACGAAGTACTTGCACCCTATCGCGTAAAGCTTTAACTCCCCTCTCAATTTCAGCCCGCTCTAGATCAATTTGCCCCCCAATGCTTTTAGGATCTTTCGACAATGAATTGTTAGTGTTGCCGAAATTTTGCAATTGTGTAGGGGGTGTATAATATGTTGCGGTACTAGGTGGAGGTGTGTGCACTGCTGTATAACCATATGTTCTCTCGCCAATTCTGTCAATTGATGAAGTTTCATCTTCTTGCAAAACTCTAGCCTTTATTGCAGCATAATCAGGAAACAACCCCTTTTCATATTGTTCAAGGCAAAGAGCACTAATCCTCTTGCTTTGTGCCAAGCTCTTTTTTAACGCAACCACAACCGCTTCTGGAAGGGATTGCTCCACAATACTTTCAGATTCTTTCGGCAATGATTCGTGAGTGTTGCCGAAATTCATGAATTGCGTAGAGCATGCATTATATGCTATAGTATTAGATGACGTCACATGTGTTCCTGCAAAATTTTCACTTATTCGGCTATGACCATGAAGGTGCGGGGCCGAATTATGAACATCTACAGTTGCATACAGTGCTGAAAAATTACTAACATGAGGTGCAACATTTGATGGTTGAGAGTAACTGGCCGAATAGCTAGTAGTAGCATGGCCAATTCTCCCATCCATCGGCAAGGTTGGATTCACATATTTCAAATTAGTTGCCAATGAATAAAAGGGTGAAACCCCTTTCTTGCGTGGCATTGGAAATTCTAACATGCGGTGTTTCAAATTTATTAACCGAACTCACCATGTTGTTCATCGGCATAACGATTTGTGGGGTTGCCGATGCATAAGAGTTGGGATACATATGGTGCATGTTACTAGTATCATAAGAAGTTGAAGCATGCAAATTACTTTGAATCGGCCCTTGCACGTAATTAGATGCATGATTGAAAAAACTAGGGCTGGCCGATAGAGTATTCTCATTGAACAATCTAGTAACATCATATGAATTATTTGCATCTACACAAGGGGATTGAGTATTCATATTACCTTTGTAGACTGGAAACCCTAGATGGCAATCTCTTCGTAGCAAGAACGGGCTGGAGACCGTCCAAAGCTTCGTCCCCAGCAGAGTTACCAAAAAGTGTGTTCGCACACGAACACGTCACCATGTACCCTCGACGCCGGGGGTGATGCCCGCAGCTCACGTCGAAGGAGACCCAACCGGAAGCGTGGTACGCAGGCAATTCGACGGGTGCTTTTTGAGAACCTGAAACCCTATACGCCCGGGAGGGACCCCGTCTAGACGAGCGGCGGCTGTGGGCTGCCCTAGGTCGACCTGATCGCCCCTAAGACCTTGTGGATCGCTACCCTCCATGATGAAGAACGAACGAAGAACGAGAAGAAAGATACAAGGGGGAGATAGAAAGTAGATGAACACGAAAAAGCAGTAGATTGATTTGTTCGGTTGTGTGTTGTTCAATCGGCCGTCACCTCTCATCTATTTATGAGGCGGTTGGACTTCCCGTACAAGAAAAGGACTAAAAATTATGTCCAAAACATCAAAAACCCTAACCTAACTCGGACAGGAATCTTTGGCAATTTTTCGGATCAACTCGGAGCCACCGAGTGGTTCGTTTTGGTCCCACCGAGTGAACGTTGCCAACTCTCTATATCCTTTTGTAATTTCCCGGATCAACTTAGTCTCACCGATTGGTTTGCTTCGGTCTCACCGAGTGAACGTTGCCAACTCTCTGTATCCTTCTGTAATTTTCTGGATCAACTCGGTCTCACCGAGTCAAATCAACTCGGTTGGTCCGAAATGACTCTGTAACTTCTGTTTCTGACCTTGTTTTGCCTTCACAGGTTGTATAGGACCTCAGATTAGGACGACTTTTATATCAAAATCGACCGTTTCGACGAGACGCACAACTTTCGTGTTGAAACATTTTCCATAAGAGGCCATCTTAATTGAATTTCTTGCCATTCTTTAATCTGGTGTCAACATGAGTATCTCTGAACCTGTCATAACTATTGCTTCCGAGCTCTGTTTTAAACCATCTTCATATCCATCTTGATCTTCTTAAAGAGAGTCATCCCATGGTGACTTCCAATCCTAAGTTTGAATTAATCTTGACATAGCTTTAAGCAACTTTTACGATTGTGCTACTTTTGAGCGTCAACGGGCAGGGGCCAGCCCGATGTCGAGTCGCCGCGCCTATCGGCTGGAGGCGCACCAGCCAGGGTCAAGGAGGTGCGTCGCTAGCCTTGTGCGGGATGGGAAGGACACGATGGGGAAGAAAGGAGAAGGGCTAGGTAGGGAGGGGCAATTTTGGTATTTAGAGTGATAATCCATGGTAGTGACCTTTTTAAGGTTGGATCTCGATTTATTAAAATAATGAAATGATTAGGTTTGCGGATTGCGCTGACTTGATTGTGGAGATAGGCACCTTCAGTTTGCTCACTGTTATTGTTATTGGGAGGCCATCATGTAATCCCTTCGTCCCATAACGTAATGACAAAGACGCTTTTATATTATAGGATGAATGGAGTAATTGGGTAGATGATTTTTTTTATTCATGAACCTTTTGTAAATGATGTAAGTTTGATTATTTGATTAATAAAGTAAGCCATGTTGGCATTCCCTAAAGTTCTAGACTTGACACTGTTGGTCGCATTTTTCTCAATTTATTTCAGACCATCTTGCGATATGCGTTTAGTGGGAGGAGACATTTCAGCGTTTGTGGCGACTTCGTCAATCTCAAGATGATGTGTCGACCCAGTCTCTCGAAGAGATGCTCATAAAATAGGGTGTGCATGCGTGCATTTATAAAAAGAAGTGTATATGCATACATATGAGCGTTTGCGTCTTTATTGTGTTTAAAAAAAATCAGATTGATAAAACAGTTACAACACGGACCAAGAAATAGAGCTCCCCAAGTAATTTGGGTACCTATACGAAGACACACGACGTCTAGGAAATAAGTGTCATGGATAGTGTCATATGGTTCCATCATCATTACTCCTTCTCAAGTTAGTGACTTCAACTCTACCATCGACGACCACCAAAGAAGCCCTCGCCACAACAACCGTCGAGATCCATGCCAGCCTATGCAAAACACTTCACCACCAGCGATCAGTGAGTTTTGACTCTATCAACGAGCATTGCAAGAGAAAAGTGATGAGCCTACATCTATACCCCTATGTAGTGCGCATAATTTTGAAAGATGGTCGTTGGATGAAGCCTATCCGACGGTGTGAAGATGGCAAATCCGAGTACTACTGGCCGTTGGATATCATCTACATTCCACCAGATTTTGCCACATGTACAATCTAGAAGACTCCATGGTTGAACTTAAGCATAATGCACAAAACTCAAAACACAAGCACTTCCATTTGTTTTAGAATCATCCGTATCATAATTGCCTAATTTTTTTTACATGAATTGTCATTATTTGTTTTTACTTTATGCTTTACAACGCACAATTCCATGAATCTTAAAATATATTAGCTTTTTTATAAAAACTAATTGATTTTGAATGAGATGAACTATAAGAATTAAACGAACATTTACATCATGCATATATGACTCAAAGCTTATATGCTATAATATGGTATTTATTTATAATTTGATTGCCAAATCTCATGCGTGCAATGCACGTGTAACTTACTAGTAGAGCAAGTATCAGAACCAGCCACCCATGTCGTGTCATAGTTGTCGTGAATGCCCCCACTTGGGCAGCTCTGACTTCACAAAGACACGGTAGGACAAGCCGCATTGATCCAAGGCCACTGTGCTAGCATCCCAGCAGCAAGCAGTGACAGGACAAACAAGCAAAGATCACATAAGACATTTCCTCCAAAAAGGACCGCCATCGCCTGATCCAGGAATCCGAAACTAGGGTTTCCCCAGAGTGAGGTGGAAAAGGAGGTAGACGCCTTCAAGAAGGTGACATTTTGAAGTAATTGTGTAGACTTCCAGTGTTATTTTGCAGCATAAAACATCAGTTTTGGAGATTGAGAAAAATGGTCAAAAAGTTCAGAGCCTAGCTATACCCAACTCTGCACATCAGAGGTGAGAGCGTTTGGCTGTTATCTCCGGTAAATGTGAAGAAGTAGGCCATTGTCGCGGCAATAATAAGCCAAAGTAGTATTTACGGTGAATCCCCAGTTAAGTAGTCATGCATTACAATAGAAATCCCTAATTGTCTTGCAAATATAGCTCTCTTAATCATTTTTCACATGTACTCGCAATTGCATTCAAGTAATACCCCTTGAACGCACCTTGATTTCACCGGTTTCGTCCTGTGGTTTATAAATAGATTCGGCGCAAAAGACAAAACGGTCTCAACAACGCATAAATGGTTGTGAGTTTACGTTTTCATCAGCATGTGGAACTGAATCTTCTATCCGAAATTATAATGAGGTTACTCTACGATACTTTAATGGAAGTGAATCGTCTATCTATCAATTTCTTACCCTCACAAATAAAAGGTCCAATTTCTTACGATTAGGTTAGGAAATGAGAACAAGCAAGCCCATCTGATGATAGACAACCGGACATCCATTATAACTTAACTCTGATAGCCATTCATAGTTGGTAGCAATACGAATATAGACTCCACTGACGTTTATCGACAAAACAACCAGTACATCACAGGTTGCATGCAAAGTGCAGTATCTAGTGGACATGATAAACCATTCAGCAGCACCGATTTAATAATGCATCGGAAAGACATTTTGTGCGACAGATCCAGCTTGGTGAGAGCACTACATCTTCTGCATGATAACGGAGTTCTTGAGTCCAGCTTGATCAACAGTCTGCGTAGGGTCAGTCAGCTGCTTGGGTGGGAAGCCAGTCTGCAATTGATACGGCCGCGCAGCTCCTGGGCGGGATGCATCAATGAAAGACCTGATGTCGCCCACGGTGTGGTGAAGGTTAAACCGAGCGACCATGCGAGTGCCGTCCGCCAACCTTAGCTGTATAGATGTAAAGGGCTGCGAGTCGTCCACAACTATGCCAATTGACCTGGGAGCACTGCGGGGCTCTTGGGTCACAGGAGCTGGTGCAGGACTCTCATCTGCTGAAGATCCACCAAGGGTTCTACCAACACCCTGGAAAGCTGATCGAGGCCTTGCAGCTTCCTAGATGAACAAAACCACAAACAAGGTTAACATATTTAACACTGGTATACTGCAAATAAATGGAAAGGCCTACCTCATAATCTCCATGTCGTTTTATAACATTGACGTGGACAGCTGTCCTTCGATCAGCAGGCTCCAGCTCTTGGGGGCACTGGGACTTCTTGATGCTCTGAAAGTACAGGGTGAGCGTGTAACCACAAACAACTTAGTGTTCACTTCATGTTTAAATGTTTATTAATCGCAGGGGTGGATGTTGCCCTAGTTACCATACTCAAATAATGCAAAACTGACTGTGACCTAGGAAATGGAAAACAACACGTATCCAGATGATCTATAGATGAACCTCAAACTGAGAACACGTGGATTAGAAAAAAAGCTTAATAAAATCCATACCTCAAACAGCAGACTTAGGTTAAGAAGGGGAAAAGGCTAGTGACACGAAATGGTGTACAAGAAAAAACTAAGAACCAGAGCAAGTGCATATCCTGTTTTTAATGTGCTTCTCTGGCATGGTATTCGTCACAGTGCAGCGAGATATGTTTAGATTTACGGTGTATTAACAATTTAACATAGGAGTGGTTCAGGTTCCAGCTTAAGTTTCCACCCAATATGAGTTTCGGATGTTGCAGCTACATCCTACTCTCAGAACTGGTTGGAAGTAGTAATATTGGTAATACTACAAATTGGGTCCTCTAGTAAAAAATTGATGGAACTGTGTAATTACTATTTCGTCATGATGACTTGGGTCATAACCTACACTCCTATGAAACCCCTAGTACACTATTAAGTATAACAACCGTCCTCAAATATAAACTCTATATTTAAAGCATCAAAAGGCATGCAAAAAAATGAAGGCAGCACACAGCAACATAGGGAGGTGATGAAAATACATACTGAAAACAACTACTGGTATACGACAAACTAAAATTGACAGAAATTTTCAAAAAGATTCATTGTAACCTCGATGAAGTCTGCATTTGCAGGGTCGTCATAGCCTCTTAGTGGACCATCATCTACTGTGAAACCATTGTTCCAGAAATGTATATTGTGAAGAACATCCTGCGGTGGTTGAGGAGCAGCTGGTGCTGTCTGCGCATCCACTGAAAGCAGACGACCTGTTCCTGCAAAGCTGGTTGAGCTGGAAGATTGGCCTTCAAAAGAAGGCAGTGGAACTTGCTGAGCACCCATCACTCTAGCTTGCTCAAAGATTGAGTCCACATTATTTCTCCTTGTTGGATCTTGAACAAGCATCCCACTGCACAGAAGCAAAAGACAAATATAGGAAAAAAATAATTATTCAAGTACGAATGTAAATATTCAAAAGCAATCAGAACACCCAAACTAAACATTATTGAGATCTACACGTGCTATGAAGTATACCTCTGTTCCATAATTATCATCGTGGTTTTGTTTCAAATTTGAACTAAAACCATGACAATAATTATGGAACGGAGGGAGTAATAACTCTAGAAGGGGAACAAAAAAGGCACAGAAAAGCATATAGACCCTAAATGCAAGAAAAGTACTCCCTCCGTTCCTAAATATAAGTCTTTGTAGAGATTTCACTATGGACCACATACAGATGTATGTAGATGCATTTTAGAGTGTAGATTCACTCATTTTGCTCCGTATGTAGTCCATAGCGGAATCTCTACAAAGACTTATATTTAGTAATGGAGGGAGTACAACAGATTCCACTTTGGACGGACCACTAGCAATAGGTCCATTTATTCTTATTAACGCAGTTCATCTGTAATATGTAGACATTTCCAGAGGAGTGTTCAAGCTCAGGTGCTCTAGTCACGATGCATGATAAGATGGCACTGAACCTGCAGGCCAAAAGAGGTCCAGAAGTCCAGATGGATGAAAAAAGGGGGGGCAATATTAGTACTAAGGTGCAGATAGACCAACAGCCCACACTGAAGCAACGTAATATCCAGCCTTTGGGAAGGCATGCAACATAATCTAGAATCCTTCCACACGGCTTCTTATAGCGGTAAGGTGCAAAAAATAGTTATCTAATATACATATATAAACTTTAGAAAAAAAATGGTATAACAATATAAGCTGTCTTTGATTGAAGTGGAGTCATGCGACATCAGATATTTGTCAACCTGATTATCGTGAAGAGATGCATGATGCATCACTAGAATTATGACCACCATACAACATTTACACGGGTACTTTTTTTTACCATGCATTACATACAGCAACTTTGACAGATAGATATAGTTTATTGCAACTGGTAACAGCAGCAAGAAATTACAAGGCTATTATTAACACCGAGACAGACTGGAAGCAAGAAACAAAATACTACTATCACTGCGTAGAAAATTAAAGACATTTGCCTACGACAAGTACATATGTGGATGCCATTATACAGTTGACAATATTGTATATATCCATATCCTGGAAGTTGAAGCAAACCAAAAGCGAACTGATGATAGCATTGTTGTTTTGGATATAAATGGTTTGGAACTATTGGAAAACTATAAACAGCCCATCATATCCCACCGCCTGTATGTTCATGGTAATGATAGTTGAGGATGACTAAATCAGGTAGAGTCATTCTATTCATCAAACTAAGGACTAGGTGATCAGATGATCTGTGTTGTGACGGGTTGATAACACTAAACAAGATCAGAATGAAACGTGATAGCATAAGTACATTAAACTGAACTGAATTATTTGGCGTTGTTTCTCTAGTAGTTGTTGACATTGTCAACCAATGATAAGATGGCACTGAAACTTCCCCAAACATTGTTCACATCTAAGTCCTATATCATTGATTTTTTACCCGGAGATTCGTGTGGGTATTTTCTCTCTTTTTTATTTTCCTTTTTTATGCTTGATGATTGAGTCACTTAGATATGCAATAAGTAGGGCACATCTAGATGTGCGCCAGACAGACCCATAAATCTAATAGCAAAGCCTACACTTCAGCGGAACCAATACATGACCAAACTAAACTAATCCGATCTTGAATAAATTTGCCTGCAAAAAGTATCAATTTCCAATCGTTCGTGCCGATCTAATCTGAGCAGCATTGAACACTACACCTACCTCTCAGTACTCGGTGGTCAGCGCTAACCTAGTAAGGTTTAACCTGTGTCTAATCTGAGCATGCCAAAAGAATCCAACCGACGTAGATCAACCGCCGACAAAAAAAATCTAAATCCGATGATCTATGCGGATGCCGCTCTTCAATCTACGCCTAACTAGACGATAGCAGCAGGAGGCGGGGATCCCGATGCCCACAAGCGATCGCCGCCAAATCTAGACAGGGCAATACAAAATCTGCTAGGAGGGAGATGGAGAAACCTCTTCTCGCCGCCGGTGTAGTACTCCTGGGGCTCATCGGAGTCGCTGCCGCTGCCGCCTGCGCCTGGGAATCCGGAGGGGCCGCGGTTGATGTCGGCGAGGGTGCGGATGCCCCCGCGCCCGCCGGACGGCGCCGGCTTCTTCCCGCCGTTGCCGTTGGAGGAGCTCATCGCCGACGTGTTCGCGGTAGGGTTTGGTTCGCGGTCGCGTCGTGTACTCTGCTCGCAAGTCGCGGACTGCTTTCGCTGTGGTTGGTTTGGGATATACGGAGCTGCGGTTGCGGGGGTATCACGCTATAAAATAGGCAGAAAAAATCTGGAAACTCCGAGGCATGATCCATGGGCCCGCGTTAACAGACGTGGCCCGGCCTAGTAGAAGCCCTTAAAAGCCCAAACGAGTATGCTCCTCGCCTTCCCTTTTGTTTTTGTTTTTGCGATGGACGTTGAGAACAACTAGCTGGAGGCTACAGCCTGTTCTAAAAAAAAAAAAAAAAAACCGGAGGCTACAACCTCTGGAAGCAGACGAGACTTTTTCTCCTGTACCAGACTTCTCCTGAAAACCTAGCTGCGACCACCGCCTCCACCTCCACCATAGATCAGTTCCCCCTCCCCCGGCTGGTCACGCCGGTGTCAGGAGGGGCGGGTAATCCGATTTATGAGTAGTATTTTTATTAGAGATTCGTTATGGTTTTAGTAGTCGTCTTCTTCATCATTGGAGAACATAGTCTACAATAAGTAATCTTGGGCCCTTCATTCGATGACGAGATCTCCTTCCCGACGTCAATGGTGGTGTCGGAAGATTAAATTTGTTTAGGTTTGGTCCTTCAGATCTTGCTTCGCCAGATCGATTTTGAATTATTTCTTATGGTCGCCGCGAGGAGGATTGTCCTTGCAATATCTATCTCGACTGCTACGTCATTGGCAATGGTGATTCGTGCTCTCAGCTCCCATCGATGTTAACCTGGTTGTTTGGTTCTTTTTCCCTAAAATACCGGTGTTAGTACTCTTACCGATGTTGGTTGATTACTTTAATGGATGTGTGCGGGCATCACAACCTTTGGATTGCGGCTCAAATTAAAATTATGGGAGAACCCTCATTAGTATTTGCAGGTCTGTGCTTTGATATCTCTGTTATTTTCCTCGGCAACCTTTAGAAAAATACAAGATTGTGTCGTGAAAAAAGTAAGAGTTTGAAGATCTCAAAGATTTGCTCATTTCTTTTAGAATTTATTTTGTAATCGCTGCCAACTCTTATATCTCTACCATGTACTATTCGCTGCTATAAATATAGTGACGTGGACATGGCTTATATAGATACGACCAACTTTTCTTCTAGTTCGTGTGCTCAGTTTTTTATCCGCAATTTCAGATTGCAATTCACTTTTGTTTTTGTCGGTTCTTCGGTTGCTTGCAGGAACTCGAACCTCGTTGTTCAGGTTGATCGTGCCTACCGCAAGGTCAATAACCATCAGACATCAGAGATTAGTTTAGCGATTGTCGAGGTGTATCGTCGGGTACGGTATAGTTGGATCGTCAAGGTCAAAATCCACCAAATCGATAATTATCCCCACTCTCATCCAAAGATCGGGCCGCCGTCACATCAAGTGGTATCAGTTTTCAGGTTCATTGATGAAAGATTTACCGTATTCTTAGATTAGTTTATTTTTCTGTCCTATAACCCAAAAAAAGCCAAAAAATTATATTAGTTCATCCTTTACACCTATCTTTTTTAGCCTTAAGCAATTTTTGCATCTAGTATTTGTGTAGTTGAATTTTTGGTCGCATTCATCCTAAAAAATAGTGCTGGTTTAGATTAGTTTGGAGAAAAGGTGTCTACTAGATCAAACTTTTTTTGTCCACCATAGTTTCTGCTGCAAGTTCGTCCATATTCTGAAAAGAAAAAAAATAGAGTTAGCGATCTGTTGTTTTCAATTTGTGTTGAGTTCGGACGTCTGTGTCTTTCTCTGCTACAGTTTTTGTCAGGTTCGCATTGCAGATTCCTACATCGACGCTCGGTCCATATAAGCTTTGCGCTCCGCGAGCTACCAGACATCCTGGCACAGCGTGTCTGCTGCCCCGCGCCGCTTCGCCACAACCTACACTCTACGCCAGCAGCCAACTGCTCCTGTGCATTACAACATCTCCCGCCGTTCGCCCCCCCCAGGCGCTTGAAATATCACCGCCTGAGGGCACGCCGACGGTATTTTCGGCGTGGGGGCGGGTGGTTTCCCAACCGCCGCCCGAAGCCCAACCCAGACGCCGTCTTTTTGAAAAATAAACTCGGCCAAAATTCGGTCAAAAATGTCAAAATTCGACCAAATTCGACACATATTAGTCGATTTCATTGATATTTGTACATAAAAACTAAAAAAACATAATTCAAAACTAAAAACATAATAAAAACTACTGTGTGCCGTGCGCCGCCCCTCCTACAGGCCGAAGAACGTGCCGAAGGCGTTGTAGTCGTCGTTGTCGTCGCCGCCGTCGTCGGCCTCCTTCTTCACGCCGTCAGCATCTGTGCTGGTTCCCTGCCCTGCGTCGCCTTGGCGGACGGGTTTGGTTGGCGGCGATGGTGCGTCATTGTCGTCGCTGTCCTCGTGGACGATGACGCCGCCCTCGTCGCGGCCGCGGCGACAAGCGGCGAACACCTCGAGGGCGCGGCGCTGGCGCTCCGTCTCCAGCCAGACGTAGTCCTCCCGCGCCCACTTGATGGCGGCCTCGTCGTCGAGGGTGGCCATGTCGCCATGCTCGCTCTTCACGGTGACGAGCCCCGGCTCTGTCTTGGGCTTGACGAGGCGGGAGGAGGAGGAGCCACGGCTGCCCTTGTTGAAGACGAGGGCACCACCGCGGGTGCGCCGCCCGAGCGGCGTCTCCACGGGCTCGGGCTTGACGCTGGCGAGCGCCGGCGGTCCAGACGAGTGGGAGTGGGAGGAGGAGGAGGACGACGACGAACCACCCACCATGTGCCGCGGCAGCCAAATGTCGTCGCCGCTCCAGCGGTGGACAGGCGCCGGGGCCGCCAGGTACTGGAGCGGTGGTTGGTTGCCGCCCTCGAGGTGCTCGAGGACGAAGTGCACCGTCCACCCGGGGACGCCCCACCACAGGCGGCGGCCGTCGGCGTTGTGGTGCCCCCTCACCGGCACATTGTTGGTGGAGGCGAGCTGCTCCTCGTGACGGCATTGGAAGTATGCCGCCCAGCTGGCGTGGTTGTCGGCGGCATACTCGGGGCGGCCTCACACCTCCTCCGGCAGGGAGGCCCGAACGCGCTCGATCTCGTCGTGGAAGTAGGCGGGGTGCTCAGCGTCGGGCTGCGAGGGGACTGGGACGCCTCTGGTGCTGAGCCTCCATCGCCCCGGCGCGCACATGTTAGGCGCCGCCGGGTAGTTGGCCTGGTGGAGGAGGTGCGCCTCCTACTCGTGCAGGGGCCGTTGGCCGCCGCACCATCGCCTGGGAAACGCTCGCCCATTGGAGGATGTAGACGCGGTGGCTCGTGTCGGGGGGAGAGAGACGAGATGGGGCGGCGGCGAGGAGAGAGGAACTGCGGGCGAAAGAGAGTGTGACCACCGACGAGGAGGGAGTGGCTTTTTATAGCCGCCGAGGGACGGCAGGCGTGTGTGTACGCGAGGCGGGAGGGGGACGGCACGTCGCCGGGCCATCACTGTGCCTCCCGTGAGGAATCAATGGAAAGCTGACCGGCAGCAGCTTTGGCATTGATTCCCCGCGAGAAACGAGGCGATGAGGAAGACGAGATGCAGCTGGACGCTGACTCGGCGGGCCCGCGGGACTTTCGCGCCAAAAACGCTTCCCCAGGGGGCCCCGGGCGCCCCAACGCGCTGGGTTCGGCCTGGGTCCGTCGGCGCCCATTTCAGCCCTAACCGGCGAAATTTAGGCTTTTGGGGACGCGGCTGGGTCGATTTTTAGACGCCGACGGTAAAAAAAGGCCTCAGGGGCCTGATGGGGGGAGGGGCGAGTGGAGAGGCTCTTAGTACTACTAGTCACTACAATTTCCAAGCTCCCAGGAATTAGAGGCTTGGGAGCGCTCGAGCGTTTTTTACAAGGTGGACCCCTATGGTCAATGGGTTCTGAGCTGGTCAAACATTTGCTTCGTGTCGCTTTTTAGAAAAATTCACCAATATATGCGTACTCCTCCGGTCTTTTTTACTTTACGTATTAGATTTGTATATCAAGTCAAATTCTACAAAGTTTGACCAAAATTATATTAGAAAAAATATAAACATCTATAGTACCAAATATATATACTGTGAAACTACATTTCATAATTAATTTTACCATATTAATTTGGTATTGTGAATGTTAATACTTTTTTCTATAAGTTTGGTCAAAGCGGAGATACTTTAACTTCGGACAAAACTTACATGCAAACTAAAAAGGACCGGAGGAAGAAGGAGGCAAATCGCAAAACGGCAACGTCCTTCCCTGATTTCCTCACGCGCCGCCTCAAAAGCAAAATTCAAGGTTTGTCTCTCCTCTCCTTCTTTATTTACGCCGACGCCGCTCGCTCTCGCTTGCTCTAGTATCCTCTGCGTTACTGTCGTTGCTCTGCTGCTAATCCTCTGTTGCTCTGCTGCTAAACTTTGATCTGGAGGGAGGTTGATGCTGGTCGAGTAGCTATATCCCCATTATCCCTTTACTCAACTCCGAATTCACATGCTCGACCATCATGAGGTTTGGATTCAAGGGTCTCTTCCCTTCTCATCCCAACTGGATTTGGTCGGTTCGCGTTCGAGTTTAGACGGGGAATCATTTGTTCGAGCTGCCGCACGGCCTGATTCATCGGCGGGAGGGACTCAAGGAATGATTCTGGTGGCCAAGGAGTTCGGTTCCCTGCCATGGCCGGGCGTTGTGGGGCGCAACGGAGGAGGGCCCTTCTTCAACGAGGGTGTCACCACGCGAGGGCGGGGGGTCACCGGTGGGCGAGCTTTGGTCACGGACACGTGGAGGCGGAGATGGGCTCGGGAGACACCACGAGAGCGAGATGGACCTGGCCATGTTCATCAGCAAGTTTTTGGAGAGCGATAGTGGAGGAGGCACGGACTCGCGCGACAGCAGTGACGGCAAGCTCGGTGGGTTCCCGACCTCGCCGACAAGATATCGGTATGTTGCTCTAGGCTCGAGCGTTTTTTTACAAGGTGGACCCCTATGGTCAATGGGCTCTGAGCTGGTCAAACATTTGCTTCGTGTCGCTTCTTAGAAAAATTCACCAATACGTGCGTACTTCTCCGGTCTTTTTTACTTTACGTATTAGATTTGTATATCAAGTCAAATTCTACAAAGTTTGACCAAAATTATATTAGAAAAAATATAAACATCTATAGTACCAAATATATATACTATGAAACTACATTTCATAATTAATTTTACCATATTGATTTGGTATTATGAATGTTAATACTTTTTTTATAAGTTTGGTCAAAGTAGAGATACTTTAACTTCGGACAAAACTTATATATAGACTAAAAAGGACCGGAGGAAGTAGAAGGCAAATCTCAAAGTAGCAACGTCCTTCCCTGATTTCCTCACGCGCCGCCTCGAAAGCAAAATTAAAGTATAGTCTCTCCTCTGCTTTCTTTATTTACGCTGGCGCCGCTCGCTCTCGCTTGCTCCAGTATCCTCTGCGTTACTACCATTGCTCTGCTGCTAATCCTCTGTTGCTCTGCTGCTAATCTTTGATCTGGAGGGAGGTTGATGCTGGTCGAGCAACTATATCCCCATTATCACTTTACTCAACTCCGAATTCACATGCTCGACCATCATGAGGTTTGGAATCAAGGGTCTCTTCTCTTCTCATCCCAACTGGATTTGGTCAGTCCACGTTCAAGTTTAGACGGGGAATCATTTGTTCGAGCTGTCACACGGCTTGATTCCTTGGCGGGGGGGGGGGGGGGGGGGGACTCAAGGCATGATTCTGGTGACCAAGGAGTTCGGTTCCCTGCCATGGTCGGGCGCCATGGGGCCCAATGGAGGAGGGACCTTCTTCGACGAGGGTGTCACCACGCGAGGGGGGTGGGTGGGTGGGTGAGCTTTGCCCTCGGACACGTGGAGGCGGAGATGGGCTCGGGAGACACCACGAGAGCGAGATGGACCTGGCCATGTTCATCAGTAAGTTTTTGGAGAGCGACAGTGGAGGAGGCAGGGACTCGCGTGACAGCAGCGATGGCAAACTCGATGGGCTCCCCGATCTCGCCGACAAGATATCGGTACGTTGCTCAGTGAAAATGAAGAAACACACCAAATATCCCAACAAACAAACAAACAAACAAGCAAACAGTGCGAAATATCTACAACACAAGCATGGAAAATACACTCCATCTATGAAAAATGGCGCAGCAAGGCGCGCGTCATCCACTAGTCCTCGCTAATCTCAAACACCAGCGCATAGCTAACTCCCGTAACACCTTGACTACTAGTCCTAGCTAATCTCAACACCAGCGCATAGCTAGCTCACGTAGCACCTTGTCCAGTAGCCTTGTATTTTCCTTTTCTCTCTGGTGACTTAATTTGTGTCGGCTACTTCTACTAGCACCCGGCCTGAGCAAAAAAAAAAAAAAAAAGAGCAAAAGAAAAGAAAAGAAAAAGATTTGCAAAGTTCTGGCCGGTTTGCATCTTTTGAACAATCTGTTTTGCTGTTCATACTTCTACTCTATTCATATAACCGATAATTGCTGGACATTTTTCTACTCATGGTTGCCATACACTGCGTTTATACCTCACTTATATCCAGCTATTTAGAGTTATCATATTTTCATCGATTTTCACTCACTTGATTCGGTATCTGGGTTTAGATTATTTTCTCTCTTAGTAGTCGACTGCCAGCAGTAGTTAGGAGTTTGAGCAATTTTTTAGCTTGCATTAATTTTTGCTTAATTGTGCCACATATTGTGAGTTGAGAAAATCTTAGCCAAGCTCCACCTCGTATATTATACCTTGTTCGGTCACTTGGCAATCGTTATATCCAACTTTGATAACTTTTGATTGCGCCAAAGCCGGCAACCACTGCAGCACGGTAAGAACGGGTAAGAGCTTGGTAATTGCTAGAGTGTTGAGAAAAATTTCCCCACCACTATAGGAACATTATATGTGATTTTGTTTTTGTGTGGTACTAACCATAGCAAATTCTGGAGCGGCCAACAGTTAGATTGCGTCTATTGTGGGAGATGACTTGCCATATCTTGATACAGGTCACTCTTTCCCACCATAGAATGCACGACGACCGCTACAATATGTATATCAAGGTAGAAGCGCACATGATCAGGTTATCTCTTTGCCACAATTTGAGGGCAAATATGAACCCGATTCGTATATTGATTGGGAGATGGAGGTAGAAGAAATCTTTGGTAGCCATGATTTTTCCGAGCATAGGAAAATAAATGACGTCACTAAAAGTTTTTTCCAGTTTTGCTTCAGTTTGGTGGAGAAATTATTGCCAGGAAAATATTTATAATAGACCTACTACATGGAAATCTTTAAAACTTGTTATGAGAAACCGATTTGTTCCTTCATACCATGCCAGTGATTTGCTTAGAAAATTGCAACGTTTAGCACAAGGCAGTAACACTGTTGAAGAATATTATGATAATTTGTGTACTGCTTTGCTTCGTTGTGGATTAGAAGAATGTGAAGAAGATTTTCTGATTATATTTTGCAGAGGTTTAAACCATGATATACAAGACATAATATTGCATGAAGAACTATATTCTGTCAACCATTTGTTTTGTCTTGCCTGTAAAGCTGAACAGAAATTAAGAGGACGAGTGATGCGGAGCATCCCTCGACCATCCACATGGACACTCCGACACCACCACAAGCACGAAGAGGACAAATGACAAGAGCATGTGCACGCGCCATCGAGACCGAGGTCAATTCTTTCCTCTTTGAGTGTCGTTCGGATTCACTTGAGAATTGGGTTCTACCTCAAATGGAAATGTTGTGCATTCTTAGGTACCAAGAAGACGATCGTGACGAGGCTAGGACGGAGACCCAAGCACCCAAGGAGAAGGAGGAGGAGGGAAGCCACGAAATGCGCGAAGGAACGGAGGCTCTGGACACTCCATGCACCCGGCCCCCGCTGCCCCCGGGTGCCGGGCCTTCGACCGCTCCCTGGGCCAACCCTCTGGTCACCCCGGGTGCCTGGCCAACTTCGCCCCGGGTGCCCAGCCAGAGCCTGGGCGTCGTCCCAGCTCGCCCGGGTGCCCGGCCCCTCGCCTGGGTGACAACCGCCCACCTCGGGTGCCCGGGCCATCACCCCCGGGTGCCTGCCCCCCTTCAGCTCCGAGGTCGTGGCCCTCTGGATGGTCCGAGTGCCCCCCCCTTGATGCATCTTCCTCCAGGTGCCCGGGCCACTTTACCCCGGGTGCCCGAACTCCTCCGTTATGCCTGCATGCATTTTGGGTTAAAAAGACCCTTGTACCCCTTTTTCCTCTTATTTCGTCCCTAGCCTATAAAAACTCTTCCCCTAGCTCATTCTTAGGGTCGACAAAGTATTTGATACACACTAGAGAGCTTTGCTCCTTGTATCCCCTCCTCTTGGAGATCAAGACCCCTCTTTGGGAAGAATCCCTGTGGATTATCAAGGCCTCCTCTTGGAGAAGTTCAACATCAAGACCTCATCTCCTTGGAGTGGGAAGAACTCTACCCTAGTGCCATTTTCCTTGAATTGTTCTTGTATACTTGTGGATCTCATGTATGCTACTCTAGTGGATGTGTTATTTGGGCTTGTTTGAGTGATTCTCTTCTTGTGTTCTTGTGTGTTCATCACTTTTCCCCCACCTCCAAGTGTGAAAAGATCTCATGTAGGGTTTCACCCTACAACGTCTTGGTATCATGAGCAAGGTTGATTCACATCTTGGAGTCCCGCCCCCCATTTGGTAGCCTAATTTCATTGCTTTTTGGTCCCAATTTGAAAATCCCCACAAAAAATAGCCCAAATTTTTTTCTTGCAATTTGTTAGATCTTGTGAGATTTTGTTGTTTTGGTCCATGGATTTGTTGTTTGGCAAGTGGATCTAGCCCCTACCCATCCACCCCTAACCTTCCCACCACGAAATCCACTAAATTTGGCCATTTCCCAAAGATTTGAGCCCAAATCAGAGACCACCGGGTGCCCGCACCCCCAGGCCAATTCCCCTTGACCACCCCGAGCACCCGCACCCTTCACCCCCCGGGTGCCCGCACCCCCCCTGAATCAGCCCACCAACTCCTCTGTTTTTGCCATAACTTCCAGCCCAGAAGTCCGTTTTTTGTGTTCTTTAGCTTGTTTGGTAGCTCTTGACATCCCCCATCCGCATATATCATCACCACCACAATCTGCCTCCATCAAATTTTTCATCATAAAAGTATCCACCTTTCGCATTTGACCGATTTTGAGTTGCGGATTCCATTTCCTAAGGTGTTTCGGCTACTTAGGAACGTGTGACATCGACATACCCGCCATTCATCATCGCCCCAGAGTCGTCATCGAGAACAATCCTCACCTTTGACA
Organism: Aegilops tauschii subsp. strangulata; assembly: GCF_002575655.3. Taxonomy (NCBI): domain Eukaryota; kingdom Viridiplantae; phylum Streptophyta; class Magnoliopsida; order Poales; family Poaceae; genus Aegilops; species Aegilops tauschii. The sequence continues at coordinate 424,067,509 of NC_053036.3, read as the reverse complement.
CCGCTAACCGTAAGCAAGGACGGTAACATCGATGACACTTAGTACATTTCCTTGCTTTTGCATTGATAACCCGAGCCATTTTGCGTCACTTACCCATCGAGACTAGCGAGTTGAGAATTGCCGGGCCATGCTATATTCTGCACCTTACGATCTTGCTATCATCATTGTGCCTAAGTCTCTCCCGTGCATATCTTACATACTTGTCTCATATCATACTTGGCAAAGTCCTATCATTTTTCTTCTTCTTTTTCTTTTTAGAAGGACTAGGTGCACTAGTGTTATTTCTTTGTGAGTCTTGTTCAATTCTTTTTGGGTGTCCCTCAGGATAAAGTGGTTCTTGAGTCATTTACCTCCTCTAGTTGCAACCCTAACAGCAAAGTCATGCATATTATGATTCATTTCATCAAGTAATTCTCTTTGTGATTTAGCAACTTGTTCTAACTGAGTTTGTACCATAGAAGCATGTTTTCCAACACCTCTAACATCATTTGAGATTCTAAATAACAAGTCACTCAAGAGAGCAATCATATCAGAATTGTATTTCAATTGTTTCATAACATTTGCATTGAAGTGATCTTGTTTTCTAATATAGTTTTCAAACTCATAAAGGCATTGACTAGGATACATATTGTGAGGATTATCATTTTCATTGAACTTCATAAGAGAATTTACCTCTACCACCTTAGGCTGTGGTGGTGTATTAAGCCCATGTATTTCTTCAATAGGAGGTAAATTTTTAACACCCTCAGCTTTAATACCTTTTTCCTTCATAGATTTCTTTGTCCCTTGCATATCTCCAGGACTGAGATATAATATACCCCTCTTCTTCGGAGTGGGTTTAGCCGGTGGTTCAGGAATAGTCCAATCATCATAAATTTTCAATATGTTATTCAATAATTCTTCAGCTTGAGCAATAGTTCGTTCCCTGAAAACACAACCAGCACAACTATCTAGGAAGTCCCTAGAAGCATCGGTTAGTCCATTATAGAAGATATCAAGTATTTCATTTTTCTTAAGAGGATGATCAGGCAAAGCATTAAGTAACTGGCAAAGCCTCCCCCAAGCTTGTGGTAGACTGTCTTCTTTAGTTTGCGCAAAGCTAAATATTTCCTGTAAGGCAGCTTGTTTCTTATGAGTAGGAAAATATTTTTCGGAGAAGTAATAAATCATATCCTTGGGACTACGCACACAACCAGTAGCAAGAGTATTGTACCAAGCTTTAGCATCACCCATTAATGAGAAAGGAAATAATTTGAGAATAAAGTAATAGCGGGTTTTCTCATCATGAGTAAAAAGGGTGGCTATGTCATTCAACTTAGTAAGATGTGGCACAACAGTTTCAGTTTCATAACCATGGAAAGGATCAGATTCAACCAAAGTAATTAACTCTGGGTCGACAGAGAATTCATAATCCTTGTCATCAATAAAGATAGGTGAAGTAGCAAACTTAGGATCACATTTCATTCTAGCATTCAGAGATTTTTCTTTATACTTGCATAGTAATTTCTCTAGATCATCTCTATCCTTACTAGCAAGAATATCTCTAGTTGTCTCCTCATTCATAACATAACCTTCCGGTACCTTAGGCAATTCATATCTAGGAGGGCTAGTTCTAGCAGGTGTTTCAGGAGTTTCAGTTTCAAGCTCATCCTCAGATTCAACAACATCATGCTGTATTACTCTAGCAATTTGTGCATCAAGAAAATCACCAAGTGGCACATCATCATTATCAAGCAAGGTACTAGCATCATCATAAGCATTATCCATAGCAGAAGTAGCATCATCAATAACTTGCGACATATCAGAATTAATGGCATGTGGTGGTGTTGCAACTTTACTCAAAACAGAAGGTGAATCTAAAGCAGAACTGGATGGCAGTTCCTTACCTCCCCTCGTCTTTGAGGGAAATATCTTAGTCTTTGGATCCTTCAGATTCTTCATAGTGATAATATGATAATAATCCCAAGTGACTCAACAAATATAGCTATGCTCCCCGGCAACGGCGCCAGAAAAAGGTCTTGATAACCCACAAGTATAGGGGATCGCAACAGTTTTCAAGGGTAGAGTATTCAACCCAAATTTATAGATTCGACACAAGGGGAGCCAAAGAATATTTGAAGGTATTAGCAGCTGAGTTGTCAATTCAACCACACCTGGAGATTAATTATGTGCAGCCAAGTGATCAGTAGCAAAGTAGTTTGATAGTTTTGATAGTAGTGACGGCAGCAACGGTAACGGTAACAGTAACAGTGATATCGGTATTTTGTAGCAAGTGTAACAGTGATGATAGCAGTAGTAACTTAGCAGAAACAATATAGGATAAATTCGTAGGCATTGGATATGTGACTTGTTGGATGATATTCATCATGTGACAATTATAACCTAGGGCGATACGGCACTAGCTCCAGTTCATCGATATAATGTAGGCATGTATTCCGTAAATAGTCATACGTGCTTTATTAAAAGAACTTGCCTAACATCTTTTGTCCTACCCTCCCGTGGCAGCGGGGTCCATATTGGAAACTAAGGGACATTAAGGCCTCCTTTTAATAGAGAACCGGGACAAAGCATTAACACATAGTGAATACATGAACTCCTCAAACTACAATCATCACCGAGTGTGGGCCTGGTTGTTGTCACTCCGGGGTTGTCGGATCATAACACGTAGTAGGTGACTACAACTTGCAAGATTGGATCTAAAACATGGATATAATGATGAATTCATAAATGGTTCAGATCTGAGTTCATGGCACCCGGGCCCAAAGTGACAAGCATTAAGCATAGCAAAGTCATAGCAACATCAATCTAAGAACATAGTGGATACTAGGGATCAGGCCCTAACAAAACTAACTCGATTACATGATGAATCTCATCCAACTCCTCACCGGCCAACGAGCCTACGAAGGAATTACTCACTCCCGGTGGGGAGCATAATGGAATTGACAATGGAGATGGGTTGGTGATGACAAAGAACAAAGATCCCCCTCTCCAGAGCCCCAAACGTACTCCAGATATGCCCTCCCGAGGAAGAACAGGGCTTCGCGTCGGCTCCGTCTCGTGGATCGCGATAATTCTTTTTCCCTGATTTTTTCTCTAAAAATAGGAATTTATAGTGTCAGGGTTGAGGTCTGCGGGGCCACTAGGTGGGTACAACCCACCTGGGCATGCCAGGAGAGGGGGGCGCGCCCTGGTGGGTTGTGCCCACCCAGGGGCCCCTCTCCGGTAGGTCTTGGCTCCAGAAATTCTCATTTATTCCATAAAAAATCCTCGCAAAGTTTCGTTCCATTCCAAAAACTTTTATTTCTGCACAAAAACAACACCATGGTAGTTCTGCTGAAAACAACGTCAGTCCTGGGTTAGTTTCATTCAAATCATCCAAACTAGAGTCCAAAACAAGAGGAAAAGCGTGAGAAAAAATAGATACGTTGGACACGTATCAATGGCCCCGCAGACCCTAAAACCGACGCTATAAAATCCTATTTTCGGAGAAAAAAATCAGGGAGAAAGAATTATCATGTTCCACGAGACGGAGCCGCCGTCACCTCCTGTTCTTCATTGGGAGGCCAGATCTGGAGTGTGTTTGGGGCTCTGGAGAGGGGGATCTTAGTTCTTCGTCATCACCAACCCTTCTCCATCGTCAATTCCATGATGCTCCCCACCGGGAGTGAGTAATTCCTTTGTAGGCTCGCTGGTCGGTGAGGAGTTGGATAAGATTCATCTTGTAATCGAGTTAGTTTTGTTAGGGCTTGATCCCTAGTGTCCACTATGTTCTGAGATAGATGTTGCTATGACTTTGCCATGCTTAATGCTTGTCACTTTGGGCCCGTGTGTCATGGTTTGAGATCTGAACCATTTATGTTATCACCATTATATCCATGTTCTAGATCCGATCTTGCAAGTTATAGTCACCTACTACGTGTTATGATCCGGCAACCCCGGAGTGACAATAGTCGGGACCACTCCCGGTGATGACCGTAGTTTGAGGAGTTCATGTATTCACCGTGTGTTAATGCTTTGTTCCGGTTCTCTATTAAAAGGAGGCCTTAATATCCCTTAGTTTCCAATATGGACCCCGCTGCCACAGGAGGGTAGGACAAAAGATGTCATGCAAGTTCTTTCCATAAGCACGTATGACTATTTACGGAATACATGCCTACATTATATTTATGAACTGGAGCTAGTGTCGTATCGCCCTAGGTTATGACTGTCACACAATGAATATCATCCAACAAATTACCGATCCAATGCCTACGAATTTATCCTATATTGTTTCTGCTAAGTTACTACTGCTATCGTTACCGTTACTATTGTTGCTGCTACTATTGTCAAAACTATCATACTACTTTGCTACTGATCACTTTGTTGTAGATAATTAATCTCCAGGCGTGGTTGAATTGACAACTCAGCTGCTAATACTTACAAATATTCTTTGGCTCCCCTTGTGTCGACTATAAATTTTGGTTGAATACTCTACCCTCGAAAACCGTTGCGATCCCCTATACTTGTAGGTTATCAAGACCTTTTTCTGGCGCCGTTGCCGGGGAGCATAGCTATATTTGTTGAGTCACTTGGAATTATTACCAATTTATCACTATGAAGAATCTGAAGGATGCTAAGACTACTATTTTTTCCTCTAAGACGAGGGGAGGTAAGGAACTGCCATCTAGCTCTGCTCTAGATTCACCTTCTGTTATAAGTAAACTTGCAACACCTCCACATGCTATTAATCTTGATATGTCGCAAGTTATTGATGATGCTACTTCTGCTATGAATGATGCTTATGATAATGCTAGTACCTTGCATGATGATGATGTGCCTCTAGGTGAATTTCTTGATGAACAAATTGCTAGAGTAAGACAACATGATATTGTTGAAACTGATGATGAGCTTGAAACTGAAAATCTTGAAACACCTACTAGAACTAGCCTTCCTAGGTATGAAATGCTAAGGTACCGGAAGGTTATGTTATGAATGAGGAGACGACTAGAGATATTCTTGCTTGTAAGGATAGAGATGGTCTAGAGAAATTACTATGCAAGTATAAAGAAAATTCTCTGAATGCTAGAATGCAATATGATCCTAAGTTTGCTACCTCACCTATCTTTATTGATGATAAGGATTATGAATTCTCTGTCGACCCAGAGTTAATTACTTTGGTTGAATCTGATCCTTTCCATGGTTATGAAACTGAAACTGTTGTGGCACATCTTACTAAGTTGAATGACATAGCCACCCTTTTTACTCATGATGAGAAGACTCGCTATTACTATATTCTCAAATTATTTCTGTTCTCATTAAAGGGTGATGCTAAAGCTTGGTACAATACCCTTGCTCCTGGTTGTTGATACGTCTCCAACGTATCTATAATTTTTGATTGTTTCATGCTGTTATATTATCATTCTTGGATGTTTTATAATCATTTTATAGTCATTTTATATCATTTTTGGTACTAACCTATTGACATGGTGCCAAGTACCAGTTGCTATTTTTTGCATGTTTTTTACATCACAGGAAATCAATATCAAACGGAGTCCAAACACCGCGGAACTTTTTGTGGATTTTTTATGGACCAGAAGACTCCCGACGGGCCAGAGTAGCACCTGGGGGTGCCCCGAGGGGGCAACAATCCACCAGGGCGCGCCTGGGGGCCCAGACGCGCCCAGGTGGGTTGTGCCCACCTCAGTGGCCTCCCGCACCCCCTCTTTTCCCTATAAATTCCCAAATATTCCGAAAACCCTCGGGGTTAACCTAGATCAGAAGTTCCGCTGCCGCAAGGCTCTGTAGTCATGAGAAACCAATCTAGACCCATTCCGGCACCCTGCCAGAGGGGGAATCATCTCCGGTGGCCATCTTCATCATCCCGGCGGCCACCACGATGAGGAGGGAGTAGTCCACCCTCGGGGCTAAGGGTTTGTACAAGTAGCTATGTGTTTAATCTCTCTCTCTCTTTCTCGTGTTCTTGAGATGTCACGATCTTGATGTATCGCGGGCTTTGTTAATATAGTCGGATCATATGGTGTTTTCCCCTCTCTATCTTGTTGTGATGAATTGAGTTTTCCCTTTGAGATTTCGTTGTTATCAGATTGAATACTTTTATGGATTTGAGAACACTTGATATATGTCTTGCAATTGAATACTCGTGGTGACAATGGGGTATCGTATTGATTCACTTGATATATGTTTTGGCACTCAACTCGCGGATTCCCGAGGTGACATTGGGGTAATCTATGCATAGGGGTTGATGCACGTTCTTGTCTTTGTTTCTCCGGTAGAAATCTTGGGGCACTCTTTGAAGTTCTTTATGTTGGATTGAGTATTATGAATATGATTTGCTTTGGTGTTATTTTAGTACGAACTCTAGGATAGATCAAACAGAAAGAATAGCTTTGTGTTATTTTAGTGCGAACTCTTGAATAGATCGAACAGAAAGAATAGCTTTGAGGTGGTTTCGTACCCTACAAACAATTTATTCTTGGGATAATTAGATTTATGCCCCTAGTTGTGTCCCACTCATCTGTTTTACCCCTAATTCCCAAAAGTCACTGGTTCTGTCCAAGTCACTTTGCTCCTATTATGCTTTTGCCCTTTGACCGTTTGACCATCAGTTTGAAAACTTCATAACTAATTCATACTAAATCAGAAAAATGCAAATAAGATACCGAAATGTTCAGAAAAACATCACCTATATGTCAGTGTCATTTGCATTCCTGAAAAAAGTGTTGGAAAGTGCCCATCCGAGTTTTAGCTCTTATGCTACCACCATGAATAGTAAAATCTAAAAAAGTTCAAAAAATTGAAAAACAAATGGTGGCAAAGAATGACAAATGTTTTAAGTGCCTGCCAAGTTTCATCAGGGAATAACATTCGTGGGTGCCGTGGCAAAAAAACAATCAGCACTCCAAAATAGATTATTTTTTTGCCACGACTTCCATGAATGTCGTTCCCTAATGAAACTTGGCAAGCACTTAGAACATTTGTTGTTCTTCGCCACCATATTTTTTTTGAATTTTTTTTGAGTTCACTATTCATGGTGGTATCAAAAGAGCTAAAACTCGGATGTGCACTTTCCAACACTTTTTTCATGAATGCAAATGACACTGACATATAGGTGATGTTTTTCTGAACATTTTGGTATCTTATTTGCATTTTTCTGATTCACTATGAATTAGTTATGAAGTTTTCAAACTGACGGTCAAACGGTCAAAGGGCAAAAGCATAAGAGGAGCAAAGTGACTCGGACAGAACCGGTGACTTTTGGGAATTAGGGGTAAAACAGACGAGTGGGACACAACTAGGGGCATAAATCTAATTATCCCTTTATTCTTATGTTCTTCGCTAGATAGGAACTTTCGAGTGATTCTTCATCGCACTTTGAGGGATGGTTATATGATCCAATTATATTAGCATTGTTGAGAGATTACACTAGTGAAAGTACGGACCCTAGGCCTCATTTTCAAGCATTGCAATACCGTTTGTGTGCCCATTTACTATTTGCTACCTTGCTGTTTTTATTTATTCAGATTATAAAAATATATTTCTACCACCCATATTACACTTTTATCACCATCTCTTCGCCGAACTGGTGCACCTATACAATTTGCCATTGTATTGGGTGTGTTGGGGACACAAGAGATTTCTTGTATTTGGTTGCAGGGTCGTTTGAGAGAGACTATCTTCATCCTACGCCTCCCACGGATTGATAAACCTTAGGTGATCCACTTGAGGGAAAATTGCTACTGTCCTACAAAACTCTGCGCTTGGTGGCCCAACACGTGTCTACAAGAATAAAGTTGCATAGTAAACATCCAGCTCTTTTCTAGCGCCGTTGTTGGGGAGGTGAGTGCATGAAGGTATATCTTTAGATCTTGTAATTGAATCTTTTAGTTTCTTGTTTTATCACTAATTTGGTTCATAAAAGAAAACTACAAAAAAATGGAATTGAGGTTGCATCGTATTATTGATCATCTTTATAATATCTTTCTTGAAAATGATGGATCGGAAAATCGTGCTCAATTGTTAGAACAAGAAGTCCATAAAATGTTTGGCACAAAATATTTGAATGATGAGCATGCTTGCAATGTTCTTAGTATGAATTCTTTGAATATCCATGATGCTAATGATATGCAAAGCCATAAGCTTGGGGATGCTATATTTGATGAATATGATATTTTTAGTCCCCAAAGTTTTTATGAGAAAATTTATTATGATGATCGCATGCCTCCTATTTATGATCATTATAGTGATGAAAGTGGATTTGGAGACGTCGTGACTTTATTTAATGATGAATCCACTATTTTGGAAGAGGTTGCAATTGATTTTGACAACAAAGTTCCTATATATGATGATTATGGTGATGACATGTATGCTATAAATAATAGTTATAACCATGAAACTTGTCATCATGATTTTAATTTTCACTCTCATGATAGTTATTTTTTTGAGTTTGCTCCCACTACTAATGATGAGAAGAAATTTGCTTATGTGGAGAGTAATAAGTTTTCTATGCTTTTGTGTCATGAAAAGAATGCTTTACGTGATGGTTATATTGTTGAATTCTTCATGATGCTACTGAAAATTATTATGAGGGAGGAACTTATGCTTGTAGGAATTGCAATAATATCAAGTTTCCTCTCTATGTGTTGAAAGTTTTGAAGTTATGCTTGTTTTGCCTTCCTATGCTAGTTGATTCTTGTTCCCATATGTTGTTTGCTCAAAAAATCCCTATGAATAGGAAGTGAGTTAGACTTAAATGTGCTAGTCATCTGCTTCATGATGCTCTCTTTGTGTTTCAATACTTATCTTTTATGTGAGCATCATTGAAATCATTATGCCTAGCTAAAAGGCATAAAAGAAAAGCGCTTGTTGGGAGACAACCCAACACTTTTACCTACTGTTTTTGTGTGTTCACATGATTATGCTACTGTATTTATCATGTTTTATTGCTTTTTTCAATAAAGTGCCAAGTAAAGCCTTTGGGATCATGTGGGGTGATAGTTGATTTGATTTTGCTGAAAAACAGAAACTTTTGCGCTCATGAAAATAATTCTCATTTTTAACAGAAGAGTGCTTTTTAGTTGATTCATTTTGCAGAAGTTTAATATACAAATTTCTCACATGGTCCTAATTTTTTCATAATTTCTGGAATAGCAAAAGTATGGTTTGAGTACAGATTACTACAGACTGTTCTATTTTTGACAGATTCTGTTTTCAATGCATAGTTTGCTTGTTTTCTAGTTTTCATGGCTTATATTGCTCAATATAAATTGTGGAAATGATATGCTAAAGTATACATTGTGTGGGAACAATTATGAATCTTGTCTTTGACAGTACCAAAAGTGAAATAGTTTGCTCTTTATCATACTAACCTATCTCACAAAGTTCCGTTAAGTTCTGTGTGATTGAAGTTTTCAAGTTTTGGGTGAGATGTTGATATGAGGAGAATAAGGAAACAAGACCCTAAGCTTGGGGATTCCCACGGCATTCCAAGGTAATGTTCAAGGAATATCCAAGCAACTAAGCTTGGGGATGCCCCGGAAGGCATCCCCTCTTTCGTCTGCAACATTATCGGTAACCTCACTTGGGGCTATGTTTTCATTCGTCACATGATATGTGTTTTGCTTGGAGCGTCAATTTATTTTGTTAGGATTTTCTTGCTGTTATTTAGAATAATGTTTTGAATCTTTTATTTCAATAAAAGTGGCATTGATAGCCTTTACTATGCTTATTTTACAAGTCTACATGTTGCTGTTTGAAAACAGAAAGTTTACCGCTGTTGCAAAAATTCCCTAGAAAATTCAGAATGTGATAAAATGTTGAAACTTTTTGCAAAATAAGATCTGATAAATTTTCTACAGTGTGGTAGTTTTTTTAATAATTTTTGGAGTTAAATAAGTATTGATACTCTTGCATTCTTTTCAGACTGTACTGTTTTGGCAGATTGCTGTTATGTTTGCATTGTTTGCATATGTTTGCTTGTTTAATGATTCTATTTGAGGATAGGAATATTAAATATGCAGAGGTATTTAGTATGCAATGTTGAATAATAATTTCAGTGATTTGCTACAGTAGAGAATGATAAGGTTTTTGCATTGGTTTATACTAACTTATCTCACGAGTTCTTGTTGAGTTTTGTGTGGATGAAGCTTTTGAGATTTAGGAAAACCGTGATATGAGAGGAATTAAGGAGACACAAAAGCTAAAGCTTGGGGATGCCCAAGGCACCCAAGATAATATTTCAAGAATTCTCAAGCATCTAAGCTTGGGGATGCCCCGGTAGGCATCCCACCTTTCTTCTTCGACAATTATCTGTTAGTATCGGTTGAGCCTAAGTTTTTGCTTCTTCACATGAGCTGTGCTATCCTTGAAAGCTCTTTTTATTTTGTTTTTCTTGCTGTTTTAATAAAACACTTAGAACTGATTTTTTTAAAATAAAATAGAGTCCTCAAATAGTTGCCAGAGAGGCCAGGTAAGCGGCATTCACATCCCGTCAACGAAGCTCTTTTTTACGGAATTGCTCTAGTGCTTCACTTATATCTTTTTGAGCACGGTGTGCTTTAGTATTTTTGAAGAAATTCTCTCTTGCTTCACTTAAATTAATTTGAGAGAAAGAAATATTATGCTCATGATCTTCACTTATATTTATTTGAGCTTAACAAAAGCAACACATGAAAATTAGTCCCAAAGTGATAGATATCCAAGAAGGATATAATAAAAACTTTCATGAAGATCATTGGACAAAATAAACTTGATTCCTTGTAATAGTTTTGAGATATGATGATGTGATATGTGAGTCATGTTGATGAGTAATTGTGCTTTAGTAAGAATATTGGTGTTAAGGTTTGTGATTCCCTATGCAAGCACGAAAGTCAATGGTTGTGCAATGAAATTACATCCTACTTGTGGTGCATTATTCGGTGTTAATTATGCTTAATGCTCGCTTATGAGATTTTCTTGGTTGGTCGCTTCTCAATCTTTTGCTAGCCTTCATTTTGCACTAAGTATGATCTCTACTTGTGCATCCAAAACCCTTTAAACCAGTTTTGCCACATGAGTCCACTATACCTACCTATATGCGGTATTCTTTTGCCGTTCTAAGCAAATTTGGATGTGCCATCTCTAATTTTCAAAATAAATTTCTCTTTTGTGTGCTCGTACCGCTCGCGAGGCGGTGAGGGGTGGCCAATATTTTCCATGCTAGATGTGTTATTCTCACGATGAGTGTTTATTCACTTGTCATTGCACGAGAGTAAGGCAAAGGTATTAGGGATGCCCAGTCCCGAAATGAAAAATGAATTTAATTTATGTTGTCAAATAATAAATTCCTTGGAAAGTGTTGGTATGGAGGGCACCCGTGGATACGGTTAGCCATGGAAAGTGAAAGTATGGTGGAAAAAGGAATAAACTTTATTTTCTGTTTGGGAACCGCCTATGATATATCTAGCATGGAAAGTGTTGGGAGCTCTAAGTCGTTTTCGTTGGTGGGAAAAGTATACCTCTCAAAATGTTTTTATCTCTCAATTTTCGTTTTGAGCTCTGGCACCTCTACAAATCCCTACTTCCCTCCGCGAAGGGCCTTTCTTTTACTTTATGCAATTTTTATTTTTTAATTCGAGTCTCCATCTTCTCTTATAAAAGCACCAACTAGGGGGCACTATGATCGTACCTGAGCATTGGGTGTAGCTAATATGCGAATGTGTTTCATGAATGGATCAATGATTGAGCATGATGGGCTAGGGATAACTTATTTTAGCGTTGATATTTTGAAAGACGTGGTTGCTTGTTGGTATGCTTGAGTATTTAAGTCTCATGTCAAAACTAGACTATTGCTTTGAACCATATAAAAGTCCAAATGTCCATGCTACAAAGAAAAGAATATGAGATGACATGTTAGGCAGCACTCCACATCAAAAATTCTATTTTTATTGTTTACCTACACGAGGACGAGCAGGAATTAAGCTTGGGGATGTTGATACGTCTCCAACGTATCTATAATTTTTGATTGTTCCATGCTGTTATATTATCATTCTTGGATGTTTTATAATCATTTTATAGTCATTTTATATCATTTTTTGGTACTAACCTATTGACATAGTGCCAAGTGGCAGTTGCTGTTTTTTGCATGTTTTTTACATCGCAGGAAATCAATATCAAACTGAGTCCAAACACCGCGAAACTTTTTGTGGATTTTTTATGGACCAGAAGACTCCCGATGGGCCAGAGCAGCACCTGGGGGGTGCCCCGAGGGGGGCACAACCCACCAGGGAGCGCCTGGGGGCCCAGGCGCGCCCAGGTGGGTTATGCCCACATCGGTGGCCTCCCGCACCCCCTCTTTGCCCTATAAATTCCCAAATATTTCGAAAACCTCGGGGTTAACCTAGATCAGAAGTTCCGCCGCCGCAAGGCTCTGTAGCCACGAGAAACCAATCTAGACCCCATTCCGACACCCTGCCGGGGGGGGGAATCATCTCCGGTGGCCATCTTCATCATCCCGGCGGCCACCATGATGAGGGAGTAGTCCACTATCAGTGTCAAAACCGGCGGATCTCGAGTAGGGGGTCCCGAACTGTGCGTCTAAGGTCGATGGTAACAGGAGACGGGGGACACGATGTTTACCCAGGTTCGGGCCCTCTCGATGGAGGTAATACCCTACTTCCTGCTTGATTGATCTTGATGAATATGAGGATTACAAGAGTTGATCTACCACGAGATCGTAATGGCTAAACCCTAGAAGTCTAGCATGTATGATTATGATTGCCTCTACGGATTAAACCCTCCGATTTATATAGACACCGGAGGGGCTATGGGTTGTACAGAGTCGGTTTACATAGGAAGGAATCTTCATATCCGGACGCCAAGCTTGCCGTCTACGCAAAGGAGAGTCCCATCCGGACACAGGAGGACGTCTTCTATATTGTATCTTCATGGCCCAATAGTCCGGCCCACGTCACATTGGCCGGACGCCCGAGGACCCCTTAATCCAGGACTCCCTCAATAGCCCCTGAACCAGGCTTCAATGACGATGTGTCCGGCACGCAGATTGTCTTCAGCATTGCAAGGCGGGTTCCTCCTCCGAATACTTCAAAGTAGTCCTCGATCACAGAAAACGTGTCCGGCTCTGCAGAACAAGCTCCACATACAACCGCAAAGAGTATAATATCAACAAGTCCCATCACTAAAAAAAAATACACTTCCGTGATGATACGTGTTTGTCACAGTAGGTCGTGTTTTCTGTCATGCATGTACATCCATGACAAATTTATGACAGAATCAAGATAGTCATACCTGTGCTGTCCTAGAAGTGTTCCATGACATTGCCAAAATTATCATCACGGAAGTGTCCACTTCCATGACGATAAATCGCGCGTCACAGAAGTGCTTTTGTCAAGGGTGACCGACACGTGGCATCCACCGTAACGGAACACCGTTAAGCTATCGGGTCGGATTTTGGATCCGATAACCCATTAACAGCCACGACCAATGTCGATTTTCCATGTGTAAAATTCTCATTGGCTGATGGATCCACGCGCCAGCTCCGCGTTGGCACAGGTGTCACTCATCCAACGGTCGAGATGGGCCTATGATATGTTGACACGTGGACCGACCCAAAAGTGGCCCACAAAGTTTAAATGGACCGGCCCAACCGAAGGCCCATAAGATTTAGCGGACCATAATGGGCCGGCCCAGCTAAAGGCCCACAAAATTTAGTGGACCATAATGGGCCGGCCCAGCTAAAGGCCCACACGATTTTGCAGACCATAATGGGCCGACCCAGCTAAAGGCCCACAAGATTCTGCGGACCACAATGGGCCGGCCCAGCTAAAGGCCCACAAGATACTGCAGACCATAATGGGCCGGCCCAGCTAAAGGCCCAACATTCTCTGTCAAATCGGCCCGTCAACGGCCTGTCCTAAACTTGTCATCAACGCGGCCCATGGTCACTTCTGGCCCGTTAACAGTCCGCTAAGTAATTGGGCCGAATTACGGCCCCGTGTATTTTCGGCCTGTTAAAGGTCCGGCTTCATTTGGGCCCATTTACAGGCCATCAAAACTTTCGGCCCATAAACGACCGTGAAGGATTTGGGTCATATTCGGCCATGTCTGACATTCGGCCTGGTAGAGGCCCACTATAGCTTTGGGCCACTTTCGGCCTGTTGTCATTTTCGGCCCGTTAACGCCGGACGTAAACCATGGGCCATATGTGGCCCAACGTCATATCGGGCCCATTAACGGCCCATATAAAAATGACGATAATCTAGCCCGACCGAAGTTCCGGCCTGTTAAAGGCCCGTGTATTAGGTCGGCGCATTTACGGCCCGTCCGAATTTCGGCCTGTCAAAGATCCGCATCGTAAATGGGCCACCATTTCGGCCTGCTAAGTCCAGTGGTTTATTTGGCACATCAGGGCCCAATCTCACTTTCGGTCTATTAAAGGCCCATGTTTTTTATGGGCTCGAGATATTTACACCTGTAAACGGCCTATTTTTACTGAGGGCCCAAATTATGTTTAGGCCTGTTAAAGGCCCACTATGGGCACATGCCTACCAGAAAAATATGAAAGCTTATGCTGATTTAGGCCCAGATATTTTTAGTGGGCTACATGCCAATTTCGGCCCGTAATCGTTTTTAGCCCAATTGGAATGGGCCCGACGAATGTTGGCATGTTGGGCTCCTACGAAGCTTTCGGCCGAATACATTACTAAGATAAACCTACACTATACAAAAATAGCGTCGTAATTACTGCAGCCTGAGGCAGCATCATAAATGTTGTATCACAACAAAATAAATTCCAACCATACAATAAAAGGCCTGTTGGCATAAAGTTTACAGTCCTTCCAGATAAAAGCACCATCAGATGTATAGAAGCACATATCATTTGACCTGAGTGCTAATGTTTCAGGCTGTAGAATCTGATGGAGCAGCACGATCTCCACCTTTTTTCCGCCATTGCTCTTGAACAACGAAGCGAATGTCTGATAGTCTGGTTTCAAAACCATTCATATCTTGACGACATTTCTCAACCACTATTCTTGTTTCCGAAACAACGTCCATTAGGGATTGGACTTGTGTCTGGAGCACAGATATATCACTCTGTCTAGCAGGAAGATTTTGTTCAGTAGGCGATTTGGACGAGGTTACCTTGACAACCAACCCAGAATTATGCAGGAAGGTGCTTTTTGCACTGTTAGTGGAGAGATGCTGACGCACTGTAGCAAGAGGTGACATTGTGCCTGTAGTAGCCTCGTCACCTTCAGGTGGTTGTGGCTATTCAATCATTTGTTCCATAGCTTCCTGAAAGTTTGAACTTGTAGATTAGTGTACCAGATAAGTTACTAATGAGACAAAAACAAACAAAGTAGGTTAAACGTTTATACATAACTTATTTTGGTGAACTACTGTAATACATTAGCATGTATTGTAGTGCCAACTACATAATAAAATCACTTTCGGAACATATGTCCATGTAGCATGCCTACTGTATTGTCTATTTCCTCACATTCGTTGACATCTAAGGATAAAGAGACATGGTTTAAAGTAGGATGAACATAGTATAACATGATTCATATCATGGGCAAACAGATATAAAACAAACATGCTATTTTATCATTGTGTGCGCACGTGAACATAACAACTAGATTACAGATCAAGACCAAAAGAATATCCTTCATCTCTTTTAAACCATGTAAGGTGCAATGATACGTTAAGACAACCGTGAATAAAAGTGAACAGAGTAACTGACATTGGCTGCAAACCAAGTAGTTAAATGAACACATCACAGTACCAATCAGTTCAAGACAGGAGGAGTAAGGACTTACAACAGCGGCTTGAACTGGTGTGCTCATGCCCTTCATCTTGCTGGTGTGGCAATCCTTGAAGATTTTCACTGCATTCGGTTCAGGTTCTTTTTGGTCCGCACGGGCTTTCCTCTGTATTTGAAACAAGTCAATATAGATACGATAATATGGCACAAAAAAAGAAGGAAGTAGCAGCTATTTACAAGAGCCTCGCAGTGTGCAATATAGATACGAGATCCTGTTGTCTGTTGGAATTTCACTTTAGAACGGTTGGTTTTGTTCTTCAAACAGTTAGCCTAGAAGAAGATACACTTGTAAGGCACATACATAAATACAAGTTCAATATGTGGTCTGATCAAATACATATAGCCTACCTGATACTTTGGATCAGACCAGTGTTTAACGAGGGCTGTCCAGTCTTCATCTGTAATATATTCCACTGAAGATGTTTGGGCGATTTCATTGTTAGCCTTGCCTTCAAAGTGAGATTTTCTAAGGTGGTACCGATACTGTCGCAGAGCAGACTGAAAAACATGAGTGCATGCTTGTTTAGTTGCATCGTCTTTTGGATCCAACTTGAACCTCATCTGTTGAAAAAAGAATGTGAGTCTTATTAGGAGGAAGCTAGAAAGTATGGGACAGAGCAAGACAATATTACTAATTGCGATGAATAACATTACTTACGGATAAATGGTCAAGGAAGGTGTTAAACTGGGTATTGTCTTTCTCATTCCTGTACTGGATCCACGTTGGGAGGATACGTGCATGACACCTAACGGCAATGGCTTCCTCTGATACTAACTTGGCTGACTTTGTAGCATCACGTGGCCTTTTTAAACCTGCCTCAAAATGGATCTCCATTCTTCCTCCTTTAGATTTTGTTAATCTGTCAAGCATTATCCCTGATGTCTGTTTCCGCTTGCGCCGTGGTGCTAGTTCAACAACAAATATGGAAAGTGTTAGTGTACATCAAACTGTGAGAGTACATATAAAGGAGCATGCAACTGCAACTTGACTCGGTCAGGTACCGTCTTGGTGTTGATGCTCATGAGGTTCATCTGATGTTGCCAAGTCCTGTTGTGTCAGCAGTGCTTCGGAAGTAGTGTTAGGTGTGAAGGCAGCTTGGGAACTGTCCAGTTCCGGAGCAAACGAACTAGTAACTGGTTGAGATGCTGGTACAGTTGAAGCGGATGTTGCAGCTGGTGGAGCAGGTGATACTGTGTTTGTAGATTTAGCTGGTGGACTTGGACCTTCTACTGCACTATAAGTACCAGCAGAATCTCGACGGCAGAACCTTTTCCGTTTCACCCGACGAGTAACAGCACTCCCTACTATATTATTTTCCTTGCTCTTTTTTGACTTTGCCATGTCAAGCTGTATCCACAACACAAAAGAATAAAATCACTCTTCAGAACTCATTGATGCATGATACAGACAAGCAATACTTTGATGTAAGACAACCGTATGAGGATGGAATATGTAAGAAAAATAGGACGGCATGACATATTCACAGCTACGATGTGCAAACTAAGCAGAAGAATTGTCAAGAAAATAGAAGTAATGCAAGCTAGACACCATATGAAAGATGCAACCAATATTACTCTGCCAAGTTAAAAGTGTCTTGTCATAAGTGACAATTCGAAAAATTAGAAGCAGTACAACGTAGAAATCAATGCAAGATGCAACCACTATCGAACTGCCATGTTAAAAGCATCCAATCATGAGTGACTGATGCGGGATACACAACATCAATACTTTGATGTAAGAACATGGTATGATAGATAGATGCAGTGTATTCTAGACACAGAAAGCCATGTCATATGCACATGTATAACGTAAAAACTCAGCAGGTGCAATTTAATCAAAATAGAAGAAATACAGGCTAGACAACATACGCAACATGAAACCAATTATCACACTGTCAACTTAGAGCAAGCACCTACGATGGTGGAGTACGGGAGATGAGCTCATCATGTAGACTTGGGACTTCAACTTCATTAGCAGTAGCAGTGGCAAATCTAGAGAGTCTCTGTTTGCGTCGGTGCGGAGGACCACCAACATCCCCTAACTTACTCTTTTCCTTCCTATTTTGTGATATTGCCTTATGAAGTCAAAACCACAAGAAGATGAATAAAATTAGCTCTGCATAACTGGTTGATGCATGATACAGACGAACACTACTTTGATGTAAGGCAAGCGTAGGATAGGAGGATGGAATATATACAAAAAAAGACAGCATTTCATATTCACACGTACGATAGGAGGATGGAATATGTATGAAAAAACAGTAAGCGGAAGGCATTTCAACAAAATTAGAAGAAATGAAAGCTAGGCACCATATGAACATGCAACCAATATCACTCTATCATGTAAAAAGTGTCTCGTCGTAAGTGCCATTTCAAGAAATTAGAAGCAGTACAAGCTAGAAGACAATGCAAGATGCAACCTACATCACAGTCCCAAGTTAAATGTGTCTTATGGGTAAGTGATCGTTGCAGGTATAAGTTGTAAGCTACGCAGATGCAATTCAACATAATCAGAAGCAATACAAACTAGACATCATACGGAAAACGCAACCACATATAACGGTTCCAAGTAAGAGAAAGCACATGTGATGGTGGAGTAGGGGAGATGTGCTCATCATGTACACGTATGTTCTAGAAACAGGAACACGTGTCATATTCACAGGCATTATGTGTAAAGTAAGCAGATGCAATTCAAGTTAGAAGCAATACAAGCTAGACATCATACGCAACATGCAACCACATATAATAGTGTCAAGTTAGAGCAAGCACCTGTGATGGTGGAGTAGGGGAGATGTGCTCATCATCTACACAGCTACGTTGACTATCCAGCCTTGTGTTGTCTTGCGAATCTTGTTGGGAGGATGGCGGAGTAGAATCTGTAGAGACCCCCTGTTTGAGTTGCTCCGAAGGACCACCATCATCCACTGCCGGACTAATTTCCTTCAGCTGTAATGATTTTGCATTGTGAAGTCAAACCAATAAGAAAAAGGAATAAAATTCACTCTTCAGAACTCATTCATTCATGATACTGACGAACACTACTCGGATGAAAGGCAAACACATGATGCGAGGATTGAATATGTATGAAAAACAGGATGGTGTGACATATTCACACCTATGATGTGGTAACTAAGCAGAAGGCATTTCAACAAATTAGAAGCACTGCAAGCTAGACACCATATGAAAGATGCAACCAATATCACTCTGCCAAGTTCAAACTGTATGGCGTTTCAACAAATTAGAAGCAGTACATGCTAGAAATCATATGCAAGACACAACCAATATCACAGTGGTGACTTAAAGGTGCCTTATCATAAGTGACTGATGCGGGATATGCAAGAATAGTAGTCTGATGTAGAAACAGGAACACATGTCATATTCACGGGCATTATGTGTAAAGTAAGCAGATTCAATTCAACAAAGTTAGAAGCAATACAAGCTAGACATCATACGCAACATGCAACCACATATAATAGTGCCAAGTTAGAGCAAGCACCTGTGATGGTGGAGTAGGGGAGATGTGCTCATCATCTACACAGCTACGTTGACTGTCTAGACTTGCGTTGTCTTGCGAATCTTGTTGGGAGGATGGCGGAGTAGAATCTGTAGAGAACCTCCGTTTCAGTTGCTCGGAAGGACCACCATCATCCAATGCCTTGCCAATTTCCTTCAGCTTTATTGATTTTGCATTGTGAGGTCATATCGACAAGAAAAAGGAATATCATTCGCTCTTCAGAACTCATTCATGCATGATACTGACGAACACTGCTCTGATGAATGGCAAAGTCATGATACGAGGATGGAATATGTACGAAAAATGGACGACTTGACATATTCACACCTATGATGTGGTAACTAAGCAGAAGGCACTTCAACAAATTAGAAACACTGCAAGACACCATATGGAAGGTGCAATCAATATCACTCTGCCAAGTTAAAACTGTCTCGTCATAGGTGGCGTTCATCAAACTAGAAGCAATACATGCTAGAAATCATATTCAAGACGCAAACCAATATCACACTACCAACTTAAAGGTGTCCCATCATAAGTGACTGATGCAGGATACACAAGAAGAGTAGTTTCATGTAAGAACATGGTGTGATAGACGATATAGTATGTACCAAAAACAGGAAAGCGTGTCATATTCACATGTATCATGTGTAAGCTAAGCAGATGCAGTTTACACTAATTAGGAGCTAGACACCATATGCAACATGCAACCAGATATCACACTGCCAAGTTAGAGCAAGCACCTTGGATGGTGGAGTAGGGGAGCGGAGACTTGGACCTTGTAATGCACTATCAGTACAAGGAGAATCGGTACAGATGCTCCGTTTACGTTGCTGCAGAGGACCACCATCATCGCCTTCCTTACTCTTTTCCTTCCTCTTTCTTGATTTTGCCTTGTCAAGTCAAACCCACAAGAAAAAGGAATAAAATTTGCTCTTCAGAACTCATTGATGCATGATACTGATGAACACTACTTTCATGTAAGGCAGCCGCATGATAGGAGGATGGAATATGTATGAAAAACAGGACGGCGTGGCATATTGGCATGTATGATGTATAAATTGTAAACTAAGCACAAGGTGCTTGAACTTGTTAGAATCGATGCAAGCTAGAAACCATATGAAAGATGAAACCAATATCACTCTGCCAAATTAAAAGGGTGCCCTAACAAATGTATTTGACCAAATTAGAAGCAATACATGGCAAGAGGCTAGAAATAATATGCAATATGCAACGAATAAAGGTGACTCATCGTAAGTGATTGATGCAGGATACAAAAGAGAGGCAGTTTTCATGTAAGAACAAGGTTAACACATAGATGTAGTGTGTACCAAAAATAGGAAGGCATGTCATATTCACGGGTATAGTGTGTAAACTAAACAGATGCAATTTACCCTAATTAGAAGCATTACAAGCTAGACACCGTATGCAACATGCAACCACATATCACACTGCGAAGTTAGAGCAAGCACCTGTGATGGTGGTGTAGGGGAAGTGCGGTCTTCAGGTACAGAGCTACGTTCAATATCTTCATTTAGGCTTGCTGTTTCTTGAGAATCATGTGGAGAGGATGAAATTGCATTCTTTATAAGAGTATTGCGTCTCATATTAACCCACGCGCGTGACTGTCTCATCATAAGCGATAGACGCAGGATACACAAGAACAGTAGTTTGATGTAAGAACATGGTGTGATAGGCAGATGTAGTATGTACCAAAAACAGGAAGGCATGTCATATTCACATGTATAATGTGTAAGCTAAGGAGATGCAATTTAACAAATTAGGAGCATTGATGAGGGATACACAAGAAAAGTAGTTTGATGTAAGAACATGGTTAATAGAAAGACGTAGTATGTACCAAAAACAGGAAGGCATGTCATATTCACAGGTATAATGTGTTAACTAAGCAGATGCAATTTACCCTAATTAGAAGCATTACAAGGTAGACACCATATGCAATATGCAACCACATATCACACTGCCAAGTAAGAGCAAGCACCTGCGATGGTGGTGTGGGGGAATTGCGGTGATCAACTAGAGAGCTACGTTGACTATCTTCATTTAGCCTTGCTGTTTCTTGAGAATCATGTGGGGAGGATGACACCGCACTCTTTAAACGAGTAGGGCGTCTCACAGTAACCCACTCGGGTGACTGTCTCATCATAAGTGATTGACGAGGGATACAAAAGAGCATTAGTTTGATGTACAAACATGGTTAATAGACATATGTAGTATGTATCAAAAACAGGAAGACATGTCATTATCAAAGGTATATGTGTAAAGTAAGCAGATGCAATTTAACCAAATTGGAAGCAATACAAGCTAGACACCATATGCAACATGCAACCACATTTGACAGCGCGAAGTTAAAGAAAGCACCTGGGATGGTTGTGTGTGGCAATTGAGATCATCAACTGCAGAGCTATGTTTACTGTCTCCAACTGCTGACACTGCACCCATTAGAGCGCCGAAACGCTTAGTGCTTATCTTCGAATTACACTGGAGCGACTTCTGTCTTTTCTTTTCTGCATTCATCAACACTGCGTCAGAGTCTAAAATACCCATGCATAAAAAAACAATAGTGTGAGTATGGGTGAAGTGTGTGCACAATTAGTACAGTGTAAAGGTAGCAGATAGCAGGTCGGTGAGAAATAAATGACGGGAGACATATGATAGCTCTACAACATGCATGGCACACTAAATTACTACAGGATTCTATGAAAATAACAGTCGACTGAAAGCAAATAGGCCAGTCCATTTTTTCTGCACCGTCCGATGTACAAAGAACGGGCAGATCACCTTCATCTACCTCCAGCCAGTCAGTGTTGACGATCTTCCTCGAAACGCCAGCGACCACCGGCCCAGTATTCCTCCCCTGCCTGCGCCCTCCCCTCGACCTCACCGCACCGCCGTGCTTGGCACCGCCCCCTGGCCATCCATTCAAGCCCCGCCGACCTCCAAATCGGGCGCAAGCAGCTCCTGCGCCCCACACCCCTATGATAGACACCGATGCGCCGCTTCCCCGGGGAACAGGCGGACTAGGTGCTCCGCGCGCCTAAGCGGGTGCTGCTTCTTTTAATTGCGGTTCGACTGACCCTGAATTGAAATCCAGGCGGGCTACTAGCAAAGGTGAAATAGTAAAAGGGAGGAAACCTTGTGCATTTAGTATCACGAAGAAGATGCAGTAAGAAGCGCTCAACTAGTTTCTTTCGTGGGATGAATACGGTGTGAGCGGAGACGTAAGATTTGCACGAATAAGGGAAGAGGAGTACCTCTTTCCGCTGGCAGTGCTGTGTCCTCCTTCTGTTTTTCCGACGATCTTCTTGTTGTTCGCCGGAAACCAGAAGTTGTGGAGGACGGTGCAGCCTTGGACGAACCCATGGCCAAGTTGTTGAGTGTGGTGCGGTGTCCGTCTGTCGGCGGCGGGGAAGCAGATCCGAGGCGGCGAACGACGGCATAGCGGGAACAGCTCCGGTGCGGTGGACGGTTGCGACAGTGGAGCCGCAGCAGTGAGGCGAGGACAGCGTGGTCGGAGTGGTTCTAGTACGGCGCACGTCGGCGCCGGCGTCGTGGAGGCAGCTCTGCCTCGGCTTCAGCTGCTAAGTCCTTGAGGGCGTTGCGGTTGCGGTTGCGTTGGACGACGACGTCGGGGTACCGGCTCCGGCGTGATGGAGGAGGGCGGCGGTGGATTGGCCGCTATGGGGTGGAGGACGGAGGAGGCTGGGGTTTCACGGCTGGTGGAGAGGGCGTTTTCGCGCCCACGGAGTATGAATGGGGAAACGGAGGGAGGCGGGGAACTAAGGGGGAACAATGTTTCGGTTTGAGATGCGCTTGTTTGAAATTTGGGGAAAGTTACAAACTTTGCCCCCATCTAAAATTTCGGACATATTGCAGGTTGGGGGTAGGACAGTCATGTCAGGTGTCCCAAATGTGGGCGGGATAGATTTCGGCCGAGCGCATGGGTAGGCGCCCATGGCGTATGAATGCTTCTCGGAGGCGGTTGAGACTGGCGTCTTGGTGAAGTTACAAACCTACCCCGGTTTAGACCTTTGGACATCGGGCCGATAGGCTACACGGGCCAGAGTCAGGACAGTAATTTCCTACCACCAAAACATTAGTCTCGCGCGGTTTCGGGTGACCAGAGGCCTATTTGGCGCTTCGTTCAATATTTGGGAGTAGAAGCATTAACGTTTTCGGTTCTCTTGAATTGAACTTTTAGGATTTGTCAAACTTCACAAATCTTTACTCTTGAAAATCCTAAAGCTACGATTATTTTGGAATGGAGGGGGTACATTTGAATATACATTGTACACGAGTATATATTAAAAAATATGCAACTTACCTCAGTTCATGCATGGTTCCAGATATAATCTCCTTGGTTGCAAAAAAAAATTTAGATATGCGTATGAATATATATAGCATGTTCAAACTCACAACAAAGATTGATGCCCCCTTTTATATCTGATTTACAAATGCCATTATCTCGGGTTCAAATAGATGAATGCACTTCCTATGAATTCGAATCTTCGAAACCCCCTTTATGTTGAATTCGAATGTATTCTATTTCGTAGCTAGCAATTTGAAATGTATCCATGCAAGTGACAAATGTATAAAGTGCTTCACACTAACAACATGGAGTGCACTAATTAATGTTTATATATGAATTGCAAAAGCATCCATTGCCTGTATTTCAAACCGCTCTCACTCTATGGATCGATAATATGAAATAAACACATGCACATGCTAGAATTCAATAGAGTATGGGTGTCTAATAGACCGATTTTCGTCCATACGCAATTTGCAAAATTCATGATCTCATCCAAAAATAATAATGCCATTTATATCTTAATTTAATGCGTAGAACCGCCTTTTACACGTAGATGCACTATGCCTCGCCCCGTTCTCACAAACGCGTTATATCTCTCTCTATCTAACGCATAAGTGCACACACTTTATATGCATCGGCATTTCTCTTTCACACATGCTCACAATCTCTCTCAGGGTGTCGGGGTGTCTCACGCACATGCTCTCTCTGTTTCTCTCTCTCTCTTTCTGACTACTATGTACCACTCTTTTTACTAATCTCAGTTGGAAAACACTATTTCTCTCACATGCATATATACACATGCACGTTCTCTACTAGCCCTCTATACGCACATATATGTGCCTACATGTCTCCCGCACGCACATTATCTTTAGGCCTCTCTCGCACACATTGCCCCCCCCGACACACCCTCTCTTAGTAGTTGGCAGATATGATTTCATCATATCATTCGGTAGGATATCCCTGGCTGTTAGGCTGGATGGTAATACGAGGCAAAGTTTTACCCTAGTTCGGATCGGACCCTTGCAGTTGAAGAAAGAGCCTACTCCTGGTACTGTATATTAGTGATAGGGGTATGTACAAAGTACACGTGAATACCAGGCATTGTGCGTGTGTGTATACTATCGACGAACTAGCCCCCAAGCTTGTATAACATACTAAGGGCCTAGGGTTACAAATCATATATAGTCGGCTTATCACCAGTGGGGATAGTGTCCTCCGCGACTCTGGTAGCTTCGTGTTGTACTCCGAGTCCTCCACATGGGTCTTCGTATAACACGTCTCGGTCCAATCTATATGTGGCGCAGGATGGAACCGACCAATGAGTCTTCATGTTGACCCACCACAACTAGAAATGATGTGGCCACCACACCACACACGCAATCGGCCACTAAGAAAATAAGCATATACAATAGTACAACGGTATCTAGCTCACGATACGTCTCCATATTTTGTTGATGACACTGACGGACTTTGCATTTGATGTGTGCTCCGTATTTTGTTGACGACACTTACGGTCATTGTATTTGAAGCGAATGCACGATATGGACTTCAGAATAAGCTCATCACGGTCACCACATACATTTTGTTGACGACACTTACGGTCATTGTAATTTGTTGATAACACGATCAATTGACCAGCCAAACGGTCCACATTCAGCAGCGCACATTACCATAAGGCCCACCCGTCAGCGCGTATATGAAGGACACAAATGGTAATAAATTAGTGGTCGGTGGGTATTCGAAGTCGTGAGACCTCTGGTTGGCAGTCACTGGCGGTTGGGGGGCGTTCATTGGGCGGTGGGGTGGGGATCCTCGGAGAAAAAGCTCGGCGGGGGGGGGGGGGGCAAGAGGGATGGCCGGTGCGGCGGCGGACCGGCGGTGGGGAGTGGTTTCGGGGAGGGCGGGCCGGCCGCGGGCGGCGGGGGCTGGCGGTTCGACCGGTCGTGGCTGCCGGCTTGGGGGGGGGGTGGAGTTTGATGATAAACTAGAGGCCCTTGATTTCGTATCCAACGGGTGGAAAATCTAATGACCAGAGATGAAAAAGTCAGTCGACTGACGTGTAGCCTCACCCCGCACGTACACATGCACGTACGCAAGACACGCACGCATGTAGGCATGCAACACTGACACGTACACACGCACACATGCTGGCGTGCAACACTGAGACGTACACATGCACTCACGAACACATGCACGTACGCACCCATGCATGCAATACTGAAACGTACCCTTGCACGCACGCAACACTCGCACGCCTGCATGCACACAGCACACGACGCAAGACACACCCTCAACCTATACATGCATGCACCCTTTGTTAAGGACATGGATTGTTACAGGTCTTAATCAATCTTATCTGTGATAAGCAGAACATTGATGTTTGCAGCGGTCTTTATGAATCACAACGTATCGAACGGGCTATCAACATAGTAGGCTTATCTACATGAAAAAGATGACGTCACACTCAATGAACAATCATCGGTTTATGAAATGCCCGCTTCTGACCGCCCTGGCTCACCAAAGGTTCCTCTGCTGTCCGCTGCCTGCGTTGGGTCACTGACATGTAGGCCATGCACCCAAAGAGCCCACACGTCAGTGGAAGAATGGCGCGGTGTCCTAGGTCAGAGTCGAGGGCGCCACTCGCGGCACGCCCGGCTGAACACGCCTCCGTGCCGCATTCAAATGCCTCCATGAAACCCGCCCGTGTGGAAGCCGAGAAACCCACTCTGGACACACGTCCGTTCATGACCGGGCTGGCGTTAAACGCAACACAGGCCGAGCTCCTCCTGTCCGCCGTCTATTTAATCTCCTATTTAAACGAGGCCAAACGCCGGCCAAGAATCGCACACCTCCGCCGCTCCCCTATCTCCTCCACCATTTTGTCCACTCTTACAATGGCTTACGAAGAGTAGTTATTCCGCATCCAAGCCGGCTGGGTAGCCCGCCGGATACGAGCTATGTAGCTCGCTGATCCACCTCCCTCCCCTCGCCCGACAGAGCCAGTTGCCGCCCCAAGCCGGCGCGCGGTTCAGCAACTTGCCGCTCCAGGCCAGCTCGACGAGGAGCGGCGCACGGGCGTCGTTGCTACCGTCCATGCCGCCGCCTCATACCGTGTCTCCCGTTTCTGTGGCTGAGACTCCCATGCCGGCGGCCGCGCCATGCAAGCAGCGACAGAAGCCGGGTGCACGGAGAGCGACGAGTCGGTGGCCAGCGCCTCCGCGTTCACTGCCATCATCGAGGAGAAATAGAACACAGGAGGCCGCCGCCGCTTGGGTCCCATGAAGGCCACCGCGGAGGCGACGCCGGCGTACACAGCAGGTGTCTCGCCAGATCCTTTTGTTGCGAGGACCTTCGTCGACCCCGCATGGGCTCCACGGAAGAGGGGAATGTTAGGATGAACTCGAGCCGGTGCCGGCCATGGCGAAGTAGTGGCCGGTGATGAACTCGAACCGGTGCCGGCCACCATCATCTTCGGCACCAGCCAATGATATCAGTTGGGCAGTGGGGTAGCGAGCCGTCCTTTGCGCTGAAGCATATACCTCCGGGGCTCCCGGCAGTCCGGTGATCGTGCTGCCGGACATGAGGAACACAAATCGATCATCGGGCGACCATTTAGGCCAGGTATTATATACCTGTGCTGTCTAGAACTAGCACCGCGTAGTTCATTTGAATGTAATGAAATCCGTCATGTTTGTATGAAAATCCGGTATTTATATGATTTCCGTCGTTGTTTATATGAAATATCAGTTTGTCTACGTGTTTGCGTGAATTTCGTCCGGTTGGTTGAGTTGCTGTCATAATGTGTGCGGCTACGGTTGGATGGCGTAATTTGCGGGTCGCCGGTCGGTCTGCGGGCGGCTCGGGCAGTGTTGTGGGACAAAAAACACATCTCGTGCAAGCTCGTCTCCAACGTGCGCGCTGGAGGATGCATGACAGCATGAGCACCCAAGACATTCCTCGTTCATCGGTGGCAAAGGCACCGGTGGACAAAAGGGTCGCCAATATTTTGGCTACCCCGGGCAAGATCCAAACAACCCCTCCCAACAGATTCAAATCCCTCGTTCGCCGTGGAATTTTGCCATGTGTTGTTTTCATGGACTAGCAAGATGCACGTGCATTGCACGGAACATTAAGATGCATTTTTTTACAAACTCCCGCATGCATGCAAGGGATAATTAATGTCCTCCTTTGCTAGTACCACGAGGCAAACACCATTAATATTGCATCGATTAGTGTTAGTGGCCTTGTATATCTGCAAATTGTAATTTTGATAGTGGCCCCTTGTATATAAAAATGGAGGGAGAAAGATGAGAGATAAGGTGAGGAGGAGTGGGGCGTGGTGGTGACTGGTGGTCGGACTGGGCGGAGGCATGGGGATGGACGGCGCATTATGTCTAGGTTTGTATCTCTCTCACACACACCCACGTAGGTGGGGGACGTGCATGAAGAGAAGAGGTGCACGCACGGTGCAGTACTCCCGTCTCTTTCCCAACCACACCCGCGCGGGTACACGGTGGAGCTCATTTCTGTACGAAAAAGGCAGCCCACGTGGTAATTTGGCACGTGTACTGGTTGTCCACTTGGTGGAGGGAGGATCATCTACCACGGCTGAACAAACAAATTGCGACTTGACGCGTTATGTTAAATTAAAAAAAGAGGCAAACCATGTGGGGCCTACCTTAGAGGCAAGGCTCTATACACTGGAGTACTTTTGATGTGTCCCGTCAACTCGCAGAACGAGGAGAAGCTTGCCTAGTACGCCGTCTCCCCCGCCCACGGGCGCGGTGGCTCGCAGGATGAGGTGAAGCTTGCTTACAAGTAGTAGTAGTACTACTACTACTACTGTACGCCTTTACGCCTGCTCCCTCGCCCACGCGCGTGGTGGCTCGCAGCACGAGGAGAAAATTTTACTACTCCCTCCGTTTACTCCTCGTCCCTAGTACGTACTTTGGTTAGTACTCCCTCCATTTACTTATACAAGGCCACTATAAAAAATAAATTTTGCTTCTATAAAAGGCCACAAATAGTAATCGAGACAAAAGTTACTACTCCCTCCTTTCCAGTTTATGGCTCAATTTCAAAATCTCTCCAACCAAGGTAGACGGTGAGTGGTCGAATTAATTTCGTAGTTTGCACAAGTAATTAGTACGCTCGTTTTTCTCAAGAAGTTATGTTTATCGAGGCATTAATTAGAACGAATGCATGAATGACCACTAAATTTCCATGAACTTGTACATGCATTGGTTAGTTCCCTCTTGACACTGCTTGCGTTGGGTGATCTAACGCACCTCGAAATCCAACATGTAATGGTACTACTACTAGTATAGTAGAATTAAGACTTATCAAACGGACAAAGGAATGTTTTTTGGATGAGCCCTATAAACCCTAGTGGGTATGTACTCCGTAAAAACAGTTTTTTCCAAAACTAAGTCGCTCCCTTTCATGAATTCTGCAGTATACTCCTCCGTCGACGCTCCCTTTCATGAATTCTGTACTTCCTGTCGCCGACATGTGGGACATATAGCAACCGGGTCGACGTGTCAAGCACCAAATAACAGTGCAGAACAGCAGGGGGGACGCACCCCACTCGTACCGGCCCAGTAGTAGTAATGAGCAATGGACGTCAAATCACAATGCCGCACCTTCCCAGACGGACGAAGCAACCATTATTTCACACTTCGGTTCGCCATCATCTCAAACCACGTAGTATTGCTTCTGCCTCTAGAGGGACACGCGCATCGCCTTGGTACATCATGACACGTGGGACCGCATGACAGGCCATGCTCCCCCGCCGATCGCTGGGTAAAATCACCTCATTTTTACTATACTTCCTCCGTATTGGTTTACTACATGGCATGCACGTCGTTCTAGGTTGAGAATTTAACTGGCTATGTATGTGATGAACAGTACTCTAGCCTTTTAAAAAATGTATACTTTTGTACAGTAGTACTATCGATGGATTGCGCCATGGAGCAAAAATTGAAATTAAAAAAAAGGTGGTACATATAGAGAGCGCTCGTCGCCAAATTATGCATATAGTACTATTAAAAAAGCTAGTACGTGCTTAATTGGGGTGCTAAATTCTATTAAAGAAATACTAGTAGTATGTACATATTGAAGAGTTAAAGTAACGAGAAGAAACATGACATAGTTCTGCTGGGGGCTCAGCACAACACACCCCTCAAATTAAACTAAGCACACCTGAAATTAAACTAAGCAACTAATCCGGTAGACACTGCATTAGAAGTTTAGAACCACCATGAGCAATGACACTGCCACCTTACTCGGAGTCCTCGTCCACGTCCTCGACTTCGTCCTTGTCCCTCTTCCTCTTGGCCGATACTTCTTTGCTTGAATGTACACTTGGCTGTTGCTCTTCATCCAACCCTTGTAGATATTGAAACAAAGGTAGCCATCCATTTCAGCGTAGTGGATGTGGTCTATATATAGTACATTCCGCTACCATGCATGACGATGAAACGTGTAATGAGGTTTCTCCAGTTTACGGTACGAAGGATGAACCATGGCTCCTGCCAGGGTCAGCATTGAAGGCTGACGAGGGGGCACCAGCCGATTCTTCTGGAGGTCAAAGGGGTTGCCTACAACGAGGCCTATCCGACCCAGGACTTCTTTGTCGTTCTTAAAGTCTACAGTAACAAATTTCACTGTTTTGTCCTTGAGGAAGTTCTTAAAATCCTGGCACTCAACGTCGGCATGGCATATGTGGTAGACCAAGCAAACGTTATGTACACAAACCTGGATCACGGCGGGCTTCTTCCTCTCTTCGTCCTTTAGATCCTTCTCTCGTCCCAGGACTGTGGTGTACTCAACATCTAGCCCAGCGACCCACTCATCATCTGAGTTTTTGAACATGCGTCTGAAGCGAGAAAGGCATCGTTTCACCGTCGCGGAAGAACAGGTGTAGATGACGTCGAACTCATCGCCGGTGATGGTTCTAACCTTGTACTCACCGCCGATCGTGGAGATTTGGGACGCCATGGATATGGGAGGAGGGTTAGGATTAGTGGAACTGCCGTAATGTGAATGGACTGGACGACTAGGAGCGACCTGCCGTAGTATTGAAGGACGTGCGGGGACGAGTAGGAGCGAACTGCCAGCGTGCGAACGACAGGGTAGTGGATTTCCATTCTCCCATGATACGGGCTTCCGAGAGCCCTTGGATCTAAGATCGAACGGTTGAATGGCGTGATTCTAGACCTATGGGTGAATATCCTATCCTGGAGGGTTATTCTGTAAATTTTCAGCAACTTAGCATGCGACCGTTTGATCTCAGATCCAAGGGCTACCAGCAGCCCGTATCATGGTCGCGCCTACCACGACCGTCGCATCGCTCGCGCGGTCGCGCCCTTGGAGATTTAACACGGTGTGTTAGGCTATATGATGTTGGCATGTCATACATAGTCATCACTTAGTCACTCATACTACAACAAGGTTGGCTATAAGGTTGGCTATAAGTGTATTTTTTTACTCCTCTCTATCTCTTTCTTCGTACTCCCTCCGTCCCATAATATAAGAACATTTTTGACACTAGTGTAGTGCCAAAAACGTTCTTATATTATGGGACAGAGGGAGTACTAGTATTTATTGCATTTGCCAATGAGTGACCTCTTCCAATGAAATGGTGTTGCTAAGTTTGCTTCATTTAATTAGCTATAGACTCAAAATTGTCTTTTCACCTAGGTACACGCGCTTAGCACCATTTCTTCCTTGGGTCACCAAACTAGTCTCTCTCTTCTTGATTAACTTGCCACATCAGACTTTATGCCTATGTGGCAAGCTTAAGCACCTGTAGTAGCAAGTAAAAGTAAGTACAATAGTGCGCTTTACATGGCATTTTTGCATATGTGGAGGAAAGAGAGGCAAGGAAAAAGTGGAGAAGTGGGCTCTCATGCAAGAGCCAGCCTCTACTACATGGTGGAGCATTGGGAGAGGCACCTGTATGGAGGTGGTTAGGAATCAGGAGACTCACGCCGGTTGTAGCGCCGCAGTTAAAATGATAATGGCAAGTCAAATCACGGGGCCCCACCTGTCCAGCAGTAACTCGCTGTCAAATCACACAGCCCTACGTTTGCAGCAGCCTACTCCCTCGTCTTCTCGCGTCTCTGTCGAACCGACTAGGCGGAACTGCCCCGCCTACCGCGCAGGAAAAGCCCCGCCCTCGACTTTTAAATACAACTACATCCGCTTAAGAATCCAATGATATACTTTTTGTGACATAGTAACTCATATTTAGTTAGTCAAATGGATGACCTAGAACTACGTGCAGGCCCTATAAACCGAGACGCCTAAAAATAAAAAAAACTGAGACGGAGAGGGTAGTTCAGCGCGTATCTTTTTAGATCAATATAGTCAGGATTCACCAAGGAGCAAAACCAAGTGGTAGGCTGCTCCTGTTGTGTTGGCGTAGCAACTCAAGCAGGGTCAGTCCGCACACGAAATGGTGACACACTTAACAGGACCCCTTTGGCCGACATGTGGCTCATCCACCGTCTTGTTCCACGTGCAATGCACCAAATTACAGTTCGGAGCAGCGGTTGGAATTGGAGGCACCCCGGTCGTAGCGCCGCAGTAGTAGAAAATGAGCGATGAGGGGTCAAATCACAAAGCCCCACCTTTCCCGCATTAAGCTGGACGGACGAAGCAACCATCATTTCACTCTAGGGCGCAAGAGCATAAAGAAAAGAGAAAACAATGATGCGTGCGGCAGCTACCTAGGGCACCCTAGGGTAGGGGTCTCCACTACAGATCCTTTTTTTTGAAAGCGCCTCCACTACAAATCGGCTTCTCCCTTGTCCTCTTGAAGAAAACCGATGATGAGTGCGGCGGTAGGGTTTGTAGGAGTACTACGGCGTGCGGGGCCACGTCGTAGTAAACGAGTTCGAGTCGATGCCTTAAATATGTGTGGGCCGCTTGGTTTTACGGGAACGAGGCAGCATTTTGGGTTCGGGGACCAGTGGAGATATAGTACGTACAAAAAATTGTGGACGTAGGTTCGACCGAAAGGCAATGATGCATGGGCCCTGCATTTTGATATACCCGGGGCCGCGTGAAATTTGCTACTCTACTCAAAACTAGTAAGGTACACATGTATTGAACGCATGAAATTTTGAAACCAAATTATGAATAAATACACACTATAGCATGTAAAGCTTTGAGTCATATATGCATGATGTAGATGTTCGTTTAGTTCTTATAGTTCATCTCTATCAAAATCAATTAGTTTTATAAAAATGTTAAGATTCATGGGGTTGTGCATTGTAAATCATAAAGTAAAAACAAATAATGGCAATTCATTTAGAAAAAAATAATCAATTATGATATAGAAGATTCTAGAACAAAGGAGAAGTGCTTGTGTTTTGAGGTTTGTGCATTATGCTTAAGTTCAACCATGGAGTCTTCTAAATTGTACATGTGGCAGATCTGGTGGAATTTTGATGATATCCAACGACCAGTAGTGCTCGGATTTGCCTATCTCTACACTGTTGGGTTAGCTTCATCCAACGACCATCTTTCAAAGTTATTGGCACACTATATAGTTCTTGTGCCATAGTTGCATGTTTTGGAAAAAAGCTACTAGTGGGTTGTACTATCTATTTAGGAATAGAAGATGTATACATGGAAGTTGTAGGGAAAGAGATGACATGGAGCATCTCAATTCCTATGAGTAGGGATTGGAAAAGAGATGTCATTTGGTTCACATCATAGGAACTTTTCTATTGAATCTAGAGATGACATGTATCTCAATTCCTATGAGGAGGGATTAGAAAAGAGATGTAATTTGGTTCATATCATAGGAACTTTTCTATTGAATATACGCTAATGTTTATTTTCCTTTGAAATTAAGGGAGTATAGGAATCCATTCATATGAACCAAGTGGCTCTAAAGCTATAGGAATGATATCATGTTTATTTCCTTTGAAATGTGGAGTATATGAATCTATTCCTATGAACCAATTGGCTCTAAAGGAAAAAATCCTACAAAAATCATATCATATAGAGTTCCTATGATATTCCTCGACACTAAAGGATGCTTGAAATTGCTGCGGGTGATACGATGGTCTTTCTTTGTAGACTCCTCACCCATCATTATAGTTACCTCTCGAAGATGAATGAAATGATATATACATGGTATTCTACATGTGCAATTTGGTACACGAAAACTCGGTAAAAGTTTGCGAGGTTCAAATTTTCAATAAAGCTATATGCACTGCATTTCGGAACGGAGGGAGCATACGGCAGTTGCTAACACTCACGTGGAAGATTTGTGTGTAGGAGGAGTGGTTGTTCTGTTAAATGACATGGCAAAACTCACACTGTCGGATGCTGATCTAACGGTTCTTATGGCGTTCGTCAGGAAAAGGCTTGTGGCGAACATTTGTCGGATAATGATTTACGGACACATGCATTGCATTGATACGTGCCCCCCTCTCTCTCACGCACACGCACCCTCACGAGTCACGACTCTCCCGAGTCCTCTCGCAGACTCGCACGTCGCACCCACCGTCTATCTGCAGGTAGACGTCACGCACATATGTGCTCTTCACACCCTACCCTCAGAACTTCTAAAAAACAAAAGACGGCGTGCACATTTTATTTTAGCTCACACGTCACACACTTATACTATTACTCTTACGGCGAACGTTCTTTGGGCATAGTATATTGTACTCTCGCGAAGAGAAGCGGTGCACGCACGCACTAGTTCTCTCACACCCACTCGCGGGTACACGTAGGGGCGCATTTTTTTGAAGCTGGTACAACAAAATCACTCCACTATATATAAAAGCAGGAGCCTTAGCGCTTGCTTTACTAGGGTTCCTCTCATTCACTCTCTCATGCTCTCCAGATCTAAGCAACACATAGGTGGCCACACTCTCTCTCAGCTCACGGCTGGTCACAAATGCGGCCGGACAACCTCGACCGGGGCAGGGGTGTAGGTGCATCGTTCACGCTATCGTCGGCGGTGAGGGAGGAGACCAACGGCTGCCCGCGCGTCCCGATCGGCGGCCGTGCCGTTCTCTCCGAGAGAGCGCCGGCTCGGGAGGGCCTCCGACCCCTTCTTCCTCCCTATGGTATTGTGGCCAAGATGCGCCCCCCCGACGCCGTCTTTGCCACATGCCGACGACCCTCAGGTATATATTCCTTCGAAACCTGCCTTGCTCTACTGCCCCAGCTCCCTTCGTGTGGATCCTTTTCTACTTCCGTCCGTTGTTCCAAAGCCACCTAGACTTCTACTATTATTAGAAGTAAAGCTAGTTCATACAGTCGACTCAAAGCATTGGTTCAAACAGGGAAGAAAGTGGGAAAGCTATAGCATGAATGTAGGACTTGGTTCTAAGAGGAAACGGGGGAAAGTAGTAATATCTGTCACTGTTTAAATAACTGTATTTCGTATTTGTGCAAACAGGGATGTCTGTCTCCATATCGTTTTGGGATGTCCGTCTCCGTATCGTTTCTATCCGCGCAATCAAAAGCACACACCTCAGTTTTAGTACAACTGCGCAAAATGAGATGGCTATCTCTCGTTGCCGTCGTCTAACCTCCCGTCTTCAAGGTATCCCTACATTGGTAGTAACTAAGGTAGAATGACCAACGCAATCTAAAAGAAGCTAATTCGCACGTTTTACTTCCTGATTGCAGTGCAGGGACGAGCGAAAACAACTGCATCCTAGTCCGGAATGCACTTTCTACCAGTTCATCCATGGGCCGAGGACTAGCTGACATGGCTGCACGGCGGTTTTTTGGACAGGTGCGCGGACAAGATGCATTGTGGTCTGCTTATTTCTGCAAATAGCGGTGCTTAAATTTAGTGGAATGCACAAGCATTTCAGCTGGTCAGTACACTGCATGGTTCAGTTCAGCATTCCAGCTGAGATCACAATTATAATTGGTTATTCTGGATTGAGAGAACCTAATCCTGGATGGTGGCAACAAGAAAAAACCAGAGTGAACTCCAGGAAATTTAAGCCTGCCGGGAGGCCCTTTGCTCAGAGAAGCCTTGCTTGTTTTTTCCTGATTTGTAAACCTTCTCACAACTTTGTCTTTTGCTGTGAACTAGTATATGTTTGTTATGTTCTATGAATCATTGAGATGTATAAAATTGCTTAACTTATGCTTTTCAAGTTTTTTTTGAAGACGAGTTTAATGTGAGTGTTCCACATGAGCCTTGGACTAGCGTGTGAACGTTTGGAATTTATTACATTGTGGCCTCAATTAACTGCATGAACCACTGTAACAAGATACATCGTTGCTTATATGTCAGACAGCAGATTATTGATTGTTAGCTGGTCGATAGCCTAGTGTTGAAGCGAGTTGAGCCAATGTGCCGTGTTTTGCACAATTGCTTACAAGTGGGGTAGCACCAACAGTGTTTACAAGTACTTATGTATACGTCGGCGCACGGTTCTCGAATGAGTGCTCTATTTCATCAAAACACACACTGCTCGTATGATAAACCGTGACAACTTATGTCTTACCATGCAATATTCATGAAAAAACTAGCGAGGACGCATCTGTTTTGGCAACAATTACGATGGTTCTCACATGATTCACGGGCACACAAAAGTAGCAGCAGTTCCCATAGATGGATTCAAACAGTGTACTAGCCCCAGAGGGGTCGATAACAGGCAAGGTTCGGATAATTAGACACAATCCAAACTACTATTAAATACTAGCTGGGGCAACTATTTCATGCCTCGATCTAATTTGGGCTGGACACAAGACGGACCTTGCCATGAACATCATCGAGGACGTCCCGCAACAGCTCAATCCTGTGAACCTTCATGAAGACAAGAACAGTATGCCTCACAAACGAAGGAGTAGCTTTGAACTTCTTGTGCTTCAGTACACCCTGGACAACACGCCTGACAACAGTGAGACTGGAATACAACTCTTCATTGGTATAACCGCAAATGGCTTCCAGGATCCAACAGCCTAAGAACTCTGTTTTCCCAGTGCGTATATTCAGGTCGTCCGCCTCATAGCGAGTGACATGTACAACCACACAATCCTTGTCTGCATCAGGGCTCTAATTGAAACAGAAACAAATTCTGAATTACTTTTCAGTATAAGAAACACAAGTTATTTAAACCACTATGTATAGCATGGCATCGAAGCTAATAAAATTTTGCATTATTAATCACCACATACTTCCTTTTCTAAAAAAATCACCACATACTTAGATGAAAAACCACAATCGAGATCGGCAAAGAAGGAAATCACCTTGGGCAGCTCAGCAGGGGGGCACATCCTCGAAGGGGGAAAACTGCTCCTGCAGTGCCACGGGGGCTGTAACCTCAAACGGGGCGTTGACCATCTCAGTAGTGGCCGTGAGCGTATCTGGGGTCGTCTCGGTGGTTGCCTCCATCTTCTTGGAGCTCTCTGTCTCGTGGGGATCAGCCTCCCGCGTCTGCTCCAATATCGGCAGATCTTTGCCTGATTCTCCTTGGTCCATCATGAAACTAACGAATACTAGGTGACCACTGAAAGGAAAACACAATCGCAATGACAATGAAACAAAAAAGAGAGTGAGGATCGGTTACTGCTTTGCAAAAGTTCTTTTTTTTCTCTGAACGAAAATATACCAACATCACGGATCCGCTTACCTTCCCTTCATTCGGAGAGAAGAACAGTTGCAGATGCAAGTGTTGCCTTTCTTGAAGACGGTGAGGGAGAAGGGGATTCAGCGAAGAGTGAAATGATGGTTGCTTCGTCCATCAAACTTAGACTGTGGGGAGGTGGGGTTTTGTGATACGACGGCTCGTTACTGCCGCGCTACGACCGGGGTGACTCTCCGCCTGCATACTGCCTTCTAATTTGGTGGATGGCATTTGGGCCCGCGCGCTGCATGGCCCGCATGTCGGTGAACAAAAGTATAACGACATTCAGTAGAGGGAGACGTTTCAATGACCTAGGAGGAGCCAGAAGCGGTAGAGTGTCTCCACTGTACTAGTAGTAATTGTTTTTCTGGGTAGCTGTAGAGTGTCTCCACTGTACTAGTAGTAATTGTTTCTCTGGGCCCAAGACAAAACAGCCCATCCACACTAGTAAATAGTAAAATCAATTCAAAAGCCCATATATTTACTGAATGAGAGGCGCTACCCACACCCAGCACACCCCCCAAAAACCTGGGTGCTCTTCTTCCTCCTCGCTCCCACCCACCTCACGTCAGCTCGCTCCACTCGTACCCCCAAATTCCTCACCTCACTCCTACAGAAAACCCCATCTCCCCTTCTT
This sequence comes from Aegilops tauschii subsp. strangulata, assembly GCF_002575655.3. NCBI lineage: Eukaryota > Viridiplantae > Streptophyta > Magnoliopsida > Poales > Poaceae > Aegilops > Aegilops tauschii. The sequence continues at coordinate 424,029,601 of NC_053036.3, read as the reverse complement.
CCTCACTCCTACAGAAAACTCCCAGCTCCCCTTCTTCTTCGCTCGCACTACAACTAGGTTCGTCATTCGTTACTCTGCTCAAATCCGTGAGCGCGATGCGACGCCCTCGAGGAAAATGGAGTCGGCTGACCCCAGCGCCAAGAAGATGAGGCTCCCGCCAGCGGCGACGCATGTTGTAGATCCCGCACCCAGCAGCGTGGGGAGAAGCGGCGACCCCGCCCCCACCGGATCCCAGGAACCCGTAGAATCTCGGGTGGACCGTATCAGCGATCTCCCGGACGCCGTCCTTGGGGAGATCATCTCGCTTCTCCCCACCAAGGATTGCTGCCGCACCCAAGTCCTCTCAATTTGGTGGCGCCCTCTATGGCGTGCCGTGCCCCTTAATCTTGACTGTCGTCAGCTATCTCTCTTCAATGATTTTGAAATCCCCAGAGCCATCATCTCCTCCCACCAGGGCTCCGTTCATAGCCTCTGCATCCCGTCATGCTACCTGAGCAAGCATACCATGCCCTGCACGGTGGACGCCTGGCTGAAATCCCCTGAATTCACAGAACTACAGCTGCTTGAGTTCTACTATTCTCCTGGAAATCACATACCACATACCGAACACCATGAACTTGTGCCCTCAGCACTGATGTCCATCTCGCGGTTTTCGTCCTCTCTCCACACCGCCACCTTTGCGCTGTGCCACCTACCAGACAATCTGGTACTAAACCTTCGACTCCCATTTCTCAAGAAACTTTCACTTGTGCGGGTTCGTATATCGGAGGCCTCATTGCACATCATCATCCACTCCAGTTGCCCTACGCTGGAGTGCTTGGTGCTTGTTTTCACAGTTAGAATCGGTTATCTCCAAATAAAGTCGCCTAACCTTGTAAGAATTGGAATTTCTTTTGACGGAAGGCAGCTCATCATCCAAGATGCCCCTGCACTTCAAAGGTTGATCCTTGATTCTAGTTATTCACCGTTGCAAATAACCATCCTCCCTGCGCCTAAACTGGAGACCTTGGGTGTAATACATGATCTCTGTGCTCATTTCAATATGGTGTTTGGCTCCACAGCTCTTCAGGTACTTTATATTATCATCTACACTTGTAACCATAAGCTGCATTTTAAATTTCTGCGCATAATTTATATATCATCTTGGAGTACACATTTTGTACTAATATTATGTTCTATGCTCAATGAAGAGTTTCTCCATGGATGGCCTATCAATGGTGCTGGATTCTGTCAAGATCTTATATATCCAAATGAATAGTTTTGATCTAAACAAGATTATTGGCTTGCTGCAATGCTTTCCATGCCTGGAGAAGTTGTATATAAAGGTGATAATTTCACGCACATTGGAAGCCCGCATATAGTGTACTAGAATTAACCGTTCAGCTGTTGCTCTTTCGACACTCTTCTTTTAGACCTTAACTGTTTTCAATCTTCATGTCTATTTAGGCAACAGGACGGGGTAAGAAAGTTATAACCAATCGGTGGATTCGTAAGCATCGGGATTTTCTCACTTCTCATGAGATTCGATTGAAGACAATAACGCTAGAACGATATGTAGCCAACCGTGCAAACACAAGATTTGTCACATTCTTCCTGCTGAATGCGAGGTTACTATTGTCCATCAGCCTTACGTTTATCAGCAGCATGGTTTTGATGGATGGGTATGTCGAAGAGCAAAAAAAGGAGTTTCAGGTGGGCAAAAGAGCTTCTGAACGTGCCGGGCTTCTATTTACAACATATTGTGGTCATAATCCAGTAAATTTTACGACCCAGGATGTTCATTCTATGGACCTGACCGATCCATTTGACTGTGACTACCGAAAACAGTGCTGGAGTTAGATGTTGTTGCCCTTTTCAATCTGGTTTTTTTGTAAACCTGATGAACAATTAACCCTCGTGCTTTTGTACAGTTTGTAAGCTGGAGTTAGATGTTCCTGCCCTTTTCAACTCGGCTGTGACTGTCATATTTTCTTTGAAACAAGGCAAATGGCTTGCCATTCGTTTAATTTAGAGTGAAATATTGTAACAAATCCCAACCAAGGGAAATAACATCACTCTCGCCGGCTGCTTGAGCTCACTGTGCATTACAGAAGCCAAGTGATTAGCCCCCACCAGCACCCACAAACTTATTTTGAACAAGCACATCAAATGGGTTGTAAAGTTTCATAGGAAAGGCTGCATGACCGTGACAGATTTGGATTCTGACATTTGGGACCTGCGAGGAAATAGCCTATCCAAGGTGGTGTCGACTTACTAGCCAGTCAACAAACGATTCTGCCTACCAGCCATTGGATTGACATCCAACATCTGTCGTGTATCTTCTATCTCTTGTCTTCTTCTTCCTCCAGCCGCCCAAACCAAACCACCCCGTCGGCTCCGCCTGCTCCCGCCTCCCATGGCTAGCTGCGCCTCCACCGCCCTACCGTATGTACCCTCCAACGTTGGCCAGTCCCTCCCTCTATTCCCCCACACGTCCTGTTATTCTCCGGCAACGTCAGCCCCAACACGCACCCGCGCCCGAACCAGTCAACCCTCGTACTCCCCTCCGCCTGCGACTGGACCAGCGCATCTTCAACGACTCCTGTTCGTTCCGTCCGAGGCCTCGCCGTCGTCCTCCGCCTTGCGGCCTTGGTTCGCTCGCCGTGCGCGGTGCGCCGCCCTCTTGCGTTGTCAACGTCGTCAACAACCGAGAGGAACAAGGAGATGACTGTACGTGGAGAGGATGACAGTAGAGACCCACCAGCGTCATGGCAGTACGCAAGCAAGTGCCTCTATAGTACAAGCCCAAAAATATGGTTCCTCCTAATGGTTGGACATCTGGGGCTCACGCCATTTTCAACGTAGTCAATAAACGAGAGAATTACACTACGAGCGGCTGACACCAGGGACCCAGCAAGTCGCGCAGTTTTTTTTTGAGGAACAAGTAGTTGTTATTTATACTAGTTTTAGCGACGGATCAGGGTAACAACGGGGCTGTGCGGGGGCTGTGGCCTGTCTAGCCAGGGTTTTATTTATGTTTACCACATCATGAGCCCAGTTGTGTTTTTTTCTTGCTGAAAATGGCTAGCCCAGTTCTATTTTTTAAAGAAATACCCAAACAAGGCCTACTTGCTTTATCGGCCCTGCTAGGCTGCAAATCTTTCAAGACGAGGAGAGTTTCATTCGCTTTGCCCAGAAATGGGCTGTACATTTTTAAAACACATCAAACCGGGAATTAGTTTCAATTTTTTTCATTACAAGATCTTAAATTCCATTGATTTTTATGCGTGGACAATTATTTGGATTTTATATTTATATAAATTATTTTTCAAAATAGTTTGAATGTGAATCGATATTTCTGGATTAAAAACAGTTGACCGCACCGAAATATGCAAAATTTCGTATACTTTTTAACCGTGGCCACAATATGGGGTGTAATGCTAACAAAAAGAAGATGGGCTCCAAAAAAATCCTTAAGAATTAGCAAATGGGCTGTACATTATTAGAAATAATGGCAGATGGGCTGTATGCTGTTTTCCACAGATTTGAGGCTGACTTGTGCGCCTACTACAGGTTGACGCGTATGCTTTAATAAAAAAAAGGTTGACGCACACGCAACGCCCTGTCAACTTAGTCAACACACGAGAGCAGTGACTGTTGGATGTCCATCCAACGGCTGTCGTGCTTCTTCAATCTCTGCTCTTCATGCTCCAGCCGCTCAAACAAGCGCCGGCGGGACTGCCTGCTCCCTCCTCCCGCGGCCGTCTATGCTGCCGCGCAGGCCTCACGGCCCCATCGTACTCCCATCGCTGGCCTAGCCATTCCTCTACTCACCCACACATGCTGTTATTCTCCGGCGACGGCAGACGAACCAGTAAACCCTCGTACTCCTCCGTGTGGGAAACAACTGCCGAGTATTCCCTGGCTCCGTGTCGTTCCCTTCCTAGGCCTCGCCGTCGTCCACCGCCCTGGTGCTCTCGACGCGGCCTGGTCAACGTGGTCAATGAACGACATCCATCGGAAGTGGACTGTACGTGGAGAGGCTGACAGCTGGGTCCACGGCCGCACGCAAGGAAATGCCTCCTTATTACGTGCAAAATAATGATTTCTCCACCTGACAGCTAGGACCCACAGGAAGGGCCTCTGTATTTCGCGAAAAAAAGTTCCCCCCGGTGACAGGTCGGACCCACCAGCTATATCTTCGCACGCAAGGAAGTGCCTCCTTATTACGCCCAAAAAAATGAATACCCCCTGCTAGCTGGGACCCACCATATTGTTGGGCTAACTTGTGGGCCTACTAAGTTGACGGGGACGGAGGGCTTTGTCAACTTAGTCAATACTCCAGTGACCGTATGATGTCCATCCAACGGCCATAGTGCTTCTTCAACCTCTGGTCTTCTTGCTCCAGCCGCCCAAAGCAGCGCCGGTCGTGTCGCCTGCTCCTGCCTCCCGTGGCCGGCTGTGCTACCGCGGAGGCCTCACCGCCCTCATACTACTCCCACCACTCGCCAGGCCATCCCTCCACTCACCCACACCTCCTGTTATTCTGCGGCGACGGCAGCCTCACACCGCAGCCGAACCAGTGAACGCTCGTACTCCTCTCCGCGTGGGCATCCACTGCCGCGTCTTGCTCGGCTCTGCGTCGTCCCCTTCCTAGGCCTCGCCGTCGTCCACCGCCGTGGTGCTCTCGGCGTGGCGTGGTCAATGTGGTCAACGACCGACTTCCATCGGAAGAGTACTGTACGTGGAGAGGCTGACAGCTGGGTCGACGGCAGCCGCAAGGAAGTGCCTCCTTATTACGCGGAAAATAATTATTCCTCCACCTGACAGCGGGGACCCACCGAACAGGCCACCAGTATTTTGCGAAAAAATTGTTTCCCCCTGACTGCTGGGACCCACCGGACGGGCCATCATATTTCGCGAAAAAACGTTCCCCCCGCTGTCAGCTTGGACCCACCGGAAGTGCCTCCTTATTACGCACAAAAAAATGAATACTCCCCCGGCTAGCTGGGACACACCTTGGTGGGAGGCTGACTTGTGGGCCTACTAAGTTGACGGGGACGAAGGGCTTTGTCAACTTAGTCAATATGAACGATTCTAGCCCCAGTGACCGTACGATGTCCATCCAACGGCCGTAGTGCTTCTTCAACCTCTGGTCTTCTTGCTCCAACCGCCCAAAGCAGCGCCGGTCGTGCCGCATGCTCCTGCCTCCCGTGGCCGGCTGTGCTGCCGCAGAGGCCTCACCGCCCCCTACTATTCCCACCGCTGGCCAGGCCCTACGGCGACGGCAGCCTCACACCGCAGCCGAACCAGTGAACCCTCGTACTCCTCTCCACGCGGGCTTCCACTGCCGCGTCTTCCCCGGCTCCGCGTCGTCCCCTTCCTAGGCCTCGCCGTCGTCCACCGCCGTGGTGTTCTCCGCGCGGCGTGGTCAACGTGGTCAAGGAACGACTTCCATCGGAAGAGTACTGTACGTGGAGAGGCTGACAGCTGGGTCCATGGCCACAACCCAGTTTTTTTGTGATTTGCCAAGTAAGTCGCTTTGTCAGGCCTATTGGGCTGCAAATCTTTCAAGACAAGGAGAGCTTTCATTCGGCTAGCCGAGAAAATGGCCCATCAGTAATGAGAAATGGGCTGTACATTTTTAAAACACATCAAACCAGCAATTAGTTTCAAATATCTTTTTTTCATTTCAAGATTTTAAATTACATTAATTTTTATGCGTGGAGAATTTGTTGGATTTTATATTGATATACATTTATTTTTAAAATCAGTTTGAATGTGAGTCGAAATTTCGTGATTAAAAACAGTTCGGACCGCACCGAAATATGCAAAATTTCGTATAATTTTTTAACCGTGGCCACAATATGGGCTATAATGCTAACAAAAAGAATATGGGCTCCCAAAAAACCCTTAAGAATTAGCAAATGGGCTGTAAATTATTAGAAATAATGGCAGATGGGCTGTATGCTATTTTCCACAGATTTGAGGCTTTCCTAAAAAAAGGTTGACGTACAAGCACTGACGGTTGCATGTCCGTCCAACGGCCGTCGTGCTTCTTCAATCTCTGCTCTTCCTGCTCCAGCCGCTCAAACAAGCGCCGGCGGGACTGCCTGCTCCCTCCTCCCCGCGGCCGGCTGTGCTGCCGCGCAGGCCTCACCGCCCCACCGTACTCCCATCGCTGGCCTAGCCATCCCTCTACTCACGCACACCTGCTGTTATTCTCCGGCGATGGCAGACAAACCAGTAAACCCTCGTACAGTCGTACTCCCCTTCGCGTGGGAAACAACTGCCGAGTCTTCCCTGCCTACGTGTCGTCCCCTTCCTAGGCCTCGCCGTCGTCCACCGCCGTGGTGCTCTCGGCGCGGCGTGGTCAATGTGGTCAACGACCGACTTCCATCGGAAGAGTACTGTGCGTGGAGACGCTGACAGCTGGGTCCACGGCCGCAGCAAGGAAGTGCCTCCTTATTACGCGCAAAATAATTATTCCTCCACCTGACAGCAGGGACCCACCGGACGGGCCACTGTATTTCACGAAAAAAACGTTTCCCCCTTGACTGCTGGGACCCACCAGCTACACCTTCGCACGTAAGGAAGTGTGTCCGGGCAAAAAAAAATGATTCGCCCCCCTGACTGCTGGGACCCACCAGCTACATCTTCGCACGCAAGGAAGTGCCTGACAGTCGGGACCCACCTGGTCGAAGCGTACGTAGCATTGTCATTCTGGTCGCAAACGTGTACGTACATATATACTGGTGGATGTAGAGGCGCGCACGTGTCGTAGTAGAGGCGCACATGTAGCATGTACACGTACGTACAGCGGCCAGGGTGCAAGAAAGAAAATACGGCCACGTATGTGTACATACGGGCGGGGTCTCGAACGCTTACTCGCGCATATGTACGGCGAGGGCTCGTTGACATGGCTGGGTCAGAACGGAGAAACAACGTCGTCGTCGTGTTCATGGGGAGGCAACGGAATGCGTCGTGTTCATGGGGAGGCAACGGTATGCGTCGTGTTCATCGGGAGGCAACGGAACGCGTGGGAGCCATTCGGCTGGGCGGAACAGAATGCGTGGTCGTGTTCATCGGGAGGGTTTGGACGGAACAGGCGATGGAAACGAGGCCCGGCGTACCGCAGAACGGAGGAAACGGCCTTGTGTTCGACCGGCCACGTTCTAAAACGGGATCCTGTTCATCGGGAGGGGTCTGGCGTACCGCAAAACAGACGAAACGGACCTCCTACGGTCGAAACGGGGGTCCTGTTGATCGAGAGGGGTGTGGCGTACCGCAAAACGGACGAAACGGACCTCCTACGGTCGAAACGGGGGTCCTGTTGATCGGGAGGGGTGTGGCGTACTGCAAAACGGACAAAACGGACCTCCTACGGTCGAAACGGGGGTCCTGTTCATCGGGAGGGGTGTGGCGTACCGCAAAACGGGACTCCACGGGATACTGTTCATCTCCACCATTGACCTCCTCCAGCCTCTACGGGCTACCGTCAACCTCCTCCAGCCTCCACGGGCTCCTGTTCATCCAGCCTCCACCGCGCGCTACTCCACCGGCTACTGTTCAACCACCCCTCCACGGGCACCCCTCCACCATCTACTGTTCATCCAGCCCTCCACACCACGGGGTCCTGTTCAACCACCCCTCCACGGGCACCCCTCCACCGTCTACTGCTCATCCAGCCCTCCACACCACGGGGTCCTGTTCATCCAGAGGCAACGCCACCGCTCACTGTTCATCCAACCCCCCCGGCAATGCTCACTGTTCATCCCAGAGGCAGCATCGATCGGCTTCAGTTAGCAGCAGTAGGGAAGGAATTGGTCGATCGGGTTTAATTAACAGCCATCGATCGATCGCTCGGGTTCAGTAACGCGTAGTCTGCAGTGCAATCACTCGGGTTCAGTTAGAGCCCAATGCCTCGCTCGGGTTCAGTTAGAGCCAACGCCTCGCACACACGCGCGTACATGTACGAGAGAAACGCGCATCGCTCGGCCCCCGACCTCCCACCGTAACCGGGAACTCCTCAAAATTTTCCTCGCCCTCGCTTCTACCACGGTTTTTTCCGTCATGGACGGCCCAAAGAATGTCATGCAGCTGCGTCTCCAGCCCGCCCAGGATGAAAAGCCCATTTTCTGTCATGATTTTTTGTCATAGAAGTAGGAGCCCACCACATCTATGATGATACCGGGTTTTGTCACAATTATCGTCATAGAAGTGTCATATGTATGACAGAAAAAATTTCGTTCGACCCAAAATGTCACGGATGTGTCTTTTTTTGTAGTGCATCTACTGACATTTTTTGTAGTGAGACGCCACGTCCCTGCACGGTCATTATTTCGAACCATTTTTAGCCTCCCGCTCCACGTTTCCAGATGCGGTTTCCATTGGCACATCTTGTCGAAGGAGAGATCGTGTCCCCTTATCACGAGATTCTCATCAATACGGGCGTGGGTAATCCCACCGTGCCGTCCACCCGACCCTTGGGGAGTAGGCGAGTTTTAAGGCGAGTGGGGAGGCGCTTGATATTCGCTGCCTTTATAAAGAGATAAGGATTCACCCTTTCACCCACGCCCTCTTTCTCTCTGCCCACCCATTCTCGAGCTCCAGCGCCCAAGCTTCCATCCTTTCCGCCCCAAAAAGCACTCCGACCATGTCCGGATCTGGAGCACATGGCAAGTGGATGGCCTCCTCCCTCACGGAGAAGGACATCACGAAGCTCCGGGAGGCGGGGTACCTGGCCCAGGAAATCGCCCACCGGCTTCCGGACAAGGGGCAGATCGTCCCCACCCCGAAGCCCTAGGAGAGGGTGGTGTTCATTCCCCACGTCGTCCGCGGGTTGGGATTTCCACTCCACCCTTTCGTCCGCGGACTCATGTTCTACTATGGGCTAGATTTCCATGATCTGGCCCCAATCTCCTTCCTCAACATCTCGGCATTCATTGTCGTGTGCGAGGCCTTCCTCCACATCCCACCCCACTTCGGATTGTGGCTAAAGACCTTCAATGTGAAGCCGAAGGTGGTGGGTGTCAACACGCAGAGTGCGGAGGCGCTATGGTGAGCAAGATGTCCAACGTCACGTGGCCCAAAGGCACCTTCGTGGAGACTGTCAAAGGGTGTCAGCAGCAGTGGTTCTACGTCACAGAGCCCCGTGACACCACCTGGGTCGCGCACACGAATTCAAGTCCGGGGCCCTAATGCTGCTCACCTCCTGGCTAGAGAAGGGCCTGGACTAGGCCTCGTCGGACGAGCTAACGGCGCTGGAGACGCGCATCAAGAGCATGGTGGACAAGAACATCAAGCTTGTCAATGTGATCCAGGTGATGCTTTTTCGCCGGATCCTTCCTTGCCAAAGCCGGACTTGCAATTTGTGGGAGTTCGATCCGGCCAAGCACCAGACCTTGCAACAGTTCTTCGGTGCTACGCACGAAGGCATCTGGAAGGTGCTTTTTAAGGCCAATGAGACGTGGCCGAAGACGACCGAGGACCGTGGGTACAACCTGACCCATCCCGCCAGTCCGGTAAGTTTTTCGTATTTCAAGGTGTATCCTTCACCTGTACATTCAAGGAAGATGTCTAAGCTTCCCTATCTGTCTTTTCAGGGCTGGACGACGAAGGTGGAGCAGATCCAGTGTCCGGCTCCACTGCCCAAAAACCCTGCAAATCCCACTTCTAACGAAGATGCTGGTTCCGGCGCCCTATCAGGCGCCGGAGAAGAAGGCTCAGAAGAAGGCCAAGGAGACCAGAAGTGGCCTCCGCCGTAAAGGCACTTCGGACGTGACGTCCGAAGACGCCGAAACCCACTCCTCCCCGCCACCGAGGACGAGGAGGAGGAGGAAAGCAACTCTCCCCCCGAGGGAGGAAGGAAGAAAAGGACAGCCTCCATGAATCTAGAGGTAGAGGCGACCAAGAAGGGGAAGGTCTCCCTCGCGGACAACTCTACGCTGGACACCGATAGCAGCTCCGAGTGGCACCCCAGGGAGAAGCCCCTGGCCGAATCGTAAGTACTCAAAGGCACTTGTACACACATATATCCAACTTCTTTACTTCGTGGTTGTAATATGTCGAATCATGCGCTGCAGTTCGGCCCACGCCCACCCCCAGCGATCCTCATCTTCAGGGAACTCGCTGAATCCAAATGTGATGGATAGCGGGTCGCTTCCTGCGGCCTCCTCTCCCAAGGACATGACGACGCCGAGGTGTTGTCCCGAAGGAACTCCCCTGGCCAGGGAGAGGTACAGGTGTCGGCGTTCTGGGAACGGGGGTCCCCAGACTTGCCTGCCTGCGGCCCACGGCGTGGCTCCACTCGCGGCCCAGTATGGCTCGTCTTCACCAACAAGTGCTCAAGACCCTCGCAAGGGGCCAAGCTTCACTAGGCGGACGACACAAGACCCCCTTGGGAGTGGCCTCACCAGGCTGGCTCGCGAGGGGCGGGGAGATCAAGGCAAGGCGAACCTCGCGAGGTTCCTCCCACGTCAGCCATGACGACCAAGGCCAGGCGGGCGCCAGCGCTCACAGTGTCCTCGCTTCCTCTTTGGTGCTAAGGAGGCAAGCGCAGGCGATGAGTACTGAGGCATCAGGCAAAGGTTTCCTTATCGGTGCAACGAGACCGAGACCAGCAGGACGGCAGGACGGAGGTCACCGTGGAGCCCAAGACGGCGTCACCACCAGAGCCTTTGGCAGGCGAAGACCACCTTTAGTCAGGATAGCTTGTACTAGTTGTCCCCTTTCAAATCGGCCATTGTTGGATCCCTTCCCGCTCAATATTTGGGGAGAGGACCAGGGCCTCTATAAATAGGACTAGCCACCACAGTAGGAGGCAACTCATCCCGAACGGATTCAGATCCACCCTCACCCACACAAGTTCACCAAGCACATGAACACCTCTCCTCAGGAGGCTGCTCTTCCCCTTGTACTGTTCATCCTCAGCCCAAGAGGCAATCCACCACACCACACTAGAGTAGGGTCTTACACCACAATGGTGGCCCGAAGCAGTATAAATCTTGTGTCTCTTGTGTTGCGAGTTCGTCGAGCTAGCCTTCGAGATTGTGGCGAGGCTTTGAGGGCGTGATTAGGTAGGGGAGATCTTCGTGCGCACCCCAGTGTTTGAACCTCAAGGGTTTTTCCAGAACCTGAAATCCGACATTTGGCGCGCCAGGTAGGGGTGCGCCGAAGCTTTCCTTGCGTCGATCCGCGTCCCATCGCTTCGTTGTCTCGATGGCGGAGGCTCGCCGAGCTCGCGCCGAGCCGCCCTCGTGGCCCGCGCCGTTCAGACGGCTCCCGTCGGTGGGCCTGCCCGTTGTTCTCCGTCGCCTGCCGCCAACGCCATCACCGGCCCTGTGGGGAACGAGCAGAAAGCGTCCTCGCTGCACCCCTCGGTGCGGCGGGACGGCCGCACCACCACTCTGTCGCTGACCCCGGCCGGCTCGTCGTCGCACGGCCGTCGCGCTCCCACGGACGCACAGGCCGTGCTGTGCATGGCACGCGAACTCCTGCGCTACTGCCCCGTCGATGACCTCTATGAGGACTGGCTGGACCGCATCGCCGAGCTCGTCAGCGCCGCAGGGGGCTCCCTCGCGCCGTCCCTCTCGCTGCCTCGCCCTCCGCCAACTGCAGGCGACGTGGCCCATGGAGCGCCACCGCCACCACCTCCGCACCAAGACGGTGTACTGGCGCCAAGGTGTGCGGCCCCTCGGCACGACCCGCCGCGTCGGGCGCCCGCACGTGAAGAAGGAAGCTGCCAAGAAGTTCCTCGCCCGCAAGAAAACGCTCCCGCGCTCCCAGCACCACTACGACAAGACCGTGTGCCGCCTGCGGTGGCAGTGCGCGGACATCAAGGGCTGGCTCCACATCAGCAAAGGGTCCCGGTGGCCATCGCGGGCTGCCGCGCCTTCACTCCTGAGCTGTGTAGCGTCGCTTGGCCGGGCAAGTTCAAGCCAGACCTGCCTCCTCGCTACGACGACACTCCCGACCCCGCGGAGTTCCTGCAGCTCTACGAGCTGAGCATCGAGGCGGCCAACGGCGACGAAAAAGTCATGGCGAACTGGTTCGCCATGGCTCTCAAGGATGGCGCCCGCTCATGGCTCTTGAACCTGCCTCCAGGCTCAATCTCCTCCTGGAACGAGATGCGCGACCGCTTCATCGCCAACTTCCAGGGCACTCGCGACCGCCCTCCGGCCGCGGGTGACCTGCGCCGCGTCAAGCAACAGCCAGGGAGACCCTCCAGAAGTACATCCAGCGCTTCAACAACGTTCGTCTCAAGATCCCCAAGGTGACGGATGAGGCCATCATCTCTGCGTTCTCTGATGGCGTCCGTGATGTTAAGATGAAGGAGGAGCTCGCCATCCATGAGGAGCTATGCACGTCCTTGGAGTTGTTCAACCTGGCGACCAAGTGCGCAAGGGCAGAGGAAGGGCGCCTTTCCCTTCTCGAGCTCCCAGCTGCCGACCTGGAGGAGAAGAAAGCCAAGGCCAAGCACGTGAAGCGCAAGGGAGTGGCCGTACTTGCGGCGGAGCCAGACACGAAGCGCGGCCGCGACCAGCCCGAGTCATCCAAGAGCAGTCGGCTGTTCTGCGCCTTCCACAACGTTCACAACCACAACACTAACGACTGTCAATAGCTCAGGGCCATTCGAGATGGATGCCTCGGTCGACGCCCTGAGCGCAACGACTAGGGCTACGGCCGAGGAGGAGGACGTGGCAGAGGATGCTGGGACGACCGTGGCCCTCGCCAGGAGTGGCGTGACCGGCCTCGTGAGGACCGCTGGCAGGATCAGCCTCGCGAGGACCGTCCTCAGGGCAATCCTGGGCTTCGTCCGCTGCCGGCACCACCAAGAAGGAATGACGACCACCATCAGGACGAGGGGGCTGGGGCTTCCAGGAGCCGCGGGCTATCGCCTGCATCCTGGGCGGAGCTCAAGCCCCAGCCTCTCAGCGAATCTTCAAGCAGTTTGCTCGCGAGGTGAACGCAGTTCTCCCTAGGCTCGAGGCCACACGCCCGCTTAGGTGGTCCAAGTGCGCCATCACTTTCAGTTCGGCAGATCAGCTCAAGTGCGCGGCCACCACTGGCGTTGTCCTGATGCTTTGCTCACCCGTCATCAGCAACGTGCAAGTTACTAAGATACTCATCGACGGTGGCGCAGGGCTCAACGTCCTGTCCGTCGAGACGTTCGACAACCTTTAAGTGCCCTATGACCAGCTTCAGCCTACCAAGCCCTTCTCAGGAGTGACTGGCGGTTCCACCATGCCGATAGGGCAGGTCCGCCTACCCGTCACCTTCGGACAGCGCGACAACTACCACACCGAGCTCATCGACTTCGACGTCGCCCACATCTGTTTTCCATACAATGCCATCCTCGGGTATCCAGCCCTAGCCAAGTTCATGGCAGTGACGCACCACGGCTACAACGTCCTCAAGATGCCAGGAAGCGGCGGGATCATCACAATCCCCTGCGAAGAAAGAGATGCGGTGTGCTCCCTCGAGCGCACCTTCCAAGCAGCGTCAATCGAAGACCCCGACAGCAATGCAGCACAGTACCCTCCTGAGGTCGTCCCCAAGAAGAAGAAGCAGCTACTCCGCACTGGGCCTCAGGAGAACGGCACTGCAAGTGGAGCCACGTCAGGATCAGCGCCCGCGCCTGGGGCGCCTCCCTCCCTCGCATAGGAAGGCGCGCCCGGTGCCCTCCTCGGGCAGGGCTCGGGGGCTCTCTTTTTGAGGGCTTGACCTTGCCAACATCACGAGGGAGGCGCTGGGGCACCACGTGGAAGCATGCTTCACAGCACGTTTCCCACAGGAGGACACCAGACGAGGAGCACCCAACGCTCAGGAGTTCATCACCAAGACCACTCAAGAACTGCAGGATGCAAGAGCCATGCGCGGCGACCGCCGCTCACCTGGCGCAGCTCCCCATCCAGGCGAGGATGGCGGGTTGCGCATCTGCATCGACATCCCGGGCCTCAACTGGGCCACATCTCAGGAGCTTTTCTGGCCTTCGCGCGTGGGCCGCTACGAGGGCCCGCCTCACAGCTACGTTCGCATGCCTTTTGGCCTGTTGAGCGTGGCGTCCGCCTTCCAGCACAGCCTACGGAGCATCCTGGCGGCTCAGGAGGCCAGGCACCATGCCGTCCTGGCGGTGATGGAGACGGTCCTCAAGGAACTGCCTGGGCCCCCAGAGCCTCCTGAGGCTCGGGGCCCCGGTGGCTCGTGAGGAGCAACCCCTTCACCACGCATCTTCAGCTGCCTCAACATTCCTTCAACAGCAGAACCAGGAGACATTTTCCAAGTTTATTTAGCTGGGAGCGCCCCTCGGGCTCCATCATTCCCAGGCCGCATGGGTCCGTCCCTGTGGCATGTATCCCTTTACATCTTTAGCTTACTTTGCTGGGGGCGCCCCTCGGGCTGCATCATCCCCAAGCTGCTCGGGTCCAGCCCAGTGGCATGTATCGTTCTTGCATTTAACTAAGCTGGTCTGCTTTTCATGCTTAGCCTATCTGTGATTATCACCTGCTTGACTGTCACCCACCATGGGATCCGCGCGCCGATCGTCTTTCTTCAGGGCCCTTCGCATAAGAAGGTTAGGCACGACATCTGTGCTCGGGCCCGTCCCTGCAGCGTCGATAAATCCAACGGCTGAGCTCTGTCTGGCGGGCTGGTCCCGTTCACGTCACCTCCTGGGGTCGTTGGTGCTTGGCCTTCTCACGCGATAACCTCAGGAGATTCGTTCGACGCAGGTTGTCTAACCATCTCGCAGGGCCACCACAGCTATCAAGAATCAAGACCAGGCGCAACCCGCCTTGACGTAGGGCCTCATGAGTCCCGCGCTGGCTCACGAGTGCCCAGACACACCTCGTCTAGCCCTGCCGTGCAAGCCACGTGTCAGGGCAGGGCTGTACACGCCCCGGGGGCTCTCCGTAGTAGGGAGTCCCCTCCCACGTACCAGTGGAAGCACCATGCTCCGCGCTGGCTGTTGACACTGCCGAGGAGCGGCTATGCCCGTGCAAGTGCGGAAGCGCTATGCTACGCGCTAGTGATAAACAACTGAGGGCGCCCCACGGCCGTATCAACCTTAGGGAGCCCTTGAGCTCAGTGTCCGGCCTCATCGCAACACCTCCCCTCGGGAGAGTCGCGCGAGGGGGCTGGACACGGGGGCTGCGCTCGGGTCACGCCCAAGCGTACGCCTCCCAGCCAGGTCCCCCGGACCTGGTCGTCGTGCCCCCCTCCCGAGCCGAGCCTCGGCGAGGACAAAGGTATGTAGGTCGTTTGAGCGTCAAGGGGGACTCTTGAGCATCGCGACTCAGGAGCCTAACTGGTCACGTAGCCCCTCACCCCTTGGTCTCGTCCTGGTCTCCGGACGACCCATCGGCGGTTGAGGTATGCACGCGGCCGAGCCCTCCCGACGTAGAACACTAGACCTACCCTTGCATCTCCTTTCCATAAGCTGTTTGCACGTCAAGGGGGACTCCTGAGCATCACGACTCAGGAGCCTAACTGGCCACGTAGCCCCTCACTCCTTGGACTCGTCCTGGTGATCCGAATGACCCAACGGCGGCTGAGGTATGCGCGGGGTCGGGCTCTGCCGACGTAGAACATAAAGAAAATGGGAAGGAAATCGCAAAATCTCAAAGCAAATGTTACAAGACATATTGTTCTCACAATACCAAACGCAAGTTTAAACGCCTCCACGAGGCATGATGCATGTTGCAGGAGTAAAACAGGAAAGCAGCCGCGAGCAAGTCATCCCTGGACGTCGTCGTCGCCCGCAAGGGGTGCTCCCTCCTTGGTGCGTCGCCTTCACCCGTACCACCGGCCAGAGCTGCAGGATCGGTAGCACCGCCGGTCGACGGCGCGGAAGCGAAGGCGCGGAACTTCTTCAGCAGGGCCTCCACCCGACCCTTCAGGGCTGCGGCAGCGGCTACACAGTGCTCATCGTCCACAGGCTCCAGCAGCTCGTCAAGGCAAGCGGTAGGGTCGCAAAGATGGAGGTGGCTGAAGACGCGCGTCAGCATAGCTAAAGAAAGGATGCGAGCGTCTTCCTCTGCCATGGGGCCGATGTTGCTCACGACTTCCTGAAGCACCTCGACCAAGTAGGGAAGCAGCTGGGCAGGGCCGTCCTCGTCGGTGGTCAGCGGCTTCTCCAAGCCCTTCTCATAGAGCGTCTCGGTGCCACACGAGACCTCTCCTCGAGGAGCGCGAAAGCCGAGCGGTCCTCAGCCAAAACCTTCGCCTTGGTGTCAAGTTTGGCCTTCTCCGCCTCCACCTTTCGCTCCAGCTCCTCCAACCGGACGCGCTCAGCGGCCTGCGCCTTCGCCGACTGCTCCAGCTCGGCGTCACGACCCTTGACGGCATCTTCCCGAGCCTTCATCTTCTCCTCCTCCGCCTTGCGGTTACGGGCTTCTTCTGCACGCTCGTTGCGCAGGGTCTTCAGCTCGGCCTCCAGCGCCCAACAGTGATCCTGGGTGACCTTGACGTCCTTCAGCGCCGCCTCGCGAGCAGCCGCTGCTTGGGCGGCAGCCTGCTTCTCCTTCTCGGAGGTCGCCGTGGTCTGGCTCAGCGCCGCCCGAACAGACACGTCGGAATGGAGCCAGCCAGAGACTAGCTCGAGGCGCCTAGCCACCAGGAGGGGGTCGGCGCCCTGAAGATCTTCTTGCAGCCGGGTCATCTCAAGAAGAGCGCGCTCCAAGACGTCAGGGGAGGCAGAAGGGCCTGGAATCAGCGGTGCAACGGGAGGAGGATGAGAAGGTACCGTCACCATAGCCTGGGAGACTTTGGCCTCCTGAGCCTTGGAGACCTCAGCAGCCGAGCTGGACACCGGTGCTTCCGGGGCCAGCGGGGCCATGGGGGCTGACTCCTCCCGAGGATTCTCCCCCCAGGCCTCGCGAGGACGACCGAGCTGGAGAGACATGAGCACCAGCGCTGCCCTTCTCCACGGAGGGAGATGCAGCCGGAGCAGGCGGGTTGGTCCCGAGCAGCGCCACCGCCTCCTCCTTCCTCTTCTTCGCCGCAGGCGTCGGCCTAATTGCACAACGGAGAAGCGTCAAGGTCAAGCAGCAGAAGCAAGAATGAAACAAGGCAAGAGCACTTACTGGTCCACCATGGTGTAGTCCACCCTCCTCTTGCTAAGCTTGAAGCCCGAGAGCCTCCCAGCCTGGGGCGCGGGCGCACGGGCTCCAGGGGCAAAGGAAGGAGCAGCAGACGGGCCAGAAGCAGCCCCAGGCGGCGTCAGAGCAGGAGCAGCACCTCGGAAGATCAGAGCCGACCTACCCCTCGTCGGGATCGCAGGCGGCTCCCCCCTCTGGAGGGCATCAGACTCGTCATCATTGTCAGGTAGGGTGCGGAGGATGTTGGCCTTGTCCAGGGGGGAGGTCTCCCCTGTCCCCTCGAGGGTCGCCTCTGAGTCGCGCTCCTCGTTGTCCTCCTCTTCTTCCTCTTGGCGAGAGTCGTCAGAGGACACGTCCATCGGCGCAGTCGCAGCCGGGACAGCAGAAGGCGCAGGCGGCACCAGCCCGCGCCCATCAAAGGTTGGCATGGCAGCCACAACCTATGCCCCGTCCTTGCGGAAGAACAAGGGAACGAAGGCCCTCGACGGGTATTCCTGGTCGTCCCCGACCAGGAGGCGGAGAGCCGCGGCCAGCTCTTTGTCAGGCAAGGCTTCCGGGCTCAAGTGAACCTTGTCTTCTTCGCCCCAAGCCTCCACAAGGGGCGCGTACGTGCCTGAAGCAGGGCCGCACGCAGCATCAGGAATTCCCTCAGGAGCATGGCCCCTATCACCTTCGCCGCCTTCGCGTTGCCCGGCTTCAGGTCGGCGGTCATCTTCTCTAGCACCGACGTCGCCAAGTCGTCGGTGAGCTTCGCGCGAGACCACTCCTTGTCGGGCTGGGGCATCTCCGTTGGCAGCACCAAGCGTGGGTGGACGCACTTGGCGTCCATCATGACCCACTTGCTCCTGAAGCCGTCGGCCTTCTTCCCAACCTTCAAGATCGAGTTGGCCTTGCCGGCCGCGATGAAGTTGGCGCACCCGAAGGTACGACCATCGTTGATGTGAAGGAAGAAGAAGTGGCGCAGCAGAGCCACGGACAGCATCACGCCGACATACGCCTTACAGTGGAAGGCGAAGATCGATAGAAGGAGGACAAAGTTGGGATGGAGATGCAGCGCCTGCAGCCCGTAATGGCCAAGACCTCATAGAAGAAGTCGGAGAAGGGGGAACCAGTCCCGCGACGATGCTGCTCATGAAGAAGGGGAAGAAGGTGCTTCCCTCGGGCTCCGGCGCGGCAGTGCCGACCCGGAGCTCGGTCTTCCCCCTCTCATTGCTCTCCCCCGCCGTCAGCAGGTGCGTGGCGGCGAGGCTCTTCTCCGAGATGTTGGGCGCATCCAGAGCCGGCTCGTACCAGGCGGGCGGCGAAGAAACCTTGACTTTCCGGGGCGCCATTGGTCGACGATGCGGAAGGGGATGAGAGCAGATCTGGAGATTTCGGAAGCAAGGGGTGAGAAAGGGGATCTGGAGCAAGGCGGAAGAAAGCAATGAAGGCAAGCGTTGCCCGCGCCAGCCTTTTGTCAGACGGGCAGTTGCCGAGGTAGTGTGGGAAAGCGGAGACGCCCACGTCCAATCAAACGCCACGCGTCGACCAAGGCCGCAGGCTGTTGGGGCCCGCGGCACTCCGCACTTACCCTTTGGCTTCGCCTCGAAGCCAAGTCCGAGCGCGCCTTGGGCCCGGGGGCTACTGTCGGTGTTCTGGGAACGGGGGGTCCCCAGACTTGCCTGCCTGCGGCCCATGGCGTGGCTCCACTCGCGGCTCAATATGGCCCGTCTTCATCAACAAGCGCTCAAGACCCTCACGAGGGTCCAAGCCTCGCGAGGTGGACGACACAAGACCTCCTCGGGAGTGGCCTCACTAGGCTGGCTCGCGAGGGGCGGAGAGATCAAGGCAAGGCGAACCTCGCGAGGTTCCTCCGACGTCAGCCATGACGACCAAGGCCAGGCGGGTGCCAGCGCGCATAGTGTCCTCGCTTCCTCTTTGGTGCTAAGGAGGCAAGCGCAGGCGATGAGTACCGAGGCATCATGCAAAGGTTTCCTTATCGGTGCAATGAGACCGAGACCAGCAGGACGGCAGGACGGAGGTCACCGTGGAGCCCAAGACGGCGTCACCACCAGAGCCTTTGGCAGGCGAAGACCACCTTTAGTCAGGATAGCTTGTACTAGCTTTCCCCTTTCAAATCGGCCATTGTTGGATCCCTTCCCGCTCAATATTTGGGGAGAGGACCAGGGCCTCTATAAATAGGACTAGCCACCACAGTAGGAGGCAACTCATCCTGAACGGATTCAGGCCCACCCTCACCCGCACAAGTTCACCAAGCACAAGAACACCTCTCCTCAGGAGGATGTTCTTCCCCTTGTACTGTTCATCCTCAGCCCAAGAGGCAATCCACCACACCACATTGGAGTAGGGTCTTACACCACAACGGTGGCCCGAACCAGTATAAATCTTGTGTCTCTTGTGTTGCGAGTTCACCGAGCTAGCCTTCGAGATCGTGGCGAGGCTTTGAGGGCGTGATTAGGTAGGGGCAGATCTTCATGCGCACCCCAGTGTTTGAACCTCAAGGGTTTTGTCGAAGCCCGAAATCTGACAACAGGACGCCGTCAGGGTGGCACCAGAGGGTGATACCTCGGCCGCCGGAGACATGGGGGAGCAAATCCCCCTAGAGACTGGCGATGGGGGCCATATCCAATCCGGCCCCCAGCCGAATACTATTCCGAAGGCCCATACGGCTCCAGAATCAGGCAAGCAGCTTCCTTCGAAAGAGGGAGGTGCACCTGTTCCGCCGGTGACCTCTGTCCATCCAGAGGCACCGGATACTTTACTGGAAGCACTGCAAAGTGCTTCCATTGTTGAGGAACACTGTGCCCTCATGGGTATGGTGGTTGAGAGGGTTCAGTCTGCTAAGAGCGGACTGACCGAAGCCTGCACCAGCCTTCTAAAAGGCTTTGAGGTATGCGACGTAATTTATGCAAGAAGAATGTCATAGTATAGACAGTAGCCCCTGAGACTCTATCCGGTGTTCGAAAAAGAAAAGCCGAACAAAGGATCAAATAATTTTCGCAGGAGACTAACCATATATGTCTATGTGAATAAGCAAGCGTCGATGCTAGATGCGACCTCCCATTCTGCTGAAGTCTCCAAACTGAAGCAGAGTCTGGAGCAGGCCGAGGAAGAGCTCGGCCGTGTGAAAAAACAACTAGAGGACAAGCAAGGTATGCAATGACCTATTCAGATTTGGAAAGATATGAATTGCTTGTGTTGATCATGTTATCATGATATTTTGTAGGAGCTGCGACTGAGGTGGAGTCCCTCAAGAACGCGCTGGCCGAGGCCCAGAAGAGAGCGGCGAAGGAACAAGCCGCCCGCAAAAACACGAGGCAAGGGTCGAGGAGGTCCAGCAGGAGCTCCAGGACGCCGTAAAAAATGCGAGTCCTTGGAGCGCAAGTTTGTGGACCAAGAGTCCGAACTTGCTAAGGCCCGCCAAAGCGCACAAGAGGCCCGGGTTGAAGCCCAGGGCGCCCTCCAGGAAATCCAGGAGGCTGGGAAAATCGCGGCGGGTAAGGCCTTTATTATGCAGAGCAAATTTGTGAAGAAAAGGTACCTCTTACTGACCCGGATTTGCAGTTCTCCACGAGCGTCTGCGGATCTGCCGCGCAGTGTTGCTGATGCTGCGCAGTTCTTCCGAGCCGAACAGGGGAGCTCAACGGAGAAGATGTTCTGGTCGCAATACCTTGCGCCAGAGCATCCGGTGCCTTTAGCGATCAGCTGAAACAGCTGACCGAACTGCATAGGGTGGCCGAATTGGCCATGAAGGATTTGATAATCCGTTTATGGCCTGCCGAAGCCATACCCAGCAGCTACTTCGGACTTGTGAAGCGGCTTGTCGACGCCTGCCCTCGACTTGATGCCATCAAGCGGTCAGTCTGCATCGAAGGTGCGCGGATGGCCTTCGCCCGTGTCAAGGTGCAGTGGGCGAAGATGAACGCCGTCAAGCTCGCGACTGAGGGACCGCCCGTGGGCAAGGAGCACCGCACGCCCAAGCGGTATTTTGATGATGTCCTGGAGGGATCCCGCATTGTAGAGGGCCAGTGCGCAAAAGACATTATCTTTGAATGAATACATTCATGTTATCCTGTCCTTTATGATAAAACAAAGCCGATATGTATTATAACGCTTGTTGTTTATTTAAATTTTTACCTCATGTGCGGCCATTTTTATTAAATTTGAGAGTTGGCCAGTCGTCGGCTTCAGCCCCCACGTAGGTAGTACGGGGGTGTTCGGGTTGAAACCTAAACACTCTTGATCCAAGAGTTTGGTCCTTGAAGGAGGTGTTTAGCGCAGCGAACCAGGCAATCAGACTATGTGGCTTTATCACCCTCACTTAGCCATAGGAGCTTGACAATAGAAATGTAGGCGCAACCCCTAGCGAGGATATGTTAATCCGGACTAGGGTGTTGTAGACACCTCATCGGGTGGAGGCCGATCCGTCGCATAATGCGGAAAAAATCGCAAAAGATTTGAACCTCCGTACAGCTGACCAGCTCTCACCACATCATGACAGTCAATTTTCGGCTTTCTCTACTGAGGTGTTTACCCGGATAAACCAGAAACACAATCACAATAGTTCTCCCTTTACTACCCTAGCCAATAGGACAGAATGTAAGGTAGTAAGCACAGGAGCCGGGCAACCCAACTATTGACCAAAGACATGATTTGGAGCCGATGCATATAATGCTAAATTCGGGGTGCCGAACTATACTGTAAAAAGTGTTCGGACTTTGTTACCGTAGTGCGGCGAAGTGTACGGGTGCAATTGATAAGAATATCGAAATAAAATGAAGTAGTAAGACAGTGCCACCTAAGTTGGGCCGCAACTGTTTCCATTATAATTTGATTAATATGTCAAAGCGTATTTGTACAAATAGTGCGATAGGCAACAGGGCTATTTAACATGCCGAGACCAAGGGGGAGCTGCGCGCGGGTCCTG
Organism: Aegilops tauschii subsp. strangulata; assembly: GCF_002575655.3. Taxonomy (NCBI): domain Eukaryota; kingdom Viridiplantae; phylum Streptophyta; class Magnoliopsida; order Poales; family Poaceae; genus Aegilops; species Aegilops tauschii. Next base: position 424,007,596 of record NC_053036.3, on the reverse strand, counting down.
AAAACAGGTAGAGTGATCGGCAAGAAGACCAACTAGAGATTCCCCCACACGTCTATGTTGCTTGCCGCCTTGCTGTATCCATCCTTCGAAAGGGTCGATGATCAGGCCATCGTGAGGGGCCTGTGGAAAAGAAACAGAAAAAGGATAAAAAGAAAACAGAAAGTGAGTGTGCCCGAGGAAGGTCGAGCCGTATTATGGACCACAATCAAGTTGTGCCTCCATCTTTGCCCATGGTATTTTGAGTGCGTAGTTATGTACGCGCCATTTGGTCGGGACTGAGACGGAGGCCGAATTGCTAGTCGAACTCCTGACGAGCTGGACTGTCCAGATGCGGAGTAGTCCGGACACATTTGACGGTGTCCGGGAGCTTGGCCGCTGAGTTAAAATTCTGCTTGATAAGGCCGCTCTATACTTCCACTACCAGGGCCGCGATGTGCTCCTCGGTACGGAGGGAGCGTTCGGTGTTTCCATTGACTGTTATGACACCGCGTGGTCTGGGCATCTTGAGTTTGAGATAAGCATAGTGTGGCACCGCATTGAATCGAGCAAATGCAGTTCGTCCGAGCAGTGCGTGATAGCCACTATGGAAGGGGACTATATCAAAGATCAAGTCCTTGCTTCGGAAGTTGTCCGGAGATCCGAAGACGACTTCCAATGTGATTGAACCCGTGCAACGGGCCTCTGCACCTGGTATTACTCCTTTCAAGGTAGTTTTTGTGGGCTTGATCCTTGATGGATCGATGCCCATCTTGCGGACGGTATCCTGATAGAGCAAGTTGAGGCTGCTGCCACCGTCCATGAGGACTCGCGTGAGGTGGAATCCATCAATGATTGGGTCAAGGACCAGTGCGGCTGAATCGCCATGACGGATACTGGTCAGATGGTCCCTGTGACCAAAAGTGATTGGGCAGGACGACCATGGGTTGAATTTTGGGGCGACTGGCTCTATCGCATAGACGTCCCTGAGCGCGCGTTTGCGCTCCCTCTTGGGAATATGGGTAACGTATATCATGCTTACCGTTTTAACTTGGGGGCAAACTTCTTCTGTCCTCCTGTGTTCGGCGGACGAGGCTCCTCGCCGTCGTCCTCACTTTGCGATCCCTTCTCCTTGTTCTCGGTGTCGGGGATATACTCCGCGGTATGACCCGGCCGGACTTGGCGACTCATTGGCGACCCGCACGGACCTGGCGGTTTACGGCGACCCGCCTGAATATTACAACTCACTAGTGACCCGGCAGACGGGTCAGACGGACGACAAGGACCAAGGCCCAGTAGGCCGGTTCATGTGATGGTGGGTCGGCTTAAGAGGAAAGACACAAGGAGTATTCTCCCACTAAGGAAGCAAGACTGGGACTCCACTTGTAATAGAGTAATCCTAATCCTACTAGGACTAGTCATGTAACCCGCCCCCTTCAACATATATAAGGAGGGGCAGGGCACCCCAAGGGGGACAAGAAAATAATCGCTAAGGCTAGACACAACTAAAGGGGAGCCGGCTTATGCGGCGACTCCCACAGGAGCATAATGAGACCTAGCCACAAACAACATGTAGGGTTGTTACTGGATGATGTTTCCCGGGGCCCGAAGCTGTCTAAACCCTTGCCTTGTGTCGCGTCTCTCGATTCCTATCAACCCTCTCAAGCTACCACATAGATGCGTTGGCCTCACGACTAAGTCCTCACACTAGGACATCTGTCGTGACAATTCCACGACAGTTGGCGCCCACCGTGGGGCCTGCACACAGTGGTGTTGAGTTCTTGGAGGGATCTCTCTCTCTGAGGGATCGAGAAGTTCGTAATTTATCGGATGAAGAAGATTCAAGAAATTAGGGTTACTCCTGTACGCCATCGCAAGTCGCTGAGATCATGATTTTCATCTACATCAACTCCCGAGAGGATTGAATCATTGCAGCTGCTACACTCATAGAAATTACGGTCAAGTACTAGTAGTTGCACGGTTTACGAGATCTGATTGATTTTGGAATAGTACTACTTCTAGGATGTAAGCTCTAATCAGAGCAAGTTTGGATTGATCAATTCTGATGCATCACGTGAAGACTCAAGAAGCATCAAGGAGAAGTTCCAGCGTAACAATATGGTACAAGCCAGCTTAAAAAACACTGGTCCAGACAAGATCGGGTCTCAGAAGGAATCCGGCCTGTCCTGCACGATCGGTTGGAAATTAAAAATAAAATAAAATAGAAGGGCCACAACCTGGAAGATGTGGAGATGGATTCGTCCAAGACTACCACGACTCGGAGGAGGAAAAACACGCCTTGACCGCTTCGTCATCTCCGCTCCAGGCCGCCCTCACCTCGTCGAACTGCCGTAGGACGCCAAGTATAGAGAGTTTTGAACGATTGCAACTAGTACAACTACTCACTGGCCAGAAGCGGAGTAATACTCCATACAAGTTTAGTCTATTTTAGATTGTCTAGTGAGTTTCGGCCACGATAAGCAAAATCAGTTTTTGGGTTCAATCCTTTGCTGCTACACCCACCAGAACCTGGAGGGGCCAGCATGACTAAAGATTAAATAAAGAAAGTAATGATTTGGAGAAGGAATCGGACATGGATTGGTCAAGCCGTCAACGACCCGGAGGAGGACGCAGCTGTGGCTGGCCTTGCCGCCCACAACCCGGGCTACCCTTGCCAAGCCGGTCGGCCTCCGCAGCAAACCACCTCCGCCGTGGCCTCACCGAACACCCACGGCTCTCCTCACCTTGCTTCGCCGGCACGCAGAGTTGCTGCTGCGGGCGCCTTTGCCTCGTCGAGCCGCGGCCACCCCTGCCTCTGTCGCGATGAGCTACAGCTGCATTTGTTGTGCTACACCGCGCCGCGAGCCGCCCGGCCACACAGCCACCGCCGACCAATGTGGTTTGTCGTTTCCGTTGTTTTAAACGCTACGCGGACATGGGTTCTACAAACCAACTGTGGACATATCACCTCTGCAGCTGCCGTGGTTCACCCGCGTTGAGTCGCCGACCTCTGTTCCAGGTCCGCTTCAACAGCCTGCCGCGCCCCGAACCTTGTTCGGCCTATAATCCGCCATCACCATGGAGCTGTGTTGAGCCGCCTCTGCTGTGATTGAACCGCTGGGGCCGTGTCGAGTTGCCTCTGCTGGGTTGAGCCGCCGGGGCCGCGTTGAGCCGCCTCTGCTATGTCGAGCCACCGGGGCTGCGTTGAGCCACTCCTGCAGTGTTAAGCCGCCAGTGCCGCGTTGAGCCGCCTCTGCTGTGATTGAACCGTTGGGGCTGTGTCGAGTCGCCTCTGCTGTGTTGAGCCGCCGGGGCCGCATTGAGCCGCTTCTGCCGTGTTGAAGCCACCGGGGTTATATTGAGTCGCCGGTCTGCCTGAGTCGCCTCTGTCGCGTTGAACGGATGACCCGTCATCCGAACAAATTAGATGATATCCATCCAAGTTTATTTTATTTACACATATTGTTTTCATCAAAGTACAATTACTTGGTCTATGATAATTTTTCGCAGGACCATTATTCCTTACAAAAAAGGTGTCGCGAAAGGGGCGTGAGCAAATATTATTTTTGCACTAGCGCTCGTCCTGCGCAAGTTGCCAGCCCCGCTACATCAACACACGTGACTGACTCATTATCCGTGCCCATGGCCGACTTGCCTGCGTCCGTGCCATTTCCAACGCCGCGGCCGACTCTCTCATCCGCACCGGCTTACAACGCCGCTGCCGACTCTCCCCACACCGGCTTACAACGTCGCGGCCGACTTATCTGTCTGCTCCCACGGCTGACTCGGCCGTGATTGATTTCAGCTTCACCGTGGTGATCATCAACTCCGTGGTGGATAATTTTTGGCCTGACATATCAGGTGAAATCCATCCAGTATATTTTTATATTACATATTGCTTTCTATTAAAAGAGCAATTAATCTGGCTTGCAAATTCTTTAATGCAGGACCAATTACCTACTGCAAAAGGGATTATTATATCACTGAGTTGTTGAATGAATCATACCGGTTTATATCACAGTCAAATATGGAGAATCTCAAGACAACTCCTCGAGTCATCTTAAGACTCGGGGGCTACGATGAAATGACTCGGCAGAATTGGCCAGTTTCAATGAATTCAAGAACTCCGGCTCATTGGAGGGAAAGATAACCCGGTCCCGGAGGCTACCGCCATATTTGTGAAAATTTAAAGGCCGTCAGAAAATTTCCGGCTTAAAAAGAAGGATCCGGTTCAAGGGAAATCTGTCTCCCACAAAGCACTGAAGCTCTCAATATCCGGTTTAAAAATCTGGTTCAAGAAGAATTTATCTCTCGCAAAGTTCGAGTTCTCAGGAAAAAATTAATGGTTGCCAAAGAGATCTTGCTGCTATGATGCACGGTTCAAACATGGGTATCTTGCCTTATGGGCTTATCTTGGTCACTTGGGGGCTTCCTGCTCATCGAGCATAGCTGTGAATATCCCTCTTGATCGTCTCAACGCCACACTAGTCAGTATGTCACTTGGGGGCTTCCTGTTCAAACATAGGCGTATTTGACCAAAGAGAACATAGCGTTACTACCCTTTTGACCAGGTTTGTTCAAACATGGGCGTATTCGACAAAAGAGAACATAACCTTTCCAGGTCATCCTACCTGTAACCAGCTGCTTCAACTCCATCGGGTAATCCCGATTGACCCGTCGAACTCTTAACGATCAATCTTTATGGCGTATTCGACCAAGATCTGAGCTTGTTAAGGTTCAAACATCGGTTTGTCATGCGAGAGCACGGCTTACAGATAGTCAGGATAGATCCAGGCTTCATAAGCCGCCTTCCTTGAAACTTGGATAAATCGAACCGTGATGTATGCTGTTACTCTGACCCCGCGTACTCCTGATAAGTCTATAAAGCAAGACCTGACTTTACCTGGGTTCAAATGTCGATTGGGTACTGTGAGTCAGGCTCACGGAAAGCATGTACCTTCCAGTGGCTCAGGCCAGTTTCATCGAAGAAGACACTTATGCAAGTTGAGATTACATCAAATATGCAAGTCTCATGTCGCTGCAAGCATGCACCATGACACTTGGGGGCTACACTGGTTGAAGTTTTAATGAGTATAAGGCAATTACAAGTCCCAGGCTGCTGCAAGCATGACAACCCGACACTTTTGGGGGCTACATATATGGAATATTCATAAGTCATCACTTTGCTCTGCTCAAGACTTGGGGGCTACAGGTAACACGGATATAAGGGATAAATATTTTCTAATTCTCAGTTTTGAGCAAACCAAATTGACCCGGCGTCACCAATCATTATGACCCGGTGTCTGCAACAATCATGACCCGGCATCACCAATAATTATGACCCGGTGTCGGCAACAATTATGACTTGGCATCATCTGTTTATAACCCGACAATTTTGGTAATCATAAATTGGCAAGATCTGCATCTTCAAGCCGGCTGAAAATCAGATGAGTATTTCAAGACCAATATTTTTTAAGCATTGGGAGCTGAATCAAATGAATTATTCTTCACAATATTTCTGTGAGAAACCAACATCAGCAAATTGAGTATGAAGCTGGCCTATTGACCCGGATTTTCTATAAGAAGGGAATGACAATTGGAGTTAAGGATGATCAAGTACCGGCTTACAAGAATATTTAACCCGGAGCACAACCTGTCAAATTTGTTCTTGAGTTATTTTGCAGGATCAGTTTAACATGGATAAATCCAAATAAAATTGGGGGCTAATGTCGGGGATATACCCCGCGGTGACCTGGCCGGATATATGACCCGGCCGGACTTGGCGACTCACTGGCGACCCGCCCGGACCTGGCGGTTTACGGCGACCTGCCTGAATATTACAACTCACTGGTGACCTGACAGACGGGTCAGACGGACGACAAGGCCCAAGGCCCAGTAGGCCGGTTCATGTGATGGCGGGTCGGCTTAAGAGGAAAGACATAAGGAGTATTATCCCACAAAGGAAGCAAGACTAGGACTCCACTTGTAATAGAGTAATCCTAATCCTACTAGGACTAGTCATGTAACCCGCCCCTTCAACATATATAAGGAGGGGCAGGGCACCCCAAGGGGGACAAGAAAATAATCGCTAAGGCTAGACACAACTAAAGGGGAGCCGGCTTATGCGGCGACTCCCACAGGAGCATAATGAGACCTAGCCATAAACAACATGTAGGGTTGTTACTGGATGATGTTTCCCGGGGCCCGAAGCTGTCTAAACCCTTGCCTTCTGTGGCGTCTCTCGATTCCGATCAACCCCTCTCAAGCTATCACATAGATGCGCTGGCCTCACGAGTAAGTCCTCACACTAGGATGTGACGCCCTCGATTCAATCGTACACTAATCATACACGCAAATGTGTACGATCAAGATCAAGGACTCACGGGAAGATATCACAACACAACTCTAGACACAAATTAAAAATAATACAAGCTTTATATTACAAGCCAGGGGCCTCGAGGGCTCGAATACATAAGCTTGAATAGACAAGAGTTAGCGGAAGCAACAATATCTAAGTACAGACATAAGTTAGACAAGTTTGCCTTAAGAAGGCCAGCACAAAAGCAACATCGATCAAAAAGGCAAGGCCTCCTGCTTGGGAGCGTCCTAACTACTCCTGGTCGTCGGCGGTCTCCACGTAGTAGTAGGCATCAACGGTGGCATCTGGCTCCCGGGCTCCGACATCTGGTTGCATCTGAATTTTGACTTTAAATTTGAGTTGAAATATGAACAGTGATTTGGATCAAGTGAGGATTAGCAACAGTAATGTGATGACGTCGCACCATTAACGGAGGATTACTGTAGCTTAATTATCCGGGCGTCACAATTCTCCTCCACTACAAGAAATCTCGTCCCGAGATTTAAAAGGTGGAGTAAGGGGGATGCTATCAGGACGAATGTCTGAAAGGATCAGCATCTGGTAGTTATCTCAAGGAAGGAGATTTTAGAAGCACCAAGACGTATCAAGAGTGCTATATAGAGATTCAACAAGTTTTAACCAGGTAGGCATCCAGCTGATGCCTAAAATAGGTGAAGAAGGGGTTCAGAGCAAAGAAGAATAATCTATTGTGCCAGATACCAGAATAGATCACTAGGAAGATGGCCCGTGAATTACATAGAAAGCCAAGCAGGTGGAATTACTTTGGAAACAGGGGTGCATAGAAGATTCAGGTTTCGATCCTGTGGAACTGTGGGTTATGGGCCCACCATGTGGGTTAAAAGTAGAAGGAGCGGTGACATCTTGCACGGTCTTGATAGCAAGGCATGTCAGAGGGTGGCCTGTCAGTTATGCCGGCAACAAGGTCGGTTCCAAGGGCGAGGGACGAAGAGAACTATTTTCCTGCTCGTTAAGATGAGGCGGACCAATAGGCAAAGTTCTCGTCCATCGGTGGCTACCAGAATGTCCTCAACAATAGTAACAAGGTCTCACTGACAGAGTTTGTACACCGAGGTGTTTACATAAGCAGGGAATTATCACTGCTCAGATATGTTAGGTTACAAGAAAGGTTAAACAAACCAATGAAAGGAAAAATATGATTATCGAATCAAACAACCCAAAGGAAAGGAAGATGTGTTTACACATAAGAGTTGGGAGTATATCCTGCCCAAGGAAAAGCGGAGCAGGATATACATGATAGGACAGCAAGTTCAAAAGCATTTAGATAATGGCGAGAGGGAAGAATCATGATATTACCCATACAACGGTGTGAGGGTAATTGAACAAGAAACATTTTGTATTATGCTTCCGATGTTCTTGTTGATATTCGGAATACCACAGTAATGCTTCGATGCGGCAATGATATGGTGTCAAGTAAAGATTGGGTTCGAAGATCTCAAGAGATACCGATAAATAATTCCAAGATATCTCAGAACGTAAGGAATAACCAAGCACACCCAGGTCCGTGTTGGCAGAAAGTCAAGATGTCATCGATGATATCACAAATCATTGAGGGGTAGGGATGGTATTTCTAGCCATGAATTCAATTGACATCTCTGAAGAAGCCAAAGTGTTGACGGTGATCACGACAGATTTTGTTGAGAGACTCTATGAAGATGCCATCGAGCAGAAAAGGAAGGATGAAGTGAAAGGCTATGAGAACCACGGATTCGACACAAGCTCGAAGTCAAGCTTGTTGTTCGAGGTGAAATGATAAGATGAGGAAGATCGACGTAAGCTTAGCTCATCATCGGAAGTTGCTCCGGGCATAAGGACCAGGTAGCACACTTAAAAGTTGACATGATAAAAATATAGCCGATCAGGCTAGGAATGATGTGATGGGGTATAAAACTTCCCAATATCATGTACTAGGTGTAATGCCAGAAGGTAAATTGGAGTAGAGGTTGGACAGGGGAAATGATTTGCAAAGGATCAGTATTTTAACTTACCCGATAAATGGAATCAAGGAGGAAATATGGTCGGAACCACGATTGCAAAGGATCAACTCATAGATACAAGATGAGCTTGTACCAAAGAAATAATCATTTTTATGAGCAGCTTCCACGATAAGTTCTATATCGGGTCCATGGGCATGAACACAAGGGTTCAAGGTCGACTCCCACTTCTTCAATGCATAACCTTTCATTCACTCCTCATTTTCAAAGAAATTGTAGTGTAGAGGATTTATCTGGCGAAGTACCAGAAGAGTAAGACTAGTGAGAACTCTCGGGTTCACACAGATTATGGAAGGCATAAGTTCAACCCATCGGGGCATTTTTACGAATCTATACAACCATCAACCAAGCAAAAGATACGAGTTCAAAAGCAGAGTATCAAAGTCAAAGCAGATGATACAATTTACCGAAGGTATTATGTATCAGGGAAAAACTCACAAGATTTTGGATGTGAAGGACACTGTCGGATAACAACCCAGTAATGGATCTGGCGATTCACGACGGAGTTGATGTGAGTATCAGTATTCAACCAGAAGAAGAAGAAATGCAAAGGCATCGGCTTATAGAAACGTCTGAATGATTCAATGCTTGGGTACAAAGGAATTATGATTTCAAGACGAAGGATCAGAAGCAGAGGCTCTGATCAAAAGATGAGTAAGTTGAATAGACTTAGAGGTGTACCCGATCAAATCTGGATTGGGCAAGAACCAGCTCATATCTGGAAGGATGTCTGAGCCAGAAAGAAAATTTCCAAGGATTGATTGATGATTGAGAGTATTTGCACACACGTTGAATCCATAGGAACAGAATGACAATCACAAAGAATTTTAAAGAATATTGCTAGACATATGGAATTAATCGTAATGCAAGTAGGCAAGGAGAATCAAGAGCAATAGGCTGCAAAGGATTTTGAAAGATCAGATAGACTTTTCAGGTATTTTGGAAAGCAAATGAACAACTGGGGATGAACGAACCCTGGTTAAGTGAATTATCCGCAGTTCGAAAAGAAGCTGCAAAGCAGAAGGCACAAAGGATTCTCGGAACAACGGAGAGTACTAGTGGTATCTTGTAATAACAGGAGCAACTAGGGATGAAGGTACAAGTGGCAAGGATGTTATTCAGGGGGATTATCGGTGGTCAGGAACTGCAAGGCAGTTGGCACAGGGTCTCGAGGAACATCGAGGAGTATCCGCAGAATCTTCTGGCGAAGCAAGCGATCATCGATAATGTCGGGTCTCTCCGGGAGGAAGTGGGTACGAGAACCTAATGTCAGAGTTTGTAAAATGTTTAACCCGAATAGACGAGAGATCAGAGTCCCAGAGTATAGACGAGTAATAAAAGATCCTAATACCACCCAATGGCGATGTGGGCCCGTAAGACACACGACCATGTTAGTAAAAGTTTTTGTAGTGACAAGACTCGACTTCGGCCAAGGAGTTGGAAAGGGGGCTACCTACAGGCAGTCGGCTCTGATACCAACTTGTGAAGCCCTCGATTCAATCGTACACCAATCATATACGCAAATGTGTACGATCAAGGTCAAGGACTCACGGAAGATATCACAACACAACTCTAGATACAAATTAAAAATAATACAAGCTTTATATTACAAGCCAGGGGCCTCGAGGGCTCGAATACATAAGCTCGAATACACAAGAGTTAGCGGAAGCAACAATATCTGAGTATAGACATAAGTTAGACAAGTTTGCCTTAGTAAGGCCAGCACAAAAGCAACATCGATCGAAAAGGCAAGGCCTCCTGCCTGGGAGCCTCCTAACTACTCCTGGTCGTTGGCGGTCTCCACGTAGTAGTAGGCATCGACGGTGGCATCTGGCTCCTGGGCTCCGACATCTGGTTGCATCAACCGGAAAGAAGAAGAAAGGTGGAGCAAAGCAACCGTGAGTACTCATCCAAAGTACTCGCAAGCAAGGATCTACACTACATATGCATCAGTATCAATGAAATGGGCTGTATCTGTGGACTGGACTGCAGAATGACAGAAGAGAAGGGGAAAGCCTAGCCTATCGAAGACTAGCACCTTCAAGCAGCTCCAAGCATCTTGGAGCATCAGAAGAGATAAGAGTAGCATAAAGTAAATTAGTAGTAGTGTTATCAACCTCGGCCAGAGATCCCTTCTCGACTCCCTGCGAGAAAGCAATCCCAGAGCCATACTATCCAGTTATCATCACAATCCATTTCTCATCACAATTATCCAGTTCTAGTTGTGTCGATCGGGATACAACTTCAAGTGTCCCTTACCGTAGGACAGGCTATCGATAGATATTTTCTTCCCTGCAGGGGTGCATCAACTTACCCACGACGCTCGATTAACTCCGGTCGGACACACTTTCCTGGGTCATGCCCAACCTCGGCCAAACAATATGCTGCAACCCGACCTAGGCTTAATAGAGAGGTCAGCACGCCGGAAGTGCTGATGAGGTCTCACCCTCGGCACTCGATAGTAAACCAGTAGTGTCGAGGAACTAAGGGAAAAGTGATGTGCGGTGCCAGGGCCTGGTCTTCGATCCCATTGATCGGGTCTTCTGATAATCCAGCGGGGCAGTCGGGACAAAGTGGGGTTCTCTGATGGGTCTCTACCTTGCCTATACTAAACAGTTTAGGATAAGCAGGTAGGTAACAACAACAGGTTACAATAAAACGGCTATGCATCAGAATAGGAGCAAACAATAACAGTAGCAAAATCTAATGTAAGCATGAAAGAATGGAATGGGCGATATCAGGATGATCAAAGGGGGCGCTTGTCTGAAAGCTCTGCTGAAAAGGAAGAAGTGTTGTCGACGACGTAGTCGATCACTAGGGCATCCGCAGCGGTCTCGGGGTCTACCGGGAGAAGAGGGGGAAGAAGCAGTAAATACAAATCACATAGATGCATGACAGGCAATAAGCAACGCTAGGGTGTTCTACCGCGGTGCTACACGATACCGGCAAACATCTAGGAATGTTTCCCCGGTGTTAGGCATTTTCGTACAGACGAAACGGAGGGCAAAGGTTGCGTGTTCGCTATGCTAGAGGCATGTGACAGATGAACAGACCGCATATTCGGATTCGTCTCGTCGTTCTGAGCAACTTTCATGTATAAAACTTTTTCATCCGAGTTACAGATTATTTTATATGAATTTCTGAAGTTTATGCAATATCCTAGATTTATTATTAAACTAAAATAGGGTTATTGCACCAGCATGACGTCATCATGACGCCATCACTCAGCTGAGTTGACCATGGTCAACCCTGACGTGTGGGGCCAGTCAGTGCCCAGTCAGCAGTACAGTCAGCGTTGACTGGGTCAATGTTGACTAGTCAACAAGGTCAATGGGGCCCATCTGTTAGTGTCACATATTTTAAAAGGGGGGTGTTCAAATTAAGCTAACTAGGGGTGGGGCCCCACTGTCATAGAGTCCTCTGACTAACTAATTAGCTAATTAGGTAAAATTAATTAAGTTAATTAACTATCTAATTAATTAATTATTAATATTGTTTTGTTTTTCAGGGCGTGGGCCCGCGTGGTTAGTGGCGCAAGGCCATAGTGGGGCAGGTTATCGGGGCTGCGGGTGTGGGCGCCCACCCGAACACACATGGGCATGGGGGTGCGCCGTGGCCGGGCCGGGGCTGCGCCGGCGACGGCGGCGACAGGGGCACGCGAGGGCGGCCGACGAAGGGGAAGTGGCCGGCGCGCGCGGAGTGGAGGCTGCGACAGCGGGCATAGGTGCGGGCGGTAGAAGCAGGAGGCGGTGACGGCAGGCCGAAGCAGCGCGGAGCAGGGGCGAGCGGCGCGTTGGGGCCGGCCATGGCGCGGCCAGCAGGGGGGTGCGGGAGGCGCGGCAGCGGCGGCGAGGGTTGAAGCAGGGGTCGGGTGTAGGTGAGCGGCGAAGGAAGGCATCAGGCGGGGCGGCAGCGGAGCAAAATCAGCAGCAGCACGGGGTGGACGTGGTCAGGGGTGGCGGTGCGCGCCGCGGGTGGGCGTGGAGGCCAGGGAGCGCCTGGCGGGGCGCCTGTGGGGGGTGCCGGGCGCGAGCGGGGGTGGTGGGCGTGCCGCGCGTGGGCGCAGGGGGGCTGCCGGCGTTTGTGCAGCAAGCGGCAGTAGAGGCGGGGCGCTAGGCGAGGCCAAGCAGGTCACAGCGGCGCGGGGCTTGGCCGGGCGTGGCGCGCGGCTGGCGGGAGGCGCGCACAGAGGGCGGCAACGAGGGCATGGCGAGCGAGGTCTGGGAGCGAGCGGGAGGGTTCTACTGCGTACTCGCGATGCGCTGAGCACGATGTAGTGCTCGGAGGGGCGCGGGAATGGCCCTAGCTACGGCAACGATGGCCACGGCAGCATGGAGCTCGGATTCGAGGGGGAGACAAGGGGGAATGGTGCGGTGCTCACCGCGGAGGCACACGAAGGCCCGTTGGGGACCGGGAGCGTAGAACGGTGTCGGGGTCGCGGGAGATGGCCTACGGCAGTGGCGGCGACTGGAGGTGGGGAAGAGATTGCGGGCGATAGTGCTGAGGCCTCCTCGTCTGGATCCGGTGCGGAGGTCGACGAAGAACGGCCGGGCGGTGCTCCCCGACACGTCGACTAGGCAAGCTGCGGCCGGTGGCCACGCCAACGGGGCGGCGCGGCGATGTGAGCGCGCGGCGGCGCGAGTCCAGAAGTTGGGGGGGAAGCGGATCTGGGCGAGGGCGAAGAGGGAGTGGAAGTGGGAGAAATATCTTGAGGGGAGGCCTCGGTGGAGGCCTTATCGCCTCCCGCGTTGTCGACGAGGTGGTGTGGTGCTGAGCGCGGGCGGGAGCGCCCTGTAGCGGTCGAGTCCAAGGAACAGGAAGGAAGGGGGAAGCGACCGGGGGGCAGATGGGCTGGGCCTGGTTAGGTCAGAGGCCAGCTGGGCCGAGGCCCAGCGAGGGGGAGGGTTGCCCCCTTTTTATTTTCTTGTTTTAGTTTTTACCTTATGTTTATTTTCTTTGAGCCACTAAAAGAGTTTTGTTTAATACAAAACTTGGCACAAAAATACAAGGCAATAACCTGGGTTGTTACAAAAGGTTTCAAAGCATTTGGGGAGTGTTCAACTATTTTTAGAAATTGAAAAGCTCAAATAATTAGCTGTTGGTCCACTGAATAAATTTTCAGGGGCGCTCTGGGAATCCAAAAGAGGTTGGTTCCAACATGACAATGATCAGGTGGATTTATAGAATATTGTGAACATTTTAGCTTTCATGTTTGGCAAATTTGAATTTTGACTTTAAATTTGAGTTTGAATATGAACAGTGATTTGGATCAAGTGAGGATTAGCAACAGTAATGTGATGACGTGGCACCATTAACGGAGGATTACTGTAGCTTAATTATCCGGGCGTCACACTTGGACATCTGCCGTGATAATTCCACGACACTCGGTATTTAACTTGTCGGCCTGTTTAAAGACCCAACAGCTTCTGTGGGTATGATTGGCTGGTTTATCGAGGGTGCCGTGGATCTGACATGGACGATCGAGTATGCGGTCCAAGCTGGATGAGCCCGGATTGTTTCTTTTAAATGGCTTCTTCCGCTGGCCGGACATGGAGCCACTGAATCCGGCGTTGACCGCCGTGTCATCGGTATTGTCACCATTGCTTCGATGCTTGAGCCTGTTGTGTCGGGGCTTGCTATTGCTATTTCCGGCTTCAGAGGTGCCAGGTTCGCTTGCGGTGTTGTTGCTACGGTCTAGCCAACTATCTTCGCCCGCGCAAAAGCGGGTTATAAGTGCCGTGAGGGCTGCCATGGAATTCGGCTTTTCTTGGCCGAGGTGTCGGGCGAGCCATTCATCGCAGATGCTATGCTTAAAGGCCGCTAAGGCTTCGGCATCCGGACAGTCTACAATCTGGTTCTTTTTGGTTAGGAACCTGGTCCAGAATTTCCTGGCTGACTCTTCGGGTTGTTGAACTATGTGACTTAAGTCATCGGCATCTGGAGGTCGGACGTATGTACCTTGGAAGTTGTCGCGGAAGGCATCTTCCAAGTTCTCCCAGCTGCCAATAGAGTTTCTGGCAGGCTGTTTAACTAGTGCCGAGCTGGTCCCTTGAGTTTTAGCGGGAGGTATTTGATGGCATGGAGATCATCACCGCGGGCCATATGAATATGGAGAAGAAAGTCCTCTATCCATACCGCGGGATCTGTTGTTCCATCATATGATTCGATATTCACGGGTTTAAACCCTTCTGGGACTTCGTGCTCCATTACTTCATCAGTGAAGCGGAGGGGGGTGCGGTGCCTCTATATCGGGCCAAGTCGCGACATAGCTTGGATGGAGTCCGTCTGCAGTTTTCGGCCCGGACGTGGTTATACTTATCACGTCCGGCTAGATATCCGTCGTCGCGCGTCGGGGCACGCCCCCGCGATCCGTAGATCGATCTGGTCTGACCTGCTCTATTTTCCAGGTCCTGACGCAGGTCATATGTATACCCTCGAGCTGTTATGTTTGTACGTTTACGGCAAGGTGGGATGGGCTGGTGTTCGGCTTGGGTTGCCGTTCGGGCTCCAGTGCCTCGTCATCGAATTGAGGTAGCAGTTTACGCTTCGGGTAACTTTTGGTTGGGCGCTCGAGGCCGTATTCCTCGGCTGCCAGGACATTAGTCCACCTGTTGTTGAGTAGGTCTTGATCAGCTTGAAGCTGCTGCTGCTGCTTCTTTTTCAGGCTCCTTGCAGTGGCTATTAGCCGGCGCTTAAGGCGCTCCTCCTCGAGAGGTTCCTCATGCACGATAAAGTCTTCGTTGCTGAGGCTCACCTCATCCTTGGAGGGTGGAAGATAATTACTGTCCTCCGAGTCTTCGTTTACGGCCTGTTCATCAGGGCTAACTTGCCCATCTTCCTGGTCGTCCTGTTCGGAGGTTGGCTCGACGGGGTTTTCTTGGTCTTTGGCACCGTCCGAAGTATTGTTGTCTCTTGTGCCGGTATTGCTGTCTTTTCCACGGCGTGATTTAGAGCGGCGCCGCTGACGTTGGCGCTTTGGTTGTATCTCAGGAGATTTATCCTCGACTGCATTCTTCTCGTTATCGTCGTTACCCTCTTTGGGTGTATCCACCATGTACACATCATACGAAGAGGTGGCCGTCCAGCGTCCGGTAAATGGCGGGTTTTGGGCCTGCTCTTCTCCCGCATCGTCGTCCATACCGTCATGTCTTCGCAGCCGTAATCGAGCACATCGGTTAGGTCCTCGATAGTGGCTATGAAGTGGGTGGTGGGTAGGACGTAAAATTCCCTACTCTCAGCCCCTAGTCCAGGCTGGGCGTAGTTCGGACGTTGCTCCTCTGTAATGACGAGGGATTGCATCAAGTCCAGAGCCTCGCTTAAAGGTGAGGTTTGGACAGGGAGAAAAGAGTCCGTGGAGTACGGTGGGAAGGAGACTTCTTGGCCGAGCTCACACGATGCTGACTCCGAGGGGTCGGAGCCAGTGTCCGGTGAAGAGTCCGTCTTCCTGATGGTTGCCAGCGACACTTCTCCCTCTGGTTCTCCCGTACTTGGCTTAGTGGCCGCAGATAGTCCGGCGGGCTCAGGGATCCCGTCTTCGGACCTGGTAATTCGCTCCGGATCTAAGGCCAGAGCGGAGGTTGGGGTCATGAACCCTTGGAAGATCAAGTCTCCTCGGATATCAGCGACATAGTCCAGATTTCCAAAACTAATCTGGTGACCTGGGGTGTAGCTGTCGATCTGCTCTAGATGGCCAAGCGAGTTGGCCAGCAGTGCGAAGCCGCCAAACACAAAGATCTGACCGGGGAGAAAGACCTCCCTCAGGGCAGTATTGTTGTAGATGATGGATTGAGCCATCGAACCTTCCGACGACGACACAGTGGAACTCTCAATGAAAGCACCAATGTCGGTGTCAAAACCAGCGGATCTTGGGTAGGGGGTCCCGAATTGTGCGTCTAAGGTCGATGGTAACATGAGATGGGGGACACGATGTTTACCCAGGTTCGGGCCCTCTCGATGGAGGTAATACCCTACTTCCTGCTTGATTGATCTTGATGAATATGAGGATTACAAGAGTTGATCTACCACGAGATCGTAATGGCTAAACCCTAGAAGTCTAGCCTATATGATTATGATTGCCTCTACAGACTAAACCCTCCGGTTTATATAGACACCGGAGGGGCCTAGGGTTGTACAGAGTCGGTTTACAGAGGAAGGAATCTTCATATCCGGACACCAAGCTTGCCGTCTACGCAAAGGAGAGTCCCATTCAGACACGGGAGGAAGTCTTCTATCTTGTATCTTCATGGCCCAATAGTCCGGCCCACGTCACATAGGCCGGACACCCGAGGACCCCTTAATCCAGGACTCCCTCATCCACCCTCGGGGCTGAGGGTTTGTACTAGTAGCTATGTGTTTAATCTCTCTCTCTGTCTCTCTCTCTCTCTCTCTCTCTCGTGTTCTTGAGATGTCACGATCTTGATGTATCGCGGGCTTTGTTAATATAGTCGGATCATATGGTGTTTTCCCCTCTCTATCTTGTTGTGATGAATTGAGTTTTCCCTTTGAGATTTCGTTGTTATCAGATTGAATACTTTTATGGATTTGAGAACACTTGATATATGTCTTGCAATTGAATACTCGTGGTGACAATGGGGTATCGTATTGATTCACTTGATATATGTTTTGGCACTCAACTCGCGGATTCCCAAGGTGACATTGGGGTAATCTATGCATAGGGGTTGATGCACGTTCTTGTCTTTGTTTCTCCGGTAGAAATCTTGGGGCACTCGTTGAAGTTCTTTATGTTGGATTGAGTATTATGAATATGATTTGCTTTGGTGTTATTTTAGTACGGACTCTAGGATAGATCGAACGGAAAGAATAGCTTTGTGTTATTTTAGTATGAACTCTTGAATAGATCGAACGGAAAGAATAGCTTTGAGGTGGTTTCGTACCCTACAAACAATTTATTCTTATGTTCTTTGCTAGATAGGAACTTTGGAGTGATTCTTCATCGCACTTTGAGGGATGGTTATATGATGCAATTATATTAGCATTGTTGAGGGATTGCACTAGTGAAAGTACGGAACCTAGGCCTCATTTTCAAGCATTGCAATACCGTTTGTGTGCCTGTTTACTATTTGCTACCTTGCTGTTTTTATTTATTCAGATTATAAAATTATATTTCTACCACCCATATTACACTTTTATCACCATCTCTTCGCCGAACTAGTGCACCTATACAATTTGCCATTGTATTGGGTGTGTTGGGGACACAAGAGATTTCTTGTATTTGATTGCAAGGTCGTTTGAGAGAGACTATCTTCATCCTACGCGTCCCACAGATTGATAAACCTTAGGTCATCCACTTGAGGGAAAATTGCTACTGTCCCACAAAACTCTGCGCTTGGAGGCCCAACACGTGTCTACAAGAATAAAATTGCATAGTATACATCAGTTGTGTGCGTAATCCCCAAGATATGATTTATTACTTCTCCGAAAAATATTTTCCTGCTCATAAGAAACAAGTTGCCTTGTAGGAGATATTTAAGTTTGTGCAAATTGAATAAGAGAGTCTCCCACAAGCTTGGGGGAGGATTCTCTAATTGCTTAATGCTTTGCCTGATCATCCTCTTAAGAAAAATGAAATACTAGATATCTTCTATAATTGACTAACTGATGCTTCTAGGGACTTCCTAGATAGTTGTGCTGGTTGTGTTTTCAGGGAACGAACTATTGAGCAAGCTGAAGAATTATTGAATAACATACTGAAAAACTATGATGTTTGGACTCTTCCTGAACCACCACCTAAACCCACTCCAAAGAAGAGGGGTATAATATATCTCAGTCCTGAAGATATGCAAGAGGCAAAGAAATCTATGAAGGAAAAAGGTATTAAAGCTAAGGATGTTTAAAATTTACCTCCTATTGAAGAAATACATGGGCTTGATACACCACCACTGCCTAAGGTGGTAGAGGTAAATTCTCTAATGAAATTCAATGATAATGACAACCCTCACAATATGCACCCTAGTCAATGCCTTTATGAGTTTGAGAATTATATTAGAAAACAAGATCACTTCAATGCAAATTTTATGAAACAATTGAAATACAATTCTGATATGATTGCTCGCTTGAGTGACTTGTTATTTAGAATCTCAAATGATCTTAGGGGTGTGGGAAAGCATGCTTCTATGGTTCAAACTCAGTTAGAACAAGTTGCTAAATCTCAAAGAGAGTTGCTAGATGAAATGAACAATAACATCCATGACTTTGCTGTTAGAGTAGCAACTAGAGGAGGAAAAATGACTCAGGAACCACTTTATCCTGAGGGACTCAAAGAGCTAACACTGATGCACGTAGTCCACCTAAAAAGAAAAAAAGAAGAAAAATGATAGGACTTTGCATGCCTCTAGTGAACCTGAAGTAGAAAAACCTCCTGATAATGATAATGAAGTTTCTATCTCTGATGCTGAAACTCAACCTGGTAGTGAATACTCACCTTCTGATAATGAAAAAGAAAATGATGAGGTTCATGAAGATACTCAAACAAATAATAAAGAACCAGACAATGATGTTGAGATAGAACAAGCAGTTGATCTTGATAACCCACAACCCAAGAATACACGATATGATAAAAGAGGTTTTATTGCTAGAAAATATGGTAAATAAAGAGAACCACGGGTTCAAAACCTATGCCTTTTCCACCTAAGTCAACCAAGAAGAAAGATGATGAAGAATTTGAACGCTTTGCTGAAATGCTGAGACAAGTCTTTTTGCGTACTCGCTTGACTGATATCCTTAAAATGCCTCCTTATGCAAAGTACATGAAAGACATCATCACTAATAAGAGAAAAATACCTGAAGCTGAAACCTCCACCATGCTTGATAATTATACTTTTAAAGATGGAGTACCTAAAAAATTGGAGATCCGAGAATACCAACTATACCTTGCTCCATCAAAAAGAATTATGTGAAAACCGCTTTATGTGACTGAGGAGCTGGTGTTAGTGTTATGCCTTTCTCTTTATATAAAAGACTTGACTTGAATAAACTCACACCTACTGAAATATCTTTGCAAATGGTTGATAAATCAACTGCCATACCTATCGGTATTTGTGAGGATGTGCCCGCTGTTGTTGCTAATGTTACTATTTTGACTGACATTGTTATACTTGAGATGCCCGAGGACGACAACATGTCGATTATCCTTGGTAGACCTTTCTTGAATACTGCAGGGGCTGTTATTGATTGCAACAAAAGCAAGGTCACTTTTCATATCAATGGTAATGAACATATGGTGCACTTTCCGAAGAAACAATTCCAAGTGAATGGTATTAATGTTATTGAAAAATCTCTGACAATCACTATTGGAAGTTTTCAACTACCTCTACCTACTGCCAAAAAGAAATATGAAATGCTTGTCGTCAGGGATATTCATATCCCTGTTGAGGTAACTTAGTGATTTACGAAAGTTCTTCGGTTTCATGCTAATCGAAAGTGGTTGTTAATAAGACTTGATCAGCCTTATTAATGGATCATTTTTGAGAGGTATGAAGTTGATGAATTTAGTGAGCACTACCTTCTGTCCCTACCTTTTGTTTTCTGTTTTTATATAGGTTAAATAAAATAAAATGCCATGTGTTGCCTGTTTTCTGAATTCCCCGTGGAATAAAAAAATGACCCAAAAATAAAAGTTCTCAGAATTCTCTGAAATTTTAAAATGATTTTTTTCTGAATATTTAAGATTTTTTGGTGGAAATAATACCAAAGGGAGGTGCACCAGGTGGGCACAACCCACCTGGTCGTGCCAGGACCCCCGGGCGCACCCTGGTGGGTCATGGTCCCTACGTGGGCCCTCTCACTTATCTCTTCATCCCACACCACCACCTACCTCCAGAAAAAAATCACCATTGCTCTCTCTCTCTCTCATGTTCTTGCCCTCAAACCTGCGGATTTGAATCTCTTTGCTCGAAGCTTCGTTTCCGAAACTATTTCGGGGGATTATTGCTTGGTATGTGACTCCTCCGTTTGTCCAATTAGTTTTGGTTTTAGTGGTTTATATTTTGAATAATTAGCTACTCTTGGTGCTTCTGTAGATGAGCTTGCATGTTGGATTCTTAGAGTTCTAAGTAGTTTGAATGCTTGCTATGGCTTCTAGGCATCCCTATGAGTAGTTGCTATCAATCTTGTAAAGTTTTCTTGATAATTTTTTTCACTCAAAATTTTCAAAAAATTGTACGCGAACATGATGAACCTCTTTGGAATAAGATCTTTGAAGAGGAGATCCTAGGAGGCATCTTCTAGTAACAGTTCCGTTCGTCAGTCTTATGTTGAACCGAGTGAGGGTTTTATACGAGATGCCACCACCAAAACGTTATGGGCGTGCGATGATTATATGATGAGTGTGGGCATTAAGGAGGAATTTGAACAATATGTTCATAATGCCGATCTTGGTCCCTACATTTCAGATAAGTGCAATCAACATCACACTCTCACTGAATCATTTGTCAAAGGATTTAAATTCCATCCCCGTGAGTCTAGGGTGTCATCTAAACTGTATGAAAATTCATTTACCATATCCCTAGAAAGGTTTGCTCACCACCTCAAAATTCCATTATGGGGTTCGCTTGACGAACCACCAAGAGCTGAGTTCGAAACATTTTTGTCTAGCCTTTGCTATGGTGAGAATAGGGGAGTGAAGCAAGGTAGAATAAAGAGCATTCATTTTCCTGCAATTTAGTACTTTGCATTATTCAATGGGAAATGTATTGTGGGCAAACAAGATTGTAGCACACTTTGTGCTCCAGACTTGAGCCTCATACGTGCCGCTCTCACTGGTGACAAAAGCTATAATCTTGGAGCGATTGTTGCACGTAGGTTGCAACACAACACTAATAGTGGTTATTTTTATGGTGGAATTTATGCCACACGCTTAGCAAGAGAGCTGGGTGTTTCACCTTTGCCATATGACCCTATTTTACCCACGCAGTATTTAGACTTTGATGCTATGAAGCATCATAAGATCCTTAAGGGTAAACCTGATAATTTCACCTACAAATTGTTGTTTAATCAAGAGTCCTTCATATGCACATATTTGCCTGCGCCTGCTCTCTTTGATTATCATAGCAGGGGAAGATATTTTGTTCTTGAGAGCGAGGCCCGAGCCCACAACGCGGCGGTTGCAGCTGCACGGCAGGCTGAGACATCCGCACCAAGAGCCTCCTTGAGCTACCACTCTGACCATTACGCAGGCTATTGATTGATTACGAAGCTAGGAAAAAAGCCTAAGCTTGGGGGAGTCCGCGTTTCTCACCGACTTTACATTCATGTTCACACATTTTAGTTGTCGGTGTTCACACTTTTTCATTGTATTATCCATGCTTAATTTTATTTTCTCGCTTTCTTCTTGTGTGTTTGAAAAACTTGAGAAAATCCAAAAATATTTCCTTCTTATTTTTGTTTTTCCTAGATTAATTAGCTGTAGCACCAAAAAGAAAACCCAAAAAAGATTTCCTTGTTCTTATTTTGCTTGTTGGGAGCTTTCCTGTGTAAATAGTTTTTCTCGTTTTTGTTTTCCCCTTTTATTTGCTTCTTTCAGATATAACCAAAAACTCCAAAAATATTTCAGTGTGTTTATTTGAATTTCCTTTCTTTTTATCGAGTCGTACCAAGGAGAAGACCACGATGAAAATGTTGAGTGGCTCTCATATGCATAATTGTTAATCTAACAAAGAGCCCATTTTACCTTGTCTTCTCCTGTTGAATAAAATGTTTGCAGATTCCAGCTTAGTCCACGACACTCTTGCATTATTATTATTTTCTCATCGTTCGGTCGTGCAAGTGAAAGGCAATAATGACAATATTCGATGAATTGGCCGTGGTAGAGAGAAACAGGTATGAACTCGACTTGTTCTGTTTTTGTAAATATGTTTAACCTAGTACCCATGATTTAGCCCATTATGATTAAACATGTTTGCAATGAAAATTAGAGATTATAGTTCCTCATGACATGCATAAGTAGCTAGGAGTGGATAATGATTTATCTTGGAAGTCAACATTGCATTAAAATAATTGTGTTGTAGTATGATGATATGGTATCCTCCTCTGAATGTTCGAGTGGCTTGACTTGGCACATGTTCATGCATGTAGTTGAATTAAAACCAACATAGCCTCTATGATATTTAAGTTCATGGTGTTCATATCCTACTCATGCTAGTGTCCAATGTTACTTATGCATAATGCATGTTCATGACCGTTGTTGCTCTCTAGCTGGTCGCTTCTCAACATATTTGCTAGCCTTCGCCTGTACTAAGTGGGAATTCTGCTTGTACAGCAAAAACCTTGAACCCAAGTTATTCCAGATGAGTCCACAGTACCTACCTATAAGCAGTATTACCCTGCCGTCCTAAGTAAATTTGCATGTACCATCTCTAAAAACTTCAAATAAATATCCTTTTTGTGTGCCTAGATCGTTCATGGAACGATAGGAGGTAGTTGGTATCTTCCATGCTAAGCGGGTTATTCTCAGGATGAGAATTTATTCACTCACCATCGCACGAGAAAAGGGTGGTAATAGGGATGCCCAGTCCCAAACTGCAAAAAGAATTGATCTCTCAGATAATCAAACAAAAACTCCCAATGGTGTCATAACCTTTACTTTTCCGCTTGGGAACCGCCACTAGTGTGCTTAGCATGGAAGATATTGATAATTGATAGTCGTGAATAAACAAGAAGGGTGCATGTCCCAAAATATCATTTACCTCTGTTTTAAAAACTTGAGCTTTGGCACCTCCGCAAATCACGGCTTCTGTCTGCGAAGGGACCTTCTATTTACTTTTATGTTGTGTCACCACCTTCTAAAATAAGCGCCAGAACCTGAGACCACTGCTGTCATGCTGATGCATTGTGTGTAGCTAATGTTGGGTGCATCATGACTGGATCTTTTCTACCATGAATTACAATGTTTACTCGATGCTTGAACTTTGGAGGTGCTCTGCATTTATGTTTTGCGGTCTCAGAAAGGGCTAGCGAGATACCACTATTGTCATATTATATCATGGTCGTTTTGATAACATGTTGCTGTTTGAGATATCTTATTATTTGCTCGCTAGCTGATTATGTCATTGATATGAGTTAATATAATTTTTAAGTGTTATTGTCGACATGGTTAGTTATAATATTGGCTGAAAACCTGGGTGCTGTTTAAGCTTATTTATGCAAACAAGAGCAAAAGAGTTCATAAAAGTTTTTCTTTTTCACTTTCAGTTTATCAACTGAATTGCTTGAGGACAAGCAAAGGTTTAAGCTTGGGGGAGTTGATACGTCTCCAACGTATCTACTTTTCCTAACGCTTTTCCTCTTGTTTTGGACTCTAATTTGTATGATTTGAATGAAACTAACCCCGGACTGATGCTGTTTTCAGCAAAACTACCATGGTGTTGTTTTTGTGCAGAAATAAAAGTTCTCGGAATGGAACGAAACTTTGCGAGGAATTTTTACACAATAAAAGAGAATTTATGGAGACAGGAACCACCAGAGGGGGGCACCTGGGTGGGCACAACCCGCCTGGGCGCAGATACGTCCATTTGTATCATGTTTTCTTACTGTTATTTATAATGTTTTTATCCATAATAATGCTTTTTGGAGTAATTCTAATGCCTTTTCTCTCATAATTTGCAAGGTACACACCAAGAGGGAGAATTCCGGCAGCTGGAAATCTGGACCTGGAAAAGCTACGTCAGGCCACCTATTCTGCACAACTCCAAATGAGCTGAAACTTCATGGAGATTTACTATGGATTATTTAAGAAATATTGGGGCCAATAACTACCAGAGGGGGCCACCAGATGGGCACAACCCACCTGGGCGCGCCAGGCCCCCCAAGCGCGCCCTGGTGGGTTGTGTCCTCCTCGGCCCACCTCCGGTGCCCATCTTTTGGTATATAAGTCATTTTGACCTAGAAAAAATGAGGAGAAGACTTTCGGGGCGGAGCGCCGCCGTCTCGAGGCGGAACTTGGGCAGGAGCACTTTTGCCCTCCGGCGGAGCGATTCTGCCGGGGGAACTTCCCTCACGGAGGGGGAAATCATCGTCATCATCATCACCAACAACTCTCCCATCTTGGGGAGGGCAATCTCCATCAACATCTTCACCAGCACCATCTCATCTCAAACCCTAGTTCATCTCTTGTATTCAATCTTGTTACCGGAACTATAGATTGTTGCTAGGGGGTGACTAGTAGTGTTGATTACATCTTGTAGTTGATTACTATATGGTTTATTTGGTGGAAGATTATATGTGCAGATCCATGATGCTATTTAATACTCCTCTGATCATGAGCATGTTTATTATTTGTGAGTAGGTACTTTCGTTCTTGAGGTCACGGGATAAATCACGTTGCAAGTAATCATGTGAATTTGATATGTGTCCGATATTTTGATGGTATGTATGTTGTGATTCCCTTAGTGGTGTCATGTGAACGTCGACTACATGACACTTCACCATATTTGGGCCTAAGGGAATGCATTGTGGAGTACTAAATAGATGGTGGGTTGCGAGAGTGACAGAAGCTTAAACCCCAGTTTATGCACTATTTCGTAAGGGATCGATGGGACCCAAAAGTTTAATGCTATGGTTAGAATTTATTCTTAATACTTTTCTCATAGTTGTGAATGCTTGCGGGAGGGTTAATCATAAGTAGGAGTTTTGTTCAAGTAAGAACATCACCTAAGCACCGGTCCACCCACATATCAAATTATCAAAGTAGTGAACACGAATCAAACCAACATGATGAAAGTGACTAGATGAAATTCCCGTGTACCCTGAAGAACACTTTGCTTATCATAAGAGACCATTTTGGCCTGTCCTTTGCCTAAAAAGATTGGGCTACCTTGCTGCATACTTGTTACTATTATCGTTACTTGCTCGTTACAAATTATCTTGCTATCAAACTACCCGCTACTTACAATTTCAGCACTTGCAGACATTACCTTATTGAAAACTACTTGTCATTTCCTTCTGCTCCTCGTTGGGTTCGACACTCCTACTTATCGAAAAGAGCTACAATTGATCCCCTATAGTTGTGGGTCATCAGGTGCGCTCCCCTCTAGGCGCGCCCAGGTGGGTTGTCCCCACCTGGTGGCCCCGCAGACCCTGAAACTGACGCTATAAAATCCTATTTTCGGAGAGAAAAATCAGGGAGAAAGAATTATCGCGTTCCACAAGACGGAGCCGCCGTCACCTCCTGTTCTTCATCGAGAGGCCATATCTGGAGTCCATTTGGGGCTCCGGAGAGGGGGGATCTTCGTTCTTCGTCATCACCAACCCTTCTCCATCGCCAATTCCATGATGCTCCCCACTGGGAGTGAGTAATTCCTTCGTAGGCTCGCTGGTCGATGAGGAGTTGGATGAGATTCATCATGTAATCGAGTTAGTTTTGTTAGGGCTTGATCCCTAGTATCCACTATGTTCTGAGATTGATGTTGCTATGAATTTGCCATGCTTAATTCTTGTCACTTTGGGCCCGGGTGTCATGATTTCAGATCTGAACCGTTTATGTTATCACCATTATATCCATGTTCTAGATCCGATCTTGCAAGTTATTGATACATCTCCAATGTATCTATAATTTTTGATTGTTCCATGCTATTATATTATCTGTTTTGGATGTTTTATATGCATTAATATGCTATTTTACATTATTTTTGGGACTAACCTATTAACCTAGAGCCCAGTGCGGGTTCCTATTTTTTCCTTGTTTTAGAGTTTCACAGAAAAGGAATACCAAATGGAGTCCAAACGGAATGAAACTTCCGCGATGATTTTTCTTGGACCAGAAGACACCCTGAGGTTTGGAGTGCACGTCCGGAAAGCCACGAGGCGGCCACAAGGTCGGGAGGCGTGCCCAGGGGGGTAGGGCGCGCCCCCACCCTTGTGGGCCCCTCGTGACTCCACCGACCTATTTCTTCCGCCTATATATTCTCAAATATCCCAAAACCGTCCAGGAGAGCCATGAAACCACTTTTCCACCGCTGCAACCTTCTGTACCCATGAGATCCCATCTAGGGGGCTTTTCCGGTGTCCTGCCGGAGGGGGATTCGATCACGAAGGGCTTCTACGTCAACACCATTGCCTCTCCGATGAAGCGTGAGTAGTTTACCACAGACCTACAGGTCCATAGCTAGTAGCTAGATGGCTTCTTCTCTCTCTTTGATTCTCAATACCATATTCTCCTTGATGTTCTTGGAGATCTATTCGATGTAATACTCTTTTGCGGTGTGTTTGCCGGGATCCGATGAATTGTGGATTTATGATCAGCTTATCTATGAATATTATTTGAATCTCCTCTGAATTCTTATATGCATGATTTGATATCTTTGCAAGTCTCTTTGAACTATCGATTTGGTTTGGCCAACTAGATTGGTTTTTCTTGCAATGGGAGAAGTGCGTAGCTTTGGGTTCAATCTTGCGGTGCTCGATCCTAGTGACAGAAGGAGAACCGACACATATTGTATTGTTACCATCGAGGATAAAAAGATGGGGTTTTCATCATATTGCTTGAGTTAATTCCTCTACATCATGTCATCTTTCTTAATGCGTTACTCTGTTCTTATGAACTTAATACTCTAGATGCACGCATGAGTCGGTCGATGTGTGGAGTAATAGTAGTAGATGCAGAATCGTTTCGGTCTACTTGACACAGACGTGATGCCTATATTCATCATAATTGCCTTAGATATCGTCATAACTTTGCACTTTTCTATCAATTGCTCGGCACTAATTTGTTCACCCATCGTAATAATTTCTATCTTGAGAGAAGCCTCTAGTGAAACCTATGGCCCTCGGGTCTACTTTCCATCATATAAGTTTCAGATCGACAATTTTAGTTTCCTATTTACTTTCTTTGCAATCTTTTACATTCCGTTCCATAAATAAAAAACACCAAAAATATTACTTTACCGTTTATCCATCTCTATCAAATCTCACTTTGCAAATAACCGTGAAGGGATTGACAACCCTTTATCGCGTTGGGTGCAAGTTGGTGTTTGTTTGTGCAGGTATTCGGTGGCTTGCGCGTTATCTCCTACTGGATTGATACCTTGGTTATCAAACTGAGGGAAATACTTACTCTACTTTGCTGCATCACCCTTTCCTCTTCAAGGAAAAAACAACGCAAGCTCAAGAGGTAGCAGTTATAGTCACCTACTACGTGTTATGATCCGGCAACCCCGGAGTGACAATAGTCGGGACCACTCCCGGTGATGACCGTAGTTTGAGGAGTTCATGTATTCATCGTGTGTTAATGCCTTGTTCCAGTTCTCTATTAAAAGGAGGCCTTAATATCACTTAGTTTCCAATATGGACCCCTGATGTCGCTTGAAGCTACGCCGGTATTTCCCCAAAGAGGAAGGGATGATGCAGCACAACGGCGGTAGGTATTTCCCTCAAATATGAAACCATGGTTATCGAACCAGTAGGAGAACCAAGCAACACAACGTAAACAACCCCTGCACACAAATAACAACACCGCGCAACCCGATGTGTTAAAGGGGTTGTCAATCCCTTTCGGGTAACGACACCAGAAACGGCGTGTGGACGGGAGAAAGTTGTAATTGATTGAATAAATAGATCACAAATAAATTAAAGTGCAGCAAAGTATTTTTGTATTTTTGGTTTAATAGATCTGAATGAAAAGTGCAAATAAAATAGATCGCAAAGCAAATATATGAGAAAGAAGACCCGGGGGCCGTAGGTTTCACTAGTGACTTCTCTCGAGAAAGATAGCAAACGGTGGGTAAACAAATTACTGTTGGGCAATTGATAGAACCTCAAATAATTATGACGATATCCAGGCAATGATCATTACATAGGCATCACGTCCAAGATTAGTAGACCGACTCCTGTCTGCATCTACTACTATTACTCCACACATCGACCGCTATCCAGCATGCATCTAGTGTATTAAGTTCATGGAAAAACGGAGTAATGCAATAAGAACGATGACATGATGTAGACAAGATCTAACTATGTAGAGATAGACCCCATCGTTTTATCCTTAGTAGAAACGATACATACGTGTCATTTCCCTTTCTGTCACTGGGATCAAGCACCGTAAGATCGAACCCACTACCGAGCACCTCTTCCCATTGCAAGATAAATAGATCAAGTTGGCCAAACAAAACCCAAATATCGGAGAAGAAATATGAGGCTATAAGAGATCATGCATATAAGAGATCAAAGAAACTCAAATAACTTTCATGGATATAAAAAGATATGACTGATCATAAACTCAAAGTTCATCAGATCCCAACAAACACACCGCAAAAAGAGTTACATCATATGGATCTCCAAGAGACCATTGTATTGAGAATTCAGTGAGAGAGAAAGCCATCTAGCTACTAACTACGAACCCAAAGGTCTACAAAGAACTACTCACGCATCATCGGAGAGGCACCAATGGAGGTGGTGAACCCCATCCGAGATGGTGTCTAGATTGGATCTGGTGGTTCTGGACTCTGCGGCGGCTGGATGAATATTTCGTCAACTCTCCTAGGGGTTCTGGAATATTGGGGTATTTATAGAGCAAATAGGTGGTCTGGGGGCACCTGAGGTGGGCACAACCCACCAGGGCACGCTTGGGCCTGCTGGTGCGCCCTGGTGGGTTGTCCCCTCCTCGGGACTCCCCCAGGTGCAACCAGGGCCCAATATCTTTCTTCTGGTCCATAAAAAATCTCCGTGAAGTTTTGTCGCATTTGGACTCCGTTTGATATTGATTTCTTGTGATGTAAAAAACATGGAAAAAACAGCAACTGACACTTGGCACTATATCAATAGGTTAGTACCAAAAAATGATATAAAATGACTATAAAATGATTATAAAACATCCAAGATTGATAATAAAACATCATGGAACAATCAAAAATTATAGATACATTGGAGACGTATCAACCCCGCTGCCACAGGAGGGTAGGACAAAAGATGTCATGCAAGTTCTTCCATAAGCATGTATGACTATTTACGGAATACATGCCTACATTATATTTATGAACTGGAGCTAGTGCCGTATCGCCCTAGGTTATGACTGTCACATGATGAATATCATCCAACAAATTACCGATCCAATGCCTACGAATTTATCCTATATTGTTTCTGCTAAGTTACTACTACTATCGTCACTGTTACTATTGCTGCTGCTACTATTATCAAAACTATCATACTACTTTGCTACTGATCACTTTGCTACACATAATTAATCTCCAGGTGTGGTTGAATGGACAACTCAGCTGCTAATACTTACAAATATTCTTTGGCTCCCCTTGTGTCGAATCTATAAATTTGGGTTGAATACTCTACCCTAAAAAACGGTTGCAATCCTCTATACTTGTGGGTTATCAATTTTGTGCTTGGTTACCTAGAACTCAAAATGGCAAGGATTCCATATTTGTTGTTGTGGGCCGATTCTCTAAAATGGCACATTTCATCCCATGCAATAAGATAGACGATGCTTCACATGTTGATAACCCACAAGTATAGGGGATCGCAATAGTTTTCGAGGGTAGAGTATTCAAACCAAAATTATAGATTCAACACAAGGGGAGCCAAAGAATATTTGCAAGTATTAGCAGCTGAGTTGTCAATTCAACCACACCTGGAGATTAATTATCTGCAGCAATGTGATCAGTAGCAAAGTAATATGATAGTTTTGATAGTAGTGATAGCAGCAATAGTAACAGTAACAGTGATAGCAGTATTTTTGTAGCAAGTGCAATAGTAATGATAGCAGTAGTAACTTAGCAAGAACAATATAAGATAAATTCGTAGGCATTGAATCGGTAATTTGTTGGATGATATTCATCAGGCGACAGTCATAACCTATGGCGATACGACACTAGCTCCAGTTCATAAATATAATGTAGGCATGTATTCCGTAAATAGTCATACGTGCTTATGGAAAGAACTTGCATCACATCTTTTGTCCTACCCTCCCGTGGCAGCGGGGTCCATACTGGAACTAAGGGATATTAAGGCCTCCTTTTAATAGAGAACTGGAACAATGAATTAACACACGGTGAATACATGAACTCCTCAAACTACGATCATCACCGGGAGTGGTCCCGACTATTGCCACTCTGGGGTTGCCGGATCATAACACGTAGTAGGTGACTATAACTTGCAATATCGGATCTAGAACATGGATATAATGGTGATAACATAAACGGTTCAGATCTGAATTCATGGCACCGGGGCCCAAAGTGACAAGCATTAAGCATAGCAAAGTCATAGCAACATCAATCTCAGAACATAGTGGATACTAGGGATCAAGCCCTAACAAAACTAACTCGATTACATGATGAATCTCATCCAAATCCTCACCGACCAGCGAGCCTATGAAGGAATTACTCACTCCCGACGGGGAGTATCATGGAATTGGTGATGGAGAAGGATTGGTGATGACGAAGAAAGAAGATCCCCCTCTCCGGAGCCCCAAACGGACTCCAGATCTGGCCTCCTGATGAAGAACAGGAGGTGACGGCAGCTCTGTCTCGTGGAACATGATAATTCTTTCTCCTTGATTTTTCTGGAAAAATAGGATTTTATAGCATCAGTTTCAGGGTCTGCGGGGCCACCAGGTGGGGACAACCCACCTGGGCGCGCCAGGGAGGGCAGGCGCGCCCTGGTGGGTTGTGCCCACCCAGGTGCCCCCCTCTGGTGGCTCTTGGCTCCAGAAATTCTCTTTTATTGTATAAAAAATCCTCACAAAGTTTCGTTCCATTCCGATAACTTTTATTTCTGCACAAAAACAACACCATGGTAGTTCTGCTGAAAACAGCGTCAGTCCGGGGTTAGTTTCATTCAAATCATACAAATTAGAGTCCAAAACAACAGGAAAAGCATTAGGAAAAGTAGATACGTTGGAGACATATCAGTTCCCCCAAGCTTAAAACTTTGCTTGTCCTCAAGCAATTCACTTGATAAACTGAAAGTGAAAAAGAAAAACTTTTACGAACTCTTTTGCTCTTGTTTGCATAAATAAGCTTAAACAGCACCCAGGTTTTCAGCCAACATTATAACTAACCATGCCGACAATAACTCTTAAAAATTATATTAACTCATATCAATGACATAATCACCTAGCGAGCAATAATAAGATATCTCAAGCAGCAACACGTTATCAAAGCAACCATGATATAATATGACAATAGTGGTATCTCGCTAGCCCTTTCTGAGACCGCAAAACATAAATGCAGAGCACCTCCAAAGTTCAAGCAACGACTAAACATTGTAATTCATGGTAGAAAAGATCTAGTCATGATGCACCCAACATTAGCTACACACAATGCATCAGCATGGCAGCAGTGCTCTCAGGTTCTGGCGCTTATTTTAGAAGGTGATGACACAACATAAAAGTAAATAGAAAGTCCCTTCGCAGAGGGAAGCAATGGTTTCCAGAGGTGCCAGAGCTCAAGATTTTAAAACAGAGGTAAATGATATTTTGAGACATGCACCCTTCTCATTTACTTCACGACCATCAGTTATCAATATCTTCCATGCTAAGCACGCAAGTGGCAGTTCCCAAGCGATAAAAGTAAAGGTTTGACTCCATTGGGAGTTTTTGTTTGATTATTTGAGAGATCATTTCTTTTGCAGTTTGGGACTGGGCATCCCTATTACCGCCCTTTTCTCGTGCGATGGCGAGTGAATGAACAATCGACCTGAGAATAACACGCTTAGCATGGAAGATACCGACCACCTCCTGTCGTTCCATGAACGATCTAGGCACACAAAAAGGATATTTATTTGAAGTTTTTAGAGGTGGCACATGCAAATTTACTTAGGACGGCAGGGTAATACCGTATATAGGTAGGTATGGTGGACTCATCTGGAATAACTTGGGTTCAAAGTTTTTTATGTACAAGCAGAATTCCCACTTAGTATAGGCAAAGGCCAGCAAATAGGTTGAGAAGCGGCCAACTAGAGAGCAACAACGGTCATGAACATGCATTATGCGTAAGTAACATTGGACACTAGCATGAGTAGGAGATGAACACCATGAACATAAATATCATAGAGGCTATGTTGGTTTTGATTCAACTACATGCATAAAGATGTGCCAAGTCAAGCCACTCGAACATTCAGAGGAGGATACCATATCATCACACTACATCACAATCATTTTAATGCAATGTTGATATCCAAGATAAATTATTATCCACTCCTAGCTACTTATGCATGGCATGAGCAACTATAATCTCTAATTGTCATTGCAAACATGTTTAATCATAATGGACTAAATCATGGATACTAGGCTAAACATATTTACAAAAATAGAACAAGTCGAGTTCATACCAGTATCTCTCTGCCACGGCCAGTTCATCGAATATCGTCATTATTGCCTTTCACATGCACGACCGAACGATGTGAAAATAATAATAGTGCAAGAGTGCCGTGGACTAAGCTGGAATCTGCAAACATTTTATTTAATAGGAGAAGACAAGGTAAAATGGGCTTTTTGCTAGATCAACAATTATGCAAATGGGAGCCACTCAACATTTTCATCGTGGTCCTCTCCTTGGTACGACTCAAATAAAAAGAAAAGAAATTCAGAGAAACACACTGAAATATTTTTTGGAGTTTTTGGTTTTCTTGAACAAGCAAATAAAGGGAAAGCAAAAACGATAAAAACTATTTACACGGGAAAGCTCCCAACAAACAAAAAAAGAACAAGGAAATCTTTTTGGGTTTTCTTTTTAGTGCTACAATTAAGCATGCATAGAAAGTAAACTAACTACAACTATTTTTTTTGTTTTTCTAAGGTTATTCAAACACACAAGAAGAAAGCAAGAAAATAAATTTAAGCATGGATGATACAATGAAAAAGTGTGAACACTCACAACTGAAATGATAAGTGTGAACATGAATGTAATGTCAGTGAGAAACACGTACTCCCCCAATCTTAGGCTTTTGGCCTAACTTGGTAAGCAGTCAGTAGCCTGGATAGTAGTCGGCATGGTAGCTCACGGAGGCTCTCGGTGCGGATGTCGTGGCCTGTCGTGCTGCCTCAACTGCCACGTTGTGAGCTCGGGCCTCGCTCTCAAGAACAAATATCTTCCCTTGCAGTAATAGTCAAAAAGAGCAGGCGCAGGCAAATATGTCTGCACAACTGATGCTTGGTTAAACAACAATTTATAGGTGAAATTATGAATATCTCCTTTAAGGATCTTATGATTTTTCGTAGCATCAAAGTCTAAATACTGCGTGGGTAGAATAGGATCAAAGGGCAAAGGTGAAACACCCAGCTCTCTCGCTAAACGCGTGGCATTAATTCCACCATAGAAACAACCACTATTAGCGTTATGTTGTAACCTGGGTGCAACAATCACCCCAAGATTATAACTCCTATCACCGGTGAGAGCGGTGCGTATGAGGCTCAAGTCTGGAGCACAAAGTGTACTACAATCTTGTTTGCCTACAATACATTTCCCATTAAATAAAACAAAATACTGAATTGTGGGAAAATGAATGCTCTTTATTCTACCTTGCGTCAGTCCCCTCGTTTCACCATAGCAAAGACTAGTCAAGAATGATTGGTACTCAGCCCTCGGCGGTTCGTACAGGCACGGAGGTTTGCGTGTTTCTCTCGTACAGGCACGCGCGTGGGTGCAAGGCGTTGGGATCTAACTGAACCCGAGCGAGGCATTCGCCTATTGAACCCGAGCGATTGCACTGCAGGCTACGCGTTACTGAACCCGAGCGATCGATCGATGGCTGTTAACTGAACCCGATCGAGCGATTCCTTCGCTACTGCTGCTAACTGAAGCTGATCGATCCTGCCTCTGGATGAACAGTGAGCGTTGCTGGGGGGTTTGGATGAACATTTCCCGATGGGGGTGGATGAACAGGACCCCGTGGTGTTGCCTCTGGATGAACAGGACCTCGATCGATCGAGATGGTTGGGGCTGGATGAACAGGACCCTGTTGAGGGCTGGATGAACAGGATCACCCCATGGAGGGCTGGATGAACAGTAGACGGTGGAGGGCTGGATGAACAGTAGCCCGTGGAGGGGTAGTTGAACAGGAGCCCGTGGAGAGGGCTGGTTGAACAGTAGCCGGTGGAGTAGCGCGCGGTGGAGGCTGGATGAACAGGAGCCCGTGATGAACAGTCGCAGGTGGAGGCTGGAGGAGGTCGATGTTGGATGAATAGTAGACCGTGGAGGCTGGAGGGGGTTGACGGTGGAGATGAACAATATCCCGTGGAGTCCCGTTTTGCGGTACGCCACACCCCTCCCGATGAACAGGACCCCCGTTTCGACCGTAGCGCTCCAACACAAGTCCGTTTCCTCCGTTTTGCGGTACGCCACACCCCTCCCGATCAACAGGACCCCGTTTTGACCGCAGGAGGTCCGTTTCCTCCGTTTTGCGGTACGCTAGACCCCTGCCGATGAATAGGATCCCGTTTTGACCATGGCCGGTCGAACACAAGGCCGTTTCCTCTGTTCTGCGGTACGCCAGGCCTCGTTTCCATCGGCTGTTCCGTCCAAGCCCTCCCGATGAACACGACGACGCATTCCGTTCCGACCCAGCCGATTGGCTCCCCATGAACACGACGACGACGCAGTTTCTCCGTTTCGACCCAGCCATGTACATGAGCCCTGGTCGTATGTATGCACGAGTAGGTGTTCGAGACCCCGCCCGTATGTACGTACGTGGCCGTATTTTCTTTCTTGCACACTGGCCGTTGTACGCACGTGTACATGCTACATGTGCGCCTCTACTACGACACGTGCGCGCTCTACATCGACCAGTATGTACGTACATGTTCGCGACCAGAATGACAACGCTACGTACGCTTCGACTAGGTGGGTCCCGACTGTCAGGCACTTCCTTGCGTGCGAAGATATAGCTGGTGGGTCCGAGCAGTCAGGGGGCGAATCATTTTCTTTTGCCCGGACGCACTTCCTTGCATGCGAAGATGTAGCTGGTGGGTCCCAACAGTCAGGGGGGAAACATTTTTTTGCAAAATACGGTGGCCCCTCCGGTGGGTCCCCGCTGTCAGGTGCATGAATAATTATTTTGCGCGTAATAAGGAGGCACTTCCTTGCGGCTGCCGTGGACCCAACTGTCAGCCTCTCCACGTATAGTACTCTTCCGATGGAAGTCGGTCGTTGACCACATTGACCACGCCGCGCCGAGAGCACCAAGGCGATGGACGACGGCGAGGCCTAGGAAGGGGACGACGCGGAGCCGGGGAAGACGCGGCAGTGGATGCCCATGCGGAGAGGAGTACGAGGGTTCACTGGTTTGGCTGCGATGTGAGGCTGCCGTCGCCGTAGAATAACAGGGGGTGTGGGTGAGTAGAGGGATGACCTGGCCAGCGGTGGGAGTAGTAGGGGGCAGTGAGGCCTCCGCGGCATCGCAGCCGGCCACAGGAGGCAGGAGCACGAGGCACGACCGGCGCTGGTTTGGGCGGCTGGAGCAAGAAGACCAGAGGTTGAAGAAGCACTATGGCCGTTGGATGGACATCGTACGGTCACTGGAGCTAGAATCTTTCTTATTGACTAAGTTGATAAAGCCCTCCGTCCCCGTCAACTTAGTTGGCCCACAAGTCAGCCTCCCACTATTGTGGGTCCGAGCTAGCAGGGGGTATTCATTTTTTTGTGTGTAATAAGGAGGCACTTCCTTGCGTGCGAAGATATAGCTGGTGGGTCCGACCTGTCAGCATTGGGAACATTTTTTTCGTGAAATACAGAGGCCCTTCCGGTGGGTCCCAGCTGTCAGGTGGAGGAATCATTATTTTGCGTGTAATAAGGAGGCATTTCCTTGCATGCGGCCATGGACCCAGCTGTCAGCCTCTCCACGCACAGTCTACTTCCGATGGTGTCGTTCGTTGACCATGTTGACCACTCCACGCCGAGCGCATCCAAGGTGGTGGACGACGGTGAGGCCTAGGAAGGGGACGACGCGGAGCCGGGGAAGACGCGACAATGGATGCCCACGCGGAGAGGAGTACGCGGGTTCACTGGTCCGGCCGCGGTGTGAGGCTGCCGTCGCCGCAGGGCCTGGCTAGCGGTGGGAGTAGTAGGGGGCGGTGAGGCCTCAACGGCAGCACAGCCGGCCACTGGAGGCAGGAGCAGGCGGTCTCGCCGGCGATGGTTTGGGCGGCTGGTGCAAGAAGAGCAGCGATTGAAGAAGCAGCAGGACCGTTCGATTCAAATCCAACGGTTACTGCTGCTAGAATCATTTGTTGACTAAGTTGAAAAGCCCTGCGTACGTGTCAACTTAGTAGGCCCACAGGTCAGCCTCCCAACCGGTGCGCCCCAGATGTCAGTGGGAGGAATAATTTTTTTGCGTAATAAGGAGGCAGTTGATTGCGTGTGGCCATGCCAGCGGAGGGAGTAGGGTGGGCCGGGGAAGCCTGCGCGGCATCACAGCGGGCCACAAGAGGAGGGAGCAGGCAGTCCCGCCAGCGCTAGTTTAGGCGGCTGGAGCAGGAAGATCAGAGATTGAAGAAGCACGTTGGCCGTTGGATGGACATCCAACAGTCACTGCTGCTAGAATCGTGTGTTGACTGAAAAAGCCTTGCGTAAACAACTCAACCTCGAAATCTGTGGTGTGTACAGCCCATTTGCTATTATTTTTATAATTTTTACTCATTTTCTAATTCATATGGAATTTATTGCTGCCCGTTTTCCATTTTTAGAATTGCTGCCCATTTTCTGGTCAGTACTAGGGTTAAAACAATTAACTAAATATGTGCGAAATTTTGAAAATTCCCAAATTTTTGCTGGGGAACAAAATATTCTTAATCCAAAAATTAGTAGCCATACTAAAACAAATTTAAAAATAAATTAGTACTATGTCATGTTAAATCCAATGAAATACTCCCTCCGTCCCAAAATTCTTGTCTTAGATTTGTCTAAATACGGATGTATCAAGTCACATTTTGGTATTAGATACATCCGTATCTAGACTAATCTAAGACAAGAATTTTGGGACGGAGGGAGTATAAGATATCAGTGAAGAACAAAAACAAAAAAAGAAACTAATATCCCATTTGCTATATTTTTTTGGAATTTTCAACCCCTTCTGATATTACTTTTAACAGACACTGACCATACTCTTTGGCCAGGCCGGAATGCATCCCTCCTCGTCTTGAAAGATTTGCAGCCCAGTAAGTCGGAGAAAACAAACAGGCCTAGCTTGGGTATTCTTCAAAAAGAAATATTGGGCTACCTATTTTCCCAAAGAAAAAACTGTTGGGCTGGTCATGTTGTTAGACGGGCCACAGAGACCGCACAACCCAGTTTATAGCCTGCTCCTCCGAATTACTACTCAAAAAAAAGTTGTGCAATTCTGTCGTTAATTGACTATACATTGAAAATGATGTGGGTCCCAGATATCAGCAGGGTGGATTAGAGTAAAAAAATGAGGGGTTCATCCGAGTAGTAAAAGAGGCGCTTGCTTGTGTTCGGGAGTGGACCTGGTGGGTCCGTACTTTCATACTCACAACTACAGTCCTCTCCCGATTCACTATGTTGACAGGGACCGTTTCGAAAAAAACTATGTTGACAGGGCCGGACGGCGGCGCCGCGGCGAGCGCACCAAGGCGGAGGATAAAGTGTTGTCGCCAATGTGCTGGGCTGGGTTGGACATTCTTATTGAAAATAAAAATGGACCGGAACTGTTTACAACGTTGACTACTATTTGCATGGGTCCGTTGGTTGCATGAAGAAAATGCTGGGAGAAAGAAGATTGGTCGCTATCTTTGCCTAAGAATAATATCGACTGAATGTAACGACACTATCATAGGAAATAATATCCTCCTGTTAAATCGTGAATTTAAAGAACTGGTGCATGAGCATTTAGCTTTATTTATTTATTTACTTATTTATGATTATGGGACCATGAGCATGTACCTGGGCCGGATTCATGTGAGAGCCCCCCTTCCAGTTAATTATGGGCTCCTCTATTGGGCCTTCATCAGTGGGTTGCATGTTATCAACAAGTGGAAAATGTGTTCCATACAAAAAATAGTATGCGCTACGTATGGTACGGGGCACTAAAGGATCGAACCGTGCAACAACTTCCAAAACATTGTGTTGTCGTTCTAACAACACATTTATTCAACCAACGGATGAAATATACTACTGATTGTACATTGAAAACAGCAGCAGCAGCAACCAGGGCTGGGGGTGCAACAGAAGCAGTAAGTAGGCCAGAAGAGTGAAGATGCAGCTCTCTCTTCCAAACCAAACATCAGCCATCATTACAAAAGGACTACCAAAAAAGAACAAGTGTATGCATCAAACCGAATAAAGATCCTACTACACCAAGTGTATGCATCTAACTAACTAGCTCAGTTAGACGTTACTATTTATTAAGCTGTGGAGATTGGCTGACGGCTTGAATCAGATGGGTGCCTGACGGGGGAAACTCCAGCCAGCAGGTCGAAGTCTGACACTTGCGACCCTCTCTCCTACTTTGGGCTGCAGAGCGTGGCGGCACATATCAGGGTATGGTGCATGCAGAGACGCATGGTACGCTGTGTACACCCAGTTTTGCCTGAAAAACGAAACCGCGCTGCCATCATGATCCTTGTCGTTGGTTATCTCCTGGTTAATCAGATAATTCAGTCTGACAAACTGAGAGCGTGTACCAAGGCTACTTACCAACCTCCAGTCAAATATTCCTGAAGGCCCAGAGAAGCTGGGATCCTGCTCAAAAACCTTGCAGTGACTGTGATTGTATTCCGCGAAACAACACGTCCGGTACGTGTGAACGATCATCAATCATTCACCGTCGTCTGATCGAGCCAGGAACCACCTGCAACTGCCATGCCACTTTTCTTTGAAAGGTTCTGGGATTAGGAAGGGTAGGGACACCAGGCGGCCTGCGACATCATATCAAGTTGGAGTCAAATAACCCTCAAAAAAAGTTGGAGTCAAATAAAAAAGGGCTCTTGATGCAGTCAATCTTAAGAACAGCATGTTATGAGCATGCATATTTTTCGGTAAATGTTGATAGTAATATAAGCAAGCCATCATGATATCATAGGAAAGTAACATACTGCTGTAACAGCCATTTGTAGCGATGACTAGAGTAGGCCAGCAATACGTCCAGCCATAGAAGGAGTCGACAGCGTAAATGAAGCCCTTGTGTTCAATGGCATCAGAGAACCATGGAGGATGTATGATCCTGCGATGGACGTGCAGATTTATCCACTTACCGCAGTGACCTGTCACATAGGCGAGACCGCGGTTGAAGAACGCAATTAGCCTGAAGTCTTTATAATTCACAGATCATGTGGGCACTTGGGAGATTACAACCTTGAGCAAATCAAACTTGGTATCATATTGGCTACTGTAAGATTCCGAGTATTCTGGGCCGCGGTGCCAAAGCAGTGCAGTGTTAATCGAAGGAAGGGGGATCAACCGCCGGGTGTAGACCTCCACGAGCATCCAACTGTCGCGACCATCGACGAGCACCATCCAAGACGTGTTCATGTCGACCCAGTACATACCGTTAATGTAGTTGAGGGTGAAGGGGATCGGATCGCAGTCAAGGGGGTAGATGTTCGCCACCCTACGATCGTTATGCTACGTGACACGCCGTTTCTGAAGATCAGGCGGCATCAGGAAGCAAGGAGCTGGCTTAAAAAGCTCTGGCCCGAGGGCTTTGAGTAAACGGTACAGCCCCGACGAGCATGCGGCGAGCAGCATGGTACTGAGATTATCCACACGTGAAACAATGAGCTTGATTACCTCTGTGGGGAGCGAATTCCAGCCACTCTTTCAGCGGACGCTGCTCGGTTCTGCCATTGTTAGCGCTTGGGGTTCGGACGAGGGGGGAGGCGCCTTAGCGGGGATGGAAGATTGGACGAGGGGGGAGGCGCCTTAGCGGGGATGGAAGAGCGGAAAAAGATGGAGAAGCGAATATGTGCTGTGGGAAGTGGACATGTGATGATGACTACCGCACGCCGCTTGACTTACGAGACACATACTAGCAGCGTAGGGTCATATCGAAGTCAGACAACTTGCTTGATTGATCACAGTACTGGTACTCCCTACAATACCTACTACTATGCCCTAACTTGCTTGAGTAGAGTAGTAGTGGAGTATGACTATGCTCTACTACTAGCACCGAAGGAGTAGTATATTCTAATCTGAAATAGTTACAAACTTCAATGCCCGAGCGTGGAACGACTACAAACCGCCATCGGTGCTAACTCCAATCCCTAGCAAACGTTTGCTGGGAGACATGGCAGTTGCAAATGCCCGCGCCGCAGTTACAGTACGTGTGTAAGGGTGGCGGTTTTGTCAAATACTATGGCTTAAAAACAGGCCACCGTCGGATGGAAATCTGACGGTTACATGGAATTCGCCAGGATTGAGCTCGTGCCGAACAATCGCCAGATATCATTACTAAAAAAAGGTTAAAACACCCGGGGCTATAACTTGCACCGGCTGACCACTAACAATGATACTAACATAGTTTTAAAATGGTCAAATACCGTGTCTACGTGGTGTTTGGAATTATATGCGAAAAAATTAGCAAGATGCCCGTGCATTGCACGGCACACCAGCATCACCAACTCGGTTTTTTCTCTACTCCTACTCCTATAAAAGACTCAGTTGGTGATGATGGAGGCGAGGAGGCGTGTTCAGCCGGGCGTGCAGTGGACGGTGCAGTACTATTCAATTTGTTATAAAAAACAAAGAAGAGTAGTAGAGATAGAGATAAGAGTAGAGATAGACACTTAGGCCTTCCACTATGTAGGCCAAAAGCGGTGCTAAATTTGCTTTTTGGGTATTTGGCACTGATGCCCTACATTGCCCAAGCGATGCCAAACAAAAATTTCTGGGCACCGGAGCACCATCTACTGCTTCGTGTGCTACTCCTGCACTCCATTCGGCGGCCGCAACGTCCCCTGCAGCCACTCCCTCCCGCGCTCCATTCGGCGGGCGTTGTTGAAATTTGGGGAGCGCACTCTCACGACTGCTGGCATCCACGACTTCACCGACGACGACTTCTTCCCCAACCTCGGCAACCTCTTCCTCTAGGACATGGGCGACAACCTCAGCGCCAACGGTGCCGCTCCCGTTGCACCATATGTGTTTCTGTCCTTCCTATTCGAAATCGTGGTAGAATTCATGTTTCTTCTCTGTACGACCAAAAATTGAACTAACATTATATATAGTACGATAAATGCTGATGCATGTCACCTAAAATTATATCATTGAAAACTATGTTCAAATACGAATCCAACGATATAGTTTTTGTTGACATGCACTAACATTTTGTCAGTTAAATCTTTAGTCAAATTCAATGGGGGACTAATAAACCACGACCGATCTAGTACAAGTGTAGAGGGCGGCGCTGCACGGGAGTCTCACTCTCACCCCGCTCGTGGCGCGACAGTAAAGCCGTCATATCACAAAACCCAACCACTGCCAGTAATAAGTGGCCTGGTAAAATAAACGAACAAGCAACCATCACATCCCTCCGTCTTTTTTGCATTTCATCTCTCTGCATTTACTTTCTCTGGTTCATCTCGCACACTCGATCCCTAGCTACTACTCCTAGTATCCCTAGCTACTACTCCTAGGGCCAGTTCTTTTGGCGGCTTAAAAATAAGCCGTCTCTTCCCCAGCTTTTCCCATAAGACTAGTCACAGTGGAGAGTAACATTAAGGTGCCTCACTCATTTATTTGGGCTTCTAAACTACTACTAGTACCTCCGTCCTGGTTTATTCGTCACCATTGTGATTTGTCATAAATTTTGACCAAACATTTAACTGATAAAATGTTAGTGCATGTGACATGCACAAAAATTTCATTAGTTAAATTTATGATCAAAATTTGACACAGATTACAATGGGGACCAATAAACCAGGACGGAGCTAGTAGTAATGGCATTACTACTAATCTAGAAGCCTAAACAAACTGGCCCCTGGTACTCCTACTAGTAGCACTAGTACTCAAGTTGGAATTCCAATTGCGCGGCACAACTTGTTAGGCAAAAAATTCGATACAGGGTGTAGGAAGCGGTTTGGGAATTTGCATGCCTTTCCGACCAGTGAGATACTCCGTACAAAGTACGACAGAGAATAACCACAGAGAAGGGAGCTAAAATTAAACAATCAAACGAGCATTTTTGCATTGAATCGTTCCACAAGCTTGACTAGTGCTGTTTTTTTACTTTTACAAAAACCTCATCGTAATGTTAGAACGTGCATTTGCACATACATAAGTAATAGTAGTACTCCCTCCGTCTAGGTGTATAAAGTCTTCCCTCCTTCTTGGTCACGCTGCACAACCAAAGATGACTTATTCACCCGGACGGAGGGAGTAGCATAGTCTGCAAGCATATATAGAGAGAGACGTGTAGTGCGATAGTATATAGTAAAGTTTGTGCTATATGCACCTACTTACAAAATGCATATGGATACACAAGGTTTCCAAACTTTCCCTCTTACATACTTAATTAAGGACGTTAATAATTCCCGAACGTTCGGCA
The DNA here is from genome assembly GCF_002575655.3 of Aegilops tauschii subsp. strangulata. NCBI lineage: Eukaryota > Viridiplantae > Streptophyta > Magnoliopsida > Poales > Poaceae > Aegilops > Aegilops tauschii. The sequence goes on along the minus strand of NC_053036.3, from coordinate 423,964,777 downwards.
TTTATCATTTGCGTCCTAAAACTAATGAGATCACCTTACGAAACTAAATTATACTCCTACTAAAAGCCACGACGCTCGCAGGAGTGCTTGCGGCGCGCCACGAGTGCCCTGGTGCGCGGCCGTTTCCCAGTGCGCCGACACAACGCCTCTTCCTCAGCCTCGCAACTCGCGAGGGTGTTGATTGGCGGCTTGCCGGCGGGTGAGCGCGATCTCACCGGTGTGGTGATCCGGTGCCAACAGGTACTCCTCCTCGTTGGAAGCGTGCAACCGGTCCACGTACCGCCAAGTGTAGATGAGGCGCTTGGGCCCGACTGCACTCAGGGCTTTGGCATGGGCATCCTCCGCCACCCTCACGGCCCTTGCACGAGACTTCTTCCAAAAAGCCAATTGCCTGACTCTCTCGGACGTGATATAGACCTGCCAGGCAGCTTGCCCCGCGGCGCGCTTCTCTTCCTCAGCCTTCTTCTCCGCCTCTATTTTGGCGTGCTCTGCCGGCGGCAAAGCCTCCCACATGGCGACATCCATTTCTTTCCAAAGCTCCTCAAGGCTAGGGGGCTCGGCGGGCGGCGCGGCGTTCTCCTCGTAGCGGGGAGCCGACGCGTCCTCCGACGCGCGTGCTGGCGAGATTGGGAACGCCGACGCGTCCACCTCGACGCATCGCGGCGAGGAGTGGAACGCCGACGCGTCTTCCTCGACTAGTGGCGGCGAGGAACGGAACGGCGACGCGTGACCGTCCAGGCGGTGCAGCGAGGGGCGCCTAGGGCTTGGGAGGGGCGATGCCATGGTGGTCGACGTGAGAGGGAGGGGGAGGAGATAGCGATGAACGTGAGTGTTCTTCTGAATGCCGTGGGAGGCGCAGTATTTATAGCGAGCAATGGCACAGCTACGTAAGATATGGACTGAGCTGCACTGACTTAACTACAAGTCCAGTTGCGTCACTGACATGTGGGCCAGACCCCTGTTGGGTCCATATGTCAGTGACCCAATGCACCTGCAGTTAAGTAACTGAACCAGCGTCCCGGAAGATATGTTGCGTGATTAACGTAACAGCTACGTGGGCATATTTGTTGGAGTAAATTACGGGGGAGGGAAGGGGTGGAAATATTGCTGGTCACAATGGATTGGACGAGCGCGGGGGGAGGAGAGTCATGCATGCGGATTTTTCCACACGGGGTGGAGTGGTGGGACCGCCGGAGGGAGAAGGAGAGTCTGGCAGGTATATTGTTTCCACACATGGAGAGGAAAAGATTTGGAGACGAACGGGCTTCCTGCAGGTATGGGGAATGGTGCATAATAAGTCTCATCTTGCATGCCGGGCTAGGTATAGTCTCAAGTCATTAAAAACATACACGCCCCACACATGTTCATATTTCAAGGTGCACTAAATTATTGCATGCGATGATTAAGGCTGGCCATTATGGTGGTATCTTAGCTGGTATCATGCACACGGGAATAGCAAACATGCTGATGTGGCAAAGAATTAAAGAAGAGAGGGGGGTTAGAGTAAGTAGTGTTCATGCATGCATTGGTAAACACATTTTTTTGTGAAGAACGACAGCATTAGTAGAGTACTTTTGCAGACTACAAAAACTATTCCACCGCCTCTATCTTGCTAAGAGTAGGTGAAAATTTTGAATCGAGCCCTTTAAACTAGAAGGGAGGTAGTAGTACTCTAATAGCTAACCTTGTTGTGATGACAAGATAGGACATGGCACGCACCTGGACGGAGGAACTAGTCTGCATTGTGCATTCAAGTTTTGTCTGAAGTCAATGTACCTCTACTTTGACCAAACTTATAGAAAAATGTATCAACATTCACAATGTCAAATCAATATTTTTATACTCATTATAAAACGTAGTTCTTATACTCATTATAATCAGTATTGTAGATATTGATATTTTTAGTATAAATTTGGTCAAACACTTTGCAAACAGTTGACAGAAGTCAAAAGGACCAGAGGGAGTATCATGCATGCGGAGTAGGCAAAAAAATTGCTCATTTATAGCCGGTCGAAGTCTCAAAGGGCGCGACCGCGCGAGGGAGGCGAAGGTCGTGGGAGGTGCGACGGTTGACGGAATTAAGTGAAGTTACCCACGCGCCGGCATGGCGTGAGAACAGGCAAAAGCTATACCCGCAGGCCTACGATATGGGTCTAGTAGACATGACATCTAGTGGGTCCAGCATAGTTCTCGAGAACTCTTTGGGGGCTTGCAACCGTTTATCCATCGGCAAGCCAGCAACCCCACGCCGTTCGCACGCCCTACTCGTCCCCGTCTTCTACTAGTACAGTACCTTACAACAGTTCGCTCCCAGTCGTCCCGTCCTTTCACATTACACCAGTTCAACTTCTCCTAACCCTCCTCCATAATCCATGGCCTCCCAAATCTCCATGGTCGCCGTTGAGTACCAGGTTAGAGCCATCATCGCCGATGAGTTCATCGTCATCTACACACGTGGATCCGCAACGGTGAAAGCATGCCTTGCTCGCTTCCTAAGCATGTTCAACAGTTTAATGGATGAGTGGGTCGTCGGGCTAGATGTTGAGTACACCATAGTCCTGCAAAGAGAGAAGAATCTAAAGGAGGCAGAGAAGAAGAAGCCCGCTGTGATCCAGGTTTGCGTACATAACGTGTGCTTGGTCTACCACATATGCCATGCTGACGTTGAGTGCCAGGATTCTAAGAACTTCCTCAAGGACGAAAGAGTGAAATTTGTTACTTTAGACTTTAGGAACGACAGGGATGTCCTGGGTCGGGTAGGCCTCGTTGTAGGCCAGCCCTTCGATCTCCAGAAGGCAAGCCTGGTGTCCTCATCTCAGCCTTCAATGCTGACCCTGGCAGCAGCCATGATTGATCCTTCGTACGCTAAACTAAAGAAACCTCACCACAAGTTTCATCATGCATGGGAGTCGAAGACATTAGATGAAGATCACATCATGTACGCAGCAATGGATGCCTACCTTTGTTTAAATATCTACAAGGGTTAGATGAAGAAGCAGAGCCCAGTGTACGATTCAAGCAAAGAAGTGTCGGCGAAGAGGAAGAGGAAGAGGGACGAGGACGAAGTCGAGGACGTGGACTCGGACTCCGAGTAGGTGGCAGTGCCATCGCTCATGCTGGTTCTACTGCAGTGTCAAGCGGACTAGTTGCTTAGTTTATTTTCAAGGGTGTGTTGTGCTGAGGCCCCAGCAGAACTACGTTTATGCTTAGTTTATTCTCGTTATTTGAACTTTTTAGTATGTACAGTAGTACTAGTACAATGCCTTACTACTGTTCTTCTTGCAGTTGGTACTACTGCTCGTATCTTCGTGTTCCTACTGTACTTAATACATTCGTACTAGTAGTATAATTTGGGCCAGTCGATTTGTGAAAGAAGTTCGACAGAGCGAAGGAAGAAGACGGCAGAGAAGCTACCCGAGTATCTATATTAGGGTGGCAGGGTGCCCATGATCTATCTTATGAGTGTTGGGTGTGGAATGCAGTTTGCCGGAAAAAAAATGGATCGTGCCCGGGGTTAAATGGATGGCGGGGTGGGGGGAGCATGGCGGTGGCAGGCGGTTCAGGGGAGGGCGCGGCGACGGCGGCAGGCGGTTAGGCGTGTGGCGGGCTGAGAAGATGAACCATGCATCAATTCCGGAGGTTGAAGAAGCCCTTCTAGCCATCCATGTTGCATCAAACGGCTCACAAGAGTCGACTGACCCAAATTGCTCCTTCAAATTGCGGGATCCATGTGGCATTCAAGGTCTCGAAGGTAGATTCCGCGTCCGCACCCGGTTTGCGGGCTCGACGCGCGCGCGACCGGCTTCCGCCGCGACAGCCACCATGCGCGCCTCCTCCGCGCGGGCGGAGACGACAATGACACGCTAGTTCCTCCTCGCCGACGTGCTGGAGCACACGCTCGTCCTCCTCTTCATATGCTGCGTGCATAGACGTGGCTCCACTAGCTGCTCGCGTGCTTGGCAGCGCGGCGGCATCGCGAGGAGGGACTGCAGACGACATGAGCGGGCGAGCCTTCGGCTTCATGGCACAGGGATGGCGGCGACACGGCGGTGATGGGCGAGAAATTGTTGGCCGGAGCAGGCGGGCGCCGGCATGCGCAACGGCGGCGGCGACATATTGATGAGTGCGCGTATGGGAGCTTAGTTTAGTTTTATATAGGGTTGGTCAAACTTAAAAGAAAACCGTACTAGTACACGTAAACATTAGACTTAGGCAGCGCTTTTATTAGTTACCACAGCCACGATACGGAATCCTGTGCAAGCGCGTGAACCGCGGCCGCGCGGTCGGTCGAACGGTACGTCACCGTGTCACGCTCGAAGGACATCCACCGAACCTTTTTGTGTGTGTGAAAACAATCCCCGAATATTACTCAACTTTTTTTCCTGGGAAAGTTCTTGACGCTACAATATTTCCATATATTTGAATTTAGCTCCAGTTCGTGTTTATTTGGATTTGGATGTTTTAGGTGCACCCTATTTTTTTAATACTGATTTTGTGTGTGTGACTGAGAGAAAACGTGTGTATGTGTCCATATGTGTGTTGTGGCGGAAGGGCAATGTGGAGACGGTGTGCGTGTGATAGAGACATAGAGAGGTGTGAATGTGCAAATGATCATGCATGAGTGAGACATAGACAGATGCCAATACGTTGTGTATACATGAGAGAACGGTCTTCTATTTTACTTGTGTGTGTATGTGTGTGTGTGTGAGAGAGAGAGGAGCATACGTAACACAACAACCATCTCTCTCGATTCGTCCGTCCCTCGCACGATCGCATGTAACACATGCATCAACGCGCACATTTTGACACCCTCACCCGGCCCCTGCCCACCTCAAGGCCCGCACATCGCTCTCTATCTCGCACGCACAATCTCTTCGTGAATACCCTGTTTAGCATGTAGCTTTCCGTCACATACACACACATTTCTCTCCTTAGGTTTGTTTTCTCTCAAAATCTGACACACACACACACACACAGCACACACACACCCCCTCCCCCGAGCACACAATTCATCCCCATCCAAGGTTATATGGCGACCACTCTCTCTTGTGCTTCTCTGCACCCCAGCATGCACAACACCTCAATCTTCAAACAGGGCATCGAGGAGATCGAAGACGACGACCACACTACCCTAGAGAATGCGGGGCCATTTGGAAGCAAGATGATGTGACGACGGCTGACTGACTCCTCCCCCCATCCTCTCTCTCTCGCACAAAATTACCAATCCATCTCTCCCCCGCACAAAATTATCAATCCCTCAACCCACGAGATCCTTCCCCTCTTGTCCATGTTTTTCCAGCTCTCTCATCAAACCTGTTGTCTCTTCTCCATCCACGTGCACAGAATCCCGATGCACACGCATCTCACGTATATTACATGTCTCCATCTTTCTCGCAGACCTAACTTGTTCCTCTCTCACTCTCTCTCTCTCTCTATGTGTGTGTGTGTGTTTCGTTAGGTTTGTCTCCTACTCTCTCGTCCACATACATACAATCTTTCCCGCCCTATCTGCTCCATCTTCGCAAGCTCTCTCAGCACGTTTCATTCACACATTGGGATATGTTCAAAATGTTGCTTTTATAATGGCTGATGTAGAGTTATTGTTGGTTTTGTTGCATTCTACAAAGTAATAACTATGAAATGCATTTTGATTGTCATTTGACTGGCTTGTGTGAGTTTCAGCATGTTGTGAAGTACTATAGACCTCGTATACACCTTGGAATTCGACAATGATTGTAACTATTGAATTGTATAGACCATTACATTCGAAGTCAATAACCTAATATATTTATTTCACAATTTCAACAAATGATTAATTCACTACATACTAAGAAAACAAATGTGTACTCCCTCTGTTTTTATTTAAGTCCGCGTATTAGCATTGGTCAAAGTCAAGTTTTGTAAACTCTCAGAAAGTTTATAACAAAAAATATTAACATATACAATAACAAATAAATACCATTAGATTCATTGTTGAATATACTTTCACATCATACATATTCGTTATGGTAAATGTATATTTTTTTCTATAAACTTGGTCAAACTTTAGGAAGTTTGACTTTGGTCAAACCTAATATGCAGAGTTTAATAGTACTACTCGCTAGTTGCTTAGCCGAATCACCCAACACGCCACACGGGGAGTTCAGTGTCACAAAATTTTGAGGTCGAAATCTCCCGCGACCCTGATTCGAGCAGTGGGAAGTTACCATCATAGCCTTCGGAACAGGCCTACGGATGATGGTTGGTAGGGGGCTGTTTTCGTAACTTCAGGTTCACCCTACCCAGCCAACCCCACCCCGGCACCCAGAGTAGTACACCTGAATACTCCCCATTTTCTATCCCCACCGCAAAATAGACTTCTCCACGGCACCGCAGCCTTCGTGCTCCTCCCCTTCTACATCGGCACACTCGTCCACCGCAGCGCATCTGCCTCATCGATGACCTCGTATGCCGCACTGGAGCCGGTCCACCGTCGTCGTCGTACACGGAGCCTCTTTCCCGGCACCGTCTTCCACGGTCTCGGATCTGCTTCCCGGAAGCCGACGCCAAGCGCAGAAGCACCACCGTCATGCACAATGAACTGACTCCTGTTGCCGACCATGACTCACAGAGGCCACCGCGACCATCGCTCTCCTCCTCGATTGGTAATGTGTGTATTGAAACACTTAGCAGTACATGTGCAGTTCCAATTTTGTTCATACCTACCCTTCAAATTTCCTGGGTGCTATGGTTCCCGTAAAAGTAATTGGTTATAGCCTCCATTGTCCAACAGAATATCAGCTTGTAATTGTGCGTCGCTCCTGTATCGCGTTGTGCTTGGGTAGGTTTTTCATCTACAACCAGTAGTGTGGCAAATGATGGAAAGTTTTTTAGAACTAGCAACATGCTCATGCGTTGCATGCATCAAGATGCATTTGTATGAGTAGTTTATCTTGTGGGAGAAAAGGATGAACGAGGGAAGGCCTTATTTGCAAATCTGGAGAGGGGTGTGGGTATCTTTTTGCAAAATTGCCATTGTTTCCTTCCTATCTGTCAGATATAAATCGGACGGCCTATATTGCAGGATGGCAGGCACACCATCATCACCAACTCTTTTTTTTATAAGAAAAAAAGTAGAGAAAAAAGTAGGGAGTAGAGAAGTAGAGATAAATATTAAATATAAAATATATATAACAGTATAGAAGAGAGTAGAGATAGCAGAGACGTCGGGAAAGGATTGCGCGCGTGAGAAAAAGCGGCCGGGCGTGCGGTAGTTTTGGCGCGCGGCGTCCGGCGCACTTTATAAAATCCAACACCCTCCCACCGCTCTGTGCCTTGCCACCGCTCTATCCCCTCTCTGTGCCTCGCCATCGCTCTCTCCCTGCTATTTCTCGCCTCGCCGCCGCCGCGCCACCATGCCGCCGCATCGCCGGGAAACTTGGGGATACCGCGGCGTCCGCGCGCGCCCCTCCGGCGGCTTCTCCGCCGAGATCCGGTTCCGCGGGATGCGCCTCAGCCTCGGCAATTTCGACACCGCCAACGAGGCCGCCCGCGCATATGACGTGGCGGCATGGCGCCTCCGGTGGCCTCATAGAACATTGAACTTCCCCAACGTGCCGACGCTGGAGCAGGCACAGGAGCTCGCGCCTCTGCCGCGGCTTATCACCAACGAGGATCGTCGCGACAACCGGAGGCGGGAGCACCGTCTCGGCATCGCCGAGATGGACGAGGAAGCCATCGCACTGTGGCGCCAACGCTTCCTGCAGGACATCATCAACGAGCGCGAGTTCTATGCGCAAAGGAGGGCGGAGAGGGATAAGAGGAGGGCGGAGCGAGCCGCCTATCGCGAGGACAAGCGTAGGCGAAAGCGGACGCTCAATTCAACATGAGGCTAGGAGCAGCGTCGCCCTAGGAATTCGACGAGGATCGGTATCTTCACGCCTACAGTCAGACGCCGGAGGAGGACATCACCGAGGAGGAGTCGGACGACGAGGAGTAGTTGAATAATCTATTTTTTTATCTATCTATGCTGAGTACTATCCTCTACTCTCTATCTCTACTTCTCGATCTCAGCATTGTAAACACCTTTTTAAAGCGCCGCGCGTTGCGATTCTGTTAGAGATGCTCTAACATGGCAGACGAGTGCTTTAATGTTGCCCACAAGATGCGCGAGTATTACTAGTAGTATATTTTTCTTGCCATGTTGAGATTTTAAAACCACGAGTGCGAACATGCAGAGGAGCAATGAAGACGAAACACGGGATATTGGGGACATCTTCAAGGAGCGTGGCAAGTTAAAGAGGAGCTGCACCGAACCTATAAAACGAGCTTTGGTAAGTAACACCCTTTCAATTACTTTCATTTAGCCTCGTGTTCTTCGATGTGTATATGTTGTAGTTTATGCTTCTCTTAAGCCTCGTGTTATTCGATGTGTAATAAGAAGAGTCTTAATCGTCCTAATGCTTTCATTTTTAGCTTGATGTAGGAAGTGGGTGTTCTCACCTTGTAGTCTCTTTTTATATATTTTTTCCTTTTGAATTCACTTCTCCCAGTTCTGTTTATCTGGCTTCTACTAAATGGATCTGGGTTGCTCTGAGTATTGATCTAAAAAATAAGTAACTTCATGTCAGGATGCAGTTCCTGCGAGGAGGGAAGTATGGTCAACCTCAAGATCATGTTTCCAAAATGAGGTTGGATTACACACAAGGTGCCAGTTCCCTAATGATGCTGGATTAGACACAAGGTGCAAATTCCCAGATGATGCTGGATTACACACAAGCCAGGTGGAGTCGTTAGCTGTTCGTGTCCTCGTGGCTCTAGTAAAGGCTAAAAGAAAGCGTGCAGCAGCCCTTGAGAATGTAGATGAGTTCCTGAAGAAGCGAAAAGAGCAATCAGATGCTCTGTTCACCCATGCCAAAGAAGAGATGGAAGAAGCCAGAAATAAGCTAGCAGAGGCAGAGCAGGCTAGGCGTCTCCTGCTATCTAAAACTGTTGTCAATACATAATTTCCTTCATAATAGCTAGGTTCAAATGTTTATCCAGTCAGCATGCCTGTTGTGATGTTTGTGCATCTACTGATGTGGCACAAAATAATTTTTTGGGTCATGTAATAATATCAATTACTTTCCAAACAATAACAGACGAAGCATTGGACATGGTATAGTTCACGTGCAAGCCCGACATTCCAAGTTCAACTTCCACATCAAACTCATGTTCACAGATATCTGCACATTCATACATAATGTCCACAACCATGATTCACTTCAAGGCAAAAAAAATTGAGGAGAGTTATAAATAAAGAAAAACCTCTAGTTCCCGCTAACAGTGCAAGCACAACAAGTCAAGACCATGCGTAATTAATTATATTTTGGTCATTTTTGTGTTCTAAAATGCCGGCCGGCTCGCGGAAGGACGTGTTGCCGGCACACGCGGAGATTCAATGAAGGCAGGCGGGGCAGTCTGAAGCCGGTTGCATGCGGCGAGGAGGCGTGTTCAGCCGGGCCTGCAGCGAGTGGGGCCCTCTTGGCCGGCGCACTGGTTCAATGCCTGCGCTATGAGAGGTCGCGTCCGTGTCAGAACAATCACTCCCTCCAGTCCTTTTTTGTTTGGGTATAACAAAATCTCGTTTTCCATTCACATTTTACAAGTAAAATTCGTGGACAAACTTTGTCCCAAAATACGATGGGGACTAGTAAACCAGAACGGAGGTAGTAGTTTTTTCAATCAAAGAAGGGTTCCCCCTTCCGATTTTCATTACTGAAAACCAACATCTAAATCTAAACCATAGTATTTGCCCTAGAACTACCAGGTTCAACATCTCGCAACATAAACCCATACAACCATACGCCAAGGAGGTACATAGTACTATGAATTCCATTTTCGCTCCATACCAATCGTTCTAAAAACTACTTAGTACTTATTACGCGCCATTGAAAATCGGAACTCTTAACCCCGCTAAAAAATGATATTTAAACGTGGCTACTCGATCTGTGGCAACTGGCGAGCCACCGCCTCCAAGTTGTTCACCTGTGGTCCCGACCATCAACTCCTACGGATCAAATTATCACGCGAGCTGACTATTCCTACAAAGGTGCGCTCCAGCACGTACCCGGTACCCGCGAATGCAGCAATCGTGCACCTAGGGTTTTAGGGTTTATTTGTTAACGTTGCCTTTACGTAACACTCATGTGTGCGAGACAGCGAGAGACCGACTGCGTGCGTGCGCCTCTTCTCTTCGTATATGTACTCCACCGTTTGTCTGGTGTCCAAAAAATTATAATAACTACTAGCAATGTGCCAATGCGTTGCCACATGATCAGAGTAGATTAATACATATTCACCGATTTGATAGAAAAAAAGTCGAGTTTTGAAATACGTATATCACTAAAAATATGTTATGTTTCACTCAAAATATATTCCTTTGGCAGTTTTGATGAGATAAGGGAGGAATGTTGTTGGTTTCAAGATTCGAGAAGTGGTATATGTCTAATTTCTACTCTTACTAGCAAGATGCCCGTGCGTTGCACGGAACATCAAGATCTTGTGGGAGAAAAGGATGAACGAGGGAAGGCCTTATCTGCAAATGTGGAGAGGAGTGCGGGTAAATTGCCATAGCTTCCTTCCTATCCGTCAGATATAAATCGGGCGGCCTATATTGCAGGATGGCAGGCCCACCATCATCACCAACTCTGTTTTTTATCCCTACTCTTATAAAAAGCATAGTCGGTGATGATCGTGTGCCTGCCATCCTGCAATATAGGCCGTCCGATCTATATCTGACGGATAGGAAGAAAACTATGGCAATTTTGCAAAAAGATACCCACACCCCTCTCCACACTTGCAAATAAGGCCTTCCCTCGTTCATCCTTTTCTCCCACAAGATAAACTACTCATACAAATGCATCTTGATGTTCCGTGCAACGCATGGGCATCTTGCTAGTTGTTGCAAAAAGCCCATGTGTGTGTGAGAGAGAGGGAGAGAGGAGGAGGACGGAGTGCATGTGTGACAAAGACACAAAGAGTGTGTGTGCGAGAGGTATCATCTTAAAATGAGGCGATAGTGTGTGTGTGCACGATCGATAGGGTGTGTCTCAAGAAGGGAAGTAAAATCTACATAGATACAAGGAGCGGGAGAGAGACATGTATGCGATAGTGGAAGCACGAGTGTGCGGGTGTATAAACCTATCTAGAGGCTAGTCGATAAATATTTGTGAGAGAAATACGAGTCGAGGGTGCGAAAGCGAGAGTTTTGTTTGTGAGAGAGAGAGACGGTAGTCGGGAAGGGGAGTGAAAGCAGGAGTTGTGTGTGTGTGTGTGTGAGAGAGAGAGGGGGGGAGTTTGTCTGATCGGTAAACAAATGAATAATGTCAGTCTCGGATGGAGACGAAAAGGAGACCGCAACAAATGTTGTGTCTATAGGAGAGAGAGAGTAATTTTAGTGGTATGAGTCATATCTAGAGACATATAGGGTGTGTGAGAGAATCCCATAGAGAGAAAGACAAAGTGAAAGACGAGTGGAGACTGTGTGTGTGGCAGTGAAAAAGAAAGCTTAGGTACCTAGTGATACGAGAGAACGGTAGAGATGTGAGAGATAATGAAAACCGTGTAATGTATAATGATAGGGAGAGTGTGACACTTCTCAAGGGAGACGTCGAGAGACCATGTTTGCGAGGATAGGATAAACATGAAGTGAGCGTGCGGGTGAGCTGGAGAAAAGAGAGTGATAGCTACATGAAGGAGCATGCACGCGAGAGAGAGATGGGCGTGAAAGGAGTGAACATAAAAGGGATTCAAATATTTGAATTCGAGATGATGATACATGTAATCCATACTCGAACCAAAATTGATCTATCAAACATGCATACTCATATGAATTCACGCCCATCTATGTTATTTAATATGTAGATATTACTGATCCATACATTTTAGTAGAACACAATTTGGTTTAATTTTTTGAATTCAACCTTATGATTTTGAGATCATTGTATTTGTAAATCATATTATACATATAAAGGAGCAGAATCCTTTGTTGTGCTTTTGAAAGTATATATAAAAAATGATGTATATAGAATCTTATTCCAATCAAAAATGGATCCCGCCCGAAAAAATAGAATACAAACGGGATTCGGATTGAGTTGACACAGTAAATGTGCACTCTGCAAAATTTGAACGAAGCGGGGAAAGTCGCAGTAACCGCCCGAAACCAAAATCTACGAGATGGAAATTACTACTGCCTATCCCTGCCACGCAAAGCCTATCTGCTCGATTTCTATAGGTTTCGATAGGGGTAGGTTTGTAATTTCACGCAAACATGACATAACCGCCTCTCACCCGGATTCATACACGGTGGGCGCCAAAACACAGTGTGTCCTCGGTCGAAATCGACTCCCTCCCCGATTCATACACGGTGGGCGCCAAAAACAAACTCTCGTCGGCAAATATTCGGTGTATGCGAGATTACCGTCCTATCCCCAATCGACTAATATTGCTGTGATGTAGGAAATTTGAAACAGGGGCTAAGTTTGTAAATTTCCTCGCATTTGAGACAAGCGCGCCCTGAATACATGGTCCCCCCTTCCTCTCTACCTCCATTTCACCATTCGTACTCGATGGGCGCCAAAACACCCTCTCCACCCCAGCCTCCTCCGTCCGCCACCCCATCCACCACCGTCCTCCTCCACCATGCCGGAGTTGATACCCCGACGCCGGCGTCCATTACAAGAGATCGACCTCTCTCATCCACGGCTTCGGACCGGGATCCTTGCATCACGTCCTCTCGCTTCATCCCCACCATCGTCCACCTTGCCGGCGTCGCTCCTACGACTGTCTCGTCCATCGCGCTGATACGTCTCCAATGTATCTATAATTTTTGATTGTTCCATGCTATATTATATTCTGTTTTGGATGTTTAATGGGCTTTACTATACACTTTTATATTATTTTTGGGACTAACCTATTAACCGGAGGCCCAGCCCGAATTGCTGTTTTGTGTGCCTATTTCAGTGTTTCAAAGGAAAAGGATATCAAACGGAGTCCAAACAAAATGAAACCTTCGGGAACGTGATTTTCAGAACAAACGTGATCCAGAGGACTTGGAGTCTATGTAAAGCAATCAACTAGGAGAGCACGAGGCAGGGGCGCGCCTACCCCTCCCAGGCGCGCCCTCCACCCTCGTGGGGCCCACGTTGCTCCACCGATGTACTTCTTCCTCCTATATATACCCATATACCCTGGAAACATCAGATACGGAGCAAAAGCCCTATTTCCACCGCCGCAACCTTCTACCCGTGAGATCCCATCTTGGAGCCTTTTCCGGCGCTCCGCCGGAGGGGGCATTGATCTCGGAGGGCTTCTACATCAACACCATAGCCTCTCCGATGATGTGTGAGTAGTTTACCTCAGACCTTCGGGTCCATAGTTATTAGCTAAATGGCTTCTTCTCTCTCTTTGGATCTCAATACAATGTTCTCCTCGATCTTCTTGGAGTTCTATTCGATGTAATCTTCTTTTGCGGTGTGTTTGTCGAGATCCGATGAATTGTGGGTTTATGATCAAGATTATCTACGAACAATATTTGAATCTCCTCTGAATTCTTTTATGTATGATTGGTTATCTTTGCAAGTATCTTCGAATTATCAGTTTGGTTTGGCCTACTAGATTGATCTTTCTTGCAATGGGAGAAGTGCTTAGCTTTGGGTTCAATCTTGCGGTGTCCTTTCCCAGTGACAACAGGGGCGGCAAGGCACGTATTGTATTGTTTCCATTGAGGATAAAAAGATGGGGTTTATATGATATTGCATGAGTTTATCCCTCTACATCATGTCATCTTACTCAAAGCATTACTCTGTTCTTATGAACTTAATACTCTAGATGCATGCCGGATAGCGGTCGATGTGTGGAGTAATAGTAGTAGATGCAGAATCGTTTCGATCTACTTGTCATGGACGTGATGCCTATATACATGATCATACCTAGATATTCTCAAAACTATGCTCATTTCTATCAATTGCTCGACAGTAATTCGTTTACCCACCGTAATACTTATGCTCTTGAGAGAAGCCGCTAGTGAAACCTATGGCCCCCGGGTCTATTTTCCATCATATTAATCTTCCAACACTTAGTTATTTTTATTGACGATTATTTTACTTTGCATCTTTATCATAAAAATACCAAAAATATTATCTTATCATATCTATCAGATCTCACTCTCGTAAGTGACCGTGAAGGGATTGACAAACCCTTTATCGCGTTGGTTGCGAGGTTCTTATTTGTTTGTGTAGGTCCGTGGGACTTGTGCGTGATCTCCTACTGGATTGATACCTTGGTTCTCAAAAACTGAGGAAATACTTACGCTACTTTACTGCATTACCCTTTCCTCTTCAAGGGAAAACCAACGCAGTGCTCAAGAGGTAGCAAGAAGGATTTCTGGCGCCGTTGCCAGGGAGATTCAAGTCAAGTCAAGACATACCAAGTACCCATCACAAACTCTTATCCCTCGCATTACATTATTTGCCATTTGCCTCTCGTTTTCCTCTCCCCCACTTCACCCTTGCCATTTTATTCGCCCTCTCTTTTCCGTTCACCTCTTTTTTTCGCTTGCTTCTTGTTTGCTCGTGTGTTGGATTGCTTGCTTGTCACAATGGCTCAAGATAATACTAAATTGTGTGACTTTACCAATACCAACAACAATGATTTTCTTAGCACTCCAATTGCTCCTCTTACCGATGCTGAATCTTGTGAAATTAATGATGCTTTGTTGAGTCTTGTCATGAAAGATCATTTCGCCGGCCTTCCTAGTGAAGATGCCGCTACCCATCTGAATAGCTTCGTTGATTTGTGTGATATGCAAAAGAAGAAAGATGTGGACATTGATATTGTTAAGTTGAAGCTATTTCCTTTTTCTCTTAGAGATCGTGCTAAAGTTTGGTTTTCGTCTTTGCCTAAAAATAGTATTGATTCATGGAATAAGTGCAAAGATGCTTTTATCTCTAAGTATTTTCCTCCCGCTAAGATCATCTCTCTTAGAAACGATATCATAAATTTTAAGCAACTTGATCATGAACATGTTGCACAAGCTTGGGAGAGGATGAAATTAATGATACGTAATTGCCCTACACATGGTTTGAATCTTTGGATGACTATACAAAAAATTTATGCCAGATTGAATTTTGCTTCTAGAAATCTTTTAGATTCGGCCGCGGGAGGCACTTTTATGGAAATCACCTTAGGAGAAGCTACTAAACTCCTAGATAATATTATGGTTAATTATTCTCAATGGCACACCGAAAGATCTACTAATAAAAAAGTGCATGCGATAGAAGAAATTAATGTTTTGAGTGGAAAGATGGATGAACTTATGAAATTATTTGCTACTAAAAGTGTTTCTTCTGATCCTAATGATATGCCTTTGTATACTTTGATTGAGAATAATAATGAATCTATGGATGTGAATTTTGTTGGTAGGAATAATTTTGGTAACAACGCGTATAGAGGAAACTTTAATCCTAGACCGTTCCCTAGTAATTCCACTAATAATTATGGCAATTCCTACAACAATTCTTATGGAAATTTTAATAAGTTGCCCTCTGAATTTGAGACTAGTGTTAAGGAGTTTATGAACTCGCAAAAGAATTTCAATGCTTTGCTTGAAGAAAAATTGCTTAAGGTTGATGAATTGGCTAGGAACGT
The DNA here is from genome assembly GCF_002575655.3 of Aegilops tauschii subsp. strangulata. Taxonomy (NCBI): domain Eukaryota; kingdom Viridiplantae; phylum Streptophyta; class Magnoliopsida; order Poales; family Poaceae; genus Aegilops; species Aegilops tauschii. Next base: position 423,949,111 of record NC_053036.3, on the reverse strand, counting down.
TGATAGAATTTCTCTTGATGTTGATTCTTTGAAACTTAGATCTATTCCACCTAAGCATGATATTAGTGAGTCTCTCAAAGCCATGAGAATTTCCATTGATGAGTGCAAAGAAAGAACCGCTAGAATGCGTGCTAAGAAAGATTGCTTTGTGAAAGCGTGTTCTTCTAGTTTCTATGAAAATAAAGATGAAGATCTAAAAGTTATTGATGTGTCTCCTATTAAATCTTTGTTTTGCAATATGAATCTTGATAATGATGGGACTGGAGATGAATCACCTTTACCTAGGAGGCGTCCCAAAAATTCGGAGTTTTTAGATCTTGATGCAAAAATTGGTAAAAGTGGGATTGAAGAGATTAAAACTTTAGATATTAATGAACCCACTATTTTGGATTTCAAGGAATTTAATTATCATAATTGCTCTTTGATAGATTGTATTTCCTTGTTGCAATCCGTGCTAAATTCTCCTCATGCTTATAGCCAAAATAAAGCTTTTACCAAACATATCGTTGATGCTTTAATGCAATCTTATGAAGAAAAACTTGAGTTGGAAGTTTCTATCCCTAGAAAAAACTTTAGATGAGTGGGAACCTACCATTAAAATTAAAATAAAAGATCATGAATACTATGCTTTGTGTGATTTGGGTGCTAGTGTTTCCATGATTCCAAAAATTTGTGTGATTTGTTAGGTTTCCGCGAATTTGATGATTGCTCTTTAAACTTGCACCTTGCAGATTCCACTATTAAGAAACCTATGGGAAGAGTTAATGATGTTCTTATTGTTGCAAATAGGAACTATGTGCCCATATATTTTATTGTTCTTTATATAGATTGCAATCCTTCATGTCCTATTATTCTTAGTAGACCTTTCCTTAGAACGATTGGTGCAATTATTGATATGAAGGAAGGGAATATTAGATTCCAATTTCCATTAAGGAAAGGCATGGAAAACTTTCCTAGAAAGAAAATAAAATTACCTTATGAATCTATTATGAGAGCTACTTATGGATTGCCTACCAAAGATGGCAATACCTAGATCTATCCTTGCTTTTATGCCTAGCTAGGGGCGTTAAACGATAGCGCTTGTTGGGAGGCAACCCAATTTTATTTTAGTTTTTTGATTTTTGCTTCTGTTTAGGAATAAATATTTGATCTAGCCTCTGGTTAGATTTGTTTTTATGTTTTAATTAGTGTTTGTGCCAAGTTAAACCTATAGGATCTTCTTGGATGATAGTTATTTGATCTTGCTGAAAAAATTCCAGAAACTTTCTGTTCACGAAAACAATTGTTTAAAATCATCAGAACGCGATAAAATACTGATTCCAATTGCAGTAGAGCAATAAAAAAATTGTCTAGGTCGTCCTATTTTGGTAGAAGTTTTTGAGTTCCAGAAGTTTGCGTTAGTTACAGATTACTACAGACTGTTCTGTTTTTGACAGATTCTGTTTTTCATGTGTTGTTTGCTTATTTTGATGAATCTATGGCTAGTAAAAGAGTTTCTAAACCATAAAAAAGTTGGAATACAGTAGTTTTAACACCAATATAAATAAATAATGAGTTCAATACAGTACCTTGAAGTGGTGTTTTGTTTTCTTTCGCTAACGGAGCTCACGAGATTTTCTGTTGAGTTTTGTGTTGTGAAGTTTTCAAGTTTTGGGTAAAAGATTTGATGGATTATGGAACAAGGAGTGGCAAGAGCCTAAGCTTTGGGATGCCCATGGCACCCCAAGATAATCTAAGGACACCAAAAAGCCAAAGCTTGGGGATGCCCCGGAAGGCATCCCCTCTTTCGTCTTCGTCCATCGGTAACTTTACTTGGAGCTATATTTTTATTCACCACATGATATGTGTTTTGCTTGGAGCGTCTTGTATGATTTGAGTCTTTTCTTTTTAGTTTACCACAATCATCCTTGCTGTACACACCTTTTGATAGAGACACACATGATTCAAAATTTATTAGAATACTCTATGTGCTTCACTTATATCTTTTGAGCTATATAGTTTTTGCTCTAGTGCTTCACTTATATCTTTTAGAGCACGGTGGTGGATTTGTTTTATAGAAACTATTGTTCTCTCATGCTTCACTTATATTATTTTGAGATTCCTACAAAACAGCATGGTAATTTGCTTTAATTATGATAGGCATCCAAGATTAGTAAAAAAAATTCTTATGAGTGTGTTGAATACTATGAGAAATTTGATGCTTGATAATTGTTTTGAGATATGAAGATGGTGATATTATAGTCATGCTAGTTGAGTGGTTATGAATTTGAGAAATACTTGTGTTGAAGTTTATGATTCCCGTAGCATGCACGTATGGTGAACCGTTATGTGATGAAGTCGGAGCATGATTTATTTATTGATTGTCTTCCTTATGAGTGGCGGCCGGGGACGAGCGATGGTCTTTTCCTACCAATCTATCCCCCTAGGAGCATGCGCGTAATACTTTGCTTTGATAAATTTTAGATTTTTGCAACAAGTATATGAGTTCTTTATGACTAATGTTGAGTCCATGGATTATACACACTTTCTTCCTTCCACTATTGCTAGCCTCTCTAATACCGCACACTTTTCGCCGGTATCATACACCCACCATATACCTTCCTCAAAACAGCCACCATACCTACCTATCGTAGCATTTCCATAGCCATTCCGAGATATATTGCCATGCAACTTACCACCGTTCCGTTTACTATGACATGCTCCATCATTGTCATATTGCTTTGCATGATCATGTAGTTGACATCGTATTTGTGGCAAAGCCACCGTTCATAATTCTTTCATACATGTCACTCTTGATTCATTGCATATCCCGGTACACCGCCGGAGGCATTCACATAGAGTCATATTTTGTTCTAAGTTTTGAGTTGTAATTCTTGAGTTGTAAAGTAAATAAAAGTGTGATGATCATCATTATTAGAGCATTGTCCCAAGTGAGGAAAGGATGATGGAGACTATGGTTCCCCCACAAGTCGGAATGAGACTCCAGACGAAAAAAAGAGAAAACAAAGAGGCCATAAAAAAGATAAAAGGCCCAAAGAAAAAAATGAGAGAAAAGAGAGAAGGGACAATGCTACTATCCTTTTACCACACTTGTGCTTCAAATTAGCACCATGATCTTCATGATAGAGAGTCTCCTATGATATCACTTTCATATACTAGTGGGAATTTTTTATTATAGAACTTGGCTTGTATATTCCAATGATATGCTTCCTCAAAATGCCCTAGGTCTTCGTGAGCAAGCGAGTTGGATGCACACCCACTTAGTTTCTCTTGTTGAGCTTTCATATACTTATAGCTCTAGTGCATCCGTTGCATGGCAATCCCTACTCACTCACATTGATTTTTGCAACAAGTATATGAGTTCTTTATGACTACTGTTGAGTCCATGGATTATACACACTTTCTTCCTTCCACCATTGCTAGCCTCTCTAATACCGCGCACTTTTCGCCGGTATCATACACCCACCATATACCTTCCTCAAAACAGCCACCATACCTACCTATCATGGCATTTCCATAGCCATTCCGAGATATATTGCCATGCAACTTACCACCGTTTCATTTACTATGGCACGCTCCATCATTGTCATATTGCTTCGCATGATCATGTAGTTGACATTGTATTTGTGGCAAAGCCACCGTTCATAATTCTTTCATACATGTCACTCTTGATTCATTGCATATCCTGGTACACCGCCGGAGGCATTCACATAGAGTCATATTTTGTTCTAAGTATTGAGTTGTAATTGTTGAGTTGTAAGTAAATAAAAGTGTGATGATCATCATTTTTAGAGCATTGTCCCAAGTGAGGAAAGGATAATGGAGACTATGATTCCCCCACAAGTCGGGATGAGACTCCGGACGAAAAAAAGAGGCCATAAAAAAAGAAGGAAAGGCCCAAATAAAAAAATGAGAGAATAAGAGAGAAGGGACAATGTTACTATCCTTTTACCACACTTGCGCTTCAAAGTAGCACCATTATCTTCATGATAGAGAGTCTCCTATGATATCACTTTCATATACTAGTGGGAATTTTTCATTATAGAACTTGGCTTGTATATTCCAATGATGGGCTTCCTCAAAATGCCCTAGGTCTTCATGAGCAAGCGAGTTGGATGCACACCCACTTAGTTTCTTTTGTTGAGCTTTCATATACTTATAGCTCTAGTGCATCCGTTGCATGGCAATCCCTACTCACTCACATTGATATCTATTAATGGGCATCTCCATAGCCCGTTGATACGCCTAGTTGATGTGAGACTATCTTCGACTTTTTTGTCTTCTCCACAACCACCATTCTATTCCACATATAGTGCTATGTCCATGGCTCACGCTCATGTATTGCGTGAAGATTGAAAAAGTTTGAGAACATCAAAAGTATGAAACAATTGCTTGGCTTGTCATCGGGGTTGTGCATGATTAAATACTTTGTGTGATGAAGATAGAGCATAGCCAGACTATATGATTATGTAGGGATAACTTTCTTTGGCCATGTTATTTTGAGAAGATATAATTGCTTAGTTAGTATGCTTGAAGTATTATTTTTATGTCAATATTAAACTTTTGTCTTGAATCTTTCGGATCTGAATATTCATACCACAAATAAGAGAATTACATTGAAAATTATGCTAAGTAGCATTCCACATCAAAAATTCTGTTTTTATCATTTACCTACTCGAGGACGAGCAGGAATTAAGCTTGGGGATGCTTGATACGTCTCCAACGTATCTATAATTTTTGATTGTTCCATGCTATATTATATTCTATTTTGGATGTTTAATGGGCTTTACTATACACTTTTATATTATTTTTGGGACTAACCTATTAACCGGAGGCCCAGCTTGAATTGCTGTTTTTTTGCCTATCTCAGTGTTTCGAAGGAAAAGGATATCAAACGGAGTCCAAACGGAATGAAACCTTCGGGAACGTGATTTTCAGAACAAACATGATCCAGAGGACTTGGAGTCTACGTAAAGCGATCAACGAGGAGAGCACGAGGCAGGGGGCGCGCCTACCCCCCAGGCGCGCCCTCCACCCTCGTGGGGCCCACGTTGCTCCACCGACGTACTTCTTCCTCCTATATGTACCCATATACCATGGAAACATCAGATACGGAGCAAAAACCCTATTTCCACCGCCGCAACCTTCTGTACCCGTGAGATCCCATCTTGGGGCCTTTTCCGGCGCTCCGCCGGAAGGGGCATTGATCACGGAGGGCTTCTACATCAACACCATAGCCTCTCCGATGATGTGTGAGTAGTTTACCTCAGACCTTCGTGTGACGCCCCCGATTTGACCGTACACTAATCATGCACGCAAATGTGTACGATCAAGATCAGGGACTCACGGGAAGATATCACAACACAACTCTACAACATAAATAAGTCATACAAGCATCATAATACAAGCCAGGGGCCTCGAGGGCTCGAATACAAGTGCTCGATCATAGACGAGTCAGCGGAAGCAACAATATTTGAGTACAGACATAAGTTAAACAAGTTTGCCTTAAGAAGGCTAGCACAAAAGTAGCAACGATCGAAAAGGCAAGGCCTCCTGCCTGGGACCTCCTAACTACTCCTCGAAGCCGAACTCCATGTAGAATCATCCTCGGGATCTCTAGCTCCTGGACTCCAGCATCTGGTTGCGACAACTAGGTATAGAAAGGGGAAAAGAGGGAGAAAAGCAACCGTGAGTACTCATCCAAAGTACTCGCAAGCAAGGAGCTACACTACATATGCATGGGTATATGTGTAAAGGACCATATCGGTGGACTGAACTGCAGAATGCCAGAATAAGGGGGGATAGCTAGTCCTGTCGAAGACTACGCTTCTGGCCACCTCCATCTTGCAGCATGTAGAAGAGAGTAGATGGTAAGTTCACCAAGTAGCATCGCATAGCATAATCCTACCCGGCGATCCCCTCCTCGTCGCCCTGTTAGAGAGCGATCACCGGGTTGTATCTGGCACTTGGAAGGGTGTGTTTTATTAAGTATCCAGTTCTAGTTGTCATAAGGTCAAGGTACAACTCCGGGTCATCCTTTTACCGAGGGACACGGCTATTCGAATAGATAAACTTCCCTGCAGGGGTGCACCACATAACCCAACACACTCGATCCCATTTGGCCGGACACACTTTCCTGGGTCATGCCCGGCCTCGGAAGATCAACACGTCGCAGCCCCACCTAGGCTCAACAGAGAGGTCAACACGCCGGTCTAAATCCTATGCGCGCAGGGGTCTGGGCCCATCGCCCATTGCACACCTGCACGTTGCGTACGCGGCCGGAAGCAGACCTAGCCTAGCAGGCGTTCCAGTCCAATCCGGCGCGCGCCGCTCCGTCGCTAACGTCAAGAAGAGCTTCGGCTGATACCAGGACGTCGAGTGCCCATAACTGTTCCCGCGTAGTTGGTTAGTGCGTATAGACCAAATGGCCAGACTCAGATCAAATACCAAGATCTCGTTAAGCATGTTAAGTATCCGCGAACGCCGACCAGGGCCAGACCCACCTCTCTCCTAGGTGGTCTCAACCTGCCCTGTCGCTCCGCCATAAAGTAACAGTCGGGGGCCGTCAGGAACCCAGGCCCACCTCTACCGGGATGGAGCCACCTGTCCTTTCAGCCCCCTCATCAGAATCACTTGCGGGTACTCAACGAGCCGACCTGACTTTAGTCCCCACATGTGTCATGTATATAAAGTATATAGCATATACTCGTGATCACCTCCCGAAGTGATCACGACCCAGTAGTATAGCATGGCAGACGGACAAGAGTGTAGGGCCACTGATGGAACACTAGCATCCTATACTAAGCAGTAGAATAGCAGGTAAGGGTAACAACTGTAGCAACAATGACAGGCTATGCATCAGTATAGGATTAACCTAAAGCAGTAACATGCTACACTACTCTAATGCAAGCAGTATAGAGAAGAATAGGCGATATATGGTGATCAAGGGGGGGGGGCTTGCCTGGTTGCTCAGACAAGAAGGAGGGGTCGTCGGTGACGTAGTCGACCACAGGGGCATCAGCATCGTCACGGGGTCTACCGAAGAGAAGAGGGGGGAGAAACAGTAAATACATAGCAAGCAAGTGCATAACAGGACAACAGGCAGAGCTAGACGTGTTCTAACGCGGTATGAGGTGATACCGGTGAAGGGGGGAAACATCCGGGAAAGTATCCCCGGTGTTTCGTGTTTTTGGACAGATGAACCAGAGGGGGAAAGTTGCGTGTTTGCTATGCTAGGGATGTGTAGCGGACGAACGGGCGGCGTATCCGGATTCGTCTCGTCGTTCTGAGCAACTTTCGTGTACAAAGTTTTTCCATCCGAGCTACGGTTTATTTTATATTAATTTTAAAAGATTTAAATCATTTTTAGGATTTATTTAAATATTTTAAATCAACATTATCCAGAATAGTGTTTGCTGATGTCATCATGACATCAGCAGTCAACTTTGACCATTGACCGGTCAAACTGACAGGTGGGCCCGTTCGTCATTGTCTTAGACTAACTAAGCAGGTTTAATTAAGTAAATATGTTAATTTAACAGACTTAATTAAGTTAATTAATTATCTAATTAATTAATTAATATTTTTCTAATTAATTTTCTAGTTCTTTTTTTATTTAAATGGGGGCGTGGGGCCCATATGTCATAGGCTCTGGGGAGCCTAGCGGGCACTGGGCGACTGGGCGCTGCGGGCGTTAGCCCGTTTGGGTGCCTGCCCAAGCCAGTGGAGGCGTCGGGCGCCGGCGGCTGCAGCGAGGGGCGCCGTGCAGGAGGCGGCAGTGGGGAACGGCCATGGGTGGAGCGGTTGGGGCGGCGGCCATGGTGGAGCAGGGAGGCAGCGGGACGGTGTAGGGTGGCGGCGGCCGTGAGCGGGCTCCAGAGCGCGTGCGGCGAGGGGCGCGGCCACGGCAGAGTCGTGCGTGGGTGCGCGAGCAGCCAAGGAGGCGCGGGAGGAGGCAGGCTCGCGGCAGGGGAAAGGCAGGGTGGCGGGCGTTGGCGGCCAGAGTGGTCAGTGGATCCGGGCGCGAGCGCGCGTGGCGAGGCGGGATAGGGGCGCGGGCGTGCGCGACCGCTAGGCAGAGACGGGGCGGAGGCGGGCGCGCGCGGCACAGCAGCACGGCGCAGGCGCGGGCGGGTGCGCGTGCGTGCGCACGGGGACAGGGGAGAGGAGGGCCCGGGGCCTCACCGGCGTTCGTGGGGAAATGGCAGCGTGCTCGAGCTCGAGGAGGAGGACGGGGACGTCGTTCCGGCGGGGAGGCAGGCCGTCGTGGTGGCTCCGGGCGGCAGCGTCGGTGGTGGAGCACGGCGGCGATGGGAGGCGCGGGATCGAGCCCTCCCCGATCCAGAACCAGTCGAGTGGGAGGGGTCCGGGGAGGAGGACGGGTCGTCGGGCAAGGGGGGTTTCTCCGGCGAGGTCAACGCGGGCGTCGGGGGCGAGGGGCGAGCACGATGGGGTCGTGCCCCCGATCCAGATCGTGGGAGGGAGTGGGGAACGGGGGGGGGAAGTGGTGGATCGGGTGGGTAGCTAGGGTTTCGGGGAGAGGATAGGGCCATATAGGTCAGGGGAAGTGCGTGGTGGGCCGGTCTTGTTGGGCCTGAGGCCAGCTGGGCCGGGGCCCAGCGGGGGGGGGGGGGGGTCTTTTCCTTTCTTTTTTTGTTTCCTTTTCTTCTTTTTATTTTTATTTTTCTGTTCTGTTTTATTTTTAGCTTTATAAAATTTAAAAGAGACAACTAATTTGGTGTTATTAAATAGGTCACAGCCCCAACTATTTTGGCACTTTAAATAAAGTATTTTGCCTCTGCTTATTATTTTAAAAGCATTTTAGATAATTGTTTTGCTGCAGTTCTAATCACTTTAGAGTAATTAATTATTTTATAAAAATGTTCTTTACAACTTTATCATAGCCTCTGGTTTATCTACTATTTATTGAACATTTTAGTTTTAATATTTGAAAACTTTTATTGTTTGCTTGATTTTGAATTTTCAATTATAATCGATTTCGAACTAACACCAGATTAATAACAGTAATGATGGTGACATGGCATCGTTAACAGAGGTTTACTGTAGCTTAATTATCCGGGCGTCACAATTCTCCTCCACTACAAGAAATCTCGTCCCGAGATTTAAGCGGTGGAGTAAGGGGGGGAGTGTTGGTAGCGAAAACCTAACGAGTCTTCTCGGTCTTGACTGCCCTTTCGAAGAGGTTGATCCCTTTTGTTGATGTCTTCAATTCTCTGCTTCACGTCATCATGATGAAGTCGGCATCCTTTCTTCGGAAACTCCATCGTACTTACGAAAGAATAAGGGGGGTATTCCGGGAGAACGGACCTCTGCAAGGTTGATTATTTGGTAACTAACATCGGGGAAGGTGGCGGAAAGTAACTCTCGAACTGAAATTTAAGAAAATATCGAGAGCAAAGTCAGAAGGTACCATGATGAGTTTCAAGCCGGCAGGCAATCGTTTGATGCCTGTTACAGGGCATGGAAGGGGTTCAAAGCAACGGGAATAAGTATTGTGTCTGATACCAGAATTGATGATCTCTCGGAAGGTGGCTCGTGAATTACATCCAAGGCCACGCGCGAGGAACAACCTTGGGAACAGGGGGTGTATAGGAGAGTCGGGTTTCGATCCTGTGGAACTGTGGGTTATGGGCCCACCATGTGTGTTAAAAGTAGGAAGGGCGATGTCATTTTGTATGATCATGATAGCGAGGCATGCCGGAGAATAGCCTGTTAGTTATGTCGGCAACAACATCGATACCAAGGGCGAGGGACGAAGAGAACCATTTTCCTGCTCGTTAAACGAGGCGGACCAATAGGCAAAGTTCTCGTCCATCGATGGCTACCGGAATGTCATCAACAATAGTAACAGCGTCTTGCTGTCAGAATAGTACACCGAGGTGTTTTCATAATCAGGAGAATATCATAGATCAGTTAAGTCAAATTACAATAAAGCTTAAACAAGACAATGGAAAGGAAAATGCGATTATCAGGTTTAAACAGAACAATGGAAAAGAAAATGTGTATACACACCTATTTCAAGGTTATATCCTCCCCAAGGACAAGCAGAGCATGACATCCATGACAGGATATAATGTAGAAAACTCTTCAGGTAGGGGAGAGAAATTTCATGGCATTACCCATACATCGGTGTTTGGATAATTGAGCAAGAAACATTTAGCATTGGGCTTCAAATGTTCTTGTTGAAAATCAGAGTACCACAAACATGCTTCGAGATAGCATTGACATGGTCTTCAAGCAAAGGTCGGACTTTGGATACTCAATGGATTCATCAGGAACAACTTATAGAATAAGTCTTTCAATTTCCTCTTGGAAGAATGGTTAACATTGCAAAAAGGAAGAACTATAACAATAGGTCCCCCGGCCAGGTGTGCTAGGCATGACATCACCTTACCGGGTCATATAAAGACCAATGTTATAACTCTTGGAAATATGTTCCAACCATCATATCTGACCGAGATTCAGTTCTGATTGGTGTCAGGATACCTCAGACTTAGATGCCTGAGAAGAAAAGGTGCGGCACAATTTGACGAGATGACATTGTAAGATTCTCGGGAAATGAACTATGGAAGCGAGTTCCGAAACAAGAGTCCATCAGTAAACCAACGAGAGGATGAGGAGGTGGCTGATGGAATCAGCGACAATTCATCGAGATTAACAAAAGATGGATTTCCACAACTATGTGAACAAGGAGATAACATTTGTCAGATCAAATGGTATAATGATGTATGCTCGAGGAAAACATACACAATTAAACATTGGTTGAAAGGTGCACCCGAAATATGGGGTTAGGTAGCATGATCAATGTTAGAATGGTGGTTCAGCAACCGATAGGCTAAGAATGAATTATCGATCATTAACTTCAAAGCAATAGGGTTGCTAGAAGTGCAGAATCCAAACAACACCGTTCACTTGTGGGTACCCCGGTTGGAATCAACACGAGGACCAAGAAAGAATGGTGATGGTGAGAAGTATCATCATAGCAAGAATTCTTAAGAGGTGGAGCAATCCTCATAACATTCTTGACATCAAAGATGGTAATACTCCGCGGTAGAACTTAACATAAGTTGGATAGCAAGGAAATCAAGGTACAACACAAAATATGAAAAAGTTTGTGTTGGGGGAGGCAAGAATGTTGTCGATGATAACACAATTCATCGAGGGGCAAGGATGGTATTTCTCATCCTGAATTTCAACACACAACTTGGAAGAAGTCAAATTCTTGACAATGATCACGACAAATTTGTCGAGAGGTTTTCAAGAAGATGTAATTGATCGACGATGACATCAAGTCAAAGGAATGATGAAAGTGAAAGGTTATTGGAACCACGGTTAGGACACAAACTCGAAATCAAGTTTGCTGTTCAAGGAGAAGTGATATGATGAGGAAGATTGATGCAAGATTAGCTCACTGTCGAATTTTCTGCGCTGGGAAGGTCCAGGTAGCACAGTCAAAATTCAGCACGATAATGATGTAGCCAATCAGGCTAGGAATGACGTGATCGGGTACGAACTCATAAGTAAAGAAGATTACTAAGAGTTGTTTAATCGCAGTGCGGACTCGATTCAGTTATCGGTGGTTTTGAGTGTTTAAAAACTCGAAGCCCGTGAAAAATTGGAATCAATGAGAATGTAGCACTTGATGGAGAACTCATAATAAGTTATGCAGTTCCGTGATAATCTCGAGATACCAGGGGGGTAATACTCGATGACAAACCAAAGTAGAGGTTGGACTGGGGTATTGCTCTGCAGAAGACAAGTGCTCAACTTGTACGAGAAATGGTATTTAAAGGAGAACATGGTCGGAACCACGATTGCAAAAGGATCAATACACAGATACTAGACGATATCATATCAAGGAAATAGTTATTATTACAAGAAGCTTCTATGATAGGATCTACATCGTGTCCATGGGCATGAACACAAAGTTCAAGGTCGACTCCCACTTCTCCAATGCATACCCTTTCATTCACTTCTCGCGTTTGATGAAGTTGCATTGTTGAAAAATTTTATCTGGCAAAATACCAGAAGAGTATGACTCATGAAAACTTTCGAGTTCACACATACTATGAAAGGCATAGGTTCAACCCATCGGGGCATCGTGGAAACATATTGTAACGCCCACGATGCGGCTATATCTCCCACGTGTCGAGGCACGACTTAGAGGCATAACCGCATTGAGGTTTTGTCGCAAGAAGGGTCATCTTCACACAATCCCATGTAATGAACAAGAATGGGATAAAGAGTTGGCTTACAATCGCCACTTCACACAATACATGAATATAATTCATACATCATCCAAAATACACACATATAGACCGACTACGTCCAAAATCCAGATGAAAATAAGATAACCCCAAATGCTAGATCCCCGATCGTCCCAACTGGGCTCCACTACTGATCATCAGGAAAAGACACATAGTAAAGACCACGTTCCTCATCGAACTCCCACTTGAGATCGATCCCATCATCTGCACTGGCATCGTCGGCACCTGCAACTGTTTTGGTAGAATCTGTGAGTCACGAGGGCTCAGCAATCTCACACCCGCGAGATCAAGACTATTTAAGCTTATAGGAAAGGATGGTGTAATGAGGTGGAGCTGCAGCGGTAATAACATATATGGTGGCTAACATACGCAAAAGAGAGCGAGAAGAGAAGCAACGGAACGGTCGTCAACTAGTAATGACCAAGAAGTGATCCTGAACTCCTACTTACGTCATTCATAACTCAAACCGTGTTCACTTCCCGGACTCCACCGAGAAGAGACCATCACGGCTACACACACAGTTGATGTATTTTAATTGGGTCAAGTGACAAGTTCTCTACAACCGGACATTAACAAATTCCCATCTGCCTCATAACCGCGGGCACGGCTTACGAAAGATAATACCCTGCAGGGGTGTCCCAACTTAGCCCATCATAAGCTCTCACGGTCAACGAAGGATAAACCTTCTCCTGGAAAGACCCGATCAGTCTCGGAATCCCGGTTTACAAGACATTTCGACAATGGTAAAACAAGACCAGCAAAGCCGCCCGAATGTGCCGACAAATCCCGATAGGAGCTGCACATATCTCGTTCTCAGGGCACAACGGATAAGCGAAGCATACAGGTACCAACATAACCCAAGTTGCCAAGGGACGGTCCTGCACGGTGCTCTAGTTTGGACCAGCACTCAGAGGAACACTGGCCCGGGGGTTAAAATAAGATGACCCTCGGGCTCGCGAAAACCCGGGGGAAAGGCTTAGGTGGCAAATGGTAAAACCAAGGTTGGGCCTTGCTGGAGGAGTTTTATTCAAGGAAAACTGTCAAGGGGGTCCCATAAATCACCCAACCGCGTAAGGAACACAAACTCAAGGAACATAATACCGGTAAGACAGAAACTAGGGCGGCAAGAGTGGAACAAAACACCAGGCATAAGGCCGAGCCTTCCACCCTTTACCAAATATATAGATGCATTAATTAAATAAGAGATATTGTGATATCCCAACATATCCATGTTCCAACATGGAACCAACTTCAACTTCACCTGCAACTAGCAACGTTATAAGAAGGGCTGAGCAAAAGCGGTAACTTAGCCAAACAACGGTTTGCTAGGAAAGGATGGTTAGAGGCTGACATGGGAAAATGGGAGACATGATATAGCAAGTGATAGGTAGCGCAGCATGGCAATAGAGTGAACAACTAGCAAAGCAAAGATAGAAGTGATTTCGAGGGGTGGTCATCTTGCCTGCAAGGTTCTCAGAGTTGTTGAAAGCTTGTCGGGTGGTTGGTGCGACATATGCCAAGGGATGGCTTATCATTGTGGGAGCCAATAAAACATCGCCGGTGCCTGGAAACGGGATGAGGCGAAGACATGCACGCCGGCGGATCTTACCCAGGTTCGGGGCTCTCCGAGGAGATAACACCCCTAGTCCTGCTCTGCGGGGTCTCCGCATGATCACTAGATCGATGAAAGGTAGCTACAATCGCTCCTAGAGCGGTTGAGATCAAGGGAGAAGAAGAACAAGGCTAGCTCTTGCTTCTCCCTATCTATGGTGTGTGCTATGCTTAGAAGGCAACTCTATGCTCAGAGGCCAACCCTTTGCATGGGTGCTCCGGGGGGTTTATATAGGCCTACCCCCCGGGGATACAATGGTAATCCGGCTGGGCTCTGGTCCCAGCCGTCAGTGTCTACGCTCGCCGGCTTCTCCGCCGGCCGCTAGGTCCAGCCGGCTGCCGGCTACTTGGTCGACAGGCCGGCCCCACCGCCTAGGGTCTTGTCGGCGACTGCTTACTGTTGCCTCGCCTGTGATGACGAGGGCTTTGTCGAGGTAAGCGTGGCTACAGTGGGCCGCCTCGGGGGCTATCACTGTAGCCTTACCTCGTCTTGTCTCCTTAATGGGGCCTGCTTTGAGGAAGGGAGTAGCCGGCTTCTGGATGCCGGCTACGCTCTTGGCCGACTAGGAAAGGCCGGGCCGCCTTCACGCCTCTCTCTGGCTGAAGGGGCCCGCCGCCCGCGGGCCGTACGGGAGTCGGTCGTCGGTGACGTCGAGGCTAGCATGGCTATAGTGCCGAGCCGCACGGGAGACGTCCGTCCAGTACGGCCTCCTGTAGCCACGCCCGCCTCGGGCTTCGGGGGTAGTGGGCCGCATTGTGGCCACACCCCGTCGTGTCGCCGTTATGTGGGAACAGCTTTGGTGTGGTCTCGGCCGGCTCCTAGGAGTCGGCGTCCTTCTTGGCCGGCTTCTTGGAGTCGGCCACCCTGTAGTTGTCCTGGGGAGGAGTTGGTGAGGCTGGGTCGCCTTCCGGGAGTCGGCTTCAGAGGTAGCCGGCCAGGGAAGGCGGCCAATGCTTGGAGTGCTTGGAGACCCGAAGGCCTGATAATTTTTTCAGAAGAACCAGGGGCAGTCGGTTAGGCTACCCGTGGCCATTTACTCCGACAGTAGTCCCCGAAGCTGATTGGGCTTCGAGGTGGAATGGGGGTGGAGAAGCTCGATCAGCTTCCTATCGTGACAAGCCGGCAGCTGGGAGCCGGCCTTGGTCAGGCGCGCCGCCTGAGTTGAAATCTTCTGGAGTCGGAGGGCGGGAACCCGCTGGCACGTGCACCGGGCCGCGGGCCGTCCACGGGCCGTTGGCGAACCACGTGGCCGGAAAGCCTGCCAGCCCACGCGCGTGACGGGACGTCGCCGCAGGGAGGGGGCCCGCCGCGCCCCGGCCCAGGCGCGGATCCTTTGTATCCCGAAACCGCCCGCACGTTCCGTGCGGCAGTTTCGGCTCGCCTTATGCGCAATAATCGCGAGACGTGGGGGGAGTGGGCGTAGTTAATCCCACGTCCCCCCCCCCACGTCCGGCCTCTTCGGCCTCGTGAGGCTATAAGTAGGGGGAGGTGGAGGGCGGCAGGCCCTCGCACGCTCCTCCTACTTCCATCGTCTTCTTTCTCTTGCCAGTTCTTGCGACAGCGCCTCGCCGCCGCGCTCTTCCACCGCACGCTTCTCCACCGCCGTGCTAGCTTTCGCCATGCCTCCCACCGTAGAGCAGCTTGGCAGGGATTGGGACGGCTCCAACGTCCATGACGACCACGTCGACTTCCTCCGCGACACACGGCGGCTGCCCACCGCGGACAAAGTGGAGGTCCGCCTCGCGCCGGCGAAGGAAATCAGGCCGGCGCCGCAGGAGGGCGAGCGGGTGGTCTTCCGCTCGCACTTCTTGCGCGGCTTCGGCCTGCCAGTGAGCGCCTTCTTCCGCTCCTGGCTCGAATTCTATCAGCTCCAGCCGCACCATCTCACCCCCAACGCGGTGGTGCTGCTGTCTGCCTTCGTCACCCTGTGCGAGGGCTATCTCGGCGTCCTCCCCACCCTTGAGCTCTGGGGGGAGTTCTTCCAATCGAAGCTGGGCACGCGCACTAAGGGCGTGCCGGCTCATACTGGCGCCTTCATCGCGTCGCGGAGATCGGCCGCCGACAACCCCTTCCCCGTCATCACGCTGATCCAATCGGTGAAGAAGTGGCAGAAGTCATACTTCTACGTGCGGAACATCGCTCCACGGGGCGACTACATCAACCTTCCGGCTTACGTAGCTGGCCCACCGGCGGGCAGGCTGCCCCAGTGGTCCTTCCGGGCGGTGACGCTGTCGCCGGCTGGAAACGCCGCCATCGCCCGATTGCGGGTGATGGTCCAGTCAGAGGGCCTAACGGGGCCCGATCTTCTGGCTGCGTTCGTCACGCGCCGGGTTCTTCTGCTCCAGAGCCGGCCTCATCTGATCTGTCAGATGAGCGGCCAGCTCGATCCGAACCGAATGTGCACCAAGGAGATGCCGCGCCATGAGGTCGCCTACATGGTGAACTACCTGGCAAACTGCCAACTCACTGAAGAGTGGCAGTTCGGCAAGGAGCCATATAGCCGAGCCAATCCTCCGCCTACGGTATGCTCCCCTTGTCTCTTTTTCTCTCTCTCTCAGCCTTGTTGCCGAGCATCTCTTGGCCGACTCTGACTTAGTCGGCTTGTTCTTCGACAGAGCCCTCTGCTTCGGCCGGCCGGCGGGTCAGACGCGGAGCGCCGCTTCGTCCCCGACCGGACCGAACACGACCTGGAGGACCCCGACCTGGGGGCGGTCCATATGGACGACGCTGTCGAGCCGGGCGGTGGCCAAGCCGGCGGCGAAGCAGGCGGCTCCGGGTTCACTGCTACCTTTGACGACTGGCCGGACGAGGATGAAGCCGAAGCCGTCCCGCGCCGCCAGCCGGCATCTGGACGCGACGCAGGCTCCTCCGCCGCGCAGCCTGCTCGGGGTGGAGGTCAGAAGCGTCGCGCCGCCCAGGGCTTGTTCGGCAGCCGGACGAAGAAGCCCAGGGGAGGGGCGGCAGCCACCAGGCGGGAAGAGGCGGCCGCGAAGGCGGCTCGTTTCCACAAAGTGGTGAAGCAACCACAGACCGTGTCGGCATAAGTTCTCTTTCTCTGTGTACTCCCTTTCTTTCTTTTCTTTGGTGGTTCTTGAACCTTTGTCTTCTTCTCCAATGATCAGGGCTCCACTGTCGCTTGAGCAGGCGGCTGCTGGCTCCGTCGTTGAGTCGCCGAGGGGCTCTGGGAGCACCACCCGCCGCGTGGACCCCGTGCCGACCTCCAGGAGGCGACGGAAAGGAACGCGTGGGAGGCGCGGGAGGAGCAGGAGGCACGGGAGGCGGAGGCACGGAAGGCAGCCACCGCCCAGGCGGCTCGGGAGGAGGAGGCGGTGAAGGCACTCGCCGAGGCCGCAGCCAGGGCCCAGGCAGAGGCTGAGGCTGCGGCGGCGGCAGGGGAGGTTTTGATGGTCACCCCCCTGCGCGCCATGGCGCTTGGGGACACGGAGCCCTCGCCAGGGGGAGCCAGCGGCGACCAGCCAGGGCTGGGGGGAAGCGGCGACGACGTCATCATCTTGGAGAAGGCGCCGGAGCCGACCCCTCCGACTGGGGCTGCCCAGGGCGGCCGGCCTGATCCGTCGCCCGCACAGTCGGCGGAGGGCGAGCCGGCCGCGAGGGCTGAGGTGGCGGTCCGGATTCCGCCAAGCTGGCGTGCGGGGAAGGCCGCGTCGGAGCCGCAGAAGGCCGCGTCGGAGCCACAGCCGGCCGTAGGCTCCAGCTCGTCGGCCCGAGATGCGGAGGCGGCCAGCGCTACCTCGGGGTGGACACCAGGCGGAGGGACGGCCGTGGTGAACGTGGCTGCGCAAGACGTCCGGACCCGGTTCCAAAGCCAAGCCGCGGCGCTGAGGCACTTCACCGACGAGTTCCTCGCAACGCGGGCGGCCATCCGGGTTAGTATTCCCATCTTGTTTCTTCTTGAACTTGATTTCTCCTCTTGATCTTGATTTCTCTTCTTGATCTTGATTTCTTCCGTGGGGGCGCGTCAGCGCCCCCACTGGGTGTAGTCCCCGAGTTCCGAGTCGGCTGCTGAGCAGGCGGCTTGGAACTTCTTGGAGGATTTGCCTTTGCTGTTTTTGTTCTCACTTCGGTCTTCTGTCCATCTTGCAGGACTACCACAACCTTCGAGCGGCCGCCTTCAACTCCCAGGCTCGGGAGCTGACTCAGAAGACCGCCGACCTTACTGAGAGCCGAGGTACGTGATTGGTTCTTTGTCTCATGTGGGGGCGCGTCAGCGCACCCACTGGGTGTAGTCCCCGAGATTCGGGCCGACTGCTGAGCAGTCGGGTCGGATCTTCCTTGACGATTTCTTACTGTTCTTCTTCTTCTTCTTCTTCTGACTTTGCAGCGGCCAACGCTAGTCTGAGGGCACAGTTGGGGGAGTCCCAGACTGCTCTTCGTGCCAAGGATGCCGAGCTCGCCGCCTTGGTGCAGGAGCGCGACCGCCTGGTCAAGAAGCTGGCCGACCAGGAGGAAGGCCACAAGGTGGCGCTGAAGGCTGCGCAGGATTGTGAAGCCGCTCTCCAGGCCGAGTTCGAGACGGAGTCGGCTGGCTGGGCTGAGGCCAGGCAGACTCTGGTCTCTGGCTACGGCCAGATTGAAGAACTGGTTGACGGTAAGCCGCCTACCTCTCTGTCCTTTCTTGCCGTATGCCACTTTGGCTTGCTTTCTGATTTTGGTGTTCTTCTCTTCCTTTCTTCTTCTTCGCGTAGAGTATTTCCCTGGCTATTCGACTGCCGCCAATCAGACCATCGAGGCCCGTCGCCAGGCGCGGAGGCAAGCCGGCTTTGAAATCTCGCCAACCGCCGGCCGCTCGCTGGAGGAACAGCTCCTGGCGATCCAGGCTCGCATCCAGCCGGCTCACCGGCTGCTCCGCCGGCTTCAGCGTGCCGGGGCGCAGGTCTTGGCCGCCCTCTGGCCCGGCCAAGTGGTCCCTCGCACCCCCAGTCGGACCGCCGACTGGCTGGAGGTGGCAGTCGGCCGCTTCGAGGCTTGGAAGGCGTCGGCGGCTCGCTCCGGTGCCAGGCGGGCGCTAGAGTTCGTCAAGGCCTGGTATCCCGGCCTGAACCTGGAGCAGCTGGCTACCTGGCGGCAGCAAGCCGACACGGAGCTGGAGCCGGCGCGGCCGGCCATCATTCGGCGGGCTTCGGCGATCGCCGACTACACCGACACCAGCATCTTCGCCCCCGAGGTGGACGACAACGGTGTCGCCCAGCCGGAGGAGTGGTTCGGGCTGGACCCGGCGAACGGCGAAGACTCGGCGGAGGAGATCGACTCCAGCGACGAGGGTGAAGAGGAGGAGGAGGAAGGTGAGGACGCCGAGCCGGCTGGTGGAGCAGCCGGCCCGCCTCAGCCTGACCGCACCTCCAGCACCACGTCGCGCGCGAGTGCGTCGCCTGCCGTAGGTGGTGGCCAAGCCGAGACCCGCTAGGCGGCCACTCCTTCAGCCGGCGAGGCCGCCTTCACCGACCAACTCGGCCTCCATGTCGCGCCCTAGTCCGCCATTTTTTGCTTTTCCTGTCTTGTTACTCTTTAGAACAATGTTTGGTTAAATTCTGCACAATTCCACCCACTGGAAGAATTCGAACTTATGTCTGTTGCCGCCTGTTGGGGGCTTTATGTATATATAACTTATGCATTTGGTCTTTCCTTGTACTTTTGCTTTTTGTCCTTCTGCTTTTTCCTTTGCCGCCCTCCCTTGGTTGCCGCCTCCCCAGTCAAACAGTTGCTCTGCAATCTGTAGCCGAGGGAGTGCCTGGCCGATTGGGGAGGGGGAAGTACTTTAGCTCTGCTGGACTAAAGCTAAGTTTTTTAGGAAGCCGGCCAGCCGGCTGCTCTGGTAGCCGGCAGGCATGTTTGGAGGCCGTCTCTTTTCTATATAGGTTCGTTGTTCCTTAGCCGTTTTTCGTGTGGGCGTCCTTTCTGTCTTTCCTCTTGCTAGTCGGACAGTCAGTTCTTTGAGCTGCGACTTGCAACAAGAGGGGACTCGGGAGCCGGCGCACTACTTTTCTGACTTTAGGAAAAACTTTCGATATAGCTCAAGGCGGCCAGTCCCCGGGCCGACTAGTCGAACCCGGTGCCGGACAAAAATTCAAAATGTAATAATACATTCATGGATATGACACTCGTCATTCATAGATAAATAAAAGGCAGTCCCCGAGTACTGTTCGGGGGGCCTGTTGGTTTGTACTTAATACAAAAGGGGAGCGTGATACATACTGCTTTTCAGCTGTAAAATCGTCTTAGGAGGTTTGCGTTCCATGGTCGCTCCGACTCCTTCCCGGAGTCGTCTCTCTTGCGTGCTCTTGATTTTTGCGCGTCGATCAAGTAGTAGGAGTCGTTGCCGAGTGCCTTGCTGACGACGAAGGGGCCTTCCCAAGGGGCCGAGAGCTTGTGCTAGCCGGCTGTTCGCTGGATCAGCCGGAGCACAAGGTCGCCCTATTGGAAGGATCTTGGCTTGACCTTGCGGTTGTAGTAGCGGCGCAGCCCTTGCTGGTAGATGGCGGACCGGCTGAGGGCTAACAGCCGGCCTTCTTCCAGTAGGTCGACGCCGTCTTCTCTTGCTTCTTTGGCTTCCTCCTCTGTGTACATGGTGATCCGAGGCGAGTCGAACTCGATGTCTGTTGGGATGACAGCCTCGGCACCGTACACGAGGAAGAATGGAGTGAAGCCAGTTGACTTGTTGGGTGTAGTGCGCAGACTCCAGAGGACAGCCGGCAGCTCTTCGAGCCAGCAGCCGGCCGATCGCTCCAGTGGTACAACCAGTCGGGGCTTGATGCCGGAGAGGATGAGTCCATTTGCTCGCTTGACCTGGCCGTTTGACTGCGGATGGGCAACGGACGCTAAGTCCAGTCGGATGCCCTGCGTCGCGCAGGAACGTGCCAGTGCTCCTTTGGCGAAGTTCGTGCCGTTGTCGGTGATGATGCTGTGCGGCACGCCGTACCGAGTAGTGATGTCGGTGATGAATGTCACGACAGTCGGCCCGTTCAGTTTCTTGATTGGCTTTGCTTCGATCCACTTTGTGAACTTGTCCACAGCAACAAGTAGATGTGTCAGGCCGCCGCGGGCTGTCTTGAAAGGGCCCACCATGTCCAGTCCCCAGACGGCAAAGGGCCAGGTGAGGGGAATGGTCTTGAGTGCAGAAGCCGGCAGGTGATGCTTGGAACTAAAAACTTGGCATCCTCTACAACTCTTGACTATTTCTTTAGCATCCTTCAAGGCAGTCGGCCAGAAGAAACCGTGGCGGAAAGCCTTGGCCACGAGGGATCTTGAGGCTGCGTGATGGCCGCATTCGCCTTGGTGGATGTCTTTGAGGATTGCCACTCCTTTTTCTGGCTCGACGCAACGCTGGAAGTCGGCATGGGGCCCTTGCGCTTGTGGTCGTTCTGGTAGGGGCGCCGATTAGGGTCGCTAGCCGGCGTCTTGGGAGCCGGAGTAATTACCTTCCCCGAGGCGTCCACTCGGAGCTCGGTTTTCATTGAGGAGTCGGCAGTGGCGTATTTGTCGGCGGTGACCAGCAACTCATCGAGGGTAGCCGGCTCGTCGCAGAGGAGTCGGTGCTTGAGGAGGGTGCCCTCTCGGCACCCGGCGGTGAAGTACTCGATGGCCTGGACCTCGTGCACTCCCTCGCAGGAGTTGCGGAGCTCGGCCCATCGCGTGAGGTAGTCGCGGGTCGACTCGTTGGGCCCTTGGACGCAGAGGGAGAGCTGGCGAGGCTTGGGAGGCCGCTTGTAGGTGCTGGTGAAGTTGCGGACGAGAACTTCGGTGAAGTCCAGCCAACTGTTTATGCTGTAGGGCTTGAGGCTGTTGAGCCATGTGCGCGCCGTGCCTTGCAGCATCAAGGGTTCTCGCTCCCCAGAGACACGCCCAAGTACAACGGCTCAGTGAAGCCGGAAGATTGGCTCATCGACTACTCCACGGCCGTCAGCATAGCCAACGGCAATCGGCGCGTCGCCGTGAAGTACGTCCCCCTCATGCTGCAAGGCACGGCGCGCACATGGCTCAACAGCCTCAAGCCCTACAGCATCAATAGTTGGCTGGACTTCACCGAAGTCTTCGTCCGCAACTTCACCAGCACCTACAAGCGGCCTCCCAAGCCTCGCCAGCTCTCCCTCTGCGTCCAAGGGCCCAACGAGTCGACCCACGACTACCTCACGCGATGGGCCGAGCTCCGCAACTCCTGCGAGGGAGTGCACAAGTGAATGCAGTCGCCTCTAGCACCGCCGAGTTCATGCACTGGTCAGAAAAGCCAATCAGCTGGAGCCAGGCCGACCACCCAGAGGTGATGCCTTCGCCCGGCTCCTATGCAATGGTCTTGGACGTCACCCTCGCGACGGAGAGGCGAGCTGCCAGATTTTCCCGCGTCCTGATAGACGGGGGAAGCAGTATCAACATACTGTACCGCGATACCATGGAGAAGCTGAACATCAAAGCGAAGCAGCTCATGCCGAGCCGCACCGTCTTCCATGGTATCGTACCCGGCCTGTCTTGCTCTCCAA
Source organism: Aegilops tauschii subsp. strangulata (assembly GCF_002575655.3). Lineage (NCBI taxonomy): Eukaryota > Viridiplantae > Streptophyta > Magnoliopsida > Poales > Poaceae > Aegilops > Aegilops tauschii. Next base: position 423,926,720 of record NC_053036.3, on the reverse strand, counting down.
TTGGCAAGATCAAAATGGATGTCCTCTTCGGAGACAAAGATCATTTTCGCCGGGAAGCAATATGGTTCGAGGTAGTGGATTTGGAGAGCCCCTATCATGCACTGCTTGGCCGACCTGCTCTGGCCAAGTTCATGGCTGTGCCCCACTACGCCTACCTGAAGATGAAGATGCCGAGCTCGAAGGGGATCATCACGGTAGCCGGCGACTACAAGAAGTCCACCGAGTGCGCCATGGCCAGTAGCCGGCTGGCCGAGTCCCTCGTGGTGGCAGAAGAGAAGAAGATGTTGGAACGGGTTGTGGCCATGGCCGGCAAGCAGCCGGCCTTGTCCCCCAACCCCAAGGATTGTGATGCGCAGGGCTTCTTCCAGCCTGCCAAAGAGACGAAGAAGATACCTCTGGACCCGGAGCACCCGGAGAGGATCGCTGTCATTGGGGCGAACTTGGACAGTAAATAGGAAGGCGAGCTCGTCGACTTCCTCCGTGAGAATCAAGACATCTTTGCATGGTCCCCAAAGGACATGCCGGGTGTCCCGAAGGATTTCGCCGAGCACAAATTACATGTCCGAAATGATGCGAAGCCGGTCAAGCAGCCCCTCCGCCGACTGTCAGAAGAGAAGCGAAGGATTGTGGGAGAAGAGATAGCCCGGCTCCTTGCAGCCGGCTTTATCATGGAAGTGTTTTTTCCAGAGTGGCTTGCCAACCCAGTTCTGGTTCTGAAGAAGAATAACAAGTGGCGTATGTGTATAGACTACACGAGTTTGAACAAGGCCTGCCCAAAGGATCCGTTTGCTCTGCCACGGATTGACCAAGTGATAGACTCCACAGCCGGATGCGAGCTGTTAAGTTTTTTGGATGCATACTCGGGGTATCATCAGATCAAGTTGGACCCGGCTGACCGCCTGAAGACTGCCTTCATCACACCATTTGGAGCTTTCTGCTACCTGACAATGACATTCGGCCTGAGAAATGCCGGTGCCACTTTTCAGCGTCGCATGCAGAAATGTCTCTTGAAACAACTCGGCAGAAATGCCCACGTCTACGTAGACGACATTGTGGTGAAGACAGAGAAGTGCGGTACCTTGCTGGAAGACCTGAAAGAAACATTTTCCTACTTACGCCGATTCCAAATCAAGCTCAACCCCGAGAAGTGCGTGTTCGGAGTACCAGCCGGCCAGCTGCTAGGCTTCCTGGTCTCCGAACGCGGCATTGAGTGCAACCCCGTCAAGATCAAGGCCATCGAGAGGATGGAGATTCCCACCAAGCTGCGAGATGTGCAGAAGTTCACTGGCTGCTTAGCCTCCCTGAATCGTTTTATCAGCCGACTAGGAGAAAAGGCTCTCCCCTTGTACCGACTCATGAAGAAGTCCACTCACTTTGAGTGGAATGATCAAGCCGACCAAGCCTTCCATGAGTTGAAGAAAATGTTGACCACTCCGCCTGTCCTGGCAGCACCGACTGAGAAGGAGCCCATGCTCCTCTACATCGCCGCGACTAGCCGAGTCGTCGGCACTGTTGTTGTGGTCCAGCGCCCGGAGGAAGGCCGAGCCCAGCTGGTCCAGAGGCCGGTCTACTATCTCAGCGAAGTACTATCCAGCTCAAAGCAAAACTACCCGCACTACCAGAAGATGTGCTATGGAGTGTACTTTGCTGCCAAGAAACTGAAGCCCTACTTCCAAGAGCACCCCATCACGGTCGTGTGCACTGCCCCGCTCGCCGAGATCATAGGCAGCCGGGATGCATCCGGCCGGGTGGCCAAATGGGCCATTCCCTTGGCGCCCTACACGATCTTCTATCAACCCCGCACCGCCATCAAGTCGCAAGCATTGGCCGACTTCCTCGTCGACTGGGCCGAGACCCAGTACTTACCGCCGGCTCCCGACTCTACCCATTGGTGGATGCACTTTGACGGGTCCAAGATGCGCACCGGCTTGGGAGCCGGCATCGTCCTCACCTCTCCCAAAGGCGACAAGCTCAAGTACACGCTGCAGATCCACTTCGCCGCCTCCAACAACGTGGCCGAGTACGAGGCGCTCGTACATGGGCTCCGGCTAGCCAAAGAGCTTGGCATACGCCGGATCCTGTGCTACGGCGACTCAGACTTAGTGGTCCAGCAATCATCTGGCGACTGGGACGCCAAGGACGCGAACATGGCGAGCTATCGTTTCCTCGTCCAGCAGATAAGCGGATACTTCGAAGGGTGCGAGTTCCTTCATGTGCCAAGGGCCGACAACGACCAAGCAGATGCCCTAGCACGGATCGGCTCCACCCGACAAGCCATACCGATTGGCGTCTCCCTCCAGCGCCTCCTCAAGCCGTCTATCAAGCCGTCTCCAGAGTCGGATTCCATCTTCGTACCACCTGCGCCAGAAATAGCCGGATCCGACTGGAGAAATCCCGCAGGCGGCACAGGGACTTCGACGACTGGCCCGGGGACTGCCGTAGTCGCACCCGGCCCAGGGACTTCAGAACCTGGCCCGAGGACTGCAGCAGTTGGCCCGGGGACTGCAACGACACAAGAAGCGGTGGCCGACTCCAATGCAACACCCAACCCACCCACCCGAGTCATGGTGGCCACATTAACAGAAGAAGAAGTCACAGCTCCCTCATGGGCCCAGCCCATCCTCAAGTTCCTAGTCAGCAGAGAGCTGCCGGCTGACGAGATCTCAGCAAGACTAGTGCAACAACGAGCCGCAGCATACACAATAATCAACAGAGAGCTTGTGAAGCGCAGCATCACTGGAGTCTTCCAGCGTTGCGTCGAGCCAGAAAAAGGAGTGGCAATCCTCAAAGACATCCACCAAGGCGAATGCGGCCATCACGCAGCCTCAAGATCCCTCGTGGCCAAGGCTTTCCACCACGGTTTCTTCTGGCCGACTGCCTTGGAGGATGCTAAAGAAATAGTCAAGAGTTGCAGAGGATGCCAAGTTTTTAGTTCCAAGCAACACCTGCCGGCTTCTGCACTCAAGACCATTCCCCTCACCTGGCCCTTTGCCGTCTGGGGACTGGACATGGTGGGCCCTTTCAAGACAGCCCGCGGCGGCCTGACACATCTACTTGTTGCTGTGGACAAGTTCACAAAGTGGATCGAAGCAAAGCCAATCAAGAAACTGAACGGGCCGACTGCCGTGACATTCATCACCGACATCACTACTCGGTACGGCGTGCCGCACAGCATCATCACCGACAATGGCACGAACTTCGCCAAAGGAGCACTGGCACGTTTCTGCGCGACGCAGGGCATCCGACTGGACTTAGCGTCCGTTGCCCACCCGCAGTCAAACGGCCAGGTCGAGCGAGCAAATGGACTCATCCTCTCCGGCATCAAGCCCCGACTGGTTGTACCACTGGAGCGATCGGCCGGCTGCTGGCTCGAAGAGCTGTCGGCTGTCCTCTGGAGTCTGCGCACTACACCCAACAAGTCAACCGGCTTCACTCCATTCTTCCTCGTGTACGGTGCCGAGGCTGTCATCCCAACAGATATCGAGTTCGACTCGCCTCGGATCACCATGTACACGGAGGAGGAAGCCAAAGAAGCAAGAGAAGACGACGTCGACCTACTGGAAGAAGGACGGCTGTTAGCCCTCAGCCGGTCCGCCATCTACCAGCAAGGGCTGCGCCGCTACTACAACCGCAAGGTCAAGCCAAGATCCTTCCAAGAGGGCGACCTTGTGCTCTGGCTGATCCAGCGAACAGCCGGCCAGCACAAGCTCTCGGCCCCTTGGGAAGGCCCCTTCGTCGTCAGCAAGGCACTCGGCAACGACTCCTACTACTTGCTCGACGCGCAAAAACCAAGAGCGCGCAAGAGAGACGACTCCGGCAAGGAGTCGGAGCGACCATGGAACGCAAACCTCCTAAGACGATTTTACAGCTGAAAAGCAGTATGTATCACGCTCCCCTTTTGTATTAATTACAAACCAACAGGCCCCCCGAACAGTACTCGGGGACTGCCTTCTATTTATCTATGAATGACGAGTGTCATATCCATGAATGTATTATTACATTTTGAATTTTTGTCCGGCACCGGGTTCGACTAGTCGGCCCGGGGACTGGCCTCGGTGGAGCTGCAGCGGCAATAAGCATATATGGTGGCTAACATACGCAAAAGAGAGCGAGAAGAGAAGCAACGGAACGGTCGTTAACTAGTAATGACCAAGAAGTGATCCTGAACTCCTACTTACGTCATTCATAACTCAAACCATGTTCACTTCCCGGACTCCACCGAGAAGAGACCATCACGGCTACACACACAGTTGATGTATTTTAATTGGGTCAAGTGACAAGTTCTCTACAACCGGACATTAACAAATTCCCATCTGCCTCATAACCGCGGGCACGACTTTTGGAAGATAATACCCTGCAGGGGTGTCCCAACTTAGCCCATCATAAGCTCTCACGGTCAAGGAAGGATAAACCTTCTCCCGGAAAGACCCGATCAGTCTCGGAATCCCGGTTTACAAGACATTTCGACAATGGTAAAACAAGACCAGCAAAGCCGCCCGAATGTGCCGACAAATCCCGATAGGAGCTGCACATATCTCGTTCTCAGGGCACAACGGATAAGCGAAGCGTACAGGTACCAACATAACCCAAGTTGCCAAGGGACGGTCCCGCACGGTGCTCTAGTTTGGACCAGCACTCAGAGGAACACTGGCCCGGGGGTTAAAATAAGATGACCCTCGGGCTCGCGAAAACCCGGGGGAAAGGCTTAGGTGGCAAATGGTAAAACCAAGGTTGGGCCTTGTTGGAGGAGTTTTATTCAAGGCGAACTGTCAAGGGGGTCCCATAAATCACCCAACCGCGTAAGGAACACAAACTCAAGGAACATAATACCGGTAAGACGGAAACTAGGGCGGCAAGAGTGGAACAAAACACCAGGCATAAGGCCGAGCCTTCCACCCTTTACCAAATATATAGATGCATTAATTAAATAAGAGATATTGTGATATCCCAACATATCCATGTTCCAACATGGAACCAACTTCAACTTCACTTGCAACTAGCAACGCTATAAGAAGGGCTGAGCAAAAGCGGTAACTTAGCCAAACAACGGCTTGCTAGGAAAGGATGGTTAGAGGCTGACATGGGAAAATGGGAGACATGATATAGCAAGTGATAGGTAGCGCAGCATGGCAATAGAGCGAACAACTAGCAAAGCAAAGATAGAAGTGATTTCGAGGGGTGGTCATCTTGCCTGCAAGGTTCTCAGAGTTGTTGAAAGCTTGTCGGGTGGTTGGTGCGACATATGCCAAGGGATGGCTTATCATTGTGGGAGCCAATAAAACGTCGCCGGTGCCTGGAAACGGGATGAGGCGAAGACATGCAGGCCGGCGGATCTTACCCAGGTTCGGGGCTCTCCGAGGAGATAACACCCCTAGTCCTGCTCTACGGGGTCTCCGCATGATCACTAGATCGATGAAAGGTAGCTACAATCGCTCCTAGAGCGGTTGAGATCAAGGGAGAAGAAGAACAAGGCTAGCTCTTGCTTCTCTCTATCTATGGTGTGTGCTATGCTTAGAAGGCAACTCTATGCTCAGAGGCCAACCCTTTGCATGGGTGCTCCAGGGGGTTTATATAGGCCTACCCCCCGGGGGTACAATGGTAATCCGGCTGGGCTCTGGTCCCAGCCGTCAGTGTCTACGCTCGCCGGCTTCTCCGCCGGCCGCTGGGTCCCGCCGGCTGGTGGGTCCCGCCGGCTGCCGGCTACTTGTTCGACAGGCCGGCCCCACCGCCTAGGGTCTTGTCGGCGGCTGCTTACTGTTGCCTCGCCTGTGATGACGAGGGCTTTGTCGAGGTAAGCGTGGCTACAGTGGGCCGCCTCGGGGGCTATCACTGTAGCCTTACCTCGTCTTGTCTCCTTAATGGGGCTCCTGCTTCGAGGAAGAGAGTAGCCGGCTTCTGGAGGCCGGCTACGCTCTTGGCCGACTGGGAAAGGCCGGGCCGCCTTCACGCCTCTCTCTGGCTGAAGGGGCCCGCCGCCCGCGGGCCGTACGGGAGTCGGTCGTGGGTGACGTCGAGGCTAGCATGGCTACAGTGCTGAGCCGCACGGGAGACGTCCGTCCAGTACGGCCTCCTGTAGCCACGCCCGCCTCAGGCTTCGGGGGTAGTGGGCCGCACTGTGGCCACACCCCATCGTGTCGCCGTTATGTGGGAACAGCTTTGGTGGTTATGGTCTCGGCCGGCTCCTAGGAGTCGGCGTCCTTCTTGGCCGGCTTCTTGGAGTCGGCCACCCCGTAGTTGTCCTGGGGAGGAGTTGGTGAGGCTGGGTCGCCTTCCGGGAGTCGGCTTCAGAGGTAGCCGGCCAGGGAAGGCTGCCCAATGCTCGGAGTGCTTGGAGGCCTGATAATTTTTGCAGAAGAACCAGGGGCAGTCGGTTAGGCTTCCCGTGGCCATTTACTCCGACAAAGCTTGATCCTCGTAAGCGTACTCAACAGGTTCCTCGTTCACGAACTCATCTCCCGGCTCTACCCAAGACAAGAACACAAGCAACGGAACCACAATCAACCACGAGAAATGCACAAGCAACATGATGCAAAACATGTATGATATGCAAGGTATGATATGCGGTGCATATGCGTGCTCCGGAAGGAAAATGATGAACAATGCCGTAACTTGGCAAACGAAGCATGCCACTGGAAAGATGAGATGATTTCGGTCGAAATCGATATGAAGATCACCGGAAACGGATGCACGGTTTGCAAATGGCAAGCAAAACAAGAATGACACGAATCTGCGATTAACAGCAAGATAGCACTTAGAATGCGACAAGTAATAATGCTACAGCACCCCAACATAGCAACAAAGCACATGGCAGTAATCTACAGGAGATGCTTGACAAAATATGAACACTGAGATATGGCTAGTTCACAACATAACAAGCTTCAACAAGCATGGCAAAAGTACAAAAGATAACAGGATCACAGACTTGGTGAAATTACTGGACATGGCAGAAAACAGCATCAGGTAGCAATGTTCAGAGCACGAAAACAACATGCTACAGGAACTTAACATGGCAAAACAAGGCATGGCAGTGTTCTACTAATTGCATATGACAAACGTTCCTTACTGACCCTAAGCCAAAAAGGAACATAAGATATGATGACAAGCATGTAAACATAGCAAGTTTCGTTAACAGGTTTCAGACAAACAAGCATACCTACAGCAAGATGTCATGTTCATTAAGCTATCCATGGCAAGAACAAGAGCATAGCATGTATGTATCAACTACAATAAGCTTGGCAAAATTGCATATCATGTTAAGAATCTGCCAGAAATATTTTATAGCAAAAGTAGAGCAAGATTGAGTCATGCTATGGCACTCCATAATTGCAAACAAGGGCAGGAATGGATCAATTACAACTATAGCTACAAAACATCCTTACTGAACATCTCCAAAATATGCATGGATCTCTCTTTAGCATCAAGTTTACATGGCAACAAAATAACAGCAGACAAGGACTTAGAGAAATCACTAAGTCTTTGAAATCAGAAACATTACGGAGCCTAGTTTGCATGCTTGTGCTAGTAACCACAGAGATCACAAAAATACATGGCATATACCAGTGGAAATATGACATGGCATACAACAAAACACATGTAGAGCTCATGCCCATAAGATGCACAGATTAAATGATACAAAAATAACAAATCTCGAAGTTCTGATAAGAACCAGCAGATAACAGCAACTAGCACTCTTGCAACAGAGATTTGGGCATCAAGATGGCCTCTAATGAACATGATGCAATTGAACAAAATGAATAGCATCATGAGACGAACAATTCGATATATTACACGCGCAAAACGGAGCTATGCACAGTGAGTTATGAAGCTATGAACAGAGGCACTTGCTGTCAAAATCATAAGACTTAGGAAATTTTTGGGTTCGGGGGAAAAGTCAACGCATGGCAGTACCAGATCGGATCGAGGCCCGTCGAGGTTGGGGCGGCGGCCGGAGCTGCGGGAGGAGGAGGCCGGCGGCCGGCGACGGGGAGGAAGGAGAGGAGGCCGGCGGGGTGGGCGGCGACGCGGGGCCCGGCGGGAGGCGCGGCGGCGACGCGGCGGAGGAGGAGGCGCCGGGCGGCGCGGCGACGCGGGCACCGGTGGGCTCGGCAGCGGCGACCGGCGAGCTGGAAGACGGCGGCGGGGCGCGGGGTGGGCGGCGCGCGGTGGAGGAGCTCGCGGGGCGGCGGCGGCGGGCCGCGGGGGCCGGGAGCGGGCTCCCCGGGCCGCGGGCGGCGGCGGGCGCGCCTGCCACGTGGCGGGCCACGATTGGCTGCGGGCGGCGGCGGTTTTGCGTCCGGCCGGCGGCGGACACATCCGGCGGCGCGAGGGGAACGATCTAGGGTTTCGTCTGCGATTCGTTTTTCGGGAGGGTCACATATAAATAGGTAGAGGGAGCTAGGAGAGTCCAAAATATGTCCGGTTTTCGCCCACACGATCGTGATCGAACGACCTACAGCATGGAAGAGAGTTTGGTGGGTTTTGGGCTGGTTTTTGAGGGGTTTTTGCTGCAACACACAAATGGACTTTGCGGATGCCCGGTTAACCGTTGGAGTACCAAACGACCTCCAAATGGAACGAAACTTGACCGGTGGCCTACCGGTGGTATACTAAGGCCACTTGACAAGCGTCGGTCCATTCCGAGAAAGTTTGACACCCGCTCACGAAAGAAAACAGGAGGGGTGCGCCGGAGGAGATAGGAGCGCCGGATTACAAAACGGACAACGGGGAAAATGCTCGGATGCATGAGACGAACACGTATGCAAATGCAATACACATGATGACATGATATGAAATGCATGACATGAACAAAATGCAAAAACGAAAAACAAAACCCGACCATGGAGGGAATATCATAACACATCGCCGAAAATGGCAAGAGTTGGAGTTACAAATATGGAAAGTTACATGCGGGGTGTTACACATATACCACAAGCTTTAGGGGCAAATAACTCAAGCTCGATAGTAGAGAATGGGTGACAAAACGAGAGGATACAATTTACTAAAGGTATTATGTATCAGGGAAAGAACTTCCAAAGTGATTGAATATGAAGGACGTTGTCGGATAAAATCCAACAAGGTTCTGATGGTCCATAAAGGATCTGATGTGAGTATCGGCACACAACCAGAGGTAGAATCAATGCAAAGACCTTGGATTATAGAAACAACTAAGTAACTTAGAGCTCAATTGCAAAGGAATTATGATTTACAAAGCGAAGGATCAGAAACAGACGCTCTGATCAAGGATGGATAAGTTAAATAGACATAGGGGCAAAATCGACGACAATTTGATTGGCGAGAACCAGCTCACGTTTCAAATGACGTCTGAGCCAGAAGGATGAATTCTAGGCTCTGATTGAGGATTGCGAGCATTCGCCAAGGATTGAATCAACGGACTCAAAATGATAATGACAAGAGATGCCAATAAGATTACGAGACTTAAGATTAATCATAATGCAAGTAAGCAAGAATTTCAAGAGCAAAAGGCTCCTGAGGATTTTCGGAGGATCGAATGGTATTTTGAACACTTTTGTGAAATACTTGAATCAACTGGGGATGAGCGGATACTCGGTAAGTCCGAGAATTATCCGTAGGGTATTCAGGTGACAAAGGACTACGCTTCTGGCCACCTCCATCTTGCAGCATGTAGAAGAGAGTAGATGGTAAGTTCACCAAGTAGCATCGCATAGCATAATCCTACCCGGCGATCCCCTCCTCGTTGCCCTGTTAGAGAGCGATCACCGGGTTGTATCTGGCACTTGGAAGGGTGTGTTTTATTAAGTATCCAGTTCTAGTTGTCATAAGGTCAAGGTACAACTCCGGGTCGTCCTTTTACCGAGGGACACGGCTATTCGAATAGATAAACTTCCCTGCAGGGGTGCACCACATAACCCAACACGCTCGATCCCATTTGGCCGGACACACTTTCCTGGGTCATGCCCGGCCTCGGAAGATCAACACGTCGCAGCCCCACCTAGGATCAACAAAGAGGTCAACACGCCGGTCTAAATCCTATGCGCGCAGAGGTCTGGGCCCATCGCCCATTGCACACCTGCACGTTGCGTACGCGGCCGGGAGCAGACCTAGCCTAGCAGGCGTTCCAGTCCAATCCGGCGCGCGCCGCTCCGTCGCTAACGTCAAGAAGAGCTTTGGCTGATACCACGACGTCGAGTGCCCATAACTGTTCCCGCGTAGTTGGTTAGTGCGTATAGACCAAATGGCCAGACTCAGATCAAATACCAAGATCTCGTTAAGCGTGTTAAGTATCCGCGAACGCCGACCAGGGCCAGACCCACCTCTCTCCTAGGTGGTCTCAACCTGCCCTGTCGCTCCGCCATAAAGTAACAGTCGGGGGCCGTCAGGAACCCAGGCCCACCTCTACCGGGATGGAGCCACCTGTCCTTTCAGCCCCCTCATCAGAATCACTTGCGGGTACTCAACGAGCCGACCCGACTTTAGTCCCCACATGTGTCATGTATATAAAGTATATAGCATATACCCGTGATCACCTCCCGAAGTGATCACGGCCCAGTAGTATAGCATGGCAGACGGACAAGAGTGTAGGGCCACTGATGGAACACTAGCATCCTATACTAAGCAGTAGAATAGCAGGTAAGGGTAACAACTGTAGCAACAATGACAGGCTATGCATCCGTATAGGATTAACCGAAAGCAGTAACATGCTACACTACTCTAATGCAAGCAGTATAGAGAAGAATAGGCGATATCTTGTGATCAAGGGGGGGGGGGTTTGCCTGGTTGCTCAGACAAGAAGGAGGGGTCGTCGGTGACGTAGTCGACCACAGGGGCATCAACATCGTCACGGGGTCTACCGAAGAGAAGAGGGGGGAGAAATAGTAAATACATAGCAAGCAAGTGCATAAAAGGACAACAGGCAGAGCTAGACGTGTTCTAATGCGGTATGAGGTGATACTGGTGAAGGGGGGAAACATCCGGGAAAGTATCCCCGGTGTTTCGCGTTTTCGGACAGATGAACCGGAGGGGGAAAGTTGCGTGTTTGCTATGCTAGGGATGTGTAGCGGACGAACGGGCTGCGTATCCGGATTCGTCTCGTCGTTCTGAGCAACTTTCATGTACAAAGTTTTTCCATCCGAGCTACGGTTTATTTTATATTAATTTTAAAAGATTTAAATCATTTTTAGGATTTATTTAAATATTTTAAATCAACATTATCCAGAATAGTGTTTGCTGACATCATCATGACATCAGCAGTCAACTTTGACCATTGACCGGTCAAACTGACAGGTGGGCCCGTTCGTCATTGTCTTAGACTAACTAAGCAGGTTTAATTAGTTTAATTAAGTAAATATGTTAATTTAATAGACTTAATTAAGTTAATTAATTATCTAATTAATTAATTAATATTTTTCTAATTAATTTTCTAGTTCTTTTTTTATTTAAATGGGGGCGTGGGGCCCATATGTCATAGGCTCTGGGGAGCCTAGCGGGCACTGGGCGACTGGGCGCTGCGGGCGTCAGCCCGTTTGGGTGCCTGCCCAAGCCAGTGGAGGCGTCGGGCGCCGGCGGCTGCAGAGAGGGGCGCCGGGCAGGAGGCGGCAGTGGGGAACGGCCACGGGTGGAGCGGTTGGGGCGGCGGCCATGGTGGAGCAGGGAGGCAGCGGCACGGTGTAGGGTGGCGGCGGCCGTGAGCGGGCGCCGGAGCGCGTGCGGCGAGGGGCGCGGCCACGGCAGAGCCGTGCGTGGGTGCGCGAGCAGCCAAGGAGGCGCGGGAGGAGGCAGGCTCGCGGCAGGGGAAAGGCTGGGCAGTGGGCGTTGGCGGCCAGAGTGGTCAGTGGATCCGGGCACGAGCGCGCGTGGCGAGGAGGGATAGGGGCGCGGGCGTGCTCGACCGCTAGGCCGAGACGGGGCGAAGGCGGGCGCGCGCGGCACAGCAGCACGGCGCAGGCGTGGGCGGGTGAGCGTGCGTGCGCACGGGGACAGGGAGAGGAGAGCCCGGGGCCTCACCGGCATTCGTGGGGAAATGGCAGCGTGCTCGGGCTCGAGGAGGAGGACGGGGATGTCGTTCCGGCGGGGAGGCAGGCCGTCATGGTGGCTCCGGGCGGCGGCGGCGGTGGTGGAGCACGGCGGCGATGGGAGGCGCGGGATCGAGCCCTCCCCGATCCAGAACCAGTCGAGTGGGAGGGGTCCGGGGAGGAGGACGGGTCGTCGGGCAAGGGGGGTTTCTCCGGCGAGGTCAACGCGGGCGTCGGGGGCGAGGGGCGAGCACGATGGGGTCGTGCCACCGATCCAGATCGTGGGAGGGAGTGGGGAACGGGGGGAAGTGGTGGATCGGGTGGGTAGCTAGGGTTTCGGGGAGAGGATAGGGCCATATAGGTCAGGGGAAGTGCGGGGTGGGCCGGTCTTGTTGGGCCCGAGGCCAGCTGGGCCAGGGCCCAGCGGGGGGGGGGGGGGGGTCTTTTCCTTTCTTTCTTTTTTTGTTTCCTTTTCTTCTTTTTATTTTTATTTTTCTGTTCTGTTTTATTTTTAGCTTTATAAAATTTAAAAGCGACAACTAATTTTGTGTTATTAAATAGGTCACAGCACCAACTATTTTGGCACTTTAAATAAAGTATTTTGCCTCTGCTTATTATTTTAAAAGCATTTTTGTCGGGTGGTTGGTGCGACATATGCCAACGGATGGCTTATCATTGTGGGTGCCAATAAGACATCGCCGGTGCCTGGAAACGGGATGAGGCGAAGACATGCATGCCGGCGGATCTTACCCAGGTTCGGGGCTCTCCGAGGAGATAACACCCCTAGTCCTGCTCTGCGGGGTCTCCGCATGATCACTAGATCAAGGAAAGGTAGCTACAATCGCTCTTGGAGCTGTTGGGTTCAAGGGAGAAGAAGAACAAGGCTAGCTCTTGCTTCTCTCTATCTCTATGGTGTGTGTGCTGTGTTCAGAAGCTAACCCTTTGCATGGGTGCTCCGGGGGGTTTATATAGGCCTACCCCCGGGGGTACAATGGTAATCCGGCTGGGCACGGGTCCCAGCCGTCAGTGCCTACGCTCGCCGGCTTCTCCGCCGGCTATTGGGTCCCGCCGACTGGTGGGTCCCGCCGGCTGCCGGCTTCTTGGTCGACAGGCCGGCCCTACCGCCTAGGGTCTTGTCGGCGGCTGCTTACTGTAGCCTCGCCTGTGATGACGAGGGCTTTGTCGAGGTAAGCGTGCCTACAGTGGGCCGCCTCGGGGGCTGTCACTGTAGCCTTACCTCGTCTTGTCTCCTTAATGGGGCTCCTGCTTCGAGGAAGGGGGTAGCCGGCTTCTGGGGCCGGCTACACCCTCGGTCGACTGGGGGAGGCCGGGCCGCCTCCGCGCCTCTGTCTGGCGGAAGGGGCCCGGCGCCTGCGGGCCGTACAGGAGTCGGTCGTGGATGACGTTGAGGCTGGCATGGCTACAGTGCCGAGCCGAATAGGAGACGGTCATCCCGTACGCCCTCCTGTGGCCATGCCTGCCTCGGGCCTCGGGGTTAGTGGGCCGCACTGTGGCCACACCCCGTCTTGTCACCGTTATGTGGGTGTAGCTTTGGTGGTTGTGGTCTCGGCCGGCTTCTTGGAGTCGGCGTTCTTCTTGGCCGGCTTCTTGGAGTCGGCTACCCCGTAGTCGTCCCGGGGAGGGGTTGCTGAGGCTGGGTCGCCTTCCGGGAGTCGGCTTCAGAGGTAGCCGGCCGAGGAAGGCGGCCCAATGCTTGGAGTGCTTGGAGGCCCGAAGGCCTGATAATTTTTCAGAAGAACCAGGGGCAGTCGGTTAGGCTACCCGTGGCCATTTACTCCGACAGTAGTCCCCGAAGCTGATTGGGCTTCGAGGTGGAGTAGGGGTTGAGAAGCTCGATCAGCTTCCTATCTTGACAAGTCGGCAGCTGGGAGCCGGCTTTAGTTAGGCGTGCCGCCTTGGTCGAAACTCCGGAGTCGGAGGGCGGGAGCTCGCTAGCGTGCGCTCCGGGCCGCGGGCCGGCCACTTGCCGTCTGAAAACCACGTGGCCTCCCTCGGCCAGAAAGCCTGCCAGCCCACGCGCGTGACGGGACGTCGCCGCAGGGCGGGGGCCCGCCAAGTCCGCGCCCGGGCCCAGGCGCGGATTCTCTGTATCCCGAAACCGCCCGCACGTCTCCTTGCGGCAGTTTCGGCTCGCCTTTAGGGCGCAATAATCGCGGGGCGTGGGGGGAATGGGTGCAATTAATCCCACGTCTCCCCCCACGTCCGGCCTCTTCGGCCTCGCCTCGCGAAGCTATAAGTAGGGGGAGGTGGAGGGCGGCAGGCCCTCGCACGCTCCTCCTACTTCCACCATCTTCTTCGCTCGCCGTTTCTTGGAACAGCGCCTCGCCGCCGCGCTCTTCCACCGCACGTTCCTCCGCCGCCGCGCTAGTTTTTGCCATGCCTCCCGCCGCGGAGCAGTATGGCGGGGATTGGGACGGCTCCAACGTGCATGAAGACCACGTCGAGTTCCTCCGCAATACTCGGCGGCTGCCGGCCGCGGACAAGGTGGAGGTCCGCCTTGCGCCGGCGAGGGAGATTACGCCGGAGCCGCGGGAGGGCGAGCGGGTGGTCTTCCGCTCGCACTTCTTGCGTGGCATCGGCCTGCCAGTGAGCGCCTTCTTCCGCTCCTGGCTTGATTTCTATCAGCTCCAGCCGCACCACCTCACCCCAAACGCGGTGGTGCTGCTATCAGCCTTCGTCACCCTGTGCGAGGGCTACCTCGGCGTCCTCCCCACCCTCGAGCTCTGGGGGGAGTTCTTCTAGTCCAAGCTGGGCACGCGCATGCAGGGCGTGCCGGCTCAGACTGGCGCCTTCATCGCGTCGCGGAGGTCGGTCGCCGACAACCCCTTCCCCGTCATCACGCTGATCCAATCGGTGAAGAAATGGCAAAAATCGTACTTCTACGTGCGGAACATCGCCCCGCGGGGCGACTACATCAACCTGCCGGCTTACGTAGCCGGCCCTCCGGCGGGCAGGCGGCCCCAGTGGTCCTTCCGGGCCGTGACTCTGACGCCGGCCGAGTCCGCCGCCATCGCCCGAGTGCGAGAGCTGACCCAGTCGGAGGGCTTGACGGGTCCTGACCTGCTGGCCGCATTCGTCACGCGCCGGGTTCTTCCGCTCCAGAGCCGGCCTCATCTGATCTGTCAGATGAGCGGCCAGCTCGATCCGAGCCGAATGTGCACCAAGGAGATGCCGCGCGAGGAGGTCGCCTATATGGTGAACTACCTTGCGAACTGCAAACTCACCGAAGAGTGGCAGTTCGGCAAGGAGCCATATAGCCGAGCCAATCCGCTGCCTACGGTATGTTCTCCTTGTCTCTTTTTCTTTTTCCTTGCTTTGTTGCCGAGTTCCTCTTGGACGACTCTAACTTAGTCGGTTCGTTTTTCGACAGAGTCCTCTTCTTCGGCCGGCCAGCGGGTCAGACGCAGAGCGTCGATTCATCCCCGACCGGACCGAACACGATCTGGAGGACCCCGACTTGGGGGCGGCCGGTATGGACGACAACATCGAGCCGGGCGGTGGCCAAGCCGGCGGCGAAGCAGGCGGCTCCGGGCTCGGAGTCACCTTCGACGACTGGCCGGACGACGATGAGGCCGAAGTCGCCCCGCGCCGCCAGCCGGCGTCTGGACGCGGCGCGGGTTCCTCTGCTGCACCGCCTGCTTGGGGCGGAGGTCAAAAGCGTCGCGCCACCCAGGGTTTGTTCGATAGCCGGATGAAGAAACCCAGGGGCGGGGCGGCAGCCACCAGGCGGGAGGAGGCGGCCGCGAAGGCGGCTCGCTTCCGCAAGACGGTGAAGCAACCGCAGACCGTGTCGGCGTAAGTTCACTTTCTTTCGTATACTCTTTTTCTTTCTTTTCTCTGGTGGTTCCTGAACCCTTGTCTTTTTCTCCAACGAACAGAGCTCCGCTGTCGCTTGAGCGAGCGGCTGCCGCCTCCGTCGTTGAGTCGCCGAGGGGCTCTGGGAGCACCACCCACCGCGTGGACCCCCGTGCCGACCTTCATGAGGCGACAGAAAGGAATGCGCGGGAGGCGCGGGCGGAGCGAGAGGTGCGGGAGGCGGAGGCACGGAGGGCGGCCGCCGCCCAGGCGGCACGGGAGGAGGAGGCAGCGAAGGCACTCGCCGATGCCGCAGCCAGGGCCCAAGCAGAGGCTGCGGCCGCGGCGGTGGCGGGGGAGGTTTTGATGGTCACCCTGCTGCGCGTCATGGCGCCTGGGGACATGGAGCCCTCGCCAGAGGGAGCCAGCGGCGACCAGCCAGGGCTGGGGGGAAGCGACGACGTCATCATCCTGGAGAGGGCGCCGGTGCCGACCCCGCCAACTGGGGCGGCTCAAGGCGGCCGGCCTAATCCGCCGCCTGCACAGTCGGCGGTGGGCGAGCCGGCCACGAGGGCTGAGATGGCGGTCCGGATTCCGTCGAGCCGGCGCGCGGGGAAAGCCGCGTCGGAGCCACAGAAGGCCGCGTCGGAGCCGCAGCCGGCCGTGGGCTCCATCTCGTCGGCCCGGGATGCGGAGGCGGCCAGCGCTACCTCGGGGTGGACGCCAGGCGGAGGGACGGTCGTGGTGAACATGGCTGCACAGGATGTCCGGACCCGGCTCCAGGGCCAAGCTGCGGCGCTGAGGCAGTTCACCGACGAGTTCCTTGCGACGCGGGCAGCCATCCGGGTTAGTATTCCCATCTTGCTTCTTCTTGATCTTGATTTCTTCTAGATCTTGATTTCTTCCGTGGGGGCGCGTCAGCGCACCCACTGGGTGTAGTCTCCGAGTTCCGAGTCGGCTGCTGAGCAGGCGGCTTGGAACTTCTTGGTGGATTTGCCTTGGCCATTCTTGTTCTTACTTCGATCTTCTGTCCATCTTGCAGGACTACCACAACCTTCGAGCGGCCGCCTTCAACTCCCAGGCTCGGGAGCTGACTCAGAAGACCGCCGACATTACTGAGAGCCGAGGCACGTGCTTTGTTCTTTATCTCATGTGGGGGCGCGTCAGCGCACCCACTGGGTGTAGTCCCCGAGATTCGGGCCGACTGCTGAGCAGTCGGGTCGGATCTTCCTTGACGACTTCTTCTTACTGTTCTTTCTTTTTCTGCCGTCCCTGCAGCGGCCAACGCCAGTCTGAGGGCACAGCTAGGAGAGTCTCAGACTGCCCTTCGTGCCAAGGATGCCGAGCTCGCCGCCTTGGTGCAGGAGCGCGACCGCCTGGTCAAGAAGCTGGCCGACCAGGAGGAAGGCCACAAGGCGGCCCTGAAGGTGGTGCAGGACCGCGAAGCCGCCCTCCAGGCCGAGTACGAGACGGAGGCGGCTGGCTGGGCTGAGGCCAGGCAGACTCTGGTCTCTGGCTATGGCCAGATCGAAGATCTGGTTGACGGTAAGCCGCCTACCTCTTCGTCCTTTCTTGCCATCTGCCACTTTGGCTCTTTTTCTGATTTGGTGCTCTTTTCTCCTTTTCTTCTTCTTTCTTGCGTAGAATATTTCCCTGGCTATTCTACTGTCGCCAACCAGACCATTGAGGCCCGTCGCCAAGCGCGAAGGCAGGCTGGCTTTGAGATCTCGCCAACCGCCGGCCGCTCGCTGGAGGAGCAGCTCCTGGTGTTCCAGGCCCGCATCCAGCCGGCTCACCGACTGCTTCGTCCGCTTCAGCGTGCCGGGGCGCAAGTCTTGGCCGCCCTCTGGCCCGACCAAGTGGTTCCTCGCACCCCCAGTCGGACTGCCGACTGGCTGGAGGTGGCAGTCGGCCGCTTCGAGGCTTGGAAGGCCTCGGCGGCTCGCTCCGGCGCCAGGCGGGCGCTGGAGTTTGTCAAGGCCTGGTATCCCGGCCTGAGCTTGGATCAGCTGGCTACCTGGCGGCAGCAAGCCGACACAGAGCTGGAGCCGGCGCGGCCGGCTATCATCCGGCGGGCTTCGGCGATCGCCGATTACACCGACACCAGCGTCTTCGCCCCCGAGGTAGATGACAACGGTGTCGCCCAGCCGGAGGAGTGGTTCGGGCTGAACCCGGCGGACGGTGAAGACTCGGCGGAGAAGATCGACTCCAGCGATGAGGGCGAAGAGGAGGAGGAGGAGGAGGGTGAAGACGTCGAGCCGGCTGGTGGGGCAGCCGGCCAGCCTGAGCCTGACCGTACTTCCAGCACTACGTCGCGAGCGAGTGCGTCGCCTGCCGCTGGTGGCGGTCAAGCCGAGACCCGCTAGGCGGCCACTCCTTCAGCCGGCGGGGCCGTCTCCACCGACCAGCTCGGCCTCCACGCCGCGCCCTAGTCTGCCATCTTTTGTTTTCCTGTCTTGTTACTTTTGTAACAATGTTTGGTTAAGTCTACACAATTCCACCCACTGGGTGTATTCGAACTTATGTCTGTTGCCAGCCTGTTTGGGGCTTTATGTGTATATATAACTTATGCATTTGGCCTTTCCTTGTACTTTTGCTTTTTGTCCTTCTGCTGTTTCCTTTGCCGCCCTCCCTTGGTTGCCGCCTCCCCAGTCCAACAGTTGCTCTGCAATCTGTAGCTGGAGGAGTGCTTGGCCAATTGGGGGGGAGGAGTACTTTAGCTTTGCTGGACTAAAGCTAAGTGTTTTAGGAAGCCGGCCAGCCGGCTCTTCTGGCAGCCGGCAGGCATGTTTGGAGGCCGTCTCGTTGCTATATAGGTTCTTTGTTCCTTAGCCATTTTTCGTGTGGGCGTCCTTTCTGCCTTGCCTCTTGCTAGTCGGACAGTCGGTTCTTCGAGCTGCGACTTTCAACAAGAGGGGACTCGGGAGCCGGCACACTACTTTTCTGACTTCAGGTAGAACTTTCAATATAGCTCAAGGCGGCCAGTCCTCGGGCCGACTAGTCGAACCCTGTGCCAGACAAGAATTCAAAATGTAATAATACATTCATGGATATGACACTTGTCATTCATAGATAAACAAGGGCAGTCCCCGAGTACTGCCCGGGGGGCTTGTTGGTTTGTACTTAATACAAAAAAGGGTAGCATGATACATACTGCTTTCAACTGTAAAATCGTCTCAGGAGGTTTGCGTTCCATGGTCGCTCCGACTCCTTGCCGGAGTCGTCTCTCTTGCGTGCTCTTGGTTTTTGCGCGTCGATCAAGTAGTAGGAATCGTTGCCGAGTGCCTTGCTGACGACGAAGGGGCCTTCCCAAGGGGCCGAGAGCTTGTGCTGGCCGGCTGTTCGCTGGATCAGCCGGAGCACAAGGTCGCCCTCTTGGAAGGATCTTGGCTTGACCTTGCGGTTGTAGTAGCGGCGCAGCCCTTGCTGGTAGATGCCGGACCGGCTGAGTGCTAGCAGCCGGCCTTCTTCCAGTAGGTCCACGCCGTCTTCTCTTGCTTCTTTGGCCTCCTCCTCCGTGTACATGGTGATCCGAGGCGAGTCGAACTCGATGTCTGTTGGGATGACAGCCTCGGCACCGTACACGAGGAAAAATGGAGTAAAGCCGGTTGACTTGTTGGGTGTAGTGCGCAGGCTCCAGAGGACAGCCGGCAGCTCTTCGAGCCAGCAGCCGGCCGATCGCTCCAGTGGTACAACCAGTCGGGGCTTGAAGCCGGAGAGGATGAGTCCATTTGCTCGCTCGACCTGGCCGTTTGACTGCGGGTGGGCAACGGACGCTAAGTCCAGCCGGATGCCCTGCGTCGCGCAGAAACATGCCAGTGCTCCTTTGGCGAAGTTCGTGCCGTTGTCGGTGATGATGTTGTGCGGCACGCCGTACCGAGTAGTGATGTCGGTGATGAATGTCACGGCAGTCGGCCCGTTCAGCTTTTTGATCGGCTTTGCTTCGATCCACTTTGTGAACTTGTCCACAGCGACAAGTAGATGCGTCAAGCCGCCGCGGGCTGTCTTGAAGGGGCCCACCATGTCCAGTCCCCAGACGGCAAAAGGCCAGGTGAGAGGAATGGTCTTGAGTGCAGAAGCCGGCAGGTGTTGCTTGGAACTAAAAACTTGGCATCCTCTGCAGCTCTTGACTATTTCTTTGGCATTCTCCAAGGCAGTCGGCCAGAAGAAACCATGGCGGAAAGCCTTGGCCACAAGTGATCTTGAGGCTGCGTGGTGGCCGCATTCGCCTTGGTGGATGTCTTTGAGGATTGCCACTCCTTTTTCTGGCTCGACACAACGCTGGAAGACTCCAGTGACGCTGCGCTTCACAAGCTCTCTGTTGATTATTGTATATGCTGCGGCTCGTCGTTGCACTAGTCTTGCTGAGATCTCATCAGCCGGCAGCTCTCTGCTGACTAGGAACTTGAGGATGGGCTGGGCCCATGAGGGAGCTGTGACTTCTTCTTCTGTTAATTTAGCCACCATGACTCGGGTGGGTGGGTTGGGTGAGTCGGCCACTGCTTCTTGTGTCGTTGTAGTCCCCGGGCCGACAGCTGCAGTCCCCGGGCCGGGTTCTGAAGTCCCCGGGCCGGGTGCGACTACGGCAGTCCCCGGGCCAGTTGTCGAAGTCCCCGTGCCGCCTGCGGGGTTTCTCCAGTCGGATCCGGCTGTATCTGGCGCAGGTGGTACGAAGATGGAATCCGACTCTGGAGACGGCTTGATAGACGGCTTGAGGAGGCGCTGGAGGGAGACGCCAGTCGGTATGGCTTGTCGGGTGGAGCCGATCCGTGCTAGGGCATCTGCTTGGTCGTTGTCGGCCCTTGGCACGTGGAGGAACTCGCAGCCCTCGAAGTATCCGCTGATCTGCTGGACGAGGAATCGATAACTCGCCATGTTCGCGTCCTTGGCGTCCCAGTCGCCAGACGATTGCTGGACCACCAAGTCTGAGTCGCCGTAGCACAGGATCCAGCGTATGCCAAGCTCTTTGGCTAGCCGGAGCCCGTGTACGAGCGCCTCGTACTCGGCCACATTGTTGGAGGCGGGGAAGTGGATCTGCAGCGTGTACTTGAGCTTGTCGCCTTTGGGAGAGGTGAGGACGATGCCGGCTCCCAAGCCGGTGCGCATCTTGGACCCGTCAAAGTGCATCCGCCAATGGGTAGAGTCGGGAGCCGGCGGTAGGTACTGGGTCTCGGCCCAGTCGACGAGGAAGTCGGCCAATGCTTGCGACTTGATGGTGGTGCGGGGTTGGTAGAAGATTGTGTAGGGCGCCAATGCAATGGCCCATTTTGCCACCCGGCCGGATGCATCCCGGCTGCCTATGATCTCGGCGAGCGGGGCAGTGCCTACGACCGTGATGGGGTGCTCTTGGAAGTAGGGCTTCAGTTTCTTGGCAACAAAGTACACCCCATAGCACATCTTCTGGTAGTGCGGGTAGTTTTGCTTTGAGCTGGATAGCACTTCGCTGAGACAGTACACCGGCCTCTGGACTAGCTGGGCTCGGCCTTCCTCCGGGCGTTGGGCCACAACAACAGTGCTGACGACTCGGCTAGTCGTGGCGATGTAGAGGAGCATGGGCTCCTTCTCAGTCGGCGCCGCCAGGACAGGCGGAGTGGTCAGCATTTTCTTCAACTCATGGAAGGCTTGGTCGGCTTGGTCGTTCCATTCGAAGTGAGTGGACTTCTTCATGAGTCGGTACAGGGGGACAGCCTTCTCTCCTAGTCGGCTGATAAAACGATTCAGGGAGGCTAAGAAGCCAGTGAATTTCTGCACATCTCGCAGTTTGGTGGGAATCTCCATCCTCTCGATGGCCTTGATCTTGACAGGGTTGCATTCGATGCCGCGTTCGGAGACCAGGAAGCCCAGCAGCTGGCCGGCCGGCACTCCGAACACGCACTTCTCGGGGTTGAGCTTGATTTGGAATCGGCGCAAGTTGGCGAATGTTTCTTTCAGGTCTTCTAGCAAGGTACCGCGCTCCTCTGTCTTCACCACAATGTCGTCTACATAGACATGGGCATTTCTGTCGAGTTGTTTCAAGAGGCATTTCTGCATGCAACGCTGAAAAGTGGCACCCCCTCGCAGGAGTTGCGGAGCTCGGCCCATCGCGTGAGGTAGTCGCGGGTTGACTCGTTGGGCCCCTGGACGCAGAGGGAGAGCTGGCGAGGCTTGGGAGGCCGCTTGTAGGTGCTGGTGAAGTTGCGGACGAAGACTTCGGTGAAGTCCAGCCAACTGTTGATGTTGTAGGGCTTGAGGCTGTTGAGCCATGTGCGCGCCGTGCCTTGCAGCATGAGGGGGACGTACTTCACGGCGACGCGCCGATTGCCGTTGGCTATGCTGACGGCCGTGGAGTAGTCGATGAGCCAATCTTCCGGCTTCACCGAGCCGTTGTACTTGGGCGTGTCTCTGGGGAGCGAGAACCCTTTGGGGAAGGGCTCGTCGCTGATGCGGGGGCCAAAGCATGGCGGGCCGACATCATCTTCTTCTTCTAACGCCAAGGATCGAGCAAGGCGGTCGATCCTGTGGCGGGCGTCGTTCTCGCCGACTCCTTCTCGGCGGCCGAGTCAGTCGCCAAGAGTCGGGTGTGTGATAGGCGGCGGAGTGAGGCGTCTTTCTCTTCGAGGCGGGGGAGGAGGTAGATTTCCTTGGTGTTCAACCGCTCGAGGGCGGCCTTCCGCGTCGCGCTCGATGGTAATGCGAGTCCGGCTGCGGCTGGCAGCCGGCTCCTTGTCTTTCTTCTGGCGCGCGCCGCTCGCAGTCGGCGAGCGGGACGTCGCGGCGTGTTCCCGGCGCGGGGGATGACTATCAGCACGGGCGCCGGCTTCGTGCCGTTCTGCAGCCGCGTCAATCAGCTGCTGGATCCGTCTTGCCATGTAGGGGAGCTCATCGGCTCCCAGCCCATTGAGCTCTTCTGCAGCCGCCTGAGCGGCTCGCAGATTCTCGAGCGGGGTGGCGTAGACGGGGCGATCTGCCCCCAGCATGCTGGCGACGGCCGCGCCGTGCTTCTGGACGAAGCCGGCTCGGCTCGGGCCGCTAGGCATCGGCATACCGAAGGCGGCGCGGTCGACTTCGCGCTGGTGGGCCTCGGTGAGGCGTCTCATGGAGGCTATCTTCTGGCCCTCCGCGATGAGGGCAAGGCGGCGTGCCTCCAGGGTCTCGGCGTTGGCGTCGGCCGGGATGGGGATGGAGAGGTCGTGCATTGCCGCTTGCAGGGCGTCGTGGGCATTCTCGCCCGAGTTGGCGACGTGGCTGATGACCAGCACTTCGGTGACAGCGTTGCTGCCGCTGTCAGCTCAAGGGAGGGGGTCGTCGAAGACCACCACGTCGGAGGGGTAGGCGTCAAGTGATGCTGTGTCGGAGTCGATGAGCATCGGGTCGGTGGAGCCGACCGACTCCATGTCTGCAGCAGGCTCGCTGGAGACGTGAAGCTGGTCGAGGAGGCTGACGAGGCGGTTCTCGGGGTAGTCGGTGCCTGCGTCGGACGCAGGCTCGTCGGAGATGCGAGTCTCGCCGAGCAGATCGGCGAGGCAGCTCGCTGCGCAGGCATCGTCGACGCCTTGCAGCGCGTCGAGGCAAACGCCATCGGGCGCAGCAGGCTGGCTGCGCTCGCGGGGGAGGAAGAGGGTTCCCGTCCAGAACAGGTCTCCGGACGACGGTGCACCTGGCCCCACGGTGGGCGCCAAATGTCGGGTGGTTGGTGCGACATATGCCAACGGATGGCTTATCATTGTGGGTGCCAATAAGACATCGCCGGTGCCTGGAAACGGGATGACGTGAAGACATGCACGCCGGCGGATCTTACCCAGGTTCGGGGCTCTCCGAGGAGATAACACCCCTAGTCCTGCTCTGCGGGGTCTCCGCATGATCACTAGATCAAGGAAAGGTAGCTACAATCGCTCCTGGAGCTGTTGGGTTCAAGGGAGAAGAAGAACAAGGCTAGCTCTTGCTTCTCTCTATCTCTATGGTGTGTGTGCTGTGTTCAGAAGCTAACCCTTTGCATGGGTGCTCCGGGGGGTTTATATAGGCCTACCCCCCGGGGGTACAATGGTAATCCGGCTGGGCACGGGTCCTAGCCGTCAGTGTCTACGCTCGCCGGCTTCTCCGCCGGCTGTTGGGTCCCGCCGACTGGTGGGTCCCGCCGGCTGCCGGCTTCTTGGTCGACAGGCCGGCCCCACCGCCTAGGGTCTTGTCGGCGGCTGCTTACTTTAGCCTCGCCTCTGATGACGAGGGCTTTGTCGAGGTAAGCGTGGCTACAGTGGGCCGCCTCGGGGGCTCTCACTGTAGCCTTACCTCGTCTTGTCTCCTTAATGGGGCTCCTGCTTCGAGGAAGGGGGTAGCCGGCTTCTGGGGGCCGGCTACACCCTCGGTCGACTGGGGGAGGCCGGGCCGCCTCCGCGCCTCTCTCTGGCGGAAGGGGCCCGGCGCCTGCGGGCCGTACAGGAGTCGGTCGTGGATGACGTTGAGGCTGGCATGGCTACAGTGCCGAGCCGAATAGGAGACGGTCATCCCGTACGGCCTCCTGTGGCCATGCCTGCCTCGGGCCTCGGGGTTAGTGGGCCGCACTGTGGCCACACCCCGTCTTGTCACCGTTATGTGGGTGTAACTTTGGTGGTTGTGGTCTCCGCCGGCTTCTTGGAGTCGGCGTTCTTCTTGGCCGGCTTCTTGGAGTCGGCTACCCCGTAGTCGTCCCGGGGAGGGGTTGCTGAGGCTGGGTCGCCTTCCGGGAGTCGGCTTCAGAGGTAGCCGGCCGAGGAAGGCGGCCCAATGCTTGGAGTGCTTGGAGGCCCGAAGGCCTGATAATTTTTCAGAAGAACCAGGGGCAGTCGGTTAGGCTACCCGTGGCCATTTACTCCGACAATTTTAGATAATTGGTTTGCTGCAGTTCTAATCACTTTTGAGTAATTAATTATTTTATAAAAATGTTGTTTACAACTTTATCATAGCCTCTGATTTATCTACTATTTATTGAACATTTTAGTTTTAATATTTGAAAACTTTTATTGTTTGCTTGATTTTGAATTTTGAATTATAATCGGTTTCGAACTAACACCAGATTAATAACAGTAATCATGGTGACGTGGCATCGTTAACAGAGGTTTACTGTAGCTTATTTATCCGGGCGTCACACTTCGGGTCCATAGTTATTTGCTAGATGGCTTCTTCTCTCTCTTTGGATCTCAATACAATGTTCTCCTCGATCTTCTTGGAGATCTATTCGATGTAATCTTGTTTTGCGGTGTGTTTGTCGAGATCCGATGAATTGTGGGTTTATGATCAAGATTATCTATGAACAATATTTGAATCTCCTCTGAATTCTTTTATGTATGATTGGTTATCTTTGCAAGTCTCTTCGAATTATCAGTTTGGTTTGGCCTACTAGATTGATCTTTCTTGCAATGGGCGAAGTGCTTAGCTTTGGGTTCAATCTTGCGGTGTCCTTTCCCAGTGACAGCAGGGGCAGCAAGGCACGTATTGTATTGTTGCCATCGAGGATAAAAAGATGGGGTTTACATGATATTGCATGAGTTTATCCCTCTACATCATGTCATCTTACTCAAAGCATTACTCTGTTCTTATGAACTTAATACTCTAGATGCATGCTGGATAGCGGTCGATGTGTGGAGTAATAGTAGTAGATGCAGAATCGTTTCGATCTACTTGTCGCGGACGTGATGCCTATATACATGATCATACCTAGATATTCTCACAACTATGCTCAATTCTATCAATTGCTCGACAGTAATTCGTTTACCCACCGGAATACTTATGCTCTTGAGAGAAGCCACTAGTGAAACCTATGGCCCCCGGGTCTATTTTCCATCATATTAATCTTCCAACACTTAGTTATTTTTATTGCCGATTATTTTACTTTGCATCTTTATCATAAAAATACCAAAAATATTATCTTATCATATCTATCAGATCTCACTCTCGTAAGTGACCGTGAAGGGATTGACAACCCCTTTATCGCGTTGGTTCCGAGGTTCTTATTTGTTTGTGTAGGTGCGTGGGACTTGTGCGTGATCTCCTACTGGATTGATACCTTGGTTCTCAAAAACTGAGGGAAATACTTACGCTACTTTACTGCATCACCCTTTCCTCTTCAAGGGAAAACCAACGCAGTGCTCAAGAGGTAGCACGCGCCCCGCCGCCACTGTCTACCCTCCTAGTTCTGCTTCCACGCTGCCGACAGCCATCGCTACCGCATGCATACACGGCGCGGCACCAGAGGCGGTACTCTTTCGTATCTGCTCAACTTATTTATCGCAGCAAGAAAATAGATCGCCACTGCTTTACTCTGATATCTTGTCCATCACTTACGTGCTAGTTGAAAGCAAACATTGGTTGCGAAGTTTCCTTTGTCCGGTTTGCACCTTCTGATCCGCCATGGCACGCTCAACACTATATTCCCAGTGCTTATGGTTTTCCCCTTTTATATTCCACACTAGTTAAATCATAGTAGACTAAATTTCAAAATTGGGTCAGTCGATTTTTCAGAGCTCGCCGGAGTTCGCCGGTGCGAATGAAGGGGCTCGGGTGGGGACGGTGGTTGTGGGGGGGGCGGTGGTGGGGCCTCGCCCAACGAAGAAAACTCGACGCGGCTGGGGGTGGGGGTGGGGGTGGCGGAGGAACACAGGCGATGGGGGCCGGTGGTCTGGCCGGCGGCCCGTGCGGTGTTCTGTATGGGAAGAATCAAAGACGAGGAAGAAGAAGGGTTAGGAGATGTAGGATCTTCATCCAACCGCCTGAAATGGTCGACTGACCCAAATGACAAAAGTCACGCGACTTGCATGCAGAGATGCCTTTATATTCAGTACAATCATCGTACCTGCTTAGCACTGCTCCTGAATCCATCAAGCTAAACAACGTGCCACTCATAATTCCAAACTTGTTGCTCAAGTACGAACCTGATATGATGCTGATATTACTAAAACATATAACATTTAATTAGTCAGCTAATGTTCCTACTTTACTTTCGAAAAGCACGTGCACCACATATAGAGAGACAACAGGGAGTTGCTTTCTTAATGCACTCTGGTTCATCATGTGTGGGCACTGCGCAACGAACATTTTATTATCCAAAATCTGCTTGCTCTTCTTTAGCATGTTCTTCTTCCGTTCTTCTTTAATAAGTACTCTCTCCGTTCCTAAATACAAGTCTTTGTATAGATTCCACCATGGACTACATATGGAGCAAAATGAGTGAATCTACACTCTAAAATGTATCTGGATACATCTGTATGTGATCCATAGTGGAAATCTCTACCAAGACTTATATTTTGGAACGGAGGGAGTATGATAGTAGTACAGTATGTTCCTTGTAGTGAAGATGAGCAGGGACATTTGCAGTGTAGAGGTCTATACGGTCGGTTGTGATGGACACTTTAAAATCTTTGGGCCTCTATGATTCGTAGGATTTTGTAAACATGGGAATAGGATTTGTAGTGGCCTGCCCACTTGAATCCTATAAGAATAGCAAGGAAATGCGGGGAGCTGTGTCGCCTTTGAGAGTTACACTGATATTAACAGTACCGCACCTTCAGTTGAAGAGAGCTGGTATCCGAAGCCTTTCTAGTCATACCGGCAATACAAGCACATGTATTCTAGCAAGTTCCACTTTGCTGATTTTACTCTGATGCTTACGGTTTTCCCGTTATATCTACACTATGATCTATGTAGCTGCTTTGTGTCGCACTAGCAGCAGTCCACTCTTGAAGCTAAACACCGCAATCACTTACAAAATTGGCACCAAGGCATTGAGTGCCATTCTGGATGCAATGAAACTCATACGCTCCCCACTTGTTGATTCTTGTTCAGAATATGATCCTAATGACTATTCTAACCTCGAGGAGTCAAAGGCAGATGGCATGTCCTGTTCACCCATCAAGGTCCCTGTTCTAATTTGGCAAGGTTTTATTGATTGCGCATATCTTGCATATGTTGTCTTGCATTTCTTCTACTTTGTTACACCGCCATCTGCTTAGTTTACTCATCATATATGTCGAGATGCCATGCCCATCCATTATCAATACATATTCCATCTGTCATCATAGCATGTTTTTCCACTCAAATGCTGTTCTTGTGCATCAGACATCAAAAAGGAAGAGGGTGATTGCCGAACCTGAAGGAGCACCAGCAAAGTCCTTAAAAATGTGGTGGTGCCGGAGAAATCAGACAACACCCCACTTATATTGGCTGTACAACCAGTGACACAAAACGTAGGACCGACTCCAGCAGACTGTACCCATACTTCACTAGCCACACCACTAGCCCCACCACACAGGACCTACACTCCAGCAAAAGGTATACCGATTTCAGTTGCCATAGCACCAGCCGTACCACAGAAAAATCCCACTCCAGCAAAAAGTACAACAAGTCCACCGGCCGAAGACCTATCCCAACTGCAGAGACGGCCAATTCCTGCAGATTGGAACCCCATTCCAGTCATTCCCAGTTTAAAAGACAATGCTTTCAATGTTGTTAGGGACTACGTGCATATATTCCCATCATGGGAAGATTATAGTGAAGACAAACACCATTTTCACATCTTCCTGTCCAACTTACGTGTAAGTGCTATTATTCATGGTTATTATTTTCCTGTTTTCTGCTTATTGAACACATCAATGATTTACATTACATTGTTGTAAGTGTGCGAGGGTCAATCTGGATTGTCATGACGAGCAAAGCTTGCTTGTGCTTTTCAAGGAAGTATTGCAGCAGTATCGGTGTTACCTGAGGAAATCACACTTTGATGGCAAGTCTATAAACAAATTTCCGGTGAAGTCTCATGTGCTAAATTCAGAAGACATTGAATGGAAAAACCTTGTTATGCATTGGCCTCATTCCCAGGATGAGGTACTGTCTATGAAATCACATGACAATTTGAACTTCTACTTTTCCGCATGTGCCTTACGGATCTTTTTTGCAGGAAATCTGCTCGAAGAAGAATTCCGGTTTGAAAAGAACGACAGGATATCGCAAATATGCTGCCCGCTGCTTTGCTCTTGTTAGTACCTGTTGTCCCGTATCACTGTACTTGCATACATACCTGGTTCATTATGTGACAGCATTATGCATGATAGCTTGCTTATCAATTGTTCGCTCCAAATTATCTGATCTGTATAAATGGTTACATTAGTGTAGAATATTCCAATGCCAATGAATTTTTTTAGCTCTACATTGTTCTTGTAAGTACTTGCTGTCCTTTATCAGTGTACTTATATTGACAGGTAGTTGTTCATGTACCATCACTCTACAGCTTATTTTCCTTTGCCCTCCATTTTCTACACATCAGATCTATATTTACTCTTACCATAAGGTTGGATAACACCGATGGTACTGAAGAAGTTTAGCTGTGAATTGCTCTTGGCTGTACCTTTTGCCTGTATCGCTGTACTTACATTTATAGCTACTTGGTTATGTAGCATCACTCTTCATCTTATCTTAAATATTCTCCATTTTTTCTTATATTATCACATCTATATTTACTCTAAACAAAATATAGAATAAAGGCAATGCTTATGAAGAAGATTCTGTGGTAAACTTCTTGAATTGCCCCCCCCCCATCAGCATGGACAAGGGCTTTATAGAGCCTGTCTTCACCAATAATGTAAGTTTGTCCTTCTCAAGCCTTCAAACTTTGTTGTGTATATTTGGTTAGGCATGACTGCAACAGCTGTTTATTTTTGGTGTTTGCATCAAATTGCATGTTTAAAGTTTATTATGTAGTTCATAAACAAAAGTTTGTCCTTCTCAATTTAAGTTTTCAGTTGTACAACCAAGTTCCTTCTTCATACCATGTAAATTAAACTATATAGAGCAAGTGATCTTCTTTTGCACTGCATGTATGCTTCTGTTCTTGATCCGTAATCCAGTGGTGTGGTGAACCTACCCACTACAGCACAATGTCATATTCTGCAATGTCTTAACTATGAACAATGCCATATCATTCTACTATTATTTAAACCGTCTCTTTATTTGCCAATCTGAAATGGGATAAATTGACAGCACACTAACCATTGATACTTATGAGTTCTTGATCTGTAATCCAGTGGTCTCGTGAAGCTGCCAACTCCTTCACAATGTCATTTCCTGCCATATCTCGACCTGAACAATACCATATTGTGTTAATGCAATTTTAAACTGTGTCACTTTATTCGTCAGTAAGAAATGTGATGAATTTTCAGCACTGATACTTTTATGTGCAAAACCTGTCATCTGTCTGCTTGTTTATCTTCAGAGTGAGGAGGATATAAGTGTTAAACAAGCGAAGTCTCATCAGCTTGCTCAGCTGCTTGTGCTGCAGCTCCCCAGCAGGGCTAACCTTTCTTGAACTCTATTGAAGTGCTGTCGGTTTTGTATATTATTTTGTCGGCGTGTTTATTTGCACTAGTGGCGATCTTTGATGCCTAGTGTATGTAATCTGTTGTCTGCTTGTGCTTTATTATCATAGTGGTGAACTTTGATGCCCAGTGGATGTAATATGTCATAATTTCTTTATTGTATAGTCTAGGTTTTTTCTTATTCACGATGCTGCAGTTATTTTACTGTATATATATCATGTCTTCGTAGTAAACCAACCCGTAAAATTACGGTACATAATCGGGCCATCATGTAATCACAATGTATGATCCGCATCATGGGCCCCGTCATCTTGGTCCGTTAAAAGGCCTAAATGTAAACTGGCCCACTAGTAGATTCGGGCCTTTAATAGGCCGAGTAAACCGCCCGCCCTCTTTTCGCAAGAAAACTCAATGGGCTTTTAGGAGGCTGAGAAGTAGGTTGGGCCTGAAACATGTCGAACAGCTCACGGGCCGGCAGCAGCCCGAAAATGGACCCCGACCCATGATTGTGCCAATCAAATCACGGGCTTTTAACAGGCCAAAATTGTCTCGGTCCTTATTTGGCCCAATCAGATTATCGGCTGCGAGCAGGCCGGATGCAAACCGGGCCGTAGTTAGGCCCAACTATATGACGGGATTTTAACAGACCGATATTAATATAGGGCCGAAATGTTAAAGGGCCCTTAACATGCCGAAACTAATATCAGGCCGAATTACTAAATGGGCCTTTAGAAAGTGGGCCCAAAAGCATAGCATCCATTTGACGAGCCGAATCTGATATGGGCCATAATTTAGCCCAAAGCCTCTTAAAGGACCAGACCTGATCTGGGTCGTAATTTGGCCCAGAACATGGTAGGCTTTTGACGTGGCAGGCCATTAATGGACCGGATCAAATATGGGCCGACATTTGGCCCAAAACATGGCAGCTAGTTAATGGGCCGGCCTACTAGTGTCCTCAAAATCTTGTGGGCCTACAGCTGTGCCGGCCCATTAAGGTCGACGAAATCTCGTGGGCCTTTAGCTGGGCCGGCCCATTATGATCCACAAAAATCTTGTGGGCCTTCACCTGGGCCGGCCCATTATGGTCCGCAAAATCTCGTGGGCCTTTAGCTGGGACGGCTCATTATGGTCCGCAAAATCTTGTGGGCCTTTAGTTGGGCCGGCCCATTTAAACTTTATGGGTCACTTTTGGGCCGGTCCATGTGTCAACATATCATAGGCGCATCTCGCCCATTGGATGAGTGACACCTGTGCCAACGCGGAGCTGACACGTGTTTCCTCCAGCCAATGATGATTTTACACGTGGAAAATCCCCATTCGTTCGGGTTGTTAACGGGTTATCGGATCCAAAACCGGATCTGATAGCTTAACGACATTCCGTTACGGTGGATGCCACGTGTCGGTCACCCTTGACGAAAGCACTTCTGTGACGCGCGATTTATCGTCATTGAAGTGGACACTTCCGTGATGATAATTTTGGTAATGTCATGGAACACTTCTACGACAGCACATGTATGATTATCTCTATTCTGTCATAAAATTGTCATGGATGTACATGCATAACAGAAAACGCGACCTACTGTGACAAACACGTATCATCACGGAAGTCTATTTTTTTGTAGTGGATGGAATTTAAATCCTTTGACAAATGATTCAGTGAGAGTGTGGTGTTAATCACACTTATCTGAAATGTAGGGACCGAGACCGGCATTGTGAACATATTGCTCAAAATCCTCCTTAATGCCTACACACACAATGTACTCATCACAAGGCCATAAGCATGTTTTGGTGGCGGCATCTCGTATGGAACTTTCACTTGGTTCAACATAAGACCGACGAGCGGAGCCGTCACTAGAGGATGCCCCCGAGGACCTCCTCCTCGATGAACTCCTTCCAAATAGGTTCATCATGTTCGCGTACAATTTTCAAGCAACAATCTCCCAAAACAGTTTCGGAAACAGAGCTTCGAGCAAAGAGACCGAAATCCGCGAGTTTGAGAGCAAGAACATGAGAGAGAGAGAGCAATGGAGAATTTTTTCTGGAGGTAGCTGATGATGTGGTGTAAAGAGATAAGTGAGAGGGCCCATGTGGGGACCACAACCCTCCAGGGCGCGCCTGGGGGTCCTGGCGCGCCCAGGTGGGTTGTGCCCACCTGGTGCACCCCCCTCTGATATTATTTGCACCAGAAATTCTTAAATATTCAAAAAAAATCGTATTGAATTTTCAGACCATTCTGAGAACTTTTATTTTTGGGTCATTTTTTAATTGCATGGGAGTTTCAGAAAACAGACAAAATATGGTATTTTATTTTATTTAACTAATAAAAACAGAAAACAAAAGATAGGGACAGAAAGTAGTGCTTACTAAAGTCATCAACTTCATACCTCTAAAAAATGATCCATTAATAAGGTTGATCAAGTCTTATTAACAACCACTTTCGATTAGCATGAAACCGAAGAACTTTCGTAAATCACTAAGTTACCTCAACGGGCATATGAATGTCCCCAACAATAAGCATTTCATATTTCTTTTTAACAGTAGGTAGAGGTAGTTGAAAACTTCCAATGGTGATTGTCGGAGATTTCTCAATAACATTAATACCATTCACTTGGAATTGTTTCTTCGGAAAGTGCACCGTATGCTCATTACCATTCATATGAAAAGTGATCTTGCTTTTATTGCAATCAATAACAGCCCCTGCAGTATTCAAGAAGGGTCTACCGAGGATAATCGACATGTTGTCATCCTCGGGCATCTCAAGTATAACAAAGTCAGTCAAAATAGTAACGTTAGCAACAACAACGGGCACATCCTCACAAATACCGATAGGTATGGCAGTTGATTTATCAACCATTTGCAAAGATATTTCAGTAGGTGTAAGTTTGTTCAAGTCAAGTCTTTTATATAAAGAGAAAGGCATAACACTAACACCAGCTCCTAAGTCACATAAAGCAGTTTTCACATAATTCTTTTTGATGGAGCAAGGTATAGTTGGTATTCCCGGATCTCCAAGTTTTTTAGGTACTCCGTCTTTAAAAGTATAATTATCAAGCATGGTGGAGATTTCAGCTTATGGTATTTTTCTCTTATTGGTGATGATGTCTTTCATGTACTTTGTATAAGGAGGCATTTTCAAGATATCAGTCAGGCGAGTACGCAAAAAGACTGGCCTCAGCATTTCAGCAAAGCGTTCAAATTATTCATCATCTTTCTTTTTAGTTGACTTGGGTGGAAAAGGCATAGGTTTTTGAACCCACGATTCTCTTTCTTTACCGTGTTTTCTACCAATGAAGTCTCTTTTATCATATCGTGTATTCTTAGGTTGTGGGTTATCAAGATCAACTGGTGGTTCTATTTCAACATCATTATCTGGTTCTTTTTCATTGTCTTGTTGAGTATCTTCATGAACATCAGCATTATCTTTTTCATTATCACTAGGTGAATGTTCATTACCAGATTGAGTTTCAGCATCAGAAATAGAAACATCATTATCATTATGAGGAGGTTTTTCTACTTCAGGTTCACTGGAAGCATGCAAGGTCCTATCGTTTTTCCTTTTCTTCCTTCTTTTAGAAGGACTAGGTGCAGTGGTGTTGTTCCTTTGTGAATCCTGTTCAATTCTTTTTGGGTGTCCCTCAGGATAAACTGGTTCCTGGGTCATTTTTCTCCTCTAGTTGCAACTCTAACAACAAAGTCATGTATGTTGTTATTCATTTCATCAAGCAATTCTCTTTGTGATTTAGCAACTTGTTCTAACTGGGTTTGTACCATAGAAGCATGTTTTCCAACACCTCTAACATCATTTGAGATTCTAAATAACAAGTCACTCAAACGAGCAATCATATCAGAGTTGTATTTCAATTGTTTCGTAACATTTGCATTGAAGTGATCTTGCTTCCTAATGTAGTTTTCAAACTCATAAAGGCATTGGCTAGGGTGCATATTGTGAGGATTATCATTATCATTGAATTTCGTTAAATAATTTACCTCTACCACCTTAGGCAGTGGTGGTGTGTTAAGCCCATGTATTTCTTCAATAGGAGGTAAATTTTTAGCATCCTCAGCTTTAATACCTTTTTCCTTCATAGATTTCTTTCCCTCTTGCATATCTTCAGGACTGACATATAATATACCCCTCTTCTTTGTAGTGGGCTTAGGCGGTGGTTCAAGAAGGGTCCAATCATCAGAATTTTTCAATATGTTGTTCAATAATTCCTCAGCTTGTCCAATAGTTCGTTCCCTGAAAACACAACCAGCACAACTATCTAGGAAGTCCCTAGAAGCATCTGTTAGTCCATTATTGAAGATATCAAGTATTTCATTTTTCTTAAGAGGATGATCAAGCAAAGCATTAAGTAGCTGGCAAAGCCTCCCCCAAGCTTGTGGGAGACTCTCTTCTTTAGTTTGCATAAAGTTAAATATTTCCTATAAGGCAGCTTGTTTCTTATGAGCAAGAAAAAATTTGTCAGAGAAGTAATAAATCATATCTTGGGGACTACGCACACAACTAGGAGCAAGAGTATTGTACCAAGCTTTAGCATCACAGTTTAATGAGAACGGGAATAATTTGAGAATATAGTAATAGCGAGTTTTCTCATCATGAGTAAAAAGGGTGGCTATGTCATCTAACTTAGTGAGATGTGCCACAATAGTTTCAGTTTCATAACCATGTAAAGGATCAGATTCAACCAAAGTAATTAACTCTGGGTCAACAGAGAATTCATAATCCTTATCAGCAATAAAGATAGGTGATGTAGCAAACTTAGGATGATACTACATTCTAGCATTCAGAGATTTTTTTTATACTTGCAAAATAATTTATCTAGATCCTCTCTATCCTTACAAGCAAGAATATCTCTAGTTGTCTCCTCATTCATAACATAACCTTCTGGTACCTTAGGCAATTCATATCTAGGAAGGCTAGTTCTAGTAGGTGTTTCACGAGTTTCAGTTTCAAGCTCATCATCAGATTCAACAACATCATGTTTTATTACTCTAGCAATTTGTTCATGAAGAAAGTCACCAAGTGGCACATCATTATCAAGCAAGGTACTAGCATCATCATAAGTATCATTCATAGCAGAAGTAGCATCACCAATAACTTGCGATATATCAGGATTAATAGCATGTGGTGGTGTTGCAAGTTTACTTATAACAGAAGGTGAATCTAAAGCAGAACTGGATGGCAGTTCCTTACCTCCCCTCGTCTTAGAGGGATAAATCTTAGTCTTAGCATCCTTTAGATTCGTCATACTGATAAATTGATAATAATCCCAAGTGACTCAACAAATATAGATATGCTCCCCGGCAACGGCTCCAGAAAAAGGTCTTGATAACCCACAAGTATAGGGGATCGCAATTTCGAGGGTAGAGTATTCAACCCAAATTTATAGATTCGACACAAGGGGGGCCAAAGAATATTTGCAAGTATTAGCAGCTGAGTTGTCAATTCAACCACACCTGGAGATTAATTATCTGCAGCAACGTGATCAGTAGCAAAGTAATATGATAGTTTTGATAGTTGTGACAGCAGCAATCGTAATGGTAACAGTGATAGCAGTATTTTTGTAGCAAGTGCAACAGTAACGATAGCAGCAGTAACTTAGCAAGAACAATATAAGATAAATTCGTAGGCACTGGATCGGTAATTTGTTGGATGATATTCATCATGTGATAGTCATAACCTAGGGCGATACGGCACTAGCTCCAGTTCATAAATATAATGTAGGCATGTATTCCGTAAATAGTCATACGTGCTTATGGAAAAAACTTGCATGACATCTTTTGTCCTACCCTCCCATGGCAGCGGGGTCCATACTGGAAACTAAGGGATATTAAGGCCTCCTTTTAATAGAGAACCGGAACAAAGCATTAACACACGATGAATACATGAACTCCTCAAACTACGATCATCACTAGGAGTGGTCCCGACTATTGTCACTCCGAGGTTGCCGGATCATAACACGTAGTAGGTGACTATAACTTGCAAGATCGGATCTAGAACATGGATATAATGGTGATAACATAAACGGTTCAGATCTGAATTCATGGCACCCGGGCCCAAAGTGACAAGCATTAAGCATGGCAAAGTCATAGCAACATCTATCTCAGAACATAGTGGATACTAGGGATCAAGCCCTAACAAAACTAACTCAATTACATGATGAATCTCATCCAACTCCTCACCGACCAGCAAGCATACGAAGTAATTACTCACTCCCGGTGGGGAGCATCATGGAATCGGTGATGGAGAAGGATTGGTGGTGACGAAGAACGAATATCCCCCTCTCCGGAGCCCCAAATGGACAACAGATCTGGCCTCCAGATGAAGAACAGGAGGTGACGGCGGCTCCGTCTCGTGGAACGTGATAGTTCTTTCTCCTTGATTTTTTCCTGGAAAATAGGATTTTATAGCGTCGGTTTCAGGGTCTGCGGGGACAACCCACCTGGGCATGCCTGGGAGGGCAGGCGCGCCGTGGTGGGTTGTGCCCACCCAAGTGCCCCCCCCCCCTCCGGTGGCTCTTGGCTCCAGAAATTCTCTTTTATTGTATAAAAAATCCTCGCAAAGTTTCGTTCCATTCCGAGAACTTTTATTTCTTCACAAAAACAACACCATGGTAGTTCCGCTGAAAACAACGACAGTCCAGGGTTAGTTTCATTCAAATCATGCAAATTAGAGTCCAAAACAAGAGGAAAAGCGTTAGGAAAACTAGATACGTTGGAGATGTATCACATGTCGCAAATCTTTTTTGTTGGGAAATCTCGAGGTTACATGGAGTGCCAAAGACAATTGTGTCGGACCGAGACGTCAAGTTCCTAAGCTACTTTTGGAAGACGCTATGCGCCAAGCTCGGCATCAAGCTACTATTCTCCACGGCCTATCAATCTCAAACCGATGGCCAAACGGAAGTCACCAATCGGACTCTATCCACTCTCCTACGCATGTTGATAAATAAGAACATCAAGGAGTGGGAGGAGGGCTTCCCCATCGCCGAGTACGCCTACAACCGCACAAGACACTCTACTACCGGCAAGTCCCCCTTCGAGGTTGTCTACGGCTTCAACCCTTCGTCGCCCTTGGACATCCTTCCTCTACCGCTACAAGAATGAGTGGACATGGATGCTAGTGCAAGAGCAAGCTATCTCAAGAAGATGCATGAAGAAACAAGGTCCACGATCTAGCGTCAAGTACACCGCCTCGCCACCAAGCTCAACATCAACAAGTCACCAATGGTGTTCCAACCGGGCGATCTCGTATGGTTACATCTCCACAAGGACCGCTTCCCGAAGGAGCACAAATCCAAGCTACTTCCGAGAGCCGATGGACCTTTCAAGGTGCTCGCACGCTACAATGACAACGCCTACAAGATCGACATTCCACGTGACAAGTACAACGTAAGCGGCATCTTCAACATCAAGGACTTGTCCCAATACCATGGTGATGAAGATCACGATCTGCGGATGGATCTCTCCCAGGGGGGGAGATGATGCGGAGTGTCCCTCGACCATCCACATGGACACTCCGACACCACGACAAGCACGAAGAGGACCAATGACAAGACCACGTGCACGCGCCATCGAGATCGAGGTTAATTCTTTCCTCTTCGAGTGTCGTTCGGATTCACTTCAGAATTGGGTTCTAGCTCAAATGGAAATGTTGTGCATTCTTAGGTACCAAGAAGACGACTGTGACGAGGCTAGGATGGAGATCCAAGCACCCAAGGAGAAGGAGGAGGAGGGAGGCCACGAAATGCATGAAGGAACGAAGGCTCTGGACACTCCGGGCGCCCGTACCCCGCTGCCCCCGGGTGCCCGGGCCTTCGACCGCTCACCGGGCCGGCCCTCTGGTCACCCCGGGTACCCGGCCATAGCCTGGGCATCGCCCCAGCTCGCCCCGGGTGCCCGGCCTACTTCAGCTCCGAGGCCGTGGCCCTCTGGATGGTCCGGGAGCCCGGCCCCCCTGATGCATCTTCCTCTGGGTGCCCAGGCCACTTTACCCCGGGTGCCCGGACTCCTCCGTTATGCCTGCGTGCATTTTGGGTTAAAAAGACCCTTGTACCCCTTTTTTCTCTTATTTCGTCCCTAGCCTAAAAAAACTCTTCCCGTAGCTCATTCCTAGGGCCAACAAAGTATTTGATACACACTAGAGAGCTTTGCTCCTTGTATCCCCTCCCTTGGAGATCAAGACCCCTCTTTGGAAAGAATCCTTGTGGATTATAAAGGCCTCCTCTTGGAGAAGTTCAACATCAAGATCTCATCTCCTTGGAGTGGGAAGAACTCTACCCTGGTGATATTTTCCTTGAATTGTTCTTGTATACTTGTGGATCTCATGTATGCTACTCTAGTGGATGTGTTATTTGGGCTTGTTTGAGTGATTCTCTTCTTGTGTTCTTGTGTGTTCATCACTTTTCCCCCACCTCCAAGTGTGAAAAGATCTCATCTAGGGTTTCACCCTAC
Organism: Aegilops tauschii subsp. strangulata; assembly: GCF_002575655.3. Lineage (NCBI taxonomy): Eukaryota > Viridiplantae > Streptophyta > Magnoliopsida > Poales > Poaceae > Aegilops > Aegilops tauschii. The sequence goes on along the minus strand of NC_053036.3, from coordinate 423,888,139 downwards.
AACAACGAGTATACACGACGAACAAGGGTGCAATGGAATCTCCATCAAAGAAGGTTACTTCCATTGCTGCATCACCAACTATGATTGCGCCACATGGAGTTTATGAGGCAACATCACTGACCACTCTTATTTCATGTGAGCGAGGACTACAAGGTAATAATGAAGGTACTGATTTGCTCACACACCTGTTTTAGATTATTATCTTGCTGTTTTGAGTTCACCATGTGATCAAACAACTAAAATATTCATTGTTTTGAGTGCACCTATTGTTGAGTATGATTTCACCATTGATTTGGGTGCTCCAACTGAATTAAAGGCTGGCCCATGTGACCTGATTGTTCGGTATGGTTTGGACCACATACAGTTGATTAAACATGATGAAGTATTGGCTAGAATTTCTCGTGCTAATTCTTTGTATTCTATCTTGATGGACCCCCCTATGCCTTTGTCACATGCAAGAAATAGAATAGCTGAAATCACATGGTCGTGTTCCATGAAAACTGTTTATGCGCCTAATCTTACCTTTAGCCTGTTTGGCGAGGACTGTGTAGACAATGATTTTTTGGTGCAATAGGATTTGCATTACATGTGATGAAGTTGCTAATTTCAAGCGGAAAAACAACTTTCAAATGCTTAACCATTTTGATATGCCCTCCAATATCGGTGCTAGATATATTCCAAACAACTCATTGCATGATTACTTATTTAAGTATGTTGACGCAAGCAATTTGGAAAGAATTCAATATTATTCCCCTATGATGGGATTGTTTAGTGATGAGCATTACAAATCCCATGATACGAATATATGCTTCACATATATGTGCAAACTAAGTTACAATTTGTTTCATCAGTATATTTCTTGTGATGATTCCTTAACTTTTGATCACACCAAATATGCTCACCACTCTTACATGGATATATTAATTGTGCAACACTTGAGAGGAGTTAAAACGGATGATATATACATACACCATGCATACACATTGTCTTCTTGGTTAGTCCATTTTCAGAATAAGCAACGCCAAGGATGACTTTGTTTTCAAGAAAGGGAGGATGATGTGGACATGGCCTTGATGTCTGCTAGAACTACGTCGGTATTTCCCCAAAGAGGAAGGCGTGATGCCGCACAACAACGGTAGGTATTTCCCTCAGTGATGAGACCAAAGTTATCGAACCCGTAGGAGAACCGAGCAACACTACGTAAACAACACCTGCACAAAAATAACAAATAGTCGCACCCCGACATGTTCAAGGGGTTGTCAATCCCTTTCGGGCAACGGCTCCAGAAATTGGCAAATGGACATGAGAAAGTTGTAATAGATTGAATAATTGGATCACAAATAGGATAAAGTGCAGCAAGAAATTTTTGTAATTTTGGTTTAATAGATCTGAAAATAAAAGCAAATAAAATAGATCGCAAAGGCATATATAATAAAGAAGAGACCCGGGGGCCGTAGATTTCACTAGTGGCTTCTCTCGAGAAAAATAACAAATGGTGGATGAACAAATTACTGTTGGGCAATTGATAAAACTTGTAACAATCATGATGATATCCAGGCAATGATCATTATATAGGCATCACGTCCAAGATTAGTAGACCGACTCCTGCCTGCATCTACTACTATTACACCACCATCGACTGCTATCCAGCATGCATCTAGTGTATTAAGTTCATGGAGAAATGGAGTAATGCAATAAGAACGATGACATGATGTAGACAAGATCTATTTATGTAGAAATAGACCCCATCTTGTTATCCTTAATAGCAACGATACATACGTGTCAGTTCCCCTTCTGTCACTGGGATCAAGCACCCTAAGATCGAGCCCATTACAAAGCACCACTTCCCATTGCAAGATAAATAGATCAAGTTGGCCAAACAAAACCCAAATATCATAGAAGAAATACGAGGCTATAAGCAATCATGCATATAAGAGATCAAAGAAGACTCAAATAACTTTCATGGATAAAAAGATAGATCTGATCATAAACTCAAAGTTCATCGGATCCCAACAAACACACCGCAAAAAGAGTTACATCATACGGATCTCCAGGAGACCATTGTATTAAGAATCAAAAGAGAGAGAGGAAGCCATCTAGCTACTAACTACGGACCCGTAGGTCTTCAAAGAACTGCTCATGCATCATCGGAGAGGCACCAATGGGCATGATGAACCCCTCCGTGATGGTGTCTAGATTGGATCTCGTGTTTCTGGACTTGCGGCATCTGGAATTGATTTTCGTCGAATCCCCTAGTGTTTCTCGAATATTGGAGTATTTATAGAGTAAAGAGGCGGTGCGGGAGGCCACCGAGGTGGGCACAACCCACCAGGGGACGCCTGGGCCTCGAGGTGCGCCCTGGTGTCTTGTGCTCACCACGGGCTCCCTCTTAGGTACTTCTTTGGCTCACTGGATGTCTTCTGTTCCAAAAAAAAATCGACGAAAAGCTTCACTGTGTTTGGACTCCGTTTGATATTGATTTCCTGCGATATAAAAAACATGCAGAAAACAGCAACTGGCACTGGGCACTATGTCAATAGGTTAGTACTAAAAAATGATATAAAATGATTATGAAATGATTGTAAAACATCCAAGAATGATAATATAACAGCATGGAACAATAAAAAATTATAGATACGTTGGAGACGTATCAGCATCCCCAAGCTTAATTCATGCTCGTCCTCGAGTAGGTAAATGATAAAAACATAATTTTTTATGTGGAATGTTGCCTAACATGTTCATCACATATTCTTTTCTTTATAGCATGGACATTTGGACTTTTATATGGTTCAAAGCAATAGTCTAGTTTTGACATGATAATTTCAATACTCAAGCATATCAACAAGCAACCATATCTTTCAAAATATGAACGCTAAAATAAGTTATCCCTAGCCCATCATGCTCAATCATTGATCCATTCATGAAACACACTCGCATATTAGCTACACCCAATGCTCAAGTATGATCATAGTTCCCCTTAGTTGGTGCTTTATAAGAGAAGATGGAGACTCAAATAAAAATAAAAATTGCATAAAGTAAAAGAAAGGCCCTTCGCGGAGGGAAGTAGGGACTTGTAGAGGTGCCAGAGCTCAAAGCGAAAAAGATAGATAAAAACATTTTGAGAGGCATACTATTGCCACCAACGAAAACGACTTAGAGTTCCCAACACTTTCCATGCTAGATATATCATAGGCGGTTCCCAAACAGAAAATAAAGTTTATCCATTTTTGCACCATACTTTCACTTTCCATGGCTAGCCGTATCCACGGGTGCCTTCCATACCAATACTTTCCAAGGAATTTATTATTTGACAACATAAATTAAATTCATTTTTCATTTTGGGACTGGGCATTCCTAATACCTTTACCTTACTCTCATGCAATGACAAGTAAATAAACACTCATCGTGAGAATAACACATCTAGCATGGAAAATATCGCCCACCCCTCACTGCCTCATGAGCGGTACGAGCACACAAAAGAGAAATTTATTTTGAAAATTAGAGATGGCACATACAAATTTGCTTAGAACGGAAAAAGAATACCGCATATAGGTAGGTATAGTGGACTCATATGGCAAAACTAGTTTAAAGGATTTTGGATGCACAAGTAGTGATCATACTTAGTGCAAAATGAAGGCTAGCAAAAAATTGAGAAGCAACCAACCAAGAAACAAAAAATCTCATAAGCGAGCATTAAGCATAATTAACACCGAATAATGCACCAAAAGTAGGATGTAATTTCATTGCATAACTATTGACTTTCGTGCTTGCATAGGGAATCACAGACCTTAACACCAATATTCTTACTAAAGCACAATTACTCATCAACATAACCCACATATCACATCATCATATCTCAAAACTATTACAAGGAATCAAGTTTATTTTGTCCAATGATCTTCAGGAAAGTTTTTATTATATCCTTCTTGGATATCTATCACTTTGGGACTAATTTTCATGTGTTGCTTTTGATAAGCTCAAACAAATATAAGTGAAGATCATGAGCATAATATTTCTTTCTCTCAAATTAATTTAAGTGAAGCAAGAGAGAATTTCTTAAAAAATTTACTAACTCTCAAATAAATCTAAGTGAAGCATGAGAGCATTTCTTCAAAAATAACAAAGCACACCATGCTCAAAAGGATATAAGTGAAGCTCTAGAACAATTCCATAGCTCACAAAGATTTAAGTGAAGCAGAGAGCAATTCTAACAAGTCATGGCATAATTTTGGCTCTCTAAAATAGGTCTGTCCAGCAAGGATTCAAGACTTAAAACACAAAGCAAAACAAGCAAAGACTCATATCATACAAGACGCTCCAAGCAAAACTCATAGTATGTGACGAATAAAAATATAGTTCTGAGTAAAATACCGATGGTCGTTAGAAGAAAGAGGGGATGCTACTCGGGCATCCCCAAGCTTAGTTGCTTGCTTCTCTTGGGATAATAGCTTGGGATGCCATGGGCATCCCCAAGCTTAGGCTCTTCTTACTCCTTATTCCTTCATCCATCATAATATCACCCAAAACTTGAAAATTCAATCACACAAAACTCAACAAAACCTTCATGAGATCCGTTAGTATAAGAAAGCAAATCACTACTATAAGTACTGTAGCAAACCCATTCACATTTTTATTTTGCATTATATCTACTGTATTCCAACTTTTCTATGGCAAAAACTCTTCAAAGTAAACCATAGAATCATCAAAACAAGCACACAACGCAAAGAAAATAGAATCTTTCAAAAACAGAACAATCTGTAGCAATCTGGATATTTCGAATATTTTTGAAACTCCAAAAATTCTGAAAAATTAGGAACACGTGAACAATTTGTATATTAATCTTCTGCAAAAAGAATTGGTATTTTATCACGCTCCTATTAAAAATGATAATTATTTTCGTGAGCGCAAAAGTTTCTGTTTTCAGCAAGATCAAATCAACTATCACCCAACATAATCCTAAAGGCTTTGCTTGGCACAAAAACTAATTAAAACACAATCATAACAGTAGCATAATTGTGCAAACACTCAAGAACAGAAAGCAAAAGGCAAAAATAAATTGTATTCATTGGGTTGCCTCCCAACAAGCGCTATCGTTTTACGCCCCTAGCCAGGCATAAAGCAAGGATCTACGTTTTGTTATCCTTCTCCTTGATTTCATTAGAGGTATTTTTGTCAAGAGGTTTTGCAAAGACAACTTAAAATATATTATCCATGGAAACCTTAGCACTATCAAGTTGCTTATCATCATAACCCCTTTGATTTCCGGCAACAATCCAAGAATAATGTTCATTAACATTAGTAAAAACTTGTTGGATTATATCTAAAATAGGGACTTCCTTTTTAAGATTGTCATAAAAGATTTGATTATCCCCAAGCAAATGTCTTAACGCATACTCACTATTATAAAGAATTTCATCTATCATCGGTTTTTCACGATTCATACCATAAAAATCAAAGATTTCCCTAGCTTCCCGTATTATGTAGTCAAACTCATTCATAAGAACAAGATTGGCCAACTTTTTAGCCTTGGGATTCTTTATAACGGGTAGCTCAAAAAACAATCTTTGCAAGGTAGGATGAGTACGGATAAATTTATTTTCAAGCTTCAGAGCTAGTGCTGAAATAGCGTCCGCATAAGATTTAGTCCTCTTAAGTAAGGAACATCATCAAGACTTAAATTTCCAACACAATTGAAAAAAATCTTGGATACGTTCTTTTCCTATAAAATTCCCTTGCCCCAAAACAAAAGTTTTAGCATCCAAATTGCCAGATCGTCCAATTTTAGGAGTTAGGCCATCATCTGTTTCTGCCATACCAAAATCACTCATGATTGCAAGCAAGAAGATAGATTTGACGAGAAAACGGCGAACAAAAAAGAGCGCGAATAAAACGGAATTTTTTTGTGAAGTGGGGGAGAGGAACGAGAGGCAAATGGAAAATAATGTAAATTGCAAGGAGATGAGATTTGTGAGTAGGAACCTGGTAGATGTTGATGATGTCTCCCCGGCAACAGCGCCAGAAATTCCTTTTGATGTCTGCTAGAACTACGTTGGTATTTCCCCAAAGAGGAAGGGACGATGCAACACAGCAACGGTAGGTATTTCCCTTAGTGATGAGACCAAGGTTATCAAACCAGTAGGAGAACTAAGCAACACTACGTAAACAGCACCTGCACACAAATAACAAATACTCGCATCCCGACGTGTTAAAGGGGTTGTCAATCCCTTTCGGGCGACGGCGCCAGAAATTGGCAAATGGGCGTGAGAAAGTTGTAATAGATTGAATAATTGGATCGCAAATAGGATAAAGTGCAGCAATGTATTTTTGTATTTTTGGTTTAATAGATCTGAAAATAAAAGCTAATAAAATAGATCGCAAAGGCAAATATATTAAAGAAGAGACCGGGGGCCGTAGATTTCACTAGTGGCTTCTCTCGAGAAAAATAGCAAACGATGGGTGAACAAATTACTGTTGGGCAATTGGTAGAACTTCAAATAATCATGACGATATCCAGGCAATGATCATTATATAGGCATCACGTCCAAGATTAGTAGACCGACTCCTGCTTGCATCTACTATTATTACTCCACACATAGACTGCTATCCAACATGCATCTAGTGTATTAAGTTCATGGAGAAATGGAGTAATGCAATAAGAATGATGACATGATGTAGACAAGATCTATTTATGTAGAAATAGACCCCATATTGTTATCCTTAATAGCAGCGATACATACGTGTCGGTTCCCCTTCTGTCAATGGGATCAAGCACCATAAGATCGAACCCATTACAAAGCACCTCTTCCCATTGCAGGATATATAGATAAAGTTGGCCAAACAAAACCCAAATATTGGAGAACAAATACGAGGCTATGAGCAATCATGCATATAAGAGATCAAAGAAGACTCAAATAACTTTCAGGGATAAAAGGATAGATCTGATCATAAACTCAATGTTCACCGGATCCCAACAAACACACCGCAAAAGGAGTTTAATCATATGGATCTCCAAGAGACCATTGTATTGAGAATCAGAAGAGAGAGATGAAGCCATCTAGCTACTAACTACGGACCCGTAGGTCTACAAAGAACTACTCACGCATCATCGAAGAGGCACAAATGGGCGTGATGAGCCCCTCCGTGATGGTGTCTAGATTGGATCTGGTGTTTCTGGAACTTGCGGTGGCTGGAATTGATTTTCGTCGACTCCCCTAGGGTTTCTGGAATATTGGGTTACTTATATAGCAAAGAGGCGGTGCGGGAGGCCACCGTGGTGGGCACAACCCACCAGGGCGCGCCCTGATTTCTTGTTCTCACCACGGGCTCCCTCTTTGGTACTTGCACAACCCACTGGATGTCTTCTGGTCCAAAAAAATCCACAAAAAGTTTCGTTGCGTTTGGACTCCGTTTGATATTGATTTCCTGCGATGTAAAAAACATGCAGAAAACAGCAAGTGGCACCGGGCACTATGTCAATAGGTTAGTACCAAAAAATGATATAAAATGACTATAAAATGATTGTAAAACATCCAAGAATGATAATATAACAGCATGGAACAATAAAAAATTATAGATACGTTGGAGACGTATCAGGCCTATATAGATATGACCAACTTTTCATCTAGTCCGTGTGCTCAGTTTTTCATCCGCAAGTTCAGATTGCAGTTCACTTTTGTTCTTGCCGGTTCTTCGGTTGCTTGCAGGAACTCGAACCCCATTGTTCAGGTTGATCGTGCCTACGGCAAGGTCGATAACCACCGGTGATTGGTTTAGCGATTGTCGAGGCGTATCGTCGGGTACGGTATAGTCGGATTGTTAAGGCCAAAATCCACCAAATCGATAATTATACCCACTCTCATCGAGAGATCGGTCCGCCGTCACATCATATAGCATGGTATTGACTGTAAAAAAACTAGCTGGAGGTTACCCTTTTGGGGACCTCCAGAAAATATGCTCATTCTTGCAAAGGCCGTGAACCCCAAAATTGACTACTCATCAATTTTGGGTGCCATACTTTTGTTTCACCTTGCACACCAAGTAAATTGTGCAAAAGGAGATGGTAATCGCCTTGTTATTTTCCGTGTTCTTCTGAGTGTAGAGATGGTAATAGCCCTTGGAGGCCGACCCCCCTTGCCATGTGCCCCTTCTCTCTTCTTGTCTATATTGATTCTAGCCGGTACGCTGCTAGGCTTCCGTTCCCTCTAGTTCTCCCTATTGCACTTCATGATGGTTTCACGGAGTGGTGCAACACCACTAGATCGGTGCGTGTGGATACCTCAAAGATTTTGTCTACTTGGACACTAGATCGGTAGATCATCCTAGAGAAATTCTCGCGGTTAGGATGTATAACCAAGCTACGAGAATTAGCGAGTTTCACCAACTCTTCTTCTTCTTCCGCTGCGTTGATCGTTACTTATACCTCCATAGTCACTACAAAATCTGATCTATTTTGCGACATTTCACTTGTGTCACATAAAACCGTTTTTCGTCACGGAAGATGTACTGGTGATGTTTTCTAGCCGTCACCTCCACCATCATCGAAGCGCCGTCATAGAAAATAAAATCTTGACAGTACCACTTCCTCCATCGCGCAAGATTGTATCTTAGGTGACGAACCCAAAAATGTCACTAATGTCCGTTTTCAGTGATGGCCCAGAATGTCACCTATGACAGGCCAATCTGTCACCTAAGATTGTTTTGATGACGATAACCCGTCACCAGTGATCGGTCCACGGGTTTGACCGGTCAAAGATTCTGACAAGTGGGGCCAACAGTTGCTGACGTGGATGCTTCCATGTGGGTCCGCCGTGGGTTTTATCATCGACGGTCCCGTCAGTAATAAGACGTGCATCAGTTTTGACCGGTCAAAGCTGCTGATATATGGGCCAAAAAGATGACGACGTGGTGGCTTACATGTGGGACCAGGCAATGTGTCGTTTGACCGATCAAAGATTCTGACATGTGGGCCCATTGTGGGGCACACGTGGATGCTGCCAAGCAGGTCCATTCGTGGGTGGCGTGACTTCTTACATGTGGGTCCATACCATTGTGACAACGTCCATAACCGTCATAGTATGTACGTGCGGTCAATTTGTTTTATATATTGTAAATGGCGGGAATATTTGATACAAAATTATTTTTTCCAAGAATTTTAATATGAATTTATGCAAAATTTGAATTTCAATGCAAAATTAGCCCTCGCAGCAGTGACTACATCGCGAACATAACAATTGGCTCCCACACTGTCTGAGATTTTACAATAGGCAACCATAGCACAGAGTCGCAAAATAAAATTAGACACTTGGACACCGTTTCATCACCTTCAAACAATGCACCAGTATGATGACTGTGTTTTTCAGCTGTGGGCAATGAATTATTGTGACAGCAGTCTGATGATGTATCAAAGAGCTCCCTCAATATATCGAAGAGTCTTTTGGAGAGCAAAAGTTTTCTCTTCGTTGCCTTTGTGGACGACTTCATGTTATTTGGTGTAGACTTTAACTTTTCTCTTTGTTTCCTTTGTGGATGACTTCAAGTGAAGTGAAGTTTCTGAAACATCATGTCGATCAATATAGTACAACAAAAGCATTCGAGCGGTCTTATTATTACAAACTCATGTTACAAGATCATAAACAAGCTCCAACCAGAATATCTTACCAAGGATCTAGTGTCAAGCTAAAAGTAACTGGCTTGGAATCTCCTGGAGAAAAACTAGCAGAGGTTCCAAACACCTTCAAATATTTGAACGGTCGAGAGCATGATTTGGAATCAGACAAAAACACGGTGCTAGAAAGTATGAGGTGAAAGCAGAGCAGTGATCCTAAACAGAAAATGTGACTCCCTTTTTGCAAGATTTGAACAAACTCAAAAGTATCGAGAAAATCCGAGTGCTCGGAAGTACTGTAGTAGAGAGAGTAGCTGTAATAAAGAGATTGTGTAGAAAAGGCCTAACCCACAACTTGAAATTATCGGATGAAAAACCACGGTTCTACCCAAACCTATATTGTAACTGCATAGAGAATCAAACAAAGTATGACTCGAAAGCATCGGTTGAAATGTTTTGCTCAGAGATGTCGGAGCTAACAAAGAAACGTTTAACTCTATAAGGTCAGTTTTCTTTTGAGGAATAACCGGGGAAGAGTTCTCCCAACTGAATATATTGATTTGGCTGATCCAGTTTAAAGGAAAACCAAATCAGAAACCTAAACAAGTTGGCCTCATTATAAGGAAACCGGGCTGAAAATGACACAACCCAAGGGGCAATACAACATGTCGAAGCAAGAACAAGGAAAACACAAAAACACCCCATACATAGTTACGACACAATGCAAGGGTCAACAACCTAGGTAAATAGGTGGTTGGGTGGAGTAGCACAAATTTTGCTGCAAGCACGTAAAAGGCAACACTAGCAAGACAATACCAGGGCAAACTCAGAGGTCCCCGAGAGAGCACGCCAACATAGCAACGTCGAAACCACTAATATAGGATAACACAGGGTTCCACCACCAGGGAGTTGCATCCCTGCTAGTTGTGAACCATCCAATACCCAACATTAGGGTGGTCTTGCTAGTGGCGAGGTGAGAACAATGAAGAGGAAGACTCTGGCTCAGCGAGCATGTACAGTGAGAATGCCAATTCGCCACCTCAAGGGGTTGGTGGGAAGTAGCGGAGGAATGACATGCTCGTGGAGGGGCCTCGGAAGAAAATATCTTTACCAGGGCTGGTCCTAGTCCATGGTGGAGCGTAAATAGAGGACATACAGAACCACAAGTTGGCGAGAGTAAAGCACCCAAGCAAAGGGCGAATAGAGTGTTGTAAGAAGCTCACATGACGAGAAGAAGAGATCACCGAGTTGTAGAGAGAGAGAGAGAGAGAGAGAGAGAGTTCATCATGACAGGTAGCAATAGGCAACACTGCGGCATCAAAGACACCGCCTTCGAACCCCGAGAGAACACCATCAAACACAAACAGAAAGACATGGTAGGGATGATCGCTCTACAACACGAAGCAGTGCTTCTGCCAGGCACAACACACACCACTGTCGACCCCAACCCGAACATGACCACAGAACACACCTCCTCCAACCACACGTGTAGCAACGGTATACATCGTTTAGGTCTCTAAGATGACGCCTCCAAAGAGGAAGTGATGTCATGGACACATCACTGTCATCTGATCCGATCAGATGTCAAGGACACCCCTCCGAGGAAGTGATTAAACACAGTTATTTATGAAGACAGTAACCCTAAGTGCCAGGTAATAGGGGAGTAGGATCTTCGAAGGTACTCTGGCTTGCCCATCGGAAAACGCGAGTAAAGTAGAGCAAAAGGAGCTAAAACTAGAAGAAGAAGAAGAAAAAGAGAAATGCATGGAAATCTCCCACAACACCCCTCTTCCTCCTGCTATAAAATCCCCTACCTCCAACCTCACGACACAGCGGCGCCGCTCTCCGTTCTCTGTTCGATTGGCTCCTCGTCCTCGGCCGATCGCAAGAAGCAACATGGTACGGCACTCTCGAATCAGAATAACACTGCTATATGACGATTTTGCTGCTGTTCGTGCATCGCGATGTAGTGATCGGGTTGGTCTCGGTGTTATTGTAACGGTACGTGGGCGTGCGCAGGTTTCTACCGGCGGCTTTGACGACAATGGCGGCTGCGAAGGTCTGGTGGTGGATTTCAAGGGCAGGCCGGTGGACAAGTCCCGCGTCGGCGGATGGTTCGGAGCCGGCCTCATCCTAGGTACGTAGTACGTATATACTAGTCGGAGAGCAGTGATCCCGTTGAAGTTGCAGCGATGCAATGTTTTTGCTCATCTTTATGTGGTTTTTGCCGTCTCAGTCACGGAGCTGGCGGAGCGGGTGTGCGTGATGGGCATCTCGATGAACCTGGTGACGTACCTCACCGGCGACATGCACCTCTCCAGCGCCAAGTCGGCCAACATCGTCACCAACTTCATGGGCACGCTCAACCTCCTCGCCCTCCTCGGCGGCTTCATCGCCGACGCCAAGTTCGGCCGCTACCGCACCATCGCCGTCTCGGCAACCATCACCGCCGTCGTAAGCAGCACACCAACATAGCCGCTATCATTCCGCATGTATGTATGCACGTACGTGGCGCGCGTATCTGATATTGCAAATGCATTATTGCACTGCTGCTCCATCGATTCTTTCAGGGCGTGAGCCTGCTGGCGGCAAGCACGGCGGTCCCAGGGATGCGCCCCCCACGGTGCGCCGCGGCGGCTGGCGGCGAGGCTCGGTCCCGCGCGGCCGGGTGCGTGCCGGCGAGCGGCGGGCAGCTCGGGATGCTGTACGCGGCGCTGTACACGATCGCGGCCGGCGGGGGCGGGCTGAAGGCGAACGTGTCCGGGTTCGGGACGGACCAGTTCGACGGGCGCGACCCGCGGGAGGAGCGGGCCATGCTCTACTTCTTCAACCGCTTCTACTTCTGCATCAGCCTCGGCTCGCTCTTCGCGGTCACCGTGCTGGTGTACGTGCAGGACAACCTCGGACGCGCCTGGGGGTACGGCGTGGCGGCCGCCGCAATGGCCGCTGCGGTGGCGGTGTTTGCCGCCGGCGCGCCGCGGTACCGGTACCACAGGCCGCAGGGGAGCCCGCTCGCGGTGATCGGCCGCGTGCTGTGGGGCGCGTGGCGGAACCGGAGGATGCCGTGCCCGGCTGATGCTAGCGAGCTCCACGGCTTCCGCGAGGCCAAGGTGCCACATACGGACAGGCTTAGGTATTCCTCCTTCTTTGGCCTGGCTGTGTCCCTTTGTGTGGAGTATTTGCGCTACTATAACTCAGGCGTCATTTGGTTTTCTTCAACTTTTTTTTGAGAGAGAGTTAGTTTTCTTCAACTTAGCTTAAGTATCTTTCGGATTTTTGGAGTAGTAATAAGTCCATTGGCAAACGAGAGTAGTAGGCTAGCTGTTAGCAAATTACCAAATTCACATAGTCACGTACTACACTTCTATGCATGAGACGCGCTCTGGTTTTGGATTACTGGATGAAATGTGACAGAGGATTTGATGCACGTAGCTATTCATGTAAGGCGCCTAAAAATACAGATTCCGAGATAAACGGAACGAACACTACCCCTGCCAAAACGATCTGCCGACGCGCCGCCATGTGTCTTGCATATACATTGTAAACCTTAGCTGGAATAAACGGGAACCAACATGGCATGTACTGTACGTACCAGGAACCAATCCAAGAAACTGGTGCATTTTTTGCGTGAAATTTTTCTTTGAAGCATTTTTTAAGCAACCATGCAGAACTACCTACGTGCAGACAGGACGCATCTTAGCGTGACACGCCCTTTGTCCAAAAGCCAAAACCAGTTAACTACTTTACGACGTGCCAGATCGGTCGGATGAGGGTGATGCTCCGGCGTGATATTACATCTTGGACAAATGGCGTCCAAAAGGTCAGGATCATGTGCCACACAAACGCAACAAAGCCATGCAGAACTTTTGCTTGCAGCCAGGCATTTGGAGATGGACACCGAAGGAGCTAGGCCAACATGCCATGCAAATCCACCTCCACGAACGGCTCCACTAGTGACATTTTGGGGGCCAATCTCCGAGGCATTTCTAGAGCACTGCGGAGCATGTTGCAGGACACTGAAACTTGCCGGCATGGTGCAATGCATGCACGCTGCCCGTGTCTTGCAGATCGTGGACAAAAGGAGCCATAGGTCGAGTTGCGTGGTGAAATGATCTGCATTATTGCACATGCTATCGAGCCAGGATATACGCAAGTTCGCGGTGACAAACTGTGGGCCGTTCTTTTTCTCTGTATGAGCAGGTGTCTGGACAAAGCGGCCATCGCGGAGGCCGATCTGGCGACGGCGGTGACGGTGACGGAGGTGGAGGAGGTGAAGATGGTGGTGAAGCTTCTCCCCATGTGGTCCACGTGCATACTCTTCTGGACCATCTACTCCCAGATGACCACCTTCTCCATCCAGCAGGCCGAGCAGATGGACCGCCGGGCCGGCGGCCGCTTCGTCGTCCCGGCGGGCTCGCTCTCCGTCTTCCTCTTCCTCTCCGTCCTGCTCTTCACCGCGCTCAACGAGCGCCTCCTGGTCCCTCTGGCGGCCCGCCTGACGCGGCGCCCGCAGGGCCTGACCTCCCTCCAGCGTGTGGCCGCGGGGCTCGTCCTCGCCACGCTCGGCATGGCCGTCTCCGCGCTCGTCGAGAAGAAACGCAGGGACGCCTCGGACGGCAGCGGCGGCGACGCCGTGAGCGCGCTCTGGCTGGTGCCGCAGTTCTTCCTGGTGGGCGCCGGCGAGGCGTTCGCGTACGTGGGGCAGCTGGAGTTCTTCATCCGGGAGGCCCCCGAGCGGATGAAGTCCATGAGCACGGGCCTGTTCCTGGCGACGCTGGCCATGGGGTTCTTCCTGAGCAGCCTTCTCGTGCTCGGCGTCGACGCCGTCACGCGGGGCGCGTGGATACGTGGCCACCTGGACGACGGGAGGCTGGACCTCTTCTACTGGATGCTCGCGGTGCTCGGACTGGCCAACTTCGCGGTGTTCTTGGTGTTCGCTAGCCGGCACCAGTACAAACGCACCAGACCGGACGCGGCGACCGCGGAGCTGCCTTGAGGCTTGAGAGGCCAAGCAGCGGATGGAGGAGGACGTTGTCGAGGAGACCGTGAAAGTGAAAGAGATGGACGTGTAGGGTGGATCGAATAGGTAGGAATCGTCTGCTACAGTGCTACTGCTATTTGGCAGCGTTGGGGTTTGCGGCGTACGTACACTGCTGTTTGTGTCTCTGACTTTTTCTGCTTTGAGTTTAACAAAAAAAATATGGGTGCGTCTAGTGCTCAGTGGACTCGCAGCTAGCGTCCGTTGCCATCGTGTTCACTCGCTTGCTTGTGTGTTTGCATTTTTTTTCAAATGACATGTAACCTTATTCAAACTTGACAAAAAATTATAAGAACAATGCTTCGGATCATAGATTAGAGAAATTACAAATAACTTCCACAACAAAGACTTATAATGAAATTTATAAGAAGCGTCAACTCTGTGATACTCAGAGACATCTGCTGGTATGTATTAAGAGCTGTAATGTAGGAGTATTAAACTTTGCAACACTAAATAATGTGAAGGATTCAAGTTTCTTTTTGAGTGGAGTGTGAAGGATTCAACTTTTTTTTTTGAGGGAGTGAAGGATTCAACTTTGTTTTTGAGAAGATTGTGAAGGATTCAACTAAGAGAATCCCATTGTTGGATTTGGCGGGGCTTGACTTGGGCCAGGGAGGCCAGGCCGGAGGGCAGCAGCAAGACGTGGAGATGACCTGTCAAGACGACGAACACGAGGAAAGCATGCCGGATACTTCCATAGATACCGCGACTTGGGACATGCTGGGAGCAAAGGAGGATGAGATGCCGGTGGACATGGCCATGCCGGACGCGGGTCTGATCGCGGCCTCGGAGGCGGCTGCTTCTGAGCATGTAGGTAGCACTCCCACTGCTCGTTCCTTGGAGAAATCTTTTGATCAATATGGCTCCAACCTCAAGGCCCTCCCTGTTCCTCCTGCCTCTGCTGGTTTGCCTCTGTTTGTGGCTCCCTCGGCTTCGGCCTCGCCCGGGATGCGAGGCTCTGACTCGGGCTGTGTGCTCAATGAGCCCCCAATTTGCTCGCCTCAGTCGGGTCGTCGCTCCTCCGGTGGGTCGGGGCGCCCCCCCCCCCCCAAGAAGACGGCGGGTCGTAAGCCGGCGTTCAACCCCGCGGTGATGGCGCTCCCATCTCCGGCGGGCCCTGCGTCGGGCTTGCTGCTGGCGGCTCTTAGTGCGGTGGGTAGCGTGGCCAAGGCGCGGCGCTCCAAGGCGACTCCAGCTCCCCAACGGGCTCCCAGTGAGTGATCCAAGGCGGCGTTGGGCGATCTCTCGTCTCTGGAAAGTGCTCAACTGCGGCTCGCTGACAAGAATATGGAATCTTCAGGTAACGCCTCACCCTCCTTCAAAATTCTTAATGCTTTCTCGGATCCTCAGCTTGCGTCGATTCTTTCCTATAGCGGTGTAGAGGTTGGTCCGGAGGGGGGAGGGGGAGATTTTGTCTTTGATTCATGCGCGCGAGGAAGCTCAAGTAGCTCTGGCTGCGGCTGCGGCGGGCCAAGGCTAATGCCGTGGTTTCGGGGGTTAATCAGCCTCAGGAGGCAGTTGGGGCTGCCCCTGGAGGCTTAGATACCCTAAGGATCGAGGGGGCTGCGGAAGCCAGGGAGGCTGACGCTGCTCCTTCCACCAGCCGTGCCCCGGCCAAAAAAAGAGTGGCAAAAGCGGTAACCTCTCGGGGAGTCCGCTTAAGAAACCGTATCATCTAATGCGGTACCTATTTTGGAACATCAGGGGATGTGGGCACGCTGGTCGTCACTCCCAATTAGGGAGTACATGGCGCGTGAAAGAATAGACGTTGTAGCGCTTCAGGAAACGATCAACTCCGATTTTACCTTTCGAGACCTCGCGGCCTACGACCCTCTCCAGCGCTTTTCTTGGAACTGGGTGCCTTCGTCCGGCCACTCTAGTGGCTTACTATTGGGTTATAATAATGATATTTGCGATGTTGTTTCTTGGGAGCTTGGTACGTTTTTCATATCTGTACGACTCAGCACTGCATCTCGTTAGCTTCGTGGGCCATAGCTTGTGTCTATGGCCCAGCAGATCACTTTAGGTCGGCCGATTTCTTGGGGGAAATCCAAGCTTTGGTGGGGGCCAAGCAAGCCGTCAACATTCCCATCATCCTGGGGGGCGATTTCAATCTCATTCGGTCAGGCGCAGACAAGAACAATAGTAATATCGACTGGCATCGGGTGACGATGTTCAATAATGCTGTTGCCGCTATGGCACTTAGGGAAGTGGCCAGGACCGGCGCCAGGTTTACCTGGACTAACAAGCAGTTATCTCCGGTTCGTAGTGTGCTAGATAGGGTGTTTATCACGGCGGATTGGGAAGTTCTCTTCCCGTTATGTACACTGATGGCTGAAACGCGCATAGGTTCCGACCAAGTCCCGCTCATCCTAGCCTCCGGGGAAGACAGGATCAAACGTAGCCCCCGTTTCTTCTTCGAAACTAGTTGGCTAGAGGTCGAGGGTTTTATCCCGTTAGTGTCCGGACGTTGGGAGTTGGCGATCTCCTCGGTTGGTTGGCAGCGTGGCCCTATGGATTATTGGATCACAGCGGCTGGTTCGCTGCGTTCCTTCCTCCGCGGATGGGGTGCCAACCACGGGAGCGAGGCCAAAAGATCTAGGGAAGCTCTGTTAGAGGAAATTAAACAACTGGATATTCTGGCCGACGCGGGTGCGTTTACGGAAGCGGATTGGGCCAACCGTTACGCCCTCGAAAACCAAGTGGTCTCTATTCTTAGGGAAGAAGAGTACTGGCGTCATCAGAGCGGTGTCAAGTGGGTCACGAAGGGCGACGCGATTACGGGCTATTTTCACGCCTACGCTAATGGCCGTAAACGCAAGTGCATGATCCTTAGGCTCCAATCTGAGCAAGGGGTGCTAGTCCGCCAAGACGAGATCTCCGACCACATCTACGACTTCTTCCTCGGCCTGTTGGGAACAGCCGAGGAGAAACCGTTGCGTCTCCGTTCTGACCTGTGGGGGCAGGAAGATCGCGTTTCGCAGGCCGAAAATGATGTGCTGACCCGCTCCTTCTCCACGGAGGAGATCGACCAAGCCCTCGGCTCTATGAAGTCGGATACGGCTCCCGGTCCAGATGGCTGGCCGGTGCCTTTTTTCAAGAGGTTTTGGCCTTTGTTGAAGGGGCTGTTCTACGACATTATCAACGGTTTTGCGCTAGGCTTGGTAGATATTTCACAGCTGAACTTCGGTGTGATTAGTTTGATACCAAAGGTCAAAGGGGCCGACTCGATCAAGCAATACCGTCTAATAACCCTAATCAATGTGCCCTTCAAAATCTGTGCTAAGGCTTACTCAACTAGGCTTGCCCCCGTAGCTCAGCGCGTGATTAACAGAAGCCAAACGACCTTTCTCAAAGGGCGCAACATTCTTGACGGTCCGATTGTCCTGCAAGAAATTATCCACGAGCTCAAGCGTACTAAGCAGCGGGTCGTGATTCTCAAACTAGACTTTGAGAAGGCTTATGATCGAGTGAACTGGGAGTTCATTCGAGAGGTCCTGATTCGAAAGGGATTTGAATCAGGTTTCATCCACCGCATCATGCAACTGGTCTCGGGGGGCCAGACGGTGGTGTCCATTAACGGAGAAGTAGGGAACTTCTTCCGCAAAAAGCGTGGTTTAAGGCAAGGAGACCCCATTTCTCCCTTGATGTTTAACCTGGTTGCAGACGCCCTCTCTGCTATGATCGACAAGGCCAAGGGTGCCGGGCATATTCGTGATGTGATTACACTACAAAAAAAATACACTTCCGTGATGATACGTGTTTGTCATAGTAGGTCACGTTTTCTGTCATGCATGTACATCCATGATGATTTTATGACAGAATCAAGATAGTCATACCTGTGCTGTCGTAGAAGTGTTCCATGACATTACCAAAATTATCATCACGGAAGTGTCCACTTCCATGATGATAAATTGCGCGTCATAGAAGTGCTTTCGTCAAGGGTGACCGACACGTGCCATCCACCGTAACGGAACACCGTTAAGCTATCGGGTCCGGTTTTGGATCCGATAACCCGTTAACAGCCCGGACCAATGGGGATTTTCCACGTGTAAAATTCTCATTGGCTGACGGAACCACGTGTCAGCTCCTCGTTGGGACAGATGTCATCCACTCATTGGACAGGAGGCGCCTATGATACGTCGACATGTGGCACGGCCCAATAGAGGCCCATTCCGGTGAAAAGGCCGACCCAGCTAAAGGCCCACCATGTTTTTTCAGACACTAGTGGGCTGGCCCGTTAACAGCCTGCCATGTTTTGGGTCAAATTGAGGCCCATATCAGATCAGGCCCGTTCACAGCCTGCCGAGTTTTGGGCCAAATTACGGCCCATATCGGATTAGGCCCGTTAACAGGCCACTGTACCTTTGGGCCCATTCTATGACAGGTGTGTATTTCAGCCTGTTAAATGCCCGTTTACCAGTTCGGCCCGATAATAGTTTCGGCCTGTTAGCGGCCCGTGGAGTATCTGGGACGTTGTCGGCCCGGTTTAACTTTAGGCCATTTAACGACCCACGCAGAAACTGGGCTATTTCTTGTCCGAAGTAACTTTAGGCCTCTTAATGGCCCGTAGTCTTCGTGGATAAATTTTAGCCCAACTGGCCTATCGGCCTGTTAATGGCCCGTGTAACAGTTGGGCCTAATTACGGCCCGCGTTGAATCCGGCCTGCTTACAGCCCATCTGATAATGGCCCGTGACACTTTTGGGCCTATGGCCCACGTGGATACCGGCCTGCTTAAAGCCCATAATTTTATTGGGCCAAACAGGCCTGAGATATATTTTGGCCTGTTAACTGCTCGTCCTATTTGGGCCCAACATGGGCCTTAGGCAGTTTCGGCCTGTATTGGCCCGTGAATTTTTCGGCTCAACGCTAGCCCAATCTAGGTTTTAGCGTGTTAAAAGCCCATGGTATTCTGAGGCCCAGCTGGCCAGAACTTTACTCGGCATGTTAAAGGCGGGAAACTACTATAGGTTTAGACCTGCTAATGGCCCAAGATGATTATAGGCCCACGTTTTGGCCCGTATGAGTAACGGGCCGGCCTGAAGACCGACAACACTGAGATCAACTGAACCTTCCGGCCTAAATTACAGCATACCGACCAAACAATAAACCTAGACTATACAATAAAGAAATTACGGCATATTACATCCACTGGGAATCAAAGTTCGCTACCGGTGATAATAAAGCGCAACATGACCGTGGATTACATACACCGGGCATCAAAGGTCGCCACCAGTGCATATAAACGCGCCAACAAAAGAATATACAAAACTGAGAGCACTTCAGAAGGCACTAGGCCTGGCAAGGTCGGGCCCCGCAAGCAGCCGAACAAGCTGATGAGACCTCAGTTGTGTCAACGACAGATGCTTCATCCCTAGCTGTATGGCACCATAGTGCGCACGGCAGTCCCCTTACATCTTCATTATATCTTTCACTTCAAGTCGGAGCTGAGCTGAAGCAAGCCTTTCCCCTTTAAGTTGAGACTGAAGAAGTCGAACTGATTGAGGCAGCGACAACACAAAGGTTATCTCACACCTGCTGGTGAGTAGCTTCAACTCACTGTCCTCATCAAGACAGGACCTTGTGGTCATCTCGCTGTCCTCAAGATGGTTTGGCTCACTATCTTCCCTAAAGTTCTGCCTGGCATAAGAGATACGACTCTAAAAGAGAAACAAGGAAGCACGTAACAGGTTTCACAATTATATAAGCAAATAAATGGATCTGTTCTGCATAAGGAACATGTTTTTACAACTACAATTTAAAACTGGTAGTTGTTGCAAACATCCAATCAGATGTAAACAGCAAAGTAAACAGCAGTGGAGGAAATGACGCCTATCCAAATCTATACTAGAACAAATTTTGAAGGCTTGAGAAGGATGAACTGACATTATATGTTAACACGGGCTGGAAAAACCCTTCTCCATGTTGATGGAAGGATAATTCAATAAATTCCTCAAAGAAAATTCTTTATAAGCGTTGCCATTATTCTACATTTTGCAAAGAGTAAATATAGATCAAATAATATTGGAAGAAACAGAGGATAATGAAGCTCAGGTGCAGACTGATGATACATAATCAAATAGCAATTAATTAAGTACAGCGTTACAAGGCAAAAGGTACTGACAAGAGGAATGCAGACATCAACGTGTGTAGTGGCATTGGCTTTATTCAACATTTTGGTAAGAGTAAATATAGATATGATAATTTGGAGAAAGTGGAGGGGCAGGGCAGATAAGATGCAGAGTAATGCTAGACAATCAACTATCTCGCGATGCAAGTACAGTAATACCACCACCGTCCGTTATTACTTGTCGCTCAAATGGATGTATCTAGCACTATTAAGTTCTAAATGCATCCAATTGATCAACAATTAATTCTATATAGAGGGAGTACATGACAACAGGTACATGAGCAATCAAAAACTTCATAACCATTGTGTTAATTCTACATTTATCTAAGAGTAAATATAGATCTTATAATTTCAAGCAAAGGGAGGATAAAGAAGCGAACATTTACAGTGATGCTACATAATCAAACAGCAATGAGTGTAAGTATGCTGACAAAGGGCAAGAGGTACTGACAAGAGCAATGCAGAGCCCAGTATTGTCGTGAGATCCTATGATCCTTTGAGCAAGGAGATTCATCTGAAATTAGTTTTCATACAAGAGAGAAGGTAAGGCACATGCAGAAATTTAGGAGTTCAAATTTTGAATTGATATCATAGACAGTACCTGACGCTGGGCTCTCTACAGTTCTAATAGGGGTTTGGCCACTGGAGTAGGGGTAAAGTGTGGTACAGTTGGGCCTATGTTTTCTGTGGCTGCTGATCTATCTGATTTAACAGGTATCACTACCTTTTCCAAATACCTAGTTTGTACTCCTTGAGGATCTGCACTCACCCTCTTCCTTTTGGACATCTATTACGAAAGAACAACATTTGACTGGAAAAACATAGTATGACGACACATGGAATAGGTACAGAAAATGGATAGGTATGGCATATACTCATATATGATGCTTAAACTAAGAATATGGTGTAACAAAGTTGAAGTAATGCAAGAGGTCAGCTGCAAAATATGTGCAACCAATACAACCTTGCCAAGTTAGAGCAAGCACCTTGATGGGTGAATAAGATAGGCCATCCTCCGCCATGCCAAGTTTGTTAGCCAGTGGATTGTTCTGCAATATTCCTCTCGTGCGCCCATTCTCATATTCATTTTGATAATGTTCAAATCCTGACATGCATGAAAACATAAAAAAAGTGAGATTATCTTTGTAATGCAGAAGTGATTCTAATCCAATACTTCCTCCCTGTAAACCCCTTTGTGCTATCTCTGCAATTCTTCTAAGAGGTGCCATGCATGCTGTAATTTGGTGTGTGCATTAATATAATGTGTCCTAGTACTGAAAATATGGGAGCTCCAGAACTGATGATACTTCGCAGATGACAGCTTCAACATATAGTAAAGAAGAACAAGTCGACCTGACCTGACAGATTCAAAATACACTAAGGGAGAATAACTCGACCTGACCAGTCGACCGCAAGAGAAGAGGATCATCTTAAAGAAGAGCAGAAGAGCAAGCAGATTGAAGATATTACAAGTCTTTCTATACAATGTCGGTTGGCCACCCATGATGAACCAGAGCGCACAGAGAAATACTATTCCTTCCAGTCTCTCCATATGTGGCTCACATGCATTTTGAAACTAAAGTAGGAACATTTAGCTGACCAATTAAACATCTCTCAGTTTACTAATATCAGCATAATATCATATTCGAATTTGTACAACTAAGCTTGTTTAGTTCGATGGGTGGAGCAGTGCTATTACGACACGAACCACGTAGGCTGATCGTGGTCATCATAAAATGGGGAAACCGTAAGCATGATGAGTATAGTGTTGACCGTGGCAGTGGGATGGCAGATCTGAAGCTGCAAACCGCGCAAAGGGTAGTTAGCTACCAATGTTTGCTTTGAAATAACAACTAAGATTTGGTATGGACAAGAAAGTACAGTCAACAAGTGACAAAGAAATGCAATTCTACTGTCTCTCTATATGTCGCGACCTGCATTTGGAAACTCAAGTGTGACCTTTAGCTAACCAATTAAATGTGTCTGTTAACAAATATCAGTATCATATCACAATCATATTTGAACAACTAAGCTTTGGAATTTTGAGTGTTGTGTTGTTTAGCTTGAAGGGTGGAGTAATGCTAGTACGACAGAAAGCACCTACGCAGATCGTAGTAGAGTAGATTAAAGGGGAAAACCCTAAGCATCAAGAGTAAAATCAGGAAAGTAGAACTAGCTAGACCAGTGGATGGCGCACATGCTTTTCAAAACGAATATAGGAACATTAGGTGACCAATTAAACGTTCTCTGTTTTAGTAATATGAGCATCATATCAGATTCGTATTTCAACACGCAAGCTTTGGAATTATGAGTGCCATGTTGTTTCGCTTGATGGGTTGAGGTCTTGAGGAGCAGTGCTAGCAGGACACGAAGCAGTGAAGCACCTACGATGATGGTAGTGAATATAAAGGGGGGAAACCATAAGCTTTACGAGTATAGTGACCGTGCCATGGCGGATCTGAAGGTGCAAACTGGACAAATCTACTTCGCAACCAATGTTTGCTTTCAACTAGCCACTACGATTTGGTACGGACAAGAAAAGTACGGTAAACAATTTATGATCTATTTTCCGGGTGAGATCAATAACTTAAGCACATATGGAAGAGTACCACCTCTCTTGCGATGCCGTATAGCCCCCTGCTGATACGTTGAGGGTGCTGCGAGTGCGATGGTTGTCGGCGGCGGGGAAGAAGACTTTAGACGGCAGACGACCGGGTCGGGGGATAAATCCTGTTGCCGTGGACGAGGTGGTCGTAGGAGCGGCAACGACAAGGTGGACGACGGCGCCGATGAAGCGAGCCGACACGATGAAAGGATCCTAATCCGGCGCCGTGGATGAGAGACGTCCATCTCTTGCAGTGGACGACGGGGTAGGGGTAGCGGCTCTGGCGAGGTGGAGGATGGGGTGGCGGACAGAGGAGGCTGGCCGCAGTGGGGAGGTTGTCGTGGCGCCAACGGTGTATGAATGGGGAAATGGAGGGGGAGGGGGATCTCAAACTTTGGGACGCGCTTGTCTGAAATGTGGGAAAGTTACGGACTTATCCCTCGTTTAAAATTTCGGACATCACGTTGGATGGGGATAGGACGGTAATCTCGCATCTCCCAAATATTTGTCGGTAATGATTTCGGGCGAGGAGAGGGTGTTTTGCCGCCCACGGTTGGCGCCCACGGTGTATGAACAGGGCTGACAGGTAGGGCGGTTGTGTCACGTCTGAGGGAAGTTACACATCTGCCCCTATTTAAAATATTAGCCTACATCGATTTCGGACAAGGAGAGTTTGTTTTGCCGCCCACCGTGGATGAATGGGGAAATGGAGGGAGAGACACATGTCTTTCGGACGAGCTTGAATCAAATGTGTTTTGCCGCCCACGTTTGGCGCCCACCGTGTCTAAATGGGCTCAGAGGCCGTCGTGTCACGCCTGATTGAAGTTACTAGTCTACCCCTATCGACAGCAGTGTAAATCCGGTCGATAAGGATGTCAAGTGTCAGGGGTAGACAGTAATTTCCATCTCGCAAACACTTGCTTCGGGCAGCCCACAAATGATAGTGGGTGTTTGGCCGCTTCGTTCAAAACTTGGGAGAATTAGCATTCACGTTTGCCCTGGGCCCTGGCAACTAAATCCAAATCCAATTTTTATTCGATTACGAATATCCACAGATAATTCTACGTTTTGTTATTTATTTCTTCAAAACCACAACAAAGATTTATTCCACCTTTATATATGATTATGATTTAGAAATGCCATGATCTTCGAATTCAGTAGGTTGGATACACTTTGAGTCAAACAGTTATTTCATCCAATACAATATGCTCACACGAAAAACAGTTCACCTTATGTCAATCATACAAGTACTAAGGATTACCTCGCCTAAAAAATTTGGATCATTACTAGTCATGGACAACATAGGGGGTCTTACAACATAATCCATTCAGAGACATGACACAACATGCAAGTACAATAATCTAATGACAATTTCAACTGGTATCTAAAGAAGAACTAGGATTACCCTGGGCTTCAGATAGCAGAAGCAGCAGGACCTCCTCCGTCTTCAAATGCAACATTCTTACTTCCTCCAATTCTTGGGTTGCTTGCATAATGTGTGCAGCTAATTGCATGATTTCCAGCTTCAAGATCGAGATTACCTCATTCATGGAAGCCACACCATCTCTTTCTACCTCTAGTAGAGCCTCAAGAACTATAATATTTGTGCTCAGACTGCTCTCCTGCGGTGTTGCCTCGGAACTGCTACCATCTGGTAACATGGATGGCGCACTGCTTCCACAAATAGATTATGGGGTTGTACATTGTGTCCTAGTGTGAACGGCATCCTGAAAGGTTTCCGCTGGACATAAGTAAGAGATAGTTATCGCATGATCCAGACAGTAAGCTTACATGGTAAACGACATATGAATTATTGCCGAGCATGGCAAGCTATATTTAAATGGTTCGAAGCTGCATCAGCAGAAAAGAAATTAAAATGGTAAGATGAAACTAGGGATGTAAGTGGCAAATAAACGACATCCGCCAGTCCCATCTAGTTAGTTTTTGCTAGCTCCCTAGCTCATTTTCCTCAAAAAACAAAAACTCTTTGAACTATCATACCACTAGTGGACTTTAATCGGGATTAAACGGGACCCAGTTGACATCCCTAGTTGAAAGGGAGTGTACCACCACTATATTTAAGTTGCCAAGGCATCTAAGCAGTTGAAATAATCTGAGAAAGCACTTAATAGTGTGGCCTCATATAAACTACGAAGACAGTCTTGTGATGAAGTTCGGAGGAAAAGTTAAGGACTCAAATGAACTAGGCATGCATTTCTTTACGATAGTACAGCAGGCACTGCTGACATATTGGCCAACTCAGGTATAGCGTAACAAGTAACAAACAAGCATTCGAATCAAGCAATACATCAAAGCAGACAACTGAACTATTTTTCATTCTGTAGGATTACAGGTTGAGGGCACAAGCCAAGAAAGCAGCCCACACGCATTACATTTCACATGTACTAAAACACACTGGCTTACCATATGTTGTTGTGAAGCCTCGCTGCTGTTGCAATGTTCTTTGAAGATATCGCCAGCATCCCGTGGTTGCAAATCTAGTTGTTGTAGTTTATTCTGCACCCTCTATTTACGTAAAATTAATTTTAATCGCATGCACTGGTTCGAATTGATCATCAATGGTTCATCTAAACTAATGAAAGAAGGGTGTGTGCATACACGACAATATATCTGCTTCCCTCTATTTTTATGCTTGTTCGAGGTGCCAGCCCCAAAAGAACAAATATTTTGCTTGATGGGGTTGGCAGCTCCATAGTTAATAGAAGCATCAAATTTGTCATGCAACTTGGGAAGATCAAGAACACACAAAAAAGTAATGAACAAAGGCTCGGAGCAGTGATGTAATAGCTAGCATCAGAAAATGTAGGGTAAAACAAACAAAAAGCAGCGGAACCACATGCTAGTTTGCTGATCTCTAATTAAGCATAGAGAACATGAAGCAGTCTGATGGAACCAACAGGTGGCATCAGAACAACACCATTATCATAAATATAGCATGCAAGAAGTAAAATAGTAGGCAGTGATATTGTAGCGACCAGACCTCAAACAGTCTGATCTATCGTGCACCAGTGTCATCCCTGGATCAGTAATGCTAACACGCACAGTACTTGGAGGATTTATAACAGAGTAGCAATCACACACTTATTACATCGAGTATCTCAAAAGAGAAATAAGTATGACAAATATGGCTTAAGGCCATCTAAAACGATAACAGCGGAAGACTTGGAAGATAAGTGAGTCCATCAACTCCAACGGCATCACTGAGTATAAGACCACGACCTAAGGCACCTTACTCGTCGTCTGAAAAGTCTGCAACATGAAACGTTGCAGCCCGAAAACGGGTCAGCACACGGAATATGCTGGCAAAATAACACAAAGAGAGTAATGAACAGAATGAAGCTATACTACATGCATATTTGGCTGGTGTTTAAGCTCTATGGTTACAGTTTTGCGAAAAGCCAATTTTTCCCTACTGCAAAGGATAAATTTTATTTAACTATCATGGTGGTTGTTAAACATTGAGAATAGTTGACAGCATCTCAATCCCAATTAAGTACCATCCTTAACCCAACAAAATTAATTTGAGTAACATGATGAGATTCACATGATAATCCAAGTACTAGATACTCAAGAGGTCCATAACCGGGGACACGGCTAACCATGATTAGTTTATACACTCTGCAGAGGTTTGTGCACTTTTCCCCACAAGACTCGATCTCCTCCGTTGGATTACTCGCACTACATGGTGTTTGAGTGACGGATGACCGAGACATAGTCTTTCAGAAGTGTTTGCACCTTACGATCGGGTAGACCGTTACACCTACTTTCCCCTACATATGCTATTCTACCACTGTAAGAGTTCACACAACTTATTCAACTATGCTAGAGCCCATAATAGCTTGTGGCTGCACACGGAAGTTTCTAGCATGAATAATCTCATGATCCCTTTGAGCCTGGGTGGCGGTCCAAAAGAAAACAGGCAATCACTCGAATACCCAGGTGCCTCAATCCACCCAGATGTGTGTTCAAGTTGCCACGTTAAGTAAACCATTAAATTAACAATCTCACATCTGTCATGGATACACTCACCCAATCCACGTCTACTAGCATAGCATAGCAATATGAGCAAACGTAGAAGTAACTCCCAGGGTTTGATAACAAAACAGGTAATAGGTACTACCTCATCTACTTCCCAATACCCACAATTTAATTAGATCCTAATCATGCAATGTTTGAGGATTGGTCTAATGCAATAAAACTGGGTAGTAAAGAGGTATGATCAAAGTGTTACTTGCCTTGCTGATGATCCATGAAACCTAGATATTCGAAGTAGCAAGCGGCGCACTCCGGGTACTCTATCGCAAACAAACAAGCATACAGTAAGCACTCAACTAATGCACAGGTAAAACTCAAATAAAAGATCTAACCAGAAAGTTCAACTTAAGAACTCTGGTTTGCAAAAAGAATCAAATCAAACGAAGCAACGAAAGTCAAACGGCGAAAGAAACAAGCTTCGTTTACTAATCTGAATCTAAGTCAAATTTTACAGTAGCAAAAACTTGTTTGAGTTGGTTAAACGGAAGGAGAATTTCGAGACAAAACTCTAGGCGCTTGAATCGCCTGATTCCGATAAACGAGCGAAAAGATATACTAGAATGAAAATCGGATCAGAAATCGCAATCTGGAATAATCACGGAAAATCCGAGAAAAAGAAAAACTGACGAACAGTTTATCGAACGAACGTTTGTTAACTGTAACTAAACGATGAACACGTTTGTTAAAACGAACGAACGAGCGAACGCTCGCTAATTAATTAAACCGAGAAAAAAAGAAAAAAAACCGATCTAAAAAAATAAAACAACCGCAGTTTTTTTTTAAAAAAACCGGGCGGTTTTCTAGAAAAAACCGCCGGCGGCGGCGACAACTCCGGCGGCTACCTCGGCGAGGGGCGGCGGCTCCGGCGGGGTCGGCGGGCGGCGGGGTCGGGCGTCGGGACGTGCGGCGGTGGCAACGGCGTCGGGCGGCGGGGCGACGGCGGGCGACGGGCGACGGGGCGGCGGGGTCGGGCTAGGGTTAGGGTTCGGGGGCGGCGGCGGCTTGGTCCAATGGCGGGGTCGGGCCGCAACTTATAAAGGACCCGGCCAGGCGGAGTCCTGGCCGAACACGGCCCATAGTCGGTTTCGTTTTAAAAAAAATACGCACAAACAAACAAACAAAATAAATACTAAACGAACTCCAAAAATTCCGAAATAAATTTTCCCTAACTTCTAAAATCAAGCCAGACAAGATGAACATTTATTTGGGCCTAAAATGTAATTTTGAAAAACGCGTATTTTTCCTAATTCAAATAAAATCAAATATTTGTTTTTAATATTTTTCCTCCAATATTTCATTATTTTTGGAGAAGTCATATTATCCCCTCTCATATATTGGATATGAAATATTTTCGGAGAGAAAATAATTAAAACAAATGATCCTAGTTTCAAATTTGAGAAAACCCAAATATGAAAATAACGAAATCCCCAACTCTCTCCGTGGGTCCTTGAGTTGCGTAGAATTTCTAGGATCGCAAACAAAATGCAATAAAATATGTTATGCATGATGATCTAATGTATAACATTCCAAATTAAAAATTTGGGATGTTACAAACCTACCCCCTTAAGAGGAATCTCGCCCTCGAGATTCGGGTTGGCTAGAAAATAGGTGAGAGTGGTCCTTCCGTAGATCTTCCTCTCGTTCCCAGGTGGCTTCATCCTCGGTATGGTGACTCCACTGAACTTTGCAAAACTTGATAACCTTGCTGCGGGTGACTCGGCTGGCATACTCAAGAATCTTAACTGGTTTCTCCTCATAGGTCAAATCACTATCCAGCTGAATCGCTTCCAATGGCACTGTATCTCTCAGTGGTATCTCAGCCATCTCTGCGTGGCACTTCTTCAACTGGGAAACATGAAATACATCATGAACTCCTGACAATCCTTAGGCAATTCCAGCTTGTAAGCAACTTCTCCCATACGCTGCAAAACTTTGTATGGTCCTACAAAACATGGCGCTAACTTTCCCTTAACTCCAAAGTGCTTCACTCCTCTAAGTGGTGATACTCGTAGATAAACTCTGTCTCCGACTTCGTAAACTGTCTCCTTGCGTTTAGAATCCGCATAACTCTTCTGCCTGGACTGGGCTACCTTGAGCCTATCGCGAATCAACTTCACTTTCTGTTCAGACTCTTTAATCAAATCTGGTCCAAACAACTGGCGGTCTCCAACTTCGTCCCACAATAATGGTGTTCTACACCTCCTTCCGTACAAAGCTTCGAAACAGGCCATCTTCAAACTGGATTGATAACTGTTGTTGTAAGAAAACTCTGCATACGGCAAATTGTCGTCCCAACTAGATACATAATCTAGCGCACAAGCTCTCAGCATATCTTCCAAAATCTCATTGACTCTCTCGGTCTGTCCGTCTGTCTGTGGGTGAAAGGCTGTACTGAACTCTAGCCTGGTACCCAAAGTTTCATGTAACTGATTCCAAAACTTTGAAGTAAACTGGGTTCCTCTATCTGATACAATGGTCCTCGGAACTCCATGCAGACATACGATCCTAGTCATGTATATCTTTGCCAACTTAGCACTGGTGTAAGTGGTCTTTACTGGGATGAAATGAGCTACCTTCATCAAACGATCGACTGCAACCCATATCGAGTCATAGCCTAAACGAGTCCTGGGCAATCCCGTGATAAAATCCATGCCTAGTTTATCCCACTTCCATTCGGGTATCGGCAATGGCTGTAGCAATCCTGCTGGCTTCTGATGCTCTTCCTTCACTCTCTGACATACATCACAAACTGCTACATACTCCGCAATATCCTTCTTCATTCCGGTCCACCAGAAAGTATCCTTCAAATCCAAATACGTCTTGGTATTTCCTGGGTGAATCAAATACGGCGAATCATGGGCCTCTTGCAAGATCAACTTCCTGATCTCCCGATCATTGGGCACATAAACGCGGTCCCCAAACCATAAGGTATCATGCTCATCCTCATGAAATCCCTTGGCTTTTCCTTTACTCATCCTTTTCTTTATCTCGTCAATCTCCTTGCCTGTCTTCTGAGCTTCCCTGATCTTTTCCATCAAGGTAGACTGAATCTCCAATGTTGCTACATAGCCTCTCAGAACTATTTCCAAACGTAGTTCACGAAGATCCTCGGCTAACTTCTTGGGTAATTCTCCGATCATGAGTGTGTTGACATGACTTTTGCGGCTCAACGCATCGGCTACTACGTTAGCCTTTTCGGGGTGATAATGCAATCTCATATCATAATCTTTTATGAGTTCCAACCATCTCCTCTGCCTAAGATTCAACTCCTTTTGCGTGAAAATGTACTTCAAACTCTTGTGATCCGTGTACACCTCACAGTGATTTCCGATGAGAAAATGTCTCCATGTCTTCAACGCATGCACTACGGCTGCTAACTCCAAATCATGTGGCATAATTATTCTCATGGGGTTTAAGTTGTCGTGAAGCATATGAAACAACTCTTCCCTCCTGCATTAGCACTGCTCCAAGTCGTCGACGTGAAGCGTCGCAATATACTTCATAATCCTTGCGTTGATCTGGCAGAATCAACACTGGTGATGTAACCAAACGTTTCTTCAACTCTTGGAAACTAGCTTCACATTCCTCAGTCCAATTGAACTTGGTGTCCTTCTTTAACAGCTCTGTCATGGGCTTAGCAATCCTCGAGAAATTCTCAATGAACCTCCGGTAGTATCCTGCAAGTCCAAGAAAACTCCGGATCTCTCCAACTGATGTGGGTGATTCCCAGTTTGTCACAGTGTCGACTTTGGTGGGGTCTACTGATATTCCTTCTCCGGATATAACATGTCCGAGGAATCCAACTTCCTTCAACCAAAACTCACATTTGCTGAACTTGGCGTATAACTGATGTTCTCTGAGCTTCTCAAGTACCAAATGCAAATGCTCCTTATGTTCCTCTTCATTCTTTGAGTAAATCAAAATATCATCAATGAATACTACGACGAACTTATCCAGAAACTCCATAAACACTTTGTTCATCAGGTTCATGAAATAGGCAGGTGCGTTAGTCAGACCAAATGACATAACAGTATACTCGTACAGCCCATACCTGGTGGTAAAAGCCGTCTTAGGTATATCCTGCTCTCGAATCTTCAACTGATGGTATCCTGATCATAGATCGATCTTGGATAATACCTTAGCTCCTTGTAATCGGTCAAACAGATCATTGATCATCGGCAGTGGGTACTTATTTTTGATGGTCACTTCATTCAATCCACGATAATCAACAACCATCCTCAACGATCCATCTTTCTTCTCCACTAGAAGTACGGGTGATCCCCAAGGTGAAGAACTTGGGCGAAATAGCCTTTATCCAGTAACTCCTTAATCTGCTTCTTAATTTCTTCTATATCCTTTGCGGGCATCCTGTACGGTCTCTTTGATATTGGCCCTGTGCCTGGCAAAAGCTCAATCAAAAACTCAATGTCTCTATCCGGTGGCATGCCTGGCAACTCCTCTTGAAATACATCCGGGTAATCCTTCACCACTGGTACTTCCTCCTGTACAACTCCTGATAAGGAATTTACTTGAGTCCTCTTCGGCACATGCCGGGATACATACTTAATCCTTCTTCCTTCTGGGGTGGTAAGCGAAATCGTTTTACTGGCGCAATCGATGTTTCCTCCGTACATCGAGAGCCAATCCATACCCAAAATTACGTCCAAACCTTGCGACTCCAAGATTATCAAGTCTGAGGGGAAAACAGGCCTACCTTTGGACAATGGCATCTGAAAACATCCTTGGCTTGCCATATACTCGGCTCCTGGAGAACTTACTAACATAGGTGTTCTAAGAACTTTGGGGGGCAGTTTATACTTATCCACAAATCCCCTTGATATGTATGAATGCGATGCACCAGTATAAAAAAGAACGAGTACAGTAAATGACTTAACCAAAAACTTACCTATTACTGCATCAGGCTGTGCTTCAACCTCCTCCACGTAAATGTGGTTCACATGTCCTTTATTGAAAGGGTTAGGCTTCTTCCCAGAGCTTCCATTGTCATTTCCATTTTTAGCTTCGGGACATTCATTAGCATAATGTCCAGTCTTCTAGCACTTGTAGCAAGTGACTTGGCTCAGATCTCTCTTAACTGGGGTAGATGGGTTATTACGGTTCTGTCCGTTGCTTCCTCCATTCCCATTACCATTCTTGGGTCCACTATGGTTGTGCGAACCTCCTGCTCCATGGGTATGCTGGAAAGATCCTCCCGAATTTGGGGTAAAACGTGGCTTCTGATGAGCTCCAGAATTGTACTTCCCTTGTCCATACTTCCTTTTGCGGCTTTCAATCTGCTGCTGCTTCCCTTCAATCATGAGAGCTCTATCTACCAACTCCTGGTAGTTGTTGAAGGTTGCTACCATCAACTGCATACTCAGCTTATCATTCAGTCCTTCTAGAAACTTCTCCTGCTTGGCTGCATCTATAGCAATGTCATCTGGAGCATAACGTGCTAACTTACTAAAGTCCTCCACATACTGGCCTACGGTGCGTCCTCCTTGGCGTAGGTTGCGAAACTCACGCTTCTTCATAGCCATAGCTCCTGCTGAAACATGGGCGGTACTGAAAGCTTGCTGAAACTGGTCCCATGTGACAGTGTCAATAGGGTGTGTGGCTGTGTAATTCTCCCACCATGATGCTGCGGGTCCATCAAGCTGATGTGCGGCAAAACGCACTCTCTCCGCATCTGTGCATCCTGCAGTGGTCAACTCCCTTCCAACTTTGCGGAGCCAATCATCTGCAACAATCGGCTCGGTGCTGCTGGAAAACACCGGCGGATTCAGTCTCAAGAAACGGGTTAAGTGATCAACAGGTGGTGGTGGGTTGTTGTTGTTGTTGTTGTTGTTATTGTTGTTGTTGCCTTGGTTCTATACTAACACCTGCATCAGGGCATTCTGCTGCTGAATCAACTGAGTGATCTGCGGTGGGAAAACAAATCCGGTGTCGCGTCTCGGAGGCATCTGATAGGTTAGAAAAGATGAGAATTTAGAATAGAATGAGGTCTAGAGAGAAAACACTACCCATATGCTCATGAGACAAACACAATCAATATCACTCAATCAATTCAAACAAGGCATACAATCGATCTAACTATCGTTACAAAGTGCTCGGACTATACTATATACATGGGGAAATACTACTACTGATTATGGTGGTCTACTAGAAATTTTGATCGGTCGAAGACTCCATGATATCTGCTCCAGCTTCATCAACAAAATCATCTTCACTGGGGTCTGAGTCGGTGTCGTCAATGATGATGTAGTTATCCGGGCAAGCGCAATCATCATCTTCTCCTCTTGGTGCTGGGTCTCCCATGAATACTCCGATCTTCTTTATCAGGTCGTCATTCTTCTCCACCAGTGCGACGATTTCCTTCATATAATCCTCGCACGTAGCCTTGAGTTCTTCCTTCAACTCCGTGATCTTGGTCAATGCCTTCTTCAGATCTATCATGCATGTGCTCATTTGGTTCTCCTGGCGACGAATGTGTTGGTTTTGCTCCTGGATGAAAGCTGCAATTGATCCATCCTTCTTGGTTCTGATCACCTCCCATTGCTCATCTCGGCGCCCACAAATCTGATAAATAGTATCCTTAAGCTCCCTGTGGTAGACTTCTCCAATGCGTCCCATAGTGATGTGGGCTGCCATGCTCTTCCCTAAACTCCAGGTTGGTGCATCAAAGGAAAACTCTATGGGCTCAGTGATTGGCGTAAACGTCCTTCCTGGAACTTGAACTTGAATCATCCAGTGCTCTTCTTCTGGTAGTGTGGCGTTGTATGTCCCGGTGAAGCTTGGTATTCCGATGTTCAAGTACTTAGTGACTTCCTTCAAGTGTCGTCCAAAAGGTGTATCTTCATCCGGTTGCATGAACTTGTTCCTTGCGTCCGCCATTCCTAAAAGAGTAGAAAATGGAGAGGAGTCAGAAATGAGAAGAGAGTAGTGTTCTAGGGTTTAAGCTTAGTGGTCGTGTCCTACAGTCAGCGTGTGCTCTGATACCACCTTTGTAGGGACCAGACCTCAAACAGTCTGATCTACCGTGCACCAGTGTCATCCCTGGATCAGTAATGCTGACACGCACAGTACTTGGAGGATTTATAACAGAGTAGCAATCACACACTTATTACATCGAGTATCTCAAAAGAGAAATAAGTATGACAAATATGGCTTAAGGCCATCTAAAACGATAACAGCGGAAGACTTGGAAGATAAGTGAGTCCATCAACTCCAACGGCATCACTGAGTATAAGACCACGACCTAAGGCACCTTACTCGTCGTCTGAAAAGTCTGCAACATGAAACGTTGCAGCCCGAAAACGGGTCAGCACATGGAATATGCTGGCAAAATAACACATAGAGAATAATGAACAGAATGAAGCTATACTACATGCATATTTGGCTGGTGTTTAAGCTCTATGGTTACAGTTTTGCGAAAAGCCAATTTTTCCCTACTGCAAAGGAATAAATTTTATTTAACTATCATAGTGGTTGTTAAACATTGAGAATGGTTGACAGCATCTCAATCCCAATTAAGTATCATCCTTAACCCAACAAAATTAATTTGAGTAACATGATGAGATTCACATGATAATCCAAGTACTAGATACTCAAGATGTCCATAACCGGAGACACGGCTAACCATGATTAGTTTATACACTCTGCAGAGGTTTGTGCACTTTTCCCCACAAGACTCGATCTCCTCCGTTGGATTACTCGCACTACATGGTGTTTGAGTGACGGATGACCGAGACATAGTCTTTCAGAAGTGTTTGCACCTTACGATCGGGTAGACCGTTACACCTACTTTCCCCTACATATGCTAGTCTACCACTGTAAGAGTTCACACAACTTATTCAACTATGCTAGAGCCCATAATAGCTTGTGGCCGCACACGGAAGTTTCTAGCATGAATAATCTCATGATTCCTTTGAGCCTGGGTGGCGGTCCAAAAGAAAACAGGCAATCACTCGAATACCCAGGTGCCTCAATCCACCCAGATGTGTGTTCAAGTTGCCACCTTAAGTAAACCATTAAATTAACAATCTCACATCTGTCATGGATACACTCACCCAATCCACGTCTACTAGCATAGCATAGCAATATGAGCAAACGTAGAAGTAACTCCCAGGGTTTGATAACAAAACAGGTAATAGGTACTACCTCATCTACTTCCCAATACCCATAATTGAATTAGATCCTAATCATGCAATGTTTGAGGATTGTTCTAATGCAATAAAACTGGGTAGTAAAGAGGTATCATCAAAGTGTTACTTGCCTTGCTGATGATCCGTGAAACCTAGAGATTCGAAGTAGCAAGCGGCGCACTCCAGGTACTCTATCGCAAACAAACAAACAAGCATACAGTAAGCACTCAACTAATGCACAGGTAAAAATCAAATAAAAGATCTAACCAGAAAGTTAAACTTAAGAACTCCGATTTGCAAAAAGAATCAAATCAAACGAAGCAACGAAAGTCAAACGGCGAAAGAAACAAGCTTCGTTTACTAATCTGGATCTAAGTCAAATTTTACAGTAGCAAAAACTTGTTTGAGTTGGTTAAACGGAAAGAGAATTTTGAGACGAAACTCTAGGCGCTTGAATCGCCTGATTCCGACAAACAAGCGAAAAGATATACTAGAACGAAAATCGGATCAGAAATCGCAATCTGCAATAATCGCGGAAAATCCGAGAAAAAGAAAAACTGACGAACAGTTTATCGAACGAACGTTCGTTAACTGTAACTAAACGATGAACATGTTCGTTAAAATGAACGAACGAGCGAACGCTCGCTAATTAATTAAACCGAGAAAAAAATAAACCGATCTAAAAAAATAAAACAACCATAGTTTTTTTTTAAACCGGGCGGTTTTCTAGAAAAAACCGCCGGCGGCGGCGACAACTCCGGCGGCTACCTCGGCGAGGGGCGGAGGCTCCGGCGGGCTCCGGCGGGGTCAGCGGGACGACGGGCGGCGGTGTCGGGCGTCGGGACGGGCGGCGGTGGCAACGGCGTCGGGCGGCGGGGCGACGGGGCGGCGGCGGCGGATCCGGCGGGCGGCGGGGTCGGGCTAGGGTTAGGGTTCGGGGGCGGCGGCGGCGGCTTGGGCCAACGGCGGGGTCGGGCCACGACTTATACGGGACCCGGCCTGGCGGAGTCCTGGCCGAACACGGCCCATAGTCGGTTTCTTTTTTTAAAATAAATACGCGGAGAAAAAAACAAAAGAAATACTAAATGAACTCCCAAAATCCCGAAATAAATTTTCCGCGACTTCTAAAATCAAGCCGGACAAGATGAACATTTATTTGGGCCTAAAATGCAATTTTGAAAAACACGTATTTTCCTAATTCAAATAAAATCAAATAAAATCCAAATAAAATCAAATATTTGTTTTTAATATTTTTCCTCCGATATTTCATTATTTTTGGAGAAGTCATATTATCCCCTCTCATATATTTGATATGAAATATTTTTGAAGAGAAAATAATTAAAACAAATGATCCTATTTTCAAATTTGAGAAAACCCAAATATGAAAATAACGAAATCCTCAACTCTCTCCGTGGGTCCTTGAGTTGCGTAGAATTTCTTGGATCGCAAACAAAATGCAATAAAATATGTTATGCATGATGATCTAATGTATAACATTCCAAATTGAAAATTTGGGATGTTACACTAGGAAGTACAGTAATAATTAGGACAAAACTAAAGCATATTAACTATATGTGCACTGGTATGTAATTTAGCACATGTAACATGTTCACTGCCAGAAGTATGGCCCTACAGGTGCAAGCAGAATAACGCGTCTCATGAAAAATTGAATGATGTCCTATAGAAATTCAAAGGTGCGGTGCTTATGCTAAGAAAGTGAACGTAGGCTCCGGCCGTTGGATAATAGTACCTGATTCTCGGTGGCGTATGGGTATCATTGTCATACTTTATAGCTAAGGATCGTCGATGGTGCTCGTGTTGCGGTTGAGTTTGGGCCGGTTGTCGCTGTTACTCCAGCGGCTCCGGTACTTCGGTTGCGGCGCCTGTCGACATGCAAGAAAGCTCATCTGTGGTAAGTGAACAGTTGCACGATCAAGAAGAGAAAAACCTAAGGAGTACAAATTGAAATAACCTGATGAGGCTACGGCGTCAGTAAAGCAGGGCCAGTGGAGTTGAATATGGCATCCGTGGAGCGGGTCCGATGCAGTGGACGAAGGCTTCAGCGGGCGCGGTGTACAATGCTTTCGGTGAGGCGGATCTGTTGCGGCGGACGGGGGCTTGTATGAAGGGCCAGCGATGGGGCGGACGAGGGAGTCAGTGAAGGGCCTACACTGTGGTGGACGAGGGCGCCGGTTAAGCAGATCCGGTGTGGTGGACCATGATGGCGGTCAAGGAGATCTGGAGCGGTGGACAAGCCAGTCGCTGAAGCGGCTCCGGTGAAGTGGTGAGTTGGCAGTTGGGGGTTCCAAGGTGCGGAAGGTAGATCCGGCGGGGTGTGAGGTCCACCGCTGCGGCGGAGGACTAGATTCGGTGGCTTGCCGTGGTTGGGGGGTCGGGGAGGGGAAGGGGAGGGGCTCTGGGGAAGAATGTTGGGGGCAAAGAGGGGAAAACAATGGAGTTACCAAAGCAGCCCTTTTCTGTTCATGTGGCAGGGGTAAAACAGGAATATTGCAGGGCTAAACTTTCGGGCACGAGATATTTCGATGTGACCGGGAAGTTTCAAAGCTTTTGGCGCCTGAAATTATAAGTGTTCTGCTCTTGTACGACCGACTATGATATCATGGCCGAGAATTTATTTGTTTTGCACACACAAAAAAGTGCAAGTTTTGAAAATCAATGTCTCCAACTCGAAACTTAGATTGTCCATTCAATTCAAATATGGATCATTGAGCTAGTACAAGCAAATACCATCATACGGTCCAATTCAAATGAAATTCCAAATGTGTTTATCCTAAATATGATGACAAAAGCAAAAATGTGTATGTGTATGAATAAAGTGGATGATTATAAAGTTTGAACATGCCCGTATGTGTATATCTCTAGGTTTAATATATGAATTTGAAATCACAAAATCCCGGCTTAAAAAATGTACCTCCATTTAAATGAATTACAAAAGCTAATGATGGAGTCGAATTCCAAAATTCCAATCGTAGGTTTGTAATTCTGGTACATCAAGGCATATCACGCATGTTCAAAAGTATCGTTATCTCATAGTCCAAACTTTGAAACAAATTGATCAACCATGAGTGCACACACTATTGACCATATATATCTCAATTACGCTAAAGTCCGTCAAATATAGACACCTCACCCTTTATCTGAAGCCAACCCCCCCCCCCCACACACACAAGTCATTCTCTCCCCCAGACACGAACACACGAGCACATTAACACCCCCCTCTCTTCTAAAGTCTGGACCCCAATATAGGTCTCTATCACTTTGTCTCTCGAGCATGCACACATCTCTTCCCCCACTCTCTAGGTCTCCCGGCATCTCTCTTTGCCAAGCACACACACTATGTAGAGTGTATCTTTCCCATACACACAAAACATCGCCCCCAAACGTCTATCTCCCTAGTTATGTGGTTCTCGCACACTCACCTCACACACCACCCCCACTGCAAACAAGCACACTTTGTCTCCTTGTGCACCACTCTCCTCTTTCTATCTCTCCCACATGCAGACCCGCCCCAGCTCCTTCCCTGTATACATATATGTTGTGACTCTTTCCATAGCTCCCTAATGTATCATCGTTCTCAATCTCGCACGTTGTTCTCTACACCGTCTATTCTAGATCTCTTATGAAGTCCCTATCACACACACGATGACTCGCTTCCCTTGCGTCTCCATATATAGGACAATTTCGAACAACATCAACATTGTCCCCTATCTATACGCCATTTGTGGACGCAAACGACCCCTCCCCCCCTCTCTTCCTCTCTCTCTCCATCGCTCTCTCTCTCTCTTGCTCGCTCTCACACCCCTCTCCCACACACACTCGATGTCTCTTCCAAATAGTCTGCTCCCCGCCCGCACCCATGCTATCCCGCTACTACACATGCCTTTGTCTCTCTCTGACACACATGTCACACCATTCCCCTTCCCTTATACTAGGTTTACATCATTAGTTCTCTCTCTACTCCACATACACACACTCCATCTCACACACAAACGCGCACACAAACACACACAGACACGCACAAACACCCATTTATCTGAATCCTCATCTCTCCCCATGTCCGCTTGTGTATCTCACACACTCACTCTCTGATTATGTCTATGTGTCTCCACGTTACACAACACAAAGCCCCATGTACATGTCTCTCTCTATCCTCCACACACATAGACACAAAGAATCTCTTATCATTGCCCCAGTCTCTAGACATATCACACACGCGCATTGTCTCTCTCTCTCGCAAACACGCCCAACAAGGGTTTCCCCGTGAATAACTTACCGTCTATTCATCAACAGTCGTAGCAGTACAGCGAACACGAGACGTGAAAAAGAATAAATCTACACGTGCGTAGACCACCTAGTATGACTACTAGGACTAGAGCAAGCCGAAAATGCGCCGCCGTCACCCCCTCCTTATCGGTGACGGGAAAACCTTTTACACGGTCGAGAAGTCATTGTGCTGAGGCCCCACATGCTGAGGCGTTGAATAGAATGTAGATCCTAGTTTACGGAAACAAGTATCGATAATACATTTGTATCTCCATACTTATATTTCCTCTCTTATAAAAAAACCGAGTTGGTGATGATGGTAGACGTGCCATCTTACAATATAGACCATCCGATCTATATCTGACGGATGGAAATTAAACTAAAAGATACCCGCACCTCTCTCCACACTTGCAGACAAGGCCTTCCCTCGTTCATCCTTATCTCCAACAACCTCATTGTTGAGCAATTAAAAAAGGAAGCCTTTGGAACAAACTGGCCTGGTGGCTGCTGCCGGTGTCGTCCATCCCCATGCCTCCGCTTAGTCCGACCACCAATCACCACCACGCCCCACTCCTCTTCACCTTATCTCCTATTTCTCGAGATATCATTAGTTTTTACACATGGGATTACTCCTGCATGGGTCAATCACAACAAGTGTTTTATAAAAAATGCATCTTGATGTTCCGTGCAATGCACGGACATCTTGCTGGTACTCCTATAGAAGACTAAGTTGGTGATGATGGTGTATCTGCCATCCGTCATTTCTGACCATTAGATCTACATCTAACGACTGTGAGGTAAGTTGTTGCCTTTTCTCACCAACATCCCACTTCTCTACCAATTTGCAGAAAAAACCCATAATTAGTATCTTAAAACCAACTACATCCCTCCCTCACCTCACCAAAACAGCCCAAGGAATATATTCTGATTGAAACATAATATATCTTAGTGATATATGTATATCAAAATTAGAGTGTTTTGTATCAAGTTTGTGAATAAGTATTATTCTAATTATGATCCGTTGCAACACACGTGAACATTGCTAGTATTTCCAACCATGCAAAAAAATGCTAGTATTTCCATAGTTTCGAGTTTTCCATCAAGATATTAGTCACTCATGGTTGATATTTACTTTCAATCACGTACACATATGCACTATGTAACTAGCCTTGCTTATTGGCTTCCAAAGCTTAACTTTCACTCCTACTTACAATATGTAGAGTATTTAACAAAAAACTATCACTTTCAACCAGCCCTAGGAAGAAACTATTGTACAAAAAATAGCAAAAACATACCCAAAATTTCTTAATCCGCGCCAAAAACTACTACCTAGTGCCGATTAGGCTCGTTTAAACCCATTTATGACAGGGTTGGCCCACACGTCCGTGCTGACGAGGCAGCTTAAACCAACACATTTTGTTTGACCGTTGACACGAGGGACCCACATCTGACCTTCTATCCTGTTATTCCCCCTCAAATCATTATTTTTCCTGAACATTACTTCAAACAGTACTGATGCGTGTTCGTCGGTGGCGCCGGTGATGAGCGAGTTGGCCGCCGCTCCGCCGGACGGGCCGGAAGCCGCGCTGGCCTCCGCATGGGTTGGCAGGCTGGCCCGAGCGTGACTCACGAGCGAGCAAGCCGCTGCGCTGGCCTTCGCTCGAGCCAGATGGCTGGCCTTAGCGCAGCACGCGCGAGCAAGCCGCCGCGCCGCCGTGCCAATCTAGCTAGCAAACCTTGCAGACAAGCAGCTGGACGGAGCTATCTTGGCTAGCTAGCGGCCGCGAGCGCCGGACGGAGCTGGCATCTGGGCTGCCGCAGGATGGGCTCCGCACCGCCGGCGGTTTTGACCTTGCCTTCTGCCGGCGGCGGTAGCTGTGTCCCATGGCCGAGGATGACTAGATGGACGGGTCAGAGGTAGGAGGTCACTCGGGGATTTTTGTGCAGACTGATATGTAGGTCCCACAAGTCATAACGCCAAACTAGTCGAATAGAAGGCGTTGACTTAAGGGGCGACATGGGTTGAAACATGCCTATAGCGGCACTTTTAGAGTAGTCGTTTCTTGGTAGGGCTGGTTGGTAAGGGCATGTACAATGGTTGATAAGGTAGTCTTATCTTAAGTCTGCCACGCTTGCAAGTGGTAGTAGTTTCTTGGCATTATTAGTGGTTTCTTGTAAGGAACAATGTACTACTAGCGACAAAAGGCGATTCTAGGTTGCGTTGTACTCCAACGAGTACTACTAGTGGTCGCGGGAGTGTATACCTTGTTTTGTGGGTTCGATCCCGGCCTAATGCACGGCGGCCTTTTTTTTAAATAGTAACTTCGCTGTGAGCCAATATTGTACACGGGTAGTTTGAGTTTTGAAGTCGAACGGACGTGCCGCACCACAATCTGGGTGCACTGGATAGCCCAGCCACGTGAACGGGTTTTCCTTCCCATCATCTCGTGGCTCGCGTGCTCGCCCTAGCCGCACCTCGCTTGCAGCTTCCTCGTCAGCTAGTAGCATATTTAAACTAGTGCCTCCCAATTAAGCCCGAGGAGCCGAAAAAGCATGGCGCGGCATTGAGAACTGTGCAATATGGCTCTACACGTAAAGTGCTACTAGTACTCTACTACTTTGTAGCTTGTGGCGTTGCACGCATGGACTTCACTCCATTATCGGCTCTATAAAAGAAATTCCTCTTGACGTGTTTTTTTTTGAAACGGAGGCAAAAAGCTTTACCTCATCTCATTCATAAAGAAGGAACTACTAACAAAGTTCGACGAGATCCATTACACCTCCACAAATGGAAGTGAAAAGCCTAGTCTCGCTGTATCAAATAACTCAAATGTTCTGCCCCCGCAGTAACCGTCGCTGATAAACAGGCTGCTAGTGTGTGCGTGAGAGGAGCGGCTGAGTAGGCCAGCTACGAGCTTGAATAGAGCACCAAGAGTACCCACTACGCAGGTGTACTTTCCCTGCATTGATAGTACAACGATGGTTCTAGAGAACAGTAGTACCCTCCACTTCCAACTGTAGCTCCTTGGCCCTGAGATTCAAGAGTTCAAAACTGGTGCACTATACTAGAAGTACAGTACATCGCACTACTAGTTAAGAAAGTAGTACTAGTACTGCTACAATACGAGTATGTAGTAAATAATAGCCTCACCCCTTCGCTAAGGAACGATCGAGGTGCTACAGTTGGAAGGGACGAGGCCCTGCGGTTACTACGCTCTTATCTCCTCCTCGCCAGTTCCCCTCCCCCCCGAAGAGAAGGCAGTTCGTCGCTGCTCCCATGGATTCGCCAGGCGGTTCTCCTCCTCGTCGGGGCTGGGAGATCTTGGACGACGAGCCTCTGGGAGAAATCGCACGCCGCTCCGATGTCCTCACCACCGCAAGACTCAGTGCTTCCTGCACCAACTTTTCAAGACGGTGCTTAAACAGGCTTGGGAAAAGGCCATGCTTGTTGGTCTTCCATGCGTCCTCGAGGAGAAGGTTCTTCTATGGGACAATCCTTCGAACAGTCCACCGCTCCCTGGCCATGGTTGCACGTTGACTCCGCTAGAGTTGCCAACATTGAGAGGTAGTCGGATTTTGTCCGATGAGCAGGTCATTAATGGAGTTTGATCATGTAGTAGTTAGTTATTCCATTTCCATCCCGTAATTTCTCCGCTGCCCACCGTCTTATATATAGGTCTGGGTCGGTGCCAACGAAGATTGGCTTGCATACCTCCGGCCGGATACCACCATCATTTTGCACAACATCCACAACAGTGCGGCCGTTCTGTAGACCCCTTCTCCACCATTGGGATCGGCCTTCCGGACTGGCTGGGCTTGAATATGCATGATGATGCCTACATGAGATTGAAGAAGATAGCAATTGCGGACCCGCCGACAAAGCGACGTGGCTACGACGATTACTATCTCATCGCGGTGTTCGACATAAGGATTGCCATCAATGCAAGAGGCAGTAACGGCAGAGGCTGGCGCATGTTGGCCGCGGCAGATTTGTACCCCTACACGTTCGAAGACGCCATGCGCCATCTAGGCCGCATCTTCGCGGTGACAAGCCAGGGGACTTGTTTCATCTGGTTGCCATC
Organism: Aegilops tauschii subsp. strangulata; assembly: GCF_002575655.3. Lineage (NCBI taxonomy): Eukaryota > Viridiplantae > Streptophyta > Magnoliopsida > Poales > Poaceae > Aegilops > Aegilops tauschii. The sequence continues at coordinate 423,844,194 of NC_053036.3, read as the reverse complement.
CTACGGTACGGGAGATTACAAACGGAATGCACAAAGCCACAAACCATCATTTGCATCCCTAACGGTACTCCATTATTTTGCAGGGACTAGTCATCCCCCGATCAAAATAAGGTCGCCGATCTTGGATGTGCATTTGCATCCGCGATTCGGTCTAACTTGGAACCTTGTAGCAGACTTTGGCATATTGGGATCAACTATCTTAGCAGTCGTTACCCATGGTACCACTGATGTGCAACATGGTCACACAATCTACCACGATCGGACCGTCACCATCTACCCAGGTATTCCATTTAGTATTATATGTTTTAACCCTCTCGCCTTCTCTTTCATTGTTGTACTACTTACTAGTACTAGTAGGAGTACTTTTTACCTTGGAGTAGCTAGCTAGGCCCTTGAAGACTTGAACCCACTAGCTGCCACCATTTTTGTTTTTCCATGTCTTACTATCTCATCCATGTAGCCAAGAGTGGCTATATATAATAAGCCAGTTATTTTACTTCCTCTATACCGGAGTAGTACTATTTGTTGCACAATATTACTGACCGCCATATTTGAGCACAACATTATTATGCATGGACCTTGACTATGTACGTCACCATGTGTCCAGATCTGAGATGCCGCGTGTACCAGATGAACGGCGCTGAGTTCGACCCCCATAATGCTACGCGGGTGCCGAGGAACACTCTTGGAGAGTACTCGCTTTTCATTGGGGACAGCTACCCCATTGTGAAGCGGATGCCAAACCTTCCGTGCACGACACCGAAGTCCAGCCGTTCATGAAGCATGGTTGTGTCTTCAGTGCGCACCGCCAGATGAACGACATGCTAGGACACGCTATCCCTAATTTATGCCGCTTCAGCTTGGATGAGTTTCCATCGTGTGGAATCGGACTAGAAAGCTGCGACAATGATTCTCGTTGCCCACCGCTATGGATCGTGCCATCCATGAAGAACACCTGGGACTGGAACCTGGAGGAGGACATGTAGCCCATCTATAACGTGTAAGTGGAGTATGGTAAATTGTGAACGGTAGCGTTGTGAATATATGTAGACTAGTCGTGCACAAATTTATCACATGAATTGGAGATGAACTTGTGTGGCATACTGGCATTTGTCCTTTAGAATTTATTACTAGTAAATGTGTTATGTGTATGTGCAACTTGTGTGGTTGTTGCACGGGCTCCAACACGCTCTTTGAGAAAAAAAAGGTGGCACAGCTTTGGATACAGGTGACGTGGCGGCATCATACAGTAGCATCGTTCGCTATAGTTGTACTCCCTCCGTTCCTAAATATAAGTCTTTCTAGAGATTCCAACAAGTGACTACATACGGAGCAAAATGAGTGAATCTACACTCTAAAATATGTCTACATACATCCGTATGTTGTAGTCAATTTGAAATGTCTAAAAAGACTTATATTTAGGAACGGAGGGAGTAGTATACTCCTACTAGGACGACGACTCCTATAAAACCTTGCGCTTGGCTCTTTGCCTCTTCGGGAGGTTCAACAGTTCGTACTCGTGTGAACCTTGCACTTGGCTCTTCGCCTCTTCGGAAGGTCCAACAATGATGATACTACAGTACAATATGCTTCTGGCAATCTAACACCGATTGAACTGCTACACTCCACCGCGAGGGCGAGGGAGAGGGAGAGGGCGCTGTAGTCAAAACCCTCTCCTCTTCCTGCGAGCCACCGCGCGCGTGGGCGAGGGAGAGGCGTAGTAAGCAAGCTTCTCCTCGTTCGGCGAGTTGACGGGACACATCAAAGCAGTACTAGCACTAGTCCATACTACGTCCTTTCTGGTTAATATGGCTTAATTTGAAACGAGGAAAATACACTAGCGGTCAACGTATGTAACAATATGCTCTTTACGGTCACTATATATAGTTTTGCGGTGATTATACGATCACTAGCTCATCGTAGAGCACCGTATTGCACCCTACTGACTGGCCACATAGTCGAGGTGGCACTTTGTTGACTGGTTAAATTGTCACCTGGTTTCTGGGTCCAACCTGTCAGTTGGCAGAGCAAAGAAATCAGTTAAACAAAACTTTACGCAGGCGCGACAGGAGTCCAACCCTTGCGCGCGAACCACTCTGGCTATGTATGTGAGTGCATGCACGTGTACTCCCTCGGTCTTCCATCAAAGAGTGTACATCGGCTAAAAAACAAAGAGTGTACATCTATACTTCTAATGCATTTAGCCTTTAAGGCTGGTCATAGTGGGAGTAACTTATAGCAAGTAACATAACACATCCGAAGAAAAATTTGCTTACGTGGCATGTAGTTAATGAGGGGAGAGATGGTTGGAGTAACATAATATGTTGTAACATAACACATACCAAGGCAAAATGAGTCTACATCTTAATAAATGCTGGCTTGCATGATACCAACTATATGTTACTTCACACTATGAATGTAGTAACATAGACTAGTAACATATGCATGTTACTAGTCTAAGTTACTCCCCACTATGACTAGCCTAATCTAAATCGATATTGATTGACTAATGCACCAACTTGTGCTCCAGGTATAGGCTACATGTCTATCCTTAATTACAGCATGCAACAACCTTCATTTAATCTTCTTCTCTCAATGGTCGCATGCACACATAAGTCTGCTACTTTTGGGCGTTAATTATGCCCTGGTCAATGTGTAAATCTCTAAATGTACAGTCTTTCACGGGCGTAGGGAGTAGGTTGAGCACTTGAGCGTGAGCGTGTGTGTTGCGTCGTGTGTTGTGTGCCGCATGGGTGCGTGAGTGTTGCGTGCATCCATGTGTACGTGTGAGTGTTGCATGTTGCATGCATGAGGCTTTTACTCCCTCCCATTGACATGTTCATATTTCAAGCTTCCTCTATTCCCTCCATATGGTGATACTCCCTCTGTTCCCAAATACGGAGTAAAAGCCTCCCTCTGTTCCCAAATACTGAGTATTTGTCTTTCTAGAGATTTCAACAAGTGACTACGTACGGAGCAAAATGAGTGAAGTGAGCGTAGAGGCATAGGGATACTGTAGATAGGAAGTCTTCGCGATCCATTATTCCCCATCTCGGTCAGAGAGAACTATTCAACTAGTCTTCGCAGTGAAGTGACAATACACGCTGCAGCAGATGGGACACACGCGTGTTGGTGTTACTAAATCAGCCTTACCCGGTACTGCCATCGTGTTTGCCAGTAGAGCATGCTTCGTCAAATACACCTACGCACCTCTCTCCTCCATTAACTGACATATGGGCCCTCTTGAGGTAGACCCACATGTCATCGGCGTAACTATTTACACTCCGAAGGACGGTATATCCTGGTAGTAGTACTAGTAGAATTGAGATTTAATGCACTTTCTTCCCCGTCTTTCACTCTTCTTCCTCCTCTCTTCCCCATCGTCGGCCGCACACCATCCCCCCCCCCCTCACTGCTCGCCAGCCCGCGCCATCTTCCTTGGTAGCTCGCGCGTACCATATCCCCCCACTCACTGCTCGGCCACACACGCCATCTTCTTCGCTCGCCCGCCCGAATCCACTTCCCCGCTGGCTCGCAGGCACCGAAAACCCCAATCACTCAGCGCCCTAAAAAACCTATGGCAGAACCGACTAACACGCAGAGCCGCGATTGGAATTCCCTCCCCGATGTTCTCTTGGAGCAGATCTGTAATCGTATGGACCTACTCGGCACCGTCCGTCTGGCCGCATGCTCGGTGTCTTTGTACCGTCTACTCGTCTGCAATCGGCTGGCTCTTTTCAAGACACCCTGCTTCCTGATGCCCGATCCTCGCAGTTGGCCCAAACACCGACTTGATGATCCTACGGAGGTTGCCGTGGTGCCCCTCGACATGCTACCACTACCCGTCCACCTGTCCTTCATGCGCGGCCACTACTGGGCGGGCATGAAGGCCAACTGGATCATCCTCATCCACCAATCCGGTAGTCCGTGGTGTCTCGTGGATATCTACACCCAGCGAGAGATCACCCTTCCATCGTTGGATACCGCCGCCATCGAGCCACGCGGCCCGCCGGACACTCCTGCCTACTACGCACGAGACGCGTCAAGCTTTTGGCTTGACCTCTGTTTGCTGAAAGTTGTAATCTGCGAAGTGCCCACACCATCAGAATACTACATGGATTACAAGCTCATTGCGTTGTTCAACATGGGATTAGTCTATCTCGAATCCGGTCGCCATACATGGTTATGGCTCATTGTCAATCCTGTTGAGGCAACATTTCTGTCTGATGTTATAGTGCACGATGGCATCGTTTACGCCGTCGACGCACAGATTGGCTTCCTATACTGGTGGAATCTATAGTCATGTAATTGTTCTATCTCATCTCATCTTTACCTTATGAATATGACTGTCTGTTCATTGTTACAAATTTAGAATAGATAGTATGTCTATAACCACATCATTGCTATATGTTCCTCTCATTTCCTAGATTTTTATGACCACACATGTTATTGTTAGAGTTGATATGGGAACAATTAGCATCTAATGATTGTTAGAATATATATTATGAGCATAACCTCATGATTGCTATATGTTACTCTCATTTCCAAGATTTTTATAACAACGCATGTTATTGCTTAGAGTTGATATGGGAACAGTAGTAAGTGCTATGGTAGAATATGAGTAGGCCCTGTCATAGCTGTTTTCCTCTCATTGTTACATGATGTTTGAACCATGACATATTGCTAGAATATGAAAGTCATTGGCTTTTTTTTTTTACTTGGGGTATGATTATGACCACGACATTGCAATTCTCTGTCTATGATATGTCTCATTGTTATAATAATCTTAATTTCACACATACTCTGAACATGATTGTTTATTTTTGTCCTTTTGGTCTCTAATTTGAATTGTTGCAGCAGACGCAAATGCGCTAGCCTTCATGATTCCAGGACCTGGAATCATACCAGCCGATGGGTGGTGGTTTATCGCTCATTCAGCTGATGGCGGTCATTTGATGCTCATTCGCACATACCAAATTGACCAAACCATTACATCAAACCACATGCAGTACAATGCCTGGGACGTTCGTGACATTGATGGCTATGGCTGCTTCATGTTCGAGAAAGATCCCAGCTCCGTTGGGCCAGGCATATTCAACTGGAGGCGGGTTTACAGCCTCGGCAACCACTCCATTTTCCTCGGGCTCAATTATCCGATCATCCAACCAAGCATCAATCATATCACCGGTGATGATTACTGTGCTATGCAACTTCCATTTGCTAGGGGGACTGTGTTTACACATCATACCATGGGTTTCATGAATCACCATGTCCAGAGATTCGTCGACACAGCTTGTTGCTAGATAATCTTCAGTGTGTGAAAGGCATCAAGCTTCCGTGCGATGGATGGCTTTTGCAAACCCGACATGCGGCGATGTGGTTCATGCCAACAGCAAATATGAACACTTGATTCGTACTGATATCTAGACTGAGCCAGGTATTCTGCTGATGTAGCACGACCCTCTTTTGTTGGATATTATGTATTGATGTTAGTTTGAAGCACTCCTCTGGTTTGAAGGATAGATACCTTTCTGGGATCAAGTGCATCCTAACTCACCTGCGTAGGTTGTACTGATAATGATGATGGAGATGCTGTGCAGAAGCCATATATATAATGTATCAATTAGGCTTCAAGTGCGTACTTGCTAGTTAAACCTATGGTTAAAATGTGACACTAAATACGACTAGTAATGTAGCGACCCGACCCGAATGGATTGAAATCTCTGTGCTTAAGTGTCATCCCTTGATCGGTATGCTGACACACACAGTACTCGAGGATTTATAATAGAGGTAAATCACATGAATAAAGTAACATAAATACTATTACCTCAATCCAAATAGCAGAAGTAACAACAAGGTTGTGGATTCCCATCAACACCAACGGCAAAGTTGAGTGTAGACACCGTAACCCTAACGTATCACTTACTCGTCGTAAGATTCCTGCAACATGAGGCGTTGCAGCCACAAAGGGTCAGTACATTGAATGTACTGGCAAATTCACACCATAGAGCAAAGATGAATAATAGCTATCACTACATGCATATATGGCTGGTGGAGGCTCTATGGTTATCATGTTTTTGCGAAAAGCCAATTTTTCCCTACTGCAAAGGAATATATTTTATTTAACTGCAAAGTTTGTTGAAAATATTGAGAAGGTTCCTCCAACTCAATCCCAATTAAAAGTTAACATCCCAACAAATTAATTTAGTAGAGTGATGAGATAAATCAAATAATTCAAGTACCAGATACTCAAGATGTCCATAACCGGGGACACGGCTAACCATGATTAGTTGGTACACTCTGCCGAGGTTTGCGCACTTTTCCCCACAAGACCCGATCTCCTCCGTTGGATTTCTCGCACTACATGGTGTTTGAGAAACGGATGACCGAGACACAGTCTTTCAGAAACACTAACTCTTTACTCTGGGTGGACAGTTACACCTACATTCCCCTACATCTGCTAGCCCACCACTGAAAGAGGTCGTGCAACATGCTCAACTATGCTAGAGCCCATAATAGCTTGTGGCTGCACATGGAAGTTTCTAGCATGAATAATCTTATGATCCCTTTGAGCCTGGGTGGCGAACCATAGGATGATCACACGGGTCCTCCAGGATATCCTAGGACAACACTGGATTCTCCAGGTGCCCGGGCAAACCACTGGGTGCTCCAGGGTGCCCCAACCAATCCACCCAGATGTGTATTAAAGTAGACGACTTAAGTTAACCATTAATGATAACTCTCACATCTGTCATGAATACACTCAACCAATCCACGTCTATGAGCATAGCATAGCAGCATGATCATAACGTAGAAGTAACTCCCAAGGTTTGAATGTAGGACAATAGGTTCCTACCTCATCAACTACTTCCCAAAACCCACCTGTTATCAAGTCCTGCTCATGCAATATTTGAGGGTGAAACTAATGCATAAAAACTGGGTATGAAAGGGATATGATCAAAGTGTGAACTTGCCTTGTACTGTTGATGAAGATGATTCGCACTCATAACTCCTGATAGTTCTACTCGTCACACTCTGGTGAATCTATCGTAAGCAAGCAATAGTAACCACACATAAGCAATCATGCAAAAGAATCGAAGAAAAGATCTCGAAAAACTTCGAAAACAGGCAATAAACTCTTGCAACAGAAGACAGTTTCTAACAGTACCAAAATTGGGTGAATTTGGCCTTATCAGAAATTTTAGGTCAAGAGCTTCACTTTGCAAAAAGAATCAACTCAAACGGAGTTACGAAACTCAAGTTACGGCAAAAATAGTGATTTGAGCAAATTTCATCAAATTCAATTTAAAACTACTCAAATCTGAAATACAATTGTACAAACATAAACTTTAATACATTTTGAATCTAATGCAAAAAGAATCACTCAATTTGGATCTAAAGCATAAAAGTTATTAACAAACTAAAACAGAAACTATTCTGAATTTTTTTTAAACAAAACAGAAAAGAAAAAAAACTTTTGATCGGGCAGGGCTACGTGGAACTACGTGATTGGACGAATACGTGCACCCGTTGGTGGTTACGAATGGACGACCGAAGCTTAACAGAAAATGATTCGAGTGAAGAAAAAAACAGACGATCTAATCCCAGCCATCTAAAATGAATCGGACGACTGAGGGGAAAAGCGGTGTTACCGCGGCGGTGGGGGTCGCCGGCGAAGTTGAAGACGGCGGCAGCGGCTCGGCTTCGAGCGGGGAGGCGACTACGGTGGTCGGCGTCAGCGGCGGAGTAGTCGGGGAGGGGTGGCTTGGCGAGGCGGATCCGAAGGTGGTGGCGGCGTCGGGCGAGGGCGGCGGTAGAGCGCGGGGCGGTGCGGCGGATCTCGTCGGAGTTGGGAACTCCGGCGAGTTCGGGCGGTGGCTGCGAGGGGCTTCGGGCGTTGTGGGTTTGAGGGAAAAAGGCCCGGGGCCGAGACTATATAAAGGGGGTCGCCTTGGGCGAGGGGCAAGGCGAGGGAGGCGTCCGGGTTGAGCACGGCGTCGGCCAGCGGAGCGTGCGCGTGCGGGACACCGGCGGGAGGTCGTTGACGAACCCGACAGGTGGGACCCACCTGTCGGCGGCAGAGAGAGGCGGTGGCCGAACGGGGCTGCGAGTGGGCGAGCGAGCGGGAGGGGTTTTGTGGGCGCTGCGCCGGGAGGCCGTTGCTGGGCTGGCGGGCGCTGGCGGCTAGCTGGGCCGGCCCAGCTCGAGGGAGAAGTTTTTTGTTTAACATTTTCCCAGACAAACAAAAATAATAAAAACTAAATAAATAAAAATATTGCATAGGCGTATAATATATCAAAATTTCCAGAAAATCATTTTCTTTAAGATGAACATTTTTCTAGCGTCAAATAAAATCCTCAAAAATTCAAATAAAGCAAAGAGTGCTACTGCTATAATAAAACCCAATAAAATCATTTTAAATATACCAAAATGGTTTCAAATTTATTTCTCTCCAATTTTCTGATGTAGGGAATCATTTTACCTTATTTTCCATATATTTTATTTTTGGAGAAAAATAATTTGAATAAAACCCAAGTAACTCCAAATTGAAAATAGTTTTCAAAATACCTTCAAAGGGACTTTAAATTTGATTCCCTGAAACTCCCAACTCATATTTCATATTGTTTGAAGAAGTCATTTTATCTTCTCTCATGAAAATCATTGAGTTGCTTAAAGTTTCTGAATTTGAAAAAATTTCAAATGAAATTCAAATATTTTCAACAACCCCTTTCATTTAAATAAATGGAAGAAGTCATATCATCTTCTCTCTAGGGTTTTGTATTTGAAAAGAATTTGAATTCATGGAGATTAGAAAGCAAAGGTGAAAGTTTGGGAAAGTCATTTCATTCCCTCTCATTTAACTTTCAAAAGTTTCAAATTTCACTCATCACAATCAAGCAAACAATCAAAACTATCTATTTAATATAACATTCCAAAATTTAGAATTTTTGGATGTTACAAACCTACCACCCTTAAAATGAATCTCGTCCTCGAGATTCGGAGAGGCTAGCAAGAAATAGGTTAGGTTCGGGGGTCTTCTCAAAATCGATCGTCTCTGGGGGTCTGGGGTGCTACCACCCTTAGAATCATCGTTACGGTCCCATCAATACTCATATACTCCATCCTTATCGTTGACAAAGTCGGTCTTCTCAGATTCTCGGGAAAATTCCTTCTCTGGCTGTTCCGGTAGTGGCATAACCTTTTCCCTCAATTCATGTGTCCATTTCATCTTGGTACGGTTCTTCCATGACTGGGTCTTCTTAGCTGACAGGTCTGGCGCCAATACTAAACAACTATCGATATCTCATGATGGTCATCAATTTTATGGTTTCTCCTGCAGGAAAATGGGTCTGGGCTTCATCCTCACCGTATATCCTACGTGTGGCAACAGCTGCCTTGTACAAGGGAAAAATTGTCATACCATTCTAAGGTTCAAACAAGGTTTTGATCATCGTCTCTCTACTATAGGCAAGTCACTCAGATTTACTATCCCATATAGCAAGGCGAATAATAAGAGTATGTCGGTATGGTGATCAATCCTTCCCGCACCCAAATCATTACCTTGTATATGGTTTAGCGAATCTCACATTCTAACACTCGGTCATCCTCACAAGCATTGCAGAATTTCTCTTGTCGACGAACCAAGTTTGGATAAATCCATGGATTCTGCAAGCCAAACAAACATCTATCGTTCCTTCACAACTCTCAGGTTTTTGCGTAAACTCCTATAAGATCCTATGTTGATGGAGTCGTAATCTCTTCCAGGGTTTTTCCATCGGCAAGAGTGTGCTTGCTTTTGGCAGGTCCTGGGGCCTGTGGGTTATGGCCCATTTCATCACTTGTAAACCTTGAACTCATCATCGGGCCAACTGATCATTACTCCAACATCTAGCTTCCTAGCATTCTTAAATCCATCCAATTGTACTTTCTCCCTTCCTTCTATTGGTACCAAACTAAGACGTGATTACTCCGACTCATCATGGAGTAACAATTGCTCCATATTACCAATATTATACCTCCTTTATATCCAATAGTACTTCATCCCTTCATACTCTTGGGGTACCCCACGTATCGAGACAAAACTCATACTTATTTTGTCCGAAATCCACTTCGGGGAATAACATTATCCTTTCCAGGGGTCAAATCTCCTCACAGGGTACTACCACCCTTGAAATGCACAAATTCATCCATAGACCATATTTCTCATATCCTCGAAAATGGTCAAAATCTTCCTTCATAGAGCCACTACTCATAAAATCCAAATCAGTACCAACGATGCTAACTTTATTGATTCTCCGATCATTATAATCTCCTGCATTTCCATTACATGCATCAACTTAACACCTCACTAATAAAAGAAATGTCCTCACTACTACTACTGTATTTTCTCACAGAGTCAACTATTTATTCAAGTCTCCTTCTCTTTGGGACAATCCTCGCAAAGTGCCCTGCTTCATTACAACAAAAACATATTACTTTCAACAAGTCTCGTGGTTTCCTTATGACTACATAGCCTCCTTGGGTCCTCGGCTTCCTTTTTGGGCAACTGCTGAAGTAGTGCCCTGACTCCTTGCACCTGAAACAGGTGATATGACTCAGGTCCTTCCTGGAATCCAATATATTTCTCTTCCTGGACTTCTCCATTCTAATCAGGGCTTCTATATCCTGTGGGTCATACTCTACTTCCTCTGTCGGGAATTCTACTAGATCCCCTTCATACAATTCTGGGAGATGTGTCCTTCTTGAATAGCATGACTTGGTGCAGGGTTTAATTGGTCCTTTTTCAGGTGTGTCCTCCACCTCTTCCTCCATCACAGGTTCTTCTAAAATTTCCATGAGGGCTCCTTTCATTGCTTCTTTCTTCTGCTGTACGGTTCTTTGTACCATGGGGTAAAGGTGACACTGAGCAGGGTAGTGGGTAGTCCCTTCACACAAGAAACAAACAATCTGCCTAGTTGGGCTTTCTTCAGCTGGGTGACTTCCTTCACAACGAGGGCATTCATCCTTGTTTTCTTTATGGGTGTGTCCTATTTCTCCACAGAGCTTGCATGCACAAGGCTTCTTCATATCATTTCCATAAGGCTTCAATTTCTAGGACACAAGCCGAGACTTTAGCACAGTCAACTTAAATTCCTCCCAAGTGGTTACTCCTTGCCATCCATTGATGATTTGGTACATCCTCCACCAAGTAGCAGCACCTCTTTCAAAGTACTGAAGAGCATGCTGGGCCATATCCTTTCCGAATATAGGGTTATTCTCCAAGCGATCTTCCATGTTCTGAATCCATCGGTCTGTCTCCAATTGACTTATCGGTCCAGAAAATATGGGTTCATCTCCATTCATCCTCTAATGGTCCAGGGTTTGGGGTGAGATAAGAGAGATAGGGAGGGAAACACGCAATGCAACCAATAGTTTTGAAAAGACAGATTTTATTTTGTGGCTGTCAGAAAAACACCAAACAAATGACAGCTCACAATCGTCGCATCTAACGTAGGTATATAATAGGGGTTTGGTCTTGTAAGGGTCAATAAATCCTCAAAGTCGCCAAACTCTTCAAGTCTTGTTCATGTCTTTGATGGCTTCTTCCGATCGTGCTTGTCCTTCTCAAGTTCTTTTGCCAGATCATCTCTGTTGACGTGAAGTCTCTCGTGACGTCCTTTAATATTCTGGAGTTGCATTCCAAACTTCCGGGTTCCAACATCCTTGGCATGAACCATGGTCCTACTGTCCTTCAGTTCCTGACGAATCTCCGCTGTCTCGAGGTTTTGCTCCTCCATCTTGACTACTTTCAGTTTCTGGGTCCTGAGTTCTTAGCGAAATGCTTCCTTATCAAATACGGCTTCCTGCAAGTCCACCCTAAACTTCTTGATGTAACACTCCAGATCCTGGCGATACACCAGCTAAGGCTAAAACTTCATCTTTTACTGATAGGTGCTCCATCAGCCTTCTACCATCCAATCCTTCCAAAAAATACATGATTAACTCAGCACGGTGACAATAGCACAAGCGGGCGATAACATCATGGATAGCCTTGTTTCTGCTCTTATCATTTCCATGAGCTATCATTCCATAGTTGATACCTCCTGCCTTAGGGTTTTCTTGACAAAAATTTGAGTTCTACTGCTCCATGTTCCGGTCTTTCTCCGGTACACCTTGATCTCGGGTATTGACAGCTTCACTAGTCTGACAAGTTCCATAACGGTAGCCTTCCTAGTCATACCAATCTGGAAATCCTTTAGAGCCTTCAAATTCTCCTAGTCTTTGGAGTCTTCAACCATTGTAGTTTTCCAATTATTAAAATGCTCGGTAAATTTATTCCAAAGTGGTCTTAGTTGTCCGATATCTTGTACTTCTTCGAGTGGTCTCATCCGTCGAATCTTCGTGGTCAAAAGGGGAAAGGGTATGGTCTAACTAAAAGGGAATATTTTGAATAAGCTCAGAAGAGAAGAGAGGTAAAAGATCTTTTTGAAAAAAAAAAGTTGTAGAGAAAAATCTTTTCTATGGGCTTGCCAGTTTCTAGGGGTCACGTCCTACAGTCAACATGTGCTCTGATACCATCTTGTAGCGACCCGACCCGAATGGATCGAAGTCTCTATGCTTAAGTGTCATCCCTGTATCGGTATGCTGACACACACAGTACTCGAGGATTTATAACAAAGCTAAATCACATGTATAAAGTAACGTAAATACTATTACCTCAATCCAAATAGCGGAAGTAACAACAAGGTTGTGGATTCCCATCAACACCAATGGCAAAGTTGAGTGTAGACATCATAACCCTAACGTATCACTTACTCGTCGCAAGATTCCTGCAACATGAGGCGTTGCAGCCACAAAGGGTCAGTACATTGAATGTACTGGCAAATTCACACCATAGAGCAAAGATGAATAATAGCTATCACTGCATGCATATATGGCTGGTGGAGGCTCTATGGTTATCATGTTTTTGTGAAAAGCCAATTTTTACCTACTGCAAAGGAATATATTTTATTTAACTACAAAGTTTGTTGAAAATATTGAGAAGGTTCCTCCAACTCAATCCCAATTAAAAGTTAACATCCCAACAAATTAATTTAGTAGAGTGATGAGATCAATCAAATAATTCAAGTACTAGATACTCAAGATGTCCATAACCGGGGACATGGCTAACCATGATTAGTTGGTACACTCTGCAGAGGTTTGCGCACTTTTCCCCACAAGACTCGATCTCCTCCGTTGGATTTCTCGCACTACATGGTGTTTGAGAAACGGATGACCGAGACACAGTCTTTCAGAAACACTAACTCTTTACTCTGGGTGGACAGTTACACCTACTTTCCCCTACATCTGCTAGCCCACCACTGAAAGAGGTCATGCAACATACTCAACTATGCTAGAGCCCATAATAGCTTGTGGCTGCACACGGAAGTTTCTAGCATGAATAATCTTATGATCCCTTTGAGCCTAGGTGGCAAACCATAGGATGATCTCACGGGTTCTCCAGGATATCCTAGGACAACACTGGATTCTCCAGGTACCCGGGCAAACCACTGGGTGCTCCTGGGTGCCCCAACCAATCCACCCATATGTGTATTAAAGTAGCCACCTTAAGTTAACCATTAAGGATAACTCTCACATCTGTCATGAATACACTCAACCAATCCACGTCTACGAGCATAGCATAGCAGCATGATCATAACGCAGAAGTAACTCCCAAGGTTTGAATGTAGGACAATAGGTTCCTACCTCATCAACTACTTCCTAAAACCCACATGTTATCAAGTCCTACTCATGCAATATTTGAGGGTGAAACTAATGCATAAAAACTAGGTATGAAAGGGATGTGATCAAAGTGTGAACTTGCCTTGTACTGTTCATGAAGATGATTCGCACTCATAACTCCTAATAGTTCTACTCGTCACACTCCGGTTAATCTATCGTAAGCAAGCAATAGTAACCACACATAAGCAATCATGCAAAAGAATCGAAGAAAAGATCTCGAAAAACTTCAAAAACAGGCAAATAACTCTTGCAACATAAAACAATTTCTAACAGTACAAAAATTGGGTGAATTTGGCCTTATCGGAAATTTTAGGTCAAGAGCTTGACTTTGCAAAAAGAATCAACTCAAACGGAGTTATGGAACTCAAGTTACGGCAAAAATAGTGATTTGAGCAAATTTCATCAAATTCAATTTAAAACTACTCAAATTTGAAATACAATTGTACAAACAGAAACTTTAATGAATTTTGAATGTAATGCAAAAAGAATCACTCAATATCAATCTAAAACATAAAAGTTATTAACAATCTAAAACAGAAACTATTCTGAATTTTTTTAAACAAAACAATTCAGAATAAAAATCTTTTGATCGGGCAGGGCTACGTGGAACTACGTGATTGTGATACGTCTCCAACGTATCTATAATTTTTTATTGTTCCATGCTATATTATATTCTGTTTTGGACTTTATTATACACTTTTATATTATTTTTGGGACTAACCAATTAACCGGAGCCCCAGCCCAGAATTGCTGTTTTTTGCCTATTTCAGAGTTTGCAGAAAAAGAATATCAAACGGAGTCCAAACGGAATGAAACCTTCGGGAACGTGATTTTCGGAACGAACGTGATCCAGAGGACTTGGACCCTACGTCAAGACATCAACCAGGAGGGCACGAGGTAGGGGGCGCGCCTACCCCCCTGGGCGCGCCCTCCACCCTCGTGGGCCCCCTGTTGCTCCACCGACGTACTCCTTCCTCCTATATATACCTACGTACCCCCAAACTACCAGATACGGAACCAAAAACCTAATTCCACTGCCGCAACCTTCTGTACCCGTGAGATCCCATCTTGGGGCCTGTTCTGGAGCTCCGCCGGAGGGGGCATCGATCACGGAGGGCTTCTACATCAACACCATAGCCTCTCCGATGATGTGTGAGTAGTTTACCTCAGACCTTCGGGTCCATAGTTATTAGCTAGATGGCTTCTTCTCTCTTTTTGGATCTCAATACAATGTTCTCCCCCTCTCTCGTGGAGATCTATTCGATGCAATCTTCTTTTGCGGTGTGTTTGTTGAGGCCGATGAATTGTGGGTTTATGATCAAGTTTATCTATGTACAATATTTGAGTCTTCTCTGAATTCTTTTATGTATGATTGGTTATCTTTGCAAGTCTCTTCAAATTATCAGTTTGGTTTGGCCTACTAGATTGATCTTTCTTGCAATGGGAGAAGTGCTTAGCTTTGGGTTCAATCTTGCGGTGTCCTTTCCCAGTGACAGTAGGGGCAGCAAGGCACGTATTGTATTGTTGCCATCGAGGATAACAAGATGGGGTTTATATCATATTGCATGAGTTTATCCTTCTACATCATGTCATCTTACTTAAGGCGTTACTCTGTTCTTACGAACTTAATACTCTAGATGCATGCTGGATAGCGGTCGATGTGTGGAGTAATAGTAGTAGATGCAGGCAGGAGTCGGTCTAGTTGTCTCGGACGTGATGCCTATATACATGATCATACCTAGATATTCTCATAACTACGCTCAATTCTGTCAATTGCTCAACAGTAATTTGTTCACCCACCGTAATACTTATGCTATTGAGAGAAGCCACTAGTGAAACCTATGGCCCCCGGGTCTATTTTCCATCATATTAATCTCCCGACAACAAGTTATTTCTAGCGTCGTTTTTATTTTACTTTCTTTACTTTCCATCTTTATCATAAAAATACCAAAAATGTTATCTTATCATATCTATCAGATCTCACTCTCGTAAGTGACCGTGTAGGGATTGACAACCCCTTATCGCGTTGGTTGTGAGGATTTATTTGTTTGTGTAGGTGTGAGGGACTCGTGCATGGCCTCCTACTGGATTGATACCTTGGTTCTCGAAAACTGAGGGAAATACTTACGCTACTTTGCTGCATCACCCTTTCCTCTTCAAGGGAAAACCAACGCAATGCTCAAGAGGTAGCAAGAAGGATTTCTGGCGCCGTTGCCGGGGAGTCTACGCAAAAATCAACATAACAAGTACCCATCACAAACCCTTACCTCCCGCATTACATTATTTGCCATTTGCCTATCATTTTCCTCTCCCCCACTTCACCCTTGCCATTTTATTCGCCCTCTCTCTTTTCCATTCGCCTCTTTTTCGCTTGCTTCTTGTTTGCTCGTGTGTTGGATTGCTTGCTTGTCACGATGGCTCAAGATATTACTAAATTTTGTGACTTTACCAATACCAACAATAATGATTTCCTTAGCACTCCGATTGCTCCTCTTACCGATACTGAATATTGTGAAATCAATGCTGCTTTGTTGAATCTTGTCATGAAAGATCAATTCGCTGGCCTTCCTAGTGAAGATGCCGCTACCCATCTAAATAGCTTCGTTGATTTGTGTGATATGCAAAAGAAGAAAGATGTGGACAATGATATTGTTAAATTGAAGCTATTTCCTTTTTTTCTTAGAGATCGTGCTAAAGCTTGGTTTTCATCTTTGCCTAAAAATAGTATTGATTCTTGGAATAAGTGCAAAGATGCTTTTATCTCTAAGTATTTCCCTCCCGCTAAGATTATCTCTCTTAGAAACGATATTATGAATTTTAAGCAACTTGATCATGAACATGTTGCACAAGCTTGGGAGAGGATGAAATTAATGATACGTAATTGCCCTACGCATGGTTTGAATTTGTGGATGATTATACAAAAAATTTATGCCGGATTGAATTTTTCTTCTAGAAATCTTTTAGATTCGGCCGCGGGAGGCACTTTTATGGAAATCACTTTAGGAGAAGCTACTAAACTCCTAGATAATATTATGGTTAATTATTCTCAATGGCACACTGAAAGATCTACTAATAAAAAAGTGCATGCGATAGAAGAAATTAATGTTTTGAGTGGAAAGATGGATGAACTTATGAAATTATTTGCTAATAAAAGTGTTTCTTCTGATCCTAATGATATGCCTTTGTCTACTTTGATTGAGAATAATAATGAATCTATGGATGTGAATTTTGTTGGTAGGAATAATTTTGGTAACAACGCGTATAGAGGAAACTTTAATCCTAGGCCTTATCCTAGTAATTCCTCTAATAATTATGGTAATTCCTACAACAATTCTTATGGAAACTTTAATAAGATGCCTTCTGAATTTGAGACTAGTTTTAAGGAATTTATGAATTCGCAAAAGAATTTCAATGCTTTGCTTGAAGAAAAATTGCTTAAAGTTGATGAATTGGCTAGGAACGTTGATAGAATTTCCCTTAATGTTGATTCTTTAAAACTTAGATCTATTCCACCTAAGCATGATATCAATGAGTCTCTCAAAGCCATGAGAATTTCCATTGATGAGTGCAAAGAAAGAACCGCTAGGATGCGTGCTAAGAAAGATTGCTTTGTGAAAGCGTGTTCTTCTAGTTTCTATGAAAATAAAGATGAAGATCTAAAAGTTATTGATGTGTCCCCTACTAAATCTTTGTTTTGCAATATGAATCTTGATAATGATGGGACAGAATATGATCCACCTTTACCTAGAAGGAGTTCCAAAAATTCGGAGTTTTTAGATCTTGATACTAAAATTGATAAAAGTGGGATTGAAGAGATCAAAACATTAGATATTAATGAACCCACTATTTTGGATTTCAAGGAATTTAATTATGATAATTGCTCTTTGATAGATTGTATTTCCTTGTTGCAATCCGTGCTAAATTCTCCTCATGCTTATAGTGAAAATAAAGCTTTTATTAAACATATCATTGATGCTTTAATGCAATCTTATGAAGAAAAACTTGAGTTGGAAGTTTCTATCCCTAGAAAACTTTATGATGAATGGGAACCTACTATTAAAATTCAAATTAAAGATCATGAATTCTATGCATTGTGCGATTTGGGTGCTAGTGTTTCCACGATTCCAAAAACTTTGTGCGATTTGCTAGGTTTCATTGATTTTGATGATTGCTCTCTAAACTTGCACCTTCAGGATTCCACTATTAAGAAACCTATGGGAAGAATTAATGATGTTCTTATTGTTGCAAATAGGAACTATGTGCCCGTAGATTTTATTGTTCTTGATATAGATTGCAATCCTTCGTGTCCTATTATTCTTGGTAGACCTTTCCTTAGAACGATTGGTGCAATTATTGATATGAAGGAAGGGAATATTAGATTCCAATTTCTGATAAGGAAAGGCATTGAACACTTTCCTAGAAAGAAAATAAAATTACCATATGAATCTATTATGAGAGCCACTTATGGATTGCCACTAAAGATGGCAATACCTAGATCTATCCTTGCTATTATGCCTAGCTAGGGGCGTTAAACGATAGCGCTTGTTGGGAGGCAACCCAATTTTATTTTTAGTTTTTTTTTTGCTTTTTGCTTCTCTTTAGGAATAAATCTTTGATATAGCCTCTGGTTATATGTCTTTTTTATGTTTTAATTAGTGTTTGTGCCAAGTTAGACCTATAGGATCTTCTTGGATGATAGTTATTTGATCTTGCTGAAAATTCCAGAAACTTTCTGTTCACGAAAATAATTGTTAAAAATCACCAGAGAGTGATAAAATATTGATTGCAATTGCTGCTGTTCAATAAAAAAATTCTAGGTCGTCCTATTTTGGCTGAATTTTTGGAGTTCCAGAAGTTTGCGTTAGTTACAGATTACTACAGACTGTTCTGTTTTTGACAGATTCTGTTTTTCATGTGTTGGTTGCTTATTTTGATGAATCTATGGCTAGTACAATAGTTTATAAACCATAGAGAAGTTGGAATACAGTAGGTTTAACACCAATATAAATAAAGAATGAGTTCATTACAGTACCTTGAAGTGGTCTTTTGTTTTCTTTCGCTAACGGAGCTCACGAGATTTTCTGTTAAGTTTTGTGTTGTGAAGTTTTCAAGTTTTGGGTAAAAGATTTGATGGATTATGGAAAAAGGAGTGGCAAGAGCCTAAGCTTGGGTATGCCCATGGCACCCCAAGATAATATAAGGACACCTAAAAGCCAAAGCTTGGGGATGCCCCGGAAGGCATCCCCTCTTTCGTCTACTTCCATCGGTAACTTTACTTGGAGCTATATTTTTATTCACCACTTGATATGTGTTTTGCTTGGAGCGTCTTGTATGATTTGAGTCTTTACTTTTTAGTTTACCACAATCATCTTTAATGTACACACCTTTTGAGAGAGACACACATGATTCGGAAATTATTAGAATACTCTATGTGCTTCACTTATATCTTTTGAGTTATATAGTTTTTGCTCTAGTACTTCACTTATATCTTTTAGAGCACGGTGGTGGTTTTGTTTTATAGAAACTATTATTCTCTCATTCTTCACTTAGATTATTTTTAGAGTCTTAAACAACATGGTAATTTGCTTAAATAATCCTAATATGCTAGGTATTCAAGACTAGTAAAAACTTTCTTATGAGTGTGTTGAATACTAAGAGAAGTTTGATGCCTGATGATTGTTTTGAGACATGGAGGTAGTGATATCAAAGTTGTGCTAGTTGAGTAGTTGTGAATTTGAGAAATACTTGTGTTGAAGTTTGCAAGTCCCGTAGCATGCACGTATGGTAAACGTGATGTAACAAATTTGAAACATGAGGTGTTCTTTGATTGTCCTCCTTATGAGTGGCGGTCGGGGACGAGCGATGGTCTTTTCCTACCAATCTATCCCCCTAGGAGCATGCGCGTAGTGCTTGGTTTTTGATGACTTGTAGATTTTTGCAATAAGTATATGAGTTCTTTATGACTAATGTTCAGTCCATGGATTATACGCACTCTCACCCTTCCATCATTGCTAGCCTCTTCGGTACCGTGCATTGCCCTTTCTCACATTGAGAGTTGGTGCAAACTTCGCCGGTGCATCCAAACCCCGTGATATGATACGCTCTTTCACATATAAACCTCCTTATATCTTCCTCAAAATAGCCACCATACCTATCTATTATGGCATTTCCATAGCCATTCCGAGATATATTGCCATGCAACTTTCCACCGTTCCGTTTATCATGACACGTTCATCATTGTCATATTGCTTTGCATGATCATGTAGTTGACATAGTATTTGTGGCAAAGCCACCATTCATAATTCTTTCATACATGTCACTCTTGGTTCATTGCATATCCCGGTACACCGCCGGAGGCATTCATATAGAGTCATACTTTGTTCTAGTATCGAGTTGTAATCATTGAGTTGTAAATAAATATAAGTGTGATGATCATCATTTTCTAGAGCATTGTCCCAAGTGAGGAATAAAAAAGAGAAAGGCCATAAAAAATAAAAAAAGGAAGGCCCAAAAAAAAGAGAAAAAGAGAGAAGGGACAATGTTACTATCCTTTTACCACACTTGTGCTTCAAAGTAGCACCATAATCTTCATGATAGAGAGTCTCTTGTTTTGTCACTTTCATATACTAGTGGGAATTTTTCATTATAGAACTTGGCTTGTATATTCCAACAATGGGCTTCCTCAAATGCCCTAGGTCTTCGTGAGCAAGCAAGTTGGATGCACACCCACTTAGTTTCTTTTGTTGAGCTTTCATATATTTATAGCTCTAGTGCATCTGTTGCATGGCAATCCCTACTCCTTGCATTAACATCAATCTATGGGCATCTCCATAGCTCATTGATTAGCCTCGTTGATGTGAGACTTTCTCCCTTTTTGTCTTCTCCACATAACCCCCATCATTATATTCTATTCCGCCCATAGTGCTATATCCATGGCTCATGCTCATGTATTGCGTGAAGGTTGAAAAAGTTTGAGATTACTAAAGTATGAAACAATTGCTTGGCTTGTCATCGGGGTTGTGCACGATGAGAGCATTCTTGTGTGACGAAAATGGAGCATGACTAAACTATATGATTTTGTAGGAATGAACTTTCTTTGGCCATGTTATTTTGAGAGGACATAATTGCTTAGTTAGTATGCTTGAAGTATTATTATTTTTATGTCAATATTGAACTTTTATCTTGAATCTTTCGGATCTGAATATTCATACCACAATTAAGAAGAATTACATTGAAATTATGCCAAGTAGCATTCCACATCAAAAATTCTGTTTTTATCATTTACCTACTCGAGGACGAGCAGGAATTAAGCTTGGGGATGCTTGATACGTCTCCAACGTATCTATAATTTTTTATTGTTCCATGCTATATTATATTCTGTTTTGGACATTATTGGGCTTTATTATACACTTTTATATTATTTTTGGGACTAACCTATTAATCGAAGGCCCAGCCCAGAATTTCTGTTTTTGCCTATTTCAGAGTTTCGCAGAAAAAGAATATCAAACGGAGTCCAAACGGAATGAAACCTTCGGGAACGTGATTTTCGGAACGAACGTGATCTAGAGGACTTGGACCCTACGTCAAGACATCAACCAGGAGGGCACAAGGTAGGGGGCGCGCCTACCCCCCTGGGCACGCCCTCCACCCTCATGGGCCCCCTGTTGCTCCACCGACGTACTCCTTCCTCCTATATATACCTACGTACCCCCAAACTACCAGATACAGGAGCCTAAAACCTAATTCCACTGCCGCAACCTTCTGTACCCGTGAGATCCCATCTTGGGGCCTGTTCCTGAGCTTCGTCGGAGGGGGCATCGATCACCGAGGGCTTCTACATCAACACCATAGCCTCTCCGATGATGTGTGAGTAGTTTACCTCAGAACTTCGGGTCCATAGTTATTAGCTAGATGGCTTCTTCTCTCTTTTTGGATCTCAATACAATGTTCTCCCCCTCTCTCGTCGAGATCTATTCGATGTAATCTTCTTTTGCGGTGTGTTTGTTGAGACTGATGAATTGTGGGTTTATGATCAAGTTTATCTATGAACAATATTTGAGTCTTCTCTGAATTCTTTTATGTATGATTGGTTATCTTTGCAAGTCTCTTCGAATTATCAGTTTGGTTTGGCCTACTGGATTGATCTTTCTTGCAATGGGATAAGTGCTTAGCTTTGGGTTCAATCTTGCGGTGTCCTTTCCTAGTGACAGTAGGGGCAGCAAGGCACGTATTGTATTGTTGCCATCGAGGATAACAAGATGGGGTTTATATCATATTGCATGAGTTTATCCCTCTACATCATGTCATCTTACTTAAGGCATTACTCTGTTCTTATGAACTTAATACTCTAGATGCATGCTGGATAGCGGTCGATGTGTGGAGTAATAGTAGTAGATGCAGGCAGGAATCGGTCTACTTGTCTCGGACGTGATGCCTATATACATGATCATACCTAGATATTCTCATAACTATGCTCAATTCTGTCAATTGCTCAACAGTAATTTGTTCACCCACCGTAATACTTATGCTCTTGAGAGAAGCCACTAGTGAAACCTATGGCCCCCGGGTCTATTTTCCATCATATTAATCTCCCGACAACAAGTTATTTCTAGCGTCGTTTTTATTTTACTTTCTTTACTTTGCATCTTTATCATAAAAATACCAAAAATATTATCTTATCATATCTATCAGATCTCACTCTCGTAAGTGACCGTGTAGGGATTGACAACCCCTTATCGCGTTGGTTGCGAGGATTTATTTGTTTGTGTAGGTGCGAGCGACTCGTGCGTGGCCTCCTACTGGATTGATACCTTGGTTCTCAAAAACTGAGGGAAATACTTACGCTACTTTGCTGCATCACCCTTTCCTCGTCAAGGGAAAACCCACGCAGTGCTCAAGAGGTAGCAGACGAATACGTGCACCCGTTGGAGGTTACGAGCGGATGACCGAAGCTTAACAGAAAACGATTCGAAAAAAAACAGACGATCTAATCCTAGCCATCTAAAACGAATAGGACGGCTGAGGGGAAAAGCGGCATTACCGCGGCGGTGGGGGTCGCCGGCGAAGTTGAAGACAGCGGCGGCGGCTCGGCTTCGAGCGGGAAGGCGACTCCGGTGGTCGGCCTCGGCGGCGGAGTAGTCGGGAGGGTGGCTCGGCGAGGCGGATCCGGAGGTGGTGGCGGCGTCGGGCGAGGGCGGCGGTAGAGCGCGGGGCGGTGCGGCGGATCTCGTCGGAGTTGGGAACTCCGGCGAGTTCGGCGTTGGCTGCGAGGGGCTTCGGGTGTTGTGGGTTTGAGGGAAAAGAGGCCCGGGGCCAAGACTATATAAAGGGGGTCGCCTTGGGCGAGGGGCAAGGCGAGGGAGGCGTCCGGGTTGAGCACGACGTCGGCCAGCGAAGCGTGCACGTGCGGGACTGATACGTCTCCAACGTATCTATAATTTTTGATTGTTCCATGCTATTATATTATCTATCTTGGATGTTTTATGGGCTTTACTATGCACTTTTATATTATTTTTGGGACTAACCTATTGACCCAGTGCCAGTTCCTGTTTTTCCCTTGTTTTAGTGTTTCGAAGAAAAGGAATATCAAACGGAGTCGAAACGGAATGAAATCTTCTGGAGAAGTTATTTTGGAAGGAAAGCAACCCGGGGGACTTAGAGTCCACGTCAAGAAAGCAACGAGGAAGGCACGAGGCAGGGGGGCGCGCCCACCCCCCTGGGCGCGCCCTCCACCCTCGTGGGCCCCTCGTGGCTCCCCTGACGTACTTCTTTCACCTATATATACCCATATACCCTAAAATGATCGGAGAACAGAATAGATCGGGAGTTCCGCCGCCGCAAGCGTGTGTAGCCACCAAAAACCTCTCGGGAGCCCGTTCCGGCACCCTGCCGGAAGGGGGGAACCCTCACCGGTGGCCATCTTCATCATCCCGGCGCTCTCCATGACGAGGAGGGAGTAGTTCACCCTCGGGGATGAGGGTATGTACCAGTAGCTATGTGTTTGATCTCTCTCTCTCTCTCTCGTGTTCTTGATTTGGCACGATCTTGATGTATCGCGGGCTTTGCTATTATAGTTGGATCTTATGTTGCTTCTCCCCCTCTACTCTCTTGTAATGGATTGAGTTTTCCCTTTGAAGTTATCTTATCGGATTGAGTCTTTAATGATTTGAGAACACTTGATGTATGTCTTGCCGTGCGTATCTGTGGTGACAATGGGATATCACGTGACTCACTTGATGTATGTTTTGGTGATCAACTTGCGGGTTCTGCCCATGAACCTATGCATAGGGGTTGGCACACGTTTTCGTCTTGACTCTCCGGTAGAAACTTTGGGGCACTCTTTGAGGTTCTATGTGTTGGTTGAATAGATGAATCTGAGATTGTGTGATGCATATCGTATAATCATACCCACGGATACTTGAGGTGACATTGGAGTATCTAGGTGACATTAGGGTTTTGGTTGATTTGTGTCTTAAGGTGTTATTCTAGTACGAACTCTAGGGCTGTTTGTGACACTTACAGGAATAGCCCAACAGATTGATTGGAAAGAATAACTTTGAGGTGGTTTCGTACCCTACCATAATCTCTTCGTTTGTTCTCCGCTATTAGTGACTTTGGAGTGACTCTTTGTTGCATGTTGAGGGATAGTTATATGATCCAATTATGTTATTATTGTTGAGAGAACTTGCACTAGTGAAAGTATGAACCCTAGTCCTTGTTTCCTAGCATTGCAATACCGTGTACGCTCACTTTTACCACTTGTTACCTTGCTGTTTTTATATTTTCAGATTACAAAAACCTATATCTACCATCCATATTGCACTTGTATCACCATCTCTTCGCCGAACTAGTGCACCTATACAATTTACCATTGTATTGGGTGTGTTGGGGACACAAGAGACTCTTTGTTATTTGGTTGCAGGGTTGCTTGAGAGGGACCATCTTCATCCTACACCTCCCACGGATTGATAAACCTTAGGTCATCCACTTGAGGGAAATTTGCTACTGTCCTACAAACCTCTGCACTTGGAGGCCCAACAACGTCTACAAGAAGAAGGTTGTGTAGTAGACATCAAGCAGTTTCTGGCGCCGTTGCCGGGGAGGTGAGTGCTTGAAGGTATATCTTTAGATCTTGCAATCGAATCTTTTAGTTTCTTGGTTTAGCACTAGTTTATTTTATAAAATAAAACTACAAAAAAATGGAATTAAGGGTACCTCATATGCTTCATCTTTTTAATGTCTTCCGTGAGAATGATGGAAAGGAAAATTGTGCTCAATTGCTAGAAGAAGAATGCATTAAAATGTTTGGTACTAGATCTTTTTATGATGAGCATGATTGCAATGTTGTTAGTATGAATTCCTTGAATATCCACGATGCTAATGATATGCAAAGCGACAAGCTTGGGGAAGCTATGTTTGATGAAGATGATATTTTTTGTCCCCCAAGCTTTGATGAGCAAATTTACTATGATGAAAGCATGCCTCCTATCTATGATGATTATTGTGATGACACATATGCTATAAATAATAATTATAACCATGAAACTTGTTGTAACATCCCAAATTTTCAATTTGGTATGTTATACATAGATCATCATTTCATATCATGTTTTATTGCATTTTGACAAATCCTCGATAAATCCTAAGCAACTCAAGGACCCTCAGAGAGAGTCGGGGATTTTCTCGAATTTTCGTATTTGATTTTCATCAAATAATAAGACGAGGATTTTGATTTTAATTATTTTCTCTCCGGAAAAATATTTCAATTTAAAAATAAAGGAGAGGAGAAAATATGACTTCTCCAAAACAATTGAAATACTGGAGGTAAAATGTTAAAATCATTTATTGGAATTTATTTGGATTTTATTTGCAATTTTTATTGCATTAAAAATATTGCATGTTTTCAAAATATTTATTTTGTGTTAAAAAATGTTCACCCTATTCTAGATTTTCTAACTAGACGGGGAAAATTTATTTTATATTTTTTGG
This sequence comes from Aegilops tauschii subsp. strangulata, assembly GCF_002575655.3. NCBI lineage: Eukaryota > Viridiplantae > Streptophyta > Magnoliopsida > Poales > Poaceae > Aegilops > Aegilops tauschii. The sequence goes on along the minus strand of NC_053036.3, from coordinate 423,818,445 downwards.
ACTTTTATTTATTTTTCTACGAATTATTTTCCGCGGAACGTTTTAAAAAAAAACTACGCACGCCAGCCCCCCCTCCTATTTATACCCCGCACCCCCCCCCCCTCTCACCTCATACCGCCGCCGCCGCCCTTGCCCGCCCCGCCGCCGCCGGAGTTGAGCACGGGAGCCGCCGTCGCCGCCGTTTGCCGCCCCCTCGCACCCCCCCGAGCCCCGCCGCACCCGCCGCACCCCGCCGCCCTCGCCGGAGCAGCCGAGCCCCGCCGGAGCCCCGCCCCCGACGAGGTACTGCCCCGTTCGTTGCCGGTTTTCTTAAAAAAAACCATTTGTTTAAAAAAAACCTAGATCGGTTTTTTTCGGTTTTATTATTTTGCGAGCGTTCACCGAACCGTTCGTTTTAACGAACACGTTCGTCGGTTTTTCTCTGTTAACGAACGTCCGTTCTTTAACCGTTCGTCCGTTTTTCTTTTTCATCGGATTTTTTCTGCGATTATCTCAGATTCGATTTCTGATCGAATCTTCGTTTCTGTTTAACTTCTCGCTCGTTTATCGGAATCAGGCGATTCAAGCGCCTAGAGTTTCGTCTCGAAATTCTCTTTCCGTTTAACCTACTCAAACAAGTTTTTGCTACTGTAAAATTTGACCTAGATCCAGATTAGTAAACGAAGCTTGTTTCTTTCGCAGTTTGACTTTCGTTGCTTCTTTCGAGTTGATTCTTTTTGCAAACCAGAGTTCTTAAGTTGAACTTTCTGGTTGGATCTTTCATTTGAGTTTTACCTGTGCATTAGATGAGTACTGATTGTATGCTTGTTTGTTTGCGATAGAGTACCCGGAGTGTGCCGCTTGTTACTTCGAATCGCTAGGTTTTGCGGATCATCAGCAAGGCAAGTAACACTTTGATCATACCTTTCCATACCCAGTTTTTATTGCATTAGATCTTTTCCTCAAACAATTGCATGATTAGGATCTAATTAAATTGTGGGTTTTGGGAAGTAGTTGAGGTAGTACCTATTACCTGTTTTATTATCAAACCCTTGGGAGTTACTTCTACGTTTGCTATTATATTGCCATGCTATGCTTGTAGACGTGGATTGGGTTTGAGAGATTTCCATGACAGATGTGAGATTGTTAAATTAATGGTTTACTTAAGGTGGCAACTAAAACTCACATCTGGGTGGATTGAGGTACCTGGGTATTCCAGGATTGCCTGTTTTTCTTTTGGACCGCCACCCAGGTTCAAAGGGATCATGAGATTATTCATGCTAGAAACTTCCGTGTGCAGCCGCAAGCTATTATGGGCTCTAGCATAGTTGACTACGTTGTGTGAACTCTTACAGTGGTAGACTAGCAGATGTAGGAGAAAGTAGGTGTAACTGTCTACCCATACGTAAGGTGCAAACACTTCTGAAAGACTGTGTCTCGGTCATCCGTTACTCAAACACCATGTAGTGCGAGTAATCCAATGGAGGAGATCGAGTCTTGTGGGGAAAAGTGCGCAAACCTCTGCAGAGTGTACAAACTAATCATGGTTAGTCGTGTCCCCGGTTATGGACAATTTGAGTATCTAGTACTTGGATTATCATGTGAATCTCATCACCATGTTACTTTTAATTAATTTTTTTGGGTTAATGATGATTTCTTAATTGGGATTGAGATGCTGTCAACCACCTCAATGTTTCACAACCACCATGATAGTTAAATAAAATTTATTCCTTTGCAGTAGGATAAAATTGGCTTTTCGCAAAATTGTAACCATAGAGCTTTCCACCAGCCATATATGCATGTAGTATAGCATTATTATTGTTCATTATTCTCTATGTGTTACATTGCCAGCATATTCTATGTGCTGACCCGTTTTCGGGCTGCAACGTTTCATGTTGCAGACTTTTCAGACGACGAGTAAGGTGCCTTAGGTCGTGGTCTTATACTCAGTGATGCCGCTGGAGTTGATAGACTCACTTATCTTCCAAGTCTTCCGCTGTTATCGTTTTTAGATGGCCTTAAGCCATGTTTATCATACTTATTCTCTTTGGAGATATTCGATGTAATAAGTGTGTGATTGCTACTCTGTTATAAATCCTCCATTTGTACTGTGCGTGTCAGCATTACTGATCCAGGGATGACACTGGTGCACAGCAGCACAGACCATTTGAGGTCTGGTCGCTACAAAGTTGGTATCAGAGCACACGCTGACTGTAGGACACGACCACTAAGCTTAAGCCCTAGAAAGCTTCTCTCTTCTCATTTCTGACCCCTCTCCACTTTCTACTCTTTTAGGAATGGCGGATGCAAGGAGCAAGTTCATGCAACCAGATGAAGACACGCCGTTTGGTCGACACTTGAAGGAAGTCACTAAGTACTTGAACATAGGAATACCAAGCATCACCGGAACCTACAACGCCACATTACCTGAAGAGGAGAGCTGGAAGATTCAAGTTCACATTCCAGGAAGGACGTTTGTGCCAGTTACTGAACCCATAAGATTGGTTTTCGAAGCACCAACCTGGAGTTTAGGGAAGAGCATGGCCGCACACATCGCCATGGGACGCATTGGAGAAGTCTACCACCAGGAGCTTAAGGATACAATTTACCAGATTTGTGGACGCCGAGACACGCAATGGGAGATGATCAGAACCAAGAAGGATGGATCAATTGCAGCTTTCATCCAGGAGCAGAACCAACATATTCGTCGCCAGGAGAACCAGATGTGCACGGACAAGGAAGAACTGAAGAAGGCATTAACCAAGATCAAGGAGCTCCAAGAAGAACTCAAGGCTACACGCGAGGATTATATGGAGGAAATCATCGCACTAGTAGGGAAGAATGACGACCTGGAGAAGAAGATTGGAGTATTCATGGGAAATCCAGTGCCAAAAGCAGAAGTCGACGAATGCACTTGTCCGGATAACTACATCATCATCGACGACACCGACTCGGAACCAAGTGAAGATGACTTTGTTGATGAAGCTGGAGCGGACATCATGGAGTCTTCAACGGATTAGAATTTTATTAGACCACCATATCAGTAGTAGTTTTTCCCCATTTAATAGTATAGTTCAAGCACTTTGTAACGCTAGTTAGATCGATTGTTTTGCCTTGTTTGAATTGATTGAGTGATATTGATTGTATTTGTCTCATGAGCATATGGGTAGTGTTTTCTCTCTAGACCTCATTCTATTCTTAACTCTCATCTTTTCTAAACCTATCAGATGCCTCCGAGACGCGACACCGGATTTGTTTTCCCACCAGAGATCACCCAGTTGATTCAGCAACAGAATGCCCTGATGCAAGTGTTAGTGCAGAACCAAGGCAACAACAACAACAACAACAACCCACCGCCACCACCACCTGTTGATCACTTAGCCCGTTTCTTAAGGCTAAACCCGCCGGTGTTTTCCAGTAGCACCGAGCCGATTGTAGCAGATGATTGGCTCCGCAAAGTTGGAAGGGAGTTGACCACTACAGGATGCACAGATGTGGAAAGAGTGCGTTTTGCCGCACATCAGCTTGATGGACCCGCAGCATCATGGTGGGAGAATTATACAGCCACGCATCCTATTGACACTGTCACGTGGGATCAGTTTCAGCAAGCTTTCCGTACAGCACATGTTTCAGCAGGAGCTATGGCTATGAAGAAGCGTGAGTTTCGCAACCTACGCCAAGGAGGACGTACCGTAGGCCAGTATGTGGAGGATTTCAGTAAGTTAGCACGTTATGCACCAGATGACGTTGCTACAGATGCAGCCAAGCAGGAGAAGTTTTTGGAAGGACTGAATGATGAGCTGAGTATGCAGTTGATGGTAGCAACCTTCAACAACTACCAGGAGCTGGTAGATAGAGCTCTCATGATTGAAGGGAAGCAACAACAGATTGAAAACCGTAAGAGGAAGTATGGACAAGGGAAGTATAACTCAGGAGCTCAACAGAAGCCTCGTTTTGCCCCGAAGCCGGGAGGACAGTTTCAGCATACCCATGGAGGAGGTAGTTCGCACAACCATAATGTCTCTAAAAATGGTAATGGGAATGGAGGAAGCAACGGACAGAACCGCACCAACCCATCTACCCCAGCCAAGAGGGACCTGAGCCAAGTCACTTGCTTTAAGTGCCAGAAGAATGGACATTATGCCAATGAATGTCCTGAAGCCCAAAATGGAAATGGCAATGGAAGCTCTGGGAAGAAGCCGAACCCGTTCAACAAAGGACACGTGAACCACGTGAGCGTGGAGGAGGTTGAAGCTCAGCCTGATGCAGTAATAGGTAAGTTTTTGGTTAAGTCATTTACTGCAACCGTTCTTTTCGATACTGGTGCATCGCATTCATACATATCAAGGGGATTTGTGAATAAGTTTAAGCTGTCCACCAAAGTTCTCAGAACCCCTATGTTAGTAACCTCGCCAGGAGCAGAGTATATGGCAACCCAAGGATGTTTTCAGATACCATTGGCCATTGGTAGGCATGTTTTCCCCTCAGACCTCATAGTTTTGGAATCGCAAGGTTTGGATGTGATTTTGGGAATGGATTGGCTATCGTTGTATGGAGGAAACATCGATTGTGCCAGCAAGACGATTTTGCTTACCACCCCAGAAGGAAAAAGGATCAAGTATGTATCCCGGCATATGCCGAAGAGGACTCAAGTAAATTCCTTATCAGGAGTTGTACAGGAGGAAGTACCAGTGGTGAAGGATTACCCGGATGTATTTCCAGAAGAGTTGCCAGGCATGCCGCCAGATAGAGACATTGAGTTCTTGATTGAACTTTTGCCAGGCACAGGGCCAATATCTAAGAGACCGTACAGGATGCCCGCAAAAGATTTGGAGGAAATTAAGAAGCAGATAAAGGAGTTACTGGATAAAGGCTATATTCGCCCAAGTTCGTCACCTTGGGGATCACCAGTACTTTTAGTGGAGAAGAAAGATGGATCGCTGAGGATGGTTGTTGATTACCGTGGATTGAATGAAGTGACCATCAAAAACAAGTACCCACTGCCGATGATCAATGATTTGTTTGACCGCCTACAAGGAGCTAAAGTATTTTCCAAGATCGATCTACGATCATGATACCATCAGTTAAAGATTCGAGAGCAGGATATACCCAAGACGGCATTTACCACCAGATATGGATTGTATGAGTATACCGTTATGCCATTTGGTCTGACTAACGCACCTGCCTATTTTATGAACCTGATGAACAAAGTGTTTATGGAGTTTTTGGATAAGTTCGTCGTGGTGTTCATTGATGATATTTTAACCTTTTCCAAGGACGAGGAAGAGCATGAGGAGCATTTGCGATTGGTACTTGAGAATCTCAGAGAACATCAGTTATACGCCAAGTTCAGCAAATGTGAATTTTGGCTGAAGGAAGTTGGATTCCTTGGACATGTTATTTCTGGAGAAGGAGTAGCAGTGGACCCTGCCAAGGTTGACACAGTGACAAGTTGGGAATCACCCACGACAGTTGGAGAAATCCGGAGTTTTCTTGGACTTGCAGGATAGTACCGGAGATTCATCGAGAATTTCTCGAAGATTGCTAAGCCCATGACTGAGCTATTGAAGAAGGACACCAAATTCAATTGGACTGAGGAATGTGAAGCTAGTTTCCAAGAGTTGAAGAAACGATTGGTTACCTCACCAGTGTTGATTCTGCCAGATCAACGCAAGGATTATGAAGTTTATTGCGACGCTTCTCGTCAAGGACTTGGAGCAGTGCTTATGCAGGAAGGAAGAGTTGTGTCATATGCTTCACGACAACTTAAACCCCATGAGAAGAATTATGCTACGCATGATTTGGAATTAGCAGCCGTGGTGCATGCATTGAAGACATGGAGACATTTTCTCATCGGAAACCATTGTGAGGTGTATACGGATCACAAGAGTTTGAAGTATATTTTCACGCAGAAGGAGTTAAATCTCAGACAGAGGAGATGGTTGGAGCTCATTAAGGATTATGATATGAGATTGCATTATCACCCAGGAAAGGCTAACGTAGTAGCAGACGCGTTGAGCCGCAAGATTCATGTCAACACCCTCATGACAGGAGAGTTACCTCAGGAGTTAGCCGAAGACCTTCGCGAGCTATGTTTGGAGATAGTCCCAAGAGGCTATTTAGCGACACTGGAGATTCAGTCTACCTTGATGGGAAGGATCAGAGAAGCTCAGAAGACAGACAAGGAGATTGAAGAGATAAAGGAGAAGATGAGCAAAGGAAAAGCCAAGGGATTTCGTGAGGATGAGCACGATACCTTATGGTTTGAGGACCGCGTATATGTGCCAAATGATCCGGAGATCAGGAAGTTGATTTTGCAAGAAGCCCATGATTCACCGTACTCGATTCACCCAGGGAATACCAAGATGTATTTGGATTTGAAGAATACTTTCTGGTGGACCGGAATGAAGAAGGATATTGCAGAGTATGTAGCTGTTTGTGATGTATGTCAGAGAGTGAAGGCAGAGCATCAGAAGCCAGCAGGATTGCTACAACCATTGCCGATACCCGAATGGAAGTCGGATAAAATAGGCATGGATTTTATCACGGGATTAACCAGGACTCGTTTAGGCTATGACTCAATATGGGTTGTAGTCGACCGTTTGACGAAAGTGGCTCATTTTATTCCAGTGAAGACCACTTACACCAGTGCTAAGTTGGCAAAGATATACATGACCCGAATCGTATGTTTGCATGGAGTTCCGAGGACCATTGTATCAGACAGAGGAACCCAATTTACCTCGAAGTTTTGGAAGCAGTTACATGAAACATTGGGAACCAGGCTGGAATTTAGTACAGCTTTTCACCCACAGACAGATGGACAGACCGAGAGAGTCAACCAGATTTTGGAGGACATGTTGAGAGCTTGTGCACTAGATTATGGATCTTGTTGGGACGACAATTTGCCATATGCGGAGTTTTCTTATAACAACAGTTATCAGACTAGTTTGAAGATGGCCCCTTTCGAAGCCTTGTACGGAAGGAGGTGTAGAACACCGTTGTTATGGGACGAAGTTGGAGACCGTCAGCTGTTTGGACCAGATTTGATTAAGGAGTCTGAACAGAAAGTGAGGTTGATTCGCGATAGGCTCAAGGTAGCCCAGTCCAGGCAGAAGAGTTATGCTAATTCTAAACGAAAAGAGACAGTTCACGAAGTCGGAGACAGAGTGTATCTTCGAGTATCACCACTTCGAGGAGTGAAGCGCTTTGGAGTTAAGGGAAAGTTAGCGCCCCGTTTTATCGGACCATACAGAGTTGTGGAACATATGGGAGAGGTTGCTTACAAGCTGGAATTGCCCGAAGGATTGTCTGGAGTTCATGATGTATTTCACATTTCCCAGTTGTAGAAGTGCCACGCAGAGATGGCTGAGATACCACTGAGAGATACTGTGCCACTGGAAGCGATTCAGCTGGAAAGTGATTTGACCTATGAGGAGAAACCAGTTAAGATTCTTGAGTATGCCAGCCGAGTTACCCGCAGCAAGGTTATCAAGTTTTGCAAAGTCCAGTGGAGTCACCACACGGAAGATGAAGCCACCTGGGAGCGAGAGGAAGATCTACGGAAGGACCACTCCCACCTGTTTTCTAGCCAACCCGAATCTCGAGGGCGAGATTCATCTTAAGGGGGGTAGGTTTGTAACATCCCAAATTTTCAATTTGGTATGTTATACATAGATCATCATTTCATATCAAGTTTTATTGCATTTTGACAAATCCTCGATAAATCCTAAGCAACTCAAGGACCCTCGGAGAGAGTTGGGGATTTTCTCGAATTTTCGTATTTCATTTTCATCAAATAATAAGACGAGGCTTTTGATTTTAATTATTTTCTCTCCGGAAAAATATTTCAATTTAAAAATAAAGGAGAGGAGAAAATATGACTTCTCCAAAACAATTGAAATACTGGAGGTAAAATGTTAAAATCATTTATTGGATTTTATTTGGATTTTATTTGCAATTTTTATTGCATTAAAAATATTGCATGTTTTCAAAATATTTATTTTGTGTTAACAAAATGTTCACCCTATTCTAGATTTTCTAACTAGACGGGGAAAATTTATTTTATATTTTTGGACTTTTATTTATTTTTCTACGAATTATTTTTCGCGGAACGTTTAAAAAAAACTACGCGCGCCAGCCCCCCCCCCCCTCCTATTTATACCCCGCACCCCCCCTCTCACCTCATCCCGCCGCCGCCGCCCTTGCCCGCCCCGCCGCCGCCGGAGTTGAGCACGGGAGCCGCCGTTTGCCGCCCCCTCGCACCCCCCCCCCCGAGCCCCGCCGCACCCGCCGCACCCCGCCGCCCTCGCCGGAGCAGCCGAGCCCCGCCGGAGCCCCGCCCCCGATGAGGTACTGCCCCGTTCGTTGCCGGTTTTCTTTAAAAAAACCATTTGTTTAAAAAAACCCTAGATCGGTTTTTTCGGTTTTATTATTTTGCGAGCGTTCACCGAACCGTTCGTTTTAACGAACACGTTCGTCGGTTTTTCTCTGTTAACGAACGTCCGTTCTTTAACCGTTCGTCCGTTTTTCTTTTTCATCGGATTTTTTCTGCGATTATCTCAGATTCGATTTCTGATCGAATCTTCGTTTCTGTTTAACTTCTCGCTCGTTTATCGGAATCAGGCGATTCAAGCGCCTAGAGTTTCGTCTCGAAATTCTCTTTCCGTTTAACCTACTCAAACAAGTTTTTGCTACTGTAAAATTTGACCTAGATCCAGATTAGTAAACGAAGCTTGTTTCTTTCGCAGTTTGACTTTCGTTGCTTCTTTCGAGTTGATTTTTTTTTGCAAACCAGAGTTCTTAAGTTGAACTTTCTGGTTGGATCTTTCATTCAAGTTTTACCTGTGCATTAGATGAGTACTGATTGTATGCTTGTTTGTTTGCGATAGAGTACCCGGAGTGTGCCGCTTGTTACTTCGAATCGCTAGGTTTTGCGGATCATCAGCAAGGCAAGTAACACTTTGATCATACCTTTCCATACCCAGTTTTTATTGCATTAGATCTTTTCCTCAAACAATTGCATGATTAGGATCTAATTAAATTGTGGGTTTTGGGAAGTAGTTGAGGTAGTACCTATTACCTGTTTTATTATCAAACCCTTGGGAGTTACTTCTACGTTTGCTATTATATTGCCATGCTATGCTTGTAGACGTGGATTGGGTTTGAGAGATTTCCATGACAGATGTGAGATTGTTAAATTAATGGTTTACTTAAGGTGGCAACTAAAACTCACATCTGGGTGGATTGAGGTACCTGGGTATTCCAGGATTGCCTGTTTTTCTTTTGGACCGCCACCTAGGTTCAAAGGGATCATGAGATTATTCATGCTAGAAACTTCCGTGTGCAGCCGCAAGCTATTATGGGCTCTAGCATAGTTGACTACGTTGTGTGAACTCTTACAGTGGTAGACTAGCAGATGTAGGGGAAAGTAGGTGTAACTGTCTACCCATACGTAAGGTGCAAACACTTCTGAAAGACTGTGTCTCGGTCATCCATTACTCAAACACCATGTAGTGCGAGTAATCCAACGGAGGAGATCGAGTCTTGTGGGGAAAAGTGTGCAAACCTCTGCAGAGTGTACAAACTAATCATGGTTAGCCGTGTCCCCGGTTATGGACAATTTGAGTATCTAGTACTTGGATTATCATGTGAATCTCATCACCATGTTACTTTTAATTAATTTTGTTGGGTTAATGATGATTTCTTAATTGGGATTGAGATGCTGTCAACCATCTCAATGTTTCACAACCACCATGATAGTTAAATAAAATTTATTCCTTTGCAGTAGGATAAAATTGGCTTTTCGCAAAATTGTAACCATAGAGCTTTCCACCAGCCATATATGCATGTAGTATAGCATTATTATTGTTCATTATTCTCTATGTGTTACATTGCCAACATATTCTATGTGCTGACCCGTTTTCGGGCTGCAACGTTTCATGTTGCAGACTTTTCAGACGACGAGTAAGGTGCCTTAGGTCGTGGTCTTATACTCAGTGATGCCGCTGGAGTTGATAGACTCACTTATCTTCCAAGTCTTCCGCTGTTATCGTTTTTAGATGGCCTTAAGCCATGTTTATCATACTTATTCTCTTTGGAGATATTCGATGTAATAAGTGTGTGATTGCTACTCTGTTATAAATCCTCCATTTGTACTGTGTGTGTCAGCATTACTGATCCAGGGATGACACTGGTGCACAGCAGCACAGACCATTTGAGGTCTGGTCGCTACACTTGTCATCTCGATCTTAATTTTCAATCACATGATTGTTATTTTGTTGAGTTTGCTCCCACTTTTATTCATGAGAAGAAATTTTCTTATGTGGAGAGTAGTAAAATTTCTATGCAAGTAGATCATGAAAAGAATGCTTTAGGTGCTGGTTATATTGTTGAATTTATTCATGATGCTACTGAAAATTATTGTGAGGGAGGAATATATGCTTGTAGAAATGGCAATAATATCAAGTTTCCTCTCTATGTGCTTAAAGTTTTGAAGTTATGCTTGTTTTGCCTTCCTATGCTAGTTGATTATTGTTCCCATAAGTTGTCTGATCACAAAATCCCTATGCATAGGAAGTGAGTTAGACTTAAATGTGCTACTCATATTCTTCATGATGCTCTCTTTATGTTACAATTCTTATCTTTTAGGTGAGCATCATTGAAATCATCATGCCTAGCTAGGGGCGTTAAACGTTAGCGCTTGTTGGGAGGCAGCCCAATTTTATTTTAGTTTCTTGCTTTTTGGTTCTGTTTAGTAATAAATAATCCATATAGCTTCTGTTTAGATGTGGTTTTATGTTTTAATTAGTGTTTGTGCCAAGTAGAACCTTTGGAAAGACTTGGGTGAAGTCTTTATGATCATGCATTAAAAACAGAAACTTTAGCGCTCACGAGATTAGCTAAAACTTTTTACTGGAGAGTGATATTTAGTTGATTCTTTTTGCAGATGATTACTAGACAAATTACTCATGTCCACCAATTTATTTTAGAATTTTCTGAGTTCCAGAAGTTTGCGTTAGTTACATATTACTACAGACTGTTCTGTTTTTGACAGATTCTGTTTTTCTTGTGTTGCTTGCTTATTTTGATGAATCTATGGCTAGTAAAATGGTTTACAAACCATAGAGAAGTTGGAATACAGTAGGTTTAAGACCAATATAAATAAAGAATTATTTCATTACAGTACCATGAAGTGGTGTTTTGTTTTCTTTCGCTAACGGAGCTCACGAGTTTTCTGTTAAGTTTTGTGTTGTGAAGTTTTCAAGTTTTGGGTAAAGATTCGATGGACTACAGAATAAGGAGTGGCAAGAGCCTAAGCTTGGGGATGCCCAAGGCACCCCAAGGTAATATTCAAGGATAACCAAGAGCCTAAGCTTGGGGATGCCCCGGAAGGCATCCCCTCTTTCGTCTTCATTCATCGGTAACTTTACTTGGAGCTATATTTTTATTCACCACATGATATGTGTTTTGCTTGGAGCGTCATTTTATTTTCTTTTGTTTTGCTTGCTGTTTGAATAAAGTATCAAGATCTGAAATTATTAAATAGGACAGTCTTCACATAGTTGCATAATTATTCAACTACTCATTGATCTTCACTCATATCTTTTGGAGTAGTCTGTCGTTTGCTCTAGTCCTTCACTTATATCTTTTAGAGCACAATAGTGGTTTTATTTTGAAGAAATAGATGAACTCTCATGCTTCACTTATATTATTTTAAGAGTCTTAAACAGCATGGTAATTTGCTTAATCCTAATATGCTAGGTATTCAAGACTAGTAAAAACTTTCTTATGGGTGTGTTGAATACTAAGAGAAGTTTGATGCTTGATGATTGTTTTGAGATATAGAGGTAGTGATATTAAAGTTGTGCTAGTTGAGTAGTTGTGAATTTGAGGAATACTTGTGTTGAAGTTTGCAAGTCCCGTAGCATGCACGTATGGTAAACGTTATGTAACAAATTTGAAACATGAGGTGTTCTTTGATTGTCCTCCTTATGACTGGCGGTCGGGGACGAGCGATGGTCTTTCCTACCAATCTATCCCCGTAGGAGCATGCGCGTAGTGCTTGGTTTTTGATGACTTGTAGATTTTTGCAATAACTATGTGAGTTCTTTATGACTAATGTTGAGTCCATGGATCATACGCACTCTCACCTTTCCATCATTGCTAGCCTCTTCGGTACCGTGCATTGCCCTTTCTCACATTGAGAGTTGGTGCAAACTTCGCCGGTGCATCCAAACCCCGTGATATGATACGCTCTTTCACACATAAACCTCCTTATATCTTCCTCAAAACAGCCACCATACCTACCTATTATGGCATTTCCATAGCCATTCCGAGATATATTGCCATGCAACTTTCCACCATTCCGTTTATCATGACACGTTCATCATTGTCATATTGCTTTGCATGATCATGTAGTTGACATAGTATTTGTGGCAAAGCCACCATTCATAATTCTTTCATACATGTCACTCTTGCTTCATTGCATATCCCGGTACACCGCCGGAGGCATTCATATAGAGTCATACTCTGTTCTAGTATCGAGTTGTAATCATTGAGTTGTAAATAAATAGAAGTGTGATGATCATCATTTTCTAGAGCATTGTCCCAAGTGAGGAATAAAAAAAGAGAAAGGCCATAAAAAAGAGAAGGCCCAAAAAAAGAGAAAAAGAGAGAAGGGACAATGTTACTATCCTTTGCCACACTTGTGCTTCAAAGTAGCACCATGATCTTCATGATAGAGAGTCTCTTGTTTTGTCACTTTCATATACTAGTGGGAATTTTTCATTATAGAACTTGGCTTGTATATTCCAACAATGGGCCTCCTCAAGTGCCCTAGGTCTTCATGAGCAAGCAAGTTGGATGCACACCCACTTAGTTTCTTTTGTTGAGCTTTCATATATTTATAGCTCTAGTGCATCCGTTGCATGGCAATCCATACTCCTTGCATTAACATCAATCGATGGGCATCTCCATAGCTCATTGATTAGCCTCGTTGATGTGAGACTTTCTCCTTTTTTGTCTTCTCCACATAACCCCCATCATCATATTCTATTCCACCCATAGTGCTATGTCCATGGCTCGCTCTCATGTATTGCGTGAGGGTTTATAAGTTTGAGATTACTAAAGTATGAAACAATTGCTTGGCTTGTCATCGGGGTTGTGCATGATGAGAGCATTTTTGTGTGACGAAGATGGAGCATGACTAAACTATATGATTTTGTAGGGATGAACTTTCTTTGGCCATGTTATTTTGAGAGGACATAATTGCTTAGTTAGTATGCTTGAAGTATTATTATTTTTATGTCAATATGAACTTTTATCTTGAACCTTTCGGATCTGAACATTCATACCACAATTAAGAAGAATTACATTGAAATTATGCCAAGTAGCATTCCACATCAAAAAATTTGTTTTTATCATTTACCTACTCGAGGACGAGCAGGAATTAAGCTTGGGGATGCTGATACGTCTCCAACGTATCTATAATTTTTGATTGTTCCATGCTATTATATTATCTATCTTGGATGATTTATGGGCTTTACTATGCACTTTTATATTATTTTTGGGACTAACCTATTGACCCAGAGCCTAGTGTCAGTTCCTGTTTTTCCCTTGTTTCGGTGTTTTGAAGAAAAGGAATATCAAACGGAGTGAAATCTTCTGGAGAAGTTATTTTTGGAAGGAAATCAACCCGGGGGACTTGGAGTCCACGTCAAGAAAGCAACGAGGAAGGCATGAGGCAGGGGGCGCGCCCTCCACCCTCGTGGGCCCCTCGTGGCTCCCCTGACGTACTTCTTTCACCTATATATATACCCATATACCCTAAAATGATCGGAGAACAGAATAGATCGGGACTTCCGCCGCCGCAAGCCTGTGTAGCCACCAAAAACCTCTCGGGAGCCCGTTCTGGCACCCTGCCGGAAGGGGGGACCCTCACCGGTGGTCATCTTCATCATCCCGGCGCTCTCCATGACGAGGAGGGAGTAGTTCACCCTCGGGGCTGACGGTATGTACCAGTAGCTATGTGTTTGATCTCTCTCTCTCTCTTGTGTTCTTGATTTGGCATGATCTTGATGTATCGTGAGCTTTGCTATTATAGTTGGATCTTATGTTGCTTCTCCCCATCTACTCTGTTGTAATGGATTGAGTTTTCCCTTTGAAGTTATCTTATCGGATTGACTCTTTAATGATTTGAGAACACTTGATGTATGTCTTGTCGTGCGTATCTGTGGTGACAATGGGATATCACGTGACTCACTTGATCTATGTTTTGGTGATCAACTTGGGGGTTCCGCCCATGAACCTATGCATAGGGGTTGGCACACATTTTCGTCTTGACTCTCCGGTAGAAACTTTGGGGCACTCTTTGAGGTTCTATGTGTTGGTTGAATAGATGAATTTGAGATTGTGTGATCCATATCGTATAATAATACCCACGGATACTTGAGGTGACATTGGAGTATCTAGGTGACATTAGGGTTTTGGTTGATTTGTGTCTTAAGGTGTTATTCTAGTACGAACTCTAGGGCTGTTTGTGACACTTATAGGAATAGCCCAACGGATTGATTGGAAAGAATAACTTTGAGGTGGTTTCATACCCTACCATAATCTCTTCGTTTGTTCTCTGCTATTAGTGACTTTGGAGTGACTCTTTGTTGCATGTTGAGGGATAGTTATATGATCCAATTATGTTATTATTGTTGAGAGAACTTGCACTAGTAAAAGTATGAACCCTAGGCCTTGTTTCCTAGCATTGCAATACCGTTTACGCTCACTTTTACCACTTGTTACCTTGTTGTTTTCATATTTTCATATTACAAAAACCTATATCTACCATCCACATTGCACTTGTATCACCATCTCTTCGATGAACTAGTGCACCCATACAATTTACCATTGTATTGGGTGTGTTGGGGACACAAGAGACTCTTTGTTATTTGGTTGCAGGGTGGCTTGAGAGAGACCATCTTCATCCTACGCCTCCCACAGATTGATAAACCTTAGGTCATCCACTTGAGGGAAATTTGCTACTGTCCTACAAACCTCTGCACTTGGAGGCCCAACAACATCTACAAGAAGAAGGTTGTGTAGTAGACATCAGGGACACCGGTGGGAGGTCGGTGACGAATCCGACAGGTAGGACCCACCTGTCGGCGGCAGAGAGAGGCGGCGGCCGAACGGGGCTGCGAGCGGGCGAGCGAGCGGGAGGGGTTTCACGGGCGCTGTGCGGGGAGGCCATTGCTGGGCTGGCGGGCGCTGGCGGCTAGCTTTGGCTGGCCCAGCTCAAGGGAGAAGTTTTTTTAAAAACATTTTATCTTCTCTGATGAAAAACATTGAGTTGCTTAAAGTTTCTGAATTTGAAATATTTTCAAATGAAATTCAAATATTTTCAACAACCCTTTTCACTTAAATAAATGGAAGAAGTCATTTCATCTTCTCTCTAGGGTTTTGTATTTGAAAAGAATTTGAATTCATGGAGATTAGAATGCAAAGGTGAAAGTTTGGGAAAGTCATTTCATTCCCTCTCATTTAACTTTCAAAAGTTTCGAATTTCACTCGATTTCACTCATCACGATCAAGCAAACAATCAAAACTATCTATTTAATATAACATTCCAAAATTTAGAATTTTGGGATGTTACAAGTAAGTAGTATAGTAGCAGTACTAGTATACGTCGGTCAAATTATTCATCATGTTCACACATTGAATTGACGTGACAACACGCTGCGCGTGAGGTGACACAAGAATCACGGCGGCGTCTTCGGGTATTGTGGACTTCAGATTTGGAGTACCACTTATCTGTCGAAATCTTTTATCATTCACTTAAAACAGTCGATTGATCATACATTGGGTACCATATAACTGGAATTAACCGATACAAGTCCAAGAAGGATTGGCCCTTGCTGCCGGCTGGCGTCAAGTTCGATCCCAGGGATCAGGAGCTGATCGAGCACCTTGAGGCCAAAGTGACTGCTGACAGTGCGAGATCTCACCCTCTCATCGATTTGTTCATAGCAACCATCGACAGCGAGCACGACATATGCTACACCCATCCTGAGAAACTTCCAGGTAAGACACCGATCTGCCGTCTATTTGCACAAACATATTCCTTTGTTTATAGCTCTATTTTTCTTTTTAGACGCAGACCTAGTGAAGCAATTACAATTTGACAGTTAATAAAAAGTTAAACAAGTAACTGCAACATGCCAAAGATGTTATGAAAATGCCAACCACGTACACTAAAACCTGTATTCGACAATACTGCAGGTATCACACTGAGTGGCCTAAGCAAGCATTTCTTCCAGCGCAATTCCAGGGCGTTCAAAAGGGGCACGTGGACGTGTCGCAAGATACAGTCGGAGTGCAGCATGCACGCGATGTGGCACAAGACTGGCAATACCTTGCCGGTGGTGGTCAACGGCCGGCAGACGGGCAGCAAAAAGGTTCTGGTGCTGCACACCAACAAGAACTTCGACCAGCAGAGGACCAACTGGGTGATGCACTAGTACCACCTCGGGGACCTGGAGCAAGAGAAGGAGCGGGAGCTGGTCCTCTGCAAGATTTTCTACCAGACGAACACTAGGGCCAGGAGTAAAAAGATTATAAGTTAGTTTGGTATTGGTACTTGTACTACCTTTTCGTCCGCAAGTTGGTATTGTTGTTAACGATCTTTCGGTATGAACTTGGCATTTGCTTCCAACCATCATGCCGAGGGTCAACGTGGATATAAAGCTGAATCATTTGTTTCGAAACGAATTTTCAGGCACCTGATTTTTATTTGATGGGTAGCATAAGCACCTGCCGTTCGAATTCCCAGTTCTCCAAATTTTTCGAAACAAGTGCATGCACTTATTATCACGATGAAAAAACAATATACTTGCTGCATCCCAGTTATCAGTCTGTACTTGCAGAATTCTCTTGTTTCTTGAGCAGGTATATTGTTTTTTCAGGTCGAGCAAGTTTCAACTGGGTTGTAGACTGCTCAGGCTTGGTTTTGTTTTTAACAGGCCCAGCCCATAATGACAACGGGGCACAAAGATCCAGCAGGTATCTACTGGCCTCTGTCCCGCCAGCGTTAGTTATATTTTGTCTTACAACATCCGCAGGCAGTTTTTTTACTGAATCAAACACACAGCCTAGTTCTATTTTCCTCTTGAAATGCCATGTCCTACATCCGTTTTCTAATCTCTACCTATAGTTTTACTAGTTCATATACATGTATCATTATATTGAAAATACATAAATTTTCCTTTTCATATTTACATCCTTATTTTTGTTGTTGTCTTCCCTCCCGGCGCTGATTTTTTTACCACTGGTTTTCCCTTAAACCAACCCAATTGTCCCACGTCTTATTTGCTTAAAAAACAAAACGATTTTTTTGGCAAATCAATAAGTTCTCAAAAAATGTTTATCATTTCAGGATTACAACAGTGCGGACTCCATCGAAATATGCAAAATAAGGTTGAACTTTTTGACCGTGGTCCTTGGCAGAAAATGGGCTGTAATAAATTACTTAAGAATTAGCAAATGGGCTGCAAATTATAATTTTTTTAGAAAATGGGCTCTATGTTGTCTGCCACAGATTTGGAGGCTGACTTGTGGGCCTACTAAGTTCATGCATACACAAGCTTTCTCAAAAAAAGAGACTTAGTCAACAATCGACTCTACCAGCATCAGACCGTTAGATGTCAATCTAACGGCAATTGTGCTTCTTCAGTCTCTGATCTTCCTGCTCCAGCCGCCCAAACCAACGCCGGTTGAACCTCCTGCTCCCGCCTCCCGTGGCCGCCTGTTTTGCCGGGCAGGTCTCATGGCCCCACCATACTCGCATCCCTGGCCTGTCTATCCCTCTACTCACCCACACCTCCTGTTATTTTCCGGCGACGGCAGCCAAACCAGTCAACCCTCGTACTCCCCACCGCGTGGGCAGCCATTGCCGTGTCTTCCCCGGCTCTGTGTTGTTCCCTTCGTAGGCCTCGCCGTCGTCCATCGCCCTGGTGCTCTTGGCGCGGCGTGGTCAACATGGTCAACGAATGACATCCATCGGAAGTGGACTGCACGTGGAGAGGCTAACTGCTGGGTCCACGAGCGCACACAAGGAAATGCCTCCTTATTACGCGCAAAATAATGACTCCTCCACTGACATCTGGGACCCACCGGAAGGGCCTCTGTATTTCACGAAAAAAGCGTTCCCCCGCTGACAGCTCGGACCCACCAGCTATATCTTCGCACGCAAGGAAGTGCCTCCTTATTACGCACAAAAAAATGAATACCCCCTGCGTGGGAGGCTGACTTGTGGGCCTACTAAGTTGACGGGGACGGAGGGCTTTGTCAACTTAGTCAATATGAACGATTCTAGCTCCAGTGACCGTACGATGTCCATCCAATGGCCGTAGTGCTTCTTCAACCTCTGGTCTTGTTGCTCCAGCCGCCCAAACCAGCGCCGGTCGTGCCGCGTGCTCCTACCTCCTGTGGCCGGCTGTGATGCCACGGAGGCCTCACCGGCCCCTACTACTCCCACCGCTGGCCAGGCCATCCACCTCTACTCACCCACACCCCTTGTTATTCTGCGGCGACGGCAGCCTCACACCGCAGCCGAACCAGTGAACCCTCGTACTCCTCTCCGCGTGGGCTTCCACTGCCGTGTCTTCCCCGGCTCCGCGTCGTCCCCTTCCTAGGCCTCGCCGTCGTCCACCGCCGTGGTGCTCTCGGCGCGGCGTGGTCAACGTGGTCAAGGAACGACTTTCATCGGAAGAGTACTGTACGTGGAGAGGCTGACAATTGGGTCCACGGCTGCAGCAAGGAAGTTCCTCCTTATTACGTGCAAAATAATTATTCCTCCACCTGACAGCAGGGACCCACCGGACGGGCCACCGTATTTTGTGAAAAAACGTTTCCCCCCTGACTGTTGGGACCCACCAGCTACATCTTCGCACGCAAGGAAGTGCCTGACAGTCGGGACCCACCCGGTCGAAGCGTACGTAGCGTTGTCATTCTGGTGCGAACGTGTACGTACATACTGGTCAATGTAGAGGCACGCACGTGTCATAGTAGAGGCGCGCACGTGTCGTATTAGAGGCGCGCACGTAGCATGTACACGTACGTACTGCGGCCAGGGTGCAAGAAAGTAAATACGGCCACGTATGTACATACCGGCGGGGTCTCGAACGCCTACTCGCGCATACGTATGGCCAGGGCTCGTGTACATGGCTGGGTCAGAACGAGAAACTGCATCATTGTCGTGTTCATGGGGAGCCAACCGGCTGGGTTGAAACGGAATGCATCGTCGTGTTCATCGGGAGCCAACCGGCTTGGACGGAACAGCCGATGGAAACGAGGCCTGGCATACCGCAGAATGGAGGAAACGGCCTTGTGTTCGACCGGCCACGGTCGAAACGGGATCCTGTTCATCGGGAGGGATCTGGCGTACCACAAAACGGAGGAAACGGACCTCCTACGGTCGAAACGGTGTCCTGTTGATCGGGAGGGGTGTGGCGTACCGCAAAACGGAGGAAACGGACTTGTGTTGGAGCGCTATGGTCGAAACGGGGGTCCTGTTCATCGGGAGGGGTGTGGCGTATCGCAAAACGGGACTCCACGGGATACTGTTCATCTCCACCGTCGACCTCCTCCATCCTCCACGGGCTACTGTTCATCCACCGTCTACCTCCTCCAGCCTCCACATGCGACAGTTCATCCATGGGCTCCTGTTCATCCAGCCTCCACCGCGCGCTCCTCCACCGGCTACTGTTCAACCAGCCCTCTCCACGGGGGTCCTGTTCAACCGCCCCTCCACGGGCTACTGTTCATCCAGCCCTCCACCGGCTCCTGTTCAACCAGCCCTCCACCGGCTCCTGTTCAACCAGCCCTCCACGGGGTCCTGTTCTTCCAGCCCTCCACGGGGTCCTGTTCATCCACCGGCTTGATCGATCGGGTTCCTGTTCATCCAGCGGCAATGGCCTCTACTACCACGGGTTCCTGTTCATCCAACCCCCACCGGGAACTGTTCATCCAAACCCCCCAACAACGCTCACTGTTCATCCAGAGGCAGCATCGATCGGCTTCAGTTAGCAGCAGTAGCGAAGGAATCGCTCGATCGGGTTCAGTTAACAGTCATCTATCGATCGCTCGGGTTCAGTAACGCGTAGCCTGCAGTGCAATCGCTCAGGTTCAGTTAGAGCCCAACGCCTCGCTCGGGTTCAATTAGAGCGCAATGCCTCGCACACACGCGCGTACGTACGAGAGAAACGCGCATCGCTCGGCCCCCGACCAGCCACCGTAACCGGGAACTCCCCGATATTTTCCTCGCCCTCGCTTCTACCACGGTTTTTTCCGTCATGGACGGCCCAAAGAATGTCATGCAGCTGCGTCTCCGGCCCGCCCAGGACAAAAAGCCCATTTTCTGTCATGATTTTTGCCATAGAAGTAGGACCCCACCACATCTATGATGATACCTGGTTTTGTCACAATTATCGTCATAGAAGTGTCATAAGTATGACAGAAAAAATTCATTCGGCCCAAAAATGTCACGGGTGTGTCTTTTTTTTGTAGTGTTAGCCACCTCATCCCAGGTGGTGTCTCGCACCTCCAATATGCGGACGACACGTTACTTCTCTTTGAGCCCAACGACCATAGTATTGCTTCCATTAAGCTCATTCTACTCGCCTTCGAAGTAATATCGGGCCTCAAGATTAACTTCCTCAAAAGTGACGTTATAGCCATTGGGATGGCTGACCCGGAGGCGACCCGTGTGGCCAATCTAATTAATTGCAAGCTTGGGAGCTTTCCAATTAAGTATCTGGGCCTCCCGATCTCGGACAAGCACATCTCCATCCATGATTGGGAGCCCCTCTACGGGAAGGTAGTGAATAGGGTCAGCCCGTGGCACGGTAGGTTCATGTCCTCCGCTGCCAGGCTGATCTTAACGAACACCAGCCTCTCCTCCCTGCCTCTGTTTACCATGGGGATGTTTCTCCTTGCCGACGGAGTGCATGCCAAGTTAGACACCCCTAGGTCAAAGTTCTTTTGGGAAGGAACTGGGACCAAAAAGAAGTAGCACTTAGTGAAATGGGCGGCGATTTGTAGGCCTAAAACGTTTGGGGGATTGGGAATCCTTAATTCCAAACTTATGAATGTGGCCCTCTTAACTAAGTGGGTGTGGAAGCTGGCGAATAACGAGCAGGGGCTCTGGGCAGAGATCCTCAGGGCGAAATACTTCCCCGACGGGAATTTTCTCACCACCAAAGCCAAGGGATCAACTTTCTGGAATGGGATCCAGGCAGTGAAGCCGACTTTCACTCTTGGCGCCCAGTTTCGGGTTAATGATGGGCGGTCTACTCGGTTTTGGCTTGATTTGTGGTGCGGAACCGCTCTGTTATGGCAAAACTTCCAGTAATTATACCGTTTAGCCTCGAACCCCGAAACCCTAGTTGCGGACGTGCTTCGATCATCCCCGCCTGTGATCACTTTTATCCGCCCCCTCTCAGATGCTGAGCGCGCGTCCTGGGAGGAGTTGTGCCTTAAGCTGTCAGCTGTCACCCTAAACCCCGAGCCGGATGACGTATCTTGGTCCCTTACTAGCTCCAGGAAATTTACGGTTAACTCCCTGTACGACAAGCTTTCGGAGGGGCCAACACTTGACATAGCCCGGGGGCTATGGAAGGTGGCGATTCCCCTTAAAATTAAGGTGTTCCTTTGGCAAATGTTCTGAGATAGGCTCCCTTCGTCCAACAACGTGGCTAAACGTAACAGTCCGTCAGACGGCTCATGTGCGACCTGTGGTGCGCACGAAGACGTGAATCACATCTTTTTTAACTGTCGCCTCGCCCGTTTTGCTTGGAGCGCCGTTAGGGAAGCTTTCGGCCAAAACTGGAACCCTCGCTCTAGTGGGGAGCTGCGTGCCATCCTACGTGCTCATAGGGGCAGCTATGCTAGAGTTCTTTGGAGTTGCGTTGGGGGGCTACTGTGGTCGCTATGGACTACCTGTAATAAGATTACTATCGAACACAAGTTCCCATCTCACCCCGCTGACGTTATTTTCAAATGCCACTTGTTTCTCCAGACTTGGATGTCGTTGGGCAAACGGCGGGACACTGAGAGGATGGAGGAAGCCACGGAGAGGATCCGCGCCATCCAGACTGCTGCACATCAATGATCCCCATGGTGTTTTTGCGGGAGGCTACCTCCTTTGCTCGGCCGTTTTCAGACTTTTAAGTTTATCTGAGGCTTCGGCCGGTTGCATGTACTAAGATTGTGGTCCTCGTCCGCTGTTTGTTTGCTCTATGTTATGTTCTTGAATGCTGCCTGTTCGGTGGGCTTTATTAATTTAAAGTCGGACGCTCCTTGCGTCTCCGTTCTAAAAAACTTGGGTTTTCTTTTGTCTTTCTTTGTTTTTTTTCTTTTTCCTTTTTTCAACACATGTCTACATATTTTTTACACATTCTATATTTTTCTTATAAGTCAAAACATTTGTTAATACATGATTAAAGTTTTTAAAATACATGATTACCATTTTCTTTCAAATAAATGTTTTGACATTTATAGTTCTCATACAAATTGTAATTTTTTATACATCTAAAACATTTTTCATACAAGTTTAACGTTTTTTATTTATGTGCTTAATATTTTTTTCAAATATATGTTTTGGTGTCTACTTATTCTTTGTACACATCATACATTTTTCTTATACATCTTATAAATTTTTATACATATTTAACATTTTATATGTAAATGTTTAACCATTTTTAAATATATTATTAATTTTTTATAATATATATTTTGATGTCTACATTTCATACACATTGTACATTTTTTATACATCAGGGTAATTTTTATTTAAGAATTTAGCATTTTTAAAATACATGATTAATACTTTTTGAAAACTTATATTTTATGTATACTTTTTTCTATCCACTTTGTACATTGTATACATTTTTCATATACATTGGAAATATTTTTATATACACATCTAATGTTCTTCAAATACATGATTAATTTAAAAAAATAAGTATAGTGTTTTTTGTAATATATATTTAAAATATTAGGAAACATAAATAAAAGTAAAAACAAAAATGAAAACAAAAAATATGAGAAAAATGAGCGCTTTGGGTCCAGTAGGCTCCCGCGCAACCTTGCACTCGCTTCAGGCGAGGCGGATATTTGTCTCGCTGTAAGTGGAACATGGGCGCGCCCCCGAATGCTTTATCTCGCTTATAGTGAGTGTAGCATCCATCTCGGCAGTAGAACCCCGCAGCGACAACGCGTATGGAGCGGCCAGTAACGTGCGCGTTCGTTCGTTCCATCTTTCTTTATCGTTTTTGTCTTTTGTTTTTTCCTTTAATTTCCTTTGCTTCTTCTTTGGTTTACTCTGGTTTTCTCTATTTTCTTTTTTTCCTTCGTTTTTTATCTGCTTTCTTTGTTTGTTTCTCGGTTTTTACTAAACAAATCTTTTCTTTCTGTGTTTCATATGGTGTTTTGTTTCTTTCTTGAGATTTCTCCTCATTTTTTGTTTTCTTTGTTTATTTTTATTTTTTGCAATGGTTTTCTTGTTTTTATTTGTTTTTCTTTTTTCTACGGTGTTCTTTGTTTCTTTTCTTTCTTTTTATCTTCCTTTAACATATGTCTAAATTTTTGTTACACATTGTATGTTTTACGTATACATAAAAACAATTCTTAATGCATGTTTAACATTTTTAAATACATGATTAAGTTTTTTAAAATGAATGTTTTAATTAATATTATTTTCATACACACTGTATATTTTGTGTATACATTTAAAACATTTTTGACTAACCTCTGACCTTTTATCGATGGAATTTGGATGCTTCTAGACAACTACAAAGCTAGACAAAGAGATCATTCATACGTGACATTGCTTCACCCTTTGAACAAGACCAGCATTGGCAACAAGCTCAAGGTTATAATTGTATGTAGTTTCATTTTGTTCACCTACTCGTGGTAATTAAATAGATTGCTTACTATGTTGCAATTGTGTTTTTGCACCAGAAACTATCAAATCATATTGCGAATAACATGATAAATGCAAATGGTGAACTAACCATTATTCTCCGCCCTAGCATCATATCAAATCCAGTACGTACTCGACTTCACCAGAGGATGATGGATGCATCATCCTTAATGGGTGGAAGAATCTAGTTGAAGTGTACAAAATGAAAACTGGAGACGTGATGATCTTCGTGCTCCACCATGGACATGCAGTGACTTTCCAATTCCTCGCTTTCATGGCTAATGAACAAGAAAGAGTAGTTCTACTGTCATGTCGTTCTACCTCATGAGCCTCCAACTTGCTAGTCATGCTTTAAACTATCGTTCATAATTATGTTCCACACATGTTTATTGTATGGTTAGTTGGTTACACCAATTAACTATGTTAAGACCTGATTTGTAGTACTTCTACCAGACTTGTTGTTCCCTTTGGTATTGGGGTACACTATTTAGGTAGTGTTACGAACTTGTAATGGTATATATGCTTCTATGTTCATATTTTCCCATGCATACTTGATTATGGTATGAGTATGCCATTTCATCAGTGTCAGCCTTCAATTTACGATACGATAATGACATTACTCAGGTCTTGTCGGATGAACTAATGCACAACTTTTATAATATAAAACAACTAACTCATGCATAAATGATCTTAATCCAAAACTAGTATGGAAGGATTTCATAAATAGTTGGCATAGAAGAGCGTAAAGTAATTAATAAAAAAGAATCAGTTCATTGATAAATGTGTTTCAAGGTTCAAATTCAAAGTTGAAATGCTTAAATTTGAAAAGGCAACCAAGCAAACATGTTGATTGACACTATATGTGTAAGCATGTACGAAAAATAATCAGTCGATTTTGATTTAAGGATATCAATAGATAGCCAAAATAGATTTGACTTAAATATGTTCAAAATATGCCATGGCAGAGAAAACCCGAGATCGCGGATCTTAACCCCACAACCTTTTTTTTGTTGATTTTTTTCACTAGTATGTTCAAACATTTTTTGTGACACAACAAACTATCATCGAATATGCACATGCCTTGTGATGCTCAACCGCATCACCTAAAATCAGACTGAACCGTCACCTAAGATTCAGAGGGACTACCCTAGGCGGGCATCGGCTAGTGAAGGCTACCATCACTGGAAATGGCCTTAGGTGACGGTTCTTCCCCCATCATGAGGATTTTCGTCAGAAGTGATCACTGAAGGTTCACTTCATCGTTCTGCTTCGTAATCTTTCTTATCTCACTCTCATGAGCTTGCTTATCCATCATTCTACCATGATTGTTCCCATGCATGAGACATTTTAGTTATCTTAAGAAGGCACCTCGGTAGTATGACATGTCAAGGATCATCAACTCACTCCACAACTCCACGATTTGCACCTCCTTGTAAATACAAGTACAAATTTGAACACAATTGATGATTTAATATCTAATAAGTTTGCACAATGAGCACTAGTTGATTACTTTCCTAAAATGTACAACGAGCATCTCTACCATTTAATGAACAGGTTTAAACACTAATCACTAGTTAATTTTGCCAATTGATAGTGAGATTGCATCACTAGCTCAATCATCGGTTCTTGAATAATTGCTCATTGACCACTAGGCTCATTACAAGTGACAAATATAGATTCACCAGTTCTTAAATACAAGTATAGTGAGAACCTCTACCATTTAATGAACAACTTTAAACACTAGCTAATTCACTAGCTCAATGAAGAAGTACAATGAGACTACAATGCACCAACTCACTCAATAGTTCTTAAATAATCCACTCATTGACCACTAGCTCATTGCATACACAATGAGTGCTAGCTCATTGTAAATGCATTGATCACTAGCTTCGTAATGACATTAACAACAAACAGTGACCGCCAAAATTCAACAATCTTTAGTTTACAAACTACCTATGCTAGAACTGATTTATTTACTCACATTGACAACACACCCATGGAACCTTCCCCCAGTGTCAATCCCTTGAAAACCACACATCTCATAGGCTTTGCCTAGTGGATCGTGTAATGCACAGGGAGACCCACCTCTTTGCCAAAGAAATGTGGGACTTGAGTGGTATTAGGATTCTCCTACAAGAATAAGAAAACAAATGAAATGGAAGCAATGCCAGTCAAATTGAAGTTCAAATCAAAAATCCTCAAACCCTAAATCTAGAAAAGGAAATCACTCACGTATGGGCAAATATCCATGCCATGGATGTTGAGGTCGTCGCCGCTCCTCTCCTCTTCGCCCCTCCACGATGACATGGCAGAGCAGTGCCGAGAAGGAGCTGAAGGAAATATGCCCTAGAGGCAATAATAAAGTTGTTATTTTATATTTCCTTATTCATGATAAAGGTTTATTATTCATGTTATAATTGTATTGATCGAAAACTTAAATACATGTGTGGATACATAAACAAATACTGTGTCCCTAGTAAGCCTCTACTAGACTAGCTCGTTGATCAAAGATGGTTAAGGTTTCCTAACCATAGACATGTGTTGTCATTTGATAACGGGATCACATCATTAGGAGAATGATGTGATGGAGAAGACCCATCCGTTAGCTTAGCATAATGATCGTTCAGTTTATTGCTATTGCTTTCTTCATGTCAAATACATATTCCTTCGACTATGAGATTATGCAACTACCGAATACCGGAGGAATGCCTTGTGTGATATCAAACGTCACAACGTAACTGGGTGATTATAAAGATGCTCTACAGGTATCTTTGAAGGTGTTAGTTGAGTTGGCATAGATCAAGATTAGGATTTGTCACTCCGAGTATCGGAGAGGTATATTTGGGCCCTCTCGGTAATACACGTCATAAGAAGCCTTGCAAGCAAATGACTAATAAGTTAGTTACAAGATGTTGTATTACAGAACGAGTAAAGAGACTTGCCGGTAACGACATTGAACTAGGTATAGAGATACCGACGATCGAATCTCGGGCAAGTAACATACCGATGGACAAAGGGAATTACGTATGTTGTCATAACGGTTTGACCGATAAAGATCTTCGTAGAATATGTAGGAGCCAATATGGGAATCCAGGTTCCGCTATTGGTTATTGACCGGAGAGGTGTCTCGGTCATGTCTACATAGTTCTCGAACCCGTAGGGTCCGCACGCTTAACGTTCGTTGACGATATAATGTTATATGAGTTATATGTTTTGGTGACCGAATGTTGTTCGGAGTTCCGGATGAGATCACGGACATGACGAGGAGTCTCAAAATGGTCGAGAGGTAAAGATTGATATATAGGACGATGGTATTTGGACACCGGAAGTGTTTCGGGACGTACCCGGAAGGAATCGGGTCACCGAAAGGGGTTCGAGGCACCCCCGGGCAAGTTATGGGCCTTATGGGCCAAAGGAGGGGGCATACCAGCCCACAAGGGGGCTGGTGCACCCCCTCCCTTGTTTCGCTAGCATTAGGGAAGGAAAAGGGGGACGGCTAGCCCCTCCTGCATTTCCCTCTCATGGGAGAAAGGAAAGGCGGGGGGGCACCCTTCCCTGCCTTCACCTCCTTCTGCTGCTCCTCCCTCCCTCCCACCTATAAATATGTGGGAGGGGGCGCCTAGCACACAACAGACAATTGCCTAGCCGTGTGCGGCACCCCCCTCCACCATTTACGCCCCCGGTCATATTTTCGTAGTGCTTAGGTGAAGCCCTGCGAAGATCACTTCACCATCACCGTCACCACGCTGTGGTGCTGCCAGAACGCATCTACTACCTCGCCATCTTGCTGGATCAAGAAGGCGAAGGATGTCATCGAGCTAAACATGTGCAGAACGTGGAGGTGCCGTACGTTCGGTACTTGATCGGTTGGAGCGCGAAGAAGTTCGACTACATCAACCGCGTTGTTAAACGCTTCCGATTACGGTCTACGAGGGTACGTAGACACACTCTCCCCTCTCGTTGCTATGCATCTCCATGGATAGATCATTGCGTGTGCGTAGAAATTTTTTGTTTTCCATGCAACGTTTCCCAACAGTGGTATAAGAGCCAGGTCTATGCGTAGATGATATGCACGAGTAGAACACAAACAAGTTGTGGGCGGTGATGTTCATACTGCTTACCACCAACACCTTATTTTGATTCGGCGGCATTGTGGATGAAGCGGCCCGGACCAACCTTACATGTCCACGCACATGAGACCGGTTCCACCGAATAACATGCAACTAGTTTTGCATAAAGGTGGCTGGCGGGTGTCTGTTTCTTCTAATTTAGTTGAATCAAATTTGACTGCGGCCGGTCCTTGAAGAAGGTTAAAACAGAAAACTTGATAAATCACCGTTGTGGTTTTTGCCGTAGGTAAGAACGGTTCTTGCTAGAAGCCCGTAGCAGCCACGTAAAACTTGCAACAACAAAGTAGAGGACGTCTAACTTGCTTTTGCAGCGCATGTTGTGATGTGATATGGTCAATACATGATGTGATATACGTTGTTGTATGAGATGATCATGTTTTGTAAGTTATCGGCAACTGGCAGGAGCCTTATGGTTGTCTCTTTATTGTATGAAATGCAAATGCCATGTAATTGCTTTACTTTATCACTATGCGTTAGCAATAGTTGTAGAAGCAATAGTTGGCGAGACGACCACGACGCAACGATGGAGATCAAGGTGTCGAGCCGGTGACAATGGAGATCATGACGATGCTTTGGAGATGGAGATCAAAAGCACAAGATGATGATGGCCATATCATGTCACATATTTTGATTGCACGTGATGTTTATCTTTTATGCATATTAATTTGCTTAGAACGACGGTAGCATTATAAGATGATCCCTTCACTGAATTTCAAGATATAAGTGTTGTCCCCGAGTATGCACTGTTGTGAAAGTTCGTCGTTTCGAGACACCACGTGATGATCGGGTGTGATAGACTCTACGTTCACATACAACGGGTGTAAGACAGTTTTGCACATGTAGAATACTTGGGTTAAACTTGACGAGCCTAGGATGTACAAACGTGGTCTCGGAACACTGGAGACCGAAAGGTCGAATGTGAGTCATATGGTAGATATGATCAGCATAGAGATGTTCACCATTGATGACTGAGGGAGTCCTGGACTAAGGGGTCCTCGGGCGTCCGGCCTGTTATCCATGGGCCGGACTAATGGGCTGTGAAGACACGACGGCCGAAGACCGTACCCGTGTCCGGATTGGACTCTCCTTGGCGTGGAAGGCAAGCTTGGCGATCAACTATGAAGATTCCTTCCTATGTAACCGACTCTATGTAACCCTAGATCCTCCCGGTGTCTATATAAACCGGAGGGTGTAGTCCGGAAAGGATATACTCGTTACCATAGTCATACAGGCTAGACTTCTAGGGTTTAGCCATTACGATCTCGTGGTAGATCAACTCTTGTAATACTCATATTCATCAAGATCAATCAAGCAGGAAGTAGGGTATTACCTCCATAGAGAGGGCCCGAACCTGGATAAACATCGTGTCCCCTGTCTCCTGTAACCATCGATCCTAGACGCATAGTTCGGGACCCCCTACCCGAGATCTGCCAGTTTTGACACCGGCATTGGTGCTTTCATTGAGAGTTCCACTGTGCCGTCGACGAAAGGTTCGATGGCCCCTTCGATCGTCCATAGTGACGCTGTCCAAGGAGAAACCTTCCTCCCCGGACAGATTTTCGTATTCGGCGGCTTCGTACTGCGTGCCAACTCGCTTGGCCATCTGGAGCAGATCGATAGCTACGCCCCTAGCCACCAGGTCAGATTTGGAGGCTTGAACTACGTTACGGATATCCATGGAGACTTGATCTTTAATGGATTTGAGACCGTGGCGATCGCTCCCCCTCGCTCCGATTAACATGGCTTAAATCTGTCATCGGACCCGATTCAGGAGATGGTTCCTGTAACCGTTACGGCCTTAGATCCGGAGCAGATTGCACCATCCGAAGCCACAAAGTCCGCGGCGTTGGAGCCGCACACAGACCCAACACCTGGGAATATCTGCGTCAACGGAATTCCGGACTCGTTTCCGGCTGTAAATTCCGAACCGCGTACGCCTGCAGACACCGAGCTGGATCGGTCATCGATCTTCGAGTTCAGCGCCGCAGACGTCTTCCAACACTCGCGCTTGGGCGATGTGCTAAATTCATTAAAAACCTGTCCTTGGCGGGGGACTCACAGCCGAACTATGTCCGGTTCGAACTAGAGGCTGATGATGGGGAATTTTGCTTCCCACCCGCCACCCACTTCATAGCCACTATCGATGACTTAACCGACGTGCTTGATTATGGCTCCGAAGACATCAACGGTATGGATGACGATGCCGACAAGGAGCAAGGCCAAGACCCGCCATTCACTGGACGTTGGACGGCGACCTCTTCGTATGATGTGTACATGGTTGACACACCTAAAAAAGCTAGCAACGATGACAAAGAAGACCCAGTTGCGAATAAAACTTCTGAGACACAGTCCAAGCGCCGGCGGCCTAAACGCCGTTCTAAGTCGCGTCGCTCAAAAGATGGTAACACTGGCACCGGAGAAAATAGTACTCCGAACGACGCCGAAAACAATGAAGACCCTATTGGAGCAGCATCTGAACAGGAGGAACAAGACAACAGACAAGTTAACTCTGATAAATAGGCCATGCCCAATGATCCGGACGACGATAGTTATCGTCCACCCTCCGAGGATGAGGAGAGCCTCGGCAGCGAGGATTTCATCGTGCCTGAGGCACCCCTCGAGCAGGAGCGCTTCAAGCGCCAGCTAACAGCTACTGCAAGAAGCCTGAAGAAAAAGCAGCAGCTTCAAGCCGATCAAGACCTACTCATTGACAGATGGACTGATGTCCTGGCAGCCGAAGAATACGGCCTCAAGCGCCCAGCCAAGAGTTACCCAAAGCGCAGACTGCTACCTCTGTTCGATGAGGAGGCACCAGAGCCCATACCTCCCTCGCGCAATGCGGAACGACCACCACGTGGTCGGGATAGTGCGGCGGACCGACCACCCCGTGGTCGGGATAAAACAGCAACTCAGGCCGAACAATAGCCTGCCCACCGCCTCGTAAAAATAGAGACAGAACAGCTCGGGACCATACATATGACCTTCGGCAGGACCTGGACAGTAGAGCAGGACACACCAGATCAATCTACGGATCGCGAGGACGCTTCCCGACTCGGGATGACGGCTACCTATTCGGATGTGACAAACCTAGTCACGCCCAGGCCGATAACCGCAGACGGACTTCATCGGAGGTGCGCCGCGACGCGGCCCGATATAGAGGCGCTGCACACCCTCTCTGCTTCATAGATGAAGTACTGGTTCATGAATTCCCCGAGGGGTTCAAGCCCGTCAACATTGAATCATATGACGGAACGACCGATCCCGCAGTATGGATCGAAGATTTTATTCTCCACATCCATATGGCCCGAGGAGACGACCTCCACGCCATCAAGTACCTCCCACTAAAATTATAAGGGCCAGCTAGACACTGGCTAAATAGCCTGCCTGAAAATTCCATCGACAGCTGGGAGGACTTGGAAGAAGCTTTTCTTGACAACTTCCAAGGTACTTATGTCCGGCCACCAGATGCCGATGACTTCAGTCATATAGTCCAACAACCTGGAGAATCAGCCAGAAAATTCTGGACTAGGTTCCTAACCAAAAAGAACCAGATCGTTGACTGTCCGTATGCCGAAGCCCAAGCAGCCTTCAAACACAGCATCCGTGACGAATGGCTCGCCCGCCACCTCGGCCAAGAAAAGCCGAAATCCATGACAGGCCCCTCCGAGGCCAAGAACAGCACCGGCAAGCTCCGGCGCAATAGACACAAACGCCGAAGCAATGGCGATAACACCGATGACACCACAGTTAACGCTGGATTCAGCGGCTCCATGTCCGGCCAATGGAAGAAGCCCTAGAAAAGGAACAGTGAGGGACCATCCAGCTTGGACCGCATACTCGATCGTCCATGCCAGATACATGGAACCCCAGACAAACAAGCCAATCATACCAACAGAGATTGTTGGGTTTTCAAACAGGCTGGCAAGTTAAATGTCGAGAACAAAGAAAAGGGATCACAAAGTGAGGACAAGGACGAAGAGCCCCGGCAGCCGAACACTGGGGGGGCAGAAGAAATTTCCCCCTCAAGTCAAAACGGTGAACATGATATACGCTACACACATCCCCAAAAGGGAGCGCAAGCGAGCACTCAGGGACGTCTATGCGGTAGAGCCAGTCGCCCCAAAATTCAATCCGTAGTCATCATTCCCGATCACCTTCGATCGTCGAGATCATCCAACTAGTATCTGCCATGGTGGTTCGGACGCACTGGTCCTCGACCCAATCATCGACGGATTTCAGCTAACATGAGTCCTAATGGACGGTGGTAGCAGCCTCAACCTGCTTTATTAGGATACAGTGCGGAAGATGGGCATTAATCCCTCACGAATCAAACCCACAAAGACTACCTTTAAAGGAGTTATACCAGGCGTAGAGGCCCGTTGTACGGGCTCAATCACGCTGGAGGTAGTCTTCGGTTCTCCGGACAACTTCCAAAGCGAAGAGTTAATCTTCGATATCGTCCCCTTCCGCAGCCGGCTACCACGCACTGCTCGGACGAACCGCGTTCGCTAGATTCAACGCAGTGCCACACTACGCTTATCTCAAGCTCAAGATGACCGGTCCACGCGGCGTCATAACAGTCAATGGCAACACCGAACGCTCCCTCCGAACAGAGGAGCACACAGCCGCCCTAGCAGCAGAGGTACAGAGCGGCCTTCTCAAGCAGAACCGTAATCCGGCTGCCGAGCCCCTGGACATCACTAAGAGAGTCCGGACCACACTGCAACAGGACGGTTCGGCTCGTCAAGAGCTCGATTAGCAATTTGGCCTCCGTCCCAGTCCCAATGAGGTAGCCGCATCCGCACCAGACGTACATAATTACGCACTCAAAATCCCATGGGCATCGACGGAGGCACAGCTAGCCTGTAGTTCGGCTACACTGATCCCGGACTCACTGGTATCTTTACTATTTCCTTTTTTTCTTTCTTCCTTTTTCTTTCGGGTATCTTTTATACAGTCCTCCTTTGATGGCCTGATTACTGGTCCTATCAAAGGGCAAGTACACCAGATTGGCACAGAGCACAGGCATACAGGGGAAGCCCTAGAGGACAATCCAACGACTACTCTACCTGTTTTTCAGTACCCAAATGCAGCTCTCCTCTTGTTCTGGCATGTTAAATAGCCGGTTGCTTATCGCATTATTTGTATAAATGCGCTTTGACACATTAACCCAACTATAATGGAAATAGTTTACGGTCCAAGTCAAGGGGCCCCAGATACTACCTCTGCTCTTTTCCTGTTTCCCTTTGCCATTAATTACTTATATTCTTGCACCCGTGCACTTTGGTACGTTTCATATTCGCCAGGGGCTCCCTATCGCCCCACAATACGGCAAAAAAGTCCGAACACTTCTTATAGATAAGTTCGGCACCCCGAATTTAGCATTATATGCATTGGCTCCAAATCATGTCTTTGGTCAATAGTTGGGTTGCCCGGCTCCTGTGCTTGCTACCCTACGTTCCGCTACATCGGCTAGGGTAGTAAAGGGAGAACTACTGCGATTGTGCCCTGGTCTAAACCGGATGAGCACCTCAGTAGAGAAAGGCAAAAACTGACTGTCATGATGCGGCGAGAGCCGGTCAGCTGTTCGGAGGTCACAAATCGTTTGAGATTTTTTTTCCGCATTTCGTGAAGGATCGATACTTCCCGATCAGACGCTGACAGCACTCTGATTCGTATACCAAGGGCTGCGCCTATGTTTTATTATAAAACTCCTATGGCTAAGTGAGGGTGTTTAAGCCGCATAGTCTGATTGCCTGGTTCGTTGCGCTAAACAACTCCTTCAAGGACCATATAATTGGATCAAGATTGTTTAGATTCCATCCCGAACACCTCCGTACTACCTACGTGAAGGCAGAAGCCGACGACTGGCCAACCCTTAGATTCCATATAACACGACCGCACAGGAGTAAACAATCAAAACATAACAAACATTATATTACAAACTGGATTTGTTTTCATCATACAAGGCAAAGACAAAAAACGAATGTCTTCATTCGAAAATAATGTCATGCCCGCCCTACGCTGCTGCAAGTCGAGATCCCTCCAGGACATCCGCAAAATATCGCTCGGGTGTGCGGTGCTCCTTGCCCTCCGGCAGCCCCCTGGCCACCTCGACGGCATCCATCTTCGCCCACCACATCTTGCAACGAGCTAAGGCCATGCGGGCACCTTCGATGCAGACTGATCGCTTGACGATGTCTAGCCGCGGACAAGCCTCCATCACCCGCTTCAAGAGGCCAAAATAACTGCTAGGTGTAGCTTCGGCTGGCCACAGCCGGATTATTAAATCCTTCATGGCCAGTTCGGCCACCCTGTGCAGCTCGACCAACTGTTTCAGTTGATCGGCAAAGGGCACCGAATGTTCTGGCATAGCATACTGCGCCAGAACAGCTTCTCCGTGGAATTCCCTTCTTCGGCTCGGAAGAACTCCGCAGCATCGGACACGCTGCATGGCAGATCCGCAAAAGCCCCTGGGCAACACCGAATCCGGGTTAGTAAAAGGTACTTCTTCTCCGCATACTTGCTTTGCATGTTAAAAGCCTTACCCGTTGTGATCTTCTTGGCCTCCTGGATCTCCTGGAGAGCGCCCCGGGCCTCATTCTGTGCGGCCTCCGTGCTCTGGCGAGCCTTGGTAAGTTCGGTCTCTTGAACCGACGCTTCGCGCTCCAAAGCCTCACACTTCTTCACTGCGTCCTGGAGCTCCTGCTGGATCTCGTCGACCCGGGCCTTGAGCTTCTTACGAGCGGCTTGCTGCTGGGCAGCCTTCCTCTCGGCTTCGGTCAGGGCATTTTTCAGGGCCTCGACCTCGGTCACCGCCCCTACACATATTATGACACTCAGGTCAATACTCACCATTTACTCTTTTTGAATACACAGCAAGTCGTTACTCACCTTGCTTCTCGTGGAGATAAATCTTCACCTCGCCGAGCTCGTTCTCGGTCCGCTCCAACCTCTGCTTCAGTTCAAAGACTTCGGCAGCATGCGAGGTCGCGGCCAACAGCGACGCCTGCTTATTCATAAATATCAAATTAGTCTCCTGCAAAAGGTTGATCCTCTGTCCGGCCTTTCTTTCCGAATGCCAGGCAGTGTCTCAGGGGCTACTGTCAGCACGGGGTGTTCTCTTTCTACTTGACTTACCTCAAAACCTGTCAACAGATTGTTGCAGGCCTCGTTTAGTCCGCTCTTGACGGACTGAACCTTCTCGATCACCGTACCCATAAGGACACAGTGTTCGTCCACAATGGAGGCGCCTCGTAGCACTTCCATCAGGTCATCCGGTGCCCCTGGATGGACAGGGGCCATCGGTGGAGTTGGTGCACCCCTCCTTCGAAGGAAGGTGCACACCGGATTCTGGGGCCGTATCGGTCCCCGGAGTCATATTCGGCTGAGGACCGAACTGAATACGTCCCTCCTCGCCAGTCTCCATGGGGATCTGCTCCCCCATGTGCCCGGCCGCGGAGGTCTCGCCTTGCGGCACCTCCTGGACAGCGTCCTGGGCTCCTCCCCGGCCCGGAGCGGTCCTCCGGGACAACACTTCGGTGTCGTCCTTGGCCTCAGGGGAATAAGCGGGCGGCGGCGACATACTGGCCATTTTTGCCGGATCCAACGAACCTCCAGATGAGGATCGCTAGATGCTGCCACGGGCCGGACTGCAATGGCACAATTAACCATGTCAAAACAATAAAAAGGAGAGGTCGGGTACACTTGTGTACGTGAGTCATAATACTTACGATGCGGCCCGAGGCTTAGTGCGGAGGCGTCGCTCCGGACTGCTGTCAACGTCCCACGCGGTGTTGACTGCAGGGGCGCCCTTCCCCTTCTTGGGCGTTCCCGCCTCCAGATTCGTGGAGGCCCCCCTCTTCTTCTTTCCCTCCTTAGGGGGAGGGTTCTTCTCCTCCTCCTCCTCCTCTTCCTCGTCGTCGTCCTCAGGGACGGAGGAATGGGCTTCTTCGTCTTCGTACGTCACGTCCGAAGCGCCCCTGCGACGGGGGCCACTTGTGATCCCCTTGGCCTTCTTCTTGGCCTTCTTCTCCGGCGCCTTATATGGCGCCGGTACCAGCAACTTCGCCAGACGCAGGATGACCGGTTCTTCAGGCAGCGGAGCGGGACACTGGATCCGCTTCGCCCTCTCCATCCAATCCTGAAAAGGCAATGATAAAAACTCAGACATCATCCTCGAAACAAACAAGTAGGGGATACGTCAAAAATAACATACCTCGCTGGCGTGGTGTTTAAAATCGTGCCCACGGTCTGAATCTGTGGCCGGCGGTTTCTCGTTGCCCTTAAAGAGCAACTTCCAGGCACCTTCGTGAGTGGTTTCGAAGAGCCTCTCCAGGGTTTGGTGCTTCTTCGGATTAAACTCCCACAGAGGGCGACTTCTGCGCTGGCACGGGAGGATCCGGCGAACTAGCATCACCTGGATTACATCGACAAGCTTGATGTTCTTGGCTATCATACTTTGAAACGCGCGTCTGCAGCGCTATCAGCTCATCGGGCGAACACCAGTTCGGACTCTTCTCGACCCAGGAGGTGAGCCGCATGGGGGCACCGGAGCGGAATTTGGCAGCTGCGGCCCAGGTGGTGCCGCGGGGTTCTGTGATGTAGAACCATTGTTTCTGCCACTCGTTTACCGTCTCCACAAAAGTGCCTTTCGGCTAGGAGACGTTGGACAGCTTACTCACCATGGCTCCCCCGCACTCCGCGTGCTGGCCATCCACCACCTTCGGCTTCACGTTGAAGACTTTGAGCCACAACCCGAAGTGGGGTTGGATGCGGAGGATGGCCTCACACACGACGATAAACGCCGATATGTTGAGGAAGGAGTTCGGGGAAAGATCGTGGAAATCTACCCCGTAATAGTACATCAGCCCGCGGACGAAAGGGTGGAGTGGGAACCCTAGTCCGCGGAAGAAATGAGGGATGAATACCACCCTCTCGTTGGGCTTCGGCCTGGGGACGACTTGTCCCTCGGCCGGCAGACGGTGGGCGATTTCCTTCGCCAAGTATCCGGCCGCCCGAAGCTCAGTAACGTCCTCCTCCTTGACGGAGGAGACCATCCACTTGCCCTGACCTCCGGATCTGGACATGGTGGAGTGCTAGCTCGAGTGGAAAGGAGATTAGAACATGGGTGCTGCAGCTCGAGATTGGAAGGGCGGAGATAGAGAGAAGGCGTGGGAGAGGAAGAGGGAATCCTTATCCCCTTATAAAGGCAGCGAATATTAAATGCCTCCCCACTCACCTTAGAACTAGCCTATTCCCAAGGGCTGTATAAACGGCGGAGTTGGATTACCCATGCCCGCATTGATGAGAATCCCACGATAAGGGGCACGATCTCTGCTTCGACAAGACGTGCCAATGGCAACCGCGTCTCAGGACGTGGAGCGTCGGACACGAAACGGTCCGGAATTATGACCGGTCGGACGTGATGTCATGCTACCAAAATTTGTCAGCGGATTGGACTCGTGCAAAATTATATTCTCTCTGTGGTTGTGTATGGTGTGTGTGACAGGTCCGGATACTATCATCGCGTCCGAAGACTATCTTGGAGTTCGGATAGAAGGGAACCCGCCTTGCAATGTCGAAGACGATATGCGCGCCGGACTCCTCGTCATTGAAGCCAGGTTCAGGGGCTACTGAGGGAGTCCTGGACTAAGGGGTCCTCGGGCGTCCGGCCTGTTATCCATGGGCTAGACTAATGGGCTATGAAGACACGAAGGCCGAAGACTGTACCCGTGTCCGGATTGGACTCTCCTTGGCGTGGAAGGCAAGCTTGGCGATCAACTATGAAGATTCCTTCCTATGTAACCGACTCTATTTAACCCTGGACCCCCCCGGTGTCTATATAAACCGGAGGGTGTAGTCCGGAAAGGATATACTCGTTACCATAGTCATACAGGCTAGACTTCTAGGGTTTAGCCATTACGATCTCGTGGTAGATCAACTCTTGTAATACTCATATTCATCAAGATCAATCAAGAAGGAAGTAGGGTATTACCTCCATAGAGAGGGCCCGAACCTGGGTAAACATCGTGTCTCCTGTCTCCTGTAACCATCGATCCTAGACGCACAGTTCGGGACCCCCTACCCGAGATCTGCCGGTTTTGACACCGACAATGACTACCCCATCTCACGTGATGATCGGACATGGGTTAGTTGATATGGATCATGTATCACTTAAACAACTTGAGGGATGTTGATTTAAGTGGGAGTTCATTAGTAATTTGATTAATTGAACTTAATTTATCATGAACTTAGTCCTGATAGTAGTTGCATATCTATGTTGTAGATCAATAGCTCGCGATTTAGCTCCCCTATTTTGATATGCTCCTAGAGAAAAATAAGTTGAAAGATGATAGTAGCAATGATGCGGACTTTGTCCGTGATCTGAGGATTATCCTCATTGTTGCACAGAAAAATTATGTCCTTGATGCACCGCTAGGTGACAGACCTATTGCAGGAGAAGATGCAGACGTTATGAACGTTTGGCAAGCTCGATATGATGACTACTTAATAGTTTAGTGCGCCATGCTTTGCGGCTTAGAATCGGGACATCAAAAACGTTTTGCATGCCATGGAGCATATGAGATGTTCCAAGAGCTGAAATTGGTATTTTAGACTCATGCCCGTGTTAAGAGGTATGAGACCTCTGACAAGTATTTTGCCTACAAGATGGAGGAGAATAGCTCAGCCAGTGAGCATGTGCTCAGAATGTCTGGGTACTACAATCACTTGAATCAAGTGGGAGTTAATCTTCCAGATAATATAGTGATTGACAAAGTTCTATAGTCACTATCACCAAGCTACTAGAACTTCGTGATGAACTATAATATGCAAGGGATGACGAAAACGATTCCCGAGCTCTTCGCGATTTTGAAATTGGCGAAGGTAGAAATCAATAAACAACATCAAGTGTTGATAGTTAAACAAGACCACTAGTTTCAAGAAAAGGGGCAAAGGGAAAAAGGGAACTTCAAGAAGAATGGAAAGCAAGTTGCCACTCCCGTGAAGAAGCCCAAAGCTGAACCCAAGCCTGAAACTGAGTGCTTCTACTACTTAGGAAATGGTCAATGGAAGCGGAACTACCCCAAATACTTGGCGGATAAGAAGGATGGCAAAGTGAACAAAGGTGTATTTGATATACATGTTATTGATGTATACTTTACTAGTGTTCATAGTAGCCCCCGGGTATTTGATACCGGTTCAGTTGCTAAGATTAGTAACTCGAAACAGGAGTTGCAGAATGAACATAGACTAGTAAAGGGCGAGGTGACGATGTGTGTTGGAAGTGATTCCAAGGTTGATACGATCACCATCGCATACTCACTCTACCTTCGGGATTAGCGTTGAACCTAAATAAAAGTTATTTGGTGTTTGTGTTGAGCATGAATATGATTGGATCATGTTTATTGCAATACGGTTATTCATTTAAGTCAGAGAATAATTGTTGTTCTATTTACATGAATAAAACCTACTATGGTCATCCACCCAGTGTGAATGGTTTGTTGAACCTCGATTGTAGTGATACACATATTCATAATATTGATGCCAAAAGATGCAAAGTTGATAATGATAGTGCAACATACTTGTGGCACTGCCGTTTAGGTCATATTGGTGTAAAGCGCATGAAGAAATTCCATGCAGATGGGCTTTTGGAATCACTTGATTATGAATCATTTGATACTTGCGAACCATGCCTCATGGGCAACATGAATAAAACTCCGTTCTCCAGGACAATGGAGCGAGCTAATGACTTATTGGAAATAATACATACCGATGTATGCGGTTCGATGAGTGTTGAAACACACGGCGGGTATCATTATTTTCTAACCTTCGCAGATGATTTGAGTAGGTATGGGTATATCTATTTAATGAAACACAAGTCTGAAACAATTGAGAAGTTTAAAGAATTTCAGAGTGAAGTGGAGAATCATCGTAACAAGAAAATAAAGTTTCTACGACCTGATCGCAGAAGCGAATATTTGAGTTGCGAGTCTGGCCTTCATTCAAAACAATGTGGAATTGTTTCACAACTCACGCCACCTGGAACCCCACAACATAATGGTGTGTCCGAACGTCGTAACCATACTTTATTGGATATGGTGCGTTCTATGATGTCTCTTACCGATTTACCACTATCGTTTTGGGGTTATGCATTAGAGACAGCCGCATTCACGTTAAATAGGGCACCGTCTAAATCCGTTGAGACGACACCGTATGAACTGTGGTTTGGCAAGAAACCTAAGCTGTCATTTCTTAAAGTTTGGGGTTGGACACTTATGTCAAAAGGCTTCAGCCTGATAAGCTCGAATCCAAATCGGAGAAGTGCGTCTTCATAGGATACCCTAAAGGAAAAAAAATGGGTACACCTTCTACCACAGATCTGAAGGCAAGATTTTTGTTGCTAAGAATGGATCCTTTCTAGAGAAGGAGTTTTCTCTCGAAAGAAGTGAGTGGGAGGAAAGTAGAACTTGATGAGGTAATTGTACCTTCTCTCGAATTGGAAAGTGGCACATCATAGAAAAGTGTTCCCGTATTGCCTACACCAACTAGAGAGGAAGCAAATGATGATGATCATGAAACTTCAAATCAAGTTACTACTGAACTTCGTAGGTTGACCAGAGCACGATCCGCACCAGAATGGTATGCTAATCCTGTCCTGGCGTGACGCCCGGATAATTAAGCTACAGTAACCTCTACTAATGATGCCATGTCACCACTATTACTGTTCCTAAACTCACTCTGATTCAAATCCCGTTAGAATTCAAAATTCGAAATCAAGTCAAGCGGTAAAGGATTTCAAATATTAAAACTAAAATGTTCGGGTGGTACCAAATAATGCATAGCTAATTATGGTGGAGAAACCACACTTTTATAAAAGGTTTAAATACTATAAAATGAATAAAACAGTAGCTAAAACAATTAAATAAATGCCTTTTGAATTTAGAAAATACTAAACTATTTTGTTCACGGGTAAAACTTTTTGTGACAGTAGTTGGAATTGTAACTCTATTTTAGGTGTGGGTTTTACTTTTCGTAAAACTATAAAGAAATAAAGAATAAAGAAGAGCTTCTTGTTTCCAAGAGGAACTCGAATGGGCTGCTGGCAGATTTGTTGGGGATGGCAAGTTAACACCGTGGGTAGGCTTGCCTTTCACTCGCTCTGGCACAAATTCAGTCCTTGGTTATTCAAGTTAGATGAAATAGTAATATTTTGGCTCACATTGGTATACTACAAAATCCAATCTGATTCAAATATTGAATATCTCTCCTTGTCGGGACAATTTAAGCATAATAAAATATCTATTATCAATTTTTTAGAAAGAAATCATAAAAGAAAAAGTACAAATAAAACAAAAGAAAAGAAAAACCAAACCCCTCTCCCCCAGGGCCG
Source organism: Aegilops tauschii subsp. strangulata (assembly GCF_002575655.3). Taxonomy (NCBI): domain Eukaryota; kingdom Viridiplantae; phylum Streptophyta; class Magnoliopsida; order Poales; family Poaceae; genus Aegilops; species Aegilops tauschii. The sequence goes on along the minus strand of NC_053036.3, from coordinate 423,776,975 downwards.
TTCGGACTAACCAAGCATCCAAGCCACCAGGCCCAGTCCACGAGCTCCCCATCTTCAACCCCTGTTCATCAGGGGAGTGTTGGCCGTTGCTCGTGCGTCCATGGATGGATTGTCCACACGCCGTGCATCCATGGCTCCTCGACGGTCTATAAGATCCCCCTCGACGCGTTGACGAACCCTAGCTCTCCTTTTTTTCTCCCCTGTGCCGCTTTCGTCCCCGCAACCCTTGGCCAAACCTACATCGCCATGGCCTCCGACATCCACGAGCCCACCAAGGTCCTCGCGCCCAGCCACCTCATCCGCGAGCTTCATCGATGTCCACTTCTTCGACTACGTCCACCAGTTGGATCCGGGAGCCCCTGGATCGCAGGGATCGACGTCGTCTTCAACCTCTAGCCACCGCGACGCCGTCGACGAATCCGCCGCCGTCTCGCTCCACCAGGCCTCCCCCGACCCCATGCTAGCACAAGAGTGAATTCCAGTTTTTACCCCCTATTTTTACATTTTTGACATGAATTCCACCAGGCCTCCCCCGAGCCCACGCTAGCACAAGAGTGAATTCCAGTTTTTACGTTGCCGACTGCTGGTGGCACCACAGCCCGGCCCCATGCTTCGCCCCTCGCCGCCGTTGCCGCGCCTCCCGCACCCCCTGGTGGCAGCGCCATGGCCGGCCCCAACGCGCCGCCCTGGCCCCTGCGCCCTACTGCCCGCGCTGCTTCCCTCCCCTGCTGCAGTCGCCTCGCCACCGCTCCGTCGCCACAACCCGCCCTGGCCACCGGCCTCTTCACTCGCCGCGCTCCGCCGTCCTCGTCGGCCCCGCCCGCGGCCCCTGCTCGCTGGCGCGCGGCGCGAGCGCCTCTGTTCGCAAACGGGCTGGGAGCTAGCGCCCGATGCCCAAGCGCCCATAACCCGCCTCTACCAGCGCCCGCTAAGGCCCTATAGGCCAATGATAGCCGGGGCCCACCCCCCTGAAAGTTATAAAAAAATGATTTTTAAAAAGATTGTAATTATTAATTAATTAATTAGTGAATTAATTAAGTTAATTAATTATGTTTAGTTAATCTAATCAAGTAATTAAACTAATTAACCATGATTAGTTAATCTAAGTCTATGACAAATGGGACCCATCAGTCAGTTGACTGGTCAACGGTCAACTTTGACCGATGACGTCAAAAATGCTTTTCGATTTCATTAATCTGTTAATTACTGAAAATGAATTAAAACTTTGAAAATTAATATAAAATAATCCATAACTCGGATGAAAATACTTTTGGTTAATCCTATTCTGCTGCATAGCCTGTCTTTGCTACTACTGTTGTTACCTTTACCTGCAACCCTAAATGCTTAGTATAGGATGCTAGTTTATCATCAGTGGCCCTACATTTTTGTCGGTCTGCCATGCTGTACTGTCGGGCCGTGATCACTCGAGAGGTGATCACGGGTATATATTTACATACCAATTATATGATACATGTGGTGACTAAAGTCGGGTCGGCTCATAGAGTACCCGCGAGTGATTCACGGATTGGGGGCTGAAAGGACATTTGTCCCGACGGCCCTCTGAGTGGATCTTTGTGCTGGAGCTACAGGGCAGGTTGAGACCACCTAGGTGAGAGGTGGGCCTGGCCCTGGTCGGCATCCGCGGTTACTTCAAAATAACACGCTTAACGAGATCTTGCTATTTGATCTGAGTCTGGCCACTGGCCTATACGCACTAACCAACTACGCGGGAACAGTTATGGGCACTTGACGTTGTGGTATCAGTCGAAGCCTTTTGACGTCAGCGACTGAGCGGCGCGCGCCAGGTTGGACCGCGTAACGCAACTTCCTTTGTAATGGAGGTTGCTAGGTCTGCTCACCAGCCGCCCACGCAACGTGCAGGTGTGCAATGGGCGATGGGCCCAGACCCTGCGCGCTTAGGATTTAGACCGGCGTGCTGACCTCTCTGTTGTGCCTAGGTAGGGCTGCGACGTGTTGATCTTTCGAGGCCGGGCATGACCCAGGAAAGTGTGTCCAGCCAGAGGGGTCGAGCGTGTTGGGTAATGTGGTGCACCCCTGCAGGGAAGTTTATCTATTCGAATAGCCGTGTCCCTCGGTAAAAGGACGACCCGGAGTTGTACTTCAACCTCATGACAACTAGAACCAGATACTTAATAAAACACATCCTTTCAAGTGCGAGATACAACCCGGTGATCGCTCTCTTACAGGGCGATGAGGAGAGGATCGCCGGGTAGGATTATGCTATATGATGATACTTGGTTAACTTACCAGCTACTCTCTTCTACATGCTTCAAGATGGAGGCTGCCAGAAGCGTAGTCTTCTATAGGACTAGATTTCCCCCTCATATTCCGGCATTCTGCAATTTAGCCCACATATATTACCCCTTTATACAGATACCAATGCATATATAGTGTAGATCCTTGCTTGCGAGTACTTTGGATGAGTACTCACGGTTGCTTTGCTCCCTCTTTTCCCCCCTTTCCATTCTTCTCGGACATCGCAACCAGATGTTGGAGCCCAGGAGCCATACGCCACCATCGACGACGACCCCTACTGCACCGACGGTGCCTACTACTACGTGCAAGCCGCCGACGACCAGGAGTAGTTTTGGAGGATCCCAGGCAGGAGGCCTGCGCCTCTTTCGATCTGTATCCCAGTTTGTGCTAGCCATCTTATGGCACCTTGTTTAACTTATGTCTGTACTTAGATATTATTTCTTCTGCTGACTCGTCTATGATCGAGCACTTGTATTCGAGCCCTCGAGGCCCCATGCTTGTATTATGATGCTTGCATGACTTATTTATTTCTAGAGTTGTGTTGTGATATCTTCCAGTGAGTCCCTGATCTTAATCGTACATGTTTGCGTGTATGATTACTGTATGATTGAATCGGGGGCGTCACAAGTTGGTATCAGAGCCGACTGCCTATAGGAATACCCCTTCCAAACTCCTTAGCAAAAGTTGAGTCTAGTCATTTCAGAACTTTTACTGACATGGCTGTGCGGCTTATGGGCCCACGTCGCCATTGGGTGGTAGTAGGATCTTTTATTCCTCGACCTATACTCTGGGCTCTGACATCTTTTCTATTCGGGTTAAAGATTTTACTAATTCTGACTTTAGGTTCTCGATAATACTTTCTCTCGGAGAGCCCCTTCAGTCCAGATGATCGCCTACTGCACCAGAAGATTCGGAAGATACTCTCCAGTGTTCACTCGAGACCTTGTTGCCGTTGCATTTGCAATTCCCTATAGTCGTATCCCTATGGAGAATTACATGCACCTGTCGTCTTACTTTCATTCCCAGTAGCTCTTGTTATTACAAGACGCATCGAATTATTGTCCAACTTTTTAAGAATCCTTGAGCTTACTGCCTTACAGTTCTTTGCCACATGAATACCCCCTACGGATAATTCCTCACACTTACCGATTAGCTGTTCTTCCCTCATTTTTCATATGATTCACAAGATACATTGAGATGTTATCTGATCTTCCGGTAATCCTCTGCCCGCTATTGCTCTGCAATTGTGTGCTTGCATTTTTTGGTTGCGTTCCTTAAGACCAACAATATTCATTTAGTATCCTTTGTCATTATCATTTCGAGTCTCTTGATTCAATATGTTGCGAATGCTCACAATCCTCAATCGGATCCTAGAATTCATCCTTCTGGCTCAGATGTCATTTTGAACAGGAGCTGGTTCTCGACCAATCAAATTACCGTCAATTGTATCCCTAAGTCTACTCAACTTATCCATCCTTACTCAGAGCGTTTGCTTCTGAGCCCTTGATTTGAAAACCATAATTCCTTTGCATTTGAGCTCTGAATTAGTCAGTTGTTTCTACAATCCAATGCCTTTGCATTGTTACTTCCTCTGGTTGTGTGTCGATGCTCACAACAGCTCCGTTATGGACCGGCAGATCCTTTGTTGGATTTTATCCAACAGCGTCCTTCATATTCAATAACCTTGTGAGCCTTCCCTCGGATACATAGTGCCTTTGGTAAATTGTATCCTCTGCTTTCTCAACCATGCTCTGCTTTCGAGCTTGTATAAATTACTCCCGAAGTTGTGGTATATGTTTCTAAGATGCCCCGGTGGGTTGAAGCTATGCCTTTTCTAATCTGTGTAAACCAGGAAGCTTCTACGGGTCATACTCTAAAGGTGTTATGCCAGATAAAATTTCAGCACTACAACTTCATCGAACGCGAGGAGTGAATGAAAGGTTATGCATTGGAGAAGTGGGAGTCGACCTTGAACTTTGTGTTCATGCCCATGGACACTATGTAGAACTTATCATGGAAGCTGCTCGTAAAAATAATTACCCGCTTGTTATAAGTTCATCTTGTATCCGTGGTTCGATCATTTATGAGGTGGTTCCGACCATAATTTCTTCCTTTGATTCCATTTCTCAGACAAGTTAAAGCGCTTATTTCTATAGATCAATACACCCCACTTCAACCTTCAATTTGATATGCCTTCGAGTATTATCCCCCTGGTATCTCGAGGATATCATGACATTGCACTACAACTTATGAATTTGTGCTGGAGTAATACCTTTCCCTATCATAGTCACTCCACGAGTTCTGGGATGTCGTCAACCGAGAACACCGAATAGTGAATCGAGTCCGCACTGCGATTCGACAACTCTTAGTAATCTTCATTGCTTACGAGTTTGTACTCGATCATGTCATTTCCAACTGATTGACTACATGATCATCGTCTGGCTGACTGCTTGACCATTCTACCTATGTCCTTCATCCCTGGGACACAATCCCGGCAGTGCTCTAAGCTTACATCAAACTTTCCGCATCATATTGTTTGCCTTGAGAGACAACTCTGAATTCTGAGATGGGATCTTATCTATGGTTATAGTAACCTTTTACTTCACCATTACCTTGGTGTGATGTCGTCGCCAATCGATTACATGTTCTTGAAAACTCTCGATAAATGTGTCATGATCATCGTCAACATTTTAACTTCTTCCGAGACGTACATTGAGTTCCTGATGAGAAATTCCATGCTTGCCCCCTCGATGATTTGTGTTAACATCGACAACATTATTGATTTCCCTCCCAACACAAAACTTGTTCTAGTTTTGCGTTGTACCTTGAGTTCCTTGCTATCCGACTTATGTTATGCTCTACCTTGGAGTATTACCATCGTTTATGTCAAGAACGTCGTGAGAATTTCACCACCTCTTATGAATTATTGATGCAAGTAATACTTCTCACCATAACCTTCCCTTCTTGGTCCCAGTGTTGATTCTAACCGGGATACCAACAAGTGAACGATGCTGCTTGGATTCTGTACTTCTAGCAACCCTATTGCTTTGAAGTTGATGGTCGATAGTTCGTTCTTAGACTATTGGTTGTTGAACCACCATTTTAACGCTGATCATGCTACCTAAGCCCATCTTTCGGGTGCACCTTTCAACCAATGTTACTTGCGTATGTTTTCCTTAGGCATACATCAATATATCATTTGATCTGACAAATGTTATCTCCTTGTTTACATTATTGAGGAGATCCATCTTTTTGGAAATCTCGATGAGTTGTCGCCAAGTCCATCCGCCACCTAATCATCCTCTCCTTGGTTTAATGATGAACTCTTGTTTTGGAACTCGCTTCCATAGTTCATTTCCCAAGAATCTTCGATGTCATCTCGTCAATTTGTGTCGCACCTTTTCTCCTCGGGCATCCTGAGTCTGAGGTATCCTGACACCAATCAGATCTGAATCTCGGTCAGATATGATGGTTGGAACATATATCCAAGAGTTATATCATTGGTCTTTATATGACCCGGTAAGATGATGTCATGCCTAGCACACCTGGCCGGAGGACCTATTGTTATAGTTTCCTTTTTAGCAAGGTTAACCATTCTTCCATGAGGAAATTGTAAGACTTATTCTATAAGTTGTTCCTGATGAATCCTTTGAGTATCCAACGTCTGACCTTTGCTTGAAGACCATGTCAATGCTTTCTCGAAGTATGTCTGTGGTACTCCGATTTTCAATAAAAACGTTTGTAGCATAATGGTAAATTTTCTTTATCGATTATCCAAACACCGTTGTATGGGTAATGTCATGAAATTCCTTTCCCCTTACCTAAGTGACTTTCTACTTTCTATCCTGTCATGGATATCATGCTCTGCTTTTCATTGGAAAGGAGATACACCTAATACGCGTGTATACACATTTTCTTTTCCATTGTTCTCTTGAAATCCGATAATCATATTTTCCTTTCAATTGTTTTGTTTACCCTTTCTTGTGATCTATATGACTTAAGTAGTAATATTTCCCTGCTTATGTGAACTCCTCGGTGTACAACTCTGTCAGTAAGACCATGCTACTATTGTTTATAGCATGACAGTAACCACCGATGGATGAGAACTTTGCCTATTGGTCTGCCTCATTCAACGAGCAGGAAAATGGTTCTCTTCGTCCCTCGCCCTTGGTACTGATGTTGTTGCTGACATAAGTGATAGGCTATCCTCTGACACACCTTGCTATCATGACCGTGCAAGATGTCAAGCCCTTCCCGCTTTCAACCCACATGGTGGGCCCATAACCCATAGTTCCACAGGATCGAAACCTGACTCTCCTGTACACCCTTGTTGCCAAAGTTATTCCTCGCGCATGGTTTCGTATGTAATTCATGAGCCACCTTCCTAGTGATCTATTCTGGTATCAGATGCAATACTTATTCTCGTTGCCCTGAAACCTTTCACCTTCTGATTAGGCATCGAACGATTCCCTGGTCGCTTGAAGCTCCTTATCGTACCTTCTTGTTTTGCTCTCGATGTATTCCTAAGTTTCAACTCGAGAGATACCTTGGGCCAAAATCCCTGAGCTAACTACCAAATATCAGTCCTGGCAGACGTATGTCCTTGTAGTTTTCCCTCTTACCCTTTCGTAAGTACGCTGGAGTTCCTGAAGAAAGGATGCCGACTTCATCATGAAGACCTGAAGCAGAGAAATGAAGAACTCAACGTACTGGATCGATCTCTTCAAGAAGAGCAACCAAGACCGAGAACACTCGCTAGAATTTCGTAACCAGAACCTTCCCCCTTTACTCCGCCTCTTAAATCTCGGGGAGAGATTTCTTATAGTGGAGGAGAATTGTGACGCCCGGATAATTAAGCTACAGTAACCCTCTACTAATGATGCCACGTCACCATTGTTACTGTTCCTAAACTCACTCTGATTCAAATCCTGTTAGAATTCAAAATTCGAAATCAAGTCAAGCGGTAAAGGTTTTCAAATATTAAAACTAAAATGTTCGGGTGGTACCAAATAATGCATAGGTAATTATGGTGCAGAAACCACACTTTTATAAAATGTTTAAATACTCTAAAATGAATAAAACAGTAGCTAAAACAATTAAATAAATGCCTTTTGAATTTAGAAAATACTAAACTATTTTGTTCACGGGTAAAACTTTTTGTGACAGTAGTTGGAATTGTAACTCTATTTTAGGTGTGGGTTTTACTTTTTGTAAAACTATAAAGTGTTAAAGAAATAAAAGAAATCAGAAAATAAAAAGTACAAACAAAACAAAAGAAAAGAAAAACCAAACCCCTCTTCCCCCTGGGCCGTTCGGACTAACCAGGCATCCAGACCACCAGGCCCAGTCCACGAGCTCCCCATCTTCAACCCCTGTTCATCACCGGAGTGCTAGCCGTTGCTCGTGCGTCCATGGCTCCACGCGTTGACGAACCCTAGCTCTCCTTTTTTCCCTCCCCTGTGCCGCTTTCGTCCCCCCAACCCTTGGCTGAACCTACCTCGCCATGGCCTCCGACATCCACGCGCCCACCGAGCTCCTCATGCCCAGCCACCTCGTCCGCGAGCTTCATCGACGTCCACTTCTTCGACTACGTCCACCAGTTGGATCTGGGAGCCCCTGGATCGCAGGGATCGACGTCGTCTTCAACCTCCAGCCACCGCGACGCCGTCGACGAATCCGCCGCCGTCTCGCTCCACCAGGCCTCCGCTGAGCCCACGCTAGCACAAGAGTGAATTCCAGTTTTTACCCCCTATTTTTACATTTTTGACATGAATTACCCCATTTAACGAGATTTCATCCGTTTTACCCTATTTAGCAAAAGTTTTGCCACAATTTACCCAGTTTAAAATTTTGTGAGCGTCCTGACTAGTGGGTCACAATTGTCAAGTTCAGTTGCCATGCCACGTCGATGGTTTTCTTGGCTATTTTTCTCATTGCTGAACTGGGCCGCACAACTTCTCCCGACCAGCCCGGCCCGACGGAGGTCGCTCGTGTCGCGTCCAAAACACAACATGCGCACAAGTCGCTAATTGCTTGCGTTGCTCGCCCCCATTCGATTGCATCGCCCGCACAGGCTTTCGACCGGACGCACCCGTCAGGCTCGCTCGAACCTAGGGTTAGGGATTGTCAGGCAGCGGCGGCGACGCTAGGGTAGCAGCGACAGCGGCTAGTTGTGAGGGGCCGGCCATGAAATTTCATACCTCCAGCATGGTCCGAGCAATGTGTGTCGTGAATATTGGAGGACAGTATGGTGCGGCCCGACTAGGGAGCTATGTGTTGGGCGTGAGCGACATGCTCTAGTGCAATCATATCGGGCTGGGCCGGTCGGGAGAAGTTGTGAGGACCGGTTCAGCGAGAAGAAAAATAGACAGGAAAAAGCCATCGATGTGGTATGACAGCTGGACCCGACAATTGCGACCGCCAGTCAGAACGCTCAAAAAAATTTAAGCAGGGTAAATTGTGGCAACACTTTTGCTAAATGGGGTAAAACGGATGAAATCTCGCTAAATGGGGTAATTAGTGTCAAAAATGTCAAAATAGGGGGTAAAAGTCGGAATTCACTCCTAGCACAATTACAGGCTCACTGTGAGGGAACCCACTGTGAGCCCCTCTTCCTTTTCCCCTCTGCTTCCCCCTCGGATTCATGTCGTATCACCGGCGTCCGCGAGCATTGAACTTCGCCGTCCGCCATGGCCGACGGGGGTCGAGCACCCCGTGCTCCTCTGCCCGAACCAGTGTTCCCGGTGTGCTCCTGGCACTGACAGGAGGCCAACGAGCCCATCCACTCGCCTTGCCGCGCCCTCTAGCCCCAGATCCACCCTTGCTGTCGCTCCAGCCGCCGCCTCGCTCATCCCCTGCGCCTCGATGCACGCATCTGTGCACGCCCACTCGCCAGCCCATGCCCGCATTCGTGCCCTGACCGCATCCGCCGTCGCCCGCCTGCTGCGCCCGCAAGCCTCGCGCTCATCTGCTGCTACTGTTTGCTTCTGCTGAAGTTGCCGCCCCCAGCTGTGCTGCTACCTCCAGCTACTTCTGCCGCCACGCCAGCCGCTGCCGCCGACTACTGGTGGCGCCACAGCCCGCCCCCCTGCTTCGCCCCTCGTCTCCGCTGCCGCGCCTCCCGCACCCCCTGCTGGCCGCGCCATGGCCGGCCCCAACGCGCCGCCCTGGCCCCTGCGCCCTGCTGCCCGCGCTGCTCGCCTCCCCTGCTGCAGTCGCCTCGCCACCGCTTCGTCGCCACAACCCGCCCTGGCCACCGGCCTCTTCACTCGCTGCGCCTTTGTTTGCAAACGGGCTGGGCGCTAGCGCCCGATGCCCGAGCGCCCGTAACCCGCCTGTGCCAGCGCCCGCTAAGGCCCTATAGGCCAATGACAGCCAGGGCCCACTCCCTGAAAGTTATAAAAAATGATTTTAATAAAGAATGTAATTATTAATTAATTAATTAGTGAATTAATTATGTTAATTTATTCTGTTTAGTTAATCTAATCAAGTAATTAAATTGATTAACCATGATTAGTTCATCTAAGTCTATGACAAATGAGACCCATCAGTCAGTTGACTGGTCAATGGCCAAATTTGACCGCTAACGTCATGATGACGTCATAAATGCTTTTCGATTAATTAATCTGTTAATTGCTCAAAATGATTAAAACTTTGAAAATTAATATAAAATAATCCGTAACTTGGATGAAAATACTTTGTACATGAAAGTTGCTCAGAACGCAGAAACGAATCCGAATACAAAGTCCGTTCGTCCACCACACGTCCCTAGCATAGCGAACATGCAACCTTCCCTCTCTGGTTCATCTGTCCGAAAATGCCTGACACTGGGAAAACTTTCCAGGATGTTTTCCCCCTCCGCCAGTAGCACCTAATACCGCGTTAGGGCCCACATAGCGTCGTCATATGTCATGTCATGCATCGTCATGCATCTGTTTGCATTGTATTCATTGTTTCTTCCCCCTCTTCTCTCGTTAGACACCGAGACCGACGCCGCTGCTACCCAATACGACTACGGTGTTCACGACCCCTCCTTCTCGACTAAGCTTCCAGGCAAGCCCCCCCCCCCCTTGATCAACCTGATATCGCCTATTTCTTTTCTGTACTGCTTTCATTAGAGTAGTCTAGCATGTTACTGCTTACGGTTAATCCTATTCTGCGGCATAGCTTGTCTTTGCTACTACTATTGTTACCTTTACCTGCAATCCTAAATGCTTAGTATATGATGCTAGTTTATCATCAGTGGCCCTACATTCTTGTCCGTCTGCCATGCTATACTATCGGGCCGTGATCGCTCGGGAGGTGATCACGGGTATATATTTACATACATAGTATATGATACATGTGGTGACTAAAGTCGGGTCGGCTCGTAGAGTACCTGCGAGTGATTCACGGATTGGGGGTTGAAAGGACATTTGTCCCGACAGCCCTCTGAGTGGATCTTTGTGCTAGAGCGACAGGGCAGGTTGAGACCACCTAGGTGAGAGGTGGGCCTGGCCCTGGTCGGCGTTCGCGGTTACTTCAAAATAACACGCTTAACAAGATCTTGGTATTTGATCTGAGTCTGGCCACTGGCCTATACGCACTAACCAACTACGCGGGAATAGTTATGGGCACTCGCCGTCGTGGTATCAGCCGAAGCCTTCTTGATGCCAGCGACTGAGCGGCGCGCGCCGGGTTGGACCGCGTAACGCAACTTCCTTTGTAATGGAGGTTGCTAGGTCTGTTCACCGGCCACCACGCAACGTGCAGGTGTGCACCGGGCGATGGGCCCAGACCACTGCGCGCTTAGGATTTAGATCAGCGTGCTGACCTCTCTGTTGTGCCTAGGTAGGGCTACGACGTGTTGATCTTCCGAGGCCGGGCATGACCCAGGAAAGTGTGTCCGGCCAGAGGGGACAAGCGTGTTGGGTAATGTGGTGCACACCTGCAGGGAAGTTTATCTATTCGAATAGCCGTGTCCATCGGTAAAAGGACGACCCGGAGTTGTACTTCGACCTCATGACAACTAGAACCGGATACTTAATAAAACACACCCTTTCAAGTGCCAGATACAACCTGGTGATCGCTCTCTTACAGGGCGACGAGGAGAGAACCGCCGGGTAGGATTATGCTATACGATGATACTTGGTTAACTTACCAGCTACTCTCTTCTACATGCTTCAAGATGGAGGCTGCCAGAAGCGTAGTCTTCGATAGGACTAGCTTTCCCCCTCATATTCTGGTATTCTGCAGTTTAGCCCACATATATTACCCCTTTATACATATACCAATGCACATGTAGTGTAGATCCTTGCTTGCGAGTACTTTGGATGAGTACTCACGGTTGCTTTCCTCCCTCTTTTCCCCCTTTCCATTCTTCTCGGACGTCGCAACCAGATGTTGGAGCCCAGGAGCCAGACGCCACCGTCGACGACGACCCCTACTACACCAAGGGTGCCTGCTACTACGTGCAAGCCGCCGACGACCAGGAGTAGTTTAGGAGGATCCCAGGCAGGAGGCATGCGCCTCTTTCGATCTGTATCCCAGTTTCTGCTAGCCATCTTATGGCACCTTGTTTAACTTATGTTTGTACTCAGATATAGTTGCTTCCGCTGACTCGTCTATGATCGAGCACTTGTATTCGAACCCTCGAGGCCCCTGGCTTGTATTATGATGCTTGTATGACTTATTTATTTTTAGAGTTGTGTTGTGATATCTTCCTGTGAGTCCCTGATGTTGATCGTACACGTTTGAGTGCATGATTAGTGTACGATTGAATCGGGGGCGTCCCACCTGGAAGTCATGTTACTAGACCAAAGCAAACCAAAAAACTATGAAGAAGCTATGATGAGCCCAGATTCCGACAGATGGCTTGAGGCCATGAAATCTGGGATAGCATCCATGTATGAGAACAAAGTGTGGACTTTGGTGGACTTGCCCGATGATCGGCAAGCCATAGAACATAAATGGATCTTCAAGAAGAAGACTGACGCTAATGGTAATGATACTATCTACAAAGCTCAACTTGTCGCGAAAGGTTTTCGACAAGTTCAAGGAGTTGACTACGATGAGACTTTCTCACCCGTAGCGATGCTTAAGTCCGTCCGGATCATGTTAGCAATTGCCACATTTTGTGAAATCTGGCAAATGGATGTCAAAACTGCATTCCTTAATGGATATCTCAAAGAAGAGTTGTATATGATGCAACCAGAAGGTTTTGTCGATCCTGAAGGTACTAACAAAGTGTGCAAGCTCCAGCAATCCATGTTTGGATTGGTGCAATCATCTCGGAGTTGGAATATACGCTTTGACGAGGTGATCAAAGCATATGGTTTTATACATACTTATAGTGAAGTCTGTATTTACAATAAAGTGAGTGGGAGCTCTGTAACATTTCTGATAATATATGTGGATGACGTATTGTTGATTGGAAATGATATAGAATTTTTGGATAGCATAACAGGATACTTGAATAAGAATTTTTCAATGAAAGACCTCGGTGAAGCTACTTACATATTGGGCATCAAGATCTATAGGGATAGATCAAGACGCCTAATAGAACTTTCACAAAGCACATACCTTCATAAAGTTTTGAAGAAGTTCAAAATGGATCAGTCAAAGAAAGGGTTCTTGCCTGTGTTACAAGGTGTGAAGTTGAGTAAGACTCAAAGCCCGACCATGGCAGAAGATAGAGAGTGAATGAAAGTCGTTCCCTATGCCTCAGCCATAGGTGCTATAAAGTATGCCATGCTATGTACCAGACCTATTGTGTGCCTTGCCATGAGTTTGGCAAGGGGATATATACGATAGTGATCCAGGAGTGGATCACTGGACAGCGGTCAAAATTATCCTTAGTTACCTAAGAGGACTAAGCAAATGTTTCTCGATTATGGAGGTGATAAAGAGTTCGTCGTAAAGAGTTACGTTGATGCAAGCTTTGACAACGATTCGGATGACTAAGTCTCAATCTGGATACTTATTGAAAGTGGGAGCAATTAGCTAGAGTAGCTCCATGCAGACTATTGTAGACATAGAAATTTGCAAACTACATACGGATCTGAATATGGCAGACACGTTGACTAAACCTCTCTCACAAGCAAAACATGATCACACCTTAGTACTCTTTGGGTATTAATCACATGGCGATGTGAACTAGATTATTGACTCTAGTAAACTCTTTGGGAGTTAGTCACATGGCGATGTGAACTATGTGTGTTAATCACATGGCGATGTGAACTAGATTATTGACTCTAGTGCAAGTGGGAGACTGAAGGAAATATGCCCTAGAGGCAATAATAAAGTTGCTATTTTATATTTCCTTATTCATGATAAAGGTTTATTATTCATGCTATAATTGTATTGATCAGAAACTTAAATACATGTGTGAATACATAAACAAATACCGTGTCCCTAGTAAGCCTCTACTAGACTAGCTTGTTGATCAAAGATGGTTAAGGTTTCCTACCATAGAGATGTGTTGTCATCTGATAACGGGATCACATCATTAGCAGAATGATGTGATGGACAAGACCCATCCGTTAGCTTAGCATAATGATCGTTCAGTTTATTGCTATTGCTTTCTTCATGTCAAATACATATTCCTTCGACTATGAGATTATGCAACTACCGAATACCGGAGGAATGCCTTATGTGCTATCAAACATCACAACGTAACTGGGTGATCATAAAGATTCTCTATAGGTATCTCCGAAGGTGTTTGTTGAGTTGGCATAGATCAATATTAGGATTTGTCACTCCGAGTATCGGAGAGGTATCTCTGGGCCCTCTCGGTAATACACATCATAAGAAGCCTTGTAAGCAAATGACTAATAAGTTAGTTATGAGATGTTGTATTACAGAACGAGTAAAGAGACTTGCCGATAATGAGATTGAACTAGGTATAGAGATACCGACGATCGAATCTCGCTCGGGCAAGTAACATAGCGATGGGCAAAGGGAATTACGTATGTTGTCATAACGGTTCGACCGATAAAGATCTTTGTAGAATATGTAGGATCCAATATGGGCATTCAGGTTCCGCTATTGGTTATTGACCGGAGAGGTGTCTCGGTCATGTCTACATAGTTCACGAACCCGTAGGGTCCGCATGCTTAACGTTCGTTGACGATATAGTGTTATATAGTTATATGTTTTGGTGACCGAATGTTGTTCGGAGTCCCGAATGAGATCACGACATGAGGAGGAGTCTCGAAATGGTCGAGAGGTAAAGATTGATATATAGGACGATGGTATTTGGACACCAGAAGTGTTTCGGGACGTACCGGGAAGGAATCGGATCACCGGAAGGGGTTCCGGGCACCCCCTGGCAAGTTATGGGTCTTATGGGCCAAAGGAGAGAACAGAACAGCCCACAAGGGGGCTGGTGCGCCCCCTCCCTTGTTTGGCCAGCCTTAGGGAAGGAAAAGGGGGAGGGCTAGCCCCTCCTGCCTTTCCCTCTCATGGGAGAAAGGAAAGGGGGGCGCCACCCTCCCCTGTCTTTCCCCGCACTCTAAATAAGGAAAGGGGGGCGGCTTGCGAGGGACCCCAAGTAGGATTCCTCCTACTTGGGTGCCTCCTTTGGCTGCTCCTCCCTCCCTCCCACCTATATATATGTGGGAGGGGCGCCTAGCACACAACAGACAATTGCCTAGCCGTGTGCGGCGCCCCCTCCACCGTTTACGCCCCGGTCATATGTTCGTAGTGCTTAGGCGAAGCCCTGTGAAGATCACTTCACCATCACTGTCACCATGCCGTCGTGCTACCGGAACGCATCTACTACCTCGCCGTCTTGCTGGATCAAGAAGGCGGAGGACGTCACTGAGCTGAACGTGTGCAGAACGCGGAGGTGCCGTACGTTTGGTACTTGATCGGTTGGAGCGCGAAGAAGTTGTTGGAAATATGCCCTAGAGGCAATAATAAAATGGTTATTATTGTGTTTCCTTGTTCATGATAATTGTCTATTGTTCATGCTATAATTGTATTAACTGGAAACCGTAATACATGTGTGAATACATAGATCACAACATGTCCCTAGTGAGCCTCTAGTTGACTAGCTTGTTGATCAATAGATGGTTATGGTTTCCTGACCATGGACATTAGATGTCATTGATAATGGGATCACATCATTAGGAGAATGATGTGATGGACAAGACCCAATCCTAAGCATAGCACAAGATCGTGTAGTTCGTTTGCTAGAAGCTTTTCTGATGTCAAGTATCATTTCCTTAGACCATGAGATTGTGCAACTCCCGGATACCGTAGGAATGCTTTGGGTGTACCAAACGTCACAACGTAACTGGGTGGCTATAAAGGCGCACTACAGGTATCTCCAAAAGTGTCTGTTGGGTTGGCACGAATCGAGACTGGGATTTGTCACTCCGTATGGCGGAGAGGTATCTCTGGGCCCACTCGGTAATGCATCATCATAATGAGCTCAATGTGACTAAGTAGTTAGTCGCGGGATCATGCATTACGAAAAGAGTAAAGTGACTTGCCGGTAACGAGATTGAACGAGGTATTGGGATACCGACGATCGAATCTCGGGCAAGTAATGTACCGATTGACAAAGGGAATTGTATACAGGATTGATTGAATCCCCGACATCGTGGTTCATCCGATGAGATCATCGTGGAACATGTGGGAGCCAACATGGGTATCCAGATCCCGATGTTGGTTATTGGCCAGAGAGCTGTCTCGGTCATGTCTGCATGATTCCCGAACCTGTAGGGTCTACACACTTAAGGTTCGGTGACGCTAGAGTTGTTATGGGAATTAGTGTGCAGTTACCGAATGTTGTTCGGAGTCCCGGATGAGATCCCGGACGTCACGAGGAGTTCCGGAATGGTCCGGCGGTAAAGATTTATATATGGGAAGTCCTATTTTGGCCACCGGAAAATGTTCGGGATTTTTCGGTATTGTACCGGGAAGGTTCTAGAAGGTTCCGGAGTGGGGCCCACCTGCATGGGGGACCCACATGAACGTGGGTAGTGGGGGCAAGGCCCCACACCCCTGGTCAAGGCGCACCAAGATCTCCCCTTAGAAGGAATAAGATCATATCCCGAAGGGATAAGATCAAGATCCCTAAAAAAGGGTGATAACAATCGGTGGGGAAGGGAAATGATGGGATTTCTTTCCCCCACCTTTGCCAACGCCCCAATGGACTTGGAGGGCAAGAAACTAGCCCCTCCACCCCTATATATAGTGGGGAGGCGCATGGGAGCCACACCCCTTCCCCTGGTGTCGTGGTATTCTCACGGGGGGGTTGCAAGGCGACAGATGCCACAAGGGCTTAGTGTGAGGGTAAGACTGCTGCTGATAGGACCGGGAGCGGGTATGTGAGTAGCACGCGCTAGTTTACCCAGGTTCGGGGCTCTCCGGAGAGATAAGACCCCTACTCCTGCATGTCTAAGTATCTGTAGTATATCTGGTACAGAGTTGCTCCTGGAGCTGTATCTGAGCTCAGTGCCATAGGCATCAGGTTTCATATTGCATGTATGTGGCATGCTCTAGTGGACGGCCATGCTCATGGCTCATGGCCGTGAGCATGTGTATGCTCATGCGTGTGTGTGTTGTGTGGATGGATGGATGTGTGCCTTATATAGGCATGGCTAGCTTAGCATGTAAGCTATGTGGTGGCATGGGAGCAAGGGGGTATTGGTGGGGTGTCATGCTTGTTCCCTGGGTCACTTCATAAATAGTGCCAGGGGACAAGTGACACTATACATGATGACGTCGAGGTACAGCCGTCTCGTCCGCGGTATGGCCGCCACGTCGGGGTCTTGTCGGTGTCGGGTCGGGCTACAGTCGGCAGCCGGTTGGTTGGCGCAGTCGGCAGCCGGCTGGTCGGCACAGTCGGCAGCCGGCAGCCGGCCGGGTAGAGCAGTCGGACGGGGAGCCGGCAGGAGCAGCCGGGCAGTCGGACTGAGAGGCTTTGTTAGCCCCGATGTCTTGAATTATTGTCTCGCCTTCTTCGGGGTATCCGTGGCCAATTACTCCGACAGTAGCCCCCAAGCCTCCGGGCAACTTGGCAAAGTTGGGCGGAGGTTTTTTGGCGGGTGTTTCATGGAAATGATCATGCAAAAGACAAAGTTAGTCCACGCGGATATATCAAATGATTGCTTTTAGCACTGCAAGTTTTATGCGGAGGGTGCCGACTCGGTTTCGTCCGAGCCCCCTTCAATCTCTTTCATGTTCCCTCCACTCTTTGGCTTGCTCTCGCTTGCCGGACAGCCGCTCTGCGCTCTGTGGCTGAGAGTGGGCCGCGGAGTGGAGTGTACAATACTCAGATTCTGGGAGCGAATTCAACCGAGTTGATACTTGTAAAGGAAACGGTCGGGTCGCCCGAAGCGTTTCTCTTCCCGGACGTTTTTCACGTGGGTGGCCTCCAGCGTTCACTCTTGCTAGCCGGACAGCCGCTCTGCGGTCTGTGACTAAGAGTGGGCCTTTGGTACCGCGCATTCTACTAAGCCGTCTGCGGGAACTAACGTCTCAGGCCAAGCGGCCAGCCCCCGGGCCAACTCTGGCTGGCGCCGGGGCGAACAGTGATGCAACTGTAATAAAATGCAGAGATGGCCCCTCGAGCATCGCTCGAGGTTATCCGTGCTTTCGCGGTGCAAAAATATGCGGGTGAGGAGCTCACATTGATTTTCGTGTAGCCGAGGCGGAGTTTGCCGAAGAGAGCCGGCGCACCGGCTGGGTGTGGCCTTCGAGCCTCTAGGCGCTCGAGGAGGGTCCAGCCGGTCAGGCTCGACCGGCCAGGCGGCGAGGCGTCTTGCGGCGCCCTTTTTCTTCTTTCTTCTCTTGTTTTTGCTTCTTGCAATCTTCCGTGGGGGCGCGCCAGTGCACCCACTGGGTGTAGCCCCCGAGATTCGGGCCGACTGCTGAGCAGTCGGGCCGGATCTCCCGGCAACTACTTTGTCTTCTTCCTTGCGGGGGCGCGTCAGCGCACCCGCTGGGTGTAGCCCCCGAGATTCGGGACGACTGCTGAGCAGTCGGGCCGGATCTCCCGGCGACTACTTTGTCTTCTTCTTCGCGGGGGCGCGTCAGCGCACCCGCTGGGTGTAGCCCCCGAGATTCGGGCCGACTGCTGAGTAGTCTGGCCGGATCTTCCAGCGACTACTTTGTCTTCTTTTTCGCGGGGGCGCGTCAGCGCACCCGCTGGGTGTAGCCCCCGAGATTCGGGACGACTGCTGAGCAGTCGGGCCGGATCTTCCGATGACTACTTTGTCTTCTTTTTCGCGGGGGCGCGTCAGCGCACCCGCTGGGTGTAGCCCCCGAGATTCGGGCCGACTGTTGAGCAGTCGGGCCGGATCTTCCGGCGACTACTTTGTCTTCTTTTTCGTGGGGGCGCGTCAGCGCACCCGCTGGGTGTAGCCCCCGACATTCGGGCCGACTGCTGAGCAGTCGGGCCGGATCTCCCGGCGACTACTTTGTCTTCTTCTTCGCGGGGCGCGTCAGCGCACCCGCTGGGTGTAGCCCCCGAGATTCGGGACGACTGCTGAGCAGTCGGGCCGGATCTCCCGGCGACTACTTTGTCTTCTTCTTCGCGGGGGCGCGTCAGCGCACCCGCTGGGTGTAGCCCCCGAGATTCGGGACGACTGCTGAGCAGTCGGGCCGGATCTCCCGGCGACTAGTTTGTCTTCTTTTTCTTCTTCAGTCGGCTGGGCAGGCGGACTCCGACACATCAGTCGGGCTCTTTGTAGGCGGCCAGGCAGCCAGCGGTCGGACGCACATCTGGCAGTCGGACGCACATTTCTTTCTTTTGCTTCGTTTCTCGGACGCGCACTTTCTTCTTTTTTTAGCCGGATCCGGATGCTCTTTTCTGCTGGCAGAGGAGCGCGGGGCGAGGCCGCGACGGCAGCCGGATGCGAGGCGGCCCAGGCTGGGAGCCGGCCGGGGCGGTGAGCCGGCACGCGAGTAGGCGGCGGGGAGGCCGAGCGCGGTGGAGGCGGTAGGCGAGGCGGAGCCGGCCGAGCGCCGGGTCGCCGGGTTGGCAGGCGGAGCCGGCCAGCCGGTATGCGGGGCGGAGCCGGCCAAGCGCCGGGTCGCCGGGTTGGCAGGTGGAGCCGGCACGCGCAACCCGGCCACGGGCGGAGGCGGAGCCGGCGGTCGGCGGAGTGGGAGGCGCCACGCGCGTGCGGGGCGGAGCCGGCCCGGGGCCGCGGCCGGCTGGAGGCAGCGGTGCGAGGCGCATGGGGCGGGAGCCAGCGTGAGAGCGCGCACGAGGCGAACCGGCGAGGACCCGGAGCCGGCGAGTGCGGGGCACCCGGCCGCAGGTGGAGGCGACCCGGCGGGGACCCGGAGCCGGCTGGGGCGGGGATGGGTGGCCGAGCGCGACGCTCGCCGGACCCGGCCGGGCACGGGGCGGCACCAGGGAGCCGGACACGGCCGGGCTCGAGGTGGAGCAGGCGCGCGCGTAGTCCGGACGCGGACGGGCACAGGGCGGCAGGGGAGCCGGCCAGCGCGGAAGCCGGCCGAGCGGGGCGAGTCCAGTAGGCGGCGCGAGAGGCCGGCCAGCGCGGGAGGCGGCGGCGGACGAGACACCAGAGGTGGCGTCGCAGGGGCAGACGACGACGGGGGCGCGAGCCCGCGGGCGGCGCAGGCGACCCGGAGTCGTCGCGGGCCGGGCGCGCGGAGGAGGCCGGAGCGGGGCGCGGCCGGACGCTGCGAGCAGGCGGGACCGAAGCCGGCCGGAGCCGGCACAGCCGGGTTGTGGGAGGAGCCGATGGCCGGGGCGACGCGAGGCAGAGGGTCGGCGTGCGCGCAAGCCGGCCAGCGCGGGGCGGCGAGCCGGCAGGAGCGTGGGAGCCGGCGAGGGGCAGCGACGCTGGCATAGCAGGGTAGGCCTGGCGCGCCGGGGCGTTTGACGGAGCGGGCCGTAGTAGCAGGCACGCGGGGGCGCTGACGCGGACGACCGGGCCAGCGCGGGCATGCGGCCGCGGGTGGAGGAGGAGCGGCTAGGGGAGGCCGGCCCACCCACTGGATGTGGAGAGGGGTGGAAGCAGCTCGAGGGCGGAGCAGCGCTGCGACTGGGCACGGGGAGGACTGCTGTGGGAGGAGGGCCAGGCGCGGAGATGGGGCCGCGCCGGCGGAGAAGAGCACAGGCGAGCTACTAGTCTGGCCATAGTCTGGAACGAGTATCTGAGACATCTACGACTTGTGTCTGGGGCATATATGATGATTATCTGGCCATTGTCTGACTAGTATCCGGCCATTGCAAGGGAAGTGTCTGACTATTGTATGGCATTATCTGACAATAGTCAAGGAAGTGTACGACCATGGTATGAGGATTGACTGGCTTGCTGGCTAGCGTGTATGGGGGAGCGACCGCGCACTACGGCCGAAGCTAGACGAGCATGGAGGGGAGCGGACGTGAGCAGCGCGCAGATGGATGCGGCCGACCGAAGCGGGGTCCCGCACACGGCGCGCGCGGACGGACGGCCGGCGTTGTGGTGGTGGTGACGAAGGCGAGGCCGACGGAGAGGACGCGCCGCCCCTTGCAGCCATTTCGGGGGCATACCAATGTCGAGCCCCCGACCGCTATCGGAGAGACGGCGCGACGCCGTGGCGGTGAAGACGAAAATGGTCCCGCCCGGACTGCGAAACCAGCAGCAGCGTGGTAGCATAGTAGTAGTACCACACCACGGTGGGCGCCAACTGTCGTGGTATTCTCACGGGGGGGGGGGGGGGGTTGCGAGGCGACAGATGCCACAAGGGCTTAGTGTGAGGGTAAGACTCCTGCTGATAGGACCGGGAGCGGGTATGCGAGTAGCACGCGCTAGTTTACCCAGGTTCGGGGCTCTCCGGAGAGATAAGACCCCTACTCCTGCATGTCTGAGTATCTGTAGTATATCTGGTACAGAGTTGCTCCTGGAGCTGTATCTGAGCTCAGTGCCATAGGCATCAGGTTTCATATATGCATGTATGTGGCATGCTCTAGTGGACGGCCATGCTCATGGCTCATGGCCGTGAGCATGTGTATGCTCATGCGTGTGTGTGTTGTGTGGATGGATGGATGTGTGCCTTATATAGGCATGGCTAGCTTAGCATGTAAGCTATGTGGTGGCATGGGAGCAAGGGGGTATGGTGGGGTGTCATGCTTGTCCCCTGGGTCACTTCATAAATAGTGCCAGGGGACAAGTGACACTATACATGATGACGTCGAGGTACAGCCGTCTCGTCCGCGGTATGGCCGCCACGTCGGGGTCTTGTCGGTGTCGGGTCGGGCTGCAGTCGGCAGCCGGTTGGTTGGTGGAGCCGGCAGCCGGCTGGTCGGCGCAGTCGGCAGCCGGCCGGGCAGAGCAGTCGGACGGGGAGCCGGCAGGAGCAGCCGGGCAGTCGGACTGAGGGGCTTTGTTAGCCCCGATGTCTTGAATTATTGTCTCGCCGTCTTCGGGGTATCCGTGGCCAATTACTCCGACACCTGGCGCAGCCCTCTCCCTCCCCAACACCTCCGTAGTAGTAGTAGTGCTTGGCGAAGCCCTGCCGGAGAACTGCAAGCTCCACCACCACGCCATCGCGCTGCCGGAGCTCTCCCTCAACTTCTCCTCTCCCCTTGCTGGATCAAGAAGGAGAAGACGTCCCTGGGTTGTACGTGTGTCGAACGCGGAGGCGCCGTTGTTCGGCGCTTAGATCGGAATCAACCGCGATCTGAATCGCTGCGAGTACGACTCCTTCATCCGCATTCTTGTAACGCTTCCGCATCGCGATCTTCAAGGGTATGAAGATGCACTCCCCTCTCTCTCGTTGCTAGTCTCTCCGTCTCTCCATAGATTGATCTTGGTGATGCGTAGAATTTTTTAATTTCTGCAACGATCCCTAACAGAAGTTCGACTACATCAACCGCGTTGTTAAACGCTTCTGCTTACGGTCTACGAGGATACGTAGACGCACTCTCCCCTCTCATTGCTATGCATCTCCATGGATAGATCATTGCGTGTGCGTAGAAATTTTTTGTTTTCCATGCAACGTTTCCCAACAGGAGGAGTGGAAAGAGTGAGTGAGTTGGGTCCTGCTCGAGGGCGAGGGGCATGGGCAGCGTTGTGGGGGCGGTGGCGGAGTTGCGTGTAGAGTGGTTGGATCTTGATCCATTTTGCGGTATGCCCTTCCCGTCGGAGGTAGTGCTGGACGAGGCCGTCGTCGCCGTGTCCGCGGTGATAGGAGGCGTTTGGGAGGGGTGCTAATCCAGTGGGGCTCCCTAATGATGGCGGCACCGACATGGCCTTGGGGGTCATCTGTAGTGGCAGATCTTGCGGCTCCACCATCTACACCACTTTTGAAAGCACAAGTGCTCCCTGGATGATTTTGGTAATTAATGTCAACATATCTCTTGTTGGACTAATGCTTTCATCTAGTATGCTTTAGATAAATTCAACAATGGAGTGGCATGGACTAGAGGATGTGGAACCCCTTCGAGATGATAAGGACAAAGGATTGGCTCAAGCTCAAAGCTCAGGACTCTACATTTTCCATTTTAGTGATCCAAGATCACATTGAGTCCATAGGAAAGCCAATACTATTAAGAGGGGATGAGGTGTTGCTTAATGGCTTGCTTCCTCAAAGTGCTTAGTGATATGCTCCAAAGCCCTCAACCACTTTCTCACATCCACATATGTCCCAAACCAAAAGTCAAACTCGGCCCCACCGAAACTTTCTATCCGACGCCACCGAGTTCTCTTGACATAGCCACTGCCAGAAACCCTAATCAATTCGGTCTCACCGATGGGATCGCGGTCTCACCGAGATGGGCTGGCAAACTCTCTATTGCCTATTGCGTTAATTTCGGTCTCACCGAAGTATGAAATCGGTCCCACCGAGTTTGCTTGGCCAACTCTCTGTTTTGCTTGTTACCCAAATCGGTCCCACCGATTTTGTGTAATCGGTCCAACCGAGATAAGGCTTTACCCTAACCCTAGCACATCGGTCCCACCGAGTTGATCATGTTGGTCCCACCGAAAATCCTAATGTTCACATTTTGAACTAAATCGGTCTGACCGAGTTCTCTGATTCGGTCCCACCGAGTTTGGTGATTATGTGTAACGGTTAGATTTTGTGTGGAGGCTATATATACCCCTCCACCCACTCTTCATTCATGGAGAGAGCCATCAGAACATGCCTACACTTCCAACATACATTTTCCGAGAGAGAACCACCTACACTTGTGTTGAGGTCAAGATATTCCATTCCAACCACATAAATCTTGATCTCTAGCCTTCCCCAAGTTGCTTTCCACTCAAATCATCTTTCCACCAAATCCAATCCTATGAGAGAGAGTTGAGTGTTGGGGAGACTATCATTTGAAGCACAAGATCAAGGAGTTCATCATCAACACACCATATATTACCTCTTGGAGAGTGGTGTCTCCTAGATTGTCTAGGTGTCACTTGGGAGCCTCCGTCAAGATTGTGAAGTTGAACCAAGGAGTTTGTACGGGCAAGGAGATCGCCTACTTCGTGAAGATCTACCCTAGTGAGGCAAGTCCTTCGTGGGCGATGGCCATGGTGGGATAGTCAAGGTTGCTTCTTCGTGGACCCTTCGTGGGTGGAGCCCTCCGTGGACTCGCGCAACCGTTACCCTTCGTGGTTTGAAGTCTCCATCAACGTGGATATACGATAGCACCACCTATCGGAACCACGGATAAAAAATCTCTATGTCTCCAAATTGCGTTTGCACACTCCAATCCCATCCCTTTACATTCTTGCAATTTGCATGCTTTACTTTCCGCTGCTCATATACTCTTGTCATGCTTGCTTGATATGTATTGTGAATGGTTAAACTTGTGCAAAAACTCCACTTCAACTTAAAGAAATTAAAAACTACAACTTTGCTTGCGAAGTGTCTATTCACCCCCCTCTAGACACCTCTTTTCGATCCTTTCAATTGGTATCAGAGCTTTGGTCTCCATTGCTTTGGTTTAATCACCATTGGAGGAAGATGGATGAATCTACGTTGGGGAGTCTTAGACGTAGAGTGCCTATTCTTGATGGAGAGTTCTTTCATGAGTGGAAAAATGAGATGCTTGAGATTTTCAATGAATATCATTTGAACAAGTACATTACTAGCCCTTGTGCACCTCATGTTGATCCTTTGCATCCTACCCTTGTTGAGTCTATTGACATGATACACAACCTTAGAACTGTTAATCTTATCACTAGAGGCTTGCCTAGAAACTTGATTGGATGTTTGCCTACTCTTGACTGTGCCTACACTATATGGAGATTTCTTGAGGAAAGATTTCCAAACTATTCCTTGCAAAACCTAGATGAAATTCTCCATAAGTCTATTGCCTTGAGTAAGATGAATTCTAGTGATCCTAAGTTTGGTGATTGTCTATTTGAGCTTACCAATCTCATGCGTGCCAAAGGAGATGTTGGAATCATTAGCAATATCATCTTCGAAGCTATTAGAATTCATAAAGGTGACCATTGTGATGATCATTTGTCTAATGAATTATCCTCTCTAGGAATTGATCAAATACAAGATGATGTTGAACATGGATACTATGATGAGGATGATGATAGTGACTATGATCTTGATGATGCGATGAGACACTTTGGTCTTATGGCTAATCTTCGCGGCTACATGGCTAGAGGAAAGGAATGGGTCCTTGATAGTGGATGTACTGATCATATGACCGGAGACAAGGATATGTTTCGTGAGCTTGCTGAAAACGACGGCCCTCGAAAGTATGTCACTTTTGGTGATAACTCAAAGGGTAAGGTGGTTGGCCTCGGTAAGGTGGCCATCTCACATGATAGCTCCATACAAAATGGCATGCTCGTTGAATCTCTTGGGTACAATTTACTTTCAGTATCTAGACTTGCTGATTTCGGTTTCAATGTCCTATTTACTGAAGTATTGGTGTGGAGTTTTGGGGAGAGGGCCTGGGTTTCGGGATTGCCAAGTATTTCGAAGAGACAATCATAAATTGGTCTTTACCGGTATACGTAGAGGTGATCTTTACATTGTTGATTTCACTAAAAAGGCTCAACCTAGAACTTTCTTAATTGCTAAATCTTCTAAAGGCTGGTTGTGGCATAGAAGGCTAGGTCATGTGGGCATGCGAAATCTTGATAAGCTTATTAAAGGTGATCATATCCTTGGAGTAAAAGATGTTATATTTGACAAGGATAGACTTTGTAGTGCTTGTCAAGTAGGAAAACAAGTTGGAGGAAGTCACCCCGTGAAGAACATCATGACCAAGAGAAGACCGCTCGAGCTACTTCACATGGATCTCTTTGGTCCCAATGCCTACAAGAGTCTCGGTGGTAACTCATTTGGTCTAGTCATAGTCGATGATTTTTCAAGATTTACGTGGGTGTTCTTTCTTGATGATAAATCGCAGGTCCAAAAGATCTTCAAAAACTTCGCTAGGAAGGCCCAAAATCAATTTGAAGTGAAGATCAAGAAGGTTCGGAGCAACAACGGAACGGAGTTCAAGAACGCAAATGTGGATACCTTTCTTGACGAAGAAGGGATCTCACACGAATTCTCGGCTACGTACACGCCTCAACAAAGTGGAGTTGTTGAGAGGAAGAACCGGACTCTTATTGAGATGGCAAGAACGATGCTTGATGAGTACAAGACTCCAAAACACTTTTGGGCGGAAGCGGTTGAGACAGCTTGTCACGCAACAAATCACTTGTATCTTCACAAGCTACTCGGCAAGACGGCATATGAGCTCCTCACCGGTAACAAACCCCAAGTTGGATACTTTCGAGTATTCGGCTCAAAGTGCTACATTCTTAATAAGCATCATCGTTCTAAATTTGCTCCTAAATCTCATGAAGGTTTCCTACTTGGTTATGGCTCAAACTCTCACACTTACCGTGTCTACAACAATTTCACCCGAAAGGTTGAAGAGATGGTAGATGTGAAGTTTGATGAATCTAACGGCTCACAATTAGAGCAATTGCCAATTGATGTAGGAGACAAAGACCCTTCGGAAGCAATCCAAGACTTGTCTATTGGCAAGATCCGCCCAACAGAGGTAAAGGAGAGTACCTCGTCCGTCCAAGTGGAAGCTTCCACCTCACGACAAGGTGAACCAAGAGTCGACATGGAAGCATCCACGGGTGGGACACATCAAGATGAAGAAAACGAGGAAGTACACCAAGATGAACCTCATCAACCTCCTTCTCCACCACGACAAGAGAACGACAACGTCAACAATGAAGAAGGCCAAGAAGAAGGACAAGATGAAGAAGATGTTCCACCCCGACCCAAGCAAAAGCTCCCACGAGTTCGAGCAAGAGTCGCCAAAGACCATCCCGTCGAGCAAATCTACAATGATATCCAAACCGGGAGAATCACTCGCTCTAAAACTCGTTTGGCCAATTTTTGTGAACATTATTCATTCATCTCTAGCATTGAACCTATGAAGGTTGAAGAAGCATTGGAAGATTCGGATTGGACAAACGCCATGCATGAAGAGCTACACAACTTTGAGAGAAACCAACTGTGGACATTGGTCGAGAAGCTCGACAACAACCACAACATCATTGGTACCAAATGGGTGTTTCGCAACAAGCAAGATGAAGATGGACAAGTAGTTCGCAACAAAGCACGTCTCGTCGCCCAAGGCTACACTCAAGTCGAAGGTATGGACTATGGTGAGACATATGCCCCCGTTGCTAGAATTGAGTCCATTCGCATCTTACTTGCTTATGCTAATCACCATGATATCACCTTGTACCAAATGGACATTAAAAGTGCTTTTCTAAATGGTGAAATTGAGGAGGAAGTTTATGTTAAGCAACCTCCCGGCTTTGTCAATCCTAAGAAACCTAATCATGTTTACAAACTTCACAAAGCTCTTTATGGTCTTAAACAAGCTACTAGAGCGTGGTATAAATGCTTGACCAAGTTCCTTATTGAAAAAAGCTTTGAAATTGGAAAAATAGATTCTACTCTTTTTACTAAAAGGGTTAATGGAGAACTATTTGTGTGCCAAATTTATGTTGATGATATTATATTTGGTTCGACCAACCCTCATTTTAGTGAGAAGTTTGGAAAGCTAATGTCGGAGAAGTTTGAGATGTCTATGATGAGTGAACTCAAATTCTTTCTTGGTTTGCAAATCAAGCAAACTAAGGAAGGTACCTTTGTTTCTCAAACAAAGTACACCAAGGACTTATTCAAGAAGTTCAATATGCAGGAATGCAAAGGTATGAATACACCCATGCCTACTAGTGGACATCTTGATTTGACCAAAGATGGTGAACCGGTTGATCAAAAGGTTTACGGCTCTATGATTGGTTCATTGTTATATCTATGTGCCTCTCGTCCCGACATTATGCTAAGTGTGTGCATGTGTGCACAATATCAAGCGGCCCCTAAAGAATGTCATCTTAAGGTTGTGAAAAGGATAGTGAGGTACTTAATACATACACCAAATTTTGGCATTTGGTATCCTAAGAGGTCTTCTTTCGATCTTGTCGGCTACTCCGATTCGGACTATGCCGGAGACAAGGATAATAGAAAGTCCACTTCGGGTACTTGTCAATTTCTTGGTAGATCTCTTGTGTCTTGGTCCTCCAAGAAACAAAACTCGCTATCCTTATCCACCGCCGAAGCGGAATACATTGCTGCTAGTTCATGTTGTGCTCAATTACTTTGGATGACCCAAACTCTTAAGGATTATGGGATATATGTGAAACATGTTCCATTGCTTTGTGACAATAAAAGTGCTATTAAGATTGCTCATAATCCTGTGCAACATTCTCAAACTAAGCATATTGAAGTTCGTCATCATTTCATTCGAGATCATGTTGCTAAAGGGGACATTGATCTTAAGCATCTTCGCACCGATAAGCAATTGACGGATATATTCACCAAACCGCTTGATGAGAAAGTCTTTTGCCGTTTGAGAGGTGAATTGAACATCATTGATGCTTCAAACTTGGAGTAGGAACTCCATTTGGATACATGCAAGGCATGAGCCTTTGACCAATCCTTGATATTTCTTTCATGATGCTATTTATATGTCTTGGATATACTTGCACCCTTGCATGCTATCTAACCCTTGTAGGTACTTGGATGAATCTAAATCTATGAGATTGCAACTCACTCACATCTTGAGCAATCTCTACATCACCAAGTCTCTACACAATGCTGGTTGAAAACAAGGAACCATGAAACTCTTCAAACATATTCTTTGACAAATTCTACATTAAGTTTTATGATTGTCATTTTGGATACACAAGTGCTCTTCCTTGCAAAACTAACCCATGTAGGTAGATGAACTCAAATTCCAAGTGGTGCTCCCAACTCTTGATGAGCTACATCAACCTTGAGCAACCCACACAAGTTTAACTACATGATCAAGATCAACACCACCACCCAAGGTATGTTATTCCATCTTAGAGAAGCTTTACTCCAAGTCATGGGTCAAAGCAACTCAACATGATGAGAATACATCAAGATGCTTAAATGAAAAATGGTAACCCCATTTTGAGCTTAAACGATGAGTGTGACCTATGATCAAGTGCCCGCACTTGACTCCTAAGTCAATATACTCTAATATAGGTGACTTTGTCGCCGACCAATTCTAGATGAAGTTCTCTTGTGTTTCTCCATGCTCTTGCATTTGTCTCGTGCATATTTGTTTCCCCTTTCAAAAAAAAACTTCATCTAGATTTCTTTTCTGTTTATTTTTGTTCTGCATTCCCTGCATCCAATTCATTGCAAATCCTTCAGTTAATTCCCTGCAAATCCTTGTGAGATCTTACTTGCCAAGTGAGCTGAGGTGACAAGTGTTTTCTCTGTGATGAACTCGGTCACACCGGTCTGTTGCTTTCGGTCCAACCGAATCCTTTCGGTGCAACCGAAGCACACAACTCGGTGCCACTGATCTCACTGCAGAAAAGACAACTTGCCACTTATTCCTGCATTCTTTTTGCTCCAGCTCCACTCAATTATTCTTGTCCTCTACCAGCATCACATTCAACATGCTGCTTTGCTCTATGACTCAAGGACCAAACCCATTTGTAACAAAAATCCAGAAGAGCCCTTCTTGGAAATTGATGTCAAAGGGGGGAGAGAGATCACATCAAAGCTTAATCACTTTGACAGGGGGAGAGAGTTCTTCAACAGGGAGAAAGAGGAATCACATCAAAGACCCCAGATGCTTGGTGTTCAAGAGGAGAGAAGTCACATGTCTTTAAGAGGGGAAAGACATGTTCATATTTGGTTGTTTGCATTTGCTCTGATTTTCTTTGCTCTAATTTTCCTCAAGGGCATGTTCAAGAGGAAAGAACCTGACGTTCCTATCAAGAAGATAAATAAGGGCATGTACAATGCATAGCCTCAAGGTGATGCCTCGCATGCCATGTAGGATCGGATATGACGTAAAGTAGGTTTCGATAGGGAAGCGGGATCCTCTCCAGGAGGCGGGTGCTTGAAGAGAAAAAATATGGTCCGGTGACAAAAGCTGAAAAGATTGGCGTGAAAAGTAGAGATGCATGTGTACTAGAGTCTTTATTTTCTATTTTTTAATGAGGCCCACTAGTGATAGCTTGCATTGGGGAGAAAATAAATAAATGTAGATGCCTCAAATTACTTTTTATTATGGGGCATATGTATCTATATGCCACCATTGTACATGCCCTTCTACCCACACGCTTTGCTCAGGAAAAAGTGATCCAATGACGTTGAATGTACCCTTTGCATCGGTCTCCTCTCACCATGTTACCCTGCCCTCCCCGGGAAGTGGGACTCGATCATTCCCATGGCATCGAACATCTGGCGCTGTGTGACACGGAGAAGAGAACAAAATCTCAAACCCTGCTGCACGTGAACGAGTTTATTTAGAACTTTGAACTAACAACAAAGACTAGCAGCTCCCGTGCGTGCGTGCGTGCATGCCCGCGCTTGAACTCGAATTTTTTGGGTACCCAAAATACTTTAAACATCAAAATCAAATATGAGAATCTTTTGCAGCAGTGCCTTGATCTGGTTTGGAACGACGATCCGCATGTGGTCTGTGCTCTGATGTCTGATCAGGCAGCCGCGCTGTAAAAGGCGACTGATCCTGAATGTTAGGTGGCGCTGGTAGTGATGACGGCGCCGACGGACTGGGACACCCACCCAACACGAGCAAAGCATATGTACGTGTGTGCCTTCCGCGCCACGCGCGAGTACACGACGCGCGCGCGCGACAACTTCGTCACGCCTCGGTGGGTCACAGAGAGGAAAAGAGACCCATCCCGGATGATCGGCACTAATTAATTCCCGGGGCGAGAGGCGTGGAGGATAGCGACGCGGCCAACAGTTCCGGCTTGCGGGGCCGGCTGAGATCGCCGGGATCACGAGAAAACGTGCTCGCTCGCCCCCACCTAAAGGCAAAAGCAGCAGGAGCCAGCCACCGCAGCACAGCACTAGACCTCGCTCCGCCCCCATACTCCTACTCACCTCCTACTACGGCACCCAGCACGGTCATCCACCTCGCCGAAGCAGAGTAGCCATGGCCGCGCCCCCAGCGATCCCGCGCCGCGGCCTCTTCATCGGCGGCGGGTGGCGCGAGCCCACCCTGGGCCGCCGCATCCCCGTCATCAACCCGGCCACCGAGGACACCATCGGTTCGTTTCGCCGCCCCCCTCTGCACTTCCGCCACATCGTTTTCTATGTGCCGGGCGCTACCAGTACCACTCCTATGCTGTATCAGTACCGTACTGACTTCAGCTTGTTGGTTTGCTGTGTGGTTTGGTGATCGGTGAAGGCGACATCCCGGCAGCCACCGCGGAGGACGTCGAGCTCGCCGTCGCGGCGGCGCGGTCTGCGTTCTTGCTCGACGGTGGGAGCCGCTGGGCGCGTGCTTCCGGGGCGACGCGGGCCAAGTATCTGAACGCGATCGCTACTAAGGTGCCGATCTCTTATGTTTCTCTGAATCTGAGGCCAGCTTAATCTCCCTCGAGTTAGATGTACACATGTTCAGAAAAGTTAGATGCATACACGTAGTTGTCAGTTCCACTATCTCATTGCCCCGTGAGTGAACTTGGTTTCGGGTTCGGGAGCTGAAGGAAAGAATACCCTTAGTGCTGCACATTTCTGGTAGAAAAGTTTGATCTAGTCCGATTATACATCTTCATTGCATCATTTGAGCTCTATAACTGCTAGAAACGGTCGCTAGTAAGAAAAAACATCAGATCCTTGGGTTGATGGATCCTTTCATAAAAGTCTTAGGTTTGGTAGTTGGTTATCAATAAGTTACAACTTACAAGTATGTTCTGAAAAGAAGTTTGCCCCAAAAAAAGTTCCGAATAATCCAGAGGTGGAGGGTGCATACCTGGTTGATGGCTCCACTAATCCTCTGTATCATGTGGTTTGCGAAGATGATCCATTACGATGAATTAAATGTACCAACTTCAGTCTGTTTTCAAAGTAGGAATTCAAATTCAGCATCCAATCAAGATACTGAGGGATGGCACCCTCCTTCTCTTGGGAAACAGCAAATCCTGCTGAGATTTAGAGGCTGTTTGGTTGAAAACTAGTGGCGCCACATTTGTTTAGCCGCACTTGCGGCGCGCCACAGAGTGTGGCGTTGAAAATGAGCGCCGCAGAGTGTGGCGAGAAATCAACTGCAAAATACACTGCGCGTCTGTGGCGAGCCTAACTTTAGGAGGCAACCAAACGGCGGCCTAGGGAGCTGTGGCGCGCCGCACCTTTTGCGTGGCAAGGTGCGGCCGGCAACCAAACAGCCCCTTAAACTCCACACACTATACATTACTACACTTTGCACAATCACGCTGAACATTTGGCTGGTTGTTGAAAATTATCAGATTTGTTACTCTTTTTATTGTAAACTACATGACTGTTTTTTTTTACATATGTTGCAAGTATCGTAGGAGATAGTCTCACAGCATCATATGCAACAGAAAATTGTTCTTAATTTTGGCATGTTAGTCTGTCATACTCCGATACAAAAGCTTTAGCTCTAAGGAGTGGAATCTGGCAAGATGATAGATTTTTTCATTCAGAACATGGTGTTTCTGTTATAATGAAACCAATTTTGAAACTGTTGGACTGCACCAATTTCAAAGGTGAAGGCACTCTACATATAGATCTTTGCATTTGGCATCAATTTCATATATACATGTAGCATGCGTAAGATTTACCAAATTTGTGCTGTCTTGCTGCATCGAAATGGAAGACAGAGAGCTGGAATTTTTGTTAGCACGAGAGAGTTTCCTATGGTCACTGCTTTGAATAATGGATGTTTGTCTGTTAATTAGTATGTTTGTTACTGCCAGTAATTTTCTTGAAATATTGGATGCTGGGGCAGATTAAAGAAAAGATATCGTATCTGGCATTGCTGGAGACAGTTGATTCTGGAAAGCCCAAGGACGAAGCAGTTGCGGACATGGTATTTTCAATTATTCACGTTATAATCTTTAGTGTGTCTAAAGACGCTCCATGTTTTGTTTGATGATTTTCCATCCTATCTTAGGACGATGTCGCTGCATGCTTTGAGTTCTATGCTGGTCTGGCTGAAGCCTTAGATGGTAAACAACATGCGCCAATCTCTCTGCCCATGGAAGAATTCAAGACCTATGTTCTTAAAGAACCCATCGGGGTTGTTGGACTCATCACTCCCTGGTATATATTGCAACCATTTCTCCTGGATTTTGATCCACACTATATGTGGATATCATAGCATTTTTTTATAGGTTCACTTGTTATTTCTTCTTCTTAAGAGTTCTTAAGCTGTTGTCCTTGAGATTCCAAGGTCTTATAGTTCATGGCAGATCTTTTCTTCTTCCATGGTATTGAATATTAAATCTTATACGAGTACAGGCTAAACCACTGGTCATTTGTTTTACTTTTTAAATGGAAACAACAGGTCATTAATTAACAATCGAATTAAGATAATTCTGCATTGGTTGCCTGATCAATTTGGTAACTTGGTATCTTTGAAGTTAATAGTTCTAAACTTCTAATTACTTTGCTTTCTCTTGTGCAAATGAAGGAACTATCCTCTGTTGATGGCTACTTGGAAGGTTGCACCTGCCCTGGCTGCTGGGTGCACAGCTGTGTTAAAACCATCTGAGCTGGCTTCTCTGTAAGGCCCGATGCCTTTTAGTTAAGTCCAATCCTTCGAATTATTATTGTATCCATGACTATTTTTTTCCAAAAACAGAACTTGCTTAGAGCTCGGCGCAATATGTGAAGAGGTAGGACTGCCTTCAGGAGTTCTGAACATAATTACTGGTCTGGGCCCTGATGCTGGTGCTCCAATAGCTTCACATCCCCATGTGGATAAGGTCAGACCTATTCTTTGAATATGAATTGTCATATGCTCATGGATATACCAAGTTGTAATCTTATATGATCACCCTCAGTCTTCAAGCTTCTAAGCTTCTAAAATTATCTTTCGATCCTTTCTGTAGATTGCTTTTACAGGAAGTACCGCAACTGGTAAGACGATAATGACCGCTGCTGCTCAAATGGTTAAGGTGTGTTCTCTATATATTTCAGTTGCTAGAACTTGTGATGTTCTGTGCTTCGGCTAAAGAGCCGATGCAAGTAACCTGTGAATTAGGCATCTATGTTTCCTTTATTCTGATACTGTTGTGTATTATCTTCTTCAACAGCCTGTTTCATTAGAGCTTGGTGGCAAAAGTCCTCTTGTTATCTTTGATGATGTTGCTGACATTGACAAAGGTATCTTCCTCTCATGGATGTTGCACTATGCTCCTAATCCATTTTTTCCACTTTAACTCAGTTCATAATCTCTGGGTTATGGAAGAACAATTGCCAATTTTACATATTCCATTGATACTTGGTCTTAGCTAATTTGTGGATTGGTGTGCTGAAGTCTTGCTGAATTTGAAACAGCTGTTGAATGGGCCATGTTTGGTTGTTTTTTCAATAGTGGTCAAGTTTGCAGTGCAACTTCTCGTCTACTTCTCCATGTATGTATGCTCTCCTGGATTTTATTTTATTTGGAAAATCAGCCATTTTCTAATAGATGACATGAAGATCCACTCTTTCACAGGAGAAAATTGCAGAGCGATTTTTAGATAGACTAGTTGAATGGGCAAAGAACATAAAAATCTCAGACCCACTGGAAGAAGGTTGCAGGCTGGGTTCAGTCATCAGTAAAGGGCAGGTAACTCAAATGGAGCGTATTGCACTTTTGTAGCTTGGATGCAAATATGTACATTTTGGTAAACCTATTCACACTTTGGTGTGAAATTGAACTTAAAACCGATAATCCCTCTTCGAGATAACGGGGATGACCTGCAATGCAATAAATTGTTAACTGTTGACTTTCTCTTTTGCAACTACTCCCTCCGTCCCAAAATAAGCGACTCAGCTTTGTACTAACTTTAGTACAAAGTTGAGTCACTTATTTTGGGACGGAGGGAGTATTTAGCTTGTATATCCAGTTATGCTTTTGCAACCACCTTAGAGTTCCCTTACAATAGACAACCATTTCTTTTCTTATTTCAGTATGAAAAGATTAAGAAGTTCATCTCAACAGCAAGAAGTGAAGGTGCTACAATTTTGCATGGGGGTGACCGACCAAAGGTAAGCATTGATCACTACATTATATTACATGCTCTTGTCTCTCGGTTATTCATCCAAGCTACGTTTGTGAAATGGCAGCATCTCGGAAAAGGGTTCTTTATTGAACCTACTATTATAACAGACGTTAGCACATCAATGCAAATTTGGAGAGAGGAAGTCTTTGGACCAGTCATCTGTGTCAAAGTATTTAAGACAGAGAGCGAAGCCGTAGAGCTTGCAAATGATACCCAGTGAGTTAACTGATTTGCGCAAGCCTGAAGAAAAAACTTCCATGCTTATATCACTCCCTTGACTTCCCTACCATTTTATTTTCAGCTATGGCTTGGCTGGTGGTGTGATCTCTGATGATCTAGAGAGGTGTGAGCGCATTGCAAAGGTAGATTCAAGTTGAACTCTGAACATGCACGTAAATTTTGAACGTGTGATGAGATCGAAGTATTTGGTGAGCTGATAGGTAAACGTACAAACCCACACCTGCAGGTTATTCACTCGGGCATTGTTTGGATAAACTGCTCGCAACCGACTCTGGTTCAAGCTCCGTGGGGAGGGAACAAGCGTAGTGGTTTTGGCCGGGAGCTAGGAGAATGGTGAGTTGACTTCATGAGCGCTATGGTTCACAAACTGCAGCTAGTATCCTCTGAACCATCTTTGCTGTTTTGCTTTCAGGGGCCTCGAGAACTACCTGAGCGTGAAGCAAGTCACCAGGTACTGCAAAGATGAGCTATACGGATGGTACCAGCGCCCATCCAAGCTGTAGATGACTTGAGATGAGGCATTCATGTCATGAGAATGGAGCCTCGTTCACTGAAAAGGCGAGTTCTATCCTGGCTGGGACTTCTGTACAGTGCTTTCGCAATAAGCCATTATGTGGCAAACTTGGTTATGATAGTGTCATCGAGCCTGTGACAGATGCGGTTGGTCAAAAACTTGCTAAAGTAAAAAACGGCATTACGTTCTTCTGCTTTCGTTATATCTGTTTATGTTATTTCATTGCAATTTGTTGTTGATTGCTTACCAAGCTGTCCGCTTGGTTATATCTGTTTATGTTCTTTTGGTGAGAGTTCATGTGGTGCATTTCTGAGGCTCTCTTGTAAACCTCGGGTGGGAAATTTTTATGCCTATATAAACTCTTGGACCTACAACGTGAGAATGAGGGCTTCCAAGCTTTGGCGACCATCGACGGTAAATCAAAGGGGGTCACTGCTAAATGCTAATTCATGTTGCTTCGATACATGGCGGTTGAGAGTCTCGGGGTGTTTGAGATATCTTGCGAGTATGGTGGTCGCTTTGGCTGGACATATGCTGCATCTGGTGGTTTTGGGCCTTGGCGCTCTTGTTTTGGGCCTCAGCGCTCGTGTGTCAGGCTTAGACGATGTGTTAAACCCTTCATCTAGCTCTAGGTCTTGTTTCTTTTGTGTTTGTATTTGATTTTTTCTTGGCTTTCCTTAATTAATCAAGATGTGTATTTGTTGTTTTCAGTAGTTCACAATATTTGTTGTTTTCTGGCACTCGTGTTATTTTTCTATGGTTATTAAATTCTTTTGGGATATTGCGGCCTTAAATAAAACTAATACAAAATATAATTAAGAAAATAACCCCCCCCCCCCCCCCCCCCCTCTCCTTGTATTATTCAGATTCCAGAAAGTGTTTGTCCAAGCTATAGTAGGTTGTTTAATAGTCGGATTTTGTTGTTATCAAACTCATCGAGCGGAGGCAACATGGCTGCACCGACGGAGGTGAACTCAAGCGGAGCCAGAGGCGATGACAACACGTGGATGTTGCCGGTATGGCGGAGATGACCCTGGATCGAGTGAGAAGAGGCGACGACAGGGTGTGGGGAGGAATTATAGTTTGTGCCTCCTTCGGTTCATGGGAATAGAAATGTTATAGAAAATTAGATGACATGTATGTTAATTTCTATAGAGAAAGAAAAGTCACTATGGATCTCATAGGAATAAACTTTTTCATTGGGTCTAGGCTAATATTTTTTTTAGAAAGATTGGTTCCTATCCTACGATAGAAATAGGAATCACTCATACAAACCAAAATGGCTCGAAAGGATGAACCAACCTATGATAGGATTGTTAGGAGGACAGTGGTATCCAGCCTAGTAGGGTTCAAGTGCTAGACGGTGCTCGCATTATTCATGGATTTATTTCAGGCCTTCGACGATGTTCATTCAGTGGAAGGAGACATTCCCGTCGACTACAAGGCGTCTGTGGTGACTTCATAAAATCTCAAGATGCTATGCCAACTCAGTCTCTTGGAGGTGTTCATAGGAGCAGTGTATATGTTTGTGTATGTGAGCGATTTCGATTGCACCATGTTAAGAAAATGGCTCCAAAGGAGATTTTGCTACAAAATTTCTATCCTCTAGATTTAAAAAAAAAATCCTCTATCCAAAGGAAGACTTAGGATTGAAGTTCGATTGAAAGGTGTATCACCGGAGCCTAGGGGGCTTGGATGAATTGTCATACCCGGAAGCGTCTCCGAAAAAGCTTGGCAAAGAATAATGGTTCTATAAGTTCGAAATAGTCATTTTAGAGTAGGCAATGGCCGCTTTCTTTGTTACGATTCAACCCCGGAGCTCGGCTCGGGATAGATCCTCTAAACAATGTTCGCTGCCTCGAGATGTGCTCATTGACAACCAAAGTAGCAACCACAACATCATCATCGTCGGACAATTCTTCGGGCAATGATGAACATATGATGTTGTAAAAAAACTAATCCGAGCTATTGGCCATGAACCTTCAAAGTAATGAATCCATACCTTACTAGACAGCGGCGGGCATGGACAAGCCTCGGTCGGGCCGAGCAAACGGCTGAACACCTTGCGTGGACGAGTCGCCGCCGGTGAATGGCACGTCGATGGAGACTGAGGCAGCAGTGCTGTCGAACCCCGCATCCTCCGGCGGTGACCTCGGAGGTAGGGGTATGCCGAGGGCTGGCGGCGACCCTGGCAGGCGGGCCTTGTACTACTTCGTCGGCGACAAGAAGCGACCACAACGACGGCAGAGTGGACGTCGATGGATGCGGTGTCGGTGGGGCCGTTGGTGGATGCGGCGGCGGGGGCTAGGGCGGTGGCGAAGAGGCAGGAAGCCGGGCGACGGTGACGATGGTGAAGAGGCCGAGGGTGGTGGGTGGGGAAGAATGGCATGTGTGCTACCGACAGACGGGCCAGAGGAGGACACCGTGGGCGTCCATGATGCAAATCCAACCCAAATTTTAAGCTGAAAATGGGTCCAAACGGACAGCAAAACAGGCGTGTCTATTTGTGTCAGCGCGTTGGACCGTGATTTTGATCAGCACAGACCCAAACCGAGGAGGGCGGACCAGACACGTCGGCGCGTTGGAGTTGCCCTGAGAAGAGAGCTCTGGTGAGCGAAGGTCGAAGAAACAGATGAGCTCAATCCAACGGTTCGGCCAAATCAATTGAGTTCGAACACAGGCGACTGCCCATATTTTCAACTGATCAACGAGTTTGAACAAGCAAACGGCAAACCGATGCCGCCTTCTCTCCCTCCTCTCACCCCGACGAGTCTGGGCCTCCTCTACCGCTTCCTAGCCTCGCCGTCCTCGGCGCCCCCGCCGCTGCCCGTGCTCCTCCGCCTGCACGCTCTCGCTGCCACCTCGGGCCTCTGTTCCCGCCCAGACTTCGCCGCCAAGCTCGTCTCCGCCTACTCCACCTCCGGCCGCCCCGGCCTCGCCGCCCTCGCCTTCTCCGCCTCCCCCTGTCCCGACACCTTCCTCTGGAACTCCCTCCTCCGCTCCCACCATTGCGCCTCCGACTTCGCCTCCGCGCTCTCCGCTCACCGCCGCATGTGCGCCTCTGGCGCGCGGCCCTCCCGGTTCACCGCGCCCATCGCCGCCTCCGCGGCCGCCGAGCTCGCGGCCCTCCCGGTCGGTTCCTCCGTGCATGCCTACTCCGTCAAGCTCGGCCTCCTGGTAGGCGATGGTTCCCTCGCGGTCTCGTCGTCGCTGGTGTACATGTATGCCAGGTGCGGCTGCATTGACGACGCTATGAAGCTGTTCGACGAAATGGCTGAGAGGGACGTCATCACGTGGACCGCGGTGGTCTCTGGGTGCGTTAGGAATGACGAGTGTGAGAAGGGGATGAGATACTTGGTGCAGATGGTTAGGCTAGCGGGTGATGGCGGCGCGAGGCCAAATTCACGGACAATGGAGAGTGGGTTGGAGGCTTGTGGAGTGCTAGGCGAGCTGTCTGCTGGGAGATGCTTGCACGGGTACACGGTGAAGGAAGGGATTGGAGATTGTGCGTTGGTGGTTTCCGCACTTTTCTCAATGTACTCAAAGTGCGATAGGACTGAGGATGCATGTGTTTTATTCCCGGAGTTGCCAGAAAAAGATGTGGTTACCTGGACTAGCTTGATTGGAACCTATTGTAGGAGAGGACTTGATAGGGAGGCCGTGGAGTTGTTCCAGGAGATGGAGGTGTCTGGTCTGCAGCCAGATGAAGTTCTTGTTAGCTGTGTACTTTCAGGGTTAGGGAACAGTGGGAATGTGCGTAGGGGGAAGGCATTTCATGCAGCTATAATTAAGAGAAACTTTGGAGACAATTTGTTGGTTGCCAATGCTTTGATTTCAATGTACGGGAAACTTGAGTTGGTAGATGCTGCAGGCAAAGTTTTTGGAATTTTGCATCAACGAGATGCAGAATCATGGAGTTTGATGGTTGTATTATACTGCAAAGCTGGACTTGATGTCAAATGCTTGGAGTTGTGCCGAGAAATGCATTGTAGAGATCATGATGAATTTTTGTGTGATATCAACAGCTTGGTTTCCACAATCTCTTCTTGTTCACGGCTAGGAAAACTGCGGTTAGGTCAATCAGCTCATTGTTTTTCGATCAAGTGCTTGCTTGATGAAATTTCAGTTGCCAATGCATTAATTGGCATGTATGGAAGGTGTGGGAAATTTGACCTTGCATACAAAATATTTGGTGTGGCCAAAGTGAGGAGGGATGTTGTCACCTGGAATGCACTCCTATCCAGCTATTCACATCTAGGACATTCAAATGATGCCCTGTCACTATATGATCAGATGCTCACTGAAGGTGTCCAACCAAACTCTGCAACCTTGATTACTGTCATTTCAGCTTGTGCAAATTTGGCTGCACTGGAACATGGTGAACTGATACATTCTTATGTGAAAGATATGGGGTTGGAATCTGATGTATCTATTAGTACATCACTTGTTGACATGTATACTAAATGTGGGCAGCTGGGAATTGCAAGAGGAATTTTTGATTCTATGCTCGTACGGGATGTTGTTACATGGAATGTGATGATAGCAGGCTATGGGATGCATGGCGATGTGAAGCAAGCACTGCAGTTATTTAGTGAGATGGAGAGAGGAACTATTAAGCCTAACAGCGTCACTTTTCTTGCCATTCTGTCTGCTTGCTGCCATGCAGGGTATGTTGATGAGGGCAGGAAGCTGTTCATCAGAATGGGGGAATACTGCCTTGAACCTAACCTGAAGCATTACGCATGTATGGTGGATCTCCTAGGGAAATCTGGGCATCTTCAAGAAGCAGAAGATATGATTTTGGCTATGCCAATACAACCTGATGGTGGGGTATGGGGGACTTTGCTTAGTGCCTGCAAAATGCATGACAATTTCGAGATGGGGTTAAGAGTTGCAAAGAAGGCTTTTGCTTCTGACCCAGGAAATGATGGGTACTATATTTTAATGTCCAATTCATATGGCAGTGCTGAAAAATGGGAAGAGATAGAGAGACTGAGGGACACGATGAAGAATCATGGAGTGGAAAAAGGTGTGGGCTGGAGTGCGGTTGATATTTGGGTGTGAGTTAACAGTTATGGCATAACTACAGCCGAGACTATAGAAGGGTAAATAACTAATTGACCGCATTAGCTCATTTACATAAATTCTGGAATCAGCTTTAGAGAATATAATGACCGGCTGACTGCTACCGGTGCAAATGGTTAAGGTCTGTTGCAAGAGCCAAGAAGTTTGTGAATTATGCATCCATTGTGCATTTATCTTCTTCAATAGTCCGTCTCATTAGAGCGTGGCGGCAAAAGTCCTCTTATTATCCGAGGTGATGTTGCTAATATTGGCAAAGGTATCTCCCTCCCTTGGATGCCGTATTATGCTCCTAATCCATTTAGTTCCATTTAAACTTATAGTCCATAATTCTTTGGGTTATTGAAAAACAATGTTGATTATACATTTATGCATAATTAGTACCCCCTCCGTCCCATAATATAAGATCTTATTACATCCAATATGTGAGTATATTGGATGTAATAAGATCTTATATTATGGGACGGACGGGGTATTAGCTAATTGCATAGTGCTGTAATAAATTCTTGCTGAATTTAAAACAGATGTTGAGTGGGCCATGTTTGTCTGTTTTGTGAATGCCATTCAAGTTCGCACTGCAACTTCTCATTCACTTCTCCATGTATCTAGGTCCTCCTGGCTGTTTTGGACATCATGCTATTTTCTAATACATGACATGATGATTCACACTTCTGCAGAAGAAAATTGTCTAGCGAATTTCATGTAGGCCATTTGGATGAGCAAAAGTGTATGAAAAATGTTCAGAACCACTGGAAGAAGATAGCAGGTAACTCAATTGGAACCTATTCCACTTTTGGAGTTTGCTTGCAAATGTGTATATCTGGAACTATTTTTGCGCATACGACATTACTCCCCGCCTCCTCAAGCAGCTCGTCTTTGAGCTGAAAATCCTGGATCTTTTCTTTCTATTGTACCAAAAATTCTGAACACCACTTGCTACTGTGCCCCAAGACTTCATTTGCCTCAGGATTATCTGAACGTGATAAATCAACGCTAATGCTGGTGGCGCATCTGGTGGATCAACATGGAAGCGCTTCAAAAGACTCGCATGAAAAAGATTGTGAATATGAACCCGTGCTGGAACGCCCAGTTTATATGCTATTGTCCCCACACGGCCCATAAATACAACAAATTGACTGGAGTTAACCTACATCTAAAGAGACATCATTGGTTTTGTAAAACAGAGTGTATAGTGGTCTAGCTGGATCAGAACTCGTTCATTAGTGACATCAATTGCTCATTTACATAGAGCCTGATTCAGCTTTGGGAATGATGCATGTAAGTTTCTTCACATTTTATAATGGTTCGATCCTAAAGGCTATGCCCGTAAAGGAAGTAAACACTTCTTGGGGAAAATGCCCCTCATTGATTTATTGTCTCATCCATATGTAATACAAGAGGTAATTCTTCATGGTTCAGCCAAGGTGGATGGCATGCTTACTGAATACTGATACGTTTGCATCATAGCACTGAGCCCATGCCGCTGGATCGTGATCAGTCACGAGATCTTTTGCCATGATCACAAGAACTGTTATGATGCTCCAACTGTTAATGTCAAAGCACCGTACAAACGTGAAGATGTACGCCCCACAACTCACTATTCCATGTTTACTTAGAAACTACTTCCTCCGTTCCTAAATATTTGTCTTTCTAGAGATTTCAATAAGTGACTACATACGGAGCAAAATGAGTGAATCTACACTCTAGAGTATGTCTATATACATCCATATATGGTAGTCCATTTGAAATCTTTAAAAAGACAAATATTT
Organism: Aegilops tauschii subsp. strangulata; assembly: GCF_002575655.3. NCBI lineage: Eukaryota > Viridiplantae > Streptophyta > Magnoliopsida > Poales > Poaceae > Aegilops > Aegilops tauschii. Next base: position 423,734,571 of record NC_053036.3, on the reverse strand, counting down.
AGGAACGGAGGGAGTAGTTGTTCTTCTTCCACCATCTCTTGCATGCGGGCCAGCGCATCAGCGGACTTTTTTTGTTTGTCGGGGCTTTTTTCCCTTCTACTGATTTTCGGAGTTTTTTTCATTTGTTTCTTTACTTTTTTTTCCTTTTTTTTCTTTCTTTTACCTGTTTATAAATTCATGAATATTTTAAAATTCATGTTTATTTCTAAATTTGTGATTTTTTTAAATTCAGACATTTTAAAAAGATACCATTTTTAAAAATAAATTCCTCAACATTTTTCAAATTTCATGAACTTTTTAAAACTTAAGAACATTTTTTGAATCTCTGGACATTTTTGTATCAATAATATAGGTTTAAAATCTGTTATTTATCTTCAATAATATATTTTTAATCTGTTGAAGAGGAAAAATAGAGGAGAAAATCAGGAGTAACAGCATTTTTTTTTTGAGGATAACGGGTGCTTGTTGGGTGCAGCCGAGAGCAAGGAATGACAGTGCCTGGCGCGCCTGCCAACTTCCGAATGGAGGACTCGACTCGATTTTTGGGCTTCAGATATGTGTGGGCGGCGGGCGCGTTACATACACACAAATCTGACCCATCGGCGCATACGGCCCAACCCACATGTGACAGCCTGGCTTCGGGATACCCCTGGTTTCTCCGACCGACACCGAGCACCCCCGGGTCCCCATTCCTCTCCCATTCCCAGGCACCGATCCTGCTCCTTCCTCTGGGTGTTTGTCTATGGGCGAATCTCTCCGGCAACGGCGACCTCTCTTCCCCTGCGCGTCCCTCTTCCGACGTTGCCACTCCGTCGTCCATCGCTACCAGATCGACGACCGCCCCTTCATCCTCTCCGGTCTCTGCAGATCTACGCCGGCGGCCCGCCTTACCGACGGTTCTTCCTAGCCACGGTGGGTTCCTTTACTTTCCTTTCTCTACACCCCCTTATTTTTTGTTCACGGCATAACCCCCGAATCCGGACAACCGCTGACCCCGTGGCTAGTAGGCAAAACAAGTAAAATTCCGTTGAACGTTCGATTTTTCTGTTGTATATTAGATTTGAGAAGTTGGCAATATGTTCTCTCCTTCCGAATGCTAGATGTTTCATTACCTCACTGGTTGTTGGGGGCAATCAATTGTAGGTTTCATTTTTCATGTTTTGCGATTATATATCAGTTTAGCATAAACTTGTACAGCTAGAATTATTGTGCTCATGTCGTATATATAGTACGTACAGTACTGGTTACAATATTTTCGATTGGCTTTCACTCAAGAAAGATTGGAGTGGTTAACGATAAATGAATGCGTTGGAGATCAACAACATGTACATGATGCATTATCAATAAAGAGTTGGGGTGTCATAGTTCGGTTTGTGCTTTTGAGTAAATATGTTCTTATGCCAGACTGCAGATCAAAGCTGAAAATGGGATATATTTAAAATAATTATTCTATGCCTAAAAAGGGAACGTTTTGTTTCGTGAGAATGTGCTTTCTTGAACTCCAGAGGTTTGGTGTTCCTTAATAAGTATATTGATCAACAACACAAATAGGACCATGTTTTGCTGTGAAGTTGAACATCTACCCTTGAAGGCACCATAGTCAATGCTTATTGTGGTATTGTGTCAAATCAGTTTGATCATAGCAACTACTCGTGGTAATCGGTTGGATCATTTGGTTGTGACTCAGAAACAAATGTAGTTTCCATTACTGCCGGTATTATTTGAAAGCTTATTTGTTAATCAAATTGATCATTTATTTCGTCTATCATTCTTGTGTAGTTCACACTCCCAACTACAACAGACATCACATTTCCAAATTATTATTGATCTGGAAGATGGAAGCTATTTTTTTATGGACTACCCCCTCCGTCCCATAATGTAAGATCGTTTTGCAAGCTGTTTTAGCTTGCAAAACGATCTTATATTGTGGGATGGATGGAGTATGTTCTAGCAATAGCCATTAGTCTAGGTATACTCTTCTACGTTTATCATCCTTGCAGATTCAGATTATAGTGAATTAAAGATAGCAGTAGTCGTGCTACTTGAGTTTTTGACTGGGCATGAATTGATCAGTATTTGTTTAACCATCTCTTATTAATAGGCACTTCTGGTTCACTCTTTGGTTTCTAGCTGAAGTCCCATCCTAGAGGGGTAGAGGCATTCCATTTCCTTCAGTTCAGTGATTGAGAATGGAAAATGGATTTCCTGGCGAAGTTCTGAAGGCTGTTTTCCCTCTACTGGATGGTAAAGACTTGGTCTTTTGCATGCTTGTATGCCGCCAATGGTGCGAAATTGCAAAGGATGATTACTTCTGGAAATGCATCTGCTCACGGAAATGGCCTTCCATCTGCAAGCAGCCTCCTTCTGACACAAACTTCCAAAAGCTCTATTTAACATTCTCCAAGCCACGGAAGACAGTACACCTTCCTGTACCTAAGCTCACTTTTGAGGATCTGGTGTTTTACATTGACATGTGGCTTGAGGGATCACTAATCTTCTCTCAAGCAGTTTCAGGCTGCATCCTTCGAGCAGGTTTACAGAACACACCTGGCGGCATACCAGATGTACTTGTTGCACATCTGAATGCCGCAGACTGCATTTTGATGATGGAAGTCAAACCCAAGCTGACAGTCCCTATGGGGCCAGCCATCACCGTGTCTGTTCTTGCCCACCGCAAGGACACCAACAAGATGACTTGCATAATCAATACGTCGAGTTTTGATTACATTGACAGCAATGCAGCACGGGCGTTGGCATATGAATATCTCAGGTTTTCGCCCAGACACCCTTTCATATCAGACATCCGGGCCTGGATGTCCTTGCTTTTCCTGTATAAAGGAACAAACTCTATAGAGGTATTTGGTATTGAACTAGATTTTTGTGATGCGGCAAGGTCCGAGCCTGAGATCTTGTGGCTCTTAGACATGCTTGATTGGAAATAGAAGCTACTCTTTAGTTGTGATTTGAGCCTTTGAGGCATGTAAAGAATGTTCATGATATGTTGATCATCTACTGTTGTATTACTGAAATATATGCTTTAAGATGTTGGAATAAAATGGCGATGTGAGCCCATTGATTTTCTATACCGTTCATGATTTGGTATCGACTGATTTAGCCAGCAAGGTGTTGAAGACTGCCTTTTGGCCCATAGTAGATTTGGTTTCTATGGATAATTGCTTGTGCTAAATCAACAACAATTAATATGGATCGGAGGGAGTATATTATATTAGCCTGCTATTGTGTGCCCATCATTTGTTCATTGGTGCATTCAAATTTTCGCGAGTTTTTTAGCCTGGCATTTCATTGTTGTTGTTTTTTGACTTTGGCAAGGATTTCTAGCTTAGTATATTTGCTATTTCTCGTGAAATTTGGTGGAGAGGGGAGGAGCGGGAGCGTTAGGAGTGTTGTTCCCTTTCTAGGGAGCTTACAAAAACTCTAGCAGAGTTGCACTCTTCAAAACACTCCCATCAAATTTGGGAGTGTGCGAGACAGATGTACAAAATCAGAGTCACAATGTCTTGGCCTACAAAATGGTCTTTTCTCTTCTTTTCGTTCACACATTTGGATTAAACGTTTCATATCATTTCGAAAGCATCATGCACACAATTTTTAAACAAAATTGCATGAATAGAAGACAAAACATTATGCACATTCAACATGTACAAATCACATATCCCCGACGACTCCCCCATTCTTTGCACCGTCCTTCCCCCGGTATGTGCATAGTTGTAGGATCGAAAGTATGTCTAAAGGGGGTTGGGGGGGGGGGGGTGTGATTAGACTACTTGACCAAATAAGACATAACATTTTTTTTGCAATTTTAGTTATGGACAAATTTTAGCAACTATGACAAGTCAAGCAACACCCTACACATGCAATTCTAAGGGTATAGCAGCGGAAAGTAAGACACTGCACATGTAAGTAAAGAAAGGGTTTGGAGAAGGCAAACGCAACGGGGACACGAAGATTTTTGGCGTGGTTCCGATAAGTGGTGCTATCATACATCCAGTTGATGGAGACTTCAACCCACAAAGGGTAACAGCTGCGTGAGTCCATGGAGGGCTCCACCCACGAAGGGTGAGGGAGTCCTGGATTAGGGGGTCCCCGGGCGTTCGGGCTATGTGACACGGGCCGGACTGATGGGCTGTGAAGATACAAGATAGACGGCCTTCCCCCGTGTCCGGATGGGACTATCCTTTGCGTGGATGGCAAGCTTGGCGTTCGGATAAGAAGTTTCCTTTCTCTGTAAACCGACTCTGTACAACCCTAGGCCCCTTCGATGTCTATATAAACTGGAGGGTTTAGTCCGTAGAGGCAATCATAATCATACAGGTTAGACATCTAGGGTTTAGCCATTACGATCTCGAGGTAGATCGACTCTTGTAACCCCTATACTCATCAAATTCAATCAAGCAGGAAGTAGGGTATTACCTCCATTAAGAGGGCCCGAACCTGGGTAAACACCGTGTCCCTTGTCTCCTGTTACCTTCGATCCTCAGACGCACAGTTCGGGACCCCCTACTCGAGATCGACCGGTTTTGACATTGACATTGATGCTTTCATTGAGAGTTCCACTGTGCTGTCGACAGAAGGTTCGATGGCTCGATCGATCATCTACAATGATGCTGTTTCGGGAGAGACTTTCCTCCCCGGCCAAATTTTCGTATTCGGCGGCTTCGCACTGCATGCCAACTCAATTGGCCACCTTGAACAGATCGACAGTTATGCCCCTGGTCACCAGATCAGTTTCGGGAACCTAAATTATGTCGCTGATATCCGAGGAGACTTGATCTTCGAAGGGTTCGCGGCCCCGACCACCGCTCTGGCCTTAGATCCGGAGCAAACCATCAAGTCCGAAGATGGGAGTCTGGAGCCCACCGGACTCGCTGTTGCAAACCGCATTATCGAGGATCCGGAGGCGATCGTGTCCACGGCGAACTCGTAATCAATCCAGGTTCCCCCTATCATTGAAAGGCCGGACACGCCCCTGGACTCCAGATCTGAACTCTCGAAGTCCGCGCGAAGTAGGCATGGCCAGGAGGCTTTCACCCCGGCCAACCCCGCGGACTCTCGCTCCCACGTCCAAACCTCGCTCTTAAACGAGGCTCTGGACTTAATGCGATCCCTCGCCATTACAGAGGAATCACTTCCGAATTACGCCCGACCCGGACTAGGGGCTGAGAGCGGGGAATTTTATGTCCCACCCACCACCCACTTCATAGACACTGTCGAAGATTTAACCGACATGCTGGACTACGCCTCCGAAGACATCGACGACATGGACGACGATGCCGGAGACGAACAAGGCCAAGACCCACCGTTTACCGGACGTTGGATGGCCACCTCCACATATGACGTGTATATGGTGGACACACCCAAAGAGGATGACGACGACGGCAGGAAGGATCCGGTTGAGGACAAGCCTGCTAAAGCACCTCCAAAGCATCGACGTCAGCGGCGTCGCTCAAAATCGCGTCGCGAAAAAGACAACAATACCGGCACCGGAGATAATAACACTCCGGAGAACGCCGAAGACCCCAAAGCCCCTGTCGAGCCAACATCCGAACAAGATGATTGGGAGGATGGGCAAGTTAACCCTAACGATCCAGTCAGGAACGAGGACTCGGAGATAGTAACTATATACCAATCTCTGAGGACGATGTGAGCCTCGATGACGAAGACTTTATCGTGCCAGAGGAACCACTCGAGAAGGAGCGCTTTAAGCGCTAGCTAATCGCCACTGCGAGAAGCCTGAAAAAGAAGCAGCAATAGTTCCAAGCCGAGCAGGATACACTCAACGACAGATGGACCCAACTCCTGGCTGCCAAAGAGTACGACCTTCAACGCCCAACAAAGAGTTATCCGAAGCGTCGGCTACTTCGACAATTCGACGACGAGGCTGTCGAGCCCATACCGGCAAGATACAACCGTGCTGATGAACCAGACCGGCCGCCACGTGGACGAGATAAAGCGGCCACCTATGCCGAACACCAACTCGCACCACCTCGCCGTAGAGGCAGAGAGACAGCGGCTCCAAGATACACCTACGACCTACGGCAGGACCTGGACAATAGAGCAGGCCAAGCCAGATCGATCTATGGATCAAGGGGGCGTGCTCCAACGCGAGAGGACGGCCACTAGGCCTGGCGCGGCAGGCACAACCTCACTCGGGCCGAAAACCGCATACAGACTTCATCTGAACTGCGTCATGACATCGCCCGATACAGAGGCGCCACACACCCCCTATGCTTCAACGATGAGGTAATGGAGCACCAGTTCCCAGAAGGGTTTAAACCCGTGAACATTGAATCATATGATGGAACGATAGATCCCGCAGTATGGATTGAAGATTTTCTTCTCCATATCCACATGGCCCGCGGTGATGATCTCCATGCCATCAAGTACCTCCCCCTAAAACTCAAGGGACCAGCACGACACTGGTTAAACAGCCTCCCAAAAAACTCTATTGGTAGCTGGGAAGATTTGGAAGATGCATTTAGAGACAACTTCCACCGCCGATGACCTTAGTCACATAGTCCAGCAACCCGTAGAATCAACCCGGAAGCTCTGGACCAGGTTCTTAATTAAAAAGAACCAAATTGTGGATTGTCCGGACGCCGAAGCCCTCGCGGCCTTTAAACACAGCGTCCGGGGCGAGTGGCTCGCCCGACACCTCGGCCAAGAAAAACCGAAGTCCATGGCAGCCCTTACCGCACTCATGACCCGCTTTTGCGCGGGAGAAGACAGCTGGCTCGCTCGTAGAAGCAACAGCACCAGCGACCCTGGCACCTCTGAAGCCAGAGATGGCAACGACAAGCCACGACGCAACAAACACAAGCGTCGAAGCAATAACGAAGATACCGAAGACACGGCGGTTAACGCCGGATTCAGTGGCTCTAAACCCGGTCAGCGGAAGAAGCCATTCAAAGGAAACACAGATGGTCCATCTAGTTTGGACAAAATACTAGATCGGCCTTGCCAGATTCATGGCACCCCTGACAAGCCTGCCAATCACACCAACAGAAATTGCTGGGTCTTTAAACAGGCCCGTAAGCTAAACACCGAACATAGGGGAAGGGGCCGCCCAGCGAGGACAACGATGAAGAGCCTCGCCCACCGAACACAGGGGGGCAGAAGAAATTCCCCCCCGAGGTCAAAACGGTCAATATGATCTACGTTACTCATATCCCTAAGCGGGAGCGCAAGCGCGCATTAGGGGACGTCTATGCCATAGAGCCAGTCGCCCCAAAATTTAACCCATGGTCAGCCTGTCCGATCAAAAGTGATCGCAGAGACCATCCGACCAGTATCCGTCATGGAGGTTCGGCAACATTGGTCCTCGATCCAATTATCGACGAATTCCACCTCACGCGAGTCCTTATGGACGGCGGCAGCAGCCTTAACCTGCTCTATCAGGACACTGTCCGCAAAATGGGCATCGATCCTTCAAGAATCAAGCCCACCAAAACCACCTTCAAAGGAGTGGTACCCGGCGTAGAGGCCTGTTGCACAGGATCCATAACGCTGGAAGTCGTCTTTGGCTCACCAGATAACTTCCGAAGCGAAGACTTGATCTTCGACATCGTCCCCTTCCACAGTGGCTATCATGCACTGCACGGACGGACCGCTTTCGCCCGTTTCAATGCAGTCCCGCACTACGCTTATCTAAAGCTCAAGATGCCCGGACCACGTGGCGTTATAACAGTCAATGGAAACATGGAGCGCTCCCTCCGTACTGAGGAGCATACCGCGACCCTCGCAGCCGAAGTACAAGGTGGCCTCATTAAGCCGAATACTACATCTGCAGTCAAGCCCCCGGACACTGTCAAACGGGTCCGGTCTACCCCGCAGAATGGAAGCCCGGCTTGTCCAGAGCTAGATTAGCAATTTAGCCTCCGTTAAAGCCCCAACCTGATAGCGGCATACGTACCGCGCGTACATAACTACGCACTAAAGATACCATGGGCAAGGACGGAGGCCTACTAAACATAAGGTCCACAATACGGTTCGACCCTATCCGGACCCTCATATTCTTCTTTTTTTCCTTCTTATTTTTATTTTTCAGGTTCCTCACAACCCACATCACTTTTTGATGATACCAAGGACCCTTTTCCAGGCCCCTTATGCATGCTCGATCGATGATGCTCTCAAAGGATCATACACCAAGGAAAAAAGCAGCGCATACGTGCGACATAGTATCCAAAGGATCTTCGAGATCATCTTTTCCTTTTTAGGACCTGTATACAACTATCCCTTGTGCTCGGCATGTAAAATAGCCTCGATGCTTATTGCATCCCCCTGTAAAAATATGTTTTGACGTATCAATCAGACTATAATGGAAACAGTTCCGCCCAACCTTGTTCGGTATTGGCTTATTTCCTAATATGTATTCCCTCTTTACGTCAGATTTGTTGGGGATCGTAGCAGAATTTAAAATTTTTCTACGCATCACCAAGATCCATCTATGGAGTATACTAGCAACGAGGGGAAAGGAGTGCATCTACATACCCTTGTAGATCGCGAGCGGAAGCGTTCCAATGAACGGGGTTGATGGAGTCGTACTCGCCGTGATCCAAATCACCGATGACCGAGTGCCGAACGGACGACACCTCCGCGTTCAACACACGTACGGAGCAGCGACGTCTCCTCCTTCTTGATCCAGCAAGGGGGAAGGAGAGGTTGATGGAGATCCAGCAGCACGACGGCGTGGTGGTGGAAGTAGCGGGGTCTCGGCAGGGCTTCGCCAAGCTTCTGCGAGAGGGAGAGGTGTTGCAGGGGGAGAGGGAGGCGCGAGGGGTTGTCATGCTGCTGCCCTCCCTCCCCACTATATATAGGCCCCCTGGGGGGGGAGCCGGCCCTGGATCCCATCTACAAGGGGGGCGGCGGCCAGGGGGGAAACTTGCCCCCCAAGTCAGGTGGGGCGCCCCCCACCCCTAGGGTTTCCAACCCTAGGCGCAGGGGGAGGCCCATGGGGGGCGCCCCAGCCCACTAGGGGCTGGTTCCCTTCCCACTTCAGCCCATGGGGCTCTCCGGGATAGGTGGCCCCACCCGGTGGACCACCGGGACCCTTCCGGTGGTCCCGGTACAATACCGGTGACCCTGAAACTTTCCCGGTGGCCGAAACTTGACTTCCTATATATAATTCTTCACCTCCGGACCATTCCGGAACTCCTCGTGACGTCCGGGATCTCATCCGGGACTCCGAACAACTTTCGGGTTTCCGCATACTAATATCTCTACAACCCTAGCGTCACCGAACCTTAAGTGTGTAGACCCTACGGGTTCGGGAGACATGCAGACATGACCGAGACACCTCTCCGGTCAATAACCAACAGCGGGATCTGGATACCCATGTTGGCTCCCACATGTTCCACGATGATCTCATCGGATGAACCACGATGTCGAGGATTCAATCAATCCCGTATACAATTCCCTTTGTCAATCGGTACGTTACTTGCCCGAGATTCGATCGTCGGTATCCTAATACCTTGTTCAATCTCGTTACCGGCAAGTCACTTTACTCGTACCGTAATGCATGATCCCGTGGCTAACTCCTTATTCACATTGAGCTCATTATGATGATGCATTACCGAGTGGGCCCAGAGATACCTCTCCGTCACACGGAGTGACAAATCCCAGTCTCGATCCGTGCCAACCCAACAGACACTTTCGGAGATACCCGTAATGCACCTTTATAGTCACCCAGTTACGCTGTGACGTTTGGTACACCCAAAGCACTCCTACGGTATCCGGGAGTTGCACGATCTCATGGTCTAAGGAAATGATACTTGACATTGGAAAAGCTCTAGCAAACGAACTACACGATCTTTTATGCTATGCTTAGGATTGGGTCTTGTCCATCACATCATTCTCCTAATGATGTGATCCCATTATCAACGACATCCAATGTCCATGGTCAGGAAACCGTAACCATCTATTGATCAACGAGCTAGTCAACTAGAGGCTTACTAGGGACATGGTGTTGTCTATGTATCCACACATGTATCTGAGTTTCCTATCAATACAATTCTAGCATGGACAATAAACGATTATCATGAACAAGGAAATATAATAATAACCAATTTATTATTGCCTCTAGGGCATATTTCCAACAAGATTCTTGTATATACCTCGGCACAATTCAAATCGCCAGGGGCTCTATCTGGCCACGTATATTTTTCAAACAAAATAAGTCCGAACACTTCTATAATATGCCTCGGCGTCCCGAATATGGCACTATATGCATTAGCTCAGAATCATGTCTTTGGTCAATAGTTGGGTTGCCCGGCTCCTGTGATTACCACCTTACATTTCGCGTGTTCGGCTAAGGTAGTAAAGGGAGGACTACTGCGATTGTGTTTCTGGTTCGTCCGGTCAAACACCTCAGTAGAGAAAGCCGAAAACTGACTGTCATGATGCGGCGAGAGCTGGTCAGCAATTCGGCGACCTGACTGTCATGACTGTAGTGATTTCTTCCGTATTACACGAAGGACTGGCTCTTTCCAGTCACGCGCTTAAGGCATCCAAGTTCGGATAGCCGCACACGCACCAGGGGCTATCTTACAGTCCCATTGTCAAACTCCTATGGCTAAGTGAGAGTGATAAAGCCGCATAGTCCGATTGCCTGGTTCGCTGCACTGACACCTCCTTCATGGACCAAGACATTGGGTCAAGTGTGGTTATGTGCTATCCCGAACACCCCCGTAGTATCTAAGTGGGGGCTGAAGCCGACGACTGGCAAACTCTCAGGGATAAAAACGACCACACAGGAGGAAAAACACTTTAAGATAAACAACATAAATATATTACAAAGCCTTGGTTTTATTTTCATAAACCCTAGTTTCGGTTTTGTTTAGATCGGTTCAGTTTATTTTTTTGGTTTATTTATTTTGCGGACGTTCGTCCGTACATTCGTTTTAACGACGGTTTTCGTCGTTTAACCGCAGACAGCGAACGTTCGTCCGTTAGCCTGTTCGTCAGCTTTTCTTTTTCTCGGATTTTCCGTGATTATTTTCGATCGCGATTTCTGATCCGATTTTCGTTTCAGTTTAACTTTTCGCTCGTTTATTGGAATCAGGCGATTAAAGCGCCTAGAGTTTTGTCTCGAAACCCTCTTTCTGTTTAACCAACTCAAACAAGTTTTTGCTACTGTAAAATTTGACTTAGGTCCAGATTAGTAAATGAAGCTTGTTTCTTTCGCCGTTTGAGTTTCGTTGCTTCGTTCGATTTGATTCTTTTTGCAAACCGGAGTTCTTAAGTTGAACTTTCTGGTTAATCTCTTATTTTGAGTTTTATTCATGCACCCTTGCTTGATTGCTTATGTATGTATTGTTTGTTTGCGATAGAGTACCCGGAGTGCGAAGCGTGCTACTACGAGTCTCTAGGTTTCACGGATCATCAGCAAGGCAAGTGACACTTTGATCATACTTTTCATTACCCAGTTTTATTGCATTAGATCAATCCTCAAACTATTGCATGATTAGGATCTGAATAATATGTGGGTTTTGGGAAGTAGATGAGGTAGTACCTATTGCCCTGTTTACTATCAAACCTTTGGGAGTTACTTCTACGTTTGCTTATATTGCTATGCTATGCTCGTAGACGTGGATTGGGTTTGAGTGTATTTCATGACAGATGTGAGATTGTTAATTAATGGATCAACTTAAGGTGGCTACTTTAATTTACATCTGGGTGGATTGAGGCACCTGGAGAAACCAGTGTTGCCTGTATTTTTGGATATCCCGGAGTACCCGTGTGATCATCCTATGGACCGCCACCCAGGCTCAAAGGGATCATGAGATTATTCATGCTAGAAACTTCCGTGTGCAGCCACAAGCTATTATGGGCTCTAGCATAGTTGAGTAGGTTACATGATCTCTTGAAGAGGTGGGCTAGCAGATGTAGGGGAAAGTAGGTGTAACTGTCCACCCGGAGTAAAGAGTATTGTTTCTGAAAGACTGTGTCTCGGTCATCCGTTTCTCAAACACCATGTAGTGCGAGAAATCAAGCGGAGGCGATCGAGCCTTGTGGGGAAAAGTGCACAAACCTCTGTAGAGTGTACAAACTAATCATGGTTAGCCGTGTCCCCGGTTATGGACATCTTGAGTATCTAGTTCTTGGATTTTCATGTGAATCTCATCATCATGTTACTTAATTTAATCTGATTGGGTTAATCACATTCTTAATTGGGATTGAGTTGGAGGTACCTTCTAAATGTTTAACAACCACCATGATAGTTAAATAAAATTTATTCCTTTGTGGTAGAGAAAAATTGGCTTTTCGCAAAACTGTAACCATAGAGCTTTCCACCAGCCAAATATGCATGTAGTGATGGCATTATTCTGTTCATTACTCTCTATGTGTTACATTGCCAGCATATTCCATGTGCTGACCCGTTTTCGGGCTGCAACGTATCATGTTGCAGACTTTTCAGACGACGAGTAAGGAGCCTTAGGTCGTGGTCTTATACTCAGTGATGCCGTTGGAGTTGATGGACTCACTTTATCTTCCAAGCCTTCCGTTGTTATCATTTTTAGATGGCCTTAAGCCATATTTATTTGTATTGAGTTCTCTTGAACTATTCGATGTAATAAGTGTGTGATTGCTACTCTGTTATAAATCCTTCAAAGTATTGTGCATGTCAGCATTACCGATCCAGGGATGACACTGATGCACGGAGACTAGACTATTTGAGGTCTGGTCGCTACAGAGATGGTATCAGAGCACACGCTGACTGTAGGACACGACCACTAAGCTAAAGCCCTAGATCACTAATCTCTTCTCATTTCTGACTCCTCTCCTTTCTTCCACTCTTTTAGGATGGCGGATGCAAGGAACAAGTTTGCGCAACCAGATGAGGATACACCTATTGGACGCCACTTGAAGGAAGTTACTAAGTACCTGAACATTGGAATACCAAGCTTCACCGGAACCTAAAACGCCACACTACCAGAAGAGGAGCGCTGGATGATTCAAGTTCAAGTTCCAGGAAGGACGTTCACGCCAGTCACTGAGCCCATAGAGTTTTCCTTTGATGCACCAACCTAGAGTCTAGGAAAGAGCATGGCAGCCCACGTCACCATGGGATGCATTGGAGAAGTGTACCACAATGATCTCAAGGATACTATCTATCAGATTTGTGGGCGTCGAGACGAGCAATGGGAGATGATCAGCACCAGGAAGGATAGATCTATTGCAGCTTTCATCTAGGAGTTAAACCAGCACATTTGTCACCAGGAGAACTAGATGTGCGCAGACATGATAGAACTGAAGAAGGCAAAGACTAGGAACATGGAACTGGAGGAAGAACTCAAGGCTACACGCGAGGATTATATGGAGGAAATCGTCGCTTTAGTGGAGAAGAATGGCGACCTGACACAGAAGCTAGGAGTTTTCATGGGAGACCCCGCACCAGGAGGAGATGATGACGATTCTACTTGCCTGAAGAACTACATCATCATCGACGACACTGACTCGGACCCCAGTGATGATGATTGGGAGGATGAAGCCGGAGCAGATATCATGGAGTCTTCGACTGAGCAATTTTTCTAGTAGACCACCAAATTAGTAGTAGTATTCCACCATGTATATAGTATAGTCCAACCACTTTGTAACGATAGATAGATCGATTGTATGCCTTGTTTGAATTGATTGGAGTGATATGATTGTGTTTGTCTCATGTGCATATGGGTAGTGTTTTCCCTCTAGACCTCATTCTATCCTATTTTCTCATCTTTTCTAAACCATCAGATGCCTCCGAGACGCGACACCGGATTTGTTTTCCCACCGGACATCACTCAGTTGATTCAGCAGCAGAATGCCCTGATGCAAGTGCTAGTTCAGAACCAAGGTAACAACAACAACAACAACCCACCACCACCACCACCTGTTGATCACTTAGCCCGTTTTCTTAGGCTGAATCCGCCGGTGTTCTCCAGTAGCACCGAGCCGATTGTGGCAGATGATTGGCTCCACAAGGTTGGAAGGGAGCTGACCACTGCAGGATGCACAGATGCAGAGAGAGTGCGTTTTGCCGCACATCAGCTCGATGGACCCGCAGCATCATGGTGGGAGAATTACACAGCCACTCACCCCATTGACACTATCACATGGGACCCGTTTCAGCAAGCTTTCCGTACTGCCCATGTTTCAGCAGGAGCTATGGCCATGAAGAAGCGTGAGTTTCGCAACTTACGCCAAGGAGGACATACCGTTGGCCAGTACGTGGAGGATTTTAGTAAGTTAGCACGTTATGCCCCAGATGACGTTGCTACGGATGCAGCTAAGCAGGAGAAGTTTCTGGAAGGACTGAATGATGAGCTGAGCATGAAGTTGATGGTGGGAACTTTTAACAACTACCAGGAGTTGGTAGATAGAGCTCTCATGATTGAAGGGAAGCAGCAGCAGATTGAGAGCCGTAAGAGGAAGTATGGACAAGGAAAGTACAGTACAGGAGCTCACCAGAAGCGTAGTTTTACCCCGAACTCAGGAGGACACCTTCAGCATAACCATGGAGGTCACAATCATAATGGAGGGAGCTCGCACAATCATAGTGGCCCCAAGAATGGCAATGGAAACGGAGGAAGCAATGGACAGAACCGTACCAACCCATCAACCCCAGCCAAGAGGGATCTAAGCCACGTTACTTGTTTCAAGTGCCAGAAGACTGGACATTATGCAACTGAATGTCCGGAAGCTAAGAATGGAAATGGCAATGGAAGCTCAGGGAAGAAGCCGAACCCTTTTAACAGGGGACAGGTGAACCACGTTAATGTGGAGGAGGTTGAAGCACAACCTGATGCAGTAATAGGTAAGTTTTTGGTTAAGTCATTTACTGCAATCGTTCTTTTGATACTGGTGCATCGCATTCATACATATCAAGGGGATTTGTGGATAAGTTTAAGTTGCCCACCAAAGTTCTCAGAACACCTATGTTAGTAACCTCGCCAGGAGCAGAGTATATGGCAAGCCAAGGATGTTTTCAGATGCCATTGGCCATAGGTAGACATGTTTTCCCCTCAGACCTAATAGTTTTGGAGTCGCAAGGTTTGGATGTGATTTTGGGAATGGATTGGCTATCGATGTATGGAGGAAACATCGATTGCGCCAGTAAGACGATTTTTCTTACTACCCCAGAAGGAAGAAGGATTAAGTATGTATCCCGACATGTGCCGAAGAGGACTCAAGTAAATTCCTTATCAGGAGTTGTACAGGAGGAAGTACCAGTGGTGAAGGATTTCCCTGACGTATTTCTAGAGGAGTTGCCAGGCATGCCACCGGATAGAGACATTGAGTTTTTGATTGAGCTTTTGCCAGGCACTGGGCCAATATCTAAGAGACCGTACAGGATGCCCGCTAAGGATTTGGAAGAAATTAAAAAGCAGATTAAGGAGTTACTGGATAAAGGATATATTCGCCCAAGTTCGTCACCTTGGGGATCACCAGTACTTCTAGTGGAGAAGAAAGATGGATCGTTGAGGATGGTTGTTGATTATCGTGGATTGAATGAAGTAACAATCAAGAACAAGTACCCACTGCCGATGATCAATGATCTGTTTGACCGACTACAAGGAGCTAAAGTATTTTCCAAGATTGATTTGCGATCAGGATACCACCAGTTGAAGATTCGAGAGCAGGATATACCCAAGACAGCTTTTACCACAAGGTATGGGCTATATGAGTACACCGTTATGTCATTTGGCCTGACTAACGCACCCGCCCATTTCATGAACATGATGAACAAAGTGTTTATGGAGTTTTTGGATAAGTTCGTCGTAGTGTTCATTGATGATATTCTGGTCTATTCGAAGAATGAAGAAGAGCATAAGGAGCATTTGCGTTTGGTACTTGGAAAGCTCAGAGAACATCAGTTATATGCCAAGTTCAGCAAGTGCGAGTTTTGGTTAAAGGAAGTTGGATTCCTTGGACATGTTATATCCGGAGAAGGAATAGTAGTAGATCCCACCAAGGTTAACACTGTGACAAATTGGGAGTCACCCACGACAGTTGGAGAAATCCATAGTTTTCTGGGACTCGCAGGATATTACTGGAGATTCATCGAGAATTTCTCGAAGATTGCAAAGCCTATGACGGAGTTGTTGAAGAAGGAAACCAAATTCAAATGAACTGAGGAGTGTGAGGCTAGTTTCCAGGAGTTGAAGAAACGTTTGGTTACATCGCCAGTGTTGATTCTGCCAGATCAAAGCAAGGATTATGAAGTATATTGTGACGCTTCTCGTCGAGGACTTGGAGCAGTGCTAATGCAGGAGGGAAGAGTTGTTTCATATGCCTCACGACAGCTTAAACCCCATGAGTTGAATTATGCTACACATGATTTGGAGTTAGCAGCCGTAGTGCATGCGTTGAAAACGTGGAGACATTTTCTCATCGGAAACCATTGTGAGGTGTACACGGATCACAAGAGTTTGAAGTACATTTTCACGCAGAAGGAGTTGAATCTCAGGCAAAGGAGATGGTTGGAGCTCATTAAGGATTATGATATGAGATTGCATTATCACCCGGGGAAGGCTAACGTAGTAGCCGATGCGTTGAGCCGCAAGAGCCATGTCAACACACTCATGACCGGAGAGTTACCCAAGGAGTTAGCAGAGGATCTTCGTGAACTATGTTTGGAAATAGTTCCGAGAGGCTATGTAACAGCATTGGAGATTCAGTCTACTTTGATGGATAAGATCAGAGAAGCCCAGAAGACAGACAAGGAAATTACTGAGATAAAGGAAAGGATGAGTAAAGGAAAAGCCAAGGGATTTCGTGAGGATGAGCACGATACCTTATGGTTTGAGGACCGCGTTTATGTGCCCAATGATCCGGAGATCAGGAAGTTGATTCTGCAAGAGGCCCATGATTCACCATATTCAATTCACCCAGGAAATACCAAGATGTACCTGGATTTAAAGGACAGTTTCTGGTGGACCGAAATGAAGAAGGATATTGCGGAGTATGTAGCAGTTTGTGATGTATGTCAGAGAGTAAAGGCAGAGCATCAGAAGCCAGCAGGATTGCTACAACCATTGCCGATACCCGAATGGAAGTGGGATAAGCTAGGCATGGATTTTATCACAGGATTGCCCAGGACTCGTTCCGGCTATGACTCGATATGGGTTGTAGTTGATCGTTTGACGAAGGTAGCTCATTTCATCCCAGTAAAGACCACTTATACAAGTGCTAAGTTGGCAAAGATATACATGACCAGGATCGATGTCTGCATGGAGTTCCGAGGACCATTGTATCAGATAGAGGAACCCAGTTTACTTCAAAGTTTTGGAATCAGTTGCACAAAACTTTGGGTACCAGGCTAGAGTTCAGTACAGCCTTTCATCCACAGACAGACGGACAGACCGAGAGAGTCAATCAGATTTTGGAAGACATGCTGAGAGCTTGTGCGCTAGATTATGGATCTAGTTGGGATGACAATTTGCCGTATGCAGAGTTCTCTTACAACAACAGTTATCAATCCAGTTTGAAGATGGCCCCTTTCGAAGCGCTGTACGAAAGAAGGTGCAGAACACCGTTGTTGTGGGACGAAGTTGGAGACCGACAGTTGTTTGGACCAGATTTGATTAAAGAGTCTGAACAGAAAGTGAAGTTGATTCGCGAAAGGCTCAAGGTAGCCCAGTCCAGGCAGAAGAGTTATGCGGATTCTAAACGCAAGGAGACAGTTTACGAAGTCGGAGACAGAGTTTATCTTCGAGTATCACCACTTCGAGGAGTGAAGCGCTTCGGAGTTAAGGGAAAGTTAGCGCCACGTTTTGTAGGACCATACAAAGTTTTGGAGCGTATGGGTGAAGTTGCTTACAGGTTGGAATTGCCCGGAGGATTGTCGGGAGTTCACGATGTGTTCCATGTTTCTCAGCTGAAGAAGTGCCACACAGAGATGGCTGAGATACCACTGAGAGATACAGTGCCACTGGAAGCGATTCAGCTGGATAGTGATTTGACCTATGAGGAGAAACCAGTCAAGATTCTCGAATATGCCAGCCGAGTCACCCGCAGCAAGGTTATCAAGTTTTGCAAAGTCCAGTGGAGTCACCATACCGAGGAGGAAGCCACCTGGGAGCGAGAGGAAGATCTACGGAAGGACCACTCTCACCTATTTTCTAGCCAACCCGAATCTCGAGGGCGAGATTCATCTTAAGGGGGGTAGGTTTGTAACATCCAAATTTTCAATTTGGAATGTTATACATAGATCATTCTTGCATATCATATTTTGTTGCATTTGTCTTGCAATCCTAGAAATTCTACGCAACTCAAGGACCCACGGAGAGAGTTGGGGATTTCGTTATTTTCATATTTGGGTTTTCTCAAATTTTGAAAATAGGATCATTTGTTTTAATTATTTTTCTCTTCGAAAATAATTCATATCAAAATATATAAGAGGAGATAATATGACTTCTCCACAAATAATGAAATATTGGAGGAAAAATATTAAAAATAAATATTTGATTTTATTTGAATTAGGAAAAATACGCGTTTTTCAAAATTGCATTTTAGGCCCAAATAAATGTTCATCTTGTCTGGCTTATTTTTAGAGGACGGGGAAAATTTATTTCGGGATTTTTGGAGTCCGTTTAGTATTTCTTTTCTTACTTGTTCTGCACGTTCGAATTATTAAAAAAAAAGTCAACCGACTCCGGGCCGTACCCGAGCGGGACTCTTCGGGCCGGCTTTTAAAAGCCCGAGACCCCGAGCCCCAGCGCCGCCAGCCCACCCGAAACCCTAGCCGCCGCCGCCAGCGCCGCCGACGCCGCCCGCGCCCCACCCGCGCCGCGCCGCCGCCCCGCCGCCCGCGCCGCTCTGCCGCCCGCGCCGCCACCTGCGCCGCCCCGCCGCCCGTCGCCGCCAACCACCACCGCCGGAGCCGTTCGCCGGAGTTAGAGGTAGTCGCCGGTTTTTTTTAAAAACCGATCGGTTTTATTTTCGTAAACTCTAGTTTCGGTTTTGTTTAGATCGGTTCGGTTTATTTTTTTTGGTTTATTTATTTTGCGGACGTTCGTCCGTACGTTCGTTTTAACGAACGGTTTTCGTCGTTTAACCGCAGACAGCGAACGTTCGTTCGTTAGCCTGTTCGTCAGTTTTTCTTTTTCTCGGATTTTCCGCGATTATTTTCGATCGCGATTTTTGATCCGATTTTCGTTTCAGTTTAACTTTTCGCTCGTTTATCGGAATCAGGCGATTCAAGCGCCTAGAGTTTCGTCTCGAAACCCTCTTTCTGTTTAACCAACTGAAACAAGTTTTTGCTATTGTAAAATTTGACTTAGGTCTAGATTAGTAAATGAAGCTTGTTTCTTTCGCCGTTTGAGTTTCGTTGCTTCGTTCGATTTGATTCTTTTTGCAAACCGGAGTTCTTAAGTTGAACTTTCTGGTTAGATCTCTTATTTTGAGTTTTATTCGTGCACCCTTGCTTGATTGCTTATGTATGTATTGTTTGTTTGCGATAGAGTACCCGGAGTGCGAAGCGTGCTACTACGAGTCTCTAGGTTTCACGGATCATCAGCAAGGCAAGTGACACTTTGATCATACTTTTCATTACCCAGTTTTATTGCATTAAATCAATCCTCAAACTATTGCATGATTAGGATCTGAATAATATGTGGGTTTTGGGAAGTAGATGAGGTAGTACCTATTGCCCTGTTTACTATCAAACCTTTGGGAGTTACTTCTACGTTTGCTTATATTGCTATGCTATGCTCGTAGACGTGGATTGGGTTTGAGTGCATTTCATGACAGATGTGAGATTGTTAATTAATGGATCAACTTAAGGTGGCTACTTTAATTTACATCTGGGTGGATTGAGGCACCTGGAGAAACCAGTGTTGCCTGTATTTTTGGATATCCCGGAGTACCCGTGTGATCATCCTATGGACCGCCACCCAGGCTCAAAGGGATCATGAGATTATTCATGCTAGAAACTTCCGTGTGCAGCCACAAGCTATTATGGGCTCTAGCATAGTTGAGTAGGTTACATGATCTCTTGAAGAGGTGGGCTAGCAGATGTAGGGAAAGTAGGTGTAACTGTCCACCCGGAGTAAAGAGTATTGTTTCTGAAAGACCGTGTCTCGGTCATCCGTAGTGCGAGAAATCAAGCGGAGGTGATCAAGTCTTGTGGGGAAAAGTGCACAAACCTCTGCAGAGTGTACAAACTAATCATGGTTAGCTGTGTCCCCGGTTATGGACATCTTGAGTATCTAGTTCTTGGATTTTCATGTGAATCTCATCATCATGTTACTTAATTTAATTTGAATGGGTTAATCACGTTCTTAATTGGGATTGAGTTGGAGGTACCTTCTCAATGTTTAACAACCACCATGATAGTTAAATAAAATTTATTCCTTTGTGGTAGGGAAAAATTGGCTTTTCGCAAAACTGTAACCATAGAGCTTTCCACCAGCCAAATATGCATGTAGTGATCGCATTATTCTGTTCATTACTCTCTATGTGTTACATTGCCAGCATATTCCATGTGCTGACCCATTTTCGGGCTGCAACGTATCATGTTGCAGACTTTTCAGACGACGAGTAAGGAGCCTTAGGTCGTGGTCTTATACTCAGTGATGCTGTTGGAGTTGATGGACTCACTTTATCTTCCAAGCCTTCCGCTGTTATTGTTTTTAGATGGCCTTAAGCCATATTTATTTGTATTGAGTTCTCTTGAACTATTCGATGTAATAAGTGTGTGATTGCTACTCTGTTATAAATCCTTCAAAGTACTGTGCGTGTCAGCATTACCGATCCAGGGATGACACTGATGCACGGAGACTAGACTGTTTGAGGTCTGGTCGCTACACATGATGTCCTTCGAGCACTGGCCCTCTATCAAGCGGTCACCCTCCAGGACGTCTTCAAAATAGCGCTCCGGCTTGCGGTGGTCCTTGCCTCCGGGCGGACCCTCAACTGCCACGATGGCAGCCTTAATTTTTTCCAAGTGCATCTTGACATGGGCAAAGGCCAACCGCGCACCTTCTATGCATGACGACCGCTTAACCGCGTCAATTCGGGGCAACGCGTCAACAAGTCGTTGCACCAGGCCAAAATAGCTGCTTGGGATGGGTTCGGCTGGCCACACCCGGACTATGACGTCCCTGATGGCCAATCCGGACATCCTGTGCAGCTCGGCCCACTGTGCCATCTGGTCATTCAATAGCATTGGGCGCTCCTGCGCCGCGAACTGTGACCAGAATAGCTTCTCCGTCGTGTGCCCCTCCTGGGCCTGGAAGAACTGCGGGGCGTCGACAACACACTTCGGAAGATCCGCAAAGGCATTTGGAGCACTCCACAGTCGAGTAAGCAAGACATACTTCTGATTGCCGAATTTACTCTGTAAGAGAAAGGGCATACCAGCCGCTATCTGTCCGGCCTGCTTGATCTCCTCGCGTGCCGCTCGGGATTCGGCCTGCGCCTTGATACGTTTCCAACGTATCTATAATTTTTGATTGTTTCATGCAATATTATATTCTGTTTTAGACATTATTGGGCTTTATTATACACTTTTATATTATTTTTGCAACTAACCTATTAACCGGAGGCCCAGCCCAGAATTGTTGTTTTTGCCTATTTCAGAGTTTTGCAGAAAAATAATATCAAACGGAGTCCAAACGGAATGAAACCTTCGGGAACGTGATTTTCGGAATGAACATGATCCAGAGGACTTGGACCCTACGTTAAGACATCAACCAGGAGGGCACGAGGTAGGGGTGCGCGCCTACCCCCCTGGGCGCGCCCTCCACCCTTGTGGCCCCCTGTTGCTCCACCGACGTACTCCTTCCTCCTATATATACCTACGTACCCCCAAACTACCAGATACGGAGCCAAAAACCTAATTCCACCGCCGCAACCTTCTGTACCCGTGAGATCCCATCTTGGGGCCTGTTCCGGAGCTCCGCCGGAGGGGGCATCGATCACGGAGGGCTTCTACATCAACACCATAGCCTCTCCGATGATGTGTGAGTAGTTTACCTCAGACCTTCGGGTCCATAGTTATTAGCTAGATGGCTTCTTATCTCTTTTTGGATCTCAATACAATGTTCTCCCCCTCTCTTGTGGAGATCTATTCGATGTAATATTCTTTTGCGGTGTGTTTGCTGAGACCGATGAATTGTGGGTTCATTATCAAGTTTATCTATGAACAATATTTGAATCTTCTCTGAATTCTTTTATGTATGATTGGTTATCTTTACAAGTCTCTTCGAATTATTAGTTTGGTTTGGCCAACTAGATTGATCTTTCTTGCAATGGGAAAAGTGCTTAGCTTTGGGTTCAATCTTGCGGTGTCCTTTCCCAGTGATAGTAGGGGCAGCAAGGCACGTATTGTATTGTTGCCATCGAGGATAACAAGATGGGGTTTATATCATATTGCATGAGTTTATCCCTCTACATCATGTCATCTTGCTTAAAGCGTTACTCCGTTCTTATGAACTTAATACTCTATATGCATGCTGGATAGCGGTCGATGTGTGGAGTAATAGTAGTAGATGCAGGCAGGAGTCGGTCTACTTGTCTCGGACGTGATGCCTATATACATGATCATACCTAGATATTCTCATAACTATGCTGAATTCTGTCAATTGCTCAACAGTAATTTGTTCACCCGCCGTAAATACTTATGCTCTTGAGATAAGCCACTAGTGAAACCTATGGCCCTCGGGTCTATTTTCCATCATATTTAATCTCTCGACAACAAGCTATTTCTGGCGCCGTTTTTATTTTGTTTTCTTTACTTTGCATCTTTATCATAAAAATACCAAAAATATTATCTTATCAGATCTCACTCTCGTAAGTGACCGTGTAGGGATTGACAACCCCTTATCGCATTGGTTGTGAGGATTTATTTGTTTGTGTAGGTGCGAGGGACTCGTGCGTGGCCTCCTACTGGATTGATACCTTGGTTCTCAAAAACTGAGGAAAATACTTATGCTACTTTGCTGCATCACCCTTTCCTCTTCAAGGGAAAACCAACGCAGTGCTCAAGAGGTAGCAAGAAGGATTTCTGGCGCCGTTGCCGGGGAGTCTACGCAAAAGTCAACATACCAAGTACCCATCACAAAGCCTTATCTCCCGCATTACATTATTTGCCATTTGCCTCTCGTTTTCCTCTCCCCCACTTCACCCTTGCCGTTTTACTCGCCCTCTCTCTTTTCCATTCTCTTTTTTTCGCTTGCTTCTTGTTTACTCGTGTGTTGGATTGCTTGCTTGTCACGATGGCTCAAGTTAATACCAAATTGTGTGACTTTACCAATACCAACAATAATGATTTCCTTAGCACTCCGATTGCTCCTCTTACCGATACTGAATCTTGTGAAATCAATGCTGCTTTGTTGAATCTTGTCATGAATTATCAATTCGCTGGCCTTCCTAGTGAAGATGTCTCTACCCATCTAAATAGCTTCGTTGATTTGTGTGATATGCAAAAGAAGAAATATGTGGACAATGATATTGTTAAATTGAAGCTATTTCCTTTTTTGCTTAGAGATCGTGCTAAAGCTTGGTTTTCGTCTTTGCCTAAAAATAGTATTGATTCTTGGAATAAGTGCAAAGATGCTTTTATCTCTAAGTATTTTCCTCCCGCTAAGATCATCTCTCTTAGAAACGATATTATGAATTTTAAGCAACTTGATCATGAACATGTTGCACAAGCTTGGGAGAGGATGAAATTAATGATACGTAATTGCCCTACGCATGGTTTGAATTTGTGGATGATTATACAAAAAATTTATGCCGGATTGAATTTTGCTTCTAGAAATCTTTTAGATTCGGCCGCGGGAGGCACTTTTATGGAAATCACTTTAGGAGAAGCTACTAAACTCCTAGATAATATTATGGTTAATTATTCTCAATGGCACACTGAAAGATCTATTAATAAAAAAGTGCATGCGATAGAAGAAATTAATGTTTTGAGTGGAAAGATGGATGAACTTATGAAATTATTTGCTACTAAGAGTGTTTCTTCTGATCCTAATGATATGCCTTTGTCTACTTTGATTGAGAATAAAAATGAACCTATGGATGTGAATTTTGTTGGTAGGAATAATTTTGGTAACAACGCGTATAGAGGAAACTTTAATCCTAGGCCTTATCCTAGTAATTCCTCTAATATTTATGGTAATTCCTACAATAATTCTTATGGAAACTTTAATAAGATGCCTTCTGAATTTGAGACTAGTGTTAAGGAATTTATGAATTCGCAAAAGAATTTCAATGCTTTGCTTGAAGAAAAATTGCTTAAAGTTGATGAATTGGCTAGGAACGTCGATAGAATTTCTCTTGATGTTGATTCTTTAAAGCTTAGATCTATTCCTCCTAAGCATGATATCAATGAGTCTCTCAAAGCCATGAGAATTTCCATTGATGAGTGCAAAGAAAGAACCGCTAGGATGCGTGCTAAGAAAGATTGCTTTGTGAAAGTGTGTTCTTCAAATTTCTATGAAAATAAAGATGAAGATCTAAAAGTTATTGATGTGTCCCCTATTAAATCTTTGTTTTGCAACATGAATCTTGATAATGATGGGACCGAATATGATCCACCTTTACCTAGAAGGCGTTCCAAAAATTTGGAGTTTTTAGATCTTGATGCTAAAATTGATAAAAGTGGGATTGAAGAGATCAAAACATTAGATATTAATGAACCCACTATTTTGGATTTTAAGGAATTTAATTATGATAATTGCTCTTTGATAGATTGTATTTCCTTGTTGCAATCCGTGCTAAATTCTCCTCATGCTTATAGTCAAAATAAAGCCTTTACTAAACATATCGTTGATGCTTTGATGCAATCTTATGAAGAAAAACATGAGTTGGAAGTTTCTATCCCTAGAAAACTTTATGATGAGTGGGAACCTACTATTAAAATTAAAATTAAATATCATGAATTCTATGCTTTGTTTGATTTGGGTGCTAGTGTTTCCACGATTCCAAAGACTTTGTGTGATTTGTTAGGTTTCCGTGATTTTGATGATTGCTCTTTAAACTTGCACCTTGCGGATTCCACTATTAAGAAACCTATGGGAAGAATTAATGATGTTCTTATTGTTGCAAATAGGAACTATGTGCCCGTAGACTTTATTGTTCTTGACATAGATTGCAATCCTTCATGTCCTATTATTCTTGGTAGACCTTTCCTTAGAACGATTGGTGCAATTATTGATATGAAGGAAGGGAATATTAGATTTCAATTTCCGTTAAGGAAAGGCATGGAACACTTCCCTAGAAATAAAATAAAATAACCTTATGAATCTATTATGAGAGCCACTTATGGATGCCCACCAAAGATGGCAATACCTAGATCTATCCTTGCTTTTATGCCTAGCTAGGGGCGTTAAACGATAACGCTTGTTGGGAGGCAACCCAATTTTATTTTTAGTTTTTTTGTTTTTTTCTTCTGTTTAGGAATAAATATTTGTTCTAGCCTCTGGTTAGATTTGTTTTTATGTTTTAGTTAGTGTTTGTGCCAAGTTAAACCTATAGGATCTTCTTGGATGATAGTTATTTGATCTTGCTGTAAATTCCAGAAACTTTCTGTTCACGAAAACAATTGTTAAAAATCACCAGAACGTGATAAAATATTGATTCTAATTGCTGCTGATCAATAAACAAATTGTCTAGGTCTTCCTATTTTTTCTGAATTTTTGGATTTCCAGAAGTTTGCGTTAGTTACAGATTACTACAGACTGTTCTGTTTTTGACAGATTCTGTTTTTCGTGTGTTGTTTGCTTATTTTGATGAATCTATGGCTAGTAAAATAGTTTATAAACCATAGAGAAGTTGGAATACAGTAGGTTTAACATCAATATAAATAAATAATGAGTTCATTACAGTACCTTGAAATGGTCTTTTGTTTTCTTTCGCTAATGGAGCTTACGAGATTTTCCGTTAAGTTTTGTGTTGTGAAGTTTTCAAGTTTTGGGCAAAAGATTTGATGGATTGTGGAACAAGGAGTGGCAAGAGCCTAAGCTTGAGGATTCCCATGGCACCCCCAAGATAATATAAGGACACCTAAAAGCCAAATCTTGGGGATGCCCCGGAAGGCATCCCCTCTTTCGTCTACTTCCATCGATAACTTTACTTGGAGCTATATTTTTATTCACCACATGATATGTGTTTTGCTTGGAGCGTCTTGTATTATTTGAGTATTTATTTGTTATTTTACCACAATCATACTTTCTGTACACACCTTTTGAGAGAGACACACATGATTCGGAAATTATTAGAATACTCTATGTGCTTCACTTATATCTTTTGAGTTATATAGTTTTTGCTCTAGTGCTTCACTTATATCTTTTAGAGCACGGTGGTGGATTTGTTTTATAGAAACTATTGTTCTCTCATGCTTCACTTATATTATTTTGAGAGTCCTACAAAACAGCATGGTAATTTGCTTTAATTATAATAGGCATTCAAGATTAGTAAAAAAATTCTTATGAGTGTGTTGAATACTATGAGAAGTTTGATGCTTGATAATTGTTTTGAGATATGGAGATGGTGATATTAGAGTCATGCTAGTTGAGTAGTTTTGAATTTAAGAAATACTTGTGTTAAAGTTTGTGATTCCCGTAGCATGCACGTATGGTGAACCGTTATGTGATGAAGTCGGAGCATGATTTATTTATTGATTGTCTTCCTTATGAGTGGCGGTCGGGGACGAGCGATGGTCTTTTCCTACCAATCTATCCCTCTAGGAGCATGCGCATAATACTTTGCTTTGATAACTTGTATATTTTTGCAATAAGTATATGAGTTCTTTATGACTAATGTTGAGTCCATGGATTATACGCACTTTTCCTCCTTCCACCGTTGCTAGCCTATCTAATACCGCGCATTTTTCGCCGGTATCATACACCCACCATATACCTTCCTCAAAACAGCCACCATACCTACCTATCATGGCATTTCCATAGCCATTCCGAGATATATTGCCATGCAACTTACCACCGTTCCGTTTACTATGAAACGCTCCATCATTGTTGTATTGCTTTGCATGATCATGTAGTTGACATTGTATTTGTGGCAAAGCCACTGTTCATAATCCTTTCATACATGTCACTCTTGATTCATTGCATATCCCGGTACACCGCTGGAGGCATGAGTCATATTTTGTTCTAAGTATTGAGTTGTAATTGTTGAGTTGTAAGAAAATAAAAGTGTGATGATCATCATTTTTAGAGCATTGTCCCAAGTGAGGAAAGGATGATGGAGACTATGATTCCCCCACAAGTCGGGATGAGACTCCGGACGAAAAAAAGAGGCCATAAAAAGAAGAAGAAAAGGCCCAAATAAAAAAATTGAGAGAAAAAGAGAGAAGGGACAATGTTACTATCCTTTTACCACACTTGTGCTTCAAAGTAGCACCATGATCTTCATGATAGAAAGTCTCCTATGATATCACTTTCATATACTAGTGGGAAATTTTTCATTATAGAACTTGGCTTGTATATTCCAATGATGGGCTTCCTCAAAATGCCCTAGGTCTTCGTGAGCAAGCGAGTTGGATGCACACCCACTTAGTTTCTTTTGTTGAGCTTTCATATACTTATAGCTCTAGTGCATCCGTTGCATGGCAATCCCTACTCACTCACATTGATATCTATTAATGGGCATCTCCATAGACCGTTGATACGCCTAGTTGATGTGAGACTCCTTTTTGTCTTCTCCACAACCACCATTTTATTCCACATATAGTGCTATGTCCATGGCTCACGCTCATGTATTGCGTGAAGATTGAAAAAGTTTGAGAATGTCAAAAGTATGAAACAATTGCTTGGCTTGTCATCGGGGTTGTTCATGATTTAAATATTTTGTGTGGTGAAGATAGAGCATAGCAAGACTATATGATTTTGTAGGGATAACTTTCTTTGGCCATGTTATTTTGAGAAGACATAATTGCTTAGTTAGTATGCTTGAAGTATTATTATTTTTATGTCAATATTAAACTTTTGCCTTGAATCTTTCGGATCTGAATATTCATACCACAATTAAGAAGAATTACATTGAAATTATGCCAAGTAGCATTCCACATCAAAAATTCTGTTTTTATCATTTACCTACTCGAGGACGAGCAGGAATTAAGCTTGGGGATGCTTGATACGTCTCCAACGTATCTATAATTTTTGATTGTTCCATGCTATATTATATTCTGTTTTGGACATTTTTGGGCTTTATTATACACTTTTATATTATTTTTGGGACTAACCTATTAACCGGAGGCCCAGCCCAAAATTGCTGTTTTTGCCTATTTCAGAGTTTCGCAGAAAAAGAATATCAAACGGAGTCCAAACGGAATGAAACCTTCGGGAACGTGATTTTCGGAACGAACATGATCCAGAGGACTTGGACCCTACATCGAGACATCAACCAGGAGGGCACGAGGTAGGGGGGCGCGCCTACCCCCCACGGGCGCGCCCTCCACCCTCGTGGACCCCCTGTTGCTCCACCGACGTACTCCTTCCTCCTATATATACCTACGTACCCCCAAACTACCAGATACGGAGCCAAAAACCTAATTCCACTGCCGCAACCTTCTGTACCCGTGAGATCCCATCTTGGGGCCTGTTCCGGAGCTCCGCCGGAGGGGCCATCGATCACGGAGGGCTTCTACATCAACACCATAGCCTCTCCGATGATGTGTGAGTAGTTTACCTCAGACCTTCGGGTCCATAGTTATTAGCTAGATGGCTTATTCTCTCTTTTTGGATCTCAATACAATGTTCCCCCCTCTCTTGTGGAGATCTATTCGATGTAATCTTCTTTTGCGGTGTGTTTGTTGAGACCGATGAATTGTGGGTTTATGATCAAGTTTATCTATGAACAATATTTGAATCTTCTCTGAATTCTTTTATGTATGATTGGTTATCTTTGCAAGTCTCTTCGAATTATCAGTTTGGTTTGGCCTACTAGATTGATCTTTCTTGCAATGGGAGAAGTGCTTAGCTTTGGGTTCAATCTTGCGGTGTCCTTTCCCAGTGACAGTAGGGGCAGCAAGGCACGTATTGTATTGTTGCCATCGAGGATAACAAGATGGGGTTTATATCATATTGCATGAGTTTATCCCTCTACATCATGTCATCTTGCTTAAAGCGTTACTCCGTTCTTATGAACTTAATACTCTAGATGCATGCTGGATAGCGGTCGATGTGTGGAGTAATAGTAGTAGATGCAGGCAGGAGTCGGTCTACTTGTCTCGGACGTGATGCCTATATACATGATCATACCTAGATATTCTCATAACTATGCTCAATTCTGTCAATTGCTCAATAGTAATTTGTTCACCCACCGTAAATACTTATGCTCTTGAGAGAAGCCACTAGTGAAATCTATGGCCCCCGGGTCTATTTTCCATCATATTTAATCTCCGGACAACAAGCTATTTCTGGCGCCGTTTTTATTTTGTTTTCTTTACTTTGCATCTTTATCTTAAAAATACCAAAAATATTATCTTATCATATCTATTAGATCTCACTCTCGTAAGTGACCGTGTAGGGATTGACAACCCCTTATCGCATTGGTTGCGAGGATTTATTTGTTTGTGTAGGTGCGAGGGACTCGTGCGTGGCCTCCTACTGGATTGATACCTTGGTTCTCAAAAACTGAGGGAAATACTTACGCTACTTTGCTGCATCACCCTTTCCACTTCAAGGGAAAACCAACGCAGTGCTCAAGAGGTAGCACGCCTCCTCGACCTCTCGAAGGGCCTTGGCAAGGTTGGTCGCCTGGGCTTTATTCTTCTCCTCTAGGGACTCGCATTTGTTGGTGGCGTCCTTGAGTGCCTGCTCCACTTCGGTCACCTGGTCCTCGTATTGGCAGCGGACGACCTGCTCAGACTTCAAGTCCTCGGCCGCTTTATCAGCGGTCGCCTTGTTCACCCTTGCGTGCTCCTTGGCCTGGGCAAGTTCACCCCTGAGGGTCTCTACCGCAGCAGCACTGCCTGCAATCATACACATAGCAGCTCATGAGCTTCGACTCAGAATCTGCATATTAATACAGGCATGAATGAGATATTCTGAAACATAACTGTGCTTCATCAAACCTCTTGTTGATGCGGACGAGATCCTCATCGGCCTGCCCCAGCTTACGCTTGAGCTCGGATACTTCGGTGGCCTGGGCAGTTGCCGCTAACAGTGAAGCCTGTTCCTCAAAATGGACAAGCATATTATCTCCTACGAATATTTTCGATCATCTGTTCAGCCTTCTTTCCAAAAAACCGAACAGAGTCTCAGGGGCTACTATCTATATACAGACATATTCCTTCATATGAAAAGCGGTCAAGAATATTACATCACATACCTCGAAGCCCGTTAGCAGGCTAGTGAAGGCTTCGTTCAACCCGCTCTTGGCGGACTGAACCTTTTCAACCACCACACCCATTAGGGTGCGGTGCTCCTCCATGATGGAAGCACATTGCAGTGCCTCCAACAGTATGTTCGGCTCCTCTGGATTAGTGGAGGTCGCCGCTGGAGTTGGCACTCCCCCCTCCCTTGAAGGGGGGTCGCTTATTCGATTCCGGAGCCACTTGGGTTTCCGGAATAGTGTTCGGCTGGGGGCTGGATTGGTTAAGGCCCCTGCTATCAGTCTCCATGGGGATTGTTCCCCCTGTGTTTTTGGCGGCCAAGGCGTTACCCTCTGGCGCCATTTTGGCGGCCTCCCGTACCGCTCCGTGGCCCGAAGAGGCCCTTTGGGACAACACTTTGGTGTCGCCCGTGGTGATAGGCGGGGAGGCTCGCGGAGGCGACTCGCTCTCCATCATCTTTGGATCCAAAGAATTCCCCTCCGCTGATTGTTGGGGGAGATCGCGGGCCGGACTGCACCATACAATGTGTTAAATTACAATCATAAAGATTGGGCATATGAAAGGCACCCTCGTGTACTTATGATGCGGCAAGGAACTTCGGCCTGGGGCGCCACTTGAGGATGGTTTCAGCATCCAAATCCGAGCCATCCGGGAGGGATATTTTCCCTCTCTTGGGCGCCTCCGCCTCTGGATTTACAGAGGCCGCCCTTTTCTTCCTCCTCCCCTTAGGGGGAGAATTGATTTCTGCCTCCTCCTCCTCTTCATCTTCATCTTCCTCGTGGGAGGAGTGAGTTTTGGTCTCTCCAGACACTGCTCCGAAGTACCTTTATGGCGGAGGCCACCTTTGGCCTCCTTGCTCTTCTTCTTGGCCTTTTTCTTCGGTGCCTGATAGGGCGCCGGGACCAGCATCCTCATTAACAGAGGATCAGCTGGGTTTTCGGGGAGTGGGGCCGGACACCTGATCCGCTCCGCCTTCTTGGTCCAGCCCTGTTTAGGGGATGGAGTTCTCAGTGGCCCCCCTCTTTTGATTGATGAACTAAGTTATGTTCGGAAATATAGCACTTACCGGGGAAGCCGGATGATTGCAGTCGAGGCCGACGTCCTCGGACGTCTGTGGACACGACTTTTGAGTCTTGAAGAGCAGCTTCCAGATTGCTTGGTGCGTCGTGCCGAAGAATCGCCGCAGGGTCCGCAGCCCTTCCGGATTGAACTCCCACATGCGGAGAGGCCGACGTTGGCAGAGAAGGGTTCGGCAGATGAGCATCACCTGGATCACATTGCTGAGGCTGGTTTCCTTCTCTATGATACTTTTGATGTGCTTTTGCAGCTTCAACACCTCGTCGGATGATCCCCACTCCAGACCCTTGTTGGTCCACGACGCAAGCCGCAACGGGGGTCCGGATCTGAAAGCAGGAGCGGCCGCCCACTTGGTGCCGCGAGGTTCGGTGATGTAGAACCACTCCTGCTACCATGTCTTGACGGTCTCCACGAAGGCCCCTCTGGGCCAGATAACGTTGGGGAGTTTGCTCACCATGGCGCCGCCGCAATCCTCGTGCTCTCCGTTGACCACCTTCGGCTTCACGTTGAAAGCCTTGAGCCACAGGCCGAAGTGTGGGGGGATGCAGAGGAATGCCTCACACACAACGATGAATGTCGAGATGTGGAGGAAGGAGTTTGGGGCTAGATCATGAAAATCTAGCCCGTAATAGAACATGAGACCTCGAACAAAGGGGTGGAGGGGAAACCCTAGTCCGCAGAGGAAGTGAGGGATAAACACAACCCTCTCACCGAGCTCTGGAGTGGGGATAACTTGCTCTTTGGCAGGGAGCCTGTGTTTGATTTCCTCTATCAAGTACCTCGCCTTCCAGAGATCCTTGATGTCCTTCTCCGTCACGGAGGAGGCCACCCACTTGCCTTGAGAGCCGGATCCGGACATGGCTAGAATGTTTGGTGGCGAGGGAAAAGACTGAAGCTTGGGCGCTGGAGCTCGAAGGATGGGAAGGCTGAGGAAGAAGAAGGCGTGGGGTAAAAAGATGGGTCCTTATCCTCTTATAAAGGCAATGAATATCAAGCGCCCCCTCGCAAGCCTTAAAACTCTCCTATTCCCAAGGGGTCGTGCGAACGGCACGGTTGGGTTACCCAAACCCAT
The DNA here is from genome assembly GCF_002575655.3 of Aegilops tauschii subsp. strangulata. NCBI lineage: Eukaryota > Viridiplantae > Streptophyta > Magnoliopsida > Poales > Poaceae > Aegilops > Aegilops tauschii. The sequence continues at coordinate 423,702,130 of NC_053036.3, read as the reverse complement.
ATTGATGAGAATCCCATAATAAGGGGACATGATCTCTGCTTCGACAAAACGTGTCAATGGAGGCCGCCCCTCGAAGCGCGAGGCGGGAGGCCACAAAATAATAATAAGGCCAGGCATAACGTCTCGCTAAAAAAGCTGTCAGTGGACATGACTTATTTCGTTTAAGTATTTCACCCTTGTGGTTCAGGGTTGTAACTGTTATACAGAGCCGGATATAGTTCTTTGTTCAGCTGCTTTGGAGTATTCGGAGGAGGAACCCGCCTTGCAATGCCGAAGACAATCTGCGCGTCGGACACATCGTCATTGAGCCTGGTTCAGGGGCTACTGAGGGAGTCCTGGATTAGGGGGTCCCCGGGCGTCCAGGCTATGTGAAATGGGCCGGACTGATGGGCCGTGAAGATAGAAGATAGAAGGCCTTCCCCCATGTCCGGATGGGACTCTCCTTTGCGTGGATGACAAGCTTGGCATTCGGATAAGAAGTTTCCTTTCTCTGTAAACCGACTCTGTACAACCCTAGGCCCCTCCGGTGTCTATATAAACCGGAGGGTTTAGTCCGTAGAGGCAATAATAATCATACAGGCTAGACATCTAGGTGAAAGGATCGAGAAGAGGTGTCTAGAGGGGGGGGGGTGAGTAGACTCTTAACAAAGAAAAGTAGCAGTTTTTAAATCTTCAAGTTAAGGTGGAGTTTTAGCACAAGTTTAAACATTCACAATACATTTCAAGCAAGCATGGCAAGAGTATATGAGCAGCGGAAAGTAAAGCATGCAAGTTGCAAGAATGTAAAGGGATGGGATTGGAGTGTGGAAACGCAATTGGAGACACGAAGATTTTTTGTGTGGTTCCGATAGGTGGTGCTATCGTACATCCACGTTGATGGAGACTTCAACCCACGAAGGGTAACAGTTGCGCGAGTCCACCGAGGGCTCCACCCACGAAGGGTCCACGAAGAAGCAACCTTGTCTATCCCACCATGGCCATCACCCACGAAGGACTTGCCTCACTAGGGTAGATCTTCACGAAGTAGGCGATCTCCTTGCGCTTACAAACTCCCTGGTTCAACTCCACAATCTTGTCGGAGGCTCCAAAGTGACACCTAACACTACAAAAAAGAGACACATCCGTGACATTTTGGGCCGAACGAAAATCTTTTCTTTCATACTTATGACACTTCTATGACGATAATTGTGACAAAACCCGGTATCGTCATAGATGTGGTGGGGTCCTACTTCTATGACAAAAAATCATGACAGAAAATGGGCTTTTCGTCCTGGGCGGGCCGGAGACGCAGCTGCATGACATTCTTTGGGCCGTCCATGATGAAAAAACCGTGGTAGAAGCGAGGGCGAAGAAAATATCGGGGTGTTCCCGGTTACGGTGGGTGGTCGGGGCCGAGCGATGCGCGTTTCTCTCGTAAACGCACGCGCGTGGGTGCGAGGCGTTGGGATCTAACCGAACCCGAGCGAGGCGTTGGGCTCTAACTGAACCCGAGCGATTGCACTGCAAGCTACACGTTACTGAACCCGAGCGATCGATCAATGGCTGTTAGCTGAACCCGATCGAGCGATTCCTTCGCTACTGCTGCTAACTGAAGCCGATCGATGCTGCCTCTGGATGAACGGTGAGCGTTGCTAGGGGGGTTGGATGAACAGTTCCCGGTGGGGGTGGATGAATAGGACCCCGTGGTGTTGCCTCTGGATGAACAGGACCCCGATCGATCGAGCTGGTTGGGGCTGGATGAACAGGACCCCGTGGAGGGCAGGATGAACAGTACCAACCCATGGAGGGCAGGATGAACAGTAGACGGTGGAGGGCTGGATGAACAGTTGCCCGTGGAGGGGTGATTGAACAGGAGCCCGTGGAGAGGGCTGGTTGAACAGTAGCCGGTGGAGTAGCGCGCGGTGGAGGCTGGATGAACAGGAGCCCGTGGATGAACAGTCGCAGGTGGAGGCTGGAGGAGGTCGACGATGGATGAACAGTAGCCCGTGGAGGCTGGAGGGGGTCGGCGGTGGAGATGAACAGTATACCGTGGAGTCCCGTTTTGCGGTATGCCACACCCCTCCAAGACTCCCGTTTTGACTGTAGCTCTCCAACACAAGTCCGTTTCCTCCGTTTTGCGGTACGCCACACCCCTCCCGATCAACAGGACCCCCGTTTCGACCGTAGGAGGTCCGTTTCCTCCGTTTTTCGGTACGCCATACCCCTCCCGATGAACAGGATCCCGTTTCGACTGTGGCCGGTTGAACACAAGGCCGTTTCCTCCGTTCTGCGGTACGCCAGGCCTCGTTTCCATCGGCTGTTCCGTCCAAGCCGGTTGGCTCCCACGCGTTCTGTTGCCTCCCGATGAACAGGACGCATTCCGTTGCCTCCCCATGAACACGACAACGACACAGTTTCTCCGTTCTGACCTAGCCATGTACACGAGCCCTGGCCGTACGTATGCGCGAGTAGGCGTTCGAGACCCTGCCCGTATGTACGTACGTGGCCGTATTTTCTTTCTTGCACACTGGCCGCTGTACGTACATGTACATGCTACGTGCGCGCCTCTACTACGACATGTGCGCGCCTCTACATCGACCAGTATGTACGTACACGTTCGCGACCAGAATGACAACGCTACGCACGCTTCGACCAAGTGGGTCCCGACTGTCAGGCACTTCCTTGCGTGCGAAGATGTAGCTGGTCAGTCCTAGCAGTCAGGGGGCGAATCGTTTTTTTTGCCCGGACGCACTTCCTTGCGTGCGAAGATGTAGCTGGTGGGTCCCAGCAGTCAGGGGGAAACGTTTTTTTTGCGAAATACGGTGGCCCGTCCGATGGGTCCCCGCTGTCAAGTGGAGGAATAATTATTTTGCGCGTAATAAGGAGGCACTTCCTTGCTGCAGCCGTGGACCCAGCTGTCAACCTCTCCACGTACAGTCCACGTCCGATGGAAGCCGTTCCTTGACCACGTTGACCACGCCGCGCCGAGAGCACCAGGGCGGTGAATGACGGCGAGGCCTAGGAAGGGGACGACGCGGAGCCGGGGAAGACGCGATAGTGGAAGCCCGCGCGGAGAGGAGTATGAGGGTTCACTGGTTCAGCTGCGGTGTGAGGCTGCCGTCACTGCAGGGCCTGGCCAGCGGTGGGAATAGTAGGGGGCGGTGAGGCCTCCGCGGCAGCACAGCCGGCCATGGGAGGCAGGAGCATGCGGCACGACTGGCACTGCTTTGGGCGGCTGGAGCAAGAAGACCAGAGGTTGAAGAAGCACTACGGCCGTTGGATGGACATCGTACGGTCACTGGAGCTAGAATCGTTTATATTGACTAAGTTGACAAAGCACTCCATCCCCGTCAACTTAGTAGGCCCACAAGTCAGCCTCCCACCAAGGTGGGTCCCAACTAGCAGGGGGAGTATTCATTTTTTGTGCGTAATAAGGAGGCACCTCCGATGGGTCCGAGCTGACAGCGGGGGGAACGTTTTTTTCGCGAAATACGTTGGCCCGTCCGGTGGGTCCCAGCAGTCAGGGGGAAACGTTTTTTCGCCAAATACGGTGGCCCGTCCGGTGGGTCCCTGCTGTCAGGTGGAGGAATAATTATTTTCCGCGTAATAAGGAGGCACTTCCTTGCGGCTGCCGTGGACCCAGCTGTCAGCCTCTCCACGTACAGTACTCTTCTGATGGAAGTCGTTCCTTGACCACGTTGACCATGCCGCGCCGAGAGCACCAGGGCGGTGGACGTCGGCGAGGCCTAGGAAGGGGACGACGCGGAGCCGGGGAAGACGCGGCAGTGGATGCCCATGCGGAGAGGAGTACGAGGGTTCACTGGTTCGGCTGTGGTGTGAGGCCGCTGTCGCTACAGAATAACAGGGGGTGTGGGTGAGTGGAGGGATGCCCTGGCCAGCGGTGGGAGTAGTAGGGGCGGTGAGGCCTACGCGGCAGCACAACCGGCCACGGGAGGCAGGAGCAGGCGGCACGACCGGCGCTGCTTTGGGCGGCTGGAGCAAGAAGACCAGAGGTTGAAGAAGTATGACGACCGTTGGATGGACATCGTACGGTCACTCCAGCTAGAATCATTTATATTGACTAAGTTGACAAAGCCCTTGGTACGCGTCAACTTAGTAGGCCCACAGGTCAGCTTCTGAAAAGGTGCGCCCCAGATGTCAGGGGGAGGAATCATTTTTTGGGCGGGTGAAGCTAGAATATCCGAGATTGAAGAAGAAGCACGGCATCCGTTGGATGGACATCCAACGGCCACTGCTGCTAGAACCGTGTGTTGACTATAAGTTGACAAAGCCTTGCATACGCGTCAACTCTTTTTTTAGGGGACACATCAACTTAGTAAGGCCACAAGTGTGTGGCAGAGAACTTATAGCCCATTTGAGATTTGTAAGAATGTGCAGCCAATTTTTGAATTCTAATGGAATTTACTACAGCCCATTTACAGTTTGTTAAAAGTACGGCCCATTTCAACCAACCGTTCAGAACAGAATTCAATAAATTTCCCACATTTTGATGGGATCCAAAATATTTTCATCCCGAAATTTCTAGTCAGATTAAATACAACTTCAATATTAATTTATATTACATAAAAATCCAACAAAACATTGCACTCGCAATAATTAATGAAATTAAATTTTTCAATATCCAAAAATAATATTTTGTAAAGTAATTACGTGTTAGGTGCATTTTTTATAGTTACTGCCCAGTTTTTATAATTACATCCCATTTATTATTTCTTAAAGCCCATTTTCTTGTTAAGCCTAATGCATCCCTCCTAGGAAAGATTTGCAGCCCAACGGGACGGAGAATAACAACTTGACCTTGCCTGGGTATTCCTAAAAAAAGTATAGCTGGGCTAGCCATTTTCAGCTTGAAAAAAATTAATATCTGGGCTGGATATCTGGCCAGGGCTAGACGGGCACATCCCGCCCAGTTAATAGCTGCAGCGATGTTTTCGTTGTTGTTCAGAGGAGAAAAATTAATATCTGGGCTAAACATCGCTCAAGAAAAACTCTGCAGTGCTCACACCTCAAAAACACAAATACTGCTCGAGCTGCTTGGTCCCAGCTGTCAGCCGCTTCTTGTGCAATTCTCTCGTTTATTGACTACATAGGTTGACAATGGTGTGGGACCCTGATGTCAGGAAACCAGGAGGAAGCAAAAAAAATATAGTTTTATATACTAATAAGGAGGCACTTGCGTACGTGCGGCTATGGCCCTGGTGGGTCCCCACTATCATCCTCTCCAAGTAAAGTCATCTCCTCATCCTCATGTCCGTTGACCATGTTGACAATGCGAGACGGTGGCTCCACGGCGAGCGCAACAACTCGAAGGACGACGGAGAGGGCCTCGCGGGCCCTACGAATGGTCTGATACAGCGCCCGCTGCTCATTCGGGAAGCCAGGATCATAGGGCCACATGTCCGCGATGGCATTGTCGTTCGCTTGTTCACCGGTGCTCGATGAGGAGACGGAGGTTGCAGCACAGGTCCTCCTGCGCTGGTAGCTCTTCCGCCATTAGGGCGTCGAAGTGCGGCCGCACCTGCTCTATGGTGAACACGACATGAACCGGCTTGGACAGTGGCACCGGCTCTTGGTCGGAAGCTACGTCCATCGTCTGATTGTCGTCGCTCAGCTCGGCGAGGTAGCTGGTGAGCCAGCATGTCCGGCTGCTGGACCGACCCACTGCCAAGCACGAGTCTGATTGCCCTGGCCCACCCAGACCGCCTCCCTCGCCCACGCACGCTTTCCGCCCGAAACGGTCAGCGCCGCCCGCCCCGCTTCCCGGTGCATGCGATTGCTCCGCCTTCAAACGACACAAGTGTCATCCGTCCATCCTTCTGCCGCCCACATTAATGATATGTGGTTGCCGAGGCGGCTACTCCGGCGCCACACGTCCGTCCCTCCGCCGCCCACCATTGCTATATAAACTGCTGCGCCGGCCATAGCCGCAGTCATCCGCATCCATTCCTATTCTCCTGTCCACACCACTACTGCCCACCATGGCTTCCTCGCACTCCAGCGCTCTTTGGGACGGGCGGACGACGGACCACAAGGAGATGGCAGCCATTGCTGCCGACTGGCTGGCCGGCAGGCAGCCGGAGGACGACGACGTCCCAATGGAGAACATGGTAGTCGACGATCCGACGCCAACCCCCTCCTCCGCGCCATCCTCGCCGGTGCATTGCACCATGACCATCAGCGAGGCCCGTGCCCAATATATGGACTCGGTGAGGCAGAAGCATGAGGAGCAGTTCCGGGAGGCGCAGGCCGACGCCGCCTACAACCACCATCTCCTCCAGGAGCGCCTGCAGGCGGAGGAGCAGATCACCGCGGAGCGGGTGGAGCAGGAGGCGCTGCTCGACTCATACCGCTCTGCCCGCGAGGGCTACCTCGAGCGCTGGCGGTACCGCATGCGGGTGGCAGAGGCTGCGGCCGCCTACAGAGAGGGCGATGAAGCGGGCGAGGCACTGTTTGGCGAGACCGAGGATGAGGCAGAGGACAATGCCAGCTCCGACGAGTCCCCGCTCCGCTGGCGTCGACGAGGCCCCGCCCGCCGGCAACATGACATAGGACATCGCCGGCTCCGCTGAGGCCCCACCCCGCTGCCAGCGAGGCCGCGCCACACAGAAAACGAGGAAGAGTAGAACACGGTAGGTCGCCGCTGCTCGGGTCCAAGTAAGGCCACCGCTGCTACCCTCGGTTGAAGCCAAGCTAGACGGGTTGACCATGACGGCCGGTTAGCTTCTTGGCGGCGACGTGGAGTCGGAGAGCTATGTTGGAGAAGGACGCTGCTTCTACTTAACTGCTGGTGCAGTTGGCTGACTGACACGTGGGCCCAACAGGCATCTGGGCCACATGTCAGTTACGCAACTGCACCTGCAGTTAAGTCACTGAAGCTTTTGTTCGGCTCAGCCGGACATAGGTGGGTAGCTTCGGTTAATTAATTATACCTCCAGCGCACCCCTTTTTAGTTGAAGAATGTATGAAATGTAATGAAATCCGGCATGTTTATATGAAATCCGACCGTGTATGAATGAATTTATTTCGATTACTTCAAATTCTTGTATCACTGGCATTGGATGAACATGCAAAACAATATGTACTAGCATTATTCCCAGGGTGATCACCTCGTTTGCAGCAGTTTCACATGTACTCCCTCCGGTCCTTTCTAGTCTGCATACAAGTTTTGTCTGTAGTCAAAGTATCTCTACTTTGACCAATCTTATAGAAAAACGTATGCACTTTCACAATGTGCGAAGTAAAAAGGAACAGAAGACTCGATCTGCAAACGAGTGTTGGCGCGGCCGCTCATGAAACTGTCGCTGTGTTGGTCTGACCTGAGAGTGTGAGACCGACGGAGTTGCGGAGATGGCGCTCCCCCTCCCCCTCCCATCTCCTCTCCGCTCCCCGTCTCTCTCTTCCCTGTTCTCGCCGCTAGCCATGGCTCCCCCCGGCGGCGCGTGCCCCTCCCCTCCCCCCGTTGACCCCCACCGCCTGCGGCGCGGGGTGGCTCCCCTTGCTCCGTCCGCGAGGCGGCTCGCTCGGTGACCTCGCCTGGGTCGTCGGCCTTCCCCGGTTCGTTTCTGGGCGTTGGGTGACGCGGATGACTCGACCTCTGATTCGGATGAGTGCATCCCATCCGTGGTGGTGGCGGTGGTGCCGGCCGTCCCTGCGTCGGGCCGTGCCCGAAAATTTGCTCCGGGGGCCGGGGCCGGCCGGTGTTGGTGCCTTCTGGGTCGTCGGGGTGGATGCACGTTGGTCGGCGTCGGTGCTTGGGGGGTCGGGGCCCGGCTCCTTCCCCGGATCGTGGTCTCCTCGGCCCTTCTCCCTCCTCCGTGGCGATGGATCCGGACGCTGTGGGGTCTCCGGTTGCTGGTGTCGCTCGTCCTACTCCTCTCCGGCTGGGGTTGCTGCCGGGGACGGCGGATGTGCCGGCGTGTACGGGAGTAGTTGGTGGCCAAACCCTAGATATGGTTTGCCCTGTGGTGGAGGTGGGCTCCTGTGGGCAATTGGGCTTGATGGCTCCTGGGCTGGCTCGGGCTGGGCCGCCTGGGCCCCCGGTCTTGTCTTCTTTTGATGCTTTCCCCCCTCCCGTCTGTGGGCCCGGGGCAGTTGGTTGTGGCCACTGCTCCGCGTCCTTCCCCTCCCCCGGCCCGCTGTCCTGCTTCGGCCCAGTCTGGCCTGGCCTCCCTTGGCTTTATATGGGTGCGCCGCGGTTCCATCCCCCTCCTAGGGTTCCCGGCTTCCGCCGCCAATATTCGCAGGGCGCTTCGTCCTATCCGCCACTTTTCCAGATCCATCTCCTCTCCCCTCCTCTCGTCCTCTCTTTCGTCGAAGTGATCGCCATGGACAAGTACAGGGGCTCCTCCTCCGAGGCCCTTTCGGGTAGCAAGCGGGCCCGTGAAGATTCGCCGGGCAATGGTGACGATCTGGCGTATGAAGCGGAGCTATGGTCGAAGCTCGAGTCTGAGCGGGCGGCGCGCGAGCTGTCGCGCGAGCGGGAGGCCTGGGAGGCGGGGCCGGAGCGGCTCCTTCACGACGAGCAGGAGCGCTCGGCGGCCAGATCTGGGACGACGCTCTCTGGATCTGGTGGTGTGTCGGGGTCGGGGGCGGATCCGTGGGAGGCTGCAGCTGCTTCGGTGGGTGGTGGCTCCTCCTCGTCGGCGCCGCGTCCTGCTCCGGCCAGGGGTCCGGCGCCTCCGCCTCGGCCGCCTGTCTCACTCGTTCGCGGCTGGTGCTGCCTCTCGCTCGGGGCCGCGCTTCGGGCCTGGTGCCTCCTCCTCGCTGGTCAGAGATTGTCGCGCTCCTCCCTCTGCCCCGAGTGCCTCTTCTTTGGTTCGTGGTGATGGGATCCTGCCGCCGCCTCCGCCTCCTCCTCCTCCTCACCAGCTACCTGCTGCCACTGGTCCCTCCCCGACCCTGACCTGCTTTGCTTGCCATCGTCCGAATCACTTCCAGTCCAGGTGCACCAATCCACCTTTCTGCCTCATTTGCCGCTCGGATGGGCATCTTACAGTTGATTGCCGCAATCGATCCAAGAACCCTTCCTTCATTCAGTTTGGGTTGGGCCTGCCAGGTGCTCCTTCTTCGCTTTGGATGCTGATGTTCCTGTGGTGATGGCTGCACCGTCTCTCTCTAATGCGGCCATCATAACGGTGTGTGGTCAGTAGATTTCCCCGCACATCCTCCTGGATGGTCTGAAAATTTGGGACGATGGTGGCTGGGACTGGCAGGTGCGCCAGCTTTCAGAGTATGAGTTCGCAGTGGTCTTTCCCTCCAAGGACTATCTAAGGATGATCTCCTCGTGCACCAACTTTACTCTTCCTCTAAACCAGCTTGTGGTGTCAGTCAAGGCGGCTACTTGTGGTGCGAAGGCGGTGGGCCCTCTCACCAAGACCTGGGTGTTAGTTGATGACGTGCCAGTTGGTTTATGATCTGTGGAGTTCATGATGGCTTTTGGTAATCTCCTTGGCAAGCCTGTGGAAGTTGATGCGGAGTCTTTGGGCAAGGTTGGTCCAGTGCGTCTCAATGTGTGGTGTATTGATCCTGTCTGTGTTCATGGTGCCGTCGATGTTTTTACATCTCCTGAGGGTGTGCGCCTACGAGTTCGGGTCGAGGGTGCTGATTTCCATGCTCCCCCTCCACCCCCTCCTCCCAAGCCTTCTAATCAAGATGACATGCAGGGGGACGGTTCGGCCGGGGGAAAAAATCCAAGTGCTGGCACGGATCCTCGTTTTACCCAGTCTGAATGGGACAAACTAGAGCCTGATGAATAGGAGCTGCTCAAGGACAATGCCCCGGCTGCTAATCCTTAAAATGAGGGCCTGGCTCCCCGTGAATCTACTGCTTGTAAAGGGACCCCTTCTCTGGTGTGTGCTCCAACGTGCCTACTCGCCCGCAGTCTCCTTCCTTCTCTGGGATTGAGGATCTTCCCGCTCCCCCCCCCGCGATCCAACGAGCACTCAACTAAGAAGAAGAAGAAGTCGTTGGTTCGGAAATTTTCTGCTAAGTGTCGGGCATCTTCTGTCTCCAAGAAGTCGGTGGCGGGCCTGGCTCGTCGTCTGGATAAGGATCTGGGCTCTGCCTCGGGATCTGGCCCGGGTCCGGCGTCACATGTGCGGTGCTCCCCGGTGCTGCGATCTCCGGTGTCCACGGCGCGAAAGGGACGACGCGTGCACGACTCTAGCGTTTTGGTGGCGGTGCGGGCCGAGCAGCGCGCCGCGGCTAGGGATCTTCCTCCTCCAGGTTCGTCTGTCCATCCTCCCCTCTCCGCTTCCCCTATTTGCCTTGTTCTACCTGCGCTGTCGGATGATCATTTGCTTCATATTATGTCTGATGTTGGAGTGGCTGTTGAACTGGGGTTGGGCTCTCCTTCTCGCCTACTTTCTGTCATTAGGGCGAATGAGGTTGCCCAGGCTGCTATTGCAAAGGCCATGGAGGCTGCAGCTGCTGCTGGCCCTGCTGGGGCCCAGGGTCAGGCTGGGGAGGGTGGAGCAATAAATGGTTGTGGCTAGTCGTCTCCACCTCTCGCTCAAGTTAAGAAAGGTCATTCCAAGCGCTCTAAGCCTTGTTTGGCCCCGTGCAGATCGAGTCTTCGTGTTAAAAACCTTACCTTCAAATGAGAGCTCTATTCTGGAATGTTCGTGGTTTCGGTGCTAGGGGGCGCCGAGACCAGATTCATGACTTGGTTTGTGGAGAGCATATTGACATTTTAGGGCTGGTTGAAACGTTTAAGGAATCCTTCTCCTCTCCTCAACTGTCTGCGGTGGCTGGCATGGACAGGTTCGACTGGCACTTTCTCCCTGTTTCGGGCCATTCTGGGGGCATTCTGATAGGGTCCAAGCGGGACGTGTTTGACTTCATTACCTTTGATCATGGCATCTTTTGGGCTAGTTGTGTGGTTCAGCATCACCAGTTGAACACTTTATGGGAATTTATGGTGGTATATGGCCCCGCGGATCACTCTCTTGCCCCTCTATTTTTGGATGAACTATCGATTAAGATTGAAGCCTGTAACATTCCTCTTCTAATTGGGGGCGATTTCAATTTGTTACGATCACCGGCGGATAAGAATAGTCCTAATTTTTCTTGGCCACTTGCCAATGCTTTTAATGACTTCATCAGTAATTGCGCGCTACGTGAGCTCCCTAGGGTGGGGGCGCGATTCACCTGGTCTAACCATCTATCACGTCCCTAGTTCTGGTATGACCTAGACTAGCTAGTCATGTGTGCATCATGTCTAAATTTCATTTAAATTTGAAATGGGGATTTGTGAAACCCTCAGAATCATTTCTGGAAATGACCCAGATAAAAATTGCTCCAAAAGGGTCCAAGAAAATGTTCATGTTGCTCTCTGAAAATAATGGACAGAGATAAAAATCAAACCAATATTTTTAGGAGCTCATAGATATCTATTTTGGCCTTTTGGAATTAATGCAGTAATTATTTGCTTTGGATATATATTGTTATATATATAGAATATTGTCCAAAAATTATGCTAGTTGATGAGGAGCTCTGGAATAATACCACTAGCTCCTACAAAAATTGGCATAAGAAAATAAAATGATTTAGTATTCTACTAAATCAGAACAAATGTCAGAAAAATAGAAAATAAACAAAAAGGGGGAAAACCCTTACCTGGACTTACCTGGGCCACTTGCTGGCCTGGCTCTGTGCCGGCCCAGCTGACTGGCCAGCGCCAGTCGTCCCCCTCCTCGCGCCAGAGGGACAGGGCGCGTGGTCGCCGCACGCCGCGCACATGCACGCCACGGCAGCTGCCTGCCTGCCCTCTCCCCTCTTCGACCTGGCCTCGCCAGAAGCGCCCAGCTCCCCCTGGCCTCACTCCCTCTCTCCTGCGCCTCTCCCCTCCTCTCTCCCGCTCTCTCTTGCGACGCCCGAACGCACCGGAGAGCACCGCCGCACGCCGACGCGGCCACAGCCACCCCGAGCCTTCTCGCCGTGTCCCCGAGCTCCGCATCGACGATCTTCGCCTATCCACCGGAAGAAGCCACTCCGGACGCCCGGCAACGACTGCATCGTCGTCGTCTTCAAGCTTCGGCCGCCGGCAACCCCACCGTCGATTCGACGCCGTCCAGGCTTCCCCGAGCTCGCCGTCGACACCTTTGGATCCGTTGTGAGCCACTGCATCGACTCCCCCTACTCTCCTGCTCTCCCCTGCCCTCTAGCTCCCCTGCCCGCATGAGCCGAAACTCGGCTCCGCCATTGCCGCAGCGCGCGCGCGCTCACCGTGCTTCGTTCGCTGCCTTCGTGCAACGGGCATGCTCCACAGAGCCCCTGACGCCGTTGTGTAGCCCAGCCGGCTCGAAAGTGAGTCCCAGCGCAGCGCCCGCACCCCACCGAGCTCCGCCGCCGCATACACTCACCGCCGTCGCCGCTACACGTCGTCCCCGGCGACCCCACGACCACCGCTGGATGCCCCGGACCACGGGCTGTCCAACGCACCTAACCGCACGTCCAGCCGTGGCCGGAAACGGTCGGCCGGCGATCGCCACCGCGTCGGGTCATCGCCGGCGTAACCCCGCCGACGTGGCACGGCCATTAGTGGCTAAACCCCACTAATTAGCCGCCCTACAGCCGCTGACAGCGGGCCCCACAGCAGGTCAAAGGTGAGTCAACGCGGGGTTAACCCCTGTCTCACTGACCAGTGGGCTCCGCCGGTCAGATTTGACCCTGGCCAGCCCGTTGACCTGCTGACGCAGCGATGATGTCATGCTGACGCAGTAAAGGACTTTCTGGATTTAAAATAAATCAGGAAATTCCAGAAAATTAGTAAAACTTCTAAAATTCATAGAAATTCAACCGTAGCTCAGATTTAAATAATTTATATATGAAAAATTATCAGAAAAATGCAATCTATCCATCTGTACTAGTTTCATGCATGACAAACCAACTTATACCTACTGTATAAGTGAAAACATATAAATGGCATATATAAGGACTTAAATTAGAGTTGCATTTGAACCTTTGGTTCAAATGGATCTCTTCCAAGTTGAATGCTAAATGCATTGGCTCAAAATACATCACATATTCATGCATCATATTGTTGCATATGATTGTGTTTTGATTGTCGACACCGTTCCTTCTCGATAGGTCCTGCTCCGGAGAGTGTTCCAGAGTACCTGTCTGAGGAGCAGTGCCACCCTGTTGATCTACCAGGCAAGCAAACCCCCTTTGTTCATTCCGATACAATCCTACTCTCTCGCTCCTGCTCTCTTTTACTGCATTAGGACAACAACGATTCAACTGCTACTCTATGCTGCGGTAGCTGAACCCATTCCTCTGCATGACCTGTCATTGCCACAGTAAGTAGTTGAAACCCACTAGCATGTGTAGGAGTTGAATGAGCCATGTTGTGTTCCTACCATGCCATGCCTGCTATTGCTTAGAGTTGTGTCAGGTCTGATTCATTGGGAATGAATTGGAGTGTTACGAGATGTTCTGGTGCCGAGAGTTAAGCGTGTGAACACGATTTGGTAAAGGTAGCGGTGAGAGGCCATGTAGGAGTACATGGTGGGTTGTCTCATTGGGACCGTCCTTAAGAACCGAGTTCTGTGTAAGTTGTCCAATGACTAGCTACTACCACACATTGGGCTCCGGGCGCTCGAAGCTCTCTCGACTTATTAACCGCCTTGATCTCTGTCCAGGAGTTGCAAATAGTTTCTGGTGTTTGTAGGTAGTGCTATTTTTCTACCGAGTGGCACCCGGCATGGTGGGCTTGGGACAGACTAGGCACACGTGGCCCGGTGTACCGAGTGGCACCCGGATGGTGGGCTCGGGAACCCTGCACACATCGTTTGGGGCCGTGAGTGACACCCCGGCCGGATCTCCTTGCGGATGGAACCCGAATAGGCGATAAACCTGGACTAGAGTCTTGCGTGGTTAGTCAGTTTGTGGCCGACACCCTCGCCAGGCTTCTGCTTGAAGGTTGCCGAGGTACATGACGTGTACATGGCGGTAAGTGGCGAGAGCGTGTGTGACGCAGTACACCCCTGCAGGGTTATCATGATCTATTCGAATAGCCGTGTCCTCGGTTATGGACTTCTTGGATGCTTACGTGGTACATAGACAACTTGAAGTGGATACTCTAAAATGCTCAAGATAATTGTGAGTTCTATGGATGGCTTCTCGTAGTGAGACGGGAATGAATCCATAGTGGTGTATTGAGGTGGTGATTAGTGGACTCGTGTGCGCCTTCTTACCTCAAAGAAGTTTCTCGTAGTCGTAGAATAGGATAGCCACTGAGTCAAAGCTGGCTTGCTGCAACTAAAACCCACACTACCTTCTTGATACAAATGCATGTATGATAGGATCTGATGTAAGTCTTGTTGAGTACCTTTGTACTCATGTTGCTTTATTTATGTTTTTGCAGCGGAGACTTCAGTCTTATTAGTAGTTCCGCTTGGACTTCGACGGGTAGCTTGTACCTCAGCTACGATCTTGCACCCTTGGGAGGGTCTTGTAGATAGTCAGGCTTCTCAACCTTTTTCCTTTGTAGTTGTCTGTACCCAGACATGTAATGCTTCCGTTGCTTGTATGCTCTGAATGATGGGTCATGTGACCCCTGTTTGTACTTAATGCTATGTGGCTCTTCTGGGCCTTTTATCTATATGAGTTTGCGTTATGTTGTGATGCCATGTTGTACAGCACATACTTGCATGTTATGCGTACGTGTAACGTGTATTGCTATGTGTGGGATCCGACAATCTAGTTGTTTATCCTTGGCAGCCTCTCTTATGGGGAAATGTAGTCTAGTGCCTCCTTGAGCCATAGTAGTCCGCTACAGCCCGGTTCACCGGAGTCCTGCTAGCCCAGCACTACTGCTCTGGACACTTGACTGGCCGGCATGTGTTTCATTTCGTTCCTGTGTCTGTCCCTTCGGGGAAATGTCACGCGGTGACATCCGGAGTCCTGCCTAGCCTGCTACAGCCCGGGTTCCCGGAGTCCTGTTAGCCCAGTGCTACAGCCCGGATTCACACGCTGCTGACCGACACGCTCGATGTTGATTCATGTATGCCTGTCCCCATACGTTAGTGCCGCTTTGGGTTCACGACTAGCCATGTCGGCCCGGGTTCTCTGTCATATGGATGCTAGCGACATTGTCATATACGTGAGCCAAAAGGCGCAAACGGTCCCGGGCCATGGTAAGGCGACACCCGTGGGAATACCGTGCGTGAGGCCGCAAAGTGATATGAGGTGTTACATGCTAGATCGGTGTGACTTAGAATCGGGGTCCCGACACCATCAGTCCTCTCTTGTGTGGTCGGTGCTGGATCGGGTCTTTATCTCTGACCGGTGGGATTCGCTTTTCCCCCGTGCGGTGTTGAAAGCCAGGCCTGCGGTTGGCTCTGATCATGCCCCCCTGGTTGTGGATGCGGGCATCCTTTCCCTTGTGTCTCCTTCCCGCTTCCAATTCGATGCCTCTTGGCTTGTAGTGGAGGGTTTATGTGAGATGATGGCTTCTAATATCTCTAATCTTCTCCCTTCTCCTCGCCGACCCTTTGGCCCCATGGATGACTGGCACAAGGTGTCTTATGAGCTTCGTAAATTCTTGAGAGGTTGGTCTCGGAATAGGGCAGCTGAGCTCCGTAGAGATAAAGATACCCTTGAATCTCAACTTTGGGATCTGGATCACTCCGCTGACTTGTCTGGGCTCTCCGCCTCTCAATGAGCTACTCGCTACTCGCTGGAAGACGCCCTGATGTTGTTGCATCAGCAGTCAGAAATTTACTGGTGCCAGCGAGGTGCCCTTAATTGGACTTTGAAGGGTGATGCTATGACGGCTTATTTCTTCGCGATCGCCAATGGCAGACACCGGAGATGTTTCATTGACAGTCTGTTGATTGACGGCGTCAAAACCTCGGACCAGTCTCTTATTATGAATCACATTGTTGGGTTTTATTCCAATCTCCTCGGCTCTAAGCCGGACCTTGGGCTTACCTTCTCCTTTGCATTCTGGGATGCGGATTGCAAGATTTCTCCGGACGAAAACATGGGATTGATGGTCCCTTTATCCGATGAGGAGATTTGGGAGGTGATTAGTTCGGCTAACCCGAACGCTGCCTCTGGGCCTGATGGTTTTTCGATTCCCTTCTTTAAGAAATTCTGGCCACAGTTGCGGGCTCTCATGTGTAAAATCATCCAAGGTTTCTGGTTGGGAACGGTGGATATCTCTCGTCTTAACTATGCTGTCATTACTCTTATTCCTAAAATCAAGGGTGCGGACTTGATTTCACAGTTCAGGCCTATTGCCCTTATCAATAATTTCGCCAAGTTTCCTGCCAAAGGGCTAGCCACACGCCTCTCTCCCATTGCCCATCGTACCATCAGTCCTTTTCAGTTGGCTTTTATTAAAGGTCGTTTCATTTTGGATGGGGTTCTTTGCCTTCATGAAATTGTACATGACATTAAGATTCGCAAATCGAAAGCGGTGATTCTTAAACTCGATTTTGAGAAGGCTTACGATACGGTGAGCTGGCCTTTTCTGCATAGGGTCTTGCTGGCTAAAGGGTTTGAGGGGCCCCTAGTTCATAGAATCATGCAGTTGGTCTCGAGAGGCCATACTGCCATCAATGTTAATGGTCAGGTTAGCCAGTTCTTTGCCAATGGTAGGGGCCTGCGGCAAGGTGATCCTGCCTCACCCATTTTGTTCAACTTCGTTGCGGATGCCTTATCCCGCTTGCTTTCTAGGACAGCTACCTATGGGCACATCTCTCCAGTTAGCTCTAATCTTCTTCCCCAAGGGATGACCCACCTTCAGTACGCGGACGACACTATCATTATGGTTGAGCTAAACGATGCCTGCCTTGCCCATCTCAAGTTTATTCTACTCTACTTCGAGGTGTGTCGGGGCTTAAGATTAACTTTGCCAAAAGTGAAGTTATTGTTACTGGTGTGGACGAGTCGGAAGCTGTGCAAGTGGCACATCTGCTCAATTGTAAGCTGGGGTCTTTCCCGTTCGAATACTTGGGCCTGCCTATATCCCCGGACGTGCTTCATGCCAAAGAATTTGCCCCGGTGGTCTCAAAGGTGGGCAACAGGGTCCTTCCCTGGCGGGGTAGGTATAATACTAATGCGGGTAAAGTGGCTCTAATCAACGCCTGTGTCTCCTCCCTCCCCATGTTCCTGATGGGCTTCTACCTCTTATCGGCTGGGACTCATGCTAGTTTTGATAAACACTGTGGGGCGTTCTACTGGAACGCGGCAGATAATCACCGCAAATATCGCTTTGTCAAATGGAAGTTGATGTGTAGACCCAAAAACCTTGGGGGGTTAGGGATTCTTAATACTTCCATCATGAACCAATGCTTGTTGATCAAATGGTGGTGGAAGATTATGAGTGCGGTGGACCAGCCCCTCTGGCTATCTATTCTTAAGGCTAAATATTTCCCTTCCCTGTGTCCGATGTTTGCTCACTCGCGTGGTGGCTCTCAGTTTTGGAAGTCCTTGGTCAAAGTTAGACCTGTGTTCCAGTCTTTTGTTAAGTTTGTTGTTGGGGACGACTCCTCGATTAGATTTTGGCTGGATTGGTGGTGTGGAGACTCACCACTCTCGGTGTCCTTCCCCACCCTTTTTTCTTATTGCTCTGATCCGAATATTTCTATTGCTGAGTTGGCTTCCCATCGGTGGAACCTGGTCTTCCGCCGCTCCTTGTCGCCTGTAGAGTTTGAAGACTGGCAATGCCTTACTGGTTTCTTCCCTACGCTCTCGACGAACAGGGATTCGGTGTTCTAGCCACTGTCTACCTCTGGGCGCTTCTCTGTTAAGTCGCTTTACTCTAAGCTGGTTGGTGGCACGCCCACTAATCATTTTTCCCAGATTTGGAAGGCTCGGATTCCCCCTAAGATTAAGATTTTCCTGTGGCAAGCCTTCAGAGGCTGGCTACCTTCGGCTGATAAAATTCGTAAGAGAATGGGCCGGGCTCCCAGTTTTGTGCTCTGTGCGGTGCTGTGGAGGACACGGAGCATATTGTTTTCCACTGTGTCTTGGCTAAGCTCATTTGGAGTTGCGTGAGGGAATGGCTTCTTATCTCTTGGGCCCCTGCCTCCTTTGCCGAGCTGCATAGCTTAGCAAGCAACCTTTCGGGCGTCTCCAGACGTATCTTTTGGGTGGGCCTGGGGGCTTTTTGCTGGTCCCTTTGGACGACTAGGAACAAATTTACTATTGAGCACGTGTTTCCGCCTAAACCTACTGACTGCTTATTTAAATCGTGTGCTTTCTTGCAGCAGTGGAAATCATTGACTAGTCGACGACCAGGATGCGCTCTCTATGCTGATCTCCGAAGTTCGGGCTTCGGCTTCTCAGTTATGCAGACAAGAGCGGGATGTTTAAATGCTTTCTTTTGGGCGGCATCTGTAGCTTTATTTGGGACTTTCTCTTCCGGCCCGCGTGCCGTGTACTGGCGAGGGAGCCATGTACTAGACTGTCGTTTCTTTCGTCTCGCCCATCGTTGGGGTCTGGTTGATGTGTGGTACTTCTCTGTTATGTGGTTGCTACCTGCCTTATGACTTTATTTATAAAGTCAGGCGTATGCCTTTTCTCTAAAAAAAGGAACAAAAGGAGTACAAAGAGTTTGAGTAGCTTTTTAGCGTTCATGTACATTGCAATCAAACACACAGGCCTGGCAATTCATAGAGAACATTCAAAACAATCGATGATTATGCATCTCAGTGATTCACATGTCAGAGCCAATATTTACTTCACAACTAAAGAATAAAGAAAAAATGGATCGACGCTGCTGACAGCAAAGGGCGTCCCATTCAAAAATATCACACACATGTCTTCTTGCTAAAATCAATGAGCAAAATTTGACAAGGTTTTCCCATTCCAAAATATCATATGCCTACGATTGTGGAATGGGCAGGGTTTTCCATCAGTTTGGACATTGACATGGCACCTCGTGCTAAATAAACCAGCTGTTCTTTTTGTGCAGTTCCACCAAAATCAACCAAATTCGCGCGTAGCTTGTATGATTTCGCCCTTATATGTTGCAACACCTTGAACTTATCGGCACCTCCTTTCTTGTGGTGGAAATGAATGATTCGATGTATTCATGAACATTTTGTGCAGTTCCCATTGAAATCAAGCTGAGCACCCCTATTTGCATAAATACGAAAAAAGTGATGAGTATAAAGCAAACTGTACTATGATTTGACAGTTTAAACAGGCACCAACATGGTCCATGTAGAGCACACTTTTAGAAAAATGGAACTCACCGGAAAGAATCCTAGAACAACATTGTACTCGCGCATCACAGCAAGAAAATGGAGATTTGTCAGTCCTTCTGAGCTGAAGTTAGTTTGGTCTTGTGGGGGGTAATAAAACCATCCTTCAACTGCTCCTTCTGATGAGAAGATAGACAGGGCTTCTTCATCCTGGCATAATCGGAACTAGTCACTTCACGTACTCCATATTCTTCTTCAGAGGAGGATGATCCTGTTGTGCAAAGACAAGAGGATACCTAAATGCTAGCATCCCTGTTTGCTCGAAAAAAAGGAAAGGAAATATTTAAAACAGCACAGATGAAGCACTTCTCAAGGACAATACCACTTTTTGATGACAGTATCTAAACAGTAGCACAACACCAATAGAGATGAAAAAGCTCAATCATATGGATGAAATCAGTGGGCGAGTACCAACCTTTGTCAGGAGGCTTATTGTGTAGAGCATACAGATGAAGCACTTCTCTGGAACCATCTGTTGCTATCTACTGTGGTGGCCATGCTTACTATATACTCCTCGATTAGATTAATGTTTCCAACATCTTCTTGTGCAGTTCCACTAAAATATATGGTATCTTCAAAGAAGATCCCTGTTTGCACAAGTAGAGATAATTACATATTACATTAAGAGTGGCATCAAATCAGTGGCAAAACAATTGCTCGTTCCATCCATAGCAATAAATTAAGATGCAAAACTATATCATGACTTGTGTCATCACAGCTCCAGTGCTTTATTACAGCACCAGGAGTTGATTTTTGTTTTTCTTCCGCTTGTTCTTCCCCTTCGTCACTTGGTTCAATAACAGACAAGCTTCGCCTTCAATGTAAGATTTGGCATGTCAATTAGGTTGCACAAGTATAGCACTAAACAATGACATTAATTTTCTGATGAAAGTGGCAAAATACAGGCCAACAATTGTGAAATATCCTTATACCTCAATGGGATATTGCGGTCCACATACAGATTGGAAGTCTTGTCTCCATTTGTGCAGTTCACTAAAATCAAGCAACATTACCGTACAAGTAGCACAACATATGAAAGCACACTGCAGAATCATGTGAAAGAAGGCTAGTACTGACCTCTCATGACGCAGAATTCAAACAACTCACAAGAAGAAGATCTGAACCAAATTTGCCAACACGGATAGGATGTAAGATCTCCTCTTGTGCTGTTCCACTAACATCAAGCAATAAAGCAACGTTGTCGGTGTGACATTTTGGTTGAACTGCACAAAACACTCTTAAAACAAAAGTGTTTTGTGCAGTGCAACAAGAGGTCACAATGGCAACGAGGTGAAGTAGATAACCCTGTTTACACAGAGGTGCAAAGGAAACAACTAGTGGTCAATAACGGTGGATGACACAGAAGCCAACAAAAAGAAGCATCTACCTTATCTAAATGGGAAAGAAAGCAAGGCAGTAGCATTTCTCAAACGGTGGCATTGATTAATATTAACAGAGAGATTATATTAAGAATAAAATTCGTTAAACATGTAATTTGCTTTTAACTGTGGCATTGCATCAATTTTCCAGCGGCATTATTAGAGGGTGCGTGTTTATAGGGACATTTTGGTGGAGGGACTAAAAAAACTCCGTGTCAGTCCCATAAACCAAACAGGAGGGACTTTTAGGGACTAAAAGTGGGCATTTGGGACTAAAGAAAGAAGACCCAGAGGGAGAGTCTTTTTGGGACTTTTTCCAACAGTTGCCCCTGCCACGCATCACACCTTGTCTCTATTAGTTCATTACTAGGGGTAACATGGTCTTTTAGCATGTCATTTAATAACCTCTAGTCCATGTTTAGTCCCTAGAACCAAGCAGGTAGGGACTAGGGAGTTTTTAACCAAACAGGGCCTTAGATTAACAATAGCTAAAGAGTTGCACGGGACAGTGGACGCACCAGCACCATGTGCATCTACCGATGTACTGGGGTGATGCACAGTCTGTTGCAACAAAGAACAAACAACCAAGGAGCATATTTGTGTTGGTCCCAGTTTTGTTATCTTTAGACACCTTTCCTTATGTGAGCGCAGCAAATCTAGTCCTGCTCAAACTCTACAGCCTTGTCCCCCCCAAAAAAAGATCAGTTTGTTACAGATGTGCATACTGCGTTTGTCATTGTTTTCCCTTTTCGACCAACGTAGGTGCTGGATAGCCAGTATGTACTAGTACTTTCCCCACTTCTTTCCTCTATGAACCACGTCCTAGATTTATGCTATACAACTTTCCCCATTACTTTCCCCCATTCATGTCCTCTTTGAACCACGTCTTAGATTCATGCGATACAACTTTCCCCCTTCCTTTCCTTTTTGAACCACGTCCTAGATTCATGCTATACAACTTTTCCCACTACTTTCCCCCATTCCTTTCCTCTTTGAACCACGTCCTAGATTCATGGTATACAACTTTCCCCACTACTTTCCTGTTTGATCCAACACCTAGATTCGAGTGCAGAAGCGGAAAAAGCCCACATGCAGCTAGAGCAATGCATGTGGAATAAGTAAATTATACCTTAAGGTTCTTGGGGTGTGGTTCGGTGGGCGACCGGAGGCCCTTCGACCCACACTATGTACGACGACGAAGAAGAAGGGGTCAGAGGCCCTCCCGCGCCGCCGCTGGGTGAAAGTGAACAGCTGCGCCGGTAGTGGATTCCCTCCCTCGCCGACGGCGGCAGCGTTAAGCCTCCTTCCCTTCCCGGCGGATGGATCCTGCCGGCTCTTTGACCAGTAGTGAGGGGAGAGAGAGGCCAACGAAGTCTTGTTTAGATTTGGAGAGGGTGAGAG
Organism: Aegilops tauschii subsp. strangulata; assembly: GCF_002575655.3. Lineage (NCBI taxonomy): Eukaryota > Viridiplantae > Streptophyta > Magnoliopsida > Poales > Poaceae > Aegilops > Aegilops tauschii. Next base: position 423,680,130 of record NC_053036.3, on the reverse strand, counting down.
AGTGTGAAGAGAGCAACTACAAGCAGACCAGCAGTGAGGGGAGAGAGAGAGGCCAACGAAGTCTTGTTTAGATCTGGAGAAGGTGAGAGAGTGTGAAGAGAGCAACTACAAGCGCTAAGGCTCCAGCGTGTATATATATACTGGAGAAAACAAGCGTCGAGGCTGCAGCTTATACGTGATGAGGTGATTATACGGTCACTACGAGATCGTATAGCTCTGTATACATCCATTTTGACCAGTCAAAGAATCCTCCTGGCATGAATTATGCTCAAGTGTAGCTATCGAACCCGAGACCTCAAGTTTGATGAGCGAATAGGCTAACCAGCTACACAACCCTCCCGTTATGTTTAACGAGAGGAAAATAACCTTTTATACATTCTTGCATTCGTGTGACAAGCATGCTGTGTTTTTTTGTGTGTGTGGGAGTCATTGGGATTTAAATCATAATCGTGTCATGTGGCTTTGGTGGTAAGACTATCCATAGTGGTGCAGAAATAATGCAGCCTTAGTCACCTTACCTCTCTCCACATAGTACGTTGGGTCCCACCAGTCAGAGGGTGAAACAAACAAATTAATAAGAAAAATTAAAAGCACTAGCGGTGTATCTTACCTCACACATCTCGCTACTACTCGGGAACAATGTCCAATTGATGCCTCTGTTCGCTCACGTACTATTTTAAGTGAATAAGTCACATTAGAAGGTGCAGCGGGACCAAGGTGCAAGCAGATTGGAGGAGAAGGAGAAACTTGACCGGTCATTCCTCCAATCAAAGCCCTGATTTCTGTCTCTAAACGCAACAATTAATCCAAACAACTAAGAGATGCCGTTTTAGCTACCATGCAGGGCCACGTATTAACTCGCATGCAAGCCGACTTTGATTTCTTGACTGATCAACGCGTAGTTGCGCTCCATGCATTGGGTTTCCGGGGGAGATAACAAGGCAGAGTAAGGAGCGTTTTGTTACATTGCTTAGGCTGGTCATAGTGGTGAGTAACTTGGACTAGTACAACATGCATATGTTACTAGTCTATGTTACTACTACACGAAGTTTGCCGTTGGAAGCGAGCCGATCTGGCTCTCCTGAGCTAGCAAGGTTTTTCTAGCCCACCCAAGCTAGCTGGCCCACAAAAGCTAACATATTTTAACAGTTAAAAACACCTAACCTTGCCCGGCTATGCTATAAGATGTTCTTGCTAAGGATCGAAACGCTCCCTAAGTAACAACGCTCGCTAGCAACGAGGCCAGGAGGGGATTGAGATGCGAAGTTAATGGACAACGCCTAAACATTTTGGGAATATGTGATTTCCGTAGGATGTCTTAACACCTAGACGGAGGGAGTACTACTCCTCAGTCCAGGTTTGATGCAATATTTGTCACCTCTTCTCTTCTTGTACGTACTCCATTTGTATCTCACTTCCTGTGGCATCGCACTCGCACGATTTTCCTATTCTATGAACCTGTGTGTGTGTGTGTGTGCGTGTTTGTGTTTGTGTGTGTTTAACAGCATGTGTGTGTTAGAGAGAGCGACAGATCGACCTACTCCTACAGAGAGATGGTGTGTAGTGTACGATTTTAGCCGCGAGAGTCGGTGCATCCTCTCGTTTCCAGGCGTCTGGTAGGGACAGGCGGACAGCTGCCACACCTGCTCCTGACCAGCCTGGCTCACCCAAAGCCCCTCCATCGCCCGCGCGCGCTTCTCGCCCAAAACGGTCAGCGCCGCTCCAAAGAATCGGTGCCGCATTCATGCCCGGGCAGAGCGGACGTGACCTCTCACTGGCACCTGCGTTGAAGGGAGAAGCGGATTCAAGAGTGATGGTTGCTTCGTCCGTCCAACTTACTGCTGGGTCTATGTGATTTGATGGCTCATTGGTCATTATTACTGAGGTGGTAGGACTGCTGGATGTCCCACGCTTTCGGCGAAAGGAGGTAGGAGTACTACTAGATTACAATTTTCTCCATTCTTACGGCGGAGGAGTGCAAGAGCAGTGAAAACACGCATGCTCAATGATTACATGGCCCACCTCACACTATCACCATATTTTCTGGACACCGTGCGACACCTAACTCTTTACATAGTACTCCCTCCGTTCCTAAATATAAGTCTTTGTAGAGATTCCACTAGGTGGACTACATATGGAACAAAATGAATGAATCTACACTTAAAATGCATCTATATACATCCGTATGTGGTTCATGGTGAAATCTCTACAAAGACTTATATTTAGGAATAGAGGAAGTACTTGTATAGTACGTACTGTAATTTATCAGCGAGATAGTACAATGCTATGAAGCTTCCAGCTTTTGTTACATGTATCTTGCGTCCAAGGTTGCCCGTTGCAACATTTCATCAAATACAAAGGAGACTAACATGCATGCTACTGCATCTCAATGATTGACAGATCATAGCAAATATGTACTCCCTCCGTTCCAAAATAAGTGTCTCAACTTTATGCTACATACGGAGCAAAATGAGTGAATATACACTCTAAAATACGTCTACAAACATCAGTGTTTGGAGTATGTACTAGTAGTTCATATTGAAATCTACTAAAGGACATATATATTCCAAACAATATGATAATCTCAATAACCAAGGTAGTAGGGACGAGGAGTAAACAGAGGGAGTAGTAAAATTTTCTCCTCATCCTGCGAGCCACCGCGCGCGTGGGCGAGGGAGCGGGCGTAAGGCGTACAATACTACTACTACCCATGCAGTCCCTAGCCATTGAAACAGAGACAGCTAAAGAAAAAAACGATCAATGCAGTCCCTAGCCCTTGAACCGTAAACCCTAAGCAGGCTTTAATTTGCTGGCAACGTCGGCGCTTCCTAAGAAATGAAGTTTGCAACCCTTTGACCATCGGGTCATTTTGTGCAGTTTCACCAAAATCGAGATGAGCATCCCTGTGGCAAAGAAATTGAAGAAGCATGATTAGAATAAGATTACTGGGACTAGTTGACGAGACATAAACTCATCACAAATACAGTACGTAGAAGCCAGTAGAGGTATGTGCGGGGCAAAGAAGTAGAGAAATATCCACATGGAGTGATGTGGGCAGCTGGAGCAGTGGTGCAAGCCGGCTGTAAAGGGAGTTGTACCTAAGGGATGTCGGGACATAGCTCAACCTAGAGGAGGGCGGCGGGAGGAGGCAACTACCCACGTCGCGGCAGTGAGCAATGGACGAAGGCAACCTCACCAGCTTTGTGAGAGAGAATGGCGGGGACCCCTGGTCGGGACGTGCCGACAGTGGGTTTTCGCCGTCGGCGATGGCGACCGCATATACACTAAGCATCCACCCCTTCCCCCGGCGGACGTGATCCGCCGGGATGTTAGAGATGTGGCCACAGTGGTTTTGTGCGAGAGAGTGTGAAAACTGAAGAGAGCAACCCCAGCAAGCAACCGTGTAGGCTCGTCCTGCCTATGTATATACTGGAGCGGTTTCCTTTTCTCTCCATATGAACCTATTTATATTGTGCACGTGCCACTGAAGAAAAAAACTTTATTTATAAATGACGCGGCACCTACTACTCATTCTCCTATAAACCTTGCGCTTGGCATCTCCAAACTATTAACCTTGCGATTGGCTCTTCACCTCTTCGGGAAGTCGAGCAATAATGGTACTGCAGTATATATCGTTCTGGCTATATGAGACCGAATGAATTGCTGCACGTCCACCACGTGGCGAGGGTCGAGGGGCGAGGGAGAGTGCGTACTATTACGTCCGTTTCAATATGGAGTACATACGGAGCAAAATGAGTGAATCTACACTCTAAAATACGTCTATATACATCAGTGTTTGGAGTATGTACTAGTAGTTCATATTGAAATCTACTAAAGGACATATATTCCAAACAATATGATAATCTCTAACCAAGGTAGGGACGAGGAGTAAACGGAGGGAGTACTAGTAAAATTTTCTCCTCGTCCTGCGAGCCACCACGCGCGTGGGCGAGGGAGCGGGCGTAAGGCGTAGTAAGCAAGCTTCACCTCATCCTGCGAGCCACCGCGCCCGTGGGCGGGGGAGACGGCGTACTAAGCAAGCTTCTCCTCGTTCTGCGAGTTGGCGGGACACATCAAAAGTACTCCAGTGTATAGAGCCTTGCCTCTAAGGTAGGCCCCACATGGTTTGCCTCTTTTTTAACATAACGCGTCAAGTCACAACTTGTTTGTTCACCTGTGGTAGACGACCCTCCCTCCATCTAGTGGACAACCAGTACACGTGTCAAATTACCACGTGGGCTGCCTTTTCGTACAGAAATGAGCTCCACCGTGTACCCACGCGGGTGTGGTTGGGAAAGAGACGGGAGTACGTGCGTCGTGCGTGCACCTCTTCCCTTTGTGCACGCCCCCCACCTACATTGGTGTGTATGAGAGATACAAACCTAGACAAATGGCTTGTGTGTTCGTGAGTGTTTTTTGTTTTGGGGGGGAGGTTGATTTCGTGAATGTATTTGTGGGAATATGTGTCGATGACATCTCAAACAAAATTTTGCATGCAATGCGTGTGAAATGGAGGCCTATCCATGTCATATATACAGGGTCGGGCGATCCACGAAAAGAGAGGAATGTCGGAACACGCGGTACGCTACGCTAGCGCCAAATAAAATTTTCTACCGCGCACCCAAGATCATGCTGCTGGAAATAGATCACGGGATCGGGTTTACCACTAGACGCGCAGTCACCACAGCGGAAGTAGAGTTGGTGATGCGTGTAGCCGATCTCCCGGGCCGTCTCCTCCTCGCGTTGCCGATCTCCCGCGAACAGCAAAGACCCGTGAACGGTGTCTCCCGCGAACGGCACCTCGCGGTTCCCTCGAACGGTTCGTCCAAGCACCGCAGATGCGATGCCTCCAAGGTATCCACACGTACAGGGAGCAGCGTCGAGCGGTGGACTGCTAGGTCCGGTCGCGCGGCATGGGCATGGGGAGTGGCGGTGTCTAACCAGGGTTCAATCCCCTCAACCCTAAGTGGTGTGCCCACTCCCCTTTATATAGACCTCCGAGGTGGGCTCAACACTTGAGCCCACTAGGAGTCCACATCCATTTTCCACTCAGATCCAATCCGAATGGGCTGCAGCCCCTTAAGTGTGCGACCCTATAGGTTCACGTACACATGGACACGACCAGAGTCGATAGTTGGTAGCGGCTCCTAGCAGAACGTGCCAACTCCCATGTGGGCATAAAGTCGTTTGACGAACCTCAACAATGTGGCATATGCAACAGTCCTTTTGCCTCACGATATTTGTTGTCGAGCTCAAGGCGAGTACTTGTCACCCTTGTCTTAGCTTGACCTCTCTTCTCGAAACCATGATACAGATTCCCGAACTGGGTTAACACTTAACCCAAGTCGCATGGCCATGCTTTCCGAATCTGATCACTCGAGAGGGCCCAGAGAATATCTCTCCAAATAGGAGGGGCAAATTCCATCTTGGTCAACCATGTCTCGCGGCATGTCTCATGACTCACCTGAAAGCTACCTTTATAACTACCCAGTTACGGAGTAGCGTTTGATAGACCCTAAGTGAGTCGATCCTCATCCCAAGAACATGCGAGGACCTTAGGTCTAGGACATGGCATAGACATTGCACTTGAGACTAACATATGACTATATCTCGCTGCGTCTCAAAGTGGGTCTGTCCGGCTAGGTGATCTCCATCCCCAAGCCCATACTATTGGTTTAGCATCTCCATGCACATGACTTGTGAAACATAGTCATCAACCGAGTCGTATACTAGTCAAGGATATGTGTCCGCATAACCTTATCAACTAGGGACCATTAAAACAATCATCATACAATACATAGTTCCACAAACAAGTCACATACTTATTGATACATATCATTGATGATATTCAAGGACAATACAAAGGACTCATGAATACATATGGAAATATCATCATCACATGATTGCCTCTAGGGCATATCTCCAATAGTCTCCCACTTGTACTAGAGTCAATCATTTAGGCATCGTATGCGCATGGAGCTCATGTGCGCCTCATGCTTCGGACGTGGGAGAGGCTTCGTCAATGGATCAGCAACATTAGCATCCGTGTGTACCTTGCATATGTTTACATCACCTCTTTCGACAATGTCGCGAATAAGGTTAAAACGCCTGAGTATGTGTTGGGTTTTATGATGGTTCCGTGGTTCCTTGACTTGCGCAATGGCACCACTATTATCACAATGGAGGTCCAATGGATTAGACGCGCCCTCAACCACACCAAGATCAGAAATAAAATTCTTCACCCAAACACCTTCTTTTGCAGCTTCAGAAGCCGCAATGTACTCGACCTTTGTTGTAGAATCAGCTACCGTATCTTGCTTGGAGCTCCTCCAGCTCACTGCTCCTCCGTTCAGAATGAACACAAACCCAGATTGCGATCGACTATCATCCCTATCTGTTTGGAAACTAGCATCGGTGTAACTATTTACAACGAGCTCATCCTCACCTCCATAAACCAGGAACATATCCTTAGTCCTTCTCAAGTACTTAAGGATATTCTTAACCGCTGTCCAGTGACTCTCCCCTGGATCAGCCTGGTATCTGCGCACCACGCTAAGAGCAAAACTAACATCAGGACGAGTACATACCATAGCATACATGATGGACCCAACAGCCGAAGCATACGGAATCCCATCCATGCGTCTTTGCTCATCAGGAGTCGTAGGACTCTGAGTCTTGCTAAGACTAATGCCATGTGACATGGGCAAGAAACCTTTCTTGGCATCTTGCATGTTGAACCGCTTCAACACCTTGTCAATATACGCACTCTGGCTTAATCCAATAAGCCTTCTTGATCTATCTCTATAGATCTTGATTCCCAAAATGTAAGCTGCTTCTCCCAAGTCCTTCATAGAAAAACTATTTTTCAATGAGTCCTTGACAGATTCAAGCATTTGAACATCATTTCCAATCAATAATATGTCATCCACATATAAGATCAGAAATGCAACTGAGCTCCCACTGACCTTCTTGAATACACAATGATCACAGTCATTCTTGATGAAACCAAACTCTTTGACAGCTTCATTAAAACGAATGTTCCAATTCCGAGATGCTTGCCTTAATCCATAAATGGATCTCTGAAGCTTGCATACCATGCTAGACTTCTTTGGATCGACAAAACCCTCGGGTTGTGTCATATACACATCCTCGGTTAAATTTCCATTAAGGAAAGCCGTTTTGACATCCATCTGCCATATTTCATAGTCGAAATATGCCGCTATATCAAGAATGATCCGAATTGATTTAGGCATCGCTACCGGTGAGTAAGTCTCATCGTAGTCAACTCCTTGAACTTGTCGATAACCTTTAGCAACAAGTCGAGCCTTATGGACCGTGACATTTCCGTCCATATCAGTTTTCTTCTTAAAGATCCACTTGCACTCAATGGCTCGAACGCCATCTGGCAAATCAACCAAGTTCCAAACTTGATTGTCATCCATGGACTTTAATTCGGATTTCATGGCCTCAAGCCATAACTCGGATTCAGGGCTCTCCATCGCTTCCGCATACGTAGTCGGCTCATTGTTCTCCAAGAACAACACATTGCAGTCATGCAAATTGCGTAACCTTTCCGACCTCCGTGGAACCGGTGTCGACTCCACTACGGGTTCCCTGACTAACTCCGGTGTGACAGTATCACCTACCGGAACGTCCCCGTGTGGTTCTCGAATTTCTTCTAGTCCGACCGTCCTCCCACTAGCCTTCCGATTGAGAAACTCTTTCTCAAGGAAAACTCCATGTCGAGCGACAAACACTTTGCCCTCTTCACGGTTGTAGAAGTAATATCCCAAGGTTTCCCTTGGATATCCCACGAATATGCACTTGTCCGATTTGGGTGTGAGCTTATCCGACTGGAGTCGCTTGACATATGCTTCACATCCCCAAATTTTCAGAAAAGACAAACTGTGACTCTTCGCAGTCCATATCTCATATGGTGTCTTATCTACGGACTTAGATGGTACCCTGTTTAGTGTGAAAGCTGCAGTTTCTAGAGCGTATCCCCAAAATGACAAGGGTAAATCCGACTGACTCATCATCGATCGGACCATGTCCAACAGGGTCCGATTCCTCCGTTCTGACACACCATTTCTCTGTGGCATACCCGGAGGAGTCAGTTGTGGAACTATTCCATGATTCTTCAGATGATCATCAAACTCCTGGCTCATATACTCACCGCCACGATCAGATCGTAGAAGTTTGATTTTCTTGCCGAGTTGATTTTCCACTTCATTCTGAAACTCCTTGAACTTTTCAAAAGTTTCTAACTTGTGCCTCATCAAGTAGACATATCCATATCTACTCAAGTCGTCGGTGAAAGTCACGAAGTATTGGAAACCACCTCTGGCTGCCATGCTCATTGGTCCACATACATCACTATGTATAAGTTCCAACAACTCGGACGCCCTCTCGCAACTCTTTGCAAAAGGAGTCTTAGTCATCTTACCGAGTAGGCAAGACTCGCATGTCTCGAATGATTCAAACTCAAACGAAGTTAGAATTCCATCATCATGGAGCTTCTTCATGCGCTTTTGACTAATGTGTCCTAGTCAACAATGCCAGATGTAAGTCAGATTTATCTCATTAGGCTTATGCCTCTTGACATTTATGTTATAGACTGATTCACCTTCAAGATCTAGGATAAATAACCCATTTACAACGGGTGCAAAGCCATGAAACATATTATTCAAGTAAATAGAACATCCATTGTCCTTAATACTGAATTCATAACCTTGTCTCATCAAACATGAGGCAGAAATAATGTTTCGACTCAAAGCAGGAACATAATAACAATTATCAAGTTCCATTACAAATCCTGAAGGTAAATTAAGTTGCATAGTGCCGACGGCCAATGCAGCAACTCTTGCTTTATTCCCGACGCGAATGTCAACTTCTCCTCTTGCGACATTCCTAGTTCTGCTTAGCCCCTGCATTGAGTTGCATATGTGAACAACCGATCCGGTATCATATACCCAAGAGCTACTAGAAACATCAGCAAGATAAATGTTTATAACATATACAACAAGTGTACCTGAAGAAGAAGTCATACTTCCAGTCTTCTTGCCCTTCTCGGCAAGCCACTTGTTACAGTTCCTTTTCTAGTGTTCGGGTTCCTTGCAATGAAAGCAAATACTCCCCGAAGCCGTCCCTGACTTAGGCGCAGCGGCTGTAGTTGGAGTTGCCTCCTTCTCTTTGCCCTTTGCCTTAGCTTTTTTCTTGGACCAACTCTTCTTGAACTTAGCCGAGTTTTGCACCATCAACACTTGACGATGTGTACCTTTCTTGATATCCTGCTCTGCCACTTTGAGCATCCCATGCAATTCAGTGAGCTTCTTTTCCATCCCATGCATATGGTAGTTCGAGATGAACGGCCCATAGCTGTCCGGAAGAGAACCCAGAATTGTATCTATGGACAACTCATCCCCAAGTGGTAAGCCCAGCCTATCCAGAGCTTGCATGTACCCGATCATCTTGATCATATGCGGGCTCAGTGGATCACCCTCTTTCAGCTTACAATCCATCAAGGATCGCCAGACGTTGAACCTTTCGGTCCTAGCCTGCATTTGAAACATGCTCTTAAGGTTCTCGATCATATTGAAAGCCTCAATATTTTTGAACTGCTGCTGCAGATCGGGCTCCATAGAAGCCAGCATGAGATAGCTGATCTCGTTTGATTCATCAACGAGTTTCTGGTAGGCATTTCTGCCTGTGGCATTAGCATTATCGGCAGGTTCCTCTGGAAGCGGATTCTCTAGAACTTGTTCCTTTTTCTCATGCCTAAGAACAATTCTCAGGTTTCTATACCAGGTGGTAAAGTTTGTTCCATTCAATTTATCTTTTTCCAGGATTGATTTCAATGCAAAAGGGGTAACTTGAGCAGGTGGTGCCATTGATCTACAACAGAAATATGCAAAACACTAAGACATGTATTCATGAAGAGTAATTCATATTAAACATTTTAATAAGATCATTACTCCCACTAAAATCAACATCCCTCGGTTGATACTTAGTGATTCAAGATCCAAGATCAACATGTCAACTAGTGAGCTTTTGCATCACCGCTAGAGGACAAGATCACTCGGTAAGCAACTCTTGCTAATCGTATCTCCATACGACTCTTGTTGTTGGGGACATCTCATGCCTCGCCAACTCCTATGCCTCGTAGCCCAAAACTGTTTGATAGCCATGACAAGTCAACCAATGCTCCGCGTGTAAGTGTCCGACACAAACCCATCACTTCAAGGAGATCTAGTGGCACCATAATTTCATAGGCCCGCCACTAAATATACTTGATATGTGAAGGTGAAACAATTGGGGAGGCATTTGTACTTGACATTCTTTGAGGGATCACCCTACTTAAAACATCTACCATGCAAAAGGAAGGGTGCATAAAAGGGATAAACTTTCACAGGCAGTTTATGTATGTGTGATATGGTATAGCCCCTTTTCACAGAGCGTGGTGATCTCCATCTCCACGTGCGCAGTCTGCCCATGCATGGTTGTCCTCGTGGTGATCTCCATCTCCACGCCATGGTGTCAACCGCCAAGTGTTACATAATATACTATGCTATTAAAAACTAATAGCTACTGAAAGTAAATTACATTACATGGCTTCTCATGTTGACACGCAGGTCATTAATACAATAATGGGACAACCATATGGCTCCTGCCGGTTGGCGCACTCATGACACGCAGGTCATGAAACAATAATATACAAGCAACATACATGGGCTATATCAAATCACAATCATTCCCTGCAAAAACGAGTCAGACGTTCTACCGCCGAAGATAAAACCTCCAGAAACTCTATATTACAAGCGGATTTTTGCCTAGACAGAAGCGCCGAAATCCTGTCCCAGATTTTCGCCGCTAATCCAACTTTTTGTTAGCTTCAGTTTGACAGGTCGTGGAGCAAAATCGGAGTTCGTATGCAAAAGTTACAGCTGTTTTACCGAGACCGCTCCAACATATTTCAGCACCGCGGAAATCACATTTCCAAGGTGTTGATCTATGTTCCGATTCGATCAATCTCATTGATCTTCACGTGCTGCATCCGGATTTACGTTCCACTGTCTACCCCGATGGTGGACAACCGACCGGTAGGGGTAAGTCGTGTCACGACCTCTACATCACGATCACGGAAACAAGATCATGAAACCAACCTTCAACACTGACATGCGCGACCGATCTCATCGACCCGCACCTGAACCGATCTACATATCTCATATGCATATCATCGAATCTATTACCACACACGGAGGCTCTGATACCACTGTTGGAACACGCGATACGCTACGCTAGCGCCAAATAAAATTTTCTACCGCGCACCAAAGATCATGCTGCTGGAAATAGATCACGGGATTGGGTTTACCACTAGACGCGCAGTCACCACAGCGGAAGTAGAGTTGGTGATGCGTGTAGCCGATCTCCCGGGCCGTCTCCTCCTTGCGTTGCCGATCTCCCGCAAACAGCGAAGACCCGTGAACGGTGATCTCCCGCGAACGGCACCTCGCGGTTCCCTCGAACGGTTCGTCCAAGCACCGCAGATGCGATGCCTCCAAGGTATCCACACGTATAGGGAGCAGCGTCGAGCGGCGGACTGCTAGGTCCGGTCGCGCGGCATGGGCATGGGGAGTGGCGGTGGCTAACCAGGGTTCAATCCCCTAAACCCTAAGTGGTGTGCCCACTCCCCTTTATATAGACCTCCGAGGTGGGCTCAACACTTGAGCCCACTAGGAGTCCACATCCATTTTCCACTCAGATCCAATCCGAATGGGCTGCAGCCCCTTAAGTGCGCGACCCTATAGGTTCACGTACACATGGACACGACCAGAGTCGATAGTTGGTAGCGGCACCTAGCAGAACGTGCCAACTCCCATGTGGGCGTAAAGTCGTCTGACGAACCTCAACAATGTGGCATATGCAACATTCCTTTTGCCTCACGATATTTGTTGTCGAGCTCAAGGCGAGTACTTGTCACCCTTGTGTTAGCTCCACCTCTCTTCTCGAAACCATGATACAGATTCCCGAACTGGGTTAACACTTAACCCAAGTCGCATGGCCATGCTTTCCGAATCTGATCACTCGAGAGGGCCCAGAGAATATCTCTCCAAATAGGAGGGGAAAATTCCATCTTGGTCAACCATGTCTCGCGGCATGTCTCACGACTCACCTGAAAGCTACCTTTATAACTACCCAGTTACGGAGTAGCGTTTGATAGACCCTAAGTGAGTCAATCCTCATCCCAAGAACATGCGAGGACCTCAGGTCTAGGACATGGCATAGACATTGCACTTGAGACTAACATATGACTATATCTCGCTGCGTCTCAAAGTGGGTCTGTCCGGCTCGGTGATCTCCATCCCCGATCCCATACTATCGGTTTAGCATCTCCATGCACATGACTTGTGAAACATAGTCATCAACCGAGTCGTATACTAGTCAAGGATATGTGTCTGCATAACCTTATCAACTAGGGACCATTAAAACAATCATCATACAATACATAGTTCCACAAACAAGTCACATACTTATTGATACATATCATTGATGATATTCAAGGACAATACAAAGGACTCATGAATACATATGGAAATATCATCATCACATGATTGCCTCTAGGGCATATCTCCAACAAGGAAGGGGTCATAGATATCGATAGAAGTCGAAGAGAGGATCAAGTGGGTGGGTGCGAGATCGATGAAGAGAGCCATCGAAATTGTGTGTGTGTGCAAGTCAAAGATATAGGGCGACTGACCTAGCTACCGGAACGTCAGAGGGCACAGGTCAAGTTTGTGTGTGGCAGGGAGACATGACTAGAGCGCTTGATGTATCGGTGTGTGTGTGTATGCGAGGGGTGGGGGAGGGGTAGGCAGAGGCCTAACTATAGAGGTAGAACGACTCGTATATGTGTTGAGAAGGAGAGACCCAGCTATGTCTTGAGGGAGATCGGTCGACGTCCATACATAACTGAAGGACGGGAAATAGGATGGGACAGAGAGAGAGAGAGAGAGGAGAGAGAGGGGGAGGGAGAGGGGTAGAGTGCTGGATGGGTGATGGAGTTGCTTCTCGAAGATGGTGGGAGAGGCCTACTGGACAAACCGAGGGTGGAACTGCAATATTATCAATAAGAGTGGGGATGTGTTTCTGTGTGTGCCTGTGCGTGATAGATCTGTCGGGACACATCCATGGATGATGAAGGGGAACCATGTGTTTGGTAAGCAAACCTAACTAGATCGGTAGATCAATTGTTGTTTGTCGGAGGAAGGGAGAGACATAACTAATGAGGTAGATCGATCGACGCGTGGGGAAAAACGAGTTATAAGGACCTAGCTAGCTATATGTATAGCGGGAGATCGGTCGGTGTACGTCCATTTGTTAGAGGCAAATAAGGCCCGGCGAGACGGATAGACAGAGAGAATGGAGCTAGGAGGTGGTGCGAGAGGCCCAGCTACTAGCTAGATAGGGGGAGGAGTGTGCGGTTGTGAGATCGATCGATAAAAAGGGGGTGAGAGTTTACACATGTGTGGGACCGTATGAGAGACACGAGGCAAGGACACATAAAGGAGGAGATTGAAGGTGCGTGTGTATGTTGTAGGCAGATATCGCTCGAGAGGTTTATCGATCGGTGTGTGTCAGAAAGGAGTTGTGGAGACTGTGGGAGAACTACCTAAAGAAAAAAAATGAATGTGCGCGATGGATAGAATGCTGAGGGAGGGGGAGGGCGTCTGCATGCACGAGATAAAGTTAGTGGTAGCTACAAAGGTTAGAGGATTGTGTGGGTGTAAGAGACTAACAAAGATCATAATCTGATATGAAAGTGGATTCATATATTTGAACAGGAGATCATAGTGTTTTAAACATATGCATGCATGAATATAGCGGTGATACGCGTGTTGTGCTTTTGCACATGTTATACCATAATGTGATAATGCATGGTGTTTGCAACTCACAGCTAAATGTCGAATAATCTAAACCATACTATACATCGAACAATCTCACATTTTATTTGAATTTGTGATAATGTGTGGCGTTTGCAGCTTACAACTAAATATCGAACAATCTAAACAACACTATATATCGAACATTCTCACATTTTATTTGAATTTGTGGTAATGTGTGGTGTTTGCAACTCACATCTAAATACTTGTAGGCGTAGGGGGCGGGGCACCATACATAATGTGATAAACACATTGTACATATGAGACATGGTTTAGTTTGTGAAGATCTAGCTAGGGCTTGAAATGTACTATGATTTGAAATCAACATAAAGTGGATTCAAAAAATCGAGTTCGAGTTCATATAGTACACATAGTTCATATGTAACTCGAGACTAATCATGTGGTGTGCTGTGAAGATAATACACAAACGATGGTTTAACTTGACAATAATGATGATTGTAGATCTTATTAAAACCGAGAAACGAATTCAAATGCTTTGACTTCACAACAATCATTATTGTAGATCTTATTCAAATAGAGAAACGAATTCAAATTTAGTTCATATTGAAGCGGTAGTATATACGTTTGGAATGCACTAAAACGTTCATTTGAGTACTAGGTTGCATGCATTATACACGTAGCAAAATATTTTAATTGAACATAACATGAATTCAAAGTTTTGAATGACATTTCTAGTGCGAATTGATTTGGTACAGTACACGTTAGGCTTGTCCGGAAATTTCAACCTGTGCCTTGTTAGCCCGAAATATTTAAGATATATCTTTGTCTCATTGTGCTCCGACAACTCCCTCCATCTCAACCCGCGCCTTGCTATTCCAAAATTACAAGGCGCGTGAAAACTCCCACCTCCTGTGAAATCCCGACACGCGAAATGCCCGTGATACCCCTGAACCGAAAGAACCGCCTCAAATCGGTGGGGGTACTTTCGTAACTTATCCCACATTTCGGACAAGCGCGTCCCTAAGCCATGGTTCCCCACTCCCATCCCATCCGCCCACCCATTCGTACACCGAGGCCGGGAACACCCGCGAAGCCCCACACCCTCCTTTGTCCGCCACCCAGCCGGAGCCTCTTCCCCGACGACGTCGTCCACAGCACACCTCGACGTCCCTCATCCACCGTACCGGATGAGGATCCGTCGTCGATCTGGTCGTCCCGCCGGTTCAGCCACCCCATCCTCCACCTCCAAGGAGCTGCCCCGATGTTCCCCTCGTCTTTCGTGCCACCTCCATTCCCACACCGCCGTCTTCACGTGCACCACCGGAAGAGCATCATAATCACCGTTTCCTCGGATGAAGATGCGGCCTAATCGGCGCCACCAAAGAGGTTGTACGCTAATCATCGCATTTTCTTCTTGACTCGATCTAACTGTGCTGCCGACGCTCGGTCCCGAGCCGACACAGTGCGGCTCCATCCACGGCGGCGTTGCCGGCCACTTCCTCCACGGCGTCGATCCCTCGGCGGCGACGTCCACATCAGTAGGAGCTGCTGCTGCTTTAGCTCTCGCTCGCGCTGCTGCTCTGCTCTTGCTCTCGGTCCCCTGCGTGGTCTGCTCTTGCTCTTGCTGTTGCCCGCGCTGCTGCTCTCGCTCTTGCTCTTGCTTGCGATGCTGCTCCGATTTAGCTACACTTCAGTCGACTGAATCGACTTTTGGGTCAGTCGATTTTCAGGGGGGGGGCTCGCCGGAGTTAAGGAAGAACCAGCCGCAGCGGGGAGGGGGGCTCGCCGGAGAGGTACCCCACTATCTATCTTAGGGTTGAGGGTGGGGGCGGTGGTCGCCGACGGTGGTGGGGCGGTGGCGTGGGGATCACCGGAGAAAAAGCTTGAATGGGGGGGGGGGCTACAGGGATGGCCGGGGCGGCGGCGGACCGGCGGTGGGGAGTGTTTTCGAGGCAGGCGGGGCGGCGCACCGCCGGCCGTGGGCGGCGGGGGGAGGCTGTTTGGCCGGTGGTGGCTGGCGGCTCAGGGGGGTGGAGGTTGAAGATGAACTGCAGGCCCTTGATTTCGTATCCAACGGCTACAAAATCGACTGACCAGAGATGAAAAAGTCAGTCGACTGACGTGTAGCCTCACCTCAAGTGCGTTCAGTTTCAACAGTAAAATTCAGTTTCGACAGCAAAATTCAGTTTCGACAGTTAAGTTCAGTTTCGACAGTTAAATTCAGTTTCAACAGTTAAGTTCAGAGATGAGCGGCTGATGTATACATCTAGCACTCTGTGGTTATGTATTTTACGTCATCTATTGGAGATGCTATTAGAATTCCACTCAGGTTAATGTTGTCTCTCTTGTCCTTCTTCTGCCTTAGCGTCGTACAACTCACCGGAGCTGCTCCAACGACGAAACCCTCCATCACAGCGGAGCAGTACCTCAGGCTCCATCTCCAGACGCCTAAGATCTTCTTCCCCTCCTCCGATAGCCAAGTCAGCCGGAGCATCCTCACCGGCCAACCCAATCACGCTGAGATCGACATGGCTTCGCCAAAGAGGTTGTACACTTGTTGCATATCTTTTTTACTCTACATGTTATATATTTTGTCCACTGAGCACACGGAGTAACAGGAAATACGATTATTTTATCCTACTATATGACAAACAGTGAGGTACCAGGCAACTTAGCTATCTGTTATGGACTCTCTTGAACGCCATCATTATTTATCTCTGCGCGTTTGAGCTGTGCATTTGTCGATGGCCCTGGGAGTTGAGCTAGTAGGGAAGTGGCCTGGGTCCATAGTAATAGAAGTAGCACAAAAACATTTTTTAGTGTAGGCTTTTCCTTGCTCAAGCCTGCCTACTGGAATCGCCAGTGCTTGAAAGGAAAAGTGAATGAAAAACATAGGAATTGGAAAGTTTCGTATCGTACTACTTTTCATGAATTTGGTGCAAAGGAATGGAGCAAAGGAAAACTGTAGGATTTGTTCCTTTAGTGTCTCGTTGGAAGGAAAACCGTAGGAATTTTAATTTCCACTTGTCCTCCTTTTAAAATTCCTATTCATGAAGCACAAGACTAAGAGATAGTAGCATAATAGCATTATAATCATACATGTTCTTGTGGTTTGACTTAATCTCACCATGCTTCTTTGCATCCTGTGATCTTCCAATTCTTGTGAACCAAACACCCAGATTGGCAGAAATCCTCTGTTTTACACATGCATTCCTATCCTATTCCTGTCTATTTCCTATCCCTGCATTGTTAGAATCCTCAAATTCAAACAAGCCCTTACACAATTACTTCTATTACAGATATGTGTCAAAGAAAACCTTGTGTGGTTTGTCCTGCTCCTGCGGTGCTGTGTTCCACCCCAGCTCAGCTGCTCCAACGACGGAAGGGTTCACCACAGCAGGGATCCGCTCTCTAGACTGTCTTTCGCTGCCTCAGATCTTCTTCCCCGCCGCCGGCAGCCACGACAACTGCATTACCATCATCAACTAAGCAGATGACCTTGAGGACTACACGGGTCCGCGAGAGAGGTCGCACTCTTCCGTGTCTGCTTACGTTATGCATCGCTTAATATGATGACATGCTACTTTATCGTCATGTTCACCTTTTAGACTCCAAGTCAGGTCAAAACTTATGTTGAAACTTGAGTTTTTAAATGGTTGTGGGGTACATATTGGGGCAGGAATCAGTACTATCTGTCTACTATCTGGTTAATCTCGGGTGTCTACTATGAGTTTCATGTTGGGTGCAAACAAACATTAAAGGAGCCATTATCTGTATTTTTTAACTGAAGCTATTATCTGCCTGCTATCATTGGTTTTGGGTCTATCCACAGTTTGCTACATCACTCTGGATTTGTGCATGCACTCCTTACATAATCTCACTATGTTTTATTCCTATGCATGTCAGTTATTGTACACAATGGAACTGAACATGTAGAGCAAAAGAGACGAGCCTTGCGTGGCAATAAAATTTCATGCAGACATCGCTCCATGGTGGGCGCAAAGGCAGCCCCCCTCCACCCATTTCGGATCATAATCAAGAGGAAGATAACTGTTCTGAGGGGGATTCAGAAGCAGAAGACCACTCCTATTTACCCCATGAGGTCTTCGCTCTAACTTGGCATGCTGATGTTGGTTATATCATGCATATGGTGCCTTGCATTGCTTACTTTATACATCAAATATGTCAACTGCTTAGTTTAGACATGCTTTGTGTGAATGCCATCTGTTTAGTTTATTCATCGTTGATGTGAATTATGCAATGCCATCTTGTTTAGCCAGGCATCATATATGTGAATTTCGCAATGCCATCCTGCTTAGCCAGTCATCTTATATGTGAATTATATCAGGCCATCCTTTTCTTCCATCACGTATTACACTTGTCAACAATGTTAGTACATTCAACTACTCTTCATGTGCATCAGCCATTTGACACGGTCATGGAAAATTCTGGACTGAAAACAAGGTCTTCAGAGCAGACTATGCTATCTGACGAAGCGCATATCTCGCTGGTTACGGATAGCTCCTCAGAGGAGGATTCAGAGACAGATGACCAGTCCTATTTCTCCCCCGAGGAGTATGCTCTAATTAACTTGGCAGGGTTATGTTGCTCATATCGTGCGTATGGTGTCTTGCATTGCGATGTCATTTGATTAGTTTAGACATGCTTTGTGTGAATGCCACCTGTTTAGTGTCTAATTACCATATATGTGAATTATGCATTGCCATCTTGTTGCAAGACATTATATATGTGAATTATGGAATGCTATCTTGTTGCAAAGGCATTATATATGTGAATTATGCAATGCCATGTTGTTGAACCAATCATCATGTATGTGAATTATATCATGCTATCATTTTTTTGTATTACGTGTTCCATTTGTCGACAACGTTTGTATATTCAACTACTCTTCCTGTGCATCAGCCATTTGAAGCAGTGATGGAAGTATCTGGAGTGAAAACAAGGTATTCAGAGCAGACAATGCTACCTGCTAAAGCAGACATCTAGTTGGATGCAGAGAGCCCCTCAGAGGAGGATTCAGAGAGTGATGACCGGTCCTATTTCCCCCCTGAGGTCTATGCTCAAACTTGGGAGGGTTATATTACCCATATCATGCATGTTGTCTTGCATTCCTTAGTTTTTACATCATATATGGATTGCCATCTGCTTACTTGCTTACTATATAAATCATATATTTGAATTATATCATGCCATCATGTTTACATACACAACATCTATCTGAATTATGGCATGGCAACCCATTTAATAAAGACATCATATAGTTATATCATCTCATCCTGTTTAGTGTTTACAGTCATCATATTTT
The DNA here is from genome assembly GCF_002575655.3 of Aegilops tauschii subsp. strangulata. Taxonomy (NCBI): domain Eukaryota; kingdom Viridiplantae; phylum Streptophyta; class Magnoliopsida; order Poales; family Poaceae; genus Aegilops; species Aegilops tauschii. The sequence goes on along the minus strand of NC_053036.3, from coordinate 423,660,903 downwards.
TAATTATGTCATTCTATCCGGGAATATATCATGCTATCATGTTTTCATAGGTGGCATGTATGTGAATTATGGCATGCCAACCTATTTAATAAACACATTATATAGTTATATCATGTCATCCTGTTTACATAGTCATCATATTTTGAACTATGTCTTTCCATCTTTTTTAGTTAGCCATCATAATGTGAAATTGTATCATGCTATCCTGTTTAGTTAGCCATCATATATGTGAAATTGTGTCATGCTATCCTGTTTGGTTAGACAACATAAATGTGAATTATTTCATGCCCTCTTTTATTCCCCACTATCCATTGCACCTGTCTATCATACAATGTCTGTACATTCAATTACATTTCTTGTTTATCAGCCATTTGAATTGGAGAGGGTGATGGCAGTATCTAAGGGAGTAACAACACGGTCTTCAGAAAAGATAGTGCTACCAGTTGATGCAGATAGAACCACGGTTGTACTTGCCCAAGAACCAGCCCCACCACACATAACCCAGACTCTCGCAGATTGTACCCCTACCCAGTTGGACAGAGAACCAGCTACACCCCTTCTAACCCCAACCCCAGCAGATAGTAACCCAGTTCCAGTTGACACATCATCGTCTCCACCACAGAGCACCCAAACATGAGCAGTTAGTAAGGGAACTGCAGTGCCCAAAGCATGAGGACAACCACTCCGAATCCCAACTCAATGCTTAAAGGAGAAGAAGAATTGTTCTCAGGTCAGGTTTTGTAGCTATGGTTCATACTCCTTTGCTCTTGCATCACTGTATTTACTCAGATCAACTATTTTCAAATTTGAAGGATGGAATTGAAACTCCAATGGCGCAACAGGTATGTTTTAAACTTGTTTCTTTAACTGGTTTGCTGTTGTAACTTGCTCTATATTGATTTCAGTTTCAATTGAATAAACAATTATGTTCTCATGTCATGCACATTACAAGTGTCTCTATAGTTTCCCTCACTTATATTCTGTCTATTCTGCTTTGTCTTGAACAAATATTATTTGAACTATGTCTCTATCTTGATTTGGCAACAAAAACTAGAATGATATAGACCATAAAGTGACCATGGTACATAGATATATGTTTGTTTCATGTTGTTATCCTGTGCACTTTACTACTGAACTGATTTACCAAAATGAGTTTCATATACAACATGGTAAACCTGTGATGTGTCTGCTTGTTTCTCTTTTAGAATGCGGACAAAATATTGGAGAACAGTACCCCGTTATGCAATGGTGAAGGAAGTAATGCAGATAAGGTTCAAGATAGTGAGACATCCCTGTTGGTCTCCAAGAAAGCTGATAAAAACTACCTTGACGACAGTGAGAGAACCCAGAAGTCCTGTCTTGATGTAGTGTTCGAGTTACTAGCCACTACTGCTGGCACAAGCTCTTCGAACTCGCTGCCTGAATCAGTTCGTCTTCTTGAGTCTCAGCTTCAAGTTGAAAGACATCAATCAGATGTGTTGCAACAGGAAGCTGAAGGACTGAGGAAGTCCCTGCAGAATTTAGATGCATACTTTCTGGTGCAACATCAAGCGCTGGAGGATTTAAGCGCCAAACAAGAGAAAGTTAATAAGCTTGCTAAGCATCTTGCCAGCATTATGGGTACCCAGGATATTGTTTCTTGAGATCTACTGAGGTGGTTTCAGTTCTGGACTTGTTTTGCTGCGGCGTTTATTTGCACTGGTCGCCAACTTTGACAACCAGTGTATATGATATGCTGCTTTGTTCCCTATATTTGCACTGGTGGCGAACTTTGATGCCCAGTGGATGTAATATGTGTAATAGCCATGATAGCCTAGCGTAAGTTGCTTGCTTATTTATTTCCTTGTTGTCTTGTTTATTTGTTTGCTTGTAGTCAGTGTTGTTCTTTTTCCGCGGTTTGCTAGTGGCCGCAATAACCTATTTTTTAAAACTAGGCCACAATAACCATGGGCTACATATTTACTGTAGTGACACTGGGCCTTCTACGGGCCATAGAAACAATGGGCCTTCTACGGGCCGTAGAAACAATGGGCCTTTTACGGGGCGTAGAAACAATGGGCCTTCTACAGGCCGTATCATCAATGGGCCTTCTACGGGCCGTATCATCAATGGGCCTTCTACGGGCCGTATCATCAATGGGCCTTATACGGGCCGTATGATCGATTGCCCAAACATGGGCTAATAACATACCGCTTTATGGCCGTAAACGGGCTAGAGTTGGAATTGTCCGTTCATGGGCCGACCATAATGGGCCGTTGTTAATCAGCCGTATTTGATGACGCTATGAAAACGGCCCAACGTATTAACGGGCCACAAACGGGCCGACTGTAAGCACGGGCTGAATTTGGCCCACAAGCAGAAAATGGCAGTAATGGGCCGTAAGTAACCGAATGCTAGAAATGAGCCCAGGAATAAATGGGCCCTGAGAAGGCCGAAAGATAACATGGGCTGGAAACGGCCCAACGGAATAATGGGCCGTTAATGGGTATAAAGTGATACGCTGTTCATTACGGGCCAGTTTTACCACGGGCCGTTAATGGGCCGAGGGTTACTAAGGGCCTCATATGGGCCAAAAGACGTCATGGGCCATACATGGGCCGGAAGTTAAAACGGGCTGGAACTATATTGGACAGCCCAGATGACGCTACTGGGCCTAATTCGGATAGGCCGTAAACGGCACCTGGGTTAGCGGGCTGTAAATGGGCTATATGCGAACAGGCCGTTAGCAGGCTTGCCGTGGGCCGGCTCGCCACCTTTTGACCAAGTCAAACGGGCCGGCCTTTTCACAGGAATGGGCCTCTGTTGGGCCGTGCCACGTGTCGACGTATCATAGGCGCTTTGTGTACAATGAGTGGATGACATCTGTCCCAATGGTGAGCCGACTATGTTTCCTCCAGCCAATGATGATTTTACACGTGGAAAATCCCCATTGGTCGGGGCTGTTAACGGGTTATCGGATCCAAAACCGGACCCGATAGCTTAACGGCGTTCCGTTACGGTGGATGCCATGTGTCAGTCACCCTTGACGAAAGCACTTCTGTGACGCGCGATTTATCGTCATGGAAGTGGACACTTCCGTGATGATAATTTTGGTAATGTCATGGAACACTTCTACGACAGCACAGGTATGACTATCTTGATTCTGTCATAAATTTGTCATGGATGTACATGCATGACAGAAAACGTGACCTACTGTGACAAACACGTATCCACGGAAGTGTATTTTTTTGTAGTGTAACCAATCTAGGAGAGACCACTCTCCAAAAGGTAATAGATGGTGTGTTGATGATGAACTCCTTGCTCTTGTGCTTCAAATGATAGTCTCCCCAACACTCAACTCTCTCTGACAGATTTGGATTTGGTGGAAAGATGATTTGAGTGGAAAGCAACTTGGGGAAGGCTAGAGATTAAGATTCTTTTGGTTGGAATGGAATATCTTGGTCTCAACACATGAGTAGGTGGTTCTTTCTCAGAAAATGTATGTTGGAAGTGTAGGCACGTTCTGATGGCTCTCTCCATGAATGAAGAGTGGGTGGAGGGGTATAAATAGCCTCCACACAAAATCTAACCGTTACACACAATTTACCAAACTCGGTGGGACCGAATCAGAAAACTCGGTCAGGCCGATTTAGTTCAAAATGTGAACGTTAGGATTTTCGGTGGGGCCGATATGATCAACTCGGTGGGACCGATGTGCTAGGGTTAGGGTAAAACCTCAACGCGGTTTAACCGATTACACAAACTCGGTGGGACCAATTTGGGTAATAAGCTAAACAGAGAGTTGGTCAGGCAAACTCGGTGGGACCGATTGCATATCTTGGTGGGACCGAAATAATTGCAACAAGTAACAGAGAGTTTGCAAGCCCATCTCGGTGAGACCGAACTGATTAGGGTTTCTGGTAGTGGCTATGTCAAATGAACTCGGTGGCGCCGGATAGGTAAATTCGGTGGGGCCGAGTTTGTCTTTTGGTTTGGGACATATGTCGATATGAGAAAGGGGTTGAGGGCTTTGGAGCATATCACTAAGCACTTTGAGCAAGCAAGCCATTAAGCAACACCTCATCCCCTTTTAATAGTATTGGCTTTCCTAAGGACTCGATGTGATCTTGGATCACTAAAATGAAAATGTAGAGTCTTGAGCTTTTGAGCTTTTGCCAATCCTTTGATCTTAGCATCTTGCAGGGGTTCCACATCCTCTTGTCCACGCCACTCCATTTGTTGAACTTATCTGAAATATACTAGATAAAAACATTAGTCCAACAAGAGATATGTTGACATTAATTACCAAAACCACCCAGGGAGCACTTGTGCTTTCACTAGGGTTTACCGATTACAATCTCGAGGTAGATCGACTCTTGTAACCCCTATACTCATCAAAGTCAATCAAGTAGGAAGTAGGGTATTACCTCCATTAAGAGGGCCCGAACCTGGGTAAACATCGTGTCCCTTGTCTCATGTTACCTTTGATCCTCAGACGCACAGTTCGGGACCCCCAACCCGAGATCGGCCAGTTTTGACACCGGCAAAGGGTCCATCAAGAAGCAACCTTGTCTGTCCCACCATGGCCATCGCCCACGAAGGACGTGCCTCACTCGGGTAGATCTTCACGAAGTAGACGATCTCCTTGCCCTTACAAACTTTTTGGTTCAACTCCCCATCATATCGGAGGCTTCCAAATGACACCTAACCAATCTAGGAGACACCACTCTCCAAAAGGTAATAGACGGTGTGTTGATGATGAACTCATTTCTCTTGTGCTTCAAATGATCGATAGTCCCCCCAACAATCAACTCTCTCTCTCTCTCGCAGATTTGGCTATGATGGAAGAAGTATTTGAGTCGAAAGTAACTTGGGGAAGGCTAGAAATCAAGATTCAAGTGGTAGGAATGGAATCTCTTGATCTCAACACATGAGTAGGTGGTGATGCTAGGTGTGAGCCGAGGAACATTGTTGGAGAGACCCCCCTCATAATTTTCCTACATTGGTCGTTTGATTCATAGGATATAATGCTATAGGATTTCCTCCCTATGTAATCATGTTTTAATTGGCAATCTAGCATCCACTCCAACTTTTGTTTCACTTTTCCTTTGTTCCTACTAAGAGAGTACTTGCTCTAAATGATGTGCCGCTGCAAGAGCCGCCTATATTAATTAACCATGCTCTAAAAAGGTGGACCGGCTTTGGCTATAGTAGTACTGTAGTAGGTTAGTAGGTGACCTTGCGCTTGGCTCTTCTCCTCTTCTGGAAGTCGAACAATAATGATGGTACTACAGTAGTACTTCTGGCAATCTGACACCAAATGAACTGTTATACGTCCACCGCTTGTAAGCAAAAGTTTCTCCTCATGCTGCGAGCCACCGCGCACGCGTTGGCGAGGGAGAAGGCGTAGTAAGCAAGCTTCTCGTCGTTCTGCGAGTCGACGGGACACATCAAAGTTATGTATTTATTAGTACTCTCTTCAAAAAGGGCCGACCATGTCCATGGCTACCATCCCGTGCTCTGCCATCGAGGAGAAAAATATTGCGTAGTACTAGGTGCCATCGAAGTGCACGACTCACTTAAGCACTACATATCTCCATTTTCTTGCATGACACGCCACCTTGATGCTAGATGTCCCGCGTGTCATGGAGGCATATAGTATGATTTTTAAAATGGAGGCATATAGATGTCCCGCGTGTCGGCAAAAGGATGAACAAAGCTCATGTCTTAAACGAAAGAGTGGAAGAACATAGATTCCCGACGACCGAGAAGGAGCAACAAACCTCGCGGTGGAGGGTGTGCACTCATAATATTTTATATTATTCAGCGATATAAAATCAACCAAATCTCTCCACGTTCCTATACCATTCTATAGTATGAGAATAACTTTGAACGTAAGCCATTGATTCACTCTATCCAATGGTCATAGTTGGAAAATCCAAACAAAACCAAGCATTGGATCAACTCTTTTAGCACTTAGATTGTTGCCGCTTGCCCACCTAGCCCACATATATATATATATATATATCCACTCATGTGTGATGACCACAAGAGCTATCCACTCAGATATGATGTTAAAAAAATAAAGGTCGATAACTAATGCGGCACCTTGGGCCAACGCGGCCAGATCGCATTTTGCATGAGAAATTACACACCATGTTTCGTTGACATGTGGTCCCGTTCCAACATGTCAGTGAGACGATGGCGAGTCCTTTTGTACAATTTCCGAACGGACGTATAGGCCGGGGCGCCTCTTCGTGTACCGTGGCAAACTAGCAACCGTCCACTGACTCTTCGCCTTTCCCTCTTGATTTGGAACTACTGTCGCACGCTCTTTCTCCCTCCTCCATTTGCCTTCACCCTTCCTTCTGCCATTGTTCGATCGTCTTCTCCATGGAGGGAACAGGCCGGAAACGACCCCGTTATTCTTGCCCCGATCTGAAAGATGATGTGGTGGAGGAACTCATTGATCGGTGCGTCGTCATCACCTCGGCTAGCATGGCAGGTTCGTTCAAGACCATTCTTGACTCAACTAATAACATCATTACAAGGAACCCAAGGGTCCAGGAGCGGTTTGATCTCCCCTATCTTCTTCGCCGTGACCCTGCTGACTGGCGCGGGGACGAGGGAAGCCTCGCCTTGTGCAAGTTGATGCTGCTTGATAATGATACGTATGATGTTAAGATGCCATCGCTTGAGGGCAAGGCTTGGGCAGGCGCAAATGGAGATTGGGTTGTTTATATTGGGTACAACTGCGAGTGGGAACTTGTGAATGTGTACACTCGTCACCAGGTTCCACTTCCAAAAATCTCAGACTGCCCAGAGGTTGAGCACACCGGTATTCTACGCACGTTCAAATACGATCATGGTGATTGTCTTCTATGGAAGATAGCAATTTGTCGAGTTCCCAACCGCTCTTGGCATTACAGGAACCATGGAGTTGTTGCTATCTTCGACGAGCTTGTTGCCGTCCTTCATGGTTCGACTGGATGGATATTGCTCAAAAATCAGTTTCTATACACGGATGTGTACTGTGATGCAATTCAATATGAGGGTCTTGTGTTTGCTGCCACCACTCGTGGCACTGTTTTTGCATGGAATCCTTATGCTTTCGGTATGTTTCTCTTCCACACACTGGAGTTGGCCTAGCGGTGTGGCAGACCAACCGTGTGGGGGTGCCAAGTGGCTTCGCTCGTGTGGGGGACGGAAGCCATCCTGCGCGGGCACTAGGTCTGACAGGACGACCTTGTCGTTAGTGTGTGACCTCTGTGGCAACCATCTGCTCCCCACTAGCCTCTTCGTTGACATGTGGTCCCGTTCACACATGTCAGTGAGATGACGGCTAGTCCTTTTGTACAATTTCCGAACGGATGTCCATGGGAGCGCAGTGCGCGTGAGACGAAGAACCGGCAGGGGTTAGTGATGGAGCGGCCGTCCTGCCGCACCGAAGGATGCAGCGAGGACGCCTGCTGCTCGTTCCCCACCGGGCCGGTGGCAGCGTTGGCGGCAGGAGATGGAGAACGACGAGGTGGCCTGCCAACGGGAGCCGTCTGAGCGACGCGGGCGGTGAGGGCAGCCCGACGCTCAGCTCGAGCACGGCGAGCGTCCGCCATGGAGACGACGGAGTGATGGAGCGACGAACTGATGGAAGGGAGGCTACGGCGCACCCCTACCTGGCGCGCCAAATGTCGGATGTGGGGTCCCGGCAAACCCTTGAGGTTCAAACACTGGGGTGCACGCGAAGTCTTTCCCTCCTACCGATCTATGCCCTAACTCGCAAAGATCTCGCGGACGAACTCAACGAACTCGCAACACAGAGAGACACGAGGTTTATACTGGTTCGGGCCACCGCTGTGGTGTAATACCCTACTCCAATGTGGTGGTGGTGGATTGCCTCTTGGGCTGATGATGAACAGTACAAGGGAAGAACAGCCTCTTGAGGTTGAGGTGTTCTTGTGGCTAGGCTCTCAATCGGGTCGGATCAAGCTAAGATCAGATGCCCCTACTATGGTGGCTAGCTCTACTTATATAGGCCCTGGTCCTCTTCCCAAATGTCGAGCGGGAAGGGAGCCAACAACGGCAGGCAAATTTGAAGGGGGAAAGCTAGTACAAGCTATCCTGACAAAAGCGGTCTTCGCCTGCGAAAAGCTCTGGTGGTGACGCCGTCTTGGGCTCCACGACGACCTCTGTCTTGCCGTCCTCCTGGTCTTGGTCTCGTTGCACCAATATAGCAACCTTTGCCTGATGCCTCAGTACTCTTTGCCTGCGCTGACCTCCTTAGCACCAAAGAGGAAATAAGGACGTTGCGCGCGCTGGCGCCCGCCTGGCGCCCGCCTGGTGCCGTTCGTCATGGCTCACGTCACGAGGGCCTCGTGAGGTTTTGCCTTGCCTTGATATCTCTGCTCCTGGTGAGCCTGCCTGGTTAGGCTACTCCAGAGGAGGTCTTGCGTCATCCGCCTCGCGAGGCTTGGACCCTCGCGAGGGTCTTGGATGCCTTGTTGATGAAGATGGGCCGTACGGCCTGCTGGCTTGGCCATGCTATGGGCTGCAGGCAGGCAAGTCTGGGGACCCCCGTTCCCAGAACGCCGACAGTGTACCATGGCAACCGTCCACCGACTCTTCGCCTTTCCCTCTCGATTTGGAACTGCTATCGCATGCTCTTCCTCCCTCCTCCATTTGCCTTCACCCTTCCTTCTGCCATTGTTCGATCGTCTTCTCCATGGAGGGAACAGACCAGAAACGACCCCGTTATTCTTGCCCTGATCTGAATGATGACGTGGTGGAGGAACTCATTGATCGGTGCGACGTCATCACCTTGGCTAGCATGGCAGGTTCGTTCAAGACCATTCTCGACTCAACTAATAACATCGTTACAATGAACCCAAGGGTCCAGGAGCGGTTTGATCTCCCCTATCTTCTTCACTGTGACCTTGCTCACTAGCACGCGGACGACGGAGGCCTCGCCTTGTGCAAGTTGATGCCGCTTGATAATGATACGTGTGATGTTAAGATGCCATCGCTTGAGGGTAAGGCTTGGGCAGACGCAAATGGAGATTGGGTTGTTTATATTGGGTCCAACTGCGAGTGGGAACTTGTGAATGTGTACACTCGTCACCGGGTTCCACTTCCAAAAATCTCTGACTGCCCAGAGGTTGAGCACACCGGTTATGACCGTACTTTCATCTACGGTCATGGTGACTGTCGTCTACAGAAGATAGCAATTTGTCAAGTTCCCGACCGCTCTTGGGATTTAATGGAGTATGTAGTTGTTGCTATCTTCGACAAGCTTGTTGCCTTCCTTCATAGTTCGACTAGATGGATATTGCTCAAAAATCAGTTTCTATACAAGGATGAGTACTGTGATGCAATTCAATACGAGGGTCTTGTGTTTGCTGCCACCACTCGTGGCACTGTTTTTGCATGGAATCCTTATGCTTTTGGTATGTTTCTCTTCCACCGTAATTATAATTGTTTCATCCACATGCATGCGGGTTAGCTAGTTTCCCTTTACTAATTAACCTTCTTGTGTTTCCAAGGTCCTGTGAACATTCCACCACCTATACTTGAAAAAATTTATAACCAAGGGGGAGATGACGACAATGATGATCACGAGCATGAGGACCCATATACTCAGTGGCGCCTGGCAACTTATTCCAATGGATCACCTCTTCTTGTCTGTATACAGGGCACCGCTGATGTGACTAAGGAAGCAGGTGTTGTCTTCCATGGTCGCACTCTCCGGACCTATTCCAACATCTATTGCAGGGTATTCGGGATGGATACTACTGTGCTAGCGCCAACACCTTCTCCCTTGTTTAGTATTGATACTCTTGGAGGAAACTCGCTCTTCCTTGGACAAAACTATCCAATCATGGTGAAAGGCGATCCAGCTGCTGTTGACACAACATTACTACCATTTATGAGAAGCAATTGTATCTATACCTCGGACATTGCTATGCTTCCCTACCATGGCTATCACAATATGGGTCATGAAATAGGCCGCTTCAGCCTGGATGATCAGTCCTGCGTTGGTCTCGAGATTGACAGTAGCTGGCCCTTCCGAGACAAACTCTTCTGGTTCAAAGCAAGCATTTCCAACGCCAAGGAGTGGTTGAGCTGAAGTTCATTTCATTGCTTGTTATTTGTTGTGTGATGAAAATTTTAGTATTTACTAGAATGTTTTGTTGGAACTAATCTATAATCCAACATGTATCCTCGTTGTCGTTGTGTGTTGATGACTTGTTGTATGTAATGAATGGTACATTTGCATATGCATGTCATAAAGTCAATTTATAAATGGTTTTCGACTCACTTCTTGGAGTTTTAGTGCCGTAGTAGTACAGCCAGCATTCGTAGTAGTATGAACTTGCCACATCACATAGAGCCAACCAATAGTTAGGTGTCGCACGGAGGCTGAGAAATATGGTGATAGCGTGACTGCGTGACGTGGGCTTGTACGTAGTATGATGTACGCACAGGGCTTGCCATGTTTCCTACTCCTCCGGTCTGCCTCCTTTTGCCGACACGTGGGACATCCAGCATCCAGGTCGTGTCATGCAAGAAAATGGAGTGGTAGTTGAAGCCACGTGATGTACTACTCTTGAGTAACTCCAAAAGCGGCCACCGAAGAATCTTTATTGGATTTGTTTTTCATCACCAGCATGTCGAGGTGAAAGATGTGCAGGTTCAGTGGGTCCTCTTGCGTTTTCATTGACATGTGGGACCTCATGTGAGCAAACAGACGATGGGCTCCGCGCGTCTGCTGGCTGGCTGAGAAGAGAGATAGAGGAGGGCTGAGCATGGACTCCAGGAAATTTTTTATACGTAACCAGCACCTCGATATAGGCTCGATATAGTGGGGTGGCATGGGCCATAACTAGCATTCACGTCTAGCAGTACGGCACACGCCACCCACATGAGTCCCATCCGACACCAATTTTCTTGGAGTCCGTGCTACAACCATCTCTTCTCCCTCCTGTTTTCTCAACCATCGCGTGCTGGACGGGGTGGGGGTTTGCCGATAGTCGGTTTGCTCAACTACGATCCCACTTGTAAGTGAAAATGCAACACAGCACGCATTCCCCCTTGAGCGGCGTGCCGGACCAACCGTGTGGGCAGCGGGGTGTGACGCGAACACAACAAGCTTTTCTTTTTGAACTTGTAACTTGTAAAATTTGGTTCTGCTCCATGGCGTGACCGATAGATAGAAATAACAATTTTCCCTAGAGTAATGAGAAGTTAGGTTCTGGCGCAGTTCATGCATGGAGTAGGTACAAAAATTATGAAGTTGATGCGAAAGGTAAGATAATTACTAGTAGTACCATATACTACTACGTGGATTTGACGGAAAGATAAAGATACATACGGATCCATCAACGACATCCTCACGCCCTAGTGCGCTGGGTCACCAACTGATGTGTGAGGAGCAGCGGCGTTGGCGGCGAGCTCAACGTGCTTCTGAACGATGCCGTCCAAGGTTGCCCTGTGGGTCAAGAAGGCCAGCGACCTATCGTCCTCCTCTGGCACGTAGTAGTCCTTGTGGACGATTTGCGCGTAGACGTGGGTGATTATGTCGATGGTGTCTTGTTGCGCCAGGCGCTGCACGGCGAACGCGACCTCGAGGTGGACATTCTCCGGCGCGACAGTGGGCAGTCGCAGGGCGACCAGTGCGTCGAAGAGGTTGTCACCATAGAGGCCGTTGATGGTGGCGAGCATCACAGAGCCTGGGCGCGTGGGCTGGAGGCGTACGTCAAGGTCGTCCACGAGTTTCTTGACGACGGTGAACTTGTCGAGGAAGCCGACGAGGACCTTGTCAAACAAGTAGACGAAGCTGTCGTCCAAGCGGCCTCTCACCCTGGCGGCCTCAAGCACGACCTGGAGACGTTCCTCGATGCTAGGCCGCAGGCCATGGTCATGGACCATCTGGCACAGCCGGCTGATGCTCGCGCTCATCGCCTCCATGGGTCTAGCTTCTAGTCAACCAATCTTGCGATTGGAGTGATCACTCTTGCCCTTGGTTAGGGTGCGTAGGTGCGAAGGGTTTCGTAGATTGGACTGGCGGGGAGCCTTTGTATGAGAAGTGCAGACTGCGTTGAATTCACGTGCGTGTTGGCCATTACTCCTCAGCCCTCTACTGCACCTGCCTTTGGCTGTATGACAGGCGGGCCAGCCACCTGTTGGGCCCACGTGTCATACAACCAAAGGCAGGTGCAGTAAGTCAATGAAGTTGCGTCCCCCTCCGTGCCGGTGCAGTATAGTCATCTCACCGGACCTCTAGTTGGGGCCAAACGAGACAACTTTGATGTTTACTGGTTTATTGGTCCCCTTTGCATTTTGCGCCAAGTTTTGACCTTTGATTTAACTAATAAAACATTAATGCATAACCAAAAATGTTGTGCAATCCCAAAACACTTAGGCACGGTACATTAACTCCCTCCTCATTTCTTATTTCGTGACATATCAACCAATGAGAGATGTGGGTCGTGCATGTTTCAATGACTTGAGACTACCAAACATGACATGCAGTGGTTAGTTCATTGCATGTAATCCTATTAATTAGCAAAAAGACATTAAGTTCTCTCGCCGATAGGAATAAAACAATACACCATGTATTTATTTACACAGGGAGTAGTACATTTTTTGTGACATGCCTTACTAGATATTGCTAGTCAAATACTAAATCCAGATGTACGTGGTAGTACTACTAAATCCAGACGGTGGTGCTAGTACTACTAGTAGTACTACCAATGTACTAGTAGCACTGTACTACCCGTTGGTCAAATTATTACGTGATGCTCCTCACAATGAAGTGACAAGACCCTGCGCCGGAGATGACACCTGAGTATAGGCGCCGTGTTCGGCATACCATACTCAGCCTCACCGTCTGCAGTCACTATCATCATGGCTTAGAGCTAGCCTGCTTACAACTAGCCGTGTTCGACATAATTTCCCGTGCGTAGATGCCCATGCATTGCACGGAACACCAAGATTGGGGGTGGACGGCGTCGGCAGCGGCCATCACGCCGGATTTTTCCATGGCCTTCTAGATGTGGTGGGGAGGAGATAAGGCTGATTGTGAGAGATAAGGAGTTGTTTGTAAACAGGGAACAAGTTCGGGCATATTTTTGCAAAACTGGAGAAGTTTGGTTTGTATGCGTCAGATCTAGATCCGACGGCTATTGGTGAAAGATGGTAGGCACAACATCATCACCAACTCAGGACCTCTTTGATTCGCATGATTTTGAAAACGCAGGAATAGGACATGGCAATATTACAAGTTTCAAACTGATATTACAAATCTTAGGAGTAATGTTGCACCTACGAAGAGGGAATTACTAGGAAGTTTACGTAAGAACTTCCGTTACTTTAGGTGGATGCAGCATTATCGTACAAACTAAAATCCACCGCCCTGACAAGTCACTAATGTTCAAATAAATTTTCGAGTCTCTGGCCACTTGATGTTTCAAAAACAAATTCAGCTTATGTGGAGACTTTGTCATTTAGGCTTAGATGCTTGCGGTGATCAGCACGCCATTCATTGTTGCGCCAAAGAACACCAAACCTCATTACCTTGAGCACACTTGCCTCCAGAACAAAGAACCTGGCCAATTTAATCTCAGATGTGCTGCCTCGGTAGTCGATCAAATCAATTTCTGTAAGATGGAGATCAAGGCATTCGATGAGATTGTTATAGTGCAGCACATTTTTCACTTTCGGGTCTTTTTTTATATGCAAAAGAAGAGAACATATTAGAGCAGCTGGCTGTATAAGATTGCCATGTCATCAAGAGGTACCAATATCATTCGCTCATACAATAGGGTTGGCTGGCTAGTGATATTTTTTCACTCTCTCTCTCTCTGTATGTCTCTCTTTCCTCTCATTTAACTAGGAGCACGTGAAGAGCTTGGGCATTTGTTGCCTTCCACTATGTGGCCGATGTCATATTTCTCAAAAGTATGCCACATAATACGCATTGATGTCAAATCAAAAGATTTTGGCACCGCTATCACGATGTAAGAGAGTTGGCACCGCTATGCACACAGACCCACATGTATAAGCAAATCAATCAAACCAACTACACCAGCCTCTCACTCTCCCAAACAAGTGTTTTTTTATTGCCTCAGTCCTCTCTCTCTCTCCCACGCAAGTGTTTTTTTATTGCATGAGTTAATTTGGCACCGGAGCAAAGTAGGAGATCCAGATGGGGGCACCAGGTGAGCAATGGAGGGCCATCGATGCCAAATGCATCACAAGTGAATTTGGCACGTGTTTTGGCCTACATAGGGGAGGGCCGTTATAGCCCACTTTTGTACTACCTCGTATTTAGTGTAAAATTTTGACCATAGATTTACCTAAGAAAATGCCAATGCATGTCACCAAAAATTATACATTTGAAATTATGTTCAAATACGAATCCAACGATATAATTTTTAGTGACATGCATTAACATTTTGTCAGTTAAATCTATGGTCAAATTTTGATACTACAAAATAGGAAGAGTAAACCAGGACGGAGGTAGTACTTGCTCTTAGGGTAACCATAGAGTTACTAGTCTAAGTTACTTTCCACTATGACTAGCCTAGGCTACTATAGTAGTACAACAACAAAAAACGATGCAGATGATCACGTGAGAAAAAATACTAAAAACATTTCTTTCGGTGCAGTGCGTAGATACAATTTTGAACACTACACTTGTCATCGTAATTTGGGAAAATACGAAAAAATTGAGCTACGTTGTGATTACCGTTCATTAATAGGAAAGAAGTTTCACCTCGATGAGTAGCTTGTCCGTGCACGGAAAGCATGTAAGGAATCCAATAACTTGATCCAGATTGGGGCCAGTAGATTTTATTGCCAAGATCTTCACTGTGCACATAGACTGGGTCAAGCTGGTGGGAATCATTTTCTGGAACACGGTCATAAATACATCAAGAAGAAATTAAAAAAATGTGAATTTCAAGAAGACGGAGAAGAAGATGAGTGTTGTACCTGAACGATTATGGATCCAATAAAGAGTTCGGAGAATTTGGCAGACGAGTACACCAACACTGTCAATTTCGGCGCGTCAATGACCCAGATTTTTGGTGGACCTTCCAGATCAGATACAAGGAATCTCTAAAGGAAAGGCGCATTCTCAATGACCATAACATGGAACAGCTGGAGTGATCTCTTCCCAATTGATGTCTTGTTGCGGGGCCAGCAAGACACAAAAATCCATCGGAGATTCATCAAGGCGATGTGGAGGCTAATGAACCCGTGGATCTGCTCAAGACGAAGGTACTCGAGCGCAGTACAGCTGCAGAGCAGGTGCTCCATAGCCTACTTCGAGATGCCAATGTCGAAGAGGTCGAGCTGCTTGAGTTGAGGGAGAAGAAGGGCGGGCGCGACATTAATATGGGGAAGATAGCAGGAGCTGAAGCTGGCGCGGCGCAACATTGGCGTGAGGCGGAGCGCGGACGACGACAGAGAGCGACATCGTCCAGCTTCAAAGCTGAGCTCCTCGAGCTGATCTAGGGCGGGGGATAAGAACCACTCGTCGAACTTGGCTTGGACCTTGCAGTTGGTACTGAACATGCGGATGTCAAGGCGTCTGGCTGGCCCAGGGTGCGATGAAAGGATCTTGGAGACCGCGGCCATGCGTTTGCAATCCCCGCCGCAGAGGGAGCTGTCGACGATGAGGTTGAGGGGGACGCGGCGCCAGAGGGGGCACCACCACCGGGAGAGCAGGGCGGTCCGCACGGCAGATTTGGTGTGGAGGAGGCCGATGATGATGAGCAGCATGTCGTTGGGGAGGCTGCTGATGAAGTCCAGGCTCGCCGGATGCAGTTTTGGCTCGAGCCGCCTCCGCTTTTTGGCTGCCTCGCCGTCCATCTCAACCGGCTGCGACGCCGGTGTACACGTGTGCTGGTCTGTGTTGTGTGCTGGCCTGTTGGGTGTGCGCGAGTGCGTCCTTCTGTGCATGCCACCGTGCAGTGGTGAATTGTGCGCGAGTGCGTCCTTCACGCGAAAGAAGTGTGTCCTCAATGCGCCCTCAATTTACTAGCGTGCGGGGTGCTACCCCGAGTGTTTTCAACTTTGTTTACTTCACCGCGTGTCAGATGGGCCTCTAGTTTACTTATTTTCACCCACTGCCACATGGGCCAGCACACGAAGATAGAGAACACGAGCTGACAAGGCAGCATGTGGACTGGTTGACCGGTCAACTAAACAATATATGGAGCTATATGCTGACACGGTGAGCGTATAATCTGTCGGTATAGAGAGTTCGAGTGAGAGGGGAGGCCCGTGAGAGATAGCAGAGAGAGAAAGAGCTACTCCTTCCGTTCGGTAATGTAGTGCCAACATTTTTTTAAAGTCAAACTTTTGAAACTTTGACCAAGTTTATAAAGAAATAACTTATATCTACAATACCAAAGATAAATGATAGTATGAAGTAAGTACATGTTGTGATGAATCTAATGATCGTTCTAGATGTAAATGTTTTTCTCCACATATACCTGGTCAAACTTTTCTGAGGTTTGACTTTTCAAAACATCCATATGCTTATGGACGTGAGAGAGTCCCTAACTAGAGAGAGAGAGAGTGAGAGGGAGAGAGAGTGTGTGTGAAATAGAAAGAGTGAGTTAAAAAAGTGTGTTTGCGTGTGTGAAAGAGACATGGACAACACATGATAAAAGTAGAGAAAAGGCGTGTGTGTCTTATGCAAACATGTCACACATGCATCTTCGACAACGGAAGCAAGGTGAGGAGATAGTGTGTGGTTGTTTGCAACCGAGAGAGAAAGACCCCTAGCACGTGGCCAACAGGGGTTTGACAAGCAAGGGGGAGAGGTCGAGAGAGACGTACGGAGAAAATGTAGACATGGGGAGGAGAGAGTGTATGTTTGTGATAGCGAGATCCCCTGGAGATCATGATGGGACTACATGGGTGGGTGATCGAGTGACAAGGTGTGTGCGCGATAGAAGATACCCGGAGAGATATCGAGATAGACGTATGGATGGAAGGAGACAATACGTGTGTTCCTGATGGCTAGTGAGAGATAATCATACTTAGGGGGGATTGCGTGCGCCTATGATGGAGTGAGGGATTATGGTACTTAGGGGGTGTGTGTCACATAGAGAGAGAACAAGGGCGGAGAGTGTTGGATGGGTCTATATGTAGCGCGAGCGAGACATGTGTATGTGTGAACCAGGGAGATATAAAGTTTGAGAGAGATAGAGGAGCCCCAATAAGGCTGAGTGGTGCGTCAGATAGCTGAGAGGGGGAAAGAGATATTCCATCCGCTCGATAATGCAGTGCATGTAAATTTTTTTAGAAGTCAAACTTTGGAAACATTGATCAGGTTTACGCAAATGTTATTTATATCTACAATACCAAAGATACATCATATGAAACTACATCTCATGATGAATCTAATGGTATATGTTTGCCGTTCTATATGTAAATGTTTTTCTCCACGTACATGGTCAAACTTTGTGATGTTTGACTTTTCAATAAATCTATATGCTATGGATCGAAGAGAGTGCCTAAGCCGAGAGAGATCAAGTGCATGTGAAGGAGAATGAGTGAGTGTGCAAAAAGAGTATGTGTGTGAAAGAGAAAGGGACAACAAACGATAAATTAGAGAGAGAGAGTGTGTGTGTTTTTTTGTTTCTTATGCAAACATATCACGCATGCATCTCCGAGATAGAAAAGCAAGGTGAGGAGATACACGAAGATAGCTAGTGTGTGATTGTTTGCAACAGAGAGAGACACCCCTATAGCACATGTCCAATAGAGGTCTGGCCAACAAGGAACAAAGGTCGAGAGGGACACATGGAGAACATGGACACATGGGGAGGGAGAGAGGATGTGTTTGTGATAGAGAGATCCCCTCGAGATCGTGAGGGGACTTATATGGGTGGGAGATCGAGGGAGGTGCGTGCGAGATAGAAAGATGCCCCGAGAGAAATCGAGATAGACCATGCACATGTTTGTGATGGAGACTAAGATTAGCTAGTCATATACATATAGGGGGGGGACTGCGTGTGCCTACATTTGAGTGAGAGACCATCATACTTGGCTAGGCATGAGATTGTGTGTGTGTGCGTGTGAGATGGAGAGAGAACGAGGGAGAGAGATAAAGTTTTAGATGGGTCTATCGAGTGCGAGTGAGATATGCATGTGTATGTGTGACCCAGGTAGATGGAGAGTTTGAGAGAGAGAGGGAAGAGCTTCGAGATGACAGAGTGGTGCGTGAGAGAGTTACGGGCAACGAGCCAAGGAATTTGTGTGCGTACGATGAGTGCACCCAAGATATTTAGCTTGGACTAGAGAATCATACATAGTGTGCGAGAGAGACCTATAGATGGAGTATATATGCATGCGAACTAGAAAGACCCCCCCCCACACACACACAAAGAGAGAGAGAGAGAGAGAGACGGAGAGAGATGGAGAGGGACCAACAAGGTTTGTGTGTTGGATGCGTGCGGCAGAATTGAAGATTGTCGGCGAGAGAGAGAGAGAGAGAGAGAGAGAGAGAGAGAGAGAGAGAGAGCAGGAGTCCGGGAGAGGGGGAGGCCACGTTTTATGCATCAAAGACTGATATAAACCACGTTTTGATATAAACTTGCATTCAAATATTTAAATTGGAGAACATGTTGTGTGCAATCCACACATGAACGAAGATATGCTTATATCAAACAAGTTCATTAATTTGACTCTCAACACGTTCATGGAGTACTATAATACTGTACAACATGCTACTTGATTGAGGTGTTTAATTTTGGATTTAGTTCAGTATTTTGACCTGGTGAACGAGCTATTTCATTGAATCGAGATACTTCATTTTGGGTTTGATTCCCGTTTTGAGTGGGTCAACTATTTGTCATATAGTAAATCGCTAGCTACGAGCATGTAAAAACACATTACTCCCGAGCATCATCTCTCCATCTAAAGAAGAAGTGGCAAGCTAATATTTCAAAATTTGATTCGAATCGACTTGGTAAGGTAGACTTGGATGCTCGTTCTCCCAAAATTTGAACGAACCGTTAAACACCCTCTGCTCGGTGGAATTCGCCCGAGCAAATAAATGGGAGACGCGAAATTACCGACCTATGTGGGACACGCATCAATTGGCCCTTTGTACATCGAGGGTATGTTCATAACTTCATCCAAGCGCGCCTTCTCCTCGGCCGAAATGACATGTGCTGAATAATTCATAAACCATGGTCGGGAAAACACACTCTCCTCGCCCGAAATAGCTCGCGCCCAGTATTTCAAAACATGCTCTCCTCGCCCAAAATCGCTCGCGCCCACTATATTTCAAAACACGCCCTCCTCACCCGAAATCGCTCGCGCCCACTATATTTCAAAACACGCCCTCCTCGCCCAAAATCGCTCGCGCCCAGTATATTTCAAAACACGCCCTCCTCGCCCGAAATCGCTCGCGCCCACTATTTGGGAGAAGCAAAGTTACTCTACTATCCCCGACCCTCAGTACACAGACCCAAGCCGAGAAGCCTAAAGGCAGGGGTAGAACTGTAACTCCCCCCCCCCCAAACAAATGTGTCCGTAAGACATGGTTCCCCCTCCCAATTCCCCATTCATACCTCGTGGGCGCCAAATCACCTTCTCCCCGGAAGCTCCCTTCTCCCGAGCCGCAAAACCTCAGCCCCTCCTCCATGGCACCCCCACCGCACCAAATTCACAGCCGCCCTCCTCTCTAAACATGGAGATACTGTCCATTTGCCTTCGTGCACTGGGCCTTGTGCCTCTTACTCCGTGCTGCCGGAGCTGCCACGACGATGGCCGTGTAAACCGTACCGGAGCCGACTCACCCCCGCCGTTGTTCACGGCGCCGGAGCGGCTCCAACTTTGGACCCATCCAGAGCCCCGGCGCTGCTTCCCCGTAGCCGTCGACCATCGCGACATCTCTACTTCCCTGCCGCCGGTAGCCACCGCAACCATGCCGGCCTCACCGACTAGGCAGCTGGAGCTGCCTACTTCACCGGGCCGCCAGATAGTTCGCACCCTCATCTCAAATCACTTTATTTAGGCGTCAGTTGTCTGAATTTTTATTTTGGGCCAATCGATTCCCAATGGGAAGCAGCACCCCTCGAGCCAGCGGATTTCCTAGGCTGCCGGTTGGCTAGTGTCTAACGTAAGGGTGCGGGGGCGCAAGTTCGCCGTGGAAGCAGCGCTTAGATGGCTATCTTAGAGTTGCGTGGGTTGAAGGTACTACCGCCGCCGAATCTGGATGATGGCGAGTCTTTGTGGATTGGCCCGGGGGCGGCGCAACCACGGCAGTGTGGTGGGGCGGGGAGCGGGGTTTTGGTCGGGGCCACGGACGGCGGAGGCAGGCTGCTTTGCTGGTGGTCGCTGGCTCTTCGGGGAAGATTTTGAACAGTGTCAGCCGGGAGGCACAAGACGACCATCAAGCCATCCGGCGTAGATCGGACAGTACCAAAATAAAATAAAATCGTGTGACCCCAATTTAGTCTTCAGTCAACAGACGGTGACCACTTTCGTACCTTGCTGTTGATCTCTTAGGGTATTTCTTCAGATCAGAGAGATGTGTCGTTCTTAACATTATGCGTTTTCTGCATCTTCAGCCACACCGTCTTCTGACTCACTTCAGCTGCTCCAACAAGGGAAGCATGCACTAGAAGGGAGCTATAGTCCCCTGCTACCTCTTGAGTATGCGTTGGTTTTTCCCTTGAAGAGGAAAGGGTGATGCAGCAAAGTAGCGTAAGTATTTCCCTCAGTTTTTGAGAACCAAGGTATCAATCCAGTAGGAGGCCACACGCAAGTCCCTCGTACCTACACAAACAAATAAGAACCTTGCAACCAACGCGATAAAGGGGTTGTCAATCCCTTCACGACCACTTGCAAAAGTGAGATCTGATAGAGATGATAATGTTTTTGGTATTTTTATGATAAAGATTGAAAGTAAAGATTGCAAAGTAAAAATAGATTGGAAACTTATATGATGGAAAATAGACCCGGGGGGCATAGGTTTCACTAGTGGCTTCTCTCAAGATAGCATAAGTATTACGGTGGGTGAACAAATTACTGTCGAGCAATTGATAGAAAAGTGCATAATTATGAGAATATCTAGGCATGATCATGTATATAGGCATCACGTCCACGACAAGTAGACCGACTCCTGCCTGCATCTACTACTATTACTCCACACATCGACTGCTATCCAGCATGCATCTAGAGTATTAAGTTCATAAGAACAGAGTAACGCATTAGGTAAGATGACATGATGTAGAGGGATAAACTCAAGCAATATGATATAAACCCCATCTTTTTATCCTCGATGGCAACAATACAATACGTGTCGTTTCCCCTACTTTCACTGGGATTGAGCATCGCATGATTGAACCCAAAGCTAAGAACTTCTCCCATTGCAAGAAAGATCAATCTAGTAGGCTAAATCAAACTGATAATTCGAAGAGACTTGCAAAGATAACCAATCATACATAAAAGAATTCAGAGAAGATTCAAATATCGTTCATAGATAATCTTGATCATAAACCCACAATTCATCGGATCTCGACAAACACACCACAAAAAGAGTTACATCGAATAGATCTCCAAGAAGATCGAGGAGAACTTTGTATTGAGATCCAAAGAGAGAGAAGAAGCCATCTAGCTAATAACTATGGACCCGAAGGTCTATGGTAAACTACTCACACATCATCGGAGAGGCTACGGTGTTGATGTAGAAGCCCTCCGTGATCGATTCCCCCTCCAGCGGAGCGCCGGAAATGGCCCCAAGATGGGATCTCACGGGTATAGAAGGTTGCGGCGGTGGAATTAGGTTTTCGTGGTGCTCCTCGATGGTTTCAGGGTACGTAGGTATATATAGGAGGATGAAGTAGGTTGGTGGAGCCACGAGGGGCCCACGAGGGTGGAGGGCATGCCCAGGGGGTTAGGCGCGCCGCCCTGCTTCATGGCCTCCTCCTATGTTTCTTGACGTCCACTCCAAGTCCTCTGGATCACGTTTGTTCCAAAAATAACTCTCCCGAAGGTTTCATTCCGTTTGGATCCCGTTTGATATTCCTTTTCTGCGAAACACTGAAATAAGCAAAAAAAACAGCAATTTGCACTAGGCCTTGGGTTAATAGGTTAGTCCCAAAAATAATATAAAAGTGTATAAATAAGCCCATTAAACATCCAAAATAGAATATATAATATCATGGAACAATCAAAAATTATAGATACGTTGGAGACGTATCAAGCATCCCCAAGCTTAATTCCTGCTCGTCCCCGAGTAGGTAAATGATAAAAGCAGAATTTTTGATGTGGAATGCTACCTAGCATATTTCTCAATGTAATTTTCTTTATTGTGGCATGAATGTTCAGATCCGAAAGATTCAAGATAAAAGTTTAATGTTGACATAAAAATAATAATACTTCAAGCATACTAACAAAGCAATCGTGTCTTCTCAAAATAACATGGCCAAAGAAAGTTATCCCTACAAAATCATACAGTCTGGCTATGCTCTATCTTCATCACACAAAGTATTTAATCATGCACAACCCCGGTGACAATCCAAGAAATTGTTTCATAGTTTCGATGTTCTAAAAAAATTTCAATCTTCACGCAATACATGAGCGTGAGCCATGGACATAGCACTATATGTGGAATAGAATGGTGGTTGTGGAGAAGACAAAAAGGAGAAGATAGTCTCACATCAACTAGGCGTATCAACGGGCTATGGACATGCCCATTAATAGATATCAATGTGAGTGAGTAGGGATTGCCATGCAACGGATGCACTAGAGCTATAAGTGTATGAAAGCTCAACAAAAGAAACTAAGTGGGCGTGCATCCAACTCGCTTACTCACGAAGACCTAGGGCATTTTGAGGAAGCCCATCATTGGAATATAAAAGCCAAGTTCTATAATGTAAAATTCCCAATAGTGTATGAAAGTGACAACATAGGAGACTCTCTATCATAAAGATCATGGTACTACTTTGAAGCACAAGTGTGGCAAAAGGATAGTAACATTGTCCCTTCTCTCTTTTTCTCTCATTCATTTTTTCCCTTTTTATTTGAGCCTTTTCCCTTTTTTTCTTTTGGCCTCTTTTATTTTCTTTCATCCGGAGTCTCATCCCGACTTGTGGGGGAATCATAGTCTCCATCATCCTTTCCTCACATGGGACAATGCTCTAATAATGATGATCATCACACTTTTATTTACTTACAACTCAAGAATTACAACTCGATACTTAGAACAAAATATGACTCTATGTGAATGCCTCCGGCGGTGTACCGGGATATGCAATGAATCAAGAGTGACATGTATGAAGGAATTATAAAGGTGGCTTAGCCAAAAATACGATGTCAACTACATGATCATGCAAAGCAATATGACAATGATGAAACGTGTCATAATAAATGGAACGGTGGTAAGTTGCATGGCAATATATCTCGAAATGGCTATGGAAATGCCATAATAGGTAGGTATGGTGGCTGTTTTGAGGAAGGTATATGGTGGGTGTATGATACCGGCGAAAGGTCCGCGGTATTAGAGAGGCTAGCAATGGTGGAAGGATGAGAGTGCGTATAATCCATGGACTCAACATTAGTCATAAAGAACTCACATACTTATTGCAAAAATCTATTAGTTATCGAAACAAAGTACTACGCGCATGCTCCTAGGGGGATAGATTGGTAGGAAAAGACCATCACTCGTCCCCGACCGCCACTCATAAGGAAGACAATCAACAAATAAATCATGCTCCGACTTCATCACATAACGGTTCACCATACGTGCATGCTACGAGAATCACAAACTTTAGAACAAGTATTTCTCAAATTCACAACTAATCAACTAGCATCACTGTAATATCACCATCTTCATATCTCAAAACAATCATCAAGTATCTAACTTTTCTTAGTATTCAATGCACTTATATGGAAGTTTTTATTATATCCAACTTGGATGCCTATCATATTAGGACTAATTTTATAACCAAGGAAAACTACCATGCTGTTCTAAAGGACTCTCAAAATAATATAAGTGAAGCATGAGAGATCAGTAATTTCTATAAAATAAAACCACCACCGTGCTCTAAAAGATATAAGTGAAGCACTAGAGCAAAATTGTTTAGCTCAAAAGATATAAGTGAAGCACATAGAGTATTCTAATAAATTCCGAGTAATGTGTGTCTATCTCAAAAGGTGTGTACAGAAAGGATGATTGTGGTGAACTAAAAATAAAAGACTCAAATTATACAAGATGCTCCAAGCAAAACACATATCATGTGGTGAATAAAAATATAGCTCCAAGTAAAGTTACCGATGGACGAAGACAAAAGAGGGGATGCTTTCCGGGGCATCCCCAAGCTTAGGATTTTGGTTGTCCTTAGATTTTACCTTGGGGTGCCTTGGTAATCCCCAATCTTAGGCTCTTGCCACTCCTTGTTCCATAATCCATCAAATCTTTACCCAAAACTTGAAAACTTCACAACACAAAACTTAACAGAAAATCTCGTGAGCTCCGTTAGCGAAAGAAAACAAAACACCACTTTAAGGTACTGTAATGAACTCATTATTTATTTATATTGGTGTTAAACCTACTCTATTACAACTTTTCTATGGTTCATAAACTCCATTACTAGCCATAGATTCATCAAAATAAGCAAACAACACACGAAAAACAGAATCTGTCAAAAACAGAACAGTCTGTAGTAATCTGTAACTAACGCAAACTTCTGGAACTCCAAAAATTCTAAAATAAATTGATGGACGTGAGGAATTTATCCATTAATCAGATGCAAAAATAATCAACTAAATATCACTCTCCAGTAAAAAGTTGTAGCTAATCTCGTGAGTGCTAAAGTTTCTTCTTTTTACTGCAAGATCAAAAATACTTCACCCAAGTCTTCCCAAAGGTTCTACTTGGCACAAACACTAACTAAACACAAAACCACATATAAACAGAATCTAGATGGATTATTTATTCCTAAACAGAACAAAAAATCAAAAAACTAAAATAAAATTGGGTTGCCTCCCAACAAGCGCTATCGCTTAACGCCCCTAGCTAGGCATAAAGGCAAGGATAGATCTAGGTATTATCATTTTTGGCATGCAATCCATAAGTAGCCCTCATAATAGATTCATAAGGTAATTTGATTTTTATTTCTAGTAAAGTGTTCTATGCCTTTCCTAAACGGAAATTGGAATCTAATATTCCCTTCCTTCATATCAATAATTGCACCAATCGTTCTAAGGAAAGGTCTACCAAGAATAATAGGATATGAAGGATTGCAATCTATATCAAGAACAATGAAATATATGGGAACATAATTCCTATTTGCAACAATAATAACATCATTAATTCTTCCCATAGGTTTCTTAATGGTGGAATCCGCAAGGTGCAAGTTTAAAGAACAATCATCAAATTCACGGAAACCTAGCAAATCACACAAAGTTTTTGGAATTGTGGAAACACAAGCACCCAAATCACACAAAGCGTAGCATTCATGATCTTTAATTT
The DNA here is from genome assembly GCF_002575655.3 of Aegilops tauschii subsp. strangulata. NCBI lineage: Eukaryota > Viridiplantae > Streptophyta > Magnoliopsida > Poales > Poaceae > Aegilops > Aegilops tauschii. The sequence goes on along the minus strand of NC_053036.3, from coordinate 423,635,426 downwards.
TAATTTTAATATTAGGTTCCCACTCATCATAAAGTTTTCTAGGGATAGAAACTTCTAATTCAAGCTTTTCTTCATAAGATTGCATTAAGCATCAACGATATGTTTAGTAAAAGCTTTATTTTGACAATAGGCATGCGGAGAATTTAGCACGGATTGCAACAAGGAAATACAATCTATTAAAGAACAATTATCATAATTAAATTCCTTGAAATCCAAGATAGTGGGTTCATTGCTATCTAAAGTTTTGACCTCTTCAATCCCACTTTTACCAAATTTTCCATCAAGATCTAAAAACTCCGTATCATTGGGACGCCTTTTAACTAAAGTTGACTCATCTCCAGTCCCATCATTATCAAGATTCATATTGCAAAACAAAGATTTAATAGGGTACACATCAATTACTTTTAGATCTTCATCTTATTATCATGAAAACTAGAAGAACACGCTTTTACAAAGCAATCTTTCTTAGCACGCATCCTAGCGGTTCTTTCTTTGCACTCATCAATGGAAATTCTCATGGCTTTGAGACACTCATTGATATCATGCTTAGGTGGAATAGATCTAAGGTTCAAAGAATCAACATCAAGAGAAATTCTATCCATGTTCCTAGCCAATTCATCAATCTTAGGGAATTTTTCTTCAAGCAAAGCATTGAAATTCTTTTGAGAAATCATAAATTCTTTAACACTAGTCTCAAAATCAGCGGGCATCTTATTAAAATCTCCCTAAGAGTTGTTGTAGGAATTACAATAATTATTAGAGGAATTACTAGGATACGGCCTAGGATTAAAATTTCCTCTATAGGCGTTGTTACCAAAATTGTTCCTACCAACAAAATTCACATCCATAGATTCATTATTATTCTCAATCAAAGTGGACAAAGGCATATCATTGGGATCAGAAGAAACACTCTTATTAGCAAATAATTTCATAAGTTCATCCATCTTTCCACTCAAAACATTAATCTCTTCAATCGCATGCACCTTTTTACTAGTAGATCTTTCAGTGTGCCATTGAGAATAATTAACCATAATATTATCTAGGAGTTTAGTAGCTTCTCCTAAAGTGATTTCCATAAAAGTGCCTCCCGCGGCCGAATCTAAAAGATTTCTAGAAGCAAAATTCAATCTGGCATAAAATTTTTGTATAATCATCCATAAGTTCAAACCATGTGTAGGGCAATTATGTATCATTAATTTCATCCTCTCCCAAGATTGTGCAACATGTTCATGATCAATTTGCTTAAAATTCATAATATCGTTTCTAAAAGAGATGATCTTAGCGGGAGGAAAATACTTAGAGATAAAAGCATCTTTGCACTTATTCCAAGAATCAATACTATTTTTTGGCAAAGATGAAAACCAAGTTTTAGCACGATCTCTAAGCGGAAAAGGAAATAGCTTCAATTTAACGATATCATTATCCACATGTTTCTTCTTTTGCATATCACACAAATCAACAAAGCTATTTAGATGGGTAGCGGCATCTTCACTAGGAAGGCCGGCGAATTGATCTTTCATGACAAGATTCAGCAAAGCAGCATTAATTTCACAAGATTCAACATCGGTAAGAGGAGCAATCGGAGTGCTAAGAAAATCATTGTTGTTGGTATTGGCAAAGTCACACAATTTAGAATTATGTTGAGCCATCGTGACAAGCAAGCAATCCAACACAGTAGCAAACAAGAAGCAAGCGAAAAAGGGGCGAACGGAAAGAGAGGGCGAATAAAACGGCAAGGGTGAAGTGGGGGAGAGGAAAACGAGAGGCAAATGGCAAATAATGTAATGCGAGGGATAAGAGTTTGTGATGGGTACTTGGTATGTCTTGACTTGTGCGTAGACTCCCCGGCAACGGCGCCAGAAATCCTTCTTGCTACCTCTTGAGCATAGGTTGGTTTTTCCCTTGAAGAGGAAAGGGTGATGCAGCAAAGTAGTGTAAGTATTTCCCTCAGTTTTTGAGAACCAAGGTATCAATCCAGTAGGAGGCCACACGCAAGTCCCTCGTACCTACACAAACAAATAAGAACCTTGCAACCAACACGATAAAGGGGTTGTCAATCCCTTCACGGCCACTTGCAAAAGTGACATCTGATAGAGATGATAATATTTTTGGTATTTTTATGATAAAGATTAAAAGTAGAGATTGCAAAGTAAAAATAGATTGGAAACTTATATGATGGAAAATAGACCCGGGGCCATAGGTTTCACTAGTGGCTTCTCTCAAGATAGCATAAGTATTACGATGGGTGAACAAATTACTGTCGAGCAATTGATAGAAAAGTGCATAATTATGAGAATATCTAGGCATGATCATGTATATAGGCATCACATCCGCGACAAGTAGACCAACTCCTGCCTGCATCTACTACTATTACTCCACACATCGACCGCTATCCGGCATGCATCTAGAGTATTAAGTTCATAAGAACAGAGTAACGCATTAGGTAAGATGACATGATGTAGAGGGATAAACTCAAGCAATATGATATAAACCCCATCTTTTTATCCTCGATGGCAACAATACAATACATGTCGTTTCCCCTACTGTCACTGGGATCAAGCACCGCATGATTGAACCCAAAGCTAAGCACTTCTCCCATTGCAAGAAAGATCAATCTAGTAGGCCAAACCAAACTGATAATTCAAAGAGACTTGTAAAGATAACCAATCATACATAAAAGAATTTAGAGAATATTCAAATATTTTTCATAGATAATCTTGATCATAAACCCACAATTCATCGGATCTCGACAAACACACCGCAAAAAGAGTTACATCGAATAGATCTCCAAGAAGATCGAGGAGAACTTTGTATTGAGATCCAAAGAGAGAGAAGAAGCCATCTACCTAATAACTATGGACCCGAAGGTCTGTGGTAAACTACTCACACATCATCGGAGAGGCTATGGTGTTGATGTAGAAGCCCTCCGTGACCGATTCCCCCTCCGGCGGAGCGCCAGAAAAGGCCCCAAGATGGGATCTCACGGGTATAGAAGGTTGCGGCGGTGGAATTAGGTTTTCGTGGTGCTCCTCGATGGTTTCGGAGTACGTAGATATATATATAGGAGGAAGAAGTAGGTCGGTGGAGCCATGAGGGGCCCACGAGGGTGGAGGGCGCGCCTAGGGGGGTAGGCGCGCCCCCTGCCTCGTGGCCTCATCATATGTTTCTTGACATCCACTCCAAGTCCTCTGGATCACGTTTGTTCCAAAAATAACTCTTTCATTCCGTTTGGTGTCCGTTTGATATTCCTTTTCTGCGAAACACTGAAATAGGCAAAAAAATAACAATTTGCACTGGGCCTTGGGTTAATAGGTTAGTCCCGAAAATAATATAAAAGTGTATAAATAAGCCCATTAAACATCCAAAACAGAATATATAATAGCATTGAACGATAAAAAATTATAGATACGTTGGAGACGTATCATCCCCACTCAACAGTTCCCTGCATCGAATGCGCGTGCCCGACATGGACAACCACAACAACTGCAGGGCCATCGACAAGTCAGCACATGATGCTCACTCCTATGGATGGCCGCCAAATAGGTTGTACCCTCATCTTACTTGTGTGCAACATTTATGGCTTTGTTATTCATCTAAGCATTGAAAATAGATTATCACATTTCACAGTATATTCATGCTGATCTCTTACGGGTCTTGTTCAGGAGTTAACGCTGTTCCATAGTTCAGCTAAGAGACTTGTTCTTTAGGTAACGCTGTTCCGTAGTTATCATCCATCAGCCAATGCTATCCCACAGGCTGGGGATTATAGTATTATACCACTTCTAGTATAACCTATGTTGTTCCTTAATACTTTTGTGTGCCATCTAGTTAATCTCGAGTACAAACGATACATATTCTGTAGCTTTCATCTGTGTTCTCCCTTTAGTTTTTGAGACCTGTTGCTGCTAGTTAACCCCAGTCCTACTATTATTTCGTCTCCTACAGGCACTCATTACATAAATCTAACTACTAGTTGTCTTCCATGCATGTCAGTATAATTGCACACACTTATTTATCCACAAGAACCTCACGGAGCAATGTAACGGCCAACAAACTTGACGCCAATGATACCCAATATGATGGAACATGTAAAGGCAGTTCTTCACAAGACTTGCAGAAAGATGATAAATCCTATTCACCCCATAAGGTCCTTGCTCTAACTTGGCCCTTGATATGGGTACAACATGCATATAATGTCCTGGAGTGCATATACTCTGTTGCAATGCCTTGCGCTTCGCCTGCTGATCATGCATGTAAATATGGCATGCTTTCCTGTTTTTCAGTACCTATTCCATTAATGATAACATGTTTTCAAATTGAAGTAGTGTCATTCTACTCTATCGCAATGCCATCTGCTTAGTTTGGGCATCATGCTTCTCAATATCTTTTGCATTGTTATTCATCAATATGTACTTCATCTGTCTACCATACCATGTTCTTTTTTACATTGAAGTGCTGTTCTAGTGGTCTCTTGCAATGCCATCTTAGTTTCCCAATCATACACGCATATGTTGCCTTAGTGTTTTCTGTAATGTATTCCACTAGCATACAGTTTTACATTCAAGTAGTGTTTTTTAACAATGTTGTCCTGTCGTATCCCTAGCTCTTACATCATACTCCCTCCGTCCGGATTACATGTCGCATAAATGATAAAACTGGATGTATCTAGTACTGAAATATGCCTAGACCCATCCATTTATTTCCGGATGGAGGGAATACATGGCAATATGTCATGCCTTTCTATTCTTTAATACCTATTCCATCTTTGCTGTAGCATGTTTTATAGTTGAAGCACCATTCTTCTATATAAGACATGCAAGGGGAAGACGGCTATGTTAGAATTTGAAGGGTTACGAACCAGGTCTTTGCAAAAGATCCAAACGCCTGGAGATAATAAACCAACTCCAGTTTTCATAGATACTGTTCCAGCATAGAGAAACCCAACTCCCACTAATAATAAGCAGATTCCAGTGGCCAAAGAACTAGTCCGCTCCAGTCCAGCAAAAATATGTCAACTCCATTGTAAGAAGCGTGTGCATATCCTCGCATCATGAAATTTTATAGCATTCTGATCATATTTTCTACATGTTTCTTACCCATCTCTCTTTTAGAAAATAAGGTTAAACGATAGAAGATTCCCTCCATTGGGACCGTATTCGAGGAAAGTGTCTTGCGGGAATTCTCTGTGCTCCAATGCTGATGTAAGTACGTGCTGTATATCACTGTATTTTTTATATCAGCATGTATTTTGTTAATCGGTGTGAATCCAACCTTTAACTGATCTAAATTTAGTTGTAGGAAAATGTTAAAGGCGATAATGTTGATTTTTGTAAGGAAAACTTCCTGGTAGTTTTGCATACTGAGCTGCATGAGTGTGCTATCTCATATCATGCACATTACTGAATCGTAGTGCTGCTCTGGTTGCCCATTCATTCATTATGTCAATGTTGCTTTCGTATTACCTTACCTGGCTGATGATAGATGTGCCATATTGTGTTAATTTGGTGTAGGCTGGTGTGGTCTGGTTGCCCAAACGTTCGTTATGTCAATGTTGCTTTCCTATTATCTGACATGGCCAATGACAGCAATGCTAGCGTGTTAATTTAGTGCAGGCTGCTGAAGATAAGAAGACAAACTCTGAAAACAGCAAGCCAACCCCATTGTTTCTTTCCAATAAATCTAGGCCAGGTAATATGGCAATAACTCATGATTAATCTGTTCGGTTCCCCTCCTAATTTATGTTATGATGAAGTGGTCGAGACACTCTCCACTATCAATAATACAAGCCTGCCAAAATCGCCATCTGAATCTGTTCAGTTTCCTCTGTCTCGAATGCAACGGAAAAAATGTATGTTTGTGAACCAATTAATGGCTGAAGCAATGATGGAAATGTGGAGGAATCAGAGCTGCACATTCGTGCGCAACAACCACTGATCAATGTTTTCAGAGATAGTGTAGCAAAGCAGTAAGAACTTGCCCACATGCTTATGGGCGTCATCCGCGCTGAGGTTGCAGATTGTGACGTTGTAGATCGTTAGGTTCTGTTCATTTATTTGCACCGGCATCAATCTTTGATTGCCCAGTGGATGTAATTTCCTGTAATATATGCTAGATGTGTAACGTTTTTCCCTGTATGCCGTACCTTTGCTTGATTGGTTTTGGTCCTGTGCATAATTGATCGTCGTAATGGGCTCAAATTATCTAATTGGGCCTAAAGACATGTACGAACTTTAGTGGGCCCATTAAGTTAATGGGACGTTACCAGGCCGAAAGTTAATGGTCGGCCCACTTACCTCCCAGGTCGTTAACAGGCCGACATCGAAGCAGGCAATAGGTGGGCCCATTTGATTTCACGGGCCGTTAACAGGCCGTTACTTAGGTCAGGATACATATGGACCAACTATACTGTGGGCCTTTAGCAGGCCGAAAGAGACAACAGGCTCGTACTGGACCATGAAGAGCATGGGCCGCTAAGAGGCCGAAAGTCAGGTCGTACTGTAAATGGCCCAACTGTGTTGTGGGCCTTTAGCAGGCCGAAAGAGAAACCGGCTGGTATTGGACCATGAAGAGCATGGGCCGTTAAAAGGCCAAAACTCAGGTCCGACTACAAATGGCCCAAATCATTTATGGGCCGTCAACAGGCTAAAAGACACACCGTGCCGGGAATTGGCCCAACACTTAAATGGGTCGCTAAAAGGCCAAAACTAAGGTCCGACTACAAATGGACCAACTCATTTATGGGCTGTCAACAGGCTGAAAGACACACCGGGCCGGAAATTGGCCCAACACTTAAATGGGTCGCTAAAAGGCCGAAAGATGTACATCCTGAAAATTGGCCCATCCCTTGAATGGGCCGTTAACAGGCCGAAATCACATCGGCCTGATATGGAGCCCAAATATATAGCGGGCTGTTAACGGGCTCGAACTGAAGATGGGCCGCAATGGTGTCAAATCTTTAACGGGCCATTGACGGGCCGACTTGGCACATCTCATATGGGCCGTGGGCTTAAATGGACCTTACACAAGTAGGCCTTATATGGGCCGGCCTTCTAATTTTTACTGGGCCGGCCTTTTTCACCGGAATGGGCCACTGTTGGGCCGTGCCATGTGTCGACCTATGATAGACGCCTCCTGTCCAATAAATGGATGACATCTGTCCCAACGGTGAGCCAACACGTGTTTCCTCCGGCCAATGAGAATTTTACACGTGGAAAATCCTCATTGGTCCGGGCTGTTAACGAGTTATCAGATCCAAAACCGGACCGGATAGCTTAACGGCGTTCTGTTACGGTGGATGCCACGTGTCGGTCACCCTTGACGAAAGCACTTCCATGACGCGCGATTTATTGTCATGGAAGTGGACACTTCTGTGATGATAATTTTGGTAATGTCATGGAACACTTCTACGATAGCACAGGTATGACTATCTTGATTCTGTCATAAAATCATCATGGATGTGCATGCATGACAAAAAACGTGACCTACTGTGACAAACACATATCATCACGGAAGTGTATTTTTTTGTAGTGCTTGTCTATCCCACCATGGCCATCGCCCATGAAGGACTTGCCTCACTAGGGTAGATCTTCACGAAGTAGGCGATCTCCTTGCCCGTACAAACTCCTTGGTTGAACTCCACAATCTTGACGGAGGCTCCCAAGTGACACCTAACCAATCTAGGAGACACCACTCTCCAAAAGGTAATAGATGGTGTGTTGATGATGAACTCCTTGCTCTTGTGCTTCAAATGATAGTCTCCCCAACACTCAACTCTCTCACACAGATTTGGATATGGTAGAAAGACGATTTAAGTGGAAAGAAACTTGGGGAAGGCTAGAGATCAAGATTCTTGTGGTTGGATTGGAATGTCTTGGTCTCAACACATGAGTAGGTGGTTCTCTCTTAGAAAATGAGTAGTGGAAATATAGGCACATTCTGATGGCTCTCTCCATGAATGGAGGATGGGTGGAGGGGTATATATTGCCTCCACACAAAATCTAGCCGTTACACACAATTCACCAAATTCGGTGGGACCGAATCGAGAAACTCGGTCAGACCGATATGGTTCAAAATGTGAACGTTAGAGTTTTCGGTGGAACCGACATGATCAACTCGGTGAGACCGATGTGCTAGGGTTAGGGTAAAACCTCAACTCGGTTTGACTGATTACACAAACTCGGTGAGACCGATTTTGGTAATGAACAAACAGAGTGTTGGTCAAGCAAACTCGGTGGGACCGACTGCATATCTCGGTGAGACCGAAATATTTGCAACAGGCAACAGAGAGTTTGCAAGCCCATCTCGGTGAGACCAAGATCCCATCGGTGTGACCGAACTGATTAGGGTTTCTGGCAGTGGCTATGTCAAGTGAACTCGGTGGCTTCGGATAGATCAAATCGGTGGGGCCGAGTTTGACTTTAGGTTTAGGAAAAATGTGGAAATGAGAAAGTGGTTGAGGTCTTTGGAACATATCACTAAGCACTTTGAGCAAGCAAGCCATTAAGCAACACCTCATCCCCTTTTAATAGTATTAGCTTTCCTATGGACTCAATGTGACCTTGGATCACTAAAATAGAAATGAAGAGCCTTGAGCTTTTGCCAATCTGTCGGCGTTCTGGGAACGGGGGTCCCCAGACTTGCCTGCCTACGGCCCACGGCGTGGCTGTGCAAGCAGGCCCGTACGGCCCATCTTCATCAACAAGGCATTCAAGACCCTCGCGAGGGGCCAAGCCTCGCGAGGCGGACGACGCAAGACCTCCTCAGGAGCGGCCTCGCCAGGTAGGCTCACGAGGGGTCGAGAGATCAAGGCAAGGAAAACCTCGCGAGGTCCTCGTGACGTGAGCCATGACGATCGAGACCAGGCGGGCGCCAGACGGGCGCCAGCGCGCGCAGCGTCTCCGTTTCCTCTTTGGTGCTAAAGGGACAAGCGCAGGTGCAGAGTACTGAGGCATCAAACAAAGGTTTCCATATCGGTGCAACGAGACCAAGACCAGCAGGACGGCAAGAAGGAGGTCACCATGGATCCCAAGGCGGCGTCACCACCAGAGCCTTTCGCAGGCAAAGACTACTTTTGTCAGGATAAGTTGTACTAGCTGTCCCCTTTCAAATTGGCCGTTGTTGGCTCCCTTCCTGCTCAATATTTGGGAAGAGGACCAGGGCCTCTATAAATAGGACTAGCCACCACAGTAGAAGAAAAGCAAGCCTAAGCTGATAAAATCCACACACGCACAAGTTCGCCAAGCACAAGAACACCTCAACCTCAGGAGGCTGTTCTTCCCCTTGTACTGTTCATCATCAGCCCAAGAGGCAATCCACCACCACACTGGAGTAGGGTATTACACCACAACGGTGGCCCAAACCAGTATAAATCTTGTGTCCCTTGTGTTGCGAGTTCGTCTAGTTCGTTCTTGAGATCGTAGCTAGTTAGGACGTGGATCGGTAGGGAGGAAATCTTCGCGCGCATCCCAGTGTTCGAACCTCGAGGGTTTTGCCGAAACCCGTGATCCGAAATTTGGCGCGCCAGGTAGGGGTGCGCCAAAGCTTCCTTTCCGTCGCACCGCGTCCAGTTGCTCCGTCGTCTCCATGGGGGACGCTCGCCGCGCTCGTGCTGAGCGCCGGGCTGCCCTCGCCGCCCGCGTCGCTCAGACGGCTCCCGTCGGCGGGCCACCTCGTCGTTCTCTGTCGCTTGCTGTCAACGCCGCCACCGGCCTGGCGGAGAATGAGCAGCAAGCATCCTCGCTGCACCCCTTGGTGCGGCGGGACGGCCGCACCGCCACTCCATCGCTGACCCCGGCTGGTTCTTCGTCCCATGCACGCCGTGCTCCCATGGACGCGCGTGCCGTGCTCCACATGGCGCACGAGCTCCTGCGCTACCGCCCGGTCGAGGACCTCTACGAGGACTGGCTCGACCGCATCGCCGAGCTCATCCGTGCCACAGGGGGCTCCCCTGCGCCGTCCCTCTCTCTGCCTCGACCTCCGCCAGCCACGGGCGACGTGGCTCATGGAGCACCTCCACTACCTCTGCATCAAGACGGCGCCCTGGCGCCAAGGCGCGCGGCTCCACGACACGACCCACCGCGTCCGGCGCCCGCGCGTGAAGAGAGAAGCTGTCAAGAAGTCACTCCGCCGCAAGAAAACGCTCCGCCACTCCTCGCACCGCCGCGCCAGGACCGTTTGCTGCAGCAAGACCGCGCGCGGCGGACCCCATCAAAATCAAGCTCCACCTCCAAGGCGGGCCCCGGTGACCACGGCCGGCTGCCGCGCCTTCACCCCCGAGCTACGTAGCGTCGCCTGGCCCAGCAAGTTTAAGCCAGATCTGCCTCCTCGCTACGACGGCACCCCCGACCCCGCGGAGTTCTTGCAGCTCTACGAGCTGAGCATCGAGGCAGCCAACGGCGACGAGAAAGTCATGGCGAACTGGTTTCCCATGGCCCTCAAGGATGGCGCCCGCTCCTGGCTCCTGAACCTGCCCCCAGGCTCGATCTCCTCCTGGGATGAGATGTGCAACCGTTTTGTTGCCAACTTCCAGGGCACTCGCGACCATCCACCGGCCGCGGGTGACCTGCGCCGCGTCAAGCAACAACCAGGAGAGACCCTCCAGAAGTACATCCAGCGCTTCAACAACGTCCGCCTCAAGATCCCCAAGGTGACGGACGATGCCATCATCTCCGCGTTCTCTGATGGCGTTCGGACGTCAAGATGAAGGAAGAGCTTGCTATCCATGAGGAGTTGTGCACGTCTCTGGAGTTGTTCAACCTGGCGACCAAGTGCGCAAGGGCTGAGGAGGGGCGCCTCTCCCTCCTCGAGCTCCCGGCTGCAGACCCGGAGGAGAAGAAAGCCAAGGCCAAGGACGTGAAGCGCAAGGGAGCAATTGTGCTCGCGGCGGAACCGGACACCAAGCGCAGCAGAGACCAGCCCGAGTCATCCAAGAGCAGCTGACCGTTCTGCACCTTCCACAACCTGAATACCCACAACACCAGCGACTGTCAAGAGCTTAGAGCCATTCACGAAGGACACTTCGGCCGACGCCCCGAGCGCGGCGACCGGGGCTACGGCCAAGGGGGAGGACGTGGTAGCGGACGCTGGGACGACCGTGGCTCGCGCCAGGAGTGGCGCGATCGGCCTCGTGAGGACCGCTGGCAGGATCAGCCTCGCGAGGGCGCCCGGAGGGATCAGCCTCGTGAGGATCGTCCTCAAGGCAACGCCGGAATCCCTCCACTGCCGCCACCGCCAAGAAGGAATGACGACCACCATCAAGATGAGGGGGCTGGGGGCTTCCGGGAGCCGCGTGCTATCGCCTGTTGGGGAACGTAGCAGAAATTCAAAATATGGTGTTCCAGGCGGTATTAGTCGTGAAACAATTTCCACAATTTCTTAATTGTGTGCCAAACTCGTAACTCAGATAGTCATCTCTATGATCATATCACAGACATTTTATCCTCTTGTCACGACGATCTTCAACTTCACTCTGAAATTACTTGAACCTTTCAATAATTCAGACTTGTGTTTCATCAAGTAAATATTCTCAGCATCTACTCCAATCATCTATGAAGTAAGAACATAACGATATCCACTGCGTGCCTCAGCACTCATTGGACTGCACACATCAAATGTATTACTTCCAACAAGTTGCTCTCTTGTTCCATCTTACTGAAAACGAGGCCTTTCAGTCATCTTGCCCATGTGGTATGATTTGCATGTCTCAAGTGATTCAAAATCAAGTGAGTCCAAATGATCCATCTGTATGGACTTTCTTCATGCATATATACTAATAGACATGGTTCGCATGTCTCAATCTTTTCAAAAACGAGTGAGTCCAAAGATCCATCAACATGGAGCTTCTTCATGCGTTTTATACCAATATGACTCAAGTGGCAGTGCCACAAGTATGTGGTACTATCATTACTATCTTATATCTTTTGGCATGAACATGTGTATCACTACGATCGAGATTCAATAAACTATTCATTTTAGGTGCAAGACCATTGAAGGTATTATTCAAATAGATAGAGTAACCATTATTCTCCTTTAATGAATAACCGTATTGCGATAAACATAATCCAATCATGTCTATGCTCAACGCAAACACCAAATAATAATTATTCAGGTTTAACCCCAATCTCGATGGTAGAGGGAGCATGCGATGCTTGATCACATCAACCTTGGAAACACTTCCAACACATATCGTCATCTCACCTTTAGCTAGTCTCCGTTTATTCCGCAGCTTTTATTTCGAGTTACTAACACTTAGCAACCGAACCGGTATCTAATACCCTGGTGCTACTAGGAGTACTAGTAAAGTACACATTAATATAATGTATATCCAATATACTTCTGTCGACCTTGCCAGCCTTCTCTTCTACGAAGTATCTAGGGTAGTTCTGCTTCAATGACCGTTCCCCTCATTTCAGAAGCACTTAGTCTCGGGTTTGGGTTCAACCTTGGGTTTCTTCACTAGAGCAACAACTGATTTGCCGTTTCATGAAGTATCCCTTCTTGCCCTTGCCCTTCTAGAAACTAGTGGTTTTACTAACCATCAACAATTGATGCTCCTTCTTGATTTCTACTTTCGCGGTGTCAAACATCGCGAGTTGCTCAAGGATCATCATGTCTATCCCTCATATGTTATAGTTCATCACGAAGCTCTAATATCTTGGTGGCAGTGACTATGGAGAACCATCACTATCTCATCTGGAAGATTAACTCCCACTCGATTCAAATGATTGTAGTACTCAGACAATCTGAGCACATGCTCAACGATTGAGCTTTTCTCCCTTAGTTTGCAGGCTTAAGAAACTTGTCAGAGGTCTCATACCTCTTGACGTGGGCATTAGTCTGAAATCCCAATTTCAGTCTTTGGAACATCTCATATGTTCTGCGACGTTTCAAAACCATCTTTGGTGCCACAATTTTAAACCGTTAGCATCACACACTGAACTATCACGTAGTCATCAAAACGTGTATGTCAGATGTTTCGTAACATCTACAGACGACGCTCGAGGTTCAGCACACCGAGCGGTGCATTAAGGACATAAGCCTTCTGTGCAGCAATTAGGACAATCCTCAGTTTACGGACCCAGTCCGCATAATTGCTACTATCAACTTTCAACTAAATTTTCTCTAGGAACATATCTTAGTAGAACTAAAGCGTAAGCTACGACATTATTTGCAAAGACCTTTTGACTATGTTCATGATAATTAAGTTCATCTGATTATTTAATGAACTCCCACTTAGATAGACATCCCTCTAGTCATCTAAGTGATACATGATCCGAATCAACTAGGCCGTGTCCGATCATCACGTGAGACGGACTAGTCATCATCGGTGAACATCTCCATGTTGATCGTATCTACTATACGACTCATGTTCGACCTTTCGGTCTCTTGTGTTCCGAGGCCATGTCTGTACATGCTAGGCTCGTCAAGTCAACCTAAGTGTTTTGCTTGTGTTCCGAGGCAATGTCTGTACATGCTAGGCTCGTCAACACCCGTTGTATGCGAACGTTAGAATCTATCACACCCGATCATCACGTGGTGCTTCGAAACAACGAACCTTCGCAATGGTGCACAGTTAGGGGGAACACATCTCTTGAAATTTTAGTGAGGGATCATCTTATTTATGCTACCGTCGTTCTAAGCAAATAAGATGTAAACATGACAAACATCACATGCAAATCATAAACTGACATGATATGGACAATATCATCTTGCGCCTTTTGATCTCCATCTTCGAGGCGCGGCATGATCACCTTCGTCACCAGCATGACACCATGATCTCCATCATCGTGTCTTCATGAAGTTGTCTCGCCAACTATTACTTCTACTACTATGGCTAACGGTTAGCAATAAAGTAAAGTAATTACATGGCGTTTTTCATTGACACGCAGGTCATACAATAAATTAAGACAACTCCTATGGCTCCTGCCGGTTGTCATACTCATCGACATGCAAGTCGTGATTCCTATTACAAGAACATGATCAATCTCATACATCACATATATCATTCATCACATCCTTTTGGCCATATCACATCACATAGCATACCCTGCAAAAACAAGTTAGACGTCCTCTAATTGTTGTTGCATGTTTTACGTGGCTGCTATGGGTGTCTAGCAAGAACGTTTCTTACCTACGCAAAAGCCACAACGGTGATATGCCAATTGCTATTTACCCTTCATAAGGACCCTTTTCATCGAATCCGATCCGACTAAAGTGGGAGAGACAGACACCCGCTAGCCACCTTATGCATCAAGTGCATGTCAGTCGGTGGAACCTGTCTCACGTAAGAATACGTGTAAGGTCGGTCCGGGCCGCTTCATCCCACAATGCCGCCGAATCAAGATAAGACTAGTAACGGTAAGCAAATTTAACAAATCGTCGCCCACAACTACTTTGTGTTCTACTCGTGCATAGAATCTACGCATAAACCTGGCTCATGATGCCACTGTTGGGGAACGTAGCAGAAATTCAAAATTTTCCTACGTGTCACCAAGATCAATCTAGGAGATGCTAGCAACGAGAGGGGAGGAGTGCATCTACATACCCTTGTAGATCGCGAGCGGAAGCGTTCAAGAGAACGGGGTTGATGGAGTCGTACTCGTCGTGATCCAAATCACCGATGATCCTAGCGCCGAACGGACGGCACCTCCGCGTTCAACACACGTATGGAGCGGGGACGTCTCCTCCTTCTTGATCCAGCAAGGGGGGAGGAGAAGTTGATGGAGATCCAGTAGCACGACGGCGTGGTGGTGGAAGTAGCGGGATCCCGGCAGGGCTTCGCCAAGCGCAAGCGGGGAGGAAGAGGTGTCACGGGAGGGAGGGAGGCGCCAGGGCTTGGGGTGCTGCTCCCATGCGCCTCCCCACTATATATAGGGGTGGAGGGGGCTGGTTTCTTGCCCTCCAAGTCCATTGGGGCGTTGGCAAAGGTGGGGGAAAGAAATCCCATCATTTCCCTTCCCCACCGATTGTTATCCCCCTTTTTAGGGATCTTGATCTTATCCCTTCGGGATATGATCTTATTCCTTCTAAGGTGGGATCTTGGTGCGCCTTGACCAGGGGTGTGGGGCCTTGCCCCCAGTACCCACGTTCATGTGGGTCCCCCATGCAGGTGGGCCCCACTTCGGAACCTTCTAGAACCTTCCCGGTACAATACCGAAAAATCCCGAACATTTTCCGGTGGCCAAAATAGGACTTCCCATATATAAATCTTTACCTCCGGACCATTCCGAAACTCCTCGTGACGTCCGGGATCCCATCCGGGACTCCGAACGACTTTCGGATTTCCGCATACTAATATCTCTACAACTCTAGCGTCACCGAACCTTAAGTGTGTAGACCCTACGGGTTCGGGAGACATGCAGACATGACCGAGACGACTCTCCGGTCAATAACCAACAGCGGGATCTGGATACCCATGTTGGCTCCCACATGTTCCACGATGATCTCATCGGATGAACCATGATGTCGAGGATTCAATCAATCCCGTATACAATTCCCTTTGTCAAGCGGTACGTTACTTGCCCGAGATTCGATCGTCGGTATCCCAATACCTTGTTCAATCTCGTTACCGGCAAGTCACTTTACTCGTACCGTAATGCATGATCCCGTGACAAAACACTTGGTCACATTGAGCTCATTATGATGGTGCATTACCGAGTGGGCCCAGAGATACCTCTCCGTCATACGGAGTGACAAATCCCAGTCTCGATTCGTGCCAACCCAACAGACACTTTCGGAGATACCTGTAGTGCACCTTTATAGCCACCCAGTTACGTTGTGGCGTTTGGTACACCCAAAGCATTCCTACGGTATCCGGGAGTTGCACAATCTCATGGTCTAAGGAAATGATACTTGACATTAGAAAAGCTCTAGCAAACGAACTACACGATCTTGTGCTATGTTTAGGATTGGGTCTTGTCCATCACATCATTCTCCTAATGATGTGATCCCGTTATCAATGACATCCAATGTCCATGGTCAGGAAACCATAACCATCTATTGATCAACGAGCTAGTCAACTAGAGGCTTACTAGGGACATGTTGTGGTCAATGTATTCACACATGTATTACGGTTTCCATTTAATACAATTATAGCATGAACAACAGACAATTATCATGAACAAGGAAATACAATAATAACCATTTTATTATTGCCTCTAGGGCATTTTTCCAACAGTCTCCCACTTGCACTAGAGTCAATAATCTAGTTCACATCACCATGTGATTAACACTCAAAGTTCACATCGCCATGTGACTAATACCCAAGAGTTTACTAGAGTCAATAATCTAGTTCACATCACCATGTGATTAACACTCAATGAGTTCTAGGGTTTGATCATGTTATGCTTACGAGAGAGGTTTTAGTCAACGGGTCTGCAACATTCAGATCCGTGTGTGCTTTACAAATCTCTATGTCATCTTGTAGATGCAGCTACCACGCGCTACTTGGAGCTATTCCAAATAACTACTCTACTATACGAATCCGGTTCACTACTCAGAGCCATCCGGATTAGTGTCAAAGTTTGCATCGACGTAACCCTTTACGACGAACCCCCTTTCCACCTCCATAATCGAGAAAATTCCTTAGTCCATTAGATACTAAGGATAAGTTCGACCGCTGTCATGTGATCCCTTCCTGGATCACTATTGTACCCCTTGACTAACTCATGGCAAGGCACACTTCAGGTGCGGTACACAGCATAGCATATTGTAGAGCCTACACCTAAAGCATAGGGGACGACCTTCGTCCTTTCTCTTTCTTCTGCCGTGGTCAGGTCTTGAGTCTTACTCAATACTCACACCTTGTAACACAGCCAAGAACTCCTTCTTTGCTGATCTATTTTGAACTCCTTCAAAATCTTGTCACGGTATGTATTCATTTGAAAGTACTATTAAGCGTTTTTGATCTATCCTTATAGATCTTGATGCTCAATGTTCAAGTAGCTTAATCCAGGTTTTCCATTAAAAACACTTTTCAAATAACCCTGGCTGCTTTCCAGAAATTCTACATCATTTCTGATCAACAATATGTTAACAACATATACTCATCAAAAATTCTATAGTGCTCCCACTCACTTCTTTGGAAATACAAGTTTCTCATGAACTTTGTATAAACCCAAAATCTTTGATCATCTCATCAAAGCGTTCATTCCAACTCCGAGATGCTTACTCCAATCCTTAGAAGGATTGCTGGAGCTTTGCATACTTGTTAGCATCTTTTAGGATTGACAAAACCTTCAGGTTGTATCACATACAACCTTTCCTCAAGAAAATCGTCGAGGAAACAATGTTTTGACATCCTATCTGCAAGATTTCATAAATAATGCAGTAACTGCTAATATAATTCTAACAGATTCTTAGCATCGCTACGAGTGAGAAAGTCTCATCGCAGTCAACTCCTTGAACTTGCCGGAAAACATCTTAACGACAAGTCGAGCTTTCTTAATGGTGACACTTACCATCATTGCCTGTCTTCCCTTTAAAATCCATCTGTACCCAACAGCCTTACGACCATCAAGTAGTTCTTTCAAAGTCTATACTTTGTTTTCATACATGGATCCTCTCAGATTTTATGGCCTCGAGCCATTCGTCGGAATTCGGGCTCACCATCGTTTCTCCATAGCTCGTAGGTTCATTGTTGTCTAGCAACATGACTTCCAAGACAGGATTACGTACCACTCTGAAGTAGTACGCATCCTTGTCGTCCTATGAGGTTTGGTAGTGACTTGATCTGAAGTTTCATGATCACTATCATAAGCTTCCACTTCAATTGGTGTAGGTGCCACGGGAACAACTTCCTGTGCCCTGCTACACATTAGTTGAAGTGACGGTTCAATGACCTCATCAAGTCTCCACCATCCTCCCACTCAATTCTTTCGAGAGAAACTTTTCCTCGAGAAAGGACCCGTTTCTAGAAACAATCACTTTTCCTTCCAGATCTGAAATAGGAGGTATACCCAACTGTTTTGGGTATTCTATGAAGATGCATTTATCCGCTTTGGGTTCGAGCTTATCAGCCTGAAACTTTTTCACATAAGCGTCGCAGCCCCAAACTTTTAAGAAACGACAGCTTAGGTTTCTCTAAACCATAGTTCATACGGTGTCGTCTCAACGTAATTGCGTGGTGCCCTATTTAAAGTGAATGTGGTTGTCTCTAATGCCTAACCCATAAACCATAGTTGTAATTTGATAAGAGACATCATGGTATGCACCATAACCAATAGGGTGCAGTTATGATGTTCGGACACACCATCACAATATGGTGTTCCAGGCGGTATTAGTCGTGAAACAATTTCCACAATTTCTTAATTGTGTGCCAAACTCGTACTCAGATATTCATCTCTATGATCATATCACAGACATTTTATCCTCTTGTCACGACGATCTTCAACTTCACTCTGAAATTACTTGAACCTTTCAATAATTTAGACTTGTGTTTCATCAGGTAAATATTCTCAGCATCTACTCAAATCATCTGTGAAGTAAGAACATAACGATATCCACTGCGTGCCTCAGCACTCATTGGACTGCACACATCAAATGTATTACTTCCAAAAAGTTGCTCTCTTGTTCCATCTTACTGAAAACGAGGCCTTTCAGTCATCTTGCCCATGTGGTATGATTTGCATGTCTCAAGTGATTCAAAATCAAGTGAGTCCAAATGATCCATCTGTATGGACTTTCTTCATGCATATATACTAATAGACATGGTTCGCATGTCTCAATCTTTTCAAAAACGAGTGAGTCCAAAGATCCATCAACATGGAGCTTCTTCATGCGTTTTATACCAATATGACTCAAGTGGCAGTGCCACAAGTATGTGGTACTATTATTACTATCTTATATCTTTTGGCATGAACATGTGTATCACTACGATCGAGATTCAATAAACCATTCATTTTAGGTGCAAGACCATTGAAGGTATTATTCAAATAGACAGAGTAACCATTATATTCTCCTTTAATGAATAACCGTATTGCGATAAACATAATCCAATCATGTCTATGCTCAATGCAAACACCAAATAATAATTATTCAGGTTTAACCCCAATCTCGATGGTAGAGGGAGCATGCGATGCTTGATTACATCAACCTTGGAAACACTTCCAACACATATCGTCATCTCACCTTTAGCTAGTCTCCGTTTATTCCGCAGCTTTCATTTCGAGTTACTAACACTTAGCAACCGAACCGGTATCTAATACCCTGGTGCTACTAGGAGTACTAGTAAAGTACACATTAATATAATGTATATCCAATATAGTTCTGTCGACCTTGCCAGCCTTCTCATCTACGAAGTATCTAGGGTAGTTCTGCTTCAGTGACCGTTACCCTCATTTCAGAAGCACTTAGTCTCGGGTTTGGGTTCAACCTTGGGTTTCTTCACTAGAGCGGCAACTGATTTGCCGTTTCATGAAGTATCCCTTCTTGCCCTTGCCCTTCTAGAAACTAGTGGTTTTACTAACCATCAACAATTGATGCTCCTTCTTCATTTCTACTTTCGCGGTGTCAAACATCGCGAGTTGCTCAAGGATCATCATGTCTATCCCTCATATGTTATAGTTCATCACGAAGCTCTAATAGCTTGGTGGCAGTGACTATGGAGAACCATCACTATCTCATCGGGAAGATTAACTCCCACTCGATTCAAGTGATTGTAGTACTCAGACAATCTGAGCACATGCTCAACGATTGAGCTTTTCTCCCTTAGTTTGCAGGCTTAAGAAACTTGTCAGAGGACTCATACCTCTTGACGTGGGCATTAGTCTTAAATCCCAATTTCAGTCTTTGCAACATCTCATATGTTCTGCGACGTTTCAAAACCGTCTTTGGTGCCACAATTTTAAACCGTTAGCATCACACACTGAACTATCACGTAGTCATCAAAACGTGTATGTCAGATGTTTCGTAACATCTACAGACGACGCTCGAGGTTCAGCACACCGAGCGGTGCATTAAGGGCATAAGCCTTCTGTGCAGCAATGAGGACAATCCTCAGTTTACGGACCCAGTCCGCATAATTGCTACTATCAAATTTCAACTAAATTTTCTCTAGGAACATATCTTAGTAGAACTAAAGCGTAAGCTATGACATTATTTGCAAAGACCTTTTGACTATGTTCAAGATAATTAAGTTCATCTGATTATTTAATGAACTCCCACTTAGATAGACATCCCTCTAGTCATCTAAGTGATACATGATCCGAATCTACTAGGCCGTGTCCGATCATCACGTGAGACGGACTAGTCATCATCGGTGAACATCTCCATGTTGATCGTATCTACTATACGACTCATGTTCGACCTTTCGGTCTCTTGTGTTCCGAGGCCATGTCTGTACATGCTAGGCTCGTCAAGTCAACCTAAGTGTTTTGCTTGTGTTCCGAGGCCATGTCTGTACATGCTAGGCTCGTCAACACCCATTGTATGCGAACGTTAGAATCTATCACACCCGATCATCACGTGGTGCTTCGAAACAACGAACCTTCGCAATGGTGCACAGTTAGGGGGAACACATCTCTTGAAATTTTAGTGAGGGATCATCTTATTTATGCTACTGTCGTTCTAAGCAAATAAGATGTAAACATGACAAACATCACATGCAAATCATAAAGTGACATGATATGGCCAATATCATCTTGCGCCTTTTGGTCTCCATCTTCGAGGCGCGACATGATCTCCTTCGTCACCAGCATGACACCATGATCTCCATCATCATGATCTCCATCATCGTGTCTTCATGAAGTTGTCTCGCCAACTATTATTTCTACTACTATGGCTAACGGTTAGCAATAAAGTAAAGTAATTACATGGTGTTTTTCATTGACACGCAGGTCATACAATAAATTAAGACAACTCCTATGGCTCCTGCCAGTTGTCATACTCATCGACATGCAAGTCGTGATTCCTATTACAAGAACATGATCAATCTCATACATCACATATATCATTCATCACATCCTTTTGGCCATATCACATCACATAGCATACCCTGCAAAAACAAGTTAGACGTCCTCTAATTGTTGTTGCATGTTTTACGTGGCTGCTATGGGTTTCTAGCAAGAACGTTTCTTACCTATGCAAAAGCCACAACGGTGATATGCCAATTGCTATTTACCCTTCATAAGGACCCTTTTCATCGAATCCAATCCGACTAAAGTGGGAGAGACAGACACCCGCTAGCCACCTTATGCATCAAGTGCATGTCAGTCGGTGGAACCTGTCTCACGTAAGAGTACGTGTAAGGTCGGTCCGGGCCGCTTCATCCCACAATGCCGCTGAATCAAGATAAGACTAGTAACAGTAAGAAAATTGAACAAATCGTCGCCCACAACTACTTTGTGTTCTACTCGTGCATAGAATCTACTCATAAACCTTGCTCATGATGCCACTGTTGGGGAACGTAGCAGAAATTCAAAATTTTCCTACGTGTCACCAAGATCAATCTAGGAGATGCTAGCAACAAGAGGGGAGGAGTGCATCTACATACCCTTGTAGATTGCGAGCGGAAGCGTTCAAGAGAACGGGGTTGATGGAGTCGTACTCGTCGTGATCCAAATCACCGATGATCCTAGCGCCGAACAGACGACACCTCCGCGTTCAACACACGTACGGAGCGGGGACGTCTCCTCCTTCTTGATCCAGCAAGGGGGGAGGAGATGTTGATGGAGATCCAGCAGCACGACGGCGTGGTGGTGGAAGTAGCGGGATCCCGGCAGGGCTTCGCCAAGCGCAAGCGGGGAGGAAGAGGTGTCACGGGAGGGAGGGAGGCGCCAGGGCTTGGGGTGCTGCTCCCATGCGCCTCCCCACTATATATAGGGGTGGAGGGGGCTGGTTTCTTGCCCTCCAAATCCATTGGGGCGTTGGCAAAGGTGGGGGAAAGAAATCCCATCATTTCCCTTCCCCACCGATTGTTATCCCCCTTTTTTAGGGATCTTGATCTTATCCCTTCGGGATATGATCTTATTCCTTCTAAGGTGGGATCTTGGTGCGCCTTGACCAGGGGTGTGGGGCCTTACCCCCACTACCCACGTTCATGTGGGTCCCCCATGCAGGTGGGCCCCACTTCGGAACCTTCTATAACCTTCCCGGTACAATACCGAAAAATCCCGAACATTTTCCGGTGGCCAAAATAGGACTTCCCATATATAAATCTTTACCTCCGGACCATTCTGAAACTCCTCGTGACGTCCGGAATCTCATCTGGGACTCCGAACGACTTTCGGATTTCCGCATACTAATATCTCTACAACTCTAGCGTCACCGAACCTTAAGTGTGTAGACCCTACGGGTTCGGGAGACATGCAGACATGACCGAGACGACTCTCCGGTCAATAACCAACAGCGGGATCTGGATACCCATGTTGGCTCCCACATGTTCCACGATGATCTCATCGGATAAACCATGATGTCGAGGATTCAATCAATCCCGTATACAATTCCCTTTGCCAAGCGGTACGTTACTTGCCCGAGATTCGATCGTCGGCATCCCAATACCTTGTTCAATCTCATTACCGGCAAGTCACTTTACTCGTACCGTAATGCATGATCCCGTGACCAAACACTTGGTCACATTGAGCTCATTATGATGGTGCATTACCGAGTGGGCCAAGAGATACCTCTCCGTCATACGGAGTGACAAATCCCAGTCTCGATTCGTGCCAACCCAACAGACACTTTCGGAGATACCTGTAGTGCACCTTTATAGCCACCCAGTTACGTTGTGACGTTTGGTACACCCAAAGCATTCCTACGGTATCCGGGAGTTGCACAATCTCATGGTCTAAGGAAATGATACTTGACATTAGAAAAGCTCTAGCAAACGAACTACACGATCTTGTGCTATGCTTAGGATTGGGTCTTGTCCATCACATCATTCTCCTAATGATGTGATCCCGTTATCAATGACATCCAATGTCCATGGTTAGGAAACCATAACCATCTATTGATCAACGAGCTAGTCAACTAGAGGCTTACTAGGGACATGTTGTGGTCTATGTATTCACACATGTATTACGGTTTCCAGTTAATACAATTATAGCATGAACAAGGAAATACAATAATAACCATTTTATTATTGCCTCTAGGGCATATTTCCAACATCGCCTGCATCTTGGGTGGAGCTCAAGCCCCAGCCTCGCAGCGCATCTTCAAGCAGTTTGCTCGTGAGGTGAATGCAGTCCTCCCCAAGCTCGAGGCCACACGCCCGCTCAGATGGTCCCAGTGCCCCATCACGTTCAATTCGGCAGATCAGCTCAAGTGTGCAGCTACCGTGTCGGAGTAAATAGCCACGGGTAGCCTAACCGACTGCCCCTGGTTCTTCTAAAAAATTATCAGGCCTTTGGGCCTTCAAGCACTCCAAGCATTGGACCCCCTTCCACGGCCGGCTACCTCTGAAGCCGACTCACGGAAGGCGGCCCAGCCTCAAGCAACCTCCCTCCCCAGGACAACCGCGGGGTGGCCGACTCCAGGAAGCCGGCCTCGAAGAGCGCCGACTCCAAGAAGCCGGCCGAGACCACAACCACCAAAGCTACACCCACATAACGGTGACAAGACGAGTGTGGCCACAGTGCGGCCCACTACCCCCGAAGCCCGAGGCAGGCATGGCCACAGGAGGCCGTATGGGACGGCCGTCTCCCGTTCGGCTCGGCACTGTAGCCATGCTAGCCTCAACGTCATCCACGACAGACTCCCGTACGGCCCACGGGCGGCGGGCCCCTTCAGCCAGAGAGAGGCGAGAAGGCGGCCCGGCCTCCCCCAGTCGGCCAAGGGCGTAGCCGGCCCCTAGAAGCCGGCTACCCCCTCCCTCGAAGCGTGTGCCACATTAAGGAGACAAGACGAGGTAAGGCTACAGTGAGAGCCCCCGAGGCGGCCCACTGTAGCCACGCTTACCTCAACGAAGCCCTCATCATCAAGGGCGAGGCTACAGTAAGCAGCCGCCGACAAGACTCTAGGCGGTGGGGCCGGCCTGTCGACCAAGAAGCCGGCAGCCGGCGGGACCCACCAGTCGGCGGGACCCAACAGCCGGCGGAGAAGCCGGCGAGCGTAGACACTGACGGCTGGGACCAGTGCCCAGCCGGATTACCATTGTACCCCCAGGGGGTAGGCCTATATAAACCCCCCGGAGCACCCATGCAAAGGGTTAGCTTCTGAACACAGCACACCCACCATAGAGATAGAGAGAAGCAAGAGCTAGCCTTGTTCTTCTTCTCCCTTGAACCCAACAACTCTAGGAGCAATTGTAGCTACTTTACCTGATCTAGTGATCATGCGGAGACCCCGCAGAGCAGGACTAGGGGTGTTATCTCCTCGGAGAGCCCCGAACCTGGGTAAGATCCACCGGCGTGCATGTCTTCGCCTCATCCCGTTTTCAGGCACCGGCGATGTCTTATTGGCACCCACAATGATAAGCCACCCGTTGGCATATGTCGCACCAACCACCCGACATTTGGCGCCTACCGTGGGGCCAGGTGCACCGTCGTCCGGAAACCTGTTCTGGACGGGAACCCTCTTCCTCCCCCGCGAGCGCAGCCAGCCTGCTGCGCCCGATGGCGTTTGCCTCGACGCGCTGCAAGGCGTCGACGACGCCTGCGCAGCGAGTTGCCTCACCGATCTGCTCGGTGAGACTCGCATCTCCGACGAGCCTGCGTCCGACGCAGGCACAGACT
Organism: Aegilops tauschii subsp. strangulata; assembly: GCF_002575655.3. Lineage (NCBI taxonomy): Eukaryota > Viridiplantae > Streptophyta > Magnoliopsida > Poales > Poaceae > Aegilops > Aegilops tauschii. The sequence continues at coordinate 423,610,761 of NC_053036.3, read as the reverse complement.
ACCCCGAGAGCCGCCTCATCAGCCTCCTCGACCAGCTTCACGTCTCCAGCGAGCCTGCTGCAGATATGGAGTCGGTCGGCTCCACCGACCCGATGCTTGTCGACTCCGACACGGCATCGCTCGACGCTTACCCCTCCGACGTGGTGGTCTTTGACGATCCCCTCCCTTGAGCTGACAGCGGCAGCAGCGCTGTCACCAAAGTGCTGGTCATCAGCCACGTCGCCAACTCGGGCGAGAACGCCCACGACGCCCTGCAAGCGGCGATGCACGACCTCTCCGTCCCCATCCCGGCCGACGCCGACGCCGAGACCCTGGAGGCACGCCGCCTCGCCCTCATCGCGGAAGGCCAGAAGATAGCCTCTATGAGATGCCTCACCGAGGCCCACCAGCGCGAAGTCGACCGCGCCGCCTTCGGAACGCCGCCGCCTAGCGGCCCGAGCCGAGCCGGCTTCGTCTAGAAGCGCGGCGCGGCCGTCGCCAGCATGCTGGGGGCAGATCGCCCCGTCTACGCCACTCCGCTCAAGAATTTGCGAGCCGCCCAGGCGGCCGCAGAAGAGCTCAATGGGCTGGGAGCCGATGAGCTCCCCTACATGACAAGACGGATCCAGCAGCTGATCGACGCGGCTGCAGAACGGCACGAAGCCGGCGCCCGTGCTGATAGTCATCCCCCACGCCGGGAGCACGCCGCGACATCCCGCTCGCCGACTGCGAGCGGCGCGCGCCAGAAGAAGGACAAGGAGCCGGCTGCCAGCCGCAGCCGGACTCGCATCACCATCGAGCGTGACGCGGAAGGCCGCCCTCGAGCGGTTGAACACCAAGGAAATCTGCCTCCTCCCCGCCTCGAAGAGAAAGATGCCTCACTCCGCCGCCTATCACGCACCCGACTCTTGGCGACCGACTCGGCCGCCGAGAAGGAGTCGGCGAGAACGACGCCCGCCACCGGATCGACCGCCTTGCTCGATCCTTGGCGTTAGAAGAAGAAGACGATGTCGGCCCACCATGCTTTGGCCCCCGCATCCGCGTCGAGCCCTTCCCCAAAGGGTTCTCGCTCCCCAGAGACACGCCCAAATACAACGGCTCAGTAAAGCCGGAAGATTGGCTCATTGACTACTCCACGGCCGTCGGCATAGCCAACGGCAATCGGCGCGTCACCGTGAAGTACGTCCCCCTCATGCTGCAAGGCACGGCGCGCACATGGCTCAATAGCCTCAAGCCCTACAGCATCAATAGTTGGCTGGACTTCACAGAAGTCCTTGTCTGCAACTTCACCAGCACCTACAAGCGGCCTCCCAAGCCTCGCCAACTCTCCCTCTGCGTCCAAGGGCCCAATGAGTCGACCCGCGATTACCTCACGCGGTGGGCCGAGCTCCGCAACTCCTGCGAGGGGGTGCACGAGGTCCAGGCCATCGAGTACTTCACTACCGGGTGCCCAGAGGGCACCCTCCTCAAGCACCGACTCCTCTGCGACGAGCCGGCTACCCTCGACGAGTTGCTGGTCATTGCGGACAAGTACGCCACGGCCGACTCTTCAATGAAGACCGAGCTCCGAGTAGACGCCTCGGGGAAGGTGATTGCTCCGGCTCCCAAGACGCCGGCTGGCGACCCCAATCGGCGCCCTTACCAGAACGACCACAAGCGCAAGGCCCCCATGCCGACTTCCACCAGTCGGCAGGTGGCCACAGTTGAAGACGAGCAGCCCGAAGAACGGCCCGCTCCCAAAAAGAAGGGTGGCAGGCCGGCTTGGCAGCCGTCTTTCTCCTACGAGCAAGCTCTCGACGCCCCCTGCAAGTTCCACAGCGGCGCGAAGCCGTCCAACCACACAACCCGGAAATGCCATTGGCTTACCCGCATCACCAAGGGCGAGGGGATGTTGCCGCCTCCGCCTCCCGGTCCGCCGCCTCCAGCCCCCCAGCAGCCGGCGGCTCGGCCGGCAGTCGGCGCCATCCAAGACAAATTCCCCGAAGAACACGCCGCCTACGTCGTCTTCACCAGTCAAGCCGACGACAAGCGCAGTCGGCGCAGACAGCATCAAGAAGTTAATGCAGTCGCCTCCAGCGCCCCCAAGTTCATGCACTGGTCAGAGAAGCCAATCAGCTGGAGCCAGGCCGACCACCCAGAGGTGATGCCTTCGCCTGGCTCCTATGCAATGGTCTTGGATGTCACCCTCGCAACGGAGAGGTGAGCTGCCCGATTCTCCCGTGTCCTAATAGATGGCGGAAGCAGTATCAACATACTGTACCGCGATACCATGGAAAAGCTGAACATCAAAGCAAAGCAGCTCATGCCGAGCCGCACTGTCTTCCATGGTATCATCCCCGGCTTGTCTTGCTCCCCGATCGGCAAGATCAAAATGGATGTTCTCTTCGGAGACAAAGATCACTTTCGCCGAGAAGCAATCTGGTTCGAGGTAGTGGATTTGGAGAGCCCCTATCATGCTCTACTTGGCCGACCTGCTCTGGCCAAGTTCATGGCTGTGCCCCACTACGCCTACCTGAAGATGAAGATGCCGAGCTCGAAGGGGATCATCACGGTAGCCGGCGACTACAAGAAGTCCATCGAGTGCGCCATGGCCAGTAACCGGCTGGCCGAGTCCCTCGTGGTGGCAGAAGAGAAGAAGATGTTGGAACGGGTTGTGGCCATGGCCGGCAAGCAGCCGGCCTTGTCCCCCAACCCCAAAGATTGTGATGCGCAGGGCTCTTTCCAGCCTGCCAAAGAGACGAAGAAGATACCTCTGGACCCGGAGAACCCGGAGAGGTTCGCTGTCATTCGGGCGAACTTGGACAGTAAACAGGAAGGCGAGCTCGTCGACTTCCTCCGTGAGAATCGAGACATTTTTGCATGGTCCCCAAAGGACATGCCGGGTGTCCCGAAGGATTTCGCCGAGCACAAATTACATGTCCGAGCTGATGTGAAGCCGGTCAAGCAACCCCTCCACCGACTGTCAGAAGAGAAGCGAAGAATTGTGGGAGAAGAGATAGCCCGACTCCTTGCCGCTGGCTTTATCATGGAAGTGTTCTTTCCAGAATGGCTTGCCAACCCAGTTCTGGTTCTGAAGAAGAATAACAAGTGGCGTATGTGTATATACTACACCAGTCTGAACAAGGCCTGCCCAAAGGATCCGTTTGCTCTGCCACGGATTGACCAAGTGATAGACTCCACAGCCGGATGCGAGCTGTTAAGTTTTTTGGATGCGTACTCAGGGTACCATCAGATCAAGTTGGACCCAGCTGACCGCCTGAAGACTGCCTTCATCACACCCTTTGGAGCTTTCTGCTACCTGACTATGACATTCGGCTTGAGAAATGCCGGTGCCACTTTTCAGCGTTGCATGCAGAAATGCCTCTTGAAACAACTCGGCAGAAATGCCCACGTCTATGTAGACGACATTGTGGTGAAGACAGAGAAGCGCGGCACCCTGCTGGAAGACCTGAAAGAAACATTCGCCAACTTGCGCCGATTCCAAATCAAGCTCAACCCCGAGAAGTGCGTGTTCGGAGTGCCAGCCGGCCAGCTGCTAGGCTTCCTGGTCTCCGAACGCGGCATCGAATGCAACCCCGTCAAGATCAAGGCCATCGAGAGGATGGAGATTCCCACCAAGCTGCGAGATGTGCAGAAGTTTACTGGCTGCTTAGCCTCCCTGAATCGTTTTATCAGCCGACTAGGAGAGAAGGCTCTCCCCCTGTACCGACTCATGAAGAAGTCCACTCACTTCGAGTGGAACGACCAAGCCGACCAAGCCTTCCATGAGTTGAAGAAAATGCTGACCACTCCGCCTGTCCTGGCGGCGCCGACTGAGAAGGAGCCCATGCTCCTCTACATCGCCGCGACGAGCCGAGTCGTCAGCACTGTTGTTGTGGTCCAGCGTCCGGAAGAAGGCCGAGCCCAGCTAGTCCAGAGGCCGGTGTACTATCTCAGCGAAGTGCTGTCCAGCTCAAAGCAAAACTACCCGCACTACCAGAAAATGTGCTATGGGGTATACTTCGCTGCCAAGAAACTGAAGCCCTACTTCCAAGAGCACCCCATCACGGTCGTGTGCACCGCCCCGCTCGCCGAGATCATAGGCAGCCGGGATGCATCCGGCCGGGTGGCTAAATGGGCCATCGCACTGGCGCCCTACACGATCTTCTACCAACCCCGCACCGCCATCAAGTCCCACCCATTGGCCGACTTCCTCGTCGACTGGGCCGAAACCCAGTACCTACCGCCGGCTCCCGACTCTACCCATTGGCGGATGCACTTTGACGGGTCCAAGATGCGCACCGGCTTGGGAGCCGACATCGTCCTCACCTCTCCCAAAGGCGACAAGCTCAAGTACACGCTGTAGATCCACTTCGCCGCCTCCAACAACGTGGCCGAGTACGAGGCGCTCGTACACGGGCTCCGGCTAGCCAAAGAGCTCGGCATACGCCGGATCCTGTGCTACGGCGACTCAGACTTGGTGGTCCAGCAATCGTCTGGCGACTGGGACGCCAAGGACGCGAACATGGCGAGCTATCGATTCCTCGTCCAGCAGATCAGCGGATACTTCGAAAGGTGTGAGTTCCTTCACGTGCCAAGGGCCGACAACGACCAAGCAGATGCCCTAGCACGGATCGGCTCCACCCGACAGGCCATACCGACTGGCGTCTCCCTCCAGCGCCTCCTCAAGCCGTCCATCAAGCCGTCTCCAGAGTCGGATTCCATCTTCGTACCGCCTGCGCCAGATACAGCCGGATCCGACTGGAGAAACCCCGCAGGCGGCACGGGGACTTCGACACCTGGCCCGGGGACTGCCGTAGTCGCACCTGGCCCGGGGACTGCCGTAGTCGCACCCGGCCCGGGGACTTCAGAACCCGGCCCGGGGACTGCAACGACACAAGAAGCGGTGGCCGACTCCAATTCCGCGCCACCCAACCCACCCACCCGAGTCATGGTGGCTACACTAACAGAAGAAGAAGTCACAGCTCCGTCATGGGCCCTGCCCATCCTCAAGTTCCTAGTCAGTAGAGAGCTGCCGGCTGATGAGATCTCAGCGAGACTAGTGCAACGACGAGCCGTAGCATATGCAATAATCAATAGAGAGCTTGTGAAGCGCAGCGTCACTGGAGTCTTCCAGCGTGGCGTTGAGCCAGAAAAAGGAGTGGCAATCCTCAAAGACATCCACCAAGGCGAATGCGGCCACCACGCAGCCTCAAGATCACTTGTGGCCAAGGCTTTCCGCCATGGTTTCTTCTGGCTGACTGCCTTGGAGGATGCTAAAGAAATAGTCAAGAGCTGCAGAGGATGCCAAGTTTTTAGTTCCAAGCAACACCTGCCGGCTTCTGCACTCAAGACCATTCCCCTCACCTGGCCTTTTGCCGTCTGGGGGCTGGACATGGTGGGCCCTTTCAAGACAGCCCGCGGCGGCCTGACACATCTACTTGTTGCTGTGGACAAGTTCACAAAGTGGATCGAAGCAAAGCCGATCAAGAAGCTGAACGGGCCGACTGCCGTGACATTCATCACTGACATCACTACTCGGTACGGCGTGCCGCACAGCATCATCACCGACAATGGCACGAACTTCGCCAAAGGAGCACTGGCACGTTTCTGCGCGACGCAGGGCATCCGACTAGACTTAGCGTCCGTTGCCCACCCGCAGTCAAACGGCCAGGTCAAGCGAGCAAATGGACTCATCCTCTCCGGCATCAAGCCCCGACTGGTTGTACCACTGGAGCGATCAGCCGGCTGCTGGCTTGATGAGCTGTCGGCTGTCCTCTGGAGTCTGCGCACTACACCCAACAAGTCAACCGGCTTCACTCCATTTTTCCTCGTGTACGGTGCCGAGGCTGTCATCCCAACAGACATCGAGTTCGACTCGCCTCGGATCACCATGTACACGGAGGAGGAGGCCAAGGAAGCAAGAGAAGACGGCATCGACCTACTGGAAGAAGGCCGGCTGTTAGCACTCAGCCGATCCACCATCTACCAGCAAGGGCTGCGCCGCTACTACAACCGCAAGGTCAAGCCAAGATCCTTCCAAGAGGGCGACCTTGTGCTCCGGCTGATCCAGCGAACAGCCGGCCAGCACAAGCTCTCGGCCCCTTGGGAAGGCCCCTTCGTCGTCGGCAAGGCACTCGGCAATGACTCCTACTACTTGATCGACGCACAAAAACCAAGAGCACGCAAGAGAGACGACTCCGGCAAGGAATCGGAGCGACCATGGAACGCGAACCTCCTGAGAAGATTTTGCAGTTGAAAAGCAGTATGTATCATGCTACCCTTTTGTATTAAGCACGAACCAACAGGCCCCCCGAACAGTACTCGGGGACTGCCTTTTATTTATCTATGAATGACGAATGTCATATCCATGAATGTATTATTACATTTGATTTCTTGTCCGGCACCGGGTTCGACTAGTCGGCCCGGGGACTGGCCGCCTTGAGCTATATTAAAAGTTCTTCCTGAAGTCAGAAAAGTAGTGCGCCGGCTCCCAAGTCCTCTCTTGTTGAAAGTCGCAGCTCGAAGAACTGACTGTCCGACTAGCAAGAGGCAAGGCAGAAAGGATGCCCACACGAAAAAAGGCTAAGGAACAACGAACCTATATAGCAAAAAGACGGCCTCCAAACATGTCTGCCGGCTGTCAGAACAGCCGGCTGGCCAGCTTCCTAAACACTTAGCTTTAATCCAACAAAGTTAGAGTACTTCCCCCCCCAATTGGCCAAGCACTCCTCCAGCTACAGATTGCAGAGCAACTGTTGGACTGGGGAGGCGGCAACCAAGGGAGGGCGGCAAAGGAAACAGCGGAAGGATAAAAAGCAAAGTACTAGGAAAGGCCAAATGCATGCATAAGTTATATATACATAAAGCCCCCAACAGGCCGGCAACAGACATAAGTTCGAATACACCCAGTGGGTGGAATTGTGCAGACTTAACCAAACATTGTTCCAAAAGTAACAAGACAGGAAAACAAAAGATGGCAGACTAGGGCGCGGCGCGGAGGCCGAGCTGGTCGGTGGAGACGGCCCCGCCGGCTGAAGGAGTGGCCGCCTAGCGGGTCTCGGCTTGGCCACCACCAGCGGCAGGCGATGCACTCGCACGCGACGTAGTGCTGGAGGTGCGGTCAGGCTAAGCCTGGTCGGCTGCTCCACCAGCCGGCTCGACGTCTTCACCCTCCTCCTCCTCCTCTTCACCCTCGTCGCTGGAGTCGATCTCCTCCGCCGAGTCTTCACCGTCTGCCGGGTTCAGGCCGAACCACTCCTCCGGCTGGGTGACACCGTTGTCGTCTACCTCGGGGGTGAAGACGCTGGTGTCGGTGTAGTCGGCGATCGCCGAAGCCCGCCGGATGATAGCCGGCCGCGCCGGCTCTAGTTCCGTGTCGGCTTGCTGCCGCCAGGTAGCCAGCTGATCCAGGCTCAGGCCGGGATACCAGGCCTTGACGAACTCCAGCGCCCGCCTGGCGCCGGAGCGAGCCGCCGAGGCCTTCCAAGCCTCGAAGCGGCTGACTGCCACCTCCAGCCAGTCGGCAGTCCGACTGGGGGTGCGAGGAACCACTTGGACGGGCCAGAGAGCGGCCAAGACTTGCGCCCTTGCACGCTGAAGCCGGCGGAGCAGTCGATGCGCCGGCTGGATGCGGGCCTGGATCGCCAAGAGTTGCTCCTCCAGCGAACGGCCGGCAGTTGGCGAAATCTCGAAGCCAGCTTGCCTCTGCGCCTCGCGGCAGGCCTCGATGGTCTGGTTGGCGGCAGTAGAATAGCCAGGGAAATACTCTGTGCAAGAGAGAAGAAGAAAAGAGCACCAAGTCAGAAAACGAGCTAAAAATGGCAAATGGCAAGAAAGGACGAAGAGGTAGGCGGCTTACCGTCAACCAGATCTTCGATCTGACCATAGCCAGAAATCAGAGTCTGCCTGCCTCAGCCCAGCCAGCCGCCTTCGTCTTGTACTCACCCTGGAGGGCGGCTTCGCGGTCCTGCACCGCCTTCAGAGCCGCCTTGTGGCCTTCCTCCTGGTCGGCCAACTTCTTGGCCAGGCGGTCGCGCTCCTGCACCAAGGCGGCGAGCTCGGCATCCTTGGCACGAAGGGTGGTCTGCGACTCTCCTAGCAGTGCCCTCAGACCGGCGTTGGCCGCTGCAGAGACGGCAGAAAAAGAAAGAACAGTAAGAAGAAGTCGTCAAGGAAGATCCGACCCGACTGCTCAGCAGTCGGCCCGAATCTCGGGGACTACACCCAGTGGGTGCGCTGACGCGCCCCCTCATGTGATAAAGAACAAAGCACGTACCTCGGCTCTCTGTAAGGTCGGCGGTCTTCTGGGTCAGCTCCCGAGCTTGGGAGTTGAAGGCGGCCGCACGAAGATTGTGATAGTCCTGCAAGATAGACAGAAGATCGAAGTAAGAACAAGAATAGCAAAGACAAATCCACTAAGAAGTTCCAAGCCGCCTGCTCAGCAGCCGACACGGAACTCGGGGACTACACCCAGTGGGTGCGCTGACGCGCCCCCATGGAAGAAATCAAGATCAAGAAGAAATTAAGATCAAGAAGAAGCAAGATGGGAATACTAACCCGGATGGCCACCCGCGTCGCAAGGAACTCGTCGGTAAACAGCCTCAGCGCGGTCGCCTGGGCCTGGAGTCGGGTCCGGACGTCCTGCGCGGCCACGTTCATCACGGCCGACCCCCCGCCCGGCGTCCACCCCGAGGTAGCGCTGGCCACCTCCGCATCCTGGGCCGACGAGCTGGAGCCCACGGCCGGCTGCGGCTCCGACGCGGCCTTCTGTGGCTCCGACGCAGCCTTCCCCGCACGACGGCTCGGCGGCATTCGGACCGCCATCTCAGTCCTCACGGCCGGCTCACCCCCCGCCGACTGCGTAGGCGGCAGATCAGGCCGGCCGCCTTGAGCCGCCCCAGTTGCCGGGGTCGGCACCGGCGCCTTCTCCGGGATGATGACGTCGTCATCCCTCTCCAGCCCTAGCTGGTCGCTGCTGGCTCCTTCTGGCGAGGGCTCCATGGCCCCAGGCGCCATGACGCGCAGCGGGGTGACCATCAAGACCTCCCCCGCCGCCGCTGCAGCTGCAGCCTCTGCTTGGGCCCTGGCTGCGGCGTCGGCGAGCGCCTTCGCCGCCTCCTCCTCCCGCGCCGCGTGGGCGGCGGCCGCCCTCTGTGCCTCCGCCTCTAGCGCCTCCCGCGCGTTCCGTTCCGTCGCCGCCTGAAGCTCGGCGCGGGGATCCACACGGCGAGTGGTGCTCCCAGACCCCCTCGGCGACTCGACGACGGAGCCGGCAGCCGCCCGCTCGAGTGACAACGGAGCTCTGGTCGTTTGGAGAAAAGACAAGGGTTGAGGAACCACCAGAGAAAAGAAAGAAAAAAGAGTATACAAGAGAATTCGAACTTACGCCGACACGGTCTGCGGTTGCTTCACCGTCTTGCGGAAGCGAGCCGCCTTCGCGGCCGCCTCCTCCCGCCTGGTTGCTGCCGCCCCGCCCCTGGGTTTCTTCGTCCGACTGCCGAACAAACCCTGGGCAACGCGACACTTCTGCCCTCCGCCCCGAGCAGGCGGCGCGGCAGAGGAACCCGCGCCGCGTCCAGAGGTCGGCCGGCGGCGCGGGGCGACTTCGGCCTCGTCATCATCCGGCCAGTCGTCGAAGGTGCTTCCAAGCCCGGAGCCGCCTGCTTCGCCGCCGGCTTGGCCACCACCCGGCTCGATGTTGTCGTCCATAGCGGCCGCCCCCAAGTCGGGGTCCTCCAGATCATGTTCCGTCCGGTCGGGGACGAACCGACGCTCCGCGTCTGAACCGCCGGCCGGCCGAAGAAGAGGGCTCTGTCGAAAAACAAGCCGACTAAGTTAGAGTCGGCCAAGAGGAACTCGGCAACAAAGTCAAGAGAAAAAGAGACAAGGAGAACATACCGTAGGCGGCGGATTGGCTCAGCTATATGGCTCCTTGCCGAACTGCCACTCTTCGGTGAATTTGCAGTTCGCGAGGTAGTTCACCATATAGGCGACCTCCGCGTGCGGCATGTCCTTGGTGCACATTCGGCTCGGATCGAGCTGGCCGCTCATCTGAAGATCAGATGAGGACGGCTCTGGAGCGGAAGAACTCGGCGCGTGACGAAGGCGGCCAGAAGATCGGGCCCCGTCAGGCCCTCCGCCTGGGTCATCACTCGCACACGGGCGACGGCTGCGGACCCAGCCGGCGTCAGAGTCACGGCTCGGAAGGACCACTGGGGCCGCCTGCCCGCCGGTGGGCCGGCTACGTAAGCCGGCAGGTTGATGTAGTCGCCCCGTGGGGCGATGTTCCGCACGTAGAAGTATGATTTTTGCCACTTCTTCACCGATTGGATCAGCGTGATGACGGGGAAGGGGTTGTCGGCGACCGACCTCCGCAACGCGATGAAGGCGCCAGTCTGAGTCGGCACGCCCTGCATGCGCGTGCCCAACTTGGACTGGAAGAACTCCCCCCAGAGCTCGAGGGTGGGGAGGACGCCGAGGTAGCCCTCGCACAGGGTGACGAAGGCAGACAGCAGCACCACCGCGTTCGGGGTGAGGTGGTGCGGCTGGAGCTGGTAGAAATCGAGCCAGGAGCGGAAGAAGGCGCTCACTGGCAGGCCGATGCCGCGCAAGAAATGCGAGCGGAAGACCACCCGCTCGCCCTCCCGCGGATCCGGCGTAATCTCCCTCGCCGGCGCGAGGCGGACCTCCACCTTATCCGCGCCGGGCAGCCGCCGGGTCTGGTGGAGGAACTCGACGTGATCCTCGTGGACGTTGGAGCCGTCCCAATCCCCGCCATACTGCTCCGTGGTGGGAGGCATGGCGAAAACGAGCGCGGCAGCGGAGGAACGTACGGTGGAAGAGCGCGGCGGCGAGGCGTTGTCGCAAGAAACGGCAAGAGAAAGAAGATGGTGGAAGGAGGAGGAGCGTGCGAGAGCCTGCCGCCCTCCCTCTCCCCCTACTTATAGCTTCACGAGGCGAGACCGGGAAGGCCGAACATGGGGTGAGACGTGGGATTAACTACACCCACTCCCCCCACGCCTTGCGATTATTACGCCCTAAAGGCGAGCCGAAACTGCCGCAAGGAGACGTGCGGGCGGTTTCGGGATGCAGAGAATCCGCGCCTGGGCCCGGGCGTGGACGTGGCGGGCCCCCGCCCTGCGGCGACGTCCCGTCGCGCGCGTGGGCTGGCAGGCTTTCTGGCCGAGGGAGGCCACGTGGTTCGCAGACGGCAAGTGGCCGGCCCGCGGCCCAGTACACGCACTGGCGAGCTCCCGCCCTCCGACTCCGGAGTTTTCGACCAAGGCGGCGCGCCTAACCAAAGCCGGCTCCCAGCTGCCGACTTGTCAAGATAGGAAGCTGATCGAGCTTCTCAACCCCTACTCAACCTCGAAGCCCAATCAGCTTCGGGGACTACTGTCGGAGTAAATGGCCACGGGTAGCCTAACCGACTGCCCCTGGTTCTTCTAAAAAATTATCAGGCCTTTGGGCCTTCAAGCACTCCAAGCATTGGACCCCCTTCCCCGGCCAGCTACCTCTGAAGCCGACTCAAAGAAGGCGGCCCAGCCTCAAGCAACCTCCCTCCCCAGGACAACCGCGGGGTGGCCGACTCCAGGAAGCCGGCCTCGAAGAGCGCCGACTCCAAGAAGCCGGCCGAGACCACAACCACCAAAGCTACACCCACATAACGGTGACAAGACGGGGTGTGGCCATAGTGCGGCCCACTACCCCCGAAGCCCGAGGCAGGCATGGCCACAGGAGGCCGTACGGGACGGCCGTCTCCCGTTCGGCTCGGCACTGTAGCCATGCTAGCCTCAACGTCATCCACGATAGACTCCCGTACGGCGGGCCCCTTCAGCCAGAGAGAGGCGAGAAGGCGGCCCGGCCTCCCCCAGTCAGCAAAGGGCGTAGCCGGCCCCCAGAAGCCGGCTACCCCCTCCCTCGAAGCGTGTGCCACATTAAGGAGACAAGACGAGGTAAGGCTACAGTGAGAGCCGCCGAGGCGGCCCACTGTAGCCACGCTTACCTCAACGAAGCCCTCATCATCAAGGGCGAGGCTACAGTAAGCAGCCGCCGACAAGACTCTAGGCGGTGGGGCCGGCCTGTCGACCAAGAAGCCGGCAGCCGGCGGGACCCACCAGTCGGCGGGACCCGATAGCCGGCGAAGAAGCCAGCGAGCGTAGACACCGACCAGTGCCCAGCCGGATTACCATTGTACCCCCGGGGGGTAGGCCTATATAAACCCCCCGGAGCACCCATGCAAAGGGTTAGCTTCTGAACACAGCACACCCACCATAGAGATAGAAAGAAGCAAGAGCTAGCCTTGTTCTTCTTCTCCCTTGAACCCAACAGCTCTAGGAGCGATTGTAGCTACTTTACCTGATCTAGTGATCATGCGGAGACCCCGCAGAGTAGGACTAGGGGTGTTATCTCCTCGGAGAGCCCCGAACCTGGGTAAGATCCGCCGGCGTGCATGTCTTCGCCTCATCCCGTTTCCAGGCACCGGCGATGTCTTATTGGCACCCACAATGATAAGCCACCCATTGGCATATGTCGCACCAACCACCCGACATACCGCTGGCGCCCTCCCAATGCTTTGTTCACCAGTCATCAGCAACGTGCAAGTTACCAAGACCCTCATCGACGGCGGCGCAGGGCTCAACGTCCTGTCCGTCGACACGTTCGACAACCTCCAAGTGCCATATGACCAGCTTCAGCCTACCAAGCCTTTCTCAGGAGTGACCGACGGTTCCACCACACCGATAGGGCAGGTCTGCCTCCCTGTCACCTTCGGAGAACACAAGAACTACCGCACCAAGCTCATCGAATTCGACATCGTGCACATCCGTCTGCCGTACAATGCCATCCTCGGGTATCCAGCCCTGGCCAAGTTCATGGCAGTGACCCACAACGGCTACAATGTCCTCAAGATGCCCGGAAGCGGAGGAATCATCACAGTCCCATGCGAAGAAAGAGATGCGGTGTGCTCCCTCGAGGATGCCTTCCAAGCTGTAGCAATCGACGACCCTGACAGTAAGGGCGAGCGCGGCCCTCCTGAGGCCAACCCCGAGAAGAAGAAGCAGCTGCACCACGCGGGGTCTCAGGCGAGCGGTGCCTCGTCAGTATCAGCGCCCTCACCTGGGGCGCCTCCCTCCATCGCATAGGAAAGCGCGCCCAGCGCCCCTCTCGGGCAGGGCTCGGGGGCTCTCTTCTGGAGGGCCTCAGACTTTGCCAACATCACGAGGGAGGCGCTTGGGCACCACTTGGAGATGTGCTTCACGGAACGTTTCCCTCAGGAGGACACAGGGCGAGGAGCGCCCACCGTTCAGGAGTTCATCACCAAGACCACTCAGGAGCTGCAAGATGCAAGGGCCATGCGCGGCGGCCGCCGCTCACCAGGCGCAGCTCCCCATCCAGGCGAGGATGCCGGGCTGCGCATCTACGTCGACGTCCCAGGGCTCAATAGGGCCGCTTCTCAGGAGCTCTTCTGGCCTTCGCGCGTGTGACGCTGCGAGGGCCCACCCCACTGCTACGTTCGCATGCCTTTTGGCCTGCCGAGCGTGGTGACCCCCTATTAGCAAAACATCCAGAGCATCCTGGCGGCTCAGGAATCCAGGCACCACGTCGTGCTGACGGAAATGGAGACAGTCCTCAAGGAACCACCTGAGCCCCCAGAGCCTCCCGAGGCTCAGGGCCCCGGTGGCTCGTGAGGAGCAATCCCTTCGCCACGTACCTTCAGCTGTCCCAACTCCCCTTCATCAACAGAACCAGGTGACATTTTCCAAGTTTATTTAGCTGGGAGCGCCCCCAGGGCCGCATCATCCCCAGGCCACGTGGGTCCGCCCCTGTGGTATGTATCCCTTTTTATGTCTTTAGCTTACCTTGTTGGGGGCGCCCCTTGGGCTGCATCATCCCCAACCCGCTCGGGCCTGACCCCGCAGCGTGTATCACCCTTACGTTTACTTAAGCCTGCTGCTTTCATGCTTAATCTATCTATGGCTATTACCTGCTTGATCGCCACCCACCACGGGGGCTGAGCACGCCGGCACGGTGCTGGTGCATGGGCCCGTCCCTGCCACGTCGATAAACCTGAGCGGTCGAGCTCTGGCTCGCGGCACGCCCCGCGCACGTCACCTCACTAGGCCCTCAGTGCCCTCACTTCCTTGCGGAGCAACCAGTGGCAGGCTGGCAGCCATAACGACAGACCGTATCCTTCCTTGTGCTAGCCTGCAAGAATCTCACGAGGATAACATCAAGCGGCACTGCGAGCCCCCACTTCTTCCATGTGATCCGCTTGCGCGTTAAAAGGTGAAGGAAATATGCCCTAGAGGCAATAATAAAGTTATTATTTATTTCCTTATATCATGATAAATGATTATTATTCATGCTAGAATTGTATTAACCGGAAACATAATACTTGTGTGAATACATAGACAAACAGAGTGTCACTAGTATGCCTCTACTTGACTAGCTCGTTGATCAAAGATGGTTATGTTTCCTAGCCATAGACATGAGTTGTCATTTGATTAACGGGATCACATCATTAGGAGAATGATGTGATTGACTTGACCCATTCCGTTAGCTTAGCACTCGATCCTTTAGTATGTTGCTATTGCTTTCTTCATGACTTATACATGTTCCTATGACTATGAGATTATGCAACTCCCGTTTACCGGAGGAACACTTTGTGTGCAACCAAACGTCACAACGTAACTGGGTGATTATAAAGGTGCTCTACAGGTGTCTCCAAAGGTACTTGTTGGGTTGGTGTATTTCAAGATTAGGATTTGTCGCTCCGATTGTCGGAGAGGTATCTCTGGGCCCACTCAGTAATACACATCACTATAAGCCTTGCAAGCATTGTGACTAATGAGTTAGTTGCGGGATGATGTATTATGGAACGAGTAAAGAGACTTGCCGGTAATGATATTGAACTAGGTATCGAGATACTGACGATCGAATCTCGGGCAAGTAACATACCGATGACAAAGGGAACAACGTATGTTGTTATGCGGTCTGACCGATAAAGATCTTCGTGGAATATGTGGGAACCAATATGAGCATCCAGGTTCCGCTATTTGTTATTGACCGGAGAGGTGTCTCGGTCATGTCTACATAGTTCTCGAACCTGTAGGGTCCGCACGCTTAACGTTACGATGACAGTTATATTATGAGTTTATATGTTTTGATGTACCGAAGGTTGTTCGGAGTCCCGGATGTGATCACGGACATAACGAGGAGTCTCGAAATGGTCGAGACATAAAGATTGATATATTGGAAGCCTATGTTTGGATATCGGAAGTGTTCCGGGTGAAATCGGGATTTTTCCGGAGTACCGGGAGGTTACCGGAACCCCCCGGTAACTTAATGGGCCTTAGTGGGCCTAGGTGGAAGAGAGGAGAGGAGGCCAGGGCAGGGCCGCACGCCCCTCCCCCCAGTCCGAATAGGACAAGGAGAGGGGGGCGGCGCCCCCCCTTTCCATCCTCCCCTCCACCTCTTCCCCCTCTCTCTCCTAGTCCAACATGGAAAAGGGGGGAGTCCTACTCCCGGTAGGAGTAGGACTCCTCCTGGCGCGCCTCTCCCCTTTGGCCGGCCGAACCCCCCCTTGCTCCTTTATATACGGGGGCAGGGGGGCACCTCTAGACACGATTGATTATTGATCTCTTAGCCGTGTGCGGTGCCCCCCTCCACCATATTACACCTCGATAATATCGTAGCGGTGCTTAGACGAAGCCCTGCGTCGGTAGAACATCATCATTGTCACCACGCCGTCGTGCTGACGAAACTCTCCCTCAACACTCGGCTGGATCGGAGTTCGAGGGATGTCATCGAGCTGAACGTGTGCTAAACTCGGAGGTGCCGTGCGTTCGGTACTTGATCGGTCAGATCGTGAAGACGTACGACTACATCAACCGCGTTGTGTTAAAACGCTTCCGCTTTCGGTCTACGAGGGTACGTGGACAACACTCTCCCCTCTCGTTGCTATGCATCACCATGATCTTGCGTGTGCGTAGGAAATTTTTTAAAATTACTACGTTCCCCAACAAAAGGGGGGCTCCTGAGCATCGCGACTCAGGAGCTCTTACTGGCTCTCTAGCCCTCACCCCCTTGCCTTGACCACGGCACGCGACCTAGCATACCAGCGGCGGCTGAGCTTGCTCGAGGGCCGGGACCTGAGGATGTAGAGCATGAAGGAGAACATGGGAGAAGGGGAGACTCATATGGGCCCGACCTAGCTACGCTCCGGACGCTTGCGCACAGGCCTGGCGCATCACGAGGAATCGACCCCGGACCGCCAAGATAAGTCATGAGCTCAAATCAACTAATCGTTGGAACCTAGGGGACACGCTCGCCGCAGCCCTGTTGTGGCAACGTCGCCTCCCTTTCTTATCTTACCACAACTGCTTGAGCGCTAAAGGGGACCCCCTGAGCATCGCGCCTCAAGAGCTCTTACTGGACCTCGGGCCGCTCACCTCCTGGCCTTGACCACGGCACGCGACCTGGCATACCAGCGACAGCTGCAGCTTGCCTGGGGATCGGGACCTGTCAGCGTAGAGCAACATGCTGTCGCAAGGCTGGAAAGGGGAGACCGAGCCTAAACAGGACTTGCGCTCACAGGTTTCCATAATCAAGACGATATCAACAAAAGACATTACAGACCCTTTACACGCCCCCACGGGGTACTTCTTGATTCCTCGCAGGGAACACAAGATGAGAACTTAGGAGAGTCCTATCTACACACCCCCGCGGCCGACGCCATCATCAACAGTGGGCCACGGGAGGCTGGCGCCAACCCCATCCAGATCAGCGACGGCGGCAGCCGGACGTTGCGGCCCTGCTCCGGGCGCGGCGAGAGCTCGGGGGCACGTAGCTGTCGTCGCTCGTCTCCGGAGTCTCGTAGAGCTCGGGAGAACTGCTGGACTCCCAAGAGTCACTGCTACTAGAGTAGCCGCGAGTGGGGCGCGCCTCATCCTGGCGCTCCCCTCCCGGGCAACACTCCAAGCGGCGTCCCTCCACGTCGAAGACCTTGAAGAACAGCGTGGAGGCACCGTCGTACTCGAAGTGGATCGCGAGGGCGCCCTCCGCATGGCAAACCCGCGCGACCTCGCCCCAGCCGCGGGTCATGAAGATCTTGCCGATGGAGACCGCTTTGACCTCTGCTCCGGTCGCCGGAGCGTCGCAGTCGGCGTGCTGCAACCAGAGCTCGAGGGGTCCCCTCGGGGGCATCATGTCGGAGAAGAAGCGCGGGAAGCGGATCCAGGAGCTTGGGGGCATCGCCGCCCACAGCACAAGCTCGCGTGAGGAGTCCGCGGCATGGACTCCAGGAGCGACGGCGCTCGTCGCCGCGGCGCGCGCGCCGACGCTCGTTACTCCTTCCTCCTGAGCCCCCGGTTTGTGCGTACAAGGTCAGCGGATACCCAGGAGGAGGTCGCTCGTACCAAGGCCTCGTCACCACCTGCATCGCCGCTGGGTCGCGGTGGTGAACCGACCTCTACTTCGGCGGGAGCAGTGCCGGCGTGTCGAGGGGAATCTTTCCTTTCTCCTCAGCGGAGAATCTTCGGATCGGCGCCATTGAAGTTGCTACTAGCAGTGGAGCGGAGGAAGAAGAAGCAAGCGGAATGGGAAGAAATGGGCGATGGGGGCTCCGCCCCCTCCCTCATTTATAGCAGGAGAAGGCCAACTGGTGCCCCCACGATCACAGGTAATGATGGTTTTCCTTGCATGTCGCAGGGACTTCTCAAGTCGGGCAGTTGCCGACGCAGCGTGGGGAAGCAGAGACGCCCATGTCCAATCAACCTCCACGCGTCAACCGAGGCCGCAGTCTTCTGGGGCCCGCGGCGCTCCGCGCTTGACCTTTGGCTTCGCCTCGAAGCCAAGCCCGAGCGTGCCTTGGGCCCGGGGGCTACTGTCGGCGTTCTGGGAACGGGGGTCCCCAGACTTGCCTGCCTGCGGCCCACGGCGTGGCTGTGCAAGCAGGCCGGTACAGCCCATCTTCATCAACAAGGCATTCAAGACCCTCGCGAGGGGCCAAGCCTCACGAGGCTGACGACGCAAGACCTCCTCAGGAGCGGCCTCGCCAGGTAGGCTCACGAGGGGCGGAGAGATCAACGCAAGACAAACCTTGCGAGGTCCTCGTGACATGAACCATGACGATCGAGACCAGGCGGGCGCCAGCGCGCCCAGTGTCCCCGTTTCCTCTTTGGTGCTAAAGGGACAAGCACAGGCGCAGAGTACCGAGGCATCAAGCAAAGGTTTCCATATCGGTGCAACGAGACCAAGACCAGCAGGACGGCAAGAGGGAGGTCACCATGGAGCCCAAGGCGGCGTCACCACCAGAGCCTTTTGTAGGCGAAGACTAATTTTGTCAGGATAAGCTGTACTAGATGTCCACTTTCAAATTGGCCGTTGTTGCCTCCCTTCCCGCTCAATATTTGGGAAGAGGACCAGGGCCTCTATAAATAGGACTAGCCACCACAGTAGAAGAAAAGCAAGCCTGAGCTGATAAAATCCACACACGCACAAGTTCGCCAAGCACAAGAACACCTCAATCTCAGGAGTCTGTTCTTCCCCTTGTACTATTCATCATCAGCCCAAGAGGCAATCCACCACCACACTAGAGTAGGGAATTGCACCACAACGGTGGCCCGAACCAGTATAAATCTTGTGTCCCTTGTGTTGCCAGTTCGTCTAGTTCGTTCTTGAGATCGTAGCTAGTTAGGACGTGGATCAGTAGGGAGGAAATCTTCGCACGCACTGATACGTCCATTTTGCATCATGCTTTTATATCGATATTTATTGCATTATGGGCTGTTATTACACGTTATGTCACAATACTTATGCCTATTCTCTATTATTTTACAAGGTTTACATAAGGAGGGAGAATGCCGGCAGCTAGAATTCTGGGCTGGAAAAGGAGCAAATATTAGAGACCTATTCTGCACAACTCCAAAAGTCCTGAAACTCCACGAAAGTTATTTTGGGAAATAATAAAAAATACTGAGTGGAAGAAATACGTCAGGGGGGCCACCACCTGTCCATGAGGGTGGGGGGCGCGCCTACGCCCCAGGGCACGCCCCCTGCCTCGTGGGCCCCCTGTTGGCTCTCTAGGGGCCATCTTCTGCTATATGAAGTCTTTCGTCCAGGAAAAAATCATAAGCAACCTTTCGGGACGAGACTCCGCCGCCACGAGGCGGAACCTTGGCGGAACCAATCTAGGGCTCCGGCAGAGCTGTTCTGCCGGGGACACTTCCCTCCGGGAGGGGGAAATCATCGCCATCATCATCACCAACGCTCCTCTCATCGGGAGAGGGCAATCTCCATCAACATCTTCACCAGCACCATCTCCTCTCAAAACCCTAGTTCATCTCTGGTATCCAATTCTTGTCTCTAAGTCCGGGATTGGTACCTGTAGGTTGCTAGTAGTGTTGATTACTCCTTGTAGTTGATGCTAGTTGGTTTATTTGGTGGAAGATCATATGTTCAGATCCTATATGCATATTAATACTCCTCTGATTATGAACATGAATATTCTTTGTGAGTAGTTACGTTTGTTCCTGAGGACATGGGAGAAGTCTTGCTATTAGTAGTCATGTGAATTTGGTATTCGTTCGATATTTTGATGAGATGTATGTTGTCTATCCTCTAGTGGTGTTATGTGAACGTCGACTACATAACACTTCACCATTATTTGGGCCTAGAGGAAGGCATTGGGAAGTAATAAGTAGATGATGGGTTGCTAGAGTGACAGAAGCTTAAACCCTAGTTTATGCGTTGCTTCATAAGGGGTTGATTTGGATCCATATGTTTCATACTATGGTTAGGTTTACCTTAATACTTTTGTTGTAGTTGCGGATGCTTGCAATAGAGGTTAATCATAAGTGGGATGCTTGTCCAGGTAAGGGCAGCACCCAAGCACCGGTCCACCCACATATCAAATTATCAAAGTACCGAACGCGAATCATATGAACGTGATGAAAACTAGCTTGACGATAATTCCCATGTGTCCTCGGGAGCGCTTTTCTCTATATAAGAGTGTGTCCCATGTGTCCTCGGGAGCCACCTTGCTGCACTTTATTTACTTTTGTCACTTGTTGCTCGTTACAAATTATCCTATCACAAAACTATCTGTTACCTATTATTTCAGTGCTTGCAGAGAATACCTTGCTGAAAACCGCTTATCATTTCCTTCCGCTCCTCGTTGGATTCGACACTCTTACTTATCGAAAGGACTACGATAGATCCCCTATACTTGTGGGTCATCAAGACTCTTTTCTGGTGCCGTTGCCGGGGAGTGAAGCACCTTTGGTAGGTGGAATTTGGTAATGAAAAATTTATATAGTGTGCTGAAATTTACTGTCACTTGTTACTATGGAAAGTAATCCTCTGAGGGGCTTGTTCGGGGTATCTTCACCCCGACCAGTAGAGCAAAGAGTTGCTCCTCAACCTACTGAACCTACTGAAAATGGAAATGAAAATGAAAATGTCCACTTTGAGATTCCTTCGGGTATGTTAGAAAAACTGCTAGCTAATCCTTTTGCAGGAGATGGAACAAAGCATCCTGATGAGCACCTAATATATGTGGATGAAGTTTGTGGATTATTTAAGCTTGCATGTATACCCGGTGATGTTATTAAGAGGAAGATCTTGCCTTTATCTTTGAAGGGAGATGCATCGACATGGTATAGGCTATGTGATGATACGGGATCATGGAACTACAAACGATTGAAATTGGAATTTCATCAGAAATTTTATCCTATGCATCTTGTTCATCGTGATCGCAATTATATATATAATTTTTTGCCTCACGAAGGAGAAAGCATAGCTCAAGCTTGGGGGAGGCTTAAATCAATGTTATATTGATGCCCCAACCATGAGCTCTCAAGAGAAATAATTATTCAAAGTTTTTATGCTCGGCTTTCTGATAACAATCGCACCATGCTCGATACTTCTTGTGCTGGCTCTTTTATGATGAAGACTATTGAATTCAAATGGAACTTATTGGATAGAATTAAACGCAACTCTGAAGATTGGGATCTCGACGAAGGTAAGGAGTCATGTATGACACCTAAGTTTGATTGTGTTAAATCTTTTATGGATACCGATGTTTTCCGTAAATTTAGCACTAAATATGGACTTGACTCTGAGATAGTAGCTTCTTTCTGTGAATCTTGTGCTACTTATGTTGATCTCCCCAAGGAGAAGTGGTTTAAATATCATCCTCCCATAGAAGTAAAAGTAGTTGCACCTATTAAAGTTGAAGAAAAGACTATCACTTATAATGATCCTGTTGTTCCTACTTCTTATGTTGAGAAACCACCTTTCCCTGTTAGAATAAAGGATCATGCTAAAGCTTCAACTGTGGTTTGTAAAAGCAATATTAGAACTTATACACTTCCTGAGCAAATTAAAGTTGAACCTAATATTGCTATTGTTAAAGATCTCTTGTTTGATAATATCGATGGGCATGTTATTTATTTCTGTGAGGAAACTGCTAGAATTGCCAAACCTTGTGCTAAAGATAAACATAGACCTATGGTAGGCATGCCTGTTATTTCTATTTAAATAGGAGATCATTGTTATCATGGCTTATGTGATATGGGTGCTAGTGCTAGTGCAATACCTTTTGACTTATACAAAGAAATTATGCATGATATTGCACCTGCTGAGCTAGAAGATATTGATGTCACAATTAAACTTGCCAATAGAGATACTATATCACCAATGGGAATTGTTAGAGATGTTGAAGTCTTGTGTGGGAAAACTAAATATCCTACTAATTTCTTGTTCTTGGTTCCCCACAAGATAGCTTTTGTCCCATTATATTTGGTAGACCCTTCTTGAACACCGTTAATGCTAAGATAGACTGCGAAAAGGATGTTGTTACTATTGGTTTAGGTGATATGTCTCATGAGTTTAATTTCTCTAAATTTCGTAGACAACACCGTGAAGAGGAATTGCCTAGTAAGGATGAAATAATTGGTCTTGCTTCTATTGCCGTACCTCCTAGTGATCCTTTAGAACAATATTTGCTGGACCATGAAAATGATATGTTTATGAATGAAAGAAGGGAAATAGACGAAGTATTCTTTAAACAGGAACCTATCCTGAAACACAATTTACCTGTTGAAATCCTAGGGGATCCTCCTCCACCCAAGGCTGATCCCGTGTTTGATCTTAAACCGTTACCTGATACTCTTAAATATGCTTATCTTGATGAAAAGAAGATATATCCTGTTATTATTAGTGCTAACCTTTCAGAGCATGAAGAAGAGAGATTATTGAAAAATCTGAAGAAGCACCGTGCTGCTATTGGATATACTCTTCATGATCTTAAGGGCATTAGTCCCACTCTATGTTAGCATAAAATAAATTTGGAAGAAGATGCCAAACCAGTTCGTGATCATCAACGACGGCTGAATCCTAAAATGAAAGAAGTGGTAAGAAAGGAAATACTAAAGCTCCTTGAGGCAGGTATAATTTATCCCGTTGCTGATAGTCAGTGGGTAAGTCATGTCCATTGTGTTCCTAAGAAGGGAGGTATTACTGTCGTTCCTAATGATAAAGACGAACTGATCCCGCAAAGGATTATTACAGGTTATATGATGGTAATTGATTTCTGCAAATTAAATAAAGCTACTAAAAAGGATCATTACCCCTTACCTTTTATCGATCAAATGCTAGAAAGATTATCCAAACATGCACATTTTTTCTTTCTAGATGGTTATTCTGGTTTCTCTCAAATACCTATGTCAGCCAATGATCAATCAAAAACTACTTTTACTTGCCCTTTTGGTACTTTTGCTTATAGACATATGCCTTTTGGTTTATGTAATGCACCTGCTACCTTTCAAAGATGCATGATGGCTATATTCTCTGACTTTTGTAAAAAGATTTGTGAGGTTTTCATGGACGACTTCTCCGTATATGGATCCTCTTTTGATGATTGCTTGAGCAACCTTGATCGAGTTTTGCATACATGTGAAGAAACTAATCTTGTCTTGAATTGGTAAAAGTGCCACTTTATGGTTAATGATGGTATTGTCTTGGGGCATAAAGTTTCTGAAAGAGGTATCGAAGTTGATAAAGCCAAGGTTGATGCTATTGAAAAGATGCCCTGTCCCAAGGACATCAAAGGTATAAGAAGTTTCCTTGGTCACGCCGGTTTTTATAGGAGGTTCGTTAAAGACTTGTCAAAAATTTCTCGGCCTCTGACTAACTTATTACAAAAAGATGTACCATTTGTTTTTGATGATGATTGTGTAGAAGCATTTGAAATACTTAAGAAAGCATTGATCTCTGCACCTATCGTTCAGCCACCTGATTGGAATTTACCTTTTGAAATTATGTGTGATGCTAGTGATTATGCTGTAGGTGCTGTTCTAGGGCAAAGAGTTGATAAGAAATTAAATGTTATTCAATATGCTAGTAAAACTCTAGACAATGCTCAAAGAAATTATGCTACTACTGAAAAATAATTCTTAGCAGTTGTATTTGCTTGTGATAAGTTCAGGCCTAATATTGTTGATTCTAAAGTAACTATTCACACGGATCATGCTGCTATTAAATATCTTATGGAAAAGAAAGATGCTAAACCTAGGCTTATTAGATGGGTTCTCTTGCTACAAGAATTTTATTTGCATATTGTTGATAGAAAGGGAGCTGAGAACCCCGTTGCGGACAACTTGTCTAGGCTAGAAAATGTTCTTGATGACCCACTACCTATTGATGATAGCTTTCCTGATGAGCAATTAAATGTCATAAATGCTTCTCGTACTACTCCATGGTATGCTGATTATGCTAATTACATCGTTGCTAAATTCATACCACCTAGTTTCACATACCAGCAAAAGAAAAAGTTTTTCTATGATTTGAGACATTACTTTTGGGATGACCCACATCTTTATAAAGAAGGAGTAGATGGTGTTATTAGACGTTGTGTACCTGAGCATGAACAGGAACAGATCCTACGCAAGTGTCACTCCGAAGCTTATGGAGGACACCACGCTGGAGATAGAACTGCACATAAGGTATTGCAATCCGGTTTTTATTAGCCTACTCTCTTCAAGGATGCTCATAAGTTTGTCTTATCTTGTGATGAATGTCAAAGAATTGGTAACATTAGTAGACGTCAAGAAATGCCTATGAATTATTCACTTGTTATTGAACCATTTGATGTTTGGGGCTTTGATTATATGGGACATTTTCCTGCCTCTAATGGATATACACATATTTTAGTTGCTGTTGATTACGTTACTAAGTGGGTAGAAGCTATTCCAACTAGTAGTGCTGATCATAACACATCTATTAAAATGCTAAAAGAAATCATTTTCCAAGGTTTGGAGTCCCTAGATATTTAATGACTGATGGTGGTTCACATTTTATTCATGGTGCTTTTCGTAAAATGCTTGCTAAATCCGATGTTAATCATAGAATTGCATCTCCTTATCACCCACAGTCTAGTGGTCAAGTAGAATTGAGCAACAGAGAGCTCAAATTAATTTTGCAAAAGACTGTTACTAGATCTAGAAAGAATTGGTCCAAGAAACTTGATGATGCATTATGGGCCTATAGAACTGCATATAAGAATCCTATGGGTATGTCTCCGTATAAAATGGTTTATGGAAAAGCATGTCACTTACCTCTCGAACTAGAACATAAGGCTTATTGGGCTATTAAAGAGCTGAATTATGATTTCAAACTTGCCGGTGAGAAGAGGTTATTTGATATTAGCTCACTTGATGAATGGAGAACCCAAGCTTATGAAAATGCCAAGTTATTTAAAGAAAAAGTTAAAAGATGGCATGACAAAAGAATACAAAAGCGTGAGTTTAATGTAGGTGACTATGTATTGCTATACAACTCTCGTTTAAGATTTTTTGCAGGTAAACTTCTCTCTAAATGGGAAGGCCCTTACGTAAACGAGGAGGTCTATCGTTCCGGTGCCATAAAAATTAACAACTTCAACGGCACAATCCTGAAGGTGGTGAACGGTCAAAGAATTAAACATTATATCTCAGGTAATCCAATAAATGTTGAAACCAATGTCATTGAAACCATAACCCCAGAGGAATACATAAGGGACACCTTCCGGAACGTTTCAGACTCCGAAAAGGAATAGGTATGTGGTACGGTAAGTAAACCGACTCCAAAACAGTTTTTATGGCAATATTGCTCCGTTTTGGAATATTTAGAAAAATAGAAAAATAAGAAGCAGTCCGGGAAGGACACGAGGTCTCCACGAGGGTGGAGGGCGCGCCCTACCCTACTGGGCGCGCCCCCCTACCTCGTGGGCACCTCGTGTGCTCTCCGGACTCCGTTTTCTTGCACGATACATATTTTGGTTGGTAAAAATTCATTATATATTCTCCCGAAGGTTTTGACTCCCGTATCACGCAAATATCCTCTGTTTTCGTTTCAAGCTGTCCTGTTGCAGATTAGAGCAACATGTCGTCCCAGGATTCTGAAGGAGAAAGCTATGTGGCTGATTACCTTGCAAATCCCAAGGTCTATGGGGATGTGGAGCATTGTGGTTGGACTACGGAAGAAGAGGACTATGAACCCAAGAGGAGGGAGGAGACGAGCTCAGATGAAGATGAAGTCCCATTACCTCAACCTGGGGACATGCATGTGGAGTTCAAAAAGTCAAGCCTCCTGATAGAGCAAAGAAACTTAAGATCGAGTTTATCCCTTTTCGTCTCTTGCAGGAAAATAAGCAGGAACTATGCAAAAAGATATTAAGCCTGGAGCAGGAGATTGATGACCCGAGGGATCAAAATTCTGTCCTCAAGCGCAAATTAAGGATGAAGCCGATGCCATCAACTAAACCATCATCTCCATCATCCCCAAAGAAGGAGACATAATCATATGGGTATGGGCACTCCCCTTGGCAACTGCCAAGCTTGGGGGAGATGCCCCGGTATCGTATCACCATCACACTCCTATCTTTACCGTTTTTCTTAGTTCGATCCTTTTAGTAGTATCTTGATTTAGTAGAATAAAGTTTATGGCATGATTTAGTTTTGAGTTTTGCTTTATGATCCCTCTATGTAATCGAGTCCGTGAGCTATATAATAAAGATTAGTGTTGAGTCCAGGGCTTGATTATTTTGCTATGATCTTGAGTGAATAAAAGAAAAGAGAAAAGAATAAAAACAAACAAAGAGATCATATTGATCTTATGGATAGTAATGGCTTCACATAGAAAGAGTATGATGATTAAAAGTTGTTGGGAGTTGGCAAACATAGCTTTGGTCATCGTTGCAATTAATAGGAAGTAATAAAGAAAGAGAGGTCTCACATATAAATATACTATCTTGGACATCTTTTATGATTGGGAGCACTCATTAAAATATGACATGCTAAAGAGTTGATGTTGGACAAGGAAGACAACGTAATGGGTTATGTTTTCCTATATCTGAGATAAAGTATATTGTCATGGATCATCCAACATGTTGAGCTTGCCTTTCCCCCTCATGCTAGCCAAATTCTTTGCACCAAGTAGAGATACTACTTGTGCTTCCAAAAACCCTTAAACCAGTTTTGCCATGAGAGTCCACCATATCTACCTATGGATTGAGTCAGATCCTTCAAGTAAGTTGTCATCGGTGCAAGCAATAAAAATTGCTCGCTAAATATGTATGATTGATTGGTGTGGAGGAAATAATCTTTATACGATCTTGTGATGTGGAAGAAATAAAAGCGACGGGCTGCATAATAAAGGTTCATATCACAAGTGGCAATATAAAGTGACATTCTTTCGCATTACGATTTTGTGCACCCAACCCTGAAAGCGCATGGCAACCTCTGCTTCCCTCTGCAAAGGGCCTCTCTTTTATTATTATCTTCTACCTTATGCAAGAGTCATGGTGATCTTCACCTTTCCTTTTTATATTTTATCCTTTGGCAAGCACAGTGTGTTGGAAAGATCCTGATATATATATATATATATATATATATATATATATATATATATATATATATATATATATCTATATCTAGTTGGATGTAGGGGAGCATGAGTTATTATTGTTGACATTACCCTTGAGGTAAAAGGTTGGGAGGCGAAACTATAAGCCCCTATCTTTCTCTGTGTCCGATTAAAACTCCGTAACCACAAGTATTGCGTGAGTGTTAGCAATTATGAAAGACTAAATGATAGTTGAGTATGTGGACTTGCTAGACAGCTCTGACATAGACTCTTTCTGATGTTATGATAAATTGCAATTGCTTCAATGACTGAGATTATAGTTTGTTGGTTCTCAATAAAGTTTCTGATTCATACTTTGCATTGTGAATAGACTATTACTTGAGCATAAGAAATCATATGACAATATCCATATATGTTGCTGTTATGAGAATAATCATGATGCCCTCATGTCCGTATTTTATTTTTATCGACACCTCTACCTCTAAACATGTGGACATATTTATCGTTATCGGCTTCCGCTTGAGGACAAGAAAGGTCTAAGCTTGGGGGAGTTGATGCGTCCATTTTGCATCATGCTTTTATATCGATATTTATTGCATTATGGGATGTTATTACACGTTATGTCACAATACTTATGCCTATTCTCTCTTATTTTACAACGTTTACATAAGGAGGGAGAATGCCGGCAGCTGGAATTCTGGGCTGGAAAAGGAGCAAATATTAGAGACCTATTCTGCACAACTCCAAAAGTCCTGAAACTCCATGAAAGTTATTTTGGGAAATAATAAAGAATACTGAGTGGAAGAAATACGTCAGGGGGGCCACCACCTGTCCACGAGGGTGGGGGGCGCGCCCTACCCCCCAGGGCTCGCCCCCTGCCTCGTGGGCCCCATGTTGGCTCTCCGGTGGCCATCTTCTGCTATATGAAGTCTTTCGTCCAGGAAAAAATCATAAGCAACCTTTCGGGACGAGACTCCGCCGCCACGAGGCGGAACCTTGGCGGAACCAATCTAGTGCTCCGACAGAGCTGTTCTGCCGGGGACACTTCCCTCCGGGAGGGGGAAATCATCGCCATCGTCATCACCAACGCTCCTCTCATCGGGAGAGGGCAATCTCCATCAACATCTTCACCAGCACCATCTCCTCTCAAAACCCTAGTTCATCTCTTGTATCCAATTCTTGTCTCTAAGTCCGGGATTGGTACCTGTAGGTTGCTAGTAGTGTTGATTACTCCTTGTAGTTGATGCTAGTTGGTTTATTTGGTGGAAGATCATATGTTCAGATCCTATATGCATATTAATACTCCTCTGATTATGAACATGAATATGCTTTGTGAGTAGTTACGTTTGTTCCTGAGGACATGGGAGAAGTCTTGCTATTAGTAGTCATGTGAATTTGGTATTCGTTCGATATTTTGATGAGATGTATGTTGTCTATCCTCTAGTGGTGTTATGTGAACGTCGACTACATAACACTTCACCATTATTTGGGCCTAGAGGAAGGCATTGGGAATTAATAAGTAGATGATGGGTTGCTAGAGTGACAGAAGCTTAAACCCTAGTTTATGTGTTGCTTCGTCAGGGACTGATTTGGATCCATATCTTTCATGCTATGGTTAGGTTTACCTTAATACTTTTGTTGTAGTTGCGGATGTTTGCAATAGAGGTTAATCATAAGTGGTATGCTTGTCCCAGTAAGGGCAGCACCCAAGCACCGGTCCACCCACATATCAAATTATCAAAGTACCGAACATGAATCATATGAACGTGATGAAAACTAGCTTGACGATAATTCCCATGTGTCCTCGGGAGCGCTTTCCTCTATATAAGAGTTTGTCCAGGCTTGTCCGTTGCTACAAAAAGGATTGGGCCACCTTTCTGACTTTATTTACTTTTGTCACTTGTTGCTCGTTACAAATTATCCTATCACAAAACTATCTGTTACCTATTATTTCAGTGCTTGCAGAGAATACCTTGCTGAAAACCGCTTATCATTTCCTTCTGCTCCTCGTTGGGTTCGACACTCTTACTTATCGGAAGGACTACGATAGATCCCCTATACTTGTGGGTCATCACGCACCCCAGTGTTCGAACCTCGAGGGTTTTGCCGGAACCCATGATCCGACACAATCTTCTGTCCTTAGCATCTAGAAGGGGTTCCACATCCTCTTGTCCATGCCACGCCTTTGTTGAACTCAACTGAAATATACTAGATAAATGTATTAGTCCAACAAGAGATATGTTGACATTAATTACCAAAATCACCCAAGGAGCACTTGTGCTTTCAGAGGGGGTTCCTTGCCCGAGCGAGGTAGCTAGAAAATAAGGCGTTAGTGGTATGTCTCGTGCCTAGTGTGAGCAGGGTGACTTAGCTTAGTTCATTTGCAGCCCGCGGCGATTCTTAGTTCGTGAGTGCGCGCGTCTCTGGAGCTTCCTAGTCCTGCGTGCACCTTCTGTTCTGAAATGAACCAACACAAGTCGTGCCAGGGGCACGTGAGAAATTTGACACCCATCATATTTTGAAAGAACTGCCCGCGCGACCAGACCGCACCCCTTTCACTGTATCCCCCGCGAGGCGCACCACCCCCTTTCTTCGCCCACCATGATGATCTACGTCCTCGGGACCCGGCTCTCGAGCGGATCTCAGCCGCCGCTGGTATGCCAGGTCACGATGTCGTGGACAAGGCCAGGGAGTGAGGGCTCGACAGCCAGTTGGAGCTCATGAGGCACGATGCTCACGATCCCCCCTTTTAATGTACAAGCGTTTTGCGTGGAAAGGAGTGGCTTTGCCTTGTGTGGGTTGCTAGGAAAGAGGACTTTGTTGACGGCCGGCCAAGGGGATCGATATTACTTAGCCTTTGCGGATCGGACAGCTGCTCGGTCGAAACCAACTCTCATGAAGGGGTAGACCCAAGCACATGGTTCCGTGAGAAGACGAAGGCACTAAGGACCTGGTGTGGTGATGCGCACGGGGACGGCCCGAAGGTCAAAGCTCAGTCTCTTAGGTTTATCGGTGCTGTAGGGATGGACCCAAGCACATGCGCCGTGCGGTAGCCCCCTCTCATGGGACGCTCAGGAGGAGAGCTGACAACGCGCGGAGCCACGGAGGTGACTCCGCAAGTGATACATCAACATACGTAGGGTTAACGATCTCAATAGCTTGCGAAAGCATAACAGGTTCAGGGTACATGAATGAGATGACATAACTGCCGGGGTGGACCCTGACAGCTCAAGGATAATGCAGCCCGAGGGGCGCCCTCAACTGAACAAACAAAAAAGTCACCTCTCACCGGTGTTGTAGAAGTGTCAAGGTAGCTGAATATGCGTGCCGTGGAGATTGCTCCTCATGAGCTGGGCGGCTCCGGAGGCATGGGAGGCCCGCGAGGCCCGGGGGCTCGTGAGGGTCCGGGACCTCCTGAGACGCGACCGCCAAGCGCCTGGCCTTGTGAGACACCATAGCGCGCTGCGTGAGGCACTGGTACGAGGTGCCCATGTTCAGCAGGCCAAACGGCACGCAGACATAGTTGCAGGGGTAGCCCCTGCTTCGACCGATGCACGACAACCAGAAAAGGTCCTACGAAGTGGCCCTGTTGAGGCCCGGGACGTTGACGTAGATGCGCAGGACGCCACCCGTGTCAGGGGCTGCAGCTACACTGGGTGGTGTGGGGCGACGCTCTCCACTCATGGCTCGTGCCTCCTGAAGCTCCTCGGTCGCCTTGGTGATGAATTCCCGCGTCCCTGGCACCTTGCGCCATGCTTCCTCCCTGTGGGGGCGTGCATCGAAGCACACCTCCAAGTGGTGCCCGAGCACCTCCCTCGTTGCACTGGTCAGGCCAGAGGCTCTCCAGATGGAAGCCCCCGAGCCCGTAATGACGGAAGCATCGGGTGCGCCTTCCTATGCGGGAGGAAGGGGTGCCCAACAGCAGGCGCGGGGCCTGATGCGCCTCCAGAGGGCTTCTTGGTCTCCGGGCGACCCTTGGGGAGGAGCTGCTTCTTCTTCACGGGGGTGGCCTCGGGAGGCAGGACGCCGCCCTCGTCTTCGGAGTTCTCGGCCGTAGCGGCACGGTAGGCATGCTCAAGAGACCAGACCGCGTCTTTCTCATTGCAGGCAACCATGATGACGCCGCTACACCCTGGCATCTTGAGGACATTGTAGCCATGGGGGGTCGCCGCCATGAACTTGGTGAGGGAAGGGTACCCCAAGGATGGCATTGTACGGGAGGCAGATGTGGGCGACGTTGAAGTCAATGAGTTCGGTGTGGTAGTTGTCACGCTTGCCTAAGGTGACGGGAAGGCGCACCTGCCCCAGGGGTGTGGTGAAGCCATCAGTCACTCCTGAGAAAGGCTTGGTGGGTAGGAGCTGGTCATAAGGCACTTGGAGAATGTCGAACGTTTCCACAAAGAGGACGTTGAGCCCAGCGCCACCGTCGATGAGGGTCTTGGTGACGAGGACGTTGCTGATGGTGGGTGTGCAAAGCATGGGAAGCGTGCTAGCAGTAGCCGAGCACTTGAAGTGGTCCTTGGAATCGAAGGTAATGGCGTACTGCGACCACCTGAGGGGGCGCGTGGCCTCAAGCTTCGGGAGGGCCGCATTCACCTCAAGGGAGAACTGCTTGAAGATGTGGTTCGAGGCAAGGGTCTAGGCGCCACCCAGGATGCAGGCGGTCGCTCGAGGTTCCTGAAAGCCCCCAGCCCCACCATCCAGCCGGTTGTCGTTGTTTCTCCTTGGCGGCGGCGGCAACGGAGGGAGGCCGGCATTGCCCTAGGGACGGTCCTCACGAGGTTGGTTGCGCCAGGGGCCGTCGCGAGGCTAATCCCGCCAACGGTCCTCGCGAGGCTAGTCGCGCCAGTCCTGGCGAGGGTCGGGGTTGTCCCAGCGTCCTCTGCCGCAGCCTCCTCCACGACCCTAGCCACGGTCGCCGCACTTGGGGCGGTGGCCGAGGCATCCGTCACGGAGAGCTCTGAGCTCCTGACAGTCGTTGGTGTTGTGGCTGTGTATGTTGTGGAAGACGCGGAATGAGTGGTTGCCCCTGGGAGGCTCGTCATGGTCACAGCCGCGCTTCATCTCGGGCTCCGCTGCTAGCACGACGGGGCCCTTGTGCTTCGCCTCCTTAGCCTTGGCCTTCTTTTCTTCAGGGTCGGCCTTTGGAAGCGCGAGGAGGGAGAGGCGGCCCTCTTGGGCCCTCGCACACTTGTTCGCCAGGTTGAACATCTCCAGGGCCGAGCACAAGTCTTCATGGATGGCAAGCTCCTCTTTCATCTTGACGTCCCTGATGCCATCGGTGAATGCCGAGATGATGGCCTCGTCCAACGCCTTCGGGATCCTGAGGCGAACATTCGTGAAGTGGTGTATGTACTTGTGCAGAGTCTCGCCTAGCTGCTGCTTGATAATTGATACGTCTCCGTCGTATCTATAATTTTTTATTGTTCCATGCCAATATTATACAACTTCCATATACTTTTGGCAACTTTTTATACTATTTTTGGGACTAACATATTGATCCAGTGCCCAGTGCCAGTTCCTGTTTGTTGCATGTTTTTTGTTTCGCAGAAAATCCATATCAAACGGAGTCCAAACGGGAGAAAAACTGATGGAGATTTTTTTTGGAATATATGTGATTTTTGGGAAGAAGAATCAACGCGAGACGATGCCCGAGGGGGCCACGAGGCAGGGGGCACGCCCCTGACCCTCGTGGCCACCCCGTAAGGCGGTTGGTGCCCTTCTTTCGCCGCAAGAAAGCCCATATCCGGATAAAAATCATGTCCAAATTTCATCCCAATGGGAGTTACGGATCTCTGGGAATATAAGAAACGGTGAAAGGGCAGAATCACGGAACGCAGAAACACAGAGAGACAAAGAGACAGATCCAATCTCGGAGGGGCTCTCACCCCTCCACCGCCATGGAGGCCATGGACCAGAGGGGAAACCCTTCTCCCATCTAGGGAGAAGGTCAAGGAAGAAGAAGAAGAAGGGGGGCCTCTCCCCCTCTCTCCCGATGGTGCCGAAACCCCGCCGGGGCCATCATCGTGTGACGGCAATCTACACCAACACCTCCGTCATCTTCACCAACATCTCCATCATCTTCCCCCATCTATCTACAGCGGTCCACTCTCCCACAACCCATTGTACCCTCTACTTGAACATGGTTCTTTATGCTTCATATTATTATCCAATGATGAGTTGCCATCCTATGATGTCTGAGTAGATTTTTGTTGTCCTATCGGTAATTGGTGAATTCCTATGATTGGTTTAATTTGCTTGTGGTTATGCTGCTGTACTTTGGTGCCCATCATATGAGCGTGCACGTGGATCACACCATCGGGTTAGTTGTATGTTGATAGGACTATGTATTGGAGGGCAAGAGTGACAGAAGCTTCAACCTAGCATAGAAATTGATGCATACGGGATTGAAGGGGGACCAATATATCTTAATGCTATGGTTGGGTTTTACCTTAATGAACGTTAGTAGTTGCGGATGCTTGCTAATAGTTCCAATCATAAGTGCATAGAATTCCAAGTCAGGGATGACATGCTAGCAGTGGCCTCTCCCACATAAAACTTGCTATCGGTCTAGTAAAGTAGTCAATTGCTTAGGGACAATTTCACAACTCCTACCACCACTTTTCCACACTCGCTATACTAAATTTATTGCTTCTTTATCTAAACTGCCCCTAGTTTTTATTTACGTGCTCTTTGTATTCTTGCAAACCTATCCAACAACACCTATAAAGTACTTTCAGTTTCATACTTGTTCTAGGTAAAGCGAACGTTAAGCGTGTGTAGAGTTGTATCGGTGGTCGATAGAGCTTGAGGGAATATTTGTTCTACCTTTAGCTCCTCGTTGGGTTCGACACTCTTACTTATCAAAAGAGGCTACAATTGATCCCCTATACTTGTGGGTTATCAAGACCTTTTTCTGGCGCCGTTGCCGGGGAGTTATAGCGTGGGGTGAATATTCTCGTGTGTGCTTGTTTGCTTTATCACTAAGTAGTTTTTATTTTGTGATCTTGTTTTCTACCTTTAGTTATGGGTAGGAAACGCAAAATACAAAAAAAAATAGTTGTACCAGCTACACCAATGGTTGAAGAACCACTCAAAATCTATCGCACTCCTAAAGCTTTTTACTTGGATCATCTTGGATCCCTATGTGCTCGGGCTGAAACCCCAACTAGCTTAGTTGAGGGCAAATCTTTAGATGAGCATGCTTGTTATGTGCGACACCGCATGAAAAAGGGAAACTTTTACTGGATCAAATTCATCGTTTGCAATGCTATGCTTAGAATTTATGTGAAATATATGATGTTACTTGTTGTTCTGAAAACCCTAAGAAACACCTTCCCTACCAATGTGAGTTTAATGATAATGGAATCATATCTTCGTATGCTAAGGGTGTTTATAATTACTATGATGTTCAACAAATTGAAGAATTTGTTGCTTTTAAGGATGCTTATGAAATTGCTTCTTTGATTGAAACGTATGATGCTACTATTTACAAATCTTAAAATTTTGCAATACTTAAATATTGTTATGATAATTATGCTTCTAATGCCTATGTTAAACCATATATTGAGGGCTCCTCCGCTGTCCAAGAAGAGACTAATATTTTGCAGGAGTCTATGGAAGAAGGAATTGATGAAACTGTGGGCTCATTGGATGAAAAAGATTATGAGGAGAGTGAAGAACAAAAGGAGGAAGAGCAGATTAGCTACCTATGCCCACCTTCTAATGATAGTAACTCTTCAACTCATACATTGTTTAATTTCCCTTCGTGCTTACCGAAGGATGATTGCTATGATGATTGTTATGATCCTATTGATTCTTTTGAAATATCCCTTTTTGATGATGCTTGCTATGCTTCTGGCCAAGATGCCAATATGAATTATGCTTATGGAGATGAACTTGCTATAGTTCCTTATGTTAAACATGAAATTGTTGCTATTGCACCCACGCATGATAGTCCTATTATTTTTTTGAATTCTCCCGACTACACTATATCGGAGAAGTTTGCCCTTATTAAGGATTATATTGATGGGATGCGTTTTACTACTACACATGATGATTTTGATAGATATAATATGCATGTGCTTGCTGCTCCTACTTGCAATTATTATGAGAGAGGAACTACATCTCCGGCTCTCCATGTTTCCAATATGATAAAATTGCAAGAAACTGTTTATACTATGCATTGGCCTTTACTATGTGTCCATGAATTGTTCTTCTATGACATGTCGATGCATAGGAAGAGAGTTAGACTTTGTTGTTGCATGATATATGTTACTTTGTGCTCACTACTAAATCACAAATCATTGTTAAGTAAAATTGGCTTTGGTATACCTTGGGATCCAGGTGGATCCATTACTTGAGCACAATATGCCTAGCTTAATGGCTTTAAAGAAAGCGCTGCCAAGGAGACAACCCGGAAGTTTTAAAGAGTCATTTATTTCTGTTGTGTGCTTTTATAAAGTTTAAAAACAAAAATAATGTGCCAAGGTTTGCCTTTAGGATGTTTAGATTGCTTGTTGGTTTGTGCGGTGCAAAACAGAAACTTTGGCTGTAGTGCGCGATTTTACATTTTTTTACTGGAACGTCAAACGGTTCTGAAACCACTGTATTTCTTTACAAATTTTTTATTTTTCCTAATTTTTTTAGAAGTTTTGGAGTACCAGAGGTATGGTGAATGTTTCAGATTACTATAGACTGTCCTGTTTAAGACAGATTCTGTTTTTGATGCATAGTTTACTTGTTTTGATGAAACTATCGATTTCTATCAGTGGATTAAGCCATGAAAAAGTTATATTACAGTAGCTACAATGCAAAAACAAAATATGAATTGGTTTGCAACAGTACTGAGAGTAGTGATTTGCTTTATTATACTAACGGATCTTACCGAGCTTTCTGTTGAGTTTTGTGTGGATGAAGTGTTCGAAGATCGAGGAGGTCTCGATGTGAGGAGAAGGAGGAGAGGCAAGAGCTCAAGCTTGTGGATGCCCAAGGCACCCCAAGTAAATATTTAAGGAGACTCAAGCGTCTAAGCTTGGGGATGCCCCGGAAGGCATCCCATCTTTCTTCAACAAGTATCGGTATGTTTTCGGATTCGTTTAGTTTATGCGATATGTGCAAATCTTGGAGCGTCTTTTGCATTTAGTTTCACTTTTCTTTGATGCACCATGCTGGTATGAGATAGTCCTTGGTTGATTTATAGAATGCTCTTTGCACTTCACCTATATTTTTTGAGTATGGCTTTATAGAATGCTTCATGTGCGTCACTTATATCATTTAAGTTTGGATTGCCTGTTTCCCTACACATAGAAAACCACCATTTGTAGAATGCTCTTTTGCTTCACTTATATTTGTTAGAGCATGGGCATATCTTTTGTAGAAAGAATTAAACTCTCTTGCTTCACTTATATCTATTTAGAGAGACGACGGGAATTGGGCATTCACATGGTTAGTCATAAAATCCTACATAAAACTTGTAGATCACTGAATATGATATGTTTGATTCCTTGCAATAATTTTGCGATATAAAGATGGTGATATTAGAGTCATGCTAGTGGGTAGTTGTGGATTGTAGAAATACTTGGATTGAAGTTTGTGATTCCCGTAGCATGCACGTATGGTGAACCGTTATGTAACGAAGTTGGAGCATGAGGTATTTATTGATTGTCTTCCTTATGAGTGGCGGTCGGGGACGAGCGATGGTCTTTTCCTACCAATCTATCCCCCTAGGAGCATACGCGTAGTACTTTGTTTCGATGACTAATAGATTTTTGCAATAAGTATGTGAGTTCTTTATGACTAATGTTGAGTCCATGGATTATACGCACTCTCACCCTTCCATCATTGCTAGCCTCTTCGGTACCGTGCATTGTCCTTTCTCACCTCGAGAGTTGGTGCAAACTTCGCCGGTGAATCCAAACCCCGTGATACGATACACTCTATCACACATAAGCCTCCTTATATCTTCCTCAAAACAGCCACATACCTACCTATCATGGCATTTCCATAGCCATTCCGAGATATATTGTCATGCAACTTCCATCATCATCATATACATGACTTGAGCATTTATTATCATATTGCTTTGCATGATCGTAAGATAGCTAGCATGATGTTTTCATGGCTTGTCCATTTTTTTGATGTCATTGCAACGCTAGATCATTGCACATCCCGGTACACCACCGGAGGCATTCATATAGAGTCATATCTTTGTTCCAGTATCGAGTTGTAATATTGAGTTGTAAGTAAATAAAAGTGTGATGATCATCATTATTAGAACATTGTCCCATGTGAGGTTATCAAAATAAAAGTGGCCAAAGAAGCCCCCAAAAAAGAGAGAGGCCAAAGAAGCCTAAAAAAAGAGAGAGAAAAAATGAGAGAAAAGAGAGAAGGGACAATGTTACTATCCTTTTACCAAACTTGTGCTTCAGAGTAGCACCATGTTCTTCATATAGAGAGTCTCTTGAGTTATCACTTTCATATACTAGTGGGAATTTTCATTTTAGAACTTGGCTTGTATATTCCAACGATGGGCTTCCTCAAATGCCCTAGGTCTTCATGAGCAAGCAAGTTGGATGCACACCCACTTAGTTTCAGTTGAGCTTTCCTACACTTATAGCTCTAGGGCATCCGTTGCATGGCAATCCCTACTCCTCGCATTGACATCAATTGATGGGCATCTCCATAGCCCGTTGATTAGCCGCGTCAATGTGAGACTTTCTCCCTTTTTTGTCTTCTCCACACAACCTCCATCATCATATTCTATTCCACCTATAGTGCTATATCCATGGCTCACGCTCATGTATTGCGTGAAAGTTGAAAAGGTTTGAGAACATCAAAGGTATGAAACAATTGCTTGGCTTGTCATCGGGGTTGTGCATGATTTGAATATTTTGTGTGATGAAGATGGAGCATAGCAAAACCATATGATTTTGTAGGGATAACTTTCTTTGGCCATGTTATTTTGAAAAGACATGATTGCTTTATTAGTATGCTTGAAGTATTGTTGTCTTTGTTGGCGATCTGGGAACGGGGGTCCCCAGACTTGCCTGCCTGCGGCCCACGGCGTGGCTCTGCGAGCGGGCCCGTACGGCCCATCTTCACCAACAAGCATTCAAGACCCTCGCGAGGCGTGCGACACAAGACCTCCTCGGGAGCGCCCTCACCAGACTGGCTCACGAGGCGCGGAGAGATCAAGGCAAGGCAAACCTCGCGAGGTTCTCGTGACATGAGCCATGACGATCAAGATCAGGTGGGCGCCAGGCGGGCGCCAGCACGCACAGTGTCCTTGTTTCCTCTTTGGTGCTAAGGAGGCAAGCGCAGGCGCGGAGTACCGAGGCGTCAAGCAAAGGTTTCCATATCAGTGCAACAATACCAAGACCAGCAGGACGACAAGACGGAGGTCACCATGGAGCCCAAGGCGGCGTCACCACCAGAGCCTTGTGCAGGCAACGACTGCTTTTGTCAGGATAAGCTGTACTAGCTGTCCCCTTTCAGATTGGCCGTTGTTGGCTTCCTTCCCGCTCAATATTTGGGGAGAGGGCCAGGGCCATTATAAATAGGACTAGCCACCACAGTAGGAGGCATCGGATCCTAACCCCGCTAGAACTAGTCTAGAACTCATTCAGTTCATCCTCACACCCACCAAGCACAAGAACAGCTCGCCTCATGAGGCTGTTCTTCCCCTTGTACTGTTCATCCTTAGCCCAAGAGGCAATCCACCACCACCACACTGGAGTAGGATATTACACCACAACGGTGGACCGAACCAGTATAAATCTTGTGTCCCTTGTGTTGCGAATTCATCGAGTTAGTCCTTGAGATCTTAGCGAAGCTAGGACGTGGATCGGTAGGGGGGGAGATCTTCGTGCGCCCCAGTGTTCGAACCTTGAGGGTTTAGCCGGAACCCGACATCTGACATTTGGCGCGCTAGGTAGGGGTGCGCCGG
This sequence comes from Aegilops tauschii subsp. strangulata, assembly GCF_002575655.3. Taxonomy (NCBI): domain Eukaryota; kingdom Viridiplantae; phylum Streptophyta; class Magnoliopsida; order Poales; family Poaceae; genus Aegilops; species Aegilops tauschii. Next base: position 423,571,949 of record NC_053036.3, on the reverse strand, counting down.
AGCTCTTCTTCCACCAGCCGATCCGCTCGTTGATTCTTCGGCGCCCCGCGGCTCCGATGTCCGGCGACTCAAGAGCCAATACCGACCGCTGGGCGGCTTGGCCGGCCCGGGCGGCGCCGTCTGCCCAAGAAGACCTCAACCCCGCGCCTCAGGTGGCACGCGCACCGCCAAACACCGCGGGGCGCGGGCGGCGCGGTCACTCACCCTCTGCTCTTACTCCACGACAAGTGCGAGCGGCTGCGAGGGCCTCAAGCCACGCTGCCGCCACGACGCCGCACACCCGGCGGGAGCAGGCGAACATGAGGGCCGCGCTCACAGTGGCTCGAGAGCTGCTGCGATGCAGGTTAATGGAGAGCGGTCGGGATGCTTTGCTAGAGCGCGTCGCCGAGCTCGTGGACGCCGCGGCTTCAGGAGCGCCACCCTTCTGTACTCCGCTCACGCCACGAGCTGCGGCCGGGTCGCATGGCGGACCCCGCCACGCCCGCGTGCTCACAGGCGCACCGCCAGGCTTCATCGACACCGGCGCGACCAATGGAGCTGTACGCCCGCTCGCGCCCGTGCCACCTCTGCTGGGCGCGCGCACGATCGCCGCCACCTACGGTCCGGGCGGGATGCAAACCTACCATCCTCGAGGCGGCACGCTAGGACGGGCGACATGGAGCGTGGGGCACTACGGCGAGGTCTTCGAGGCGGCGGCCTCGGAGGCCTACGTGCCCCGCATGGTGGACCAGGAGTACATGCTGGAAGACGACCCTGGCTCGTTCCTCGAGCCGGGCTGGGAGGAGGAGGCGCTAGAAGCCGGCACCTTTCAGGAGCCACCCGGAAGCCTCGCCAACCACGCCGGTGACAATGACTACAGGGTACCACTAATTCCTCAGGAGCAGGCTTACGCTAACCATGGTGCGCAGGAGGATCAGGTCGCAGCAGCAGACGGTGGTCCCAGCTCGTCGGCCTCCCTCTCGCCGGGAGGGGCACGCTCGGGGGCTGCAGGAAGGAAGCCGGGGCGAAGGCCCGCCCCAGCGCCGCGCGGAGCAAGGCGTCCCCCGAAGGTAGGCCCTCTGCCGGGGAGGTGCTCCAGAGCCTTCCCCCGGCAGAGGACCCGTGGTCGCCGAGGGTGCCGCTGGCGTCCCCTTTGCCCCTTTGGAGTCGTCCTGGTTTCCGGTCGCCCCCAACAGTGGCCGAGGGAGGCGCAAGGTGGAGCCCTCGTCTGGCGATATGAAGTAAGGCTCACGCCTGTGAAGATCGCCGCCCGTGACACTCTCACGTAATAATGAGTGGGGCTGTACATGCCCCGGAGTCTCAGGAGTGCCGCCCTCGGGCCTCGGGGGCTCCCTCCCACATCCTAGTGGCAGCACTTAGCTCCGCGCTGGTGAGAAGACTTGAAGACGAGAAGACTAGACTAGGTGCCGGACACGGCCATTTGCTTTGGATCCCTTTTCTGTAGCCTCGCCTTCTGGATTTGGATTTAAGTTGAAGTTGAATTTCCATTGATGCGCACGGGGGTGCCTTTTCTCGTTCGAGTGATTTCTTGCTATCTGATTCTTGCCTTATTCCGAAGCTTGCGCTCGCCACCTCCCCCTCGCGGTCCCTTCGCGAGCGGAGCTGGGCGCAACATACTCACCGCGTGCGCCGATGCCACGATCGGCACCTGATTCTCGTGAGGCCCTCTCGGGCAAATCAGTGGACCCTTCAGGAGTTTCTCGGGAGATCATGACCTCACAATCCGGTTCGGGGCTTACCCCGGCTAAGGTAAGCCACAACGGCAAACTTGCCACCAGACTCATGGATTCACAAAGGCGCACATTCAGCTTGACATAAAAGAATAAAGGCAGCGGTTTGTTTACGCGAGGGGCTCCCCCTCTCAAAATGCTCTTACAACCTCTAGGGCCGCGCCCAAGCCTCTGCGTGCAGGACAAACAGCTGGGGAGCGCGGAGATCAGTCGGACATGTCGCTCGCCGCATCGCCTTCAGACGCGCTGCTGGCGTCGGTGCCATCGCTGCCAGCATCACCATCGCCTCCTCCGGCGCCGTCAACATCATCATCGACCACGTCGCCTTCGTCCGCCGCGACCACCACCGCGTCTTCGTCAGAAGAGAAGGCCCTGACCAGCGCGTCCACCTTATCCTCCACCCACCGCACCAGGTCGCCCCGGATGGCCTCAGGGACTGGAGCAATGGCGGCGTCAAAGTCGAAGTCCTGGTAGGTGTTCTGAAGATGGCTGAAGACACGGGAGAATGCACGCCCCAGCAGGCTACGGCTCCTCTCTTCGACAAGCAGGCGAGCTCTCTCGGAGCAGTTCTCCAGGCGCGTCACCACATCGGCGAAGAAGCGGAGGTGGCTGGCGTAGTCGTTCACGTGGGGGTGAGGGGCGTTCTCATCGCAGATGTGGCCCAGGGCAGTATTGGCCTTGTTCCGATGGTCCTGAAGCATGGGGGCATGCACGTGCTCCAGTGTCCGCCACTGAAGCATTTCCTCCCTGTTCTGCCGCACAACGGACTCGGTGTCAGCAACCCGCTTCTGGAGAGAGAGCAGCTCGGTGCGGGCGGAGGCCAGTTCCGCCTGCGCCATGGCTAGGGCGGCTGCCGTGGCCTCCTCGCGCCTCTCCACCTCAGCTAGCCTGGGCCTAAGGGCAGCGGCCCTACCTGCAGCCTCTGTCTCCGCAAGCTTCAGCTTCAGGTCATGCCTACCCTCAAGACCTGCGCGAACCTCGGTCACCCGGCGATCGACCTCCTCCTGGGCCTTGCCCTCGCGTGCACCAACGGCGTCTTCCGCTTGGGCAACTTGACGCTCCCTCGTCTCCAATCGCTCAAGCTCGAGGCTACGCTCCACGGCTTCCAGTGCCAGAGCCTCCTCGCGCCTCCGGATCTCTTCTTCTTCGACGGGCGTCCCCCTCAGCGACGCAAGGGCGGCTCTGCGCGCCTCCACTTGCTGCTCCAAGGAGGCGCTCCAGGCTTGGAGCTCCCACGCGCGCTTCTTCGCGGCCTCGCGGCGGCGGTCAGCTTCTCGGGCCTCTTCCAGGGCTCGGGAGCAGGCTTCACGCGAGGTTTTGAGATAGGCTTCAGCCTTCGCATTATCGAGCTCGCGCTGGTGACGCCCGAGGTTGATGGCCACCTTCAACTTGTGCCGCTCCTCCGCCAGCCGCAGACCCTCGGCCTCAAGGCGCGCGTCGACACCCGCGAGTTCTTCACCAAGTCGGGTCATCACGCCCATCGCCTCCTGGAAGAGCTCATGATGAACAACGCTCCGTCCGTGCTCGAACTCGACCGCACGGCCCATCTCGTCCTCCACCGCGGGGGCTGTAGGCGGGGCCCGAAGCGACACGCCCCCTCCCAACAAGGGGCTGGGGGCTGGCGCGTGCCCGGAGGCCAGCCAGGCCTCTCAAGGGGCCCGGGCGAGTTGAGGCTCACTGCTTGAGGAGGCGCCCAAGACCGAAGCCATCCAGCCGCCGTCCACGATCAGAGGAGAAGCCCACGGCACGCTCGCTGAGCTCCAAGCAAGGCCATGAAGGAGGGACGACAGGGGCGAAAGCTCGGGGCACACCATGGAGGCAAGCGCGCCCCTGCAACCGACCCCGCACTGGAGGCGGCGAGCAGGCTCGGGGCGCTCAAGGTCAGCAAAGGAGGCGAGGAGACTGCTTCTCGGGAGACTCGGCGGCCGTGGCGGAAGGGACCCTGAAGAACCAACGTCAGGGGGGAAAGCAGCACTCAAGAAGCCACAAAGATACAGTACTTACCTGTCAATGGCGATGTACTTCCTCCGCTTCAACGGCACGAAGATGCCACCGCTACTGCTCGGTGACCTCTTCCTCTTCCGGAGCTCCTCGAAGTACATGCAGAGCCGACAAAAGCGTTGAACATGGAGGCCAGCACGAGGTGCAGCAGGGGAAGCTCCTGAAAGGACCGCCTCAGGGGCGCCAAGCTGAGGAGAGTCGTCGGACGCCATCATGCAGCGGCTTGCCGAGGTCTCAGGAGCTACGGCCTCGGGAGTCGCACGCTACGTCGCCCCCGCAGCTGCCGCCCCAGGACAAGAATCGTGGACTCCCGAGGACGACACCTCGGGAGCCCCAGGCGGCATCAGCACCTCAGCACTAGGGCCACCGGCCTCGGATGGATCTTGCCTCCCTGCATCCACACTCGAGGTGAGTCCGGCGCCAGCAGCGAAGAGGGGAACCATGTTGACGGGATTCTCGCGGGGCCCCACCAGGCTGTCTGGACGCGGCCCCCACTCGTCAAAGGAAGGCATGTGCTCCACGAATTCCTCCTTGTTCGAGCAATGGTACAACAAACAACTCTTCCCAGGCATGTCGTCCGGCAGCGGAACGCCCGCCAAGACCCCAAGCACCGTCTGCCGCATCTCAAGAGGGAGCCCAGACTCCTGAAGCCTCATCTGGTCCTTGCTGTCGAGCAAGGCCCACATCGGCCGAGAATGGTGCTGAAGCGGAGCGACTTGGCGCCGGACAAACTCCTTCACCACCATAGGCGCAGTTACGCCACGGTCCTTCAACCACTTCAGCCTGAGCTAGACGGGGACAAGGCAAGGGCTCGCGAGCTTCTCGTGGCCCCAAGGGGAGTTGGGGACGGCAGGCGCCGACGAAGAATGGAGCAGAGGGCTGAGCACTCTGACATTGACAAATAGCCACCGTGTCCGAAACTCGCTCGTGGATGGAGGAAGCTCGAAGTCGATCCCCGCGCCAGCCGTCGCAGCCACAACCTGGAAGCTCAGGCATCCCGAGCTCTGCCGGGGGTCAATCAGATGCAACGAGAAGAAGTGGCGAAGAAGGGCCACGGAAGTGGCAATGCCTACCATGGCCTCACACACAAAGGCGAAGACGGCAAGAAGGGTCACGGATTGGGGATCAAGATGCAGCATATGGATCTGGTAGTGTTCAAGCACTGCGTTGAAGAAGGTGGAGAAAGGAGGGACCAAGCCGGCCCAAAGGGAATCAATGAAGATTGGGACCTCGGTGGCAGCCCGATCAATGCGAGCACGAGACGCAGGCCAAGCCACGGTCTCTCCCCACTCATTGAAACTGGAGGCGAGAATGGGACGCACCTTGCCCATGGCCTCATCATTGAGCACCAGCGATCGGCCAACTGCGGGCTCGACGGTCGGAGGCTCACTGACCAAAGACAGAGGTTTCTTCCCCTTATCCGCTTGTTTCGGCGCCATGGCGATGGAGTGAGCAGAGCTCAGGTCAGATCGGAAAGAGGAGCGGAGTCCCGGGGAAGCAGAGGAATTAGGGAAGTATGGCGCGGGTGATGGAAGAATAACTGTGTAGGTTGCGGTGGCCGCATAGCCAGGCGGATTCCAAGGCAGCATGGGGAAGCGGAGGCGCCCACGTCCAATCAACTACCACGCGTCGACCAAGGCCGCAGGCTATTGGGGCCCGTGGCGCTCCGCACTTGACCTTTGGCTTAAACTTGAAGCCAAGCCCGGGGGCTACTATCGGCGTTCTGGGAACGGGGGTCCCCAGACTTTCCTACTTGTGGCCCACGGAGTGGCTCTGCGAGCGAGCCCGTACGGTCCATCTTCACCAACAAGCATTCAAGACCCTCGCGAGGGGCCAAGCCTCGCGAGGCGGGCGACACAAGACCTCCTCGGGAGCGCCCTCACCAGGCTGGCTCACGAGGGGCGGAGAGATCAAGGCAAGGCAAACCTCGCGAGGTTCTCGTGACGAGAGCCATGACGATCAAGATCAGGTGGGCGCCACGCGGGCGCCAGCGCGCACAGTGTCCTTGTTTCCTCTTTGGTGCTAAGGAGGCAAGCGCAGGCGCGGAGTACCGAGGCGTCAAGCAAAGGTTTCCATATCAGTGCAACAAGACCAAGACCAGCAGGACGGCAAGACGGAGGTCACCATGGAGCCCAAGGCGGCGTCACCACCAGAGCCTTTTGTAGGCGAAGACTGCTTTTGTCAGGATAAGTTGTACTAGCTATCCCCTTTCAAATTGGCCGTTGTTGGCTCCCTTCCCGCTCAATATTTGGGGAGAGGACCAGGGTCATTATAAATAGTACTAGCCACCACAGTAGGAGGCATCGGATCCTAACCCCGCTAGAACTAGTCTAGAACTCATTCAGTTCATCCTCACACCCACCAAGCACAAGAACAGCTCGCCTCAGGAGGCTGTTCTTCCCCTTGTACTGTTCATCCTCAGCCCGAGAGGCAATCCACCACCACCACATTGGAGTAGGGTATTACACCACAACGGTGGCCCGAACCAGTATAAATCTTGTGTCCCTTGTGTTGCGAGTTCGTCGAGTTAGTCCTTGAGATCTTAGCGAAACTAGGATGTGGATCGGTAGGGGGGATCTTCGTGGGCACCCCAGTGTTCGATCCTTGAGGGTTTAGCCGGAACCCGACATTCGACAGTCTTAATGTCAAAAGATAGACTATTGCTTTGAATCACTCGTGTCTTAATATTCATGGCATGATTAGATTACATGATCGAGATTATGCTAGGTAGCATTCCACATCAAAAATTATCTTTTTATCATTTACCTACTCGAGGACGAGCAGGAATTAAGCTTGGGGATGCTGATACGGCTCCGTCATATCTATAATTTTTGATTGTTCCATGCCAATATTATACAACTTTCATATACTTTTGGGAACTTTTTATACTATTTTTGGGACTGGCATATTGATCCAATGCCCACTGCCAGTTACTGTTTGTTGCATGTTTTTTGTTTCGCAGAAAATCCATATCAAACGGAGTCCAAAAGGGATAAAAACTGACGGAGAGTTTTTTTGGAATATATGTGATTTTTGGGAATAAGAATCAACGCGAGACGATGCCCGAGGGGGCCACGAGGCAGGGGGCGCCCCTGACCCTCGTGGCCACCCCGTAAGGCGGTTGGCACCCTTCTTTCACCGCAAGAAAGCCAATATCCGGATAAAGATCGTGTCCAAATTTCAGCCCAATCGGAGTTACGGATCTCCAGGAATATAAGAAACGATGAAAGGGCATAATCAAGGAACGCAGAAATAGAGAGACACAGAGATATAGATCCAATCTCGGAGGGGCTCTCGCCCCTCCGCCGCCATGGAGGCCATGGACCAGAGGGGAAACCCTTCTCCCATCTAGGGAGAAGGTCAAGGAAGAAGAAGAAGAAGAAGAAGAAGGGGGGCCTCTCCCCCTCTCTCCCGGTGGTGCCGGAACGCCGCCGGGGCCATCATCGTGTGATGGCAATCTACACCAACACCTCCGTCATCTTCACCAACATCTCCATCATCTTCCCCCATCTATCTATAGCGGTCCACTCTCCCGCAACCCATTGTACCCTCTACTTGAACATAGTGCTTTATGCTTCATATTATTATCCAATGCTGAGTTGCCATCCTATGATGTCTGAGTAGATTTTCGTTGTCCTATCGGTAATTGGTGAATTGCTATGATTGGTTTAGTTTGCTTGTGGTTATGTTGCTGTCCTTTGGTGCCCATCATATGAGCGCGCGCGTGGATCACACCATAGGGTTAGTTGTATGTTGTTAGGACTATGTATTGGAGGGCAAGAGTGTCAGAAGCTTCAACCTAGCATAGAAATTGATACATACGGGATTGAAGGGGGACTAATATATCTTTATGCTATGGTTGGGTTTTACCTTAATGAACGTTAGTAGTTGCGGATGCTTGCTAATAGTTCCAATCATAAGTGCATAGAATTCCAAGTCAGGGATGACATGCTAGCAGTGGCCTCTCCCACATAAAACTTGCTATCGGTCTAGTAAAGTAGTCAATTGCTTAGGGACAATTTCGCAACTCCTACCACCACTTTTTTCCACACTTGCTATACTAACTTTATTGCTTCTTTATCTAAACAGCCCCTATTTTTTATTTACGTGCTCTTTGTATTCTTGCAAACCTATCCAACAACACCTACAAAGTACTTTCAGTTTCATACTTGTTCTAGGTAAAGCGAACGTTAAGCGTGTGTAGAGTTGTATCGGTGGTCGATAGAGCTTGAGGGAATATTTGTTCTACCTTTAGCCCCTCGTTGGGTTTTACACTCTTACTTATCAAAAGAGGCTACAATTGGTCCCCTATACTTGTGGGTTATCAATAATCCCCAAGTGCAGGGAATCATCGTAGCAATTCCCAAAGGTGGAAGTGATAAGTATGGAGTGTCGAACCCACAAGGAGCTAAAGGTAAGATCAATATTCTCTCAAGTCCTATCTGCCACTGATATGACTCTACGTACACCGAATGTTTGCTTCCAACTAGAAACGAGAAATAAAACTACGTTGTGGGTATGAAGAGGATAACTTTGCATGATATTGGAGAGCGAAATATAAAAGTAGGTGCTGTTATGATAAAGTTAGAATATATTAATAAATATTATAAATAGCGAGTGTGGAAGAATGATGGGTCGGTGTGCGGAATTATCCTAGGCAATCGTTAACAAGACCGGTAGTCGTCATTGCAATTTCATATGGGGGAGAGGCATAAGCTAACATACTTTCTCTTCTTGGATCATATGCACTTATGACTGGAACTCTAGCACACATCCGCAACTACTCAAGATCATTAAGGTAATATCCAACCATAGCACTAACATATCAAGTCCCCTTTATCTCATACGCCACAACCCCCTTACTCGGGTTTATGCTTCTGTCACTCAAGCAACCCACTATAAGCGAATCATGAACGTATTGCAACACCCTACAGCGGGAATCCCTCACGCTTGCGTGACACTGAGGACACAATAGGACAACACCAAAATAAAACATACAACTCATACCAATCTAGATCATCAATCAACCCAAAGACAAAGGATATCTACTCAATACATCATAGGATGGCAACACATCATTGGATCATAATATGTGGCATAAAGCACCATGTTCAAGTAGGGATTACAGCGGGTTGCGGGAGAGTGGACGGCGTAAAAGAGATGAGGATGGTGATGTTTATAAAGACGATCACCGCGGCGATGATTCCCCTCCCGATGGCACTCCGGCGCCACCGAGAGAGAGGAGGAGAGGTTCTCCCCCTTGTGCTTCCTCCTCCATGGCCTCCCCTTAGATGGGGAGAGGTTCTCCCTCTCGTCCTTGGCCTTCATGGCGATGATGGCCCCTTCAGGATCCTCCTCCATGGCCTCCGGTGATGATGGCCCCCTCCGGCAGGGTGCCAGAGAGGGCCTAGATTGATTTCTCGTGGATACAGAGGCTTGCGGCGGCGGAACTTCCGATCTAGGTCAAGTTCTAGAAGTTTGGGATTTATAGGAGAGGTTGGCGTCGAGAACAAGTCAGGGGGGCCACAGGGAGTCCACGAGGCAGGGGGGCGCGCCCCAGGGGGTGGGCGCGCCCTCCACCCTCGTGGCACCCACGGGACTCCCCTCCGGTAACTCTTTGCTCCAGTATTTTTTATATTTTCCAGAAAAATCTCCGTTGATTTTCAGCCCATTCCGAGAACTTTTATTTCTGCACAAAAACAACACCACGGTAGTTCTGCTAAAAACAACGTCAGTCCGGGTTAGTTCTAATCAAATCATACCAAAATCATATAAAACTATTGTAAATATGGCATGAATACTTCATAAATTATAGATGCGTTGGAGACGTATCACTGCTTCACGCGCCGCAGGTCGCTCACTGCAGGGGCGCGGTCACGGGTGCCTTGGAAGTTGGTGATGAAGCACTCACGAAGCTTGTCCCAGGAGGAGATCAATCCCTCCGGCAGGTGAAGGAGCCAGGAGTGTGCGCCATCCTTGAGTGCCATGGGGAACCAGTTCGCCATGACCTTGTCGTCGCCGTTTGCCGCCTTGATGCTCAGTGAGTAGAGCTGGAGGAACTCCGCAGGGTCGGGGGTGCCGTCGTAGCGTGGAGGCAGGTCTGGCTTGAACATGCCAGGCCAGACAACACGCCGCAGCTCCGGGCTGAAGACGCGGCAGCCCACTTCACTCACGGGTGCAGCACACGCGGGGGGAGCTTAGTCTTGACGGATGCGCACCACTGCCTCCAGCGCTGCGTGATCCTGATGCTGGCGCGATGGTGCGGGAAGCGCATGTGCGTCACCTTGCGGCCGCTTGTAAGTGCATCTAGTGCCCCTTAGTGATTTTGGTGTATTGAAGACTTATAGGTTAAGGGACTAATGTGTTTATGAGTGTACACAGGTCTATAAGTCTATGAGGAGTTTGATATTTATAGAGAAAGTCGACCCCTAAAAATGAAGTTCTTTGACTGAAGACTTTGGATTTCTGAAGACTTTCTGAAGACTTTGAAAGTGAAGAAATTGGTGTGACCTTGAAGACTTGGTATTCATTTGAGGAACATGAAGCGTGAAGATTTTTGTTTTCGTAGTTCCATTTTCTCTTTCTTGAGTCATAGGAAACACCGTACTGTTAAAGGGGGTCGAGGAAATACTAAGGAAAAATTTACATGTGATGCTCAACTCAAAATCCTACACCTACCAATCCCTTCGAGTGAAGCCTTTGGAAATCTCATACAGTTCAGTCATATTCTTCAGTGACAGAGACGAAGTTCTTCTGGTCTCTGAGGAATTATTTCTGACTGAGGAGTTAGGAATTCGCTAGTGCGGATTGCCTACACAGTGAGGAACATGATAGCCCTGAGGAATTTGATACTCAAATTTCCGACCGTTGCTGTGCTATGCGCCAACTGTCCCAAAATATCTATCCACCTAACGGTCATATCATTGAAGGGCATTTATGTCTTATCATGTCGGGCTGCTCCCTAGGCTATAAATAGCCGCCCCTACAACCACTAGCTGGTTGGCTGCTCTGAGAGAAACTGACATTTGTCATTTGAGAGCATCCCATCCTCCGAGGACTTTGAGCGAAAATCATCAAGTGAGGAAAACCCAAACCCAAACACCTACAAACCCAAAGTGATTGAGCATCACTGAAGAGATTGGTCCTGCATGGATCCGACGCTTGTTACCTTTGAAGACTGTGCCTCTTACAGACGGTTAGGCGTCATGGTCTAGAGCATCCAAGAGGAGTTGTGGATCGCCGAGTGACCGAGTTTGTGAAGGTTCGGAAGTCACCTGAAGACTTAACACGAGTGATTGGACGAGGTCTGTGTGACCTTAGTTCAAGGAGAATACGGCGAGGACTGTGTGTCCGGAAGTGTGTGTCCTCAGGTTTAAATACCTAGCCGCTCCAACCAGATGTACAACTGAGACAGCAGTTGGAACTGGTCTACCAAATCATTGTCTTCACCAAGCTTACTGGTTCTATTTCCTCAACTCTTTCATTTCCTCATTACTGTGTTGTGTGCTTGTCATATCTGTGTGTGAAGACTTTGACTGAAGACTTTCTCAATTTCCTCAGTTCAATTTCTTCAGTCTGTTTGTCTTCATCCTGTGCTATCCTGTGTTTACGCTTTTTGTACTCTGTGTTTGTCTTCATTTCATCATGATGACCATGCCTATGTTCTGCTATGCTTACTCTTGAGTACTTATTCCGCTGCAAGTAGTTTTTCGCTAAGAAATTTCCTCACCCGCAAATTCCTCAGTGAAGAATTCATAAAAATCGCCTATTCACCCCCCCTCTAGTCGATATAACGCACTTTCAATTGGTATCAGAGCAAGGTACTCCCTTGTTCTGTGTGATTTTGGTTTAACCGCCTGGAGTTTTAGTTATGTCGACCGCAGGTATGAAGAAAGTGACATGCCCCATTTTGACGATCATGATTATCCCAAGTGGAAGGCCATGATGAGGAAGCGCCTCATAGCACTGAACAGCAAGCTGTGGACCGTCACTGAGATTGGTCTTACCGATCTATGCAAGTTGGCGGACACTGATGATATTCGCAAGTACACTCGACTTGACATCATGGCGAAGGATATCATCTGTTCCTGCCTATCCAGAGATGAATTCAGGCGCATTATGCATCTTTGCAATGCGAAGCTTATCTGGGACCGAATCTCTAACGTCTATGAAGGTCATCGAACTTGTCATGATCCCTGGTTTGATGATTTCAAGGAATCACTCAAAACGATGACTTTCGAACCTGAACCATCATCTTCTTCACCATGCCTCATGGCAAATGGTGCCAAGGTAACCAAATGTTCCTCATCCGAGTCTAGTGATGATGAATCTAATGATGCTTTTGGGCCTAGCTATACCAAGCTTGTTTGTATTGCCACTAAACAACAAAAGGCCTTGGAAAAGGTTCAAAACATGCTAGATAAAAGTGATGATATGTTGGGTGAAGAAATGGATCGCACTAAAACCTTGACTGAAAATCTTCAGAGACTTCAGTCTAGATTTGACAACCTTCAAGGTCATCATAACACTCTCTTATCTGATCATGAGAAGCTTTCTTATGAATTTCTTTAAAGAAAGCAAGATCTTCAGAAGCTAAGAGTGAGTTATGAAGATCTTCAGAAGGAGCGCGATTCATTACTTGCTCAACAACTCAGCGCTGCTCAGAAAGAATTTGTTCCTCCATGTTTGAAATGCATTGAACGTGAATCTGCTAATTCTTCACCTGAATGTTCAAATGCTTCTAATGCTACAAATTCTTCAACTGTCTCTGCTATCACTAATTCCTCATCTGAGGACATTGCTAGTATCACTAACGATGCAGGGTTGAAGGAATTGTACATGACAGGCATGTACAAAAGCCTCAAAGGGCATCAGACTCTTTGTGATGTGCTTAAAAAGCAGATCCTCAACAGGAACCCTAGGAAAGAGGGTATTGCCTTTGAGAGGAAACTCAATGCCGATGGTACATATTGGAAGCCTGAGCAGTACCCCAAAACCTCATGGGTTGCTGCAAAGGGACCTCCAGTTGATCCATCTAATCTATCTGGCTTTACATGTGAATCTTCTCATTCTTCTGATGAGTCATTTGACTCCAACTATAAACTATTTAAAAATCAGAATGGTGAAGTATTTGCTAGATTTGTTGGCACTAACTGCAGGAATGGTTCTCCTATGAAGAAAATCTGGGTTCCCAAAAGGTGCCTTGAAAGTCTTCAGGTGAATGTCCTCATGACACCACCTGTGAAGAATAGGAACCCCAGATCAAATTCTTCATATGGACCAAATTCTTCATATGGATCCAAGTCCTCATACGGATCGAATTCCTCACGTGGATCATATTCCTCAAAAGGATCAAAGCCCTCATATGAACATCATCATGCTAACAACTCTGTTTCGCAGGGAAGAGCTAAGGGCTATGAATATGAGCATTATTCTTCTAATCATGATGTTCATAAGTCCTCGAAGAATTTCTCTGCTTATTCATATGCTTACTCTAACTCCTCTTATGTGAAACGAAATGGATTGGCTTCTATGCCACCTTTCTCGTATGGAGCTCGCAAAGTGATGAACTCTTTGCCACCCCTTCAGATGTGGGTGGTGAAGAAAAAGGACTAATCTCTTATGCAGGGTTAGGTCTCCAGACATGCTTAAACGTCTGAAGAATTTGCTGGAGACCTGAAAAGGGGTTGAAAGGACGCAGGCTAATCATGAAGAAATGAACTTTCATTTCTCACGTCCTCATACTGTTTTAACTGTTGCATTGCTTGATGAAATTGGTCTGATGAATTGTGATGTCATATTCTTCACTGATGAAGTATATGAAGTTTGTAAGCTGCACTAATTCATCTGCAGGATGATCAACCCAAAGCCACTGAGTGGGTCCTCGATAGTGGATGTACAAATCACATGACTGGTGACAAGAATCTATTGATGGATGCTCCCTTATCACCATCGCATCTGAAGCATATCATCTTCGCTGACAAAGGCAAAAGTCAGGTATTGGGTCTAGGTAAGGTTGTGATCACAAAGGATCGACACATGGACAAAGTCATGCTTGGCGAGTCCTTAGGATACAACCTCATGTCTGTCTCAATGCTTTGTGATCTTGATATGGTTGTTGTCTTTGGCAAGTATCGTTGTGTTGTGGTTATGGAAGCTGACAATTCCAAAGTCTTCGAAGGCTTTAGGAGAGGAGACTTGTATATTGTTGATTTCTCTATAGGACCGCAACCAGCCGTGTGCCTCCTTGCAAAAGCTTCAGAAGGCTGGCTATGGCATCGATGACTTGGTCATGCAGGCATGAGGAATTTGCACATGCTTGCGAAGAAGAAGCACGTCATTGGCATTGAGAATGTCAAATTCCTCAAGGATCACTTATGCGGAGCCTGTGAAGCTGGAAAGATGACCAAGGCTAAGCATCCAGCAAAGACTATCATGACCACTACTCGACCATTTGAATTGCTTCATATGGATCTCTTCGGTCCTAACCATTACTCAGCAGTCACAAATGATGCATCTCTCTATGGCTTTGTTATTTTTGATGATTACTCTCGTTACACTTGGGTACACATTGTCACTTACAAACATGAAGTGCAGGAAGTCTTCAAACGATTTTCCTCGAGGGCTTCAACCAACTTCGGTGTGAAAATCAAGCACATCAGAAGTGACAATGGAACTGAGTTCAAGAATTCTGGTCTTGATGACTATCTTGATGAACTTGGTATTACTCATGAGTTATCTGCTCCTTACACTCCTCAGCAGAATGGCGTCGTGGAGCGCAAGAACAGAACTCTTGTTGATATGGCTCGTACTATGCTTGATGAGTACAAGACGCCGCGTCACTTCTGGATTGAGGCAATTTATACTGCGTGCCACATCATCAACAGGGTATATCTTCACAAATTCTTCAAGAAGACTGCCTATGAACTCCTCACTGACAAGAAACCCAATGTGAGTTATTTCAAAGTCTTCGGTGCTAAATGTTGGATTAGAGATCCTCATCACAATGCTAAATTTGCACCAAAAGCACATGAAGGTTTTATGCTTGGTTACGGAAAGGACTCGCACACCTACAAAGTCTTCAACAACGTTCACAAGGTTGTTGAAACTGTAGATGTGCGGTTCGATGAAACTAATGGCTCGCAAAGAGAGCACCTACCCTCTGTGATAGATGAACCAGCACCTGAGGAAACTATCAAGTTCAAGGCTACTGAGGATGTCATTCCTACCAAAGAATCTGCTGAAGAATTCATTCCAGAACATGAAGAACGTCGAGCTAATGCACCTGAAGAAAATGCTGAAGAAAATGGTGCTGAAGAAAATGCTGATCAAATTCCTCGACGACAACCAGTTCATCCTTGCGTTGCAAAAGAAGTGCAAGTTGACAAGATCATCGATGACACTGAAGCACCAGGTCCTCTCACACGCTCAAAAGCTTCACATTTATCTAACTTTTGTGGGCACTATGCTTTTGTCTCTATCACAGAGCCCACTAAGGTAGATGAAGCATTTCTGGAGCCTGAGTGGATTCAGGCCATGCAAGAAGAATTACATCAATTCGAGCTCAACAACGTCTGGAACTGGTTAAACGTCCAGATCCTCGCAAGCACAATATCATTGGCACAAAGTGGATATACCGCAACAAGCAAGATGAAAATGGCCTTGTGGTGAGGAATAAGGCACGGCTTGTAGCTCAAGGCTACACACAGGTTGACGGAATTGATTTCGATGAAACTTTTGCACCTGTTGCTAGACTTGAAGCTATTCGCATATTACTTGCTTATGCTAACCATCATGATATCACTTTATATCAAATGGATGTGAAAAGTGCATTCCTCAATGGTAAGCTTGAGGAAGAAGTATATGTTGCTCAACCCCCAGGTTTTGAAGATCCAAAGCATCCTGACAAAGTCTTCAGACTCAATAAGGCCCTCTATGGCCTGAAGCAGGCCCCTCGGGCATGGTATGATACTTTGAAGGAATTCCTCATGAAGAAAGGCTTCAAACCCGGTTCACTCGACCCTACTCTTTTCACTAAATCTTATGATGGTGAATTGTTTGTGTGCCAAATATATGTTGATGATATTATCTTTGGTTGTACTGACCAATGTTATAGTGATGAATTTGCCTATATGATGAGTGAAGAATATCAAATGTCTATAATGGGAGAATTGAAATTCTTCTTAGGTCTTCAAATTCGTCAACAGCGCAATGGCATATTCATATCTCAGGAGAAATACCTCAAGGATGTACTGAGGAAATTCGGCATGCAAGATTGCAAAGGCGTAAAAATTCCGATGCCCACAAATGGCCATCTGTGCACTGATGAAAATGGTATTGACTTCGATCAAAAGGTATACTGCTCCATGATTGGTTCTTTATTGTATTTATGTGCATCTAGGCCAGATATTATGCTTAGTGTTTGCATGTGTGTCCGATTTCAAGCTACACCGAAGGAATCACACCATAAGGCTGTGAAGCATATTCTTCGATATCTAGCTCACACACCAACACTTGGATTATGGTACCCCAAGGGCTCGGCTTTTGATCTCATTGGATATTTTGACTCTGACTATGCTCGTGATCGTGTGGACCGCAAGTCAACATCTGGTACATGTCATTTCCTCGGACGATCTTTGGTTTGTTGGTCCTCGAAGAAACAGAACTGCGTATCACTGTCTACTGCTGAAGCTGAGTACATTGCTGCTGGTTCTTGCTGTGCTCAATTGCTGTGGATGAAGCAAACTCTCAAGGACTACGGCGTCAACATGAAGAATGTGCCTCTCTACTGTGACAAGTGCCATCAAGATTGCTCACAACCCAGTTCAGCACTCGAAGACAAAGCACATTCAGATTCGTCATCATTTTCTTCGTGATCATGTGTTGAAGGGCGACATTTCTATTGAGCATGTGAAGACTGAAGAACAACTAGCCGATATCTTCACAAAGCCCTTGGATGAGAAGAGATTTAGCAAGTTGCGGTGTGAGCTAAATATCCTGGAATCTTCGAATGTCTTTGAAGAGGATACTCATCCTAACACTTATGCAAAATTGATGACTTAGATGTGCAACACATGAAGAAACATTTTTCTTCACTCAATGAAGAATAACATTCTAAGTGTGAAGAAATTAATGAAGAATTTGATTCTCAGAGCCCTACGACAATTGTACGCGGTGTCTGAAATCATCATTCTTATACGGTGGGTCACGCCACCACAAAAGTTGAAAATCTTCAATTTGAGTTTTTCCTCAGTTTTTGAAATTCCTCAGTTGTTCATGTTCTTCAACTTTGCATTGTCTTCACCTTCTCCGTCGTTTTTCTTCATTGGCTATATATATATATATATATATATGTGTGTGTGTGTGTGTGTGTGAGTTTATGTCCTCTACATCATTCACTTATGGCTAATTCTTCAAGTTGTTTTTTCTGCTAACTGAATGTGATCGGACCCTTCCCCCTCTATGCTAAACTCAACCTAATCTTTTCTCAAATTCTTCATGTGCGTTCTATTTGAAACTCGCTCAAAATCTTCACTGTGTCCTTGTCAGCTGAAGAATTTGTGAACGGAACTTTTAACTTATCTTATCCAAATTTTCGGCTTTGCCGCTCAAACCGTTCCGCATCCCACGAAATACTTATCTATTCACCCACGATCTAACACGATCTCCACTTCTCAGTACGTGGGTGACACATGTCAAGCGAATGAGAAGGGTCAGGGGCACGTTCGTCCAAAATCTTCGGGCGAACATCTTTTCACCGTGGCTATAAATACCCCCTCTCCCCTTCCTCACTTCCTTTACTCCGCTCGACCTCTCTCCAGCTCGAGCTTCTCAAACCCTAGCGCCGCCGCTACTTCATCGTCGCCGGTGAGGAAGAGCTTCACTGCCTCGACCTTGTCGCCGCCGTACTCGCGCCGGCCGCGGAAATCTTCACTCCGCCGCCGCCGTAGCCGTCTTCCTCCGCCGAGTTAGGGCGTGGAAGATCTGCACACACGAACTTCTCATCTCTACCTCACAGTTCGTCGTGTTCTTCGTCTAGGGTAATTAAAAGTTACTTTTACTGCCCTCTTTGATTCAAATGATTTCTACAAAATCTTCAAAGGTGTTTATTCTTCAAATTCTTCACACACTAAACACCTCACATGTCATCTGTTCTTGATTCGTTTCTCTAAGCAATAATTTTTCTTCAAGATTCCTCAATTGTGTGGATCTTCGATCTATACAACTCTGGAACCTAAGACAAAGAACGCTTAGTGAAATTCTTCAAGACTCATCTGGTCAAATTCCTCAAACTTGTTCTTTTTGAAAAACCTTCTGAGAACGCATATGACCTCTCCAAATTCCTCGCAACTATACTCTATTCACGGGTACTCATGTCCGCTGCTGAATCTCTAGGTTCTCATCAACTTAACTGATTTGCAGCGTTCCTCGAAGAAAAGTTGCATACTTCTTCAGAGAATTCAATTGTTCAAATTCCTCATCTAAAGAAAATGGCTGATGGAAAGAAGCCGTAGAAAGGAGGAAAGAGGCCTGAGGTCAACACTGCATTTGAAATCCCTGAGGACATCTATGCTGGGTACTGCACACCCCCTGAGGAAGATAAAAATCAGCGCAAGGTGTGCATTCAGAAGATAGAGAGGAGATGGGCAAGAGAGTGGAGGGAGTACAGGTATGTGACTCCCAAGTACATGAAGAAATTCGCACTCAATCCTCCATGCTCATGACCTCCGTTGGCACCTGGCCAAGAAGCTGATCTCACCAGCCTCAAGCGTGGTGAGGATTATCCTGATGAATGGGCCAAGTGCCAGGCCAAGCTGGCTAGACAAGCCAGAGAAGCAGTGAGGAAATTCAATGAAGACTCTGCTGCTGCTACCACTGAGGCCTCTGTCAAGCCGAAGAAATCCATGGCAAAGAAGCCTGCGCGTAAGCCAAGTGCTTCACCTTCAATGCCCTCAAGGCCAAGTTCCTCAGCAATGCCCTCACGGCCAGAATCCTCAAAGCCCTCACGGCCAATTCCTCATGTTGCTCCTGCTCCTCCAAAATCCTCAGCTCCTCCCCATAAGTCCTCAGCTACTCCGACCAAATCCTCAGCACCTGCGCATCTTGCCACGTGCCAAAGGACTACAGGCATCTCTATTACCTCAGGAGCTTCAGCTAGTTCCTCAGCTGCTCCAAATTCTTCAACAGGACCCTCTCTGCTGAAGACAAAGACCACTGCTGGACGAGGTTCTCGCCCAAGTCCTCACAAGAAGCAGGTCGCCTTCCAAGTGCCGTCTGAAGAAGACGAAGCTGATGATGAAGAACTTGTTGAAATCATCAGAGATAGGCAAGTCAGGGCTGCTAGAGCCAAGGGCACAAATGTGCCTCTGCTTTTGGATCCAAAGTTGATCCTCGATTACATTGATCTCTGGCACAAGGACCCAAACACTCCTATGCCTGACTTCAAGCTGACTCCTGGCCAAAATCATATGCTGACTGCCTTCATCCAAGAAGAGAAATGGAAATTTGAGAAGGCCAGGCAGATCAAGAAAGCGTAGTACAGGAAGGAGAAATTCCTGAAGAACAGCGTTGTCTCTATGACAACTGATGATCTTGTGAAGATCCAGTGTGAAATCAAAGTCCTCAGCGATGATTTCAATGCTTACTATGCTGATTGGCAAGGAGCCAAGGTCAGGTTTGTTAAACTGACTGAGAAGTTCACCTCCAATGTTGCAGCCCCATCGCAACAAGAAATTCCTCAGACTGAAGCATCTGCTCAGCCAACTGAAGAACATGCCAGCACCGCTGATGACATTCAGGCTGCTGAAGAAAATGTGAGTTCCAGGGCTGATGACTGCATTCCAGCCACTGATGAAATTGCCAGGGCATCCACTAATGGTGCGCCTAAAGAAAATGAAGAGTTTAGGGCAACTGCATCAGTTGTGCCTGAAGAAAATCAACCACATTCCTCTGCTCCTCCTGCGCCTACCCCAACTCCAATTCTTCCATCTGCATCAGATGTGAAGAAGACCAAGGCTGCAGAGCGTGCAGCAGTGACGAAAAGGAAAGCATCAGCTTCATTAGATTCTTCAGCTCCGAAGAAGATGAAGAAATTGACCAGCTCAGTTGCAAACCCCATTGATGTTGTTCCGATCTCAACCATGCCATCAAAGGACCTTGTTCCTTTTGATGAAGAATATGTGATCCCTAGCGGATCTGATGAAGAAAATCCTTCTGCTGCTTCGTCAGAGCAGATGGATGAAGAAATTGAAGTGGATGAAATCCCTTCAACTCCAGCTGTTTCCTCGCCTATGCCTTAGTTTACTGCTGAAGAGGCCGGCATTGAAGAAATAGAAGATGAAGACGTGGACATTGGCTGTACCACACTAGTGATGAATGATGACTTTTGGGAAAGTCAGCATCCCAACTCTCCACTCTTCACACCTTTACAGCAAATTCCTCAGTCCCCTGTTGCTACTGAAGTACAAATGGGATCTGATGAAGCTCGTGCAACCCCATCTGTCCATGAAGAAATTCCAGCCACTAGTGCTGAAGAAAATGTACATGAAGAATTGAAGACCCAGGCTGCCACTGAAGAGGAACCAGAAATTCTTCAGCCTGAAGAACCTGAGATTGCGATTCCTGAGGTTGTAATGCAACTGACTGACACTTCTCTGCCCAAACCAAAGGATCCATTCTCAAGGAAGCAAAAATTCAAGGCTAATGATTTCTTCGGCGAGCACATATTCTTCACTGATTACAACCCCTATGGCTCTGCTCGCATTAGGAAGAGGCATTTCTAGACTGCCAGCCAGGGAAATTTTTATTCCTCAGTGTTGTTCAACAAAGACAAAGTCTTTGATCATGAGCACATTCCTCACGTGGATATGGAATCTCTGCCGTGCTTCGTGCCAGTCCTCAGTGTTCTTCACGACGCTGGGCTATTAAATTTCTGCACTGATATATGTGATTGGAATGAACATCTCATTCTTCAATTTTATGCAACTCTGCACATCACCGGAGACTCTGAAGATGTGAATTCATGGGTGCTGGACTAGATGTCTGAAAATACTCACTACAAGGCACCATCTACTGAATTGCTTCGTGCTTTGCCTCTCAGTCCTCCCCTTGAAGCTGCTTGTTGCGTCTACAGTGAACCTGAGCTTACAGATCACTATATGCAAGTGCTGATGAAGCCATTGAAGCCAGGTCAGGCCCCAAGAACTAAATTCCTTGTGACGGAATTGTTATATGTGCCTCGGACTGTCTATCACATTCTGACGAAGACATTGAGTCCGATCAAGGGCCACTACTCGAATGAAGAAGAAGTTGTTGGCATCATGAAGAATCTGCTTTTCAATATCAGGAGTTCCCGTCAACTTCCATGATTTCTTCATGAGGACTCTGGCCAATGTCACCTTTTGAGTTGAAGCCTTATGCTCTGTGGATTATGAGATTCATCAGAACAAGGTCTTCACTCAACTACAAAGCTGATACACTGAACCATTGCAGCTACTTGCCCCCGACTGAAGTCCTCAAACGGACATTTTCCTCAGCTGATGACAAGGGCAAGGCTTCTGCTATTATAGATGAAGGCATTCGTCCATTGGATGGTCAATTTCGCAAGGCTGCATCTTATTCCACCAATGATGACTCTGCCACTCAAGTTTCTGCTGCCCATGCCTGCAAGCCAAATCCTCAAGCTACTGCTCCTCGTGTGATGACTAACCGTGAACTTCTACTAAGTCTTCACCAGAAGGTGGATCGAAACCATAAATGGGTTAAGCGTCAGTTTGGTTCAATTCTTCACAACATGACTGCTACACATAATGTAGTGAAGAAAAACCATTACTACCTCCATGAAGTCTTTGGTCGCACCAGGGCTGTTCTGTCTCACATTTACAGCGAAGAAGATCTGAACAACATGGGTCTCAAGGAGGACTTTGACTGGTCTGCACCTCCACCGAAGAAATACAAGAAGGTCAAGGTTCCTTCCTTGGTGGCCAGCTCCTATTCTTCATCGCGCGAAACTGATGAGCATGAAGACTTGGACGACACTGCGGCAGGCCCTACATCAACAAACGACCCCAGCAACGCTAGCGCTCCTTCATCAACTTGATATTCTTCAGGGGCGTTAGTCCTCATTTTCGAACCTTTTGGTCATTCGATGACAAAGGGGGAGAAATTTGAGTTAGTCTTCAAGCGGGCCTATCTTATATGGGCGTTTTTTTTCTAAGTTACAACTCTCGTTCTTCTGATGACTTTGTTGGATCGAGTTGTAAACTTAAAACTCTATGGTGGCCTGATACTTTTGCTGTTTCTTCTGCATGCTTATTCCTCGTTAATGTTATTGCACGCATGCTGAATTACATCAGTCACCATATTTCATCATGCATTTCAAATTCTTCATATATTATGTCAAATGCATGTATGAATTACAAGATATAGGGGGAGATCTCCACGATTCAACTCTTCAAGTGTGCATTGCTTCAAAAGCAAATTCCTCACTATGCACATCTTCAGGGGGAGTTCTTCTATATCTTGCAATCAAATTCCTCAATATCGGGATATTCCCTTTTGCTCCTACGTGCATATGCACCCATTGTCGAAATACACATTTCGAATGCACCCATTGTCGGGATATGCACCCAATGTCGGTATTTACACTTCATATGTTTATCCCCGTTGAAAACTTAACCTATATTGTCATCAATCACCAAAAAGGGGGAGATTGTAAGTGCATCTAGTGCCCCTTAGTGATTTTGGTGTATTGAAGACTTATAGGTTAAGGGACTAATGTGTTTATGAGTGTACACAGGTCTATAAGTCTATGAGGAGTTTGATATTTATAGAGAAAGTTGACCCCTAAAAATGAAGTTCTTCGACTGAAGACTTTGGATTTCTGAAGACTTTCTGAAGACTTTGAAAGTGAAGAAATTGGTGTGACCTTGAAGACTTGGTATTCATTTGAGGAACATGAAGCGTGAAGACTTTTGTTTTCGTAGTTCCATTTTCTCTTTCTTGAGTCATAGGAAACACCGTACTGTTAAAGGGGGTCGAGGAAATACTAAGGAAAAATTTCCATGTGATGCTCAACTCAAAATCCTACACCTACCAATCCCTTCGAGTGAAGCCTTTGGAAATCTCATATAGTTCAGTCATATTCTTCAGTGACAGAGACGAAGTTCTTCTGGTCTCTGAGGAATTTGTTCTGACTGAGGAGTTAGGAATTTGCCAGTGCGGATTGCCTACACAGTGAGGAACATGATAGCCCTGAGGAATTTGATACTCAAATTTCTGACCGTTGCTGTGCTATGCGCCAGCTGTCCCAAAATATCTACCCACCTAACGGTCATATCATTGAAGGGCATTTATGTCTTATCATGTCGGGCTGCTCCCTAGGCTATAAATAGCCGCCCCCTACAACCACTAGCTGGTTGGCTGCTCCGAGATAAACTGACATTTGTCATTTGAGAGCATCCCATCCTCCGAGGACTTTGAGCGAAAATCATCAAGTGAGGAAAACCCAAACCCAAACACCTACAAACCCAAAGTGATTGAGCATCACGGAAGAGATTGATCATGCGTGGATCCGACGCTTGTTACCTTTGAAGATTGTGCTTCTTCCAAACGGTTAGGCGTCATGGTCCAGAGCATCCAAGAGGAATTGTAGATCGCCGAGTGACCGAGTTTGTGAAGGTTCGGAAGTCACCTGAAGACTTACCACGAGTGATTGGACGAGGTCTGTGTGACCTTAGTTCAAGGAGAATACGGTGAGGACTGTGTGTCCAGGACTGTGTGTCCTTAGGTTTAAATACCTAGCCGCTCCAACCAGATGTACAACTGAGACAGCAGTTGGAACTGGTCTACCAAATCATTGTCTTCACCAAGCTTACTGGTTCTATTTCCTCAACTCTTTCATTTCCTCATTACTGTGTTGTGTGCTTGTCATATATGTGTTTGAAGACTTTTACTGAAGACTTTCTCAATTTCCTCAGTTCTTCAGTCTGTTTGTCTTCATCCTGTGCTATCCTGTGTTTACGCTTTTTGTACTCTGTGTTTGTCTTCATTTCATCATGATGACCATGCCTATGTTCTGCTATGCTTACTCTTGAGTACTTATTCCGCTGCAAGTAGTTCTTCGCTAAGGAATTTCCTCACCCACAAATTCCTCAGTGAAGAATTCATAAAAATCACCTATTCACCCCCCTCTAGTCGATATAACACACTTTCACCGCTACACCACCTGGCATCTTGCCTCATCCCGTGCCGGCGCCGGCGCCCCACGTGGTGGGTCACGCGGGAGCGCATCGCACCTAGGCTCAGGGTCAACGCCGCACAAAGGAGGAGGAGGAGGCGCACCATGAGCCACGTTGCCCGCCCGGGATGCGGGGGACAGAGCGATTGGGAGAGCGTCGGGGCCTCGCCGGCGGCATTGACGAGCTCGATGATGTGGCCAAGCCAAGCGTCGTAGCTCTCATCGGCAGGACGGTAGCGTAGCAGCTTGCGCGCGAGTAGCGTAGCCTGCGCATTCGCCAGCCCGCGGCGAACGTGAGAGGACGACATCATGGCGGGAGTGAGAAAAGGAGTGGTAGTAAGGCCATCGCGCCACACGGATGGTGGAAGTGACGAGTCCTACTACTCGTGAGCAGTAGGGTCAGTGGCAGCGTTAGCCACGGGAGAGGCAGAGCGGCATGGGACGCCGCGGCCCAGGGCGCCGTCTGAGCGACGCGACCGGCCCGGCGCTCCGCGCGGACTTGGCGAGCATCCGCCATAGGAATGGCTGAGCGGGAATGGAGCATAGTTGATGAAGAGGCGGAGCTTCGACACACCCCTACCTGGCATGCCAAATGCTGGATTCAGGGCTCCGCAGACCCAAGAAGGTTTGAACTCTGGGCGTGAAAGAAGGGCCTCGCCTCACAACAACGCTAGCCCGCCATGCCCATGGCCTGATCTTGCCAAGTGCGCTGGATTGTGAAGAAGGAACAAACACGGAGATTTTGGCGGCGTTCTGGTACGGGAGTACCCATACTTGCCTGCCTGTGGCCCACAACGTGGCTCCATCGATGGCCTAGTACGGCCCACCTTCAGCATCAACAACACAAGACCCTCGCGAGGGGCCAAGCCTCGCGAGGGGGACGACGCCAAGACCTCCAAAAGGAGCGACCTCCTAAGGCTGGCTCCTGAGGAGCGGAGATCTCTATGCAAGCCTCCACCTCGCGAGGTGCGGATGACGCAAGCCATGACGACCAAGGCAAGGCGTGTGCCAGTGGGCGTAGTACAACAGTTTCCTCCTTGGTGCTAAAGAGGCAAGCGCAGGCGCGGAGTCCCGAGGAATCAGCCAAAGGTTTCCATTTCCATGCAATAAGGCCAGGACCGCTAGGACGGCAGGACGGAGGTCATCGCCGAGCCCACCGTGGCGTCACGACCAGAACCTTTGCAGGCGAAGACCACCTTTCATCAAGATAAGATGTACTAATTGTCTCCCTTCGAATTTGGCCGTTGTGGGATCCCTTCCCGCCTTCATTTTGGGGGAAGAGGATCGAGGCCACTATAAATATAGCCTAGCCACCACCGTAGAAGGGGATCGGATCATTCAGTCCATCCTCTCCCTCACCAGCTCAAGAACACACCTCCTGAGGTTGTTCTTCCACTATACTAGTTCATCCTCAGCCCGTCTCAAGGCCAATCCACCAAAAAGCAGGAGTAGGGTTTTACACCGCAAGGTGGCCCAAACCTGGGTAAACTGTTGTGTCCCATTTCCTTTCTGTTCATCGAGCTAGGCTGTGAGATCCGCGAGTAGGAAGACTGGGGAGGTTGAGTTCTTCGCATGCACCCCAGTGTTCGAATCTATCTGGGGTTTGCGGAGCCTAAAATCCCACAATTGGCGCGCCAGGTAGGGGTGCGTCGGAGCCTCTCTTCCTCCAGTCGATTCGCCACCGGTTCACCGTCTCCATGCCTGATACTCGTCGAGTTCGTACTGAGCGTCGGGCCGCCCTTGCTGCCCATGTCGCGCAGATGGCGCGTGCAGGCGACGGCGCTCCCCGTCGTTCTCCATCACCTGCAGCCAACACAGCCACCAGCCCCACGGCCCACGAGCAGCAAGCTTCATCGATGAAGCCCTTTGTGCGGCGTGATGGGCGCACTGCCACTCCATTGCTGACTCCGGCGGCTGCCTCGTCCTCTCATGCTCGTCGCGGCCAGGTGAACGCGCAGGCTGTGTTGCTCATGGCGTGCGAGCTCTTGTGCTACCTTCCGACCGACGACCTCTACGAGGACTGGCTGGACCGCATCGCTGAGCTCGTTAGCGCCGCGGGAGAGGTCCCTGCACTGTCCTGCTCGCTGCCTCCCCCGCCACCCCTTGCGGGCGATGTGGCCCATGGTGCGCCTCCTCCTCTTCCCACGCAAGACGTCGTCCCTGAGCCAAGGTGAGAGGCTCCACGGCGCGACCCGTCGCGCAGGGCACCGGCGCGCGACGAGGAAAGCTGCCAGGCGGTGCAGCATCTGCAAGGAGAGGCGCGTGCGCTTCCAGCACCACCACGTCAAGACCGCGTGCCACTCGAAGCGGTGGTGCACAAGCGCCAAGAGCAGGCCCCACCCCCATGGCGGGCCCGGATGAGTGCGGCAGGCTGCCGCACGTTCACCCCGGAGTTGCGCTGCGTCGTCTGGCCAGGGAAGTTCAAGCCGGACCTGCCTCCACGCTACGATGGCACCCCCGACCCTGCCGAGTTCCTACAGCTCTACGAGCTGAGCATTAAGGCGGCCAGCGGCGATGAGAAGGTCATGGCGAACTGGTTTCCCATGGCCCTCAAGGATGGCATGCACTTGTGGCTCCTGAACCTCCCGATGGGATCGATTTTCTCCTGGGATGAGATGCAGGAGCGCTTCATCACCAACTTCCAGGGCACTCGCGACCGCCCACCTGCTGCGGGTGACCTGTGGTGCATCAAGCAGCAGCCAGGAGAGACCTTGCACAAATACATCCAGTGCTTCAACAATGTTCGCCTCAAGATCCCCAAGGTGTCAGATGAGGTCATCATCTCGGCATTCAATGATGGTGTCCATGAAGTCAAGATGAAGGAGGAGCTCGCCATACATGAGGACCTGTGCACGGCTCTGAAGATGTTCAACATGGCAACCAAATGTGCGAGGACCGAACAAGGTCGTCTTTCCTTGCTGGAGCTTCTGGAGGCTGACAAAGAAGACAAGAAAGCCAAGGCCAAGGATGTGAAGCGCAAGGGGCCAGCTATGCTCGCGGCCAAACCAGAGATGAAGCGCGGTTGCGACCACCCGGAGTCATCCAAGGGCAACCGTCCGTTCTGCATTTTCCACAACATGCATAGCCATAACACCAATGACTGCCAAGAGCTCAAGGCCATCCGTGACGGGTGCATTGGTTGCCGCCCCGAGTGCAACGACCGAGGCTACGACCATGGAGGAGGCCGAGGCGGACGATGGGACAACCATGACCCCCGCCAGGACTGGCGTGATCAGCCTCGTGAGGACTGCTGGCAGGGCCAGCCTCGCGAGGGCGCCTGGAGGGCTCAGCCTCGCGAGGATTGTCTTCAGGGCAACGCTGGCCTTCCTCCGCTGCCACCACCGCCAAGAAGGAATGATGACCACCACCAGGATGATGGGGTTGGGGGCTTCCAGGAGCCTCGTGCCATCGCGTGCATCCTAGGCGGCGCTCAGGCCCCTGCCTCTCATCGCATCTTCAAGCAGTTCGCTCGCGAGGTGAACGTGGCCCTCCCCAAGCTCGAAGCAACGCGCTCGCTCAGGTGGTCCAAGTACACCATCACCTTCGACTCTACTGACCAGCTCAACTACGCGGCCACTGTCGGTGCCCTCCCAATGCTCTGCTCGCCTACCATCAGCAACGTCCTCGTCACCAGGACACTCATCGCTAGCGGCACGGGGCTCAATGTCCTCTCCGTCGAGACATTCGACCGGCTCCAGGTATCGTACGACCAGCTTCAGCCTACCAAGCCATTCTCAGGAGTGACCGACAGCTCCACCACCCCGATAGGGCAGATCCGCCTCACTATCACCTTCGGCAAGCGCGACAACTACCGCACTGAGCTCATCGACTTTGACGTCGCCCACATTCGCCTCCCGTACAACGCCGTCCTCGGGTATCCGGCCCTGGCCAAGTTCATGGCGGCAACTCACCATGGATACAATGTCGTCAAGATGCCAGGGAGCTTTGGCATCATCACGGTTGCTTGCGAGGAGAGGGACACGGTGTGCTCTCTCGAGCGCACCTACTAGGCTGCGACAGTCGAGGACCCAGATGATGAGGGTGTTGTCTACCCTCCTGAGGTTGTCCCCAAGAAGAAGAAGTAGCTGCTCTGCCAAGGACCTCAGGAGGGTAGGGTGTCTGGTGACCCTGCCTCACGACCTGCGCCCACTGACGGGGCCCCTTCCCCTCTCGCATAGGAAGGCGTGCTCAACGCCCCTCTCAGGCAGGGCTCGGGGCCCTCCTTTGGAGGGCCTCTGACCTGGCCAGCGTAACAAGGAAGGCGTTCCGGGACCATGTGGGGGCTTGCCTCAACGCGCGCTTCGGTGAGGAGGGCACAGGGCACGAGGCGCCAGGCGCTCAGGAGTTGATCACCAAGGTGATCGAGGATCTTCAGGAGGCAAGAGCCATGCGAGGCGAGCGTCGCCCCGCACCACCTGGCGTGGCTCCCTACCCTAGCGAGGACAGCGAGTTGCACGTGTGTGTCAATATCCGAGGGCTCAACAGGGCCGCATCTCAGGAGCTCTTCTGTCTGTCCCACGTTGGCCGGTGCGAGGGCCCCCCTCACAGCTATGTTCGCATGCCTTTTGGTTTGCTAAACAGGGCTGTCGTGCATCAGCACCACATGCGGAGCGTCCTGGGGGCTCATGAGGCTAGTCACTGGGCGATCCTGTCGGAGCTGGCGATGGATCCTCGCGAGCCCCCCAGACCTTCAGAGCCTCGCAAGGTTCAGGACCTGGGTGGCTCTTGAGGAGTGACTTTTGGAACACGCGTCTTCAACTACTCCAACACTTCTTCAACAACGGTGCCAGGTGACACTTTTTGGTTTGTTCACTTGGGGGCGCCCCTCAGGCTACATCATCCCCAAGCCACGTGGGTCTGTCCCTGCGGCATGTATCTTTCTTTGTGTTTATCAGAACTGGCTTTACCCTCATCCATGAGTTGCTTTATGACTATCACCTGTCTGTCCGGTGCTTTGTTGCCATGGACGTTGTATGCCCTTGCAAACCCACCCACGACCGCCTCATGATTAAGGACTGGCACGGCGTCTGTGCTCGGGTCCGTCCCTGTAGCCTCGCTAAACCCAAGTGGCTGAGCTCTGGCTCGTGAGCCAGCTCCCGTGCACATCACCTCCCATGGTCCTTGGTGCCTTGTTCTCGCATGAGCTAATCAGGGGCGGATACGTTAGGGTGCACGACATGGTGCCTTTCTGCCACGGGAGCCACGCGCCGGTTGTCTTTCTTTAGGACTTCCGCATGAGAAGACGGGGCACAGCGTCTGTGCTCGGGTCCGTCCCTGCAACATCGATAAACCCAACGGCTGAGCTTTGTCTGGTGGGCCAGTCCCGTTCACGTCACCTCCTGGGGTCTTTGGTGTTTGGCCTTCTCATGCGATAACCTCAGGAGATTCACTCGGTGCAGGTTGCCTAACCATCTCGCAGGACTATCACAAGTGTTCCGAATCAAATTCAGGCGCATCCCGCCTTGAGGTAGGGCCTCATGAGTCCCGCGCTGGCTCACGAGTGCCCATACACACCTCCTCTAGCCCTGCCGTGCAAGCCACGTGTCAGGGCGGGGATGTACACGCCCCGGAGTCTCCCCTCAGAGGGAACTCCCACCAACGTACCAGTGGAAGCCCCATGCTCCGCGATGGCGGACGACACTGTCGAGGAGCGGCTATACCCGTGCAAGAGTGGAAGCACCATGCTCCGCGCTGGTGAATAAACAACTGAGGGTAGCCTAACGGGTGCAGTGACCTCAGGAGAGCCGCCAGGCCTGCTGCTCAGCCTCACCGCACTGCTCTTCCCTCGAGAGAGTTGCGCGAGGGGCCTGGGCACGGGGGCTATGCTCAGGTCATGCCTGGCGTATGCCACCTCGCCAGGTCCCTCGAACCTGGTCTTCGCGCACCCCTCTTGAGCGAGAGCTCGGTGAGGAAAGGTATGGAGGTTTGTTCGTACGTCAAGAGGGACTCCTGAGCATCGTGACTCAAGAGCCTAACTGGTCATGTAGCTCCTCACCCCTTGGTCTCGTCCTGGTGATCCGGACGAACCAATGGCGGTTGAGGTATGCGCGGGGCCGGGCCCTGCCGACGCAGAACGCTAAAACCTACACCCGCATCTCCTTTCTCAGGGATGTTCGTACGTCAAGGGGGACCCCTGGGCATCGCGACCCAGGGGCCTAACTGGTCACGTAGCCCCTGACCCCTTGGTCTCGTCCTGGTGATCCAGACGAACCAACGGCGGTGGAGGTATGCGCGGGGCCGGACCCTGCCGATGCAGAACACTAAAGCAAACGGAAAGGAAATCACAGTACCCGAGCAAATTATTACAAAACATATTGTTTCTTAAAAGTTCAAAAGCATGAGTTCTTACGCCTCCACGAGGCACGATAATTGCTGCAGGATTAAAGTAAGGAGGAGTGTCGCCTTCGAGCCTCTTCCTCAACCTTGGACACCATCGTCGCCCGCCTGCGGAGGTCCATCGTCGACAATGTCGCCGCCATCCTTGTCAGCCGCAGCCATTGGACTACAAAAAAAGACACATCCGTGACATTTTGGGCCGAACAAAAAAAATTCTGTCATACTTATGACACTTCTATGATGATAATTGTGACAAAACCCGGTACCATCATAGATGTGGTGGGCTCCGACTTCTATGACAAAAAATCATGACAGAAAATGGGCTTTTCGTCCTGGGCGGGCCAGAGACGCAGCTGCATGACATTCTTTGGGCCATCCATGACGGAAAAAACCGTGGTAGAAGCGAGGGCGAGCAAAATATCGGGGGAGTTCCCAGTTACGGCGGGTGGTCGGGGCTAAGCGATGCGCGTATCTCTCGTACGTACGCATGTGTGTGCGAGGCGTTGGGCTCTAACTGAACCCGAGTGAGGCGTTGGGCTCTAACTGAACCCGAGCGATTGCACTAGCTACGTTACTGAACCCGAGCGATCGATCTCTTGCTGTTAACTGAACCCGAGTGATTCCTTCGCTACTGCTGCTAACTGAAGCCGATCGATGCTGCCTCTGGATGAACAGTGAGCGTTGTTGGGGGGTTTAGATGAACAGTTCCAGATGGGGGGTTGGATGAACAGGAACCCATGGTAGTAGAGGCTGTTGCCGCTGGATGAACAGTACCTCGATCGATCGAGCCGGTGGATGAACATGACCCTGTGGATGGCTGGATGAACAGGACCCCGTGGAGGGCTGGATGAACGGTAGCCGATGGAGGGCTGGTTGAACAGTAGCCGGTGGAGGGCTAGATGAACAGTAGCCCATGGAGGGGTGGTTGAACAGGACCCCGTGGAGAGGGCTGGTTGAACAGTAGCCGGTGGAGGAGCGCGCGGTGGAGGCGGGATGAACAGGAGCCCGTGGATGAATAGTCACAGGTGGAGGCTGGAGGAGGTCGGCTGTTGATGAACCGTAGCCCGTGGAGGCTGGAGGAGGTCAACGGTGGAGATGAACAGTATCCCGTGGAGACCCGTTTTACGGTAGGCCACACCCCTCCCGATGAACAGGACCCCTGTTTCGACTGTAGTGCTCCAACACAAGTCCGTTTCCTCTGTTTTGCGGTACGCCACACCCCTCCCGATCAATAGGACCCCGTTTCGACCGTAGGAGGTCCGTTTCCTCCGTTTTGCGGTACGCCAGACCCCTCCTGATGAATAGGATCCCGTTTCGATCGTGGCCGGTCGAACACAAGGCCGTTTCCTCCGTTCTGCTCTACGCCAGGCTTCGTTTCCATCGGCTATTCCATCCAAGCCGGTTGGCTCCCGATGAACACGATGACGCATTCCGTTCCAACCCAGCCGGTTGCCTCCCCATGATCACGACGATGGTGCAGCTTCTCCGTTTTGACACAACCATGTACACGAGCCCTGGCCGTACGTATGCGCGAGTTGGCGTTCGAGACCCCGCCCGTATGTATGTACGTAGACGTATTTACTTTCTTGCACCCTGGCTGCTGTACGTACGTGTACATGCTACGTGCGCGCCTCTACTATGACACGTGCCCTTCCTTACTCGGCCATGGTTCATCGCTGCAGCCTGCAGACAGACCGATCGACCATTATGTACATACACGTTCGCCACCAGAATGACAACGCTACGTACGCTTCGACCAGGTGGGTCCCGACTGTCAGGCACTTCCTTGCGTGCGAAGATGTAGCTGGTGGGTCCCAGCAGTTAGGGCGGAAACATTTTTTTCGCGAAATACGGTGGCCCGTCTAGTGGGTCCCTGCTGTCTGGTGGAGGAATCATTATTTTTCGCGTAATAAGGAGGCACTTCCTTGCTGCGGCCGTGTACCCAGTCGTCAGCCTCTCCACGTATAGTACTATTTCGATGGAAGTCGTTCGTTGACCACATTGACCATGCCGCGCCGAGAGCACCAAGGCGGTGGACGACGGTCAGGCCTGGGAAGGGAACGACGCGGAGCCGGGGAAGACGCGGCAGTGGATGCCCACGTGGAGAGGAGTACAAGGGTTCACTGGTTCGGTTGCGGTGTGAGGCTGCCATCGCCGCAGGGCTTGGCCAGCGGTGGGAGTAGTAGGGGCTGTGAGGCCTCCGCGGTAGCACAACCGGCCACGGGAGGTAGGAGCAGGCGGCACGACCGGCGCTGCTTTGGGTGGCTAGAGCAAGAAGACCAGAGGTTGAATAAGCATGACTGCCATTGGATGGACATCATACGGTCACTACAGCTAGAATCGTTTATATTGACTAAGTGGACAAAGCCCTTGGTACGCGTCAACTTAGTAGGCCCACAGGTCAGCCTCCGAAACGGTGCGCCCTAGATGTCAGGGGGAGGAATCATTTTTTGGGCGGGTGAAGCTAGAATATCCGAGATTGAAGAAGAAGCACGACATCCGTTGGATGGACATCCAACGGCCACTGTTGCTAGAACCGTGTGTTGACTATAAGTTGATAAAGCCTTGCATACGCGTCAACTATTTTTTGAGGAGACGCGTCAAATTAGTAGGCCCACAAGTGTGTGGCAGAGAACTTATAGCCCATTTGAGATTTGTAAGAATGTACAGCCCATTTTTGAATTCTAATGGAATTTACTACAGCCCATTTACAGTTTGTTAAAAGTACAGCCCATTTTCTAGCTAGGACAACGATTAATAATTTCAACCAACCGTTCAAAACAGAATTCAATAAAATTTACCACATTTTGATGGGATCCAAAATATTTTTATCCCTAAATTTCTAGTCAGATTAAATACAATTTCAATATAAATTTGTCTTACGTTAAAATCCAACGAAACATTGCGCGCGCAACAATTAATGAAATTAAAATTTTCAAAATCCAAAAATAATATTTTATAAACTAATTACGTGTTTGGTGCATTTTTTATAGTTACAGCCCAGCTTTTATTATTACATCCCATTTATTATTTCTTCAAGCCCATTTTCTTGTTAAGCCTAATGCATCCCTCCTAGGAAAGATTTGCAGCCCAGCGGGGCGAAGATTAACTAGTTGACCTTGCCTGGGTATTCCTCAAAAAAAGTATAGCTGGGCTAGCCATCTTCAGCTTGAAAACAATTAATATCTGGGCTGGATATCTAGCCTGGGCTAGATGGGCCACAGCCCGCCCAGTTAATACCCTGCTCTCCTCTGAACAACAATGAAAACATCGCCCTTGTCTAAAAAAATGAAAACATCCCTCAAGAAAAACTCTGCAGTGCTCACACCTCAAAAACACAAATACAGCTCGAGCTGCTTGGTCCTAGCTGTCGGCCGCTCCTTGCGCAATTCTCTCGTTTATTGACTACGTAGGTTGACAATGGTGTGGGACCGTGATGTCAGGAAACTAGGAGGAAGCAAAAAAAATTACAGTTATAGTATATAATAAGGAGGCACTTGTGGATGTGCGGCTATGGCCCTGGTGGGTCCCCACTGTCATCCTCTCCAAGTAAATTCATCTCCTCATTCATCATGTCTGTTGACCATGTTGACAACGCGAGACGGCGTCGCCACTGCGAGCGCAACAACTTGAAGGACGACGAAGAGGGCCTCGCAGGCCCTACGGATGGTCTGGTACAGCGCCCGCTGCTCATTCGGGAAGCCAGGATCATAGGGCCACATGTCCGCGACGGCATTGTCGTTCGCTTGTTCACCGATGCTCGTTGACGAGACAGAGGTTGCAGCACAGGTCCTCCTGCGCTGGTAGCTCTTCCACCATTAGGGCGTCGAAGTGCGGCTGCACCTGCTCTATGGTGAACACGACATGAACCGGCTTGGACAGTGGCGCCGGCTCCTGGTCGGAAACTACGTCCATCGTCTGATTGTCGTCGCTCAGCTCGGTGAGCTCACTGGCGAGCCAGCATGTCCGGCTGCTGGACCGACCCGCTGCCAAGCACGAGTCTGACTGCCCTGGCCCACCCAGACCACCACCCTCGCCCGCGTGCGCTTTCCTCCCAAAACGGTCAGCGCCGCCCGCCCCGCTTCCCGGTGCAGGCGATTACTCCGCCTTCAAACGACACAAGTGTCGTCCGTCTGCCGCCCACAATAATGATACGCGGTTGCCGAGGCGGCTACTCCGGCGCCACACGTCCGTCCCTCCGCCGCCCACCATTGCTATATAATCTGTTGCGCCGGCCATAGCCGCAGTCATCCGCCTTTGTTCCCTTTGTCCTGTCCACACCACTACTGCCCACCATGGCTTCCTCGCGCTCCAGCGCTCTTCGGGACGGGCGGACGACGGACCACAAGGAGATGGGAGCCATTGCTGCCGACTGCCTGGCCGACAGGCAGCCGGAGGACGACGATGTACCAATGGAGAACATGGTAGTCGACGATCCGGCGCCAACCCCCTCCTCCGCGCCATCCTCGCCGGTGCATTGCACCATGACCATCGGTGAGGCCCGTGCCCAATACATGGACACGGTGAGGCAGAAGCGTGAGGAGCAGTTTCGGGAGGCGCAAGCCGATGCCGCCTACAACCACCATCTCCTCCAGGAGCACCTGCAGGCGGAGGAGCAGATCGCCGCGGAGCGGGCGGAGCAGGAGGCGCTACTCGACTCGTACCTCTCCGCCCACGAGGGCCGCCTCGAGCGTTGGCGGTACCACATGCGGGTGGCGGAGGCTGCGGCCGCCTACAAAGAGGGCGATGAAGCGGGCGAGGCGCTGTTTGGCGAGACCAAGGACGAGGCAGAGGACAATGCCGGCTCCGACGAGTCCCCGCTCCGCTAGCGTCGACGAGGCCCTGCTCCATCGAGGCCCCACGGCGCCAACAACGAGGTAGAGGACACCGCCGGCTCCGCCGAGGCCCCGCCCCGCCGGCACCGAGGCGGAGGCCCTACTCCGTCGAGACCCCGCCCCGCCAACAACGAGGCAGAGGACATCGCCGGGTCAGCCGAGGCCCCACCCTGCCAGCATCGAGGGGGAAGATTTCCCCAGCTTTGCCGAGGCGCCGCCCCGCCGGCAACGAGACAGAGGACATCGCCGGCTCCGTCGAGGCCCCGCCCCGCTGCCAACGAGACCGCGCCACACAGAAAATGAGGAAGAGTAGAACACGGTAGGTCACCGCCGCTCGGGTCCAAGTAAGGCCACCGCTGCTACCCTCCGGTTGAAGCCAAGCTAGGCGGCTTGACCATTGATGGCCGATTAGCTTCTTGGCAGCGACGTGGAGTCGGAGAGCTATGTTGGAGAAGGACGTTGCTTCTACTTAACTGCTAGTGCAGTTGGCTCACTGACACGTGGGCCCAACAAGCATATGGCCAACATGTCAGTTACGCAACTGCACGTGGAGTTAAGTCACTGAAGCTCAGTGTGCTGGAGAAGAAGCTTCTGTTCGGCTCAGCCGGACACAGGTGGGTAGCTTCAGTTAATTAATTATACCTCCAGCGCACCCCTTTTTAGTTGAAGAATGTATGAAATGTAATGAAATCCGACATGTTTTATGAAATCTGACCAAGCATGAATGAATTTAGTTCGATTTGTTTGAATTCTTATATCACTGGCATTGGATGAGCATGCAAAACAAAACGTACTAGCATTATTCCCAGGGTGATCACCTCGTTTGCAGCAGTTTCACATGTACTCCATCCGGTCCTTTTTAGTCTGCATACAAGTTTTGTCTGCAGTCAAAGTATCTATACTTTGACAGGAGTACAAAGAGTTTGAGCAGCTTTTTAGCGTTCCTATACATTGCAATCAAACACACAGGCCTGGCAATTCATAGAGAACATTCAAAACAATTGATGATTATGCATCTCAATGATTCACATGTCAGAGCCAATATTGACTTCACAACTAAAGAATAAATAAAAATAGATCGACGCTGCTGACAGCAAAGGGCGTCCCATTCGAAAATATCAAATGCATGTCTTCTTGCTAACATCAATGAGCAAAATTTGACAAGGTTGTCCCATTCCAAAATGTCAAATGCTTGTTGTTTTTGTGCATCAATGAGCAAACTTTGACAAGGTTTTCCCATTCCAAAATATCAAATGCCTACGATTGTGGAATGGGCAGGGTTTGCCATCAGTTCGGACGTTGACATGGCACCTCGTGCTAAATAAACCAGCTGTTCTTTTTGTGCAGTTCCACCAAAATCAACCAAATCCGCGCGTAGCTTGTATGATTTCGCCCTTATATGTTGCAACGCCTTGAACATATCGGCACCTCCTTTCTTGTGGTGGAAATGAATGATTCGATGTATTCATAAACATTTTGTGCAGTTCCCATTGAAATCAAGCTGAGCACCTGTGGCACCCCGATCCGCATGGAGCAGGGGGCCTTCGCACGTCAGCCCAGGATAACACCTGACGCACGACAGGTCCATAATACAGCATTCCAGGTACAAGAATATTCATCAAATACATGTATATAAGATTACATCATTGATGATACAATTATCTGGCATATCCCTAAGGCTATTAAATGAAAGCGGAAGTCTGATTGAATGGCGGCGGAAGTCTTGGTTTGGCAGTATAACAACTCTGGCTGGGCTCCACAACTCACAGGACTGGCAAGATTATGGCCTAGCACGACGGATCAAGCGAGCAATACGGGTACGACCTACAAAACTGGCATGACACGCCAGGTCAGTACATTGAATGTACTTGCAAGACAACCAAATACATAGCATCCAAACAAGCTGCAGAAAAAGCAAGAACCGAGCGCATGCAACACCCTATCTCATATCAATTACTAAACATGGCATGATAAAAATCAACTAAGCATGAACAAAATCATAACATCTACTAACATGGCAATGACATGGCATATCAGAACATGATTATAACATTGTAATAGCAAAACATAGAATTTTATCTCAATCATGCCATAACTTAACATGTCAATCAAAGCATAGCATGGCATCAAGAAACTATGCTGAAAATAAACTACCAATAATATCCAATGCAGACATAGCATGTTAACATTATGCAATCATCTTCTGTTCTATCATGGTTCTTTAAATGCAAATAATGATATATTATTCCAGCAATGCAACCAAACTTGTGCACCGAGTCCCTCGGACTCTCTTATCAACTGTGATCATCTCTGAATCACAAACACACCACCAAAGTGGTCTTTCTCAAGAACAACTCGTGATCCTTACGGCGATCACAACCATGACCAACACTTGGTCTCCAACCGTGATCCTTACGACGATCACAACCACGACCAATATTTGGCCCGTGATCCTTACGGCGATCACAACCACTTATATCATCATCAAAATATCGTTGTGACTCCTCACGACTATCTCATAGTTCAAGTTACCATATTATTGTTATCACATATTTATTTACCAACTTAATTATTTCGATTTGTCCTCCATTTCGACCAAGACCTGATAGTGGGACCTACTACGAACTGTTGCTATCGATAGACTTTATACACTCTGTAGAGGTAGCACACTGTACCCACACCACGGAACCCATGGCCTCGTCATCCCATTCGGGTGGACCAACGGCATTCCGACGAAACCAACCTACTGCCATGACGCTCTCCCGGCCACTCTGACCCAATCCCCAATGGGCTGGTCCTGGGTGGCCCCGTGTCTACCAAAGACACCCCGACCACCGTCGTGGTCAACTCCCACTCGGGGACACTCCCACTCGGGGACTGGTACCAAAAATCTCAAAAACGAGCACACAAGGTTATGTCCGCTTACCTGATCAGGGTAAGCACGCCCATAACCTTCCCTAGTGGCAGGCACCGGCGAGAGGTCACGACAATAGCTCGCATTAAGGCCTCCCATAAGGCAAATGTGGCTGCACCGAAAAAGTTCGGTTTGGCAGCATTATGACTCGATCCCATCGATGAAGGAGGAGGTTTGTTATTATTAAGTCATTTTATTTCCTTCTCCATCATCATGAACATATTTAACATGAGTGCAACATGCCGCATACAAATGCACGAACAAAATATTGAACTCCTCAAGTGCACAACTATAACATAAAGGACACGACAATAGTATATCAACGATGCATTACAATCCTCATAACAGTTTATAACGATGACATGCAAATAAAGTAGAGTAGTGGCCTGGCATTATTATTAATAACGTTCTAATTAACATGGCAAAGGTATCATGAAACACAAGCATGCAAGATAGGCATAAAGAAATAACTGCCGATGAAAACGATATAAAACAACTGCAACTACACACACACAAGGTGCAAGCAAAGTCAACATGAAAGTTCGGGGCTCATGATAAGAAGTTGGCTTGCCTGGGGTCGACAAATACTCTGGGAAGAAGTGCGGAACGATCGCGGAAAGATTTGCCGGAAACAGTTCTCTCTCGGAGGGGGCTGTTTACGGGCAAGGGCAAAATGAACATTTTCACTGCGTGAAAATACTATGAAAATGATATCAACGGAATGGGCTCAACAAAACAAAGACGTGGGCTTTGGAATCACCTGATTCGGAGCTACGGGTAAAAATATACGGACGTTTAAAACTCAGGGACTAGTCTATAAAAATACTTCTACAAACGGGTCCCTGGTAGTCTAAACAGAACGTGTCTTTTCTGAAAATACGTCTTCCAGAGGGGAAAACGTATTCCCGGCCGAAGGAGAGGAAAAATACGCTTTCTGAGATTGAAAGCGCACTTTCCAGAAATGCGCTTTCGCGCGGGGAAAACGACTTCGCGGCGTGGTGCCGCCACTTATCCGACGTGGCAAGCGGGGCCACGCCCTACGGTCGCCGACAGGTGGGGCCGCGCGGGAAGGGGGGCCCGCCTGGCTTGGGTTCTTCTTCCTCACGCTCGGGCACGCGCCTGGCCGAGGGAGGAGGACACCCCGACGGCGACTGCCGGCGATTCTGGCCACGGCGGGGGTCGTGCGACCTACCCAGATGACCAGGGGAGGGAGGCGCATCCAAAGGTAGTCTCCGTTGACGGCGAGAGGCGCTGCAGAGAGAGCAGCAAGGCCCGCGGCGGAGAGGAGTTTCGGCCACCGGTGGAGCAAGGTGCTCTGGTAGGGGAGAGAAAGGGCCGAGGCTACGGGGAGACTTGGTGGGATCTATAGGTTGCAGTGGTGGTGGAGGAACGGCGAGGAGGGCTCGGGAGTGCCGGAATCGATGGAGGCCCTCGGCGGCGGCCACGGTGGTGATGGGGTTGGAGAGGGGCTCTGAGCTCGGGGAGAGGCTCGGGGAGGGGATTGTGGACTGCGAGGATGCTCGGGGCGTGCCTAAATAGCCGCGGGAGGGCTCGAGGGGAGGGGAGGAGGTGGCACGCGGCAGGCGACGTGTCCGTGCGCCGGCGAGGGGCGCAGTGTCGGCAGGCGCGGCCAAGGCTCACGGGAAGCGGCGGGAAGGCGACGAGCAGGGTGCAGACGAGCGCCAGAGGCTCACGGAATCGAGCAAAGCTCGCGGACGAGAGGAGGAAATGGACAGCGGCGAGGAAGAAGACGATGGCCACAGTGGCGTACTGTTTGGTCCTAGGCATGGCTCGCCGGAGAAGAAAACGAAGGGGGCTAGAGGTCCAGGGGGAAGACGACGTCGAGGGGGGCTACTGGACATTAATGGCGAGGCCAGAGGCGGTCGGAGCAGCGCTGCCGACGACAACAGTGGCTAGACCACCGTTTTGGCTGGCTGCCCTCGTAGTCACCACTGGCATGGCGCGCTCTGGGGTTTTTACTGATGTAAGTTCATGTCTACCGCGTAGTCCTTCCAGCGTGGAGTGTTACCATGGTGAAAGATCGGGCAGAGACAAATGGAGATGAGTGAAACAAGCTCCACAAGTTTGCTGTTGCAAACTTGGCAACATCCTAGAGATTAAACCAGAGAGGGTAAATGGTAAACTTGATGTCCGGGAGGCTTGGGGTAGAAAGGACTACGGTCCTGGGAGTTTTGAGGTAAAATGGGCAACTATTTACCATAGTTGCTGTACAACCACCAAAACTGACCTAGAAACTTAATCATGATGAAACACTCACTAGGAGTGATAGATTGGGCTATAACTTGGCAAAGCCTGATGATTTGAACATACCATGATGCTGTAAAAAGTTCATACCAAATGGACTCACCAAAATGGTACTTCCTTCACAGCTATCATTTCTGTCCAAAAACTTCAG
Organism: Aegilops tauschii subsp. strangulata; assembly: GCF_002575655.3. Classification (NCBI taxonomy): domain Eukaryota; kingdom Viridiplantae; phylum Streptophyta; class Magnoliopsida; order Poales; family Poaceae; genus Aegilops; species Aegilops tauschii. Next base: position 423,531,481 of record NC_053036.3, on the reverse strand, counting down.
AAAAATCCTCAGGGCAATTGGTCACGTGAAATGAGCCACAATCTTGTGGAGATAGGTTATATGAGTAGGAGAAGGCCTGTAAAAATTATCAGCCATAATGGAGCAAGCTAAAATACACTTGCTTCACAAACTGAAAATTTGGACAGAAAACAAGAATTGCTCCTGTTCTCACATAGTTCAATCAAATGAACTGAATTTTGCTGGAGGATAATGATTTGAGATACTTGAGAGGATGGAAAAGTTTCATCCCATTTGGAAACACTATGAAGGTACTTCCTTCACAAACTTGTGTTCTGGCCAGAAACTATGAAACATTGCACAGGGAGCTAGGGTGAATGGATTGAGCTCATATTTGGTATCCATGGGTTATTTAACAATGTTAAACACCCTCACAAATTGCAGCTCAATTGGACTTAGCAATAAAGCACTTCCTTTGCAAAATTTCAGAGAAGGCAGAAACTTGCATTGGATCATGTGCCAAATTTTGAACTGTGGAATCATGATATTAGGATGGAACTAGTGATTATATAGCAAGGACAAGCTCCACAATTTATGTGGGAATTTTCTCTGCTATAAAAATAGTAGTTCCTTTGGAAATTGGCATAAATGCAATATTGGCATTAAATAGGAAAAGGCAATTTTCCTTATTTAATTATGGCCAATATACTTGCGAGAGCTTGGATTAGGCATAAGCATTAACTCCACCAATTCTCATGAATTTAGGAGATGGCTAGATATGCCTTTGGATTTTATTCCTCGGAAAGGCAAGAAAAGGAATAAATCATAATTCAAAAATATTGCATTGGACTTAGCAATATTTTTGCATATCCAAGGTTAAGAAAGATAGGATGATCTCTAGGATCAATTGGGAGGATCAACAGAACAAGGAAAATGGTGGCTCCTTTGTAATCACAAGGGCATATCCAAATTCCAAAAATTTGGAATTAGGGTTTAAGTGGAATTGAGCTGATGCAAATGAGGTCTTGCCCACTGAAAAAGACATGAGCAGGATTTTGAAAGGTTGGAAATAACAAAATTTTCTCAGGGTCATCCAGCAAACTCAGGAGAAAATTTTGAAAATGAGTGCCAGGAGAGAATAACAACACAAAAATTGATAACCCAATTTTGGGGCTGTTACAACTCTTCCCCCCTTAAAAAGAATCTCGTCCTCGAGATTCCTAGGGTTACAGCACAAATGAAAGAATAACCACTCCGGGGGAAAATCTCGGGTTAATTTTTAACCCTTTGGTTAAATTTCAAACGAGTTGGGGGCACCGAGAAAAAAAATCACGGATTCCTCCACGAAACGTAGGTGTCAAGGTAGAATCAAGGGTGAAACCTGTATCGGGGTAGATGTACTGGATCGAGTGAAATAAAATTGGCAGTGTTCCTCCGGAAATGAAATTGGGAAAAAGAATTAGAGACGGGAAATTTCCGGGCAGAAATGCCTGTGCGAGGTTCTTGATTTGAAAGTCCGGCACACGGTGTATGCACAGATAAATAGGGGTATGTGACTTTGCATTTCCCCGAGTACTGCCCGAATGTACTCGTGGGTGAACCGAGTATGTGTGCAGTATGCAGTAAAATCTAAACTAGCAAACGGACAGAAACAATAAACATGCAACGGAAAAAACACACCAGGCAAAATCATTCTACGGTGTTTTAATGCTAGTGGGTATATGTACTCCTGGTATACATATACCTACACCAGCGCGCATTTTATTATAGACTCGAGACGAGTCAATGTTATTTTAGTGTATGTGATCTACTAATTAAAATTTTGTTAGCAACACAGTGTCAACCCTGTCAAACATTTCTGCTTGATAGAGAGACAAGCAAAAACAAGCACAGAAACAAAAGCACAAAAGCATACATAGAACACAGCATACGGGTTACAACAGTACCAGCATACAACAAAGCACGAATGCTCTACACGCTAAACGAAACAACTCATACCGGGATACATAGTTCTATCCTCATATCGGGGATGAACCGACAGACTGGTCATCTTACTGCTTGACTGAGGTCATGCAAAGGACTTGCCTTGCTGGGGCTCTCCGGGAGGACGAAGACTGGGCCAATCTCCATCTTCATCGTCCGACAACACTATGGGTTGGGGTTCGGCTGCTGGGGGTGTGGCTGAAATTGATCCAAGCAAATGCTACTGGTGGATCCGTAAAAGAGCCTTGTCGAGGGTGACGATGTTGGGTCTAGGCCACAACACAGGCTGAGAGGATAGGACTGGTTCGGATGGCGTTGGGCAAATGACTTGAGATGCGAATTTACGAGACTCATGGTAAGCTTCCTTGACGACTCGTACCGCATCATTGTCCAGAGTTCTAAACTCGGCAAGCATCTGGGAAATCATCATCCCCTGGGCGGTGATATACTGCACCAGGCGAGCGATTGCGGGGTCATCTCCTTGGATAGCGGGAGAAGGCTGCATTCCTACTTCTGTCACAATGGGGTAAAAGCAGAAATCCCGCCTTGCAGCCATATGCGGGTACCTGGTTCGGAGGTGAAGCATAGCTTCCACGGCAGCGGCCTGAATGGCTAAATCAGAGGTAGGCATAGCTCTCCCCTGAAAAACCAATGGCTGGCCATCTGCTGCGGGACCTAGGTTGATGTGCACTCTTGCGTCAAAGCGATGAAGGTGAGGGACGGGTGCCGATTGGAACACCAGGTAATCGGGGCTAGCCTTACAGCCAAAGGCTTTGGTGAGCATCTCAGTAAGAAGGGGTGGAAAGCCAGTGTGGTTAACAGCACTGGTGCGGGTGTAAAACTTGGGAGCTTTGAAGGTGCCAGTCATGGCTGGAGTGCTACTAGCTAGGCTTCTCTGCAGGGACATGGCTGACTAAGGGTTTAGCGATATGGCGAGCGGAAAGGAGGCTTTTATAGGCGGCTATGCGGGACATGCCCGCATGCTGTGGCCCCTTTCCCTTAATGGCGAAGGGCAAGCGGTGTGGCCGACCAGAAAGGATATGGTTGCTATTTGTTCCACAGATAACTAGGCGGGGACAGCGGGGTGAGGACGTGTCAGTCCCGACTGCGCCACCTGTTGATTAACAGTGGCCATGCCGGATGCCAGGAATGGGTCAAATCCCTTAGGGCCATTACGGGTTAATGGGAGCGGTGATCTAATACTAGGATAACCTATGCCAGCCTGGCTGCTCTGATACCATGCCCTGTGGCACCCCGATCCGCATGGAGCAGGGGGCCTTCGCACGTCAGCCCAGGATAACACCTGACGCACGACTGGTCCATAATACAGCATTCCAGGTACAAGAATATTCATCAAATACATGTATATAAGATTACATCATTGATGAATACAATTATCTGGCATAGCCCTAAGGCTATTAAATGACAACGAAAGTTTGATTGAATGGCGGCGGAAGTCTTGGTTTGGCAGTATAACAACTCTGGCTGGGCTCCACAACTCACAGGACTGGCAAGATTACGGCCTAGCACGACGGATCAAGCGAGCAATACGGGTACGACCTACAAAACTGGCATGACACGCCAGGTCAGTACATTGAATGTACTTGCAAGACAACCAAATACATAGCATCCAAACAAGCTGCAGACAAAGCAAGAACCGAGCGCATGCAACACCCTATCTCATATCAATTACTAAACATGGCATGATAAAAATCAACTAAGCATGAACAAAATCATAACATCTACTGACATGGCAATGACATGGCATATCAGAACATGATTATAACATTGTAATAGCAAAACATAGAATTTTATCTCAATCATGCCATAACTTAACATGTCAATCAAAGCATAGCATGGCATCAAGAAACTATGCTGAAAATAAACTACCAATAACATCCAATGCAGACATAGCATGTTAACATTATGCAATCATCTTCTGTTCTATCATGGTTCTTTAAATGCAAATAATGATATATTATTCCAGCAATGCAACCAAACTTGTGCACCGAGTCCCTCGGACTCTCTTATCAACTGTGATCATCTCTGGATCACAAACACACCACCAAAGTGGTCTTTCTCAAGAACAACTCGTGATCCTTACGGCGATCACAACCACGACCAACACTTGGTCTCCAACCGTGATCCTTACGGCGGTCACAACCACGACCAATATTTGGCCCGTGATCCTTACGGTGATCACAACCACTTATCTCATCATCAAAATATCGTCGTGACTCCTCACGACTATCTCTAGTTCAAGTTACCATATTCTTGTTATCACATATTTATTTACCAACTTAATTATTTCGGTTTGTCCTCCATTTCGACCAAGACCTGATAGTGGGACCTACTACGAACTGTTGCTATCGATAGACTTTATACACTCTGCAGAGGCAGCAAACTGTACCCACACCACGGAACCCATGGCCTCGTCATCCCATTCGGGTGGACCAACGGCATTCCAACGAAACCAACCTACTGCCATGACGCTATCCCGGCCACTCTGACCCAATCCCCAACGGGCTGGTCCTGGGTGGCCCCGTGTCTACCAAAGACACCCCGACCACCGTCGTGGTCAACTCCCACTCGGGGACACGCCCACTCGGGGACTGGTACCAAAAATCTCAAAAACGAGCACACAGGGTTATGTCCGCTTACCTTATCAGGGTAAGCACGCCCATAACCTTCCCTAGTGGGAGGCACCGGCGAGAGGTCACGACAATAGCACGCATTAAGACCTCCCATAAGGCAAATGTGGCTGCACCGAAAAAGTTCGGTTTGGCGGCACTATGACTCGATCCCATCGATGACGGAGGAGGTTTGTTATTATTAAGTCATTTTATTTCCTTCTCCATCATCATGAACATATATAACATGAGTGCAACATGCCGCATACAAATGCACGAACAAAATATTGAACTCCTCAAGTGCACAACTATAACATAAAGGACACAACAATAGTATATCAACGGTGCATTACAATCCTCATAATAGTATATAACGATGACATGCAAATAAAGTAGATTAGTGTCATGGCATTATTAATAATAACATTGTAATTAACATGGCAAAGGTATCATGAAACACAAGCATGCAAGATAGGCATAAAGAAATAACTGCCGATGAAAACGATATAAAACAACTGCAACTACACACACACAAGGTGCAAGCAAAGTCAACATGCAAGTTCGGGGCTCATGATAAGAGGTTGGCTTGCCTGGGGTCGACAAATACTCCGGGAAGAAGTGCGGAACGATCGCGGAAAGATTTGCCGGAAACAGTTCTCTCTCGGAGGGGGCTGTTTAAGGGCAAGGGCAAAATGAACATTTTCACTGCGTGAAAATACTATGAAAATGATATCAACAGAATGGGCTCGACGAAACGAAGACGTGAGCTTTGGAGTCACCTGATTCGGAGCTATGGGTAAAAAGATACGGACGTTTAAAACTCAGGGACTAGTCTGTAAAAATACTTCTACAAATGGGCCCCTGGTAGTCTAAACAGAATGTGTCTTTTCTAAAAATACGTCTTCCAGAGGGGGAAACGTATTCCCAGGCGAAGGAGAGGAAAAATCCGCTTTCTGAGATTGAAAGCGCACTTGCCAGAAATGCGCTTTCGCGCGGGGAAAATGACTTCGCGGCGTGGCGCCGCCACTTATCCGACGTGGCAAGCAGGGCCACGCCCTACGGTCGCCGACAGGTGGGGCCGTGCGGGAAGGGGGGCCCGCCTGGCCTGGCTTCTTCTTCCTCACACTCGGGCACGCGCCTGGCCGAGGGAGGAGGACACCCCGACGGCGACTGCCGGCGATTCCAGCCACGGCGGGGGTCGTGCGACCTACCCAGATGACCAGGGGAGGGAGGCGCATCCAGAGGTGGTCTCCGTTGATGGCGAGAGGCGCTGTAGAGAGAGCAGCAAGGCCCGCGGCGGAGAGGAGTTTCGGCCACCGGTGGAGCAAGGTGCTCTGGTAGGGGAGAGAAAGGGCCGAGGCTACGGGGAGACTTGGTGGGATCTATAGGTTGCAGTGGTGGTGGAGGAACGGCGAGGAGGGCTCGGGAGTGCCGGAATCGATGGAGGCCCTCGGCGGCGGCCACGGTGGTGATGGGGTCAGAGAGGGGCTCTGAGCTCGGGGAGAGGCTCGGGGAGGGGGTTGTGGACTGCGAGGATGCTCGGGGCGTGCTTAAATAGCCGCGGGAGGGCTCGAGGGGGAGGGGAGGAGGTGGCACGCGGCAGGCGACGTGTCCGTGCCCCGGCGAGGGGCGCAGTGTCGGCAGGCGCGGCCAAGGCTCACGGGAAGCGGTGGGAAGGCGATGAGGAGGGTGCAGACGAGCGCCAGAGGCTCACGGAATCGAGCAAAGCTCGCGGACGAGAGGAGGAAATGGACAGCGGCGAGGAAGAAGACGATGGCCACAGTGGCGTACTGTTTGGTCCTAGGCATGGCTCGCCGGAGAAGAAAACGAAGGGGCCAGAGGTCCAGGGGGAAGACGACGTCGAGGGGGGCTACTGGACATTAATGGCGAGGCCAGAGGTGGTCGGAGCAGCGCTGCCGACGACAACAGTGGCTAGACCACCGTTTTGGCTGGCTGCCCTCGTAGTCACCACTGGCATGGCGCGCTCTGGGTTTTTTACTGATGTAAGTTCATGTCTACCGCGTAGTCCTTCCAGCATGGAGTGTTACCATGGTGAAAGATCGGGCAGAGACAAATGGAGATGAGTGAAACAAGCTCCACAAGTTTGCTGTTGCAAACTTGGCAACATCCTAGAGATTAAACCAGAGAGGTTAAATGGTAAACTTGATGTCCCGGGGGCTTGGAGTAGAAAGGACTACGGTCCTGGGAGTTTTGAGGTAAAATGGACAACTATTTACCATAGTTGCTGTACAACCACCAAAACTGACCCAGAAACTTAATCATGATGAAACACTCACTAGGAGTGATGGATTGGGCTATAACTTGGCAAAGCCTGATGATTTGAACATACCATGATGCTGTAAAAAGTTCATACCAAATGGACTCACCAAAATGGTACTTCCTTCACAGCTATCATTTCTGTCCAAAAACTTCAGAAAAATCCTCAGGGCAATTGGTCAAGTGAAATGAGCCACAATCTTCTGGAGATAGGTTATATGAGTAGGAGAAGGCCTGGAAAAATTATCAGCCATAATAGAGCAAGATAAAATACACTTGCTTCACAAACTGAAAATTTGGACAGAAAACAAGAATTGCTCCTATGCTCACATAGTTCAGTGAAATGAACTGAATTTGGGTGGAGGATAATTATTTGAGATACTTGAGAGGATGGAAAAGTTTCATCGCATTTGGAAACACTATGAAGGTACTTCCTTCACAAACTTGTGTTCTGGTCAGAAACTTTGAAAAATTGCACAGGGAGATAAAATGAATGGATTGAGCTCATCTTTGGCATCCACGGGTTATTTAACAATGTTAAACACCCTGCCAAATTGCAGCTCAATTGGACTTAGCAATAAAGCACTTCCTTTGCAAAATTTCAGAGAAGGCAGAAACTTGCATTGGATCATGTGCCAAATTTTGAACTGTGGAATCATGATATTAGGATGGAACTAGTTATTATATAGCAAGGACAAGCTCCACAATTTATGTGGGAATTTTCTCTGCTATAAAAATAGTAGTTCCTTTGGAAATTGGCAGAAATGCAATATTGGCATTAAATAGGAAAAGGCAATTTTCCTTATTTAATTATGGCCAATATACTTGCCAGAGCTTGGATTAGGCATAAGCATCAACTCCACCAATTCTCATGAATTTAGGAGATGGCTAGATATGCCTTTGGATTTTATTCCTCGGAAAGGCAAGAAAAGGAATAAATCATAATTCAAAAATATTGCATTGGATTAGCAATATTTTTGCATATCCAAGGTTAAGAAAGATAGGATGATCTCTGGGATCAATTGGGAGGATCAACAGAACAAGGAAAATGGTGGCTCCTTTGTAATCACAAGGGCATATCCAAATTCCAAAAATTTGGAATTAGGGTTTAAGAGGAATTGAGCTGATGCAAATGAGGTCTTGCCCATTGAAAAAGACATGAGCAGGATTTTGAAAGGTTGGAAATGACAAAATTTTCTCAGGGTCATCCAGCAAACTCAGGAGAAAATTTTGAAAATGAGTGCCAGGAGAGAATAACAGCACAAAAATTGATAACCCAATTTTGGGGCTGTTACAGCACCCCTGTTTGCACAAATACAAAAAAGTGATTAGCATAAAGCAAACTATACTATGAATTGACAGTTTAAACAGGGACCTAGATGGTCTATGTAGAGCACACTTTTAAAAAAATGGAACTCACCGGAAAGAATCCTAGAACAACATTGTACTTGCGCATCACAGCAAAAAGATGGAGATATGTCAGTCCTTCTGAGTTGAAGTTAGTTTTGTCTTGTGGGGAGTAATGTAACCATCCTTCAACTGCTCCTTCTGATGAGAAGATAGACAGGGGTTCTTCATCCTGGCATAATCGGAACTAGTCTCTTCACGTACTCCGTATTCTTCTCCAGAGAAAGATGATCTTATTCTGCAAAGACAAGAGGACAACTAAATGCTAGCATCTCTGTTTGCTCGGAAAAAAGGAAAGGAAATATTTAAAACAACACAGATGAACCACTTTCTCATGACAGTATCTAAACAGTAGCACAACACCAATAGAGATGACAAAGCTCAATCATATGGATGAAATCCGTGGGCGAGTACCAACCTTTGTCAGGAGGCTTATTGTGTAGAGCATACAAATAAAGCACTTCTCCAAAACCATCTATTGTTATCTACTGTGGTTGCCATGCTTACTATATACTCCTTGATTAATTTAATGTTTCTAACATCTTCTTGTGCAGTTCCACTAAAATATATGGTATCTTCAAAGAAGATCCCTGTTTGCACAAGTAGAGATAACTACATATTACATTAAGAGTGGCATCAAATCAGTGGCAAAACAATTGCCCGTTCCAGCCATAGCAATAAATTAAGATGCAAAACTATATCATTACTTGTGCATCACAGTTCTAGTGCTTCATTACAGCACGGGGAGTTGATTTTTGTTTTTCTTCTGCTTGTTCTTCCCCTTCATCACTTGGTTCAATAACATACAAGCTCCGCCTTCAATGTAAGATTTAGCATGTTAATTAGGGAGCACAAGTATAGCACTAAACAACGACATTAATTTTCTGATGAAAGTGGCAAAATACAGGCCAACAGTTGTGAAATATCCTTATCTTACCTCAATGGGATATTACGGTGCACATACAGATTGGAAGTCTTGTCACATTTGTGCAGTTCACTAAAATCAAGCAACATTACCATACAAGTAGCACAACATATGAAAGCACACTGCACAATCATGTGAAAGAAAGCTAGTACTGACCTCTCATGACAAGGAATTCACACAACTCACAATAAGAAGATCTTAACCAAATTTGCCAACACGGATAGGAAGTAAGATCTCCTCTTGTGCAGTTCCACTAAGATCAAGCAATCAAGCAACATTGTCGGTGTGACATTTTGGTTGAACTGCACAAAACACTCTTAAAACAAAAGTGTTTTGTGCAGTGCAACAAAAGGTCACAATAGCACCGAGGTGAAGTAGATAACCCTGTTTACACAGAGGTGCAAAGGAGACAACTAGTGGTCAATAACGGTGGATGACACAGAAGCCAACAAAAAGAAGCATCTAACTTATCTAAATGGGAAAGGCATATGAAACATATATAAATTATGGCATTCAAATCATTCAACTATTTACTCATAGCATATAAGTGAAGCACACGAGTAAATGACAAACTACTCCAAAAAGATATAAGTGAAGATCAATGAGTAGTTAAATAATTATGTAGCTATGTGAAGACTCTCTCTCATTTAAGAATTTCAGATCTTGGTATTTTATTCAAACAGCAAGCAAAGCTAAAGAAAATAAAATGACGCTCCAAGCAAAACACATATCATGTGGTGAATAAAAATATAACTCCAAGTGAAGTTATCGATGAACGAAGACGAAAGAGGGGATGCCTTCCGGGGCATCCCAAGCTTAGACTCTTGGTTGTCCTTGAATATTACCTTGGGGTGCCTTGGGCATCCCCAAGCTTAGGCTCTTGCCACTCCTTATTCCGTAGTCCATCGAATCTTTACCCAAAACTTGAAAACTTCACAACACAAAACTTCACAGAAAATCTCGTGAGCTCCGTTAGCGAAAGAAAACAAAACACCACTTCAAGTTACTGTAATGAACTCATTCTTTATTTGTATTGGTGTTAAATCTACTTTATTCCAACTTCTCTATGGTTTATAAACTATTTTACTAGCCATAGAGTCATCAAAATAAGCAAACAACACACGAAAAACAGAATCTGTCAAAAACAGAACAGTCTGTAGTAATCTTTAACTAACGCAAACTTCTGGAACTCAGAAAAATCTAACAAAATAGGACTACCTAGATAATTTGCTTATTGATCTGCTGCAATTGGAATCAGTATTTTATCACGTTCTGGTGATTTTAAACAATTGTTTTCGTGAACAGAAAGTTTCTGGAATTTTCAGCAAGATCAAATAACTATCATCCAAGAAGATCCTATAGGTGTTACTTGGCACAAACACTAATTAAAACATAAAACCACATCTAACCAGAGGCTAGATGGATTATTTATTCATAAACAGGAACAAAAAGCAAGGAACAAAAATAAAAATTGGGTTGCCTCCCAACAAGCGCTAACGTTTAACGCCCCTAGCTAGGCATGATGATTTCAATGATGCTCACATAAAAGATAAGAATTGAAAAATAAAGAGAGCATCATGAAGAATATTACTAGCACATTTAAGTCTAACCCACTTCCTATGCATAGGGATTTTGTGAGCAAACAACTTATGGGAACAATAATCAACTAGCATAGAAAGGCAAAACAAGCATAACTTCAAAACTTTAAACACATAGAGAGGAAACTTGATATTATTGCAATTCCTACAAGCGTATATTCCTCCCTCATAATAATTTCCAGTAGAATCATGAATGAATTCAACAATATAACCAGCACCTAAAGCATTCTTTTCATGATCTAGTTGCATGGAAATTTTATTACTCTCCACATAAGCAAATTTCTTCTCATGAATAATAGTGGGAGAAAACTCAACAAAATAACTATCACGTGATTGAAAATTAAGATCAAGATGACAAGTTTCATGGTTATCATTATTCTTTATAGCATACGTGTCATCACAATAATCATCATAGATAGGGGGCATGCTTTCATCATAGTAAATTTGCTCATCAAAACTTGGGGGACAAAAAATATCATCTTCATCAAACATAGCATCCCCAAGCTTGTGGCTTTGCATATCATTAGCATCATGGATATTCAAATAATTCATACTAACAACATTGCAATCATGCTCATCATTCACATATTTTATGCCAAGCATTTTATGTAATTCTTCTTCTAGTACTTGAGCACAATTTTCCTTCCCATCATTTTCACGAAAGACATTAAAAAGATGAAGCATATGAGGCACCCTTAATTCCATTTTTTTGTAGTTTTCTTTTATAAACTAAACTAGTGCTAAAACAAGAAACTAAAAGATTCGATTGCAAGATCTAAAGATATACCTTCAAGCACTCACCTCCCCGGCAACGGCGCCAGAAAAGAGCTTGATGTCTACTACACAACCTTCTTCTTGTAGACGTTGTTGGGCCTCCAAGTGCAGAGGTTTGTAGGACAGTAGCAAATTTCCCTCAAGTGGATGACCTAAGGTTTATCAATCCGTGGGAGGCGTAGGTTGAAGATGGTCTCTCTCAAGCAACCCTGCAACCAAATAACAAAGAGTCTCTTGTGTCCCCAACACACTCAATACAATGGTAAATTGTATAGGTGCACTAGTTCGGCGAAGAGATGGTGATACAAGTGCAATATGGATGGTAGATATAGGTATTTGTAATCTGAAAATATAAAAACAGCAAGGTAGCAAGCGATAAAAGTGAGCGAAAACGGTATTGCAATGCGTTGAAACAAGGCCTAGGGTTCATACTTTCACTAGTGCAAGTTCTCTCAACAATAATAACATAATTGGATCACATAACTATCCCTCAACATGCAACAAAGAGTCACTCCAAAGAAACTAATAGCGGAGAACAAAACGAAGAGATTATGGTAGGGTACGAAACCACCTCAAAGTTATTCGTTCGGATCGATCTATTCAAGAGTTCGTACTAGAATAACACCTTAAGACACATATCAACCAAAACCCTAATGTCACCTAGATACTCCAATGTCACCTCAAGTATCCGTGGGTATGATCATACGATATGCATCACACAATCTCAGATTCATCTATTGAACCAACACAAAGTACTTCAAAGAGTGCCCTAAAGTTTCTACCGGAGAGTCAAGACGAAAACGTGTGCCAACCCCTATGCATAGGTTCATGGGCGGAACCCGCAAGTTGATCACCAAAACATACATCAAGTGGATCACGTGATATCCCATTGTCACCACAGATAAGCACGGCAAAACATACATCAAGTGTTCTCAAATCCTTAAAGACTCAATCCGATAAGATAACTTGAAAGGGAAAACTCAATCCATTACAAGAGAGTAGAGGGGGAGAAACATCATAAGATCCAACTACAATAGCAAAGCTCGCGATACATCAAGATCGTATCACCTCAATAACACGCGAGAGAGAGAGAGAGAGATCAAACACATAGCTACTGGTAAATACCCTCAGCCCCGAGGGTGAACTACTCCCTCCTCGTCATGGAGAGCGCCGGGATGATGAAGATAGCCACCGGTGAGGGTTCCCCCCTCTCGCAGGGTGCCGGAACAGGGTCCCGATTGGTTTTTGGTGGCTACACAGGCTTGCGGCGGCGGAACTCCCGATCTCTTCTGTTTTCTGAAGGTTTTAGGGTATATGGGAATATATAGGCGAAAGAAGTCGGTAAGGGGAGCCACGAGGGGCCCACGAGGGTGGAGGGCACGCCCAGGGGGGTGGGCGCGCCCCCTGCCTCGTGCTCTCCTCGTTGATCCCCTGACGTGCACTCCAAGTCTCCCGTATTGCTTTCTTTCCAAAAATAACTTTTCCGAAGGTTTCATTCCGTTTGGACTCCGTTTGATATTCCTTTTCTGCCAAACACTGAAACAAGGGGAAAACAGAAACTCGCACTGGGCTCTGGGTCAATAGGTTAGTCCCCAAAAGTAATATAAAAGTGCATAGTAAAGCCCCTAAAACATCCAAGATGGATAATATAATACCATGAATACTTCATAAATTATAGATACGTTGGAGACGTATCAGCATCCCCAAGCTTAATTCCTGCTCGTCCTCGAGTAGGTAAATGATAAAAGAAATAATTTATGAAGTGTGAATGCTAGCAGGTGCAAAGTTTGATCAATGATAATTTCAATCACCTTTTCTAGCATCATTATATGTCATAACAGTAGCTCAACTCATAGAACTTTGCATGATCAAGTAACAAACTATTCACATGTTAAAGTATAGATCATAAACTTTCTTGAAAACTAACCAACCGTGTTATTAGTCATCAAACAATTACAATTCATCTTATTTTCAGGAAGAGTCTATGTCAGGGCTTTGATTCAGCAAACTTCACATACTCAACTATCTTTTAGTCTTCCATGATTGCTACCACTCAAAGCATATTTTTAGAACAAATAGCATCCATCGAACACAGAGAAAGATAGGGGCTTAATGTTTCGCCTCCCAACTCATTTATCATATCAATAATTGTCAACAATAATAATTCATGATCAAATATATTTGAATGGCCATATATGCTCAGATCTTTCCATCACATGATGCTTGCCAACTAAAGAGTAGGTTGGAATGAGAAGGAATACTACTGACTTTTGCATAAAAGTAAAAGATAGGCCCTTCGCAGAGGGAAGCAGGGATTTGCAGAGGTGCCAGAGCTCGGAGCAAAAATAGAGATGAAAATAATTTTGAGATGTATGCTTTCATTGTCAACATAACGACCAAGAGTTCCCAATATCTTCCATACTACATACATTATAGGCTGTTCCCAAACAGAAAGGTAAAGATTTTACTCCCCCTCCACCAACAATCATCAATCCATGGCTTGCCGAAACAACGGTGCCTCCAACTAACATCAATCCTGGGGGAGTTTTGTTGGCAATTATTTTTTATTTGATTTCGATCTTTGGATCATGGGACTGGGCATCCCAGTTACCAGCCATTTTTCTCGTGAATGATGAGCGGAGTCCACTCATCGTGAGAATAACCCACCTAGCATGGAAGATACTGCTAACCCCTAGTCGCTACATGAGCGATTCGGGCATACAAAACAGATTATTATTTGAAGGTTTAGAGTTTGGCACATGCAAATTTACTTGGAACGGCAGGTAAATACCGCATATAGGTAGATATGGTGGACACTCATGGAAGAAACTTGGTTCAAGGGATTTGGATGCACAAGCAGTATTCCCGCTTAGTACAGATATTTTGGCTAGCAAAGGATTCTAAATAGCAAGCACCACATGTTAGAGGATCCATAACAATATAACTTCTATACAAATATACCCAAGCATAACTCATTATGTTGTCTCCCTTGTCCAACTTCAACTAATTTGATCAAGTTTGAAAATAATTAATGGGGATCACAATCATAGAAGATGTCCAATATAGTATATTTATACGTGAAATCTCTCTTCCTTCAATATTCTTTCATGAATTGTTCAAGTGACCAATACAATGTTTGCTAACCTTCAATAAATTTACCACCTCTACTTCTTATATGTGAAGTCTTACTCCCCATGGGAAAGGCATATGAAACATATATAATTTATGACATTCAAATCATTCAACTATTTACTCATAGGATATAAGTGAAGCACACGAGTAAATGACAAACTACTCCAAAAAGATATAAGTGAAGATCAGTGACTAGTTAAATAATTATGTAGCTATGTGAAGACTCTCTCTCATTTAAGAATTTTAGATCTTGGTATTTTATTCAAACAGCAAGCAAAGCTAAAGAAAATAAAATGACGCTCCAAGCAAAACACATATCATGTGGTGAATAAAAATATAACTCCAAGTGAAGTTACCGATGAACGAAGACGAAAGAGGGGATGCCTTCCGGGGCATCCCCAAGCTTAGGCTCTTGGTTGTCCTTGAATATTACCTTGGGGTGCCTTGGGAATCCCCAAGATTAGGCTCTTGCCACTCCTTATTCCGTAGTCCATCGAATCTTTACCCAAAACTTGAAAACTTCACAACACAAAACTTAACAGAAAATCTCGTGAGCTCCGTTAGCGAAAGAAAACAAAACACCACTTCAAGTTACTGTAATGAACTGATTCTTTATTTGTATTGGTGTTAAATCTACTGTATTCCAACTTCTCTATGGTTTATAAACTATTTTACTAGCCATAGAGTCATCAAAATAAGCAAACAACACACGCAAAACAGAATCTGTCAAAAACAGAACAGTCTGTAGTAATCTGTAACTAACGCAGACTTCTGGAACTCAGAAAAATCTACCAAAATGGGACGACCTAGATAATTTGCTTATTGATCTGCTGCAATTGGAATCAGTATTTTATCACGTTCTGGTGATTTTAAACAATTGTTTTCGTCAACAGAAAGTTTCTGGAATTTTCAGCAAGATCAAATAACTATCATCCAAGAAGATCCTATAGGTGTTCCTTGGCACAAACACTAATTAAAACATAAAACCACATATAACCAGAGGCTAGATGGATTATTTATTCCTAAACAGGAACAAAAAGCAAGGAACAAAAATAAAAATTGGGTTGCCTCCCAACAAGCGCTAACGTTTAACGCCCCTAGCTAGGCATGATGATTTCAATGATGCTCACATAAAAGATAAGAATTGAAACATAAAGAGAGCATCATGAAGAATATGACTAGCACATTTAAGTCTAACCCACTTCCTATGCATAGGGATTTTGTGAGCAAACAACTTATGGGAACAATAATCAACTAGCATAGGAAGGCAAAACAAGCATAACTTCAAAACTTTAAGCACATAGAGAGGAAACTTGATATTATTGCAATTCCTACAAGCGTATATTCCTCCCTCATAATAATTTCCAGTAGCATCATGAATGAATTCAACAATATAACCAGCACCTAAAGCATTCTTTTCATGATCTACTTGCATGGAAATTTTATTACTCTCCACATAAGCAAATTTCTTCTCATGAATAATAGTGGGAGAAAACTCAACAAAATAACTATCACGTGATTGAAAATTAAGATCAAGATGACAAGTTTCATGGTTATCATTATTCTTTATAGCATACGTGTCATCACAATAATCATCATAGATAGGGGGCATGCTTTCATCATAGTAAATTTGCTCATCAAAACTTGGGGGACAAAAAATATCATCTTCATCAAACATAGCATCCCCAAGCTTGTGGCTTTGCATATCATTAGCATCATGGATATTCAAAGAATTCGTACTAACAACTTTGCAATCATGCTCATCATTCACATATTTTATGCCAAGCATTCTATGTAATTCTTCTTCTAGTACTCTAGCACAATTTTCCTTCCCATCATTTTCACGAAAGACATTAAAAAGATGAAGCATATGAGGCACCCTTAATTCCATTTTTTTGTAGTTTTCTTTTATAAACTAAACTAGTGATAAAACAAGAAACTAAAAGATTCGATTGCAAGATCTAAAGATATACCTTCAAGCACTCACCTCCCCGGCAACGGCGCCAGAAAAGAGCTTGATGTCTACTACACAACCTTCTTCTTGTAGACGTTGTTGGGCCTCCAAGTGCAGAGGTTTGTAGGACAGTAGCAAATTTCCCTCAAGTGGATGACCTAAGGTTTATCAATCCGTGGGAGGCGTAGGTTGAAGATGGTCTCTCTCAAGCAACCCTGCAACCAAATAACAAAGAGTCTCTTGTGTCCCCAACACACCCAATACAATGGTAAATTGTATAGGTGCACTAGTTCGGCGAAGAGATGGTGATACAAGTGCAATATGGATGGTAGATATAGGTATTTGTAATCTGAAAATATAAAAACAGCAAGGTAGCAAGCGATAAAAGTGAGCAAAAACAGTATTGCAATGCGTTGAAACAAGGCCTAGGGTTCATACTTTCACTAGTGCAAGTTCTCTCAACAATAATAACATAATTGGATCACATAACTATCCCTCAACATGCAACAAAGAGTCACTCCAAAGTAACTAATAGCGGAGAACAAAACGAAGAGATTATGGTAGGGTATGAAACCACCTCAAAGTTATTCGTTTGGATCGATCTATTCAAGAGTTCGTACTAGAATAACACCTTAAGACACATATCAACCAAAACCCTAATGTCACCTAGATACTCCAATGTCACCTCAAGTATCCGTGGGTATGATCATACGATATGCTCACACAATCTCAGATTCATCTATTCAACCAACACAAAGTACTTCAAAGAGTGCCCCAAAGTTTCTACCGGAGAGTCAAGACGAAAACGTGTGCCAACCCCTATGCATAGGTTCATGGGCGGAACCCGCAAGTTGATCACCAAAACATACATCAAGTGGATCACGTGATATCCCATTGTCACCACAGATAAGCATGGCAAGACATACATCAAGTGTTCTCAAATCCTTAAAGACTCAATCCGATAAGATAACTTGAAAGGGAAAACTCAATCCATTACAAGAGAGTAGAGTGGGAGAAACATCATAAGATCCAACTACAATAGCAAAGCTCGCGATACATCAAGATCGTATCACCTCAAGAACACGAGAGAGAGAGAGAGAGAGATCAAACACATAGCTACTGGTACATACCCTCAGCCCCGAGGGTGAACTACTCCCTCCTCGTCATGGAGAGCGCCGGGATGATGAAGATAGCCACCGGTGAGGGTTCCCCCCTCCGGCAGGGTGCCGGAACAGGGTCCCGATTAGTTTTTGGTGGCTACAGAGGCTTGCGGCGAAGGAACTTCCGATCTCTTCTATTTTCTGAAGGTGTTAGGGTATATGGGAATATATAGGCGAAAGAAGTCGGTAAGGGGAGCCACGAGGGGCCCACAAGGGTGGAGGGCGCGCCCAGGGGGTGGGCGCGCCCCCTGCCTCGTGCTCTCCTCGTTGATCCCCTGACGTGCACTCCAAGTCTCCCGTATTGCTTTCTTTCCAAAAATAACTTTTTCGAAGGTTTCATTCCATTTGGACTCTGTTTGATACTCCTTTTCTGCGAAACACTGAAACAAGGGAAAAACAGAAACTGGCACTGGGCTCTGGGTCAATAGGTTAGTCCCCAAAAGTAATATAAAAGTGCATCGTAAAGCCCATAAAACATCCAAGATGGATAATATAATAGCATGAATACTTCATAAATTATAGATACGTTGGAGACGTATCAAACCACGTCCTAGATTCATGCTATACGACTTTCCCCACAACTTTCCTGTTTGATCCAACACCTAGATTCGAGTGCAGAAGCGGAAAAAGCCCACATGCAGCTAGAGCAATGCATGTGGAATAAGTAAATTATACCTTAAGGTTCTTGGGGTGTGGTTCGGTGGGCGACCGGAGGCCGTTCGACCCACACTACATACAGCGGCGAGGAAGAAGGGGTCGGAGGCCCTCCTGCGCCGTCGCTGGGTGAAAGAGAACAGCTACGCCGGTGGTGGATTCCCTCCCTCGCCGACGGCGACAGCGTTAAGCCTCCTTGTCTTCCCGGCGGATGGATCCTGCCGGCTCTTTGACCAGCAGTGAGGGGAGAGAGAGAGGCCAACAAAGTCTTGTTTAGATCTGGAGAGGGTGAGAGAATGTGAAGAGAGCAACTACAAGCGCTGAGGCTCCAGCGTGTATATATATACTGGAGAGAGAGTGTGAAGAGTGCGAACCCTAGAAAACAAGCGCCGAGGCTGCAGCGTATACGTGATGAGGTGATTATACGGTCACTACGAGATCGTATAGCTCCGTATCCATCCATTTTGACCAGTCAAAGAATCCTCCTGGCACCACCCCAGGTCAGTTTCTCTCTGTGTCATGCGGGGCCTACCTGTCATTGGGTGGAAGAAAGAAGTCGAACAAAAACAAAACTATGCTCAAGTGTGGTTATCCAACCTGAGACCTCATGTTTGATGAGCGAACAGGCTAACCAGCTACACCACCCTCCCGTTATGTTCAACGAGAGGAAAATAACCTTTTATACATTCCTGCATTTGTGTGACAAGCATGTCGTGTTTTTTTGCGTGCGAGTCATTGGGATTCAAAACATAATCGTGTCATGTGGCTTTGGTGGTAAGGTCTTTTGGGATTTAAAGCAGTGTTGGTAGTACAGAAATAATGCAGCCTTAGTCACCTTACCTCTCTCCACGTAGTACGTTGGGTCCCACCAGTCAGAGGATGAAACAAACAAATTAATAAGAAAAATTAAAAGCGCCAGCGGTGTATATTACCTCACACATCTCGCTACTGCTCGTGAACACTGTCCACTTGATCCCTCTGTTCGCTCACGTACTATTTTAAGTTAATCCTTATTATAACATGCACACAATTTTGTGCACTTGTATTCGACCTAAGTCAGCGTGCAACCGTATCTTGTACTACTCCCTCCATTTAGGTGTAATAAGTCACGTTATAAGGTGCAGCGGGACCAAGGTGCAAGCAGATTGGAGGAGAAGGAGAAACTTGACCGGCCCTTCCTCCAATCAAAGCCCTGATTTCTATCTCTAAACGCAACAATTAATCACAACAACTAAGAGATGCCGATTTAGCTACCATGCAGGGCCACGTATTAACTCGGATGCAAGCCGACTTTGATTTCTTGACTAATCAACGCGTAGTTGCGCTCCATGCATTGGGTTTCCGGGGGAGATAACAAGGCAGAGTAAGGAGCGTTTGGTTACATTGCTTAGGCTAGTCATAGTGGTGAGTAACTTGGACTAGTAGCATGCACAATATTCCTATTCTATGAACATGTGTGTGCGTGTGCGTGTGTGTTTAACAACATGTGTGCGTTAGAGTGAGCAACACATCGACCTACTCCTACAAAGAGATGGTGTGTAGTGTACGATTTAGCCGCGAGAGTCGGTGCATCCTCTTCCGGGCGTCCGGTCAGGACAGGCGGACCGCTGCCACACCCGCTCCTGACCAACCTGACCCACCCAAAGCCCCTCCATCACCCACGCGCGCTTCGCGCACGAAACGGTCAGCGCCGCTCCAAAGAATCGGTGCCGCATTCATGCCCGGGCAGAGCGGACGTGACCTCTCACTGGCGCTTGCGTTGAAGAGAGGAGCGGATTCAAGAGTGATGGTTGCTTCGTCCGTCCAACTTACTGCTGCGTCTATGTGATTTGACGACTCATTGGTCATTATTACTAAGGTGGTAGGACTGCTGGATTTCCCACACTTTCGGCGAAAGGAGGTACTACTAGATTACAATTTTCTCCATTCTTACAACGGAGGAGTGCAAGAGCAGTGAAAACACGCAGGCTCAGTGATTACATGGCCCACCTCACATTATCACCATATTTTCTGGACACCGTGCGACACCTAACTCTTTACATAGTACTACTAGTATAGTACGTAATGTAATTTATCAGCGAGATAAATTTGTACAATGCTATGAAGCATCCAGCTTCTGTTTCATGTATCTTGCGTCCAAGGTTGCCCGTTGCAACATTTCATCAAATACAAAGGAGACTAACATGCATGCTATTGCATCTCAATGATTGACAGATCATAGCCAATATGTACTCCCTCCGTTCCAAAATAAGTGTCTCAACTTTATGCAAACTTTAGTACAAAGTTGTACTACTACTAAAGTTGACACTTATTTTGGAACAGAGACAGGTAAAGAAAAAAATGATCCATGCAGTCCCTAGCCCATGAACCGCAAACCCTAACCAGGCTTTAATTTGCTGGCAACGTTGGAGCTTCCGAAGAAATGAAGTTTGCAACCCTTTGACCATCGGATCATTTTGTGCAGTTTCACCAAAATCGAGATGAGCATCCCTGTGGCAAAGAAATTGAAGAAGCGTATTAGAATAAGATTACTGGGGCTAGTTGATGAGACATAAACTCATCACAAATACAGTACGTAGAAGCCAGTAAAGGTATGTGCGGGGCAAAGAAGTAGAGAAATATCCACATGGAGTGATGTGGGTAGCTGGAGCAGTGGTGCAACCTGGCTGTAAAGGGAGTTCTACCCGAGGGATGTCGGGACGTAGCTCAACCTAGTGGAGGGCGGCGGGAGGCGGCAACTGCCCACGTCGCGGCAGTGAGCAAGGGACGAAGGCAACCTCGCCGGCTTTGTGAGAGAGAACGGCGGGGACCCCTGATCGTGACGTGCAGACAGTGGGTTTTCACCATCGGCGACGGCGACCGCATCTACACTAAGCATCCACCCCTTCCCCCGGCGGACGTGATCCGCCGGGATGTTAGAGATGTGGCCACAGTCGTTTTGTGCGAGAGAGTGTGAAGAGAGCAACCCCAGCAAGCAACCGTGTAGGCTCGTCCTGCCTATGTATATAGTGGAGCGGTTTCCTTTTCTCTCCATATGAACCTATTTATATTGCGTACGTGCCACTGGAGAAAAAAACTTTATTTATAAATGACGCGGCACCTACTACTCGTTCTCCTATAAACCTTACGCTTGGTATCTCCAAAATATTAACCTTGCGATTGCCTCTTCGCCTCTTCGGGAAGTCGAGCAATAATAGTACTGCAGTATATATCGTTCTAGCTATATGAGACCGAATGAATTGTTGCACGTCCACCACGTGGGCGAGGGTTGAGGGGCGAGGGAGAGTGCGTAATATTACGTCTGTTTCAATATGGACTATATATGGAGCAAAATGAGTGAATCTACACTCTAAAATACGTCTATATATATCAGCGTTTGGAGTATGTACTAGTAGTTCATATTGAAATCTAAGGACATATATTCCAAACAATATGATAATCTCTCTAACCAAGGTAGGGACGAGGAGTAAACGGAGGGAGTAGTAAAATTTACTCCTCGTCCTGCGAGCCACCGCTCGCGTGGGCGAGGGAGCGGGCGTAAGGCGTAGTACTACTACCTCCGTCCTGGTTTATAGGTCACCTTTGTAGTTCGTGCCAAATTTTTACCAAATATTTAGCTAACAAAATGTTAATGCATGTCAACAAAATTATATCGTTGGATTCGTATTTCAACATAGTTTTCGATGATATGATTTTTGGTAACATGCACGAACGTTTTTTTAGTTCAATCTATAGTCAAAATTTGACACAATATACAATGGGGACTAATAAACCAATATACAATGAGCTGTAGTAAGCAAGCTTCACCTCGTCCTGCGAGCCACCGCGCCCGTGGGCAGGGGAGACGGCATAGTAAGCAAGCTTCTCCTTGTTCTGCGAGTTGATGGGACACATCAAAGTAATACGTACAGAGCATCTCGAGTGTATAGAACCTTGCCTCTAAGGTAGGCCCCACATGGTTTGCCTCTTTTTTAACATAATGCGTCAAGTCGCAATTTGTTCGTCCACCCGTGGTAGACAATCCTCCATCAAGTGGACAACCAGTACACGTGTCAAATTACCACGTGGGCTGCCTTTTCGTACAGAAATGAGCTCCACCGTGTACCCACGCGGGTGTGGTTGGGAAAGAGACGGGAGTACGTGCGTCGTGCGTGCACCTCTTCTTTTCGTGCACGCCCCCCACCTACGTGGGTGTCTGTGAGAGAGATACAAACCTAGACAGATGGTGTGTGCGTTCGTGAGTGTTTTTTGTTGGGGGGTGATTTCGTGATGTATCTGTGGGAATATGTGTCGATGACATCTCAAACAAATTTTTGCATGCAATGTGTGTGAAATAGAGGCCTGTCCATATCATATATAGAGGGGGCGATCCACGAGAAGAGAGGGAGGGGTCATATATCTCGACAGAGTCGAAGAGAGGATCAAGTGGGTGGGTGCGAGATCGATGAAGAGAGCCATCGAAATTGTGTGTGTGCAAGTCAAAGATATAGGGCGACTGGCCTACCGGAAAGTCAGAGGGCACAGGGGCAAGTTTGTGTGTGGCAAGGATACATGACTAGAGCACTCGATGTATCGATGTGTGTGTGGGGGTGGGGGGAGGGGGGAGGCAGAGGCCTAACTAGAGAGGTAGAACGACTCGTATATCTGTTGAGAAGGAGAGACCCAGCTATGTCTTGAGGGAGAGCGGTCGACATCCATACATAATTGAAGGGCGGGAAATAGGTTGGGACAGAGAGAGAGAGGAGAGAGAGAGGGGTAGAGTGCTGGATGGGTGATGGAGTTGCTTCTCGAAGATAGTGGGGGAGGCCTACTAGACAAATTGAGGGTAGAACTGCAATATTATCAATAAGAGTGGTGGTGTGTTTCTGTGTGTGCCTGTGCGTGATAGATCTGTCGGGACGCATGCATGGATGATGAAGGGGAACCATGTGTTTGGTGAGCAAACCTAACTAGATCAGTAGATCAATTGTTGTTTGTCGGAGGAAGGGAGAGACATAACTAATGAGGTAGATCAATCGACGCGTGGGAAAAACGAGTTATAAGGACCTAGCTAGCTATATGTATAGCGGGAGATCGGTCGCTGTACATCCATTTGTTAGAGGAAAATAAGGCCTAGCGAGACGGATAGACAGAGAGAATGGAGCTAGGAGGTGGTGCGAGAGGCCGAACTACTAGCTAGGTAGGGGGAGGATTGTGCGGTTGTGAGATCGATGAAAAGAGGGGCGAGAGTTTACACGTGTGTGGGACCATATGAGAGACTTGAGGCATGGACACAGAAAGGAGGAGATGGAAGGTGCGTGTGTATGTTGTAGGCAGACATCGCTGGAGAGGTTTATCGATCAGTGTGTGTCGGAAAGGAGTTGTGGAGACTATGGGAGAACGACCTAAAGAAAAAAATGAATGTGCGCGATGGATAGAATGCTGAGGGAGGGGGAGGGCGAGGAGGGCGTGTGCATGCACGAGAGAAAGTTAGTGCTAGCTACAAAGGTTAGAGGATTGTGTGGGTGTAAGAGACTAACAAAGATCATAATTTGATATGAAAGTGGATTCATATATTTGAATAGGAGATCGTAATGTTATAAACATATGCATGCATGAATATAGCGGTGATACGCGTGATGTGGTTTTGCACATGTTATACCATAATGTGATAATGCATGGCGTTTGCAACTCACAGCTAAATGTTGAACAATCTAAACCATACTATACATCGAACAATCTCACAATTTATTTGAATTTGTGATAATGTGTGGCGTTTGCAGCTTACAACTAAATATCGAACAATCTAAACAATACTATATATCAAACAATCTCACATTTTATTTGAATTTGTGGTAATGTGTGGTGTTTGCAACTCACATCTAAATACTTGTAGGCGTAGGGGGCGGGGCACCATACATTATGTATAAACACATTATACATATGAGACATGGTTTAGATTATGAAGATCTAGCTAGAGCTTGAAATGTACTGTGATTTGAAAACAACATAAAGTGGATTCAAAAAATCAAGTTCGATTTCATATAGTACAAATAGTTCATATCTAACTCGAGAGTAATCATGAGGTGTGCTGTGAAGATAATACACAAACGATGGTTTAACTTGACAATAATGATGATTGTAGATCTAATTAAAATAGAGAAACGAATTCAAATGGTTTGACTTCACAACAATCATTATTGTAGATCTTATTCAAATAGACATGGTTTCAAATATTTTAATTGAACATAACATGAATTCAAAGTTTTGAATGACATTTGTAGTGCGAATTGATTTGGTACAGTACACGGGACTAGACTCTCTTGCGTGCTGCAAATTGAGTTCTATTTGTTTTTTCGTCGACAGAAGTGTGAATTCATTTGGTACAGTACACGTTAGGCTTGTCCGGAAATTTCAACCCGCGCCTTGTTACCTCGAAATATTTAAGATATATCGTTGTCTCGTTGTGCTCCGACAACTCCATCCATCTCAACTCACGCCTTGCTATTCCAAAATTACAACGCGGGCGAAAACTCCCACCTCCTGTGAAATCCCGACACGCGAAATGCCCGTGATACCCCTGAACCGAAAGAACCGCCTAGCTCAACTCGGTGGGGATACTTTCGTAACTTACCCCATATTTCAGACAAGCGCGTCCCTAAGCCATGGTTCCCCACTCCCATCCCATCCGCCCACCCATTCGTACACCGAGGCCGCGAAAACCCGCAAAGCCCCACACCCTCCTCCGTCCGCCACCCAGCCGGAGCCTCTTCCCCGGCGACGACGTCCACAGCAACACCTTGATGTCCCTCATCCATTGTACCGGATGAGGACCCGTCGTCGCTCTCTTCATCCCGCCGATTCAGCCACCCCGTCCTCTACCTCCAAGGAGCTACCCCGACGTTCACCTCGTCATTCGCGCCACCTCCATTCCCACACCACCGTCTTCACCTACACCACCGGAAGAGCATCATCATCACCGTTTCCTCGGATGAAGTTGAGGCCTAATCGGCGCCACCAAAGAGATTGTACACTAATCGCCACATTTCCTTCTTGATTCGATCTCATAGTGCTGTCGGCGCTCGGTCGTGAGCCGACACGACGCGACTCCATCCACGGCAGCATCGCCGACCACTTCCTCCATGGCGTCGCTCCCTCGGCGGCGACATCCACATCAGTAGGAGCTGCTGCTTTAGCTCTCGCTCGCGCTGCTACTCTGCTCTTGCTCTCGGTCCCCTACTTGGTCTGCTCTTGCTCGCGCTGCTGCTCTCGCTCTTGCTCTTGCTTGTGATGCTGCTCTGATTTAGCTACACTTCAGTCGACTGGATCGACTTTTGGGTCAGTCGATTTTCAGGGGGTGGGGGGCTTGCCGGAGTTAAGGAAGAACCAGCCGCAGCGGGGAGGGGGGCTCACCGGAGAGGTACCCCACTATCTATCTTAGGGTTCAGGGTGGGAGCGGTGGTCGCGGGCGGTGGCGTGGGGATCGCCGGAGAAAAAGCTCGGCACGGGGGGGGCCTAGAGGGTTGGTCGGGGCGGCGGCAGACCGGCGGATGGGAGTGGTTTCGGGGCGGGCGGGGCGGCGCACCGCCGGCCGCGGGCGTTGGGGCCGCTGTTTGGCCGGTGGTGGCTGGCGGCTCAGGGGGGTGGAGGTTGAAGATGAACTGCAGACCCTTGATTTCGTATCCAACGGCTGGAAAATCGACTGATCAGAGATGAAAAAGTCAATCGACTGACGTGTAGCCTCACCTGATGCTGCTACACGACCAGCTGCCCCGGCTCTCGCACGCGCTGCTGCTGCTACTGCTGCTTTTCTAGTACTAGTGCATTCAGTTTCGACAGTACGATTCAGTATCGACAGCAAAATTCAGTGTCGACAGTTAAGTTCAGTTTCAATAGTTAAATTCACTTTCGACAGTTAAGTTCAGAGATGGGCAGCTGATGTATTTTACATGTAGCACTTTTCGGTTATGTATTTTACGTCATCTATTGGAGATGCTATTAGAATTCCACTCAGGTAACGTTGTCTCTCCTGTCCTGCTTCAGCCTCGGCGTCGTAGAACTCACCGGAGCAGCTCCAACGACAAAACCCTCCATCACAGCGGAGCAGTACCCCGGGCTCCATCTCAAGATGCCTAAGATCTTCTTCCCCTCCTCCGACAGCCAAGTAAGTCAGATCATCATCACCGACCAACCCAATCACGCTGAGATCAACATGGCTTTGACAAAGAGGTTGTACACTTGTTGCATCTCTTTTTTACTCTACATGTTATATATATTGCCCACTGAGCACACGCAGTAACGTGAAATACAATTAGTTTCTCCTACTATATGACAAGCAGTGAGGTACCAGGCAACTTAGCTATCCGCGATGGACTCTCTTGAACGCCATCATTATTTATCTCTGCGCGTTTGAGCTGTGCATTTGTCAATGGGCCCGGGAGTTGAGCTAGTAGGGCAGTGGCCTAGGTCCAAAGTAGTAGAAGTAGCACAAAAACATTTTTTGAGTGTAGGCTTTTCCTTGCTCAAACCTGCCTGCTAGAATCGCCCG
The DNA here is from genome assembly GCF_002575655.3 of Aegilops tauschii subsp. strangulata. Lineage (NCBI taxonomy): Eukaryota > Viridiplantae > Streptophyta > Magnoliopsida > Poales > Poaceae > Aegilops > Aegilops tauschii. Next base: position 423,504,502 of record NC_053036.3, on the reverse strand, counting down.
TGCTTGAAAGGAAAAGTGAAGGAAAAACATAGGAATTGGAAAGTTTCCTATGGTACTACTATTCATGCATTTGGTTCAAAGGAATGGAGCAAAGGAAAACTGTAGTATTTGTTCCTTTAGTGTCTCCTTGAAAGAAAAACCGTAGGAATTTTAATATCCACTTGTCCTCCTTTTCAAATTCCTATTCATGTAGCACAAGACTAAGAGATAGTAGCATAATGGCATTATAACCGTACATTTTCTTGTGGTTTGACTTAATCTCACCATGCTTCTTTGCATCATGTGATCTTCCAATTCTTGTGAACCAAACACCCAGATTGGCAGAAATCCTGTGTTTTTAAATTCTCTGTTTTGCACGTGCATTCCTATCCTATTACTGTGTATTTCCTATCCCTGCGTTGTTAGAATCCTCCAATTCAAACGAGCCCTTACAGAATTACTTCTCTTACAGATAGTTGTCAAAGAAAACCTTGTGTGGTTTGTCCCGCTCCTGCTGCGCCATCGTCCACCCCACCTCAGCTACTCCAACGACAGAAGGGTCCAGCACAGCAGGGATCCGGCCTCCAGACTGTCTTTCGCCGCCTCAGATCTTCTTCCCCGCCGCTGGCAGCCATGACAACTGCATTACCATCATCAACCAAGCAGATGACCTCGAGGACTACACGGGTCTGCAAGAGAGGTCGCACTCTTTCGTGTCTGCTTACGTTATGCATCGCTTAATACTACATGCTACTTTATCGTCCTGTTCACCGATTAGACTCTGAGTCATCTCCAAACTAATGGTCAAACTTGAGTTTTTAAATGGTTGTGGGATACATATCGAGGCCGCAATCAATAGTATATATCTACTATCTGGTTAATCTCTGGTGTATACTATGAGTTTCATGTTGGGTGGGAAACAAATAGTAAAGAAGCCATTAGCTGTATTTTTTAACTAAAGCCATTATCTGCCTGCTATCATTGGTTTTGGGTCTATCCACAGGTTGCTACCATCACTCTGGATTTCTGCATGCACTCCTTACATAATCTCACTATGTTTTATTCCTACGCATGTCAGTTATTGTACACAATGGAACTGAACATGTAGAGCAAAAGAGACGAGCCTTGCGTGGCAATAAAATTTCATGCAGACATCGCTCTATGGTAGGCGCAAAGGCAGCCCCCCTCCACCCATTTCGGATTGTAATCGAGAGGAAGATATCTGTTCTGAGGGGGATTCAGAAGGACAAGACCACTCCTATTTACCCCCTGAGGTCTTCGCTCTAACTTGGCATGCTGATGTTGGTTATATCATGCATATGGTGCCTTGCATTGCTTACTTTATACATCAAATATGTCATCTGCTTAGTTTAGACATGCTTTGTGTGAATGCCATCTGTTTAGTTTATTCATCGTTTATGTGAATTATGCAATGCCATCTTGTTTAGCCAGACATCATATATGTGAATTTTGCAATGCCATCCTGCTTATCCAGTCATCTTATATGTGAATTATATCAGGCCATCCTTTTTTTCATTACGTATTACATTTGTCAACAATGTTAGTACATTCAACTACTCTTCGTGTGCATCAGCCATTTGACATGGTGATGGAAAATTCTGGAGTGAAAACAAGGTCTTCATAGCAGACTATTCTATGTGACGAAGCGCATATCTCGCTGGTTACGGATAGCTCCTCAGCGGAGGATTCAGAGACAGATGACCAGTCCTATTTCCCCCCAAGGTGTATGCTCTAACTTGGCAGGGTTATGTTGCTCATATCGTGTGTATGGTGTCTTGCATTGCTATGTCATTTGATTAGTTTAGACATGCTTTTTGTGAATGCCACCTGTTTAGTGCCTAATTACCATATATGTGAATTATGCATTGCCATCTTGTTGCAAGACATTATATATGTGAATTATGCAATGCTATCTTGTTGCAAAGGCATTATATATGTGAATTATCCAATGCCATGTTGTTTAGCCAATCATCATGTATGTGAATTATATCATGCTATCATTTTTCTGTATTACGTGTTCCATTTGTCGACAACATTTGTATATTCAACTACTCTTCCTGTGCATCAGCCATTTGAAGCGGTGATGGAAGTATCTGGAGTGAAAACAAGGTATTCAGAGCAGACAATGCTACCTGCCGAAGCAGACATCTTGCTGGTTACAGAGAACTCCTCAGAGGAGGATTCAGAGACTGATGACCAGTCCTATTTCCCCCATGAGGTCTATGCTCAAACTTGGCAAGGTTATATTACCCATGTCATGCATGTTGTCTTGCATTGCTTAGTTTTTACATCATATATGGATTGCCATCTGCTTACTTGCTTACTATATAAATCATATATTTGAATTATATCATGCCATCATGTTTACATACACAACATCTATCTGAATTGTGGCATGGCAACCCATTTAATAAAGACATCATATAGTTATATCATCTCATCCTGTTTAGTGTTTACAGTCATCATATTTTGAATTATGTCATTCTATCCGTGAATTATATCATGCTATCACGTTTCCATAGGCGGCATGTATGTGAATTATGGCATGCCAACCTATTTAATAAACACATTATATAGTTATATCATGTCATCCTGTTTACATAGTCATCATATTTTGAACTATGTCTTTCCATCTTTTTTAGTTAGCCATCATAATGTGGAATTGTGTCATGCTATCATGTTTAGTTAGCCATCATATATGTGAAATTGTGTCATGCTATCCTGTTTGGTTAGACAACATAAATGTGAATTATTTCATGCCCTCTTTTATTCCCCACTATCCATTGCACCTGTCTTATCATACAATGTTTGTACATTTAGTTACTTTTCTTGTTTATCAGCCATTTGAATTGGAGAGGGTGATGGCAGTATCTAAGGGAGTAACAACACGGTCTTCAGAAAAGATAGTGCTACCAGTTGATGCAGATAGAACCACGGTTGTACTTGCCCAAGAACCAGCCCCACCACACATAACCTAGACTCTCGCAGATTTTACCCCTACCCAGTTGGACAGAGAACCAGCTACATCCCTTCTAACCCCAACCCCAGCAGATAGTAACCCAGTTCCAGTTGACATAGCACCGTCTCCACCATAGAGCACCCAAACACGATCAGTTAGTATGGGAACTGCAATGCCCAAAGCACGAGGACCACCACTCCGAATCCCAACTCAACGCTTAAAGGAGAAGAAGAATTGTTCTCAAGTCAGGTTCTGTAGCTATGGTTCATACTCCTTTGCTCTTGCATCACTGTATTTACTCATACCAACTATTTTCAAATTTGAAGGATGGAATTGAAACTCCAATGGCGCAACAGGTATGTTTTAAACCTGTTTCTTTAACTGGTTTGCTGTTGTAACATGCTCTATGTTGATTTCAGTTTCAATTGAATAAACAGTTATGTTCTCATGTCATGCACATTACAAGTGTTGTTATTGCTCTATAGTTTCCTACACTTATATTTTGTCTATTCTGCTTTGTCTTGAACAAATATTATTTGAACTGTGTCTCTCTTGATTTGGCAACAAAAACTAGAATGATATAGACCATAAAGTGACCATGATACATAGATATATGTTTGTTTCGTGCTATTATCTTGTCCACTTTACTACTGAACTGATTTACCAAAATGAGTTTCATATACAACATGGTAAACATGTGATGTGTCTGCTTGTTTCTCTTTTAGAATGCGGACAAAATATTGGAATAGTACCACGTTATGCAATGGTAAAGGAAGTAATGCAGATAAGGTTCAAGATAGTGAGACATCCCTGTTGGTCTCCAAGAAAGCTGATAAAAACTATCTTGACGACAGTGAGAGAACCCAAAAGTCATATCTTGATGTAGTGTTCGAGTTACTGGCCACTAGTGCTGGCACAAGCTCTTTGAACTCGCAGCCTGAATTAGTTCATCTTCTTGAGTCTCAACTTCAAGTTGAAAGATATCGATCAGATGTGCTGCGACAGGAAGCTGAAGGGCTGAGGAAGTCCCTGCAGAATTCAGATGCATAATTTCTGGTGCAACAGCAAGCGCTGGAGGATTTAAGCGCCAAACAAGAGAAAGTTAATAAGCTTGCTCAGTATCTTGCCAGCATTATGGGTACCCAGGATATTGTTTCTTGAGATCTTCTGAAGTGGTTTTAGTTCTGGATTTCTTTTGTTGCGGCGTTTATTTGCACTGGTCGCCAACTTTGACAACCAGTGTATATAATATGCTGCTTTGTTCCCTATATTTGCACTGGTGGCAAACTTTGATGCCCAGTGGATGTAATATGTGTAATAGCCGTGATAGCCTAGCATAAGTTGCTTGCTTATTTATTTCCTTATTGTCTTGTTTATTTGTTTGCTTGTAGTCAGTGCAGTTCTTTTTCCGTGGTTTGGCCGCAATAACCTATTTTTAAAACTATGCCACAATAACCATGGGCTGCATATTTACTGTAGTTACCATGGGCCTCCTATGGGCCGTAGAAACAATGGGCCTTGTAAGGCCCGCAGAAACAATGGGCCTTCTACGGGTCGTAGCATCAACGGGCCTTCTACGGGCTATATGATCGATCGGCCAAACATGGGCCAATAACAGACCGCATTATGGGCCGTAAACGGGCTAGATTTGGAATCGTCCATTCATGGGCCGACAATAATGGGCCGTCGTTAATCGGCCGTATTTGATGACGCTATGAAAACGGCCCAACGGATTAACGGGCCAATTGTTACCACGGGCTGAATTTGGCCCACAAGCAGAAAAGGCTAGTAACTGGCCGTAAGTAACCGAATGCTGGAAATAAGCCCAAGAATAAATGGGCCCTGAGAAGGCCGAAAGATAACACGGGTTGGAAACGGCCCAATGAAATAATGGGCCGTTAGTGGGTATGAAACGATACACTGTTCATTGCGGGCCAGATTCACTATGGGTCGTTAATGGGCCAAGAGTTACAAATGGCCTCGTATGGGCCAAAAGACATCATGGGCCATACATGGGCCGGAAGTTACAACGGGCTGGAATCATATTGGACGGCCCAGATGAAGCTACTGGGCTTAATTCTGATAGGCTGTAATGGGCCGTGAGTTAGCGGGCCGTAAATGGGCTATATAGGAACAAGCTTTCCGTGGGCCGGCCCGTTACCTTTTGACCAAGTCAAACGGGCCGACCTTTTCACTAGAATGGGCCTTTGTTGGGTCGTGCCATGTGTTGACCTATCATAGGCGCCTCCTGTCCCATGAATGGATGACATCTGTCCCAACGGTGAGCGAACACGTGTTTCCTCCGGCCAATGACAATTTTACACGTGGAAAATCCTCATTGGTCCGGGCTATTAACGGGTTATCGGATCTAAAACCGAACCCGATAGCTTAACGGCGACCCGTTACGGTGGATGCCACATGTTGGTCACCCTTGATGAAAGCACTTCCATGACGCGGCATTTATCGTCATGGAAGTGAACACTTCTGTGATGATAATTTTGGTAATTTCATGGAACACTTCTACGACATCACAGGTATGACTATCTTGATTCTGTCATAAAATCGTCATGGATGTACATGCATGACAGAAAACGTGACCTACTGTGACAAACACGTATCATCACGGAAGTGTCTTTTTTTTGTAGTGTGGGTCGACGCAGAGGAACTTCTGCAGTAAGGCCTCCACCTGCTTCTTCACGGCCTCGGCGGCAGCGTCATGGAGTTCAGGGTCCACAGGCTCGAGCAGCGCGCCAAGGTCGAAGTTGGGGTCCGAAGATGGAGGTGGCTGAAGATGCGCGTGGTGGCCGAGGAGAAAAGCACGCGAGCCTCTCCCTCCACCATGGGACCCACACCGATGACGATGCCTTCAAGCACTGTGGCGAGCTTGGGGAGCAATCCAGCGAGGCCCTCCTCAGGTGTGGCCAGCGGCTTCTTGCACTCTTCCCTGTAAAGGGACCGCAGGGCTGCGCGAGGCCTCTGCTCGAGGGAGACGAAGGCGTCACGCCCCATGGCGGCCGCCTTCTCAGCCGTGGCAAGAAGCTTCTCCATGGCCTCCAGCCGAGCTTTCTCCTCGGAGATGAGCTAGGTGTGGGATGCCCGGGCCGCCTCCACCTACTCCTTCAGCTTCTCCAGGCGACTGCGCTCCGTGGCCTGTTCCTGGTCTGCATGCTCCAGTTCAACATCGCGGTTATTGAGCGCGGCCCCCCGCTCCTTCAGCTCCCCCTCCCGCATCTCGAGCTGGCGGGTGCGGGCAGCCTGCTCGTCGCGGAGGGTCTTTAGCTCGGCCTCCACTGTGCGGCAGCGCTCCTCGGCAGTCGCCACATCGGCCAGTGTTGCCTCTCGGGCAGCTGCGGCCACACCGGCCACCTTCCTACCCTCCTCGGCGGCGGCCTCGGCCTGGCCCCAGGCTGCCCTGACGGACGATTCAGCCTGGAGCCACCCCAATACTGGCCCTAGATGGTCCGCCGCCATGCATCGGTCCAGCACGGCGATGGCGTCCTCTAGAGCACCGGGCAAGGCGGAGAAGCCACGGTCTGCCGGCGTGATGGCATGGAGAGGAGCGGACGCCGGCTCCAGGGTTGGCGAATCAGCGGCAGCAAGGACGACCAGGGGCTCTGGTGCCCTCAAACCCCCAGCAGGTGCACTAAGGGCGGGCGCCTCCGGAGTCTGCTTGGCCGCGGGGATAGCCTTCTCCGGAGGCTGGCCGCCCGGGCCTCGGGAGGCCAACCCCGTCATAGGAAGACGCAAGATGGCCTCTGCTTTCCGCGCTGGGTCGCCGGGGCTGTGGCGGGTGGCTTGGCCTCAGGGGCCCTGGCCTCCTCCTTCTTCCTCTTCACTACCGACATCAGCCTGGCCATCAAGAGGAAAATATTTGGGTACTGCATCAAGAGCAGGAAGCCAAGACAAGGTGATAAACTTACTGGTCCTCGGCGACGTACTCCCTCTTCCTACTTAGGAGCGCGGCGCCCCCGGGCTTCCTGGGTGCAAGCTTCCCCGCGCTCTCAGGGGCGGACGAGCGCGCGGCGATCAACCCTGCGACAATGGCGGCTAGCAACAAGGTGGAGGCGTCGCCCTAGGGAAGCGACATTGTTCCACCCTTCTTCGGGGTCCCTTGCTACGGCTTCCTCAGGGGGGTGCCTCTGGACCTCGTGGCGACCCCGGTGGAGCGTGGCGATTCCTCGAACAGGTGCTCACCAGCGTCGTCATCATTGAAGAGGACGCGAAGGAGATCGCTCTGCCGCAGGGGAGAGGTCTCCCCCACCCCCTCCAAGGTTTCCTCTGAGTCTCCCTCCTCCTCCTTCTCCTCGGAGCGCTTGCGGGACGACACCGGCATCGGGGAGCTCGGGGGCTGGGAAGGCTGCGGCGGCACGAGCCCTCGCTCGTTGAAGACGGGCATGGCGGCGGCAACCTTCTCTCCATCGTCGTGACGGTACAGCGGAAGATAGGCCTCCGGGAGGACGCCCGGGTCCTTCTCGAGCAAGGTGCACATGACCTTGCTCAGCTCCTCATCGGACAGGCCGTCCGCGCGCAGCCAGAGTTCATCGTCCGCACCCTTGAGGCTCCACAGAGGGCGTGAGTGCGCCTGGAGCGGAGCCAGGCGCTGCGTCAGGAACTCCCTGACGATCATGGCCCTCGTCGGCTTCTCCGCCTTCAGGTCCGTCGTTATCATCTCCAGCAGCTGCTCCGCCCGGGGGTCGGTGGGCTTCTCGTGAGCCCACCGATCCAGCTTCACCAACAATGTGGTCGGCAGCTCCAGCCGAGCATGCGAGTGCTTGGCGTCCATGAAGATCCACTTGTGCTGGAAGTCTTCCACCTTCTTCCCAGCCCTCAAGATCGCATTGCTGCCATTAGCAACAATGAAGTAGGCTCACCCGGAGCATTAGCCGCTACCTATCCGGAGGTAGAAGAAGTGGTAGAATAGCGCGACGGAGGGCGCCACCCCCAGAAATGCCTCGCAGTAGAAGGCGAAGATTGACAAGAGAAGGATGGAGTTGGGATGAAGATGAAGGGAGTGGATCCGGTAATGACTGAGGATGGCGAGGAAGAAATTAGAGAAAGGGGGGACGAGCTCGGCGGAGTTGTTGTGCAGGAAGAAGGGATAGAAGGTCTCCCCCAAGGTTTCCGGATCGGCGGATCCGACCCGGAGCACCGTCTCCCTTCCTCATTGGCGCTGCTCGCCGTCAGCGGGAGCACGGCGGAAAGATGCTTCTCCTTGGTGACGGAGGATGCGCCAAGGGCTGGCTTGAACGAGGGGGCCGGGCGCGCAGAAGGAGCGGCAGGCTTCACTTTTTCAGTCGCCATCGGGGCAGGTCCGAGAAGAAGTTGGTGGATCTGGAGGCGCTCTGAGCAAGGAAGAAGGGGATCTGGAGCAAGACGAAGGGAAGGCAATGAAGGCTCAGCGGCCGGCGCCAGCCTTTTGATATGTCTCCAACGTATCTATAATTTTTGTTTGTTCCATGCTATTATATTATCAATCTTGGATGTTTTATATGCATTTATATGCTATTTTATATGATTTTTGGGACTAACCTATTAACCTAGAGCCTAGTGTCAGTTTCTGTTTTTTTCCTTGTTTTTGAGTTTTACAGAAAAGAAATATCAAACGGAGTCCAAATGAACTGAAAATTTACGACGATTGTTTTCGGACCAAAAGAAGCCCAAGGAGTACCGGAGATGCACCTGAGGAGTCCCGAGGCCTCCACAAGGGTGGAGGGCGCCCCCACACCCCTAGGGCGCACCCTCCGACCTTGTGGGCTCCTCGTGGACTCCCCTGACTTGTTCTCGACGCCAACACCTCTTATATATATATCCCCAAACCTCCAAAAGAGAACCTAGATCGGGAGTTCCGCCGCCGCAAGCCTCTATAGCCACTAAAAACCTATCAGGACCCTGTTCCGGCACCCTGCCGGAGGAGGAAATCATCACCGATGGCCATCTTCATCATCCCGGTGCTCTCCGTGACGAGGAGGGAGTAGTTAACCCTCGGGGCTGAGGGTATGTACCAGTAGCTATGTGTTTGATCTATCTCTCTCTCTCTCTCTCGTGTTCTTGATTTGGCACGATCTTGATGTACCGCGAGCTTTGCTATTATAGTTGGATCATATGATGTTTCTCCCCCTCTACCTTCTTGTGATGAATTGAGTTTTACCTAGGTTTCACTATTATCGGATTGAATACTATTATGGATTTGAGAACACTTGATGTATGTCTTGCGTGGGATGCCCGTGGTGACAATGGGGTATTCTATTGATTCACTTGATGTATGTTTTGGCACTCAACTCGCAGATTCCTGAGGTGACATTGGGGTGATCTACGCATAGGGGTTGATGCACATTTTCATCCTTGTTTCTCCGGTAGGAATCTTGGGGCACTCGTTGAGGTTCTTTGTGTTGGATTGAATATTATGAATCTGAAATTGTTTGATGCATATCATATAATTAACCCACGGATACTTGTGGTGACATTGGAGTATCTAGGTGACATTAGGGTTGATTGATGTGTGTCATGTGGTGTTATTTTACTACGAACTCTAGGGCTGTTTGTGACACTTATAGGAATAGCTCAATGGATTGATCGGAACGAATAATTTTGAGGTGGTTTCGTACCCTACAAGCAATTTCATCTTATGTTCTCCACGATAGCAACTTTGGAGTGACTTTTGTCGCACGTTGAGGGATTGCCATATGATCTAATTATGTTATCATTGTTGAGATAACTTGCACTAGTGAAAGTATGAACCCTAGGCCTTATTTCCTAGCATTGCAATACCGTTTTCGCTTACTTTACCGTTAGTTACCTTGCTGTTTTTATATTTTCAGATTACAAAAACCTATATCTACCATCCATATTGCACTTGTATCACCATCTCTTCACCGAACTAGTGCACCTATACAATTTACCATTGTATTGGGTGTGTTGGGGACACAAGAGACTCTTTGTTATTTGGTTGCAGGGTTGCTAGAGAGAGACCATCTTCATCCTCTGCCTCCCACGGATTGATAAACCTTAGGTCATCTTCTTGAGGGAAATTTGCTACTGTCCTACAAACCTCTGCACTTGGAGCCCCAACAACGTCTACAAGAAGAAGGTTGCATAGTAGACATCAAGCTCTTTTCTGGCGCCGTTGCTGGGGAGGCTAGGTAAGTGAGACTCACACCCCGTCAACTAAGCTCTTTTCTGGCGACGTTGCCGGGGAGGTTAGTGCTTGAAGGTATATCTTTAGGTCTTGCAATTGAATCTTTTAATTTCTTGTTTTATCACTAGTTTAGTGTATAAAATAAAACTACAAAAAAAGGAATTTAGGTTGCCTCGTATGCTTCATCTTTTTATTATCTTTCGTGAAAATGATGGAAAGGAAAATGGTGCCCAACTGCTAAAGGAAGAATGCAATAAAATGTTTGGCACTAAATCTTTGAATGATGAGCATGATTGCAATGTTGTTAGTATGAATTCTTTGAATATTCATGATGCTAATGATATGCAAGGCCACAAGCTTGGGGATGCTATGTTTGATGAATATGATATTTTCAGTCCCCCAAGTTTTGATGAGAATATTTATTACGATGAAAGCATGCCTCCTGTTTATGATGATTATATTGATGAAAGTGGGTTTGGAAGAGTGTCAACTCTAGGAAGTAATGATCCCACTATTTCGGAGGGTGTTTAATCTTATTGTGATAATTATGAAAGTGGATTTGAAGAGGTCATGACTTTATTTAGTGATGATTCCACTATTTCGGGAGAGGTTCCAATTGATTATGAGAACAAAGTTGCTATCTATGATGATTATTGTGATGACATGTATGCTATAAAGAATAATGATAACCATGAAACTTGTCATCATGATTTTACTTTTCAATTGGATTATGCCTCTCATGATAGTTATTTTGTTGAGTTTGCTCCCACTATTCCGAATGAGAAGAATTTTGCTTATGTGGAGAGTAGTAAAACTTATATGCATGTGCATCATGAGAATAATGCTTTATGTGATAGCTATATTGTTGAATTCATTCATGACGATACTGAAAATTATTATGAGGGAGCAGTATATGCTTGTAGGAATTGCAATAATATCAAGTTTCCTCTCTATGTGTTGAAAATCTTGAAGTTATGCTTGTTTTGCCTTCCTATGCTAGTTGATTGTTGCTCACATAAGTTATTTGGTCACAAAATCCCTATGCATAGGAAGTGGGTTAGGCTTAAATGTGCTTGCCATATGTTTCATGATCCTCTCTTTATGTTTCAATTCTTATCTTTTATGTGAGCATCATTGAAATCATCATGCCTAGCTAGAAAGGCATTAAAGAAAAGGGCTTGTTGGAAGACAACCCAATATTTACCCCTACTGTTTTTGTGTGTTCACATTATTAGGCTACTGTAGTAATCATGTTTTATAGCTTTTGTTTCAATAAAGTGCCAAGTAAGACCTTTGGGATGGCTTATGGTTGATTTGATCTTGCTGAAAAACAGAAACTTTTGCGCTCACGAAAACAATTCTCATTTCTAGTTGAAGAGTGCTTTTTATTGATTATTTTTGAAGAAGATTAATAGAAAAATTGCTTAGGACTTCCTAATTTCTCAGGATTTTTGGAGTTACATAAGTATGATTTCAATTCAGATCTTTACAGATTGTTCTGTTTTTGACAGATTCTGTTTTCGATGCATAGTTTGCTTGTTTTCTAGTTTCTATGGCTTATATTGCTTAATATAAATTGTAGAAATGATAGGGTACAGTAGGAATCATGTGAGAAAAATTATGAATCTTGTCTTGACAGTGCCAATGTGAATAATTTGTTTTATTATACTAACGGAGCTTACGAGTTTTCTGTTGAGTTTTGTGTTGTGAAGTTTTCAAGTTTTGGGTAAAGTTTTGATGGGCTACGGAATAAAGAGTGGCAAGAGCCTAAGTTTGGGGATTCCCAAGGCACCCCAAGGTAATATTCAAGGACAACCAAGAGCCTAAGCTTGGGGATGCCCCGGATGGCATCCCCTCTTTCGTCTTCGTTCATCGGTAACTTTACTTGATGCTATATTTCTATTCACCACATGATATGAGTTTTGCTTGGAGCGTCATTTTCTTTTATTAGGATTTGCTTTCTGTTTGAATAAAGTACTTAATACCTGAAATTTTATTTATGATAAGGAGTCTTCACATAGTTACATAATTATTCGACTACTCATTGATCGTCACTTATATCTTTTGGAGTAGTTTGTCATTTGCTCTAGTGCTTCACTTATATCTTTTTAGAGCATGACGGTAGTTTTATTTTTAAGAAATTGTTGAACTCTCATGCTTCACTTAATCATTTTGAGAGTCTTAAACAACATGGTAATTTGCTTTGGTTATGAATTTTGTCCTAATATGATGGGCATCCAAGAGGGATATAATAAAAACTTTCATATAAAGTGTATTGAATACTTATGATTGTTTTGAGATATAAAGATGGTGATATTAGAGTCATGCTAGTGAGTAATTTTGAATTTCAGAAATCCTTGTGTTAAGGTTTGTGAGTCCGTGGCATGCACGTAGGGTGAACCGTTATGTAATGAAGTTGGAGCATGAGATGTTTTTTGATTGTCTTCCTTATGAGTGGCGGTCGGGGATGAGCGATGGTCTTTTCCTACCAATCTATCCCCCTAGGAGCATGCACTTAGTACTTTGTTTCGATGACTAATAGATTTTTGCAATAAATATGTGAGTTCTTTATGACTAATGTTGAGTCCATGGATTATACGCACTCTCACCCTTCCACCATTGCTAGCCTCTCTTGTGCCGCGCAACTTTCGCCGGTACCATACACCCACCATATACCTTCCTCAAAACAGCCACCATACCTACCTACCATTCCAAGATATATTGCCATGCAACTTTCCACCATTCTGTTTTATTATGACACGCTTCATCATTGTCATATTGCTTTGCATGATCATGTAGTTGACATCATATTTATGGCAAAGCCACCGTTCATAATTCTTTCATACATGTCACTCTTGATTCATTGCACATCCCGGTACACCGCCAGAGGCTTTCATATAGAGTCATATTTTGTTCTAAGTATCGAGTTGTAATTCTTGAGTTGTAAAGTAAATAAAAGTGTGATGACCTTCATTATTAGAGCATTGTCCCATGTGAGGAAATAAAAAAAGAGGAAATGCCAAAAAAAAGAGAAGGCCCAAAAAATGAGAGAAAAAGAGAGAAGGGGCAATGCTACTATCCTTTTACCACACTTGTGCTTCAAAGTAGCACCATGATCTTCGTGATAGAGAGTCTCTTATGTTGTCACTTTCATATACTAGTGGGATTTTTTCATTATAGAACTTGGCTTGTATATTCCACTGATGGGCCTACTCAAATTGCCCTAGGTCTTCGTGAGCAAGCAAGTTGGATGCACACCCACTTAGTTTCTTTTTGAGCTTTCATAACCTTATAGCTCTAGTGCATCCGTTGCATGGCAATCCCTACTCACTCACATTGATATCTATTGATGGGCATCTCCATAGCCTGTTGATACGCCTAGTTTATGTGAGACTATCTCTTTTTTTGTCTTCTCCAAAACCACCTTCTATTCCACCTATAGTGCTATGTCCATGGCTCACGCTCATGTATTGCATGAAAGTTGAAAAAGTTTGAGAACATCAAAAGTATGAAACAAATGCTTGGCTTGTCATTGGGGTTGTGCATGATTTGAATATTTTGTGTGATGAAGATGGAGCATAGCCAGACTATATGATTTTGTAGGGATAAGCTTTCTTTGGCCATGTTATTTTGAGAAGACATAATTATTGTGTTAGTATGCTTGAAGTATTATTGTTTTTATGTCAATACTAAACTTTTGTTTTGAATCATACGGATCTGAACATTCATGCCACAATAAAAGAGAATTACATGGATAAATATGATAGGTAGAATTCCACATCAAAAATTCTGTTTTTATCATTTACCTACTTGAGGACGAGCAGGAATTAAGCTTGGGGATGCTTGATATGTCTCCAACATATCTATAATTTTTTATTGTTCCATGCTATTATATTATCAATCTTGGATGTTTTATATGCTATTTTATATGATTTTTTGAACTAACTATTAACCTAGAGCCCAGTGCCAGTTTCTGTTTTTTCCTTGTTTTTGAGTTTTACAAAAAAGGAATATCAAACGGAGTCCAAATGACCTGAAACTTTACGACGATTGTTTTTGTACCAAAAGAAGCCCACGGAGTACCGGAGATGCACCATAGGAGTCCCGAGGCCTCCACAAGGGTGGAGGGTGCCCCCTCCAACCTTGTGGGCCTCTCGTGGACTCCCCTGACTTGTTCTCGACGCCAACCCCTCCTATATATCCTGAAACCTCCAGAACAAAACCTAGATCGGGAGTTATGCTGCTGCAAGCCTCTATAGCCACCAAAAACCAATCGGGACCTTGTTCCGGCACCCTGCTGGAGGGGGAAATCATCACCGGTGGCCATCTTCATCATCCCAACGCTCTCCGTGACGAGGAGGGAGTAGTTCACCCTTGGGGCTGAGGGTATGTACCAGTAGTTATGTGTTTGATATCTCTCTCTCTCGTGTTCTTGATTTGGCACAATCTTGATGTATCACGAGCTTTGCTATTATAGTTGGATCATATGATGTTTCTCCCCCTCTACCTTCTTTTGATGATTGAGTTTTACCTTTGAGGTTTCACTATTATCGGATTGAATACTATTATGGATTTGAGAACACTTGATGTATATCTTGGGTGGGAAGCCCGTGGTGACAATGGGGAATTCTATTGATTCACTTGATGTATGTTCTGGCACTCAACTCGCGGATTCACGAGGTGACATTGGGGTAATCTATGCATAGGGGTCGATGCACGTTTTTGTCCTTGTTTCTCCAGTAGGAATCTTGGGGCACTCTTTGAGGTTCTTTGTGTTGGATTGAATATTATGAATCTGAAGTTGTTTGATGCATATCGTATAATTGACCCACGGATACTTGTGGTGACATTGGAGTATCTAGGTGACATTAGGGTTGATTGATGTGTGTCATGTGGTGTTATTTTACTACGAACTCTAGGGCTATTTGAGACACTTATAGGAATAGCTCATTGGATTGATCGGAAAGAATAACTTTGAGGTGGTTTCGTACCCTACAAGCAATTTCATCTTATGTTCTCCGCGATAGGAACTTTGGAGTGACTTCTGTCGCACGTTGAGGGATTTCCATATGATCTAATTATGTTATCATTGTTGAGAGAACTTGCACTAGTGAAAGTATGAACACTAGGCCTTATTTCCTAGCATTGCAATACAGTTTTCGCTCACTTTTACCGTTAGTTACCTTGCTGTTTTTATATTTTCAAATTACAAAAACCTATATCTACCATCCATATTACACTTGTATCCCCATCTCTTCGCTGAACTAGTGCACCTATAAAATTTACCATTGTATTGGATGTGTTGAGGACACAAGAGACTCTTTGTTATTTGGTTGCAGGGTTTCTTGAGAGAGACCATCTTCATCCTACGCCTCCCATGGATTGATAAACCTTAGGTCATCCACTTGAGGGAAATTTGCTACTGTCCTACAAACCTCTGCGCATGGAGGCCCAACAACATCTACAAGAAGAAGGTTGCGTAGTAGACATCACCTTTTGTCAGACCAGGGTAGTTGCCGAGGCATCATGGGGAAGCGGAGACGCCCACGTCCCATCAAGCGCCATGCGTCAACCGAGGCCGCGGGCGGTTGGGGCCCGCGGTGCTTCGCCCTTGCCCTTTGGCTTCGCCTCGAAGCCAAGTCCGAACGCTCCTTGGGCCCGGGGGCTACTGTCGGCGTTCTGGGAACGGGGGTACCTAGACTTGCCTGCCCGCGGCCCATGGCGTGGCTCCATTGACGGCCTGGTATGGTCCACCTTCATCATCAACAACACAAGACCCTCATGAGGGGCCAAGCCTCATGAGGCGGACAACGCCAAGACCTCCAAAAGGAGCGGCCTCCTCAGGCTGGCTCCTGAGGAGGGGAGATCTCTATGCAAGTCTCCACATCGTGAGGTGCGGATGATGCAAGCCATGACGACCAAGTCTAGGCGAGCGCCAGCGGGCACAGTACAACAGTTCCCTGTTTGGTGCTAAAGAGGCAAGCACAGGCGCGGTGTCTCGAGGAATCAGGCAAAGGTTTCCATTTCCATGCAACAAGACCAGGACCGCCTAGACGGCAGGACGGAGGTCATCGCCGAGCCCACCACGGCGTCACGACCAAAAGGTTTGCACGCGAAGACCACCTTTCGTCAGGATGAGATGTACTAGTTGTCTCCCTTCGAATTTGGCCGTTGTGGGATCCCTTCCCACCTTCATTTTGGGGGAAGAGGACCAAGGCCACTATAAATATAGCCTAGCCACCACCGTAGAAGGGGATCAGATCATTGAGTCCATCCTCTCCCTCACCAGCTCAAGAACACACCTCCTGAGGTGGTTCTTCCACTGTACTAGTTCATCCTCAGCCCGTCTCGAGGCCAATCCACCAAAACGCAGGAGTAGGGTTTTACACCGCAAGGTGGCCCGAACCTGGGTAAACTGATGTGTCCCATTTCCTTTCTGTTCATCGAGCTAGGCTGTGAGATCCGTGAGTAGGCAGACTAGGGAGGTTGAGTTCTTCACACGCACCCCAGAGTTCGAATCTATCCAGGGTTTGCGGAGCCCGAAATTCGACTAATTTACCCAGGTTCAGGCCACCTTGCGGTGTAAAACCCTACTCCTGCTTTTGGTGGATTGGCCTCACGAGGAGGAGGTGGATGAACTAGTACAATGGATGAGCGACATCGCAAGGGCTCGAATGGTGAGGATGGAAAATGGATTTGATCCCCCTCTACGGTGATGGCTAGCCTATACTTATAGTGGCCTTGGTCGTCTTCCCTCATAGCTTAGGCGGGAAGGGATCCCACAATGGCCAATTTGAAAGGGGACAAGTAGTACATCTTATCCTGATGAAAGGTGGTCTTTGCCTGCAAAGCTTCTGGCCATGGCGTAGTGGTGGGCTCGGCGATGACATCCATCCTGCCGAGCTCGTGGTCTTGGTCTCGTTGCACCGGAATGGAAAGCTTTGGGGCCTTCCTCGGGAACTTGGGCCTGCCCTTGCTCCCTTGGCACCAAAGAGGAAATTGTTCCCTCTGCGCCCGCTGGCGTCCGCCTGGCCTGGGTCGTCATGGCTCACGTCATCAGGGGCCTCGTGAGGCTAGGCACCTGCATAGAAGTCTTCGCCCCTCAGGAGGCAACCTAGGGAGGCTGCTCCTCTGAAGGTCTTGGCGTCGTTCGCCTCGCAAGGCCGGGGGCCCTCGTGAGGGTCTTGTCTTGGGGGTCTTGCAACTGGGCCGTACCAGGTCGTCGATGTGCAGGCAAGTCTGGGTACCCCCGATCCCAGAATGCCGACACCTCTCTCTCTAAGAATGTGGACATGTTTTTTCGATATCGGTTTTTCGCTCTCTCGTGTTCTTGAGATGTCACAATCTTGATGTATCACGGGCTTTGTTAATATAGTTGGATCATATGGTGCTTTCCCCTCTCCATCTTGTTGTCATGAATTGAGTTTTCCCTTTGAGATTTCGTTGTTATCGGATTGAATACTTTTATGGATTTGAGAACACTTCATGTATGTCTTGCTATGAATATCTGTGGTGACAATGGGGTATCACATTGATTCACTTGATATGTGTTTTGGCACTCAACTCGCGGATTCCCGAGGTGACATTGGGGTAATCTATGCATAGGGGTTGGTGCACGTTCTCGTCTTTGTTTCTCCTGTAGAAATCTTGGGGCACTCTTTGAAGTTCTTTGTATTGGATTGGGTATTATGAATCTGAAATTCTTTGATGCATATCGTATAATCAACTCACGGATACTCGTTGTGACATTGAAGTATCTAGGTGACATTAGAGTTGGTTGATGTGTATCATATGGTGTAATTTTAGTGTGAACTCTTGGTTAGATTGATCGCAAAGAATAGCTTAGTGTTATTTTAGTACAAACTCTAGGATAGATTGACCGAAAAGAATAGCTTTGAGGTTGTTTCGTACCCTACAAACAATTTCTTCTTATGTTCTCCGCTAGATAAGAACTTTGGGGTGATTCTTCATCACACTTTGAGGAATGGTTATATGATGCAATTAGATTAGCATTGTTGAGAGATTGCACTGGCGAAAGTATGGACCCTAGGCCTTGTTTTCAAGCATTGCAATACCGTTTGTGCTCACTTTTGTTACTTGCTACCTTGCTGTTTTTTATTGTTACTATTACAAAAATCAATATCTACTATCCATATTACACTTGTATCACCATCTCTTCGCCGAACTAGTGCGCCTATACAAATTACCATTGTATTTGGTGTGTTGGGGACACAAGAGACTTTTTGTTATTTGGTTGCAGGGTTGCTTGAGAGAGACCATCTTCAGCCTACGCCTCCCGCGGATTGATAAACCTTAGGTCATCCACTTGAGGGAAATTTGCTACTGTCCTAGAAAACTCTGTGCTTGAAGGCCCAACACGAGTCTGCAAGAACAAGTTGTGTAGTAGACATCACCCATATTCTGATAAATGGTGTGAGGCCATGAAATCTGAGATAGGGTCCATGTATGAGAACAAAGTATGGACTTTGGTGGACTTGCCCAATGATCGGCAAGCCATTGAAGAATAAATGGATCTTCAAGAGGAAGACAGACGTTGATGGTAATGTCACTATCTACAAAGCTTGACTTGTCATGAAAGGTTTTCGACAAGTTCAAGGGGTGGACTACGATGATACTTTCTCACCCATAGCGATGCTTAAGTCTGTCTGAATCGTGTTAGCAATTGCCACAATTTATAATTATGAAATCTGGCAAATCGACATCAAAACTGCATTCCTTATTGGATTTCTTAATGAAGAGTTGTATATGATGCAACCAGAAGGTTTTGTCGATCCTAAAGGTGGTAACAAAGTGTGCAAGCTCCAGCGATACATCTATGCACTGGTGCAAGCATCTCGGAGTTGGAATATACGCTTTGATGAGGTGATCAAAGCATATGGTTTTATACAGACTTACGGTGAAGCTTGTATTTACAAGAAAGTGAGTGGGAGCTCTGTAGCATTTCTGATATTATATGTGGATGAAATATTGTTGATTGGAAATGATATAGAATTTCTAGAGAGCATAAAAGGATACCTGAATAAGAATTTTTTAATGAAAGACCTCGGTGAAGCTGCATATATATTCGGCATCAAGATCTGTAGGGATAGATCGAGACGCTTAATAGGACTTTCATAAAGCACATACCTTGGCAAAGTACTGAAGAAGTTCAAAATGGACCATTCAAAGAAAAGGTTCTTGCCTGTGTTGCAAGGTGTGAATTTGAGTAAGACTCAAAGCCCGACCACGGCAGAAGATAGAGAGAGAATGAAAGTCATTCCCTATGCCTCAACCATAGGTTCTATTATGTATGCCATGCTATGTACCAGACCTGATGTGTGCCTTGCCATGAGTTTGGCAATGGGGTACAATAGTAATCCAGGAGTGGATCACTGGACAACAGTCAAAATTATCCTTAGAGGACTAAGGAAATGTTTCTCGGTTATGGAGGCGATAAAGATTTCATCGTAAAATGTTACATCGATGCAAGCTTTGGCACCGATCTGGATGACTCTTAGTCTCAATCTGGATACATATTGAACGTGGGAGCAATTAGCTAGAGTAGCTACATGCAAAGCATTGTAGACATAGAAATTTGCAAAATACATACGGATCTGAATGTGGCAGACCCATTGACTAAACCTCTCTCACAAGCAAAACATGATCACACCTTAGTACTCTTTGGGTGTTAATCACATGGTGATGTCAACTAGATTATTGACTCTAGTAAACTGTTTGGGTGTTAGTCACATGGCAATGTGAACTATGGGTGTTAATCACATGGCGACGTGAACTAGATTATTTACTCTAGTGCAAGTGGGAGACTGATTGAAATATGCCCTAGAGGCAATAATAAAATGGTTATTATTATATTTCCTAAATCATGATAAAGGTTTATTATTCATGCTATAATTGTATTGACCAGAAACTTAAATACATGTTTGGATACATAGACAAATATCGTGTCCCTAGTGAGCCTCTACTAGACTAGCTCGTTGATCAGGGATGGTTAAGGTTTCCTAACCATAGACATGTGTTGTCACTTGATAACGGGATCACATCATTAGGAGAATGATGTGATGGACAAGACCCATCCGTTAGCTTAGCATATGATCGTTTAGTTTATTGCTATTGCTTTCTTAATGTCAAATACATATTCCTTCGACTATGAGATCATGCAACTCCCGGATACCGGAGGAATACCTTGTGTGATATCAAACATCACAACATAACTGGGTGATCATAAAGATGCTCTACAGGTATCTCCGAAGGTGTCTGTTGAGTTGGCATGGATCGAGATTAGGATTTGGCATCCGTGTATCAAAGAGGTATCTCTGGTACCTCTCGGTAATACACATCACAAGAAGCTTGCAAGCAAAGTGACTAAGGAGTTAGTTACGAGATGATGTATTATGGAACGAGTAAAGAGACTTGCGAGTAACGAGATTGAACTAGGTATGAAGATACCGACGATCGAATCTTGGGCAAGTAACATACTGATAGACAGAGAGAATTACGTATGTTGTCATAAGGTTCGACTGATAAAGATCTTCGTAGAATATGTAGGAACCAATATGGGCATCCAAGTTCCGCTATTGGTTATTGATCGGAGAGGCGTCTCGCTCATGTGTACATAGTTCTCGAACCTGTAGGGTCCGCACGCTTAACGTTCGTTGACGATATAGTGTTATATGAGTTATGTGATTTGGTGACCGAATGTTGTTCGGAGTCCCGGAAGAGATAACAGACATGGCGAGGAGCTCCGGAATGGTCCAGAGGTAAATATTGATATAAAGGATGATGCTATTTGGACATCAGAAAGGTTTCAGAGTGAACCGGGTAGTCATCGGATCACCGGAAGGGGTTCCGGGAGGCCCCAGGAGGTCTATGGGCCTAATGGGCCAAGGGGAGGCACACACCAGCCCACAAGGGGCTGGTGCTCCCTCTCCCTGGCCGCCTTCCCCTCCTCATGGGAGAAAGGAAAGGGGGCACCCCCTCCTGCCTTCTCCCTAGCGCCACACAAGGAAGGGGGCGCTAGGGGGAAGGAGCCCAAGGGGGGCGGCCGGGAGGGGGCGCCACACAAGACCACGACAATCTCTTAGCCGTGTGTGGCGCCCCTCTCCACAGTTTAGTCCTCCGTCTAGTTTCTCCGCAGTGCACGGCGAAGCCCTACGGGGACAAGTTCACCATCACTGTCATCACGTCGTCATGTTGCCGGAACTCATCTACTACTTCACCTGTCTTGTTGGATCAAGAAGGCGAGGACGTCATCGAGCTGAACGTGTGCTGAACGCAGAGGTGACGTATGTTTGGTACTTGATCAGTTGGATCACGTAGAAGTTCGACTACATCAACCGCGTTAATAAACGCTTCCGCTTATGGTCTACGAGGGTACATAGACACACTCTCCCCTCTCGTAGTTGTGCATCTCCATGGATAGATCTTGCATGTGCGTAGATTTTTTTCCATGCAACGTTCCCTAACACCTCGGCCTCCTCCTCAAGTATAAGATATCTTCGTTTTTCCTGAAAGTTAAAGAAGGCATGAGTAGGCAAAGTAATATGGACGACACGATGCCTATTAAATATTAGTCTGTATCCAAGCGGTTGGTCGTTCCTTTCAAGCAATTGGTGGCGTTCCATAGCCGCATAATCTAGGTAGCTAGGTGACGACAAGGTATCATTTTCTCTTATGGGTATGCCAAGATGAGCGGCTAAGCGAGTAGCATAGATTCCACCAAAAAGATCACCAATAAGAGCATTGTTGTGTAAACGACGTGCGACAATAGCCCCTATGTTAAATTTCCTATCTCTCAATTCTGCACTCTTAAGAATGCTCAAATCAGGTGCACATAGATGACTAGGGTCATGTTGCCATTGATGCACCTTCCTATGAACAAAGCAAAATAATGGATAGCAGGAAGGTGAATGCTCCCCTTCCCAGCTTGCATTATCCGTCTAGTTTCACCTCTAGTAATACTCATAAGAAATTCATTGCAATCAGATTTGCGAGGTTCAAGGCATGTCCCCAATAGGGTACTCTACAAGCCTCACTAAATTCCTCAATGGTCATGCGGAAAGGGTTTTTAGATAAATTGAACATAACATCATGAGAAGTGTGGTGAGATACATACTTGAATTTCCACATGGAGGAAATAGTGAGATCATGGTACTGTGAACACTTGTCTGACAATAAGTCCATCAACTCGGCATTGTGTACGTACATATCAAACTCTTCCTTAATGTCGTCTCGAAACATGAAGGAATCGGACAGCCACTTGCATTGTTGCAAAAGAGCATCCCGCGGCGGTTCGAGGGCCGGCTCACGTATTGCAAGCCTTGGAGAGCTCTTACTCGAAGAAACACCATGGAACATCTTCCTAATCATTTTCTTCCTCTGAAAAATTTCTGAAATTTTTAGTGCCTCAAAATAAAAGTGAACAAAACTCAACAAAATCGATATCAACTACTCCCACAACTGTCTAGTAGCTATATCATGCATCAAAACTACTTTGGACCATACAAATTCAACATGCAAGCTCATATACATGGTCACCAATAGTAGCAAAATTTGCAAAACATAAAGCACTAGAACAAAAACTAATTGGACCTCAGAGGAGTCACATACCAAGGAGTAATCCCCCAAAATAGTTTCGGAAATGGGGTTCCGACCAAGGAGATCGAAGATCGCACGGGGATGAGCAAGAACACAAGCAATGAGGCATGATTTTTTCCAGAGGTAGGAGAAGGCAATGGACGGCTGGAATAAGTGAGGGGGCCTGTGGGTTACAAAAGCTCACTAGGCGTGCCTAGGGGGTAGGCGCCCAGGGTGTGTTCAGTGCCAAAAATACTTAAATATTGCACAAAAAATCATACTAATTTTTTAGGTCATTCCAAGAACTTATATTTTGGGGACATTTTATTGCACGAATAATTCGAAAAATAGGATAATCATGGCATTCTACTTTATTAAACTTTAAATAACATAGCAAATAGTAGGTACAATAGGTTGTGCTTACTAAATTCATCGACCACGTGCCCCTAAAAAAGAATCCATTAATAAGGTTGATCGAGTCTTATTAACAAACTGTTTCTGAGTAACATGAAACCAAAGAATCTTCATATAACACTAAGTTGCCTCAACAGGGATATGCATCTCCTCAACAATAAGAGTTTCATATTTATTTTTGATTGACAGGAGGGGAAGTTCGAAACCTCCAATAGTGATTGTAGCAATTTTTTCAATAGTGTTGATACTATCCACTAATCGGGAAATAAACCGTACGCTCATTACCATTGACATGAAAAGTAACCTTGCTTTTGTTGCAATTAATAACAACCCATGCAGTATTCAAAAGGGTCTATCAAGGATAATCGACATAGCATCGTCCTCGGGCATATCAAGTATAACAAAGTCTGTTAAGATAGTAACATTTGCAACTACAACGGGCACATCCTCACAAATTCCAATAGGTATAGCAGCTTATTCAAATCAAGTCTTCTGTATAAAGAGAAAGGTATAACACTAACACCGGCTCCTAAATCACATAAGGCAGTTTTGACATAACTTCTTTTAATGGAGCAGGGTATAGTAGGTATTCCTGGATCTCCTAACTTCTTAGGTACTCCACCCTTAAAATAATAATTTTCAAGCATGGTGGAAATTTCAGCTTCAGGTATCTTTCTTTTATTAGTGATAATATCTTTCATATATTTATCATATGGAGGCATTTTTAGAATATCAGTCAAACATGTTCACAAAAAGACAGGACTAAGAATTTCAACAAAATGCTCAAAATCCTCCTCATCCTTATTTCTCAGAGCCTTAGTAGGAAATGGCATGGGTTTTTGAACCCATGGTTCTCTTTCCTTACCATGTTTTCTAGCAATGAAATAACTTTTATCATATCTTATATTCTTAGGAGGTGGGTTATCAAGATCAACAACGGGTTCTATTTCTACATCATTATCAGGTTCTTTATCATTATATGGTTGAGCATCAACATGAACATCATTATCATTATCATCATCACTAGGTGGATGTTCATTACTAGATTGTGTCTCAGCATTAGAAATGGAAACATCATTATAATTCTCGGAAGGTTTTTCTACCACGGGTTCACTAGAAGCATGCAAAGTTCTATCATTTTTCTTTTTTTTCTTCATAGATGAACTAGGTGCATCATTATTAATTCTCTGAGAATGCTGCTCAATTCTCTTAGGGTGGCCTTCAGGATAAAGAGGCTCCTGAGTCATTCTACCACCTCTAGTCACAACTCTAACAGCACGATCATTCACTTTGTCAGTCATTTCATTAAGCAAATCATTTTGTGACTTAGCAATTTGTTCTAACTGGGTATGGACCATAGATGAATGTTTACTTAAGCCCTTAACATCATTAGCAATTCTGAACATCAAATCACTCAAACGATCAATCATGAAAGCATTACGTTTCAATTGCTTGCTAACATACATATTAAAATGTTCTTGCTTACCTATGTACTTATCAAATTCATCCATGCATTGACTAGTAGATTTATTATAAGGAATATCACCTTCATCGAATCTAATAAGAGAATTTACCTCTACTACCTGTGTCGGGATATCGAGTCCATGTATTTCTTCAATAGGTGGTAAATTCTTAACATCTTTAGATTTAATACCCTTTTCTTTCATAAATTTATTTGCCTCTTGCATATCTTCTGGACTGAGAAAAACAATACCTCACTTCTTTGGAGTTGGCTTCGGTGGTGGTTCAACAAGTGTCCAATCATCGACATTTCTCAATATATTATTCAATAGTTCTTCTGCCTGTCCAACAGTTCGTTCCCTGAAAACAGAACCAACACAACTATCTAGGTAGTCCCTAGAAGCATCGGTTACTCCTTTATAAAAAAATATCAAGTATTTCATTTTTCTTGAGAGGATGACCAGGCAAAGCATTAAGTAATTGGAGAAGCCTCCCCCAAGCTTAAGGGAGATTCTCTTCTTCAATTTGTACAAAGTTAAATATTTCATATAAGGTCGTTTGTTACTTATGAGTAGGAAAATATTTTTCAGAGAAGTAATATATCATATCCTGGGGACTACGCACACAACCAGGAGCAAGAGTATTAAACCATTTCTTAGTATCACCCTTTAATTAGAAAGGAAACACCTTAAGAAATATAGTAATAGCAATTTTTTACCTCATGAGCAAATAGGTGGCTATATCATGCAATTTAGTAAGGTGTGCCACAACAGTTATAGTTTCATAACTAGGAAAAGGATTAGATTCAACCAAAGTAATTAACTTAGGATCCACATAGATTCATAATCCTTATTGTTAACAAAGATAGGAGAAGTAGCAAACTTAGGATCATATTTCATTATCTCTATCATAGATTTTTCTTTCAACTTACTCAGTAATTTCTTAACATCATCTCTATCATTACAAGCAAGATTTTCTCTAGTAGTCTCCCTATCAATAACATAACCATCAGGTATCTTAGGTGTTTCAACTCTAGTAGGAGAGCTAGGCATAATAGGTGAATCATAATTTTCATCAGTTTCAACATTCTCAATTTCTTTAGCTTTAGCAGTTTGTTCATCAAGAAATTCACCTAGTGGTAGAGTATCATCAATCAGAGTACTATCATCATCACAAGTTTCATTTAGATCAGAAGTATTATCATCGCTTACTTGCGACATATCAGAATGAATAGCAGGTGGTGGTGTCGCAAGTCAACTTAAAACAGATGGTGAATCAAGTGCGGAGATAGATGGCAGTTCCTTTACCTCCCCTCGTCTTAGAGGGTATGATCTTGTTGGGGAACGTAGCTTGCAATTTCAAAAAAAATCCTACGATCACGCAAGATCTATCTAGGAGATGCATAGCAACGAGAGGGGGAGAGTGTGTCCACGTAACCTCGTAGACCGAAAGCGGAAGCGTTAGCTTAACGCAGTTGATGTAGTCGAGCATCTTCGCGATCCAACCAATCAAGCACCAAACGTATGGCACCTCCGAGTTCTGCACACGTTCAGCTCGATGATGTCCCTCGAATTCTTGATCCAGCAAAGTGTAGAGGGAGAGTTTCGTCAGCACGACGGCATGGTGACGATGATGGTGATGTGATCCGTGCAGGGCTTCGCCTAAGCACTACAAGGCTATGACCGGAGGAGTAAAATGTGGAGGGGGCACCGCACACAGCTAAGAGAACAACCGTTGTGCTTGGGGGTGCCCCCTGCCCTCGTATATAAAGGAGGAGGGGAGGGGGCCGGCCACCAGGGGTGCGCCAAGGAGAGGGGAGTCCTACTAGGACTCTAGTCCTAGTAGGATTCGCCCCCCCCCCTCTTTTCCTTCTCATGGAGGGGGAAAGGGGGAAAGGAGAGGGAGTAGGCAAAGGAAAGGGGGGCGCCGCCCCTCCCCTAGTCCAATTCGGACTTCCATGGGGGGCACCCTTTGTGGGCTGTCTCCTCTCTCTCCTATGGCCCATGAGGCCCATTACTTTCCCCGTGGGGTTCCGGTAACCCCTCGATACTCCGAAATATACCCGAACCATTCCGGTGTCCGAGTATCATCCAATATACCAATCTTTACCTCTCGACCGTTTTGAGACTGCTCGTCATGTCTGTGATCTCATCCGGGACTCCGAACAATCTTTGGTCACCAAAAGACATAACTCATAATACAAATCGCCATCGAACATTAAGCGGGCGGACCCTACGGGTTCGAGAACCATGTAGACATGACCGAGACACATCTCCGGTCAATAACCAACAGCGGAGCCTAGATGCTCATATTGGTTCCTACATATTCTACGAAGATCTTTATCGGTCAAACAACAATGACAACATACGTCATTCCCTTTGTCATCGGTATGTTACTTGCACGAGATTCGATTGTCGGTATCATCATACCTAGTTCAATCTCGTTACTGGCAAGTCTCTTTACTTGTTCCGTAATGCATCATCCCACAACTAACTCATTAGTCACATTGCTTGCAAGGCTTATAGTGATGTGCATTACCAAGAGGGCCGAGAGATACCTCTCCGATACTCGGAGTGACAAATCCTAATCTCAATCTATGCCAACCCAACAAACACCTTCGGAGACACTTGTAGAGCATCTTTATAATCACCCAGTTACGTTGTGACGTTTGATAGCACACAAGGTGTTCCTGCGGTATTCGGGAGTTGCATAATCTCATAGACAAAGGAATATGTATAAGTCATGAAGAAAGCAATAGCAATAAAACTTAACGATCATAATGCTAAGATAACGGATGGGTCTTGTCCATCACATCATTCTCCTAATGATGTGATCCCGTTTATCAAATGACAACACATGTCTATGGTTAGGAAACTTAAATATCTTTGATTAATGAGCTAGTCAAGTAGAGGCATACTAGGGACACTCTGTTTTGTCTATGTATTCACACATGTATCAAGTTTACGGTTAATACAATTCTAGCATGAATTAATAAACATTTATCATGATATAAGTAAATATAAATAACAACTTTATTATTGCTTGTAGGGCATATTTCCTTCAGTCTCCCACTTGCACTAGAGTCAATAATCTAAATTACATTGTAATGATTCTAACACCCATGGAGTCTTGGTGTTGATCATGTTTTGCTCGTGGAAGAGGCTTAGTCAATGGGTCTGCAACATTCAGATTCGTATGTATTTTGCAAATCTCTATGTCTCCCTCCTTGACTTGATCGCGGATGGAGTTGAAGCGTCTCTTGATGTGTTTGGTTCTCTTGTGAAATCTGGATTCCTTCGCTAAGGTAATTGCTCCAGTATTGTCACAAAAGATTTTCATTGGACCCGATGCACTAGATATTACACCTAGATTGGATATGAACTCCTTCATTTGCTGCTTCCGAAGCAGCTATGTCCTCCGCTTCACACGTAGATCCCGCCACGACGCTCTATTTGGAACTGCACCAACTGACAGCTCCACCATTCAATATAAATACGTATCCGGTTTGTGACTTAGAGTCGGATCAGTGTCAAAGCTAGCATCGACGTAACTATTTACGACAAGCTCTTTGTCACCTCCATAAACGAGAAACATATCCTTAGTCCTTTTCAGGTATTTCAGGATGTTGTTGACCGCTGTCGAGTGATCCACTCCTGGATTACTTTGGTACCTCCCTACTAAACTTATAGCAAGGCACATATCAGGTCTGGCATGATAGAACCTATGGCTGAGGCATAGGGAATGACTTTCATTTTCTCTCTATCTTCTGCAGTGGTCGGGCATTGAGTCTGACTCAACTTCACACCTTGTAACACAGGCAAGAACCCTTTCTTTGACTGATCCATTTTGAATTTCTTCAAAACTTTATCAAGTTATGTGCTTTGTGAAAGTCCAATTAAGCGTCTTGATCTATCTCTATATATCTTGATGCCTAATATATAAGCAGCTTCACCGAGGTCTTTCATTGAAAAATTCTTATTCAAGTATCCTTTTATGCTATCCAGAAATTCTATATCATTTCCAATCAACCATATGTCATCTACATATAATATTAGAAATGCTACAGAGCTCCCACTCCCTTTCTTATAAATACAGGCTTCTCCAAAAGTCTGTATAAAACCATATGCATTGATCATACTATCAAAGCGTATATTCCAACTCCGAGAGGCTTGCACCAGTCCATAAATGGATCGCTGGAGCTTGCACACTTTGTTAACACCTTTAGGATCGACAAAACCTTCTGGTTCATATACAACTCTTCTTTAAGAAGTCCATTAAGGAATGCTGTTTTGACATCCATTTGCCAAATTTCATAATCATAAAATGCGGCAATTGCTAACATGATTCAGACAGACTTAAGCATCGCTACGGGTGAGAAGGTCTCATCATAGTCAACTCCTTGAACTTGTCAAAAACCTTTTGCAACAAGTCGAGCTTTGTAGACAGTAACATTACCATCAGCATCAGTCTTCTTCTTGAAGATCCATTTATTCTCTATGGCTTGCCGATCATTGGGCAAGTCAACCAAAGTCCATACTTTGTTCTCATACATGGATCCCATCTCAGATTTCATGGCCTAAAGCCATTTCGTGGAATCTGGGCTCATCATCGCTTCCTCATAGTTTGTAGGTTCGTCATGGTCTAGTAACATGACTTCCAGAACAGGAATACCGTACCAATTTGGTGCGGAACGTACTCTAGTTGACCTACGAGGTTCGGTAGTAACTTGATATGAAGTTTCATGATCATCATCATTAACTTCCTCACTAATTGGTGTAGTATCACTGGAACTGATTTCTGTGATGAACTACTTTCCAACTCGAGAGAAGGTACAACTACCTCATCAAGTTCTACTTTCCTCCCACTCACTTCTTTCGAGAGAAACTCCTTCTCTAGAAAGGATCCATTCTTAGCAACAAATATCTTGCCTTCGGATCTGTGATAGAAGGTGTACCCAACAATTTCTTTTGGGTATCCTATGAAGACACATTTCTCCGATTTGGGTTCGAGCTTATCAGGCTGAAGCTTTTTCACATAAGCATCAGAACCCCAAACTTTAAGAAACGGCAGCTTCGGTTTCTTGCTAAACCACCGTTCATATGGTGTCGTCTCAACGGATTTAGATGGTGCATTATTTAATGTGAATGTAGTTGTCTCTAAAGCATAACCCCAAAACGATAGTGGTAAACCGGTAAGAGACATCATAGATCGCACCATATCTAATAAAGTACAGTTATGACGTTCGGACACACCATTACGCTGTGGTTTTCCAGGTGGCGTCAGTTGAGAAACTATTCCACATTGTTTCAACTGAAGACCAAACTCGTAACTCAAATATTCGCCTCTGCGATCAGATCGTAGAAACTTTATTTTCTTGTTACGATGATTTTCCACTTCACTCTCTTTGAACTTTTCAAATGTTTCAAACTTATGTTTCATTAAGTAGATATACCCATATCTGCTCAAATCATCTGTGAAGGTCAGAAAATAATGATACCTGCCGCGAGCCTCAACACTCATCGGACCGCATACATCTGTATGTATTATTTCCAATAAGTCAGTGGCTCGCTCCATTGTTCCGGAGAACAGAGTCTTAGTCATCTTTGCCCATGAGGCATGGTTCGCAAGCATCAAGTGATTCATAATCAAGTGATTCCAAAAGCCCATCTGCATGGAGTTTCTTCATGCACTTTACACCAATATGACCTAAACGGTAGTGCCACAAATAAGTTGCACTATCATTATTAACTTTGCATCTTTTGGCATCAATATTATGAATATGTGTGTCACTATGATCGAGATTCAACAAAAATAGACCACTCATCAAGGGTGCATGACCATAAAAGATATTACTCATATAAATAGAACAACCATTATTCTCTGATTTAAATGAATAACTATCTCACATCAAACAAGATCCAGATATAATGTTCATGCTCAACGCTGACACCAAATAACAAGTATTCAGGTCTAAAACTAATCCCGAAGGTAGATGTAGAGGTAGCGTGCCGACGGCGATCACATCAACCTTGGAACCATTTCCGACGTGCATCGTCACCTCGTCCTTAGCCAATCTTCGTTTAATCCGTAGCCCCTGTTTCAAGTTGCAAATATGAGCAACAGAACCAGTATCAAATACCTAGGTGCTACTACGAGCATTAGTAAGGTACACATCAATAATATGTATATCAAATATACCTTTCACTTTGCCATCCTTCTTATCCGCCAAATACCTGGGGCAGTTGCACTTCCAGTGACCAGTCCCTTTGCAGTAGAAGCACTCAGTTTCAGGCTTAGGTCCAGACTTGGGCTTCTTCCCGGGAGCAGCAGCTTGCTTGCTATTGTTCTTGAAGTTCCCCTTCTTACCTTTGCCCTTTTTCTTGAAACTAGTGGTCTTGTTAACCATCAACACCTGATGCTCCTGCTTGATTTCTACCTCCGCAACCTTAAGCATCACGAAGAGCTCTGGAATTGTCTTTTCCCTCCCTTGAATGTTATAGTTCATCACGAAGCCTTTATAGCTTGGTGGCAGTGATTGATGAACTCTGTCAATGACACTATCACCAGAACTGTTCTCCTCCATTTTGCAGCTATATAACTTGTTGGAGACTTCATATCTCTCAACCGGGCATTTGCTTGAAATATTAACTTCAACTCTTGGAACATCTCATATGCTCCATGATGTTCGAAACGTCTTTGAAGTCCCGATTCTAAGACGTAAAGCATGGCAGACTGAACTATCAAGTAGTCATCAGATTTAGCTTGCCATACATTCATAATGTCCGGAGTTGCTCTTGTAGCAGGCCTTGCACCTAGCGGTGCTTCAAGGACATAATTCTTCTATGCAGCAATGAGGATAATCCTCAAGTTAAGGACCCAGACTGTCTAGTTGCTACCATCATCTTTCAACTTAGCTTTCTCTAGGAACGCATTAAA
The DNA here is from genome assembly GCF_002575655.3 of Aegilops tauschii subsp. strangulata. NCBI lineage: Eukaryota > Viridiplantae > Streptophyta > Magnoliopsida > Poales > Poaceae > Aegilops > Aegilops tauschii. The sequence continues at coordinate 423,473,003 of NC_053036.3, read as the reverse complement.
ATTCAAGGGAATGGTAGCACGGGCCATTGATCTACAACATAGAATGCAAAAACTATCGGGACTAAGTTCATGATAAATTTAAGTTCAATTAATCATATTACTAAAGAACTCACACTTAGATAGACATCCCTCGAGTCATCTAAATGATCACGTGATCCATATCAACTAAACCATGTCCGATCATCATGTGAGATGGAGTAGTTTTCAATGGTGAACATCTCTATGTTGATCATATCTACTATATGATTCACATTCGACCTTTCGATCTCAGTGTTCCGAGGCCATGTCTGTACATGCTAGGCTCGTCAAGTTTAACCTGAGTATTCTGCACGTGCAAAACTGTCTTACACCCGTTGTATGTGAACGTAGAGCTTATCACACCCAATCATCACATGGTGTCTCGGCACGACGAACTATCGCAACGGTGCATACTCAGGGAGAACACTTATACCTTGAAATTTAGTGAGGGGTCATCTTATAATGCTACCGCCGTACTAAGCAAAATAAGATGCATAAAAGATAAACATCACATGCAATCATAATATGTGACATGATATGGCCATCATCATCTTGCGCCTTTGATCTCCGTCTCCAAAGCACCGTCATGATCTCCATCGTCACCGGCTTGACACCTTGATCTCCATTGTAGCGTCCTTGTCGTCTTGCCAACTATTGCTTCTACGACTATCGCTACCGCATACTGATAAAGTAAAGCAATTACATGGCGATTGCATTTCATACAATAAAGTGACAACCATAAGGCTCCTGCCAGTTGCCGATAAATTTTACAAAACATGATCATCTCATACAATAACTTATATCACATCATGTATTGGCCATATCATATCACAACAAGCCCTGCAAAAACAAGTTAGACGTCCTCTACTTTGTTGTTGCAAGTTTTACGTGGCTGCTACGGGCTTATAGCAAGAACCTTTCTTACCTACGCATCAAAAACCACAACGATTTTTCGTCAAGCACTACAAAAAAAAGACACTTCCGTGATGATACGTGTTTGTCACAGTAGGTCACGTTTTCTGTCATGCATGTACATGCATGACAAGTTTATGACAGAATCAAGATAGTCATACCTGTGCTGACGTAGAAGTGTTCCATGACATTACCAAAATTATCATCACGGAAGTATCCACTTCCATGACGATAAATCGCGCGTCACAGAAGTGCTTTCGTCAAGGGTGACCGACACGTGGCATCCACTGTAACGGAACACCGTTAAGCTATCGGGTCCGGTTTTGGATCCGATAACCCCGTTAACAGCCCTGACCAATGGGGATTTTCCATGTGTAAAATCATCATTGGCTGGAGGAAACACGTGTCGGCTCACCGTTGGGACAGATGTCATCCACTCATTGGACCCAAAGCGCCTATGATATGTCGACACGTGGCACGGCCTAGAGGCCCATTCCTGTGAAAAGGGCGGCCCATTTGACTTGGTCAAAAGGTGGCAGGCCGACCCACGGCAAGCCTGTTAACGGCATGTTCGCATATAGCCCATTTACAGCCCGCTAACCCAGGGTCCGTTTACGGCCTATCCGAATTAGGCCCAGTAGCGTCATCTGGGCCTTCCAATATAATTCCAGCCCATTTTAACTTCCGGCCCATGTATGGCCCATGACGTCTTTTGGCCCATATGAGGCCCTTAGTAACCCTTGGCCCCTTAATGGCCCGTGGTAAAACTGGCCCGTAATGAACAGTGTATCACTTTATACCCATTAACGGCCCATTTTTCCGTTGGGCCGTTTCCAGCCCATGTTATGTTTCGGCCTTCTCAGGGCCCATTTATTCTTGGCCTCATTTCTAGCATTCGTTTACTTACGGCCCGTTACTGTCATTTTCTGCTTGTGGGCCAAATTTAGCCTGTGGTTACAGTCGGCCCGTTTGTGGCCCGTTAATACGTTGGGCCATTTTCATGTCAAAAAAACCCGTTGGGCTGTTTTCATAGAGTTATCAAATATGGCCTATTAACGGCCCGTTATTGTCCACGAATAGTACGGCCCATGATTGGCGAAATGATGATACGCCCCGTAGAAGGCCCATGGATCGTACGGCCCGTAAAAGGCCCATGGATCGTACGACCCGTAGAAGGCCCATGGATCCTACGGCCCGTATAGAAGGCCAATGGATCCTACGGCCCGTAGAAGGCCCATGGATCATACGGCCCGTAGGAGGCCCATGGTTACAACAGTCCGTGTGTTGCCATGATTATTTTGGCCTAGTTTCCAAAAATAGGTTATTGTGGCCACTAGAAAAACACAGAAAAAGAACTGCAGTGACTACAAGCAAACAACTAAACAAGACAATAAGGGAATAAATAAGCAAGCAATTAATGCTAGCCTATTACCACTATTACACATATTACATCCACTGGGCATCAAAGTTCGCCACCAGTGCAAATATAGGGAACAAAGCAGCATATTACATACACTGGCCGTCAAAATTGGCCACCGGTGCAAATAAACGCGGCAGCAAAACAAGAGCATAACTAAAAACAACTTCAGAAGAGCTCAAGAAATGTTATCCTGGGTATCCACCATGCTGGCAATAAGCTTAGCAAGCTTATTAGCTTTGTCCTGTTTGGCGCTAAAATCCTCCAACGCTTGCTGTTGCACCAGAAAGTATGCATCTGAATGCTCCAGGGACTTCCGTAGTCCTTCCGCTTCTTGTCGCAGCACAGCTGATCGATGTCTTTCAGCTTGTAGTTGAGACTCAAGAAACCGAACTGATTCAGACATTGAGTTTGAATAGCTTGTGCAAGCGGTAGTGGCCAGTAACTCGAACACTAAACCAAGACAGGACTTTGGGGTTGTCTCACTGTCTTCGAGATAGTCTTCCTTAGCTATTTTATCAGCTTTGTTGGAGACCAACAAGGATGTGTCACTATCCTGAACCTTATCTGCATTACTTCCTTCACCATTGCTTAATAAGGCACTCTTCCCCAATATTCTGTCAGCATTCTAAAAGAAGAAACAAGCAGACACATAACAGGTTTAGCATGTACTAGTATATGAAACTCATTTCGGTGAACCAGTTCATTAATAAGGTGGACAGGATTAAACTACCAAGTCTTCTATTGCCAAGTACTAGTACATAATAAAAGCATCAAACAAACATATATCTATGTCCTATGGTCACTGCATTGTCTTGCCAAATCAAAATAGAGACACAGTTCAAATCATATCAGTTCAAGACAAAGCAGCAGTGAAAGAATACAAAGCGTGGGAAACTACATGGCACAACAAGATTTCAGATGGGTACCACGGGTCTACATGTACAACAACACTATTTGCTCTGTTGTGATGCTACTGATGTGCATGATATGAGAAGTCAACTGTATACACAATTGAAATTGAAATCAACAGAGTTATATATAAGAGCAAGCCTGTTAAAGAAACATGCGTGAACATACTTGCAGTGCCATTGGAGTTTCGATTGGATCCTTCAATTTAAAAATAAGTTTGTATGAGTAAATACAGTGATACAAGAGCAAAGCAGTATGCACGATAGCAATCATAGTTAAAAAAGGCGCGCCTAAGCGAGCGCTTAAGCATGCCTAGGCTCTAGGTGTTGGCGGAATGCATTGTGCATAACTATGCCTAATCTGTGCATGACTGCGCATAAGCATGCGCTTTGGTCAGTAAAGCGCAAGGCGGTGGCAAAACGCACAATTAACGCCTAGCGCTTTTTTGAACTATGATAGCAATGGAATCTTAAATTAGAACCGTTGTTCTTCAGGTTTAGGCACTTGTTCTACATGAACAGAGTACAGTAAGACGCAAGAATATAGTACTTAAAAATAGAAAATGAGCTCATAGACCTTACCACATTCTTGGTTCAGGACCAGTACAGAACAAGGCGTTCCCAGTCATCGTCCAGTAAATGTGTCTCAGGAGAACATAAGGGAATTTGATGAGTTTCTTTGCCGGTGAAGTATGTTTTCTTCAGGTAATTCCGATACTGCCACCAAGCATTCTTGAAGATAGCAGAGGTATTAGCACAGGTTACCTCATCCTGAGTTTCCAAATCGGTCCTTCTCTATAGAGAAAAATGGGAAAATTTGTTGTATTATAACCATCATGGAGGTAGGATGTATGGGACAAAGCAAAGTAATTGCCATGAATAACATTACTTACACATAACTCCTGGACAAACACCTGCAAATGGCATTTTCCTTCATCTTCAGTATAATATTTCCAAGATGGGAAGATACGCACATACGATTTAACAACATCAAATGCGATAGATGCTAAACTACGACTAGTTGGTTGTGCTTCCTCCACAGGAATAGGCGTACTAACTGGTGGAGTTGGGGTTCGTCGTGGTAGTACTGGCCCTTTGGGCACTGGAGCTGCCTTACTAACTACTCTTGTTTGGGAGCTCTATGGTGGAGATGGTGCTGTGTCAACAGGAACTGGGTTACTATCTGCTGGGGTTGGGGTTAGATTGGGTGAAGCTGGTTCTCTGTCCATCGCAGTATGGGTACAATCTGCGAGAGTTTGGGTTATGTGTGGTAGGGCTGGTTCTCGTGCATGTACAACCGGGGTGCTATCTCCACCAAGAGGTAGCACTGTTTTATTTGAAGACCGTATTTTTAGTCCGCTAGATACTGGCATCACCCGCTCCAATTCAAATGGCTGATAAACAGGAAACACAGTTGAATGTACAGACATTGTATGAGAGACAGATGCAATAGATAGTGTGGAAAAAATAGGACATGAAATAGTTGACATGTATATTGTTTAACTAAAACGGATAGCATGAAATAATTTCACATATATGATGTCTATCTAAGCTGGATAGCATAGCATAACATAATTCAAAGATATGATGAATAACTAAACAGGATCGCATGATATAATTCACCTACATGTTATCTAAGTAATTAGGATCGCATCATTTAATTCACATATGTGATTTATATGCTAAACAGAGGGCATTAGATATGATGTCTGAACTAAGAACATGGTGTTGAATATTGTGTATATGATGTCTAAACTATGCAATGCAAGACACCATATGCATGATATGAGCAGTATAACCGTGCCAAGTTAGAGCATACACCTCGGTGGGGGAATAGGACTGGTCATCTGTCTATGAATCCATCTTTGAGGAGCTATCGGGACCCAACAAGAGATCTGCTTCGACAAGTAGCACTGTCTGCTCTGAAGGCCTTGTTTTCACTCTAGATTTTTCAATCTCCCACCCAAATGGCTGATTCACGGGAAGAGTAGTTTAATGTACAAACATTGTCTACAAATGGAAATGTAATGAAGAAAAGGATGGGCAAGATATCATTCAAATATATGATGCCTGGTTAAACAGGATGGCATTGCACATTTCACATATATTATGGCTGGCTAAAAGACATGAGACTACATAATTCCCATATATGATATAGAAACTAAATAGGTGGCATTACAGAACATGTCTAAACAAAGCAGATGACATATATGATGTCAAAAGTAGGCACTGCAAGGCAACATATGCATGATATGACTAACATCATCATGCCAAGGTAGAGCAAACACCTTGGGGGTACATAGGAGTGGTCAGCGGCGTCTGAATCCGCCTCAGAACAGATATCTTCCTATGGATTACAATCTGGAGAGGGGTGGGGAGGGTTTGCCATTGAACCCACCATGGAGCGATGTCTGCATGACATTGTATTGCCGCGCAAAACTCTTCTCTTTTTCTCTACATGTTCAGCATAACTGTGTACAATATCTGACATGCATACGAAAAAAATATGGTGAGATTATGTAAGGAGAGCATGCAAAAATTTAGAGTGATGGTAACAACCAGTGGATGGATCCAAAAAAATGATAGCATGCTGATAATGGCTTTAATTTAATAAAAATACAGATGATGATTGCTTTACTATTTGTTTCCCACCCAAGATGAACAACATAGGCATATCCTAGGTGAACCAGATATTAGATAGAGATACTATTCATTGCTTCCTCAATATGTGCCCCACAACTAATTTAGAACTCAATTTTGAACATTAATTTGGACCTGACTTGGAGTCCAAGAGGTGAACAGGACGATAAAGTAGCAGGTAATTTTAAGCAATGCATAACATAAGCAGAAACAAAAGAGTGCGACCTCTCTTGTGGACCCGTATACTCCTCAGGTTCATCTGCTGAGTCGATGATGGTGATGTTGTTGCGGTGGGCGTCGGCAGCAGGGAAGGAGATCTGAGGCGGCAAAATATGGTCAGGAGTCGTGATGTCTGGTTTGGTGGATGTTTCTGTCGATGGAGCAACTCAGGTGAGGTGGACAACGTCGCGGCAGGAGCAGGACAAACCACACAAAGTTCCCTTTGACACCTACCTGTAACTGAAGTAATTCTGTAAGGGCTCATTTGGCTTGCATGATTCTAAAAACGCAGGGATAGGAAAAACACCGAAATAGGATAGGAATGCACATGGTAAACAGAGCATTTGTAAACACAGGATTTTTGTCAACTTGGGTGTTCAATTTACAGGAATTGGAAGAGCAGAGGAATTCAAAGAAACATGGCCAAAATAAAGTGAAACCATATGAGAGCGTGTACAGTTAGAATGTTATTCTGCCACTAATGCACTTGGTCTTGTTTTCATGCATAGAATTTTGAAAAGTAGGTCCAGGTGGATGTTTTGCTTCATTCCTTTCAACAAAATGCATGAATAATTGAATAGTAGAGTGCCATTGGAAAATTCCCTATTGCTATGTTTTTCCGTTGAACCAAAATAGCCCTAATGGATCGACATGAATGTATAGTAATAAGTGATGCAACAAGTGTACAACCTCTTCGTCGTAACCGTGTCGACCTCAGCATCATTGGGTTGGTCGCTGAAGCAGTTGAGACAGAGTTGGCTGTCGGAGGTATGGAGGAAGCTCTGAGGAATCTGTAGACGGCGTCCAGGGCACTGCTCTGTTGTGATGGATCGTTCTGTCGTTGGAGCAGCCCCGGTGAGCCGTAAGACGTCAAGGCTGAAGCAGCACAAGGCAAACATCGTCAATCTCAAGTGGGATTCTAATAGCATCTCCAATAGATGATGTATAATAGATGTAAAATTTACATCACCAAAAACCACCTGACTACAACAGATGAGGTAAAAACTGTTGACTCTGAACTTAACTGTCGAAACTGAAATTTACTGTGGAATCTGAATGTTACTGTCGAAACTGAACGCAATGGTAGCAGATAGGCACTTGACATGTAGTTTAGGGAGGGCCTGTAGTTCATCTTCAACCTGCACCCCCCTAAGCCGCCAGCCACCACCGGCCGAACCGCCGGCCCCAGCGCCGCCTCGCCGCCCCGAAACAACTCCCCACTGCCGGACCGCCGCCGCCCCGGCCAGCCCTCTAGGCCCCCTGCCCCCACTCTGAACCCTAAGATAGATAGTGGGGTACCTCTCCGGCGAGCCCCCATCCCCGCTGCGGGTGGTTCTTCCTTAACTCCGGCGAGCCCACCCCACCCCCTGAAAATCGACTGACCCAAAAGTCAATTCAGTCGACTGAATTGTAGCTAAATCGGAGCAGAGCAGCAGCACGAGCGAGGGGGAGAGCAGCAGCAGCAGCACGAGCGAGCGAGCAAGAGCCGGAGCAGCAGCAGTTGGGCGAGCGAGCGATCGAGCGAGAGCCGGAGCAGCAGCAGCGCGAGCGAGCAAGCGAGAGACGTAGCAGCAGTAGCAGATCCGGTTGGTATGGACGTCGCCGCCGAAGGGGCCTCGCACTGGGGGAGAGCCGCCGTGAAGATGTCACCCGCGGCGCCGGCTTCAAGGTAGCCGCTCCATGGGGGTGCGGGATGGAGCACCGTTGGCGCCGGGAGGTCGAGTTAAGGAGAAGGTGCGATGCGATGAGTGTACAACCTCTTTGGTGGCGCCGAGTAGGCCTCGGCTTCGTCCGAGGAGTCGGTGAGGATGTTGCGGTTCCGGTGGAGCAGGTTAAGGTGGCACTGTGGGGATGGAGCAGCCGCGATAGATGAGGCGATCGTCGGAGCAGCTCCTTGGAGGTGGAGGACGGGCGGCTGAACCGGCGGGACGACGAGATGGGCGATGGATCCTCATTCGGGGAGGTGGACGAGGAACGTTGAGCTGTTACGGTGGACGACGTCGTCAGGGAAGAGGCTCCGGCTGGGCAGCGGTGAGGTGGCGGACGAAGGAGGGTGGGGTTTCGCGGCTGGAGCGGAGAGGTTATGGCGGCCTGGGATTTCGAATGGCAAAAAGGAGGCGATGGGAGGGGGTGAACCATGACTTAGGGACGCGCTTGTCCAAACTGTAGGGTGTGTTACAAAAGTACCCCCCCACCGATTTGACCTAGCGGCCCTTTCGGCTCGGGGTTAGAAGGGGGATTTCACGTGTTGGGATTTGCCAGCTGGAGGGAGTTTTCGCGCGCGTTGTAATTTCGGGATAGCAAGGTGCGGGTTGTGAAGGTGCCAGTTTTGGGAGCACGATATCTGAATTTTCGGGATATAACAAGGCGCGGGTTGAATTTTAGGGACAAGCCTAACGTGTAATATTGTACTTGTACGTACCAAATCAATTCGCACTTCCCTCAACCAAAAAGAAAACGAAAAAAATAAAACTATTCACACCACACAAAGAGAGAGTCTTGCCCCGTTTTACTATAAAAATGCTATTCAAAGCTACTCCCTCCTTCCATCTATATAGGGCCTAATACATTTTTCGATGCTAACTTTGACCAAATATTAGAGCAATAATATATGACAAGCAACTTACACAAAGCACGCCGTTAAATTCGTCTATAAAGGTTCTTTCAATGATATAATTTTCACATTGTGCATGTCATGTACTATTAATCTTGTCAATAGTCAAAGGCGATCTTAAAAATGCATTACGCCCTATATAGATGGAAGGAGGGAGTATGAATCCATGTTATGTCCAATTAAATATTTTTGCTTGCTGTATAATGCATGTAACCTACTCATACCAACATTTTAGTGCATTCCAAATGTCTATACTACCGCTGCAATTCGAACTGAATTTGAATTCATTTCTCAATTTCAATAAGAATCTACAGTCATGATTGTTTCCAACTTCAACCATCATTCGTGTATTACCTTAATAACACACCACATGATTACTATAGAGATAGATATGAACTATGTATACTAAATGAACTCAAATTCTATTTTTTGTATACACTTGATGCTGATTCGAAATAATAGTACATTTGATGTACTAACTATATATTCATAATCTAAACCATGTTCTATACGTACACCATGTTTATCACACATAGTATATTGCCCCGCCCCCTACATTATGACAAGTATTTAGACCTGAGCTGCAAAAGCCACACATTAGCCCAAATTATGATCAATGTTCTATATATTATACGTAGTACTAGCAAGATGCCCATGCGTTCCACAGAACATCAACATGATCAAGGGGAGGCCTAATTTGCAAATATGGAGAGGGGTGTGGGTATCTTTTTTCAAAATTGCCATAGTTTCCTTCCTATCCGTCAGATATAAATTGGACGGCCTATATTGCAGGATGGCAAGCACACCATCATCAACAACTCCGTTTTTTAATAAGAGTAGAGATAAAATATATTATATGTAGTATAACATGTTCATAACCACACCATGTGTATCACCGTTATATATATTCACACATGCGTCGGTTTAAAACACTATGATAAATTCTTCAAATATCCGAATTCGCTTTTTATAATGAAGTATGATCTCTATCCGTCTTCTACACCCACACAATAGCGCTAACTTTCTCTCGTGCATGCACACGCCCGCATCCCTCTCACCCTCCCTCAGCATTCTCTAGCTCCATCGCGCAAATTCGTATTTTCACTTTAGGTCGTTCACCCATGGTGTGTGTAGGCCCCCCCAGCTCCTTCTTTACGGCACACATCGATCGATATGCCTCCCTAGCCAGGTGTGTCTAGCACAAACACAAGCTTCCCCTCTTCTCTTATCACCGTCCATGCCTCACTCCCACCACTCTTTTCATCGATCTCGTACTCGCACACTCCTTCCCCCTCGATATACTATGACTCTCGCACCACCTCCTAGATGCATCCCTCTCTCTCTCTATCCTTCTCCCCGTGCCTCATTTGCTTCTAATGTTGGGGAACGTAGTAATTTCAAAAAAATTCCTATGCCCACGCAAGATCAAGGTGATGCATAGCAACGAGAGGGGAGAGTGTTGTCCACATACCCTCGTAGACCGAAAGCGGAAGCGTTAGCACAACGTGGTTGATGTAGTCGTACGTCTTCACGATCCGACCGATCAAGTACCGAACGCACGGCACCTCCGATTTCAGCACACGTTCAGCCCGATGACGTCCCTCGAACTCCGATCCAGCCGAGTGTTGAGGGAGAGTTTCGTCAGCACGACGGCGTGGTGATGATGATGATGTTCTACCGACGCAGGGCTTCGCCTAAGCACCGCTACAGTATTATCGAGGTGAACTATGGTGGAGGGGGGCACCGCACACGGCTAAAAGATCAAATGATCAATTGTTGTCTCCAAGGGGTGCCCCCTCCCCGTATATAAAGGAGTGGAGGAGGGGGAGGGCCGGCCCTGTCTATGGCGCGCCCTAGAGGAGTCTTACTCCCACCGGGAATAGGATTCCCCCCCTTCCAAGTAGTAGGAGTCAAGGAAAGGGGAGAGAGAAGAGAAGGAAGGAGGGGGCGCAGCCCCTCCCCCTAGTCCAATTCGGACTAGGCCTTGGGGGGGCGCCCACCTCTCCTCTCTCTTTCCCCTAAAGCCCAATAAGGCCCATATACTCCCCGGCAAATTCCCGTAACTCTCCGGTACTCCGAAAAATACCCGAATCACTCAGAACCTTTCCGATGTCCGAATATAGTCGTCCAATATATCGATCTTTACGTCTCGACCATTTCGAGACTCCTCATCATGTCCCCGGTCTCATTTGGGACTCTGAACTACCTTCGGTACATCAAAACACATAAACTCATAATATAACCGTCATCGAACTTTAAGCGTGCGGACCCTACGGGTTCGAGAACTATGTAGACATGACTGAGACACGTCTCCGGTGAATAACCAATAGCGGAACCTGGATGCTCATATTGGCTCCCACATATTCTACGAAGATCTTTATCGGTCAGACCGCATAACAACATATGGTGTTCCCTTTGTCATCGATATGTTACTTGCCCGAGATTCGATCGTCGGTATCTCAATACCTAGTTCAATCTCGTTACCGGCAAGTCTCTTTACTCATTCCGTAATACATCATCTCGCAACTAACCCATTAGTCACAATGCTTGCAAGGCTTATAGTGATGTGCATTACCGAGAGGGCCCAGAGATACCTCTCCGACAATCGGCGTGACAAATCCTAATCTCGAAATACGCCAACCCAACAAGTACCTTCGGAGACACCTGTAGAGCACCTTTATAATCACCCAGTTATGTTGTGACGTTTGGTAGCACACAAAGTGTTCCTCCGGTAAACGGGAGTTGCATAACCTCATAGTCATAGGAACATGTATAAGTCATGAAGAAAGCAATAGCAACATACTAAACGATCAAGTGCTAAGCTAACGGAATGGGTCAAGTCAGTAACATTATTCTCCTAATGATGTGACCCCGTTAATCAAATGATAATTCATGTCTATGGCTAGGAAACATAACCATCTTTGATCAACGAGCTAGTCAAGTATAGGCATACTAGTGACACTCTGTTTGTCTATGTACTCACACATGTATTATGTTTCCAGTTAATACAATTCTAGCATGAATAATAAACATTTATCATGAAATTAGGAAATAAATAATAACTTTATTATTGCCTCTAGGGCATATTTCCTTCAGTCTCCCACTTGCACTAGAGTCAATAATCTAGTTCACATCGCCATGTGATTTAACACCAATAATTCACATCACCATGTGATTAACACCCATAGTTCACATCGTCATGTGACCAACACCCAAAGGGTTTACTAGAGTCAATAATCTAGTTCACATCGCTATGTGATTAACACCCAAAGAGTACTAAGGTGTGATCATGTTTTGCTTGTGAGATAATTTTAGTCAACGGGTCTGTCACATTCAGATCCGTAAGTATTTTGCAAATTCTATGTCTACAATGCTCTGCATGGAGCTACTCTAGCTAATAGCTCCCACTTTCAATATTTATCCAGATTGAGACTTAGAGTCATCTGGATCAGTGTCAAAAACTTGCATCGACGTAACCCTTTACGATGAACCTTTTGTCACCTCCATAATCGAGAAACATATCCTTATTCCACTAAGGATAATTTTGACCGCTGTCCAGTGGTCTACTCCTAGATCACTATTATACTCCCTTGCCAAACTCAGTGGTAGGGTATACAATAGATCTGGTACACAGCATGGCATACTTTGTAGAACCTATGGCTGAGGCATAGGGAATGACTTCCATTCTCTTTCTATCTTCTGCCGTGGTCGGGCTTTGAGTCTTACTCAATTTCACACCTTGTAACACAGGCCAGAACTCTTTCTTTGACTGTTCCATTTTGAACTACTTCAAAATCTTGTCAAGGTATGCACTCATTGAAAAACTTATCAAGCGTCTTGATCTATCTCTATAGATCTTGATGCTCAATATGTAAGCAGCTTCACCGAGGTCTTTCTTTGAAAAACTCCTTTCAAACACTCCTTTATGCTTTGCAGAATAATTCTACATTATTTCTGATCAACAATATGTCATTCACATATACTTATCAGAAATGTTGTAGTGCTCCCACTCACTTTCTTGTAAATACAGGATTCACCGCAAGTCTGTATGAAACTATATGCTTTGATCAACTCATCAAATTGTATATTCCAACTCCGAGATGCTTGCACCAGTCCATAGATGGATCGCTGGAGCTTGCACATTTTGTTAACACCTTTAGGATCGACAAAACCTTCTGGTTGCATCATATACAACTCTTCTTTAATAACTCCATTAAGAAATGCAGTTTTGTTTATCCATTTGCCAGATTTCATAAAATGCGGCGATTGCTAACATGATTCGGACAGACTTAAGCATAGATACGAGTGAGAGACTCTCATTGTAGTCAACACCTTGAACTTGTCGAAAACCTTTTGCGACAATTCTAGCTTTGTAGATAGTAACACTACTATCAGCGTCCGTCTTCCTCTTGAAGATCCATTTAATCTCAGTGGCTCGCCGATCATTTGGGCAAGTCAATCAAAGTACATACTTTGTTCTCATACATGGATCCCATCTCAGATTTCATGGCCTCAAACCATTTCGCGGAATCTGGGCTCATCATCGCTTCCTCATAGTTCGTAGGTTCGTCATGGTCAAGTAACATGACCTCCAGAATAGGATTACCGTACCACTCTGGTGCGGATCTCACTCTGGTTGACCTACGAGGTTCGGTAGTAGCTTGATCTGAAGTTACATGATCATCATCATTAGCTTCCTCACTAATTGGTGTAGGAGTCACAGGAACAGATTTCTGTGATGAACTACTTTCCAATAAGGGAGCAGGTACAGTTACCTCATCAAGTTCTACTTTCCTCCCACTCACTTCTTTCGAGAGAAACTCCTTCTCTAGAAAGGATCCATTCTTAGCAACGAATATCTTGCCTTCGGATCTGTGATAGAAGGTGTACCCAACGGTAACTTTTGGGTATCCTATGAAGATGCATTTCTCCGATTTGGGTTCAAGCTTATCATGTTGAAACTTTTTCACATAAGCATCGCAACCCCAAACTTTAAGAAACGACAACTTTGGTTTCTTGCCAAACCACAGTCCATAAGGTGTCATCTCAACGGATTTAGATGGTGCCCTTTTTAACGTGAATGCAGCTGTCTCTAATGCATAACCCCAAAATGATAGTGGTAGATTGGTAAGAAACATCATAGATCGCACCATATCTAATAAAGTACGGTTATGACGTCCGGACACACCATAACGTTGTGGTGTTCCAGGTGGCGTGAGTTGCGAAACTATTCCGCATTGTTTCAAATGAAGACCAAACTCGTAACTCAAATATTCTCCTCCACGATCAGATCGTAGAAACATTATTTTCTTGTTACGATGATTTTCTACTTCACTCTGAAATTATATGAACTTTTCAAATGTTTCAGACTTTATGTTTCATCAAGTAGATATACCCATATCTGCTCAAATCATCTATGAAGGTCCGAAAATAACAATACCTGCCGCGAGCCTCAATATTCATCGGACCACATACATCAGTATGTATGATTTCCAACAAATCTGTTGCTCGCTCCATTGTTCCGGAGAACGGCGGTTTAGTCATCTTGCCCAAGAGGCATGGTTCGCAAGCATCAAGTGATTCGTAATCAAGTGATTCCAAAAGCCCATCAGCATGGAGTTTCTTCATGCGCTTTACATCAATATGACCTAAACAGCAGTGCCACAAATAAGTTGCACTATCATTATAAACTTTGCATCTTTTGGCTTCAATATTATGAATATGTGTATCACTACGATCGAGATCCAATGAACCATTTTCATTGGGTGTGTAACCATATAAGGTTTTATTCATGTAAACAGAACAACAATTATTCCCTAACTTAAATGAATAACCGTATTGCAATAAACATGATTAAATCATATTCATGCTCAACGCAAACACCAAATAACACTTATTTAGGTTCAACACTAATCCCGAAAGTATAGGGAGTGTGCGATGATGATCATATCAATCTTGGAACTGCTTCCAACACACATCATCACTTCACCCTTAACTAGTTTATGTTCATCGTGCAACTCCCGTTTCGAGTTACTACTCTTAGCAACTAAACCAGTATCAAATGCTGAGGGGTTGCTATAAACACTAGCAAAGTACACATCAATAACATGTATATCCAATATACCTTTGTTCACTTTGCCATCCTTCTTATCCGCCAAATACTTGGGGCAGTTCCACTTCCAGTGACCAGTCCCTTTGCAGTAGAAGCACTTAGTCTCAGGCTTAGGACCAGACTTGGGCTTCTTCACTTGAGCAGCAACTTGCTTGCCGTTCTTCTTGAAGTTCCCCTTCTTCCCTTTGCCCTTTTCTTGAAACTAGTGGTCTTGTCAACCATCAACACTTGATGCTTTTCTTGATTTCTACCTTCGTCGATTTCAGCATCACGAAGAGCTTGGGAATCGTTTTCGTCATCCCTTGCATACTATAGTTCATCACGAAGTTCTACTAACTTGGTGATGGTGACTAGAGAATTCTGTCAATCACTATTTTATCTGGAAGATTAACTCCCACTTGATTCAAGCGATTGTAGTACCCAGACAATCTGAGCATATGCTCACTGCCTGGGCTATTCTCCTCCATCTTTTAGCTATAGAACTTGTTGGAGACTTCATATCTCTCAACTCGGGTATTTTCCTGAAATATTAACTTAAACTCCTGGAACATCTCATATGGTCCATGATGTTCAAAACGTCTTTGAAGTCCCGATTCTAAGCCATTAAGCATGGTGCACTAAACTATCAAGTAGTCATCATATTGAGCTAGCCAAACGTTCATAACGTCTGCATTTGCTCCTGCAATAGGTCTGTCACCTAGCGGTGCATCAAGGACATAATTCTTCTGTGCAGCAATGAGGATAATCCTCAGATCACAGATACAATCCGCATCATTGCTACTAACATCTTTCAACTTAGTTTTTCTCTAGGAACATATCAAAATAAACATAGGGAAGCAACAACGCGAGCTATTGATCTACAACATAGATATGCTAATACTACTAGGACTAAGTTCATGATAAATTTAAGTTCAATTAATCATATTACTTAAGAACTCCCACTTAGATAGACATCCCTCTAATCATCTAAGTGATCACGTGATCCAAATCAACTAAAATATAACCGATCATCACGTGAAATGGAGTAGTTTTCAATGGTGAACATCACTATGTTGATCATATCTATTATATGATTCACGCTCGACCTTTCGGTCTCAGTGTTCCGAGG
Organism: Aegilops tauschii subsp. strangulata; assembly: GCF_002575655.3. NCBI lineage: Eukaryota > Viridiplantae > Streptophyta > Magnoliopsida > Poales > Poaceae > Aegilops > Aegilops tauschii. The sequence continues at coordinate 423,457,052 of NC_053036.3, read as the reverse complement.
CCATATCTGCATATGCTAGGCTCGTCAAGTTTAACATGAGTATTCTGCGTGTGCAAAACTGGCTTGCACCCGTTGTAGATGGACGTAGAGCTTATCACACCCGATCATCACGTGGTGTCTGGGCACGACGAACTTTGGCAACGGTGCATACTTAGGGAGAACACTTTTATCTTGAAATTTAGTGAGAGATCATCTTATAATGCTACCGTCAATCAAAGCAAGATAAGATGCATAAAAGATAAACATCACATGCAATCAATATAAGTGATATGATATGGCCATCATCATCTTGTGCTTTGTGATCTTCATCTCCGAAGCACCGTCATGATCACCATCGTCACCGGCGCGACACCTTGATCTCCATCGTAGCATCGTTGTCGTCTCGCCAATCTTATGCTTCTATGACTATCGCTACCACTTAGTGATAAAGTAAAGCATTACAGGGCGATTGCATTGCATACAATAAAGCGACAACCATATGGCTCCTGCCAGTTGCCGATAACTCGGTTACAAAACATGATCATCTCATACAATAAAATTTAGCATCATGCTTTGACCATATCACATCACAACATGCCCTGCAAAAACAAGTTAGACGTCCTCTACTTTGTTGTTGCAAGTTTTACGTGGCTGCTACGGGCTGGGCAAGAACCGTTCTTACCTACGCATCAAAACCACAACGATAGTTTGTCAAGTTGGTGCTAGTTTAACCTTCGCAAGGACCGGGCGTAGCCACACTCGGTTCAACTAAAGTTGGAGAAACTGACACCCGCTAGTCACCTGTGTGCAAAGCACGGCGGTAAAACCAGTCTCGCGTAAGCGTACGCGTAATGTCGGTCCGGGCTGCTTCATCCAACAATACCGCCGAACCAAAGTATGACATGCTGGTAAGCAGTATGACTTATATCGCCCACAACTCACTTGTGTTCTACTCGTGCATATGACATCTACGCATAAAACCTGGCTCGGATGCCACTGTTTGGGAACGTAGTAATTTCAAAAAAATTCCTACGCACACGTAAGATCATGGTGATGCATAGCAACGAGAGGGGAGAGTGTTGTCCACGTACCCTTGTACACCGAAAGCGGAAGCGTTAGCACAACGCGGTTGATGCAGTCGTACGTCTTCACGATCCGACCGATCAAGTACCGAACGCACGGCACCTCCGAGTTCAGCACACGTTCAGCCCGATGACGTCCCTTGAACTCCGATCCAGCCGAGTGTTGAGGGAGAGTTTCGTCAGCACGACAGCGTGGTGACGATGATGATGTTCTACCGACGCAGGGCTTCTCCTAAGCACCGCTACAGTATTATCGAGGTGAACTATGGTGTAGGGGGGCACCGCACATGGCTAAAAGATCAAATGATCAATTGTTGTCTCCAAGGGGTGCCCCCTCCCCGTATATAAAGGAGTGGAGGAGGGGGAGGGCCGGCCCTCTCTATGGCACGCCCTAGGAGGAGTCCTACTCCCACCGGGAGTAGGATTCCCCCCCTTCCAAGTAGTAGGAGTCAAGGAAAGGGGAGAGAGAAGAGAAGGAAGGAGGGGGCGCAACCCCTCCCCCTAGTCCAATTCGGACTAGGCCTTGGGGGGCGCCCAGCCTCTCCTCTCTCTTTCCCCTAAAGCCCAATAAGGCCCATATACTCCCCGGCGAATTCCCGTAACTCTCCGGTACTCCGAAAAATACCCGAATCACTCGGAACCTTTCCGATGTCCGAATATAGTCGTCCAATATATCAATCTTTACGTCTCGACCATTTCAAGACTCCTCGTCATGTCCCCGATCTCATCCGGGACTCCGAACTACCTTCGATACATCAAAACACATAAACTCATAATATAACCGTCATTGAACTTTAAGCGTGCGGACCCTACGGGTTCGAGAACTATGTAGACATGACCGAGACACGTCTCCGGTCAATAACCAATAGCGGAACCTGGATGCTCATATTGGATCCCACATATTCTACGAAGATCTTTATCGGTCAGACCGCATAACAACATACATTGTTCCCTTTGTCATCGGTATGTTACTTGCCCGAGATTCGATCGTCGGTATCTCAATACCTAGTTCAATCTCGTTACCGGCAAGTCTCTTTACTCGTTCCGTAATACATCATCTCGCAACTAACCCATTAGTCACAATGCTTGCAAGGCTTATAGTGACGTGCATTACCGAGAGGTCCCAGAGATACCTCTCCGACAATCGGAGTGACAAATCCTAATCTCGAAATACGCCAACCCAACAAGTACCTTCGGAGACACCTGTAGAGCACCTTTATAAACACCCAGTTACGTTGTGACATTTGGTAGCACACAAAGTGTTCCTCCGGTAAACGGGAGTTGCATAATCTCATAGTCATAGGAACATGTATAAGTCATGAAGAAAGCAATAGCAACATACTAAACGATCAAGTGCTAAGCTAACGGAATGGGTCAAGTCAATCACATCATTCTCCTAATGATGTGACCCCGTTAATCAAATAACAACTCATGTCTATGGCTAGGAAACATAACCATCTTTGATCAACGAGCTAGTCAAGTAGAGGCATACTAGTGACACTCTGTTTGTCTATGTACTCACACATGTATTATGTTTCCGGTTGATACAATTCTAGCATGAATAATAAACATTTATCATGAAATTAGGAAATAAATAATAACTGTATTATTGCCTCTAGGGCATATTTCCTTCATCTAACACACACATGCATGTATACCGATCGATCTCCCAACGTATACCTAGGTCGACTTTAACTATTCCCCCCATCGATCGACGTACCTCACAAGTTATCTTTCTTCTTTATTTGACAAAGGACGATTGATCTTCCTATGTAGTTACTTCTGCTTACCACAGCCATATCATCCCCCCTCATCATTCGTGCATGCCTCCTGACCCGTCTCTCACACGCACGTGCACACACAGGCATCCATCCCCTCTCTTATTGATATTGCAGGCGTGCCCTCTGGTTGTCTAGCAAGCCTATCCCACCATTTGTTAGAAGCAACTCCACTACCACCCCCTCCAACACTCTAGCTCTGTCTCTCTCCCAACCTTATTCCTCTCCTACACATATGCATGGATGCCGATCGATCTCCCTTAATACATGAGGTAGATCGATCTCCCTTAATACATGAGGTAGGCCTCTCTCCTCCTCCACACATATACCATCCATTGTACCTCTATAGTTAATTAGGCCTCCCTCCCCCCCCCCACCACACACCGATAGTCGAGCGCTGTAGGTAGGTATCCATGCCACAGAGACAAACTACACCTATCCCCTCTCACGTTCCAGTAGGCCAGCCACTCTATCTTTGACGTGGGCACACACAAATTCGATGGCACTCTTTATCGATCGCGCGCGCACACGCGCACACATCATCCCTCTCTTTGATTCTATGGACACCTCAAGCCGATGATACCTCCACTCTCTTCTCGTGGATCGCCCCCTCTATATATATGATATATCCAGGACTCTATTTCACACACATTGCATATGTTACATTTTTTGATTGACCCCCCCCCCAAAAAAAACTCTCACGAACCCACACACTATATCTCTCTATGTTTGTATCTCTCTCACACAACCCCACGTAGGTGGTGTACATATACAAGAAGAGAATAGGTGCACCGTGCACGTACTCATGCTTCGTGCCCAGTCGCACCCGCGCGGGTACACGGTGGAGCTCATTTCTATACGAAATGGCAGCCCACGTGCTAATTTGAACGCGTGTAGCGGTTGTTTACCTACGGAGGTCGTGTACCATGCGTGCACGAAACAAAATTCGACTTGATGTATTGGCGCGTTATTTTTAAATAAAGTTATATCGCTCAATGGCACGTACATAGAATATAAAACTATTTTTATGGAGAAAAAGGTAGTCTGCTCTACTATATACAATGGAGCCTGCCTGCCTGGTTTGTCTCTCTTCAGAGTATCTCACACAAGGCTGCGGTGGCCTCTCTCTCTCTCTCACCGTTTGTCACTGATCTGGCCGCATCCCGTCTGCCGGCGGAAAGGGAGGACGTGCATCGTTTCTCCGTTCGACGGCGCCGAGGCAGCACGTCCCGATCTGCGGTACACGCCGTTCTCTCTTACCAAGCTCCGGCGCGGTAGGGCCTACGCCACCTCCTCGCTGCCGCAGTATGGGCAGATTCCGCCCGACGCCGCTCACCTAGTTACATCCTGATGACCTCCAGGTATCCCCTCCGGCCTTGCTCCACTGCTCGTCTTCCCACATCGCTGCATGTGGATCTTCCATAGTTCTTTGCCCAAAACGTAGCTCATCCGACGTACTTTTCATATTGCAATCTCGTCCTCACACCGTTTTAGACAAACACAACCGTGTTGTTATCTTCCCTTAGGACAAGGAATATGCTTCTTTTTTGTCGTCGCATGTGTCATCAACTGTTATTGGCCAGTAATTGTTTCCTTTCTACCTCTTTTTTGCAAACAGGGCTATCCATTTCACCTCGTTGCTATTGCGACCTTTTGGTGAACTGCACAAATCACTTTTTTCTTAAGAATGCTTTGTGCAGTTCTACCAAAATGTCACACGGGCAACGTCTCTACATTTTAGTGCGACTGCACAAAGGGAGATTGGTTTTGCTCTATCCTACTCATCCAACTCCGAGCCTAATCTTCTCCAACTAGTTAGTCTTAAGAGAGACTGCAAAGGTGTCCGGCTTCTAATTGTTTGTTTATTGTTTCATCAGCAGTCCTCTATTATCGTAATCACACTTAATATCTTTGGAACAGGGACGCTCAGCTCTATTTTAGTGGAACTGCACAAAATGATCGGAATGTTGCATGCTCCAGACAGCTACTTTTTTTCCCACATGCCTTGTTGATTTGGACAGAGCTGGGGGGATGTTGCTGCCAATGAAAGCATGGATCAATTTTAATTTAACACCTTCTCACAACTTTGTCTTCAGTTATGATGTAAATATTAGCTCTGATCTGCTAATAATTGAGATGCATTAGCAAGGAAGTTAGTTTTTTATTGTTTCCGAAAGAGCATCGATGGCAAGACACATGAAACAAAAGCTGAAAGCTCACACCATTGTACAATTTCATGTCGCTGGAAAATTATTCGTATAGTACGTCAACTATGTAAACAAATGCTGGAAGCTTGATAGCATTGCCAGAAGCCTCTTCGGCATCCGGGTCCATGTGCCATGCACAAAATTATACTCCTTCGTTCCTAAATATTTGTCTTTTTACAAATTTCAAATGGGCATATTTTAGAGTGTAGATTCACTCATTTTGCTTCGTATGTGTACTCCCTCAGTTCCTAAATATTTGTCTTTCTAGAGATTTCAACAAGTGACTACATACAGAGCAAAATGAGTGAATCTACACTCTAAAATATGTCTATATACATCCGTATGTAGTAGTCCATTTGAATCTCTAAAAAGACAAATATTTGAGTAGTCACTCGTTGAAATCTCTAGAAAGACAAATACTCCGGAGTATATTTAAGAACCGAGGGGGTAGTGCACAGCCGCATGGGAGACTCAGCCCGATCGTTGCGCCGCATTAATAGTGAGTAATGAGCAGTCAAATCATAAGCCCCACCTTTCCCACTGTAAGTTGCTTGGAAGAAGCAACCATCAATATGCTCTTCTTTGAATTCGCTCATACTACTCCATCCGTCACTGTTTATAGAGCGCGCTTCAGAAAAAGAAAAAAATCTCTGGGACCAAGGCGACTAGCGATCGGCCTGAAAAATAGCATTGGTAGTTATAGCACGGCGTCTATTACTAGAGGAAATAATGCGTACACACATGCATGCAGTGCTTCCACCCCGGGTACACACATGCATGCACTTACTTCACTCCGTAGTACATCGAGAGAAAATTGTGGACTTAATTGCGGTTACCACGCCCTAATTAATTGAGCATTAAACCAAACGCGTCTAAAGTCTCTCTGGTGGTGGAAATGCATTGAGAGAAATGCATCATAATGAAGCGCGCCCTGTAAACTGTGACGGAGGGAGGAGTAGTATGAAGGTGCAAAACCAAGTACGCGTATGGCCAGTCGGTCAATGCACCTCCTCTTGGCATATCACTGACATGTGGGACCGGAGTGTGAGCAAACCGATCTCAATTGACGGCAAAATGGCCAACCCGCCGTTCCTTTAGAGAGACGAGGAGCGAGAACACACAGACGGGCTCGCACGGAGGCCAAGATATATTCGAGCATGGTTGATCGATATCATCATTACATGTTGGGCTGCCGTTTTCTGCCCTTCTCCGGAATAAATGTGTACTTTATCAGAGATTAAAAATATAAGAGTACAGAGGCTCCACCATGCGGTACTAAACCTTGCGCTTGGCTCTTCGCCTCTTCGTGAAGTCGAACAATGATGGTACTCCACATGTTCGGTACTACAGTGTATGCCTCTGGCAATCTGACACCGAATGAACTGATGCATGTCCACCGCCTGGGCTAGGGTACGTTGCATTAGTCAAAAGGCGTAAGTGAGCTTCACCTTGTCCTGCAAGCTTCTCCTCGTTCTGCGAGTTGACGGGACACACCAAAAAGTAGTGCTAGTCCATACTCCCTCCTTTCCGGTTAATATGGCTTAATATTTTTTGCGGGTAAATGAGAGAGCTTTATTCATATATAAGCATTCTTAGGACGATCAGCCAAGACACTGGTCACTAGGAAGCGAGGTACCCCGCAAAAAAAGAAGTAGGAAGCAAGGTGTTTCATCCAGCTAGCTCTCGGCCACATTCAAAGTGCAGCAAGCACAGTTCGCACAAAGATGCGCCGCAAGGTTTGCTGACCTGTTTACATGCTGAATAACAAAAAAAGAGGAAATATTACCGAGCGCTCCTATTTGTAACAGGATATGAGCCAGAATTAAGCGAGAATTGTGGCGAGTGTTCCATGCAATCAACTTCCATTATCACATGCGAGAACCCTCGAAGAGAACCAAATGTGTGGAAGATTGCTTTATCACATTTTAAAAATATAATAAGAGTGCAGACGCTCCTCCATTCAGTTCCTAGTACTAGTATAGTACATACCTCTATAGACTATAGTAGTAGTACTAGTACTAGTAAACTTTGCGCTTGGTTGTTCGCCTCTTCGGGAAGTCAAACAATAATAGTACTAGTATAGTGTATGCTTCTGGCAATCTGACACGGAATTAACTATTGCACGTCCACCGCCTGAGCGAGGGAGAGCTTGCATTAGTCAAAAGTTTCTCCTTGTCCTACGAGCCACCGCGCGCAAGCTTCTCCCGTCCTACAAGCTTCTCCTCGTTCGGCAAGTTGACGGGACACAGCAAAGTAATGCTAGTCCATACTGCCTCCTCTCCGGTTAATATGGCTTCATTTCAAACGTGATAAATACACTGTCTGTCACTGTATATTTGTAAAAAACGGTCAGTGGACTTCATAATACGCTCATTGCGCTCAATATATACATTTTCCGGTGTTTATACGGTCACTAGCTCACCCTGACTGAGTATGTGTGTGCATGCACGTGTAGGTTGAGCACTTGAGCGTGACCGTGTGTGTTCCGTCGTGTGCACGGACATGCATGCATTAGGGCGTCGCGCGCGTTTTTGCGTCCATGTGTACGTGTGACTGTTGCATACACGTAGGGGGAGTATGTGTAGGGGCCACTAAAGGAGCAGTCAAATCACACAGTAAGTTAGCCGGAAGAAGCAACCATCATTTCACTCTTCAATGACACGTACGCAATATAAAATGGTTGATATGGAGAGAAAAAGAAAACCACTATATATACACTAGCAGGAGCCTAAGCTACAAGCCTGCTTGCTTGGGTTGCTCTCTTCACAAGCATAGAACAACGGTGGCCACACCGCTGGTCACATATCTGGCCTGATCCCGCAGCTGGGGGAAGGGACAATGTTCTGCGTAGACGCGGTCGACATCGGCGAGTGAAAAAATCCACAGTCGGTGCGTCCCAATCGGGGGTCACCGTGGTATGGGCCGATGTCGCATCCCAACCACCCTTCTAGCTACAGCCCGACGTCCGTTTCAAAAATATTAGTGCATGTCAACAAAAATTATACTATCGTTGTTCCATTTCAAAAAAAAGCATATAAGCTGTTACTTCTTACCCAAAGGATCTTTATCCAACAGACACAAAATATCCATTCCACTGTTCGAAATTACTTTCACTGATAATCTGATGTCGAGGTAATTGCTGCATCGCCACCAAAACCCACCATCTCTTAAGCTAAAGTAGACCGAGCTAACCCCTATATTAGCATATTACTAAGATAAACAGAAGGCATTGTAGAATCATTTAGCCCCGGCCAGCAGCTTGGGCGGAACTGTGAAGAAGGTCAACTCCTGCACGGCGACATCGCCGGGATCCCTGCTGCTTGTCACCTCCATTTCCACCTTGACGATGTCGGTCCTGCCTTTGGACTCCCCTGGCGGGCCGTTCGCCCACAGCTTGGCCACGTAGTGCGGCAGTGGGGACGCCCCCGCTTTGATGCAGATGACCGACACGATGATAGGCACGCCGATGTCGAGCATGCCGCCAACCAAGAAAAACGCGCGGTCGTCCTCCTCCGCGAACAGCAAGAGCCGTGGCTCCGACAGTGGCACTTGCAGCTGGAGCGCCTTGCCGTACTGGATCCTATGCACAGGCATGGGATGCACGGTGCTAATGTGGTGGGAGAGCACCGGCGGCGGGCCTTCGTAGCCGCAGACGGGCACGGAGCATTTGCAGGGCGCGAGCGGACACATGCTCTGGTGATCGGCGAGCTTGTGGTAAGTGACGTAGAGCCCATGGCCTTCGTGCGGGCACTCCACCCTCACCGAGGAGAGGACGGCGTACACCGCCGTGTTCCGCACGTCGAAGCCACCGCCGCGCTCGCACTTCTGGCACTGCCGCTGGTTCCCCGGGCACTCGACGCGCAGTCCACGCAAGCCAGGTGCCCTCCCTTGCACTGCACAAATCAATCGAACAACACATCAATAAAGAAACCTGCACCTTGCTCGATCAGTCGAACGGACGAGGTGTATTCAAACCTCTTACACTGGAGGCTTCAAGGGGCGGAGGCACAAGGGGCAGTGGAGCAAGGTAAGGTCCATCGAGACCATAGAGAGCTTCATTGTCGGGTCCTGTTCCGTCTGCATGATCTCGCCCTCCTCGTGCACAACCATCTCTCGCTTTATTAGGGCCGGGGCATTACAAAGCTTTACCGTCACATATTCATACTACTCCAAGGTGCATTAAATCAACACATGCAAGTATCAAAAGGAGATTCACGGCATGCATGCATGCGTTGTAATTAATGCATCAGTAAACGCAAATTATTGAAATATATTGAGTGCAGTGCTTTGATGTGTCGCGTCAACTCGTACAAGACCGAGAAGTTTGATTACTACAACGCCCTCTCGCCTTAACCGCACCTGCCTTTGGCTGCATGACAGGTGGGCCACCGACCTGTTGGGCCCACCTGTCATAGACGCAAAGGCAGGAGCAGTAAGTCAATGAAGCTGCGTCCCTCCCTCGCGCATGCTCTCCCTCCCGCATGCGGTGGACATGCAACAATTCAATCGGTGTCAGATGGCCAGAAGCATACTGTAGTACTCCTCCACTGCAGTAGTACTCCATCATTGTTTGACTTCCCGAAGAGGCGAAGAGCCAAGCACAGCCCGGACGCTCGTGTGGCAGTTTCATGTGTAGAGTAGTCTAGGATAGCGTGTACCGTGCCTGTAAGCTTAAAATCGTTGGGGTCGGCTCCATGCTATATTTTTTTGATTAAAATAATATTCTGGCCCTACCTGTCATCTTGGTGATTCTAGTTTGCACGCTCATCTGGTCAAGACAGGAATATATATTTTAATTTGTGGTGGGGTAAATGTTAGAGGTTGCAGCAAATGGAGTATTGTACACTGCGGGTCTTTCAGCCAAGTTTATGTGGGGCCAGTGCTATGATGTGTCGCGTCAACTCGTACAACGAGGAGAAGCTTGATTTTACTACTACACGCCTTCTCCCTCGCCCATGCACGCGGTGGCTCGCAGACGAGGACAGGCTTTTGCTTATAGTACTACAACAAGCTATCCCTCCCACTCGCGGTGGACGGACATGCAACAGTGGATTCGATACTGTAGAAGCAGTAGTAGTAACATCATTGTTCGTCTTCTCGAAGAGGCGAAGAGCCAAGTGCAACCCGAACGTGGCAGTTGCGAACCTTGGAGCACGCATATAGCCAGGCTCTTGCATGAGACAAAATTGCTATGTGAGCCCACTATTGTAGTACTTGCTAGTATAGCCCTATAAACCAGAAAGGAGTATTTGCCTTTCTAGAGATTTCAACAAGTGACTAGACTACACCGAGACGGAGTACATATGGAGCAAAATGAGTGAATCTACACCGTAAATAAATACTCTCGTTTTCCTCTCGGCCTTGGTCGCGGAGCACAATATTGAGTATATTATTACTATCATCTTGAAATTTATGAAGTCACCATAGGCACCTCGTCGTCGACGGGAACGTCTCCTGACACGCGATAGACGCGAGCGGCAGTCGCCTCCATAGGTGGTTGAATGCCAACGAGGGAGAGGGTAGCGGTTCACGAGACGTTGAACGGTCAATGATGCATCCTCAAATTACATGCAGAGGGAATTAATTAGAGAAGCAGAATAGAGCCAGCACGATGTGAATGCAATAGAGTTTGGATTCTCGTATAAAGGCGCCCCACCACTCCAATCCATCTACTCCTCAGTCTCTGCGCAACACTGCTCACTCCAATCCAAGACCAAGTGACCAGAAGCCAGAAGCACCTATGGAGGCGATGGACGCGAGCGGCAGTCGACTGTGCCAAATCATCCAAGGCGCCGGCTGCGGCCCCGCACCATGCAATGTTTCCAAACGGTGCTGGCGACCGCCGGCGTCGTAGCCCTCGCCGACGCCGGCTTCGCCTCTCGCATGGACGACATGATGGTCAACTCCATCCGCAAGTTCGCCGCCGTCAAGAAGCGTGTAGCGAAAGCTCCTACTAGTCCTGCCAGCCACCACGCTCATGCGCGAGGGAGGGACGCAGCTTCATTGACTTACTGCTCCTGCCTTTGCGTCTATGACAGGTGGGCCCAACAGGTGGTTGGCCCACCTGTCATGCAGCCAAAGGCAGGTGCAGTTAAGGCACCGGAGCTCAGTCCGCGAGGGAGAGGGCGTTGTAGTAATCAAACTTCTCGGTCTTGTACGAGTTGACACGACACATCAAAGCACTGCACTCGATATAAGTCTTTTTACACATGTCAAATGGACTACAACATACGGATGTATGTAGACATATTTTGCTTCGTATGTAGTCACTTGTTGCAATCTCTAAAAAGACTTATATTTGGAAACGGAGGGAGTACAACGCATGCATGCATGCCGTGACTTCCCTTTTGATACTTGCATGTGTTGATTTGATGCACCTTGCCAAATATTGACTATAAATTTAACTAACCAAATTTTCATGCATGTCACAAAAAATTACGGGGCTGTTTGGATTGTGACTATGTTTACCTTATGTTGCCACATTATTTTTCCCACACTTGCCACACTTGCCTAACTTGAGTTGCTCAAATTGTTAGACACACTTTGGCTTGCCTAAGGGAATCTTGCCACACTTTTTGTGTCTATGACATGTGGGGTTCACTGCTAATAAAAAAATCTTGTCTTAGGTGTGGCTAATAAAAAAGACTTATATTTAGGAACGGAGGGAGTAGAAAATATAAATAATAATGCATGTTGGGGCAACCCACGTTTCCGATAATTTTAGCCGTGGGCTTGTTCACAATTTTTACGAGGGGGTGGTTGTTCATTTAATGGAGGGACTTGTACCAGACTTGAATGATACAAAGTGCGACCTGGCACACCGTAACACCACTTGGAACAAGCGGGTAGCTATCTCAAAAAACAATCAACAACTAAAAAAACGGCGACCTGGCACGTAGTACACAATTTTAAACGATTTTTTTGATGGAGTGAAAAAGGAAAACTACCCCACTACGTATATATAGGCCGGAGCCTCCGCGCTTGCTTGCTAGGGTTGCTCTATTCACACACTCTCATCCTCTCCAGATCAAAACAAGATAGGGGTGGTAACACTGTCTTTCTCCCTTCAAAAAACACTGTCTTTCTATCCTCACCGCTGGTTACAGATCCGGACGTATCCCCCTCCGCCGGTGAAGGGGAGGAGGGGCAGCGTTTACGCCGTCGTCGACAGCGAGGGAGGAGACCCACTGCCGGCCGCACCTTATCTCTGGCCGAGCGCCGGCGCGGGAGGTCCTCCGATCCCTTCGTCGTTGCCCTAGTGTGGGCGGATCCGGCCTCCCGCCGCCCACCTATCCACATCCCGAAGACCTTCAGGTATATCTTCCATCGAAACCGCCTTAGCTCTACTTCCCCAGCTTGCTACGTCGCTGCATGTGCATCATTTTCTACCTCTCAGCCCCTCTCGATCGGATGGTCCAATGTCACCTTTTTTTCTTCTATTGTTAGAGGTAAAGCTACTTCATGGAGTCAAATCTTGTACTTGGTTCGAACAAGAAATAAAGTGGGGGTGGGGGAATTTAGTATGTAGTACATCGGACTTGGTACAAACAGGAAGGAAAGGGGGTGAAAGTAGTACAGACTGGTCATCCAACCGGTATCTTGGTCGAAAAGGGAAATATAGGGGTAACGTTGTACACAGTGGTATGACCAGGACTAGATTTGCTATCCACACATAGGAGTAGGTGGCTAGAGTGAACAAAAATGGGACCAACCCAGATATGTTTCTTGGATGTTTGTTTCTCGGGGCAACAAACTATGAACCACCACTTTATGCCCCTGTTTAGGTACATGGTGCTGGACTGCTGGTGCACCCACTGTCCCATGCCCTTATACCAAATATTTAGCTGTTCTTAATCTAATGCCCCTGGTAAAAATGAAGCCATGCCACTGTTATAAGCCATGACAAGTTTAGCCATATGTTTTTGCCAGTAATTGTTTGAGACTCTGACTGTTTCCTCTGTAGATTTTTGTGCAAACGGGGATATCCATTTCACCTGGTTGCTGTTGTGACCTTTTGGTGCACTGCACAAAACTCTTCTTAAAAGAAGTGACTTTTGTGCTGTTTAACTGGAATGTTAGAATGGAACAGTTAGTTCATTTCAGTGGAACTGCACAAAGGGAGATCTGTGTTCCAATCCTCATCATCCATATTGGCACCATAACCTTCCTTTAGGTAAGAATGATATTTAATGCATGTGTTCATCTCTATTTTGCGACTGCCATGAGAAAATAATGCTATTTTTACTAGTACACTTGTACTCCCTCACTGACAAAACCAATTCTGAAATAGAAGGCCAGTCATGTACTTGGTTTCACCAACTGGTGAGGAGAATGAGAAACAGAGCATGAAGAGGAAGAAGAAGAAGAGTAAACAGTGCCAAGGCGATCTTGCTGAAGCCAGAGGCCTCAGTCGAGGCCATTCAAGGGCTCCAGGAACGACTACCTTATATGTGAGACGATCCTCCAGGGAGCCCTTCCACTTCTGCTGTCTCACTTAATTAATTAGGAGTACTTAAGTACCACTAATTTATTGCTGCCTAATTTTCCTGTCGGAGTTAAACAAATCTTTAGTAGCACCCTATGCTGAATCATGTACGTGTGTCTGTTTGTCTATGGAGGTGAATAATGTGGTGGAGCAGGGAGCGAATGCTAAATTTACCCATTAAGATAATGAGGGTGCTTCTATTTGTTAGTGTATGTTTCATCAACTAGTCCCACTATTACAGTAATCTCACTCTCTCAATATATGTGCCAACAGGGATGCTCGATTTTGGTGGAACTGCACAAAAACTTTGGGTGCTTCATTGCCTCGACAGCTTCCTTCCTTTCCTATTAGTCGCTAATCTCAGCTTGCATTCTTCCTTTGCTGTTAGTCGCTTGGCTTATCTCGGCTTCCAGTCAAAGGAAATAGTAATTGATATGCTACCTCACACAGGTTGGTACTGGTCTTTATCCTGATTATTGTACTTGCCATATGTATTGGTAATTTGGTATTGTGCTACTGTTTGCCGATTTCATAAAGGAGTAGCTTGGAGCCTGAACTCGCAGGCAAATAATTACATCGGGTGATTTCAGTAGAACTGCACAAAAAGATCAGATGGACAGGTACTTATGCTGCTGCTATGTACTCCAAAGTTCACTCAGACAAGCATCGATGTTGACAAGAAGAAGTGCCTATATTCATTCGAGTATCAACCGGCATCAACCAATTGTCAAACTCCAAGTACTAGGAGAGTGAGCGCCAAAAATATTGCTTGGCGCATAGCCCAGAAAAACACAGTCCAGTCTTTGGTCCCAACTTGTGCCTTTTGGTTATCGGCACCTATGGTAGCGAACTGTATGGCATGGAGTCTAAAGATTCCAGACAAGTTGGTTGACGCGTATATTCATCTGGCACTTAATCAGTCTGCACGCCAGGGATGCTCCATTTCAGTTGAACTGCACAAAAAATTTGGGTGGTTCATTTTCTCAACCGCCTCCTTTCTCATCTGCAATGTAGAATTTTGGCGAGCTACAGGACCAAGACGAGCCAGTAAACTAGTTGGATGAAAGTAGTGGCCAAGTTGCTCAAACCTCCCTCGGCACGAGGCCACTATTTGAGGATAAACCTACAAGCAAAGTTCAGATTGTCTGTGCTGCCTCTTATGTACTTGAAAGTTTACTCGTACAAGCATTAATCTTAGCAAGAAGTACCTCCGACTGAACACCATTTACCAGTCTGTACCCTAGGTAATTAAAGTTCGTCCATGGATCATATTGGTTGTGTTCTCAATCATTTGGATGCATAAACATACTGAACATGTGTATATCTGAATCTTTTTGTGAATTATCTTTGAATATTGTTGTGTGATCTATCAATTATTTGGGTCCATAGACATGCTGAACTTGTGTATATATGAATATTTTGAGTTGTTGATAGTGAATGTTGGCTATGGATATGAACGTGTCCTGTGAACCTGAGTTTGATACGAATGTTTACCTTTTCTGTTGTGCTTGTGTGTGAACTTGTTAGTATGCCTACTGTGGGCTATGTGACGTGTGGGTGTCAACGACACACCTTCTTCCCGAGAAGAATTGCACCTGCTTTGTTAGGGTAGCAATGGCGCATCAGCTCTTTTTAATATTTTTGCTCTGTCTTGCCCCCTCCCCCGCTCAACCCCTGCCGTAATGTTTTCGGCCTCAAAACAAACATAGTATTGCGTTGTTTTGGGGGCTTGATGACAAATTGAGTGTTGGTTTCTGTAGGTTGGCCCGCCCAGCAAATGGGCTGCTGGTCCACCACGGACTGGGAGGCTAAAAATACAAGTTGTATGGTGCAGAGGCAAGTAAAAAAACTCCATTGAGAGCCATCCATTGAAGAAGAAAAATCGCTCCTGATGTGCTTCTTTAGTCGTGTCGCCTGCCCCCTCTTTAATCCAGTTCGCTCGGGGATCTGGTATCATTTTTTTCAGAGGGCGAACAAGTATCAACTAGGCCTAGGTTTTGTATTTTAACATGCGTAGCCCATGACATACGGTGACAGTGGTTTCAACTTATTTTTTGAGGTCCATACCGGCCTATGGGCTTTTTCTTAAAGATCGGCAGCCCAATGTATTTTTTAACCACATTATATATATTTATATTATTACTATTATGGTATATTTTATAGAGACTTATATATACATTATAAAAACATCCCACATGTTATTAACTTATAAAAGTAAACGTTAACAGAAGTTGGCAAGGAAAATCCTGGTTGTTTTTGACTCACAGGCAAGGAAAATCCTGGTGATTGCATACAAAAGCTTGCGAAGATTTTAAGGACCAATGTAATAATAATGCGCTCATTTTTATTTTGAGCAATAACTTGCTAATTTGTGAATTATGCATATAAGAAATCTGCCTCTCCGGTTTATTTTTTGATATTAATTGCTCCTTCTAACATAACATTATATATATAACGAGCCCAGCTAATTCGTGTATTTGAAGGAAGTGCAAATGGGCTGGGATTTCTTAGATAATACAAATGGGTCGCATTGATGCGAAATTATTTGTTCACCCAGCCCAGCAAATGGACTGTACATTCTAGAAAACATGGGTTAAATATATGCCACATTTTTGCAGGCTGACATGTGGGCCAATAGGTGGAAGCCTACGCAGGGCGTTGTCAACTTGGTCGGCATGCACCTTCAATCTCTCGTCTTCTTCCTCTAGCATCGCCGGGACCACCTGGTCTGGCCTCCGGCGGCTAGCGGCTCTGCTTAGCATGCATCACTGTGAAGCGCTACCCCACTGCCAGCCAGGCTATCCCTCCACCCCTCCACACCTCCTGTTATTCTCCACTGACTGCAGCCCCACGCCGCACCAGAACCAGTTATAACCCTTCTCCTCCACTCAATCTGCGACTCCACTACCGCATCTTCCCATCTCCGAGTCATTCCCGTCCGGGGCCTAGCCGTCATCCACTGCCTCGCTGCGCTCGGTGCGGCGTGGTCAACAAACGAGAGTCATCGGAAGAGGACTGTATGTGGAGAGCCTGACGGCTGGGACCCACGAGGTCCATGGTCGCACGCAAGGAAAGTTCCTCCTTATTAAGCTGAAAAAATGTTTCCTCCACCTGACAGCTGGGACCCACCGGCTGTATCTTCGCACAGAAGGAAGTGCCTCCTTGTTATGCGAAAAAAATATTCCTCCCGTTGACAGCTGGGACCCGTCAGATTTGGTGGCTGACATGTGGGCCTACTAAGAGAACGTGTACGCAGGGCTTTGTCAACTTAATCAACAAATGATTCTAGTAGCTGGACCGTTGGATGTTAATCCAACAGCCGTGCTCCTTCTTCAACCTCTGTTCTTGCTACTGTCTCCCGTGGGCGGCACCACGGCTGTGCTGCCGCGCACCCGAACCAGCCAAGTTTCCCACTCCTCTCCATCTGTGACTCCACTGCCTCGTCTTCCTCATCTCTGGGTCGTTCCAGTCTGGGGCCTCGCCTTCGTCCACCGGCCTTGGTGCGCTCGGCACGGTGTGGTCAACGTGGTCAACAACCGAGAGTCATCGGAAGATGACTGTACGTGAGAGGCTGACAGTGGGGACGCACCACGCCCATGGACGCATGCATGCAACAGAACGCAACATGGTCAACGTGGTCAAGGAACGACTTCCATCGGAAGTGTACTGTACGTGGAGAGGCTGACAGCTGGGTCCACGGCCGCAGCAAGGAAGTGCCTCCTTATTACGCGGGAAATAATGATTCCTCCACCTAACAGCAGGGACCCACCGGACGGGCCACCGTATTTTGCGAAAAAACGTTTCCCCCCTGACTGCTGGGACCCATCGGACGGGCCACCGTATTTCATGAAAACTGCTGTCAGCTCGGACCCACCGGAAGTGCCTCCTTATTACGCAGAAAAAATGAATACTCCCCCTGCTAGCTGGGACCCACCTTGGTGGGAGGCTGACTTGTGGGCCTACTAAGTTGACGCGGACAGAGGGCTTTGTCAACATAGTCAATATGAACGATTCTAGCTCCAGTGACCGTACGATGTCCATCCAACGGCCGTAGTGCTTCTTGAACCTCTGGTCTTCTTGCTCCAGCCGCCCAAACCAGCGCCGGTCGTGCCGCGTGCTCCTGCCTCCCGTGGCCGGCTGTGATGCCGCGGAGGCCTCACCGCCCCCTACTACTCCCACCGCTGGCCAGGCCATCCCTCTACTCACCCACACCCCCTGTTATTCTGCGGCGACGGCAGCCTCACACCGCAGCCGAACCAGTGAACCCTCATACTCCTCTCCGCGCGGGCTTCCAATGCCGCGTCTTCCCCGGCTCCGCGTCGTCCCCTTCCTAGGCCTCGCCGTCGTCCACCGCCCTGGTGCTCTCGGCGCGGCGTGGTCAACATGGTCAAGGAACGACTTCCATCAGAAGAGTACTATACGTGGAGAGGCTGACAGCTGGGTCCACGGCGGCCGCAAGGAAGTGCCTCCTTATTACGCGCAAAATAATTATTCCTCCACCTGACAGCAGGGACCCACCGGATGGGCCACCGTATTTCGTGAAAAAACGTTTCCCCCTGACTGCTGGGACCCACCAGCTACATCTTCGCACGCCAGGAAGTGCGTCCGGGCAAAAAAAATGATTTGCCCCCTGACTGCTGGGACCCACTAGCTACATCTTCGCATGGTAGGAAGTGCCTGACAGTCGGGACCCACCTGGTCGAAGCGTACGTAGCGTTGGCATTCTGGTCGCGAACGTGTACGTACATACTGGTCGATGTAGAGCGCGCACGTGTCGTACTAGAGGCGCGTATGTAGCATGTACACGTACGTACATCAGCCAGTGTGTAAGAAAGAAAATACGGCCACGTACGTACATACGGGCGGGGTCTCGAACGCCTACTCGCGCATACGTACGACCAGGGCTCGTGTACATGGTTGGGTCAGAACAGAGAAACAACATCGTCGTCGTGTTCATGGGGAGCCAACCGGCTGGGCCGGAATGGAATGTGTCGTCGTGTTCATCGGGAGGGCTTGGATGGAACAGCCGATGGAAACGAGGCCTGGCGTACCGCAGAACGGAGGAAACGGCCTTGTGTTCGACCGGCCACGTTTGAAACGGGATCCTGTTCATCGGGAGGGGTCTGGCGTACCGCAAAACAGAGGAAACGGACCTCCTACGGTCGAAACGGGGGTCCTGTTGATCGGGAGGGGTGTGGCGTACCGCAAAACGGAGGAGACGGACTTGTGTTGGAGCGCTACGGTCGAAACGGGGGTCCTGTTCATCGGGAGGGGTGTGGCGTACCGCAAAACGGGACTCCACATGATACTGTTCATCTCCACCGTCGACCCCCTCCAGCCTCCACGGGCTACTGTTCATCCACCGTCGACCTCCTCCAGCCTCCACCTATGACTGTTCATCCACGGGCTCCTGTTCATCCAGCCTCCACCGCGCGCTACTCCACCGGCTACTGTTCAACCAGCCCTCTCCACGGGCTCCTGTTCAACCACCCCTCCACGGGCTACTGTTCATCCAGCCATCCACCGTCTACTATTCATCCAGCCCTCCACGGGGTGGTCCTGTTCATCCAGCCCTCCACGGGGTCCTGTTCATCCAGCCCCAACCGGCTCGATCGATCGGGGTCCTGTTCATCAAGAGGCAACACCACGGGGTCCTGTTCTTCCAGCCCCACCGGGAACTGTTCATCCAAACCCCCCCCCCAGCAACGCTCACTGTTCATCCAGAGGCAGCATTAATCGGCTTCAGTTAGCAGCAGTAGTGAAGGAATCGCTCGATCGGGTTCAGTTAACAGCCATCGATCGATCGCTCGGGTTCAGTAACGCGTAGCCTGCAGTGCAATCGCTCGGGTTCAGTTAGAGCCCAACGCCTCGCTCGGGTTCAGTTAGAGCCCAACGCCTCGCTCGGGTTCAGTTAGAGCCCAACGCCTCGCAACCACGCGCGTGCGTGTACGAGAGAAACGCGCATCGCTCGCCCCCGACCACCCACCGAAACCGAGAACACCCCGATATTTTCCCTGCCCTCGCTTCTACCACGGTTTTTTCTGTCATGGACGGCCCAAAGAATGTCATGCAGCTGCGTGTCCGGCCCGCCCAGGACGAAAAGCCCATTTTCTATCATGATTTTTTGTCATAGAAGTAGGAGCCCACCACATCTGTGATGATATCGGGTTTTGTCACAATTATCGCCATAGAAGTGTCATAAGTATGACAAAAAAAATTCGTTCGGCCAAAAATGTCACGGATGTGTCTTTTTTTTTGTAGTGAAGTGTGTTGTTTTAACCTTCAACAAGGACCGGTCGTAGTCAAATTCGATTCAACTGAAGTTGGAGAAACAGACACCCGCCATCCACCTTTATGCAAAACAAGTTGCATGTCTGTCGGTGGAACCGGTCTCATGAATGTGGTCATGTAAGGTTGGTCTGGGTTGCTTCATCCAACAATAAGGCCGAATCAAAATAAGACGTTGGTGGTAAGCAGTATGACTATTATCGCCCACAACTCTTTGTGTTATACTCGTGCATATCATCTACGCATAGACCTGGCTCGGATGCCACTGTTGGGGAACGTAGCATGCAATTTCAAAAAAAATCCTACGATCACGCAAGATCTATCTAGGAGATGCATAACAACGAGAGGGGGAGAGTGTGTCCACGTACCCTCGTAGACCGAAAGCGGAAGCATTAGCTTAATGCGGATGATGTAGTCGAACGTCTTTGTGATCCAACCGATCAAGCACCGAACGTACGGCACCTCCGAGTTCAGCACACGTTCAGCTCGATGACATCCCTCGAACTCTTGATCCAGCAAAGTGTCGACGGAGAGTTTCGTCAGCACGACGGCGTGGTGATGATGATGGTGATGTGATCCGCGCAGGGCTTCGCCTAAGCACTACGACGCTATGACCGGAGGAGTAAACTGTGGAGGGGGCACCGCACACGGCTAAGAGAACAACTGTTGTGCTTTGGGGTTCCCCCCTGCCCCCGTATATAAAGGAGGAGAGGAGGCCGGCCACCAGGGGCGCGCCAAGGAGAGTGGAGTCCTACTAGGACTCCAGTCCTAGTAGGATCCCCCCCCCCCCCGCTCTTTTCCTTCTCAAGGAGGGGGGAGGGGGAAAGGAAAGGGGGGCGCCGCCCCTCCCCTAGTACAATTCGGAGTCCCATGGGGGGCGCGGCCACCCCTTGTGGGCTGTCTCCTCTCTCTCCTATGGCCCATGAGGCCCATTACTTTCCCCGGGGGGTACCGGTAACTCCTCGGTACTCCGAAATATACCCGAACCATTCCGAAACCATTCCGGTGTCCGAATATCATCATCCAATATATCAATATTTACCTCTCGACCATTTTGAGACTCCTCATCATGTCTGTGATCTCATCTGGGACTCTGAACAATCTTCGGTCACCAAAACACATAACTCATAATACAAATCATCATCGAACGTTAAGCGTGCGGACCCTACGGGTTCGAGAACTATGTAGACATGACCGAGACACATCTCCGGTCAATAACCAACAGCGGAACCTGGATTCTCATATTGGTTCCTACATATTCTACGAAGATCTTTATCGGTCAAACCACAATGACAACATATGTCATTCCCTTTGTCATCGATATGTTACTTGCCCAAGATTCGATCGTCGGTATCATCATATCTAGTTCAATCTCGTTACCGGCAAGTCTCTTTACTCGTTCTGTAATGCGTCATCCCGCAACTAACTCATTAGTCACATTGCTTGCAAGGCTTATAGTGATGTGCATTACCTAGAGGGCCCAGAGATACCTCTCTGATACTTGGAGTGACAAATCCTAATCTCGATCTATGCCAACACAACAAACACCTTCAGAGACACCTGTAGAGCATCTTTATAATCACCCAGTTACGTTGTGACATTTGATAGCACACAAGGTGTTCCTCCGGTATTCGGGAGTTGCATAATCTTATAGTCAAAGGAATATGTATAAGTCATGAAGAAAGCAATAAAACTTAACGATCATAATGCTAAGATAACGGATGGGTCTTGTCCATCACATCATTCTCCTAATGATGTGATCCCGTTTATCAAATGACAACACATGTCTATGGTCAGGAAACTTAACCATCTTTGATTAACGAGCTAGTCAAGTAGAGGCATACTAGGGACACTCTGTTTTGTCTATGTATTCACACATGTATCAAGTTTCTGGTTAATACAATTCTAGCATGAATAATAAACATTTATCATGATATAAGGAAATACAAATAACAACTTTATTATTGCCTCTAGGGCATATTTCCTTCAGATCTTGGTTCTAGTATCTTTCAGATTCTTCATAGTGTAAAATCCCAAGTGAACTCAATAAATTGAGCTATGCTCCCCGGCAACAGCGCCAGAAAAAGATCTTGACAACCCACAAGTATAGGGGACCGCGACAGTCTTTGAGGGTAGTATTTCACCCAAATTTATCAATTCGACACAAGGGGAGCCAAAGAATATTTATGAGTCTTAGCAGTTGAGTTGTCAATTCAACCACACCTGGGAAATTATATTTCTGCAACAAAGTGTTTAGTAGCAAAGTAGCAATAGTAACAGGAACAGTAACAGTTGCAATTTCATGATGATTGTAACAATAACATTAGTAGTATCTTAGCAAGGATCAATATGAGAAAAACGTAGGCATTGGATCAGCGATGGATATTTCTGTTGTATGACATTCATCATATAACAGTCACAACCTAGAGCAATACACAATAGCTCCAATTGATCAATATAACATATGCATGTATTCCGTATATAGTCATACGTGCTTATAATAAGAACTTGCATGACATCTTTTGTCCTACTCTCCCGTGGTAGCGGGGTCCATAAGGAAATCTAAGGGATATTAAGGCCTCCTTTTAATAGAGAATCGAAACAAAGCATTATCACTTAGTGAATACATGAACTCCTCATACTACGGTAATCACCGGAAAGGTCCCAATTATTGTCACCTTGGGGTATGCAGATCATAACACGTAATAGGTGCATACAACTTGCAAGATCGGATCAAGAACTCAAATATATTCATGAAAACATAGAGGGTTCAGATCTGAAATTATGGCACTCAGACCCTAGTGACAAGCATTAAGCATAGCAAAGTCATAGCAATATCAATCTCAGAACATAGTGGATACTAGGGATCAAGCCCTAACAAATTGACTCTATTACATGACAAATCTCAACCAACTCCATCACCGTCCGGCAAGCCTATGAAGGGATTACTCACTCTCGGTGGTGTGCATCATGGAATTGTTGATGGAGAAGGGTTTATGATGATGATGGCGATGAATTCCACCCTCCGAAAACCCGAACGGACTCCAGATCAGCCCTCCTGATGAAGAACAAGAGGTGGCGGCGGCTTTGTATCATAAAACGCGATAAAACTTTCTCTCTGATTTTTTTCTTCGCGAGACGGTATTTATGGAGTTGGAATTAGGGAAACCGGAGCCTCGAGGGGCCCACAAGCTCAGGGGGCGCCACCCCCAGGGCGCCCCTGAGCTTGTGGCTCCTGGGTGGCCCCCCTCGAGTAGTTCTCTTTCGCTAATATTGCTCAATCCGAGAACCTTTATTTCTTCACAAAAAACACCATAGCAATTCTGCTGAAAACAACGTCAGTCCATATTAGTTCCATTCAAATCATGCATATTAGAGTCCAAAACAAGAGCAAAAGTGTTTGGAAAACTAGATACATTTGGGACGTATCAACTGCTAGCTCGAAAGAGCCAAACATGAAGGTCCGACCCGGTGTGAATTTGCCAGCCCCCTCTGAATCTATGCCCGAGGTTATATCTCCGACCGCCACTGCCCGTGCCTGACGCGCCAACTGACGGTGCAAAATACCGCCAGATCCCTTGGTAGGGTTCCTGTTGAGCTCGAAAGAACCGGGGCGGAGTCCGCACGCACAATTTACCCAGGTTCGGGCCTCCGGAGAGTAATACCCTAGATCTTGCTTTCTCTTATTGCTCATGATGATGGGGTTCCTTGTGCGAGCGGTTATAATGGAGATGAAGATTGCTACCGAGAGTTATTATTCTCTAGATGAGATAACCTAGAAGTTCCCCTTCCTCCCTTCATATAGACCGAGGAGATTAGGGTTTTACATGGGGAGATGTGTCTAGGCCGCTGCTCTCCTTGTCTTGAGAAGTACGTCGTCGCAAGGTCGGTTCCGCCCTTGTTGGGCCCCTCCGTGCTCCGACCTATCCCCTTCGGCTCGGTTAGCCACCTCGGGGTCTTGGCCCTGGCACCGGCCCACCTGGCCGGGAGACAATGTTATGACCGACCCCTAATTTGGGACACCATCACCGCCCACCCCCGTGACCTGTCCACCTAATCCGTAGCTCGCACATCTGGTGGTGTCCGATGCCTCCTTAGGCGGTGGGCGTAGCTCCGCTTCCTGCGATGATGGTTCCGACCTACGTCCCGACTTCCTCTTCTTCAAATCTTGCAACTATGGCTTCAGATTGCTTGGACTTCGTCAGGGCGAAATCCTTGCTCGACCTTCCGATGCTGGCAGTGGCAACACCCACGAGTGTCGTCCTCTTCTTGGAGGTGCTGCCATGGCCATTATTTGTGCCCCTTTTTGAGCATCGGGGAAACCCTAGGTCTAGTTATTAGGATCGGACGACGACAGCTTCTCGGCATCGTTCTTCTTCGTGAAGGCGTTGACTTTTTGCTTGCGGCATCCCCTACAGTGGATTTGGAGATGTTGGTTTGGTTTCGGCTGCTTCCCAGTAGGACGAGTTTAGGTGTGTCATTTACCACCTCTTGTATTTGTTGGAAATATGAGCAATTTACCGAATGATTTTGTTAACAAAAATACTAGGTAAAGCACGACTAGTATAGCAGTGATAAAACAAGTCATGCGATTTGACAAAGAGAAGGTAAACATCATTTTCATATATGAACTGTAACTAAACACATGTAGAGCAGACAGTATAGCAAGTTGCATATATGAAACAGAGTCTAACATATCTAGGGCAAACACTAGAACAAAGGACTATAGCAGGGCCTCTAATAGAAAGAGGAAGAACACGTACGGGACAACAGCAGCAGAGGCGCTGGACTTGGGGTCGGTGTCCTCGCCAGCCATGTCGTCGAGTAGGTTGTCAACGTCGGGGAAGAAGTCGTCATCGGGGAAGTAGTCGTCGGAGTCCGGGGCGTCCGTGACGAAGAAGTCAGTAGTCGCGCTGAGCGCTCCCCAAAAACCTTATCACCCTTCTCCTGTACAGGACTCAAAGAGGTGGAGTTTCGGAGGCCTACTGTCCCGACCTGCAGTGCATGCCGCAAGCCGGGATGGGGAAGATCATAGCAGCAACACAGTGCTCAGGAACTTTGTGGCGAGAGGAAGAGGATCTTCTGGTGCCTCTGTCTGAGAGGAGCGACCTCTCTTTTATAGGCGCAAGAGAAGGAGGCGAGAGGTTGCGCCGGGAGCTGAAGGGAACGAGGGAGACGAAACGAACAGGCAGCAGGCGAAGAGGTGCGCCGTTTGTATTCAATCTCCACTACAGCAAAACGTTTCAGCTTCCGCGTGACCTTTCGTATACCCGTCGTGCGTGGCAAAAATTTAG
Organism: Aegilops tauschii subsp. strangulata; assembly: GCF_002575655.3. Taxonomy (NCBI): domain Eukaryota; kingdom Viridiplantae; phylum Streptophyta; class Magnoliopsida; order Poales; family Poaceae; genus Aegilops; species Aegilops tauschii. Next base: position 423,431,939 of record NC_053036.3, on the reverse strand, counting down.
ACATCGGCTCTGCTCATTCCCGCAACTCGCGGCGCATTGTGACAAGGCGTGGCGAGGCGGGCGGTGGAGGAGGAGCGCGCGTGGATGTCTCTCTTGTTCTCATCCTCATACATGTGGAGAAAGAGCCTCCCTTATAGAGAGGTCCAACTCCCTCTAAACTAGCAATGTGGGACTAAACTTTAGTTCCACTTCTTGCCTTGCATGAATGGGCTGCATGGGCCTCTACAATTTATTAGGAATTTCTGAGACTGCTATTGGGCTAGGGCCAAAATAGACAAAATTCCAGCAATCCCCCACCAGATCCCAGAGGCACACAAAATTTGCCTTTGGTTCCAAAACACTGTTTTATATACCGGTACTACAGTGAAGACTGTTAAGTTGAACTTCCACCTAGAACTCTATACTACACTAGTAAGCAACTTGAATAGTGGACTGGGCCTTGAACTGCAAGTTTTCTAGGAATCTAGCTTCACATAAAGCCTTGACCGATACGTGGCTACCGTGGGTCTTCCCCGCGGGTGGAGCTTACGCGTCATACTCCGAGACCTTTCATGAATTTACTAGAGAGAACCCTACTCTCATAGATTGCAACGTTTAACAATCAGACTCATATAGGTGTGTTCTTCAAAAGATGTTCTGCAGACATCTCTACTTCAATGAGCCACTTAGAACACATTAAGATATACATCAACCTACCATGCAGATTAGGAGAGTATTGCATCTTCATGGAGTGGTATTGTTAATAGTAAGGATACTCTCCTCTCAGTTGACCAACATCTTGTCTTCCACATCTAATTCATGGGATCTCCGATCACATAGACTATGTTATCACTGTGAACAACTCATATTGTGGGTCTCATACCTGTATCCCTCGATGCATTATCTATCACATTACGTGATAGACCCTTAGTGAAAGGATCTGCCAGATTTTTAGACGTTTGGATATAATCCAATGCAATAACTCCGGAGTTTCTCATTTTCCTGACAGACTTTAACATTCTCTGAACGTGTCTTGATGACTTCATGTTATCCTTTGAGATGCTCACTTTCGTGATTACAGTTTGATTGTCGCAGTTCATAAGGATACCCGGTACAGGTTTCTCAACCACCGGCAAGTCACTCAAGAGCCGACGAAGCCAATCTGCTTCGACCGTAGTTGTATCTAGTGTTGTGAGTTCTGCTTCCATTGTTGACCTCGTTAAGATGGTCTGCTTGCCAGACTTCCAAGAAACAGCGCCACCTCCATGAGTGAATACATATCCGCTCGTGGCCTTTATCTCATCAGCATCTGAGATCCAGTTTGAGTCACTATACCCTTCAAGCACCTTTGGGTGCCCGGTGTAGTGAATTCCATAATTCACAGTGCCTTTCAAATAACGCAAAACTCTCTCTAGAGCTTTCCAATGCACATCTCCTGGTTTTGAGACAAACTGACTCAGCTTGCTAACAGCAAAAGAGATGTCAGGTCTTGTATCACTGGCTAAGTACATAAGCGAGCCAATAATCTGAGAATATTTCAATTGATCTCTAGCAATTCTTCAATTCTTTCGAAGTAACACACTCGCATCATATGGTGTTGGAGAGGGCTTGCAGTCACTATAGCCAAAGCGACTTAAGATCTTTTCCACATAGTGGGATTGAAGCAATGTAATCCCACCATCATCGTCTCCCAACAACTTGATGTTCAGAATGACATCGGCCAGTCCTAAATCCTTCATCTCAAAACAGCGAGATAGGAAATCCTTGACCTCTTTAATAACATTCAGATTTGTTCCGAAAATCAGTATGTCATCAACATACAAGCAAAGGATAACTCCTTCGCCCCCACCATGGCGATAGTACACACATTTGTCTGCTTCGTTTATAACAAAGCCTGCAGTTGTTAAAGTTCTTTCAAACTTCTCATGCCACTGTTTGGGTGCTTGCTTGAGTCCATACAAAGACTTCAGCAACTTGCATACTTTTCCTTCCTGACCATCTAGTACAAACCCATCTGGTTGTTCCATATAAATTTCCTCGTCCAACTCTCCATTTAGGAAAGCAGTCTTAACATCCATTTGATGAACGAGAAGACCATGTGAGGCAGCTAGTGAAAGTAGAACTCGAATAGTGGTAAGTCGAGCCACAGGTGAGTAAGTATCAAAGAAGTCTTCACCTTCCTTTTGGGTATAACCCTTGGCCACGAGCCGAGCCTCGTACTTTCAATAGTACCATCAGGCCTAAGCTTCTTCTTGAATACCCATTTGCATCCTATAGGTTTGCACCCATAAGGACGATCAGTTATCTCCCAAGTTTCATTCGCCAAGATGGAATCCATCTCGCTACGAACCGCTTCCTTCCAGTAGTCAGCATCTTCAGATGCATAGGCCTCTGAAATAGAACACAGAGTATCATCTATGAGATACACAAGAAAATAATCACCAAAGGACTTTGCAGTCCTCTGTCTCTTGCTCCTAGTAGGAACTTTATTGTTCTCCTCCACAGGATTTTCAAAGTGTTCCATCGAAATGGCAGGTTCGGTAATTGTAACTGGTTCCTGATTCGATGAACTAGGCATCTCCTGATTAGATGAGGTAGCCATATCGTTCATTGGAAAGATATCTTCAAAGAAAGTCGCATCATTCGACTCCATGATCGTACTGACATGCATGTCAGGTACCTCAGATTTTACAACCAAGAATCTATAACCAATGCTATGAAAAGCATATCCCAGGAAAACACAATCCATGGTCTTTGGTCCAAGCTTGCGCTTCTTTGGAATTGGCACTTTGAATTTCGCCAAACAACCCCAGGTTCGTAGATAAGAGAGTTTTAATCTTTTCTTCTCCCATTCCTCGAATGGAGTTATCTCTTTATTCTTTGTGGGAACTCAGTTTAGGATATGACATGCAGTCAATATCGCCTCCCCCCACCATGCCTTGGAGAGACCCGATGTGTCTAACATGGCATTAACCAAATCTGTTAGAGTATGGTTCTTTCTTTCGGCCACCCCATTTGACTGAGGTGAATAGGGAGGCGTCCTCTCATGGATTATACCATGTTCCGCATAAAAAGCATCAAATTCATTGGAAAAATACTCTCCACCACGGTCGCACCTAAGCCTCTTGAGTTTCTGATCAAGTTGGTTTTCCACTTTAGCTTTATAGATCTTGAAAAAGATCAAAGCCTCATGAAGGAGTCTTGGACTAAGGGGTCCTCGGGCGTCCGGCCTGTTATCCATGGGCCGGACTGATGGGCTGTGAAGATACGAAGGCCGAAGACTATAACCGTGTCCGGATTGGACTCTACTTGGCATGGAAGGCAAGCTAGGCGGCCTATTGTGAATATTTCCTCCTATGTAACCGACCTCATGTAACCCTAGATCTCTCCGGTGTCTATATAAACCGGAGAGCATAGTCTGGATAGGACGGATTCATTACCATATACTCATAGGCTAGACTTCTAGGGTTTAGCCATTACGATCTCGTGGTAGATCAACTCTTGTAACACTCATATTCATCAAGATCAATCAAGCAGGAAGTAGGGTATTACCTCCATAGAGAGGGCCCGAACCTGGGTAAACATCGTGTCCACCGTCTCCTGTTACCATCGATCCTAGACGCACAGTTCGGGACCCCCTACCCGAGATCCGTCGGTTTTGACACCGACATTGGTGCTTTCATTGAGAGTTCCACTGTGTCGTCGGCAAAGGACTCGATGGCCCCTTCGATCGTCAGTAATGATGTGGTTCAGGGAGAAACCTTCCTCCCCGGACAGATCTTCGTATTCGGCGGCTTCGCACTGCGGGCTAACTCGCTTGGCCATCTGGAGCAGATCAATAGTTACACCCCTGACCATCGGGTCAGGTTCGGAAGCTTAAACTACGTCACGGATATCCGTGGAGACTTGATCTTTGAGGGATTTGAAACCACGGCGATCGCTCCCCCTTTCTCCGAGGAACATGACTTAAATCTGTCATCGGAGCACACCTAGGAGATGGATCCTGTTGCTGCAACGGCCTCAGTACCAAAGAAGATCGCGCCCTCCGAGGCCATAAAGCCCGCGGCGTTGGAGCCGCACACGGACTCGACATCCTGCAATGCTTGCGTCAACGGAACCCTAGACTCGTGTCCGGCAGCATGTTCCGGACCGGATACACCTGCGGACACCGAGCTGGATCGGTTGTCGATTTTCGAATTTAGCACCGCAGACATCTTCCACCATTCGCCTTTGGGTGACGTACTAAATTCTTCGAAGAACTTGTCCTTGGAGGAAGACTCACAGCCAAACTATGTTCGGTTCGAGCTAGAGGCGGACGATGAGGTATTTTGCCTCCCACCCGCCACCCACTTCATAGCCACCGTCGACAACTTAACCGACGTGCTTGACTATGGCTCCGAAGACATCACCGGTATGGATGACGATGCCGACAATGAGCAAGCCAAGACCCGCCATTCACTGGACGTTGGGTGGCCACCTCTTCGTACGACGTATACATGGTTGATACACCCAAGGGATCTGGCGACGACAAAGAAGAGCCAGATAAGAATAAAACTTCCGAGACGCAGTCCAAGCGCCGGCGCCCCAAACGCCGTTCTAAGCCTCGCGGCTCAAAGGATAGCAACACCGGTACCGGAGAAAATAGCACTCCGGGCGACGCCGAAAACAATGAAGACCCTGTCGGTGCTGCATCCGAACAGGAGGAACATGACTACAGGCAAGACAACCCTGATGAGCAGGCCATAGAAGATGACCCGGGGGACGATAGTTACCGTCCACCCTCCGAAGAGGAGACAAGCCTCGGCAACGAAGATTTCATCGTGCCTAAGGACCCTCTGGAGCAAGAGCGCTTTAAGCTTCAACTCATAGCCACTGCAAGGAGCCTGAAAAAGAAGCAGCAGCAGCTTCAAGCTGAACAAGATCTACTCGTCGACAGATGGACTGACGTCCTGACAGCGGAAGAATACGGCCTCAAGCGCCCAGCCAAGAGCTACCCAAAACGCAGACTGCTACCTCAATTCGATGAGGAGGCACCGGAGCACACATCTCCCTCGCGTAATGCGGAACGACCACCACGTGGTCAAGACAGGGCGGCCGACCGGCCACCACGCGGTCGGGATAAAGCGGCAACTCAGGCCGAACAGCAGCCTACCCAACCGCCCCACAAAAATAAAGACAGAAGAGTTCGGGGTCACACGTATGACCTCCGGCAGACCCTGGACAGTAGAGCAGGACATACAAGATCGATCTACGGATCACGAGGACATGCCCCGAGGCACAAAGACGACTACCTATTTGGACACGACAAACCTAACCACGCCCGATCCGAATGCCGCAGACGGACTCCACCAGAGCTACGCCGTGACACGGCCCGGTACAGAGGTGCCGCACACCCTCTCTGCTTCACAGACGAGGTACTGGATCACGAATTCCCCGAGGGATTCAAGCCCGTCAATATCGAATCATACGACAGCACAACCGATCCCGCAGTATGGATCGAGGATTTCATTCTCCATATTCATATGGCTCGAGGAGATGACCTCCACGCCATTAAATACCTCCCACTCAAGCTCAAAGGGCCAGCTCGGCACTGGCTTAACAGCCTGCCTGAAAATTCTATCGGCAGCTGGGAGGACTTGGAAGAAGCTTTCCTAGACAACTTCCAAGGAACATATGTCCGGCCACCAGACGCCGATGATCTAAGCCACATAGTTCAACAATCTGGAGAATCAGCCAAAAAATTCTGGACTAGATTTCTAACCAAAAAGAACCAGATCGTTGACTGCCCGGATGCCGAGGCCTTGGCAGCCTTTAAGCATAGCATCCGGGACGAATGGCTCGCCCGCCACCTCGGCCAAGAAAAGCCAAGGTCCATGGCAGCCCTCACGACACTCATGACCCGCTTTTGCGCGGGAGAGGACAGTATAAATACGGCCAACAAAACAAGCCCCTCCGAGGTAAAAAACAGCGCCAGCAAGTTACGGCGCAACAGAAACAAACGCCGAAGCAATGGCGATAACACCGATGACACAACAGTTCATGCCGGATTCAGTGCTTCCAAGTCCGGCCAACGAAAGAAGCCCTATAAAAGGAGCAGTGGAAAACCATCCAGCTTGGACCGCATACTTGATCGTCCTCGCCAAATACATGGCACCCCAGAGAAACCGGCCAACCATACTAACAGAGATTGCCGGGTATTTAAACAAGCCAGCAAGGTAAATAGCAGAAACAAAGAAGGGGAATCGCAGAGCGAGGACGATGACGAAGAGCCCCGGCAGCCGAACACCGGGGGGCAAAAGAAATTCCCCCTGAAGTCAAAACAGTGAACATGATATACGCTACACATATCCCCAAAAAGGAGCGCAAACGCGCACTCAGGGACGTCTACGCGATAGAGCCCGTCGCCCCGAAGTTTAATCCGTGGTCATCATTCCCGATCACCTTCGACCGCCGAGACCATCCGACTAGCATCCGGCATGGCAGTTCAGCCGCACTGGTCCTCGACCCAATCACCGATGGATTTCACCTGACTTGAATCCTAATGGACGGTGGTAGCAGCCTCAACCTGCTCTATCAGGATACAGTACGTAAAATGAGCATTGACCCCTCATGAGTCAAGCTCACGAAGACTACCTTTAAAGGAGTCATACCAGGCGTAGAGGCCCGTTGTACGGGCTCAATAACGCTGGAGGTAGTGTTCGGTTCCCCGGATAACTCCCGAAGCAAAGAACTAATCTTCGATATCGTCCCATTTCGCAGTGGCTATCACGCACTGCTCGGACAAACCGCATTCGCTAGATTCAACGCGGTGCCGCACTATGCTTATCTCAAGCTCAAGATGCCCGGTCCACGTGGCGTCATTACGGTAAACGGAAATACGGAACGCTCCCTCCATACAGCGGAGCACACTGCCGCCCTAGCAGCAGAAGTACAGAGTGGCCTTCTCAAGCAGCACTATAATCCGGCTGCCGAGCTCCTGGACATCATTAAGAGGATCCGGACTACACTGCAGCAGGACAGCTCGGCTCTTCACAAGCCAAACTAGCAATTTGGCCCCCGTCCCAGCCCTGACGAGGCAATGGTGTTAGTACCACACGCATTTAAAACGACGCACTCGAAACCCCATGGGTACGGACGGAGGCACAACTCGCTCGCGATCCACAGTACGGCTTGATAGACCCTGGGATTCGCACGCTCCTGCTTTTTCTTTTTACGGGTTTTTCTTTTCTTTTTCAAGGTCTATACGGACGACCCGTTCGCAGAACACACCATGGAGGCAACGAGCTATGGCGTACAAGGGAACCCCCAGGTGGTCTCTAATAAACGATTAATATACTTGTTTTACATACCCGCATGCAGCTCGCCCTTGGTTACGGCATGTTAAATAGCCTTACTTGCTTATCGCATTACTAGTACAAAGTACGCCTCGACGTACTGATTACATCACAACGGTGAATAAATGGTGGCGTCAGCTCATTACTTAATCTTTTCCGTTTCCTCACCTCAGTATCTATTACTCATTGCACACGTAAATCATGGTACGTACTAGTATGCCAGGGGCTTCATTATACCCCGCATCACGGCAATAAAAGTCCGAACACTTTTTCAGTATAGTTCGGCACCCCGAACTTATAGCATTATATGCATCGGGTCCGAATCATGTCTTTGGTCAATAGTTGGGTTGCCCGGCTCCTGTGCTTACTACCTTACGTTCCGCTATATCGGCTAGGGTAGTAAAGGGAGAACTACTGCGATTGTGTCCCGGTTCTTCCGGACAAGCACCTTAGTAGAGAAAGCCGAAAACTGACTGTCATGATGCGGCGAGAGCCGGTCAGCTGTTCGTGAGGTTCCAAATCATTGGAGATTTTTTCCGCTTCTTGCGAAGAATCGGTTCTTCCGATTTGGCGTGTATAGCACCCCTAATTCGGCCTTCCGAACACCAAGGGCTTCGCCAACTTTATTAATTGTCAAACTCCTATGGCTAAGTGGGGGCGGTAAAGGCCGCATGGTCTGATTGCCTTGTTTGCTGCGCTAAACACCTCCTTTAAGGACCAGAATGTGGAGTAAAGAGTGTTTAGATTTATCCCGAACACCCCCGTACTATCTATGTGGGGGCAGAAGCCGACGAATGGTCATCCCCCAGATTAATAAACGGCCGCACAGGAGGTAAAATTTAAAATCATAAACATTATACTACATAACATCTTTGTTCCATATTACAGGGCAAGATAATACACATGTTCTTATGGGAATATAATATCCTTCGAACATTGCTCCGCCGCAAGGCGGGACCCCTCCAGGACACCATCAAAATAGTGCTCGGGTCGACGATCCTCCTTGCCCTCCGGCGGTCCTTCGGTCATTAGCTTCTTGGCATCCAGCTTCGCCCAATGCGTCTTGACGCGGGCAAAAGCCATACGCGCACCTTCAATGCAGACCGACCGCTTCACGGCTTCGAGCCGCGGACAGGCACTCACAAGCCGCTGCGCAAGTCCGAAATAGCTGCCAGGTGTAGGATCGGCAGGCCACAGCCGGACTATCAGGTCCTTCATGGCCAGCTCTGCCAACCTGTGCAGCTCGACCAACTGCCTCAGCTGGTCGCTGAAGGGCACCGGATGTTCGGATCCCAGATATTGGGACCAGAACAGCTTCTCCGTAGACATCCCTTCTTTGGCTCTATAATGCTCGGCCGCGTCCGACAAACTGAGCGACAGACCTGCAAATGCCCCTGGAAAACCAAAATTCAGGACAAGTACAAGGGACGTTTTCTCTACATGCTTGCTCGGCATGGTGAAAGACTCACTCCCGCCGCAATTTTCTGGGCCACTTGAATCTCCTAGAGAGCGCTCTGGGCTTCGGCTCATGCATCCTGCGCGCTCTGGCGACCCTTCGCCAATTCGGACTCCTGCGCCTTAAAATCGCGCTCCAAGGACTCAAATTTCTCTATCACGCCCTGGAGCTGTTGCTGCGCCTCGCCAACCTGGGCCTCGTGCTTCTCGCGCAAAGCGCGTTCCTTGGCCGCTTTGTCCTCGGCCTCGGCTAGCGCCTTCTTAAGGGTTGCCACCTCGGTTGTGGCCCCTAATAAATTTTATGACACTTTCAGTCCGGTCGGACTATTCATTTTTTCAAAATGTACCCACAAGTTACTGCATACCTTGGCTATCCTCCAACTGCTTCTTCACGTGGCCGAGCTCCTCCTCGGCCCGCTCCAATTTCTGCTTCAGTCCGGAGACCTCCGCAGCATGAGCAGTGGCAGCCTACAGCGATACCTGCTTATTCACATAGACAACTCAAGTTAGACTCCTATGATTTTTTGATCCTCTGTTAGGCTTTTCTTCCCGAACACCAAACAGAGTATCAGGGGCTACTGTCTATACTGTGATATTTTTCCTATAATCACATTACTTACCTCAAAGCCTGTTAGAAGGCTAGTGCAGGCTTCGGTCAGTCCGCTTTTAGCGAACTGAACCTTCTCTATTACCGTGTCCATAAGGACACGATGTTCATCCACGATAGAGGTGCCTCGCAGCGCCTCCAGCAGATTATCCGGTGCCTCTGGTTGGACAGAGGTCACTGGTGGGACAGGCACGCTCCCTCCTTGGGGGCAATGCCATTCGCTGGACCCCGGAGCCGTATAGATTTCCGGAATGGTATCCAGCTGAGGTCCGAAGGGAACTCGGACCCCGTCACCAGTCTCCATGAGGGCTTTTTCCCCGTGCGTCTGGCGTCCGAGGAGTCATCCTGGGGCGTCACCCCGATGATCTCCGGAACCTTCCCCCGGCCTAGGAAGGCCTTTTTGGACACCACCTCGTCATCACCCCTGAGTGAGACGGAATGAGCAAGTGACGGACATATGCTAGCCATCTCCTCTGTGTCCAGCGAATCCTCTGTCGAGGATCGCGGGGAGTCACCGCATGCCGGACTGCAATGACAAAAGTTTACGATATGTCAATATTACAAACCAGCCCGAGGCTTGGTCCGAGAGGTCGTTCCGGACTGCTGTCGATGTCCCACGCGGAGTTATTCGCGAGGGAGCCTTTAACCCTTTTAGGCGCTTCCGCCTCCGAGCTTGTGGGGGGCGCTCTCTTCTTCCTCCCCGCTTCAGGTGGGGAGTCGTTTTCTTCTTCCTCTTCATCGCTGTCATCAGCAGACGAAGAGGAAGTCTCGCTTTCGTACGTCTCGTCCGGAGTGCTTCTCCGGCGAAGGCCCTTCTTGGCCCCTTGGGCCGCCTTTTTCGCCGTCTTCTCCGGCACCTCGTAGGGTGCAGGGAACAACATCTTCTCCAATAGTGGAAATTCTTGGTCCTCGGGCAGCGGAGCTGGACAGCTGATCTCCTCGGCCAACTTAATCTAGGCCTGAAAATACGGGGAGGACGCTTAAATTTCCTCTCAAAATATGCTAGTAGGGGATGCTCCTTGAAAACATTAAAGGAACTGACCGTGTTGGGCTGGCGCTTTAAACTAAGCCCGCGGTCTTCAATCATAGGCGGTGGCGTCTCGCCGGCCTTGAAGGGCACCTTCTAGATTTCTTCGTGCATCGTGCCGAAGAGCTCCAGTAGCGTCTGGTGCTTGGCCGGCTCGAACTCCCACAAATTACAAGATCGGCGTTGGCACGGAAGGACCCGGCGAACAAGCATGACCTGGACCACGTTGACGAGCTTGATTTTCCTTTCTATCATGTTCTGGATGCACGTCTGGAGCCCAGTCAGCTCGTCTGAGGGACCCCAGGTTAGGCCCCTCTCTTGCCAGGAGGCAAGCCGCATCAGGATTCCGGATCGGAATTCGGGGGCCGCCAACCAGTCCGCATCGCGCGGCTCGGTGATGTAGAACCACCCCGATTGCCACCCCTTCACCATCTCCGCAAACGAACCTTCGGTCCAGGTGACGTTGGGCATCTTGCCCACCATAGCGCCTCCGCATTCTGCTTGCTGGCCGCGCACAACTTTCGGCCTCACATTGAAGGTCTTCAGCCACAGGCCGAAGTGAGGCGGGATGCGGAGAAAAGCCTCACAGACGATGATAAACGCCGAAATGTTGAGGATGAAGTTGGGGGCTAGGTCATGAAAATCCAGCCCATAGTAAAACATCAACCCGCGGACGAATGGGTGAAGAGGGAACCCAAGCCCGCAGACGAAATGTGTAAGGAACACAACCCTCTCGTGGGGCTCGGGAGTGGGGACGATCTGTCCCTTGGCCGGGAGTCGATGAGCGATCTCTTTGGCCAGATATCCGGCCTCCCGGAGCTCCTTGATGTCCTTCTTCTTGACGGAAGAGGCCATCCACTTACCTCCAGCTCCGGATCCGGACATCTTTGAAGTATTTTCTCAAACAAGAGAGAAGCTAAGGCTTGGGCGCTGGAGCTCAGGGACGGAAAGGCTGAGGAAGAGAAAGGGCGTGGGTGGAAGAAGGGATTCCTTACCCCCTTATAGAGGACGCGAATGTCAAAGGCCTCCCTGCTCGCCTTAAACTCGCATATTCCCAAGGGCCGTGTAAACGGCACGGTTGGGTTACCCATGCCCGCATTGATGAGAATCCCGCAATAGGGGGACACGATCTCTTCTTTGACAAGACGTGACAGTAGCAACCGTGTTTTGAAACGTGGGATGGCAGAAGGAAAATAGTTCGAAATTGTGACCGGACGGGCGTGATATCACGTTGCAGGAAGCTGTCAGCGGATGGAACTCGTGTAAGATATATATATATTCTCTCTGCGGTTGTGCATGGCGTTTAACAGGTCCGGATACAATCATCGTGTCCGAAGACTATCTTGGAGTACGGAAGAAGGGGAACCCGCGTTGCAATGCCGAAGACAATCTGCGCGCCAGACTCCTCGTCATTGAAGCCAGGTTCAGGGGCTACTGAGGGAGTCCTGGACTAAGGGGTCCTCGGGCGTCCGGCCTGTTATCCATGGGCCGGACTGATGGGCTGTGAAGATACGAAGGCCGAAGACTATACCCGTGTCCAGACTGGACTCTACTTGGCGTGGAAGGCAAGCTAGGCGACCTATTATGAAGATTTCCTCCTATGTAACTGACCTCATGTAACCCTAGATCTCTCCGGTGTCTATATAAACCGGAGAGCATAGTCCGGATAGGACGGATTCATTACCATATACTCATAGGCTAGACTTCTAGGGTTTAGCCATTACGATCTCGTGGTAGATCAACTCTTGTAACACTCATATTCATCAAGATCAATCAAGCAGGAAGTAGGGTATTACCTCCATAGAGAGGGCCCGAACCTGGGTAAACATTGTGTCCCCCGTCTCCTGTTACCATCGATCCTAGACGCACAGTTCGGGACCCCCTACCCGAGATCCGCCGGTTTTGACACCGACACCTCATCCTTAGATTTCAGAAGATACACACGGCAATATCTAGTGGAGTCGTCAATTAACGTCATGAAATATTTCTTTCCACCTTTTGTCAAAACACCATTCATTTCACATAGATCTAAATGTATGAGTTCTAGTGGTGCAAGATTTCTCATTTCCGCAATCGTGTGAGACTTACGAGGTTGCTTAGCTTGCACACAAACTTGACACTTAGATCCCTTGACAATGGTGAAACTAGGGATTAAGTTCAATTTGGCTAGTCGCGACATGCAACCAAAGTTAACATGACAAAGACGTGAATGCCACACATTTGATTCACTATTGTTGCAAATATGATTAACAACTTTATTGCAACCGTCTAATAAGGATAAATGAAAGAGGCCTCCTAACTCATAGCCTTTACCAACAAAGGTTCCATACTTGGATATTACAAATTTATTTGACTCAAAGACACGCTTGTAACCATCTCTACACATAAGAGATCCGCTAACAAGATTTTTATTGACAAAGGGGACATAATGAACGTTCTTCAGCCACACGATCTTCCCTAAAGTAAACTTCAGATCAACCGTGCCAACACCATGAACAGAAGCACTTGAACCGTTGCCCATCAGCACGGTTGAAGTCCCTGCGGTCTGATAAAACGAAAACATAAAAATATCACCGCATACATGCACATTAGCACCCGTGTCAATCAACCAATCAGGAGAATGATGAAAGAAATATGCCCTAGAGGCAATAATAAAGTTATTATTTATTTCCTTATTTCATGATAAATGTTTATTATTCATGCTAGAATAGTATTAACCGAAAACTTAGTACATGTGTGAATACATAGACAAAACAAAGTGTCCCTAGTATGCCTCTACTTGACTAGCTCGTTTATCAAAGATGGTTATGTTTCCTAACCATAGACATGTGTTGTCATTTGATGAACGGGATCACATCATTAGGAGAATGATGTGATGGACAAGACCCATTCGTTAGCTTAGCATTATGATCGTTACAGTTTCATTGCTACTGCTTTCTTCATGACTTTTACATGTTCCTCAGACTATGAGATTATGCAACTCCCGAATACCAGAGGAACACCTTGTGTGCTATCAAATGTCACAACCTAACTGGGTGATTATAAAGATGCTCTACAGGTGTCTCCGATGGTGTTTGTTGAGTTGGCATAGATCGAGATTAGGATTTGTCACTCCGTGTATCAGAGAGGTATCTCTGGGCCCTCTTGGTAATGCACATCACTATAAGCCTTGCAAGCATTGTGACTAATGAGTTAGTTGCGGGATGATGCATTACGGAACGAGTAAAGAGACTTGCCGGTAACGAGATTGAACTAGGTATGAGGATACCGACGATCGAATCTCGGGCAAGTAACATACCGATGACAAAAGGAACAACGTATGTTGTTATGCGGTTTGACCGATAAAGATCTTTGTAGAATATTGAGGAGCCAATATAAGCATCCAGGTTCCGCTATTGGTTATTGACCGGAGATGTGTCTCGGTCATGTCTACATAGTTCTCGAACCCGTAGGGTCCGCATGCTTAACGTTCGATGACGATTTGTATTATGAGTTATGTGATTTGATGACCGAAGCTTGTTCGGAGTCCCGGATGAGATCAGGGACATGACGAGGAGTCTCGAAATGGTCGAGAGGTAAAGATCGATATATTGGAAGGCTATATTCGGACATCAGAAAGGTTCCGAGTGATTCGGGTATTTTTTGGAGTACCGGAGAGTTACGGGAATTCGCCGGGAGAAGTATTGGGCCTTATTGGGCCATACGGGAATAGATGAGGCAGGCCAAATGGAAGGAGGCGCGCGCCCCCCATGGGTCTGAATTGGACTAGGGAAAGGGGGCGGCGCCCCTGTTGGTGTCAAAACCGGTATATCTCGGGTAGGGGGTCCCGAACTGTGCGTCTAAGGTCGATGGTAACAGGAGACAGGGGACACAATGTTTACCCAGGTTTGGGCCCTCTCTATGGAGGTAATACCCTACTTCCTGCTTGATTGATCTTGATGAATATGAGTATTACAAGAGTTGATCTACCATGAGATCGTAATGGCTAAACCCTAGAAGTCTAGCATGTATGACTATGGTAATGAGTATCTCCCCCTCTCCGGACTAAGTCCTCTGGTTTATATAGACACCAGGAGGATCCAGGGTTACATAAGGTCGGTTACAAAGAAAGGAATCTACATATTTAGTCGCCAAGCTTGCTTTCCACGCCAAGGAGAGTCCTATCCGGACACGAGTGTAGTCTTCGGTCTTCGCATCTTCACAGCCCATCAGTCCGGCCCGTGGCTAACAGGCCGGACGCCCAAGGACCCCTTAGTCTAGGACTCCCTCAGTAGCCCCTGAACCTGACTTCAATGACAAGGTATCCGGCGCGTAGATCTGTCTTCGGCATTGCAAGGCGGGTTCCTCCTTCCGAACTCCAAGATAATCTTCGGACATATTGAACATGTCTGGACCTGTAACACACACACCACACACAACCGTAGAGAGAATATAATCTTCCACGAGTCCAATCTGCTGACAACTTTTTGTAATATGACATCACGTTTGCCCGGTCATAATTTCGAACCGTTTTTCGTCTGCCGCTCCATGTTTCGAGACGCGGTTGCCATTGGCACGTCTTGTCAAAGCAGAGATCGTGTCTGAGGGAGTCCTGGATTAGGGGGTCCTCGGACAGCCAGACTATATCCTTTGGCCGGACTGTTGGACTATGAAGATACAAGATTGAAGACTTCGTCCCGTGTCCGGATGGGACTCTCCTTGGCGTGGAAGGCAAGCTTGGCGATACGGATATGCAAATCTCCTCCCTTGTAACCGACTCTGTGTAACCCTAGCCCCCTCCGGTGTCTATATAAACCGGAGGGTTTAGTCCATAGGACAACAACAATCATACCATAGGCTAGCTTCTAGGGTTTAGCCTCTACGATCTCATGGTAGATCAACTCTTGTAATACTCATATCATCAAGATCAATCAAGCAGGAAGTAGGGTATTACCTCCATCGAGAGGGCCCGAACCTGGGTAAACATTGTGTCCCCCGCCTCCTGTTACCATCCGCCTTAGACGCACAGTTCGGGACCCCCTACCCGAGATCCGCCGGTTTGACACCGACATTGGTGCTTTCATTGAGAGTTCCACTGTGTCGTCACCGTAAGGCTTGATGGCTCCTTCGATCATCGGCAACGATGCGATCTAGGGTGAGGTTTCCTCCCCGGACAGATCTTCGTATTCGGTGGCTTCGTACTGCGGGCTAACTCGCTTGGCCATCTGGAGCAGATCGATAGCTACGCCCCTGGCCATCAGGTCAGGTTTGGAAACTTGAACTATACTGCCGACATCCGCGGAGACTTGATCTTCGACGGATTCGAGCCCATGTCAGGTGCGCCGCACAATCACGACGAGCATGATTTAGCTCTGCCGTCGGACTGTGTTCGGGAGATCACACCTGCAACTACTCCGGCCCTCAATCCGGAACAAATTGCGCCCTCTGTGGATGGGAGGATGGATCCCGCCACGGAGGCCGCACACTCAGTGGCGATAGCGCCGAATACTGACCTTACCTCCTACGAGACCCGTGTTGCCGAACCGTTGGATTCATCCCCGGCCACGGACTCTGAGACGCTTGTGTCCGTGCCCATCAAATCCGATTGGGCACCGATCATGGAGTTTACCTCCGCGGATATCTTTCAGCACTCGCCTTTTGGCGACGTACTAAACTCGTTGAAGTCTCTCTCTCTCTGTCGGGAGACCCTTGGCCGAACTATGTCCGGCTAGAATGGGATGCGGACGACGAAGAAATTCGCGCCCCACCCACCACCCACTTAGTAGCCACCGTCGACGATTTAACTGACATGCTCGACTTTGGCTCCGAAGACATGGACGGTATGGACGACGATGCAGGAGACGAACAAGAACCACCGCCCATAGGGCGCTGGACGGCCACCTCATCGTATGACATATACATGGTGGACACCCCCAAAGAAGGGGATGGCGACAAAACAACGGAGGATAATCCCTCCAAGAAGCAACCCAAGCACCGACGTCAGCGGCGCCGCTCTAAGTCTCTCCATAGCAAAAGCAGCGATACCGGCACAAGAGACAATAACGCTCCGGATAGTGCCGAAGACGACGATAATCCCCTCCAGCCAGACCTCGAGCGAGAGGATGAACAAGCTAGCCCTCCGGAACAGGCAGCAAACGGAGAATCAGAGGATGACAATTACATGCCTCTCTCGAAAGACGAAGTGAGCCTCGGCGAAGAAGAATTTGTCATGCCTGAGGATCCCGTCGAACAGGAGCGCTTCAAGCGCCGGCTTATAGCCACAGCAAACAGCCTGAAGAAAAAGCAACAACAGCTTCGAGCTGATCAAGATCTGCTAGTGGATAGATGGGCCGAAGTCCTGGCAGCCGAGGAATACGAACTCGAGCACCCAACCAAGAGTTATCCAAAGCGTAGGTTGCTACCTCACCTCAAGGAGGAAGCATTGAAACCTACATCACCAGCATATGATGCGGCTGATCGGCCACCTCGTGGCCGAGACAGAGAGGCATTTCAGCCCGAAGTCCAGCCCGCACCCCGCCACCAATCAAACAAAAATTCCAAGGCCCGGGGCAACACGCGGGACCTATGAGACGTATTGGAAAACAAGGCAAAACATGCAAGATCGATCTACAGATCATGGGGGCGCGCACCAACGCGGGACGATGACCGTCACACCGGATACACTAAAAGCAAATCCGGCCGGGCCGAATACAGCAGACAAGACTCATATGAACTGCGTCGTGATATAGCCCGACACAGAGGCGCCGCACACCCTCTATGCTTCACTGATGAAGTAATGGATCACGAATTCCCAGAGGGTTTTAAACCCGAAAATATTGAATCATATGATGGTACAACAAACCCCGCGGTATGGATCGAGGATTTCCTCCTCCACATCCACATGACTCACGGTGATGATCTACATGCCATCAAGTACCTCCCACTAAAACTCAAAGGACCAGCTCGGCATTGGCTGAATAGCTTGTCAGCAGACTCCGTTGGCAGTTGGGAGGATTTGGAAGATGCATTCCTTGAAAACTTCCAGGGCACTTATGTGCGACCACCGGATGCTAATGACTTGAGCCATATAACTCAGCGGCCAGGGGAATCGGCCAGGCAATTCTGGACCCGGTTCCTAACTAAGAAAAACCAAATTGTCGACTGTCCGGATGCAGAGGCCTTAGCGGCATTTAAGCATAACATCCGTGACGAGTGGCTCGCCCGGCACCTCGGCCAGGAGAAGCCGAAGTCTATGGCAGCCCTCACGACGCTCATGACCTGCTTTTGTGCGGGCGAAGACAGCTGGCTGGCTCGCAGCAACAACACATCAAGAAGTCATGGCACTTCAGATACAAAGGATACTAACGGCAGACCGCGTCGTAACAGACATAAGTGCCGCAACAACGGCGACAACGCCGAGGACACGACAGTCAATGCCGGATTCAGCGGCTCTAAATCCGGTCAGCGGAAGAAGCCGCTCAAAAGAAGCAATCCGGGCCCGTCCAGTTTGGACCGCATACTCGATCGCTCGTGTCAAATTCACGGCACCCCCGATAAGCCAGCCAAACACACCAACAGAGAATGCTGGGTGTTCAAGCAGGCCGGCAAGTTGAATGCCGAAAATAGGGACAAGGGGCTGCATAGCGACGACGAGGAGGAGCCCCGGCCGCCGAACACAGGAGGACAGAAGAGGTTCCCTCCACAAGTGAAAACGGTGAACATGATATACGCGACCCACATTCCCAAGAGGGAACGGAAATGTGCACTAAGGGACGTCTATGCGATGGAGCCAGTCGCCCCAAAGTTCAACCCATGGTCCTCTTGTCCGATCACCTTCGATCGCAGGGACCACCCCACTAGTATCCGTCATGGCGGATCTGCCGCACTGGTCCTTGACCCCATCATCGACGGATTTCACCTCACTCGAGTCCTTATGGAGGGCGGCAGCAGCCTGAACCTGCTCTATCAGGATACAGTGCACAAAATGGGTATAGACCCCTCGAGGATCAAACCCACTAAAACCACCTTTAAAGGTGTCATCCCAGGTGTGGAGGCCCATTGCACGGGCTCAATCACACTGGAAGTGGTCTTCGGATCTCCGGACAACTTCCGAAGCGAGGAGTTAATCTTCGATATCGTCCCGTTCCACAGTGGCTATCACGCACTGCTCGGGCGAACCGCATTTGCGAGATTCAATGCGGTACCGCATTATGCATACCTCAAGCTCAAAATTCCAGGACCTCATGGGGTTATAACAGTCAATGGAAACACAGAACGCTCGCTCCGCATGGAGGAGCACACTGCGGCCCTCGCATCTGAGGCACAAAGCAGCCTTTTAAGGCAAACCGCCAATTCGGCGATAAAGCCCCCGGACACCTTCAAGCGAGTCCAGAGTAACCTGCAACAGGATCGCCTGGCACGTTTAGAGCTTGCCTAGCAATTCGGCCCCCGTCCAAGTCCCAGTCAAGCAACGAACTCTGTGCCGCGCATACATAATTACACACTAAAAATACCATGGGCACAGGCGGGGGCACGACCAGGGCACATCCCACAATGCGGCTCAACCGCCCCAGGGGCTGTATACCTTTATCATTTCCTCTCTTTTAGGACCTTACTGAAGGAAATATGCCCTAGAGGCAATAATAAAGTATTATATATTTCCTTGTATCATGATAAATGTTTATTATTCATGCTAGAATTGTATTAGCCGGAAACATAATACATGTGTGAATACATAGACAAACAAAGTGTCACTAGTATGCCTCTACTTGACTAGCTCGTTAATCAAAGATGGTTATGTTTCCTAGCCATAGACATGAGTTGTTATTTGATTAACGGGATCACCTCATTAGGAGAATGACGTGATTGACATGACCCATTACGTTAGCTTAGCACCCGATCGTTTAGTATGTTGCTATTGCTTTCTTCATGACTTATACATGTTCCTAAGACTATGAGATTATGCAACTCCCGTTTACCGGAGGAACACTTTGTGTGCTACCAAACGTCGCAACGTAACTGGGTGATTATAAAGGTGCTCTACAGGTGTCTCCAAAGGTACTTGTTGGGTTGGCGTATTTCGAGAATAGGATTTGTCACTCCGATTGTCGGAGAGGTATCTCTGGGCCCACTCGGTAATGCACATCACTATAAGCCTTGCAAGCATTGTGACTAATAAGTTAGTTGCGGGATGATGTATTACGGAACGAGTAAAGAGACTTACCGGTAACGAGATTGAACTAGGTATCGAGATACCGACGATCGAATCTCGGGCAAGTAACATACCGATGACAAAGGGAACAACGTATGTTGTTATGCGGTCTGACCGATAAAGATCTTCGTAGAATATGTGGGAGCCAATATGGGCATCCAGGTCCCGCTATTGGTTATTGACCGGAGAGGTGTCTCGGTCATGTCTACATTGTTCTCGAACCCAAAGGGTCCGCACGCTTAAAGTTACGATGACAGTTATATTATGAGTTTATGTGATTTGATGTACCGAAGGTTGTTCGGAGTCCCGGATGTGATCACGGACATGACGAGGAGTCTCGAAATGGTCGAGACGTAAAGATTGATATATTGGACGACTATATTCGGACACCGGAAGTGTTCCGGAGAAGTTTCCGATTAAACCAGAGTGCCGGAGGGTTACCGGAACCCCCCGGGGAAGTATTGGGCCTTAGTGGGCCTTGAGGGGAGAAAGAGGGCAGCAGCCATGAGGTGGTGCGCCCCCTCCCAGAGGAGTCCTAGTTGGACTAGGAGAGGGGGGCGCAGCCCCCTTTCCCTCTCCCTCTCCCTCTCTTTCCTTCCCCCCTTCTTTTCCTAGTAGGACTAGGAAAGGGGAGTCCTACTCCTACTAGGAGGAGGACTCCCCCCCTCTCCTTGGCGCGCCCCATAGGCAGCCGGCCTCCCCTTGCTCCTTTATATACGGGGGCAGGGGGCACCTAAGAACACACTTGATATACGATATTTTAGCCGTGTGCGGTGCCCCCCTCCACCAGATTACACCTCGATAATACCGTCGCGAAGCTTAGGCGAAGCCCTGCGTCGGTGGAACATCATCATCGTCACCACGCCGTCGTGCTGACGAAACTCTCCCTCAACACTCGGCTGGATCAGAGTTCGAGGGACGTCATCGAGCTGAACGTGTGTAGAACTTCGGAGGTGCCGTATGTTCGGTACTTGATCGGTCGGATCGTGAAGACGTTCGACTACATCAACCGCGTTGTGATAACGCTTCCGCTGTCGGTCTACGAGGGTACGTGGACAACACTCTCCCCTCTCGTTGCTATGCATCACCATGATCTTGCGTGTGCGTAGGAATTTTTTTTTGAAATTACTACGTTCCCCAACAGTGGCATCCGAGCCAGGTTTTATGCGTTGATGCTATGCACGAGTAGAACACAAGTGAGTTGTGGGCGATATAAGTCATACTGCTTACCAGCATGTCATACTTTGGTTCAGCGGTATTGTGAGATGAAGCGGCCCGGACCGACATTACGCGTACGCTTACGCGAGACTGGTTTCACCGTTCGGAGCACTCGTTGCTTAAAGGTGACTGGCGGGTGTCTGTCTCTCTCACTTTAGTTGAACCGAGTGTGGCTACGCCCGGTCCTTGCGAAGGTTAAAACAGCACCAACTTGGCAAACTATCGTTGTGGTTTTGATGCGTAGGTAAGAACGGTTCTTGCTAAGCCCGTAGCAGCCACGTAAAACTTGCAACAACAAAGTAGAGGACGTCTAACTTGTTTTTGCAGGGCATGTTGTGATGTGATATGGTCAAGACATGATGTGATATAATGTGTTGTATGAGATGATCATGTTTTGTAACCGAGTTATCGGCAACTGGCAGGAGCCATATGGTTGTCGCTTTATTGTATGAGATGCAATCGCCATGTAATAGTTTTACTTTATCACTAAGCGGTAGCGATAGTCGTAAAAGTAATAAGTTGGCGAGACGACAACGATGCTACGATGGAGATCAAGGTGTCGCGCCGGTGACGATGGCGATCATGACGGTGCTTCGGAGATGGAGATCACAAGCACGGTGCTTCGGAGATGGAGATCACAAGCACAAGATGATGATGGCCATATCATATCACTTATATTGATTGCATGTGATGTTAATCCTTTATGCATCTTATCTTGCTTTGATTGACGGTAGCATTATAAGATGATCTCTCACTAAAATTTCAAGATAAAAGTGTTCTCCCTGAGTATGCACCGTTGCAAAAGTTCTTCGTGCTGAGACACCACGTGTTAATCGGGTGTGATAGGCTCTACGTTCAAATACAACGGGTGCAAAACAGTTGCACACGCGGAATACTCGGGTTAAACTTGACGAGCCTAGCATATACAGATATGGCCTCAGAACACAGAGACCGAAAGGTCGAGCGTGAATCATATAGTAGATATGATCAACATAGTGATGTTCACCATTGAAACTACTCCATCTCACGTGTTAATCGGTCATGGTTTAGTTGCTTTGGATCACGTAATCACTTAGATGATTAGAGAGCTGTCTATCTAAGTGGGAGTTCTTAAGTAATATGATTAATTGAACTTAAATTTATCATGAACTTAGTACCTGATAGTATCTTGCTTGTCTATGTTAATTGTAGATATATGGCCCGTGCTGTTGTTCCGTTGAATTTTAATGCGTTCCTTGAGAAAGCTAAGTTGAAAGATGATGGTAGAAATTACACGGACTGGGTCCGTAACTTGAGGATTATCCTCATTGCTGCACAGAAGAATTACGTCCTGGAAGCACCGCTAGGTGCCAGGCCTCCTGCAAGAGCTACACCAGAAGTTATGAACGTCTGGCAAAGCAAAGCTGATGACTACTCAATAGTTCAGTGTGCCATGCTTTACGGCTTAGAACCGGGACTTCAACGACGTTTTGAACGTCATGGAGCATATGAGATGTTCCAGGAGTTGAAGTTAATATTTCAAGCAAATGCCCGGATTGAGAGATATGAAGTCTCCAATAAGTTCTATAGCTGCAAGATGGAAGAGAATAGTTCTGTCAGTGAGCATATACTCAGAATGTCTGGGTATAATAATCACTTGATTCAACTGGGAGTTCAACTTCCGGATGATTGCGTTATTGACAGAATTCTTCAATCACTGCCACCAAGCTACAAGAGCTTCGTGATGAACTATAACATGCAAGGGATGGATAAGACGATTCCCGAGCTCTTCGCAATGCTAAAGGCAGCGGAGGTAGAAATCAAAAAGGAGCATCAAGTGTTGATGGTCAGTAAAACCACTAGTTTCAAGAAAAAGGGCAAAGGGAAGAAGAAAGGGAACTTCAAGAAGAATAGCAAGCAAGTTGCTGTTCAGGAGAAGAAATCCAAGTCTGGACCTAAGCCTGAAACTGAGTGCTTCTACTGTAAGCAGACTGGCCACTGGAAGCGGAACTGCCCCAAGTATTTGGCGGATAAGAAGGATGGCAAGGTTAACAAAGGTATATGTGATATACATGTTATTGATGTGTACCTTACTAATACTCGCAGTAGCACCTGGGTATTTGATACTGGTTCTGTTGCTAATATTTGCAACTCAAAACAGGGGCTACGGATTAAGCGAAGTTTAGCTAAGGACGAGGTGACGATGTGCGTGGGAAATGGTTCCAAAGTCGATGTGATCGCCGTCGGCACGCTACCTCTACATCTACCTTCGGGATTAGTTTTAGACCTAAATAATTTTTATTTGGTGCCAGCGTTGAGCATGAACATTATATCTGGATCTTGTTTAATGCAAGACGGTTATTCATTTAAATCAGAGAATAATGGTTGTTCTATTTATATGAATAATATCTTTTATGGTCATGCACCCTTGAAGAGTGGTCTATTTTTAATGAATCTCGATAGTAGTGATACACATATTCATAATGTTGAAACCAAAAGATGCAGAGTTAATAATGACAGTGCAACTTATTTGTGGCACTGCCGTTTGGGTCATATCGGTGTAAAGCGCATGAAGAAACTCCATACTGATGGAATTTTGGAAACACTTGATTTTGAATCACTTGGTACTTGCGAACCGTGCCTTATGGGCAAGATGACAAAAACACCGTTCTCCGGAACTATGGAGAGAGCAAAAGATTTGTTGGAAATCATACATACAGATGTATGTGGTCCGATGAATATTGAAGCTCGTGGCGGATATCGTTATTTTCTCACCTTCACAGATGATTTGAGCAGATATGGGTATATCTACTTAATGAAACATAAGTCTGAAACATTTGAAAAATTCAAAGAATTTCAGAGTGAAGTTGAAAATCATCGTAACAAGAAAATAAAATTCCTACGATCTGATCGTGGAGGAGAATATTTGAGTTACGAGTTTGGTCTACATTTGAAACAATGCGGAATAGTTTCTCAACTCACGCCACCCGGAACACCACAGCGTAATGGTGTGTCTGAACGTCGTAATCGCACTTTACTAGATATGGTGCGATCTATGATGTCTCTTACTGATTTACCGCTATCGTTTTGGGGTTATGCTTTAGAGACGGCTGCATTCACTCTAAATAGGACACCATCGAAATCCGTTGAGACGACGCCTTATGAACTATGGTTTGGCAAGAAACCAAAGTTGTCGTATCTTAAAGTTTGGGGTTGCGATGCTTATGTGAAGAAACTTCAACCTGATAAGCTCGAACCTAAATCGGAGAAATGTGTCTTCATAGGATACCCAAAGGAGACCATTGGGTACACCTTCTATCACAGATCCGAAGGCAAGATATTTGTTGCTAGAAATGGATCCTTTCTAGAGAAGGAGTTTCTCTCGAAAGATGTGAGTGGGAGGAAAGTAGAACTTGATGAGGTAACCGTACCTGCTCCCTTATTGGAAAGTAGATCATCGCAAAGATCAGTTTCAGCGACACCTACACCAAGTAGTGAGGAAGTTAATGATAATGATCATGAAACTTCAGATCAAGTTATTACTGAACTTCGTAGGTCAACTAGATCAAGATCCGCACCAGAGTGGTACGGTAATCCTGTTCTGGAGGTCATGTTACTAGACCATGGCGAACCTACGAACTATGAAGAAGCGATGGTGAGCCCAGATTCCGCAAAATGGCTTGAAGCCATGAAATCCGAGATAGGGTCCATGTATGAGAACAAAGTATGGACTTTGGTTGACTTGCCCGATGGTCGGCAAGCCATTGAAAATAAATGGATCTTCAAGAAGAAGACTGACGCTGATGGTAATGTTACTATCTATAAAGCTCGACTTGTTGCGAAAGGTTTTCGACAAGTTCAAGGGATTGACTACGATGAGACCTTCTCACCCGTAGCGATGCTTAAGTCTGTCCGAATCATGTTAGCAATTGCCGCATTTTATGATTATGAAATTTGGCAAATGGATGTCAAAACTGCGTTCCTGAATGGATTTCTGGAAGAAGAGTTGTATATGATGCAACCGGAAGGTTTTGTCGATCCAAAGGGAGCTAACAAAGTGTGCAAGCTCCAGCGATCCATTTATGGACTGGTGCAAGCCTCTCGGAGTTGGAATAAACGCTTTGATAGTGTGATCAAAGCATTTGGTTTTATACAGACTTTTGGAGAAGCCTGTATTTACAAGAAAGTGAGTGGGAGCTCGATAGCATTTCTGATATTATATGTGGATGACATATTACTGATTGGAAATGATATTGAATTTCTGGATAGCATAAAGGGATACTTGAATAAAAGTTTTTCAATGAAAGACCTCGGTGAAGCTGCATATATATTAGGCATTAAGATCTATAGAGATAGATCAAGACGCTTAATTGGACTTTCACAAAGCACATACCTTGACAAAGTTTTGAAGAAGTTCAAAATGGATCAAGCAAAGAAAGGGTTCTTGCCTGTACTACAAGGTGTGAGATTGAGTAAGACTCAATGCCCGACCACTGCAGAAGATAGAGAGAAGATGAAAGATGTTCCCTATGCTTCAGCCATAGGCTCTATCATGTATGCAATGCTGTGTACTAGACCTGATGTGTCCCTGGCTATAAGTTTAGCAGGGAGGTACCAAAGTAATCCAGGAGTGGATCACTGGACAGCGGTCAAGAACATCCTGAAATACCTGAAAAGGACTAAGGATATGTTTCTCGTATATGGAGGTGACAAAGAGCTCATCGTAAATGGTTACGTTGATGCAAGCTTTGACACTGATCCGGACGATTCGAAATCGCAAACCGGATACGTATTTACATTGAACGGTGGAGCTGTCAGTTGGTGCAGTTCCAAGCAAAGTGTCGTGGCGGGATCTACGTGTGAAGCGGAATACATAGCTGCTTCGGAAGCAGCGAATGAAGGAGTCTGGATGAAGGAGTTCATAACCGATCTAGGTGTCATACCTAGTACATCGGGACCAATAAAAATCTTTTGTGATAATACTGGTGCAATTGCCTTAGCAAAGGAATCCAGATTTCACAAGAGAACCAAGCACATCAGAAGACGCTTCAATTCCATCCGGGATTTAGTCCAGGTGGGAGACATAGAAATTTGCAAGATACATACGGATCTGAATGTAGCAGATCCGTTGACTAAGCCTCTTCCACGAGCAAAACATGATCAGCACCAAGACTCCATGGGTGTAAGAATCATTACTATGTAATCTAGATTATTGACTCTAGTGCAAGTGGGAGACTGAAGGAAATATGCCCTAGAGGCAATAATAAAGTATTATATATTTCCTTGTATCATGATAAATGTTTATTATTCATGCTAGAATTGTATTAGCCGGAAACATAATACATGTGTGAATACATAGACAAACAAAGTGTCACTAGTATGCCTCTACTTGACTAGCTCGTTAATCAAAGATGGTTATGTTTCCTAGCCATAGACATGAGTTGTTATTTGATTAACGGGATCACCTCATTAGGAGAATGACGTGATTGACATGACCCATTACGTTAGCTTAGCACCCGATCGTTTAGTATGTTGCTATTGCTTTCTTCATGAATTATACATGTTCCTAAGACTATGAGATTATGCAACTCCCATTTACCGGAGGAACACTTTGTGTGCTACCAAACGTCGCAACGTAACTGGGTGATTATAAAGGTGCTCTACAGGTGTCTCCAAAGGTACTTGTTGGGTTGGCGTATTTCGAGAATAGGATTTGTCACTCCGATTGTCGGAGAGGTATCTCTGGGCCCACTCGGTAATGCACATCACTATAAGCCTTGCAAGCATTGTGACTAATAAGGTAGTTGCGGGATGATGTATTACGGAACGAGTAAAGAGACTTACCGGTAACGAGATTGAACTAGGTATCGAGATACCGACGATCGAATCTCGGGCAAGTAACATACCGATGACAAAGGGAACAACGTATGTTGTTATGCGGTCTGACCGATAAAGATCTTCGTAGAATATGTGGGAGCCAATATGGGCATCCAGGTCCCGCTATTGGTTATTGACCGGAGAGGTGTCTCGGTCATGTCTACATTGTTCTCGAACCCAAAGGGTCCGCACGCTTAAAGTTACGATGACAGTTATATTATGAGTTTATGTGATTTGATGTACCGAAGGTTGTTCAGAGTCCCGGATGTGATCACGGACATGACGAGGAGTCTCGAAATGGTCGAGACGTAAAGATTGATATATTGGACGACTATATTCGGACACCGGAAGTGTCCCGGAGAAGTTTCGGATTAAACCGGAGTGCCGGAGGGTTACCGGAACCCCCCGGGGAAGTATTGGGCCTTAGTGGGCCTTGAGGGGAGAAAGAGGGCAGCAGCCATGAGGTGGTGCGCCCCCTCCCAGAGGAGTCCTAGTTGGACTAGGAGAGGGGGGCGCAGCCCCCTTTCCCTCTCCCTCTCCCTCTCTTTCCTTCCCCCCTTCTTTTCCTAGTAGGACTAGGAAAGGGGAGTCCTACTCCTACTAGGAGGAGGACTCCCCCCCTCTCCTTGGCGCGCCCCATAGGCAGCCGGCCTCCCCTTGCTCCTTTATATACGGGGGCAGGGGGCACCTAAGAACACACTTGATATACGATATTTTAGCCGTGTGCGGTGCCCCCCTCCACCAGATTACACCTCGATAATACCGTCGCGAAGCTTAGGCGAAGCCCTGCGTCGGTGGAACATCATCATCGTCACCACGCCGTCGTGCTGACGAAACTCTCCCTCAACACTCGGCTGGATCGGAGTTCGAGGGACGTCATCGAGCTGAACGTGTGTAGAACTTCGGAGGTGCCGTACGTTCGGTACTTGATCGGTCGGATCGTGAAGACGTTCGACTACATCAACCACGTTGTGATAATGCTTCCGCTGTCGGTCTACGAGGGTACGTGGACAACACTCTCCCCTCTCGTTGCTATGCATCACCATGATCTTGCGTGTGCGTAGGAATTTTTTTTTTGAAATTACTACGTTCCCCAACACTTACTCTCTGGAAGCCCTTTCCGGCAGTCTGATTGCTGGACACATTACGGGAAGGAACAACCAAGGAGGCAAGAAGCTAAGACGTACAAGGGAATCCCCAAGTGGTCTCTCATAACAATCGAAGTACCCATTTTTAATACCCATACGCACCTTATCCTTGGATAGGACATGTCAAATAGTCCTATTTTTTGCTTATTGCACAACTTGTATCAGTACGCTTCGACGTATTATTTAAATAACAATGTGTAGCATTAGTCTATAATTGCATTACCCTTCTTTTTTCTTGTCTGTTTATTTACGACAACTTGCACCCGTACATTCTGGTACGACCAGTATGCCAGGGGCTTCAGTATACCCCATAATACGGCGTGAGAAGTCCGAACACTTTCGACAGTGCGGCACCCCGAACTTATAGCATTATATGCATCAGCTCTGAATCATGTCTTGGGTCAATAGTTGGGTCTGCCCGGCTCCCATGTTTTGGTACCTTACGTTCTGCAATATCGGCTAAGGTAGCG
The DNA here is from genome assembly GCF_002575655.3 of Aegilops tauschii subsp. strangulata. Taxonomy (NCBI): domain Eukaryota; kingdom Viridiplantae; phylum Streptophyta; class Magnoliopsida; order Poales; family Poaceae; genus Aegilops; species Aegilops tauschii. The sequence goes on along the minus strand of NC_053036.3, from coordinate 423,403,655 downwards.
CTAGGAGAACTACTGCGATTGTGTCCCGGTTCTTCCGGACGAGCACCTCAGTAGAGAAAGCCGAAAACTGACTGTCATGGTAAGGCGAGAGCTGGTCGCTATTCGAGAGGTCTCAAGTCCTTAAAGACTTTTTCCGCTTCGGGCGAGGAGTCGGCCTTGCCCGACTTAGGCATATATAGCGCCCCAAATTCGGCCTTCCGAATACTAGGGGCTTCGCCAAAATTTAAAATTGTAGACTTCTATGGCTAAGTGAGAGTGATAAAGCCTTATAGTCCGATTGCCTGGTTCTTGTGCTCAACACCTCCCTTGAAGGACCCAAAATTGGGATAAAGAGTGCTCAGGTTTATGCCGAACACCACAGTACTAGTTACATGGGGGCAAAAGCCGACGATTGGCCAACTCTCAGATTTTATAAACGGCCGCACAGAAGGTAATATTTTAAATTCACAAGCGTTGCATAGCACAAATGAACTCGTTTCATATTACATGATCGCATGAGTACATTCATTCGAATATTACATCCTTAGTACATTCCTCCGCCACAAGGCGAGAACCCTTCAGGACACTGTTATAATACATCTCGGGGTGGCGATGCTACTTGCCTTCTGGCGGCCCCTCCTTCACCAGCTTCTCGGCGTCCAGCTTTGCCCAGTGCACCTTTGCTCGGGCAAAAGCCCTGTGCGCGCCCTCGATGCAGACAGGCCACTTTATGACTTCAAGTCGTGGGAAGGCATTCACAAGCCGCCTCACCAGGCCGAAGTAGCTATCGGGCAGGGGATCGCCAGGCCACATCCGGACTATAAGACCCTTCATGGCCTGTTCGGCTGCCTTGTGGAGCTCGACCAGTTGCTTCAGCTGGTTGCTCAATGGCATGGGGTGTTCGGTCCCAGTATACTGAGACCAGAACAACTTCTCCGTCGAGCTCCCCTCCTCAGCCTGGTAGAACTCCGCGGCATCTGACACACTGCGGGGAAGATCTGCGAACGCTCCTGGAGAGCTCCGAACTCGGGTAAGTAAAAGGAAATTTTCTTTCACATGCTTGCTTTGCATAATGAATGCCTTACCCGCCGCTATCTTCTTAACTGCCTCAACTTCCTGGAGGGCCTTTTGGGCTTCGGCCTTGGCTTGTTGTGCGCTTTCGAGGGCCTTCGCAAGCTCGGACTCTCGCGTCTTAGAGTCAAGCTCCAAGGACTCGTGTTTCTTGACGAGAGCCTGGAGCTCTTGCTGCACCTCGCCCACCCGGGCCTCTTGTTTTTCCCGCTCAATGCGCTCCTTGGCCGCCTTGTCCTCAGCCTCGGTCAGCGCCTTCTTCAGGGTCGCCACTTCGGTCGTGGCCCATGGCAAAATTCATGACGATCCTATGATCTAAGCAACCACCCTTGTTTTTTCTTATCAACATACAGACGGGGTATAACTTACCTTTGTTCTCTTCGAGCTGCCTTTTGGCAAGGCCGAGCTCTTCCTTGGACCGCTCAAGGTCCAGCTTCAGTGCGGCGACCTCCGCAGTACATGCGGCAGCGGCTAGCAGTGAAGCCTGCATATGCACATAGACATATTTCGATTAGACTCTTGCGGTTATTATTTGATCCTCTATTCGGCCTTTCTTCGTAAACGCCGAACAGAGCATCAGGGGCTAGTGTCTATGAGGTAACATTCTCTTATAATGTGGTCACTTACCTCAAAGCCTGTTAGGAGGCTGGCACAGGCTTTAGTCAGTCCGCTCTTGGCAGACTGAACCTTCTTGACCACCGCACTCATGATAGTGCGGTGTTCTTCGTCAATGGAAGCGCCGCGAAGCGCTTCCAGCAAGTTGCCCGATGACTCTGGATGAACAGAGGCCACCGGCACAGGCGGCTTGCCCCTCTTAACGGGGGGTCGCCTGACAGAGTCCGGAACCACTGGAGGTTCCGGCGCAGTGTTCGGCTGGGGGCCGAATTCGGAGCCCATGGGAGTCTTGCTCACCTTGCGCCCAGGGTCCGGAACATCGCTTTGAGGCGCCTCCAGGACTACCTCCCCTCGGCTCGGTGCCCTTTGAGACAACACCTCGACGTTGTCCATAGGGCGAGGGGTGGAGGCGGTCGAAAGTGAATCTCTATTCATATCCGACGGGTCCAAAGAACCATCCGACGAAGACACGTCGATATGGGCTCTGGATGGACTGCATAATCATGTCCGGCGTGATGAGAAGCAGTGCAATAAAACATACCATGAATTACTATGGAATCCTGATACTTACGACTTCGCCAGGGGATTGTCCCTGGGAAACCACTCGTCATCGCTGTAGGCGGCCGTCGTGGAGCAGTCCGGGAGGAGGGTCCTTCCCTTCTTGGACCCTTCGGCCTCCCCGGTTGGGGCGGCCTTCCTTTTCTTGTCCCCCCACCCCCGGCTGGGGGGAGAAATTTCCTCTTCCTCCTCCTCGTTTTCGTGGGAGGAGTGCGCCTCGGAGTTTTCGGACGACGAGTCCGATATAACCCTACGCCGGAGACCCTTTCGGGTCCCCGTGGCCTTCTTCTTGGCCTTCTTCACCGGCACCTCGTAAGGCGCCGGAACCAGCATCTCCGTTAGGAGAGCATCTGCAGGATCTTCAGGCAGGGGGGTTGGGCAATCGATCTGCTCTGCTGTCTCTACCCAGTCCTGTTAAATAGCATGGAGGCTTAGATCCCGCACATGATTAAACTGGGGAAAATAAACATCCTATGAGATATGAAAAACTCATCGGATTGGCAGGACGCTTTGCGCTGATTCCGCGGTCCTCGGTGAGGGGAGGAGGTACCTCGGCGCCCTTGAACAACACCTTCCAAACGTCCTTGTGCGTTGTGTCGAAGAGCTCTCGCAGCGTCTGGTGCTCGGCCGGGTCGAACTCCCACAAATTGAATGCCCGTCGTTGACACGGGAGGATCCGGCGGAAGAGCATGACCTGGACCACGTTGACGAGCTTGATTTTCTTGCTCATCATGTTTCTGATGCATTTCTGGAGTCCGGTCAGCTCTACCGGGGAACCCCAGGACAGGCCCTTCTCTTTCCAGGAGGTGAGCCGCATGGGGATTCCGGATCGAAATTTGGGGGCCGCCACCCAGTTGGTGTCGCGCGGCTCGGTGATATAGAACCACCCCGATTGCCACCCCTTTATGGTCTCCACATAGGAGCCTTCGAGCCAGGTGACGTTGGGCATTTTGCCCACCATGACGCCTCCGCACTCCGCTTGCTGGCCGACCACCACCTTCGGTTTAACATTGAAGGTCTTCAGCCGCAGGCCGAAATGTGGTTGGATGCGGAGGAAGGCCTCGCACACGACGATAAACGCCGAGATGTTGAGGATGAAATTTGGGGCCAGATCGTGAAAGTCCGGCCCGTAGTAGAACATGAGCCCGCGGACAAACGGGTGGAGGGGAAATCCCAGTCCGCTGACGAAATGGGTAAGGAAAACCACCCTCTCATGGGGTTCTGGAGTAGGGATGATTTGCCCCGCATCTGGCAGCCGGTGCACGATATCCGCGGCCAGGTATCGGGCTCCCCGCAGCTTTGTGATGTTCTCCTCCGTAACGGAGGAGACCATCCACTTGCCTCCCGCTCCGGACATGTTTGGAGTGGTTTGAGGAGAAAAACGCGAACTTAGGCGCTGGAGCTCGAGTGCGCAAGAATGGATGAGCTAGGAGGAAGAAGGCGTAGGTGAAAAGGGTGAATACTTGTCCCTTTATAAGGGCGGAAGAGGTTATGTGCCTCCCCACCTACCTGGTAAAATCGCTTATTCCCCAAGCACCATAATTGATGGCGCGGCTGGGTTACCCACACCCGTATTGATGAGAATCCCGTGATAAGGGGACATGATCTCTGCTTCGACAAGACGTGCCAAGGAAACCGCCTCGCAATACGTGCTGTGGCTGGTTGTGAAAAACGGTTCGAATAATGACCGGGCCGTGGTGTGATGTCATGCTGCAAAATGCGTCAGCAGATTAGATTTGTGGGAATATTATTCTCTCTACGGTGGTATGTGGAATTTGTTTTGCAGAGCCGGACACTATCCTTGTGTTCAAAATCTTCTATGGAGTATTCAGAGGAGGAACCCGCCTTGCAATGCCGAAGACAATCTGCGCGCCGGACTCATCGTCATTGAAGCCTGGTTCAGGGGCTACTGAGGGAGTCCTGGATTAGGGGTTCCTCGGACAGCCGGACTATATCCTTTGGCCGGACTGTTGGACTATGAAGATACAAGATTGAAGACTTCGTCCCGTGTCTGGATGGGACTCTCCTTGGCGTGGAAGGCAAGCTTGGCGATACGGATATGCAAATCTCCTCCCTTGTAACTGACTCTGTGTAACCCTAGCCCCCTCCGGTGTCTATATAAACCGGAGGGTTTAGTCCATAGGACAACAACAATCATACCATAGGCTAGCTTCTAGGGTTTAGCCTCTACGATCTCGTGGTAGATCAACTCTTGTAATACTCATATCATCAAGATCAATCAAGCAGGAAGTAGGGTATTACCTCCATCGAGAGGGCCCGAACCTGGGTAAACATTGTGTCCCCTGCCTCCTGTTACCATCCGCCTTAGACGCATAGTTCGGGACCCCCTACCCGAGATCCGCCGGTTTTGACACCGACAGTGTCCCCTTATTGCGGGATTCTCATCAATACGAGCATGGGTAACCCAACCGCACCATTTACACAGCCCTTGGGAATAGGCGAGTTTTAAGGCGAGTGGGGAGGCGTTCAGTGTTCACTGCCTTTATATGGGGATAAGGATTCCCCCTTCTTCTCCCACGCCTTCTCTCTTCCTCTGCCCATCCATTCTCGAGCTCCAGCGCCCAAGCTCTAGCTTTCTCCGCCCGAGAAAGCACTCCAATTATGTCCGGATTCGGAGCCGGAGGCAAGTGGATGGCCTCCTCTGTCAAGAAGAAGGACATCAAGGAGCTCCGGGAGGCCGGATACCTGGCCAAGGGGATCGTTCACCGTCTCCCGGCCATGGGACAGATCGTCCCTACCCCAGAGCCCCATGAGAGGGTTGTGTTTCTCACACATTTCGTCTGCGGGCTGGGATTCCCTCTCCACCCGTTTGTCCGCGGATTGATGTTTTACTACGGGCTGGACTTCCATGACCTAGCCCCCAGCTCTATCCTCAACATCTTGGCATTTGTTGTCATGTGCGAGGCCTTTCTCCGCATCCCACCTCACTTCGGCCTATGGCTGAAGACCTTCAATGTGAAGCCGAAGGGGGTGAGCGGCCAACAAGCAGAGTGCGGAGGCGCCATGGTGGGCAAGATGCCCAATGTCACCTGGCCTGAAGGCTCCTTTGTGGAGACGGTGAAGGGGTGGCAGTCGGGGTGGTTCTACATCACCGAGCCGCACGACACCAGCTGGGCGGCGGCCCCCGAATTCTGATCCGGAGTTCCGATGCGGCTCACCTCCTGGCAAGAGAAGGGCCTAACCTAGGGTTCCTCGAACGAGCTGATTGGGCTCCATACGTGCGTCCAGAACATGATAACCAAGAGAATCAAACTTGTCAACGTGATCCAGGTTATGCTCATTCGCCGGATCCTTCCGTGCCAATGCCAGACTTGCTATTTGTGGGAGTTCGATCCGGCCAAGCACCAGACGCTACTAGAGCTCTTCGGCACGATGCACGAAGACATCTGGAAAGTGCTCTTCAAGTCCGGCGAGACACTACCGCCCACGACCGAGGATCGCGAGCTTAGCTTAAAATGCCGGGCTAATTCGGTAAGTTCTTTCATGTTTTCAAGGTATACCCTTTACTGGCATATTTTGAGGAAGGAGTCTAAGCCTTCCTATCAATTTTTCAAGCCTGGATCGATATAGCAGGGCAGATTAACTGTCCGGCTCCGCTACCCGAAGACCAAGAAACCCCACTTCTGACGAAGATGTTGTTTCCGGCGCCTTATGATGTGCCGGATAAGAAGGCCAAGAAAACAACCAAGGGGGCCAGGAGTGGCCCTCGCCGAAAAGGTGCTTCGGACGTGACGTCCGAAAACGAGACTCACTCTTTAGCCGCCGAAGATGATGACGAGGAGGAAGAAAGCGACTCCCCTCCTGAGGGGGGAAGGAAGAAAAGGGGGGCCTCCACAAATCTGGAGACGAAGGCGCCCAAGAGAGGGAAGGGCTCCCTCGCGGATAACTCCGTGTGGGATGTCGATAGCAGTCCGGAGCGACTGCCCCGGACCAAGCCTCGGGCTGCCTCCTAAGTACCAAAAACCTTATGCATGTCCAAATGTTTGGCCTTTCCGCTTTTGTAATATTAATATGTTTAAATCATGCCATTGCAGTCCGGCCCGTGACAGCTCCCCGCGATCCTCAACGGGAGGTTCACTAGATTCAAAGGAGATGGCCAACGTGTCACCGCCGCCCGGTCACTCTTCCCCGGCCAAGGGTGATGATGAGGTGGTGTCCCAAAGGACCTTCCCAGGTCAGGGAGAGGTTCCGGAGGTCGTCGGGGTGGCGCCAAAGGATGACTCCTCGGCCGTCGGACACATGGGGGAAAAAGCCCCCATGGGGACTGGTGATGGGGCCAAGTTCAATTTGGCCCCCAGCCGGATACCATTCCAGAGACCTACACGGCTCCGGAGTCAAGCAAGCAGCCTTCCCCGAAAGAAGGAGGTGTGCCTGTTCCGCTGGTGACCTCTGTCCAATCAGAGGCATCAGATAATCTGCTGGAAGCGTTGCGAGGCGCTTCCATTGTGGATGAACACCGTATCCTTATGGGTACGGTGATCGAGAAGGGTCGGTCCGCCAAAAGCGGACTGGCCGAAGCCTGCGCTAGCCTTCTAACAGGCTTTGAGGTAAGTAATGTAATTGTAGAAAGAATATCACACTGTAGACAGTAGCCCCTGATGCTCTCTTCGGTGTTCGGAAAGAAAAAGCCGAACAGAGGATCAAAATAATTTTCGCAGGAGTCTAACATAAGATGTCTATGTGAATAAGCAGGCATCACTACTGGCTACTGCCGCTCATACTGCGGAGGTCTCCAGACTGAAGCAGAACATGGAGTGGGCCGAGGAAGAGCTCGGCCTCGTGAAGAAGCAGCTGGAGGACAACCAAGGTATGCAGTAACCTGCGTGTATATTTAGGAAGGATGAATGGTTCGTGCTGACTAAAGTGTCATGAACTTTATTAGGGGCCACGACCAAGGTGGCAGCCCTCAAGAAGGCGTTGGTCGAGGCCGAGAACAAAGCGGCCAAGGAACGCGCCGCACGAGGCCCGGGTCAGCGAGGTCCGGCAAGAGCTCCAGGACGCCGTCAAGAAGTACGAGTCCTTGGAGCGTGATTTTAAGACGCAAGGGTCCGAACTTGCGAAGGCCCGCCAGAACGCACAAGATGCCCGAGCCGAAGCCCAGAGCGCCCTCCAGGAAATCCAGGTGGCCAAGAAGATCGCGGCGGGTAAGGCTCTCATGATGCAAAGCAAGTCTGCGAAGGAAATGTTCCTTTTACTTACTTGAATTTGGAGCTCTCCAGGGGCGTTTATCGATTTGCCGCGCAGCGTATCAGATGATGCCGAGTTCTATCGAGCCGAAGAACGGAGTTCTACGGAGAAGCTGTTCTGGTCTCAATACCTTGGACCAGAACATCCGGTGCCCTTCAGCGACTAGCTGAAACAGTTGGTCGAGCTGCACAAGGCGGCCGAGCTAGCCATGAAGGACCTAATAGTCCGGCTATGGCCTGCCGAGCCCATGCCCAGCAGCTACTTCGGACTTGTGAACCGGCTTGTGAGTGCCTGCCCACGGCTTGAAGTCATGAAGCGGTCAGTCTGCATTGAAGGTGCACGGATGGCCTTTGCCCCCGCCAAGATGCACTGGGTGAAGATGGATGCCAAGAAGCTAATGACCGAGGGGCCGCCTGAGGGCAAGGAGCACCGCCGACCCGAGCTATATTTTGATAGTGTCCTGGAGGGATCCCGCCTTGTGGCGGAGCAATGTGCGAAGGATGTTATATTCCCATGAAAACATTCATATTATCATGTCCTGTAATATGAAACAATGTCGTTATGTAATATAATGCTTGCGACTTTAAAGTTTTACCTCCTGTGCGGCCATTTATGAAATCTGAGGGTTGGCCAGTCGTCGGCTTCTGCCCCCATGTAGATAGTACGGGGGTGTTCAGGATAAATCTAAACACTCTTTACTCCACATTCTGGTCCTTAAAGGAGGTGTTTAGCGCAACGAACAAGGCAACCAGACTATACGGCCTTTATCACCCTCACTTAGCCATAGGAGTTTGACAATGAGAATTTTGGCGAAGCCCCTAGTAGTCGGAAAGCCGAACTAGGGGCGCTATACACACCTGATCGGATAAAAACCGATTCCTCACATAAAGCAGAAAAATATCTAAGGATTTAAAACCTCTCGAATAGCCGACCTGCTCTCGCTGCATCATGACAGTCCGTTTTCGGCTTTCTCTACTGAGGTGCTCGTCCAGAAGAACCGGGACACAATCGCAGTAGTTCTCCCTTTACTACCCTAGCCGATATAGCGGAACGTAAGGTAGTAAGCACAGGAGCCGGGCAACCCAACTATTGACCAAAGACATGATTCGGCGCCGATGCATATAATGCTATAAGTTCGGGGTGCCGAACTGTACTGTAAAAAGTGTTCGGACTTTGTTGCCGTATTGTGGGGCGTGATGAAGCCCCTGGCGAAGTAATACGTACCAGAGTGTACGGGTGCGATGAGTAATAAATACAAAGGCAAGGAAAAAATCAAGTAATAAGCTGACGCTGCCAATTATTTTCCATTGTAATTTGATTAATACGTCGAGGCGTACTTGTGCAAGCAATGCGATAAGCAAGTAAGGCTTTTTAACATGCCATGACCAAGAGCGAGATGCGTGCGGGTATGTAAAACAGGTATAGCAGTCGTTAGCAGAGACCACCTGGGGATTCCCTTGTACGTCAAAGCTCCTTGCCTCCTTGGTGTATCCGTCCCGTGATCGGTCCGATGATCAGGTTACTAGAAAAAGCCTCAAGAAGAGAAAAACCCGAAATGAAAAAGAAAAGGTAAAGGTGTGCGGATCCAGGGTCGGTCGAGCCGCACCGTGGATCACGAGCTAGCTATGCCTCCATCGATGCCCATGGAATTTTGAGTGCGTAGTTATGTACGCGCGGTACGAATGCCGCCATTTGATTGGGACTGGGACGGAGGCCAAATTGCTAGTTAAGCTCTTGACGAGCCGGGCTGTCTTGATGCAGAATAGTCCGGACTCTCTTAATAGTGTCCGGGGGCTCGGCTACCGAATTAAGGTTCTGCTGGAAAAGGCCGCGCTATACTTCTGCTGCTAAGGCCGTGGTATGCTCCTTGGTACGGAGGGAGCGTTCCGTATTTCCATTGACTGTTATGACACCACGTGGTCCGGGCATCTTGAGCTTGAGATAAGTGTAGTGAGATACCGCATTGAATCGAGCAAATGCGGTTCGTCCAAGCAGTGCGTGATAGCCGCTGCGAAAGGGGACGATGTCGAAGATTAACTCCTCGCTTTGGAAGTTGTCCAGAGATCCGAAGACGACCTCTAGTGTGATTGAGCCCGTATAGCGGGCCTCTACGCCTGGTATGACTCCTTTAAAGGTAGTCCTTGTGGGCTTGATCCGTGATGGGTTAATGCCCATTTTGCACACTGTATCCTGATAGAGCAGATTGAGGCTGCTCCCACCGTCCATGAGGACTCGCGTCAGGTGTAATCCATCAATGATTGGGTCTAGGACTAGTGTGGCTGATCCGCCATGCCGGATACTGGTTGGATGATCCCAACGATCAAAAGTGATTGGGCACGATGACCATGGATTGAATTTTGGGGCGACTGTCTCTATCGCATAGACGTCCCTGAGTGCGCGCTTGCGCTCCCTCTTGGGGATGTGTGTAGCATATATCATGTTCACCGTTTTGACCTGAGGGGGAAACTTCTTCTGTCCCCCTGTGTTTGGCTGCAGGGGCTCGTCGTCATCGTCCTCGCTCTGTGATTCCTTTTCCTTGTTCTCGGCATTTAACTTCCCGGCTTGCTTAAAAACCTAGCAATCTCTGTTGGTATGGTTGGCTGGTTTGTCTGGGGTGCCATGGATTTGGCATGGACGGTCGAGTATGCGGTCCATGCTGGATGGTCCCTGATTGTTTTTTTATACGGCTTTTTCCGCTGAACGGACTTGGAGCCGCTGAATCTGGCGTTGACAGCAGTGTCATCGGTGTTATCGCCATTGCTTCGGCGTTTGTGTCTGCTGCGTCGGAGCTTGCCGTTGCTGTTTTTGGCCTCGGGGGGGCTGCGTCGCTGGCCGTATTTTTACTACGAGCCAGCCAGTTGTCCTCACCCGCACAAAAGCGGGTCATGAGTGCCGTGAGGGCTGCCATAGATTTCGGCTTTTCTTGGCCGAGGTGGCGGGCGAGCCATTCATCGTGGATGCTATGTTTAAAGGCCGCTAGGGCTTTGGCATCCGGACAGTCGAAGATCTTGTTCTTTTTGGTTAGGAACCTAGTCCAAAATTTCCTGGCTGACTCTCCAGGTTGTTGGACTATGTGGCCTAAGTCATCGGCGTCTGGTGGCCGGACATATGTACCTTGGAAGTTGTCGAGGAAGGCTTCTTCCAAGTCCTCCCAGCTGCCGATAGAGTTTTCAGGCAGGCTGTTTAACCAGTGCCGAGTTGGCCCTTTGAGCTTTAGTGGGAGATATTTGATAGCGTGGAGGTCATCTCCGCGGGCCATGTGGATGTGGAGGATAAAGTCCTCGATCCATACCGCGGGATCAGTTGTTCCGTCGTATGATTCAATATTCACGGGTTTGAACCCTTCGGGGAATTCGTGATCCATTACTTCATCAGTGAAGCAAAGAGGGTGTGCGGCACCTCTATACCTGGCTGCGTCACGACGTAGCTCCGATGGAGTTCATCTGCGGTTGTCGGCCCTAGGTTTGTCACGTCCGAATAGATAGCCATCATCACGTGTCAAAGAACGGCCCCGCGATCCGTAAATCGATTGGGTGTATCCTGCTCTGCTATCCAGGGTCTGCCGGAGGTCGTATGTATGACCCCAAACTGTTTCGTCTCTATTTTTTCATGGTGGTGGGGCGGTCTGATGTTCGGCTTGAGTTGCCGCTCTATCCTGACCACGAGGTGGTCGGTCCGCCGCACTGTCCCGACCGCGTAGTGTTCGGTCAGCCGCATTACGCGGGGGAGGTATGGGCTCCGGTGCCTCTTCGCATCTTCACAGCCCATCAGTCCGGCCCATGGCTAACGGGCTGGACGCCCGAGGACCCCTTAGTCCAGGACTCCCTCAGTCCCCCCCTTGCCCTTTCCTACTCCCTCTCTCTTTCCCTCTTTCTTCTCTCCTACTCCGGAAAGGAAAAGGGGAATCCTACTAGGACTTGGGAGTCCTAGTAGGACTCCCCACACTTCGCGCACCCCCTCTAGGGCCGGCCTCCTCCTCCTCCTTCCTTTATATACATGGGCAGGGGACACCCCAAAGGCACAATAGACAATCTCTTAGCCGTGTGCGGTGCCCCCTCCGCAGTTACACACCTCCGTCATATCGTCGTAGTGCTTAGGCGAAGTCCTGCGCCGTTAACTTCATCATCACCGTCGCCATGTCGTCGTGCTGACGGAACTCTCCCTCAGCCTCAACTGGATCAAGAGTACGAGGGATGTCATCGAGCCGAACATGTGCAGATCGCGGAGGTGTCGTACTTTCGGTACTAGGATCGGTCGGATTGTGAAGACGTACGACTACATCAACCGCGTTGTCATAACGCTTCCGTTTACGGTCTATGAGGGTACGTGGACTACACTCTCCCCTCTCGTTGCTATACATCACCATGATAGATCTTGCGTGTGCGTAGGATTTTTTTTGAAATTACTGCGTTCCCCAACAGTGGCATCCGAGCCAGGTCTATGCGTAGATGTTATATGCACGAGTAGAACACAAGTGAGTTGTGGGTGATAATAGTCATACTGCTTACCAGCATGTCATACTTTGATTCGGAGGTATTGTTGGATGAAGCGGCCCGGACCGACATTACGCGTACTCTTACGCGAGACTGGTTCTACCGACGTGCTTCGCACACAGGTGGCTGGCGGGTGTCAGTTTCTCCAACTCTAGTTGAATCGAGTGTGGCTACGCCCGGTCCTTGTTGAAGGTTAAAACAACACATACTTGACGAAAAATCATTGTGGTTTTGATGCGTAGGTAAGAACGGTTCTTGCTAAGCCCGTAGCAGCCACGTAAAACTTGCAACAACAAAGTAGAGGACGTCTAACTTGTTTTTGCAGGGCATGTTGTGATATGATATGGTCAAGACGTGATGAGATATAAATTGTTGTATGAGATGATCATGTTTTTGAAATTATCGGCAATTGGCAGGAGCCTTATGGTTGTCTCCTTATTGCATAAGATGCAAGTGCCATGTAATTGCTTTACTTTATCGCTATGCGATAGCAATAGTTGCAAAAGCAATCGTTGGCGAGACGACCATATGACGACACGTTGATAGAGATCAAGATGATAGAGATCATGGTGTCATGCCGGTGACGATAGAAATCATGACGGTACTTTGGAGATGGAGATCAAAGGCACAAGATGATGATGGCCATATCATGTCACATATTTTGATTGCATATGATGTTTATCTTTTATACATCTTATTTTGCTTGGTTCGGCGGTAGCTTTATAAGATGATCCCTTACTAAAATTTCAAGGTATAAGTGTTCTCCCTAAGTATGCACCGTTGCGACAGTTCTTCGTGCTGAGACACCACGTGATGATCGAGTGTGATAATCTCTACGTTCACATACAACGGGTGCAAGCCAGTTTTGCACATGCAGAATACTCGGGTTAAACTTGACGAGCCTAGCATATGCAGAAATGGCCTTGGAACACTGGAGACCGAAAGGTCGAATGTGAATCATATAGTAGATATGATCAACATAGTGATGTTCACCATTGAAAACTACTCCATCTCACGTGATGATCGGACATGGTTTAGTTGATACGGATCACGTGATTATTTAGATGACTCGAGGGATGTCTATCTAAGTGGGAGTTCTTAAGTAATATGATTAATTGAACTTAAATTTATCATGAACTTAGTCCTGATAGTATTTGCTTATCTATGTTGTAGATCAATAGCTCGCAAATAGCTTCCCCGTTTTATTTTTTGATATGTTCCTAGAGAAAAATAAGTTGAAATATGATAGTAGCAATGATGCGGACTAGGTCCGTGATCTGAGGATTATCCTCATTGCTGCACAGAAGAATTATGTCCTTGATGCACCGCCAGGTGACGGACCTATTGCAGGAGCAGATCCAGACGTTATGAACATTTGGCAAAGCTCGGTATGATGACTACTTGATAGTTTAGTGCACCATGCTTTACGGCTTAGAACCGGGACTTCAAAAACGTTTTGAATGCCACGGAACATATAAGATGTTCCAAGAGCTGAAATTTGTATTTCGGACTCATGCCCGAGTCGAGAGGTATGAGACCTTTGACAAGTACTTTGCCTACAAGATGGAGGAGAATAGCTCAACCAGTGAGCATGTGCTCAGATTATCTGAGTACTACAATCGCTTGAATCAAGTGGGAGTTAATCTTCCAGATAAAATAGTGATTGACAGAATTCTCTAGTCACTATCACCAAGTTACTGGAACTTCGTGATGAACTATAATATGCAAGGGATGACGAAACGGTTCCCGGGCTTTTCGTGATGCTGAAATCGACAAAGGTAAAAATCAAGAAAAGCATCAAATGTTGATGGTTGACAAGACCACTAGTTTCAAGTAAAAGGGCAAGGGAAAGAAAGGGAACTTCAAGAAGAATGGCAAGCAAGTTGCCACTCCCATTAAGAAGCCCAAAGCTAGACCCAAGCCTGAAACTGAGTGCTTCTAATGCAAAGGAAATGGTCACTGGAAGCGGAACTGCCCCAAATACTTGGCGGATAAGAAGGATGGCAAAGTGAACAAAAGTATATATGATATAAATATTATTGATGTGTACTTTACTAGTGTTCATAGTAGCCCCTGGGTATTTGATACTTGTGCAGTTGCTATGATTTGTAACTCGAAACAGAAGTTACAAAATGAACAAAGACTAGTTGAGGGCAAGGTGACGATGTGTGTTGGAAGTGATTCCAAGGTTGATAAGATCACCATCGCACACTCCCTTTACTTTCGGGATTAGTGTTGAACTTGAAATAAATGTTATTTGGTGTTTGCGTTGAGCATAATATGATTGGATCATGTTTGTTGCAATACGGTTATTCATTTAAGTCAAAGAATAATTGTTATTCTGTTTACATGAATAAAAACCTTTTATGGTCATACACTCAATGTAAATGGTTTATTGAATCTCGGTCGTAGTGATACACATATTCATAAATATTGAAGCCAAAAGATGCAAAGTTAATAATGATAGTGCAGCTTATTTGTGGCACTGTCATTTAGGTCATATTGGTGTAAAGCACATGAAGAAACTGTATGCCGATGGACTTTTGGAATCACTTGATTATGAATCATTTGATGTTTGCAAACCATGCCTCATGGGCAAGATGACTAAGACTCCGTTCTCCGGAACAATGGAGCGAGCCACTGACTTATTGGAAATAATACATACCGATGTATGCGTTCCAATGAGTGTTGAGGCTCACGGCGGGTATCATTGTTTTCTGACCTTCACAGATGATTTGAGCAGTATGTGTATATCTACTTGATGAAACACAAGTCTGAAACACTTGAAAAGTTCAAAGATTTTCAGAGTGAAGTAGAGAATCATCGTAACAAGAAAATAAAGTTTCTATGATCTAATCATGGAGGCAAATATTTGAGTTACGAGTTTGGCCTTCAATTAAAACAATGTGGAATAATTTCACAAACTCATGCCACCTGGAACACCACAACATAATGGTGTGTCCGAACGTCATAACCGTACTTTATTGGATATAGTGCAATCTATGATGTCTCTTACTGATTTACCACTATTGTTTTGGGGTTATGCATTAGAGACAGCTGCATTAATGTTAAATAGGGCACCATCTAAATCCGTTGAGACGACACCTTATGAATTATGGTTTGGCAAGAAACCCAAGTTGTCGTTTCTTAAAGTTTGAGGTTGCGATGCTTATGTGAAAAAGCTTCAACCTGATAAGCTCGAACCCAAATCGAAGAAATGTGTCTTCATAGGATACCCAAAAGAGACTGTTGGGTACACCTTCTATCACAGATCCGAAGGCAAGATCTTTGTTGCTAAGAATGTATCCTTTTTGGCGAAGGAGTTTCTCTCGAAAGAAGTGAGTGGGAGGTAGAACTCGATGAGGTAATTGTACCTTCTCCCGAATTGGAAAGTATTTCTTCACTGAAATCAGTTCAAGTGATGCTTACACCAATTAGTGAGGAAGTTAATGATGATGATCATGAAGCTTCGGATCAAGTTACTACCGAACCTCGTAAGTCAACCAGAGTACGTTCTGCACCAGAGTGGTACGGTAATCCTATTCTGGAGTTCATGTTACTTGACCATGACGAACCTACGAACTATGAGAAAGCGATGATGAGCCCAGATTCCGCGAAATGGCTTGAGGCCATGAAATCTGAGATGGGATCCATGTATGAGAACAAAGTGTGGACTTTGGTTGACTTGCCCGATGATCGGCAAGCCATAGAAAATAAATGGATCTTCAAGCGGAAGACGGACGCTGATAGTAGTGTTACTATCTACAAAGCTAGACTTGTCAAAAAAGGTTTTTGACAAAGTTCAAGGTGTTGACTACGATGATATTTTCTCACTCATAGCGATGCTTAAGTCTGTCCAAATCATGTTAGCAAATTGCCACATTTTATGAAATCTGGCAAATGGATGTCAAAACTACATTCCTTAATGGATTTCTTAAAGAAGAGTTGTATATGATGCAACCAGAAGGTTTTGTCGATCCTAAAGGTGCTAACAAAATGTGCAAGCTCCAGCGATCCATCCATGGACTGGTGCAATGCATCTCAGAGTTCAAATATACGCTTTGATGAGTTGATCAAAGCATATAGTTTTATACAGACTTGCGATGAAGCCTGTATTTACAAGAAAGTGAGTGGGAGCACTACAACCTTTTTGATAAGTATATGTGAATGACATATTGTTGATCGGAAATGATGTAGAATTTTCTGGAAAGCATAAAAGGAGTGTTTGAAAGGAGTTTTTCAAAGAAAGGCCTCGATGAAGCTGCTTACATATTGAGCATCAAGATCTATAGAGATAGATCAAGACGCTTGATAAGTTTTTTCAATGAGTACATACCTTGACAAATTTTTGAATTAGTTCAAAATGGAACAGTCAAAGAAGGAGTTCTTGCCTGTATTGCAAGGTGTGAAATTGAGTAAGACTCAAAGGCCGAACACGGCAGAAGGTAGAAAGAGAATGAAAGTCATTCCCTATGCCTCAGCCATAGGTTCTATAAAGTATGCCATGTTGTGTACCAGATCTATTGTATACCCTACACTGAGTTTGGCAAGGGATTACAATAGTGATCTAGGAGTAGATCACTGGACAGCGGTCAAAATTATCCTTAGTGGAATAAGGATATGTTTCTCGATTATGGAGATGACAAAAGGTTCGTCGTAAAGGGTTACGTCGATGCACATTTTGACACTGATCCAGATGACTCTAAGTCTCAATCTGGATACATATTGTAAGTGGGAGCAATTAGCTAGAGTAGCTCCATGCAGAGCATTGTTGACACATAAATTTGCAAAATACATACGGATCTGAATATGGCAGACCCGTTGACTAAACTTCTCTCACAAGCAAAACATGATCACACCTTAGTACTCTTTGGGTGTTAATCACATGGCGATGTGAACTAAGATTTCTGACTCTAGTAAACCCTTTGAGTGTTGGTCACATGGCGATGTGAACTATGGGTGTTAATCACATGGTGATGTGAACTATTGGTGTTAAATCACATGGC
This sequence comes from Aegilops tauschii subsp. strangulata, assembly GCF_002575655.3. Taxonomy (NCBI): domain Eukaryota; kingdom Viridiplantae; phylum Streptophyta; class Magnoliopsida; order Poales; family Poaceae; genus Aegilops; species Aegilops tauschii. Next base: position 423,386,725 of record NC_053036.3, on the reverse strand, counting down.
GATGTGAACTAGATTATTGACTCTAGTGCAAGTGGGAGACTGAAGGAAATATGCCCTAGAGGCAATAATAAAGTTATTATTTATTTCCTTATTTCATGATAAATGTTTATTATTCATGCTAGAATTTTATTAACCGGAAACTTGGTATATGTGTGAATACATAGACAAAAAAAGTGTCCCTAGTATGCCTCTACTTGACTAGCTCGTTTATCAAAGATGGTTATGTTTCCTAACCATAGACATGTGTTGTCATTTGATGAACGGGATCACATCATTAGGAGAATGATGTGATGGACAAGACCCATTCGTTAGCTTAGCATTATGATCGTTACAGTTTCATTGCTACTACTTTCTTCATGACTTATACATGTTCCTCAGACTATGAGATTATGCAACTCCCGAATACCGGAGGAACACCTTGTGTGCTATCAAACGTCACAACATAACTGGGTGATTATAAATATGCTCTACAGGTGTCTCCAATGGTGTTTGTTGAGTTGGCATAGATCGAGATTAGGTTTTGTCACTCCGTGTATCGGAGAGGTATCTCTCGGCCCTCTCGGTAATGCACATCACTATAAGCTTTGCAAGCATTGTGACTAATGAGTTAGTTGCGGGATGATGCATTACGGAACGAGTAAAGAGACTTGCCGGTAACGAGATTGAACTAGGTATGAGGATACCGACGATCGAATCTCGGGCAAGTAACATACCGATGACAAAGGGAACAACATATGTTGTTATGCGGTTTGACCGATAAAGATCTTCGTAGAATATGTAGGAGCCAATATGAGCATCCAGGTTCCGCTATTGGTTATTGACCAGAGGTGTGTCTCGGTCATGTCTACATAGTTCTCGAACCCATAGGGTCCGCACACTTAACGTTCGATGACGATTTGTATTATGAGTTATGTGATTTGATGACCGAAGTTTGTTCGGAGTCCCGGATGAGATCGGAGACATGACGAGGAGTCTCGAAATGGTCGAGGGGTAAAGATCAATATATTGTAAGGCTATATTCGGACATCGGAAAGATTCCGAGTGATTCGGGTATTTTTCGGAGTACTAGAGAGTTACGGGAATTCGCTGGGAGAAGTATTGGGCCTTATTGGGCCATACGGGAATAGAGGAGGCAGGACAAAGGGAAGGAGGCGTGCCCCCCCATGGGTCCGAATTGGACTAGGGGAAAGGGGGCGGCGCCCCCCCCCTTGCCCTTTCCTACTCCCTCTCTCTTTCCCTCTTTCTTCTCTCCTACTCTGGAAAGGAAAAGGGGAATACTACTATGACTTGGGAGTCCTAGTAGGACTCCCCACACTTGGCGCGCCCCCTCTAGGGTCTGCCTCCTCCTCCTCCCTCCTTTATATACGTGGGCAGGGGACACCCCAAAGGCACAACAGACAATCTCTTAGCCGTGTGCGGTGCCCCCCTCCACAGTTACACACCTCGGTCATATCGGCGTAGTGCTTAGGCGAAGCCCTACGCCGGTAACTTCATCATCACCGTCGCCACGCCATCATGCTGACGGAACTCTCCCTCGGCCTCAACTGGATCAAGAGTACGAGGGACATCTGTCAGTGTCAAAACCGGCGGATCTCGGGTAGGGGGTCCCGAACTGTGCGTCTAGGAACGATGGTAACATGAGACGGGGGACACGATGTTTACCCAGGTTCGGGCCCTCTCTATGGAGGTAATACCCTACTTCCTGCTTGATTGATCTTGATGAATATGAGTATTACAAGAGTTGATCTACCGCGAGATCGTAATGGCTAAACCCTAGAAGTCTAGCCCATATGACTATGGTAATGTGTGTGTCCTTTCCGGACTAACCCCTCCGGTTTATATAGACACCAGGGGGATCTAGGGTTTACATAGGGTCGGTTACATAAGAAGGAATCTTCGGTTGCCAAGCTTGCCTTCCACGCCAAGTAGAGTCCAATCCGGACACGAGTATAGTCTTCAACCTTCATGTCTTCACAGCCCATCAGTCCGGCCCATGGATAACACGCCGGACGCCCGAGGACCCCTTAGTCCAGGACTCCCTCAGTAGCCCCTGAACATGGCTTCAATGACGAGGAGTCCGGCCCGCAGATTGTCTCCGACATTGCAAGGAGGGTTCCCCTTTCTGAACTCCAAGATAGTCTTCGGACACGATGATAGTATCCGAACCTGCCACATACACACCATACATAACCGCAGAGAGAATATATATTTTTACACGAGTTCTATCCGCTGACAGCTTTTTATAACACGGCATCACGTCTGTCCGGTCATAATTTCGAACCGTTTTTTGTCTGTCGCTGCACGTTTTGAGACGCGGTTGTCATTGGCACGTCTTGTCAAAGCAGAGATCGTGTCCCCTTATCGCGGGATTCTCATCAATGCGGGCATGGGTAACCCAACCGTGCCGTTTATACGACCCTTGGGAATAGGCGAGTTTTCAGGGCGAGTGAGGAGGCGTTTAATATTCGCTGCCTTTATAAGGGGATAAGGACTCCCTCTTCCTCTCTCACGCCCTCTCTCTGTCTCCGTCTTTCCAATCTCGAGCTCCAGCGCCCAAGTACTCATCTCCTTTCCACTCAAGCAACCATGTCCGGATCCGGAGGTCAAGGCAAGTGGATGGTCTCCTCCGTCAAGGAGGAGGACATTACTGAGCTTCGGGCGGCCGGGTATTTGGCGAAGGAGATCACCCACCGTCTGTAGGCCGAGGGACAAGTCGTCCCCATGTCGAAGCCCACTGAGAGGGTAGTATTCATCCCCCATTTCTTCCGCGGGCTAGGGTTTCCGCTCCACCCTTTCGTCCGCGGGCTGATGTATTATTACGGGATAGATTTTCACGATATGTCCCCGAATTCCTTCCTCAACATCTCGGCGTTTATCGTCATGTGCGAGGCCTTCCTCCGCATCCAACCCCACTTCGGGCTGTGGCTCAATGTCTTCAACGTGAAGCCGAAGGTGGTGGACGGTCAGCATGCGGAGTGCGGAGGAGCCATGGTGAGCAAGCTACCCAACGTCTCCTGGCCGAAAGGTACTTTTGTGGAGACAGTGAAGGAGTGGCAGAGACAATGGTTCTACATCACAGAACCCCGCGGCACCACCTGGGCCGCGGCTGCCGAATTCCGCTCCGGTGCTCCGGACTGGTGTTCGCCCGATGAGCTGATAGCGTTGCAGACGCGCGTCCAGAGCATGATAGCCAAGGACGTCAAGCTCGTCGATGTGATCCAGGTGATGCTAGTTCGCCGGATTCTCCCATGCCAGCGCAGAGGTCGCCCTCTATGGGATTTCAATCCGAAGAAGCATCAGACCCTGGTGAGGCTCTTCGAGACCACCCACGAAGATGCCTGGAAGTTGCTCTTTAAGGGCAACGAGAAACCGCCGACCACGGATTCAGACCGTGGTCACGACTGTAAACACCCCGCCAGCGAGGTGTGTTACTTTTGACGTATCCCCAACTTAAATGTTTCGAGATGATGTTTGAGCTTTTATTATTGCTCTTTTAGGACTGGATGGAGAGGGCGAAGCGGATCCAGTGTCCGGCTCCGCTGCCCGAAGAACCGGTCATCCCGCGCCTAGCGAAGATGCTGGTGCCGGTGCCATATAAGGCGTCGGAGAAGAAAGCCAAGGGGGCCAAGAGTGGATCCCGTCGCAAGGGCACTCCGGACGTGACGTCCGAAGACGACGAAGTTCATCCCTCTATCCCTGAGGACAATGATGAGGAAGAGGAAAACAACCCTCCCCCTGAGGAGAGGAGGAAGAAGAGGGCGGCTTCGGGGCATCTGGAAGCGGAAACGCCCAAGAAGGGGAAGGGCGCCCCAGCGGTCAATACCGCATGGGACGTTGATAGTAGTCCGGAACGACGCCCCCGCACTAAACCCCAGGCCGCATCGTAAGTGACATGGCTCGTCCATGCGCACACCCAGCCCTTTCTCTTCATTATTTTAACATAGTTAACTGTACTATTGCAGTCCGGCCTGTGACCTCATCCAGCGATCTTCATCCAGGGGTTTGCTGGCTCCATCGGAGATGGCGAGCAGGTCGCCACCGCCTGCCTATTCCCCTGGGGCCAGGGACAACACGGAGGTGTTGTCTCGGAGGATCGCCACGAACCGGGGAGGAGCCCAGGACGCTGTCCGGGAGGCGCCACGAGGCGAGACCTCCACTGCCGGACACATGGGGGAGCCGAGCCCCACGGAGACTGGCGAAGAGGGCCGCATCCAGTTCGGCCCTCAGCCGAATATGATTCCGGAGACTCATATAGCTCCGGAGTCAGGCGAGCAGCCCCCTTTGAAGGAGGGGGTGTGCCGCTTCCACCGGGGCCCCCTTACATCCAGGGGCGCCGGATAACCTGATGGAGGCGCTATGAGGCGCCTCCGTCGTGGACGAGCACCGTGTCCTTATGGGTGCGGTGATCGAGAAGGTTCAATCCGCCAAGAGCGGACTGAATGAAGCCTGCAGCAACCTGTTGACAGGTTTCGAGGTAAGAAAGAGAAAAACCCCGTGTAGACCGTAGCCCCTGAGACACTGTCTGGTGTTCGGCGAGAAGAACCGGACAGAGGATCAATCCTTAGTTATAGGAGACTGACTGAATATGTACCGATAAGCAGGCGTCACTGTTGGCCGCGACCTCGCATGCTGCCGAGGTCTCTGAACTGAAGCAGAGGCTGGAGCGGACCGAGAACGAGCTCGGCGGGGTTAAAATTCGGCTCCAGGAGAAGCAAGGTGAGTGACGACTTGCTATGTGTTCGGAAAAGAATAAGCGCTGTATATTGACCGCGGTGTCATGATATGTGCAGGAGCTGCGACCGAGGTCAAGGCCCCGAGGAAGGCCCTGGGCGAGGCCGAGGAGAAGGCTGTCCAGCAGCAAGCCGCCCGTAAGAAGCTCAAGGCCCGGGTCAAAGAAGTCCAGCAGGAGCTTTAGGATGCGATGAAAAAATGTGAGACCTTGGAGCATGATGCATCGGCTCAAGGGGCCGAACTCACCAAGGCTCGTCAGAACGCGGAGACCGCACGGAATGAGGCCCAGGCCGCCCTCCAGGAGATCCAGGAGGCCAAGAAGATCACGGCGGGTAAGGCTTATAAGATGCAAAGCAAGTATGCGGAGAAGCAGTACCTTTTACTAACCCGGGTTCGGAGTTCCCCAGGGGCTTTTGCTGATTTACCACGCAGTGTATCGGATGTCGTGGAGTTCTATCGAGCCAAAGGAGGGGGTTCTACGGAGAAGCTCTTCTAGTCGCAATATGCGGTGTCAGGGCCTCCCGTGTCCTTCACCGATCAGCTGAAACAGCTGGTGGAGCTGCATAGGATGGCCGAATTAGCCATGAAGGATTTGACAATCCGGCTATGGCCAGCCGAAGCTATGCCTGGCAGCTACTTCGGATTCGTGAGACGGATGGTGAACGCCTGTCCTCGGCTGGACGTCGTTAAGCGCTCTGCCTATATTGAAGGTGCCCGAATGGCCTTCGTTCGTTGCAAGATGTGGTGGGCGAAGATGAACGCCGTTGAAGTTGCCAGCGGGCCGCCGGAGGGCAAGGAGCACCGCACACCCGAGCGATATTTTGCGGATGTCATAGAAGGGTCTCGACTTGTAGCGGCGCAATGTTCACAGGACATTGTATTTGAATAAATGTATTCATGTTGCCTTTGCCTTGTATTATGAAAACAAAGCCTGTTTTTGTAATGTAATTTTACTATGCTTTTAATTGTTTCCTCCTGTGCGGCCGTGCTGCATGTAATCTGAGGGTTGGCCAGTCGTCGGCTTCTGCCCTCACGTAGGTAGTACGGAGGTGTTCGGGATGGAATCTAAACAATCTTGATCCAATTATATGGTCCTTGAAGGAGTTGTTTAGCGCAACGAACAAGGCAATCAGACTATACGGCTTAAACGCCCTCACTTAGCCATAGGAGTTTTATAATAAAGCATGGGCGCAGCCCCTAGTTTAAACTAGAGTGCTGTCAGCATCTGATCGGGAAGTGCCGATCTCTCGCATAACGTGGAAAAAATCTCCAACGATTTGTAACCCTCAAACAGCTGACCGGCTCTCTCCATATCATGACAGTCAGTTTTCGGCTTTCTCTACTGAGGTGTTCATCTGGTCAAGGCCAGGGCACAATCGCAGTAGTTCTCCCTTTACTACCCTAGCCGATTCAGTGAAACGTAGGGTAGCAAGCACAGGAGCCGGGCAACCCAACTATTGACCAAAGACATGATTCGGAGCCAATGCATATAATGCTAAATTCGGGGTGCCGAACTTATCTATAAGAAGTGTTCGGACTTTGCTGCCGTATGATGGGACGATGGGGAGCCCCTGGCGAATATGAGACGTACCAGATTGTACGGATGCGATCGAATAAAAATGAAGTAAGAAACGAAAACCACAGAAACTGGGCCGCAAACCATTTTCATTATAACTGTATGGATAAGTTAAGGCGTATCTTGTACAAAAAGTGCGATAAGCATCCGGGCTATTTAACATGCCGGAATTAAGAGGGCGCAGCGTGCGGGTCCTGAGAAATAAGTAGAAATACCGTCAAGAAGAACGTGTAGAGGTTACCCTACGCACTTATGCTGCTTGCCGCCTTTGTATGTCGATCCTTCGAAAGGACTGGTTATCAGGCACACGGGAAAAAGAACCTGGAAAAAAAGGAAAAAAAGGGTGAAAGTATGTGCGAGTCCGGGCTCGGTTAGGTCGTACTATGGACCACAAGCTGTGCCTCCGTCGATGCCCATGGGATTTTGAGTGCGTAATTATGTGCGCGTGGTATGAGTGCCACTACTTGATCAGGGCTGGGACGGAGGCCGAATTGCTAGTCAAGCTCTTGACGGGCCGAGTTGTCCGGACCTTCTTGACGGTGTCCATGGGCTCGGCAGCCGGATTGCGGATCTGCTTGAAAAGGTCGTTCTGTACTTCTGCTGCTAGGGCGACGGTGTGCTCCTCTTTACGGAGGGAGCGTTCCGTATTTCCATTAACTGTTATGACGCCGCGTGGACCGGGCATCTTGAGCTTGATGTAAGCATAGTGTGGGACCGCATTGAATCTAGCGAACGCGGTTCGTCCGAGCAGTGCGTGGTAGCCACTGCGGAAGGGGACGATATCGAAGATTAACTCTTCGCTTCGGAAGTTGTCCAGAGAACCGAAGACCACCTCCAGCGTGATTGAGCCCGTGCAGCGGGCCTCAATGCCTGGTATGACTCCTTTAAAGGTAGTCTTTGTGGGCTTGATTCGTGAGGGATTAATGCCCATCTTCCATACTGTATCCTGGTAGAGCAGGTTGAGGCTGCTTCCACCATCCATCAGGACTCGTGTTAGGTGGAATCCGTCGATGATTGGGTCAAGGACCAGTGCGGTCGAACCGCCATGGCGGATACTAGTTGGATGATCTCGACGATCGAAGGTGATCGGCAATGACGACCACGGATTGAATTTTGGGGCGACTGGCTCTACCGCGTAGACGTCCCTGAGTGCCCGCTTGCGCTCCTTTCTGGGGATGTGTGTGGCGTATATCATGTTCACCGTTTTGACTTGAGGGGGAAATTTCTTCTGCCCCCCAGTGTTCGGTTGCCGGGGCTCTTCGTCCTCATCCTCACTTTGTGATCCCTTTTCTTTGTTTTCGGCATTTAACTTGCCAGCCTGTTTGAAGACCCAACAATGTCTGTTGGTGTGATTGGCTTGTTTGTCTGGGGTGCTGTGTATCTGGCACGGACGATCGAGTATGCAGTCCAGGCTGGAAGGTCCCTCATTGTTCCTCTTGTAGGGCTTCTTTCGTTGGCCGGACTTGGAGCCGCTGAATCCGGCGTTCATTGTGGTGTCGTCGGTGTTATCGCCATTGCTTCGGCGTTTATGTCTATTGCGTCGGAGCTTGCCGATGCTGTTCTTGGCCTCAGAGGGGCCTGCCTTGTTGGCTGTGTTTTTGCTTCGGGCCAGCCAGCTGTCCTCACCCGTGCAAAAGTGGGTCATGAGTGCTGTGAGGGCTGCCATGGATTTCGGCTTTTCTTGGCCGAGGTGGCGGGCGAGCCATTCGTCACGGATGCTGTGTTTGAAGGCTGCTAGGGCTTTGGCGTCCGGACAGTCGACGATCTGATTCTTTTTGGTTAGGAACCTAGTCCAGAATTTTCTGGCTGATTCTCCAGGTTGTTGAACTATGTGGCTTAAGTCATCGGCATCGGGTGGCCGGACATATGTACCTTGGAAGTTGTCGAGGAAGGCTTCTTCCAAGTCCTCCCAGCTGCTGATGGAGTTCTCAGGCAGACTACTTAGCCACTGTCGAGTTGGTCCTTTGAGCTTTAATAGGAGGTATTTGATAGCGTGGAGGTCATCTCCTCGGGCCATGTGGATGTGGAGAATAAAATCTTCAATCCACACTGCGGGGTCGGTTGTTCCGTCATATGATTCAATATTGACAGGCTTGAACCCCTCTGGGAATTCGTGTCCAGCCCCTCATCTGTGAACCAGAGAGGGTGTGCGGCGCCTCTATAGCGGGTCGCGTCACGGCGCACCTCCGACGAAGTCCATCTATGGCTATCGGCCCGGGTGTGATTAAGTTTGTCACGTCCGAATAAGTAGCTGTCATCCCGAGTAGGGAAGCGTCCTCGCGATCCGTATATAGATATGGTGTGTCCTACTCTACTGTCCAATTCCTGCCGAAGATCGTATGTATGGTCCTGAGCTGGTCTGTCCCTGTGTTTGCGAGGCGGTGCGGGCTGTTGTTCGGCCTGAGTTGCCGTTTTATCCCGACCGCGGGGTGGTCGGTCTACCGCACTATCCCGATCACGTGGTGGTCGGTCCGCATTGTGCGAGGGAGGTATGGGATCTGGTGCCTCCTCATCGAACTGAGGTAGCAGTCTGCGTTTTGGGTAACTCTTGGCTGGGCGCTTAAGGCCGTATTCTTCGGCTTCCAGGACATCTGTCCATCTATCGATGAGTAGGTCTTGATCTGCTTGGAGCTGCTGCCGCTTCTTCTTTAGGCTTCTTGCATTAGCTATGAGCTGGCGCTTAAAGCGCTCCAGCTCGAGGGATGCGTCGGGCACGATGAAGTCTTCATTGCCAAGGCTCTCATCATCCTCGGAGGGTGGACGATAACTATCGTCATCTGGGTCATTGGGCGTGGCCTGTTTATCAGGGTTAGCCTACTCGTTGTCTTGCTCCTCGTGTTCAGATGCGGCTCCAATAGGGTCTTCATTGTTTTCGGCATTGCCCGGAGTACTATTTTCTCCGGTGCCAGTGTTGCCATCTTTTGAGCGACGAGGCTTAGAGCGGCGTTTAGGGCGCCGGCGTTTGGACTGTGTCTCGGAGTGTTTATTCGCATCTGGCTCTTCTTTGTCGTCGCCAGATCCTTTAGGTGTATCAACCATGTACACGTCGTACGAAGAGGTGGCCGTCCAACGTCCAGTGAATGGCGGGTCTTGGCCTTGCTCCTTGTCGGCATCGTCGTCCATACCGTCGATGTCTTCGGAGCCATAGTCGAGCTCGTCGGTTAAGTCCTCGACGGTAGTTATGAAGTGGGTGGCGGGTGGGAAGCAAAATTCCCCATCATCGGCCTCTAACTCGAACCGAACATAGTTCGGCTGCGAGTCCTTCTCCAAGGACAAATTCTTTAGAGAGTTCAGCACATCGCCCAAAGGTGAGTGCTGGAAAGCGTCAGCGGCGCTGAATTCGAAGGTCGATAACCAATCTAGCTCGGTGTCAGCAGGCGTACACGGTCCGGAACTTATAGCCGGACACGAGTCCGAGGTTCCGTTGAAGCAAATATTGCAGGGTGTTGAGTCCGTGTGCGGCTCCAACACCGCGGACTCTGTTGCCTCGGACGGTAGGATCTGCTCCGGATCTAAGGCCGTTGCAGCAACAGGAACCATCTCCTGGATGTGATCTGGTGACAGATTTAAGTCATGTTCATCGGAGCGAGGGGGAGCGATCGCCGCGGTCTCGAATCCATTGAAGATCAAGTCTCCATGGATATCCGCGACGTAGTTCAAGCTTCCAAATCTGACCTGGTGGCCGGGGCGTAGCTGTCGATCTGCTCCAGATGGCCAAGCGAGTTGGCCCGCAGTACGAAGCCACCAAACACAAAAATCTGTCCGGGGAGGAAGGTTCCTCCTTGGACAGCGTCGTTATCGATGATTGAAGGGGCCATCAAACCTTTTGTCGACCGCACAGTGGAACTCTCAATGAAAGCACCAATGTCGGTGTCAAAACCGGCGGATCTCGGGTAGGGGGTCCCGAACTGTGCGTCTAGGATCGATGGTAACAGGAGACGAGGGACACGATGTTTACCCAGGTTCGGGCCCTCTCTATGGAGGTAATACCCTACTTCCTGCTTGATCGATCTTGATGAATATGAGTATTACAAGAGTTGATCTACCACGAGATCGTAATGGCTAAACCCTAGAAGTCTAGCCCATATGACTATGGTAATGTGTGTGTCCTTTCCGGACTAACCCCTCCGGTTTATATAGACACCGGGGGGATCTAGGGTTTACATAGGGTCGGTTACATAAGAAGGACTCTTCGGTCGCCAAGCTTGCCTTCCACGCCAAGTAGAGTCCAATCCGGACACGGGTACAGTCTTCGGCCTTCATGTCTTCACAGCCCATCAGTCTGGCCCATGGATAACAGGCTGGACGCCCGATGACCCCTTAGTCCAGGACTCCCTCAACGTCATCGAGCTGAACGTGTGCAGATAGCGGAGGTGCCGTAGTTTCGGTACTAGGATCGGTCGGATCGTGAAGACGTACGACTACATCAACCGCGTTGTCATAACGCTTCCGCTTACGGTCTACGAGGGTACGTGGACTACACTCTCCCCTCTCGTTGCTATACATCACCATGATAGATCTTGCGTGTGCGTAGGATTTTTTTTGAAATTACTGCGTTCCCCAACAAATGACATACTGAAAGAATAGTGGGAAATATACCATACCCAACATCCTTCATGTCAGTGTCTCCAATGACAATATTAGCGGTCTTGCCACCTTTCCCAGGATGACGCTTGCAATAGCGATTAGGGCAACTAGGAGCCCGATGACCAGGATCCCCACACACATGACAAACACCTTTCTTTTTGTCATTCTTCTTCTTGAAGTTCTTGTGCTGCACAGCCTTGTTCTTCCCATCAAACTTTGCTTTACCATCAAACTTGCCCTTGTTCTTGAACTTGTGGGGCTGGAAGTTCTGCTTCTGTATTAGATTGGCACTAGATCCTCCTTCAATACCTCGAGCACGTGTGTCCTTTGCTCTCGCCTTTTCTTCCACATCAAGAGTACCAATGAGATCCAGAACGAAAAACTCCTGTCTCTTATGCTTCAGTAAGGTAGCAAAGTTCCTCCATGAAGGAGGAAGCTTAGTGATGATACCTCCCGCAACAAACTTGTCCGGTAGCATACAATTGAAGTGCTCAAGTTCTCTAGCAAATGACTGTATCTCATGAGCTTGCTCAACCACGGAGCCCTCTTCAGTCATCCTGTAATCATAGAATTGCTCCATGATGTACAGCTCAGTGCCGGCATCCGAGACCCCAAACTTGGCCTCGAGTGCGTCCCACATATCTTTTCCATTGTCAATTGACGCATACGCATCAACTATGTTCTCACTAAGAACACCCAAGAGAGCAGCCTTAAACAGAGTATCTATTTTCTGAAAAGCTTGTTCTTGTTGAGCATCATGCTCCCCTTCAGGTTTGCCAAGAGTCACGTCATAGCAACTCATGGTTTGAAATCATAAGACTGCTCTCACACGCCACCTCTTATAGTGGATACCCTCAAACATAGGAGGTCTCATGGAAGCAGCAAAACCACTAGGTGTAAATAGCCTATAATAAGGATTTTGGATTGTTAGAAATATGAGCAATTTACCGAATGATTTTATTAACAGAAATACTAGATAAAGCGCGACTAGTATAGCAGTGATAAAACAAGTCATGCGATTTGACAAAGAGAAGGTAAACATCGTTTTCATATATGAACTGTAATTAAACACATGTAGAGCAGACAGTATAGTAAGTTGCATATATGAAAATAGAGTCTAACATATCTAGGGCAAACATTAAAACAAGAAACTGTAGCAGGGCCTCTAATAGAAAGAGGAAGAACACGTACGAGACAGTAGCAGCAGAGGCGCTGGACTTGGGGTCGGTGTCCTCGCCAGCCATGTCGTCGAGGAGGTTGTCGACGTCGGGGAAGAAGTTGTCGTCGGGGAAGTAGTCGTCGGAGTCCGGGGCGTCCGTGACGAAGAAGTCAGTAGTCGCGCCGAGCGCTCCCCAAAAACCTTATCACCCTTCTCCCGTACAGGACTCAAAGAGGTGGAGTTTCGGAGGCCTACTGTCCCGACCTGCGGTGCACGCCACAAGCCGGGATGGGGAAGATCGTAGCAGCAGCGCAGTGCTCGGGAACTTTGTGGCGGGAGGAAGAGGATCTTCTGGTGCGTCTCTCTGAGAGGAGCGACCTCTCTTTTATAGGCGCAAGAGAAGGAGGCGAGAGGCTGCGCCGGGAGCTGAAGGGAACGAGGGAGACGAAACGAACAGGCATCAGGCGAAGAGGTGCGCCGTTCGTATTCAATCTCCACTACAACAAAACGTTTCAGCTTCCGCGTGACCTTTCATATACCCGTCGTGCGTGGCAAAAATTTAGACATCGGCTCGGCTCATTCCCGCACCCCGTGGCACGCGAGGCGGGCGGCGGAGGAGGAGCGCGCGTGGATGTCTCTCTTATTCTCATCCTCATACATGTGGAGAAAGAGTCTCCCTTAGAGGTCCAACTCCCTCTAAACTAGCAATATGAGACTAAACTTTAGTTCCACGTCTTGCTTTGCACGAATGGGCTGCGTGGGCCTCTAGGATTTATTAGGAATTTTTGAAACTGCTATTGGGCTAGGTCCAAAATAGACAAAATTCCAGCAGTATTCACTCTTAACACCTTTCTATCAATGAAATAATTCGCAAGCTTTGCATGGTCATAAAAAAAGCCAAAAATTAATGAACTAATAAAAAAGACAAAATTAGTGCCGTTTACAAGAGGCCCGTTGCACTCAACGGAATCAACCTGCTCGTGCGCCGACCCCAGCCCCCAAACCGTCCTTCTCATCCCATCCCGAGGGCCGGGCGGAGGGCAGTCTGGTCATTACGCGGGGGCGCCCTGCCCCCCGTTTCCCTCCCTCCCTCGCCACCTGTGGCCCGTCCGGCCAGGATTAATTAAAGCGAAGGGGAAGAAACGCAAACGCCAAAAGCCCCGGAAAGATTTTGCCTTTGCTTTCTTCCCAATAACCTCCGCCCTCCCTAGCCTCGCCCCGCCCCGTGTGTTATCTATCCCCGTCCTGCACATCCACCCATCCCGCCGCCCTGCGCTCCCTCGTCTCCCCCACCCCCCACCGTCTCTCTCCCTCTCTCTCTCTCCTCCGCGCCGCTTTCTAGGGTTTTTTCCCTCGCCCCGCCCGCGCACGCACGCACGCACCCGCAGAGGAGCCAGGCCGCCGCAGGGTCTCCGCCTAGAGGAGGATGGGATACGACGGCGCCCCCTCGCCCGCATCGGCCGCTGCGCGCGACGCCAAGAAGAAGAGGGTAAGTAAGGGCCCCGTGTGTGTGGTGTGATCTGCGATTCGATTTGGGGGGCGGGGCGTCCCCTGGTCCGGTTGCGGATTGCGCGGCGTTCTGATCCGATCTGCCGATTTTTCGTGCCCCGCAGGGTAACCGCTCGTCGGCCAAGCTGAAGCAGTGCAAGCTCGACGCGCGCCGGGAGCAGTGGCTGTCGCAAGGTCTGATCTCGTGCCTGCTCATGTATTCTTTTATGTATTCTTGGTCTTTTCCCCTCGCCAATCCCGGAAGTTGGGATCTCTGCACTGTGTATCCTAGTTGCGTCTCGTCTTTGGGTGCCTGTGGGGGAGTTGGGATACTTAGGGGAATCTGATTATTTCGGCACAGGGGTGATCTAGGTGCTACAAATTGATAACTTTTATTCAAGATGATATTTTGGGTTCAAATTCTGATCTGTTTGCGTTTTGGATTGGTCTAGTCAAGGATGGGAAGGAGGCCACGGCCAAGCCTTTGCCAGCGGGCGCAGGATCAGGGGCAGGGTCGAATGCTGGGTCGCCAATCCTTGCTTCGCCACACCCTCCACTCCCCCGGCGGCGCGCCGATGCAAGGTCAAGGGGTGGAGTTCTGGAGGATGACAAGGAGGATGCTGGAGCTACCGGGCAAGAAGTAGGCGGCAGCGACCTTGACTCCCCTATGCACAGCCCTTGTTCAGACAACTCTCGAGGTGGAGGCTGTGCTCAGAGTAAGCGCTGCTCCAGCAATGGAGGTGGCCCCAGCCTCAGCAGTGTGAGCAGTCTATGGTCCAGTTCCAGGAGTGTGAGTGATGCTGAGGATGATGACACGGGCAGTGGCCCTGAGGAGGAAAACGGGGTGCTGGATGATTGGGAAGCTGTTGCTGATGCACTTTCAGTCGATGATAACAGTCATTGCCGCCAGAGTTTAGGTACCACGATGCCCCCAGCAGCTACAAGTGAGTCGGCACCTCTGGCAAATACATCAAAAAGAACAGAGCCTATTCGAAGCAATGCAAGAGCTTGGACACCAGATGATACGTTCCGTCCACAGAGCTTACCCAGTATCTCCAAGCAGTCGAGCTTCCCAGCGAGGATTGGCAACTGCTGGGGGATGGGTATGAGTGCAGCACATCAGAGTATCCTCTCTATGCCATTATCTTGCCCGATATGCTACGAGGATCTTGACCCAACAGACTCGAGCTTCCTCCCCTGCCCTTGCGGGTTCCATCTGTGTCTCTTCTGCCACAAGAGGATCCTCGAGGCAGATGCACGTTGCCCAGGGTGCAGGAAGCTATACAATGCAGGGTCTGCAGGAGAAGGAGCGCCAGCACCAGTGCGTCTATCCCGTTCTTGTAGCATGGGTCCAAGACACTAGGCTGTCTGAAGGCTATGATAGCTCTATGCCGTAGTTCTGCTTTGCATGTTACTGTCGGATATGCTGGTTTTGTTGCGTATTGTCTGCTTTTGGTATAAAGAAATGTGAATATTTGAATAGATGCTGTGCCCATATAGAGTCTCCAGGACCTTGGTATCCTTTTTGTACTGATGCATTGGGTGTGATGCATATGTTGCTGGAGATTGGAGAGGACCTTTTGTTGTTACAGTTCGTGAGTTCATATATAATAGCTATGGTGACTGTTATTTCCTTGCCACTAGTACACTGTTATCAGTTGAATCATGTTCACCTAAGTCTAGTTCTTGCTCTTTTTTTCACTTATGTGATGATCTTGAGACTTTCTACTACCAAGGCAAGTGGACATTCTCCTGTATTAAAACGATTGTCTAATCTTTATAGTCTACTTTACATAAATGCTGATGTTTGGTCTTCACTGACAAAATGCAATGTTACTCAACTCAAGTAAACTCCTACCTTTTATCATTATCAGTATTTGTTTTATATATCTTTACCGTATTATCATTTCAGGCTCATCAAATAGTCTGTGTGGGTGGGCTTTCCTATGATTCTGATCTTGGCAAGGAAAATATTTCGCTATTGTAGTACAACTGTGTGTGGTGTGTTGTCTTTCTCTCTAATTTCTTTATTTTGGTTTAAGCTTCATAATGTGTTTTGACTCAGCCTGGCAGCTTTAAGATGCAAATGTGAACTGTGATTTAGTAAAGAAACTCCTTGGACTATCTATACGATGTACTTGTTTTAAATTTCTATAAGCTAGTGTTTCTTCGTATGATACCTGTTTTGCATCTATATATATGTCAGTTTCTTGCGTTCGATCTTATTATACTCCCTCCATTTCTTCGTACTTAACTTTCTGAAGTTTGATCAAGTCAATAGAAAAAAAAATCAACATTCACAATACCATATAAATATCATTAGATCCATTATGGAATATATTTTCATATTGTATTTATTTGGTATTGTAGATGTTGCTAATTGTAAATTTTGTCAAACTTTATAGAGTTTGACTGAAAGACAAAAATCTAATATGTGAAGTAAAAAGAAACGTAGGGAGTACTACACATTGTGCTATTACTCATGTTTTGACCTATCTTAAATTTTATTGATGATGCGGTTATCAATGTTTTTCCACATGTTAATCAGAATGGCCTCACAAATAGAAATAATGACCAACCTTTGGACATTTGATAACTGATGGCCGTAGCATTTGACAGCCTCGAAATCCTTGGATGTCGATATTGCTACTTATTCCCATCAGGCATATAATGCGAGTGATTTAACTTCTAAGCATTTTGTTTAGAAGCTAATATTGCTTGGGCTAAAATATTAGACCTTAAGCTATTGCTAAGCTCCATTTACCCCTGAGACCTAAAACAACTTAATTATTAGGACAAAAATGCCCCAGAAAAGCTTGTCTTGTGCTTTATTATTGGCATTTAAAATATATACTACTCCCTCCTCTTCTTTTTAGTCTGCATATAACTTTTGTCTGAAGTCAAAGTATCTCTAGTTTGACCAAACTTACAGAAAAAAGTATCAACATTTACAATGCCAAAGGAATATCTTTAGATTCATTATGGAATGTAGTTTCTTATTATGTATATTTGATATTGTAGATGTTGATATTTTCTTATACAAATTTGATCAAAGTTTGTAAAGTTTGACTAGACACAAATCTTATACGCGGAGTTAAAAGGAACGGAGGGAGTACATGGGTAGCACTAACCCTGGGTTGTCCATCACAGGTGAAAGCAGCCTGAGCTATGAATATCAGTATTGGAACTGTCAGGATAGATGCAATCACCATTGACCTGTTAAATAGTTGAACTGTTTTTCATCTTGTAATGGCTTGAGCGCCATGGACTAGTTGAAGTTAAACACCCGTCTTGGTCCACCAATCTGCATTCCTGGTTAGAGAAATAAACAGGCTTTTGTTTGTTAGAATGCTATAATGATTGTGGGTCCTGGCATGGTCCAGTTACGTTATACTTGTAGCCCCCCTTTGTGCAAATGTTTGGTAGATTGTATTGGATGTTCATGCAATGTGTGTGCCAATATCAGCTAGCAGGTATCCATGTTGCACTTTTCAAGGTGACATTGTGAAAAAAAAAATATGGTGTCTTGGGCTGTGAAAAGAATTGTGGGTTTTCTTGCCTGGTTAACGAGAGAGCTGAATGGCACATAAAAATATGGAATGCTGTTTGCAACATTTTTTTTGTTACGTTTGTATGTGCACTGTTGAACTCTGCCATTGCATTGAAATACTATTGCGTTCCGGGATTGATATTTACACAGTTGCGCTTTTGTATGAGCATTTTGAAGACGGGTGCAGTGCGCCTCCGAATCATCCATTTGTTGTCCTATGGCGGTGGCTATTAGATGCCAGTTGCAAGGGTAACGCCGCCCTCTTTCTGTTGATGCAGCGACCTGAATTATATTTTGCGCATTGTTACTTATTATCATCACAACCAAGGTAGATGAATGTTAGAACTGCACATTGGGTTCTTTCTTTATCATCGCAACCAAGGTAGATGAATGTTAGAACTGCACATTGGGTTCTTTCTTAGATCTAGATGGAATGAAATAGTGAAATAGAATAAAAAAGGCCCTTTTGGAAGAAAATGGAAGAATAGTATGTGATATATCCCACTTGGACAAAAAATATGTTGAAAGCAATTTTCTCTTATCTTCGCTTTGTTCCTTAATATAACTACTTGAAAATCCCCTTACAATCATGAATCCAGTTTTGAAGGACTATCTCCCTGTGTGAGCTTGCACCACTAGTTACTAAAGAACGAAATGGCTGGCCTCCGGTTGTACTTTTAAATAACTGTTTGAAGTTTAACGAAATGGTTGTACCAAGGCCTCATTTGAAACAGGTGTAAATTTTGTGTGTCCACTGGTATTCAGATCAAGTTTGAGCTAAATACCCATGGCCACACAAATTTTACACCCATTCCAAACATCCCTGGATTAAAAAAATATCTCAAAAGCAAAAAAAAAAAGGCAAAACAAATTTCTAATGTGATTTTATCTCTGCACCGAAAATTTGACACAGGCGTGGAAGGTGAGGCGTCAATTTCATGATGTCAATATTCAAATCACAGCACAAGCCCACAAGGGCTAATGGAAGCATATCATTTGAGAAATCAAAAACAAAATCCATGGCGTTTTGGGCATTTTGGTAGAACGCAACTCCGAAAAAACACTTGTGTAAATTAGCTAATAGCAAAGCAAAAAACAGACCAAACAACAAAAGTGATACACCACATACCGCTACTAATCACAGAACCAAATAATTGGCATGAAGCATGGATTGCATGAGTACACATGGGGAGGCACGAAATACTTCTATGACCCGAAAGTATGCTACAACCTACTCCGTACCAAGGACTCCAGGGTGTGGAAGATCACATTTAATCGGAGACAAGACACCGCGATGCACTACAACAGCTGATCAACAGAGTAACCTGTTGACCTCCCTCTTCAGCCACAGAGCGCGAAGCCTCGGCTCATACGAGAGGAAGATCTCCCGGTTCACCGCATCCTTGAAGACATCAGCAGCTAGAACCCTGACCTGATCAGACACATCAGTCATAGAATGCAGAGCCTTGATACACCTTGAAATCGAGAACTGCTCGCCGTCCTTTTTGGTTTGTTCTTTCGTGCGAGCCTGTTTCATTCTGAAGTCTAGATAAGCCTCCATGGTTTGCTGGATGTCAGACGCCTTACGCTTCTTGCGCTTGTCCTTTTGCGGTTCTATGCAGGAGCTTGACTGTGCGGGCTCATCGGCTCTTTGTTGTGGCTTTGGGTCTGCCCCAGGCTGTGGTCTTTCCAATGCCTCTTCATCGTGATTTTGCAGAAGATCAACATCTTCCAGACCTTGTGATCCTAGCTCCAGAGTTCTCTGCAGTGCGCTGATATTGTTCTCACCCTCATCGATGCTTCCAGGAACCAGTGCAGAAAGTCTTCTAGACATGCTTCGCAGTGTGCTGGTGTTGTTGTCTTCCTCGTCAATATTGCCAACCCCTTCAGGAATATCCCCTATCATGGTAGCAGATTGGTTAAGTTGTGTTGCCCTTTCAACAATGCTTCTGAACAAATTAGAAAGGGAAGAAAATTACTTTCAAGCAACATCTCCAGCGACTGAAGCAATGGAAAACTCTTACTTTGGTACTTCCGCGCTTTTGGTGACTCCTAGTAATATAAAATGAACGGTCAAATATCACTTGGTCATATGAATAATCAGTAGAGTAGGAGTTAGAATCTCACATCAATTATCTCATCCCATATTTCATCTGTTGTTCTGATCATAGAAGCATTCTGGTCCCATGAAACACCATCACGCTGGAGGATGGATTTTATCAATTTATAGTCTTTCTTCAGCTGAGTCTCATGTTCCTGAATTTGAACTTTGGTAAACCCTGCATCTGGGTGCCTATCATTAAAATCTTTAACAATTTTCTTCCATCCCTCACTTCTCCATCCGTTTGGAGTCCTATAGTGCGAATTATTGTTCTCATGTAGTATATCAATAAGCCCCTTTTCAAACTTCATCACCCACCTTGCTCTGTTTGCCATTTAACCTTTGAACAAGCTACAAAGCACGAACGGTATTGCTCAGCTAACGTCAGTCAAAGACAAATAAATAAATCAATCAAGTAGCCAGTAGTGCAGTTGATTTAAACAAAAAAAATTGAGTCAGCATTATTTAATCCATGTACTCCCACCGTACCATAATATAAGATGTTATTACAACTGATACTCACATATAGGATGGAGGGAGTACTATACATTGGATAGTTGGGTCAGCCGGCACTCCTATCTTTCTTGTGACGACTATAGGAAATGCATTAGATTCAAGGACAGGTAACATTTACGCCGGATCCAACAATATATCCCCCAATGATGAAAGAAAAAAAAATCATACTGTGTTAGTAGCATTGATATTCCAATCCAGCAATTTTAGCTCGTTAGAAGATGATTTAAAGACCACTGGATACGAGAAAGGCCCTTCCTACAAATGATGCCACCCAACCATTCAAAGCAACATGAGCTCTCAAGGCAAAACATTATCCTAAAGCAGAGTTCAAAATGTCAAAACAAATAAGAGCATTATCCTCTTCTTGCTTCTGGGGCAGGACCGCAGGAATATGGGATTTCAGCAACGAGTAGAGCGGACTAGCATCGGCAACAATGCATGTGATAAATTGACTCGTAGACGAGCAACCGAAACAAAGGGGTGGAATACTGAACCCCCTACAATTTTTCTTCTGAAAAAAATAAATTGCCATCAGATAGTTCGACTCGAGGGTAACAACTAACAACACCAAAATAGACGCAGATGGACAATCCTATCAATGGGATGGAGTTCACTACGATCAACCTTGAGTAAGAAAGATCTGGCTGAATTCGATTGGTTCACAGGGAACAAATTACCGGAGCAAAACGAACAGCAATCCGAGCAAGCTAGGTTTTCTTACCAACCAACCAAAGGAGCAGCGTCGAGTGGACCTTCCTCTCCACACCGACCCAGTCGGGTGGAAGGGAAGGAAGAGGACGCCTGCTTGCCTGGTAAGCCTGCTTCGGTCGAGATCTATGGCGGGTTTGACTGGCGGCGCGACCGGAGGAAGCCGGCGGCGTTGGAGCTAAGGGAAGAGGAATATTTTCCTCTTTCTGGGTAGGCTCGCTGAGTTTGGGTTTTTCCGAGGGTGGGAATGGAAAAAGTTTGGTTGGATTATCTCTTCATTCATTGTTTGGATGGTGGTGGATTGGGAGACACCGAGAAGGTAGTGGGTTGGGCTGGGTTGGGTTGAGATAAACAGCGCTGCACGCCCTGCCGTTCTAAAGCAGGGGGACTGGGATTTGGGAGACAGATAGGGTGTTAGAATTAATGGGCTAGGCCCATAGCAATTTCTGAAATCTCAAAGCCCATGTGTAAAATGGCAAGTGGTGGTGCTAAGTTTAGTCCCACCTTGGAAGTTGAAGAAGAGTTGGACCTCTTTATATAGTGGGTTCTCTCCACCGGGAAAACCACCCGCGCGCGCTCGCTCGCCTCGCCTGGCCTGGCCGTGGCGTATATGCGACATGCGCGTGAATGGTCCGCCGAAATCCGGTCCGTCTCCTTGCAGGAGCGCAGCTTCCTTTTGCCGTTTTATTTTTATGTCTTGGCAGACAAGTTTTTGATTTCTTGTCCGGTAAGTATACGAATTAGAAACCGAGTCGGTTTGGGATTGTGGTCGCGACACAATACCGCCTCTGGTCCTAATATATATACAGCTACTGGCTGCGGCCAGAGACACACCGAAAAAACACCTAGGGTTTTGCCTCATCTCACAACTTGCGCCGCCATCGTAGTCTACTCCATCCCAAACGCCGGCGTGCATCGGCGCGTGGGAGAGCAGGTCTCCGGAACCGTTCGTCTTTGCGATCCTGCACCGGGAGAGGACGAATTAGGTTTTTGGGAAGCGCTGTGCGCGACTGCTTAAATTCGTCATCACGGGTCGTCTTCCGTCCAAGTCGGGCGGTGCTACTCATCGTCGTATTCATCGCCGTCAGCAGCAGATCGTCGCCAACATCGTCATCAACACTGTCACACCCATAATAGCTAACGATCAGTACGTCCAACATCCTCTGTTCATGTCTGTTTCTACAGTTATTGTTACGTGTTTGCTGCTGTTATGCATGTCTTGCTGTTCTTCTAGTTTGCTAGATTATTGCATGCTATTATCTCTTCTAGTCATGAATTATTTACTGGAATTAATCATGAACTTCCCTAATATTCCAACAATCCAAAAACCTAATTATAGGCAATTTCCTGAGTTAACTATGGCTGGATTTGCTGATGCACTGAGGCCGGATAAGTTTACCGGTGTGCACTTTAAGAGGTGGCAGGTGAAGATCACGCTCTGGCTTACTGCTCTGAAAGTTTTCCACGCTAGTGTTGGTGCTCCAGAGGGAATGACCGACGAAGATCGGAGAAAATTCCAGGAAGCCAATACTATGTTTGTGGGATGCATTCTGAGTGTTCTTGCTGACCGTCTGTGTGATGTGTACATGCACATAAACGACGGAAAAATTTTGTGGGATGCACTGAATGCAAAATTCGGTGCAACAGATGCAGGCAGTGAACTGTACATCATGGAGAGTTTTCATGACTACAAGATGGTGAATAACCGTTCTGTGGTTGAACAAGCTCATGAGATACAGTGCATTGTGAAGGAACTTGAACTCCTTAAATGTGTTCTACCCGACAAATTCGTGGCTGGGTGCATGATTGCAAAGTTGCCTCCTTCATGGAGGAATTTCGCCACAACTCTGAAGCATAAGAGATAGGAGATATCAGTTGAAAATCTGATTGCATCTCTTGATGTTGAAGAAAAAGCTCGGGCTAAAGATACCACTGAAAAAGGAGGTGAGGTTCAGCCTACTGCTAACATGGTGCAGAGGTACCCACAGAACAAGAACAAAGGGAAGAACAAACCTGTTTTCAACAAGCCTACCAAGACTACTACCTTCAAGAAGAAGAAGTTCAACAAGGCTGAGCTAGAGTGCTACGCCTGTGGGAAGCCTGGTCACTTTTCCAAGGAATGCCCTGAACGTGCAGACCGCAGAGGGAAAACAAGCTCCAAGACTGTCAACATGGTGACCGCTAGCAATACTGATGGGTATGGTAATTTACCTATTGTGCTTTCAGTATTTCAATCATCTTCGTGGTGGATTGATTCGGGTGCTAACGTTCATGTGTGTGCTGACATCTCCCTGTTTACTTCTTATCAGGTCGCAAGGGATTCTTTCGTCCTAATGGGGAATGGGTCACATGCTTCTGTTCGTGGCATTGGCACGGTGGATCTGAAGTTTACTTCGGGAAAGATCGTGCAACTAAGGAACGTGCAGCATGTCCCTACTATGAACAAGAATCTAGTTAGCGGCTCCCTTCTATGTCGAGATGGATTTAAGGTAGTTTTAGAGTCCAATAAAGTAATCGTGTCAAGATTTGGACAATTTATAGGAAAAGGCTATGAGTGCGGAGGCTTGTTCCGCTTTTCTCTTTCAGATTTTTGCAATAAGTCAATAAACCAAATTTGTGCTAATGTTAATGATGATGCAAGTATTTGGCACTCTCGTTTATGTCATATTAATTTTGGTTTAATGTCTCGGCTATCCAGCATGAGTTTAATTCCAAACTTCACAGTTGCCAAAGGTTCTAAGTGCCATAGTTGTGTGCAATCTAAGCAACCTCGAAAGCCTCATAAGGCTGCCGAGGAGAGAAACTTGGCACCTCTAGAACTCATACATTATGATCTTTGTGAGATGAATGGTGTGTTGACAAAAGGTGGAAAGAGATATTTCATGACTTTGATTGATGATGCGACTAGATTTTGCTATGTTTATTTGTTGCAAACTAAAGATGAAGCATTAGACTACTTTAAAATCTATAAAGCTGAAGTTGAAAATCAACTAGAGAGAAAGATCAAGCGTCTTAGGTCCGATCGTGGTGGAGAGTATTTTCCAAAAGTTTTTGATGAATTTTGTGAGGAACATGGTATTATTCATGAGAGGACGCCTCCCTATTCACCTCAATCAAATGGAGTGGCCGAGAGGAAAAACCGCACATTGACTGACTTGGTGAATGCCATGTTAGACACTGCTGGTTTATCTAAGGCATGGTGGGGGGAGGCTCTATTGACTTCATGTCATGTCCTGAATAGAGTTCCCAACAATAATAAAGAGAAAACCCCTTATGAGGAGTGGGTTGGGAGAAAACCATCACTTTCTTATTTGCGCACTTGGGGATGTTTGGCAAAGGTCAATATTCCTATTCCTAAGAAACGCAAACTTGGACCAAAGACAGTGGATTGTGTCTTTCTAGGGTATGCTCAACGGAGCATTGCTTATAGGTTTTTAGTGGTAAAATCTGAAGTACCTGATATGCATGTTGATACTATAATGGAATCTCGTGATGCAACATTTTTTGAGAACATATTTCCTATGAAAGATATGCATAGCATTGCTAGATTTTCTTCTGAGATAATTCCTGAATCCAGTACAACTGATGAACATTTCGAACAATCACATGAGGAAGTCCTTGAGAAGGATAACAATGAAGTTCCTAGAAGGAACAAGAGACAAAGGATTGCAAAATCCTTTGGTGATGATTTCATTGTATACCTTGTGGACGACACACCCAAGACGATTGCAGAAGCATATGCATCTCCGGATGTAGATGATTGGAAAGAAGCTGTTCATAATGAGATGGACTCAATTCTTTCTAATGGAACTTGGGAACTAACTGATAGACCATATGGTTGTAAACCTGTGGGCTGTAAGTGGGTGTTCAAAAAGAAGCTAAAGCCTGATGGTACTATTGATAAGTACAAGGCGCGGCTAGTGGCCAAGGGCTACACTCAGAAAGAAGGCGAAGATTACTTTGACACCTATTCACCCGTTGCTAGAATGACCACCATTCGACTGTTACTTTCCTTGGCTGCCTCTTATGGTCTTATCATTCATCAAATGGATGTAAAGACAGCTTTTCTCAATGGAGAGTTGGAAGAGGAGATCTATATGGATCAGCCTGACGGGTTTGTGGTAAAGGGTGAAGAGAGAAAGGTGTGCAAGTTGTTAAAATCTTTGTATGGTCTGAAACAGGCACCTAAGCAATGGCATGAGAAGTTTGAAAGAACTCTGACTTCTGCAGGATTTGTCATTAACGAGGCTGATAGGTGTGTTTACTATCGCCATGGTGGGGGCAATAGTGTCATATTATGTTTGTATGTGGACGACATACTGATCTTTGGTACAAACATTAATGCAATTAATGAGGTCAAGTCTTTTCTATCAAAAAGTTTTGACATGAAAGATCTGGGAGAAGCCGATGTAATTCTAAACATCAAACTTATTAAGGATGAGAGTGGGATTACATTAACGCAATCTCACTATGTTGAGAAGGTCTTGAACCGATTCGGTTTTATGGATAGCAAGCCTTCTCCAACACCTTATGATCCCAGCGTGACACTCAGAAAGAACAAGAAAGAAACGAGAGATCAATTAAGATACTCTCAAATTGTCGGTTCACTCATGTACTTAGCTAGCGCTACAAGACCAGATATCTCTTTTGCTGTGAGCAAACTGAGTAGGTTCATGTCCAACCCGGGTGATGATCATTGGCATGCACTAGAAAGGGTCTTGCGCTATCTGAGAGGTACTATGAGTTACGGAATTACTTATTCAGGGCATCCTGCTGTGCTAGAAGGATATAGTGATTCAAATTGGATCTCCGATGTTGATGTACTTTACGCAACAAGTGGGTATGTATTTACTCATGGTGGTGGCGCAGTGTCATGGAGGTCTTGCAAGCAAACCATATTGACGAGGTCAACTATGGAAGCAGAATTAACTGCTTTGGACACAGCTACTGTTGAGGCAGAATGGCTGCGTGAGCTCTTGATGGACTTGCCGGTTGTTGAAAAACCTGTACCGACTATTCTTATGAATTGTGATAACCAAACGGTTATCGCTAAAGTGAACAATTCTAAAGATAATGCAAAGTCATCAAGACACGTGAAAAGACGTTTGAAGTCTGTCAGGAAGTTGAGAAACTCCGGAGTAATAACTGTTACGTATATACAAACAGACAAAAACCTGGCAGATCCCTTTACAAAGGGACTATCACGAAATGTGATAGATATTGCATCGAGGGAGATGGGTATGAGACCCATAGATGTTACACCATAGTAGTAACCCAACCTTTGTGATCGGAGATCCCGTGAATTAGGATCTGGGAAGAACAAGCTATTGGTTAACTGAGGAGAGTAATAACTTATGATCGTCTCCAAGTGAAGATGCAAAACTCTCAGAGCTGTAAGGCTCAGATCTGTAAGGAAGGTTGGCAACATGCCTTAATGTGGTTCTATTGGCTATAATTAGCAAAGATGCTGTCCTACAGAGCAGTCTTGAAAGAACACACCTATATGAGTTCTGACTGTAAACGTCGCAGTCTATGAGATTTGGGTGATCTCTAGTAAGCTCACGAAGAGACCAGGGAGTATGACGTATAAGCTCCAAACCGCGGGGTAGCCTACTGGCGGTCAGGTACTGGTTAAGACTTTGAGTGAAACCTGTTCACACAAAACTAGCAATTCAAGGCATAGTCCATTGTCAAGTTGTGAATGGATGTAGCTTAAAGTTCTAGGCAGAAGTTCAACTTAACAGTCTCTGCTGAAACACTGGTATATTAAACAAGTGGTGAGAGAAGGCAAATCTCTAAATGGGTATTTGAGATCTGGTGGGGGATTGTTAGAATTAATGGGCTAGGCCCATAGCAATTTCTGAAATCTCAAAGCCCATGTGTAAAATGGCAAGTGGTGGTGCTAAGTTTAGTCCCACCTTGGAAGTTGAAGAAGAGTTGGACATCTTTATATAGTGGGTTCTCTCCACCACTCTAAGTGGTGTGTGAGAAGAGAAAGGGAAAACCACACGCGCGCACTCGCTCGCCTGGCCTGGCCTGGCCTGGCCTGGCCGGGCCGTGGCGAGGCGAGGCGAGGCGAGGCGGCGCGTATATGCGACATGCGCGTGAATGGTCCGCCGAAATCCGGTCCGTCTCCTTGCAGGAGCGCAGCTTCCTTTTGCCGTTTTATTTTTATGTCTTGGCAGACAAGTTTTTGATTTCTTGTCCGGTAAGTATACGAATTAGAAACCGAGTCGGTTTGGGATTGTGGTCGCGACACAATACCGCCTCTGGTCCTAATATATATACAGCTACCGGCTGCGGCCAGAGACACACCGAAAAAACACCTAGGGTTTTGCCTCATCTCACAACTTGCGCCGCCATCGTAGTCTACTCCATCCCAAACGCCGGCGTGCATCGGCGCGTGGGAGAGCAGGTCTCCGGAACCGTTCGTCTTTGCGATCCTGCACCGGGAGAGGACGAATTAGGTTTTTGGGAAGCGCTGTGCGCGACTGCTTAAATTCGTCATCACGGGTCGTCTTCCGTCCAAGTCGGGCGGTGCTACTCATCGTCGTATTCATCGCCGTCAGCAGCAGATCGTCGCCAACATCGTCATCAACACTGTCACACCCATAATAGCTAACGATCAGTACGTCCAACATCCTCTGTTCATGTCTGTTTCTACAGCTATTGTTACGTGTTTGCTGCTGTTATGCATGTCTTGCTGTTCTTCTAGTTTGCTAGATTATTGCATGCTATTATCTCTTCTAGTCATGAATTATTTACTGGAATTAATCATGAACTTCCCTAATATTCCAACAATCCAAAAACCTAATTATAGGCAATTTCCTGAGTTAACTATGGCTGGATTTGCTGATGCACTGAGGCCGGATAAGTTTACCGGTGTGCACTTTAAGAGGTGGCAGGTGAAGATCACGCTCTGGCTTACTGCTCTGAAAGTTTTCCACGCTAGTGTTGGTGCTCCAGAGGGAATGACCGACGAAGATCGGAGAAAATTCCAGGAAGCCAATACTATGTTTGTGGGATGCATTCTGAGTGTTCTTGCTGACCGTCTGTGTGATGTGTACATGCACATAAACGACGGAAAAATTCTGTGGGATGCACTGAATGCAAAATTCGGTGCAACAGATGCAGGCAGTGAACTGTACATCATGGAGAGTTTTCATGACTACAAGATGGTGAATAACCGTTCTGTGGTTGAACAAGCTCATGAGATACAGTGCATTGTGAAGGAACTTGAACTCCTTAAATGTGTTCTACCCGACAAATTCGTGGCTGGGTGCATGATTGCAAAGTTGCCTCCTTCATGGAGGAATTTCGCCACAACTCTGAAGCATAAGAGATAGGAGATATCAGTTGAAAATCTGATTGCATCTCTTGATGTTGAAGAAAAAGCTCGGGCTAAAGATACCACTGAAAAAGGAGGTGAGGTTCAGCCTCTGCTAACATGGTGCAGAGGTACCCACAGAACAAGAACAAAGGGAAGAACAAACCTGTTTTCAACAAGCCTACCAAGACTACTACCTTCAAGAAGAAGTTCAACAAGGCTGAGCTAGAGCGCAGCTTCCTTTTGCCGTTTTATTTTTATGTCTTGGCAGACAAGTTTTTGATTTCTTGTCCGGTAAGTATACAAATTAGAAACCGAGTCGGTTTGGGATTGTGGTCGCGACACAATACCGCCTCTGGTCCTAATATATATACAGCTACCGGCTGCGGCCAGAGACACACCGAAAAAACACCTAGGGTTTTGCCTCATCTCACAACTTGCGCCGCCATCGTAGTCTACTCCATCCCAAACGCCGGCGTGCATCGGCGCGTGGGAGAGCAGGTCTCCGGAACCGTTCGTCTTTGCGATCCTGCACCGGGAGAGGACGAATTAGGTTTTTGGGAAGCGCTGTGCGCGACTGCTTAAATTCGTCATCACGGGTCGTCTTCCGTCCAAGTCGGGCGGTGCTACTCATCGTCGTATTCATCGCCGTCAGCAGCAGATCGTCGCCAACATCGTCATCAACACTGTCACACCCATAATAGCTAACGATCAGTACGTCCAACATCCTCTGTTCATGTCTGTTTCTACAGCTATTGTTACGTGTTTGCTGCTGTTATGCATGTCTTGCTGTTCTTCTAGTTTGCTAGATTATTGCATGCTATTATCTCTTCTAGTCATGAATTATTTACTGGAATTAATCATGAACTTCCCTAATATTCCAACAATCCAAAAACCTAATTATAGGCAATTTCCTGAGTTAACTATGGCTGGATTTGCTGATGCACTGAGGCCGGATAAGTTTACCGGTGTGCACTTTAAGAGGTGGCAGGTGAAGATCACGCTCTGGCTTACTGCTCTGAAAGTTTTCCACGCTAGTGTTGGTGCTCCAGAGGGAATGACCGACGAAGATCGGAGAAAATTCCAGGAAGCCAATACTATGTTTGTGGGATGCATTCTGAGTGTTCTTGCTGACCGTCTGTGTGATGTGTACATGCACATAAACGACGGAAAAATTTTGTGGGATGCACTGAATGCAAAATTCGGTGCAACAGATGCAGGCAGTGAACTGTACATCATGGAGAGTTTTCATGACTACAAGATGGTGAATAACCGTTCTGTGGTTGAACAAGCTCATGAGATACAGTGCATTGTGAAGGAACTTGAACTCCTTAAATGTGTTCTACCCGACAAATTCGTGGCTGGGTGCATGATTGCAAAGTTGCCTCCTTCATGGAGGAATTTCGCCACAACTCTGAAGCATAAGAGATAGGAGATATCAGTTGAAAATCTGATTGCATCTCTTGATGTTGAAGAAAAAGCTCGGGCTAAAGATACCACTGAAAAAGGAGGTGAGGTTCAGCCTCTGCTAACATGGTGCAGAGGTACCCACAGAACAAGAACAAAGGGAAGAACAAACCTGTTTTCAACAAGCCTACCAAGACTACTACCTTCAAGAAGAAGTTCAACAAGGCTGAGCTAGAGCGCAGCTTCCTTTTGCCGTTTTATTTTTATGTCTTGGCAGACAAGTTTTTGATTTCTTGTCCGGTAAGTATACAAATTAGAAACCGAGTCGGTTTGGGATTGTGGTCGCGACACAATACCGCCTCTGGTCCTAATATATATACAGCTACCGGCTGCGGCCAGAGACACACCGAAAAAACACCTAGGGTTTTGCCTCATCTCACAACTTGCGCCGCCATCGTAGTCTACTCCATCCCAAACACCGGCGTGCATCGGCGCGTGGGAGAGCAGGTCTCCGGAACCGTTCGTCTTTACGATCCTGCACCGGGAGAGGATGAATTAGGTTTTTGGGAAGCGTTGTGCGCGACTGCTTAAATTCGTCATCACGGGTC
Source organism: Aegilops tauschii subsp. strangulata (assembly GCF_002575655.3). Lineage (NCBI taxonomy): Eukaryota > Viridiplantae > Streptophyta > Magnoliopsida > Poales > Poaceae > Aegilops > Aegilops tauschii. The sequence goes on along the minus strand of NC_053036.3, from coordinate 423,356,967 downwards.
GTCTTCCGTCCAAGTCGGGCGGTGCTACTCATCGTCGTATTCATCGCCGTCAGCAGCAGATCGTCGCCAACATCGTCATCAACACTGTCGCACCCATAATAGCTAACGATCAGTACGTCCAACATCCTCTGTTCATGTCTGTTTCTACAACTATTGTTACGTGTTTGCTGCTGTTATGCATGTCTTGTTGTTCTTCTAGTTTGCTAGATTATTGCATGCTAGTATCTCTTCTAGTCATGAATTATTTACTGGAATTAATCATGAACTTCCCTAATATTCCAACATAGGGTAGATGATTTCCTATGAACAATAGTTTTTAATATTTGGAATTTTGAGGCCATTTGAAATATGTCCAATGGTTTTCTTATCTTATAATAAAAATGAGAGGAGCTAATATGACTTCACCATAATATTATTGGAAAATATTTATATGGCTCATTGGAATATTTGATGTTTCAAAATCATTTTTGGGAACTTATAAAACCCTACTAACGTTTATCTAGATCTGGTTGCTGCCTCGGGTGGATCCGTCGCCAGATGGGCCATGGTCCCTCCCCCATCCTCCTTGTGATGGCCTATGCTGCCGAGGGGCCCACCCTTTGTCCAAAGGTGGGACGGTGGTGCGAGCGGTAGTTTGGGCTTCCGCTGGGTGGGGCTCAATTTGGATCTCGATGATTGTCGTTGCAATTGGCCGTTGGTGTCTGATAGGGTGGGGTTCGCCGCTTGGGGTGAGCGTGAGGCGAGGAGTTGTCCAAGGACGAGAATGTGTTTGGCCTTTCCGTCCTCTTTGTGTCGTGGTCGGTGTTGTAAGCGTGGTAGGGGGCGGCCTCGAGGCCAAGAATGTTGGGGCGGGTGGTTCCGGATGGTGGGCTACACAGATTGGCTCTTTGGTGTGTAACACGGATTGGCTCTTTGGCCAGTAGCATGGTGCCTGGTGTTGTTGGTGTGCTTCGATCATGTGGGGTGGCGATGTGCGTTGTGGTGTGTTATCATGCCGCCGCCTTCGGCGACCAAGCCCTGATTTCGATCTGGTGCCCTCGGTTCCGTCGTGGTGAGGTCCTCCTCGTGAAGGGGCTAGTGGTCTGCTTGCACGATGCGGTGAGGGGGTAGGGCCGAGTGGAAGCTATGTGCCTCAATGCCGGTGGCGACAAATGCATGTGGGTGTTGTGAACTTGTGATCCTCTTGGGACGCCACCTTGGTCCCTACCTTACCCACTGACACTCGGCCTCGGTTGACACGACGATGATGATGGCTTCATGTCGTAACCCTCTTGGGGGCGTTACCGATGAGTGGGGTGTGTTCCTCGAATGTGTCGACGGGTCTCATGTGCTTCCTCTCGGTGTCTCATTGGAGGCATTTAGGGTGTGTTTGGTTGCGTTCTCGTCCCAACATAGTTGTTCCCTCTTCATGCATGCTCAACTCAACACCCCTCTTCATGCATGCTCTCTTCATGCATGCTTCTAGTGTATTTGTGCTAAGCTAGCGTGGACTCATACACCCTTCATACACTCTACCAAACATCCAAAAGTGGGCCGAGAAGGGAACTCTTGGGCTCATGCACCCTTCATACACCCTACCAAACACACCCTTATTAGTGCGTCCTAGTGTGCTTTTGGTGCTCTCTGCTAGTTTTGTCATGTTTTCGTTTGATTAGCTTCTGAATTTTTTCAAAACATTGTATCATTGGATGTGCAGATTTATTAATATAGAGCGGTGCGAAAACTTGTTTCGAAGTAGGTGTTGGTAGACATGTTGGTTCTATTTAAATTTTGACTGTTGGTGTGTGTATAAAAAAAAATCAGTTGGTTGGTTATTGACGCGGTTACTTTGGCCTCTTAAAAAAAAGTGTTCGGGAGCAAGATTCGATTTCTATAGCCCTTTGAATTGGTGATGAAGGATAGCAAACCTACGCTGCATGGGGTGCTGTCTTAGTTGATGTGCTACTTGATATCATTATTTTTTTTACGGGATATTTGATATCATTGTTAGTGAGTTGTTATTTAGGTCTTCAAAAGCTTGCACGGTGAGTACGTTTACAGGTTTCCTTTTTGGTCACTGCACGCTCAGTGTACATTTCAAGCTTCGACGAGCAACGTAAAAGTGAAGGAAAACCTGCTAATATAGTTTTTGATGTAGTTGTACATTTTACACGTTGTCTTCTGTTGTCGTCCTTGGTTTATGTTGCTCGCTGATTTTCTTGATAAACGTTAGATGTAAAATGCCCTTTGTCTATGTTTACTAAAATAATAATAATTTGGTAGTACCAGTAACTATACTGATGCGACGGAGACTTTCGATTTATTATTATTTGTCACGAATTCGAGAGATTCCCCGCTAGTGAGTATTTTATTTAGGAAATCGTTGAGCGGGGGGAGGTGGAGAGAATCCCCACATGTAGATCGGCGATTTACTGTTTATTTCGAGACAATCAGTAGAGGAGGGAGAGATGCCTCACTGACCGTAGCTCCGGCGATAATAGACACAGGTAGGTCGCACAGTGCTGCATTTGGATCACGTGTAGTTTTCTCCTAGGCTAAAATTTGCCACACGAGTAACAATGCCTTCCGGCCATGCTTTCGCCTAGCATCTGATGTTCGTTCTGGTTCCTGTATACATGTGAGCCCCACTAGAGATGGATGAAATGTAAGGAACAACTGAGGCCAAGATCTGACCGATCCGTTCTGAAAATTCTGAATTCCAACATTGGACCACATCACCAGCCGCCTCCCCACCTACCCACCCACCCGCTTCGCCCCCGCGGCGGAGCAGGACCGGCGTCCTCCACCCCGGTTGAGGCCCCCGGGGATCGGCAGCGACGTTTCCTAGTGCGAGACCATGTGCTGTGCGTGCGTTCAGTGCTTTTTATTACACACGGAAACGGCAGAAGCAACGCCTTCCTCGTGCCATGGCAGGCGCCGGGCACGAGTGAGATTCTGACCACGTCGCCGGCCGGCGGACGCACGGCGTTAGTAGGGCCCGTAGAGTTTTACGTGCATAACTAAGCACGACTGAATCTCTTTCCATTTCTTACTGCGCGCGCTGAAGAAAATGGATGTCGTCCTAATCCAATCCGAAATCCCTCCCTTCTACTGTATATATAACTGCAAGCGCGCAGCTCGCTTTCTCCCGTTCCGTTCCGCGTTCCTGACCCCTACCCCGCCACGGACAAAAACCCAGCAAGCCGCGCGCCTCGGAACCCTCCTCGCCGGCATGGCCTGCTCCCACCTCGCCGCCGCCTCTTCACCGGCGGCCGCCTGCACTACGTTGCGCGCTCGGGCGACGTCCCCCGTCGCCGGCTTCGCGCGCCTTCCGGCCACCCTCCGTACGAACCGCTCATGCCCCTGGTTCTATACATGCCTCTGTTGTTTTCTGCCGGATCTGCCGAATCTCAGATCGATTGGCCTTTGCCCTCGCAGATCCTGAGAGCGGTGGGTTGGCCCTCAGGGGCAGGAGGGCGGTCACGCCGGTGGTTGTCGCCGCCGAGACGGCCGCCGCGGCGCCGGTGGCCGACCGTGACGGAACCCCGGCCGCGGTGAAGCAGCCCATCATCGTCATCGACAACTATGATAGCTTTACCTACAACCTGTGCCAGGTATACATGGTTTCACATGCTCCTGGCCTATTTGCATTCCGGCTGCTTCTGGTCGGTCTGTGTATGCCATATCTTTGCCGGCATAGATGAGTCACTTGGTGGGTTGATCCGGACGTTTCAATGTTCATAGAGTTTTTCCTCCCGTGTTTTTCCTTTTTTGCCGTGCAAACTGGTTCGAGCGGAAGTCGCATTCTCGGTTGAGTCAGGCCATATTTTCCAGTCAAAAGTAGTTTTTCCATTTAAAAAGGCAGAACAAGTTTCCACTGCCCTCAAGTATACTTTTCGTAGCATGGAATGTTGTTTTAGGGATTCAGAATTATATATGGTCTGGTACAAGAATTTATCTTGCTATTTTAACCTTATGTGATGTTTTATCACAATGTTCTTTTAGAAGTGTTACACAAATGTATTTCTACATTTGAGAAGCAACATGAATCTGCTAAGCATTTTTCTACATTTGAGAATTAACACGAATCTGCTAAACATGCTGTTAATGCCCAGTTGTTCTAATAAATCCTAACAACAGAGGATAACATTTGGCAACCAAAGTCGCAAGAATGTTTTTTAATTAGAAGTACAAAGTTGGATCCTCTGAAATCTATTCTCAAAGATTTTCCATTTAAAATATGACCTTCTAAGAAGCATTCCTTGTCTGAAAGATCCAAATTAGAATCAAGAATGCATTATTTGGTTAGGTTTGGTGTCTGTTTCAGATGCACGTACTTATGAGACGGTTAAATCTATTTTTCGCACCTTTATTTTAATATGACGTGAACACATGCTATGAGAAAACACGTCTTGCTGAAATTGAGTGTTTGATGCAGTATATGGGGGAGCTTGGATTAAATTTTGAGGTGTACCGTAATGATGAACTTACCATAGAGGAGGTAAAGAGGTATAGTTCTCTGAGCACCACTTCAATTGTAATTTAGTTTCATTCTGGTCCAACTAAAGGGGTTATACCATATTACAACTTTGTTGATGATGTTCCTTTCTTTAATCTTATGTAGGATGAAACCACGAGGAATACTTATTTCTCCAGGGCCTGGTTAGTGTCTCTTACCGAATCTCAGAACAGTTTAAAGTTTCTGACCTTACGAATAACATTCATATTTCTTCTTTAGGTGAACCGCAAGATTCAGGTATATCATTGCAGACTGTTCTGGAACTTGGGCCAACCATCCCAATATTCGGAGTTTGCATGGGTCTGCAGTGCATTGGAGAGGCATTTGGAGGTTAGATTTATCTCTATGGACACATGGTTTTCCATGATCTGTTATTCAGTCTTGCTGATGTTTTTTCTCCTATATGAATATACAGGGAAGATTATCCGCGTTCCTTCTGGTGTGATGCATGGAAAAAGCTCTCCAGTTTACTATGACGAAGTTCTAGGAAAGTCCATATTCGAGGGCTTGTCAAAGTATGATTTCTCAACCATTAAGTAAACCATGGATTGTCGGTTCTAGCTTACATTACATAACAGTTGACTGACACTGCTATTGTGAACATTGAACTGCACACATGTTGTCTTTGCTTCTGTTTTTATGATAACCAGGAGTGCTTTCGAGCTCTATTGTACTTACCTGTTTAGAGCACGCACTTACGTTTGTCTTGAGAAATTTTGTAGCATGTGCCATTCAATGGCGAGTCGAATTTTTAACATATTCAATTAGTATTGATGATAGTATGCTAGTATGGAGGTAGCTTTTTTTTCAACCACGGAAAACAATTCTGTTTGTTTCCTTGTTCAGTCTGGCACTTGTCCAAATTGAGCTTCTGATTTGACATGATCCTCACTTTGATGAACAGCCCTTTTACCGCCGCAAGATATCATAGCTTGGTCATTGAGGAGGAAAGCTTCCCACACGATGAACTGGAAGTCACGGCATGGACTGAAGATGGACTAGTCATGGCTGCTCGCCACAAGAAGTACACGCATATCCAGGTATTTCTCAACCCCACACATTATGTGTCGCTTAGGCACAATTCTCTTATCGCTCTCGCGAGAGTGCTAACTGGTATGCTGTAACTCTTCCAGGGGGTCCAGTTCCACCCAGAGAGTATCATCACCCCTGAAGGCAAGAGAATCATCCTCAACTTTGCGAGATACGTCGAGGAGTTTGAGAAGCAGACCTCCGAGGGGAAGTAGAGCATTCAGGAAGCAGAGCAGTTAGAGGAAGTAGAGACTATTGTTGAGAGATCAGATCAGGCAGGCAGGCAGGATGGGGCCTAAAAGGCAAACAGATTCAGAGGAAGGGAATAAGGGAAAAAGAGCTTTCCGTTGCCATTAGTTTGGTTCATTGTAATATATCATCGTGGATCGAGATCCCGTATGAACTTCATTTGGTCAATTATGTGCGTCGTGGTGCTCTTTCTCAAATAATAAATCGGTGGAAACTGAAGTTGTTTGCAATTTTTTACTGGTTCCATGCCTTCTGGCACAATGCTTCAAACTTCAGAGTTCAGAATGTTCGCTATTTGTTCTCTGTTCCGGTTTATGCCTTTCCCAACTCTCTTTTTGTTTTCGAGAAAAGCCTTTCCAACTCCTAGCTTTTTTTTTGAGAAGTTCCAACTCCTAGCTAATAGTGGACCGACCTGACAGCTCGGCCCATTATTAAGCCAATGAGCGAAGGCCCAGTAGACACAAGAGCCCAGACCACAGCTACTGGGCCTTCCCAGCTATGCCGACTAAAACCACCTCCCTTTTTTTCCCAGAGTAAAACCACCGCCTCTATAAATAGCGATTCAGATAGGACGAGACGGGGAGTCCAACGCACCATACCTCCAGCCCCCGTTCCCTTCCACCTGTCTGCCTCTCTCGCTTGTCGGCTCAATTCTGTCTGTTGCCCTCGCGAGCGGGGGCGGCGGCGGCGATGGACGGCCACGGCCACGGCGACGGCCGGCAGCCCATGCTGGAGAAGGGCCCGCCGAGCCACCGGGAGCGGCACTTCACGGCCGGGGAGGTGGTGCGCGACGTCATCATGGGCGTGTCCGACGGCCTCACCGTGCCCTTCGCCCTCGCCGCGGGCCTCTCCGGCGCCAGCGCGCCGTCATCGCTCGTCCTCACCGCCGGCCTCGCCGAGGTCGCCGCCGGGGCGATCTCCATGGGCCTCGGAGGGTAACTTCCGATCCCTCCCGTCCTCTGCTTTGCTTCTCAATCACGCGCCGCTCATCTAGCGAAGTAACCGAGGTTACAATACAGATGCGGATTGTTTTGTCAACACGCGTGTCTGACGACTTAACGGGTAACTAACAGAGTAGTACAGATCGCGCGTAGTACAGACGCGTGTCAGCATTTGCAGAGACACATGGACTCTGGCACTCTGCCCCTTCGTTTATCGCAGTTCTTACTATCGCGAGAGAGATTAGGGAGATGCATCATGCATGTACCCTGCCTCTCTGTATCTGTATGAGTGATTGGGTATAGATATATTGATATCAACACTAGATTAAGCTAGCAAGCGAGAATTGTTCTTGCTCCTGGTGTCAGAATTATGTCCAACTGTAATGGAGTAGAATGCAGTACTGCTTATAGTGAATCTACAGTTGTAGTTATGCACATCCTAGCTACTGTTGTATGTTATGAAGCTAGATCAATTTAGTCATGACTGCATGTATTCACCATGGCACAGGTGTACCTGCTGAATCTTGCTTTGTTACATCGTGAACGCCTGCTCATTCTTCTGCAGATTGCATTGCACACACGCATCGCTGTCTAGCCGTCTGTTCGTTACTTTAGCCTCAACTGCAACTTGCAAATTACCCTCATGTCGACCACAAAACTTATTGGAGAAAAGTTAGCCCATGAGATAGACAAGTGCGCGGACATGTGGCCCTCTTCGACGTGCTATTTCAGCACACTTTATGTTAACATCACGACTTTTCAATTCAAAAAGTGCCCACAAATGGCAGTGGAGAATAATGCTTGTCACTTTAAACTGTGGAGAAAGACAAGATCACATTGTTTACAATTCAAAAAGTGCCCACGAATGCATGATTGTGAATTTTCTGATCCGCCACTGTGCCATGTGGGTAGGTACCTGGCTGCCCAGAGCGAGGCAGATCACTACAAGCGGGAGATGAAGAGGGAGCAGGACGAGATCATTGCCGTCCCAGACACCGGTACATGGACATAACTGGATAACAAGTTACCAGATTCCCCCAGTGTGTCTGTAACTTGCAGCCTGACCGTTGGTATTTTGACTTGTTTAATGATCATTCAGAGGCTGCTGAGATTGGGGATATCATGGCAGAGTACGGGCTCGAACCGCATGAGTATGGCCCCGTTGTGGAGGGCCTCCGGAGGAACCCGCAGGCTTGGCTCGAGTTCATGATGAGGTATATGACAAGCAGCTACTGACACTATGTATTGTTTCTGATTGTACTATACTGAAAATGTAGATACTGCCACAGAACTGTCAAGACTGAAAATGTAGATACTGACACAGAGTTGTCAAGAAAACAAAGCAACTGCAACAATTAACAAGAGCATATTGCGTGTGATAGGCATGATTGCTTTACTAACCGGGGCAATGTATTCAGGTTTGAGCTCGGATTGGAGAAGCCGGATCCTAGAAGAGCCTTGCAGAGTGCTTTAACAATAGCGCTATCTTATATCATCGGCGGATTGGTCCCTCTCCTGCCCTACATGTTCATCTCCACGGTCCAGGACGCCATGCTCACATCAGTTGGAGTAACGCTGCTCGCGCTCCTTTTCTTTGGCTACATCAAGGGTCGGTTTACTGGGAACCGCCCGTTCCTTAGCGCTGTCCAGACTACTATTATCGGTGCTGTTGCTTCTGCTGCGGCATACGGGATGGCGAAGGCTGTGCAAGCTAGATAATCTTATGGGGTGCACTTGTATCCAAACTTTTCACTAGCCTGCAATGAATTCAGAACAGATGTGAATTTGCTTCTTTGAACAAAGCATTATACAGTATTACATTGCAATCAGTTGCAGATGAAGCTAGTCTGTTCCTCCTTTATCTAAAAATGGAGTAGAGCTCTTACCTTACATGTAGTCATGAATAATTGTTGCGAGGATAAAATACTTGCGTACTAGCTCCATGTAAGCTGAACTGAGATGAGATGTCAAGTAAAGTGAAATTAGCGCAAAAGTCCATCTTGGACTGAACCAACATAACTGACCATATCAAGCACACGTTTTTATGCAGACTGGGACTCTATGGGTAAACTTATGGAAGTTACTGTTCTACCACAACTAGGTTTAAATAGAAGAAGCCATGAGCTAGAACATAATCATAGAATATTGATAAAAAAAAATTCATAGAATATGCCTTACGATGATTTCAGGTTTTTCAACTATCAACCCAGCCTGAGAGAGTAGAGTTGCCTGAGCAAGGAGAATCATTTGAACCCTATAAGCAACCAATACTGCTAAAAAAATTGCTCAAGGCGTCTCAGAATTCAATTTTCAAGTAAACAACTGTCACCATCTTATTTATTTACTAATCAGATAAGTAAAATTACAAAACCAAAAGACCATCTAGCATGTAGGCTTTCCCCATGCTACGCTGCGAAGTAGCATCCCCCATCGAGGAGTGGATAGCAATATTTGTCTGCCTAAACTTGCAGAGCCTAATCATATTGCATTTTTCTATCTCGGTTCTCGGAGACCGATGGTTCTCTACTGGTAAGGAAGTACTCATAAGATGTCTTTACCCAGAAACCTTATCTATCGTGGTAGCTCTTGGCTGGTTTCTTCTTGACAAGTTCGCTGATCAGTGAAGTATAAACGCCAAAATCTGGCACCATTCCGTTTGCACTTTTCAGCTCTTCAGAATCAGTAACTTTTCCATGCTTGCACTGCCCATCCAAGAGAATGTTGTATGTGATATCATCTGGGGACACCCCTATATTGAGCATTGCATTCAGAAGCATGTCGGCATTCTTCAGCTGCCCCAGCTTGCAGAGGCCACTCATAATCACGTTGTATGTCACAACTCCTGGTTTTCGACCCTTGTTCTGCATCTCCTTCAGTAGTTTAAAGCCTGTCTTCACGTCGCCTTTCCTACAGAAGGCGTCAATCACCATTGTGTAGGTCGTGTTGTCAGGCTCCAAACCAGCTTCCATCATCTCAACAAGGACCCTCTCGGCATCGACTGGCCGTCCTGCCTTGCTCAGCCCGGAGATGAGTGCCGTATATGTCACCTCATCCAACGCAACCTCTTCTTCCGCCATTTTCTGCTTAATATCCATCGCTGTGTCTAGCTTGCCGTCCTTGCAGGAACCATCGATGAGTGTGGTGTAAGTCATCTTATCTGGCTTCAGACCTGTACCCCTCATCTCTTCCACAATGCATTCGGCAGCCTCAAAATTTCTCGCCCGACAAAGCCCATTCACCAGTGCATTGTATGCCACCAAATCTGGCATCACACCCCTTGCCCTCATGTCCTGGTACAAGTCCATTCCAGCCTTCACATCCCCATCCTTGCAATGCGCATCGATCAATGTTGTGAACACAATGGCATTGGGTTTCACGCCTCTCTCGCGCATTTCACCAAACATCATTGTTGCATCCTCCATCCTCCCTGAACTGGACAAACCCTTTATCAGAGCACTGTAAGTGTAGGCATCAGGTGTGATACCCATCTGCGCCATTCCCTTGTACAGCCCGTCTACACCGTCCAGATCGCGCGCTCGGCACATGCCTGAAATCAAGGTGTTGAAGCTGACCACAGTCGGCTGCACGCCCCTGGTTCGCATTTCGTCGAACACCTTGCGCGCACTCGCAAGGTCTCCAAGTCTCACAAAATCTCGCATCAGCACGTTGAACTGCCTGACCTCCGGGGTCATGCCGGCGTCAAGCAGCTGCAGGTAGAAAGCGTATGCTTCGGGGGTAGTGGGGAGCCGGCTCATGAGGCCGAAACACACGGGCGGCGGTAGGCGGGTGCCGCCGCGGAGGGCGAGGAGGACGAGGGAGCAGGCGTCGGCGAGGAGGCCCTCGTCGGCGTACGCCGCAGCGAGTTCGGAGACGAGAGGGGCGGGGTCTCCGGGGGAGGCAGCGGGGACGAGGAGTGGGAGGAGGCGCGGCGGAGAGGAGCGGCCGAGTCGGGAGACTAGGAGGCGGAGGAGCGGGCGAGCGAGGTCCGGGAGGCGGTGGAGGAGGAGGAGGTGGGACATGGAGAGGAAGGAGGAGGGCGTGTGGCGGAAGAGGCCGGGAGGGGAAGCGAGAAGAAGTAGGCGGAAGAGGGAGAGGAGCGGGAGCGGCGGGAGGGAGAGGGGGTTGGAGCGGAGGATTGAGAGGAAGTGGGCGGAGGTGAAGGCGGGGAGGAGGCGCAGGAGCGGCGCCGGCGCCGTGGCCGGGAGCGGGGCGGGGTGGACTGGCAAAGTGAGCGCGACTTCGGAGGCGGCGACGATCAGGGGGTCGGCCTCGGTCGTGGACGGCGAATGCGATGGCGGCGCCCGCGGTGCGGCGTACCATGGGAGAGGGGAGGTCGGCGCCGGCGGTGTTTGAGCGGGGGGCTGGAGGCGCGGGCGGTGGCGGAGGGCTCTCCGCATGTTTGCGAGCGGTGGGGTGGGGTCGGAGAGAATGAGCCTCCGTGGCTAGTGAGCTTCGAGCCCGCCAAGTTAGAAAGATGGGGACGGCTCGGTCGATCAAACTTTTTTTTAGGGAACAGTCGATCAATCTTACTGTTTTTTTCTTTCTGTTTTTTATTCGGAAAAGTGGAGCAACCCCCGGCCTCAGCGCACACAACCATATTGTCAGTGCAAAGTTCAAAGGTACAAAGCAAACACACCTGAAGCCGAATACCTCGCGTCAGCACCTCCCGAGACTGCCGTTAACCCAGCTAATATTTTGTAAATAATACATTTTTATATTAAATTTCAGAAATATTACACCGTATTTTTTTTTAATATTACCCAGTTGGCCTACTGCTGATGGCCTCCAGTCGGCCCACTGCCGGCCGATTGGCCCCAATCGGCCCACTACTAGCCGATTGGCACCCAGTCTATTTTCTCTAGGCCGACAGATGCATGCACCCATCTATCTGCTGAATAGATGGCTAGACTTTTAATTGTAGTGAAGTGTAGCCTAATACCTCTGTTTCTCAACTAAGGGGCAAGTTACCCCTTACTATATTTTCTTGTACTTGAAGGCCTAGCAACTATTGTCTAGCAATAGTTAATTGGAGTAGCACATATTGAGGGTTTTGATCACTTCAGAAAACATGTGTCATCATTGCTTCAAAGTGAACACCTTCAAGAAAGGATGATACATGCGCCGCCATATCAGATCCATCGATCTAAACTCACATAGTGAATTTTTCATTATAAAGCCTCAGTGTTCAACAAATATTAACTAAATGTTAATATTTTTTCAAATACTTGTTCAACATTTTTTGCAAATGCTTGATTAACATTTTTATATACATGATCAACATTTTTTTAAATGATTCTTTAATATTTTTCAAATACCTATTCAACAGTTTTCAAATATTTGTTCAACATCTTTAAAATACTTGTTCAATATTTTTTAAAATGCTTGATCAACATTTTTATATGCATGATCAACATTTTTTTTCAAATACTTCTTCAACATTATTCAAATACCTATTCAACAGATAAATGGGTGCATGCACCTATCGGCCCAGAGGAAGCAGACTGGGTGCCAATCGGCTAGCAGTGGGCCGACTGGGGCCGATCGGCCAGTAGTGGGCCGACTGGGGTCCAATCGGCCAGCAGTAGGCCGACTGGATCCAATCGGTCAGCAGTAGGCCAATTGGGTAATATTTTTAAAAAATATAATGACGGCGTAATATTTCTGAAATTTAATATAAAAAATGTATTATTTAAAAAAAATTAGCGTTAACCCAGTGGCAGAAGACAAAAACAAAAGAGAAAATACATAGCTTTTGAGCAAAGCTTTCAAGAAGAAATCATCGCATGTGTGTCGATGACGACGAGTCTGACCGGATGTCGAGCTCGAGATTCCCATTCCCAAAAACGAACTTCGAGCCACCACTTTCAACAAGGACACGACGCAAGCGCGTCGACATTGCCATAAATTTTTTCACCGAAGTGTGTAGACTCGATCTAGACGCCTCTACCATCATCACCTATCTAGACTCAGGACACCGCTTTTACTGTACATAAATAAAATATTATACACATCTTTTTGGGGAAATGGACACCGTCTTCTCCTACACGCACCAGCGGGCACTATAAACGAAGCTTGATCCCGCCTTTTGACTTCTCGAACGCCATCGAAACCAGGAAAACGTTGTTACAATGCAGCGGCTGAGAAATCGCCGGTTGGATAGAAGACCTCCTCCTGACAACGATCCGAGAAGCATATCACTGTCCTAAAGAAGGCCATGGTGAAGAGGATTGGATCACCACCTTAGATTCAGCCAGCCAGATCCGGCGAGACCTAACATCACAAGCTCGCCGATGTCGATGAAATTGGACCAAGATACAAAATGCCACCGTCTAGTATGTTGGAAGATGCCTTAAAAGCGTTACCTGCATAACACGAAGACACAATCATATCTACCAATTTAGAAGATACGATCCCTCCTCCTCCTCTACGCCGCCGACGAGGGGGACCATGAGTAGGGAAAGTTACTTTTGATCCATGTGATGCCGTCTTCGCCACCATAGCGTAGCCACCAGGGAAAGAAACTCTATTAACTAAGAGACCTAACTACACTACTACAACATGGACTTGGGGTACCCACCCCCTCGCATCGCCGACGTGGCAGGCAAAGGAGCTGCTTGTTCCCGTTTGAGTCAATATTACAGCTGTTACTACATATTTATGTTGGTCAAGCAATAAATCATTCACATAGTAATAAATCTTGTTTGGGGAAAGAATATTTTTAAAACTTCAAACACTTACTTGAACTTTTTTTCTTGAAGTACATATACAACATAATATATTTTAGAGGGTCGGGTCAGAACGATGTCTGAAAGTTGTGTCAATTTTTTTTTCATGCATGAACATTTATTGTGAGAACAATATTTGGTAATTCCATGAACTTTTATTTGACACGCATGGATAGTTTGTTTGATATACATGAGCATTTACATTTGACGGTGAACATATTTTGAATTTTAATATTGTAATTCTATTAATAAACACAATGTTATAAAAAGTAATTTTACAAATCAAGATCACGAGAAAGCACAACGACCTAATCAACCTTTACTCATTCTCTCGTGTGGGGTTGCATCACTCGGTCCTGTAGTTAAAACTAGTTTGTCGTCACACCAACAACCTTTTTAGCGAACCATGGGTGCAAAGTTTTCGTAGTCCATGGACATGTCACGACCATGATGATCCCCAGTCGCAGAATATTCAGAATTTGGTTGGGATTGCGATTGGCTGCAACAGTTGTGTTGAACACTGAGGCTTTATAATGAAAAATCCACTATGTGAGTTTAGATCGATGGATCTGATATGGCGGCGCATGTATCATCCTTTCTTGAAGGTGTTCACTTTGAAGCAATGATGACACATGTTTTCTGAAGTGATCAAAACCCTCAATATGTGCTACTCCAATTAACTATTGCTAGACAATAGTTGCTAGGCCTTCAAGTACAAGAAAATATAGTAAGTGGTAACTTGCCCCTTAGTTGAGAAACAAAGGTATTAGGCTACACTTCACTACAATTAAAAGTCTAGCCATGTCACCAACAATTCTGGAGAAATTGTTGAAGGAAATATGCACTAGAGGCAATAATAAAGTTGTCATTTTATATTTCCTTATATCATGATAAATGTTTATTATTCATGCTAGAATTGTATTAACCAGAAACTTGATACATGTGTGGATACATAGACAAAACACCGTGTCCCTAGTAAGCCTCTACTAGACTAGCTCGTTAATCAAAGATGGTTAAGTTTCCTAACCATAGACATGTGTGGTCATTTGATGAACGAGATCACATCATTAGGAGAATGATGTGATGGACAAGACCCATCCGTTAGCATAGCATATTGATCGTTCAGTTTTATTGCTATTGCTTTGTTCATGTCAAATACATATTCCTTTGACTATGAGATTATGCAACTCCCGGATACCGAAGGAATGCCTTGTGTGCTATCAAACGTCACAACATAACTGGGTGATTATAAATATGCTCTATAGGTATCTCCGAAGGTGTTTGTTGGGTTGGCATAGACCGAGATTAGAATTTGTCACTCTGAGTATCGGAGAGGTATCTCAGGGCCCTCTCGGTAATGCACATAATAGAAGCCTTGCAAGCAAAGTGACTAATGAGTTAGTTGCAGGATGATGCATTACGGAACGAGTAAAGAGACTTGCCGGTAACGAGATTGAACTAGGTATGAAGATACCGACGATCGAATCTCGGGCAAGTAACATACCGATGACAAAGGGAATAACGTATGTTGTCATTACGGTACGACCGATAAAGATCTTCGTAGAATATGTGGGAACCAATATGAGCATCCAGGTTTCGCTATTGGTTATTGACCGGAGAGGTGTCTCGGTCATGCCTACATAGTTCTCGAACCCGTAGGGTCCACACGCTTAACGTTCGATGACGATTTTGTATTATATGAGTTATGTGATCTGGTGACCGAATGTTGTTCGGGGTCCCCGGATGAGATCACGGACATGACGAGGAGTCTCAAAATGGTCTAGAGGTAAAGATTCATATATATGACGATAGTATTTGCACACCAGAAGTGTTCCGGGGGTACTGGGTACTTATCGGGTCACTGGAAGGGGTTATGGGCACCCCCGGCAAAAGATATGGGCCTTATGGGCCAAGAGGGGAAACACACCAGCCACAAAGGGACTGGTGCGCCCCCCATATGGGCTGGCCAAATTGGAGAAGGAAAGGGGAAGGAGGAAAGGAAAAAGGGAATAGGATTCCCCTTCCTCCTCTTCCCTTCCTACTCCGAATAGGAATAGGAAAGGGGGGAGGCCGAATTGGGGGGTGCCCAAGTAGGATTCCTCCTACTTGGGGCACCCCCTTGGCTGCCTCTCCTCCCCTCCAACCTATATATATGAGGGGGGGGGGGCACTGCTAGAACACACATCAAACATTGTTAGCCGTGTGCGGTGCCCCCCTCCACAGTTTACGCCTTCGGTCATATTCACGTAGTGCTTAGGCGAAGCCCTGCGCGGATCACTTCACCATCACCGTCACCACGCCGTCATGCTGATGGAACTCTCCCTCGACACTTTGTTGGATCAAGAGTTCGATGGACATCATCGAGCTGAACGTGTGCAGAACTCGGAGGTGCCGTACGTTCGGTACTTGATCGGTCGGAACGAGAAGAAGTTCGACTACATCAACCGCGTTAACAAACGCTTCCGTTTTCAGTCTACAAGGGTACATGGACACACTCTCCCCCTCTTGTTGCTATGCATCTCCTAGATAGATCTTGCGTGAGCGTAGGATTTTTTTTGAAATTGTATGCTACATTTCCCAATAGTGGTATCAGAGCCAGGTCTATGCGTAGATGATATGCACGAGTAGAACACAGAGTTGTTGGCGGTGATAGTCATACTGCTTACCACCAATGCCTTATTTTGATTCGGCGGTATTGTTGGATGAAGCGGCCCGGACCAACCTTACATGACCACGTTCATGAGACCGGTTCCACCGACAGACATGCAACTAGTTTTGCATAAAGGTGGCTGGCGGGTGTCTGTTTCTCCAACTTTAGTTGAATCGAATTTGACTACGGCCGATCCTTGTTGAAGGTTAAAACAGCAAACTTGATGAAACATCGTTGTGGTTTTGATGCGTAGGTAAGAATGGTTCTTACTAGAAGCCCGTAACAGCCACGTAAAACTTGCAACAATAAAGTAGAGGACGTCTAACTTGTTTTTGCAGGGCATGTTGTGATGTGATATGGTCAAGACATGATGTGATATACGTTATTGTATGAGATGATCATGTTTTGTAAAAGTTATCAGCAATTGGCAGGAGCCTTATTGATGTAGGGTGGAACCCTAGATGGCCGATCTTTCACGAAAGGAGCGGATCCCGCGAAGAACACGAGGGGAAATTAAAGGAAATATGCCCTAGAGGCAACAATAAAGTTATTATTTATTTCTTTATATCATGATAAATGTTTATTATTCATGCTAGAATTGTATTAACCGGAAACATAATACATGTGTGAATACATAGACAAACAGAGTGTCACTAGTATGCCTCTACTTGACTAGCTCGTTAATCAAAGATGGTTATGTTTCCTAACCATAGACATGAGTTGTCATTTGATTAACGGAATCACATCATTAGGAGAATGATGTGATTGACTTGACCCATTCCGTTAGCTTAGCACTTGATCGTTTAGTATGTTGCTATTGCTTTCTTCATGACTTATACATGTTCCTATGACTATGAGATTATGCAACTCCCGTTTACCAGAGGAACACTTTGTGTGCTACCAAACATCACAACGTAACTGGGTGATTATAAAGGTGCTCTACAGGTGTCTTCGAAGGTACTTGTTGGGTTGGCGTATTTCGAGATTAGGATTTGTCACTCCGATTGTCGGAGAGGTATCTCTGGGCCCACTCGGTAATGCACATCACTATAAGCCTTGCAAGAATTGCAACTAATGAGTTAGTTGCGGGATGATGTATTACGGAATGAGTGAAGAGACTTGCCGGTAATGAGATTGAACTAGGTATTGAGATACCGACGATCGAATCTCGGGCAAGTAACATACCGATGACAAAGGAAACATCGTATGTTGTATGCAGTTTGACCGATAAAGATCTTCGTAGAATATGTGGGAGTCAATATGAGCATCCAGGTTCCGCTATTGGTTATTGACCAGAGACGTGTCTCGATCATGTCTACACAGTTCTCGAACCCATAGGGTCCGCACGCTTAAAGTTCGATGACGGTTATATTATGAGTTTATGTGTTTTGATGTACCGAAGGTAGTTCGGAGTCCCGGATGTGATCACGGACATGACGAGGAGTCTCAAAATGGTCGAGACATGAAGATTGATATATTGGACGACTATATTCGGACACCGGAATGGTTCCGGGGGTTATCGGATATATACCGGAGTACCGGGGGGTTACCGGAACCCCCGGAGGTTATTGGGCCTCATGGGCCCAAGTGGTGGAAGAGGAGAGGCGGCCAAGGGGCAGCTGCGCGCCCCTCCCCCCCAAGTCCGAATTGGACAAGGAGGGGGGCGGCGCCCCCCCTTTCCTTTCCCCCTCTCTCTCCTTCCCTCTCCTCTCCTACTCCAACATGGAAGGGGGGGAGTCCTACTCCCGGTGGGAGTAGGACTCCTCATGGGGCACGCCAAGGGTGGCCGGCCCCCTCCCCCTCCTCCACTCCTTTATATACAGGGAGGGAGGCACCCCTAGAGACACAACAATTGATCCCTTGGATCTCTTAGCCGTGTGCGGTGCCCCCCTCCACCACAATCCACCTCGATAACATCGTAGCGGTGCTTAGGCGAAGCCCTGCGTCGGTAGAACATCATCATCGTCACCACGCCGTCGTGCTGACGGAACTCTCCCTCAAAGCTCGGCTGGATCGGAGTTCGAGGGACATCATCGAGTTGAACGTGTGCTGAACTCGGAGGTGCCGTGCGTTCGGTACTTGATCGGTGGATCGTGAAGACGTACGACTACATCAACCGCGTTGTGCTAACGCTTCCGCTTTCGGTCTACGAGGGTACGTGGACACACTCTCCCCTCTCATTGCTATGCATCACCATGATCTTGTGTGTGCGTAGGAATTTTTTTAAATTACTACGTTCCCCAACAGAAATCACGTGGGAAAACACGAAAGAAACACTCAAACCAACAAGATTAGGTCACACATATGCTAGATCCTCGAAACACAAAGAGATACACGATCCACGATCAACAAGGGACGATACATAGGGTAACCGGTTCTTCTCCGTGAGGAGGTATTGAGTTCTTTCCGTTAGGGGTCTTGAATCCAAGTGAATCTTCTCCGTAGAGGCACGGTCTCTCTCGGAGGAGCAGATTCGGATGGATGAGAGAAGCTCTATCTCACATATGAGCTATCACAACGCTAACCCTAGAAAGAGGGAGGAGGAGGAGTATATATAGTCTAGGTGGGCGAAGGGGTACATGGGCCTCAGCCCTTTACTGTGTGCAGACAGTTGGGGCCAGATGTCCGGGCGTCGGGCCGGATGTCCAGGCCTTCGTGAGGAGCCGGATGTCCGGGGCTGGGGCCGGATGTCCGGGCTAACGGGGGCTTCTCTTCTGTTCTCTGAACGGAGCTTGTCCGGATGTCCGGGCGTTGGGGTCGGATGTCCAGCAGCTCGAGAAGAGCCGGATGTCCGGGCTGAAGTGGTTCGGCTTCAGGTGCATTCTGTGATGGGTGTCGGATTTTCAGGTGGGGGTCGGATGTCCGGGCTGGCGGGCCGGATGTCCGGGGCCTGGGCCGGATGTTCGGGCCCTGTAGCTTCGGCTGGGCTGCGGCTGTGGCAGATGCTCCAGGGGCCGGATGTCCGGGGTCATGGCCGGATGTCCGGGTCCTGGAAGCTGTTCTTGACTCCTTCCGTTGGTTCTCTTCATCCATGAAATTGTCGGCTTGTTCGTCTTCACGTGCATCTTCGGGAGGGTCCTCTTGGTACCTAATCATGCACAACATTTCAGACTTAGGTAGTAGCCATGTCTCGAGTGGATCATATGTGATATCACTAAGGAAAGAAGTCACCTCGGTCTCGAGAGCTCTAGCTCGTGCTCGTGTCATGGGTCCTCTTGGCACTTGGTGAGACGATAGTACGTCCATGGGGATAACCAAGGGATGCTCCGCATCATCTCCCCTCCCTTGGGAAAGATCTGACCTCGGATCGAAATCCTCATCACCATGGTACGGGGAGAGATCTTTGACGTTGAAAATTCCGCTCACGGAGTACTTGTCGCGTGGAATGTTGATCTTGTAGGCGTTGTTGTTGTAGCATTCAAGCACCTTGAAGGGTCCATCGGCTCATGGTAGAAGTTTGGACTTGCGTTCGTTGGGGAAGCGGTCCTTGCGAAGGTGTAGCCACACAAGATCTCCAATGTTGAATATCATGGGTTGCTTGTTGGAGTTGAGCTTGGTCGCGAGTCGTTGTACTTGGCGCTCGATGGTGTGCCTTGTATCTTCATGCATCTTCTTGAGGTAGTTGACTCGGGCACTCGCGTCCATGTTTGTGCACTCTTGGAGTGGTAGAGGAAGAATGTCCAATGGGGACAATGGGTTGAAGCCGTAGACGACCTCGAAAGGGGACTTGCCAGTAGTCGAGTGTCTTGCGCGGTTGTAGGCGTACTCGCGATGGGTAGGCACCCTCCCACTCCTTGATGTTCTTCTTGATTAGCACGCGTAGGAGAGTGGAGAGCGTACGGTTGGTCACCTCCGTTTGGCCGTCGGTTTGTGGATGGTATGCCGAAGAGAACAAGAGCTTGATTCCGAGCTTGGTGCATAAGGTCTTCCAAAAGTAGCTTAGGAACTTGACATCGTGGTCCGAGACAATCGCCTTTGGCACTCCATGTAGACGCAATATTTCCCTACAAAAGAGATTTGCAACATGTGAAGCATCGTCTACTTGTTGCATGGTATGAAATGTGCCATTTTAGAGAATCGGTCCACAACAACAAATACGGAATCCTTTCCATTTCTAGTTCTAGGCAAACCAAGCACAAAATCCATGCTAATATCTTGCCATGGGTGGTATGGAATTGGAAGGGGCATATAAAGACCATGAGATTGAGCTTTGGACTTAGCTTTGCGACATGTCGAACATCGGTTGGTGAAGCGTGAGACGTCGCAGAACATCTTGGGCCAAAAATAGTTCTTGGAGAGCGTAGCGAATGTCTTGTCGCGTCCAAAGTGTCCCATTAGTCCTCCTCCATGAGATTCTTGCAAAAGTAATAAACGAAGAGGAGACTCGGGAATGCATAGTTTGTTAGCTCTCATAAGATAATCATCTTTGACGTAATAGCGTTCCCAAGATGTATGCGTCAAACATTTGGCATAGGGAATAGCAAAAGTAGGATCATGCGCATACAAGTATTTTATGTGCTCAAAGCCAATGACATTCAATTCAAGTTTATTGACAAGCATGCATATGCAGGAAAGGGCATCCACCACAACATGTTCCTTACCTTTTATGTATTTTATGACATAAGGAAATGACTCAATGAACTCACTCCACTTAGAATGACGCTTGTTTAACTTAGTTTGACCCTTAAGATACTTAAGCGTTTCATGATCGGTATGCATGATAAATTCATGAGGGCGAAGATAATGTTCCCATTCACGCAAAACTCGCACTAAAGCATATATCTCTTTGTCATAGATGGGATAATTGAGTTGCGCTCCGGAAAGTTTCTCACTAAAGTATGTTATGGGGTGCTTCTCTTGCGTTAACACACCTCCTATGCCATTACCACTAGCGTCGCAATGAATTTCAAAGGGTTTGTCAAAGTTGGCTAATGCAAGCACGGGAGCATGAGTAAGCAAATTCTTAAGCTCATTAAATGCGCTATCTTGAGATGGTCCCCAAACAAAGGGTGCATTCTTCTTACTCAAAGCATGTAAAGGAGATGCAATGGTGCTAAAATCCTTAACAAATCTACGGTAGAAAGCGGCTAAACCAAGGAAGCTACGCACTTGTTGCAAGTTGGTTGGTTGGGGCCAAGTTTTAATAGCATTGATCTTAGATTCATCTACATGAACACCCTTAGAAGACACAACGAAACCCAAGAAAACAAGCTTATCAACACCAAAAAGGCATTTATCCATATTAGCATAAAGGCACTCTTTCCTAAGGGTTTGCAACACGGTTCTAAGATGGGTGACATGATCTTTGAGGGATTTGCTAAACACAAGAATATTGTCAAAGTATACCACAACAAATACACCAATATAGGGTCGAAGAACAAAATGCATGACTCGCATGAAAGTACCGGGTGCTTCGGATAAACCCATTGGCATAACTAGCCATTCATATAAGCCAAATTTGGTCTTAAATGCGGTTTTTCATTCATCATCTTCTTGGATGCGTATTTGATAGTAGCCACTATTAAGATCAATCTTAGAGAAAATGGTGGCTCCGCTAAGCTCATCTAGCATATCATCTAGGTGTGGAATGGGGTAAAGATAATGCACGGTAATAGCATTGATAGGACGATAATCAGAACACATGCGATATGTACCATATTTCTTGGGAACAAGGATTACCAGTACGGCACAAGGGCTCAAACTTTCTTGTACATGGCCATTGTTGATGAGTTGTTGTACTTGCTGTTGGATCTCCTTTGTTTCCTCGGGGTTGACGCGGTAGGGAGCCTTGTTAGGAAGGGGTGCTCCAGGGATGAGGTCGATTCGGTGTTCGATGCCTCGTAGTGGAGGTAGACCCGGAGGTAGCTCATCAGGGAATACGTCTTGGAATTCCTGCAATAAAGAAGATAACACTAAAGGTAGATTGTGAGAGGTGTTAGCTTTTGGTGCCTCGTCCTTGCACAAAAGGACATAGTGCATGACACTTGATGGGTTCTCACACACTTCTCTCATCTCACTTTTGGTGGCAAATAGGACTAGGTTTTTCTTGTCGCTCATCGTTGAGGCACTCAATTTGGGCTTGTGGCGCTCACTCTCTTTTGGGTGGTTCGCTCTCTCACTATTCTCTCCATGATGGGTGGCTTGCTTGTCGGCGATCACTTGACTTGGAGACATAGGTCATAGCACATACTCCTTTCCTTTCATCTTGAAGCTATAGTGATTTGTATGCCCGTTGTGGATGACGCCTCGGTCAAATTGCCATGGCCGTCCAAGAAGGAGGTGGCAAACAGACATTGGAACGACATCACACTCCAAAGTGTCTTCGTATGCTCCGATCTTGAAGGAAACTTGTACCATATGCTCGACTTGGATAGTGCTGGAGTTACTTAGCCATTGAACTTTGTAGGGATGCGGGTGCTTCATCTTGACCAATTGGAGCTTGGAGCAAAGTTCTTCACTTGCCAAGTTATGACAACTCCCTCCATCGATGATGACCTTCACGGACCTTCCATTGATGTCGGCTTTGGTGTGGAATATTTGGCATCTTTGGTCTTCGTCTTGTTGATGTTGAAGTGTCAAGACCTTGGAGACAATGAGAGCGGGGCTCGAATCTTCGTCACAAAAGACTTGATAATCTTCATCTTTTTTTACACGCCGGTGAATGTCCAATTGCTCAAGGGCTTCCATCTCCTCTTCACTCATGGAGTCATAGGTTTCGTGGTTGTTGAGGATCATGGTGCGCTTGTTGGTACATTCAAAGGACTTGTGGCCTCGGCCGCTGCATGTGAAGCACTTGATGGAACTTGTCTTGATGGTCTCATCGGTTGGGGTTGATGATGATGAAGCTCTCAGCTTGAAGTTGCTTGTAGTAGGAGGACGACTTGAGGTAGTTGAAGTTTTCTTGTAACTTGACTTGTCGCCGTTGCTTGTAGATGGCTTGGTTGAGGTAGAAGGTGTTGGAGTCGTTGAAGCTTGAGAGTTGGAGAAACCATAGGACTTGGATGAGAACTTGGCATACTTGAAGTCATCTTGCACTTGACGTTCCGCTTTGGTAGCTTGGTGCACTAGCTCGATGAGGTTCGAGTATGGTTGGAAATCGGCGATCTTCTTGATAGGATGATTGAGTCCATTCAAGAAACGTGCCATAGTTTTCTCATCATCTTCTGTGACATTCGCTCGTATCATGGCAATCTCCATTTCCTTGTAGTATTCTTCAACACTCTTGGTTCCTTGCTTGAGTAGTTGGAGTTTCTTGAAGAGGTCGTGATTGTAGTATGTTGGTACAAAGCGTGCTCTCATGACATCCTTCATGTGATCCCAAGTGGTGATGGGTGGTTCACCTGTTGCTTCTTGGCGCTCGATGACTTGTTCCCACCAAATGAGGACGTAGTCTTGGAAATCAAGGGATGTGATGACCCACAAGTATAAGGGATCTATTGTAGTCCTTTCGATAAGTAAGAGTGTCGAACCCAACGAGGAGCAGAAGGAAATGACAAGCGGTTTTCAGTAAGGTATTCTCTGCAAGCACTGAAATTCTCGGTAACAGATAGTTTTGTGATAAGGTAATTTGTAACGGGTAACAAGTAACAAGAGTAAATAAAGTGCAGCAAGGTGGCCCAATCCTTTTTGTATCAAAGGACAAGCCTGGACAAACTCTTATATAAAGGAAAACGCTCCCGAGGACACATGGGAATTATCATCAAGCTAGTTTTCATCACGCTCATATGATTCGCGTTCGTTACTTTGATAATTTGATATGTGGGTGGACCGGTGCTTGGGTACTGCCCTTCCTTGGACAAGCATCGCACTTATGATTAAACCCTATTGCAAGCATCCGCAACTACAAAAGAAGTATTAAGGTAAACCTAACCATAGCATGAAACATATGGATCCAAATCAGCCCCTTACGAAGCAACACATAAACTAGGGTTTAAGCTTCTGTCACTCTAGCAACCCATCATCTACTTATTACTTCCCAATGCCTTCCTCTAGGCCCAAATAATGGTGAAGTGTCATGTAGTCGACGTTCACATAACACCACTAGAGGAGAGACAACATACATCTCATCAAAATATCGAACGAATACCAAATTCACATGACTACTTATAGCAAGACTTCTCCCATGTCCTCAGGAACAAACGTAACTACTCACAAATCATATTCATGTTCATAATCAGAGGGTTATTAATATGTATAAAGGATCTGAACATATGATCTTCCTCCAAATAAACCAACTAGCATCAACTACAAGGAGTAATCAACACTACTAGCAACCCACAGGTACCAATCTGAGGTTTTGAGACAAAGATTGGATACAAGAGATGAACTAGGGTTTGAGAGGAGATGGTGCTGGTGAAGATGTTGATGGAGATTGACCCCCTCCCATTGAGAGGATCGATGGTGATGATTTCCCCCTCCCAGAGGGATGTTTCCCCGGCAGAACAGCTCTGCCGGAGCCCTAGATTGGTTTCGCCAGGTTCCGCCTTGTGGCGGCGGTGCTTTGTCCCGAAAGCTTCCTCCTTATTTTTTCCAGGGCGAAAGACTTCATATAGCCAAAGATGGGCACCGGAGGCCTGCCAGGGGGCCCACGAGGCAGGGGGCGTGCCCAGGTGGGTAGGGCGCGCCCCCACCCTCGTGGATGGTGGGTGCCCCCCTCTGGTTGATTCTTTCGCCAGTGTTGTTTATTAATTCCAAAAACTGACTCTGTGAAGTTTCAGGACTTTTGGAGCTGTGCAGAATAGGTCTCTAATATTTGCTCCTTTTCCAGCCCAGAATTCCAGCTGCCGGCATTCTCCCTCTTCGTGTAAACCTTGTAAAAATAAGAGAGAATAGGCATAATTATTGTGACATAATGTGTAATAACAGCCCATAATGCAATAAATATCGATATAAAAGCATGATGCAAAGTGGACGTATCAACTCCCCCAAGCTTAGACCTCGCTTGTCCTCAAGCGGAAGCCAATAACGAAAAATATGTCCACATGTTTAGAGATAGAGGTGTCGATAAAATAAAATACGGACATGAGGGCATCATGATCATTCTTAGAACAACAACATATATATATTGTCATATGATTTCTTATGCCAAAGTAACAATCTATTCACAATGTCAGGTATGAATCAGAAACTTCATTGAAAACTAACAAACTATAATCTCAGTCATTGAAGCAATTGCAATTTATCGTAATATCAGAAAATGCCAATATAAGAGCTTTTCAGCAAGTCCACATACTCAACTATCATTTAGTCTTTCACAATTGCTAACACTCACGCAATACTTATGGGTATGGAGTTTTAATCAGACACATAGAAAGATAGGGGCTTATAGTGTTGCCTCCCAACCTTTTACCTCAAGGGTAATGTCAACAATAATAGTTCGTGCTAACTTACATCCAATTGGATATATATACTAGGATCTTTCCAACACAATGTGCTTGCCAAAGGATAAAATGTAAAAAGGAAAGGTGAAGATCACCGCGACTCTTGCATAAGACATAGAAATAAAAGATAGGCCCTTCGCAGAGGGAAGCAGAGGTTGTCATGTGCTTTTAGGTTGGATGCACAAAATCTTAATGCGAAAGAACGTCACTTTATATTGCCACTTGTGATATGGACCTTTATTATGCAGTCCGTCGCTTCTATTTCTTCCACATCACAAGATCGTGAAAGCTTATTTTCTCCACATTAATAAATCATACATATTTAGAGAGCAATTTTTATTGCATGCAACAATGACAACTTACTTGAAGGATCTTACTCAATCCATAGGTAGGTATGGTGGACACTCATGGCAAAACTGGGATTAAGGATATTTGGAAGCACAAGTAGTATCTCTACTTGGTGCAAAGAATTTGGCTAGCATGAGGGGGAAAGACAAGCTCAACATGTTGGATGATCCATGACAATATACTTTATTTCAGATATAAGAAAACATAACCCATTACATTGTCTTCCTTGTCCAACATCAACTCTTTAGCATGTCATATTTTAATGAGTGCTCACAATCATAAAAGATGTCCAAGATAGTATATTTATATGCGAGAACCTCTCTTTCTTTATTATTTCCTATTAATTGCAACGATGACCAAAACTATGTTTGTCAACTCTCAACAACTTTTATTCATCATACTCTTTATATGTGAAGTCATTACTCTCCATAAGATCAATATGATCTCTTTATTTCTTTTTGTTCTTTATTTTTCTATTATCCCCTCAAGATCATAGCAAGATAATCAAGCCCTTGACTCAAAACTAATCTTTATTATATATAGCTCACGGACTCGATTACAAAGAAGGATCATAAAGCAAAACTCAAGACTAGATCATACGAAAACTTTATTCAACTAGATCAAGATATTACCAAAAGGATCGAACTAAGAAAAACAGTAAAGATAGGAGTGTGATGCTGATACAATACCGGGGCACCTCCCCCAAGCTTGGCAGTTGCCAAGAGGAGTGCCCATACCCATGTATTTATGTCTCTTTCCTCGGAAGCGGTGGTGATGGGGTTGTTGATGATGTAGGCTTGTCGTCCATCTTCCAAGGCATAGGTTCACCATCATAGAAGGATGATCGAGTCTCCAGGATCCTCAAATCTGCAGCCAAACTCATCCTCTTGAATCTATATTCATACTCACAGTTTTGGTTTTTGCAGGTCATAGATCTGGGCTTGGAGGTCCTCGATTTTTTTTGTGAAGCTTGAAGATGGCCTCCCCAATATTCTTGGCATCCAGCTTGTGGTTGTTGGTGAACTCCGTGATCATTATGTGGTTGGCGTCGAGTCCACGTACCACCATCTCCTGGCACTTGAAAACTTGTTGCTCCATTGCTTTGAGTCTTGTCTCCACGCTTCCGGTCCTCCTTGGTCCCTCAACATCGCGGATGTGCAGCAACCCCTGACGCATCTCAATGGTTTGAGGGTGCTGCAACACTTCCGCGAGGTAGGGGTTGATGACCTTCTCGAAGAACTTGTCCTTGGGGGCACTTGGAGACGTCATGGTGATCTAGATCTGTCAGAAAAACAGCTCGAAACAAAAACAGAGGATATTTGCATGATACAAGGGTCAAAACCTTTGGGAGATTATATAATGATTTTTTACCAACCAAAACAAGTATCGTGCAAGAAAACGGAGTCCGGAGAACACACGAGGTGCCCACGAGGCAGGGAGGCGCGCCCATGGGGGTAGGGCGCGCCCTCCACCCTCATGGACGCCTCGTGTCCTTCCCGGACTACTTCTTATTTTCCTATTTTCTTAAATATTCCAAAACGGAGAAAAATTGCTATTAGAACTGTTTTGGAGTCGGTTTACTTACCGTACCACATACCTATTCCTTTTCGGAGTCTGAAACGTTCTGGAAAGTGTCCCTTATGGATTCCTCCGTGGTTACGGTTTCAATAACATTAGTTTCAACATTTCTTGGATTACCTGAGATATAGTGTTTGATTCTTTGACCGTTCACCACCTTCGGATTTGTGCCTTCGAAGTTGTTGATTTTTATGGCACCGGAACAATAGACCTCCTCGATAACGTAAGGACCTTCCCATTTAGAGAGGAGTTTTCCTGCAAAAAATCTTAAACGAGAGTTGTATAGCAAAACATAGTCACCTACATTAAACTCACACTTTTGTATCCTTTTGTCATGCCATCTTTTAACTTTTTCTTTAAATAGTTTGGCATTCTCATAGGCTTGAGTTCTCCATTCATCAAGTGAGCTAATGTCAAATAGCATCTTCTCACCGGCAAGTTTGAAATCATAATTGAGCTCTTTAATGGCCCAATATGCCTTATGTTCTAGTTCGAGAGGTAAGTGACATGCTTTTCCACAAACCATTTTATACGGAGACATACCCATAGGATTTTTATATGCAGTTCTATAGGCCCATAATGCATCATCAAGTTTCTTGGACCAATTCTTTCTAGATCTATTAACAGTCTTTTGCAAGATTAATTTGAGCTCTCTATTACTCAATTCTACTTGGCCACTAGACTGTGGGTGGTATGGAGATGCAATTCTATGATTAACATCATACTTAGCAAGCATTTTACGAAAAGCACCATGAATAAAGTGTGAACCACCATCAGTCATTAAATATCTAGGGACTCCAAACCTTGGAAAAATAACTTCCTTAAGCATCTTAATAGAGGTGTTATGATCAGCACTACTAGTTGGAATAGCTTCTACCCACTTAGTAACGTAATCAAGAACAACTAAAATATGTGTATACCCATTAGAGGAAGGAAACGGTCCCATATAATCAAAGCCCCAATCATCAAAAGAAGTTCCATATACAGAGAAATCATCCATGAAAACCTCAACAATCTTTTCACAAAAATCAGAGAATATAGCCATCATGCATCTTTGAAAGGTAGCAGGTGCATTGCATACACCAAAAGGCATACATCTATAAGAAAAGGTACCGAAAGGGCAAGTAAAAGTGGTCTTTTCTTGATCCTCGTTTGACACAGGTATTGAGAGAAACCGGAGTAACCATCTTGAAAGCAAAAATGTGTATGTTTGGATAATATTTCTAGCATCTGATCAATAAAAGTTAAAGGGTAATGATCCTTTTTAGTAGCTTTATTTAGTTTGCGGAAATCAATTACCATTCTATAACCTGTAACAATTCTTTGTGGGATCAATTCATCTTTATCATTAGGAACTACAGTAATTCCTCCCTTCTTAGGGACATAATGGACAGGACTTACCCACTGACTATCAGCAACAGGATAAATTATACCTGCCTCCAGAAGCTTTAGTATTTCTTTTCTTACCACTTCTTTCATCTTAGGATTTAACCGCCGTTGGTGATCAACAACCTGTTGGGGAACGTAGCAATAATTAAAAATTTTCCTACGTGTCACCAAGATCAATCTAGGAGATGCTAGCAACGAGAGAGAGGGAGTGCATCTTCATACCCTTGAAGATCGCTAAGCGGAAGCGTTACAAGAACGTGGTTGATGGAGTCGTACTCGCGGCGATTCAAATCGCGGAAGATCCGATCTAGCACCGATCGAACGGCGCCTCCGCGTTCAACACACGTACAGCCCGGGGACGTCTCCTCCTTCTTGATCCAAAAAGGGGAGAGGAGAAGTTGAGGGAGAACTCCAGCAGCACGACTGCATGGTGGCAATGGAGCTCGTGGTTCTCCGGCAGAGCTTCGCTAAGCACTACGGAGGAGGAGGAGTTGGAGGAGGAGAGGGCTGCGCCAGACAAGGGGTGCGGCTGCCCTCCCACCCCCTCACTATATATAGGGGAAGGGGAGAGGGGGCCGGCCCCACTAGATGGATCTAGAGGAGGAGGCGGCGGCCAGGGGAAACCGTAGATGGGTTTGGGCGCCCCCACCCCCTAGGAAACTTGCCCCCCAAGCTGGGAGGGGCGGCTGCCCTAGGAGTGGCGCCCCCACCTCTCCTGGTTACGAGAGAGGGGTTGGGAGGGGCGCACATGTTGGAAATATGCCCTAGAGGCAATAATAAAATGGTTATTATTATATTTCCTTGTTCATGATAATTGTCTATTGTTCATGCTATAATTGTATTAACTGGAAGCCGTAATACATGTGTGAATACATAGACCACAACATGTCCCTAGTGAGCCTCTAGTTGACTAGCTCGTTGATCAATGGATGGTTATGGTTTCCTGACCATGGACATTGGATGTCATTGATAACGGGATCACATCATTAGGAGAATGATGTGATGGACAAGACCCAATCCTAAGCATAGCACAAGATAGTGTAGTTCGTTTGCTAAGAGCTTTTCTAATGTCAAGTATCGTTTCCTTAGACCATGAGATTGTGCAACTCTCGAATATTGTAGGAATGCTCTGGGTGTACCAAACGTCACAACGTAACTGGGTGTCTATAAAGGTGCACTACAGGTATCCCCGAAAGTGTCTGTTGGGTTGGCACGAATCGAGACTGGGATTTGTCACTCCGTATGACGGAGAGGTATCTCTGGGCCCACTCGGTAATGCATCATCATAATGAGCTCAATGTGACTAAGGAGTTAGCCATGGGATCATGCGTTACGGAACGAGTAAAGTGACTTGCCGGTAACGAGATTGAACGAGGTATTGGGATACCGGTGATCGAATCTCGGGCAAGTAACATACCGATTGACAAAGGGAATTGTATACGGGATTGATTGAATCCCCGACATCGTGGTTCATCCGTTGAGATCATCGTGGAACATGTGGGAGCCAATATGTGTATCCAGATCCCGCTATTGGTTATTGGTCGGAGAGGTGTCTCGGTCAAGTCTGCATGGTTCCCGAACCCGTAGGGTCTACACACTTAAGGTTCGGTGACGCTAGAGTTGTTATGGGAAATGGTATGTGGTTACCGAAGGTTGTTCGGAGACCCGGATAGGATCCCGGACATCACGAGGAGTTCAGGAATGGTCCGGAGGTAAAGATTTATATATGGGAAGTCATCATACGGTCACCGGAAGTGTTCGGGGGTATGCCGGTATTGTACCGGGGCCACCGAAGGGGTTCCGGGGGTCCACCTGCCCCGGAGGGCCTTATGGGCTGTAGGTGGAAGGGAACCAGCCCCTGAGTGGGCTGGGCACCAACCTCCCCCTAGGGCCCATGCGCCTAGGGTTGGGGGAAACCCTGGAGGGGGCGCCCCCCTTGACTTGGGGGGGCAAGCCACCCTCCCTGGCCGCCGCCCCTCCCACCAGATGGGATCTGAGGGGGCCGGCCCCCCTCTCCCTTGCCCCTATATATAGTGGAGGGGTGGGAGGGCAGCCATACCTTTCCCAAGGCGCAGCCCTCTCCTCCTCCAACTCCTCCTTCTCCTCCGTAGTGCTTAGCGAAGCTCTGCCGGAGAACCACGAGCTCCATTGCCACCATGCCGTCGTGCTGCTGGAGTTCTCCCTCAACTTCTCCTCTCCCCTTGCTGGATCAAGAAGGAGGAGACGTCCCCGGGCTGTACGTGTGTTGAACGCGGAGGCGCCGTTCGTTCGGCGCTAGATCGGATCTTCCGCGATTTGAATCGCTGCAAGTACGACTCCATCAACCGCGTTCTTGTAACGCTTCCGCTTAGAGATCTTCAAGGGTATGAAGATGCACTCCCTCTCTCTCGTTGCTAGCATCTCCTAGATTGGTCTTGGTGACACGTAGGAAAATTTTGAATTTCTGCTACGTTCCCCAACAGTGGCATCATGAGCTAGGTCTATGCGTAGATTCTATGCACGAGTAGAACACAAAGTAGTTGTGGGCGATGATTTGTTCAATTTTCTTACCGTTACTAGTCTTATCTTGATTCGGCGGCATTGTGGGATGAAGCAGCCCGGACCAACCTTACACGTACTATTACGTGAGACAGGTTCCACCGACTGACATGCACTTGATGCATAAGGTGGCTAGCGGGTGTCTGTCTCTCCCACTTTAGTTGGATCAGATTCGATGAAAAGGGTCCTTATGAAGGGTAAATAGCAATTGGCATATCACCGTTGTGGCTTTTGCGTAGGTAAGAAACGTTCTTGCTAGAAACCCATAGCAGGCACGTAAAACATGCAACAACAATTAGAGGACGTCTAACTTGTTTTTGCAGGGTATGCTATGTGATGTGATATGGCCAAAAGGATGTGATGAATGATATATGTGATGTATGAGATTGATCATGTTCTAGGAATCACGACTTGCATGTCGATGAGTATGACAACCGGCAGGAGCCATAGGAGTTGTCTTAATTTATTGTATGACCTGCGTGTCAATGAAAACGCCATGTAATTACTTTACTTTATTGCTAACCATTAGCCATAGTAGTAGAAGTAATAGTTGGAGAGACAACTTCATGAAGACACGATGATGGAGATCATGATGATGGAGATCATGGTGTCATGCCGGTGACGAAGGTGATCATGCCGCGCCGCGAAGATGGAGATCAAAAGGCGCAAGATGATATTGGCCATATCATGTCACTTTATGATTTGCATGTGATGTTTGTCATGTTTACATCTTATTTGCTTAGAACGACGGTAGCATAAATAAGATGATCCCTCACTAAAATTTCAAGAGATGTGTTCCCCCTAACTGTGCACCGTTGCGAAGGTTCGTTGTATCGAAGCACCACGTGATGATCGGGTGTGATAGATTCTAACGTTCGCATACAACGGGTGTAAGCCAGATTTACACATGCGAAACACTTAGGTTGACTTGACGAGCCTAGCATGTACAGACATGGCCTCGGAACACAAGAGACCGAAAGGTCGAACATGAGTCGTATAGTAGATACGATCAACATGGAGATGTTCACCGATGATGACTAGTCCGTCTCACGTGATGATCGGACACGGCCTAGTTGACTCGGATCATGTATCACTTAGATGACTAGAGGGATGTCTATCTGAGTGGGAGTTCATTAAATAATTTGATTAGATGAACTTAATTATCATGAACATAGTCAAAAGGTCTTTGCAAATTATGTCGTAGCTTACGCTTTAGTTCTACTGTTTAAGATATGTTCCTAGAGAAAATTTAGTTGAAAGTTGATTATGCGGACTGGGTCCGTAAACTGAGGATTGTCCTCATTGCTGCACAGAAGGCTTATGTCCTTAATGTACCGCTCGGTGTGCTGAACCTCGAGCGTCGTTTGTGGATGTTGCGAACATCTGACATACACGTTTTGATGACTACGTGATAGTTCAGTGTGTAATGTTAAACGGTTTAGAATTGAGGCACCGAAGACATTTTGAAATGTCGCGGAACATATGAGATGTTCCAAGAGCTGAAATTGGGATTTTCGGCTCGTGCCCACGTCAAGAGGTGTGAGACCTCCGGCAAGTTTCTTAAGCCTGCAAACTAAGGGAGAAAAGCTCAATCGTTGAGCATGTGCTCGGATTGTCTGAGTACTACAATCGCTTGAATCGAGTGGGAGTTGTCTTCCAGATGAGATAGTGATGGTTCTCCAAAGTCACTGCCACCAAGCTACTAGAGCTTCATGATGAACTATAACATATCAGGGATAGACATGATGATCCTTGAGCAACTCGCGATGTTTGACACCGCGAAATTAGAAATCAAGTAGGAGCATCAATTGTTGATGGTTAGTAAAACCACTAGTTTCAAGAAGGGCAAGGGAAAGAAGGGATACTTCATGAAACGGCAAATCAGTTGCTACTCTAGTGAAGAAACCCAAGGTTGAACCCACACCCGAGACTAAGTGCTTCTGTAATGAGGGGAATGGTCACTGAAGCAGAACTATCCTAGATACTTGGTAGATGAGAAGGCAGGCAAGGTCGACAGAAGTATATTGGATATACGTTATATTAATGTGTACTTTACTAGTACTCCTAGTAGCACCAGGGTATTAGATACCGGTTCGGTTGCTAAGTATTGGTAACTCGAAATAAAAGGCTACGGAATAAACAGAGACTAGCTAAAGGTGAGATGACGATATGTGTTGGAAGTGTTTCCAAGGTTGATGTGATCAAGCATCGCATGCACCCTCTACCATCGAGATTGGTGTTAAACCTAAATAATTGTTATTTGGTGTTTGCGTTGAGCATAGACATGATTGGATTATGTTTATCGCAATACGGTTATTCATTTAAGGAGAATAATGGTTACTCTGTCTATTTGAATAATACCTTCAATGGTTTTGCACCTAAATGAATGGTTTATTGAATCTCGATCGTAGTGATACACATGTTCATGCCAAAAGATATAAGATAGTAATGATAATACCACATACTTGTGGCACTGCCACTTGAGTCATATTGGTATAAAATGCATGAAGAAGCTACATGTTGATGGATCTTTGGACTCACTCGTTTTTGAAAAGATTGAGACATGCGAACCATGTCTATTAGTATATATGCATGAAGAAAGTCCATACAGATGGATCGTTTGGACTCACTTGATTTTGAATCACTTGAGACATGCAAATCATACCACATGGGCTGGATGACTGAAAGGCCTCGATTTCAGTAAGATGGAACAAGAAAGCAACCTGTTGGAAGTAATACATTTTGATGTGTGCAGTCCAATGAGTGCTGAGGCATGCAGTGGATATCGTTATGTTCTTACTTCACAGATGATTTGAGTAGATGCTGAGTATATTTACTTGATGAAACACAAGTCTGAATTATTGAAAGGTTCAAGTAATTTCAGAGTGAAGTTGAAGATCATCGTGACAAGAGGATAAAATGGCTGTGATATGATCATAGAGATGAATATCTGAGTTACGAGTTTGGCACACAATTAAGACATTGTGGAAATTGTTTCACAACTAATACCGCCTGGAACACCATAGTGTGATGGTGTGTCCGAACATCATAACTGCACCCTATTGGATATGGTGCATACCATGATGTCTCTTATCGAATTACCACTATCGTTTATGGGTTAGGCATTAGAGACAACCGCATTCACTTTAAATAGGGCACCACGCAATTCCGTTGAGACGACACCGTATGAACTATGGTTTAGAGAAACCTAAGCTGTCGTTTCTTAAAAGTTTGGGCCTGCGACGCTTATGTGAAAATTTTTCAGGCTGATAAGCTCGAACCCAAAGCGGATAAATGCATCTTCATAGAATACCCAAAACAGTTGGGTATACCTCCTATTTCAGATTCGGAAGCAAAGTGATTGTTTCTAGAAACATGTCCTTTCTCGAGGAAAAGTTTCTCTCGAAAGAATAGAGTGGGAGGATGGTGGAGACTTGATGAGGTTATTGAACCATCACTTCAACTAGTGTGTAGCTGGGCACAAGAAGTTGTTCCTGTGGCACCTACACCAATTGAAGTGGAAGCTTATGATAGTGATCATGAAACTTCGGATCAAGTCACTACCAAACCTCGTAGGACGACAAGGATGCGTACTACTTCAGAGTGGTACGTAATCCTGTCTTGAAAGTCATGTTGCTAGACAACAATGAACCTACGAGCTATGGAGAAGCGATGGTGGGCCCGGATTCCGACTAATGGCTCGAGGCCATAAAATCCGAGAGAGGATCCATGTATAAAAACAAAGTATAGACTTTGGAAGAACTACTTGATGGTCGTAAGGCTGTTGGGTGCAGATGGATTTTAAAAGGAAGACAGACAATGATGGTAAGTGCCACCATTAAGAAAGCTCGACTTGTCGTTAAGATGTTCTCCGGCAAGTTCAAGGAGTTGACTGCGATGAGACGTTCTCACTCGTAGCGATGCTAAGAGTCTGTTGGAATTATATTAGCAGTTACTGCATTATTTATGAAATCTTGCAGATAGGATGTCAAAACATTGTTTCCTCGACGATTTTCTTGAGGAAAGGTTGTATGTGATACAACCAGAAGGTTTTGTCAATCCTGAAAGATGCTAACAAGTATGCAAAGCTCCAGCAATCCTTCTAAGGATTGGAGTAAGCATCTCGGAGTTGGAATGTACGCTTTGATGAGATGATCAAAGATTTTGGGTTTATACAAAGTTTTTGAGAAACTTGTATTTCCAAAAAGTGAGTGAGAGCACTATAGAATTTCTGATGAGTATATGTTGTTGACATATTGTTGATCAGAAATGATGTAGAATTTCTGGAAAACATACAGGGTTATTTGAAAAGTGTTTTTCAATGCAAAACCTGGATTAAGCTACTTGAACATTGAGCATCAAGATCTATAAGGATAGATAAAAAACGCTTAATAGTACTTTCAAATGAATGCATACCGTGACAGGATTTTGAAGGAGTTCAAAATAGATCAGCAAAGAAGGAGTTCTTGGCTGTGTTACAAGGTCTGAGTATTGAGTAAGACTCAAGACCTGACCACGGCAGAAGAGAGAGAAAGGACGAAGGTCGTCCCCTATGCTTTAGACGTAGGCTCTACAGTATACTATGATGTGTACCGCACCTGAAGTGTGCCTTGCCATGAGTTAGTCAAGGGGTACAAGAGTGATCCAGGAATGGATCATAGGACAACGGTCAAGGTTATCCTTAGTAACAAGTGGACTAAGGAAGTTTTCTCGATTATGGAGGTGGTAAAAGAGTTCGTCGTAAAGGGTTACACCGATGCAAACTTTGACACTAATCTGGATGACTCTGAGTGGTAGACCAGATTCGTATAGTGGAGCAGTTATTTGGAATAGTTCCAAATAGCGTGTGGTGGCTGCATCTAGGAGATGACATAGAGATTTGTAAAGCACACACGGATCTGAAAGGTTCAGACCCGTTAACTAATAACCTCTCTCACAAGCGTGATATGATAAAACACCATGGGTGTTGGATTCATTGCAATCACATAGTGATGTGAACTAGATTATTGACTCTAGTGCAAGTGGGAGACTGTTGGAAATATGCCCTAGAGGCAATAATAAAATGGTTATTATTATATTTCCTTGTTCATGATAATTGTCTATTGTTCATGCTATAATTGTATTAACTGGAAGCCGTAATACATGTGTGAATACATAGACCACAACATGTCCCTAGTGAGCCTCTAGTTGACTAGCTCGTTGATCAATGGATGGTCATGGTTTCCTGACCATGGACATTGGATGTCATTGATAACGGGATCACATCATTAGGAGAATGATGTGATGGACAAGACCCAATCCTAAGCATAGCACAAGATCGTGTAGTTCGTTTGCTAAGAGCTTTTCTAATGTCAAGTATCGTTTCCTTAGACCATGAGATTGTGCAACTCCCGGATATTGTAGGAATGCTTTGGGTGTACCAAACGTCACAATGTAATTGGGTGGCTATAAAGGTGCACTACAGGTATCTCCGAAAGTGTCTGTTGGGTTGGCACGAATCGAGACTGGGATTTGTCACTCCGTATGACGGAGAGGTATCTCTGGGCCCACTCGGTAATGCATCATCATAATGAGCTCAATGTGACTAAGGAGTTAGCCATGGGATCATGCGTTACGGAACGAGTAAAGTGACTTGCCGGTAACGAGATTGAACGAGGTATTGGGATACCGGTGATCGAATCTCGGGCAAGTAACATACCGATTGACAAAGGGAATTGTATACGGGATTGATTGAATCCCCGACATCGTGGTTCATCCGATGAGATCATCGTGGAACATGTGGGAGCCAATATGGTTATCCAGATCCCGCTATTGGTTATTGGTCGGAGAGGTGTCTCGGTCATGTCTGCATGGTTCCCGAACCCGTAGGGTCTACACACTTAAGGTTCGGTGACGCTAGAGTTGTTATGGGAATTGTATGTGGTTACCGAAGGTTGTTCGGAGTCCCGGATAGGATCCCAGACGTCACGAGGAGTTCCGGAATGGTCCGGAGGTAAAGATTTATATATGGGAAGTCATCATACGGTCACCGGAAGTGTTCGGGGGTATGCCGGTATTGTACCGGGGCCACCGAAGGGGTTCCGGGGGTCCACCTGCCCCGGAGGGCCTTATGGGCTGTAGGTGGAAGGGAACCAGCCCCTGAGTGGGCTGGGCACCAACCTCCTCCTAGGGCCTATGCGCCTAGGGTTGGGGGAAACCCTGGAGGGGGCGCCCCCTTGACTTGGGGGGCAAGCCACCCTCCCTGGCCGCCGCCCCTCCCACCAGTTGGGATCTGAGGGGGCCGGCCCCCCTCTCCCTTGCCCCTATATATAGTGGAGGGGTGGGAGGGCAGCCATACCTTTCCCAAGGCGCAGCCCTCTCCTCCTCCAACTCCTCCTTCTCCTCCGTAGTGCTTAGCGAAGCTCTGTCGGAGAACCACGAGCTCCATTGCCACCATGCCGTCGTGCTGCTGGAGTTCTCCCTCAACTTCTCCTCTCCCCTTGCTGGATCAAGAAGGAGGAGACGTCCCCGGGCTGTACGTGTGTTGAACGCGGAGGTGCCATCCGTTCGGCGCTAGATCGGATCTTCCGCGATTTGAATCGCTGCGAGTACGACTCCATCAACCGCGTTCTTGTAACGCTTCCTCTTAGCGATCTTCAAGGGTATGAAGATGCACTCCCTCTCTCTCGTTGCTAGCATCTCCTAGATTGGTCTTGGTGACACGTAGGAAAATTTTGAATTATTGCTACGTTCCCCAACAGCACAGCCCCTTAGTGGGCTGGTTTGCCCCTTCCCCTTGGCCCATAAGGCCCCCCAACGCTTGTCGGGGCCTCCGAAACCCCTTTCGGACATGCTGGCCATAGCCTGGTACCCCCGGAACAATTCCGGACTCCAATACCCTTCGTCCAATATACCGATCTTCACCTCCGGACCATTCCGGAGCTCCTCGTCATGTCCGGGATCTCATCCGGGACTCCGAACAACCTTCGGTAACCACATACTATTTCCCATAACAACTCTAGCATCACCGAACCTTAAGTGTGTAGACCCTACGGGTTCGGGAACCATGCAGACATGACTGAGACACCTCTCCGGCCAATAACCAATAGCGGGATCTGGATACCCATATTGGCTCCCACATGTTCCACGATGATCTCATCGGATGAACCACGATGTCGGGGATTCAATCAATCCCGTATACAATTCCCTTTGTCTATCGGTATGTTACTTGCCCGAGATTCGATCGTCGGTATCCCAGTACCTCGTTCAATCTCGTTACCGGCAAGTCTCTTTACTCGTTCCGTAACGCATGATCCCGTGGCTAACTCATTAGTCACATTGAGCTCATTATGATGATGCATTACCGAGTGGGCCCAGAGATACCTCTCCATCACACGGAGTGACAAATCCCAGTCTCGATTCGTGCCAACCCAACAGACACTTTCGGAGATACCTGTAGTGCACCTTTAAAGCCACCCAGTTACGTTGTGACGTTTGGTACACCCAAAGCATTCCTACAGTATCCGGGAGTTGCACAATCTCATGGTCTAAGGAAATGATACTTGACATTAGAAAAGCTCTTAGCAAACGAACTAAGCGATCTTGTGCTATGCTTAGGATTGGGTCTTGTCCATCACATCATTCTCCTAATGATGTGATCCCACTATCAATGACATCCAATGTCCATGGTCAGGAAACCATAACCATCTATTGATCAACGAGCTAATCAACTAGAGGCTTACTAGGGACATGTTGTGGTCTATGTATTCACACATGTATTACGGTTTCCAGTTAATACAATTATAGCATGAACAATAGACAATT
Organism: Aegilops tauschii subsp. strangulata; assembly: GCF_002575655.3. NCBI lineage: Eukaryota > Viridiplantae > Streptophyta > Magnoliopsida > Poales > Poaceae > Aegilops > Aegilops tauschii. Next base: position 423,317,839 of record NC_053036.3, on the reverse strand, counting down.
ATCATGAACAAGGAAATACAATAATAACCATTTTATTATTACCTCTAGGGCATATTTCCAACAGTCTCCCACTTGCACTAGAGTCAATAATCTAGTTCACATCACCATGTGATTGTAATGAATCCAACACCCATGGGGTTTGTTCATATATCGCTTGTGAGAGAGGTTATTAGTCAACGGGTCTGAACCTTTCAGATCCGTCTGTGCTTTACAAATCTCTATGTCATCTTGTAGATGCAGCTACCACGCGCTACTTGGAGCTATTCCTAATAACTGCTCTACTATACGAATCCAGTTTACTACTCAGAGTCATCCGGATTAGTGTCAAAGTTTGCATCGATGTAACCCTTTACGACGAACTCTTTTACCACCTCCATAATCGAGAAAATTCCTTAGTCCACTAGTTACTAAGGATAAGTTCGACCGCTGTCATGTGATCCATTCCTGGATCACTCTTGTACCCCTTGACTGACTCATGGCAAGGCACACTTTAGGTGCGGTACACAGCATATCATACTGTAGAGCCTACGTCTAAAGCATAGGGGACGACCTTCGTCCTTTCTATCTCTTCTGCCGTGGTCATGTTTTTTGTTGAGTCTTACTCAACACTCACACCTTGTAACACAGCCAAGAACTCCTTCTTTGCTGATCTATTTTGAACTCCTTCAAAATCCTGTCACGGTATGCATTCATTTGAAAGTACTATTAAGCGTTTTTTATCTATCCTTATAGATCTTGATGCTCAATGTTCAAGTAGCTTAATCCAGGTTTTGCATTGAAAAACACTTTTCAAATAACCCTGTATGTTTTCCAGAAATTCTACATCATTTCTGATCAACAATATGTCAACAACATATACTCATCAGAAATTCTATAGTGCTCTCACTCACTTTTTGGAAATACAAGTTTCTCAAAAACTTTGTATAAACCCAAAATCTTTGATCATCTCATCAAAGCGTACATTCCAACTCCGAGATGCTTACTCCAATCCTTAGAAGGATTGCTGGAGCTTTGCATACTTGTTAGCATCTTTCAGGATTGACAAAACCTTCTGGTTGTATCACATACAACCTTTCTGGTTGTATCACATACAACCTTTCCTCAAGAAAATCGTCGAGGAAACAATGTTTTGACATCCTATCTGCAAGATTTCATAAATAATGCAGTAACTGCAAATATAATTCCAACAGACTCTTAGCATCGCTACGAGTGAGAAAGCCTCATCGTAGTCAACTCCTTGAACTTGTCGGAAAACATCTTAACGACAAGTCGAGCTTTCTTAATGGTGACACTTACCATCATTGTCCGTCTTCCTTTTAAAATCCATCTGCACCCAACAGCCTTACGACCATCAAGTAGGTCTTCCAAAGTCTATACTTTGTTTTTATACATGGATCCTCTCTCAGATTTTATGGCCTCGAGCCATTCATCGGAATCCGGGCCCACCATCGCTTCTCCATAGCTCGTAGGTTCATTGTTGTCTAGCAACATGACTTCCAAGACAGGATTATGTACCACTCTGAAGTAGTACGCATCCTTGTCGACCTACGAGGTTTGGTAGTGACTTGATCCGAAGTTTCATGATCACTATCATAAGCTTCCACTTCAATTGGTGTAGGTGCCACAGGAACAACTTCCTGTGCCCTGCTACACACTAGTTGAACTCATGGTTCAATAACCTCATCAAGTCTCCACCATCCTCCCACTCAATTCTTTCGAGAGAAACTTTTCCTCGAGAAAGGACCCGTTTCTAAAAATAACCACTTTTGCTTCCAGATCTGAAATAGGAGGTATACCCAACTGTTTTGGGTATTCCATGAAGATGCATTTATCCGCTTTGGGTTCGAGCTTATCAGCCTGAAACTTTTTCACATAAGCATCGCAGCCCTAAACTTTTAAGAAACGATAGCTTAGGTTTCTCTAAACCATAGTTCATACGGTGTCGTCTCAACAGAATTGCGTGGTGCCCTATTTAAAGTGAATGCGGTTGTCTCTAATGCCTAACCCATAAACGATAGTGGTAATTCGATAAGAGACATCATGGTATGCACCATATCCAATAGGGTGCAGTTATGATGTTCGGACACACCATCACACTATGGTGTTCCAGGCGGTATTAGTTGTGAAACAATTTCCACAATGTCTTAATTGTGTGCCAAACGCGTAACTCAGATATTCATGTCTATGATCACATCATAGACATTTTATCCCCTTGTCACGACGATCTTCAACTTCACTCTGAAATTACTTGAACCGTTCAATAATTCAGATTTGTGTTTCATCAAGTAAATACTCTTAGCATCTACTCAAATCATCTGTGAAGTAAGAACATAACGATATCCACTGCGTGCATCAGCACTCATTGGACTGCACACATCAAATGTATTACTTCCAACAAGTTGCTCTCTTGTTCCATCTTACTGAAAACGAGGCCTTTCAGTCATCTTGCCCATGTGGTATGATTTGCATGTCTCAAGTGATTCAAAATCAGGTGAGTCCAAACGATCCATCTGTATGGACTTTCTTCATGCATATATACTAATAGACATGGTTCGCATGTCTTAATCTTTTCAAAAACGAGTGAGTCCAAAGATCCATCAACATGGAGCTTCTTCATGCGTTTTATACCAATATGACTCAAGTGGCAGTGCCACAAGTATGTGGTACTATCTTATATCTTTTGGCATGAACATGTGTATCAGTACGTTCGAGATTCAACAAACCATTCATTTTAAGTGCAAGACCATTGAAGGTATTATTCAAATAGAAGAGTAACCATTATTCTCCTTAAATGAATAATCGTATTGCGATAAACATAATCCAATCATGTCTATGCTCAACGCAAACACCAAATAACAATTATTTAGGTTCAACACCAATTTCGATGGTAGAGGGAGCATGTGATGCTTGATCACATCAACCTTGGAAACACTTCCAACACATATCGTCATCTCACCTTGAGCTAGTCTCCGTTTATTCTGTAGCCTTTTATTTCGAGTTACCAACACTTAGCAACCGAACCGGTATCTAATACCCTGGTGCTACTAGGAGTACTAGTAAAGTACACATTAATATAATGTATATCCAATATACTTTTGTCGACCTTGCCTGCCTTCTCATCTACCAAGTATCTAGGGTAGTTCTGCTTCAGTGACCGTTCCCCTTATTACAGAAGCACTTAGTCTCGGGTTTGGGTTCAACCTTGGGTTTCTTCACTAGGGCAGCAACTAATTTGCCGTTTCATGAAGTATCCCTTCCTTCCCTTGCCCTTCTTGAAACTAGTGGTTTTACTAACCATCAACAATTGATGCTCTTACTTGATTTCTAGTTTCGCGGTGTCAAACATCGCGAGTTGCTCAAGGATCATCATGTCTATCCCTGATATGTTATAGTTCCTCACGAAGCTCTAATAGCTTGGTGGCAGTGACTATGGAGAACCATCACTATCTCATCTGGAAGATTAACTCCCACTCGATTCAAGCGATTGTAGTACTCAGACAATCTGAGCACATGCTCAACGATTGAGCTTTTATCCCTTAGTTTGCAGGCTTAAGAAACTTGTCAGAGGTCTCATACCTCTTGACGTGGAACATCTCATATGTTCTGCGACGTTTCAAAAACTTCTTTGGTGCCACAAGTTTAAACCGCTAGCATTACGCACTGAACTATCACGTAGTCATCAAAACGTGTATGTCAGATGTTTCGCAACATCTACAGACGACACTCGAGGTTCAGCACACCGAGCGGTGCATTAAGGACATAAGCCTTCTGTGCAGCAATGAGGACAATCCTCAGTATACGGACCCCGTCCGCATAATTGCTACTGTCAACTTTCAACTAAATTTTCTCTAGGAACATATCTTAAACAGTAGAACTAAAGCGTAAGCTATGACATAATTTGCAAAGACCTTTTTACTATGTTCATGGCAATTAAGTTCATCTGATTATTTAATGAACTCCCACTTGTTGGAAATATGCCCTAGAGGCAATAATAAATTGGTTATTATTATATTTCCTTGTTCATGATAATCGTTTATTGTCCATGCTAGAATTGTATTGATAGGAAACTCAGATACATGTGTGGATACATAGACAACACCATGTCCCTAGTAAGCCTCTAGTTGACTAGCTTGTTGATCAATAGATGGTTACGGTTTCCTGACCATGGACATTGGATGTCGTTGATAACGGGATCACATCATTAGGAGAATGATGTGATGGACAAGACCCAATCCTAAGCCTAGCACAAGATCGTGTAGTTCGTTTGCTCAGAGCTTTTCTAATGTCAAGTATCATTTCCTTAGACCATGAGATTGTGCAACTCCCAGATACCGTAGGAATGCTTTGGGTGTACCAAACGTCACAACGTAACTGGGTGGCTATAAAGGTGCACTACAGGTATCTCCGAAAGTGTCTGTTGGGTTGGCACGAATCGAGACTGGGATTTGTCACTCCGTGTAAACGGAGAGGTATCTCTGGGCCCACTCGGTAGGACATCATCATAATGTGCACAATGTGACCAAGGAGTTGATCACGGGATGATGTGAGTTACGAAACGAGTAAAGAGACTTGCCGGTAACTAGATTGAACAAGGTATAGGGATACCGACGATCGAATCTCGGGCAAGTAACATACCGATAGACAAAGGGAATTGGGTACGGGATTGATTGAATCCTCGACATCGTGGTTCATCCGATGAGATCATCGAGGAGCATGTGGGAGCCAACATGGGTATCCAGATCGCGCTGTTGGTTATTGACCGGAGAGTCGTCTCGGTCATGTCTGCATGTCTCCCGAACCCGTAGGGTCTACACACTTAAGGTTCGGTGACGCTAGGGTTATAGAGATATTAGTATGCGGTAACCCGAAAGTTGTTCGGAGTCTCGGATGAGATCCCGGACGTCACGAGGAGTTACGGAATGGTCCGGAGGTAAAGATTTATATATGGGAAGTCTTATTTTGGTCACCGGAAAAGTTTCGCACTTTATCGGTATTGTACCGGGAATGCCGAAAGGGGTCCGGGGGTCCACCAGCACCGGGGGGCACATGGGCTGTAGGGGGTGCGCCTTGGCCTATATGGGCCAAGGGCACCAGCCCCAAGAGGCCCATGCGCCAAGAGATAAGGAAAAGGGAGAGTCCTAAAGGGGGAAGGCACCACCGAGGTGCCTTGGGGGGGGGGGGGAAGGACTCCTCCTTGGCCACACCCTTCCTTGGAGGAAGGGCCAAGGCTGCGCCCCCCTCTCCCTTGGCCCTATATATAGTGGGGGGAAGGGAGGGCAGCAAGACCCAAGCCTTGGCGCCTCCCTCTCCCTCCCGTGACACATCTCCCTCCTCCCGCAGCGCTTGGCGAAGCCCTGTTGGAATCCCGCTACTTCCACCACCACGCCGTCGTGCTGCTGGATCTCCATCAACCTCTCCTCCCCCCTTGCTGGATCAAGGAGGAGACGTCGCTGCTCCGTACGTGTGTTGAACGCGGAGGTGCCGTCCGTTCGGCGGTAGGATCATCGGTGATTTGGATCACGACGAGTACGACTCCATCAACCCCGTTCTCTTGAACGCTTCCGCTCGCGATCTACAAGGGTATGTAGATGCACTCCTTCCCTCTCGTTGCTAGTAAACTCCATAGATTGATCTTGGTGATGCGTAGAAAATTTTGAATTTTTGCTATGTTCCCCGACAGTGGCATCATGAGCTAGGTCTATGCGTAGTTTCTATGCACGAGTAGAACACAAAGAAGTTGTGGGCGTAGATGTTGCCAATTCTTCTTGCCGCTACTAGTCTTATCGTGTTTCGGCGGCATTGTGGGATGAAGCGGCCCGGACCGACCTTACACTTACGCTTACATGAGACAGGTTCCACCGACTGACATGCACTAGATGCATAAGGTGGCTAGCGGGTGTCTGTCTCTCCCACTTTAGTCGGAACGGATTCGATGAAAACGGTCCTTATGAAGGGTAAATAGAAATTGGCATATCACGTTGTGGTCTTACGTAGGTAAGAAACGTTCTTGCTAGAAACCTATACAAGCCACGTAAAAACTTGCAACAACAATTAGAGGACGTCTAACTTGTTTTTGCAGCATGTGCTATGTGATGTGATATGGCCAGAAGATGTGATGAATGATATATGTGATGTATGAGATTGATCATATTCTTGTAATAGGAATCACGACTTGCATGTCGATGAGTATGACAACCGGCAGGAGCCATAGGAGTTGTCTTTATTTTTTGTATGACCTGCGTGTCATTGAATAACGCCATGTAAATTACTTTACTTTATTGCTAAGCGCGTTAGCCATAGAAGTAGAAGTAATCGTTGGCGTGACAACTTCATAAAGACACAATGATGGAGATCATGGTGTCATGCCGGTGACGAAGATGATCATGGTGCCCCGAAGATGGAGATCAAAGGAGCAAAATTATATTGGCCATATCATGTCACTATTTGATTGCATGTGATGTTTATCATGTTATGCATCTTATTTGCTTAGAACGACGGTAGTAAGTAAGATGATCCCTCACTAAAATTTCAAGAGACGTGTTCCCCCTAACTGTGCACCGTTGCGAAGGTTCGTTGTTTCGAAGCACCACGTGATGATCGGGTGTGATAGATTCTAACGTTCGAATACAACGGGTGTTGACGAGCCTAGCATGTACAGACATGGCCTCGGAACACATGCAAAACACTTAGGTTGACTTGACGAGCCTAGCATGTACAGACATGGCCTCGGAACACAAGAGACCAAAAGGTCGAGCATGAGTCGTATAGAAGATACGATCAACATGGAGATGTTCACCGATGATGACTAGTCCGTCTCACGTGATGACCGGACACGGCCTAGTTTGACTCGGATCATGTATCACTTAGATGACTAGAGGGATGTCTATCTGAGTGGGAGTTCATTAATCAGATGAACTTAATTATCATGAACATAGTCAGAAGGTCTTTGCAAATTATGTCATAGCTTGCGCTTTAGTTCTACTAGTTGAGATATGTTCCTAGAGACAATTTAGTTGAAAGTTGGTAGTAGCAATTATGCGGACTGGGTCCGTAAACTGAGGATTGTCCTCATTGCTGCACAGAAGGCTTATGTCCTTAATGCACCACTCGGTGTGCTGGCCTCAGCGTCGTCTGTAGATGTTACGAAACATCTGACATACACGTTTTGATGACTACGTGATAGTTCAGTGCGTAATGCTAACGGTTTAGAATTGTGGCACCAGAGACGTTTTTGAAACGTCGCAGAACATGTGAGATGTTCCGAAGACTGAAATTGGGATTTCAGACTAGTGCCCACGTCAAGAGGTATGAGACCTCTGACAAGTTTCTTAAGCCTGCAAACTAAGGGAGAAAAGCTCAATCATTGAGCATGTGCTCAGATTGTCTGAGAACTACAATCGCTTGAATCGAGTGGAAGTTAATCTTCCAGATGAGATAGTGATGGTTCTCCATAAGTCACTGCCACCAAGCTATTAGAGCTTCGTGATGAACTATAAATATCAAGGATAGATGATGATCCTTGAGCAACTCGCGATGTTTGACACCGCGAAAGTAGAAATCAAGAAGGAGCATCAATTGTTGATGGTTTGTAAAACCACTAGTTTCTAGAAGGGCAAGGGCAAAAGGGATACTTCATGAAACAGCAAATCATTTGCCGCTCTAGTGAAGAATCCCAAGGTTGAACCCAAACCCGAGACTAAGTGCTTCTGTAATGAGGGGAACGGTCACTGAAGCAGTACTACCTTAGATACTTGGTAGATGAGAAGGCAGGCAAGGTCGACAGAAGTATATTGGATATACGTTATATGAATGTGTACTTTACTAGTACTCCTAGCAGCACCAGGGTATTAGATACCGGTTCGGTTGCTAAGTGTTAGTAACTCGAAATAAAAGCTGCGGAATAAACGGAGACTAGCTAAAGGTGAGATGACGATATGTGTTGGAAGTGTTTCCAAGGTTGATGTGATCAAGCATCGCATGCTCCCTCTACCATTGAGTTTGGTGTTTGCGTTGAGCATGATTGGGTTATGTTTATCGCAATACGGTTATTCATTTAAAGAGAATAATGGTTACTCTGTTTATTTGAATAATACCTTCAATGGTCTTGCACCTAAAATGAATCTCGATCGTAGTGATACATGTTCGTGCCAAAAGATATAAAATAGTAATGATAGTTCCACATACTTGTGGCACTGCCATTTGAGTCACATTGGTATAGAACGCATGAAGAAGCTCCATGTAGATGGATCTTTGGACTCAGTCATTTTTGAAAAGATTGAGACATGCGTACCATGTCTATTGGTATATATGCATGAAGAAACTCCATGCAGATGGATCGTTTGGACTCACTTGATTTTGAATCACTTGAGACATGCAAATCATACCACATGGGCAAGATGACTGAAAGGCCTCGTTTTCAGTAAGATGGAACAAGAGAGCAACTTGTTGGAAGTAATACATTTTGATGTATGCAGTCCAATGAGTGCTGAGGCATGCAGTGGATATCGTTATGTTCTTACTTCACAGATGATTTGAGTAGATGCTGAGAATATTTACTTGATAAAACACAAGTCTGAATTATTGAAAGGTTCAAGTAATTTCAGAGTGAAGTTGAAGATCGTCGTGACAAGAGGATAAAATGTATGTGATATGATCATAGAGATGAATATCTGAGTTACGAGTTTGGCACACAATTAAGACATTGTGGAAAGTGTTTCACAATTAATACCGCCTAGAACACCACAGTGTGATGGTGTGTCCGAACATCATAACTGCACCCTATTGGATATGGTGCATACCATGATGTCTCTTATCGAATTACCACTATCGTTTATGGGTTAGGCATTAGAGACAACCGCATTCACTCTAAAAGGGGCACCACGCAATTCCGTTGAGACGACACCGTTTAGAGAAACCTAAGTTGTCGTTTCTTAAAAGTTTGGGGCTGCGATGCTTATGTGAAAAAGTTTCAGGCTGATAAGCTCGAACCCAAAGCGGATAAATGCATCTTCATAATACCCAAAACAGTTGGGTAAACCTCCTATTTCAGATCTGGAAGCAAAAGTAATTGCTTCTAGAAACGAGTCCTTTCTCGAGGAAAAGTTTCTCTCGAAAGAATTGAGTGGGAGGATGGTGGAAACTTGATAAGGTTATTGAACCATAACTTCAACTAGTGTGTAGCAGGGCACAGGAAGTTGTTCCTGTGGCACCTACACCAATTGAAGTGGAAGCTTATGATAGTGATCATGAAACTTCGGATCAAGTCACTACCAAACCTCGTAGGACGACGAGGATGCGTGCTACTTCAGAGTGGTACGTGATCCTGTCTGAGATATCATGTGGTTGGACAATACTGAACCTACGAGCTATGGAGAAGCGATGGTGGGCCCATATTCGGACAAATGGTTGGAAGCCATGAAATCCGAGATAAATGGAACTTTGAGAAGAAGACGGACGTGGACGGTAATGTTACCGTCTATGAAGCTCGACTTGTGGCAAAGAGTATTTCCACAAGTTCAAGGAGTTGACTACGATGAGATTTTCCCATCCGTAGCGATGCTTAATTCCGTCGGAATCATGTTAGCATTAGCTGCATTTATGAAATCTGGCAGATGGATGTCAAAACAAGTTTCCTTACCAGTTTTCGTAAGGAAAGGTTGTATGTGATACAATCAGAAAGGTTTTGTCGATCCTAAGGATGCTAAAAGGTATGCTAGCTCCAGCGATTCTTCTAAGGACTGGAGTAAGCATCTCGGAGTTGGAATGTACGCTTTGATGAGATGATCAAAGATTTTGGGTTTATACAAAGTTTATGAGAAACTTGTATTTCCAATAAAGTGAGTGGGAGCGCTACAACATTTCTGATAAGTATATGTGAATGACATATTGTTGATCCGAAATGATGTAAAATTTCTGGAAAGCATAAAGGGTTGTTTGAAAGGAGTTTTTCAAAGGAAGACCTGGATAAAGCTGCTTACATATTGGGCATGAAGATCCATAGAGATAGATCAAGACGCCCGATGATACTTTCAAAGAACGCACACCTTGACATGATTTTGAAAGAGTTCAAAATAGATCAGCAAAGAAGGAGTTCTTGGCTGTGTTATAAGGTGTGAGTATTGAGTAAGACTCAAGACCTGACCACAGCAGAAGAGAGAGAAAGGACGAAGGTCGTCCCCTATGCTTTAGACGTAGGCTCTATAGTATGCTATGCTGTGTACCGCACATGTAGTGTGCCTTGCCATGAGTTGGTCAAGGGGTACAATAGTGATCCGGGAATGGATCACATGACAGCGGTCGAACTTATCCTTAGTATCTAGTGGACTAAGGAATTTTCTCGATTATGGAGGTGAAAAGGAGTTCGTCGTAAAGGGTTACGTCGATGCGAACTTTGACACTAATCCGGATGACTCTGAGTAGTAAACCGGATTCGTATAGTAGAGCAATTATTTGAAATGGCTCCAAGTAGCACGTGGTAGCATCCACAAGATGACATAGATATTCGTAAAGCACACACGGATCTGAAAGGTTCAGACCCGTTGACTAATAACCTCTCTCACAAGCATAACATGATCAAACCAGAACTCATTGAGCGTTAATCACATAGTGATGTGAACTAGATTGTTGACTCTAGTAAACTCTTTGGATGTTGGTCACATGGTGATGTGACCAGTGAGTGTTAATCACATGGTGATGTGGACTAGATTATTGACTCTAGTGCAAGTGGGAGACTGTTGGAAATATGCCCTAGAGGCAATAATAAATTGGTTATTATTATATTTCCTTGTTCATGATAATCGTTTATTGTCCATGCTAGAATTGTATTGATAGGAAACTCAGATACATGTGTGGATACATAGACAACACCATGTCCCTAGTAAGCCTCTAGTTGACTAGCTCGTTGATCAATAGATGGTTACGGTTTCCTGACCATGGACATTGGATGTCGTTGATAACGGGATCACATCATTAGGAGAATGATGTGATGGACAAGACCCAATCCTAAGCCTAGCACAAGATCGTGTAGTTCGTTTGCTCAAAGCTTTTCTAATGTCAAGTATCATTTCCTTAGACCATGAGATTGTGCAACTCCCAGATACCGTAGGAATGCTTTGGGTGTACCAAACGTCACAACGTAACTGGGTGGCTATAAAGGTGCACTACAGGTATCTCCGAAAGTGTCTGTTGGGTTGGCACGAATCGAGACTGGGATTTGTCACTCCGTGTAAACGGAGAGGTATCTCTGGGCCCACTCGGTAGGACATCATCATAATGTGCACAATGTGACCAAGGAGTTGATCACGGGATGATGTGAGTTACGGAACGAGTAAAGAGACTTGCTGGTAACGAGATTGAACAAGGTATAGGGATACCGACGATCGAATCTCGGGCAAGTAACATGCCGATAGGCAAAGGGAATTGGGTACGGGATTGATTGAATCCTCGGCATCGTGGTTCATCCAATGAGATTATCGAGGAGCATGTGGGAGCCAACATGGGTATCCAGATCCCGCTGTTGGTTATTGACCGGAGAGTCGTCTCGGTCATGTCTGCATGTCTCCCGAACCCGTAGGGTCTACACACTTAAGGTTCGGTGACGCTAGGGTTATAGAGATATTAGTATGCGGTAACCCGAAAGTTGTTCGGAGTCCCGGATGAGATCCCGGACGTCACGAGGAGTTACAGAATGGTCCGGAGCTAAAGATTTATATATGGGAAGTCTTATTTTGGTCGCCGAAAAAGTTTCACACTTTATCGGTATTGTACTGGGAGTGCCGAAAGGGGTCCGGGGGTCCACCAGCCCCGGGGGGGCACATGGGCTGTAGGGGGTGCGCCTTGGCCTATATGGGCCAAGGGCACCATTCCCAAGAGGCCCATGCGCCAAGAGATAAGGAAAAGGGAGAGTCCTAAAGGGGGAAGGCACCACCGAGGTGCCTTGGGGGGGGGAAGGACTCCTCCCTGGCCACACCCTTCCTTGGAGGAAGGGCCAAGGCTGCGCCCCCCTCTCCCTTGGCCCTATATATAGTGGGGGGAAGGGAGGGCAGCAAGACCCAAGCCCTGGCGCCTCCCTCTCCCTCCCGTGACACATCTCCCTCCTCCCGCAGCGCTTGGCGAAGCCCTGTTGGAATCCCGCTACTTCCACCACCACGCCGTCGTGCTGCTGGATCTCCATCAACCTCTCCTCCCCCCTTGCTGGATCAAGAAGGAGGAGACGTCGCTGCTCCGTACGTGTGTTGAACGCGGAGGTGCCGTCCGTTCGGCGCTAGGATCATCGGTGATTTGGATCACGACGAGTACGACTCCATCAACCCCGTTCTCTTGAACGCTTCCGCTCGCGATCTACAAGGGTATGTAGATGCACTCCTTCCCTCTCGTTGCTAGTAAACTCCATAGATTGATCTTGGTGATGCGTAGATAATTTTGAATTTTTGCTACGTTCCCCGACACCACTTAGATAGACATCCCTCTAGTCATCTAAGTGATACATGATCCGAATCGACTAGACCGTGTCCGATCATCACGTGAGACGGACTAGTCATCAACGGTGAACATCTCCATGTTGATCGTATCTACTATACGACTCATGTTCGACCTTTCAGTCTCTTGTGTTCCGAGGCCATGTCTGTACATGCTAGGCTCGTCAAGTCAACCTAAGTGTTTCACATGTGTAAATCTGGCTTACACCCGTTGTATGCGAACATTAGAATCTATCACACCCGATCATCACGTGGTGCTTCGAAACAACGAACCTTCGCAACGGTGCACAGTTAGGGGGAACACATCTCTTGAAATTTTAGTGAGGGATCATCTTATTTATGCTACCGTCGTTCTAAGCAAATAAGATTTAAACATGACAAACATCACATGCAAATCATAAAGTGACATGATATGGCCAATATCATCTTGCGCCTTTGATTTCCATCTTCGAGGCGCGGCATGATCACCTTCGTCACCGGCATGACACCATGATCTCCATCATCGTGTCTTCATGAAGTTGTCTCGCCAACTATTACTTCTACTACTATGGCTAACGGTTAGCAATAAAGTAAAGTAATTACATGGCGTTTTTTATTGACACGCAGGTCATACAATTAATTAAGACAACTCCTATGGCTCCTGCCGGTTGTCATACTCATCGACATACAAGTCGTGATTCCTATTACAAGAACATGATCAATCTCATACATCACATATATATAATTCATCACATCCTTTTGGCCATATCACATCACATAGCATACCCTGCAAAAACAAGTTAGACGTCCTCTAATTGTTGTTGCATGTTTTACGTGGCTGCTATGGGTTTCTAGCAAGAATGTTTCTTACCTACGCAAAAGCCACAATGGTGATAGGCCAATTGCTATTTACCCTTCATAAGGACCCTCTTCATCGAATCCGATCCGACTAAAGTGGGAGAGACAGACACCCGCTAGCCACCTTATGCATCAAGTGCATGTCAGTCGGTGGAACCTGTCTCACGTAAGAGTACATGTAAGGTCGGTCCGGGCCGCTTCATCCCACAATGCCGCCGAATCAAGATAAGACTAGTAACGGTAAGCAAATTGAACAAATCATCGCCCACAACTACTTTGTGTTCTACTCGTGCATAGAATCTACGCATAAACCTAGCTCTGATACCACTGTTGGGGAACGTAGCAATAATTCAAAATTTTCCTACGTGTCACCAAGATCAATCTAGGAGATGCTAGCAACGAGAGAGAGGGAGTGCATCTTCATACCCTTGAAGATCGCTAAGCGGAAGCGTTACAAGAACGCGGTTGATGGAGCCGTACTCGCGGCGATTCAAATCGCGGAAGATTCGATCTAGCGCCGAACGGACGGCGCCTCCGCGTTCAACACACATACAGCCCGGGGACGTCTCCTCCTTCTTGATCCAGAAAGGGAAGAGGAGAAGTTGAGGGAGAACTCCAGCAGCACGACGGCATGGTGGCAATGGAGCTCGTGGTTCTCCGGCAGAGCTTCGCTAAGCACAACGGAGGAGGAGGAGTTGGAGGAGGAGAGTGCTGCGCCAGGCAGGGGGTGCGGCTACCCTCCCACCCCCTCACTATATATAGGGGGAAGGGGAGAGGGGGCCGGCCCCTCTAGATGGATCTAGAGGAGGAGGCGGCGGCCAGGGGAAACCGTAGATGGGTTTGGGCGCCCCCACCCCCTAGGAAACTTGCCCCCCAAGCCGGGAGGGGCGGCTGCCCTAGGAGTGGCGCCCCCACCTCTCCTGGTTACGAGAGAGGGGTTGGGAGGGGCGCACAGCCCCTTAGTGGGCTGGTTTGCCCCTTCCCCTTGGCCCATAAGCCCCCCCAACGCTTGACGGGGCCTCCGAAACCCCTTTCGGACATGCTGGCCATAGCCTGGTACCCCCGGAACAATTCCGGACTCCAATACCCTTTGTCCAATATACCGATCTTCACCTCCGGACCATTCTGGAGCTCCTCGTCATGTCCGGGATCTCATCCGGGACTCCGAACAACCTTCGGTAACCACATACTATTTCCCATAACAACTCTAGCATCACCGAACCTTAAGTGTGTAGACCCTACGGGTTCGGGAACCATGCAGACATGACCGAGACACCTCTCCGGCCAATAACCAATAGCGGGATCTGGATACCCATATTGGCTCCCACATGTTCCACGATGATCTCATCGGATGAACCACGATGTCGGGGATTCAATCAATCTCGTATACAATTCCCTTTGTCTATCGGTATGTTACTTGCCCGAGATTCGATCGTCGATATCCCAATACCTCGTTCAATCTCGTTACCGGCAGGTCTCTTTACTCGTTCCGTAACGCATGATCCCATGGCTAACTCATTAGTCACATTGAGCTCATTATGATGATGCATTACCGAGTGGGCCCAGAGATACCTCTCCGTCATACGGAGTGACAAATCCCAGTCTCGATTCGTGCCAACCCAACAGACACTTTCGGAGATACCTGTAGTGCACCTTTAAAGCCACCCAGTTACATTGTGACGTTTGGTACACCCAAAGCATTTCTACAGTATCCGGGAGTTGCACAATCTCATGGTCTAAGGAAACGATACTTGACATTAGAAAAGCTCTTAGCAAACGAACTACACGATATTGTGCGATGCTTAGGATTGGGTCTTGTCCATCACATCATTCTCCTAATGATGTGATCCCGTTATCAATGACATCCAATGTCCATGGTCAGGAAACCATAACCATCTATTGATCAACGAGCTAGTCAACTAGAGGCTTACTAGGGACATGTTGTGGTCTATGTATTCACACATGTATTACGGTTTCCAGTTAATACAATTATAGCATGAACAATAGACAATTATCGTGAACAAGAAAATACAATAATAACCATTTTATTATTACCTCTAGGGCATATTTCCAACACAACCGGTTTAGCGTCTTTCTCCAATTTTATTTTGTGGTTGCATAGAGTGGGACTAATGCCCTTAAGATCATCAAGAGTATATCCAATAGCATCACGGTGCTTCTTCAGAGTTTTCAATAATTTCTTTTCTTCCTGCTCTGAAAGGTTAGCACTAATAATAACATGATATATCTTCTTTTCATCAAGATAAGCATATTTAAGAGTATCAGGTAATGGTTTAAGCTCAAACACGGGATCACCCTTGAGTGGAGGAGGATCCCCTAGAATTTCAACAGGCAAGTTGTGTTTCAAAATAGGTCCATGTTTAAAGAATACTTCATCTATTTCCCTTCTTTCATTCATAAACATATCATTTTCATGGTCTAGCAAATATTGTTCTAAAGGATCATTAGGAGGCGCGGCAATAGAAGCAAGACCAATAATTTCATCTTTACTAGGCAATTCTTTATCATGGGGTTGTCTACGAAATTTATCAAAATTAAAATCATGAGACATATCCCCTAAACCAACAGTAACAATATCCTTTTTGCAGTCTATCTTAGCATTAACAGTATTCAAGAAGGGTCTACCAAATATAATGGGGCAAAAGTCATCTTGTGGGGAACCAAGAACAAGAAAATCAGTAGGATATTTAACTTCCCCACACAAGACTTCAACATCTCTAACAATCCCAACTGGTGAAATAGTATCTCTATTGGCAAGCTTAATTGTAACATCAATTTCTTCTATCTCAGCACGTGCAATATCATGCATAATTTCTTTGTATAAGGAATGAGGTATTGCACTTGCACTAGCACCCATATCACACAAGCCATGATAACAATGATCTCCTATTTTAACAGAAACAACAGGCATGCCAACAACAGGTCTATGTTTACCCTTAGTATCGGGTCTAGCAATTCTAGCAGCTTCATCACAGAAGTAAATAACATGCCCATCAATATTATCAACCAAGTGATCTTTAACCATAGCAATACTAGGTTAAACTTTAATTTGCTCAGGGGGTGTAGGTGTTCTAGTATTACTCTTACGAACCACAGTTGAAGCTTTAGCATGATCCTTTATTCTAACAGGGAAAGGTGGTTTCTAAATATAAGCGGTAGGAACAATAGGATCAACACTATAAGTGATAGCCTTTTCTTCAACTTTAATAGGTGCAACTACTTTTACTTCAATGGGAGGATTATATTTAAACCACTTCTCCTTAGTGAAGGAAATATGCCCTAGAGGCAATAATAAAGTTGTTATTTATATTTCCTTATATCATGATAAATGTTTATTATTCATGCTAGAATTGTATTAACCGGAAACTTAGTACATGTGTGAATACATAGACAAACAAAGTGTCACTAGTATGCCTCTACCTAACTAGCTCGTTGAATCAAAGATGGTTAAGTTTCCTAGCCGTAGACATGAGTTGTCATTTGATTAACGGGATCGCATCATTAGAGAATGATGTGATTGACTTGACCCATTCCGTTAGCTTAGCATTTGATCGTTTAGTATATTGCTATTGCTTTCTTCATGACTTATACATGTTCCTATGACTATGAGATTATGCAACTCCCGAATACCGGAGGAACACTTTGTGTGCTACCAAACGTCACAACATAACTGGGTGATTATAAAGGTGCTCCACAGGTGTCCCCGATGGTACTTGTTGAGTTGGCATAGATCAAGATTAGGATTTGTCACTCCGATTGTCGAAGAGGTATCTCTGGGCCCTCTCGGTAATGCACATCACTATAAGCCTTGGAAGCAATGCAACTAATGAGTTAGTTGAGGTATGATGTATTACGGAACGAGTAAAGAGACTTGCCGGTAATGAGATTGAACTAGGTATTGAGATACCGACGATCGAATCTCGGGCAAGTAACGTACCGATGACAAAGGGAACAACGTATGTTGTTATGCAGTTTGACCGATAAAGATCTTCATAGAATATGTAGGAACTAATATGAGCATCCAGGTTCCGCTATTGGTTATTGACCGGAGACGTGTCTCGGTCATGTCTACATAGTTCTTGAACCCGTAGGGTCCGCACGCTTAACGTTCGGTGATGATCGGTAATATGAGTTTATGTGTTTTGATGAACCAAAGGTAGTTCGGAGTCCCGGATATGATCACAGACATGATGAGGAGTCTCGAAATGGTCGAGACATAATCGATATATTGGATGACTATGTTTGGACTTCGGAAGGGTTCCGGGTAAGTTCGGACAAATACCGGAGTACCGGGGGGTTACCGAAACCCCCCGGGGAGTGTAATGGGCCTCATGGGCCTTGGTGGAGAAGAGAAGGGGCGGCCAGGGCAGGCCGTGTGCCCCCTCCCCCTCTAGTCCAAATTGGACAAGGAAGGGGGGGGCGCCCCCCTTTTTCCTCCCCCCTCTCTCCTCCTTCCTCCCCTCCTACTCCTACTCTTGGAAGGGGTGGAATCCTACTCCCGGTGGGAGTAGGACTCCCCTTGGGGCGGCCTAGGAGGCCGGCCCCCACCCCCTCCTCCACTCCTTTATATACCGAGGAGGGGGGCACCCCATAGACACACAAGTTGATCGTTGATCTTTTAGCTGTGTGCGGTGCCCCCTCCACCATAATCCACCTCGGTCATATCGCAGCGGTGCTTAGGCAAAGCCCTGCGTCGGTAGCTTCATCATCACCGTCATCACGCCGTCGTGCTGACGGAACTCTCCCTCGAAGCTCTACTGGATCGTGAGTTCATGGGACGTCACCGAGCTGAACGTGTGCAGATCGCGGAGGTGCCGTACGTTCGGTACGAGGATCAGTCGATCGTGAAGATGTACGACTACATCAACCACGTTGTCATAATGCTTCCGCTTACGGTCTACAAGGGTACGTGGATGACACTCTCCCCTCTCGTTGCTATGCATCACCATGATCTTGAGTGTGCGTAGGATTTTTTTTAAAATTACTACGTTCCCCAACAGTGGCATCCGAGCCAGGTTTATGCATAGATGTTATATGCATGAGTAGAACACAAGTGAGTTGTGGGCGATACAAGTCATACTGCTTACCAGCATGTCATACTTTGATTCGGCGATATTGTTGGATGAAGCGGCCCGGACCGACATTACGCGTACGCTTACGCGAGACTGGTTCTACCGACGTGCTACGCACACAGGTGGCTGGCGGGTGCCAGTTTCTCCAACTTTAGTTGAATCGAGTGTGGCTACGCCCGGTCCTTGTGAAGGTTAGAACAACACATACTTGACGAAATATCATTGTGGTTTTGATGCGTAGGTAAGAACAGTTCTTGCTCAGCCCGTAGCAGCCACGTAAAACTTGCAACAACAAAGTAGAGGACGTCTAACTTGTTTTTGCAGGTCATGTTGTGATGTGATATGGTCAAGACATGATGCTAAATTTTATTGTATGAGATGATCATGTTTTGTAACAGAGTTATCGGCAACTGGCAGGAGCCATATGGTTGTCGCTTTATTGTATGAAATGCAATCGCCATGTAATTGCTTTACTTTATCACTAAGCGGTTGCGATAGTCGTAGAAGCAATAGTTGGCGAGACGACAACGATGCTACGATGGAGATTAAGGTGTCGCGCTGGTGACGATGGTGATCATGACGGTGCTTTGGAGATGGAGATCAAAGGCACAAGATGATGATGGCCATATCATATCACTTATATTGATTGCATGCGATGTTTATCTTTTATGCATCTTATTTTGCTTAGATCGACGGTAGCATTATAAGATGATCTCTCACTAAATTTCAAGGTATAAGTGTTCTCCCTGAGTATGCACCGTTGCGAAAGTTCGTCATGCCGAGACACCACGTGATGATCGGGTGTGATAAGCTCTACGTTCACATACAACGGGTGCAAGCCAGTTTTGCACACGCAAAATACTTGGGTTAAACTTGACGAGCCTAGCATATGCAGATATGGCCTCAGAACACTGAGACCGAAAGGTCGAGCGTGAATCATATAGTAGATATGATCAACATAGTGATGTTCACCATTGAAAACTACTCCATCTCACGTGATGATTGGACATGGTTTAGTTGATATGGATCACGTGATCACTTAGATGATTAGAGGGATGTCTATCTAAGTGGGAGTTCTTAAGTAATTTGATTAATTGAACTTTAATTTATCATGAACTTAGTACCTGATAGTATTTTGCATGTCTATGTTGTTGTAGATAGATGGCCCGTGCTGTTGTTCCATTGAATATTAATGCGTTCCTTGAGAAAGAAAAGTTGAAAGATGATGGTAGCAATTACACGGACTGGGTCCGTAACTTGAGGATTATCCTTATTGCTGCACAGAAGAATTACGTCCTGGAAGCACCGCTAGGTGCCAAACCCGCTGCAGGAGCAACGCCAGATGTTATGAATGTTTGGCAGAGCAAAGCTGATGACTACTCGATAGTTCAGTGTGCCATGCTTTACGTCTTAGAACCGGGACTTCAACAACGTTTTGAACGTCATGGAGCATATGAGATGTTCCAGGAGTTGAAATAATATTTCAAGCAAATTCCCGGATTGAGAGATATGAAGTCTTCAATAAGTTCTACAGCTGCAAGATGGAGGAGAATAGTTCTGTCAGTGAGCATATGCTCAAAATGTCTGGGTATAACAATCACTTGATTCAACTGGGAGTTAATCTTTCGGATGATAGTGTCATTGACAGAATTCTTCAATCACTTCCACCAAGCTACAAGAGCTTCATGATGAACTATAATATGCAAGGGATGGATAAGACAATTCCCACGCTCTTCGCAATGCTAAAGGTTGCAGAGGTAGAAATCAAGAAGGAGCATCAAGTGTTGATGGTCAACAAGACCACCAGTTTCAAGAAAAAGGGTAAAGGGAAGAAGGGGAACTTCAAGAAGAACGGCAAGCAAGTTGCTGCTCAAGTGAAGAAGCCCAAGTCTGGACCTAAGCCTGAGACTGAGTGCTTCTACTGCAAAGGGACTCGTCACTGGAAGCGGAACTGCCCCAAGTATTTGGCGGATAAGAAGGATGGCAAGGTGAACAAAGGTATATGTGATATACATGTTATTGATGTGTACCTTACTAATGCTCGCAGTAGCACCTGGGTATTTGATACTGGTTCTGTTGCTAATATTTGCAACTCGAAACAGGGACTACGGATTAAGCGAAGATTGGCTAAGGATGAGGTCACGATGCGCGTGGGAAATTGTTCCAAAGTCGATGTGATCGCAGTCGGCACGCTACCTCTACATCTACCTTCGGGATTAGTTTTAGACCTGAATAATTGTTATTTGGTGCCAGCGTTGAGCATGAACATTATATCTGGATCTTGTTTGATGCGAGACGATTATTCATTTAAATCAGAGAATAATGGTTGTTCTATTTATATAAGTAATATCTTTTATGGTCATGCACCCTTGAAGAGTGGTCTATTTTTTGATGAATCTCAATAATAGTGATACACATATTCATAATATTGAAGCCAAAAGATGCAGAGTTGATAATGATAGTGCAACTTATTTGTGGCACTGCCGTTTGGGTCATTTGGTGTAAAGCGCATGAAGAAACTCCATTCCGATGGACTTTTGGAATCACTTGATTATGAATCACTTGGTACTTGCGAACCATGCCTCATGGGCAAGATGACTAAAACGCCGTTCTCCGGAACAATGGAGCGAGCAACAGATTTGTTGGAAATCATACATACTGATGTATGTGGTCCGATGAATATTGAGGCTCGCGGTGGGTATCGTTATTTTCTCACCTTCACAGATGATTTGAGCATATATGGGTATATCTACTTGATGAAACATAAGTCTGAAACATTTGAAAAGTTCAAAGAATTTCAGAGTGAAGTGGAAAATCATCGTAACAAGAAAATAAAGTTTCTGTGATCTGATCATGGAGGAGAATATTTGAGTTATGAGTTTGGTCTTCATTTGAAACAATGCGGAATAGTTTCACAACTCACGCCACCCGGAACACCACAGTGTAATGGTGTGTCCGAACGTCGTAATCATACTTTACTAGATATGGTGCGATCTATGATGTCTCTTACTAATTTACCACTATTGTTTTGGGGTTATGCTTTAGAGACGGCTGCATTCACGTTAAATAGGGCACCATCTAAATCCATTGAGACGACGCCTGATGAACTGTGGTTTGGCAAGAAACCGAAGTTGTCGTTTCTTAAAGTTGGGGCTGCGATGCTTATGTGAAAAAGCTTCAACCTGATAAGCTCGAACCCAAATCGGAGAAATGTGTCTTCATAGGATGCCCAAAGGAGACAGTTGGGTACACCTTCTATCACAGATCCGAAGGCAAGATATTTGTTGCTAAGAATGGATCCTTTCTAGAGAAGGAGTTTCTCTCGAAAGAAGTGAGTGGGAGGAAAGTAGAACTTGATGAGGTAACTATACCTGCTCCCTTATTGGAAAGTAGTTCATCACAGAAATCTGTTCCTGTGACTCCTACACCAATTAGTGAGGAAGCTAATGACGATGATCATGTAACTTCAGATCAAGTTACTACCGAACCTCGTAGGTCAACCAGAGTAAGATCCGCACCAGAGTGGTACGGTAATCCTGTTCTGGAGATCATGTTACTTGACCATGATGAACCTACGAAATATGAGGAAGCGATGATGAGCCCAGATTCCGCAAAATGGCTGGAGGCCATGAAATCTGAGATGGGATCCATGTATGAGAACAAAGTGTGGACTTTGGTTGACTTGCCCGATGATCGGCAAGCCATCGAGAATAAATGGATCTTCAAGAAGAAGACTGACGCTGACAGTAATGTTACTGTCTACAAAGCTCGACTTGTTGCGAAAGGTTTTCGACAAGTTCAAGGAGTTGACTATGATGAGACCTTCTCACCCGTAGTGATGCTTAAGTCCATCCGAATCATGTTAGCAATTGCTGCATTTTATGATTATGAAATTTGGCAAATGGATGTAAAGATTGCATTCCTGAATGGATTTTCGGAAGAAGAGTTGTATATGATGCAACCTGAAGGTTTTGTCAATCCAAAGGGTCCTAACAAAGTGTGCAAGCTCCAGCGATCCATCTATGGACTGGTGCAAGCATCTCGGAGTTGGAATAAATGTTTTTGATAGTGTGATCAAAGCATATTGTTTTATACAGACTTTTGGAGAAGCCTGTATTTACAAGAAAGTGAGTGGGAGCTCTGTAGCATTTCTAATATTATATGTGGATGACATATTGTTGATTGGAAATGATATAGAATTTCTGGATAGCATAAAAGGATACTTGAATAAGAGTTTTTCAATCAAAGACCTTGGTGAAGCTGCTTATATATTGGGCATCAAGATCAATAGAGATAGATCAAGACACTTAATAGGACTTTCACAAAGCACATACCTTGATAAAGTTTTGAAGAAGTTCAAAATGGATCAAGCAATGAAAGGGTTCTTGCATGTGTTACAAGGTGTGAAGTTGAGTCAGACTCAATGCCCGACCACTGCAGAAGATAGAGAGAAAATGAAAGGTGTTCCCTATGCTTTAGCCATAGGCTCTATCATGTATGCAATGCTGTCTACCAGACCTAATGTGTGCCTCGCTATTAGTTTAGCAGGAGGTACCAAAGTAATCCAGGAGTGGATCACTGGACAGCGGTCAAGAACATCCTGAAATACCTGAAAAGGACTAAGTATATGTTTCTCGTTTATGGAGGTGACAAAGAACTCGTCGTAAATGGTTACATCGATGCAAGCTTTGACACTGATCTGGATGACTCTAAGTCACAAACCGGATACGTATGTATATTGAACAGTGGAGCTGTCAGTTGGTGCAGTTCTAAGCAAAGCGTCGTGGCGGGATCTACGTGTGAAGCGGAGTACATAGCTGCTTCGGAAGAAGCAAATGAAGGAGTCTGGATGAAGGAGTTCATGTCCGATCTAGGTATCATACCTAGTGCATCGGGTCCAATGAAAATCTTTTGTGACAATACTGGTGCAATTGCCTTGGCAAAGGAATCCAGATTTCACAAGAGAACCAAGCACATCAAGAGACGCTTCAATTCCATCCGCGATCAAGTCAAGGAGGGAGACATAGAGATTTGCAAGATACATACGGATCTGAATGTTGCAGACCCATTGACTAAGCCTCTCTCACGAGCAAAACATGATCAGCACCAAGACTCCATGGGTGTTAGAATCATTACTGTGTAATCTAGATTATTGACTCTAGTGCAAGTGGGAGACTGAAGGAAATATGCCCTAGAGGCAATAATAAAGTTGTTATTTATATTTCCTTATATCATGATAAATGTTTATTATTCATGCTAGAATTGTATTAACCGGAAACTTAGTACATGTGTGAATACATAGACAAACAAAGTGTCACTAGTATGCCTCTACCTAACTAGCTCATTGAATCAAAGATGGTTAAGTTTCCTAGCCATAGACATGAGTTGTCATTTGATTAACGGGATCACATCATTAGAGAATGATGTGATTGACTTGACCCATTCCGTTAGCTTAGCATTTGATCATTTAGTATATTGCTATTGCTTTCTTCATGACTTATACATGTTCCTATGACTATGAGATTATGCAACTCCCGAATACCGGAGGAACACTTTGTGTGCTACCAAACGTCACAACGTAACTGGGTGATCATAAAGGTGCTCTACAGGTGTCCCCGATGGTACTTGTTGAGTTGGCATAGATCAAGATTAGGATTTGTCACTCCGACTGTCAGAGAGGTATCTCTGGGCCCTCTCGGTAATGCACATCACTATAAGCCTTGCAAGCAATGCAGCTAATGAGTTAGTTGTGGGATGATGTATTACGGAACGAGTAAAGAGTCTTGCCGGTAACGATATTGAACTAGGTATTGAGATACCGACGATTGAATCTCAGGCAAGTAACATACCGATGACAAAGGGAACAACGTATGTTGTTATGCGGTTTGATCGATAAAGATCTTTCTAGAATATGTAGGAACCAATATGAGCATCCAGGTTCCGCTATTGGTTATTGACCGGAGACGTGTCTCGGTCATGTCTACATAGTTCTCGAACCCGTAGGGTCCGCATGCTTAACGTTCGGTGACGATCGGTAATATGAGTTTATGTGTTTTGATGAACCGAAGGTAGTTCGGAGTCCCGGATATGATCACGGACATGAGGAGGAGTCTCGAAATGGTCGAGACATAAAGATCAATATATTGGATGACTATGTTTGGACTTCGGAAGGGTTCCGGGTAAGTTCAGACAAATACCGGAGTACCGGGGTGTTACCGGAACCCCCCGGGGAGTGTAATGGGCCTCATGGGCCTTGGTGGAGAAGAGGAGGGGCGGCCAGGGCAGGCCGCGCGCCCCTCCCCCTCTAGTCCAAATTGGACAAGGAAGGGGGGGCGCCCCCCTTTTTCCTTCCCCCTCTCTCCTCCTTCCTTCCCTCCTACTCCTACTCTTGGAAGGGGTGGAATCCTACTCCCGGTGGGAGTAGGACTCCCCTTGGGGCGCGCCTAGGAGGCCGGCCCCCTTCCTTTCCTCCACTCCTTTATATACCGGGGAGGGGGGCACCCCATAAACACACAAGTTGATCATTGACCTTTTAGCCGTGTGTGGTGCCCCCCTCCACTATAATCCACCTCGGTCATATCGTAGCGGTGCTTAGGCGAAGCCCTGCGTCGGTAGCTTCATCATCACTGTCATCATGCCATCGTGCTGACGGAACTCTCCCTCGAAGCTCTACTGGATCGTGAGTTCGTGGGACGTCACCGAGTTGAAGGTGTGCAGATCGCGGAGGTGCCGTACGTTCGGTACTAGGATCGGTCGATCATGAAGACGTACGACTACATCAACCACGTTGTCATAACGCTTCCGCTTATGGTCTATGAGGGTACGTGGACGACACTCTCCCCTCTCATTGCTATGCATCACCATGATCTTGAGTGTGCGTAGGATTTTTTTTTGAAATTACTACGTTCCCCAACACTTAGGGAGATCAACATGAGTAGCAAAGGATTCACAGAAAGAAGCTACTATCTCAGAGTCAAGTCCATATTTAGTGCTAAATTCACGGAAAACATCGGTATCCATAAAAGATTTAACACAATCAAACTTAGGTGTTATACCTAACTCCTTACCTTCATCGAGATCCCAATCTTGAGAGTTGTGTTTAATTCTTTCCAATAAATCCCATTTGAGTTCAATAGTCTTCATCATAAAAGAGCCAGTACAAGAAGTATCGAGCATGGAGCGATTATTGAGAGAAAGCCGAGCATAAATTTTTTGAATAATAATTTCTCTTGAGAGCTCATGATTGGGGCATGAATATAACATTGACTTAAGCCTCCCCCAAGCTTGAGCGATGCTTTCTCCTTGGCAAGGCCAAAAAAATAATATATATATATAATTACGATCACGGTGAACAAGATGCATAGGATAAAACTTCTGATGAAATTCCAATTTCAATCGGTTGTTGTTCCATGATCCCATATCATCACATAGCCTAAACCATGTCAATGACTTTCCCTTCAAAGATAAAGGGATGACCTTCTTCTTGATAACATCCTCGGGCATACCTGCAAGCTTAAATAATCCACAAACTTCATCCACATAGATTAGGTGCAAATCGGGATGCAATGTTCCATCTCGTGTAAAAGGATTAGCTAGCAGTTTCTCTATCATACCCGAAGGAATTTCAAAGTAAATATTTTCAGTAGGTTCAGTAGGTTGAGGAGCAACTCTTTGCTCTACTGGTCGGGGTGAAGATACCTCGAACAAGCCCCTCAAAGGATTACTTTCCGTAGTAACGACTGACAGTAAATTTGAGCACACTATATAAATTTTTCCTTACCAAAGGCGCTTCACTCCCCAGCAACGGCGCCAGAAAAGAGTCTTGATGACCCACAAGTATAGGGATCTATCATAGTCCTTTCGATAAGTAAGAGTGTCGAACCCAATGAGGAGCAGAAGAAAATGACAAGCGGTTTTCAGTAAGGTATTCTCTTCAAGCACTGAAATTCTCGGTAACAGATAGTTTTGTGATAAGGTAATTTGTAACGGGTAACAAGTAACAAGTGTAAATAAAGTGCAGGAAGGTGGCCCAATCCTTTTTGTAGCAAAGGACAAGCCTGGACAAACTCTTATATAAAGGAAAACGCTCCCGAGGACACATGGGAATTATCATCAAGCTAGTTTTCATCACGCTCATATGATTCACGTTCGTTACTTTGATAATTTGATATGTGGGTGGACCGGTGCTTGGGTACTACCCTTCCTTGGACAAGCATCACACTTATGATTAACCCCTATTGCAAGCATCCGCAACTACAAAAGAATTATTAAGGTAGACCTAACCATAGCATGAAACATATGGATCCAAATCAGCCCCTTACGAAGCAACGCATAAACTAGGGTTTAAGCTTCTGTCAATCTAGCAACCCATCATCTACTTATTACTTCCCAATGCCTTCCTCTAGGCCCAAATAATGGTGAAGTGTCATGTAGTCGACGTTCACATAACACCACTAGAGGAGAGACAACATACATCTCATCAAAATATCGAACGAATACCAAATTCACATGACTACTTATAGCAAGACTTCTCCCATGTCCTCAGGAACAAACGTAACTACTCACAAATCATATTCTTGTTCATAATCAGAGGGGTATTAATATGCATAAAGGATCTGAACATATGATCTTCCACCAAATAAACCAACTAGCATCAACTACTAGGAGTAATCAACACTACTAGCAACCCACAGGTACCAATCTGAGGTTTTGAGACAAAGATTGGATGAGATGAACTAGGGTTTGAGAGGAGATGGTGCTGGTGAAGATGTTGATGGAGATTGACCCCCTCCCGCTGAGAGGATCGATAGTGATGACGATGGTGATGATTTCCCCCTCTCGGAGGGATGTTTCCCCGGTAGAATAGCTCCGCCGGAGCACTAGATTGGTTTCGCCAGGTTCCGCCTCGTGGCGGCGGTGCTTCGTCTCGAAAGCTTCCTCCTCATTTTTTCCAGGGCGAAAGACTTCATATAGCCAAAGATGGGCACCGGAGGCCTGCCAGAGGGCCCACGAGGCAGGGGCGTGCCTAGGGGGTAGGGCGCGCCCCCCACCCTCGTGGATGGTGGGTGGCCCCCCTCTGGTTGATTCTTTCGCCAGTATTTTTTATTAATTCCAAAAACTGCCTCCGTGAAGTTTCAGGACTTTTGGAGGTGTGCAGAATAGGTCTCTAATATTTGCTCCTTTTCTAGCCCAGAATTCCAGCTGCCGGCATTCTCCCTCTTCGTGCAAACCTTGTAAAATAAGAGAGAATAGGCATAAGTATTGTGACATAATGTGTAATAACAGCCCATAATGCAATAAATATCGATATAAAAGCATGATGCAAAATGGACGTATCAGGATGCCATCGCGATCTTCTTCTCTTCCTCACAGTTGTGCAAGCGGAAGATTTTGTCAACCTTCAATGCCCATGAAAGGTACTCTTCGGGATCATTGCTTCTGGAAAACTTGGGCATGGTGAACTTTAGCTTGCCGTAGCATTGCTCTTCATTGTGTTGGGCTCGGGGATGATGATGCCCTTGTCGTGGAGGATTGTCAACCTCATGCTGATCTTGACGTGGATGATGTCCATTGTTTTCATGCTCTTGGCAAACTTGAGGTTCTTGTCGAGCTTGTGGAGGAGCTTGTCGAGGAGCGTGAGGAACTTGATGATGCACACGTGATTGATAAATCCTTTCTTGAACTTCATCGTGAAGCGCTTCTTGTTGCTCACGAGCTTGCCGGCTTCGTGTGGCTACGGCCCGACTTGAATCTCGGAGGGCACGTTGCGCCTCAAGTGCTTGAGCTTCACGTTGTTGTTGTTCTTGATGTTGTGCCTCAGCATCTTGTGCATCTTGGTGTTGTCGCGCTTGCTCTTCCTCTTGTTGTCGTAGGCGTTGCCGTTCTTGTGCTTGCGCGAATGTAGCTTGGTTTTGACGATGTCGATGCTCTTGTGCTCGAAGTTGCTCTTGAGAGTCGTTGTCGTGTAGAGGATTGCGGTTAGCTTGACGATCTTAACGCACGGCACGACGAAGAGTGTTCGATGTCGGAGTACTTGAGCCGGAGATAGTGTCATCGGAGTGTCGACTCGAGCGGCTCCGTGTTGAGTATGACGAAGTGGTAGAAGAGCAGTTGACCAACAAGGCACGAATCTCGTCCATTCTTGCATTGCTCTCTTGCTTTTATTCGTCGAGCTTGTTGTCGAAGTAGTCTCTTGTACGTTGCTCGGAGAGTCGCAAGTTGGTGGCGAGATGGTCGATGCGGTCGCTCATTGCTTGTTGCTCTTGATGCAAAGCTCGTTGTGCACCAAAGATGTGGCTCTTTGTGACGTAGGATGACATGTCATCGTCTTGCTTGATGAAGAGTGGGTTGGTAGAAGTACTTGGCCTATCCATCATTCCAAGCAAATATGTGAGTGGGAGAAAGAGAAGAACTTATACCAAATGTACCTTGACCGATGTTGAAGATGGATCAATGATCACTCAATGTGTAACAAGGAAATAACACAATTGGTACCAATTCTTGTCGGTTTCTCACACCTACACAAGTAAAAGCTTATGGTGGAGCTCGGTTGGATGGTGGCACAAAATTTGATGCAATTGTTAGTGAGCTTCAATAATATTGGAAAAGATTCGCAAATTTGCAAATGCAACAAGTAGACCAATAGCAAGATATGGTACACAGAAACACACACGCAAATAGATAGATGGGGTCGTGCAACCAAGGAATGAGCCAAAATGTGAAATCCACGAAAATGCTCTTGTTGCACAACACTAGAGAGACGCTAGCACGATTGCACAATAGGCGGATACGAAACTTGTGCACAACCTACTAGCAAAAATGCAACGACTACCATCCCAAGTATGCTATATGTATGTTATTCCGATGATATGATCCAAGATGATCGAGTATGACAATCTTAATGTAGTATGATGCTATGGTTCTTGCTTATAATCTCTTTGCTTATCTTTCTCTTTTGCTTAAAAGCTTTGTTGGCTCTTTCTCTTTTGAGCTCTTTTCTCATGCAAAACTTCACGAACCAACATAGAAATTGAGTATATGCGATTACAACTTTGTGACACAAAATATGGTATCAAGATATGTACCAATGATGATATGGTAAGTATGCAATGGGAGCTATGATCACTAATGTGCACAAGTGACGTTGCCGGCAATACTCAAAGGCTAGTTTCGATAGGAAAGGTATGCAAAATTGGGCTATGTGGTTATCAATGCAATGGCAAGAATGTACAATGATGATATACCATGATACCTAGATGAGATAGAGGTTACCGCTCATGGTATATCGAGTGTAAGTAAGAACGGATGATGATATGGTTGTTTTCGATGACGAGTCCGTTGCGAAGATGGGTGGCGGTGATGTTGATGTCAAACCGTCCCTAAGTTGCCAAAACACGTTAGGAAACAGAAACCGCAACTCAAATTCTCAAAGCAAAACGTGTCCAAATTGTCGGGGTTGGTAGCGAGTAAGCGATGGTGGTGCTATGCGAAAGTAGTGGTGGTATGCGGAAGTGTAAGTGTGCACCGGAACAAAATTTGGCGAAAGTTAGGCGGAGAACGGAGTGGTGGATGGAAGTGCTGCTGTCAGGGGCCGGATGTCCGGGCTTGCGGGCCAGATGTCCGGGGTGGCCGGATGTCCGGGGGTCGGGCCGGATGTCCGGGCTCTGGATCCGTGGATGAACTCAAAGAATTCAGCGTGGAAGAGGCAAATTCGGGGCACAATTCGGGAGATTTTGTGGATGGAAATTGGGGAAAAGATGGGGGAAAGCTAGATCTACCTGCAACACACGAAATCCGTGGATCAAATCCAACAAAACTTCATCACACCAACAAATCACAACAAAATTGGGGGGGGGCTATTTTTGTGGGGAATTTTTGAATTTGGGACAAAATCAACAAAACAAGGCTAGAAAACAAAGAGGGGAGGCTCCGAAATCGTGATCAACGTGACTCATGATACCAAGATGATCATGAGGAAGCTGGCTCTGATACCAAGATGATGTAGGGTGGAACCCTAGATGGCCGATCTTTCACGAAAGGAGCGGATCTCATGAAGAACACGAAGAACACGAGGGGAAATCACGGGGGAAAACACGAGAGAAACACTCAAGCCAACAAGATTAGGTCACACATATGCTAGATCCTCAAAACACAAAGAGATACACGATCCATGATCAACAAGGGACAATACATAGGGTAACCGGTTCTTCTCCGTGAGGAGGTCTTGAGTTCTTCCCGTTAGGGGTCTTGAATCCAAGTGGATCTTCTCTGTAGAGGCACGGTCTCTCTCGAAGGAGCAGATCCGGATGGATGAGCGAAGCTCTATCTCACATCTGAGCTATCACAACGCTAACCTAAGAAAGAGGGAGGAGGATGAAGGAAATATGCCCTAGAGGCAATAATAAAGTTATTATTTATTTCCTTATATCATGATAAATGTTTATTATTCATGCTAGAATTGTATTAACCGGAAACATAATACATGTGTGAATACATAGACAAACAGAGTGTCACTAGTATGCCTCTACTTGACTAGCTCGTTAATCAAAGATGGTTATGTTTCCTAGCCATAGACATAAGTTGTCATTTGATTAACGAGATCACCTCATTAGGAGAACGACGTGATTGACTTGACCCATTCCGTTAGCTTAGCACCCGATCGTTTAGTATGTTGCTATTGCTTTCTTCATGACTTATACATGTTCCTCTGACTATGAGATTATGCAACTCCCGTTTACCGGAGGAACACTTTGTGTGCTACCAAACGTCACAACGTAAATGGGTGATTATAAAGGTGCTCTACAGGTGTTTCCAAAGGTACTTGTTGGGTTGGCGTATTTCGAGATTAGGATTTGTCACTCCGATTGTCGGAGAGGTATCTCTGGGCCCACTCGGTAATGCACATCACTATAAGCCTTGCAAGCATTGTGACTAATAAGTTAGTTGCGGGATGATGTGTTACGGAACGAGTAAAGAGACTTGCCGGTAACGAGATTGAACTAGGTATCGAGATACCGACGATCGAATCTCGGGCAAGTAACATACTGATGACAAAGGGAACAACGTATGTTGTTATGCGGTCTGACCGATAAAGATCTTCGTAGAATATGTGGGAGCCAATATGGGCATCCAGGTCCCACAATTGGTTATTGACCGGAGACGTGTCTCGGTGTCTACATAGTTCTCGAACCCGTAGGGTCCGCACGCTTAAAGTTACGATGACAGTTTTATTATGAGTTTATGTATGTTGATGTACCGAAGGAGTTAGGAGTCCCGGATGAGATCGGGGACATGACGAGGAGTCTCGAAATGGTCGAGACGTAAAGATCGATATATTGGACGACTATATTCGGACTTCGGAAAGGTTCCGAGTGATTCGGGTAATTTTCGGAGTACCGGAGAGTTACGGGAATACGTATTGGGCCTTATTGGGCCATACGGGAAAGAAGAAAAAGGGCCTCAAGGGTGGCCGCACCCCTCCCCTTGGTCTGGCGAATTGGACTAGGGAAGGGGGGCGCCCCCTTCCTTCCTTCTCTTTTTCCCTTCCTCTTTTCCTATTCCATATGGGAGGTGGAATCCTACTAGGACTAGGGAGTCCTAGTAGGACTCCACACTTGGTGCGCCCCCTCCTAGGGCCGGCCTCCTCCTCCCTTGCTCCTTTATATACGTGGGCAGGGGGGCACCCCAGAGACACAACAATTGATCCTTGAGATCTTTTAGCCGTGTGCGGTGCCCCCCTCCACCAAATTACACCTCGATAATATCATTGCGGAGCTTAGGCGAAGCCCTGCGTCGGTAGAACATCATCATCGTCACCACGCCGTCGTGCTGACGAAACTCTTCCTCAACACTCGGCTGGATCGGAGTTCGAGGGACGTCATCGAGCTGAACGTGTGTAGAACTCGGAGGTGCCGTGCGTTTGGTACTTGATCGGTCGGATCGTGAAGACGTACGACTACATCAACCGCGTTGTGATAACGCTTCTGCTGTCGGTCTACGAGGGTACGTGGACAACACTCTCCCCTCTCATTGCTGTGCATCACCATGATCTTGCGTGTGCGTAGGAATTTTTTTGAAATTACTACGTTCCCCAACAGTGGCATCCGAGCCTGGTTTTATGCGTTGATGCTATGCACGAGTAGAACACAAGTGAGTTGTGGGCGATATAAGTCATACTGCTTACCAGCATGTCATACTTTGGTTCAACGGTATTGTGAGATGAAGCGGCCCGGACCGATATTACGCGTACGCTTACGCGAGACTGGTTTCACCGTTCGGAGCACTCGTTGCTTAAAGGTGACTGGCGGGTGTCTGTCTCTCTCACTTTAGTTGAACCGAGTGTGGCTACGCCCGGTCCTTGCGAAGGTTAAAACAGCACCAACTTGACAAACTATCGTTGTGGTTTTGATGCGTAGGTAAGAAAGGTTCTTGCTAAGCCCGTAGCAGCCACGTAAAACTTGCAACAACAAAGTAGAGGACGTCTAACTTGTTTTTGCAGGGCATGTTGTGATGTGATATGGTCAAGACATGATGTGATATAATGTGTTGTATGAGATGATCATGTTTTGTAACCGAGTTATCGGCAACTGGCAGGAGCCATATGGTTGTCGCTTTATTGTATGAGATGCAATCGCCATGTAATAGTTTTACTTTATCACTAAGCGGTAGCGATAGTCGTAAAAGCAATAAGTTGGCGAGACGACAACGATGCTACGATGGAGATCAAGGTGTCGCGCCGGTGACGATGGTGATCATGACGGTGCTTCGGAGATGGAGATCACAAGCACGGTGCTTCGGAGATGGAGATCACAAGCACAAGATGATGATGGCCATATCATATCACTTATATTGATTGCATGTGATGTTAATCCTTTATGCATCTTATCTTGCTTTGATTGACGGTAGCATTATAAGATGATCTCTCACTAAAATTTCAAGATAAAAGTGTTCTCTCTGAGTATGCACCGTTGCAAAAGTTCTTCGTGCTGAGACACCACGTGTTAATCGGGTGTGATAGGCTCTACGTTCAAATACAACGGGTGCAAAACAATTGCACACGCGGAATACTCAGGTTAAACTTGACGAGCCTAGCATATACAGATATGGCCTCGGAACACAGAGACCGAAAGGTCGAGCGTGAATCATATAGTAGATATGATCAACATAGTGATGTTCACCATTGAAACTACTCCATCTCACGTGTTAATCGGACATGGTTTAGTTGCTTTGGATCACGTAATCACTTAGATGATTAGAGAGATGTCTATCTAAGTGGGAGTTCTTAAGTTATATGATTAATTGAACTTAAATTTATCATGAACTTAGTCCTGATAGTATTTTGCAAATTATGTTGTAGATCAATAGCTCGCGTTGTTGCTTCCCTGTGTTTATTTTTTGTTCCTAGAGAAAAATTATGTTGAAAGATGTTAGTAGCAAAGATGCGGATTGGATCCGTGATCTGAGGATTATCCTCATTGCTGCACAGAAAAATTATGTCCTTGATGCCACGCTAGGTGACAGACCTATTGCAGGAGCAGATGCAGACGTTATGAACGTTTGGCTAGCTCAATATGATGACTACTTGATAGTTTAGTGCACCATGCTTAACGGCTTAGAATCGGGACTTCAAAGACGTTTTGAACGTCATGGACCATATGAGATGTTCCAGGAGTTGAAGTTAATATTTCAAGCAAATACCCGAGTTGAGAGATATGAAATCTCCAACAAGTTCTATAGCAAAAAGATGGAGGAGAATCGCTCAACTAGTGAGCATGTGCTCAGATTGTCTGGGTACTACAATCGCTTGAATCAAGTGGGAGTTTATCTTCCAGATAAAATAGTGATTGACAGAATTCTCTAGTCACCATCACCAAGTTAGTAGAACTTCGTGATGAACTATGGTATGCAAGGGATGACAAAAGTAATTCCCGAGCTCTTCGCGATGCTGAAATCGACGAAGGTAGAAATCAAGAAAAACATCAAGTGTTGATGGTTGATGAGACCACTTCAAGTGTTGATGGTTGACGAGACCGCTAGTTTCAAGAAAAGGGCAAAGGGAAAAAGGGGAACTTCAAAAAGAACGGCAAGCAAGTTGCTGCTCAAGTGAAGAAGCCTAAGTCTGGTCCTAAGCCTGAGACTAAGTGCTTCTACTGCAAAGGGACTGGTCACTGGAAGCGGAACTACCCCAACTATTTGGTGGATAAGAAGGATGGCAAAGTGAACAAAGGTATATTTGATATACAGATTATTGATGTGTACTTTACTAGTGTTTATAGCAATCCCTCGGTAATTGATACTGGTTCAGTTGCTAAGAGTAGTAACTCGAAACGGGAGTTGCAGAATAAACAGAGACTAGTAAAAGTGAACAAAGGTATATTTGATATACAGATTATTGATGTGTACTTTACTAGTGTTTATAGCAACCCCTCGGTAATTGATACTGGTTCAGTTGCTAAAGAGTAGTAACTCGAAAACGGGAGTTGCAGAATAAACAGAGACTAGTAAAAGGCGAGGTGACGATGTGTGTTGGAAGTAGTTCCAAGATTGATATGATCATCATCGCACACTCCCTGTACTTTCGGGATTAGTGTTGAAACTAAATAAGTGTTATTTGGTGTTTGCGTTGAGCATGAATATGATCTGATCATGTTTATTGCAATACGGTTATTCATTTAAGTTAGAGAACAATTGTTGTTCTGTTTACATGAATAAAACCTTTATGGTCATACACACCAACGAAAATGGTTTGTTGGATCTCGATCGTAGTGATACACATATTCATAATATTGAAGCCAAAACATGCAAAGTTAATAATGATAGTGCAACTTATTTGTGGTACTGCCGTTTAGGTCATATTGGTGTAAAGCGCATGAAGAAACTCCATACTGATGGGATTTTGGAATCACTTGATTATGAATCACTTGATGCTTGCGAACCGTGCCTCATGGGCAAGATGACTAAAACGTCGTTCTCTGGAACTATGGAGAGAGCAACAGATTTGTTGGAAATCATACATACAGATGTATGTGGTCCGATGAATATTGAGGCTCGTAGCAGGTATCATTATTTTCTGACCTTCACAGATGATTTGAGCAGATATGGGTATATCTACTTGATGAAACACAAAGTCTGAAACATTTGAAAAGTTCAAAGAATTTCAGAGTGAAGTGGAGAATCATCGTAACAAGAAAATAAAAGTTTCTACGATATGATCGCAGAGGTAAAATATTTGAGTTACGAGTTTGGCCTTCAGTTAAAACAATGTGAAATAGTTTCACTACTCACGCCACCTGGAACACCACAGTGTAATGGTGTGTCCGAACGTCATAACCGTAGTTTATTGGATATAGTGCAATCTATGATGTCTCTTGCCAATTTACCACTATCGTTTTGGGTTATGCATTGGAGACAGCTACATTCACGTTAAATAGGGCACCATCAAAATCCGTTGAGACGACGCCTTATGAACTGTGGTTTGGCAAGAAACCAAAGTTGTCGTTTCTTAAAATTTTGGGGTTGCGATGCTTATGTGAAAAAATTTCATCCTGATAAGCTCAAACCCAAATCGGAGAAATGTGTCTTCATAGGATACCCAAAGGAGACAGTTGGGTACACCTTCTATCACATATCCGAAGGCAAGACATTCGTTGCTAAGTATGGATCCTTTCTAGAGAAGGAGTTTCTCTCGAAAGATGTGAGTGGGAGGAAAGTAGAACTTGATGAGGTAACTGTACCTGCTCCCTTATTGGATCACAGAAATCTGTTCCTGTGACTTCTACACCAATTAGTGAGGAAGTTAATGATGATGATCATGTAACTTCAGATCAAGTTACTACCAAACCTCGTAGGTAAACCAGAGTAAGATCCGCACCAGAGTGGTACGGTAATCCTGTTCTGGAGGTTATGTTACTAGACCATGACGAACCTACGAACTATGAAGAAGCGATGGTGAGCCCAGATTCCGCAAAATGGCTTGAGGCCATGAAATCTGAGATGAGATCCATGTATGAGAACAAAGTGTGGACTTTGGTTGACTTGCCCGATGATCGGCAAGCAATTGAGAATAAATGGATTGTCAAGAGGAAGACGGACGCTGATAGTAGTATCACTATCTACAAAGCTAGAATTGTCGCAAAAGGTTTTCGACAAGTTCAAGATGTTGACTACGATGAGAGTTTCTCACTCGTATCTATGCTTAAGTCTGTCCGAATCATGTTAGCAATTGCCGCATTTTATGAAATCTGGCAAAGGGATAAACAAAACTGCATTCCTTGATGGATTTATTAAAGAAGAGTTGTATATGATACAACCAGAAGGTTTTGTCAATCCTAAAGGTGCTAACAAAATATGCAAGCTCCAGCGATCCATCAATGGACTGGTGCAAGCATCTCGGAGTTGGAATATACGCTTTGATAAGTTGATCAAAGCATATAGTTGTATACAGACTTGCGGTGAAGCCTATATTTACAAGAAAGTGAGTGGGAGCACTACAGCATTTCTGATAAGTATATGTGAATGACATATTGTTGATCGGAAATAATGTAGAATTATTCTGCAAAGCATAAAGGAGTGTTTGAAAGGAGTTTTTCAAAGATAGACCTCGGTGAAGCTGCTTACATATTGAGCATCAAGATCTATAGAGATAGATGAAGACGCTTGATAAGTTTTTCAATGAGTACATACCTTAACAAGATTTTGAAGTAGTTCAAAATAGAACAGTCAAAGAAAAGAGTTCTTGCCTGTGTTACAAGGTGTGAAATTGAGTAAAGACTCAAAGCCCGACCACGGCAAAAGATAGAAAGAGAATGAAAGTCATTCCCTATGCCTTGCCCATAGGTTCTATAAAGTATGCCATGCTGTGTACCAGATCTATTGTATACCCTACACTGATTTTGGCAAGGGAGTACAATAGTGATCTAGGAGTAGATCACTGGACAGCGGTCAAAATTATCCTTACTGGAATAAGGATATGTTTCTCGATTATGGAAGTGACAAAAGGCTCGTCGTAAAAGGTTACGTCGATGCAAGTTTTGACACTAATCTAGATGACTCTAAGTCTCGGTCTAGATACATATTGAAAGTGGGAGCAATTAGCTAGAGTAGCTTCATGCAGAGCATTGTAGACATAGAAATTTGCAAAATACTTACGGATCTGAATGTGACAGACCCGTTGAATAAAATTATCTCACAAGCAAAATATGATCACACCTTAGTACTCTTTGGGTGTTAATCACATAGCGATGTGAACTAGATTACTGACTCTAGTAAACCCTTTGGGTGATGGTCACATGACGATGTGAACCATGGGTGTTAATCACATGGTGATGTGAACTATTCATGTTAAATCACATGGCGATGTGAACTAGATTATTGACTCTAGTGCAAGTGGGAGACTGAAGGAAGTATGCCCTAGAGGCAATAATAAAGTTATTATTTATTTCCTTATATCATGATAAATGTTTATTATTCATGCTAGAATTGTATTAACCGGAAACATAATACATGTGTGAATACATAGACAAAAAGAGTGTCACTAGTATGCCTCTACTTGACTAGCTCGTTAATCAAAGATGGTTATGTTTTCTAGCCATAGACATAAGTTGTCATTTGATTAACGAGATCACCTCATTAGGAGAATGACGTGATTGACTTGACCCATTCCGTTAGCTTAGCACCCGATCGTTTAGTATGTTGCTATTGCTTTCTTCATGACTTATACATGTTCCTCTGACTATGAGATTATGCAACTCCCGTCTACCGGAGGAACACTTTGTGTGCTACCAAACGTCACAACGTAAATGGGTGATTATAAAGGTGCTCTACAGGTGTTTCCAAAGGTACTTGTTGGGTTGGCGTATTTCGAGATTAGGATTTGTCACTCCGATTGTCGGAGAGGTATCTCTGGGCCCACTCGATAATGCACATCACTATAAGCCTTGCAAGCATTGTGACTAATAAGTTAGTTGCGGGATGATGTGTTACGGAACGAGTAAAGAGACTTGCCGGTAACGAGATTGAACTAGGTATCGAGATACCGACGATCGAATCTCGGGCAAGTAACATACTGATGACAAAGGGAACAACGTATGTTGTTATGTGGTCTGACTGATAAAGATCTTCGTAGAATATGTGGGAGCCAATATGGGCATCCAGGTCCCGCTATTGGTTATTGACCGGAGACGTGTCTCGGTCATGTCTACATAGTTCTCGAACCCGTAGGGTCCGCACGCTTAAAGTTACGATGACAGTTTTATTATGAGGTTATGTATGTTGATGTACCGAAGGAGTTATGAGTCCCGGATGAGATCGGGGACATGACGAGGAGTCTCGAAATGGTCGAGACGTAAAGATCGATATATTGGACGACTATATTCGGACTTCGGAAAGGTTCCGAGTGATTCGGGTAATTTTCGGAGTACCGGAGAGTTACGGGAATACGTATTGGGCCTTATTGGGCCATACGGGAAAGAAGAAAAAGTGCCTCAAGGGTGGCCGCACCCCTCCCCTTGGTCTGGTCCGAATTGGACTAGGGAAGGGGGGCGCCCCCTTCCTTCCTTCTCTTTTTCCCTTCCTCTTTTCCTATTCCATATGGGAGGTGGAATCCTACTAGGACTAGGGAGTCCTAGTAGGACTCCACACTTGGTGCGCCCCCTCCTAGGGCCGGCCTCCTCCTCCCTTGCTCCTTTATATACGTGGGCAGGGGGGCACCCCAGAGACACAACAATTGATCCTTGAGATTTTTTAGCCGTGTGCGGTGCCCCCCTCCACCAAATTACACCTCGATAATATCATTGCGGAGCTTAGGCGAAGCCCTGCGTCGGTAGAACATCATCATCGTCACCACGCCGTCGTGCTGACGAAACTCTTCCTCAACACTCGACTGGATCGGAGTTCGAGGGACGTCATCGAGCTGAACGTGTGTAGAACTCGGAGGTGCCGTGCGTTCGGTACTTGATCGGTCGGATCGTGAAGACGTACGACTACATCAACCGCGTTGTGATAACGCTTCCGCTGTTGGTCTACGAGGGTACGTGGACAACACTCTCCCCTCTCGTTGTTGTGCATCACCATGATCTTGCGTGTGCGTAGGAATTTTTTTGAAATTACTACGTTCCCCAACAGAGGAGGAGTATATATATTCTAGGTGGGCGAAGGGGTACATGCACTACAAAAAATACACTTTCGTGATGATACGTGTTTGTCATAGTAGGTCACATTTTCTGTCATGCATGTATACGTTGACACGTGGCACGGCCCAATAGAGGCCCATTCCAGTGAAAAGGTCGGCCTGTTTGACGTGGTCAAAAGGTAACGGGCCGGCCCACGGAAAGCCTGTTAACGGCCTATTCGTATATCGCCCATTTACGGCCCGCTAACTCCCGGCCTGTTACGGCCTATCGAAATTAAGCCCAGTAGCTTCATCTGGGCCGTCCAATATGATTCCAACCCGTTGTAACTTCCGGCCCATGTATGGCCCATGGTGTCTTTCGGCCCATATGAGGCCCTTCGTAACTCTGGGCCCATTAAAGGCCCGAGATGAATCTGGCACATAATGAACAGTGTATCGCTTTATACCCATTAACGACCCATTATTCTGTCAGCCGTTTCCAGCCCGTGTTAACTTTCGGCCTTCTAAGGGCCCATTTATTCTTGGGCTCATTTCTAGAATTCGGTTAGTTACGGTCCGTTACTGGCCTGTTCCGTTCGTGGGCCAAATTCAGCCCTTGGTTACATTCGGCTAGTTTGTGAACCGTTAACCTGTTGGGCTGTTTTCATAGCGTTATCAAATACGGCCTATTAACGGCCCATTATGGTCCACGAATAGTACGGCCCATGTTTGGCAAAATGATGATATGCCCCGTACAAGGGCCATGGATCCTACGGCCCATAGAAGACCAATGGATCCTACGGCCCGTAGAAGGCCCATGGATCATACGGCCCGTAGAAGGCCCATGGATCATACGGCCCGTAGAAAGTCCATGGATCCTACGGCCCGTAGAAGGCCCATGGATCCTACGGCCCGTAGAAGGCCCATAGATCCTACGGCACGTAGAAGGCCCATGGATCCTACGGCATGCAGGAGGCCCATGGTTACAACAGTCCGTGTGTTGCCATGATTATTGTGGCCTAGTTACCAAAAATAGGTTATCGTGGCCACTAACAAAACGCGGAAAAAGAACTGCAGCGACTACAAGCAAACAACTAAACAAAGACCATAAGGAAACAAATAAGCAAGCAACTAACGCTAGGCTATTACAGCTATTAGACATATTACATCCACTGGGCATCAAAGTTTGCCAACAGTGCAAATATAGGGAACAAAGCAACATATTACATACACTGGCCGTCAAAATTGGCCACAAGTGCAAATAAACGCAGCAGCAAAACAAGAGCATAACTGAAACAACTTTAGAAGAGCTCAAGAAACATTATCTTGGGTATCCACCATGCTGGCAATAAGCTTAGCAAGTTTA
Organism: Aegilops tauschii subsp. strangulata; assembly: GCF_002575655.3. Lineage (NCBI taxonomy): Eukaryota > Viridiplantae > Streptophyta > Magnoliopsida > Poales > Poaceae > Aegilops > Aegilops tauschii. The sequence continues at coordinate 423,276,961 of NC_053036.3, read as the reverse complement.
TCAGCTTTGTCCTGTTTGGCGCTAAAATCTTCCAACGCTTGCTGTTGCACCAGAAAGTATGCATCTGAATGCTCCAGGGAGTTCCGCAGTCCTTCCGCTTCTTGTTGCAGCACAACTGACCGATGTCTTTCAGCTTGTAGTTGAGACTCAAGAAACCGAACTGATTAAGACAGTGAGTTTGAATAGCTTGTGCAAGCGGTAGTGGCCAGTAACTCGAACACTAAACCAAGACAGGACTTTGGGGTTGTCTCACTGTCTTCAAGATAGTCTTCCTTAGCTGTTTTATCAGCTTTGTTGGAGACCAACAAGGATGTCTCACTATCCTGAACCTTATCTGCATTACTTCCTTTACCATTGCTTAATAAGGCACTCTTTCCCAATATTCTGTCAACATTCTAAAAGAAGAAACAAGCAGACACATAACAGGTTTAGCATGTACTAGTATATGAAACTCATTTCGGTGAACCAGTTCATTAGTAAGGTGGACAGGATTAAACTACCAACTCTTCTATTGCCAATTACTAGTACATAATAAAAGCATCAAACAAACATATATCTATGTCCTATGGTCACTGCATTGTCTTGCCAAATCAAAACAGAGACACGGTTCAAATCATATCAGTTCAAGACAAAGCAGCAGTGAAAGAATACAAAGCGTGGGGAACTACACGGCACAACAAGATTTCAGATGGATACCACGGGTCTACATGCACAACAACACAATTGGATCTGTTGTGATGCTAGTAATGTGCATGATATGAGAAGTCAACTGTATACACAATTGAAATTGAAATCAACAGAGCTATTGATAAGAGCAAACCTGTTAAAGAAACATGCGTGAACATACCTGTTATGCCATTGGAGTTTCGATTGGATCCTTCAATTTAAAAATTAAGTTTGTATGAGTAAATACAGTGATACAAGAGCAAAGCAGTATGCACGATAGCAATGGAATATTAAATTAGAACAGTTGTTCTTCAGGTTTAAGCACTTGTTCTACATGAACAGAGTACAGTAAGATGCAAGAATATAGTACTTAAGAATAGAAAATGAGCTCATAGACCTTACCACATTCTTGGTTCGGGACCAGTAAAAAACAAGGCGTTCCCAGTCATCGTCCAGTAAATGTGTCTCAAGAGAATGTAAGGGAATTTGATGAGTTTCTTTGCCAGTGAAGTACGTTTTCTTTAGGTAATTCCGATACTGCCACCAAGCATTCTTGAAGATAGTAGAGGTATTAGCACAGGTTACCTCATCCTGAGTTTCCAAATCGGTCCTTCTCTATAGAGAAAAATGGGAAAATTTGTTGTATTATAACCATCATGGAGGTAGAATGTATGGGACAAAGGAAAGTAATTGCCATGAATAACATTACTTACACATAACTCCTGGGCAAACACCTGCAACTGGCATTTTTCTTCATCTTCAGTATAATATTTCCAAGATGGGAAGATACACACATAGGATTTAACAACATCAAATGCGATAGATGCTAAACTACGACTGGCTGGTTGTGCTTCCTCCACAGGAATAGGCGTACTAACTGGTGGAGTTGGGGTTCACCGTGGTAGTACTGGCTCTTTGGGCACTGGAGCTGCCTTACTAACTGCTCTTGTTTGGGAGCTCTGTGGTGGAGATGGTTCTGTGTCAATAGAAACTGGGTTACTATCTGCTGGGGTTGGGGTTAGATTGGGTGAAGCTGGTTCTCTGTCCATCGCAGTATGGGTACAATCTGCGAGAGTCTGCGTTATGTGTGGTAGGGCTGGTTCTCGTGCATGTACAACTGGGGTGCTATCTCCACCAAGAGGTAGCACTGTTTTATTTGAAGACCGTGTTTTTACTCCGCTAGATACTGGCATCACCCGCTCCAATTCAAATGGCTGATAAACAGGAAACATAGTTGAATGTACAAACATTGTATGAGAGACAGATGCAATAGATAGTATGGAAAAAAGAGGGCATGAAATAGTTGACATGTATATTGTTTAACTAAAACGGATAGCATGACATAATTTCACATATATGATGTCTATCTAAACTGGATAGCATAGCATAACATAATTCAAAGATATGATGAATAACTAAACATGATCGCATGACATAATTCTCATACATGTTATCTAAGTAATCAGGATCGCATGATTTAATTCACATATGTGATTTACTAGCAAGATGCCCATGCGTTGCACGGAACATCAAGATGCATTTATATGAGTAGTTTATCTTGTGAGAGAAAAGGATGAACGAGGGAAGGCCTTATTTGCAAATGTGGATAGGGGTGTGGGTATCTTTTTGCAAAATTGCCATAGTTTCCTTCCTATCCGTCAGATATAAATCGGACGGCCTATATTGCAGGATGGCAGGCACACCATCAACACCAACTCCGTTTTTTTATAAGAGTAGAGATATGCTAAACAGAGGGCATTCGATATGATGTCTGAACTAAGAACATGGTGTTGAATATTGTGTATATGATGTCTAAACTATGCAATGCAAGACACCATATGCATGATATGAGCAGTATAACCGTGCCAAGTTAGAGCATACACCTCGGTGGGGGAATAGGACTGGTCATCTGTCTCTGAATCCATCTCTGAGGAGCTACCGGGACCCAAGAAGAGATTTGCTTCGACAGGTAGCACTGTCTGCTCCGAAGGCCTTGTTTTCACTCCAGATTTTTCCATCTCCCACCCAGATGGCTGATTCACAGGAAGAGTAGTTTAATGTACAAACATTGTCGACAAATGGAAATGTAACAAAGAAAAGGATGGGCAAGATATCATTCAAATATATGATGCCTGGTTAAACAGGATGGCATTGCACATTTCACATATATTATGGCTGGCTAAAAGACATGAGACTGCATAATTCCCATATATGATATAGAAACTAAACATGTGGCATTACAGAACATGTCTAAACTAAGCAGATGACATATATGATGTCAAAAGTAGGCACTGCAAGGCAACATATGCATGATATGACTAACATCATCATGCCAAGGTAGAGCAAACACCTTGGGGGGTAAATAGGAGTGGTCAGCTGCGTGTGAATCCACCTCAGAACAGATATCTTCCTCAGGGTTACAATCTGGAGAGGGGGGAGGGTTTGCCATTGAACCCACCATGGAGCGATGTCTGCATGACATTGTATTGCCGCGCAAAACTCTTATCTTTTTATCTACATGTTCAGCATGACTGCGTACAATATCTGACATGCATACGAAAAAAATACGGTGAGATTATTTAAGGAGAGCATGCAGAAATCTAGAGTGATGGTAGGAAAAAACGCAGGGATAGGAAAAACACCAGAATAGGATAGGAATGCACATGGTAAACACAGGATTTCTTTCTGCATTTGTAAACACAGGATTTCTGTCAACTTGGGTGTTTGGTTCACAAGTATTGGAAGAGCAGAGGAATGCAAAGAAACATGGCCAAAATTGACGTGTGGCATTGACGGGACGTGGGCGTCTCCGCTTCCCCACGCCGCCTCGGCAACTGCCCAACTTGACGAGTCCCTGGCGCATGTAGAAATGCTATCATTACCTGTGATCGTGGAGGCCGGCGGCTGGCCTCCTCTTGCTATAAATGAGGAGAGGAGCAGAGCCCCCGTTGCCCATCTCTTCCTCCATTCCGCCCGCTTCTTCCTCCTCCTTCCCGCGACACCCATGGCGCCAGTGAAGAGGTCCTAGGCTGCCGAGAAGGGGAAAGCTCGCCAGGAGGGGCCTGGCTCACCACCATCTAAGAGGGGGCGCAGTCGCCCGCACAAGCATGCCGCAACCCCTGCTGCGGTCCCTCGTGGGCGTGGGCGAACTTCCTCGGGGTCCGGCGCCGTCCTTGGCGGCCACGGCCGCGCCTCTTCATGCGGCGGGAGCCGCCTAAGTCGTGGCAGCCCTGTCAATGAGGGGAGGCGCGCTATGGTCGCCCGGCCTCTGCTACCTCTTGAGCACTACGTTGGTTTTCCCTTGAAGAGAAAAGGGTGATGCAGCAAAGTAGTGTAAGTATTTCCCTCAGTTTTTGAGAACCAAGGTATCAATCCAGTAGGAGGCCATGCTCAAGTCCCTTGCACCTACACAAACAAATAAGAACCTCGCAACCAACGCGATAAAGGGGTTGTCAATCCCTTCACGGTCACTTACGAGAGTGAGATCTGATAGAGATGATAAGACAATATTTTTGGTATTTTTATGATAAAGAGTAAAAGTAAAGAAAGCAAAGTAAACGGTAATAGAAATAGCTTGTTGACGGAAGATTAATATGACAGAAAATAGACCCGGGGGCCATAGGTTTCACTAGTGGCTTCTCTCAAGATAGCATAAGTATTACGGTGGGTAAATGAATTACTGTCGAGCAATTGATAGAATTTAGCATAATTATGAGAATATCTAGGTATGATCATGTATATAGGCATCACGTCCGTGACAAGTAGACCGACTCTTGCCTGCATCTACTACTATTACTCCACACATTGACCGCTATCCAACATGCATCTAGAGTATTAAATTCATAAGAACTGAGTAACGCTTTAAGCAAGATGGCATGATGTAGAGGGATAAACTCATGCAATATGATATAAACCCCATCTTTTTATCCTCGATGGCAACAATACAATATGTGTCGTTTCCCCTGCTGTCACTGGGATCGAGCACCGCAAGATTGAACCCAAAGCTAAGCACTTCTCCCATTGCAAGAAAGATCAATCTAGTAGGCCAAACCAAACTGATAATTCGAAGAGACTTACAAAGATAACCAATCATACATAAAAGAATTCAGAGAAGATTCAATTATTATTCATAGATAATCTTGATCATAAACCCACAATTCATCGGATCTCAACAAACACACCGCAAAAGAAGATTACATCGAATAGATCTCCAAGAGAATCAAGGAGAACTTTGTATTGAGATCCAAAGAGAGAGAAGAAGCCATATAGCTAATAACTATGGACCCGAAGGTCTGAGGTAAACTACTCACACATCATCGGAGAGGCTATGGTGTTGATGTAGAAGCCCTCCGTGATCAATGCCCCCTTCGGCAGGACGCCGGAAAAGGCCCCAAGTTGGGATCTCACGGGTACAAAAGGTTACGGTGGTGGAATTAGGTTTTCGTGGTGCTCTTCGATGGTTTGGGGGTACCTAGGTATATATAGGAGGAAGAAGTAGGTCGGTGGAGCCACGAGGGGCCCACGAGGGTGGAGGGCGCGCCCCCCTGCCTCATGGCCTCCTCGATGATTTCTTGACGTCCACTCCAAGTCCTCTGGATCACGTTTGTTCCAAAAATAACTCTCCCGAAGGTTTCATTCGTTTGGACTCTGTTTGATATCTTTTTTCTGCGAAACACTGAAATAGGCAAAAAAACAACAATTTGGGCTCGGCCTCCGATTAATAGGTTAGTCCCAAAAATAATATAAAAGTGTATAAATAAGCCCATTAAACATCCAAAACAGAACATATAATAGCATGGAACAATCAAAAATTATAGATACGTTGGAGACGTATCAAGCATCCCCAAGCTTAATTCCTGCTCGTCCTCGAGTAGGTAAATGATAAAAACAGAATTTTTGATGTGGAATGCTTCTTAGCATAATTTTCAATGTAATTCTTTTTATTGTGGCATGCATATTTAGATCCGAAAGATTCAAGATAAAAGTTTAATGTTGATATAAAAACAATAATACTTCAAACATGCTAACCAAGCAATTATGTCTTATCAAAATAACATAGCCAAAGAAAGCTTATCCCTACAAAATCATATAGTTAGGCCATGTTTCAATATTGTCACACAAACGTTCTCATCATGCATAACCCCGATGACAAGCCGAGCAATTGGTTCATATTTTTAACGCGCTTCAGCCTTTTCAACTCTTACGCAATACATGAGCGCAAGCCATGGATATAGCACTATGGGTTGAGTAAGGTATAATGATGGGGGTTATGAGAGAAGACAAAAAAGGTAGAAAGTCTCACATTGACGCGGCTAATCAATAGGCTATGGAGATGCCCATCAATTGATGTCAATGAGAGGAGTAGGGATTGCCATGCAACAGATGCACTAGAGCTATAAATATATGAAAGCTCAACAAAAGAAACTAAGTGGGTGTGCATCCAACTTGCTTGCTCACGAAGACCTAGGGCATTTTGAGGAAGCCCATCATTGGAATATACAAGCCAAGTTCTATAATGAAAAATTCCCACTAGTATATGAAAGTGACAACATAGGAGACTCTCTATCATGAAGATCATGGTGCTACTTTGAAGCACAAGTGTGGAAAAAGGATAGTAACATTGTCCCTTCTCTCTTTTTCTCTCATTTTTTTCTTCTTCTTTTTTCTCTCTCTCTCTCTTTTGGCCTTCTCTTTTTTTTGGCCTCTTCTCCCTTTTTTTATTTAGTCCGGAATCTCATCCCGACTTGTGGGGGAATCATAGTCTCCATCATCCTTTCCTCACATGGGACAATGCTCTAATAATGATGATCATCACACTTTTATTACTTACAACTCAAGAATTACAACTCAATACTTAGAACAAAATATGACTCTATGTAAATGCCTCTGGCGGTGTATCAGGATATGCAATGAATCAAGAGTGACATGTATGAAAAATCATGAATGGTGGCTTTGCCACAAATACGATGTCAACTACATGATCATGCAAAGCAATATGACAATGATGGAGCGTGTCATAATAAACGGAACGGTGGTAAGTTGCATGGCAATATATCACAGAATGGCTATGGAAATGCCATGATAGGTAGGTATGGTGGCTGTTTTGAGGAAGGTATAAGGAGGCTTATGTGTGATAGAGCGTATCATATCACGGGGTTTGGATGCACCGGCGAAGTTTGCACTAACTCTCAAGGTGAGAAAGGGCAATGCATGGTACCGTAGAGGCTAGAATATTGTGGAAGGTTGAGAGTGCGTATAATCCATGGACTCACATTAGTCATAAAGAACTCATATACTTATTGCAAAAGTTTATTATCCCTCGAAGCAAAGTACTACTACGCATGCCCCTAGAGGGATAGATTGGTAGGAAAAGACCATCGCTCGTCCCCGACCGCCACTCATAAGGAAAGCAATAAAAGAACACCTATGTGTCAAAATTGTCACACAACTTTCACCATACGTGCATGCTACGGGACTTGACAACTTTAACAAAAGTATTTCTCAATTTCACAATTACTCAACTAGCACACTCTAATATTACCACCTTTATATCTCAAAACACTTATCAAGTATCAAACTTCTCATAATATTCAATGAACTCAATATGGAAGATTAATTTCACAATTAAAGCAAATTACCATGCTGTTTAAGACTCTCAAAATAATATAAGTGAAGCATGAGAGATCAATAATTTCTATAAAATACAACCACCACCGTGCTCTAAAAGATATAAGCGAAGCACTAGAGCAAAAACTATATAGCTCAAAAGATACAAGTGAAGCACATAGAGTATTCTAATAAATTCCGAATCATGTGTGTCTCTCTAAAAAGGTGTGTACAGCAAGGATGATTGTGGCAAAATAAAAAGCAAAGACTCAAATCATACAAGACGCTCCAAGCAAAACTCATATCATGTGGTGAATAAAAATATAGCTCCAAGTAAAGTTACCGATAGACGAAGACGAAAGAGGGGATGCCTTCCGGGGCATCCCCAAGCTTAAGCTTTTGGATATCCTTGAATTTTACCTTGGGGTGCCTTGGGCATCCCCAAGCTTAGGGTCTTGCCAATCCTTGTTCCATAATCCATCAAATCTTTACCCAAAACTTGAAAACTTCACAACACAAAACTTAACAGAAAATCTCGTGAGCTCCGTTAGCGAAAGAAAACAAAACACCACTTCAAGTTACTGTAATGAACTAATTATTTATTTATATTGGTGTTAAACCTACTGTATTCCAACTTCTCTATGGTTTATAAACTCTTTTACTAGCCATAGATTCATTAAAATAAGCAAACAACACGCGAAAAACAGAATCTGTCAAAATCAGAACAGTCTGTAGTATTCTGTAACTAACGCAAACTTCTGGAACTCTAAAAATTCTACCAAAATAGGACGGCCTAGATTTGTTTATTGATCTAATGCAATTGGAATCAATATTTTATCACGTTCTGGTGATTTTTAACAATTGTTTTCGTGAACAGAAAGTTTCTAGAATTTTCAGCAAGATCAAATAACTATCATCCAAGAAGATCCTATAGGTTTAACTTGGCACAAACACTAATTAAAACACAAAACGACATCTAAACAGAAGATCGATGGATTATTTATTCCTAAACAGAACCAAAAAGCAAAAAAGTAAAATAATATTGGGTTGCCTCCCAACAAGCGCTATTGTTTAACGCCCCTAGCTAGGCATAAAAGCAAGGATAGATCTAGGTATTGCCATCTTTGGTATTTATCTTTTTAATGGAGTTATGCTCGAATCCGGGAGGTTCCTTACGTTTCCCTTCATACTCAAAGATTCTTAGATCTAGAGCATCCAACCGTTTATTGCAAAGTGTGATGAATGTATTCATACGATTGAGGTTTCCTCCAACATTTTTAAGAGGTTCAAGAGATTTTTGCAATTCAGCTAATTTTTCTAAGATTCGGGTTCCCTCATTGGTAAGAATTAATCCCTTCGGTGGGGGAAGTACTCCTACTATCCCCTCTATAATTTCATAAGCAAAACTAGGATCAGTTTCAATAAAATTCCCTTTTGCGAGTTGTCTATGGGATAAGGTTAGCCCAACATAAAAATTACGAAGTAAAACCTTGAAATCTCCTTCTATAGTGCAACCACGATAGGATTCTATCATTCTATACCAAGTATCTTTAAAATTTTCTCCTTGTTTTTGTTTGAAGTGAAGAACTTCAAACTCGGGAGACAAAGGAGTAGATAAAGGACTAGCCATGACGGCACACGGGACACAAAAAGGCAAGAAAAAAGAGGGCGAATAAAACGGCAAGGGTGAAGTGGGGGAGAGGAAAACGAGAGGCAAATGGAAAATAATGTAATGCGAGGGATGAGAGTTTGTGATGGGTACTTGGTATGTTGACTTGTGCGTAGACTCCCCGGCAACGGCGCCAGAAATCCTTTTTGCTACCTCTTGAGCACTGCGTTGGTTTTCCCTTGAAGAGAAAAGGGTGATGCAGCAAAGTAGCGTAAGTATTTCCCTCAGTTTTTGAGAACCAAGGTATCAATCCAGTAGGAAGCCATGTTCAAGTCCCTTGCACCTACACAAACAAATAAGAACCTCACAACCAACGCGATAAAGGGGTTGTCAATCCCTTCACGGTCACTTCCGAGAGTGAGATCTGATAGAGATGATAAGATAATATTTTTGGTATTTTTATGATAAAGAGTAAAAGGAAAGAAAACAAAGTAAACGGTAATAGAAATAGCTTATTGACGGAAGATTAATATGATAGAAAATAGACCCGGGGGGCATAGGTTTCACTAGTGGCTTCTCTCAAGATAGCATAAGTATTGCGATGGGTAAATGAATTACTGTCGAGCAATTGATAGAATTTAGCATAATTATGAGAATATCTAGGTATGATCATGTATATAGGCATCACGTCCGTAACAAGTAGACCGACTCCTGCCTGCATCTACTACTATTACTCCACACATCAACCGCTATCCAGCATGCATCTAGAGTATTAAGTTCATAAGAACGGAGTAACGCTTTAAGCAAGATGACATGATGTAGAGGGATAAAATCATGCAATATGATATAAACCCCATCTTTTTATCCTTGATGGCAACAATACAATACGTGTCGTTTCCCCTGCTGTCACTGGGATTGAGCACCGCAAGATTGAACCCAAAGCTAAGCACTTCTCCCATTGCAAGAAAGATCAATCTAGTAGGCCAAACCAAACTGATAATTCGAAGAGACTTGCAAAGATAACCAATCATACATAAAAGAATTCAGAGAAGATTCAAATATTGTTCATAGATAATCTTGATCATAAACCCACAATTCATCGGATCTCGAGAAACACACCGCAAAAGAAGATTACATCGAATAGATCTCCAACAGAATCGAGGAGAACTTTGTATTGAGATCCAAAGAGAGAGAAGAAGCCATCTAGCTAGTAACTATGGACCCGAAGGTCTGAGGTAAACTACTCACACATCATCGGAGAGGCTATGGTGTTGATGTAGAAGCCCTCCGTGATCAATGCCCCCTCCGGCAGGACGCCGGAAAAGGCCCCAAGATGGGATCTCATGGGTACACAAGGTTGCGGCGGTGGAATGAGGTTTTCGTGGTGCTCTTCGATGGTTTGGCGGTACATAGGTGTATATAGGAGGAAGAAGTAGGTCGGTGGAGCCACGAGGGGCCCACGAGGGTGGAGGGCGCGCCCAGGGGGTAGGCGTGCCCCCTGCCTCGTGGCCTCCTTGATGATTTCTTGACGTCCACTCCAAGTCCTCTAGATCACGTTTGTTCCAAAAATAACTCTCCCAAAGGTTTCATTCCGTTTGGACTCCGTTTGATATCTTTTTTTCTGCGAAACACTGAAATAGGCAAAAAAAACAGCAATTTGGGTTCGGCCTCCGGCTAATAGGTTAGTCCCAAAAATAATATAGAAGTGTATAAATAAGCCCATTAAACATCCAAAACAGAACATATAATAGCATGGAACAATCAAAAATTATAGATACGTTGGAGACGTATCAGCCTCCCCAGCCGCGCTTCCACTCGTCGGAGGTGCTGCCGGAGTTCGTCGTGTGGTCGGAGAACCCGCCCGGCACCTGGCTTCAGCTTCCGCGCTCCTTCGCTGGCGAGCTGCCGGCCTCCGGTCCCGGCGGCCTCTGGCTGCTGCAACAAGGCTTCATGGGTTCCGGTGGAGGTCTCCCTCGCGGGCAACGTAGCCCTAGCCCGCGGCTGGCAGACATTCGCCCGCGCACGCGGCCTGAGCAGGCGGTGCACCCTCCACTTGAAGTACGACGGCGCGACGACCCTCTTCATGAGTGTGTTTCGGGAAGACGGTCGCCGCGCCGGATGCTGCTCTGAAGACAACGACGGCGATGAAGTGCTCGGCCTTGGCGACGGTCATGATGAGGACGAGGGTGAACTCGCCCTTGACAACGGCCACGGCTCATCCGGCAACGATGGCTCCTCCTCCGACGGAAGCTCCAGCAGCGGCGGCTATGACCAGCCGCCACGTCGTCGTGCTCGCTTCGAGGACAGTGGCGGATCGTGCCGTCGCCGCGCCCAGTGAAGCGCGAGGAGGTCTCTGTCTGAGTCCGAGGGGCTGATCCTCGTGAGTAGCCGCGTCGTGGAAGCCGCTTTTCCTTGTCCTCTCCTTCCCTTTCCTCCTGCATTGTCAGAAACAAGTATGGGGCCCTGCGGGGCGTGTGATGAACCATGGTGATTATGTCGCTTTTGTAGTGTGTTTATTGTTTCCGGGTTGTGTTATGAGATCTGTGCCTTATACGGGTGTAGAGGGGCAACTTAGCTTGACGTATCCGGAGTAGACTTGACCTCGTGAGGGCGCGCGCCTCTGGGCACTTGGTGGGGCCTCCTCGCTGCCGACTTGGGCAATATCGCGAAGCTGCAAAAATTCGTTAAGAAATCCTTATCCCTTCTTGCCTGAAGCCTCAGGCATGGGCTGGTCGTGGCCAAACGCACCGCGTCACGGTACCCGTGGGGCACAGACTAAAAGGGGATGCGCCAACCACGAGCTCAAACGAGGGAGCCTCGCGGAGACCAGGAGAGTGCGCGCGCGCATACCTGTCCAGCCCCCCTCGCGAGGCGCGCGAGGGAGAGCATCGGGCAACTGCCGCCCTCCCTGGCACAAAACGAAGAACCGAGGGAAGAACCAGAAAGAAGAGGGGGTTCAGCTAAGCCATCGAGAAACGCCAGAACTTCAAATTTCATCGAAGGAAAAGGGGCAAGCCAACTACAAAAAGCAAATGAACAGCCACGTCCGGCACCTAGTCTAGTCTTCTCACCAGCGCTGAGCTAAGTGCTGCCACTAGGACATGGGAGGGAGCCCCCGAGGCCCGAGGGCGGCACTCCGGAGACTCCGGGGCGTGTACAACCCCACTCATTATTACGTGAGAGTGTCACGAGCGGAGACCTTCACAGGAACTGGGCCTTGCTTCATGGGTAGAACTTCCGGAGGTGCTGGATGTTCCAGGCGTTCTGGATGGGGATCCCGTCCAGCGTCACCAGGCGCGCGGCACCAGGCCTGGAGACGCGGGCGATCCTAAACGGGCCCTCCCACATGGGTGAGAGCTTGTGCAACCCTTCCCTGGAGAGCACCCGCCTCAGGACGAGATCGCCCACCTCGAGCGTCCTGGAGCGGACACTGCAACAGTGGTACCGTCGCAGCGCCTGCTGGTATCTTGTCGCTCGGAGCGAGGCTTCATGGCGGCGTTCCTCCCCCGGCACAAGGTCCATCCCCTGCATGGCGTCCTGCTGCGTCTCATCAAACGCCAGGACCCACGCGGAGCGATGCCTGACCTCGTGAGGGAGAACCGCTTCTGCTCCGTAGATGAGGAAGAATGGGGTCTCGCCCGTTGGCTTGGTGGTGGTGGTGCGGATGGACCACAGCACGGACTGGAGCTCGTCATGCCAGCCCCCGCCGTAGGCCTCGAGCTTCTTATTAAAGGTCCTAGTCTTGAGGCCCCTCAGGACCTCCGCGTTGGCGCGTTCGGCTTGGCCATTACTCCTGGGGTGTGCCACCGAAGCGTAGCAGATCTGTGTTCCAAGGATAGCACAATATGTCTTGAAGAGGCTGCTAGTGAACTGCGAGCCGTTGTCGGTGATGATGCGGTTAGGGACCCCGAACTGGCTCACGAGGCCCTTGATAAACTTAACAGCTGACCCGGCTGGGATGGTGCGGACGGCTTCCACCTCCGCCCATTTGGTGAACTTGTCGATGGCGACGTAGAGGTAGCGGTAGCCCCCAGGCGCTCGTGGGAACGGACCCAGGATGTTCAGCCCCCAGACCGCAAATGGCCACGAGAGTGGGATAGTCTGGAGGCCCTGGGCTGGCTGGTGGATCTGCTTGGCATGGAATTGGCAGGCCTCGCAGGACCTCACCAGCTCGGCCGCGTCATTGAGCGCCGTGGGCCAGTAGAACCCGCTGCAGAACGCCTTGCAAACCAGGGTACGTGACGACGAGTGGTGCCCGCAGTCCCCGCCATGTATGTCAGCTAGCAACTCATTCCCCTGCTCCGTAGAGATGCATCACAAGGAAATATCATTTGGTCGCTTTCGATATAGCTCACCATCCTGGATGCAGTACGTCGTAGCCTGCCGAGCCACGTGCTCCGCGTCCTCTTCTTTCTCCGGCAGCGCCCCTCGCGTCAGGTACGCCTTGAACTCCTCGGTCCAGCACCCCTCCCGAGGCTCGAGCGCCAGGAGCAGGCGTGCTCCTGTGGTCGGGCCACAGGGGGGCTCCCGAGGCCGGTGGTTGGGGGAGCTCCTCCCGTGGTGACACCAGCCTCGCAGATGGGGGTGCTGCTGATGGTTTGAAAAGCCGCTCTTCGAAGACGCCGGGCTCCTGGGGCAGGCGCTTGGATGCCCTTCTGGCAATGTCGTCGACTTCCTTGTTCGTGCCGCGAGGCACATGCTGCAGCTCCAGGCCCAAGAACTGCTTCTCCATCTTGGGCACCTCTGCGAGGTACGCTTCCATGTGCTCGTCCTTCGGCTCGTACACCTTGTTGGAGAAGTTGACGAGGAGCTGCGAATCACCCTTGATGGTGAGATGTTTTACCCCCAAGGCCACGGCGGCCTTGAGGCCGGCGATCAACCCCTCGTACTCTGCAATGTTGTTGGAGACCTTCTTGCCCCGCTGGAAGCAGAGCTGCACGGCGTAGTAGAGCTTGTCTTGGGTGGGCGAGATGAGCATGGCTCTAGCCCCCGCACCTTGGCGTGCGAAGGCACCATCGAAGTACATGACCCAACCATCTGGTGCTTCACTTCCTAGCGAGAGAGATAGGCTCCTGCTTCCTTCAGGTTCCGGGACATCGGTCCACTCGGCCACAAAGTCGGCTAGGGCGGCCCCCTTGATGACCCTGGTTGTGCTGAACTCGAGCTGAAATGCCTGAAGTTTGATGTTCCACTCGGCGAACCTTCCCGCGGTGTTAGGGCTCTGGAGCACCCTCTCAAGTAGGTAAGCTGAGACGACTTTGATCGGGTGTCCTTGGAAGTACTGGCGCAGCTTGCGTGAGGCCACCAGGAGCGCGAGCAGAAGCTTCTGTGGCATGGGATATCGTGCCCTCGCATCCCGCAGTACCGTGCTGACGAAATACACTGGGTGCTCGACGAGGGCGGGAGCGTCGATGGAGCCTGCGTCTGCCGGAGGTTTGGGCGCCTCCTGAGGCGATGGGTCCTCAGGAGCCTGGTCATCCATTGGGGCCTCTGCGGGCCCAAGAACGCCGCCTCGCTGGGCCTGGTCATTTGTTGGCACTGTTGCAGCCTCTGCGGTATCCTCTTGGTGTCGTATCACCCCGGCTGGAAGTGCGGCAGGGCGCGACGGACTCTTTACCTGGTGCCCTTCCCGGACCGCCACCAGCGCCGCGCTGGCGGAGCAGGGAGTAGCGGCAAGGTAAAGCACCAGGGGCTCGAGGGGACGAGGCGCCACCATTACCGGAGGGCTGGTCAGGTATCTCTTGAGGTCTTGAAACGCCAGGTCGGCCTCCGGGGTCCACTCGAACGGGCCCTTCTTCTTCATCAACTTGAAGAAAGGTAGGGCGCGCTCCCCCAGCTTGGAGATGAAGTGTCCTAGCGAGGTTACGCAGCCCGCAAGCTTGACCTTCTCCGGGTTAGCCTCGATCCCCCTGTGGGACACAAGGAAGCCTAGTAGCTTGCCGGAGGGAACACCAAACACACACTTCTCCAGGTTAAGCCGCAGGTCCACCTGGTGCAGGCTTGCGAAGGTCTCCTCCAGGTCCTGAATCAGAGTTCTCGCCTCCCGAGATTTTACTATGATGTCGTCAACGTAGGCTTCAACGTTCCTCCCGAGCTGCTGCCCCAGGGCGATGTGCATCAGCCGTTGGAAGGTTGCCCCCGCGTTGCGCAACCCGAACGACATGCAAGTGTAGCAGTATACCCCGCACGGGGTTAGGAAAGTCGTCTTCTCCACATCCTCCATTGCCATCTTGATCTGGTGGTAGCCTGAGAACGCGTCCAGGAAACACAGTAGGTCGCACTCGGTGGTGGAGTCGACAATCTGGTCGATGCGTGGAAGCAGGAACGGATCTTGGGGACATGCCTTGTTGAGGTTGGTGAAGTCGACACACATGCGCTCCTTCCCGCCCTTCTTCTGCACAACGACGGGGTTTGCCAGCCACTCCGGTATCGGACCTCGCGGATGACACCCGCTGCCTCCAGCTTGCGGGTTTCCTGGACGATGAAGGACTGCTTCTCTGTGGACTGTCACCGCGCCTTATGCTTCACAGGGTGCACATTGGGGCACACCCTTAAGTGATGCTCAATCACCCCCTCGGGACCCCTACCAGCTGCTTGGGTTCCCACGCGAATAACTCCTTGTTCACGCGCAAGAACTTTACCAATGCCTCGTCTTGATCTGGGTCGAGGTTGGCGCCTGTGGTGAAGATGGCTCCTGGGGGTCCACCTTCCTCGACCGGCACTTGCTTCGTTTCGGTCCGACCTTGAGTGAACAGCTGCTTCTTTTTTGCTGGCGCGGCCTCCTTAGCTCCAGGGGTGGCCTCGTCGGCCGGGCGTGCTACCGCGGCGGCCTTGAAGGCAAGCTTGAGCACCGTCAAAGCCTCCTTGGGGTCCCCCGCCACAGTTAGGACGTCGTTGCTCCCGGGCATCTTCATAAGGTTGTAGGCTAGATGGGTTGCCGCCATAAACTGAGCCAGGGCCGGGTACCCGAGGATGGTGTTGTATGGGAGGCTGATGCGGTCAACGTCAAAGTCGATCAGCTCAGTGCGGTAGTTGTTGCGAGTGCCGAAGGTCACAGGAAGGCGGATCTGCCCTAGGGGGCTGGTGGAGCCGCTGCCGACTCCGGAGAAAGGCCTGGTGGGGCGGAGCCATTCATGCGGCACGTGGAGCAAGCCAAAAGCTTCCACGGAGAGCACGTTGAGGCCGGCCCCGCCATTGATGAGGGTCTTGGTGACGGCCACGTTGCAGATGGTGGGCGTGCAAAGCATTGGGAGCACGCCTGAGCCGGCAGTGGTGATGGGGTGATCCCCCGAGTCGAAGGTGAGGTCGGCCTTGGGCGCCGCCCATCCTGGAGGAGCTCCTTGCTGCACAAAGGCAGCGCCGATCTGGCGGAAGAACTGCTTGGTGTGACAGTCTGAGGGTGGTGCTTGCGAGCTGCCGAGGAGGGCCGCGATGGCGACAGGCGCCGGTGCTACAAAGCGCGCGACGAAAAGGCCGCGCAGCTCCTCCCAAGAGGCCGCAGAGGATCCTGGGAGGGTGAGCAGCCAGGCGCGGTGCGCCAGCGAGGGCCATGGGAAACCAGTTGGCTAGGACCTTGTCGTCGCCTCCGGCTTCCAGGGCTGCCTCCTCGCACCCTAGCAGGAAGGCCGACGGATCCGCCGCGCCGTCGTAGCGCGGTGGCATCTCCGGCTTGAACTTGGGCGGCCACTGCACCCGCCGCAAGGCGGGGGTAAAAGCTCTGAGCCCCCTGGCGCCGTCGTGGGCGTCCGTTGACCCTGTCAGAAGAGCGACGCTGGCCATGGATGTAACACCCCGCATGTAACTTGCCATATTTGTAACTCCGACTCTTGCCATTTCCGGCTATCTGATATGTTTTTCCCTCCGTTGTTGGGTTTTGTCTTTCGTTTTGTATTTTGTCATGTCATGCATTTTCATATCATGTCATCATGTGCATTGCATTCGCATACGTGTTCGTCTCATGCATCCGAGCATTTTCCCCGTTGTCCGTTTTCCAATCCGGCGCTCCTATCTCCTCCGGTGCACCCCTCTAGTTTTCTTTCGTGTGCGTGTGTCAAACTTTCCCGGAATGGACCGAGGCTTGTCATGTGGCCTTAATATACCACCCGGAGACTACCGGTCAAGTTTCGTTCCATTCGGAGGTCGTTTGGTACTCCAACGATTAACCGGGCCTCCGCTATGTCCATTTGAGTGTCCAGCAAAAACCCCCTCCAAAACCAGCCCAAATCCCACCAAACTCTCTTCCATGCTCTAGGTCGTTCGATCACGATCGTGTGGGCGAAAACCGCACCTCATTTGGAGTCTCCTAGCTCCCTCTACCTATAAATGAGTGGGCATCCCGAAAAACGCATTTGCAGACGAAACCCTAACCCTCTCCTCGCGCCGCGCCGGACACGTCCGCCGCCGGCCGGACGCACCGACCGCAGCCAATCGGCGCGCGCCACCTCACCCGCCTCTCTCTCCGCCGCCGCCGCCGGCCCGCGCGGCCCGCAACCGGCCCGCGGGGCCCGCCCGCCGCCGCCACTGGCCCGAGCGCCTCGTCCCGCGCGCCGGCGCGCCGCCACCGACGGCCGTGCCCCGCCGCCATCTCCGCCGCCGACGGCCGTGCCCCGCCGCCATCTCCGCCGCCGGCGCCGTGCCCCGCCGCCCGAGGCCCGCGCCTCCGGCCTCCCTCACCGCCGCCCCTCCGGCGACCCCCACCTCCGGCGACCCTCTCCTCCGCCGGCGCCCGCCTCCTCTTCCCTCCCGACCGGCGAGCGAGCCGAGCTCGAGGAGCCGGCCCGATCGGGATCTGGTACATCTCCCGTCCCCGTTGACTTTCCTAGCCTTCGATTTTTTTTCCTGTCATAAAATTCCATCAGCATGTGCTCCTGTTCGAGATGTGATAACTTCGTGCATGTAGCTCCGATTCGCGCATGTAATATGTCAAATTGTTCGTCTCGTAATGCTCTTCATTTTGTTCAATTTCACCATTTTCATTAGAGGACATCTTGATGCCCAAATCTTCGTTGGAAGAGGGCTAGTTGTTGTTAATCTCTGGTTCTTATCAGAACTTGGAGATTTGTCATTTTTGTATCATTTGATCTGTGCATCTTTTGAGTATGAGCTCTACATGTGTTTTGAAGTATGCCATGCCATCTTTCCAGTGGTATAGTCCATGTATTTTTGTGATCTCGGTGGTGACTAGCACAAGCATGCAAAGTAGGCCCCGTAATATTTCTGATTTCAGAGACTTGGTGATTTCTCCAAGTCCTTGTCTGCTGTAATTTTGTTGCCATGTAAACTTGATGCTACAGAGAGATCCATGCATATTTTGGAGATGTTCATTAAGGATGTTTTTTATCTATAGTTGTAATTGATGCATACCTGCAATTGTTTGAAATTTTAGAGTACCATAGCATGACTTAATCTTGCTCTACTTTTGCTATAAAATATTTCTGACAGATTCTTAACATGACATGCATTTTTGCCAAGCTTATTTTAGTTTATCCATACATGCTATGCAATTGTTCTTGCCATGGATAGCTTCATAAACATGCCATCTTGCTGTAGGTATGCTTGGTTTGTCATGAATTGCTCTGTAGTGAGTGCATCAAGCTCACAAAGAGGCCTACATATTAATATTTCTGCCATGCTCTGTTTTCTGCTAAGTCTGAAACCTGATAACGAAACTTGCTATGTTTACATGCTTGCCATCATATCTTCTGGTCCTTTTTGGCTTATTGTCACTAAGGGACTTTTGTCATGTGCGTTTAGTAGAACACTACCATGCCTTGTTTTGCTATGTTAAGTTCCTTTAGCATGTTGATTTTGTGCTCTGAACATTGCTACATGATGCTGATTTCTGCCATGTCCAGTTTTTCACTAAGTCTGTGAACCTGTAATCTTTTGCACTTTTGCCATGCTTGTTTGAGCTTGATAGGTTGTGAACTAGCCGTAGCTCAGTGTTCATCTTTTGTCAAGCATCTCCTGTAGATTACTGCCATGTGCTTTGTTTCTATGTTGGGGTGCTGTAGCATTGCTACTTGTTGCATTTTAAGTGCTATCTTGCTGTTTATCGCAGATTAGTGTCATTCTTGTTTTGCTTGCCATTTGCAAACCGTGCATCCGATTCCGGTGATCTTTATATCGATTTCGACCGAAATCATCTCATCTTTCCAGTGGCATGCTTGGTTTGCCAAGTTACTGCCATGTTCATCATTTTCCTTCCGGAGCACGCATACGCATCGCATATCATATCTTGCATATCATACATGTCTTGCATCATGTTGCTTGTGCATTTCTCGTTGTTGATTGTGGTTCCGTTTGTTTGTGTTCTTGTCTTGGGTAGAGCCGGGAGACGAGTTCGTGAACGAGGAACCTGTCGAGTACGCTTACGAGGATCAAGCTTTCGACAACTCTGAGAATCTTGCAGGCAAGATGACCACCCCTCGAAATCACTTCTATCTTTGCTATGCTAGTTGTTCGCTCTATTGCCATGCTCGCTACCTATCACTTGCTATATCATGTCTCCTATTTCAGCCTTTTCAGTCCCTAACCATCCTTTCCTAGCAAACCGTTGTTTGGCTATGTTACCGCTTTTGCTCAGCCCCTCTTATAGCGTTGCTAGTTGCAGGTGAAGTTGAAGTTTGTTCCATGTCGGAACATGGATATGTTGGGATATCACAATATCTCTTATTTAATTAATGCATCTATATATTTTGGTAAAGGGTGGAAGGCTCGGCCTTATGCCTGGTGTTTTGTTCCACTCTTGCCGCCCTAGATACTGTTATACCGGGATTATGTTCCTTGAGTTTGCGTTCCTTACACGGTCGGGTGATTTATGGGACCCCCTTGACATTTCGCCTTGAATAAAACTCCTCCAGCAAGGCCCAACCTTGGTTTTACCATTTGCGACCTATACCTTTTTCCCCCGGGTTTTCTACAGCCCGAGGGTCATCTTTATTTAAACCCCCGGGCCAGTGCTCCTCTGAGTATTGGTCCAAACTGTCAGTCGCCGGTGGCCACCAGGGGCAACTTTGGTCTGGCCTATCGGAAGCTTGGACAATCCGGTGTGCCCTGAGAACGAGATATGTGCAGCTCCTATCGGGATTTGTCGGCACATTCGGGAGGCTTTGCTGGTCTTGTTTTACCATTGTCGAGATGTCTTGTAAATCGGGATTCCGAGACTGATCGGGTCTTTCCGGAAGAAGGTTTATCCTTCGTTGACCGTGAGAGCTTATGATGGGCTAAGTTGGGACACCCCTGCAGGGTATTATCTTTCGAAAGCCGTGCCCACGGTTATGAGGCAGATGGGAATTTGTTAATGTCCGGTTGTAGATAACTTGTCACTTGACCCAATTAAAATACACCAAGTGCGTGTGTAGCCGTGATGGTCTCTTCTCGGCGGAGTCCGGGAAGTGAACACGGTCTGTGTTATGTATGACGTAAGTAGGCGTTCAGGACCTCTTCTTGGTCATTGCTAGATGACGTCCGTTCCTTTGCTTCTCTTCCCGCTCTCATTTACGCAAGTTAGCCACCATATATGCTTTTGTCGCTGCAGCTCCACCTCTTTGCACCTCCTTGTCCTATAAGCTTAAATAGTCTTGATCTCGCGGGTGTGAGATTGCTGAGTCCCCGTGACTCACAGATACTTCCAACACCAGTTGCAGGTGCCGACGATGCCAGTGCAGATGATGGCGTCGACCTCAAGTGGGAGTTTGACGAGGAACGTGGCCGTTACTATGTGTCTTTTCCTGATGATCAGTAGTGGAGCCCAGTTGGGACGATCGGGGATCTAGCATTTGGGGTTGTCTTATTTTCATCTGGATTTTGACCGTACTCGGTCTATATGATTGTATTTTGGATGATGTATGAATGATATTTATGTATTGTGTGAAGTGGCGATTGTAAGCCAACTCTTTATCCCAGTCTTATTCATTACATGGGATTGTGTGAAGATGACCCTTCTTGCGACAAAACCACTATGCGGTTATGCCTCTAAGTCATGCCTCGACACATGGGAGATATAGCCGCATCGTGGGCGTTACAATGGAGACGGAACGGGGAGGCCGTGTCGGCGGAGAGGCGAACTTCGGCGCACCCCTACCTGGCGCGCCAAATGTCGGATCACGGGTTCCGGCAAAACCCTTAAGGTTCAAACTCCGGGGTGCGCACGAAGATCTCTCTCCCCCTAGCTCTCGCTCTCACCGCAATCTCAAAGCTCAGCTTGCCAAACACGAAGAACAAGGGACACAAGAGTTTATACTAGTTCGGGCCACCGATGTGGTGTAATACCCTACTCTAGTGTGGTGTGGCGGATTGCCTTGTAGGCTGCGGACGAACAAGTACAAGGGAAGAACAACCTCTGGAGGAGAGGTGTTCTTCGGCTCGGTGAGCTGATGAGTGCTGGGGTGGTCCCAATGATCCGTCCAAGATCAGTTGCCTCCTACGGTGGTGGCTAGTCATATTTACAGAGGCTCGGATCCTCTTCCCAAATATTAGGCGGGAAGGGATCCCACAACGGCCATGTTTGAAGGGGACAGCTAGTACAAGCTATCCTGACAAAAGTAGTCTTCGCCTGCCAAAGGCTCTGGTGGTGACGCCGTCGTGGGCTCCGCGATGACCTCCGTCATGCCGTCCCGCCGGTCTCAGTCTCATTGCACCGATATGGAAACCTTTACCTGACGCCTCGGGACTCCTCGCCTGCGCCCGCTCCTTTAGCATCGAAGAGGAAACCAGTACTCTGCGCCCGCTGGCGCCCGCCTGGCCTTGGTCGTCATGGCTCACGTCACGGGAACCTCACGAGGTGCCCCTCGCCTTGATCTCTCCGCTCCTCGCGAGCCATCCTAGTGAGGCCGCCCCTGAGGAGGTCTTGTGTCGTCCGCCTCGCGAGGCTCGGCCCCTCGCGAGGGTCTTGAGTGTTTGCTGGTGAAGGTGGGCCGTACATGGCCACTGATGGAGCCACGCCGTGGGCCGCAGGTAGGCAAGTCTGGGGACCCCCGTTCCCAGAACACCAACAACGAGTAAATTACACTTGTATCTTAATACAGGTGTGAAATAAAGCAGAGCTCCCAAGCGCGGCCTTACCGTTTCATGCCGTCTTAGTCTCTTGAAGGTGCTCATAGGTTTCCGATGATCATGGCTTCTTGAATGAGCAGCGGGCGTTGTATCAGGCCATCCGTAGGGCCTGCGAGGCCCTCTCCATCGTCCTTCGAGTTGCTGCGCTCGCCGTGGCGTCGAGCATTGTCAACATGGTCAACGAACATGAGGATTCAGGAGATGAATTTATTTTGACTGGATGATAGTAGGGACCCACTAGGGCCATAGCTGTACGTACGCAAGTGCCTCCTTATTATGTACAACTATATTTTTTTCCTTCCTCCTGGTTTCCTGACATCACGGTCCCACACCATTGTCAACCTATGTAGTCAATAAATGAGAGAATTGCACAAGGAGCGGCCGACAGCTGGGACCAAGCAGCTCGAGCAGTATTTGTGTTTTTGAGGTGTGAGCACTGCAGAGTTTTTCTTGAGCGATGTTTTCGTTGTTGTTCAGAGGAGAGCGGGGGATTAACTGGGCGGGCTGTGGCCCGTCTAGCCCAGGACAGATATCCAACCCAGATTTTAATTTTTTTCAAGCTGAAAATGGCTAGCCCAGCTATACTTATTTTTGAGGAATACCCAGGCAAGGTTAACTTGTTATTCTCTGCCCCGCTGGGCTGCAAATCTTTCCTAGGAGTGATGCATTAGGCTTAACAAGAAAATGAGTTTTAAGAAATAATAAATGGGATGTAATTATAAAAACTGGGCAGTAACTATAAAAAAATGAAACCAACACGTAGTTAGTTTATAAAATATTATTTTTGGATTTTGAAAATTTTAATTTCATTAATTGTTGCGCGCGCAATGTTTTGTTGGATTTTTACGTAATACAAATTTATACTGAAATTGTATTTAATCTGACTAGAAATTTCGAGATAAAAATATTTCGGATCCCATCAAAATGTGGGAAATTTATTGAATTATGTTTTGAACGGTTGGTTGAAATTATTAATCGTTGTCCTAGCTAGGAAATGGGCTGTACTTTTAACAAACTGTAAATGGGCTGTAGTAAATTCCATTAGAACTCAAAAATGGGCTGTACATTCTTACAAATGGCAAATGGGCTATATGTTCTCTGCCACACACTTGTGGGCGTACTAAGTTGACGCGTCCGCTAAAAAAACTAAGTTGACGCGTATGCAAGGCTTTGTCAACTTATAGTCATCACAAGGTTCTAGCAGCAGTGGCCGTTGGATGTCCATCCAACGGATGTCGTGCTTCTTCTTCAATCTCGGATATTCTAGCTTTAGCCGCCCAAAAAATGATTCCTCCCCTTGACATCTTGGCCGCACCGTTTCAGAGGCTGACCTATGGGCCTACTAAGTTGACGCATACCAAGGGCTTTGTCAACTTAGTCAATATAAATGATTCTAGCTGCAGTGACCGTACGATGTCCATCCAACGACCGTCGTGTTTCTTCAACCTCTGGTCTTCTTGCTCCAGCCGCCCAAAGCAGCGTCGGTCGTGCCGCCTGCTACTGCCTCCCGTGGCCGGCTGTGTTGCCGCGGAGGCTTCACCGCCCCTACTACTCCCACCGCTAGCCAGGCCATCCCTCTACTCACCCACACCCCCTTTTATTCTGCGTCAACGGCAGCCTCACACCGCTGCCGAACCAGTGAACCCTCATACTCCTCTCCACGTGGGCATCCACGCCGCGTATTCCCCGGCTCCGATTCGTCCCCTTCCTAGGCCTCACCGTCGTCCACCGCCCTGGTGCTCTCGGCGCGGCGTGGTCAACGTGGTCAAGGAACGACTTCCATCGGAAGAGTATTGTACGTGGAGAGGCTGATAGCTGGGTCCACGGCCGCAGCAAGGAAGTGCCTCCTTATTACGCGGAAAATAATGATTCCTCCACCTGACAGCAGGGACCCACCGGACGGGCCACCGTATTTCGTGAAAAAAACGTTTCCCCTCTGACTGTTGGGACCCACCAGCTACATCTTCGCACGCAAGGAAGTGCGTCCATATTACGGGCAAAAAAATGATTCGCCCCCCTGACTGTTGGGACCCACCAGCTACATCTTCGCATGCAAAGAAGTGCCTGACAGTCGGGACCCACGTGGTCGAAGCGTACGTATCGTTGTCATTCTGGTCGCGAACGTGTACGTACATATTGGTCGATGTAGAGGCGCGCACGTGTCGTAGTAGAGGCACGCACGTGTCATAGTAGAGTCGCGCACGTAGAATGTACACGTACGTACATCGGCCAGGGTGCAAGAAAGTAAATACGGCCACGTACGTACATACAAGTGGGGTCTCGAACGCCTACTCGCGCATACGTACGGCGAGGGCTCGTGTACATGGCTGGGTGGAAAAGGAGAAACCGCGTTGTCGTCGTGTTCATGGGGAGCCAACCGGCTGGGTCGGAACGGAATGCGTCGTCGTGTTCATCGGGAGCCAACCGGAACAGCCGATGGAAACGAGGCCTAGCGTACCGCAAAACGGAGGAAACGGCCTTGTGTTCGACCAGCCACGGTCAAAACGGGATCCTGTTCATCGGGAGGGGTCTGGCGTACCGCAAAACGGAGGAAACGGACCTCCTACGGTCGAAACGGGGTCCTGTTGATCGGGAGGGGTGTGGCGTATCGCAAAACGGAGGAAACGGACTTGTGTTGGAGCGCTACGGTCGAAAGGGGGGTCCTGTTCATAGGGAGGAGTGCGGCGTACCGCAAAACGGGACTCCACGGGATACTGTTCATCTCCACCGTCGACCTCCTCCAGCGTCCACGGGCTACTGTTCATCCACCGTCGACCTCCTCCAGCCTCCACCTGCGACTGTTCATCCAGGGGCTCCTGTTCATCCAGCCTCCACCGCGCGCTCCTCCACGGGCTACTGTTCATCTAGCCCTCCACCGGCTACTGTTCAACCAACCCTCCACGGGGTCGTCCTGTTCATCCAGTCCTCCACGGGGTCCTGTTCATCCACCCCTCCACTGGCTCGATCGATCGGGGTCTTGTTCATCCAGCGGCAACACCATGGGGTCCTGTTCATCCAACCCCCCATCGGGAACTGTTCATCCAACAACGCTCACTGTTCATCCTGAGGCAGCATCGATCGGCTTCAGTTAGCAGCAGTAGCGAAGGAATCACTCGGGTTCAGTTAACAGCAAGGGATCGATCGATCGCTCGGGTTCAGTTAGAGCCCAACGCCTCGCCCGGGTTCAGTTAGAGTGCAAAGCCTTGCACACACGCACGTACGTATGAGAGAAACGTGCATCGCTCGTCCCCCGACCACCCACCGTAACCGGGAACTCCCCCGATATTTTCCTCACCCTCGCTTCTACCACGGTTTTTTCCGTCATGGACGGCCCAAAGAATGTCATGCAGCTGCGTCTCCGGCCCGCCCAGGACGAAAAGCCCATTTTCTATCATGAGTTTTTTTCATAGAAGCAGGAGCCCACCACATCTATGATGATACCATATTTTGTCACAATTATCGTCATAGAAGTGTCATAAGCATGACAGAAAAAATTCGTTCGGCCCAAAATGTCACGGATGTGTCTTTTGTTGTAGTGATGGGCCTCGGCCCTTTACTGTGCGCAGACAGTCGGGCCCGGATGTCCGGGCCTTCGTGAGGAGCCGGATGTCTGGGGCTAGGGCCGGATGTCTGGACTGACGGGGGCTTCTCTTCTGTTCTCTGGATGGAGCTTGTCCAGATGTCTGGCGGCTCGGGAAGAGCCGGATGTCCGGGCCTTCGGCCGGATGTCCAGGCTGACGTGGTTCAGCTTCGAGTGCGTTCTGTGATGAGCGCCGGATTTCCAGGTGGGGGTCGGATGTCCGGGCTGGCGGGTCGGATGTCTGGGGCCTGGGCCGGATGGAAATCATGACGGTGCTTTGGAGATGGAGATCAGAAGCACGAGATGATGATGGCCATATCATGTCACATATTTTGATTGCATGTGATGTTTATCTTTTATGCATCTTATTTTGCTTAGTACGGCGGTAGCATTATAAGATGATCCCTTAGCTAAATTTCAAGGTATAAGTGTTCTCCCTTAGTATGCACTGTTGCGATAGTTTGTCGTGCTGAGACACCACGTGATGATCGGGTGTGATAAGCTCTACGTTCACATACAACGGGTGCAAGACAGTTTTGCACATGCGAAATACTCGGGTTAAACTTGACGAGCCTAGCATGTACAGACATGGCCTCGGAACACTGGAGACCGAAAGGTCGAACGTGAATCATATAGTAGATATGATCAACATAGAGATGTTCACCATTGAAGATTACTCCATCTCACGTGATGATCGAACATGGTTTAGTTGATTTGGATCACGTGATCATTTAGATGACTCGAGGGATGTCTATCTAAGTGGGAGTTCTTAAGTAATATGATTAATTGAACTTCAATTTATCATGAACTTAGTCTTGATAGTATTTGCAAATTATGTTGTAGATCAATAGCTCGCGATGTAGCTCCCCGTTTATCTTTGATATGTTCCTAGAGAAAAATAAGTTGAAAGATGATAGTAGCAATGATGCGGACTGGGTCCGTGATGTGAGGATTATCCTCATTGCTGCACAGAAGAATTATGTCCTTGATGCACCGCTAGGTGAGGGACCTATTGCAGGAGCGGATACTGACGTTATGAATGTTTGGCAAGCTCAGTATGATGACTACTTGATAGTTTAGTGTGCCATACTTTACGGCTTAGAATCGGGGCTGCAAAGACGTTTTAAACGCGATGGAGCATATGAGATGTTCCAAGAGCTGAAATTGGTATTTCAGACTCATGCCCGTGTCGAGAGGTATGAGACCTCTGACAAGTACTTTGCCTACAAAATGGAGGAGAATAGCTCAGCTAGTGAGCATGTGCTCAGAATGTCTGGGTACTACAATCGCTTGGATCAAGTGAGAGTTAATCTTCCAGATAAGATAGTGATTGACAGAGTTATCTAGTCACTATCACCAAGTTACTAGAACTTCGTGATGAACTATAATATGCAAGGGATGACGCAAATGATTCCCAAGCTCTTCATAATGCTGAAATCAGCAAAGGTAGAAATCAAAAAAGAGCATCAAGTGTTGATGGTTAACAAGACCAATAGTTTCAAGAAAAAGGGCAAGGGAAAGAAAGGGAACTTCAAGAAGGATGGCAAACAAGTTGCCGCTCCCATGAAGAAGCCCAAAGCTAGACCCAAGCCTGAAACTGAGTGCTTCTACTGCAAAGGAAATGGTCACTGGAAGCGGAACTGCCCCAAATACTTGGCGGATAAGAAGGGTGGCAAAGTGAACAAAGGTATATTTGATATACATGTTATTGATGTGTACTTTACTAGTGTTCATAGTAGCCCCTGGGTATTTGATACCAGTTCAGTTGCTAAGATTAGTAACTCGAAACAGGAGTTACAAAATGAACAGAGACTAGTTGAGGGCAAGGTGATGATGTGTGTTGGAAGTGATTCCAAGGTTGATAAGATCACCATCGCATACTCCCCTACCTTCAGGATTAGTGTTGAACCTAAATAAATGTTGTTTGGTGTTTGCGTTGAGTATGAATATGATTAGATCATGTTCATTGCAATACGTTTATTCATTTAAGTCAGAGAATAATTGTTGTTCTGTTTACATGAATAAAACCTTCTATGGTCATACACCCAATGTGAATGGTTTATTGAATGTCGATCGTGATGATACACATATTCATAATATTGATGCCAAAAGATGCAAAGTTGATAAGTATAGTGCAACATATTTGTGGCACTGCCGTTTAGGTCATATTAGTGTAAAAGCGCATGAAGAAACTCCATGCGGATGGACTTTTGGAATCACTTGATTATGAATCATTTGATGCTTGCGAACCATGCCTCATGGGCAAGATAACTAAGACTCCATTCTTCGGAACAATGGAGCGAGCCACTGACTTATTGGAAATAATACATACCGATGTATGCGGTCCGATGAGTGTTGAGGCTCGCGGCGGGTATTGTTATTTTCTAACCTTCATAGATGATTTAAGCAGATATGGGTACATCTACTTAATGAAACACAAGTCTGAAACATTTGAAAAGTAAGAATTTCAGAGTGAAGTGGAGAATCATCGTAACAAGAAAATAAAGGTTCTACGATCTGATCGCAGAGGCGAATATTTGAGTTACGAGTTTGGCCTTCATTTAAAACAATGTGGAATAGTTTCACAACTCACGCCACCTGGAACACCACAGTGTAATGGTGTGTCCGAATGTCGTAACCGTACTTTATTAGATATGGTGCAATCTATGATGTCTCTTACCGATTTACCACTATCGTTATGGGGTTATGCATTAGAGACCGCTGCATTCACGTTAAACAGAGCACCATCTAAATCCGTTGACATGACAACGTATGAACAGTGGTTTGGCAAGAAACCTAAGCTGTCGTTTCTTAAAATTTGGGGTTGTGATGCTTCTGTGAAAAAGCTTCAGCCTGATAAGCTCGAACCCAAATCAGAGAAGTGTGTCTTCATAGGATACCCAAAAGAAACTGTTGGGTACACCTTTTATCACAGATCCGAAGGCAAGATCTTTGTTGTTAAGAATGGATCCTTTCTAGAGAAGGAGTTTCTCTCGAAAGAAGTGAGTGGGAGGAAAGTAGAACTTGATGAGGTAATTGTACCTTCTCTCAATTTGGAAGGTAGCTCATAAGAAAACCGTTCCCATGATGCCTACACCAACAAGAGAGGAAGCTAATGATAATGATCATGAAACTTCAGATCAAGTTACTACCGAACCTCGTAGGTCAACCAGAGCACTTTCCACACCAGAGTGGTATGGTAATCCTGTTCTGGAAGTCATGTTACTAGACCATGATGAACCTACGAACTATGAGGAAGCGATGATGAGCCCAGATTCCGCAAAATGGCTTGAGGCCATGAAATCTGAGATAGGATCCATGTATGAGAACAAAGTATGGACTTTGGTTGACTTGCCCGATGATCGGCAAGCCATAGAGAATAAATGGATCTTCAAGAGAAAGATGGACGCTGATAGTAGTGTTAGTATCTATAAAGCTAGACTTGTCGAAAAAGGTTTTTGACAAGTTTAAGGTGTTGACTACGATGAGATTTTCTCACTCGTAGCAATGCTTAAGTTTGTTCGAATCATGTTAGCAATTGCCACATTTTATGAAATCTAGCAAATGGATGTCAAAACTGCATTCCTTAATGGATTTCTTAAAGATGAGTTGTATATGATGCAACCAAAAGGTTTTGTCGATCCTAAAGGTGCTAACAAAGTGTGCAAACTCCAGCGATCCATCTATGGACTGGTGCAAGCATCTCGGAGTTGGAATATACGCTTTGATAAGGTGATCAAAGCATATGGTTTTATACAGACTTGTTGTGAAGCCTGTATTTACAAGAAAGTGAGTGGGAGCACTACAGCCTTTCTGATAAGTATATGAGAATGACATATTGTTGATCGGAAATGATGTAGAATTTTCTGGAAAGCATAAAGGAGTGTTTGAAAGGAGTTTTTCAAAGAAAGACCTCGGTGAAGTTGCTTACATATTGGGCATCAAGATCTATAGAGATAGATCAAGACGCTTGATAAGACTTTCGATGAGTACATACCTTGATAAGATTTTGAAGGAGTTCAAAATGGATCAGTCAAAGAAGGAGTTCTTACTTGAGTTGTAAGGTATGAAGTTGAGTAAGACTCAAAACCCGACCATGGCAGAAGATAGAGAGAAAATGAAAGTCATTCCCTATGCCTCAGCCATAGGTTCTATCATGTATCCTATGCTGTGTACCAGACCTGATGTGTGCCTTGCTATAAGTTTAGCAGGGAGGTACCAAAGTAATCCAGGAGTGGATCACTGGACAGCGGTCAAGAACATCCTGAAGTACCAGAAAGGGACTAAGGAAATGTTTCTCGGTTATGGAGGTCATAAAGAGCTCATCGTAAAGGGTTACGCTGATGCAAGCTTTAACACCAATTCGGATGACTCGGAGTCTTAATCTGAATACATATTGATAGTGGGAGCAATTAGCTAGAGTAGCACCATGCAGAGCATTGTAGACATAGAAATTTGCAAATATACGGATCCGAATGTGGCAGACCCGGTGACTAAACTTCTCTCACAATCAAAACATGATCACACCTTAGTACTCTTTGGGTGTTAATCACATAGTGATGTGAACTACATTATTGACTCTAGTAAACCCTTTGTGTGTTAGTCACGTGGCGATGTGAACTATGGGTGTTAGTCAGATAAAGACGTGAACTATGGGTGTTAAATCACATAGCGATGTGACCTAGATCATTGACTCTAGTGCAAGTGGGAGACTGAAAAATATGCCCTAGAGGCAATAATAAAGTTGTTATTTTATATTTCCTTATATCATGATAAATGTTTATTATTCATGCTAGAATTGTATTAACCGGAAACTTGATACATGTGTGGATACATAGACAAAACACCGTGTCCCTAGTAAGCCTCTACTAGACTAGCTCGTTAATCAAAGATGGTTAAGTTTCCTAACCATAGAGATGTGTGGTCATTTGATGAACGGGATCACATCATTAGGAGAATGTTGTGATGGACAAGACCCATCCGTTAGCATAGCATATTGACCGTTCATTTTTATTGCTATTGCTTTGTTCATGTCAAATACATATTCCTTCGACTATGAGATTATGCAACTCCTGGATACCGGAGGAATGCCTTGTGTGCTATCAAATGTCACAACGTAACTGGGTGATTATAAAGATGCTCTGCAGGTATCTCCGAAGGTGTTTGTTGGGTTGGCATAGATTGAGATTAGAATTTGTCACTCCGAGTATCGGAGAGGTATCTCTGGGCCCTCTCGGTAATGCACATCATAAGAAGCCTTGCAAGCAAAGTGACTAATGAGTTAGTTGCAAGATGATGCATTACAGAACGAGTAAAGAGACTTGTCGGTAACGAGATTGAACTAGGTATGAAGATACCGATGATCGAATCTCGGGCAAGTAACATACCGATGACAAAGGGAATAACATGTGTTGTCATTATGCTACGACCTATAAAGATCTTCGTAGAATATGTGGGAACCAATATGAGCATCCAGGTTCCGTTTTTGTTTATTGACCGGAGAGGTGTCTCGGTCATGTCTACATAGTTCTCGAACCCGTAGGGTCCGCACGCTTAACGTTCGATGACGATTTTGTATTATATGAGTTATGTGATTTGGTGACCGAATGTTGTTCGGACTCCCGGATGAGGTCACGTACATGACGAGGAGTCTCAAAATGGTCGAGAGGTAAAGATTCATATATAGGACGATAGTATTTGGACACCGGAAGTGTTCCGGGGGTACTGGGTACTTATCGGGTCACCGGAAGGGGTTCCGGGCACCCTCGGCAAAAGATATGGGCCTTATGGGCCAAGAGGGCAAACACACCAGCCACAAAGGGGCTGGTGCGCCCGCCCCCAATATGGGCTGGCCAAATTGCAGAAGGAAAGGGGAAGGAGGAAAGGAAAAAGGGAATAGGATTCCCCCTTCCCCCTCTTCCCTTCCTACTCCGAATAGGAATAGGAAAGGGGGGAGGCCGAATTGGGAGGTGCCCAAGTAGGATTCCTCCTACTTGGGGCACCCCCTTGGCTGCCTCTCCTCCCCTCCAACCTATATATGAGGGGGGCACCGCTAGAACACACATCAAACATTGTTAGCCGTGTGTGGCGGCCCCCTCCACAGTTTACGCCTCCGGTCATATTCACGTAGTGCTTAGGTGAAGCCCTGCGCGGATCACTTCACCATCACCGCCACCACGCCGTCGTGCTGACAGAACTCTCCCTCGACACTTTGCTGGATCAAGAGTTCGAGGGACGTCATCGAGCTAAACGTGTGCAGAACTCGGAGGTGCCGTACGTTCGGTACTTGATCGGACGGAACGAGAAGAAGTTCGACTACATCAACCGCGTTAACAAACGCTTCCGCTTTCGGTCTACGAGGGTACGTGGACACACTCTCTCCCTCTCGTTGCTATGCATCTCCTAGATAGATCTTGCGTGAGCGTAGGAATTTTTTGAAATAGTATGCTACGTTCCCCAACAATTGTCAATCTCACTTGTTTTGCTAGTTGTAACAAATGATTCGAAGATAATGTGGTTGTAAATGTTTTGCATTTTCAGTATATGCTAAAAAGTACATGTAATTGAGATTTTGGAGGTTTTTGTATCGACAAAATTGGACCGAGGTTCATAGGTTCAGTGGTAGCATCTTTAACGACATAGATGCTACATAAATGTAAGCATATGCATGTTTAGTGACCAATTGGACATTCATGGCATAATATGTCATAGGTTGAGATCATTTTATATAGGCGGTGCGTCCATAAATCCAAAAGACCAACTACTATTGCATCAATTGACTAATAATCCACTCTAGGCGACAAAAATCCTCGTATATCCTCTAGTATTAAGTAATACCGTAAAAGAAGAGCATTGCATAGAGCATCATGACTTACAATTGAAGCCAAGACGACTTTGAGAGTTATGCAATCTTTTGTTCTTAGTGAGGCAAATCCATTTAAGATTTTCCTCTCTCAGTATTACTGAAAGTACTTCACAAATAGGGGTTTACTCCATGTAATGCAAACCAATTCCTCTATTGTTCTTTCATGTGAATTGGTCAATCATTAGACTATAAAGTTAATTATTCATCATATAACTAAGTGTCATCAGGTGAATGACATACAGATGCTCAAAATCATACTCCCTCCGTTCGAATGTAGTGCATATAGACTTTGAGAATAATCTTACAGATGGTCAAAATCATACTCCCTCCGTTCCAATGTAGTGTGTATAGACTTTGTGAATGACATACAGATGATCAAATCGTACTCCCTCTCAAGTTTGATCAAGTTTATATAGAGAATTATTTATATCTGTAATGCCAAATATATAAATAGGAAACTACGTCTTATGATGAGTCTAATGATATATATTTGGCATTCTAGATGTAAATATTTTTCTCAACAAACTTGATCAAAGTTTGTGAGGTTTGAATTTTCAAAAATTCTATATTTACAACATTATGAAACAAAAGGGGTGTTTGGCTACCACAAGAATTGCACTATGTGTAGAAGGGTATTGAAATTAGATTCTAGAAATAGAAGTGTTTGGCTACCACAAGAATTTGAATCATAAATTCCAAATCCGATTCCGGTGACATGGAATATGACTAAACCAATTCTTTATTATCAACAAAGAATCAAATGGAATTCTTGAGACCTACACATACAAATGCCCCTAGAAATTTCGGAGAATTTCATAAAAAAAATTATGGTGTGAACGCGAGAATGAAATTTTAAATATCAAAGTTTTACAAAAGGGCATATGTGGGACCCACTTGCATGAATTGATCCGCCGATAAGATCATAGTTGCTCCTCAACACGTGGACAATGCCCATAATTTTGAACAATTTTGTGAAAATTTGTAGTGCAAGGTTGAATACTTAATTATCAATGTCTAAGAAGCCTACATTGGATATACTTGTGTAATTCGGTTTGTCGATGACAGCTAAGTAACTAGTCTGTACGTTGACAATGTTGGTCAAATATCAGTTGATTCCAAGTAAATTTTTATCCATCAACACATGGTTCAAATTCTAAGCAGTGAAATTTCCATATGACATCGAAACATAAATATTGGAATTGGAATCTTTTAGAATCAAAATGAGATTCTATCAGAATTAGATTTAAAGTTCAATTGGATGGATCAAATTCAATTCTTAGGAACCAGACGAGGTGTTACTTTTTCTTTTTTGCAGGATTGCCTGAGAAAGGAAGACCATTCCACCAATTGTCTCCTGCGAATTGATAATCTTAGATTTCTTAGTTCAGCAAAGATTGCTTCTATATGCAAACAACTGCGATTAGGGCACAACAAAGCCTACGAGAGGAAAGTATATTAGCAGGTACTCATCATATTTCTTATTATCTACATCAAGTTCTAAAAAAGAAGTATGTATCCGCATCCCCTTTGTTAAAAACTAGAAATAGAAAGCAAATATTGATTTTGGCAAAACTTCAGTGAGGGAAGCTAAAAAATTACAATGAATGCTGACTTTGCCAATGAATGACAGACTGCTTGATGAACAAAGTGTATTTGTGCCGGCAAAAGTGGCTTCAGCGCTATACACACATCTGGAACTGATTAAGAAAACTGGGCAGTCCAGCCAGAGGGCACCTCCAATCTTCAAACTGTTACGTAGAAGTCGTTTACTGATTAGCTGCCAGGAGATAGTCGGCTCAGGGGCTTTTGGACGGAGAGCTATCCAAACGGGAAGGAAATTCTTGGATCAAAACTCACCGGTCCTATTTACCGTTGTCTACCACCGGATGCAAGTTTGCCTAATGAATCTATATCATACTACAGTGCAAAACACGTCACCAGCACAGTAAATATGTACTATCTACTCCCTCCGTTCCAAAATAGATGACTCAACTTTGTACTAACTTTAATACAAAATTGAGTCATCTATTTTGGAACGGAGGGAGTATGAGATTTGCTTAATTTGAGAACCTGTAAATTGGCTTCAAATTAGCATATGCCACTATAATGCTTTTTTAGAAGAAATACCACTGCAAAAATATCTTTTGACGAAAATATCTTCATATGGTGAAAAATAATTGCCAATGTGAATTATCTAACTTACAATTGACAGCTGACTTTATAGCATCTTAATGATTACTTTTAGTGAATAGCACATCAACCAGTGAAGTAATAGTGCCCTAGTATGCAAGACTGCCGATAGAAGCACGAATCATACACAGAAAAACTAGCAAACCAAGATTTCACCGTCCAAGAACAATTAAACAGCAGTGCTGCCAGCACAATAAAAAATGGAAATAGCTGAACCCTCCCTGCTTTCAAGTTCAGCCTGATCATGAAGAAATCAAGCGAGAAAGCAAATGTGGCTTGTAAATCAACACAGTCAAAACTCGTAAATGCCTTTTGAGGTATTCCGAAGCTGGGACTTACTTGAAACTGGAAGATTTTTGCATTTAGAAATCCAGTATCATGTACCAAAAGACTAGTACACACATCTATTGAGTTCACATAATAAGACTTAAAGGGTCCAGCAGATAGCATTGAGCATTTGTGCAGTTGAAGCATCTAGTACGATTATTAATCACATCTTAGGAGCTTGCAAAGGATGGTATATTTACAGGTGGATATTACATATATCTCTGCAGAGTTTTGTCTGCTTGAGTAATCTCACAGAAGCACCAGCTATCAAAATTTGGGCAATTTAGGAGGCCCTATATGGCTGCTGAATGCCATACAAAATGAAGAACCTGAACTGTCAAGAACTTCCCCAGCTTCAGGCCAACGTTTCTACTCCATCAAGCTACCAGGAAGCAGGATCTACAGCCGCTTGTCTCGGTCGTCCTCGCTTGTCTCTGACACGGCTCGCTCGGATGAAAACTCAGGCTCCCTGGATTGCATGCCAAACTTATTGATCATCCACTGAAGAGACTCGATCACCTGCCGGTCGTACATCTGCTTCTGCTGCACCATCTCCCGGAACTGCTTGGCCTCGCGCTCCACCAGCGCCTTCTCGTTCCGCAGGCACGCGATCTTGGCCATGGCCTCGTCAGCTGCAGAGGCCGCCGCGCGCCTCTCCTTCTCCAGCTCCTCTAGCGCGGCCTCCTTCAGCCTCCTCTCCCGCACGAGCCGCCGCCTGAGCCGCTCCACGTTGCCCTCTTCCGCGCCGTTCACCTCGCTCGCGATGTCCTCGCCCTCCGTGTCGGCCTCCTGCTCCAGCTCAGAAGCCAGCGACCGCGAAACAGGCTTGTCGGAGCAGCTGCCAGAGCGGGCGCGCTCCACGGTGTGGGCCGAGCTGCCGTTCTTGAGAACCCGTGCCTTCGTCCCACTCCCACACACGGTGCAGACAACGCCTCTGACGCGCACCGCTTGCACCGTGGCGCCCGCGCTCCCCACGAGCCCCTCCACCTCGTCGCAGCGCTTGCCGAGGCGCCAGACCTTGGCGGCAAGGAAGATCAGGGACATTACGACGAGCACGTGGTGCGCGCGCACGGAGCGGGACAGGGCGGCCCAGTGCGCGGCGGAGGCCCACTCGCGGCCGACCTCGGACTCGGAGGCGTGCAGCATCGCGAAGACCCCGAGCGCGGAGCCGACGATGAAGTAGGCGGCGCCGGCGCCGGGCATGGAGCGGAAAGGGACGCCGGCGAGCGGCTTCAGCAGACCACCGGCACTGGAGATGCGGTTCCAGCCGCCCATGACGACGGGACTGGGGGCAGTCCTGCTCCGATTCAGGCGAATAGAATTCTGATTGGGGAGATGGAATCGCTCGGGGCCAGGGCAAATCTTGGAGATCGATCGGCGTGGGGATTTAGGGGAGATGATGAAGAGTCTGGGGGATGGCCAGGAGCTGGGCAGCCGGGGAAGCGCCGCGGCAGTAGGGTTCTGGTTCAGTCGAGGAAGGGAGATTTCTTCGGATAAGTCGTGGGCGGTATCGCTGCCCTGTGGGTCTCATGATTTGTGTGGGTCCACATTGTCGGTTCGTGGGTTGCGGGACGCGTGGGGGCCGCCGAAAATGAAGGGACATGGGTAGTCGGTACCACTTTGAGGGTTCTTTACTCAAGACGCTGACCATTCGATGACAGGTGGGCTACCAAATACACGGGTCCCACGCGTCCGTGACGTGTTTTTTTAGGGACTGTGACGTGGTTTGGGAGTACTAGGTCCGGGAGTGTTTTAGACGAGTTCGAGATCGGGAGTGTGTTTTGAACGAGCGGATCTGCGGATGGGAGTATTTTTTTTTTTTGCGGATGGGAGTATTTGGCTATTTATGAAACAAAATCGTGCAATTTTGGGGATCTTTATATGATTATATCTATATATATACTACTCACTTGTCCTATGATATAAGACGTTTTTTGACATTACACTAGTGTTAAAAAATGTCTTTACATTATAAGATGGAAGGAGTAGTAGTTTAAATTTGTGAATCTCAAAATCAAGAATCAATATAGCCCGTTGATGGAGGCCATCGAATGGCCCAAATAGCTGGGACTCATAGCTACTGTGCCCGGTGGCGACGCGAAGGCATTCCATAAAATATCAAATAAAAAATTGTTGATCGGTTGATATACTATTGCAAGTTTGTTGACATGTTGCTATTGCATTGCACAAATGAATACCAATGAATACAAAGGAGGAAATTCTTGGCTCCACCAGTGAATGTGTCAACTACGCTCTTATATTATGGGATGGAGGGAGTATTGTTTTTCAGAATCATCCATGTATTTGAAAGGTTCATATGGTATATGGTTTGCTGTTAGCATCAAATCTTCGCAAGTGGCCATTTTCTTTATTTTTTAGTAAAAGACGGATTCA
This sequence comes from Aegilops tauschii subsp. strangulata, assembly GCF_002575655.3. Lineage (NCBI taxonomy): Eukaryota > Viridiplantae > Streptophyta > Magnoliopsida > Poales > Poaceae > Aegilops > Aegilops tauschii. Next base: position 423,239,668 of record NC_053036.3, on the reverse strand, counting down.
ATAAATACTGAAATAATGGTTGCTTCGTATGTCCAACTTACTGCGAGAAAGATGAGGCTTTGTGATTTGACGACTCATTATTCATTATTACCATGGTGCTACGAGCGGGATGACTCTCCCCTGAAGTTCCTGCACTCTAATTTGATGCATGACACGTGGACCCATATATCGGATGTCCCACATGTCGGTGAAAGGAAGTAGAATTGTTTTCGACGACCGAGAAGAAGCTGTTGGCGTTCTGGGAACCATGGTACCCAGACTTGCCTGCCTGTGGCCCACGGCGTGGCTCCCTCGACGGCCTGGTACGGCCCATCCGCAAGACTACCAAGACAAGACCCTCGCGAGGGCCCCCTGGTCTCACGAGGCGGATGACGCCAAGACCTCTAGAGGGAGCGGCCTCCCAGGCTGCCTCCCGAGGAGCGGAGATTCCTATGCAAGTGCCCAGCCTCATGAGGCTGCGATGACGTGGGCCGTGACGACCAAGGCAGGCGGGCACCAGCTGGCGCAGAGGAGACAGTTTCCCTTTCGGTGCTAAGGGAGCAAGGACAGATGCGGGTTCCCAAGGAATCCCCCAAAGGTTTGCATTCTGGTGCAACGAGACCAAGACCACGAGCTCGGCAGGAAGGATGTCATCGCCGAGCCCATTGTTGCGCCACGACCAGAAGCTTTGCAAGAGAAGACCACCTTTTGTCAGGATAGGATGTACCTCTTGTCCCCTTTCAAATTGGCCACTGTGGAATCCCTTCCCGCCCAAGTTTCCAGGGAAGAGGACCAAGGCCACTATAAATATAGGTTAGCCACCACCGTAGAACGGGTCGACTCATTCTCACTCCCCTTGAGCCCTCGCGAGGCAGCTCATCCACTGTATTAGTTCATCCCCAAACCTCCTCGTGAGGCCAATCCACCAGAAAGCAGGAGTAGGGTTTTACACCGCAAGGTGGCGCGAACCTGGGTAAACTGCCGTGTCCATCTTCTTCCCCGTTCGAGCGTGTATCAGGCGAGGCTAGGCTGTAGGGTGACGAGCTCGAGGCTTGAGAGGTTGAGATCTTTGCAGACGCCCCAGAGTTCGGACCTTTCTTGGGGTCTGCGGAGCCCTGAATCCAACATTTGGCGCGCCAGGCAGGGGCGTGTCGAAGTCCTTCTTCCACCTTCACTTTGCCTCCGTTCCGTCGCTCCCATGGCCGACGCACGTCGTGTCCATGCCGAGCGCCGGGCAGCTCGAGTCGCCCAAATGTCATCCGTGGGCAACAACTCTCCTCGCCACTCTACCTCCCCCGCGGCCAACGCTGCAACTGACCCCACTGCTCACGAGCAGCAGGATTCGTCGCTGCCACCCTCCGTGCGGCGTGACGGCCGCACCGCCACTCCGTCACCCACTTCGTCCACGGCATCGTCCTCCCACGCTCGCCGCGGGCAGGCAAACACGCAGGCTGCGTTGCTCATGGCGCGCGAGCTCCTGCATTATCGCCCTGCCAATGACCTCTACGACGACTAGGTTGGCCGCATCACCGAGCTGGTCAATTCTGCCAGCGAGGACCCTGCACCGTCCCGCTTGCTCCTTCCCCCGCCGTCCTAGGCGGGCGACATGGCTCACGGTGCGTCTCCTCCTCCTCCTCTGCGCGGCGCCGACCCCGAGCCCAGGCGTGATGCGCCCCGGTGCGACCCGCCGCGTGGAGCGCCGACGCTCAATGAAGCAAGCTGCCAGGTGGTCCAACGGCCGCAAGCTGATGCGCGCACGCTCCCACGCCATAGCGGCAGCACCAGGACCACGCGCCGCCGGATGTTGCGGCGCGCGGGCGTCAAGACCGAGCTCCACCCATGCGGCCTGCACCTGTGAGTGCAGCGGGCTGCCACGCCTTCACCCCATAGCTGCGCCATGTCATATGGCCCGGCAAGTTCAAGCCAGACCTGCCTCCATGTTACGACGGCACCCCCGACCCCGCGGAATTCCTCCAGCTCTAAACGGTGATGACAAGGTCATGGCGAACTGGTTTCCCATGGCCCTCAAGGACGGCGCACTCTCTTGGCTCCTGAACCTCCCGAAGGGGTCGATCTCCTCCTGGGAGGAGCTCCGCGAGCGCTTCATCGCCAACTTCCAGGGCACCCGAGACCGCGCCCGGCGTGTGAAGCAGCAGCCGGGCGAAACCTTGCACAAGTACAAACAGCGTTTCACGAACGTCCGCCTCAAGATCCCGAAGGCATCGGACGAGGCCATCATCTCAGCGTTCTCTGATGGCGTCCGGGATGTCAAGATGAAGGAGGAGCTCGCCATTCATGAAGACCTGTGCTCAGCCCTGGAGATGTTCAACATGGCAAACAAGTGCGCAAGGGCCGAAGAGGGGCGCCTCTCCCTCCTCGAGCTTCCGGAGGCCGATCCTGAAGACAAGAAGGTCAAGGCTAAGGAGGCAAAGCGCAAGGGTCCCGCCATGCTTGCGGCCGAACCTGAGATGAAGCGTGGTCGCGACCACGATGAACCTCCTCGGGGAAACCGCCCGTTCTGCATCTTCCACAACGTCCACAGCCACAACACCAATGACTGCCAGGAGCTCAGGGCCCTCCGTGAGGGGCGCCTCGGTCACCGCCCCAAGCGGGGTGACCATGGCTACGGTAGTGGAGGAGGCCGCGACGGAGGCCGCTGGGACAACCGCGACCCTCGCTAGGACGGGCGCGACCAGCCTCGCGAGGAGTGCTGGCGTGATGAGCCTCGCGACGGGTCCATGGCGTGACTAGCATCGTGAGGCCCGTCCTCAGGGCAATGCCGGCCTCCCTCCGCTGCCGCCGCCACCAAGGAGAAACGACAACAATCGACAGGATGACGGGGCTGGGGGCTTCCAAGAACCTCGTGCTATCGCCTGCATCCTGGGCGGTGCTCAGGACCGAGCCTTGCATCGCATCTTCAAGCAGTTCGCTCGTGAGGTGAACGCAACCCTCCCGAGGCTCGAGACCACGCGCCCTCTCAAGTGGTCGCAGTACGCTATCACTTTCGACTCCAAGGACCAACTCAAGTGCTCGGCCGCCGGAGGCGCGCTTCCTATGCTCTACACGCCCACCATCAGCAACATCCTCGTCACCAAGACCCTCATCGACGGTGGAGCGGGGCTCACTGTCCTCTTTGTCGAGACATTCGAGACGCTCCAAGTGCCTTATGATCAGCTCCTACCAACCAAGCCCTTCTCAGGAGTGACCGACGGCTCCCCCATCCCCCTGGGGCAGGTACGCCTCCCAGTCACCTTCGGCAAGCACGACAACTACCACACCGAGCTCATCGAATTCGACATCGCACACATCGGCCTCCCGCACAACGCCATCCTGGGTACCCGGCCCTCGCCAAGTTCATGGCGGCAACCCACCACGGCTACAATGTCCTCAAGATGCCAGGGAGTGGCGGCATCATCACGGTTACCTGCGATGAGAAGGATGCGGTGTGCTCCCTCGAGCGCGCCTACTAAGCCGCGACGGCTGACAACCCAGACGACGAGGGCGCCCTCCTACCTCCACAGACCACCCCCAAGAAGAAGAAGCGACTCCTCCTCAAGAGTCGTCAGGAGGCTGGTGCGCCCGCCGATGGCGCCTCAGGCTCCACGCCCACAGCTAGGGCGCCCATTCCTCCCGCATAGGAAGGCGTGCCCAGTGCCTCCCTTAGGACGGGCTTGGGGGCTTCCAATTGGAGAGCCTCCGACCTGACCAGTGCGACGAGGGAGGTGCTCGGGCACCACTTGGATGTGTGCTTTGATGCGCATCCCCATGAGCAAGACGCACGGCGCGAGGCACCATGTGCGTGAGAGTTCATCACCAAGGAGATCCAGGAGCTTCAGGAGGCAAGGGCCATGCGCGATGATTGCCGCCCCGCGCGGCCTCCCAGTGCAGCTGCAGCCCCTGGCATGGGCCACGAGTTGCGCGTCTGCGTCAACATCCCGGGCCTTAACAGGGCCACTTCACAGGACCTCTTATGGCCGTCCCGTGTCGGCCGAAATGGGGCTACCCATGAAACTATGTTTCCATGCCGTTTGGCCTGCTAAATGTGGCCGCCCCATACTTGCGCTTCGCACAGCATGCTCTGGCGGTTCACGAGGCCAGGCGCCAGGCGGTCATGTCGGAGGGGGTTCCGGACCAGGTGCGTGCCGCCATCACCGCCCACACCATAAACTCGCGGGTCGTGCCGCCGGCATGGGCCGGCAGGCGAAGTGGTCATGCGGGCGCCACTTGCTCCCCTTCTCAGCTTCGTCCTCTGCGGCTCTCGCGGCTGCTCCCATGAGCGGGGCCCTGTGCGCGAACGCTTGCCCCGGCGGGGCGCGCTCACCCCAGGGTAATATGGCTGCGGGCGCTGCGGTGGCCTTGCGTGGGCGGTCGCGCCTTTTCTTCGGCGGAAGCAACTCTGGTTCCACCCGTGGGGCCTTGCCCTTCTCTTTGACCGAGAACCTACTCGTTGCCGCCATGGTTGCTTCGGTGAGGTGACGGCACGATGGAGAGAAGAGAAGAGGAGATTGCAGGCGAGGGGATGAAGACGAGCTGGGGGTTCTGCCTCCCTCGCCCGCTTATAGGCGATCGAAGGCTAACCGGCGCCCTTCCACGTTCCTAGCGATGATGGCGCTGCTGCATGTGCCAGACAGTTGTCAAGTCGGGGCAGTTGCCGAGGCAGCGTTGGGAAGCGGAGGTGTCCGCGTCCCGTCAAGCGCCACACGTCAGCTTGGCCCGCAGGCGTTTGGGGCCTGCGGCGCTTCACCCTTGCCCCTTGGCTTCGCCTCGAAGCCATCCCGAGCGCGCCTTGGGCCCGGGGGCTACTGTCGGTGTTCTGGGAACCAGGGTACCCATATTTGCCTTCCTGCGGCCCACGGTGTGGCTCCCTCGACGGCCTGGTAGGGCCCATCCACGAGACTACCAAGACAAGACCCTCGCGAGGGCCCCTGGCCTCGCGAGGCGGGCAACGCCAAGACCTCCAAAGGGAGCGGCCTCCCCAGGCTGCCTCCCGAGGAGCGGAGATTCCTATGCAAGTGCCCAAGCTCACGAGGTTGCGATGACGTGAGCCGTGACGACCAAGGCCAGGCGGGTGCCAGCGGGCGCAGAGGAGACAGTTTCCCTTTTGGTGCTAAGGGAGCAAGGACAGACGCGGGTTCCCAAGGAATCCCCCAAAGGTTTCCATTCTGGTGCAATGCGACCAAGACCACGAGCTCGGCGGGATGGATGTCATCGCCGAGCCCACTACTGCGTCACGACCAAAAGCTTTGCAGGAGAAGACCACCTTTTGTCAGGATAGGGTGTACCTCTTGTCCCCTTTCAAATTGGCCGTTGTGGAATCCCTTTCCGCCTAAGTTTCCACGGAAGAGGACCAAGGCCACTATAAATATAGGTTAGCCACCACCGTAGAACGGGTCGACTCATTCTCACTCCCCTTGAGCCCTCGCGAGGAACCTCATCCACTATACTAGTTCATCCCCAAACCTCCTCGTGAGGCCAATCCACCACAAAGCAGGAGTAGGGGTTTCCACTGCAAGGTTGCTCGAACCTGGGTAAACTGTCATGTCCATCTTCTTCCCTGTTCGAGTGTGTATCCGGCGAGGCTAGGCTGTAGGGCGACGAGCTTGAGGCTTGACAGGTTGAGATCTTCGCACACACCCCAGAGTTCGGACCTTTCTTGGGTCTGCGGAGCCCTAAATCCGACAGAAGCCAGGAAACATGCGGTAGAGCATATGCACTTCTTTATGAAAGCAAACGTCTCCCCTCTTACGATGGAGGAGTGTCCGTCGCCGCTCCTAGATCCCAGCTCTCACCGGCTGCCACTTCGGCATCGTTGCCCACCTCAATGTCGCTCTAACTCCCTCCCTCTGCCGCCCTATGGCCTTCCCTCCCCCGTTGGCCGCCGACGCGACTGTGCACAGAGGTGGCTCGAATTGAGCCCCTCATTTGTTGGGTCCGTCCCCCTCTCCTATTGTCAGACACTCTGTGGCTCACCCGTGGTCGTGAGCCCCGACATGGCCTCTAGCCCCATCGTGGGGGAGGACCCCGCCCCGGCGCCGCTGTGCATGCTTCGGTCCAAGATCCTCCGCATCTCGACTGATGTGGGACCGGTCGAGGAAGATGGGTGGCAGGTCGCATGTGGATTCCGGTCGCAAGTTGTGGCACCATTGTCTACGCCACCGCGCCCGTCAACGTGCCGCCGTATCACCGCGCCCTGAACCGGCACGTCGCCACGCTCTGCCAGCGATGTGTGCTCCAGGTGCCTCTACGGTCACCCGCGCGTGGAGTGCGCGCCAGGACATTAGGTGCAAATGCTTCAGCTTTTACGGGCACATCACACACTCTTGCTCCAAACCGCGCTCCCTGCAACCCTCCTCCGACGCCTCCCGTACTCCCCCGCGACTCCACGACCCATCATCATCTCCCGCGATGGACGACCGACAAGCTCCAACATCTTGTGGGACTGCGGTCACCTCGTCGGCCACTCCATGCATGCGCCCATGCCATGGCTTCCTCTAATGGGCCACCCTCCCTACGATCATCCAACGCCTTTTACTTCCTCACCCGCTCTGCAGAGATTGAGGACGTAGAGCGGGAGCTTGAGCTCTCACTACTGGGCACGCTAGCTGATATGTCTCTGTCATATCTACTTTTGCAACCACTTCTGCTCTTGTTTTGGACTCTAATTTGCATGATTTGAGTGAAACTAACCCGGACTGACGCTGTTTTCAACAAAACTACCATGGTGTTGTTTTTTGTGCAGAAATAAAAGTTCTCAGAGTTGGACAAAAAATTGGAGATTTTTTATGGAATATATAAAAAATACTGGAGTGAAGATCCACCGGAGGGGGGCCACTAGTTGCCCACAAGGCAACAGGGTGTGGCCACGCCCAAGGCATGCCTTGTTACCTTGTGGGGCCCACAAGGCTCCGCTGACCCTAATTCCAGCACTATAAATTCCATTTCCCCGAGAAAAAATAAGAGAAGAAGTTTCATCACATTTTGCGATACGGAGCTGCCGCCACCTCCTATTCTTCATTGGGAGGGCTGATCTGGAGTCCGTTCGGGGCTCCAGAGAGGGGAATTTGTCGGCATCATCATTATCAACCCTTCTTTATCAATAATTCCATGATGCTCAGCACCGGGAGTGAGTATTTCCTTCATAGGCTTGCTGAACGGTGATGGAGTTGGATGAGATTTATCATGTAATCGAGTCAATTTGTTAGGGCTTGATCCGTAGTACCCGCTATGTTCTGAGATTGATGTTGCTATGACTTTGCTATGCTTAATGCTTGTCACTAGGGCCCAAGTGCCATGATTTCAGATCTGAACCTATTATATTTTCATGAATATAAGTGTGTTTTGGATCCTATCTTGCAAGTTGTATGCACCTATTACATGTTATGATCCACATACCCCAAGGTGAAAATAATGGGGATTCTTTTTGGTGATTACCATAGCATGAGGAGTTCATGTATTCACTAAGTGCTAATGCTTTGTTATGTTTCTCTATTAAAAGGAGGCCTTAATATCCCTTAGATTTCCTTATGGATCCCGCTGCCACGGGAGGGTAGGACAAAAGATGTCATGCAAGTTCTTATTATAAGCACGTATGACTATACAAGGAATAAATGCCTACGTTACATTGATGAATTGGAGCTATTGTGTATCGCTCTAGGTTGTGACTATTACATGATGAATGTTATCCAACACAAATATCCATCATTGGTCCAATGCCTACGCTTTTCACATATTGATCTTTGCTAAGTTACTTTCGTTGTTGTTGTTGTTTTTGTTGTTGTTACAATCACTACAAAACTGCTACTTTTACTATTTATGTTACTATTGCTACTACTATCAAACTGTCAAACTACTGTGCTACTAAACACTTTGCTGCAGATATTTAGTTCTCCTGGTGCGGTTGAATTGACAACTCAACTGCTAATACTTACAAATATTCTTTGGCTCCCCTTGTGTCGAATCAATAAATTTGGGTGAAATACTACCCTCGAAGAGTATCACGGTCCCCTATACGTGTGGGTTATCAAGAACTTTTTCTGGCGTCGTTGCATGCGATCATAGCTCTATTTGTTGAGTCACTTGGGAATTATATTTGTTGGTCACTGTCAAGAATCTGAAAGACGGTAAGACCAACATCATACCCTCTAAGACGAGGGGAGGTAAGGAACTGTCATCTAGCTCCGCACTTGATTCACCATCTGTTTTGACTAGGCTTGCAACACCATCTCCTATTATTCAATCTGATATGTCGCAAGTTATTGATGATACTGCTTCTGCTGTGAATGACACTTGTGATGATGCTAGTACTCTGCTTGATAATACTGTGCCACTAGGTGAATTTCTTGATGAACAAATTGCTAAAGCTAAAGAAATTGAGAATGTTGAAGCTGATAAAAATTATGATTCACCTATTATTCCTAGCTCTCCTACTAGAGTTGAAATTACTAAGATACATGATGGTTATGTTATAGATGGGGAGACAGCTAGGGAAATCCTTACTTGTAATGATAGAGATGATGTCAAGAAATTACCGAGTAAGCTGAAAGAAAAGTCTATGATGGAGAAAATGAAATGTGATACTAAGTTTGCTACTTCTCCTATCTTCGTTACCGATAAGGATTATGAATTCTCTATCGATACTAAGTTATTTACTTTGGTTGAATATGATCATTTTCATGGTTATGAATCTAAAACTGTTGTGGCACACCTTACTAATTGAATGATATAACCACCCTATTTTCTCATGAGAAAAAAACACTAATAATATATTCTTAAGTTTTTTCCGTTCTCATTAAAGGGTGATGCTAATAATTGGTTTAACACTCTTGCTCCTGGTTGTGTGCATAGTCCCCAGGATATGATATATTACTTCTCTGGAAATTTTTTTCCTGCTCATAAGAAACAAGCTGCCTTATAGGAAATATTTAACTTTGTGCAAATTGAAGAAGAGAGTCTTCCTCCAGCTATAGGGAGGCTTCTCCAACTACTTAATGCTTTGCCTAATCATCCTCTTAAGAAAAATGAAATACTTGATATCTTCTATAATGGACTAACCGATGCTTCTAGGGACTACCTAGATAGTTGTGCTAGTTGTGTTTTCAGGGAACGGACTGTTGAACAAGCTGAAGAACTATTGAATTATATATTAAAGAATGCTAATGATTGGACACTTCTGATGCTTGTGATCCGCGTTGGTATTTCCTCGAAGAGGAGAGGACGATGCAGCACAACAGAGGTAAGTATTTCCCTCAATTATGAAACCAAGGTTATCAATCCAGTAGGAGAACCAAGCAACACGATGTAAACAACACTTGCACACAAATAACAAATCGCAACCCAACGTGTAAAGGGGTTGTCAATCCCTCAATGATATTGAGATAGATTAAATTGTATAGGTTTTGGTAAATAGATGTGACAAAAACACAAAATTAAATAAATAAAGAAAAATCGCAGCAAGGTATTTTTGGTTTAATATGATAGGAAATAGACCCGGGGCGGTAGTTTTCACTAGAGGTTTCTCTCAAGAAAATAGCATACCGTGAGTAAACAAATTACTGTTGGGCAATTGACAGAAAAACGAATAATTATGACGATGTCCAAGGCAATGATGATGTATATAGGCATCATGTCCAAGATTAGTAGACCGACTCCTACATGAATCTACTACTATTAATCCACACATCGGCCGCTATCCATCATGCATCTAGTGTATTAAGTTCATGAAAAAATGGAGTAATGCAATAAGAAAGATGACATGATGTAGACAAGATAAACTCATGTATGAATAAACCCCATCTTGTTAACCCTAATAGCAATGATTCATGCATGTCATGTCTCTTTCTGTCACTGAGATTGAGCACCGCAAGATCGAACCCATCGCAAAGCACCTCTTCCCATGGCAAGAAAATTCAATCTAGTTGGCCAAACCAAACCAAAAATTCGGAGAAGAAATAGGAGGCTATAAAAATCATGCATATAAGAGTTCAGAGAAGACTCATATAATATTCGTAGATAGATCTGAACATAAACTCACAATTCATCGGATCCCAACAAACACACCGCAAAAAAGTGTTACATCAAATAGATCTCCAAGAACATCGAGGAGAACATTGTATTGAAGATCAAAAAGAGAGAAGAAGCCATCTAGCTACTAACTATGGAACCGTAGGTCTGTGGTAAACTACTCAAGCTTCATCAGAGGGGCAACAAGGATGATGAAGAACCCCTCCGTGGTTGTTGCCCCCTTTGGCAGAGTGCCAGAAAAGGCCTCTAGATTGGATCTCGTGGTTCTGGAACTTGTAGCAGCGGAAACAATATTTCCTCGACTCCCCTAGGGTTTTGGGGATTTTAGAGGATTTATAGATGCGGAAGTAGGTCAAGAAGGTCCTCATGGGCTCCACTACCCACCAGGGCGCGCCGGAGGCCCCTGGCGTGCCCTGGTGCCTAGTGGGCCCCACAGACCTCTCTTGTGTGCCCCTTTAGCTTCCAGGGCCTCTTATCACCAGAAAAATTCTCCAAAAAGTTTTGTTCCATTTGGACTTCGTTTGGTAGTGGTATTCTGCAAAAAACAAGCAAAAAGCAATGACTGGCACTAGGCACTATGTCAATAGGTTAGTCCCAAAAAATGATTTAAAGTTGCTAGTAAATGTATATAAAACATCCAAGATTGATAATATAACAGCATGAAACAATAAAAAATTATATATACATTAGAGACGTATCAACATCCCCAAGCTTAATTCTTGCTCGTCCTCGAGTAGGTAAATGATAAAAACAAATTTTTTATGTGGAATGCTGCCTATCATGTTCATCACATATTGTTTTCTTTTGTAGCATGGACATTTGGACTTTAGATTATTCAAAGCAATAATGTATAATTGACATGAGGACATCAATACCCAAGCATATCAACAAGCAACCATGTCTTTCAAAATATCAACGCTAAATAAAGCTATCCCTAGCCCATTATGCTTATTCATTGATCCATCCTTGAAACACACTCAAATATTAGCTACATCCAATGCACACGTATGATAATAGTGTTCCCTAGTTGGTGCTATATAAGAGAAGATGGAGACTCAATAAAAATAAAAATTGCATAAAAGTAAATAGATAGACCCTTCGCAGAGGGAAGCAGAGATTTGTACAGGTGCCAGAGCTCATAGCTTAAATTGAGAGATAAAATTATTTTGCGAGGCATGCTTTTCCTTTCAACGAAAACGACCGAGAATTCCCAACATCTTCCATGCTAGATAAATCATATGTGGTTCCCAAACATAAAATAAAGTTTATTTCCTTTTCCACCATTCTTTCACAATCCATGGCTAGCCGTATCCACGGGTGCCTTCCACACCAACACTTTCCAAGGAATTTATTATTGACAACGTATAATTTTTTTTAATTTTGGGACTGGGCATCCCTATTACCTACCACACTCTTGTAATGACAAGTGAATAAACACTCATCTTGAGAATAACATATCTAGCATGGAAAATATTGCCCAGCCCCGCCGCTTCATGAGTGGTACGAGCACACAAAAAGGAAATTCATTTTGAAAATTAGAGTTGGCACATACAAATTTACTTGGAACGACATGGAAATACCGTATATAGGTAGGCATGGTGGACTCATTTGGCACAACTTTGGGTTTAAGGAGTTGGATGCACAAGCGGTTGCTTGTATCTGCGTTGGTAATTCCCCGAAGAGGAGAGGATGATGCAACACAACAACAGTAAGTATTTCCCTCAGTTATGAAACCAAGGTTATCAATCCAGTAGGAGAACCAAGCAACACTATGTAAACAACACCTGCAGACAAACAACAAAAACTTGCAACCCAACGCGTAAGAGGGGTTGTCAATCCCTCCTCGGTATTGAGATAGATTAAATTGTATGAGATTGGATAAATAGATATAGTAAAAACACAAAATAAAATAAAGAAAGAAAAAGTGTAGCAAGGTTTTGGTATGATAGGGAATAGACCCAAGGGTTGTAGATTTCACCAGAGGCTTCTCTCGAGAAAATAGCTGTAACATCCCAAATTTTCAATTTGCAATGTTATACATTAGAGCATCATTGCATATCATATTTTACTTGCATTTTGATTTTGATCCTAGAAATTCTACGCAACTCAGGGACCCACGGAGAGAGTTGGGGATTTCGTTATTTTCATATTTGGGTTTCCTCAAATTTTTGAAAAGAGGATCATTTGATTTTACTTATTTTATCTTCAATTATTTCATTTATAAAAATAAGAGAGAGGGAATAAAATGACTTTCCCAAAAATAAGAAATATTGAGGATTTAATAAAAAATCAAATAAGATTTTATTTTCGAGTTTTTCACTATTTTATTCGAATTTAGGAAAAATTGCACGTTTTTCAAATTGCAATTTAGGGCCAAGAAAATGTTCATCTCGTTCTAAATATTTTATTTAGACGGTGAAAATTTGTTTTGGCATTTTTAGATTTTTATTTATTTTTCTAGGATTTATTTTCTGTTCGGTGGAATTGTTTAAAAAAAACGTCCAGCGCCCGACTGGTCCGAGGCCCAGCCGAGCCGGCCCAGCTCCCCCGCGCCGCCGTCTCCCTCCAGGAGACCGCGATCGCCGCCGCCGTCGCCGAGTCCGACCCGGACTCCTCTTCCCGCCGCCTTGCCCCCTCCTCCAAGCCGCCCCTCCCCCCTCTTAAAAGCCGCCCCCGCCCCGCCGCCTCACCCCGTCCCGCCCCGCTGCCGAAACCGCCCCGCCGCCGGAAGCCCGCCGCCGCCGGAAGCCCACCGCCGCCGACGCCCGAAGCCGCCGCCCATCCCGCGCCCCACCCCGCCGCCTCACCCCGCCCGCCGGAGCCGCCCCGCCTCGCCTGAGGTATACGCCGCCGCCGCCCCGCCGTCGTTCGGGTTTTTGAACCGATCCGTTTCTTAAAAAAACCCTAGTTTTCGTTTTTTTAGAATAGATCGGTTTTTATTTTTTTCCCGGTTTAGTTTAGTTAGCGGACGTTCGTCCGTACGTTCGTTTTATCGAACGAGTTCGCCGTTTAGTCGCTGTTAACGAACGTTTGTTCGTTAGCCTGTTCGTCCGTTTTCTTTTTCTCGGATTTTCCGCGATTATTTCTGATCGCGATTTCTGATCTGTTTTTCGTTTTCGTTTTTCTTTTCGCTCGTTTGTCGGAATCAGGCGATTCAAGCACCTAGAGTTTCGTTTCGAAGCCCTCTTTCCGTTTAACCAACTCAAACAAGTTTTTGCTTCTATAAAATTTGACTTAGGTCCAGATTAGTAAACGAAGCTTGTTTCTTTTGCCGTTTGACTTTCGTTGCTTCGTTTGATTTGATTCTTTTTGCAAACCAGAGTTCTTAAGTTGAACTTTCTGGTTAGATCTCTTATTCGAGTTTTACCTGTGCATTAGATGAGTACTTATTGTCTGCTTGTTTGTTTGCGATAGAGTACCCGGAGTGCGCCGCTTGCTACTTCGAATCCCTAGGTTTCACGGATCATCAGCAAGGCAAGTAACACTTTGATCATACTTTTCATTACCCAGTTTTATTGCATTAGATCAATCCTCAAACACTGCATGATTAGGATCTGATTAAATTGTGGGTTTTGGGAAGTAGATGAGGTAGTACCTATTACCTGTTTTGTATTCAAACCCTTGGGAGTTACTGTTACGTTTGCTTATATTGCTATGCTATGCTAGTAGACGTGGATTGGGTTTGAGTGTATCCATGACAGATGTGAGTTTGTTAATTAATGGTTCAAATTAAGGTGGCAACTTAAATACACATCTGGGTGGATTGAGGCACCTGGGTATTCCAGCGATTGCCTATTTTTTTATGGACCGCCACCCAGGCTCAAAGGGATCATAAGATTATTCATACTAGAAACTTCCGTGTGCAGCCGCAAGCTATTATGGGCTCTAGCATAGTTCATTAAGTTGTGTGAACTCTTACAGTGGTAGACTAGCAGATGTAGGGGAAGTAGGTGTAACTGTCTACCCGATCGTAAGGTGCTAACGCTTCTGAAAGACTATGTCTCAGTCATCCGTTTCTCAAACACCATGTAGTGCGAGAATCCCAACGGAGGAGATCGAGTCTTGCGGGGAAAAGTGCGCAAACCTCTGCAGAGTGTACAATCTAATCATGGTTAGCCGTGTCCCCGGTTATGGACATCTTGAGTATCTAGTACTTGGATTATCATGTGAATCTCATCATGTTACTTTAATTAATTTTGTTGGGATTAAAGTTGAAACTTAATTGGGATTGAGATGGTGTCACCCATTCTCAATGTTTAACAACCACCATGATAGTTAAATAAAATTTATTCCTTTGCAGTAGGGAAAAATTGGCGTTTCGCAAAACTATAACCATAGAGCTTTCCACCAGCCATATATGAATGTAGTATAGCATTATCCTGTTCATTACTCTCTATGTGTTACATTGCCAGCATATTCCATGTGCTGACCCGTTTTTCGGGCTGCAACATTTCATGTTGCAGACTTTTCAGACGACGAGTAAGGTGTCTTAGGTCGTGGTCTTATACTCAGTGATGCCGTTGGAGTAGATGGACTCGCTTATCTTCCAAGTCTTTCGCTGTTATCGTTTTTAGATGGCCTTAAGCCATATTTATTGTATTAAGTTCTCTTTTGAGACATTCGATGTAATAAGTGTGTGATTACTACTCTGTTATAAATCCTTCGAGTACTGTGCGTGTCAGCATTACTGATCCAGGGATGACACTGATGCACAGAGACTTGACCGTCTGAGGTTTGGTCGCTACAATAGCATACAGTGGGTAAACAAATTACTGTTGGGTAATTGATAGAAGAGCAAATAATTATGAGATATCCAAGGCAATTATCATGTATATAGGCATCACATCTAAGATTAGTAGACCAACTCCTGCCTGCATCTACTACTATTACTCCACACTGATATGCCTCCAACGTATCTATAATTTATGAAGTATTCATGCTGTTATATTATCATTCTTGGATGTTTTACAATCATTTTATAGCAACTTTATATCTTTTTTGGGACTAACCTATTGACGCAGTGCCCAGTGCAAGTTGCTGTTTTTTCGCTTGTTTTTACATCGCAGGAAATCAATATCAAACGGAGTCCAAACACCGCGAAACTTTTTGTGGATTTGTCATGGACCAGAAGACTCCTGATGGGCTAGAGCAGCACCTGGGGGGGTGCCCCGAGGGGGGCACAACTCACCAGGGCGCGCCTCGGTGGCCTCCCACACCCCCTATTTGCCCTATAAAATCACAAATATTCCAAAAACCCTTGGGGTTAACCTAGATCAGAAGTTCCGCCGCCGCAGGCCTCTGTAGCCACCGAAAACCAATCTAGACCCTGTTCCGGCACCTTGCCGGAGGGGGGAATAATCTCCGGTGGCCATCTTCATCATCTCGGTGGCCACCACGATGAGGAGGGACTAGTCCACCCTCGGGGCTGAGGGTTTGTACCAGTAGCTATGTGTTTAATCTCTCTCTCTCTCTCTCTCTCGTGTTTTTGAGATGTCACGATCTTGATGTATCGCGGGCTTTGTTAATATAGTCGGATCATATGGTGTTTTCCCCTCTCTATCTTGTTGTGATGAATTGAGTTTTTTCCTTTGCAATTTCGTTGTTATCGAATTGAATACTTTTATGGATTTGAGAGCACTTGATATATGTCTTGCATATGAATACTCGTGGTGACAATGGGGTATCATATTGATTTACTTGATATGTGTTTTGGCACTCAACTCGTGGATTCCTGCGGTGACATTGGGGTAATCTATGCATAGGGGTTGATGCACGTTCTCGTCTTTTGTTTCTCCGGTAGAAATCTTGGGGCACAATGATTATCCACAATGCTAATGATTACTGCACTAGTAATGAGAAAAATGTTTCTTAAAAGCATGTCAATTTTTGCGGAGTGAATTGTGTTAGGGAGCATAGCATGCAATTTCAAAAATTTCCTACGCTCATGCAAGATCTATCTAGGAGATGCATATCAACGAGAGGGGGAGAGTGTGTCCACGTACCCTCGTAGACCGAAAGCGGAAGCGTTTGACAACGCGATTGATGTAGTCAAACTTCTTCTCGTTTCGACTGATCAAGCACCGAACGTACGACACCTTTGAGTTCTACACACGTTCAGCTCGATGACGTCCCTCTAACTCTTGATCCAGCAAGGGAGAGTTCCATTAGCATGACGGTATGGTGACAGTGATGGTGAAGTGATCCGCGCAGGGCTTCGCCTAAGCACTACGTGAATATGACTGAAGGAGTAAACTGTGGAGGGGGGCGCCGCACACAGCTAACAGATGTTGGTGTGTGTTCTAGCGGTGCCCCCCCTCATATATATAGGTTTGAGGGGAGGAGAGGCAGCCAAGGGGGCGCCCCAAGTAGGAGGAATCCTACTTGGCCCCTCCCAATTCGGCCTCCCCCCTTCCATATTCATCCGGAGGGGGAAGGAAGGAGGAGGGAGGAGAGAAGGAAGGGGGAGGCCGAATCCCTCCCCTTCCTTTCTCTCTTATCCTCTGTCCTTCCGCCTATTTTGGCCTACATGGGGCGCACCAGCCCCCTAGGGGCTGGTCTGTCTCCTTCTTGGCCCATTAGGCCCATGTAGTTGCCGGGGGGGGGGGGGGTGCCCGAAACCCCTTCCGGTGAGCCAATATGTACCCGGTACCCCCAGAACACTTCCGGTGTCTGAATATCATCGTCCTATATATGAATATTTACCTCTCGACCATATCGAGACTCCTCATCATGTCCGTGATCACATCCAGGACTCCGAACAACATTCAGTGACCAAATCACATAACTCATATAATACAAAATCGTCATTGAACGTTAAGCGTGCGGACCCTACGGGTTCGAGAACTATGTAGACATGACCGAGACACCTCTCCGGTCAATAACCAACAGCGGAACCTGGATGCTCATATTGGTTCCCACATATTCTACAAAGATCTTTATCGGTCGTACCGTAATGACAACACACGTTATTCTCTTTGTCATCGGTATGTTACTTGCCCGAGATTCGATCATCGGTATCTTCATACCTAGTTCAATCTCGTTACCGGCAAGTCTCTTTACTCGGTCCGTAATACATCATCCTGCAACTAACTTATTAGTCACATTGCTTGCAAGGCTTATTATGATGTGCATTACCGAGAGGGCCCAGAGATACCTCTCCGATACTCGGAGTGACAAATCCTAATCTCGATCTATGCCAACCCAACAAACACCTTCGGAGATACCTGTAGAGCATCTTTATAATCACCCAGTTACGTTGTGATGTTTGATAGCACACAAGGCATTCCTCCGATATCCGGGAGTTTCATAATCTCATAGTCGAAGGAATATGTATTTGACATGAAGAAAGCAATAGCAATAAAACCGAACGATCAATATGCTAAGCTAACGGATGGGTCTTGTCCATCACATCATTCTCCTAATGATGTGATCCCGTTCATCAAATGACAACACATGTCTATGGTTAGGAAAGTTAACCATCTTTGATTAAGGAGCTAGTCTAGTAGAGGCTTACAAGGGACACGGTGCTTTGTCTATATATCCACACATGTATCAAGTTTCCGGTTAATACAATTCTAGCATGAATAATAAACATTTATCATGATATAAGGAAATATAAAATAACAACTTTATTATTGTCTCTAGGGCATATTTCCTTCAATCTCCCACTTGCACTAGAGTCAATAATCTAGTTCACATCGCCATGTGATTTAACACCAATAGTTCACTTCTTTATGTGATTAACACCCATAGTTCACATCGCCATGTGACCAACACCCAAAGGGTTTACTAGAGTCAATAATCTAGTTCACATCGCTATGTGATTAACACCCAAAGAGTACTAAGGTGTGATCATGTTTTGCTTGTGAGAGAAGTTTAGTCAACGGGTCTGTCACATTCAGATCCGTATGTATTTTGCAAATTTCTATGTCTACAATGCTCTGCATGGAGCTACTCTAGCTAATTGCTCCCACTTTCAATACGTATCCAGATTGAGATTTAGAGTCATCTGGATCGGTGTAAAAGCTTGCATCGACGTAACTCTTTATGACGAACTCTTTATCACCTCCATAACCGAGAAATATTTCCTTAGTACTCTAAGGATAATTTTGACCGCTGTCTAGTGATCTACTCCTAGATCACTATTGTACCCCCTTCCAAACTCATGGCAAGGTATACAATAGGTCTGGTACACAGCATGGCATACTTTATAGAACCTATGACAGAGGCATAGGGAATGACTTTCATTCTCTCTATATATTCTGCCATGGTCGGGTTTTGAGTCTTACTCAACTTCACACCTTGTAACATAGGGAAGAACCCTTTCTTTGACCGATCCATTTTGAACTTCTTCAAAACTTTATCAAGGTATGTGCTTTGTGAAAGGCCTATCAAGCGTCTTGATCTATCTCTATAGATCTTGACGCCAATATAGAAGCAGCTTCACCGAGGTCTTTCATTGAAGAATTCTTATTCAAGTATCCTTTTATGCTATCTAGAAATTCTATATCATTTCCGATCAACAATATGTCATCCACATATAATATCAGAAATGCTACAGAGCTCCCACTCACTTTCCTGTAAATAAAGGCTTCACCATAAGTCTGTATAAACCATATGCTTTGATCACCTCATCAAAGCGTATATTCCAACTCTGAGATGCTTGCACCAGTCCATAGATGGATCGCTGGAGTTTGCACACTTTGTTAGCACCTTTAGGATCAACAAAAACTTTTGGTTGCATCATATATAACTCTTCTTTAAGAAATCCATTAAGGAATGTAGTTTTGACATCCATTTGCGAACATGATTCAGACAAACTTAAGCATCGCTACGAGTGAGAAAATCTCATTGTAGTCAACACCTTGAACTTGTCGAAAACCTTTTGCAACAAGTCGAGCTTTGTAGATAGTAACACTACCATCAGTGTCCGTCTTCCTCTTGAAGATCCATTTATTCTCAATAGCTTGCCAATCATTGGGCAAGTCCACCAAAGTCCAAACTTTGTTCTCATACATGGATGCTATCTCAGATTTCATGGCCTCAAGCCATTTGTCAGAATCTGGGCTCATCATAGCTTCTTCATAATTCGTAGGTTCATCATGGTCTAGTAACATGATTTCCAGAACAGGATTACAGTACCACTCTCGTGCGGAATGTGCTCTGGTTGACCTATGAGGTTTGGTAGTAACTTGATCTGAAGTTTCATGATCATTATCATTAGCTTCCTCTCTAGTTGGTGTAGGCATCACGGGAACGGATTTCACTGATGTGCTACTTTCCAATTCGAGAGAAGGTACAATTACCTCATGAAGTTCTACTTTCCTCCCACTCACTTCTTTCGAGAGAAAACTCCTTTCTCTAGAAAGGATCCATTTTTAGCAACAAAGATCTTGCCTTCGGATCTGTGGTAGAAAGTGTACCCAACAGTTTATTTTGGGTATCCTATGAAGACACATTTCTCCGATTTGGGTTCGAGCTTATCAGGCTGAAACTTTTTCACATAAGCATCGCAACCCCAAACTTTAAGAAACGATAGCTTAGGTTTCTTACCAAACCACAGTTCATACAGTGTCGTCTCAATGGATTTAGACGGTACCCTATTTAACGTGAATGCAGTTGTCTCTATTGCATAACCCCAAAACGATAGTGGTAAATCGATAAGAGACATCATAGATTGCACCATATCTAATAAAGTACGGTTACGAAGTTCGGACACACCATTACGCTATGGTGTTCCAGGTGGCGTGAGTTGTGAAACTATTCCATATTGTTTTAAATGAAGGCCAAACACGTAACTCAAATATTCGCCTCCGCAATCAGATCGTAGAAACTTTTATTTTCTTGTTATGATGATTCTCCACTTCACTCTGAATTTCTTTGAACTTTTCAAATGTTTCAGACTTGGGTTTCATCAAGTAGATATACCCATATCTGCTCAATTCATCTGTGAAGGTTAGAAAATAACGATACCCGCCGCGAGCCTCAACACTCATGTATTATTTCCAATAAGTTAGCGGCTCGCTCCATTGTTCCGGAGAATGGAGTCATAGTCATCTTGCCCATGAGGCATGGTTCACAAGCATCAAA
The DNA here is from genome assembly GCF_002575655.3 of Aegilops tauschii subsp. strangulata. Lineage (NCBI taxonomy): Eukaryota > Viridiplantae > Streptophyta > Magnoliopsida > Poales > Poaceae > Aegilops > Aegilops tauschii. The sequence goes on along the minus strand of NC_053036.3, from coordinate 423,219,580 downwards.
TGATTCATAATCAAGTGATTGCAAATGTCCATCCGCATGGAGTTTCCTCATGCGCTTTACACCAATATGACCTAAACGACAGTGCCACAAATATGTTGCACTATCATTATCAACTTTGAATCTTTTGGCATCAATAATATGAATATGTGTATCACTACGATCGAGATTCAATAAACCATTTATATTGAGTGTATGACCATACAAGGTTTTATTCATGTAAACAGAATAACAATTATTCTTTGACTTAAATGAATAACCGTATTGCAAAACATGGTCCAATCATATTCATGCTCAACGCAAACACCAAATAGCATTTATTTGAGGTTCAACACTAATCCCGAAGGTAAAGGGAGTGTGCGATGTGATCTTATCAACCTTGGAATCACTTCCAACACCCATCGTCACCTCGCTCTTAACTAGTATCTGTTCATTTTGCAACTCCTGTTTCGAGTTACAAATCTTAGAAACTGAACCAGTATCAAATACCCAGGGGCTACTATGAACACTAGTAAAACACACATCAATAACATGTATATCAAATATACCTTTGTTCACTTTGCCATCCTTCTTATCTGCCAAGTTTTTGGGGCAGTTCCGCTTCCAGTGACTATTTCCTTTGCAGTAGAAGCACTCAGTTTCAAGTTTGGGTCTAGCTTTGGGCTTCTTCACGGGAGTGGCAACTTGCTTGCCATTCTTCTTGAAGTTCCCTTTCTATCCCTTGCCCTTTTTCTTGAAACTAGTGGTCTTGTTAACCATCAACACTTGATGCTATTTCTTGATTTCAACCTTCACTGATGTCAGTACCGCGAAGAGCTTGGGAATCGTTTTTGTCACCCCTTGCATATTATAGTTCATCACAAAGTTCTAGCAACTTGGTGATAGTGACTAGAGAACTCTGTCAATCACTATTTTATCTGGAAGAATTAACTCCCACTTGATTCAAGCGATTGTAGTACCCAGACATTCTGAGCACATGCTCACTAGCTGAGCTATTCTCCTCCATCTTGTAGGCAAAGTACTCGTCAGAGGTATCATACCTCTTAACACGGGCATGAGTCTGAAATATCATTTTCAGCTCTTGGAACATCTCATATGCTCCATGGCGTTCAAAACATTTTTAAGTCCCATTTTTCTGCCATAAAGCATGGTGCACTAAACTATCAAGTAGTCATCATACCGAGCTTGTCAAATGTTCATAATGTCTGCATCTGCTACTGTAATAGGTTTATCACCTAGCGGTGCATCAAGGACATAAGTCATCTGCAGCAATGAGGGTAATCCTCAGATCACGGACCCAGTCCGCATCATTGCTACTAACATCTTTCAACAAATTTTTCTCTAGGAACATATCAAAATAAATGGGGAGCTACATCGCGAGCTATTGATCTACAACAAAAGTTCATGATAAATTAAGTTCAATTAATCATATTACTTAAGAACTCCCACTTAGATTGACATCCCTCAAGTCATCTAAATGATTACGTGATCCAAATCAACTAAACCATGTCCGATCATCACGTGAGATGGAGTAATCTTGAATGGTGAACATCTCTATGTTGATCATATCTACTATATGATTCACGTTCGACCTTTCGGTCTCCAGTGTTCCGAGGCCATGTCTGTACATGCTAGGCTCGTCAAGTTTAACCTGAGTATTCCGCATGTGCAAAACTGTCTTGCACCCGTTGTATGTGAACGTAGAGCCTATCACACCCGATCAACACGTGGTGTCTTAGCACGACGAACTTTCACAATGGTGCATACTCAGGGAGAACACTTATACCTTGAAATTTTGTTAAGGGATTATCTTATAATGCTACCGCCGTACTAAGCAAAACAAGATGCATAAAAAATACACATCACATGCAATCAAAATATGTGACATGATATGGCCAGCATCATCTTGTGCCTTTGATCTCCATCTCCAAAGCACTGTCATGATCTCCATCGTCACTGGCTTGACACATTGATCTCCATCGTAGCATCGTGGTCGTCTCGCCAACTATTGCTTCTACAATTATCGCTAACGCATAATGATAAAGTAAAGCAATTACATGGCGTTTGCATTTCATACAATAAAGCGATAACCATTAGGCTCCTGCCAGTTGCCGATAACTTTTACAAAACATGATCATCTCATACAATAACGTATATCACATCATGTCTTGACCATATCACATCACAACATGCCCTGCAGAAACAAGTTAGACGTCCTCTACTTTGTTGCTGCAAGTTTTACGTGGCTGCTACGGGCTTCTAGTAAGAACCGTTCTTACCTACGCACCAAAACCACAATGGTGATTTATCAAGTTTGCTGTTTTAACCTTCAACAAGGACCGGCCACAGTCAAATTCGATTCAACTAAAGTTGGAGAAACAAACACCCGCCAGCCACCTTTATGCAAAACTAGTTGCATGTCTGTCGGTGGAACCGGTCTCATGAACATGGTCATGTAAGGTTGGTCCGGGCCGTTTCATCCAACAATACCGCCGAATCAAAATAAGATATTGGTGGTAAGCAGTATGACGATGACCGCCCACAACTCTTTGTGTTCTACTCGTGCATATCATCTACGCATATACCTGGCTCGGATGCCACTGTTGTGGAACGTAGCATGCAATTTCAAAAATTTCCTACGCTCACGCAAGATCTATCTAGGAGATGCATAGCAACGAGAGGGGGAGAGTGTGTCCACGTACCCTCGTAGACCGAAAGCGGAAGCGTTTGACAACGCAGTTGATGTAGTCGAACTTCTTCTCGTTTCGACCGATCAAGCACCGAACGTACGGCACCTCCGAGTTATGCACACGTTTAGCTCGATGACGTCCCTAGAACTCTGGATCCAACAAAGTGTCGAGGGAGAGTTCCATCAGCCCGACGGTGTGGTGACGGTGATGGTGAATATGACCGAAGGCGTAAACTGTGGAGGGGGGCGCCGCACACGGCTAACATATGTTGGTGTGTGTTCTAGCGGTGCCCCCTCATATATATAAGTCGGAGGGGAGGAGAGGCAGCCAAAGCGGCACCCCAAGTAGGAGGAATCCTACTTGGGTGACTCCCAATTCGGCCTCCCCCCTTCCATATTCATCCGGAGGGGGAAGGAAGGAGGAGGGAGGAGAGAAGGAAGGGGGAGGCCGAATCCCTCCCCTTCCTTTCTCTCTTCTCCTCTTCCCTTCCCCCCTATTTTGGCCTACATGGGGCGCACCAGCCCCCTAGGGGCTGGTCTGTCCTCTTCTTGGCCCTTTAGGCCCAGGTAGTTGCCGGGGGGATGCCCGGAACCCCTTCCGGTGACCCGATATGTACCCGGTACCCCTAGAACACTTTCGGTGTCCGAATATCATTGTCCCATATATGAATCTTTACCTCTCGACCATTTAAAGACTCCTCGTCATGTCTGTGATCACATCCAGGACTCCGAACAACATTTGTTCACCAATCACATAACTCATATAATACAAAATCGTCATCGAACGTTAAGAGTGCGGACCCTACGGGTTCGAGAACTATGTAGACATGACTAAGACACCTCTCCGGTCAATAACTAACAGCGGAACCTAGATGCTCATATTGGTTCCCACATATTCTACGAAGATCTTTATCGGTCGTACTGTAATGACAACATATGTTGTTCCCTTTGTCATCGGTATGTTACTTTCCCGAGATTCGACCGTCGGTATCTTCATGCCTAGTTCAATCTCCTTACCGGCAAGTCTCTTTACTTGTTCCGTAATACATCATCCCGCTGTCAGATGTGGGGTTTCGGCGAAACCCTTAAGGTTCGAACTCTGGGGTACGCGCGAATTTCTTTCCGTCCTACCGATCTACGCCCTAGCTCACTAAGATCTCGCGGACGAACTCGACGAACTCGCAACACGGAAAGACACGGGATTTATACTGGTTCAGGCCACCATTGTGGTGTAATACCCTACTCTAGTGTGTGGTGGTGGATTGCCTCTTGGGCTGATGAAGAACAGTACAATGGGAAGAACAGCCTCCTGAGGTTGAGGTGTTCTTGTGCTCTGTGGACTTGTGGATGAGAACTCGACCCGTCCCCCCTACTATGGTGGCTAGCTCTACTTATATAGGCCCTGGTCCTCTCCCCAAATATTGAGCGGGAAGGGAGCCAACAACGGCGGGTGAATTTGAAAGGGGACAGCTAGTGCAAGCTATCCTGGCAAAAGCGGTCTTCGCCTGCAAAAGGCTCTGGTGGTGATGCCGTCTTGGGCTCCACGGTGACCTCCGTCTTGCCGTCCTGCTGGTCTTGGTCTTGTTGCACCGATATGGAAACCTTTGCCTGATGCCTCGTTACTCCGCGCCTGTGCTTGCTTCCTTAGCACCAAAGAGGAAACAAGGACGCTGCGCATGCTGGCGCCCGCCTGGTGTCGATCGTCATGGCTCACGTCACGAGAGCCTCGTGAGGTTTTCCCTGCCTTGATATCTCCGCTCCTTGTGGGGCAGCCTGGCGAGGCCGCTCCCGAGGAGATCTTGCGCCGCCCCCCTCGCGAGGCTTGGCCCCTCACGAGGGTCTCGAACACTTCGTTGATGAAGATGGGCCGTACTGGCCCGCTAGCATAGCCATGCCATGGGTCGCAGGCAGGCAAGTCTGGGGACCCCCGTTCCCAGAACGCTGACAGTAGCCCCCGGGCCCAAGGTGCGCTCGGGCTTGGCTTCGAGGCGAAGCCAAAGGTCAAGTACGGAGCGCCGCGGGCCCCAAAAGCCTGCGGCCTTGGTCGACGTGTGGCGGTTGATTGGACGTGGGCGTCTCCGCTTCCCCACGCTGCCTCGGCAACTGCTCGACTTGACAAGTCCCTGCAACATGCAAGGAAAACCATCATTACCTGCGATTGTGGGAGGCGCTGGGTGGCCTTCTTCTGCTATAAATGGGGAGGGGGCGGAGCCCCCATCGCCCATCTCTTCCTTGTTCACTTGCTTCTTGCTCCTCGTTCCATTGCTAGCAGCGCCACCCATGGCGCCACGAAGGAAGTTCTCTGCCGCCAAGAAGGGGAAAACCCCTCGCGAAGGACCCGGCTCCCCGGCGCCCAAGCGCGGATGCGGCCGTCCGCACAAGCACGTCGCGACCCCCGCCGCGGCCCGCGAAGGGGGTCGTCTCAGCCATGGCGGCCCAGTTGACGAAGGGAGGCGCGCCATGGTGGCGCGGCCTCCCCGTCCGCGCTTCCATTCGGCGGAAGTGTCGCCGGAGTTCGTCGTCTGGTCGGAGAACCCGGTCGGCAACTGGCTCCAGCTTCCGCGCTTCTTCGTCGACGAACTGCCGACCTCTAGTCCAGGCGGGCTTTGGTTGCAGGCGGATGGCTGCTGCAGCAAGGCCTCTTGGGTCGCAGTCGAGACTTCCGCCGCGGGCAACATAGCCCTAGCCCGCGGCTGGCAGACGTTCGCCCCCGCGTGCGCTTGGGCAGGCGGTGCACCCTCCATTTCAAGTATGATGGCGGGACGACCCTCTATGTGAGGGTGTTCGAGGAGGATGGTCGCCGCGCCGGGTGCTGCCCCGAGGCGAACGACGGCGAGGAGGTGCTCGGCCTTGGTGACGGCCGTGGAGAGGATGAGGGCGAGCCCGCCCTTGGTGGCGACCGTGTCTCGTCCAGCTACGGCGGCTCTACCTCTGGCGACAGGTCCAGCAGCGGTGGGTACGACCAGCCACCATGCCGCCACGCCCGCTTCGAAGGCAGCAGCGGGTCGTCTCATCGCCGCGCCTCTGTGAAGCGCGAGGAGGGGTTTGGCTGAGCTCGGGACGCTGCTAGGGGCCTGCCCCCATGGATCACTGCAACGTTGCTTTTGTTTTGCTCTTTTCCCTGCATCAAAGATGAAACCAGTATGGGCCCAGAGGGGCGTGTATCGAACTGTGGTTCCTTGGTTATTGCACTATGCGTGTTGTTCCTGTGCCGTGTCGTTATTTTGCGCAAAGATAACTTAACCTGGTGCGTTCAGGACGCCCTCTTCCTTACGAGGTGTTTGTTTCCTCATGTCCATCTTGACCTGTTTGCTCAGGAATTGCGAAAATTCGTTAGAAGGTGCACTAGGAGATTCGCCGTTCACCCGAGCTTTGACCTGGCATTTGTGTCGCGGTACCCGAGGGGCAGGGACTAGGAGAGATGCGCCAGTTTTTGGGCTCGAACGAGGGTGGCTCGTGAGAAGGCAGAGAGGAGAAAAATGCTCGCGAGGGCACCTGCCTAGCTCCCTCGTGAGGTATGCGAGAGAGAGAGAACACGAGCGAACCAGAGCCGGAAAACGCAGTAAGAGGCGAGGGAATCGAATTAGCAAGGAACACCAAAGGCAAACTTCGATTAAGGAAGAACGAGCCAACTACGGAAAGCAAATGAAAAGCCGCGTCCGGCACCTAATCTAGTCTTCAAGTCTTCTCACCAGCGCGGAGCTAAGTGCTGCCACTAGGCATGGGAGGGAGCCCCAGGGCCTGAGGCAGGCGCTCCTGAGACTCCGGGGCGTGTACAACCCCACTCATTATTACGTGAGAGTGTCATGGGCGGCGATTCTTCACAGGCTCCGGGCCTTCTTCACAGGCTCTAGGCCTTGCTTCATGGATAGAACTTCCGGAGGTGCTGGATGTTCCAGGCGTTCTGGATGGGCATCCCGTCCTGCGCCTCCAGGCACGCGGCGCCAGGCCTGGAGACATGGACGACCCTGAACGGGCCCTCCCACATGGGTGAAAGCTTGTGCAGCCCTTCCCTGGAGAGGACCCGCCTCAGGACGAGGTCGCCCACCTCGAGCGTCCTGGAGTGGATGTTGCGGCAGTGGTATCGCCGCAGCGCTTGTTGGTACCTTGCCGCCCTCAATGCAGCTTCGCGACGGCGTTCCTCCCCTAGCACGAGATCCATCCCCCGCGTGGCATCCTGCTGCGTTTCGTCGAACGCCAGGACCCATGCGGAGCGATGCTTGACCTCGTGAGGAAGGACTGCTTCAGCTCCGTAGACGAGGAAGAATGGAGTCTCGCCCGTTGGCTTGGTGGCGGTGGTGCGGATGGACCACAGCACGGACTGAAGTTCGTCATGCCAGCCCCTGCCGCAGGCCTCTAGCTTCTTCTTGAAGGTCCTGGTCTTGAGGCCCCTCAGGACCTCCGTGTTGGCGCGTTCGGCCTGACCATTGCTCCTGGGGTGCGCCACCGAAGCGTAGCAGATCTGCATTCCAAGGTTAGCACAGTAGGTTTTGAAGAGGTTACTAGTAAACTGCGAGCCGTTATCTGTGATGATGCAATTGGGGACCCCGAAACGGCTCATGAGGCCCTTGATGAACTTGACAACAGAGCCGGCCGTGATGGTACAAACGGCTTCCACTTTCGCCCACTTGGTGAACTTGTCGATGGCGACGCAGAGATAGCTGTAGCCCCCTGGCGCCCGAGGGAACGGGCCTAAGATGTCCAGCCCCCAGACCGCAAACGGCCACGTGAGCGGGATGGTTTGGAGGCCCTGAGCTGGCTGATGAATTTGCTTGGCGTGGAACTGGCAAGCTTCGCAGGACTTCACCAGCTCGGCCGCGTCGTTGAGTGTTGTGGGCCAGTAGAATCCACTGTGAAGCACCTTGCCGACGAGGGTCCGTGACGACGAGTGGTGCCCGCAGTCCCCACCGTGTATGTCAACCAGCAACTCCCTTCCTTGGTCACTGGAGATGCAGCGCAGCGTGACATCGTTTGGTCGTTTCCTGTACAACTCTCCGTCTTGGATACAGTATGCCGTGGCCTGCCGGGCCACGCGCTCTGCGTCCTCTTCCTTCTCCGGCAGCATCCCTTGCGCCAGGTACTCCTTGAATTCCTTGGTCCAGCATTCCTCCTGGGGCTCGAGCGCCAAGAGCAGGCGAGCTCCTGAGGTCGGGCCACAGACTGGGGCTCCCGTGGCTGGAGGCTGTGGGAGCTCCTCCCGAGGCCGAGTCGTGCTTGAAAGTGGTGGTGTAGCTGATGGCTTGAAGAGCTGTTCCTCAAAGACGCCGGGCTCTTGCGGCTGCTGCTTGGATGCTCTCCTAGCGATGTCGTCGGCTTCCTTGTTGGTGCCCCGGGGCACGTGCTGCAGCTCCAGGCCCGAGAACTGCTTCTCCATCTTACGCACCTCCATGAGGTATGCCTCCATATGCTCGTCCTCTGGCTCGTATACCTTGTTGGAGAAGTTGACGACGAGTTGCGAGTCGCCTCTGACGGTAAGGCATTTCACCCCCATAGTTGTCGCGGCCTTCAGGCCAGCTATGAGGCCTTCGTATTCTGCGATATTGTTGGAGACCTTCTCGCCGTGCTGAAAGCAGAGTTGCACGGCGTAGTAGAGCTTGTCTTGAGTGGGCGAGATGAGAAATGCTCCAGCCCCCGCGCCCTGGTGCGCGAAGGCGCCATCGAAGTACATGACCCAACCGTCTGGTGCCTCGCTCCCTGGTGAGGTGGATCGGTCTTCGCCTTCTTCAAGTGTCAGGGCATCCGTCCATTCCGCCACAAAATCAGCGAGCGCGACCCCCTTGATGACCCTGGTAGTGCTGAACTCCAACTGGAATGCTTGCAGCTTGATGTTCCACTCAGCGACCCTTCCAGCCAAGTTGGGGCTCCTGAGCACCCTCTCCAATGGGTAGGCCGAGACGACCTTGATGGGGTGGCCCTGGAAGTAGTGTCGCAGCTTGCGTGAGGCCACCAAGAGCGCGAGCAGGAGCTTCTGAGGCATGGGGTAGCGTGCCCTCGCGTCCCGCAGCACGGTGCTGATGAAGTACACCGGGTGTTCGACGAGGGTTGGCACACTGTCGAGGCTCGGGTCCTACGGAGATTGGGGCATCTCCTGAGGTGGAGGGGTTCCGGAGACTTGACTGTCTTCGGCAGTTTCGGCGGCGTTGCCCTGCCGAGCTTGGCCTTCTGCTGGTGAGGCATTTGCTGCGCCTTCCTGAACCTGCACTACTTCAGCTGCGGCTTGGCACAACGCGCCCTTGGCTTGGCGCTCCTCCCGAACTGCCACCAGCGCTGCGCTGGCGGAGTACGGGGTGGCGGCAAGGTAGAGTACTAGGGGCTCGAGAGGTCGTGGTGCCACCATCACCGGAGGGCTGGTCAGGTATTTCTTGAGGTCTTGGAAGGCTCGGTCGGCCTTCGGGGTCCACTTGAACGGGCCCTTCTTCTTCATGAGCTTGAAGAAGGGTAAGGCGCGCTCTCCCAGCTTGGAGATGAAACGCCCCAACGCGGTCACCCGCCCTGCTAGCTTCTGCATCTCTTTGAGGGTCTGTGGTGGGCTCATGTCTTCGATGGCCTTGATCTTCTTCGGGTTCGGCTCGATCCCTCTGTGGGATACGAGGAATCCCAGCAGCTTGCCGGAAGGGACACCGAACACACACTTCTCCGGGTTAAGCCTCAAGTTCACCTGGCGCAGGCTCTCGATGGTCTCCTCCAAGTCTTGAATTAATGTTCTCGCCTCCCGAGACTTCACCACTATGTCATCGACGTAGGCCTCTGTGTTTCTCCCGAGCTGCCGCCCCAGGGCGATGTGCATTAGCCGCTGAAAAGTCGCGCCCGCGTTGCGCAGCCCGAAGGGCATGCAGGTGTAGCAGTACACCCCACATGGTGTCAGGAAGGCTGTCTTCTCCACATCTTCCACCGCCATCTTGATCTGATGATACCCTGAGGAACGCATCCAGGAAGCACAGCAGGTCACACTCGGCGGTGGAGCCGACGATCTGGTCGATGCGCAAGAGCGGGAACGGATCTTGGGGGCAGGATTTGTTAAGGTTGGTGAAGTCGACGCACATCCATTCCTTCCCGCCTTTCTTTGGCACTACGACGGGGTTTGCCAGCCATTCAGGATATCGAACTTCGCGAATGGCACCCACCGCCTCCAGCTTGCGGGTCTCCTGGACGATGAAGGCCCGCTTCTCAGTGGACTGCCGTCTCGCTCGCTGCTTCACGGGGCGTATGTTGGGGCATACCCTTAAATGATGTTGAATTACCTCCCTCGGGACTCCTACCAGCTGATTAGGCTCCCACGTGAATATATCCTTGTTTGCGCGCAAGAACCTCACCAATGCTTCCTCTTAACCCGGGTCGAGGCCGGCGCCTATGGTAAAGGTGGCCCCTGAGGATCCGTCCTCGTTGACCGGCACCTGCTTGGTTTCTGCCTTGTCTTGGGTGAACAACTACTTCTTCTTGGTGGGCGCGGCCTCCTTGGCCTCGGGGGTACCGGCGCCGGTGGGCTGTGCTGCCACCGCGGTCTTGAAGGTAAGCCTGAGTGCCGTCACGGCTTCCTTGGTGTCTCCCTTGATGGTGAGGACGCCTCTGCTCCCAAGCATCTTCATGATGTTGTAGGCCGGGTGAGTCGCTGCCATGAACTGAGCGAGAGCTGGGTACTCGAGGATGGCATTGTACGGAAGACCGATGCGGGCGATGTCGAAGTCAACCAGCTCAGTGTGGTAGTTGTCGCGTGTGCCGAAGGTGACGGGGAGACAGATCTGCCCCAGAGACTGGGCAGCGCCACCACCAACTCTTGAGAAGGGCTTGCTGAGGCCGAGCCGCTCGAGCGGCTCGTGAAGAAGGCTGAAGGCCTCTACGGAGAGCAAGTTGAGGCCAACGCCGCCGTTGATGAGGGTCTTGGTAATAGCCACGTTGCAGATGGTGGGCGTGCATAGCATCGGGAGCATGCCCGAGCTGGAGGTGGAGTCAGGGTGGTCTTCTGAGCCGAAAGTGAGGTCGGCCTCTGGCGCAGCCCAACCCGGCGGAGCCCCCGGGCGTCTGGAAGCGGCCCCAATCTGATGGAGGAACAGTTTGACGTGGCGATCTGAAGGCGGGCCTGAGAGCCGCCCAACAGGGCCGCGACTGCGTGGTGCGCCGGCACCGCGTAGCGAGCAGTGAAGAGGTCACGGATCTCCCCCCAGGATGCCACCATGGATCCAGGGAGGTTGAGCAGCCAGGCGCGCGGCTCGCTGGCGAGGGACATGGGGAACCAGTTGGCCATGACTTGTTTGTTGCCCCCGGCCTCGAGGACGGCCTCCTCGTACGCCAGCAGGAACGGCGATGGGTCCGCCGCACCGTCGTAACGCGGCGGCATCTCTGGCTTGAACTTGGTCGGCCACCGCACCCGCCGCAGGGCAGAGCCAGGGCTCGGAACCCAGATGCCCTGTGGTCGATGCTGCTCGCAGAAGCGGATGGCGGGGCACCTGCCATGGGGGCGAAGTGCAGCGGCGCGGGGCGTAGGATGGTGGAGAGAAGCTACGGTGCACCCCTACCTGGGGCGCCAAATGTCGGATGTGGGGTTTCGGCGAAACCCTTAAGTTTCGAACTCTAGGGTACGCGCGAAGTTCTTTCCCTCCTACCGATCTACGCCCTAGCTCACTAAGATCTCGCGGACGAACTCGACGAACTCGCAACACAGAAAGACACGGGATTTATACCGGTTCAGGCCACCATTGTGGTGTAATACCCTACTCTAGTGTGTGGTGGTGGATTGCCTCTTGGGCTGATGAAGAACAGTACAAAGGGAAGAACAACCTCCTGAGGTTGAGGTGTTCTTTTGCTCTGTGGACTTGTGGATGAGAACTTGACCCATCCCCCCCTACTGTGGTGGCTAGCTCTACTTATATAGGCCCTGGTCCTCTCCCCAAATATTGAGCGGGAAGGGAGCCAACAACGGCGGGCGAATTTGAAAGGGGACAACTAGTACAAGCTATCCTGACAAAAGCGGTCTTCGCCTGCAAAAGGCTCTGGTGGTGACGCCGTCTTGGGCTCCAAGGTGACCTCCGTCTTGCCGTCCTGCTGGTCTTGGTCTTGTTGCACCGATATGGAAACCTTTGCCTAATGCCTCGGTACTCCGCGCCTGCGCTTGCTTCCTTAGCACCAAAGAAGAAACAAGGACGTTGCGCGTGCTGGCACCCGCCTCGTGTCGATCGTCATGGCTCACGTCACGAGAGCCTCGTGAGGTTTTCTCCGCCTTGATATCTCCGCTCCTCGCGAGGCACCCTGGCGAGGCCGCTCTCGTGGAGATCTTGCGCCGCCCCCCTCGCGAGGCTTGGCCCCTCACGAGGGTCTCGAACACTTCATTGATGAAGAAGGGCCGTACTGGCCCCTAGCATAGCCACGCCGTGGGCCGCAGGCAGGCAAGTCTGGGGACCCCCATTCCCAGAACGCCAACACCCGCAACTAACTCATTAGTCACATTTCTTGCAAGGCTTATTATGATGTGCGTTACCGAGAGGGCCCAGAGATACCTCTCCAATACTCAGAGTGACAAATCCTAACCTCGATCTATGCCAACCCAACAAACACCTTCGGAGATACCTGTAGAGCATCTTTATAATCACCCAGTTACGTTGTGACGTTTGATAGCACACAAGGCATTCCTCCGGTATCCGGGAGTTGCATAATCTCATAGTCGAAGGAATATGTATTTGACATGAAGAAAGCAATAGCAATAAAACTGAACGATCCATATGCTAAGCTAACGAATGGGTCTTGTCCATCACATCATTCTCCTAATGATGTGATCCCATTCATCAAATGACAACACATGTCTATGGTTAGGAAACTTAACCATCTTTGATTAACGAGCTAGTCTAGTAGAGGCTTACTAGGGACACAGTGTTTTGTCTATATATCCACACATGTATCAAGTTTCCAGTTAATACAATTCTAGCGTGAATATTAAACATCTATCATGATATAAGGAAATATAAAATAACAACTTTATTATTGCCTCTAGGGCATATTTCCTTCAAATTGGGAGTGCATTTGCACATCAAAAAGGGAAGATAGATTTTGTAAGAAGCATAATATTTAGAAACATAAAAGGTGCAAGGGAGGCTTGATGATTGTGCTGAAAGATTTAATTGTTTCTGCCATCCTTGTGAACTTTGCAATGAACATGGTCATTTAAATCTCCAATGGAAATTCTTTCATGATCAAATCGTGTCCAAAAATTGTGATAACTTGATTACCCTTGAGCATCATAAAGAGCTTAGTATTCTTTTGGGGTATGAAGAAATGAAACATATAACTGAGGGTATTCCAAAATTTAATCTCGAGAGATTTCTTGACTTTGATCTAGAGGAAATTTATATGTTTTGAGCGGTAAATTGCATTGAGAATCCTATATTGCCAACTATCTAAAGACAAAAAAATAGAATATGAAGGGAGTACTAATGAAAGGGTAAAGATTTCCACTTTCCCTCCTATTGTCTCTCATGATGAAATAGGTGACGAGGAGTGGCTCCCTATTCAACCAATCTCATCAATAAGAAGATTGAAAAAATTAATTAAACCCACAGATGATGTGGTGAAGAAGAAGAAAAGAAGAAGAAAGAATAGAGGTAAAAAGGTATCTCTGCCAAATAGTGTTGCTCCTAATATTGTTGCGCCTCATGAAAATGAATCAAAAATAATTGTGGAGGATGATGCATTTGATGATGATATTGCTTCTATGTTTTATGGCACAATGTCCGAGAGCACCATTGATGACGATTTTGTTATGCCCATTGCTTGTTGTGATGATTATGATTGGGAAGATAATGATACTTATAATCTTGGAAATCTTTTCGGCACCAACTTGGAAAATTATGATGATAGCAATTGTTATACCATTGGTGCTATTCATACTATTAATGATGAGAGTGATTATGCTTATGATATGCCAAGCCACAAGCTTGGGGATGCTATGTTTGATGATAATGACATATTTGAGAATTTATTTGCTGCAATTAATGTTTGTCCCAAGCTTGGGGATGCTATGCTTAATGCGATGATCTTTTTAGTCCCCTTACTTTGAATGATCAAATTTGCTATGATGATTGCATGCCTCCCACTTATGATGATTATTGTGAGGATGCTTATGTTATAAAAAGTAGTGATAATTATTGTCATAATTTTGAATATCCTTCTACTGAACATTACTCTTTTAATGTGGGAACAATTTATAGTATTCGAGTTTCATATGATACTCCCACCATTGTGAATGAGAAGAAATTTTCTTATGTGCAGAGTAATAAAATTTCTACACTTGTGGATCATGAAAAGAATATTTTATGTGATGCATATATTGATGAATCTATTCATGATGCTACTGAAAATTATTATGAGAGAGGAACTTATGATTCATTATGCTCTTGTTATGTTTCAATCCGTATCCTTTATGCGAGCATCATTGAACTCATCATGCCTAGCTAAAAGGCACTAAAGAAAAGCGCTTGTTGGGAGACAACCCAACACTTTTACCTACTGTTTTTGTGTGTTCACCTGATTATGCTACTCTAGTAACCATGTTTTATAGCTTTTGTTTCAATAAAGTGCCAAGTGAAGCCTTTGGGATAGTGTGGATGATAGTTGACTTGATTCTGTACAAAAACAGAAACTTTTGCGCTTAGTCCAGGAATTTTGAAAATTCACTAGAGCGTGATAAAATTCTGAATTTTTTACAGGTGATAGATATAAAAATTCCCTATGTTTTTCCAAATATTTCAGAATTTTTGGATTAGTAGAAGTTTGGTAGTTATCCAGATCATTACAGACTGTTCTGTTTTTGATAGCTTCTGTTTTCAATGCATAGTTTGCTTGTGTTCTAATTTCTATGGCTTATATTGCTCAATATAAATTGTGGAAATGATATGCTATAGTAGGCATTGTGTGGAAACAATTATGAATCTTGTCTTTGACAGTACCAAAGTGAAATGGTCTGCTCTTTATCATACTAACCTATCTCACGAAGTTCCGTTAAGTTTTGTGTGATTGAAGTTTTCAAGTTTTGGGTAAGATGTTGATATGAGGAGAATAAGGAGTGACAAGACCCTAAGCTTGGGGATGCCCAAGGCACCCCAAGGTAATATTCAAGGAATATCCAAGCAACTAAGCTTGGGGATGCCCCCGAAGGCATCCCCTCTTTCGTATCCAACATTATCGGTAACCTCACTTGGAGCTATGTTTCCATTCGTTACATGGTATGTGTTTTGCTTGGAGCGTCAATTTATTTTGTTAGGATTTGCTTTATGTTATTTAGAATAATCTTTTGCATCTTTTATTTCAATAGAAGTGGCAATGATAGCCTTTACTATGCTTATTTTGCAAGTCTACACGTTGCTGTTTAAAAACAGAAAGTTTTCTGTCATTGTCTGAATTCTTCTGGAAAGTCAGAACGTGATAAAATCTTGAAACTTTTACACAATATGATATGGTAAATTGTATATAGTGTGGTAATTTGTCAGAATTTTTGGAGTTAGGGAAGTATGATGAATATTGCATTCTTTACAGTGTACTGTTTTGGCAGATTGCTGTTATGTTTGCATTGTTTGCATATGTTTGCTTGTTTAATGATTCTATTTGAGGATAGGAGTATTAAATATGCAGAGGCATTTAATATGTAATGTTTAATAATAATTTTAGTGACTTGCTATAGTAGAGAATGGTAAGGTTTTTGCATTGGTTAATACTAACATATCTCACGAGTTCTTGTTGAGTTTTGTGTGGATGAAATTTAAGATTTAGGGAAACCGTGATATAAAAGGAATTAAGGAGACACAAAAGCTCAAGTTTGTGGATGCCCAAGGCATCCCAAGATAATATTTCAAGAAGTCTCAAGCATCTAAGCTTGGGGATGCCCCGGTAGGCATCCCACCTTTCTTCAACAACAATTATCGGTTAGTATCGGTTGATCCTAAGTTTTTGCTTCTCCACATGATGTGTGCTATTCTTGGAATGTCATTTTGTATTGTTTTGCTTGTTGTTTGAATAAAATACTTAGATCTGAAAGTTTTTTTTTAAATAAAAGAGAGTCTTCACATAGCTACCTATTTACTTAACTAGTTTGATCTTCACTTATATCTTTTTGGAGTAGCCTGTCATTTACTCTTGTGCTTCACTTATATCCTATGAGTAAATTGTTGAATAAATTGAATATATTGAAGCTGAAATTATATGTTCATATCATGCCTAGTGGTAGCTTCACATTGGGTTTAGAAAGTGAAATCTTTTGAAGCTTGACAATCACAATATTGGTCATACAAGCAATTCATGAATGATTAGTAGAAGGAAGAGAACCTTCACATGCAAATACACTATCTTGGAAATCTTTTGTGATTGTGAGCCCCCATCAAAATATTATATGCCAAAATTGTTAACGCTGGACAAGGAAGACAACGTAATGGTTTATGTTTGTTCATATTCACATAGAAGTTATATTGTCATAGATCCTTCAACATGTGGTGCTTGCCCCCCATCTTTGCTAGCAAAAAATTCCGCACCAAGTAGAGATACTACTTGTGCATCCAAAAAACCCTTAAACCCAAATCTTATTTTCAAGAGTCCACCATACCTACCTAAGGATTGAGTGAGATCCTTCAAGTAAGTTGTCATCGGTGCAATAAGGCAATAAAAATTGCTTCTAAAAGTGTTAGATCATTTAGTGTAAGAGAAAATTGAGCGTTGTACGAACTTGTGATGGCAAAGAATAAAAGCGACAGACCGCATAATAAAGGTTGCTATCATAAGGGGTAATATAACATGACGTTCTTTTGCACTAAGGGGTTGAGCATACAAACAAATAAGCGCATGGCAACCTCTGCTTCCCTCTGCGAAGGGCCTATCTTTTACTTTATTGTATTTACTTTCATGCAAGAGTCAAAGTTTTTCTCTCTATTCCTTTTTATTTTTCTCCTTTGGCAAGCATCATGTGGTGAGGAAAGATCTAGGCACATATATCCAGTTGGATATGGGTAGCATGAGTTATTACTGTTGACATCACCCTTGAGGTGAATACGTTGGGAGGCAAAACAATAAGCCCCTATCTTTCTATGTGTCTGGTTGAAACGTTTTGCTCATGTGTATGTGGTGAGTGTTAGCAATCATAGAAGACTATATTATGGTTGAGTATGTGGAGCTCTTACTTAAACTCTATTGAATAAGTTGAATTGCAATTGCTTGGTGACTGAGAACATAGGTTGTTGAGTTTCAAGAGGTTTCATTGCTTGAACCTTAACATGTGAATTGGTTGCCACTTTAACATGAGAAGTTTTATAAGAAAGAATTGTTGTTATGATGCTAGGAAAAGTGATTGAAATTGTCATTGATCAAACTTGTGCACTTTGCTAGCATTCACACTTCATAAATTATTTGTTTTATCATTTACCTACTCGAGGACGAGTAGGAATTAAGCTCGGGGATGCTGATACGTCTCCAACGTATCTATAATTCATGAAGTATTCATGCTACTATATTATCATTCTTGGATGTTTTACAATCATTTTATAGGAACATTATATCATTTTTTGGGACTAACCTATTGACCCAGTGCCCAGTGCTAGTTGCTCTTTTTTGCTTGTTTTTTACATTGTAGGAAATCAATATCAAACGGACTCCAAACACCGCAAAACTTTTTGTGGATTTTTTATGGACCAAAAGACTCCCGATGGGCCAGAGCAGCACCTAGGGGGTGCCCCGAGGGGGCCACAACCCACCAGGGTGTACCTGGGAGCCCAGGCGCGCCCCGGTGGGTTGTGCTGACCTTGGTGGCCTCCCGCACCCCCTCTTTGCCCTATAAAATCCCAAATATTCCAAAAACCCTCGGGGTTAACCTAGATTAGAAGTTCCGCCGCCGCAGGCCTCTGTAGCCACCGAAAACCAATCTAGACCCTGTTCCGGCACCCTTCCGGACGGGGGAATCATCTCCGGTGGCCATCTTCATCATCCCGGTGGCCACCACGATGAGGAGGGAGTAGTCCACCCTCGGGGCTGAGAGTTTGTACCAGTAGCTATGTGTTTAATATCTCTCTCTCTCGTGTTCTTGAGATGTCATGATCTTGATGTATCGCGGGCTTTGGTAATATAGTCGGATCATATGGTGTTTTCCCCTCTCTATCTTGTTGTGATGAATTGAGTTTTTCCCTTTGCGATTTCTTTGTTATCGAATTGGATACTTTTATGGATTTGAGAGCACTTGATATATGTCTTGCATATGAATACTCGTGGTGACAATGGGGTATCATATTAATTCACTTGATATGTGTTTTGGCATTCAACTCGCGGATTCCCGCGGTGACATTGGGGTAATCTATGCATAGGGGTTGACGCACGTTCTCGTCTTTTGTTTCTCCGGTAGAAATCTTGGGGCACTCTTTGAGCTTCTCTGTGTTGGATTGAGTATTATGAATCTGAAATTATTTTGGTGTTATTTTAGTACGAACTCTTGGATAGATCGATCGAAAAGAATAGCTTCGAGGTGGTTTCGTACCCTACAAACGATTTCTTCGTATGTTCTTCGGTAGATAGGAACTTTGGAGTGACTCTTCGTTGCACGTTGAGGGGCGGCTATATGATCCAATTATATTAGCATTGTTGAGAGATTGCACTAGTGAAAGTACGGACCCTAGGCCTCATTTTCAAGCATTGCAATACCGTTTTTGTGCCCGTTTACTATTTGCTACCTTGTTGTTTTTATTTATTTAGATTATAAAAATATATTTCTACCATCCATATTACACTTGTATCACCATCTCTTCGCCGAACTAGTGCACCTATACAAATTGCCATTCTATTGGGTGTGTTGGGGACACAAGAGATTTCTTGTATTTGATTGCAGGGTCGTTTGAGAGAGACCATCTTCATCCTACACCTCCCACGGATTGATAAACCTTAGGTCATCCACTTGAGGGAAAATTGCTACTGTCCTACAAAACTCTGCGCTTGGAGGCCCAACATGTGTCTACAAGAATAAAGTTGCGTAGTAGACATCACACACATCGACCGCTATCCAGCTTGCATCTAGTGTATTAAGTTCATGGACAAACGGAGTAATGCAATAAGAACGATGACATGATATAGACAAGATTTATTTATGTAGGAATAGACCCCCTCTTTTTATCCTTAATGGTAACGATACAGGCGTGTCATGTCTCTTTCTGTCACTGAGATTGAGCACCGCAAGATCGAACCCATCACAAAGCACCTCTTCCCATGGCAAGAAAAATCAATCTAGTTGGCCAAACCAAACCAAAGTTTCGGAGAAGAAATACGAGGCTATAACAATCATCCATAAGAGAGTTCAACAAAGACTCAAATAATATTCATGGATAGATCTGATCATAAACTCACAATTCATTGGATCCCAACAAACACACCGCAAAAAGTCACTACATCAAATAGATCTCCAAGAACATCGAGGAGAACATTGTATCACTACTGCAGGATGCTACTAACGCGACACTACGATCAGAGACCCTTCGACGAAACTGTGTGCGATGCCATAATCGCAAAAGGAGGTGTAAAAACCGTCAAAAAGGTGCAAAACGTTTGCGATGGAGGATGCATCAAACACGGTTTAGATTTTTGTTGCGTGTGCGATGCAGGGCATACGGTTCAACTCAATTAACCATTTGCGATGAGGAGGAACAAAAGAAACGGGCAGCCAGATGAAGGTGTGTGTGATGTACAACATACGGTTCACTCGGATGAACTGTTTGTGATTAGGCAACACAAAAGAAACGGTCATCCAGATCAAAGGTGTGTGCAATATACGGCATGCGGTTCACTCCGATGAACTGTTTGCGTTGAGATATGAGAACAGAAATGGTTCAAATGAACAAGATGTGTGTGATACGTGGAAAACAGGTCTGTAATCAGAAACGTGTGCGAAGACCGATAACAACACAGACGGTTACTGCTAACAAGTCGTGTGTGTTGTGAGCAAACGATTGCTGGTATACAATTGTGAGTGATTGATGAAAACATCACCGACGGGTTCCATTGTTTAGTCCGTGTGCGATGTGATTTTCTTTGTCCGCACAACATCTACGCTCTGTCTATAGAGCATCAACATATATACTTAAAAAGACAGCATTGCATAACCAAATTAAGCATACAATTACACAGGTGACTACACACATAACATTTCCACACACCAAAAAAAGCAATTACATGCATACTAAAGTAGGAGAAACGAGGATCTAATCATCTACTTATTGTTGCAACGACGCTTGCCATTGCTCTGCTTCCGGCTGGATCCCTGGCCGTTTTGGGGAAGGAGGCACTTCCTCATGTCAACGATCCGCCTATACATGTCGTAGCTCATGTACGCCTCCTTGGCCGTGTACACGACATGAGCTTTGTCGAGTTTCTCCATCTAGGCCGAGTGCCAGGCACGCTTGTCCTTGTTGCATGAATCCTTCATGTCTCTGTAGTAGGGGTCGATGATGGCCTCGGCGAGGTGAACCAGTGAGTCCTTCTCATGCTCCTTGCTGCCCTAGATCTTGTATTGGCCCTGGATGTCGACAAGATTCTGGCAGGCGATGCCCAAATTCTCGAGCGCCCTTACATCGTTGGTGATGTCCACCTTAGCGAACATGTAGTGGGGGCTGTTGACAAACCTGGCGAAACGCTCGCAAGGCCATGTGGCCAAGCAGTAGTGGTATACGAGGACGTGGTGGCGCACGCACATCTGGGCGACGGCGACCTTGGGATGAGACCCGGCACGAGCGCGGGTGTACTCGAGGTCGAACCCGACCACCTTATACTTCTCCGCGGCAAGCAACATCTCCATGATGTGGATGGAGTGTTCCACCCAGACTGGGTCGTTGGTGTACACCACCGAGAGGTCCATGAACCTTCCGTGGGTGTCCACCATGGCACGCATGGTGAACTGCTGCTCATCGTCGGCAGCCGCTCGGAGCACCATTGGAGCCGCGCAGGATACCCTCTAAGAATTTCTCGTGGTGGGTGTGCTTCTTGCAATGGTGGGGCGCGATCAAAAGGTTGAAGAGACACAAGGGTAGGTTAAATGGCCACTGTAATAAATGGGGGCCGGCCGGCCTGTAATCGTCACGTCTTGTCACGACGTTCATAGTGGAGGATCCCAGTCCACGCTTGACAACACCACACTGCACGCGTGGGCTCTAAGAGGCGCCAAATGTATCATCGGTGAGCCTGTTCCCGCGCTACCGCGCTGTTTACCGCGCAAGCTTCCCGCCCAGCTAGTTTGGCCACATGTCGGCTAGAAGAGGGACAAATCGTGGGCGTTTATTGGCAAAAATCTTTGTAAAAATGAAGTGTGTGGAATGACTTCGGTCATAAGTTTACCCTTCGGTGATGAGGTCAAAGTTACACAGAAGGGGGTGATGATGGACACTCGAGTGCGACAATTAATTCTGCGCTCTACAATGCACACGGTGGAAGAAACCAATTGTGTGCAATAATGTCGAAGATCGCAGTCGAGTTAGCTATACAGATCGTGTGTTGTGTGATGGACAAGGTAAACTAATTCAAGAATGGTTAATAAAATCTAAGACCATTGCATATTAAGGTCAAAATAGTCCTAGCAATATACGAGTCTCGTACGATGCCATTTCAACGATTGTACCACAAAAGCTCGAAATGTTACAAGGTTCAAATTCCAGAGTTATATGGCTCAAATTCGAAGATTACAAGGTTCAAACTGATATTAGAAATGAAATTCAGCTCACCAGCTGCAAACGCTCGCGCTGATCCGCTGAACATGGATATCAGAGAGGTTCAAACTAATATCACCGCTTCTAAGTCTGGTTTCGAAACCTCACAATTTTTGCAAAGGGGTCAGCCACTGAGAAGTCATGTATGGGGTTGACACGATGACTTCTGATTACTCTGTCATCTGAAGTTCCAAAATGAAATTCAGCACTTTTGGAGCCTACTCCATTCTGCCGCAGGCACCGGCGCTGATCAACAAACCATTCATTTTTGCGAAATAAATGTAGGGCAAACCTCATTTCCTTCAGCACCCTTGCTCCGAGAACAAAGAACCTGGCGAATATAATCTCCGGTAAGGTCCCTCGGTAGGAGTTCAAAGTAATTTCTGAGAGATGCAGATCTAGGCATTCGACGTGATTGTTATATTGTATCACATTATCCACCACTAGGCCTAATCTTATCGGCAAAAGAAGAAAACATGTTAGTGCCTACATGCAGTATTGAACATTACTACAGGCCTAGCTATTTGGTTTGCAGGATTTGTAAAATGCACTAACATGCCATCTTCGATCTGACATGATTAACATGGGCATTTGATTACATTCTAGAAAAATGTAGCCTTCTTCACAAGAGGTTGGAGTGGATGAAAAGTTCCCTAAGAAAACTAGTACAGATGAATCCAAAGGAGAAATGCTTATTGATTGTAACCATATGGATCTAGCAACCAATATGGGGGGGGGACATGTATGTACTGAAATCCTCCAAAAGAACCTTCAGAAATCATAGTACATTGTCATTGTAAACTTGGAAAAAGGTGTCACAAATCGAGCTCCCTAATGGTTAACATTTAACAGGAAAGGAACATCACCTCGATATATAGCTTCTCCAGGCACGGAAAGCATCTCAGGAAACTGACAACTTGCTCCAGGTCGGGGCCGATAGATTCTAGTGCCAAGACCTTCACTGTGCGCAGTTTCAGGGTCAAGCTTGTCAGAATCATTTTCTGAATGAGAGACGAACAAACATCTTCAAAATTAGAAATAATGTTAATTTGTAGAAGGAGAGGTAGAAGGCGATTGTTGTACCTGAACGGGTGTGGATCCAATAAAAATTTCGTAGTATTTGTCAGACGAGTAGCCCACCACTGTCAATTTTGGCGCAGAAATGACATTGATTCTTGTTGGACCTTCTTGATCAACTACAAGTAATCTCTCAAGTGCAGGTGTGTCCTCAATGAGCATACCGTGGTAGACATCTTGTGATGTGTTCCTTCCGCACCAGCAACACACATAAATAGTCTGGAGAGTCATGGAGGTGATGTCAAAGGTACTCAACCCATTGATCGCCTAAAGACAAAGGTACTCGAGTGCAGTACAGCCACAGAGCAGGCGCTCCATGTCACCCTTTGAGAGACAGACGGCGACGAGCTCGAGGTGCTTCAGTCGTGGTAGAATAAGAGCGGGCACGTCATTAACGGGCGGGAAATGGCAGTTCCTGAACTTGGCGACGTGCAGCGTGGGCGCGAGGCGGAGTGCGGACGTTGGCAGCGACCGCATATGCCCATCATCAAAAGTGAGCTCCTCGAGCTGATCTAGGGCGGGGGATCGGAACCAGTCGTCAAGCTTGGCTCAGTCCTTGCCGTTGGAACAGAACTTTCCCATTCTAAGGCCTTTGGTTGGGCCAAGGTGACTGCCGATGATCTTGGAGAACGCATCCAAGCTTTTGCGATAGCCATGGCAGAGCTCGTGGGTGTCGATGAGGTCGAGAGGGCTGGAGTTCCATAGGGGACGCCACCGCCAGGAAAGGAGGGTTGTCCGCGCCCCATATTTGATTGGGAGGAGGGAGATGATGACTTTCAACATATCACTGGGGAGGCTGCTGATGAAGTCTAGGCCTATTGGAGTCGCTTGCGGGTCTAGCTCGCCCCGCCTCCGCTTGTTGGCAGCCCCGTTCTCCACCTCCGAAGTCTCCTTGTCAACGGTGCTTTCTGATAGAAATGGGAGTACATGGAATAATTAGTTAAAACATGGCAATAGAAAAGTGTATTGGTAACTAGAAGTTATTAGGTAGGAATATAGTAAGAAAAGGGAATAACAATTGGTTGCTTAAATACTACACAATTCATTTGACATTGCTGGGTAACTCAACATGCAGATAGTTGAAAAGAAAACTTACTTCGAACAAAGTCTGGACGGATGATTTTGTCGTGGAAGTTAGCATATATCTCATGACCAGGCCCTTTTATGTGCAGTGCAATTTTAGTGCCAACTTTCAGTACATAAAACTTTGCAATTTCTTTCCAAAAGCCAATGCCAAAATAGGAGTCACCACGTTCATCAAGTCTTACAGTAGCAACGATTGTAAATCCATGGTTTGTGTGCAGTATGACATCCGTGGAGCCTTGATCTATGTAAAGGGAAAAATTGAGCACTACATAATCTGTTGCATAGCAAGGGATGTTCTGCAGAAAATGGTAGGATTAAAGAAAATATGGTAACATGCAAATATGGGCCCAGATTGAAAGAACTGTACAACAGTTGAAATCGAAGGACAAAAATCTGTAATTAAACAGATAGGGTAAACATGATATCATGGAAATATGAGAGTAATCGAAAGAACAATACATCATTAATTTTCCTAATATAGAAAGAAGAGGGGAAAATCCCCTTTGACGTATATGGTGCATGTGGCACCTTTTATCCAAATGTAGCATTATTAAGAATATGTTCAGGAAAGTAGGCCATGCCAACCGATTTAGGGTGAGATTGAACATACCGCGCGCGTCCTCAAGTTATCTGGTACGGTGAGATGGAATCTCTGGCGGCGATCGCAAAGTCCTGAAGTGTCGGTGCACTGTACATTCTATGAATGAAAGAAAACCCTCAAATCCACTCGAATAAAAATGAATTCACGGCGATTTCCGCCAGGTGATTAAAGGAGGCAGATGAACTGGGATAAGAGATGAGACAATATCTCGTTAAATTAGTTACCTTGTCGTCCATGAGAAAGAACCCTCAGTATGGCAGATTCCCCAACTGAGCGGAGCTGGGTCGACCACGAGCAGCGTCGAGAAAGTCGATAGCGATAGGCGGCGGCAAGCGGAAGTGGCGAAATGCGGTGGGCTTTGCCGGCAGCCTAGCGGCGGCGGCAGGCGTCGAGCTAACTGTTTACCGCCGCGATAGGCGGTGCCATGGCATAGACGTGGAGGAGCTTGTGCAGGTGTGAATGGGGAACGTATCGGAGGGGCCGAGGGGGTGGCGGGCGGGGTGAGGGTTTTTGTGACGTGGGGATGGTGACGGTTTTATTTTTTATTTTTTGAATTGGGTGGTGAGGGTTTTCTGTCCCACAAAGAATTTTGGGGGCGACGGTTTGCTAGAGCGAACCGTGTGTGATTGACGCAGCAGGCAAAATGAAAGTCATTGCACACGGTTCCAATTTTGGGAACCGTGTGTTATTGACGTACTACCTCCGTCCTGGTTTATTGATTCCCCGTTATACTTTTTACCAAATTTGGCGAAATATTTAACATACTCAGACATAGATAATAAGCCTACACGTATATAAGCATAGTTCAACCATAAGTACATAGTTCAACCGTCATTAAGCATACTCAAGCGTACATAGTTTGATCCATCCCACATCTCATCTCACATGCGGCCGGCACGATCTTGGAACTTCTCCAGGTACTCGGCGTACGCGCCGTGCTCCACCCTGCGAGAATACTTATGCTTGAAGGAACCAACGGCCCGTCCTCTTGCATGCGCCAGAACACTTAGATATGCGTCATGAAGCTTCTGGTTGCAAAATGGGCATCCATAGCCGTCGTTCCAGGTCCTAATACGCCTGTTATGCATTCCCGCATAAAGCTCCCTCGGGATTTGCCTCTTGTACCTCCTCTGGCCATCTTCATCCTCGATGTCCTCATCGTCAGACAGCACCTATACAAATAGTAAAACAAATTTGGCATCAAATCAATGATTACATGCCATGAAGTAGGATTAGAATTTATGGCTATTTATTTATACATATCCAAAGATTATGGTTCGATCTTTAAGCACACTCGTCTCTGTACAGACCAATCTTGAAGAAAATAATGGCACAAACATATGTAGGTCATTCAAAATCAATTGTCAAGCCCTAGCTTGGAATTATTAGCACACACACTAATCCTAGTCGGATTACGAGCAGAAATCATTTGCACAGATGAAACAACTAATCACTTATCACCTGTACCATTCAAACAATCAATACACTACACGGATCTAACGAAACTTACTCAGATTTCATGGATTGGGAGAACATAACCATAGGATTTCTATTCCAAAACGGGGGAGGCAGGAGTAACCAGAGAAACCCTATGATCTATTTGACACATAAATGGGTATAGATGACTAGCTGTCCGTCGTCGTCGGAGTCGTCGCCGGAGTGTTCGTCGGAGTCGTCGCCGGAGTGGTCGTCAGAGTCGTCGCTGGAGTGGTCGTCCGAGTCAGTGTGGAACTCCGCCTCCGGCTGTGGAAGCTCAACGATGTCAGTGTGCAGCGATAACTTGCCGGCGGTGACGGCAACCTCTGTCTCCATCTCCAAGCCGTGCTCCGGTGCTTTAGCAGCCCCGACGTCGCCACTCCCTCCGATGGGGCGCTTCAGCGGCATCCTCATACACTGATGGCTTTGAGGACTGAGAGCGGCGTCGAGGATGCAAGCGGAGAGAGAGGATTGTGTGTATAGCGAGCATGGGGGGTGCGGCCGCTCGGGCACACCATTAATATGGAGTAGTGGGAGTTGTGGGAGAGAGGCGGGCGGCGGTCAAACCGATGGCTCGCCTCCCGGTGAGCCTGCGCATCGGACTGCTGGCATGCCTACCAAAGTTTCACACAGCTACTCGCACGCCTCCCGATGACACTGCGCAGCGAGCACGCCTCCGTCAATTCACACACCTGCACGCACGCCTCCCCGTCTACCTGCACGGCGGACTGCTCGCATGCATCCCGTCAACTCACACCTGCTCGCACGCCACATGGGTCGTGCGGCATCATGTATATTGTTTTTCTATTTGGATGATTAATGCTGCCGCTTTATTGCTTAACCGAAGGATGGCACGTATCCATTGCTGGTCTAACGCTCATGGTTCAAATAAATAATCCGTTCGGGATATTGGTTCCCAATTATTAATAATCTCCCGTCTGTAATTAGATAAAGATTACATCAAAACTGGTCTCAAATTTGACAAAAAAGTACAATGCCACTTTGTATTGGTGTCCATATGACAACACGGTAAGTTTCATGAACTTCGAATAAGTTTTGGATGTACTAGAATTTAAAATTCAAGATTCTCAATGTTTGAAATTTGTTGCACGGGGAGTAAACATGCACCCAGTGAGACACATGTGTTTTTGTAATCCATTTAGGTGCACTGTCACGTGTGCATGTAGCTCAAATTTGATTTTTGCACATTATACCCGTAGAAAATGAATCAATCAATGTACTAAAACGTCTTATTGATCTCTATGATTTTTTTGAAATTAAAACATCCCTCCTTTGGTAACATGTATGTTCACCGCGGGATAATTAATTTAACATGCATCGTTGTTGTGGTGGATTCGCGGTGTGTGTGTGGGTGTGTGCGTCTGCGGGTGGCGGGTGGCTCGCAGTACACTACGAGTTGT
Organism: Aegilops tauschii subsp. strangulata; assembly: GCF_002575655.3. NCBI lineage: Eukaryota > Viridiplantae > Streptophyta > Magnoliopsida > Poales > Poaceae > Aegilops > Aegilops tauschii. The sequence goes on along the minus strand of NC_053036.3, from coordinate 423,192,532 downwards.
GAGCCACCGTGTGGGTTGGCCGTTTTGTTAGGCAGGCCGGTGCCACGTCAGAGTCGTGAAATCGTTATTTAAAACATTATACAACCCTTTCATACATAATTGTTTTGGCCACATGCAGTCGATGGTTGTCCTACACGGTACTCGATACTCTCGTGTGATGCTTTCTGTGGGCCCGCGAGGTCGTCGTCCATCACTTTGACGAACAGCTGGCAGTGAGGTTAATTTGACCAGCAAGGTAGAATCTTTTTTGTTTGTGTTATGGTGGTATATAGTACACGTCGAAGAGGTGGGTGGGGACTAGCATATATACTATACGTACGCGTCCATGAACAAGTACACCTCACTCAGTGTCGGGACTTTTTGCTTACCGAGGCACGTGCCACATCAAAATTGTGAAATTGGTTATTCAAACATCACACAACACCTTTTTGGGCCACATGCATATGCTAGCTAGGACACTCACGCTTCCATCTGTGGGCCCACGAGGCCATCGTCGATGCATGCATGCATCACTTTGATCTACACCGGGAGAGGTTAATTAATTTCACCATCAATGAAGATTCTTTTGGGTTGTACATATAGTACGGCAGGAGCATATAGTATGCGGTGAAGAGGGGGGAAGGGGACCATCATATTAGTACGCTTGATTGAACCTCACTCTGTGTGGGTGCATGGTTTACGGTTTTTATGGCATGTGTCACATCAAAGTTGTGCATTTTGGGTATTCAACATATATATGTTTGGCCCACATGCCAAGCGGTGGTGGTTGTCCTCTCGCACCCACTTAAGCGGTTATCAGCAATATCGATGCCTTCCATTTATGGGCCCGCTTGGTCCATCACTTCTTTTTGCCTGACAACAAGAGAGGTTAATTTGACTTAGGAGGGGATTATTATTTTTGCTCTGGGATGACATGCATGATATAGTTTGAGCACACACACATGCATGTGTACGCATGAATCCCTCCCATCGAGTCGAAGTGACTTGTACAACGACACATCATGAACCGATCTCGCTCTGTGTGGGGAGCTTGTGTACCACTTTTGACACACGCGCCACATCAATGTTGTACATTCAAACATGCATGCACACATCACCTCCATACATATGCATGTAGTGGTTGCCTTCGAATGGTACACTCCCTCGCGTGGTTATCGGCGACAAGCCTATATATTCGTGGGCCCGCGTGGACATCCATGATCACCTTGACCAACAACAAGATAGGTTACCATGGCGGATTCTTCATTTGGTTCATGTTATCGTAGTATAGGTCATGGTGAGATTCAGACCTAATTAAGTTTGAGCGCATATACTATGCACGCATGCATGCATGAATCCCAGTCGTTGTCTTGAAGTGTGGTGTAACATACATATGCATCGTCAACCTAACCCTCACTCAGTGTGGGGATTTCTAGTTCGAAATCAAGGTGCCACAACAAAGTTGTTCCATTGTTACTCAAAAACACACGTCTCCATACATATGTTTGGGCCACACGCATGCAGTGGTTGTCTTCTGGGACTAGCTACTTGCGTGATTATTGGCGAGCTAGCCCATCTCCGGGGTCGCATGGACGGCCATCACTTTGACCAACAACAAGAGAGAGGTTGTACGACCAAGGTGGATTATTCTTGGTCCGTTTTATGATCCATCTTGGTGAGATATATGCCACTCTGGCCCGCCGCCTGAAAGTGTGTGTGTGTGGGGGGGGTTGCTACTTCGCACTTTGCTAGGTGAACCTCGGTTGGGGGGCATGCATTCATAGCTTAGGATTCCCTTCGTGGCGACACGAGGGGGGTGGGGGCTGCTAGCTACTTCGCACTTTGCTAGGTGAACCTCGGTTGGGGGGACGGGGCATGCATTCATAGCTTTGGATTCCCTTCGTGCCGACACGAGGGGGGGCTGCTAGCTACTTCGCACTTTGCTAGGTGAACCTCGGTTGGGGGGGGGCATGCATTCATAGCTTAGGATTCCCTTCGTGCCGACACGAGGGAGGGGTGGCTGCTAGCTACTTCGTACTTTGCTAGGGTGAACCTCGGTTGGGGGGGGGGAGGACATGCATTCATAGCTTAGGATTCCCTTCGTGCCAACACGAGGGAGAGGGGCTTCTAACTACTTCGCACTTTGCTAGGTGAACCTCCGTTGGGGGGGATGCATTCATAGCTTAGGAATCCCTTCGTGCCGACACGAGGGAGGGGGGTGCTAGCTACTTCGCACTTTGCTAGGTGAACCTCGGTTGGGGGGCATGCATTCATAGCTTAGGATTCCCTTTGTGTCGACACGAGGGAGGGGGCTTCTAGCTACTTCTCCCTTTGCTAGGGTGAACCTCGGTTGGGGGGCATGCATTCATAGCTTAGGATTCCCTTCGTGCCGACACGAGGGAGGGGGCTGCTAGCTACTTCACACTTTGCTAGGATGAACCTCGGTTGGGGGGGGGCATGCATTCATAGATTAGGATTCCCTTCGTGCTGACACGAGGGAGGGGGGCTGCTAGCTACTTCGCACTTTGCTAGGTGAATGAACCTCGTTTTGGGGGGGGGCATGCATTCATAGCTTAGGATTCCCTTCGTGCCGACACGAGGGAGGAGGGGGGCTGCTAGCTACTTCGCACTTTGCTAGGTGAACCTCGGTTGGGGGGGAGGGGGCACGCATTCATAGCTTAGGATTCCCTTCATGCTGACACTAGGGGGGTGGGGTGGGGTAAGCAATACCGTGCGCTTTGCGAGAGAGGTGCCACATCGAAGTTGCATTTGGTATTTGAAAATCAAACCACCCTTTTGATACATAAATTTGCTCCACATGCAAGTGTGTTCGTGTTCTGACCCTCTCCCGCGTTATTTCGCCAAATTTATGAACATTAGACAAGTCGGATGACGCAACAGACACGGTTCACTCAAACTAACCGTGTGCCACGCCGGTGCACCTGTCACGCACACATCCGCACAATACATTGGGCTCCACGAGGCTCCCCCTCTCAAAAATATCTGCCCGCCTCGAGGTTTTTCTGTTTCATAACACACGGTTGTTATCGCCGGACCGTGTGTGATGTTTCTTGTTCCCAATCCCGCCGCCTGCATCCCTAGAAAATATCTACCCGCCTCGAGGGTTTTTCTGTTTCATAACACACGGTTGTTATCTCTGGACCGTGTGCGATGTTTCTTGTTCCCAATCCCGCCGCCTGCATCCCTAGAAAATAACTGCCCGCCTCGAGGGTTTTCTGTTCCATAACACACAGTTGTTATCTCCGAACCGTGTGCGATGCACTATCATCAAAATTTTCAATAGACCGGCATTTCACTCTCACGTTTGACTCCCGCGTAGTAAAATTTTTAGTACCCGCGTCATTTCCTCAAACACCCCGCGCCCCCTCCACACACAGACACACACACACACACACACACACACACACACACACACACCAAAACCTCCTCGGGCGTGCGCGCGCGCACACACACACCCTCCCTCGCTCGAAACCCTAGCAAGGTCACCACCGCCGCCGCCACAAGGCCTCCATTGTCAACATCTGCTGATTTGCACGTGCAGCTTACCCACCGATCTCCATACCCAGGCCGCCCTGAGTTTCTTAGATGACGCCTGCCAAACGCCCCCTTTCCCATATATCCCCATCCCCATCCCCCACTCCAGAGCGTCGCAGCCTAAGCCCGGCTATGCTTCCCGTGGAGCTCGAGGAGCGACTGGCCCAAAAGAGGTGTATAGCAGTCTCTTCGCCCGACGTCGCTGAGGAAGCTGACGACCATTACTGGCGGCAGGCACTCAAGCAGCGGGCTATAGTATGCGGGCATGTCTCGGCCACCGGCTATGACATCAAGGTCATCGACAGCGACGGCCTGAGGCGGGCTGTGTCACAGGTTAAGTGGCCCACCCCCAACCCCTCGGGTTCAACCGTCGTCGATCTCATCCATGGCCCCGCCGCTGATCTCCTCTGGCTCGCTGTCAACAATTTGCCATTCTACATCTCCATCGAGCCCCTTTTGTCATTTCTGAAGGACACGTTCTGCGACGCTGGCTTGGGATCCACAGCTTCCAAGTCAGACCTCATCGACGGCGACCATGAGGAGGGCACCCTCTCCAGCTCTTCCAAGGGGAAAGAGCCCATCTACTCTTCCAACGGGAAAGCTTCCGTCTACAACATCAGGGAGGGCACCCTACAACCGTGCTCTTCCAAGGGGAAGGAGCCCATCTGCGACAACATGGAGCGCATCCAGGGTCCGTGTTCTTCCCACGGGAACGAGCCCATCTGTGACAAGTGAGGAAACCCATGATTTGTTTTGCCGTGCCTCTTCACAGGGGGAAACCCATGATTTGTTTTGTCGAGTCCCCTTTGTAGTGTATTGAGAATATGTCCAGTTTTAATTGCTATATCTGGTTGTTTGCAGTATGCCTTGTTTATTTTAGTTGTTCACAATGTGATGCTCTATATGTGCAATCATTTACTGTGCAATACATTTCATCAATCTAGTTTTAAACATACCGACAGGAATGCATATATTTGCTTGCTGTTAAGCCTATTATAGCTAGCATATGCCTCTTTTAAAGTTTTTTGATTGTTCGGTTGTTTGTAGTTAGCATAGGTCCAGTTTCAAATGCTATCTTTGGTTGTCGTAGTATGCCTTGTTTATTCCAGTTATTCACAACATGATGTTCTATATGTGCAAGTATGAACTGTGCAGATCAATTTCATCAGTACCAGTTTCAACAATACCACTATGAATGACTACATTTGGTTGCTGCATCTTGTAGTTAACACGCCTTTCCATTTTTATTTAACCATAACCAGTGTACTTAGACCGGCACAATACCAATTTGAATGACTATGTTTGCTTGTTGTTAAATGTTAGGCCTGTTGCAGTTAGCACACCTTTCCACTTGTTTTGCTTCACTAGCGTGCTTAAACCTGCACGCTGAAGCTATCTTTTGGAGATTATTTTGTCTGCCATGTATAATTTTGGTTGATGTTTAGCCTGTTGTGCTTAACATGCTTCTTGATGTACCTACACAGGACAATTTTGGGAACGACTGCTGTTTTCCATCGAGGTTAGTTTCATCCCATGGCTTATATCTGCTCACTGTTCAGCATATCGGTAGCTGGTACCATATAGGCCGGTGGCTGATAAGGGACTAATCGGTGAATCAGACTTTTAACTGAATATATCTGCAACCCATTTTTCGTTAGGTTAACTAGGGCCATATGTAATATATCTGAGGCTACATAGTAACATGCACTGTACTTAATGTCTAAATATGCAATCCTAGGCTACATAGCAACAAGGAAGAGTGTTACATTAATGTTCTAATGATGTCTAGATATACGTAGAAGAGCAACAGCAACAACAACAAGAACACAACCCTGTTTGGATACTCAACTTAGCTAGAGGTTAGTGTTAGTTTCTAGCTCATTACTAACCCTGAACTAACTCCATCCATAGAGTTGTTTGGATGGCAGGGTTAGATTGACAATAAATGCACTATGAGAACTAGCTCCAATTAGCACCTCTTGGGTTGGATAGTTTTTTTGGGTGGGTTATAGATGCAACTAGCTCAAACTAGCCCTCATGTTTAGATATACTTTAGGGCTATTTGAGCCCGAACTAGCTCAAACTAACTGTAACCCATGGATATAGCACAGTTAATCAGCCGATAATTTGTAAGAATGCACTAAACTCCTTTCGGCCCATAATATAAGATGTTAATTCATCTAATATGTGAGTATATTGGATGTTATAAGATACTTCCTCCGTTCCTAAATATTTGTTTTTTTAGAGATTTCAAATGGACTACCACGTACGGATGTATATAGACATATTATAAAAGAGTGCTGTACTACATCATGGTGCAATTGCTATTTAGCTTCTAATATTAACTTGGTGCTTTTAGGTACATATGTCATTGGTAAATGTCAGTGTACAAAAGTAGGGGCTCTCCTTTTGACCCCTGTGCACGGGCAGTCTGAGCCGCGCCCGCGGCCACACTTAGCAGGGCAGAGGAGGGAAGCCGGAGCACAAGCCAAACCAAGGCAACGCCGAGACCAGAGACACAAAGAGCAGAAGAGCGAGGTAGACTCCCCCGGCAAGACCCTTGCCGGGGTGGCCTCCGCGGTCCCGGCAAGAGCCTTGCCGGGGCAGTTTTCCCAACACCAGCAGAGCGAGCCACCCTTGAGCCCAAGGGTTCCAAACACCGCCAATAACTACATTGGAACCAAGGCTCGGGAGGCACCTCCGTGGTGGCATGCAGATCTTTGTGAAGATCATAAATACATAAGATCAGATGAGGACCAGAAGACGACGACCCTCGGCGAGATCCTAGGCGAGGAAATCCACAAGACCCCCCGCAAGATCCTTGCCGGGGATGACCACGACGCCACGGCAAGACCCTTGCCGGGGCCTCGGCAAGACCCTTGCCGAGGACGCCAGCGGGGCCGCAGCCAGTCCCACGTCTGCCAAGACGCCACCGCCGTCCCCATGCAGCTGCTAGCTCAACAAGCTGGGCAGGCACCTGTGTGGCAACGAGCGACCTCTACACCGACCCAGCAAGCACCTGCGTGGTGGCATGCAAATCTTCGTGAAGGCTCCACCACCGCGCCAGCCCAGCAGCCAGCCAACATGGTGCAGAAACGCCTCGTCAGCTCGGACGCGCGTCGGAACCAGGCGAGGCGGCGACAGCTCGGACGTGCTTCCTCGCCGTCCCCAATAAAGCGAGAGGGGCACGTCGGCAGCGCATTAAATGCGTTTGTCCGACGGTGCCCGAGGATAGACTCTTCCACTGTACACCTTTCCACCTCCTGTGTGCCACTGTGGCAACCCCTTTTTGTCTATAAAAGGAGGCCCGAGGCGTCCAGGAGAAGGATTCGAATCTGTTGGGCAAGTTACACCCCGTAGCTAGCTCAAGAACACAAGAACACTGAAATACATCCACCAAAGCAGGACTAGGGTATTACGCATCTCTGCGGCCCGAACCTGGGTAAACGATCCGCGTGCTTCCTGTCAGACCTGCTCTTTGCACAACCCCGTGCCCGCCAACCATAGAAGGGATCCCAGTGATTCCATAGGTGTCAATTTCCCCCGACATCTTTGGCGCGCCAGGTAGGGGGCACAGTTGTGAAAATCCGGTCTAGCGGTTAGCCTAGCAGTTCTTCATCGCCATGGCTCCTAAGAAGAAGACGATCATGGTGATCGGTTCATCTGGAGCCGGACGGCCCGTACCGATGCGGGCAAGCACCGGGCCGGTCGCGGACAGAACCTGAGGCGTGGCCCGCGAGCACCAACATCGCTCTGGCAGCCAGAGCCTGGCGAGCGGCGTCGTGCGCGCGCGAGACGACGGGCCACACGCCGCCAAATCTAAAGACGGAGCCGGGCCCCCCGCAAGCGGCGCGGCGCCCTCCAAGGGTGGTGCCGTGCCACCTACGGGCGGCACGGCGACCTCCAAGTTGCCTATGCCGGCGCCCACGACGCGCTCTTCCCAGGGTGCGCGCGGCGAGCAGCGCCACCATGCTGGGGACCCCGGGCGCCGCCGTGGGAAGAGTCCCGTGCATCACTCGCGGGACGGAGGAAGCCAACATGCCCGCTGAAGTGCTGGCGGAAATGGCGTACAGCCGCAGGGCCATGATGGAGCTCCTTCTAACGTGGTTAGGACTCGGAGCGCGCCACGGTCCACGCAGCTTTCGCCGCCGCCCACGCCGGCAGAAGCTTTGGCGCGCGTGCAGTTGCTCCTCGACTTCCCTCCTGCTGTGGAGAAGCTCGACGAGTGGAGAGCCACCTTCCGGAGCCTCGTCGGCGTCGCCAACAAAGACAAGCCGCGGCCAGCGGGGTCCTCAGGCTGACGCTCCGTCGAACCACCGCACGCCAGCGGTGGAGGGGCCGGGGGTGCTGCGACCATGGTGCATTCTCCTCCTCCACGCCAGCCACCGCGGGTGTCGATCCGTCGTGATGACGCTTGCGATAACATGTCCATAGTGTCGTCCGACCCATGGACCCACCGCGACCAGCGCCAAGTTCTTCGGGAGTGAGCCCATGAGGTTCCCACGGGCCCGCTATGGAACACCCAGCACCGGGAGGTTCCGGCGGCCTACCTTACGAGGTGGGTTGCCCAGCCTTTACCCGTGAGCTGCGGCAGTTCCACTGGCCGTCCCACCGCATGTTCAAGCCCGACGTCGGCGAGAAGTACATTGGCAAGACCCATCCGTTAGAGTTCCTCAACATCTACACCATTGCGATGCAAGCCGCTGGAGCTCGCGCTGACAAGGTGCTTGCCAATTACTCCCCATTGGCCTTGAAACCCAATGTCATGTCTTGGTTGATTCACTTGCCGGCGGAATCCATTTCTTCTTGGTCGGATCTGTGTCATGAGTTTGTTGGTGCCTTCACTGGAGGCCACCAAGCTCATGGCTAGGTGAGTGATTTGCGTATCATTCCCCAGAAGGAAGGTGAAAACCTGCGCAAGTACATACAAAGGTTCAGCCGAGCGCAATACAACATCCCAGATGTTCATCCCGCCGCCGTGATCAGCGCATTCCATCAGAATGTGCGTAACCGCAAGATGCGTGAAGAGCTGGCAATGAACAAGGTCAAGGACGTGGCCGAACTTTATGTTCTGGCCGATAGATGCGCCCGAGCTGAAGAGGGAAGGAAGTACTCGGGCGAGGACGTCGGCGCGGAAACTGACTCTACGGGCGGAGACACCGCCGCCCCGACGAAGAAGGGCCGACGTCGCAACAGGAAACGTAAGGGCAAGGCCGTGCTTGCCGTCGAGGGATTTGACGACACCGGCGCCGCCAAGAAGGCCAAGGCAGACGACCCTGGCAAGGAGATTGCCGGGTGCGCCGCTTGCCGGGCTTTGGCGGCTGCCGACAAGCCAGGGGGCTCCGACAAGCAGTATTGCAAGATTCACCGCACCAAGGGCCACGACCTCCAAAACTGCCGACAAGTTGAGTTGCTTGTTGAAAAGCAAAAAGCCGAGTATGAGAGGCGGGACAAGGAGAAGGGTCGGGATGGTGCCGAAGGGTCCGACAAAAAGCGTGGCGGCCAAGGAGGCCGCCGTGGAAAGGATAACCAGCAAGAGAGGCCCGCTCGGGGCCGCGACAAGAAGCAGGAAGACGATGATCATGATGAGGACGACGAGTCCGGTGAGCATGAGTTCCAGAAGGCTACGAAGGCCATGTGCGTCGATGGTGGCGCCTCGCTGCATACTTCTCATCGCCAGCTCAAGCAGTGGGCGCGTGAGATCACAGCAGCGGAGCCGGCGTTCGACGCTTAGAAGCTGATGAAGTGGTCCAGCACGCCTATCATATTTGACGCCGAGGACCACCCTGATCGCACAACTGTGGTCGGGTGTTTGCCGTTGTTGGTTTCACCAACGATACGCAACCTCAAGGTGAACAAGATGCTGGTCGACGGCAGGGTCGGTCTGAACTTGATCTCACCCGTTGTGATCAAAAGGCTACAAATTCCTGATGGAGACCTCGAAGAGACGGGCACGTTTCAAGGGGTCAACCCGGGAAGGAGCCAACCGAAGGGTAAGGTCACGCTGCCTGTGACATTTGGAGGCGAGTTGAACTACAGGACGGAGAGGATTGTCTTCGATGTAGCCGAGATCCCCTTGCCCTACAATGGGATCCTCGGCCGCCCGGCACTAGCCAAGTTCATGGCGACGTCGCATTACACCTACAACACGCTGAAGATGCCAGGGCCGATGACCATCATCACCGTTCCTTGCGACAAGAAGGATGCGCTGACCTACGCCGACCTACTCTACCGGGAAGCAGTTGCAGCAACTGCCACCAAGGCACTTGCTCCTGCCGCTGAAGCCCCGGGAGGGAATAAGAAGACCGACAAGACCTCTCGCACCCACTCCGGAAAGTGCACCTTGTTGTGCTACCGCCGAGGACATGCCAGAGAGCTCCACCGGCAAGAGCAAGAAATCCAGAGTTGCACCGCCAGAGACGAAGAAGGTGTCCGTCAAGGAGGATGGCATGGGAGGGGCTTTCACCATAAGCTCCACTCTCGACAGCAAATTGGAAAGCGCACCCGTCACTTTCCTTGTGGGCGAATGTCGATGTGTTTGCATGGCAAGCATCCGACATCCCCGGCGTTCCTAGGGAAGTGATTGAGCACCATCTTGTTGTCTGTCCCCATGCACGACCCGTCAAGCAGAAGGTCAGGAAGCAAGCTTTGGAAAGGCAAGAGTTCATCACAGAGGAGATCGGGAAGTTGGAAGCGGCAGGCTTGGTGAGAGGAGTGCTCAATCCGACGTGGTTGGTCAATCCGGTGGTGGTGCGCAAGGCAAATGGGAAGTGGAGCCTGTGTATTGATTACACAGATATCAATAAGGCTTGTCCTAAGGACCCCTTCCCATTGCCGCGCATCGACCAAATTCTTGACTCCACGGTCGGGTGTGATCTGTTTTCATTCCTTGACACCTACTCGGGCTACCACCAGATCTTCATGACAAGAGAAGACGAAGAGAAGACATCATTCATCACCCCATGTGGTGCATATTGCTTTTTACGGATGCCTTTCGGGTTGAAGAGTGCTGGCTCAACGTCCGCAAGGGCGGTCCAAATTGGTTTTGAGCCCCAGTTACATAGAAATATGGAAGCTTATATGGATGACATAGTGGTCAAAACCAAGGACAAGGCAACTCTTGTACAAGACTTAGAAGAGACGTTTGCAAACCTGCGCAAGATCAACCTCAAGTTGAACCCTGAGAAGTGTGTCTTCGGCGTTCCGTCCGGCAAGCTTCTCGGGTTCTTTGTGTCACAACGTGAGATCGAGGCAAACCCAGACAAGATCAAGGCTATCGAGCAAATTGAGGCGCCTAAGCAGAACAAGGATGTGCGTCGGCTCACTGGCTGTGTTGTCGCCATGAGCAGATTCATCTCCAAGTCTGTCGAGCGCACCCTTCCCTTTTTCAAAATCTTGAAAAAGGCGGGACCAATGGAATGGACCCCAGAGGCTGAAGAAGCACTGCAGGATTTGAAGAGGTACCTCTCCTCTATGCCAATACTAGTTGCGCCTAAGCCACAAGAGCCATTGCTGCTGTATCTAGCGACAACGAATCAAGTGGTCAGCACCGCGCTAGTGGCACAGAGGGAGGTCGATGAAGAGGCAGTGGCAACGGCCGGGCTGGCGGATGGTGAGCCAGAGCTCCCTCCGGCAGGGCCTGGCGCCGGCAAGGCAAGGCCCCCAGTAGAGTCTGACGCCATCGGGACAGGGCCCGTGCGACCAAATGAAGTGGTGCAGAAGAAGAAGATGATGCAGCACCCGGTTTACTTTGTCAGCTCCCTCTTGCAGGGGGCTAGGTCAAGGTACTCCAGTGTGCAGAAATTGCTCTTCGGCCTCCTTATGGCCTCGAGGAAGCTGCGTCATTACTTCCAAGCACACGAAATCACCGTCGTCACCCGCCTCCCGTTGCAACGGATATTGCATAACCCAGATGCAACCGGGAGGATTGTGGAGTGGGCCTTGGAGCTGTCGAGCTTTGGTTTGAAGTTTGAAAGTACTTCGACAATCCAGAGCAGAGTCTTGGCGGAGTTCATTGCGGAATGGACCTCAACGCCCGACGAAGAGATCCAGGAGACCACTCTCCCCGGCAGGGAAGCAAGTCGCAACTGGATCATGTACTTTGACGTGGCTTTCTCGCTGCAAGGCGCCGGTGCTGGTGTGCTGCTTGTCGCACCCACCGGAGAGCACCTCAAGTATGTAATCCAGATGCACTTTCCCAGGGAGATGTCCACAAACAACACTGCTGAATACGAGGGGTTGCTAGCCAGTCTCAGGATCGCGGCAGACCTCGGGATTAAAAAGCTCATTGTCAGGGGTGATTCACAGCTTGTCGTCAGGCAAGTCAACAAAGATTACCAGAGCCCGTTGATGGAGGCCTACATAGATGAGGTGTGGAAGCTGGAAGAGCGCTTTGATGGTATACAAGCGGAGCACGTTCCCCGAGTGGAGAACGACATTGCCGATTACCTGTCGAAGCACGCTGCGTTCAAGCTACCTGTGGAACCAGGTACTTTTGTACTTCGGTTAACTCAACCATCCGTTGAACCATCAACAGAGCAGAACAGGCGGAGGAAATCAGGCCCCGACAAGTACTTTCCCGCCAAGCCCCCTGGGGCCGCCGACAAGGATGTTGCCGTGGGTACTGAGCCTGCCGAGGGGCAACCGACTCTGGCGGGGCGTCAAGCCCTGGCCGTAGAGACGGCCGCTCCCATGGCAGAAAAATGCCTTTAGTCCTTGCCGTCGAGCCCCAGGCTCCGGCATGGGCACAGCATACCGTCCGATTCCTCCAAGCAGGGGAGCTTCCTGAGGAGCAGGAAGAAGCGGAGAAAGTATCCCGTCGGTCTGCTATGTATCAGTTCGTCGATGACGTCCTGTACAGGAAAAGACCGAACGGTGTGAAATTGAAGTGCATTCCCCGGGAGGAAGGACTGGAGCTGTTGGCGGAGATACACGGAGGCATATGTGGCTCCCACATAGGGTCGAGGGCCCTTGCCGGCAAGGCGTTCCGGCAAGGTTTCTTCTGGCCCACTGCCCTCAAGGATGCAACGGCACTAGTAACCAAGTGTGAAGCGTGTCAGTTCCATTCGAAGAAGCTTCATCAACCAGCTCAAGCCCTTCAAACGATTCCTCTCTCCTGGCCATTTTCGGTCTGGGGGCTTGACATACTGGGCCCTTTCCCCCACGTTGTCGGGGGCTTTGAGTACTTGTACGTTGCAATCGACAAGTTCACAAAGTGGCTGGAGGTGGAAGCAGTGAGGAAGGTGACAAGACAGTCAGCCATCAAGTTCTTCAAAGGGCTAGTCTGCCGTTTTGGTGTGCCAAACAGAGTCATCACCGACAACGGCACGCAGTTCACGAGTTACACCTTCATGCAATACATCCAGGACCTCGGCAGCAAGGTCTGTTTCACTTCCGTGGCACATCCACGGAGCAACGGCCTGGCGGAGAGGGCAAATGCTGAAGTACTGCGAGGCCTGAGGACCAAGACTTTTGACAGGCTGCACCAGAGCGGAAGGCGCTGGATTGATGAGTTGCCGGCGGTTCTTTGGTCGATCAGAACGATGCCAAATCGAGCCACCGGCCAGACACCCTTTGCCATGGTATACGGGGCAGAGGCAGTTCTCCCCACGGAACTCACATACGGGTCACCTCGAGTGCTTGCCTATGACGAGCTTGAGCAAGAGCAATTGCGGCAAGATGACGCAATGCTCCTCGAGGAAGATCGTCTTCGGGCGGCTGTGAGAGCAGCGCGCTACCAGCAAGCCTTGCGCCGCTACCATAGCCACAAGGTTCATGCCCGAAGCTTTGAGGAAGGCGACCTTGTTCTTCGGCGCGTTCAATCGGCCAAGAATTCCAACAAGTTGACGCCAAAGTGGGAAGGCCCTTATCGGGTAATACGAGTCACCAGGCCCAGCGCAGTCCGCCTGGAGACCGAAGATGCCGTTCCAGTGAGCAACTCCTGGAACATTGAACATCTTCGCAAGCTCTACCCATACGGCGCGGTTGCCGCCCCCCGGCGAACCACCTTTTGTACAAGCCTTGCAGGCAAGGCATGTAAACCTCTGTACAAAGCCAGGCGCAGACCCTGAGCATAAATAAATGAAGCGCTGGCGCCCTAAGTTTTAGCATGCATGCTAGGTTAAGTCTCTCCCTCGCTTAGGGTTGGTAGTGCTTAGCAGCGACTAACCCCTAGCATAGAGGTCGAGTGTGCGTTTCTCTGTTCCTTTCCGTCCTCTTTGGTTTGCAGGGTACATGGACATTCCTGCTGAGCTGTTTGGAAGAAAGAGAGTGAGCCAGCGCTCCGGCCTTGGCAAGCCATGGTTGCCGGGGGCTGCAGATACAAGAATCCAACCACGGCAAACCAAGGCTGCCGGGGACTGCAGTTTCAGATAAGTCTTTTATCCTCTATTGTGCATTTCCGTATGAAGTTGGGACACATGAAACCTCGTTTTGCTCCTAGACCACCGTGCTCCCCCTTCTTCCTGTACCCAAGTCCTTGGGTCGGAACCGGGTTGTAGTCGCGGTGGTGAGGAAATAAACGAAGGGCCTAACTCTACTTCGCCCCTGCCTCCGCTAAGGGCATGAGAATGGTCGACTGAAGTAAGGGGACGGCAAGGCCTGTTGCCGGGCGACAATGTTTATCTTAAAAATAACAAGGATTCGTTCCTTGGCATTGGCCTCGCTCACGCACAAAGAACCCGGCACACACCCTTTTTCAATAAAAACATCCCATACAGGTACAGTTCATACGGAATAAAAAACATGAGCAAGGGGATTACAAGTCTTAAAATTAACAAGTACCCGCAGGCTTACAAACTAAAAAGAGATAAGATGCCCATAATCCATTTCTTGTCCCTCTCCTCAGAAGGTGGAACAAGATGGCGGGAGGGCGAAAAGAGTGCCTAGGCGAGGTACGAGGAGCGGAAGGCACCAAGAGAACATCCCGGTGTCGGGAGAGGAGCTGGAAGATGAGGTAGCATGCCGACAATACGCAATGAAGGCGTCGGTGCCCGCGTACTCCGACTTGATGGCCGCCACCTGCCTTCTTTGCCTTCCTCGACCTTCCTATGCCAGCCGCCCAAGGAGGCGACAGGGAACGCGCCGATGGAGAGCTTGACGAGTAAGGCCCTCGGTAGGATGCGTGGCCGAGGGAGGGGCGACGCGGTCAGTCGGAGTCGAGGTCAGCGTCCCGCCGCTCGACGCCCTCGTCGTTGCTGTCGCTGTCCTCCTCGTCACTCCTGCTTGAGGAGGAACCTTCATCGTCCGAGGAGCTCTCCACGCATCACTTCAGGCGAGTTCCAAGATCTCCAAAGACCTTGACGGAGAGAAGGCCGTCTTCCATTAACTTGAAGAAGAGAACGAGCCCCGCCATCAGGCTATGGACACGAGCGAACGTCTTCCATCCGCGACGGAGGTACATGACGTGAGGAGCAGGGAAGTCGACGTCGACCCACGTGCCGCCGTTCGCGCAGCCCCTCATGTGCAACCTGAGGGTCTGAGGCGGATCGAGCTCCATCTCCCGAGCAAATGTAGTGGTGAGACGAAGACGACGACGCGGTGGCCGGCGCAGCCTGATGAATAACTCACAGGGTTGGTCCCCGACGTGGCCCTCCATCGGGGGAGGCATCGCTGGCGGGGGCAAGGCCGGTGCGCCGCCCCGTCCCCCTCTTCCCCGAGCGCCATGGCGACCTCGGCCTCGCCCCCTCCCCCTTCCTCTCGTAGCTCTTGAGAAGGAGGGACGCGCTGTCGAGCAGCGACCCTCGCTGCCACAGTCGAAGGGCCAACACCTCCTCTCGCCGTGGCAGATGGAAGAAAGAAGCTGAAGTGAATGGAGGCGGATGGTGAAAGGATGTGGGATGCCATCCCCCTCCCCCTTCTTATAAAGGGGCGGGGTCGGGGCTCGGCCGCCCCACTCGACCAATCCGGCCATCGGGGGTGCAGGGGAATCAAGACCGACCCGCTGCCCCAATCAGCGACGGCCCGGTTTCCCGCCTCCACCGCCTGCCACCTGCATGGGGGACACATGGCGAGCAAGCAGAATCGAGGGGACAGGTGAGGCGACCGTTACCCACCCCGTGATCATGGGGCACAGATGCCTTGAAGACCATGACCCGAGTTCACTCAGTAAATGAGCCGCGCCTCTGCGTCTCCCTCTTTTTATGGGGAAGGCGCGAGCCATATCTTTACCACGATGTGACACATGCGTGCGGAGACCGCCACATGCATGACCCCCACGTCATGCACAACCCTCCACGTCGCGTGTTCAACGCGAGTCGTGGGGAAGCGCAGCGGACGAAAAAGTTACTGCGGTAAAATATGCCCCACCTGCCCGCGCACCGTTCTGGGCCTAGCCCAATAACGCGGCGTGCTTATGTGTGGCCCAGGCCCAGGGGCTCCTATCGGTGTACAAAAGTAGGGGCTCTCCTCTTGACCCCTTTACTTGTGCACGGGCAGTCAGAGCCGCGCCCGCGGCCACACTTAGCAGGGCAGAGGAGGGAAGCCAAAGCACAAGCCAAACCAAGGCAACGCCGAGACCAGAGACACAAAGAGTAGAAGAGCGAGGTAGACTCCCCTGGCAAGACCCTTGCCGGGGCGGCCTCCGCGGACTCGGCAAGAGCCTTGCCGTGGCAGTTTGCCCAACACCAGCAGAGCGAGCCACCCTTGAGCCCAAGGGTTCCAAACACCGCCAACAACTACATTTAAACCAAGGCTCGGGAGGCACCTCCGTGGTGGCATGCAGATCTTTGTCAAGATCATAAATACATAAGATCAGATGAGGACCGGAAGACGATGACCCTCGACGAGATCCTAGCCGAGGAAATCCACAAGACCCCCAGCAAGATCCTTGCCGGGGACGACCACGACGCCACGGCAAGACCCTTGCCGAGGACGCCAGCGGGGCCGCAGCCAGGCCCACGTCTACCAAGACGCCACCGCCGTCCCCATGTAGCTGCTAGCTCAACCAGCTGGGCAGGCACATGCGTGGCGACGAGCGACCTCTATACCGACCCAGCAAGCACCTGCGTGGTGGCATGCAAATCTTCATGAAGGCTCCGCCACCGCGCCAGCCCAGCAACCAGCCAACGTGGCACAACAACGCCTCGTCAGCTCGGACGTGCGTCAGAACCAGGCGAGGTGGCGACAGTTGGGACGTGCTTCCTCGCCGTCCCCAATAAAGCGAGAGGGCACGTCTGCAGCACATTAAATGCGTTTGTCCGACGGTGCCAGAGGATAGACTCATCCACTGTACACCTTTCCACCTCATGTGTGCCACTGTGGCAACCCCTTTTTGTCTATAAAAGGAGGCCCGAGGCGTCCAGGAGAAGGATTCGTATCTTTAGGGCAAGTTGCACCCCGTAGCTAGCTCAAGAACACAAGAACACTGAAATACATCCACCAAAGCAGGACTAGGGTATTACGCATCTCTGTGGCCCGAACCTGGGTAAACGATCCGTGTGCTTCCTGTCAGACCCGCTCTTTGCACAACCCCGCGCCCACCAACCGTAGAAGGGATCCCAGTGATTCCATAGGTGTCGATTTCCCCCGACAGTAAAGATCCGCGTTTCGACCATTTCTGCGTATGGGGCAATGAGATATCGATGAACCAGCATCAAGTGAGGAAGCTGATAAAGATTGTTAGTAAAATGGGTCCAAAGATGGCAATTAAACTATTTGTTTACACTTTATCCAAGACAACAGCGAACTGCAGGATGGTAAGTAAGAACTCTGCAGCCTTCTTTTTACTGCCCATAATGAGTTGTGTTAGATAACAATGTCTGAATCTTTTTCCTTTGTAGTGGTTGCCAAAGTAGTTTACTCAAGATTACCTCTTAAACTACATGATTGGTGGGCATGCAAAGGTTAAAGTATTCCTACCAGAACACGATGATTATCTAGATGTTTTCATGAAGACCGTGAAGGATGGGCGGTCGGCCATCACAAGGGGTAGGACTAGTGTCGTGCGTGCCTTCTGCATGGAGGAGGGCACAATATGGGCATTCCGCTTCACCTTGTTCAGCAACCAGAATATATTTTGCCTCTTTATTTACCGTCTTTAATAGTACAAGTATACAACTGTGGTTCATCATTCTTTATTTGGTTCTTATGTGATTCTTGAACATATGTACCTATGAATCGAATAATGCATTGGTTGTTTGAACCTGATGGATATGAATAAAGCTGTAGCATACATTCAAATTCAAATTCAAATTCAAATCCAAATCTGGTACAATTTGGAAAAGAAGCAATTAAGTTACGGTGAAATTACGCTCTCTAGGTTGTTACGGCACACACGGTTGGTAAAACACAAATGTTTGCGATATGCACCATAATTCGAGATGGTTCACAGAGAGGAAACGTGTGCAAGCATGCACACAGTTGCCGTTTGCAAAGCATGTGCGATGTCAGACAATATCACAAACGATGCGGGCAAACTAAACGTTTGTGTTAGTTGCCTTATCGTACATGATTCGCAACCATGAACTGTTTCTGATGAAGTATGCATCATAAACGTTGCACCACAGAATAGCGTGTGCGATAGTTGTCGTGTATGACGATGTTACGACGGTCCGACATTTCGTAATCCGGTCCGACACTCGTACTACGATTAGCTAATCTTCTTAACGGTGAACCGTTTGTGATGGGCCGCGCATCATACACATTCTATAATAGTGAACCATTTGTGATGGGCCACGCATCGTAAACGTAGCACCATAGAATACCGACTGCGATGGCAATGCGAGCAGAAACGAGTAGGAGTACTATACGGGGCCTATCCCCGACTGTTTCTTGGTCGTGTGGGAAGGACCCCCCTATCGCCCACACTCACTTGGCGACGGTTCCAAATGCCGTCGTGGAAAGGGGTTAAAAACCGTTTGTTTAGGACCGACGCGTACCAGTGTATTGATGATCAAAAAGAGAGAAGAAGCCATCTAGCTACTGCCTACGGACCCGTAGGTCTGTGGTAAACTACTCACGCATCATCGGAGGGGCAAGGGTGATGACGAAGAACCCCTCCATGATGATTGACCCCTCCATGATCGTTGAGCCCTCCGGTAGAGTGCCGGAGAAGGCCTCTAGATTGGGTCTCGTGGTTTTGGAACTTGCAGCGGCTGGAATTGTGTTTCATCGACTCCCATAGGGTTTTTGGGATTTTAGAGTATTTATAGAGGCAGATGTTGGTGGAGGGGGTTCCCGTGGGCCCCACTACCCACCAGGGCGCGCTTGGGGGCCTTGGTGCGCCCTGGTGCCTAGTGGGCCCCACAGCCCCCCTCCGGTGCACTTCTTGGGCTTCCTGGGTGTCTTCTGGGCAAAAAAATTCTCCAAAAAGTTTTGTGGCATTTGGGCTTCGTCTGGTATTTATATTCTGCAAAGTAAAAAACAAGCAAAAAACAGCAACTGGCACTGGGCACTATGTCAATAGGTTAGTCCCAAAAATGATATAAAGTTGCTAGTAAATGAGTATAAAACATCCAAAAATGATAGTTTAATAGCATGGAAAAATCAAAACCTATAGATACGTTGGAGACGTATCAGCATCCCCAAGCTTAATTCCTGCTCGTCCTCGAGGAGGTAAATGATAAAAACATAATTTTTGATGTGGAATGCTACCCATCATATTTATCACATATTCTTTTCTTTTGTAGCATGGACATTTGAAATTTAGATGATTCAAGGAATAGTCTATAATTTGACATGAAGACCTCAATACTCAAGCATATCAACAAGCAACCATGTCTTTCAAAATATCAACACTAAAGAGAGCTATCCCTTGCCAAAATTGTGTAGGAGCACTCGGCGATGACGCTCACTAGAATCCTGCCCATCAAATCGCCTTGGGATTCTCACCCACTATAATAGCCCCATTGTATTCATGTCTTTATTATGTAGTATTTATCTTTCCCCTGTTCAGTATAGCTGACGTAAAGTACACACGTTCTGTTCCCCACACGTTAAAGTTTCTGTCTGCTACAATGTTCCAACTCCACCAGCAGAAGTTTCATTCATGTCATTTGACGTTGCTGGTACACTTTCAATATGTGAATAGAAAAAGTGCTCTCTTTTTACCACTTATACTCCAAAATTTCGATTGTTACTGCAAGTCCGGTCATGTAATATAATATAAATAATTCGATAGTTAATAAGGCTCTTGGATTCTTGGTACGGGCAGAGACTTTCTTGTCCAACCTATCAATGCACTACGTCTAGGCCACTAGGCAGAAGCATGCACGGCTCGTATTAGTTCAAATACAAAAGTAAAAGAAAACTTCCCGGGGTAAAGACCATAGATGAGAAAGTTAGCATTTGTTCTAGTTTTCTATTCCATTGAACACACCGGTAGCTAATTCGAGCAACAAACTAACAAGTTATGAGATAAATCGCTTCATTTAGAAAATCAAGCCACGTTCATCTTCCTCTTCTTGCACACGATGCTATTATGAGTAAAATGATTTACGAGGAATTATTAGCCAAAAAATTACTATTTTGTTTTTGTGCACATAATCTATTTTGTGCCCATTATCTAACGTCCTATCAATTTTTTTGGCACTAATCAATGGGAGGAAGAAAAACAATGTCCGGGCGAAGAGAATCAAAGGGGCCAGCTTTGCGTTGGATCTGGAAATGGCAATGAAGAGTACAGTTTGTGTAATAAACAATATGAAGATAAAGCATCGCTGGCTCAGTAGTCTCCATAGTCCAATAAATGCCCAACAGTGTGTTGTACTTGCAACATGACTTTTGGTCCAAATTTATTATCGCCACTGTGCCACTCTACGTTGGAGTGGTGTATTCAACAACAACAATTCATTTTGTCCAATTACGCACTGATCCCTAGCCAGCAGTGCAACGATGAGATTCCAATGAGCGTAGTCGCCGAGTGCTCCTAGTTCCCGTCCTATCCCTTGCCCATTATGCTCAATCATTGATCCATTCATGAAACACACTCAACTATTAGCAATATCCAATGCACAAGTATGATAATAGTGCTCCCTAGTTGGTGCTGTATAAGAGAAGATCGAGACTCAATGAAAATAAAAATGCATAAATGTAAATAGATAGGCACTTCGCAGAGGGAAGCAGAGATTTCTCGAGGTGCTAGATCTCAAAGCTTAAATTAAGAGATAAAATTGTTTTGAGAGGTATGCTTTTCCGTCAACGAAAACGACCGAGAATTCCCAATACTTTCCACGCTAGATACATCATAGGCGGTTCCAAACATAAAATAAATTTTATTCCTTTTTCCACCATTCTTTCACAATCCATGGCTAGCCGTATCCACGGGTGCCTTCCATACAAACACTTTCCAAGGAATTTATTATTGATAACATAAAGTAAATTTCCTTTTTATTTCGAGATTGGGCATCCCTATTACCAGCCACACTCTCATGTAATGACAAGTGAATAAACACTCATCTTGAGAATAACACATCTAGCATGGAAAAATATTGGCCACCCCTTGCCACTTCATGAGCAGTATGGGCACACAAAAAGGAAATTCATTTTGAAAATTAGAGTTGGCACATACAAATTTACTTGGAACAGCATGGAAGTACCACTTATAGGTAGGTATGGTGGACTCATTTGGTACAACTTGGTTTAAGGAGTTTGGATGAACAAGCACTATTCCCGCTTAGTACAAGGGAATGCTAGAAAATAGATTGAGAAGCAACCGACCTAGAAACGAAGACAATCATAAACGAGCATTAAACATAACTAACATCGAATAATGCACCACAAGTAGGATATAACTTCATTCCTAACTATTGACTTTTGTGCTTGCATAGGGAATCACAAACTTTAACACCAATATTCTTACTAAAGCATAATTACTCACCAACATGACTCACATATTACTATCTCCATATCACAAAACTATTGCAAGGAATCAAGTTTTAATATACAATGATCTTCATGATAGTTTTTATTATCCCTCTTGAATATCTATCACTTTGGGACTAGTTTCATATTGGGATAATTGTATTTGAGCCCTAAGTTGTGTCACCCTCGACGGGAATACCCCTAGTTTTGTAAAACACGCGGTCTTGCCGAACTCAATTAGCTTGCTTTGTGCTTTTGCCCTTCCGGCATGGCTCCGTCCAGTCAGCGCCGTTTGACCGTAAGCGGCGCTAGATTTTGGACAAGTCTTGCCCCCCTGGTCGACCTAACCAGCTCACACTCTCTCGTTCCCCACTGTCTCTCTTTCTCTCTCACCAACCCTAGCTCGCTCGACGGCGGTGAAACCCGCACCGCCAGATCCATTGGCAGGCGATGGGGGAGACTGTAGAAAGCGTCGGTGGACGCGGCCGCCGCCGTAGGGACACCACATCCTCACTTCAGCATGGAGGCGGCGGTGCTGCTGGAGCCAATGGCGCCAAGGGCAGCGGATTTGCACGGGAGCGCGTACAAGGTGACGCTGGAGGCGCCTACGGTGACAAGGGCAGCGGATCTGCACGGGAGCGTGGGCAAGGCGACGCCGGCGGCGCCCACGGCGACAAGGGCGGCGGATCTGCACGGGAGCGCGGACAAGGTGACGCCGGCGGCGCCCACAGCGACAAAGGCAACGGATCGGCACGGGAAATTCCTGCGGGGTAAGTATCAGACCTAGATTTGCTCGTGTTTACTGCTGTAGGGTTGATTCAACGATGCTTTAGGCTAGGTTTTGTTCTTTTTTCATGGGAGATGGCATGTTTTTTATCGTAGGATGAATCCAGCGACCTCGTTCTATCTATCTATTAGAATGGAGACCGCTGTTCTTGTTTCTGCGGGTACTAAAGGAAAAGATTGTGGCTTCACTTTTCCATTGTTTGTGGACAACACTACTTCATACCAGGATTTTAGGGCTGCCATTTGTGCTAAGTATCCATGGGGATTGTTTGATGCTGTTGAGATGAGATATTGGGATAGTAGCAACCTTTGTTGGGTCCCTATACAGTGTGATTCAGAGTTAGGTGTGATGTTTGCAAGTAATGCACAAACTATGTCAGGCAACTTGGAAATCACAATGATACAGAGAACTGGACACAAAGGTTTGAAAACCCATCAACTTCTAGTCCCTCTGCATCTAGGCCATCTTGTTTTAATCCCACTGCTGGAGGGACAAGGGCTAGAACTAGGGCTAGCGGTAGAAGTGGGTAGCAAGTGACACCTCTAATGCTCCTGGAACTCCAAGTGTTAATGAAAGTCAGGAACAAGCAAACAAAACAGGTGATCCAGTTGTGGAGGAGGCATTGCCTGATGCACCAGGTCCGGAGGATGAGATACTTTATCCTGGATATGTTCAACACAACAAGGAAGAAGAAAAAGCAGACAAGACTATATCCCTGCAGAATTTTCAGATACAGATGCTGGTGAGATGCAAGAGGATCATGAAATGGGAGCTTTTGAAGATGCAGATGAGGACAGACCTGTCATGATGTATGACAGGAAAAATCCATCTATTGAGGAAGGTGTGGTCTTCCCTTCTGCAGTTGATTACAGAAATGCCGTTGCAACCTATTCAATCAAAACTGAAACTGAGTTCTCTATTCTGAAAAGTAACCCAACTAGGTTTACTGTCAAATGTTCTTATGACAGGTGTAAATGGAGGCTACATGCCTCTTTAATGAGGAGGAGCACACTATTTCAGGTATTAGATGTTGTGATCTCTGAAATGTGTTATATTTTCTGCACTCACTGTTGTTATATGTACTTACTGTTTGTTGTGCTGTTTTGTTTTAGATTAAAGTGAACCAACACCAGCATACTTGTCCTAGTGTCAACAGATCTCAGAGATTGAGAGCTGCAAAAGAAGGTGGATTGCAGATGCATCTATGCCCTGGATCAGACAAAATCCATCTATTGGTCTTAAGGAAATTCAGATGAAGTTGTTAGAGAAGTATGGTGTGGAGGTGCCATATGACAGGTGCTACAATGGCAAAGAGATGGCACTGGACAAAATATATGGCAAGTACAGTGATAGTTTCCAACTTCTTTATTCTTTCAAAGCTGAAGTGGAGAGGGCATCACCAGGCAGTCTTGTAGAAATTGACAGGCACACAGTTAAGTATCAGATTAAAGGCAAGAAGTATTACAAGGAGTGTTTTAGAAGAGTGTTTGTTTGCTTCAAAGCTTGTCAGAAGGGTTTTCTGGAGGGGTGCAGGCCATACCTAGCTGTAGATGCTACAACATTGAATGGTAGGTTTAGAGGGCAGCTTGTGCACTGGATGGACACAACTAGTTGTTTCCAGTTGCTTATGGTGTTCTAAAAGTGGAGTCTACTGAGAGTTGGACATGGTTTTTCACAAACTTGAAGAAAATGGTGTCGGGTAACGTAGTAATTTCAAAAAAATTCCTACGCACACGCAAGATCATGGTGATGCATAGCAAATAGAGGGGAGAGTGTGTCCACGTACCCTATAGACGAAAGAGGAAGCGTTAGCACAACGCGGTTGATGTAGTCGTACGTCTTCACGATCCGACCGATCAAGTACCGAATGCACGACACCTCCGAGTTCAGCACACGTTCAGCCCGATGACGTCCCTCGAACTCCGATCCAGCCGAGTGTTGAGGGAGAGTTTCGTCAGCATGACGGCATGGTGACGATGATGATGTTCTACCGACGCAGGGCTTCGCCTAAGCACCGCTACAATATAATCGAGGTGGACTATGGTGGAGGGGGGCACCGCACACGGCTAAAAGATCAATGATCAATTGTTGTGTCTTTGGGGTGCCCCCTGCCCCCGTATATAAAGGAGCAAGGGGGGAGAGGCGGCCGGCCAGGAGAGGGGCACGCCAGGAGGAGTCCTACTCCCACCGGGAGTAGGACTCCCTCTCTTCCTTGTTGGATTAGGAGAAGGGGGAAAGAGGAGAGAGAGAGGAAGGAAGGGGGGGGGGGGCGCCGCCCCCCTCCTTGTCCAATTCGGACTAGAGGGGGAGGGGGCGTGCGACCTGCCCTTGATGCCTCTCCTCTTCTCCACTAAGGCCCATGTAGGCCCATTAAACCCCCGGGGGGTTCCGGTAACCTCCCGGTACTCCGGTATATATCCGATAACCCCCGGAACCATTCTGGTGTCCGAATATAGTCGTCCAATATATCAATCTTCATGTCTCGACCATTTCGAGACTCCTCGTCATGTCCATGATCACATCCGGGACTCCAACCTACCTTCAGTACATCAAAACATATAAACTCATAATATAACTGTCATCGAAACTTTAAGCGTGCGGACCCTACGGGTTAGAGAACTATGTAGACAGGACCGAGACACGTCTCCGGTCAATAACCAATAGCGGAACCTGGATGCTCATATTGGCTCCCACATATTCTACGAAGATATTTATCGGTCAAACCGCATAACAACATACGTTGTTCCCTTTGTCATCGGTATGTTACTTGCCCGAGATTCGATCGTCGGTATCTCAATACCTAGTTCAACCTCGTTACCAGCAAGTCTCTTTACTTGTTCCGTAATACATCATCTCGCAACTAACTCATTAGTTGAAATGCTTGCAAGGCTTAAGTGATGTGCATTACCGAGTGGGCCCAGAGATACCTCTCCGATAATCGGAGTGACAAATCCTAATCTCGAAATACGCCAACCCAACAAGTACCTTTGGAGACACATGTAGAGCACCTTTATAATCACCCAGTTACGTTGTGACGTTTGGTAGCACACAAAGTGTTCCTCCGGTAAACGGGAGTTGCATAATCTCATAGTCATAGGAACATGTATAAGTCATGAAGAAAGCAATAGCAGAATACTAAACGATCGTGTGCTAAGCTAACGGAATGGGTCAAGTCAATCACATCATTCTCCTAATGATGTGATCCCGTTGATCAAATGACAACTCATGTCTATGGCTAGGAAACATAACCATCTTTGATCAACGAGCTAGTCAAGTAGAGGCATACTAGTGACACTCTGTTTGTCTATGTATTCACACATGTATCATGTTTCTTGTTAATACAATTCTAGCATGAATAATAAACATTTATCATGATATAAGGAAATAAATAATAACTTTATTATTGCCTCTAGGGCATATTTCCTTCAGTCTCCCACTTGCACTAGAGTCAATAATCTAGATTACACAGTAATGATTCTAACACCCATGGAGCCTTGGTGCTGATCATGTTTTGCTCGTGGAAGAGGCTTACTCAACGGGTCTGCAACATTCAGATCCGTATGTATCTTGCAAATTTCTATGTCTCCCACCTGGACTAGATCCCGGATGGAATTGAAGCGTCTCTTGATGTGCTTGGTTCTCCTGTGAAATCTGGATTCCTTCGCCAAGGCAATTGCACCAGTATTGTCACAAAAGATTTTTCATTGGACCCAATGCACTAGGTATGACACCTAGATCGGATATGAACTCCTTCATCCAGACTCCTTCATTTGCTGCTTCCGAAGCAGCTATGTACTCCGCTTCACACGTAGATCCTGCCACAACGCGTTGTTTAGAACTGCACCAACTGACAGCTCCACCGTTCAATGTAAACACGTATCCGGTTTGCAATTTAGAATCGTCCGGATCAGTGTCAAAGCTTGCATCGACGTAACCATTTACAACTAGCTCTTCGTCACCTCCATAAACAAGAAACATATCCTTAGTCCTTTTCAGGTATTTTAGGATGTTCTTGACCGCTGTCCAGTGATCCACTCCTGGATTACTTTGGTACCTCCCTGCTAAACTTATAGCAAGGCACACATCAGGTCTAGTACACAACATTGCATACATGATAGAGCCTATGGTTGAAGCATAGGGAACATCTTTCATCTTCTCTCTATCTTCTGCAGTGGTCGGGCATTGAGTCTTACTCAACTTCACACCTTGTAACACAGGCAAGAACCCTTTCTTTGCTTGATCCATTTCGAACTTCTTCAAAACTTTGTCAAGGTATGTGCTTTGTGAAAGTCGAATTAAGTGTCTTGATCTATCACTATAGATCTTGATGCCCAATATATAAGCAACTTCACCAAGGTCTTTCATTGAAAAACTATTATTCAAGTATCCCTTTATGATATCCAGAAATTTTATATCATTTCCAATCAGTAATATGTCATCCACATATAATATCAGAAATGCTGCAGAGCTCCCACTCACTTTCTTGTAAATACAGGCTTCTCCAAAAGTCTGTATAAAACCGAATGCTTTGATCACACTATCAAAACGTTTATTCCAACTCCGAGAGGCTTGCACCAGTCCATAAATGGATCGCTGGAGCTTACACACTTTGTTAGCTCCTTTTGGATCGACAAAACCTTCCGGTTGCATCATATACAACTCTTCTTCCAGAAATCCATTCAGGAATGCAGTTTTGACATCCATTTGCCAAATTTCATAATCATAAAATGCGGCAATTGCTAACATGATTCGGACAGACTTAAGCATCGCTATGGGTGAGAAAGTCTCATCGTAGTCAATCCCTTGAACTTGTCAAAAACCTTTCGCAACAAGTCAAGCTTTATAGAAAGTAACATTACCGTTAGTGTCAATCTTCTTCTTGAAGATCCATTTATTCTCAATGGCTTGCCGATCATCGGGCAAGTCAACCAAAGTCCACACTTTGTTCTCATACATGGAACCCATCTCAGATTTCATGGCCTCAAGACATTTTGCGGAATCTGGGCTCACCATCGCTTCTTCATAGTACCAGAACAGGATTACCGTACCACTCTGGTGCGGATCTTACTCTGGTTGACCTACGAGGTTCAGTAACAACTTGGTCTGAAGTTTCATGATCATCATCATTAACTTCCTCACTAATTGGTGTAGGTGCCGCAGAAACCGGTATCTGTGATGAACTACTTTCCAATAAGGGAGCAGGTACAGTTACCTCATCAAGTTCTACTTTCCTCCCACTCACTTCTTTCGAGAGAAACTCCTCTAGAAAGATTCCAAATTTAGCAACGAAAGTCTTGCCTTCGGATCTGTGATAGAAGGTGTACCCAACAGTCCCTTTTGGGTATCCTATGAAGACACATTTTTCCGATTTGGGTTCGAGCTTATCAGGTTGAAGTTTTTTCACATAAGCATCGCAGCCCCAAACTTTAAGAAACGACAACTTTGGTTTCTTGCCAAACCACAGTTCATAAGGCGTCGTCTCAACGGATTTCGATGGTGTCCTATTTAACGTGAATGCAGCCGTCTCTAAAGCATAACCCCAAAACGATAGCGGTAAATCAGTAAGAGACATCATAGATCGCACCATATCTAGTAAAGTACGATTACGACGTTCGGACACACCATTACGCTGTGGTGTTCTGGGTGGCGTGAGTTGCGAAACTATTCCTCATTGTTTCAAATGAAGACCAAACTCGTAACTCAAATATTCTCCTCCACGATCCGATCGTAGAAACTTTATTTTCTTGTTACGATGATTTTCAACTTCACTCTGAAATTCTTTGAACTTTTCAAATGTTTCAGACTTATGTTTCATTAAGTAGATATACCCATATCTGCTCAAATCATCTGTGAAGGTGAGAAAATAATGATATCCGCCGCGAGCCTCAACATTCATCGGACCACATACATCTGTATGTATGATTTCCGACAAATCTGTTGCTCGCTCCATAGTTCCGGAGAACGGCGTTTTAGTCATCTTGCCCATGAGGAACGGTTCGCAAGTACCAAGTGATTCATAATCAAGTGGTTCCAAAAGTCCATCAGTATGGAGTTTCTTCATGCGCTTTACACCGATATGACCTAAACGGCAGTGCCACAAATAAGTTGCACCATCATTATTAACTCTGCATCTTTTGGCTTCAATATTATGAATATGTGTATCACTACTATCGAGATTTAACAAAAATAGACCATTCTTCAAGGGTGCATGACCATAAAAGATATTACACATATAAAGAGAACAACCATTATTCTCTGATTTAGATGAATAACTGTCTCGCATCAAACAAGATCCAGATATAATGTTCATGCTTAACGCTGGCACCAAATAACAATTATTCTGGTCTAAAACTAATCCCGAAGGTAGATGTAGAGGTAGCGTGCCGACCGCGATCACATCGACTTTGGAACCATTTCCCACGCGCATCGTCACCTCGTCCTTAGCCAATCTTCGCTTAATCCGTAGTCCCTGTTTCAAGTTGCAAATATTAGCAACAGAACCAGTATCAAATACCCAGGTGCTACTGCGAGCATTAGTGAGGTACACATCAATAACATGTATATCACATATACCTTTGTTCACCTTGCCATCCTTCTTATCCGCCAAATACTTGGGGCAGTTCCGCTTCCAGTGACCAGTCTGTTTGTAGTAGAAGCACTCAGTCTCAGGCTTAGGTCCAGACTTGGGTTTCTTCTCCTGAGCAGCAACTTGTTTGCTGTTCTTCTTGAAGTTCCCCTTCTTCTTCCCTTTGCCCTTTTTCTTGAAACTAGTGGTCCTTTTGACCATCAACACTTGATGCTCTTTCTTGATTTCTACCTCCGCAGCCTTTAGCATTGCGAAGAGCTCGGGAATTGTCTTATCCATCCCTTTCATGTTATAGTTCATCACAAAGCTCTTGTAGCTTGGTGGCAGTGATTGAAGAATTCTGTCAATGACGCTATCATCCGGAAGATTAACTCCCAGTTGAATCAAGTGATTGTTATACCCAAACATTTTGAGTATATGCTCACTGATAGAACTATTCTCCTCCATCTTGCAGCTGTAGAACTTATTGGAGACTTCATATCTCTCAATCCCGGTATTTGCTTGAAATATTAACTTCAACTCCTTGAACATCTCATATGCTCCATGAACGTCATTGAAGTCCCGGTTCTAAGCCCTAAAGCATGGCACACTGAACTATTGAGTAGTCATCAGCTTTGCTCTGCCAGACGTTCATAACATCTGGTGTTGCTCCTGCAGCAGGTCTGGCACCTAGCGGTGCTTCCAGGACGTAATTTTTCTGTGCAGCAATGAGGATAATCCTCAAGTTACGGACCCAGTCCATGTAATTGCTACCATCATCTTTCAACTTTGCTTTCTCAAGGAACGCATTAAAATTCAACGGAATAATAGCACGGGCCATCTATCTACTATCAACATAGACAAGCAACATACTATCAGGTACTAAGTTCATGATAAATTTAAGGTCAATTAATCATATTACTTAAGAACTCCCACTTAGATAGACATCCCCCTAATCCTCTAAGTGATCACGTGATCCAAATCAACTAAACCATGTCCGATCATCACGTGAGACGGAGTAGTTTCAATGGTGAACATCACTATGTTGATCATATCTACTATATGATTCACGCGAGACCTTTCGGTCTCCGTGTTCCGAGGCCATATCTGTTATATGCTAGGCTCGTCAAGTTTAACCTGAGTATTCCGCGTGTGCAACTGTTTTGCTCCCGTTGTATTTGAACGTAGAGCCTATCACACTCGATCATCACATGGTGTCTCAGCACCAAGAACTTTCG
This sequence comes from Aegilops tauschii subsp. strangulata, assembly GCF_002575655.3. Classification (NCBI taxonomy): domain Eukaryota; kingdom Viridiplantae; phylum Streptophyta; class Magnoliopsida; order Poales; family Poaceae; genus Aegilops; species Aegilops tauschii. The sequence goes on along the minus strand of NC_053036.3, from coordinate 423,162,609 downwards.
CAATGGTGCATACTCAGGGAGAACACTTATACTTTGATAATTTAGTGAGATATCATCTTATAATGCTACCGTCAATCAAAGCAAGATAAGATATGGCCATCATCATCTTGTGCTTGTGATCTCCATCTCCGAAGCACCGTCATGATCACCATCGTCACCGGCGGGACACCTTGATCTCCATCGTAGCATCGCCGTCGTCTCGCCAATCTTATGCTTCTACGACTATCGCTACCGCTTAGTGATAAAGTAAAGCATTACAGGGCGATTGCATTGCATACAATAAAGCGACAACCGTATGGCTCCTGCCAGTTGCTGATAACTCGGTTACAAAACATGATCATCTCATACAATAAAATTTAGCATCATGCCTTGACCATATCACATCACAACACGCCCTGCAAAAACAAGTTAGACGTCCTCTACTTTGTTGTTGCAAATTTTACGTGGCTGCTATGGGCTGAGCAAGAACCGTTCTTACCTACGCATCAAAACCACAATGATAGTTTGTCAAGTTGGTGCTGTTTTAACCTTCGCAAGGACCAGGCGTAGCCACACTCGGTTCAACTAAAGTTGGAGAAACTGACACCCGCTAGTCACCTGTGTCTCGCGTAAGCGTACGCGTAATGTCGGTCCGGGCCGCTTCATCGAACAATACCATCGAACCAAAGTATGACATGCTGGTAAGCAGTATGACTTATATCGCCCACAACTCACTTGTGTTCTACTCGTGCATATGACATCTACGCATAAAACCTGGCTCTGATACCATTGTTGGGTAATGTAGTAATTTCAAAAAATTTCCTACACACACGCAAGATCATGGTGATGCATAGCAACAAGATGGGAGAGTGTGTACATGTACCCTCGTAGACCGAAAGCGGAAGCGTTAGCACAATGCGGTTGATGTAGTCGTACGTCTTCACGATCCGACCGATCAAGTACCGAACGCATGGCACCTCCAAGTTCAGCACACGTTCAGCCCAATGACGTCCCTCGAAGTCCGATCCAGCCGAGTGTTGAGGGAGAGTTTCGTCAGCACGACGGCGTGGTGACGATGATGATGTTCTACCGACGCAGGGCTTCGCCTAAGCACCACTACGATATAATCGAGGTGGACTATGGTGGAGGGGGCACCGCACACGGCTAAAAGATCAATGCTCAATTGTTGTGTCTTTGGGGTGCCCCCTGCCCCCGTATATAAAGGAGCAAGGGGGGAGAGGCGGCCGGCCAGGAGAGGGGCGCGCCAGGAGGAGTCCTACTCCCACCGGGAGTAGGACTCCCTCTCTTCCTTGTTGGATTAGGAGAAGGGGGAAAGAGGAGAGAGAGAGGAAGGAGGGGGGGGGGGGCGCCGCCCCCTCCTTGTCCAATTCGGACTAGAGGGGGAGGGGGCGCGCGGCCTGCCCTAGCCGCCTCTCCTCTTCTCCACTAAGGCCCATGTAGGCCCATTAAACCCCCGGGGGGTTCCGGTAACCTCCCGGTACTCCGGTATATATCCGATAACCCCCGGAACCATTCCGGTGTCCGAATATAGTCGTCCAATATATCAATCTTCATGTCTTGACCATTTCGAGACTCGTCGTCATGTCCGTGATCACATCCGGGACTCCGAACTACCTTCGGTACATCAAAACATATAAGCTCATAATATAACTGTCATTGAAACTTTAAGCATGCGGACCCTGCGGGTTCGAGAACTATGTAGACATGACCGAGACACGTCTCCGGTCAATAACCAATAGCGGAACCTGGATGCTCATATTGGCTCCCACATATTCTACGAAGATCTTTATCGGTCAAACCGCATAACAACATACGTTGTTCCCTTTGTCATCGGTATGTTACTTGCCCGAGATTCGATCGTCGGTATCTCAATACCTAGTTCAATCCCGTTACCGGCAAGTCTCTTTACTCGTTCCGTAATACATCATCTCACAACTAACTCATTAGTTGCAATGCTTGCAAGGCTTAAGTCATGTGCATTACCGAGTGGGCCCAGAGATACCTCTCCGACAATCGGAGTGACAAATCCTAATCTCGAAATACGCCAACCCAACAAGTACCTTTGGAGACACCTGTAGAGCACCTTTATAATCACCCAGTTACGTTGTGACGTTTGGTAGCACACAAAGTGTTCCTCCGGTAAACGGGAGTTGCATAATCTCATAGTCATAGGAACATGTATAAGTCATGAAGAAAGCAATAGCAGAATACTAAACGATCGTGTGCTAAGCTAACGGAATGGGTCAAGTCAATCACATCATTCTCCTAATGATGTGATCCCGTTGATCAAATGACAACTCATGTCTATGGCTAGGAAACATAACCATCTTTGATCAACGAGCTAGTCAAGTAGAGGCATACTAGTGACACTCTGTTTGTCTATGTATTCGCACATGTATCATGTTTCCGGTTAATATAATTCTAGCATGAATAATAAACATTTATCATGATATAAGGAAATAAATGATAACTTTATTATTGCCTCTAGGGCATATTTCCTTCAAATGCTAGTTCATCCAGAAGGTTTAGTGATACATACTGATGCTTGCAAGGGATTGGAAACAGCAGTTGATGATGTGTACCCTGGAGTGGAACATAGAGAGTGTATGAGACACTTGGCTGAGAATTTCAGTAAGAAATTTAAGGGAAAGTTCTTTGATGATAACTTATGGCCTTGTTCACTAACCTACAGTATCAAGAAGCATAATTATCATCTGAACCAGCTCAAAAGCAAACCCAAAGGTAAGGAATTTCTGGAGGAGCACCACACAAAAATCTGGGCAAGAGCAGATTTTAATGAGATGTGCAAGGTTGACTATGTGAACAACAACCTTGCTGAATCATTCAACTGAAGAATCAAGAAATACAAGAGTCTTCACATAGTTGACCTGCTAGACAAGATTAGGCAATACATCATGGAGAAATTTGACTTAAGAAACAGAATTGCCACTGACCATTTCATTGGGCACTACATCATACCAGCAATAATGAAGGTTTTGAAGGAGAAGACAAAAGGTTTGGAGATGAGTATAGTTAGGAGAAGCCCAACAGAGGCTGAGGTGACTGCTATTGATAGAGAGAAAAGAGAATGGAGGTACCCTGTTGACATAGAGAAGTGGTCTTGCAGTTGTAGGTAGTGGCAGATCACTGGTAAACCCTGCATCCATGCCCTTTTTTCATCACTGCTCTAAGAGGTGAAGCTAGTGGAATAGATCAGTACGTCCACATATATTACTCAGTTGAGATGTTTAGAGCAACTTATGCTGACAATCTACCAGCTCTAGAAGGCAAACAACAGTGGGACTGATCTAGGATTCAAGCTGTGTGCTCCTGTTCAGAACAGACCACTAGGAAGACCAAGAAAGCAGAGGATAAGATCTACCAGTGAAGGAAAGGGCCTTGTTCCTAGGAAGTATAAGTGCAAGAGATGTGGACACAAAACCAAAGGCTGCAAAGAATCTGTTGATGCAGCCTTTGGAGAAGAAGAACATTGGGGAGCAGATAATGCAGATGATCATCCAACAGGTAATGAGCCAGCAGAAGCAGAAGTAGAAGATGAGGAGGAGGAAGAAGAGCTGTTGGGGATATTACCACTGGGCGTAAACCGGCCAGGAGAGGTCGGGTTAACCCCATCAGTAGTTCATTATATCTGAAGCCCATGAAGACAGACGGTGACACTTTATGAAGGCCCAGGGCCCAAAACCGGTTTAAGGCATGTAGACATAAACCGGTATTGATATGTAAACTTGTGTTGTAAGATAGAAAGAGCGGAGAACGAGCTGGACACGTTTATGAGCCGGCCTCGGGATTCTGTAAACCGAAGGGCGTCAACCCATGTATATAAGGGGATGACCCGGCGGCGGTTCAAAAACAACTGACAACAACTCGAGACTCAGCCAAAGCGTATTCGCTCCCTGGTCATCGAAACCCAAGCAATCCCACAACAACTGGATCATAGGCTTTTACCTTCACCGTAAGGGGCTGAACCGGTATAAACTCTCTTGCTTCCCTTGTCCGCTTAACCCCTTTAAGTTAACCCATAGCAATGGCTCCATGACTAAGTCCTTTCTCTAGGACATCTGCCGTGACAAAACCGCGACAGTTGGCGCCCACCGTGGGGCTATCGCACGATGGTTTCGAATTCTTAGCGGCAGCTTTGAAGGACTCAAGGGTTACGCTGTGGGCCGGATGACCAAGAGTCGTCGCGGCAAGCTCTACATCGACGATGCAGGCTGGGGCCCCGAGGCCGGCTCGATCGAGTACGGGTACCGGGTCCCCTTTGGTGGCATACACATTTTCATTGGCAAGATCAGCGAACCGGGCCCTGAGTCGGACATCTGCACCGACCTCGTCGAGACGGCTCAGCGTGCAAGATCTGCCCGGGTCAAGCCAGTCATGAAGCGTGCCTTCGTGGGAGTCATGCACAGAGGGGAATATGAGGATAGATCAGAATCTGGTGGCGAAACCGTCGTTTATTCCGGCGACGAGTCATCGATCGGAGAGACCGAGTTGTTATATCAGTTGCAAGATGGTCGGATTGGGGGCTGTTCCGACAGCGACACTATTCCGGACCCCTTTGATCTGCCAAACCGGGTTGCGATCTTCATGGCCGGTATGCAGCCAGCGCTCCACTCTTCGACCGCAGCGGCGATGATTTCCGGATCGGCAACAGCGACAGCCGCCGGGGCAGGAGGCCCCGTGCAACCGCCGGCTCAGGTTCTATCTGATTTGTTTGACGTGTTGGCAACGCTAATGGCGGAGGTTAACCCGGCGGATCAGGATGCACACAATGCGGAAATCGCGAAGGTGAAAGATCAGATCACCCAGGCAAAAGCCGACTTGGCAGCTGAGGATACCAGGATGGCCGCGGAGCGGGCCGCTTTGGATGCACAGACTTACCAGATTATGCTGGATCAGAGTGCGTCGAACGAAGTCCTAAAGAGGAGGTACCGATCTCGCCTGCCGCCGGTTTATGACGATAGAAACCTCTTTAACACCCCAGGAGCAGGGACCAGTAATCCGCCAGTGGTAAACCGGGCAGAGGCACCTGGAGCGGGGGCGCCGGTTCAGCCACGTTTGGTTGATCCGCCTCGTCAGAACAACATTGTAACACCGCATGTCCCAACGCCACCGGGTCATTACTCTAACCCGATGGACAACATTGTCGCTGCCGCTTCATGGCTGGCGGCCATCCCGATGGAAGGCGAGTCTCCGGCGGCGGTTGAGACACGTCGAGTTAGGGAGCTTCTTCAGACAGCTTTGGTTCAGCAGGAGGCTTATTCATATAGTCGCGATCGGATCCATTCCATCCCCGCCCAAGCCGGAGTTACAGCAGGCGTATGGATGAGCCGGCAGTGTCAAGCAACACGCGGAACCGTGATCCGCCCCGTGGCAATAACCCGGTAGGTGGTGCTGGTGATGCTCAGGAGGTGGTGGACCGGGCTCGGGCAGGTAGAGAGGCCGAGTTAGCGGCGCAGCATGAAGCCCGTCAGCTTACTCCGGTTCGTCCGACCACGTCGGTGGAACCAGGAGTTACTTCTAGTTCTTTGGGAGTACCGTGTCTCGTCCCAGAGTTGCGCAATGTGTGCCTGCCCAAGGATTTCAAAGGCCCGCGCAAGGTGCCGAATTACACCGCCGATTTATCCCCTGAGACATGGGTCAAAAGTTATGAGATGGCCATGGAGATGCTGGATGTGGACGATGCGGCGTGTGCGAAATACTTCACCATGATGCTAGAGGGGATGGCCCGCACTTGGTTGAAGAGCTTACCGGCTAATTCTATCAGGTCATGGGCCGAGTTGAGAGCCCGGTTTATCCAGAATTTCAAGGATACATGCAAGCAACCCATGTCAATTGTGGACCTAGCTGCCTGTGTCCAGGAGGAAGGAGAGTCAACAACCCATTGGGTGCGCCGGGTTTCAGAGATTTTGCATTCATCGGACCGCATCAACGCTGATACCGCAGTTTTAACATTGGAAGGCAATTGCCGGTTTGAACCCCTGAAGTTGAAGTTGGGACGGCTCAAACGTCATTGTAATGACATGGGAACTCTCATGGCCGCTCTGGTGAAGTACGCCGACTCTGATAGTACCAAGGATCCAGAGTCTGACGATGATAAGACAGGGAAGGGAAAAAGGAGCGGCAACGCCAAGGGGCAGCACCGCAACCCGGCGGGTCATGGAAACAGCGGCAAGCGTAAGGCGGACCACAGTTTAGACTTTGTGGCTAATACCAACACACATGACAAAGGCCAGCGGCGTAAGGGTAAACCGCCCCAGCGCGGCGGAGGGCCAAGTCCTAACCCGGATCGCCTGTCTTATCTGTTGAACCAGCCTTGCCCGAAGCACGGGACAAAGGAGAACCCGTCCACGCATCTCTGGAAAGATTGTTACATCATGCAAGAGTTCAAAAAATCTGATTCTTTCCGGTATGATCATGGACCGGGCGACGATTCAGGCCCCGGATCTCATGGGCCGGGTTATGGCGGAGGAAATTCCATTTCAGGCTTCCACGGTAATCAGGGTGGACATAACAATCAAAGCAATTAGGGCAACCAAGGTGGTTATAACAATCAGGGGAATCAGCAACAGCAGCAGCACCAGTCGGGTTACCAGAGCAACCCGAAGCAGTTGAATAGCGGGCAGTATCATGTCTTCACCACTAGCCTGGACAAGCGCGATCAGAAGCTTCATAAAAGGGCAGTGAATTCTGTTGAACCGGCGGTCCCCCGATACTTACGCTGGTCTGAACAGCCTATTGTGTGGAGTCGAGAGGATCATCCGCCCCGGGTTGATAATCCGGGTCATCTGGCGTTGGTGGTGGCACCTCAGGTGGGAGGTTATAAGTTCACCAAGGTACTCATGGATGGAGGGAGTAGTATCAATATCCTTTATTATCAAACTTTCCGTCGCATGGGGTTAACCGATAAAAATCTTAAACCGTCCAATACGGTGTTCCATGGCGTGGTGCCTGGTAAATCAGCATACCCTATTGGTAAAATAGCTCTGGAGGTGGCTTTTGGAGATGAGCATAATTCGAGATCAGAAACTTTGACCTTTGAAGTGGTGAAAATCAAAAGCCCGTATCATGCACTGTTTCGACGGCCAGCTTATGCTAAGTTTATGGCACGACCTTGTTATGTCTATCTGCAGCTCAAGATGCCGGGTCACAAGGGAACTATAACAGTGCATGGGAGCCGCAAGATCGCTCTGGAGTGTGAAGAAGGTGATGCGGCTTATGCTGAGTCGGTTTGTGCAACAAAAGAGTTGAAGTTTTACAAAGACCATGTTGATCCGGCAGATATGACTTCATTAAAGAAACCAACTACAGAGCATGATCTGGCCCTGAAGTTTAAATCGGCTGATGAGACTAAGCTTGTTGACTTTGTGCCCAGTGATTCGTCCAAGCAGTTTAGCATCAGCGCTAACTTGGATCCGAAATAGGAAAGCGCGCTCATCGAGTTCATCCATGAGAATCGGGACATCTTTGCGTGGAAGCCTTCTGACATGCCAGGTGTACCGAGAGAACTCGCTGAGCACACTCTCAATGTTGATCCCAAGTATAAACCGGTCAAGCAGTTTCTCTGTCGGTTCAATGAAGAAAGACGCAAGGCTATTGGACAAGAAGTAGCCAGGCTCTTGGCGGCTGGATTAATCGTTGAAGTATTTCATCCTGAGTGGTTGGCTAATCCGATGCTGGTCCTTAAGAAGAATGACACTTGGCGTATGTCTGTGGACTACACAGATCTCAACAAAGCTTGTCGAGCAGATCCTTTTGCCCTCCCTCGTATTGATCAAATTATTGATTCTACGGCGGGTTGCGAGCGTTTAAGCTTTTTGGATGCATACTCTGGTTATCATCAGATCAAAATGGCAGTCAAGGACCAGGAGAAGACAGCCTTCATAACTCCCTTTGGAGCCTTCTGCTATGTGTCCATGCCTTTTGGGCTCAAGAGTGCCCAGGCGACTTATCAGCGATATGTGCAGAATTGTCTTCATAAACAGATCGGCCGCAATGTTCATGCCTATGTGGATGATATTGTGGTAAAATCAAGGAAGAAGGAGACATTGATTGATGACTTGAAGGAAACCTTTGATAACCTGCGGATCTATAAAATGATGCTTAATCCGGCCAAGTGCGTCTTTGGTGTACCTGCAGGCAAGCTCTTGGGCTTTTTGGTGTCTAACAGGGGCATTGAAGCTAATCCGGAAAAGATCAAAGCCATCACCTCCTTGGCCAAACCGAAGTGTATCAATGATGTTCAACGCCTGGCAGGCCGGATTGCCGCGTTGAGCCGGTTTATCAGTCGCCTTGGCGAGAAGGCCATCCCTTTATATCAGATGCTGAAGAAAACGAATAACTTCGTCTGGAGTGATGCCGCTAATGAAGTGTTTGAGTACTTAAAGCGGTAGCTGGCTAATCCACCGGTTCTTGCTGCTCCGGTTGACAAAGAGCCATTGTTGCTATATGTGGCAGCTAACGCTCGGGCTGTTAGTGTGGCTATTGTGGTGCACCGCAAGGAGGCAGGAAAGGAATATCCGGTTCAGCGGCCGGTTTATTATATCAGTGAGGTGCTTATTGAGTCCAAGCAGAGGTACCCGCATTGGCAAAAATTGGTATGGGGTTTTCATGGCAAGCCGGAAGCTTAAGCAATATTTCCAAGGTCATCCCATCACGGTGGTCAGCTCTGCTCCTTTGGGAGATATAATCCAGAACAAGGAAGCAACTGGCCGGATTGCTAAGTGGGCTATCAAGCTCGGGCCTCACGGGTTGAAATACATACCCCGAACAGCGATCAAATCTCAGGCACTTGTGGATTTCATCAATGATTGGACAGAACTGCAAGCGCCAGAAGAGAAGCCGGATCATACTTATTGGACTATTCATTTTGATGGGTCCAGGCAATTGGAGGGCTCGGGGGCTGGAGTCATATTAACTTCCCCACGAGGTGATAAGTTTTGTTATGTTCTCCGTTTAATGTTCCCTTGCACTAACAATGCAGCTGAATATGAGGCTTTACTCCATGGTCTTCGGATGGCTAAGGAGATGGACCTAAGCCGAGTTAAGTGCTTCGGTGACTCGTACCTGGTGGCTCAACAAGTGTCTGGCACTTGGGATTCCATGGACCCTCTCATGGCAGCATATCGTCGTGAGGTGGATATTGTTGCAGGTCACTTTAAAGGTTATCAGGTGGATCATGTGGACCGGCGGAAGAATGAAGTGGCGGACGCTTTAAGCCGCCTGGGTTCCCAACGTAAACCGGTTCCACCTAATGTCTTCCTGGATGTTCTGCATAATCCGTCCGTCAAGCTCCCTGGTGAAGAGGATTTGGCTATTCCTGATCCGGAAGCTCAGTTGATGGCGGCTCTTCATGTTATCCCGGATTGGACGGTTCCATATCTGGCGCATATGAACCGGGGCGAGTTACCAGAGGATGAAACTTTGGCCAGGCAGATAATCCAGCGGTCCAAGTCCATGACTATTATCAATGGAGAGTTACATCATTGCAGTGTGACAGGGGCGTTTCAACGCTGTGTGTCTCCTGAAGAAGGCCGTGAAATTTTGCGTGAGATCCACGAAGGAGATTGTGGTCACCACGCCGGTTCAAAGTCTTTGGTGGCCAAGGCGTTTCGTCACGGTTTCTATTGGTTGACAGCTCATGCTGATGCCGAGGACTTGGTCAAAAGATGTGATGGCTGCCAGAAATTCTCAAGGCGCGCTCATGTACTGGCTCAAGAATTGAGGATGATTCCAATCACCTGGCCGTTTGCAACTTGGGGGCTGGATATGGTTGGGCCTTTCAAGAGATCCAAGGACAAGAAGACCCACCTCTTGGTGGTGGTTGATAAGTTCACGAAGTGGGTGGAGGCAGAGCCAGTTAGTAAGTGTGATGCAGCTACGGCCAATTCATCAAAAAGGTGATCTTCCGGTTTTGCATTCCACATAACATTATAACAGACAATGGTACCAATCTATCAAAGGGTGCCATGAAGGAGTTTTGTCAACGTGAGCACATCCGGCTTGACGTGTCATCAGTGGCTCACCCCCAGTCCAATGGTCAAGCAGAGAGGGCCAATCAAGAGATCTTGGGAGGCATCAAACCCCGGCTTATGGTTCCTTTGCAACGGACGCCGGGTTGTTGGGTTGAGGAGTTACCTTCTATGTTATGGAGCATCAATACCACACCCAACAGATCGACAGGATATACACCGTTCTTCATGGTTTATGGAGCAGAAGTGGTTCTTCCTAGTGACATACGTCATGACTCACATCGTGTAGCGGCATATGTTGAAGCTGACAACGAGAAGGCACGACAGGAAGCTCTTGACCTGTTAGATGAGGAGCGTGACATGGCGGCAGCCCGTTCGGCGATTTATCAGCAAGATTTACGTCGTTATCATAGCCGCCGGGTTAGAACCAGAACCTTTCAAGAAGGCGATTTGGTGCTTCGACTCATCCAGGATCAGACGGATATGCACAAGTTATCCCCTCCTTGGGAAGGACCCTTTGTGGTCAGCAAGAATCTACAAAACGGGTCATACTACCTCATAGATGTTTGAGAGCACAAAGACTCACGTAAATCGGAGGAGGAGACCCACCGGCCGTGGAATATCGCTCATCTTCGGCCCTACTATACTTGAGCCATAGGCTCTGCTTATGTACATATTATGACAATGTATATATTATGATCAATATAATAAACCGGAACGTCAGCTAAAGCGTGGTATCTGTTGTTTTTCTTACATCATGTGTGGTTACATGGAGCTTCTGTTTATAAAGCGGCGTCCGGTTTACCCCTTGATTTAGCTTCTCAAAGCTTTATATTACATCACTTGGGGGCTTGGTCGTATCCGAACCATAGCTACACCACTTGATCGGCACAATGTCACAACATCACTTGGGGGCTTGGTCGTATCCGAACCATAGTCACACCTCTTGATCGGCTCAAAGCCAAATCAATCTGGGGCCAAAGAGAGTGTTGTATCCAAACATAGGCACCCACTGAGCACAGCTCAAAATGTTACTTGGGGATTCTTTGCTGTCGAAATGAACTAAGAATCTACACTTGTAATAGGCTATCAAGCCATGGCTTGGAAGCCTGGTGTATACACCTAAAACCGCGAGTTAACCTGCCTATTTAAGTAAGTCACTCCGCCCAGGTAAACCTGGTATGACCCTTCGAACTTTGACAAGTTACTCTAAAATAAAGACCCTGAACTTGTCAAGTTAAAATGATGATTGGTTAAGGATTGAGGACCATCTTAAAAGGCTTTGCAAAAATGGTTTAACTCAGTGGCCTGGCAGCCCATGAAAAGCCTCGAATTTGGGGCCTGGTAGCCCGTGAAAAGCCTCGACTACAACGGTTTTTATTTGCCTTTTGCTAAGTTTTTCTTTGTTTTGATAAGATTTGTGGTGTTTTCAAACCGGGGTTTATCAACCCGGTTAGGCTGTCAACTACAAGTTGTCAGTACACGATCAAATTATAATCCGGAGACTATCAGCCCGGTCTGGTTTTGACTCAAAGTCACCAGTATGGAATAAACCGGTGTTTATCACAACCCAGAACGGTTTTATTATAAACCGGCATCATATAACATGAGTTACTTATCCTCCAGAGTAGGGTTATGACCCTCTCTACAAAGTTGGTCAGCCAACATTATGCCTAAAGGTCACAGGTATTATATATTTCCATATTTGGTTATCTTTTACAACCTTGGTTATAAACCTTGGTCATATATATATATATTTGGGTATCATGACCCGCCCGGTGGTAAACCGCCAGGGCACTTTAAGCTTTTTATCGGCAGGAACAGCTTGAATAAATGGCTATGGATTATGAACATCATATCTTAAGCATGTCGGATTAAGCAAGCATCAGTCGCAGATAAATATGCACGAAGGCATACCAGAGCAAGTATTTTAACTAGCCTATTACAAGGCGTTTCAGTGCCCAAAAGGATAATTGTTTTATCGAATACATGTTGCAGCATGTAGAAGACTAAACCGGCCTCCGGTTCATGATTGGTCACCAGCTTGGCCTGACGGCTGTGGATCATCTCGCACCGGTTCAACTCCCTCCTCTCTACCCAGTGGCTGGAAGTCAACAGTTGCCCAGTCGATCCCAGTTAGGGCTTGGAATACAGCTTCATCGCTTATAAGCATGGACGGTTCAATGTCAGGGGCATAAGTGTGCTTACGGATTGGTGGGATAAGATTTTGCGCTTCTGGAATTGGTGCAGCAACCCGTCTATTCTTATCATCATAACTCGCCTGATAGTACGAGAGATTCGCTTCTTCAACCAGTTGACAAGCCAATGGGCGTACTTCCTGGATTATGATTCGGAGATCATCATTGCCAAATTCTGTTCCGTCTTCCTTCAAACTGGGATAGCCTTGGCCCGCTTCCACTGGTTCAAAGTCAGGTACCCATGCTTTTGTCCGGGTTAGTGCGGTCAAAGCGCCCGTTCTTGCGGCAGACTTTTTTAGCTCGTCTACCCGGGCAGGAAGCATAGATAACCTTTCTAAGGTATCCTTGATCAAAGTGGGAGGAGGATTATTGTGTGAAGCAGTATAAATGATCCGCTGCGCACCGGTGTACAACTGTTCTATTAGAGTGTACACAGCCTTCAGTTTTTTCTGTACATCAGAGCCCAGGTGGCTAATACGAGTTCCTGCACCATTGTCCACATCAGTAAACGGACAACACATGAGAAGATATGTTGAAAGCATTAAGGAAAAGATGTTTACCGAACACAGCAGCAGTCATGGCACGAATCTGCTGCTTTACACCGGTCAGTTCATCAACCACCGGTTTAAGAGCTGTTTCTGCGTTCTCGGCTCTTTTTATCAAAGCGGAATTTCAGTCTTCCAATCCGCCCGCTCCTTGTTGAAGCTCTCTTTCAGTTTTTCCATAGCGCCTAGAGCACTGGTCAACTCCTGCCTGGCTTTGGAGGTTTCGGCTTGCTGGGATTTGAGGTTCTCTTGCAGATCAGCGGTTTGGCTTTCTTTCTTGCTTAGTTCAGCCTATAAAGAGACATATATATAATGAGTTGACGGTACATATTTGAAGTACCAAGCACATAACAAGTTATGCCCTTGGTACTTGGGGGCTAATGCATATTTGCTTCTTATCAGAAATTTCTACAAGTCCCAAGCACAATACAAGTATTAAACTTGGCACTTGGGGGCTAATGTGTGTTTGCTCATAATTGCTGATATGGGAGTTCTTCTACAAAGTCCCGGTTCATCTTGATAAAGTTAAACCGGCCCTTGGGGGCTACATCAGTGAAGTTAAAATGCATTGTTGCAAACATGAATTTGTTACTAAGTCCCGGTTTAGATTGGTATCTTAAACCGTCAGTTGGGGGCTACTGGAGTTGATAAGCTACAATTGAATGTAAGAGACAAACACTTATGTAGTTACCTCATATCGCTCCTTCATCAAATTTACCAAACCGGCTTCATAGTCACGACTGGTGTACAGACGGTTCAAGAAGCCGGAGTGAAGGTCTTGAGCATTCAGATGGGCATAATGTGACAAATCGGCGTTCCATTTACCTTTGCCAATTGCAGAGAGCTCGTCTTTGACAGTATGCTTAGACAAAGCGACAGGATTGCCAGGAGTGGTATGGCCAGTGCCAGTAATCATAATGTCATCATCTTTGTCATCAGCAGCCGTTTCTGGGGTTGGTGGTTTGTCAATATTTTTAACTGGACTTGCCGGTTTGTCATCAGGTCGGACAGGGCTGGTAGGCTGGTCAGCATGGCTTGTGGTGTCAACTTCTACCTGCTCAGCAACAGAGTCATGATCTTGAGGCGGTGGGTCATTCAGTATGGCATCAACGTTGGTCTCTTCAGGATCTGGAGTTTTTTCCGACTCAACATCCGCGGTATCATCAGTCGGTTTATTCAACCAAGCCTTCTAGCTGGGTCTAGGCTTGGCACTGAGGAAAATAAACATGATGATCAGTACAGTATATAAAAATAACAGATCAAGGATAAAAACAAGTATATAGCTCACCCAAGAACTGTTTTGAGGTGTGACGCCGGATAATCAAGCTACAGTAAAACTCTGCTAATGATGCCACGTCACCTCCGTTATTGTTTCTAATCCTTCGTTAGTACAAATCCGATTCAAAAATCAATTCAAAATATGGCAAACAACAAAAGTTTTCAAACATTGAAACAAAAATGTTCGGAGTGAACCAAATATTGCACAGATAATTATGGTGGAGAAACCACACCTTTATAAAATGTTTAAATACTATGAGATGAATAAAACAGTAGCAAAAACAATTATATAAGTGTTATTAAATATAAACAAATATTAAACTAGTTTATTTAGTCACTAAAAACTTTTTACAACTCCAATTTAGGTGTGGGCTTTAACTTATTATAAAACTATAACTATTAAAGAAATAAAATAAAACAGTAAAGGAAAATAAATAAAAGAAAAGAAAAGAAAAAAAACAGAAGACAATCAAAAAAAAGGAAAAGAACCCCCCTCCCCCCCCCCCCCGCGCTGGGCCAAGTGGACCAGCTGGCCCCAGCCGCCCGAACGGGCCGGCCCACCCCCACCACTTAACCCTCCCACACCCCGTAACCCTAACCACCCCAGTCCCCACTTCCGACGATCCCCACCCCACGTCTCCCTCCTTCCCCCTCCCGATTCTGGATCGGGGCACTCGGGGGCCCGACCCCGCCGGCGCCGCCGTGCCAGCCCCCGACGCTGCCGCCTCGTCCCGCCACCACCTCGCGGACGCCACCTCCCTGCCGGACCGCCTCGTCACCTCCCTTACCCCGCGTCTGGCTCCAGCCACCGTCACTGGAGACGCAGCGCCCGAGCGCCCTGACGCCGATGTCGTTCGACATCGCCGGAGCCGCCCCGACACCGTTGCTCGTCGCCTCCCCGACCCCGTCGCTGGTGCCGTCCCGGACCGCCGTCGCCGCTCGCCGGACCACCCTCCCGTAGCCTCTCCTGCCTCGACTACCTCGTCCCCGTCATCGCTCGCGTCGTCTCCGTCCTCCTCCCCAAAGGCTCCATCGAGCCACGCGGAACCCCCTTCACGCCAACGCTGGTCAGGCCGTCGGCCTCCGCCTCCCCTCTGCCCCTTTCTCTCCCCCTCGCGGTCACCACGACCGCCGCCCCCCTGTACCCTGCGCCGCCCGGACGCACGCTCGCGCCCCCTGGCCCGCACGCGCGGAGCGCCGTGTCGCGCTCGCCATGGTCGTGCGAGGAGTCGCGCCTCTTCCTGGCCGCGCGCCCACGCGCTGGCCTCGCCGGCCTGGGGCCTCATCCGCCCCTGCGTTGCGCCTCCTGACCGAGGTCGTCGCCGCCAGCGTCGCGCTGGGAGCGCCCGTGTGCGTTCCCAGCCACCAAACCGTGGCCTTAGCCACTGCATATGGGGCCGGCCCATTTAAAAAAAAGAATAAAAAATGATAATAAGTAAATAAAAATATTAATTAATTTAATTAACTAATTAATTAATATTAAGTTAATTAATTTAATTAACTAATTAATTAATATTAAGTTAATTAATTTAATTAACTAATTAATTAATTAAACTAATTAAAATCTGTTACCCTAATAACCTAGTTAGACTAAATTAACTAGTTAGTTAATGTAACGGCCAATGACAGGGGGCCCCACCCCCTGTTGACCAGTCAAACGTTGACTGGTCAACAGGGACCCCCTGGCCCACCTGTCAGCCTCTGGTACACTTCTGTGTACGCAGAGCTGGGTGCACCTAGCATTTAGCTATTTAATTTCGAATTAAATTAAAACCAGTAAATCTAGAAAATGATTAAATCTTTATAAATTAATATAAAATAATCCGTAACTCGGATGAAAATACTTTGTACATGAAAGTTGCTCAGAACGACGAGACGAATCCGAATACGCAGACCGTTCGTCCGCCACGCGTCCCTAGCATAGCGAACCTGAAACTTTCCCCCTCCGGACCGTCTGTCTGAAAACGCGAAACACCGGAGATACTTTCCCGGATGTTTCCCCACTTCGCCAGTATCGCCTAGTACTGCGTTAGGTCACCTCTAGCACCACGTATTGCCATGCTACGCCTTGTGATGCTTTGATTGCTCTGTTATTTATTGTGTTCCCCCTCCGTTACTTCTTTCCGGTAGACCCCGAGACTGTTGGCGACCCCAGTTCGACTATGGTGTTGACGATCCCTCCTTCATGCCAGAGCAACCAGGCAAGCCCCCCCCCTTGATCACCAGATATCGCCTATTTTTCTCTATACTGCTTGCATTAGAGTAGTGTAGCATGTTACTGCTTTCGGTTAACCCTATTCTGTTGCATAGCCTCTCATTGTTTCTACAGTTGTTACCCTTACCTGCTATCCTACTGCTTAGAATAGGATGCTAGTTTATTCCATCAGTGGCCCTACATTCTTGTCCGTCTGCCATGCTACTACTGGGCCGTGATCACTGCGGGAGGTGATCACGGGTATATACTATATACTTTATATACATGACACATGTGGTGACTAAAGTCGGGTCGGCTCGTTGAGTACCCGCAAGTGATTCTGATGAGGGGGCTGAAAGGACAGGTGGCTCCATCCCGGTAGAGGTGGGCCTGGGTTCCTGACGGCCCCCGACTGTTACTTTGTGGCGGAGCGACAGGGCACGTTGAGACCACCTAGGAGAGAGGTGGGCCTGGTCCTGGTCGGCATTCGCGGATACTTAACACGCTTAACGAGATCTTGGTATTTGATCTGAGTCTGGCCATTTGGTCTATACGCACTAACCAACTACGCGGGAACAGTTATGGGCACTCGACGTCATGGTATCAGCCGAAGCTCTTCTTGACGTCAGCGACGGAGCGGCGCGCGCCGGATTGGACTGGAACGCCTGCTAGGCTAGGTCTGCTTCCGGCCGCGCACGTAACGTGCAGGTGTGCAATGGGCGATGGGCCCAGACCCCTGCGTGCATAGGATTTAGACCGCCGTGTTGACCTCTCTGTTGAGCCTAGGTGGGGCTGCGACGTGTTGATCTTCCGCGGCCGGGCATGACCCAGAAAAGTGTGTCCGGCCAAATGGGATCGAGCGTGCTGGGTTATGTGGTGCACCCCTGCAGGGAAGTTTATCTATTCGAATAGCCGTGTCCCTCGGTAAAAGGACGACCCAGAGTTGTATCTTGACCTTATGACAACTAGAACCGGATACTTAATAAAATACACCCTTCCAAGTGCCAGATACAACCCGGTGATCGCTCTCTAACAGGGCGACGAGGAGGGGATCGCCGGGTAGGATTATGCTATGCGATGCTACTTGGAGGACTTCAATCTACTCTCTTCTACATGCTGCAAGATGGAGGCTGCCAGAAGCGTAGTCTTCGACAGGATTAGCTATCCCCCTCTTATTCTGGCATTCTGCAGTTCAGTCCACTGATATGGCCCTTTACACATATACCCATGCATATGTAGTGTAGCTCCTTGCTTGCGAGTACTTTGGATGAGTACTCACGGTTGCTTTTCTCCCTCTTTTCCCCTTTCTATACCTGGTTGTCGCAACCAGATGCTGGAGTCCAGGAGCTAGAGATCCCGAGGATGATTCTACATGGAGTTTGGCTTCGAGGAGTAGTTAGGAGGTCCCAGGCAGGAGGCCTTGCCTTTTCGATCGTTGCTTCTTTTGTGCTAGCCTTCTTAAGGCAAACTTGTTTAACTTACGTGTGTACTCAGATATTGTTGCTTCCGCTGACTCGTCTATGATCGAGCACTTGTATTCGAGCCCTCGAGGCCCCTGGCTTGTATTATGGTGCTTGTATGACTTATTTATGTTGTAGAGTTGTGTTGTGATATCTTCCCGTGAGTCCCTGATCTTGATCGTACACATTTGCGTGCATGATTAGTGTATGGTCAAATCGGGGGCGTCACAAGTTGGTATCAGAGCCAACTGCCTATAGGAATCCCCCTTTCCAACTCCTTGGCCGAAGTCGAGTCTAGTCATTGGAAAAGTTTTTACTAACATGGTTGTGTGTCTTACGGGCCCACGTCGCCATTGGGTGGTACTAGGATATTTTACTCCTCGACCTTTACTCTGGGACTCTGGTCTCTCTCCTATTCGGGTTAAATGAATTTTGCTAAATCTAACATTAGGATCTCGTTATCACTTTCACCCGGAGAGCCCCTTATTACTGATGATCGTCTGCTGCACGTGAAGACCCTGAAGATACTCTCCGCTGATAACCCGAGAACTTGTGTTCATCGCTTTTGCAATTCCCTTTCATCGATAAACTCCTATGGATAACCATGTATACTCGCCATTCATACAATGTTTCCCAGTTGATCTTGTTATTACAAGATACCCCGAAATTCTCTCTGTTGTTCCGAGAATCCTTTGAGCTTACTACCTTGCTGTTCTTTGTCACCAGAATACCCCTACGGATAATTCTCGCACTTACCGAGTATCCGCTCATCCCCAGTTGATTCAAGTATTTCACAAAAGTGTTCAAAATACCATTCGATCTTTCGAAAATCCTCAGGAGCCTTTTTGCTCTTGAAATTCTTGCTTACTTGCATTATGATTAATCTTAAGTCTCGTAATCTTATTCGCATCTCTTGTCATTATCATTTTGACTCCGTTGATTCAATTTGTTGTGAATGCTCGCAATCCTCAATCAGAGCCTAGAATTCATCCTTCCGGCTCGGACGTCATTTTGAACTTGAGCTGGTTGTCGACCAATCAAATTGCCACCGTTTGTGCCTCTAAGTCTATTCAACTTACTTGTCTTTTGATCAGAGCATCTGCTTTTGATCCCCCAATTTGGAAATCATAATTCCTTGCATTTAAGGTCTCGAATTATCCAGATTTTTCTATAATCCGATGCCTTGGCATTATTTCTTCTTCTGGCTGAACATATATACTCAAATCAGTTTCTTTGCGGTCCGCCAGATCCTTTGGTGGATTATTATCCGACCATTCCTGCATATTCTCAAAACCTTGAGTTCTTCCCCTGATACACCATGCCTTTGGTAAATTGTATCCTCTGTTTTCTCAACCATGCTCTGTTTTTGAGCTGGTGGTATTTACTATTGAAGCTTGTGGTATATGTTTCCACAATACCCTGACGGGTTGAACCTATGGCTTCCTTAATATGTGCAAACTCGGAAGTTTTCACGAGTCATACTCTTCTGGTATTTTGCCAGATAAAATTTCAACAACTTCTTTGAAAAATGAGAAGTGAATGAAAGGTTATGCATTGGAGAAGTGGGAGTCGACCTTGAACCTTTGCGTTCATGCCCATGGACACGATGTAGATCCTATCATGGAAGCTTCTTATAATAATAGCTATTTCCCTAGTATAATATCATCTGGTATCGGTGAATTGATCCTTTGCAATCGTGGTTCCGACCATGTTTCTCCTTGATTCCGTTTCTCGTGCAAGTTTGAGCACTTGTCTTCTGCAGAGCAATACCCTAGTCCAACCTCTACTTTGATTTGTCGTCAAGTATTACCCCCCTGGTATCTCGAGATTATCATGGAACAGCATAACTTCTTATGAGTTCTTCATCAAGTACTACATTCTCACTGATCACAGTTTTACACGGGCTCTGAGTTATTAGTCACTCGAGAACACCGATAAGTGAATCGATTCCGCACTCCGATTCAATAACTCTAAGTAATTCTTGTTGCTTACGAGTTTAATAATCCTTCAAGTCATTCCTAGCCTTATCGGCTATATCATTATCGTGCAAACTTTTTAACTGTGCTACCCGGTCCTTCCCGGAACACAACTTTCAACGATGAGCTAAGCTTATGTCGATCTCCCTTGTCTTATCGTTTCACCTTGAACGGCAAGCTTGATTCCTAGTTGGTGTTGTATCCGTAGTTCCAATAATCTTTTGCTGCATCAGTCCTTCTGCTTGAGCAGGCGCTGTTCGATTATATCTTCATTAAACCTCTCGGCAAATGTGTCGTGATCATCATCAACCTTATGAGCTCTTCCAGGATATCAATTGAGTTCATGATGAGAAATACCATCCTTGCCCTCGATGATCTGTGTTATCATCGACCACTTTATTGCCTTCCCACCAACACAAGCTTGTTCGTGTTTGGTGTTATACCTTGAGTTCCTTGCTATCCAGCAATTGTTCTTCATTACCTTGGAACATTAACATCTCTTATGTCATCTATGTTGTGGGAATTTCACCACCTCTTAAGAATTCTTGGTATGGTGATACTTCTCACCATCAACATTCTTTCTGGGGTCATCGTGTTGATTCCAACCGGGGTACCAACAAGTGAGCGGTGCTGTTTGGATTCTGCCCTTCTAGCAACCCTATTCCTTTGAAGTTAATGGTCAGACGTTCATTCTTAGACTATTGATTATTGAATCACCATTCCGACGTTGGTCGTGCAACCCAGCCCATATTTCGGGTGCACCTTTCAACCAATGTTTAATTGTGTATGTTTTCCTCGAGCATACATCATTATATCATTTGCACTGACAAATGTTATCTCCTTGTTCACATAATTGTGGAAACCCATCTTTTGGAAGTCTCGATGAATTGTCGCTGAGTTCATCAGCTACCACCTTTTTCCCTTCATTGGTTTAATGATGAGCTTTTGTTTCGGAACCCGCTTTCGTAGTAATTTTCCCGAGAATCTTACAATGTCGTCTCGTCAATTTGTTTTGCACCTTTTCTTCTTAGGCATCCTGAGTCTGAGGTATCCTGACACCAATAAGATCTGAATCTCGGTCAGATATGATGGTTGGAGCATTTTTCCAAGAGTCATAGCATTGGTCTTTATATAACCCAGTAGGGTGATATCATGCCTAGAGGCCCTATTATTATAGTTTCCTTTTTAACAGGGTTAATCATTTTTCCATGAGGAAATTGAATGCCTTGTTTAATAAGTTATCCGGATGGATCCTTTGTGTATCCAAAGTCCGATTTTTGCTTGAAGACCATGACAATGCTATCCCGAAGCATGTCTGTGGTACTTCGATCTTCAATAAGAACATTTGAAGGCCAATGGTAAATGTTTTCTTGCTCAATTATCCAAACACCTTTGTATGGGTTATGTCATGAAATTCCTCTCCCCTTACCTAAATGGTTTTCTACTTTCTATCCTGTCATGGATATCATGCTCTGCTTGTCCTTGGGAAGGATATACCCCTGAAATATGTGTTTAAACACATTTTCCTTTCCATTGTTCTGTTTAATCTGTTAATCATATTTTCCTTTCCATTGGTTGGTTTAACGTTTCTGGTGATCATTATGATCTAAGCAGTATTAATTCCCTGCTTGTGCAAACACCTCGGTGTACAACTCTGTCAGTAAGACCTTGTTACTATTGTTGGTGACATTCCGGTAACCACCGATGGATGAGAACTTTGCCTATTGGTCCGCCTCGTTCAACGAGCAGGAAAATGGTTCTCTTTGTCCCTCGCCCTTGGTACCAACGTTGTTGCCAACATAACTGACAGGCTACCCTCTGACATGTCTTGCTATCATGACCGTGTAAGATGCCAACGGCCTTTCTACTTTTAACCCACATGGTGGGCCCATAACCCACAGTTCCACAGGATCGAAACCTGACTCTCCTGTACACCCCTGTTGCCAAAGCTATTCATTTTGCTTGACTTCATAAGTAATTCATGGGTCACCTTCCTAGTGCTCTATTCTGGTATCAGACGCAATACTTACTCTCGCTGCTCTGAACCCCTTTTTCACTCTGGTTCAGACTTCGAGTAACTACCTATCCGCTTGGAACCTCTTATTGTACCTTCGTACCTTACTCTCGATGTATTTTATATGTTCAACTCGAGAGATAATCTTATGCTCATTCATGGGTTAACCCTAGATTGTTTCCCTCATAAGCATTCTGTCATAGCCGAGCTGTCCCTTACCTATTCGTAAGTACGTTGGAGTTTCCGAAGAAAAGGACGACTTCACCATGATGACCTAAAGCAGAGAAATGAAGACGTCAATGTAAGGGATTGACCTCTTCGAGAAGTGCAACCAAGGCCGAGAAGATTCGTTAGAAATCGTAACCAGACTTTTCCCCCGTTTTCCACCTCTTACATCTCGGGACGAGATTTCTTGTAGTGGAGGAGAATTGTGACGCCCGGATAATCAAGCTACAGTAAAACTCTGCTAATGATGCCACGTCACCTCCGTTACTGTTTCTAATCCTTCGTTAGTACAAAACCGATTCAAAAATCAATTCAAAATATGGCAAACAACAAAAGTTTTCAAACATTGAAACAAAAATGTTCGGAGTGAACCAAATATTGCACAGATAATTATGGTGGAGAAACCACACCTTTATAAAATGTTTAAATACTATGAGATGAATAAAACAGTAGCAAAAACAATTATATAAGTGTTATTAAATATAAACAGATATTAAACTAGTTTATTTAGTCACTAAAACATTTTACAACTCCAATTTAGGTGTGGGCTTTAACTTATTATAAAACTATAACTATTAAAGAAATAAAATAAAACAGTAAAGGAAAATAAATAAAAAAAAACAAAAAAAACAGAAGACAATAAAAAAAAGGAAAAGAACCCCCCCTCCCCGCCCCCCCCCCCCCCGCGCTGGGCCAAGTGGCCCAGCTGGCCCCAGCCGCCCGAAAGGGCCGGCCCACCCCTACCACTTAACCCTCCCACACCCCGTAACCCTAACCACCCCAATCCCCACCCCACGTCTCCCTCCTTCCCCCTCCTGATTCTGGATTGGGGCACTCGGGGGCCCGACCACGCCGGCGCCGCCGTGCCAGCCCCCGACGCCGCCGCCTCGTCCCGCCACCACCTCGCGGACGCCACCTCCCCGCCGGACCGCCTCGTCACCTCCCTTACCCTGCGTCTGGCTCCAGCCACCGTCACCGGAGACGCAGCGCCCACGCGCTGGCCTCGCCGGCCTGGGGCCTCATCCACCCCTGCGTTGCGCCTCCTGACCGCGGTCATCGCCGCCAAACCGTGGCCTTAGCCACTGCATATGGGGCCGGCCCATTAAAAAAGAGAATAAAAAAAGATAATAAGTAAATAAAAATATTAATTAATTTAATTAACTAATTAATTAATATTAAGTTAATTAATTTAATTAACTAATTAATTAATTAAACTAATTAAAATCTGTTACCCTAATAACCTAGTTAGACTAAATTAACTAGTTAGTTAATGTAACAGCCAATGACAGGGGGCCCCACCCCCTGTTGACCAGTCAAACGTTGACTGGTCAACAGGGACCCCCTGCCCACCTGTCAGCCTCTGGTACACTTCTGTGTACGCAGAGCTGGGTGCACCTAGCATTTAGCTATTTAATTTCGAATTAAATTAAAACCAGTAAATCTAGAAAATGATTAAATCTTTATAAATTAATATAAAATAATCCGTAACTCGGATGAAAATACTTTGTACATGAAAGTTGCTCAGAACGACGAGACGAATCCGAATACGCAGACCGTTCGTCCGCCACGCGTCCCTAGCATAGCGAACCTGAAACTTTCCCCCTCTGGACCGTCTGTCTGAAAACGCGAAACACCGGGGATACTTTCCCGGATGTTTCCCCTCTTCGCCAGTATCGCCTAGTACTGCGTTAGGTCACCTCTAGCACCACGTATTGCCATGCTACGCCTTGTGATGCTTTGATTGCTCTGTTATTTATTGTGTTCCCCCTCCGTTACTTCTTTCCGGTAGACCCCGAGACTGTCGGCGACCCCCAGTTCGACAACGGTGTTGACGATCCCTCCTTCATGCCAGAGCAACCAGGCAAGCCCCTCCTTGATCACCAGATATCGCCTATTCTTCTCTATACTCCTTGCATTAGAGTAGTGTAGCATGTTACTGCTTTCGGTTAACCCTATTCTGTTGCATAGCCTCTCATTGTTGCTACAGTTGTTACCCTTACTTGCTATCCTACTGCTTAGAATAGGATGCTAGTTTATTCCATCAGTGGCCCTACATTCTTGTCCGTCTTCCATGCTACTACTGGGCCGTGATCACTGCGGGAGGTGATCACGGGTATATACTATATACTTTATATACATGACACATGTGGTGACTAAAGTCGGGTCGGCTCGTTGAGTACCCGCAAGTGATTCTGATGAGGGGGCTGAAAGGACAGGTGGCTCCATCCCAGTAGAGGTGGGCCTGGGTTCCTGACGGCCCCCGACTGTTACTTTGTGGCAGAGCGACAGGGCAGGTTGAGACCACCTAGGAGAGAGGTGGGCCTGGCCCTGGTCGGCGTTCGCGGATACTGAACACGCTTAACGAGATCTTGGTATTTGATCTGAGTCTGGCCATTTGGTCTATACGCACTAACCAACTACGCGGGAACAGTTATGGGCACTTGACGCCGTGGTATCAGCCGAAGCTCTTCTTGACGTCAGCGACGGAGCGGCGCGCGCCGGATTGGACTGGAACGCCTGCTAGGCTAGGTCTGCTTCCGGCCGCGCACACAACGTGCAGGTGTGCAATGGGTGTTGGGCCCAGACCCCTACGCGCATAGGATTTAGACCGGCGTGTTGACCTCTCTGTTGAGCCTAGGTGGGGCTGCGACGTGTTGATCTTCCGCGGCCGGGCATGACCCAGAAAAGTGTGTCCGGCCAAATGGGATCGAGCGTGTTGGGTTATGTGGTGCACCCCTGCAGGGAAGTTTATCTATTCGAATAGCCGTGTCCCTTGGTAAAAGGACGACCCAGAGTTGTACCTCGACCTTATGACAACTAGAACCGGATACTTAATAAAATACACCCTTCCAAGTGCCAGATACAACCGGGTGATCGCTCTCTGACAGGGCGACGAGGACGGGATCGCCGGGTAGGATTATGCTATGCGATGCTACTTGGAGGACTTCAATCTACTCTCTTCTACATGCTGCAAGATGGAGGCTGCCAGAAGCGTAGTCTTCGACAGGATTAGCTATCCCCCTCTTATTCTGGCATTCTGCAGTTCAGTCCACTGATATGGCCCTTTACACATATACCCATGCATATGTAGTGTAG
Source organism: Aegilops tauschii subsp. strangulata (assembly GCF_002575655.3). NCBI lineage: Eukaryota > Viridiplantae > Streptophyta > Magnoliopsida > Poales > Poaceae > Aegilops > Aegilops tauschii. Next base: position 423,137,634 of record NC_053036.3, on the reverse strand, counting down.
CTCCTTGCTTGCGGGTACTTTGGATGAGTACTCACGGTTGCTTTTCTCCCTCTTTTCCCCTTTCTATACCTGGTTGTCGCAACCAGATGCTAGATTCCAGGAGCTAGAGATCCCGAGGATGATTCTACATGGAGTTCTGCTTCGAGGAGTAGTTAGGAGGTCCCAGGCAGGAGGCCTTGCCTTTTCGATCGTTGCTTCTTTTGTGCTAGCCTTCTTAAGACAAACTTGTTTAACTTATGTCTGTACTCAGATATTGTTGCTTCCGCTGACTCGCCTATGATCGAGCACTTGTATTCGAGGCCTCGAGGCCCCTGGCTTGTATTATGATGCTTGTATGACTTATTTATGTTGTAGAGTTGTGTTGTGATATCTTCCCGTGAGTCCCTGATCTTGATCGTACACATTTGCGTGCATGATTAGTGTACGGTCAAATCGGGGGCGTCACATGAGGGGTGGAAGTTTTGTGGCCGATGACTCGCCAGAAGATGAGTGAGAAGTGCCCTGATAATTTGAATCAGACGGGTTAATAGGCTGGAGGAAACAACCTGCTTTGGGGCATGAAGTGTCAAGGGGATAAGAAGACCTCTGATCGGCGTTTCTGAACCGGGTTGTTCGGTAAACCGGCAGAGGTAACTACCTGGCCGCTGTGCCGGGTTGTGCGGCGAGCCTCGTGCTGCTGTGTCTTCAAAAGAAAGTTTGGGTCCAAGTAAGCAAGGGGGTGAGAAAATTTTACTTTTCGGTTTGCTCGACGGATTTTTTATCTTGGCAGAGGATCTGAATCGGAGGAAAGAATGGTTACCTCTACATCATCAGCGTGACTGCCTTCAGCGTCGTCCTGATAATAATCATTGTCAATGAGGTGTACGAAAAATGAACCAAGAGAGTCAAGTTCTACCTCTGATTCCGGGTTACCCACATCATCATCAGCTGGTAGCTCGGAGGGTGCAGTGGTCCTTTTCTTGCCAGGTTTCTTAACAACCTTGGTCTTTGGGCGAAGTGGCTTGGCCAGTTTGTCTTGCGGTTTTGCCGGTTTTTCTTGTGGTTTCTTGTTCCAGAACGGATCATTACCCTGTCAGAAGATAATCACAATTTCAGAAAATATTTGGACAGAAGCAACTTCAGACAAAAAGATTATATGATTCTTACAGCTGGCGGTTAGTGGAAGGTGCAGAAAGGGAGCAGTCCGGTTTGGGCACAGTCAGCCTCCGGTTTGTTCAGCATCTTCTTTACAGCCTCAGTAACTTCCGCATCTGTAAGCTGAATGTCAAATGTGTCGTTGAGCATCCTTCAAACTCCCCGTGTACTCACACATCAAACCGGAGAGCCGGCTTAAGGGCAGAATACTCCAGCTTATCCAACAACGAGCAAGATCAACTCCTGTCAAACCGTTCGCCATGAAGGCTCTAAGCTTTGATAGTTGAGAAGCATAGTTGGCCCTTTCTTTTGCAGTCAACCTCTGAGGAAAAGGATGTCTATTGCTAAGGCGTTCAGGGCGGTAACCCGGCAGGGGGTTTTCATCAGGTGGAGATGTATCCTTGTAATAAAACCAGGTCTGGTTCCACTCTTTGGGGTGACTGTGGAGCTTAGGATGAGGGAAGGTGACTTCCTTCCTTTTCTGAACCGCCATTCCGCCCAATTCAGTATTGGGTCCATCCATGAATTCTGTGTGACGGTTTAAGTGAAATAAATCCCTAAACAGTTCGACTATAGGTTCTTCTTGTAGGTAAACCTCACAGAAGACTTGGAAGTGGCAGATGTTGGTCACAGAATTTGGACCGATGTCTTGAGGGCGCAGTTGAAAACTGGCCAGTACATCCCGGAAGTTTTTTGAACTGGGAGGGCTAAAACCTCGATTCAGGTGATCAGCAAACACAACTACCTCTCCATCCTTGGGTATAGGAGGATTTTCTGGGCCAGGGACCCTCCAGTGGATGACATATTTCTTGGCTAAAGCGCCCATTTTAACACAGTTGTTTAATTGCTCTTCGGTTACTCGAGAAGGAGCCCGATTGCATTCATAGACTTGCTTGGCCATGGTAATGAAGATCTGAAACATGATTATTGCTGGTTTAAGATTTACAGTGGACAACTATACAACGGTATAAGGATGCAAGCATATTGTTAAACCGGATTTGGTTATTCATAAACCGGAGTCTGACAATGGAAACAGTACAATGATGAATGCATTGGCGGTTCAACAGGGGACTAATGGTATCTACTGGGTCATCATTTTTTCAGTGAAGTTAAACCGCCTAATCTGGTATTAAAGGTATAAGTATAAAGATGTATAAGTGAAGGAAAAAAAAACAAGTTTCATAGTTTGGCATGGGAATTTCAGATCTGCCGTGCGTTGGATAATCAAAATATATTCTGGTCTAATATCAAGCGCTCAAAAAGTTTAGTAAGTTCAGATGAGTTGGATATCAAGCAGATGCCTTAACAAGAAGAAAGGAGTTTAAACTACAAAAGGCGCTAAAAACAGTCAGATCTAACCGGCCATTGGTATTACCGAAGGAAGAACAACTTCAAGCTATGAAGAACACCGAACCCTAATGGCGGATCTAGGGCGAGGAGAAGAGGAACTTACTGGCGCAGGAGGAAGCAGCGGAGGATCACCGCGTTTCTCTGATACGATCAGGTTGATGCAACGGCCTTTGTCGAAGCAGAGGCGAAGGACGACGGCGGTGGCAGAGCTCGAGGGTCGGTCGGCGCGAGGAAGACGACGACGCGAAGAGGCACGAGGGGGAAAAGTTAAAGTGACCCCTCGGCCCTATTTATAAGATGAATGGATAAAAGGCAGGCACGAGAATCGAGGAGCCCGAAAAATGGGGTGTGTGACAGCTCTGTTGCCTCGATCCTCGGAGGCCCATTAATGAAGATGGGTTATACACAGTTTTAAATAACAGATGATGTCATGGTGGTTTACCATGGTCCTGGAAGGTGACGTCATGGTGGTTTACAAGATTATGTGAAGATGTTGAAGAAGAAATTTTCTAAAGTATTGAGGATTGACATGAACCAGTTCAAATCAATCTGGGGCCTAATGTTGGGGATATTACCATTGGGCGTAAACCGGCCAGGAGAGGCCGGGTTAACCCCATCAGTAGTTCATTATATCTGAAGCCCATGAAGACAGACGGTGACGCTTTATGAAGGCCCAGGGCCCAAAACCGGTTTAAGGCCTGTAGACACAAACCGGTATTGATATGTAAACTTGTGTTGTAAGATAGAAAGAGCGGAGACCGAGCTGGACACGTTTATGAGCCGGCCTCGGGATTCTGTAAACCGACGGGCGTCAACCCATGTATATAAGGGGACGACCCGGTGGCGGTTCAAAAACAACAGACAACAACTCGAGACTCAGGCAAAGCGTATTCGCTCCCTGGTCATCGAAACCCAAGCAATCCCACAACAACTGGATCGTAGGCTTTTACCTTCATCGTAAGGGGCCAAACCAGTATAAACTCTCTTGCGTCCCTTGTCCGCTTAACCCCTTTAAGTTAACGCGTAGCGATGGCATCACGACTAAGTCCTTTCTCTAGGACATCTGCCGTGACAAAACCACGACAAGAGCCAAAATTTGATGTTCTTCAGCAGCAGATGCCACCACCAAAGGAAACCTCACATGAGGCATCTACACAAGCTAGTGTAGTGAGGTGTGTGCCAGCAACTTGTTTCAGTTTTATATTGAACTTGTTTCAGTTTTCATTAGTTCATATCTTTAAAATTGTGTTATGTTTGAACTTGTTTTAGTCCTAGAAAGAATTATAAAAGAGGAGCAGAGAGGGGAGCTTCTCCAAGGTGTTGCAAGCAGAAGAAAAATGGACCAACAACTACATTTTGCTCAGTTACTAGAAGCAGTGTTGACAGCAAGGGTGTCTCTCCAGCCAAAAAAGCAGCAACAGCAGTTGAAGCTCCACCCACTGCCCCCAATGCAGCAAAGAACACTAGAAGCAAGGGAAAGCTGGCTCCAAACCCAGCCAAGAACACCAGGAGCAAGAAACTTCAGTTTTTGTCCTGTTACTTTAGTTTTATGTTTGAAACTGTTATGCACTTGATGTTGTTACAGTGTGCACTGTGATACCAATACTTTTATGTTCTTAGTGCTTTATGCACTTGATGTTGTTGTCTATGCACTGTGATGATCAACTTCTTAATGCTTTATGCACTAGTTATGCCTAGTGTTTGGTACATGTGTGATGATCAACCTCTTATTCTTAATGCTTTGTGCTCACTGTGGTCTTTAATAAGTTGGTATTTTTGTTGATCTACTTTGGCATAGACAAAATAGCATGTTCATCTTGACTACAACAGTGCATCATTGTCTTCAGATACATCATACTAGGTTGTACCATTCGGTCAACAAGCACAAACTGATACAACTACAACACGGACAACATTACAACACAAATTCCTACAAACAACAATGCTAAAAGAAGCATCATCTCATCTCTTCCTCTTAGCTTCTTCTTCAAAACATGATTCTTTCTTGACAGCTCCATGTTTTCCTTCTTCAACTTGTGAATTTTGATCTAGCTCTGTTCTACCTCTGTGTGCAGGTCTTCAAAAGCCACGGCAACACGCAATGGAGGAGGAGGATCAACCCACACCACCCACTCACACTCCTGTGGTAACTGATTGCACATCACATTAACCAAAAATTAGATTTTTCATAAACAAGAACTAAAACATGCTCAAAATCACAATCTCTTACGTCTAAAGGACACCCTAAAAACCGGCGGCCAGTGCTTGCCCCTCCCTAGGAAACACGGCGGGCTGGAACAAGGCCGTGACCAGGGCAACGATGCTTTGAACGATACTCCAATCCACAATAGGTGTCATCAGGAAGATAGAACTCGGAGGCGAGCTGCACAATCCCGACCCCATCAACCTAAACCAAATCGAAGGGAAGGAAGGTCAAAATTTCTCCCAAATCTCACAAACCCTAGAAACCCTAGAACTAATTGGGGGTGGAGGAGCCGCACAAGCTCATGTTCACTTACCTCACCGGCCGCCTACGAGTAGTTGGACGAGCCTGAGCTCGCCGTGCTGCGCCGCTCCATCTTCTTCCTCGTCAGGCCTCGTGTCGCCGACTCTGCTCGTCTATTTTCTTCAGCGCGAGCTCACTAAGGATGAAAGGGTAGTAAGTGTAGCACCGATAGGGGCAAAAATGTCCAAAATCTAGCACCGCTTACGGTCAATCGGCGCTGACTGGACGGAGCCGTGCCGGAAGGGCAAAAGCACAAGACAAGCAAACTGAGTTGGGCAAGACCGCGTGTTTTCCAAAAGTAGGGGCAATCCTGACGAGTGGTACCCAACTAAGGGTATAAAACCAATTATCCCTTTCATATATTACCATTGCTTATAACAAGCTCTCAAACAAATTTAAGTGAAGAAGAAGAGCATAATTATTTCTTCAAAAATTTTATCTCTCAAAATAATATAAGTGAAGCATGAGAGGATATTTCTTCAAAATTCTACTAACTCTCAAAATAATCTAAGTGAAGCATGAGAGCATTTCTTCAAAAATTAAACAAGCACCGTGCTCAAAAGAATATAAGTGAAGCACTAGAGCAATTCCATAGCTCAAAAAATTTAAGTGAAGCACATAGAGCAATTCCATAGCTCAAAAAATTTAAGTGAAGCACATAGAGCAATTCTAATAAATCATGGCATCATTATGGCTTTCTCAAATAGGTGTGTCCAACAAGGATGAATGTGAAAAACTAAGAAGCAAAACAAGCAAAGACTCATATAATACAAGACGCTCCAAGCAAAACTCATGATATGTGACGAATAAAAATATAGCTCCAAGTAAAATTACCGATGGTCGCTAGAAGAAAGAGGGGATGCCTTCCGGGGCATACCCAAGCTTAGTTGCTTGGTTCTCCTTGAATATTACCTTGGGGTGCCATAGGAATCCCCAATTTTAGGCCCTTTTCACTCCTTATTCCTTCATCCATCGTGATCTCACCCAAAACTTGAAAACTTCAATCACACAAAACTTAACAAAAACATTCATGAGATCCGTTAGTATAATAAACAAACTCACCACTTTAAGTACTATTGCGAACCCAATCATATTTTATTATTGCATTATATCTACTATATTCTAACTTTACCATGGCTTATACCCCCTATTCAATCCATAGATTCATCAAAATAAGCACACAATGCAACAAAAACGGAATCTGTCAAAAACAGAATAGTCTGTAGTAATCTGGACTTTGACCATACTTCTGTAACTCCAAACTTTCTGAACAATTAGCACAACATAGGAAATTTGTATATCAAATGTGTGTAAATTTTTTTTATCACGCTTCTATGATTTTTAACAATTCTGCTACTGGGCGCAAAAGTTTATGTTTCCAACAAGATCAAATCAACTATCACCCAGCATGGTCCTAAAGGCTTTACTTGGCACAAACACTAATTAAAATATAAAAACACAATCATAACATTAGTATAATTGTGTCAGCACAGAAAAACAGAAAGAAAAAGAGAATTTTTTTATTCATTGGGTTGCCTCCCAACAAGCGCTATCGTTTTATGCCCCTAGCTAGGCATAATGCATAGATTCAAGTATTGTCATCTTTCTTCTTATTTTCCATAGATGTGTTTTTGACAGGAGGTTTTTTAATATAACTTGAAACACGTTATCCATAGAAATTTTAGCATTATCAAGTTGCCCATTTGCAAATCTCCTTTGATTTACGGCTACGATCCAAGAATTATGTTGATTAACATCATTGAAAATTGTTGGATCATATCCAAAATGGGAACTTCCTTTTTAAGGTTCTCATCAAAGATACGATCATTGCAAAGAAAATGTCTTAAAACATAATCACTATTGTAAAGAATCTCATCTATCACCAGGTTTTCACGGTTCATACCATAAAAACCAAAGATCTCTCTAGCTCCCCGCACTATAGGATCAAATTCATTCATAAAGACAAGGGTGACTATCTTTTTAGCTCTAGGATCTTTTATAACAGGTAGCTCATAAAACAATCTTTGCAAGGTAGAATGAGTACGAATAAATCTATTCTCAAGTTTAAGAATTAGTGCTGAAATAGCTTATGCATAAGTTTTAGTTCTTTTAAGTATAGGGGCATCATCACAAGTCAAAGTTCCAACACAATTAAGGAATTCTTGGACGGCACCTTTTCCTATAAAATTCCCTTGTCCCAAAACAAAAGCTTTGGCATCCAGATTACCAGAACGTCCAATTTTAGGAGTTCTGCCATCATCTGTTTTAGCCATACCAAAATCACTCATGATGATGGGTTCAAAGCAAGCAAAGAAGCAAACAAGAAAAGGCAAATGAAAAATTATTTTTGTATTTTTTGCAAAAACATTTTAGAAGTGGGGGAGATGAAAACGAGAGGCAAATGGAAAATAAAGTAATTGCAAGGAGATGAGAGTTTGTGCGTAGGAACCTCATAGATGTTGATGATGTCTCCCCAGCAACGGCGCTAGAAATTCTTCCTGATTGCTAGTATCTGCGTTGGTAATTCCCTGAAGAGGAGAGGATGATGCAGCACAGCAACGACAAGTATTTCCCTCAGTAATGAAATCAAGGCTATCCATCCAGTAGGAGAACCAAGCAACACTATGTAAACAACATCTGCACACACACAACAAATACTTGGAACCCAACGCGTAAGAGGGGTTGTCAATCCCTCCTCGGTATTGAGATAGATTAAATTGTATGAGATTTGATAAATAGATCTAGCAAAAACACAAAAAAATAAGTAAATAAAAAGTGCAGCAAGGTATTTTTGGATTAATAGATCTGAAAATAATATGATTGGAAATATACCCCGGGGCCATAGATTTCACTAGAGGCTTCTCTCAAGAAAATAGCATACAGTGGGTAAACAAATTACTTTTAGGCAATTGATAGAAGAGCAAATAATTATGACGATATCCAAGGCAATGATCATGTATATAGGCATCACGCCCAAGATCAGTAAACCGACTCCTGCATGCATCTACTACTATTACTCCACACACCAACCGCTATCGAGCATGCATCTAGTGTATTAAGTTCATGAAAAAATGGAGTAATGCAATAAGAACGATGACATGATGTTGACAAGATCTATTCATGTAGGAATAGACCCATCTTTTTATCCTTAATGGCACCAATACACACGTGTCATGTCTCTTTTTGTCACTAAAATTGAGCACCGCAAGATCAAACCCATCACAAAGCACCTCTTCCCATGGAAAGAAAAATCAATCTAGTTGGCCAAACCAAACCAAAGTTTCGGAGAATAAATACGAGGCTATAACAATCATGTATAAGAGAGTTCAACAAAGACTCAAATAATATTCATGGATAGATTTGATCATACACTCACAATTCATTGGATCCCAACAAATACACCGCAACGGAAGTGTTACATCTAATAGATCTCCAAGTACATCGTGGAGAACATTGTATTGAAGATCAAAAAGTGATATGAAGCCATCTAGCTACTGCCTACAGACCTGTAGGTCTGTGGTAAACTACTCACACAACATCGGAGGGGCAAGGGTGATGATGAAGAACCCCTCCGTGATCGTTGACCCCTCCGGCAGAGTGCCGAAGAAGGCCTCTAGATTGGATCTCGTGGTTCTGGAACTTGCGGCGGCTGGAATTGTGTTTTGTCGACTCCCCTAGGGTTTTGGGGATTTTAAAGTATTTATAGAGGTAGAGGTCGGTGGAGGGGTGCCTGTGGGCCCCACTACCCACCAGGGCACGCCTGTGGACCCTGGCATGCCTTGGTGCCTAGTGGGCCCCATAGGCCCCCTTTGGTGCACTTCTTAGGCCTCCTGGGTGTCTTGTGGGCAGAAAAAAATCTCCAAAAAGTTTCACGGCATTTGGACTTTGTTTGGTATTGATATTCTACGAAGTAAAAAATAAGCAAAAAACAGCAACTGCCACTGGGCACTATGTCAATAGTCAGTCCCAAAAAATGATATAAAGTAGCTAGTAAATGAGTATAAAACATCCAAGAATGATACTTTAATAGCATGGAACAATAAAAAATTATAGATACGTTGGAGACGTATCAACAAGTAGTATTCCACTTAGTACAAATGAAGGCTAGCAAATAGATTGAGAAGCGACCAACCAAGAAACGAAAACGATCATAAACAAGCATTAAACATAACTAACACTGAATAATGCACCACAAGTAGGATGTAACTTCATTGCATAATAACTATTTACTTTCATGCTTTCATAGGGAATCACAAACCTTAACACGAATATTCTTACTAAAGCATAATTGCTCACCAACATGACTCACGTATTACTATCTCCATATCTCAAAACTATTACAAGGAGTCAAGTTTATAATATCCAATGATCGTCATGAAAGTTTTTATTATATCCCCCTTGAATCTTTCACTTTGGGACTATTCATATATTACCATTGCTACTTTCAAGCTCTCAAATAAATTTAAGTGAAGTACGAGAGAATAAATTTCTTCAAAATAATTTCCTTCTTCAACTCTCAAAATAATATAAGTGAAGCATGAGAGCATATTTATTCAAAAATTTACTAACTCTAAAAATAATCTAAGTGAATCATGAGACCATTTCCTCAAAAATTAAACCACCACCGTGCTCGGAAAGGTATAAGTGAAGTACTAGAGCAACTCCCTAGCTCAAAAATATAAGTGAAGCACATAGAGCCATTCTAACAAATCATATCATCATTATGGCTCTCTCAAATAGGTGTGTCCAGCAAGGATGATTGTGACAAACTAAAAAGCAAAACAAGCAAAGACTCTTATAATACAACACACTCCAAGCAAAACTCATGGTATGTGACGAATAAAAATATAGCTCCAAGTAAAATTACCGATGGTCGTTAGTAGAAAGAGGGGATGCCTTCCGGGGCATCCCCAAGCTTAGTTGCTTGGGAGTCCTTGAATATTTCCTTGGGGTGCCATGGGCATCCCCAAGCTTAGGCTCTTTCCACTCCTTATTCCTTCATCCATCGTGATCTCACCCTAAACATGAAAACTTCAATCACACAAAACTTACCAAAACCTTCGTGAGATCCGTTAGTATAATAAAGCAAATCACCACTTTAAGTACTATTGCAAACCCATTCATATTTTATTATTGCATTATACCTATTGTATTCTAACTTTACCATGGCTTATACCCCCCGATACAATCCATAGATTCATCAAAATAACCGCACAATGCAACGAAAACAGAATCTGTCAAAAACAGAACAGTCTTTAGTAATCTGTACTTTAACCATACTTCTGTAACTCGAAAAATTCTGAAAACTTAGGACAACCTAGGAAATTTGTATATCAACCTTGTGTAAAAAAATTCAGAACTTTTCATTGCTCCAGTTAGTTTTAACATTTATGAAAAAGTTTTTGTTTTCCAACAGGATCAAATCAACTATCACCCAAGCCATCCTAAAGAACTTACTTGGCACATACACTAACTAAAACATAAAAAGCACAATCGTAACAGAAGCATAATTTTGTATTTATTGAAAAACAAAAAAGAAACAAAAATTTAAAGGATAGCTATTGGGTTGCCTCCCAACTAGCACTATTGTTTTACGCCCCTAGCTAGGCATAATGCATAGATTCAAGTATTGTCATCTTTAGTTTTTGCTCCATAGGTTGCCCTTATGATTGACTCATATGGTGGCTTAATTCTAGTTCTAGGGAAGTGTTCCATACCCTTTCTCGACGGAAACTGAAATTTAATATTCCCTTCTTTCATATCAATCACGGCACCTATAGTTCGTAAAAACGGTCTACCAAGTATTATGGGACAAGACACATTGGAATCAATATGAAGAACAATAAAATCTATGGGCACATAATTCCTATTTGCAAGAATAAGAACATCATTAATTCTTCCCAATGGGGTTTTAATAGTAGAATCCGCCAAGTGCAAATTAAGAGAACATACTTCCAACTTGGTAAAACCTAGCACATCACATAGAGATTTTGGAATTGTGGAAACACTAGCACCCAAATCACATAAAGCATTGCACTCATAATTTTTTATCTTGACTTTCATGGTGGGTTCCCATTCATTATATAATTTTCTAGGAATCGAAATCTCTATTTCTAGCTTTTCTTCTAAAGCTTTCATCATCGCTTCTACAATATGTTTAGTAAAAGCTTTATTTTGTTCAAATGAATTGGGTGAAGTTAGCATGGATTGCAACAAAGAAATACACTGAATCAAAGATCAATTATCATAATTAAAATTTTGTAATCCAGAAGAGTAGGCACAGCACTAGTTAAAGTTTTTAACTCTCCAAACCCACTTTTATCAAATTTTCAACAAGATTTTCACCCTCTGAATTATGAGGACGTCTTCTAGCTAAAGTTGACTCTTCTTCGGTCCTATTTTCATCAATTTTAACATTACTAAAAAAAGGAATCAATAGAAGAAACACCAATCATTTTAACATCTTCATCATTACTGTCCTCTAAACATTCTGGCTTAGTTGCCAGTTGATTTACTAGTGTAGCTTGTGCATCGGAGATTTTTCCTAGCAATTTTTTAGTATTAGCAAACTGAGATTGAAGATTAGAAACCCCTCCACTGACATGATCAAGTTATTTTGCGATAGCATCAAGTAAAATAGAGTGTTCCCTAAGTTCTTTAGTAAAAAAAATTGTAGTGCTCAAATTGCGTGGCCATATAAGCCTTAGTACTTTCTTGATTTCTACCAAGATATTGGGATAACAAATACCATAATAATCCTCTTGAAACTTTGTGACTACGCAAACAAGATCACAAGCAAACAAAAGATCGGACAGGAAAAAGGCAAATGAAAAATATATTTTTGTATTTTTGCAAAAAGTTTTTAGAAGTGGGGGAGATGAAAACGAGAGGCAAATGGCATATAAAGTAATTGCAAGGAGATGAGAGTTTATGCGTAGGTACTTGATAGATGTTGATGATGTCTCCCCGGCAACGGCGCCAGAAATTCTTCCTGATGCTTGTGATCCGCGTTGGTATTTCCCCGAAGAGAAGAGGATGATGCAGCACAACAGAGGCAAGTATTTCCCTCGGTTATGAAACCAAGGTTATCAATCCAGTAGGAGAACCAAGCAAAACTATTTAAATAGCACCTCACACAAACAACAAATACTCGCAACCCATCGCGTAAAGGGGTTGTCCATCCCTCAATAGTATTGAGATAGATTAAATTGTATAGGTTTTGGCAATTAGATCTAACAAAAACACAAAATAAAATAAATAAAGAAAATTTGCAGCAAGGTATTTTTGGTTTAATATGATAGTAAATAGACCGGGGGGCCATAGTTTTCACAAGAGGCTTCTCTCAAGAAAATAGCATATAGTGGGTAAACAAATTACTGTTGGGCAATTGACAGAAAAGCAAATAATTATGATGATATCCAAGGCAATGATCATGTATATAGGCATCACGTCCAAGATTAGCAGACCGACTCCTGCCTACATCTACTACTATTACTCCACACATCGACCACTATCCAGCATGCATCTAGTGTATTAAGTTCATGGAAAAACGAAGTAATGCAATAAGAACGATGACATGATGTAGACAAGATAAACTCACGTATGAATAAACCCCATCTTGTTACCCTTAATAACAACGATTCATGTGTGTCATGTCTCTTTCTGTCATTGAGATTGAGCACCGCAAGATCAAACCCATCATAAAGCACCTCTTCCCATGGAAAGAAAAATCAATCTAGTTGGTGATGACCCACAAGTATAAGGGATCTATCGTAGTCCTTTCGATAAGTAAGAGTGTCGAACCCAAAGAGGAGCAGAAGGAAATGACAAGCGGTTTTCAGTAAGGTATTCTCTGCAAGCACTGAAATTATCGGTAACAGATAGTTTTGTGATTAGGTAATTTGTAATGGGTAACAAGTAATAAAAGTAAATAAGGTGCAGCAAAGTGTCCCAATCCTTTTTGTAGCAAAGGACAAGCCTGGACAAACTCTTATATAAAGGAAAACGCTCCCGAGGACACATGGGAATTATCGTCAAGCTAGTTTTCATCACGCTCATATGATTCACGTTCGTTACTTTGATAATTTGATATGTGGGTGGACGAGTGCTTGGGTACTGCCCTTCCTTGGACAAGCATCCCACTTATGATTAACCCCTATAGCAAGCATCCATAACTACAAAATAAGTATTAAGGTAAACCCAACCATAGCATGAAACATATGGATCCAAATCAACCCCTTATGAAGCAACGCATAAACTAGGGTTTAAGCTTCTGTCACTCTAGGAACCCATCATCTACTTATTATTTCCCAATGCCTTCCCCTAGGCCCAAATAATGGTGAAATGTCATGTAGTCGACGTTCACATAACACACCTAGAGGAAAGACAAAATACATCTCATCAAAATATCGAACGAATACCAAATTCACATGACGACTTATAGCAAGACTTCTCCCATGTCCTGAGGAACAAACGTAACTACTCACAAATCATATTCATGTTCATAATCAGAGGGGTATTAATATGCATAAAGGATCTGAACATATGATCTTCCACTAAATAAACCAACTAGCATCAACTACAAGGAGTAATCAACACTACTAGCAACCCACAGGTACCAATCTAAGGTTTTGAGACAAAGATCGGATACAAGAGATGAACTAGGGTTTGAGATGAGATGGTGCTGGTGAAGATGTTGATGGAGATTGACCCCCTCCCACTGAGAGGATCGATGGTGATGACGATGGTGATGATTTCCCCCTCCCGGAGGGATGTTTTCTCGGCAGAACAGCTCCGCCGGAGCCCTAGATTGGTTTCGCCAAGTTCCGCCTCGAGACGGCGGCGCTTCGTCCCGAAAGCTTCCTTCTGATTTTTTCTAGGACGAAAGACTTCATATAGCAGAAGATGGGCACCGGAGGCCTGCTAGGGGGCCCATGAGACAGGGGGGCGCGCCCAGGGGTGGTATGGCGCGCCCCCCACCCTCGTGGCCAGGGTGTGGGCCCCCTCTGGTTGATTTTTTCGCCAGTATTTTTTATTAATTCAAAAATGTGCCTCCGCGAAGTTTCAGGACTTTTGGAGTTGGGCAAAATAGGTCTCTAATATTTTCTCCTTTTCCAGCCTAGAATTCCAGCTGCCGGCATTCTCCCTCTTCATGTAAACCTTGTAAAATAAGAGAGAAAAGGCATAAGTATTGTGACATAATGTGTAATAAGAGCCCATAATGCAATAAATATCGATATAAAAGCATGATGCAAAATGGACGTATCAACTACCCCAAGCTTAGACCTCGCTTGTCCTCAAGCGGAAGCCGATAACGAAAAATATGTCCACATGTTTAGAGATAGAGGTGTCGATAAAATAAAATATGGACATGAGGGCATCATGATCATTCTTATAACAGCAACATATATAAATATTGTCATATGATTTCTTATGCTAAAGTAACAATCTATTCACAATCCAAAGTATGAATCATAAACTTCACTGAAAACTAACAAACTATAATCTCGGTCATTGAAGCAATTGCAATTTACCATAACATCAGAAAGAGTCAATATAAGAGCTTTTCAGGAAGTCCACATACTCAACTATCATTTAGTCTTTCACGATTGCTGACACTCACGCAATACTTATGGGTATGGAGTTTTAATCGGACACAGAGAAAGATAGGGGCTTATAGTGTTGCCTCCCAACCTTTTACCTCAAGGGTAATGTCAACAATAATAGTTCATGATAACTTACATCCAATTGGATATATATATCAGGATCCTTCCAACACAATGTGCTTGCCAAAGGATAAAATGTAAAAAGGAAAGGTGAAGATCACCATGACTCTTGTATAAAGTATAAGACAAGAATAAAAGATAGGCCCTTCGCAGAAGGAAGTAGAGGTTGTCATGTGCTTTTATGATTGGATGCACAAAATCTTAATGCGAAAGAACGTCACTTTATATTACCACTTGTGATATGGACCATAATGCAGTCCGTTGCTTTTATTTCTTCCACATCACAAGATCGTATAAAGCTTATTTTATCCACACTAATAAATCATACATATTTAGAGAGCAATTTTTATTGCATGCAACAATGACAACTTACTTGAAGGATCTTGCTCAATCCATAGGTAGGTATGGTGGACTCTCACGGCAAAAACTGGGTTTAAGGATATTCGGAAGCACAAGTAGTATCTCTACTTGGTGCAAGAGTTTGGCTATCATGAGGGGGAAAGGAAAGCTCAACATGTTGGATGATCCATGACAATATACTTTATTTCGGATATAAGAAAACATAACCCATTATGTTGTCTTCCTTGTCCAACATCAACTTTTTAGCTTGTCATATTTTAATGACTGCTCACAATCATAAAAGATGTCCAAGATGGTATATTTATATGTGAGAACCTCTCTTTCTTTATTACTTCATATTAATTGCAACGATGACCGAAACTAACATCTTTATTACTTCCTATTAATTGCAACGATGACCGAAACTATGTTTGTCAACTCTCAACAACTTTTATTCATCATACTCTTTATATGTGATGTCGTTACTCTCCATAAGATCAATATGATCTCTTTAATTCTTTTTATTCTTTCTTTTTCTATTATTTTTATTCCCTCAAGATCATATCAAGATAATCAAGCCCTTGCCTCAAAACTAATCTTTATTATATATAGCTCACGGACTTGATTACATAGAAGGATCATAAAGCAAAATTCAAAACTAAATCATACTAAAACTTTATTATACTAGATCAAGATATTACCAAAAGGATTGAACTAAGAAAAACGGTAAAGATAGGAGTGTGATGGTGATACGATACCGGGGCACATCCCCCAAGCTTGGCAGTTGCCAAGGTGAGTGCCCATACCCATGCGACTATGTCTCTTTCTTCGGAGGTGGTGATGTGATATTCTTGGCGATGATGCCCCGCAGGATACGATTCTCCTCCTCAAGCTTATTGACTTGCTGCTTGAGGTCCATTATTTCCTTACGGAGCTTACCAGTGACGGCTAAAGCTCCTTTTACCCATGGATGTTGCATAGCTGTGGGAGAACAAGTGACACTCTTTTTCATATTTTCATAAGAAAGAAATCTAACATTGGAAGGGATGACCGAGTTTGGAATAGCTGAGCTCTGTAGTTCCCCCATCGTGAATCCGGCTCGGAAACAAGAAGTAACTTCTTGATCCTCCTCCATGGCATCTATCCTTTTCAAGTCAGCCTCCATCTCTTCCTTCGTGGATGGCCCAAAGTGGTCAGCGTCGCTGTTTGCTCCTGGTCCCGGTGTCGGATGAGACACCCGACTCTCCCTGACTGACTCTTGAGAAAACATCTTGCTCTAATCTGCGACAGAAACAGCTCGAAACAAAAATAGAGGATATTTGCGTGGTACGGTGGTCAAAAGCTTCGGGAGATTATATAATGAATTTTTACCGACCAAAAGAAGTATCGTGCAAGAAAACGGAGTCCGGAGAGCACACGACGTGCCCACGAGGCAGGCGGGCGCGCCCTTCTCCCTCGTGGACGCCTCGTGTCCTTCCCGGACTACCTCTTATTTTCCTATTTTCTTAAATATTCCAAAATGGAGAAAAATTGCTATTAGAATTGTTTTGGAGTCGGTTTACTTACCGTACCACATACCTATTCCTTTTCGGAGTCTGAAGCATTGAAAGTATCCCTTATGTATTCCTTCGGGGTTATCGTGTCAATAACATTAGTTTCAACATTTATGGGATTACCTGAGATATAATGTTTGACTCTTTGACCGTTCACCACCTTCGGATTTGTGCCTTCGAAGTTGTTGATTTTTATGGCACCGGGACGATAGACCTCCTCGATAATGTAAGGGCCTTCCCATTTAGAGAGAAGTTTTCCTGCAAAAAATCTTAAACGAGAGTTGTATAGCAAAACGTAATCACCTACATTAAACTCACGCTTTTGTATCCTTTTGTCATGCCATCTTTTAACTTTTTCTTTAAACAGTTTGGCATTCTCATAAGCTTGGGTTCTCCATTCATCAAGCAAGCTAATGTCAAATAGCCTCTTCTCGCCGGCAAGTTTGAAATCATAATTGAGCTCTTTAATGGCCCAATATGCCTTATGTTCTAGTTCGAGAGGTAAGTGACATGCTTTTCCATAAACCATTTTATAGGGAGACATACCCATAGGATTTTTATATGCAGTTCTATAGGCCCATAATGCATCATCAAGTTTCTTGGACCAATTCTTTCTAGATCTATTAACAGTCTTTTGCAAAATAAATTTAATCTCTCTATTACTCAATTCTACTTGACCACTAGATTGTGGGTGGTATGGAGATGCAATTCTATGATTAACGTCATACTTAGCAAGCATTTTATGAAAAGCACCATGAATAAAATGTGAACCACCATCAGTCATTAAGTATCTAGGGACTCCAAACCTCGGGAAAATAACTTCTTTAAGCATCTTAATAGAGGTGTTATGATCAGTGCTACTGGTTGGAATAGCTTCTACCCACTTAGTAACGTAATCAACAACAACTAAAATATGTGTACACCCATTAGAGGAAGGAAACGGTCCCATATAATCAAAGCCCCAAACATCAAATGGCTCAATAACAAGTGAATAGTTCATAGGCATTTCTTGACGTCTACTAATGTTACCAATTCTTTGACATTCATCATAAGACAAGACAAACTTACGGGCATCCTTGAAGAGAGTAGGCCAATAAAAACCGGATTGCAATACCTTATGTGCAGTTCTATCTCCAGCATTGTGTCCTCCATAAGCCTCGGAGTGACACTTGCGTAGGATTTGTTCCTGTTCATGCTCAGGTACACAATGTCTAATAACACCATCTACTCCTTCTTTATATAGGTGTGGGTCATCCCAGAAGTAATGTCTTAAATCATAGAAAAACTTTTTCTTTTGCTGGTATGTGAAACTAGGTGGTATAAATTTAGCAACAATGTAATTAGCATAATCAGCATACCATGGAGCAGTGCGAGAAGCATTTATGACAGCTAATTGTTCATCAGGAAAGCTATCATCAATAGGTAGTGGGTCATCAAGAACATTCTCTAACCTAGATAAGTTGTCTGCAATGGGGTTCTCAGCTCCCTTTCTATCAATAATATGCAAATCAAATTCTTGTAGCAAGAGAACCCATCTAATAAGTCTAGGTTTAGCATCTTTCTTTTCCATAAGATATTTAATAGAAGCATGATCAGTGTGAATAGTTACTTTGGAATCAAGAATATAAGGTCTGAACTTATCACAAGCAAATACGACAGCAAAAAATTCTTTTTCAGTAGTAGCATAATTTCTCTGGGCACTGTCTAGAGTTTTTACTAGCATATTGGATAACATTTAAATTCTTATCAACTCTTTGTCCTAGAACAGCGCCTACAGCATAATCACTAGCATCACACATAATTTCAAAGGGTAAATTCCAATCAGGTGGCTGAACAATAGGTGCAGAAATCAAGGCTTTCTTAAGTATTTCAAATGCTTCTACACAATCATCATCAAAGATAAAAGGAACATCTTTTTGTAAGAGATTAGTCAGAGGCCTAATTTTTTTGTGAAGCCCTTAATGAACCTCCTATAAAAACCGGCATGACCAAGGAAACTTCTTATACCTTTGATGTCCTTAGGACACAGCATCTTTTCAATAGCATCAACTTTAGCTTTATCAACTTCAATACCTCTTTCAGAAATTTTATGCCCCAAGACAATACCTTCATTAACCATAAAGTGGCACTTCTCTCAATTCAAGACAAGATTAGTTTCTTCACATCTCTGCAAAACTCGATCAAGGTTGCTTAAGCAATCATCAAAAGAAGTTCCATACACGGAGAAATCATCCATGAAAACCTCAACAATCGTTTCACAAAAATCAGAGAATATTGCCATCATACATCTTTGAAAGGTAGTAGGTGCATTGCATAAGTCAAAAGGCATACGTTTATAAGCAAAGGTACCGAAAGGGCAAGTAAAAATGGTCTTTTCTTGATCCTCTTTGGACACATGTATTTGAGAGAAACCATAATAACAGTCTAGAAAGCAAAAATGTGTATGTTTGGATAATCTTTCTAGCATTTGATCAATAAAAGGTAAAGGGTAATGATCCTTTTTAGTAGCTTTATTTAATTTGCGGAAATCAATTACCATTCTATAACCTGTAACAATTCTTTGTGGGATCAATTCATCTTTATCATTAGGGACAACAGTAATACCTCCTTTCTTAGGGACACAATGGACAATATTTTAATCTTCTGAATTCTTTTATGTATGATTGGTTATCTTTGCAAGTTTGGTTTGGCCTACTAGATTGATCTTTCATGCAATGGGAGAAGTGCTTAGCTTTGGGTTCAATCTTGCGGTGTCCTTTCCCAGTGACAGTAGGGGCAGCAAGGCACGTATTGTATTGTTGCCATCGAGGATAACAAGATGGGGTTTATATCATATTGCATGAGTTTATCCCTCTACATCATGTCATCTTGCTTAAAGCGTTACTCTGTTCTTATGAACTTAATACTCTAGATGCATGCTGGATAGCGGTCGATGTGTGGAGTAATAGTAGTAGATGCAGGCAGGAGTCGGTCTACTTGTCTCGGACGTGATGCATACATACATGATCATACCTAGATATTCTCATAACTATGCTCAATTCTGTCAATTGCTCAACAGTAATTTGTTCACCCACCGTAAAATACTTATGCTCTTGAGAGAAGCCACTAGTGAAACCTATGGCCCCCGGGTCTATTTTCCATCATATTAATCTCCTGACAACAAGCTATTTCTGGCGCCGTTTTTATTTTGTTTACTTTACTTTGCATCTTTATCACAAAAATACCAAAAATATTATCCTATCATATCTATCAGATCTCACTCTCGTAAGTGACCGTGTAGGGATTGACAACCCCTTATTGCGTTGGTTGCAAGGATTTATTTGTTTGTGTAGGTGCGAGGGACTTGTGTGTAGACTCCTACTGGATTGATACCTTGGTTCTCAAAAACTGAGGGAGATACTTACGCTACTTTGCTGCATCACCCTTTCCTCTTCAAGGGAAAACCAACGCAGTGCTCAAGAGGTAGCAAGAAGGATTTCTGGCGCCGTTGCCGGGGAGGTCTACGCAGAAGTCAACATACCAAGTACCCATCATAAACCCTTATCTCCCGCATTACATTATTTGCCATTTGCCTCTCGTTTTCCTCTCCCCCACTTCACCCTTGCCGTTTTATTCACCCTCTCTTTTCCGTTTGCCTCTTTTTGCCCGTCTCTTGTTTGCTCGTGTGTTGGATTGCTTGTTTGTCACGATGGCTCAAGATAATACCAAATTATGTGACTTTACCAATACCAACAATAATGATTTCCTTAGCACTCCGATTGCTCCTCTTACCGATACTGAATCTTGTGAAATCAATGCTGCTTTGTTGAATCTTGTTATGAAAGATCAATTCGCCGGCCTTCCTAGTGAAGATGCCGCTACTCATCTAAATAGCTATGAACCACATCCGACATAATTATCCATCACTGATCCAATGCCTACGAGCTTTTCACATATTGATCTTTGGTTAGTTACTTTCCCGTTGTAACTGTTACAATCACTACAAAACTGCTACTGTTACTTTTGCTACCATTACTGTTACTTCCATACTACTTTGCTACTAAATACTTTGCTGCAAATATTAAGTTATCCAGGTGTGGTTGAATTGACAACTCAACTGCTAATACTTAAGAATATTCTTTGGCTCCCCTTGTGTCGAATCAATAAATTTGGGTTGAATACTCTACCCTCAAAAACTGTTGCGATCCCCTATACTTGTGGGTTATCAAGACTATTTTCTGGCGCCGTTGCCGGGGAGCATAGCTCTATTCTTTGATTCACTTGGGATTTATATCGGCTGGTCACTATGAGGAACTTGAAAGACGAGAAAACCAAAATTTATCCCTCAACTACGAGGGGAGGTAAGGAACTGCCATCTAGCTCTGCACTTGATTCACCTTCTGTTTTGAGTAAGCTGGCGACACCTAAACCTGCTTCTGCTATTAATTCTGATATGTTGCATGTTATTGATGATGCCACTTCTGCTATGCATGATACTTATGGTGAAACTACTTCTATGCTTGATACTACTGTGCCACTAGGTGAATTTCTTGATGAACAACTTGCTAGGGCTAGAGAGAATGAAATTATTGAAACTGATAATATTGATGAAAGTGATGATGAAGATTCTCCCCCTAGATATGAATTGCCTATTGTGCCTGAGGGCTATGTTATGGATGAAGAAACTGCTAGAGACTTTCTTGCTTGCAATGATAGGAATGATCTTAAGAAATTATGAGCTAAGCTGAAAGAAAAATCTTTGAATGCTAGAATGAAATATGACCCTGCTTTTGCTACTTCACCTATCTTTGGTACTGATAAGGATTATGATTTCTCTGTCGATCCTGAGATAATTACTCTGGTTGAATCTGATCCTTTCTATGGCTACGAATCTGAAACTGTTGTGGCACATCTTACTAAATTAAATGATATAGCTACCCTATTCACTAATGATGAGAAAACTCGCTACTACTATATCCTTAAATTATTTCCGTTCTCATTAAAGGGCAATGCTAAGGCATGGTTTAATTCTCTTGATCCTGGTTGTGTGCGTAGTCCCCATGATATGATTTATTACTTCTCTGCTAAATATTTCCCTGCTCATAAGAAACAAGCTGCTTTGAGGGAAATATATAATTTTGTGCAAATTGAAGAAGAGAGTCTCCCACAAGCTTGGGGGAGGCTTCTCCAATTACTTGATGCTTTGCCTGATCATCCTCTCAAGAAAAATGAAATACTTGATATCTTTTATAATGGACTAACCGATGCTTCCAGAGACCACCTGGATAGTTGTGTTGGTTGTGTTTTTAGGGAAAGAATAGTTGATCAAGCTGAATTGCTATTGAATAATATGTTGACTAATGAAAATAATTGGACACTTCCTGAACCAACTCCTAAGCCAACTGCGAAGAAGAGGGGTATTCTATTTCTCAGTCCTGAAGATATGCAAGAGGCAAAGAAATCTATATAAGAAAAAGGTATTAAAGCTGAAGATGTTAAGAATTTACCGCCTGTTGAAGTAATACATGGTCTTAATTCGCCGCCTGTCGAAGAAATACATGGTCTTGATAACCCGACACAGGTAGTAAAGGTAAATTCTCTTTATAGATTTGATGAAGGTGTTATTCCTCGTTACAAGTCTGCTAGCCAATGCTTAGATGAATTTGATAATTTTATTGTCAAACAAGAAAACTTCAATGCTTATGTTGGTAGACAATTGAAATGCAATGCTTATATGATTGAACACTTGAGTGATTATATGTCTAGAGTTAAAGGTGAACTTAAACTTATTAGTAAACATGCTTCTATGGTTGCCACTCAAGTAGAACAAGTGCTTAAAGCTCAAAATGATTTGCTCAATGAATTAAATAATAAGAAAAATGATAATGCTGTTAGAGTTATGACTAGAGGGGGTAAAATGACTCAGGAACCTTTGTATCCTGAGGGCCACCCTAAGAGAATTGAGCAAGATTCTCAGAGAACTAATGTTGATGCACCTAGTCCTTCTAAGAGGAAGAAAAAGAAAAATGATAGGACTTTGCATGCTTATAGTGAACCTATTGTAGACACACCTGAGAATCCCAATGATATTTCTATTTCTGATGCTGAAACACAATCAGGTGATGAACATGAACCTAGAGATAATATTAATGATGATGCTCAACCTAGCAATGATAATGAAGTAGAAATTGAACCAGCTGTTGATCTTGATAACCCACAATCAAATAATCAATGTTATGATAAGAGAGACTTTGTTGCTAGGAAGCATGGTAAAGAAAGAGAACCATGGGTTCAGAAACCCATGCCTTTTCCTCCTAAACCATCCAAGAAAAAGGATGATGAGGATTTTGAGCGCTTTGCTAAAATGATTAGACCTATCTTTTTGCGTATGCGGTTAACTGATATGCTTAAAATGAATCCTTATGCCAAGTACATAAAAGATATTGTTACTAATAAAAGAAAGATACCGGAAGCTGAAATTTCCACCATGCTTGCTAATTATACTTTTAAGGGTGGAATACCTAAGAAACTTGGAGATCCAGGAGTACCAACTATACCATGCTCCATTAAAAGAAATTATGTTAGAACTGCTTTATGTGATCTTGGAGCCGGTGTTAGTGTTATGCCTCTCTCTTTATATCGTAGACTTGATTTGAATAAGTTGACACCTACTGAAATATCTTTGCAAATGGCTGATAAATCAATTGCTATACCTGTTGGTATTTGTGAGGATGTGACTGTTGTGGTTGCAAACGTTACTATTTTAACGGACTTTGTCATTCTTGATATTCCCGAGGACGATAGTATGTCTATTATCCTTGGTAGACCCTTTTTGAATACAGCAGGGGCTGTTATTGACTGCAACAAAGGCAATGTCACTTTTCATGTTAATGGTACTGAGCATACGGTACACTTTCCAAGGAAACAACCTCAAGTCCACAGTATCAATTCTATTGGAAAAATTCCATCAATTATTTTTGGAGGTTTTGAATTTCCTCTTCCTACTGTCAAGAAGAAATATGATATTCTTATTATTGGGGACGTGCATATCCCCGTTGAGGTAACTTAGTGCTATTCGAAATTTCTCCGGTTTCATGCGATTCAGAATGAGTTTGTTAACAAGACTTGACCAACCTTGTTAGTGGATTCCTTTTGATGAACATGAGATGGATGAAGTTAGAAGGCACAACCTTCTGTACCCTCCTTTTACTTTCTGTTATTTAGTCGAAATAAAGCAAAAATAGTATTTCCTGTCTGTTTTCTGAATTATCCGTGCAATAAAAAATACGCCGAAAATAAAAGTTCTCCAAATGCCCTGAAATTGAAATATTATTTTTTCTAGAATATTTGAGAATATCTGGCACTGAGAACAAAGCAGGGGGAGCAAGCACCTAGCCACGAGGGTCTAGGGCGCGCCCCCTGCCTCGTGGGCCCATGGTGGCTCCCCTCCACTTATTCCAGCCACCACACACTCCTTCTTCCTCCCAAAAAAATCACCAACCAGCTCAAGCACGAGTTCTAGCTCATTTTGCTGCGATTTTTTATCTCCTAGCTCAAAGCACCTCTCACAAAACTGCTTTGTGGGATTGTTCCTTGCTATGTGACTCCTCCAATGGTCCAATTAGTTTTTGTTCTAGTGCTTTATTTATTGCAAATTTTTGCTGCTTAGGTGACGAGGTTCTTGAGCTTGCATGTCAAATTTATTTGCTCCCAAGTAGTTCTAATGCATGATATAGTCTCTAGGCACTTGTGGGGGTAGTTGCTATAAATTTTGTTGAGTTTGGTTTACTTTTATTTTGATGTTACTAAAATTTTCAAAGGAAGAAATATGTTTAGGAAATGTGCCAAGGGGGTCCTTCAAGGAAGCAAGGGCCCAGGCTCGCAATACGCGATGCGGACGATGAACCACCGAGGGAAGCTCAAGTGCGGGATTGTGAATGGCCTTCAGAAGACTTTATGGATCGAGCAGGAATCAAGGAAGAATTTAACGCATATGTGCGTAACGCTGATCTTGAGAGCTTCGAGGCAGATAAGTGCCGTCAGTACCACTATCTCACTGATTTCTTTGTGAGAAGGTTTGAATTTTCATCATCACGCAATTCTCAAACTGTCCTGTTTGATCTTTATGAAAATTCTTCTACTATGGACTTAGAGGATTTTAATACTGCTTGCAAACTTCCACAATGGGGTAGTCCTAGTGAGCCTCGCAAGTCTGAGTTTAGAGATTTTCTTGCTAGTATAACTGTGGGGGAGTCTAGAGATATAACACAAGCTACCATAGGGAGCATTCATTTTCCTGTTATACATTATTTTGCTCTCTTCATAGGTAGGTGCATAAATGGTAAGGATGAAGCATGTCACATGCGTGTCCCTGACCTCAGTGTTCTCGGGAGTGCTGTATTAGGAGACAAACATTATAATTTGGGAGCCACTGTTGCACGTATGTTGCATAACAATAGATTTAATGGAGATTTCTTTGGTGGAATTTATGCAACCCGCTTAGCTAATTTCCTTGATGTACCCATACGTGAGTATGATATTGAGTTGCCTACTGTTTATTTAGATTATGAGGCTATGGTTTGTCATCGGTTTGTTGAGAGGAACGATCAATTCCTCCAGTACCGACTAATCTTTGACAGACGACGCACCTATCACGTCGCTCTCCCTGCTCCTGCTTTCTTTGACTTTCAGGCAAAGGGGAGATATTTCATAACCAGGGAGGAGGCGAACGAGTACGAGAGGAGGGCTGAGATAGCTCGCCTCCAAGCTGCAGCCCACGATGCAATAACTGCTGCATCTCAGTACGACCACAACTACAACTTTGGATATCCTCCAGGCCAGCCGTGGCAATAGACCAACTTAGGCCAAATGCCTAAGCTTGGGGGAGTACGTATTTCTCACCGACATTACATTTATGTTCACACACTCATTGCTAGTTGTCAGTGTTCATACTTTTTCATTGTATCATC
Source organism: Aegilops tauschii subsp. strangulata (assembly GCF_002575655.3). NCBI lineage: Eukaryota > Viridiplantae > Streptophyta > Magnoliopsida > Poales > Poaceae > Aegilops > Aegilops tauschii. Next base: position 423,112,079 of record NC_053036.3, on the reverse strand, counting down.
CATGCTAGTTAATTTTCCTTTTGCCTGCTTTCTTCTTGTGTGTTTGAAAAATTTAAGAAAAACCAAAAAAAATATTAGTTGCAGCATTTAGCTAGTTTACTTTCTTGCTTGTAGTAGTAGTAATTAAAAAGAAAACCCAAAAAGATTCCCTGTTCTTCTTTTGCTTGTTGGGAGCTTTCCCATGTAAATAGTTTTATTTCTTTTCTTTTCTTTGGGGGTCGATAGGAGAAGACCATGATGAAATTGTTAAAGTGGCCCTTATATGCATTATTGTTGATTTAACCAAGAGCCCATATTGCCTTGTCTTCTCCTGTTTATTGAATGCTTGCAGATTCTAGCTTAGTCCAATGCACGTGCACTATTATTATTATCCACACCGTTCAGTCGTGCAAGTGAAAGGCAATAATGACGATATATGATGGATTGATTGAGATGAGAGAAGCTGGTATGAACTCATCCTCTCTTGTTTTTGTAAATATGATTAGTTCATCGTTCCTGATTCAGCCTATTATGAATAAACATGTTTGCAATGACAATTAGAGATCATAGTTGCTCGTGCCATGCTTGATTAGCTATGAGTTTATAATGGTTTACCTTGCGTTCCAACATGCTATTAAATTGGTTGTGATGTGGTATGATAGGGTGGTATCCTCCTTTGAATGATTTAAGTGACTTGACTTGGCACATGTTCACGCATGTAGTTGAAACAAATCAACATAGCCTTCACGATATTTATGTTCATGGTGGATTATATCCTACTCATGCTTGCACTCAATGTTCATTAATTTTAATGCATGTTCATGACTGTTGTCGCTCTCTAGCTGGTCGCTTCCCATTCTTTTTTCTAGCCTTCACTTGTACTAAGCGGGAATACTGCTTGTGCATCCAATCCCTTAAACCCCAAAGTTATTCCATATAAGTCCACCATACCTTCCTATATACGGTATCTACCTGCCGTTCCAAGTTAATTTGTATGTGCCAAACTCTAAACCTTCAAATGAAATTCTGTTTTGTATGCTCGAATAGCTCATGTATCAACTAGGGCTGTCCGTATCTTCCATGTTAGGCGTGTTATTCTCAAGAGGAGTGGACTCCGCTCCTCACTCACGAGAAAATGGCTGGTCACCGGGATGCCCAGTCCCATGCTTTAAGCAAACCAAATCGAAATAATTGCAAACAAAACTCCCCCGGGACTGTTGTTAGTTGGAGGCACTCGTTGTTTCGAGCAAGCCATGGATTGATGCTCGTTGGTGGAGGGGGAGTATAAACTTTACCATTCTGTTTGGGAACCGCCTATAATGTGTATAGCATGGAAGATATCACCATCTCTTGGTTGTTATGTTGACAATGAAAGTATACCGCTCAAAATATTATTTATCTCTATTTCAAAACCGAGCTCTAGCACCTTTACAAATCCATGCTTCCCTCTGCGAAGGGCCTATCTATTTACTTTTATGTTGAGTCATCACCCTCTTATTAAAAAGCACCAGCTGGAGAGTACCGCTATCATTTGCATTCATTACTATTAATTTATATTGGGTATGACTATGATTGGATCTCTTTTACCATGAATTACAATGTCTAGTCAGTCCTTGATCTTTAAAGGTGCTCTGCATTTATGTTTTGCGTTCTGAGAAAGGGCTAGCGAGATACCATCTTGTTATATCATATTATGATTGTTTTGAGAAAGTGTTGTCATCCAAAATTTATTATTATTGCTCGCTAGTTGATTATTCCATTGATATGAGTAAACATGAGACCTAAATGTTATTGAGAATATGGTTAGTTCATAATCTTTGCTGAAAACTTGAATGTTGGCTTTACATATTTACAACAACAAGAGCAAACAGAGTTTGTAAAAGTTTTTCTTTATCACTTTCAGTTTATCAACTGAATTGCTTGAGGACAAGCAAAGGTTTAAGCTTGGGGGAGTTGATATGTCTCAATTGTATCTACTTTTCCAAACACTTTAGCCCTATTTTGGACTCTCACTTGCATGATTTGAATGGAGCTAACCCGGACTGACGCTGTTTTCAGCAGAATTGCCATGATGTTATTCTTGTGCAGAAACAAAAGTTCTCGGAATGACCTGAAACTTCACGGAGATTATTTTTGGAAATAATAAAAAATACTGGCGAAAGAATCAAGGCCAGGGGGCCCACACCCTGTCCACGAGGGTGGGGGCGCGCCTGCCCCCTGGGCGCGCCCCCTGCCTTGTGGCCCCCCTGGAGCTCCACCGACCTCAACTCCATATATTCGTGTTCGGGGAGAAAAAAATCAGAGAGAAGGATTCATCGCATTTTATGATACGGAGCCGCCGCCAAGCCCTAAACTCTCTCGGGAGGGCTGATCTGGAGTCCGTTCGGGGCTCCGGAGAGGGGAATCCGTCGCTGTCATCATCATCAACCATCCTCCATCACCAATTTCATGATGCTCACCGCCGTGCGTGAGTAATTCCATCGTAGGCTTGCTGGACGGTGATGGGTTGGATGAGATTTATCATGTAATCGAGTTAGTCTTGTTAGGGTTTGATCCCTAGTATCCATTATGTTCTGAGATTGATGTTGCTATGACTTTGCTATGCTTAATGCGTGTCACTAGGGCCCGAGTGCCATGATTTCAGATCTGAACCTATTATGTTTTCATGAATATATGTGTCTTCTTGATCCTATCTTATAAGTCAATAGTCACCTACTATGTGTTATGATCCGCCAACCTCGAAGTGACAATAATCGGGACCACTCCCGGTGATGACCGTAGTTTGAGGAGTTCATGTATTCACTAAGTGTTAATGCTTTGGTCCGGTACTCTATTAAAAGGAGGCCTTAATATCCCATAGTTTCCAATAGGACCTCGCTGCCACGGGAGGGTAGGACAAAAGATGTCATGCAAGTTCTTTTCCATAAGCACGTATAACTATATTCGGACTACATGCCTACATTACATTGATGAACTGGAGCTAGTTCTGTGTCACCCTATGTTATAACTGTTACATGATGAACCACATCCGACATAATTATCCATCACTGATCCAATGCCTATGAGCTTTTCACATATTGATCTTTGGTTAGTTACTTTCCCGTTGCAACTGTTACAATCACTACAAAACTGCTACTGTTACTTTTGCTACCGTTACTGTTACTTCCATACTACTTTGCTACTAAATACTTTGCTGCAGATATTAAGTTATCCAGGTGTGGTTGAATTGACAACTCAACTGCTAATACTTGAGAATATTCTTTGGCTCCCCTTGTGTCGAATCAATAAATTTGGGTTGAATACTCTACCCTCAAAAACTGTTGCGTTCCCCTATGCTTGTGGGTTATCATAGGATCCCCTAGAATTTCAACAGGCAAGTTGTGTTTCAAAATAGGACCCTGTTTAAAGAATACTTCATCTATTTCCCTTCTTTCATTCATAAACATATCATTTTCATGGTCAATCAAATATTGTTCTAAAGGATCATTAGGAGGCACAACAATAGAAGCAAGACCAATAATTTCATCTTTACTAGGCAATTCTTTATCATGGGGTTGAAACAAACAGTAACAATATCCTTTTCACAATCTATCTTAGCATTAATAGTATTCAAGAAGGGCCTACTAAACATAATGGGACAAAAGTCATCTTGTGGGGAACCAAGAACAAGAAGATCAGTAGGATATTTAACTTTCCCACACAAGACTTCAACATCTTTAACAATCCCAACTGGTGAAATTGTATCTCTATTTGCAAGCTTAATTGTAACATCAATTTCTTCTATCTCAGCAGGTGCAATATCATGCATAATTTCTTTGTATAAGGAATGAGGTATTGCACTTGCACTAGCACCCATATCACACAAGCCATGATAACAATGATCTCCTATTTTAACAGAAACAACAGGCATGCCAACAACAGGTCTATGTTTACCCTTAGTATCGGGTCTAGCAATTCTAGCAGCTTCATCACAGAAGTAAATAACATGCCCATCAATATTATCGCCCAAGAGATCTTTAACCATAGCAATACTAGGTTCAACTTTAATTTGCTTAGGGGGTGTAGGTGTTCTAGTATTACTCTTACGAACCACAGTTGAAGCTTTAGCATGATCCTTTATCCTAACAGGGAAAGGTGGTTTCTCAATATAAGCAGTAGGAACAATAGGATCAACATTATAAGTGATAGTCTTTTCTTCAACTTTAATAGGTTCAACTACTTTTACTTCAATGGGAGGATGATATTTAAACCACTTCTCCTTAGGGAGATCAACATGAGTAGCAAATGATTCACAGAAAGAGGCTACTATCTCAGAGTCAAGTCCATATTTAGTGCTAAATTCACGAAAAACGTCGGTATCCATAAAAGATTTAACACAATCAAACTTAGGTGTTATACCTGACTCCTTACCTTTGTCGAGATCCCAATCTTCAAAGTTGCATTTAATTCTTTCCAATAAATCCCATTTGCATTCAATAGTCTTCATCATAAAAGAACCAGTACAAGAACTATCGAGCATGGAGCGATTATTGAGAGAAAGCCGAGCATAAATTTTTTGAATAATAATTTCTCTTGAGAGCTCATGATTGGGGCATGAATATAACATTGACTTAAGCCTCCCCCAAGCTTGAGCGATGCTTTCTCCTTCGCGAGGCCAAAAATTATATATATAATTACAATCACGATGAACAAGATGCATAGGATAAAACTTCTGATGAAATTCCAGTTTCAATCGGTTGTAGTTCCATGATCCCATATCATCACATAGCCTAAACCATGTCAATGCCTTTCCCTTCAAAGATAAAGGGGAGACCTTCTTCTTGATAACATCCTCGGGCATACCTGCAAGCTTAAATAATCCACAAACTTCATCCACATAGATTAGGGGCAAATCGGGATGTAATGTTCCATCACCTGTAAAAGGATTAGCTAGTAGTTTCTCTATCATACCCGATTCATACCCGAAGGAATTTCAAAGTAAACATTTTTAGTAGGTTCAGTAGGTTGAGGAGCAACTCTTTGCTCTACTGGCCGGGGTAAAGATACCCCAAACAAGCCCCTCAAAGGATTACTTTCCATAGTAACAAGTGACTGTAAATTTCAGCACAATATATAAATTTTTCCTTACCAAATTCCACCTACCAAAGGCACTTCACTCCCCGGCAACGGCGCCAGAAAAGAGTCTTGATGACCCACAAGTATAGGGGATCTATCGTAGTCCTTTCGATAAGTAAGAGCGTCGAACCCAATAAGGAGCAGAAGGAAATGACAAGCGGTTTTCAGTAAGGTATTCTCTGCAAGCACTGAAATTATCGGTAACAGATAGTTTTGTGATAAGGTAATTTGTAACGGGTAACAAGTAATAAATGTAAATAAGGTGCAGCAAGGTGGCCCAATCCTTTTTTTAGCAAAGGACAAGCCTGGACGAACTCTTATATAAAGGAACTCTCATATAATTCACGTTCGTTACTTTGATAATTTGATATGTGGGTGGACCGATGCTTGGGTACTGCCCTTCCTTGGACAAGCATCCCACTTATGATTAACCCTATTGCAAGCATCCACAACTACAAAAGAAGTATTAAGGTAAACCTAACCATAGCATGAAACATATGGATCCAAATCAGCCCCTTACGAAGCAACGCATAAACTAGGGTTTAAGCTTCTGTCACTCTAGCAACCCATCGTCTACTTATTACTTCCCAATGCCTTCCCCTAGGCCCAAATAATGGTGAAGTGTCATGTAGTCGATGTTCACATAACACCACTAGAGGAAAGACAACATACATCTCATCAAAATATCGAACGAATACCAAATTCAAATGACTACTTATAGAAAACTTCTCCCATGTCCTCAGGAACAAACGTAACTACTCACAAATCATATTCATGTTCATAATCAGAGTATTAATATGCATAAAGGATCTGAACATATGATCTTCCACCAAATAAACCAACTAGCATCAACTACAAGGAGTAATCAACACTACTAGCAACCCACAGGTACCAATCTGAGGTTTTGAGCCAAAGATCGGATACAAGAGATGAACTAGGGTTTGAGATGAGATGGTGCTGGTGAAGATGTTGATGGAGATTGACCCCTCCCACTGAGAGGATCGATGGTGATGACGATGGTGACAATTTCCCCCTCCCGGAGGGATGTTTCCCCGACAGAACAGCTCCGCCGGAGCCCTAGATTGGTTTCACTAGGTTCCGCCTCGAGACGGCGGTGCTTCATCCCGAAAGCTTCCTTCTGATTTTTTCTAGGACGAAAGACTTCATATAGCAGAATATGGGCACCGGAGGCTTGCCAGGGGGCTCACAAGACAGGGGGAGGCGCCCAGGGGGTAGGGCGCGCCCCCACCCTCGTGGCTAGGGTGTGGGCCCCCTCTGGTTGATTCTTTCGCCAGTATTTTTTATTAATTCCAAAACGTGCCTCCGTGAAGTTTCGGGACTTTTGGAGTTGTGCATAATAGGTCTCTAATATTTGCTCCTTTTCCATCCCAGAATTCCAGCTGCCGGCATTCTCCCTCTTCATGTAAACTTTGTAAAATAAGAGAGAAAAGGCATAAGTATTGTGACATAATGTGTAATAACAGCCCATAATGCAATAAATATCGATATAAAAGCATGATGCAAAATGGATGTATCAGTTGGCCAAACCAAACTGAAAAATCGGAGAAGAAATATGAGGCTATACTAATCATGCATATAAGAGTTCAAAGAAGACTCAAATAATATTCATAGATAGATCTGATCATAAACTCACAATTCATCGGATCCCAACAAACACACCGCAAAAAAGTGTTACATCAAATAGATCTCCAAGAACATCAAGGAGAACATTGTATTGAAGATCAAAAAGAGAGAAGAAGCCATCTAGCCACTAGCTAAGGTCCCATAGGTCTGTGGTAAACTCCGCACGCATCGTCGGAGGGGCAACAAGGATGATGAAGAACCCCTCCGTGATCGTTGCCCCCTCCGACAGAGTGCCGGAAAAGGCCTCTAGATTGGATCTCGTGGTTCTGGAACTTGTGGCGGCAGAAACAATATTTCCTCAACTCCCCTAGGGTTTGGGGGAAATTGGTATATTTATAGAGGCGGAAGTAGGTCAAGAAGGTTCCCGTGGGCTCCACTACCCACCAGGGCGCCCCGGAGGCCCTAGCGAGCCCTGGTGCCTAGTGGGGCCCACGGGCCTCCTCTCATGTGCTCCTTTAGCTTCCAGTGTGATGCGGAGCATCCCCCGACCATCACCATGGACGTCACACCACCACCGCAAGCACGGAGTGGACCTACGACGAGAACTCGCGCACGCGCCATCGAAACCGAGGTGAACTCTTTCCTATTCGAGTTTCATTCGGATTCGCACGAGAGTCGGATTCTACCTCAAATGGAAACTTTATGCACTCATAGGTACCGAGAAGAAGAACGTGAAGAGGCAAGGATGGAGACACAAGCACCTATGGTGGAGTAGAAGGAAGAAGGGTGCGCGAGGCGCGAAGCAAGAGAGGTCTCAGACCTCCCCGGGTGCCCGGCCACCCCCAGCCGCCGGCTGGCCGCGCCTCTGGCCACCCCGGGTGCCCGGCCCTCGGCCCCGGATGCCCGGCCATCGCCTGGGCCTCGCCCCAGCCACCCACCCGGGTGCCCGGCCTCTTGGGCCCGGGTGCCCGGCCGCCCGTTTGGGCCTCTCCAGCCGGCCCGGGTGCCCGGTCCCTCCCGCGCCAGCCTCCAGCCCCACTCGGGTGCCCGGGCTTTGGACCCCCGGGTAGCTGGCCTCGACCGCCCAGCCCCGTGCGTCTACCCCGGGTGCCCGGGCCTTGCACCACCGAGTGCCCGGACCCCTCCGAGGGCCTGCGTGCCTTTTTGGGCTTTTGCCCTTGTACCCATCTCCCTCTCTTATTTCGCCCCTAGACTATAAGTACCCCCCACCTAGCTCATTAGAGAGGAGAGCAAAGTATAGGAGAGGCATTAGAGACCTTTGATCCTTGTACCACTCTAGGAGATCAAGACCTCGTAGGAGAAGATCCCTAGTGGATATCAAGCCCCCATCTTGGGAAGGATCCACATCATACGATCATCAAGACCTCTCTCCTCATAGGATTGGGATGAACTAGTACCTTGTATCTTTCCTTTGTTGTCCTTGAATCATTGTGACCTCTTGTGTGTTCTTGGATCTAGCATATGTGTGATTGGATCTAGTCAATTTGAGTGTTTCCCCTCTCTTGTGTTCTTCGTGTTCTTCGTGTTCTTGGGGATTTCCCCTCCAATTCGTGAAAGATCTCCATCTATGGTTCCATCCTACAACATATTGGTATCATGAGCCATGGTTTCTCATGAAATTGGAGCCCCCCTTCTTGTTCTCTAGCCTAATTTTCTTGTGTTCTTCCCCAATTTCAAAAATTCCTCACCAAAAATAGCCCCAATTGTTTTTTGTGATTTGTTGGTTTGATGAGGTTTTGTTGGATTTGATCCATGGGTTTGCTTGGTTTCAAGTGGATCTAGCCTTCCCCCCATCCATCTCCACCTTTCCCTCCACGAAATCCACGAATTTCCGCCCAAATCCGTCACCCACGGGCACCCAGACCTCAAACCCCGGGCACCCGGACCCCTCGCGCATCTCCGTTGACCACCCCGGGTGCCCGCACCCCGAACCCCCGGGCACCCGCACCCCGGGCTGTTTGCCCCGGACCACGCCGGGTGCCCGCACCCCTTACCCCCGGGCACCCGGACCCCCGGGCCACTTCTTCCGCCCAACCCCGCTGACCACCCCGGGTGCCCGCACCTCCCACCCCCGGGCACCCGCACTCCCCCCCCCTGAATCAGCCCACCAACAAAAACCGTTTCGGACATAACTTTTGCTCCCGGAGTCCGATTTTGACGTTCTTTAGCTCGTTGACTAGCTATTGACATCCCCCATCCATCTAGATAGGTTCCAACTTCATTTGACTCCATCAAAAGTTTGGCATTTTGGCATATTTTCCTAGGCCATCCACCATATCATCCACAAAAATACCATAGCTTTCCGCAGCGTAACCCATTTAGTTTCCATATAGCATTTGTGGTTACTTGAGGGGTGACTTGAGTCTCCTAAGGTGTTTCGGCTACTTAGGGATGGTCGATTCATCATCAACCACCACCACCACTTCTGCATTGCTAACTCCGGCACCACCAATGCTTTCCGCTACCACCATTTGCCATTTTCCTTTGAGATTTTGAGTTTGCGTTTTTTTCCATTTCCTAGGGTGTTTCGGCTATCTAGGAATGGTTCGACATCGTCAACACCGCCGCTCAACCTCGCCAAGGATTCGACATCGACCACTTCACCATTTTGACACCCTAACCATAAGTAAGAACGGTAACCTCTATATCATCTTGGTATCGTGGTATCCCATCATTGTACATTCTTGCCTTTACATTGTTAACCCCTTAGCCAATTTTGCGTCACTTGCCTATCGAGACTAGCCATTTGAGTATTTCCGGCAATGTTACTTGTGCACATTAGTGATCCGTACCTTCCATTGCATACATACCATATCATATTGGTATCATCTTGGGATCATCATATCATCCCTTGTGTCACAAGATTGTTCCCGCATATACACAATTGCTATCTTGGTTTGTGCATTTCACATAAGTGGCCATAAAAAGGTATAAGCTTTTAAGCAAAAAGAGAGCAAAGAAGCTTGTAAGCAAGAGCCATAGCATCATACCACATTACACATAAGATTGTCATATCCGATCATCTTGGATCATCTTTAGAAGAACACCGGGAACGTCGTACACATAGCATACTTGGGATAGAAAGCTCATACATCTTGCATCTTATAGGTTGTGCACAAGTGTCGTATCCGCCCATTGAGCAATCGTGCTAGCGTCTGTCTAGAGTTTTGCAACACGAGCGTTTTCCATGGATTCCATATTTTGTGCTCATTCCTTGGTTGCATGACCCCATTTATCTATCCGTGTGTGTGTGTTCCCGTGTTCCATTCATTGCTATTAGTCTACTTGTTTCACTTGCGAATTTGTGAATCTTTTCCAACATTATTGACTCTTGCTAACATTTTGCATCAAATTTTTGTGCCACTATCCTCACCGAGCTCCACAATAAGCATTACTTGTGTAGGTGTGAGAATTGACAAGATCCGCTACCAATTGTGTTATTTCCTTGATACATTATTGAGTGATCATTGATCCATCTTCAACATTGGAAAGGTACATTTGGTCTAGTTCTTTCCTTTCTTCCACTCACATTTGCTTGAGTCTTGTGATGGATAGGCAAGGCTTTTCATCTCCGATCTTCCACGACAACGACAGCGCGAACAACTACATCACCAAAACACCACTCTTCGGACTACAATGAGCAATGCACGACATTGAGGGACTCATCGTCCACATTCACCAAAGCGAAGAAAGGAAAAGGGACTACATCGACACCAAGTTGGCGGAACAAATGGAGCAAATACGAGACTTGGTGGCCAAATACAAGTCTTCTTCCCCTTCGTCATCTTCACGGTGGAGACGCTCAAGTCGCACACCTTCGGAGCGGCCACAAGATGCAAGTACCACGCGGCACCGTCAAGAAAACCTTCATGAGTACAAGAGAAGACCACGAGACAAGCACCAACAAGACGGAGCTACGACTACTACCACCACTTTGATATCTTCGCCAAGTGTTATCAAGGCATCTGCGCCTTAGGACGTACGACATCTTCGCCTACCTCTGACGAGTACGCCATCTTCGGGCTTCATCCACGGTGATGACGACGAGAGTGTTGAGCATGGGATTTTCCCTTCGACCACGGCGATGTATGATGACTTGAGTGACTTGTGCCACCATATCGAGAGTGAGAGTGACTTCACCACTAGCCCCATATATGACGAGTTGCCTCAATTCCCATGTGAGGAGAGTTACCAATACCACCACTTGAGTGATTTGAGGGACTCCACCATATGTGACATTGAGTGCACCTACCTTGAGGGAGTAAGTGAGCCACCACCACATAGAGAGAGTGAGGTAGTTGATAGGGCATGTGAGGCCATTTCGATTTCTAACTACTTAACTTCTACCTCTATTGTGTCTTCTCCTTTGGTGCTAGGACCCATATATGATGACGCGCCGATCCTCGATGACTTTGTCCTTCCTTTGGACATGACAATGGCCAGTGTGGACGATGATGCACCCCCACATGGTTCCATCACGATAACGATGACCACCATTTGGTCTTTGCCACCTCACCTACACCACATGAACGGATTGAGAAAGGTAAAATAGGTGATGGTGCTTCTCCTGTCCCACTAGTGGGCTATCTCACCAATGATTGCTTGCATGATGTTGATCCACCTATTCCCATGCTTCATGCTAGTGCGACTTCCTCATGTCATGACTTACCAATTTATGATGAATATGATGATGAGCATGTTGAATTTCCTAGTTGTGATGCTATGCTCCATAGGATATCATGTGCAAATTCTTTTGGTCACATCATGTTTGACAATCCTTTGAACTTGTCATATGGTATGAGTGAGATCTCCCATAATTCATCATTTCAATCTCAACATAGTAACTATGCATGCCCCATTAAAATAAACCCATTTGCACTTATGGCATAGATGACGAGATGATGGTCATTGGCTTTTGTTTTTCATGCGATGATATTGCCATGCTTCCTTTACATGATTTGCGCAATTCATCTACTATGCCATGCCATGATCACATTGTTCCAAATATGCATTATTTTGGATGTTGTCAATATTCTCCATGTGTTTCCATTAATGCTCATGAGGAGACCCCCATAGTTTCCTCATACATTTTTGGAGATTTTGAATCATCCCATCCATTGCATGATCCCAATAATTATGTGCACCATATGCTCTCCATGAATGACAATGCTATTGATGTGCCATATACTAGTATGATCAATTTGTGCCCCCATCGTGTCATACACAATAACTATTCTTTCATGATGGACGACATGTTCTTATACCATGCATCCAATTTCTTTGACCGATGCTTATCTTGTGCTAACTCACACATGCACGTATGCATCATAATGGATGATGTGTACATCTATCACGCACACACAATTTTTCCTTTGTATTTGTTTTGTGTAGGTACCCATGAATACTTGTGAACCTCGCAATCCCACGAGTTGACAAAACGAGCTCTAGAGAGCAATGATGACTTGGGATCCCGTGGATTATCTTTCCCGCCGCTCTCTTCGCACAAAGACTTCGCGCATTTCTTCTACGTGGCGCTCCCATGGTTTTGGGTTATTGTCCATTACATATTATATGCCCATCTTGCCATGTTCACTTTGCATGACATCCTTATTCATATGCCTGTACCATGCATTTGTGACCCATGCTTTGCACTACACACGATGATTGATTCTACTACTTGTATGTGTATTTGCAAGCTTGGTGGAGATATTGCTTGTTATTGCCATGTTCCATGTATGCCACATTCTTACGATGATACTATGATCTTGCATTGTGCTCGTGCTCGCGATATGTCATGTGCATTTCCTATATCTATCATTTGCTCACATGGCATGACTGCCATGATTTCCTCTAGTGTGTTGCATCTTCGCTCCACTAGTTTGAACGACTTGCTTCCTATGCTTTCTCTTGTTGCATCCAATTCTTGGATTACTTGCTCCTATCACATGTTTGGTTGCAACAATGTCATTACTTCACATATGCCATGTCCCATTGCTTATCACATGATTGATTTGATTGCCTCGCACATGTTGCAAAATTGCTATATCATTTGTGTTGAGTGCCACACTATCTTCACCACACCAGATGCACATTATGCTTGGATTGTCTTGCACTTACCCCACGTGTTTAGACATTTCACTTCATTTGGTGTTGTGAATGATTCTTATGCCTACCATCGACCATTTGTCGAGCACTTTATGCATGTTTGCTATGATCTTGAGGTAGATGCTTATTCTCTTCTCACACATATGTGCATCTCTACCTCACATTTACATGCTTGTTTCCATGATGTCCTTGATTGTGCTCAATTTATGTGCTTACATGCCATGCCACACTCCCTTGTCACACCATATGCTATGCTTGATGACAACACTTGTTTGGTGAATCACCTCTTGAATGCTTGGTTTTGCACTAACGCTAACCACATTTGTTTTTCCAAGTGTTTGTTTTACTTGCTCCTTTTGAAGGAATCACAAGACGGTGCGGCATTGGAGAGTGACCATTTCGAGTTTCCACATGACAAGTGCTTGGTGGTTGTCCACTTCTACACGGAGACACCCTCTCTTTCCCATGGTGATGTTGATCACGATCCGTGGACGGATCTCTCCCAAGGGGGGGAGATGATGCGGAGCATCCCTCGACCATCACCATGGACGTCACACCACTACCGCAAGCACAGAGTGGACCTACGACGAGAGCTCGCGCACGCGCCATCGAAACTGAGGTGAACTCTTTCCTCTTCGAGTTTCATTCGGATTCACACGAGAGTCGAATTCTACCTCAAATGGAAACTCTATGCACTCGTAGGTACCAAGAAGAAGACTGTGAAGAGGCAAGGACGGAGACACAAGCACCTATGGTGGAGGAGAAGGAAGAAGGACGCACGAGGCATGAAGCAAGAGAGGTCTCAGACCTCCCCGGGTGCCCGGCCACACCCAGTCGTCGGCTGGCCGCGCCTCTGGCCACCCCGGGTGCCCGGCCACAGCCTGGGCCTCGCCCCAGCCACCCACCCGGGTGCCCGGCCTCTTGGGCCCGGGTGCCCGGCCGCCTGCCTGGGCCTCTCCAGCCGGCCCCGGGTGCCCGGCTCCTCCCGCGCCAGTTGAGGGAGTCCTGGATTAGGGGGTCCTCGGACAGCCGGACTATATCCTTTGGCCGGACTATTGGACTATGAAGATACAAGATTGAAGACTTCGTCCCGTGTCCGGATAGGACTCTCCTTGGCGTGGAAGGCAAGCTTGGAAATACGGGTATGTAGATCTCCTCCCTTGTAACCGACTCTGTGTAACCCTAGCCCCCTCCGGTGTCTATATAAACCGGAGGGTTTAGTCCGTAGGACAACAACAATCATACCATAGGCTAGCTTCTAGGGTTTAGCCTCTACGATCTCGAGGTAGATCAACTCTTGTAATACTCATATCATCAAGATCAATCAAGCAGGAAGTAGGGTATTACCTCCATCGAGAGGGCCCGAACCTGGGTAAACATCGTGTCCCCAGCCTCCTGTTACCATCCGCCTTAGACGCACAGTTCGGGACCCCCTACCTAACCTCCGCCGGTTTTCACACCGACATTGGTGCTTTCATTGAGAGTTCCACTGTGCCGTCACCGTAAGGCTTGATGGCTCCTTCGATCATCAGCAACGATGCGATCCAGGGTGAGATTTTCCTCCCCGGACAGATCTTCGTATTCGGCGGCTTCGTACTGCGAGCCAGCTCGCTTGGTCATCTGGAGAAGATCGATAGCTACACCCCTGGCCATCAGGTCAGGTTTGGATACTTGAACTATACTGCCGACATCCGCGGGGACTTGATCTTCGACGGATTCGAGCCCATGTCAGGTGCACCGCACAATCACGACGAGCATGATTTAGCTCTGCCGTCGGACAGTGTTCGGGAGATCACACCTGCAACCACTCCGGCCCTCAATCCGGAACAAATTGCGCCATCTGAGGACGGGTGGATGGACTCCGCCTCGGAGGCCGCACACTCGGTGGCGATAGAGCCGAATACTAACTTCACCTCCTGCGAGACCCGTGTTGCCGAACCGATGGATTCGTGCCCGACCACGGACTCCGAGCCGCTTGCGTCCGCGCACATCAAATCCGATTGGGCACCGATCATGGAGTTTACCTCCGTGGACATCTTTCAGCACTCGCCTTTTGGTGACGTACTAAACTCGTTGAAGTCTCTCTCCCTATCATGAGACCCTTGGCCGAACTATGTACGGCTAGAATGGGACACGGACGACGAAGAAATTCGCGCCCCACCCACCACCCACTTAGTAGCCACTGTCGACGATTTAACCGACATGCTCGACTTCGGCTCCGAAGACATCGACGGTATGGACGACGATGCAGGAGATGAACAAGAACCATCGCCCACGGGGCGCTGGACTGCCACCTCATCGTATGACATATACATGGTCGACACCCCCAAAGAAGGGGATGGCGATAAGAGAACGGAGGATAATCCCTCCAAGAAGCAACCCAAGCAGCGACGTCAGCGACGCCGCTCTAAGTCTCGCCATAGTAAAAGCAGCGATACCGGCACAAGGGACAATAACACTCCAGATAGTGCCGAAGACGACGATAATCCCCTCCAGCAAGACCTCGAGCAGGAGGATGAACAAGCTAGCCCTCCGGAACAGGCAGCAAATGGAGAATCAGAGGATCATAATTACATGCCTCTCTCCGAAGACGAAGTGAGCCTCGGCGACGAAGAATTTATCGTGCCTGAGGATCCCGTCGAGCAGGAGCGCTTCAAGCACCGGCTTATAGCCACAACAAACAGCCTGAAGAAAAAGCAACAACAGCTTCGAGCTGATCAAGATCTGCTAGCGGATAGATGGACTGAAGTCCTGGCAGCCGAGGAATACGAACTCGAGCGCCCAACCAAGAGTTACCCAAAGCGCAGGTTGCTACCTCAACTCGAGGAGGAAGCATTGAAACCTACATCACCAGCGTATGATGCGGCTAATCGGCCACCTTGTGGCTGAGACAGAGAGGCATTTCAGCCCGAAGTCCAGCCCGCACCCCGCCGCCATTCAAACAAAAATACCAAGGCCCGGGGCAACACGCGGGACCTGCGAGACGTATTGGAAAACAAAACAAAACATGCAAGGTCGATCTACGGATCACGGGGTCGCTCCCCAACAAGTGATGATGATCGTCACGCTGGATACACTAAAAACAAATCCGGCCGGGCCGAACACAGCAGACAAGACTCATATGAACTGCATCGTGATATAGCCCGGCACAGAGGCGCCGCACACCCCCTATGCTTCACTGATGAAGTAATGGATCACGAATTCCCAGAAGGGTTTAAACCCGTAAACATTGAATCATATGATGGTACTACAGACCCCGCGGTATGGATAGAAGACTTCTTCCTCCACATTCACATGGCCCGCGGGGATGACCTACATGCCATCAAGTATCTCCCGCTAAAACTCAAAGGGCCGGCCCGGCATTGGCTTAATAGCTTGCCGGCAAACTCCATCGGAAGTTGGGAGAGCCTGGCAGATGCGTTCCTGGACAATTTCCAAGGCACTTATGTGCGACCGCCGGATGCTGACGATTTAAGTCATATAACTCAGCAGGCAGGGGAATCGGCCAGGAAATTCTGGACCCGGTTCCTAACTAAGATGAACCAAATTGTCAACTGTCCGGATGCAGAGGCCTTAGCGGCATTTAAGCATAATATCCGTGACGAATGGCTCGCCCGGCACCTCGGCCAAGAGAAGCCAAAATCGATGGCAGCCCTCACGACACTTATGGCACGCTTTTGTGCGGGCGAAGATAGCTGGTTGGCTCGTAGTACCAATACAATAAGCAAACCTGGCATATCAGAATCCAGGGATAGCAACGGCAAACCACGACGCAACAAACACAAGCGCCGTAAATATGGTGAAAACGCCGAAAATACGGCAGCTAATGCCGGGTTCAGGGGCTCAAAGTCCGGTCAGCGGAAAGGGCCACCCAAAAATAACAATCCGGGTCCATCCAATCTGGACCGCATACTTGATCGCCAATGCCAAATTCATGGCACCCTAGGAACGCCAGCCACCCATACCAACAGAGAATGCTGGGTCTTCAAACAAGCCGGCAGGGCAGGCGCCAAAGACGGAGAAGGGGGGCCTCAAAGCGATGATGGCGACGAAGAGCCCAGATCACCGAACACAGGAGGGCAAAAGAAATTTCCCCCGCATATTCAATCGGTGAACATGGTAAATATCACCCAAATTACCAACTCGGACCGGATATGCACCCTTAGGGATGCCGACTTAATGGAACTAGTCGTCCCACAGTATAAACTAGGGCCGGTCACCTTCAACCGCACAGATCGTCCGGTTAACACCAATCATGGCAATCCAACCGCACTAGTCCTCGAGCCGATCATAGACGGGTTCCACCTCACTCGAGTCCTTATGGACGGAGGCAGCAGTCTAAATCTGCTTTACCAGGACACAGTGCGCAAGATGGGCATCGATCATTCGGCGATCAAACCCACTAAAGCCACTTTCAGAGGCATTATACCAGGTGTGGAAGCCAGCTGTACAGGCTCCATTGCCCTTGAGGTAGTCTTCGGATCACCAGAAAATTACCGTACCGAAGAGTTAATCTTCAAAATCGTCCCTTTCCGAAGTGATTATCAGGCACTGCTCGGACGAACCGCGTTCGCTTGATTCAACGCAGTGCCACATTATGCCTACCGTAAGCTCAAGATGCCCAGTCTGCGCGGCGTCATCACGGTCAATGGGAAGGCCGAACCTTCCCCCGGCACAAACAAATACACGACTGCCTTAGCAGCAGAAGCAACGAGCAGCACCTTGCAGCCCAACCTCGAGTCAACGTCCAGGCTCCCATACACCGTCAAGGGACTCCGAACTGCTTCGCCGAAGGATAGCCCGGCTCGTCCAGAGCTCAATTAAACACTCCGGCGAAAGCCAGGATAGCCCGAACTCAGCGGCTCAACCGCTCTCCGGTACGCAAATATTTCTTACATTTCCTTCGCAGGTTCACCTTTGTGCCGACCAGGACGGGCTATACGGAGGTAGCTTGAACGCGCAAGGGAATCCTTAGACATTCCCCGCAATGACCATCCGGCTATATTATGGATCCGCACTCAGCTTCTTCCCCTTGGTCTCAGCAGGTTCCGCAATCATATTCCCTTTTTATCACATTACTTGTACTCATACGCATAGACGTACTATTCAAATACAACATGTGGATTTATATGACGTTTACCTGCCGTTATTTCCCATTGAAATTCTTATGTCAAGTGGCATCCGCACATAGCGATATGTCTTAAAATATGCCAGAGGCTTCGTTTTACCCATAACACGGCAATAAAGCCCGAACACCTTCATGGAAGTTCGGCACCCCGAACCTATAGTATTATATGCATCAGCTCCGAATCATGTCTTGGGTCAATAGTTGGGTTTGCCCGGCTCCCATGTTTTGGTGCCTTACGTTCCGCTATATCGGCTGAGGTAGCACTGGGAGAACTACTGCGATTGTGTCCCGATTCTTCCGGACGAGCACCTCAGTAGAGAAAGCCGAAAACTGACTGTCATGATACGGCGAGAGCTGGTCAGCTGTTCGAGAGGTCACAAAATCTTTAAGGATTTCTCCCGCATAATGCCATAACCAATGCAGCATGCGATGGATCGGTTTTTTCCCGATCAGGTGCTTATAGAGCCCCTAGTACGGTCTTCCGAACACCAGGGGCTGCGCCTACCATACTAAAGCTCCTATGGCTAAGTGAGAGTGATAAAGCCCTATAGTCCGATTGCCTGGTTCGTTGTGCTGAGCGCCTCCTTCGAAGGACCCAAAACTGGGATAAAGAGCGCTCAGGTTTATCCCGAACACCCCCATACTTATTACGTTGGGGCAGAAGCCGACGACTGGCCAACTCTCAGGTTTAACATATAAAAACGGCCGCACAGGAGGGTAAACTTTTATATAACAGGCAACAAATCAATGACCTTGTTCAAACATTACAAAAGACAACATTATTGCATTCATGGGAATATAATGTCCTTGGTACATAGCTCCGCTGCAAGGTAGGATCCTTTCCGGACACTCTCATAATACAATTCAGGCTTGTGGTGCTCCTTCCCCTCTGGCGGTCCTTTGGTCATCAGCTTTTCAGCATCCATCTTTCCCCAGTGCACCTTTGCGCGGGCGAAGGCCATTCGCGCACCTTCTATGCAGACCGACCGCTTGATGACGTCAAGTCGAGGGCAAGCGCTTACAAGCCACTTCACGAGCCCGAAGTAGCTGCTTGGAATCGGCTCGGCGGGCCATAGCCAGATAACCAAATCTTTCATGGCTAGTCCCGCCGCCTTATGCAATTCGATCAGCTGTTTCAGTTGATCGGTAAAAGGCACCGGATAATTAGGTGCCAAATACTGCGACCAGAAGAGCTTATCTGCAGTGTCCCTTTCTTCGGCTTGGTAGAATTGGGCGGCATCCGATATGCTGCGAGGTAGCTCGGCAAATACCCCTGAGAAATCCGGATTCAAAATTAGAAACATAGTTTTCCCCTCAAATACTTGCTTTACATGGAAAAAGCCTTACCCGCCGCGATCTTTCTCGCCTCTTGGATCCCCTGCAGGGCGCTTTGGGTCTCCCCCTGGGCATCGCTCGTGGCCTGATGCGCCTTGGTGAGTTCGGATTCTTTCTCCGTTAAACTCTGCTCCAAGGCCTCACATTTCCTTACGGCCTCTTGCAGCTCCTGCTCAGCTTTAATAACCCTGGCCTCGTGCTTCTCACGAAGAGCCTGCTCTGTGGCTGCCCTTTTCTCGGCCTCGGCACAACCTTTTTAAGGGCCTCGACTTCGGTCACAATCCCTAGCACAAATCATGAAGCTTATTTCATACTGAAAATTCATTCGCAATAAATGCGAGCAAGGCTTGTGCATACCTTGTTTATCTCTCAACTGCATTCCCAATTGGCCAAGTTCTTCTTTGGACCGCTCCAAACTTTGACTCAGTCCGGAGATCTCCGCAGTACGAGAGGCAGCAGCCGCTACAGACGCCTGCTTATAACAGAAGAGAAATCGATATCATTCAATGAGTCTTCCTGCGATCATAAATTTGATCCCCTGTCCGGTTCTTTCTTTCATCGAACAGTGTATCAGGGGCTACTATCTATACTATGACACTCTTCGAAAACTCATAAAACATACCTCAAAGCCTCTTATAAGGTTGATACAGGCTTTGTTCAGTCCATTCTCAGTTGACTGAATCTTCTCAATCACCGCACCCATAAGGGCAAGGTGTTCATCAACGATGGAGGCATTTTTGAACGCCACCAACAAAGCATCCGACACCTCTGGTTGGACAGAGGTCGCCGATGGAACAGGCACGCCCCCTCCAGCCGAGGGAGGCTGCCTGCTTGATTCTGGAGCCGCATAGATCTCTAGAATCGCATCCGGCTGGGAGCCGAACTCAGGATGGCCCCCGCCGTCAGCTCCCATGGGAATCTTTTCCCCCACGTGTTCGGCCCCCGAGGTTTGACCTCCAGGCGTCGCCTTCACGGTTTTTCCTTTTCCTCCTTGGCCGGGGTCCTTCTAGGACGAAGCCTCGGTGTTATGCACCTGTTTGGAGGAAGGGGCCTTTGGGGGCGTCCCGCTCTCCATAGCATTTGAGCTCAGCAAGTCCTCTGATGAGGATTGTTTGGTACGGGACCTCGCCGGACTACAAAAAATATGGCTTAGGTTGAAATACTATGCCATGATAAGTCCGGACGCCTAAACCGTACTCGGATTTTATATACTTACGAGTTCACCAGGGGCTGGGCCCTGGGATCCCATGCCGGGCCGCTGTCGGCGGCGGCAGTGGACTCCTCCGGAAGAGGAGCCTTTCCCCTTTTGGGCAGCTCGGCCTCCAAGTGTACGGAGGCCGTCCTCTTCTTTCTTCCCCCCGCAGGGGATTCATCTTCCTCCTCCTCCTCGTCCTCTTCGGAGGCGGAATCAACATCGGAGCCTTCGGATATTGTGTCCGATGTGCCGCGGCGACGAAGGCCGCCCGGGTCTTTTTGGCCTCCTTCTCGGCCGTCTTCTTCAGCACCTTGTAAGGCGCCGGGACTAGCATCTTCGTCAGAAGTGGGACGGCCGGTTCTTCGGGCAGCGGGGCCGGACAATGGATCCGCTCCGCCTTCTTCGTCCAGCCCTGGGAGAGTTGTATAAAACACGTCAAAAGCTTCCTTTGGGTTATGTGGATAGAAAAGTTTGATAACTCACCGAACTTGCGGGCGGGACAGTTGGTACCCGCGGTCCTCGGCGGAGTCCGGCCATGATTTGCTGGACTTGAAAATCACCTTCCAGATGTCCTTGTGCGAAGAGCCGAAGAGCTCTCGCAGGGTTTGGTGCCTGGCCCGATCGAACTCCCATAGATTGCAAGTCCGGTGCTGACAAGGCAGGGTCCGACGAACTAGCATCACCTGGACCAGATTGACAAGTTCAATGTTCTTGTCTCCTATATCTTCAACGCGCGTCTGGAGCACCGATAGTTCGTCGGACGAGGACCAGTCCAGGCCTTTCTTGACCCAGGATGTAAGCCGCAGGGGGGCGCCGGATCGGAACTCGAGAGAGGCGGCCCACTCTGTGCCGCGTGGCTCAGTGATATAAAACCACTGTTGTTGCCACTCCTTGACAGAATCATTAAAGGTTCCCGCTGGCCATATGACGTTGGGCATCTTGCTCACCATGGTGCCCCCGCACTCGGCGTGCTCGCCGCCCACCACCTTGGGCTTCACATTAAAAATCTTCAGCCATAAGCCGAAGTGCGGCAAAATGCGGAGAAATGCCTCGCACATGACAATGAATGTAGAGATGTTGAGGAAGGAATTAGGGGACAGATCATGAAGATCGGTTCCATAATAATACATGATGCTGCGAACGAACGGGTAGAGGGGAAACACTAGCCCGTGGACAAAGTGAGGGAGGAATACAACCCTCTCGTGGGGTTCCGGAGTAGGGACGATCTGTCCCGCCGTCGGGAGATGGTGGCTGATTCTCTTGGCAAGGTACCCGGCCTCCCGAAGCTTTTTGATATCCTTCTCTCGGACGGTAGAGGCCATCCATTTGCCTCCTGCTCCGGATCCGGACATCTTCGAAAGACCTTTTGTGGGCAGAGAAGACGAACACTTGCGCGCTGGAGCTTGAGCAGATGGTAGGAAGCGTGGGTGCGAAAGGGAGTTCTTATCCCCTTATAAAGGCAACAGGGATTCTACGCCTTCCCACTTGCCTGGTAAAACCTCTTATTTCCCCAAGCGCCGTAATTAATGGCGCGGTTGGGTTACCCACACCCGTATTGATGAGATCCCGTGATAAGGGGACACGATCTCTGCTTCGACAAGACATGCCAAGGAAATCGCCTTGCAATATGTGCAGAGGCTGGTTGTGAAAAAACGGTTCGAATAATGACCGGGCCGTGGTGTGATGTCATGCTGCAAGATGCGTCAGTAGATTAGATTTGTGGAAATATTATTCTCTCTACGGTGGTATGTGGAATTTGTTTTGCAGAGCCGGACACTATCTTTGTGTTCAAAATCTTCTATGGAGTATTCCGAGGAGGAACCCGCCTTGCAATGCCGAAGACAATCTGCGCGCCGGACTCATCGTCATTGAAGCCTAGTTCAGGGGCTACTGAGGGAGTCCTGGATTAGGGGGTCCTCAGAGAGCCGGACTATATCCTTTGGCCGGACTGTTGGACTATGAAGATACAAGATTGAAGACTTTGTCCCGTGTCCGGATAGGACTCTCCTTGGCGTGGAAGGCAAGCTTGGAAATACGGATATGTAGATCTCCTCCCTTGTAACCGACTCTGTGTAACCCTAGCCGCCTCCGGTGTCTATATAAACCGGAGGGTTTAGTCCGTAGGACAACAACAATCATACCATAGGCTAGCTTCTAGGGTTTAGCCTCTACGATCTCGTAGTATATCAACTCTTGTAATACTCATATCATCAAGATCAATCAAGCAGGAAGTAGGGTATTACCTCCATCGAGAGGGCCCGAACCTGGGTAAACATCGTGTCCCCCGCCTCCTGTTACCATCCGCCTTAGACGCACAGTTCGGGACCCCCTACCCAAGATCCGCCGGTTTTGACACCGACACCAGCCTCCAGCGCCACCTGGGTGCCCGGGCTTTGGACCCCGGGTGCCCGGCCTCGACCGCCCAGCCCCCTGCGTCTACCCCGGGTGCCCGGGCCTTGGACCACCGGGTGCCCGGACCCCTTCGAGGGCCTACGTGCCTGTTTGGGCTTTTTCCCTTGTACCCATCTCCCTCTCTTATTTCGCCCCTAGACTACAAGTACCCCCACCTAGCTCATTAGAGAGGATAACAAAGTATATGAGAGACATTAGAGAGCTTTGCTCCTTGTACCCACTCCTCTAGGAGATCAAGACCTCCTAGGAGAAGATCCCTAGTGGATATCAAGCCCCCATCTTGGGAAGGATCCCCATCATAGGATCATCAAGACCTCTCTCCTCATAGGATTGGGATGAACTAGAACCTTGTATCTTTCCTTTGTTGCACTTGAATCATTGTGACCTCTTGTGTGTTCTTGGATCTAGCATATGTGTGATTGGATCTAGTCAATTTGAGTGTTTCCCCTCTTTTGTGTTCTTCGTGTTCTTGGGGATTTCCCCTCCAATTTGTGAAAGATCTCCATCTAGGGTTCCACCCTACAACACAGTGTCTCTTATCACCAGAAAAAATCTCCAAAAGGTTTCGTGGCACTTGGAGTTCGTTTGGTATTGATATTCTACAAAGTAAAAAACAAGCAAAAAACAACAACTGGCACTCGGCACTATGTCAATAGGTTAGTCCCAAAAGATGATATAAAGTTGCTAGTAAATGTATATAAACATCCAAGATTGATAATATAACATCCTGGAACAATCAAAAATTATAGATACGTTGGAGACGTATCAACTTCCTGAACCACTACCTAAACCAACCCCAAAGAAGAGAGGTATTCTATTCCTCAGTCGAGAAGATATGCAAGAGGCAAAGAAATCTATGAAGGAAAAGGGTATTAAATCTAAAGATGTTAAGAATTTTCCACCTATTAAAGAAATACATGGGCTTGATACCCTGACAGAGGTAGTAGAGATAAATTCTCTTATTAGATCCGATGAAGGTGATATTCCTTATATTAAATCTGCTAGTCAATGCCTAGATGAATTTGATAATTACATTGTTAAGCGGGCATTTTAACATGTATGTTCGCAAGCAATTGAAACGGAATGATTTGAGCAATTGATCGTTTGAGTGATTTGATGTTTAGAATTGGTTACAATGTTAAAGGTTTCAGTAAACATTCATCCATGGTTCATACACCCAGTTAGAACAAATAGCTAAGTCACAAAATGATTTGCTTAATGAGATGAATAATAAAATGAATGATCATGTTGTTAGGGTAATGACCAGAGGAGGTAAAATGACTCAGTCCTCTATATCCTGAAGGTCATCCCAAGAGAATTGAGCAAGATTTTCAGCGAATTAGTATTGATGTACCCAGAAGAGGAGGGGATGATGCAGTATAGTAGAGATAAGTATTTCCCTCAGTTAAGAACCAAGGTTATCAATCCAGTAGGACAATCATGCAACACCTCGTTAGCAGTACCTGCACACAAAATAACAAATACTTGCACCCAACGCGAACAAGGGGTTGTCAACCCCTTGATGATTATTTGTAAGATTAAATTTTGTAGTGATAGATAGATAGATAAAATACAAAATAAAATAAAGTAAAGAAAAATTACAACAAGGTATTTTGGGATTTTAATATATGATAAAAGTAGACCCCGGGGCCATTGTTTTCACTAGAGGCTTCTCTCTTGGTTGCCCTTTCGAAGAGGTTGATCCCTTTTGTTGCTGTCTTCATTTCTCTGCTTCAAGTCACCATGATCAAGTCGTCATCCTTTCTTCGGGAACTCCATCGTACTTACGAAAGAATAAAGGGTGGTTATTCCGGAAGAACGGACCTCTGCAAGGTCGACTAACTGGTCGATAACATCGAGGATGGTGGCGGGAAGTAACTCTCGAACTAAAACTTAAGAAAATATCGAGAGCAAAGTAAGGAGGTATTATGGGAAGTTTCGAGCGGGCATGCAATCGTTCGTTGCCTGAAACGAAATGTGACAGGGGTTCAGAGCAAATGGGAAAGTATTGCGTCCGGTACCAGAATAGATCACTAGGCAGGTGGCCCGTGAATCACATACGAAGTCAAGCTCGAGGAATAACTTCGACAACAGGGTGTATAGGAGAGTCAGGTTTCGATCCTATGGAACTGTGGGTTATGGGCCCACCATGTGGGTTAAAAGTAGGAAGGGCGGAGACGTCTTGCGTGATCACGTAAGCAAGGCATGTCAGAGGATAGCCTGTCTTTTATGTCGGCAACAACATCGGTACCAAGGGCGAGGGACGAAGAGAACCATTTTCCTGCTCGTTGAAACGAGGCGGACCAATAGGCAAGTTCTCGTCCATCGGTGGTTGCCGGAATGTCACCAACAATAGTAACAGGGTCTTACTGACAGAGTTGTACACCGAGGTGTTTGCACAAGCAGGGAATTAATACTGCTTAGATCATAATGATCACCAGAAACGTTAAACCAACCAATGGAAAGGAAAATATGATTAACAGATTAAACAGAACAATGGAAAGGAAAATGTGTTTAAACACATATTTCAGGGGTATATCCTTCCCAAGGACAATGGTTAGAAGAGAACCATTTAGGTTAGGGAAGAGGAAGTTCATGACATTACCCAAACAACGGTGTTTGAATAATTGATAACGAAAATTTAGCATTGTGCTTCAAATGTTTTTATTGAAGATCGGAGTACCACAGACATGCTTCGAGATAGCATTGACATGGTCATTAGGTAAGATCAGGCTATGGATACACAAAGGATCCATCAGGAACAACTTATAGAGTAAGTCTTACAATTTCCTCATGGAAGAATAGCTAACCATGCTAAAAAGGAAAACTTATAACAATAGGGCCTCTAGGCATGATATCACCCTACTGGGTTATATAAAGACCAATCCTATGACTCTTGGAAAAATGCTCCAACCATCATATCAGACCGAGATTCAGTTATGATTGGTGGCAGGATACCTAGGAAGAAAAGGTGCAACACAATTGACGAGATGACAATGTAAGATTCTCGGGAAATGAACTATGGAGCGAGTTCCGACACACGAGTTCATCATTAAATCAAGGAGAGGTGAGGAGGTGGCTGATTGACTCAGCGACAATTCATTGAGATTTTCAACAGATGGATTTCCACACTTATGTGATCAAGGACATAACATTTGTTAGATCAAATGATATAATGAGGTATGCTGGAGGAAAACATACACAGTTAAACATTGGTTGAAAGGTGTACCCGAAATATGGGCTTAGGTAGCATGATCAGTGTTAGAATGGTGATCCGATAACGAATGGTCTAAGAATGAAATATCGACCATTAACTTAAAAGCAATAGGGTTGCTAGAAGTTTTGTAGTCGCACATCCTAGTTCAATTGTCGGTTTTCCGGTTAAAAACAACACGGGAACCAAGGAAGAATGGTGATGGTGAGATGTATCACTAAATCAAGAATTTTTAAAAGGTGGAGCAATTCTCACAACATCCTCGACATAACAGATGGTAATACTCTAAGGTAGAACATATCATAAGCTAGATAGCAAGGAAATCAAGATACAACACAAAATATGAACAAGTTGGTGTTGGGGGGGAGGCAAGAATGTTGTCGATGATAACACAATTCATCGACGGGCAAGGATGGTATTTCTCATCCTGAATTTCGACACACAACTAGGAAGAAGTCAAATTGTTGACAATGATCACGACAAATTTGTCGAGAGGTTTTCGAGAAGATGTAATTGATCGACGATGACATCAAGTCGAAGGAATGATGAAAGCGAAAGGTTATTGGGACCACGGGTAGGACACAAACTCGAAATCAAGTTTGCTGTTCAAGGAGATGTGATATGACAAGGAATATCGACGCGAGATTAGCTCACTGTCGAAAGTTGTGCTCCGGGAAGAAGGACGGGGTGGCAATGTTTAAAATTTAGCACGATAAAGATATAGCCAATCAGGCTAGGAATGACTTGAAGGATTATTAAACTCGTAAGCCACAAAAATTACTTAGAGTTATTGAATCGGAGTGCGGAATTGATTCACTTATCGGTGTCTTTGAGGGGCTCTAACAACTCAGAACCCGTTGGAAAAATGGAATCGATATTAGTTGATGAAGAACTCATAAGAAGTTAAGTAGTTACTTGGCATTCTCGAGATACCAGGGGGGTAATACTCGACGATAGACCAAAGTAGAGGTTGGACGGGGGGTATTGCTCTGCAGAGGACAAGTGCTTAAACTTGCACGAGAAATGGTATTTAAAGGAGAACATGGTCGGAACCACAATTGCAAAAGGATGAATACACAGATACTAGACGATATCATATCAAGGAAATAGTTATTATTACAAGAAGCTTCTATGATAGGATCTACATCGTGTCCATGGGCATGAACACAAAGTTCAAGGTCGACTCCCACTTCTGCAATGCATAACATTTCATTCACTACTCTATAAAAGATAATTTGAGTGCAAAGACCTACCTGGTGAATTACCAGAGGAGTATGAACCTTGGAAAACTTTCGGGTTCACACAGATTAAGGAAGGCACAGGTTCAACCCATCAGGGCAACTTAGAAACATATGCCACAAGCTTCGAGAGTGATTATCACAAGCTCAAAAGTAGAGCATGGTTGACAAAGCAGAGGATACAATTTACCAAAGGCATTATGTATCCGAGGAAAGACTCACAAAGTTATTGAATATGAAGGACGTCGCCGGATAAGATCCCATAAAGGTTCTGGTGGTCCACAAGAGACCTGATGTGAGCATCCGTACTCAACCAGCAGAAGAAAGAAAGCAAGGAGATCGGATTATCAAAACAACCGACTAATTCAAAGCTCCAATGCAAAGGAATTATGAGCTCCAAATCAAGGGATCAGAAGCAAATACTCTGATCAAGGATGGATAGGTTGATTAGGCTTAAGGGTACAATCAATGGCAATTTCATTGGTCGAGATCCAACTCATGTTTAATATGACGTCTGAGCTAGAAGGATGAATTCTAGGATCTGATGGAGGACTACGAGAATTCACAACATATTGAATCAACGGACTCAAAATGATAATGACAAGAGATGCCAATAAGATTACGAGACTTAAGATTAATCATAATGCAAGTAAGCAAGAATTTCAAGAGCAAAAAGGCTTGCGAGGTCAACTTTTGTGAAATCCTTGAATCAACTGGGGATGAGCGGATACTCAGTAAGTGCGCGAATTATCCGTAGGGGTATTCAGGTGACAAAGAACAGCAAGGTAGTAAGCTCAAAGGATTCTCGTAACAACAAAGAGAATTACGGGGTATCTTGTAGTAACAAGATCAACCGGGAAACATTGTATGAATAGCGAGTATACGTGGTTATCCATAGGAGTTTACCGATGAAAGGGAATTGCAAAAGCGATGAACACAAGTTCTCGGGTTATCAGCGGAGAGTATCTTCAGGGTCTTCACGTGCAGCAGACGATCATCAGCAATAAGGGGCTCTCCGGGTGAAAGTGATAACGAGACCCTAATGTTAGATTTAGCAAAAATTCACTTACCCAAATAGAAGAGAGATCAGAGTCCCAGAGTATAGACAAGGAGTAAAAGATCCTAATACCACCCAATGGCGACGTGGGCCCGTAAGCCACACAGCAAGGTTAGTAAAAGTTTTCAATAGACTCGACTTCGGCCAAGGAGTTGGAAAGGGGATTCCTACAGGCAGTCGGCTCTGATACCAACTTGTGATGCCCCCGATTTGACCGTACACTAATCATGCACGCAAACATGTACGATCAAGATCAGGGACTCACGGGAAGATATCACAACACAACTCTAAAACATAAATAAGTCATACAAGCATCATAATACAAGCCAGGGGCCTCGAGGGCTCGAATACAAGTGCTCGATCATAGACGAGTCAGCGGAAGCAACAATATCTGAGTACAGACATAAGTTAAACAAGTTTGCCTTAAGAAGGCTAGCACAAACTGGGATACAGATCGAAAGAGGCCCAGGCCTCCTGCCTGGGATCCTCCTAACTACTCCTCGAAGCCGAACTCCATGTAGAATCATCCTCGGGATCTCTAGCTCCTGGACTCCAGCATCTGGTTGCGACAACCAGGTATAGAAAGGGGAAAAGAGGGAGAAAAGCAAGCGTGAGTACTCATCCAAAGTACTCGCAAGCAAGGAGCTACACTACATATGCATGGGTATATGTGTAAAGGGCCGTATCAGTGGACTGAACTGCAGAATGCCAGAATAAGAGGGGGATAGCTAATCTTGTCGAAGACTACGCTTCTGGCCACCTCCATCTTGCAGCATGTAGAAGAGAGTAGATGGTAAGTTCACCAAGTAGCATCGCATAGCATAACCCTACCCGGCGATCCCCTCGTCGTCGCCCTGTTAGAGAGCAATCACCGGGTTGTATCTGGCACTTGGAAGGGTGTGTTTTATTAAGTATCCGGTTCTAGTTGTCATAAGGTCAAGGTACAACTCCGGGTCGTCCTTTTACCGAGGGACACGGCTATTCGAATAGATAAACTTCCCTGCAGGGGTGCACCACATAACCCAACACGCTCAATCCCATTTAGCCGGACACACTTTTCTGGGTCATGCCCGGCCGCGGAAGATCAACACGTCGCAGCCCCACCTAGGCTCAACAGAGAGGTCAACACGCCGGTCTAAATCCTATGCGCGCAGGGGTCTGGGCCCATCGCCCATTGCACACCTGCACGTTGCGGTGCATTAAGGACATAAGCCTTCTGTGCAGCAATGAGGACAATCCTCAGTTCACGGACCCAGTCCACCATAATTGCTTATGATTTATTTGGTTCACTCCGAACATCTTAGTTTTGACATTTGAAAACTTTTATTGTTTGCTTAATTTTGAATTTGAATTCAAAACGGTTTCGAACTAACGCGAGATTATCAACAGTAACCGAGGTGACGTGGCATCATTAGCAGAGGTTCACTGTAGCTTAATTATCTGGGCGTCACAGTGGGGACGCGCCTACCCCCTTGGGTGCGCCCTCCTACCCCGTGGCTGCCTCGTTGCTTCCTTGAGTTCCACTCCAAGTCTCCTAGATTGCGTTTGTTCCAAAAAATATCCTCGTGAAGGTTTCGTTCCATTTGATATTCCTTTTCTGCGAAACACTAAAATAGGCAAAAAATAGCAATTTGCACTGGGCCTTCGGTTAATAGGTTAGTCCCAAAAATAATATAAAAGAGCATAATAAAGCCCATTAAACATCCAAAACAAATAATATAATAGCATGGAACAATCAAAAATTATAGATACGTTGGAGACGTATCATTGGGCAATTGATAGAAAAGTGAATAATGATGATGATATCCAAATGATCATGTATATAGGCATCACATCCGAGACAAGTAGAATGATTCTTTCATGCATCTACTACTATTACTCCACACATCGAGCGCTATCCAGCATGCAGCTAGAGTATTAAGTTCATAAAGAACGGAGTAACGCCTTAAGCAAGATGACATGATGTAGACAAAGAAAACTCATGAATAAACCCCATATTTTATCCTTAATGGCAATGATACAAATATGTGTCATGTCCCTTTCTGTCACAGGGATTGAGCATCGCAAGATCGAACCCATCACAAAGCACCTCTCCCATTACAAGAAAAATCAACCTAGTTGGCCAAACCAAATCAATAGATCGGGGAGAAATACAAAGCTACAATAATCATGCATAAAAGGGTTTAGATAAAACTCAAATGATATTCATGGATAATCTGATCATAAACTCACAATTCATCAGATCCCAAAAAACACACCGCAAAAATTTATTACATCTAATAGAACTCCAAGAACATCGAGGAGAACATTGTATTGAAGATCAAAGAGATAGAGGAAGCCATCTAGCTACTAACTATGGACCAGTAGGTCTGTGGTAAACGACTCACACATCATCGGAAGGGCAGCAAGGTTGATGTAGAGTGCCGCCGTGATTAATTCCCCCTCCAGTAGAGTGTCGGAAAAGGCCTCCAGATGCGATCTCGCGAGAACAGGAACTTGCGGTGGCGGAAAAATTATTTCCTCTCGCTCTCTGTTGGTTTCTCGATTTTAGAGAATTGATAGAGGCGGAGTTAGATCAAACGGAGCCTCATGGGCCCACGCTTCATCTTCTAGCCTTCTCCCGAAGCTTCCAATGTCTCTTTTGTCCAAAAAAATCTCCAAAAAGGTTCGTGGCATTTGGACTTCGTTTGGTACTGATATTCTGAAAAACCAAAAACAGGCAAAAAACAACAACTGACACTGGGCACTAAGTTAATAGGTTAGTCCCAAAAAATGATATATAATGACATATAATTGCATATAAAACATCCAATATTGATACTATAATAGCATGGAACAATAAAAAACATGGGCCTTTTCCTACTAACCCACCTAGAAATAAGGACGAGGAAGACTTTGAGTGCTTTGTTGAAATGCTTAGACCCGTCTTTTTGCACACTCGTTTGACTGATATTTGAAGATGCCTCCATATGCTAAATACATGAAAGATATTGTCACTAATAAAAGAAAGATACCTAAGGTTGAAATTTCTACCATTCTTGCAAGTTATTCATTCAAGGGTGGACTACCTAATTGTTGGGGAACGTAGTAATTTCAAAAAAAAAATCCTACGCACACGCAAGATCATGGTGATGCATAGCAACGAGAGGGGAGAGTGTTGTCCACGTACCCTCGTAGACCGACAGCGGAAGCGTTATCACTACGCGGTTGATGTAGTCGAACGTCTTCACGATCCGACCGATCAAGTACCGAACGTACGGCACCTCCGAAGTTCTACACACGTTCAGCTCGATGACGTCCCTCGAACTCCGATCCAGCCGAGTGTTGAGGGAGAGTTTCGTCAGCACGACGGCGTGGTGACGATGATGATGTTCCACCGACGCAGGGCTTCGCCTAAGCTTCGCGACGGTATTATCGAGGTGTAATCTGGTGGAGGGGGGCACCGCACACGGCTAAAATATCGTATATCAAGTGTGTTCTTAGGTGCCCCCCTGCCCCCGTATATAAAGGAGCAAGGGGAGGCCGGCTGCCTATGGGGCGCGCCAAGGAGAGGGGGGAGTCCTCCTCCTAGTAGGAGTAGAACTCCCCTTTCCTAGTCCTACTAGGAAAAGAAGGGGGAAGGAAAGAGAGGGAGAGGGAGAGGGAAAGGGGGCTGCGCCCCCCTCTCCTAGTCCAACTAGGACTCCTCTGGGAGGGGGCGCACCACCTCATGGCTGCTGCCCTCTTTCTCCCCTCAAGGCCCACTAAGGCCCAATACTTCCCGGGGGGTTCCGGTAACCCTCCGGCACTCCAGTTTAATCCGAAACTTCTCCGGAACACTTCCGGTGTCCGAATATAGTCGTCCAATATATCAATCTTTACGTCTCGACCATTTCGAGACTCCTCGTCATGTCCGTGATCACATCCGGGACTCCGAACAACCTTCAGTACATCAAATCACATAAACTCATAATATAACTGTCATCGTAACTTTAAGCGTGCGGACCCTTTGGGTTCGAGAACAATGTAGACATGACCGAGACACTTCTCCGGTCAATAACCAATAGCGGGACCTGGATGCCCATATTGGCTCCCACATATTCTACGAAGATCATTATCGGTCAGACCGCATAACAACATACGTTGTTCCCTTTGTCATTGGTATGTTACTTGCCCGAGATTCGATCGTCGGTATCTCGGTACCTAGTTCAATCTCGTTACCGGCAAGTCTCTTTACTCATTCCGTAATACATCATCCCGTAACTAACTCATTAGTCACAATGCTTGCAAGGCTTATAGTGATGTGCATTACCGAGTGGGCCCAGAGATACCTCTCCGACAATCGGAGTGACAAATCCTAATCTCGAAATACGCCAACCCAACAAGTACCCTTGGAGACACCTGTAGAGCACCTTTATAATCACCCAGTTACGTTGTGACGTTTGGTAGCACACAAAGTGTTCCTCCGGTAAACGGGAGTTGCATAATCTCATAGTCATAGGAACATGTATAAGTCATGAAGAAAGCAATAGCAACATACTAAACGATCGGGTGCTAAGCTAACGTAATGGGTCATGTCAATCACGTCATTCTCCTAATGAGGTGATCCCGTTAATCAAATGACAACTCATGTCTATGGCTAGGAAACATAACCATCTTTGATTAACGAACTAGTCAAGTAGAGGCATACTAGTGACACTTTGTTTGTCTATGTATTCACACATGTATTATGTTTCCGGTTAATACAATTCTAGCATGAATAATAAACATTTATCATGATATAAGGAAATATATAATACTTTATTATTGCCTCTAGGGCATAATTCCTTCAGTCTCCCACTTGCACTAGAGTCAATAATCTAGTTCACATCGCCATGTGATTTAACATCAATAATTCACATCACCATGTGATTAACACCCATAGTTCACATCTCTATGTGACCAACACTCAAAGGGTTTACTAGAGTCAATAATCTAGTTCACATCGCTATGTGATTAACACCCAAAGAGTACTAAGGTGTGATCATGTTTTGATTGTGAGATAATTTTAGTCAACGGGTCTGTTACATCCAGATCCGTATGTATTTTGCAAATTTCTATGTCTACAATGCTCTGCACGGAGCTACTCTAGCTAATTGCTCCCACTTTCAATATGTATCTAGACCGAGACTCAGAGTCATCTAGATTTAGTGTCAAAACTTGCATCGACGTAACCCTTTACGATGAACCTTTTGTCACTTCCATAATCGAGAAACATATCCTTATTCCACTAAGGATAATTTTGACCGCTGTCCAGTGATCTACTCCTAGATCACTATTGTACTCCCTTGCCAAAATCAGTGTAGGGTATACAATAGATCTGGTACACAGCATGGCATACTTTATAGAACCTATGGCCAAGGCATAGGGAATGACTTTCATTCTCTTTCTATCTTCTGCCGTGGTCGGGCTTTGAGTCTTACTCAATTTCACACCTTGTAACACAGGCAAGAACTCTTTCTTTGACTGTTCTATTTTGAACTACTTCAAAATCTTGTTAAGGTATGTACTCATTGAAAAAACTTATCAAGCGTTTTGATCTATCTCTATAGATCTTGATGCTCAATATGTAAGCAGCTTCACCGAGGTCTATCTTTGAAAAACTTCTTTCAAACACTCCTTTATGCTTTGCAGAATAATTCTACATTATTTCTGATCAACAATATGTCCTTCACATATACTTATCAGAAATGCTGTAGTGCTCCCACTCACTTTCTTGTAAATACA
The DNA here is from genome assembly GCF_002575655.3 of Aegilops tauschii subsp. strangulata. Classification (NCBI taxonomy): domain Eukaryota; kingdom Viridiplantae; phylum Streptophyta; class Magnoliopsida; order Poales; family Poaceae; genus Aegilops; species Aegilops tauschii. The sequence goes on along the minus strand of NC_053036.3, from coordinate 423,077,951 downwards.
GGCTTCACCGCAAGTCTGTATAACACTATATTCTTTGATAAACTTATCAAAGTATATATTCCAACTCCGAGATGCTTGCACCAGTCCATAGATGGATCGGTGGAGCTTGCATATTTTGTTAGCACCTTTAGGATTGACAAAACCTCCTGGTTGCATCATATACAACTCTTCTTTAATAAATCCATTAAGGAATGCAGTTTTGTTTATCCCTTTGCCATATTTCATAAAATGCGGCAATTACTAACATGATTCGGACAGACTTAAGCATAGATACGAGTGAGAAACTCTCATCGTAGTCAACATCTTGAACTTGTCGAAAACCTTTTGCGACAATTCTAGCTTTGTAGATAGTTACACTACTATCAGCGTCCGTCTTCCTCTTGAAGATCCATTTAATCTCAATGGCTCACCGATCATTGGGCAAGTCAATCAAAGTCCATACTTTGTTCTCATATATGGATCTTATCTCAGATTTCATGGCCTCAAGACTATGCTTCTGGCAGCCTCCACCTTGCAGCATGTAGAAGAGAGTAGATGGTAAGTTCACCAAGTATCATCGCATAGCATAATCCTACCCGGGGATCCTCCCCTCGTCAGCCTGTGTGAGAGCGATCACCGAGTTATATCTGCCACTTGGAAGGGTGTGTTTTATTAAGTATCCGGTTCTAGTTGTCATAAGGTCAAGGTACAACTCCAAGTCGTCCTGTTACCGAAGATCACGGCTATTCGAATAGATAAACTTCCCTGCAAGGGTGCACCACATTACCCGACACGCTCGATCCCCTTTGGCTGGACACACTTTCCTGGGTCATGCCCGGCCTCGGAAGATCAACACGTCGCAACCCTACCTAGGCACAACAGAGAGGTCGGCACGTCGGTCTAAATCCTATGGCGCAAAGGTCTGGGCCCATCGCCCATTGCACACCTGCACGTTGCGTGGGCGGCCGGAAGCAGACCTAGCCTCCCTAATACAAGAGCAGGCGTTCCAGTCCAATCCGGCGCGCGCCGCTCAGTCGCTGATGTCACGAAGGCTTCGGCTGATACCACGACGCCGGTTGCCCATATCTTGTCCCACGTTGCGGTTAGTGCGTATAAGGTAAATGACCCAACTCAGATCAAATACCAAGATCTCGTTAAGCGTGTTATTATGAAGTAACCACGGACGCCGACCAGGGCCAGGCCCACCTCTCACCTAGGTAGTCTCAACCTGCCCTGTCGCTCCGCCACAAAGATCCACCTAGAGGGCCGTCGGGACAAAGGTCCTTTCAGCCCCCAATCCGTGAATCACTCGCGGGAACTCTACGAGCCAACCTGACTTTAGTCACCACATATATCATGTAATATGGATATAAGTATATACCCGTGATCACCTCCCGAGTGATCACGGCCCGATAGTATAGCATGGCAGACGGACAAGAATGTAGGGCCACTGATGGAATACTAGCATCCTATACTAAGCATTTAGGATTGCAGGTGAGGATAACAACTATAGCAACAATGACAGGCTATGCAGCAGAATAGGATTACTCGAAAGCGGTAACATGCTACACTACTCTAATGCAAGCAGTAGAGAGAAGAATAGGCGATAGCTGGTGATCAAGGGGGGCTTGCCTGGAAGCTCAGCCGAGAAGGAGGGGTCGTCAACACCGTAGTCGTACTGGGTAGCAGAGGCGTCGGTCTCGGTGTCTAGCGAGAGAAGAGGGGGAAGAAAGAATAAATATAAAAGCAAACATATGCATGACGATGCATGACATGACAATGAACGGTGCTAGGTGTGCCCTAACGCGGTAGTAGGTGATACCGGCAAAGGGGGGGGACATCCGGGAAAGTATTCCCGGTGTTTCGCGTTTTCGGACAGATGAACCAGAGGGGGAAAGTTGCGTGTTTGCGATGCTAGGGATGTGTGGCGGACGAACGGGTTGTGTATCTGGATTCGTCTCGTCGTTCTGAGCAACTTTCATGTAGAAAACATTTTCATCTGAGCTACAGTTTATTTTCTATGTTTTTCTAAAGTTTTAATCATTTTCTAAATTTATTTATCTATTTAATTCTAACATTATCCAGAATAGTGAATGCTGACGTCATCATGATGTCAGCATGACGTCAGCAGTCAACAGGGCGTCGACTGGGTCAATCTGACGTGTGGGTCCCGCATGTCATACTCTGTTTATTCTAATTAGGATTTAACTAACCTAATTACTATTTAATTAATTAACAATAGTTAATTAGGTTAACTAAACAGGATTAATTAAGTTAATTAATTAATCAAATATATTTTTTATCATTATTATTTTTTAATCTTTTTTTATATAAAATCGTTCTGGGGGGTTGGGGCCCCACATGTCATAGGGCCATGGGCGCTAACGGGCGGTGGGTCACGGGCGGCGGGCGGCGGTTGCGGGCACATAGGCAAGGGGCGGGTGCCGTGGGTGCAGCCGCAACGGGCGCCGCCCAGCACCGCGAGGCGCCGGCGGCCACGGCACAGGCAGGCGGCCGGAGCGGCGCGGAGGAGGAGGGAGCCGCGCGGGCAGAGCACAGGCAAGGCCGCGGGTGTGCGGGTGGTCGCCGGAGAAGGAGGAGGAGGGCGTCGGGGCCGGAGTGGGATGGCGGGGGCTCAGCGTAGGAGCGGTGGGCCGCGGTGAAGGGCGCGCGACAGTGGGCGGGGTAGCAGCAATGCGCGGCGAGCAGGGGAGGCCGACCGGTGACTACGGGCGGCCGGCCACGCGGGCGCGCGTGCAGCGGGCACACGGGTGCAGGGGAACGCATGGGACGGGCGCGGTCGAGGCGCGACCATGGCGGGGTGAGCGCGTGACGATGGGCGCGTGCGAACTCGTCGAGACAGGGGGGAAAGAAGGGGAGGCCTCACGAGGTAGATGTAGGGCAATGGCAGCGGGGCTTGAGGTGGGGGACGGGGACGACGCGCGTAGGGGAGGCAGTCCGGCGGGGAGGCGGTTCGGCGAGGTGGCCTCCGGCGACAGCGTCGAGCGGCGGGGGCCGAGTCGGGCCCCGATCCAGATCGGATCGGGGGAGGAGATGGTGAGGGATGGTGGAGCCAGCGAGGAGTCGAGGACGGAGCGATGACGGCATGGGCGGCGGCGTCGCGGTTGAACCCCACCCCGATCCAGATGGGATCGAGAGGTGGTGGGGGAGAGGGAGAGGCGATGTGGGGAGAGTGGGGGGTGGATGGGGTTAGGGTTACGGGACCAGGAGGTTAAGGGGAGTGGGGGGGTCGGCCGGCTGGGCCTTGTGTTGGCCCAGTTGGGCCAGAATGGCCCAGCGAGGGGGGTTGGTTTCCCCTTTTCTATTTGTTTGTTTGTTATTTTTCTCTTTTTATTTATTCTTCCCTGTTTTATTTTAGTTACATATTATTTTAGTTTTAGTAAAATATACACTTAGCATCTAAATTAGTATCTCAACTAAGTCCATAGTAACAAAAGGTCTAGTCCCCAAATAACTTAGTTTGACATTTTATTAATTATAAAAGGTATTTAAATAATCATTTTTGCTACTGTTTTTATTAATGTAGTGCACTTAAATACTTTACTGAAGTGTGGTTTCTTCACCAATATTTAGTATGTAATATTTGCCACAATCCGAACATTTTTATTTTATTGTTTGAAAACTTTTGTTGTTTGTTTTTATTTTAAAATTTGAACTGGGTTTCGAACTGACGCGAGTTTATCAACAGTAACCGAGGTGACGTGGCATCATTAGCGGAGGTTCACTGTAGCTTAACTATCCAGGCGTCACAATTCTCCTCCACTACAAGAAATCTCGTCCCGAGATTTTAAGAGATGGAGTAAGGGGAAAGATCTGGTCACAAAATTCTAACGAATCTTCTCGGTCTTGGTTGCTCTTCTCTAAGAGGTCGATCCATGGCGTTGATTTCTTCATTCCTATGCATCAATGCATCATGATGTAGTTGTCGTCCTTTCTTCGGGAACTCCTTCGTACTTACGAAAGAATAAGGGGGGTATCCGGGAGAACGAACCTCTGCAAGGTTGTCTATCTTGTAGATAACATCGGGGGAGGTGGCGGAAAGTAACTCTCAAATTGAAACTTAATAATATATCGAGAGCAAAGTATGAAGGTCGCATGAGAAGTTCCGAGTGGGCATGCAATCGCGCGTTGCCTGAAACAGAGTGTGAATAGGGGTTCAGAGCAACGTGAATAAGTATTGCATCTGATACCAGAATAGATCACTAGGAAGGTGGCTCGCGAATTACCTACGAAACCAAGAGCAAGGGATAACTTTGTCAACAAGGTGTACAGGAGAGTCAGGTTTCGATCCTGTGGAACTATGGGTTATGGGCCCACCATGTGGGTTAAAAGTAGGAAGGGCGGTGACATCTTGCACAATCATGTAAGCAAGGCATGTTAGAGGACAGCCTGTCGGTTATGTCGGCAACAACATCGGTACCAAGGGCGAGGGACGAAGAGAACCATTTTCCTGCTCGTTGAACGAGGCGGACCAGTAGGCAAAGTTCTCGTCCATCGGTGGTTACCGGAATGACATCAACAAAAGTAACCGGGTCTTTCTGACAGAATTGTACACCGAGGTGTTTACAAAAGCAGGGGAATATTACTGCTTAGATCATATAGATCACAAGAAAGGTTAAACCAAACAATGGAAAGGAAAATATGATTATCAGGTTTAAGTAGAACAATGGAAAGGAAAATGTGTTTAAACACATATTTCAAGGGTATATCCTTCCCAAGGACAAGCAGAGCATGATATCCATGACAGGATATAATGTAGAAAACTCTTTAGGTAAGGGGAGAGAAATTTCATGACATTACCCACGCAACAGTGTTTGGATAATTGAGCAAGAAAAACATTTAGCATTGGGCTTCAAATGTTCTTGTCGAAAATCGGAGTACCACAGACATGCTCCGAGATAGCATTGACATGGTCTTCAAGCAAAGGTCGGACTTTGGATACTCAATGGATTCATCAGGAATAACTTGTAGAATAAGTCTTACAATTTCCTCATGGAAGAATGGATAGCCTTGCTAACAAGGAAACTATAACAATAGGTCCTCCAGCCAGGTGTACTAGGCATGACACCACCTTACCGGGTCATATAACGACCAATGTTATAACTCTTGAAAATATGTTCCAACCATCATATCTGACCGAGATTCAGATCTGGTTGGTGTCAGGATAACTCAGACTCAGGATGCCTGAGAAGAAAGGTGCAACACAAATTATCGAGATGACATTGTAATATTCTCAGGTGAACTATGGAAGTGAGTTCCGAAACAAGAGTTCATCATTAAATCAAGGAGAGGTGAGGAGGTGGTTGTGGACTCAGCGACAATTCCTCGAAATTTCCAAGAAGATGGAGTTCCAAAATTATGTGAACAAGGAGATAACATTTTTCATATCAAATGATATAATGATGTATGCTCGAGGAGAACATTCACGAGCAAACACTGGTTGGAAGGTGCACCCGAAATATGGGCTTTAGGTAGCATGATCAATGTTAGTATGGTGATTTGATAACCAATACACAAAGAATGAAACTATCGACCATTCACTATAAAGCAAATGGGGCTGCTAGAAGTTTCGAATTCACACATCATAGTTCAATTGTCGGTATTCCGGGTAGAAACAACACGGGGACCAAGAAATGAACAGAGATGGCGAGAAGTATTACTATTTCAAGAAATGATGGGTGGAGCAATTCTCACAACATCCTTGACATCAAAGATGGTAATACTCCAAGGTAGAAAGCAACAGAAGCTGGATAGCAAGGAACTCAAGGTACAACACAAAACATGAACAAGTTTGTGTCGGAGGGAAGGCAATAATGTTGTCGATGATAACACAAATCATCGAGGGGCAAGGAAGATATTTGTCATAATGAGTTCGATTGATATCCTGGAAGAGCTCAAAACGTTCATGATGATCACGACACATTTGTTGAGAAGTTTCATGAAGATATAATCGATTAGCGACAACATCAAGCCAAACGAATGGTGAAGCGAAAGGTTGTCGGAACCACAGATAAGATTGCAAGCTCGGAATCAAAATAGCCTTTTGAGACAACGAACATAATGTTGAAGGCTCGATTTAAGTTTAGTTTATTGATGTAATGGTGTTCCAAGGATGAAGGACATAGATAGCATGGTCAAGCTTCAGCATGACGATGATGGTTTAGACAATCGACTGAGAATGACATGATCGAGTACAAAATCGTAAGCAACAAACATTACTAAGAGTTGTTAAATCGTAGTGAGGTCTCGATTCACTTATCGATGTTCTCGAGTGATTTACCACTCAGAACCCCGGGGAAAATTGGAATTGGTAAGAATTAATAGTTGATGAACTCATAAGAAGTTATGTAGTTCCGTGATATTCTCAAGATACCGAGGGTAATACTCGAAGGCATATCAGAATAGAGGTTGAAGTGGCGTATTTATCCGCAGAAGGCAAGTACTTCAACTTGTCCGAGAATGGGATAAAAAATGATCAATCATGGTGGGAACCACGGTTACAAAGGCCCAACTTAGATACAAGATGAACTTATAACAAGGAGGCCATTATTAATACAAGAAACTTCCATGATAGATTCCACATCGGATCCATGGGCATGAACACAAAGTTCAAGGTCGACTCCCACTTCTCCAAACCACAACCTTACATTCACTTCTCGTTTTGATAAAGGCATTAGTGTTGAAAGTTTTACCTGGTGAAATACCAGATGAGTATGGCCCGTGAAATCTTTCAGGCTCACATAGATTAGGTAAGGCATTGGTCCAACCCATCGAGGCATCTTAGGAACATATACCACAAATTTTTAGGAGTAATTAACACAAGCGCGAAAGTAGAGCATGGTTGTCAAAGCATTATGTATCAAGGAAATAACTCACAAGATTTGAATGTGGATGATACCATCGGATAACAACCCAGCAATGGGTTTGGTGGTCCATAACGGAGCTGACGTGAGTATCGGTACTCAACCAGAGGAAGAAAGAATGTAAAGGCGTCAGATTATGGGAATAGCTAACTAATTCAAATCTCAAATGCAAACGAATTGTGATTTCCAAATCAAGGGATCAGACGCAAACGCTCTGATTAAAGATGGATAAGTTGAGTAGACTTAGGGGTACAACCGACGGCAATTCGGTTGGTCGAGAACCAGTTCATGTTTAAAATGACGTCTGATCCGGAAGGATGAATTCTAGGATTTCGACTAAGGATTGCGAGCATTCACCACATATCAAATCAAAGGCTGAAAATGACGATGACAAGGAATACTAATGAATATTGCTAGACCTTTGGAATGCAACCATAATGCAAGCAGACAAGTATTTGCACAGCAACAGCTGGCAGAGAATTACCGGAAGACCGGATAGTATATCAATGTACCTTGTGGATCATATGATCAACTAGTAATGAACAGTTCCTCGATAAGGGTGAAGAATTATTCGTAGGGGTATTCATGCGGCAAGGAACTGCGGGGTAGTAGCATAAAGGATGCTTGGAACATCGGAGAGTACTTGAGGGCACCTTGTAATAACAAGGGCAACTGGGGATGAAGGTATGAACGACAAAAGTAGGTAGTTATCCATTTATCGGTGGTAGGAATCGCAACGGCGAAGGGCACAAGGGTCTCGGGAAAGCATCAGAGAGTGTCTTCAGAATCTTCTGGTGCGGCAGGTGATCATCTGGCCTGAAGGGGCTCTCCGGGAGGAAGTATTTTCGAGAACCTAAAGTTAGATTTTAGCAAAATCATTTACCCGAATAGAAGAGAGTTCAGAGTCCCAGAGTAAAGATCGAGGAGTAAAAGATCCTAGTACCACCCAATGGCTACGTGGGCCCGTAAGACACACAGCCATGTTAGTAAAAAGTTTTGAATGTCTAGACTCGACTTCGGCCAAGGAATGTGGAAGGGGGATTCCTACAGGCAGTCGGCTCTGATACCAACTTGTGACGCCCCCGCTTCAATCATACACTAATCATACATGCAAACGTGTACGATCAAGATCAGGGACTCACGGGAAGATATCACAACACAACTCTAAAATAAAAAAAGTCATACAAGCATCATAATACAAGCCAGGGGCCTCGAGGGCTCCAATACAAGTGCTTGATCATAGACGAGTCAGCGGAAACAACAATATCTGAGTACAGACATAAGTTAAACAAGTTGCCATAAGATGGCTAGCACAAACTGGGATACAGATCGAAAGAGGCGCACGCCTCCTGCCTGGGATCCTCCTAAACTACTCATGGTCATCGCCAGCGGCCTGCACGTAGTAGTAGGCACCTCCGGTGTAGTAGGAGTCGCCGTCGACGGTGGCGTCTAGCTCCTGGGCTCCAGCATCTGGTTGCGACAACCAGGAAGAAAGGAAAAGGGGAAAAGCGGGAGCAAAGCAACCGTGAGTACTCATCCAAAGTACTCGCAAGCAAGGATCTACACTACATATGCATGGGTATTTGTGTAAAGGGGCAATATTGATGGACTGAACTGCAGAATGCCAGAATAAGAGGGGGATAGCTAGTCCGGTCCAAGACTACGCTTCTGGCAGCCTCCATCTTGCAGCATGTAGAAGAGACTAGATGGTAAGTTCACCAAGTATCATCGCATAGCATAATCCTACCTGATAGAGGCAAAGGTGTCCCGATCTTTCGATGAGATGATAACTATCGATTTGGTGGAGACGACTTTGACGATCCGACTACAAACGTGCACGACGTTGCGCCTTATCAATCGCTAAACCAATCTCCTGAGGTTACTGACGATGCCGGAAGCACGATCAGCCTGACCACGAAGGTCTATTCCTGCAAGCAATCGAAGAACGAGCAAGAATATGATAATGCAATCTGAATATTGCGAATATATATGAAGTATTGATAGTGGTGGGAATGCGTAAGCGGTCTTGGTCTGGTCGTTGGACACAAACGAAGTACACGAAGTTGCAATGGCTAACTTTTAACTAAACAAATTCCAAGGAAAAAGCTACTAGATGGATCTACTTATATAGGAGCAAGGGGTGGCGGCCAAGGAGGTGGGAGGACGTCCCAAGGCAGCCTAAAACCAACCCTAGGTCGTACAAGGCTCATGGGCCCAAGTGGAGGTGATGCAACACCTTTGGACTTGTAGTTTGACTCGGATTCTGGTGCAACGTCAGATTGTTTCGACCATAACTCAATGCTCCGGACGAATTTAAAGGTGAATCCAATTGGGTTGGAAAGAGCACGAAATCTAGTTTCCAACAAAAAAAGAATCACCCAATTCGGAGTCCGTATGAAAAAGTTGTTGGCGTTTTGAGTCAGGTATGTCTGTGCAGTCCGAATCTGAATCCAGAACGTGAGAGACTTGGACTCTATCTTCTCTTGGCCCAAAAGTGACGTGAGAGGACTTTTTGAACAGAACCTAAACTTCTCCTTTTGCCTTATCTTCATATGTGGATTGTACAAATGTCCCATACACCTGCAATTAGACAAAACACAAAAGTGTGTGAAGTATTTTTGTTCTGGATAACATAAATAGATTATTGAATAGTTTGCACTAGAAATCACCTGGCAAATATGCATGTATGCAATATTTTTGGTCGTATCCAAGGTAGTCATGTCCTCATCACTACCCAGCGATCCTCCCCTCGTCACCCTGTGTGAGAGCGATCACCGAGTTATATCTGCCACTTGGAAGGGTGTGTTTTATTAAGTATCCGGTTCTAGTTGTCATAAGGTCAAGGTACAACTCCAAGTCGTCCTGTTACTGAAGATCACGGCTATTCGAATAGATAAACTTCCCTGCAGGGGTGCACCACATTACCCGACACGCTTGATCCCCTTTGGCCGGACACACTTTCCTGGGTCATGCACGGCCTCGGAAGATCAACACGTCGCAACCCTACCTAGGCACAACAGAGAGGTCAGCACATCAGTCTAAATCCTATGGCGCAGGGGTCTGGGCCCATCGCCCATTGCACACCTGCATGTTGCGTGGGCGGCCGGAAGCAGACCTAACCTCCCTAATACAACAGCAGGCGTTCCAGTCCAATCCGGCGCGCGCCGCTCAGTCGCTGATGTCACGAAGGCTTCGGCTGATACCACGACGTCGGTTGCCCATATCTAGTCCCACGTGGCGGTTAGTGTGTATAAGGTCAACGACCCAACTCAGATCAAATACCAAGATCTTGTTAAGCGTGTTATTATGAAGTAACAACGGACGCCGACCAGGGCCAGGCCCACCTCTCACCTAGGTAGTCTCAACCTGCCCTGTCGCTCCGCCACAAAGATCCACCTAGAGAGCCGTCGGGACAAAGGTCCTTTCAGCCCCCAATCTGTGAATCACTCGCGGGTACTCTATGAGACGACCCGACTTTAGTCACCACATGTATCATATAATATGTATATAAGTATATACCCGTGATCACCTCCCGAGTGATCACGGCACGATAGTATAGCATGGCAGACGGACAAGAATGTAGGGCCACTGATGGAATACTAGCATCCTATACTAAGCATCTAGGATTGCAGGTAACAATAACAACTGTAGAAACAATGACAGGCTATGCAGCAGAATAGGATTACTCGAAAGCGGTAACATGCTACACTACTCTAATGCAAGCAGTAGAGAGAAGAATAGGCGATATCTGTTGATCAAGGGGGGGCTTGACTGGAAGCTCAGCCGAGAAGGAGGGGCCGTCAACACCGTAGTCGTACTGCGTAGCAGCGGCGTCGGTCTCTGTGTCTAGCGAGAGAAGAGGGGGAAGAAACAATAAATATAAAAGCAAACATATGCATGACGATGCATGACATGACAATGAACAGTGCTAGGTGTGCCGTAACGCGGTAGTAGGTGATACCGGCGAAGGGGGGAAACATCCGGGAAAGTATTCCCGGTGTTTCGCGTTTTCGGACAAATGAACCGGAGGGGGAAAGTTGCGTGTTTGCTATGCTAGGGATGTTTGGCGGACGAACAGGCTGCGTATCCGGATTCGTCTCGTCGTTCTGAGCAACTTTCATGTAGAAAACATTTTCATCTGAGCTACGATTTATTTTCTATGTTTTTCGAAAGTTTTAATCATTTTCTGAATTTATTTATCTATTTAATTCTAACATTATCCAGAATAGTGTATGCTGACGTCATCATGATGTCAGCATGATGTCAGCAGTCAACAGGGCGTTGACTGCGTCAATCTGACATGCGGGTCCCGCATGTCATACTCTATTTATTCTAATTAGGATTTAACTAATCTAATTACTGTTTAATTAATTAACAATATTTAATTAGGTAAACTAAACATGATTAATTAAGTTAATTAATTTAGTTAGTTAATTAATTAATTAATTAATTAAATTTATTTTATTATTATTATTTAATCTTTTTTTATAAAATCGTTCTAGGGGGTTGGGGCCCCACATGTCATAGGGCCACGGGCGCTAACGGGCGGTGGGTCACTGGCGTCGGGTGGTAGTTGCGGGCACATAGGCGAGGGGCGGGCGCTGTGGGCGCAGCTGCAACGGGCGCTGCCCAGCACCGCGGGGCGCCGGCGGCCACGGCACCGGCAGGCGCCCGGAGCGGCGCAGAGGCGGAGGGAGCCGCGCGGGCAGAGCAGAGGCGAGGCCGCGGGTCTGCGGGCGGTCGCTAGAGAAGGAGGGGGAGGGCGTCGGGGCCGGAGTGGGACGACGGGGGCTCAGCGCAGGAGCGGAGGGCCGCGGTGACTGGCGCGCGCGCAAGCTGTGGGCTGCACAGTTGAGCGCGGGTGCGCGCGGCAGCGGGCTGGGTAGTAGCAATGCGCGTCGAGCAGGGGAGGCCGACCGGTGACTACGGGCGGCCAGCCACGCGGGCGCGCGCGCAGCGGGCACACGGGTGCAGGGGAGCGCATGGGACGGGCGCGGGCGACGCGTGGCGGGGTGAGCGCGTGACGATGGGCGCGTGCGAACTCGTCGAGACAGGTGGGAAAGAAGGGGAGGCCTCACAATGTAGATTTAGGGCAATGGCAATGGGGCTTGAGGTGGGGGACGGGGACGACGCGCGCAGGGGAGGCAGTCCGGCGGGGAGGCGGTTCGGCGAGGTGGCCTCCAGCGACAGTGTCGAGCGGCGGGGGCCGAGTCGGGCCCCGATCCAGATCGGATCAGGGAAGGGGGTGGTGAGGGATGGTGGAGCCAGCGAGGAGTCCAGGACGGAGCGACGACGGCATGGGCGGCAGCGGGGGCGGCGTCGCGGTTGAACCCCACCCCGATCCAGATGGGATCGAGAGGTGGTGGGGGAGAGGGAGAGGCGATGTGGGGAGAGTGGGGGGTGGATGGGGTTAGGGTTACGGGACCAGGAGGTTAAGGGGAGTGGGGGAATCGGCCGGCTGGGCCTTGTGTTGGCCCAGTTGGGCCAAAATGGCCCAGCGAGGGGGGTTGGTTTCCCCTTTTCTATTTGTTTGTTTGTTAGTTTTTCTCTTTTTATTTATTCTTTCCTGTTTTATTTTAGTTACATTTTATTTTAGTCTTCGTAAAATATACACTTAGCATCTAAATTAGTATCTCAACTAAGTCCATAGTAACAAAAAGCCTAGTCCCCAAATAACTTAGTTTGACATTTTATTAATTATAAAAGGTATTTAAATAATCATTTTTGCTACTGTTTTAATTAATGCAGTGCACTTAAATACTTTACAGAAGTGTGGTTGCTTCACCAATATTTAGTATGGAATATTTGGCAGAATCCGAACATTTTTGTTTATTGTTTGAAAACTTCTGTTGTTTGTTTTTATTTTAAAATTTGAACTAGGTTTCGAACTGACGCGAGTTTATCAACAGTAACCGAGATGACATGGCATCATTAGCGGAGGTTCACTGTAGCTTAACTATCCGGGCGTCACAGGTAATGAGCATACGATTTATTTTCAAAGATACAAAGTTTTGTGAATGGTATCTATTATATTGAAAAACAATTGACAATCACTATTGAAAGTTTCAAACTCCTCTTCCTACCATCAAAAAGAAACATGAAACTCTTGTTTTTGGGGAGATGCATATCCCCATTGAGGTAGCTTAGTGTCATATGAAAGTTCTTCGATTTCATGTTGCTCGGAATTGGTTTGTTAATAAGACTGATCAACCTTATTAATGGATTATTTTTTAGGGGCATGTTGTCGATGAATTTAGTAAGCACAACCTTCTGTAATCCTTGTTTTCTCTCTATTATTTATAGTTTAATATGATTTTCCTGTTTTCTGAATTATCCGCGCAATAAAAAATAACTCAAAAATAAAAGTGCTCAGAATGTCGTAAAATTTTAACATAATTTTTCTAGGATATAAAGGAATTTTTGGCACTGAATACATCCCAGGGGGTGCCCTTGTTGCTCACAAGGAAATAGGGTGCGACCACCCCCCAGGCCGCCCCAAGATGCCTTGTGGGGTCCACATTCAGCCCACTTCATCTCCTACCTCCATATATCGTGTTATTGCTCCCAAACCTGACATTTTTATCTCTCAGCTCGAAGCTCCATTTACGAAATTGTTTTCGGGGATCACTCCTTGGTATGTGACTCCTCCATTGCTCCAATTAGTTTTTATTTTAATGGATTGTATTTTGCATATTTTGCTATTGTTAGTGCTACTGAAAATTAGCTGATATCGGCTAGGACTACGTCGGTATTTCCCCAAAGAGGAAGGGATGATGCAGCACATCAACGGTAGGTATTTCCCTTAGTGATCAGACTAAGGTTGTCAAACCAGTAGGAGAACCAAGCAACACTACCTAAACAGCACTTGTACACAAATAACAAATACTCGCAACCCGACGTATTAAAGGGGTTGTCAATTCCTTTCGGGTAACGGCGCCAGAAATTGGCAAACGTATGTGAGAGAGTTGTAAATATTGATAGATCGAACGCCAAATAAAATAAAGTGTAGCAAGGTTTTTTTTGTATTTTTGGTTTAATAGATCTGAAAATAAAAGCAAAGGAAAATAGATCACAAAGGCAAATATATTAAAGAAGAGACCCGGGGGCCGTAGGTTTCACTAGTGGCTTCTCTCGAGAAAATAAGGAAACGATAATGTTGGGAAATTGATAGAACTTCAAATAATCATGACGATATCCAGGCAACGATCATTATATAGGCATCACGTCCAAGATTAGTAGACCGACTCCTGCCTGCATCTACAACCGCTATCCAGCATGCATCTAGTGTATTAAGTTCATGGAGAAATGGAGTAATGCAATAAGAACGATGACATGATGTAGACAAGATCTATTTATGTAGAAATAGACCCCCATCGTTTTATCCTTAGTAGCAATGATACATACGTGTCGGTTCCCCTTCTGTCACTGGGGTCAAGCACCGTAAGATCGAACCCACTACAAAGCACCTCTTCCCATTGCAAGATAAATAGATCAAGTTGGCCAAACAAAACCCAAATATCAGAGAAGAAATACGAGGCTATAAGCAATCATGCATATAAGAGATCAAAGAAACTCAAATAACTTTCATGGATAAAAAGATAGATCCGATCATAAACTCAAAGTTCATCCGATTCCAACAAACACACCACAAAAAGAGTTACATCATATGGATCTCCAAGAGACCATTGTATTGAGAATCAAACGAGAGAGAGGAAGCCATCTAGCTACTAACTACGGACCCGAAGGTCTACAAAGAACTACTCATGCATCATCGGAGAGGCACCAATGGAAGTGGTGAACCCCTCCCTGATGGTGTCTAGATTGGATCTAGTGGTTCTGGACTCTGCGGCGGCTAGAATTGATTTTCGTCGACTCCCCTGGGGTTTCTGGAATATTGGGGTATTTATAGAGCAAAGAGTCGGTTCAGGGGGCACCCGAGGTGGGCACAACCCACCAGGGTGCGCTTGGTCCTCCAGGCGTGCCCTGGTGGGTTGTGATCCCCCGGAGCACCCCCCAGGCGCTTATCTGGCCCACTGGATGTCTTCTGGTCCAAAAAAATCCATAAAAAGTTTCGCTGCGTTTGGACTCCGTTTGGTATTGATTTCCTGCGATGTAAAAGACATGCAGAAAACAGCAACTGGCACTTGGCACCATGTCAATAGGTTAGTACCAAAAAATGATATAAAAGGACTATAAAATGATTATAAAACATCCAAGAATGATAATATAATAACATGGAACAATAAAAAATTATAGATACGTTGGAGACGTATCATGAGCTTGCATGTTGAATTTGTTGAGTTCCAGGTAGTTTGAATGCTTGATATAGCCTCTAGACATCCATATGAGTAGTTTCTATCAATCTTGTGAAGTTTTGTTAACATCATTTTGTGGTCCAAAAATTTCAGAAAATGTTTCTTAGAAAAATGAATTTTTTTAGGAGGAGCTCTTTGTCGATGTCAAAACCGGCGGATCTCGGGTAGGGGGTCCCGAATTGTGCGTCTAAGGTCGATGGTAACAGGAGACAGGGGACACGATGTTTACCCAGGTTCGGGCCCTCTCTATGGAGGCAATACCCTACTTCCTGCTTGATTGATCTTGATGAATATGAGTATTACAAGAGTTGATCTACCACGAGATCGTAATGGCTAAACCCTAGAAGTCTAGCCTGTATAACTATGGTAATGAGTATATCTTCCGGACTAAACCCTCATGTTTATATAGACACCGGGGGGATCTAGGGTTACATAGAGTCGGTTAAATAGAAAAAAAAAGGAATCTTCATAGTTGATCGCCAAGCTTGCCTTCCACACCAAGGAGATCCTATCCGGACACGGGTACAGTCTCCGGCCTTCGTGTCTTCATAGGCCATCAGTCCGGCCCATGGATAATAGGCCGGACACCCGAGGACCCCTTAGTCCAGGACTCCCTCAGTAGCCCCCGAACCAGTCTTCCATAACGAGGTGTTCGGCACACAGATTGTCTTCGGCACTCCAAGGCGGGTTCCTCCTCTGATGACTTCTAGGAAATGTATTCGGCCGTTGATTCAATGTCGCTCCATCGGCTTCTGTGCGTTAATAACTTCGTCTTCCACGTGTCGAGCGAATGAGGAAGGTCAGGGTATTTTTGCAAATAACACCCTAGCCCTGCAAGAAAGAGCGTCTATTTAAAGAGATCGGATCTCAGATCCGTTCGGCACCACGCGGAGAAAAATCCTTAGAGACTACCAGGAAAGTCCATTCCAACATGGCTAACAATCCCAGCTCCTCTTCCCATTCCAACCTAGAGAGAGGCGAGTGGGAGAGGTGCTATGTATCCCACAGTCAATTGGAGAAGTTGCAAACGCAGGGATTTCTCCCCCTGCAGATATGGTCCCTGTTCGAGCAGGATTGGCCTCCTTCAACGGCAAAACCTAGGCGGAGGATTTCCCCAATCCGTTTGCGGGAGAACGAGTGTGCTTCGTCCCCTATCTGCTGAGGGGCGTGGGATTTCCAATTCACCCATTTCCTTCGAGGGCTTCTGGAGTATTATGGCCTCCAGCTGCACAACTTTACTCCAGCCTCTGTCCTGCACATTGCGGGTTATGTCGCTTTATGCGAACTATTCTTGGGTTGTGAGGCCCATTTTGATCTGTGGAGAAAGTTGTTTTGCCTTGTCCCGCGCAACCACAAGGGATCAATATTTGAAGTGGGCGGGGCCGAAATATGGCGAATTGATGAGACCGGATACCTATCTGGCACACCGAAAAAAGCTTCCGAATAATGGACCTCCGAGTGGTTCTACATTGATGACGTCGTACTTCTAGATCCAGTCCGGAGAGGTCTCCCCGAGTTTGCGAGTGTTCCTCTGAAGAAGCGCCACAGCTGGCGCCCTCGGAGCCTCGAGGAGGAAGATAGTGCGGAAGTTCGCCAACTTCTGAGCAAGATCAGGACGCTTGCCCAGTCCGGGTATACGATAGTCAAAGTGATGGCGACCTCCATAGTACGGGGAGTTCAGCCACTCCAATATAGAGGACTTCCCATGTGGAATTACAATGGGGAAGATGACACCTTCCACTGCGGCAGGAAAGGTCCAGACACCCCCGCCGCCCTAACCAAAATATTGGCCGAACTGTTCAAGGGTGAGGAAGAGGAGTTCCTGCGCATAACGCACAAAGAAGGATATTCCATGTACAATCCTCCTAGCTGGGTGAGCCCCCAACTTTTTTGCTCCACTCATTCCCCTCCCTGAGCTTTGTTCACTGAAATATTAACCTGTCCATTTGTAACAGCATTGGCGAAAGATTTCCGAGGGGCTTCACAGCCCCGCCCCACAGCTCGAGGGCCACAATCGGGACCTTGACCCTGGATTCGAAGAGGATCCGGATATATTCATGGTGCTCGAGAACGACATGTTTTATCAGGCGAGCTACGACGGCGCCGAAGTTCCCATCATCGCTGATTACCCTGGTCTTCTCCCCGCTTCGCACGTAAGTAGTCAGGAGACGTATCCCCCGAAAGGGTTCCCTCATTCCGCCTCACCCACCGCACTGTCTCGTGCTTCGAAGGGGAGGCGTTCTACATGCCGTGCTACTCCAGGAGCGACTCCGAAGAGAGCGGCTCCCGCACCGGGCGAGCCTTTGAAGAGGAAGGCAAATGAAGACACAGTCGGGCCCTCGTCAAAGAGGTATGGGTTTGCAAATATGTTTTCTTAATAGTCGCATCCAACCGTGACTTTCATGTTCGTCCTGTATCAGAAAAAGAGTCCACCGAACTGTGTCCGGGGGTTCGGCCAGTAATACTCCCAGCAGCCAGGATCCAACCTTAGCCGAGGGGACGGGGCGATATGGGAGTGACGCCGGACTATCCTTCGGCCGAGGGCTCGAAAAATATGTCCGTTACCAACTCGGAAGTGGAGAGCGCCATGAATCATCGACGCCGGAGGGCCATTTTACGAGACCCCTGCTTTTTGAAAGAGGCGTTTAATGCCTTCAGCTCGGCTGATGCATACATCCGAGCTGCTCGAGATGGGCTTAGCAGAGCCACAAAGCAGCATTTAAAAGATGTGCAGGTAAGTTTACTGTGCCTAAGTATGATAACCGTATGCCAGTAGCCCCGAGACTTAAACTAGTTGGGACAACTGATTTGAGGATCGCTGCATGACCAGGTTCTGTCGGAGAAGAACGACGTGCTAACCCAAGAGCTAGAAAAGTGCCGGACGCAGTTAAACGCGGTGACCGCTGAACTGGAAAAATCCAAAGCGGCGTCTTCCGGTAATATTTCCCTCCATCGAGAAACAGTTATTGCATAGCGACCGTGCTAATACTGCAGCTTTATCTCATAGCAGGATCATCAGATCAATTGGAGGAAAAGGAGTCGAAAAGACTGCTTGCCGCAGGCAAGCGAGTTTTGACCCGTGTCTGACAGGAGAAAAACAAACTCCAAGATGCAAACACCCAGCTGGGCGAAGAGCTGAAGGATGTGCGGGCCCTGCTAGCCGACTCCGTAAAGGAGAACAAAAAACTGCGAGGCGGCATATTCAGTATGTGGCCGTATTTACCTTATAATAGTTTGGAAGTAAAAGTAGCTGATATAGCTGTGATTGCAGGTATATTGACGGGCCGTCCCAAAGAGGAGGTGTCCGGATCATCAAGTGATCTTCTACAAGGGCTGTCGCAGTTGCATGAGCAAGCTCGGCAGGCAATGCGGAGTGTAGCCAAGGCCTTATGGCCATCCGACTCCCCTCCAGGAAGTATGGAGAAGCTTGTAGAGCTGTTCAAGGGAGCACGGCGGCGTATCTGACTATGGAAGATATCAGCCTGCCGAGAGGGTGCGCGAGAGGCCTGGGCCATGGTAAAAACACGATATGCCAAGCTGGATCCGAAACACATGGCCCGAGTCAGACCGCTAGGGTCAAATGGGGAAGAAATTCCCGTTAGTTTAGTATATGGCCAGGTAGAGGTGGCTGCTAGATACTCCCAACAGGATTGTAAATTAGACCGCCTGTTGGACGGTATAGAGGAGGAAATTTTTAAGTCCTAAGTGACTATGTATTTTCCTTCTAGCTGGATTGTAAAACGATTGTCATGGCCGACCTTTTTGCTTCGACCTCTCGACCCGAAGGTGCGGAGTGTTTCCGAATACCTAAGCGGCAAAATAAACCGAGGTATGCGTGGAAACCAGGCGTAGGGGTCACAGGTGCTTGAATAGACAAGTTGTATCCGGCTAGTTATGTTATATTACATTGAAACTGTAAGAAACATCTTCGAGAGAGAATAGTTCCATTAAGGGTTCCTTTCCCTGGGTGTGCACGCATCTATGTGCATGTCCGGACTCTGATGAAAAAATCATAGTGTGTATAACTTCTAGGGGTTCATGATGGAGCAAGTGCAAAAACATCTTTAATTCACCGACCGAATATTCCCTTAAGAACGCTAGCTTTCGGCTTCACCCAGTCTGAGGTACACATCCGGATGACCCGGCAGTAACAATCGCAGAGGTGCTCCCTTTATGCCCTAGCCGAACTAACGGGAACGTAGGGCATAAGCAAAGGAGCCAGGCAACCCAGCTTGGCCAAAACTTAAGTCATATCGATGCATATAATGGCGAAGAAAAGGTACATATGGAAAAGGACGCATATGTGAAGAGCTTGATGCTCGAAGAATAATAACAAGCTTCTGTCCAAGAAGCCCCCGGGTATATAGACGTACATATTTTAAGATGTATATGTCAGGGGTGTACGGTCTAGCCGTACGAGAGCTTTAAAGCAAGAAAAAAGGAAGAATAATCGGAAAAGAGAGAAAAAAATAATGGAAACTACAGGGCAGAAGGAGACGAACGAGGAGTACGGCGCTAGGCATAGAATCTTCGGAGCCTAGCCGCGTTCCAGGGGTTCGGCTCTAGGCGATTATCTGATGCATCCCGAAGACGGTACGCTCCTCCGGTGAGAACTTCGTCAATTATGAAGGGACCCTCCCATTTGGGCTTGAGTTTTTCCTTTTTCTTCTCTGGCAGGCGTAGAACGAGTTTGCCAATGTTGTAAGTCTTGGCCCGTACTTCTCTGCTTTGATATCTTCGAGCCTGCTGTTGGTAAAATGTTGAACGGGCTTTTGCGACATTGCGCTCCTCCTCCAGGGCATCTAGGCTGTCCTGTCGATCTAGCTCGGCTTCTCTCTCTTCGTACATGCGCACTCGAGGTGAGTCATGAATAATATCGGAGGGCAACACAGCCTCTGCGCCATACACCATGAAGAAAGGTGTGTATCCGGTAGTACGGTTGGGCGTGGTCCGCAACCCCTAGAGTACGGAGTCGAGCTCCTCAACCCAATGCTTGTCTAATTCTTTCAAAGACCGCACTAGTCTGGGTCTGATGCCGCTCATAATAAGACCGTTGGCTCGTTCGACTTGACCATTCGTCCGTGGATGATAGACAGAGGCGTAATCGAGCTTGATGCCCAGATTAGTGCACCAGTTTTTCACTTCGTCGGCTGTGAAATTGGAGCCGCTATCAGTGATGATGTTGTGCGGAACACCATAACGGTGTACAACGCCGGATATAAAGTCTATTACTGCCCCGGACTCGGCCGTTTTAACTGGTTTGGCCTCTATCCACTTGGTGAATTTATCTACCATGACTAGCAAATATTTTTTCTTATGGCTTCCTCCTTTAAGGGGTCCAACCATATCCAGTCCCCAGACCACAAAAGGCCAAGTGATGGGGATTGTTTGTAGGGCGGTGGGGGCATATGGCTTTGGTTGGCGAAGAGTTGGCATCCAACGCAACGTTGGACAAGGTCTTTTGCATCCGCTCGGGCCGTCGGCCAATAGAACCCTTTACGGAAGGCCTTGCTAACAAGGGCCCGAGCTGCGGCGTGGTGCCCGCCGAGACCGGCATGAATCTCAGCCAGGAGCTGCCGCCCCTCCTCCTTGGAGATACATCTTTGAAGGACTCCGGTGGCGCTTTTCTTATAGAGCTCTCCGTCGTGAACCTTGTAGGCCTTCGAACGCCGGACAATGCGGCGGGCCTCATTCTGCTCGTCGGGAAGCTCCTTCCTGTTAAGGTAGGCCAGGAAGGGTTCGGTCCATGGGGCAATGACTGCCATGATGAGATGCGCCGACGGTGTTATTTCGGTGGCTGAGCCTCCGATGATGTCGATGTTTTCGAAATCTGGGGTTATGTTCGGATCCGGACTAGTGTTGCCGTTTTCCCCCTGCCACACCACGGATGGCTTAAAAACCCTTTCCAAAAAGATATTAGGTGGGACGGGGTCACGCTTTGCTCCGATACGAGCAAGAACGTCCGCTGCTTGATTAGTTTCTCGAGCCACATGATGGAACTCGAGCCCCTCGAACCGGGCCGACATTTTTATGACGGCATTACGATAAGCTGCCATCTTTGGATCTTTGGTGTCGAAGTCTCCATTTATTTGAGACATTGCAAGGTTTAAGTCCCCGCGCACTTCTAGGCGTTGTATGCCCATGGAGACAGCCATCCGGAGACCATGCAATAAGGCCTCGTATTCGGCTGCATTGTTGGAGTCTGTGTATAGTATTTGGAGTACGTACTGAACGACGTCTCCAGTAGGTGACGTTAAAACGACGCCCGCCCCAAGCCCTGCCAGCTTTTTGGAGCCATCGAAATACATAACCCAATTGGAATAGGTGTCGTACTCTTTAGGGAGTTCGGCCTCTGTCCATTCGGCGACGAAGTCAGCCAGTACTTGGGATTTAATAGCTCGACGTGGTTTGTATGTAATATCAAATGGAAAGAGCTCAATGGCCCATTTGGCAATCCGGCCCGTGGCATCGCGGTTATTTATAATGTCATTGAGTGGTACTTCGGAAGCCACCGTGATCGAACACTCCTGGAAGTAGTGACGGAGCTTTCGGGATGCCATGAAGACCGCATATGCTATCTTTTGATAATGGGGGTACCGGGATTTGCATGGTGTAAGGACAGTGGATACGTAGTATACTGGCTTCTGAAGCGGGAATTTGTGTCCGTCCTGTTCTCGTTCAACGACGAGCACGGCGCTCACCACCTGGTGTGTTGCCGATATGTATAATAACATCGGTTCGCCGACGTTTGGCGCGGCCAGGATTGGATTGCTCGCAAGAAGGGTTTTTATTTCCTCCAGTCCGGCTGTTGCCGCGTCCGTCCACTCGAAGTGATCGGTTCACCGTAGAAGGCGGTAAAGTGGCAGTGCCTTTTCTCCCAATCTGGAGATAAAGCGGCTTAAAGCTGCCATGCAACCCGCGAGCTTTCGGACTTGTTTAAGGTCTGTTGGCGTAGCCAATTGTAACAGAGCTTGGATTTTGGCTGGATTTGCTTCAATTCCTCTGTTGGAAACAATGAAGCCCAGCAGTTTTCCAGCGGGGACGCCGAAAACGTACTTTTCCGGATTGAGCTTAATGTCATACGCGCGGAGCTTGTCAAATGTGAGACGTAAATCGTCTATTAGTGTTTCGACGCGCCTAGTTTTGATGACGACGTCATCCACATAAGCTTCAACTGTCTTGCCGACCTGCTTTTCCAGGCATGTTTGTATCATGCATTGGTATGTGACATCGGCGTTCTTGAGCCCGAATGGCATGGTGTTGATGCAGAATGGCCCATATCGGGTGATGAATGTTGTTGCAGCTTGATCGGACTCCTTCATTTTGATTTGATGGTATCCGGAATATGCATCAAGGAAGCACAGTGAGTCGTATCCTGCGGTAGCATCAATGATTTGGTCAATGCGGGGCAGGGGGAAGGGATCCTTAGGGCAAGCTTTATTGAGGTCTTTAAAATCGATGCACAACCGCCAGGATTTGTCCTTCTTTGGTACCATCACCAGGTTTGCCAGCCAGTCCGGATGTTTTATTTCTCTGATGAATCCGGCCTCAATTAGCTTGGCCAGCTCCTCCCCCATAGCTTGGCATTTGGGCTCCGAAAAGTGCCGCAGTGCTTGTTTGACTGGTTTGTATCCCTTTAAGATATTAAGGCTATGTTCGGCCAGCTCACGTGGGATTCCAGGCATTTTAGAAGGGTGCCAGGCGAATATATCCCAGTTTTCACGAAGGAAATCCCTTAGTGCGGCGTCGACTGTTGGGTCTAGTTGTGCTCCAATAGATGTTGTCTTCTTGGGGTCCATTGGGTGGACTTGGAATTTGACTATTTCTTCTGCTGGTTTGAAGGAGGTGGATTTGGGTCATTTGTCTAAGATCACATCGTCCCTATCCACCGTGGAGCGCAGTGCGGTTAATTCTTCGGCCGCGAGGGCTTCAGATAATGCCTCAAGGGTCAGGGATGCGGTTTTGTTTTCGGAGCGGAGTGCTATGTCCGGATCACTGGCAAGAGTGATTATGCCATTGGGCCCAGGCATTTTAAGCTTCATGTACCCGTAATGAGGTATAGCTTGGAAGCGTGTAAAAGCATCTCGCCCTAACAGGGCGTGATATCCACTGTTAAAAGGGGCCACTTGGAAGGTTATTTCTTCAGGCCGATAATTCTCCGGCGTGCCGAATACCACGTCAAGTGTGATTTTTCCCGCACACCGTGCCTCCTGACTGGGAATGATTCCTCGGAAGGTCGTGCTGCTTTGCTTGATGCGGCTCCTATCTATTTCCATTTTGTGGAGTGTATCCTCATAAATGAGGTTTAGCCCGCTGCCGCCGTCCATAAGGACCTTGGTGAGTCGAAAGCCGTCCACGATAGTACTAAGGACTAATGCGGCTGGCGCTCGGATTGTCCTGTATTTTGGTTCGTCACCGGCATTGAAGGTTATAGCCGTGTCGTTCCAAGGGTTTATTGCGGCGATTTGGCAAACTTCGGCGAGGTCGCGAAGTGCCCTTTTGCGCTTATTGTTTGAGGCAAATGTCTCGAAGACCGTCAATACTCTGGGGTCGTCGTCTTCAGGAGGGTGTTGCTCTGGGGTGTCTTTGTTAAGGATGTCCTCGCCGCTCTTGGCTACCTGCCGGAGTATCCAACATGCTCTAAGGTTGTGGCTTGATATTGTGTCTGATGTTGTGTGAAGTTTGCATGGCCCATCGAGCCATCCTTCCAGGACGGTTCCATGACGCATAGTGGATTTATATTTCTTTGTTATTGGACTGGGCGTGCCATGAGGGTGCGCCCTTTTCGCCTGAACGAGTGGATGTATGGGGACCGATGGTTCCCAGAGAGCTGCATGGGTTTTCCAAGCGCTTTCCATTGTGCTGTACTTCTGGACGATAGTCGCTAAGTCAGCGAAGTGTAGTATGCGACGGCGGTTGATGGCGTTGAGAATTACTTCATCCGCGCAATTGTTGCAGAACGCTGATATCGCGTCCTCGTCGCGGCAATCTTTGACCTTGTCTTTGACGAGGAGGAATCTGGCCCAAAAGTGGTGGACCGTTTCCTGAGACTGCTGTTGTATGCTCATGAGAGCACTTATGTCTGGGTGGGTGGGTGGAAGTAGATCCGGACCCTGACCCGATCGGTTATCCGGAGTCTGAAGATCTTCCAGACTCAACAGTCCGGGCTCCGGAGTATCTTCTGATTGCTTAGGGCCGCCGTCCGATTCTATGTTCGGAGGGCCGGTCGCTTCCTTTCGTTGGTGGGTATTCGGCTCTTCCGGGTCGGTGATCCGAACATAGTCCGTCTTCGATATAGAGGAAGACTCGCCGTCCCGCTCCTCGACTACCGCTATCTGGTGGGTGACCGGTGGAGGTTTTAGGCCCGATCCGATCGTAATTTGTGGCGATTCACAAGGCGGCGATGCGATCTAGGAGCTTGTTTAAGGACGAAAACTCTGCCTGGTCCATCTGCTTGGAGTGTTCGGAGTTGATACGAAGGGGATTTTTGATGGCCCGAGAGGTCATCGTTGGCTCAATGGCCGAACGGGCGATCATGTTAAAGCCGCCCAGCCGGAGGGTTTGGCCCGGGGCCAGTGCTCCTCCGGAGGTGATATTGTCTTTAAGGACAAGGCGAGTCATTGATCCTGTCGTCGACGTCACAGTGGGACTCTCAAGGAAAGCACCAATCTCGGTGTCAAAACCGGCGGATCTCGGGTAGGGGGTCCCGAACTGTGCATCTAAGGTCGATGGTAACAGGAGACAGGGGACACGATGTTTACCCAGGTTCGGGCCCTCTCTATGGAGGTAATACCCTACTTCCTGCTTGATTGATCTTGATGAATATGAGTCTTACAAGAGTTGATCTACCAGGAGATCGTAATGGCTAAACCCTAGAAGTCTAGCCTGTATGACTATGGTAATGAGTATATCTTCCGAACTAAACCCTCCGGTTTATATAGACACCGGGGGGGATCTAGGGTTACATAGAGTCGGTTACATAGAAAGGAATCTTCATAGTTGATCGCCAAGCTTGCCTTCCACGCCAAGGAGAGTCCTATCTGGACACGGGTACAGTCTTCGGCCTTCGTGTCTTCACAGCCCATAAGTCTGGCCCATGGATAACAGGCCGGACGCCCGAGGACCCCTTAGTCCAGGAATCCCTCACTCTTCAAGGAGGAGGTCCTCAGACGGATCTTCGAGCAAAAGCTCGGCACACCAGGCATATGTTGAACCAAGGGCAAGTTCGGTGAGTATTGCTGAAGCAAAATCATGCCGCTGGCCTTGCAACGAGTTCATGATAGGTGCATGCATTAAGGAAGAATTTGATCAATACATTCAGAACACTGAGCTCTCCGCCATCATCGTAGATAAGTGCACTCAGCACTACAACCTCACCCAATCGTTCACTAGGAGGTTTGAGTACCATCCTCATAATTCTAGAGTTTTATTTCACCTTTATGATAGATCCTATGGTATGTCTCTAGAAGAATTGTGTGATGCATGCCAAATTCCATATTGGGGCTCACTTAGCGAACCACGGAAATCTGATTATGATATGTTTCTTGGTAGTCTTTGCAATGGTGAGGATAGGGGAGTTACGCAAGCTAGAATAAAAAGCATTCATTTTTCATCTATTCAATACTTTACACTATTTAATTGGAGGTGCATTGTTGGCAAGCAAGATTGTAGTGCAATTTGTGCTCCTGACATGAGCATTATTCACGCCGCCTTAGCAGGCAATAAACAGTATAACCTTGGGGCAATTGTTGGACGTCGGTTGCACCGCAACGCGGGCAATGGTGATTTGTATGGAGGAATTTATGCCTCCCGCGTAGCTGCGAGGCTTGGGGTCTCTCCTCGGCCCAATAATCCCATATTACCTGATAAATATATAGATTTTGAGGCAATGTACCGTCATAAATTTATTAAGAATAACACTCACATGTATGACTATAACTTGATATTTGATGAATACCGTGTTGTCTCTGTTGTTTTGCATGTGCACATTCTCTTCGATTTTCAGTGCAAACAAAGATATTTTGTCTATGAGAACGAGGCACGTGAGTATAACACTGCAGTAGAGGCTGTCTGTCTCGCTGAGGAGGCAGCACATCATGCCTCCATGAGCTACCATTACGAGTATTATCCAGACCAGCGGTGGTGATTACCAAGTTAGGACAAAAGCCTAAGCTTGGGTGAGTACGTATTTCTCACCGACATTACATTCATGTTCACACATTCCTTTCAGTTGTCGGTGTTTATCCTTTTTCATTCCATATCCATGCTCAGTTTTATTTCCGCTTTCTTCTTATGTGTTTGGAAAACTTTAAAAAATCCAAAAATATTTATCGCTTCTTTTCATTTTTTTTCTTGTTTAGTTAGTTCATAGTAGTAAAAGAAAACCCAAAAAGATTTCTTGTTTCTGCTTTTGCTTGTTGGGAGTTCTCCTATGTAAATAGTTTTTCTCACTTTTTGTTTTTCTTCTTTAGTTTGCTTTCTTCAGGAAAACTAAAAACTCAAAAAATATTTCAATGTGTTTCTCTGAATTTCTTTCTTTTCCTTGAGTCGTAGTAAGGAGAATACCACGATGAAATTGTCGAGTGGCCCTCACATGCTTTGTTGTTAATCTAATGAAGGAGCCAATATTACCTTGTCTTCTCCTTTGAATAAAATATTTGCATATTCCAGCTTAGTTCACGACACTCTTGCACTATTGTTATTTTCACATCATTCAATCGTGCAAGTGAAAGGCAATAATGATGATGATTTGATGAAGTGACTGTGTCAAAGAAGAGCTGATATGAACTCTCCTTGTTTTTGTTTTTGTAAATATGTTTAACTCAGTATCCATGATTTAGGATATTATGAGTAATCATGTTTTTGATGACAATTAGAGATTATAGTTGCTCATTCCATGTTTAAGTAGCTAGGAGTAGATAATGATTTATTTTGAATGTCAACATGCATTAAAATGGTTATGATGTAGTATGATAGTATGGTATCCTCCTTTGAATGTTTCATGTGGCTTGACTTGGCACATGTTCACACATGTAGTTGATTCAAAACCAACATAGCTTCCATGATATTTATGTTCATGGTGATTATGTCCTACTCATGCTAGTATTCAATGTTAATTATTCACAATGCATGATTATGACCGTTGTCGCTCTCTAGTTGGTCGCTTCTCAATCTATTTGCTAGCCTTTGCCTGTACTAAGCGGGAATGCTGCTTGTGCATCCATATCATTAAACTCAAAATTGCTCCAAATGAGTCCATCATATCTACCTATATGTGGTATTACTCTGTCGTTCCAAGTAAATTTGCATGTGCCACCTCTAATCATTAAAATAATCATCTGTTTGTGTGCCCGTACCTCTCATGGAGCGATAGGGGGCGGTCAATATCTTCCATGCTAAGCGGGCTATTCTCACAATGGGTGTTTATTCACTTGTCATTGCACGAGAGAGGCTGGTAATTGGGATGCTCAGCCCTATAATCAAAATAAAGAAAAAATAAAATAAAACAAACTCCCCTGGGAAGTTGATTGTTTGGAGGGCACCCGTGAATTCGGCTAGCCATGGCTTGGATTTGAATGGTTGAGGGGGAGTAAACTTTACCTTTCCATTTGGAAACCGTCGATGATGTGTTTAACATGGAAGATATTGAAAATCCTCGGTCCTGGCATTGACAGGAAAAGCACACCTCTCAAAATATATTCATCTCTGCTTTAAGCTTCGAGCTTTGGCACCTCTGCAAATCTCTGCTTCCCTCTACGAAGGGCCTATCTATTTACTTTTATGTTATTGACTTTTATTGTTGAGTCATCGCCTTCTCAATTAAAGCACCAATCCTGAGATCACTATTGTCATTCTTATGCATTGAGTATAGTTAATGTTGTGTGCATCATGACTGGATCTCTTCTACCATGAATTACAATGTTTAGTCCCTGCTTGAACTTTAGAAGTGCTCTGCATTTATGTTTTGCGGTCTCAGAAAGGGCTAGCGAGATACCATGTGATCATATTATATGATGATTGTTTCGACAAATTGTTGACATTTGAGATATGTTATTATTGCTCGCTAGTTGATTATGCCATTGATATGAGTAAATGTGATTTCTAAGTGCTATCATTTGCATGGTTAGTTCATGATCTTTGTTGAAAACTTGAGTACTATTTAAGCTTATATACGGATACAAGAACAGAAGAGTTCATAAAAGTTTTTTCTTTACCACTTTCAGTTTGTCAACTGAATTGCTTGAGGACAAACAATGCGTTAAGCTTGGGGGAGTTGATACGTCTCCGTCGTATCTACTTTTCCAAACACTTTTGCTCTTGTTTTGGACTCTAATTTGCATGATTGAGTGAAACAAACCCGAACTGACGATGTTTTCAGCAGGACTACCATGGTGTTGTTTTTGTGCAGAAATAAAAGTTCTTGTAATTGGATGAAACCTTTTAAAGATTATTTATGGACTAAAAAAATACTAGAGCGAATATCCACCGGAAGGGGGCAACGAGTTCTCCACAAGGCAACAGGGCCCGACCACCCTCCAAGGTGGGACCTGCTACCTTTTGGGGCCCACAAGGCTCCGCTGACCCTAATTTCTGCGCTATAAATTTCATTTCACTGAGAAAAAAATAAGAGAAAAAGTTTCATCGCGTTTTACGATATGGAGCCGCCGTCACCTCCCGTTCTTCATCGGCAGGGCTTTGGGGCTTCGGAGAGGGGATTCGTCGCCATCATCATCATCATCATCAACCCTTCTCAACAAAAATATTCTATGATTCTCACCACCAAGAGTGAGTAATTCCTTCGTAGACTTGCTGGACGATGATGCAGTTCGATGAGATTTATCATGTAATCGAGTCAATTTGTTAGGGCTTGATACCTAGGATACACTATGTTCTGAGGTTGATGTTGCTATGACTTTGCTGTGCTTAATGCTAGTAACTAGAGCCCGAATGACATGATTTCAAATTTGAATCTATTATGTTTTCATGAGTATAAGTGTGTTTTGGATCGTATCTTACAAGTTGTATGCACCTATTACGTGTTATGATCCACATACCCCAAGGTGAAAATAATTAGGATTCTTTCCGGTGATTACCGTAGTATGAGGAATTCATGTATTTACTAAGTGTTTGGTTCAGTTATCTATTAAAAGAAGGCCTTAATATCCTTTAGATTTCCTTATGGACCCCGCTGTCACGGGAGGGTAGGACAAAAGATGTCATGCAAATTCTTATTATAAGCATGTATGACTATATAAGAAAATACTTCCTCTCTAAACAAATATTAGAGCGCTTAGGTCACTAAAATAGTGATATAAACACTCTTATATTTGTTTACAGAGGGAGTACATGCCTACGTCACAATTATGAATTGGAGTTATTGTGTATCGCTCTAGGTTGTGACTGCTACATAATAAATGTTATCCAACACAAATATCCATCACTGATCCAATGGCTATGCTTTTCGTATATTGATCTTTCCTAAGTTACTTTCGTTGTTGTTGCTGTTGTTGGTGTTGTTACAATCACTACAAAACTGCTACGTTGTTGTTTCTATTACTATTACTACTGTTGCTACTACTATCATACTGTTGTGCTACTAAACACAATGGTGCAGATATTTAGTTTTTAAGGTGTGGTTGAATTGACAACCCAATTGCTAATAATTACAAATATTCTTTGGCTCCCCTTGTATTGAATCAATAAATTTGGGTGAAATACTACCTTGAAGACGGTCTCGATCCCCTTTTTTGTGGGTTATAAAGACTTTTTCTGATGCCGTTGCCGGGAAGCATACCTCTATTTATCGAGACACTTGGGATTGTATCTGTTGATCACCATGAAGAATCTGAATGACGCTAAGACCAAGATCGTACCCTTTAAGACGAGGGGAGGTAAGGAACTGTCGTCTAGCTCCGCACTTGACTCATCATATTTTGAGTAGACTTGCGACGCTGCCACCTATTGTTTAATCTGATATGTTCCAAGTTATTGATGATACTGCTTCTGCTATGAATGACACTTGTGATGATACTAGTACTCTGCTTGATAATACTGTGTCACTAAGTGAATTTTTTGATAAATAATTTGCTAAGACAAAAAGGGATGCCGATAACCGCCACACATGTGGCATGTAATAACACCACCCACATGTTTTTACACTAAAGTTGCCGTCGAAAAAAAATCTCAAAAAAACCGAAACTTGCCATCCAAACAGAAAGTTGCCATGCTTTACAACTAAAATTGGCATCCTCTTGTATCTAAAATTGGCAAAAATATGTGGGCGAAATTGCTTCGTGCCACATGTTTCGGCATTATCATTCGAGAACTAAAAAATTAAGAATGTTTAAATTCATAAAAATCACTGTTCACCTACTATGCCTAGCTCTTCTACTAGAGTTGAAATGCCTAAGATTGCACGCCAAACTTGTTGATCATCCACTGAAGAGACTCGATCACCTGCCGATCGTACATCTGCTTCTGCTGGGCCATCTCCCGGGACTGCTTCGCCTCGCGCTCCACCAGCGCCTTCTCGTTCCGCAGGCACGCGATCTTGGCCATGGCCTCGTCAGCGGCGGAGGCCGCCGCGCACCTCTCCTTCTCCAGGTCCTCTAGCGCGGCCTCCTTCAGCCTCCTCTCCCGCACGAGCCGCCGCCTGAGCCGCTCCACGTTGCTCTCTTCCGCGCTGGTCACCTTGCTAGCGATGTCCTCGTCCTCCGTGTCGGCCTCCTGCTCCAGCTCAGAAGCCAGCGACCACGAAACGTCGGAGCAGCTGCCAGAGCGGGCGCGCTCCACAGTGTGGCCCGAGCTGCCGTTCCTCATAGCCCGTGCCTTCGTCCCACTCCCACACACGGTGCAGATGACGCCTCTGACGCGCACCGCTTGCACCGTGGGGCCTGGGCTCCCCACGAGCCCCTCCACCACGTCGCAGCGCTTGCCGAGGCACCAGACTTTGGCGGCCAGGAGGAGCAGGGACATTGCGACGAGCAGGTGTGCGGGACAGGGCAGCCCAGCGCGCGACGGAGGCCCACTCGCGGCCGACCTCGGACTCGGAGGCGTGCAGCATCGCGAAGACCCCGAGCGCGGAGCCGACGAGGAAGTAGGCGGCGCCGGCGCCGGGCATGGAGGCGAAAGGGACGCCGGCGAGCGGCTTCAGTAGACCACCGGCACTGGAGATGCGGTTCCAGCCGCCCATGACGGCGGGACTGGGGGCAGGCTCGCTCCGATTCAGGCGAGTGGAATTTTGATTGGAAAGATGGAATCGCTCGGTGCCAGGGCAAATCTTGGAGATCGATCGGCGTGGGGATTTGGTGGAGATGATGAAGAGTCTGGGAGATGGCCAGGAGCTGGGCAGCCGGCGCCGCGACAGTAGGGTTCTGGTTCAGTTATATATTTTCTTTTGGAGGACCGGGTTCTGGCTCAGTCCCACTTTGAGGGTTCTTTGCTCAAGGCACTGACCATTAGGATGACAGGTGGGTACCGAAGACACGGGTCCCACGCGTCTGTGACGTCGTGCTGTTATGCTGGCTCGGGGAGTGTTTTTCTTTTTAGAAGAGTTGGGGGAGTGTGTTTTGGAGAAGCGGATGGGCGTAGTACGTTGTTAGAGGAAGATAACGAAGGAAGTGTGTTAGCATCACCGAGCCGGTTACAGAGGATGACGGCCAGGGCAGCCAAGACCCAGTCAACAAGCCAAGGTCTTCCACTGACGCCGGGGCCCACAGGAGGATCAGGCGCCCATCCACGCGCTACGCTGGCAAGGAATGGACCACGAGGTAGGATAAATAAGGAGGGCAGCTTCCTTGTGAGGGTCGGCCAGTTTGGCACGGCAGTCCGCCGTTTGCTTGTAACTCTCTTCCTCCTTCCTCCCGGCTTGTAAATTCGAAATAGAGCTACAGATCTGAGTGATGTTCGTCAATAGAGAGAGATCCTAGCCCGTTGCTAACAATTGGTACTCAGAGCCAAATTTTTCCACCATCCACACTGCGTTGGAACATCACCACGGAGACGAGGGCGGCGGTGGCGGCGGCGCGCCGGCGGCGAGAGCTGATGGAGAACCTCTCTGCAGAGGGCAAGGCGCTGTACGAGACGCTCACGTCCGTGGCGACGATCACCCACCAGCAACAGAAGAAAGAGCTTGAGGAGCTCATCATCGCGGCGGTCGGCCACGCCGTCGACGCGGCGATCTCCCTGTTCCGCTCGCGGTCGACCAGGCGTTGGGATCCGTGGTCGAGGACTTGCAAGCGTACACCGATGGCGCCGAGCAGGACCTACACAAGCAAATCAGCGACCTCCGCGCCTCGATTTGTCTCGCCTCCAACTCGGGCACGGCGACAGTGCGGCCGCCTGCGTTCAAGGGAGCGGCGGAGACCGGCCCCGATGGGCTCCGCGGACATTCGACTACACGGGGGTCGGTACCTGGGGCCTCGCTGCCCTACGTTCTGCCTCCGGCACGAGGTATCACCGATCCGCCCCCATCGTCCTCGTTTGCCAGTCTGGTTCATCGCGAGCGCCGCGCATCTCAGTGTCAATCCCAGCCTCACCATAGTCGCACACCGAAGTGTGATTTTCCCCATTTCGACGGCGACAATCCTAAATTCTGGCAGGCCCGGTGTGAAGATTACTTTGCTCTATTTGACACTGACCCTGCGCTATGGATAGCGATCGCCGCGATGCAGTTTGAAGGGCCTGCAGCGCGTTGGCTGGCATCAGTTCAGTCTAAATTTGCACACGCCTCTTGGCAGGAATTTAGTGCTGCTGTAGTGCATAGGTTTGGTAGGAATCAACACCAAACCCTGATTCGTCGCTTGTATCGCTTACACCAAACTGATTCTGTAGAGGATTATATCCTCGAGTTCTCGGCTCTGATGGATCAACTTGCGGCGTATGAACCTAGTCCTGACATGATGCACTATACTACTCGTTTCATAGATGGCTTAAAACCTGCTGTTCGTGTTATTGTGGCTGTTCAACGCCCCCAGATCTCGATACTGCGTATTCTATTGCATCTGTGCAGGAAGAGGTGGGTGAAGGTGCGACGGAGCTGAATTCCTCTGGATACAATCGGCGGCCAAGTTCATCTGCTTCGAGCCGACCGTACAAAGCCAAACATTCCGAGGACACTCGTGATCTCACTGTCAAACCAGCTCAAACTGATGACAAGTTAGCCACATTGAAGGCATATCATCGCGCAAAAGGACTCTGCTATGTCTGTGGTGAACGTTGGGGTCGTGATCATAAATGTAATACAACTGTCCAGTTACATGTGGTGCAGGAGATGCTGGAATTCTGTGACCTCAACTCTCCAGATTCTGATGATAGTGCTGATGATCTGATGGTACTCTCAACAGAAGCTTAGTCTGATAAATCCGAACCCAGTGCCATCAAGCTTAATTGTTAGTTGCAAGGGCAATGGTTTGTGTTTCTGTTGGACTCCGGCAGCTCCCATTCCTTCCTCAGTACTAAGGTAGCAGCAACTGTTCCAGGACACACACTACTAGCTCGTAAGCAACATGTTCGAGTTGCGGGAGGGGCTCATCTTGAGTGTACTCATATGGTACCCAACTGCACTTGGTCAGCTGATGGGCATACCTTCCAGTCTGATTTCAAAATTTTGTCGTTGAAGTTTTATGATGGGATTATTGGTATGGATTGGTTGGCAGCGCGAGGCACTATGCAGGTGAACTGGGACCAGAAGTGGCTTTCATTCGAGCATCTGGGCCAACAGATTCTTCTCCAAGGGCATCCCCCTGCTGTGTTCGATCTTACTGTTGTTGAGCTCCAGTTAGTTCAAGGGCAACAAAATCCAGAGCTTCCTGATGAAATTCAATGCCTACTGGATGGGTTCTCCGAAGTGTTTGAGGCTCCCACTGGACTTCCGCCTCGTCGTGCTTGCGATCACAAGATTCCGTTGATTCCCGGCGCACAGCCAGTGAACATCCGGCCGTATCGTTTTTCTCCTGAACTCAAGACTGAAATCGAGAGGCAGATCGCAGAAATGTTGCAGTCGGGTGTCATCAAGCCCAGTACTAGCCCGTTTGCCTCGCCCATCATCATGGTCCGGAAAAAAGATGGAACATGGCGCCTATGTGTTGATTATCGCCATCTGAATTTGTTGACGCTGAAGAGCAAATATCCAATGCTTGTTATCGATGAACTATTGGATGAGTTATCCGGTGCATCTTGGTTTACCAAGCTGAATCTCCGCGCTGGTTATCATCAAATCCGTTTGGCCCCTGGGGATGAATACAAGACAGCGTTTCACACACACAACGGCCATTTTGAATACTCATTCTTGGCTTTTGGGCTCACTGAGGGACCTTACACTTTCCAATCCGTTATGAACACAGATTTGTCACCTGTTCTACGTCATTGTGCTGTGGTGTGTTTCGATGACATTCTTATTTTCAGCAAGACGTATGACGAACATATCAAGCACTTACGTCAGGTGCTTCAGATCCTTGAAGAGAAGCACTGGAAAGTCAAAGGGTCCAAGTGCACGTTCGCCCAGAGATCTGTGCAGTATCTCGGTTATGTGGTGTCGGAAGAAGGTGTTGCTACTGACCCCCAGAAAGTGACTGATGTTCAGAACTGGCCGATCCCTACTTCTGTCAAAGAACTGCGTGGGTTTTTGGGTCTGTCAGGTTACTACCGTAAATTTGTCCGTCAGTATGGTGTTATCAGCCAACCTCTGACACACTTGCTTCGCAAGAATGTTCCGTTTGTCTGGACAGCTGACTCTCAATTAGCCTTTGACACCTTGAAGCAAGCTTTAGTGAGTGCCCCTGTGCTGGCCTTGCCGGATTTCAAAGTTCAGTTTGTTGTTGAGACTGATGCAAGTGACACGGGCGTGGGCGCTGTACTGATGCAACGCGGCCACCCGCTGGCATATGTAAGCAAGGGACTGGGTCCAAGAACTAGGGGTTTGTCGACTTATGAAAAAGAGTATATGGCCATATTACTAGCTGTTGAACAGTGGCGTCCATACTTGCAACATTCAGAGTTTTTGATTATGACAGACCACTGCAGTTTGGCGCATTTGGGCGACCAGCGTCTGCATACTCCGTGGCAACAGAAGGTCTTTACCAAGCTACTCGGCTTACAATTTTAGATCAAATACAAAAAAGGGATTAGCAATGCAGCAGCTGATGCTTTGTCGCGCAGACCTGCACCTGACACTTGTTTAGTGACTGTTAGCCATGGCCGTCCTGCTTGGATGATGGACATCGTGGACACTTATACTTCGGATCCTGCAGCACAAGAGTTGTTGACTCGCTTGGCCGTCTCGACTACAACGGATGATCATTACTCCCTGCGCAATGGGTTGATTCGTTACAAAGACCGGGTCTGGATTCCGGATTCTCCTGATCTCAAACAAAAGATTCTTGCTGCTCTTCATGATTCTCCAATTGGTGGGCACTCTGGTATACCTGTTACCTTGCGCCACATTAAGCAAAGTTTTTATTTGAAGGGTTTGCGCGCTTCTGTCCATCAATATGTGCAAGAATGTTCTATCTGTCAACGCGCTAAGCCTGATCGCGCTCGCTACCCGGGGCTACTGGAACCATTGCCGGTCCCCTCGCAATATTGGCAGATGCTCACAATGGATTTTGTGGAAGGGTTACCACGCTCCGGCCGTTTTAACTGTGTGATGGTGGTAGTGGATAAATTGTCCCGTTATGCTCATTTCGTCGGCCTGTCTCATCCGTTTACTACACCAGTGGTGGCTGCCGCGTTCATGGATAATGTGCATAAGCTTCACGGGATGCCTGAATCCATTGTGTCTGATCGTAATAGGATTTTCACCAGCCGTTTCTGGCGAGAATTGGCTGCTCTTTCCGGGGTCAAACTTCGCATGAGTTCCTCTCAACATCCGCAGACAGATGGCACTACAGAACGAGAGAATCAGTGTCTGGAAGGGTATTTGCGTTGTTTCACCCATGCCTGCCCTGTCAAGTGGGCGCAATGGTTATCTCTTGCTGAATTCTGGTATAATACTAGCATGCATTCTGCCCTGGATGGTAAATCGCCCTTTGAGGTCCTGTATGGCCACTCTGCTCGTCAGTTTGGGATCACTGCATCTGATGCCTGTCAGTTCCTGAGCTTACAGAATGGCTTGGAGAACGTGCTTTAACGCTTTGTCTTCTTCAACAACATTTGGAGCGCATCAGAAATCGTATGAAGTACCAGGCCGATAAGAAAAGATCTGATCGCGTGTTCCAGGTGGGCGACTCTGTATTTCTGAAACTTCATCCATACATTCAATCTTCTGTCTCTCCACGTGCTCACCATAAGCTGCTGTTCAAGTACTATGGACCGTTTCCGATGCAAACGCATTGGTGCCACGGCCTACCGTCTTCAATTGCCGCCCAAGTCTCGCATCCACCCTGTGATCCACGTTTCTCAACTGAAGAAAGCGCTTGGGGAGCACTGTCAGGTAGAAGCTGCTTTGCCACCTACTGATGCCATTCTTTCTGTGCCAATCAGAGTATTGCAGCGCAGATTCCGTCGAGTGGGTGATGTAGCTGTACCACAAGGCTTAATTCAGTGGTCTGGGCAAACTGAAGACCTGGCGACTTGGGAAGATTTACAGGAACTGCAGCAGCGTTTTCCTCGTGCAACAGCTTGGGGGCAAGCTGTGTTCCAAGGGAGAGGGAATGTTAGCATCACCGAGCCAGTTACAGAGGATGACGGCCAGGGCAGCCAAGACCCAGTCAACAAGCCAAGGTCTTCCACTGACGCCGGGGCCCACAGGAGGATCAGGCGCCCATCCACGCGCTACGCTGGCAAGGAATGGACCACGAGGTAGGATAAATAAGGAGGGCAGCTTCCTTGTGAGGGTCGGCCAGTTTGGCACGGCAGTCCGCCGTTTGCTTGTAACTCTCTTCCTCCCTCCTCCCGGCTTGTAAATTCGAAATAGAGCTACAGATCTGAGTGATGTTCGTCAATAGAGAGAGATCCTAGCCCGTTGCTCACAAAGTGGTCCAGATAAACGATGAATTGCAGGTGGGTAGTTAGAGCAACTCTAGCAGACCCCGCATCCGGTGCAAACCCGCATAATTCCGGCAATTATACGGGCTCAGCCCATTTTTCTGGCCAGACCAGAGCCCGCATCGGTGTCCGGCCCGTAAATTTTTTGCCGCAGCCCGCAAACGCAATGTTGGTGGGAAACGACACCTATGGAATCACAAGAATCCCTACTACGGTTGCCGGGGTGCAGGGTTGTGAGAAGAGCAGGGATAGCAGTCAGCACAAGGATCGTTTATCCAGGTTCGGGCCGCGAGGATGCGTAATACCCTAGTCCTGCTTTGCTGGCTGTATTTTAGAGAGTTCTTGAGCTCTCGAACTAGCTATGGTGGCTGCGTCGTTCAAAAGAGCCGAATCCCTCTCAAGTATGTCATGGGCCTCCTTTTATAGTCGAAAGGGGTTGACACAGTGACACACAGGAGGTGGAAAGGCCTACAGTGTCGCGAGCTTATCGCTCGTATTACAGGACAGGATGCATTTAATGCATCGCTTAGGTGTCCCCTTGCTTTATCGGGGACGGGAACGAGGCCCGTCCCGTCCGTCGCCGCCCCTCCTCGCTTCGACACGCGCCCTGGCCAGCGATGCATGCGGCGCCATATAGGCAGGCAGGCAGCTGAGATGGCGCGGTGGTAGGGTCTTCACGAAGATCTGCATGCCACCACGCGGGCGTGTGCTGAGTTGACCTGGAAGCTGCATGTTGCCACGCAGGTGCCTACCCAGCTGGTTGGGCTGGCAGCCGCATGCGAACGGCGGTGGAGACTTGGTTAGTGCGGGCCTGGCAGTTGCCCCGCTGACGCCCTCGGCAAGGGCCTTGCCGGGGGGCCCGGCAAGGGTCTTGTCGTGGCGTCGCAGTCGTCCCCGGCAAGGCGCTTGCCGGGGGTCTTGTGGATCTCCTCGGCAAGGATCCCGCTGAGGATCGCCGTTTTCTAATCCTCATCTGACCTCATATCTCTATGGTCTTGACAAAGTTTTGCATGCCACCACGGAGGTGCCTCCCGAGCCCTAGTTCCAACGTGGTTGGTTGAGTTGGAACCCGCGGGCTCAAGGGTGACGTGCTTCACTGGTGTGGGCGAACTGCCCCGGCAAGGGCATTGCCAGGGGAACCTGCTTCGTCCCTCTGCCTCTTTGTGTTCTTGGCCTTGGCGTTGTTTTATTTGCCTTGGGCGTTGGCTTCTCTCTGGCTCCCCTCCCTTGCCCTGCTACGTGTGGCCGTGGCGCGTGGCTCTGACTGCCCGTGCACAAATAAAGGGGTACAAAGGTGCGCCCCTACTTTTGTACACCGACAGGAGCCCCCGGGCCTGGGCCACACATAAGCGCGACACGTTGTTGGGCCAGGCCCAGAACGGTGCGTGGGCAGGTGGGGCGGATTTTCACCACGGTAACTCTTCGTCCGCTGCGCTTCCCCACGACCCGCGTGTTGTGGAGGATCATGCGTGACGTGGGCGGCATGCATGGGACGGTTCCCGCGCGCATGCGTCATGTCACAGTTAATGGGAAAGGAGGCGGCCCATGCCTTCCTTGTAAAAAGGAATAACCGCGGGCGCGCTGCTCACTTTATCCCCATCCCTGCGTCTTCCCCAATCTCAGAGCCGCCGCCCCCTTGCTTCCTCCCTAAGCTTTCGCCTTTGCTTGCCGCCGCTGCATCTCCGCCGTCTTCCGTCCCTCTTGCTCCCCCCAGCCGTCATGGCGCCTAAATCCACCAAGGGCAAGGGAGTGGCCAAGGACGTCGTTGCGACGGAGCCGCCGGAGAGTGCGTTGGCGGTGTAGCGAACGCAGCTCGCCTACTTCCCCTCGACCGTCGACTTGTTCGAGCTCCGGGAGGCCTTCAAACCCTTGTGGGGGGTGAAGACGGGGCATCCAGCCACGCGTTCATCCCCGCCAATTGCGCCGAGGCTGCCCCAAATCGGTACCCTTTTTTGTTGACTACTTCTCCTGCAGGCTCTGTCCTCCCTTCTCCGACTTCTTCGGCGACGTCATGCACACCTATGGCTTCCACCTTCTGGATTTTACTCCACATGCGGTGGCGTGCATGGCCTTTTTCGCGCATCTTTGCGAGGGCTTTGCCGGGGTGCACCCCAAGACGGCGCTCTTTCGCCATTACTTCTTCCCTCGGATCCAAACAGGCGGCGCCATCTCTGGTTGCGTCACCTGGATCCCAAGGTCCAAGGGGGCGTACCCGGAGGGCGCCACGAAGGAGAGGTGGGAAGAATGGCGAGGCCGGTGGTGCTGTATTGAAGAGAAGGACCTGCCGGACTTTTGCCGGGTCCGCGATGCGCCGCCGGTTCGCTGGAGCGACTGGAGCGATCTCGACGCTGACAACGCAAAGCTCTCGATCGCCACTACCAGGATCCTTCGCCTCACCGAGGCCGGGCTCACCCTTGAGATGATTGGGGCGGATTTCATCCGCCGCCGAATCGCTCCGCTGCATAACAGGGGGAGGCCGACCTGGCTCTTCACGAACGTCGCTGACATCATGCGGCTTTGCCTGGCCTCGACCACAACTTCACGATGATGGGGCACGCTCATTTCTGCCAGCGGCTCTTCCAGCTTGACATGAACCGTGATGGCGAGGTCGAGCGGACCGGCAAGGCCGCGAGGGCCGCTGCGAACGCCGGCAAGGTCACCAAGGGGTCCCTGTTCAAGCTGCCGGCGGGAGTGGTCCCGCTGAGCAACAACTCGCGCCGGACCGACATCATCGCCATGATGCCGGACTTTAACGTGCACGGGCTTGACCCGAGCTGGGTCGAGCCGGAGGACATCCAAGTGCAGGAGTTCTTCGACACCTTGCACGAGGGGTACGTCACCGCCGAGCCACGGCTCGTCCAGGACACCACTCAGGCGGAGCTGGACTACATCGCCACCAGGGCGATGGAGGCGAAGCTCGCCGAGGAGGCCGGCAGCGCCGGTGGCGTGGAGGACAAGGACGCGACGGTCGCGGAGGAGGAGAAGCATGCCAGGTGGGCGGAGGCCGCTTGGGAGGCCAGCAGCGCCGGCACCGGGGCTCCTCTTGTTGAAGATGCAGTCGTCGAGTCATCGGAGGAGGAGGAGGCTGAGGCTGTTGACCCTCCGGCCACGGGGAGAGGGCGAGTCCTGCGGTGGGCCACTTCTGGCAAGCCGGTACGGCCCGTCATGGCCGCGCGGCAGCCAAAGTCTCCGTAGGAGTCCGCGCGTCAGACGAGAGCCGCGGCGGCGAAGAAGGTGGTGAAGGCCACAGTGGGGAAGAAGAAAGCATCTGCTTCCTCTTCGTCCAAGCGCGCGCAGACTCCGCCCTCCTCTCCTCCTCCGGCAGACGCCGACGCGGGGGTCACCTTCGACTTCAGATCCCTCAGCCCGAGGAGGAAGAGGAAGGCAACAGAGGAGGAGATGGACGACGAGTAAGCATCTTGCTCTTCCCGTCATCTCTGTCTCCTCAATCTGTACCGCTTGTCTTGACTTGTGTTCATCTTTGTAGGGACGCGGAGATGCTGGCCCAGAGGGTGAAGAGCGCCAAGGCCTCGGCGGGCGGCCAGCCCCCGGCTGGTACTTCAAGGGCGCCACTGATGGTGTTGAGCAGCCCGGACAGCAGCCCCCGGCGCAGCCCCTAGCGTAAGTTCATCGCTCACCCCTCGTCGGCATGTGTCAGGGGTATGATACTTTGGTGCTGACCTTGCCGTGTACGCAGGAGGAGAGCAGCAGCAGCAGGAGGAGCCACAGAGGGCTACTCCCAACACGCCGCCCCCATCGACCACGCCGCCACGAGGGGCGTCCTCGGCAAGGGCGCCAAGCACCGAGCCCACGCACATGGAGGAGGAGGAGGAGAACTTGTTCACTGGTGGCTTTGCCTCGGCGCCAAATGTTGGCGGGGAGGGGACCTCTGCTTCCCAGCCCGGCACGGGTAAGCCGCTCGCCTTTCGTCCTTGTTCTTTTTCTTTTCTTGCTGATTCTTGGTCTTGGCTTTGTCTCATCCCCTTTTTGGTGCCCAAATCATCCATCGGCGGACCAGGATGACATAAACGCTATCATCGAGGACGTCGCCAAGGACGCCACAGTAGAAGCCGAGAAGGTCGCCGCCGAGGAGTCCGTCAAGGGTGCTGCGGAGGACGCCGCCACGGGGCCTGCCGGGGAGCCTGGCAAGGCTACTGCCGAAGAGGCCGGCAAGGGGCCTGCCGGAGAATCCGGAAAGGCCGCTGCCGAGGAGGAGGTGGTCGATGACTAGCCTTCCTCCTCCGCTGCCTCCGGCTCCGGCACGTATCTAAGGGTGGGCGACGATCTGTGCGTCCACCTTCCAGGCGCGTCGAGCACCAGGGCGCCCGTCGAGGGAGAGGTGTTCGACGACGAGGTGCTCGCCGCGGCTGGGCTTGAGGTCATCGATGAGCCGAGCGTTGGTGGCGACGGCTCCCAGGAGGAGCGGCTCCTCCAGGCCATGGATGCCAGCTTCCGGAAGCTCCAGACGCTCCACCACGCCCGCCTGGACAAGGCCAAGTCTAGGATGGCAACGGTGGACAAGGCGGAGGCGGACCTCAAGGTGCGCGTCGCCGAGGTGCAGACTTGGTTCCGCCAAGCTAGCAAAGAGCTGAAGGCCACCCAAGGCAAGTTGGCCAAGCACGATGTGGAGCTCACCATGAAGCTGGCCGACATCGAGAAGGCCCAGGAGACGGCGAAGGGCTTGGCCGCCGCTGCTGAGGCCGCCCGGAACCAGCACCAGGCCGCGCTGAACTCTCAGGAGGACCTCGCCAAACGCGAGGCGGACCTTGACGCCAAACTCCACGCCAAGGACGAGGAGGTGGAGAAGCTTGTCGCGCAGCGGACCCAAGAGCTGGAGCAGAGGCACAGGGAGACGCTCGATGCCCAGGCTCTGGTTCACGCCAGCAAAGTGAAGGAGCTGGAGGTGGAGCGGGACGGGCTGAAGGAGCAGGCCCTGAAGCTGTCCCAGGAGAAGGGCACGCTCAACGGCGCCCTGACGGAGGCGCAGAGCGCGGCCGTCAGCAGGGCCGGGGAGCTTTCCGAGGCCAACAACTCCATCAAGGACCTCAAGCTGAAGCTAGAGGGCCTTGAGGGGATGCTCATGGAGGCCAAGGCCCGAGAGGGGACCCTGGCCAAGGAGCTGGAGACCGAGAAGCAGCTGCGGAAGAACGAGGCTACCGAGCACAAGGATTTTGTGGAGGGTGAGAGTCGCTGGATCAGTGCTACCTCTTGAGCACTGCGCTGGTTTCCCTTGAAGAGGAAAGGGTGATGCAGTAAAGTAGCGTAAGTATTTCCCTCAGTTTTTGAGAACCAAGGTATCAATCCAGTAGGAGACCACGCGCGAGTCCCACGCACCTACACAAACAAACAAGAACCTCGCAACCAACGCGATAAAGGGGTTGTCAATCCCTTCATGGTCACTTACGAGAGTGAGATCTGATAGATATGATAAGATAATATTTTTGGTATTTTTATAATAGAGAGTAAATAAAGATGCAAAGTAAAAGAAACGACAATGGAAATAACTAAGTGTTGGAAGATTAATATGATGGAAGATAGACTCGGGGGCCATAGGTTTCACTAGTGGCTTCTCTCAAGAGCATAAGTATTACGGTGGGTAAATGAATTACTGTCGAGCAATTGATAGAATTGAGCATAGTTATGAGAATATCTAGGTACGATCATGTACATAGGCATCACGTCGGCGACAAGTAGACCGAAACGATTCTGCATCTACTACTATTACTCCACACATTGACCGCTATCCAGCATGCATCTAGAGTATTAAGTTCATAAGAACAGAGTAATGCTTTAAGTAAGATGACATGATGTAGAGGGATAAACTCATGCAATATGATATAAACCCCATCTTTTTATCCTCGATGGCAACAATACAATACGTGCCTTGCTGCCCCTGCTGTCACTGGGAAAGGACACCGCAAGATTGAACCCAAAGCTATGCACTTCTCCCATTGCAAGAAAGATCAATCTAGTAAGCCAAACCAAACTGATAATTCGAAGAGACTTGCAAAGATAACCAATCATACATA
This sequence comes from Aegilops tauschii subsp. strangulata, assembly GCF_002575655.3. Lineage (NCBI taxonomy): Eukaryota > Viridiplantae > Streptophyta > Magnoliopsida > Poales > Poaceae > Aegilops > Aegilops tauschii. The sequence goes on along the minus strand of NC_053036.3, from coordinate 423,034,760 downwards.
AAAGAATTCAGAGGAGATTCAAATATTGTTCATAGATAAACTTGATCATAAACCCACAATTCATTGGATCTCAACAAACATACCGCAAAAGAAGATTACATCGAATAGATCTCCAAGAAGATCGAGGAGAACATGGTATTGAGATCCAAAGAGAGAGAAGAAGCCATCTAGCTAATAACTATGGACCCGAAGGTCTGAGGTAAACTACTCACACATCATCGGAGGGGCTATGCTGTTGATGTAGAAGCCCTCCGTGATCAATGCCCCCTCCGGCGGAGCGCCGGAAAAGGCCCCAAGATGGGATCTCATGGGTACAGAAGGTTGCGGCAGTGGAAATAGGGTTTTGGCTCTTCTTTTGATGGTTTGGGGGTACGTAGGTATATATAGGCGAAAGAAGTCGGTCAGGGGAGCCATGAGGGGCCCATGAGGGTGGAGGGCGCGCCTAGGGGGGTAGGCGTGCCCCCTGCCTCGTGCCCTCCTTGTTGCTTTCTTGACGTGGACTCCAAGTCCTCTGAATCACGTTCGTTCCGAAAATCACGTTCCCGAAGGTTTCATTCCGTTTGGACTCCGTTTGATATTCCTTTTCTGCGAAACACTAAAATAGGCAAAAAAACAGCAATCTGGGCTGGGCCTTCGGTTAATAGGTTAGTCCCAAAAATAATATAAAAGTGTATAATAAAGCCCGTTAAACATCCAAAACAGAATATAATATAGCATGGAACAATAAAAAATTATAGATACGTTGGAGACGTATCAAGCATCCCCAAGCTTAATTCCTGCTCGTCCTCGAGTAGGTAAATGATAAAAACAGAATTTTTGATGTGGAATGCTACTCCCTCTGTAAACTAATATAAGAGTGTTTAAATCACTACTTTAGTATTCTAAACGCTCTTATATTAGTTTACAGAGGGAGTACTTAGCATAATTTCAATGTAGTTCTTCTTATTGTGGCATGAATGTTCAGATTTGATATGATTCAAGATAAAAGTTTAACGTTGACATAGAAACAATAATACTTCAAGCATGCTAACCAAGCAATTATGTCTTATCAAAATATCTTAGCCAAAGCAAGTTATCCCTACAAAATCATATAGTCTGGCTATGCTCCATCTTCACCACACAAAATATTCATATCATGTGCAACCCCGGTTTTAGCCAAGCAATTGGTTCATACTTTTTAACGCGCTTCAGCCTTTTCAACTTTTACGCAATACATGAGTGCAAGCCATGGATATAGCACTATGGTGGAATAAGGTATAATGATAGGGGTTATGTGGGAAGACAAAAAAGGAGAAGGTCTCACATCGACGAGGCTAATCAACGGGCTATGGAGATGCCCATCAATTGATGTCAATGCAAGGAGTAGGGATTGCCATGCAACGGATGCACTAGAGCTATAAGCGTATGAAAGCTCAACAAAAGAAACTAAGTGGGTGTGCATCCAACTTGCTTGCTCACGAAGACCTCGGGCATTTGAGGAAGCCCATCATTGGAATATACAAGACAAGTTCTATAATAAATTTCCCACTAGTATATGAAAGTGACAAAATGAGAGACTCTCTATCATGAAGATCATGGTGCTACTTTGAAGCACAATTGTGGTAAAAGGATAGTAACTGATACGTCTCCATCGTATCTACTTTTCCAAACACTTTTGCCCTTGTTTGGGACTCTAACTTGCATGATTTGAATGGAACTAACCTGGACTGACGCTATTTTCAGCAGAATTGCCATGGTGTTATTTATGTGCAGAAACAAAAGTTCTCGGAATGACCTGAAACTCCATGGAGCTTATTTTTGGAAAATATTAAAAATATTGGCGAAAGAATCAAGGTCAGGGGGCCCACACCCTTGCCACGAGGGTGGGGGCGCGCCTGCCCCCTGGGCGCGCCCCCTGCCTCGTGGGCCCCCTGGAGCTCCACCGACCTCAACTCCAACTCCATATATTCGTGTTCGGGGAGAAAAAAATCAGAGAGAAGGATTCATCGCGTTTTACGATACGGAGCCGCCGCCAAGCCCTAATCTCTCTCGGGAGGGCTGATCTGGAGTCCGTTTGGGGCTCCGGAGAGGGGAATCTGTCGCCGTCGTCATCATCAACCATCCTCCATCACCAATTTCATGATGCTCACCGTCGTGCGTGAGTAATTCCATCGTAGGCTTGCTGGACGATGATGGGTTGGATGAGATCTATCATGTAATCGAGTTAGTTTTGTTAGGGTTTGATCCCTAGTATCCACTATGTTCTGAGATTGATGTTGCTATGACTTTGCTATGCTTAATGCTTGTCACTAGGGCCCGAGTGCCATGATTTCAGATCTGAACCTATTATGTTTTCATGAACATATGTGAGTTCTTGATCCTAGCTTGCAAGTCTATAGTCACCTACTATGTGTTATGATCCGGCAACCCCGAAGTGACAATAATCGGGACCACTCCCGGTGATGACCTTAGTTTGAGGAGTTCATGTATTCACTGTGTGTTAATGCTGTGGTCCGGTACTATTAGAAGGAGGCCTTAATATCCCTTAGTTTCCATTAGGGCCCCGCTGCCACGGGAGGGTAGGACAAAAGATGTCATGCAAGTTCTTTTCCATAAGCATGTATGACTATATTCGGAATACATGCCTGCATTACATTGATGAATTGGAGCTAGTTCTGTGTCACCCTATGTTATGATTGTTACATGATGAACCGCATCCGGCATAATTCTCCAACACCGATCCAATGCCTACGAGCTTTTCACATATTGTTCTTCGCTTATTTACTTTTTCATTGCTACTGTTACAATCACTACAAAACCCCAAAAATATTACTTTTGCTACCATTACTTTTGCTGCTGTTACCACTACTATCATACTACTTTGCTACTAAATACTTTGCTGCAGATACTAAGTTATCCAGGTGTGGTTGAATTGACAACTCAGCTGCTAATACTTGAGAATATTCTTTGGCTCCCCTTGTGTCAAATCAATAAATTTGGGTTGAATACTCTACCCTCGAAAACTGTTGCGATCCCCTATACTTGTGGGTTATCAGTAACATTGTCCCTTCTCTCTTTTTCTCTCATTTTTTTTATTTGGGCCTTTTCTCTATATTTTTTCATGGCCTCTTTTTTTTATTAAGTCCGGAGTCTCATCCTGACTTGTGGGGGAATCATTGTCTCCATCATCCTTTCCTCACTTGGGACAATGCTCTAATAATGATGATCGTCACACTTTTATTTACTTACAACTCATGAATTACACACTGATACTTAGAACAAGATATGACTCTATGTGAATGCCTCCGGCGGTGTATCGGGATATGCAATGAATCAAGAGTGGCATGTATGAAAGAATTATGAATGGTGGCTTTGCCACAAATACGATGTCAACTACATGATCATGCAAAGCAATATGACAATGATGGAGCGTGTCATGACAAACGAAACGGTGGAAAGTTGCATGGCAATATATCTCGGAATGGCTATGGAAATGCCATAATAGGTAGGTATGGTGGCTGTTTTGAGGAAGGTATAACGAGGTTTATGTGTGGTAGAGCGTATCATATCACGGGGTTTGGATGCACCGGCGAAGTTTGCACCAACTCTCAAGGTGAGAAAGGGCAATGCACGGCACCGATGAGGCTAGAAAATTGCGGAAAGGTAAGTGTGAGTATAATCCATGGACTCACATTAGTCATAAAGAACTCATATACTTATTGCAAAATTTTACTAGCCCTCGAAGCAAAGTACTACTATGCATGCTCCTAGGGGAAGGGTTGGTAGGAGTTAACCATCACGCGATCCCGACCGCCACACAAAGGATGACAATCAATAAATACCTCATGCTCCGACTTCGTTACATAACGGTTCACCATACGTGCATGCTACGGGAATCACAAACTCCAACACAAGTATTCCTCAATTTCACAATTACTCAACTAGCACAACTATGATATTATCACCTTTATATCTCAAAACAATTATCAAGCATCAAATTTCTCATGATATTATAATTAAAGCAAATTGCCATGCTGTTTTTAGACTCTCAAAATAATATAAGTGAAGCATGAGAGATCAATAGTTTCTATAAAACAAATCCACCACCGTGCTCTAAAAGGTATAAGTGAAGCACTAGAGCAAAAACTATATAGCTCAAAAAATATAAGTGAAGCACATAGAGTATTCTAATAAATTCCAATTCATGTGTGTCTCTCTCAAAAGGTGTGTACAGCAAGGATGATTGTGGTAAACTAAAAAGCAAAGACTCAAATCATACAAGACGCTCCAAGCAAAACACATATCATGTGGTGAATAAAAATATAGCTCCAAGTAAAGTTACCGATGGAAGTAGACGAAAGAGGGGATGCCTTCCGGGGCATCCCCAAGCTTTGGCTTTTTGGTGTCCTTAGATTATCTTGGGGTGCCATGGGAATCCCCAAGCTTAGGCTCTTGCCACTCCTTGTTCCATAATCCATCAAATCTTTTACCCAAAACTTGAAAACTTCACAACACAAAACTTAACAGAAAATCTCGTGAGCTCCATTAGCGAAAGAAAAGAAAACACCACTTCAAGGTAATGTATTGAACACATTCTTTATTTATATTGGTGTTAAACCTACTGTATTCCAACTTCTCTATGGTTTATAAACTATTTTACTAGCCATAGATTCATCAAAATAAGCAAACAACACACGAAAAACAGAATCTGTCAAAAATAGAACAGTCTGTAGTATTCTGTAACTAACGCAAACTTCTGTAACTCAGAAAATTCTACAAAAATAGGACGACCTAAAAAATTTGTTTATTGATCAGCAGCAATTGGAATCAATATTTTATCACGTTCTGGTGATTTTTAACAATTGTTTTTGTGAACAGAAAGTTTCTGCAATTTTCAGCAAGATCAAATAACTCTCATCCAAGAAGATCCTATAGGTTTAACTGGGCACAAACACTAATTAAAACATAAAAACAAATCTAACCAGAGGTTAGAACAAATATTTATTCCTAAACAGAAGCAAAAAGCAAAAAACTAAAATAAAATTGGGTTGCCTCCCAACAAGCGCTATCGTTTAACGCCCCTAGCTAGGCATAAAAACAAGGATAGATCTAAGTGTTGCCATCTTTGGTGGGTAATTCTTCCATAAGACACCTACGAGCCCTAGGAGTTTATTTCTTTTTATTAATTATCAAACTTGTAGGCACAAAATCAAGAAAATCATTTGCAACAAACGGTTCCTTAATGATAGCAAAAAGATTGGGATGAACACTTATTGATTTTAGATCCGCAGTTTCCTTACTAGAGGATTCACCCTTATTTTTAGGAACATAAACAAACTTGGCAATTTTGGTAGGAGGATTTGGAATGTTTTTAAAGGAAGAAAAAGCGGTCCCCAAGTTGGTGATAATTCCCTCAAGTTTATCGATTCTAGTAGAATCTTGATCTATTCTTTCATTAACTATAGGTTCTTTTTCCTTAAAACTTTTCAGAACGACTCCCACCTTAGATCCATATTGGGTAATTTGGTTGTGGATATTTTTATCCAAATTCTCAATCAACTCTACAGTAGCAACTTTATTTTCAATAACTTCAAGCCTTTGCATCACATGTTCCAAAGTTAACATAGTTCCATTAACCAAAAGGGGTGGTGAGCCAAACAAATCTATCATAGCATTATAAGAATCAAAAGTATGGCTACCCAAGAAATTACCTCCAGTAATGGTATCAAGAATATATCTGTACCAAGGAGTAGCACCTACATAAAAATTGCGGAGAAGAATGGAAGTAGATTGCTTCCTGGTAGATCTATTTTGAGCATTGCAAATTCTATACCAAGCGTCTTTTAGGTTTTCTCCCTCCCTGTGCTTAAAATTAAGAACTTCATTCTCGGGAGACAATGGAGAAGATAGAGGACTAGCCATAACGACAAGACAAGCAAGAAAGCGATTAACGGGAAAGAGAAGGCAAATAAAACGGCAAGGGTGAAGTGGGGGAGAGGAAAACGAGAGGCAAATGGCAAATAATGTAATGCGAGGGAGATGAGTTTGTGATGGGTACTTGGTATGTCTTGACTTGTGCGTAGACTCCCCGGCAACGGCGGCAGAAATGGCTCGTTGACGGGAAATCAAATCTTGACTTGACTTGGCGCGAATCTCCCCGGCAACGGTGCCAGAAATGGCTCGTTGACGGGAAATCAAATCTTGACTTGACTTGGCGCGAATCTCCCCGGCAACGGCGCCAAAAATCCTTCTTGCTACCTCTTGAGCACTGTGTTGGTTTTCCCTTGAAGAGGAAAGGGTGATGCAGTAAAGTAGCATAAGTATTTCCCTCAGTTTTTGAGAACCAAGGTATCAATCCAGTAGGAGACCACGCGCGAGTCCCACGCACCTACACGTGGACTCCAAGTCCTCTGGATCACATTCGTTCCAAAAATCACGTTCCCGAAGGTTTCATTCCGTTTGGACTCCGTTTGATATCCCTTTTCTACGAAACACTGAAATAGGCAAAAAAACAGCAATCTGGGATGGGCCTTCGGTTAATAGGTTAGTCCCAAAAATAATATAAAAGTGTATAATAAAGCCCGTTAAACATCCAAAACAGAATATAATATAGCATGGAACAATCAAAAATTATAGATACGTTGGAGATGTATCAATCAGCCGCCTCGTGGACGTCGCGGGCAGGATCACCGCGCAGCTGGCTACCATGGGAATGCCAAATGCGAGGTACGCCCCAGAGCGCAGCGAGACTACCAACGCCAAGCTGGCCCTGTTCTTCGAGGGTGTCCTCGGGGCCTTGGAGCAACTTCACTCCGACAGGGCAGCTTCACTGGGCGACGAGAACTGAATACTCTGCCGGGGTGCCATGACCAAGGTTCTCAAGAAGGTGGCATACTGGAACCCCACCCTTGACTTCGACGCCGCACTAGAGAGCTTGCCGGAGGGTACTGACGTCGCGCCGCTCAAGGAGCGTATCGAGCCCATCATCAGCCGCATTGGCGGAATTCAAACGGTGGAGGGCCAGCGCTGGGATTAGGCACCCCGCTTCTTATTGCCGCTGCAGGTTCTTGACCAAGACAATTGCTATCTTTAGTTAGAACCGCAACAATAACTTGATATAATATAACTCTGCAGCACTCTTGATACCATGCATGTTATTTTCCTGTTTGATCTTCCTTTGCATGTCCACCCTACGTCAATCGGGTAGGCCTGCCGGCGCGTAAACCCAAGGCAGCGTCTTGAGGACGGATCCCCATTGGCCTGCCGGGTGTGCTTGCCTCTGGGCAAACCACCTTACCGCCCTTAACGCGGCCGCTCGAACTGTCGAGCTTGACTCGAGTCAGAGTCGAGAGCGTTGCCAAGTGTGGAAGGCTACCCTGCCACTTTCGACGCGGCCGCTTGATCTGTTGAGCGGACTCAAAACAGAACAAAGGCGTTGCCAATTGCGGGAGGGCCCCCTTGCGTGCAGGTTTTTCATACATAGGAAGGATCTCCGGGGATAATAATCTTATGTATAAAAGGAAATTGCTCGAGGCTCTGGATGACTTAGCTTTTCTGTTGCCGCGCTGGCGTCCTTCGCGCTCGCAGGCGGCGTCGTCTTCTCCTGGTCGTCTTCCACCAGAGCCATGGTGATGAAAAACCAGGTTCGCTACTAGACCAGATTCTCACAATTGCACCCCCTACCTGGCGCGCCAAAGATGTCGGTGGGAAACGACACCTATGGGATCACAAGAATCCCTACTACGGTTGCCGGGATGCAGGGTTGTGAGAAGAGCAGGGATAGCAGTCAACACAAGGATCGTTTACCCAGGTTCAGGCCGCGAGGATGCGTAATACCCTAGTCCTGCTTTGGTGGCTGTATTTCAGAGAGTTCTTGAGCTCTCGAACTAGCTATGGTGGCTGTGTCGTTCAAAAGTGTCGAATCCCTCTCCAGTATGCCATGGGCCTCCTTTTATAGTCGAAAGGGGTTGCCACAGTGGCACACAGGAGATGGAAAGGCCTTCAGTGTCGTGAGCTTATCGCTCGTATTACAGGACAGGATGCATTTAATGCATCGCTTAGGTGTCCCCTTGCTTTATCGGGGACGGGAACGAGGCCCGTCCCGTCCATCGCCGCCCCTCCTCGCTTCGACACGCGCCCTGGCCAGCGATGCATGCGGCGCCATGTAGGCAGGCAGGCAGCTGAGGTGGCACGGTGATAGGGTCTTCGCGAAGATCTGCATGCCGCCATGCGGGCATGTGCTGAGTTGACCTGGAAGCTGCATGTTGCCACGCAGGTGCCTGCCCAGCTGGTTGGGCTGGCAGCTGCATGCGAACGACGGTGGAGACTTGGTTGGTGCGGGCCTGGCAGTGGCCCCGCTGACGCCCTCAGCAAGGGCCTTGCCGAGGGGCCCGGCAAGGGTCTTGCCGTGGCATCGCAGTCGTGCCGGGGGTCTTGTGGATCTCCTTGGCAAGGATCCCGCCGAGGATCGCCATCTTCTAATCCTCATCTGACCTCATTCTCTATGGTCTTGACAAAGATTTGGATGCCACCACGGAGGTGCCTCCCGGGCCCTAGTTCCTACGTGGTTGGTTGAGTTGGAACCCGCGGGCGCAAGGGTGACGTGCTCCGCTGGTGTGGGCGAACTGCCCCGGCAAGGGCCTTGCCGGGGGAACCTGCTTCGTCCCTCCGCCTCTTTGTGTTCTTGGCCTTGGCGTTGTTTTATTTGCCTTGGGCGTTGGCTTCTCTCCGGCTCCCCTCCCTTGCCCTGCTACGTGTGGCCGTGGCGCGTGGCTCTGACTGCCCGTGCACAAGTAAAGGGGTACAAAGGTGCGCCCCTACTTTTGTACACCGACAAGCAACCCCCGAGCCACTATAACTGCGGGTTTGCAGGGCAGATGCGGGTCGAAACCCTATCCTCCCGCCACTGTGTTCCCCTCCAATTCCCCACCACGCCGCTCGATTTCTCGCTGCCGACGAGCCTTGAACCACCATGGCCGACTCGGGGGATGAGGCGGAGCGCCGCCGCCGCGCCAGATCTGACGCCGCGCGCAAGCGGGGGGCGCGTCGGTAGCTCAACCAGGGTGCCCGGCCACCGCCGGCATTCAACCGGCGCAAGCTCGACGAGTTCGAGCTCGAGCACGCTCGTCGCAGTCGCGCGTCCTCCGGCAACTGGTCCGCGGGGAGCTCATCCGGCCACGGGTCCGTAGGGTGCTCATCCGCGGGCGCATCAAGCTCGCGGCTCGTTCCGGTGAAGAGGAAGCGGGAGGAGGCCGTGCCCGATGCGCCGCCGCGCCGAGGCGTCATCGGACCTAAGGACTACCTCCCACCGGGGCAGGAGGAGCTCCTCGAGCGCGTTGTCCTCGAGAGGTCGGTGAGGGATCAGGAGGAGATGGAACAGCGCATCCGGCACGAGCTCGAGTACGAGCGGCTCTTCCTCGAGACGGGCCTCACGGCATCGCAGGCGCACGCATCGAAGGAGGCCGACCTGCGGGTGATGAAGGAGGAGCATGCGAAGCTCTACGTCGACCTCGACTCCGACTCCTCCGACTCCGACTGATCGCCGCCGGTGGGCAGCTACCACAGGAGCTCCGGTGAGCTCAGTTTTGTTGTAGTGGTGTGGTAGCGTAGGCCCTGTCTAGCATATCTAACCTTTATGTATGTATGTGGCGTGTATGAACTTATTATGCGAAGAAGAACCATCTATGCGAGCGAGCTCCGGCGAGCTGCTGCTTAAATTTCTCGCGCGAAACAACTTTTTTAAAATTTAGGGGTTTGTTTGCGGTTTCTAGTCTGCCGCCGCAAATTTCGGCCTGCATAACTGCCCCCGTGCGACCTGCAAACACATTTTACAGGTCGGCAAAATGCGGGGTCTGCTAGAGTTGCTCTTAGAGCATGATCAATGGTATAGCCATATGTAACTTTTTTCTTCGAGAGTACGCAAATTATGTATCATATTTTTATTGAAGACGGATAATAATTTACAAGAATGCCTCAAATACATCGTCGCCAGAAGAACATCACAATGCTATGGACAATGTTGAAGCGGAACGAGTAGAGTAACAACAACAACCGACAAAGAAGGTGCATGCCTGATGAAACTGAAGATGGCCCGAGCAACACAAATTCGTAAGAGACAACGCAATTGGCCGGGCCTCGCAAGTCAGCGAGACGTTCCACTCTCTCTGAGCGGTAGAACGACAATGAGTGGGTCAGATTCTTAGGAGTGGGATATGCAAATTAGTTGTGCTTTTTATGTGTTTGTTAGTAGTGTTACTCTTATTCCTATAGCTTATCCCAAGGGATCACGAAAGGAACTGAAGGACCGTGATAAGGGTTAGCTCTCTTCCTCCCCAATCTCTCCTCTCTAGTATTTCCTGTCCTGTAATCAGGCCTGATATTTGAGAGAATCAATACGGGAGAGCAGTAATCCCCTGTGTTTGATGGAGTAGTGCCTGGGTTTTTAACATCTGCTGATGTTGCTTACCGCACGGCAAGGTCGACGAGCGATGATTGCATGCGAGCTAGGTTTTATAGCTCACCTGGAATTTCCATATGTCAATGGGAAACGACTTAGTTCAGTTCAGTTAGAGCACTGGTCGAACCATATAACTGGACACCGTTGGCAATAGCATCCAGACATGGGCGTGGTTCTCAATGGCATCTAGCTCTGGACGTCGTTGTTCATGGCATCCTTCCTATTTTTAAAAATTTTACGCATCATTTACTAGTTTTGCAATTACCAAATTATTAATCATAAAGAAATCAGGCTAAACAAGTTGGGCTACCAGCTAGCAAACACACACGCACCCTCAATTACATGGTACTCTCTCATAAAGGCTTGAAAACACCTAGCTCCAGCCCATCTCCAAGTTTGTACCTCATTGAGAGTGAAGTTAACAAATTGGGGGATATTGCATTGATGCGCCGCATTCCTGAACACCCTCGCATTTCTTTGCTTCCACAATCCAAGCAATGAGAATTACTAGAGAATCGAAGCTCTTTGTGGACATCTTCAACAAACCTTTGTGCGCTCTATGTCACCACACCTCAAGGTTGTCCTCTACAGAAGGGATGGCAATACGAATAGCCAGCGGGTAAAGCATACATGCCATGCATGCGGAGCATAAACACATTGCATAAGGATGTGGTCCAAAGTATCCTCCTCCTGGCAGCAAGTGAAGCACGAAGCAGTAGCGTCTTGCAATCCATGTTGGAAACGTTGATCAGAGGTCCAAACATGGTATTGGATGGCAAGCCATATGAATATTTTACATTTGAGGGGCGCTTAGCTCTTCCAAATGCAATGACCGGTGGACAAGCAAATCATGCCCTAGAAAAACATCTTGTACGTACATTGCGTAGAATGCTGTCCAAAGGTGCTCCATCTCCAGAAGAATATATCAGGGGTACCGTTATCAAGAGAGATGATGCTGACAACCGACCAAAGGTTCGAGAATTATGCCATGGATGGTCTATTGGGGAACGTAGCATGCAATTTCAAAAAAATTCCTACGATCATGCAAGATCTATCTAGGAGATGCATAGCAACGAGAGGGGGAGAGTGTGTCCACGTACCCTCATAGACCGAAAGCGGAAGCATTAGCTTAACGCGGTTGATGTAGTCAAACATCTTCTCGATTCAACCGATCAAGCACCGAACGTACGACACCTCTGAGTTCTGCACACGTTCAGCTCGATGACGTCCCTCAAACTCTTGACCCAGCAAAGTGTCGAGGGAGAGTATCGTCAGCATGACGGCATGGTGACGGTGATGGTGATGTGATCCGCGCAGGGCTTCGCCTAAGCACTACGACAATATGACCGGAGGAGTAAACGGTGGAGGGGGGCACCGCACACGGCTAAGAAACAATTGATGTGCTTTGGGGTGCCACCCTGCCCCCGTATATAAAGGAGGGAGAGGGGAGGAGGCTGGCCTAGGGCGCGCCAAGTGGGGAGGAATCCCACTTGGACTCCTAGTCCTATTCTTCCTCCCCCCCTTCCTTCTTTCGGAGGGGGTAAGGGGGAAGAAGATGGAGAGGGAGAAGGAGAGGGGAGCCACACCCCCTTCCCATGTCCAATTCGGACTCCCCATGGGGGGGCGTGTGCCACCCCCTTGTGGGCTGCCCTCTCTCTCCCCTATGGCCCATGTGGCCCATTACTTTCCCGGGGGGGTTCCGGTAACCCCTCGGTACTCCGATAAATACCCGAAACACTCCGAAACCATTCCGATGTCCGAATACTATCGTCCAATATATCAATCTTTGCCTCTCGACCATTTCAAGACACCTCGTCATGTCCGTGATCTCATCCGGGGCTCCGAACAATATTCGGTCACCAAAACACATAACTCATAATACAAATCGTCACCAAACGTTAAGCATGCGGACCCTACGGGTTCAAGAACTATGTAGACATGACCGAGACACATCTCCGATCACTAACCAACAGCAGAACCTGGATGCTCATATTGGTTCCTACATATTCTACGAAGATCTTTATCGGTCAAACCGCAATGACAACATACGTCATTCCCTTTGTCATCGGTATATTACTTGCCCGAGATCCGATCGTCAGTATTTTCATACCTAGTTCAATCTCGTTACCGGCAAGTCTCTTTACTCGTTCCGTAACGTATCATCCCGCAACTAACTCATTAGTCACATTGCTTGCAAGGCTTATCATGATGTGCATTACCGAGAGGTCCCAGAGATACCTCTCCGATACTCGGAGTGACAAATCCTAATCTCGATCTATGCCAACCCAACAAAAACCTTCGGAGATACCTGTAGAGCATATTTATGATCACCCAGTTACGTTGTGACGTTTGATAGCACACAAGGTATTCCTCCGGTATTCGGGAGTTGCATAATCTCATAGTCAAAGGAATATGTATAAGTCATGAAAAAAGCAATAGCAATAAAACTTAATGATCATTATGCTAAGCTAACGGATGGGCCTTGTCCATCACATGATTCTCCTAATGATGTGATCTTGTTCATCAAATAACAACACATGTCTATGGTCAGGACACTTAACCATCTTTGATTAACGAGCTAGTCAAGTAGAGGCATACTAGGGACACTTTGTTTTGTCTATGTATTCACACATGTATCAAGTTTCCGGTTAATACAATTCTAGCATGAATAATAAACATTTATCATGATATAAGGAAATATAAATAACTTTATTATGGCCTCTAGGGCATATTTCCTTCAGTCTCCCACTTGCACTAGAGTCAATAATCTAGATTACATTAGAATATTGTAATGATTCTAACACCCATGGAGTCTTGGTGCTGATCATGTTTTGCTCGTGGAAGAGGCTTAGTCAACAGGTCTGCAACATTCAGATCTGTATGTATTTTGCAAATCTCTATGTCTCCATCCTTGACTTGATCACGGATGGAGTTGAAGTGTCTCTTGATGTGTTTAGTTCTCTTGTGAAATCTGGATTCCTTCGCTAAGGCAATTGCTCTAGTATTGTCACAAAAGATTTTCATTGGACCCGATGCACTAGGTATTACACCTAGATGGGATATGAACTCCTTCATCTAGACTCCTTCATTTGCTGCTTCCGAAGCAGCTATCTACCCCGCTTCACACGTAGATCCGGCCACGACGCTTTGCTTGGAACTGCACCAACTGACGGCTCCACCATTCAATATAAATACGTATCCGGTTTGCGACTTAGAATCATCCGGATCAGTCTCAAAGCTAGCATCAACGTAACCATTTACGACGAGCTCTTTGTCACCTCCATAAACGAGAAACATATCCTTAGTCCTTTTCAGGTATTTCAGGATGTTCTTGACCGCCGTCCAGTGATCCACTCCTGGATTACTTTGGTACCTTCCTGCTAAACTTATAGCACGGCACACATCAGGTCTGGTACACAGTATTGCATACAAGATAGAACCTATGGATGAGGCATAGGGAATGACTTTCATTTTCTCTCTATCTTTTGCAGTGGTCGGGCATTGAGTATGACTCAACTTCAAACCTTGTAACACAGGCAAGAACCCTTTCTTTGACTGATCCATTTTGAACTTCTTTAAAACTTTATCAAGGTATGTGCTTTGTGAAAGTCCAATTAAGCGTCTTGATCTATCTCTATAAATCTTGATGCCCAATATATAAGCGGCTTCACCGAGGACTTTCATTGAAAAATTCTTATTCAAGTATCCTTTTATGCTATCCAGAAATTTTGTATCATTTCCAATCAATAATATGTCATCTACATATAATATTAGAAATGCTACAGAGCTCCCACTCACTTTCTTGTAAATACAGGCTTCTCCAAAAGTCTGTATAAAACCATATGCTTTGATCACACTATCAAAGCATATATTCCAACTCCGAGATGCTTGCACCAGTCCATAAATGGATCGCTGGATCTTGCACACTTTGTTAGCACCTTTAGGATCGACAAAACCTTTTGGTTGCATCATATACAACTCTTCTTTAAGATATCCATTAAGGAATGCAGTTTTGACATCCATTTGCCAAATTTCATAATCATAAAATGCAGCAGTTGCTAACATGATTCGGACAGACTTAAGCATCGCTACGGGTGAGAATGTCTTATCGTAGTCAACTCCTTGAACTTGTCAAAAACCTTTCGTAACAAGTCGAGCTTTGCAGACAGTAACATTACCGTCAGCGTCAGTCTTCTTCTTGAAGATCCATTATTTTCTATGGCTTGCTGATCATCAGGCAAGTCAACCAAAGTCCACACTTTATTCTCATACATGGATCCCATCTCAGATTTCATGGCCTCAAGCCATTTCACGGACTCTGGGCTCATCATCGCTTCCTCATAGTTTGTAGGTTTGTCATGGTCTAGTAGCATGACTTCCAGAACAGGATTACCGTACCACTCTTGTGCGGAACGTACTCTGGTCGACCAACGAGGTTGGTAGTAACTTGATCTGATGTTTCATGATCATCATCATTAAATTCATTACTAATAGGTGTAGGCATCACTGGAACTGATTTATGTGATGAACTACTTTCCAATTCGGGAGAAGGTACAATTACATCATCAAGTACTACTTTCCTCCCACTCACTTCTTTCGAGAGAAACTCCTTCTCTAGAAAGGATCCATTCTTAGCAACAAATATCTTGCCTTCGGATCTGTAATAGAAGGTGTACCCAACAGTCTCCTTTAGGTATCCTATGAAGACGCATTTCTCCGATTTGGGCAAGCTTATCAGGTTGAAGCTTTTTCACATAAGCATCGCAGCCCCAAACTTTAAGAAACGACAGCTTAGGTTTCTTGCCAAACCACAGTTCATATGGTGTCATCTCAACGGATTTAGATGGTGCCCTATTTAACGTGAATGCATCCGTCTCTAAAGCATAACCCCAAAACGATAGTGGTAAATCAGTAAGAGACATCATAGATCGCACCATATATAATAAAGTACGGTTACGACGTTCGGACACACCATTACGCCGTGGTGTTCCAGGTGGCGTGAGTTGTGAAACTATTCCACATTGTTTTAAATGAAGACCAAACTCGTAACTCAAATATTCGCCTCCGCGATCAGATCATAGAAACTTTATTTTCTTGTTACGATGGTTTTCCACTTCACTCTGAAATTCTTTGAACTTTTCAAACGTTTCAGACTTGTGTTTCATTAAGTAGATATACCCATATCTGCCCAAATCATCTGTGAAGGTCAGAAAATAACGATACCCATCGTGAGCCTCAACACTCATCGGACCGCATACATCAGTATGTATTATTTCCAATAAGTCAGCGGCTCGCTCCATAGTTCCGGAGAACGGAGTCTTAGTCATTTTGCCCATGAGGCATGGTTCGCAAGCATCAAGTGATTCATAATCAAGTGATTCCAAAAGCCCATCTGCATGGAGTTTCTTCATGCGCTTTACACCAATATGACCTAAACGGCAGTGCCACAAATATGTTGCACTATCATTATTAACTTTGCATCTTTTGGCATCAATATTATGAATATGTGTATCATCACGATCGAGATTCAACAAAAATAGACCACTAATCAAGGGTGCATGGCCATAAAAGATATTACTCATATAAATAGAACAACCATTATCCTTTGATTTAAATGAATAACCGTCTCGCATCAAACAAGATCCAAATATAATGTTCATGCTTAACGCTGGCACCAAATAACAATTATTCAGGTCTAAAACTAATCCCGAAGGTAGATGTAGAGGTAGCGTGCCGACGGCAATCACATTGACCTTGGAACCATTTCCAACGTGCATCGTCGCCTCATCCTTAGCCAATCTTCGTTTAATCCGTAGCTCCTATTTCGAGTTGCAAATATGAGCAACAGAACCAGTATCAAATACCCAGGCATTACTACGAGCATTAGTAAGGTACACACCAATAACATTTATATCAAATATACCTTTCACTTTGCCATCCTTCTTATCCGCCAAATACTTGGGGCAGTTCCGCTTCCAGTGAATAGTCCCTTTGCAGTAGAAGCACTCAATTTCAGGCTTAGGTCCAGACTTGGGCTTCTTCCCGGGAGCAGCAACTTACTTGCTATTCTTCTTGAAGTTCCCCTTCTTTCCTTTCCCCTTTTTCTTGAAACTAGTGGTCTTGTTAACGATCACCACTTGATGCTCCTTCTTGATTTCTACATCCGCAGCCGTGAGCATTGCGAAGAGCTCGGGAATCGTCTTGTTCATCCCTTGCATATTATAGTTCATTACGAAGCCTTTATAGCTTGGTGGTAGTGATTGAAGAACTCTGTCAATGACACTATCATCTGGAAGATTAACTCCTAGCTGAGTCAAGTGGTTATGGTACCCAAATATTCTGAGTATGTGTTCACTGACAGAACTGTTCTCCTCCATCTTCCAGCTATAGAACTTGTTGGAGACTTCATATCTCTCAACTCAGGCATTTGCTTGAAATATTAACTTCAACTCCTGGAACGTCTCATATGCTCCATGACGTTGAAAATGTGTTTAAAGTTTCGATTCTAAGCCGTAAAGCATGGCACACTGAACTATCGAGTAGTCATCAGATTTAGCTTGCCAGACGTTTATAACGTCAGCAGTTGCTCCTGCAGTAGGCCTTGCACCTAGAGGTGCATCAAGGACGTAATTCTTCTGTGCAGCAATGAGGACAATCCTCAAGTTACGGACCCAGCCCGTGTAGTTGCTACCATCATCTTTCAACTTAGCTTTCTCTAGGAACGCATTAAAATTCAAGGGAACGGTAGCACGGGCCATTGATCTACAACATAGATATGCAAAAACTATTAGGACTAATTTCATGATAATTTTAAGTTCAATTAATCATATTACTTAATAACTCCCACTTAGATAGACATCCCTCGAGTCATCTAAATAATCACGTGATCCATATCAACTAAACCATGTCCGATCATCACATGAGATGGAGTAGTTTTCAGTGGTGAACATCTCTATGTTGATCATATCTACTATATGAATCATGTTCGACCTTTCAGTCTCAGTGTTCGGAGGCCATGTTTGTACATGCTAGGCTCATCAAGTTTAACCTGAGTATTCTGCACGTGCAAAACTGTCTTGCACCCGTTGTATGTGAACGTAGAGCTTATCACACCCGATCATGACGTGGTGTCTCGGCACGACGAACTGTTGCAACGGTGCATACTCAGGGAGAACACTTATACGTTGAAATTTTTAGTGAGGGATCATCTTATAATGCTACCGCCGTACAAAGCAAAATAAGATGCATAAAAACATATACATCACATGCAATCAAAATATGTGACATGATATGGCCATCATCATCTTCTGGCTTTGATCTCCATCTCCAAAGCACTATCATGATCTACATCGTCACCGGCTTGACACCATGATCTCCATCGTAGTGTCGTTGTCGTCTCGCCAACTATTGCTTCTACAACTATCGCTAACGCATAGTGATAAAGTAAAGCAATTACATGGCGATTGCATTTCATACAATAAGGCGACAACCATAAGGCTCCTGCCTGTCGCCGATAACTTTTACAAAACATGACATCTCATACAATAACTTATATCACATCATGTCTTGACCACATCACATCACAACATGCCCTGCAAAAACAAGTTAGACGTCCTCTACTTTCTTGTTGCAAGTTTTACGTGGCTGCTACGGGCTACTAGCAAGAACCGTTCTTACCTACGCATCAAAACCACAAAGATTTTTTGTCAAGTGTGCTGTTTTAACCTTCAACAAGGACCGGTCGTAGTCAAACTCAATTCAACTAAAGTTGGAGAAACAGACACCCGCCAGCCGCCTGTGTGCAATGCACGTCGGTAGAACCGGTCTCATGAACGTGGTCATGTAATGTTGGTCTGGGCCGCTTCATCCAACAATACCGCCGAATCAAAGTAAGACGTTAGTGGTAAGCAGTATGACTATTATCGCCCACAACTCTTTGTGTTCTACTCGTGCATATCATCTACGCATAGACTTGGCTCGGATGCCACTGTTGGGGAACTTAGCATGCAATTTCAAAAGATTTCCTACGATCACGCAAGATCTATCTAGGAGATGCATAGCAACGAGAGGGGGAGAGTGTGTCCACGTACCCTCGTAGACCAAAAGCGGAAGCGTTAGGTTAACACGGTTGATGTAGTCGAATGTCTTCACGATCCAACCGGTCCAAGTACCGAACGCACGGCACCTCCGTGTTTAGCACACGTTCAGCTCGATGACGCTCCTCGAACTCTTGATCCAGTAGAGGGTCGAGGGAGAGTTCCGTTAGCACAACGGCATGGTGACGGTGATGGTGATGTGATCTGCGCAGGGCTTCGCCTAAGCACTACGACTCTATGACCGGAGGAGTAAACTATGGAGGGGGGCACCGCACACGGCTAAGAGAACAATTGATGTGCCTTTGGGGTGCCCCCCGCCCCCGTATATAAACGAGGGGAGGAGGAGGTGGCCGGACCTAGGGGTGGCACGCCATCGGGGGAGTCCTACTAGGACTCCACTCCTAGTACGATTCGCCCCCCACCCTTCATTCCAACGGAGAGGGGAAAGGGGAAAGAAGGGAGAGGGAGAAGGAAAGGGGGGCCGCGCCCCCACCCCTTGTCCAATTTGGATTGGGCAGGGGGGAGGCACGCGCCTCCTCTTGTGGCCATCCTCCCTCTCTCCACTATGGCCGATGAGGCCCATTAACTTTCCCGGGGGGTTCCGATAACCTCCCGGTACTTTGAAAAATCCCCGAACCTCTTCGGAACCATTCCCGTGTCCTTATATAACCATCCAATATATCAATCTTTACCTCTCGGCCATTTTGACACTCTTCGTCATGTCCGTGATCTCATCCGGAACTCCGAACAAACTTCGTTCACCAAGACACACAACTCATAATACAAATCGTCATCGAACATTAAGCGTGCGGACCCTACGGGTTCGAGAACTATGTAGACATGACCGAGACACATCTCCGGTCAATAACCAATAGCGCAACCTGGATGCTCATATTGGTTCCTACATATTCTACAAAGATCTTTATCGGTCAAACCACATAACAACATACGTCATTCCCTTTGTCATCGTTATGTTACTTGCCCGAGATTCGATCGTCGGTATCATCATACCTAGTTCAATCTCGTTACCGGCAAGTCTCTTTACTCATTCCGTAATGCATCATCCTGCAACTAACTCATTAGTCACATTGCTTGCAAGGCTTATAGTGATATACATTACCGAGAGGGCCTAGAGAAACCTCTTCGATACACGGAGTGACAAATCCTGATACGTCCATTTTGCATCATGCTTTTACATCGATATTTATTGCATTATGGGCTGTTATTACACATTATGTCACAATACTTATGCCTTTTCTCTCTTATTTTACAAGGTTTACACGAAGAGGGAGAATGCCGGCAGCTGGAATTCTGGGCTGGAAAAGGAGCAAATATTAGAGACCTATTCTGCACAACTCCAAAAGTCCTGAAACTTCACGAAAGTCAGTTTTGGAATATATTAAAAATATTGGGCGAAGAAAGCACCAGAGGGGGCCCACACCCTGTCCACGAGGGTGGGGGCGCGCCCTACCCCCCTGGGCGCCCCCCTGCCTCATGGGCCCCCTAGCAGGCCTCCGGTGCCCATCTTTTGCTATATGAAGTCTTTCGCCCTGGAAAAATTAGAAGGAAGCTTTCAGGACGAAGCGCCGCCGTCTCGAGGCGGAACCTGGCGAAACCAATCTAGGGCTCCAGCGGAGCTGTTCTGCCAGGGAAACAACCCTCCGGGAGGGGGAAATCATCACCATCGATCCTCTCATCGGGAGGGGGTCAATCTCCATAAACATCTTCACCAGCACCATCTCATCTCAAACCCTAGTTCATCTCTTGTATCCGATCTTTGTCTCAAAACCTCATATTGGTACCTGTGGGTTGCTAGTAGTGTTGATTACTCCTTGTAGTTGATGCTAGTTGGTTTATTTGGTGGAAGATCATATGTTCAGATCCTTTATGCATATTAATACCCCTCTGATTATGAACATGAATATGATTTGTGAGTAGTTACGTTTGTTCCTGAGGACATGGGAGAAGTCTTTCTATAAGTAGTCATGTGAATTTGGTATTCGTTCGATATTTTGATGAGATGTATGTTGTCTTTCCTCTAGTGGTGTTATGTGAACATCGACTACATGACACTTCACCATTATTTGGGCCTAGGGGAAGGCATTGGGAAGTAATAAGTAGATGATGGGTTGCTAGAGTGACAGAAGCTTAAACCCTAGTTTATGCGTTGCTTCGTAAGGGGATGATTTGGATCCACATGTTTCATGCTATGGTTAGGTTTACCTTGATACTTCTTTTGTAGTTGCGGATGCTTGCAAGAGGGGTTAATCATAAGTGGGATTCTTGTACAAGGAAGGGCAGTACCCAAGCACCGGTCCACCCACATATCAAATTATCAAAGTAACGAACGCGAATCATATGAGCATGATGAAAACTAGCTTGTCAATAATTCCCATATGTCCTCGGGGGCGTTTTCCTTTATATAAGAGTTTTTCCAGGCTTGTCCTTTGCTACAAAAAGGATTGGGCCACCTTGCTGCACCTCGTTTACTTTTGTTACTTGTTACCCGTTACAAATTACCTTATCACAAAACTATCTGTTACCGATAATTTTAGTGCTTGCAGAGAATACCTTACTGAAATCCGCTTGTCATTTCCTTCTACTCCCTGTTGGGTTCGACACTCTTACTTATCGAAAGGACTACGATAGATCCCCTATACTTGTGGGTCATCAAGACTCTTTTCTGGCGCTGTTGCCGGGGAGTGAAGCGCCTTTGGTAGGTGGAATTTGGTAAGGAAAAATTAGATAGAGTGCTGAAATTTACTGTCACTTGTTACTATGGAAAATAATCCTTTGAGGGGCTTGTTCGGGGTATATTCACCCCGACCAGTAGAGCAAAGGATTGCTCCTCAACCTAGTGAACCTACTGAAAATGTTTACTTTGAAATTCCTTCGGGTATGATAGAGAAACTGCTAGCTAATCCTTTTATAGGAGATGGAACATTACATCCCGATGTGCACCTAATCTATTTGGATGAAGTTTGTGGATTATTTAAGCTTGCAGGTATGCCTGAGGATGTTATCAAGAAGAAGGCCTTCCCTTTATATTTGAAGGGAAAGGCATTGACATTGTTTAGGCTATGTGATGATATTGGATCATGGAACTACAACCGATTGAAATTGGAATTTCATCAGAAGTTTTATCCTATGCATCTGGTTCATCGTGATCGTAATTATATATATAATTTTTGGCCTCGCGAAGGAGAAAGTATCGCTCAATCTTGGGGAGGCTTAAGTGAATGTTATATTCATGCCCCAACCATGAGCTCTCAAGAGAAATTATTATTCAAAAATTTTATGTTCGGCTTTCTCTCAATAATCGCTCCATGCTCGATACTTCTTGTACTGGTTCTTTTATGCTAAAGACTATTGAATTCAGATGGGATTTATTGGAAAGAATTAAACGCAACTATGAAGATTGGGAACTCGGCAAAGGTAAGGAGTCAGGTATAACACCTAAGTTTGATTGTGTTAAATCTTTTATGGATACCGATGTTTTTCGCGAATTTAGCACTAAATATGGACTTGACTCTGAGATAGTAGCTTCTTCCTGTGAATCATTTGCTACTCATGTTGATCTCCCTAAGGAGAAGTGGTTTAATTATCATCCTCCCATGGAAGTAAAAGTAGTTGAACCTATTAAAGTTGAAGAAAAGACTGTCACTTGTAATGTTGATCCTATTGTTCGTACCGCTTATACTGAGAAACCACCTTTCCCTGTTAGAGTAAAGGATCATGCTAAAGCTTCAACTGTGGTTCGTAAGAGTAATGCTAGAACATCTACACCCTCTGAGCAAATTAAAGTTGAGCCTAGTATTGCTATGGTTAAGGATCTCTTGGTCGATAATATTGATGGGCATGCTATTTACTTCTGTGATGAAGCTGCTAGAATTGCTAGACCCGATACTAAAAATAAACATAGACCTGTTGTAGGCATGCCAGTTATTTCTGTTAAAATAGGAGATCATTGTTATCATGGCTTATGTGATATGGGTGCTAGTTCGAGTGCAATACCTCCTTCTTTATACGAATAAATTATGCATGATATTGCACCTGCTGAGTTAGAAGGTATTGATGTTACAATTAAGCTTGCCAATAGAGATACTATTTCACCAGTTGGGATTGTTAGAGATGTTGAAGTCTTGTGTGGGAAAGTTAAATATCCTATTGATTTTCTTGTTCTTGGTTCCCCACAAGTTGACTTTTGTCCCATTATATTTGGTAGACCCTTCTTGAATACTGTTAATGCTAAGATAGATTGCAAAAAGGATGTTGTTACTATTGGTTTAGGGGATATGTCTCATAATTTTAATTTTGCTAAATTTCGTAGACAACCCCATGATAAAGAGTTGCCTAGTAAAGATGAAATTATTGGTCTTGCTTCTATTGTCGTGCCTCCTAACGATCCTTTAGAACAATATTTGCTAGACCATGAAAATGATATGTTTATGAATGAAAGAAGGGAAATAGATGAAGTATTCTTCAAGCAGGGACCTATTTTGAAACACAATTTGCCTGTTGAAATTCTAGGGGATCCTCCTCCACCCAAGGGTGATCGCGTGTTTGAGCTTAAACCATTACCGGATACTCTTAAATATGCTTATCTTGATGAAAAGAAGATATATCTTGTCATTATTAGTGCTAACCTTTTAGAGGAGGAAGAAGAGAAATTATTGAAAATTCTGAATAAGCACCGTGCTGCTATTGGGGATACTCTTGATAATCTTAAGGGCATTAGTCCCACTCTATGTCAGCACAAAATAAAATTGGAGAAAGACGCTAAACCGGTTGTTGATCACCAACGACGGTTAAATCCTAACATGAAAGAAGTGGTAAGAAAAGAAATACTAAAGCTTCTGGAGGCAGGTATAATTTATCCTGTTGCTGATAGTCAGTGGGTAAGTCTTGTCCATTGTGTCCCTAAGAAGGGAGGTATTACTGTTGTTCCTAATGATATAGATGAATTGATCCCACAAAGAATTGTTACATGTTATAGAATGGTAATTGATTTCCGCAAATTAAATAAAGCTACTAGGAAAGATCATTACCCTTTACCTTTTATTGATCAAATGCTAGAAAGATTATCCAAACATACACATTTTTGCTTTCTAGATGGTTATTCTGGTTTCTCTCAAATACATGTGTCTAAAGAGAATCAGGATAAGACCACTTTTACCTGCCCTTTCGGTACCTTTACTTATAGACGTATGCCTTTTGGTTTACGTAATGCACCTGCTACCTTTCAAAGATGTATGACTCCTATATTCTCTGACTTTTGTGAAAATATTGTTGAGGTTTTCATGGATGATTTCTCCGTGTATGGAACTTCTTTTGATGATTTCTTAAGCAACCTTGATCGAGTCTTGCAGAGATGTGAAGAAACTAACCTTGTCTTGAATTGGGAGAAGTGACACTTTATGGTAATTGAGGGTATTGTCTTGGGGCATTAAATTTCTGAAAGAGGTATTGAAGTTGATAAAGCCAAAGTGGATGCTATTGAAAAGATGTCGTGTCCTAAGGACATCAAAGGTATAAGAAGTTTCCTTGGTCATGCCGGTTTTTATAGGAGGTTCATTAAAGACTTCTCTAAAATTTCTAGGCCTCTGACTAATCTCTTACAAAAAGATGTTCCTTTTGTCTTTGATGATGATTGTGTGGAAGCATTTGAAATACTTAAGAAAGCCTTGATTTCTGCACCTATTGTTCAGCCACCTGATTGGAATTTACTCTTTGAAATTATGTGTGATGCTAGTGATTATGCTGTAGGTGTTGTTCTAGGACAAAGAGTCGATAAGAAATTAAATGTTATCCAATATGCTAGTAAAACTCTAGACAGCGCCCAGAGAAATTTTGCTACTACTAAAAAGAATTTTTAGTAGTTGTATTTGCTTGTGATAAGTTCAGACCTTATATTGTTGATTCTAAAGTAACTGTTCACACTGATCATGCTGCTATTGAATATCTTATGGAAAAGGAAGATGCTAAACCTAGACTTATTAGATGGGTTCTCTTGCTACAAGAATTTGATTTGCATATTATTGATAGAAAGGGAGCTGAGAACCCCGTTGCAGACAACTTGTCTAGGTTAGAGAATGTTCTTGATGACCCACTACCTATTGATGATAGCTTTCCCGATGAACAATTAGCTGTCATAAATGCTTCTCGTACTACTCCATGGAATGCTGATTATGCTAATTACATTGTTGCTAAATTTATACCACCTAGTTTCACATACCAGCAAAAGAAAAAGTTTTTCTATGATTTAAGACATTACTTCTGGGATGACCCACACCTTTATAAAGATGGAGTAGATGGTGTTATTAGACGTTGTGTACCTGAGCATGAACAGGAACAGATCCTACACAAGTGTCACTCCGAGGCTTATGGAGGACACCACGCTGGAGATAGAACTGGGTATTGCAATCCGGTTTTTATTGGCCTACTCTTTTCAAAGATGCCCATAAGTTTTTCTTGTCTTGTGATGAATGTCAAAGAATTGGTAATATTAGTAGACATCAACAAATGCCTATGAACTATTCACTTGTTATTGAACCATTTGATGTTTGGGGCTTTGATTATATGGGACCGTTTCCTTCCTCTAACGGGTATACACATATTTTAGTTGTTGTTGATTATGTTACTAAGTGGGTAGAAGCTATTCCAACTAGTAGTGTTGATCATACCACCTCTATTAAGATGCTTAAAGAAGTTATTTTTCCGAGGTTTGGAGTCCGTAGATACTTAATGACTGATGGTGGTTCACATTTTATTCATGGTGCTTTTCATAAAATGCTTGCTAAGTATGATGTTAATCATAGAATTGCATCTCCATACCACCCACAGCCTAGTGGTCAAGTAGAATTGAGTAATGGAGAGATTAAATTAATTTTGCAAAAATTGTTAATAGATCTAGGAAGAATTGGTCCAAGAAACCCGATGATGCATTATGGGCCTATAGAACTGCATATAAAAATCCTATGGGTATGTCTCCGTATAAAATGGTTTATGGAAAAGCATGTCACTTACCTCCTGAACTAGAACATAAGGCATATTGGTCCATTAAAGAGCTCAATTATGATTTCAAACTTGCCGATGAGAAGAGACTATTTGACATTAGCTCACTTGATGAGTGGAGAACCCGGGCCTATGAGAATGCCAAACTGATTAAAGAAAAAGTTAAAAGATGGCATGACAAAAGGATACAAAAGCTTGAGTTCAATGTAGGTGATTATGTTTTGCTATACAACTCTCGTTTAAGATTTTTTTTGCAGGAAAACTCCTCTCTAAATGGGAAGGTCCTTATGTTATCGAGGAAGTCTATCGTTCCGGTGCCATAAAAATCAACAATTTCGAAGGCACAAATCCGAAGGTGGTGAACGGTCAAAGAATCAAACATTATATCTCAGGTAATCCCATAGATGTTGAAACCAATGTTATTGACACCATAACCCCGGAGGAATATATAAGGGACACTTTCCAGAATGTTTCAGACTCCGAGAAGGAATAGGTATGTGGTACAGTAAGTAAACCGACTCCAAAACAGTTCTAATGGAAATTTTTCTCCGTTTTGGAATATTTAAGAAAATAGGAAAATAAGAAGTAGTCCGAAAGGGACACGAGGCATCCACGAGGGTGGAGGGCGCGCCCTACCCCCCTGGGCGCGCCCCCTGCCTCCTGGGCACCTTGTGTGCTCTCCGGACTCCGTTTTCTTGCACGATACTTCATTATATAATCTCCCGAAGGTTTTGACCACCGTACCACGCAAATATCCTTTGCTTTTGTTTCGAGCTATTTTCTGCTAGAGTTGTCAAGGCCAGGCATCATGTCGTCCCCCTCCTCCAACAATGAGGGCGATGATGCTTGGCTAATGAAGATAGAGCTGAAGAGAGAAGAACCCGGAGAGATCAACAAGGATGATAGGGTCAAGAAGGCCACGGAGGATCAAGCTCCGGCAGCAGCAGAAGAAGACATTCTTCAACCTCATTACAATCTTCTTACCCCTACTGAAATTGAAGCTTTCAAGATGATTGAAATAGTTCGGGTGCAGAACAAGTATCTAACTCGTGAAAATATTCTGTTGCAAGAGCATACCACCGCACTCAAGGGAATTATTCGTAAGTTGGAGCACCTCCTACGCTCGATGTTGGACGACAAGCCTACATCATCAACAACTTCATCATCACTATCTTCTTCACCTCCGAAGAAAGAGACATAAGTACATGGGTATGGGCACTCCCCTTGGCAACTGCCAAGCTTGGGGGAGGTGCCCCTGTATCGTATCACCATCACACTCCTATCTTTACCATTTTTCTTAGTTAGATCCATTTGGTAATATCTTGATCTAGTAGAATAAAGTTTTAGTATGATCTAGTTTTGAGTTTTCCTTTATGATCTTTCTATATAATCGAGCCTGTGAGCTATATATAATAAATATTAATTTTGAGTCAAGGGCTTGATTGTCTTGCTATGATCTTGAGGGAATAATAGTAGAAGGAAAGAATAAAAAGAAATAAAAAGATCATATTGATCTTATGGAGAGTAATGACTTCACATATAAAGAGTATGATGAATAAATGTTGTTGAGGGTTGACAAACATTGTTTTGGTCATCGTTGCAAGTAATAGGAAGTAATAAAGAAAGAGAGGCTCTCACATATAAATATACTATCTTGGACATCTTTTATGATTGTAAGCACTCATTAAAATATGACATGCTAAAAAGTTGATCTTGGACAAGGAAGACAACGTAATGGGTTATGTTTTCTTATATCCGAAATAAAGTATATTGTCATGGATCATCCAACATGTTGAGCTTGCCTTTCCCCCTCATGCTAGCCAAATTCTTTGCACCAAGTAGAGATACTACTTGTGCTTCCGAATATCCTTAAACCCAGTTTTGCCATGAGAGTCCATCATATCTACCTGTGGATTGAGTAAGATCCTTCAAGTAAGTTGTCATTGTTGTATGCAATAAAAATTGCTCCCTAAATATGTATGATCTATTAGTGTGGAGAAAATAAGCTTTGTACGATCTTGTGATATGGAAGCAATAAAAGCGACGGACTGCATAATAAAGGTCCCTATCACAAGTGGCAATATAAAGTGACGTTCTTTCGCATTAAGATTTTGTGCATCCAACCATAAAAGCACATGACAACCTCTGCTTCCCTATGTGAAGGGCCTATCTTTTATTTTTTATTTTTGGTTTATACCTTATGCAAGAGTCGAGGTGATCTTCACCTTTCCTTTTTACACATTATCCTTTGGCAAGCACATTGTGTTGGAAAGATCCTGATATATATATATATATATATATATATATATATATATATATATATATCCAATTGGATGTAAGTTGTCATGAACTATTATTGTTGACATTACCCTTGAGGTAAAAGGTTGGGAGGCGACACTATAAGCCCCTATCTTTCTCTGTGTTCGATTAAAACTCCATACCCATAAGTATTGCGTGAGTGTTAGCAATTGTGAAAGACTAAATGATAGTTGAGTATGTGGACTTGCTGAAAAACTCTTATATTGACTCTTTTCGATGTTATGATAATTTGCAATTGCTTAAATGACTGAGATCATAGTTTGTTAGTTTTCAATGAAGTTTCTGATTCATACTTAACATTTTGAATATATTGTTACTTTAGCATAAGAAATCATATGACCATATATATACATGTTGATATTATAAGAATGATCATGATGCCCTCATGTCCGTATTTTATTTTATTGACACCTCTATCTCTAAACATGTGGACATATTTTTCGTTATCGGCTTCCGCTTGAGGACAAGCGACGTCTAAGCCTGGGGGAGTTGATACGTCCATTTTGCATCATGCTTTTATATCTATATTTATTGCATTATGGGTTGTTATTACACATTATGTCACAATACTTATGCCTTTTCTCTCTTATTTTACAAGGTTTACACGAAGAGGGAGAATGCTGGCAGTTGCAATTCTGGGCTGGAAAAGGAGCAAATATTAGAGCCTATTATGCACAACTCCAAAAGTCCTGAAACTTCACGAAAGTCAGTTTTGGAATATATTAAAAATATTAGGCGAAGAAAGCACCAAAAGGGGGCCACACCCTGTCCACGAGGGTGCGGGCGCGCCCCCTGCCTCGTGGGCCCCCTGGCTGGCCTCCGGTGCCCATCTTTTGCTATATGAAGTCTTTCGCCCTGGAAAAAATCATAAGGAAGCTTTCGGGATGAAGCGCCGCCGTCTCGAGGCAGAACCTGGTGAAACCAATCTAGGGCTCCGGCGAAGCTGTTCTGCCAGGGAAACATCCCTCCGGGAGGGGGAAATCATCACCATCATCATCACCATCGATGCTCTCATCGGGAGGGGGTCAACCTCCATCAACATCTTCACCAGCACCATTTCATCTCAAACCCTAGTTCATCTCTTGTATCCGATCTTTGTCTCAAAACCTCAGATTGGTACCTGTGGGTTTCTAGTAGTGTTGATTACTCCTTGTAGTTGATGCTAGTTAGTTTATTTGGTGGAAGATCATATGTTCAGATCTTTTATGCATATTAATACCCCTCTGATTATGAACATGAATATGATTTGTGAGTTGTTACATTTGTTCCTGAGGACATGGGAGAAGTCTTGCTATAAGTAGTCATGTGAATTTGGTACTCGTTTGATATTTCGATGAGATGTATGTTGTCTTTCCTCTAGTGGTGTTATGTGAACGTAGACTACATGACACTTCACCATTATTTGGGCCTAGGGGAAGGCATTGGGAAGTAATAAGTAGATGATGGGTTGCTAGAGTGACAGAAGCTTAAACCCTAGTTTATGCGTTGCTTCGTAAGGGGCTGATTTGGATCCACATGTTTCATGCTATGGTTAGTTTACCTTGATACTTCTTTTGTAGTTGTGGATGCTTGCAAGAGGGGTTCATCATAAGTGGGATGCTTGTCCAAGGAAGGGCAGTTCCCAAGCACCGGTCCACCCACATATCAAATTATCAAAGTAACGAACGTGAATCATATGAGCATGATGAAAACTAGCTTGACGATAATTCCCATGTGTCCTCGGGAGCGTTTTCCTTTATATAAGAGTTTGTCCAGGCTTGTCCTTTGCTACAAAAAGGATTGGGCCACCTTGCTGCACCTTGTTTACTTTTGTTACTTGTTACCCGTTACAAATTACCTTATCACAAAACTATCTGTTACCGATAATTTCAGTGCTTGCAGAGAATACCTTACTGGAAACCGCTTGTCATTTCCTTCTGCTCCTCGTTGGGTTCGACACTCTTACTTATCGAAAGGACTATGATAGATCCCCTATACTTGTGGGTCATCACGACCCAACAAACACCTTCGGAGACACCTGTAGAGCATCTTTATAATCACCCAGTTACGTTGTGATGTTTGATAGCACACAAGGTGTTCCTCCGGTATTCGGGAGTTGCATAATCTCATAGTGAGAGGAATATGTATAAGTCATGAAGAAAGCAATAGCAATAAAACTAAATGATCATAATGCTAAGCTAATGGATGGGTCTTGTCCATGACATCATTCTCTAATGATGTGATCCCGTTCATCAAATGACAACACATGCCTATGGTAAGGAAACTTAACCATCTTTGATTTACGAGCTAGTCATGTAGAGGCATACTAGGGACACTTTGTTTTGTCTATGTATTCACACATGTACTAAGTTTCTGGTTAATACAATTCTCGCACGAATAATAAACATTTATCATGATATAAGGAAATATAAATAACAACTTTATTATTGCCTCTAGGGCATATTTCCTTCAGTCTCCTACTTGCACTAGAGTCAATAACCTTCAACAAGGACCGGCCGTAGTCAAACTCGATTCAACTAAAGTTGGAGAAACAGACACCCGCCAGCCACCTTTATGCAAAACAAGTTGCATATCGTCGGTGGAACCGGTCTCATGAACGTGGTCATGTAAGGTTTGTCCAGGCCGCTTCATCCAACAATACCGTCGAATCAAAGTAAGACGTTGGTGGTAAGCAGTATGACTATTATCGCCCACAACTCTTTGTGTTCTACTCGTGCATATCATCTACGCATAGAACTGGCTCGGATGGCACTGTTGGGGAACATAGCATGCAATTTCAAAAAAAAATCCTACGATCACGCAAGATCTATCTAGGAGATGCATAGCAACGAGATGGGGAGAGTGTGTCCACGTACCCTCGTAGACCGAAAGGGGAAGCGTTAGGTTAACGCGGTTGATGCAGTCGAACGTCTTCAGGATCCAAACGATCTAGTACCGAACGTACGACACCTCTGAGTTCAACACACGTTTAGCTCGATGATGTCCCTCGAACTCTTGATCCAGCAGAGGGTCGAGGGAGAGTTCCGCGCAGGGCTTCGCCTAAGCACTACGACACTATGACCGAAGTAGTAAATTTTGGAGGGGGGCACCGCACACGGCTAAGAGAACAACTGCTGTTATTTGGGGTGCCCCTGCCTCCGTATATAAAGGAGGAAGGGAGGAGGCGGCCGGCCAGGAGGGGGTGTCGGTGTCAAAACCGGCCGATCTCGGGTAGGGGGTCCCAAACTGTGCGTATGAGGATCAAAGGTAATCGAAGACAAAGGGGACACGATGTTTACCCAGGTTCGGGCCCTCTTAATGGAGGTAATGCCCTACTTCCTGCTTAATTGACTTTGATGAGTATAGGGGTTATAAGAGTCGATCTACCTCAAGATCGTAATGGCTAAACCCTAGCTGGCTAGCCTATGTGAATTCTGATAGCCTCTACGGACTAAACCCTCCGGTTTATATAGACACCCGAAGGGCCTAGGGAATTACAGAGTCGGTTTATAGAGAAAGGAAATCGTACATCCGGATGCCAAACTTTCCATCCACGTAAAGGAGAGTTCCATCCGGACACGGGGGAAGGCCTTCTATCTTGTATCTTCATGGCCCATCAGTCCGGCCCGTGTTATATAGCCTGGAAACCCGAGGACCCCATAATCCAGGACTCCCCCAGTAGCCCCTGAACCAGTCTTTCGATGATGATGTGTTCGGCACACAGATTGTCTTCGGCATTGCAAGGCGGGTTCCTCCTCCGAATACTTCAAAGTAGTCTTCTGAATAAGAGAACTGTATCCGGCTCTATATAGCAGTTACAACCCTCAACCACAAGGGCACAATACTTAATCAAACTAAGATATGTCCACGGACAACTTTTTCGGCGAAACGTCACGTCTGGCCTCTTTATCATTTTGAACCATTTTTTGACCTCCCGCTTCACGTTTCGAGGCGCGGCCTCTATTGATACGTCTTATCAAAACAGATATCATGTCCACTTATTGCGGGATTCTCATCAATACGGGTTTTGGGTAATCCAACCGTGTCGTTCGCACGACCCCTTGGGAACAAGTGAGTTTTAAGGCTTGTGGGGGAGCTTGATATTCACTGCCTATATAAGTGGATAAAGATTTATCTTTTTACCCCACGCCTTCTTCCTTCCTCTGCTTCCCCATCCTCAAACTCCAACGCCCAAGCTTCGATCTTTCCCACCACCACCAACCTCTCCAGTCATATCCGGATCCGGTTCACAGGGCAAGTGGGTGGCCTCCTCTGTCATGGAGAAGGACGTCAAGGAGCTCCGGGAGGCGGGGTACTTGACCGCGGAAGTTGCGCATAGGCTTCCTGCCAAAAAGCAAGTCGTCCCCACTCCGGAGCCCGGCGAGAGGGTTGTGTTCATCCCTGACTTCTTCTGGGTTTTAGGGTTTCCCCTCCACCCCTTCGTCTATGGCCTGATGTTCTACCACGTGCTAGATTTCCATGATCTAGCCCCGAATTCATTCCTCCACATCTCGACATTCATCGTCGTATGTGAGGCGCTACTCCGCATCCCCCCCACACTTCAGCCTCTGGTTAAAAGCCTTCAATGTGAAGCTGAAGGTGGGTGACGGGAAGCATGCGGAGTGCGGCGGCGCCATGGTGAGCAAGCTCCCCAACACCACTTGGCCCAAAGGGGCCTTCGTGGAGACCGTAAAGGTGTGGCAGCAGGAGTGGTTCTAGATCACCGAACCCCGCGGCATCAAATGGGCGGCCACTCCTGAGTTCAGATTCGGGCCCCTATGCGGCTCGCGTCATGGACCAACAAGGGCCTGGACTGGGGGTCAACCGATGAAGTGATGATGATGCAAAAGCGCATCAAGAATGTGATAAACAAGAACACCAGTCTCACTGACGTGATTCAGGTGATGCTCTTCCGCCGGACCCTTCCATGCCAACGTCGGCCTCTCCGTATGTGGGAGTTTAATCCGGAGGGTCCCCAGACCCTGCAGCGCTTCTTCGGCACAACGCATGAAGAGATCTGGAAGCTGCTCTTCAAGGCCCAGAAGACGTGGCCGGAGAAGACCGAAGACATCGGTCCCGACAGCGCGAATCCGGCTACGGTGGTAAGTATTTTACATCCGAACACAATTTCGGTCCAAAAGTCAAAGGGTATACTGAGATTTCCCTTCCTCATTCAGGGCTGGACAGTGAAGACAGAGCGGCTCAGGTGTCCGGCGCCGCTACCCGAAAACCCAGCCACTCCTCTACTAACGAGGATGCTGGTCCCGGCGCCATATCAGGTGTCAGAGAAGAAGGCCAAGAAGAAGAGAAAGGAGGCCAAGGGAGGCCTCCGCCATAAAGGTACTTCGGACGTAGTGTCCAGAGAAACTGAAGCCCACTCCTCCCACAAGGGGGATGAAGACAAAGAGGAGGAGGAGGCAGAAAGTGGCTCTCCCCTCAAGGGGGGAAAGAAGAAAAGGGCAGCCTCCGCAGACCTGGAGGAGGGGGCGTCCAAGAGGGAGAAGATAACCCTCTCGGACGGTTCGAATACGGATGCCGAACACAACCCCGAGTGGCGCCCCAGGGGCAAGCCCCTAGCCACATCGTAAGTGCCAAAGGATACTTTACAGATAACCAATTTTGTAAGATTGTAATACAACATATTACGTTGTGTTTTTTTAGTCTGGCCCGCGACCTCCCCCAGCCATCGCTATCCGAGGGGAACTCTCTGGCACCAGGGATGGTGGAGAGCGAGACACCTCTGTAAGCTTCTCCACCAACCCACGCGGATGACACCGAGGTGTTGTCCTGACGGGCCTCTCCGGGCCACGAAGAGGTGAGGGAAGCCGCGAACACGGCGGCTAGGGGTGAGGCATCGGCTGCCGAGAACCTGGGGGCGCAACCCCCATGGAGACCAACGGCGGGGGGTTTGACCAGTCCGGCCCCCAGTCGGACACTATTCCGGAGACCCATATGGCTCTGGAATTGAGCGAGCAACCCCCTTTGAAGGATGGGGGTGCACCAACTTCGGCAGCGACCTCCACTAATCCAGAGGCACGGAACACTCTGGTGGAGGCACTGCAACGTGCTTCCATCGTGGAGGAGCACCGCACCCTGATGGGTGCGGTGGTTGAGAAAGTTCAGTCTGCTAAGAGCAGGCTGAACGAAGCCTTCACCAGCCTGTTAACAGGCTTCGAGGTATGCGATGTAATATTCTTAGCCGCTTTTCATATGAAAAATATGCTTGTGTATAGATAGTAGCCCCTGAGACTCTGTTCGGTTTTGAAAAACGGCCGAACAGAGGATCAAATAATAATCGTAGGAGGTGACGTACTGGTCTATTGGTAAATAGGCTTCCCTATTAGCGGCGACCGCCCAGGCTGCTGAAGTGTCCGAACTTCAGCGGAAGCTGAAGCTGGCTGATGATGATATCGTCCGCATTAACAAGCGGTTTGATGAGGTGCAAGGTATGTTTGAAAAGTTATTTACACATCTGAAGTGATATGCCAATGCGGAGTTTAAGCTCGTGCGTTGCCCTGATCATTATTGAAGGTAGTGCGGTCGAGTTCGAGACCCTGAAGAGCGCCCTCGCCCAAGCCAAGGAGCAGGCACGGGTGAGCCAAGCGGCCGCTGATAAAGCGGCTGCGGATTTGAAGGCCGAGCAGGTCACCCGCCGCCAGTATGAGAGCGGGTGACCAAAGGGGAGCAAGAGCTCAAGGACGCCGCCGGCAAGTGCGAGGCCTTGGAGGAGAAAAATAAGGCCCAAGCGGTCGATCTCACCAAGGCTCTCCATGAGGCCAAAGAGGTGCGGACCGAGTCCCGGGCGGCTCGCGAGGAGATCAAGCAGGCCGAACAAATAGCGGCTAGTAAGCCCTTTCTTTTGCAGTTTGGCAGTCAGCAATATGCCTTGTTCACTCGACTATGGAGTTCTCCAGACGCCTTTGCGGATCTCCCGAAGAGCGCTGCCGATGCCGCATAGTATTTCCGGGCCCAAGAGGTGAACACGACGGAGAAGCTCTTCTGGTCATAGTACCTGGCGCTGGAGCGTCCAGCGCTGTTGAACAACCAGATGATGCACCTGGCGGAGTTGCATAGGATGTTCGGGTTGGCCATGAAGGACATCATAGTCCGGCTGTGGCCAGCCGGACCCATTCCTAGCAGCTACTTCGGCCTGATCAAGCAGCTCGGCAACGCACTGCCTCGAGTTGAAGCTGTGAAGCGCTCGGCGTGCATAGAGGGTGCGCGGATGGCCTTTGCCCATGTCAAGATGCACTAGGCAAAGATGAAGGCCGCCGTCGTGGCGGTCGAGGGCCCACTCGAAGGCAAGGACCACCGCAAGTCGGAGCGGTATTTTGAAGACGTCCGAGAGGGTGCCTGTTTAATAGAGGGTCAATGCTCGAAGGATATCATGTTTGAGTGAATGTATCCGGGCTGCCCAGACGTTGTTGTATGAACTAAGGCTTTGTAATATATTTATGCCTTTATCTGAAATTACTTGCCTCCTATGCGGCTGTACTTTGTTATTTTGAAAGTTTGCCAGTCGTCGTCTTTAGCCCCCACGTAGATACTACGGGGGTGTTCGGAATAACGCATGATCACTCTTGACCCAACGTCTTGGTCCGTAAAGGAGGTCTCTGCATAGCGAACCAGGCAATCAGACTATGCGGCTTTAGCACTCTCACTTAGCCATAGGAGTTTGACGGTGGGACTAAGTACTAGCCCTAGTGTGTATGCGGTCATCCGAACTGGGATGCCATAGGCACATGACCGGACGGAGGCCGATCCTTTGTATAATACAAAAGAAATCACAAAGGATTTATAATAGGTCGCCGAATCGCTGACCAGCTCTCGCCGTATCATGACAGTCAGTTTTCGGCTTTCTCTACTGAGGTGCTTGACCGGACGAACCAAAAACACAATCGCATTAGTTCTCCCTTTACTAGCTTAGCCGAACGAGCGGAACGTAAGGTAGTAACCACAGGAGCCGGGCAACCCAACTATTGACCAAAGACATGATTCGGAGCTGATGCATATAATGCAATACTTGGGACATCGAAGTATACTCTGAGAGTGTTTGGACTTTTTTTGAAAATATATATGGCCGAATAGAGCCCCTGGCATGTTAGGCCATGCCGAAGTGTCTATGTCAATCTGACGTGGAGAGGGAATACAGATGGTGAAATAAGCCAATACCAAATAGGGTTGGTAAAAAACTGTTTCCATTATAGTCTGAGTGATATGTCAAAACGTGCTCTTACAGATAATGCCGTACGCATCAAGGCTGTTTTACATGCCGATAATTCGTAAACAAGGGAAAGTTGTATACAGGTCCTAAAAAAGAAAAGGTAGTCTTGAAGATCCTTTGGACACCCTGCCGCATGTCTGTGCCGCTTTTTGCCTTGGTGGAGGATCCTTTGAGAGGATCGATGATCATGTATATAAAAGGGGCCTGGGAAAGGGCCCTTGTACCACCATAAAGTGCTTTCGGTTTTAAGGAACCTGTAACATGAGAGAAAAGAGAAAAAGAAGAAGAAGATTAAGGTCCGAATAGGGTCGAGCCGCATTATGGACTTCATCCTTCATGCGCCTCCGTCATCGCCCAAGGTATTTTGAGTGCGTAGTTATGCACGCGTGGTACATATGCCGCGATTAGATGGGGCGACTGACAGAGGCGGAATTGCTAATCCAGCTCTGGATGACCCGAGCTGTTGTTCTGCAGGGTAGACCGGACTCGTTTGACAGTGTCCGGAGGCTTCATGGTCGATGAAGTGTTCGGCTTGATAGGGCCGCTCTGTACCTCGGCTGCGAGGGCCGCAGTGTGCTCCTCGGTACGGAGGGAGCGCTCCATGTGTTCCATTGACTGTGATAACGCCGCGGGGTCCAGGCATTTTGAGCTTTAAGTAAGCATAATGCGGGATCGCATTGAAGCGAGCAAAAGCGGTTCGTCGAAGCAGTGCGTGTAACCACTGCGGTAGGGGACAGTGTCGAAGATCAAGTCTTTGCTTCGGAATTTATCCGGCGAACCGAAGATTACTTCCAATGTTATTGAGCCCATGTAGCGGGCTTCTACGCCGGGTATCACTCCTTTAAAGGTGGTGTTAGTAGGCTTGTGTAACATCCCAATTTTCACGTTGGATGTTATACATAGGTCATCATATGCATGTCATATTTTATTTGCATTTTGGTTGCGATCCTAGAAATCTTAAGCAACTCAAGGACCCAAGGAGAGAGTTGGGGATTTCATTTATTTTCATATTTGATTTTTTTCAAATTGGAAAATAGGATCAATTTGGTTTTAATATTTTTCTCTCCAATTATTTCTGATATTAAAAATAAAAGAGAGAAGATAATATGACTTCTTCAAAAAAAGAGGAATATTGGAGGAGAAATTTTAAAATCAAATTTATATTTTTTATTTGGATTTTATTTGTTATTTTATCTGAATTAGAAAAATATGCATTTCTGGAAATTGCATTTTTAGGCCAAAAAAATATTCACTTTGTTCTAAATATTAGATTTAGACAGAGAAAATTGTTTTTGGCATTTTTAGAATTTTTTTATTTTATTAGGATTTTTTTTCTTCGGCCGAAATTTTATTAAAAAAAGTTGGACCGAACTAGGCCAACGGCCCAGCCGGCCCACGCGCGCGCCGCCTCCGCCGAGTCTGTCCCACGCACGGCAGCGCTGCCGCCGGAGAGACTGAGCCGGACTCCTCGGCCTCGGCCCCTTCCCCAAGCCGCCGAGCCCCCCCCTCATATAATTAGCCGCCGCCGTTGCCCCTCTCCTCATCCCAAGCCGCCGCTGCCAGCCGCCCACCGCTGCTGCGCCACCGCCGCACGCCATCGACGCCGATTGCCGCCGCCGCACGCACGCACTCGCCGTCCCGCGCCGCTAGCCGTCGCCGTTCGCTGGAGCCACCGCCTCCCTGTTCGCCGAAAACCGCCGGTTTCTAGGTATAAAACCAAGATCGATTTTTTTAGGATTTCTTCGGTTTTCTCGGTTTTTCCCGGTTTATTTCCGTTCAGTTCTAATTAGCGAACATTCACTCGAACGTCTCTGTTAGCGAACGTTCATCAGTTAAGTTTTTCCTTTTATTTTATTTTCGGCCAGGGACCTATCAGCGAATACTTTTTATCACAGATTAGCCCCTGATCTTCAAACCCTCGCAACTTTTTCCTCGTTTGTCCAAATGCAGTGAAACCGATGCCAAAATCTTCGTCTCGGACCCCTCTTTCCATTTAATCAACTTGAACATGGTTTTGACAAATTAAAATTTGGTTGCACGCAGATTTGAATTTGGACTTCTTTTTATCGTAGTTTGAGTTTCGTAGCTCCGATTCGATTGATTCTTTTTGCAAATCGACGCTCTTCAGTTGAACTTTCAGTTTGAATCTTTTAATTTGATTTTTACCCTTACATCCTATGCTTGAGTGCTTATGTATGTTATTGTTTGTTTGCGATAGAGTTTCCGGAGTGCGAAGCGTGCTACTACGAGT
The DNA here is from genome assembly GCF_002575655.3 of Aegilops tauschii subsp. strangulata. NCBI lineage: Eukaryota > Viridiplantae > Streptophyta > Magnoliopsida > Poales > Poaceae > Aegilops > Aegilops tauschii. Next base: position 422,996,442 of record NC_053036.3, on the reverse strand, counting down.
CACTAGGGTTTTCCGATCGTCAGCAAGGCAAGTAACACTTTGATCATACCCCTTTATTACCCAGTTTTTATGCATTAGTTTCAACCCTCAAAAATTGCATGGTTAGGACTTGATAACATGTGGATTTTGGGAAGTAGTTGATGAGGTAGAACCTATTGTCCTTTGTTGCAAACCTTGGGAGTTACTTCTACGTTATGCTTATACTGCTATGCTATGCTCGTAGACGTGGTTTGGTTTGATTGATTCATGACAGATGTGAGAGGTTATTGTTAACCAAGGTTTAACTTAAGGTGGCTACTTTAATACACATATGGGTGGATTGTTTGTGGGCACCTGGGGAATCCAGTGTTGTCCAAAGGAGATCCCGGGGAATCCGTGTGATCATCCTATGGTTCGCCACCCAGGCTCAAAGGGATCATAAGATTATTCATGCTAGAAACTTCCGTGTGCAGACACAAGCCATTATGGGCTCTAGCATAGTTGAGTATGTTGTGTGATCTCTTTCAGTGGTAAATTAGCAGATGTAGGGGATGTAGGTGGTACGGTTTACCCATCGAAAGAGTTAATGCTTCTGAAAGGCTATGTCCCGGTCATCCGTTTCTCAAACACCATGTAGTGCGAGAAATTCAATGGAGGAGATCGAGTCTTGTGAGGAAAAGTGTGCAAACCTCTGCAGAGTGTACAAACTAATCATCCTTAGCCGTATCCCCGGTTATGGACATCTTGAGTATCTGGTGTTTGAATTATTATGTTGATCTCATCACTTTACTTAATTAATTTGTTGGGTTAATGATTATTAATTTGGGATTGAGATGGGGTTTCCATTCTCAATGTTTTCAACCAACTTTGTAGTTAAATAAAATATATTCCTTTGTTGTAGGAAAAAACCAGCTTTATGCAAATGATAACCATAGAGCCTCCACCAGCCATATATGCATGTAGTGATAGCTATTATCTTGTTCATTCCTCTATAGTGTTATTTTGCCAGCATATTCCATGTGCTGACCTGTTTCGGGCTACAACATATTATGTTGAAGACTTTTCAGATGAAGAGTAAGGTGCGCTAGGTCGTTGTCGTGCACTCAGCTATGCCGTTGGAGTTGATGGACTCATTTACCATCGAAGCTTCCGTTGTTATCGTATTTAGTTGGCCTTAAGCCATATTATTGTAATAAGTTCTCTCTTGAGACCTTCGATGTAATAAGTGTGTGATTGAACTCTGTTATAAATCCTTCAAGTACTGTGTGTATCGGCATTACCGATCCAGGGATGACACTTATGCACAGAGATTTGACCGTCTGAGGTCGGATCGCTACAAGATGGTATTAAAGCAGATGCTAACTGTAGGATGCAACCACTAAGATAAGCCATAGGTCACTCTTCTCTACTCATTTCTGACTCTTCTCCATTTTCTACTCTATAGATGGCAGACCCAAGGAACAAGTTTGCTCAACCGGATGAAGGCACGCCTTTTGGACGACACTTGAAGGAAGTCACTAGGTACCTGAACATTGGAATACCAAGCTTCACCGGGACCTACATCGCCACTTTACCAGAAGAGGAGTGTTGGATGATTCGAGTTCATGTTCCCGGAAGGACATTCACGCCAGTTACTCAACCCATAGAGTTTTCTTTTGATGCACCAACATGGAGTCTAGGAAAGAGCATGGCAGCCCACATCGCCATGGGATGCATCGGCAAAGTTTACAACAAGGATCTTAAGGACACCATCTACCAGATATGTGGGCGCCGAGATGAGCAATGGGAGATGATTAGCACCAGGAGGGACAAGTCCATTGCAGCCTACATCCAGGAGTTAAACTAGCACATTCGTCGTCAGGAGAACCAAATGTGCGCCAGCATGCTAGATCTGAAGAAGATGATGACCAGGAACATGGAGCTTGAAGAGGAACTCAAGACTACATGCGATGGATATGAGGAGGAAATTGTGGTATTACTGGAGAAGAATGAAGACCTGAAGAAGAAGCTAGGAATACTCATGGGAGATCCCGCACCTGAGGAGGACATCCGTTCTGAAGACTACATCATCATCGACGACACCGACTCCGACCCCGACAGTAGTGATGATGATTATGAAGACGAAGCTGGAGCGGATATCATGGAGTCTTCCACCAATCAAAATTTCTAGTCGACCACCATATTATCAGTAGTATTACCCCATGTATATAGTAGTAGTCCGAGTATTTTGTAACGGTAGTTTAGATCGATTGTATGCCCTTGTTTGAATTGAGTGGTGTGAAATGAATGTGTTTGTCTCATGTGCATATGGGTAGTGATTTCTCTTTAGACCTCACTCTATTCTAATCTCTTCCCTCTAAACCCATCAGATGCCTCCGAGATGTCACCTCGGATTTTTCTTCCCACCGGAGCTCACTCAGTTGATCCAACAGCAGAATGCCTTGATGCAGCTACTAGTCCAGATCCAAGGCAACAACAACAACAACCCACCGCCACCACCTCCAGTTCATAACTTAGCCCATTTTCTGAGGTTGAATCCGCCGGTGTTTTCCAGTAGCACAGAGCCGATTGTTGCTGATGACTGGCTCTGCAGGATTGGAAGGGAGCTGACCACCGCAGGTTGCACAGATGCTGAGAAGGTGCGCTTTACCGCACACCAACTGGATGGACCCGCAGCCTCATGGTGGGAGAATTACACAACCACTTACCCCATAGCCAATGTCACTTGGGATCAGTTTCAGCAAGCTTTCCGTACTGCACATGTCTTAACTGGAGCTATGAGCATGAAGAAGCATGAGTTTCGCAACTTATGCCAGGGAAATTGTACTGTGGGGCAGTACGTGGATGAGTTCAGTAAGTTAGCTCGCTATGCCCCAGATGATGTGGCCACATATGCTGCAAAGCAGGAGAAGTTTATGGAAGGGCTAAATGATGAGCTGAGTATGCAGATGATGGTAGTAACATTTGCTAACTACCAGGAGTTGGTAGACAGGGCTCTTATGATTGAAGGGAAGCAGCAGCAGATAGAGAGCCGCAAAAGGAAGTATGGACAAGGGGAGTACAATTCAAGAGCTCAGCAGAAGCCTCGTTTTACCCCGAACTCGGGAGGACACACCCATCATAACCATGGAGGCGACACCACAATGGAGGAAGTTCACATAACCACAATGGCCCCAAGAATGGAAATGGGAATGGAGCAAGCAGCAACCAGAACCATTCCAACCCAGCAACACCCGCTAAGAAGGATCTGAGTCATGTCACCTGTTACAAGTGTGGGAAGACTGGGCACTATGCTAACGATTGTTCTGAGTTGAAGAATGGCAATGGAAATGGAAGCTCTTGGAAGAAGCCCAATCCCTTCACCAGAGGTCAGGTGAACCACATCAACGTGGAGGAGGTTGAAGATCAGCCTGACACAGTGATTGGTAAGTTTTTGGTTAAGTCATTTACCGCTCTTGTTCTTTTTGATACTGGTGCATCGCATTCATACATATCTAGGGGATTTGTGGACAAGTTTAAGTTACCAACCTTAGCCCTTAGGTCACCCATGTTAGTAAGCTCGCCAGGAGCAGAGTATATGGCCAGACGATGGTGTGATCGGTTACCATTAACCATTGGGAGCCATGTTTTCCCCTCATACCTAATAATTTTGGAGTCACAAGGATTGGATATAATACTAGGCATGGATTGGCTATCGGAGTATGGAGGAAACATCAATTGTGCTAGTAAGTTCATTTTACTCACCACTCCGGAGGGAAAGAGGATCAAGTATGTATCCAGGCATGCGCCAAGGAGGACCCAAGTGAATTCCCTCTCAGGAGTTATTCAGGAGGAAGTGCCTATTGTGAAGGATTACCCGGATGTATTTCTAGAGGAACTACCAGGCATGCCGCCAGATCGAGATATATAATTTTTGATAGAGCTGTTGCCAGGCACCGGACCAATATCCAAGAGACCGTATCGGATGCCCGCAAATGATCTGGAGGAAAGTAAGAAGCAGATTAAGGAATTATTGGAGAAAGGTTATATTCGACCAAGTTCATCACCGGTGGGAGCCCCAGTGCTCTTAGTTGAGAAGAAGGATGGATCTTTGAGAATGGTTGTTGATTATCGTGCATTGAATGAGGTGAAGATCAAGAACAAGTACCCACTACCAATGATCAATGATTTGTTTGACCAGCTGCAAGGAGCTAAAGTATTCTCCAAGATCGATCTGCGATCAGGATACCACCAGCTGAAGATCCGAGAACAGGATATACCTAAGACAGCTTTCACCACCAGGTACAGGCTATATGAGTACACGGTTATGTCATTTGGATTGACTAATGCCCCTGCCTATTTCATGAGTATGGTGAATAAGGTGTTCATGGAGTTCTTGGATAAGTTTGTTGTCGTGTTCATTAACGATATATTGGTATACTTGAAGAATGAAGAGGAACACAAAGAGCATTTGCGTTTAGTTCTCGAGAAGCTCAGGAAACATCAGCTATATGCCAAGTTCAGCAAATGTGAGTTTTGGTTGAAAGAAGTTGGATTTCTTGGACATGTTATATCAGGAGAAGGTATAGCAGTAGACCCTGCCAAGGTTCAGTCAGTCACTGAGTGGTTGGCACCCACCTCAGTAGGAGAGATCCGCAGTTTTCTTGGACTCGCGGGATATTACCGGAGGTTCATTGAGAATTTCTCCAAGATTGCGAAACCCATGACACAGTTGTTGAAGAAGGACACTAAGTTTAAATGGACCGAAGATTGTGAAGCCGGTTTTCAGGAGTTGAAGAAACGTTTGGTTACAGCCCCAGTGCTGATTCTTCCGGATATACGCAAGGATTTCCAAGTGTATTGCGAGCTTCTCGCTTGGGACTTGGAGGTGTACTTATGCAGGACGGAAGAGTTGTTTCATATCCTTCATGTCAGCTTCGACCGCATGAGTTGAATTATGCCACGCATGATTTGGAGTTAGCAGCCGTAGTGCATGCGCTCAGGACCTGGAGACTTTTTCTTATTGGAAACCGTTGTGATGTGTACACACATCACAAGAGTTTGAAGTACATTTTCACGGAGAAGGAGCTGAATCTCAGGCAAAAGAGATGGTTGGAGCTCATGAAAGATTATGATATGAAGTTGCATTATCATCCAGGAAAGGCCAATGTCGTAGCAGACGCTTTGAGCCGGAAGAGTTATGTCAATACCCTCGTAAGCGGAGGATTACCGCAGGAATTAGTCGACGATCTCAAGGAACTTCGTTTGGAGATAGTACCAAGAGGTTTTGTTGCAGCAATGGAGGTTCAGTCTACATTATTGGGAAAGATTCGAGAAGCTCAGAATGAGGATAAAGAAATTGCTGAAATAAAGGAGAAGATGAGCAAGGGAAAAGCCAAGGGTTTTCGTGAGGATGAGCACGGAACTTTATGGTTTGAGGATCGTGTATATGTGCCCAATAATGCAGAGATCAGGAAGTTAATACTTCAGGAGGCCCACAATTCGCCATACTCGATTCACCCCGGAAACACCAAGATGTATTTGGATTTCAAGGAACGTTTCTGGTGGACAGGTATGAAGAAGGATATCGCCGAGTATGTAGCTGATACGTCTCCAACGTATCTATAATTTTTGATTGCTCCATGCTATATTATCTTCTGTTTTGGACATTATTGGGATTTATTATTCACTTTTATATTATTTTTGGGACTAACCTATTAACCGGAGGCCCAGCCCAAAATTGCTGTTTTTTGCCTATTTCAGAGTTTCACAGAAAAATAATATCAAACGGAGTCCAAACGGAATGAAACCTTCGGGAACGTGATTTTCGAAACGAACATGATCCAGAGGACTTGGACCCTAAGTCAAGAAAGCTACCAGGAAGCCACGAGGTAGGGGCGCGCCTACCCCCTGGGCGCGCCCTCCACCCTCGTGGGCCCCATGTTGCTCCACCGACGTACTCCTTCCTCCTATATATACCTACGTACCCCCAAACGATCAGATACGGAGCCAAAAACCTAATTCCACTGCCGCAACCTTCTGTACCTGTGAGATCCCATCTTGGGGCCTATTCTAGAGCTCCGCCGGAGGGGGCATCGATCTCGGAGGGCTTCTACATCAACACCATAGCCTCTCCGATGAAGTGTGAGTAGTTTACCTCAGACCTTCGGGTCCATAGTTATTAGCTAGATGGCTTCTTCTCTCTTTTTGGATCTCAATACAATGTTCTCCCCCTCTCTCATGGAGATCTATTCGATGTAATCTTCTTTTGTGGTGTGTTTGTTGAGACCGATGAATTGTGGGTTTATGATCAAGTTTACCTATGAACAATATTTGAATCTTCTGAATTCTTTTATGTATGATTGGTTATCTTTGCAAGTCTCTTCAAATTATCAGTTTGGTTTGGCCTACTAGATTGATCTTTCATGCAATGGGAGAACTGCTTAGCTTTGGGTTCAATCTTGCGGTGTCCTTTCCCAGTGACAGTAGGGGCAGCAAGGCACGTATTGTATTGTTGCCATCGAGGATAACAAGATGGGGTTTTTATCATATTGCATGAATTTATCCCTCTACATCATGTCATCTTGCTTAAAGCGTTACTCTGTTCTTATGAACTTAATACTCTAGATGCATGCTGGATAGCCGTCGATGTGTGGAGTAATAGTAGTAGATGCAGGCAGGAGTCGGTCTACTTGTCTCGGACGTGATGCATATATACATGATCATACCTAGATATTCTCATAACTATGCTCAGTTCTGTCAATTGCTCAACAGTAATTTGTTCACCCACCGTAAAATACTTATGCTCTTGAGAGAAGCCACTAGTGAAACCTATGGCCCCCGGGTCTATTTTCCATCATATTAATCTCCTGACAACAAGCTATTTCTGGCGCCGTTTTTATTTTGTTTACTTTACTTTGCATCTTTATCACAAAAATACCGAAAATATTATCCTATCATATCTATCAGATCTCACTCTCGTAATTGACCGTGTAGGGATTGACAACCCCTTATCGCGTTGGTTGCGAGGATTTATTTGTTTGTGTAGGTGCGAGGGACTTGCGTGTAGCCTCCTACTGGATTGATACCTTGGTTCTCAAAAACTGAGGGAAATACTTACGCTACTTTGCTGCATCACCCTTTCCTCTTCAAGGGAAAACCAACGCAGTGCTCAAGAGGTAGCAAGAAGGATTTCTGGCGCCGTTGCCGGGGAGGTCTACGCAAAAGTCAACATACCAAGTACCCATCATAAACCCTTATCTCCCGCATTACATTATTTGCCATTTGCCTCTCATTTTCCTCTCCCCCACTTCACCCTTGCCGTTTCATTCGCCCTCTCTTTTCCGTTTGCCTCTTTTTGCTCGTCTCTTGTTTGCTCGTGTGTTGGATTGCTTGTTTGTCACGATGGCTCAAGATAATACCAAATTATGTGACTTTACCAATACCAACAATAATGATTTCCTTAGCACTCCGATTGCTCCTCTTACCGATACTGAATCTTGTGAAATCAATGCTGCTTTGTTGAATCTTGTTATGAAAGATCAATTCGCCGGCCTTCCTAGTGAAGATGCCGCTACTCATCTAAATAGCTTCGTTGATTTGTGTGATATGCAAAAGAAGAAAGATGTTGACAATGATATTGTTAAATTGAAGGTATTTCCTTTTTCGCTTAGAGATCGTGCTAAAGCTTGGTTTTTGTCTTTGCCTAAAAATAGTATTGATTCTTGGAATAAGTGCAAAGATGCTTTTATCTCTAAGTATTTTCCTCCCGCCAAGATTATCTCTCTTAGAAATGATATTATGAATTTTAAGCAACTTGATCATGAACATGTTGCACAAGCTTGGGAGAGGATGAAATTAATGATACGTAATTGCCCTACACATGGTTTGAATTTGTGGATGATTATACAAAAAATTTATGCCGGATTGAATTTTGCTTCTAGGAATCTTTTAGATTTGGCCGCGAGAGGCACTTTTATGGAAATCACTTGAGGAGAAGCTACTAAAATCCTAGATAATATTATGGTTAATTATTCTCAATGGCACACTGTAAGATCTACTAATAAAAAAGTGCATGCGATAGAAGAAATTAATGTTTTGAGTGGAAAGATGGATGAACTTATGAAATTATTTGCTACTAAGAGTGTTTGTTCTGATCCTAATGATATGCCTTTGTCTACTTTGATTGAGAATAATAATGAATCTATGGATGTGAATTTTGTTGGTAGGAATAATTTTGGTAACAACGCGTATAGAGGGAACTTTAATCCTAGGCCTTATCCTAGCAACTCCTCTAATAATTATGGTAATTCCTACAACAATTCTTATGGAAACTTTAATAAGATACCCTCTGAATTTGAGACTAGTGTTAAGGAATTTATGAATTCGCAAAAGAATTTCAAGGCCTTGCTTGAAGAAAAATTGCTTAAAGTTCATGAATTGGCTAGGAACGTTGATAGAATTTCTCTTGATGTTGATTCTTTGAAACTGAGATCTATTCCTCCTAAGCATGATATCAATGAGTCTCTCAAATCCATGAGAATTTCCATTGATGAGTGCAAAGAAAGAACCGCTAGGATGCGTGCTAAGAAAGATTGCTTTATAAAAGCGTGTTCTTCAAATTTTTATGAAACCAAAGATGAAGATCTAAAAGTTATTGATGTGTCCCCTATTAAATCTTTGTTTTAAAATATGAATCTTGATAATGATGGGACTGAATATGATCCACCTTTACCTAGAAGGCGTTTCAAAAATTCGGAGTTTTTAGATCTTGATGCAAAAATTGTTAAAAGTGGGATTGAAGAAATCAAAACATTAGATGTTAATAAACCCACTATTTTGGATTTCAAGGAATTTAATTATGATAATTGCTCTTTGATAGATTGTATTTCCTTGTTGCAATCCGTGCTAAATTCTCCTCATGCTTACAGACAAAATAAAGCTTTTACCAAACATATTGTTGATGCTTTGATGCAATCTTATGAAGAAAAGCTTGAGTTGGAAGTCTCTATACCTAGAAAACTTTATGGTGAGTGGGAACCTACTATTAAAATTAAGATTAAAGATCATGAATGCTATGCTTTGTGTGATTTGGGTGCTAGTGTTTCCACGATTCCAAAAACTTTGTGCGATTTCTTAGGTTTCCGTGATTTTGATGATTGCTCTTTAAACTTGCACCCTGCGGATTCCACTATTAAGAAACCTATGGGAAGAATTAATGATGTTCTTATTGTTGAAAATAGGAACTATGTGCCCGTAGATTTTATCGTTCTTGACATAGATTGCAATCCTTCATGTCCTATTATTCTTGGTAGACCTTTTCTTAGAACGATTGGTGCAATTATTGATATGAAGGAAGGGAATATTAGATTCCAATTTCCATTAAAGAAAGGCATGGAACACTTCCCTACGAAGAAAATAAAATTACCATATGAATCTATCATGAGAGACACTTATGGATTGCCCACCAAAGATGGCAATACCTAGATCTATCCTTGCTATTATGCCTAGCTAGGGGCATTAAACGATAGCGCTTGTTGGGAGGCAACCCAATTTTATTTTTAGTTTTTTGCTTTTGCTTATGTTTAGGAATAAATACTTGCTCTAGCCTCTGGTAGATGTGTTTTTATGTTTTAATTAGTGTTTGTGCCAAGTTAAACCTATAGGATCTTCTTGGATGATAGTTATTTGATCTTGCAGAAAATTCCAGAAACTTTCTGTTCACGAAAATAATTGTTAAAAATCACCAGAACGTGATAAAATATTGATTCCAATTGCTGCTGATCAATAAAAAAAATTCTAGGTCTTCCTATTTTGCCTGATTTTTTGGAGTTCCATAAGTTTGCGTTAGTTACAGAATACTACAGACTGTTCTGTTTTTGACAGATTCTGTTTCTCGTGTGTTGTTTGCTTATTTTGATGAATCTATGGCGAGTAAAATAGTTTATAAACCATAGAGAAGTTGGAATACAGTAGGTTTAACACCAATATAAATAAAGAATGAGTTCATTACAGTACCTTGAAGTGGTCTTTTGTTTTCTTTCGCTAACAGAGCTCACGAGATTTTCTGCTAAGTTTTGTGTTGTGAAGTTTTCAATTTTTGGGTGAAAGATTTGATGGATTATGGAACAAGGAGTGACAGGAGCCTAAGCTTGGGGATTCCCATGGCACCCCCAAGATAATCTAAGAACACCAAAAAGCCAAAGCTTGGGGATGCCCCGGAAGGCATCCCCTCTTTCGTCTACTTCCATCGGTAACTTTACTTGGAGCTATATTTTTATTCACCACCTGATATGTGTTTTCCTTGGAGCGTCTTGTATGATTAGAGTCTTTTATGTTTAGTTTACCACAATCATCCTTGCTGTACACACCTTTTGAGAGAGACACACATGATTCGGAAATTATTAGAATACTCTATGTGCTTCACTTATATCTTTTGAGTTATATAGTTTTTGCTCTAGTGCTTCACTTATATCTTTTAGAGCACGGTGGTGATTTTGTTATATAGAAACTATTGTTCTCTCATGATTCACTTAGATTATTTTGAGAGTCCTACAAAACAGCATGGTAGTTTGCTTTAACAATAATAGGCATACAAGATTAGTAAAAGAAAAATTCTTATGAGTGTGTTGAATACTATGAGAAGTTTGATGCTTGATAATTGTTTTGAGATATGAAGATGGTGATATTAGAGTCATGCTAGTTGAGTAGTTTTGAATTTGAGAAATACTTGTGTTAAAGTTTGTGATTCCCGTAGCATGCACGTATGGCGAACCGTTATGTGATGAAGTCGGAGCATGATTTATTTATTGATTGTCTTCCTTATGAGTGGCGGTCGGGGACGAGCGATGGTCTTTTCCTACCAATCTATCCCCCTAGGAGCATGCATGTAATACTTTGCTTTGATAACTTATAGATTTTTGCAATAATTATATGAGTTCTTTATGACTAATGTTGAGTCCATGGATTATACGCACTTTTCCTCCTTCCATCATTGCTAGCCTCTCTAATACCGCGCACTTTTCGCCGGTATCATACACCCACCATATACCTTCCTCAAAACATCCACCATACCTACCTATCATGGCATTTCCATAGCCATTCCGAGATATATTTCCATGCAACTTACCACCGTTCCGTTTACTATGACACGCTCCATCATTGGCATATTGCTTTGCATGATCATGTAGTTGACATTGTATTTGTGGCAAAGCCACCGTTCATAATTCTTTCATACATGTCACTCTTGATTCATTGCATATCCCGGTACACTGCCGGAGGCATTCATATGGAGTCATATTTTGTTCTAAGTATCGAGTTGTAATTGTTGAGTTGTAAGAAATTAAAAGTGTGATGATCATCATTTTTAGAGCATTGTCCCAGGTGAGGAAAGGATGATCGAGACTATGATTCCCCCACAAGTCGGGATGAGACTCCGGATGAAAAAAAAGAGGCCATAAAAAAGAGAAAAAAGGCCCAAACAAAAAAATGAGAGAAAAAGAGAGAAGGGACAATGTTACTATCCTTTTACCACACTTGTGCTTCAAAGTAGCACCCTGATCTTCATGATAGAAAGTCTCCTATGATATCACTTTCATACACTAGTGGGAATTTTTCATTATAGAACTTGGCTTGTATATTCAATTGATGGGCTTCCTCAAAATGCCCTAGGTCTTCGTGAGCAAGCCAGTTGGATGCACACCCACTTAGTTTCTTTTGTTGAGCTTTCATATACTTATAGCTCTAGTGCATCCGTTGCATGGCAATCCCTACTCACTCGCATTGATATCTATTGATGGGCATCTCCATAGCCCATTGATACGCCTAGTTGATGTGAGACTATCTTCTCCTTTTTGTCTTCTCCACAACCACCATTCTATTCCACATATAGTGCTATGTCCATGGCTCACGCTCATGTATTGCGTGAAGATTGAAAAAGTTTGAGAACGTCAAAAGTATGAAACAATTGCTTGGCTTGTCATCGGGGTTGTGCATGATTTAAATATTTTGTGTGGTGAAGATAGAGCATAGCCAGACTATATGATTTTGTAGGGATAACTTTCTTTGGCCATGTTATTTTGAGAAGACATAATTGCTTAGTTAGTATGCTTGAAGTATTATTATTTTTATGTCAATATTGAACTTTTGTCTTGAATCTTTCGGATCTGAATATTCATACCACAATTAAGAAGAATTACATTGAAATTATGCCAAGTAGCATTCCGCATCAAAAATTCTGTTTTTATCATTTACCTACTCAAGGACGAGCAGGAATTAAGCTTGGGGATGCTTGATACGTCTCCAATGTATCTATAATTTTTGATTGCTCCATGCTATATTATCTTATGTTTTGGACATTATTGGGCTTTATTATTCACTTTTATATTATTTTTGGGACTAACCTATTAACCGGAGGCCCAGCCCAAAATTGCTGTTTTTTGCCTATTTCAGAGTTTCGCAGAAAAAGAATATCAAACGGAGTCCAAACGGAATGAAACCTTCGGGAACGTGATTTTCGGAACGAACATGATCCAGAGGACTTGGACCCTACGTCAAGAAAGCTACCAGGAAGCCACGAGGTAGGGGGCGCGCCTACCCCCTGGGCGCGCCCTCCACCCTCATGGGCCCCACGTTGCTCCACCGACGTACTCCTTCCTCCTATATATACCTACGTACCCCCAAACGATCAGATACGGAGCCAAAAACCTAATTCCACCACCGCAACCTTCTGTACCCGTGAGATCCCATCTTGGGGCCTGTTCCGGAGCTCCGCCGGAGGGGGCATCGATCACGGAGGGATTCTACATCAACACCATAGCCTCTCTGATGAAGTGTGAGTAGTTTACCTCAGACCTTCGGGTCCATAGTTATTAGCTAGATGGCTTCTTCTCTCTTTTTGGATCTCAATACAATGTTCTCCCCCTCTCTCGTGGAGATCTATTCGATGTAATCTTCTTTTGCGGTGTGTTTGTTGAGACCGATGAATTGTGGGTTTATGATCAAGTTTACCTATGAACAATATTTGAATCTTCTGAATTCTTTTATGTATGATTGGTTATCTTTGCAAGTCTCTTTGAATTACCAGTTTGGTTTGGCCTACTAGATTGATCTTTCTTGCAATGGAAGAAGTGCTTAGCTTTGGGTTCAATCTTGCGGTGTCCTTTCCCAGTGACAGTAGGGGCAGCAAGGCACGTATTGTATTGTTGCCATCGAGGATAACAAGATGGGGTTTTTATCATATTGCATGAATTTATCCCTCTACATCATGTCATCTTGCTTAAAGCGTTACTCTGTTCTTATGAACTTAATACTCTAGATGCATGCTGGATAGCCGTCGATGTGTGGAGTAATAGTAGTAGATGCAGGCAGGAGTCGGTCTACTTGTCTCGGACGTGATGCCTATATACATGATCATACCTAGATATTCTCATAACTATGCTCAATTATGTCAATTGCTCAACAGTAATTTGTTCACCCACCGTAAAATACTTATGCTCTTGAGAGAAGCCACTAGTGAAACCTATGGCCCCCAGGTCTATTTTCCATCATATTAATCTCCCGACAACAAGCTATTTCTGGCGCCGTTTTTATTTTGTTTACTTTACTTTGCATCTTTATCACAAAAATACCAAAAATGTTATCCTATCATATCTATCAGATCTCACTCTCGTAAGTGACCGTGTAGGGATTGACAACCCCTTATCGCGTTGGTTGCGAGGATTTATTTGTTTGTGTAGGTGCGAGGGACTTGCGTGTAGCCTCCTACTGGATTGATACCTTGGTTCTCAAAAACTGAGGGAAATACTTACGCTACTTTGCTGCATCACCCTTTCCTCTTCAAGGGAAAACCAACGCAGTGCTCAAGAGGTAGCAGTAGCCATATGTGATGTATGTCAGAGAGTGAAGGCAGAACATCAGAAGCCGGCAGGATTACTCCAGCCTATGCCGATACCCGAATGGAAGTGGGATAAGCTTGGCATGGATTTTATCACAGGATTAGCCAGGACCCGATCAGGATATGACTCTATCTGGCTAGTAGTTGATCGCTTGACCAAAGTGGCTCACTTTATCCCAGTGAAAACCACTTATACGAGTGCAAAGTTGGCCAAGATATATATGACCAGGATCGTATGTCTGCATGGAGTTCCGAGGACCATCGTATCAGAGAGAGGAACACTGTTTACCTCGAAGTTTTGGAATCAGTTGCACCAGACTTTGGGTACCAGGCTAGAGTTTAGTACAGCCTTTCATCCGCAGACAGATGGACAGACCGAGAGAGTCAATCAAATTCTGGAGGACATGTTGAGAGCTTGTGCGCTAGATTATGGATCCAGTTGGGATGATAATTTACCTGACGCAGAGTTCTCATACAACAACAGTTATCAGGCTAGTTTGAAGATGGCACCTTTTGAAGCTTTGTATGGAAGGAGGTGCAGGACACCGTTAATGTGGGATGAAGTTGGAGACCGCCAGTTGTTTGGACCAGATTTGATCAAGGAATCTGAAGAGAAGGTTAAGTTGACTCGAGATAGACTGAAGGTAGCTCAGTCCAAGCAGAAGAGTTATGCAGACACTAAACGCAAGGAGGTAGTCTATGAAATCGGAGACAGATCATATCTTCGTGTGTCAACACTCCGAGGAGTTAAACGATTTGGACTTAAGGGAAAGTTAGCCCCGAGATTTGTAGGACCATATCGAGCTTTGGAACGTATGGGAGAAGTGGCCTACAAGTTAGAGTTACCCGAAGGACTGTCAGGAGTTCATGATGTGTTTCATGTTTCCCAGTTAAAGAAGTGCCATGCAGAGATGGTCGATATTCCTCTAAGAGATACAGTGCCCCTGGAAGCAATTCAGTTGGATAGTGACCTAACCTACGAGGAGAAAACCGTCAAGATTCTTGAGTTTGCCAGCCGAGTTACATGCAGCAAGGTTATCAAGTTTTGCAAAGTTCAGTGGAGCCACCATACCAAGGATGAAGCCACCTGGGAGCGAGAAGAAGACCAATGGAAAGACCACCCACACCTATTTTCTAGCCAACCCGGATCTCGAGGGCGAGATTCATCTTAAGGGGGGTAGGTTTGTAACATCCCAATTTTCAATTTGGATGTTATACATAGGTCATCATATGCATGTCATATTTTATTTGCATTTTGGTTGTGATCCTACAAATCTTAAGCAACTCAAGGACCCAAGGAGAGAGTTGGGGATTTCATTTATTTTCATATTTGATTTTTTTCAAATTGGAAAAGAGGATCAATTTGGTTTTAATATTTTTCTCTCCAATTATTTCCAATATTAAAAATAAAAGAGGGAAGATAATATGTCGTCTTCAAAAAGAGAGGAATATTGGAGGAGAAATTTTAAAATCAAATTTATATTTTTTATTTGGATTTTATTTGCTATTTTATTTGAATTAGAAAAATATGCATTTTTGAAAATTGCATTTTTAGGCCAGAAAAATGTTCACTTTGTTCTAAATATTAGATTTAGACGGTGAATTATTTTTGGCATTTTTATAATTTTTTTATTTTATTAGGATTTTTTTCTTCGGGCGAAATTTTATAAAAAAAAGTTGGACCGAACTGGGCCAACGGCCCAGCCAGCCCAAGCGCGCGCCGCCTCCACCCGAGTCTGCCCCGCGCACGGCAGCGCCACCGCTGGAGAGACCGAGCGGGACTCCTCGGCCCCGGCCCCTCCCCCAAGCCGCCAAGCCCCCTCCTATAAGTAGGTGTCGCCGTCGCCCCTCTCCTCACCCCAAGCCGCCGCCAGCCGCCCGCGCCGCCGACGCCGCTTGCCGCCGCCACCGCACGCACTCGCCGCCTCGCGCCGCTAGCCGTCGCCGTTCGCCGAAGCCGTCGCCTCGCTGTTCGCCGGAAACCGCCGGCGCCCGCCGGTTTTTCGCCGGTTTCTAGGTATAAAACCTAGATCGGTTTTTTTAGGGTTTCTTCGGTTTTTTCGGTTTATTTCTGTTCAGTTCTAATTAGCGAACGTTCACTCGAACGTCTTTGTTAGCGAACGTTCGTCCGTTAAGTTTTTCTTTTTATTTTATTTTCGGCCAGGGACCTATCCACGAATACTTTTTATCGCAGATTAGCCCCTGATCTTCAAACCCTCGCAACTTTTTGCTCGTTTGTCCAAATCCAGTGAAACCAATGCCAAAATCTTCGTCTCGGACCCCTCTTTCTAGTTAATCAACTTGAACATGGTTTTGACAAATTAAAATTTGGTTGCAAGCAGATTTGAATTTGGACTTCTTTTGATCGTAGTTTGAGTTTCGTAGCTCCGATTCGATTGATTCTTTTTGCGAATCGGACCTCTTCAGTTGAAATTTCAGTTTGAATCTTTTCATTTAAGTTTTACCCTTGCATCTTATGCTTGAGTGCTTATGTATGTTATTGTTTGTTTGCGATAGAGTTTCCGGAGTGCGAAGCGTGCTACTACGAGTCACTAGGGTTTTCCGATCATCAGCAAGGCAAGTAACACTTTGATAATACCCCTTTATTACTAGTTTTTATGCATTAGTTTCAACCCTCAAACATTGCATGGTCAGGACTTGATAACATGTGGGTTTTGGGAAGTAGTTGATGAGGTAGAACCTATTGTCCTTTATTGCAAACCTTGGGAGTTACTTCTACGTTATGCTTATACTGCTATGCTATGCTCGTAGACGTGGTTTGGTTTGACTGATTCATGACGGATGTGAGAGGCTATTGTTAACAAAGGTTTAACTTAAGGTGGCTACTTTAATACACATCTGGGTGGATTGTTTGTGGGCACCTGGGGAATCCAGTGTTGTCCAAAGGAGATCCCGGGGAATCCGTGTGATCATCCTATGGTTCGCCACCTAGGCTCAAAGGGATCATAAGATTATTCATGCTAGAAACTTCTGTGTGCAGCCACAAGCCATTATGGGCTCTGGCATAGTTGAGTATGTTGTGTGATCTCTTTCAGTGGTAAATTAGCAGATGTAGGGGATGTAGGTGGTACGGTTTACCCATCGAAAGAGTTATTGCTTCTGAAAGGCTATGTCCCGGTCATCCGTTTCTCAAACACCATGTAGTGCGAGAAATTCAACGGAGGAGATCGAGTCTTGTGGGGAAAAGTGCGCAAACCTCTGCAGAGTGTACAAACTAATCATGGTTAGCCGTGTCCCTCGTTATGGACATCTTGAGTATCTCATGTTTGAATTATTATGTTGATCTCATCACTTTACTTAATTAATTTGTTGGGTTAATGATTATTAATTTGGGATTGAGATGGGGTTTCCATTCTCAATGTTTTCAACCAACTTTGTAGTTAAATAAAATATATTCCTTTGTTGTAGGGAAAAACCAAATTTATGCAAATGATAACCATAGAGCCTCCAGCAGCCATATATGCATGTAGTGATAGCTGTTATCTTGTTCATTGCTCTATAGTGTTATTTTGCCAGCATATTCCATGTGGGGCTGCAACATATTATGTTGCAAACTTTTCAGACGAAGAGTAAGGTGCGCTAGATCGTTGTCGTGCACTCAGCTATGCCGTTGGAGTTAATGGACTCTTTTACCTTCGAAGCTTTCGTTGTTATCGTATTTAGTTGGCCTTAAGCCATATTATTGTAATAAGTTCTCTCTTGAGACCTTCGATGTAATAAGTGTGTGATTGAACTCTGTTATAGATCCTTCAAGTATTGTGTGGGTCAGCATTACCGATCCAGGGATGACACTTATGCACAGAGATTTGACCGTCTGAGGTCGGATCGCTATAGCTTGATTCTTGCTGGGTCAATACCCATTGTGCGGACTGTGTCTTGATAAATCAAGTTAAGACTGCTGCCGCAATCCATGAGGACTCGGGTGAGATGGAATCCGTCGATGATTGGATCAAGGACCAGGGCTGCCGAACCTCCATGACGGATACTGGTCGGGTGGTCTCTGCGACCGAAGGTCATCGAATAAGCCGACCACGGGTTGAATTTAGGGGCGATAGGCTCTATGGCGTAGACGTCCCTTAGTGCGCGCTTGCGTTCCCTCATGGGGATATGCGTGGCATATATCTTGTTCACTGTTTTCACCTCAGGGGGAAATTTCTTTTGTCCCCCTGTTTTCGGTGGGCGAGGCTCTTCATCGTCCTCGCTTGGCGGCCCTTTCCCCTTATGTTTGAAGACCTAACAGTTTCTGTTGGAATGGTTGGCAGGCTTGTCAGGGGTGCCATGAATCTGGCAAGGCCGATCGAGTATTTTGTCCAAATTGGATGGACCATCTTTATTTCCTTTGAATGGCTTCTTCCGCTGATCGGATTTAGAGCCACTGAATCCGGCATTGACCGCCGTGTCTTCGGTATCTTAATTGTTGCTGTGACGCTTGTATTTGTTGCCTCGTGGCCTACCGTTGCCATCTCTAGCTTCGGAGGTGCCAGGGTCGCTGGTACTGTTGGTTCTACGAGCCAACCCGCTGTCTTCTCCCGCGCAAAAGCGGGTCATGTGTGCAGTAAGAGCTGCCATGGACTTCGGCTTTTTCTTGGCCGAGGTGTCGAGCAAGCCATTCGTCATGGACGCTATGTTTAAAGGCCGCGAGGGCTTCGGCGTCCAGACAGTCGATGATTTGGTTCTTTTAAATTTAGAACCTAGTCCAAAGTTTGCGGGCTGACTCTCCGGGTTGCTGGACTATATGACTAAGGTCATTGGCATACGGAGGCCGGACATAGGTGCCTTGGAAGTTGTCTCGAAAGGCATCCTCCAAATCTTCCCAGCAACCAACGGAGTTCTCTGGGAGGCTGTTTAAGTAGTGTCGTGCTGGTCCTTTCAGCTTTAAGGGGAGGTATTTGATGGCATGGAGATCGTCACCGCGAGCCATGTGAATGTGGAGGAGGAAATACTCAATCCATACCGCGGGATATGTCGTGTTGTCGTATGATTCAATGTTTACGGGTTTAAATCCTTCTGGAAACTGGTGCTGCATTACCTCATCAGTAAAGCATAAGGGGTGTGCGGTGCCTCTGTATCGGGGAACGTCACGACGGAGTTTGGATGACATCAGTGTTCGTTTTTCAGCTCGGGTGAGGTTATGCCTATCGCGCCAGGCTTGATGGCCGTCTTCTCGCGTTGGGGAATGCCCCCTTGATCCATAGATTGATCTAGCTTGGCCGGCCCTATTGTCCAGGTCCTGTCGTAGGTCGTAGGCCGCTACCTCTTTGCCCCTACGGCGAGGTGGTGTGGGTTGGCGTTCGGCGTAAGTAGCCGCTTTATCTCGCCCACGTGGTGGTCGGTCTGGTTCATCGGCGTGGTCATATCTTGATGGTATTGGCTCAAAGGCCTCGTCATCGAATTGTGGTAGTAGCTGGCGCTTCGTATAACTCTTTATTGGGTGCTCGGGGCCATATTCTTCGATAGCTAGGACCTGGGTCCATCTGTCGTTGAGGGTATCCTGTTCGGCTTGGAGCTATTGCTGCTTCTATTTTAGGCTTCTCGCAGTTGCGATTAGCTTACGCTTAAAGCGCTCTTGCTCAAGGGGTTCCTTTGGCACGACGGAGTCTTCATTGCCGAGGCTCACATCATCCTCGGAGATCGGTAGATAGTTACTATCTTCCGAATCATCATTCCCGACTGGCTCGTCGGGGTTCACTTGTCCTTCCTCCCAATCATCCCGTTCGGACGTAGGCTCGACGGGGTCTTCGGGATCTTCGGCGTTGTCCGGAGTGTTATTGTCTCCGGTGCTGGTATTACTGTCCTTTTCGCGATGTGATTTTGAGCGGCGTCGCTGACGTCGATGTTTCGGTGGTGCGTCCACGGGCTTGTCCTCACTCGGATCTTTCCTGCCTTCGTCGCCGTCCTCTTTGGGTGTATCCACCATATACACATCATATGTGGAGGTAGCCGTCCAGCGCCCGGTGAATCGAGGGTCTTGGCTTTGTTTGTCTCCGGCATCATCGTCCATACCGTCGATGTCTTCAGAGGCGTAATCTAGCATGTCAGTCAAATCCTCGACAGTGGCTATTAAGTGGGTGGTGGGTGAGATGTAAAATTCCCCGCTCTCAGCCCCTAGTCCGGGTTGGAAGTAGTTCGGAGGTGATACTTCCGTAATGGGGAGGGATCGCATTAAGTCCAAGGCCTCGTTTAAGAGCGACGGCCGGACAAGGAACCGAGGACCTGCAGGGCTAGGCACGGCAGATTCTGCCAGGCTGTGCTTACTAGATGCGGACCTTGAGAGTTCGGAGTTTGCATCCTGAGGAGGGTTCGGCTCTCCGATGATAGGGAGGGTTCTTCTTGATTCCAGGCTCGCCAAATACATAGTTGCCTCCGGGTCTCCGGAGGAAAGTTCCATAGTAGGAGAGAGTCCGGTGGGTTTCAAATACCCATCTTCGGATGAAGTAGTCTGCCCCGAATCTAAGGCCAGGGCAGGGATGATGGTTGCTCCTTGAACGGTGCCTGATGACGGATCCGATGGGTTTCCTTCGGTGGTCGAGGCCGTGAACCCTTCGAAGATCAAGTCTCCTCTGATGTCGGCGACGTAATTCAGGCTTCCGAATCTGATCTGATGACCAAGGGCGTACTATCGATCTGTTCAAGGTGACCAATTTAATTGGCACGCAGAGCGAAGCCGCCGAACACAAAAAGTTGACCGGGGAGGAAAGTTTCCCCAGAAACAGCATGTTGTTGATGATCGAATGAGCCATCGAACGTTCTGCCGACGACACAGTGGAACTCTCAATGAAAGCACCAATGTCGGTGTCAAAACCGGCCGATCTTAGGTAGGGGGTCCCGAACTGTGCGTCTGAGGATCGAAGGTAACAGGAGACAAAGGGGACATGATGTTTACCCAGGTTCGGGCCCTCTTAATGGAGGTAATACCCTACTTCCTGCTTAATTGACTTTGATGAGTATAGGGGTTATAAGAGTCGATCTACCTCAAGATCGTAATGGCTAAACCCTAGCTGTCTAGCCTATGTGAATTCTGATAGCCTCTATGGACTAAACCCTCCGGTTATCTATAGACACGGAAAGGGCCTAGGGTTGTACAGAGTCGGTTTACAGAGAAAGGACATCGTACATCCGGACGCCAAACTTGCCATCCATGCAAAGGAGAGTTCCATCCGGACAAGGGGGAAGGCCTTCTATCTTGTATCTTCACAGCCCATCTGTCCGGCCCATGTTATATAGCCCGCACACCCGAGGACCCCATAATCCAAGACTCCCTCAGGGGGCACGCCAATGGGGGAGTCCTACTAGGACTCTACTCCTAGTAGGATTCGGCCCCGCCTTGTTTTCCTTCTTACGGAGGGGGAAAAGGGGGAAGGAGAAAGAAGAGGAGAGGGAAAGGGGGGCGCGCCCCCTCCCCTAGTCCAATTCGGACTCCCCCCATGGGAGGGGGGCGCGACCACCCCTTGTGGGCTGCCTCCCCTCTCCCCTATGGCCCATCTAGGCCCAACAATTCCCCGGGGGATTCCGGTAACCCCTCGGTACTCCGAAATATACTTGAACCATTCTGAAACCAATCCGGTGTCCGAGTACCAGCGTCCAATATATCAATCTTTACCTCTCGACCATTTCGAGACTCCTCGTCATGTCCGTGATCTCATCTGGGACTCCGAACAAACTTCGGTCACCAAAACACATAACTCATAATACAAATCGTCGTCGAACGTTAAGCGTGCGGATCCTACGGGTTTGAGAACTATGTAGACATGACCGAAACACATCTTCGGTCAATAACCAACAGCGGAACCTAGATGCTCATATTGGTTCCTACATATTCTACGAAGACCATTATCGGTCAAACTGCAATAACAACATACGTTATTCCCTTTGTCATCGGTATGTTACTTGCCCGAGATTCGATCGTCGGTATCATCATACCTAGTTCAATCTCGTTACCGGCAAGTCTCTTTACTCGTTCCGTAATGCATCATCTCGTAACTAATTCATTAGTCACATTGCTTGCAAGGCTTTATAGTGATGTGCATTATCGAGAGGGCCCAGAGATACATCTCCGATACTCGGAGTGACAAATCCTAATCTTGATCTATGCCAACCCAACAAACACCTTCAGAGACACCTGTAGAGCATCTTTATAATCACCCAGTTACGTTGTGGCATTTGATAGAACACAAGGTGTTCTTCCGGTATTCGGGAGCTGCATAATCTCATAGTCAGAGGAACATGTATAAGTCATGAAGAAAGCAATAGCAATAAAACTTAACGATCATTATGCTAAGCTAACGGATGAGTCTTGTCCATCACATCATTCTCTAATGATGTGATCCCGTTCATCAAATGACAACACATGTCCATGGTCAGGAAACTTAACCATCTTTGATTAACGAGCTAGTCAAGTAGAGGCATACTAGGGACACTCTGTTTTGTCTATGTATTCACACATGTACTAAGTTTCCGGTTAGTACAATTCTAGCATGAATAATAAACATTTATCATGATATAAGGAAATATAAATAACAACTCTATTATTGCCTCTAGGGCATATTTCCTTCATGTGGCCCATTACTTTCCCGGGGGGGGTCCGGTAACCCCTCGGTACTCCGATAAATACCCGAAACACTCTGAAACCATTCCGGTGTCTGAATACTATCGTCCAATATATCAATCTTTACCTCTCAACCATTTCGAGACTCCTCATCATGTCCGTGATCTCATCCGGGACTCCGAACAATCTTCGGTCACCAAAACACATAACTCATAATACAAATCGTCATCGAACGTTAAGCGTGCGGACCCTACGGGTTCGAGAACTATGTAGACATGACCGAGACACATCTTCGATCAATAACCAACAGCAGAACCTGGATGCTCATATTGTCCTACATATTCTACGAAGATCTTTATCGGTCAAACCGCAATGACAACACACGTCATTCCCTTTGTCATCGGTATGTTACTTGCCCGAGATTCGATCATCAGTATCTTCATACTAGTTTAATCTCGTTACCCGCAAGTCTCTTTACTCGTTCCGTAATGTATCATACCGCAACTAACTCATTAGTCACATTGCTTGCAAGGCTTATCATGATGTGCATTACCAAGAGGGCCCAGAGATACCTCTCTGATACTCAGAGTGACAAATCCTAATCTCGATCTATGCCAACCCAACAAACACCTTCGGAGATACCTGTAGAGCATCTTTATGATCACCCATTTACGTTGTGACGTTTGATAGCACACAAGGTATTCCTCCGGTATTCAGGAGTTGCATAATTAATCTCATAGTCAAAGGAATATGTATAAGTCATGAAGAAAGCAATAGCAATAAAACTTAACGATCATTATGCTAAGCTAACAGATGGGTCTTGTGCATCACATCATTCTCCTAATGATGTGATCTCGTTCATCAAATGACAACACATGTCTATGGTCAGGAAACTTAACCATCTTTGATTAACGAGCTACTCAAATAGAGGCATACTAGGGACACTTTGTTTTGTCTATGTATTCACACATGTATCTAGTTTCTGGTTAATACAATTCTAGCATGAATAATAAACATTTATCATGATATAAGGAAATATAAATAACAACTTTATTATTGCCTCTAGGGCATATTTCCTTCATGGTCATCATAACTATGTGATTTTCTGTCAATTGCCCAACACTAATTTGTTTACCCACTGATGCTATTTATGATAGAGATGCCTCTAGTGAACGCTATGCCCCTGGGTCCATTCACACATATATTAAAACAAATCTTATATTTCCTTGCTATTTTCTTTTTCTTTTAGTTTTACTTTTATTAATTATATCTACCACTACTAGTTTTGATACTTGCAACGGGCAAGAACAAGGGGAGTGACGCCCCCTTGACCTGGTGGGGTGCAAGCATTTGTTTGTGTGCGTGTGTACTTACTGCTAAAGTTGTATGTGTGTTATCTCATATTGGTTCAATAAACCCTGGTTCTTAACTAAGGGAAATACTATCTTCTACTATACTACATCACCCTTCCTCTTGGGGAATCCCAACACTATCACAAGTTGCAATTGACTGACCAGTTTCCAAAAAGAAGAAAGGGAGAAAACATACAAAGAGAAGGAATGTCAAATTTGAGGTGCCTAAGCCAAAATAAACCTCAAGAATGGTCACAATAACTTGCAACAGTTATGGCTTAGAGGGTCGTAGGTATACTAATTGTGGATCGCGTCTTAAGCCTGCACTTATGATGAGGAAAAATAAACATCAGGTATATATTTTGCTATTTACTTTATGTAACTAAAAAAGTAGTGTTGTTAATGAATTTACATTTTCATTTGTTTCAGCCTAACAGAACAGGTTCTAGTGCTTCTTCCTCTGCTGCAAGATTTGGTGCAAGGAGGGCCACAACTGCACCTCCTCCAGGCTCTGTTCTAAGAAACTCTGCTCCGAGTGCTACCACAGCTCCTTATTTTGCTCCAAGAACTGTAGCAACAGGTTCATCGGCAGCTGCTACTGCTAGGCCTCCAACATAGAGGGCTAGGAAGCACACATACAAGATGACCAACTATTTGAATGCAAGTGTCATAAATGATTAGTGATGTTCTTCTTGTGATATGTTGAGCTTATGTCTTGTGTTGAACTATTGAGTGTTGAACTGTTGTCATGTGTTGAACATTCAGAGTTGAATTATGGTCGTCATGTGTTGAGCTGGTATATGTTGTAGATTTTGTGTTCTATTGTTGTTTTATTGATGTTTTGTTCATGAAATGAAGCAATGTTGCTGAATTTATGCTTTACTGATCATGAATGCATGATGGACTAGTCTGCATGACGCTCATTCATCTTCATGGATGAATGATGTTGATGATTTGTTCATGATCATGAATACAAGGAGTCGACAAACCTCGATGATGATACTTTAAATTAGGGGTGATACCGGATCGGATTCAGATGGCTAATCCTTATACCGTATCATTACCCATATTTATTTTCAGATTCGAAAGCGGAGTTGATGTCGTATTTTAGTAATACCATATCCTATATCGTATTGTATCAATCAGACTCACATTCAGACCGGATTTGTTGCCGGATGTAAAAAATCTCTTAACGTATCATATAAAAACGAATTCGGGTGGAAATTATCCTAACCACTTTCACCCTTACTTTAAATACAATCGGACCTAACATTTTAATATCAAATACATTTCAATACAATCATGGTTCATCATAGTCCCAATTAAACAACATAGTCTTAATCATAGATCATGGTTCATCATAATTTTAGGTCTCAAACAAAATGACAACACAATCTTAAGAATACAAAAGTTCATCACACCACAACGAGCCAACATAAATAATAACTACATATTACAATCACTCATCACAGATTTCATTCATGCTTGTTCTTATTAACCTCCCTAACCTTCAACAGGTCAGATATGACACACTCTAGCCTCTTCTTCTCCTTCCTTGACTCACCAATGCCTTTAGTTGAATCTTGCCTACCATTCAAAATAACTTCTGCCTAGGCAGCCTGGATGTGCTTCAACAGATTAACCTCCTTCTGCAGCTCCATGTTCCCCTTCTTCAGCTCCAAGTTCTCCTTCTTGAGGTCCCTTACTTAAAGTTCATTCTTCTCTTCTTCACTTTCATTCATAATATTCTTGTAATTCTGTAACATCCCAAATTTTCAATTTGGAATGTTTTACAATTATTAGTTAAGCATCTATGCATTTTGTTTGAATTGTGTGGCATTTGGAAATTTTCAGAGGCATTTGAGTTTTATTTGAATTTGAATTCAACTTGGCATTTGAAATTTGTTTCAAATATCCCTGACAAATACTTGTTTAAAAGTATGAGAGGAGCTAACATGACACTCCAACAATGTCAGAAGAAAATATTGCCAAAAGGTTTGAATTCAAAATTTGAATTTTATTTGGAATTTGCAGAAAATGTTTTTATTTTGTTTCTGTTTTGCCTCTGGAAAAATGTTCACGTTGTAGGATTTATTTTTCTGATTTTATTGATATATATGTCCTATATAAAAATATTATAGATTTCTCTATATTTTACTTTTCTCCCAGTCTTATTCAAAAAAAACCGGCCCACCAGGCGCGAGCCAGGCCAACCGGCCCAGCCAGCCACCCGACGCGGCCACCAGCGCGCCAGCCAGCCTGCTCCACCCACGCCACGCCCGAACCCTCTCCCCCTCGGTTGCCCGACCCGTCTCACCTCTCTCCCTCTCACTGACCAGCGGGGCCCGCTCCTTTCTTTCCCCTCCTCCACGCCTTGCCAAGCCGGAGCACAACCAAAGCACGCCCGTCGCCGCGATCTTCCCGGGATCACGCTCCGAAGCCTTCCCCTCACCCAACTCCGGTGAGCACTCCCTCGACTCCAATTCCCACCCACGTACTTCCGTCGCCGTTTCCCACCTTTTTGACATGGCTTGCGGTCCTCTTACCCACAGCAGCGACGACCCCGAGCTCGTCTGCCACCCGCTGGAGCTGCAGAACACCGGGCTCTACTTCGCCTCGCCCTCGACGTCCGCGCCATCCCCGAGCTCAAACAACTCCACCACCACCTCCGCCTCGCTCCGCCGCATCGCCCCGACGTCACCGCCGTCGCCCCGGACCACCGGAACCCCTCCGCCACCGACTCCCGAGTCACCGCCCTCGTCTCCGTCCGTCGCCGTCGTCCGCTGTAAGCCCGAGCCCCCTCCACCATTGGATCTCGCATGTACGGCTTTGATTAGATCCGCGAAGGGTTAGGTTATTTTCAATAGATCGGTTTAGTTTACAGTTTATTTACGGTTTAGTTCCTGGTTTAGACAGACCGGTCCGATCGGTTTATTCTGCTGAGCCCGTATACGTTTCAGTTAAAGATCGCTCGCCCGTTAGATAGTATTAGAGCGCTCACTGTTTCGGCCCGTTAGCGCCTTAGTTGTTTTTTTTGTTTAATTTTCGTTTCTGTTTTTAACAGAATAGTTCCAATTTTGTAAAATCTATATCTCTTAGGTTATTTAATGTTTTTAGTTGATTATTTTTTTAGTTCAAAAATTTCCTATAGTTTCTGTAGAAAATAGATTCGGCCATGTTTTAGTTTTTTAAAAAAAATTGTTTATATTAGTTTAGTCAGATTAGTATTTCTGCTATAAATTGAGCTAGGATTATTATTTTTTAGTGATTCTTTTTGTAACTACTTTGTTTTGACCTTGCCTAGCAGTAGGAATTTATTTAGGTATTTTTAGTCTTTATTAAAAATAGTTTTACTCGAAAACAAGCTTTTCTAGTTTTTTTAGCTTGCTGCTGTTTTCTGTTGTTCTAGTTAATTTAAGATTTTATATTACCTCTGTTATAATTTATTTTAGATTAGTTTCTGTAGTTACAGAGGGTGAACTTTTATTTACAGAAAAGAAAATGTTTATTTTATTTTGTTGCTAGTTGTTGGCTTGGAGTTCTTCGAGTTTTCTTTGGTTTTGGTTTGATTGCTTTTGTGTGATTTATGTTAGCTTGCTGTTATGTTAATGCGATTGCATGTTTGTATGCTTATATGATTATTGGTTGCTCTGATAGAATTTCCGGAGTGCGAAGCCTGCTATTACGAGTCGCTAGCTTTCGAAGACCGTCAGCCAGGCAAGTCATTTGATCATGTTTTACAATACCTATGATTTTGTTGCATTAGAATTATCCCTCCCCACCATGCATGCAGTAGGAGAATTTTAAGTTATGTTCTTGAGTAGTATCATGAGGTAGGATGAACCCAATTCCCCTTGTTACCATTGCCCGGGACAATGTAGTTCATTTTGCTATGCTCGTAGACGGGGTTGGTTGAGAGATTCATAAGGGAGATGTGAGGGTCAAGATGATGACAACCCCATGACTTCAAGCTCAAGATGGACTTCAAATTCACTACTGGGTGGAGGACGGTTGACGGGCACCCTGGAGAAACCAGCGGATGGCCGGGATGCATGGAGAAGCGCCATGACATCTTGCGGAAAGCTTCACCCAGCCACGAAGAGACGGATGGTTACACCTTGACCGGAAGCTTACCTGTGCAGCTGCAAGCCATTATGGGCTCTGGCTGGGTTGACCTTAGGCGTGACTCTGGACGGACGGTGCCAGCAGATGTAGAAGAGCGGTAGGACATGGATGGGCACCGGCAGTGCCCAGAGAAACTCTACGGAAGACCATGTTTCGTTCGTCCCGTCTTCAAACACCAGGCAGTGCGAAGACATAAAGGAGGGAACGATTCTTGCGGGTAAAGTGCACAAGACTCTGCAAAGTAAAAACCTAATCGATAAGCCGTGTCCCCGGTTACGGACAAATGAGCCTCTGGAATTGGAGTATTTCGGAAATCTCAACAACGAACTTAATAAATTAATTGAGGGGTTATTTAATATTTGGGAATGAGACATTGGTTGGCGGAACCATCTCAATAACAACCAACATTTTGTAGTAATTGCAAGCAAGTCCTTTTATTATAGGGAAAAATTGGCTTTTTCGCAAAAACATAAAACTTAGAGCCCCACAGCCAAATTGCATATAGTGTTAGTAATTTTATTGTTGTTCTCTCTTCATGACTTGCCAGCATATTCAAAATGCTGACCTACACGGCTGCAACGTCTTATGTTGCAGAGGAGTTTTCCGACCAGGAGTGAGGCTACGATCCACGCTTGGCGATTGCCCTATGGAGTCAGATGGACTCGCTATTCGTCTACGCTTCCGCAGCTTTATTTAGTTTATTTCTCATGAGTTGGCCTTCGGCCGAATTTATTATGATGTAATAAAGACTCGATATGAGAATCGTGTAATAAATTCAAGTGTGATTGAACTTTGAATCTTTTCATCAATGTACTGTGTGTGCCAGCATGATCTTGGGAGGGTACAGCTACACAATGACTTGACCGATTTCGGGTCGGGTCGTTACAGAGATGGTATTCAGAGCACACGCTGACCGTAGGACGTAACCCCTAGGATCGGAAAGCCATAGGAAGAGACTATTTTATTTTATGTCCTTATCATTCCGTAATTCTCCCCTGATCATTTCTGACTTCTCTCCGATTTTCAACATTCTAGATGGCCACCGAGTTCATCCCAGTTCTGCTACCGGAGTTTTGCCAGCCAGATGAGACGATGCTTCTCGGCAAGAAGCTGGTTCAGATCGTGAAGAAGCTGAAGATTGCTCTGCCCTGAATCACCGGGAAGCGTACCAATGCACTTCCGACGGATACCCGCTACAGGATTAAGGTGCACATTCCAAGGAGGACCTTCGGAGGAGATTCAGAGCCCATTGACTTTGAGTTTACCGATTTCACTTGGATCCTCGGAAGAGACATGGCGATTTATCGTGCACTTGGACATCTCCGAGAAGAGTACAGGGCCGAGCTCGACCCATCAGACCTCGCCATGATTTCTCGCAGAGCTAGGAATGGAGATATCATCCGTACCGTAGAGGACGACTCCATTCTTTCATATGTCCAAGACTTGGAAAGTCTCATCAGGAACTGGGAAATCCAGACGCGCCGAAACTCGAAGGTACACAGGAGGCTGTTGTTCCGTGAACTGGAACTGGAGGAGAAGGCACGCGCGGACTTCCTTGAACATGAAGAAGAAGTCAAGGATTTTATGGATAGAATCGAGGACCGGGATAAATATATTGCCACACTGGAGGAGAAGATGGACCTGGGAGAAGACCTTTTTCCGAGTGGAGATGATGGACCCCTCGTGAGCAATGACCAGGATTATGAAGAGAGCTCCACCGAAGGAAGCCGCAAGAGGAGATGCCGCACCAGAGGACGACGCACCAGAGGACGCCGCACCGGAGGACGCAAGGATAATTGATGAAGACATTTAGTCGACCGCCATGTTATATTATTATTATTTTCATCGATCAGTTAGGCCGTTATTTTCGATTAGTCACGAGATTTTGTAATCCGAGATGGAACCTTGTTTGAGATGAATGAATAAATGATTGGTGTGATTATGATTGTGCATTCATATGGGTAGTGCTATTTTCTCATTAGACCCTTGTTCTATTCTAATTTCTCATCCACTCCAAAACACCAGATGCCTCCGAGACGTGACCCCGGTTTCAACTTTCCGCCGGAGCTCACCCAGCTGATCCAGCAGCAGAATGCCCTGATGCAGATGCTCATCCAGAACCAGAACAACAACAACAACAACAACAACAACAACAACAACAACAACAACAACAACAACAATCCACCGCCACCACCCCCTGTTGACAACTTGACCCGCTTCCTAAGGCTGAATCCGCCAGTGTTCTCTAGCAGCACTGAGCCGTTTGTGGCCGATGATTGGCTCCGCAAGGTCGGAAGGGAGTTAGCCACTGCTGGGTGCACATATGCAGAGAAGGTGCGCTTTGCCGCACATCAGCTTGATGGACCTGCAGCATCTTGGTGGGAGAACTACACCGCCACTTATCGGGTCGCCACCATGACATGGGATCAGTTCCAGCAGGCTTTCCGCACCGCTCATGTCTCAGCTAGAGCCATGAGTCTGAAGAAGCGTGAGTTCCGCAACTTACGCTAGGGGAACCATACTGTGGGGCTGTACGTGGATGAGTTCAGCAAATTACCTCGCTATGCCCCAGATGATGTGGCCACAGATGCCGCAAAACAAGAGAAGTTTCTCGAGGGACCCAATGATGAGCTAGGAATGCAGCTAATGGTGGCTACCTTCAACAACTACCAGGAGCTGGTAGACAAGGCCACCATACTTGAAGGCAAGCAGCAGCAGATTGATAGCCGCAGGCGGAAATATGGCCAGGGAAAGTACATCCGGAGCTCAGCAGAAGCCCCACTATGCCCCATACTCGGGAGGACATACCCATCACACCCATGGAGGACATAATCATGGAGGACATAACCATGGAGGGAATGGGAACAATCGCAACCATGACAACAACTCCAAGTCAGGCAATGGAGGCAATGGCAACCAGCACCGTCCTGCTCCGGCTCAGAAGGATCTGAGTCATATCACCTGTTTCTAGTGCCAGAAGACAGGACACTATGCCACCGATTCTCCGGAGGCCAAGCAGAGGAATGGAAACGGCAACGGCAATGGAAGCGCAGCAAAGAAGCCCAACCCTTTTCCTCGTGCTCAGGTGAATCACCTTGATGTGGAGGACGTCTATGATCAGCCAGACACTGTGGTTGGTAAGTTTTTATTAAATTCACATCCAGTATTGGTACTCTTTGATTCCAGTGCAACGCATTCATTCATATCAAGGGTAGTTGTGGAAAAGTACGGGTTGCCCACTAGAACCCTTAGAACCCCGCTTCAGGTCACTTCCCCAGGAGGAGAGATGACGGCAGGCTTAGGCTGTCATTCGACCCTCAGCATCGGAAACCAGATTTTCCTGCAGACCTCATAGTATTGGAATCCCAGAGTTTGGATGTAATCCTAGGCATGGATTGGTTGACCAAGTTTGAAGGAAACATCGACTGTGCCCGCAAGACGATTTTGCTCACCATCCCGGAGCAGAAGAAGATCAAGTATGTATCCAGACGCACACCGATGAAGAATCGGGTGAATTCCCTCACGGGTGTTGTTCAGGAGGAAGTGCCCGTAGTGCAAGATTTTCCCGATGTGTTCCCAGAGGAATTACCAGGAATGCCACCGGACAGAGACATTGAGTTTTTGATTGAGTTATTGCCCGGCACAGCCCCAATATCCAAGAGACCCTATCGGATGCCCCCGAATGATTTGGAAGAGATCAAGAAGCAAATTAAGGAGCTATTGGAGAAGGGATATATTCGGCCAAGCTCGTCACCTTGGGGAGCCCCAGTTCTTTTGGTAGAGAAGAAGGATGGAACCCTGAGAATGGTTGTGGATTATCATTCATTGAACGACGTGACCATCAAGAACAAGTACCCTCTGCCGATGATTAATGACTTATTTGATCAGCTAGTTGGAGCCAAGGTATTCTCCAAGATCAATCTTCGATCAGGGTATCATCAGTTGAAGATCCGTGAACAGGATATACCCAAAACAGCTTTCACCACCAGGTATGGTTTATATGAGTATACCGTCATGTCATTCGGATTGACTAATGCCCCTGCGTATTTCATGAGCATGATGAACAAGGTATTTATGGAATATCTGGACAAGTTTGTCGTGGTGTTCATAGATGACATATTGGTTTTCTCCAAGAGCGAGGAAGAGCATACGGAACATCTGCGTCTAGTTCTGGAGAAACTCCGAGAACATCAGTTATATGCCAAGTTCAGCAAATGTGAATTTTGGCTGAAGGAAGTCGGATTCCTCGGACATGTTATTTCAGGAGAAGGAATAGTAGTCGACCCCACCAAGGTCGAATCGGTCACCAACTGGCAGTCCCCCACCTCAGTCAAGGAGATCAGCAGTTTTCTCGGACTCGCAGGATATTATCGGAGGTTTATTGAGAATTTCTCCAAGATTGCCAAGCCCATGACTGAGCTGTTGAAGAAGGAAGCCAAGTACATTTGGACCGAGGATTGTGAAGCCAGTTTTCAGGAGCTAAAGAAACGTCTGGTTACAGCCCCAGTGCTCATTTTGCCGGACATACACAAGGATTACAAGGTATATTGTGACGCTTCTCGTCAAGGACTCGAAGGAGTGCTCATGCAAGAAGGAAAAGTTGTAGCTTATACCTCCAGACAGCTACGACCTCACGAGATGAATTACGCCACACACGATTTGGAGTTAGCAGCCGTAGTGCACGCACTCAAGACCTGGAGACATTTCCTTGTCGGAAACAGTTGTGATGTTTACACGGATCATAAGAGCCTGAAGTATATTTTCACGCGGAAGGAATTGAACCTCAGGCAGAGGAGATGGCTTGAATTGATCAAGGACTATGACATGAGATTGCATTATCACCCAGGGAAGGCAAATGTTGTAGCAGATGCCTTGAGCCGTAAAAGTTATGTGAACACCCTCATAGCTGGAGGATTACCTCAGGAATTAGCCGACGATCTCAGAGAGCTCCGACTGGAGATAGTACCGAGAGGATTTGTCGCCACCTTGGATATACAGTCCACTCTGATTGAAAGAATCCGTGAAGCCTAGAAGAGAGACAAGGAAATTGCAGAGATAAAGGAAAAGATGAGTAACAGAAAGGCTAAAGATTTTCGTGATGATGAGCACGAAACTTTATGGTTTGAGGATCGCATCTATGTGCCTAATGACCCAGAGATCAGGAAGTTAATTCTTCAGGAGGCCCATGATTCACCGTACTCGATTCACCCAGGCAACACCAAGATGTATCTGGATTTGAAGGAAAGTTTCTGGTGGACAGGTATGAAGAAGGATATTGCCGAGTACGTAGCAGTATGCGATGTTTGTCAGTGAGTAAAGGCGGAACATCAGAAGCCGGCAGGGTTACTTCAACCTTTGCCGATACCCGAGTGGAAATGGGAAAAACTTGGAATGGATTTTATCACAGGATTACCGAGGACCCGTTCAGGTTATGATTCTATCTGGGTAGTGGTTGATCGCTTGACCAAGGTAGCTCATTTCATTCCCGTGAAGACCACATATACCAGCGCTAAGTTAGCCAAGATATACATGACCAGGATCGTACGTCTGCATGGAGTTCCGAGGAGTATCGTGTCAGATAGAGGAACGCAACTTACCTCAAAGTTTTGGAATCAGTTGCATGAAACTTTGGGTACGAGGCTGGAGTTCACTATAGCTTTTCATCCGCAGACAGATGGACAGACCGAGAGAGTCAACCAGATTCTGGAGGACATGTTGAGAGCTTGCGCGCTAGACTATGGATCTAGCTGGGATGACAATCTGCCATACGCAGAGTTCTCGTACAACAACAGCTATCAGACCAGTCTGAAGATGGCCCCTTTCGAAGCTCTATACGGAAGGAGGTGTAGAACACCATTGCTGTGGGATGGTGTTGGAGACCGAAAACTTTATGGTCCCGATCTTATTAGAGACTCCAAAGAGAAGGTCAAGCTGATTCGAGATAGACTCAAGATAGCCCAGTCGAGACAGAAGAGTTATGCCGACAGTAAACGCAAGGAGATAACGTATGAAGTTGGAGACCGAGCATATCTCCGTGTGTCCCCACTTCGAGGAATCAAGAGGTTCGGTGTTAAAGGAAAGTTAGCACCCCGGTTTATAGGCCCCTACAAAATCCTCGAACACAGAGGAGAAGTTGCATACAAGCTGGAATTGCTAGAAGGATTGTTAGGAGTCCACGATGTCTTCCATGTTTCCCAGCTGAAGAAATGCCATGTTGAGATGGCTGATATTCCTTTGAGAGACACAGTGCCCCTAGAGGCCATACAGCTCGACAGTGATCTGACTTATGAGGAGAAACCCGTCAGAATTCTCAAGACTGCGAACAAAGTTACCCGCAGCAAGATCATCAAGTTTTGCAAGGTTCTGTGGAGTCATCATTCCGAGGAGGAAGCCACTTGGGAGCGAGAAGAAGATCTCCGCCGAGACCACCCGCACCTATTTGCTAGCCAACCCGAATCTCGAGGGCGATATTCATCTTAAGGTGGGTAGGTTTGTAACATCCAAAATTTTCAATTTCGAATGTTTTACAATTATTAGTTAAGCATCTATGCATTTTGTTTGAATTGTGTGGCATTTGGAAATTTTCAGAGGCATTTGAGTTTTATTTGAATTTGAATTCAACTTGGCATTTGAAATTTGTTTCAAATATCCCTGACAAATACTTGTTTAAAAGTATGAGAGGAGCTAACATGACACTCCAACAATGTCAGAAGAAAATATTACCAAAAGGTTTGAATTCAAAATTTGAATTTTATTTGGAATTTGCAGAAAATGTTTTTATTTTGTTTCTGTTTTGCCTCTGGAAAAATGTTCGCGTTGTAGGATTTATTTTTCTGATTTTATTGATATATATGTCCTATATAAAAATATTATAGATTTCTCTATATTTTACTTTTCTCCCTATCTTATTCAAAAAAAACCGGCCCACCAGGCGCGAGCCAGGCCAACCGGCCCAGCCAGCCACCCGACGCGGCCCACCAGCGCGCCAGCCAGCCTGCTCCACCCGCGCCGCGCCCGAACCCTCTCCCCCTCGGTTGCCCGACCCGTCTCACCTCTCTCCCTCTCACTGACCAGCGGGGCCCGCTCCTTTCTTTCCCCTCCTCCACGCCTTGCCAAGCCGGAGCACAACCGGAGCACGCCCGTTGCTGCGATCTTCCCGGGATCACGCTCCGAAGCCTTCCCCTCGCGCAAGCTTATGTCATATAAATACCTACGCCCTTCCTCTCCCGAACCCCCTAAAACCCTAGCCCAAAACCCACCGCAGTTCGCGCCCTCGCCGATCGCATCTCGCTACTGCCGCCGCAGTTCGCCGCCCGTTCCGACTCCGGTGAGCACTCCCTCGACTCCAATTCCCACCCATGTACTTCCGTCGCCGTTTCCCACCTTTTTGACATGGCCTGCCACCCTCTTACCCACAGCAGCGACGACCCCGAGCTTGTCCGCCACCCGCCGGAGCTGCAGAGCACTGGGCTCTACTTCGCCTCGCCCTCGACGTCCACGCCGTCCACGAGCTCAAACAACTCCACCACCACCTCCGCCTCGCTCCGCCGCATCGCCCCGACGTCACCGCCGTCGCCCCGGACCACCGGAACTGTCGTGGAATTGTCACGGCAGATGTCCTCGAGCTGGGACTTAGTCATGGAGCCATCGCAACTAGGAAGCTTGAAGGGGTTAGTGGGACAAGGAACACGAGGGTTTATACTGGTTCGGCCCCTTACGGTGAAGGTAAAAGCCTACGTCCAGTTTGAGGTGGTATTGATTAGGGTTTCGATGACCAGGGAGCTTAACTGCTATGCCTGGCTCTCGACGAGATCTTTCTTGTCCCTAAACCGCTACCGGGTCATCCCTTTATATAAGGAGGCTGACGCCCAGTAGCCCTCAGAGTCCCGGCCGGCTCATAAGAGTGTCCGGCTCGGACTCTTAACTATTCTTGCCTTACACTACAAGTTCTACCATGATAATGATTGCAACTACGGGCCTTAAGCCATATCCGGGTCTTAAGCCCATCTCTGGCCCACCGTCTTCAAGTTTATCGCCGGGCTTCTGGCAATGACCATATGAATAACCCGGCCCCTCCGGGCGGGTGACTCTAAGGTCTATATCCTCAACATTAGGCCCCAAATTGATTTGAGCCGGCTCATGTCAATCTTCAATCTTCCATCTTCAATCTTTTCGACAGAAAATCTCCGGCTTACAATCATGTGAAGGCCATAACCTGGTGTGACGTCATCCTCTGGACTCCGGATAATCCGCCGTGACATCATCTTCCATTAAGTCTGTTTTTTACTCCACCAGATCCGCAGCGGATCTTATCTTTACTGCCATCCCGAGAATCGAGGCGTTTTGTGGGGAGATAATCATGCCGTGGTCTCCTTGATTCTCGCGCCCACTTATGAGCTCGCCCTTATAAATAGGCCGGCCCGACGGGCATTCAGCCACTTCTCTCTCCTTCGTCTTCTTCCTCGCGCCACTGCTCCTCTGCCCGAGCTCTGCTGCTGCCGCCGCCACAGGTCTTCTCGTCGTCACCAACTCAAGCCGCTGCTTCACCCTGATCTGACCAGAGAAACGCGACGACCTCCGCGACTCTCCAGCCCCTGTAAGTCCTGCTTGCCCTGTAGAACAGATCTGCCGTAGGGTTCATCCGTGTTCTTCGTGTTCTTCGCTGTCACCTACGAGCCCCGGTAGTTTTGATTTTTACTGCCCTCTTTTGATCTTAGCTCTGTGTAGAACTACTGCGGTAGCTGTGTTAGCACCCATTTCTTATGTAAGTAGACCTCCTTTTACTGCATAAGGCCTTGTTCAATGCTCAAAAACTCCCCTGCGTCTGCTTTTTAGGTCTAGAAAATTTTCTTTTGCCTGACCATTTTGATCCAAAATATTTCCCGCAATGTGCGAAACCTGTTTTCACCATACTTAGTAAAAAACTGCCCTCATTGAATCATGGTGGCTTACATGAACCGGCTTAAAGAAACCACGCGCCGTAGAACCTTCCGACTTACGGGAAGCCACGCGCCGTAAAATTTTCCGGCTCACTTATAACAAGGCTGTAGACAATTTGAATTATCCTCAAGCACACCAGCGGCTTAGATAACCCGATGTACTTAGACATATATCATTAGTCCCCTCCATAAGCCGCCACCTTAAACCTTAACTTTGTAAGTCTACTCCGGCTCATTACTAAACCGGATATTTTTCCCTATATCATAGGTTTCCAACAGTCACCATACCTCCCAAAGCTCCTAAAGCCTCCATCACTTGCAACTGGATGAGGTCCAATGTCACCAATGAAACCTTAGCAGATTTTGTCAAGTCCGGCTATCTGCCCAAGAAGGACGTCATGTCCTACCGTGCCCCTGACCCGTCAGAAGAGAGACCACAGCCAAAGGACGGGGAGGTAGTGATTTTTGCGGATCATATGAGCCGGGGCTTCGCACCGCCCGGCTCAAAGTTTTTCAGAGACGTTCTGAATTTCTTCGATCTGCGGCCTCAGGACATAGGACCCAACTCAGTGTCCAATATCTGCAACTTCCAAGTGTTCTGTGAGGTTTACCTTGGAGAAGAA
Source organism: Aegilops tauschii subsp. strangulata (assembly GCF_002575655.3). Lineage (NCBI taxonomy): Eukaryota > Viridiplantae > Streptophyta > Magnoliopsida > Poales > Poaceae > Aegilops > Aegilops tauschii. The sequence continues at coordinate 422,958,985 of NC_053036.3, read as the reverse complement.
CCCAGTCTGCTGCTCTTCAGAGAGCTTTTCTATTTAAACCGCCAGAACGAGTGTGCCAACGGGCCAAGTCTGGAGCTAGGCGGCATCTCCATCCAGCGGCGGAGGGACTGCCTTTTCCCTTACGCAGAGCCTCCCAGCCACCCCAAGGACTGGAATTTGACGTGGTTTTACTGCCAAGACACGTCGTCGGCGGATGAGAGTCCGTTGCCCGGCTTTCGCCCCTCGCGTCTGGAGCCGACTCACCCACTGTCAGACAAGCTGACTCAAGCGGAGCGCCAACCTCTGCTCCCCACCATCAACAAGATCAAGGCTCTCCTGGGCAATGGTCTGAACGGAATCGATCTGGTCCGGGTCTGGATCTCGTGGCGGGTGATCCCATTGAGCCGCCGCCCCGGTTTAATGTGTGCGTACACGGGCCGAAAGGATGACCCCCAGAGACACAGCCGCAACGATCTCCCTGAAGATGTTGCAGAGGAGATGACCAAGGCTCTTTTGAACGAGAGTCTGGCAGACTGCGGAAGGACCGGGTTAGCCCCCTTCTGCAAGACCAACCCAGCCCCAGCGGTAAGCCGCTGATCTAAACCTCTTATCTGTATATAACTGTCATCTGAATCGTTTTAAGAAATCATCATTGTATTTTTCAGGCTGATGATAAGTTCTGGCGGGTCAAATATGACCATGAGGCGGCCAAGAAGGCCAGAAAGGCGAAGAAAGCCGCCAAGAAAGCCGCCCCTCGCAAGAAAGGAAACAGGCCTACTGCTTCAGAGCTGATGCAACTAAGCGACAGCTCCGAGTCAGAGGTAACCCCTGAGCCTGTAAGTCCTTGTTGTACTTTGTTGTTTATTTCTGTCCGCCTTATCAATACTTGTTCATCAATAGGACGACACCGGAGCAAGTAACCCGGTGGTTGAAGAGGTAACGACATTTTCCTCTGACTCGGAGCCCTTGCCCAGGCTGAAAATCCGAAGGGTAACCCGGAAAGTAAGCTTTTCACATCCTTTAGCTTATCAAGACCCTCAATATATTTTGAAGCGACAGGTGCATGAGAGCCGGCGGCACACCCGGACCGACAAAAGCACCGACCTCTCCTCCGGGTTACCTGACGCATCGAGGAAACGCCGGACCGAGGTGAACTCAAAATTGTACCCTTTTCATCCTTTGGCAGGTGTTATACGTCAACCGCTCAACTCTTCTGACTCAAATTATCAGGAAACTTCCCCCTCTTCTGGCGACTCTATGCAGTCAAGCCTGCCGGCGTTCAAGACCGTGCCCGGCTAATGATAACCATCTCATGTTGTACTTTGTCTTCACTTACCCTATTGTGCTTAACCTTTCTCTCCTTTCAGTGCCCAGGCCAAGATCACCAAGAGGGCGAAGAAGTCCAAGCCCGTCGATGAGCCGGACTTGCCTAAGCCAGAGGCAGCCGCTCAAGAGCCGCCAGCTGCCTCTGCACCTGAGGCCGCTGCCCCAACCACCAAGGCAACTACAGAAGCTTCTGTTAACCCGGAGGCCTCCAGCTCGGCTCCACCAGCAGATGACCCGGACGTGGTAATCACTCGAACGGAGTTCGTTGAGCCAGGGAGACCTACCGTGCTGGCTAAGTGCTCCGCCAAAGGGGAGCTGCTAGAGTCGCGCCGGGTTAACCTGGACCTCACCGACTACTCCAACTTGAACATTGGAGAGATCGTCTCCGGCTTCGTCAGCCAAGTGCACAAGAGCCGGGACGCAGAGATTGCCATGGTGACCCAGATCCAGCAAAAATCTGAGGTAATATTCTTCTGTCCTCTTACTTACTGCTTAGTTACCTGTACCATGCTAGCCCCCAAGTCGACGACTTATGATTGAGTATGTTGTAGACTTAGGTTCCGGCTTACTCCATTGAACCGGCAATGTGTAGATAGAAACGTTCAATATGCATTAGCCCCCAAGTGCCAAGTGTCTTTGCTTGGAAAACGCTTGGGACTTTAAATTTGTATAGTAACTGTTCATGCCATAACCCGGAAATTTATACAGGCTGCTGGCAAGAAGCTTGAGGCTGACCTCGCTGATCTCAAGAACCGGCTGAAGATGCAAGAGATGGAGACCTGGAAGGCAAATGCCAAGTTTGTGTCCAGCATCGCCGCGCAAGAGAAGCTGAAGACGGAGTTTGACACTGAGCGGAAGGCGTGGGCCGAAGAAAAGGCCGCATTGGTGACCCAGGCTGAACAGGCGGAGAAGGCTCTCTCCGAGAAGACCGCCGAGCTCTCCGGCCTAAAGCGCCAAGTGTCCCAGATGGTGGCCGCAATCTTCGGTAAGTCATCTCACCGGCTTTCATCAAGTTTAGAATTTACATATCTCATAATTCATCCTTGTCGGCGGCTTATCTGAATCTGTTAAACAGGTCCCAGAAGTGCCAACCTGAACCAGAGTGTGGTGACCAAGCTGAAGGCCGTATACACCCTGGTGGAGCAACTCTACACCGGGTCACAACGTGCCTTGGCTGTGGTGGCCCTCTCCAACGAGGTGCCGACTCACCTGGCGGAAGTCCTTCGCCGGCTCGCCGTTCTACCTCAACGGATCCAAGAGCTGCGACGGGCCTCTGCAAGAGCCGGAGCGATCGCCGCGCTGAGCCGGGCCAAGGCGTTCTTGCCAGAGTTAGACCCGGCGGACATCGCCCTCGGCTATCCAAGTCTGAAGGAAGACGGCACCGCCTTTGATCAGAAGGACTTCGCAGCTTGCGTGAAGGCCGTACGCCCGGTGGCCACTCTTATTGGCAACGATACAGATCTGACCAAGTATCAGCCGAGCTACGACGCAGAAAATCAGAGGATCCCTACTCCGCGCTATGAAGCCCTCAACTTGATCCCGCCGGCTCGTCAGCACACTTTCGCCCCGGAAATTGACCCGGCCGGGTTAATTGACGAGGAAGCCCAATTCGAAGCTCTCAGCGGCATCGACTGGAAGTCATCAACTTTCCTGGTCTTGGGATCAGTCGGAGGAGAAGAGAGGAACGAGCCGGAGACGTCAACTCAGCAAGCGTTGTAACTCAGCTGGCGGCTTATCAATCAATGCCTCACCTTTTGGACTCAATGAGTCTTTGTAATAGAGTAGGACCAATACTTTATCTTTGCCATGCCATCGTGCATGCCTTGAATGTTAAAGTCTGATGAAGTTGTCTCCTTTATGTTTCTCCGGGTCATAATCAATCCTTTATTTTCCTTAATCTCAAAACAGTTGCCTTTAACTATCCTGCAGAGAAGGACAAATCACAAGTCTCGAGGCGGCTTACCGCCCTGAGAATCATAAGTTTTAGATATATAACCCGGAATATGAATCAAAAAGGACTGGTCTCCAATTATATCCTTAATATAGCCGTAATAACATACTTAGCGGCCTGCAAGCATACTTCCGGCTTAGATAACCCGGGTAATAAGGTTGGTACCTCAATTTCGGTTGACCTGTCTTAATCACACCCATTGTGTCCAACTAATACTGGAAATCAAAGTTTAAGCCGGCCAAGTGAGACCCGGCCGTACACACTTTGAAATGATTAGAAGAAACCTATAATGAAGCAGAAGAACTTAGGGGCTTCCGGTTCGAATACGACCAGAGACCCGGCCCAAAGGGGTTAAGCTAAGATTCTGATACGATCATATAGCCCCCAGTGGGTGTGGCGATGCCAATCAAGAGGGTACCGACAGCTATGTTCGCTTTGGTTCGAATACGACCCATGTTTGAACAGGAAGCCCCCAAGTGATTTTAAGAATTGTTTAACGACGCTGATTCGAATACGATCCACGTCGGTTCCCAAAGGGGTTAAACTATGATTCAAATATGATCAAAGAAAACCTCCCAATGAGCTCGGCACTTTGCCAATCAAATGGGTATCGACAGCTATGTTCTCTTTGGTTCGAATACTACCCATGTTTGAACAGGAAGCCCCCAAGTGACCTTATTACCTTCGGCTAGATTCGAATACGATCATAAGCCGGATCCTCCTTCAAGTTATCATGTTAATCTTGCAATGAAAACAACACGTGCACATTTGGAGGAGAAAAAGGACAGAGGTCCTGCTTTATTGCTTATCATAATATATACATGGCTGAGAGAAATATGTACATTATGAGAGCCGGTGACTCAAGTGTAGTAAGGCCGAAGCTGAGCTATGTTCCACGGCCGACGGGTCTCTTCCTCTGACTTTCGTGAATCTTTGTGTTCCCGAATGTCAATGAGGTAATATGACCCGTTGTGCAAGTTCTTGCTGACCACAAAGGGCCCTTCCCAAGGCGGGGATAGCTTGTGTGCATCTGTTTGATCTTGGATGAGCCGGAGGACGAGATCACCTTCCTGGAAGACCCGGGTTTTAACCCGGCGACTATGATAACGGCGCAGATCTTGTTGGTAAATCGCGGAGCGAGCTGCGGCTACATCACGCTGTTCGTCCAACAAGTCAAGAGCATCTTGGCGCGCCTGTTCATTGTCCGCCTCAACACAAGCCGCCACTCGAGGTGAGTCATGACGGATGTCACTGGGGAGGACGGCCTCTGCCCCATAAACCATGAAGAAAGGCGTGAAGCCTGTAGACCTGTTAGGAGTAGTGTTGATGCTCCATAACACGGAGGGCAACTCTTCCACCCAACAACCCGGCGTCCGTTGCAAAGGGACCAAAAGCCGGGGCTTGATGCCCTTCAGAATCTCCTGATTAGCTCTCTCAGCTTGACCATTGGATTGAGGATGAGCAACTGAGGAGACATCAAGTCGGATATGCTCTCGTTGACAAAACTCTTCCATGGCGCCTTTGGATAGATTGGTGCCATTGTCAGTTATAATGCTATGCGGAAAGCCAAAGCGAAAGATCACCTTCTTCATGAACTGAACTGTTGTGGCCGCATCACACTTGCTAACTGGCTCTGCTTCTACCCACTTGGTAAATTTGTCAACTGCCACCAAAAGGTGGGTCTTCTTGTCCTTGGATCGTTTGAAAGGCCCAACCATATCAAGCCCCCAGACCGCAAAGGGCCAAGTAATTGGGATCATCCTCAGCTCCTGAGCCGGCACATGAGCCCGTCGTGAGAACCTCTGGCAACCATCACATTTACTGACCAAGTCCTCTGCATCAGCATGAGCCGACAGCCAATAAAAACCATGGCGAAAAGCCTTGGCCACAAGAGACTTTGAGCCGGCGTGATGGCCACAATCCCCTTCGTGAATCTCACGCAAGATCTCTTGACCTTCCTTAGGGGAGACACAACGCTGAAACGCTCCTGTGAAACTGCAATGATGCAACTCGCCATTGATAACAATCATTGACTTAGCCCACCGGGTTATTTGTCTGGCCAAAGTTTCATCCTCGGGCAACTCACCCCGGGTCATGTAAGCCAAATAGGGCATTGTCCAGTCCGGTATGATGTGGAGAGCCGCCACCAGTCGTGCCTCCGGGTCAGGGACCGCCAAGTCTTCCTCTGTAGGCAGCTTAACAGAAGGATTATACAGGACATCCAGGAAAGTATTAGGTGGCACCGGCTTTCGCTGAGATCCTAGCCGACTTAAAGCATCAGCCGCCTCGTTCTTCCTGCGATCAATGTGCTCTACTTGGTAACCCTGAAAGTGCCCAGCAATGGCATCAACCTCGCTGCAATAAGCCGCCATGAGAGGGTCCTTAGAGTCCCACTTGCCTGATACTTGTTGAGCCACCAAGTCTGAGTCACCGAAACACCTTACCCGGCTCAAGCTCATCTCCTTAGCCATCCGAAGACCGTGGAGCAAGGCCTCGTACTCAGCCGCATTGTTAGTGCAAGGAAACATCAACCGTAACACATAATGGAACTTGTCACCTTTAGGGGAAGCCAACACAACTCCAGCCCCCGAGCCCTCCAACTGCCTGGACCCATCGAAGTGAATAGTCCAATATGTGTTATCCGGCTTTTGCTCGGGCACTTGTGACTCTGTCCAATCATTGATGAAATCCACCAAGGCCTGAGATTTAACAGCAGTGCGTGGCACATATTTGAGACCATGAGGTCCCAGCTCTATAGCCCACTTAGCCACTCTCCCTGTGGCCTCTCTGTTTTGAATGATGTCACCAAGAGGGGCAGAACTGACCACAGTGATGGGATGACCCTGGAAATAATGCTTAAGTTTCCGGCTCGCCATGAACACACCGTAAACAAGCTTCTGCCAATGCGGGTACCGCTGTTTGGACTCGATGAGCACTTCGCTGACATAATAAACCGGCCGCTGAACCGGATGCTCCTTACCCTCTTCCTTGCGCTCCACCACCATAGCCACACTGACGGCTCGTGTGTTCGCCGCCACATATAATAATAAGGGCTCCTTATCAACCGGAGCAGCAAGGACTGGAGGCTCTGCCAGCTGCTTCTTCAACTCCTCAAAGGCAGTATTAGCTGCATCATTCCAGACAAAGTTATCAGTTTTCTTCATCAACTGATATAATGGCATGGCTTTCTCACCCAAACGGCTTATGAACCGGCTTAAAGCAGCGATGCGACCCGCCAAGCGCTGAACATCATTTATACACGCCGGCTTAGCCAGGGAGGTGATGGCCTTGATCTTCTCCGGGTTAGCTTCAATGCCTCTGTCAGAAACCAAAAAACCCAGGAGTTTGCCCGCAGGAACACCGAAAACACACTTGGCCGGGTTAAGCATCATCTTGTAGACCCAGAGATTATCAAAGGTCTCCCTTAAATCATCTATCAGGGTTTCCTCCTTTATGGACTTAACCACAATATCGTCCACATAAGCATGAACATTGCGCCCAATCTGGTTATGAAGACAGTTCTGTACATAACGCTGATAAGTCGCCTGTGCACACTTAAGTCCAAAGGGCATAGACACATAGCAGAAGGCTCCAAAGGGAGTGATGAACGTCGTCTTCTCCTGGTCCTTAACTGCCATTTTAATCTGATGATATCCGGAATAAGCATCCAAGAAACTTAAGCGCGCACAACCGGCCGTAGAATCAATAATTTGATCAATACGGGGAAGGGCAAAATGATCAGCCGGACACGCCTTGTTTAAGTCCGTGTAGTCCACACACATCCGCCAAGTGCCGTTCTTCTTGAGTACGAGCACCGGGTTAGCTAACCACTCTGGGTGAAAGACTTCAACAATAAACCCGGCCGCCAAGAGCCGGGCCACCTCTTCACCAATAGCTTTCCGCCTCTCTTCATTAAACCGCCGAAGGAACTGCCTGACCGGCTTAAATTTTGGATCAACATTGAGAGTGTGCTCAGCGAGTTCTCTAGGTACACCTGGCATGTCAGAAGGTTTCCATGCGAAGATGTCCCTATTCTCACGGATGAACTCGATGAGCGCGCTTTCCTATTTCGGATCCAGATTGGCACTGATGCTAAACTGCTGAGATGAATCTCCTGGAACGAAATCAACAAGCTTAGTTTCATCAGCCGACTTAAATTTCATCGCCGGCTCATTCTCCGTAGTCGGCTTTTTCAGAGAGGTCATATCTGTCGGGTCAACATTGTCTTTGTAAAACTTCAACTCCTCTGTAGCACAAACAGATTCTGCATAAGCCGCATCGCCTTCCTCACACTCCAGAGCCACTTTCCGGCTGCCGTGAACCGTAATGGTCCCATTGTGACCCGGCATCTTGAGCTGTAAGTACACATAACACGGCCGTGCCATGAATTTGGCGTAAGCCGGCCGTCCAAATATAGCATGGTATGGACTTCTTATCTTGACCACCTCAAAGGTCAATTTCTCCACCCTGTAGTTGTTCTCATCTCCAAAGGCCACCTCCAACTCAATCTTGCCGACTGGATAAGCCGACTTACCAGGTACCACACCGTGGAAAATAGTGTTGGACTGGCTGAGGTTCTTATCAATCAACCCCATACGACGGAATGTCTCATAATAGAGGATGTTGATGCTGCTGCCTCCATCCATGAGCACCTTAGTGAACTTATATCCTCCCACCTGAGGAGCCACCACCAGGGCCAAGTGACCCGGATTATCCACCCGTGGAGGGTGATCCTCCCTGCTCCACACTATAGGCTGCTCGGACCACCGCAAGTAGCGCGGAACCGCCGGCTCAACAGCATTCACAGCCCTCTTATGAAGCTTCTGATCTCGCTTGCACAGACTAGTGGTAAACACATGATACTGTCCACTGCTAAGCTGCTTTGGATTGGTCTGATAACCCCCCTGCTGCTGTTGATGACCCTGGCCAGACTGTTGATTAAAGCCCCCTTGACCGTTCTGAGGACCAGAATTTGAGCCGCCGCCCGGGCCATGAAAGCCGCCTGCGCCTGAGCCGCCGCCCGGGCCATTATAATTCTTAAAGGCCTTCATGATTGCACAATCCTTCCATAGATGAGTCGCTGGCTTCTCTCTAGAGCCATGCCTTGGACAAGGCTCATTCAATAGTTGCTCCAGTGTCGGGCCTGACCCGCCGCCTCGGGGAGGGGGCCTCCCCTTGCGTCGCTGGTTATTACCTTGTGAGCTGGCGTTGGCTACAAACTCTAGGCTGCCATCGGCCTTGCGCTTGCCTCCTCCTTGGTTCCCCGGGTTATGCTGAGGACCCTTGCCATTGCCATTCTTCTTTCCCTTCCCCGCCCTTTCATCATCTGAAGGGGGATCCTTGGTACCATCAGAATCGGCGTACTTGACAAGAGCCGCCATTAGCGTACCCATATCACTGCAGTCGCGCTTAAGCCGCCCGAGTTTCATCTTCAGGGGCACGAAGTGACAATTCTGTTCCAACATTAAGACTGCAGAGCCGGCATCCATCTTATCTGATGAATGTATGATCTCCTTGACCCGGCGAACCCAATGAGTCATGGATTCACCCTCCTGCTGCTTACAGTTAGTCAAATCCACAATTGACATAGACTGCCTACAGGTATCTTTGAAGTTTTGGATGAACCGGGCTTTCAGCTCAGCCCAAGACCCGATGGAATTCAGTGGTAGCCCTTTCAACCAAGTGCGGGCACTCCCATCCAACATCATGGTGAAGTACTTGGCCATTGCCGCCTCACTGACCTCCAGTAGTTCCATGGCCATCTCGTAACTCTCGATCCAGGCTGCGGGTTGTAAGTCAGCCGTGTAATTGGGCACCTTCCTAGGGCCTTTGAAGTCCTTGGGTAGACGTTCATTGCGGATAGCTGGCACTAAGCAAGGGACACCCCCAGTCCTGGTAGGGATACCCACATCGACGGACGTCGTCGGATAAGCCGGGGGAGTCTGGTAAGCCGTCAACTGAGGCACCTGCTCCGCCTCTTGCCGTGCTCTGTCTTGGTCTGCTGCGTGAAAGGCTCCATTATGAGCCGGGCCATGGCCAGGGGGCGGGTCATGGCGCCGGACGTTACTTGAGCCGGTCGCTGAGACCATGTGTCTGCTGTAACTCGGGCTCCGGCCTAGACGAGGGGTCGAGTGGATCCTGTCCCGGCTGTAGGAGTACGCCTCTTGCTGCACCAGTGCTGTCTGAAGGAGTTCCCTGACCCGGTGGGTTTCAATAGCCGTCGGAGAGTCGCCGTCGACCGGGAGAGCCGCCAGCCGTGCTGCCGCAGCGACCATGTTCTCCAGCGGGTTATTATAATGACCCGGTGGTATTGGCACGTACTGAGGCGGGGCAGGGGGCACCTGGGGAGGCCCCATCACTTGTGGCTGAATAGGGGTCCCAGACCCGGGCACTATGACCCCTGGCGGGTTACTAGACCCTGCACCTGGCGTGTTGAAGAGGTTGCGTGGATCGTAAACCGGAGGGAGTCGAGATTGGGCCTTTTGATGCCTCCTTCTCAGGACCTCATTGGACGCGTTTTGATCCATCGTGAGCCGGAAGGACTGCGCTTGAATCAACTGGGTTTGGGCATCGAGAGCCGCCCGCTCCGCAGCCATCCTGATCCCTTCCGCTGCCAGATCCTCCTTAGCCTTCACTAGATCCAACTTTAACTGTGCCACCTCCGCATCAGGCTGAGCTTGATCCGCCGGGTCAACCGTGGCGGTTAACAGGGCCGTCATCTTGTCCGTGAGATCCATTAGCACCTGAGCCGGCGAGGGCACCAGGTTCCCCGCTCCAGTAGCAGGGTTCTGAACAGGCTGTGCACCGGCCATAAAGACCCCAACCTGACTTGGTGGCTCAAACGGGTCCGGAATACTGTCACCATCGGAATAACCCATGAGCCTGCCATCTTGAAGTTGATACAACGAGTTTGACTCATCGGTGGACGACTCGCCGTCAGAGCCGGCGGTCGTCTCATCACCAGACCCAGATCGATCAGAGAGCCCTCCATGGACGCATCCCACAAAGGCATGCCTTACGGCAGGCCGGGCCCGGGCGGGTCGTGCACGCTGAGCCGTCTTGATGAGATCGGCGCAGAGATCCGGCTCAGGGCCCGGCTCACCAATCTTGCCAATGAAAACATGAATTCCGCCGAAGGGGACCCGGTACCCGTACTCAATTGAGCCGGCGTCGGGGCCCCAGTTTGCATCGTCGATGTAGAGCTTGCCGCGACGACTCTTGGTCATCCGGCCCACAGCGTATCCCTTGAGCCCTTCGAAGCTGCCCTTCAAGAACTCAAATCCACCGTGCGCTTGCCCCACGGTGGGCGCCAACTGTCGTGGAATTGTCACGGCAGATGTCCTCGAGCTGGGACTTAGTCGTGGAGCCATCGCAACTAGGAAGCTTGAAGGGGTTAGTGGGACAAGGAACACGAGGGTTTATACTGGTTCGGCCCCTTACGGTGAAGGTAAAAGCCTACGTCCAGTTTGAGGTGGTATTGATTAGGGTTTCAATGACCAGGGAGCTTAACTGCTATGTCTGGCTCTCGACGAGATCTTTCTTGTCCCTAAACCGCTGCCGGGTCGTCCCTTTATATAAGGAGGCTGACGCCCAGCAGCCCTCAGAGTCCCGGCCGGCTCATAAGTGTCCGGCTCGGACTCTTAACTATTCTTGCCTTACACTACAAGTTCTACCATGATAATGATTGCAACTACGGGCCTTAAGCCGTATCCGGGTCTTAAGCCCATCTCTGGCCCACCGTCTTCCAAGTTTATCGCCGGGCTTCTGGCAATGACCATATGAATAACCCGGCCCCTCCGGGCGGGTGACTCTAAGGTCTATATCCTCAACAGGAACCCCTCCGCCACCGACGCCCGAGTCGCCGCTGTCGTCTCCGTCCGTCGCCGCCGTCCGCTGTAAGCCCGAGCCCCCTCCACCATTGGATCTCGCATGTACGGCTTAGATTAGATCCGCGAAGGGTTAGGTTATTTTCAATAGATCGGTTTAGTTTATGGTTTATTTCCGGTTTAGTTCCTGGTTTAGATAGACCGGTGTGATCGGTTTATTCTGCTGAGCCCGTATACATTTCAGTTAAAGATCGCTCGCGCGTTAGATAGTATTAGAGCGCTCACTGTTTCGGCCCGTTAGCGCCTTAGTTGTTTTTTTGTTTAATTTTCGTTTCTGTTTTTAACAGAATAGTTCCAATTTTGTAAAATCTATATCTCTTAGGTTATTTAATGTTTTTAGTTGATTCTTTTTTTTAGTTTAAAAATTTCCTATAGTTTCTGTAGAAAATAGATTCGGCCATGTTTTAGTTTTTTCAACAAATGTTTATATTAGTTTTAGTCAGATTAGTATTTCTGCTATAAATTGAGCTAGGATTATTATTTTTTAGTGATTCTTTTTGTAACTGCTTTGTTTTGACCTTGCCTAGCAGTAGGAATTTATTTGGGTATTTTTAGTCTTTATTAAAAATAGTTTTACTCGAAAACAAGCTTTTCTATTTTTTTAGCTTGCTGTTGTTTTCTGTTGTTCTAGTTAATTTAAGATTTTATTTTACCTCTGTTATAATTTATTTTAGATTAGTTTCTGTAGTTATAGAGGGTGAACTTTTATTTACAGAAAAGAAAATGTTTATTTTATTTTGTTGCTAGTTGTTGGCTTGGAGTTCTTCGAGTTTTTTTTGGTTTTGGTTTGATTGCTTTTGTGTGATTTATGTTAGCTTGCTGTTATGTTAATGCGATTGCATGTTTGTATGCTTATATGATTATTGGTTGCTTCGATAGAATTTCCGGAGTGCGAAGCCTGCTATTATGAGTCGCTAGCTTTCGAAGACCGTCAGCCAGGCAAGTCATTTGATCATGTTTTACAATACCTATGATTTTGTTGCATTAGAATTATCCCTCCCCACCATGCATGCAGTAGGAGAATTTTAAGTTATGTTCTTGAGTAGTATCATGAGGTAGGATGAACCCAATTCCCCTTGTTACCATTGCCCGGGACGATGTAGTTCATTTTGCTATGCTCGTAGATGGGGTTGGTTGAGAGATTCATAAGGGAGATGTGAGAGTCAAGATGATGACAACCCCATGACTTCAAGCTCAAGATGGACTTCAAATTCACTACTGGGTGGAGGACGGTTGACGGGCACCCTGGAGAAACCAGCGGATGGCCGGGATGCATGGAGAAGCGCCATGACATCTTGCGGAAAGCTTCATCCAGCCACGAAGAGACGGATGGTTACACCTTGACCAGAAGCTTAACTGTGCAGCCGCAAGCCATTATGGGCTCTGGCTGGGTTGACCTTAGGCGTGACTCTGGACGGACGGTGCCAGCAGATGTAGAAGAACGGTAGGACATGGATGGGCACCGGCAGTGCCCAGAGAAACTCTGCGGAAGACCCTATTTCGTTCGTCCCGTCTTCAAACACCAGGCAGTGCGAAGACATAAAGGAGGGAACGATTCTTGCGGGTAAAGTGCACAAGACTCTGCAGAGTAAAAACCTAATCGATTAGCCGTGTCCCCGGTTACGGACAAATGAGCCTCTGGAATTGGAGTATTTCGGAAATCTCAACACCGAACTTAATAAATTAATTGAGGGGTTATTTAATATTTGGGAATGAGACATTGGTTGGCGGAACCATCTCAATAACAACCAACATTTTGTAGTAATTGCAAGCAAGTCCTTTTGTTATAGGGAAAAATTGGCTTTTTCGCAAAAACATAAAACTTAGAGCCCCACAGCCAAATTGCATATAGTGTTAGTAATTTTATTGTTGTCCTCTCTTCATGACTTGCTGGCATATTCAAAATGCTGACCTACACGGCTGCAACGTCTTATGTTGCAGAGGAGTTTTCCGACCAGGAGTGAGGCTACGATCCACGCTTGGCGATTGCCCTATGGAGTCGGATGGACTCGCTATTCGTCTACGCTTCCGCGGCTTTATTTAGTTTATTTCTCATGAGTTGGCCTTTGGCCAAATTTATTATGATGTAATAAAGACTCGATATGAGAATCGTGTAATAAATTCAGGTGTGATTGAACTTTGAATCTTTTCATCAATGTACTGTGTGTGCCAGCATGATCTTGGGATGGTACATCTACACAGAGACTTGACCGATTTCGGGTCGGGTCGTTACAAATTCTCCATTATGACCTTTTTAGTAGTATATTCACACCAATCTTTGTTAAACTTCATGTTCAACACATATTTCTCCTCTAACGGCTCCTTTTCTTTTGCTAACTTGGACAACTGATATGCTTTAACAATATTTCCTACCTTGCTCTTCCCATGATCATCCCAAAAGTTGTTCAGTGCTTTCTTTAGTGTATCAAGCCATTATGCATTAGCCCAATCACTCACACTACAATTGAACCCTCCCTGAAAATAATTTCTACAATGATTAATCTGTACACACTAAACTTGTTCACAATATCTACACTGGTTAATCTCTACACACTGACACTGAAGTAGCTCACAAGATCTACAAACTTAACTTGTTCTATTGACATATATGAGTATGAATAGAACGAATCATTGTACTAACCTTCTCAGCATAGCCAAAGAATCTCCTGCGGATGTGCTGCTGGTCAAATGCAACCATCTTCTCAGCCGGCTTGTTGTGGCGGCATAGGATACTTCCTGTATCATCGATGCCACAACAATCCATGTCCTCAGTTGTGGCTGGGCACTAGAACAACAACGAAAAACAAACCATCCAAGATGTCAGCCAAATCGGAGCAAACAAACAAAAAAATCCCCAATTCGAAACCCTAACCCTGATTCACACATATATGCTCCCATTAGTGCTGCTCAGAGAGCGGCGATTCGGAGCTCGTTTCCCGCCGTTCCAGGAGACCATGGCGGGCAGCGGCGAAGTGAGCGACGCGGCGACAGGGAGCGCGGCGGCTGGGGCAGAGACAGAGAGGAAAGGATTCACGCGGGGAGGAGGGCGGATTTGAACCAGCCGACGAGATGGTTAAAAGGACTCATCTAACGGCTGTTTTCTCGGTGCCGTCCACCCACGCCACGTGGGCACTGACAGTAGGACCCGCCTGTCGGGTATCCCACATTTAGTGTTTTCCGCAAACTTTTAACGAAAAATGGTGGTTCTTGCAAACTTCAAGTTCTTTTTTTTAAAGGGGGCGCTTTATTACTTAAAAGGTTTAAGCATTACACCCGGCCTCTACATAACTAAAATGCACACAGCCAACAAAGTCCTCACGGTAAGCCAATATAAAAGAAGAAGGTGAAATATAAAGATGAAATCTGTATGACGCATAAAGCATAGGTGGCCCAATCCTAAGATCATGCTGCCACCCATATTGGGTAAAAGTATCCCTCGCCGCAGCCTCCAATCATGTACACACCTCTGTAAACAGGTCTCGATTCTCCACTCGTTGTAGACAGGAGCATAAACAAAGCATCCCGGTAAATCTGTAGATAACCTACATAAGAGAAGTACTTTTATCGTTAAAAACCTTATCATTTCTACATAGCCAAAGCGACCAAATCACGGCAAGCGCTCCCACCTTGAGAAGAATTCTAAACTTGTGATCAATCCCATGTAACCATTTGCCAAATATATTAGCAACACTACACGGAGGATACATGCCAGAAGCTATCTGGATGACTGACCATATAGAACGAGCCAATTTACAATGGAAGAACAAATGTTTTATTGTCTCATCATGCGGAAAAAATACACATTGCGTACTTCCATGCCAATTCCTCTTAATAGGGTTATCTTTAGTAAGAATGACTCCACGACGAAGATACCATGCAAAGATTTTATTCTTAAGAGGTATCTTCATCTTCCAGATCTTCTTATTATTATCAACTGGCACGTCTGACTGGATCAAAGCTCTATACATAAAATCCACTGAGAATTGTCTATTCCCATGCAGGTTCCAACGAAAGACATCGGATCCTTGTGACAACTGTACCGTGGTTAACCGCTGGAGCAGTATGTTCCACGATTGGAGTCTAGGTCCAATTAAATCCCTCCTGAACGTCACATTTGACGGAAATGATTCCAAAACCTTGGCAATAGTATCACCCTTGTGACGCACAATATTGTATAGAGCTGAATATTGTTCCCGCGAGTAGCATTACCTAACCACTTATCCTCCCAGAATCTAATTTCTGAGCCATCCTTAATTGAGAAGGAACCATAGCGGAAGAAATATTTCTTCGTTGCCATTAGTCAGGCCCAAAAATGAGAGTACCCAGGCTTCCAGTATACTTGGGATACCGCCTTAGAACCCACATATTTTCTCCTTAGGAGGGTTTGCCATACACCATCTTCCGTTAACAACTTAAACAACCATTTGCCGAGGAGGGCCCTATTCTTAACCTCAAGGTCATGAATGCCCAAACCACCTTGGTCCTTGGGACGGCAAACCACACTCCATTTAGCCAGTTGATATTTCTTTCTCTCGCTATCTCCTTGCCAAAAGAATCTCGATCGGAAGTTATACAATCTATGTAATACTACTTTCGGCAATTGGAAGAAGGAAATCATATATAGTACAATGTTACTTAGTACTGAATTTATGAGGACCAACCTTCCTCTCAGAGATAGCAATTTACCTTTCCAACTGCTAAGTCTTTTTTGTAGTCTCCCCTCGACGTGTTTCCATTCAGTATTTGTGAGTCTCCGATAATGTATCGGTATCCCCAAATAAGTGATCTTTTGTCCCAATTATGATGGTTTTGGGCAATTTAGTCCTCCAGAAGACTATTATTCTTTATGAGGCTATTATTCACTAGTGACTTTACCAGTCACGTACCAATCTGCTGTCAAACGTCACGTAACCCCCCCCCCCCCCCACCCAAAAAAACGTCACGTAAATCCAACCCCGCGGTCAAAAAAGCGTCCTGCTTAAAAGTGAGCACGAGGACGGTCACACCCGAGGCTACCGGCGCGCACGGCGTGCGCCAAGATCGGAGAGAGACGGTAGTACTGTACGTTGCAGGAGGCCATATCAGCACAACAGAACGATGACGGGCGATGGACTAACCACCATCAGCAATCACCGAACTCGTTTGCAGCGCCAAACCGGCAGCGAGGGCTTCACCGCCACCTTGGAACATGCCACGCGACTGCACCAGTATCGCACTGGAGCAAGAGCACAACTCAGACAGCACACATTGTATGTACTAGTAGTAGGGAAACACTTCCATGTCACGGGGAGAAAACGACCGACGTCCGTCATATGCCGCGGCTGCGGGGTGCTCTGCTCGGCGGTCGCTTCTAGAAACAAGTCCCTAGGACCGTCGCCTTTATCTGGCAAATTTGACAATTTTGACCTCGAAACGAAATAAATTCACAGAATGAACTGGGTGCAAAACTATTTCACACCCCTAACCCTTTTGTGTAGCGCCCGCCACGCCGGCGCCACACCCTACGGTGCAGCGCCTAGCTCCGCGGCGTTGCACCTCTGTCCACCGTGGCAGCCCACGGGCCCGCACCCAGCCGTGCAACGCCTCCGAGCTAGGCGATGCATCTGTAATGTGCAGCGCCTAGCCGCTAGGCGTTGCACGTGTAATGTGCAGCGCCTAGCGGCTAGGCGCTGCACTGTGACTTATCCAGCCACTTGGCTGGGCCCCCCTCCCCCACCACACACTCTCTCACTCTCTCCCCGAGCTTTGCCCCCTCTCCCACTCTCCCCCCTCTCAAATCTTCTTCCAAATCTTGCAAATTTGAAGAATTTGTCCATGGATTTCGAAGTCAAACCCTCCCTCAAGGTAATAATCTCCGATCCCCTTGTTTTGATCGAAGTAAAGTTCTCCCATTGCTCATTTGTTGGTAGTTTGGGGAAACCCTAGTTTAGTTTGGATCTAGAGATTTGCATGGAGATGTGAGATGTTTGTTTGCCAATTTCTATGATTAGGCTTTGTTAGTATGCTAGGGTTATTCTTATGGGTGTTCTTATGTTGGTGCTAGGGTTAGGTTTAGGGCTAGGGTTATGGTTAGGGTTAGGTTTAGGGTTAGGGTTATGGTTAGGGTTAGGGTTGTTGTTTCATATATATATTAGGGTTTGTATTCGGTGTTAATCCATGGATTAGTACTCATGGAAGCAATGTTACCTTGTGTTCATTGCTTATAGGGATGGGAAGAACATGTGTGTTTGTTCATCATGGGGACAAAGACGCCTTTTTGAAAGGCAATAAAGAACCGGACCCGGATGAGCTTGACATTGTGTTTGATAGTAGTCCTAGCTATGCGGAGCTCTTGCAACAAGTTAGGAAAGATTTGAATTGGATGGACCCTAGTGATATCATTGAGTTGGAGGGAAGGCATAATGTTGGTTTTGGAATGCACATCCGTTGGAAGACAATGCGTGTAAACTCAGAGCAACGTTGGGTTGCATACAAGGAGACGGTGGCCGAATCACTAGACAAGGCTCTTGAGTTATTTGCAACGAAGAAGGTTGAGTCAAGTTTGCATTTGGACTTGAACCGGAACCCCTCCCCTTTGGTTGCTAGTAGCCCCCCACCCTTGAAGCAAGATGAAATTGTTGAACCTCTTTTGACCCAAGAAGTGAGGCCAACATTGAGCCCGTGTAGAAACAACCAAGATGAATATTTGCAAGAGGACAACGATGAGTATGCGGACGATGACAATGAAGTTGATCTCCATGACAACAATGTGGGTGATCTCGACAAATATCATTTGCAAGAGACAATGGACCATTCCATCCCTTTTTCCCGTGCATATGCATCGGACTCGGATGACGATGGTCCCGATGAACAAGTTGATGCGGAGGGGTTCACGGTGAAGGAGGCCGAAGCTTTCGAGAAGGTATTTGGTCGGGATCATCGGACTACATTGTTCAAGGATGTTAGTCTCGCGGATGAAGCCGTGGTAGATGGTGGCCAATGTGTAGCTCTTGGGGTTAGGCCAAGCTCTCACCGTGATTTGGTAGACGACAAGAACCGGATTGCTAAAGGTTCTAAGTTCGACAGCTTGTTGGATTTGAAGATGTGGCTTGACAACTACTCGGTTATGCATTATCGTCCACACAAGGTGGTGCACTCGGACGTCAATGTGCGCTACACAGTTGCATGTGCATGTGAAGATGAAAAGGAGGTCCAACATGGACTTACAAGAGGCCGTGGTGGTGGTAGAGGTCGTGGAAAGGAGGTCCAACAAGGAGTGGCAAGACGCCGTGGCGGTTGTCTGTGGATTGTGCGTGCAAGACCATGGAAAGGAGGTCCTACTTGGCATGTAGTGAGTTGTGTGCCAACTCACATGTGCCAAGGCAAAAGGGTGGATGGCAAGATTGTGTCCCAAGACCACAAACAACTCACGTCCGAGTTCATCGCTTACAGGCTCTCGAACTCAATATCCACACTTCCAACAATGAGCGTCCAACATGTCATTGACCTTGTGAAAGCCATCTTTCATTACCAGGTGAAATACGGCAAGGCATGGAAGGCGAAGCAAGCCGCATTTAAGATGTTGTATGGTACATGGGAGGAAGCATACAACCGAATCCCTAGGTTGTTGTTAGCCATGGCCGCGACAAACCCGGGCATGGTTCATGTGGTCGAGCCTCATGGGCACCAAACAACGGTTCATGAAGGAAGGAAAGTCAGAGTATTTGGCCGTGCTTTTTGGGCGTTCGAGCAATGTGTGAGGGCTTTCGAACATTGTAGGCCGGTCATCGCAATTGATGGCACGTTCTTGACCGGACAATACAAGGGCACCTTGTTGGTTGCGATAGCAAGTGATGCCAATAACCGGGTGTTGCCATTGGCATTTGCTTTGGTTGAGGTGGAAAACAATGACAACTGGGAGTGGTTTCTGCATCTTTTGAGGACGAAGGTGTTACCCGCTCAAAGGGAAATTTGTGTCATATCGGATCGGAATCAAGGAATTCTTAACGCCGTGGAGATTGACATTCCCGGGCATGCTCCGTTGCACCATTGATGGTGCATGAGGCACTTTTGTTTGAACTTCTATAGGGCATGTGGCCTTAAGGAGTTGGCCGATGATCTTCAAGATTGTTGTCTTGCTTTCTCCGATAAGCGCTTCGCCACTTTGTACAACAAATTGCTCGCACACAAAAAACTTGATCCCGGGGGTCAAGAGTTTCTCAATAGGCACATTCAATACCGGAACAAGTGGGCACGTGCTTTTGATGAAGATGGCCGGAGATACGGTCAAATGACAAGCAATATGGCCGAATGCTTCAATAGGGTGCTCAAAGGTGCACGTGGATTACCCGTGACGGCAATAGTTCAATACACATTTGACAATATGAATGCGTACTTTGTAAAGTACTCGATGGAAACCGATGCACAGATAGCGGGTGAGAACCCACGGAAGTACAAGTACAAGTTCCCACCCAAAGTTGATGAATGGTTGCTATTTCAATCACGGAAGGCGGACTCAGAAGAAGCTATATTATATGACAATGACGAGTGGAAGTACGAAGTGAAAGAGCCAGGAGGAACCACAAACGATGGCCGGCAACATGGAGGTCGGGCTTTCAAGGTGTCGTTAATACAATGTGATTGCACTTGCGGGAGGCCATTGTTGCTTCATCTCCCATGCTCACATTTGTATGCCGCCGGCCGCGTTAGGAATGTGGACATCAATCACCCACGTACCGTGAGGGAGTCCCAGTTCTCAATCATGACGGTCAAGAAAACATGGGCTCCCCGCTTTCACCCATACTTTGACCAATCACAATGGCCGGAGTATCATGGAGTTCAACTATGGCCGGATCCGGAGTTGAAGGTTGTTAAACGGGGTAGACGTAAGACAAAGCGTCTTAGAGGCGACATGGACGGATGGGGCCATGGTGGGCGCCGCGAAGCGGGCAACGACCAATTCCAAGAGCCTCGTGAGAGATCCCGTTGTGGGGAGTGCAAAGGTCATGGCCACAACAAAAGAAAATGTAAGAAACCAAGGAAAAGGTCCAAGAAAAATGATGCAAGCACAAGCCAACATGGAGCTACACAAGGGAGCCAACCAAGTGGTAGCCAACCTAGTGATAGCCAACCAAGTGGTAGCCAACAAGTGCGAAGCCAACCAAGTGGTAGCCAACCTAGTGGTAGCCAACCTAGTGGTAGCCAACAAGTGCCAAGGCAACCAAGTGGTACCCAACAAGTGCCTAGCCAACCTAGTGGTAGCCAACAAGTGCCAAGGCAACCAAGTGGTAGCCAACAAGTGCCTAGCCAACCAAGAGGTCGGCAACTTGGACTTACAAGAGGCTGTGGTGGTGGTGGTGGTCTCGGCCGTGGTGGTGGAAGAGCTCGACGTGGTGGTAATGGCCGTGGTGATGGTCGCCAAACCACATTCTAATCTAACAAGGGTTCCCCAAATCTAATATACGCAAGATTCAAACAAAAGTTGCCCAAATCTAATACATGCAAGATTCAAACAAGGGTTCCCCAAATCTTCAAAATATAATATTTTCTATGGATAGAAAGAAGGGGATCGGAGGAGAGTACCTTCTACGATGGATTGGTGAACAAATGCACGGACCAAATCGTCGGATCGGAAGGATTTGGGAGAGGGGATTGAGAGGGGGAGTGCAGATGGCCGCCGCCCTTTTTTCTGTAACTGACAATGGGGAGGGTGGGGGAGGACAGGGCTGGCGCGTTTGCGTATAAGTCACAGTGCAGCGCCTAGCCGCTAGGCGCTGCACATTACACGTGCAACGCCTAGCGGCTAGGCGCTGCACATTACAGGTGCAGCGCCTAGCTCGGAGGCGTTGCACTGCTGGGTGCGGGCCCGTGGGCTGCCACGGTGGACAGTTGTGCAACGCCCCGGAGCTAGGCGCTGAACCGTAGGGTGTGGCGCCGGCGTGGCGGGCGCTACACAAAAAGGTCAGGGGTGTGAAATAGTTTCGCAACCAGTTCATTCTGTGATTTGCTTTCGATTATAGGTCAAAATTATCAAATTTGCCCCTTTATCTCTGGTCCTCTTCTCTAATCTTTCATGATCCCAGATCGAGGAGCACTGATCAGATCTCATAGGGTCTATGGCTCTATGCTCTGCTTTTGCCAGTAGAGTAGTACAGCGGAGATTTCGTTTGGCGATCAATGCTCCCCACTGATTGGCAAAATGATTGCCGCCTTGCTCGAACCCATACTCTACAGGTTGTGCAGCAAAAAAAAATTACCTACGGGTTACAAAACGGCAGTTTGGCCTAGCCAGCAACAGAAAGCATATAATCTCTTTTCTTGGATCGTACTAGCCGCGTATGCGACATGATTGCATCAACAGAATGCCTTTCAGTTCACGGTACGTACCGCACGATCTGAGAAAAATATGTGCCCTCAAAATGGGATGGGAAAGCGGTTGAAGGCGCCCCACCATGCGGAACGAAGGTCAGCGTCTCCATGGCCGTGTGTTTGAGCGTGACCAAGTCCGCGCCCTGTGCTGTATTGATGCGTCTATCTTTAATCTGAATGATGTGTATGTGCGCTATCCATATACGCGTCAATGCGCGGCAACTTCTTTTCTGCAAAGGCGCCACACTGTCACAAAAAAAGAGCCAGCTATCGGGATCGGGACTTCCATTGCCAAGAGCAGCGGTAATTCAATGTTTGCATCTATGATATGCTGCAACTTCCATAGTCGAGATTAATCAGAATCACTTAGAGCAACTCCAACGGGCCGATCCAAACGGATGGCGATTTTGTCCGCTTTTTGTATGTTTCGGTCGACCAGGCGGACACGAACGTCCACTTCCGCGTTTGGGTCGGCGTATGCGCCCAACGCTCGCCCGACCCATTTTGACGGCGCCGACAAAAAAAAACAGTGCATGCATATTTAAAATAAAAACAACTTAATTAAACATTAAAGCCGGCCAGGAAGGCGTCGTCGTCGTCGTCCTCGGGGTCGGTGAGGTCGATGAGCGTCGGCGCAGGGCCGGCCTAGGGGAACGCCGTGTTCCACGCGGCGGCGATGTCGGCCGCGGGGCAGTGCCGGCGCGGGGGGCTGTGCAGCCGCCTGTGCAGCCGCGGCCTGGCGCGCCTCCTCCTCGACCTCGCGCTGCTCCTCCTCGAGGTCGCGCTCGAGCATCTCCTCGTACTCGCCGCAACGGCGCTCCTCGGCTAGCCGTCGCTGGCGCCACATCTCGAGGTACGCTGCCTCCTGCGCCCGCGTCGCCTGCATCCAAACCGGTGGCGCGGAGACCCACTCGCGCACTACTCCCATCCAGGAGTAGCGCTCGATGGGGGACGGCTCCGGCTCAGGCTCCGACTGCGGCTACGGCTCGCCTTTGGCGCGGCGTCGGGGAGGGGACGGCGGGGCCACCTGCGGCAGCGCGCAGTCGCCCGCCACGGAGAGGGCAATGGCCTGCGCCATGGCCGCCTCGTACCGAGCCTCCTCTTCCTCCACCGCCTCCATCCTGCGTCGTTCGTCCTCCTCGCTCTCCCGATAGACCGCCGCAAGGGCCGCCTGGTAGGCGTCCTCCACCGCCTGGTCCTCCTCGCGGACGACGAGCGGCGGCGGCGGCACGCTGCGGTCGACCTCGCGCACGCCCCGTCGCCTCGCCTCCTCGTGCTCGAAGGCGAATCACATCGCCCAGTTGGGCGAGTCGGTTGCGTAGGCGGGGTCGGGCGCTGCTCCGGCATCAGCAGCGCCGCACCTCCTCCGCGTGCACCCTGGTCGGCACTGGGATCCTCTCCGGAACCAGATGCCAGCCGTGCAGCAGGGTGACGTCGGGGTACGGCAGATGCGCGCGGTGCTGCCAGTGCCACTCCGCCTGGTGCACTGGCACGTTCACGCGCTGCCTCTGCCGACGAGCCGGCGCCGGCGGAGGTGGGAGGAACTCCGAGGGGAAAGGGACAGCGGGGGCCTTGCTGCCGCTGGCACCGGAGAAGAGCCCCATCTCGTTGTGGTGACTGTGGTGGTGGTGGCTAGGGTTTGCCGGTGACGGGGGAGCAGAGCTTGCTAGATGTGGACGGCGATTTGGATGAGGACGGCCCCACCGCACGGTCGGCTTAAAAAAGGACGACCGCCGTCACTGACGAGTGGACCCGAGGTCATAAATTAAGCTGACCAGGTTGGCCGCGGGCGGTTGGACGACCGCCAGGTGGGGCCGCGGCGGGCATCGAGAAGGCGCGCGTGGCGTACGTTTCGCGTTCGCGCCGATGCATTTGGGGCGCAAATTTGGGCCATAAATGCGTCGGCGCGGACGCGAAGCGGATGAAATTTGGGTTTGGGTCGGCGCGTTGGGCCGTCAATTTTGTCCGCGCCGACCCAAACGGATGCAGGCGGATGAAATGGGTCACCCCATTGAAGTTGCTCTTAGTTAGTCAAGCCTGTACTGAGAGGAGGCTATAGAAGTGAACTTAAATTTTGTATCACATTTACTTTTTGAAAGTTAAACTTTATTAGTTCAAAAATACTAATAGTTACATCGTCCGTAAGGAGGAGATGTACAATTTCACCCATAGACTCCTCAAACCAATCGTTAGTTGAAGAAAATCTAGCTAACCTAACAAACTCATGAGCAACTTTGTTCGCTCCTCTATTGCAATGTTCGAAACTAGTAAGAAAAAAAACACAAGCAAAAAAATAACAATCATCAAAACTACCGTTGCCGATCATGCAGAATGTCCTCCATTCTTCATGGTATCAATGATCTCCACAATCAGAATTAATAATGAGATGATTGCAGCCCGCCTTTTGCGCAAGGATTCGGCCGAATCTTAGCACCAGAACTTTAGCCGTCAGGGCATATGCACACGACTCGATTCTCAAATTTCCGCCAACAATAAAATTCCCTTTATCATCTCTGATGACGACGCCATGCCCCTAAGCATGTCTTGATCAAAAGATTCATCAATATTAAGTTTTGCAAACTTCCTAGGAGGCCGAATCCATTCATCTCTTTTACTTGTAGCATTAGGGGAAAAGGCAATAACGTAATTTGTTGTTCGAGCATGAATCCCCATAGAAATTTGATACGCATCTTAAGCTGTTCCCTCATGAACCGGTTTACACCTTTCCTATCACAAGAACCAAGCTGTAATGGCTATCAATTCACGAGCATTCTGGAGACCCGAAATGGAGAAATCTTGGTCTGGTAGCAGAAGTAAGAACTCAATGACAGCCTCACATGCACAATCTTTCACAGGCTCTTTTAATCACTTCATCCATCTCGAGCCTACTCCATATGTCCTTAGCTTTCTGGCACTGAAATAATAGGTGCTTTGTACCTTCTGGCCTATGAGAAGAAGATGGGCATTGGGGCGACACTCTCAAATGTCTATTGGCAAGTGTAACACGATAAGGGAGAGTGCCATATGACGTGCGCCAAATAAAGATTTTAATTTTTGCCGAACAAGATAATTTCCAATGTTAGATCAAATAGGATTAACATCAATTTGTCTCGTACCATTAGTATGTCGAAGTTTACTCCCGTGTTGGTAGTCCCATTCCGGAAAATAAGCTGATTGAACAATGAACTTCTTTTTTGTAGCTCAACGATATAAAATCTGACATATCATCCAAAGAAAGAGAAATCTCAAGGACGCGCTGAGCATTAATTGAGCATAACATTTGTCTCACCAGGTCGATCAATAAGATCAGAGAACCTTGACAGAGGTGTCCCCCCTTGGAGTAATAATGTTCCTATTATGGCAATTTGGGATTCATTCATCTTCCTAAATATCAATATTTGATCCATTGCCCACTCGCCAGATATAACCATGCTTTAAAGAATTGACTCCCCCCATAATACTTTGCCAATTAAAAGAGAATCCCTTTTTTAAGTTTGCATTCACCATCGAGAAAATACTTTGCTCTTAAATTATGTACCCCATGGTTGCAAAATATGTCGACAAACGAAGAACGCGATGTGACTGACTCTGACCACCATTGGCTCTCGGCTATTCCTAGTTCTTTTGGCCGTTTGGCCAATTCGATTCTGCACTTACGAAGGAAATGCACGTTCCTAGCTCAGCATTGCTCAGAAGTCTTTTTTTTTTCCTTTTGAAGAAGAAGAAGAAGAAGAACCATGTATTCAGCATTGCTCAGAAGTTACTCGTTCAACGGACGGTAACTGACAGACGATCATCACACACTCGCTCCAATTTTTCCTACACCCGACGCCATCATGACATTTACAGGCCACCACACAACGCTCTCGACAGTTACGGCTCCGGCCTCCAGGGACCGGTTTACTTCGTCGCGCACGGCTGCACGACGCCGTCCACGTCCACAGCTCCACACATCATCGAGTGAACCGGTCCACGAAGCGAACTGCGCCGGGGATATGTCAGCAGGAAAATGGCCAGGGATTCGAGTTCATCACATTGGCCTACAAAGCAGTGGATCTCAAGAGCAGCAGCTAGCAACAACTGCCCAAAATTCAAACATGCAACTATTTTCGCTGATCCTTTTCACGCACTGTTGAGTTGAGTTGTACTCCAGATCATCGAACTATTCTCGTGCCGTCAGCGTCAACTGGACCAGGAGTAGGATCGGCGACCGCGGGCAGGCGTGCGATCTCGGCCGTCCAACGTTTTATCGAACGGCCGACAACAGTCGGACCAAGAATGTGGTTGCGGATTTGCGACATCGTTTTGTGGAAGTGAGTCCGCCCGCCCTCCTCAAGTCTTCTTCCCCTTGTCGCCAAACGAGCCATTTGTGAAGCTTCTTTCCGATATTCTGCTTTCTTGTTTCGTCCCTCCCCACCTCTCCTCTCCCTCACATGGTGTGATCGACCAAGGGGCCACCGCAGCCATGCCTCCGCCGGTAGCCGCCGCGCTGGCGTTGCTCCTCGCCGTGGCCTTGGGCGCGGCGCGCGCCGCCGACGACCTGGCGTCCGACACCGCGGCGCTGCAGGCCTTCATCGCGCCCTTCGGGTCGGCGTCCGTGTCCTGGAACGCGTCCCGGCAGACGTGCTCCTGGACCGGCGTCGTCTGCTCCGGCGGCCGCGTCACGGGGCTCCACCTGCCCGGCGACGGCCTCCGCGGCTCCGTCCCCGTCGGCGCGCTCGGCGGCCTCACCAGGCTCACCGTGCTGTCCCTGCGCTTCAACGCGCTCTCCGGCCCGCTGCCGGCCGACCTGGCCTCCTGCGTCAAGCTGCGGGTCATCAACCTGCAGTCCAACCACTTCTCCGGTGAGCTCCCGGACGCGATTCTCTCCCTCCCGGCGTTGACGCAGCTAAACCTCGCTGAAAACCGGCTCTCCGGGAGAATACCGCCCGCCATTGCCAAGAGCGGGAAGCTGCAGCTGCTCTTCTTGGAGGGCAACCTCTTCACCAAAGAGCTGCCGAACGTCGACATACCATCCCTCTTGTCTTTTAACGTCTCCTTCAACGACCTCACCGGCGAGGTTCCTAAAGGCTTCGGCGGCATGCCCGCCACGTCTTTCCTCGGCACGACACTGTGTGGCAAGCCCCTCCCGCCGTGTCGAACACCATCTACCCAACCACCGTCCCAGCCTCCCACGGTTGCCCCCGAAGCCGCGGTCGCGGGAAACAGCCGCGGGCGAGGCCGGCGACACCTCGCCGGCGGTGCCATCGCGGGCATTGTGATCGGCTGCGCTTTGGGCTTTCTGCTTATCGCCGCCGTTCTGGTCCTTGCCTGCGGCGCCCTCCGCCGCAAGCCAAGAAGAACCTACCGCAGCCAGGACGCCGTCGCGGCGGAGCTGGCCCTGCACAGCAAGGAGGCAATGAGCCCGAATAGCTACACTCCACGGGTCTCCGACGCGCGGCCGCCTCCGCCCGCTTCAATGCCGCCTCCGGTCGCCCCTGTCTCCGTGGGGCGGAAGAAGCTTTTCTTCTTCGGGAGGGTGCCGAGGCCTTACGATCTAGAGGACCTGCTCCGCGCGTCCGCCGAGGTGCTTGGCAAGGGCACGTACGGTACCACGTACAAGGCCGCGCTGGAGACGGCGCCGGCGGTGGCGGTGAAGCGCCTCAAGGAGACGTCGCTGCCGGAGCGCGAGTTCCGGGACAAGATCGCGGCGATCGGTGGGCTGGACCATCCTAACGTGGTGCCCCTGCAGGCCTACTACTTCAGCAAGGACGAGCGGCTCATGGTGTACGAGTTCGTCGCCACGGGCAGCCTCTCCTCGATGCTTCACGGTGCGTGTTCCTGGATCAAATTTCTCTCTGTTTTCTTGCTCCAAACTCTGCTCCGAATTGGATCAAAATTTCTGAACCGGTGAGATTCTCAGGCACCCGTGGCGCCGGGCGATCGCCGCTGAGCTGGGAGTCAAGGAGGCGGATCGCGCTGGCCTCGGCGCGCGGCCTGGAGTACATCCACGCGACGGGCTCCAAGGTGGCGCACGGCAACATCAAGTCCTCCAACATACTCCTCGGCCGGTCGGTGGACGCGCGCGTGGCCGACCACGGCCTGGCGAGCCTCGTCGGCCCCGCCGGCGCGCCGTCGATGCGCGTGGCGGGGTACCGCGCCCCCGAGGTGGTCGCCGACCCGCGGCGGCTGTCGCAGAAGGCGGACGTGTACAGCTTCGGGGTGCTGCTCCTGGAGATGCTGACGGGGAAGGCGCCGACGAACGCCGTGCTGCACGACGAGGGCGTGGACCTCCCGCGGTGGGCGCGGTCCGTGGTGCGCGAGGAGTGGACGTCCGAGGTGTTCGACACGGAGCTGCTGAGGCACCCGGGCGCGGAGGAGGAGATGGTGGAGATGCTGCGGCTGGCCATGGACTGCACCGTGCCGGTCCCCGACCAGCGGCCGGCGATGCCGGAGATCGTCGTCCGCATCCAGGAGCTCGCCGACCCGGGGTCGGCGTCGTCGATGCCACGGCCTGGCCGGAGCATCTCGGTCGACGAGGCGGACGATCGGCCGCTCAAGCCGGCCGGGTCGATCCGAGAGAGCTGAGGCTCGATCGTGTCGGCCAGCATGGCGACCGTTCGGTAATTTACGGAAGATTCTGAAGAAAAGAGAATCTTGTCTTCTTGCGTGTGTCTTTAGGGCATTACTTATTTACCACCGTGTGCTTTCTACTTTCTTTTTTGAAGTTTCATGAATTTCTTGATTCTTCTTCCTTGTTACGAATTCTTTGATTAGCTGCGTGTGCTGAGGGATGCTGGCGATAGGAGAGGCACTACTGGTTCGGACAGACAGAGTATGTAATTACATCATCATCATGGAGTTGATTTTGTTGCGATCGTGCGCGGGTCACCTAATTAACAATCATCTACCCGAAGAAAACAGCTGCTTTTGTGCAACTATTATACTCCCCCTGCATGGGAACGGTAAAAAGAAAGTGTTCTTAATTTGCCATGAAAGTAACACGGATTGGCCACCGTAAATGTATGTCAACTGTCACGTCAGTTTGTTACGCCGTGGTACGACTTTTCCACGCCGAAAACAGAAGAGTTTTCTGTGAAAGCAACGAGAACGTGGACGTGTGTTGGCGGCACATCGGGCTGTCCCCGGCCAAGATTCTGGCTGCAGCTGCTGCCCCCAAATCCCAGCGAATGATGAAGAAGGCGTCAATGCGTGCGTGCCTGTATACTTAGGCAGGCGTACTTGCCGAGCATAACTCTCCGATGATGGAACAAAAACAAAAGGAAGAAGAGCAAGATGGTTGCAGTTGGACACACAGCAGCAGATCATGCATTGCACCCCTTGTCTGTCATTAGTTGGCAAGCTTTTATAAAGAAGGAAGGAGGTTCGGCCGATGGATCGAGCCGGAGCAACAATCAATGTGCCTATATCCAAGGAAATCGATCCACAACAATAATGGTCGATGTGAGTGAATGAACAATTGGTCCTGTGTTTCCAACAGCTCGTCCGGTCCGTCCACGGACACGACCATCCAATCCAACCCCCATGCATTTGCACTACACCTTTCGGTACAGGCGTACAGCTGATCTTTACTACTACTGGTTTCCACGGACACTTTCTTGAGTAATTTTTTTTTGAAAAAGAAGAATTACCCTGCATGAAGCGATACATGCATTCATTTTATTATATTATTTAACATGACCCGGTAAAACAAATATATGTATCAATCCAAAACCATCTGTCTAATAAGTAAACAGTGTCACTACCCCTACAAGCTTGATGATGCGTGTTGACCTTGTACCAACACACACCATCTAATCCAGTGGCCTCACAAAGCCCCCCAACAGCGAGCCGAGAGCATCAACCAGTCTAGCAGAGGGCCTCTGCACGCACCAAATGCGCACGCTCTAGAATCATGCCGTCATCTTCTGCCGTCCCACAGCCCTACGCTCATCCGTCCAGACACATCTCTCGCCAATACTCAGCTGCATCATGCCACCAAGACCCGCCGTCGTCGACACGGTAGATGCCACGCCTCCGTCGTCGCTCGAGCCCTTGCCCGGAGCCCACCGCCCACAGTCACCCTCTCATGGGAATCCAAGCCTCCCAAGACGACGCCTCCATGGAGGGTACGACGCGCATGGCGCCACCGTCACCCAATCCAAGGTGGATTTTGGACTTTCGTCGGGGAGGGGAGTCGTGGGTGAATAGGAGGTACTTCGGTTGTGCCTTCAAGAAGGAGAACGACACCGAAAGACACCACCACTGTTGGGCCGAGCTAGTCGAACAAAGTTTCCTCCAGTCCCAAACCTACCACCAACCTTCGTTTACTCTGGATCCGGCAAGAGCTGCAATTGGAACCTTTAGAGAAGAGAGTGCCATGGGGACGAACAACCCTCTACATTTGGCAATGAGGAAGGTCACTTGGCTTCACGTTCGCTGCCCCGCTGGCACCTCCCACCCCTCATGGCTGAAGGCACCAGCCATATCCACTGCCTGCGAACACCGTCAACCGCGGGGACGACATCGCCTCCCCGATCAAGGCCACAACATTGGAGTGCCCAACCCCCAGCCGAGTGACGGAGCAACGAGATCCTCGCTGTCACCCTAACCGGCGACTACGCGGGCTTGCCCAGCAACCTCGTCTCGTGGCAGCAAGGGAGATGAGGGGGAGGGGGTGGCGGTGCCGGGGAAACCCTAATCGCTTCTAGTGTCGCCCGAGAGGACGACACGGGCCAGCTATTTCTTAGACCATCTACAGCCGGACGCCCCAAACCCGCCTCAAACGCCCGTGCAGATCCGGAGGAGGTTGAGGAGGACGAGGAGCCGGAGGAGGATGTTGGGGACGCTAGGGACACGGATCTGCAGGCGGAGCAGCAGGTCATCCTCGATTCCCTCAGCTCGGAGTCGGATGCGGAGGCCAGACGCCGTCGCCGGCAGGAGATGGAGGTGCAGCACGCCGCGGAGGAGAAGGAGATGCTCGCCTACATGGATGAGGGCGAGCAAGAGGAGGATGAGCCGGAGCCCTCCTACGCGGCCGTCCACCCGGCGCCCGGCACCGACGTCGTGGACATCTCCAACGACGAAAATTAGCTAGGATAGTACGTATGATTTTTTTTACATGCTTTGTATATATCTAAGGGCTGAAATATGAGAGACTTGAATGCAGAGTGGCTAATTTAAGATATGATCGGTCACTGTCCGTTCACAGAAGCGCCCGGTCGCGTCCGTTGGCATTAGAAGGATCGGGTTTGTCAAGTCCTGCTCTAGATGCTCTTTAACTTCAGTAAATATAACCATCCACGACCCATGCAGTGCAGTGCGAGGCCGTTTCTGCTGACTTGGATTCTGTAGGGTAGACTGTATCATGCTCATGCACGATGCACCGCAGTGGAGGGAAGGAGACTGGGGTACTGGTACTGGTTTTGGGTGTGTGGATAAAAGTTGCTCAAACATGGCACGAGGACGGGGACGCGACGCATTGAAGCCAACTGCTGTGGAAGCGGGCAGGCAGGCGTCGTGGTGGAGGGCGTTTAATTGATGCCCGCCTGTACTCGCTGCTGGGTGCTGGCTACTGCTGCTGCACGGCGGATCCATGGATCGGCCCATGGCTTTTCGTTGCGCCGGTCCCCGCCAGGCCGGCCGGCCGGTTGGGGTGGGTCACTGGGTGGGCGCTGGACCGGCGGGGGTGGAGCCCTTTCTTCTCTCTCTGCTCTCCGTCCAGCCCCAGCGGCTGCACTTGGCGCGAGTGTGCTGCCTGTGCGCCACCACGTGCCGTGCAGCGCCTCAGCTGCGGATCTCGCGCGCTGAGGCGGCTCGGCTCCATTAACGTTGTTCCCCGGAAGTGCACGGCGCTCTAGCCCGTGCCGGCCACCTGTGGGAAGTGGCACGCGTGCGCCGCTGCACTAGCGGCACGGCACTGCCGCGTCGGTGTTAAAGTTTGTTTCAACCTCGGCCGTGGCCGCCGCAGGGGCAGCCACACGCACTGTTTTACACTTCAAGAGTTATAAAACTGGCATTGGGAAAGAATCCTAGTCAAATATGACGACCACTAGTAAGAAGCAGGGTATGGTGGACATTTCTCGGACAATACATGTAGAGGTGTGCATGGGGATTGGGGAGGCGTAGAGACCATCGAACATGCAAATGAATGTATACACAAGAAATTATACAGGTTTCATGAACGGTGTCGGGTGCTCAAACCCTCCTCAAACGCCCTGGCGGTCTGCCCGGACACCCATCGGTCACGAAATTTCGATCCAGACGGACGCCTTAAATGCTTGGGCTGATCGGCCCCTCATACACATCCCAAATATGGGGCGTCCGAGTGCGTTCGGGCATGTCCGTCACGTCGGACCCGGCCAACGCTGACTCACCCGGCCCCACATATATTCGACCCCATTCGCTCACCGGACCAAACTCTAGCCACTTCACACTCCTCTCCCCTCCACTCCCTTCGCCACCCGAGCTCACCTCCGGTGATTTCCGACCGTCTCCGGCATGGCGGGAGCGGATCTGACTCCGACCAGTCCGGATCCGTCGACTAGGGTGTCATTCCGTGCGGGTTGGAGGAGGCAATGATGGTCCGCATTGCACTCCGCCGCTCCCGGGAGGACAGCGCCCGGCCGACGGACGGATCCGTCCGGCGCGACTCCATTGCGTCGGCTCAACGAGTACTCGGGTCCTCTAGGGCTGGATCATCGCGGTCCTGGCAGCCGAAAAATCTCTCCTTCCCCATCACCGGTCTGGTAGACTATGAGTTCCACCGGGAACGAGGAAAGGATAAGGGCCGCCGAGGCCCGTATCGCGGCGAAAATGGCAGCGGCATAGGCGGTTGATGCGGCGGCTCGGGCGGCCGCAGAGGATGCCATCCGCGCCCGCATTATGAAGAAATCGCAGCGGAGGAACACGCACGCCCTCGCCCGAGAGCAGAATCGGGCGGTCCGTGCCATGGCCGGACTGCCACCGAAGGAGCAGAAGGAGGACGGCGACGGCGACGAGCAGATCCGGCTCGATCCCTACTGCATCTTCGACCGGTACTTCCGCGAGAAGGAAGACAAGGGAGCCGGGAAGAGCAAGGGCAGCCGTGGATGATATGCTCCATAGCCAAACATGCCAAATTTAGGTAGTTCGATGGCATGTTTTAGTATAGTGATGGAGTAGCCGGACAATGTATGTGCATCGATGTAGTTGCATGAGTTTGTATGGATTTGAGATATGATAATTGAGGTGTCCAGATGTGAATTGCATTATTTGAGACGTGACCGGTGAGTGTCCGCGGATGCGTCCGCGGGCATTTGAAGGGCCGGATTTGTAAAGTCCGGCTGTAGATACTTCGTCTAATATCCTACTTTATGTGCATGCTTGCTCCGTATAGTATGAGTACAATGTGTTGCTCACCCTTTGCCATAGCTTATACTAGTGTGAGACGCGCGTCTTGCCGCGCCGTTTTTCTATGTGAGTTAAGTCTCCTCTTTTTACTTTGTGTGCAGTTTATTACGGTCGGTAGGCTTGATATGCGTAATCTTCAGTCAATTGTTTTACAAACCACCTCCGCTCGTGTTTAAACAATATATCTTAAGGGAAATCCAGAAAACATTGTTGAATGTAAACTTCATCCCAATATATGACGACCACTAGTAAGAAGCAGGGTATGGTGGACATTTCTCGGACAATACATGTAGAGGTGTGCATGGGATTGGGGAGGCGTAGAGACCATCGAACATGCAAATGAATGTATACACAAGAAATTATACAGGTTTCAGATCCTGAACGGTGTCGGGCGCTCGAACCCTCCTTAAACGCTTTGGCGGCCTGCCCGGTCACTCATCGGTCACGAAATTTCGATCCAGACGGACGCCTTAAACGCCCGGGCTGATCAGCCCCTCATATACATCCCAAATATGGGGCGTCCGAGTTCGTTCGGGTGTGTCCGTCACGTCGGACCCGGCCAACGCTGGCCCACCCAACCCCACATATATTCGACCCCATCCGCTCACCGGACCAAACCCTAGCCACTTCACACTTCTCTCCTCTCCACTCCCTTCGCCACCCGACCTCACCTCCGGTGATTTCCGACCGTCTCCGGCATGGCGGACAACGGATCTGACTCCAACCAGTCTGGATCCGTCGGCTAGGGTGTCATTCCGTGCGGGTTGGAGGAGGCAATGACAGTCCGCATTGCACTCCGCCGCTCCCGGGAGGACAGCGCCCGGCCGATGGACGGATCCGTCCGGCGCGACTCCATTGCGTCGGCTCAACGAGTACTCGGGTCCTCAGAGGCTGGATCATCGCGGTCCTGGCAGCCGGAAAATCTCTCTTTCCCCATCACCGATCGGGTAGACTATGAGTTCCACCGGGAACGAGTAGCCCGTCGTGGGAAGGAGAGGATAAGGGCCGCCTAGGCCCGTATCGCGGCGAAAATGGTAGCGGCATAGGCGGTTGATGCGGCGGCTCGGGTGGCCGCAGAGGAAGCCATCCGCGCCCGCATTGTAAAGAAACCGCAGCGGAGGAACACGCGCGCCCTCGCCCGAGAGCAGAATCGGGCGGCCCGTGCCATGGCCGGACTGCCATCGAAGGAGCAGAAGGAGGACGGCGACGGCGACGAGCATATCCGGCTCGGTCCCTACTGCGTCTTTGACCGGTACTTCCGCGAGAAGGAAGACAAGGGAGCCGAGAAGAGCAAGGGTAGCCGTGGATGATCTGCACCATAGCCAAACATGCCAAATTTGGGTAGTTCGATGGCATGTTTTAGTGTAGTGATGGAGTAGCCGGACGATGTATGTGCATCGACGTAGTTGCATGAGTTTGTATGCATTTGAGACATGATAATTGAGGTGTTCAGATGTGAACTGCATTATTTGAGATGTGACCGGTCAGTGTCCGGAGATGCATCCGCGGGCGTTTGAAGGGCCAGATTTGCAAAGTCCAGCTGTAGATGCTTCCTCTAATATCCCACTTTATGTGCATGCTTGCTCCGTATAGTATGAGTACAATGTGTTGCTCACCCTTGGTTAGATGCCCTTGCCATAGCTTATACTAGTGTGTGACGCGCGTCTTGCCGCGCCGTTTTTCTATGTGAGTTAAGTCTCCTCTTTTTACTTTGTGTGCAGTTTATTACGGTCGGTAGGCTTGATATGCATAATCCTCAGTCAATTGTTTTACAAACCACCTCCGCTCGTGTTTAAACACTATATCTTAAGGGAAATCCAGAAAGCATTCTTGAATGTAAACTTCATCCCAATATAACTGAGCTCAACTTCTTGCTCATTACTTACTGGATGCAAAATTGAAAATGGAAGATCATGAAAAAGTACAACAATGCCAAAACAAGTACAACAATGCCTTGCCAACACACATATATTAGATAACATGTGTGCTTCATATTGGAGTCTTCCAAAGGATCATTAAATGTTTCTAAAGAACACAGTTCACTTTGGGTGAGCGGTCCTTTTACTTTTTAAAATTATATAATGACGCCCACAAACTCCTACCTGATGTCCTGCAATCAAACATGGTTAGATGCCTAAAAACACTTCTAATAGTCTAATAATCCTAGATATATGTCGATTACTCATGTGGGTCAACACTTACTTAGTTCCCAGAGATAAAAAATAAAAGACAATAAAATGAATAGATGTTTTAAACAACAGAAATAGGACATGCAAATAACTTCTAAGACCAACAATTGGTAAAAGCTTTATCCCAATATGACACACATCTTACGAGTCTGCAAAGAGTTAGTTGCACAACTGTAGCAAAATTAAAGAGCATAGTATTCAATCACCTATCTCTACATTGCAAAGTATAAGGCAAGCATTCATGATTTCAAGATTGGACCAGACAAACAATCTACATGGAACATGGTCGCTGCAATCTTGATCAGCAACAAAAACACCATCATGCATGTTTTCAGAATTATTCTTTTATCATCACATAGGCATAAAAATATAAGACCATGAACTATTGAGCAGTACCAAGTTAAAAAGGGAATAAGAAACTAGTTTTTTTCCTATATGTCAAGCAACTCAAAGCACTGTCATGCTAGTTTCACATATTAAGAAAGTAGTCGTTTCCAAATGCTCGGACTAAAGCTATAACTTACAATATAAGTTTACAACTCGCATCAAAAGAAGTAGAAATTAAGTTCACTAAGTATCAATCAGGTTGGCACCTTGTCTGTAGTGTATGGAAAGAGCAGAGCAAAAACATGGCGAAATCAAGATTTTTTTACAGGTATCATCAGACAAATAGATAGATCTTCACATTTCCACCAATAGCTACAAATAACCAAGGAAGAATTGGAACAATATAGGTTTCAGAGCAAATGGATTATAGTGTACTATGACAAAGAAACATGAAGCACTCAGCCAAAAATGTCAAATTAGTCTTGAAAAGGAAACATTTAATGATCCTTAGATAAATTGAAATATGTCCATGTTCAGTAATGACACAATTATCCATGATATAAATCAGTGGGATTCATTAGCAAAATATAGGCACAATTTATCATAATTTGTGTAGAGGAAAAGAGAATTGTATCCCGATGGTGGATTGGCATTAGAAAAACTACATGTTTGTATACGACAGACATATTGAGAGTGTCTGACTAAAACTATTTCTTTTGCCATGCACTCAAGAAAAACTAAAAATTGATTGAAAGCAAAGCATAGGGAGTGATTCATAACCTTTTTGTTCTAGCTGAAAACTGATCTCCAACATAAATATAATCTTTGATTGTTTAATGTTATAATATTATCAATCTTGGATACTTTATATGCATTTTTACGCTATTTATATCATTTTGGGAACTAACCTAGTAACCCAGTGCCTAGTGCCACTTGTTGTTTTCTGCTTATTTTTGGTTTTCCATATAATCAGTACCAAACGGAGTCCAAATGCTACAAAACTTTTTGACGATTTTTTCTGGACAAAAGAGACCCTAGAAGCTTCGGGAGAAGACCAGACGTGAAGCGAGGAGACGACAAGGCAACAGGGCGTGCCCAGGGTGGCAGGGCGCGTCATGTTTCCTTGTGGGCCCCAAGTTGGTCCATCAGACCTAATTTCACTTCTATAAATTCACAAATATTGGGAAACCCCTAGAGAGCCACCCGAAACACTTTTTCCGCCGCCGCAAGCTTCTGTTCTTTCGCGATCCCATTTGGAGGCCTTTTCCAATACTCTGCCGGAGGGGAAATCGATCACGGAGGGCTTCTACATCATCCATGTTGCCTTCCAGTGATACGTGAGTAGTTCACCACAGACCTACGGGTCCATAGCTAGTAGTTAGATGGCTTTTTCTCTCTCTTTGACTTTAATATAATGTTCTCCCCGATCTTCTTGGAGTTTTATCTGATGTAATCTTCTTTTGCGGTGTATTCGTTGGGACCCAATGAATTGTAGGTTTATGATCATATTATTCATTGAAAGTAATTGAGTCTTTTCTGAACTTTATTATGCATGATTATGGTAGCTTTGTATTTGTCTCTGGTCTATCCTTTTGGTTTGGCCAACTAGATTGTTTATCTTCAGTGGGAGACTGGGAGAGGTGCTTTGTAATGGGGTCAATCTTGCGATGTCCACACCTCGTGACATAAGGGGTAGCGAGGCACGTATTGTATTGTTGCCATTAAGGATAAAACGATGGGGTTTATTCTTATTGCTTGAGTTTACTTTGTCTACATCATGCCATCTTGCTTAAAGTGTTACTTTGTTTGTCATGAACTTAATACCATAGATGCATGTTGGCTAGCGGTCAATTGGTGGAGTAATAGTAGTAGATGCAGGCAGGAGTCGGTCTACTTGTCACGGACATGATGCCTATATGTGTGATCATTGCCATGAACATCATCATAACTATGTGATTTTTTATCAATTGCCCAACAGTAATTTGTTTACCCACCATATGCTATTGCTCCGAGAGAGAAGCCTTGATAACCCACAAGTATAAGGGATCGCAACCGTTTTCAGGGTAGAGTATTCAACCCAAATTTATAGATTCGACACAAGGGGAGCCAAAGAATATTTGCAAGTATTAGCAGTTGAGTTGTCAATTCAACCACACCTGGAGATTAATTATCTGCAGCAAAGTGATCAGTAGCAAAGTAGTATGATAGTTTTGATAGTAGTGGTAGCAGTGATTTTGTAGCAAGCGTAACAGTAACAATAGCAGTAGTAACTTAGCAAGAGCAATATTGTAACACCCCGAGAATCATGCTACAGTAACTCTCTGTGATTAAGCTAATCATGTTGCTAAACAGGGCTTGATCACATTGGAATCACATTTCTTTTCAAACTCCTAATTCAAACTTAATTAAATTTAAAGTGGAAAATAAAAGTTTTCAAAAATTTAAACAAAAATGTTCGGGCCATGCCAGATATTGCACTGATAATTATTGTGGAGAAAACACATTTTTATAAAATGCCTAAATACTTTTAAATGAATTAAAACAGAAAAGAAAATAAATAAAAAGAAAAGAAAATGCAACAGGGGAGAAACAAACAAAAAAAAGAGAAGAAGAGAAACCCCCTTCCCCCCCCACTGGACCCTAGCCCAACTGGGCCGACCCCAGGCCCAGCCGGCCTAGCCCACCTCCCCGGGTTGCCCTCCCCTTCCCTGTTCCCCCGACCGGGGTCGGAACAGGGGCAGGTCCCCGCCGCACCACCGCGCCGACGACGGGGGAGGATAAGGCCTCCCCGACGCCTCGGCCTCCGCCCATCCCTCCCACTTGCCCCTCTCGCTCGCCTCTGCGCCCCCTCCCCCAGATCCACCTCTCCCCTCACCCTCTCCTTCGTTCTGGAGAGGAGACCGATGCGGTCGCCGCCGTTCTCCGTCGTTCACGCGGCCACCGAGCCCCGTTCCCCTCCCCGACGTGTCCACGAGCTCCGCCGCGTCGAGCCCGTCCTCCCCGACCACCTGCTCGAGCCGGGACCCCCTACATCACCCCCAACGCCGTCGCCTTCTTCCTCGGGTCGCCGCCGTCTCCTTCGACTCCGGCGACTGCTGCTGCTACTAAGCCACCCACGGGCCTTTCTTGCGCCGCGCGGTGAGCCCCTCATCCTCTCCCCTCGCTCTCCTGGCCTCTTGAGCTCTTGTAGCCGCCGCTCTGCTTGCGCCCGAACGCGTCGCCGCGGAGCTCGCCGCCGGCAAGGCTCCGGTGACCTTTTGGTCACGGGCTCAAGCCCGTTGCACTCCCCACAGCGCGTAGATGCTCCCCAGCCCCTCCGCTTGCTCGATAGCACACCGTAGCCCCGTTTCCGTCGGGCACCCGTGCACGCCGCCGCCTCCGCCGCTCGCCGGCGCCGATTCCGGCCAAGTCCGGCGAAGCTACGGCCACCACTGGATGCGGCGCTCCGAGCTCCTTCGAATGAGCCTAGCCCCGCTCCTCCCCGAGCCCCGTAGCGCGATTCCGGCCAACTCCGGCGAGGGGCCGCCTCTGTTTTGGTCGCCGGAGTCGCTCCGGCGCCGGCCGCCGACGTGGCTGGCCTGGGGCCACCCCAGAGCCACTGCCAGTGGGCCCCGTGGGTCCCAGTTGACTGGGTTGACCCAGTCAACTGCTGACTGGGCAGGCCCCAGCCACTGACGTGCGGGCCCCACCACTTAATCCGATAATTAAAACGTTTTTATAATTAAAACTAATTAGTTTAGGTAATTAGACTATGACAGGTGGGGTCCAGTAGTTAATTAATCTAATTTTAGTTAATTTAATCTCCTGATTAGTCCACTGTCTATGACAGGTAGGACCCACCTGTCTGGTTTGACTGGTCAGCCGACCTGTTGACCTGCTGACGTCAGCATTACCTCATGCTGACGTCATAATTCATTTTTGCTAAATTCAAATAATTCCAGAAATTCAAATAAGCTTCGAAAATTCATATCTTTTAAACCGTAACTCGGATGAAAATGTTTTCTACATGAAAGTTGCTCAGAACGACGAGACGAATCCGAATACGCAGTCCGTTCGTCCACCACACTTCCCTAACCTATCGAACTAGCAACTTTCCCCCTCTGGTCCGTCTATCCGAAAACGCGAAAACATCGGGAATACTTCCCGGATGTTCCCCCCCTTCGCCGGAACCACCTACTGTCGCGTTAGGACACACCTAGCACCGCTCATTGTCATGTCACGCATCGTCTTGTTTATGTTTGCATTGTATTTACTATTTCTCCCCCCCTCTTCTCTCCGGTAGACTACGAGACTGACGCTGCTGCTGCCCAGTTCGACTACGGAGTCGACGACCCCTCCTACTTGCCAGAGCAACCAGGCAAGCCCCCCCTTGATCACCAGATATCGCCTATTCTTCTCTATACTGCTTGCATTAGAGTAGTGTAGCATGTTACTGCTTTTCGATATCCTATCCTGATGCATAGCCTATCCTTGTTACTACTGTTGATACCTTTACCTGCAATCCTACATGCTTAGTATAGGATGCTAGATTTCCATCAGTGGCCCTACATTCTTGTCCGTCTGCTGTGCTATACTATCGGGCCGTGATCACCTGGGCGGTGATCATGGGTATATACTTATGTACTATATACATGACACATGTGATGACTAAAGTCGGGTCGGCTCGTAGGAGTACCCGCGAGTGGATCTTTGTGGCGGAGCGACAGGGCAGGTTGAGACCGCCTAGGTGAGAGGTGGGCCTGGCCCTGGTCGGCGTCCGCGGTTACTTAACACGCTTAACGAGATCTTGGTATTTGATCTGAGTCTGGCCATTTGGTCTATACGCACTAACCATCTACGTGGGAGTAGTTATGGGTATCCCGACGTCGTGGTATCAGCCGAAGCTCTTTTGACGTCAGCAACTGAGTGGCGCGCGCCGCATTGGACCGTAAGCTCGCGCTTGTATTAAGGGGGCTAGGTCTGCTTCCGGCCGCGTACGCAACGTGCAGGTGTGCATAGGGCGATGGGCCCAGACCCCTGCGCGCATAGGTTTAGACCGGCGTGCTGACCTCTCTGTTGAGCCTAGGTGGGGCTGCGACCTGTTGATCTTACGAGGCCGGGCATGACCCAGAAAAGTGTGTCCGGCCAAATGGGATCGAGCGTGTTGGGTTATGTGGTGCACCCCTGCAGGGAAGTTTATCTATTCGAATAGCCGTGTCCCTCGGTAAAAGGACGACCCGGAGTTGTACCTTGACCTTATGACAACTAGAACTGGATACTGAATAAAATACACCCTTCCAAGTGCCAGATACAACCCGGTGATCGCTCTCTAACAGGGCGACGAGGAGGGGATCGCCGGGTAGGATTATGCTATGCGATGCTACTTGGAGGACTTCAATCTACTCTCTTCTACATGCTGCAAGATGGAGATGGCCAGAAGCGTAGTCTTCGATAGGACTAGCTATCCCCCTTTTATTCTGGCATTCTGCAGTTCAGTCCACTGATATGCCCCTTTACACATATACCCTTGCATATGTAGTATAGCTCCTTGCTTGCGAGTACTTTGGATGAGTACTCACGGTTGCTTCTCTCCCTCTT
Source organism: Aegilops tauschii subsp. strangulata (assembly GCF_002575655.3). NCBI lineage: Eukaryota > Viridiplantae > Streptophyta > Magnoliopsida > Poales > Poaceae > Aegilops > Aegilops tauschii. The sequence goes on along the minus strand of NC_053036.3, from coordinate 422,918,033 downwards.
TTCCCCCTTTCCTTTCTATCTGGTTGTCGCAACCAGATGTTGGAGTCCAGGAGCCAGACGCCACCGTCGACGACGACACCTACGACGCTGGAGGTGCCTACTACTACGTGCAGGCCGCTGACGATGACCTGGAGTAGTTAGGAGGATCCCAGGCAGGAGGCCTGCGCCTCGTTCGATCTGTATCCTAGTTTGTGCTAGCCTTCTTAAGGCAAACTTGTTTAACTTATGTCTGTACTCAGATATTGTTGCTTCCGCTGACTCGTCTGTGATCGAGCACTTGTATTCGAGCCCTCGAGGCCCCTGGCTTGTATTATGATGCTTGTATGACTTATTTATGTTGTAGAGTTGTGTTGTGATATCTTCCCGTGAGTCCCTGACCTTGATCGTACACATTTGCGTGCATGATTAGTGTACGGTCAAATCGGGGGCGTCACAAGTTGGTATCAGAGCCGACTGCCTGTAGGAATCCCCCTTTCCACACTACTTGGCCGAAGTCGAGTCTAGACATTACAAAACTTTTACTAACATGGCTGTGTGTCTTACGGGCCCACGTCGCCTTTGGGTGGTACTAGGATCTTTTACTCCTCGACCTTTACTCTGGGACTCTGAACTCTCTTCTACTCGGGTTAAACGAATTTACCAACTCTAACACTAGGATCCCGTGACCGCCTTCACCCCAAAGTTTTTTTTGAGGAAGAGCGACAGTGGGAGAGGCTCCCACTGACTTTGTATTACTCACAAAGGAACAATTACATATGTATTACAAAAGGGTTTTGAGGCCCCCCGGCCATGCTAGCTATCCACGGTCTTAATGGCCCAAGTTTACAATGTAATTAGACAGGAAAGGATGAAGATCCTCCCGGCAGTTATGTGTTAGCAGCTCCAAGAGATGCTTAAATCTAGCTAGCCATGCTCCATGAGAGTGCTGAATCCCTCGAAAGTGTTGATTGTTTCTCTCCATACAAAGACTCCAAGCAGCCAGGAGAAAGATATCCATGAAGAGGGGTTGTCTCCAACTACCCCTACCTCCATGCAGAAGAGCCAGTCTGTTATCAGCTGTCGGCCATGTCACTCCAACCACATCCCAGCAGCGTTGGCTAAAGGGGCAGTTGAAGAATAGATGTTCCACCGTTTCCTCTGGAGGGTTTTGACAGAACATGCATGCATAGTTGCCCCCCATGACAACAAAGTGTCTGCGTTTGAGCATATTCCTGGTATTCTGGCGATCAACTAGGAGTAGCCATCCAAACATCTTGAATTTGATCGGGCTTTTAGCTTTCCAGAGCCATCCAAACGCCTCGTCTGCCACCACCTGTTTGTAGCAGTGATTATAGAACTTCTTGGATGAAAAACGCCCGATCAAGCATTCCCAGACATCGCTGTTATCGACGGCCAGTCGATTTTGCGGCAACCCCTCCTGGATCTCTTTGATTTCTTCTCTCGCCTGGGTCGAGAGAGGTAGACTAAAAATCGTGGATGGGTCAGTTGCAGCAAGAACCTTAGCAATGGAATCGTCCTCATTCAAACAAAATGAAAAGGCTCGTGGGTATATATCCATTAGCGGGGAGCCTTGAGTACTATCAAACCAAGCATCTTTCCAGAACAGAGCACTAGAGCCATTCCCCGGGGTGACTTTAGTGATCCCTCGGAATATCCCACTGAGTTGCATCACATCTACGAACTCTTTTGCTCTTGTTTACATAAAAAAGCTTAAGTAGCACCCATGTTTTCAACAAAGATTATGACTAACCATATCAGCAGTAACTCTTACAACTATATTAACTCATGTCAATGGCATGATCAACTAGCGAGCAATAATAAGATATCTCAAATGACGACACTTTGTCAAAACAACCATGATGTAATATGACAACAGTGGTATCTCGCTAGCCCTTTCTGAGATTGATACGTCTCCGTCGTATCTATAATTTTTGATTGTTTCATGCCAATATTATACAAGTTTTACATACTTTTGGCAACTTTTTATATGATTTATTGGAATAACCTATTGATCCAGTGCCCAGTGACAGTTCCTGTTTTTTGCATGTTTTTTGTATTGCAGAAAATCCATATCAAACGAAGTACAAATGCAATAAATTTATACGAAGAATTATTTTGAAATATGTGTGATTTCTGGGAGTTGGAATCACCGCAAACGGAGGCCCACACAATCCACAAGACACCAGGGCGCGCCAGAGGCCCCTGGCACTTGGTGGTGGGTTGTGCCCTCCTCAAACGTCGGCCGGAGCTCTACTTCGGGCGCAAGGAAGCTTATATGCGGGAAAAAATCGTGTTAAAATCTTAGCGCATTCGGAGTTATGGATCTCCCGGAATATAAGAAACGGTTTCCAGCCAGATCAGGAGAACGCGAAACAGAAGAGAATAGAGAGGGAGATCCAATCTTGGAGGGGCTCCTGCCCCTCCGCCGCCATGGATACCAAGGAACAGAGGGAGAACTCTCCTCCCAACTAGGGGGAGGCCAAGAAAGAAGAAGAAGGAGGGGGGCTCTCCCCCCTCACTTCCGGTGGCGCCGGAGTGCCGCCGGGGCAACGATCGGGACGGTGATATACATCAACAATCTTGCTACCGTCAACACCAACTATCTCCCCCTCTATGCAGCGGTGTAACACCTCTTCCTCCCCGCTGTAATCTCTACTTAAACATGGTGGTCAACTCCATATATTATTTCCCAATGATTTATGGTTATCCTTTGATGTTTGAGTAGATCCGTTTTGTCCTGTGGGTTAATCATGATCTTGGTTGGTATGATTGTATATTTTATTTATGGTGCTATCCTACGGTTGAGGGAGCCCTGGACTAAGGGCTCCTCGGGTGTCCGACCTGTTATCCATGGGCCGGACTGATGGGCTGTGAAGACATGATGGCCGAAGACTGTACCCGTGTCCGGATTGGACTCTCCTTGGCGTGGAAGGCAAGCTTGGCGACCAACTATGAAGATTCCTTCTTATGTAACCGACTCTTTGTAACCCTAGATCCCTCCGGTGTCTATATAAACTGGAGGGCGTAGTCCGGATCGGATATACTCATTACCATAGTCATACAGGCTAGGCCCCTAGGGTTTAGCCATTACGATCTCGTGGTAGATCAACTCTTGTAACACTCATATTCATCAAGATCAATCAAGCAGGAAGTAGGGTATTACCTCCATAGAGAGGGCCCGAACCTGGGTAAACATCGTGTCCCCCGTCTCCTGTAACCATCGACCTTAGACGCACAATTCGGGACCCCCTACCCGAGATCCGCCGGTTTTGACACCGACAACGGTGCCCTCCGTTCTCGCGCAAACGCGAGGGCCCCCCGCTGTAGGGTGTTGCAATATGTTCATGGTTCTCTTGTGGTGGGTTGCGAGAGTGACAAAAGCTTAAACCCGAGTAAGTGGGGTATGACGTATGGGAGTAAAGGGGACTTGATACTTGATGCTATGGTTGGGTTTCACGACCTTAATGATCTTTAGTAGTTGCGGATGCTTGCTAGAGTTCCAATCATAAGTGCATATGATCCAAGTAGAGAAAGTATGTTAGCTCATGCCTCTCCCTCATATAAAATTACAAGAATGATTACCGGTACTTGTTATCGATTGCCTAGGGACAAATAACTTTCTTGTTGACGCAAACCCTTTTACTAAACACCTAACTTTTACTATCTTGCAAAGCACTTCTAGTTTTATTCTTGCAAAGTAGTTCTAGCATCACTCCTGCAAATTAGTTTCATACTTGTTTTCGGTAAAGCAGACGTCAAGTGTGTGTAGAGTTGTATCGGTGGTCGATAGAACTTGAGGGAATATTTGTTCTGCCTTTAGCTCCTCGTTGGGTTCGACACTCTTATTTATCGAAGAAGGCTACAAATGATCCCCTATACTTGTGGGTTATCAAGACCTTTTTCTGGCGCTGTTGCCGGGGAGCAATAGTGTGGGGTAAAAATTCTCGTGTGTGCTTGTTTGCTTTATCACTAAGTATTTTTTTTCTGTTCTAAGTTGTTCTCTATCTTTAGTTATGAAAATATGGAACACGAAACACCAAAAAAATTAGTGGTACTTGCTACTCATGGAGATGGGGAACCTCCTAAAACCCTCGATGCTCGTTATGTAAAAGATATCATGCACTACTTTGATAATCCTGAGAAAACCCCATTCAACTTGATAACGGGAGTAACGTTGGATCAACGTGAATACTTTAGGGATTATAACTTGACACAAAAAGGGAAACTCTTATGGGGTAAAATTTATATGTTGCGTTGGTATGCTCGGGATCTATGCTTGAGACATGATTATACTTGTTGCTCTAGAATGAATGCTCCACATCTTCCCTTTTCATGCAAATTTAATGATAACGAAACCTTAGCTTCTTATGCTAATGGTATATATGATTACTATGATGTGGAACGAATAGAAGAATTTGTTGCTTTTAAGGGTGCACATGAAATTGAATCTTTGTTTAAGAAGTTTGAAGATTTTGATGATTCATTTTGTAGACCTGAAAATTTTGCTATCCTTCAATATTTCTATGATAATTATAAATACAATTACAATATTGATGTATTCATTGAGAATAACTCCGCTGTCCAAGAAGAGACTAACATTTTGGAGGAGTCTATGGAAGAAGAAGATGATGAAACTGTGAGCTCATTGGATGGAAACGATGAGGAGGAGAGCGAAGAACAAAAGGAGGAAGAGCGGATTAGCTACCCGTGCCCACCTTTTAATGAGAGTGACCCTCCAACTCATACATTATTTAATGTCCCTTCATGCTTACCGAAGGATGAATGCTATGATAATTACTATGATCCTGTTGATTCATTTCAAATATCCCTTTTTGATGAAATTGATGCTTGCTATGCTTGTGGCCAAGATGCCAATATGAATTATGCTTGTGGATATGAACTTGCTATAGTTCCTTATATTAAGAATGAAATTGTTGCTATTGCACCCACACATGATAGTCCTATTATCTTTTTGAATTCTCCAAACTACACTATATCGGAGAAGTTTGCTCTTATTAAGGATTATGTTGATGGGTTGCATTTTACCGTTGCACATGATGATTTTGATGAATGTAATATGCATGTGCTTGCTGCTCCTACTTGCAATTATTTTTAGAGAGGAACTACATCTCCGCCTCTTTATGTTTCCAACACGATAAAATTGCAAGAAACTGCTTATGCTATGTATTGGCCTTTACTTGATGTTCATGAATTGTTCTTGTATGACATGCCGATGCATAGGAAGAGAGTTAGACTTCGTAATTGCTTGATATATGTTGCTTTGTGCTCACTACTAAATGCTAAATCATTGTTAATTCAAATTGGCTTTGATATACCTTGGGATCCGGGTGGATCCATTACTTGAGCACTTTATGCCTAGCTTAATGGCTTTAAAGAAAGCGCTACCAGGGAGACAACCCGGAAGTTTTAGAGAGTCATTTATTTATGTTGAGTGCTTTTATATAGTTTAAAAACATAAAAATATAGGGGGGGACCTTAAAACTTCACAAAAAGAAAAGCGAAAGTGAGAGAGACGAGCATTGTGAAAGTGGGGGACGTCCTTGAACTTTGTTCATGCTCATGGAAACTTTGTGAATCTTAATTACATAAAATTTTCAACAAAAATATTTATCCCCTTGTACAATTCCATTGTATTACAAAAATAATGTGCCAAAGTTTGCCTTTAGGATGATTAGATTGCTTGTTGGTTTGTGCGGTGCAAAACAGAAACTTTGGCTGTGGTGCGCGATTTTACATTTTTTACTGGAACGTCAAACGGTTCTGAAACTTTTTGCACTGTCTTTATATACAAATTTATTATTTTTCCTATTTTTTCAGAATTTTTAGAGTTACATAAGTATGGTGGATGTTCAAATCTTTACAGACTGTCCTGTTTTCACAGATTGTTGTTATAGCTTCATTATTTGCGTATGTTTGAATTCTTGTTGAAGCCTCCTTGACTTGGGGCCATAGAATTGTGATAGCAGACAGTGGGTAATGTTTGTTTATAACTATACAATAATGTTACAACAGTACATGATGGGATTTCATTGCCATATTCACTAACCCCTCCACTAAAAGTTCGGTTAAGTTTTGTGTGGATGAAGTGTTCAAAGATCGAGGAGGTCTCGATGTGAGGATAAGGAGGAGAGGCAAGAGCTCAAGCTTCGGGATGCCCAAGGCACCCCAAGTAAATATTCAAGGAGACTCAAGCGTCTAAGCTTGGGGATGCCCCGGAAGGCATCCCATCTTTCTTCAACAAGTATCGGTATGTTTTCGGATTCTTTTCGTTCATGTGATATGTGCAAATCTTGGAGCGTCTTTTGCACTTAGTTTTCACTTTTTTTATGCACCATGCTGGTATGAGATAGTCCATGGTTGATTTATAGAATTCTCATTGCACTTCACTTATATCTTTTGAGTATGGCCTTGTAGAATGCTTCACTTATATCATTTGAAGTTTGGATTGCCTGTTTCTCTTCACATAGAAAACCGTTATTTGAAGAATGCTCTTTTGCTTCACTTATATTTATTAGAGCATGGTCTTTTGTAGAAAGAATTAAACTCTCATGCTTCACTTATATATATTTAGAGAGTCAAAAGGAATTCGTCAATTGCATGGTTAGTCATAAAATCCTACATAAAACTTATGGATCACTGAATATGATATGTTTGATTCCTTGCAATAGTTTTGCGATATAGAGATGATAATATGTGGGAGGTACTAGTAAACGGTTGTGGTTAGTAGGAATATTGGTGTTAAGGTTTGTGATTCCCGAAGCATGCACGTGTAGTCTCTCGTTATGCTATGAAGTTGGAGCATGATTTATTATTGATTGTCTTCCTTATGAGTGGCGGTCGGGGACGAGCGATGGTCTTTTCCTACCAATCTATCCCCCTAGGGGCATGCGTAGTAGTACTTTGCTTCGAGGTCTAATAAACTTTTGCAATAAGTATATGAGTTCTTTATGACTAATGTGAGTCCATGGACTATACGCATTCTTACCTTTTCCCAAATTGCTAGCCTCTACGGTACCGTGCATTGCCCTTTCTCACCTCGAGAGTCGGTGCAAACTTTGTCGGTGCATCCAAACCCAGTGATATGATACGCTCTATCACACATAAGCCTTATTATATCTTCCTCAAAACAGCCACCATACCTACTATTATGGCTTTTCCATGGCCATTCCGAGATATATTGCCATGCAACTTCCACCGCTTCCGTTTGATGACTTGAGCGTTCATTGTCATATTGCTTTGCATGATCATATAGCTGACATAGTAGTTGTGGCTCAGCCACCGTTCATAATTTTTCATACATGGTACGCTAGATCATTGCACATCCTGGTACATGCCAGAGGCATTCATATAGAGTCATACTTTGTCATAGGTATCGAGTTGTAATTTTTATTTCTTTTGAGTTATAAGTAAATAGAAGTGTGATGATCATCATTATTCATATTTAGAGCAGTGCCCCAGTGAGGAAAGGATGATGGAGACTATGATTCCCCCACAAGTTGGGATGGGACTCCGGACAATGAGAGAAAAATATAAAAAAGAAAAAAAAGAAAAAAAGAAAAAAAAGAAAAAAGAAAAAAGAAAAAGAAGAAAAAAATAAACAAAGAGAGAAGGGGCATTGTTAGTATCCTTTACCACACTTGTGCTTCAAAGTAGCACCATGTTTTTCATATGGAGAGTCTCCTATGTTGTCACTTTCATATACTAGTGGGAATTTTTCATTATAGGATTAGATGCACACCCACTTAGTTTTCATATGGAGCTTTCATACACTTATAGCTCTTAGTGCATTCGTTGCATGGCAATCCCTACTCCTCGCATTGATATCAATTGATGGGCATCTCCATAGCCCGTTGGTTAGCTGCGTCGGTGTGAGACTTTCTTACTTTTTTGTCTTCTATGTATTTACCCCTGTCATCATACTCTATTCCACCCGTAGTGCTATATCCATGGCTCGCGCTCATGTATTGCGTGAGGGTTGAAAAAGCTAAAGCGTGTTAAAAAGTATGAACCAATTGCTCGGCTTGTCATCGGGGTTGTGCATGATAAATACTTTGTGTTAAGAAGACAGAGCATGACAAGACTATATGATTTTGTAGGGATAGCTTACTTTAGCGTTGATATTTTGAAAGACATGATTGTTTGTTGGGATGCCTAAGTATTGATGTCTTTATGTCAAATTATAGACTATTGCTTTGAATCACTTATGTCTTAATATTCATGCCCTGATTAGATATATGATCAAGTTTATGCTAGGTAGCATTCCACATCAAAAATTATCTTTTTTATCATTTACCTGCTCGAGGACGAGCAGGAATAAAGCTTGGGGATGCTGATACGTCTCCGTCGTATCTATAATTTTTGATTGTTTCATGCCAATATTATACAAGTTTTACATACTTTTGGCAACTTTTTATATTATTTATTGGACTAACCTATTGATCCAGTGCCAGTTCCTCTTTTTTGCATGTTTTTTGTATCGCAAAAAATCCATATGAAACGAAGTCCAAATGCAATAAATTTTTACGGAGAATTATTTTGGAATATATGTGATTTTTGGGAGTTGGAATCACCGCAAACGGAGGCCACACAACCCACAAGACACCAGGGCGCGCCAGAGGCCCCTGGCGCGTGGTGGTGGGTTGTGCCCTCGAACGTCGGTTGGAGCTCTACTTTGGGCACAAGGAAGCTTATATCCGGAAAAAATCGTGTTAAAATCTTAGCGGAATCGGAGTTACGGATCTCCCGGAATATAAGAAATGGTTTTCGGCCAGATCAGGAGAACGTGAAACAGAAGAGAACAGAGAGGGAGATCCAATCTTGGAGGGGCTCCTGCCCCTCCGCGCCATGGAGACCAAGGACCAGAGGGGGAACTCTCCTCCCATCTAGGGGGGAGGCCAAGTAAGAAGAAGAAGAAGGAGGGGGGCTCTCTCCCCCTCGCTTCCGGTGGCACCGGAGTGCCGCCGGGGCAACGATCGGGATGACGATCTACATCAACAATCTTGCTACTGTCGACACCAACTCTCAGCCCCTCTATGCAGCGGTGTAACACCTCTTCCTCCCCGCTGTAATCTCTACTTAAACATGGTGCTCAACTCCATATATTATTTCCCAATGATCTATGGTTATCCTATGATGTTTGAGTAGATCCGTTTTGTCCTGCGGGTTAATCGTGATCTTGGTTGGTATAATTGTATATTTCATTTATGGTGCTGTCCTACGGTGCCCTCCGTTCTCACGCAAATGTGAGGGGCCCCCGCTGTAGGGTGTTGCAATATGTTCATGGTTCGCTTATGGTGGGTTGCGAGAGTGACAGAAGCTTAAACCCGAGTAAGTGGGGTATGACGTATGGGAGTAAAGAGGACTTGATACTTAATGCTATGGTTGGGTTTCACGACCTTAATGATCTTTAGTAGTTGCGGATGCTTGCTAGAGTTCCAATCATAAGTGCATATTATCCAAGTAGAGAAAGTATGTTAGCTCATGCCTCTCCCTCATATAAAATTACAAGAATGATTACCGGTACTTGTTATCGATTGCCTAGGGACAAATAACTTTCTTGTTGACACAAACCTTTTTACTAAACACCTAACTTTTATTATTTTGCAAAGCACTTCTAGTTTTATTATTGCAAAGTAGTTCTAGCATCACTCCTGCAAACTAGTTTCAACTTGTTTTTGGTAAAGCAGACGTCAAGTGTGCCTAGAGTTGTATCGGTGGTCGATAGAACTTGAGGGAATATTTGTTCTGCCTTTAGCTCCTCGTTGGGTTCGACACTCTCATTTATCGAAGAAGGCTACAAACGATCCCCTATACTTGTGGGTTATCAGAGACCGCAAAACATAAATGCAGAGCACCTCCAAAGTTCAAGCAGCGACTAAACATTGTAATTCATGGTAGAAAAGATCCAGTCATGATGCATCCAACATAAACTATGCATAATGCATGAGGATGACAATAGTGCTCTCAGATCTGGCGCTTATTTGAGAAGGTGATGACTCAACATAAAAGTAAATAGATAGTCCCTTCGCAGAGGGAAGCTTGGATTTGCAGCGGTGCTAGAGCTCAAAGTTTTAAAAACATAGATAAATGTAATTTTGAGAAATGCACCCTCCCTGTTTACGTCACGACCAAAAGTTATCAATTCTTCCATGCTAAACATATTAGTGGCGGTTCCCAAGCGATAAAAATAAAGGTTTACTCCCCCTCCGCCAACAAACACACTCCACGGCTAGCTGAATCCACGGGTACCGTCCATACCAACATCATTCTTGGGGGAGTTTTGTTTAATTATTTGCAAAAAAAATCAGGACTGGGAATCCCTATTACTGCCCCTCTTGTGCAAGGACGAGTGAATAAACACTCATCATGAGAATAACCCGCTTAGCATGAAAGATACCGACTACCCCCTGTTGCTCTATGAACAATCGGGGCACACAAAAACGGATGTTTATTTGAAGTTTTTAGAGGTGCCACATGCAAATTTACTTAGAACGGCAGGGTAATACCGCATACAGGTAGATATCATGGACTCATCTGGAATAACTTGGGTTTAGGGTTTTGATGCACAAGCAGTATTCCCGCTTAGTACAGGAAGGCTAGAAAATAGGCTGAGAAGCGGCCAGCTAGAGAGCGAAAACGGTCATGAGCATGTGTTATGCATAATGAACATTGAATACTAGCATGAGTAGGATATGAACACCATGAACATAAATATCATAGAAGCTATGTTGGTTTTGATTCAACTACATGCATGAACATGTGCCAATTCAAGCCACTTGAAGCATTTAGAGGAGGATACCATATCATCATACTACATCACAATCATTTTAATGTAATGTTGACACAAAAGATATATCATCATCCACTCCTAGCTACTTAAGCATGGCAAGAAACTATAATGTCTAATTGTCATTGCATACATGCTTGATCATAATAGGCTGAATCATGGATACTAGGTTAAACATATTTAGAAAAACAGAACAATTACCTGTTTCTCTCTGCCACAGCCAGTTCATCAAATATCATCATTATTTCCTTTCACTTGCACGACCGAATGATATGAAAATGATAATACTGCAAGAGTGCCGTGGACTAAGCTGGAATCTACAAACATTTTATTCAAAAGGAGAAGACAAGGTAATATGGTCTCTTTGTTAGATCAGCAATAATACATACGAGAGCCACTCAACATTTTCATCGTGGTCTTCTCCTCAGTATGGCTCAACAAAAGAAAAGAATTTCAGAGAAACACACTGAAATATTTTTGGAGTTTTTAATTTTTCCTGAAGAAAGCATATTAAAGAAAAGGAAAATAAAAACGAGAAAAACTATTTACACAGGAAAGCTCCCAACAAACAGAAAGAAGGATCAAGAAATCTTTTTGGGTTTTCTTTTAATACTACAACTAATCAAGCTAGAAAGAAAAACCGAAAAGAAACAAGAAATATTTTTGGGTTTTCTCAAGTTTTTCAAACAGGCAAGAAAATAAATCGAGCATGGATAATACAATGAAAAAGTGTGAACACCGACAACTGGAATGAAATGTGTCAACATGAATTTAATGTCAGTGGAAATACGTACTCCCGCAATCTTAGGCTTTTGGCCTAGCTTGGTGGTCACCACACGAAATAGCCATCCAGTCCCATGTTAAAGTCCTGTGGTGCGAGACCTGAGCGTCCCACTCCTGAGGCTCCTCCACTTCCGCTGCTGATACATCTCCAACGTATCTATAATTTTTGATTGTTCCATGCTATTTTATTATCAATCTTGGATGTTTTATAATCATTTTATAGTCATTTTATATCATTTTTTGGTATAACCTATTGACATAGTGCCAAGTGCCAGTTGCTATTTTTTTCCATGTTTATTAAATCGCAGGAAATCAATATCAAACGGAGTCCAAATGCCACGAAACTCCATAATGATTTTTTATGGGCCAGAAGGAAGGCAATGGGCCCTGGTTGCACCTGGGGGGTGCCCCGAGGGGGGCACAACCCACCAGGGAGAGCCAGGAGGCCCAGGAACGCCCTGGTGGGTTGTGCCCACCTCGGGTGCCCCCTGGACCGCCTCTTTGCTCTATAAATACCCCCAAAATCCACAAACCCTAGGGGAGTCGACGAAATATTCATCCAGCCGCCGCAGAGTCCAGAACCACCAGATACAATCTAGACACCATCTCGGATGGGGTTCACCACCTCCATTGGTGCCTCTCCGATGATGCGTGAGTAGTTCTTTGTAGACCATCAGGTCCATAGTTAGTAGCTAGATGGCTTTATCTCTCTCGCTGAATTCTCAATATAATGGTCTCTTGGAGATCCATATGATGTAACTCTTTTGCGGTGTGTTTGTTGGGATCTGATGAACTTCGAGTTTATGATCAATTATATCTTTTTATATCCATGAAAGTTATTTGAGTTTCTTTGATCTCTTATATGCATGATCTCTTATAGCCTCGTATTTATTCACCGATATTTGGGTTTTGTTTGGCCAACTTGATCTATTTATCTTGCAATGGGAAGAGGTGTCCGGTAGTGGGTTCGATCTTATGGTGCTTGGTCCCAGTGACAGAAGGGGAACCGACACGTATGTATCGTTGCTACTAAGGATAAAAAGACGAGATCTATATCTACCGCCATATAGATAAACGGATCTTGTCTACATCATGCCATCGTTCTTATTGCATTACTCCATTTTTCCATGAACTTAATACACTAGATGCATGCTGGATAGCGGTTGATGTGTGGAGTAACAGTAGTAGATGCACGCAGGAGTCGGTCTACTAATCTTGGACGTGATACCTATGTAATGATCATTGCCTGGATATCGTCATGATTATTTGAAGTTCTATCAATTTCCCAACAGTAATTTGTTTACCCACCGTTTGCTATTTTTCTCGAGAGAAGCCACTAGTGAAACCTACAGCCCCCGGGTCTTCTTTCTCATATATTTGCCTTGCGATCTACTTTTCCTTTGCATTTTATTCAGATCTATTAAACCAAAAATACAAAAATATTTTGCTGCACTTTATTTTATTTGCGATCTATTATTTCAATCTATCACAACTTTCTCCCGTCAACACGCAATTTCTGGTGTCGTTACCCAAAAGGGATTGACAACCCCTTTAACACGTTGGGTTGCGAGGTGTTGTTATTTGAGTGCAGGGGCTGTTTACGTTGTGTTGCTTGGTTCTCCTACTGGTTCGATAACCTTGGTTTCATCACTGAGGAAAATACCTACCTTCGCTGTGCTACATCATCCCTCCCTCTCCGGGGAAATACTGACGTAGTTCCAGCTACCATCAAGGAAGAATTTCTGGCGCCTTTGCCGGGGAAGATCTTCAACATAACCAGGTTCCTAATCACAGATCTCATCTCCTCGCAATTTACATTATTTTCCATTTGCCTCTCATTTTCCTCTCCCCCACTTCACAAAATTTGCCGTTTTATTCGCCTCTCTTTTTCGTTCACCGTTTTTTTGTCGGATCTCTTGTTTGCTTGTGTGACCATGTGTCTTCTATTTTCTTGCATCTTCGCTTGCTAAAAATATATTGATATGGATCCTCATCCACTAGCTAATATTTTTAAGAGATCTAATTATGTTGAACCAGTTGCTAGTGACTTGAGTGCACTTGATTATCTCTATGAAGTTTTGCTTGAATCTGAAAATTGTGATTAAGAAATTTATGAAGTGATTCATGATAGCACCTTGAATGAAAAGCACGATTGCAATGATTTTACTGTAAATTCTATTAATGTCAATTGTGCTAATAATATGCAAAACACCAAGCTTGGGGATGCTAATTTTGCTATGTCCACTACTTGTTGCAATGATCATGATTGGGGTGATTCTTCTTATGATCTTGAAAATCTATTTAAGCCTCATGATGAATATGTTTGCAATAATATTGAAAGTGGGTTTGGAAGAGTGTCAACTTTAGGTAAAAGTAATCCCACATATTTGGAGAGTGTTCACTCTTATGAAATTTTTGACAAAAGTGGGTTCGGAGAGGTCATGACTTTATTTAATTATAATCCCACTATTTTGGAAGAGTGTCAACTTTGCATGCATGTGGATCATGAAGAGAAAATTTTATATGATAGTTATATTGTTGAATTTTATTATGATTCTACATGTAATTATTATGAGAGAGTAAAATATGGTTGTAGAAATTTTCATGTTACTAAATTACCTCTCGTTATGTTGAGATCGTCAATGTTTTACTCCTCTTCTTTGCATATGTTAGATGTTTCTTGTCTTGATAATTTGTTTGCTTATAAAATTCCTATGCATAGGAAGTATGTTAGACTTAAATGTGTTTATCATATGTTTCATGATGCTCTCTTTGTGTTTCAATTCTTATCTTTCGTGTGAGCATTGTTGAAATCTTACACCTAGCTAAGGGCGTAAAACTATAGCGCTTGTTGGGAGGCAACCCAATGAATAATTTTTTTTTGCTTTTTTTCTTTCTGTTCTTGTGTGTTAGCACAATTATGCTACTGTTATGATTGTGTTTTTTATGTTTTAATTAGTGTTTGTGCCAAGTAAAGCCTATAGGATCTCCTTGGGTGATAGTTGTTTGATCTTGCTGAAAAAGACAGAAACTTTGTGCTCACGAAAATAATTTTCATAAATCACAGAAAAGAGCTTTTGCCCTGATAATTTTTGCAGAATATTAATATACAAATTACGCAGCTCTTCCTATTTTGGTAGAAGTTTTGGAGTTACATAAGTATTCGCTAAAGCCAGATTACTACAGACTGTTCTGTTTTGACAGATTCTGTTTTCTTTGTGTTGTGTGCTTATTTCGATGGCTCTATGGTTTTATTTGAAGAGTTTTTGCCATAGAAAAGTTGGAATACAGTAGATATAATACAAAAACAAAATATGAATTGGTTTTATACAACACTTATAGTAGTGGTTTGCTTTCTTATACTAACGGATCTCACGAAAGTTTTGTTGAGTTTTGTGTGATTGAAGTTTTCAAGTTTTGGGTTATCTTACGATGGATGAAGGAAGGATGTAAGAGCCTAAGCTTGGGGATACCCCGGCATCCCAAGATATTATCCAAGAATGAGCAACCAAGCTTGGGGATGCCCCCCGAGTGGCATCCCCGCTTTCTTCCAACAACTATCAGTATTTTACTCGAGACTATATTTTTATTCGTCACATGATACGTGTTTTGTTTGGAGCGTCTTGTATGATATGTGTCTTTTCTTGCTTTATTTTGTGTTTTAAGTCATCAATCCTTGCTGAATACACCTATTTGAGAGAGCCAAAATTATATCATGACTTGTTAGAATTGCTCTCTGTGCTTCACATAAATCTTTTATGAGCTAGGACTTGCTCTAGTGCTTCACTTATATCTTTTTTAGCACGGTGTGCTTGTTGTTTTTGAAGAAATTCTCTCTTGCTTCACTTAAATTATTTTGAGAGAAAGAAAATTTGTTATGCTCATGATCTTCACTTATATTTGTTTGAGCTTATGAAAAGCAACACATGAAAAGTTAGTCCCAAAGTGATAGATATCCAAGAAGGATCAAGTAAAAAATGTCATGAAGATCATTGGACAAAATAAACCTGATTCTTAGTAATAGTTTTGAGATATGATGATGTGATATGTGAGTTATGTTGATGAGTAATTGTGCTCTAGTAAGAATATTGGTGTTAAGGTTTGTGATTCCCTATGCATGCACGAAAGTCAATAATCATGCAATGAAAATTATATCCTACTTGTGGTGCATTATTCCGTGTTACTTATGCTTAATGCTTGCTTTACGAAATTATTCGTTTCTTGGTTGGTCGCTGCTCAATCTTTTTGCTAGCCTTCATTTTGCACTAAGTATGACCTCTACTTGTGCATCCAAAATCCTTTAAACTAGTTTTGCCACATGAGTCCACTATATCTACCTATATGCGGTATTCTTTTGCCGTTCTAAGCAAATTTGCATGTGCCATCTCTAATTTTCAAAATAAACTTCTCTTTTGTGTGTTTGTTTTGCTCGCGGAACGGTAACGGGTGGCTAATATTTTCCATGCTAGATGTGTTATTCTCACGATGAGTGTTTATTCACTTGTCATTACACGAGAGTAAGGCAAAGGTTTTAGGGATGCCCAGTCCCGAAATGCAAAAAAATATTTACTTTATGTTGTCAAATAATAAATTCCTTGGAAAGTGTTGGTATGGAGGGCACCCGTGGATACGGCTAGCCATGGAAAGTGAAAGTATGGTGGAAAAAGGAATAAACTTTATTTTCTGTTTGGGAACCGCCTATGGCATATCTAGCATGGAAAGTGTTCGTAGCTCTACGTCGTTTTCTTTGGTGGGATGGATACACCTCCCAAAATGTTTTTATCTCTAATTTTTCACTTTGAGCTCTAGCACCTCTACAAATCCCTACTTCCCTCTGCGAAGGGCCTTCCTTTTACTTTATGCGATTTTTATTTTGAGTCTCCATCTTCTCTTACAAAAGCACCAACTAAGAGGCAATATGATCGTACTTAAGTATTGGGTGTAGCTAATATTCGAGTATGTTTCATGAATGGATCAACGTTTGAGCATGACGGGCTAGGGATAACTTGTTTTAGCATTGATATTTTGAAAGACATGGTTGCTTGTTGATATGCTTGAGTATCTAAATTATTATGTCAAAACTAGACTATTGCTTTGAATCACATAAAAGTCCAAATGTCCATGCTATAAAGGAAAGAATATGGAATGACTTGATGAACAGTACTCCACATCAAAAATTCTGTTTTTATCACTTACCTACTCGGGGACGAGCAAGAGTTAAGCTTGGGGATGCTGATACGTCTCCAACGTATCTATAATTTTTGATTGTTCCATGCTGTTTTATTATAAATCTTGGATGTTTTATAATCATTTTATGTCATTTTTTGGTACTAACCTATTGACATAGTGCCAAGTGCCAGTTGCTGTTTTTTCCATGTTTTTTTACATCGCAGGAAATCAATATCAAACGGAGTCCAAATGCCATGAAACTCCATGATGATTTTTTATGGGCCATAAGGAAGGTAATGGGCCCTGGTTGAACTTGGGGGTGCCCCGAGGGGGGCACAACCCACTAGGGCGCGCCAGGAGGCCCAGGCGCGCCCTGGTGGGTTGTGCCCACCTCGGGTGCCCCCGGACCGCCTCTTTGCTCTATAAATACCCCAAAAATCCACAAAACCTAGGGGAGTCGACGAAATATTCATCCAGCCGCCGCAGAGTCCAGAACCACCAGATCCAATGTAGACCCCATCTCGGATGGGGTTCACCACCTCCATTGGTGCCTCTCTGATGATGCGTGAGTAGTTCTTTATAGACCTTCGGGTCCGTAGTTAGTAGCTAGATGGCTTTCTCTCTCTCGCTGAATTCTCAATACAATGGTCTCTTGGAGATCCATATGATGTAACTCTTTTGCGTGTGTTTGTTGGGACCTGATGAACTTCGAGTTTATGATCAGCTATATCTTTTTATATCCATGAAAGTTATTTGAGTTTCTTTGATCTCTTATATGCATGATCTCTTATAGCCTCGTATTTCTTCTCCAATATTTGGGTTTTGTTTGGCCAACTTGATCTATTTATCTTGCAATGGGAAGAGGTGCCCGGTAGTGGGTTCGATCTTACGGTGCTTGATCCCAGTGATAGAAGGGGAACCGACGCGTATGTATCGTTGCTACTAAGGATAAAAAGACGAGATCTATATCTACCGCCATATAGATAAACGGATCTTGTCTACATCATGTCATCGTTCTTATTGCATTACTCCATTTTTCCATGTACTTAATATACTAGATGCATGCTGGATAGCGGTCGATGTGTGGAGTAATAGTAGTAGATGCAGGCAGGAGTCGGTCTACTAATCTTGGACGTGATGCCTATGTAATGATCATTGCATGGATATTTTCATGATTAGTTGAAGTTCTATCAATTGCCCAACAATAATTTGTTTACCCACCGTTTGCTATTTTTCTCGAGAGAAGCCACTAGTGAAACCTACGGCCCCCAGGTCTTCTTTCTCATATATTTGCCTTGCGGTCTACTTTTCCTTTTCATGTTTATTCAGATCTATTAAACCAAAAATACAAAAATATTTTGCTGCACTTTATTTTATTTGCGATCTATTATTTCAATCTATCACAACTTTCTCCCGTCAACACGCAATTTCTGGCGCCGTTACCCGAAAGGGATTGACAACCCCTTTAACACGTCGGGTTGCGAGGTGTTGTTATTTGAGTGCAGGGGCTGTTTACGTTGTGTTGCTTGGTTCTCCTACTGGTTCGATAACCTTGGTTTCATCACTGAGGGAAATACCTACCTTCGCTGTGCTACATCATCCCTCCCTCTCCGGGGAAATACCGACGTAGTTCCATCTACCATCAGCTGCCTGGGTGTTCCGGTAGGCAATAATGTCCAGGCATGATCCTGTATACGCCCTTGGCAATAGAATCAAATAAAGCAGGCGCAAGCAACGGAAAAAGATCACGGGAATCCACACTGAAGACCAGGTTATAAGGAATATTAATAATAGAGTTATCGATATCAGTAAACTGGTGATCCGTCATTGCCTGGTGATCTAAATAAACCGTGGGTAAACAATAATAATGTTGGTGGATCTGAACGTTAAAGTGACTCACTAAACGAGTAGCATAAATACCACCATGAATTTGCCCTTGGTTCTGTTAAGGTGCAGACGACGTGCAATAATATCCCCGAGGCTAAAGGTGTTATCGCCATAAAGTGCACGGCGTAAGATGGCAAAGCCGGGAGCACTGAGTGCACCAACCTTTTCTTTAGCAACTAAGCACTTAGCGATGAATAAAGCAAAATAATGCACATAAAGAAATTGCAAGCTAGTGGCGGTGACACTCGATACACCCCTCTCACCCCCCACTGACAAAGTATGATAAAAGTCTTCAAACTTTGCAGGTCTAGGATCTCTTATTTCCCCGTCAGAAGGGATCAAGCATATATCACAAAAGTCAGTGAGTGGTATATGACGGGTTTTAGCATATAAATTAAACTGCACCTCAGGTGGATTATTCTACTCACAAAATGAAAACTTTGCAGAAAGGAATTTGTAAGAAGATGGTATTGTTAACACTCAGCTGCGATGAAGTCGGTAAGCCCAGCATTAGCAGCAAATTGTGTGAACTCTTGACAGATCCCGGCTCCATCCATGAAGGGGTTATCCGGCCATTCGCATGGCCGCACCTCTGCCCTCCTCCGAGTTTGGAGGTCATTGTCCGACGATTCCCCAATAACTACCTTAGCATTTTTCTCGGAGGCAAACTTCCTAAAGAAACTCATCTTATTCCTATAGATAAAATTCTAAAAAAATTAGTCCATAAACTTTTTGTCAACAAAACTTCACAAGATTGATAGCAACTACTCATAAGCATGTATAGAGGCTAGGTCAAGCATTCAAACTACTTAGAACTCTAAGAATTCAACATGCAAGCTCATCTACAGCAGCACCAAGAGTAGATACTTATTCAAAATATAAACCACTAAAGCCAAAACTAATTGGAGCAATGGGGGAGTCACATACCAAGTAGCAATCCCCCAAATCATTTTCGGAAATGGAGCTTCGAGGAAAGAGATCAAAATCCGCGGGTTTAAGAGCAAGAACCCCAGAGAGAGACATCAATGGTGATTTTTTTTTGGAGGTAGGAGATGACATGGCTAAAGAGATAAGTGAGGGGGCCCACGTGGGGACCACAACCCACCAGGGAGCGCCTGGGGTTGCTGGCGCACCCAGGTGGGTTGTGCCCACCTGGTGCACCCCCCTGTGATGTTATTTGCACTAAAAATTCAGAAATATTCAGAAAAACCCGCATTAAAATTTCAGGGCATTCTGAGAACTTATATTTTTGGGTCATTTTTTGTTGCACGAAAAATTCAGAAAACAGACAAAACATGGCATTTTATTTTATTTAACTAGAAAAACAGAAAACAAAAGGTAGGGACAGAAGGTTATGCCTGCTAGATTCATCAACTTCATACCTCTCAGAAATGATGCATTAATAAGGTTGATCAAGTCTTATTAACAACCACTTTCGATTAGCATGAAACCGAAGAACTTTCGTAAAACAATAGGTTACCTCAACAAGGATGTGAATATCCCCAACAATAAGTATATCATATTTATTTTTGGCAGTAGGTAGAGGTAGATGAAAACTTCCAATAGTGATAGTCGGAGATTTTTCAATAACATTAATACCATTCACTTGGCATTGTTTCTTCCGAAAGTGCATCGTATGCTCATTACCATTGATATGAAGTGACCTTGCTTTTATTGCAATCAATAACAGCCCTTGCAGTATTCAAAAAGGGTCTACCAAGGATAATCGACATGTTGTCGTCCTCGGGCATCTCAAGTATTACAAAGTCAGTTAAGATAGTAACATTTGCAACAACAACAGGCACATCCTCACAAATACCAATATGTATGGCAGTTGATTTGTCAGCCATTTGCAAAGATATTTCAGTATATGTGATTTTATTCAAATCAAGTCTTTTATATAAAGACAAAGGCATAACACTAACACCAGCTCTTAAATCACATAAAGCAATTTTAACATAATTTCTTTTGATGGAGCAAGGTATAGTTGGTATTCCCGGATCTCCAAGTTTTTTAGGTACTCCAACCTTAAAAGAATAATTGGCAAGCATGGTGGAGATTTCAGCTTCAGGTATCTTTCTTTTATTAGTGATGATGTCTTTCATATATTTTGCATAAGGTGCCATCTTTAAAATATTAGTCAAGCGAGTGCGCAAAAAGACTGGCCTAGGCTGGTTTAGGTGGTTTGCATAAGGGGCCATCTTTAAAATATTAGTCAAGCATTTCAGCAAAGCGTTCAAATTCTTCATCATCTTTTTTTAGTTGTTTTAGGTGGAAAGGGCATGGGTTTTTTAACCCATGGCTCTCTTTCTTTGCCATGTTTTCTAGCAACAAAGTCTCTTTTATCATATCTTTTATTTTTAGGTTGTGGGTTATCAAGATCAATAGTTGGTTCTATATCAACATCATTATCTGGTTCTTTACCATTGTCTAGATGAGTATCTTCATGAACCTCATTAGCATTTTCATTTTCATTATCACTAGGTGAATGTTCATTACCAGATTGAGTTTCAGCATCAGAAATAGAAACATCATTATTATCTTTAGGAGGTTTTTCTTTCTCAGGTTCACTAAAGGTATGCAAGGTCCTATCATTTTTCTTCTTCTTTTTCTTTTTAGAAGGACTAGGTGCATCATTATTAATTCTTTGTGAATCTTGTTCCATTCTTTTAGGGTGTCCTTCAGGATAAAGTGGTTCCTGAGTCATTCTACCTCCTCCAGCTATTACTCTAATAACATGATCATTCATATTATTATTCATTTCATCAGGCAATTCTTTTTGAGATTTAGCAACTTGTTCTAACTGGGTGTGAACCATAGAGGCCTGCATTCCTACACCTCTAACATCATTGGAGAATCTAAATAACAAGTCACTCAAGCGGGCAATCATATCAGAATTATATTTCAATTGTTTCATAACGTTTGCATCGAAATGATCTTGTTTTCTAATGTAGTTATCAAACTCATATAGGCATTGACTAGGATGTTTATTGTAAGGGATGTCACTTTCATCAAATTTCATGAAAGAATTTACCTCTACCACCTTTGGTGGTGGTGTGTCAAGTCCATGTATTTCTTCAATAGGAGGTAAATTTTAACATCCTCTGCTTTAATACCTTCTGCCCTCATACTTTTCTTTGCTTCTTGCATATCTTTAGGACAGAGATATAAGATACCCCTCTTCTTCGGAGTGGGTTTAGGCGGTGGTTCAGGAAGAGTCCAATCATCATAATTTTTCAATATGTTATTCAATAATTCCTCAGCTTGTTCAATAGTTCGTTCCCTGAAAACACAACCAACACAACTATCTAGGAAGTCCCTAGAAGCATCGATTAGTCCATTATAGAAGATATCAAGTATTTCATTTTTCTTAAGAGGATGATCAGGCAAAACATTAAGCAATTGGAGAAGCCTCCCCCAAGCTTGTGGGAGACTCTCTTCTTTAATGTGCACAAAGTTAAATGTTTCCTGTAAGGCGGCTTGTTTCTTATGAGTAGGAAAATATTTTTCAGAGAAGTAATAAATCATATCCTGGGGACTACACACACAACTAGGAGCAAGAGTATTGTACCATATCTTAGCATCACCCTTCAATGAGAACAGAAATAATTTGAGAATATAATAGTAGCGAATTTTCTCATCCTGAGCAAATAGGGTGGATATGTCATTTAGTTTAGTGAGATGTGCCACAATAGTTTCAGTTTCATAGCCATGGAAAGGATCAGATTCAACCAAAGTAATTAACTCTGGGTCGATAGAGAATTCATAATCTATCAGTAACAAAGATAGGTGAAGTAGCAAACTTAGGATCATATTGCATTCTAGCATTCAAAGATTTTTCTTTCAGTTTGCATAATAATTTCTTTAGATCATCTCTATTATTGCAAGCAAGAACGTCTCTAGCTGTCTCCTCATCCATAACATAACCTTCGGGTACCTTAGGCAATTCATATCTAGGAGCGCTAGGTCTAACATGTGTTTCAAGATTTTTAGTTTCAAGTACTTCATCAGTTTTAGTGATCTCATCAGTTTCAATAATTTCATTCTCAATAACTTTAGCTCTAGCAATTTGTTCATCAAGAAATTCACTTAGTGGCACATCATCATCAAGCAAGGTACTAGCATCATCATGAGTAGCATTCATAGCATAAGTACATTCATCAATAACTTGTGACATATCAGGATTAACAGCATGTGGTGGTGTTGCAAGTTTACTCAAAATAGAAGGTGAATCAAGTGCAGAGCTAGATGGCAGTTCCTTACCTCCCTCGTCTTAGAGGGAAAAATCTTAGTCTTGGTATCCTTCAGATTCTTCATAGTGATAAATATATAATAATCCCAAGTGACTCAACAAATATAGCTATGCTCCCCGGCAACGGCGCCAGAAAAAGGTCTTGATAACCCACAAGTATAGGGGATCGCAATAGTTTTCGAGGGTAGAGTATTCAACCCAAATTTATATATTCAACACAAGGGAAGCCAAAGAATATTTGCAAGTATTAGTAGCCGAGTTGTCAATTCAACCACACCTGGAGATTAATTATCTGCAGCAAAGTGATCAGTAGCAAACTCGTATGATAGTTTTGATACTAGTGGTAGCAGTAATAGTAACGGTAACAATGATAACAATGATTTTGTAGCAAGCGTAATAGTAACAATAGTAGTAGTAACTTAGCAAGAGCAATATATGAGAAATTCATAGGCATTGGATCGATAGACTCGTTGGATGATATTCATCATATAACAGTCATACCTAGGGCGATACAAAACTAGCTCCAGTTCATAAATATAATGTAGGTATGTATTCCGTAAATAGTCATACGTGCTTATGAAAAGAACTTGCATGACATCTTTTGTCCTACCCTCCCATGGCAGTAGGGTCCATAAGGAAACTAAGGGATATTAGGGCCTCCTTTTAATAGAGAACCGGAACAAAGCATTAACACATAGTGAATACATGAACTCCTCAAACTACGGTCATCACCGGAAAGTATCCCGACTATTGTCGCTCCAGGGTTTACGGATCATAACACACAGCAGGTGCATATAACTTGCAAGATCGGATCTAGAACATAGATATAATGGTGAAAACATAAATGGTTCAGATCTGAATTCATGACACTCCGGCCCTAGTGACAAGCATTAAGCATAGCAAAGTCATAGCAACATCAATCTCAGAACATAGTGGATACTAGGGATCAAGCCCTAACAAAACTAACTCGATTACATGATGAATCTCATCCAACTCCTCACCGACCAGCAAGCCTATGAAGGAATGACTCAATCCCGGTGGGAAGCATCATGGAATTGGCAATGAAGAAGGGTTGGTGATGACGAAGATCGAAGATTCCCCTCTCCGGAGCCCCAAACGGACTCCAAATCTCGCTTCCCGATGAAGAACAGGAGGCGGCGGCTCCGTCTCGTGGCGCGCGATAATTCTTCCTCCCTAATTTTTTCTCCGAAAATAGGATTTTATAGCGTCGGAGTTAGGGTATGTGGGGCCACCATGTGGGCACAACCCACCTGGGCGTGCCTGGAGGGGGGGGGGGGCGCCCTAGTGGGTTGTGCTCACCCAGGGGGCCCCTCCAGTGGTTCTTGGCTCCTATATTTTTCTTTTATTCTGAAATAAATCTCCAAATAGTTTCGTTCCATTCCGAGAACTTTTATTTCTGCACAAAAACAACACCATGGTAATTCTGCTGAAAACAGTGTCAGTCCGGGTTAGTTTCATTCAAATCATGCAAATTAGAGTCCAAAACAAAGGGAAAAGCGTTAGGAAAAGTAGATACGACAGAGATGCATCAAGCCTCTAGTGAAAACTATGCCCCCGGGTCTGCTTTTATCATATTATTAAAATAAAATATACCTTGCTGCAATTTTATACTTTTTATTTTACTTTTCTTTTAATCCATCTATCGCTATCATAATTAATCCTTGCAAGTAACGAGTTCAAGAGAATTCACAACCCTCTTGCCCGCATTGGGTGCAAGTATTTGCTTTTGTGTGTGTAGGAGCTGAAGAAAAGAATTTGTGTGGTTCTTGAAGGAAATATGCCCTAGTGGCAATAAAGTTTTTATTTTATATTTCCTTATTCATGATAAATGTTTATTATCCATGCTAGAATTGTATTAAACGGAAACTTGATACATGTGTGGGTACATAGACAAAACACAGTGTCCCTAGTAAGCCTCTACTAGACTAGCTCGTTAATCAAAGATGGTTAAGTTTCCTAACCTTAGACATGTGTTGTCATTTGATGAACAGGATCACATCATTAGGAGAATGATGTGATGGACATGACCCATCCGTTAGCTTACCATATTGATTGTTCAATTTTATTGCTATAGCTTTTTCATGTCATATACATATTCCTTTGACTATTAGAGTATGCAATTCCCGGATACCGGAGGAATGCCTTGTGTGCTATCAAACGTCACAACATAACTGGGTGATATAAAGATGCTCTATAGGTATCTCCGAAGGTGTTTGTTGGGTTGGCATAGATCGAGATTAGGATTTGCCACTCTGAGTATCTGAGAGGTGTCTCTGGGCCCTCTCGGTAATGCACATCATAAGAAGCCTTTCAAGCAAAGTAACTAATGATTTAGTTGCAGGATGATGCATTATGGAACGAGTAAAGAGACTTGCCGGTAACAAGATTGAACTAGGTATAAAGATACCGAGGATCGAATCTCGGGCAAGTAACATACCGATGACAAAGGGACGTCATCGAGCTGAACGTGTGCAGAACTCGGAGGTGTCATACGTTCGGTGCTTGATCGGTTGGAACGAGAAGAAGTTCGACTACATCAACCAAGTTGTCAAACGCTTCTGCTTTCGGCCTACGAGTGTACATGGACATAGTCTCCCCCTCTCGTTGCTATGCATCTCCTAGATGGATCTTGCGTGAGCGTAGGAATTTTTTTGAAATTGCATGCTACGTTTCCCAACAGTGGCATCCGAGCTAGGTCTATGCGTAGATGATATGCACGAGTAGAACACAAAGAGTTGTGGGCGGTGATAGTCATACTGCTTACCACCAACATCTTATTTTGATTCAGCGGTATTGTTGGATGAAGCGGCCCGGACCAACATTACATGACCACGTTCATGAGACCGGTTCCACCGATAGACATGCAACTAGTTTTGCATAAAGGTGGCTGGTGGGTGTCTGTTTTTCCAACTTTAGTTGAATCAAATTTGACTACAGCCGGTCCTTGTTGAAGGTTAAAACAGCAAACTTGACGAAACACCATTGTGGTTTTGATGCGTAGGTAAGAACGGTTCTTGCTAGAAGCCCATAGTAGCCACGTAAAACTTGCAACAACAAAGTAGAGCACGTCTAACTTGTTTTTGCAGGGCATGTTGTGATGTGATATCGTCAAGATATGATGTGTTATCGGCAACTGGCATGAGCCTTATGGTTGTCGCTTTATTGTATGAAATGCAAACGCCATGTAATTGCTTTACTGTATCACTATGCATTAGCGATAGTTGTAGAAGCAATAGTTGGCAAGACAACCACGACGCTACGATGGAGATCAAGGTGTCAAGCCGGCCATATCATGATGGTGCTTTGGAGATGGAGATCAAAGGCACAAGATGATGATGGCCATATCATGTCACATATTTTGATTGCATGTGATGTTTATCTTTTATGCATCTTATTTTGCTTAGTACGGCAGTAGCATTATAAGATGATCCCTAACTAAAATTTCAAGGTATAAGTGTGCTCCCTGAGTATGCACCGCTGCGACAGTTCGTCGTGCTGACACCACATGATGATCGGGTGTGATAGGCTCTACGTTCACATACAACGGGTGCAAGACAGTTTTGCACATGCGGAATACTCAGGTCAAACTTGACGAGCATAGCATGTATAGACATGGCCTCGGAACACTGGAGACCGAAAGGTCGAACGTGAATCATATAGTAGATATGATCAACATAAAGATGTTCACCATTGAAGACTACTCCATCTCACGTGATGATCGGACATGGTTTAGTTGATTTGGATCACGTGATCATTTAGATGACTCGAGGGATGTCTATCTAAGTGGGAGTTCTTAAGTAATATGATTAATTGAACTTTACTTATCATGAACTTATTCTTGATAGTTTTTGCATATCTATGTTATAGATCAATGGCCCATGCTATCGTTCCCTTGAATTTTAATGCGTTCCTAGAGAAAGCTAAGTTGAAAGATGATGGTAGCAACTACACAGACTGGGTCCGTAACTTGAGGATTATCCTCATTACTGCACAGAAGAATTATGTCCTTGATGCACCGCTAGGTGAAAGACCTGTTGCACGAGCAGATGCTGATGTTATGAACGTCTTGCGAGCTCGATCTGATGACTACTCGATAGTTCACTGTGCCATGCTTTACGACTTAGAATCGAAACTTCAAAGACGTTTTGAACGTCATGGACCATATGAGATGTTCCAAGAGTAGAAGTTGATATTTCAAGCAAATGCCCGAGTTGAGAGATATGAAGTCTCCAACAAGTTCTATAGATGCAAGATGGAGGAGAACAGTTCTGTCAGTGAACACATACTCAGAATGTTTGGGTATCATAAACACTTGACTCAGCTAGGAGTTAATCTTCCAGATGATAGTGTTATTGACAGAGTTCTTCAATCACTGCCACCAAGCTACAAAGGCTTCGTGATGAACTATAATATTCAAGGGATGGAGAAGACTATTCCCGTGCTCTTCGCAAAGCTCAAAGCTGCGGAGGTAGAAATCAAGGAGCATCAAGTGTTGATGGTTAACAAGACCACTAGTTTCAAGAAAAGGGGCAAAGGAAAGAAGGGGAACTTCAAGAAGAATGGCAAGTAAGTTGCCACTAACGGGTAGAAGCCCAAGTCTGGACCTAAGCCTGAAACTAAGTGCTTCTACTATAAAGGGATTGGTCACTGGAAGCGGAACTGCCCCAAGTATTTAGCGGGTAAGAAGGATGGCAAAGTGAACAAAGGTATATTTGATATACATGTTATTGATGTGTACCTTACTAATGCTCGTAGTAGTGCCTGGGTATTTGATACCAGTTCGGTTGCTCATATTTGTAACTCAAAACAGGGGCTACGGATTAAATGAAGATTAGCTAAGGACGAGGTGACGATGCGCATCGGGAATGGTTCCAAGGCCGATGTGATCGTCGTCGGCACGCTACCTCTACTTCTACCTTCGGGATTAGTTTTAGACCCGAATAATTGTTATTTGGTGCCAGCGTTGAGCATGAACATTATATCTGGATCTTGTTTAATGCGAGACAGTTATCATTTAAATCAGACAATAATGGTTGTTCTATTTATATGAGTAATATCTTTTATGGTCATGCACCCTTGAAGAGTGGTCTATTTTTGTTGAATCTCGGTCGTGGTGATACACATATTCATAATATTGATGCCAAAAGATGCAAAGTTGATAATGATAGTGCAACATATTTGTGGCACTGCCGTTTAGGTCATATTGGTGTAAAGCGCATGAAGAAACTCCATGCGGATGGACTTTTGGAATCACTTCATTATGAATCATTTGATGATTGTGAACCATGCCTCATGGGCAAGATGACTAAAACTCCGTTTTCCGGAACAATGGGGCGAGCCACTGACTTATTGGAAATAATACATACCGATGTATGCAGTCCAATGAGTGTTGAAGCACGCAACGAGTATCGTTATTTTCTGACCTACACAGATGATTTGAGCAGATATGGGTATCTCTACTTTATGAAACACAAGTCTGAAACATTTGAAAAGTTCAAAGAATTTCAGAGTGAAGTGGAGAATCATCATAACAAGAAAATAAAGTTTCTACGTTCTGATCATGGAGGCAAATATTTGAGTTACGAGTTTGGCCTTCATTTGAAACAATGTGGAATAGTTTCACAACTCACGCCACCTGGAACACCACAGCGTACTGGTGTGTCCAAACATCGTAACCATACTTTATTAGATATGGTGCGATCTATGATGTCTCTTACCGATTTACCACTATCGTTTTGGGGTTATGCATTAGAGACAACTGCATTCATGTTAAATAGGGCACCGTCTAAATCCATTGAGACGACACCGTATGAACTGTGGTTTGGCAAGAAACCTAAGCCGTTGTTTCTTAAAGTTTTGGGTTGCGATGCTTATGTGAAAAAGCTTCAGCCTGATAAGCTCGAACCCAAATCGGATAAGTGCGTCTTCATAGGATACCCAAAAAACCTATTGGGCACACCTTCTATCACAGATCCGAAGGCAAGATCTTTGTTGCTAAGAATGGATCCTTTCTAGAGGAGTCTCTCGAAAGAAGTGAGTGGGAGGAAAGTAGAACTTGATGAGGTAATTGTACCTTCTCTCGAATTCCAAAGTGGCTCATCAGAGAAAAACCATTCCCGTGATGCCTACACCAACTAGAGAGGAAGCTAATGATAATGATCATGAAACTTCAGATCAAGTTTCTGCTGAACCTCGTAGGTCAACCAGAGCATGTTCTGCACCAGAGTGGTACGGTAATCCTATTCTGGAAGTCATGTTACTAGACCATGACGAACCTATGAACTATGAGGAAGCGATGATGAGCCCAGATTCCGATAAATGTCTTGAGGCCATGAAATCTGAGATAGGATCCATGTATGAGAACAAAGTGTGGACTTTGGTTGACTTCCCAATGATCGGCAAGCCATAGAGAATAAATGGATCTTCAAGAAGAAGATTGACGCTGATGGTAATGTTACTGTCTACAAAGCTCGACTTGTCGCGAAAGGTTTTCAACAAGTTCAAGGAGTTGACTACGATGAGACCTTCTCACACATAGCGATGCTTAAGTCTGTCCGAATCATGTTAGCAATTGCCACATTTTATGATTATGAAATCTGGCAAATGGACGTCAAAACTGCATTCCTTAATGGATTTCTTAAAGAAGAGTTATATATGATGCAACCAGAAGGATTCGTCGATCCTAAAGGTGCTAACAAAGTGTGCAAGCTCCAGCAATCCATATATGGATTGGTGCAAGCATCTCGGAGCTGGAATATACGCTTTGATGAGGTGATCAAAGCATATGGTTTTATACAGACTTTCGGAGAAGCCTGTATTTACAAGAAAGTGAGTGGGAGCTCTATAGCATTTCTAATATTATATGTGGATGACATATTATTGATTGGAAATGATGTAGAATTTCTGGATAGCATAAAAGGATAATTGAATAAAAGTTTTTCAATGAAAGACCTCAGTGAAGCTGCTTATATATTGCGCATCAAGATCTATAGAGATAGATCAAGACGCTTAATTGGACTTTCACAGAGCACATACCTTGATAAAGTTTTTAAGAAGTTCACAATGCACCAGTCAAAGAAAGGGTTCTTGCATGTGTTACAAGGTGTGAAGTTGAGTCAGACTCAATGCCCGACCACTGCAGAAGATAGACAGAAAATGAAATTCATTCCCTATGCCTCAGCCATAGGTTCTATCATGTATGCTATGATGTGTACCAGACCAGATGTCAGCCTTGCTATAAGTTTAGCAGGGAGGTACCAAAGTAATTGCTACCTCTTGAGCATGCGTTGGTTTTCCCTTGAAGACTAAAGGGTGATGCAGCAAAGTAGCGTAAGTATTTCCCTCAGTTTTTGAGAACCAAGGTATCAATCCAGTAGGAGATAACATGCAAGTCACCTAGTACCTGCACAAAAAATCAAGAACCTTGCAACCAACGCGATAAAGGGGTTGTCAATCCCTTCACGGACACCCGCAAAAGTGAGATCTGATAAAGATAATAAGATAAATATTTTTGGTATTTTTGTTGTATAGATTGGAAAGTAAAGATTGAAAAATAAAATAAATAGGAAACTAGAATTATAGATCGGAAACTTATATGATGTAAAATAGAAGATTATATGATGGAAAATAGACCCGGGGGCCATAGGTTTCACTAGTGGCTTCTCTCAAGATAGCATATATTACGGTGGGTGAACAAATTACTGCCGAGCAATTGATAGAAAAGCGCATAGTTATGAGAATATCTAGGCAATGATCATGAATATAGGCATCACGTCCGTGTCAAGTAGACCGAAATGACTCTGCATCTACTACTATTACTCCACACATCGACCGCTATCCAGCATGCATCTAGAGTATTAAGTTCGTAAGAACAGAGTAACGCATTAAGCAAGATGACATGATGTAGAGGGATAAACTCAAGAAATATGATATAAACCCCATCTTTTTATCCTCGATGGCAACAATACAATACGTGCCTTGCTGCGCCTATTGTCACTGGGAAAGGACACCGCAAGATTGAACCCAAAGCTAAGCACTTCTCCCATTGCAAGAAAGATCAATATAGTAGGCCAAACTAAACCGATAATTCGAAGAGACTTGCAAAGATATCAAATCATGCATATAAGAATTCAGAGAAGAACCAAATATTATTCATACATAAACTTGATCATAAATTCACAATTCATTGGATCTCGGCAAACACACCGCAAAAGAGTATTACATCGAATAGATCTCCAAGAACATCGAGGAGAACTTTTTATTGAGAATCAAAGAGAGAGAAGAAGCCATCTAGCTAATAACTATGGACCCGAAGGTCTGTGGTAAACTACTCACACATCATCGGAGAGGCTATGGTGTTGATGTAGAAGCCCTCCATGATCGATTCCCCCTCCGGCACATCGCTGGAAAAGGCCCCAAAATGGGATATCACGGGTACAGAAGGTTGTGGCGGTGGAATAGTGGTTTCATGGACCCCCCTGATGTTTTTAGGGTATAAGAGTATATATATAGGCGAAAGAAGTACGTCGGTGGAGCTCCATGGGGCCCATGAGGGTTGGGGGCGCGCCCTCCTACCTCGTGGCCGCCTCGCGGAATTCCAGACTTCAACTCCAAGTCTTCTGGATTGCTTTCATTCCAAGAAAGATCATTGCGAAGGTTTCATTCCGTTTGGATTTCGTTTGGTTTTCCTTTTCTGCAAAACACTAAAATAGGCAAAAAAACAGTAACTGGCACTGTGCCTTTGGTTAATAGGCTAGTCCCAAAAATAATATAAAAGAGCATATTAAAGCCCATTAAACATCCAAAACAGATAATATAATAGCATGGAACAATCAAAAATTATAGATACGTTGGAGACGTATCAGTAATCCAGGAGTGGATCACTGGACAGCGGTCAAGAACATCCTAAAGTACCTAAAAAGCACTAAGGATATGTTTCCTATTTTATGGAGGTGACAAACAGCTCGTCGAAAATGGTTACGTCGATGCTATCTTTAACACTGATCCAGATGACTCTAAGTCACAAACCGGATACGTATTTATATTGAATGGTGGAGCTGTCAGTTGGTGCAGTTCCAAGCAGAGTGTTGTGGCGGAATCTACGTGTGAAGCGGAGTACATAGCTGCTTCGGAAGCAGCAAATGAAGGATTCTGGATGAAGGATTTCATATCCGATCTAGGTGTCATACCTGGTGCATCGGGTCCAATGAAAATCTTTTGTGACAATACTAGAGCAATTGCCTTGGCAAAGGAATCCAGATTTCACAAAAGAACCAAACACATCAAGAGACGCTTCAACTCATCCGTGATCAAGTTAAGGAGGGAGACATAGAGATTTGCAAAATACATACGGATATGAATGTTGTTGACCTGTTGACTAAGACTCTTCCACGAGCAAAACATGATTGGCACCAAGACTCCATGGGTGTAAGAATCATTACAATGTAATCTAGATTATTGACTCTAGTGCAAGTGGGAAACTGAAGGAAATATGCCCTAGAGCCAATAATAAAGTTGTTATTTTATATTTCCTTATTCATGATAAATGTTTATTATCCATGCTAGAATTGTATTAAATGGAAACTTGATATATGTGTGGGTACATAGACAAAACACCGTGTCCCTAGTAAGGCTCTACCAGACTAGCTCGTTAATCAAAGATGGTTAACTTTCCTAACCATAGACATGTGTTGTCATTTGATGAACGAGATCACATTTTAGGAGAATGATGTGATGGACATGACCCATCCTCTAGCTTAGCATATTGATCGTTCAGTTTTATTGCTATAGCTTTCTTCATGTCATATACATATTCCTTTGACTATGAGATTATGCAACTCCCGGATACCAGAGGAATTCCTTGTGTGCTATCAAATGTCACAACGTAACTGGGTGATTACAAAGATGCTCCACAGGTATCTCCGAAGGTGTTTGTTGGGTTGGCATATATCGAGATTAGGATTTGTCACTCCGAGTATCGGAGAGGCATCTCTGGGCCCTCTCGGTAATGCACATCATAAGAAGCCTTGCAAGCAAAGTGACTAATGAGTTAGTTGTGGGATGATGCATTACGGAACGAGTAAAGAGACTTGCCGGTAACAAGATTGAACTAGGTATAAAGATACCGACGATCGAATCTCGGGCAAGTAACATACCGATGACAAAGGGAATAACGTATGTTTTCATTACAGTATGACCGATAAAGATCTTCATAGAATATGTAGGAGCTAATATGAGCATCCTGCTTCCGCTGTTGGTTATTGACCGGAGAGATGTCTCGGTCATGTCTACATAGTTCTCGAACCCGTAGGGTCCGCATGCTTAACGTTCGATGACGATTTTGTATTATATGAGTTATGTGATTTGGTGACCGAATGTTGTTCGGAGTCCCGGATGAGATCACGGACATGACAAGGAGTCTCCAAATGGTTGAGAGGTAAAGATTGATATATAGGACGATAGTATTCGGACACCGGAAGTGTTCCGGGGGTACCGGGTACGTATCGGGTCACCGGAAAGGGGTTCCGGGCACCCCTGGCAAAGATATGGGCCTAATGGGCCAAGAGAGGAGCGCCACCCATATAGGCAGAACTTGGAGGGGAAGGAAAGAGGGGAAGAGAGAAACGAAGGGGAGGGATTCAGCCTCCCCCTTCCTTCCCTCCTCCTTCCTCCCCCCTCCGATAATTATGGTAGGGGGGGAGGGGGGGCGAATAGGACTAGGGCCCCAAGTAGGATTCCTCCTACTTGGGCGCCCCCTTGGCTGCTCCCTCTCCCTCCCACCTATATATACGAAGGGGGGAGGTGCCTACAAGACACACCAACATTGTTAGCCGTGTGCGGCGGCCCCTCCACAGTTTACGCCTCCGGTCATATTCACGTAGTGCTTAGGCGAAGCTCGGCGCGGATCACTTCACCATCACCGTCACCACGCCGTCGTGTTGACGAAACTCTCCCTCGACACTTTGCTGGATCAAGAGTTCGAGGGACGTCATCGAGTTGAACATGTGCCGAACTCGGAGGTGCCGTACGTTCGGTGCTTGATCGGTCGGAACGAGAAGAAGTTCGACTACATCAACCGCGTTGTCAAATGCTCCCGCTTTCGGTCTACGAGGGTACGTGGACACACTCTCCCCCTCTCTTTGCTATGCATCTCCTAGATGGATCTTGCGTGAGCGTAGGATTTTTTTTTGAAAGTGCATGCTACGTTTCCCAACATTTCTCCTATTGGCTCGATAACCTTGGTTCTCACTGAGGGAAATACTTATCTCTACTGTATTGCTTCACCCTTCCTCTTCGGGGGAAATCCCAACGCAGCTTACAAGTAGCAAGGCCATGCTTTCGGTCTTTGGTTCGAGGGGTTGTTCGCGGGATCATTCATCGACGGTTCGAGGGACTCCAAGTACGATCTACACCTACAAGTTCTTCTTCTGCTGCAACTCGGTGACGGTAACAATCGTGATCCCAACCCATTATGCATCTTTGTATTGATCTTGGGTGTGCATAGATGCCATTATTTTTGTTTTCTACTATGTTTCCCAACACTTTGTTGATGAACCGACGCTGAAGAACAGCTGGAACAGGTGCAACCAAACGACGGCCAAAAGCGGATACCCTCAAGTGGGGATCAGTTGTAGCCCTTTCGATAAATAAGAGTGTCAAACCCAGTGAGGAGCTAAAGGTAGAATTGTTATTCTCTCAACTTCTATCGACCACCAGTACAACTCTATGCACACTAACGTTTGCTTTACCTAGAACAAGAAGTAAAACTACTTTGCATGAATAAAAAGATAGCTTTGCACGAATATAAAGAGAACAATAAAGTAGGGGTTTTTGGAAGAACAATAATAAAAGGATTGTCCCTAGGAAATTGGATATGAGACGTGTGATACTCATCATGCATACTTATGACAGAGAGGCCTAAGCTAACATACTTTCCGTACTTGGATCATATGTTCTTATGATTGTAACTCTAGCAAGCATCCGCAAATCCTAAATATTCATTAAGGTAAATCCCAACCATAGCAGTAAGTTAAAAGTCCCCTTTAATACCAGATGCAACAACTCACAAACTCGAGTTTAGATTTCAGTCATTCCCGCAACCCACTATAAGCAAATCATTAACATACGACAACACATACAACGGAAACCCCACACATTTGCGCTAGACGGCACACACCATAAGATAATACCATAACATACAACTCATATCAACCATACATACCACAATTAGCCCATAGGACAAAAGAAACTACTCAAACATAATAGAGGTGCCACACATCATTGGATAATAACATATATCATAGAGCACCATGTTCAAGTAGAGATTTACAGTGAGGTGAGAGAGACTACACCGCTGGATAGAGGGGGGAAAGTTGTTGATGATCTCGGCGATGTTGTTAGAGTGGATCATCGTCGTGATGGTTCCCCCGGCGGCTGATGTCTACTACGTAACTTGTTCTTGTAGACTTGTGTTGGGCCTCCAAGCATAGAGTTTTGTAGGACAGTAGCAATTTTCCATCAAGTGGATGACCTAAGGTTTATCAATCCATGGGAGGCGTAGTATGAAGATGGTCTCTCTCAAACAACCCTGCAACCAAATAATAAAAAGTCTCTTGTGTCCCCAACACACCAAATACAATGGTAAATTGTATATGCGCACTAGTTCGGCGAAGAGATGGTGATAAAAATGTAGTAATGATAGTAGATATTGATTTTTGGAATAGGAACAATAAAAACAACAAGATAGTAATTGATAAAACGGAGCACAAACGGTATTGCAATGCTTGAAAATGAGGCCTAGGGTCTGTACTTTCTCTAGTGCAATCTCTCAACAATGCTAATATAATTGGACAACATAACAACCCCTCAACGTGCAACGAAGAATCACTCCAAAGTTCTTATCTAGCGGAGAACATAAGAAGAAATTGTTTGTAGGGTACGAAACCACCTCGAAACTATTCTTTCCGATCGATCTATCCAAGAGTTCATACTAAAATAACACAAAATAATTTCAGATTCATAATACTCAATTCAACACAAAGAACCTCAAAGAGTCCCCCAAGATTTCTCCCGGAGAAACAAAGACAAGAACGTGCATCAACCCCTATGCAAAGATTACCCCAATGTCACCTCGGGAATCCACGAGTTGAGTGCCAAAACATACATCAAGTGAATCAATGTGATACCCCATTGTCACCACGAGTATTCATTTGCAGGACATATATCAAGTGCTCTCAAATCCATAAAAGTATTCAATCCGATAAAATAAAATCTCAAAGGGAAAACTCAATTCATCACAAGATAGAGAGGGGAAAACACCATATGATCCGACTATATTAACAAAGCCCGCGATACATCAAGATCGTGACATCTCAAAAACACGAGAGAGAGAGAGAGATTAAACACATAGCTACTCGTACAAACCCTCAGCCCCGAGGGTGGACTACTCCCTCCTCATCATGGTGGCCGCCAGGATGATGAAGATGGAAACCGGTGATGATTTCCCCCTCCGGCGGAGTGCCGGAACGGGGTCTAGATTGGTTTTCGGTGGCTACAATGGCTTGCGGCGGCGGAACTTCTCATCTAGGGTTACCCCAAGTTTTTTTTGAATATTTGGTGATTTATAGGGCAAAGAGGGGGTGTGGGAGGCCACCGAGGTGGGCACAACCCACCTGGGCGTGCCTGGGCCCCTAGGCGCGCCCTATTGGGTTGTGCCCCCCTCGGGGCACCCCCCAGGTGCTTCTCTGGCGCACTGGATGTCTTCTGGTCCATAAATAATCCACAAAAACTTTCGCGGTGTTTGGACTCCGTTTGATATTGATTTCCTGCGATGTAAAAAACAAGCAAAAAACAAAAACTGGCACTGGGCACTGGGTCAATAGGTTAGGACCAAAAAATGATACAAAGTTGCTATAAAATGATTGTAAAACATCCAAGAATGATAAAATAACAACATGAATACTTCATAAATTATAGATACGTTGGAGACGTATCAACATCCCCAAGCTTAATTCCTACTCGCGCTCGAGTAGGTAAATGATAAAAGTAATAATTTATGAAGTGTGAATGCTAGCGAAGTGCATAAGTTTGATCAATGATAATTTCAATCACTTTTCCTAGCATCATAATAGCAATTCTTTCTCATAGAACTCATCATGTTAAAGTAGCAACCAATTCACATGTTAAGGTTCAAACAATGAATGCTCTTGAAACTCAACAACCTATATTCTTAATTAGTCACAAAACAATTGCAATTCAACTTATTCAATAGAGTCTAAGTAAGAGCTCCACATACTCAACTATCATATAGTCTTCTATGATTGCTAACACTCACCGCATACACATGAGCAAAACGTTTCAACCGGACACATAGAAAGATAGGGGCTTATAATTTCGCCTCCCAACGTATTCACCTCAAGGGTGATGTCAACAATAATAACTTATGCTACCCATATTCAACTGGACATATGTGCCTAGATCTTTCCTCACCACATGATGCTTGCCAAAGGAGAAAAATAAAAAGGAATAGAGAGAAAAACTTTGACTCTTGCATAAAAGTAAATACATAAAGTAAAAGATAGACCCTTCGCAGAGGTAAGCAGAGGTTGCCATGCACTTATTTGTTTGTATGCTCAACCCCTTAGTGCAAAAGAATGTCACATTATATTTCCCCTTGTTATGGCAACCTTTATTATGCAGTCTGTCGCTTTTGTTCTTTACCATCACAAGTTCGTACAACGCTCAATTTTCTCTTACACTAAATGATCTCACACTTTTAGAAGCAATTTTTATTGCCTAATTGCACCGATGACAACTTACTTGAAGGATCTTACTCAATCCTTTGGTAGGTATGGTGGACTCTTGAAAATAAGATTTGGGTTTAAGGGTTTTTGGATGCACAAGTAGTATCTCTACTTGGTGCGGAATTTTTGGCTAGCAAAGATGGGGGGCAAGCACCACATGTTGAAGGATCTATGACAATATAACTTCTACGTGAATATGAACAAACATAAATCATTACGTTGTCTTCCTTTTCCAACGTCAACAATTTTGGCATATAATATTTTGATGGGGGCTCACAATCACAAAAGATTTCCAAGATAGTGTATTTGCATGTGAAAGTTCTCTTCCTTATAGTAATCATTCATGAATTGCTTGTATGACCAATATTGTGATTGTCAAGCTTCAAAACATTTCACTTTCTAAACCCAATGTGAAGCTACCACTAGGCATGATATGAACATATAATTTCAACTTCATTACATTCAGTTTATTCAACAATTTACTCATAGGATATAAGTGAAGCACAAGAGTAAATGACAAGCTACTCCAAAAAGATATAAGTGAAGATCAAGCGAGTAGTTAAGCAAATGGGTATCCAATTATGGATTCTCTCTTATTTAAAAACTTTCAACCCGAAGTATTTTATTAAAACAGGAAGCAAAACAAAATAAAATGACATTCCAAGAATAGCACAACTCATGTGAAGAAGCAAAAACTTAGGCTCAACCGATACTAACCGATAATTGTTTATGAAGAAAGGTGGGATGCCTACCGGGGCATCCTGATACGTCTCCAACGTATCTATAATTTACGAAGTATTCATGCTGTTATATTATCATTCTTGGATCTCTTACAATCATTTTATAACAACTTTATATCATTTTTTGGGACTAACCTATTGACCCAGTGCCCAGTGCCAGTTGCTGTTTTTTGCTAGTTTTTTACATCGCAGGAAATCAATATCAAATGGAGTCCAAACCCCGCGAAACTTTTTGTGGATTTTTTATGGACTAGAAGACATCCAATGGGCCAGAGCAGCACCTAGGGGGTGCCCCGAGGGGGGCACAACCCACCAGGGCGCGCCTGGGGGCCCAGGCACGCCCAGGTGGGTTGTGCCCACCTCGGTGGCCTCCCGCACCCCCTCTTTGCCCTATAAATTGCCAAATATTCCAAAACCCTTGGGGGTAGCCCTAGATCAGAAGTTCTGCCGCCGCAAGGCTCTATAGCCACGAGAAACCAATCTAGACCCCGTTCCGGCACCTTGCCGGAGGGGGAGATCATCACCGGTTGCGATCTTCATCATCCTGGCGGCCACCACGATGAGGAGGGAGTAGTCCACCCTCAGGGCTGAGGGTTTGTACCAGTAGCTATGTGTTTAATCTCTCTTTCGTGTTCTTGAGATGTCACGATCTTGATGTATCGCGGGCTTTGTTAATATAGTCAGATCATATGGTGTTTTCCCCTCTCTATCTTGTTGTGATGAATTGAGTTTTCACTTTGAGATTTCGTTTTATCTGATTGAAACTTTTATGGATTTGAGATCACTTGATATATGTCTTGCATATGAATACTCGTGGTGACAATGGGGTATCATATTGATTCACTTGATGTATGTTTTGGCACTCAACTCGCGGATTCCCGAGGTGACATTGGGGTAATCTATGCATAGGGGTTGATGGACGTTCTTGTCTTTGTTTCTCCGGTAGAAATCTTGGGGCACTCTTTGAGGTTCTTTGTGTTGGATTGAGTATTATGAATCTGAAATTATTTGGTGTTATTTTAGTACGAACTGTTGAATAGATCGATCGGAAAGAATAGCTTCGAGGTGGTTTCGTACCCTACAAACAATTTCTTCTTATGTTCTCCGCTAGATAGGAACTTTGGAGTGATTCTTCATCGCACTTTGAGGGATGGTTATATGATTCAATTATATTAGCATTGTTGAGAGATTGCACTAGCGAAAGTACGGACCCTAGGCCTTGTTTTCAAGCATTGCAATACCGTTTGTGCTCCGTTTTA
Source organism: Aegilops tauschii subsp. strangulata (assembly GCF_002575655.3). Taxonomy (NCBI): domain Eukaryota; kingdom Viridiplantae; phylum Streptophyta; class Magnoliopsida; order Poales; family Poaceae; genus Aegilops; species Aegilops tauschii. The sequence goes on along the minus strand of NC_053036.3, from coordinate 422,878,314 downwards.
TAAATTTCTACCTTGCTGTTTTTATTTATTCAGATTATGAAAATATATTTCTACCATACATATTACACTTTTATCACCATCTCTTCGCCGAACTAGTGCACCTATACAATTTGCCATTGTATTGGGTGTGTTGGGGACACAAGAGATTTCTTGTATTTGGTTGCAAGGTTGTTTGAAAGAGACCATCTTCGTCCTACGCCTCCCACGGATTGATAAACCTTAGGTTATCCACTTGAGGGAAAATTTCTACTGTCCTACAAAACTGTGCGCTTGGAGGCCCAACACGAGTCTACAAGAATAAAGTTGCAAAGTAGACATCACATCCCCAAGCTTCGATGCTTGAGACTTCTTGGAATATTAACTTGGGATGCCTTGGGCATCCCCAAGCTTGAGCTTTTGTGTCTCCTTAATTCCTTTTATATCATGGTTTCCCTAAATCTAAAAAACTTCATCCACACAAAACTCAACAAGAACTCCTGAGATAAGTTAGTATAAACCAATGCAAAAACCTTATCATTCTCTACTGTAGCAAATCACAAAAAATATTATTCAACATTGCATACTAAATGCCTCTGCATATTTAATACTCCTATCCTCAAATAGAATTATTAAACAAGCAAACATATGCAAACATAATAGCAATCTGCCAAAACAGTACAGTCTGTAAAGAATGTACGAGTATCAATACTTCTTTAACTCCAAAAATTATGAAACTTTACCACACTGTAGAAAATTTTTCAGAGCTTAGTGTGCAAAAGTTTCAACATTTTATCACATTCTGTCTTTTCTCGGTAATTTTTGCAACTCATATACTTGCAAAATAAGCATGGTAAAGGCTATCCTTGACATTTTTATTGAAAATAAAGATGCAAAACATTATTATAAATAACAGCAAGCAAATACTAGCAAAAGAAAATGACGCTCCAAGCAAACACATATCATGTGACGAATGAAAATATAGCCCCAAGTGAGGTTACCGATAATGTTGGAGACGAAAAGAGGGGATGCCTTCCGGGGCATCCCCAAGCTTAGTTGCTTGGATCTTCCTTGAATATTACCTTTGGGTGCCTTGGGCATCCCCAGGCTTAGGGTCTTGTCACTCCTTATTCTCCTCATATTGACATCTCACCCAAAACTTGAAAACTTCAATCACACAAAACTTAACGGAACTTCGTGAGATAGGTTAGTATGATAAAGAGCAAACCATTTCACTTTGGTACTGTCAAAAACAAGATTCATAATTGTTTCCACACAATGGCTACTGTAGCATATCATTTCCACAATTTATATTGAGCAATATAAGCCATAGAAACTAGGAAACAAGCAAACTATGCATTGAAAACAGAATCTGTCAAAAATAGGACAGTCTGAAGTAATCTGTACTCCAACCATACTTCTGTAACTCCAAAAAATCTGAAAAATTAGGACAACGTAGAAAATTTGTATATCTATCACCTGTAAAAAATTCAGATCAAAAACACATTCCAGTGAATTTTCAACATTCCTGGACTGAGCAAAAAAGTTTCTGTTTTTGCACCGAATCAAGTCAACTATCATCCACACTATCCCAAAGGCTTTACTTGGCACTTTATTGAAACAAAAAGCAATAAAACATGATTACTACAGTAGCTTAATCATGTGAACACACAAAAACAGTAGGTAAAAGTGTTGGGTTGTCTCCCAACAAACGCTTTTCTTTCATGCCTTTAAGCTAGGCATGAAACATAAAGAGAGCATCATGAAGCATAAGTTCCTATCTCATAATAATTTTCAGTAGCATCATGAATAGATTCATCAATATAACCATCACATAAAGCATTCTTTTCATGATCCACAAGAATAGAAATTTTATTACTCTCCACATAAGAAAATTTCTTCTCATTCACAATGGTGGGAGTATCATATGAAACTCAAATACTTTAAATAGTTTCCATATTAAAAGCGTAATATTCAGGAAAATGGTAATCATAACTATGACAAGTTTTATAAATATAATCATCACTACTTTTTATAACATAAGTATCATCATAATAATCATCATAAGTAGCAACTTTGTTCTCATCATAGATAGGAGGCATGCAATCATCATAGCAAATTTGATCATTCAAAGTAGGGGGGCTAAAAATATTATCTTCATTAAGCATATCATCCTCAAGCTTGGGACAAACATTAATTGCAGCAAATAAATTCTCAAACATGTCAGTCTCATCAAACATAGCATCCCCAAGCTTGTGACTTTGCATATCATAAGCATAATCACTCTCATCATTAATAGTATGAATAGCACCAACAGTATAACAATTGCTATCATCATAATTTCCCAAGTTGGCGCCAAAAAGATTTCCAAGCTTATAAGAAGTATCATTATCTTTCCAATCATAATCATCACAACAAGCAATAGGCATAACAAAATCATCATCAATAGTGCTCTCGGACATTGTGCCATAAGACATAGAAGCAATATCATCATCAAGTGCATCATCTTCCACAATTATTTTTGATTCGTTTTCACGAGGCCCAACAATAATAGGAGCAACATTATTTGGGAGAGATACCTTTTTACCTCTATTCTTTCTTCTTTTCTTCTTCTTCACCACATCATGTGTGGATTTAATTAATTTTTTCAAGCTTCGTATTGATGAGATTGGTTGAATAGGGAGCTCATCCTCATCACCTATTTCATCATGGGACACAATAGGAGGGAAAGTGGACATCTTTACCCTTTAATTAGTATTCCTTTTACATTCTATTGGTTTTCCCATCTTTCTATAGTTGGCAATATAAGCATTCTCATTGCAATTTACCATGCGAAATATATAGATATTCTCTAGCTTAGTTTCAATGTCGTCCGTGAGAATGAATACTTCAAACCAACTATATTTGTGTGTAAATTCTTCACTCCCCAAAAATAGACAAAGCTCATTATAAAGTTCAAGGGTGATCAAATTATTGCAATATTTGGACACGACTCGATCATGAAAAAGCATGCATTGGAAATTAAGGTGACCAACTTTATTGCAAAGTGCACAAGTAATAGGACAAAGAGAGCATAATTTTGTAGCAAATTCATATATCACTTTGAGCAAAGAATTGGTTCTATCATGTTTATCTTCCCTATAAGGCACTTCTTCACAAACTTTATGCACTCCACAAAAATTGACATGCTTATAAGAAACGTTTTTATCATGACTTGTGCAATCATCATTAGCATTTTGGATATTCAAAGAATCCATACTAACAACATTGCAATCATGCTCATCATTCAAACATTTTGTGCCAAACATTTTATTGACTTCTTCTTCTAACAATTGAGCACAATTTTCCGATCCATCATTTTCAAGAAAGATATTATAAAGATGATCAATAATATGATGCGACCTCAATTCCATTTTTATGTAGTTTTTCTTTTATAAACCAAACTAGTGATAAAACAAGAAACTAAAAGATTCAATTGCGAGATCTAAAGATATACTCCCTCCGTTCGAAATTACTTGTCGCAGAAATGGATGTATCTAGACGTATTATAGTTCTAGATACATCCATTTCCGAGACAAGTAATTCCGAACAGAGGGAGTACCTTCAAGCACTCACCTCCTCGACAACGGCGCCAGAAAAGAGCTTGATGTCTACTACACAACTTGTTCTTGTAGACTTGTGTTGGGCCTCCAAGCGCAGAGTTTTGTAGGGCAGTAGAAATTTTCCCTCAAGTGGATGACCTAAGGTTTATCAATCCGTGGGAGGCGTAGGATGAAGATGGTCTCTCTCAAACAATCCTGCAACCAAATAATAAAAAGTCTCTTGTGTCCCCAACACACCAAATACAATGGTAAATTGTATAGGTGCACTAGTTCGGTGAAGAGATGGTGATACAAGTGTCGTAATGATAGTAGATATTGATTTTTGTAATAGGAACAATAAAAAACAGCAAGTTAGCAATTGATAAAACGGAGCACAAACGGTATTGCAATTCTTGAAAATGAGGCCTAGGGTCCGTACTTTCGCTAGTGCAATCTCTCAACAATGCTAATATAATTGGATCACATAATCATCCCTCAACGTGCAATGAAGAATCACTCCAAAGTTCTTATCTAGCGGAGAACATAAGAAGAAATTGTTTGTAGGGTACGAAACCACCTCGAAGCTATTCTTTCCGATCGATCTATCCAAGAGTTTGTACTAAAATAACACCAAATAATTTAAGATTCATAATACTAAATCCAACACAAAGAACCTCAAAGAGTCCCCCAAGATTTCTACCGGAGAAACAAAGACAAGAACGTGCATCAACCCATATGCAAAGATTACCCCAATGTCACCTCGGGAATCCGCGAGTTGAGTGCCAAAACATACATCAAGTGAATCAATATGATACCCCATTGGCACCACGAGTATTCGTTTGCAAGACATATATCAAGTGCTCTCAAATCCATAAAAGTATTCAATCCGATAAAACGAAATCTCAAAGGGAAAACTCAATTCATCATAAGATAGAGAGGGGAAAACACCATATGATCCGACTATATTAACAAAGCCAAAGATACATCAAGATCGTGACATCTCAAGAACACGAGAGAGAGAGAGAGAGAGATTAAACACATAGCTACTGGTACAAACCCTCAGCCCTGAGGGTGGACTACTCCCTCCTCATCATGGTGGCCGCCGGGATGATGAAGATGGCCACCGGTATGATGTCCCCCTCCGGCGGAGTGCCGGAACGGGGTCTAGATTGGTTTTCGGTGGCTACAGAGGCTTGCGGCGGAGGAACTTCTCATCTAGGGTTACCCCGAGGGTTTTTGGAATATTTGGTGATTTATAGGGCAAAGAGGGGGTGCGGGAGGTCACCGAGGTGGGCACAATCCACCTGGGCGCGCCTGGGCCCCCAGGCGCGCCCTGGTGGGTTGTGCCCCCTCGGGGCACCCCCAGGTGTTGCTCTGGCCCATTGGATGTCTTCTGGTCCATTAAAAATCCACAAAAAGTTTTGTGGTGTTTGGACTCCGTTTGATATTGATTTCCTGCAATGTAAAAAACAAGCAAAAAACAGCAACTGGCACTGGGCACTGGGTCAATAGGTTAGTCCCAAAAAATGATATAAAGTTGATATAAAATTATTGTAAAACATCCAATAATGATAAAATAATAGCATGAATACTTCATAAATTATAGATACGTTGGAGACGTATCAGCGGCGCTCCAGTGCCACCAGGAGAGAGGGGGAGAGATCCCCCCTCCTTCTTCTTCTTGCTAGGCCTTCCCTCTAGATAGGAGAAGGGTTCCCCCTCTGGTGCTTGGCCCCCATGCCTCCTGGAGGGCGGGATCCCCTCCAAGATTTGATCTCCCCTCTCTTTTCTCTAGGTTTTCTTGTCGGTTTACTGTTTCTACGTCCGAGCACCGTTTCTTAAATTGCCGAAGGTCCGTAACTTCGATCGGGCTGAAATTTTCGTTGGAAATATGCCCTAGAGGCAATAATATTGTATTATTATATTTCCATATTCATAATTAAGTTTTTATATTTCATGCTACAACTGCCATGATCCTGGAATATGTGATTTAGTGGAAAACTCATATGCACGTGTGAAATGATAAACGGATAAAATAAAGGTTCCTAATCTCACCTCTAAGACTAGCTCAAGTATTCTTGGTGATCAAGTTTTCCGGATCTTAGGATATTATTAAGTGTAACGATAGTCCTAAAACAACATTGAGATTATGACGTTGGAAGAACGATCATATTGAATCGACCCAATCTTGCTTATTATGAATTGAGATAATATCGTCTATAACCAATTGTAATAACACGGACTGTTAACTTGTGATTTTCCTCCTTGGACCATGAGAGTATCGTGGTCACTACTTACCGTATGGTGGATTTTGGGGTTGCTCAAACATCACCTGTGACACGGTGATCATAACGACAACTTACAGGCTCATTGAAAAGTTTGACAAGTGGCACTACCAAAAAAAGACACATCCGTGGCATTTTGGGCTGAATGAATTTTTTTCTGTCATGGTTATGACACTTCTATGATGATAATTGTGACAAAACCTGATATCATCATAGATGTGGTGGGCTCCTACTTCTATGACAAAAAATCATGACAGAAAATGGGCTTTTCGTACTGGGCGGGCCGGAGACGCAGCTGCATGACATTCTTTGGGCCGTCCATGACGGGAAAAACCGTGGTAGAAGCGAGGGCGAGGAAAATATCGGGGAGTTCCCGGTTACGGTGGGTGGTCGGGGCCGAGCGATGCACTGCGGTTTGCGCGTTTCTCTCGTGTACGCGCGTGTGTGGGAGGCGTTGGCTAACTGAACCCGGAGCGATCGCACGTTACTGAACCCTAGCGATCAGTCCCTTGGCTATTAACTGAACCTGAGCGATTCACTCGCTGTTGGCTGAACCCGAGCAATTCCTTCGTTGCTGCTGCTAACTGAACCCGAGCGATCGATCACTGTTGCTGCTTACTGAAGCCGATCGAGCCCCCGTGCGAGACGTAGCCAGCCGGTGTTGGGTTGCCTCTTGATGAACAGTGATCGTTGCTACCGTGCACGCGGTACATAGAACGAGTCGAAACGTGGTGAGTCGAGCCGGTTGGTTGGCTGTGGCTAAATAGTTCCCGGTGGGGGTTGGATGAACAAGACCCCGTGGTAGTAGGCCGTTGCCGCTGGATGAACAGGACCCCAAGGAGGCCGCCACACCCCATCCGGTTGGGGGTGGATGAACAGGACCCCGTGGAGGGCTGGATGAACAGCAGGCGGTGGAGGCTGGATGAACAGTAGTCGTGGATGAACAGTAGCTCGTGGAGGCTAGAGGAGGTCGACGGTGGATGAACAGTAACCCATGGAGGCTGGAGCGAGGTGGTAGACAGTGGATGAACAGGACCCCGTTTCGACCGTAGGCGCTCCAACACAAGTCCGTTTCCTCCGTTTACTTGAACACAAGTCCGTTTCCTTCGTTTTGCGGTACGCCAGACCCCTCTCGATGAACAGGATCCCGTTTAGACCGTGGCCGGTCGAACAGAAGGCCGTTTCCTCCGTTCTGTATTGTGCTAGACCCCGTTTCGGCTGTTCCATCCAAGCCGGTTGGCTCCCGTTGAACAGGACGCATTCCGACCCAGTCGGTTACCTCCCGATGAACAAGACGTTGTTTCTCCGTTCTGACCCAGCCGGTTCGCTACCCGATGAACAAGATGCCGTTGCTGCCGTCCGTTGCCTCTCCATGTACACAAGCCCTGGTCGTCCGTATATATGCGCGAGTACGCGCTCGAGACCCTGCCCGTATGTATGTACGTGGCCGTATTTTTTGCCCTGTGGTTGTACATACGTGTACAGGACTTAGACGGGACTGCGTGAACTGCTATGTTGGGTGCTCTACAACGACATGTGCCACTACTTACTCGGCCACGGTTCATACTTGCAGAGAGACCGATCGACCAGTATGTACGTACACGTTCGCGATCAGACAGGCAACGCTACATATGCTTTGACCGGGTGGGTCCCAGCGGTCAGGGAGGATAAGGACGCACTTCCTTGCGTGCGAAGATATAGCTGGTCGGTCCCAGCTGTGAGGGGGAGGAATCGTTTTTATTTTGCGAGTAATAAGGAGGCACTTCCTTGTGTTCGAAGATGTAGTTGGTGGGTCCAGCTGTCAGCCTCACCGCCTAAAGTCCTCTTCCGATGGCTGTCCTTCGTTGACCATGTTGACCATGCCGTGCCGAGAGCACCAAGGAAGTGGACGATGGCGAGGCCTAGGAAGGGAACGACGCGGAGCCGGGGAAGACGTAGTAGTGGATGCCCACGCTGAGGGGAGTACTTGGGTTGACTGCTTCGGCTGCGGTGTGAGGCTGCCGTCGCCGGAGAATAACGGGAGGTGTGGGTGAGTATAGAGGGATGGCATGGCCAGTGGTGGCAGCACAGCCGGACACGGGAGGCAGGAGCAGGCGGCACAGCTGGCGCTAGTTTGGGCGGCTGGAGCAAGATGACCAGAGGTTGAAGAAGCACGACGGCCGTTGGATGGACATCGTACGGTCACTGCAGCTAGAATCGTTTATATTGACTAAGTTGACAAAGCCCTTGGTACGCGTCAACTTAGTAGGCCCACAAGTTGGCCTCTGAAACGGTGCGCCCCAGATGTCAGGGGGAGGAATAATTTTTTGGGCGGCTGAAGCAAGAATATCCGAGATTGAAGAAGAAGCACGCACCCGTTAGACGGACATCCAACAGCCACTGCTGCTAGAACCGTGTGTTGACTATAAGTTGACAAAGCCTTGCATACACGTCAACTTGTTTTTTTAGGATACGCGTCAACTTAGTAGGCCCACAAGTGTGTGGCAGAGAACATATAGCCCATTTGCAATTCGTAAGAATGTACAACCCATTTTTGAATTATAATGGAATTTACAACAGCCTATTTACAGTTTGTTAAAAGTACAACCCATTTTCTAGCTAGGATAACGATTAATAATTTCAACCAACCGCTCAAAACAAAATACAATAAAATTTCCCACATTTTGATAGGATCCAAAATATTTTTATGCCGAAATTTCTAGTCAGATTAAATATAATTTCAAAATAAATATGTATTACGTAAAAATCCAACGAAATATTGCGCGTGTAACAATAAATGAAATTAAAATTTTCAAAATCCAAAAAAAATATTTTTTAAAACTAATTACGTGTTTGGTGCATTTTTTTATAGTTACTGCCCAGTTTTTATAATTACATCCCATTTATTATTTTTTAAAGCCCATTTTCTTGTTAAGCCTAATGCATCCCTCCTAGGAAAGATTTGCAGCCCAGCGGGGCGGAGAATAACAAGTTGACCTTGCCTGGGTATTCCTCAAAAAAAAAGTATAGCTGGGCTAGAAATTTTCAGCTTGAAAAAAATAAAATCTGGGCTGCATATCTGGCCTGGGCTAGACGGGCCACAGCCCGCCCAGTTAATACCCTGCTCTCCTCTGAACAACAACAAAAACATCGCTCAAGGAAAACTCTGCAGTGCTCACACCTCAAAAACACAAATGCTGCCCGAGCTGCTTGGTCCCAGCTGTCGGCCGCTCCTTGTGCAATTCTCTCGTTTATTGACTACATAGGTTGACAATGGTGTGGGACCGTGATGTCAGGAAACCAGGAGGAAGCAAAAAAAATTATAGTTGTATATAATAAGGAGGCACTTGCGTACGTGCGGCAATGGCCCTGCTGGGTCCCACTGTCATCCTCTCCAAGTAAAGTCATCTCCTCATTCCTGATGTCCGTGAGCGCAACAACTCGAAGGACGATGGAGAGGGCCTCGCGGGCCCTACGGATGGTCTGATACAGTGCCCGCTGCTCATCCTGGAAGCCAGGATCATAGGGCCACATGTCCGCGACGCCATTGTCGTTCGCTTGTTCGTCGGTGCTCGTTGAGGAGACGGAGGTTGCAGCACAAGTCCTCCTGTGCTAGTAGCTCTTCCGCCATTAGGGCGTCGAAGTGCGGCCGCACCTGCTCTACGGTGAACAAGGCATGAACCGGCCTGGACAGTGGTGTCGGCTCCTGGTCGGAAGCTACATCCATCGTCTGATTGTGGTCGCTCAGCTCGGCGAGCTCGCTGGCGAGCCAGCATGTCCAGTTGCTGGACTGACCCGCTGCCAAGCACGAGTCTGACCGCCCTGGCCCACCCAGACCGCCTCCCTCGCCCGCGCGCTCTTTCCGCCCGAAACGGTCAGCGCCGCCCGCGCCGCTTCTCGGTGCAGGCGATTGCTCCGCGTTCAAACGACACAAGTGACGTCCGTCCGTCTGTCTGTCGCCCACATTAATGATACGCGGTTGCCGAGGCGGCTACTCCGGCGCCACCCGTCCATCTCTTCGCCGCCCACCATTGCTATATAAACTGCTGCGCCGGCCATAGCCGCAGTCATCTGCCTTCGTTCTCTTTCTCCTGTCCACATCACTACTGCCCACCATGGCTTCCTCGCGCTCTAGCACTCTTCGGGACGGGCGGACGACGGCCCACAAGGACAACGACATCCAAATGGAGAACATGGTAGTCGACGATCCGGCGCCAACCCCCTCCTTTGCGCCATCCTCGCTAGTGCATTGCACCATGACCATTGGCGAGCCCATGCCCAATACATGGACAGGTGAGGCAGAAGTGTCAGGAGCAGTTCCGAGAGACGCATGCCGACGCCGCCTACAACCACCATCTCCTCCAGGAGCACCTGCAGGCGGAGGAGCAGATCGACGCGGAGCGGGCGGAGCAAGAGGCGCTGCTCGACTCGTACCGCTCCGCCCGCGAGAGCCGCCTCGCGCACTGGCGGTACCGCATGCGAATGGCGGTGGTTGTGGCCGCCTACAAAGAGGGCGATGAAGCAGGTGAGGCGCTGTTTGGCGAGACCGAGGTCGAGGTGGAGGACAATGCCGGCTCCGCCGAGTCCCTACTCTGTTGGCGTCGACGAGGCCCTGCTCCGCCAAGGCACCGCCGCGCCAACAACGAGGCAGAGGGCACCGCCAGCGCCGCCGATTCCCCGCCCCGCTGACACCAAGGGGGGAGATTTCCTCCGCTCCGCCGAGGCGCCGCCCTGCCGGCAATGAGACAGAGGACATCGCCGGCTCCGTCGAGGCCCCGCCCCGCTGCCAACGAGGCCACGCCACACAGAAAACGAGGAAGAGTAGAACACGGTAGGTCGCTGCCGCGCGGGTCCAAGTAAGGCCACCACTGCTACCCTCCGGTTGAAGCCAAGCTAGGTGGGTTGACCATTGACGGCCGATTAGCTTCTTGGTGGCGAGGTGGAGTCGGAGAGATGTGTTGGAGAAGGACGCTGCTTCAGTTACTTAACTGCAGGTGCAGTTGGGTCACTGACACGTGGGCCCAACAGGCATCTGGGCCACATGTCAGTTACGCAAAGCACCTGTAGTTAAGTCACCGAAGCTCAGTCCGCTGGAGAAGAAGCTTCTGTTCGGCTCAGCCAGACACGGGTGGGTAGCTTCGGTTAATTAATTATACCTCCAGTGCACCCCTTTTTAGTTGAAGAATGTATGAAATGTAATGAAATCCAGCATGTTTATATGAAATCCAACCGTGTATGAATGAATTTAGTTCGATTAGTTCGAATTCTTGTATCACTGGCATTGGATGAACATGCAAAACAATACGTACTAGCATTATTCCCAGGGTGATCACCTTGTTTGCAGCAGTTTCACATGTACTCCCTCCGGTCCTTTTTAGTCTGCAGCAGTTTCACCTCGTCTGAAGTCAAAGTATCTCTACTTTTACCAATCTTATAAAAAAAAGTATGAACATTCACAATGTAAAATCAACCGACTTGAAAGAAATCTAATATGCGAAGTAAAAAGGAACAGAGGGAGTACAAAGAGTTTGAGCAGCTTTTTAGCGTTCCTGTACATTGCAATCAAACACACAGGCCTGGCAATTCATAGAGAACATTCAAAACAATCGATGATTATGCTTCTCAGCGATTCACGTGTCAGAGCCAATATTTACTTCACAACTAAAGAATAAAGAAAAATCGATCGATGCTACTGACAGCAAAGGGCGTCCCATTCGAAAATATCAAACCCATGTCTTCTTGCCTCAATGAGCAAAATTTGACAAGGTTGTCCCATTCCAAAATGTCAAATGCGTGTTGTTTTGCGTACATCAATGAGCAAACTTTGACAAGGTTTTCCCATTCCAAAATATCAAATGCCTACGATTGTGAAATGGGCAGGGTTTGCCATCAGTTCGGACATTGACATGGCACCTCGTGCTAAATAAACCAGTTGTTCTTTTTGTGCAGTTCCACCAAAATCAACCAAATTCGCGCGTAGCTTTTATGATTTTGCCTTTATATGTTGCAACGCCTTGAACATGTCGGCACCTCCTTTCTTGTGGTGGAAATGAATGATTCCCATTGAAATCAAGCTGAGCACCCTTGTTTGCATAAATACAAAAAATGATTAGTAAAGCAAATTGTATTATAAATTTATAGTTTAAACAGGCACCTACACGGTCCATGTAGAGCACACTTTTAAAACATTGAACTCACCAGAAAGAATCCTAGAACAACATTGTACTTGCGCATCACAGCAAAAAGATGGAAATCTGTGAGTCCCTCTGAGCTGAAGTTAGTTTGGTCTTGCGGGGAGTAATGTAACCATCCTTCAACTGCTCCTTCTGAAGAGAAGATAGACTGGGCTTCATGATCCTGGCAAATCGAAACTAGTCACTTCACGTACTCCCTATTCTTCTTCAGAGGAGGATGATCCTGTTGTGCAAAGACAAGAGAACAACTGAATGCTAGCATCTGTTTGCTCAAAAAAAAGGGAAAGGAAATACTTAAAACAACCATTACATTAACAAAGGGAGTAACTGATGAAATGTATAGTCACAAAGAGATGCATCTCCTCATTATCCTCATAGGAAATGATATTATACCAAACACAACAGCTCAACTTGGTCTGTATTATTACTTAATTTTATCAGTGGCTATAATGGTGGCAAACCGGTGGATCAGTTTATTAGCAGCCTTAGATTAACATGCGGAACAATACCACTTTCTCATGAGAGTAGCTAAACAGTAGCACCACACCAATAGAGATGACAAAGCTCAATCATATGGATGAAATCCGTGGGCCGGTACCAACCTTTGTCAGGAGGCATATTGTGTAGAGCTAGCAGATGAACTGATGAAGCGCTTCTCCGGAACCATCCGTTATTATCTACTGTGGTTTCCAAGCTTACTATAAACTCCTCGATTAATTTAATGTTTCCAACATCTTCTTCTGTAGTTCCACTAAAATATATGTTATCTTCAAACAAGATCTCTGTTTGCACGAGTAGAGATAATTACATATTACATTAGGAGTGGCATCAAATCACAGTGGCAAAACAATTGCTCGTTCCAGCCATAGCAATAAATTAAGATGCAAAACTATATCATTACTTGTGTCATGACAGTTCCAGTGCTTCATTACAACACCGGGACTTGATTTTTGTTCTTCTTCCGCTCGTTCTTCCCCTTCATCACTTGGTTCAATAACAGACAAGCTTCGCCTTCAATGTAAGATTTGGCATGTCAATTAGGGAGCACAAGTATAGCACTAAACAACAACATTAATTTTCTGATGAAAGTGGCAAAATACAGACCAACAGCTGTGAAATATCCTTATCTTACCTCAATGGGATATTATGGTGCACATACAGATTGGAAGTCTTGTCTCCATTTGTGCAGTTCACTTAAATCAAGCCACATTACCGTATAAGTAGCACAACATATGAAAGTACACTGCACAATCATGTGAAAGAAGGCTAGTACTGACCTCTCATGACGTGGAATTCAAACAACTCACAAGAAGATCTGGAAAAAAAATTGCCAACACGGATAGGAAGTCAGATCTCCTCTTGTGCAGTTCCACTAAGATCAAGCAATCAAGCAACGTTGTCGGTGTGACATTTTGGTTGAACTGCACAAAACACTCTTAAAACAAAAGTGTTTTGTGCAGTGCAACAAAAGGTCACAATAGCAACGAGGTGAAGTAGATAACCCTGTTTACACAGAGGTGCAAAGGAAACAACTAGTTGTCAATAACGGTGGATGACACAGAAGCCAACAAAAAGAAGCATCTAATTTATCTAAATAGGAAAGAAATCAAGACAGTATCATTTCTCAAACGGTGGCATTGATTCATATTAACAGAGAGATTATATTAACAATAAAATTCGTTAAACATGTAATTTGCTTTTAACTATGGCATTGCTTCAATTTTCTAGTGGCATTATTAGAGGGTGTTTGTTTAGAGGGACTTTTTGGTGTAGGGACAAAAAAATTCCCTTTTGGTCCCATCTAAACCAAGTAGGAGGGACTTTTAGGAACTAAAAGTGGGCATTTGGGACTAAAGAAAGAAGACCCTGAGGGAGAGTCTTTTTGGGACCTTTTCCAACAGTTGCCCCTCCCCCGCATCGCACCTTATCTCTATTAGTTCATTACTAGGGGTAACATGGTCTTTTAGCATGTCATTTAATAACCTCTAGTCCATGTTTAGTCCCTGGAACCAAGCAGGTTGGGACTAGGGACTTTTTAGTTGGGACTAAAAAAAAGTCCTAGGACTTTTTAACCAAACAGGGCCTTAGATTAACAACAGCTAAAGAGTTGCATGTGACAGTGGACGCACCAGCACCATGTGCATCTACCGATGTATAAAGGGGTGATGCACAGTCTGTTGCAACTAAGAACAAACAACCAAGGAGCATATTTGTGTTTGTCCCAGTTTTGTTATCTTTAGACACCTTTCCCTATGTGAGGGCAGCAAATCTAGTCCTACTCAAACTCTACAGCCTTGTCCCCCAAAACAAAAAGATAAGTTTGTTATAGATGTGCGTACTGCATTTGTCATTGTTTTCCCTTTTCGACCAACGTAGGTGCTGGATAGCCAGTCTCCACTACTTTTCCCCTTCCTTTCCTCTTTGAACCACGTCCTAGATTCATTTTATACAACTTTCTCCACTACTTTCCCCCTTCCTTTCCTCTTTGAACCACGTCCTAGATTCATGCTATACAACTTTCCCCACTACTTTCCTGTTTGATCCAACACCTAGATTCGAGTGCAGAAGCCAAAAAAGCCCACATGCAGCTAGAGCAATGCATGTGGAATAAGTAAATTATACCTTAAGGTTCTCGGGGTGTGGCTCAGTGGGCGGCCGGAGGATGATCTGCCCACACTATCTACGACAACAAGGAAGAAGGGGGTCAGAGGCCCTCCTGCGCCGCCGCTGGGTGAAAGAGAATAGCTGCGCCGGTAGTGGATTCCCTCCCTCGCCGACGGCGACAGCGTTAAGCCTTCTTCCCTTCCCGACGGACAGATCTTGCCGGCTCCTTGACCAGCAGTGAGGGGGGGGGGGGGGAGAGAGAGAGAGAGAGGCCAACAAAGTCTTGTTTAGATCTGGAGAGGGTGAGAGAGTGTGAAGACAACAACTACAAGCGCTGAGGCTCCAGCGTGTATATATATAGTGGAGAGAGAGTGTGAAGAGTGCAAACCCTAGAAAACAAGCATCGAGGTTGCAATGTATATAGATGGAGTGGTTTTGTTTTTCTCTCCATACAAATCGTTTTAAATTGTGCATGAAATGAAACTCTTTTAACGTAGTGAAGAAAAATACTAGGGGCAATGCTAATACGTGAAGAAAATTTAACGCTCGAAGGAGTCAACTCGTAATTAACGCTGCACGCCTCCCAGTCGCGCTTACTAACGTTCACGTGTGGTACACGACCCTCCGAAGTGAACAACAACTAAACCACACACGGTCAAAATATCGGAAAGGTGGGCTGCACCATCCTCCAATTTTAAATATTTTGGGCACTTGTATTCGGCCTAAGTCAGTGTGCCACCGTATGTACGTTACAGCGGGTGCTAAGAAACTAGGGCGTATTGAGAGTAATTGCCATGGCATTTATTTGTAGGGTCACTTGCAAATTGTGAAACTCTATTCTCCTCTTATTTAGTGGATGAGGCAAATCTTTTTCCCCCGTTTTAGAAAAATAAACGAGAAATTCAATTTTAATTATTTAGTTTGTACACTTTGCTCTCTTCCAATAATTTTGGGCACTTGTATTCGACCTAAGCCAGTGTGCCACCGTATCTCGTACTACTCCCTCCGTCTAGGTGCAAGTCACGTTAGAAGGTGCAGCGGGACCAAGGTGCA
The DNA here is from genome assembly GCF_002575655.3 of Aegilops tauschii subsp. strangulata. Taxonomy (NCBI): domain Eukaryota; kingdom Viridiplantae; phylum Streptophyta; class Magnoliopsida; order Poales; family Poaceae; genus Aegilops; species Aegilops tauschii. The sequence goes on along the minus strand of NC_053036.3, from coordinate 422,862,642 downwards.
AGCAGATTGGAGGAGAAGGAGAAACTTGACTGGTCCTTCCTCCAATCAAAGCCCTGATTTCTATCTCTAAACGCAACAATTAATCACAACAATTAAGAGATGCCGTTTTAGCTACCATGCAGGGCCACATATTAACTCGCATGCAAGCCGACTTTGATTTCTTGACTGATCAACGCGTAGTTGCGCTCCATGCATTGGGTTTTCGGGGGAGATAACAAAGTAGAGTAAGTAACAACGCTCGCTAGCAATTAGGCTAGGAGGGGAGTGAGATGCGAAGTTAATGGACGACACCTAAACATTTTGGGAATATCTAATTTTCGTAAGATGACTTAACACCTAGACGGAGGGAGTACTACTCCTCAGTCCAGGTTTGATGGAATATTTGTCACCTCTTCTCTTCTTGTACGTACTCCATTTGTATCTCACTTCCTATGGCTTCGCACTCACACGATATTCCTATTCTATGAACCTGTGTGTGCGTGTGCGCGCGCACGCGCGCGCGCGCGCGTGTGTTTAGCCACGAGAGTCGATGCATCCTCTCGTTTCTGGGCGTTGATACGTCTCCAACGTATCTATAATTTTTGATTGTTCCATGCTATATTATATTATGTTTTGGACATTAATGGGCTTTATTATACACTTTTATATTATTTTTGGGACTAACCTATTAACCGGAGGCCCAGCCCAGAATTGCTGTTTTTGCCTATTTCAGAGTTTCGCAGAAAAAGAATATCAAACGGAGTCCAAACGGAATGAAACCTTCGGGAACGTGATTTTCGGAACGAACGTGATCCAGAGGAGTTGGACCCTACGTCAAGACATCAACCAGGAGGGAACGAGGTAGGGGGTGCGCCCTCCACCCTCGTGGGCCCCATGTTGCTCCACCGGCTTCCTTCTTCCTCCTATATATACCTACGTACCCCCAAACTACCAGATATGGAGCCAAAAACCTAAGTCCACCGTCGCAACCTTCTGTACCCGTGAGATCCCATCTTGGGGCCTTTTCCGGAGCTCCGCCGGAGGGGGCATCGATCACAAAGGGCTTCTACATCAACACCATAGCCTCTCCGATGATGTGTGAGTAGTTTACCTCAGACCTTCGGGTCCATAGTTATGAGCTACATTGCTTCTTCTCTCTTTTTGGATCTCAATACAATGTTCTCCCCCTCTCTTGTGGAGATCTATTCGATGTAATCTTCTTTTGCGGTGTGTTTGTTGAGACCAATGAATTGTGGGTTTATGATCAAATTTATCTATGAACAATATTTGAATCTTCTCTGAATTCTTTTATGTATGATTGGTTATCTTTGCAAGGCTCTTCGAATTATCAGTTTGGTTTGGCCTACTAGATAGATCTTTCTTGCAATGGGAGAAGTGCTTAGCTTTGGGTTCAATCTTGCGGTGTCCTTTCCCAGTGACAGTAGGGGCAGCAAGGCACGTATTGTATTGTTGCCATCGAGGATAACAAGATGGGTTTTATATCATATTGCATGAGTTTATCCCTCTACATCATGTCATCTTACTTAAAGCGTTACTCTGTTCTTTTGAACTTAATACTCTAGATGCATGCTGGATAGCGGTCGATGTGTGGAGTAATAGTAGTAGATGCAGGCAGGAGTCGGTCTACTTGTCGCGGACGTGATACCTATATACATGATCATACCTAGATATTCTCATAACTATGCTCAATTCTGTCGATTGCTCAACAGTAATTTGTTTACCCACCGTAATACTTATGCTCTCGAGAGAAGCTTCTAGTGAAACCTATGGCCCCCGGGTCTATTTTCCATCATATTTATCTCCCGTCAACAAGTTATTTCTAGCGTCGTCTTTATTTTGCTTTCTTTACTTTGCATCTTTATTATAAAAATACCAAAAATATTATCTTATCATATCTATCAGATCTCACTCTCGTAAGTGATCGTGAAGGGATTGACAACCCCTTTATTGCGTTGGTTGCGAGGATTTATTTGTTTGTGTAGGTGCGAGGGACTCGTGCGTGGCCTCCTACTGGATTGATACCATGGTTCTCAAAAACTGAGGGAAATACTTACGCTGCTTTACTAAATCACCCTTTCCTCTTCAAGGGAAAACCAACGCAGTGCTCAAGAGGTAGCAAGAAGGATTTCTGGCGCCGTTGCCGGGGAGTCTACGCAAAAGTCAACATACCAAGTACCGATCACAAACCCTTATCTCCCGCATTACATTATTTGCCATTTGCCTCTTGTTTTCCTCTCCCCCACTTCACCCTTGTCGTTTTATTCGCCCTCTCTTTTCTGTTCGCCTCTTTTTAGCTTCCTTATCGTTATGGCTAGTCCTCTATCTTCTCCGTTGTCTCCCGAGAATGAAGTTCTTAATTTTAAGCAAAGGGAGGGAGAAAATCTAAAAGACGCTTGGTATAGAATTTGCAATGCTCAAAATAGATCTACCAGGAAGCAATCTACTTCCGTTCTTCTCTGCAATTTTTATGTAGGCGCTACTCCTTAGTACAGATATATCCTTGATACCATTACTGGAGGGAATTTCTTAGGTAGCCATACTTTTGATTCTTATAATGCCATGATAGATTTGTTTGGCTCACCACCTCTTTCGGTTAATGGAACTATGTTAACTTTGGAGCATGTAATGCAAAGACTTGAAATTATTGCAAATAAAGATGCTACCGTAGAGCTAATTGAAAATTTGGATAAAAAGATCCACAACCGAATTACCCAATATGGATCTAAAGTAGGAGTCACTTTGAAAAATATTAAGGAGAAGGAACCCATAGTTAATGAAAGAATAAATCAGGATTCTACTAGAATTGATAAACTTGAGGGCATCATTACCAACTTGGGAACCGTTTTTTCTTTCGTAAAGAATACTCCAAGTCCTCCAACTAAAATTGCCAAGTTTATGCATGTTCCTAAAAATAAGGGTGAATCCTCTAGTAAGGAAACTGCGGATCTCAAATCTATAAGTATTCATCCCAATCTTTTTGCTATCATTAAGGAACCATTTGCTACAAATGAATTTTTCAGTTATGTGCCTAGAAGTTTGATAATTAATAAAAATAAAGAAACTCCTAAGGATGATAGATGTCTCATTGAAGAATTTCCTATCAAAGATGGCAATACCTAGATCTATCCTTGCTTTTATGCCTAGCTAGGGGCGTTAAACGATAGCGCTTGTTGGGAGGCAACCCAATTTTATTTTTAGTTTTGCTTTTTGCTTCTGTTTAGGAATAAATATTTGATCTAGCCTCTGGTTAGATGTGTTTTTATGTTTTAATTAGTGTTTGTGCCAAGTTTAACCTATAGGATCTTCTTGGATGATAGTTATTTGATCTTGCTGAAAATTACAGAAACTTTCTGTTCATGAAAATAATTATTAAAAATCACCGGAACGTGATAAAATATTGATTCCAATTGCTGATGATCAATAAACAAATTGTCTAGGTCGTCCTATTTTGGCTGAATTTTTGGAGTTCCAGAAGTTTGCGTTAGTTACAGATTACTACAGACTGTTCTGTTTTTGACAGATTCTGTTTTTCGTGTGTTGTTTGCCTATTTTGATGAAGCTATGGCTAGTAAAATAGTTTATAAAACATAGAGAAGTTGGAATACAGTAGGTTTAACACTAATATAAATAAAGAATGAGTTCATTACAGTACCTTGAAGTGGTGTTTTGTTTTGTTTCGCTAACGGAGCTCACGAGATTTTCTGTTAAGTTTTGTGTTGTGAAGTTTTCAAGTTTTGGGTAAAAGATTTGATGGATTATGGAACAAGGAGTGGCAAGAGCCTAAGCTTGGGGATGCCCATGGCACCCCAAGATAATCTAAGGACACCAAAAAGCCAAAGCTTGGGGAAGGCCCGGAAGGCATCCCCTCTTTCGTCTACTTCCATCGGTAACTTTACTTGGAGCTATATTTTTATTCACCACATGATATGTGTTTTGCTTGGAGCGTCTTGTATTATTTAAGTCTTTGATTTTTAGTTTACCACAATTATCTTTGCTGTACACACCTTTTGAGAGAGACACACATGATTCAGAATTTATTAGAATACTCTATGTGCTTCACTTATATCTTTTGAGTTATATATTTTTTGCTCTAGTGCTTCACTTATATCCTTTAGAGCACGGTGGTGATTTTGTTTTATAGAAACTATTGTTCTCTCATGCTTCACTTATATTATTTTGAGAGTCCTACGAAACAGCATGGTAGTTTGCTTTGACAATGATAGGCATTCAAGATTAGTAAAAAAATTCTTATGAGTGTGTTGAATATTATGAGAAGTTTGATACTAGATAATTGTTTTGAGATATGAAGATGGTGATATTAGAGTCATGCTAGTTGAGTAGTTTTTAATTTGAGAAATACTTGTGTTAAAGTTTGTGATTCCCGTAGCATGCACGTATGGTGAACCGTTATGTGATGAAGTCGGAGCATGATTTATTTATTGATTGTCTTCCCTATGAGTGGCGGTCGGGGACGAGCGATGGTCTTTTCCTACCAATCTATCCCCCTAGGAGCATGCGCGGAATACTTTGTTTTGATAACTTGTAGATTTTTGCAATAAGTATATGAGTTCTTTATGACTAATGTTGAGTCCATGGATTATGCGCACTTTTTCTCCTTCCTCCATTGCTAGCCTCTCTAATACCGCGCACTTTTCGCCGGTATCATACACCCACCATATGCCTTCCTCAAAACAGCCACCATACCTAGCTATCATGGCCTTTCCATAGCCATTCCGAGATATATTGCCATGCAACTTACCACTGTTCCGTTTATTATGACACGCTCCATCATTGTCATATTGCTTCGCATGATCATGTAGTTGTCATCGTATTCGTGGCAAAGCCACCGTTCATAATTCTTTCATATATGTCACTCTTGATTCATTGCATATCCCGGTACACCGCCGGAGGCATTCACATAGAGTCATATTTTGTTCTAAGTATTGAGTTGTAATTGTTGAGTTGTAAGTAAATAAAAGTGTGATGATCATCATTTTTTAGAGCATTGTCCCAAGTGAGGAAAGGATGATGGAGACTATGATTCCCCCACAAGTCGGGATGAGACTCCAGACAAAAAAAGAGGCCATAAAAAAAGATAAGAAAAGGCCCAAGTAAAAAAATATTAAAAAAGAGAGAGAAAAAGAGAGAAGGGACAATGTTACTATCCTTTTACCACACTTGTGCTTCAAAGTAGCACCATGATCTTCATGATAGAGAGTATCCTATGATATCACTTTCATATACTAGTGGGAAGTTTTTCATTATAGAACTTGGCTTGTATATTCCAATGATGGGCTTCCTCAAAATGCCCTAGGTCTTCGTGAGCAAGCGAGTTGGATGCACACCCACTTAGTTTCTTTTGTTGAGCTTTCATATACTTATAGCTCTAGTGCATCTGTTGCATGGAAATACCTACTCACTCACATTGATATCTATTAATGGGCATCTCCATAGCCCGTTGATACGCCTAGTTGATGTGAGACTATCTTCTCCTTTTTGTCTTCTCCACAACCACCATTCTATTCCACATATAGTGCTATGTCCATGGCTCACGCTCATGTATTGCGTGAAGATTGAAAAAGTTTGAGAACACTAAAAGTATGAAACAATTGCTTGGCTTGTCATCGGGGTTGTGCATGATTTAAATACTTTGTGTGGTGAATATAGAGCATAGCCAGACTATATGATATTGTAGGGATAACTTTCTTTGGCCATGTTATTTTGAGAAAACATAATTGCTCGGTTAGTATGCTTGAAGTATTATTATTTTTATGTCAATATTAAACTTTTGTCTTGAATCTTTCGGATCTGAATATTCATACACAATTAAGAGAATTACATTGAAATTATGCCAAGTAGCATTCCACATCAAAAATTCTGTTTTTATCATTTACCTACTCGAGGACGAGCATGAATTAAGCTTGGGGATGCTTGATACGTCTCCAATGTATCTATAATTTTTTATTGTTCCATGCTATATTATATTCTGTTTTGGACATTAATGGGCTATATTATACAGTTTTATATTATTTTTGGGACTAACCTATTAACCGGAGGCCCACCCAGAATTGCTGTTTTTTGCCTATTTCAGAGTTTCGCGGAAAAAGAATATCAAACGGAGTCCAAACGGAATGAAACCTTTGGGAACGTGATTTTCGGAACGAACGTGATCCAGGGGACTTGGAGTCTACGTCAAGAAATCAACCAGGAGAGCATGAGGCAGGGGGCGCGCCTACCCCCTGGGCGCGCCCTCCACCCTCGTGGGGCCCATGTTACTCCACCGACGTACTTCTTCCTCCTATATATACCTACGTACCCCCAAACTATCAGGGATGGAGCCACAAACCTAATTCCACCGCCGCAACCTTCTGTACCCATGATATCCCATCTTGGGGCCTTTTCCGGCGCTCCGCCAGAGGGGGCATTGATCACGGAGGGCTTCTACATCAACACCATAGCCTCTCCGATGATGTGTGAGTAGTTTACCTCAGACTTTCGAGTCCATAGTTATTAGCTAGATGGCTTCTTCTCTCTCTTTGGATCTCATTACAAATTTCTCCACGATTCTTGTGGAGATCTATTCGATGTAATCTTCTTTTGCTATGTGTTTGTTGAGACCGATGAATTGTGGGTTTATGATCAAGTTTATATATGAACAATATTTGAATCTTCTCTGAATTCTTTTATGTATGATTGGTTATCTTTGCAAGTCTCTTCGAATTATCAGTTTGGTTTGGCCTACTAGATTGATCTTTCTTGCAATGGGAGAAGTGCTTAGCTTTGGGTTCATGTAACATCCCAAATTTTCAATTTGGAATTTTATACATTAGATCATCATTGCATATCATATTTTATTGCATTTTGGTTGATCCTAGAAATTCTACGCAACTCAAGGACCCACGGAGAGAGTTGGGGATTTCATTATTTTCAAATTCGAGTCTTTCTCGAATTTTGAAAAGGGGATCGTTTGATTTTAATTATTTTTCTCTGAAATATTTCTTTTATAAAAAAAAGAGAGAGGATAAAATGACTTTCTCAAAATAAAGAAATATCGGAGATTTGATATTAAAATCAAATAAGATTTTTATTCGGAGTTTTATCGCTATTTTATTTGAATTAAGAAAAAATATGCATTTTTCGATATTGTATTTTAGGCCCAAATAAATGTTCACCTTGTCGGCTTAATTTTAGAGGACGGGGAAAATTTATTTCGGGATTTTTGGAGTCCGTTTAGTATTTCTTTTCTTTCTTTTTCTGCACGTCGGAATTATTTAAAAAAAAGTCAAACCGACTCCGGGCTATACCCGAGCGGGACTCCGCCGGGGGGCCTTTATAAGCCGCGCGCCCGAGCCGCCAGCCCACCCCGCGCTTCGAAACCCTAACCCTAGCCGCCGCCGCCGCCGTCGCCGCTGCCGCCCCGCCCTCGACCCGCCGCCGCCGCGCCGCCCCTAGCCGCCGCCGTGCCGCTCGCCGCCGACGTCGCGCCACCCCGCCTCCGACCCGGCGCCGCCGCCACCCTCGCTGGACTTGCCGGAGGTAGCCGCCCGCCGCCGCCGGTTTTCTTCGAAAAACCATATTGTTTTTTAAGACCCGTGGTTTATTTTTTTAGATCGGTTATTTTTTTCCGGTTTAGTTATATAGCGAACGCTCGTTCGTTCGTCGGTTTTAACGAACGGTTTTCACCGTTTAGCCGCAGACAGCGAACGTTCGTTCGTTAGCCTGTTCATCAGATTTTCTTTTTCTCGGATTTTCCGTGATTGTTTTCGATCGCGATTTCTGATCCGATTTTCGTTCTAGTATAACTTTTCTCTCGTTTATCGGAATCAAGCGATTCAAGCGCCTAGAGTTTCGTCTCGAAACCCTCTTTTTTTAACCAACTTAAATAAGTTTTTGCTACTGTAAAATTTGACTTTAGTCCAGCTTAGTAAACAAAGCTTGTTTCTTTCGCCGTTTGAGTTTTGTTGCTTCGTTTGATTTGATTCTTTTTGCAAACCGGAGTTCTTAAGTTGAACTTTCTGGTTAGATCTCTTAATTGAGTTTTATCCGTGCCCTTGCTTGATTGCTTATTGTATGCTTGTTTGTTTGCGATAGAGTACCCGGAGTGTGAAGCGTGCTACTACGAGTCTCTAGGTTTTGCGGATCATCAGCAAGGCAAGTAACACTTTGATCATACCTCTTACTACCCATTTTTATTGCATTAGATTAATCCTCAAACAATTGCATGGTTAGGATCGGATTAAATTGTGGGTTTTGGGAAGTAGATGAGGTAGTACCTATTCACCTGCTTATTATCAAACCATTTGGGAGTTACTTCTACGTTGCCTATATTGCTATGCTATGCTCGTAGACGTGGATTGGGTTTGAGTGTATCCATGACAGATGTGAGATGGTTAATTAATGGTTCAACATAAGATGGCAACATTAATACACATCTGGGTGGATTGAGGCACCTGGGGAATTCCAGTGAGTGCCTGTATTTTTGGAAATCCCGGGGTACCGTGTGATTCTCCTATGGACTGCCACCCAGGCTCAAAGGGATCATAAGATTATTCATGCTAGAAACTTCCGTGTGCAGCCACAAGCTATTATGGGCTCTAGCATAGTTGATTAAGTTGTGTGAACTCTTACAGTGGTAGACTAGCAGATGTAGGGGTTGTAGGTGTACCGGTCTACCCATCGTAAGGTGCTAACGCTTCTGAAAGACTGTGTCTCGGTCATCCGTTTCTCTAACATTTTGTAGTGCAAGAAATCCAACGGAGGAGATCGAGTCTTGTGGGGAAAAGTGAACAAACCTCTGCAGAGTGTACAAACTAATCATGATTAGCCGTGTCCCCGGTTATGGACATCTTGAGTATCTGGTTCTTGGATTATCATGTGGATCTCATCACTCTTAATTATATAATTTGATTGGGGTTTATGATTATTTTTAATTGGGATTGAGATGGGGTTTACCTTCTCAATGTTTAACAACCACCATGATAGTTAAATAAAACTTATTCCTTTGCAGTAGGGAAAAATTGGCTTTTCGCAAAACACAGTAACCATACAGCCTCCACCAGCCATATATGCATATAGTGATAGCATTATTCTGTTCACTACTCTCTTGTGTTACATTGCCAGCATATTCCATGTGCTGACCCATTTTTGGGCTGCAACGTATCATGTTGCAGACTTTTCAGACGATGATTAAGGAGCCTTAGGTCGTGATCTTTCACTCAGTGATGCCGTTGGAGTTGATGGACTCACTTTATCTTCCAAGCCTTCTGCTGTTATCGTAATTAGATGGTCTTAAGCCATATTTATTGTAATAAGTTCTCTTTTGAGACATTTGATGTAATAAGTGTGTGATTGCTACTCTGTTATAAATCCATCAAGTACTATGTGTGCCAGCATTACCGATCCAGGGATGACACAGATCAGACTGTTTGAGGTCTGGTTGCTACAAAGATGGTATCAGAGCCCACGTTGACTATAGGACATGACCACTAAGCTAAAGCCCTAGATCACTACTCTCTTCTCGTTTCTGACTCCTCTCCATTTTCTACTCTTTAGGATGGCGGATGCAAGGATCAAGTTCATGCAACCGGAAGAAGACACCCCATTTGGACGCCACTTGAAGGAAGTCACTAGATACCTGAACATTGGAATACCAAGCTTCACCGGGACCTACAACGCCACTTTACCAGAAGTGGAGCGTTGGATGATTCAAGTTCAGGTTCCAGGAAGGACATTCACGCCAGTCACTGAGCCCATAGAGTTTTCCTTCGATGCACCAACCTGGAGTCTAGGAAAGAGTATGGCAGTTCACATTACCATGGGACACACTGGAGAAGTTTACCACAATGATCTCAAGGACACTATCTACCAGATTGGTGGGCGCCGAGATGAGCAATGGGAGATGATCAGCACCAGGAAGGATAGATCAATTGCCTCTTTCATCCAGGAGTTAAACCAACACATTCGACGCCAGGAGAACCAGATGTGTGCAGGCATGACAGATTTGAAGAAGTCAATGACAAGGATCACAGAGCTGGAGGAAGAACTCAAGGCCAAACGCGAAGATTATGAGGAGGAAATCGTCGTACTAGTGGAGAAGAATGACGACCTGACAAGGAAGCTAGGAGTTTTCATGGGAGACCCCACGCCAGGAGGAGGAGATGACGATTCCACTTGCCCGGAGAACTACATCATCATCGATGACACTGACTCGGACCCCGACGATAGCGATGATGATTATGTTGATGAAGCTGGAGCAGATATCATGGAGTTTTCGACCGAGCAATTTTTCTTGTAGACCACCACATCGGTAGTAGTATTCCACCATGTATATAGTATAGTCCAAGCACTTTTGTAACGATAGTTCTAGGCCGATTGTATGCCCTTGTTTGATTGATTGAGTGATATGTTTTGTGTTTTGTCTCATGTGCATATGGGTAGTGTTTTCCCTCTACACCTCATTCTATTCTGTTTTCTCATCTTTTCTAAACCCAGCAGATGCCTCCGAGACGCGACAATGGATTTGCTTTCCCACCGGAGCTCACTCAGTTGATCCAGCAGCAGAATGCTTTGATGCAGATACTAGTCCAGAATCAAAACTAGGGGAACAACAAGAACAACAACAACCCACCAGCACCCCCACCAGTTGATCACTTAGCCCATTTTCTTAGGCTGAATCCGCCGGTGTTCTCCAGTAGCACCGAGCCGATTGTTTCAGATGATTGGCTCCGCAAGATTGAGAGGGAGTTGACTACTGCAGGATGCACAGATGCGGAGAGAGTGCATTTTGCCGCACATCAACTTGATGGACCCGCAGCATCATGGTGGGAGAATTTCATAGTCACTTACCCCATTGACACTGTGACATGGGACTAGTTCCAGCAGGCTTTTCGCACTGCCCATGTTTCAGCAGGAGCTATGGCCATGAAGAAGCGTGAGTTTCGCAACTTACGCCAAGGAGGGCGCACTGTTGGTCAGTTTGTGGATGAGTTTAGTAGGTTAGCACGTTATGCCCCAGATGACGTCGCTACTGATGCAGCTAAGAAGGAGAAGTTTTTGGAAGGACTAAATGATGAGCTGAGCAAGCAGTTGATGGTGGCAAATTTCAATAACTATCAGGAGTTGGTGGATAGAGCTCTCATGCTTGAAGGGAAGCAACAGCAGATTGACAGCCGCAAAAGGAAGTATGGACAAGGGAAGTACAATTCTGGAGCCCAGCAAAGACCCCGTTACACCCCGAACTCAGGAGGACTCGTTCATAACCATGGAGGCCACACTCATAATGGAGGAAGTTCGCACAATCATAGTGGCCCCAGGAACAGAAATAGTAACGGGGGAAGTAGCAGACAGAACCGTTCCAACCCGGCAACACCCGCCAAGAAGGACCTAAGCCACGTTACTTGCTACAAGTGCCAGAAGACCGGACATTACGCCAATGAGTGTCCTGAAGCTAAGAATGGAAATGGCAATGCAAGCTCTGGGAAGAAGCCCAACCCTTTCAACAGGGGACAAGTGAACCACGTTAACGTGGAGGAGGTTGAAGCTCAACCAGATGCAGTAATAGGTAAGTTTTTGGTTAAGTCATTTACTGCAGTCGTACTTTTTGATACTGGTGCATTGCATTTATACATATCAAGGGGATTTGTGGATAAGTATAAGTTGCCCACTAGAGTTCTTAAGACACCCATGCTAGTAACCTCACCCGGAGCAGAGTATATGGCAAGCCATGGATGTTTTCAGATGCCATTGACCATAGGTAGGCATGTTTTTCCCTCAGATCTGGTAATATTGGAGTCGCAAGGTTTGGATGTGATACTGGGTATGGATTGGCTATCGATGTATGGAGGGAACATTGATTGCGCCAGTAAGACGATTTTGCTTACCACCCTAGAAAGAAGAAGGATCAAGTATGTATCCCGGCATGTGCCGAATAAGACTCAAGTAAATTCCTTATCAGGAGGAAGTACCAGTGGTGAAGGATTTTCTGGATGTATTTCCAAAAGAGTTGCCAGGCATGCCACCGGATAGAGACATTGAGTTTTTGATTGAGCTTTTGCCAGGCACATGGCCAATATCTAAGAGACCGTACAGAATGCTCGCAAAGGATTTGGAGGAAATTAAGAAGCAGATTAAGGAGTTACTGGATAAAGGTTATATTCGCCCAAGTTCGTCACCTTGGGGATCACCAGTACTCCTAGTGGAGAAGAAGGATGGATCGTTAAGGATGGTTGTTGATTATCGAGGACTGAATGAGGTGATGATCAAGAATAAGTACCCACTGCCGATGATCAATGATTTGTTTGACCAGCTGCAAGGAGCTAAAGTGTTTTCCAAGATCGATTTGTGATCAGGGTATCACCAGCTGAAGATTCGAGAGCATGATATACCTAAGACAGCTTTTACCACGAGATATGGGCTGTATGAGTATACCGTTATGTCATTTGGTCTGACTAACGCACCTGCCTATTTTATGAACATGATGAACATGGTGTTTATGGAGTTTTTGGATAAGTTCGTCGTGGTGTTCATTGATGATATTCTGGTCTACTCGAAGAATGAATAAGAACATAGGGAACACTTGCGTTTGGTACTTGGGAAGCTAAGAGAACATCAGTTATACGCCAAGTTTAGCAAGTGTGAGTTTTGGCTGAAGGAAGTTGGATTTCTTGGACATGTTATATCCGGAGAAGGAATAGTGGTAGACCCCACAAAGGTTGTCACTGTGACAAATTGGGAGTCACCCACGTCAGTTGGAGAGATCCGGAGTTTTCTTGGACTCGCAGGATACTACCGAAGGTTCATTGAGAATTTCTCAAAGATTGCAAAGCCTATGACGGAGTTGTTGAAGAAGGACACCAAATTCAAATGGACTGAGGAATGTGAGGCCAGTTTTCAGGAGTTAAAGAAACGCTTGGTTACATCACCAGTGTTGATTCTGCCAGATCAATGCAAAGATATGAAGTATGCTGCGATGCTTCACGTCGAGGACTTGGAGCCGTACTTATGCAGGAGGGAAGAGTTGTTTCATATGCCTCACAACAGCATAAACCCCATGAGTTAAACTATGCTACGCATGATTTGGAGTTAGCAGCCGCAGTGCATGCGTTGAAGACATGGAGACATTTTCTCATCGGAAACCATTGTGAGGTATACACGGATCACAAGAGTTTGAAGTATATCTTCACGCAGAAGGAGCTGAATCTCAGGTAGAGAAGATGGTTAGAATTCATTAAGGATTATGATATGAGATTGCATTATCATCCAGGAAAGGCTAACGTAGTAGCCGATGCGTTGAGCCGCAAGAGTCATGTAAATACCCTCACGACCGGAGAGTTACCCAAGGAGTTAGCAGAAGACCTTCGCGAGCTATGTTTGGAGATAGTTCCAAGAGGTTATGTAGCAGCTTTGGATATTCGGTCTACTTTGATGGATAAGATCAGAGAAGCTCAGAAGACGGACAAGGAGATTGCCGAGATAAAGGGAAGGATGAGCAAAGGAAAGGCTAAAGGATTTCGTGAGGATGAGCACGATACCTTATGGTTTGAGGACCGCGTTTATGTGCCCAATGATCAGGAGATCAGGAAGTTGATTCTGCAAGAGGCCCATGATTCGCCATATCCGATTCACCCAGGAAATACCAAGATGTATCTGGATTTGAAGGATAGTTTCTGGTGGACCGGAATGAAGAAGGATATTGCGGAGTATCACTACTGGAATCAGCTAATTTGCCATCTGCCAGCTCTTTGCCGTCTGCTAGCTGACGGCAAAGAAGCTCTTTGCCATCAGCTACCCAAAAGCAGACGGCAAAGAAACGGCAGACGGCAAAGAAGCTCTTTGCCATCTGCGAGCTCTTTGCCGTCTGCCAGCAGACGACAAAAAATCTTTGCCGTCCGCTGGCAGACGGCAAAGAGTGAGGTGGCCCCCACCCCCCGCCCGTTTGGGAAAAACTTAACGGCCTACCTCTTTGCCGACTGCTAGCAGACGGCAAAGAGGCAAAAAGGCGGACGGCAAAGAGAGGCGGACGACAAAGAGGGCACTACCTAACGGCCCGTACCCTCCCGCCCGTTACTCACTTTCTCCTCGCCGTTCTCTCCTCCCACCCCGCCGCCCGCCGCCGCCCCGTCGCCCCACCGCCCCGGCTCCCCGCCGCCCCACCGCCCCGTCGCCCCCCCGCCCCGGCCCCCCGCCGCCCCGCGCCCCACCGCCGCCCCGGGCCCGGCCCCCCGCCGCCCCAGGCCGCCTCCTCCACCACCCCGCCTCGGCCCCCCTCGCGCCCGGCCCCCCGCCACCCCGCCCGCCCCCCCGCCGCCGCCCCGGGCCCGCCCCCCCAGGCCGCCTCCTCCACCGCCCGCTCCCCCGCCGCCCCGGCCCTGCCCCAGGTGAGCCCCCCTTTTTTCTGTTTTTTCTGTTTTTTTTCTTTTTAGTTTTAGTTTTAGTTTAGATTTAGTTTTAGTTGTAGTTTTAGGTTTAGTTTTAGTTTAGTTTTAGTTTTAGGTTTAGTTTAGTTTGAGGAAAGAAGAAGAAGAAGAGAAAAAGAGGAGAGGAGGAGAAGAAGAAGAGGAAAAAGGAAAGGAAGAAGAAGAAGAGGAGGAGGAGGAGAAAAAAGAAGAAGAGGAAGAAGAAGAAGAGAAAAAGAGGAGAGGAGGAGAAGAAGAAGAGGAAAAAGGAAAGGAAGAAGAAGAAGAGGAGGAGGAGAATAAAAAAGAAGAAGAGGAAGAAGAAGAAGAAAAAAGAGGAGAGGAGGAGAAGAAGAAGAGGAAAAAGGAAAGGAAGAAGAAGAAGAGGAGGAGGAGAAGAAAAAAGAAGAAGAGGAAGAAGAAGAAGAAAAAAGAGGAGAGGAGGAGAAGAAGAAGAGGAAAAAGGAAAGGAAGAAGAAGAAGAGGAGGAGGAGAAGAAAAAAGAAGAAGAGGAAGAAAAGGAAGAATAGGAAGAAGAAGAAAAGGAAAAAAGAGGAAAAAACCCCGACCCGACACGGCACCCCGACCCCGACCCGGCACCCCGACCCGGCACCCCGACACGACACCCCGACCCCTAGACCCCGACCCCGACACCCCGACCCCAACCCCGACCCCGACACCCCGACCCCGAGCCTGACCCGACACCCCGACCCCGACACCGACACGCCGGGCCCTTCTTCGTTGACCGCGGTGCCCAGCAGGGGACGAGGTAGGAAGAGATGAGGTGGGGCACGTGGTCGCGGGAGAGGTGGTAGGGTGACTGCTACGGCGCCTTCCTTGCCGCCACCCCCAGCTGTTTCACCCGAGCACGTGACTGCTAGGGTGGACTCGTCCGAGGAGGAGGCTACACGGACTCCGGTCCACGAGCCTCCGGTCCACGGGTCTTGGGCCCACGAGCCTCGGGTCGACTGGCCTTCGGCCCATGAGAGTTCAGCCCACGAGACCCCGGAGGAGCACACGTTCGGATGGGGTACCTGGCCGGATCAGCCCGAGGAGCCGAGTGGCCATGCTGATGATGGCGGGGAGCCGACTGATCTTGAGGAGGAGGGTGGCACCGTCTACCAGCGTGGTGCTACACGGCTCCCGTCCGTGCCGGCGACCCGCGAGCAGAGGTGGTTGATTTTCCCTGATGGGGAGAGGTACGTAAGTGCATTTAATATTTTTGTACCTTCTGCATTCACGTTTCTTCAAATAACTAATGCGTTGGCCTTGTCATGCTGCAGGGGTTGGGACCACCATCATAGTGTCCGCCGGCCCAACTCCGTCCTTGGAGTTCTTTGCCGGCAAAACTTCCCGGGGTTTGTCATGTTGCCTGGTGAGGGTAGGCTTCCAGAGCTTGGATTGAGCTGGGAGCACTACGTGGCTGCCCCGGCCCCGCCGGATGAGATTATCGACGGTGTCGTGTGCGACACGAGGGCAGACATGGTGATCAGAAAGTTCTGGGTAATTTCTCCTTTACACATTTCAAAATCTTCAACTAGCTAGTTATTAATTGTACTAATCAATATTGTCTCATTTGATTGCAGACATTCTACAGGTGTGAGGAGGGATACGAGGAGGACGCGGCACATGTTATCGAGAACGTCTGCAAGCGCCTACTCCAGAACTTACGGCACGAGGCTCGGGTGCAGGCTGTTCGAGACTACTACGCCTTGCGTGGTATCAAGAAGACCAAGCCGGCGTGCCGCGATAAGTTCCTGAGTAAGGAGCAGTACATGAAGGTAATTCTTAAGGCCTTCTACTTAAGTTCCTTCATTTAGTAATTCTTAGCCGTAGCGCTCAAGTTTCTATTTGCTAACTTAGGCGCCTCCGAGATGGTGTGTGGATCGGATGGATTGTTGGGAGGTGTTGGTCGATGAGTGGTGCTCAAAAGAATGGCTAGCCCTCCACAACCAGGCCAAGGACAAACGTGCCCAAATGGAAGGTGTGCCACACCATCAAGGCAGCTCCAACTTATATCAGTTCGGGCGCAACTGGGTATGTGGTTTGCTTCATGATTCATGCAATTCATTCATCATGCTAGCTTGAGCCCTTTAATTACTAATTTTCATTGTTTCTCTCTTTCAGGCACGCCACAATAAGGCGGATAAGGTGCCAGAGGTGTACGACCTGTATGCCATGGCCCACACTGCCTCTTTCAAGAAAGTCAAGGCTTTCTCTCAGTCTGACCTCGATGATGCAAACAACTTCACCAACATCTCCTCCCACAACAAGCTCGTGAGATATAGAGATGAGGGGAAGGGGAGGAAAGGGGAGGACTTTAACCCGAGCCAGGGTCCCATTGATCCAGAGCTGGTGATGATATCTGGTGGCGGGAGGTCCCATGGCTCCATAGCCATTGGAGATGGACTTATCCGTTGTCCTAGCACTCTCCCGGAGATCAAGGCGCGCCAGTCGAGCTCCGCTCCTGAGATAAGGCCTCGTGAACGGCCAGTGCAACTCGCCATCAAGGTTAGTGATACGTACTTAGTTATCTTTCTCCATTACATTGTGTGCGCTTCCATCAATGATTACAAATGGTCATGTGAGTGGTGTTGCAGGCTGCTATACAGACTGAGAGAGATATAACGGAGAAACTTCTGGCGGAGGCGGCGGAGAGGCAGCGGGAGATGGAGGAGAGGACGAGAAAGATGATGGAGGAGGAGAGGGCACGGAATGACATGCAGGCAAGGGCCATGTACGAGCTCCTTGTGGTAAGTTTCTTCTGCAGATTACTTGCTAGTCTTAACATTTGAGTCTCATTACTAACTAGTATGACTCTGTTGTGAAAACCAAATGTGCAGTCTGTGTGCGAGAAGTCCGGTCAGCCCGCTCCGCCGATGCCAGTGATTGCTCCTGGGAGCACGGTGAGTTTAATTTGAATGGACATTACTTGCTAGTCTTAACATTTGAGTGTCATAATGCTAACGAGACATTGGAAATGATCTTTGGTGCAGCTTAACTCCAGAAACGCATCGCACGATCCTTCTCCAGGTAGCGGCACTAGCCACCCCGCTCCTACACCTCCCTGATCACGGTAAGTTTCTCTAGTGTTTTGCTTAACAAATGAATAAAGACCTAGACTTAGCTTTATTTCCTCCAATATGCTTACCATAATGACCTAGAGTTAGCTTCTTTTCCTCCAAAATGACCCATTTTACCTAGGTTAGCATATAAATGATGCAGTTCATCCAAGTTAGCTCAAAAATGACCCATTTTACCTAGATTAGCTCCTAAATGATCCATTTTACCTACATTAGCTTTAAAATGGCCCATTTCACCTAGGTTAACTCCAAAATGACCCATCTTACCTAGGTTATCTCATAAACGATCCATTTCAACTAATTTAGCTCATAAATGATCCATTTGACCTAAGTGAGCTAAAAAACGATCCATTTCACCTAAATTAGCTCTTAAATGATCCATTTCACCTAAGTTAGCTCAAAAAGATCCATTTCAACTAAATTAGCTCATGAATGATCCATGTCAACAAAGTTAGCTCAAAAAGATCCATTTCAACTAAATTAGCTCATACATGATCCATTTCAACAAAGTTAGCTCAAAAACGATCCATTTCAACTAAGTTAGCTCATAAATGATCCATTTGACCTAAGTGAGCTAAAAAACGATCCATTTCACCTTAGTTACCTCAAAAACGATCCATTTGACCTTAGTTAGCTCATAAACGACCCATTTCAACTTAGTTAGCTCATATATGATCCATTTCACGTAAGTTAGCCCATAAATGACATACTCTTCTTGTTCTAGTCTTCTTCTTGTTCTAGTCACCTATTTCTAACTTTGTTATTTTTCATTTTGCAGATTTCATTCACTTGACGAAAGCTTGCATAGATGGAGTGCTCCTTATCCCTTTCTCTGTTTCTTTTGTATCGTTGAACTATGCATGTATCTTGGTAGTTGGATGAACTATGCTATGTATGATGGAACTTGGTAGTTGGATGGAACATATGTGATGGAACTATGTATGACGGAACTCTGCATGTTGGATGGATATCTTATATGTTTGCTGTGAAAATTGTTGTCATATATATCATATATGTTTGCTGTGAAATATATCTATATATGTCATATATATTTGTGATGAAAATTGTTGGATTTAATAAAAAACAGAAAAAAGAGCCAATATGCAGGCTCTTTGCCGTCTGCCACCGACGGCAAAGGGCTCTTTGCCGTCTGCCGCGGACGACAAAGAGGCCACGTGGCATCCAGCTGTGCTTCCTGGGAGCTGACCCATTTGGTCAATTTGCCTACAGTGGTAGACGACAAAGAGTAAAAGAGTTTGCCGTCAGCGGCGGACGGCAAAGGCCTGCCATGTAGTGACGTGTAGATGACATCATATGGCAGACGGCAAAGGCACTAGAAAGTTTGCCGTCCGCGGCGGACGGCAAAGGCCTGCCGTTAGCCACTTAACGGACTGAAGGCACAATTATTGCCGTCCGCCCTCTTTGCCGTCCGCGGCGGACGGCAAAGGGTCTTTGCCGTCAGCCGCCAGGAAGCAGACGGCAAAGTAGCTGTTTACCGTAGCCTACTTTGCCAGAGCCTGTTGCCGTCCGCGGCTGACGGCAAAGGCCTTTGCCGTGCGCCGTTCGTGCCTTTGTCGTCCGCCGTGGCAGACGGCAAAATAGCTGATTCCAGTAGTGTATGTAGCAGTTTGTGATGTATGTCAAAGAGTGAAGGCAGAACATCAGAAGCCAGCCGGATTGCTACAACCCTTGCCGATACCCGAATGGAAGTGGGATAAACTAGGCATGGATTTTATCACGGGATTACCCAGGACTCGTTCAGGCTATGACTCGATATGGGTTGTAGTCGATCGTTTGACGAAAGTAGCTCATTTCATCCCAGTGAAGACCACTTACACCAGTGCTAAGTTGGCAAAGATATACATGACCAGAATCGTATGTCTGCATGGAGTTCCGAGGACCATTGTATCAGATAGAGGAACCCAGTTTACTTCAAAGTTTTGGAATCAGTTGCATGAAACTTTGGGAACCAGACTAGAGTTCAGTACCGCTTTTCACCCGCAGACAGATGGACAGACTGAGAGAGTAAATCAGATTCTGGAGGACATGTTGACAGCTTGTGCGCTAGACTATGGATCTAGTTGGGACGATAATTTGCCTTATGTAGAGTTCTCTTATAACAACAGTTATCAAGCCAGTTTGAAGATGGCCCCTTTCGAAGCCCTGTACGGAAGGAGGTGCAGAACACCGTTGTTGTGGGACGAAGTTGGAGACCGACAGTTTTTTGGACCAGATTTGATTAAAGAGTCTGAAGAGAAGGTTAAGATGATTCGCGATAGACTCAAGGTAGCCCAGTCCAGGCAGAAGAGTTATGCAGATTCTAAACGCAAGGAGACAGTTTACGAAGTTGGAGACAGAGTGTATCTTCGTGTATCCCCACTTCGAGGAGTGAAGCGCTTTGGAGTTAAGGGAAAGTTAGCGCCACGATTTGTGGGACCATACAGAGTTTTGGAACGTATGGGAGAAGTTGCTTACAAGTTGGAATTGCCCAAAGGTTTGTCCGGAGTTCACGATGTGTTCCACGTTTCCCAGTTGAAGAAGTGCCACGCGGAGATGGCTGATATTTCTCTGAGAGATACAGTGCCGCTGGAAGCGATACAGTTGGATAGCGATTTGACATATGAGGAGAAACCAGTCAAGATACTCGAGTTTGCCAGCCGAGTTACGTGCAACAAGCTTATCAAGTTTTGCAAGGTTCAGTGGAGTCACCATACCAAAGATGAAGCCACCTGGGAACGAGAGGAAGACCTATGGAAGGATCACTCTCACCTATTTTCTAGCCAACCTGAATCTCGAGGGCGAGATTCATCTTAAGCGGGGGTAGGTTTGTAAGATCCCAAATTTTCAATTTGGAATGTTATACATTAGATCATCATTGCATATCATATTTTATTGTATTTTGGTTGATCCTAGAAATTCTACGCAACTGAAGGACCCACAGAGAGAGTTGGGGATTTCATTATTTTCATATTCGAGTCTTTATCAAATTTTGAAAAGGAGATCGTTTGATTTTAATTATTTTTCTTTGAAATATTTCTTCTATAAAAAAAGAGAGAGGATAAAATAAATTCCTCAAAATAAAGAAATATCGGAGATTTAATATTAAAATCAAATAAGATTTTTATTCGGAGTTTTATCGCTATTTTATTTGAATTAGGAAAAAATATGCGTTTTTCATAATTGCATTTTAGGACCAAATAAATGTTCACCTTGTCCGGCTTATTTTTAGAGGACGGGAAAAATTTATTTCGGGATTTTTGGAGTCTGTTTAGTATTTCTTTTCTTTCTTTTTCTGCACGTCGGAATTATTTAAAAAAAAGTCAAACCGACTCTGGGCGTACCCGAGCGGGACTCCGCCCGGGGGGCCTTTATAAGCCGCGCGCCTGAGCCGCCAGCCCACCAGCGCCGCCAGCCCGCCCCGTGCCCCGAAGCCCTAACCCTAGCCGCCGCCGCCAACGCCGCCGCCGCCCTGCCGTCGACCCGCCGCCGCCGCGCCTAGCCGCTGCCCCGCCGCCTCGCCCGCCGCGCCGCTCGCCACCGATGCCGCGCAGCCCCGCCGCCGCCGCCACCCTCGCCGGACTTGCCGGAGGTAGCCGCCCGCCATCGCCGGTTTTCTTCGGAAAACCGTACTGTTTTTTTAAGACCCGCGGTTTATTTTTTAGATCGGTTATTTTTTTCCGGTTTAGTTATATAGCGAACGCTCGTTCGTTCGTCTGTTTTAACGAACGGTTTTCACTGTTTAGCCGCAGACAGCGAACGTTCGTTCGTTAGCCTGTTCGTCAGTTTTTTTCTTTTTCTCGGATTTTCCGCGATTGTTTTCGATCGCGATTTCTGATCCGATTTTCGTTCTAGTATAATTTTCGCTCGTTTATCCGAATCAGGCGATTCAAGCGCCTAAAGTTTCGTCTCGAAACCCTCTTTCTGCTTAAGCAACTTAAACAAGTTTTTGCTACTGTAAAATTTGACTTTAGTCCAAATTAGTAAACGAAGCTTGTTTCTTTCGCCGTTTGAGTTTTGTTGCTTCGTTTGATTTGATTCTTTTTGCAAACCGGAGTTCTTAAGTTGAACTTTCTGGTTAGATCTCTTAATTGAGTTTTATCCATGCCCTTGCTTGATTTCTTATTGTATGCTTGTTTGTTTGCGATAGAGTACCCGGAGTGTGAAGCGTGCTACTACGAGTCTCTAGGTTTCGCGGATCATCAGCAAGGCAAGTAACACTTTGATCATACCTCTTACTACCCAGTTTTATTGCATTAGGTCAATCCTCAAACAATTGCATGGTTAGGATCAGATTAAATTGTGGGTTTTGGGAAGTAGATGAGGTAGTACCTATTCACCTGCTTATTATCAAACCATTTGAGAGTTACTTCTACGTTGCCTATATTGCTATGCTATGGTCGTAGACGTGGATTGGGTTTGAGTGTATCCATGACAGATGTGAGATGGTTAATTAATGGTTCAACTTAAGGTGGCAACTTTAATACACATCTGGGTGGATTGAGGCACCTGGGGAATTCCAGTGATTGCCTGTATTTTTGGAAATCCCAGGGTACCGTGTGATTCTCCTATAGACTGCCACCCAAGCTCAAAGGGATCATAAGATTATTCATGCTAGAAACTTCCGTGTGCACCCACAAGCTATTATGGGCTCTAGCATAGTTGATTCAGTTGTGTGAACTCTTACAGTGGTAGACTAGCAGATATAGGGGATGTAGGTGTACCGGTCTACCCATCGTAAGGTGCTAACGCTTCTGAAAGACTGTGTCTCGGTCATCCATTTCTCAAACATTTTGCAGTGCGAGAAATCCAACGGAGGAGATCGAGTCTTGTGGGGAAAAGTACACAAACCTCTGCAGAGTGTACGAACTAATCATGATTAACCGTGTCCCCGGTTATTGACATCTTGAGTATCTGGTTCTTGGATTATCATGTGGTTCTCATCACTATTAATTATATAATTTGATTTTGGTTTATGATTATTTTTAATTGGGATTGAGATGGGGTTTACCTTCTCAATGTTTAACAACCACCATGATAGTTAAATAAAACTTATTCCTTTGCAGTAGGGAAAAATTGGCTTTTCGCAAAACATATTAACCATACAGCCTCCACCAGCCATATATGCATATAGTGATAGCATTATTCTGTTCACTACTCTCTTGTGTTACATTGCCAGCATATTCCATGTGCTGACCCATTTTCGGGCTGCAACGTATCATGTTGTAGACTTTTCAGACGACGAGTAAGGAGCCTTAGGTCGTGATCTTTCACTCAGTGATGCCGTTGGAGTTGATGGACTCACTTTATCTTCCAAGCCTTCCGCTGTTATCGTAATTAGATGGCCTTAAGCCATATTTATTGTAATAAGTTCTCTTTTGAGACATTTGATGTAATAAGTGTGTGATTGCTACTCTGTTATAAATCCTTCAAGTACTGTGTGTGTCAGCATTACCGATCCAGGGATGACACTTATGCACAGAGATTAGACTGTTTGAGGTCTGGTCGCTACAGTTCAATCTTGGGGTGTCCTTTCCCAGTGACAGTAGGGGCAACAAGGCACGTATTGTATTGTTGCCATCGAGGATAACAAGATGGGGTTTATATCATATTGCATGAGTTTATCCCTCTACATCATGTCATCTTACTTAAAGCGTTACTCTGTTCTTTTGAACTTAATACTCTAGATGCATGCTGGATAGCGGTCGATGTGTGGAGTAATAGTAGTAGATGCAGGCAGGAGTCGGTCTACTTGTCGCGGACGTGATGCCTATATACATGATCATACCTAGATATTCTCATAACTATGCTCAATTCTGTCAATTGCTCAACAGTAACTTGTGTACCCACCATAATACTTATGCTCTCGAGAGAAGCCTCTAGTGAAACCTATGGCCCCGGGTCTATTTTCCATCATATTTATCTCCCGTCAACAAGTTATTTCTAGCGTCGTCTTTATTTTGCTTTCTTTACTTTGCATCTTTATTATAAAAATACCAAAAATATTATCTTATCATATCTATCAGATCTCACTCTCGTAAGTGATCGTGAAGGGATTGACAACCCCTTTATTGCGTTGGTTGCGAGGATTTATTTGTTTGTGTAGGTGCGAGGGACTCGTGCGTGGCCTCCTACTGGATTGATACCTTGGTTCTCAAAAACTGAGGGAAATAATTACGCTGCTTTACTGCATCACTCTTTCCTCTTCAAGGGAAAACCAATGCAGTGCTCAAGAGGTAGCAGGCGTCCGGTCGGGACAGCTGCCATGCCCGCTCCTGACCAGACTGGCCCACCCAAAGCCCCTCCATCGCCCGCATGCGCTTCTCGCCCGAAAAGGTTAGCACCGCTCCAAAGAATCGGTGCCGCATTCATGCCCGGGCAGAGCGGACGCGGCCTCTCACTGGCGCCTGCGTTGAAGGGAGAAGCGGATTCAAGAGTGACGGTTGCTTTGTCCGTCCAACTTACTGCTGGGTCTATGTGATTTGACGGCTCATTGGTCATTTTTACTGAGGTGGTACGACTGCTGGATGTCCCACGTCTCGGCGAAAGGAGGTACTCGATTACAATTTTATTCTTACAGCGGAGGAGTGCGAAAGTAGTGAAAACACGCAGGCTCACTGATTACATGGCCCACCTCACACTATCACCATATTTTCTGGACATCGTGCGACACCTAACTCTTTACATAGTAGTATAGTACGTAGTACGTATTGTAATTTCTAAGCGAGATAAATTTGTACAATGCTATGAAGCTTCTAGCTTTTGTTTCATGTATCTTGCGCCCAAGGTTGCCCCGTTGCAACATTTCATCAAATACAAAGGAGACTAACATGCATGCTATTGCATCCGAATGATTGACAGATCATAGCCAACATGTACTCCCTCCGTTCCAAAATAAGTGTCTCAACTTTATGCAAACTTTAGTACAAAGTTGTACTACTTCTAAAGTTGGAACAGAGACAACTAAAGAAAAAAACCATCCATGCAGTCCCTAGCCCTTGAATCCTAAACCCTAACCAGGCTTTAATTTGCTGGCTACATTGAATCTTCTGAAGAAATGAAGTTTGCAACCCTTTGACCATCAGATCATTTTGTGCAGTTCCACTAAAATCGAGATGAGCATCCCTGTGGCAAAGAAATTGAAGAAGCGTGATTAGAATAAGATTACTGGGACTAGTTGATGAGACATAAACTCATCACAAATACGGTAGAAGCCAGTAGAGGTATGTGCGGGGCAAAGAAGTAGAGAAATATCCACATGGAGCGATGTGGGAAGCTGGGGCAGTGGTGCAAGCCGGCTGTAAGGAAGTTGTACCTGAGGGATGTCGGGACGTAGCTCAGCCTAGAGGATGGTGGCGGGAGGCGGCAACTGCCCACGTCGCGGCAGTGAGCAAGGGACCAAGGCAACCTCACCGGCTTTGTGAGAGAGAACGACGGGGACCCCTGATCGAGACGTACCGATAGTGGGTTTTTGCCGTCGGCGACGGCGACCGCATCTACACAAAGCATGGACCCCTTCCCCCGGCGGACGTGATCCGCCCAGATTTAGAGATGTGGCCATAGTCGTTTTGTGCAAGAGAGTGTGAAGAGAGCAACCCTAGCAAGAAACTGTGTAGGCTCGTCCTGGCTATGTATATAGTGGAGCGGTTTCCTTTTCTCTCCATATGAACCTATTTATATTGCATGCGTGCGACTAAAGAAAAAAAAACTTTATTTATAAATGAGGCGGCACCGTTCATGCGTGGTTCCCGACCCTCCATTATTTATAAGTGAGTAACTACTACTAGACGCATCAAATTATCACGTGGGTTCTGTCATCTTACAGAAATGAGCTCCACCGTGTCACTTGTGTGGTTGGGGAAGACTCAAAAGACGCAAAGAATGCTACAAGTACTATGGGTGTGTTTGGTAGGGTGTATGAAGGGTGCATGAGAGCAAAAGTTCCCTTCTCGACCCACTTTTGGGTGTTTGGTAGAGTGTATGAAGGGTGCATGAGTCCACACTAGCTCAACACAAATACACTAGGAGCATGCATGAGGAGAGCATGCATGAAGAGGGGTGGTGAGATGAGCATGCATGAAGAGGGAACAACTATGCTAGGACAAGAATGCAACCATGGGTGCGTGCACCTCTTTTCTTTGAGCATGGTTATTAAAATTATAGCCCACTACTGTACCACGCGGTTATTATATAAGGGCAAAGAGTATAGACAGTAATAATTACTAATAAGCCGTCAAATCACAAGGCCCACCTTTCTCTATGTTTGACCGAGGAAGCAGCCATCATTTCACTCCTCGTTGAATATCCATCCACTGCTACCTCCGCAAATAAATAAAAATCCGCTTCTACCTCCATAGCATGGTTAATAATATTAGCCATGTCAATCACGACGTAGAAATATCATTCACTGATACAATAGGGCTGGATCTAAGGCTGGTGATTTTTTTACTTTGTCTCTTTCTCTTTTTGTCTCATTTACTCATTTTACATAGGAGCACGTGTAGAGTATGGCTATTCCTTTCGATGGGACTTCTTCATGGGATTTAAGACTAAGCAGCTCCGAATTATGCCAGCTGCCCACCACTCTGAATCGTGCCATCTATGATAGGGAGTACTCCCATTGCAATAATGAGGTCCACTAGGTCTAGCACGTCCTGTAAGAAGAGACTGTCATGCGAAACATACATCTTGTTGCCTTCTTCCTCATACAGTACGTACCACTGGTACGTACTACTAGTAGTACTACTACTACTCATTCTCCTATAAACCTTGCGCTTGGCATCTCCAAAATATTAACCTTGCGCTTGGCTCTTCGCCTCTTTGGGAAGCCTAGCAATAATGGTACTGCAGTATATATCATTCTGCCTATCTGAGACCGAATGAATTGCTGCACGTCCACCACGTGGGCGAGGGTCGAGGGGCGAGGGAGAGTGCGTACTATTACGTCTGTTTTAATATGGACTACATACGGAGCAAAATGAGTGAATCTACACTCTGAAATACGTCCATATACATCAGTGTTTGGAGTATGTACTAATAGTTCATATTGACATCTACTAAAAGACATATATTTCAAACAATATGATAATCTCTCTAACCAAGGTAGGGACGAGGAGTAAACGGAGGGAGTAGTAAAATTTTCTCCTCGTCCTGCGAGCCACCCCGCGAGTGGGCGAGGGAGCGGGCTAAAGGCATAGTAAGCAAGCTTCACCTCGTCCTGCGAGCCACCGCGCTCGTGGGCGGGGGAGATGGCGTACTAAGCAAGCTTCTCCTCGTTCTGCGAGTTGACGGGACACATCAAAATTAATACGTACAGAGCATCTCCAGTGTATAGAGCCTTGCCTCTAAGGTAGGCCCCACATGGTTTGGTTCTTTTTTAACATAACGCGTCAAGTCGCAATTTTTTTGTTCACCCGTGGTACACGATCCTCCATCAAGTGGACAACCAGTACACGTGTCAAATTACCACGTGGGCTGCCTTTTCGTACAGAAATGAGCTCCACCGTGCACCCGCGTGGGTGTGGTTGGGAAAGAGACAGGCGTACGTGCACCGTGCATACACCTCTTCTCTTCGTGCACGTCCTCCACCTACGTAGGTGTGTGTGAGAGAGATACACACCTAGACAGATGGTGTGTGCGTTCGTGAGTGTTTTTTGTTGGGGGGTGTGATTTCGTGAATGTATTTGTGGGAATATGTGTCGATGATATCTCAAACAAAAATTTGACACATGCAATGTGTGTGAAATAGAGGCCTATCTATATCATATATAGAGGGGGTGATCCATGAGAAGAGAGGGAGGGGTCATAGATATCGATAGATTCGAAGAGAGGATCAAGTGGGTGGGTGCGAGATCGATGAAGATAGCCATCGAAATTGTGTGTGTGCAAGTCAAAGATATAGGGCGACTGACCTATCGGAACGTCAGAGGGCACAGGGAAAGTTTGTGTGTGGCAGGGAGACATGACTAGAGTGCTCGATGTATCAGTGTGTGGGGGGGGGGAGGGGGGAGGCAGAGACCTAACTAGAGAGGTAGATCGACTCGTATATGTGTTGAGAAGGAGAGACCCAGCTATGTCTTGAGGGAGAACGTTCAACATCCATACATAAGTGAAGGACGGGAAATAGGTTGGGATAGAGAGAGAGAGAGGAGAGAGAGAGAGAGAGAGGGAGGGAGAGGGGTAGAGGGCTGGATGGGTGATGGAGTTGCTTCTCGAAGATGGTGGGAGAGGCCTACTAGACAAACTGAGGGTAGAACTGCAATATTATCAATAAAAGTGGGGATGTGTTTCTGTGTGTGCGTGTGCGTGATAGATGTATCGGGACGCATGCATGGATGATGAAGGGGGGCCATGTGTTTGGTAAGCAGACCTAACTAGGTCGGTAGATCTATTGTTGTTTGTCGGAGGAAGGGAGAGACATAACTAATGAGGTAGATCAATCGACGTGTGGGGAAAACGAGTTATAACGACCTATCTAGCTATATGTATAGCGGGAGATCGGTCGGTGTACATCCATTTGTTAGAAGCAAATAAGGCCCAGCGAGACGGATAGACAGAGAGAATAGAGCCAGGAGGTGGTGCGAGAGGCCTACTAGCTAGATATGAGGAGGAGTGTGTGATTGTGAGATCGATGAAAAGAGGGGCGAGAGTTTACACGTGTGTGGGACCGTATGAGAGACACGAGGCATGGACAGAGAAAGGAGGAGATGGAAGGTGCGTGTGTATGTTGTAGGTAGACATCGCTGGATAGGTCTATCGATCGATGTGTGTCGGAAAGGAGTTGTGGAGACCGTGGGAGAACGACCTAAAGAAAAAAAATGAATGTGCGCGATGGATAGAATGCTGAGGGAGGGGGAGGGCGAGGAGGGCGTGTGCATGCACGAGAGAAAGTTAGTGCTAGCTACAAAGGTTAGAGGATTGTGTGGGTGTAAGAGACTAACAAAGATCAGAATTCGATATGAAAGTGGATTCATATATTTGAATAGGAGATCATAGTGTGATAAACATATGCATGCATGAATATAGCGGTGATACGCGTGGCATGGTTTTGGACATGTTATACCATAATGTGATAATGCGTGGTGTTTGCAACTCACAGCTAAATATTGAAGAATCTAATCCATACTATACATCGAACAATCTCACATTTTATTTGAATTTGTGATAATGTGTGGCGTTTGCATCTCACAACTAACTATCAAACAATCTAAACCATACTATATATCGAACAATCTCACATTTTATTTGAATTTGTGGTAATGTGTGGCGTTTGCAACTCACATCTAAATACTTGTAGGCGTAGGGGGCGGGGCACCATACATTATGTGATAAACACATTATACATATGAGACATGGTTTAGATTATGAAGATCTAGCTAGAGCTTGAAATGTACTATGATTTCAAATCAACATAAAGTGGATTCAAAATATCGAGTTCGAGTTCATATAGTACACATAGTTCATATCTAACTCGCCAGTAATCATGTGGTGTGCTGTGAAGATAATACACAAATCATGGTTTAACTTGACAATAATGATGATTGTAGATCTTATTAAAATAGATAAACGAATTCAAATGGTTTAGCTTCACAACAATCATGATTGTAGATCATATTCAAATAGAGAAACGAATTCAAATTTAGTTCATATGGAAGCGGT
Source organism: Aegilops tauschii subsp. strangulata (assembly GCF_002575655.3). Classification (NCBI taxonomy): domain Eukaryota; kingdom Viridiplantae; phylum Streptophyta; class Magnoliopsida; order Poales; family Poaceae; genus Aegilops; species Aegilops tauschii. The sequence goes on along the minus strand of NC_053036.3, from coordinate 422,833,511 downwards.
AGTATATACGTTTGGAATGCACTAAAATGTTCATTTGAGTAGCAGGTTGCATGCATTATACATGTAGCAAAATATTTTAATTGAACATAACATGAATTCAAAGTTTTGAATGGCATTTGTAGTGCGAATTAATTTGGTACAGTACACGGGACTAGACTCCCTTGTGTGGTGCGAATTGATTTCTTTTTGTTTTTTCGTCGACGGAAGTGCGAATTGATTTGGTACAGTACACGTTAGGCTTGCCCGGAAATTTTAACCCACGCCTTGTTACCCCGAAATATTTAAGATATATCTTTGTCTCGTTGTGCTCCGAAAACTCCCTTCATCTCAACCCGCGCCGTGCTATCCCAAAATTACAACGCGCGCGAAAACTCCCACCTCCTGCGAAATCCCAACACGCGAAATGCCCGTGATACCCCTGAACCGAAAGAACCACCTAACTCAAATCGGTGGGGATACTTTCGTAACTTACCCCACATTTCGGACAAGCGCGTCCCTAAGCCATGGTTCCCCCTCCCATCCCATCCCATCTGCCCACCCATTCGTACACCGAGGCCGCGAAAAACCCGCGAAGCCCCACACCCTCCTCCGTCCGCCACCCAGCCAGAGCCTCTTTCCCGACGACATCGTCCATAGCAACACCTCGACGTCCCTTATCCACCGTACCAGATGAGGATCCGTCGTCGATCTTGTCGTCCCGCCGGTTCAGCCACCCCGTCCTCCACCTCTAAGGAGCTGCCCCGATGTTCCCCTCGTCTTTCGCGCCACCTCCATTCCCACGCCACCGTCTTCACCTGCACCACCGAAAGAGCAGCATCATCACCGTTTCCTCGGATGAAGCTGAGGCCTAATCGGCGCCACCAAAGAGGTTGTACACTAATCGCCACATTTTCTTCTTGATTCGATCTCACGGTGCTGCCGGCGCTCGGTCCCAAGCTGACATGGCGCGGCTCCATCCACGGTGGCATCGCCGACCACTTCCTCCACGGTGTCGCTCCCTCGGCGGGAACATCCACATTGGTAGGACCTGCTGCTACTTTGGCTCTCGCTCACGCTGCTGCTCAGCTCTTGCTCTCGGTCCCCTGCCTGGTCTGCTCTTGCTCTTGCTCGCGTTGCCACTCTCGCTCTTGCTCTTGCTTGCCCTGCTGCTCTCGCTCTTGCTCTTTCTTGCGCTGCTGCTCTACTCTTGCACGCGCTGCTGCTGCTCTACTCTTGCGCGCGCTGCTGCTACACGAGTAGTAGATCCTGCTCACCCTCGAGCCCCTGCAGCTGCTACCTGAGATGCTGCGACATGACCAGCTGCCCCGGCTCTCGCACACGCTGCTGCTGCTGCTGCTACTGCTTTTCTTCTACTAGTGTGTTCAGTTTCGACAGTAAAATTCAGTTTCGACAGCAAAATTCAGTTTCGACAGTTAAATTTAGTTTCGACAGTTAAGTTCAGAGATGAGCGGCTGATGTATTTTACATCTAGCACTTTGTGGTTATGTATTTTATGTCATCTATTGGAGATGCTATTAGCATTCCACTCAGGTTAACATTGTCTCTCTTGTCTTACTTCAGCCTCGCCGTTGTAGCGACCAAACCTCAAATGGCATGTGCTGCTGTGCACCAGTGTCATCCCTGGATCAGTAATGCTGACACGCACAGTACAAATGGAGGATTTATAACAGAGTAGCAATCACACACTTATTACATCGAATATCTCCAGAGAGATAAGTATAATAAACATGGCTTAAGGTCATCTAATAACGATAACAGCGGAAGACTTGGAAGATAAGTGAGTCCATCAACTCCAGCGGCATCACTGAGTATAAGACCACGACCTAAGGCACCTTACTCGTCGTCTGAAAAGTCTGCAACATGAAACGTTGCAACCCGAAAACGGGTCAGCACATAGAATATGCTGGCAAATTAACACATAGAGAGCAATGAACAATGATAATGCTATACTATATGCATATATGGCTGGTGGAAAGGCTCTATGGTTACAGTTTTGCGAAAAGCCAATTTTATCCTACTGCAAAGGAATAAATTTTATTTAACTATCATGGTGGTTGAAACATTGAGAAGGTACCTCCAACTTAATCCCAATTAAGTAACATCATTAACCCAACAAAATTAATTATAAGTATCACGGTGATGAGATTCAAATGATAATCCAGGTACTAGATACTCAAGTTGTCCATAACCGGGGACACGGCTAATCATGATCAGTTTGTACACTCTGCAGAGGTTTGTGCAATTTTCCCCACAAGACTCGATCGCCTCCGCTTGATTCTCGCACGGCATGATGTTTGAGAAACGGATGACCGAGACACAGTCTTTCAGAAACAGTCACTCTCTACTCTGGATGGACCGGTACACCTACTTTCCCCTACATCTGCTAGTCCACCTCTTCAAGAGATCCTGTAACCTACTCAGCTATGCTAGAGCCCATAATAGCTTGTGGCTGCACACAGAAGTTTCCAGCATGAATAATCTTATGATCCCTTTGAGCCTGGGTGGCGGACCTTATACATACAGGCAACACTGGGTTCTCCAGGTGCCTCAATCCACCCAGATGTGAGTTTTAGTTGCCACCTTAAGTTGAACCATTATTAAAAATCTCACATCTGTCATGAATGTCTCTCAAACCCAACCCACGTCTACGAGCATAGCATGGCATATAATAGCAACGTAGAAGTAACTCCCAAGGGTTTGATATAGTAAAGCGGGTAATAGGTACTACCTCAACTACTTCCCAAAAACCCACAGTTTAATTAGATCCTAACAATGCAATGTGTTTGAGGAAAACAGATCTAATGCAATAAAACTGGGTATGAACGGGGTATGATCAAAGTGTTACTTGCCTTGCTGATGATCCGCAAAACCTAGCGAGTCGAAGTAACAAGCGGCACACTCCGGGTACTCTATCGCAAACAAACAAGCATACAATCAGTACTCAACTAATGCACAGGTAAAACTCGAATGAAAGATCCAACCAGAAAGTTCAACTTAAGAACTCCGGTTTGCAAAAAGAATCAACTTGGAAGAAGCAACGAAAGTCAAACGGCGAAAGAAAGAAACTTCGTTTGCTAATCTGGATCTAGGTCAAATTTTACTGTAGCAAAAACTTGTTTGAGTAGGTTAAACGGAAAGAGAATTTCGAGATGAAACTCTAGGCGCTTGAGTCGCCTGATTCCGATAAATGAGCGAGAAGTTAAACAGATTCGAAAATTCGATCAGAAATCGAATCTGAAAAAATAACGAGAAAATCCGACGAAAAAGAAAAACGGACGAACGGTTAAATAACGGACGTTCGTTAACAGAGAAAAACCGATGAACGCGTTCGTTAAAACGAACGGTTCGGTGAACGCTCGTGAAATAAGAAAACCGAAAAAAAACCGGTCTAGGGTTTTTTTTCTTCAGAAAACCGGTCAACAACGAGACGGCCGGCGGCAGTACCTCGTCGGGGCTCCGGCGACGGGGCTCCGGTGGCGGGGCTCGGGCGCGAGGGGTGCGGGGCTCGGGGAGGGGCGACGAGGGCGGCGGCTCCGGCTCCCGGCGGCGGCGGTCGAGGCAACCGGCGACGGCGGCGGCGGCGGCGATGCGGGCGGCGGCGGCTCGGGTGAGGAGAAAAGAGAGGGGGGTATATAAGGAGGGGGGGCGGCGGCGACTTGGGGAAGGGGTCGGCCGGCGGTGGCGTGCGGCGGCTGGACTCGGGCGGCGCGGCTCCGTGCGGCGGAGGAGAAGAGGCCGCGGGCGGGCCGTCGGCTGGGCCTTTTGCCCAGTTGGCGCGGGCGAGTTTTTTTTTTAAAATAAATTCCGCGGAAAATATTGCGTAGAAAAATAAATAAAAATCAGAAAAAAATGAAATAAAATTTCCCCGTCTAGTTAGAAAATCTAGAATAGGGTGAACATTTTTAAAATCGAAAATAAATATTTTGAAAACATGCATATTTTTAAATGCAATAAAAATTGCAAATAAAATCCAGATAAATTCCAAATAATGATTTTAACATTTTTCGTCCAGTATTTCAATGTTTTGGAGAAGTCATATTTTCTCTTCTGTTTATTTAAAATGAAATATTTTTCCGGAGAGAAAAATAATTAAAACCAAAAATCCTCGTTTGAAAAATCAACTTGAAAATACGAGAAAATCCCCAACTCTCTCCGAGGGTCCTTGAGTTGCTTAGGATTTATCGAGGATTTGTCAAAATGCAACAAAACATGATATGCAAATGATGATCTATGTATAACATTCCAAATTGAAAATTTGGGATGTTACAAACCTACCCCCCTTAAGATGAATCTCGCCCTCGAGATTCGGGTTGGCTAGAAAACAGGTGGGAGTGGTTTTTCCGTAGATCTTCCTCTCGCTCCCAGGTGGCCTCATCTTCTGTGTGGTGACTCCACTGAACTTTGCAAAACTTGGTAACCTTGCTGCGGGTAACTCGGCTGGCATACTCGAGAATCTTAACTGGCTTCTCCTCATAGGTCAAATCACTTTCCAACTGAATCGCTTCCAGTGGCACAGTATCTCTCAGCGGTATCTCAGCCATCTCTGCGTGGCACTTCTTCAACTGCGAAACATGAAATACATCATGTACTCCAGACAATCCTTCGGGCAATACCAGCTTATAGGCAACTTCTCCCATACGTTCCAACACTCTGTATGGTCCGATAAAACGGGGCGCTAACTTTCCCTTAACTCCAAAGCGCTTTACTCCTCGAAGTGGTGATACTCGAAGATACACTCTGTCTCTGACTTCGTGAACTGTCTCCTTGCGTTTAGAATCAGCATAACTCTTCTGCCTGGACTGGGCTACCTTGAGCCTATCGCGAATCAACCTTACTTTCTATTCAGACTCCTTAATCAAATCTGGTCCAAACAACTGACGATCTCCAACTTCGTCCCATAACAACGGTGTTCTACACCTCCTTCCGTACAAGGCTTCGAAAGGGGCCATCTTCAAACTGGTCTAATAACTGTTGTTATATGAAAACTCCGCATATGGCAAATTGTCGTCCCAACTAGATCCATAATCTAGTGCACATGCTCTCAACATGTCCTCCAAAATCTGGTTGACTCTCTCGGTCTGTCCATCTGTCTGCGGGTGAAATGTTGTACTAAATTCCAGCCTGGTTCCCAACGTTTCATGTAGCTGCTTCCAAAACTTCGAGGTAAATTGGGTTCCTCTATCTGATACAATGGTCCTCGGAACTCCATGCAAACATACTATCCTGGTCATGTATATCTTTGCCAACTTAGCACTGGTGTAAGTGGTCTTCACTGGAATGAAATGAGCCACTTTCGTCAAATGGTCGACTACAACCCATATCGAGTCATAGCCTGAACGAGTCCTGGGTAATCCTGTGATAAAATCCATGCCTATTTTATCCCACTTCCATTCGGGTATCGGCAATGATTGTAGCAATCCTGCTGGCTTCTGATGCTCTGCCTTCACTCTCTGACATACATCACAAACTGCTACAAACTCCGCAATATCCTTCTTCATTCCGGTCCACCAGAAAGTATTCTTCAAATCCAAATACATCTTGGTATTCCCTGGGTGAATCGAGTACGGTGAATCATGGGCTTCTTGCAAAATCAACTTCCTGATCTCCGGATCATTTGGCACATATACACGGTCCTCAAACCATAAGGTATCGTGCTCATCCTCACGAAATCCCTTGGCTTTTCCTTTGCTCATCTTCTCCTTTATCTCTTCAATCTCCTTGTCTGTCTTCTGAGCTTCTCTGATCTTTTCCATCAAGGTAGATTGAATCTCCAATGTCGCTAAATAGCCTCTAGGGACTATCTCCAAACATAGCTCACGAAGGTCCTCGGCTAACTCCTGAGGTAACTCTCCTGTCATGAGGGTGTTGACATGACTCTTGCGGCTCAACGCGTCTGCTACTACGTTAGCCTTTCCGGGGTGATGATGCAATCTCATATCGTAGTCCTTGATGAGCTCCAACCATCTCCTCTGTCTGAGGTTTAACTCCTTCTGCGTGAAAATGTACTTCAAACTCTTGTGATCCGTGTACACCTCACAATGGTTTCCGATGAGAAAATGTCTCCATGTCTTCAATGCATGCACCACGGCTGCTAATTCCAAATCATGCGTAGCATAATTCTTTTCATGGGGTTTAAGTTGTCGTGAAGCATACGAAACAACTCTTCCTTCCTGCATAAGCACTGCTCCAAGTCCTCGACGAGAAGCGTCGCAATAAACTTCATAGTCCTTGCGTTGATCTGGCAGAATCAACACTGGTGATGTAACCAATCGTTTCTTCAACTCTTGGAAACTAGCTTCACACTCCTCAGTCCAATTGAATTTGGTGTCCTTCTTCAATAGCTCAGTCATGGGCTTAGCAATCCTTGAGAAATTCTCGATAAATCTCCGGTAGTATCCTGCAAGTCCAAGAAAACTCCGGATTTCTCCAACTGTAGTGGGTGATTCCCAACTGGTCACTGTGTCAACCTTGGCAGGGTCTACTGCTATTCCTTCTCCAGAAATAACATGTCCAAGGAATCCAACTTCCTTCAACCAAAACTCACATTTGCTGAACTTGGCATATAATTGATGTTCTCTGAGCTTCTCAAGTACCAATCGTAAATGCTCCTCATGCTCTTCTTCATCCTTGGAAAAGATTAAAATATCATCAATGAACACCACGACGAACTTATCCAAAAATTCCATAAACACTTTGTTCATCAGGTTCATGAAATAGGCCGGTGCGTTAGTCAGTCCAAATGACATAACGGTATACTCATACAATCCATATCTGGTGGTAAATGCCGTCTTGGGTATATCCTGCTCTCGAATCTTTAACTGATGGTATCCTGATCGTAGATCGATCTTGGAAAATACTTTAGCTCCTTGCAATCGGTCAAACAAATCATTGATCATCGGCAGTGGGTACTTGTTTTTGATGGTCACTTCATTCAATCCTCGGTAATCAACAACCATCCTTAGTGATCCATCTTTCTTCTCTACTAGAAGTACTGGTGATCCCCAAGGTGATGAACTTGGGCGAATATAGCCTTTATCCAGTAACTCCTTGATCTGCTTCTTAATTTCCTCCAAATCCTTTGCGGGCATCCTGTACGGTCTCTTAGATATTGGCCCTGTGCCTGGCAAAAGTTCAATCAAGAACTCAATGTCTCTATCTGGTGGCATGCCTGGCAACTCTTCTGGAAATACATCCGGATAGTCCTTCACCACTGGTACTTCCTCCTGTACAACTCCTGATAAGGAATTCACTTGAGTCCTCTTCGGCATATGCCTGGATACATACTTGATCCTTTTTCCTTCCGGGGTGGTAAGCAAAATCGTCTTGCTGGCCCAATCGATGTTTCCTCCATACAATGATAGCTGATCCATTCCCAAAATCACATCCAAACCTTGCGATTCCAAACAATGAGGTCTGAGGGGAAAACATGCCTTCCAATGGCCAACGGTATCCGAAAACATCCTTGGGTGGCCATATACTCTGCTCTTGGCGAGGTTACTAACATGGGGCTTTTGAGAACTTGGGTGGACATCTTAAACTTGTTTACGAATCCCCTTGATATGTATGAATGCGATGCACCAGTATCGAAAAGAACAGTGGCAGTAAATGACTTAACCAAAAACTTACCTATTACTGCATCAGGCTGAGCTTCAATCTCCTCCACGCTCACGTGGTTCACATGTCCTTTGTTGAACGGGTTCGGCTTCTTCCCAGAGCTTCCATTGCCATTTCCATTTTGGGCTTCGGGACAATCGGTAGCGTAATGTCCCGTCTTCTAGCACTTGAAACAAGTAATGTGACTTAGATCCCTCTTGGTTGGGGTAGATGGGTTGGTGCGGTTCTGTCCGTTTCCTCCTCCATTCCCATTACCATTCTTGGAGCCATTATGGTTGTGCGAACTACCTCCTCCATGGGTATGCTGAAACTGTCCTCCCGGCTTCGGGGTAAATCGTGGCTTCTGCTGGGCTCCAGAATTGTACTTCCCTTGTCCATACTTCCTCTTGCGGTTTTCAATCTGCTGTTGCTTCCCTTCAATCATGAGAGCTCTATCTACCAGCTCCTGGTAGTTGTTGAAAGTTGCTACCATCAACTGCATACTCAGCTCATCATTCAATCCTTCCAGAAATTTCTCCTGCTTGGCAGCATCCGTAGTACCGTCATCTGGTGCATAACGTGCTAACTTACTGAAATCCTCCACATACTGGCCTACGGTGCGTCCTCCTTGGCGTAGGTTGCGAAACTCACGCTTCTTCATAGCCATAGCTCCTGCTGAAACATGAGCTGTACGGAAAGCTTGCTGAAACTGGTCCCATGTGACAGTGTCAATAGGGTGCGTGGCTGTATAAATCTCCCACCATGATGCTGCGGGTCCATCAAGCTGATGTGCGGCAAAACGCACTCTTTCCGCATCTGTGCATCCTGCAGTGGTCAACTCCCTTCCAACTTTGCGGAGCCAATCATCTGCTACAATCGGCTCGGTGCTACTGGAAAACACCGGCGGGTTTAGCCTTAAGAAACGGGCTAAGTGATCAACAAGTGGTGGTGGCGGTGGGTTGTTGTTGTTGTTGTTGCCTTGGTTCTGCACTAACACTTGCATCAGGGCATTCTGTTGCTGAATCAACTGGGTGATCTCTGGCGGGAAAACAAATCCGTTGTCGCGTCTCGGAGGCATCTGATAGGTTTAGAAAAGATGAGAATTAAGAATAGAATGAGGTCTAGAGGGAAAACACTACCCATATGCTCATGAGACAAATCAATCAATATCACTCAATCAATCCAAACAAGGCAAAACAATCGATCTAACTAGCGTTACAAAGTGCTTGAGCCATACTACTAAATGGGGGAAAAACTACTACTGATATGGTGGTCTACTAAAAATTCTGGTCCGTTGAAGACTCCATGATGTCTGCTCCAGCTTCATCAATCCATTCGTCTTCACTTGGTTCCGAGTCGGTGTCGTCGATGTAGTTATCCGGAAAAGTGCATTCGTCGACTTCTGCTTTTGGCACTGGATTCCCCACGAATGCTCCAATCTTATTCTCTAGGTCGTCAATCTTCCCTACTAGTGCGTTGATTTCCTCCAGATAATCTTCGCGGGTAGCCTTGAGTTCTTCTTGGAGTTCCTCGATCTTCGTGAATGCCTTCTTCAGTTCTTCCTTGTCCGTGCATATCTGGTTCTCCTGGCGTCGAATATGTTGGTTCTGCTCCTGGATGAAAGCTGCAATTGATCCATCCTTCTTGGTCTTGATCATCTCCCATTGCGCGTCTCGACGTCCACAAATCTGATAAATCGTATCCTTAAGCTCCTGGTGATAGACTTCTCCAATGCGTCCCATGGCGATGTGTGCGGCCATGCTCTTCCCTAAACTCCAAGTTGGTGCTTCGAAAACCAATCTCATGGGTTTCGTAATTGGCGCAAACGTTCTTCCTGGAATGATAACTTGAATCTTCCAACTCTCCTCTTCAGGTAAAGTGGCGTTGTAGGTTCCGGTGACGCTTGGTATTCCTATGTTCAAGTACTTGGTGACTTCCTTCAAATGTCGTCCAAACGGCGTGTCTTCATCGGGTTGCATGAACTTGCTCCTTGCATTCGCCATTCCTAAAAGAGTAGAAAGTGGAGAGGGGTCAGAAATGAGAAGAGAGAAGTATTTCTAGGGCTTAAGCTTAGTGGTCGTGTCCTACAGTCAGCGTGTGCTCTGATACCAACTTTGTAGCGACCAGACCTCAAATGGCCTGTGCTGCTGTGCACCAGTGTCATCCCAGGATCAGTAATGCTGACACGCACAGTACAAATGGAGGATTTATAACAGAGTAGCAATCACACACTTATTACATCGAATATCTCCAGAGAGATAAGTATAATAAACATGGCTTAAGGCCATCTAATAACGATAACAGCGGAAGACTTGGAAGATAAGCGAGTCCATCAACTCCAGCGGCATCACTGAGTATAAGACCACGACCTAAGGCACCTTACTCGTCGTCTGAAAAGTCTGCAACATGAAACGTTGCAGCCCGAAAACGGGTCAGCACATAGAATATGCTGGCAAAGTAACACATAGAGAGCGATGAACAATGATAATGCTATACTATATGCATATATGGCTGGTGGAAAGGCTCTATGGTTACAGTGTTGCGAAAAGCCAATTTTATCCTACTGCAAAGGAATAAATTTTATTTAACTATCATGGTGGTTGAAACATTGAGAAGGTACCTCCAACTCAATCCCAATTAAGTAACATCATTAACCCAACAAAATTAATTATAAGTATCACGGTGATGAGATTCAAATGATAATCCAGGTACTAGATACTCAAGTTGTCCATAACCGGGGATACGGCTAATCATGATCAGTTTGTACACTCTGCAAAGGTTTGTGCACTTTTCCCCACAAGACTCGATCGCCTCCGCTTGATTCTCGCACGGCATGATGTTTGAGAAACGGATGACCGAGACACAGTCTTTCAGAAACAGTCACTCTCTACTCTGGATGGACCGGTACACCTACTTTCCCCTACATCTGCTAGTCCACCTCTTCAAGAGATCCTGTAACCTACTCAGCTATGCTAGAGCCCATAATGCTTGTGGCTGTACACGGAAGTTTCCAGCATGAATAATCTTATGATCCCTTTGAGCCTGGGTGGCGGACCTTATACATACAGGCAACACTGGGTTCTCCAGGTGCCTCAATCCACCCAGATGTGAGTTTTAGTTACCACCTTAAGTTGAACCATTATTAACAATCTCACATCTGTCATGAATGTCTCTCAAACCCAATCCACGTCTACGAGCATAGCATGGCATATAATAGCAACGTAGAAGTAACTCCCAAGGGTTTGATATAGTAAAGCAGGTAATAGGTACTACCTCAACTACTTCCCAAAAACCCACAGTTTAATTAGATCCTAACAATGCAATGTGTTTGAGGAAAACAGATCTAATGCAATAAAACTGGGTATGAACGGGGTATGATCAAAGTGTTACTTGCCTTGCTGATGATCCGCAAAACCTAGCGAGTCGAAGTAACAAGCGGCACACTCCGGGTACTCTATCGCAAACAAACAAGCATACAATCAGTACTCAACTAATGCACAGGTAAAACTCGAATGAAAAAATCCAACCAGAAAGTTCAACTTAAGAACTCCGGTTTGCAAAAAGAATCAACTCGGAAGAAGCAACGAAACTCAAACGGCGAAAGAAAGAAACTTCGTTTGCTAATCTGGATCTAGGTCAAATTTTACTGTAGCAAAAACTTGTTTGAGTAGGTTAAACGGAAAGAGAATTTCGAGACGAAACTCTAGGCGCTTGAAGCCTGATTCCGATAAACGAGCGAGAAGTTAAACAGATTCGAAAATTCGATCAGAAATCGAATCTGAGAAAATAACGAGAAAATCCGACGAAAAAGAAAAACGGACGAACGGTTAAATAACGGACGTTCGTTAACAGAGAAAAACCGATGAACGCGTTCGTTAAAACGAACGGTTCGGTGAACGCTCGTGAAATAAGAAAACCGAAAAAAAACCGGTCTAGGGTTTTTTTAAAACAAAAGGTTTTTTTCTTCAGAAAACCGGTCAACAACGAGACGGCCGGCGGCAGTACCTCGTCGGGGCTCCGGCGACGGGGCTCCGGTGGCGGGGCTCGGGCGCGAGGGGTACGGGGCTCGGGGAGGGGCGACGAGGGCGGCGGCTCCGGCTCCCGGTGGCGGTGGTCGAGGCAACCGGCGACGGCGGCGGCGGGCGATGCGGGCGGCGGCGGCGGCGATGCGGGCGGCGGCGGCTCGGGTGAGGAGAAAAGAGAGGGGGGGCTATATAAGGAGGGGGGCGGCGGCAACTTGGGGAAGGGGTCGGCCGGCGGTGGCGTGCGTCGGCCGGACTCGGGCGGCGCGGCTCCGTGCGGCGGAGGAGAAGAGGCCGCGGGCGGGCCGTCGGCTGGGCCTTTGGCCCAGTCGGCGCGGGCGAGTTTTTAAAAAAAAAATAAATTCCATGGAAAATATTGCGTAGAAAAATAAATAAAAATCAGAAATAAATGAAATAAATTTTCCCCGTCATGTTAGAAAATCTAGAATAGGGTGAACATTTTTAAAATCGAAAATAAATATTTTGAAAACATGCATATTTTTAAATGCAATAAAAATTGCAAATAAAATCCAGATAAATTCCAAATACTGATTTTAACATTTTTCCTCCAGTATTTCAATGTTTTGGTGAAGTCATATTTTCTCCTCTCGTTTATTTAAAATGAAATATTTTTCCGGAGAGAAAAATAATTAAAACCAAAAATCCTCGTTTGAAAAATCAACTTGAAAATACGAGAAAATCCCCAACTCTCTTCGAGGGTCCTTGAGTTGCTTAGGATTTATCGAGGATTTGTCAAAATGCAACAAAACATGATATGCAAATGATGATCTATGTATAACATTCCAAATGGAAAATTTGGGATGTTACAGCCGTCGTACAACTCATCGAGCTGCTCCAACGACGAAACCCTCCATCACAGCGGAGCAGTACCCCGGGCTCCATCTCCAGACGCCTAAGATCTTCTTCCCCTCCTCCGACAGCCAAATCAGCCGGAGCATCCTCACTGACCAACCCAATCACGATGAGATCAACATGGCTTCGCCAAAGAGGTTGTACACTTGTTGCATCGCTTTTTTACTCTACATGTTATATATATATATATATATATATATATATATATATATATATATATATAGTCCATTGAGCATATGTAATAACGTGAAATGCGATTAGTTTCTCCTACTATATGACAAGCAGTGAGGTACCAAGCAACTTAGCTATGTGATGGACTCTCTTGAACGCCATCATTATTTATCTCTGCGCGTTTGAGCTGTGCATTTGTAGATGGGCCTGGGAGTTGAGCTTGTAGGGCAGTGGCATGGGTCCAAAGTAGTAGAAGTAGCACATAAACATTTTTTGAGTGTAGGCTTTTCCCTGCTCATGCCTGCCTACTAGAATCGCCAGTGCTTGAAAGGAAAACTGAAGGAAAAACATAGGAATTGGAAAGTTTCCTATGGTACTATTATTCATGCATTTGGTCAAAGGAATGGAGCAAAGGAAAATTGTAGGATTTGTTCCTTTAGTGTATCCTTGAAAGAAAAACCGTAGGAATTTTAATATCCACTTGTCCTCCTTTTCAAATTCCTATTCATGAAGCACAAGACTAAGAGATAGTAGGATAATAGCATTATAACCGTACATTTTCTTGTGGTTTGACTTAATCTCACCATGCTTCTTTGCATCTTGTGATCTTCCAATTCTTGTGAACCAAACACCCAGATTGGCAGAAATCCTATGTTTTTAAATTCTCTATTTTGCACGTGCATTCCTATCCTATTACTGTGTATTTCCTGTCCCTACGTTGTTAGAATCCACCAATTCGAATGTGCCCTTACAGAATTACTTCTCTTACAGATATTTTTCAAAGAAAACCTTGTGTGGTTTGTCCCGCTCCTGCTGCACAGTTGTCCACCCCAGCTCAGCTGCTCCAACGACAGAAGGGTCCAGCACAGCAGGGATCCGGCCTCCAGACTGTCTTTCGCCGCCTCAGATCTTCTTCCCCGCCACCGACATCCACGACAACTGCATTACCATCATCAACCGAGCAGATGATCTCGAGGACTACACGGGTCTGCAAGAGAGGTCGCACTCTTTCGTGTCTGCTTACATTATGCATCGCTTAATATTACATGCTACTTTATCGTCATGTTCAACGATTAGACTCTGAGTTAGCTCCAAACTAATGGTCAAACTTGAGTTTTTAAATGGTTGTGTGGTACATATCGAGGCCGTAATCAATAGTATCTATCTACTATCTGGTTAATCTCTGGTGTCTACTATGAGTTTCATGTTGGGTGGGAAACAAACAGTAAAGAAACCATTATCTATATTTTTTAACTGAAGCCATTATCTGCCTGCAATCATTGGTTTTGGGTCTATCCATAGGTTGCTACCATCACTCTAGATTTCTGCATGCACTCCTTACATAATCTCACTATGTTTTATTCCTATGCATGTCAGTTATTGTACACAATGGAACTGAACATGTAGAGCAAAAGAGACGAGCCTTGCATGGCAATAAAATTTCATGCAGACGTCGCTCCATGGTAGGCGCAAAGGTAGCCCCCTTCACCCATTTCGGATTGTAATGAAGAGGAAGATAACTGTTCTGAGGGGGATTCAGAAGGACAAGACCACTCCTATTTACCCCTTGAGGTCTTCGCTCTAACTTGGCATGCTGATGTTGGTAATATCATGCATATGGTGCCTCGCATTGCTTACTTTATACATCAAATATGTCATTTGCTTAGTTTAGACATGCTTTGTGTGAATGCCATCTGTTTAGTTTCTTCGTCGTATATGTGAATTATGCAACACCATCTTGTTTAGCCAGGCATCATATATGTGAATTTTGCAATGCCATCCTGCTTAGCCAGTCATCTTATATGTGAATTATATCAGGCCATCCTTTTTTTTCATTACGTATTACATTTGTCAACAATTTTAGTACATTCAACTACTCTTCGTGTGCATCAGCCATTTGACACGGTGATGGAAAATTCTGGAGTGAAAACAAGGTCTTGAAAGTAGACTATGCTATCTGACGAAGCGCATATCTCGCTGGTTACGAATAGCTCTTGAGAGGAGGATTCAGAGACAGATGACCAGTCCTATTCCCCCCGAAGGTGTATGCTCTAACTTGGCAGGGTTATGTTGCTCATATCGTGCATATGGTGTCTTGCATTGCTATGTCATTTGATTAGTTTAGACATGCTTTGTGTGAATGCCACCTGTTTAGTGTTTAATTGCCATATATGTGAATTATGCAATGCCATCTTGTTGCAAGACATTATATATGTGAATTATGCAATGCTATCTTGTTGCGAGGCATTATATATGTGAATTATGCAATGCCATGTTGTTTAGCCAATCATCATATATGTGAAATATATCATGCTATCCTTTTTTGTATTACGTGTTCCATTTGTCGACAACGTTTGTATATTCAACTACTCTTCCTATGCATCAGCCATTTGAAGCGGTGATGGAAGTATCTGGAGTGAAAACAAGGTATTTAGAGCAGACAATGCTACCTGCTGAAGCAGACATCTTGCTGGTTACAGATAGCTCCTCAGAGGAGGATTCAGAGACTGATGACCAGTCCTATTTCCCACCTGAGGTCTATGCTCAAACTTGGCAGGTTTTTTTTACTCATGTCATGCATGTTGTCTTGCATTGCTTAGTTTTTACATCATATATGCGATTGTCATCTCCTTACTTGCTTACTATATAATTCATATATTTGAATTATATCATGCCATCATGTTTACATAGACAACATCTATCTGAATTATGGCATGCCAACCCATTTAATAAAGACATCATATAGTTATATCATCTCATCCTGTTTAGTGTTTACAGTCATCATATTTTGAATTATGTCATTCTATCCATCAATTATATCATGCTATCATGTTTCCACAGGCGGCATGTATGTGAATTATGGCATGCCAACCTATTTAATAAACACATTATATAGTTATATCATGTCATCCTATTTACATAGTCATCATATTTTGAACTATGTCTTTCCATCTTTTGTAGTTAGCCATCATATATGTGAAATTGTGTCATGCTATCCTGTTTAGTTAGCCATCATATATGTGAAATTGTGTCATGCTATCCTGTTTGGTTAGACAACATAAATGTGAATTATTTCATGCCCTATTTTATTCCCCACTATCCATTGCACCTGTCTATCATACAATGTCTGTACATTCAATTACTTTTCTTGTTTATCAACCATTTGAATTGGAGAGGGTGATGGCAGTATCTAAGGGAGTAACAACACGGTCTTCAGAAAAGATAGTGCTACCGGTTGATGCAGATAGAACCACGGTTGTACTTGCCCAACACTACAAAAAAATACACTTCCGTGATGATACGTGTTTGTCACAGTAGGTCACGTTTTCTGTCATGCATCTACATCCATGAAAAATTTATGACAGAATCAAGATAGTCATACCTGTGCTGTCGTAGAAGTGTTCCATGACATTACCAAAATTATCATCACGGAAGTGTCCACTTTCATGACGATAAATCGCGCGTCACAGAAGTGCTTTCGTCAAGGGTGACCGACACGTGGCATCCACCGTAAGGGAACGCCGTTAAGCTATCGGGTCCGGTTTTGGATCCGATAATCTGTTAACAGCCCCGACCAATGGGGATTTTCCACATGTAAAATCATCATTGGCTGGAGGAAACACGTGTCAGCTCCGTGTTGGCACAGGTGTCACTCATCCAATGGGCGAGATGCGCCTTTGATATTTTAACACGTGGACCGGCCCAAAAGTGGCCCATCAAGTTTAAATGGGTCGGCCCAACTAAAGGCCCACAAGATTTTCCGGACCATAATGGGACGGCCCAGCTAAAGGCACACAAGATTTTGCGGGCCATAATGGGCCGGCCTAGGTAAAGGCCCACAAGATTTTTGCGGACCATAATGGGCCGGCCCAGGTGAAGGCCCACAAGATTTTTGTGGACCATAATGGGCCGACCCAGCTAAAGGCCCGCGAGATTTCGCCGACATTAATGGGCCGGCCCAGCTATAGGCCCACAAGATTTTGAGGACCCTAGTAGGCCGGCCCATTAACTGGCTGCCATGTTTTGGGCCAAATGCCGGCCCATATTTGATCCGGTCCATTAATGGCCTGCCACGTTCCGGGCCTAATAATGGCCCATATGAGATCCGGCCCGTTAAAAGCCTCCCACGTTCTGGGCCAAATTACGACCCAGATTAGGTCCGGCCCTTTAAGAGGCTTTGGGCTAAATTACGGCCCATATCAGATTTGGCCCGTCAACTGGACGCTACGCTTTTGGGCCCATTTGCTAAAGGCCCATTTAGTAATTCGGCCTGATATTAGTTTTGGCCTGTTAAGGGCCCGTTTAACATTTCGGCCCTATATTAATTTCGGCGTGTTAAAAGCCCATCATATAGTTGGGCCTAACTTCGGCCCGGTTTGCATCCGGCCTGCTCGCAACCGATAATCTGATTGGGCCAAACAAGGACCAAGACAATTTTGGCCTGTTATAAGCCCATAATTTGATTGGCACATTCATGGGCTCGGGTCTATTTCGGCCTGCTGCCGGCCCGTGAGCTGTTCGGCACGTTTCAGGCCCAACCTACTTTTCAGCCTCCTAAAGGCCCATTGAGTTTTCTTGGGAAAATAGGGCCGGCGGTTTACTCGGCCTATTAAAGGCCCGAATCTACTAGTGGGCCAGTTTACATTTAGGCCTGTTAACGGACCAAGATGATGGGGCCCATGATGCGGATCATACATGGTGATTTGCATGACGGCCCGATTATATACCGTAATTTTACGGTTTGGCCGGTTTACTGCGAAGACAGGATATATATACAGTAGAATATCTACAGCATCGTGAATAAGAAAAAAAACCTAGACTATACAATAAAGAAATTACGGCATATTACATCCACTGGGCATCAAAGTTCGCCACTATGATAATAAAGCACAAGCAGACAGCAGATTACATACACTGGGCATCAAAGATCGCTACCAGTGCAACTAAACACGCTGACAAAATAATATACAAAACCGACAGCACTTCAATAGAGTTCAAGAAAGGTTAGCCCTGCTCGGGAGCTGCAGCGCAAGCAGCTGAGCAAGCTGGTGAGACTGCACTTGTTTGACACTTATATCCTGCTCACTCTGAAAGATAAACAAGCAGACAGATGACATGTTTTGCACATATAAGTATCAGTGCTGACAATTCATCACATTTCTTACTGACGAATAAGGTGACATAGTTTAAAATAGCATTAACACAATATGGTATTGTTCAGGTCAAGACATGGCAGGAAATGACATTGTGAAGGAGTTGGCAGCTTCACGACACCACTGGATTACAGATCAAGAACTCATAAGTATCAGTGGTTAGTGTGCTGTCCATTTATTCGTTTTCAGATTGGCAAAATAAGATCACTTGCTCTGTATAGTTTAATTTACATGGTATGAAGAAGGAACTTGGTTGTAGAACTGAAAACTTAAATTGAGAAGGACAAACTTTTGTTTATGAACTGGAGTACATAATAAACTTTAAACATGCAATTTGATGCAAACACCAAAAATAAACAGCTGTTGCATTCATGCCTAACCAAATATACACCACAAAGTTTGAAGGCTTGAGAAGGACAAACTTACATTATTGGTGAAGGCAGGCTCTATAAAGCCCCTGTCCATGCTGATGGGGGGGGGGCAATTCAAGAACTTTACCACAGAATCTTCTTCATAAGCATTGCCTTTATTCTACATTTTGTTAAGAGTAAATATAGATGTGACAATATAAGAAAAAATGGAGAATATTTAAGATAAGATGAAGAGTGATGCTACATAACCAAGTAGCTATAAATGTAAGTACAGCGATACAGGCAAAAGGTACAGCCAAGAGCAATGCAGAGCTAAACTTCTTCAGTACCATCGGTGTTATCCAACCTTATGGTAAGAGTAAATATAGATCTTATGTGTAGAAAATGGAGGGCAAAGGAAAATAAGTTGCAGAGTGATGGTACATGAACAACTACATGTCAATATAAGTACACTAATAAAGGACACCAGGTACTTACAAGAACAATGCAGAGCTAAAAAAATTCATTGGCATTGGATATATTCTACACTAATGTAACCATTCATATAGATCAGATAATTTGGAGCGAACAATTGATAAGCAAGCTATCACGCATACTGCTGTCACATAATGAACCAGGTATGTATGCAAGTACAGTAATACAGGACAACAGGTACTAACAAGAGCAAAGCAGCGGGCAGCATATTTGCGATATCCTGTCGTTCTTTTCAAACCGGAATTCTTATTCGAACAGATTTCCTGCAAAAAAGATCCGTAAGGCACATGCGGAAAAGTAGAAGTTCAAATTGTCATGCGGTATCATAGACAGTACCTCATCCTCGGAACGAGACCAGTGCATAACAAGGTTTTTCCATTCAATGTCTTCTAAATTTAGCATAGGAGACTTCACCAGAAATTCATTTATAGACTTGCCGTCAAAGTGTGATTTCCACATGTAACACCGATACTGCTGCAATGCTTCCTTGAAAAGCGCAAGCAAGCTTTGCTCGTCATGACTATCTAGATTGACCCTCGCCTACTTACAACAATGTAATGTAAATCATTGATGTGTTCAATCAGCAGAAAACAGGAAAATAATCACCATGAATAATAGCACTTACACGTAAGTGGGACAGGAAGATGTGAAAATGGTGTTTGTCTTCACTATAATCTTCCCATGATGGGAATATATGCACGTAGTCCCTAACAACATTGAAAGCATTGTCTTCTAAACTGGGAATAACTAGAATGGGGTTCCAATCTGTAGGAATTGGTCGTCTTTGCAGTTGGGATAGGTCTTCGGCCGGTGGACTTGCTGTACTTTTTGCTGGAGTGGGATTTTTCTATAGTACGGCTGGTGCTATGGCAACTGAAATGGGCATACCTTTTGCTGGAGTGCAGGTCCTGTGTGGTGCGGCTAGTGGTGTGGCCAGTGAAGTATGGGTACAGTCTGCTGGAGTCGGTCCTACGTTTTGTGTCACTGGTTGTACAACAAATATAAGTGGGGTGCTGTCTAATTTCTCCGGCACAACCACGTTTTTCAAGGACTTTGCTGGCGCTCCATCAGGTTCGGCAATCACCATCTTCCTTTTTGATGTCTGATGCACAAGAATAGCATTTGAGTGCAAAAACATGGTATGATGACAGATGGAATATGTATTGATAATGGATGGGCATGGCATCTCGACATATATGATGAGTAAACTAAGCAGATGGCGGTGCAACAAAGTAGAAGAAATGCAAGACAACATATCCAAGATACGCACAATCAATAAAACCTTGCAAAATTAGAACATGCACCTTGATGGGTGAACAGGACAAGCCATCTGCCTTTGATTACTCGAGGTTAGAATAGTCATTAGGATCATATTCTGAACAAGAATCAATAGGTGGTAAGCGTGTGAGTTTCATTGCATCCAGGATGGCACTCAATGCCTTGGTGCCAATTTTGTAAGTCATTGCGGTGTTTAGCTTCAAGAGTGGTCTGCTGCTAGTGTGACACAAAGCAGCTACATAGATCATAGTGTAGATATAACGGGAAAACCGTAATCATCAGAGTAAAATCATCAAAGTGGAACTTACTGGAATATATGTGCTAGTATTGCCGGTACGGCTAGAAAGCCTTCGGATACCAGATCTCTTCAACTGAAGGTGCGGTACTGTTAATATCAGTGTAACTCTCAAAGGCGACACAGCTCCCCGCATTTCCTTGCTATTCTTATAGGATTCAAGTGGGCAGGCCACTACAAATCCTATTCCCATGTTTACAAAATCCTAGGAATCAAAGAGGCCCGACGAGTTCAAAGTGTCCATACCAACCGACCGTATAGACCTCTACACTGCAAATGTCCCTGCTCATCTTCACTACAAGGAACATACTGTACTACTATCATACTCCCTCCGTTCCAAAATATAAGTCTTGGTAGAGATTTCCACTATGGATCACATACAGATGTATCAAGATACATTTTAGAGTGTAGATTCACTCATTTTGCTCCATATGTAGTCCATGGTGGAATCTATACAAAGACTTGTATTTAGGAACGGAGAGAGTACTTATTAGAGAAGAATGGAAGAGGAACATGCTAAAGAAGAGCAAGAAGATTTTGGATAATAAAATGTTCGTTGCGCAGTGCCCACACAAGATGAACCAGAGCGCATTAAGAAAGCAACTCCCTGTTGTCTCTCTATATGTGGTGCACGTGCTTTTTGGAAAGTAAAGTAGGAACATTAGCTGACCAATTAAATGTTATCTGTTTTAGTAATATCAACATCATATCAGATTCGTACTTGAGCAACAAGTTTGGAATTATGAGTGGCACGTTGTTTAGCTTGATGGATTCAGGAGCAGTGCTAAGCAGGTACAATGATGGTATTGAATATGAAGGCATGCCTGCATTTGGGTCAGTCGACCATTTCAGGCGGTTGGATGAACATCCTACATCTCCTAACCCTTCTTCTTCCTCGTCTCTGATTCTTCCCATACAGAACACCGCACGGGCCGCCGGCCGGACCATCGGCCCCCACCTCCTGTGTTCCTCCGCCACCCCCGCCCCCACCCGCGTCGAGTTTTCTTCGTTCGGCGAGGCCCCACCACCGCCCCCAACAACCAAAGTCCCCACCCGAGCCCCTTCGTTCGCACTGGCGAACTCCGGTGAGCTCTGAAAAATCGACTGACCCAATTTTGAAATTTAGTCTACTATGATTTAACTAGCGTGGAATATAAAAGACGAAAACCATAAGCATTGGGAGTATAGTGTTGAGCGTGCCATGGCTGATCTAAAGGTGCAAACCGGACAAAGGCAACTTCGCAACCAATGTTTGCTCTCAACTAGCAAGTAAGTGATGGACAAGAAATGAGAGTAAAGCAGTGGCGATCTATTTTCTTGCTGCGATAAATAAGTTGAGCGATACGAAAGAGTACCGCCTCTGGTGCGGCGCCGTGTATGCATCTGCTAAGAATTTGACGGTGCTGCGGTAGCGATGGCTGTCGGCGGCGTGGAAGCAGATCTAGGAGGGTAG
This sequence comes from Aegilops tauschii subsp. strangulata, assembly GCF_002575655.3. NCBI lineage: Eukaryota > Viridiplantae > Streptophyta > Magnoliopsida > Poales > Poaceae > Aegilops > Aegilops tauschii. The sequence goes on along the minus strand of NC_053036.3, from coordinate 422,811,828 downwards.
ATGGTGGCGGCGGGGCGCGGTGGACGAGACGGTCGTAGGAGCAGCGCCGGCAAGGTGTACGACGGCGGGGATGAAGCGAGAGGGATGCAAGGATCCCGGTCCGAAGCCGTGGATGAGAGAGGTCGATCTCTTGTAATGGACGGTGGCATCGGGGTATCAGCTCCGGCATGGTGGAGGAGGACGGCGGTGGATGGGGTGGCGGACGGAGGAGGCTGGGGTGGAGAGGGTGTTTTGGCGCCCACGGAGTATGAATGGGGAAATGGAGGTGGAGAGGAAGGGGGAAACCATGTCTTCAGGGCGCGCTTGTCTCAAATGCGAGGAAATTTACAAACTTAGCCCCCGTTTCAAATTTCCTACATCACAGCAATATTAGTCGGTCGAGGATAGTACGGTAATCTCGCATACACCGAATATTTGCCGACGAGAGTTTGTTTTTGGCGCCCACCGTGTATGAATCGGGGAGGGAGTCGATTTCGGCCGAGGACACACTGTGTTTTGGCGCCCATCGTGTATGAATCCGGGTGAGAGGCGGTTATGTCATGTTCGATTGAAATTACAAACCTACCCCTATCGAAACCTATAGAAATCGAGCAGATAGGCTTTTCGTGGCAGGGATAGGCAGTAGTAATTTCCATCTCGCAGATTTTGGTTTCGGGCGGTTACTGCGACTTTCCCTGCTTTATTCAAATTTTGCAGAGTGCACGTTTACCGTGCCAACTCAATTCGAATCCCGTTTGTATTCTATTTTTTCGGGTGGGATCCATTTTCGATTGGTATAAAATTCTATATACATCATTTTTTTATATATACTTTCAAAAGCACAACAAAGAATTCTGCTCCTTTATATGTATAATATGCTTTACAAATACAATGATCTCAAAATCATAAGGTTGAATTCAAAAAATTAAACCAAATTATGTTCTACTAAAATGTATGGATCAGTAATATCTACATATTAAATAACATAGATGCGCGTGAATTCATATGAGTATGCATGTTTGATAGATCAATTTTGGTTCGAGTATGGATTACATGTATCATCATCTCGAATTCAAATATTTGAATCCCTTTTATGTTCACTCCTTTCATGCCCATCTCTCTCGCATGCATGCTCCTTCATGTAGCTATCACTCTCTTTTCTCCAGCTCACCCGCATGCTCACTTCATGTTTCTCCTATCCTCGCAAACATGGTCTCTCGACGTCTCCCTTGAGAAGTGTCACACTCTCCCTATCATTATACATTACACGGTTTTCATTATCTCTCACGTCTCTACCGTTCTCTCGTATCACTACGTACCTAAGCTTTCTTTTTCACTGCCGCACACACAGTCTCCACTCATCTTTCACTTTGTGTTTCTCTCTATGGGATTCTCTCACACACCCTATATGTCTCTAGATATGAATCATACCACTAAAATTACTCTCTCTCTCTCCTGTAGACACAACATTTGTTGCGGTATCCTTTTCGTCTCCATCCCAGACTGACATTATTCATTTGTTTACCGATCAGACAAACTACCCCCTCTCTCTCTCACACACACACAACTCTTGCTTTCACTCCCCTTCCCGACTGCCGTCTCTCTCTCTCACACACAAAACTCTCGCTTTCGCACCCCTACTCGTATTTCTCTCACAAACATTTATCGACTAGCCTCTAGATAGGTTTATACACCCGCACACTCGTGCTTCCAGTATCGCATACATGTCTCTCTCCCGCTCCTTGTATCTATCTAGATTTTTCTTCCCTTCTTGAGACGCGCCCTCTCGATCATGCACACACACTATCGCCTCATTTTAAGCTGATACCTCTCGCACACACACTCTTTGTGTCTTTGTCACACATGCACTCCGTCCTCCTCCTCTCTCCCTCTCTCTCTCTCTCTCTCACACACACATGGGCTTTTTGCAACAACTAGCAAGATGCCCATGCGTTGCACGGAAGATGAAGATGCATTTGTATGAGTAGTTTATCTTGTGGGAGAAAAGGATGAACAAGGGAAGGCCTTATTTGCAAGTGTGGAGAGGGGTGTGGGCATCTTTTTGCAAAATTGCCATAGTTTCCTTCCTATCCGTTAGATATAGATCGGACGACCTATATTGCAGGATGGCAGGCACACGATCATCACCGACTATGCTTTTTATAAGAGTAGGGATAAAAAACGGAGTTGGTGATGATGGTGGGCCTGCCATCCTGCAATATAGGCCGTCCGATTTATATCTGACGGATATGAACAAAACTATGGCAATTTACCCGCACTCTTCTCCACATTTGCAGATAAGGCCTTCCCTCGTTCATCCTTTTCTCCCACAAGATCTTGATGTTCCGTGCAATGCACGGGCGTCTTGCTAGTAAGAGTAGAAATTATACATCTACCACTTCTCGAATTTTGAAACCAACAACATTCCTCCCTTATCTCATCAAAACCGCCAAAGGAATATATTTTCAGTGAAACATAACATTTTTTAGTGATATACGTATTTCAAAACTAGACTTTTTTCTATCAAATCGGTGAATATGTATTAATCTACTCAGATTGTGTGGCAACGCATTGGCACATTGCTAGTAGTTATTATAATTTTGTGGACACCAGACAAACGGTGGAGTACATATACGAAGAGAAGAGGCGCACGCACGCAGTCGGTCTCTCGCTGTCTCGCACACATGAGTGTTACGTAAAGGCAACGTTAACAAATAAACCCTAAAACCCTAGGTGCTCGATTCCTGCATTCGCGGGTACCGGGTACGTGGTGGAGCGCACCTTTGTAGGAATAGTCAGCTCGCGTGATAATTTGATCCGTAGGAGTTGATGGTCGGGACCACAGGTGAACGACTTGGAGGTGGTGGCTCGCCAGTTGCCACAGATCGAGTAGCCACGTTTAAAATAGTATCATTTTTTAGCGGGGTTAAGAGTTCCGATTTTCAATGGCGCGTTATAAGTACTAAGTAGTTTTTAGAACGATTGGTATGGAGCGAAAATGGAATTCATAGTACTACCTACTACGTACCTCCTTGGCATATGGTTGTATGGGTTTATGTTGCGAGATGTTGAACCTGGTAGTTCTAGGGCAAATACTATGTTTAGATTTGGATGTTGGTTTTCACTAATGAAAATTGGAAGGGGGAAACCCTTCTTTGATTAAAAAAACTACTACCTCCGTTCTGGTTTACTAGTCCCCATCGTTTTTTGGGTCAAAGTTTGTCCACGAATTTTACTTGTAAAATGTGAATGGAAAACGAGATTTTGTTATACGCAAACAAAAAAGGACTGGAGGGAGTGATTGCTCTGACACGGACGCGACCTCTCATAGCACAGGCATTGAACCGGCGCGCCGGCCAAGAGGCCCCACTCGCTGCAGGCCCGGCTGAACACGCCTCCTCGCCGCATGCAACCGGCTTCAGACTGCCCCGCCTGCCTTCATTGAATCCGCACGTGTGCCAGCAACACGTCCTTCCGCGAGCCGGCCGACAATTTAGAACACAAAAAAGTGACCAAAATATAATTAATTACGCATGGTCTTGACTTGTTGTGCTCGCACTGGTAGCAGGAACTAGAGGTTTTTCTTTATTCATAACTCTCCTCAAAATTTTTTTGGCTTTGAAGTGAATCATGGTTGTGGACATTATGTATGAATGTGGAGATATCTGTGAACATGAGTTTGATGTGGAAGTTGAACTTGGAATGTCGGGCTTGCGCGTGAACTAGACCATGTCCAACGCTTCGCCTGTTATTGTTTGGAAAGTAATTGCTGTTATTACATGACCCGAAAAAAATATTTTGTGCCACATCAGTAGATGCACGGACATCACAACAGGCATGCTGACTGGATAAACATTTGAACCTAGCTACTATGAAGGAAATTTTGTATTGAGAACAGTTTTAGATAGCAGGAGACGCCTAGCCTGCTCTGCCTCTGCTAGCTTGTTTCTGGCTTCTTCCATCTCTTCTTGGCATGGGTGAAGAGAGCATCTGATTTCTCTTTTCGCTTCTTCGGGAACTTAGCTACATTCTCAAGGGCTGCTGCACGCTTTCTTTCAGCCTTTACTAGAGCCACGAGGACACGAACAGCTGATGACTCCACCTGGCTTGTGTGTAATCCAGCATCATCTGAGAATTTGCACCTTGTGTCTAATCCAGCATCATTAGGGAACTGGCACCTTGTGTGTAATCCAGCCTCATTCTGGAAACATGATCCCGAGGTTGACCATACTTCCCTCCTCGCAGGAACTGCAACCTGACATGTAGTTACTTCTTTTTTAGATAATTACTGAGAGCAACCCAGATCCATTTAGTAGAAGCCAGATAAACAGAACTGGGAGAAGTGAATTCAAAAGGAAAAAATATAAAAACAGACTACAAGGTGAGAACACCCACTTCCTACATCAAGCTAAAATCGAAAGCATTAGGACGATTAAGCCTCTTCTTATGACACATCGAAGAACACGAGGCTTAAGAGAAACAGAAACTACACCATATACACATCGAAGAACACGATGCTAAACGAAAGTAATTGAAAGGGTGTTACGTACCAAAGCTCGTTTTACAGGTTCAGTGCAGCTCCTCTTTAACTTGCCACGCTCCTTGAAGATGTCCCCAATATCCTGTGTTTGGTCTTCATTGCTCCTCTGCATGTTCGCGCTCGTGGTTTTAAAATCTCAACATGGCAAGAAAAATATACTACTAGTAATACTCGCGCATCTTGTGGGCAACATTAAAGCACTCGTCTACCATGTTAGAGCATCTCCAACAGAATCGCAACGCGCGGCGCTTTAAAAAAGCGTTTACAGTGCTGAGATCGAGAAGTAGAGATAGAGAGTAGAGGATAGTTCTCAGCATAGATAGATAAAAAAATAGATTATTCAACTACTCCTCGTCGTCTGACTCTTCCTCGGTGATGTCCTCCTCCGACGTCTGACTGTAGGCGTGAAGATACCGATCGTCATCGGATTCCCAGGGCGACGCTGCTCCTAGCCTCATGTTGAATTGAGCGTCCGCTTTTCACCTACGCTTGTCCTCGCGAGAGGCGGCTTGCTCCGCCCTCCTTTGCTCGTAGAACTCGTGCTCATTGATGATGTCCTGCGGGAAGCGTTCACGCCACAGTGCCATGGCTTCCTCGTCCATCTCTTCAATGCCGAGACAGTGCTCCCGCCTCCGGTTGTCGCGATGATCCTCGTCGATGATAAGCCGCGGCAGAGGCGCGAGCTCCTGTGCCCGCCCCCGCGTCGGCATGTTGGGGAAGTTCAATGTTCTATGAGGCCACCAAAGGCGCCACGCCGCCGTGTCGTACGCGCGGGTGGCCTCGTTGGCGGTGTCGAAATTGCCGAGGCCGAGGCGCATCCCGTGGAACCAAATCTCGGCGGAGAAGCCGCCGGAGGGGCGCGCACGGACGCGGCGGTATCCCCAAGTTTCCCGGCGACGCGATGGCATGGTGGGGCGGCGGCGAGGCGAGAAAGAGCGGGGAGAGAGCCGTGGCGAGGCACAGATCGGGGAGAGAGCGGTGGGAGGGCGTTGGATTTTATAAAGCGCGCCAGACGCCGCGCGCCAAAACTAGCGCACGCCCGACCGCTTTTTCCCCCGCGCGCGCAATCCTTTCCCGACGTCTCTCCTATCTCTACTCTCTTCTCTACTATTATATTTATTTTATATTTAATATTTATCTCTACTTCTCTACTCTCTATTTTTTTCTCTACTTTTTCCCTACTCTTATAAAAACAGAGTTGGTGACGATGGTGTTCCCGCCATCCTGCAATATAGGCCATCCGATTTATATCCGACGGATAGGAAGGAAACTATGGCAATTTTGCAAAAAGATACCCACACCCCTCTCTGCATTTGCAAATAAGGCATTACCTCGTTCATCCTTTTCTCCCACAAGATAAACTACTCATACAAATGCATCTTGATGCGTGCAACGCATGGGCATCTTGCTAGTTCTAAAGAACTATCCATCATTTGCCACACTACTGGTTGCAGATGAAATACCTACCCAAGCACAACGCGATACATGAGCGACGCACAATTACAAGCTGATATTCTGTTGGACAATTGAGGCTATAACCAATTACTTTTATGGAAACAATAGCACCTAGGAAATTTGAAGGGTAGGTATGAACAAAATTGGAACTGCACATGTACTGCTAAGTGATTCAATACACACATTACCAATCGAGGAGGAGAACGATGGTCGTGGCGGCCTCTGTGAGTCATGGTCAGCAACGGGAGTCAGTTGATTGTCCACGACGGTGGTGCTTCTGCGCTTGGCGTCGGCTTCCGGGAAGCAGATCCGAGACCGTGGATGACGGTGCCGGGGAAGAGGCTCCGTGTACGACGACGACGATAGACCGGCTCCAGTGTGGCGTACGAGGTCGTCGATGAGGCAGATGCGCTGCGGTGGACGAGGGCGCCGATGTAGAAGGGGAGGAGCACAAAGGCCGCGGTGCCGTGGAGAAGTCTATTTTGCGGTGGGGACAGAAAATGGGGAGTATTCAGGTGTACTACTCTGGGTGCCGGGGTGGGGTTGGCTGGGTAGGGTGAACCAGAAGTTATGAAAACAGCCCCCTACCAACCGTCATCCGTAGGCCTGTTCCGAAGGCTATGATGGTAACTTCCCACTACTCGAATCAGGGTCGCGGGAGATTTTCCCGCCGACCTCAAAATGTTGTGACACTGAACCCCCCGTGTGGCGTGTTGGGTGATTCGGCTAAGCAACTAGCGAGTAGTACTAGTAAACTCTGCATATTAGGTTTGACCGAAGTCAAACTTCCTAAAGTTTGACCAAGTTTATAGAAAAATATAAACATTTACCATAACAGATATGTATGATGTGAAAGTACATTCAATAATGAATCTAATGGTATTTATTTGTTATTGTATATGTTAATATTCTTTGTTATAAACTTTCTGAGAGTTTACAAGACTTGACTTTGGCCAATGCTAATACGCAGACTTAAATAAAAACGGAGGGTGTACACATTTGTTTTCTTAGTATGTAGTGAATTAATCATTTGTTGAAATTGTGAAATAAATATATTAGGCTACTGACTGCGAATGTAATGGTCTATACAATTCAATAGTTACAATCATTGTCGAATTCCAAGATGTATACGAGGTCTATAGTACTTCACAACATGCTCAAACTCGCATAATCCCAGTCAAATGACAATCAAAATGCATTTCATAGTTATTACTTTGTAGGATGCAACAAAACCAACAATAACTCTACATCAGCCATTATAAAAGCAACATTTTGAACATATCCCAATGTGTGAATGAAACATGCAGAGAGAGCTTGCGAAGATGGATCAGATAGGGCGGGAAAGATTGTATGTATGCGGACGAGAGAGTAGGAGACAAACGTAACGAAACAGAAAGAGGGAGATAGAGAGAAAGAGAGAGGAAGAAGTTAGGTCTGTGAGAAAGATGGAGACATGTAATATACGTGAGATGCATGTGCATCCGGATTCTGTACACGTGGAAGGAGAAGAGACAACAGGTTTGATGAGGGAGCTGGAAAAACATGGACGAGAGGGGAAGGATCTCGTGGGTTGAGGGATTGAAAAATTTGTGCGGGGGAGAGAGGGATTGGTAATTTTGTGCGAGAGAGAGAGGGCGGGGGGAGGAGTCAGTTAGCCGTCGTCACATCATCCTACTTCCAAATGGCCCCGCATTCTCTAGCGCAGTGTGGTCGCCGTCTTCGATCTCCTCGATGCCCTCTTTGAAGATTGAGGTGTTGTGCATGCTGGGGTGCGTAGAAGCACAAGCGAGAGTGGTCGCCATATAACCTTGGATGGGGATGAATTGTGTGCTCGGGGGAGGGTGTGTGTGTGTGATGTGTGCTGTGTGTGTGTGTCAGATATTGAGAGAAAACAAACCTAAGGAGATAAATGTGTGTGTATGTGACGGAAAGCTACTTGCTAAACAGGGTATTCGCGAGGAGATTGTGCGTGCGAGATAGAGAGCGATGTGCGGGCCTTGAGGTGGGCCGGGCCGGGCGAGGGTGTCAAAATGTGCACGTTGATGCATGTGTTACATGCGATCGTGCGAGGGACAGACGAATCAAGAGAGATGGTTGTTGTGTTACGGATGCTCCTCTCTCTCTCTCTCACACACAAGTAAAATAGAAGACCGTTCTCTCATGTATACACAACGTATCGGCATATGTCTATGTCTCACTCATGCATGATCATTTGCACATTCACACTTCTCTATGTCTCTATCACACGCACACCGTCTCCACATTGCCCTTCCGCCCCAACACACATATGGACACATACACACGTTCTCTCTCAGTCAGACACACAGGGGCTGTTTGGTTTGAGACTAAGTTTGCCTAAGGTTGCCACACCTAAGGTTAGGCAAGTTTGACCAACTTAGGTGGGTGTTTGGTTCAAGCCACACCTTAGGCAAGCCACATTAGGGTCCCACATTACATACACTCAAAAAGTGTGGCAAGATTCCCTTAGGCTTGCCAACTTGTGGCTCTCATTTTGAAGAACTAACCTTAGGCAAGTGTGACAACATTGTCTCTATGACAAGTGGGCCATAGGGGCAATAAAGTGTGGCAAGCCAAAGTGTGGCAAAAACCAAACACATGCCAACTAAACTGTGGCTGCCAAATTTTGGCTGGGCAAACGGTGGCTGGGAACCAAACAGCCCCAAAATCAGTACTAAAAAAAACTAGGGCGCACCTAAAACGTCCAAATCCAAATAAACACAAACTGGAGCTAAATTCAAATATATGGAAATATTGTAGCGTCAAGAACTTTTCCCGGAAAAAAAGTTGAGTAATATCGGGGATTGTTTTCACACACACAAAAAGGTTCGGTGGATGTCCTTTGAACGCGACACGGTGACGCACCGTTTGATCGACCGCGCGGCCGCGGTTCATGCGCTTGCACAGGATTCCATATCGTGGCTATGGTAACTAATAAAAGCGCTGCCTAAGTCTAATGTTTACGTGTACTAGTACAATTTTCTTTTAAGTTTGACCAACCATATATAAAACTAAACTAAGCTCCCATACGCGCACTCATCAATATGCCGCCGCCGCCATTGCGCATGCCGGCGCCCGCCTGCTCCGGCCAACAATTTCTCGCCCATCACCGCTGTGTCGCCGCCAAGCCGAAGGCTCGCCCGCTCACGTCGTCTGCAGTCCCTCCTCGCGATGCCGCCGCGCTGCCAAGCACGCGAGCAGCTGGTGGAGCCGTGTCTATGCACGCAGCGTACGAAGAGGAGGACGAGCGCGTGCTCCAGCACGCCAGCGAGGAGGAACTAGCGTGTCATTGTCGTCTCCGCCCGTGCGGAGCAGGCGCGCATGGTGGCTGTCGCGGCGGAAGCCGGTTGCGCGCGGGTCGAGCCCGCAAACCGGGTGCGGACGCAGAATCTACCTTCGAGACCTTGAATGCCACGTGGATCCTGCAATCTGAAGGAGCAATTTGGGCCAGTCGACTCTTGTGAGCCGTTTGATGCAACATGGATGGCTAGAAGGGCTTCTTCAACCTCCGAAATAGATGCACGGTTCATCTTCTCAGCCCGCCACACGCCTAACCGCCTGCCGCCGCCGCCGCACCCTCCCCTAAACCGCCTGCCACCGCCATGCTCCCCCCACCCCCACCATCCGTTTAACCCCGGGCACGATCCATTTTTTCCGGCAAACTGCATTCCACACCCAACACTCATAAGATAGATCATGGGCACCCTGCCGTCTTCTTCCGTCACTCCATCGAACTTCTTTCACAAATCGACTGACCCAAATTATACTACTAGTACGAACGTATTAAGTACAGTAGGAACACGAAGATACGAGCAGTAGTACCAACTGCAAGAAGAACAGTAGTAAGACATAGTACAAGTACTACTGTATGTACTAAAGAGTTCAAATAATGAGAAAGAACATAAACATAGTTCTGTTGGGGCCTCAGCACAACAAACCCTTGAAAAAAAACTAAGCAACTAGTCCGCTTGACACTGCAGTAGAACCAGCATGAGCGACGGCACTGCCACCTACTCAGAGTCCGAGTCCGCGTCCTCGACTTCGTCCTCGTCCCTCTTCCTCTTCGCCGACGCTTCTTTGCTTGAACTGGACACTGGGCTCTGCTTCTTCATCCAACCCTTGTAGATATTTAAATAAAGGTAGGCATCCATTGCTGCATAGAGGATGTGATCTTCATCTAATGTCTTCGACTCCCATGCATGATGAAACTCGTGATGAGGTTTCTTCAGTTTAGCGTACGAACGATCAATCATGGCTGCTGCCAGGGTCAGCATTGAAGGCTGAGAGAAGGACACCAGCCCTTCCTTCTGGAGGTCGAAGGGGTCGCCTACAACGAGGCCTATCCGACCCAGGATTTCATTGTCGTTCCTAAAGTCTACAGTAACGAATTTGACTCGGCCGCCCTTGAGGAACTTCTTAAATTCCTCGCACTCAACGTCGGCATGGCATATGTGGTAGACCAAGCATAAGTCATGCACGCAAACCTGGATCACAGCAGGCTTCTTCTTCCCTGCCTCCTTTAGTTTCTTCTCGCTTCCCAGGACTGTGGTGTACTCAACATCTAGCCTAGCGACCCACTCATCATTTGAGTTTTCGAACATGCTTTTGAAGCGAGCAAGGCATTCTTTCACCATTGCGGAAGAATGGGTGTAGATGACGTCGAACTCATCACCGGTGATGGTTCTAACGTTGTACTCACCGCCTATCATGGAGATTTGGGACGCCATGGATTTGGGAGGAGGGTTAGGATTAGTGGAACTGCCGTAATGTGAAAGGACGGGACGACTGGGAGCGAACTGTTGTAAGGTAATGTACTAGTAGAAAACGGGGACGAGTAGGGCGTGCGAACGATGTGGGGTTGCTGGCTTGCCCGGTGGATAAACGGCTGCAAGCCCCAAAACAATTCTTGAGAACTATGCGGGACCCACTAGATGTCATGTCTACTAGATCCATATCGTAGGCCTGACGGTATAGCTTCTACCTGTTCGCACGCCATGCCGGCTTGTGTGTAACTTCAATTAATTCCGTCAACCATCGCGCCTCCCACGACCTTCGCCTCCCTCGCGCTGTCGCGCCCTTTGAGACTTCGATCGGCTATAAATGAGCATTTTTTGCCTACTCCGCATGCATGAGACTCCCTCTGGTCCTTTTTACTTCCGTCAACAGTTTATACTAAAAATATCAATATCTACAATACTGATTATAATGAGTATAAAGCACCTCTTGGGTGGGTTAGATTTTTTTGGGTTAGTTGAGTTCAAACTAACCCAAACTAACTCTAACACATGGATCCAAACAGGGCCAAGGTTAGCTATTAGAGTTATTTCAAAAAAGTTAGCTATTAGAGTACTACTACCTCCCTTCTAGTTTAAAGGGCTCGATTAAAAAATTTGCCCTGCTCTTAGCAAGGTAGAGGCGGTGGAATAGTATTTGTAGTTCTTCACAAAAAATGTGTTTACCAATGCATGCATGAACACTAGTTACTCTAACCCCCTCTCTTCTTTAATTCTTTGCCACATCGGCATGTTTGCTATTCCCGTGTGCATGATACCAGCTAAGATACCACCATTATGGCCAGCCTTAATCATCGCATGCAATAATTTAGTGCACCTTGAAATATGAACATGTGTGGGGCGTGTAAGTTTTTAATGACTTGAGACTATACCTAGCCCGGCATGCAAGATGAGACTTATTATGCACCGTTCGTCTCCAAATATTTTCCTCTCTATGTGTGGAAACAATATGCCTGCCAGACTCTCCTTCTCCCTCCGGCAGTCCCACCACTCCACCCCGTGTGGAAAAAAATCTGCATGCATGACTCTCCTCCCCCCACGCTCGTCCAATCTGTTGTGACCAGCAATATTTCCACCCCTTCCCTCCCCCGTAATTTGCTCCAACAAATATGCCCACGTAGTTGTTACTTAACTGCAGGTACATTGGGTCACTGACATATGGGCCCAATAGGGGTCTGGCCCACATGTCAGTGACGCAACTGGACCTGCAGTTAAGTCAGTGCAGCTCAGTCCATATCTTACGTAGGTGTGCCACTGCTCGCTATAAATACTGCGCCTCCCACGCCATCGCTATCTCCTCCCCCTCACTTTCACGTTCATCGCTATCTCCTCCCCCTCCCTGGCTCCCTCTCACGTCGACCACCATGGCATCGCCCCTCCCAATCCCTAGGCGCCCCTCGCTGCACCGCGCGGACGGTCACGCGTCGCCGTTTCGTTCCTCTCCACTGTGAAATGTTAGTGCATGTCACATGCACTAACATTTTATCAGTTAAATCGTTGGTCAAAATTTAGCACAAATTACAATGGTGAGGAATAAACCAGGACAGAGGTACTACTAGTAGTAGTTTAGAAGCCCAAATAAATGAGTGAGGTGCCTTAATGTTACTCTCCACTGTGACTAGTCTTATGGGAAAAGCTGGGGAAGCCGCCAAAAGAACTGGCCCTAGGAGTAGTAGCTAGGGATACTAGGAGTAGTAGCTAGGGATCGAGTGTGTGAGATGAACCGGAGAAAGTAAATGCAGAGAGATGAAATGCAAAAAAGACGGAGGGATGTGATGGTTGCTTGTCCGTTTATTTTACCAGGCCACTTATTACTGGGAGTGGTTGGGTTTTGTGATATGACGGCTTTACTGCCGCGCCACGAGTGGGGTGAGACTCCCGTGCAGCGCCGCCCTCTACACTAGTACTACTACATCGGTCGTGGTTTATCCCCCATTGAATTTGACTGAAGATTTAACTGACAAAATGTTAGTGCATGTCAACAAAAACAATATCGTTTGATTCGTATTTGAACATAGTTTTCAATGATATAATTTTAGGTGACATGCATCATCATTTATCGTACTATATATAATATTAGTTCAATTTTTGGTCGTACTAATCTATAGTAAGGTGCCCATGCGTTGCACGGAAGAGTGAAATGCATTGATCGGGGAGTTGTTTATTTTGACAAAGGATGTGGGGGTCATCTCATGTGTAACGGGTATCGATAGGTTTGTTCGGATATTATTTCATCTCTAGAGCTCACAAACATCCGGGTGAAATAGATAAAAAAGTATCTTTTGCAAACAAAAGCGTTCAACTATTCAACCTGCATCCAAAACTTGTGAAGAAATAACTCTTATTGTGCTTTGCAATAAATGATCTTCAAGAATTAGTTTTTGAGTATCCATTGTTATACATGTTGGCTACAGATGACATGGCACTTTCTTATAGTCAACAGTTGGCTATACTATTTAGGTATTAACCATGCCCTTAAACACCTAGACGGAGGGATTAAATCAGGATGACTTGGAAGGGGGCAAAGGATATGTAAGAAATGGTTCATCATAAGTCTTTCACCAGTACTGTAGTAAAAATTCATACATGGAAGATTCTAGACTAAACCTTAAATGGAAACACTTTTGTTGATGCGCGATACTCCAATAGAACAAGATCATGCATGGAAGTCTCCACATGCTTAGACAGCGGATTACATTGAGCGAAGACTAATGATCAACATTTAACTTAGTAATGCAGATGTCCAGGTGAACCTCCTTGGAGTCTCCATGCACATTGTTGGGGTTCAAATAATACCATGCGTCTTCCATGTCCACATCGGCGGGAAGGTCCCAACTCGGCACAGTCCAAGTCAGCTTGACGTAGCCAGTGTCGCCGCCCACGTACCTCCGAGGGGTAGTAATAGTGAGCACGCACCCGTACATCGGCCTCGTGTCAGTGTCAGCGTCTGCTACCTCTTGAGCACTACGTTGGTTTTCCCTTGAAGAGGAAAGGGTGATGCAGTAAAGTAGCGTAAGTATTTCCCTCAATTTTTGAGAACCAAGGTATCAATCGAGTAGGAGATCACGCACGAGTCCCTCACACCTACACAAACAAATAAGAACCTCGCAACCAACGCGATAAAGGGGTTGTCAATCCCTCAACGGTCACTTACGAGAGTGAGATCTGATAGATATGATAAGATAATGTTTTTGGTATTTTTATGATAAAGATGCAAAGTAAAATAAAAGGCAATAAAAATAACTAAGTGTTGGAAGATTAATATGATGGAAAATAGACCCGGGGGCCATAGGTTTCACTAGTGGCTTCTCTCGAGAGCATAGTATTACGGTGGGTGAACAAATTACTGTTGAGCAATTGATAGAATTGACCGTAGTTATGAGAATATCTAGGTATGATCATGTATATAGGCATCACGTCCGCGACAAGTAGACCGACTCCTGCCTGCATCTACTACTATTACTTCACACATCGACTGCTATCCAACATGCATCTAGAGTATTAAGTTCATAAGAACAGATTAATGCTTTAAGTAAGATGACATGATGTAGAGGGATGAACTCATGCAATATGATATAAACCCCATCTTTTTATCCTCGATGGCAACAATACAATACGTGCCTTGCTGCCCCTGCTGTCACTGGGAAAGGACACCGCAAGATTGAACCCAAAGCTAAGCACTTCTCCCATTGCAAGAAAGATCAATCTAGTAGGCCAAACCAAACTGATAATTCGAAGAGACTTGCAAAGATAACCAATCATACATAAAAGAATTCAGAGAAGATTCAAATATTGTTCATAGATAAACTTGATCATAAACCCACAATTCATCGGTCTCAACAAACACATAGCAAAAGAAGATTACATCGAATAGATCTCCACAAGAATCGTGGAGAAATTTGTATTGAGATCCAAAGAGAGAGAAGAAGCCATCTAGCTAATAACTATGGACCCGAAGGTCTGAGGTAAACTACTCACACATCATCGGAGAGGCTATGGTGTTGATGTAGAAGCCCTCCGTGATCAATGCCCCCTCCGGCGGAGCGCCGGAAAAGGCCCCAAGATGGGATCTCACGGGTACAAAAGGTTGCGGCGGTGGAATTAGGTTTTTGGCTCTGTCCCTGATAGTTTGGGGGTACGTAGGTATATATAGGAGGAAGAAGTACGTCGGTGGAGCAACATGGGCCCCACGAGGGTGGAGGGCGCGCCCAGGGGGGTAGGCGCGCCCCCCTGCATCGTGCTCTCCTGGTTGATTTCTTGACGTAGACTCCAAGTCCCCTGGATCACGTTCGTTCCAAAAATCACGTTCCCGAAGGTTTCATTCTGTTTGGACCCCGTTTGATATTCTTTTTCTGCGAAGCACTGAAATAGGCAAAAAACAGCAATTCGGGTTGGGCCTCCGGTTAATAGGTTAGTCCCAAAAATAATATAAAAGTGTATAATAAAGCCCGTTAATCATCCAAAACAGAATATAATATAGCATGGAACAATAAAAAATTATAGATACGTTGGAGACGTATCAAGCATCCCCAAGCTTAATTCCTGCTCGTCCTCGAGTAGGTAAATGATAAAAACAGAATTTTTGATGTGGAATACTTACTTAGCATAATTTTCAATGCAATTCTCTTAATTGTGGTATGAATATTCAGATCCGAAAGATTCAATATAAAAGTTTAATATTGACATAAAATTAATAATACTTCAAGCATACTAACCAAGGAATTATGTCTTCTCAAAATAACATGGCCAAAGAAAGTTATCCCTACAAAATCATATAGTCTAGCTATGCTCTATCTTCACCACACAAAATATTTAAATCATGCACAACCCCGATGACAAGCCAGGCAATTGTTTCATACTTTTGATGTTCTCAAACTTTTTCAATCTTCATGCAATACATGAGCGTGAGCCATGGACATAGCATTATATGTTGAATAGAATGGTGGTTGTGGAGAAGACAAAAAGGAGAAGATAGTCTCACATCAACTAGGCGTATCAACGGGCTATGGAGATGCCCATCAATAGATATCAATGTGAGTGAGTAGGGATTACCATGCAACGGATGCACTAGAGCTATAAGTATATGGAAGCTCGACAAAAGAAACTAAGTGGGTGTGCATCCAACTCGCTTGCTCACGAAGACCTAGGGCATTTTGAGGAAGCCCATTATTGGAATATACAAGCCAAGATCTATAATGAAAAATTCCCACTAGTATATGAAAGTGATATCATAGGAGACTCTCTATCATGAAGATCATGGTGCTACTTTGAAGCACAAGTGTGGTAAAAGGATAGTAGCATTGTCCCTTCTCTCTTTTTCTCTCATTTTTTGGGCCTTCTCTTCTTTTTGTGGCCTTTCTTTTTTTTCGTCCGGAGTCTCATCCCGGCTTGTGGGGGGATCATAGTCTCCATCATCCTTTCCTCACTTGGGACAATGCTCTAATAATGATGATCATCACACTTTTATTTACTTACAACTCAATACTTAGAACAAAAATATGACTCTATGTGATGCCTCCGGCGGAGTACCGAGATATGCAATGAATCAAGAGTGACATGTATGAAAGAATTATGAACGGTGGCTTTGCCACAAATACGATGTCAACTACATGATCATGCAAAGCAATATGACAATGATGAAGCGTGTCATAGTAAACGGAACGGTGGTAAGTTGCATGGCAATATATCTCGGAATGGCTATGGAAATGCCATGATAGGTAGGTATGGTGGCTGTTTTGAGGAAGGTATATGGTGGGTGTATGATACCGGCAAAAAGTGCGCGGTATTAGAGAGGCTAGCAATGGTGGAAGGAAGAGAGTGCGTATAATCCATGGACTCAACATTAGTCATAAAGAACTCATATAATTATTGCAAAAAATCTACAATTTATCAAAGCAAAGTATTACGCGCATGCTCCTAGGGGGATAGATTGGTAGGAAAAGACCATCGCTCGTCCCCGACCGCCACTCATAAGGAAGACAATCAATAAATAAATCATGCTCCGGCTTCATCACATAACGGTTCACCATACGTGCATGCTACGGGAATCACAAACTTTAACACAAGTATTCCTTAAATTCACAACTACTCAACTAGCATGACTCTAATATCACCATCTTCATATCTCAAAACAATTATCAAGCATCAAACTTCTCATAGTATTCAACACACTCATAAGATAATTTTTTCTAGTCCTGGATGCCTATTACTTTTAGGACTAATTTTTCAATTTAAGCAAATTACCATGCTGTTTTGTAGGACTCTCAAAATAATATAAGTGAAGCATGAGAGAACAATAGTTTCTATAAAACAAATCCACGACCTTGCTCTAAAAGATATAAGTGAAGCACTAGAGCAAAAACTATATAGCTTAAAAAGTATAAGTGAAGCACATAGAGTATTCTAATAAATTCCGAATCATGTGTGTCTCTCTCAAAAGGTGTGTACAGAAAGGATGATTGTGGTAAACTAAAAATCAAAGACTCAAATCATACAAGACGCTCCAAGCAAAACACATATCATGTGGTGAATAAAAATATAGCTGCAAGTAAAGTTACCGATGGAAGTAGACGAAAGAGGGGATGCCTTCCGGGGCATCCCCAAACTTTGGCTTTTTGGTATCCTTAGATTATCTTGGGGTGCCATGGGCATCCCCAATCTTAGGCTCTTGCCACTCCTTGTTCCATAATCCATCAAATCTTTTACCCAAAACTTGAAAACTTCACAACACAAAACTTAGCAGAAAATCTCTTGAGCTCCGTTAGCGAAAGAAAAAAAAACACCACTTCAAGGTACTGTAATGAACTCATTCTTTATTTATATTGGTGTTAAAACTACTGTATTCCAACTTCTCTATGGTTTATAAACTATTTTATTAGCCATAGATTCATCAAATAAGCAAACAACACACGAAAAACAGAATCTGTCAAAAACAAAACAGTCTGTGGTAATCTGTAACTAACGCAAACTTCTGGAACTCAAAAAATTCAGCAAAAATAGGACGACATAGACAATTTGTTTATTGATCAGCAGCAATTGGAATCAATATTTTATCACGTTCTGGTGATTTTCAACAATTGTTTTTCGTGAACAGAAAGTTTCTGGAATTTTCAGCAAAATCAAATAACTATCATCCAAGAAGATCCTATAGGTTTAACTTGGCACAAACACTAATTAAAACATAAAAACAAGTCTAACCAGAGGCTAGATCAAATATTTATTCCTAAACAGAAGCAAAAAGCAAAAAACTAAAATAAAATTGAGTTGCCTCCCAACAAGCGCTATCGTTTAATGCCCCTAGCTAGGCATACAGATTTCAATGATGCTCACATGAAAAACAAGAATTGAAGCACAAAGAGAGCATCATAAAACACGTGACAAACACATTTAAGTCTAACATACATCCTATGCATAGGCATTTTATAAGCAAACAAATTATCAAGGCAAGCAAAAATTAGCATATGCAAGGAAGAAAGAGACGATAGCAATCTCAACATGAAGAGAGGTAATTTAGTAACATGAAAATTTATACAACCATATTTTCCTCTATCATAATAATTACATGTAGGATCCTCATGCATGCAAAGTTGACACTCTTCCGAAATAGTGGGTTTAACATTAACTAAAGTCATGACCTCTCCAAACCCACTTTTATCAAAAATACCATAGGATTCAACAATTCTCCAAATATGTGGGATCTAAAGTTGACACTCTTCCAAACCCACTATCAATATTATTGCAAACACTTGTATCAACCTCATATTCATCATGGGGCTTAAATAAATTTTCAAGATCATAAGAAGAATCACCTGAATCATGATCATTGCAACAAGTAGTAGACATAGAAAAACTAGAATCCCCAAGCTTAGGGTTTTGCATATTACTAGCACAATTGATATCAAGAGAATTTATAGTAAAATCATTGAAATCATGCTTTTCATCAAAGAAACTATCAAGTATGGGTGTAATAGCAACGATCTCATGTTTAACATAAGGAACTATAGCAAATTCATCTTCATAAATATTGGCATCATGGCCACAAGAATAGCAAGCATCATGTTCATCAAGGGATATTTCAATCAAATCATCGGAATCATTATTATCTATAGATTCATGCATATCATTATTTTCTTCCAAAGAAACGGTCATTCTTTCAATAAATTCTTGGACATAGACATTATGAGCAAAGTTTTCATTGCAATATTGAAGTATGTCGGAATTTTCATATTTGTAGAGAGTAATATCATACTTTTCAATCAAAGAAGCAACTTCATGAGCACCCTTAAAAATGACAAATTCTTCAATTTGTTCGATATCATAGTAACTATAAACACCCTTTGCATAAGAATATAAGATTTCATTGTCATTAAACTCACATAGGTAGGGAAGGTGTTTTTTAGGGTTCTTAGAGCAACAAGTAAAATCACAAATTTCACAAAGATTCCAAGCATAGCATAGCAAACTATTTATATGATACCACAAGAGCTTCCCTTTTTCAGACAAACGATGATGCACAAAATGAGCATGCTCATCTAAAGATTTCCCATCAACTAGGCTAGTTGGGGTTTCAGCACGAGCGCATAAGGATCAAAGATGATCCAAGTAGAACACTTTAAGTGGATCCATATCAATAGAGTTTTAGCAAGCAAAGATGCAAGCAAATAGAAGGAACAAGGAAACACAAGCAAAAAGACATACGAGAAGAAGGCGAATAAAACGGCAAGGGTGAAGTGGGGGGAGAGGAAAACGAGAGGCAAATGGAAAATAATGTAATGATGGGGATAATAGTTTGTGATGGGTACTTGGTATGTCTTGACTTGACTTGACTTGGCGCGAATCTCCCCGGCAACGGCGCCAGAAATCCTTCTTGCTACCTCTTGAGCACTGCGTTGGTTTTCCCTTGAAGAGGAAAGGGTGATGCAGTAAAGTAGTGTAAGTATTCCCCTCAGTTTTTGAGAACCAAGGTATCAATCCAGTAGGAGATCACGCACAAGTCCCTCACACCTACACAAACAAATAAGAACCTCGCAACCAACGCGATAAAGGGGTTGTAAATCCCTCAACGATCACTTACGAGAGTGAGATCTGATAGATATAATAAGATAATGTTATTGGTATTTTTATGATAAAGATGCAAAGTAAAATAAAAGGCAATAAAAATAACTAAGTGTTGGAAGATTAATATGATGGAAAATAGACCCGGGGGCCATAGGTTTCACTAGTGGCTTCTCTCGAGAGCACAGTATTACGGTGGGTGAACAAATTACTGTTGAGCAATTGATAGAATTGAGCACAGTTATGAGAATATCTAGGTATGATCATGTATATAGGCATCACGTCCGCGACAAGTAGACCAACTCCTGCCTGCATCTACTACTATTACTTCACACATCGACTGCTATCCAGCATGCATCTAGAGTATTAAGTTCATAAGAACTGATTAATGCTTTAAGTAGGATGACATGATGTAGAGGGATAAACTCATGCAATATGATATAAACCCCATCTTTTTATCCTCGATGGCAACAATACAATACGTGCCTTGCTGTCACTGGGAAAGGACATCGCAAGATTGAACCCAAAGCTAAGCACTTCTCCCATTGCAAGAAAGATCAATCTAGTAGGCCAAACCAAACTGATAATTCGAAGAGACTTGCAAAGATAACCAATCATACATAAAAGAATTCAGAGAAGATTCAAATATTGTTCATATATAAACTTGATCATAAACCCACAATTCATCGGTCTCAACAAACACATAGCAAAAGAAGATTACATCGAATAGATCTCCACAAGAATCGTGGAGAAATTTGTAATGAGATCCAAAGAGAGAGAAGAAGCCATCTAGCTAATAACTATGGACTCGAAGGTCTGAGGTAAACTACTCACACATCATCGGAGAGGCTATGGTGTTGATGTAGAAGCCCTCCGTGATCAATGCCCCCTCTGGCGGAGCACTGGAAAAGGCCCCAAGATGGGATCTCATGGGTACAGAAGGTTGCGGCGGTGGAATAAGGTTTGTGGCTCCGTCCCTGATAGTTTGGGGGTACTTAGGTATATATAGGAGGAAGAAGTACATCGGTGGAGTAACATGGGCCCCACGAGGGTGGAGGGCGCGCCCAGGGGGTAGGCGCGCCCCCTGCCTAATGCTCTCCTGGTTGATTTCTTGACGTAGACTCCAAGTCCCCTAGATCACGTTCGTTCCGAAAATCACGTTCCCGAAGGTTTCATTCCGTTTGGACTCCGTTTGATATTCTTTTTCTGCAAAACACTGAAATAGGCAAAAAAACAACAATTCGGGCTGGGCCTCCGGTTAATAGGTTAGTCCCAAAAAAATATAAAAGTATATAATAAAGCCCGTTAATCATCCAAGACAGAATATAATATAGCATGGAACTATAAAAAATTATAGATACATTGGAGACGTATCAGTGTCAGCGGCGTCGCCCCTGATGCACACTACAGAGATGTGGCGGCGGCCTACGCGGGCCTCGCCGGTGGCCACGATCAAGAGGAAGACGCTGCCGTCCTCCTCCGAGACTAGCAGGCGGCACTGATCCTCCAGCAACTTCGGCACGGTGAACGGGTAGCACGTCTCGTACTTGATGTTCTTCGCCAAGGGCCAGTAGTGATCGCCGCACGCCTGCGTCAGGTGATGGTGCTCCTCCCTAGTCTCTATGCTTATCTCTATCTGTACTACTCTTCTTTGTTTTTATAATATACTAGTTGTAGTTGTCAAATCAAATAGTACTGCGCCGTCCACTGCACGCCTGGCTGAACACGCCTCCTCGCCTCCATCAAACCCTCCGTTAAACCCGCATGCAAACCGAGAAACCTACTCTGGCCCGCGGGAGGAAATTTGCCGGACGTGTTGTTTCGCGGAATACAATCACAGTCACTGCAAGGTCTTTGAGCAGGATCCCAGCTTCTCTGGGCCTCCAGGAATTTTTGACTGGAGGTTGGTAAGTAGCCTTGGTACACGCTCTCTGTTTGTCGGACTGAATTATCCGATTAACCAGGAGATAACCGACAACAAGGATCATGATGCTAGCGCGGTTTCGTTCATCAGGCAAAACTGTGTGTACACAGCGTACCATGCGTCTCTGCATGCACCATACCCTAATATGTGCCGCCACGCTCTGCGGCCCAAAGTAGGAGAGAGGGTCGCAAGTATCAGACTTTGTTTTGAAACCCAAGTATCAGACTTCGACCTGCTGGCTAGAGTTTCCCCCGTCAGGCACCCATCTGGTTCAAGCCGTCAGCCAATCTCACAGCTTAATAAATAGTAACGTCTAACTGAGCCAGTTAGTTGATGCGTACACATGGTGTAGTAGGATCTTTATTTAGTTTGATGCATACACTTGTTCTTTTTTGGTAGCCCTTTTGTAATGATGGATGATGTTTGGTTTGGAAGAGAGAGCTGCGTCTTCACTCTTCTGGCCTGCTTACTGCTTCTGTTGCACCCCCAGCCCTGGTTGCTGTTGCTGCTGTTTTCAATGTACAATCAGTAGTATATTTTGTCTGTTGGTTGAATAAATGTGTTGTTAGAATGACAAACACAATGTTTTGGAAGTCGTTGCACGGTTCGATCCTTTAGTCCCCGTACCGTACGTAGTTCATACTATTTTTCGTATGGAACACATTTTCCACTTGTTGATAACATGCAGCCTACTGATGAAGGCCCAATAGAGAAGCCTATAATTAACTGGAAGGGAGGCTCTCACATGAATCCGGCCCAGGTACATGCTCATGGTCCCCAAAACATAAATAAGTAAATAAATAAATAAAGCTAAGTGCTCATGCACCAGTTCTTTAAATTCAAGATTTAACGGGAGGATATTATTTCCTATGATAGTGTCGTTACATTCAGTCGATATTATTGTTCGGCAAAGATAGCGACCAGTCTTCTTTCTCCCAGCATTTTCTTCCTGCAACCAGCGGACCCATGCAAATCGTAGTCAACGTCGTAAATAGATCCGGTCCATTTTTA
Source organism: Aegilops tauschii subsp. strangulata (assembly GCF_002575655.3). Lineage (NCBI taxonomy): Eukaryota > Viridiplantae > Streptophyta > Magnoliopsida > Poales > Poaceae > Aegilops > Aegilops tauschii. Next base: position 422,789,054 of record NC_053036.3, on the reverse strand, counting down.
TTTTTCAATAAGAATGTCCAACCCAGCCCAGCACATTGGTGACAACACTTTATCCTCCGCCTTGGTGCACTCGCCGCGGCGCCGCCGCCCGGCCCTGTCAACATAGTTTTTTTCGAAACGGTCCCTGTCAACATAGTGAATCGGGAGAGGACTGTAGTTGTGAGTATGACAGTACAGACCCACCAGGTCCACTCTCGAACACAAGCAAGCGCCTCTTTTACTACTCAGATGAACCCCTCGTTTTTTTACTCTAATCCACCCTGTGATATCTGGGACCCACATCATTTTCAACGTATAGTCAATTAACGACAGAATTGCACAACTTTTTTTGGTAGTAATTCGTAGGAACAGGCTATAAACTGGGTTGTGCGGTCTCTGTGGCCCGTCTAACAACATGACCAGCCCAGCAGTTTTTTCTTTGGGAAAATAGGTAGCCCAGTATTTATTTTTGAAGAATACCCAAGCTAGGCCTATTTGTTTTCTCCGACTTACTGGGCTGCAAATCTTTCAAGACGAGGAGGGATGCATTCCGGCCTGGCCAAAGAGTATGGTCAGTGTCTGTTAAAAGTAATATCAAAAGGGGTTGAAAATTCCAAAAAAATATAGCAAATGGGATATTAGTTTCTTTTTTTGTTTTTGTTCTTCACTGATATCTTATACGTATTTCATTGGATTTAACATGACATAGTACTAATTTATTTTTAAATTTGTTTTAGTATGGCTACTAATTTTTGGATTAAGAATATTTTGTTCCCCAACAAAAATTTGCGAATTTTCAAAATTTCCCACATATTTATTTAATTTTTTAACCCTCGTACTGACCAGAAAATGGGCAGCAATTCTAAAAATGGAAAACTGGCTGCAATAAATTCCATATGAATTAGAAAATGAGTAAAAATTATAAAAATAATAGCAAATGGGTTGTACACGCCACAGATTTCGAGGCTGACTTGTTTACGCAAGGCTTTGTCAGTCAACACACGATTCTAGCAGCAGTGACTGTTGGATGTCCATCCAACGGCCGACATACTTCTTCAATCTCTGATCTTCTTGCTCCAGCCGCCTAAACTAGCGCCGGCGGGACTGCCTACTCCCTCCTCTTGTGGCTCGCTGTGATGCCGCGCAGGCTTCCCCGGCCCACCCTACTCCCTCCGCTGGCCAGGCCGCACGCAATCAACTGCCTCCTTATTACGGGAAAAAAAATTGATTCCTCGCACTGACATCTGGGGCGCACCGGGGGAGGCTGACCTGTGGGCCTACTAAGTTGACGCGTACGCAGGGCTTGTCAACTTAGTCAACAAACGATTCTAGCAGTAGTAACCATTGGATTTGAATCGAACGGTCCTGTTGCTTCTTCAATCGCTGCTCTTCTTGCACCAGCCGCCCAAACCAGCGTCGGCGAGACCGCCTGCTCCTGCCTTCAGTGGCCGGCTGTGCTGCCGTTGAGGCCTCATCGCCCCTACTACTCCCACCGCTCGCCAGGCCCTGCGGCGACGACAGCCTCACACCGCAGCCGAAACAGTGAATCCTCGTACTCCTCTCCCCAGGGGCATCCACTGTCGCGTCTTCCCCGGCTCCGCGTCGTCCCCTTCCTAGGCCTCGCTGTCGTCCACAGCCTTGGTGCTCTCGGCGCGGCGTGGTCAATGTGGTCAACGACCGACTTCCATCGGAACAGTATTGTACGTGGAGAGGCTGACAGCTGGGTCCACGGCCACAGCCCAGTTTTTTTGTGATTTGCAAAGTAAGTCGCTTTGTCAGGCCTGTTGGGCTGCAAATCTTTCAAGACGAGGAGAGCTTTCATTCGGCTAGCCGAGAAAATGGCCTATCAGTAATGAAATGGGCTGTACAGTTTTAAAACACATCAAACCGGCAATTAGTTTCAAATTTCTTTTTTTCATTTCGAGATTTTAAATTGCATTGATTTTTATGCGTGGACAATTTGTTGGATTTTCTATTGATATATTTATTTTTGAAATTAGTTTGAACGTGACTCGAAATTTCGGGATTAAAACAGTTCGGACCGCATCGAAATATGCAAAATTTTAACCGTGGCCACAATATGGGCTGTAATGTTAACAAAAAGAATATGGGCTCCAAAAAAACCTTAAGAATTAGCAAATGGGCTATAAATTATTAGAAATAATGGCAGATGGGATGTATGCTGTTTTCCACAGATTTGAGGCTTTCCTAAAAAAAGGTTGACACACAAGCACTGACTGTTCGATTTCCATCCAACAGCCGTCGTGCTTCTTCAATCTCTGCTCTTCCTGCTCCAGCCGCTCAAACAAGCGCCGGCGGGACTGCCTGCTCCCTCCTCCCCGCGGCCGGCTGTGCTGCCGCGCAGGCCTCACCGCCCTACCGTACTCCCATCGCTGGCCTAGCCATCCCTCTACTCACCCACACCTGCTGTTATTCTCCGGCGACGGCAGACGAACCAGTAAACCCTCGTACAGTCGTACTCCCCTCCGCGTGGGAAACAACTGCCGAGTCTTCCCTAGCTCCGTGTCGTTCCCTTCCTAGGCCTCACCGTCGTCCACCGCCCTGGTGCTCTCGGCGCGGCCTGGTCAACGTGGTCAACGACCGACACGCATGTGAAGTGGACTGTACGTGGAGAGGCTGACAGCTGGGTCCATGGCCGCACGCAAGGAAATGCCTACTTATTACGCGCAAAATAATGATTCCTCCACCTGACATCTGGGACCCACCGAAAGGGCCTATGTATTTCGCGAAAAAACGTTACCACCGCTGACAGCTTGCACCCACCAGCTATATCTTCGCACGTAAGGAAGTGCCTCCTTATTACGCACAAAAAAATGAATACCCCCCTGCTAGCTGGGACCTAGTATAGTGGCAGGCTGACTTGTGGGCCTACTAAGTTGATGGGGACGGAGGGCTTTGTCAACTTAGTCAATATGCATGATTCTAGCTCCACTGACCGTACGATGTCCATCCAACGACCGTAGTGCTTCTTCAACCTCTGGCCTTCTTGCTCCAGCCGCCCAAACCAGTGCCGGTCGTGCCTCGTGCTCCTGCCTCCCGTGGCCGGCTGCGATGCGGCGGAGGCCTCACCGCCCCCTAATACTCCCGCCGCTGGCCAGGCCATCCCTCTACTCACCCACACCCCCGGTTATTCTACAGCGACGACAACCTCACACCGCAGCGAACCAGTGAACCCTCATACTCCTCTACGCATGGGCATCCACTGTCGCGTCTTCCCCGGCTCCGCGTCGTCCCCTTCCTAGGCCTCGCCGTCGTCCACCGCCCTGGTGCTCTCGGCGCGGCGTGGTCAACGTGGTCAAGGAACGGCTTCCATCGGACGTGGACTGTACGTTGAGAGGCTGACAGCTGGGTCCACGGCCGCAGCAAGGAAGTGCCTCCTTATTATGTGCAAAATAATTATTCCTCCACCTGACATCGGGGACCCACCAGACGGGCCACCATATTTCACGAAAAAAACGATTCCCCCTGACTGCTGAGACCCACCAGCTACATCTTCGCACGCAAGGAAGTGCTTGCCAGTCGGGACCCACCTGGTCGAAGCGTACGTAGCGTTGTCATTCTGGTCGTGAACGTGTACGTACATACTGGTCGATGTAGAGGCGCGCACGTGTCGTAGTAGACGCACGCACGTAGCATGTACACGTACGTATAGCGGCCAGGGTGCAAGAAAGTAAATACGGCCACGTATGTACATACGGGCGGGGTCTTGAACGCCTACTCGCGCGTACGTACGGCCAGGGCTCGTGTACATGGCTGGGTCAGAACGGAGAAACAGCGTCGTCGTCGTGTTCATGGGGAGCCAACCGGCTGGGTCGGAACGGAATGCATCGTTGTGTTCATCGGGAGGGCTTGGACGGAACAGCCGATGGAAACGAGGCTTGGCGTACCGCAGAATGGAGGAAACGGCCCTGTGTTCGACCGGCCATGTTCGAAACGGGATCCTGTTCATGGGAGGGGTCTGGCGTACCGCAAAACGGAGGAACGGACCTCCTACGGTCGAAACGGGGTGGGAGGGGTGTGGCGTACCGCAAAACGGAGGAAACGGACTTGTGTTGGAGCGCTACGGTCGAAACGAGGGTCCTGTTCATCGGGAGGGGTGTGGCGTACCGCAAAACGGGACTCCACGGGATACTGTTCATCTCCACCGTCGACCCCCTCCAGCCTCCACGGACTACTGTTCATCCACTGTCGACCTCCTCCATCCTCCACCTGTGACTGTTCATCCACGGGCTCCTATTCATTCAGCCTCCACCGCGCGCTACTCCACCGGCTACTCTTCAACCAGCCCTCTCCACTGGCTCCTATTCAACCACCCCTCCACGGGCTAGTGTTCATCCAGCCCTCCACTGTCTACTGTTCATCCTGCCCTCCACGGGGTGGTCCTGTTCATCCTGCCCTCCACGGGGTCCTGTTCATCCAGCCCCAACCGGCTCGATCGATCGGGGTACTGTTCATCCAGAGGCAACACCACGGGGTCCTGTTCATCCACCGCCACCGGGAACTGTTCATCCAAACCCCCCCTCGCAACACTCACTGTTCATCCAGAGGCAGCATCGATCAGCTTCAGTTAGCAGCAGTAGCGAAGGAATCGCTTGATCGGGTTCAGTTAACAGCCATCAATCGATCGCTCGGGTTCAGTAACGCGTAGCCTGCAGTGCAATCGCTCGGGTTCAGTTAGAGCCCAACACCTCGCTCGGGTTCAGTTAGAGCCCAACGCCTCGCTCGGGCGAGAGAAACGCGCATCGCTCGGCCCCGACCACCCACCGTAACCGGGAACACCCCGATATTTTCCTCGCCCTCGGTTCTACCACGGTTTTTTTCCGTCATGTACGGCCCAAAGAATGTCATGCAGCCGCGTCTCCGGCCCGCCCATGACGAAAAGCCCATTTTCTGTCATGATTTTTTGTCATAGAAGTAGGACCCCACCACATCTATGATGATACCGTGTTTTGTCACAATTATTGTCATAAGTATGACAGAAAAAATTCGTTTGGCCCAAAATGTCATAGATGTGTCTTTTTTTTGTAGTGCAAGAACCAGCCCCACCACACATAACCTAGACTCTCACAGATTGTACCCTTACCCAGTTGGACAGAGAACCAGCTACACCCCTTCTAACCCCAACCCCAGTAGATAGTAACCCAGTTCCAGTTGACACAACACTGTGTCCACCACAGAGCACCCAAACACAAGCAGTTAGTAAGGGAACTGCAGTGCCCAAAGCACGAGGACCGCCACTCCGAATCCCAACTCAACGCTTAAAGCAGAAGAAGAATTGTTCTGAGGTCAGGTTCTATAGCTACGGTTCGTACTCCTTTGCTCTTGCATCACTGTATTTACTCATACCAACTATTTTCAAATTTGAAGGATGGAATTGATACTCCAATGGTGCAACAGGTATGTTTTAAACCTATTTCTTTAACTGGTTTGCTGTTGTAACTTGCTCTATGTTGATTTCAGTTTCAATTGAATAAACAGTTATGTTCTCATGTCATGCACATTACAAGTGTTGTTATTGCTCTGTAGTTTCCCACACTTATATTCTGTCTAGTCTGCTTTGTCTTGAACAAATATTATTTAAACTGTGTCTCTATCTTGATTTGGGAACAAAAACTAGAATGATTCAGACCATAAAGTGACCATGGTACATAGATATATGTTTGTTTCATGCTGTTATCCTGTCCACTTTACTACTGAACTGATTTACCAAAATGAGTTTCATATACAACGTAGTAAACCTGTGATGTGTCTGCTTGTTTGTCTTTTAGAATGCGGATAAAATATTGGAGAACAGTACCCCGTTATGCACTGGTAAAGGAAGTAATGCGGATAGGGTTCAAGATAGTGAGACATCCCTGTTGGTCACCAAGAAAGCTGATAAAAACTATCTTGACGATGGTGAGACAACCCAAAAGTCCTTTCTTGATGTAGTGTTCAAGTTACTGGCCACTACTGCTAGCACAAGCTCTTCGAACTTGCTGCCTGAATCAGTTCGTCTTCTTGAGTCTAAACTTCAAGTTGAAAGACATCGACCGGATGTGCTGCGACATGAAGCCGAAGGACTGAGGAAGTCCCTGCAGAATTCAGATGCATACTTTCTAGTGCAACAGCAAGCGCTGGGGGATTTAAGCGCCAAACAGGAGAAAGTTAATAAGCTTGCTAAGCATCTTGCCAGCATTATAGGTACCTAGGATATTGTTTCTTGAGCTCTTCTGAAGTGGTTTCAGTTCTGGACTTGTTTTGCTGCGGTGTTTATTTGCACTGGTTGCCAACTTTGACAACCAGTGTATGTGATATGCTACTTTGTTCCCTATATTTGCACTGGTGGCGAACTTTGATGCCCGGTGGATGTAATATATGTAATAGCCGTGATAGCCTAGCGTATGTTGCTTGCTTATTTATTTCCTTGTTGTCTTGTTTATTTGTTTGATTGTAGTCAGTGCAGTTATTTTTCCGCGGTTTGCTAGTGGTCGCAATAACCTATTTTTTAAAAACTAGGCCACAATAACCATGGGCTACATATTTTAATGTAGTTACCATGGGCCTCCTATGGGCCGTAGAAACAATGGGCCTTCTAAGGGCCGTAGAAACAATGGGCCTTCTACGGGCCGTAGAATCAATGGGCCTTCCACGGGCCGTAGCATCAATGGACCTTCTACGGGCCATATGATCTATCGGCCAAACATGGGCCAATAACAAACCGCATTATGGGCCGTAAACGGGCTAGAGTTGGAATCTTCGTTCATGGGCCGACCATAACGGGCCATCATTAATAGGTCGTATTTGATGACAGTATGAAAACGGCCCAACGAATTAACTAGCCGCAAACGGGCCGATTGTAACCACGGGCTAAATTTGGCCCACAACCAGAAAAGGCCAGTAATGGGCCGTAAGTAACCGAATGCTGGAAATGAGCCCAAGAATAAATGGGCCCTGAGAAGGCCGAAAGATAACCGATACGTCTCCAACGTATCTATAATTTTTTATTGTTCCATGCTATATTATATTCTGTTTTGGACATTATTGGGCTTTATTATACACTTTTATATTATTTTTGGGACTAACCTATTAACCGAAGGCCTAGCCCAGAATTGCTGTTTATTTGCCTATTTCGGAGTTTCGCAGAAAAAGAATATCAAACGGAGTCCAAACGGAATGAAACCTTCGGGAACGTGATTTTCGGAACGAATGTGATCCGGAGGACTTGGACCCTACGTCAAGACAACAACCAGGAAGGCACGAGGTAGGGGGGCGTGCCTACCCCCCCCCCCCAGGGCGCGCCCTCCACCCTCGTGGGCCCCATGTTGCTCCACTGACGTACTCCTTCCTCCTATATATACCTATGAACCCCAAACTACCAGATACGGAGACAAAAACCTAATTCCACCGCCGCAACCTTCTGTACCCGTGAGATCCCATCTTGGGGCCTGTTCCGGAGCTCCGCCGAAGGGGGCATCAATCACGGAGGGCTTCTACATCAACACCATAGCCTCTCCGATGAAGTGTGAGTAATTTACTTCAGACCTTCGGGTCCATAGTTATTAGCTAGATGGCTCCTTCTCTCTTTTTGGATCTCAACACAATGTTCTCCCCCTCTCTCGTGGAGATCTATTCCATGTAACCTTCTTTTGCGGTGTGTTTGTTGAGACCGATGAATTGTGGGTTTATGATCAAGTTTATCTATGAACAATATTTGAATCTTCTCTGAATTCTTTTATGTATGATTGGTTATCTTTGCAAGTCTCTTCGAATTATCAGTTTGGTTTGGCCTACTAGATTGATCTTCCTTGCAATGGGAGAAGTGCTTAGCTTTGGGTTCAATCTTGCGGTGTCCTTTCCCAGTGACAGTAGGGGCAGCAAGGCACGTATTGTATTGTTGCCATCGAGGATAACAAGATGGGGTTTATATCATATTGCATGAGTTTATCCCTCTACATCATGTCATCTTGCTTAAAGCGTTACTCTGTTCTTATGAACTTAATACTCTAGATGCATGCTGGATAGCGGTCGATGTGTGGAGTAATAGTAGTAGATGCAGGCAGGAGTCGGTCTAATTGTCTTGGACGTGATGCCTATATACATGATCATACCTCGATATTCTCATAACTATGCTCAATTCTATCAATTGCTCAACAGTAATTTGTTCACCCACCGTAATACTTATGCTCTTGAGAGATGCCACTAGTGAAACCTATGGCCCCCGGGTCTATTTTCCATCATATTAATCTCCCGACAACAAGCTATTTCTGGCGTCGTTTTTATTTTGTGTTCTTTACTTTGCATCTTTATCATAAAAATACCAAAAATATTATCTTATCATATCTATCAGATCTCACTCTCGTAAGTGACCGTGAAGGGATTGACAACCCCTTTATTGCGTTGGTTGCGAGGATTTATTTGTTTGTGTAGGTGCGAGGGACTCATGCATGACCTCCTACTGGATTGATACCTTGGTTCTCAAAAACTGAGGGAAATACTTACGCTACTTCGCTGCATCACCCTTTCCTCTTCAAGGGAAAACCAACGCAGTGCTCAAGAGGTAGCAATAACACGGGTTGGAAACGGCCCAATGGAATAATGGACCGTTAATGGGTATAAAGCGGTACATTGTTCATTACGGGCCAGATTCACCATGGGTCGTTAATGGGCCAAGAGTTAAAAAGGGCCTCATATGGGACGAAAGACATCATGGGCCATACAAGGGCCAGAAGTTACAACGGGCTGGAATCATAATGGACGGCCCAGATGAAGCTACTGGGCTTAATTCCGATAGGCCGTAACGGGCTGTGACTTAGCGGGCCGTAAATGGGCTATATATGAACAGGCCGTTAACAGGCTTTCCGTGGGCCAGCCCGTTACCTTCTGACCAAGTCAAATGGGCCGGTCTTTTCATGGGAATGGGCCTCTGTTGGGCCGTGCCATGTGTCGATGTATCATAGGCGCCTCCTGTCCAATGATTGGATGACATCTGTCCCAACGGTGAGCCAACACGTGTTTCCTCCGGCCAATGAGAATTTTACACGTGGAAAATCCCCATTAGTCCGGGCTGTTAACGGGTTATCAGATCCAAAACTAGACCCGATAGCTTAACGGCGACCTGTTACGGTGGATGCCACGTGTCGGTCACCCTTGACGAAAGCACTTCTATGACGCGCGATTTATCGTCATGGAAGTGGACACTTCCGTGATGATAATTTTGGTAATGTCATGGAACACTTCTATGACAGCACAGGTATGACTATCTTGATTCTGTCATAAAATCATCATGGATGTACATGCATCACAAAAAACGTGACCTACTGTGACAAACACGTATCATCACGGAAGTGTATTTTTTTGTAGTGTGGCCGGATAGCTCAAGATAGGGTTTTGCTCCTCCGACGATGGAGATATATTCTTAGGGCTCTCTCGGTGTGACGGCATCCATCATCATCTGACCAGACACAGGTGACTACATCACGGGGATGCCGAAACACAATAACGGGAAAGAAGAACAAAACCGATAACGAGGATTTCGGTATAGTGAGCATAGTGATAACTCAGGAGGATACTGGTGCATCCCGGGTTTTGTGAAGTATCACGAAGCAAAGGGAGCATCACATGATAACCATAGGTTTCGAGTATCATTCATGTGCTCATAGGGATCGATATGGACATCCACGGTCCCGCTGTAGGTCATTGAACGAACGGTTTCATTCATGTTTATGAGATACCGAACCTACGGGGTCAGACGCTTAAGGCAATCACGATCAGTTGAGTGTTAGTAGGACGGGAGGGATGATAATATATATTTGTGGAATTGTTTCATTAATATTCAGAATAGTTCCGAGAGAATCCTTAAGTGTTTCGGGTCACCAGAAGGGTTTCGGTGAATATCGGGTAATGCCGGGTATTACCTGAAGGAAATATGCCCTAGAGGCAATAATAAAGTTGTTATTTTATATTTCCTTATATCATGATAAATGTTTATTATTCATGCTAGAATTGTATTAACCGGAAACTTGATACATGTGTGGATACATAGACAAAACACCGTGTCCCTAGTAAGCCTCTGAAAGATCGTGGATGTCGCCTAGAGGGGGGTGAATAGGCGCTTTAAAATAATTACGGTTGAGGCTTGAACAAATGCGGAATAAACCTAGCGGTTAATTTGTCAAGCACAAAACCTACAACAACTAGGCTCACCTATGTGCACCAACAACTTATGCTAAGCAAGAAAAACTACTTAGGTGATAGCAAGATATATGACAAGAAACAATATGGCTATCACAAAGTAAAGTGCATAAGTAAAGGCTCGGGTAAGAGATAACCGAGGCACGCGGAGACGACGATGTATCCCGAAGTTCACACCCTTGCGGATGCTAATCTCCATTTGGAGCGGTGTGGAGGCACAATGCTCCCCAAGAAGCCACTAGGGCCACCGTAATCTCCTCACGCCCTCGCACAATGCAAGATGTCGTGATTCCACTAAGGGACCCTTGAGGGCGGTCACCGAACCCGTACAAATGGCAACCCTTGGGGGCGGTCACCAAACCCGTAGACTTTGGCAACCCTTGGGGGCGGTCACCGGAACCCGTCAAATTGCTCGGGGCGATCTCCACAACCTAATTGGAGACCCTGACGCTTGCCCGGAGCTTTACACCACAATGATTGAGCTCCAAACACCACCAACTGTCTAGGGCGCCCAAGCACCCAAGAGGAACAAGCTCAAGGGTACCAAGCACCCAAGAGTAATAAGCTTCTCAACTTGTAACTTCCACGTATCACCGTGGAGAACTCAAACTGATGCACCAAATGCAATGGCAAGGGCACACGGAGTGCCCAAGTCCTCCTCTCTCAAATCCCACCGAAGGAACTAATGCTAGGGAGGAAAATGAGAGGAAGAACAAGAAGGAGAACACCAAGAACTCCAAAATCTAGATCAAAGGGGTTCCCCTCACATAGAGGAGAAAGTGATTGGTGGAAATGTGGATCTAGATCTCCTCTCTCTTTTCCCTCAAAAACTAGCAAGAATCCATGGAGGGATTGAGAGTTAGCAAGCTCGAAGAAGGTCAACAATGGGGGAAGAACACGAGCTCAAAGGATAAGGTTCATTGGGGAAGAAGACCCCCTTTTATAGGTGGGGGAAAATCCAACCGTTATGGTCACAACCCGCACCGAGCGGTACTACCGCTCCAAGGAGCGGTTCTACCGCTAGGGCGGTAGTAGCCCTTTGAAACACAACAGCGAGGAGGCAAAAAAAGCCAGAAGAACCGTCGGAGCGGTAGTACCACTTGACCTCACGATACTACCGCTAGGGGTAGCGGTACTACTGCTAAGGGTAGCGGTACTACTGCTTGCGAGCGGTACTAAAAAATTACATCTGTGCCTACCACCCTGGACTTGTGACGAGGTTTTGGTCCCGAGCGGAAGTAGCCACGGAAGTAGCCACGGTAGTACTGCACCAAGCGGTAGTACCGCTCCCAAGAGCGGTAGTACCGCTCCCAAGAGCGGTAGTAAAAAATTACATCCGCTCCTGTCCGCGGTAGTACCGCTGCAGCCTTTTCAGAACACCAAAACTGACACAACTTCTGCAAACGGACTCCGAATTCGACGAAACCAAGTTTGTTGGAAACCTAGCGACAAGGGCTAACACGATATTCATAGAAATACCAATAAGAAGCAAATGAGAAAGGGCCCAAAAGAAAATTGTGAGAACCCTTCCTCGGATAAGACCGGTAAAACCTCCAACATCGAAAACATCATAGAAGACGCATGCAAACTCCGTTTTCGATGAACTCAAGCTTGTCATCAAGATGACCATAAGCTCTAAGACTCACAAAGAGAACCAAACAAGAACCAAGAAACATGATGCATGGATGCAATGGTTTGAGCTCTGGACGAACGATACGATCAAGCTACTCACTTGAGAGCCCCCTTGATAGTACGGCTATCGATCCTATAACCCGGTCTCCCAACTACCACCATGAGACTGGTAAAATAGAAAACCTATCAAGGGCAAACCTTTGCCTTGCACATGGTCCACTTGAGCTAGATGATGACGATCTTTGACTCCCTCAAGTTGGACCACCTTTCTTGATTACGTTGGCTCGATGAAGACTAGATGATTACTCCCCCATAGTCCACTATGGGTGAGCCACTCTTCAGCACATCTTCACAAGTCCATTGTCACCATAATGGATGGCAAGCTTCAAGCACTTGATCTCTTCGCGATGCTCCACTTGAACTTGCACACGGCAATCTTGATGACGATCACCACTTGATGTCATCCTCTCCATGGGTTGAGTGATATCTTCCTCTTGACGCAAGCCCTTGAACACGTACCTAACCCCACATAGAACTCTCACATAGACCATGGGTTAGTACACAAAGCACAATGGACAATGCTTACCATACCATGGGATCACTTGATCCCTCTCGGTACATCTTCTACGCTTTGTGAGTTGATCAACTTGATTCACTCTTGACTTAGTGTTGATCAACCTAGAATCTTTCCAACTCTCTTCATTTGGATGATGTCTTGAAGGTAAACATGAATGATCACACAATCTTCTTCTTCAAGACATGCTTGCAATAAGCTCAACTCTCACATGACTAATCCTTGGATAATTCCTTAATAGCACCTTGGTCAACACAAACTCTCCTTGAAACCAACACATGTACTCCAAGAAAAGCCTATGGACAAAACCTTCAAATATAACTCAAGGCAACCATTAGTCCATAGAGATTGTCGTCAATTACCAAAACCAAACATGGGGGCACCACATGTTCTTTCAATCTCCCCCATTTTGGTAATTGATGATAATCACTTGCAAGAGAGTTTATATAAGGAATTATGCATCACCATGCAATGCAACAACCAATGATGCATGAGTAAGAGATGCAAATGCTTAGGAACAAAACCAAAGCAAGAGGAGAGAATTCTCTAAAATTCTCCACAAAACTCTCTGAAACTTCTCCCCCATTGGCATCGATTGCCGAAATGGGAGAAAAGCTTAGAAGGCCAATATAAATTGTGTTCCTCCATAATTTGTGTATTTCTCAACAAGAGAGTGGAATGCAATACACTAGTTTGACGGTAAATACTAGGAGGAAAACAAACTATATTTAGGCCCAAAGTGTACAAAAGAAAGATATTCCACAAAGACATAAAAAAGAGAGAAACAAGCAAACAAGCAATCAAAAGATACCAATTGAAGCAAGCAATCAATGGATATCAATTGAGCCAACTAGACCAATGATCCTACGTGCCACATGAATGAAATAAATTATGATATGAGCAAAGGAGTGTTCTAGAGAAACTAGAGAAGCTCCCCATGATTTGTGCACAATTTAGTTTTGTAACTGGATACAACGAGCACAAAATAGGATCGTCACCCCCCAAGATCAATAGAACCTCACGACAAGTGCAAGAGAGCAACAGAGTGTTCTAAAGACACTAGTGAAGCTCTCCATGATTTGTGCACTTCTTACAATATTTGCATTAGGATACCGAGTGCACAAAATAGGATCATCACTCCCCGAAAATCAATAGAAACTCACAACAAGTGCAAGTGAGCATATAGGAAACAAAGCCTAGCACTTGCAACAAACAAATGGTTGAGCAACATATAAAAGAGGCAACTTAAGAGTAGGCTCAACCAAAATGACGTGTGTGAGTCATGGCAAAGCACTTGAGAAGACTAATGTACGTATGAGCATTAAGCATCAACATAGTCTTGGATAGTGGAGATACAAGGTGCATGACATGTCCTCCCCCCACACACCAAGCAAAAGGGTTCACAAGCACACTAAAAATGAAAAATGAATAACCAACACTTGTGACAACCCATGGTGAAGATAGAAGATCAAAGCCTCATCAAGACGAGGGATACCAATTAAGATGGCAAAAGCCTCATAGAGATAAGCATGAGGAAAATAATCTTCACCACACAGGAATGCGTCAAGATGCAACGAGATAAGACATGCACTCAAGGCAAAAGCTTTCACGAAGCCACCAAAGAAATAACAAGAAAGACAAGGTGGACGTGAAAGAAAGGATATCATCTAGAGATGTAATTTCTCTCAAGTGTATAAGGTTCTATCTAGACGAGATCATGATGATATATATCTACAAAGAAGGATGTACACCCGAAATAGTTACAACACGAAGGAACAAGATATCCAAAAGGAAGTCATAGATATACCAATAAGATATTTGCTTGGAAGCATAGCACATGGCTAGATATGGTCTTATTGTACATAAATGAATTCCTACCACACAACCATCAAAGACATCACAACTAGCAACAAGAGATCATTGTTGGGATGCTTTGAGAAAGGAAACAAGTATCACAAGAGAGAATGAATAACATGCCATGATACAACCTACACAAGGTTGATGCAAGAAATGTGTGCATGAAGTATATGAAGATACTTGTTACCGAGTTAACATTGGAAGGATGTAGTAGATACCAATTGAAGGTACAAAGTAGTTCATTGATCATCCTAGCTTGACTCCAAAAATCACATGGTGACAACACCTTCCTTGTGAGTGAGCCGAGCATCCAATGCATCTCCAATTGTTCCTAGAACAACAACACAAACAAAATGGTACCCAAACTCATTGGGACCAAAGAGTTAGAAACACCAACAATACATAGGACAAACTCCACATAAATATGTGCATATAGATATGGAAATGAAATTCATGCACATCTCATCCAATTTGAGACTTGGTGGAGTTTCCCCTATATATTGGATCAAAGAGAGAAAGCATGCCACGGAAACTACATGAAGTTAATATGCATGCTCAAGACTTTCAAGAACCGATACCAAAATACAAGGAAATACCAAGTGAAAAGAATACCAAATGGAGAAATCATCACTTGGAAGATATCATTAAAAGATACATCAAGGAATGAGATATCCATTGGAACCCACAAAATGATATCAAAATCCCAAAAGAGAGGATGGTTCCAAACAAACCAAGCTATCTACAAAGTTTCATGATGGCACAAGTACCAAAAAGAAACGGCTTGCCGTCCACCAACACACACTTAAAATGGATCACAAGTTTAGTGTTTTATAGAAAATAGGATAGCTCCCCCACGAGTTGTGCATTATAGAGAATTTTCATTTGAATACAAAATGCACAAGGTAGGATCACCACGTTCACTATATGAAGGAAAACGCTAGACAAGATCAAGAAAACAACAAGATCCTCAAGTGGCACGGAAGGCAATGGGAGTTGACACAAACTTGGCAAGAGATAAGGCAAATAAAAAGCAAACGCCAACGTGAAGATGATCAATAATTTCTACCACACATAAGTGAGTACCAATTGTCAAAAGACAAGAAGTATTTGGAAATAATTCCCGGTGGTAGATAGCAAGGATATCCGACATCATCTTCACACCAAACACAAGCAAATTGCAACTTGTAGAGCTAACATGCCACGTAGGAACAAGATAATTTACAATATCAATTCTAGGTGACAATATCTCAAATGTACACATTTTCTAGGCTAGTAATATACATAGCATATTACTCCCCCATAATGTGATACCAATTAAAGAAAACTTAACAAGAGGCAAAAAGAGGATCCAACAAGAGATAATTAATGGACTATTTAGAATTTGAATTTCTCATGAGAAGACATACCACATAGTGACTAGATAAGCTTGCAATATCAATACTAGGTGGTATTCCTCATGTAAACACATTTATGGGACTGTGAGGTGCACAAAGCACATCACTCCCCCAAAATGGGATGTTCCATTAATCTCTCACAAGAGCCAACTAACATACAAACAAGATGCGCAAAGGCTCAACGCACTACACACACCTACATGATGTGCAAACCAACACACACATACTTGATTACTCAAGATAAGCAAATTGGAGGCACAACATATACAACCACATGCAAGGAACAAAACCAAAACCTGCAAAGGGGCAAGTAACTTTCGATGTAAACAATTTAAGTACAAGTTACCAGAAGGAGGCACATTGGATCTAGAATAGAAACTTGATAACCTAATTGACTTGGCTTGAGACAATAAGAATGATGAAGTCCCCTTAAATCTTCATAATGTAGCCAAGTCTCCAATGCCCTCCAACAACACCTATTGATCAAGTTTGAGCTAGTTGGTCCCCAACCAAGTTGGGTCCTAAGAGGTTAGTCACAATAGGCTTGGCTACCCAAATGGTTCTTTTCTTGACACCATTTTGAGCACCAACAAATTTGGCAAACACATGGCCAACATTATCCTTCCCAAGAGAATAGATATCATCAATGATAATTGGGTTGGATAAGTTACCACTAGTGCATGAAGAGGCGAGGTGACCTTTCTCACGACATAAGTAGCAACGTCTACTCTTCACTTTCTTCTCACTTGATTTCTCAACTTGAGAAGCATTAGCTTGAGGATTCTTGGGAAGAGGACTTTCTTCAACTTGTGGTTGAGCATGAGATCGAACTTGTGGCCGCTTCCCTTGTTGCTTGCCACTAATGGCCTTCTTCTTCAATGGGCAAGATCTAACATGATGCCCTTCTACTTTGCACTTGAAGCAAACAATCTTGGCCGAATTCTCGACTTGTTCTTGGCCCTTCTTTTTGTTCATCTTGGACTTCTTCTTCTGGTTGGAGTTGAATCCAAGTCCACCTTTTTCATTGGGGGATTTTTGCACTCTTAAGATGTTGTTGAGTGTAAATTTCCCTTCATGACTCTTTTCCAAGTCTTTCTTCAAAGAAGTGACTTGGGCCTTGAGCTCTTTGATTTCCTCTACATGGTTAGTCTCAACACGAGCACTAGAGGAAGTATAAGCTTCATCGTTAGAGCAACAAGGCAAGGAAAGAAATTCATCACAAGATGTACCAACGTTATGCATGGATGAATCGCGAGGACTAGCACAAGGCAATATATCATTTTGACTAAAAGTAGTGCTAGTGTCCACATGAGGCTCACTAGATGTTACCTTAGCAATCATGGCCTCATGAGCTATCTTTAGCACATTATGGGATACTAGAAGATCATCATGAGAGCTTGAGAGATTTTCATGGCTTTCTTCTAATTTCCCATAATTGCTAGATAGCAACCCAAGTTGAGCCCGTAGCTCAACGTTCTCCTTTAAAATGGACGCTTCACAAGAAATAGAGTTAGTAGCACAAGCATCTTTATTAACAACAATAGGAGAAGGCAACTTGGCAAGCTCTTTTAAATAAGAAGCTTCAAGTTGAGCATGAGACTCGGTGAGTTTGATGAGCTCACCCTTGATGACCCTTGAGCCATTTTCGAGGTGCTCAAAATCCTCAAGGAGTCTAGCATGAGCAACTTCAAGCTTAGCATTTTTAGTTTCAAAAACATTGGCCACCTCAAGAGCTCTATCATTAGATTCCTTCACTCTAGATAACTCTAGAGCAAAAGTCTCCTCAAGAGATCCCTTGGTGGTTTGTTCAAGTTCAAGAGCTTGAGAGAGGTCCGCAATCTCATTAGCGTAATCACGCTCATGACCTTCCATTTTATCAATGGTGACCTCATGCTCCTCAAGACGAGATTCCAACTCATCAATATATTTCTTGCCCTCAATAGCAATAGACATGATTTCCATGAAGTTGGAATGAGCAATTTTATTCTTAAGAAGAGCTTTAAAAATTATTTCCCCCTTAACTTTTAATGAGGCAACATCATCATTCTCTTATCATAATCGACATCATCATCACTCTTGCCATCATCAATATTATCACAAGATATATTGGGATTCAAAGTGGGAGATACCTTTGAAGCCTTGGCCATAAGGCAAAAAGCAATAGATGATGATGTGGGATCCCTTGAAGCACCATTCAAGACCACATCTTGTTCCATGGAGTGTTGGGTTTCCTCTACATTGTTAGCACAATAACTCGAGGAAATACATGCATTTTTATCATGCCAACAAGACATAGCAAGCATATCATCAAGAGATTTAGTCAAGAAATTTGTACATGATATGCAAGGACTATCAACACAAACATGTGAAACATTTGGAGTGCTCGAAGTGCTAGAGTCCAAAGATGAAGCATCGCAACAAGAAAGTGATGAAGGATTATCAAAACTAAGCCCACTATCATCATTGAAATGAACACCACTACTCACCATGTCATTACCTTGTGGCAAACCACATGTAGGTGAAGTAGAAGAAGTTGACAACACAACACGACCGGAGGTGGAGGGAGAACAATCATCCCCACAAAACTTGGACACGCCATATTTATCTTGAAGCTTTGTCCACAACTCATGAGCATCCCGGAAAGGCATGAGTTGAAATATAACTATATTGCTCAAAGCATCGAAAAGAATATTATAAGCTTGAGCATTGAGATAAGAGTTTTTCTCATCCTCTAAAGATAATCTTTGGGGATCGTTTGGAGGAGAAAAACCCCATATCTACAATTCGCTCTAAATTTAGGTCCATGACCCTAAAGAGATTAAGCATGCGAATTACCCAAACATCAAAATTTGTGCCATCGAAACTAAGAGTGTCAGAGAATCCTAATCCCCTAGTCGACATCTTTACTCTCTAGGCGGTTAAGCCTAACAAAGAGAGACGAGGCTCTGATACCAATTGAAAGATCATGGATGTCGCCTAGAGGGGGGGTGAATAGGCGCTTTAAAATAATTATGGTTGAGGCTTGAACAAATGCGGAATAAACCTAGCGGTTAATTTGTCAAGCACAAAACCTACAACAACTAGGCTCACCTATGTGCACCAACAACTTATGCTAAGCAAGAAATACTACTTAGGTGATAGCAAGATATATGACAAGAAACAATATGGCTATCACAAAGTAAAGTGCATAAGTAAAGGGCTCGGGTAAGAGATAACCGAGGCACGCGGAGACGATGATGTATCCCAAAGTTCACACCCTTGCGGATGCTAATCTCTGTTTGGAGCGGTGTGGAGGCACAATGCTCCCCAAGAAGCCACTAGGGCCACCGTGATCTCCTCACGCCCTCGCACAATGCAAGATGCCGTGATTCCACTAAGGGACCCTTGAGGGCGGTCACCGAACCCGTACAAATGGAAACCCTTGGGGGCGGTCACCAAACCCGTACACTTTGGCAACCCTTGGGGCGGTCACCGAAACCCGTCAAATTGCTCGGGGCGATCTCCACAACCTAATTGGAGACCCTGACGCTTTCCCGGAGCTTTACACCACAATGATTGAGCTCCGAACACCACCAACCGTCTAGGGCGCCCAAGCACCCAAGAGGAACAAGCTCAAGGGTACCAAGCACCCAAGAGTAATAAGCTTCTCAACTTGTAACTTCCACGTATCACCGTGGAGAACTCAAACCGATGCACCAAATGCAATGGCAAGGGCACACGGAGTGCCCAAGTGAAGGAAATATGCCCTAGAGGCAATAATAAAGTATTATATATTTCCTTATATAATGATAAATGTTTATTATTCATGCTAGAATTGTATTAACCGGAAACATAATACATGTGTGAATACATAGACAAACAAGAGTGTCACTAGTATGCCTCTACTTGACTAGCTCGTTAATCAAAGATGGTTATGTTTCCTAGCCATAGACATGAGTTGTCATTTGATTAACGGGATCACCTCATTAGGAGAATGACGTGATTGACTTGACCCATTCCGTTAGCTTAGCACCCGATCGTTTAGTATGTTGCTATTGCTTTCTTCATGACTTATACATGTTCCTATGACTATGAGATTATGCAACTCCCGTTTACCGGAGGAACACTTTGTGTGCTACCAAACGTCACAACGTAAATGGGTGATTATAAAGGTGCTCTACAGGTGTCTCCAAAGGTACTTGTTGGGTTGGCGTATTTCGAGATTAGGATTTGTCACTCCGATTGTCGGAGAGGTATCTCTGGGCCCACTCGGTAATGCGCATCACTATAAGCCTTGCAAGCATTGTGACTAATGAGTTAGTTGCGGGATGATGTATTACGGAACGAGTAAAGAGACTTGCCGGTAACGAGATTGAACTAGGTATCGAGATACCGATGATCGAATCTCGGGCAAGTAACATACCGATGACAAAGGGAACAACGTATGTTGTTATGCGGTCTGACCGACAAAGATCTTCGTAGAATATGTGGGAGCCAATATGGGCATCCAGGTCCCGCTGTTGGTTATTGATCGGAGAGGTGTCTCGGTCATGTCTACATAGTTCTCGAACCCAAAGGGTCCGCACGCTTAACGTTACGATAACAGTTTTATTATGAGTTTATGTATGTTGATGTACCGAAGGAGTTCGGAGTCCCGGATGAGACCGGGGACATGACGAGGAGTCTCGAAATGGCCTAGACGTAAAGATCGATATATTGGACGACTATATTCGGACTTCGGAAAGGTTTCGAGTGATTCGGGTATTTTTCGGAGTACCGAAGAGTTACGGGAATTCGTATTGGGCCTTAATGGGCCATACGGGAAAGAAGAGAAAGGCCTCAAAAGGTGGCCGCACCCCTCCCCATGATCTGGTCCGAATTGGACTAGGGAAGGGGGGCGCCCCCTTCCTTCTTTCTCCTTCTCCTTTCCCTTCTCCTATTCCAACAAGGAAAGGAGGAGTCCTACTCCCGGTGGGAGTAGGACTCCCCCTTCTGGCGCGCCTCTCCTCCCTAGGCCGGCGACCTCCCCCTTGCGCCTTTATATACCGGGGCAGGGGGGCACCCCAGGGACACACTTGATATACGATATTTTAGCCGTGTGCGGTGCCCCCCTCCACCATATTACACCTCGATAATACCGTTGCGGAGCTTAGGTGAAGCCCTGCGTCGGTGGAATATCATCATCGTCACCACGCCGTCGTGCTGACGAAACTCTCCCTCAACACTCGGCTGGATCGGAGTTCGAGGGACGTCATCGACCTAAACGTGTGTAGAACTTGGAGGTGCCGTACGTTCGGTACTTGATCGGTCGGATCGTGAAGACGTACGACTACATTAACCGCGTTGTGATAACGCTTCCGCTGTCGGTCTATGAGGGTACGTGGACAACACTCTCCCCTCTCGTTGCTATGCATCACCATGATCTTGCGTGTGCGTAGGATTTTTTTTTTGAAATTACTACGTTCCCCAACAGTGGCATCCGAGCCTGGTTTTATGCGTTGATGCTATGCACGAGTAGAACACAAGTGAGTTGTGGGCGATATAAGTCATACTGCTTACCAGCATGTCATACTTTGGTTCAGCGGTATTGTGAGATGAAGCGGCCCGGACCGACATTACGCGTACGCTTACGCGAGACTGGTTTCACCGTTCGGAGCACTCGTTGCTTAAAGGTGACTGGCGGGTGTCTGTCTCTCTCACTTTAGTTGAACCGAGTGTGGCTACGCCCGGTCCTTGCGAAGGTTAAAACAGCACCAACTTGACAAACTATCGTTGTCGTTTTGATGCGTAGGTAAGAACGGTTCTTGCCAAGCCCGTAGCAGCCACGTAAAACTTGCAACAACAAAATAGAGGACGTCTAACTTGTTTTTGCAGGGCATGTTGTGATGTGATATGGTCAAGACATGATGTGATATAATTTGTTGTATGATCTGATCATGTTTTGTAACCGAGTTATCGGCAACTGGCAGGAGCCATATGGTTGTCGCTTTATTGTATGAGATGCAATCACCATGTAATAGTTTTACTTTATCACTAAGCGGTAGCGATAGTCGTAAAAGCAATTAGTTGGCGAGACGACAACGATACTACGATGGAGATCAAGGTGTCGCGCCGGTGACGATGGTGATCATGACGGTGCTTCGGAGATGGAGATCACAAGCACAAGATGATGATGGCCATATCATATCACTTATATTGATTGCATGTGATGTTAATCCTTTATGCATCTTATCTTGCTTTGGTTGACGGTAGCATTATAAGATGATCTCTCACTAAAATTTCAAGATAAAAGTGTTCTCCCTGAGTATGCACCATTGCGAAAGTTCTTCGTGCTGAGACACCACGTGATGATCGGGTGTGATAGGCTCTACGTTCAAATACAACGGGTGCAAAACAGTTGCACACGCGGAATACTCAGGTTAAACTTGACGAGCCAAGCATATGCAGATATGGCCTCGGAACACAGAGACCGAAAGGTCGAGCGTGAATCATATAGTAGATATGATCAACATAGTGATGTTCACCATTGAAACTACTCCATCTCACGTGATGATCGGACATGGTTTAGTTGATTTGGATCACGTAATCACTTAGATGATTAGAGGGATATCTATCTAAGTGGGAGTTCTTAAGTAATATGATTAATTGAACTTAAATTTATCATGAACTTAGTCCTGATAGTATTTTTGCAAATTATGTTGTAGATCAATAGCTCGCGTTGTTGCTTCCCTGTTTATTTTTGATATGTTCCTAGAGAAAATTATGTTGAAAGATGTTAGTAGCAAAGATGCGGATTGGATCCGTGATCTGAGGATTATCCTCATTGCTGCACAGAAAAATTATGTCCTTGATGCACCGCTAGGTGATAGACCTATTGCAGGAGCAGATGCAGACGTTATGAACGTTTGGCTAGCTCAATATGATGACTACTTGATAGTTTAGTGCACCATGCTTAACGGCTTAGAATCGGGACTTCAAAGACGTTTTGAACGTCATGGACCATATGAGATGTTCCAGGAGTTGAAGTTAATATTTCAAGCAAATACCCGAGTTGCGAGATATGAAGAGTCCAACAAGTTCTATAGCTAAAAGATGGAGGAGAATCGCTCAACTAGTGAGCATGTGCTCATATTGTCTGGGTACTACAATCGCTTGAATCAAGTGGGAGTTAATCTTCCAGATAAAATAGTGATTGACAGAACTCTCTAGTCACCATCACCAAGTTAGTAGAACTTCATGATGAACTATAATATGCAAGGGATGACGAAAGTAATTCCCGAGCTCTTCGTGATGCTGAAATCGACGAAGGTAGAAATCAAGAAAAACATCAAGTGTTGATGGTTAACAAGACCACTAGTTTCAAGAAAAGGGCAAAGGGATAGAAGGGGAACTTCAAGAAGAACGGCAAGCAAGTTGCTGCTCAAGTGAAGAAGCCTAAGTCTGGTCCTAAGCCTGGGACTAAGTGCTTCTACTGCAAAGGGACTGATCACTGGAAGCAGAACTACCCCAACTATTTGGTGGATAAGAAGGATGGCAAAGTGAACAAAGGTATATTGGATATACATGTTATTGATGTGTACTTTACTAGTGTTTATAGCAACCCCTCGGTATTTGATACTGGTTCAGTTGCTAAGAGTAGTAACTTGAAACGGGAGTTGCAGAATAAACAGAGACTAGTAAAAGGAGAGGTGACAATGTGTGTTGGAAGTAGTTCCAAGATTGATATGATCATCATCGCACACTCCCTATACTTTCGGGATTAGTGTTGAAACTAAATAAGTGTTATTTGGTGTTTGCGTTGAGCAGGAATATGATTTGATCATGTTTATTGCAATACGGTTATTCATTTAAGTTAGAGAACAATTGTTGTTCTGTTTACATGAATAAAGAACCTTCTATGGTCATACACACCAACGAAAATGGTTTGTTGGATCTCGATCGTAGTGATACACATATTCATAATAATGAAGCCAAAAGATGCAAAGTTAATAATGATAGTGCAACTTATTTGTGGCACTGCTGTTTAGGTCATATTGGTGTAAAGCGCATGAAGAAACTCCATACTGATGGGATTTTGGAATCACTTGATTATGAATCACTTGATGCTTGTGAACCGTGCCTCATGGGCAAGATGACTGAAACGCCGTTCTCCGGAACTATGGAGAGAGCAACAGATTTGTTGGAAATCATACATACAGATGTATGTGGTCCGATGAATATTGAGGCTCGTAGCAGGTATCATTATTTTCTGACCTTCACAGATGATTTGAGCAGATATGGGTATATCTACTTAATGAAACAGAAGTCTGAAACATTTCAAAAGTTCATATAATTTCAGAGTGAAGCGAAAATCATCGCCACAAGAAAATAAAGTTTCTACGATTTGATCGTGGAGAAGAGTATTTTAGTTACGAGTTTGGCCTTCAGTTAAAACAATGTGAAATAGTTTCACTACTCACGCCACCTGGAACACCACAGCATAATGGTGTGTCCGAACGTCATAACCGTACTTTATTGGATATAGTGCAATCTATGATGTCTCTTACCAATTTACCACTATCGTTTTGGGGTTATGCATTAGAGACAGCTACATTCACGTTAAATAGGGCACCATCAAAATCCGTTGAGACGACGCCTTATGAACTGAGGTTTAGCAAGAAACCAAAGTTGTTGTTTCTTAAAATTTTGGGGTTGTGATGCTTATGTGAAAAAGTTTCATCTTGATAAGCTCAAAACCCAAATCGGAGAAATGTGTCTTCATAGGATACCCAAAGGAGACAGTTGGGTACACCTTCTATCACAGATCCGAAGGCAAGACATTCGTTGCTTAGTATGGATCCTTTCTAGAGAAGGAGTTTCTCTCGAAAGAAGTGAGTGGGAGGAAAGTAGAACTTGATGAGGTAACTGTACCTGCTCCCTTATTGGAAAGTAGTTCATCACAGAAATCTGTTCCTGTGACTCCTACACCAATTAGTGAGGAAGTTAATGATGATGATCATGTAACTTCAGATCAAGTTACTACCAAACCTCGTAGGTAAACCAGAGTGAGATCCACACCAGAGTGGTACGGTAATCCTGTTCTGGATGTTATGTTACTAGACCATGACGAACCTACGAACTATGAAGAAGCGATGGTGAGCCCAGATTCCGCAAAATGGCTTGAAGCCATGAAATCTGAGATGAGATCCATGTATGAAGAACAAAGTATGGACTTTGGTTGACTTGCCCGATGATCGGCGAGCCATTGAGATTAAATGGATCTTCAAGAGGAAGACGGACGCTGATAGTAGTGTTACTATCTACAAAGCTAGAATTGTCGCAAAAGGTTTTCGACAAGTTTAAGGTGTTGACTACGATGAGAGAGTTTCTCACTCGTATCTATACTTAAAGTCTGTCTGAATCATGTTAGCAATTGCCGCATTTTATGAAATCTGGCAAATGGATAAACAAAACTACAATGCAACCAGAAGGTTTTGTCAATCCTAAAGGTGCTAACAAAATATGCAAGCTCTAGCGATCCATCTATGGACTGGTGCAAGCATCTCGGAGTTGGAATATACACTTTGATAAGTTGATCAAAGGATATAGTGTTATACAGACTTGCGGTGAAGCCTGTATTTACAAGAAAGTGAGTGGGAGCACTACAGCATTTCTGATAAGTATATGTGAATGACATATTGTTGATCGAAAATAATGTAGAATTATTCTGCAAAGCATAAAGGAGTGTTTGAAAGGAGTTTTTCAAAAGAAAGACCTCGGTGAAGCTGCTTACATATTGAGCATCAAGATCTATAGAGATAGATCAAAACGCTTGATAAGTTTTTTCAATGAGTACATACCTTAACAAGATTTTGAAGTAGTTCAAAATAGAACAGTCAAAGAAAGAGTTCTTGCCTGTGTTACAAGGTGTGAAATTGAGTAAGACTCAAAGCCCGACCACGGCAGAAGATAGAAAGAGAATGAAAGTCATTCCCTATGCCTTGGCCATAGGTTCTATAAAGTATGCCATGCTGTGTACCAGATCTATTGCATACCCTACACTAATTTTGGCAAGGGAGTACAATAGTGATCTAGGAGTAGATCACTGGACAGCGGTCAAAATTATCCTTAGTGGAATAAGGATATGTTTCTCGATTATGGAAGTGACAAAAGGTTCGTCGTAAAGGGTTACGTCGATGCAAGTTTTGACACTAAATCTAGATGACTCTAAGTCTCGGTCTAGATACATATTGAAAGTGGGAGAAATTAGCTAGAGTAGCTCCATGCAGAGCATTGTAGACATAGAAATTTGCAAAATACTTACGGATCTGAATGTGACAGACCCGTTGACTAAAATTATCTCACAATCAAAACATGATCACACCTTAGTACTCTTTGGGTGTTAATCACATAGCGATGTGAACTAGATTATTGACTCTAGTAAACCCTTTGAGTGTTGGTCACATAGAGATGTGAACTATGGGTGTTAATCACATGGTGATGTGAATTATTGATGTTAAATCACATGGCGATGTGAACTAGATTATTGACTCTAGTGCAAGTGGGAGACTGAAGGAAATATGCCCTAGAGGCAATAATAAAGTATTATATATTTCCTTATATCATGATAAATGTTTATTATTCATGCTAGAATTGTATTAACCGGAAACATAATACATGTGTGAATACATAGACAAACAAGAGTGTCACTAGTATGCCTCTACTTGACTAGCTCATTAATCAAAGATGGTTATGTTTCCTAGCCATAGACATGAGTTGTCATTTGATTAACGGGATCACCTCATTAGGAGAATGACGTGATTGACTTGACCCATTCCGTTAGCTTAGCACCCGATCGTTTAGTATGTTGCTATTGCTTTCTTCATGACTTATACATGTTCCTATGACTATGAGATTATGCAACTCCCGTTTACAGGAGGAACACTTTGTGTGCTACCAAACGTCACAACGTAAATGGGTGATTATAAAGGTGCTCTACAGGTGTCTCCAAAGGTACTTGTTGGGTTGGCGTATTTCGAGATTAGGATTTGTCACTCCGATTGTCGGAGAGGTATCTCTGGGCCCACTCGGTAATGCACATCATTATAAGCCTTGCAAGCATTGTGACTAATGAGTTAGTTGCGGGATGACGTATTACGGAACGAGTAAAGAGACTTGCCGGTAACGAGATTGAACTAGGTATCGAGATACCGACGATCGAATCTCGGGCAAGTAACATACCGATGACAAAGGGAACAACGTATGTTGTTATGCGGTCTGACCAATAAAGATCTTCGTAGAATATGTGGGAGCCAATATGGGCATCCAGGTCCCGCTGTTGGTTATTGACCGGAGAGGTGTCTCGGTCATGTCTACATAGTTCTCGAACCCAAAGGGTCCGCACGCTTAACGTTACGATGACAGTTTTATTATGAGTTTAGATATGTTGATGTACCGAAGGAGTTCGGAGTCCCGGATGAGATCGGGGACATGACGAGGAGTCTCGAAATGGCCGAGACGTAAAGATCGATATATTGGACGACTATATTCGGAGTTCGGAAAGGTTCCGAGTGATTCGGGTATTTTTCGGAGTACCGGAGAGTTACAGGAATTCGTATTGGACCTTAATGGGCCATACGGGAAAGGAGAGAAAGGCCTCAAAAGGTGGCCGCACCCCTCCTTCTTTCTCCTTTTCCTTTCCCTTCTCCTATTCCAACAAGGAAAGGAGGAGTCCTAGTCCCGGTGGGAGTAGGACTCCCCCTTCTGGCGCGCCTCTCCTCCCTAGGCCGGCGGCCTCCTCCTTGCTCCTTTATATACGGGGGCAGGGGGGCACCCAGGAACACACTTGATATACGATATTTTAGCCGTGTGCGGTGCCCCCCTCCACCATATTACACCTCGATAATACCGTTGCGGAGCATAGGCGAAGCCCTGCGTCGGTGGAACATCATCATCGTCACCACGCCGTCGTGCTGACGAAACTCTCCCTCAACACTCGGCTGGATCGAAGTTCGAGGGACGTCCTCGAGCTGAACGTGTGTAGAACTTGGAGGTGCCGTACGTTCGGTACTTGATCGGTCGGATCGTGAAGACGTACGACTACATTAACCGCGTTGTGATAACGCTTCCGCTGTCGGTCTACGAGGGTACGTGGACAACACTCTCCCCTCTCGTTGCTATGCATCACCATGATCTTGCGTGTGTGTAGGATTATTTTTTTGAAATTACTACGTTCCCCAACACCAAGTCCTTCTCTCTCAAATCCCACCGAAGCAACTAATGCTAGGGAGGAAAATGAGAGGAAGAACAAGAAGGAGAACAGTAGGAACTCCAAGATCTAGATCCAAGGGGTTCCCCTCACATAGAGGAGAAAGTGATTGGTGGAAATGTGGATCTAGATCTCCTCTCTCTTTTCCCTCAAAAACTAGCAAGAATCCATGGAGGGATTGAGAGTTAGAAAGCTCGAAGAAGGTCAACAATGGGGGAAGAACACGAGCTCAAAGGATAAGGTTCATTGGGGAAGAAGACCCCCTTTTATAGGTGGGGAAAAATCCAACCGTTATGGTCACAGCCCGCACCGAGCGGTACTACCGCTCCAAGGAGCGGTACTACCGCTAGGGCGGTAGTAGCCCTTTGAAACACAACAGCGAGGAGGCAAAAAAGCCAGAAGAACCATCGGAGCGGTAGTACCGCTTGACCTCACGGTACTACCGCTAGGGGTAGCGGTACTACTGCTAAGGGTAGCGATACTACTGCTTGCGAGCGGTACTAAAAAATTACATCTGTGCCTACCACCCTGGACTTGTGACGAGTTTTTGGTCCCGAGCGGAAGTAGCCACGGAAGTAGCCGCGGTAGTACTGCTCCAAGCAGTAGTACCGCTCCCAAGAGCGGTAGTAAAAAATTACATCCGTTCCTGTCCGCGGTAGTACTGCTGCAGCCTTTTGAGAACACCAAAACTGACACAACTTCTGCAAACGGACTCCGAATTCGACGAAACCAAGTTTGTTGGAAATCTAGCAACAAGGGCTAACACAATCTTGATAGAAATACCAATAAGAAGCAAATGAGAAAGGGCCCAAAATAAAATGGTGAGAACCCTTCCTCGGATAAGACCGGTAAAACCTCCAATATCGAAAACATCATAGAAGACGCATGCAAACTCCATTTTCGATGAACTCAAGCTTGTCATCAAGATGACCATAAGCTCTAAGACTCACAAAGAGAACCAAACAAGAACCAAGAAACATGATTCAAGGATGCAATGGTTTGAGCTCTCGACGAACGATACGATCAAGCTACTCACTTGAGAGACCCCCTTGATAGTACGGCTATCGATCCGATAACCCGGTCTCCCAACTACCACCTTGAGACCGGTAAAATAAAAAACCTATCAAGGGCAAACCTTTTCCTTGCACATGGTCCACTTGAGCTAGATGATGACGATATTGACTCCCTCAAGTTGGACCACCTTTCTTGATTGCGTTGGCTCGATGAAGACTAGCTGATTACTCCCCCATAGTCCACTATGGGTGATCCACTCTTCGGCACATCTTCACAAGTCCATTGTCACCACAATGGACGGCAAGCTTCAAGCACTTGATCTCTTCGTGACGCTCCACTTGAACTTGCACTCGGCAATCTTGATGACGATCACCACTTGATGTCATCCTCTCCATGGGTTGAGTGATATCTTCCTCTTGACGCAAGCCCATGAACACGTACCTAACCCCACATAGAACTCTCACATAGACCATGGGTTAGTACACAAAGCACAATGGACAATGCTTACCATACCATGGGATCACTTGATCCCTCTCTGTACATCTTCTACGATTTGTGAGTTGATCAACTTGATTCACTCTTGACTTAGTCTTGATCAACCTAGAATCTTTCCAACTCTCTTCATTTGGATGATGTCTTGAAGGTAAACATGAATGATCACACAATCTTCTTCTTCAAGACATGCTTGCAACCATTATAACTCAAGAAAAGCCTATGGACAAAACCAACACATGTACTCCAAGAAAAGCCTATGGACAAAACCTTCAAATATAACTCAAGGCAACCATTAGTCCATAGAGATTGTTGTCAATTACCAAAACCAAACATGGGGGCACCACATGTTCTTTCAGCCCCTACTAGACTAGCTCGTTAATCAAAGATGGTTATGTTTCCTAACCATAGACATGTGTTGTAATTTGATGAAAGGGATCACATCATCAGGAGAATGATGTGATAGAAAAGACCCATCCGTTAGCATAGCATATTGATCGTTCAGTTTTATTGCTATTGCTTTCTTCATGTCAAATACATATTCCTTCGACTATGAGATTATGCAACTCCCGGATACCGGAGGAATGCCTTGTGTGCTATCAAACGTCACAACGTAACTGGGTGATTATAAAGATGCTCTACAGGTATCTTCGAAGGTGTTTGTTGGGTTGGCATAGATCGAGATTAGGATTTGTCACTCCGAGTATCGGAGAGGTATCTCTGGGCCCTCTCGGTAATACACATCATAATAAGCCTTGCAAGCAATGTGACTAATGAGTTATTTTCGGGATGATGTATTACGGAACGAGTAAAGGGACTTGCCGGTAACAAGATTGAACTAGGTATCAAATACCGACGATCGAATCTCGGGGAAGTAACATACCGATGACAAAGGGAATAACGTATGATGTCATTGCGGTACGACCGATAAAGATCTTTGTAGAATATGTGGGAACCAATATGAGCATCCAGGTTCCGCTGTTGGTTATTGACCGGAGAGGTGTCTCGGTCATGCCTACATAGTTCTCAAACCCGTAGGGTCCGCACGCTTAACGTTTGATGACGATTTTGTATTATATGAGTTATGTGATTTGGTGACCGAATGCTGTTCAGTGTCCCGGATGAGATCACGAATATGACGAGGAGTCTCGAAATAGTCGAGAGGTAAAGATTCATATATAGGACGATAGTATTCGGACACCGGAAGTGTTCCGGGGCTACCGGGTACGTATCGGGTCATCGGAAGGGGTTCCGGGCATCCCCCGGCAACTACATGGGCCTAATGGGCCAAGAAGGGGACAGACCAGCCCCTAGGGGCTGGTGCGTCCCATGTAGGCCGAAATAGGGGGAAGGAAAGAGGAGAAGAGGGAAAGGAAGGGGAGGGATTCGGCCTCCCCCTTCCTTCTCTCCTCCCTCCTCCTTCCTTCCCCCTCCGAATGAATATGGAAAGGGGGAGGCCGAATTGGGATGCTCCCAAGTAGGATTCCTCCTACTTGGGCGCCCCCTTGGCTGCCTCTCCTCCTCTCAAACCTATATATATGAGGGGGGCACCACTAGAACATACAACATTGATTCCTTGCCGTGTGCGGCGCCCCTCTCCACAGTTTACGCCTCCGGTCATATTCACGTAGTGCTTAGGTGAAGCCCTGCGCGGATCACTTCACCACCGCCGTCTCCACGCCGTCGTGCTGATGGAACTCTCCCTTGACACTTTGCTGGATCAAGAGTTTGAGGGACGTCATCGAGCTGAACGTTTGCAGGACTCGGAGGTGTCGTCCGTTAGGTGCTTGATCGGTCCGAACGAGAAGAAGTTCCACTACATCAACCGCGTTGTCAAACGCTTCCGCTTTCGGTCTACGAGGGTACGTGGACACACTCTACCCCTCTCGTTGCTATGCATCTCCTAGATAGATCTTGCATGAGCATAGGAAATTTTTTAAATTGCATGCTACGTTTCCCAAAAGTGGCATCCGAGCCAGGTCTATGCGTAGATGATATGCACGAGTGGAACACAAAGAGTTGTGGGCAGTGATTGTCATACTGCTTACCACCAATGTCATTCAATGGTATTGTTTGATGAAGCGGCGCGGACCAACCTTACATGACCACATTCATGAGACCGGTTCCACCGACAGACATGCAACTAGTTTTGCATAAAGGTGGCTGGCGGGTGTTTGTTTCTCCAACTTTAGTTGAATCGAATTTGAGTGCGGCCGGTCCTTGTTGGAGGTTAAAACAGCAAACTTGGTAAATGACCGTTGTGGTTTTGATGCGTAGGTAAGAACGGTTCTTGCTAGAAGCCCGTAGCAGCCACGTAAAACTTGCAACAACAAAGTAGAGTATGTCTAACTTGTTTTGCAGGGCATGTTGTGATGTGATATGGTCAAGACATAATGTGATATGCCTTATTGTATGAGATGATCTTGTTTTGTAAAAGTTACTGGCAACCGGCAGGAGCCTTATGGTTGTCTCTTTATTGTATGAAATGCAAATGCCATGTAATTGCTTTACTTTATCACTATGCATTAGTGATAGTTGTAGAAGCAATAGTTGGCGAGACGACCACGACGCTACAATGGAGATCAAGGTGTCAAACCAGCGACGATGGAGATCATGACGATGCTATGGAGATGGAGATCAAAAGCGCAAGATGATGATGGCCATATCATGTCACATGTTTTGATTGCATGCGATGTTTATCTTTTATGCATCTTATTTTTCTTAGTACGGTGGTAGCATTATAAGATGATCCCTTAACTAAAATTTCAAGGTATAAGTGTTCTCCCTGAGTATGCACCATTGCGACAGTTCATCGTGTTGAGACACCACGTGATGATCGGGTGTGATAGACTCTAAGTTCACATACAACAGGTGCAAGACAGTTTTGCACATGCGGAATACTCGGGTTAAACTTGACGAGCCTGGCATGTACAGATATGGCCTCGGAACACTAGAGACCGAAAGGTCGAACGTGAATCATATAGTAGATATGATCAACATAGAGATGTACACCATTGATGACTACTCCATCTCACGTGATGATCGGACATGGTTTGGTTGATTTGGATCACGTATCATTTAGATGACTTGATGGATGTCTATCTAAGTGGGAGTTCTTAAGTAATTTGATTAATTGAACTTAATTTATCATGAACTTAGTCCTCATAGTATTTGCATATCTATGTTGTAGATCAATAGCTCGCGATATAGCTCCTATATACTTTTGATATGTTCCTAGAGAAAAGTTGAAAGATGATAGTAGCAATAATGCGGACTGGGTCCGTGATCGGAGGATTATCCTCGTTGCTGCCCAGAAGAATTATGTCCTTGATGCACCGCTAGGTGACAAACCTGTTGCAGGAGCAGATACAGACGTTATGAACGTTTTGCAAGCTCGATATGATGACTACTTAATAGTTTAGTGCGCCATGCTTTACGGCTTAGAACCGGGACTTCAAAAATGTTTTGAACACCATGGAGCATATGAGATGTTCCAAGAGCTGAAATTGGTATTTCAGACGCATGCCCATGTCGAGAGGTATGAGACCTCTGACAAGTACTTTGCCTACAAGATGGAGGAGAATAGCTCAACCAGTGAGCATGTGCTCAGAATGTCTGGGTACTACAATCACTTGAATCAATTGGGAGTTAATCTTCCAGATAAGATAGTGATTGACAGATTTCTCTGGTCACTATCACCAAGCTACTAGAACTTCGTGATGAACTATAATGTGCAAGGGATAACAGATAAGATTCTCGAGCTCTTCGCGATGCTGAAATCGGTGAAGGTAGAAATCAAGAAAGAGCATCAAGTGTTGATGGTTAACAAGACCACTAGTTTCAAAAAAAGGGCAAAGGAAAAGAAAGGGAACTTCAAGAAGAATGACAAGCAAGTTGCCACTCCCGTGAAGAAGCCTAAAGCTAGACTTAAGCCTGAAACTAAGTGCTTCTACTGCAAAGGGAATGGTCACTGGAAGCGGAACTGCCCCAAATACTTGGCGGATAAGAACGATGGCAAAGTGAACAAAGGTATACTTGATATACATGTTATTGATGTGTACTTTACTAGTGTTCATAGTAGCCCCCTGGGTATTTGATGCCGGTTCAGTTGCTAAGATTAGTAACTCAAAACAGGAGTTGCAAAATGAACAAAGACTAGTTAAAGGCGAGGTGACGATGTGTGTTGGAAGTGATTCGAATGTTGATAAGATCACCATCGCACGCTCCCTTTACCTTCGATATTAGTGTTGAACCTAAATAAATGTTATTTGGTGTTTGCGTTGAGCATGAATATGATTGGATCATGTTTATTGCGATACGGTTATTCATTAAAGTCAAAGAATAATTGTTGTTCTGTTTACATGAATAAAACCTTCTATGGTCATACACCCAATGAGAATGGTTTATTGAATCTCGAACGTAGTGATACACATATTCATAATATTGATGCCAAAAGATGCAAAGTTGATAATGATAGTGCAACATACTTGTGGCACTGCCGTTTAGGTCATATTGGTGAAAAGCGCATGAAGAAACTCCATGTTGATGGACTTCTGGAATCACTTCATTATGAATCATTTGATACTTGCGAACCATGCCTCATGGGCAAGATGACTAAAACTCCGTTCTCAGGAATAATGGAGCGAGCTAATGACTTATTGGAAATAATACATACCGATGTATGCGGTCCGATGAGTGTTGAAACACGCGGCAGGTATCGTTATGTTCTCACCTTCATAGATGATTTGAGTAGGTATGGGTATATCTACTTAATGAAACACAAGTCTGAAACATTTGATAAGTTCAAAGAATTTTAGAGTGAAGTAGAAAATCATTGTAACAAGAAAATGAAGTTTCTATGATCTGATCGCGGAGGCGAATATTTGAGTTACGAGTTTGTCCTTCATTTAAAACAATGTGGAATAGTTTCACAACTCACGCCACCTGGAACACCACAGCGTAATGGTGTGTCTGAATGTCATACCGTACTTTATTAAATATGGTGCGTTATATGATGTCTCTCACCGATTTACCACTATCATTTTGGGGTTATGCATTAGAGACAGCCGCATTCACGTTAATTAGGGCACCGTCTAAATCAGTTGAGATGACACCGTATGAACTATGGTTTGGCAAGAAACCTAAGCTGTCCTTTCTTAAAAGTTTGGGGATGTGACGCTTATGTCAAAAGGCTTCAGCCTGATAAGCTCGAACCCAAAGCGGAGAAGTGTGTCTTCATAGGATACCCTGAGGAAACCATTGGGTACACCTTCTACTACAGATCCGAAAGGCAAGATCTTTGTTGCTAAGAATGGATCCTTTCTAGAGAAGGAGTTTCTCTCGAAAGAAGTGAGTGGGAGGAAAGTAGAACTTGCAGAGGTAATTGTACCTTCTCTCAAATTGGAAAGTAGCTCATCAGATAAATCCGTTCACGTCCAACTAGAGAGGAAGCTAATGATGATGATCATGAAACTTCATATCAAGTTACTACTGGACCTCGTAGGTCGAACGGAGCACGTTTTGCACCAGAGTGGTATGGTAATCCTGTTTTGGAAGTCATGTTACTGGACCATGACGAACCTACGAACTATGAAGAAGCTATGATGAGCCCAGATTCCGGTAAATGGCTTGAGGCCATGAAATCTGAGATAGGATCCATGTATGAGAACAAAGTGTGGACTTTGGTTGACTTGCCCGATGATCTGTGAGCCATTGAGAATAAATGGATCTTCAATAGGAAGACGGACGCTGATGGTAGTGTTACTATCTACAAAGCTCGACTTGTCGCAAAAGGTTTTCAAAAAGTTCAAGGTGTTGACTATGATGAGATTTTCTCACTCGTAGCGATGCTTAAGTTTGTCCGAATCATGTTAGCAATTGCCGCATTTTATGAAATCTGGCAAATGGATATCAAAATTGCATTCCTTAATGGATTTATTAAAGAAGAGTTGTATATGATGCAACCAGAAGGTTTTGTCAATCCTAAAGGTGCTAACAAAATGCGCAAGCTCCAACGATCCATCCATGGACTGGTGCAAGCATCTCGGAGTTGGAATATATGCTTTGATGAGTTGATCAAAGCATATAGTTTTATACAAACTTGCGGTGAAGCCTGTATTTACAAGAAAGTGAGTGGGAGCACTACAGCCTTTCTGATAAGTATATGTGAATGACATATTGTTGATCAGAAATGATGTAGAATTTTCTAGAAAGCATAAAGGAGTATTTGAAAGGAGTTTTTCCAAAGAAAGACCTCGGTGAAGCTGCTAACATATTGGGCATCAAGATCTATAGAGATAAATCAAGACGCTTGATAAGATTTTCGATAAGTACATACCTTGATAAGATTTTGAAGGAGTTCAAAATGGATCAGTCAAAGAAGGAGTTCTTGCCTGAGTTGTAAGGTATGAAGTTGGGTAAGACTCAAAACCCGACCACGGTAGAAGATAGAGAGAGAATGAAAGTCATACCCTATGCCTCAGCCATAGGTTCTATAAAGTATGCCATGCTGTATACTAGACCTATTATGTACCTTGCCATGATTTTGGCAAGGAGGTACAATAGTGATCCAGGAATAGATCACTGGACAACGGTCAGAACTATCCTTAGGTACCTAAAGAGGACTAAGGAAATGTTTCTCGGTTATGGAGGTGACAAAGAGTTTGTCGTAAAGGGTTACATCGATGCAAGCTTTGACACTGATCTAGACGACTCTGAGTCTCAATCTAGATACATACTGAAAGTGGGAGCAATTAGCTAGAATAGCTCCGTGCAGAGCATTGTAGACATAGAAATTTGCAAAATACATACGGAGCTGAATGTGACAGACCCGTTGACTAAACCTCTCTCACAAGCAAACCATGATCACACCTTAGTACTCTTTGGGTGTTAATCACATAGCGATGTGAACTAGAATATTGACTGTAGTAAACCTTTTGGGTGTTGGTCACATGGCGATGTGAACTATGAGTGTTAATCACATAAAGATGTGAACTATTGGTGTTAAATCACATGGTGATGTGAACTAGATTATTGACTCTAGTGCAAGTGGTAGACTGAAGGAAATATGCCCTAGAGGCAATAATAAAGTTGTTATTGTATATTTCCTTATATCATGATAAATGTTTATTATTCATGCTAGAATTGTATTAACCGGAAACTTGATACATGTGTGGATACATACACAAAATAATGTGTCCCTAGTAAACCTCTACTAGACTAGCTCGTTAATCAAAGATGGTTAAGTTTCCTAACCATAGACATGTGTTGTCATTTGATGAAAGGGATCACATCATTAGGAGAATGATGTGATGGACAAGACCCATCCGTTAGCATAGCATATTGATCGTTCAGTTTTATTGCTATTGCTTTCTTCATGTCAAATACATATTCCTTCGACTATGAGATTATGCAACTCCCGGATACCGGAGGAATGCCTTGTGTGCTATCAAACGTCACAACGTAACTGGGTGATTATAAAGATGCTCTACAGGTATCTCCGAAGGTGTTTGTTGGGTTGGCATAGATCGAGATTAGGATTTGTCACTCCGAGTATCGGAGAGGTATCTCTGGGCCCTCTCGGTAATACACATCATAATAAGCCTTGCAAGCAATGTGACTAATGAGTTAGGTGCGGGATGTTGTATTACGGAACGAGTAAAGAGACTTGCCGGTAACGAGATTGTACTAGGTATGAAGATACCGACGATCGAATCTCGGGCAAGTAACATACCAATGACAAAGGGAATAACGTATGTTGTCATTGCGGTACGACTGATAAAGATCTTCGTAGAATATGTGGGAACCAATATGAGCATCCAGGTTCCGCTGTTGGTTATTGACCAGAGAGGTGTCTCGGTCATGTCTACACAGTTCTCGAACCCGTAGGGTCCGCACGCTTAACGTTCGATGACGATTTTGTATTATATGAGTTATGTGATTTGGTGACCAAATGTTGTTTGGAGTCCCGGATGAGATCAAGGACATGACGAGGAGTCTCGAAATGGTCGAGAGGTAAAGATTCATATATAGGACGATAGTATTCGGACACCGGAAGTGTTCTGGGGGTACCGGGTACGTATCGGGTCACCGGAAGGGGTTCCGGGCATCCCCCGGCAACTACATGGGCCTAATGGGCCAAGAAGGGGACAGACCAGCCCCTAGGGGGCTGGTGTGCCCCATGTAGGCTGAAATAGAGGGAGGAAAGAGGAGAAGAGGGAAAGGAAGGGGAGGGATTCGGCCTCCCCCTTCCTTCTCTCCTCCCTCCTCCTTCCTTCCCCCTCCGGATGAATATGGAAAGGGGGACGCCGAATTGGGAGGCGCCCAAGTAGGATTCCTCCTACTTGGGGTGCCCCCTTGGCTGCCTCTCCTCCCTTCCAACCTATATATATGAGGGAGGGCACCGCTAGAACATACAACATTGATTCCTAGCTATGTGTGGCGCCCCCCTCCACCGTTTACGCCTCCGGTCATATTCACGTAGTGCCTAGGTGAAGCCCTGCGTGGATCACTTCACCATCACCGTCACCACGCCGTCGTGCTGACGGAACTCTCCCTCGATACTTTGCTGGATCAATAGTTCGAGGGACGTCATCGAGTTGAACGTGTGCAGAACTCGGAGGTGTCGTACATTCGGTGCTTGATCGGTCCGAACGAGAAGAAGTTTGACTACATCAACTACGTTGTCAAACGCATCCGCTTTCGGTCTACGAGGGTACGTGGACACACTCTCCCCCTCTCCTTGCTATGCATCTCCTAGATAGATCTTGCGTGAGCATAGGATTTTTTTTGAAATTGCATGCTACGTTTCCCAACATTATCGATAATTATATATAGGTGGAAAATATTTCCGGGGATGTTAAATTATATATAAAATGGTATGAAAGTATTTAGAATAATTGTATATTTAATTTAATATCAACGGGCCTAATAGGCCAGGTGGTGGAAGGCAACTCCTCCTCCCCCTTGGCCGCCGCCCCAAGGAGGCTTTCCCTCCTTGGTGCGAGCCGTCCCTCTCCCCTCTAACCTATATATACTTCAGGATTTGTGCTCTTTTGATACACAAGTTTTCGAGACTCCTCTAGTTCTTCTAGTTCTAGTTGGTCCTAGTTGCTTAAGTAGAACTAGGCTAATCCTCTTGTCATCAAAACTAGAAGCCATGTGTGGTTCTAATCTCCTCCCTCTAATTCTCCAGCAATCATTCGCTCTGGAGGGCGAAGCGTTGCCGGATCGTGAAGGTTGCGCGCTTGCAACCAAGTAGAGAGGCCGTGCTTCCGGTCTTCTGTTCGAGGGACTGTTCGTGGGCGGTTTCATGGGATCGTTCATCGATGGTTTGAGGGACTCCAAGTACGATCTACACCGACACGTTCTTCTTTCGCTGCAACTTGGTGACGGTAACGATCGTGATCCCAACCCATTATGCATCTTCATATTGATCTTCGGCGTGCCTAGGCCCAACTTTTTTGTTTTCTACTGCGATTCCCAACAATATGAAGATAGATTTTCCCATAAATTAGCTTTCTTGCGCCCAAAGGAGAGCTCCAAAAGCCTTACGTATAGCCACATGGGCACCTTGCGCGGGTTTGCCCACGACTGTGTGACCAGCCCATGTGGGGCCCATGTGTACCATCTTGCATTGATTTTTCCACCAAAAAATCAGATACATTCCATAAAAAATCCACAAAAGATTCCAGGTCAGTCAGGCTCCGTGAATTTTTACCTAAAACGCAAAAACAATAGAAAACATGAGCTGGCCTTCGGCACAAGGTTAATAAGTTAGTCCAAATAAAAGTAATATGAATTGTTGCCAAAAATATGTAAAAGTGATATGGTAATAGCTTGAAACAATAAAAATTATATATACGCCGGAGACGTATCAACATCCCTAAGTTTAATTCATGCTCGTCCTCGAGTGGGTAAATGATAAAACAAAGATAATTTTTTATGTAGCATGCTACCTAGTACAATCTTGATCATATAATTAATTATGATATGAACTTAGTATAAAAGTGTTGGGGAACGTAGTAATAATTCAAAAAAATTCCTACGTGTCACCAAGATCAATCTAGGAGATGCTAGCAACGAGAGAGGGAGTGCATCTTCATACCCTTGAAGATCGCTAAGCGGAAGCGTTACAAGAACGCGGTTGATGGAGTCGTACTCGCGGCGATTCAAATCGCGGAAGATCCGATCCAAGTGCCGAACGGATGGCGCCTCCGCGTTCAACACACATACAGCCCGGGGACGTCTCCTCTTTCTTGATCCAACAAGGGGAGAGGAGAAGTTGAGGGAGAACTCCGGCAGCACGACGACGTGGTGGTGGAGCTCGGGGTTCTCCGGTAGAGCTTCGCTACGCTCAACGGAGGAGGAGGAGGAGTTGGGGGGAGGGCTGCGCTAGGGGCAAATGGTTGTAGCTCCGATGTGCCTCCCCACTATATATAGGCATGGAGGGGGCTGGTTTCTTGCCCTCCAAGTCCATTGGCGCGTTGGCAAAGGTGGGAGGAAAGAAATACCATCCTTTCCCTTCCCCACCGATTGTTATCCCCCCTTTTTAGGGATCTTGATCTTATCCCTTCGGGATATGATCTTATTCCTTCTAAGGAGGGATCTTGGTGTGCCTTGACCAGGGGTGTGGGGCCTTGCCCCACTACCCACGTTCATGTGGGTCCCCCCATGCAGGTGGGCCCCACTCCAGAACCTTCTAGAACCTCCCCGGTACAATACCGAAAATCTTGAACATTTTCCGGCGGCCAAAATAGGAATCCCCATATATAAATGTTTACCTCTGGACCATTCTAGAACTCCTCGTGACATCTGGGATCTCATCCGAGACCCCGAACAACTTTCGGTAACCACATACAATTCCCATTACAACTCTAGCATCACCGAACCTTAAGTGTGTAGACCCTACGGGTTCGGGAACCATGCAGACATGACCAAGATGCCTCTCTGGCCAATAACCAATAGCAGGATCTGGATATCCATATTGGCTCCCACATGTTCCACGATGATCTCATTAGATGAACCATGATGTCGGGGATTCAATCAATCCCGTATACAATTCCCTTTGTCCATCGGTATTCTTCACAACATGACTGCTACGCAAAATGCAGTGAAGAAAAACCATTTCTACCTCCATGAAGTCTTCGGTCGCACCTGGGCTATTCTGTCACATCTGTATGGTGAAGAAGACCTGAAGCAAATGGGTCTCAAGGAGGATTTTGACTGGCCTGCACCTCCACCGAAGAAATTCAAGAAGGTCAAGGTTCCTTCCTTGGTGGCCAGCTCATATTCTTCATCACGCGACACCGACGAGTATGAAGACTTGGATGACACTGCGGCAGGCCCTACAACAACAAACGACCCCAACAATGCTGGCGCTCCTCCATCAACTTGATATTCTTCAGGGGCGTTAGTCCTCATTTTCGATCCTTTTGGTCATTCGATGACAAAGGGGGAGAAATTTGAGTTAGTCTTCAAGCGGG
Organism: Aegilops tauschii subsp. strangulata; assembly: GCF_002575655.3. Classification (NCBI taxonomy): domain Eukaryota; kingdom Viridiplantae; phylum Streptophyta; class Magnoliopsida; order Poales; family Poaceae; genus Aegilops; species Aegilops tauschii. The sequence goes on along the minus strand of NC_053036.3, from coordinate 422,748,209 downwards.
TCTACCTATATGGGTGTTTTATGCTAAGTTACAACTCTCGTTCTGCTGAGACTTTATTCGATCGAGTTGTAAACTTAAACTCTATGGTGGTCTGATACTTTTGCTGAGATTTTCTGCATGCTTATTCCTCATTAATGTTAATGCACACATGCTGAATTACATCAATCACCATATTTCATCATGCATTTCAAATTCTTCATATTATATGTCAAATGCGTGTATGAATTACAAGATATAGGGGGAGATCTCCATGATTGTACTCTTCAAGTGTGCATTGCTTCAAAAGCAAATTCCTCACTATGCACATCTTCTGGGGGAGTTCTTCTATATCTTGCAATCAAATTCCACAATATCAGTATTTACACTTCATATGTTTATCCCCGTTGAAAACTTAACCTATATTGTCATCAATCACCAAAAAGGGGGAGATTGTAAGTGCATCTAGTGCCCCTTAGTGATTTTGGTGTATTGAAGACTTATAGGTTAAGGGACTAATGTGTTTATGAGTGTACACAGGTCTATAAGTCTATGAGGAGTTTGATATTTACAGAGAAAGTCCACCCCTAAAAATGAAGTTCTTCGACTGAAGACTTTGGATTTGTGAAGACTTTTTGAAGACTTTGAAAGTGAAGAAATTGGTGTGACCTTGAAGACTTGGTATTCATTCGAGGAACATGAAACGTGGAGACTTTTGTTTTCGTAGTTTCATTTTCTCTTTCTTGAGTCATAGGAAACATCGTACTGTTAAAGGGGGTCGAGGAAATACTAAGGAAAAATTTCCAAGTGATGCTCAACTCAAAATCCTACACCTACCAATCTCTTCGAGTGAAGCCATTGGAAATCTCATACAGTTCAGTCAATTTCTTCTGGTCTCTGGGGAATTTGTTCTGACTGAGGAGTTAGGAATTCGCCAGTGCGGATTGCCTACAAGTGAGGAACATGGTAGCCCTAAGGAATTTGATAGTCAAATTTCCGACCGTTGATGTGCTACGCGCCAGTTGTCCCAAAATATCTACCCACCTAACGGTCATATCATTGAAGGGCATTTATGTCTTATCATGTCGGGCTGCTCCCTAGGCTATAAATAGCCGCCCCCTACAACCACTAGCTAGTTGGCTGCTCTGAGAGAAACTGACACTTGTCATTTGAGAGCATCCCATTCTCCGAGGACTTTGAGCGAAAATCATCAAGTGAGGAAACCCAAACCCAAACACCTACAAACCCAAAGTGATTGAGCATCACTAAAGAGATTGATCCTGCGTGGATTCGACGCTTGTTACCTTTGAAGACTGTGCATCTTCCAGACGGTTAGGCGTCATGGTCTAGAGCATCCAAGAGGAAATTGTGGATCGCCGAGTGACCGAGTTTGTGAAGATTTGGAAGTCACCTGAAGACTTACAACGAGTTACTGGGCGAGGTCTGTGTGACCTTAGCTCAGGGAGAATACGGTGAGGACTGTGTGTCCTTAGGTTTAAATACCTAGCCGCTCCAACCAGACGTACAACTGTCACAGCAGTTGGAACTGGTCTACCAAATCATTGTCTTCACCAAGCTTACTGGTTCTGTTTCCTCAACTCTTTCATTTCCTCATTACTGTGTTGTGTGCCTGTTCATATCTGTTCGAAGACTTTGACTAAAGACACTCTCAATTTCCTCAGTTCAATTTCTTCAGTCTGTTTGTCTTCATCCTGTGTATCCTGTTTACGCTTTCTGTACTTTGTGCCTGTCTTCATTTCAACATGATGACCATGCTTATGTTCTGTTCTGTTTACATCTGAGTACTTATTCCGCTGTAAGTAGTTCTTCGCTTAGGAATTTCCTCACCCTGAAATTCCTCGGTGAAGAATTCATAAAAATCGCCTATTCACCCCCCTCTAGTCAACTTAACGCACTTTCAGGACGGACTTTAGCTTCGCTACGGGTGAGAAGGTCTCATCATAGTCAACCCCTTGAACTTGTCGATAACCCTTAGCGGCAAGCTGAGCCTTATAGACGGTCACATTACCATCCGCGTCAGTCTTCTTCTTAAAGATCCACTTATTCTCTATGGCTTGCCGATCATCGGGCAAGTCCGTCAAAGTCCATACTTTGTTTTCATACATGGATCCTATCTCAAATTTCATGGCTTCAAGCCATTTGTTGGAATTCGGGCCTGCCGTCGCTTCTTCATAGTTCGAAGGTTCACTGTTGTCTAACAACATGATTTCCAGGATAGGGTTGTCGTACCACTCTGGTGCGGAACGTGTCCTCGTGGACCTACGAAGTTCTGTAGCAACTTGATCCAAAGTTTCATGATCATCATCATTAATTTCCTCTCTAGTCGGTGCAGGCACCACAGAAACATCTTTCTGCACTGCGCTACTTTCCGGTTCAAGAGGGGGTACTTCATCAAGTTCTACTTTCCTCCCACTTACTCCTTTCGAGAGAAACTCTTTCTCCAGAAAGGATCCATTCTTGGAAACAAAGATCTTGCCTTCGGATCTGAGGTAGAAGGTATACCCAATAGTTTCCTTAGGGTATCCTATGAAGACACATTTTTTTCGATTTGGGTTCGAGCTTTTCAGGTTGAAGTTTCTTGACATAAGCTGCGCATCCCCAAACTTTCAGAAATGATAGCTTAGGTTTCTTCCCAAACCATAATTCATACGGTGTCGTCTCAACGGATTTAGACAGTGCCCTATTTAAAGTGAATGCGGCTGTCTCTAAAGCATAACCCCAAAATGATAGCGGTAGATCGGTAAGAGACATCATAGATCGCACCATATCCAATAGAGTGCGATTACGACGTTCGGACACACCATTACGCTGAGGTGTTCCAGGCGGCGTGAGTTGTGAAACAATTCCACATTTCCTTAAGTGCTTGCCAAACTCGTGACTCAAGTATTCTCCTCCACGATCTGATCGTAAGAACTTTATTTTCCTGTCACGTTGATTCTCTACCTCGCTCAGAAATTCCTTGAACTTTTCAAAGGTCTCAGACTTGTGTTTCATTAAGTAGACATACCCATATCTGCTTAAGTCATCAGTGAGGGTGAGAACATAACGATAGCCACCGCGAGCCTCAACACTCATTGGACCGCACACATCAGTATGTATGATTTCCAACAAGTTGGTTGCTCGCTCCATTGTTCCGGAGAATGGAGTCTTGGTCATTTGCCCATGAGGCATGGTTCGCACGTGTCAAATGATTCATAATCAAGAGACTCCAAAAGTCCATCTGCATAGAGTTTCTTCATGCGTTTGACACCAATGTGACCAAGGAGGCAGTGCCACAAGTATGTGGGACTATCATTATCAACCTTACATCTTTTGGCATTCACACTATGAATATGTGTAACATCACGTTCGAGATATAAATAAACCATTGACCATCGGGGCATGACCATAAAACATATCTCTCGTATAAATAGAACAACCATTATTCTCGGATTTAAATGAGTAGCCATCTCGCATTAAACGAGATCCAGATACAATGTTCATGCTCAAAGCTGGCACTAAATAACAATTGTTGAGGTTTAAAACTAATCCCGAAGGTAAATGTAGAGGTAGCGTGCCGACGGCGATCACATCGACCTTGGAACCGTTTCCGACGCGCATCGTCACCTCGTCCTTCGCCAGTCTCCGCTTATTCCGCTGCTCTTGTTTTGAGTTACAAATGTGACCAACCGCACCGGTATCAAATACCCAGGAGCTACTACGGGCGCTGGTAAGGTACACATCAATAACATGTATATCATATATACCTTTGCCGTTGCCGTCCTTCTTATTCGCTAAATACTTGGGGCAGTTTTGCTTCTAGTGACCATTTCCCTTGCAATAAAAGCACTCGGTCTCAGGCTTGGGTCATTCTTTGGCTTCTTCTTCCCTGCAACTGACTTACCGGGCGTGGCAACTCCCTTGCCGTCCTTCTTGAAGTTCTTCTTACCCTTGCCTTTCTTGAAACTAGTGGTCTTATTCACCATCAACACTTGATGTTCCTTTTTGATTTCCACCTCCGCTGATTTCAGCATTGAATATAACTCACGAATGGACTTCTCCATCCCTTGCATATTGTAGTTCATCACAAAGCTCTTGTAGCTAGGTGGAAGCGATTGGAGGATTCTGTCAATGACCGAGTCTACTGGAAGATTAACTCCCAGCTGAGACAAGCGGTTGTGCAACCCAGACATTTTGAGTATATGCTCGCTGACAGTACTATTTTCCTCCATCTTACACACTGATACATCTCCAACGTATCTATAATTTTTTATTGTTCCATGCTATATTATATTCTGTTTTGGACATTATTGGGCTTCATTATACACTTTTATATTATTTTTGGGACTAACCTATTAACCGGAGGCCCAGCCCAGAATTGTTGTTTTTTTGCCTATTTCAGAGTTTCGTAGAAAAGGAATATCAAACGGAGTCCAAACGGAATGAAACCTTCGGGAACGTGATTTTCGGAACGAACGTGATCCAGAGGACTTGGACCCTACGTCAAGACTTCAACCAGGAAGCCACGAGGTAGGGGGCGCGCCTACCCCCCCCTAGGCGTGCCCTCCACCATCGTGGGCCCCACGTTGCTCCATCGACATACTCCTTCCTCCTATATATACCTACGTACCCCCAAACTACCAGATACGGAGCCAAAAACCTAATTCCACCGCCGCAACCTTCTGTACACGTGAGACCCCATCTTGGGGCCAGTTCCGGAGCTCCGCCTGATGGGGCATCGATCACGGAGGGCTTCTACATCAACATCATAGCCTCTCCGATGAAGTGTGAGTAGTTTACCTCAGACCTTCGGGTCCATAGTTATTAGCTAGATGGCTTCTTCTCTCTTTTTGGATCTCAATACAATGTTCTCCCCCTCTCTTGTGGAGTTCTATTCGATGTAATCTTCTTTTGCGGTGTGTTTGTTGAGACCGATGAATTGCGGGTTTATGATCAAGTTTATCTATGAGCAATATTTGAATCTTCTGAATTCTTTTATGTATGATTTGTTATCTTTGCAAGTCTCTTTGAATTATCAGTTTGGTTTGGCCTACTAGATTGATCTTTCTTGCAATGGGAGAAGTGCTTAGCTTTGGGTTCAATCTTGCGGTGTCCTTTCCCAGTGACAGTAGGGGCAGCAAGGCACGTATTGTATTGTTGCCATCGAGGATAACAAGATGGGGTTTATATCATATTGCATGAGTTTATCCCTCTACATCATGTCATCTTGCTTAAAGCGTTACTCTGTTCTTATGAACTTAATACTCTAGATGCATGCTGGATAGCGGTCGATGTGTGGAGTAATAGTAGTAGATGCAGGCAGGAGTCGGTCTACTTGTCTCGGACGTGATGCCTATATACATGATCATACCTAGATATTCTCATAACTATGCTCAATTCTGTCAATTGCTCAACATTAATTTGTTCACCCACCGTAAATACGTATGCTCTTGAGAGAAGCCACTAGTGAAACCTATGGCCCCCGGGTCTATTTTCCATCATATTAATCTTCCGTCAACAAGTTATTTCTAGCGCCATCTTTATTTTACTTTCTTTACTTTGCATCTTTATCACAAAAATACCAAAAATATTATCCTATCATATCTATCAGATCTCACTCTCGTAAGTGACCGTGTAGGGATTGACAACCCCTTATCGCGTTGGTTGCGAGGATTTATTTGTTTGTGTAGGTGCGAGGGACTCGTGCGTGGCCTCCTACTGGATTGATACCTTGGTTCTCAAAAACTGAGGGAAATACTTACGCTACTTTGCTGCATCACCCTTTCCTCTTCAAGGGAAAACCAACGCAGTGCTCAAGAGGTAGCAAGAAGGATTTCTGGCGCCATTGCCGGGGAGTCTACGCAAAAGTCAACATACCAAGTACCCATCACAAACCCTTATCTCCCGGATTACATTATTTGCCATTTGCCTCTCGTTTTCCTCTCCCCCACTTCACCCTTGCCGTTTTATTTGCCCTCTCTTTTCCGTTTGCCTCTTTTTGCCCGTCTCTTGTTTGCTCGTGTGTTGGATTGCTTGCTTGTCACGATGGCTCAAGATAATACCAAATTATGTGACTTTACCAATACCAACAACAATGATTTCCTTAGCACTCCGATTGCTCCTCTTACCGATACTGAATCTTGTGAAATCAATACTGCTTTGTTGAATCTTGTCATGAAAGATCAATTTGCCGGCCTTCCTAGTGAAGATGCCGCTACCCATCTAAATAGCTTCGTTGATTTGTGTGGTATGCAAAAGAAGAAAGATGTGGATAATGATATTGTTAAATTGAAGCTATTTCCCTTTTCGCTTAGAGATCGTGCTAAAGTTTGGTTTTCGTCTTTGCCTAAAAATAGTATTGATTCTTGGAATAAGTGCAAAGATGCTTTTATCTCTAAGTATTTTCCTCCCGCTAAGATCATCTCTCTTACAAAAGATATTATGAATTTTAAGCAACTTGATCATGAACATGTTGCACAAGCTTGGGAGAGGATGAAATTAATGATACGTAATTGCCCTACTCATGGTTTGAATTTATGGATGATCATACAAAATTTTATGCCGGATTGAATTTTGCTTCTAGAAATCTTTTAGATTCGGCCGCGGGAGGCACTTTTATGGAAATCACTTTAGGAGAAGCTACTAAAATCCTAGATAATATTATGGTTAATTATTCGCAATGGCACACTGAAAGATCTACTAATAAAAAAGTGCATGCGATAGAAGAAATTAATGTTTTGAGTGGAAAGATGGATGAACTTATGAAATTATTTGCTAGTAAAAGTGTTTCTTCTGATCCTAATGATATGCCTTTGTCTACTTTGATTGAGAATAATAATGAATCTATGGATGTGAATTTTGTTGGTAGGAATAATTTTGGTAACAACGCGTATAGGGGAAACTTTAATCCTAGGCCTTATCCTAGTAATTCCTCTAATAATTATGGTAATTTCTACAACAATTCTTATGGAAATTTTAATAAGACGCCCTCTGAATTTGAGACTAGTGTTAAAGAATTTATGAATTCGCAAAAGAATTTCAATGCTTTGCTTGAAGAAAAATTGCTTAAAGTTGATGAATTGGCTAGGAACGTTGATAGAATTTCTCTTGATGTTGATTCTTTGAAACTTAGATCTATTCCTCCTAAGCATGATATCAATGAGTCTCAATGCCATGAGAATTTCCATTGATGAGTGCAAAGAAAGAACCGCTAGGATGCGTGCTAAGAAAGATTGTTTTGTGAAAGCGTGTTCTTCTAGTGTTTATGAAAACAAAGATGAAGATCTAAAAATTATTGATGTGTCCCCTATTAAATCTTTCTTTTGCAATATGAATCTTGATAATGAAGGGACTGAATATGATCCACCTTTACCTAGAAGGCGTTCCAGAAATTCAGAGTTTTTAGATCTTGATGCTAAAATTGATAAAAGTGGGATCGAAAACAAAACATTAGATATTAATGAACCCACTATTCTGGATTTCAAGGAATTTAATTATGATAATTGCTCTTTGATATATTGTATTTCCTTGTTGCAATCCGTGCTAAATTCTCCTCATCCTTACAGTCAAAATAAAGCTTTTACCAAACATATCATTGATGCTTTGATGCAATCTTATGAAGAAAAACTTGAGTTGGAAGTTTCTATCCCTAGAAAAATCTATGATGAGTGGGAACCTACTATTAAAATTAAAATTAAAGATCATGAATGCTATGCTTTGTGTGATTTGGGTGCTAGTGTTTCCACGATTCCAAAGACTTTGTGCGATTTGCTAGGTTTCCGTGATTTTGATGATTGCTCTTTAAACTTGCACCTTGCGGATTCCACTATTAAGAAACCTATGAGAAGAATTAATGATGTTCTTATTGTTGCAAAGAGGAACTATGTGCCCGTAGATTTTATTGTTCTTGATATAGATTGCAATCCTTCAAGTCCTATTATTCTTGGTAGACCTTTCCTTAGAACGATCGGTGCAATTTTTGATATGAAGGAAGGGAATATTAGATTCCAATTTCCATTAAAGAAAGGCATGGAACACTTCCCTAGAAATAAAATAAAATTACCATATGAATCTATCGTGAGAGCCACTTATGGATTGCCTACCAAAGATGGCAATACCTAGATCTATGCTTGCTTTTATGCCTACCTAGGGGCGTTAAACGATAGCACTTGTTGGGAGGCAACCCAATTTTATTTTTAGATTTTTTGCTTTTTGCTTCTGTTTAGGAATAAATTTTTGATCTAGCCTCTGGTTAGATGTGTTTTTATGTTTTAATTAGTGTTTGTGCCAAGTTTAACCTATAGGATCTTCTTGGATGATAGTTATTTGATCCTGCAGAAAATTCCAGAAACTTTCTGTTCACGAAAATAATTGTTAAAAATCACCAGAACGTGATAAAATATTGATTCCAATTGCTTCTTATCAATAAACAAATTGTGTAGGTCTTCCTATTTTTTCTGAATTTTTGGAGTTGCAGAAGTTTGCGTTAGTTACAGATTACTACAGACTGTTCTGTTTTTGACAGATTCTGTTTTTCGTGTGTTGTTTGCTTATTTTGATGAATCTATGGATAGTAAAATAGTTTATAAACCATAGAGAAGTTGGAATACACTAGGTTTAACACCAATATAAATAAAGAATGAGTTCATTACAGTACCTTGAAGTGGTCTTTAGTTTTCTTTCGCTAACGGAGCTCACGAGATTTTCTGTTAAGTTTTGTGTTGTGAAGTTTTCAAGTTTTGGGTGAAAGATTTGATGGATTATGGAACAAGGAGTGGCAAGAGCCTAAGCTTGGGGATGCCCCGGAAGGCATCCCCTGTTTCGTCTACTTCCATCGGTAACTTTACTTGGAGCTATATTTTTATTCACACAATGATATGTGTTTTGCTTGGAGCGTTTTGTATGATTTGAGTCTTTGCTTTTTAGTTTACCACAATCATCCTTGCTGTACACACCTTTTGAGAGAGACAGACATGATTCAGAAATTATTAGAATAATCTATGTGCTTCACTTATATCTTTTGAGTTATATAGTTTTTGCTCTAGTACTTCACTTATATCTTTTAGAGCACGGTGGTAACTTTTTGTTTTATAGAAACTATTGATCTCTCATGCTTCACTTAGATTATTTTGGGAGTCTTAAATAGCATGGTAATTTGCTTAAATAATCCTAATATGCTAGGTATTCAAGACTAGTAAAAACTTTCTTATGAGTGTGTTGAATACTAAGAGAAGTTTGATGCTTGATGACTGTTTTGAGACATGGAGGTAGTGATATCAAAGTTGTGCTAGTTGAGTAGTTGTGAATTTGAGAAATACTTGTGTTGAAGTTTGCAAGTCCCGTAGCATGCACGTATGGTAAATGTTATGTAACAAATTTGAAACATGAGGTGTCCTTTGATTGTCCTCCTTATGAGTGGCGGTCGGGGACGAGCGATGGTCTTTTCCTACCAATCTATCCCCCTGGGAGCATGGCGCGTAGTGCTTGGTTTTTGATGACTTGTAGATTTTTGCAATAAGTATGTGAGTTCTTTATGACTAATGTTGAGTCCATGGATTATACGCACTCTCACCCTTCCATCATTGCTAGCCTCTTCGGTACCGTGCATTGCGCTTTCTCACATTGAGAGTTGGTGCAAACTTCGCCGGTGCATCCAAACCCCGTGATATGACACGCTCTTTCACACATAAACCTCCTTATATCTTCCTCAAAACAGCCACCATACCTACCTATTATGGCATTTCCATAGCCATTCCGAGATATATTGCCATGCAACTTTCCACCGTTCCGTTTATCATGACACGTTCATCATTGTCATATTGCTTAGCATGATCATGTAGTTGACATAGTATTTGTGGCAATGTAACATCCCAAAATTCTAAATTTTGGAATGTTATAATAAACAGATAGATTGGATTGATTGTTTGATTGATTGACTGAAAGTGAGTGGAATTCGAGATATTTTGAAAGTTAAATGAGAGGGAATAAAAGGACTTTCCCAATATTTCTTTTTGCTTTTATGATCTCCATGGATTCAAATTCTTTTCATCACAAAACCCTGGAGAGAAGATGACATGACTTCTTCCATTTATTTAAATGACAAGGGGTGTTGAAAATATTTGAATTTCATTTGAAAATATTTCCAATTCTGAAACTTTATGCGACTTAATGATTTTCATGAGAGAAGATAAAATGACTTCTTCAAAATATATGAAATACGAGTTGGGAGTTTCAAAGAAACTCAAAAATTAAAATCCATTTTGAAATTATTTTCAATATTGGAGTTATTTGAGTTTTATTCAAATTATTTTTCTCCAAAAATAAAATATATGGAAATTAGGGTAAAATGATTTCCTACATCAGAAAATTGGAGAGAAATAAATTTGAAATCATTTTGGTATTTTTAAAATTATTTTTATTGGATTTTATTAAGGCAGTAGCACCGTTTGATTTATTTAAATTTGTGTGGATTTTATTTGACTTTACAAAAATGTTCATGTTGTAGAAAATCTTTTTCTGAAAATTTTGATATATTATATGCCTATATAATATTTTATTTTATTTTTGTTTTTATTTTCTTTTCCCTCTGTTAAAAAAAAGAAACCGCCGAACTGGGCCGGCCCAGCCAACCGGGCCAAGCCAGCCCAGCCCAGCGCGCTTGCGCCCGTCTCCGAGCTCGGGACGAAGTCCTGAGCGTGGCCGACTCCGCCGCCGCCGCCGAGTCCCGGTCGGCCACGCCTCCCCTTGCCCCTCCTCCACGCCTCCCGAGGCCGTCCTCCTCCATAAATAGCCCCGGCCCCTCTCTCTCTCTCCTCTCTTCTCGCCGCCGCCTCGAGCCGCATCGCCGCTGCCAACCACCGCCGCCGCAGCCGCGCCTCGCCTAGCCCCGCGCCGCCCGCGCTGCTGCCTCCGCCGCCCCGCGTAGCCTCCGCCCGCTGCCGCCGCCCTCGCCGGAGCCCCGCGCCATCTCGCCAGAGTTAACCACCGTCGTCGTGTAGAACCGCTGCCGAACCGGTAATAAAACCGATCCGGTTTTCTTCGGTTTTCTCTTGGTTTAGTTTTTTTTCTAGTTATTTTAGTTATTTAACGATCGTTCTCTGTTTAGGTAGATCTAGCGAACGATTTCGTTCGTTAACGTTCTGTAGCGAACGTTCGCTATTTAAATTTTTCTTTTTCTGTTTATTTTACACCAGGGACCTATTCGTAATTAGTTTTCTTATCATTTAGTCCCTGCTTTTCAAACGACTACATCTTTTTACTCGTCTGTCCAAATCCAACGAAACCAACGCCCACTTCTTCGTTATGATCCCCTCTATCCAGTAATCTAACTCAAACATGTTTTTGAAATTTTAAAATTTGAATTAGACCAGATTTGAATTCAAACTTCGTTTGATCGTAATTTGAGTTTCGTAGCTCTGTTTGAGTTGATTCTTTTTGGAAATCGAAGCTCTTGACCTAAACATTCTGATAAGGCCAAATTCACATAATTATGGTGCTGTTAGAAATTGTTTTATGTTGCAAGAGTTATTTGCTTGGTTTTGAAGTTTTCCGAACTATCTTCTTCATTCTTTCTGATCTTTTGAGTGATTGCTTATGTGTGGTTACCATTGCTTGCTTACGACAGATTGACCGGAGTGTGACGAGTAGACCTATCAAGAGTTATGAGTGCGAATCATCTTCATCAACATTGCAGGCAAGTTCACACTTTGATCATACCTCTTTACCACCCAATTTTATTGCATTAGATCAATCCTCAAACAATTGCATGATTAGGATCTGATTAATATGTAGGTTTTGGGAAGTAGATGAGGTAGTACCTATTGCCCGGTTTATTATCAAACCTTTGGGAGTTACTTCTACGTTTGCTTATATTCCTATGCTATGCTCATAGACGTGGATTGGGTTTGAGTGAATTTTCCATGACATATGTGAGATTGTTAATTAATGGTTCAACTTAAGGTGGCTACTTAAATAAACATCTGGGTGGATTGAGGCACCTGGAGAACCCAGTGTTGCCTGTATTTTTGGATATCCCGGAGTACCCGTGTGATCATCCTATGGACCGCCACCCAGACTCAAAGGGATCATAAGATTATTCATGCTAGAAACTTCCGTGCACAGCCACAAGCTATTATGGGCTCTAGCATAGTTGAGTATGTTGCATGACCTCTTCCAGTGGTAGGCTAGCAGATGTAGGGGGTGTAGGTTGGTATTGTCTACCCAGGGTTAGAGTTAATGCTTCTGAAAGACTGTGTCTCGGTCATCCGTTTCTCAAACACTATGCAGTGCGAGAAATCCAACGGAGGAGATCGAGTCTTGTGGGGAAAAGTGCGCAAACCTCTGCAGAGTGTACAAACTAATCATGATTAGCCGTGTCCCCGGTTATGGACATCTTGAGTATCTAGTTCTTGGATTATCACGTTGATCTCATCATGTTACTTTAATTAATATTTTTGGGTTAATGATGATACTTAATTGGGATTGAGTTGGAGGTACCTTCTCAATGTTTAACAACCACCATGATAGTTAAATAAAATTTATTCCTTTGCAGTAGGGAAAAATTGGCTTTTCGCAAAAACATTATAACCATAGAGCTTTTCCACCAGCCATATATGCATGTAGTGATAGCCCTTGTTCATCATTTCTCTATGGTGTGAATTTGCCAGCATATTCCATGTGCTGACCCGTTTTCAGGCTGCAACGTTTCATGTTGCAGGATTCTTACGACGAGTAAGTGATACGTTAGGGTTATGATTTCTACACTCAACTTTGCCGTTGGTGTTGATGGGAATCCACAACCTTGTTACTTCCGCTATTTGGATTGAGGTAATAGTATTTATGTTACTTTATACATGTGATTTACCTCTGTTATAAATCCTCGAGTACTGTGTGTGTCAGCATACCGACCCAGGGATGACACTTAAGCACAGAGACTTGATCCATTCGGGTCGGGTCGCTACAAGATGGTATCAGAGCACATGTTGACTGTAGGACGTGACCCCTAGAAACGGAAAGCCCATAGGAAGGATTTTCCTTAAAACTTTCCTTTTCGAAAAGATCATTTACCTCTCTCCTTTTCTGAGTCTTATTCAAATATTCCCTTTTAGTGAGACCATACCCCTTTCCCCTTTTGACCACATGAAGATTCGACTGATGAGACCACTCCAAGAAGTACAAGAGATCGGACAACTAAGACCACTTCGGAATGAAGAGGATTTTATCGAGCATTGTTATAATTGGAACTACAACGGTTAAAGACTCTGAAGACTAGGAGAATTTGAAGGCTCTGAAGAATTTCCAGATTGGTATAGGAAGGCTACCCTTATGGAACTTGGCAGACTATGGAAGCCGTCAATACCCGAGACCAAGGTGTATCGGAGAAAGACCGGAACATGGAGCATTAGAACTCAAAGTTTTTGTTAAGAAAACCCTAAGGCAGGAGATATCAACTATGGAATGATAGCTCATGGTAATGACAAGAGCAGAAACACGGATACCCATGAGGTTATCGCCCGCTTATGATATTGTCACCGTGTTGAGTTAAGTAAGCATATGCATGGAAGGATTGGATGGTAGAAGGCTGATGGAGCACCCACCAGCAAGACGAAGTTTTAACCTTAGCTGGTGTATCACCATGATCTGGAGCATTACATCAGGAAGTTTAAAGATGAACCTTCAGGAAGCCGTATTTGACAAAGAAGTGTTTCGTGAAGAACTCAGGACCTAGAAGCTGAAAGTAGCCAAGCTGGAGGAGCAAAACCTCAAGACATCAGAGAATTTGTCAGGAACTGAAAGACAGTAGGACCAGGGTTCATGCCAAGGATGTTGAAAACCAGAAGTTTGAATGCAACTCCAGAAATATTAAAGGACATCACGAGAGACTTCGCGTCAACAGAGATGATCTGGCAAAAGAACTTGAGAAGGACAAGTCTGATCGGAAGAAGCCATTGGAGGCATGAACGAGACTTGAAGAGTTTGACGACTTTGAGGAGTTATTGACCTTTAGAAGACCAAACCCCTATTATATACCTACGTTAGATGCGATGTTTGTGAGTTGTCATTTGTTTGATGTCTTTCCGACAACCACAAATAAAATCTTTCTTTTCAAAACTATTGTTTGCATTGTGTGTATCCCTCTCTATCTCTCTTATCCCACCCCAAAGCTCTTGGACCCAATAGTGGATGAATGGAGATGAGCTTGTATTTTCTGGACCGATGAATCAACTGGAGATGGACCGATGGATTCATAACATGGAGTATCACATGGAGAATAACCCTATAGCCGGAAAGGATATGACCCAGCATGCTCTTCAATGTTTTGAAAGAGGTGTTGCTACTTGGTGGAGGATGTACCAAACCACCAGTGGATGGCAAGGAGTAACCACTTGGAAAGAATTTAAGTGGACTCTACAAAGATCTCGTCTTGTGTCCCAGAAATTGAAGCCTTATGGAAAGGATGTGAAGAAACCTTGTGCATACAAGCCTTGTGGAGAAATAGGACACAACCATAAGGAACACAAGGATGAATGCCCTAATTGTGAAGGAAGTCACCCAGCTGAAGAACGCCCAACTCGGCATATCACTTGTTTCTTGTGTGAAGGGACTACCCACTACCCTGCTCAGTGTCACATCTACCCCATGGTATAAAGGACCGTCCAGCAGAAGAAAGAAGCAATGAAAAGAGCCCTCATGAAAATTTTAGAGGAATCTATGATGAAGGAAGAGGTGGAGGACACACCCAAAGAAGAACCAATTAAACCCTGCACCAAGTCATGCTATTCATGTGGAGAAGAAGGACACATCTCCCAAAATTGTCTGAACGGGGATTTAGTGGAATTCTCGACAGAGGAAGTAGAGTATGACCCACAGGAAATAGAAGCCCTGATTGGAACGGAAAAGTCCAGAAAGAGAAGTAGATTGGATCCCAGGAACAACCCAATTTCTACAAAGAGAGACCTGAGTCATATCACATGTTTCAGGTGCAAAAACTCAGGACACTACCACAATGATTACCCAAAAGGGAAGATGAGGACCCCAGGAGGCTATATAATCACAAGGAAACCCCGAGATATGTCAGAAGTAATATGTTTCCGTTGTGATGAAGCAGGGCACTTTGCCAGAAAATGCCCCAAGGAGACGGAGACTTGTGACAAATAGTTGAGTGCAACGAGAAATATAGTAGTAGAAATGTGGTCATTTCTTTTATTAGTGAGGTGTCGGTTGAGACATGTAATGGAATGCAGGAGATTGCAATAATTTGAGAATCAATAAAGTTAGCATCATTGGTATTGATTTGGATTTTATGAGTTGTTACTCTATGAAGAAAGATTTTGACCATTTTCGAGGATATGAGAAATATGGTCTATGGAAGATTGCGCAGTTTAAAGGTGGTAGTACCCTGTGAGGAAACTTGACCCTTGGAAAAGGTAATGATATTCCACGAAGTGGATTTCGAACAAAATAAGTATGAGTTTTATCTCGATATGTTGGATACCCCAAGAATATGAGGGTATGGAGTATTATTGGATGTAAAGGAGGTAGTCTATGAAATTGGAGACAGAGCATGTCTTCGTGTGTTCCCTCTGCGAGGAGTTAAACGATTTGGAGTTAAGGGAAAGTTAGCCCCGAGAATTGTAGGACCATACCGAGTTTTGGAGCGTATGGGAGAAGTGGCCAACAAGTTGGAGTCACCCGAAGGACTGTTAGGAGTTCGTGATGTGTTTCACATTTCCCAGTTGAGGAGTGCCATGCAGAGATGGCCAATATTCCCCTGTAAGGACGCTTGACCCTGGAAAGGATAATGATGTTCCACGAAGTGGAGTATGGACTTCATAAGTATAAGTTTTTATCTCGGTATGTGGGATATCCCACGAGGATGAAGAGATAAATTACTATTGGATATAAAAGGAGGTATGATGTTGGAAATATGGATCAATGGAAATTCCATGATGAGTGTGAGTAAACATGTCCTAATTTGGCGCGAATAGAAGGAAGAAGGACAATAAAATTGGATGGATTTAAGAATGCTAGGAAGTTGGAAGTTGGAGTAATAATCAGTTGCTCGATGATAAGTTCAAGGACTACAAGTGATGAGATGGGCCATAACCCACAGGCCCCAGGACCTGCCAGGAAGCAAGCACATTCTTGCTGAAGGAAAAAACCCTAGAAGAAGTTACGATTTTATCGACAAACGATCTTATAGGAGATACGCAAAACCTGAGGGTTGGGAAGGAACGATAGATGTTTGTTTGGCTTGCAGAATCCATGGATTTATCCGAACTTGGTTCGTCGACAAGAGAAATTCTGCAATGCTTGCGAGGATGACCGAGTGTTAGAATGCGAGATTCGCTAAACCATATACAAGGTAATGATTTGGGTGCGGGATGGATTGATCACCATACCGACTTACTCTTATTATTCGCTTTGCTATACGGGTTGGTAAATCTGAGTGACTTACCTATAGTAGAGAGACGACGATCAAACCTTGCTTGAACCTTAGAATGGTGTAAGTATTTTTCCCTTGTACAAGGCAGCTCTTGCCAATCGTAGGTTATACGGTGAGGATCAACCCACAACCATTTCCTGCAGGAGAAACCATAAATCGTTGACCACCATGAGCTATCGATAGTTGTTTAGTTTTGGCGCCAGATCCGTCAGCTAAGAAGACCCAGTCTCGGAACAACCTTACCAAGAAAAAGGACAGAAGAATTGAGGTAAAGATTATGCCACTACCGGAAGAGCCCAGAGAAGGAATTTTCCGAGAATCTGAGAAGACTGACACTGTCAAAGATAAGGATGGAGTATATGAGTTTTGATGGAACAGTAACAATGCTTCTAAGGGTGGTAGCACCCCAGACCCCCTGTGCTGATCGATGGATTTTGAGAAGACCCCAAACCCTAATCTATTTCTTGCTAGCCTCTCCGAATCTCGAGGACGAGAGTCATTTTAAGGGTGGTAGTTTGTAACATCCCAAAAGTCTAAATTTTGGAATGTTATAATAAACAGATAGATTGGATTGATTGTTTGATTGATTGACTGAAAGTGAGTGGAATTCGAAATCTTTTGAAAGTTAAATGAGAGGGAATAAAAGGACTTTCCCAAACTTTCTTTTTGCTTTTATGATCTCCATGGATTCAAATTCTTTTCATCACAAAATCCTGGAGAGAAGATGACATGACTTCTTCCATTTATTTAAATGATAAGGGGTGTTGAAAATATTTGAATTTCATTTGAAAATATTTCCAATTATGAAACTTTATGCGACTTAATGATTTTCACGAGAGAAGATAAAATGACTTCTTCAAAATATATGAAATATGAGTTGGGAGTTTCAAAGAAACTCAAAAATTAAAATCCATTTTGAAATTATTTTCAATATTGGAGTTATTTGAGTTTTATTCAAATTATTTTTCTCCAAAAATAAAATATATGGAAATTAGGGTAAAATGATTTCCTACATCAGAAAATTGGAGAGAAATAAATTTGAAATCATTTTGGTATTTTTAAAATTATTTTTATTGGATTTTATTAAGGCAGTAGCACCGTTTGATTTATTTAAATTTGTGTGGATTTTATTTGACTTTACAAAAATGTTCATGTTGTAGAAAATCTTTTTCTGAAAATTTTGATATATTATATGCCTATATAATATTTTATTTTATTTTCGTTTTTCTTTTCTTTCCCCTCTGTTAAAAAAAAAAGAAACCGCCGAACTGGGCCGGCCCAGCCAAGCCAGCCCAGCCCAGCGCGCTCGCGCCCGTCTCCGAGCTCGGGACGAAGTCCCGAGCGTGGCTGACTCCGCCGCCGCCGCCGAGTCCCGGTCGGGCACGCCTC
This sequence comes from Aegilops tauschii subsp. strangulata, assembly GCF_002575655.3. Classification (NCBI taxonomy): domain Eukaryota; kingdom Viridiplantae; phylum Streptophyta; class Magnoliopsida; order Poales; family Poaceae; genus Aegilops; species Aegilops tauschii. Next base: position 422,730,400 of record NC_053036.3, on the reverse strand, counting down.
CCCTTGCCCCTCCTCCACGCCTCCCGAGGCCGTCCTCCTCCATAAATAGCCCCGGCCCCTCTCTCTCTCCTCTCTTCTCGCCGCCACCTCGAGCCGCATCGCCGCCGCCGCCGCTGCCAACCACCGCCGCCGCAGCCGCGCCTCGCCTAGCCCTGCGCCGCCCGCGCTGCTGCCTCCGCCGCCCCGCGTAGCCTCCGCCCGCTGCCGCCGCCGCGCCGGAGCTCGCCGCCCTCGCCGGAGCCCCGCGCCATCTCGCCGGAGTTAACCACCGTCGTCGTGTAGAACCGCTGCCGAACCGGTAATAAAACCGATCCGGTTTTCTTCGGTTTTCTCTTGGTTTAGTTTTTTTCTAGTTATTTTAGTTATTTAACGATCGTTCTCTGTTTAGGTAGATCTAGCGAACGATTTCGTTCGTTAGCATTCTGTAACGAACGTTCGCTATTTAAATTTTTCTTTTTCTGTTTATTTTACACCAGGGACCTATTCGTAATTAGTTTTCTTATCATTTAGTCCCTGCTTTTCAAACAACCACATCTTTTTACTCGTTTGTCCAAATCCAAGGAAACCAACGCCACTTCTTCGTTATGATCCCCTCTATCCAGTAATCCAACTCAAACATGTTTTTGAAATTTTAAAATTTGAATTAGACCAGATTTGAATTCAAACTTCGTTTGATCATAATTTGAGTTTCGTAGCTCTGTTTGAGTTGATTCTTTTTGCAAATCGAAGCTCTTGACCTAAACTTTCTGATAAGGCCAAATTCACATAATTATGGTGCTGGTAGAAATTGTTTTATGTTGCAAGAGTTATTTGCTTGGTTTTGAAGTTTTCCGAACTATCTTCTTCGTTCTTTCTGATCTTTTGAGTGATTGCTTATGTGTGGTTACCATTGCTTGCTTACGATAGATTGACCGGAGTGTGACGAGTAGACCTATCAAGAGTTATGAGTGTGAATCATCTTCATCAACATTGCAGGCAAGTTCACACTTTGATCATACCTCTTTACCACCCAATTTTATTGCATTAGATCAATCCTCAAACAATTGCATGATTAGGATCTGATTAATATGTGGGTTTTGGGAAGTAGATGAGGTAGTACCTATTGCCCGGTTTATTATCAAACCTTTGGGAGTTACTTCTACGTTTGCTTATATTGCTATGCTATGCTCGTAGACGTGGATTGGGTTTGAGTGAATTTTCCATGACATATGTGAGATTGTTAATTAATGGTTCAACTTAAGGTGGCTACTTAAATAAACATCTGGGTGGATTGAGGCACCTGGAGAACCCAGTGTTGCCTGTATTTTTGGATATCCCGGAGTACCCGTGTGATCATCCTATGGACCGCCACCCAGACTCAAAGGGATCATAAGATTATTCATGCTAGAAACTTCCGTGCGCAGCCACAAGCTATTATGGGCTCTTGCATAGTTGAGTATGTTGCATGACCTCGTCAAGTGGTAGGCTAGCAGATGTAGGGGGTGTAGGTTGGTACTATCTACCCAGGGTTAGAGTTAATGCTTCTGAAAGACTGTGTCTCGGTCATCCGTTTCTCAAACACCATGCAGTGCGAGAAATCCAACGGAGGAGATCGAGTCTTGTGGTGAAAAGTGCGCAAACCTCTGCAGAGTGTACAAACTAATCATGATTAGCCGTGTCCCCGGTTATGGACATCTTGAGTATCTAGTTCTTGGATTATCCCGTTGATCTCATCATGTTACTTTAATTAATATTGTTGGGTTAATGATGATACTTAATTGGGATTGTGTTGGAGGTACCTTCTCAATGTTTAACAACCACCATGATAGTTAAATAAAATCTATTCCTTTGCAGTAGGGAAAAATTGGCTTTTCGCAAAAACATTATAACCATAGAGCTTTTCCACCAGCCATATATGCATGTAGTGATAGCCCTTGTTCATCATTTCTCTATGGTGTGAATTTGCCAGCATATTCCATGTGCTGACCCGTTTTCGGGCTGCAACGTTTCATGTTGCAGGATTCTTACGACGAGTATGTGATACGTTAGGGTTAGGATTTCTACACTCAACTTTGCCGTTGGTGTTGATGGGAATCCACAACCTTGTTACTTCCGCTATTTGGATTGAGGTAATAGTATTTATGTTACTTTATACATGTGATTTACCTCTGTTATAAATCCTAAAGTACTGTGTGTGTCAGCATACCGATCCAGGGATGACACTTAAGCACAGAGACTTGATCCATTCGGGTCGAGTCGCTACAGGCAAAGCCACCGTTCATAATTCTTTCATACATGTCACTCTTGGTTCATCGCATATCCCGGTACACCGCCGGAGGCAGTCATATAGAGTCATACTTTGTTCTAGTATCGAGTTGTAAATAAATAGAACTGTGATGATCATCATTTTCTAGAGCATTGTCCCAAGTGAGGAATATAAAAAAAGAGAAAGGCCATAAAAAGAGAAGGCCCAAAAAATGAGAGAAAAAGAGAGAAGGGACAATGCTACTATCCTTTTTCCACACTTGTGCTTCAAAGTAGCACCATAATCTTCATGATAGAGAGTCTCTTGTTTTGTCACTTTCATATACTAGTGGGAACTTTTCATTATAGAACTTGGCTTGTATATTCCAACAATGGGCCTCCTCAAGTGCCCTAGGTCTTCGTGAGCAAGCAAGTTGGATGCACACCCACTTAGTTTCTTTTGTTGAGCTTTCATATATTTATAGCTCTAGTGCATCCGTTGCATGGCAATCCCTACTCCTTGCATTAACATCAATCGATGGGCATCTCCATAGCTCATTGATTAGCCTCGTTGATGTGAGACTTTCTCCTTTTTTGTCTTCTCCACATAAACCCCATCATTATATTCTATTCCACCAATAGTGCTATATCCATGGCTCACGCTCATGTATTGCGTGAAGGTTGAAAAAGTTTGAGATTACTAAAGTATGAATCAATTGCTTGGCTTGTCATCGGGGTTGTGCATGATGAGAGCATTCTTGTGTGACGAAAATGGAGCATGACTAAACTATATGATTTTGTAGGGATGAACTTTCTTTGGCCATGTTATTTTGAGAGGACATAATTGCTTAGTTAGTATGCTTGAAGTATTATTATTTTTATGTCAATATTGAACTTTTCTCTTGAATCTTTCGGATTTGAATATTCATACCACAATTAAGAAGAATTACATTGAAATTATGCCTAGTAGCATTCCACATCAAAAATTCTGTTTTTATCATTTACCTACTCGAGGACGAGCAGGAATTAAGCTTGGGGATGCTTGATACGTCTCCAACGTATCTATAATTTTTGATTGTTCCATGCTATATTATATTCTGTTTTGGACATTATTGGGCTTTATTATACACTTTTATATTTTTTTGGGACTAACCTATTAACCGGAGGCCCAGCCCAGAATTGCTGTTTTTTTTTGCCTATTTCAGAGTTTCGTAGAAAAAGAATATCAAACGGAGTCCAAACGGAATGAAACCTTCGGGAACATGATTTTCGAAACGAACGTGATCCAGAGGACTTGGACCCTACGTCAAGACTTCAACCAGGAAGCCACGGGGTAGGGGGCGCGCCTACCCCCCCCCCCCAGGCGCGCCCTCCACCCTCGTGGGCCCCACGTTGCTCCACCGACGTACTCCTTCCTCCTATATATACCTACGTACCCCCAAACAACCAGATACGGAGCCAACAACCTAATTCCACCACCGCAACCTTCTGTACCCGTGAGATCCCATCTTGCGGCCTGTTCCGGAGCTCCACCGGAGGGGGCATCGATCACGGAGGGCTTCTACATCAACACCATAGCCTCTCCGATGAAGTGTGAGTAGTTTACCTCAGACCTTCGGGTCCATAGTTATTAGCTAGATGGCTTCTTCTCTCTTTTTGGATCTCAATACAATGTTCTCCCCCTCTCTTGTGGAGATCTATTCGATGTAATCTTCTTTTGTGGTGTGTTTGTTGAGACCGATGAATTGTGGGTTTATGATCAAGTTTATCTATGAACAATATTTGAATCTTCTGAATTCTTTTATGTATGATTGGTTATCTTTGCAAGTCTCTTCGAATTATCAGTTTGGTTTGGCCTACTAGATTGATCTTTCTTGCAATGGGAGAGGTGCTTAGCTTTGGCTTCAATCTTGCGGTGTCCTTTCCCAGTGACAGTAGGGGCAGCAAGGAGCGTATTGTATTGTTGCCATCGAGGATAACAAGATGGGGTTTATATCATATTGCATGAGTTTATCCCTCTACATCATGTCATCTTGCTTAAAGCGTTACTCTGTTCTTATGAACTTAATACTCTAGATGCATGCTGGATAGCGGTCGATGTGTGGAGTAATAGTAGTAGATGCAGGCAGGAGTCGGTCTACTTGTCTCGGACGTGATGCCTATATACATGATCATACCTAGATATTCTCATAACTATGCTCAATTCTGTCAATTGCTCAACATTAATTTGTTCACCCACCGTAAATACGTATGCTCTTGAGAGAAGCCACTAGTGAAACCTATGGCCCCCGGGTCTATTTTCCATCATATTAATCTTCCGTCAACAAGTTATTTCTAGCGCCGTCTTTATTTTACTTTCTTTACTTTGCATCTTTATCATACCAAAAATTTTATCCTATCATATCTATCAGATCTCACTCTCGTAAGTGACCGTGTAGGGATTGAGAACCCCTTATCGCCTTGGTTGCGAGGATTTATTTGTTTGTGTAGGTGCGAGGGAGTCGTGCGTGGCCTCCTACTGGATTGATACCTTGGTTCTCAAAAAACTTAGGGAAATACTTACGCTACTTTGCTGCATCACCCTTTCCTCTTCAAGGGAAAACCAACGCAGTGCTCAAGAGGTAGCAAGAAGGATTTCTGGCGCCGTTGCCGGGGAGTCTACGCAAAAGTCAACATACCAAGTACCCATCACAAACCCTTATCTCCCGCATTGCATTATTTGCCATTTGCCTCTCGTTTTCCTCTCCCCCACTTCACCCTTGCCGTTTTATTTTGCCTCTCTTTTCCGTTTGCCTCTTTTTGCCCGTCTCTTGTTTGCTCGTGTGTTGGATTGCTTGCTTGTCACGATGGCTCAAGATAATACCAAATTATGTGACTTTACCAATACCAACAACAATGATTTCCTTAGCACTCCGATTGCTCCTCTTACCAATACTGAATCTTGTGAAATCAATACTGCTTTATTGAATCTTGTCATGAAAGATCAATTTGCCGGCCTTCCTAGTGAAGATGCCGCTACCCATCTAAATAGCTTCGTTGATTTGTGTGATATGCAAAAGAAGAAAGATGTGGATAATGATATTGTTAAATTGAAGCTATTTCCCTTTTCGCTTAGAGATCGTGCTAAAGTTTGGTTTTCGTCTTTGCCTAAAAATAGTATTGATTCTTGGAATAAGTGCAAAGATGCTTTTATCTCTAAGTATTTTCCTCCCGGTAAGATCACCTCTCTTAGAAACGATATTATGAATTTTAAGCAACCTGATCATGAACATGTTGCACAAGCTTGGGAGAGGATGAAATTAATGATACGTAATTTCCCTACTCATGGTTTGAATTTATGGATGATCATACAAAAAATTTATGCCGGATTGAATTTTGCTTCTAGAAATCTTTTAGATTCGGCCGCGGGAGGCACTTTTATGGAAATCACTTTAGGAGAAGCTACTAAACTCCTAGATAATATTATGGTTTATTATTCTCAATGGCCCGTCGATGACTAGTGAAAATTGAGGCCCAATATGCATTTCGGCCTGCTAAAGGCCCATGGTTTCATCTGGGCCGTAACAGGCCAGTACAATATTTAGCCTGTTAATGGCCCAACGCTACCTGGGCCAAACTAAGCGTTGGGTCCACAAAAGGCCCAACTAAAATATAGGCTGGTGTAAGTTGTGGGCCTCGCGCAAAGTGTGAAGGCCCCAATGATTCGGGCCCAAGAAAGATGCAGGCCGGCCCAATTGTGGCCCGCTAAACACCAGGCCCGTTAGAGGCGAATGTTTCGGCCTGGTCGACTACATTTGATTTTTTTCAGATAGCGAATGATGGCAGTAACTTGTAGGAATTAAGAACAAACCTACTCTATATAATAAACAAATTACGGCATAGTAACTAAGAATAAACCTACACTGTACAATAAAGGATTTATGGTATATTACATCCACTGGGCATCGAAGTTCGCCACCAGTGATCATAACGTGCAACGAAGAAGCAGATTACAAAAACTGGGCACCATTGCAGCGTAACAAAATAATATTGAACCGAGACCACTTCCAAGACAGTTCAAGAAAGGTTAGCCTTGCGCGGGAACTGCTGCGCAAGCTGCTGAGCAAGGCTATGAGACAGGCCTAGCATGTCGGTCAAAGCTTCCAGGTGTAGCTGTTTAGCGATGAGGTTCTCATTGTTGTTCTCCGCAATCTTTCTTAGAGATGGGACTTCAAGTCGAAGTTGAGTTGCAGAATGCCTTTCTGCTAGAACTTGGGACTGAAGAAGTCGAACTGATTCAGACAACGAATTCTGTGAGCTTGTCTGACTGCTAGTCTCAAGTAACTTGAACACTGCATCAAGACAAGACTTTGGGGTTGTCTCGCTATCTTCAAGATGTTTTGCCTTCTTTGCTGCAATATATGTTGGGTTTGTCTCACAGCCTTCAGCAGACTTGTGCATGCCATCAGGCATATCACCCTGAAACAAAGCAGAGAGATAACAGGTTTTGCACGTGTATAAACAAAGATAATAACTGTGCTGTCAATTCCATCCAATTTCAAATTAGAAAATAAAGAGTAAGTTCAAAATATCAATAGCATAATTTGGCATTGTTCATAATGCAGGGAGCTTCACCACACTACTGGATTACCATGTTAACATAACAAGCATAGATGAAGGGCAAAGAAGATCATTGTATCTATTTTGGTTAATGTGCATGGCATGTTGTTCATATCATCAACCACATCAGTAAGATAAAACAGGAGATGACAAGGTGCAAACGTGGGCTGCTTCACCACAAACTGGATTATAGATCCACAAAAACAAGCATACATATAGGGAGTGTTGAGTAATGTGCATGGTATGAATAAGGAATTTGGTTTTACAAGTAAAACTTAGAACTTACAGTTCTTGCGAACATGCATTTTGGTAGAAACAGCAAACTAAACAGCAGTAAACGATAGGGAGTATGAGCAAATTAAACAGTAGTTGAGGATAAAGGCTTTAGAAGGACTGACTTACATTAACAGTTAACACCGGCTTTATAATGCCCTTCTCCATGTCAAGGGAAGGATAACTCAAGAATTTTAGCACAGAATCTTCTTCATAAGCATTGCCTGTACTCTACATTTTGTAGAGAGTAATTATAGATATGATAATACTGGAAGGGATAGAGAATAATGAAGATAAGATGCAGATTGATGCTACATAATCAACTAGCAATCCCTGGAAGTACAAGCATTACAGGACAAAATGTACTGACAAGAGCAATGGGCTACACTTCTGCACTGGCATTGTCTGTGTATTCTACTTTTTGGTAAGATTAAATATAGATCTAATATTTTTTAGTAAATGGTGGGCGAGGGAGATAAGATGCAGAATGCTACACAATGAACCAATCCCTTTTCAAAATGTTCAGTCCTTACAAGAGGACTGTAGAGCTAAACCTCTTCAAAAGCATTGGGTTGATTCTAAATTTATGTAAGAGTCCATACGGATCTTATAATGTCCACCAAATGGGCGATAACGTGGCTAACATGTGCAGTGATGCTACATAATCAAACAGCTATGAAAGTAAGTATGGTCATACAGGGCAAGAGGTACTCACAAGAGCAATGCAGTGTGCATTATAGTTGCGAGATTCTGTGGTCCCCTGAGAATGAATGTTCTTCTGCTAACAGTTTTCGTACAAGTGAGACGTTAAGGCAAATGCAGAAATGTAGTTCAAATTGTGATGTGATATCATAGATAGTACCTTACGCTGCAGCCGAGACCAATGTGTAACAAGATTATTCCAGTCACCATCGGATAAATGTAGCACCGGAGACTTTACAGAAATTTCGTTTAGAGGCTTGCCATCAAAGTGCGCTTGCCTCAGGTAGGAACGATACTTCATCAACGAGTGCTTGAAAAGCGCAACCAACCCTTGCTCGTCTTCACAATCCAGTTTGGTCCTCGCCTATTTAAAAGAATGAAATCCTGTGTCTTCTGTCAGCAGAAACATATAAAGTAATGACCATGAATAACATTAGTACATTACTTACGCATAAGTTGCGGAGGAAGACTGGAAATTGTTCTGTGTCTGCGGTATAAGACCGTGTGAACTTTACAGGTACTAAAGATTACCGAAATACATCTGAACCATTAAGTGTAGGTAGCACTGAGCACACAACAAACCCTAATGACAGTCCTGCCTAATGAGTAATGAATCAATTAGAAAATGGGTGATGAGGAGTGGCTGCTGAGTGTTGAGGACTTATCTTAGGATAAATCGGGTTGGCTTAGTGGGTGCTGCACGCCTGAGCCCTGAACGGACTGGGAAGGTAGGCACGGCGGCGCGCCCGGGCAGCGGTGACGCTGGTGGGCGAGCGGCTCCTGACCTTCTGTTAGTCCGGCGTCTCCTCCTAGAGTCATGTCGTCCGGGGATGGCAAGTCGCCGGCGAGGCAGGCGGCTGGGGGCGAGTAGAGATCGGAAGCGTGCAGCAGAACAGAGGGGAATCGGGGCCTGGGATGACCCAAAATCCTAGGGTGGGCCGGCCCATCATGGGCACCCTGTAGAGATACACACCCGAGCGGCGAACATGCATTTTCGAAACTAATTTAGGAACATTTAGCTGACCAATTAAACGAATCTGTTTTAATAATATCAGATTCGTATTTGAACAACTAAGCTTGTTTAGCTTGATGGGTCGAGCAGTGCTATTATGACACGAAGCACGTATTCTGATTGTATAGTGATCATAAAAGGGGGAAACCAGAGTAATGATATTTAGCAGCCATTGTTTGCTTCGAACTAAGAACTAAATTCTAAGAGCTGAAAAGAAAGTAGAGTAACCAAGTTAAGATCTATTTTCTGGTTGAGATCAAAAAGTTGAGGAGATATGAAGTGCCACCTCTCTTGCGGCGCCGTGTAGGCATCGGGGGTGCGATGACTGTCGGTGGCGTTGAAGCAGATCTGCGACGGTAGACAGGTGCATCGGGGGATAAGTCACGTTGCGGTGGAAGAGAAGGTTGTGTGAGCGGCCCCGGCAAAGAGGACGACGACGCCGATGAAGCGAGAGTACATGATGAAGGCTCTTGGTCTGTCGCCGTGGATGAGAAACGTCCATCTCTAGCAGTGGACGACGCGGTCTTGGTAGGCGCTCTGGCATGGTGGAGGACGGTGGCGATGGATGTGGTGGAGGACGGCGGCGATGGATATGGTGGAGGACGGCGGCGATGGATGGGGTGGCGGACGGAGGCTGGTGTGGGGATGGTGTTCTAGCGCGGATGGTGTATGAATGGGAAAATGGAGGGAGAGGTACGGGGAACCATGTTTTTGGGACGCGCCTGTCTGAAATATGGGAAAGTTACGAGCTTAGCCCCCGTGTAAAATTTGGACGTCTCGTCGGTTGGGGATACGACGGTAATCTCGCATCTCGCCAATATTTGCCCAGAGCGATTTCGGGCGAGGAGAGGGTGGTTGGCGCCCACGGTGTATGAACGGGGCTGACAGGTAGGGCGGTTGTGTCACGTCTGAGTGAAGTTACAAACCTGCCCCTATTGAAAATATTTGCCTACATCGATTTCGGCCGAGTCGAGTTTGTTTTGCCGCCCACCGTGTATGAATGGGGAAATGGAGGGAGAAACAGAGGTCTTTCGGACGAGCTTGAATCGAATGTGTTTTGTCGCCCATGTTTGGCGCCCACCGTGTCGGAATGGGCTCAGAGGCAGTCGTGTCACGTCTAATTGAAGTTACTATCCTACCCCTATTTAGAGCAGTGGAAGTCGGGCCGATGGATTGTCCGTGTAATGGGTAGACAGTAATTTCCATCTCCCAAACACTTGGCTTCGGGCAGCCGACGTTGGAGTGGACATTTTACCGCTTCTTTCGAATTTTGGGACAATAAGCATCCACGTTTACCCTGGCAACTAAATTTGAATCCATTTTGTATTCCTATATTAATCTTTATAAATCATTCCATGTGTTTTTATATATCTTTAAAAGGACGACAAAGATGTATTCGACTGTCATATATGAATATGGTTTACAAATGTCGATACTCAAATTCAGAAGCTAGAATCCAGTTTAAGGTGAATTCAAATATTTGGAACACTTCATGTCCAACTCAAATGTCACACGCAACATAATGTGTACTCCCATTTAGATATGTACACAAGCGATGTATCAAGATTCAAATACCGAGTCAATCAACCAAGAATGTACAGAACTAACAGACATATAAACACTTATAGAGTATATGGATCAATAATATCAACTAACATACATAAGCCAGGCCGCTGTACTTTTCTTTGCTACAACAACATCCTTTTTGTAGCCAAGCTACTACAGCATCTTGGCCCTTTCCGATGCGTGCCACTTATGGTCCATCTATACTACTATTATTGCTGAATGCACATTCAGCCCGATTGGCATATTTGTAGGTCTGGCACAGTAATCAAAATGAAATGTCTTCGAGTCTTATCAATTAATACAGACTTGTGCTCAAATAAAATTACAAACCAAAAAATAAAAAAAATTATTACATGATCTCTAAAACAAATGGTTTGATTGATTACATGAACAAACAACACAAAGGTTATTCAACGATGGAAAGAACATTTCACCTATGATTTACCAAGTGGGAATTTAATTTCCTTTTTTCCTTCAGGACCTTAACAATGTGGTCAGTCTCAGCTTGCTTCGTTTTGAAATCCACCAAATATTTAATGGTTGTCTTGAGTACTGCTACTGATTGTGCTGTTTGCTTCCTCAACATGTCAACTTCATCTCTAAGTGCAGAAGCAGAATCTCTTTCTACCACTAGTTTAGCCTCTAGAGCATCAGCAGTTGGCAATTCATAATGCACGATTGGGCCGGTGCCACTGCTGTGGATGATACAACGTCCATGGGGACCTCGCTCTTTGATCTTGGGCTAACCTATTTTGCCATTAAAGTTCTGATTGGATTCAGAAAAGTTGAAGTTAGCAAAACATCTCAACTGGGAGTTATAACAGCAAACCAGTTAAACAAACAAGGAATTAAAGAGTTTCAATTCGATGCTGAAAAGTAGTTATTAACATCATTGTAACCCGTTGTTGCAGCAGCAAAGCAGTTAAACAAACAAGTAGCTATTTAAGTTCAGGCAAACAGGTAATTCTTAACAGTAAGTATCAAACACATAGATAGGCGCAGTCTATAATAGGATTAACAGGTTGTGGCATTATGTAATCAGTAGCAAACTAAATTAAGCCAAGCAACGTAATTGAACAATTTTGCAATAAGTGGCTAACTAAAATTCCGAGAAGCAGGTAACTGAACTTAAGCTAGTTCTTTGTACAGGCACACTGCAACTTCTTTTTCGCTTACAAGGTTGTACGAAGGAATCCATGGCATCAATTGCTTGGATACGCAGTCCCAATACTTCTTTCTTCCCACACTACATTGGTAAGTCGAATGGTTAATCTGGTAAGATGGTGCGTCCTTGATATGTTATATGAGGACGTGTAGTCAGACTAGTTGTAGCCACACACATCACACTGGCTTTTACTGTATATTTCATGCGATTACTTTTGGCATATCTAGATCTAAGCAATCTACAATAGGATGAAAAGACTGGCATCCTTCACATTATTGGCGAACTTAGTTCATAGAAACAAGCAATTCAACCATTCTGTGGGTAAATCAAAAGCCCCACTGGAATATTTTTCACTACCCCTATCATACACGCAAAGAGGGGCGACGCCACCATAGGGGCTGGTATGGGCGGCCGCCTCGGGTGGCTCGAAAGTGTGCACCTAGTTTGAGTCGTCCAGGTTGGCCCAGGCTAGTTTGTCCCAATGCACGAGCAGGCAATGTAAAAAATGAAGAAAAATGTTTCAATTTGGATAGGCCAATAACATAAGTGCAAGGCAGGCCCTATAGCAGGCTCGCGGCCCAAGCGAGCGCCTCCCATATCGATCGACAGCAGGAAAAATCCCAATTCATCCGCTCCAGCCTCTAGTCTGGTTCGCTCCTAACCAGCCGCCGTTGGACAGACCGACACAGCACTTCCTCGCGCCCTCATTGGAGGGCGGTCGCCGGGCTTCAAGCGAACGGAAGGACAAGAAGATGAAGATCCAACCCTGGGTGTAGCCTGCATGGGAGGCAGCGGCGGCAGCACGGGCATGGCATCGAGCTTGCGCAAACGGACAGTCACAACTTGCAAGAGTAGCATGCGCAACGAGCAGGTACATCACATCCTTGATTATATCTAATTCAACTCTTCAATTTCTGGCCAATAGTTAAACCTGACAGTGTTGTAAAACTGCTTCTATGTAGGGAATCTATGAGAAAATGAAACCAATTTCTACTTATTTTATAACTCCCCCAATCAATACTGAACTGGCTGAATCTGATGTATCTAATCAAGTTTCCGGTGCAAACATCCAAGCTCATGTTGTTCTTGAGCCTGAAATGTCTAATGAACAGACTGCTAATGAAGGATTTGATGCAAACATTTTACATGCTCCTGGTGATGAACATATAGTGTCTAATGAGGCATCTAATGCAAGCATTTTGCAAGCTCCCATTGAAGGATTTAGTGTCTAATGATGATCTGCTATGTTGAGAGAGACATAGAGATTTGCAGGCATTGATGACAAGCAAATTATAATGCATTTTCATGGCTTGAGGAAACATCGAGGCCATCTACCAGAAAGTCCCCGTATCATGACAATGTAGCATAAATACTTTTATAATCTGTTGTTTGAAACTATTGGCATACTTGTGCAGGATAGATATATTGGTATGCATTGCGCACTGGTTATAGGTGCAATTACACTTCGATATTTTCAGCCAGAGAATGAATAATTCAAGCAGGTACAGACCATGTTTGTAGTCCTTGTACACCATGTTGCATTTTGTGTTTTTTGGTGCTTGCATCATTTAGTGTTTATAATCTGAACTACTTTGGATCATTAGCTGGTTTTCAAAGTGCATGTAACTTCACATTTCTCAAGTTATGTTGATTTCCGGAGTGCAAGTGCCTTCGTATTTTTTAAGTTAAATGTTCGCCCCTGGTAACTTGAATTCGTGGATCCGCCACTGCACACAAATCATACATGAATGCCAGTACAAATTAAATGAAATGCCGGGTCTTACGCTAGCTCGTTGTACAGGCTCACTGCAGCTCTGCTTGCGCTTGGGATGTTCCATGTACAAGTCCATGTTACCACTTGCTTGGATGTGCAGGCCTTGTGCTGCTCGCATCCCCCTCTGCATTTTTGACACGGCGAATGGCTGATCAAATAAGAGGAATCGACCTTGCGTTGTACCGGAGGACAGATACTTACAAGGTTATACGGGTGTGCAGGATGTGTACCAGATCCCGTAGCGCCGTCATGCTTCGCTAAAAAATGGATTTGCTTGTTTCAGATGATATCTCCGGAAGAAATAAGAGTTAAAGTCAGAGTTGGATAGGCATGTAAGCTAAGAGAGCATTGAAAGGATATCCAAACATCGTCGGAACAGTGCACAAGGGAGTGATGTGTGGATACCTAGTTCGGGCCGGCGTTTGGGCATGCTCGCCTAGCTAGAGTGCGGGTCACTTCAGAGTCGTTGAGGGTGATGCGCTGGCGTTGGCTGGCCGTGCACGGATGCAGATCTTGAGTGGCAGCGGAGCACTACGATGCGGTGGACGAGACCGTTGGTGAAGCCCCAGCGGCCTCGGGGGGCGGAGGAGCGACGATGTGCTCGGTGAAGTAGCCCCGGTGAGCTGGGAGACGGCGTCGGTGAAACGCACCTGATGCGGTGGAAGTCGGTGTCTGTGAGGCATGTCGGTTGCGCCGGCCGACGTTGTCGGTGGACCACCCGGTGCGGTGGACGAGGGCGTAGATGAGGTAGCTCCGGTGCGGTGGTGAAGCGTGACCGTCGTCGTCGTCCGGCACAGAGGTGGGGAAAGAAACGAGCCGAGGGGCGATTCGGACTTTGCTTGGGTTGGCGGCGAATTAGGGATTTGAGCAATCTGGGAGCGGAAGGGGACCGTGGAGAAGGGAGATTTTGCAGGGCTGGAATAGGGGCCGCCAGATATTTCAATCCGAAACGTGGAAGCGCGAACTTATTTAGTCGTTGTCCTTTTTGGGGGGGAGGGGCGAGCGAGGGAGGGGGTGGGTGGGTGGGTGCTAAGCGTCCGTCCGACACACGCGACCACCACGAAACGACCCTGGTCTGCCTGGTGTGCCTACATTTGAGAATGCAAACGAATCTTCTTTCATTTGCAAAGGAATCTGTATGTATTACCATGCCCGTGTTTTCCTTGCAATAATTAGTCATTTGAAACGAGATACTATAAATTAATTAAAGAGGAGTTATTTGAAAAAAAATCAAAACGGTATCCACGCTAACGTGCATTAGAGTGTGTGTCACATAATTAGTTATTTGAATTAGAGTGTGTGTCACATAGCGATCTCCAATTCTAACGTGGATTTCGCATTTCACTGTATACACACTACTTTTTAATACAAATTCATATGTATATGATGAACACCATGGTAGTGAGAAAACTTTTGGATGGATTCAAACATATGACCTACAAAATAACACAACAAATCGAGTCAATGTCAACTTTTCGAAACCTGATATAGCACGAATTTGAAATAATTACCCATATGCATGGTCCTCAGTTCAAATCTTACAATGGACACCGAATTGAAACATCGATATTAAGTCTCGTACTATCTACATTCAAATGTTGTTTTTAGCCCCCCCCCCCCCGGGCACACACGCTACATACTTCCTGTATCGGTCAATCTTCCTCTCCTAACCACCTTAGGAAGCTATCGGTTTCCAACACACATCCATTCTTTCTCTCCATGTTTCGATCTCTAACTCTCCCAACTACACAACCCCCTTTCTCCACTCTGTTACGAAATGTATTTACCTCACACACCCGCTGTAGCGACCAGACCTCAAACAGTCTACTCTCTGTGCATCAGTGTCATCCCTGGATCGGTAATGCTGACACGCACAGTACTTTGAAGGATTTATAACAGAGTAGCAATCACACACTTATTACATCGAATAGTTCAAGAGAACTCAATACAATAAATATGGCTTAAGGCCATCTAAAATACGATAACAGCAGAAGGCTTGGAAGATAAAGTGAGTCCATCAACTCCAACGGCATCACTGAGTATAAGACCACGACCTAAGGCTCCTTACTCGTCGTCTGAAAAGTCTGCAACATGATACGTTGCAGCCCGAAAACGGGTCAGCACATGGAATATGCTGGCAAAGTAACACATAGAGAGTAATGAACAGAATAATGCTATCACTATATGCATATTTGGCTGGTGGAAAGCTCTATGGTTACAGTTTTGCGAAAAGCCAATTTTTCCCTACCACAAAGGAATAAATTTTATTTAACTATCATGGTGGTTGTTAAACATTGAGAAGGTACCTCCAACTCAATCCCAATTAAGAACGTGATTAACCCAATCAAATTAAATTAAGTAACATGATGATGAGATTCACATGATAATCCAAGAACCAGATACTCAAGATGTCCATAACCGGGGACACGGCTAATCATGATTAGTTTGTACACTCTGCAGAGGTTTGTGCACTTTTCCCCAGAAGACTCGATCGCCTCCGCTTGATTTCTCGCACTACATGGTGTTTGAGAAACGGATGACCGAGACACAGTCTTTCAGAAACACTACTCTTTACTCCGGGTGGGCCGTTACACCTACTTTCCCCTACATCTGCTAGCCCACCTCTTCAAGAGGTCATGTAACCTACTCAACTATGCTAGAGCCCATAATAGCTTGTGGCTGCACACGGAAGTTTCTAGCATGAATAATCTCATGATCCCTTTGAGTCTGGGTGGCGGTCCATAGGATGATCACACGGGTACTTCGGGATATCCAAAAATACAGGCAACACTGGTTTCTCCAGGGGCCTCAATCCACCCAGATGTAAATTAAAGTAGCCACCTTAAGTTGAACCATAAATTAATAATCTCACATCCGTCATGAAGAATTCACTCAAACCCAGTCCACGTCTACGAGCATAGCATAGCAATATAAGCAAACGTAGAAGTAACTCCCAAAGGTTTGATAATAAACAGGACAATAGGTACTACCTCATCTACTTCCCAAAACCCACATATTAATCAGATCCTAATCATGCAACTGTTTGAGGCTTGATCTAATGCAATAAAACTGTGTGATGAAAAGTATGATCAAAGTGTTACTTGCCTTGCTGATGATCCGTGAAACCTAGAGACTCGTAGTAGAATGCTTCGCACTCCGGGTACTCTATCGCAAACAAACAATACATACATAAGCAATCAAGCAAGGGTGCACGAAATAAAACTCAAAATAAGAGATCGAACCAGAAAGTTCAACTTAAGAACTCCGGTTTGCAAAAAAATCAATTCAAACGAAGCAACGAAGGTCAAACGGCGAAAGAAACAAGCTTCGTTTACTAATCTGGATCTAAGTCAAATTTTACAGCAGCAAAAACTTGTTTGAGTTGGTTAAACGGAAAGAGATTTTTGAGACGAAATTCTAGGCGCTTGAATCGCCTGATTCCGATAAACGAGCGAAAACTTATACTAAAACGAAAAATAGATCGGAAATCGCGATCAGGAATAATCGCGGAAAATCCGAGAAAAAGAAAAACTGACGAACAGTCTAACGATCGAACGTTCGCTGTCTGTAAAAAAACAAAAACCGTTCGTTAAAACGAACGAACGAACGGGCGTTCGCTATTTAACTAAACCGGAAAAAAATAAACCGATCTATTATAAAAAACGCATCTCGGTTTCGAAATAAAACCGAACGGTTTGTCGAGAAAAACTGGCGGCTACCTCGGTTCACGTGACGGCGGCGGCGGCGAGCGGCTCCGGCGGGTGCCGACGTCAGGCGAGAGGCGGTGGACGGCCGCGGGGCTCCAGCGGGTGGCGCGTCGGGCGGCGCTGGGCGGCGGCTAGGGTTTTGGGGCGGCGGCGATTTGGGCTGAGGCGGGGCTCGGGCCGCGGCTTTAAAGGCCGGCCGGGCTGAGGTGTCCGGGTCGGACACGGCCCCTAAGGCGGTTGACTTTTAAAAAAAAATCGGACGTGCAGAAAAGGTAAGAAAATAAATACTAAACGGACTCCAAAAATCCCGAAATAAATTTTCCCCGTCGTCTAAAAATAAGCCGGACAAGATGAACATTTATTTGGGCCTAAAATGCAATTTTGAAAAACGAGTATTTTTCCTACTTCGAATAAAATCAAATATTTGTTTTTAATATTTTTCCTCCAATATTTCATTATTTGTGGAGAAGTCATTTTATCCCCTCTCATATATTTTGATATGAAATATTTTCGGAGAGAAAAATAATTAAAACAAATGATCCTATTTTCAAAATTTGAGAAAACCCAAATATGAAAATAACGAAATCCCCAACTCTCTCCGTGGGTCCTTGAATTGTGTGAAATTTCTAGGATCACAAATAAAAATGCAATAAAATATGATATGCATGATGATCTAATGTATAACATTCCAAATTGAAAATTTGGGATGTTACAAACCTACCCCCCTTAAGATGAATCTCGCCCTCGAGATTCGGGTTGGCTAGAAAATAGGTGAGAGTGGTCCTTCCGTAGATCTTCCTCTCGCTCCCAGGTGGCTTCATCCTCGGTATGGTGACTCCACTGAACTTTGCAAAACTTGATAACCTTGCTGTGGGTGACTCGGCTGGCATACTCAAGAATCTTAACTGGTTTCTCCTCATAGGTCAAGTCACTATCCAGCTGTATCGCTTCCAATGGCACTGTATCTCTCAGTGGTATCTCAGCCATCTCTGCGTGGCACTTCTTCAGCTGAGAAACATGGAACACATCGTGAACTCCCGACAATCCTTCAGGCAATTCCAACTTGTAAGCAACTTCCCCCATACGCCCCAAAACTTTGTATGGTCCTACAAAACGTGGCGCTAACTTTCCCTTAACTCCAAAGCACTTTACTCCTTGAAGTGGTGATACTCGAAGATAAACTCTGTCTCTGACTTCGTAAACTGTCTCCTTGCGTTTAGAATCCGCATAACTCTTCTGCCTGGACTGGGCTATCTTCAGCCTATCGCGAATCAACTTCACTTTCTGTTCAGACTCTTTAATCAAATCTGGTCCAAACAACTGGCGGTCTCCAACTTCGTCCCACAACAACAGTGTCCTGCACCTCCTTCCGTACAGAGCTTCGAAAGGGGCCATCTTCAAACTGGATTGATAACTGTTGTTGTAAGAGAACTCTGCATATGGCAAATTGTCGTCCCAACTAGATCCATAATCTAGCGCACAAGCTCTCAGCATGTCCTCCAAAATCTGATTGACTCTCTCGGTCTGTCCGTCTGTCTGTGGATGAAAGGCTGTACTGAACTCTAGCCTGGTACCCAAAGTCTCGTGCAACTGATTCCAAAACTTTGAAGTAAACTGGGTTCCTCTATCTGATACAATGGTCCTCGAAACTCCATGCAGACATACGATCCTGGTCATGTATATCTTTGCCAACTTAGCACTTGTATAAGTGGTCTTTACTGGGATGAAATGAGCTACCTTCGTCAAACGATTGACTACAACCCATATCGAGTCATAGCCTGAACGAGTCCTGGGCAATCCTGTGATAAAATCCATGCCTAGCTTATCCCACTTCCATTCGGGTATCGGCAATGGTTGTAGCAATCCTGCTGGCTTCTGATGCTCTGCCTTCACTCTCTGACATACATCACAAACTGCTACATACTCCGCAATATCCTTCTTCATTCCGGTCCACCAGAAAGTATCCTTCAAATCCAAATACATCTTGGTATTTCCTGGGTGAATTGAATATGGTGAATCATGGGCCTCTTGCAGAATCAACTTCCTGATCTTCGGATCATTGGGCACATAAACGCGGTCCTCAAACCATAAGGTATCGTGTTCATCCTCATGAAATCCCTTGGCTTTTCCTTTACTCATCCTTCCTTTATCTCAGCAATTTCCTTGTCTGTTTTCTGAGCTTCTCTGATCTTATCCATCAAAGTAGACT
Source organism: Aegilops tauschii subsp. strangulata (assembly GCF_002575655.3). Taxonomy (NCBI): domain Eukaryota; kingdom Viridiplantae; phylum Streptophyta; class Magnoliopsida; order Poales; family Poaceae; genus Aegilops; species Aegilops tauschii. Next base: position 422,711,170 of record NC_053036.3, on the reverse strand, counting down.
GAATCTCCAATGCTGCTACAAAACCTCTTGGAACTATTTCCAAACATAGTTCACGAAGATCCTCTGCTAACTTCTTGGGTAACTCTCCGGTCATGAGCGTGTTGACATGGCTCTTGCGGCTCAATGCATCGGCTACTACGTTAGCCTTCCCTGGGTGATAATGCAATCTCATATCATAATCCTTAATGAACTCCAACCATCTCCTTTGCCTGAGATTCAACTCCTTCTGCGTGAAAATGTACTTCAAACTCTTGTGATCCATGTACACCTCACAATGGTTTCCGATGAGAAAATGTCTCCATGTCTTCAACGCATGCACTACAGCTGCTAACTCCAAATCATGTGTAGCATAATTCAACTCATGGGGTTTAAGCTGTCGTGAGGCATATGAAACAACTCTTCCCTCCTGCATTAGCACTGCTCCAAGTCCTCGACGAGAAGCGTCGCAATATACTTCATAATCCTTGTGTTGATCTGGCAGAATCAACACTGGCGCTGTAACCAAACGTTTCTTCAAGTCCTAGAAACTAGCCTCACATTCCTCAGTCCAAATGAATTTGGTGTCCTTCTTCAACAACTCCGTCATAGGCCTTGCAATCTTCGAGAAATTCTCGATGAATCTCCGGTAATATCCTGCGAGTCCAAGAAAACTCCGGATTTCTCCAACTGTCGTGGGTGCTTCCCAATTTGTCACAGTGTTAACCTTGGTGGGATCTACTGTTATTCCTTCTCTGGATATAACATGTCCAAGGAATCCAACTTCCTTTAACCAAAACTCGCACTTGCTGAACTTGGCATATAACTGATGTTCTCTGAGCTTTCCAAGTACCAAACGCAAATGCTCCTTATGGTCTTCTTCATTCTTCGAATAGACCAGAATATCATCAATGAACACTACGACGAACTTATCCAAAAACTCCATAAACACTTTGTTCATCATGTTCATGAAATAGGCAGGTGCGTTAGTCAGGCCAAATGACATAACGGTGTACTCATATAGCCCATACCTTGTGGTAAAAGCTGTCTTCGGTATATCCTGTTCTCGAATCTTCAACTAGTGGTATCCTGATCGCAAATCAATCTTGGAAAATACTTTAGCTCCTTGTAGTCGGTCAAACAGATCATTGATCATCGGCAGTGGGTACTTGTTCTTGATTGTTACTTCATTCAATCCATGATAATCAACAACCATCCTCAACGATCCATCTTTCTTCTCCACTAGAAGTACGGGTGATCCCCAAGGTGACGAACTTGGGCGAATATATCCTTTATCCAGTAACTCCTTAATCTGCTTCTTAATTTCTTCCAAATCCTTAGCGGGCATCATGTACGGTCTCTTAGATATTTGCCCAGTGCCTGGCAAAAGCTCAATCAAAAACTCGATGTCTCTATCTAGTGGCATGCCTGGCAACTCCTCTGGAAATACGTCAGGGAATTCCTTCACCACTGGTACTTCCTCCTGTACAACTCCTGATAAGTAATTCACTTGAGTCCTCTTCGGCACATGTCGGGATACATACTTAATCCTTCTTCCTTCTGGGGTAGTAAGCAAAATCGTCTTACTGGCGCAATCGATGTTTCCTCCATACATCGATAGCCAATCCATTCCCAAAATCACATCCAAACCTTGTGACTCCAAAACTATTAGGTCTGAGGGGAAAACATGCCTACCTATGGCCAATGGCAACTGTAAACATCCTTGGCTTGCCATATACTCTGCTCCTGGCGAGGTTACTAACATAGGTGTTCTAAGAACTTTGGTGGGCAACTTAAACTTATCCACAAATCCCCTTGATATGTATGAATGTGATGCACCAGTATCAAAAAGAACGATTGCAGTAAATGACTTAACCAAGAACTTACCTATTACTGCATCAGGCTGCGCTTCAACCTCCTCCACATTAACGTGGTTCACCTGTCCCCTGTTGAAAGGGTTTGGCTTCTTCCCCGATCTTCCATTGCCATTTCCATTCTTTGCTTCTGGACAATCAGTGGCATAATGTCTAGTCTTCTGGCACTTGAAACAGGTAACGTGGCTTAGATCCCTCTTGGCTGGGGTTGATGGGTTGGTACGGTTCTGTCCGTTGCTTCCTCTGTTCCCATTGCCATTCTTGGGGCCACTATGATTGTGCGAACTTCCTCCATTGTGATTGTGACCTCCATGGTTATGCTGAAGGTGTCCTCCCGAGTTCGGGGTAAAACGAGGCTTCTGGTGAGCTCCTGTACTGTACTTTCCTTGTCCATACTTCCTCTTACGACTCTCAATCTGCTGCTGCTTCCCTTCATCATGAGAGCTCTATCTACCAACTCCTGGTAGTTGTTAAAAGTTGCCACCATCAACTGCATGCTCAGCTCATCATTCAGTCCTTCCAGAAACTTTTCCTGCTTAGTTGCATCCGTAGCAACGTCATCTGGGGCATAACGTGCTAACTTACTAAAATCCTCCATGTACTGGCCAACGGTACGTCCTCCTTGGCGTAAGTTGCGAAACTCACGCTTCTTCATGGCCATAGCTCCTGCTAAAACATGGGCAGTACGGAAAGCTTGCTGAAACTGGTCCCATGTGACAGTGTCAATGGGTTGAGTGGCTGTGTAATTCTCCCACCATGATGCTGCGGGTCCATCAAGCTGATGTGCGGCAAAACGCACTCTCTCCGCATCTGTGCATCCTGCAGTGGTCAGCTCCCTTCCAACCTTGCGGAGCCAATCATCTGCCACAATCGGCTCGGTGCTACTGGAAAACACCGGCGGATTCAGCCTAAGAAATCAGGCTAAGTGATCAACAGGTGGTGGTGGTGTGTTGTTGTTGTTGTTGCCTTGGTTTTGAACTAGCACTTGCATCAGGGCATTCTGCTGCTGAATCAACTGAGTGATCTCCGGTGGGAAAACAAATCCGGTGTCGCGTCTCGGAGGCATCTGATGGGTTTAGAAAAGATGAGAAAATAGGATAGAATGAGATCTAGAGGGAAAACACTACCCATATGCACATGATACAAACACAATCATATCACTCCAATCAATTCAAACAAGGCATACAATCGATCTAACTATCGTAACAAAGTGCTTGGACTATAATATATACATGGTGGAATACTACTACTAATTTGGTGGTCTACTAGAAAAATTGCTCAGTCGAAGACTCCATGATATCTGCTCCGGCTTCATCCTCCAAATCATCCTCACTGGGGTCCGAGTCGGTGTCGTCAATGATGATGTAATTCTCTGGGCAAGTAGAATCGTCATCATCTCCTCCTGGTGCTGGGTCTCCCATGAAAACTCCTAGCTTCTTTGTCAGGTCGTCATTCTTCTCCACTAGTGCGACGATTTCCTCCATATAATCCTCGCGTGTAGCCTTGAGTTCTTCCTCCAGTTCCATGATCCTAGTCTTTGCCTTCTTCAATTCTATCATGTCTGCGCACATCTGGTTCTCCTGGCGACGAATGTGCTGGTTTAACTCCTGGATGAAAGCTGCAATAGATCTATCCTTCCTGGTACTGATCATCTCCCATTGCTCGTCTCGGCGCCCACAAATCTGATAGATAGTATCCTTGAGATCATTGTGGTACACTTCTCTAATGCGTCCCATGGTGATGTGGGCTGCCATGCTCTTTCCTAGACTCCAGGTTGGTGCATCAAAGGAAAACTCTATGGGCTCAGGGATTGGCGTGAACGTCCTTCCTGGAACTTGAACTTGAATCATCCGGCGCTCCTCTTCTGGTAGTTTGGCGTTGTAGGTTCCGGTGAAGCTTGGTATTCCGATGTTCAGGTACTTAGTAACTTCCTTCAAGTGTCATCCAAAAGGTGTATCCTCATCTGGTTGCGCGAACTTGTTCCTTGCATCCGCCATCCTAAAAGAGTGGAAGAAAGGAGAGGAGTCGGAAATGAGAAGAGAGTAGTGATCTAGGGCTTTAGCTTAGTGGTCGTGTCCTACAGTCAGCGTGTGCTCTGATACAATCTCTGTAGCGACCAGACCTCAAACAGTCTACTCTCTGTGCATCAGTGTCATCCCTGGATCGGTAATGCTGACACGCACAGTACTTTGAAGGATTTATAACAGAGTAGCAATCACACACTTATTACATTGAATAGTTCAAGAGAACTCAATACAATAAATATGGCTTAAGGCCATCTAAAATACGATAACAGCGGAAGGCTTGGAAGATAAAGTGAGTCCATCAACTCCAACGGCATCACTGAGTATAAGACCACGACCTAAGGCTCCTTACTCGTCATCTGAAAAGTCTGCAACATGATACGTTGCAGCCCGAAAATGGGTCAGCACATGGAATATGCTGGCAAAGTAACACATAGAGAGTAATGAATAGAATAATGCTATCACTACATGCATATTTGGCTGGTGGAAAGCTCTATGGTTACAGTTTTGCGAAAAGCCAATTTTTCCCTACCACAAAGGAATAAATTTTATTTAACTATCATGGTGGTTGTTAAACATTGAGAAGGTACCTCCAACTCAATCCCAATTAAGAACGTGATTAACCCAATCAAATTAAATTAAGTAACATGATGATGAGATTCACATGATAATCCAAGAACCAGATACTCAAGATGTCCATAACCGGGGACACGGCTAATCATGATTAGTTTGTACACTCTGCAGAGGTTTGTGCACTTTTCCCCAGAAGACTCGATCGCCTCCGCTTGATTTCTCGCACTACATGGTTTTTGAGAAACGGATGACCGAGACACAGTCTTTCAGAAACACTACTCTTTACTCCGGGTGGACTGTTACACCTACTTTCCCCTACATCTGCTAGCCCACCTCTTCAAGAGGTCATGTAACCTACTCAACTATGCTAGAGCCCATAATAGCTTGTGGCTGCACACGGAAGTTTCTAGCATGAATAATCTCATGACCCCTTTGAGTCTGGGTGGCGGTCCATAGGATGATCACACGGGTACTCCGGGATATCCAAAAATACAGGCAACACTGGGTTCTCCAGGTGCCTCAATCCACCCAGATGTAAATTAAAGTAGCCACCTTAAGTTGAACCATAAATTAATAATCTCGCATCTGTCATGAAGAATTCACTCAAACCCAATCCACGTCTATGAGCATAGCATAGCAATATAAGCAAACGTAGAAGTAACTCCCAAAGGTTTGATAGTAAACAGGACAATAGGTACTACCTCATCTACTTCCCAAAACCCACATATTAATCAGATCCTAATCATGCAACTGTTTGAGGCTTGATCTAATGCAATAAAACTGGGTGATGAAAAGTATGATCAAAGTGTTACTTGCCTTGCTGATGATCCGTGAAACCTAGAGACTCGTAGTAGCACGCTTCGCACTCTGGGTACTCTATCGCAAACAAACAATGCATACATAAGCAATCAAGCAAGGGCGCAAAAAATAAAACTCAAAATAAGATATCTAACTAGAAAGTTCAACTTAAGAACTCCGGTTTGCAAAAAGAATCAATTCAAACGAAGCAACGAAGGTCAAGCGGCGAAAGAAACAAGCTTCGTTTACTAATCTGGATCTAAGTCAAATTTTACAGCAGCAAAAACTTGTTTGAGTTGGTTAAACGGAAAGAGAATTTTGAGATGAAATTCTAGGCGCTTGAATCGCCTCATTCCGATAAACAAGCGAAAAGTTATACTAAAACGAAAAACAGATCGGAAATCGCCATCAGGAATAATCGCGGAAAATCCGAGAAAAAGAAAAACTGACGTACAGGCTAACGATCGAACGTTCGCTGTCTATAAAAAACGAAAACCGTTCGTTAAAACGAACGAACGAACGGGCGTTCGCTATTTAACTAAACCGGGAAAAAAATAAACCGATCTAATATAAAAAATGCATCTCGGTTTCGAAATAAAACCGAACGGTTTGTCGAGAAAAACCGGCGGCTACCTTGGTTCGCGTGACGGCGGCGGCGGCGAGCGGCTCCGGCGGGTGGCGGCGTCGGGCGAGAGGCGGCGGGGCTCCGGCGGGCGGCAGCGGACGGCGACGGGGCTCCGGCGGGTGGCGGGGCGACGCGGGCGGCGGGGCTCGGGGCGGCGGCGACTTGGGCTGAGGCGGGGCTCGGGTCGCGGCTTTAAAGGCCGGCCGGGCTGAGGTGTCCGGGTCGGACACGGCCCGTAAGGCGGTTGACTTTTAAAAAAAATTCGGACGTGCAGAAATAGTAAGAAAAGAAATACTAAATGGACTCCAAAAATCCCGAAATAAATTTTCCCCGTCCTCTAAAAATAAGCCAGACAAGATGAACATTTATTTGGGCCTAAAATGCAAATTTGAAAAATGCTTATTTTTCCTAATTTGAATAAAATCAAATAAAATCAAATATTTGTTTTTAATATTTTTCCTCCAATATTTCATTATTTGTGGAGGAGTCATTTTATCCCCTCTCATATATTTTGATATGAAATATTTTTGGAGAGAAAAATAATTAAAACAAATGATCCTATTTTCAAAATTTGAGAAAACCCAAATATGAAAATAACGGAATCCCCAACTCTCTCCGTGGGTCCTTGAGTTGCGTGAAATTTCTAGGATCGCAAATAAAAATGCAATAAAATATGATATGCATGATGATCTAATGTATAACATTCCAAATTGAAAATATGGGATGTTACACCCGCCATTGCAGCCCATGCCGAGCTCTCTCTCTCTCTCCCTCTCCCTCTCACCCTCTCGCGCTAAATACATGCATTGCCTATCTAGCCCCCCAACCTCTCGTGTGCACGCACGCATGTTGTCTATCTAGGTCACTCCCTCGAGACTGTCTCACTCTTTCTTCCGCACGGCAGGCCACACTCGCTCAATCTCGCTCTCTTTATCTGAGTCTCGTTTAACCTCGTTTTCTTTCACACACAAATGATATATCTCCCTGTCCGGGACTCGATCGACACACTCTATACTCTCTCACACAGATTGTCTATCTAGGTCAGTCCATCGAAGCCGCCCCCACTCTTTCGACCTCATGGCGGGCCACGCTCTCTCTCTCTCCCTCTCTCTCCCCCCCCCCCCTCTCTCTCTCTCTCTTTGTATGTCTCGATTGACCTCGCTCTTTCTCGGAAAAAAATGATATATCACCATGTTTGAGCCCAATTCGACTTATTCACATTGTATACTCTCTCACGCACATTGTCTATCTAGGTCACTCTCTCCAACTCGTCTCACTCTTTCGATCGCACGACGACCCTATGTGATCGATTGACCTTGCTTCCTCCCACGCACAAAATATATCTACACGTCTGTGACTGGATCATCTCTCAAGCTCTATCTTACAGCCCTCACCCTTAAAGCTCAATCGGACAATATCTCTCCAGAGCATATATATTTGTTCAATGAATGTCGGACCACACTCACTTTGTCTCTCTATCTATATGTCTCTCGATTGACCTCGCTTTCTCACGCCGTATCTTCCACACATTGAAGCTACCTCTCCATCCCTCGCAAAGCCGGAGCTATTTACATTGCGAGGGGCACTCCAACCTTGGATTAATTTTTGTAGGCATTTATTCCGGTCGGTTTAGATTATATTTTCGTAGCATTCGGCCCACAACTACTCGAAACACCGTTGCAACCCCCGCAACTCCCCTAGTTGATTTCCCTCTGGCTCGGTCATCGCTCTCTCGCACGTCCTTTCTCGCCTTCAACGTTGCACCATGGTATTATTGCAAAAAACTCTATTGTTCTCTTTAATTATTATAAATAAGCTACAAAACTACACACCGATAGTCCACTTAGAATGGAACAAATTTCGACCCACAAATTAAAGTGCTACAAACTACACACCGAGGGGCCCACATGTCATGAAACAAATTTGGACCCATATACAAATTAAAAAATGAAGGACGAGGATCGAACATGCGACCAGGGCCTTCAAGCCGCACGTCAATAGGCAACATACATAGAACAACAATGTTTGTTGTACCTCCCTTTGTTCACATAATGTTTTTATATTACCACAGCCTGTTTAATTGATAACATGTAATATGATTTTTAGTACTATTCGCCTTCACTTACTGGTGGGTTCCATGTGTGCTCTCTCTCTCCTCCCCTTCTACATTTAGACGCACGGGCAAACACGAAGAACTCGCGGGCGATGTTGCCATTGACCATATCTGGACGTGTTCACAAGTTATGCACCAGTTTCACGTGCTAGCGGCACTAGTCAGTGTGTACGTGCAATGCACGTTAATTTGGAAGTATATTAAGTGCATGTGGATATTAAGTAGGATATTATTTGCGTGTTATTATGTGATTAGCACTATTTTTGGCATGAAATTAACTGCACGCTAAACGTGTTGAGCGCTCGACATTGAAGCAGTCTAGGTCGTTGGATGACAAGGAATACATGTGGCTTGATGACGTTTTATATTTAATTTGATACGGCTCTAGCAGAACATTCAATCAATCAAACCATAGATTTCGTTCAGTCTGACTCCGACTTTAAATTATACGACGATCGATCTAAAATAAACGGAAATGATAAACGTTCGGATTTTAAGCATGGCAATCCGAACATTTTTCATGGAAAATTTAGATTACGCGGCGGCGGCGGGGGCGTCTTGCGGTGGGAAGCGGCTCCTCTGCCGTGCTCTGTGTGTCGTCGGGCCACTGACCGACGGCGACGGCGGCGCCTTGCGCCGTCGTTGGCGTATTCCTGGACGTTGGCCTAGCTTCAAGGAAGGCCAAAATGTTCTGGACTTTGGAGCGAGTCAACTGGCGGGATGAGGCGACTGGCATTGATGCAAGGAAGCGGTCGACGGCGGCCATCCATGCCGCTGAGGGGGGCACTGGCACCCGCGCGGGGACAGGCGCTGTCAACGGCGCGGCGGAGACATTCATGTGCACAGGCATCGGCACGGGCGCGCACGTCAGTGCATGCGCAGGCGTATGCGCTGGCAGGTGCACGGGCACCAGCACGGGCGTTGTCGGGTGGTAGGTGCGACATATGCCAACGGGTGGCTTATCATTGTGGGAGCCAGTAAGACGTCGCCGGTGCTTGGAAACGGGATGAGGCGAAGACATGCACGCCGGCGAATCTTACCCAGGTTCGGGGCTCTCCGTGGAGATAACACCCCTAGTCCTGCTCTGCGGGGTCTCCGCATGATCACTAGATCAAAACGAGTAGCTACAAGTGCTCCTTGAGCTGTCGGATTCGAGGGAGAAGAAGAGCAAGGCTAGCTCTCCCTTTCCTCTCTCTATGGTGTGTGTGTAACTCTATGAGACCAACCCTTTGCATGGGTGCCCCGAGGGGTTTATATAGGCCTACCCCCCGGGGGTACAATCGTAATCCGGCTGGGCACGGGTCCCAGCCGTCAGTGTCTGTGTTCTCCGCCGGCCATTGGGGCCCGCCGACTGGTGGGTCCCGCCGGCTGCCGGCCTCTTGGTCGACAGGCCGGCCCCACTGCTTGGGGGTCTTGTCGGCGGCTGGTTACTGTTGCGTTGCCCCTGATGACAAGGGCTTTGTCGAGGTAAGCATGGCTACAGTGTGCCGCCTTGCGGGCCCTCACTGTAGCCTTACCTCGTCTTGTCTCCTTAATGTGGCACATGTTTCGAGGGAGGGGGTAGCCGTCTTCTGGGGGCCGGCTACGCCCCTGGCCTACTAGGGGAGGTCGGGCTGCCTTCGAGCGTCTCTCTGGCTAAAGGGGCCCGCCGCCCATGGGCAGTACTGGCGTCTGTCGTGGATGACGTCGAGGCCATCATGGCCACAGTGCCGCGCCGGACGGGAGATGGCTTACCCGTACGGCGTCCTGTGGCCATTCCTGCTTCGGGATTCGGGGGTAGTGGGCTGTACTGTGGCCACGCCCCGTCTTATCTCCGTTATGTGGGCGTAGTTTTGGTGGGTGCGGTCTTGGCTGGCTTCTTGGAGCCGGCGTTCTTCATGGCCGGCTCTTGGGAGTCGGTGTTCTTCATGGCCGGCTTTTGGGAGTCGGTCCTTTTGGAGCCGGCTTCCTGGAGTCGGCCATCTCGTAGCTATCTTGGGGGAGGTTTCTGGGAATGGGTCGCCTTCTAAGAGTCGGCCCCTAGGATAGCCGGTCGGGGGAAGGCGGCCCTGTGCTTCGAATGCTTGAAGGCTCAAATGGCCTGATAATTTCTTGAGAAGCCAGGGGGAGTCGGTTAGGCTACCCGTGGCTATTTACTCCGACAGTAGTCCCCGAAGCTGATTGAGCTTCGAGGTGGGGTGGGAGTCGAGAAGCTCGGTCAGCTTCCTATCTTGACAAACCGGCAGCTGGGAGCCAGCTTCGGCTAGGCGCGCCGTCTTGGCGAAATTTTTTGAAGTCAGAAGGCGGGAGTCTGCCAGCGCACGCACCGGGCCGCGGGCCGGCCACTTGCTGCCTGTGAACCACGTGGCATCCCTTGGCTAAAAAGCCTGCCAGCCCACGCGCGCGACGAGACGTCGCCGCAGGTCGGGGGCCCACCACTCCTATGCCCGGGCCCAGGCGCGGATTCTCTGCAGTCCAAAGCCGCCCGCACGTCTTCCTGCGGCGGTTTCGGCACGCCATTAGGGCGTAATAATCGCGGGGCGTGGGGGGAGTGGGTGCAGTTAATCCCACGTCCCACCCCATGCCTCGCCTCCTCGGCTTCGTCGTGCGAAGCTATAAGTAGGGGGAGGGGGAAGCTGCACGCGCTCGCACGCCCCTCTCGTCTCCGCCATCTTCTTCTTTCTGCTCTTTCTTGCAACAGCGCCTCGCCGCCGCACCGTTCTACCACTCGATTCTCCGCCGCCGCGCTCATTCTCGCCAGCCCTACGCCGCGACGCAGTACGGCGGGGATTGGGACGGCTCCAACGTCCATGAGGATCATGTCGAGTTCCTCCGCAAGACGCGGCGGCTGCCCGGCGCGGACAAGGTGCGGGTCCGTCTCGCACCGGCGAAGGAGATCACGCCGGAGCCGGAGGAAGGCGAGCGGGTGGTCTTCCGCTCGCATTTCTTGCGGGGTATCGGCTTGCCCGCGAGCGCCTTCTTCCGCTCCTTTCTTGAGTTCTACCAGCTCCAGCCGCACCACCTCACCCCGAACATGGTGGTGCTGATGTCCGCCTTCGTCACCTTGTGCGAAGGCTACCTCGGCGTCCTCCCCACCCTCGAGCTATGGGGGGAGTTCTTCCAGTCTAAGCTAGGCACGCGCATGCAGGGCGTGCCGGCTCAGAGTGGCGCCTTCATCATGATGCGGAGGGTGACAGCCGACAACCCCTTCCCCGTCATCACGCTGATCTAGTCGGTGAAGCTATGGCAGAAGTCATACTTCTATGTGAAGAACGTCGCCCCGCAGGACGACTACGTCAATCTGCCGGCTTACGAAGCCGGCCCGCCAGCGGGTAGGCGGCCCCAGTGGTCCTATCGGGCCGTGACGCTAACGCCGGCTCGAGCCGCAGCTGTCGCCCGACTGCGGGTGATGATCCAGTTGGAGGGCTTATCGGGGCCCGACCTGCTAGCCGCCTTCGTCACGCGCCGGGTGCTCCCGCTCCAGAGCCGCCCTCATCTGATCTGTCAGATGAGCGGCCAGCTCGATCCGAGTCGGATGTGCACCAAAGACATGCCGCACGACGAAGTGGCCCATATGGTGAACTACCTTGCGAACTGCAAGCTCTCCGCAGAGTGGCAGTTTGGCAAGGAGCCATATTGCCGAGCTCACCCGCCGCCCACGGTATGTTCTCTTTTTCTCTTTCTCCTCTCTCGGTTTTGTCGCCGAGTTCCTTTTGGCCGACTCTGACTAGTCGGCTTGTTTCGACAGAGCCCTCTTCTTCGGCCTGCAGGCGGGTCGGACACGGAGCGCCGATTCGTCCCCGACTGGGCGGAGCACGATCTGGAGGACCCCGACTTGGGGGCGGCCGCCATGGACGACAACACCGAGGCGGGCAGTGGCCAAGCCGGCGGCGAGGCAGGCGGCTCCGGGCTTGGAGTCAGCTTCGACGACTGGCCGGACGATGACGAGGCGGAAGTCGTCCCATGCCGCCAGCCCGCGCCTAGCCACGGCGCGGGTTCCTCCGCCGCGCCGCCTGCTCGGGGCGGCGGGCAAAAGCGTCGTGCCGCACCGGGCTTGTTGGGCAGTCGGCCGAAGAAGCCCAGAGGCGGGGCAGCGGCGACCAGGCGGGAGGAGGCGGCCGTGAAGGCGGCCCGCTTCCGCAAGGCGGTGAAGCAGCCGCACATGGTGTCGGCGTAAGTATATACTCCTTCGTGTATTCTTTTTTCTTTTCTCTGGTAGCTCCTAAGTCCTTGTCCTTTCTCCAAAAAACCAGGGCTCCATTGTCGCTCGAGCAGGCTGCTGCCGCCTTCGTCGTTGGGTCGCCGGGAGGATCTGGGAGCACTACTCGCCGCGTGGACCCCCGTGCCGATCTTCAGGCGGCGACGGAGCGGAATGCGCGGGAGGTGCGGGAGGCGCGGGAGGCGGAGGCATTGAGGGCGGCCGCCGCCAAGGCGGCGCAGGAGGAGGAGGCGGCGAAGGCGCCCGCTGACGCCACGGCCAAGGCCCAAGCGGAGGCTGCGGCTGCGGCGATGGCGGAGGGGGCCTTGCTGGTCACCCCACTGCGCGTCGCGGTGCCTGGGGCCCCAGAGCCCTCGCCAGAAGAAGCCGGCGGCGACCAGCCGGGCCGGAGAGGGAGGACGACGTCGTCATCATGGAGAGGGTGGCGGCACCGGCCCCGCCGACTGGGGCGACTCAAGGCGGCCAGCCTGACCTGCCGCCTGTGCAATCGGCGGGGGCGAGCCGGCCGTGAGGACTGATCTGGTGGTCCGGGCGCCGTCGCGCCAGTGCACGGGGAAGGCCGCATCAGAGCCGCAGCAGGCCGCGGGCTCCAGCTCGTCGGCCCAGGATATGGAGGCGGCCAGCGCCAGCTCAGGGTGGACGCCGGGCGGAGGGACGGCCTTGATGAATGTGGTCGCGCAGGACGTCCGGACCCGGCTTCAAGCCCAGGCTACGGCGCTGAGGAAGTACAACGACGAGTTCCTTGTGACGCGGGCGGCCATCCGGGTTAGTCTTCTTGTCTTGCTTTTTTGATCTTGGTTTCTTCCGTGGGGGCGCATCAGCGCACCCACTGGGTGTAGTCCCCGAGTTCCGAGTCGGCTGCTGAGCAGGCGGCTTGGAACTTCTTAGCGGATCTAGTTTTGCTATTCTTGCTCTTATTTCGCTCTTCTGCCTGTCTTGCAGGACTACCACAACCTCCGCGCGGCTGCCTTCAACTCCCAGGCTCGGGAGCTGACCCAGAAGACCGTTGACCTATCTGAGAGCCGGGGTAAGTGCTTCGTCCTTTATCTCACGTGGGGGCGCGTCAGCGCACCCACTGGGTGTAGTCCCCGAGATTCGGGCCGACTGCTGAGCAGTCGGGTCGGATCTTTCTTGACGACTTCTTCTTATTGCTTCCTTTACTCTGCCATCCTTGTAGCGGCCAACGCCAGTCTGAGGGAGCAGCTGGGAGGGTCTCAGGCTGCCCTCCATGTTAAGGGGCCGAGTTTGCCGCCTTGGCGCAGGAGCGTGACCGCCTGGCCAAGAGGTTGGCCGACCAGGAGGAGAGCCACAAGGCGGCCCTGAAGGCGGTGCAGGACAGCGAGGCCGCCCTCCACGCTGAGTACGAGACAGAGGTGGCTAGCTGGGCCGAAGCGAAGCAGACGCTGATCAATGGCTATGGCCAGATCGAAGATTTGGTTGACGGTAAGCCGCCTTCTTCTTCGTCCTTTCTTGCCGCTTGCCGTTTTGGCTCGTTTTCTGACTTGGTGGTTTCTCTTCTTTCTCTTTCTTTCTTGCGCAGAGTACTTCCCTGGCTACTCTACCGCCGCCAACCAGATCATCGAGGCCCGCCGCGAGGCCCAGAGGCAGGCTGGTGCCAAGATTGCGCCAAACGCTCGCCGGTCGCTGGAGGAGCAGCTCATGGTGATCCAGGCCCGCCTCTAGCCGGCTCATCGCTTGCTCCGCCGGCTTCAACGTGTCGGGGCGCAGATGTTGGCCGCCCTCTGGCCTGGCGAAGTGGTTCCCCGCACCCCCAGTCGGACTGCCGACTGGCTAGAGGTGGCGGTCAGCCGCTTCGAAGCCTGGAAGGCTTCGGCGGCTCGGTCGGGTGCCAGGCGGGCGCTGGAGTTCGTCAAGGCCTGGTATCCCGGGCTGAGTCTGGACCAGCTGGCCACCTGGCGGCAGCAGGCCGACACGGAGCTGGAGCCGGCGCAGCCGGCTATCATCCGGCGGGCTTCAGCGATCGCCGACTACACCGACACCAGTGCCTTCGCCCCTGAGGTGGACGACAATGGTGTTGCCCAGCCGGAGGAATGGTTTGGGCTGAACCCGGTGGACAGCAAAGACTCGGCGGAGGAGATCGACTCCAGCGACGAGGGCGAAGAGGAGGAGGAGGAGGGTGAAGACGCCGGGCCGGATGGTGGAGCGGCCGGCCAGCCTCAGCTTGACCGTGCCTCCAGCAACACGGCACGCGCGGGTGCACCGCCTGCCGCCGGCGATGATCAAGCCGAGACCCGCCAGTCGGCCACTCCTTCAGCTGGTGACGCCGTCTCCACCGACCGACCCGTCTCCCACACCGCGCCTTTAGTCTAGTCTGCTATCTTTATTTTCCTGTCTTATCACTTTTAGAACAATATTTTGTTAAGTTTGCACAATTCCACCCACTGGGTGTATTCGAACTATGTTGATTGCCGGCATGTTGGGGGCTTTATATGTAGATATGACTATGCATGTGTTTGGCTTTTCCTTGTTCTTTGCTTTTCATCCTTCTGTTGTTTCCTTTGCCGCCCTCCCTTGGTTGCCGCCTCCCCAGTCGGACAGTTGCTCTGCAATCGGTGGCTAGAGAAGTGCTTGGCCAGTTGGGAGGGCAAGTACTCTAGCTTTGTTGGATTATAGCGAAGTGTTTGGGAAGCCGGCCAGCCGGCTGTTCTGACAGCCGGCAAGCGTGGTTGGAGGCCGTCTTTTCGCTATACAAGTTCATTAGTCCTTAGCCGTTTTTCGTGTGGGCATCCTTTCTGCCTTGGCTCTTGCTAGTCGGACAGTCGGTTCTTCGAGCTGCGACTTTCAACAAGAGAGGACTCGGGAGCCGGCACACTACTTCTCTGACTTCAGGTAGAACTTTAATATAGCTTAAGGCGGCCAGTCCCCGGGCCGACTAGTCGAACCCGGTGCCAGACAGAAAATCAAATGTAATAATACATTCATGGATATGACACTCGTCACTCATAGATAAATGAAGGCAGTCCCCGAGTGCCCCTCGGGGGGCCTGTTGTTTTCGTACTTAATACAAAAGGGTAGCATGATACATACTGCTTTTAACTGTAAAATCTTCTCAGGAGGTTTGCGTTCCATGGTCGCTCTGACTCCTTGCCAGAATCATCCCTTTTGCGTGCTCTTGGTTTTTGCGCGTCGATCAGGTAGTAGGAGTCGTTGCCTAGTGCCTTGCTGATGACGAAAGGGCCTTCCCAAGGGGCCGAGAGCTTGTGCTGGCCGGCTGTTCGCTGGATCAGCCGAAGCACAAGGTCGCCCTCCTGGAAAGATCTTAGCTTGACCTTGCGGTTGTGGTAACGGCGCAACCCCTGCTGGTAGATGGCGGACCGGCTGAGTGCTAACAGCCGGCCTTCTTCCAGCAGGTCGACACCGTCTTCTCGCGCTTCCTTGGCCTCCGCCTCCGTGTACATGGTGACCCGAGGCGAGTCGAACTCGATGTCGGTTGGGATGACAGCCTCGGCACCATATACAAGGAAGAATGGAGTGAAGCCGGTTGACTTGTTAGGGGTAGTACGCAGACTCCAGAGGAAAGCCAGCAGCCGGCCGATCGCTCCAGTGGTACGACCAGTCGGGGCTTGATGCCTGAGAGGATGAGTCCATTTGCTCGCTCGACCTGGCCGTTTGACTGCGGGTGGGCAACGGACGCTAAGTCCAATCGGATACCCTGCGTCGCGCAGAAACGTGCCAGTGCTCCTTTGGCAAAGTTTGTGCCGTTGTCGGTGATGATGTTGTGCGGTACGCCGTACCGAGTAGTGATGTCGGTGACGAACGTCACGGCAGTCGGCCCGTTCAGCTTCTTGATCGGCTTCGCTTCGATCCACTTGGTAAACTTGTCTACGGCGACAAGCAGATGTGTCAAGCCGCCGCGGGCTGTCTCGAATGGGCCCACCATGTCCAGTCCCCAGACGGCAAAGGGCCAGGTGAGGGGAATGGTCTTGAGTGCAGAAGCCGGCAGGTGTTGCTTGGAACTGAAGACTTGGCATCCTCTGCAACTCTTGACTATCTCTTTGGCATCTTCCAAAGCAGTCGGCCAAAAGAAACCGTGGCGGAAAGCTTTGGCCACAAGTGATCTTGAGGCTGCGTGGTGGCCGCATTCGCCTTGATGGATATCCTTGAGGATTGCCACTCCTTTCTCTGGCTCGATGCAGCGCTGGAAGACTCCAGTGACGCTGCGCTTGACAAGCTCTCTGTTTATTATTGCATATGCTCCGGCTCGTCGTTGCACTAGTCTTGCTAAGATCTCATCAGCCGGCAGCTCTCTGTTGACTAGGAATTTGAGGATGGGCTGGGCCCATGATGGAGCTGTGACTTCTTCTTCTGTTAGTACGGCCACCATGACTCGGGTGGGTGGGTCGGGTGGCGTGGAATTGGAGTCGGCCACCGCTTCTTGTGTTGCTGCAGTCCCCGGGCCGACAGCTGCAGTCCCCGGGCCGGGTTCTGAAGTCCCCGAGCCGGGTGCGACTATGGCAGTCCCCGGGCCGGTTGTCGAAGTCCCCGTGCCGCCTGCGGGGTTCCTCCAGTCGGATCCGGCTGCATCGGGGGCAGGCGGTACGAAGATAGAGTCCGACTCTGGAGACGGCTTGATGGACGGCTTGAGGAGGCGCTGGAGTGAGACACCGGTTGGTATAGCTTGTCGAGTGGAGCCGATCCGCGCCAGGGCATCTGCTTGGTCGTTGTCGGCCCTTGGTACGTGAAGGAACTCGCACCCTTCAAAGTACCCACTGATCTGCTGGACGAGGAATCGATAGCTTGCCATGTTTGCATCCTTAGCGTCCCAGTCGCCAGATGACTACTGGACCACCAAGTCTGAGTCGCCATAACACAGGATCCAGCGGAGCCCATGTATGAGCGCCTCGTACTCGGCCACGTTGTTGGAGGCGGCGAAGTGGATTTGCAGCATGTATCTCAGTTTGTCGCCTTTGGGAGAGGTGAGGACGATGCCGGCTCCCAAGCCGGTGCGCATCTTGGACCCGTCGAAGTGCATCCGCCAATGGGTAGAATCGGGAGCCGGCGGTAGGTACTGGGTCTCGGCCCAGTCGACGAGGAAGTCGGCCAATGCTTGGGACTTGATGGCGGTGCGGGGTTGGTAGAAGATTGTGTATGGTGCCAGCACAATGGCCCATTTAGCCACCCGGCCGGATGCATCCCGGCTGCCTATGATCTCGGCAAGTGGGGCGGTGCACACGACCGTGATGGGATGCTCTTGGAAGTAGGGCTTCAGCTTCTTGGCGGCGAAGTACACCCCATAGCACATCTTCTGGTAGTGCGGGTAGTTTTGCTTTGAGCTGGATAGTACTTCGCTTAGATAATACACCGGCCTCTGGACTAGCTGGGCTCGGCCTTCTTCCGGGCGCTGGACCACGACAACTGTACTGACCACTCGGCTAGTCGCGGCAATGTAAAGGAGCATGGGCTCCTTCTCAGTCGGCGCCGCCAGGACAGGTGGAGTAGTCAGCATTTTCTTCAACTCATGGAAGGCTTGGTCGGCTTGGTCATTCCACTCGAAATCAGTGGATTTCTTCATGAGTCGGTACAGGGGGAGGGCCTTCTCTCCTAGCCTGCTGATAAATCGGTTTAAAGAGGCCAGGCACCCAGTGAACTTCTGCACGTCCCGCAACTTGGTGGGGATCTCCATCCTCTCAATGGCCTTGATCTTCACAGGGTTGCACTCAATGTCGCGTTCGGAGACCAGAAAGCCTAGCAGCTGGCCGGCTGGTACTCCGAACACGCATTTCTCGGGGTTGAGCTTGATCTGGAATCGGCGCAAATCGGCAAATGTTTCTTTGAGGTCCTCTAGCAGGGTGCCGCGCTTCTCTGTCTTCACCACAATATCGTCTACATAGACGTGGGCATTTCTGCCGAGTTGCTTGAGGAGGCATTTCTGCATGCAACGCTGAAAAGTGGCACCGGCATTCCTTAAGCCGAATGTCATAGTCAGGTAACAGAAAGCTCTGAATGGTGTGATGAAGGCAGTCTTCAGGCGGTCTGCTGGGTCCGACTTGATCTGATGGTACCCTAAGTAGGCATCTAAAAAACTCAACAACTCGCATCCGGTCGTGGAGTCTATCACTTGGTCAATCCGTGGCAAAGCAAACGGATCCTTGGGGCAGGCCTTGTTGAGGCTGGTGTAGTCTATACACATACGCCACTTGTTATTCTTCTTCAAAACCAAGACTGGGTTGGCAAGCCACTCTGGGAAAAATACTTCCATAATAAAGCCAGCGGCGAGGAGCCGGGCTATCTCTTCTCCTACGATTCTTCGCTTCTCTTCTGACAGTCGGCGGAGGGGCTGCTTGACCGGCTTCGCGTCGGCTCGGACGTGTAATTTGTGCTCGGAGAAATCCTTCGGGACACCCGGCATGTCCTTTGGGGACCATGCAAAGACGTCTCGATTCTCACGGAGGAAGTCGACGAGCTCGCCTTCCTATTTTCTGTCCAGGTTTGCCCCAATGACAGCAAACCTTTCCGGATTCTCCGGGTCCAGAGGTATCTTCTTCATCTCCTTGGCTGGCTGGAAGGAGCCCTGCGCGTCATAATCTTTGGGGTTGGGGGACAAGGCCGGCTGCTTGCCGGCCATGGCCACAACCCGTTCCAGCATCTTCTTCTCTTCTGCCACTACGAGGGACTCGGCCAGCCGACTGCTGGCCATAGCGCACTCGATGGACTTCTTGTAGTCGCCGGCTACGGTGATGATCCCCTTCGAGCTCGGCATCTTCATCTTCAGGTAGGCGTAGTGGGGCACAGCCATGAACTTGGCCAGAGCAGGTCGGCCAAGCAAAGCATGGTAGGGGCTCTCCAGATCCACTACCTCAAACCAGATCGCTTCTCGGCGAAAATGATCCTTGTCTCCGAAGAGAACATCCATCTTGATCTTGCCGATCGGGGAACAAGACAAGCCGGGCACGATGCCATGGAACACGGTCCGGCTTGGCACGAGCTGCTTCGCCTTGATGTTCAGCTTCTCCATGGTATCGCGGTACAATATATTGATACTGCTTCCGCCATCAATCAGCACGCGGGAGAATCGGGCAGCTCGCCTCTCCGTCGCGAGGGTGACATCCAAGACTAGTGCGTAGGAGCCAGGGGATGGCATCACCTCTGGGTGCTCGGCCTGGCTCCAGCTGATGGGATTCTCGGACCAGTGCATGAACTCGGGGGTGCTAGAGGTGACTGCGTTGACCTCTTGGTGTTGTCGGCGCCGACTACGCTTGTCTTCAACTTGGCTTGTGAAGACGACGTAGGCGGCGTGCTCTTCAGGGAACTCATCTTGAATGGCTCCGACTGCTGGTCGAGCCGCCGGCTGCTGGGGGGCTGGAGGCGGCGGGCCGGGAGGCGGAGGCGGCACCAGCCCCTCGCCCTTGGAGATTTGCGTGAGCCAGTGGCACTTTCGGGTCGTGTGGTTGGACGGCTTCGCGCCGCTGTGGAACTTGCAGGGGGCGTCGAGAGTCTGCTCGTAGGAGAAAGCCGGCTGCCAAGCCGGCCTGCCACCCTTCTTCTTGGGAGCGGGCCCCTCTTCGGGCCGCTCATCTTCAACTGTGGCCACTTGCCGACTGGTGGAGGGCGGCATGGGGGCCTTGCGCTTGTGATCGTTCTGGTAGGGGCGCCGATTGGAGTCGCCAGCCGGCGTCTTGGGAGCCGGAGCGATCACCTTCCCAGAGGCGTCCACTCGAAGCTCGGTCTTCATCGAGGAGTCGGCCGTGGCGTACTTGTCCGCTATGATCGGTAGTTCGTCGAAGATAGCCGGCTCATCGCAGAGGAGTTGGTGCTTGAGGAGGGTGCCCTCTCGGCACCCAGCGGTGAAGTACTCGATGGCCTGAACCTCGTGCACCCCCTCGCAGGAGTTGTGGAGCTCGGCCCACCGCGTGAGGTAGTCGCGGGTCGACTCGTTTGGCCCTTGGACGCATAGGGAGAGTTGGCGAGGCTTGGGAGGCCGCTTGTACGTGCTAGTGAAGTTACGGACAAAGACTTCCGTGAAGTCCAGCCAGCTATTGATGCTGTAGGGCTTGAGGCTGTTGAGCCAGGTGCGCGCCGTGCCCTGTAGCATGAGGGGGACGTACTTCACGGCTACGCGCCGATTGTCGTTGGCTATGCTGACAGCAGTAGAGTAGTCGATGAGCCAATCTTCCGGCTTCACAGAGCCATTGTACTTAGGCGTGTCTCTGGGGAGCGAGAACCCTTTGGGGAAGGGCTCGTCGCGGATGCGGGGGCCAAAGCATGGCGGACCGACATCATCTTCTTCTTCTAGCACCAGGGACCGAGCCAGGCGGTCGATCCGGTGGCGGGCGTCGTTCTCGCCGACTCCTTCGCGGTGGCCTAGTCGGCCAACAAGAGTCGGATGCGTGACAGGCGACGGGGTGGGGTATCTCTCCCCTCGAGGCGGGGGAGGAGGAGGATTTCCTTGGCGCTCCACCGCTCGAGGTCGGCCTTCCGCGTCGCGCTCGATGGTGATACGAGTCCGGCTGCGGCTAGCAGCCGGCTCCTTGTCTTTCCTCGCGCGGGCGCCGCTCGCAGTCGGCGATCGGGATGTCGCGGCGTGCTCCCGGCGCGGGGGAGGACTCTCAGCGCGGGCGCCGGCTTCGTGCCGTTCTGCGGCCGCGTCGATCAGCTGCTGGATCCGCCTTGTCATCTAGGGGAGCTCATTGGCTCCTAGCCCATTTAGCTCTTCAGCGGCCGCCTGAGCGGCTCGCAGATTCTCGAGCGGGGTGGCGTAGACGGGGCGGTCTGCCCCCAGCATGCTGGCGATAGCCGCGCCGCGCTTCTGGACGAAGCCGGCTCGGCTCGGCCCGCCACGAGGCGGCGTGCCAAAGGCGGCGCGGTCGACTTCGCGCTGGTGAGCCTCGGTGAGGCGTCTCATGGAGGCTATCTTCTGGCCTTCCGCGATGAGGGAGAGGCGGCGTGCCTCCCAGGTCTCGGCGTCGGCGTCGGCCGGGATGGGGACGGATAAGTCGTGCATCGCCGCTTGCAGGGCGTCGTGGGCGTTCTCGCCCGAGTTGGCGACGTGGCTGATGACCAACACTTCGGTGACAGCGCTGCTGCCGCTGTCAGCTCGAGGGAGAGGGTCGTCGAAGACCACCACGTCGGAGGGGTAGGCGTCGAGCGATGCCGTGTCGGAATCGACAAGCATCGGGTCGGTGGAACCGTCTGACTCCAAGTCTACAGCAGGCTCACTGGAGACGTGAAGTTGGTCGAGGAGGCTGACAAGGCGGCTCTCGGGGTAGTCTGTGCCCGCGTCGGACGCGGGCTCGTCGGAGATGCGAGTCTCGCCGAGCAGATCGGCGAGGCAGCTCGCTGCGCAGGCGTCGTCGACGCCTTGCAGCACGTCGGGGCAAACGCCATCGGGCATAGCAGGCTGGCTGCGCTCGCGGGGGAGAAAAAGGGTTCCCGTCCAGAACAGGTCTCCGGATGACGGTGCACCTGGCCCCACGGTGGGCGCCAAATATCGGGTGGTAGGTGCGACATATGCCAACGGGTGGCTTATCATTGTGGGAGCCAGTAAGACGTTGTCGGTGCCTGGAAACGGGATGAGGCGAAGACATGCACGCCGGTGAATCCTACCCAGGTTCGGGGCTCTCCGTGGAGATAACACCCCTAGTCCTGCTCTGCGGGGTCTCCGCATGATCACTAGATCAAAACGAGTAGCTACAAGTGCTCCTTGAGCTGTCGGATTCGAGGGAGAAGAAGAGCAAGGCTAGCTCTCCCTTTCCTCTCTCTATGGTGTGTGTGTAACTCTATGAGACCAACCCTTTGCATGGGTGCCCCGGGGGGTTTATATAGGCCTACCCCCGGGGGTACAATCGTAATCCGGCTGGGCACGGCTCCCAGCCGTCAGTGTCTGTGTTCGCCGGCTTCTCCGCCGGCCATTGGGGCCCGCCGACTGGTGGGTCCCGCCGGCTGCCGGCCTCTTGGTCGACAGGCCGGCCCCACCGCTTGGGGGTCTTGTCGGCTGCTGGTTACTGTTGCCTTGCCCCAGATGACGAGGGCTTTGTCGAGGTAAGCGTGGCTACAGTGTGCCGCCTTGCGGGCCCTCACTGTAGCCTTACCTCGTCTTGTCTCCTTAATGTGGCACATGTTTCGAGGGAGGGGGTAGCCGGCTTCTGGGGGCCGGCTACGCCCCTGGCCGACTAGGGGAGGCCGGGCTGCCTTCGAGCGTCTCTCTGGCTAAAGGGGCCCGCCGCCCACGGGCCGTACTGGCGTCTGTCGTGGATGACGTCGAGGCCATCATGGCCACAGTGCCGCGCCGGACGGGAGATGGCTGACCCGTACGGCGTCCTGTGGCCATGCCTGCTTCAGGATTCGGGGGTAGTGGGCTGTACTGTGGCCACGCCCCATCTTATCTCCGTTATGTGGGCGTAGTTTTGGTGGGTGCGGTCTTGGCCGGCTTCTTGGAGTCGGCGTTCTTCATGGCCGGCTTCTTGGAGTCGGCGTTCTTCATGGCCGGCTCTTGGGAGTCGGTGTTCTTCATGGCCGGCTTTTGGGAGTCGGTCCTTTTGGAGCCGGCTTCCTGGAGTCGGCCATCTCGTAGCTATCTTGGGGGAGGTTTCTGGGAATGGGTCGCCTTCTGAGAGTCGGCCCCTGGGATAGCCGGTCAGGGGAAGGCGGCCCTGTGCTTCGAATGCTTGAAGGCTCAAATGGCCTGATAATTTCTTGAGAAGCCAGGGGGAGTCGGTTAGGCTACCTGTGGCTATTTACTCCAACAGGCGTGCGCGTCAGTGCACGCGCAGGCGCATGCGCTGGCAGGTGCACGGGCGCGTGAAAGTCGGCGGGGACCTCGTGGAACCCCGTGGCATCAAGCTCGGCGACAATGTGCGGCTCCCAGCCCATCAATGCCATGGGGATGGGCGCTAGCGCAGTCGGGGCGACGGGAGCCGGGACGGGAGTAGGGACAGGCGCGGAGTCTTCCTGCAAGACCAGTTCAAGCTCGTCCCAAAGCGCCTTATGTTCTTGAGACTCCGGCTGGGTGTCTTCCTCAGGAAACTGGAAGACTAAGGGTAGACCATCGTGATGTGGCATGTCGTACGTTTAGGTCAGGCTGGTTGGAGGTAGACAACAGGAGAATCGGAGAGGAAGAGCGAAGATTGTAGCGATACCGGGTAGTGCGGGGTTGATTTTAAACTGCGGCACCGGCGACATTAAAAATGGGAGCAGTTGGGACGAAGGTGGGCGGCGGAGCCTGGTCAAAGGGCTCGCCTCCCGGTGATCCGGCACAGTGGTCTGCTCGCACGCCTCCCGTCGACTCACACGCTTGCTCGGATGGCACCTGCCGATGAGAAGCGGGACTCGTGGCGGCACGTAAACGCCCATGGTTTCAATAGTGAAAGCGTTCGCCTTAACGTGACAGGTCTTTGTTCCAAAATACCTTGGCTCTTCATTTGTGCAACTTGTCATAAGCAGTTTGTCTCAAATTGAAGAAAAAAATTACGAAGTAATATTTGTGCCATATCACGTGACCATGATCAGTTTCAAGAATTTATGGTCACTTTTGGATTTTCTGAAATTTAAGATCCAGGATTCGAAACAACATCATAACTTGCATCATGCAATAAATTTTCAAGCCATACATCTGTCCTGTTGTATTTCTTAAGAAAGGATTTGGTCAAACATTTTGCTTAGTTAGACTTCAGACAAGTTATATATGCAGAGCAAAAGGATAATCCCTCCGTACCAGTGCATTGCCTGATATATTAACTCAAGTACTAGGCACGAACAAACGGGCTCAATTCTATGCTGATCCTAGTGTAGTAGTAGTAGTAGTAGTAGTAGTAGTAGTAGTAGTAGTAGTAGTAGTAGTAGTAGTAGTAGTAGTAGTAGTAGTAGTAGTAGTAGTAGTAGTAGTAGTAGTAGTAGTAGTAGTAGTAGTAGTAGTAGTAGTAGGAGTAGTACTAGGCAATGCAGTTGATGGGTGACCTTGGCGAGCGGTGATACGTCTCCAACGTATCTATAATTTTTGATTGTTCCATGCTATTATATGTTCTGTTTTGGATGTTTAATGGGCTTATCTATACACTTTTATATTATTTTTGGGACTAACCTATTAACCGGAGGCCCAGCCTAAATTGTTGTTTTTTTGCCTATTTGAGTGTTTCGCAGAAAAAGATATCAAACGGAGTCCAAACGGAATGAAACCTTCGGGAGAGTTATTTTCGGAACAAACGTGATCCAGAGGACTTGGAGTGGACGTCAAGAAATCACCGAGGAGGCCATGAGGCAGGGAGCGCGCCTACCCCCTGGGCGCGCCCTCCACCCTCGTGGGCCCCTCGTGGCTCCACCGACCTACTTCTTCCTCCTATATATACCTACGTACCCCCAAACCATCGAAGAGCACCACGAAAACCTAATTCCACCGCCGCAACCTTCTGTATCCGTGAGATCCCATCTTGGGGCCTTTTCCGGCGTCCTGCTGGAGGGGGCATTGATCACGGAGGGCTTCTACATCAACACCATAGCCTCTCCGATGATGTGTGAGTAGTTTACCTCAGACCTTCGGGTCCATAGTTATTAGCTAGATGGCTTCTTATCTCTCTTTGGATCTCAATACAAAGTTCTCCTCGATTCTCTTGGAGATCTATTCGATGTAATCTTCTTTTGCGGTGTGTTTGTCGAGATCCGATGAATTGCGGGTTTATGATCAAGATTATCTATGAACAATATTTGAATCTTCTCTGAATTCTTTTATGTATGATTGGTTATCTTTGCAAGTCTCTTTGAATTATCAGTTTGGTTTGGCCTACTAGATTGATCTTTCTTGCAATGGGAGAAGTGCTTAGCTTTGGGTTCAATCTTGCGGTGCTCGATCCCAGTGACAGTAGGGGAAACGACACGTATTGTATTGTTGCCATCGAGGATAAAAAGATGGGGTTTATATCATATTGCATGAGTTTATCCCTCTACATCATGTCATCTTGCTTAAACCGTTACTCCGTTCTTATGAACTTAATACTCTAGATGCATGCTGGATAGCGGTCGATGTGTGGAGTAATAGTAGTAGATGCAGGCAGGAGTCGGTCTACTTGTCACGGACGTGATGCCTATATACATGATCATACCTAGATATTCTCATAACTATGCTCAATTCTATCAATTGCTCGACAGTAATTTGTTCAGCCACCATAATACTTATGTTATCTTGAGAGAAGCCACTAGTGAAACCTATGGCCCCCGGGTCTATTTTCCATCATATTAATCTTCCGTCAACAAGCTATTTCTTTCACCGTTTACTTTGCTTTCTTTACTTTTAGTCTTTATGATAAAAATACCAAAAATATTATCTTATCATCTCTATCAGATCTCACATTTGCAAGTGGTCGTGAAGGGATTGACAACCCCTTTATCGCGTTGGTTGCAAGGTTCTTATTTGTTTGTGTAGGTGCGAAGGACTTGAGTGTGGCCTCCTACTGGATTGATACCTTGGTTCTCAAAAACTAAGGGAAATACTTACACTACTTTGTTGCATCACCCTTTCCTCTTCATGGGAAAACCAACGCAGTGCTCAAGAGGTAGCAAGAAGGATTTCTGGCGCCGTTTCCGGGGAGTCTACGCACAAGTCAACATACCAAGTACCCATCACAAACTCTTATCCCTCGCATCACATTATTTGCCATTTGCCTCTCCTTTTCCTCTCCCCCACTTCACCCTTGCCGTTTTATTCGCCCTCTTTTTCCGTTTGCCTCTTCTTCGCTTGCCTCTTTCTTGCTTGTGTGTTGGATTGCTTGTTTGTCATAATGGCTCTACCTAGATTTGGTGATCTTCACCTTAAAAGGTTAGAAGAGATTGAAAGCAACGTCAGAAGTTTCATAACTTTACAATTTGAGCATAACAATTTCTTTAGAAACGAGGTCAAGGAACAAAAAAGCTTTATGGGTTACATGAATAAAGAGCTCGACGATATGTCTAAGGAATTTTATGGTTTTAAATCTCAGATTGCTCATCTTGAAAAATTAATTGCTGAAATTTTGGATAAGCAGGCCACCTTAGTCAATAAGATGGCCGCTAAACCGGATTTTTTTTTATGAGAATAAAGATGAAGATCTAAAAGTTATTGATGTGTCCCCTATCAATTCTTTGTTTTGCAATATGAATCTTGATGATGATGGGACTGGAGATGAGTCAACTTTAGTTAGAAGGCGTCCCAAAAATTCGGAGTTTTTAGATCTTGATGCTAATATTGGTAAAAGTGGGATTGAAGAGGTTAAAACTTTAGATAGCAATGAACCCACTATCTTGGATTTCAAGGAATTTAATTATGATAATTGCTCTTTGACAGATTGTATTTCCTTGTTGCAATCCGTGCTAAATTCTCCTCATGCTTATAGTCAAAATAAAGCTTTTACTAAACATATCGTTGATGCTTTGATGCAATCTTATGAAGAAAAACTTGAGTTGGAAGTTTCTATCCCTAGAAAACTTTATGACGATTGGGAACCTACTATTAAAATCAAAATTAACAATCATGAATGCTATGCTTTTTGTGATTTGGGTGCTAGTGTTTCCACGATCCCAAAAACTTTGTGTGATGTGCTAAGTTTCCGTGAATTTGATGATTGTTCTTTAAACTTGCACCTTGCGGATTCCACCATTAAGAAACCTATGGGAAGAATTAATGATGTTCTTATTGTTGCAAATAGGAATTATATTCCCGTAGATTTCATTGTTCTTGATATAGATTGCAATCCTTCATGTCCTATTATTCTTGGTAGGCCTTTCCTTAGAACGATTGGTGCAATCATTGATATGAAGGAAGGGAACATTAGATTCCAATTTCCGTTAAGGAAAGGCATGGAACACTTCCCTAGAAAGAAAATTAAATTACCATATGACTCTATTATGAGAGCCACCTATGGATTGCCTACCAAAGATGGCAATACCTAGATCTATCCTTGCTTTTATGCCTAGCTAGGGGCGTTAAACGATGGCGCTTGTTGGGAGGCAACCCAATTTTAATTTACTTTTTTGCTTTTTGGTTATGTTTAGGAATAAATAATCCATCTAGCTTCTGTTTATATGTGGTTTTGTTTTTTAATTAGTGTTTGTGCCAAGTTAAACCTATAGGATCTTCTTGGATGATAGTTATTTGATCTTGCTGAAAATTCCAGAAACTTTCTGTTCACGAAAACAATTGTTTAAAATCACAAGAACGTGATAAAATACTGATTCAAATTGCAGTAGATCAATAAACAAATTATCTAGGTCGTCCTATTTTGGTAGAATTTTAGAGTTCCAGAAGTTTGCGTTGGTTACAGATTACTACAGACTGTTCTGTTTTTGACAGATTCTGTTTTTCGCGTGTTGTTTGCTTATTTTAATGAATTTATGGCTAGTAAAAGAGTTTATAAACCATAGAGAAGTTGTAATACAGTAGGTTTAACACCAATATAAATAAATAATGAGTACATTACAGTACCTTGAAGTGGTGTTTTGTTTTCTTTCGCTAACGGAGCTCACAAGATTTTCTGTTAAGTATTGTGTTGTGAAGTTTTCAAGTTTTGGGTAAAGATTTGATGGATTATGGAACAAGGATTGGCAAGAGCCTAAGCTTGGGGATGACCAAGGCACCCCAAGGTAAAATTCAAGGACAACCAAAAGCCTAAGCTTGGGGATGCCCCGGAAGGCATCCCCTCTTTCGTCTTCGTCTATCGGTAACTTTACTTGGAGCTATATTTTTATTCACCACATGATATGTGTTTTGCTTGGAGCGTCTTGTATGATTTGAGTCTTTGCTTTTTAGTTTGTCACAATCATCCTTGCTGTACACACCTTTTGAGAGAGACACACATGATTCGGAATTTGTTAGAATACTCTATGTGCTTCACTTATATCTTTTGAGCTATATAGTTTTTGCTCTAGTGCTTCACTTATATCTTTTAGAGCACGGCGGTGGTTGTATTTTATAGAAATTATTGATCTCTCATGCTTCACTTATATTATTTTGAGAGTCTTAAACAGCATGGTAATTTGCTTTAATTGTGAAATAAATCTTCCATATTGAGTTCATTGAATATCATGAGAAGTTTGATACTTGATAAGTGTTTTGAGATATAAAGGTGGTGATATTAGAGTGTGCTAGTTGAGTAATTGTGAAATTGAGAAATACTTTTGTTAAAGTTGGCAAGTCCCGTAGCATGCACGTATGGTAAAATTTGTGTGACAATTTTGACACATAAGGTGTTCTTTTATTGCTTTCCTTATGAGTGGCGGTCGGGGACGAGCGATGGTCTTTTCCTACCAATCTATCCCTCTAGGGGCATGCGTAGTAGTACTTTGCTTCGAGGGCTAATAAACTTTTGCAATAAGTATATGAGTTCTTTCTGACTAATGTGAGTCCATGGATTATACGCACTCACAACCTTCCACAATTTTCTAGCCTCTACGGTACCGTGCATTGCCCTTTCTCACCTTGAGAGTTGGTGCAAACTTCGCCGGTGCATCCAAACCCCGTGATATGATACGCTCTATCACACATAAACCTCCTTATATCTTACTCAAAACAGCCACCATACCTACCTATCATGGCATTTCCATAGCCATTCCGAGATATATTGCCATGCAACTTTCCACCGTTCCATTTATTATGACACACTTCATCATTGTCATATTGCTTTGCATGATCATGTAGTTGACATTGTATTTGTGGCAAAGTCACCATTCATAATTTTTCATACATGTCACTCTTGATTCATTGCATATCCCGGTACACCGCCGGAGGCATTCACATAGAGTCATATTTTGTTCTAAGTATTGAGTTGTAATTCTTGAGTTGTAAGTAATAAAAGTGTGATGATCATCATTATTAGAGCATTGTCCCATGTGAGGAAAGGATGATGGAGACTATGATTCCCCCACAAGTCGGGATGAGATTCCGAACTAAATAAAAAAAATAGGCTAAAGAAAAAAATAGAAGGCCCCAAAAAAAGAAAAAGAGAGAAGGGACAATGTTACTATCCTTTTTCCACACTTGTGCTTCAAAGTAGCACCATGATGTTCATGATAGAGAGTCTCCTATGTTGTCACTTTCATATACTAGTGGGAATTTTTCATTATAGATCTTGGCTTGTATATTCCAATGATGGGCTTCCTAAAAATGCCCTAGGTCTTCGTGAGCAAGCAAGTTGGATGCACGCCCACTTAGTTTCTTTTGTTGAGCTTTCATATATTTATAGCTCTAGTGCATCCGTTGCGTGGCAATCCCTACTCCTCTCATTGACATCAATTGATGGGCATCCCCATAGCCTATTGATTAGCCGCGTCAATGTGAGACTTTCTACCTTTTTGTCTTCTCTCATAACCCCCATCATTATACTTTACTCCACCCATAGTGCTATATCCATGGCTTGCGCTCATGTATTGCGTAAGAGTTGAAAAGGCTGAAGCGCGTTAAAAAGTATGAACCAATTGCTCGGCTTGTCATCGGGGTTATGCATGATGAGAATGTTTGTGTGACGATATTGAAACTTGGCCTAACAATATGATTTTGTAGGGATAAGCTTTCTTTGGCTACGTTATTTTTATAAGACATAATTGCTTGGTTAGCATGTTTGAAGTATTATTGTTTTTATGTCAACATTAAACATTTATCTTGAATCTTTCGGATCTAAATATTCATGCCACAATAAAAAGAATTACATTGAAAATTATGTTAAGAAGCATTCCACATCAAAAATTCTGTTTTTATCATTTACCTACTCGATGACGAGCAGGAATTAAGCTTGGGGATGTGTAACATCCCATATTTTCAATTTGGAATGTTATACATTAGATCATCATTGCATATCATATTTTATTGCATTTTGGCTTGATCCTAGAAATTCTACGCAACTCAAGGACCCACGGAGAGAATTGGGAATTTCGTTATTTTCATATTGAGTTTTTCTCAAATTTTGAAAAGAGGATCGTTTGATTTTAATTATTTTTCTCTTCGAATATTTCTTTTATTAAAAATAAAAGAGAGAGGATAAAATGACTTCCTCAAAATAAAGAAATATTGGAGATTTAATGTTAAAATCAAATAAGATTTTTATTCAGAGTTTTATTGCTATTTTATTTGAATTAGGAAAAAATTGCGTTTTTCAAAATTACATTTTTAGGCCGCAATAAATGTTCACCTTGTCCGGCCTATTTTTAGAGGACGGGGAAAATTTATTTCGGGATTTTTGGAGTCCGTTTAGTATTTCTTTTCTTTCTTTTTCTGCACGTCGGAATTTTTTTTTTTAAAAAGGAAACCGACTCCGGGCCGTACCCGAGCGGGACTCCACCCGGGGGGGCTTTATAAGCCGCAGCCCCGAGCCGCCCCAAGGCCCAGCCACCGCCGAAGCCCACCGCCGCCACAAAAACCCTAACCCGCTGCACCGCCGCCACCTCGCCGCCGCGCCATCGCCTCGTCGTCGCCGAAGGTAGTCGCCGCCGCCGTTCTCGGTTTTCGCAAGAAAACCGATCGTTTTTTTTTCGAAAACCCTAGATCCTTTTCTTAGTTTCGGTTTGGTTTTTTTCGTTTTAGTTATTTAGCAGACGTTCGTCCGTATGTTTGTTTTAACGAACGGTTTTCGTCCGTTAGCCGCAGATAGCGAACGTTCGTTCGTTAGTGTGTTCGTCAGTTTTTCTTTTTCTCAGATTTATCGTGATTATTTTTTATCGCGATTTCTGATCCGATTTTCATTTTAGTTTATCTTTTCGCTCGTTTATCGGAATCAGGCGATTCAAGCGCCTAGAGTTTCCTCTCGAAACCCTCTTTCTGTTTAACCAACTTAAACAAGGTTTTGCTACTTAAAAATTGACTTTAGTCCAGATTAGCAAACGAAGCTTGTCTCTTCGCAGTTTGAGTTTCGTTGTTTCGTTTGATTTGATTATTTTTACAAACCGGAGTTCTTAAATTGAACTTTCTGGTTAGATCTCTTATTTGAGTTTTACCCGTGTGTTCTTGCTTGATTGCTTATTGTATGTTTGTTTGTTTGCGATAGAGTACCCGGAGTGTGAAGCGTGCTACTACGAGTCTCTAGGTTTCATGGATCATCAGCAAGGCAAGAAACACTTTGATCATACCTCTTTACTACCCAGTTTTATTGCATTAGATCAATCCACAAACAATTGCATGGTTAGGGTCCAATTTAATTTGTGGGTTTGGGAAGTAGATGAGGTAGTACCTATTCACCTGTTTATTATCAAACCTATGGGAGTTACTTCTACGTTGCTTATATTGCTATGCTATGCTTGTAGACGTGGTTTGGGTTTGAGAGTATTCATGACAGATGTGAGTATTGTTAATTATTGGTTAACTTAAGGTGGAAACTTTAATACACATCTGGGTGGATTGAGGCACCTGGGGAACCCAGTGATTGCCTGTATTTTTTTGGAAATCCCGGTGGATTGAGGCACCTGGGGTACCGTGTGATTCTCCTATGGACTGCCACCCAGTCTCAAAGGGATCATGAGATTATTCATGCTAGAAACTTCCGTGTGCAGCCACAAGCCATTATGGGCTCTGGCATAGTTGAGTATGTTGTGTGACCTCTTTGAGTGGTAGGCTAGCAGATGTAGGGGATGTAGGTGGTACTGTCTACCCAGAGTAAAGAGTTAACGCTTCTGAAAGACTGTGTCTCAGTCATCCGTTTCTCAAACACCATGTAGTGCGAGAAATCCAACGGAGGCGACCGAGTCTTGTGGGGAAAAGTGCGCAAACCTCTGCAGAGTGTACAAACTAATCATGGTTAGTCGTGTCCCCGGTTATGGACGTCTTGAGTATCTGGTTCTTGGATTATCATGTGGATCTCATCACTCTTAATTATAAAATTTGATTGGGTTATTTAATTACTTTTAATTGGGATTGAGATGGGGTTTACCATTCTCAATGTTTAACAACCACCATGATAGTTAAATAAAATTTATTCCTTTGTTGTAGGGGAAAATTGGCTTTTCGCATAACATATTAACCATACAGCCTCCATCAGCCATATATGCATGTAGTGATAGCCTTTTTCTGTTTATTACTCTTTTGTGTTACATTACCAGCATATTCCATGTGCTGACCCGTTTCGGGCTGCAACGTATCATGTTGCAGACTTTTCAGACGACGAGTAAGGTGCCTTAGGTCGTGGTCTTTCACTCAGTGATGTTGTTGGAGTTGATGGACTCACTTTATCTTCCAAGCCTTCCGCTGTTATCGTATTAGATGGCCTTAAGCCATATGATTTTGTAATAAGTTCTCTTTTGAGACATTCGATGTAATAAGTGTGTGATTTCTACTCTGTTATAAATCCTTCAAGTACTGTGCGTTTCAGCATTACCGATCCAGGGATGACACTGATGCACAGAGATGAGACTGTTTGAGGTATGGTCACTACAAGATGGTATCAGAGTACACACTAACTGTAGGACACAACCACTAAGCTAAATCCCTCGATCACTACTCTCTTCTCATTTCTAACTTCTCTCCATTTTCTACTCTTTAGGATGGCGGATGCAAGGATCAAGTTCACGCAACCGGATGAAGACACCCCTTTTGGACGTCACTTGAAGGAAGTCACTAGATACCTGAACATTGGAATACCAAGCTTCACAGGGACTTACAACGCCGCCTTACCAGAAGAGGAGCGCTGGATGATTCAAGTTCAAGTTCCAGAAAGGACGTTTACGCCAGTCACTGAGCCCATAGAGTTTTCCTTTGATGCACCAGCCTGGAGTCTAGGAAAGAGTATGGCAGCCCACATTACCATGGGACGCATTGGAGAAGTTTACCACAATGATCTCAAGGATACTATCTATCAGATTTGTGGGCGCCGAGATGAGCAATGGGAGATGATCAGCACCAGGAAGGATAGATCGATTGCAGCTTTCATCCAGGAGTTAAACCAACACATTCGACGCCAGGAGAACCAGATGTGCGCAGGCATGACAGATTTGAAGAAGGAAATGACAAGGGTCACAAAACTGGAGGAAGAACTCAAGGCTACTTGCGAGGATTATATGGAGGAAATCATCGTACTAGTAGAGAAGGATGACGACCTAACAAGGAAGCTGGGAGTATTCATGGGAGACCCCGCGCCAGGAGGAGAAGACGACAGTTCCACTTGCCCAGAGAACTACATCATCATCAACGACACCGACTCGGATCCCGACGATAGCGATGATGACTATGTTGATGAAGCTGGAGCAGATATCATGGAGTCTTCGACCGATCAATTTTTTTCTAGTCGACCACCATATCAGTAGTAGAATTCTACCATGTATATAGTATAGTCCGAGCACTTTTGTAACGATAGTTTTTAGACCGATTGTATGCCCTTGCTTGATTGAGTGAGTGATATGTTTGTGTTTGTCTCATGTGCATATGGGTAGTGTTTTCCCCCTAGACCTCATTCTACTCTGTTTTCTCACCTTTTCTAAACCCATCGATGCCTCCGAGACGCGACAATGGATTTGCTTTCCCGCCAGAGCTCACTCAGTTGATCCAGCAGCAGAATGCATTGATGCAGATACTAGTCCAGAATTAGAACCATGGGAACAACAACAACAACAACCCACCCCCACCACCACCAGTTGATCACTTAGCCTGTTTTCTTAGGCTGAATCCGCTGGTGTTCTCCAGTAGCACCGAGCCGATTGTTGCAGATGATTGGCTCCGCAAGATTGAAAGGGAGTTGACTACTGCAGGATGCACAGATGCGGAGAGAGTGCGTTTTGCCGCACATCAGCTTGATGGACCCGCAACATCATGGTGGGAGAATTTCACAGTCACTTACCCCATCGACACTGTGACATGGGATTAGTTTCAGCAGGCTTTTCACACTGCCCATGTATCAACAGGAGCTATGGGCATGAAGAAGCGCGAGTTTCGCAACATACGCCAAGGAGGATGCACAGTTGGCCAGTATGTGGATGACTTTAGTAAGCTAGCACGTTATGCCCCAGATGATGTCGCTACAGATGCAGCTAAGCAGGAGAAGTTTTTGGAAGGACTAAATGATGAGCTGAGCATGCAGTTGATGGTGGCAAATTTCAATAACTACCAGGAGTTGGTAGACAAAGCTCTCATGATTGAAGGGAAGCAACAGCAGATTGACAACCGCAAGAGGAAGTATGGACAAGGGAAGTATAATTCTGGAGCTCATCAGAGGCTCCGTTTCACCCCGAACTCGGGAGGACTTGTCCATAACCACGGAAGTCACAATCACGCTGGAGGGAGTTCGCATAACCATAGTGGCGCCAAGAACGGGAATGGTAATGGAGGAAGCAACGGACAGAACCGTTCTAACCCGGCAACGCCCGCCAAGAAAGATCTAAGCCACGTTACTTGCTACAAGTGCCAGAAGACTGGAAAGTACGCCAATGAATGTCTTGAAGCTAAGAATGGAAACGGCAATGGAAGCTCTGGGAAGAAGCCCAACCCTTTCACCAGGGGGCAAGTGAACCACGTTAACGTGGAGGAGGTTGAAGCCCAACCCGATGCAGTAATAGGTAAGTTTTTGGTTAAGTCATTTACTGCAGTCGTACTTTTTGATACTGGTGCATCGCATTCATACATATCAAGGGGATTTGTGGATAAGTTTAAACTGCCAACCAAAGCCCTTAGGTCACCCATGTTAGTAACATCGCCAGGAGCAGAGTATATGGCTAGCCTATGCTGTGATCGGTTACCATTAAGGATTGGTAACTACCTGTTTCCCTCAGACCTAATAGTATTGGAGTCACAAGGACTGGATGTGATATTAGGCATGGATTGGTTATCGAAGTATGGAGGGAACATTGACTGCGCCAGTAAGTCGATTTTGCTCACCACCCCAGAAGGAAGAAGGATCAAGTATGTATCCCGGCATATGCCAAATAGGACGCAAGTGAATTCCTTATCAGGAGTTGTATAGGAGGAAGTACCAGTGGTGAAGGATTTTCCGGATGTATTTCCAGAAGAGTTGCCAGGCATGCCACAGAATAGAGACATTGAGTTTTTGATTGAGCTTTTGCCAGGCACAGGGCCAATATCTAAGAGACCGTACAAAATGCCCGCAAAGGATTTGGAGGAAATTAAGAAGCATATTAAGGAGTTACTGGATAAAGGTTATATTTGCCCAAGTTCGTCACCTTGGGGATCCCCAGTACTTCTAGTGGAGAAAAAGGATGGATCGTTAAGGATGGTTGTTGATTATCGAGGATTGAATGAGGTGACGATCAAGAACAAGTACCCACTGCCGATGATCAATGATTTGTTCGATTAGCTGCAAGGAGCTAAGGTGTTTTCCAAAATTGATCTACGATCAGGGTACCACCAGCTGAATATTCGAGAGCAGGATATACCTAAGACAGCTTTTACCATGAGGTACGGGCTATATGAGTATACCGTTATGTCGTTTGGCCTGACTAATGCACCTGCCTATTTTGAGAACATGATGAACAAGGTGTTTACGAAGTATTTGGATAAGTTCGTTGTGGTGTTCATTGATGATATTCTGGTCTACTCGAAGAATGAAGAAGAACATAAAGAGCATTTGCGTTTGGTACTTGGGAAGCTCAGAGAACATCAGCTATACGCCAAGTTCAGCAAGTGTGAGTCTTGGCTGAAGGAAATTGGATTCCTTGGACATGTTATGTCCGGAGAAGGAATAGCAGTAGACCCCACCAAAGTTGTCACTGTGACAAATTGGGAGTCACCCACGTTAGTTGGAGAGATTCGGAGTTTTCTTGGACTCGCAGGATACTACCGGAGGTTCATTGAAAATTTCTCAAAGATTGCAAAGCCCATGACAGAGTTGTTGAAGAAGGACACCAAGTTCAAATGGACTGAGGAATGTGATGTTAGTTTTTAGGAGTTGAAGAAACGCTTGGTTACATCACCAGTGTTGATTCTGCCAGATCAACGCAAGGATTACGAAGTGTATTGCGGCGCTTCTCGTCGAGGACTTGGAGCCGTACTTATGCAGGAGGGAAGAGTTGTTTCATATGCCTCATGACAGTTTAAACCCCATGAGTTAAATTATGCTGCGCATGATTTGGAGTTAGCAGCCGTAGTGCATGCGTTGAAGACTTGGAGACATTTTCTCATCGGAAACCATTGTGAGCTATACACGGATCACAAGAGTTTGAAGTATATCTTCACGCAGAAGGAGTTGAATCTCAGGCAGAGGAGATGGTTGGAACTCATTAAGGATTATGATATGAGGTTGCATTATCATCCTGGAAAGGCTAACGTAGTAGTCGATGCGTTGAGCCGCAAAAGTCATGTCAATACACTCATGACCGGAGGATTACCCAAGGAGTTGGCAGATGATCTACGCGAGCTATGTTTGGAAATTGTTCCGAGAGGTTATGTAGTAGCTTTGGAGATTCAATCTACTTTGATGGATAAGATCAGAGAATCTCAGAAGACGACAAGGAGATAGCCGAAATAAAGGAAAGAATGAGTAAAGGAAAGGCTAAAGGATTTCGTGAGGATGAGCACGATACCTTATGGTTTGAGGACCGCGTATATGTGCCAAATGATCAGGAGATCAGGAAGATGATTTTGCAGGAGGCCCATGATTCACCATATTCGATTCACCCAGGAAATACCAAGATGTACCTGGATTTGAAGGATAGTTTCTGGTGGACCGGAATGAAGAAGGATATTGCGGAGTATGTAGCAGTTTGTGATGTATGTCAGAGAGTGAAGGCAGAACATCAGAAGCCAGCAGGATTGCTACAACCATTGCCGGTACCCGAATGGAAGTGGGATGAACTAGCCATGGACTTTATCACTGGATTACCCAGGACTCGTTCAGGCTATGACTAGATATGGGTTGTAGTCGATCGTTTGATGAAGGTAGCTCATTTCATCCCAGTGAAGACCACTTACACCAGTGCAAAGTTGGCAAAGATATACATGACCAGGATCGTATGTCTGCATGGAGTTCCGAGGACCATTGTATCAGATAGAGGAACCCAGTTCACCTCAAAGTTTTGGAATCAGTTGCATGAAACTTTGGGAACCAGGCTAGAGTTCAGTACAACTTTTCACCCGCAGACGGATGGACAAACTGAGAGAGTCAACCAGATTCTAGAGGACATGTTGAGAGCTTGTGCGCTAGACTATGGGTCTAGTTGGGACAATAATTTGCCGTATGCAGAGTTCTCTTACAACAACAGCTATCAAGCCAGTTTGAAGATGGCCCCTTTCGAAGCACTGTACGGAAGGAGGTGCAGAACATCGTTGTTGTGGGACAAAGTTGGAGACCGACAGTTGTTTGGACCAGATTTGATTAAAGAATCTGAGGAGAAGGTTAAGCTGATTCGTGATAGACTCAAGGTAGCCCAGTCCAGGCAGAAGAGTTATGCGGATTCTAAACACAAGGAGACAGTTTACGAAGTTGGAGACAGAGTGTATCTTCGTGTATCACCACTTCCAGGAGTGAAGCGTTTTGGAGTTAAGGGAAAGTTAGCACCACGTTTTGTGGGACCATACCAAGTTTTAGAACGTATGGGAGAAGTTGCTTACAAGTTGGAGTTGCATGAAGGATTGTCAGGAGTTCACGACGTGTTCCACGTTTCTCAGTTAAAGAAGTGCCATGCAGAGATGGTTGATATCCCTCTGAGAGATACAGTGCCACTGGAAGCGATACAGTTGGATAGAGACTTGACATATGAGGAGAAACCAGTCAAGATACTCGAGTTTGCCAGCCGAGTTACACACAGCAAAGTAATCAAGTTCTACAAAATTCAGTGAAGTCACCATACCGAAGATGAAGCCACCTGGAAACGAGAGGAAGACCTACGGAAGGATCACCCTCACCTATTTTCTAGCCAACCCGAATCTCGAGGGCGAGATTTATCTTAAGGGGGGTAGGTTTGTAACATCCCAAATTTTCAATTTGGAATGTTATACATTAGATCATCATTGCATATCATATTTTACTGCATTTTGGCTTGATCCTAGAAATTCTACGCAACTCAAGGACCCACGGAGAGAGTTGGGAATTTCGTTATTTTCATATTAAGTTTTTCTCAAATTTTGAAAAGAGGATCGTTTGATTTTAATTATGTTCTCTTCGAATATTTCTTTTATTAAAAATAAAAGAGAGAGGATAAAATGCCTCAAAATAAAGAAATATTGGAGATTTAATGTTAAAATCAAATAAGATTTTTATTCGGAGTTTTATTGCTATTTTATTTGAATTAGGGAAAAGTTACGTTTTTCAAAATTACATTTTTAGGCCCAAATAAATGTTCACCTTGTCCGGCCTATTTTTAGAGGACGGGGAAAATTTATTTCGGGATTTTTGGTGTCCGTTTAGTTTTTCTTTTTTCTCTTTTTCTGCACGTCGGAATTTAAAAAAAAAAGGGAAACCGACTCCGGGCCGTACCCGAGCGGGACTCCACCCGGGGGGCTTTATAAGCCGCAGCCCCGAGCCGCCCCAAGGCCCAGCCACCGCCGAAGCCCACCGCCGCCACCCAAACCCTAACCCGCTACACCGCCGCCCCGCCTCGCCGCCGACCCGCCGTCGCCTCGTCATCGCCGGAGGTAGTCGCCGCCGCCGTTCTCGGTTTTCGCGAGAAAACCGATCGGTTTTTTTCGAAAACCCTAGATCCTTTTTTTAGTTTTGGTTCAGTTTTTTTCGGTTTAGTTATTTAGCGGACGTTCGTCTGTATGTTCGTTTTAACGAACGGTTGTCGTCCGTTAGCCCAGATAGCGAACGTTCCTTCGTTAGTCTGTTCGTCAGTTTTTCTTTTTCTCGGATTTATCGTGATTATATTCGATCGTGATTTCTGATCCGATTTTCGTTTTAGTTTATCTTTTCGCTCGTTTATCGGAATCAGGCGATTCAAGCGCCTAGAGTTTCATCTCGAAGCCCTCTTTCTGTTTAACCAACTTAAACAAGTTTTTTCTACAATAAAAATTGACTTTAGTCTAGATTAGCAAACGAAGCTTGTTTCTTTTGTAGTTTGAGTTTCGTTGTTTCGTTTGATTTGATTCTTTTTGCAAACCGGAGTTCTTAAGTTGAACTTTCTGGTTAGATCTCTTATTTGAGTTTTACCCGTGCGTTTATGCTTGATTGCTTATTGTATGTTTGTTTGTTTGCGATAAAGTACCCGGAGTGTGAAGCGTGCTACTACGAGTCTCTATGTTTCACGGATCATCAGCAAGGCAAGTAACACTTTGATCATACCTCTTTACTACCCAGTTTTATTGCATTAGATCAATCCACAAACAATTGCATGGTTAGGGTCCAATTTAATTTGTGGGTTTGGGAAGTAGATGAGGTAGTACCTATTCACCTGTTTATTATCAAACCTATGGGAGTTACTTCTACGTTGCTTATATTGCTATGCTATGCTCGTAGACGTGGTTTGGGTTTGAGAGTATTCATGACAGATGTGAGTATTGTGAATTATTGGTTAACTTAAGGTGGCAACTTTAATACACATCTGGGTGGATTGAGGCACCTGGGGAACCCAGTGATTGCCTGTATTTTTTTGGAAATCCCGGGGTACCGTGTGATTCTCCTATGGACTGCCACCCAGGCTCAAAGGGATCATGAGATTATTCATGCTAGAAACTTCCGTGTGCAGCCACAAGCCATTATGGGCTCTGGCATAGTTGAGTATGTTGTGTGACCTCTTTCAGTGGTAGGCTAGCAGATGTAGGGGATGTAGGTGGTACTGTCTACCTAGAGTAAAGAGTTAACGCTTCTGAAAGACTGTGTCTCGGTCATCCGTTTCTCAAACACCATGCAGTGCGAGAAATCCAACGGAGGAGATCGAGTCTTGTGGGGAAAAGTGCGCAAACCTCTGCAAAGTGTACAAACTAATCATGGTTAGCCGTGTCCCCGGTTATGGACGTCTTGAGTATCTGGTTCTTGGATTATCATCTGGATCTCATCACTCTTAATTATAAAATTTGATTGGGTTATTTAATAACTTTTAATTAGGATTGAGGTGGGGTTTACCATTCTCAATGTTTAACAACCACCATGATAGTTAAATAAAATTTATTCCTTTGTTGTAGGGAAAAATTGGCTTTTCGCAAAACATGTTAACCATACAGCCTCCATCAGCCATATATGGCATGTAGTGATAGCCTTATTCTGTTTATTACTCTTTTGTGTTACATTGCCAGCATATTACATGTGGTGGCCCGTTTCGGGCTGCAACGTATCATGTTGCAGACTTTTCAGACGACGAGTAAGGTGCCTTAGGTCGTTGTCTTTCACTCAGTGATGCCGTTGGAGTTGATGGACTCACTTTATCGTCCAAGCCTTCCGCTATTATCGTATTAGATGGCCTTAAGCCATATTATTTTGTAATAAGTTCTCTTTTGAGACATTCGATGTAATAAGTGTGTGATTGCTACTCTGTTATAAATCCTTCAAGTACTGTGCGTGTCAGCATTACCGATCCAGGGATGACACTGATGCACAGAGATCAGACAATTTGAGGTCTGGTCGCTACAGGATGCTTGATACGTCTCCAACATATCTATAATTTTTGATTGTTCCATGCTATTATATGTTCTGTTTTGGACGTTTAATGGGCTTATCTATACACTTTTATATTATTTTTGGGACTAACCTATTAACCGGGGGCCAAGCCCAAATTGCTGTTTTTTTGCCTATTTCAGTGTTTCGCAGAAAAAGATATCAAACGGAATCCAAACGGAATGAAACCTTCAGGAGAGTTATTTTTGGAACAAACGTGGTCCAGAGGACTTGGAGTGGACGTCAAGAAATCACCAAGGAGGCCACAAGGCAGGGGGCGCGCCCTCCACCCTCGTGGGCCCCTCATGGCTCCACCGACCTACTTCTTCCTCCTATATATACCTACGTACCCCCAAACCATCGAAGAGCACCACGAAAACCTAATTCCACCGCCGCAACCTTCTGTACCCGTGAGATCCCATCTTGGGGCCTTTTCCGGCGTCCTGCCAGAGGGGGGCATTGATCACGGAGGGCTTCTACATCAACACCATAGCCTCTTCGATGATGTGTGAGTAGTTTACCTCAGACCTTCGGGTCCATAGTTATTAGCTAGATGGCTTCTTCTCTCTCTTTGGATCTCAATACAAAGTTCTCCTCGATTCTATGGAGATCTATTCGATGTAATCTTCTTTTGCGGTGTGTTTGTCGAGATCCGATGAATTGCGGGTTTATGATCAAGATTATCTATGAACAATATTTGAATCTTCTCTGAATTCTTTTATGTATGATTGGTTATCTTTGCAAGTCTCTTCGAATTACAGTTTGGTTTGGCCTACTAGATTGATCTTTCTTGCAATGGGAGAAGTGCTTAGCTTTGGGTTCAATCTTGCGGTGCTCGATCCCAGTGACAGTAGGGGAAACGACACGTATTGTATTGTTGCCATCGAGGATAAAAATATGGGGTTTATATCATATTGCATGACTCTATCCCTCTACATCATGTCATCTTGCTTAAAGCGTTACTCTGTTCTTATGAACTTAATACTCTAGATGCATGCTGGATAGCGGTCGATGTGTGGAGTAATAGTAGTAGATGCAGGCAGGAGTCTGTGTACTTGTCACGGACGTGATGCCTATATACATGATCATACCTAGATATTCTCATAACTATGCTCAATTCTATCAATTGCTCGACAGTAATTTGTTCACCCACCGTAATACTTATGTTATCTTGAGAGAAGCCACTAGTGAAACCTATGGCCCCCGGGTCTATTTTCCATCATATTAATCTTCCGTCAACAAGCTATTTCTTTCACCGTTTACTTTGCTTTCTTTACTTTTAGTCTTTATCATAAAAATACCGAAAATATTATCTTATCATCTCTATCGGATCTCACTTTTGCAAGTGGCCGTGAAGGGATTGACAACCCCTTTATCGCGTTGGTTGCAAGGTTCTTATTTGTTTGTGTAGGTGCGAGGGACTTGAGCGTGGCCTCCTACTGGATTGATACCTTGGTTCTCAAAAACTGAGGGAAATACTTACGCTACTTTGCTGCATCACCCTTTCCTCTTCAAGGGAAAACCAACGCAGTGCTCAAGAGGTAGCAAGCGGCGACCGAGGGAATTGAACCGTGCTCGGCACGGTAGGTAACGTTGTCTAGTTACTAAAGCATCCCTGCGTTGTTCATCGGTAGTCATTATGGACCGGGGACATGAGGGGAATTTCCTAGGGCTGGAATTTTGGCCGCCAGATATTTCGACTCGAAACGCGGAGGCTCGACTGGTTGGGGTTGCCTAATGTGCGTACCACGCACGCCACCAGAAGGACACGTGCCCATTTTTTTTATTTTTTATTTTTTTTAGGATCAACACGAGCCAAGGTCTGGCTGGTACGTCGTTGGGTCCTACCATTCGAGAATACGAAAGGAACCTTTTAAATTGCCGAACGAATCTATGTGTATTACAATGCCCGTATTTTCCTTGCAAATACTAATCTCAACGTGGTAATTGATTTATGACGAGTTGTTGAATTAGAGTGAGTTTGTGATATAGTGATCTCAACGTGGATTTCACATTTCATGGTATCCCTGGTAAGTTTTTCAATGCAAATTCAAATTTAAAAGATGAACAATAT
Organism: Aegilops tauschii subsp. strangulata; assembly: GCF_002575655.3. Lineage (NCBI taxonomy): Eukaryota > Viridiplantae > Streptophyta > Magnoliopsida > Poales > Poaceae > Aegilops > Aegilops tauschii. Next base: position 422,668,482 of record NC_053036.3, on the reverse strand, counting down.
GGAGGTGAGAAAACTTTGTATGTATCAAGCATATGACCACACACACACACAGACACCCACACACGAACACAACAACAATCCAATAAGTATAGTGCATCTATTTTTCCAAACCATGCATGTATGACACGAATTCAAAAATACTCCTTCTGTTCCTAAATATTAGTCTTTTAGAGATTTCAAGAAGCGACTACATATAGAGCAAAATGAGTGAATCTACACTCTAAAATATGTCTATATACATTTGTATGTGCCAGTCCACTTGAAATCTCTAAAAAGACTAATATTTAGGAACGAAGGGAGTAAAATGTAAGACATGCATGGTCCTCAATTCAATATTTAAAACGAACATGAAATTGAAACATGAATATTAAGTCTAGTACTATAGTACATGCAAATGTTGTGTTTAATTAGGCGGAGCTATGATTGTCGGGGGTCACCCCCTCGACCTTAGATAAAATTGTGAAGCTCTTTTTAGGGTTGTTTAGATTATATTTGTCCCCACCCTCCCAACCACTGATTGGTTGTGCACCCCCCACCCCTCCTCCCCGAGAGAATATCATGTCCCCCCATACCTTAGATGCTATATGCCGATACAAGTTGCTTGGAGCTTGTAGATCTGAGATATAGCAGCTCACATGATGTCTTAATATTTTTACAGGAAACCTTGATGAGTTTGAGAATTGCACACAATTTGTACAAAAACTACTCAGATGCCCTTGGATCCCATATCCAACGACCTCGAAGCTCGTATCACCGTAGCATCTAAGATGAAGGAGGACATCATATTCTCCTGTGTGTAAGAATATCATGTGCTACCACACCTTAGATGCTTTGGTGATACAAGCTCTTCGGAGCCGTTGGATTTGTGACCCAACACCTCCTCGGTGGTTCGAATGGTTTTTTGCAGAAAAGCCCCCAAAGAGTTCGGCCACTGCTTACAAGCACAAAGACTGCTCAGATGCCATTGGATCTCAGATCAAACGACCTCAAAGCTCGTATCACCATAGCATCCAAGCTGCGAGAGCACCTTATGTTTTCTCGCACGGGAGAATATGAGGTGCTCCCGCACCATAGATTCTATGGTGATACGAGTTCATGGAGATCTAACGGCCCACAGTAGGAGGTTTGAATGTTTTTGCAATATACGGCTGAGAGAGTTTGGGAATTGCGCAGAAAGTACAAGTACTACGCATGTGCCATCTGATCACTGATCATACGACCTAGATGCTCATATCACCGTAGCGGGTAATTAAGCTACGGGGAGCACCTAATATGAGCAACGGGGAGTCGTTGGATCCAAGATGCAGCGGCACACACGAGGCCTGAATGTTTTATTTGCAAAAAACCTTTGGAGAGTTTGGAAATTGTGCATAATTACAAAGACTACTCCCAAGCCATTGGATCTCACTTCCAACGGTGTAAAAACTCGTATCACTGATAACCCACAAGTATAGGGGATCACAACAGTTTTCGAGGGTAGAGTATTCAACCCAAATTTATTGATTCGACACAAGGGGAGCCAAAGAATATTCTCAAGTATTAGCAGTTGAGTTTTCAATTCAACCACACCTGGATAACTTTATATCTGCAGCAAAGTATTTAGTAGCAAAGTAGTATGATAGTAACGGTAACGATAGCAAAAGTAATATTTTTGGGTTTTGTAGTGATTGTAACAATAACAACGGTAAAGTAAATAAGCGAAGAACAATATATGAAAAGCTCGTAGGCATTGGATCAGTGATGGATAATTATGCCGGATGCGGTTCATCATGTAACAGTCATAACATAGGGTGACACAGAACTAGCTCCAATTCATCAATGTAATGTAGGCATGTATTCCGAATATAGTCATACGTGCTTATGGAAAAGAACTTGCATGACATCTTTTGTCCTACCCTCCCGTGGCAGCGGGGTCCTATTGGAAACAAAGAGATATTAAGGCCTCCTTTTAATAGAGTACCGGAACAAAGCATTAACATGAATTCCTCAAACTATGGTCATCACCGGGAGTGGTCCCGATTATTGTCACTTCGGGGTTGCCGGATCATAACACATAGTAGGTGACTATAAACTTGCAAGATAGGATCAAGAACTCACATATATTCATGAAAACATAATAGGTTCAGATCTAAAATCATGGCACTCGGGCCCTAGTGACAAGCATTAAGCATAACAAATTCATAGCAACATCAATCTCAGAACATAGTGGATACTAGGGATCAAACCCTAATAAAACTAACTCGATTACATGATAAATCTCATCCAACCCATCACCGTCCAGCAAGCCTACGATGGAATTACTCACGCACAGCGGTGAGCATCATGAAATTGGTGATGGAGGATGGTTGATGATGATGATGGCGATGGATTCCCCTCTCCAGAGCCCCGAACGGACTCCAGATCAGCCCTCCCGAGAGAGTTTAGGGCTTGGCGGCGGCTCCGTATCGTAAAACGCGATGAATCCTTCTCTCTGATTTTTTTCTCCCCGAATACAAATATATGGAGTTGGAGTTGAGGTCGGTGGAGCACCAGGGGGGCCACGAGGCAGGGAGTGCGCCCAGGGGGGCAGGCGCGCCCCCCACACTCGCGGAAAGGGTGTGGGCCCCCTGGCCTTGATTCTTTCGCCAGTATTTTGTATTATTTCCAAAAATAATCTCCGTGAAGTTTCAGGTCATTCCGAGAACTTTTGTTTCTGCACATAAATAACACCATGGCAATTCTGCTGAAAACAGCATCAGTCCGGGTTAGTTCCATTCAAATCATGCAAGTTAGAGTCCAAAACAAGGGCAAAAGTGTTTGGAAAAGTGGATACGACGGAGACGTATCAATCACCATAGCATCTAAGCTGCGGGGTGGATGTGATATTCTATGCCGTTGTCATTTTTGTTCGTAAACTTGCAAAATACGTGTAACTTGTGCCGTTACTTGCCTAACCGCGGAAAGTGTTTGTTCAAAAAAACCATCCTACACTGAAATATCGGAACAACACACGGGGGTCCCACTTGTCATTAATCAAATTTGGACCTAAAACTAACAAATCTGAAAGACGAGATTCGAACTGGCAACCTGGACTACAAAGCATAAGTCGATAGCCTGAAACAACAACGGTAGTTGGCTTTGTCTCATAACTTGGTTTTATACAGTATTACGTTGAGTAGAGTAGAGGGAGTGCCTCATCAACACGTGCATGACCGTTGACTCACTTACTAGTGGGTCCCAGGTCTGCGATCTCTCTCTTCTCTCCATCGTCTAACCTTTGCATGGGCACACACGAAGAGCGGCGCTAGCTTGCCGTGGTGTTATTACAACTAAAAAAAGCTTGGAAAATAGAAGAATCGCCTAGAACAAGAGACGTTGTGGCTGGTCGAGACGGATCTATCCACACCTATCCTCCGTGCCATGTTAGCATGATGAAGTTGTGTGGCTAGTGGGGTGTTTTCGACCGACTGGCTGGGTCCCGAGGTCGAACCATAGGTACTACGTCTGATACAGTAAATTTTTACACGCACATTTTTCCTCCGTGCCGAGACATGGCACACCCTACCACGCGGTTTCGGGGTCCTCCCGGGTGGTACACGCATATATTCTTCCTGGCGTGGGACGCCCTACCGCGCGTTTTCGCCGAAGCAAGTAAATGAGTTGTCAAATCACGAAAGACCACTTTTCCCGCCGAGTACATCAGTGAAGCATGGTGGCTAGCTAGTTGGGCTAGTTCGAACGATTAGCTAGGCCGCCGCCACATTTGTTTTTTCACCCCTTTTTTATCTACTTGCCGGCAGGTAAATTTAAATATCCACCGTGGCATTGCTCTGGTGTTTGAGTGCGGCGGGATTTTTAATTTTTTGATTGACGGGAGCAGGCGCGGCAGGATTTTTAATTTTTTGATTGACGGGAGCAGGCGTGGCAGCAATTAGTCACAATTACTCCGCCTGTAAAACCCACTGCTCCCTGATGTGAGAAGTCGTCAACTGGTGTTTTACCATGGTGAAAACCAAAAGATTCCCCGCTCCTCGGCTGGCTCCCTCCGCCTTCCCGTAGATTGCATTGCCTTTCAGCCATTTCGCCCCTACATCACCAACGTCGTGTGCCTCGAGAAGTAGAGGGACTTCGGTGGTGTTTAGGTGCCCTCTGCATGGGCATGTCCATGTCTCGGTGCAACATGACCGTTGGATCAAACTCAGACGGTGCAGATCAGTCACTATAGCACAAAGTGTGTTTGGTTGCATTCTCATCTCAATATAGTTGTTTCCTCTTCATGTATTTGTGTTAACCTACTAGTGTGGACTCATGCACCCTTCATGCACTCTACCAAACACCCAAAAGTGGGTCGAGAAGGGAACTTTTGCTCCCATCCCGTGCACCCTTCATACACCCTGCCTAACACTATTCGTGCTTCATATGGTTCATGTTTCGTGGAGTACTATAGCACCATACTCTCTGTGCGTTGTAGACCTAGTTCTGTTAACATTGATCTCACCGTTCATTCTCGACCGGACAGTCGAGAAAGCGGTACTATGTTACTACATTACTGTTCATATAGTTTACATGCGCACAACATCATTTGTTGTCGTCATATCTTACTACACTAGCAACAAGATTATGTAGTACTGACGTATGAACCACTGCACATGCCTAGTAGTAGGAGCATTGTGTATGTTCAAGTGGCTGCCGTGTTTCGCACTCCTCCGTCGTAAGAGTGGAAACGCTTGCTGTAATCATTTTTTTCTTCAGAAAAACAGTGGACACGCTCTACCGTGCAGATCCTCCTCCAACCATGCACTAAATCACTCACTTTAGCCGACGTGTGGGACAGCCAGCACCGGGGTCCACCAGCCATGCACTAAATTACTCCGTAGTAGAGTGACGGTAGACTACCCCGATCGAAGCACCGCAGTAATGCCCAATGAGCCGTCAAATCACAAAGGACGCAGCTTCAGTGCCTTAAAGCACCTGCCTTTGGGTCACTGACATGTGGGCCAGCCATCTGTTGGGCCCACATGTCATAGACACAAAGGCAGGTGCCTTAAGGCACCGAAGCATAGTCCAATCACAAAACCCCCTCCTTTCCAGTAGTAAGTTGGACAGACGAAGCAACCATCATTTCACTCTTCTCTCTTAGCTTCCTCTCTACCCAACTCGCTTCTCCCTCATCTTGTTCCTCATTTCTTCAAGAAAACCCCGACCTGCTTCTGCCATTGTTCTTCTCTCCCAAAGAAGGAAAGTTGAGCGCATCAATGGTGTTGATTCTGGCCAAGGCCCGGTCTTGCAACCCCGAGACTGATCCTATAACTCCCTCTCTTTTCTTCTTTTGGGTTTGTGATTATGGTTTCTTTTCTTTTATTTCTATTTGACAGTTTCTTGATGGACGCTGGAGCACCGGCTGAAGTGATGTCTATGGCTCTGGCCAAAACTGTCGAGGCTCATGGTACGAAGAAGCACAAGCACCCCGCTGAGACTACCGCAGACAAGCTCAAAGCCATCGCCCTGTCCAAGCCCCCCTCTCCGGGATCCCTCATTAAGCAAGTCCAGGTAATATCTCTTCTTGACGATCTTTTTCTCGATCTTGATCGTGCTTTTTCATCTAACACGCAGTACTAGTACTAGTAGTACAACTTTCTGGGTGATCTTGCATGTGATTTTTGTGTGCCAAATGACGGTTCTAAATTCCTCTTTTGACCAAAACATGCGAGAAGTTGACATTGATTTCTTATAGATTACTTTCAACTAGTACTTTATGAACATCAATGCTACCTTTGAAGAGGGTATATTTGCCTCAGTAACTTGTGTTATGGATATTGCAAGTAATCCCTCTGCTCTCATGCCTTTGAAGACATGTTCTAGTGTCTTTGTTCACTCATTTCTGCGCGTATATGTAGTCATATATGGAGTATAATATCGAAAATCATCTTATATTTCTGAATGGAAGTAGCAATAAAATATGGTTTCTGTTTGAATTAGAACCAGGTCCGCGGTGGAGATGAAGTTCTCAAAGTCATGCCGTGTGAACTGGAAGACCTGAGGATGAGTTCTACTGCTAAACTATCCAGCTGTTGTGTCCTTGTCGCCACGTGTCCTGAACTAGTGTTTTCCTGTAGCATTGTTGCCACCCGTAGTTGGACGATCAATCTTTTGTTTAGTACTTCAACATAGTGATTTCCTGGTAAGAATTCACTCGTGTCACATCAAGTAAATCTTATTGATTTACTGTCTAAATCTTATTGATTTAATGTCATGTTTTCTTTCTTTTCCTACAATTTTACGATGCAGGTTTTGCCATGTGACATTCATCACAGAATAAACCGTTTGGTTTGCTCTACGATGGCTATTTTTGCAGGTTTCACTTCTTATGTCGTGTCAGTAACGAAGGCACTGTCCATCACTTATATTACTGGAAAAAAATTGGATCAGTCTGTTGTCTGAGTACAAGCTGAATCCCTATGATGCAATTAGTCCTTCTCGCGTTTAAAAGAAATGAAGAAAAAAACTGGATCACGGTCACGAAGCCTAGTCAAGTTAGAAAGCTGATCATAGCAGACCAGACACGATCGCCGCTGTCTCGCACATTGGTACCACCTTCAGCAACGGATCGAGCACCAGTAGTTGCTCTAGCACTGACAGCGGCAGCAGCTCAGTCTGATCCAGCTGAGGATTGGGCACCGACCGCGTCAGCGGATCAGGCTGATCTACCGGAGGATCGGGCATCGACACCGGCACCCACTACAAGGAGCACCATCTCCGGCAACAGCAGCGGCTTCGGCACCTGCACCAACACTTGCACTTGCATCTGCTCTGGCCCGTGCAACGGCAACCGAACGAGCAGTTGCACCGGCAACAGACTGGGCTGCAGTTCGCACTTCATATACCAAAGTCCTTACAAAAACCGACATGTCCACCTTCTTGGTAAGCATTGGCCGCCCAAGTGTTTCGTTCTTTTTTCTTTCCATGTTGTTTCGCATGATTCACTGTGTTGATCTAACTGTTTGGGTATGTCTTCTTGTTTGCAAACAAAGAATTCCTAGAGCAACGAGGGAGTCGTTCAACAATCCGGGCGACAGCGGCCAAGTTTCTCTTACCATGCGCAGCGTTGGTGTGAATGAACCTGCTCAATATACCGTAAGTACAAAGGATGGTCGCATGATGATTGATGCTAAAGGATGGTCAAGGTTCAAATCTAAATCATATCTTGCGGTAGGGGATGATCTCAAAATCAAACTTTCTCGGCAAGGAGAGCTGGTCCAAATCAACTTTGTAATTCTTTAGTAGCAGCACGCAACTGCCGAACTGATCTATCCTACGAGAGATTTTGATGTAATAATCTGGCATGGTGAAACAAGTGTCCTGTGTGTATAAGTAATACGACAGTATTATTTATCACATGGTATATCGTTGATAGAATTGCAACTCTCATTGCTGGTTAGGAACTGTCGTTCGATTTCATTCCAACAGCTGCCGTGCTTTATTCAATTTTGTGTATTCGCCTTGCGACAGCATCTAAAACCAGCATCGTACCGATCGCTTGTAATATGAAAAGCGCTGAGGTAGAACACATGGGCCCCCAAACATGCAGGGTGGGCCTGCGGCCCAAAGTCCAGAACCGTGAGCCTGTCTGAGTATTATATTCTCAGCTGAACCCCCATAATGCCCGTGCGTTGCATGTAACATCAAGATGCATTTGTATGAGTATTTTATCTTGTGAGAGAAAAGGATGAACGAGGGAAGGCCTTATTTGCAAATGTGGAGAGGTGTGTGGGTACCTTTTTGCAAAATTGCCATAGTTTCCTTCCTATCCGTCAGATATAAATCGGACGGCCTATATTGCAGGATGGCAGGCACACCATCATCACCAACTCGTCTATACTGTGTTAAAAACAACTCTGTTTTTTATAATTATATATGTTATATATATTCCCCTTGATTTTTCTTATGTATAAAGTTGTGATATAAAAGATTTGTATATTTTTTTACAGAGGGAGTATCTCTCTGTCAAAAATATATTTTTGTGTAACTAGTTACTCCTGTCTTTCTACTTCCTTTCGCTGATATGTGGGGCATCCGGCAACGGGGTCCACGTTCCATATGCACAAATTAGAGTGCACAACTGCACGGTAGACACACCCCGGTCGTAGCGCCGCAGTAATGCCCATTGAGCCGTCAAATCACAAACCCCCCCTTCCAGCTTTAGCAGTAAGCTGTACGGACGAAGCGGCAATATTTCACTGGGCCTGAATCCCCTTCTCCCTCGTCTGCTTGTTCAGAGAAAACCCCCTCTCGGCGATTGCATAGGGTTTTCTCATGGAGAACCAAGTACGAATTCTTCATCCATCCCCGATAAATCCAAGTCCCTTGGTCGCGGGTAATCCTAGGATGGCAGCCGCCGCCGTTGATGCATTTTTCTTCCTACTGAATCTAGTGTGTTTCATTTGCAGTTCCCGAAGTGCGAGGACCCTACAGGTTTTTGCGCCCTCGGCGAGACGCCACACTTGTTCCTTCTCATCCTAACATAGGATTTTAAAACGCGCACAGTATGTTCCTAGAATCCTCTTTTCTATCCGGGAGGGTGGGGTTTTTTTGAACATGCTGTCGACTAATTTGGAAATTTGGATTGCTATATTTGGATAAAAGGTACTACCAGTACGATGGTCAACACTGACGTGAAGGAGGAAGTTATTTCTAGATTTGGATAGGGAATACATTGTGTTCTCATATTATTTTTCCTACAGTGCATTATTTGCTCTGCCAGAACACATGTACTCAAGATGCTCGGCCTTGCCATAACTGAATACACCAGTTTAATGGTCACAGTGAAGACAAGCCATGGATATAAGTTCCGAGTTGGGTTCATGAACCAAGAAGATCGCTGCTTTTTTATGGCCGAACTTGGATAAACTTTCTCAAGTGTTACGGACTGAAAGTTGGCGCACGAATGTTGATGGAAATAGCAGAACCTGGTCTCATCTTCACTGTGATCTTCCACCCCGACATTGTTCCAATTGTTCATCCATCTTAGTTTTGAATCTGGTTCTTGCTTGTTGCCTCGATTACTTCTTAATCCACCTATTTTGTCTAACTAATCACAATTTAACTTTAGAAGCAGCAACGAATCTCTCACGAAGATGCTACTTCTAACTAATATTTTCTTATAATTGGTGGCACGTGTAGGTTTTTTCAGAGTTAAGCAGGCTGCTCGTTTGTTATTCTGTAACAACTCGGCTGTTACTGATGGCACTGAAGTTGACTGGGACGACATCCACAAGTTCCTACACTTTATTGATCGTCTTGAGGTCCTTGTGGGGCGTTTCAATGGTGAAGGCCACGTGGGATATGTGTGCCACTGCTGCACTCGTTGAACAGGTCCAACTGTGTCGAGAAACTTATGGTACGAGTTGTTTTCTGTTATATATGTTGTTCATAAACTATTGCTTATACACAGTTTTACAACTGTGATCTTCTTGAAACAGAAACTGCCCAGTTCTATTGTTCCTATACAAATGCCTGACCATGATCGGGTCAGACTTGCGCTTGGTCACAACATGATGTTTATGTCGACCTACTCCATTCCCCTTGGAGGTGAAAAAAAAGATACTTATTCATGGGTGGTCTCAAATAATGAAGGCCCGTCCATCTTGGAGAATAGGACAGAAGATTATGTTCCTGCTTTTCCATGGCTCTAAAGCGAATATCCTGTTTATTGACCACATTGCGAGATGAAGCCGCTTTCAGAAGGTTGTGGATGCGCGGGGTGGCGCCTGGGCCTTGTCCTGGGGCTTGGCGGCCTCACCCTTGGTTAACTGTAGGCAAAGTAGCACTGTTCGAGGCGTGATTTGTACGGTTGAACCAGTATAAGTACTCATACTGCTTTCAGCTATGGTTGTTAAGTGCCCCTACTGGTTTCAGTTAAGGTTGTTAAGTACTCTTGCTGCTTTTACAGTCTGTCATGTTTCTTCAGTCCTGTCTTCCTCCAGCCGCCAAAACCAAACCAGCGCTGGCGGGGCTGCCTGCTTCCACCTCCCACGGCTGCCTGCGCCTCAGCACACGCATCGCCGCCGCACCGTCTCCTACATCGTTAACGCCGACGTCCTCCGCGCGCTTTGGTGCGCTCGCCGCGGTGCCGCCCTCTCGCGTTGTCAACATAGTCAACAAACAACAGGAATCGGCAGAAGTACATGGAGAGGATGACAGTACGGGCCCACCATGTCAGCGTATGGAAAAAAAATGCTTCCTCCTAGTGTTTTCCTGACATCTGGGACCCACGACATTGTGAGCGTATATAGTCAATAGACAAGAGAACAGCACAAGATCGGCTGACACCTGGGACGTAGCTGCTCGAGCAGTATTTTTTTTTGTTATTGTTGAGACGGAGCACGGTTTGAACTGGGCTGTGGCCCGTCTAGCCCAGGCTTATATTTTGTGTTCACCATGTGACCAGCCCAGCTATTTTTTCTTTGTGAAAATGAGCCCGGTTTATTTTTTCTGAAGAATACCCAATCCAGGCCTATTTATTTTTCTATGCCCTGATGGGCTGCAACTCTTTCAAGACGCGTGCAAATCTTGAAAGTAATATGAAATGGGTTGTAAATATAAAAACAGATGACAAATTGGCAACTACTTTATAATTTCTGAATTTTTTCACATTTTCAGATTCCTATTTCACTGGGCATTAACCTAATTTAAATATATCTTCAAAGTACTTTAAATCTGGCTCGACATTTCGGTATTAAAAATAGTTTGGAACCCACAGAAATATGCAAAAATGGCCCTGGCCAACCAAAAAACGGAATGCAATAAATTGCATAAGAAGTCGCAATGAGCTATATAAAAATTATTAAAAAAAGAGGGAATGGTCTGACTTATGGGCCTATTAAGTTGACGCATATGCAAGATTTTTTTAGTTATTATATATGTCAAGAAACGATTCTAGCAGACGTAACCGTTGGATGTCAATCCAACGGCCGTCGTGTTTCTTCAATCTCTGATCTTCTTGCTCCAGCCGCCAAATCCAGCGCCGGCGGGACCGCCTGCTCCCCGCCTCCCGTGCAGGCCTCACCGCCCCCTACTACTCCTACCGCTGGCCAGGGCATCCCTCTACTCACCCACACCCCCTGTTATTCTGCGGCGACGGCAGCCTCACACCGCAGCCGAACCAGTGAACCCTTGTACTCCTCTCCGCGTGGGCATCCATTGCCGCGTCTTCCCTGGCTCCGCGTCGCCCCTTCCTAGGCCTCGCCATCGTCCACCGCCCTGGTGCTCTCGGTGCAGCGTGGTCAAGGAACGACTTCCATCGGAAGAGTACTGTCGTGGAGAGGCTGACAGCTGGGTCCACGGCAGCCGCAAGGAAGTGCCTCCTTATTACGCGGAAAATAATTATTCCCCCACCTGACAGCAGGTACCCACCGAACGTGCCACCGTATTTGGCGAAAAAACGTTTCCCCCCTGACTGCTGGGACCCACCGGACGGGCCACCCTATTTCGCGAAAAAAACGTTCCCCCCGCTGTCAGCTCGGACCCACCGGAAGTGCCTCCTTATTACGCACAAAAAAAATGAATACTCCCCCTGCTAGTTGGGACCCACCTTGGTGGGAGGCTGACTTGTGGGCCTACTAAGTTGATGGGGACGGAGTGCTTTGTCAACTTAGTCAATATGAACGATTCTAGCTCCAGTGACCGTACGATGTCCATCCAACGGCCATAGTGCTTCTTCAACCTCTGGTCTTCTTGCTCCAGCCGCCCAAAGCAGCGCCGGTCGTGTCGCATGCTCCTGCCTCCCGTGGCCGGCTGTGCTGCCACGGAGGCCTCATCGCCCCCTACTATTCCCACCGCTGGCCAGGCCCTGCGGCGACGGCAGCCTCACACCGCAGCCGAACCAGTGAACCGTCGTACTCCTCTCCGCGCGGGCTTCCACTACCGCGTCTTCCCCGGCTCCGCGCCGTCCCCTTCCTAGGCCTCGCCGTCGTCCACCGCCCTGGTGCTCTCGGCGTGGCGTGGTCAACATGGTCAAGAAACGACTTCCATCGGATGAGTACTGTACGTGGAGAGGCTAACAGTTGGGTCCACGACGGCCGCAAGGAAGTGCCTCCTTATTACGCGCAAAATAATTATTCCTCCACCTGACAGCAGGGACCCACCGGACGGGCCACCGTATTTCATGAAAATAATGTTTCCCCCTGACTACTGGGACCCACCAGCTACATCTTCGCATGCAAGGAAGTGCGTCCGGGCAAAAAAACGATTCGCCCCCCTGACTGCTGGGACCCACCAGCTGCATCTTCGCAGGCAAGGAAGTGCCTGACAGTCGGGACCCACCTGGTCGAAGCATACGTAGCATTGTCATCTGGTCGCGAACGTGTACGTACATACTGGTCGATGTAGAGGCGCGCACGTGTCGTAGTAGAGGCGCGCACGTAGCATGTACACGTACGTACAGCGGCCAGTGTGCAAGAAAGAAAATACGGCCACGTATGTACATATGGGCAGGGTCTCGAACGCCTACTCGCGCATACGTACGGCCAGGGATCGTGTACATGGCTGGGTCGGAACGGAGAAACTGCTTCGTCGTCGTGTTCATGGGGAGCCAACCAGCTGGATCAGAACGGAATGCGTCGTCGTGTTCATCGGGAGGGCTTGGACGGAACAGCCGATGGAAACGAGGCCTGGCGTACCGCAGAACGAAGGAAACGGCCTTGTGTTCGACCGGCCACGGTCGAAATGGGATCCTGTTCATCGGGAGGGGTCTGGTGTACCGCAAAACGGAGGAAACGGACCTCCTATGGTCGAAACGGGGGTCCTGTTGATCGGGAGGGGTGTGGCGTACCGCAAAACGGAGGAAACGGACTTGTGTTGGAGCGCTACGGTCGAAACGGGGGTCCTGTTCATCTGGAGGGGTGTGGCGTACCGCAAAACGGGACTCCACGGGATACTGTTCATCTCCACCGTCGACCCCCTCCAGCCTCCACGGGCTACTGTTCATCCACCGTCGACCTCCTCCAGCCTCCACCTGCGACTGTTCATCCAGGGGCTCTTGTTCATCCAGCCTCCACCGCGCGCTACTCCACCGGCTACTGTTCAACCGGCCCTCTCCACGGGCTCCTGTTCAACCACCCCTCCACGGGCTACTGTTCATCCAGGCCTCCACCATCTACTGTTCATCCAGCCCTCCACGGGGTGGTCCTGTTCATCCATCCCTCCACGGGGTCCTGTTCATCCAGCCCCAACCGGCTTGATCGATCGGGGTCCTGTTCATCCAGAGGCAACACCACGGGGTCCTGTTCATCCACCCCCACCCCCCACTGGGAACTGTTCATCCAAACCCCCCCCCCCCCAGCAACGCTCACTGTTCATCCAGAGGCAGCATCGATCGGCTTCAGTTAGCAGCAGTAGCGAAGGAATTGCTCGATCGGGTTCAGTTAACAGCCATCGATCGATCGCTCGGGTTCAGTAACGTGTAGCCTGCAGTGCAATCGCTCGGGTTCAGTTAGAGCCCAACGCCTCGCACCCACGCGCGTGTGTGTATGAGAGAAACGCGCATTGCTCGGCCCCGACCACCCACCGTAACCGGGAACACCCCGATATTTTCCTCGCCCTCGCTTCTACCACGGTTTTTTCCGTCATGGATGGCCCAAAGAATGTCATGCAGCTGCGTCTCCGGCCCGCCCAGGACGAAAAGCCCATTTTCTGTCATGATTTTTTGTCATAGAAGTAGGACCCCACCACATCTATGATGATACCGGGTTTTGTAACAATATCGTCATAGAAGTGTCATAAGTATGACAGAATTTTTCTTCGTTCGGCCCAAAATGTCACGGATGTGTCTTTTTTTTTGTAGTGACAACTGTAGAACTTGTCGGAGACTTCATATCTCTCGACCCGGGCATGAGCTTGGAAAACAATTTTCAGCTCTTGGAACATCTCATATGCTCCGTGCTGCTCAAAACGCTTTTGGAGCCCCGACTCTAAGCTGTAAAGCATGCCGCAATGAACCACGGAGTAATGATCACTACGTGACTGTCAGGCGTTCATAACGTCTTGAGTTGCTGGGAAAATGGGTGCATCACCTAGCGGTGCTTCAAGGACATATGCTTTCTTGGAAGCTATGAGGATGATCCTCAAGTTACGGACCCAATCCGTATAGTTGCTTCCATCGTCTTTCAGCTTGGTTTTCTCTAGGAACGCGTTGAAGTTAAGGGCAACATTAGCGTGGGCCATTGGACCTACAAGATAGATTGTAAAGACAATTTTAGACTAAGTTCATGATAATTAAGTTCATGTAATCAAATTATTTAATGAACTCCCACTTAGATAGACATCCCTCTAGTCATCTAAGTGATACATGATCCGAATCGACTAGGCCGTGTCCGATCATCACGTGAGACAGACTAGTCATCAACGGTGAACATCTCCATGTTGATCGCATCTACTATACGACTCATGTTCGACCTTTCGGTCTCTCGTGTTCCGAGTCCATGTCTGTACATGCTAGGCTCGTCAAGTCAACCTAAGTGTTTTGCATGTGTAAATCTGGCTTACACCCGTTGTATGCGAACGTTAGAATCTATCACACCCGATCATCATGTGGTGCTTCGAAACAACGAACCTTCGCAACGGTGCACAGTTAGGGGGAACACATTTCTTGAAATTTTTAGTGAGGGATCATCTTATTTATGCTATCGTCGTTCTATGCAAATAAGATGTAAACATGATAAACATCACATGCAAATCATAAAGTGACAGGATATGGCCAATATCATCTTGCGCCTTTGATCTCCATCTTCGAGGCGCGGCATGATCACCTTCGTCACCGGCATGACACCATGATCTCCATCATCATGATCTACATCATCGTGTCTTCATGAAGTTGTCTCGCCAACTATTACTTCTACTACCATGGCTAATGGTTAGCAATAAAGTAAAGTAATTACATGGCATTTACATTGACTCGCAGGTCATACAATAAATTAAGACAACTCCTATGGCTCCTGCCGGTTGTCATACTCATCGACATGCAAGTCATGATTCCTATTAAAAGAACATGATCAATCTCATACATCACATATATAATTCATCACTTCCTTTTGGCCATATCACATCACATAGCATACCCTGCAAAAACAAGTTAGACGTCCTCTAATTGTTGTTGCATGTTTTACGTGGCTGCTATGGGTTTCTAGCAAGAACGTTTCTTACCTATGCAAAAGCCACAATGTTGATATGCCAATTGCTATTTACCCTTCTTAAGGACCCTCTTCATCGAATCCGATCCAACTAAAGTGGGAGAGACAGACACCCGCTAGCCACCTTATGCAACAAGTGCATGTCAGTCGGTGGAACCTGTCTCACGTAAGCGTACGTGTAAGGTCGGTCCGGGCCGCGTCATCCCACAATGCCACCGAATCAAGATAGGACTAGTAACGGCAAGCAAATTGACCAAATCATCGCCCAAAACTACTTGTGTTCTACTCGTGCACAGAATCTACGCATAGACCTAGCTCATGATGCCACTGTTGTGGAACGTAGTAATAATTCAAAAAAAATCCTACGTGTCACCAAAATCAATCTAGGAGATGCTAGCAACGAGAGAGGGAGTACATCTTCATACCCTTGAAGATCGCTAAGTGGAAGCGTTACAAGAACGTGGTTGATGGAGTCGTACTCGCGGCGATTCAAATCGCGGAAGATCCGATCCAAGCGTCGAACAGACGGTGCCTCCGCGTTCAACACACGTACAGCCCGGGGACGTCTCCTCCTTCTTGATCCAGCAAGGAGAGAGGATAAGTTGAGGGAGAACTCCGGCAGCACGACAGCGTGGTGGTGGAGCTCGTGGTTCTTCGGCAGAGCTTCGCTATGCTCAACGGAGGAGGAGGAGGAGTTGTGGGGAGGGCTGCGCCAGGGGCAAAGGGTTGCAGCTCCCATGCGCCTCCCCACTATATATAGAGGTGGAGGGGGCTGGTTTCTTGCCCTCCAAGTCCATTGGGGCGTTGGCAAAGGTGGGAGGAAAGAAATCCCATCCTTTCCCTTCCCCACCGATTGCTATCTCCCTTTTTAGGGATCTTGATCTTATCCCTTCGGGATATGATACTGTTCCTTCTAAGGGGGATCTTGGTGTGCCTTGACCAGGGGTGTGGGGCCTTGCCCCCACTACCCATGTTCATGTGGGTCCCCCCATGCAGGTGGGCCCCACTCCGGAACCTTCTAGAACCTTCCTGGTACAATACCGAAAAATCCCGAACATTTTCCGGTGGCCAAAATAGGACTTCCCATATATAAATATTTACCTCCAGACCATTCCAGAACTCCTCGTGACATCCGGGATCTCACCCGAGACTCCGAACAACTTTCGGTAACCACATACAATTCCCATTACAACTCTAGCGTCACCGAACCTTAAGTGTGTAGACCCTACGGGTTCGGGAACCATGCAGACATGACCGAGATGCCTCTCCGGCCAATAACCAATAGCGGGATCTGGATACCCATATTGGCTCCCACATGTTCCATGATGTTCTCATCGGATGAACCACGTGAAGGAAATATGCCCTAGAGGCAATAATAAAGTTATTATTTATTTCCTTATATCATGATAAATGTTTATTATTCATGCTAGAATTGTATTAATCGGAAACATAATACTTGTGTGAATACATAGACAAACAGAGTGTCACTAGTATGCCTCTACTTGACTAGCTCGTTGATCAAAGATGGTTATGTTTCCTAGCCATTGACATGAGTTATCATTTGATTAACGGGATCACATCATTACGACAATGATGTGATTGACTTGACCCATTCCATTAGCTTAGCACACGAGCATTGAGTATTATGCTATTGCTTTCTTCATGACTTATACATGTTCCTATGACTACGAGATTATGCAACTCCCATTTACCGGAGGAACACTTTGTGTGCTACCAAACATCACAACGTAACTGGGTGATTATAAAGGTGTTCTACAGGTGTCTCCAAAGGTACTTGTTGGGTTGGCGTATTTCAAGATTAGGATTTGTCACTCCGATTGTCAGAGAGGTATCACTAGGCCCACTCGGTAATGCACATCACTTAAGCCTTGCAAGCATTGCAACTAATGAGTTAGTTGCGGGATGACATATTACAGAACGAGTAAAGAGACTTGCTGGTAACGAGATTGAACTAGGTATTGAGATACCGACGATCGAATCTCGGGCAAATAACATACCGATGACAAAGGGAACAACGTATGTTGTTATGCGGTTTGACCGATAAAGATCTTCGCAGAATATGTGGGAGCCAATATGAGCATCCAGGTTCCGCTATTGGTTATTGGCCGGAGACGTGTCTCGGTCATGTCTACATAGTTCTCGAACCCGTAGGGTCCGCACGCTTAAAGTTTCGATGACAGTTATATTATGAGTTTATATGTTTTGATGTACCGAAGGTAGTTCGGAGTCCCGGATGTGATCACGGACATGACGAGGAGTCTCGAATGATCGAGACATGAAGATTGATATATTGGGCGACTATATTCGGACACCGGAATGGTTCCGAGGGTTATCGAATATATACCGGAGTACCGGGGGTTACCGGAACCCCCCCCCCCCGGGGGGGGGGGTTTATTGGGCCTACATGGGCCTTATGGAGAAGAGAAGGTGCGGCCAGGGTAGGCCGCACGCCCCCTCCCCCTCTAGTCCGAATTGGACAAGGAGGGGGGCGGCGCCCCCCTTTCCTTCTTGTCTCCCTCCTCCTTCCCCCTTCTCCTAATCCAACAAGGAAGGGAGGGAGTCCTACTCCCGGTGGGAGTAGGACTCCTGCTGGCGCGCCTCCTCCTGGCCGGCCGCCTCTCCCCCCTTGTTCCTTTATATACGGGGGCAGGGGCACCCCATAGACACAACAATTGATCATTGATCTTTTAGCCGTGTGCGGTGCCCCCCTCCACCATAGTCCACCTCGATAATATCGTAGCGGTGCTTAGGCGAAGCCCTGCGTCGGTAGAACATCATCATCGTCACCACGCCGTCGTGCTGACGAAACCCTCCCTCAACACTCGGCTGGATCGGAGTTCGAGGGACGTCATCGAGCTGAACGTGTGCTGAACTCGGAGGTGTCGTACGTTCGGTACTTGACCGGTCGGATCATGAAGACGTACGACTACATCAACCGCGTTGTGCTAGCGCTTCCGCTTTCGGTCTACGAGGGTACATGGACACACTCTCCCCGCTTGTTGCTATGCATCACCATGATCTTGCGTGTGCGTAGGAATTTTTTTGAAATTACTACGTTCCCCAATAGTGGCATCCGAGCCAGGTTTTATGCGTAGATGTCATATGCACGAGTAGAACACAAGTGAGTTGTGGGCGATACAAGTCATACTGCTTACCAGCATGTCATACTTTGGTTCGGCGGTATTGTTGGATGAAGCGGCCCGGACCGACATTACGCGTACGCTTACGCGAGACTGGTTCTACCGACGTGCTTTGCACATAGGTGGCTGGCGGGTGTCAGTTTCTCCAACTTTAGTTGAACCGAGTGTGGCTACGCCCGGTCCTTGAGAAGGTTAAAACAGCACCAACTTGACAAACTATCGTTGTGGTTTTGATGCGTAGGTAAGAACGGTTCTTGCTCAGCCCATAGCAGCCACGTAAAACTTGCAACAACAAAGTAGAGGACGTCTAACTTGTTTTTGCAGGGCATGTTGTGATGTGATATGGTCAAGGCATGATGCTAAATTTTATTGTATGAGATGATCATGTTTTGTAACCGAGTTATCGGCAACTGGCAGGAGCCATATGGTTGTCGCTTTATTGTATGCAATTTAAACGCCCTGTAATGCTTTACTTTATCACTAAGCGGTAGCGATAGTCGTAGAAGCATAAGATGGCGAGACAACAACGATGCTACGATGGAGATCAAGGTGTCGCGCCGGTGACGATGGTGATCATGACGGTGCTTCGGAGATGGAGATCACAGGCACAAGATGATGATGGCCATATCATATCACTTATATTGATTGCATGTGATGTTTATCTTTTATGCATCTTATCTTGCTTTGATTGATGGTAGCATTATAAGATGATCTCTCACTAAATTATCAAGGTATAAGTGTTCTCCCTGAGTATGCACCGTTGCGAAAGTTCTTCGTGCTGAGACACCACGTGATGATCGGGTGTGATAGGCTCTACGTTCTAATACAACGGGTGAAAAATAGTTGCACACGCGGAATACTCAGGTTAAACTTGACGAGCCTAGCATATAACAGATATGGCCTCGGAACACTGAGACCGAAAGGTCGAGCGTGAATCATATAGTAGATATGATCAACATAGTGATGTTCACCATTGAAACTACTCCATCTCACGTGATGATCGGACATGGTTTAGTTGATTTGGATCACGTGATCACTTAGAGGATTAGAGGGATGTCTATCTAAGTGGGAGTTCTTAAGTAATATGATTAATTGAACTTAAATTTATCATGAACTTAGTACCTAATAGTATTTTGCTTGTCTATGTTGATTGTAGATGGATGGCCCGTGCTGTTGTTCCGTTGAATTTTAATGCGTTCCTTGAGAAAGCAAAGTTGAAAGATGATGGTAGAAATTACACGGACTGGGTCCGTAACTTGAGGATTATCCTCATTGCTGCACAGAAGAATTACGTGCTGGAAGCACCGCTAGGTGCCAGACCTGCTGCGGGAGCAACACCAGATGTTATGAACGTCTGGCAGAGCAAAGCTGATGACTACTTGATAGTTCAGTGTGCCATGCTTTACGGCTTAGAACCGGGACTTCAACGACGTTTTGAACGTCATGGAGCATATGAGATGTTCCAGGAGTTGAAGTTAATATTTCAAGCAAATGCCCGGATTGAGAGATATGAAGTCTCCAATAAGTTCTACAGCTGTAAGATGGAGGAGAATAGTTCTGTCAGTGAGCATATACTCAAAATGTCTGGGTATAACAATCACTTGATTCAACTGGGAGTTAATCTTCCGGATGATAGTGTCATTGACAGAATTCTTCAATCACTGCCACCAAGCTACAAGAGCTTCGTGATGAACTATAACATGCAAGGGATGGATAAGACAATTCCCGAGCTCTTCGCAATGCTAAAAGCTGCGGAGGTAGAAATCAAGAAGGAGCATCAAGTGTTGATGGTCAACAAGACCACCAGTTTCAAGAAAAATGGCAAAGGGAAGAAGAAGGGGAACTTCAAGAAGAACAGCAAACAAGTTGCTGCTCAGGAGAAGAAACCCAAGTCTGGACCTAAGCCCGAGACTGAGTGCTTCTACTGCAAACAGACTGGTCACTTGAAGCGGAACTGCCCCAAGTATTTGGCGGATAAGAAGGATGGCAAGGTGAACAAAGGTATATGTGATATACATGTTATTGATGTGTACCTTACTAATGCTCGCAGTAGCACCTAGGTATTTGATACTGGTTCTGTTGCTAATATTTGCAACTCGAAACAGGGACTACGGATTAAGCGAATATTGGCTAAGGACGAGGTGACGATGCGCGTGGGAAATGGTTCCAAAGTCGATGTGATCGCGGTCGGCACGCTACCTCTACATCTACCTTCGGGATTAGTTTTTGACCTGAATAATTGTTATTTGGTGCCAGCGTTGAGCATGAACATTATATCTGGATCTTGTTTGATGCGAGACGGTTATTCATTTAAATCAGAGAATAATGGTTGTTCTATTTATATGAGTAATATCTTTTATGGTCATGCACCCTTGAAGAGTGGTCTATTTTTGTTGAATCTCGATAGTAGTGATACACATATTCATAATATTGAAGCCAAAAGATGCAGAGTTGATAATGATAGTGCAACTTATTTGTGGCACTGCAGTTTAGGTCATATCGGTGTAAAACGCATGAAGAAACTCCATACTGATGGACTTTTGGAACCACTTGATTATGAATCATTTGGTACTTGCGAACCGTGCCTCATGGGCAAGATGACTAAAACGCCGTTCTCCGGAACTATGGAGCGAGCAACAGATTTGTTGGAAATCATACATACAGATGTATGTGGTCCGATGAATATTGAGGCTCGCGGCGGGTATCCTTATTTTCTCACCTTCATAGATGATTTAAGCAGATATGGGTATATCTACTTAATGAAACATAAGTCTGAAACATTTGAAAAGTTCAAAGAATTTCAGAGTGAAGTTGAAAATCATCGTAACAAGAAAATAAAGTTTCTACAATCTGATCGTGGAGGAGAATATTTGAGTTACGAGTTTGGTCTTCATTTGAAACAATGCGGAATAGTTTCGCAACTCACGCCACCCGGAACACCGCAGCGTAATGGTGTGTCCGAACATCGTAATCGTACTTTACTAGATATGGTGTGATCTATGATGTCTCTTACTGATTTACCGCTATCGTTTTGGGGTTATGCTTTAGAGACGGCTGCATTCACGTTAAATAGGGCACCATTGAAATCCTTTGAGACGACGCCTTATGAATTGTGGTTTGGCAAGAAACCAAAGTTGTCGTTTCTTAAAGTTTGGGGCTGCGATGCTTATGTGAAAAAGCTTCAACCTGATAAGCTCGAACCCAAATCGGAAAAATGTGTCTTCATAGGATACCCAAAAGAGACTGTTGGGTACACCTTCTATCACAAATCCGAAGGCAAGACTTTTGTTGCTAAATTTGGAATCTTTCTAGAGAAAGAGTTTCTCTCGAAAGAAGTGAGTGGGAGAAAAGTAGAACTTGATGAGGTAACTGTACCTGCTCCCTTATTGGAAAGTAGTTCATCACAGAAACCGGTTCCTGTGACACCTACACCAATTAGTGAGGAAGTTAATGATGATGATCATGAAACTTCAGATCAAGTTGTTACTGAACCTCGTAGGTCAACCATAGTAAGATCCGCACCAGAATGGTACGGTAATCCTGTTCTGGAGGTTATGTTACTAGACCGTGATGAACCTACGAACTATGAAGAAGCGATGGTGAGCCCAGATCCCGCAAAATGGCTTGAGGCCATGAAATCTGAGATGGGATCCATGTATGAGAACAAAGTGTGGACTTTGGTTGACTTGCCCGATGATCGGCAAGCCATTGAGAATAAATGGATCTTCAAGAAGAAGACTGACGTTGATGGTACTGTTACTGTCTATAAAGCTCGACTTGTTGCGAAAGGTTTTCTACAAGTTCAAGGGATTGACTACGATGAGACTTTATCACCCGTAGCGATGCTTAAGTCTGTCTGAATCATGTTAGCAATTGCCGCATTTTATGATTATGAAATTTGGCGAATGGATGTCAAAACTGCATTCCTGAATGGATTTCTGGAAGAAGAGTTGTATATGATGCAACCGGAAGGTTTTGTCGATCCAAAAGGAGCTAACAAAGTGTGCAAGCTCCAGCGATCCATTTATGGTCTGGTGCAAGCCTCTCGGAGTTGGAATAAACGCTTTGATAGGGTGATCAAAGCATTTGGTTTTATACAGACTTTTGGAGAAGCCTGTATTTACAATAAAGTGAGTGGGAGCTCTGTAGCATTTCTGATATATATGTGGATGACATATTACTGATTGGAAATAATATAGAATTTCTGGATAGCATAAAGGGATACTTGAATAAGAGTTTTTCAATGAAGGACCTCGGCGAAGCTGCTTATATATTGGGTATCAAGATCTATAGAGATAGATCAAGACGCTTAATTGGACTTTCACAAAGCACATACCTTGACAAAGTTTTGAAGAAGTTCAAAATAGATCAAGCAAAGAAAGGGTTCTTGCCTATGTTACAAGGTGTGAAGTTGAGTAAGACTCAATGCCCGACCACTGCAGAAGATAGAGAGAAGATGAAAGATTTTCCCTATGCTTCAGCCATAGGCTCTATCATGTATGCAATGCTGTGTACCAGACCTAATGTGTGCCTTGCTATAAGTTTAGCAGGGAGGTACCAAAGTAATCCAGGAGTGGATCACTGGACAGCGGTCAAGAACATCCTGAAATACCTGAAAAGGACTAAGGATATGTTTCTCGTTTATGGAGGTGACAAAGAGCTAGTCGTAAATGGTTACGTCGATGCAAGCTTTGACACTGATCCGGACGATTCTAAATCGCAAACCGGATACGTGTTTACATTGAACGGTGGAACTGTCAGTTGGTGCAG
The DNA here is from genome assembly GCF_002575655.3 of Aegilops tauschii subsp. strangulata. Lineage (NCBI taxonomy): Eukaryota > Viridiplantae > Streptophyta > Magnoliopsida > Poales > Poaceae > Aegilops > Aegilops tauschii. The sequence continues at coordinate 422,645,387 of NC_053036.3, read as the reverse complement.
TTCTAAACAAAGCGTTGTGGCGGGATCTACGTGTGAAGCGGAGTACATAGCTGCTTCAGAAGCAGCAAATGAAGGAGTCTGGATGAAGGAGTTCATATCCGATCTAGGTGTCATACCTAGTGCATCGGGTCCAATGAAAATCTTTTGTGACAATACTGGTGCAATTGCCTTGGCAAAGGAATCCAGATTTCACAAGAGAACCAAGCACATCAAGAGATGCTTCAATTCCACCCGGGATCTAGTCCAGGTGGGATACATAGAAATTTGCAAGATACATACGGATCTGAATGTTGCAGACCCGTTGACTAAGCCTCTTCCACGAGCAAAACATGATCAGCACCAAGGCTCCATGGGTGTTAGAATCATTACTGTGTAATCTAGATTATTGACTCTGGTGCAAGTGGGAGACTGAAGGAAATATGCCCTAGAGGCAATAATAAAGTTATTATTTATTTCCTTATATCATGATAAATGTTTATTATTCATGCTAGAATTGTATTAACCGGAAACATAATACTTGTGTGAATACATAGACAAACAGAGTGTCACTAGTATGCCTCTACTTGACTAGCTCGTTGATCAAAGATGGTTATGTTTCCTAGCCATTGACATGAGTTGTCATTTGATTAACGGGATCACATCATTAGGAGAATGATGTGATTGACTTGACCCATTCCGTTAGCTTAGCACACGATCGTTGAGTATTCTGCTATTGCTTTCTTCATGACTTATACATGTTCCTATGACTATGAGATTATGCAACTCCCGTTTACCGGAGGAACACTTTGTGTGCTACCAAACGTCACAACATAACTGGGTGATTATAAAGGTGCTCTACAGGTGTCTCCAAAGGTACTTGTTGGGTTGGCATATTTCAAGATTAGGATTTGTCACTCCGATTGTCGGAGAGGTATCTCTGGGCCCACTCGGTAATGCACATCACTTAAGCCTTGCAAGCATTGCAACTAATGAGTTACTTGTGGGATGATGTATTACGAAACGAGTAAAAAGACTTGCTGGTAACGAGATTGAACTAGGTATTGAGATACCGACGATCGAATCTCGGGCAAGTAACATACCGATGACAAAGGGAACAACGTATGTTGTTATGCGGTTTGACCGATAAAGATGTTCGTAGAATATGTGGGAGCCAATATGAGCATCCAGGTTCCGCTATTGGTTATTGGCCGGAGACGTGTCTCGGTCATGTCTACATAGTTCTCGAACCCGTAGGGTCCGCACGCTTAAAGTTTCGATGACAGTTATATTATGAGTTTATATGTTTTGATGTACCGAAGGTAGTTCGGAGTCCCGGATGTGATCACAGACATGACGAGGAGTCTCGAAATGGTCGAGACATGAAGATTGATATATTGGACGACTATATTCGGACACCGGAATGGTTCCGGGGGCTATCGGATATATACCGGAGTACCGTGGGTTACCGGAACCCCCCCCCCCCCGGGGGGTTTATTGGGCCTACATGGGCCTTAGTGGAGAAGAGGAGGGGCGGCCAGGGCAGGCCGCGCGCCCCCTCCCCCTCTAGTCCGAATTGGACAAGGAGGGGGGGCGGCGCCCCCCTTTCCTTCCTCTCTCCCTCCTCCTTCCCCCCTTCTCTTAATCCAACAAGGAAGGGAGGGAGTCCTACTCCCGGTGGGAGTAGGACTCCTCCTGGCGCGCCTCCTCCTGGCGGGCCGCCTCTCCCCCCTTGCTCCTTTATATACGGGGGCAGGGGGCACCCCATAGACACAACAACTGATCATTGATCTTTTAGCTGTGTGTGGTGCCCCCCTCAACCATAGTCCACCTCGATAATATCGTAGCAGTGCTTAGGCGAAGCCCTGCGTCGGTAGAACATCATCATCGTCACCACGCCGTCGTGCTGACAAAACTCTCCCTCAACACTCGGCTGGATCGGAGTTCGAGGGACGTCATCGAGCTGAACGTGTGCTGAACTCGGAGGTGCCGTACGTTCGGTACTTGATCGGTCGGATCGTGAAGACGTACGACTACATCAACCGCGTTGTGCTAACGCTTCCGCTTTCGGTCTACGAGGGTACGTGGACACGCTCTCCCCGCTCGTTTCTATGCATCGCCATGATCTTGCGTGTGCGTAGGAATTTTTTTTGAAATTACTACGTTCCCCAACCCCACGATGTCGGGGATTCAATCAATCCCGTATACAATTCCCTTTGTCCATCGGTATGTTAATTGCCCGAGAGTCGATCGTCGGTATCCCTATACCTTGTTCAATCTCGTTACCGGCAAGTCTCTTTACTTGTTCCGTAATGCGTGATCCCGTGGCTAACTCCTTAGTTACATTGAGCTCATTACGATGATGCATTACCGAGTGGCCCAGAGATACCTCTCCGTCATACGGAGTGACAAATCCCAGTCTCGATTCATGCCAACCCAACAGACACTTTCGGTGATACCTGTAGTGCACCTTTATAGCCACCCAGTTACGTTGTGACGTTTGATACACCCAAAGCATTCCTACGGTATCCGGGAGTTGCACAATCTCATGCTCTAAGGAAATGATACTTGACATTAGAAAAGCTCTAGCAAACGAACTACGCGATCTTGTGCTATGCTTAGGATTGGGTCTTGTCCATCACATCATTCTCCTAATGATGTGATCCCGTTATCAACGACATCCAATGTCCATGGTCAGGGAAACCACAACCATCTATTGATCAACGAGCTAGTCAACTAGAGGCTCACTAGGGACATGTTGTAGTCTATGCATTCACACATGTATTACAGTTTCCGGTTAATACAATTATAGCATGAACAATAGACAATTATCATGAACAAGGAAATATAATAATAACCATTTTATTATTGCCTCTAGGGCATATTTCCAACAAAAAGTGATTCATGTCAATAGTCTATAAATTTGACATTAAATAATAATACATAGGCATGTGAATAAACAATCATTATCTTTCCAAATAAGAATGCTAAAGAAAATAAAACCATGTACGCCTAATCATGATAAGCATGACATGATCTTTCATCCTTGCATAGTAACATCAAGTCATGTAGTAACCCAGACGCCAAACCAAGCAATTAAATCATACTTTTCTCGCTTCAGCTATTCAACTCCCACGCACTACTTGAGCATGAGCCACGGTCTTGGCACTTAGGATGGCAAAGAGAATGATGATGGAGGTTTATAAAAAGACAAAAAAGTGAAGAAAGTCTCACATAAACTCTAATAAATTGTGGTTTATCCTGTATCAAGCTATACCGTGTTCCAGAAGACATTGATCTCTGGGCTGGAACGTTGGGCATCCGGTTCAACGGGGTACCACGAAAGACGATGGGGAAATATGAGCGAGAAAGAAGATGAGGCGTCTGCGGTCTGCACATCGCGAATATTAATGTTGGCTAAGTTGATAGCATGACTTGTTGGTTGTGTGCAGTAATAAATTATTAGAAATTGGCACAAGTTCCTACGGGTAAAACTGAATGTACAAAGTAACTTTCGTCGCAAAACAGATCCGTTTCGTAGACTGTAACTTGGTAGAACAAGAAAAAACATCTTAGTACTGAAAATAAAAATAAATCATACAAAATGTAGTGCACTTTGAAGAATGAAATGCAAATGGTATCTGATATGATCATAAGGAAGGCATCAAAGTCTTTCGACAAATGAATATTTGACAGTAGAAGGATGCAACTATGAAAGAATAGAAGGATGCATATTTGAGGGAAGAGAAAAGAAAAGGTTGGGAAAAAAGTGTAGCAATTTTTTATCAGAAGAACGATGCATGTATTAGCAAAGGGGTAGGACAGGCCGAACGGATGAGTGGAGACGACGTAAAGGGAAGTAACTGGACAGAAGGAAGAGAAATATAAAAAGAAGAGGAGAAAATAGAACTCGAGCATAAGGGTAGAACATGACAGAGACGAAGAAAGAAGAAGATGAATAGTGTAGAAAACTCGTGGAACAGGGTATGTAACAGAACAGGCATAGCATACGCGTATATAGAAAGGCGTATAGGAAGGTCAGGTCCCGTGGAAGTATTTGTACAGAATAAACATGTATGTCATATTTAGATAGTTAAGAATTTACATCCATTTCACAATCAATTTTCGTGGACACATATGTCCGGATCGCGACGCAGATCGACGACCGCATGTGTTTCGGCAGGTGCGTGCCTCACAGCTGCGTGCCGTGCAAATTTTCGCGACTCCGGCGCGTACCCTTCCTCTCCTACCTTCTGTGGAGTACTACGTTGAATGCGAGAACAAAGCTCCCTGTATGCAAGAACAGATCTATGTACACGTGCTGTTATAAAAAACACTTGATTTGATCAAACATGTACAGATGCTAACAGTGCTGCAAAAGGCTACGCAAGTCGTCAAAGCACGCGTACTAGTACTAAACAGAATCAAACGAAAACTTGCACTTTAGGCAACGCATATCTAGCGGACAGGTTGAGGTTGTTATCAACAGTTAACCATAATATATATGTACGACATTTAATTTGTACCTAGATCAGGAACTTAAACCCACCAAGGAAGGAATCCCTACTTGGTTAAGCACTACGTAAGAGAAAGGGATAAAGGCCCATCCGCGTTGGGAAAATTACTCAAACCGCTCTTCTTCTTCTTCTTCTTCTTCTTCTTCTTCTTCTCCAACACATGCATATACAACTATACAACACAATAGCACCAGAGCTGACATGAGAGGGTAACTACACCGACGAAGTGCAACTCGACCGATCGTCGCAGGTACGCTTTTGCTTCCTGTAGTTGCCCGTTTTACTTATCCTGGCTCTGACTTCAATTTACGTTGGCAATTACACATTCATGTATGAACATCATGTAAGCACTATGCTCATGTTTTCTCTCTGGAACGTCAATGTTGCACACATTGCATGGTATCCGCACTACTGCGGAACATAACTTCTGAGTATGTATTCTTTGCCATGTAAGCGTAGCTAGCTCAGAAGAAGGTTGAAGAAGATTAGCTTGACCTGGCCCATACCATAGTCATGCATGCATCATTTGTTAAATTCTTAATAGGACATTACAAATTATATAGCCAACACTTAAATTTTTATATATGTTAACAAAATAATGGGTCTAAGAACATCAACTCTATGTTACAAACACACACGCGCGCGCGTAGAGGCTATTCTAAGCATGAATTTAGCATGCATATAGCTTATTCTACATCTGGTCCCTAGTAATAAGTGTACAAAATATAGTAACATAGAGTACAAAATACAGTAATTTTTTGAACAATGTACTAAATTTGTGACTTAGATAGCAAAACGGTGTTTTGCACTTACTCTTCTTTTTACGCCGTTTTACTAGATTTTCTATACAATTTTACTAGCACTATTGTGTGCGCGAGCGCGTTGATAACCCACAAGTGTAGGGAATCAGTTGTAGCCTTTTCGATAAGTAAGAGTGTCGAACCAACGAGAAGCTAAAGGTAAGATTAATATTTTCTCGAATTCTATGAACCACTGATACAACTCTACGCACATTAAATGAGTGTTTTACCTAGAAACAAGAAATAAAACTACTTTGCAAGTGTAATGAGCTAGGTTTGCAAGAATATAAATAACTTGGAAAGGAAAGTTAGGTGGTATCTAAATTTAAATAAAAACCATAAAATAAATATAGCGAGTGTGGAAAAAAATGGTGGTAGGATGTGTGAAATTGTCCCTAGGCAATTGATAACTAGACAGATAATCGTGGTTATAGCCTCTGCTACTGCTACTATCCTTACTCGAAATTTTAGGCACTTATGATTGGAACTATTAGCAAGCATCCACAACTACTAACAAGTTTATCAAGGTAAACCTCAATCATAGCATTAAGATAAATTGACCCCATTCATCCCATACGCATTGATCCCTACACTTAGCCTTGGTAATTTTTGTCGCTTCGGACGGCCTATGCATAATCCTCTCAACATACAACTAACCATATGATGTGATCCATATACGTGCGCGCTCATATGATGGGCACTAAAGGATAGCAATAAAATAAAACACGCAACTCAAAACAATCATGATCACCAATTACCCATAGGACAAAACAAAACTACTCAAACATAATAGGATAAGGCAAATCATTGTATAATAATTTATAGCATCAAAAACCATGTTCAAGTAAAGGAGTACAGTGGGTTGCGGGAGAGTGGACCGCTGAATAGAAAGGGAGGAAGGTGATGGAGGTGTTGATGAAGACAACCAAGTTGATGGAGATGATCGCCGCGACGATGGTTCCCCCGGCGGCGCTCCGGCATTACCAGAAGAGAGGGGGAGGCAGGCATCCCTCCTTCTTGATCTTCCTTGGACTCTCCCCCATATAGGGAGATGATTCCTCCACTGGTCCTTGGTCTCCATGGCTCCTGGAGGGCGAGAGCCCCTCCGAGATTGGATTTCTCTTTATTTTTTTCTCTGTTTTCGTGACTATTTCTGAGGCCAAGCGCCGTTTCTTCTATAGCCGGAGATCCGTAACTCTAATCGGGCTGAAATTTTGAGGGGATTTTTATCCAGGAATTAGCTTTCTTGCGGCCGAAGGAGAGCTCCAGCCGACTGAAGGGCTGACCATAAGGGCCGATGGCATGGACAGGGGTGGCCACGCCCCTACCCTTGTGAGCCCTCGGGAACTGTCGCATTGATTCCTTCACCCAAAATTGTGATAGTTCTCATAAAAATTCACAACAAAATTCAGGTCATTTTGGCTCCATGAATTTTCACCTAAAAAACCCCAAAACAATAAAAACAGGAAGTGGCCTTTGGCACTAGGTTAATAGGTTAGCCCAAATAAAAATAATATGGAATGTTGCAAAAAATATAAAAGTTGTATGATAATAGCATGAAACAATTAAAATTTATAGATGCATCGAAGACGTATCATGTGTGTGTCATAGTAGCGGAGTAAATTAATGCTAGTCAAAGGTGTTTCCTAGCAAAACCTAATATGCTTTAGATTTTGGGTCAGAGAGAGTACTAATGAGTTAATGTGAAGTATACCTTGTTATCTCAAAGAGTTGATATCCATTATACTAATACATGATCACTTGCGAATGTGCAGTCGTTAATCAAGAATGGAGAGAACCCACAATGGTTGGTTATCCGCCCAGTATCATTGTCCAGCTATTTAATGATTGGGAAATCGAGCTATTGATTCTCCTAAGCTTGGCCTTGCAACTCTTCATCTTTTTCTTTGGTGGCCTCAGGCGTCGCAACAACCATATGCTACTTCAGCTTCCACTTTGGTTGGCATACCTAGCAGCCGACTCTGTTGCCATATACGCACTAGGCTACCTCTCTCGTCATTTACCCACCACCACTACAAACAATGATCATGCAATGTCGAACCAAACACAACTCCTCAAAGTCTTGTGGGCACCTTTTCTTCTCGTCCACCTTGGCGGCCAAGACACTTTAACTGCCTTTTCCATTGAGGACAATGAGCTATGGTTGAGGCACATGCTAAATTTGATAGTCCAAGTCTCCCTAGTTTTGTATGTACTATGCAAGTCTGTGGCAGCGTATGACCGGATCACGGTTCTGGTTATCTTTGTATTTATCACGGGGATCATCAACTATGTGGAGAGGATATGGGCACTCAAGCAAGGGAGCAAGAAATCCCTTAAGGGCTCCAGTCACATAGAAGTGGTGCAATCACGTGAAGTACAACAAGAAGTTGGAACTGAGTTTACATATCCAACAATTGTGAAGGGTGCTCTTGATTGTCAACAACATGTCAAACATTTATTCGCTAAACAGACAATTTTGCAAATGATGCAAACCTTGCAAGATTCCATCTATACTTTTTATGAAGAACAACATGAGGAAGGAAATCATTCTCAACTATTTTTCAAAAGGTTAGAGATTGAGCTTAGCATCATGTATGACCTCCTATTCACAAAATCAAGGATTATCCACACAAAAATTGGCATTATCCTTTGGTGTGTGTCTCTTACCTCCACGATGGTCGCCACTGTGCTCTTCATCTTGATGATGGGTACTGCTAAGCAAACATACAAATTTTCCATCCTAGACACTGCCATGACCTATATATTATTCATAGGGGTTGTTTTCTTAGAAGGTTGTTCAGTCTTCATTCTAATGATTTCTCCGCAAACATGGGCCACTTTGGAAACTCGAGGGTTCCGTGTTCTCGCTCGAGTAGCCTGGTTTATCTTCATGAAAACGCAGCCAAAAACTAGGCCGTGGTGGTCAAACTCCATGGGGCAGTACAACTTAGTTAGTTCTAGCATTGCTGACAACAAGTGTGGCATCTTATTTAGCACAATCACAAAGATGGTGGGTGTGTTTGGACTTAATGAGCTCTGGAACAAAATGAGACACATCGAGTATGTTGAAGTTCCAACAGGGATCAAACAGCTCATCGACAGAACAATGAATCTGTTCGAAATATGCCCTAGAGGCAATAATAAATTGGTTATTATTATATTTCCTTGTTCATGATAATCGTTTATTATCCATGCTAGAATTGTATTGATAGGAAACTCAGATACATGTGTGGATACATAGACAACACCATGTCCCTAGTAAGCCTCTAGTTGACTAGCTCGTTGATCAATAGATGGTTACGGTTTCCTGACCATGGACATTGGATGTCGTTGATAACGGGATCACATCATTAGGAGAATGATGTGATGGCAAGACCCAATCCTAAGCATAGCATAAAAGATCATGTAGTTCATTTGCTAGAGCTTTTCCAATGTCAAGTATCATTTCCTTAGACCATGAGATCGTGCAACTCCCGGATACCGTAGGAGTGCTTTGGGTGTACCAAACGTCACAACGTAACTGGGTGACTATAAAGGTGCATTACGGGTATCTCCGAAAGTGTCTGTTGGGTTGGCACGGATCGAGACTGGGATTTGTCACTCCGTATGACGGAGAGGTATCTCTGGGCCCACTCGGTAATGCATCATCATAATGAGCTCAATGTGACTAAGGAGTTAGCTACGGGATCATGCATCACGGTACGAGTAAAGTGACTTGCCGGTAACGAGATTGAACAAGGTATTGGGATACCGACGATCGAATCTCGGGCAAGTAACGTACCGATTGACAAAGGGAATTGTATACGGGATTGATTGAATCCTCGACATCGTGGTTCATCCGATGAGATCATCGTGGAACATGTGGGAGCCAACATGGGTATCCAGATCCCGCTGTTGGTTATTGACCGGAGAGGCGTCTCGGTCATGTCTGCATGTCTCCCGAACCCGTAGGGTCTACACACTTAAGGTTCGGTGACGCTAGGGTTGTAGAGATATTAGTATGCGGAAACCCGAAAGTTGTTCGGAGTCCCGGATGAGATCCCGGACGTCACGAGGAGTTCCGGAATGGTCCGGAGGTGAAGAATTATATATAGGAAGTCAAGTTTCGGCCACCGGGAAAGTTTCGGGGGTCACCGGTAGTGTACCGGGACCACCGGAAGGGTCCCGGGGGTCCATCGGGTGGGGCCACCTATCTCGGAGGGCCCCATGGGCTGAAGTGGGAAGGGAACCAGCCCTTAGTGGGCTGGGGCGCCCCCCATGGGCCTCCCCCCTGCGCCTAGGGTTGGAAACCCTAGGGTGGGGGTGCCCCACTTGCCTTGGGGGGTAAGTTTCCCCCTGGCCGCCGCCCCCCCCCCCTTGCAGATGGGATCCAGGCCGGCGCCCCCCCCTCCCAGGGGGCCTATATATAGTGGGGGGAGGGAGGGCAGCAACATGACAGCTCCTGGCGCCTCCCTCTCCCCCTGCAACACCTCTCCCTCTCGCAGAAGCTTGGCGAAGCCCTGCCGAGACCCCGCTACTTCCACCACCACGCCGTCGTGCTGCTGGATCTCCATCAACCTCTCCTTCCCCCTTGCTGGATCAAGAAGGAGGAGACGTCGCTGCTCCGTACGTGTGTTGAATGCGGAGGTGCCGTCCGTTCGGCACTCGGTCATCGGTGATTTGGATCACGGCGAGTACGACTCCATCAACCCGTTCATTGGAACGCTTCCGCTCGCGATCTACAAGGGTATGTAGATGCACTCCTTTCCCCTCGTTGCTAGTATACTCCATAGATGGATCTTGGTGATGCGTAGGAATTTTTTTTTAATTCTGCTACGATCCCCTACAGTGGCATCATGAGCCAGGCCTATGCGTAGTTACTATGCACGAGTAGAACACAAAGTAGTTGTGGGCGTTGATGTTGTCAATTCTTCTTGCCGTTACTAGTCTTATCTTGATTCGGCGGCATCGTGGGATGAAGCGGCCCGGACCGACCTTACACGTACTCTTACGTGAGACAGGTTCCACCGACTGACATGCACTAGTTGCATAAGGTGGCTAGCGGGTGTCTGTCTCTCCCACTTTAGTCGGATCGGATTCGATGAAAAGGGTCCTTATGAAGGGTAAATAGAAATTGGCATATCACGTTGTGGCTTTTGCGTAGGTAAGAAACGTTCTTGCTAGAAACCCATAGCAGCCACGTAAAACATGCAACAACAATTAGAGGACGTCTAACTTGTTTTTGTAGGGTATGCTATGTGATGTGATATGGCCAAAAAGGATGTGATGAATGATATATGTGATGTATGAGATTGATCATGTTCTTGTAATAGGAATCACGACTTGCATGTCGATGAGAATGACAACCGGCAGGAGCCATAGGAGTTGTCTTAATTTATTGTATGACCTGCATGTCAATGAAAACGCCATGTAATTACTTTACTTTATTGCTAACCGTTAGCCATAGTAGTAGAAGTAATAGTTGGCGAGACAACTTCATGAAGACACAATGATGGAGATCATGATGATGGAGATCATGGTGTCATGCCGGTGACGAAGGTGATCATGCCGCGCCTCGAAGATGGAGATCAAAGGCGCAGGATGATATTGGCCATATCACGTCACTTTATGATTTGCATGTGATGTTTATCATGTTTACATCTTATTTGCTTAGAATGACGGTAGCATAAATAAGATGATCCCTCGCTAAAATTTCAAGAGACGTGTTCCCCCTAACTGTGCACCGTTGCGAAGGTTCGTTGTTTCGAAGCACCACGTGATGATCGGGTGTGATAGATTCTAACGTTCGAATACAACGGGTGTTGACGAGCCTAGCATGTACAGACATGGCCTCGGAACACATGCGAAACACTTAGGTTGACTTGACGAGCCTAGCATGTACAGACATGGCCTCGGAACACAAGAGATCGAAAGGTCGAACATGAGTCGTATAGTAGATACGATCAACATGGAGATGTTCACCGATGATGACTAGTCCGTCTCACGTGATGATCGGACACGGCCTAGTTTGACTCGGATCATGTATCACTTAGATGACTAGAGGGATGTCTATCTGAGTGGGAGTTCATTAATCAGATGAACTTAATTATCATGAACATAGTCAGAAGGTCTTTGCAAATTATGTCATAGCTTGCGCTTTAGTTCTACTGGTTAAGATATGTTCCTAGAGAAAATTTAGTTGAAAGTTGGTAGTAGCAATTATGCGGACTGGGTCCGTAAACTGAGGATTGTCCTCATTGCTGCACAGAAGGCTTATGTCCTTAATGCACCGCTCGGTATGCTGAACCTCAGCGTCGTCTGTAGATGTTGCGGAACATCTGACATACACGTTTTGATGACTACGTGATAGTTCAGTGCGTAGTGCTAACGGTTTAGAATTGTGGCACCAAAGACGGTTTTTGAAACGTCGCAGAACATATGAGATGTTCCGAAGACTGAAATTGGGATTTCGGACTAGTGCCTACGTCAAGAGGTATGAGACCTCTGACAAGTTTCTTAAGCCTGCAAACTGAGGGAGAAAAGCTCAATCGTTGAGCATGTGCTCAGATTGTCTGAGTACCACAATCGCTTGAATCGAGTGGGAGTTAATCTTCCAGATGAGATAGTGATGGTTCTCCATAGTCACTGCCACCAAGCTATTAGAGCTTCGTGATGAACTATAACATATCAGGGATAGATATGATGATCCTTGAGCAACTCGCGATGTTTGACACCGCGAAAGTAGAAATCAAAGGAGCATCAATTGTTGATGGTTAGTAAAACCACTAGTTTCTAGAAGGGCAAGGGCAAGAAGGGATACTTCATGAAACAGCAAATCATTTGCTGCTCTAGCGAAGAATCCCAAAGTTAAACCCAAACCCGAGACTAAGTGCTCCTGTAATGAGGGGAACGGTCACTGAAGCAGAACTACCCTAGATACTTGGTAGATGAGAAGGCAGGCAAGGTCGACAGAAGTATATTGGATATACATTAAATGAATGTGTACTTTACTAGTACTCCTAGCAGCACCAGGGTATTAGATACCGGTTCGGTTGCTAAGTGTTAGTAACTCGAAATAAAAGCTGTGGAATAAACGGAGACTAGCTAAAGGTGAGATGACGATATGTGTTGGAAGTGTCTCCAAGGTTGATGTGATCAAGCATCGCATGCTCCCTCTACCATCGAGATTGGTGTTAAACCTAAATAATTGTTATTTGGCGTTTGGCGTTTGCATAAACATGATTGGATTATGTTTATCGCAATACGGTTATTCACTTAAGGAGAATAATGGTTACTCTGTTTATTTGAATAATACCTTCAATGGTCTTGCACCTAAAATGAATCTCGATCGTAGTGATACACATGTTCATGCCAAAAGATATAAGATAGTAATGATAGTACCACATACTTGTGGCACTGCCACTTGAGTCATATTGGTATAAAACGCATGAAGAAGCTCCATGTAGATGGATCTTTGGACTCACTCATTTTTGAAAAGATTGAGACATGCGAACCATGGCTATTGGCATATATGCATGAAGAAACTCCATGCAGATGGATCGTTTGGACTCACTTGATTTTGAATCACTTGAGACATGCAAATCATACCACATGGGCAAGATGACTGAAAGGCCTCGTTTTCAGTGAGATGGAACAAGAGAGCAACTTATTGGAAGTAATACATTTTGATGTAAGCAGTCCAATGAGTGCTGAGGCATGCAGTGGATATCGTTATGTTCTTACTTCACAGATGATTTGAGTAGATGCTGAGTGTATTTACTTGATGAAACACAAGTCTGAATTATTGAAAGGTTCAAGTAATTTCAGAGTGAAGTTGAAGATCGTCGTGACAAGAGGATAAAATGTCTGTGATATGATCATAGAGATGAGTATCTGAGTTACGAGTTTGGCACACAATTAAGACATTGTGGAAAGTGTTTCACAATAAATACCGCCTGGAACACCACAGTGTGATGGTGTGTCCGAACATCATAACTGCACCCTATTGGATATGGTGCATGCCATGATGTATCTTATCGAATTACCACTATCGTTTATGGGTTAGGCATTAGAGATAACCGCATTCACTTTAAAAGGGGCACCACGCAATTCCGTTGAGACGACACCGTTTAGAGAAACCTAAGTTGTCGTTTCTTAAAAGTTTGGGGCTGCGATGCTTATGTGAAAAAGTTTCAAGCTGATAAGCTCGAACCCAAAGCGGATAAATGCATCTTCATAGAAAACCCAAAACAGTTGGGTATACCTCCTATTTCAGATCTGGAAGCGAAAGTAATTGCTTCTAGAAATGAGTCCTTTCTCGAGGAAAAGTTTCTCTCGAAAGAATTGAGTGGGAGGATGGTGGAGACTTGATGAGGTTATTGAACCATAACTTCAACTAGTGTGTAGCAGGGCACAGGAAGTTGTTCCTGTGGCGCCTACACCAATTGAAGTGGAAGCTTATGATAGTGATCATGAAACTTCGGATCAAGTCACTACCAAACCTAGTAGGTCGACAAGGATATGTACTACTCCTGAGTGGTACGGTAATCCTGTCTTAGATATCATGTTGTTAGACAACAATGAACCTACGAGCTATGGAGAAGCGATGGTGGGCCCATATTCCGACAAATGGTTAGAAACCATGAAATCCGAGATAGAATCCATGTATCAGAACAAAGCATGGACTTTGGTGAACTTGCCCGGTGATCGGCAAGCCATTGAGATAAATGGATCTTTAAGAAGAAGACGGACGTGGACGGTAATGTTACCGTCTATGAAGCTCGACTTGTGGCAAAGAGTATTTTCACAAGTTCAAGGAGTTGACTACGATGAGATTTTCTCATCCGTAGCGATGCTTAAGTCCGTCGGAATCATGTTAGTATTAGCTGCATTTATGAAATCTGGCAGATGGATGTCAAAACAAGTTTCCTTACCAGTTTTCGTAAGGAAAGGTTGTATGTGATACAATCAGAAAGGTTTTGTCGATCCTAAGGATGCTAAAAGGTATGCTAGCTCCAGCGATCCTTCCATGGACTAGAGCAAGCATCTCGGAGTCAGAATATACGCTTTGATGGAGTGATCAAAGTTTTTGGGTTTATACAAAGTTTGTTAGAAACTTGTATCTACAATAAAGTGAGTGGGAGCACTACAACATTTCTGATAAGTATATGTGAATGACATATTGTTGATCCGAAATGATGTAAAATTTCTGGAAAGCATAAAGGGTTGTTTGAAAGGAGTTTTTCAAAGGAAGACCTGGATAAAGCTGCTTACATATTGGGCATCAAGATCTATAGAGATAGATCAAGACGTCTGATGATACTTTCAAAGAACGCACACCTTGACATGATTTTGAAAGAGTTCAAAATAGATCAGCAAAGAAGGAGTTCTTGGCTGTGTTACAAGGTGTGATTATTGAGTAAGACTCAAGACCTGACCACAGCAGAAGAGAGAGAAAGGACGAAGGTCGTCCCCTATGCTTTAGACGTAGGCTCTATAGTATGTTATGCTGTGTACCGCACATGAAGTGTGCCTTGCCATGAGTTGGTCAAGGGGTACAATAGTGATCCGGGAACGGATCACATGACAGCGGTCGAACTTGTCCTTAGTATCTACTCCCTCCGTTCCTAAATATAAGTCTTTCTAGGATTTCAATACAAACTACATACGGATGTATATAGACATATTTTAGAGTATAGATTCACTCATTTTGTTCTGTATGTAGTCTGTAGTGAAATCTCTAAAAAGACTTATATTTAGGAACGGAGGAAGTAGTGGACTAAGGAATTTTCTCGATTATGGAGGTGAAAAGGAGTTCGTCGTAAAGGGTTACGTCGATGCGAACTTTGACACTAATCCGGAAGACTCTGAGTAGTAAACCGGATTCGTATAGTAGAACAGTTATTTGAAATGGCTCCAAGTAGCGCGTGGTAGCATCCACAAGATGACATAGATATTCGTAAAGCACACACGGATCTGAAAGGTTCAGACCCGTTGACTAATAACCTCTCTCACAAGCATGACATGATCAAACCAGAACTCATTGAGTGTTAATCACATAATGATGTGAACTAGATTGTTGACTCTAGTGAACTCTTTGGATGTTGGTCACATGGTGATGTGACCTGTGAGTGTTAATCACATGGTGATGTGAACTAGATTATTGACTCTAGTGCAAGTGGGAGACTGTTGGAAATATGCCCTAGAGGCAATAATAAATTGGTTATTATTATATTTCCTTGTTCATGATAATCGTTTATTATCCATGCTAGAATTGTATTGATAGGAAACTCAGATACATGTGTGGATACATAGACAACACCATGTCCCTAGTAAGCCTCTAGTTGACTAGCTCGTTGATCAACAGATGGTTACGGTTTCCTGACCATGGACATTGGATGTCGTTGATAACGGGATCACATCATTAGGAGAATGATGTGATGGACAAGACCCAATCCTAAGCATAGCATAAAAGATCGTGTAGTTCGTTTGCTAGAGCTTTTCCAATGTCAAGTATCATTTCCTTAGACCATGAGATCGTGCAACTCCCGGATACCGTAGGAGTGCTTTGGGTGTACCAAACGTCACAACGTAACTGGGTGACTATAAAGGTGCATTACGGGTATCTCCGAAAGTGTCTGTTGGGTTGGCACGGATCGAGACTGGGATTTGTCACTCCGTATGACGGAGAGGTATCTTTGGGCCCACTCGGTAATGCATCATCATAATGAGCTCAATGTGACTAAGGAGTTAGCTACGGGATCATGCATTACGGTACGAGTAAAGTGACTTGCCGGTAACGAGATTGAACAAGGTATTGGGATACCGACGATCGAATCTCGGGCAAGTAACGTACCGATTGACAAAGGGAATTGTATACGGGATTGATTGAATCCTCAACATCGTGGTTCATCCGATGAGACCATCGTGGAACATGTGGGAGCCAACATGGGTATCCAGATCCCGCTGTTGGTTATTGACTGGAGAGGCGTCTCGGTCATGTCTGCATGTCTCCCGAACCCGTAGGGTCTACACACTTAAGGTTCGGTGACGCTAGGGTTGTAGAGATATTAGTATGCGGAAACCCGAAAGTTGTTCGGAGTCCCGGATGAGATCCCGGACGTCACGAGGAGTTCCGGAATGGTCCGGAGGTGAAGAATTATATATAGGAAGTCAAGTTTCGGCCACCGGGAAAGTTTCGGGGGTCACCGGTAGTGTACCGGGACCACCGGAAGGGTCCCGGGGGTCCACCGGGTGGGGCCACCTATCCCGGAGGGCCCCATGGGCTGAAGTGGGCTGGGGCGCCCCCCATGGGCCTCCCTCCTGCGCCTAGGGTTGGAAACCCTAGGGTGGAGGGGGCGCCCCACTTGCCTTGGGGGGTAAGTTTCCCCCTGGCCGCCCCCCCCCCCCCTTGCAGATGGGATCCAGGCCGGCGCCCCCCCTCCCAGGGGGCCTATATATAGTGGGGGGAGGGAGGGCAGCAACATGACAGCCCCTGGCGCCTCCCTCTCCCCCTGCAACACCTCTCCCTCTCGCAGAAGCTTGGCGAAGCCCTGCCGAGACCCCGCTACTTCCACCACCACGCCGTCGTGCTGCTGGATCTCCATCAACCTCTCCTTCCCCCTTGCTGGATCAAGAAGGAGGAGACGTCGCTGCTCCGTACGTGTGTTGAACGCGGAGGTGCCGTCCGTTCGGCACTCGGTCATCGGTGATTTGGATCACGGCGAGTACGACTCCATCAACCCGTTCATTGGAACGCTTCCGCTCGCGATCTACAAGGGTATGTAGATGCACTCCTTTCCCCTCGTTGCTAGTATACTCCATAGATGGATCTTGGTGATGCGTAGGAATTTTTTTTAAAAATTCTGCTACGATCCCCTACAGAATCAACTATACTGGATTGATGCTTTGAGCTTGCCTGCTTCAATGTCTCATTTTGAAATAGTAATTGATCGGTTGCCTTTCGAGACAGCCTTGCTAGCCCTGCACATTTGGACAGAGTGTCTGATACAAATGACCCGTGTTTTTGTGGCTGACATTCCTGAAGAGACTCAAACGCTCATGGATCAAGGTAAGGGGCTCTCTAACTACATGATGCACCTTCTGATCGTGAACCCTACCATGTTGCCAGTCAACAACAACGTGGACGAGGTAGTAGCAAACTTGAAGAAGAAAATTCAAGTTAGGAGCAATGAGATGTTTGATAAAGCATCAATCTATGATCTCCTTGATGAAACTTCACGTATTCTTTGGGATGAACTAGGGTTGGAGGAGGGGGTGGAAAGGATGTTATTGCCGGAGCATGGTCCCCATGCAGTTTTTGGAGTGCTAATTCAGGTGTGGTTATGGTTGCTCATCTACGCAGCTGGCAAGTGTCGTCCCGAAGAGCACGCCCGAACACTAGCAATGGGAGGAGAGCTGATCACCTTTGTTTGGTTATGCATTTTGCATCGGGGGCTTGGAGACCAGGGTTCTATTGGGCTCTATCTTATGCGGCCAGGAACAAGTGGTTACATTGTGGGAAACACTGCTCTCTTTGATTGTTAATCTTCACATAGAAGACAACAGTTGGTGCTCTATATAGCAATATAGTAATTCATTTCCTCTTTCTTTGTTATCTAATTTGTCTATTGTTGTTTATTTTATTTATTTTTTGTTTGCTCAAAGATGCCCACATTATGTATAACTACTGGCTTTATTCAGTCGAATCTAATTTGTATCGACATGGATGGTTGATACTGTTGGGGAACGTAGCAGAAATTCAAAATTTTCTACGCATCACCAAGATCAATCTATGGAGTTTACTAGCAACGAGAGGGAAGGAGTGCATCTACATACCCTTGTAGATCGCGAGCGGAAGCGTTCAAGAGAACGGGGTTGATGGAGTCGTACTCGTCGTGATCCAAATCACCGATGATCCTAGCGCCGAACGGACGGCACCTCCGCGTTCAACACACGTACGGAGCAGTGACGTCTCCTTCTTCTTGATCCAGCAAGGGGGAAGGAGAGGTTGATGGAGATCCAGCAGCACGACGGCGTGGTGGTGGAAGTAGCGGGATTCCAACAGGGCTTCGCCAAGCGCTGCGGGAGGAGGGAGAGGTGTCACGGGAGGGAGAGGGAGGCGCCAGGGCTTGGATATTGCTGCCCTCCCTTCCCCCCACTATATATAGGGCCAAGGGAGAGGGGGGCAGCCTTGGCCCTTCCTCCAAGGAAGGGTGCGGCCAGGGAGGAGTCCTTCCCCCCCAAGGCACCTCGGAGGTGCCTTCCCCCTTTAGGACTCTCCGTTTATCTTATCTCTTGGCGCATGGGCCTCTTGGGGCTGGTTCCCTTGGCCCATATGGGCCAAGGCGCACCCCCTACAGCCCATGTGGCCCCTCGGGGCTGGTGGACCCCCTTGGTGGACCCCCGGACCCCTTTCGGCACTCCCGGTACAATACCGATAATGCGCGAAACTTTTCCGGCGACCAAAATAAGACTTCCCATATATAAATCTTTACCTCCGGACCATTCCGGAACTCCTTGTGACGTCCGGGATCTCATCCGGGACTCCGAACAACTTTCGGGTTACCGCATACTAATATCTCTATAACCCTAGCGTCACCGAACCTTAAGTGTGTAGACCCTACGGGTTCGGGAGACATGCAGACATGACCGAGACGACTCTCCGGTCAATAACCAACAGCGGGATCTGGATACCCATGTTGGCTCCCACATGTTCCACGATGTTCTCATCGGATGAACCACGATGTCGAGGATTCAATCAATCCCGTATACAATACCCTTTGTCTATCGGTATGTTACTTGCCCGAGATTCGATCGTCGGTATCCCGATACCTTGTTCAATCTCGTTACCGGCAAGTCTCTTTACTCGTTCTGTAACACATCATCCCGTGATCAACTCCTTGGTCACACTGTGCACATTATGATGATGTCCTACCGAGTGGGCCCAGAGATACCTCTCCGTTTACACGGAGTGACAAATCCCAGTCTCGATTCGTGCCAACCCAACAGACACTTTCGGAGATACCTGTAGTGCACCTTTATAGTCACCCAGTTACGTTGTGATGTTTGGTGCACCCAAAGCATTCCTACGGTATCCGGGAGTTGCACAATCTCATGGTCTAAGGAAATGATACTTGACATTAGAAAAGCACTTAGCAAACGAACTACACGATCTTGTGCTAGGCTTAGGATTGGGTCATTGTCCATCACATCATTCTCCTAATGATGTGATCCCGTTATCAACGACATCCAATGTCCATGGTCAGGAAACCGTAACCATCTATTGATCAACGAGCTAGTCAACTAGAGGCTTACTAGGGACATGGTGTTGTCTATGTATCCACACATGTATCTGAGTTTCCTATCAATACAATTTTAGCATGGATAATAAACAATTATCATGAACAAGGAAATATAATAATAACCTATTTATTATTGCCTCTAGGGCATATTTCCAACAGATACATTCTAAACATATATGTAATTTTTGTATGTTTCATGTTATATTTTGCCTTATCATGCAAAAAAAATGGACTAACATATTAACCCCGTGCCAGAAAGGCCAGTTTCATGTCTTCGTAACACTGATTTTAAGTATTTATAAGAATAACAAAAGAAAAAGAAAAATATGGCACTTCATGGAAAAGGAAGGCAAGTACACACATGCCAAAGATGGACCATGGAGTCCCCTGGCCCCATGCGTCCAAGGGGTGCCTGGACCAGTACTTGGGCTCCCGCGACACCTCATTCGGCACCTCTTCGCTCCAAGATGCTTATATAAACCCCCTGAAATGCATTATATTCTTTAAATTTTAATGCCACTGTGAGTTTGCAATCGGAGGTGGAACTCATCTGCAGCCATGTCTCGATAGTTTACCAGGAGGGGGTATTAATAGATGTCATTGACTTAAACACAGAGGCAAATCTGCATGGGCTAATGTGCATCAGGGTACAAACAATTTTTACTACTCCAGCCTCAATCAAGAAGGTCACACACCTACATCATGTTCGCAACAGGTTCAATCAATTCGTTAGTCTACTCCACTTCCGTGCTTCACAGTAGACTCGTAAGCGGAAACTACGAGTGACACACGCTTACAAGTCATGTCTATTTTTAGCCAAAGCGACATGAGTTCTTCCTTTTTATTAAAGATAAGGGATTTACAAGAGATGATTACGGTCGTCCAGTGGCGATGTCTACATAAAAACAAAGTCTAAAGAACTACATCTAGTAAATCTAAGTCAGCTTTGATCATGCAAATGGCAAAGTCCGCCCATGAGGCAGAGTCCAGGAAGGTGCAGCGGTTCTATTCATTCCACAAGTGCCAGGCAAAAAAAGCAGCAGCCACGGCGGTCGGTTTTGACTTTGAGTTGAAAGAGACCCAACAATCTGTGATTGAGATGAACTGGGTGATTTCAATAGCTGCAAGTTGTGGCATTCACTGGCCAAGTTTGAACCATGCTTCAACAATGAATGGGAATGTATATATGAGATGAATGGCTGACTCAAGAACTTGATCACACAAAGAGAACAAGGTTGTGCTTGCTTCCTCTTGCCTAGAGTCGATAAGTGGTTAGTAGCCTATTTTGAGCGAACAACCATGTGGAAAAAAAATGTTTTTTCTCTCCATTTTCAGGCCCCATCTTTTCTCAAGGTGAGGTTGTGGTATGGATCCGACAAACTAGCATGCATATGCAGAGGCAAAAAATATGAATTGTTTGCATTCCACTTCCAGGTATCCAGGTGATACCAGATGTTGGCGTTGGATTTGCCTCCATAGCAAGATGAAGGATCGAAGGTCATCAATCGTTGAGAGGCGTTCAAGGCCTTTCATCCAGCGATCATTCGCGAAGGCATCGGCGACTCGAAGATTTTTTCTTGCAAAAATGAAGAGGCCTGGGGCCACATATTTTGACACCTTTCCATTACGCCAGGGGAGGCCAAGAACTTTGCGGTTTCTCCATCACCCAACGATATGTCAGCGGAGGCATTGAAGAGTTCATCATCAACCTCATAGCATGGGATAGGCATTCCAGACGCTGATTAATAGAAAGACCAAAACATGTGGTATGACCAATGCTTAGCAATTGTGTTCTTGCAAGAGAACTCCCAAGACGTGTCTTGCCTGAGAAAATGCAGGCTCGGCGTAGTGGTGACATGTGAGTTGTTTTCTTTGACGAGATGGACATACCATGCACCTACTCAACGTCACCAAAGATAGTTACCTCGTCGTCAACGAATGGAAGGAGATCTGTGACGCCTACATTATCGAGGCTGGAGACAAGATGATCGGCGTGCTCGATGATACTTCTCAAACGTATCTATAATTTTTTATTATTTCATGTTATTATAATATCACTTTTAAATACTTTTATATCATTTTTTATTATTTTTCATTGACTAACCTAACAATTAAGTGTCCAAAGCCAGTTATTTTCTACATGTTTTTGCTTTTTACAGAAAACCATATTTACGGAGCTCAAAATAACTGGGGGATTAACAAGGATTTTTTTGAAGATAGAAGAATCCAGGAAGCACCGGAAGCCCCCAGCCCCCCATGCGGCCAGGGTCCCAAAATGGTTTCTAGACAACATAAATAGTTTGTGCCCTTTGGCTCAAAAAAGTTGCCATGACACCATCCTAGGCTACCAAATGTTGCATGACAACATTTTGATCATTTCTAGCTGCCATGGCAGCATAAGACGGCCTTTGTCTCAGAGATGATGTCATTGCAACAAAGTTGGGTACAAATCCAGCCAAATATAATAAATGATTATTATTTTTATTTGGGTAATTGTTACCAGCGGCGATCAAGGCACTAGTGCAGAAAATGCTAGTCCCGGCGTGCTAAAAACCACCTTGCCGACATAGGGGGTCGACGCCATATTAAAAATTAGCGTTGGCGTTGGTACCTACACCATCAGTATTTTGGACGGTAATGGTGTGCCGCGTGGTCCACGCCAGCAGTATTAATCATCAGTTGTGATGCTTCATGTTTTCTCGACGCCAATAATTTGATTTTCAAATTTGAAATAAAAGTTGTACAACAACGATTTCAGCAAAAATGACAGCATAATCCAGTTTAAGAACAGTTAATAAATCAACTATAAATAGACCCAATGACAACATTTAAGTTCAACAATGCACTTATTGATATAGTTCAACAAAGTAGGCAAAGTAACACACATATGAATCTACAAGTTCAAATAAATAGAGGTGATAATAACATGATATCTTCCATGCATGCCAACTAGCTAACTACGAATTTTTAGCGAACGAAGTCAGGGTCATAGTCTGGAGTAAGTGAACCATCATCGCTGCCAGCAAGCTTGTAGTAGACCATGATCTCGTCACGATCGTAGTCAAGGTAGAATGTGGCTCTCTCTCCAGCTTCCATCTTATAAGCATTTGCAAGGGCTTTCCAACCAGGGCAACCGAAGTAGGTGCGGTTTGTATCGTTGGTGACAAGACAATTGAATTTTTGGACCGTCAGCATCTTCATGAGGGTGCACTGGAATGTGATGGTTGCATCAACTGGAACTTTAAACTTCTCTAAGAAGTCACGCCTTGCCCCGCAAGGGATGACCTGAGCAAAATTGAAAGAAAGAAGTAGCTATCTAGTTACACAATTTTGGGCACAACCGTATGCATCATATGAAACTCAATCAGAACATATTCAACTAAAACATACCGTCCTAGTGAAGAAGTCATTCGCAGATCTATGAAGAACTTCTTATCCCTTTGGCATCTCACTGAACCACAGGTCTCACATGGGGCATCCATTTACTGTTTTCATGCATGAAGTTGAGAAAAATAAGCATACATAACAGATGCACATAAATATAATGCAACATAAGCAGTTAGTACGAACCAGCGCTATCCGCACATCTAATTATTGACACATACGTACTTGTAAAAAAACAGTTCTACCCATGTGTAGTTCAAACATAAAACATGCATAAAGTTAAACAGTTCATATGAAATAGGTAGTGCGCGCTAAGCTAGTGGCCAGAGGGACCGGCCTCGTGGTCGTGCCTAGTGGACCTACGACGACACCCTTGCTGACCCTCCTCCTCACGCTCCAAGGCATCCTAGTCTATGGGATCCTCCTCTGCGCTCTTCCTGGTTGCATACTGGAGTAACATCATCTTGTTGGCCTCCACGAGTTTGTCATCTCTCGCAAGCTCGCTCACCATTGGGTCAAAGAACTGCATCTCAGCATCTTTGCTCTCCTTCTCCTCAACCCTAGTGCATATCCTCATGTCCTCAGGCGCGAGGAACATCACGAACTCACGACACTCAGGGAAGTTCAGATATGCCCCTTCCTAAAAGAACTCTACTGCCATGGCATCATAAGCGCGCGCCGCTAACTCCGGGGTGTCCCAATGGCCAAGTACGTGGACGACATTGTCCTTCCTAATGGTGGCATAGTTCTTATTTCCCTTCTGTCACACACCCCAAAACTTTGGAGCCATCTATGACGATGCATATATATAACTAACAAGTTAGTAATGGGCATATTAACGAGTACCTGCAAAACCTACAATGCATAAAACGTGCTTTCACCATAAGTACACTACTATAAATACAATAAAATTACACTATCTAAAATCATAGTCTACAACTACACTACATTCTTTCACCACAAGTACACTATTAGAAATACAATAAAATTACACTATCTAAAATCATAGCTAGTCTACAACTACACTACATTCCTTCACCACAAGTACACTACTAGAAATACAATCTTACACTACTCGTATACACAAAATTCGATATTATTCTACACTACTATTACACTACACTAAGTAGAACTCACCCGTGGCGGCGGTAGACGATGAGGAGGCGTTGCGGGGTGCGATGGGGCCGGGGTGGATGTGGAGGCGACGACGACGGGGGCTTCGACGGAGGCGACGGCGACGGGAACGGGGACGACGGTGGGGACGGGGACGGAGGCGACGAGGATGGGGACTTTGGCGGTGGAGGCGGAGGCAACGACGACGGGGACTTTGGTGGTGGAGGCAGAGGCGACGGTGGAAGCAACGGAGGCGAGGGAGGCGGGGTAAGCGGAGGCGAGGGCGACGACGAATTAATGAGGATCGATGGTTGTGTGTGTGGGGAGGGATTAATTTAATCAATATCTCCTGCCGGGGCGCCGGGGTAATTGCTGGCGTTGGCCTACGCGGCCAACGCCATTGCTATCTGTTACACGTATTGTTTTTACTTTTACTTATGTGTTAGACATATTGTTTTTTATATTTATATAGATGGTTAGTTTATTATTTTATTATTTTATTTTCCTATTATTTATTATATTATTATTTTTACTAATTATTTTGTGTAAATATGTAACCATACAAGGGAAACCAGTAATTAGAGAACACCGGCCAACATCGACCGATCTCATTAATTTAGCATAGATACATAATAGTTGAAAGATGAAAATAATATATATATATATATATATATATATATATATATATATATATATATATATATATATATATAAGATAAATGTTTCCTACAAGCAGTGGTAGTTACCATCACTTGCGTTTTGTATGTTATATGTAGTATCCGTCGAAATCGAGAGTATGCACGTGTAATATGTAGTATATAACAATGATTAGGTAGTATATATACTAATTTTTAGGTAGTATATACCATGTTTTGAGTATGCTCTTTTTTACGTATAAATATGTACGTATTTCACAAATATAACAAAAAATATGGGCTCATATGCAATTTTTTCATGTAACTTGCTCTGAAATATCTTAGATATAGTATACGAATATATTTAAAATGGTAAAGTAGTATATATAGTACCACATGATAGTATATGACTAAGCGTACGCTCCGGCCCGCGGTGCGCACGCTAATCAGTCGGATATTTTAGTCCCCACCCCTCCCGCAGTGCGGTTACAAATTCAGTCGTAATTAGTTGATGGATTTTACTAGTGGATCATGCACACAGAACGCCCCGTATGACCTTCTGAGCTTATCATATTTTGATCATAAAGTTGTAGCAATCGATAGTAATACAGATTTGTACGGTGTTGTCATATGCCTTCATGAAAAAAGTAAAATATTTCTTTTTCTATAGTAACCGAAGCAGGTCTCTTTACTGACCCATATACATATATGGTAATGCAGTTTCCACATAGCAAGCATTGGTTCACGACAATAATAATACAATTATTCCATTATCATATATGTTCATACCTTTACCATGCTTAGTGATAGGAGGGGTCCATATATGGTAATGCAATTACCACATAGCAAGCAGTGGTTCACGGCACTAGTAATACAATTATTCCATCACCATATAGTTCTTTTTTTACCATCATTAGTGGTGGAGCCATGGGGCATACCGTGGGGCTGTAACTTGGTAAAAGCATTGCATTCCATTACCACATACGCTAGCACATTTACTGCCATTAACAAAAAGGATACGATATGGAACTGAGGCACGTGGCAATGGTAACGAACATTAAATATATTACCATACTTTTCTTTTCTATTTACCATCATTTGCTACAACAAGGCGGAGCTGGGGTTCCAATAGCCGAGCGGTGCGCCGAGCGTGCAATTAGCGGCCAATTTGTGAGCATGTAGTAATACATTACTATCTACCCTTATTCTATTACCGGCAATGTTTAGGATGAAACCTTCGATATCTCAGTGCCCGGTAAAAAACCTTGCTTCGTTACCATCCATACTTAATATATTACTGGCAATGAATAGTGACCCAAGATCAGAATGTATGGGACAAACAGATGGTAATAGAATTAAATATGTTACTTTTTTCCCCGCATGCCGTTACCCTCAAACAACCTGGCTTCTTCGTGCCGGGTCGCGCGCCTGATTAAGAGGGGCCGGAGCGTAGCTTAAGTCAAAATGCGCGCAGACTCACAATAGCGCAGCCGATATTGTGAGTCTGCGCGCATTTCATATACTACCAAGTGAAAAATCCATCCTACCACCCGGTGGTAGTTACCCCACATATTTCATATACTACCAAGTGATTCTATATTTATTATTTTATTATTTTAAATATGTTCATATATTATATCTAAGATATTTCAAAGCAAGTTACGTGAAAAAATTGCATATGAGCCCATAGTTTTTGTTATATTTATGAAATACGTACATATTTGTACGTAAAAAAGAGCATACTAAAAAATGGTACATACTACCTAAAAATTTATATATATACTACCTAATCATTGTTATATACTACATACTACACGTACATACTCTCGGTTTCGACAGATACTACATACAACATATAAAAAGCAAGTGGTGGTAACTATATATATATATACATATCGAAGCATTTTGAATTTTTGGATTTAGCCGCGCATCACATTAGTCTTGAGCTACATCTCATCTATCTGTTGTCTTAGTTCACCAATGGAGTACTCGAGCAACTCGCTCACATACTTCTGCATGAGATCAACCCATATCCATGTGTAGCAATATTTTGTCCCTAACGCCTATGGATCAGAATATACACACACATATATTAATGATCATGAATTGTGCAAATTAGCAGAATAGATCAATATCAAGGTATTTTCAGTCATATTACCTTTCCACGGTTACCGCAGATGTAGAACTCTCGCTCTGAATTATTTTGTGTGTGCGACATATGCTTATCAGCAGGGCGTCCACAGCCACAAAAAAGCAGCACAGGTGCCCTCGCTCGATTCCTGACAGCTCCGGCGCCGGTGGCATAGCTGCCGGATCGTCGAAGGGACGTCATGCTGCAATGGGATGATTCGCCGGACAGGTTGGCTGCATTGGCCGTGGCGAGCGCATGTCGTGGCCAACGGGGCAGATGAGAGCTCGGCCAAGGCGGCGGAGTCCCAAACTTGCAACACGCCCCGCCGACGTGGGCTCGAACGGGGGGCTCGTGCCGATTCGACAAGCTCCGGTGGGTCCATTGTCACCAAAGCAGCTGACTAAGAGGGAGTAGAATTTTGTGGAGAATGTAAGTGAATGTATTTGAGAACAAGGGGCTGTCAACACATCTATATATAGTCACAACTTAGTGCTGGCGTTCCGAACGAAGACACGACAACACAAAGTTAAGTATCTATGGCGTGTTTATAAATCGCACGACAGCAATATACTGCAACTGGTCACGACAACTGGGCTCACATAGTAGTGGCGTAGGTAGTATTGGCAACGTTAGCAATAGCAACTTATAGCTGATA
The DNA here is from genome assembly GCF_002575655.3 of Aegilops tauschii subsp. strangulata. Classification (NCBI taxonomy): domain Eukaryota; kingdom Viridiplantae; phylum Streptophyta; class Magnoliopsida; order Poales; family Poaceae; genus Aegilops; species Aegilops tauschii. The sequence goes on along the minus strand of NC_053036.3, from coordinate 422,617,891 downwards.
TACCAATTTGGCAGACGCCGACACTATTTGAAAAAAAAAAATAGTGTTGGCGTTGATGAAAAATGGCACGCCACAAATGATTGTTGTGGCTAGCCGTTTTTCCACTAGTGGGGAGAAATAAACGTCACTAGTTTGATTCGTAATTAAAAGTGTTTAGACTGGAGTGCACGCTACTGTTTTTCCTCTTATAAAAGACGTGCACTACACATGCTGCTGATAGTTTAGTCACTAGCGGCGTGTGTCATGCACCATGCTAGTAGTGAATTACCAGAAGCGTCGTACCGACGATGTGTGACCAACACACAGGTAGTGTGCACTTGCGCACGCGGTTAGTACGGGGTTCCTGCACTAGTGAGACCCTGTGTTGCTAGGCACGGGAGATCGGGTCCCCTTGATGAATACCATGAGATGGTTTGAATTCATTCAAATTCCTCTCATTAAATTTCATCGAAAAAGTTACTGAGCTGATCAAAGATGTGATGATGTCCACCCATTGGACACCAAAGTTAAGCTTTAGCATGATGGCTCGCAAATAACTCCATTCAATCATGTCACGCACCTCCATCATATCCAGCTTGAGTGCACATTATCTATTTTTCGTTGCTTTATTCCTCTTCTTAAAATGCAAGCCTTCATAAAGTGAAACGAAGGATGGTGTGTACTGCCACTGCCCATGTATGAGCCCACTCTGAATCTCTTTAGCCCATTTTAGCCATTAGAGAGTGTGAGTGGTATGAATCTGATTTTCTTCTTATTTTGGGCGCACATGGATATCAATCTGTAGCAACGAATGCTATATCTCGCTTTTTTACAACTAATATTTGTGGGTGTCTACTTTTTTCATACACATTGTACATTTTTTTGTATACATCGGGAACATTTCTTATATATACGTTTAACATTTTTAATATACATGATTAACATTTTTTTAAACATATATATTTTGATTTCTAATTTTTTCCATATAAACATTGTACATTTTTTGTATACATCAGGAACATTTTATATTTACACGTTTAACATTTTTCAAATTCATGATGAACATTTTTTTCAAACATATATTTTTATGTCTACTTTTCCATACACATTCTATATTTTTTGTATACAATAGAAAAAAAATTATATGCATGCCTAACATTGTTCAAATACATGATTAAGTTTTTTTTGAAACTTATAATTTTTATGTCTACATGTTTCCGTACACATTTTACATTTATGTATACATCGGAAACATTTTTTTCTGTACAAATTTAATTTTCAAATGCATGATTAACAGTTTTCAACAAATATTGAAAAATTATAATTTTTTATTTCTACCTTTTTCCATATGCATTGTACATTTTGATATACTTTTTTACATGTCAGATATATTTTTTATATTAACATTTTTAATGCTGATTAACATCTCTACTACCTAAAAGAAACGTAGTGTTCCGTTTCCCCTCTTACCTTTCCCCTTTCGTCCAACCTCTCGTACTACGAACCCCTCTCCCTGTAGCGATTTTCTTTCCCCCTCCACCGGTTTTCTCCTTACAGGTTTTCTCCCCTGTAGCGATTTTCTTTCCCCCTCCACCGGTTTTGTCCCTCTGTTTTTCACATAATGTAACGAGACGCAATCAATCCAAACGGAATCAATTCATGCATGGCAATCAATTCATTCATGACGGTCATCAAACTCCTTCCTTCATCCACCCCCTCCACGGCTAGACGCACGTCATCAATTCATTCATGCATGGCAATCAATTCTTTGCACGTTATCATATCGCATCCGATTTTCTGCCTGAAAACCAGCCCACCGATAGGTACTTGCCTTATAAAAACAAAAATAAAATTTAGATGCAGATCACTCCCGTGCTCCATCATGACCTGGCGGCAAGGAGACAAACCTCGGCTGACCTCGACACCTCTCGCCTCCTCCGTCGATCCGCCACTATTCTTCATTTCTTCTCATCCGCGTCACAAGTTCGTTCCCTTCCCCTGATTTTTTCTCAAATCAAGCAGAAGTGCAGAATAGAGGGCCTTGTCCGGAGGAGAACAATGGACAGGCGGGATGGTGGATCATTGTGAGGGGCTGTACACGGGGAGGAGCTCAAAGGAAGGTGCTATCTGCCATGGCTGGGGGTGATCATGGTGAGTGTCGTTTGGAGGTGTAGGGAGAGAGTAGAGAGGGACGGGCGGGGGTGGACGCCGGCGTGGGCTTGCTAGCCGCTGCTACTCACGTATGGGGGGAGAGTAAAAGGTGCAGGGCCAGAGCAGTTTTACCTAGGGGCTAAATCGTGATGCCGACGAGGAGCAGCAATTGAGTACTGTGCACGATTTGCGCAGATGTGCTACTTCTGCTTCTAGCCCCTTATCCGCTCCTCCCAAACTGAATGAAGCCCCAGGAGAGAGATAAGCAAGGTCTGTGTGACTTTTCATATTAATTTAGTGTCTGATATAAATTGCAAGCGAGCTAATTTACATACTGTTGTAAACTTGATATTATCAAATTTCTCACTAATATAATATATATGGACATGTTTGATTATTTTTTCCTGTATTCTCCATGCAATAGTTGTAGTTGCACCGGTCAGGTTATTTTCATGTGCAAACAACCACAAAAGTAGGTTATAACGGCCTCAAACGAGTTGCTTATTCTTTCAGATCTTCACAACGGAATGTCGGTGCAATGGATATGGAGCTGGAGGTTGAACCGAAGAATAACATAACCGTGATGAACCTCTTTTTACAACAATGCAGAGTTGAAGGTGAGGCCATGCAATGTTGCCTTATATTCATCGATGCCATAGAATACGGGCATCTTCTGCCACGTGTCATTGTTTTCAACATATACATGTGTATGTAACATATTTGACTCCCAACTTGGTGGTGGTGGTGGAGAGAATACATATTGTACTGGTCAACTATAATATATGTGAGCAAACAAAAGGGTTGAAATAAATTAGAGAGGAACTGACAATATAATGTCAATAAGATGGTGCTCGAAGTCAGCGAAGTAGATTAATGACCATTTGATTATTGATCAATGTATATATCTTTGTTGTCCCCTAGCAACGCACGGGCATTCACCTAGTTTTTCAAAAAAATTATAGTATAAAGTAATTCTATAATAGACATACTCAGAATATTTAGATATATGAGCAGAAAAACGAACGCAAAAAGTGTAAAAAAAGAAAGAAAAAAACGCTGCAGGCCTGTATCCGCGCTAAGCCGGCCTCGTCTGCTGCGCCCTTCTTCTTTTCCAAGTAAAGTTTCTTGCCGCACCGGCTAGTGGCCCAAATGGCCCATTCTCCGGTACAAGCACGAGTTTCTTTCTTCTTCTCAATTTCTCGAAAAAGGTTTCTTTCTTCTCGCCCAATCCGAAGACTGACACCGGGCCACCACCTGTCATTCAGCCAGACCCCACCGTCTAGCTTCTTCTCTCCCAAGAAATAAACCCAAACAAAACCCACAGGCAGCCAGATCCAGCCGCCCCACACCCCCCATTCCCCTCCCCAAGCCCGCACCCAGACGAAATCCCTCGCTAGGGTTTTACTCCCGCGCCGCCGTCCCGAAATCCCCCCCGGAAGGCGACCATGTCCGGCGGTCCCGCGGCGGTCTCGTTCCTCACCAACATCGCCAAGGCGGCGGCTGGCCTCGGCGCCGCGGCCTCCCTCCTCTCGGCGTCGCTCTACACCGTGGACGGCGGCGAGCGCGCCGTCGTCTTCGACCGGTTCCGCGGAGTGCTGCCGGATACCGTCGGCGAGGGCACCCACTTCATCGTGCCGTGGCTCCAGAAGCCCTACATCTTCGACATCCGCACGCGCCCGCACAACTTCTCCTCCAACTCCGGCACCAAGGACCTGCAGATGGTAAACCTCACCCTCCGCCTCCTCTCCCGCCCCGACGTCGTCAACCTGCCGACCATCTTCACCTCCCTCGGCCTCGAGTACGACGACAAGGTGCTCCCCTCCATCGGGAACGAGGTGCTCAAGGCCGTCGTCGCCCAGTTCAACGCCGACCAGCTCCTCACCGACCGCCCCCATGTGTCGGCGCTCGTCCGCGACTCCCTCATCAAAAGGGCCCGCGAGTTCAACATCATACTCGACGACGTCGCCATCACCCACCTCTCCTACGGCGCCGACTTCTCCCAGGCCGTCGAGAAGAAGCAGGTCGCGCAGCAGGAGGCTGAGCGCTCCAAGTTCCTGGTCGCCAAGGCCGAGCAGGAGAGGCGCGCTGCCATCGTGCGTGCTGAGGGAGAAAGTGAGTCTGCACGGCTCATTTCTGAGGCCACCGCCATCGCTGGGACAGGGCTGATCGAGCTCAGGAGGATCGAGGCTGCCAAGGAGATAGCCGCGGAGCTGGCCCGCTCACCCAACGTTGCCTACATCCCCTCTGGTGACAACGGCAAGATGCTGCTCGGCCTCAACGCTGCTGGATTCGGCGGCCGGTGATTTACCACTCCTGTTTTACTTGCCCAAACATCATCTTGCGTCATGACGGACTAAAATATGGTTTGGAGAGACAATGATATCTGTTGCTGTAGGATCTTATTAAGTTTGAATGTCTTGGGACAAAATCTGGTAGTCTTTTGATCCAAATAAGGTCTGGATCTGGATATCTTGCTTATGATTTGTCAGATTAAGCTTTCTGGTGGTGTTGAATTTGCATGCTAGTTACGTACTTATGCTTATGTTGTTTGCTTGTTTGATTTTATTGTTTCGAACGCTGCGGGTGTTGCTTGCATCAGTCGTGACTACTTATTGATGTTGCCTGCTTGCACATTTCTTGCCTTTCATGGATGCCATCTTTGTTTTAGAGGCGCTGCTTCAAAAATATAATTCTTAGGAGGCTTTAAAATTGGCAGTGCTATGTCTGGTTGCATATTAGGCTTGCTTGTTCTGCAACTGATGTACTGCCGTTTAGTAGCTTTAGCTCATTGGAAGTAAAACATGGGGTTGGCTTCTATACTGTTACAAGAGTCAATTCTGGGTATGATATGCCAGTGAACTATAGGTTGATGCTGTGATGTTTGATTCAGATCAATGGTGCTCATCTACTGGTTGTTTACTAGCTTTAGCTTCTTGGGAGGTTCTTAACTTGCCTTTGCTTCTATAGTGTTACAAGGGTCAATTCTAGATATGATATGCCAGTGAATGATAGGTTGCTTACTAGCTTTAGCTTCTTGGGAGTAATGCATCCTTTTAACTTGCCTTTGCTTCTATACTGTTGTAAGGGTCAATTCTAGATAATGAGATGCCAGTGGATGACAGGTTGTTTACTAGCTTTAGCTTCTTGGAAGTAATGCATCCTTTTAACTTGCCTTTTCTTCTGTAGTGTGATATGCCAGTGAATGATAGGTTGTTGCTGTGATGTTTTTAGCTCAACAGTATGGTTAACACATGATTGAATATTAGCCCTATTTGTGATAATTTTCTTCTTTGCAAGCTCATGAACTGTTTAGAAGCTATTGATCTCGTGCAAAGTAATGTTCCATTTAACTTTGTATTTGCTTCTCTAGTGTTGGTAGAGCAAATTAGTGATTTGATATGTGCTGTACTGTGATGTTTAGATTTCGCTGGATAGTATTGTTTAGGTCTTGTCCTTTAACTTGGGGTTTGCTTCTATGGTGACAAGAATTATTTCTGGATATAATGTCCTAGTGAATGATAGGTTGATGCTTTGATGTTTGATTTAGCTCAGCAGTGTGGTTACCTTTTGGTGATAATTTCCTTGTTTGGGTGCTCATACTATTGGGCTCATGCGAAGTAACGCTCCATTTAACTTGGTATTTTCTTCACTAGTGTTACAAGAGGCAATTATGGATTTGGTATGCCAGTGGACGATAGGTTTTTGCTGTGATGTTTCAGTTTAGCTGAATAGTGTGGATTATGCCTTGCCTAATAAATTCTAGTGCATTGATGGAGTTTAGCTCTAAAATATCTCAACAATAGTCCTGTAATGCATGTTTGTGTCCCATCTAGTGCATTTCTTGATTTACAGGAATTCTTTATCCCATGCTTGTTCAAGACTCGGGATGTTGCTTCCTGTTTAATTCTGCATAATTGCTATTTGGTTCAACTATTATTACAAGAGTATTCTGGACCATGGAAACTGGCAGCCAGTGACCTAGTTCGTTTTCTTGTTGATTGCAAACTGAGCAACCAAGCAAGTACAAATAAAAAATGAAGGTGTTTCCAAATTTTGAACTTGAATCATTTCAAAGTGTTTTGGTTGTTTTTTATTTGGCCTGGACTTAAATTGATGTTGTAGGCCATCTGCCCCCCTCTTATATGCATGTTGAAGCTTGTTCTAAAAAAACTTGGAAGTGTTTCGTGAAGTGTCTATGCTTGCTTCATGACTGTTAATTCTTGTTGGAGTTCTTCATTACACTGATACTGTGATGGTACTACGGTTGTAGGCTGATGCCGAGCTCATCATCCCTAGGCTAATGATGAGTATTCACGACTGTTAATCCTGTGTGTATATGCTTCAAGGCAGCCAGTGTTCTTAGTTCATTTTCTTTTCTTTTGTTGATCGCAGACCGAGCAACAAAACTAGTATAAATAAATAAAAATGAATAGACAGGTTTCCACATTTTGAAATTGAACTGCCTTCATGTTTGCTTTCATGTTGGTTTGTCGACCTTGGTTGGTATTGTAAATTCTGCTTTCATGTTTTGGTGGTTTGTGGACATTGGTTGATATTGTAGGTAGAATTCTAGGGAAGAAAAACAAAACCATTTCTTATTCTTGTTGGAGTTCTTGATAGATACTGTCATAGGCTGACGCGTAGCTTGTTATCCCTAGGTTGATTTGTTAATCCTCTGTTGCGTATAAGCTTGAATCCTTCATCTTTGATTTGTGAAATCCTTGGGAAGTCGGTTTGTTTAACTTGACTTGATATTGGGATTCAAGTTTACTATGGATATTCTGGATATGTTTGCTCCATGACTATACTCTGGTTGGTAGTGATTGATGCGCTAGTGTAGTAGTGTTGTCTGCCTCTTTGGTGGTTTAAATTCGAGCGCTAATGTATGTGCAGTTGTGCCGTTGTTGTACATTTGCTCTGCGCTATTCGATATCGCTGGGTTGCAGTTCTGTTGCATTCTCATCCTGCCACGATTCGTCTAGCTCGTATTTGGTTAATCTGATTCGATGCGATTAAGCGGAATTTCAGCGGCTAGAACCTCCTGAGCTTGGCTACTCTGCATCCGAGCAAAGCTTGGTAGTGCCGGCCAGGCTAGGGAATCTGGGGAGTGCGGCCATCGTGCCATCCCTCGACCTCCGAGTTGGTAGAGGTGTCTTCGCTGCGTGGCCGGTGGGACTGGGAGAACGCTCAGGCTCAGCCAGCGAGTGTGGGGTTGCCGACCCCGACAGTTGGTCAAACGCCCGCCCTGGGCACAAATCGACGGACAATCGGGACCACGTGCACAAACACACACAATGGAAGTCTAGTTCCATCTTGCTCTTCACTGAAATCTGGACTAGATAAGCTACTGGCTAATCTCACCCTGGATCAGATCGCAACCCTAGTCAGCATGAATTCACACAAACAACCGAACAAAGTGTAGGCCGAGTATTATACCTGGAAACCAAAGCAAAACAAAAGGTTTTGTCTCAAAAGTTGCTCCCACGAATTCCAGGAGCGGCAACAATCGCACTCACTCACCACCCCTTCTCTTCCGGGCAAGGCAAACCCCAAGAAACCCCAACCCAACCGGCCACCACCACCTCCCGTCCCGACCCCGAGACAGACACCTCCCACTCGCGGCCATGCCCCCCTGCCACCGCCGCTGCTGACCTGACCACCCAGCCGTCCGCGCCGCGACCGGTCAACATCTATCTAGCCGGAACATCCATCTCAAGCAACATGGACCCGGCCCAGGAGGAGCTCGAGCGCCGCAGCCGCTACCTCAGCTCGCTCGTCCGCCGCACCAGGCTCGACGACCCGCCCCAACCGGAGCCGGAGCCGGAGCCCAAGGTGGAGCGCAAACCGGCGGCGGAGCCCAGCGGCGGGGAGGGCAAGGCCGCTAAGCCGGAGACCAAGGAAAGGGAGGCGGCGAAGGTCAAAGGGGACGCCGCGAGCGGGGAGGGGAGGAAGGTGGCGGTGCGGGTGCGCGCGGCGGACATGCCGCTGGCGCTGCAGCGGCGCGCGATCTGGATCGCCCGCGAGGTCGTCCTCTCCACGCCGCGCCTCGAGAGCAAGCGCCTCGCGCTCGCGCTCAAGAAGGTACACTAGTACCACCACCCCCTGCTTCCTTCTTCCCTTTCGAATTTGTCTTTCTAGCCGTGCTGGTCCTTCAATCAGATACTAGATCAGCAGTTTTCGTGGAGTCCAAGCTTGTTTATAGAGCATTAATTGCTGCAAACGACCACATAATGGAGCAGGATTGATGTGTAAAACGAACAATCGCATTTAAAGGGCCGGGGAGCAAGATCTAGCCAGAGCTTGATCCTAGCATTATGTTCTTACTAGCTAAAATGGCTGTGCGCTTTGGATAGTTGTGCGTTTGAGAGCGAGTGAGCTGTCATGCTGAACGTAGTTTGACGGAGAAGATGAAATGGGAGGCAGAGCGCTGTTGTTGCCAGATCAGATTGTTCGATGTGTTCATTTATGGGATGTGGTCCACCATATTGCTGAAAACAATACTGATTTGTGAGATACTGAAAGCTCAGAGGGCATCCGAGGAGGATAGTTATACTCTGCTCTGCTGCCACATGTAGTTTACTACTAGTAGTTGCAAGTTGGAACCATGTTATGAGTAGAACGTGTATGCTATCTCTAAGCATGCTGTAGGAACCGAATGGGATGCCGATGCAGAGCTCTTGACTTTGCGCAACATGGGGGTTGCAATCTTGTGGAGCTAACTTGACAAGTTGGTTTTGTAAATCTGCTCTCTGTGTGTGCTCTGTGATGTATGTTGACAGAATTGTCAATTATAGCTGTCGAGAACTACAAGTGACATGGTCAATAGCAGGATGAGGATTGTAGGTAGAATAAGGTATGCTATTGGTGGCAAGTGGCTTGCTGACATGGCTCCACTGGAGCCTTTATTACTTCAATCATTATGTAGTTCTAGGGTCATCTCATTAAGTAATCAAACAGCTGAGATCACCTGAGTGTGAGTGAGCAGTTTCTCATGGTCGAGCGATGCTTGATCTCAGCTGTTAACTCCATCATCTGATGGCTCCTGTAAGTTCAACTGAGAACTAACATATTTCTTTAAGTTGGAGCATGGATCCTGAAATTGGAAACCTTGATATGAGCTTATGAGTTGGGCACTACTCTTTAAGTTGGAGCATTGATCCTGAAATTGGAAACCTTGATATGAGCTTATGAGTTGGGCACTACTGATTTTGTGTTCATTTCGGTTAGTTACTATTCCTAATTGTCATTTGTTGATGTCCTTATCTGCAATATCCTGGTATGTAAATTAGTAATTGCTTGCTTATGAACAATAACTTGGCAAGCGAGGGCATTCACTCTGTCTTGCCTTTGACCGTCCGATTTAAAACTTTGTGTGAGTAGATGTCAGTGCAAGCACAAACAAGCTTCATGCATTATCTCCCCCACTTTGAACACACCAGTGTTGTATTACAGCTTTTGAGCCATTGTTTTATTCCCCTTTTCTGTATGCATGATGAAAATGGGAATACTCATATAACATGCTACTTACAGACTGCAATAAATGATCGCCAAGTATTTTCAGTACCCACCTAAAAAATTGTGTGCTTTCAGTATGGCAGAGAAACTTTCATGTTGGTTCTGTACATAATCCAGGGTGTTTGTAATATTGTACTCCCTCCGTCCCATAATGTAAGATGTTATTACAGTTGATATACTCACATATTGGTTGTAGTAACATCTTATATTATCGGACATCATAATTCTTTTACTTCGTTGACATGCGCTGTTGCCTTGAGTTTCCTCTTATTTGTACTTGTCAAGTTGACAAGTGGCTATGTGCAGTTTCTTTCTTCCCTCTAAGGTATTAGTACCTGCTTACTTGTGAGCTGTTTGCTTTCTTTTTTTCCTCTTCAAAGATTAAGCATTAAAATATCCTTGGTAGTGTTTCAATCTCACATTCTGGGGCTTGTATTGGCATTTAATAATAGCTGGACATTGCTTTGGTTTGCTTACAGGAATTCGACACGACATACGGGCCTGCTTGGCACTGCATCGTCGGCACAAGCTTTGGCTCCTACGTCACTCACTCCCTAGGAGGCTTCCTGTACTTCTCCGTCGACAAGGCGTACATTCTTCTCTTCAGAACCGCTGTCGAGCCACTGAGTAAACCGTGATGAGGCCTGGAACCTATCTTCTCACACACAAGTGTAGATTTAGCGCAAATGTGTAATTTAAACTGCTGTTTTAGGTGCTCGACGGCAGCAAGTGTAAGCAGCCGAGAAGGAGTAACAAACATCCCTCTATGACCTTTAAGTATCTACGTATGCTGCTGCTGAGTACTGCTGACCTGCGAAGCTCTCAGATGTCAATTTACATCCTTCGAGCCGGTTAAAATCATGCCACGGCAAGGTTGCTAAATATGTACTTCCTCTGTTCTAAATTATAAGATGTTTTGGTAGGCTAAAGTAGCCTAAAAAAGCGGAAATGCCAAATGGAGACCGAGCTCCATGGAGGCCTTTATTTGAAAACTTTAAAATTCAAACTTTTCAGTTTAAAAAAAATCTGAAAATAAATACATATATACCTAGATACATAATATACATGTATGCACATTTTCAAGTCGAAATACATTAAAATGTGAGCTACACGAAAAAGACAAATCTATGGCTTTTTAGCATACTACTGTTCATCTTCAACGCCCATGATATTTATTTTGTTTGCAGCTCGCAATTCAAGGTATTTCATCCTGAAATTTTTCACACATACACTTTACATCCTTGCATGCATGTGTAATTTTTTTCTGAATTTTTTGGAATTGAAATTGATGAATTTTGAATTTTTTAAAATAAAGGTCTCCATGGAGCTCGGTCTTCAAAATGCCCTACTCCTAAAAAAGGTCTTATAATTTGGGATGGAGGTCATACAAACTTGCCACCAGCCTACCCAAACGTCTTTTAATTTGGGACGGAGGTAGTACAAACTTCGTTGGCTATGGTTTGAATGGGTGGGTCCCTCCAAGCCTTCGACTGGGGTAGGCAGACTAAAGTTACTATTGGTGATGGCAATAAGACTTTGTTGAATTTTGAATTTTTTAAAATAAAGGTCTCCATGGAGCTCGGTCTTCAAAATGCCCTACTCCTAAAAAAGGTATTATAATTTGGGATGGAGGTCATACAAACTTGTCACCAGCCTACCCAAACGTCTTTTAATTTGGGACGGAGGTAGTACAAACTTCGTTGGCTATGGTTTGAATGGGTGGGTCCCTCCAAGCCTTCGACTGGGGTAGGCAGACTAAAGTTACTATTGATGATGGCAATAAGGCAAAATTTTGGGATTCACCATGGCTTGAGGGAATGAGGCTGAAGGACATTGCCCCGAAGATTTTCCCTCTCTCACGATAGAAGGCGAGCACAGTGCAGAACTCCCTTGGAGCACAATTTGTGAATTCGCCACCCTGTGGGAGATGACGATGGTCGGCATAAACCTCGAGCATGATACTAAGGATGCGATTATTTTGAAGTTCGTGAAAAATGGGATGCACTCGATGTCCTTGACCTACAAGGTGCAGTTTGAGGGGCTCACTACCACACCCTCACTTAAGACCATTTGGAAGGTGTGGGCACCCCTAAGTGCAAGTTCTGTGCTTGGTTGATCATCCACAAATAGAGTTTGCAGGGTCTATAGGCCCATCGTAAAATTTGGCCCATATACCCTCTTTGCAACCAAGTCCAAGAGTTGCCGGTAGATTAGGGTGTGGAAAGAGGTCAATGCTTGGCTCAGATTAAGCGATAGTATCGCTAGCATTTGGGCGACTATGACCACGGTGAGTAAATGGTGGATCGACTTTGAGGGTTCGTCACAATATCGCCGCCACTACTATGATCACCGTCACCAAGATGGAGTTAGCTTGCTTATGGGTGGCCACTCACTCTGTGCGTTCGGTTTATACCGTTTTTTGGGTTTCTAAAGTATTAATACTTCGGTAAATACGGTATGAACTTAAAATACAGTTCGGTTTCGGTATATACCAAATTATTTCGATACGGTTTCGGTGTATACCATAAAAACCAAAGTTGACGCGAATTTGAATTTACAAATTTATGACTCAAAACACATACAATTTTACACAATATATACAAGTGTATATGCATGCATTGATTCATCTATTGATGGTTTTGGATGTGTTTACCATTTTAAGAAGAGAAAAATAACTATGTTACAAGAAAAATTTATGTGCTTAGTAGTGAATTTGACTCATGTACAAGAAAAATGACAACTTGTTTGGTTGTTCATCACAAGAAATATAAATTCATTTTTTACTTCAGTTTATTCGGTTCAACTAACTTGGATTTGAAGTGATCTTATATAAAAACATATGAAGTGATCTTATATAAATGGCCATATGAGTAAACATATGAAGTGAACATATGAAGTAAACATACAAGTAAATGGCCAGAGGAACCGCTAGAGCAGCTAGGATAGGAGTCAGGAATTAGGGAGAGGAAGGAGTTGTGCTAGGACGTCTGTTTCAGAATTTCAGGTTCAGGAAGGGCTGCGTCCATCGAATAATTAACCCATTTTGTCAGCGCTTCAATCTTGTCCGGAGCAAACAACCCGGGCAATCCCAATTCCCATATGAGCCAGCCACAAAGCCAGATTCAGTGCGAGTAACCCCCACGAAAAACCACCAAAAGAACTGAAACAGAACAGGCCAGACACAGATGCAGAACCACTCACGTTTAAGAAGCAATATTAAGGCAGAACGAAAATACGAACGGCCACCACCAGTCCACCGCCACCACCAGTCTATGGGGCTCCCTCCCAAGCCAGACCAGGAGGCAGCCACCGCCTGCTACGCTACAAGCACCGACCACAACCTTCCCTGGCAACATCACATATGGGGAGCCCCAAATCTTGCAACAACAACCATAACACAACTATGACACGATCCAGAGCACATTGCAACGTCATTGACAGTAGCAAACACTAGCTAGTAGCTTGCGGGGCGTCGCAAAGCCGGCTTTACTGCCCCTCGCTTGAGTCGTTCTTTGGAGCCTCCCTGATCTCCTCCTCAGCGGTGTCCTCCTGATAAAAAGCCAAGGAAGTCGGTTACGGGTGTTCAAGGAGGGGGGTGGTTTCAAGAACACGACAAGATTAAAAGATGCGCTTTCGGAATCAATGATACCGTGATGTCAGAAGTCCAGAGGGTCAAGTTATCACGAAGGAGTTGCATGATCAAGGTGCTGTCCTTGTAAGATTCTTCGCTCAGGGTGTCCAGCTCCGAAATGGCCTCATCGAATGCCTGTAGAATCAAAAACGTCATCATGATGCCAAGTTGCAAAGAATGTCTAAAGGAAGATCCAAATCTTATAAGTAAATAATTAAAATACAATTGGAGATGAAAGTCCAAAATGGGCCATAAAAATAAATAACCAAAATGAAATTAACGATGAAAAGTTACATATAAAATATAATAAAAAATACTCCATTTTGCATAAAAAAATCTAATTATTAAAAAAATTGGCACTTCATGCCGAACTGTTGGCCAAGTTCTGCCACAACTATGGAAGATTATTTTTATCCATTATTCTCTGGAAGGCGCTTCTACACCAAATATAAAGGCACTGAGAACAGGTCAAGTACAAGCTCGCATTCATGAGTCACAACAGCTAGTACAACAAACACCCGCGTTCAATCAATAATACGAGGGAGAGATGCTTAATGATAATATAATCATACAAGATTAGGTACACCAGTGACCACATGTTTCTTTTTGTGGGCAGTGGTCACACTCAACAACCACAGTTGACAAGCAATGCAAGGATTTTGTTGTCTCCCAGACCACAGCTAAAGATTATGGAAGTTCCATTGGTTCTAAAGTCAAATGACCACAAACAAACTAATATGAATTGCTGTGTGCTCTGTCCATGATCACAAGCAAAAACTGGCTGCTAAAATATATAACGAAACAAAAACAATGTGATTTGGATCAAATATTCGCCAAATTGCTGCTGGTCTATTTTTCATAAATCTGCATGTATTACGAGCCGCATTATTTGTAATTAATTTTACCAGTTCACCTTATCAAACATGAAAGCATCATTCAGAGAAAAATAATTTAATTACATGTATAGTGTATCTAGCACGTCACAAGCAAATCCAGAACATCTAACTGACTCGGAAAAACTAACATGCACAGGCAAAAACAACTGACTCAGAAAAACTAACCTGCTTTGCGAGATTGCAAGCACGATCAGGCGAGTTGAGGATCTCATAATAGAACACCGAGAAGTTTAGTGCCAGCCCAAGCCTAATCGGATGAGTTGGAGCCAGCTCAGCCAAAGCAATATCCTGAAAGATTATACAGCAAAGCAAACCTTTTTAAACAAGAGAAGTAGAACATATTATATAATCCAAAAGAAAAATTTAACAAATTCAGAAGAATGATTCTTCGCCAACAAATTGACATTGTTAAATATGAAAACAAGTGATCAACCTGAGCAGCCTTGTATGCCACCATGGTATTCTCAGCAGCATCCTTCCTCTCAGGCCCACTCTTGAATTCCGCAAGATACCTATTTATCACAGTTGCTTCAGCTAAATGAAAATTCACAATCCCATAATTAATGAAGAATCTCTACGGGCCATCATACCTGTAGTAGTCACCCTTCATCTTAAGATAGAAGACCTTGGACTCAGGGGCAGTGGAGGACGGGACAAGGTGGGTTTCGAGCAGCTTGAGGATGCCATCACAGATCTTGCTAAGCTCAGTTTCGATCTTGCCACGGTATTCCTTGATGAGCGTGACCCGGTCCTCATTGCCACGGCTCTCCTCCTTCTGCTCAATGGAGGAGATGATGCGCCATGAGGCACGGCGGGCTCCAATCACATTCTTGTATGCAACAGAGAGGAGGTTGCGCTCCTCCACAGTGAGCTCCTCGGAGTCGACAGTCTTGGCCACCTTCTCCATGAACTCAACCATCTCCTCGTACCTCTCAGCCTGCTCGGCGAGCTTAGCCATGTACACATTCTCCTCACGGGAAAGCTCTGCTGGTGCCGTCATCTTCACAGTTCACGATTTTGATTTTTTCTGAATGCCAAATCTGCAGGATCAAAGAGAAAAACAACAGTCAGCTAACTGCTCGCACCAAATCTTTTTTTTTCTCAAAACTGATATGGATATGTACAAACACACAATTCTACAATGAGTAGTCTATATGATCCACGCACAAATACGCATGCTACGAGACAAAATTCCACAAGGAAAGCACTATGAAGCAAAAGAAATCTGTAATTCTTTCGGATAGACCCCAAATACAGAAAACAGGTTTGATTTTGAATTATATACTGTACACTGGCACAAATAACAAGGCCAATTTTGTATACCACTGTGCCCCGCATATCCGAGCGAAATACAACCCCTGCAATACTTCAAAGCATCGGATCTAATCTGCCGTAATATATCGACACGAGAGGGCGAAAACGAAGTAACGAAATTCCCGCATGCAAAACATACACCAAACCCAGGCTCTGAGGGGATCCGACGTGCGGCAAATCCTATCAACCCAGTCACGGGTAGATCACAGCGATCCAATAACAATACCATTCACTACGCACGGCAACAATTCTGTACGAAACAACAGATTTAGCCCGAGAATTCAGCGCAACAAATCCCGTCAGAACAGCGCAGATCAGGGTGACAGAAGGGGAGGAAGGGGCGGGGGTACCAGCGAAGATCTAGTCGAACGACGACGATAATCGGAGGAGAATTGAGGGGTGCGGCGGCGAGATTTGATTTGAGGAGGAAACGGCTGGGTACCTGCGTCTGCGTCTGTCGCCGCTGGTCTCGTCGTCGCGCTTGGGCTTTCGAACTGGGGAGAGGAGGCGGCGCCCGGGGGGCCTAGAAAAGCAACCCCCCGAGACCCCTGCGCCCAATGGGGGCCCGACGCGTGCCCCCGCCTGGCCCCACGGCGCAGCGGGACAACCGAGGGTTTGCGATGGGGACGACCGACGACAGGCTGCCCCACGCGTCAGCGGGCCCCGGGCGCGTCGTGCCGATAAGCTCGACCACCGCCGCGACAGCCTAGCGTCGTTGGACTGGATCGGCGCGGGAGGGAGGGAAAGGCCTCTCCCTCGTCACGGGGTGCGTGGCTACCCCGCCGCCCCTGCCCGATGGGTCCGGGTGACGCGCGTGAGGAGATTTCGGCGCGTAAAGGAGATTTGGGCGGGTGTGGAGCGTGGACGGACGGGCGGGGCGTGGCGCTGACGGGGCCGCGGGGCCCGCGCGGCGGGGGGTGGGGTGGGGTTCACGTGGTGTGCGTGTGACACAGGCGACGCGGGGCGGCGGCGGTGCGTTCGGCGCCTCGGGTTGGTGACTTGGCTCGGGCGACGCCAACGACCAGCCAGCCAGCCGGGCCGGCCGCCCACCTGCTCCATTCAATTCAATTTTCTTCGCCCGCCTGGGAGGGAAGAAAATGGGGCTGCGTTTGTTTCCTGTGGGCGCGCTGGTAATGGATTAGCTGTCTCCCTCCCCGCCGACGCGGACCAAGACAGGCCTGATTCGCAGAAAATTCAGTTCAGTTTCGGCGACTGACAGAGAGCGTCAGATCCAATGAAGTGCCTGCCAGGGGTAAATTTTTTTGAGTATTTAACCAAAAACTACCACATTTCACGGACATGTGACAGAAAACTACCACTTTACGTTTTTGTCCCGAAAACTATCACTTTTTTATTAATCCGTGGCAAAAAACTACCAAGTGTGGAAACTGCTCGCTTTGCCTGGGTTAAACGCGAATCTGACTGCCCGACCCCACCGTTTAGGTGCCAGCGTGGCGAAGCCCTCGTGACCAGCCGTTAACGCCCGTCGCCATGGCCTTGCCCCGAGCGGCCGCCGCCCTGGGGCTCGCCGCCGGCAGGCCTCCCCATCACCGTCCAGCCTCGTCGTCGCCAGATCCGACAGACGCCGCCCCGAATCCGCCTCCCCCGGACCTCCCCGCCGCCCTGCTCGCGCCGGAGCGCCGCCTGCAGGTCGCGCCGTCTCCTCCAGGTGCGGCCGCACCCCTGGCCGGGCGCCCGTAGCCGAGCCCAGTGGCCGCGCGCCCGTGGCCGCATGCCTGGCCTTGCCGCCCTGGCTGCGCGCCCGTCGCCGCGCCCCTGGCCGAGCCCCCCGGGCGTGCCTGGCCGCCGCGCCCCTGGCCGTGCCCATGGTCGCCCGCCTGTGGCCGCACGCCTGGCCCCGCCGCGCTCGCCCGCGGGCGCCCCGCTCCCTGCCCACGCCCCGGCCGTGCCCGCCCGTGGTTGGAGTCGACGGGGGCGAGCAAGAGAGGCATGCGCCGCCTGCGGCGTGGGGAGTGCAGGGGCTGCACTCCGGTGACCACTCCGGCGGGCGAGGGGAGACGAGCCATGCCAGCACTTAACGGTCAAACAAACGGTGTTGACTTATGATGCCATGTCAGCACTTACATGCGGGTCAGGGCTGTCATAAACGCGTTTTAAATGGCTGAATCAATCGATTTACTCGCATGGTAGTTTTTTGCCACGGATTAATAAAAAAGTGGTAGTTTTCGGGACAAAAACGTAAAGTGGTAGTTTTCTGTCACATGTCCGTGAAATGTGGTAGTTTTTGGTTAAATTGGAAATACTATGAGTTTGTTAATTTGACGGAGCCATGTTTTTTAACGGGTACTCCATGGCATCTCCAATGGTGATCATCTAATGGACACCCTCAAATGTCCTGCCATCGAACACAATCTCTCAAGATGTCCTCAATTTTGAATATTTCAAGCACGGAATTTATACATGCAAACGATCCCAAATTAAACCTAAACTAAACCTAAATAGGGTGACATGTAGGCATGGCCTCCGAGGCCATTTGAACAACAATCGTCGTTCGGGAAGCGGTTGAGGGAGCCGGGCGAGCCGCCGTGACATCTGTCTCAAGCGGCGGCAGTGCGCCCGTGCATCTGCCCCTTCTCCTCCTCGCGGAGCGTGCACTACTGCGCTTCGACTCGACGACCCCGAGCTTGAAGATGTCGATTGATCTGTCGACGAGGTATGGGTCTGATCTGAAGACCAATGGGTCAAAAAATGGGATATCCTCTTCTTTGGCCACACCAACTAATGTAGTAGATTGCGTTCCGGAAGACACTTTCTCCATTTCGTCGGTACTGGTAACAACAGATCTTTACCTCATTTTTTCCTGTTATTTGACTTCTTGGAATGGAATTCTTCTCATGATAGTCACACAAAGCGAAGGAGAAGAGGATGGGTCCTAAGGGGTCTTTTTTCCTATTATAAGTTTTGATTACACACGGTGGGCGTCGGTCTCCTTGGTGGTCTTGGACTCGTCCAGGGCCCACGTCGCCATGTCACCACGAGCTCTTCGTCGGTGAGGACCCAGGGTGGCCACCAGGGTCTTGTGAAAGGAGGTTGAGCATCGATGTCGCCGCCACTTCGCCTAGTCAAGAGCTTTTAAGCTCGTAGAGAAGGAGGAGGAGGTGCCGCGGGACCCGTCACCCTGGAGGTGGTACTTCAGGAGGGCGCACGACTACGATGGGGACAACTGTTGCTCCTACTTCACGCAGTCAGGCGCCATTGGAAAAAGGGCTAGCGACACAGCGAGGACGACAAAATGCGCATGCTTCATGGTAGTCAGGTGCCACCGGGAGTCGGGTTGGCAACGTGACAGGGACATTAGTCGCTCCTACTTGACGCGGTGTCCGATCTCGTGGTCTCTTGGCGGGGACGGTGACACTTGGGTCGATGCATCAAGGAGTGACGTGTGGATCTTGACCGCCAACTACTCATCGTCCTCCTCCATGGCCTGAGGCACCGGGGAGCGGCATCGCCTTCTTGTCTGATCTCCTCCTCGCCTCCTCCCAGTCGACACCATCGTCGTCGGAGGCAGGCTCCTCCTTCACGATGGATGAAGTCTTACTGTTAAAAAGAAGAGGAAGCCGATCCAATAGTTTTTCCTTTAGGTATGGCCTGAAGGCAAATGGACCATCACCACCCCCTACTTTATTTACGAGTGAATATTTGATTAGCCTAAAAAAAGTGAAGAATTTGATTTTTCTTTTTGAGAAAGAAATGAAATTTTGATACATCAATGGAGTATTGATGGTGAGAAAAAAAAGAAATGTAATACTATATCTAAAAGTTTTCTATTTCAGGCCTCTTAAGCACATATTACTGGGCTTTTGTACATGGTAGAAGAAAACTAAGGTAAAAAAATGGTGTCTCTACTGGAGTCACAAACGGTGTGTCGGTCGTTGTGAGCATTAAGCCTCCCATTGCTCACTATATGGTACAAGATGGGCTGGCCCATTAGGAAAGCGAGCGAGAAAACCGTTACAAACAATCTTTTTGGAAGGTTTCTTGATCGGTTGGTGTTGGGGATATTACTACTGAGTATAAACCGGTCAGGAGAGGCCGGGTTATCCCCATAATGAGCTAATCATATTTGAAGCCCACGAAGATAAGGAGTGTGGCGCTTTACGGGGGAGACTTAACATTAAGGCCCAGGGCCCAAAGACGGATTATGGCCCGTAGACATAAACCGTCATACGATATGTAACTTGTGTTGTAAGATAGGGAAAGGTAGAAACCGAACCAGACACGTTTATGAGCCGGCCTCAGGATTCTGTAAACCGCCGGGCGTCAACCTATGTATATAAAGGGACGACCCGGCGGCGGTTTAGGGGCAACAAAACAACAACTCGAGAGCCAGGCATAGCGGATTTGCTCCCTGGTCATCGAAACCCTAGCAATTCCACAACAACTGGATTAGGCCTTTACCTTCACCGCAAGGGGCCGAACCAGTATAAACTCCCTGCGTCCTTTGTCCGCTTTAACGCCTTTAAGCTAACCCGTCGCGATGGCTCCACGACTAAGTCCTTTCACTAGGACATCTGCCGTGACAAAACCACGACAGTTGGCGCCCACCGTGGGGCTATCGCACGATGGTTTCGAGTTATTAGAGGGCAGCTTTGAAGGGCTCAAGGGATACGCTGTGGGCCGGATGACCAAGAGTCGTCGCGGCAAGCTCTACATCGACAACACATGCTGGGGCCCCGAGGCCGGCTCAATCGAGTACGCGTACCGGGTCCCCTTCGGCGGTATCCACGTCTTCATTGGCAAGATTGGCGAGCCGGGCCCTGAGCTGGACATCTGCGCCGACATCGTCGAAACGACTCAGTGTGCGAGACCTGCCCGAGCTCAGCCCGCCATGAAGCGTGCCTTCGTGGGAGTCATCCACGAAGCGGAATCTGAGGATAGATCGACATCTGGTGGTGAAACCGTCGTTTACTCTGATGACGAGTCATCTACTGGAGAGACGGAGTCATTGTACCAGTTGCAAGATGGCCGGTTTGGGGCTGTTCCGATGGTGACAGTATTCCGGACCCCTCCGATCCACCGAGCCGGGTTGCGATCTTCATGGCCGGTACACAGCCTGCTTAGCTCTCCTCGACTGCAGCGGCAATGGTTTCCGGATCAGCAGCGGCGACAGCAGCCGGGGCAGGAGGCCCTGCGGCGACCGCCGGCTCAGGTTTTATCCGACTTATTTGACGCTTTGGCAGCGCTGCTGGCGGAAGTTAACCCCTTTAAGCTAACCCGTCGCGATGGCTCCACGACTAAGTCCTTTCACTAGGACATCTGACATGACAAAACCACGACAGTTGGGAACATTCTAGAAGGTTTCTAATTTTTTTCCTTCTTTTCTGGTTTTATAAATTCAATTTTTAAAAAGGGAATAAGTTTTCAAAAATTGCTCGGAATTCCATAAATTATCCACAATTTCAAGAAATTTCCATAAATTTTAAAAGCTCTTCATGTTTTCCCCAAAAGTCGGGGTTTAAAAAATGTTTACAAATTTTTTATTTGGATGAACATTTCTTGAATTCGTGAACATTTTTTTATTTTCATGATTGATTTTCTAATTCATGACCATTTTTGAATTCGTGAATAATTTTAAATATCATGTACTTTTTTGATTCAGGAATGTTTTTGAATTCACAAACATTTTTGAATTCGTGAATAATTTTTGAATTTCATGTTTTTTTTGAAAATCGCAAAGATTTTTGAATTCGTGAAACTTTTCTGAATTCAAATTTTTTGTTAAATGAAAATTGAACTAGACTTTAAAAAGGAAATAAAAAAACATACGTGTGGTCTGCCGCCGGACCAGGCCCATCTTGCACTAACGACGCGAGTGATGCGCCGTCTATTGCTCGCAATGAGCGACACTCAACAATAACGCCCATACTTGAGTATTGGATTTCCACACTATGTCGTTTTCCATCTATCTGTAAAAAAACATAAAATGGTAAAGACCCAACTCTTTTTCGGGACAAGATGGGACCTGTGTTTTTTAACTATATTGTTGTGTTAATTGTATTTTATATGGTAATGCTAACTGGCAAATGTTCTCCGAGAAAAAACTCCAAGCAAACGCCCTAGGATCATCAAAAGATGACGGTTTTTCAAAAAAAGAAATTGCCATCTCTTCGAAAAATTGCCATGCTAGTTTGAAGAAATGTAACCCCCCTAAAACTAAAACTGCCATGGGAAAGGTTCGCAAATGCCATCCACCCAACCAGTGGCGGAGTGTGAAGCAAATTGAAGAGGGGGCCAAAAGTGCTAGGGAGATTAGTGAAGCTGGAAGATTAGCAGAGAGTTTAGCATTAGGGTAACTTATCTTGGCAATATTTCTCATGGAAGGGGGGGGGGGGGGGGGGGGGGACGGACCCTCCTTGGTCCTGCCGACGCTCCGCCAGTGCACCCAGCGAACATTCGTCAGCTAAGAGGGTCAAATTTCTAACCACTTTCTTGTACAACGGTAACAGAGCATCGTTAGTAAGCAAAGCTTGGGTTTCTGCCGTCGCGGAAATGTGCATCTTTTGTGACGATCTACTCCAAATATGTGCTGCTCGTGCTTGAAAATGATGTACTACCACCTTTTGTGCAGTGCATGGAAAAAAAACAAAAGGGGGGGGGGGGGGGGGGGGTCTCCCTCCCCAAAACAATATCCAAGCTCCTTCCCGTTGTGCCTCCTCTTTAGGTGTTTGTACCTAACCTAAACCCGCTAATCGTACGACCAAAATCGCTGAGCCACTACCGAAATTCGCCACGGCCACAGTCCCCGTGGATCTAGACGGCGAAAATGCCTTTACTCGAGTGAAGCAGCCACAAAAGCGTCTCTCGTGCGCCATATGGCCAAATAATCCACTGACAGGACATCGAATCATCATCTCTCAAACGCACAAGAAATCAAATGTTCGCTTTACGGATTTCTGTACATCGACTTAGCCCGAAATTGAACGCACCGAGATTCCTTTGGTTATTCTCTTAGCCTCTTCTGAAACCGCGATAAGTCTTGATTATTCCCCGGTGAACCGACGCCGCTCCTTTTGTTTCGGCACCTAATCATTGTTCTTACTGACTAATTGATCTGTGTCTTAATTAAACTTTACGTCTCCGTCGCAACTTGCAAGCGCTGAAATTCTGGAGCTCTTTTCCAGCATATGTTAATACTGCCAAGCACTCACTGGTTAAGCTAGTACAGGTATAAATACACCCCCTCTCCACTCCCAAGTTGCGTATGTTCAGTGACACAGCCGGTGGGTGCGGAGCTTGCTGACCATGGGCTCGCCTTCAGTCGTTCTTCCTAAGGTCTGGGAGCGTAGTGCTTATTACCCACTCGGTGATTTGGACACCTGCATGCAGTTTCTTAGATGCGTCAATATGATCTGACGGATGCATCGCCCTGCATGCATGTGTGTCGCTCTATCATCAAACTTACCGGGGGTTCTTTCTTGATCATCAGGTGGTCGACGGTGAGAAGGAGGGCACGGCCCGCCGCGCCAAATGGTGGTACGTGACGTTCCACAATGTCACCGCGATGGTCGGCGCCGGCGTGCTCAGCCTGCCCTACGCCATGGCTCACCTGGGATGGTAGGTTTTGCATCCGTGTGATCCAAACCAACGCTTAACAGCTAGTGGTACGTACGTCTAAGTTCAGTTATTGTACGTGTCCAGGGGGCCAGGGATAGTGGCGCTGCTGGTGTCGTGGTGCATCACGCTGTACACGCTGCGGCTGCTGATCGAGCTACACGAGTGCGTGCCCGGCGTGCGGTTCGACCGGTACCGTGACCTGGGCGTGCACGCGCTGGGCCCGCGGCTGGGCCTGTGGGTGGTGGTGCCGCAGCAGCTCATCGTGCAGCTCGGCTGCGACGTCGTCTACATGGTCACCGGCGGCAACTGCCTGCAGAAGTTCGCCGAGTCGGTGTGCCCGGGCTGCACGCGCCTGCACCAGTCCTACTGGATCTGCATCTTCGGCTCCTCCCAGTTCCTGCTCTCCCAGCTTCGTGACCTCAACTCTATCACCGCCATCTCCCTCGCCGCCGCCGTCATGTCCCTCAGCTACTCCACCATATCGTGGGCGGCGTGCCTGGCCAAGGGCCCCGTCGCCGGGGTGAGCTACGCGTACAAGGCCGGCACGGCGGCGGACTCGGTGTTCCGGGTGTGCAGCGCGCTGGGGCAGGTGGCGTTCGCGTTCGCCGGGCACGGCGTGGTCCTGGAGATCCAGGCCACCATCCCGTCCACGCCCACCAAGCCGTCCAAGGTGCCCATGTGGAAGGGCACCGTCGCCGCCTACATGGTCACCGCCGCCTGCTACTTCCCCGTGGCCTTCATCGGGTACTGGACGTTCGGCCAGGACGTGAGCGACAACGTGCTCGTGGCGCTGGAGCGCCCACCCTGGCTCGTCGCCGCCGCCAACATGATGGTGGTCATCCATGTCGTCGGGAGCTATCAGGTAAGCCATATACTCTTGGATGACATGAACCTACAAAAACAAAAAGTGGTCAGAGAATAATAATCGTCAAAAGAAACCTTCCATTTCCTAGAAAGCCTTCTGTAGTGGTCACAGAATATGGCACAATGGAGTTACTAATGAGCTTTAGAGATCATTGGCACCATGGAACCTGTTTTTTTGGAACGTTGACTGCAGCACTGAGCCAGCAGTGGCTGAAACATGGAACTGACCACTGACCAACTTAACTTCCACTGCAACGTTTCAGGTATACGCCATGCCAATATTCGAAAGCATGGAAACGTTTCTGACCACGAGGTTCAGGGTTCCTCCGGGGTTGCTGCTCCGTCTGGTGGCTCGATCAACCTACGTCGGTAAGAATCGATCACATCGTTGAAATGACATGCATACATCAATCTGTCCATGAACTGATCGAATTACACGTCGTTGCAGCGTTCACGCTGTTCGTCGCCGTGACGTTCCCGTTCTTCGGCGACCTCCTTGGCTTCTTCGGGGGTTTCGGATTCACGCCCACCTCCTTCTTCGTAAGCCCCGTTGCCTCGCCACCGATCACGATGTTGTACGTGTTTATGGGCTGAGCTTCCATGATTTTTTTGCTGCTGCAGCTCCCCTGCATCCTGTGGCTGAAGATCAAGAAGCCTCGGAGGTTCAGCGCGCCGTGGTTCGCCAACTGGGTACACATCTCCGGACACCTGAATTGAGAGAGAGGGTTCAGGATATGTTGTGTCAATTGTTTGACAATTGGTTTTGCTGCAGGGGTGCATCGTCGTTGGGGTGTTGCTGATGCTGGTTTCCACCATGGGCGGGTTAAGGAGCATCATCCAGGACGCCTCCACGTTCCAGTTCTACTCTTGAAACCGTACGCCCGGCTAGCTAGCTCCAGGTAGTCGTCGTGCCTTCAGTGTAACAGTAGCCTGTTACCGAATCACTGAAGGTCGTTGGCTTCGATTCAGAGGGTGACCTGCTTCTGCGGAGTGTCAAACCAAGTGGTCGGCGTAGTACCTTGTGCCCGTCACTTAATAAACCTTGTCCATACTATGCTGCAATACAAATCGTGTACTTTGTCACATCTTGGTTCCAAATCTGTTGCAACGTGAAAACAGTTGCAACTGTAAATTATTATGAATTCTTTAGCAAGAATCAACGGCACTAGAGATAGGGAGACACCCAGCCATCCTTTATGGTTTTAGTTTTTTTATATAAAATAACCTGTGGTTTTAGTTAGAACTAATATATGCATCTGCTTGCGGCGGTACGATGTTGTGCTGAAGTATAGGAGGTGTTTGGTTCGTGCTTTTGTATCGTAACCTGATTACAGCGTCAACGGATCCCGTCAAATCTTGTTTGTTTTGGTTGCTCCGTAATCACATAACGCGGTATTAGATCCCAGCCTAGTTCAAATCTGTTACCGGACGAAATTGTCCGCAATGAAAGCCGCTGCGGTGTCTCCCTCCTCGCTATCTCCTCTGCTTAAAGCGTTTCTGCCGCCACCAGCTGTCCACATCGCCGCCGCAAACAGCCGCCACCGTCGCCGTCGTTGCGTCCGCCGCCGGCGCCGTCGCTGCAGCCGCCACCGTCGCCGTCGTTGCATCCGCCGCCGCTCCGGTCGCCGTCGTTGCGTCCGCCGTCGGCGCCATCGCTGCAGCCGCCGCTGCTGTCATTGTTGTTAGCCTCGCTGTGAGGGCCTCGCTCCCAAGACACGAACGATGCCGCCTCCTTCCTCGCCCGCCATGCACAGCTTGGATCTGCTTCCAGCCAGCGGTTCGCCCTCGGCTGGTACTTGCCCAACTCTGGTATTCATTAACGTTACAGCGTAGGTAGCAAAACAAAGTATGAATTTTGCCCATACCGTTTACGTTAACAGTGTAACCCAATTACGTTTGCGTTTGCGTTACCGCTCTGCAACCAAACACTTCCTAGTAGAGTTGTATTTTAGCCAACAAAATATTGGAAACCCGATATGAAAACCCGAACTAGCAACACTTGTGAGCCTAGAAAAAATAGGAGAGAAGCTAAAATTCAAAACAAATTAGGAGAAAAGTTGGCATGCTCATAACTAAGCTTGAGACCAAGTCAAAGGTTTCAACGACGACAACTGCAGCTCTGGTGTGATGGTCCTTAGATGCAAGTGCACGAAGACTTTTTGACTGTGATCGATAAAGTTGAACTGGCTCTAATAAAAGAGCGGCGGCGGCTTGTTTCGCCGATAGTGGTCGTTCGGTGGTCTAGAAATCCCGACATTATCACGGTTTATGTTTGGGGTGACATGTACTCTGGTTACCCTTTGGAGGTGTTTGTTCGGAAAAAATCGTCATAACCTGTTTATGCGGTAAACCAAAATGTTACCCGTGTTTGTTATGTGTAGGCCGTAATGGGGGGGCTGCCCCCGTGAACTTACAGCCCAGCTCTCCATCGATACCACCCACACCCCCGGGGAAAGGGTTGCATTACCGCACGCACCTCCTCTTCCCACGACCCCATACTCCCCGACCAACGTCCCCGCCACCCCGATCCCCTTCGAGTCCGGCACCACCGCCTCCCTGATCCCCTCGGAGCCACCTCCCCCATCTCTAATGGCTGGTGAGTAACCAGACTGTTGGTGTATTGAATATGGGCGTTCATACCCCTGACTATGCACAGACAGTTGTAGCCTTCCCGCCGGGAAGGGCTTGGCAGAAGATGAACTTATTTCAAGCACTCGAAGCTTGATACATAAAAATCATGAAGAAGACCTCAAGGCAGGTCATCGAGAAGTACTAAAGATTAAGACTCAAGTTGCCTACAAGTTCCAGGCTGGCAAGCTTTGGGCCGGCAAGCTCAAGACCGACAAGCTCCCTCCAACGCTCCACCTTGGCGGTCTGTCGGAAGTCTGCCGACAGGTGGCGAGCGTGCAGACAGTTAGGTAGAGCTTGTCGGGGTACGTGGCAGTTCGCTGCCGAAGAACAACTTTATTGACACCCGTCCAGAAGGCGTGTCGCGATAATAAGAGGTAACTGGGCTGACGGTACAGGTGGAGCAACGCTCCCTTGCTGGTATTCACCCCCAGCATGACACCTAACGATGCATTTAATGCTTTTGTCCTATACCGTCAGGGTTAGGTATGATAGCGTTGTAGCCACTATTTGCCCTCCGTAATTACGATTTTGCTATTATGGTGACCCCTTTCATCTATAAAAAAGGGCCCATTGCTACCTTTACAAGGATCGACACCCTGCCCATTTACAGTAGCTAGTTGCACCTCCCAAGCACTCTGCCGACAAGGTTGCACTCTTGTAAACCCAGAGCTCAAATTCATCAAGAGTATGTTTTACGTTTCACAGCGGCCCAATTCTGGGTAAACTCTTCGTGTGCTCTACGGTTGTTGTTGCCCTTTGTGTGCCAAACGTAGAAGGGCCCTGTGGCCCGTAGATTGTCGTACGCCGACACGGACGCGCATCTTGTCCTGGTCGCCACCCCAGCTCGCCCTTGTCGTTGGTCGGACCGTTCGCTGCAAGGTCCAGGCTCCCTCCCTCCTCCTGTCACCAGTCCTCCGTCCTCCACCCTTGTAGTACTCTCTTTCCCCTCCCTTGTCTGCTCTCCTTCCATTGCACCCACTGGCCGCGAAGACGCCGAAGCAGACACCGTAACTTTAATTCCTTTACAGGCATCAACCAAACGGAACAGAGATTTATCCATTACGTTCCCGTTACCAGCGTGATCTAATATCCTTATCGTTTACATTACCACTTTCTAATCCAAACACCTCCTTTATGTATCCGGATCGAGAACAAGCGCAATCGCAGAACATTGTTTTGGCTCGTGCGAAAATTGACCGTTGACGTTATTGCAACCATAAATGTCTTTTCCCCCAAAATCCTCTCCAAAATCATATGACCAATCGAACTTTGTATAATGCTGTTGAAGTGTGTCGTGCCCAGAATGGCCACGTATACACGAACTCAGACAATCGTGCGCCACCGCGACGCGCCCCTCCAAAAGCGCTTATCCCCGCCGCGCCCGATCCCTCACCGCACCGACCGGCCCGCGGCCATGGCGGCGCCACCCCTACCTCCACTCCTCTGCAGTGCCGCCTCCTCCTACCGCGCCACGCTCCTCGCCCCTCATGCTCTCCCCTATCGCGCGGCGGCGCGGCCGATGGTCTCGCCTTGCACCGCCCCCTCGCTGCGGCGAGCAGGGGCCCGGGCCCCTCCGCCGTGCGCGGCCAAGCGCGGCGGCGCCGGAGGCGAGGCGTCTTCGACTGACGGGGAGGGGACACGCGCGCTGCTTCAGGCGGCGCTATGGGGCGCCGAGGCCGCCTACATATTCTGGCTCTTCCTCCTCCCGTACGCTCCGGTCCGTACGGAAAACACAAATGTTCACTTTCTTTGCATGCCGCTAGCTCCAATGCAAGCAAATTTTGTTCACTTTCTTCTGTGAACTGGAGCATCATTTAAGCTTAGCCATCGTTAAATGGAAAAAAGGGGCTAGTTATCGTGCTCTGTGGTTACCAATCATTCATTCCATTCAAAAGATGAAAAGAAAGTGTGCCAGTCATCGATTAATTAGCATCGTGATGCAGGGCGACCCGTTGTGGGCTATCTCGCAAGCCACGATCACTGACCTGGTCGGCCTGTCGCTCAACTTCTTCTTCATCCTGCCCCTGATCAACTCCGGTACGCGCAAATTCCAGAATTTTCAGGCGTACATCAATCTGAAACTCACAGCATTACGGCCATGATTCATGGTGAGTTTGCTTGTCAGTGTAGCTGGAGTGCACCTGCTCGAATCCCCTGTGATGCACCCAGTAAGAAACTAACACATACTGTATTTTCTTGTGACATTACTTATGGTTATGGGTACAGTGTGTGTGTTAATTCGTCAGTCGTTGCTTAGGTGTCAGAAGGATTGTTCAATTTTGTGATTGCCTGGACACTGCTGTTTGCACCGCTCCTCTTCACAGATGCTAGGAGGGACCGGTACGAGGGATCGCTCGACATCTTGTGGAGCTGTCAGATGTTCCTCACAAATAGTATGATCTCCTTGACCCAAAATGAACCAGCTGAGCAGTTCAGGTTATCTTACATCTATTTTTGTTTGTAGCTTTCTTGATTCCTTACATGGCAATCCGGCTCAACGATGTCGACAAGAACCAGCCTCCACCGCAGACATCAAAACTGAGTTCACTCATGGTGAGAGGTGCATCAGGTGTAGGCATAACTGGTGGCCTGGTCTGCATTTTATCCATTGTTTGGGCTTTCTTCGGCCGTGCAGATGCTGATTTTGGAGGCGTCTTGGACCGGTGGCAATATGCGCAGGATTATGTCTTGACCGAGCGGCTTGCTTATGCATTTCTGTGGGACATATTGCTATACTCGATATTCCAGCCATGGTTGATTGGAGACAATCTTCAGAACGTGAAACCAAAAGCTAGAGAGTTTGTGAATGTAGCAAGGTTTATCCCAGTTGTTGGCATTGTTGCCTACCTCTTGTGCTTAGAAGAGAAAAAGGATTAGCTGTTATATTGTGCTGTTTTCTTGTAGTTTTTTTTCCTATCATATGGATTATGTTCCAACTGACTTATAAATTTGAAAGAGTTTTGCACATTGTGGTACTCTATAATTACTCCCTAGATCATTTATCAAGATAGTGCTTGGCTGAAACAAGAACCCAGTGCACAAATGGAACGGAGAAGACATCGAAAAAGAATTGAAGTGAAAATTATTTATTCAGGAGAACATCCGGATGAGCATATTACTCCTTCAACCACTAAATCCTCTTGCTGTTACAGATGCTAAGAAAAACATGGGGGAATAACTAAGTTCTCTAGGAAAATGCTAGTTTGCAGAAAGTCTAGAGGATCTTTTCAGAACGCTAGAAGCCTAAAACTGTTGCCAGCGCCATGAAACCAAGTGCGGCAGAAATGGCATCAGCTATGAGCTTGGACCCGCTGCTGTATCCCGAATTCTGGCTGGTGGTCGTCGGTGCGGCTGTTGTCAGCGGTGGCATCGGCGTCGTCGGCGTCGGCGTCGATGGAACAGTGGAGTTCACACTCATGCCTGGCGTGCTCACCGGCGGTGATGGTTCTTGTCCCGCTGGAAGGAGCCCTTCAAGACAGTTATTAATCCAACGAGACATTTCAGTTCAGTATGTGTAGATTCCCTGGCCGAAGAAAATCATTTTGCAGAAAGAGATCGCGAATGGAGAGTATTCAGCGCTGAGTTATGGTACCTGAGCAGGCGCTGGCGGCGGCGGGGAGATCGAGCCGGCAGACGGAAGGCAGCAGCACGGCGCGGGACATATTCACGGCGACTGGGGACCTGCCGGAGCCGGACTGGCTGAGCGCCTGGCAGAGGCACAGCGGCTGGTCGTGCACCATGCTCCCCAGGTTGGCGCAGCACGTGTCGGGCGGCGCGGCGGCGCCGCCGTCGAGGAACGAGAGGCAGGGGAGGAGGCGTAGGAGCTCGGTGGTGCAGCTGGACGACGACGACCCCGTCGTCTGTGGTTCAGGCGCCGGATGGGCACGGGGCAGGGAAACCAGCAGCAGCGCGACGCAGAATGCAGTAGCCGAAGCCGCCATCGGTGCCATCGTGCTGCTCTCTGCAAGTTTGCCTGTGAAGAATCTGATCGAGTGATTGGCCACGGTGGAGGTGGGGATTTATAGCATCTGAGGAACGGGATGCATCATGCATGGCAACGGCGTGCTTCCGGACGTGGCCTCCGTGAAGTTGAACGTTGCTACTAGATGATATGCGTGAAGAGCCGCGTGGGGATGGGGAGTTTTGTGTGAATCGGAGCGTTGGGATTGCGTTGGGGGTCTGGGATCGCATGGGAATGGTGCTTGTACTGCCTTGTTGTAGGTTGGGGTTTCATGTGAAGTGGGATTGACTCTTACCGGCCACTTGAGACCGCTGACCAGAATGTCCCAAGTCCTAACCGAATACTATAGCACATGAGAAATTACAGCCAAATTTGGGTGTTGCTAAAATAAGGTGCCTAGATGGCCTGCAGCAAGTTCCCTTTTAGATGGAACACTGCAATTCCATTTATTTACTACTACGTGCAACCAAGGAGCAAAGGAACAATATCCTCATCACAATTTTGGCATCAGTAAATACCGACAGTGGCTAAATTTGGTTGAAATTTCGAAGATAAATACTCCCTCCATTCCTAAATGTAAGTCTTTATAGAGATTTTACTAGATAGACTACATACGAAGTAAAATGAATAAATCCACACCTAAAATGCATCTATATACATCCGTATATAGTTCATAGTAGAATCTTTTCAAAGACTTATATTTTGGAACGGAGGGAGTATATAACATGTCATTACGGAATAATTAGCAGCAAATCAAAAGCATCCGAATTTGGACTTTAATACGGTTTTTTGAACACAGTACAAACGCAAGCGCTCATACATACGCGCATACACTCAACCCTATAAACGCACACACGCACATCCTCCCCTTATGAGCACCTTTGAGAGACTGAGCCGGTGGACTTTAATACGTTAGCCTGCAAAAAGAAAATGGGCTTTGGGTTTTCATGGGCATGAAATAAAGGAAGTGACATTTTCTCATTTTCCCTCTCCGATGGTGTCATGGGCCTCCGATTCCATTTTAAGGAGATTTTACAAATTAGGCCAATTTTTAGCTTGCTGGGCTGGCAAGAGCTCTTCAAAGAGGATCAGATGATCAGATCCACGGGAGCTATATCTCGCTTACCGCGAGATGTACGCTCCCCTCGGCTGAAGCATTTCTCCTCTCGCTACTGTACTTGTCCGGATCGGTACTGTAACATAGTTATCACTTTCTTTTATTCTTTTGTAATGATTTTCTTTGGGTTTTTCTTTCGGATTTCTTCAATTTTCTTCGGTTTTCCAGTGTTTTGCATTGGTTTTCTTCAATTTTCAATGGTTTTCACGGTTTTCTTTGGGTTTCCTTTCCCTTTTTGTTTTATGTTCTTCCTTTTTACTTCTATGCTTTTCTTTGTTTCTTTCTTGGTTTTCACAAAGATTTTTTCTTTCTTTTTTCTATGATTTATTCGGCTCCTTTGTTACTTTCTCGGTTTTACCGGGGGTTTTCATTTCTTTCTTTTTATTTTGTTTTTCTTTTATGCTTTTTGGCATTTTTTGTTTTTTGTTTCTATCTTGTTTTTCACTGTTTTCATTCTTTTTTTGTTTCTTTTTTGGTTTTTATTGGTTCTCTTCATTTCTTTGTTGGTTTTCATCGGTTTTTTCAATACCTGTCCCTTTTTTCAGTACACAATGTACATTTTTAGTGTACACGTAGAATATTTTGTTGATACACACTGAACATTTTTAAATACATGATGTACATTTTTCCTTGAATACGTGTTTTCAGCACTTTCTAAAAACATCAGCACCCCCGATCTGATCGGGCACGACTATGTGTAGCTTATAGCAAGATCGAACAAGGTCTCGCCTGAAGCAAATGGGCCGGCCCAGCGTGCTGGAGGTCCACACGCCTTATGTGCTCGTTTTCCTTCAATTTTTTCGTTATTTGCTTTCCTTTATACTATTTAGAAATATTATGAACATATATATTATAAAAATCATTTTATATTAAAATTTAAATAAATGTTAATCTTGCACTTGAAAAAGGTTAAACATGTATAGAAAAATGTTTATAATGTATACAAAAAATGTACAACATGTATGAAAAAAACTAGACATCGAAACATATATAAAACAATGTTAAACATGTATAAAAACTGTTTCTGGTGTATGCAAAAAAATATACATGGTGTATCAAAAAAAGTAGACATCAATTTTTAAAAAAAAATTAATAATGTGTTTGAATAATATTCAACGTGTATATAAAAATGTTTGTGATGTATAAGAAAAATGTACAATGTGTATGAAAAAAATGTTGCCATCGAAACATATGTTTGAAAGAATGTTAATCATGTACTTAAAAAATGTTATGCATGTATAAGAAAAATGTTTCTTATTTATACGAAAAATGTACAAATTGTATGAAAAATTAGACATCAAAACATATGCCTAAAACAATGTCAATCATGTATTTGAAAAATGTTATTCCTTTGAGCATGTTGTTCACAATATTCCTTTGAGCATGCGAAATTTGGTTAATGGGCATGGCACTACGAGCAGAGTGGTGTGTTTGAGTGTGGTTGTATAATAGTTACTAGTTGATACAAAGAGCAGAAGAGAAGATTGGTAGAAGATAGAACTACACAATCTGACACTAGTGCCACCCACAAGGAATGGCGAGTCTTGTGAAAATCAATTTCCCATGAAAGAAAAAAACTTTGCTTGGAGATTTGGTAGAAATTCCATTCCGAGTGGAGGCGTTTGGTCTCACGGAAATATGTCGGATACAAACATTTACCCTATTTGTAATAGAGCAAAAGATAATTGGCGAGATGCGATAATTGACTCCGATACGACAAAATGTGTTTGGTCATTGCTTGACGAGGACCTTGTGGAGCATTTGATAGCTTGTCGAATGCTTGATGTTAGAGATATGCCATAGAGACAATAGTAAGTTGTTACTATTCTATTTTCATGTTCATAACTAAGTTTATATTTCTGTGCTACAATTAAAATAGTTCTTGAGTGTGAGATCTGGAGGAAAACCTATTTGCATGTGTGGAAATGTAAACATCCCTGGTTAGGCCTCTAGACTAGCTCATGTATTGTTGATGGTTCTGTTTTCCTAACCATGGGCATTGTTATTGTGACAAGGATGCCAACAATAATGATAACACATTGCTAGGGTAATGATGGTGTTGCATAGACCCAACCTATGAAATACGGCAAGATCATGCCGTCAATAAGTTGTCGGTATTTTTGTATAAAGTGTTAACGTTCACTTGCGCCCTTAGACCATGAGTATACCATATACTCGGGTATCGGATGATTAATTTGGGTTGCCAAGCATCACTCTGTAACTCGATTGTCACAAAGATATAGCTTCTGGGTATATACTGGAAACATGTGATGTGGTGTTCGGTAAGTCAAGACTGGGCTTTGGTCCTCCGGTGATGGAGAGATACTCTATCAGCCCACTTGTTTACCTACAATAGGTGCATCGGCTGCAACATAAAAATTTCCCTGCGAGCAGATCAACCAGGAACATGCTAAGGAAGATGGATCATAGAGATCAGTACCACTAGATGTGTAGTTCCGTGCAAAGAAAGTAGAGTTGGGGCAGCGCATCCGGAGTCGTTCTCGTCGATCTCCCACGTAGCCGATCAGATCCCACGAACGATGCGGTGACTCAGCATACCACTGCATGATGTAATATGCATGTCGTTGATATAACGCCCACAAGACACAGTCTCATGAACCTTAAATCCCTTAGAGTGAACAACATAAACATAGCGGGTGCCAACCATCATTATATGACAACCTTTATTCAAACAAAGATCCAAACATTGAAACAATTCAGACTACTGGTACCAAAATGCGGGGTGCCACTACTGATCATGCGATCACTTATTAAGTTCAGATCATGCCTCACATGATAAAGCTGGCTGCTGCTACTATTCTACACTACTCCTCCTGTTGCTGCTCTGACCCTTCTCCTCTGTTGTCGGCTCTGTCGATGACTTAGTCAACTCCTTTGACTCCTCTAGAAAGGTCTGGCTCCTCATAGAAGTACTCTCCAGCCACATTTGGTTCATCTGGCATCTCCTCCAAACTTCACAGTCTGAAGGGGGAGATGGTAAAGGCTCAACAATGATTTTGGAAATATATTTGTAGCATCAAGTTTTACTTAAAACATTTAGTTATCAGACTTCACGGGTTGCTAGAATCTTTGATAGACTTCTTTCCTGCCGCGTTCGCGAATCTTTCCCAAATAAGGGAGTGAGAAGCCACAATTCATTTCACTCTGCAGAGGTGCGCTACTTTACCCATGAACGATTAACTTAGCCCTTTTGCCTGGTCCGTAACCTTGCACATCCAAGATGCGTGGCTAGGTCTAAGATCCGACTCTTTCACTCTCCCACTTTTACCAATGCCCCTGCCCATGTGAAAGATCGTGGATGTCCCCTAGAGGGGGGGGGGGTTGAATAGGCGCTTTAAAATAATTACGATTTAGGCTTGAACAAATGCAGGATAAAAGTAGCGTTTAATTTGTCAAGCACAAAACCTAAAACAACTAGGCTCACCTATGTGCACCAACAACTTATGCTAAGCAAGATAAACAACTAAGTGATAGCAAGATATATAACATGAAACACTATAGCTATCACAAAGTAAAGTGCATAAGTAAAGGGCTCGGGTAAGAGATAACCGAGGCACGTGAAGACGACGATGTATCCCGAAGTTCACACCCTTGCGGATGCTAATCTCCGTTTGGAGCGGTGTGGGGGCACAATGCTCCCCAAAATGCCACTAGGGCCACCGTAATCTCCTCACTCCCTCGCACAATGCAAGATGTCATGATTCCATTAAGGAACCCTTGAGGGCGATCACCGAACCCGTACAAATGGCAACCCTTGGCGACGGTAACCGAACCCGTACACTGTGGCAACCCTTGGGGGCGGTCACTGAACCTGTACACTTTGGCAACCCTTGGGGGCGGTCACCGGAACCCATACAAATTGCTCACGGCAATCTCCACAACCTAATTGTAGACCCCGACGCAAGCCCGGATGTTTACACCACAATGATTGAGCTCCGAGACACCACCAACCATCTAGGGCGCCCAAGCATCCAAGAGGAACAAGCTCTAGGATACCAAGCACCCAAGAGTAATAAGCTTCTCAACTTTTCACTTCCACGTATCATCATGGAGAACTCAAACCGATGCAACTAATGCAATGGCAAGGGCACACGGAGTGCCCAAGTCCCTCACTCTCAAATCCCACCAAAGCAACGAATGTTATGGAGGAATATGAGAGGAAGAACAAGAAGGAGAACACAAAGAACTCCAAGATCTAGATCCAAGGGGTTCCCCTCACATAGAGGAGAAAGTGATTGGTGGAAACGTAGATCTAGATCTCCTCTCTCTTTTCCCTCAAGAACTAGCAAGAATCATTGGAGGGGTTGAGAGATAGTAAGCTCGAAGAAGGTCAACAATGGGGGAAGAATACGAGCTCTAAGGATGGGGTCCATTGGGGAGAAGACCCCCTTTTATAGGACCCCACGAATCTGCCTGTTATGTTGCAGAATAACACGGGAGCGGTACAACCGGTCCAAGGACCGGTACAATCACTTTTTGCAGGTTCCCTTGAAGCAGAGTGCCAGGCGGTACAACCGGGGGTTGCACCAGTAGTACCAGGTCGGCTGAAACCATCCGGGAACTATCGGGCTTCCACCGTCCTACTACCACTCCAAAACAGTAGGGAGTCACCCCTGACTGGTAGCTGGAGCGTTAATAGGACCGGTACATGTTCGGGAATGTAGCATGCAATTTAAAAAAATCCTACGATCACGCAAGATCTATCTAGGAGATGCATAGCAACGAGAGGGGGAGAGTGTGTCCACGCACCCTCGTAGACCGAAAGCGGAAGCGTTAGGTTAACGCGGTTGATGTAGTCGAACGTCTTCGTGATCCAACCGATCAAGTACCGAACGTACGACACCTCCGAGTTCAGCACACGTTCAGCTCGATGACGTCCCTCGAACTCTTAATCTAGCACAAGGTCGAGGGAGAGTTTCGTCAGCAGGACGTCGTGGTGACGGTGATGGTGATGTGATCCGCACAGGGCTTCGCCTAAGCACTACGTGAATATGACCGGAGGAATACACTGTGGAGAGAGACGCCGCACACGGCTTGGAACAATTGGTGTGTCTCCAAGGGGTGCCCTGACCATGTATATAAAGGAGGGAGAGGAGGAGGCCGGCCACCAGGGGGCGCGCCAAGAGGGGGGAGTCCTACAAGGACTCCAGTCCTAGTAGGATTCGCCCCCCTTTTTTCCTTCTCATGAAGGGGGAAAGAGGGAAGGAGAGGGAGATGGGGAAAGGAAAGGGGGGCCGCGCCCCCTTCCCCTTGTCCAATTCGGAATACCCATGGGGGGCACCCCTTGTAGGCTCCCCTCTCTCTCCCCTATGGCCCATGTTGGCCCATTACTTCCCCGGGGGGTTCCGGTAACCACTTGGTACTCCGATAAATATCCGAAACGTCCCGAAACCATTCCGGTGTCCAAATACCATCGTCCAATATATCAATCTTTACCTCTCGACCATTTCGAGACTCCTCGTCATGTCCGTAATCTCATACGAGACTCCGAACTGAAGGAAATATGCCCTAGAGGCAATAATAAAGTTGTTATTTTATATTTCCTTATATCATGATAAATGTTTATTATTCATGCTAGAATTGTATTAACCGGAAACTTAGTACATGTGTGAATACATAGACAAAACAGGGTGTCCCTAGTATGCCTCTACTTGACTAGCTCGTTAATCAAAGATGGTTAAGTTTCCTAACCATAGACATGTGTTGTCATTTGATGAACGGGATCACATCATTAGAGAATGATGTGATGGACAAGACCCATCCGTTAGCTTAGCATAATGATCGTTTAGTTTTATTGCTATTGCTTTCTTCATGACTTATACATATTCCTCTGACTATGAGATTAAGCAACTCCCGAATACCGGAGGAACACTTTGTGTGCTATCAAACGTCACAACGTAACTGAGTGATTATAAACATGCTCTACAGGTGTCTCCGAAGGTGTTTGTTGAGTTGGCATAGATCGAGATTAGGATTTGTCACTCCGAGTAACGGAGAGGTATATCTGGGCCCTCTCGGTAATGCACATCACTATAAGCCTTGCAAGCAATATGACTAATGAGTTAGTTACGGGATGATGCATTACGGAACGAGTAAAGATACTTGCCGGTAACGAGATTGAACTAGGTATGATAATACCGACGATCGAATCTCGGGCAAGTAACATACCGATGACAAAGGGAATGACGTATGTTGTTATGCGGTTTGACCGATAAAGTGAAGGAAATATGCCCTAGAGGCAATAATAAAAGTATTATATATTTCCTTATATCATGATAAATGTTTATTATTTATGCTAGAATTGTATTAACCGGAAACATAATACATGTGTGAATACATAGACAAACAGAGTGTCACTAGTATGCCTCTACTTGACTAGCTCGTTAATCAAAGATGGTTATGTTTCCTAGCCATAGACATAAGTTGTCATTGATTAACGAGATCACCTCATTAGGAGAATGACGTGATTGACTTGACCCATTCCGTTAGCTTAGCACTCGATCGTTTAGTATGTTGCTATTGCTTTCTTCATGACTTATACATGTTCCTATGACTATGAGATTATGCAACTCCCGTTTACCGGAGGAACACTTTGTGTGCTACCAAACGTCACAACGTAAATGGGTGATTATAAAGGTGCTCTACAGGTGTCTCCAAAGGTACTTGTTGGGTTGGCGTATTTCGAGATTAGGATTTGTCACTCCAATTGTCGGAGAGGTATCTCTGGGCCCACTCGGTAATGCACATCACTATAAGCCTTGCAAGCATTGTGACTAATGAGTTAGTTGCGGGATGATGTGTTACGGAACGAGTAAAGAGACTTGCCGGTAACGAGATTGAACTAGGTATCGAGATACCGACGATCAAATCTCGGGCAAGTAACATACCGGTGACAAAGGGAACAACGTATGTTGTTATGCGGTCTGACCGATAAAGATCTTCGTAGAATATGTGGGAGCCAATATGGGCATCCAGGTCCCGCTATTGGTTATTGACCGGAGACGTGTCTCAGTCATGTCTTCATAGTTCTCGAACCCGTAGGGTCCGCACGCTTAACGTTACGATGACAGTTTTATTGAGTTTTGATGTACCGAAGGAGTTCGGAGTCCCGGATGAGATCGGGGATATGACGAGGAGTCTCAAAATGGTCGAGACGTAAAGATCGATATATTGGACGACTATATTCGGACTTCGGAAAGATTCCGAGTGATTCGGGTATTTTTCGGAGCACCGGAGAGTTACGGGAATATGTATTGGGTCTTATTGGGCCATACGGGAAAGAAGGAAAAGGGCCTCAAGGGTGGCCGCACCCCTCCCCTTGGTCTGGTCCGAATTGGACTAGGGAAGGGGGGCGCCCCCTTCCTTCCTTCTCTTTTTCCCTTCCTCTTTTCCTATTCCATATGGGAGGTGGAATCCTACTAGGACTAGGGAGTCCTAGTAGGACTCCATACTTGGTGCGCCCCCTCCTAGGGCCGGCCTCCTCCTCCCTTGCTCCTTTATATACGGGGGCAGGGGGCACCCCATGGACACAACAATTGATCCTTGAGATCTCTTAGCCGTGTGCGGTGCCCCCCTCCACCATATTACACCTTGATAATACCGTTGCGGAGCTTAGGCGAAGCCCTGCGTCGGTGGAACATCATCATCGTCACCACGCCGTCGTGCTGACGAAACTCTCCCTCAACACTCGGCTGGATTGGAGTTCGAGGGACGTCATCGAGCTGAACGTGTGTAGAACTCGGAGGTGCCGTACGTTCGGTACTTTATCGGTCGGATCGTGAAGACGTACGACTACATCAA
The DNA here is from genome assembly GCF_002575655.3 of Aegilops tauschii subsp. strangulata. Classification (NCBI taxonomy): domain Eukaryota; kingdom Viridiplantae; phylum Streptophyta; class Magnoliopsida; order Poales; family Poaceae; genus Aegilops; species Aegilops tauschii. Next base: position 422,578,436 of record NC_053036.3, on the reverse strand, counting down.
CCGCGTTGTGATAACACTTCCGCTGTCGGTCTACGAGGGTACGTGGACAACACTCTCCCCTCTCGTTGCTATGCATCACCATGATCTTGCGTGTGCGTAGGAAATTTTTGAAATTACTACGTTCCCCAACATAAAGATCTTCGTAGAATATGTAGAAACCACTATGAGCATCCAGGTTCCGCTATTGGTTATTGACCGGAGATGTGTCTCGGTCATGTCTACATAGTTCTCGAACCCGTAAGGTCCGCAGGCTTAACGTTCGATGACGATTTGTATTATGAGTTATGTGTTTTGGTGACCGAAGTTTGTTCAGAGTCCCGGATGAGATCACGGACATGACGAGGAGTCTTGAGATGGCTGAGAGGTAAAGATTCATATATTGGAAGGTTGTATTCGGACATCGGAATGGTTCCGAGTGATTCGGGTATATTACCGGAGTACCGAGGGGTTACCGGAACCCCCCGGGGGTAATCATGGGCCTCATGGGCCATGGGAGAGAAGAGGGGACAGCCCACAAGGGGGAGGCGCATGCCCCCCCCCCCAAGGGGAGTCCGAATAGGAAGGGGAGGGGGCGCGACCCCCCTTTCCCTCTTCCTCTCCTCTCCTTCCCTCTTTCTCCCTCCGTTGGAAGGAGGGGGGGGGGGCGAATAGGACTAGGAGTCCTAGTCGGTTCCCCCCTATGGCGCACCCCTTGGCCGGCCTCCTCCCTCTCCTCCTTTATATACGGGGGTGGGGGCACCCCAAAGGCACACCAAGAATTCTCGTAGTCGTGTGCGGTGTCCCCCTCCATAGTTTACTCCTCCAGTCATAGCGTCGTAGTGCTTAGGCAAAGCCCTGCGCGGATCACATCACCATCACCGTCACCACACCGTCATGCTGACGGAACTCTCCCTCGACCCTCTACTGGATCAAGAGTTCGAGGGACGTCATCGAGCTGAACGTGTGCTGAACACGGATGTGTTGTACGTTCGGTACTCGGATCGGTTGGATCGTGAAGACGTTCGACTACATCAACCGCGTTAATCTAACGCTCCCGCTTACGGTCTACGAGGGTACATGGACACACTCTCCCCTCTCGTTGCTATGCATCTCCTAGATAGATCTTGCGTGATCGTAGGAATTTTTTTGAAATTGCATGCTACGTTCCCCAACAGTGGCATCCGAGCTAGGTCTATGCGTAAATGATATGCGCGAGTAGAACACAATGAGTTGTGGGCGATAATAGTCATACTGCTTACCACCAACGTCTTACTTTGATTCGGCAGTATTGTTGGATGAAGCGGCCCGGACCGACATTACATGACCGCGTTCATGAGACTGGTTCTACCGACGTGCTTTGCACACAGATGGCTGGCGGGTGTCTATTTCTCCAACTTTAGTTGAGTCGAGTTTGACTACGGCCGGTCCTTGTTGAAGGTTAAAACAGCACACTTGATGAAAAATTGTTGTGGTTTTGATGCGTAGGTAAGAACGTTTCTTGCTAGAAGCCCGTAGCAGCCACGTAAAACTTGCAACAACAAAGTAGAGGACGTCTAACTTGTTTTTGCAGGGCATGTTGTGATGTGATATGGTCAAGACGTGATGAGATATAAATTGTTGTATGAGATGATCATGTTTTGTAGAAGTTATCGGCAACTAGCAGGAGCCATATGGTTGTCGCTTTATTGTATGAAATGAAATCGCCATGTAATTGCTTTACTTTATCACTTAGCGGTAGCGATAGTCGTGGATGCAACACTTGGCGAGACGACAACGACACTGCAATGGAGATCAAGGTGTCAAGCCGGTGACGATGGAGATGATGACGGTGCTTTGGAGACAGAGATCAAAGGCACAAGATGATGATGGCCATATCATGTCACATATTTTGATTGCATTTGATGTTTATCCTTTATGCATCTTATTTTGCTTAGTACGGCGGTAGCATTATAAGATGATCCCTCACTAAATTTCAAGGTGCAAGTGTTCTCCCTGAGTATGCACCGTTGCTACAGTTCGTCGTGCCGAGACACCACGTGACGATCGGGTGTGATAAGCTCTACGTTCACATACAACGGGTGGAAGCCAGTTTTGCACATGCAGAATACTCGGGTTAAACTTGACGAGCCTAGCATATGCAATTATGGCCACGGAACACTGAGACCGAAAGGTCGAAGTGAATCATATAGTAGATATGATCAACATGGTGATGTTCACCGTTGAAAACTACTCCATCTCACGTGATGATCGGACATGGTTTAGTTGATATGGATCACGTGATCATTTAGATGACTAGAGGGATGTCTATCTAAGTGGGAGTTCTTAAGTAATATGATTAATTGAACTTTAATTTATCATGAGCTTAATCCTGATAGTTTTTGCATATCTATGTTGTTGTAGATCAATAGCTCGCGTTTATCTCCCTGTTTTTGATACGTTCCTAGAGAAAACTAAGTTGAAAGATGATAGTAGCAATGATGCGGACTGGGTCCATCATCTGAGGATTATCCTGATTGCTGCACAGAAGAATTATGTCCTTGATGCACCGCTAGGTGACAGACCTATTGCAGGAGCAGATGCAGACATTATGAACGTTTGTCAAGCTCGGTATGATGACTACTTTATAGTTTAGTGCACCATGCTTTATGGCTTAGAACCGGGATTTCAAAAACGTTTTGAACGCCACAGAGCATATGAGATGTTCCAAGAGTTGAAATTGGAATTTCAGACTCATGTCCGAGTTGAGTGGTATGAGACCTCTGACAAGTACATTGCCTACAAGATGGAGGAGAATAGCTCAACCAGTGAGCATGTGCTCAGAATGTCCGAGTACTACAATCGCTTGAATCAAGTGGGAGTTAATCTTCCAGATAAAATAGTGATTGATAGAGTTCTCTAGTCTATAATATGCAAGGGATGACGAAAACGATTCCTGAGCTCTTCGCGATGCTAAAATCGGCGAAGGTAGAAATCAAGAAAAGAGCATCAAGTGTTGATGGTTAACAAGACCACTAGTTTTAAGAAAAGGGGCAAAGGAAAAGAAAGGGAACTTCAAGAAAGAATTTCAAGCAAGTTGCCACTCCCTGAAGAAGCCCAAAGCTAGACCTAAGCCTGAAACTGGGTGCTCTACTGCTAAGGGAATGGTCACTGGAAGCGGAACTACCCCAAATACTTGTCGGATAAGAAGGATGGCAAAGTAAACAAAGGTATATTTGATATACATGTTATTGATGTGTACTTTACTAGTGTTCATAGTAGCCCCTGGGTATTTGATACCGGTTCAGTTGCTATGATTAGCAACTCGAAATAGGAGTTACAAAATGAACAGAGACTAGTTGAGGACAAAGTGACGATGTGTGTTGGAAGTGATTCCAAGATTGATAAGATCACCATCGCACACTCCCTCTACCTTCGGGATTAGTATTGGACCTAAATAAATGTTACTTGGTATTTACGTTGAGCATGAATGTGATTGGATCATGTTTATTGTAATACGGTTATTCATTTAAGTAAAGAATAATTGTTATTCTGTTTACATGAATAAAACCTTCTATGGTCATACACTCAATATAAATGGTTTGTTGAATCTCGATCATAGTGATACACATATTCATAATATTGATGCCAAAAGATACAAAGTTGATAATGATAGTGCAACATACTTGTGGCACTGCCGTTTAGGTCATATTGGTGTAAAACGCATGAAGAAACTCCATGCGGATGGACTTTTGGAATCACTTGATTATGAATCATTTGATACTTGCGAACCATGCCTCATGGGCAAGATGACTAAAACTCCGTTCTCCGGAACAATGGAGCGAGCCACTGACTTATCGGAAATAATACATACCGATGTATGCGGTCCGATGAGTGTTGAGGCTCGCGGCGGGTATCGTTATTTTCTGACCTTCACAGATGATTTGAGCAGATATTGGAATATCTACTTGATGAAACACAAGTCTGAAACATTTGAAAGTTCAAAGAATTTCAGAGTGAAGTGGAGAATCATCGTAGCGATAAAATAAAGTTTCTACGATCTGATCGCAGAGGCAAATATTTGAGTTACGAGTTTGGCCTTTATTTATTTAAAACAATGTGGCATAGTTTCACAACTCACACCACCTGGAACACCACAGCACAATGGTGTGTCCGAATGTCATAACCATACTTTATTAGATATGGTACAATCTATGATGTCTCTTACCGATTTACCATTATCGTTTTGGGGTTATGCATTAGAGACAACTGCATTCACGTTAAATAGGGCACCGTCTAAATCCGTTGAGAAGACACCGTATGAACTGTGCTTTAGCAAGAAACCTAAAATGTTGTTTCTTAAAGTTTGGGGTTGCGATGCTTATGTGAAAAAGCTTTAGCCCGATAAGCTTGAACCCAAATCGAAGAAGTGCGTCTTCATAGGATACCCAAAAGAAACTATTGGGTACACCTTCTATCACAGATCCAAAGACAAGATATTTGTTGCTAAGAATAGATCCTTTCTAGAGAAGGAATTTCTCTCGAAAGAAGTGAGTGGGAGGAAAGTAGAACTGGATGAGGTAGTTGTACCTTCTCTTGAATTTGAAAATGGTTCATCACAGAAATCAGTTCTAGTGATGCCTACACCAATTAGTGAGAAGCTAATGATGACGATCATGAAACTTCAGATCAAGTTACTACCGAACCTCGTAGGTCAACCAGAGTACATTCCGCACCAGAGTGGTACGGTAATCCTATTCTGGAAGTCATGTTACTAGACCACACTACAAAAAAAGACACAACCGTGACATTTTGGGCCGAACGAAAAAAATCTGTCATACTTATGACACTTCTATGACGATAATTGTGACAGAACCCGGTATCATCATAGATGTGGTGGGCTCCTACTTCTATGACAAAAAATCATGATAGAAAATGGGCTTTTGTCCTGGGCGGGCCGGAGACGTGGCTGCATGACATTCTTTGGGCTGTCCATGATGGAAAAAACCATGGTAGAAGCGAGGGCGAGGAAATATCGGGGAGTTCCCGGTTACGGTGGGTGGTCGGGAGCCGAGCGATGCGCGTTTCTCTCATACACGTACGCGCGTGGGTGCGAGGCGTTGGGCTCTAACTGAACCCGAGCGAGGCGTTCGCCTACTGAACCCGAGTGATTGCATTGCAGGCTACGCGTTACTGAACCTGAGCGATCGATCGATCCCTTGCTGTTAACTGAACCCGAGTGATTCCTTCGCTACTGCTGCTAACTGAAGCCGATCGAACACTGCTGCCTCCTTCCCTTGATGAACAGTAAGCATTGTTGGGGGGTTTGGATGAACAGTTCCCGGTGGGGGGTTGGATGAACAGGACCTCGTGGTAGTAGAGGCCGTTGCCGCTGGATGAACAGGACCCCGATCGATCGAGCCACTGGATGAACAGGACCCCGTGGAGGGCTGGATGAACAGGACCCCGTGGAGGGGTGGTTGAACAGGACCCCGTGGAGAGGGCTGGTTGAACAGTAGCTGGTGGAGGAGCGCGTGGTGGAGGCTGGATGAACAGGAGCTCGTGGATGAACAATCGCAGGTGGAGGCTGGAGGAGGTCGACAGTGGATGAACAGTAGCCCGTGGAGGCTGGAGGAGGTCGACGGTGGAGATGAACAATATCTCGTGGAGTCCCGTTTTGCGGTACGCCACACCCCTCCCGATGAACAAGACCCCCGTTTCGACCATAGCGCTCCAACACAAGTCCGTTTCCTCCGTTTTGCGGTATGCCACACCCCTCTCGATCAACAGGACCCCGTTTCGACCATAGGAGGTCCGTTTCCTCCCTTTTGCGGTACACTAGACCCCTACCGATGAACAGGATCCCATTTCGACCGTGGTCGGTCGAACGCAAGGCCATTTCCTCCGTTCTGCAGTACGCCAGGCCTCATTTCCATCAGCTGTTTCGTCCAAGCCGATTGGCTCCCGATGAACAGCACGCGTTCCGTTGCCTCCCGATGAACACGACACATTCCGTTGCCTCCCCATGAACACGACGACAACACAGTTTCTCCGTTCCGACCCTGTCTGTACACGAGCCCTGGCCGTACGTATGCGCGAGTAGGCGTTCGAGACCCCGCCCGTATGTATGTATGTGGCCGTATTTACTTTCTTGCACCCTGGCCGCTGTACGTACATGTAAATGCTACGTGCGTGCCTCTACTACGACACGTGCGCGCCTCTACTACGACACGTGCCCTTCCATACACGGCCACGGTTCATCGCTGCAGCCTGCAGACAGACCGATCGTATGTACGTACATGTTCGCGACCAGAATGACAACGCTACGTATGCTTCGACCAGGTGGGTCCCGACTGCCAGGCACTTCCTTGCGTGCGAAGATGTAGCTGGTGGGTCCCAGCAGTCAGGGGGGTGAATCATTTTTTTGCCTGTAATATGGACGCACTTCCTTGCGTGCGAAGATGTAGCTGGTGGGTCCCAGCAGTCAGGGGGGAAACATTTTTTTGCCAAATACGGTGTCCAGCCCGGTGGGTCCCTGCTGTCAGGTGGAGGAAGCATTATTTTTCGCGTAATAAGGAGGCATTTCCTTGTGTGCGGCCGTGGACCCAGCTGTCAGCCTCTCCACGTACAGTACTCTTACGATGGCAGTCGGTCATTGACCACATTGACCACGCCGTGCCGAGAGCACCAAGGCGGTGGACGACGGCGAGGCCTAGGAAGGGGACGACGCGGAGCCGGGGAAGACGCGACAGTGGATGCACACGCGGAGAGGAGTACGAGGGTTCACTGGTTCGGCTGCGGTGTGAGGCTGCCGTCGCCGCTGGGCCTGGCCAGCGGTGGGAGTAGTAGGGGGCGGTGAGGTCTCCGCGACAGCATAGCCGGCCATGGGAGGCAGGAGCAGGCGGAACGACTGGCGCTGCTTTGGGCGGCTGGAGCAAGAAGACCAGAGGTTGAAGAAGCAATACGACCGTTGGATGTACATTGTACGATCACTGGAGTTAGAATCGTTCATATTGACAAAGTTGACAAAGTCCTCCGTCCCCGTCAACTTAGTAGGCCCACAAGTTAGCCTCCCACTATGGTGGGTCCCAGCTAGCAGGGGGTATTCATTTTTTTGTGCGCAATAAGGGGGCACTTCCTTGCGTGCGAAGATATAGCTGGTGGGTCCGACCTGTCAGCGGGGGGAACATTTTTTTCACCAAATACAGAGGCCCTTCCGGTGGGTCCCAGCTGTCAGGTAGAGGAATCATTATTTTGCGCATAATAAGGAGGCATTTCCTTGCGTGCAGCCGTGGACCCAGCTGTCAGCCTCTCCACGCACAGTCTACTTCCGATGGATGTTGTTCGTTGACCACGTTGACCACTCCACGCCGAGCGCATCCAAGGTGGTGAACGATGGCGAGGCCCCAGACAGCAACGAGCCGGAGATGGGAAGATGCGGGAGTAGAGTCGCAGACGGAGAGGTGTACGAGGGTTAACTGGTTCTGGTGCGGTGTGGTTTGGCAGTCGGTGGAGAAGAACAGGAGGTGTGGAGGGGTGGAGGGATGGCCTGGCCAACGGTGGGGTAGCGCTTCACAGTGAAGCGTGCTAAGCAGAGCTGCTAGCAGCAGGAGGCGGGAGCAGGTGGTCCCGGCGGCGCTGGAGGAAGAAGACGAGAGATTGAAGATGGATGCCGGTCGTTGGATGTAAATCCAACGGCTAACGATGTCAGAATCATTTGTTGACTAAGTTGACAACGACTTGCGTTGGCTTCGACCTATTGGCCCACATTTCAGCCTCAAAAAATGTGGCACGTATTCAACCCATTTTTTTCTTCAGAATTTACAGTCAATTTGATCTCTTTTTTTTGAATTACAGTCCATTAGCTGGGCTGGGTGAACAAATAATGTAGCGTCCATGCGGCCCATTTATTTTTTTCCTAAAAAATTACAGGCTATGTGCACTTTCTTGAAATACACGATTTTGCTGAGCTGATTGTAATTATAATGTTGGGTTGGGCGCAGCAATGTTATCAAAAAATAAACAGGGGCTGAGCATTTTGTTATAAATATATTTAAATAATAAGTGATTTATTATTACATTGGTCCTTAAATCTTACCAAGCTTTTGTACACAATCACCAGGATTTTCGTTGCCAAAAAAATCCAGGATTTTATTGTTAAGAAATTATTTTTATAAGTTAATAAGATGTGGGATATTGTTTTCTTACATATGTAAGTATCTATTAAATATATGATGACAATAACAATAATATATAATAACATATAAAGTAATTTAAATATATATAATATAGTTAGAAGGGAAACGTAAGTTGGACCAGGCGTTCCTATTTTTATATAGAAAAATAGAACAGACCTGTGCGTTTTCTTCAAAACAATACATAAATTGGGCTGCCGATGTTTCAGGAAAAATAAAACCTCGGATGGGAGGCCCATAGGCCGGTCGATACATGATGGCCCTCAAGAAAATACAAACCGGCATGTCGTTGGTTGCGCATGTTAAAAAAGAAAGCCTAGACGGGGCAGCCCAAAACCCAGCTGATACTTGCTGCCCCAGTGATAATAAATGATATCTGCCAGCTCCCCGGCTTCGTTGTGAATTTATCTCCTATAGTAACTACGTTGAAGCACCTAAAAATGTAACTATGTTGACAAACCCATGGGCCCCAATGTCAGTATAGCATTAGGAGGAAGTATTTTTTCGATGAGGCACTTTCTTGCGTATGGCCATAGACCTGGTGGGTCCCGACTGTCCGCCTCTCCACGTACAGTCCTCTCCAGATTCCTCTCATTTGTTCAGCATGTTCACAACGGCAGACAACGGCGCCGCGGCGAGCGCACAAAGGCGCAGGAGGAGATCGGACCACCTGAGGCAGTGCCTTATTTGTAACGAAAGTACTGAACTAGCCTAGTGGCCAAGTGACACTACCCGATAGTTGTTCCGCCCGGGTTCGATTCCACCTGATGCAGGGAAAATATCTCCAAATTTTTTGCCTCTGCCATTATTGTCATGTGGGTCCCCATTGTCACCTACGCACACCACGTCCAACACTTGCCAAAAACTTCGTCCCTCGTTTTCTCTGTTTTTCGCACACTCGACATTGTGTGGGCATTTTGAAAATAGCATATCTTTATGATTGTGCATCATATGAAGATGTGCTATGCATGAATGTTGATCAGCATGATGTTAACTGGCTGGTAGTTCCATTTTTGACCATGAATAAAACTTCCAACATGATGTTAACCCTATTTGAAAAGGCCGTGTTAATATAAATGCTCTGCCTCTGAAAGTTGCAGTTTCTTATCTGAAAGTAAAACTTGTAGTTTCTTCTCTGAGAATCACGTTGTCTGCACTTTTATACTTCTATGAAACTACATTTTTTTAAGTGCTAAAAATAGATCTCTAGAATTCATAAAATACTTCATATGCTCAATACTGCAAATTTGAAATTCAAAAGACATTCATATCTGAAAGTACTCTCAAAATACACAACGTAAAACACAATTCCTAACCTGTAAATACTGACAACCCTAAGCTCCTCCTGACAATCCACAACCCGCCCGACTATTGGACTGGGGGGGCAGTCCCCTCCTATTCCTCGGCGGCAGACAACCGCCCCGTGAGAAGATGTGAACGGCGAGGGAGAGGATGGCGGCGAAGCGTCGTCGGGCCAACTGCTTTTCTCCTCTTGCAGTTGGGTTCGGTCGACGAAGACTCCACCGGCTTGCTCTAGCACGACACCTCACAAACGGCACCCTGTAGATGCTCGATCCTTCAATCTCTGGTGGATGCTCCATCTGGGATCGATACTCCGACCATCGCTCCCTCACGATCGGATTCGGTGAATCTGTTTGCTCCATGGCCCAGAGGAGCAGCTCTATGTACTCCCGCGCGACTCCCATTGGGAGTATCGCCGCCTTTTCGCTCTGTTGCAGATATTTGGCCATGGATGTCGCCGTCGCCGCTAGTTGGTCCTTGGTGTCAAAGCAAGACTGTATCACCAACATCCTAGCTAGCTTCACAGGGTCGCCGTCTGCGATCCTCACGTATCGGTTGTACTCCTCCATCGATCTACTTCTCCACAGCACCTTCACTCGCCGGCGGTGGTTTTTGAATGGAAAAGGAGAGGAGCAGCGCTGGTTTTGGATTAGAACGTGTAGCGACCCGACCTCAGACGGTCAAGTCTCTGTGCTTCAGTGTCATCCCTGGATCGGTAATGTTGACACACACATTACTCGAATGGATTTATAACAGAGTAGCAATCACGCACTTATTACATCGAATGTCTCAAAAGAGAACTTATTACAGTAAATATGGCTTAAGGCCATCTAAATAAGATAACAACGGAAGGCTTGGAAGATAAAGTGAGTCCATCAACTCCAACGGCATAGCTGAGTGCACGACAACGGCCTAGCGAACCTTACTCCACGTCTGAAAAGGCTGCAACATGATACGTTGCAGCCCGAGAACGGGTCAGCACATGGAATATGCTGGCAATATAACATAGTAGAGCAATGAACAGATGAATGCTATCACTACATGCATATTTGGCTGGTGGAGGCTCTAAGGTTATATATTTTTGCGAAAAGCCAATTTTTCCCTACAACAAAGGAATATATTTTATTTAACTATCATGGAGGTTGAAACATCATTGAGAAGGTTCCTCCAACTCAATCCCCATTAAAGTAATCATTAACAACCCAACAAATTAATTTAGAGTGATGAGATCAAATCAATAATTCAAATACCAGATACTCAAGTTGTCCATAACCGGGGACACGGCTAAACATGATTAGTTTATACACTCTGCAGAGGTTTGCGCACTTTTCCCCACAAGACTCGATCTCCTCCGTTGGATTTCTCGCACTGCATGGTGTTTGAGAAACGGATGACCGAGACACAGTCTTTCAGAAGCATCAACTCTAACCCCGGGTAGACAGTACCAACCTACATCCCCTACATATGCTAGCCTACCACTGGAAGAGGTCATGCAACATACTCAACTATGCCAGAGCCCATAATGGCTTGTGGCTGCACACGTAAGTTTCTAACATTATGATCCCTTTGAGCCTGGGTGGCGGACCGAGGATGATCACACGGGTCCTCCGGGATATCCTAGGACAACACTGGATTCTCCAGGTGCCCATAAGCAATCCACCAAGATGTGTGTTAAAGTTGCCACCTTAAGTTGAACCATTAATTAACAAACTCACATCTGTCATGGATACACTCAAACCCAATCCACATCTACGAGCATAGCATGGCAATAAGCATAACGCAGAAGTAACTCCCAAGGGTTTGATAATAAAACAGGTAATAGGTTCTACCTCATCATCTACTTCCCAAACCCACATGTTAAGTCATTTACTGCAGTTGTTCTTTTTGATACTGGTGCATCGCATTCATACAACTCAAGGGGATTTGTGGACAAGTTTAAGTTACCCACCTTAGCCCTTAGGACACCTTTATTAGTAAGCTCACCCGGTGCAGAGTATATGGCCAGCCGATGGTGCGATCGGATACCCTTAACCATTGGTAGCCATGTTTTCCCCTCACACCTAGTAATTTTGGAGTCACAAGGTTTGGATGTGATACTAGGAATGGATTGGCTATCGAAGTATGGAGGAAGCATTGACTGTGCTAGCAGGTCTATTCTACTCACCACCCCGAAGGGAAAAAGGATCAAGTATGTTTCCAGGCATGCGCCGAGGAGGACCCAAGTGAATTCTCTCACAGGAGTTGTTCAGGAAGAAGTGCCGGTAGTGAAGGATTACCCAGATGTATTTCCAGAGGAGTTACCAGGCATGCCGCCAGATCAAGACATCGAGTTTTTGATAGAACTATTGCCAGGCACCGGACCGATATCGAAGAGACCGTACCGGATGCCCGCAAATGATCTGGAGGAGATCAAGAAGCAGATTAAGGAGTTGTTGGAGAAAGGTTACATTCGACGAAGTTCATCACCATGGGGAGCCCCAGTGCTCTTGGTTGAGAAGAAGGATGGATCGTTAAGAATGGTTGTTGATTATCGTGCGTTGAATGAAGTAACGATCAAGAACAAGTACCCACTACCGATGATCAATGATTTGTTTGACCAGCTGCAAGGAGCTAAAGTGTTTTCGAAGATCGATTTGTGATCGGGATATCACCAGCTGAAGATTCGAGAAAAGATATACCTAAGACATCCTTCACCACAAGGTACGGGCTATATGAGTACACGGTTATGTCATTTGGATTGACTAACGCCCCAGCCTATTTCATGAGTATGATGAACAAGGTGTTCATGGAGTTCTTGGATAAGTTTGTCGTGGTGTTCATTGATGATATATTGGTGTACTTGAAGAATGAAGAGGAACACAAGGAACATTTGCGATTAGTTCTCGAGAAGCTCAGGGAACATCAGTTATATGCCAAGTTCAGCAAATGTGAGTTTTGGTTGAAGGAAGTTGGATTTCTTGGACATGTTATATCAAGAGAAGGTATAGCAGTGGATCCTACCAAGGTTCAGTCAGTCACTGAGTGGTTGGCACCCACCTCAGTTGGAGAGATCCGCAGTTTTCTTAGACTCGTGGGATACTACCGGAGATTTATTGAGAATTTCTCCAAGATTGCGAAGCCGATGATGGCATTGTTGAAGAAGGACACCAAGTTCCATTGGACTGAAGAATGTGAAGCAAGTTTCCAGGAGTTGAAGAAATGTTTGACTACAGCCCCAGTGCTGATTCTGCCGGATATACGCAAGGATTTCCAAGTGTATTGCGACGCCTCACGCTTAGGACTTGGAGGAGTACTTATGCAAGACGGAAGAGTTGTTTCGTATGCCTCACGACAACTTCGACCGCATGAGTTGAATTATGCCACACACGATTTGGAGTTAGCAGCTGTGGTGCATGCGCTCAAGACCTGGAGACATTTTCTTATCGGAAACTATTGCGATGTGTACACGGATCACAAGAGTTTGAAATACATTTTTACCCAGAAGGAGTTGAACCTCAGGCAGAGGAGATGGTTGGAGCTCATAAAGGATTATGATATGAAGTTGCACTATCATCCAGGCAAGGCCAATGTCGTAGCAGACGCTTTGAGCCAGAAGAGTTATGTCAATACCCTCGTGAGTGGAGGATTGCCAAGGGAGTTAGCAGAAGATCTCAGGGAGTTACATTTGGAGATAGTCCCTAAAGGTTTTGTTGCAGCATTAGAGGTTCAGTCAACATTATTGGAAAAGATCCGAGAAGCTCAGAAGGATGACAAAGAAATTGCCGAGATAAAGGAGAAGATGAGCGAAGGAAAATCCAAAGGTTTTCGTGAAGACGAGCACGACACCTTGTGGTTTGAGGACCGTATATATGTGCCCAATAATGCGGAGCTCAGGAAGTTGATACTACAGGAAGCTCATGACTCACCATACTCGATACACCCCGGTAATACCAAGATGTATTTGGATTTGAAGGAGCGTTTCTGGTGGACAGGAATGAAGAAGGATATTGCCGAGTATGTAGCCATATGTGATGTATGTCAGAGAGTGAAGGCAGAACATCAGAAGCCAACATGATTACTGCAGCCTATGTCGATACCCGAATGGAAGTGGGATAAGCTTGGCATGGATTTTATCACCGGATTACCCAGGACCCGATCGGGATATGATTCTATCTGGGTAGTAGTGGACCGTTTGACCAAGGTGGCTCACTTTATCCCAGTGAAAACCACTTATACAAGTGCAAAGTTGGCCGAGATATATATGACCAAGATCGTATGTCTGCATGGAGTTCCGAGGACCATCGTATCAGATAGAGGAACACAGTTTACTTCAAAGTTTTGGCACCAGCTACACCAGACCTTGGGAACCAGGCTAGAGTTCAGCACCGCTTTTCACCCGCAGACAGATGGACAGACCGAGAGAGTCAATCAGATTCTGGAAGACATGTTGAGAGCTTGTGCACTAGATTATGGAGCTAGTTGGGATGACAACTTGCCCTACGCGGAATTCTCATACAACAACAGCTACCAGGCCAGTTTGAAGATGGCGCCGTTCGAAGCCCTGTATGGAAGAAGATGCCGAACACCGTTGATGTGGGATGAAGTTGGAGACCGCCCGTTGTTTGGACCGGATTTGATTAACGAGTCTGAAGAGAAGGTTAAGCTGATTCGAGATAGACTGAAGGTAGCTCAGTCCAGGCAGAAGAGTTATGCAGACTCGAAACGCAAGGAGGTAGTCTATGAAATCGAAGACAGAGCATATCTGCGAGTGTCACCTCTGCGAGGAGTTAAGCGTTTTGGAGTTAAGGGAAAGTTAGCCCCGAGATTTGTAGGACCGTACCGTGTTTTGGAACGCAAGGGGGAGGTTGCCTACAAGTTGGAGTTACCCGAAGGACTGTCAGGAGTTCATGATGTGTTTCACGTTTCCCAGTTGAAGAAGTGCCGTGCAGAGATGGCCGATATCCCTCTAAGAGATACAGTGCCCCTGGAAGCAATTCAGTTGGATAGTGATTTGACGTATGAGGAGAAACCGTTAAGATTCTCGAGTTTTCTTGCCGAGTTACTCGCAGCAAGGTTATCAAGTTTTGCAAGGTTCAGCGGAGCCACCATACCGAGGATGAAGCCACCTGGGAATGAGAGGATGATCTACGCAAATACCACCCACATCTATTTTCTAGCCAAGCTGAATCTCGAGGACGAGATTCATCTTAAGGGGGGTAGGTTTGTAACATCCCAAATTTTCAATTTGGAATGTTATACATAGGTCATTCATGCATATCATATTTTATTGCATTTTCGATTTGCGATCCTCGAAATCCTAAGCAACTCAAGGACCTTCGGAGAGAGTTGGGGATTCCACCGTTTTCATATTTGAATTTTATCAAATATTGAAACAAGGATCATTTTGGTTTTAATTAATTTTTCTCTCCGAAAATATTTCATATCAAAATATATGAGAGGAGATACTATGACTTCTCCAAAATATTCATCTTGTTCTAAATATTCCATTTAGACGGTGAAAATTTGTTTTGGTATTTTTAGATTTTTATTTATTTTTCTAGGATTTTTCCGGCGAAGTCAGTTTTTTTTTAAGTCAAACCGACTCCGGGCCGTAACCGGCCAGGACTCCCCAGGCCGGCCCTCTTATAAGCCGCGCCCCGTGAGCCCGCACCCCACCCCGCCGCCGCAGCCCACCCGCGCCCCCGAACCCTAGCGTTGCCGCTGCGCCGCGCCGCCGCCGCCGCCCCGTTCCGCTGCCCCGCCGCCGGATCCGCTCACCGCCGCCGCCAACCCTGCCGGACCTCGCCTAGGTAGCCGCCCGCCGCCGTCGGTTTTCGTTAGAAAGCCGCTCGGTTTTTTTGAAACCCTAGGTCGTTTTTTTATTAGATCGGTTTTTCCGTCGGTTTATTTATTTAGCGGACGTTCGTCCGTACATTCGTTTTAAGAACGTTGTTCGTCCGTTAGTCACAGACAGTGAACGTTCATTCGTTAGCCTGTTCGTCAGTTTTTCTTTTTCCAGGGTTTTCCCGCGATTATTTTCAATCGCGATTTCTGCCCTAATCTTCGATCTAGTTTATCTTTTCGCTCGTTTATCCAAATCAGGTGAAACAAGCGCCTAGATCTTTGTCTCGAAGCCCTCTTTCTGTTTAACCAACTTTAACAAGATTTTGGTACAGTGAAATTTGACTTTAGTCCAGATTAGTAATCGGATCTTGTTTCTTTCGCAGTTTGAGTTTTGTTGCTCCGTTTGATTCGATTCTTTTTGCAAACCGGAGTTCTTCAGTTGAACTTTCTGGTTAAATCTTCTTATTTGGGTTTTACCCGTGCACCTTTGCTTGATTGCTTATGTATGCTATTGTTTGTTTGCGATAGAATTCCCGGAGTGCGAAGCGTGCTACTACGAGTCTCTAGGATTTGCAGATCGTCAGCAAGGCAAGTAACACATTGATCATACCCCTTTATTACCCAGTTTTTGTGCATTAGTTTCAACCCTCACACATTGCATGAGTAGGATCTCTTAACATGTGGGTTTGGGAAGTAGATGATGAGGTAGAACCTATTACCTGTTTTATTATCAAACCCTTGGGAGTTACTTCTGCGTTATGCTTATTGCCATGCTATGCTCGTAGATGTGGATTGGGTTTGAGTGTGTCCATGACAGATGTGAGTTTGTTAATTAATGGTCCAACTTAAGGTGGCAACTTTAACACACATCTGGGTGGATTGCTTGTGGGCACCTGGAGAATCCAGTGTTGTCCTAGGATATCCCGGAGGACCCGTGTGATCATCCTACGGTCCGCCACCCAGGCTCAAAGGGATCATAATGCTAGAAACTTACGTGTGCAGCCACAAGCCATTATGGGCTCTGGCATAGTTGAGTATGTTGCATGACCTCTTCCAGTGGTAGGCTAGCAGATGTAGGGGATGTAGGTTGGTATTGTCTACCCGGGGTTAGAGTTAATGCTTCTGAAAGACCGTGTCTCGGTCATCCGTTTCTCAAACACCATGCAGTGCGAGAAATCCAATGGAGGAGATCGAGTCTTGTGGGGAAAAGTGCGCAAACCTCTGCAGAGTGTATAAACTAATCATGGTTAGCCGTGTCCTTGGTTATGGACATCTTGAGTATCTGGTATTTGAATTATTGATTTGATCTCATCACTCTAAATTAATTTGTTGGGTTGTTAATGATTACTTTAATGGGGATTGAGTTGGAGGAACCTTCTCAATGATGTTTCAATCTCCATGATAGTTAAATAAAACATATTCCTTTGTTTTAGGGAAAATTGGCTTTTCGCAAAAACATATAACCTTAGAGCCTCCACCAGCCAAATATGCATGTAGTGATAGCATTTATCTGTTCATTGCTCTACTGTGTTATATTGCCAGCATATTCCATGTGCTGACCCGTTCTCGGGCTGCAACATATCATGTTGCAGACTTTTCAGACAAGGAGTAAGGTTCGCTAGGCCGTTGTCGTGCACTCAGCTATGCCGTTGGAGTTGATGGACTCACTTTATCTTCCAAGCCTTCCGCTGTTATCTTATTTAGATGGCCTTAAGCCATATTTACTGTAATAAGTTCTCTTTTGAGACATTCGATGTAATAAGTGTGTGATTGCTACTCTATTATAAATCCATTCGAGTACTGTGTGTCAGCATTACCGATCCAGGGATGACATTGAAGCACAGAGACTTGACCGTCTAAGGTCGGGTCGCTACAAGATGGTATCAGAGCACACGCTGAATGTAGGACACGACCACTAAGAAAAAGCCATAGGTCACTCTTCTCTACTCATTTCTGACTCCTCTCCACTTTCTATTCTTTAGGATGGCGGACTCGAGGAACAAGTTTGCACAACCAGATGAAGACACACCCTTTGGATGACACTTGAAGGAAGTAACTAGGTACCTGAACATTGGAATACCAAGCTTCACCGGGACCTACACCGCCACTTTGCCATAAGAGGAGCGTTGGATGATCCGAGTTCAAGTTCCAGGAAGGACATTCACGCCAGTCACTGAGCCCATAGAGTTTTCCTTCGATGCACCAACCTGGAATCTAGGAAAGAGCATGGCAGCCCACATCGCCATGGGATGCATCAGCGAAGTTTACCACCAGGATCTCAAGGATACTATCTACCATATATGTGGGCGCCGAGATGAGCAATGGGAGATCGTCAGCACCAGGAGAGACAGATCCATTGCAGCATTCATCCAGGAGTTAAACCAGCACATTCAATGCCAGGAGAACCAGATGTGCGCAAGCATGATAGATTTGAAGAAGGCGATGACTAGGATCACCGAGCTAGACGAGGAACTCAAGTCTACACGCGATGGATATGAGGAGGAAATTGCGATACTCGTGGAGAAGAATGACGACCTAACAAGGAAGCTAGGAGTTTTCATGGGAGACCTGATAACCCACAAGTATAGGGGACCAATTGTAGCCTCTTACGATAAGTAAGAGTGTCGAACCCAACGAGGAGCTCAAGGTAGAACAAATATTCCCTCAAGTTCTATCGACCACCGATACAACTCTACGCACGCTTAACGTTCGCTTTACCTAGAACAAGTATGCAACTAGAAGTACTTTGTAGGTGTTTTTGGATAGGTTTGCAAGAATATAAAGAGAGCGTAAATAAAAAGTAGGGGCTGTTTAGATGAAGACACAACTAAGTTAGTTTTAGTAGAGAGCTTTTTGTCACGAGAAAGTTATTTGTCCCTAGGCAATCGATAACTAGACCGGTAATCATTATTGCAATTTTATTTGAGGGAGAGGCATAAGCTAACATACTTTCTCTACTTGGATCATATGCACTTATGATTGGAACTCTAGCAAGCATCTGCAACTACTAAAGATCATTAAGGTAAAACCCAACCATAGCATTAAAGCATCAAGTCCCCTTTATCCCATACACAAACAACCTACTTACTCGGGTCTGTGCTTCTGTCACTCACGCCACCCACCATAAGAAAATCATGAACATATTGCAAACCCTACAGCGGGGATCCCTCACGCTTGCGCGACACGGAGAGCACAATAGGACAGCACCAATAATAAAACATGCAACTCAAACCAATCTTGATCATCAAATAACCCATAGGACAAAACGGATCTACTCAAACATCATAGGATAGCCATACATCATTGGGAAATAATATATAGCGTTGAGCACCATGTTGAAGTAGAGATTACAGCGGGTAAGAGAGAGGTTACACCGCTGCATAGAGGGGGGAAGAGTTGGTGATGATGGCGGTGAAGTTGTTGGTGAAGATTGCGGTGATGATGATGGCCCCCGGTGGCACTCCGGCGCCACCCGAAGCAAGGGGGAGAGAGCCCCCCTCCTTCTTCTTCTTCATTGACCTCCCCTCTGGTCCTTGGTCTCCATGGCACGGGAGGGGCGAGAGCCCCTCCGAGATTGGATCTGTCTCTCTGTCTCTCTCTGTTTCTGCGTTCTCCTCTCCTGCCCTTTCACCGTTTCGTATATATGTATGGAGATCCGTAACTCCGATTGGACTGAAATCTTCGCCGTGATTTTTTCCTAAAAATTAGCTTTCTTGCGGCCGAAGAAGGGCATCAACCGCCTTACGGGGGGGCCATGAGGGTTAGGGGCGCGCCCAGGGGGGTGGGGCGCGCCCCCTGCCTCGTGCCTCCCTCAGGCACCGTCTCGCGTGGAATTTTCTTCCCATATTCTCCGAATATTCCAAAAATAATCTCCGTCCGTTTTTATCCCGTTTGGACTTCGTTTGATATGGATATTCTGTGAAACAAAAACATGCAACAAACAGGAACTGGCACTAGGCACTGGATCAATATGTTAGTCCCCAAAAATAGTATAAAAAGTTGCCAAAAGGATATGAAAGTTGTATAATATTGGCATGGAACAATCAAAAATTATACATACGACGGAGACGTGTCAGCATCCCCAAGCTTAATTCCTGCTGGTCCTCGAGTAGGTAAATGATAAAAAATATAATTTTTGATGTGGAATGCTACCTAGCATAATCTTGATCATGGCATGAATATTAAGACATGAGTGATTCAAAGCAATAGTCTATCATTTTACATAAAAATAATGATACTTCAAGCCTACTAATAAAGCAATCATGTCTTTTCAAAATAACATGGCCAAAGAAAGCTATCCCTACAAAATCATATAGTCTGACTATGCTCCATATTCACCACACAAAATATTCACATCATGCACAACCCCGATGACAAGCCGAGCAATTGGTTCATACTTTTTAACGCGCTTCAGCTTCTTCAACCCTCACGCAATACATGAGTGTGAGCCATGGACATAGCACTATAGGCGGAATAGAATATGATGATGGGGGTTATGTGGAGAAGACAAAAAAGGAGAAAGTCTCACATCGACGCGGCTAATCAACGGGCTATGGAGATGCCCATCAATTGATGTCAATCTGAGGAGTAGGGATTGCCATGCAACAGATGCACTAGAGCTATAAGTATATGAAAGCTCAAACTGAAACTAAGTGGGTGTGCATCCAACTTGCTTGCTCATGAAGACCTAGGGCATTTGAGGAAGCGCATCGTTGGAATATACAAGCCAAGTTCTATAATGAAAATTCCCACTAGTATATGAAAGTGATAACTCAAGAGACTCTCTATATGAAGAACATGGTGCTACTTTGAAGCACAAGTGTGGTAAAAGGATAGTAACATTGCCCCTTTTTATCTTTTTTGCAGGCTTCTTTGGCCCCCCTTTTTTTATTTAGGCTTCTTTGGCCTCTCTTTTTTTATGGGGCAATGCTCTAATAATGATGATCATCACACTTTTATTTACTTACAACTCAATATTACAACTCGATACTAGAACAAAGATATGACTCTATATGAATGCCTCCGGCGGTGTACCGGGATGTGCAATGATCTAGCGTAGCAATGACATAAAAACGGACAAGCCATGAAAACATCATGCTAGCTATCTTACGATCATGCAAAGCAATATGACAATAAATGCTCAAGTCATGTATATGATGATGATGGAAGTTGCATGGCAATATATCTCGGAATGGCTATGGAAATGCCATGATAGGTAGGTATGGTGGCTGTTTTGAGGAAGATATAATGAGGCTTATGTGTGATAGAGCGTATCGTATCACGGGGTTTGGATGCACCGGCGAAGTTTGCACCAACTCTCGAGGTGAGAAAGGGCAATGCACGGTACCGAAGAGGCTAGCAATGATGGAAGGGTGAGAGTGCGTATAATCCATGGACTCACATTAGTCATAAAGAACTCATATACTTATTGCAAAATTTTATTAGCCCTCGAAGCAAAGTACTACTACGCATGCCCCTAGGGGGATAGATTGGTAGGAAAATACCATCGCTCGTCCCCAACCGCTACTCATAAGGAAGACAATCAATAAATACCTCATGCTCCGACTTCGTTACATAACGGTTCACCATACGTGCATGCTACGGGAATCACAAACCTCAACACAAGTATTTCTACTAATCCACAACTACCCACTAGCATGACTCTAATATCACCATCTTTATATCGCAAAACTATTGGAAGGAATCAAACATATCATATTCAGTGATCTACAAGTTTTATGTAGGATTTTATGACTAACCATGTGAATGACCAGTTCCTGTCATCTCTCTAAATAGATATAAGTGAAGCAAGAGAGTTTAATTCTTTCTACAAAAGATATGCCCACGCTCTAACAAGTATAAGTGAAGCAAAAGAGCATTCTACAAATGGCGGTTGTTTATGTAAAGAGAAACAGGCAATCCAAACTTCAAATGATATAAGTGAAGCACATGAAGCATTCTATAAAGCCATACTCAAAAGATTGAAGTGAAGTGCAAATAGAATTCTATAAATCAACCAAGGACTATCTCATACCAGCATGGTGCGTAAAAGAAAAATGAAAACTAAATGCAAAAGACGCTCCAAGATCGCACATATCGCATGAACGAAACGAATCCGAAAACATACTGATACTTGTTGAAGAAAGATGGGATGCCTTCCGGGGCATCCCCAAGCTTAGACGCTTGATTCTCCTTGAATATTTACTTGGGGTGCCTCGGGCATCCCCAAGCTTGAGCTCTTGCCTCTCTTCCTTCTTCTCACATCGAAACCTTCTCGATCATCGAACACTTCATCCACACAAAACTTCAACAGAAAACTCGGTAAGATCCGTTAGTATAATAAAGCAAATCACTACTATAAGTACTGTTGCAAACCAATTCATATTTTCTTTCCTCCAATACTTCATTTATTTTGGAGAAGTCATAGTATCTCCTCTCATATATTTTGATATGAAATATTTTCGGAGAGAAAAATTAATTAAAACCAAAATGATCCTTGTTTCAATATTTGATAAAATTCAAATATGAAAACGGTGGAATCCCCAACTCTCTCCGAAGGTCCTTGAGTTGCTTAGGATTTCGAGGATCGCAAATCGAAAATGCAATAAAATATGATATGCATGAATGACCTATGTATAACATTCCAAATTGAAAATTTGGGATGTTACAAACCTACCCCCCTTAAGATGAATCTCGTCCTCGAGATTCAGCTTGGCTAGAAAATAGATGTGGGTGGTATTTGCGTAGATCATCCTCTCATTCCCAGGTGGCTTCATCCTCGGTATGGTGGCTCCACTGAACCTTGCAAAACTTGATAACCTTGCTGCGAGTAACTCGGCAAGAAAACTCGAGAATCTTAACGGTTTCTCCTCATACGTCAAATCACTATCCAACTGAATTGCTTCCAGGGGCACTGTATCTCTTAGAGGGATATCGGCCATCTCTGCACGGCACTTCTTCAACTGGGAAACGTGAAACACATCATGAACTCCTGACAGTCCTTCGGGTAACTCCAACTTGTAGGCAACCTCCCCCTTGCGTTCCAAAACACGGTACGGTCCTACAAATCTCGGGGCTAACTTTCCCTTAACTCCAAAACGCTTAACTCCTCGCAGAGGTGACACTCGCAGATATGCTCTGTCTTCGATTTCATAGACTACCTCCTTGCGTTTCGAGTCTGCATAACTCTTCTGCCTGGACTGAGCTACCTTCAGTCTATCTCGAATCAGCTTAACCTTCTCTTCAGACTCGTTAATCAAATCCGGTCCAAACAACGGGCGGTCTCCAACTTCATCCCACATCAACGGTGTTCGGCATCTTCTTCCATACAGGGCTTCGAACGGCGCCATCTTCAAACTGGCCTGGTAGCTGTTGTTGTATGAGAATTCCGCGTAGGGCAAGTTGTCATCCCAACTAGCTCCATAATCTAGTGCACAAGCTCTCAACATGTCTTCCAGAATCTGATTGACTCTCTCGGTCTGTCCATCTGTCTGCGGGTGAAAAGCGGTGCTGAACTCTAGCCTGGTTCCCAAGGTCTGGTGTAGCTGGTGCCAAAACTTTGAAGTAAACTGTGTTCCTCTATCTGATACGATGGTCCTCGGAACTCCATGCAGACATACGATCTTGGTCATATATATCTCGGCCAACTTTGCACTTGTATAAGTGGTTTTCACTGGGATAAAGTGAGCCACCTTGGTCAAACGGTCCACTACTACCCAGATAGAATCATATCCCGATCGGGTCCTGGGTAATCCGGTGATAAAATCCATGCCAAGCTTATCCCACTTCCATTCGGGTATCGACATAGGCTGCAGTAATCATGTTGGCTTCTGATGTTCTGCCTTCACTCTCTGACATACATCACATATGGCTACATACTCGGCAATATCCTTCTTCATTCCTGTCCACCAGAAACGCTCCTTCAAATCCAAATACATCTTGGTATTACCGGGGTGTATCGAGTATGGTGAGTCATGAGCTTCCTGTAGTATCAACTTCCTGAGCTCCGCATTATTGGGCACATATATACGGTCCTCAAACCACAAGGTGTCGTGCTCGTCTTCACGAAAACCTTTGGATTTTCCTTCGCTCATCTTCTCCTTTATCTCGGCAATTTCTTTGTCATCCTTCTGAGCTTCTCGGATCTTTTCCAATAATGTTGACTGAACCTCTAATGCTGCAACAAAACCTTTAGGGACTATCTCCAAATGTAACTCCCTGAGATCTTCTGCTAACTCCCTTGGCAATCCTCCACTCACGAGGGTATTGACATAACTCTTCTGGCTCAAAGCGTCTGCTACGACATTGGCCTTGCCTGGATGATAGTGCAACTTCATATCATAATCCTTTATGAGCTCCAACCATCTCCTCTGCCTGAGGTTCAACTCCTTCTGGGTAAAAATGTATTTCAAACTCTTGTGATCCGTGTACACATCGCAATAGTTTCCGATAAAAAAATGTCTCCAGGTCTTGAGCGCATGCACCACAGCTGCTAACTCCAAATCGTGTGTGGCATAATTCAACTCATGCGGTCGAAGTTGTCGTGAGGCATACGAAACAACTCTTCCGTCTTGCATAAGTACTCCTCCAAGTCCTAAGCGCGAGGCGTCGCAATACACTTGGAAATCCTTGCGTATATCCGGCAGAATCAGCACTGGGGCTGTAGTCAAACATTTCTTCAACTCCTGGAAACTTGCTTCACATTCTTCAGTCCAATGGAACTTGGTGTCCTTCTTCAACAATGCCATCATCGGCTTCGCAATCTTGGAGAAATTCTCAATAAATCTCCGGTAGTATCCCACGAGTCTAAGAAAACTGCGGATCTCTCCAACTGAGGTGGGTGCCAACCACTCAGTGACTGACTGAACCTTGGTAGGATCCACTGCTATACCTTCTCTTGATATAACATGTCCAAGAAATCCAACTTCCTTCAACCAAAACTCACATTTGCTGAACTTGGCATATAACTGATGTTCCCTGAGCTTCTCGAGAACTAATCGCAAATGTTCCTTGTGTTCCTCTTCATTCTTCAAGTACACCAATATATCATCAATGAACACCACGACAAACTTATCCAAGAACTCCATGAACACCTTGTTCATCATACTCATGAAATAGGCTGGGGCGTTAGTCAATCCAAATGACATAACCGTGTACTCATATAGCCCGTACCTTGTGGTGAAGGATGTCTTAGGTATATCTTTTCTCGAATCTTCAGCTGGTGATATCCCGATCGCAAATCGATCTTCGAAAACACTTTAGCTCCTTGCAGCTGGTCAAACAAATCATTGATCATCGGTAGTGGGTACTTGTTCTTGATCGTTACTTCATTCAACGCACGATAATCAACAACCATTCTTAACGATCCATCCTTCTTCTCAACCAAGAGCACTGGGGCTCCCCATGGTGATGAACTTCGTCGAATGTAACCTTTCTCCAACAACTCCTTAATCTGCTTCTTGATCTCCTCCAGATCATTTGCGGGCATCCGGTACGGTCTCTTCGATATCGGTCCGGTGCCTGGCAATAGTTCTATCAAAAACTCGATGTCTTGATCTGGCGGCATGCCTGGTAACTCCTCTGGAAATACATCTGGGTAATCCTTCACTACCGGCACTTCTTCCTGAACAACTCCTGTGAGAGAATTCACTTGGGTCCTCCTCGGCGCATGCCTGGAAACATACTTGATCCTTTTTCCCTTCGGGGTGGTGAGTAGAATAGACCTGCTAGCACAGTCAATGCTTCCTCCATACTTCGATAGCCAATCCATTCCTAGTATCACATCCAAACCTTGTGACTCCAAAATTACTAGGTGTGAGGGGAAAACATGGCTACCAATGGTTAAGGGTATCCGATCGCACCATCGGCTGGCCATATACTCTGCACCGGGTGAGCTTACTAATAAAGGTGTCCTAAGGGCTAAGGTGGGTAACTTAAACTTGTCCACAAATCCCCTTGAGTTGTATGAATGCGATGCACCAGTATCAAAAAGAACAACTGCAGTAAATGACTTAACCAAAAACTTACCGATTACTGCATCAGGCTGCTCTTCAACCTCCTCCACGTTCACGTGGTTCACTTGTCCCCTGTTGAAAGGGTTGGGCTTCTTCCCAGCGCTTCCATTGCCATTACCATTCTTTGATTCGGGGCACTCAGTGGCATAGTGTCCAGTCTTCCCGCACTTGAAACAAGTAATGTGACTTAGGTCCCTCTTGGCGGGTGTGGCTGGATTGGAGCGGTTCTGATTACTACTTGCTCCATTCCCATTTCCATTCTTGGGGCCATTGTGGTTATGCGAACTTCCTCCATTGGGAGTATGGCCTCCATGGTTATGGGTATATCCTCTTGAGTTCGGGTTTAAACGAGGCTTCTGCTGAACTCCAGAATTCTACTTTCCTTGTCCATACTTCCTCTTGCGGCTCTCAATCTGCTGCTGCTTCCCTTCCATCATAAGAGCCTTGTCTACCAACTCCTGGTAGTTGTTAAATGTTGCCACCATCAACTGCATGCTCATCTCATCATTCAGCCCTTCCATAAACTTCTCCTGCTTCACGGCATCTGTGGCCACATCATCAGGGGCATAACGGGATAGCTTACTAAACTCATGTACGTACTGAGCCATAGTACGATTTCCCCGGCGCAAGTTGCGAAACTCACGCTTCTTCATGCTCATAGCTCCAGTTGAGACATGGGCTGTGCGGAAAGCTTGCTGAAACTGATCCCAAGTGATATTGGCTATAGGGAAAGTGGCTGTGTAATTCTCCCACCACGAAGCTGCTGGTCCATCCAATTGGTGTGCGGCAAAATGCACCTTCTCAGCATCTGTGCAACCTGCAGTGGTCAACTCCCTTCCAATCTTACGTAGCCAGTCATCCGCAACTATGGGCTCGGTGCTACTGGAAAACACCGGCGGCTGCAACCTCAGAAAACGGGCTAAGTTATCAACTGGTGGTGGTGGCGGGTTGTTGTTGTTGTTATTGTTATTGTTGTTGTTGCCTTGGTTCTGGACTAATATCTGCATCAAGGCATTCTGCTGCTGGATCAACTAGGTGATCTCTGGTGGGAAAACAAATCCGGTGTCACGTCTCGGAGGCATCTGATGGGTTTAGAGGGGAGAGATTAGAATAGAAATGAGGTCTAGTGAGAAAGCACTACCCATATGCACATGAGACAAACGCAATCATATCATATCACTCAATCAATCAAGCAAGGGCATACAAACAGTCTAGAACTATCGTTACAAAAGTGCTCAGACTACTACTATATACAGGGGAATACTACTAATCATATGGTGGTCATCTAGAAATTTGATCGGTGGAAGACTCCATGATATCCGCTCCAGCTTCGTCTTCATAATCATCATCACTACCATCAGGGTCGGAGTCGGTGTCGTCGATGATGATGTAGTCTTCAGAACGAATCTCCTTAGGTTTGTCGTCTTCTCCTCCTGGCGCGGGGTCTTGATACGTCTCCGTCGTATCTATAATTTTTGATTGTTCCATGCCAGTATTATACAACTTTCATATCCTTTTGGCAACTTTTTATACTATTTTTGGGGACTGACATATTGATCCAGTGCCCAGTGCCAGTTCCTGTTTGTTGCATGTTTTTGTTTCGCAGAATATCCATATCAAACGGAGTCCAAACAGGATAAAAATGGACGGAGATTATTTTTGGAATATTCGGAGAATATGGGAAGAAAAATCCACACGACACGATGCCCGAGGGAGGCACGAGGCAGGGGCCCGCCCCACCCCCTGGGCGCGCCCCTGACCCTCGTGGGCCCCCGTAAGGCGGTTGATGCCCTTCTTCGGCCGCAAGAAAGCTATTTTTAGGAAAAAATCACGACGAAGATTTCAGTCCAATCGGAGTTACGGATCTCCATATATATACGAAACGGTGAAAGGGCAGCAGAGGAGAACGCAGAAACAGAGAGAGACAGAGAGACAGATCCAATCTCGGAGGGGCTCTCACCCCTCCCGTGCCATGGAGACCAAGGACCAGAGGGGAAACCCTTCTCCCATCTAGGGAGGAGGTCAAGGAAGAAGAATAAGGAGGGGGGCTCTCTCCCCCTTGCTTCCGGTGGCGCCAGAGTGCCACCGGGGGCCATCATCATCACCACAATCTTCACCAACAACTTCACCGCCATCATCACCAACTCTTCCCCCCTCTATGCAGCGGTGTAACCTCTCTCTTACCCGCTGTAATCTCTACTTAAACATGGTGCTCAATGCTATATATTATTTCCCAATGATGTATGGCTATCCTATGATGTTTGAGTAGATCCGTTTTGTCCTATGGGTTATTTGATGATCAAGATTGGTTTGAGTTGTATGTTTTATTATTGGTGTTATCCTATGGTGCTCTCTGTGTCGCGCAAGCGTGAGGGATCCCCGCTGTAGGGTTTGCAATATGTTCATGATTTGCTTATGGTGGGTGGCGTGAGTGACAGAAGCACATACCCGAGTAAGTAGGTTGTTTGCGTATGGGATAAAGGGGACTTGATGCTTTAATGCTATGGTTGGGTTTTACCTTAATGATCTTTAGTAATTGCGGATGCTTGCTAGAGTTCCAATCATAAGTGCATATGATCCAAGTAGAGAAAGTATGTTAGCTTATGCCTCTCCCTCAAATAAAATTGCAATAATGATTACCGGTCTAGTATTCGATTGCCTAGGGACAAATAACTTTCTCGTGACAAAAAGCTCTCTACTAAAACTAACTTAGTTGTGTCTTCATCTAAACAACCCCTACTTTTTATTTACGCTCTCTTTGTATTCTTGCAAACCTATCCAAAAACACCTACAAAGTACTTCTAGTTTCATACTTGTTCTAGGTAAAGCGAACGTTAAGCGTGCGTAGAGTTGTATCGGTGGTCGATAGAACTTGAGGGAATATTTGTTCTACCTTTAGCTCCTCGTTGGGTTCGACACTCTTACTTATCAAAAGAGGCTACAATTGGTCCCCTATACTTGTGGGTTATCAAGACCTTTTTCTGGCGCCGTTGCCGGGGAGCAATAGTGTGGGGTGAATATTCTCGTGTGTGCTTGTTTGCTTTATCACTAAGTAATTTTTATTTTCTGTTCTTAGTTGTTTTCTATCTTTAGTTATGGGAAGGAAACACAAAATACCAAAAAAATTATTTGTACCTACTGAACCAATGGTGGAAGGACCACTCAAAATCTATCACACTCCTGAAGCTTTTTACTTGGATCATCTTCGATCCCTATGTGCTCGTGCTGAAACCCCAACTAGCTTAGTTGAGGGAAAATCTTTGGATGGGCATGCTTGTTATGTGCGACACCATATATCTGAAAAAGGGAAACTTTTACTGGGTCAAATTCATCGTTTACAATGCTATGCTTGGAATTTATGTGAAATATATGATTTTACTTGTTGTTCTGAAAACCCTAAGAAACACCTTCCCTATCAATGTGAGTTTAGTGATAATGGAATCTTATCTTCTTATGCTAAGGGTGTTTATAATTACTATGATGTTCAACAAATTGAAGAATTTGTTGCTTTTAAGGGTGCTTATGAAATTGCTTCTTTGATTGAAAAGTATGGTGCTACTCTTTACAAATCTGAAAATTTTGCCATACTTAAATATTGCTATGATAATTATGCTTCTAATGCCTATGTTGAACCATATATTGAGGACTACTCCGCTGTCCAATAATAGACTAATATTTTGCAGGAGTCTACGGAAGAAGGAATTGATGAAGCTGTGAGCTCATTGGATGAAAAAGATGATGAGGAGAGCGAAGAACAAAAGGAGGAAGAGCGGATTAGCTACCCGTGCCCACCTTCTAATGAGAGTAACTCTTCAACTCATACATTGTTTAATTTCCCTTCATACTTACCGAAGGATGATTGCAATGATGATTGTTATGATCCCGTTGATTCTCTTGAAATATCCCTTTTTGATGATGCTTGCTATGCTTGTGGCCAAGATGCCAATATGAATTATGCTTATGGAGATGAACTTGCTATAGTTCCTTATGTTAAAAATGAAATTGTTGCTATTGCACCCACGCATGATAGTCCTATTATCTTTTTGAATTCTCGCAACTACACTATATCAGAGAAGTTTACCCTTATTAAAGACTATATTGATGGGTTGCCTTATACCGTTGCACATGACGATTTTGATGAATATAATATGCATGTGCTTGCTTCTCCTACTTGCAATTATTATGAGAGAGGAACTATATCTCCACCTCTCTATGTTTCCAACACGATAAAATTGCAAGAAACTGTTTATACTATGCATTGGCCTTTACTTTGTGAGCATGAACTGTTCTTTTATGACATGTCGATGCATAGGAAGAGAGTTAGACTTCGTCATTGCTTGATATATGTTGCTTTGTCCTCACTACTAAATGCCAAATCTTTGCTAATTAAAATTGGCTTTGATATACCTTGGGATCCGGGTGGATCCATTACGTGAGCACTAAATGCCTAGCTTAATGGCTTTAAAGAAAGCGCTGCCAGGGAGACAACCCGGAAGTTTTAGAGAGTCATTTATTTCTGTTGAGTGCTTTCATATAGTTTAAAAACCAAAAAAATAAAGAGGGGAACCTAAAACTTTTCAAAAAGGAAAGTGAAAGTGAGAAAGACAAGCATTGTTGAAGTGGGAGAGCTCCTTGAACTTTGTTCATGCTCAGGGAAACCTTGTGAATCTTGATTACAGAAAATTTTCAACAAAAATAATTATCCCCTTGTACAATTCCATTGTATTATAAAAATAATGTGCCGAGGTTTGCCTTTAGGATGTTTACAATGCTTGTTGGTTTGTACGGTGCGGGACAGAAACTTTGGCTGTAGTGCGCGATTTTTCATTTTTTACTGGAACGTAAAATGGTTCTGATTATTTTTGCACTGTCTTTCTATACAAATTGTTTATTTTTCCCAATTTTGGCAGATTGTTTCATGTATCAGAAGTATGGTGAATGTTCAGATTATTACAGACTGTTCTGTTTTAGACAGATTCTGTTTTTTGATGCATAGTTTGCTTGTTTTGATGAAACTATCGATTTATATCAGTGGATTAAGCCATGAAAAAGTTATATTACAGTAGACACAATGAAAAAAAATATGAATTGGTTTGCAACAGTACTTATAGTAGTGATTTGCTTTATTATACTAACGGATCTTACCGAGTTTTCTGTTGAAGTTTTGTGTGGATGAAGTGTTCGATGATCGAGAAGGTTTCGATGTGAGAAGAAGGAAGAGAGGCAAGAGCTCAAGCTTGGGGATGCCCGAGGCACCCCAAGTAAATATTCAAGGAGAATCAAGCGTCTAAGCTTGGGGATGCCCCGGAAGGCATCCCATCTTTCTTCAACAAGTATCAGTATGTTTTCGGATTCGTTTCGTTCATGCGATATGTGCGATCTTGGAGCGTCTTTTGCATTTAGTTTTCATTTTTCTTTTACACACCATGCTGGTATGAGATAGTCCTTGGTTGATTTATAGAATTCTATTTGCACTTCACTTCAATCTTTTGAGTATGGCTTTATAGAATGCTTCATGTGCTTCACTTATATCATTTGAAGTTTGGATTGCCTGTTTCTCTTTACATAAACAACCGCCATTTGTAGAATGCTCTTTTGCTTCACTTATACTTTTTAGAGCGTGGGCATATCTTTTGTAGAAATAATTAAACTCTCTTGCTTCACTTATATCTATTTAGAGAGATGACAGGAACTGGTCATTCACATGGTTAGTCATAAAATCCTACATAAAACTTGTAGATCACTGAATATGATATGTTTGATTCCTTCCAATAGTTTTGCGATATAAAGATGGTGATATTAGAGTCATGCTAGTGGGTAGTTGTGGATTAGTAGAAATACTTGTGTTGAGGTTTGTGATTCCCGTAGCATGCACGTATGGTGAACCGTTATGTAACGAAGTCGGAGCATGAGGTATTTATTGATTGTCTTCCTTATGAGTGGCGGTCGGGGACGAGCGATGGTATTTTCCTACCAATCTATCCCCCTAGGGGCATGCGTAGTAGTACTTTGCTTCGAGGGCTAATAAAATTTTGCAATAAGTATATGAGTTCTTTATGACTAATGTGAGTCCATGGATTATACGCACTCTCACCCTTCCATCATTGCTAGCCTCTTCGGTACCGTGCATTGCCCTTTCTCACCTCGAGAGTTGGTGCAAACTTCGCCGGTGCATCCAAACCCCGTGATACGATACGCTCTATCACACATAAGCCTCATTATATCTTCCTCAAAACAGCCACCATACCTACCTATCATGGCATTTCCATAGCCATTCCGAGATATATTGCCATGCAACTTCCATCATCATCATATACATGACTTGAGCATTTATTGTCATATTGCTTTGCATGATCGTAAGATAGCTAGCATGATGTTTTCATGGATTGTCCGTTTTTATGTCATTGCTACGCTAGATCATTGCACATCCCGGTACACCGCCGGAGGCATTCATATAGAGTCATATCTTTGTTCTAGTATCGAGTTGTAATATTGAGTTGTAAGTAAATAAAAGTGTGATGATCATCATTATTAGAGCATTGCCCCATAAAAAAAAGAGAGGCCAAAGAAGCCTAAATAAAAAAAGGGGGGCCAAAGAAGCCTGCAAAAAAGATAAAAAGGGGCAATGTTACTATCCTTTTACCACACTTGTGCTTCAAAGTAGCACCATGTTCTTCATATAGAGAGTCTCTTGAGTTATCACTTTCATATACTAGTGGGAATTTTCATTATAGAACTTGGCTTGTATATTCCAACGATGCGCTTCCTCAAATGCCCTAGGTCTTCATGAGCAAGCAAGTTGGATGCACACCCACTTAGTTTCAGTTTGAGCTTTCATATACTTATAGCTCTAGTGCATCCGTTGCATGGCAATCCCTACTCCTCAGATTGACATCAATTGATGGGCATCTCCATAGCCCGTTGATTAGCCGCATCGATGTGAGACTTTCTCCTTTTTTGTCTTCTCCACATAACCCCCATCATCATATTCTATTCCGCCTATAGTGCTATGTCCATGGCTCACACTCATGTATTGCGTGAGGGTTGAAGAAGCTGAAGCGCGTTAAAAAGTATGAACCAATTGCTCGGCTTGTCATCGGGGTTGTGCATGATGTGAATATTTTGTGTGGTGAATATGGAGCATAGTCAGACTATATGATTTTGTAGGGATAGCTTTCTTTGGCCATGTTATTTTGAAAAGACATGATTGCTTTATTAGTAGGCTTGAAGTATCATTATTTTTATGTAAAATGATAGACTATTGCTTTGAATCACTCATGTCTTAATATTCATGCCATGATCAAGATTATGCTAGGTAGCATTCCACATCAAAAATTATATTTTTTATCATTTACCTACTCGAGGACCAGCAGGAATTAAGCTTGGGGATGCTGACACGTCTCCGTCGTATGTATAATTTTTGATTGTTCCATGCCAATATTATACAACTTTCATATCCTTTTGGCAACTTTTTATACTATTTTTGGGGACTAACATATTGATCCAGTGCCTAGTGCCAGTTCCTGTTTGTTGCATGTTTTTGTTTCGCAGAATATCCATATCAAACGAAGTCCAAACGGGATAAAAACGGACGGAGATTATTTTTGGAATATTCGGAGAATATGGGAAGAAAATTCCACGCGAGACGGTGCCTGAGGGAGGCACGAGGCAGGGGGCGCGCCCCACCCCCCTGGGCGCGCCCCTAACCCTCATGGCCCCCCCGTAAGGAGGTTGATGCCCTTCTTCGGCCGCAAGAAAGCTAATTTTTAGGAAAAAATCACGGCGAAGATTTCAGTCCAATCGGAGTTACGGATCTCCATACATATATACGAAACGGTGAAAGGGCAGGAGAGGAGAACGCAGAAACAGAGAGAGACAGAGAGACAGATCCAATCTCGGAGGGGGTCTCGCCCCTCCCGTGCCATGGAGACCAAGGACCAGAGGGGAGGTCAATGAAGAAGAAGAAGGAGGGGGGCTCTCTCCCCCTTGCTTCGGGTGGCGCCGGAGTGCCACCGGGGGCCATCATCATCACCGCAATCTTCACCAACAACTTCACCGCCATCATCACCAACTCTTCCCCCCTCTATGCAGCGGTGTAACCTCTCTCTTACCCGCTGTAATCTCTACTTCAACATGGTGCTCAACGCTATATATTATTTCCCAATGATGTATGGCTATCCTATGATGTTTGAGTAGATCCGTTTTGTCCTATGGGTTATTTGATGATCAAGATTGGTTTGAGTTGCATGTTTTATTATTGGTGCTGTCCTATTGTGCTCTCCGTGTCGCGCAAGCGTGAGGGATCCCCGCTGTAGGGTTTGCAATATGTTCATGATTTTCTTATGGTGGGTGGCGTGAGTGACAGAAGCACAGACCCGAGTAAGTAGGTTGTTTGTGTATGGGATAAAGGGGACTTGATGCTTTAATGCTATGGTTGGGTTTTACCTTAATGATCTTTAGTAGTTGCAGATGCTTGCTAGAGTTCCAATCATAAGTGCATATGATCCAAGTAGAGAAAGTATGTTAGCTTATGCCTCTCCCTCAAATAAAATTGCAATAATGATTACCGGTCTAGTTATCGATTGCCTAGGGACAAATAACTTTCTCGTGACAAAAAGCTCTCTACTAAAACTAACTTAGTTGTGTCTTCATCTAAACAGCCCCTACTTTTTATTTACGCTCTCTTTATATTCTTGCAAACCTATCCAAAAACACCTACAAAGTACTTCTAGTTGCATACTTGTTCTAGGTAAAGCGAACGTTAAGCGTGCGTAGAGTTGTATCGGTGGTCGATAGAACTTGAGGGAATATTTGTTCTACCTTGAGCTCCTCGTTGGGTTCGACACTCTTACTTATCGTAAGAGGCTACAATTGGTCCCCTATACTTGTGGGTTATCAGGTCTCCCATGAAAACTCCTAGCTTCCTTGTTAGGTCGTCATTCTTCTCCACGAGTATCGCAATTTCCTCCTCATATCCATCGCGTGTAGACTTGAGTTCCTCGTCTAGCTCGGTGATCCTAGTCATCGCCTTCTTCAAATCTATCATGCTTGCGCACATCTGGTTCTCCTGGCATTGAATGTGCTGGTTTAACTCCTGGATGAATGCTGCAATGGATCTGTCTCTCCTGGTGCTGACGATCTCCCATTGCTCATCTCGGCGCCCACATATATGGTAGATAGTATCCTTGAGATCCTGGTGGTAAACTTCGCTGATGCATCCCATGGCGATGTGGGCTGCCATGCTCTTTCCTAGATTCCAGGTTGGTGCATCGAAGGAAAACTCTATGGGCTCAGTGACTGGCGTGAATGTCCTTCCTGGAACTTGAACTCGGATCATCCAACGCTCCTCTTATGGCAAAGTGGCGGTGTAGGTCCCGGTGAAGCTTGGTATTCCAATGTTCAGGTACCTAGTTACTTCCTTCAAGTGTCATCCAAAGGGTGTGTCTTCATCTGGTTGTGCAAACTTGTTCCTCGAGTCCGCCATCCTAAAGAATAGAAAGTGGAGAGGAGTCAGAAATGAGTAGAGAAGAGTGACCTATGGCTTTTTCTTAGTGGTCGTGTCCTACATTCAGCGTGTGCTCTGATACCATCTTGTAGCGACCCGACCTTAGACGGTCAAGTCTCTGTGCTTCAATGTCATCCCTGGATCGGTAATGCTGACACACAGTACTCGAATGGATTTATAATAGAGTAGCAATCACACACTTATTACATCGAATGTCTCAAAAGAGAACTTATTACAGTAAATATGGCTTAAGGCCATCTAAATAAGATAACAGCGGAAGGCTTGGAAGATAAAGTGAGTCCATCAACTCCAACGGCATAGCTGAGTGCACGACAACGGCCTAGCGAACCTTACTCCTTGTCTGAAAAGTCTGCAACATGATATGTTGCAGCCCGAGAACGGGTCAGCACATGGAATATGCTGGCAATATAACACAGTAGAGCAATGAACAGATAAATGCTATCACTACATGCATATTTGGCTGGTGGAGGCTCTAAGGTTATATGTTTTTGCGAAAAGCCAATTTTCCCTAAAACAAAGGAATATGTTTTATTTAACTATCATGGAGATTGAAACATCATTGAGAAGGTTCCTCCAACTCAATCCCCATTAAAGTAATCATTAACAACCCAACAAATTAATTTAGAGTGATGAGATCAAATCAATAATTCAAATACCAGATACTCAAGATGTCCATAACCAGGGACACGGCTAACCATGATTAGTTTATACACTCTGCAGAGGTTTGCGCACTTTTCCCCACAAGACTCGATCTCCTCCATTGGATTTCTCGCACTGCATGGTGTTTGAGAAACGGATGACCAAGACACGGTCTTTCAGAAGCATTGACTCTAACCCCGGGTAGACAGTACCAACCTACATCCCCTACATCTGCTAGCCTACCACTGGAAGAGGTCATGCAACATACTCAACTATGCCAGAGCCCATAATGGCTTGTGGCTGCACACGTAAGTTTCTAGCATTATGATCCCTTTGAGCCTGGGTGGCGGACCGAGGATGATCACACGGGTCCTCCGGGATATCCTAGGACAACACTGGATTCTCCAGGTGCCCACAAGCAATCCACCAAGATGTGTGTTAAAGTTGCCACCTTAAGTTGAACCATTAATTAACAAACTCACATCTGTCATGGATACACTCAAACCCAATCCACATCTACGAGCATAGCATGGCAATAAGCATAACGCAGAAGTAACTCCCAAGGGTTTGATAATAAAACAGGTAATAGGTTCTACCTCATCATCTACTTCCCAAACCCACATGTTAAGAGATCCTACTCATGCAATGTGTGAGGGTTGAAACTAATGCACAAAAACTGGGTAATAAAGGGGTATGATCAATGTGTTACTTGCCTTGCTGACGATCTGCAAATCCTAGAGACTCGTAGTAGCACGCTTCGCACTCCGGGAATTCTATCGCAAACAAACAATAGCATACATAAGCAATCAAGCAAAGGTACACGGGTAAAACCCAAATAATAAGATTTAACCAGAAAGTTCAACTCAAGAACTCCAGTTTGCAAAAAGAATCGAATCAAACGAAGCAACGAAACTCAAACTGCGAAAGAAACAAGATCCGATTACTAATCTGGACTAAAGTCAAATTTCACAGTACCAAAATCTTGTTCAAGTTGGTTAAACAAAAGAAGGCTTCGAGACGAAGATCTAGGCGCTTGTTTCACCTGATTTGGATAAACGAGCGAAAAGATAAACTAGATCGAAGATTAGGGCAGAAATCATGATCGAAAATAATCACGGAAAAACCCTGGAAAAAGAAAAAACTGACAAACAGGCTAATGAACAAACTACGGACGAACGTCCACTAAATAAATAAACCGACGGAAAAACCGATCTAATAAAAAAAGACCTAGGGTTTCAAAAAAACCGAGCGGCTTTCTAACGAAAACCGGCGGCGGCGGGCGGCTATCTCGGCGAGGTCCGGCGGGGTTGGCGGCGAGCGGATCCGGCGGCGGAACGGGGCGGCGGCGCGGCGGCGCAGCGGCGGCACGACAAGGTGGCGGCGACGGCGGCTGGCGGCGGCGCTAGGGTTCAGGGGCGCGGGTGGGCTGCGGCAGCGGGGTGGGCTGCGGGGTCGTTGGGCGCGACTTATAAGAAGGCCGGCCTGGGGAGTCCTGGCCGGTTACGGCCCGGAGTTTGACTTTTTTTAAACGGATTTCGCCGGGAAAATCCTAGAAAAATAAATAAAAATCTAAAAATACCAAAACAAATTTTCGCCGTCTAAATGGAATATGTAGAACAAGATGAACATTTTTTTGGGCCTAAAATGCAATTTTGAAAAATGCATATTTTTTCTTCTAATTCAAATAAAATTGCAATAAAATCCAAATAAATTATTTATTTGATTTTAATATTTCCTCCAATACTTCATTTATTTTGGAGAAGTCATATTATGTCCTCTCATATATTTTGATATGAAATATTTTCAGAGAGAAAAATTAATTAAAACCAAAATGATCCTTGTTTCAATATTTGATAAAATTCAAATATGAAAACGGTGGAATCCCCAACTCTCTCCGAAGGTCCTTGAGTTCCTTAGGATTTTGAGGATCGCAAATCGAAAATGCAATAAAATATGATATGCATGAATGACCTATGTATAACATTCCAAATTGAAAATTTGGGATGTTACAGAACGGGAGAGGAGCGACACTGGTTTTGGATTGGAATAGGAGAGGAGGGGCGGTGGTTTTGAAATGGAAGAGGAGAGGAGCGGCGCTGGATTTAGATTGGAACAGGAGAGGAGCGGCGGTGGTTTAAGAGGAGAGGAGCGGCGCTGGTCTTGGAAGTATTTTTTTGTTTTGCATATTTTGGGTCAAAATTTGACCACGTACTGTATTTGACAAGCAAAATGTGCATGCATGTCACCAAAAATTGTATCGTTTGGTTCGTATCTGAATGTACTTTCAAATTATATTATTTTTGCAACGTATAACATATATTTTATTTGTGAAAATCATGGTCAATTATAACCCAGAATAAAAGGGAGCAAGGTTGTCAGAATCGCGATTCTATTGTATGATTCTACGACTTTACGATCCAAACTAACCCCTCCGATTCTATAATTTTGGTCTCTAGAATCTATGTTTCTACGATCCTGATAGTGAAGATTCTACTATTTGCGATCCTACCATCGGAGCTCCGATCCGATTCAGAATCACGATTCTGACAACCTTGAAAGGGAGACTAGTTAATATGGGGTCACTTTCTTAATTGAAGGGTAAATTGATTTTGATTTTGATCCAGTCACAGCGCGCCGGCTCTCTCGTCCAATCCTAAATCGCTGCCACACGCTCCTCTCCCTGTTCTCCATTGGAAAACCACCTCCTCTCCTCTCCATCATCTCCATTCCAAAACCACTGTCTCGCCT
Source organism: Aegilops tauschii subsp. strangulata (assembly GCF_002575655.3). NCBI lineage: Eukaryota > Viridiplantae > Streptophyta > Magnoliopsida > Poales > Poaceae > Aegilops > Aegilops tauschii. Next base: position 422,540,235 of record NC_053036.3, on the reverse strand, counting down.
CTCCCTCTTCTCCATTGCAAAACCACCCCCTCTCCTCTCCATCATCTCCATTCCAAAACCACCGTCTCGCCTCTCCCTCTTCTCTTAGTCTTCCCGTTTTTGCTTTTTTGATCTTGGTTTCTTCCGTGGGGGCGCGTCAGCGCACCCACTGGGTGTAGTCCCCGAGTTCCGAGTCGGCTGCTGAGCAGGCGGCTTGGAACTTCTTAGCTGGCTTTGTTTGCTATCTTGTTCTTATTCGCTTCTCTGCCTGACTTGCAGGACTACCACAACCTCCGCGCGGCTGCCTTCAACTCCCAGGCTCGGGAGCTGACCCAGAAGAATGCTAATCTATCTGAGAGCCAGGGTAAGTGCTTCATCTTTTATCTCATGTGGGGGCGCGTCAGCGCACCCACTGGGTGTAGTCCCCGAGATTCGGGCCGACTGCTAAGCAGTCGGGTCGGATCTTTCTTGACGACTTCTTCCTTATTGCTTCTTTCTTCTCTGCCATGCCTACAGCGGCCAACGCCAAACTGAGGGAGCAGCTGGGTGGGACTCAGGCCGCCCTTCGTGCTAAGGAAGCCGAGTTTGATGCCTTGGCCCAGGAGCGTGACCGCCTAGCCAAGAGGCTAGCCGACCAGGAGGAGAGCCACAAGGCGGCCCTGAAGGCGGTGCAGGACAGCGAGGCCGCCCTCCAAGCCGAATATGAGACAGAGGCGGCAAGCTGGGCCGAGGCGAGGCAGTCGTTGATCAACGGCTACGACCAGATCGAAGACTTGGTTGACGGTAGGCCGCCCTCTTCTTCGTCCTTTGCTTGCCGCTTGTCGTTTGGTTCATTTTCTGACTTGGTGTTTTTTCTCTTCTTTCTTGCGCAGAGTACTTCCCTGGCTACTCAACTGCCGCCAACCAGGTCGTCGAGGCCCACCGCGAGGCGCAAAGGCAGGCTGGCGCCGAGATCGCACCGAACGCTCGTCGGTCGCTGGAGGAACAGCTCTTGGCGATTCAAGCCCGCCTCCAGCCAGCTCACCGCATGCTCCGCCGGCTTCAGCGTGTTGCAGCGCAGGTGCTGGCCGCTCTCTGACCTGGTGAGGTGATTCCCCGCACTCCTAGTCGGACTACCGACTGGCTAGAGGTGGCGGCCGGCCGCTTCGAGGCCTGGAAGGCTTCTGCGGCTCGGTCCGGCGCCAGGCGGGCACTGGAGTTCGTCAAGGCCTGGTATCCCGAGCTGAGTTTGGACCAGCTGGCCACCTGGCGGCAGGAGGCCGACACGGAGCTGGATCCGGCGGTCGGCTATCATCCAGCGAGCCTTGGCGATCACCGACTACACCGACACCAGCGCCTTCGCTCCTGAGGTGGACGACAACGGCGTTGCCCAGCCGGAGGAGTGGTTCGGGCTGAACCCGGCAGATGGCGAGGACTCGGCGGAGGAGATCGACTCCAGCGACGAGGGCGAGGAGGAGGAGGAGGAGGAGGGTGAAGATGCCGCGCCAGATGGTGGAGCGGCCGGTCAGCCTCAGCTTGACCGTGCCTCCAGCAACAAGGCACGCGCGGGCGCACCGCCTGCAGCCGGCGATGATCAAGCCGAGACTCGCCAGCCGGCGCTGCCGTCTCCACCGACCAGCCCGGCTCCCCTGCTGTGCCCTTAGTCTAATCTGCTGCCTCTACTTTCCTGTTTTATTACTCTTGGAACAGTATTTTGCTAAGTTTGCACAATTCCACCCACTGGGGGTGTATTCGAACTATATTGACTGCCGGCCTGTTGAAGGCCTTATGTGTAAATATAATTATGCATGCGTTTGGCTTTCCCTTGTTCTTTGCTTTTCATCCTTCGGCTGTTTCCTTTGCCGCCCTCCCTTGGTTGCCGCCTTCCCAGCCGGACAGCTGCTCTGCAGTCTGTGGCTGGAGAAGTGCTTGGCCGGTTGGGAGGGCAAGTACTCAAGCTTTGTTGCATTGTAGCGAAGTGACTGGGAAGTCGGCCAGCTGGCTGTTTGGTCAGCCAGTGGGCGTGGCAGGAGGCCGGCTTGCGTTATATAAGTTCGTTAGTCCTTCGCCGTTTTTCATGTGGGCATCCTTTCTGCCTTTGGCTCTTGCCAGTCGAACAGTCGGTTCTTCGAGCTGCGACTTTCAACAAGAGAGGGCTCGGGTGCTGGCACACTACTTGTCTGACTTCAGGTAGAACTTTTAATATAACTTAAGGCGGCCAGTCCCCGGGCCGACTAGTCGAACCCGGTGCCAGACAGAAAATCAAATGTAATAATACATTCATGAATATGACACTCGTCATTCATAGATAAAGGAGGGCAGTCCCCGAGTGCGCCTCGGGGGGCCCGTTTGTCTCGTACTTAATACAAAAAGGTAGCATGATACATACTGCTTTCAACTGTAAAATCTTTTCAGGAGGTTGGTGTTCCATGGTCGTTCCGACTCCTTGCCGGAATCATCCCTCTTGCATGCTCTTGGCTTCTGTGCGTTGATCAGGTAGTAGGAGTTGTTGCCTAGTGCCTTGCTGACGACGAAAGGGCCTTCCCAAGGGGCCGAGAGCTTGTGCTGGCCGACTGTTCGCTGGATCAGCCGGAGCACAAGGTCTCCCTCTTGGAAGGATCTTGGCTTGACCTTCCGGTTGTGGTAATGGCGCAAACTCTGCTGGTAGATGGTGGACCGGCTGAGTGCTAACAGCCGGCCCTCTTCTAGCAGGTCGACGCCGTCTTCTCGCGCTTCCTTCGCCTCCGCCTCCGTGTACATGGTGACCCGAGGCGAGTCGAACTCGATGTCAGTTGGGATGACCGCCTCGGCACCATATACAAGGAAGAACGGAGTGAAGCCGGTTGACTTGTTTGGTGTAGTACGCAGACTCCAGAGGACAGCCGGCAGCTCATCGAGCCAGCAGCCGGCCGAACGCTCCAGTGGTATGACCAGTCGGGGCTTGATGCCGGAGAGGATGAGGTCGTTTGCTCGCTCGACCGGGCCGTTTGACTGCGGGTGGGCAACGGACGCTAAGTCCAGTCGGATGCCCTGTGTCGCGCAGAAACGTGCCAGTGCTCCCTTGGCAAAATTTGTGCCGTTGTCGGTAATGATGCTGTGCGACACACCATACCGAGTAGTGATGTCGGCGATGAATGTCACGGCAGTCGGCCCGTTCAGCTTCTTGATCGGCTTCGCTTCAATCCACTTGGTAAATTTGTCCACGGCAACAAGCAGATGTGTCATGCCGCCGCGGGCTGTCTTGAATGGGCCCACCATGTCCAGCCCCCAAACGGCAAAGGGCCAGGTGAGGGGGATGGTCTTGAGTGCAGAAGCCGGCAGGTGTTGCTTGGAATTGAAGACTTGGCATCCTTTTGCAGCACTTGACTAATTCTTTGGCATCTTCCAAAGCAGTCGGCCAGAAGAAACCATGGCGGAAAGCTTTGGCCACAAGTGATCTTGAGGCTGCGTGGTGGCCACATAAGCCTTGGTGGATATCCTTGAGGATTGCTACGCCCTTCTCTGGCTCGACGCAGCGCTGGAAGACTCCAGTGACGCTACACTTGACAAGTTCTCTGTTTATTATTGTGTATGCTCCGGCTCGGCGTTGCACTAGTCTTGCCGAGATTCATCAGTCGGCAGCTCTCTGTTGACTAGGAAGTTGAGGATGGGCTGGGCCCATCATGGAGCTGTGACTTCTTCTACTGTCAGTACGACCACTGTGACCCGGGTGGGTGGGTTGGGTGGTGGAGAGTTGGAGTCAGCCACCGCTTCTTGTGCCGCTGCAGTCCCCGGGCCGACTGCTGCTGTAACGCCCACGATGCGTCTATATCTCCCACGTGTCGAGGCACGACTTAGAGGCATAACCGCATAGTGGTTTAGTCGCAAGAAGGGTCATCTTCACACAATCCCATGTAATGAACAAGAATGGGATAAGAGTTGGCTTACAATCGCCACTTCACACAATACATAAATATCATCATACATCATCCAAAATACAATCATATAGACCGACTACGGTCAAAATCCAGATGAAATAAGACAACCCCAAATGCTAGATCCCCGATCATCCCAGCTGGGCTCCACTACTGATCATCAGGAAAAGACACATAATAACAACCACGTTCCTCGTCGAACTCCCACTTGAGATCGACGCCATCATCTGCACTGGCATCGTCGGCACCTGCAACTGTTTTGGTAGAATCTGTGAGTCACGGGGACTCAGCAATCTCACACCCGCGAGACCAAGACTATTTAAGCTTGTAGGAAAGGGGGGTGCAAAGAGGTGGAGCTGCAGCAGCAAAAGCATATATGGTGGCTAACTTGCGCAAATGAGAGCGGGAAGAGAAGCAACGGAACGGACGTCATCTAGCAATGACCAAGAAGAGGTCCTGAACACCTACTTACGTCATGCATAACTCAGACCGTGTTCACTTCCCGGACTCCGCCGAGAAGAGACCATCACGGCTACACACGCAGTTGATGTATTTTAATTGGGTCAAGTGACAAATTATCTACAACCGGACATTAACAAATTCCCATCTGCCTCATAACCGCGGGCACGGCTTTCGAAAGATAATACCCTGCAGGGGTGTCCCAACTTAGCCCATCATAAGCTCTCACGGTCAACGAAGGATAAACCTTCTCCCGGAAAGACCCGATCAGTCTCGGAATCCTGGTTTACAAGACATCTCGACAATGGTAAAACAAGACCAGCAAAGCCGCCCGAATGTGCCGACAAATCCCGATAGGAGCTGCACATATCTCGTTCTCAGGGCACACCGGATTGTCCAAGCTTCCGATAGGCCAGCCCAGAGTTGCCCCTGGTGGCCACCGGCGACTGACAGTTTGGACCAATACTCAGAGGAGCACTGGCCCGGGGGTTTAAAATAAAGATGACCCTCGGGCTCTAGAAAACCCGGGGGAAAAAGGTATAGGTCGCAAATGGTAAAACCAAGGTTGGGCCTTGCTGGAGGAGTTTTATTCAAGGCGAACTGTCAAGGGGGTCCCATAAATCACTCGACCGCGTAAGGAACGCAAACTCAAGGAACATAATCCCGGTATAACGGTAACTAGGGCGGCAAGAGTGGAACAAAACACCAGGCATAAGGCCGAGCCTTCCACCCTTTACCAAAATATATAGATGCATTAATTAACTAAGAGATATTGTGGTATCCCAACATATCCATGTTCCGACATGGAACAAACTTCAACTTCACCTGCAACTAGCAACGCTATAAGAGGGGCTGAGCAAAAGCGGTAACATAGCCAAACAACGGTTTGCTAGGAAAGGATGGTTAGGGCTGACATGGCTAAAATGGGAGACATGATATGGCAAGTGATAGGTAGCGGAGCATGGCAATAGAGCGAACAACTAGCATAGCAAAGATAGAAGTGATTTCGAGGGGTGGTCATCTTGCCTGCAAGATTCTCAGAGTTGTCGAAAGCTTGATCCTCGTAAGCATACTCGACAGGTTCCTCGTTCACGAACTCGTCTCCCGGCTCTACCCAAGACAAGAACACAAACAAACGGAACCACAATCAACAACGAGAAATGCGCAAGCAACAAGATGCAAAACATGTATGATATGCGAGATATGATATGCGATGCATATGCGTGCTCCGGAAGGAAAATGATGAACATGGCAGTAACTTGGCAAACCAAGCATGCCACTGGAAAGATGAGATGATTTCGGTCAAAATCAATATAAAGATCACCGGAAACGGATGCACGGTTTGCAAATGGCAAGCAAAACAAGAATGACACGAATCTGCGATTAACAGCATGATAGCACTTAAAATGCAACAAGCAACAATGCTACAGCAACCCAACATAGCAACAAAGCATATGGAAGTAGACTACAGGAGATGCTTGACAAAAGATGAACACTGAGCTATGGCTAGTTCCCAACATATCAAGCTCAAACAAGCATGGCAAAAATGCAAAAGATTACAGGTTCACAGACTTGGTGAAAAACTGGACATGGCAGAAAACAGCATCAGGTAGCAATGTTCAGAGCACGAAATCAACATGCTACAGGAACTTAACATAGAAACACAAGGCATGGTAGTGTTCTACTAAATGCACATGACAAAAGTCCCTTAGTGACCATAAGCCAAAAATCACCAGAAGATATGATGGCAAGCATGTAAACATAGCAAGTTTCGTTAACAGGTTTCAGACTTAGCAGAAAACAGAGCATGGCAGAAATATTAATATGTACGCCTCTTTGTGAGCTTCGTGCACTCACTACAGAGCAATACACTACAAACCAAGCATACCTACAGCAAGATGGCTTGTTTATGAAGCTAATCATGGCAAGAACAATAGCATAGCATGTATGGATCAACTAGAATAAGCTTGGCAAAAATGAATATCATGTTAAGAAACTGCCAGAAATATTTTATAGCAAAAGTAGAGCAAGATTGAGTCATGCTAGGGCACTCCATAATTGCAAACAATTGCAGGAATGGATCAATTACAACTATAGCTACAATACATCCTTACTGAACATCTCCAAAATATGCATGGATCTCTCTGTAACGTCAAGTTTACATGGCAACAAAATTACAGCAGACAAGGACTTAGAGAAATCACCAAGTCCCTGAAATCAGAAATATTACGGGGCCTACTTTGCATGCTTGTGCTAGTCACCACAGAGATCACAAAAATACAAGGACTACACCACTGGAAAGATGGCATTGCATACTTCAAAATACATGTAGAGCTCATGCTCAAAAGATGCACAGATTAAATGATACAAAAATGACAAATCTCCAAGTTCTGATAAGAACCAGAGAATAACAGCAACTAGCCCTCTTCCAACAAAGATTTGGGCATCAAGATGACCTCTAATTAACATGGTTCAATTGAACAAAATGAAGAGCATCGCGAGACGAACAATTTGACATATTACACGCGCGAATCGGAGCTACATGCACGGAGTTATCGCATCACGAACAAGTGCATATGCTGAAGAATTTTAGGACTTGGAGGAATTTAGGGAGGCGAGAAAGTCAACGGGCTACCGTACTGGATCGATCGGATCTGGATCGAGCCCGTGGCTCCTGGCCGGCGACGGGGAAGGAGGGAGAGGCCGGAGGGAGGCGAGGCGACGGCGGGGAGGGGCGGCGCCGGAGGCGCGGCGGCGGCGATGGCCGGCGGGACCACGGCGGCGAACGGCGGTGCCGGCCGGCGGGGAGGCCGCGGCGGCGCGGGCCAGGTGCGGCGGCGCGCACGGGAGCCGGCGGCGGAGTTCGGGCCGCGCGGGCCGGGGACGGGCTCGCCGCGGGCTCGGGCGGGCCGCGGGCGCGGGCGGCGGCGCGCGGTGACGTGGCGCTCTCCGGTTGGCCGGGCGGCGCGGCGGACGTTGTCCGGCCAGAGCGGACGCGTCCGGCGCGGCGCGGAGGGAGAGGGTTAGGGTTTCGTCTGTGATTTCGTTTTTCGGGGGAGATGGAGTTTTATAGGTAGAGGGAGCTAGGAGGCTCCAAATGAGGTGCGGTTTTCGCCCACACGATCATGATCGAACGACCTAGGGCATGGAAGAGAGTTTGGTGGGTTTTGGGCTGGTTTTGGAGGGGTTTTTTGCTGGACACTCAAATGGACTTTGCGGATGCCCGGTTAACCGTTGGAGTACCAAACGACCTCCGAATGGAGCGAAACTTGACCGGTAGTCTCCGAGTGGTATAATAAGGCCACTTGAAAAGACTCGGTCCATTCCGAGAAAGTTTGACACATGCACACGAAAGAAAACAAGAGGGATGCACCGGAGGAGATAGGAGCGCCGGATTGAGAAACAGACAACGGGGAAAATGCTCGGATGCATGAGACGAACACGTATGCAAATGCAATGCGCATGATGACATGATATGAAAATGCATGACATGACAAATACAAAACGAAAAAAAACAAAACCCGACAACGGAGGGAATATCAATACACATAGCCGGAAATGGCAAGAGTCGGAGTTACAAATATGGCAAGTTACATGCGGGGTGTTACAGCTGCAGTCCCCGGGCCGGGTTCTGAAGTCCCCGAGCTGGGTGCGACTACGGTAGTCCCCGGGCCGCTTGTCGAGGTCCCCGAGCCGCCTGCTGGGTTCCTCCAGTCGGATCCGGCTGCATCAAGGGCGGGCGGTACGAAGATAGAGTCCGATTCTGGAGACGGCTTGATAGACGGTTTGAGGAGGCGCTGGAGGGAGACACCAGTTGGTATAGCCTGTCGGGTGGAGCCGGTTCGTGCTAGGGCATCTGCTTGGTCGTTGTCGGCCCGTGGCACGTGAAGGAACTCGCACCCTTCAAAGTATCCACTGATCTGCTGGACGAGGAATCGATAGCTCGCCATGTTTGCATCCTTGGCGTCCCAGTCGCCAGATGACTGTTGGACCACCAAGTCCGAGTCGCCATAACACAGGATCCGGCGTATGCCGAGCTCTTTGGCTAGCCGGAGCCCATGTATGAGCGCCTCGTACTCAGCCATGTGTTGGAGGCGGCAAAATGGATTTGCAATGTGTATCTGAGCTTGTCGCCTTTGGGAGGGGTGAGGACGATGCCGGCTCCCAAGCCGGTGCGCATCTTGGACCCGTCGAAGTGCATCCACCAATGAGTGGAGTTGGGAGCCGGCGGTAGGTACTGGGTCTCGGCCCAGTCGACAAGGAAGTCGGCCAATGCTTGGGACTTGATGGCGGTGCGGGGCTGGTAGAAGATTGTGTAAGGAGCCAACGCAATGGCCCACTTAGCCACTCGGCCGGATGCATCCCGACTGCCTATGATCTCGGCAAGCGGGGCGGTGCATACGATCATGATGGGATGCTCTTGAAAGTAGGGCTTCAGCTTCTTGGCGGCGAAGTACACTCCATAGCACATCTTCTGGTAGTGCGGGTAGTTTTGCTTTGAGGTGGACAGTACTTTGCTTAAATAATATACCAGCCTCTGGACTAACTGGGCTCGGCCTTCTTCTGGGTGCTGGACCACGATGACTGTACTGACCACTCAGCTAGTCGCGGCTATGTAGAGGAGCATGGGCTCCTTCTCAGTCGTCGCCGCCAGGACAGGTGGAGTGGTCAGCATCTTCTTCAACTCATGGAAGGCTTGGTCTGCTTGGTCGTTCCACTCGAAGTGAGTGGATTTCTTCATGAGCCGGTACAGGGGGAGAGCCTTCTCTCCTAGCCGGCTGATGAAGCGGTTTAGGGAGGCCAGGCACCCGGTGAACTTCTGAACGTCTCGCAACTTGATGGGAATCTCCATTCTCTCAATGGCCTTGATCTTCACAGGGTTGCACTCAATGCCGCGTTCGGAGACCAAAAAGCCTAGAAGCTGGCCGGCTGGTACTCCGAACACGCATTTCTCGGGGTTGAGCTTGATCTGAAATCGGCGCAAGTTGGCAAATGTTTCTTTGAGGTCTTCCAACAGGGTGCCGCGCTTCTCCGTCTTCACCACAATATCGTCTACGTAGACGTGGGCATTTCTGCCGAGTTGCTTGAGGAGGCATTTCTGCATGCAACGCTGAAAAGTGGCACTGGCATTCCTTAAGCCGAATGTCATAGTCAGGTAACAGAAAGAACCGAATGGTGTGATGAAGGCGGTCTTCAGGCGGTCAGCTAGGTCCAACTTGATCTGGTGGTATCCTGAGTAGGCATCCAAGAAACTCAACAGCTCGCATCCGGCTGTGGAGTCTATCACTTGATCGATCCGTGGCAGGGCAAACGGATCTTTGGGGCAGGCTTTGTTGAGGCTAGTGTAGTCTATACACATACGCCATTTGTTGTTCTTCTTCAACACCAAGACCGGGTTGGCAAGCCACTCTGGGAAAAACACTTCCGTAATGAAGCCGGCGGCTAGGAGCCGGGCTATCTCTTCTCCTCCGATAGTCGGCGGAGAGGTTGCTTGACTGGCTTCACGTCCGCTCGACGTGTAACTTGTGCTCGGCGAAATCCTTCGGAACACCCGGCATGTCCTTTGGGGACCATGCAAAGATGTCTCGATTCTCACGGAGGAAGTCGACGAGCTCGCCTTCCTATTTACTGTCCAGGTTTGCTCCAATGATGGCAAACCTCTCCGGGTTCTCCGGATCCAGAGGTATCTTCTCTCCTTGGCCAGGTGGAAGGAGCCCTGCGCATCATATTCCTTGGGGTTGGGGGACAGGGCCGGCTGCTTGCCGGCCATGGCCACAACTCGCTCCAGCATCTTCTTCTCTTCTGCAACTATGAGGGACTCGGCCAGTCGGCTGCTGGCTGCAGCGCACTCGATGGACTTCTTGTAGTCGCCGGCTACAGTGATGATCCCCTTTTAGCTCGGCATCTTCATCTTGAGGTAGGCGTAGTGGGGCACAGCCATGAACTTGGCCAGGGCAGGTCGGCCAAGCAAGGCGTGGTAAGGGCTCTCTAGGTCCACTACCTCAAACCAGATTGCTTCTCGGCGAAAGTGATGTTTGTGTCCGAAGAGAACATCCATCTTGATCTTGCCGATTGGGGAACAGGACAGGCCGGGTATGATGCCGTGGAACATGGTCCGGCTTGGCATGAGCTGCTTCGCCTTGAGGTTTAACTTCTCCATGGTGTCGCGGTACAGTATGTTGATACTGCTTCCGCCATCAATCAGCACGCGGGGGAATCGGGCAGCTCGCCTCTCCGTCGCGAGGGTGACGTCCAACACCAATGCGTAGGAGCCAGGAGACGGCATCACCTCTGGGTGATCGGCCCGGCTCCAGCTGATAGGCCTTTCAGACCAATGCATGAACTCGGGGTTCCTGGAGGCGACCGCGTTGACCTCTTGGTGCTGTCGGCGCCGGCTGCGCTTGTCTTCAACCTGGCTCGTGAAGATGACGTAGGCGGCATGCTCATCTGGGAACTCATCCTGAATGGCTCCGACTGCTGGTCGAGCAGCCGGCTGCTGGGGGCCTGGAGGCGGCGGGCCGGGAGGCGGAGGCGACACCAGCCCCTCGCCCTTGGAGATCCGTGTGAGCCAGTGGCACTTCCGGGTCGTGTGGTTGGACGGCTTCGCGCCGCTGTGAAACTTGCAGGGGGCATCGAGAGTCTGCTCGTAGGAGAAGGCCGGCTGCCAAGCTGGCCTGCCGCCCTTCTTCTTGGGAGCGGGCCACTCTTCGGGCTGCTCGTCATCAACAGTGGCCACCTGCCGACTGGTGGAAGGCGGCATAGGGGCCTTGCGCTTGCGGTCGTTCTGGTAAGGGCATCGGTTGGAGTCACCAGCCGGCGTCTTGGGAGCCGGAGCGAGCACCTTCCCAAAGGCGTCCACTCGGAGCTCGGTCTTCATCGAGGAGTCGGCTGTGGCGTACTTGTCTGCTATGACCAGTAGCTCGTCGAGGGTAGCCGGCCCGTCGCAGAGGAGTCGGTGCTTGAGGAGGGTGCCCTCTCGGCACCCGGCGGTGAAGTATTCGATGGCTTGAACCTCGTGCACCCCCTCGCAGGAGTTGCGGAGCTCGGCCCATTGCGTGAGGTAGTCGCGAGTCGATTCGCTGGGCCCTTGGACGCACAAGGAGAGCTGGCGGGGCTTTGGAGGCCGCTTGTACGTGCTGGTGAAGTTGCGGACGAAGACTTCCGTGAAGTCCAGCCAGCTGTTGACGCTGTAGGGCTTGAGGCTGTTTAGCCAGGTGCGAGCCGTGCCTTGAAGCATAAGAGGGACGTACTTCACGGCTACGCGCCTGTTGCCGTTCGCTATGCTGACAGCGGTAGAGTAGTCGATGAGCCAATCTTCCGGCTTCACCGAGCCGTTGTACTTGGGCGTGTCTCCGGGGAGCGAGAACCCTTTGGGGAAGGGCTCGTCGCGGATGCGGGGGCCAAAGCAAGGCGGGCCGACATCGTCTTCTTCTTCTAGCGCCAGGGATCGCGCTAGGTGGTCGATCCAGTGGTGGGCGTCGTTCTCGCCGAGTCCTTCGCGGTGGCCTAGTCGGCCACCGAGAGTCGGATGCGTGACAGGCGGCGGGGTGGGATGTCTCTCCCCACGAGGCGGGGCAGGAGGCGGATTGCCTTGGCGCTCTACCGCTCGAGGGCGGCCTTCTGCGTCACGCTCGATGGTGATTCGAGTCTGACTGCGGCTAGCAGCCGGCTCCTTATCTTTCCTTGCGCGGGCGCCGCTCGCAGTCGGCGACCGGGATGTCGCGGCGTGTTCTCGGCGTGCGGGAGGACTCTCAGCGCGGGCGCCGGCTTCATGCCGTTCTGCGGCCGCGTCGATCAGCTACTGGATGCGCCTTGTCATGTAGGGGAGCTCATCAGCCCCCAGCCCGTTCAGCTCTTCTGCGGCCGCCTGAGCGGCTCGCAGATTCTCGAGCGGTGTGGCGTAGACGGGGCGGTCTGCCCCCAGCATGCTGGCGATGGCCGCGCCGCGCTTCTTGACGAGGCCGGCTCAGCTCGGCCCGCCATGAGGTGGCGTACCAAAGGCGGCGCGGTTGACTTCGCGCTGGTGAGCCTCGGTGAGGCGTCTCATGGAGGCTATCTTCTGGCCCTCCGCGATGAGAGCGAGGCGGCGTGCCTCCAGAGTCTCGGCGTCGGCGTCGGCGTCGGCCGGGATGGGGACGGACAAGTCATGCATCGCCGCTTGTAGGGCGTCGTGGGCGTTCTCGCCCGAGTCGGCGACGTGGCTGATGACCAGCACCTCAGTGACAGCGCTACTGCCACTGTCGGCTCGAGGGAGAGGGTCGTCGAAGACTACCACGTCGGAGGGGTAGGCATCGAGCGATGCCGTGTCGGAGTCGACAACATTCGGGTCGGTGGAGCCGACCGACTCCAAGTCCACAGCAAGCTCGCTGTAGACGTGAAGCTGGCCGAGGAGGCTGACGAGGCGGCTCTCGGGGTAGTCTGTGCCCGCGTCGGACGCGGGCTCGTCAGAGATGCGAGTCTCACCAAGAAGGTCGGCGAGGCAGCTCGCCGTGCAGGCGTCGTCGACGCCTTGCAGCGCGTCGGGGCAAGCGCCATCGGGCGTAGCAGGCTGGCTACGCTCGCGGGGGAGGAAAAGGGTTCCCGTCCAGAACAGGTCTCCGGACGACGGTGCACCTGGCCCCATGGTGGGCGCCAAATGTCGGATGGTAGGTGCGACATATGCCAACGGGTGGCTTATCATTGTGGGAGCCAGTAAGACATCGCCGGTGCCTGGAAACGGGATGAGGCGAAGACATGCACGCCGGCGGATCTTACCCAGGTTCGGGGCTCTCCGTGGAGATAACACCCCTAGTCCTGCTCTGCGGGGTCTCCGCATGATCACTAGATCAATACAAGTAGTTACAAGTGCTCCTTGAGCTGTTTGGCTAGAGGAAGAAGAAGGGCAAGGCTAGCTCTCCTTTTCTCTCTATGTGGTGTGTGAAATTCTATGAGATCAACCCTTTGCATGGGTGTCCCAGGGGGTTTATATAGGCCTACCCCCCTGGGGCACAATGGTAATCCGGCTAGGCGCGGGTCCCAGCCGTCAGTGTCTATGCTCGCCGGCTTCTCCGCCGGCCATTGGGGCCCGCCGACTGGTGGGTCCCGCCGGCTGCCGGCCTCTTGGCCGACAGGCCAGCCCCACCGCTTGGGGGCTTTGTCGGCGGCTGGTTACTGTTGCCTTGCCTCTGATGACGAGGGCTTTGTCGAGGTAAGCGTGGCTACAGTGCCGCCGCCTTGCGGGCTCTCACTGTAGCCTCACCTCGTCTTGTCTCCTTAACGAGGCACATGTTTCGAGGGAGGGCGTAGCCGGCTCTCCCTGGCCGACTAGGGGAGGCCGGGCCGCCTTCGAGCGTCTCTCTGGCTAAAGGGGCCCGCCGCCCGCGGGCCGCACTGGCGTCTGTCGTGGGTGACATCGAGGTCAACATGGCTACAGCGCCGCGCCGGACGGGTGATGGCTGACCCGTACGCCGCCCTGTGACCATGCCTGTTCCGGGATTCGGGGGTAGTGGGCTGTAATGCGGCCACGCCCCGTCTTATCACCGTTATGTGGATGCAATCTTGGTGGCTGCAGTCTTGGCCGGCTTCTGGGAGTCGGCTCTCTTCATGGCCGGCTGTTGGGAGTCGGTCCTCTTGGGGCCGGCTTCCTGGAGTCGGCCATCTCGTAGCTTTCTTGGGGAAGGTTTCTGAGGCCGGGTCGCCTTCTGGTAGTCGGCCCTGGGGGTAGCCGGCCGGGGGAAGGCGGCCCTATGCTTTGTATGCTTGAAGGCTTGAATGGCCTGATAATTTTTCGAAGAGCCAGGGGGAGTCGGTTAGGCTACCCGTGGCCATTTACTCCGACAGCACTCAACAGAAATAAATGACTCTCTAAAACTTCCGGGTTGTCTCCCTGGCAGCGCTTTCTTTAAAGCCATTAAGCTAGGCATTTAGTGCTCACGTAATGGATCCACCCGGATCCCAAGGTATATCAAAGCCAATTTTAATTAGCAAAGATTTGGCATTTAGTAGTGAGCACAAAGCAACATATATCAAGCAATGACGAAGTCTAACTCTCTTCCTATGCATCGGCATATCATAAAAGAACAATTCATGCACACAAAGTAAAGGCCAATGCATAGTATAAACAGTTTCTTGCAATTTTATCATGTTGGAAACATAGAGAGGTGGAGATATAGTTCCTCTCTCATAATAATTGCAAGTAGGAGCAGCAAGCACATGCATATTATATTCATCAAAATCATCATGTGCAACGGTATAAGGCAACCCATCAATATAATCCTTAATAAGGGTAAACTTCTCTGATAATAGTGTAGTTGGGAGAATTCAAAAAGATAATAGGACTATCATGCGTGGGTGCAATAGCAACAATTTCATTTTTAACATAAGGAACTATAGCAAGTTCATCTCCATAAGCATAATTCATATTGGCATCTTGGCCACAAGCATAGCAAGCATCATCAAAACAGGATATTTCAAGAGAATCAACGGGATCATAACAATCATCATAGCAATCATCCTTCGGTAAGTACGAAGGGAAATTAAACAATGTATGAGTTGAAGAGTTACTCTCATTAGAAGGTGGGCACGGGTTGCTAATCCGCTCTTCCTCCTTTTATTCTTCGCTCTCCTCATCGTCTTTTTCATCCAATGAGCTCATAGTTTCATCAATTCCTTCTTCCATAGACTCCTGCAAAATATTAGTCTCTTCTTGGACATCGGAGTAGTCCTGAATATATGGTTCAACATAGGCAGTAGAAGCATAATTATCATAGCAATATTTAAGTATGGCAAAATTTTCAGATTTGTAAAGAGTAGCACCATACTTTTCAATCAAAGAAGCAATTTCATAAGCACCCTTAAAAGCAACAAATTCTTCAATTTGTTGAACATCATAGTAATTATAAACACCCTTAGCATACGAAGATACGATTCCATTATCACTAAACTCACATTGATAGGGAAGGTGTTTCTTAGGGTTTTCAGAACAACAAGTAAAATCATATATTTCACATAAATTCCAAGCATAGCATTGCAAACGATGAATTTGACCCAGTAAAAGTTTCCCTTTTTCAGATATACGGTGTCGCACATAACAAGCATGCTTATCTAAAGATTTGCCCTCAACTAAGCTAGTTGGGGTTTCCGCACGAGCACATAGGGATCGAAGATGATCCAAGTAAAAAGCTTCAGGAGTGTGATAGATTTTGAGTGGTTCTTCAACCATTGGTTCAGTAGGTATAACTATTTTTTTTGGTATTTTGCGTTTCCTTCCCATAACTAAAGATAGAAAACAACTAAGAATAGAAAATAAAAATTACTTAGTGATAAAGCAAACAAGCACACACGAGAATATTCACCCCACGCTATTGCTCCCCGGCAACGGCGCCAGAAAAAGTTCTTGATAACCCACAAGTATAGGGGACCAATTGTAGCCTCTTTCGATAAGTAAGAGTGTCAAACCCAATGAGGAGCTAAAGGTAGAACAAATATTCCCTCAAGTTCTATCGACCACCGATACAACTCTACGCACGCTTAACGTTCCCTTTACCTAGAACAAGTATGAAACTAGAAGTACTTTGTAGGTATTTTTGGATAGGTTTGCAAGAATATAAATAGAGCATAAATAAAAAGTAGGGGCTGTTTAGATGAAGACACAACTAAGTTAGTTTTAGTAGAGAGCTTTTTGTCACGATAAAGTTATTTGTCCCTAGGCAATCGATAACTAGACCGGTAATCATTATTGCAATTTTATTTGAGAGAGAGGCATAAGCTAACATACTTTCTCTACTTGGATCATATGCACTTATGATTGGGACTCTAGCAAGCATCCGCAACTACTAAAGATCATTAAGGTAAAACCCAACCATAGCATAAAAGCATCAAGTCCCCTTTATCCCATACGCAAACAACCTACTTACTCGGGTCTGTGCTTCTGTCACTCACGCCACCCACCATAAGCAAATCATGAACATATTGCAAACCTACAGCGGGGATCTCTCACGCTTGCATGACACGGAGAGCACCATAGGACAGCACCAATAATAAAACATGCAACTCAAACCAATCTTGATCATCAAATAACCCATAGGACAAAATGGATCTACTCAAACATCATAGGATAGCCATACATCATTGGGAAATAATATATAGCGTTGAGCACCATGTTTAAGTAGAGATTACAGCAGGTAAGAGAGAGGTTACACCGCTGCATAGAGGGGGGAAGAGTTGGTGATGATGGCGGTGAAATTGTTGGTGAAGATTGCGGTGATGATGATGGCCCCCGATGGCACTCCGGCGCCACCGGAAGCAAGGGGGAGAGAGAGCCCCCTCCTTCTTCTTCTTCCTTGACCTCCTCCCTAGATGGGAGATGGGTTTCCCCTCTGGTCCTTGGTCTCCATGGCACGGGAGGGGCGAGAGCCCCTCCGAGATTGGATCTGTCTCTCTTTGTTTCTGCGTTCTCCTCTGCTGCCCTTTCACCGTTTCGTATATATATGGAGATCCGTAACTCCGATTGGATTGAAATCTTCACCGTGATTTTTTCCTAAAAATTAGCTTTCTTGCGGCCGAAGAAGGGCATCAACCGCCTTACGGGGGGCCACGAGGGTCAGGGGCGCGCCCAGGGGGGTGGGGGCGCCCCCTGCCTCGTGCCTCCCTTGGGCACCGTCTCGCGTGGATTTTTCTTCCATATTCCAAAAATAATCTCCATCCGTTTTTATCCCGTTTGGACTCCGTTTGATATGGATATTCTGCGAAACAAAAACATGCAACAAACAGGAACTGGCACTAGGCACTGGATCAATATGTTAGTCCCCAAAAATAGTATAAAAAGTTGCCAAAAGGACATGAAAGTTGTATAATATTGGCATGGAACAATCAAAAAATATAGATACGACGGAGACGTATCATCTGACCACCTCGCAGGACAAGCATAGTGAACAAGAACCAAGACCAGGCGCAACCCGCCTTGAGGTAGGGCCTCGTGAGTCCCGCGCTGGCTCACGAGTGCCCAGATACACCTCGTCTAGCCCTGCCGTGCAAGCCATGTGTCAGGGCGGGGCTGTACACGCCCCCGGGGGCTCTCCGCAGTAAGGAGCCCCCCTCCCACACCCAAGTGGAAGCACCATGCTCCGCACTGGCTGTCGACACTGCCGAGGAGCGGCTATGCCCATGCACAAGCGGAAGCACTACGCTCCGCGCTGGTGATAAACAACTGAGGGCAGCCTCACGGCCGTACCAACCTCAGGGAGCCCAGAGCTCAGTGTCTGGCCTCACCGCAACGCCTCCCTTCGGGAGAGTCTCGCGAGGGGGCTGGGCACAGGGGCTGCGCTCGGGTCACGCCCAAGCACACGCCGCCCGAACCAGGTCCCTCGGATCTGGTCGTCGCACGCCCCTCCCGAGCCGAGCCTCGGCGAGGGCAGGTATGGAGATTGTTTGCACGTCAAGGGGGACTCCTGAGCATCGCGACTCAGGAGCCTAACTGATCACGTAGCCCCTCACTCCTTGGTCCGTCCTGGTCTCCAGACGGCCCAACGGCAGTTGAGGTATGCGTGGGGCCGGGCTCTGCCAACATATAACATTAACCTATCCTCGCGTATTCTTCCTATAAGCTGTTTGCGCGTCAAGGGGGACTCCTGAGCATCACGACTCAGGAGCCTAACTGGTCACGTAGCCCCTCACTCCTTGGTCCGTCCTGGTCTCCGGTCGGCCCAACGGCGGTTGAGGTATGTGCGGGGCCGGGCTCTGCCGACGCAGACACAAAGCAAATAGGAAGAAAATTGCCAAATCTCAAAGCAAATATTACAAGCCATATCGTTCTCCCAAATACCAAACACGAGTTTAAACGCCTCCACGAGGCATGATACATGTTACAGGAATAAACAGGGAAGCGGCCGCAAGCAAGTCACCCCTGGACACCGCCATCACCCGCAGAAGGCGCCCCTCCCTGGGTAGCGTCGCCTTCACCTACACCGCCAGATGGAGCCGCAGGATCGGTGGCATCGCCGGTGAGGGCGCGAGAACGAAGCCGCGGAACATCTTCAGCAGGGCCTCCACCTGACCCTTCACGGCTGCGGCGATAGCCGTGCAGTGTTCATCAGCTACAGGCTCCAGCAGCTCGTCAAGACGAGCACTGGGGTCGCGAAGGTACAGATGGCTGAAGACAAGCGTCAGTGCAGCTGAAGGAAGGACACGAGCCTCTGCCTTAGCCATGGGACCGATGCCCTCCACGACTTCCTCAAGCGCCTTCACCAAGTGGGGAAGCAGCTGAGCAGGGCCATCCTCGTCGGTGGTCAGCGGCTTCTCCAAGCCCTTCTCGTACAGCGACTTCAGCGCCATGCTGGACCTCTTCTCAAGAAGCGAGAAGGCCGCGCGGTCTTCAGCCAGGACCTTCGTCTTGGCGTCAAGATCAGCCTCCTTCGCCTTCACCTTCCGCTCCAACTCCTCCAGCCGGCTGCGCTCCGCGGCCTGCGCCTTCGCCAGCTCTCCCAGCTCGGTGTCGCGGCCCTTGATGGCGTCCTCCCGGGCCCTCATCTCCTCCTCTTTCGCCTGGCGGCCGCGTGCTTCTTCTACGCGCTAGTCACGCAGGCTCTTCAGCTCATCCTCCAGCTCTCGGTAGCGGTTGCGGGCGGCCTCGGCGTCCTTCAGCGCCGCCTCACGATCGGCCGCAGCTTTGGCGGCGGCCTGCTTCTCCTTCTCGGAGGCCGCCGCGGCCTGGCTCAGCGACGCTCGAACCGCCGAGTCAGAGTGAAGCCAGCAGAGGCCAGCTCCAGGCGCCCGGCTACCAGGCGCGGGTCTGTTCCCAGGAGATCTTCCCGCAGCTGGGCCATCTCCAAAAGGACGCGCTCCAGGGCGGCAGAGAAAGCAGAAGAACTTGGGGCCAGAGGCGCAACAGGAGGAGGGGGCGGCATTTTCACCAGAGCCTGGGAGATCAAGGGCTCTTGAGCCTTTGGGACCTCATTAGCCGAGCCAGGCACCGACGCTTTCAGAGCCAGTGGGGCCACGGGGGCTGACTCCTCCCGGCGATGCTCCTCTTGGCCTTGCGAGGGCGACCGGGCTAGGGAGGTACGAGTGCTGTCGCCTCCTTTCTCCGCAGAAGGGGGCGCGGCCGCTGTATCCTCCTTCCTTTTCTTCGCCGAAGGCATCATCCTGATCAACCAAGGGTGAACGTCAGAAAATAGCAAGTACGAGTAGGAACAAGACAAAGCTCGAAGCACTTACTGATCCACTGTGACATAGTCCACCTTCCGCTTGGGGAGCCTAAAACCGAAAAGCTTCGGAGCCTGAGGAGTGGGCACACGGGCTCCAGGAGCAGAAGACGGTGCAGCAGAAGGGCCGAAGGCAGCTCCAGGCGGCGTCAAGGCGGAGGCAGCATCTCGAGAGACCAGCGATGATCTGCCCCTTGTCGGGATGACGGGCAGCTCCCCCTCCTCCTGGCGGGCGTCGGTCTCGGCGTCGTCTGGCAGGGCGCGGAGGATGCCGGCCTTGCTCAAGGGGGAAGTTTCACCCATTTCCTTGGGGGTCGCCTCCGAGTCTACCTCCTCTTCTTCCTCCCCACGGGACTCGTCAGAAGACAGCTCCACCGGCTTCGGCGCCGCAGGGGCTCCGGAGGGAGCAGGCGGCACCAGCCCGCGCCCATCGAAGGTAGGCCTGGCGGCCACAATCTGCTCCCAGTCCTTGCGGCGGAACAGGGGAACGAAGGCGCTCGGCGGGTACTCTTGGTTGTCCCCGACCAAGAGGCGCAAAACTGCAGACAGCTCCTCGTCAGGCAAGGCCTCCGGGCTCAGGCGAATCTTGTCCTCTTCATCCCCAAGTCTCCACAAGGGGCACGCACGCACCTAAAGAGGAGCAACGCGCAGCGTCAGGAATTTCCTCAGGAGCATGGCCCCAGTCACCTTCGCCGCCCTCGCGTTGCCGGCTTCAGGTCGGTCTGCATCTGCTCCAGCACCGATGACACCCACTCATCAGTGAGCTTCGCGCAGGACCACCCCTTGTCGGACTGAGGCATCTCCGTCGGCAGCGCCAAGCGCGGGTGGACACACTTGGCGCCCATCATGACCCATTTGGCCCTGAGGTTGTTAGCCTTCTTCCTGGTGTTTGAGATCGAGTTGGCCTTGCCGGCGGCAATGAAATTGGCGCACCCAGAGATATGGCCATCGCTGACGCGGAGGAAGAAGAAGTGGCGCAGCAGAGCCACAAACGGCATCACGCCCAGATACGCCTCACAATAGTAGGCAAAGATGGACAGGAGAAGGATGGAGTTGGGATGAAGATGCAGCACCTGCAGCCCGTAGTGGCCGAGAACCTCATAGAAGAAGTCGGAGAAGGGGGGAACCAATCCCGCGGTGATATTGCTTGTGAAGAAGGGGAAGAAGGTGCTTCCCTCGGGCTCCGGCACGTCGGTGGCAACCCGGAGCTCCATCTTCCCCCTCTCGTTACTCTCCCCCGCCATCCGCAAGCGCGTGGTGGCGAGGCTCTTCTTCGTGACGTTGGGCACGTCGAGAGCTAGTTCGTACCAAGCTGGCGACGAGGAGGGCTTGACCTTGCGCGGCGCCATTGGTCGCTGATGCGGGGAAGATTGGAGCAGATCTGGAGGTTTCGGCAGTGAGGAGCAAGAAAGGGGATCTGAGCAAGGCGAAGGGAAACAGTGAAGACAAGCGCTGTCCGCGCCAGCCTTTTTGTCAAGTCGAGCAGTTGCCGAGGCAGCGTGGGGAAGCGGAGACGACCATGTCCAATCAACCGCCACACGTCGACCAAGGCCGCAGGCTTTTGGGGCCCGCGGCGCTCCACCCTTGGCCTTTGGCTTTGCCTCGAAGCCAAACCCGAGCGTGCCTTGGGCCCGGGGGCTACTATCGGTGTTCTGGGAACGGGAGTCCCCAGACTTGCCTGCCTACGGCCTACGGCGCGGCTCTGCGAGTGGGCCCGTACGGCCCATCTTCATCAACAAGGCGTTCAAGACCCTCGCGAGGGGCCAAACCTCGCGAGGCGGACGACACAAGACCTCCTCAGGAGCGGCCTCACCCGGTTGGCTCGCGAGGAGCGGAGAGATCAAGGCAGGGCAAACCTCGCGAGGTTCTCATGATGTGAGCCATGACGATCAAGATCAGGCGGGCGCCAGCGCGCAGTGTCCTTGTTTCCCCTTTGGTGCTAAGGGGGCAAGCGCGGGCGCGGAGTACCCAGGCATCAAGCAAAGGTATCCATATCGGTGCAACGAGACCAAGACCAGCAGGACGGCAAGATGGAGGTCACCGTGGAGCCCAAGGCGGCGTCACCACCAAAGCCTTTTGCAGGCGAAGACCGCTTTTGTCAGGATAAGCTGTACTAGCTGTCCCCTTTCAAATTGGCCGTGTTTGGCTCCCTTCCCGCTCAATATTTGGGAAGAGGACCAGGGCCTCTATAAATAGGATTAGCCACCACCGTAGGAAGGGACGGGTCAACTTGATCTCGAGCCAAAACCCTTAGTCACACTCGAGCACAAGAACACCTCAGCCTCAGGAGGTTGTTCTTCCCCTTGTACTGTTCATCATCAGCCCAAGAGGCAATCCACCACCACCACACTGGAGTAGGGTATTACACCACAACGGTGGCCCGAACCAGTATAAATCCTATGTGAGTTCGTCGAGTTCGTCCGCGAGATCTTAGCAAGCTAGGGCATGGATCGGTAGGGGGAAAGAACTTCGCGCGCACCCCAGAGTTCAAACCTTAAAGGTTTTGCCGGAACCCGTGATCCGACACCTGGCCTTGGTCGTCACGGATCATGTCATGAGAACCTTGCGAGGATTGTCTTGCCTTGATCTCTCCGCCCCTCACGAGCCAACCTGGTGAGGCCGCTCCCGAGAAGGTCTTGTGTCGTCCGCCTCGCGAGGGTGTTGAGTCCTTGCTGGTGAAGATGGGCCGTATGGGCCCGCTTGTGGAGCCACGCCGTGGGCCATAGGCAGGCAAGTCTGGGGACCCCATTCCCAGAACGCCGAAAGTAGCCCCCGGGCCCAAGGTGCGCTCGGACTTGGCTTCGAGGCGAAGCCAAAGGGCAAGTGCGGAGCGCCGTGGGCCCCAATAGCCTGCGGCCTTGGTCGATGCGTGGCGGTTGATTGGACGTGGGCATCTCCAGTTCCCCACGCAGCCTTGATAACTGCCCGACTGACAAAAGTCTGACGTGGGCAACGCTAACCTTCATTGCTTCCTTCCGCCTTGCTCCAGATCCCCTTTCGTGCTCCCTGCTTCCGAAATCTCCAGATCTGCTCCCTTCCCCTTCTGCATCAGCAACCAATGGCGCCCTGGAAGGTCAAGCCTGCCTCGTCGCCGGCTTGGTACGAGCCAGCTCTCGACGCGCCCAACGTCTCGGAGAAGAGTCTCGCCACCACGCGCCTGCTGACGGCAGGGGAAAGTAACAAGAGGGGGAAGACCGAGCTTCGGGCCGGCTACGCCATGCCGGAGCCCGAGGGAAGCACCTTATTTCCTTTCATCATGAGCAGCATCGTTGCGGGGCTTGTTCCCCCTTTCTCTGACTTCTTCTATGAGGACCTCGGCCACTACGGGCTGCAGGCGCTGCATCTTCATCCCAACTCTATCCTCCTTTTGTCGATCTTCGCCTTCTACTGTGAGGCGTATCTCGGCGTGATGTCGTCCGTGGCCTTGCTGCGCCACTTCTTCCTCTGCATCAATGAGGGTCATACCTCCGGGTGTGCCAACTTCATCGCGGCTGGCAAGGCCAACTCGATCTCGAAGGCTGGGAAGAAGGCCGACGGCTTCAGGAGCAAGTGGGTCATGATGGATGCCAAGTGCGTCCATCCATGCTTGGTGCTGCCAACGGAGATGCCCCAGTACGACAAGGGGTGGTCTTGCGTGAAGCTCACTGATGAGCGGGTGACGTTGGTGCTGGAGCAGATGAACACCAACCTGAAGCCGGGCAACGCGAAGGCGGCAAAGGTGACTGGGGCCATGCTCCTGAGGGAATTTCTGATGCTGCGCGTGGCCACGCTTCAGGCGCCTACGCGCCCCTTGTGGAGGCTTAGGGACGAAGAAGACAAGGTTCGCCTGAGCCTGGAAGCCTTGCCTGACGGCGAGCTGGCTGCAGCTCTCCGCCTCTTGATCGGGGATGACTAGGAGTACCCGCCAAGTGTCTTCATTCCCTTGTTCCGCCGCAAGGACGAGGCGCAGGTCGTAGTCGCCAGGCGACTATTGACGGGCGCGGGCTGGTGCCGTCGGCGCTCACCGGGGCCCCTGTGGCACTGACACCAGTGGAGCTGTCTTCTGATGAGTCCCACGGGGAGGAAGAGGAGGAGGACGAGGAGCGCGACTCGGAGGCGACCCCCGAGGGGATAGGGGAGACTTCCCCCTTGCGCAAGGCCGACATCCTCCGCGCCCTTCCTGACGACGACGAGACCGCCGCTCGCCAGGAGAAGGGAGAGCCACCCGTGATCCTGACGAGGGGCCGGTCAGCGCTGATCTCCCGAGATGCTGCTTCCGTCCTGACGCTGCTTGGAGCTGCTTCCGGCCCACCTGTTGCTCCTTCTTCTGCTCCTAGGGCCCGTGCGCCTGCGCCCCAGGCTGGGAGGCTCTCGGGCTTCAAGCTTAGCAAGAGGAGGGTGGACTACGCCGCGGTGGACCAATAAGTGCTCTTGCCTTGTTTCATTCTTGCTTCTGCTGCTTGATCTTGACGCTTCCCGGTTGCGTGAGCAGGCCAACGCCTGCGGCAAAGATGGGGAAGGAGGAGGCGGTGGTGCCGCCCGAGACCAGTTCGCCTGCTCCGGCCGCGTCTCCCTCCCTGGAGAAGGGCAGCGCTGGTGCTCATGTCTCTCCGGCTCGGTCGTCCTCGCGAGGCCTGGGGAAGAATCCTCAGGAGGAGTCAGCACCTGTGACCCCGCTGGCTCCGGAGGTGCCGGTGTCCGGCTCGGCTGCCGAGGTCTCCAAGGCTCCGGAGCCCCCAGTCTCCCAGGCTATGGTGACGATACCTCCTCCTTCTCTTCCCGCTACGCCGCTAATTCCAGGTCCTTCTGCTTCTCCTGATGTCTTGGAGCGTGCCCTTTTGGAGATGGCCCAACTGTGAGAAGATCTCCAGGGTGCCGACTCCCACCTGGTAGCCGGCCGCCTGGAGCTGGTCTCTGGCTAGCTTCATTCCGACATGTCTGTTCGAGCGATGCTGAGCCAAGCCGCGGCGGCCTCCGAGAAGGAGAAGCAGGCCATCGCCCAAGCTGCAGCTGCTCGTGAAGTGGCGCTGAAGGATGCCGAAGCCGCCCAGGATCGCTGCCGGGGGCTGGAGACCGAGCTGAAGGCCCTGCGCGACAAGCGTGTGGAAGAGGCTCGCGGTCACGAGGCGGAGGAGATGATGAAGGCCCGGGAAGACGCCATCAAGGATCGCGACACCGAGCTGGGAGAGTTGGCGAAGGCGCAGGCCGCAGAGCGCAGCCGGCTGGAGGAGCTGGACCGGAAGGTGGAGGCGGAAAAAGCTAGTCTTGACGCCAAGGCAAAGGTCCTGGCCAAGGACCGCACAGCCTTCGCGCTTCTCGAGAAGAGGTCCCGCATGGCACTGAAGGCACTGTACAAGAAGGGCTTGGAGAGGCCGCTGACCACCGACGAGGACGACCCCGCCCAGCTGCTTCCCTACTTGGTTGACGTGCTTGAGGAGGTTTTGAGCGGCATCGGACCCATGGCCGAGGAAGAAGACCGCGTTCTTTCCTCACTACACTGACGCGTGTCTTAAGTCACCTCCATCTTCGCGATCCCGTTGCCCGCCTGGACGAGCTGCTAGAGCCTGTGGACGATGAGCGTTGTGTGGCCGCTGCCGCGGCTGTGAAGGGTCAGGTGGAGGCCCTGCTGAAGAAGTTCCGCGCCTTCGCTCTCGCGCCTCTGACCAGCGGCACTCCTGATCCTGCAGCCCCGACCGGTGGTACAGGTAAGGGTGACGCCATCAAGGAAGGGGCACCCCTTGCGGGTGATGGCGGTGCCCAAGGGTGACCTGCTCGCGACCGCTTTCTTGTTTTACTCCTGCAACATGCATCATGCCTCGTGGAGGCATTTAAACTTGTGTTTGATATTTGGGAGAACAATATGTCTCGTAATATTTGCTTTGAGATTTTGCGATTTTCTTCCTATTCGCTTTACATTCTACGTCGGCAGAGCCCGGCCCGGCGCATACCTCAGCCGCCGTTGGATCGTCCGGAGACCAGGAGGAGACCAAGGGGTGAGGGGCTACGTGACCAGTTAGGCTCTTGAGTTGCGATGCTCAGGAGTCCCCCTTGAGGCGCGAACATCTTATAGGAAGGAAACGCAGGAGTAGGTTTAGTGTTCTACGTCGGCAGGGCCCAGCCCCGCGCATACCTCAACCGTTGTTGGGCCGACCGGAGACCAGGACGGAACCAAGGAGTGAGGGGCTACGTGACCAGTTAGGCTCCTGAGTCGCGATGCTCAAGAGTCCCCCTTGACGTGCAAACAACCTTCATACCTTTGTCCTCGCCGAGGCTCGGCTCGGGAGAGCGCGCAACGACCAGGTCCGAGGGACCTAGCTAGGTGGCGTATGCCTGGGCGTGACCCAGGCGCAGCCCCCATGCCCAGGCCCCTCGCGCGGTTCTCTCGAGGGGAGGCGTTGCGGTGAGGCCGGACACTGAGCTCAAGGGCTCCCTGAAGTTGATACGGACGTGGGGCCGCCCTTAGTTGTTTATCAGCAGCGCGGAGCATAGCGCTTTCTCACTTGCACGGGCATAGCTGCTCCTCGGCAGTGTCGATGGCCAGCGCGGAGCATGGTGCTTCCACTGGTGCGTGGGAGGGGACTCCCTACTACGGAGAGCCCCCGGGGCGTGTACAACCCCGCCCTGACACATGGCTTGCACGGCAGGGCTAGACGAGGTGTGTCTGGGCACTCGTGAGCCAGCACGGGACTCACGAGTCCCTACCTCAAGGCGGGTTGCGCCTGGTCTTGATTCTTGATGACTGTGGTGGCCCTGCGAGGTGGTTAGACAACCTGCGCCGAATGAATCTCCTGATGTTATCGCGTGAGAAGGCCAAGCACCAACAGCCCCAGGAGGTGACGTGAATGGGGCCGGCCCGCTAGACAGAGCTCAGTCGTTGAGTTTATCAACGCTGTAGGGACGGGCCCGAGCACAGACGCCGTGCCTAACCTTCTCACGTGAATGGTCCTGAAGAAAAACGACCGGCGCGCGGCTCCCGTGGTGGGTGACAGTTAAGCAAGTGATAATTGCAGATAGATCGAGCATGAGAAGCAAACTGGCGTAGATAAATGCACGAATGATTCATGCCACTGGTCGGACCCGAGCGGCTTGGGGATGATGCAGCCCGTGGGGCGCCCCAGCAAGGTAAGCTAAAGATATAAAAGGATGCATGCCACAGGGACGGACCCACGCGGCCTGGGAATGATGCAGCCCGAAGGGCGCTCCTAGCTAAATGAACTTGGAAAATGTCACCTGGTTCCGTTGTAGAATGGGTGTTGGGGCAGCCGAAGATGCGTGGTGCAGGGGTCGCTCCTCATGAGCCACCGGGATCCTGAGCCTCGGGAGGCCCTGGGGGTCCAGGTGATTCCTTGAGGACCGTCTCCATCTCTTCCAGGACTGCATGGTGCCTGGCCTCCTGAGCCGCCTGGATGCTTCGTAGGCTGCGCTGGAAGGCGGACGCCATGCTCGACAGGCCAAAAGGCATGTGAACGTAGTAGTGAGGTGGGCCCTCGCAGCGCCCCACTCGCGAAGGCCAGAAGAGCTCCTGAGATGCGGCCCTGTTGAGCCCTGGGATGTCGATGCAGACGCGCAACCCGGCATCCTCGCCTGGATGGGGAGCTGCGCCCGGTGAGGGCCGTCATCGCGCATGGCTCTCGCGTCTTGCAGTTCCTGAGTGGTCTTGGCAATGAACTCTTGAGCGTTGGGCGCTCCTCGCGCCGTGTACTCCTGAGGGAGACGTGCCGTGAAGCACGCCTCCAAGTGGTGCCCGAGCATCTCCCTCGTGACGTTGGCAAGGTCTGAGACCCTCCAGAAGAGAGCCCCCGAGCCCTGCCCGAGGAGGGCGCCGGGAGCGCCTTCCTATGCGAGGGAGGGAGGCGCCCCAGGCGCGGGTGCTGATCCTGACGAGGTACCACTTGCGGCGCCCCTCTCCTGAGGTCCAGCACGGAGTAGCTGCTTCTTCTTCTTGGGGACGACCTCAGGAGGGTACTGAGCTGCGTTGTTGTCAGGGTCTTCGATTGAGGCTGCTTGGAAGGCGCGCTCGAGGGAGCACACCGCATCTCTTTCCTCGCAGGGGACTGTGATGATCCCGCCGCTTCCTGGCATCTTGAGGACGTTGTAGCCGTGGTGCGTCACTGCCATGAACTTGGCCAGGGCCGGGTACCCGAGGATGGCATTGTATGGCAGACGGATGTGGGCGACGTCGAAGTCGATGAGCTCGGTGCGGTAGTTGTTGCGTTCTCTGAAGGTGACGGGAAGGCGGACCTGCCCTAACGGTGTGGTAGAGCCGTCAGTCACTCCTGAGAAGGGCTTGGTAGGCTGAAGCTGATCGTATGGCACTTGGAGGCTCTTGAACGTCTCGACGGACAGGACGTTGAGCCCTACGCCGTCGTCGATGAGGGTCTTGGTTACTTGTACGTTGCTGATGACGGGTGAACAAAGCATCGGGAGAGCGCCAGCGGTTGCTGCGCACTTGAGCTGATCTGCCGAACTGAAGGTGATGGCGCACTTGGACCACCTGAGCGGGCGCGTGGCCTCGAGCCTGGGGAGGGCCGCGTTCACCTCACGAGCAAATTGCTTGAAGATGTGTTGAGAGGATGGGACTTGAGCTCCGCCCAGGATGCAGGCGATCGCACGCGGCTCTTGGACGCCCCCAGCCCCCTCGTCCTGATGGTGGTCGTCATTCCTTCTTTGTGGTGGAGGCAACGGAGGAAGGCCGGCGTTGCCCTGAGGGCGGTTCTCGCGAGGCTGATCCCTCCAAGCGCCCTCGCGAGGCTGGTCCTGCCAACGGTCTTAACAAGGCCGGTCGCGCCACTCCTGGCCCGGGCCACGGTCGTCCCAACGTCCTCCGCCACGTCCTCCTCCTCGTCCATAGCCCCGGTCATTGCGCTCGGGGCGTCGACCGAAGCGTCCATCCCGGATGGCCCTGAGCTCTTGACAGTCGTTGGTTTTGTGGCTATGCACGTTGTGGAAGGCGCAGAATGGTCGGCTGCTCTTGGATGACTCGGGCTGGTCCCTGCCGTGATTCTTGTCCGGCTCCGCCGCGAGCACGGCCACTCCCTTGCGCTTCACGTCCTTGGCCTTGGCTTTCTTCTCCTTCGGGTCGGCAGCTGGGAGCTTGAGGAGGGAAAGGCGCCCTTCCTCAGCCCTTGCGCATTTGGTCGCCAGGTTGAACAGCTCCAGAGATGTGCACAGCTCCTCATGGATGGCGAGCTCCTCCTTCATCTTGACATCGCGGACGCCATCAGAGAACGCCGAGATGATGGCCTCATTCGTCACCTTGGGGATCTTGAGGCAAACGTTGTTGAAGCGCTGGATGTACTTCTGGAGGGTCTCTCCTGGTTGCTGCTTGACGCGGCGCAGGTCACCCGCGGCCGGGGGGCAGTCGCGAGTGCCCTGGAAGTTGGCGACGAAGCGGTCGCGCATCTCGTCCCAGGAGGAGATCGAGCCCGGAGGCAGGTTCAGGAGCCACGAACGAGCGCCGTCCTTGAGCGCCATGGGGAACCTGTTCGCCATGACTTTCTCGTCGCCGTTGGCCGCCTCTATGCTCAGCTCGTAGAGCTGCAAGAACTCCGCGGGGTCGGGGGTGCCGTCGTAGCGAGGAGGCAGATCCGGCTTGAACTTGCCCGGCCAGGCGACGCTACGCAGCTCGAGGGTGAAGGTGCGACAACCTGCCGTGGTCGCTGGGGCCCGCCGTGGAGGTGGAGCTTGATCTTGGTGTCCCCGTGCCGCCACAACAAGTGGCGCACGGCCCTACCGCAGCAAGCGATCCTGTCATGGCAGTGCGAGGAGCGGTGGAGCGTTCTCCTGTGGTCGAGGGACTTCTTGGCAGCTTCTTTCTTCACGCGCGGGTGCTTGGCGCGGCGGGTCGTGCCGCGGGGCCGCGTGTCTTGGCGCCAGGGCACTGTCTTGGTGCAGAGGTGGTGGAGGCGGTCCATGAGCTACGTCGCCCGTAGCCGGTGGTGGACGAGGCAGCGAGAGGGACAGTGCAGGGGGCCCCCCTGCGGCGCTGACGAGCTCGGCGATGCGGTCCAACCAGTCCTCGTAGAGGTCGTCGACCGGGCGGTAGAGCAGGAGCTCGTGCGCCATGAGCAGTGCGGCCCGCGCGTCCGTGGGAGCACAACGAGCGTGAGACGACGAACCGGCGGGGGTCAGCGACGGAGTGGCAGTGGGGCCATCCCGCCGCACCGAGGGGTGCAGCAAGGATGCCTGCTGCTCGTTTCCAGCCGGGCCGGTGTCAGCGTTGGCGGCGGGTGACGGAGAACGACGGGGAGGCCCACCGACAGGAGCTGTCTGGGCGACACGGGCGGCGAGGGCGGCCCGGCGCTCAGCACGGGCGCGATGAGCGTCCGACATGGTTGTGGTGGAGCGGTGAAGCACGGATCGACGAGAGGAAGGCTCCGGCGCACCCCTACCTGGTGCGCCAAATGTTGGATTTCGGGTTCCGGCAAAACCCTTGAGGTTCGAACACTGGGGTGCGCATGAAGATCTCTCCTCTCCCATGCTCTCACACTCCACGATCTCACGGACTAGCTCGCCGAACCCAAAGAACACGAGGACACAAGATTTATACTGGTTCGGGCCACCGTTGTGGTGTAATACCCTACTGTAGTGTGGTGGTGGTGGATTGCCTCTTGGGCTGAGGATGAACAGTACAAGGGAAGAACAGCCTCCTGAGGAGAGGTGTTCTTGTGCTTGGTGAGCTGGTGTGGTAGAGGATGATCTGAATGATCCCTCCCTCCTATGGTGGTGGCTAGTCCTATTTATAGAGGTCCCGGTCCTCTTCCCAAATATTGAGCGGGAAGGGATCCCACAACGGCCGAGTTTGAAGGGGGACAGCTAGTACAGCTTATCCTGACAAAAGTAGTCTTCGCCTGCCAAAGGCTCTGGTGGTGATGCCGTCTTGGGCTCCACGCTGACCTCCATCCTGCCGTCCTGCTGGTCTTGGTCTCGTTGCACCGATATGGAAACCTTTGCTTGATGCCTCGGTACTCCTCGCCTGCGCTTGCCCCCTTAGCACCAAAGAGGAAGCAAGGACACTGTGCGCGCTGGCGCCCGCCTGGCCTTGGTCGTCACGGCTCACGTCATGAGAACCTCGCGAGGTTTGTCTTGCCTTGATCTCTCCGCCCCTCATGAGCCAACCTGGCGAGGCCGCTCCCGAGAAGGTCTTGTGTCGTCCGCCTCGTGAGGCTTGGCCCCTCGCTAGGGTCTTGAGTCCTTGCTGGTGAAGATGGGCCGTATGGGCCCGCTTGTGGAGCCACGCCGTGGGCCGCAGGCTGGCAAGTCTGGGGACCCCCGTTCCCAGAACACCGACAGAGAGAGACTAGTTTGGTGACCCCAGGAAGAAACGGTGCTGAGCGTGTGTACCTAGATGAAAAGACAATTTTGAGTCTATAGCTAATTAAATGAAGCAAACTTAGCAACAAAAAACTAAGCACCTATGCATTGGGGACTTGAGTTGCTAAGCCATTTAATGCCCTTAGCACCTCATCTAAGCACCATTTCATTGGAAGAGGTCACTCCTTGGCAAATGCAATAAATACTACAAAGAAAGAGATAGAGAGAAGTAAAAAATATACTCTTATAGCCAACCTTATAGCTAACCTTGTTGTAGTATGAGTGACTAAGTGATGACTATGTATGAAATGCCAACATCAGATAGCCTAACGCACTGTGCTAAATCTCCAAGGGCGCGACCGCGCGAGCGAGGCGACGGTTGTGGTAGGCGCGACCATGATACGGGCTGCTGGCAGCCCTTGGATCTGAGATCGAATGGTCGCATGCTAAGTTGCTGAAAATTTGCAGAATAACTCTCCAGGATAGGATATTCACCCATAGGCCTCGAATCACGCCATGCAACCGTTCGATCTCAGATCCAAGGGCTCTCGGAAGCCCGTATCATGGGAGAATGGAAAGCTTCGTATCACGTGTAATTTTTTTGATGCTTGACATGACATCGAAAGCCATTTAATTGGGCGTCGAGTAGACATGACATCTAATTGGGCCCCCATAGTACTATGCATGAATCCATTTATCCACCAGTCAAGCCACTACCCTGTCATTCGCACGCACCACTCAACATTTTTACAATCAAAAAACCGTTGGCAGTTCGCTCCTACTCGTCCCCGGACATCCTTTAACATTACGACAGTTCGCTCCTAGTCGTCCCGTCCTTTCAGATTACGGCAGTTCCACTAATCCTAACCCTCCTCCCAAATCCATGGTGTCCCAAATCTCCATGATCAGTGGTGAGTACAAGGTTAGAATCATCGCCGGTAATGAGTTCGACATCATCTACACCCGTTCTTCCGCGATGGTGAAAGGATGCCTTGCTCGCTTCAGATGCATGTTCGAAAACTCAGATGATTAGTGGGTCGCTGGGCTAGATGTTGAGTACACCACAACCCTGGACAAAGAGAAGAATCTAAAGGAGGACGAGAAGATGAAGCCCGCCGTGATCCAGGTTTGCGTGCATGACTTATGCTTGGTCTACCACATATGCCATGTCGACGTTGAGTGCGAGGAATTTAAGAACTTCCTCAAGGGCGGACTAGTCAAATTCGTTACTTTAGACTTTACAAACAACAGAAGAGTCCTGGATCGGATAGGCCTCATTGTAGGCAACCCCTTCGACCTCCAGAAGAATGGGCTGGCGCCCTCCCGTGATCAACCTTCAATGCTGACCCTGGCAGGAGCCATGGTTCATCCTTCGTACGATAAACTGAAGAAACCTCCGCACACGTTTCATCGTGCGTGGCAGTGGAATGTACTAGATATAGACCACATCCACTATGCTGCAATGGATGGCTACCTTTGTTTCAATATCTACAAGGGTTGGATGAAGAGCAAGAGCCAAGTGTGTGGTTCAAGCAAAGAATTATCGGCCAAGAGGAAGAGGGACAAGGACGAAGTCGAGGACGTGGACGAGGACTCCGAGTAAGGTGGCAGTGTGGTTGCTCATGGTGGTTCTAATGCAGTGTCTACCGGATTAGTTGCTTAGTTTAATTTCAGGTGTGCTTAGTTTTATTTGAGGGGCGTGTTGTGTTGAGCCCCCAGCAGAACTATGTTATGTTTCTTCTTGTTACTTTAACTCTTCAGTACGTACATACTTGTATTTCTTACAGTTCATCTTTTAGTTGGTATAGTACTACAACTCGTTTCTTCACATTATATACGTACAATATATATGGCCAACATCATATAGCCAGCAGTTTAGTTGTCAAAGAATTTCAGGGTGCTTAGTTTTGTCAAAGAATTTCAGGGTGCTTAGTTCTATTTGAGGGGTGTGTTGTGCTGGACACCATTATTGTGACTCAAATCTCTTTTGCCATGTTATAATGACATAAATACCTATGGACCGACATGCCAGCTCTGTCAGGACCCCGATCCTAAGTCACACCGATCTAGCATGTAACACATCATATCACTTTGCGGCCTCACGCACGGTATTCCCACAGGTGCCACCTTACCTGGCCCGGGACCGTTTGCGCCTTTTGGCTCATGTATATGATAGTGTCGCTAGCATCCATATGACAAAGAACCCGGGCCGACATGACTAGTCATAAACCCAAAGTGGCACTAACTTATAGGGACAGGCATACATGACCCAACAACGAATGTGTCGGTCATCATCGAGTGAATCCGGGCTGTAGCAGCTGGGCTAACATGACTCCGATAGACACCGCGTGACATTTCCCCGAAGGGACAGACACAGGAATGAAGAAGGACAGATGCCGGCCAGCCAAAGTGTTCCGGAGCAGTAGCAAGCTACCATGGCTCAGTGGAAGCACTAGGAGACATTTCCCGGTAAGAGAGGCTACCAAGGATAAACAACTAGGTTGTCGGATCCCACACATACCAAGCATTTCAAATCATACACGCAATATGCTCGATATGTGTAAATACAACATGGCATCACAACAAAACTCTATGACTCAAAGTATTTATTCATAAGGCTCCGAAGAGTCAGCTATTACAAACATGGGTCTCATGACCCAACATTCAAGTCATACAAGTCAAAGCACATGGGAAGCTTAACATGTCTGAGTACAGACAACTACAAATGAAAAAGGCTGAGAAGCCTGGCTATCTACAAGACCCTGCCGAGGGCACAAGATCGTAGCTGAGGTAATAAGCTAAACGTCGAAGTCCACGCGGAACTACTAGCGAGACTGAAGTCTCTCTGCAAAACATAAATTAAGCAAACGTGAGTACAAATGTACCCAGAAAGACTTACATCAGAACTAACTACATATGCATCGGTATCAACAAAGGGGGTGGTGGAGTTTAACTGCAGCAAGCCAGCTTTGACTCGGTGGCTATCCTAAACTACGACTGCAAGTAACTCTTTTGAGGTGGCGCACACGAGTCCACATATTCACCATATCAATACACCACTATGGATCCGCTCCCGTCTCCCTACGAGAACGCCATCCATAGCTCTCCCGCTTATCTTGCGCATTTTAGAGTATCCACTTTCACTTGTCTATGAACTGTACAGGCAACCCAGAAGTCCTTTACCGCGGACACGGCTATTCGAATAGATCATTTATAACCCTGCAGGGGTGTACTTCTTCACACACGCTCTCGCCACATACTACCATGTACACATCGTGTATCTCGGCAACCTTCAAGCGGAAGCCTGGCGAGGGAGTCGGCCACAACCTACCTAAACACTCAAGTCTCTAGTCTAGGTTTATCGCCTATTCAGGTTCCATCCGCAGGGAGTCCGGCCGAGGTTTCCACATACGGCCCCGAACGATGTGTGCAGGGTTCCCACGACACCAAACGAGTGCCCGGTACACCGTGCCACGTGCCTACCGCATCACAGCCCACCCCTCGGGTCAGCGCTCCGCACGGCCTCCAGCATACTACAAACACCAGAAACTACTCAACTCCTGGACAGAGGACAAGGGTGCTTAAGAAGCCGAGAGGGTCCATTGATTTCGGGCCCAATGCATGGTACTAGATGTAAATGGATCACAAACATAGAACTCAGTTCCTGAGGACGGCTTCAATGAGACAACCCACCATGTACTCCTACATGGCCTCTCACCGCTACCTTTACCAAATCGTGTTCACACACTTAGCTCACACACAGCAGGACATGTTCACAACATTCCAATCCATTCCCGATGAATCAGACCTGACTCAACTCTAAGCAGTAGCAGGCATGACAAACAAGCATGAATGAGTAGGCACATCAAGGCTCAAACAACTCCTACTCATGCTAGTGTGTTTCATCTATTTACTGTGGCAATGACAGGTCATGCAGAGGAAAGGGGGTTCAACTACCGCAGCAGGTAAAAGTTGAATCGATGTTGTCCTAATGCAGTAAAAGAGAGCAGGAGCGAGAGAGTGGGATTGTATCGGAATGAACAAGGGGGTTTTGCTTGCCTGGCACTTCTGAAGATAGTATAGTTCTTCATCGGTGTCACCGATCTCATCGTCGGAACCACATCTACTGAGAGGGGACAAATACCGGCAACAGAGAAGATACACAATCAATGCAATGCAACAATATGATGCATGATCATGACATGGCAATATGTTGTGGTTTTAGCTAATGCAACTAGCAACAATTTAAATGAAGTTGTTTTGAATCCAAGATTCAAATTCAAACTCCATATGTGATTATTCATATGCCATTTAATTGGTTTGGCCTGATCAGCAGGTATAAGTTGTTCGAACATGCATGAAAATGGTACAGATGGAAAGATTGGTTTTTTCTGATCATTTTTCATATATAACTTATTTAATTTGGAGTTACGGTTTAATTTCTATGATTTTTAGAAGTTTCAAACATTTTCTGAAATAAATAAATCATTTCTGATTTATTTAAAACTCCAGAAAACACTTACCGCGTCAGCATTACGTCACTGTGATGTTGGTAAACTGGGCGTGCCAGGTCAAACCTGACGTGTGGGTCCCGTATGTCAGCCTCTCCTCTAACTAAGTTGTTAATTAGCACTAATTTAACCCTAAGCCTAAACTAATTCGGGCCAGGCCCACATGTCAGTGGGTCACGAGGAAGTCAAACCCCTTGTCAACTGGGTCAAACTCGCCTATGTTTAGCCACCGGCGAGGTCAGCGGCGCTCTTGTGCCTCAGGTTTCCTCTACGGGGCACCGTTCGATGCGCCGTTGGTCTCTATGGAGAGCTGGCGCGACAGCGCGTCGGATTGTGGTGGTTTCCAGGCCTGGGGTGGCCGGAGTCGACGTTGGCGAGCTCGGTTGCGGCCGCTGGAGTTCGGTCATGCACGGGAGTGCGTTGCAGCTCGAAAACGAGTGAACTAAAGCGCTAGGGCTGCTCTACGGGGTGCTACAAGCGCGTTGGAGTCGCCGGGGTGACCAAATGGTCATCAAAGCTGCGACGTCGGCGAGCTCGGGCGGCGGCGTGCTACGGGCAGCAAGGGGGCGACGGCTTCGGCAAGAAGAAGGCAGCGGGGTTAGGGGGTTAGATGCAGGAGCTCACGGCGGTGTCGGAGAGGGGGTCAGCGAGCTCGGGGAGGCCCTGTGGACGATGAATCGGCGGCGATGATCTCCGGTACCCGACGGTGAAGACGATGATGCTGGCGACGTTCCAGGGTTTCGGGCTTGCCTCCGTTGGCTTGGAGCTCCAGGGCGATGTGGCAGAGCCGATGGCCACAGCGGGGAGGCAAGGCAGTGGCACTGGCGACGGCAACGGCGAGCGGCGGCGACGGGGGCGCTCGGGTCAGGCGAGAGGGTGAGGGAGAGGACGAACAGAGGGGGGAGCGAACGTGAAGGCTCTGGGGTCCACGTGGCGCACTTAGCGACGTCCAGGAGCAAGAGGCAAGCAGGAGGTGGCCGGCGCGCGGCGACCACGCGCCTCGCATCCTTCTGGCGCGAGGTAGGCGAAGACTGGCAGCTGGGCTACACAACACTGGGCCGGCCAGTGGGCTACGGTAAGTGCCAGGTGGGTTTTTCCTCTCTCTCTATTTTTTGCTATTTGTTTTCTGTTTTGTTTTTTTATTTAAACTTGCCACTGTTTAAAATTAGAACAATTCAAAATAGTGCCAAATATCCTCTAAGTATAACTTATGTTGCTCATTGGACATTTCCAAATGCACATAAATTATCACAGAGCATTTAAAAACATATCCATATATATTTGAATATATTTTCAAATTCAAATAGAATATTGTTTTAAATTCAGAGACCAAATAATTCCTTAAAAATGTTCCAAAATTTTGGTTTGGTATATAACCCTTGCCAAAATTCTCAAAACTATTTTTATGGAATTTTGGATTCACTGAATGCAATTTAAAGGGTTCTTTCCCTTCTTTTAAAAGATTTTGAGGCTTCCAGATTCCCTCAATTTAAGTTTCTTCAATTTAAACATGGTGCATGCTCACGGATGCAACTATTACACTCAGATATTCTAGGGTTGTGACAACTCACCCCCACTAAACAGGAATCTCGTCCCGAGATTCAAGACGTGAGGTAAGAAGACAGAGGGGACACAAAGCTAACACAATCTTCATGATCCAATTGCCCTCCTCGAGGATGTTGATTCGTAGCATCATATTGATCTTGACGTCTTTGCTTTCGAGGTCTTCACCCAACACGACAACAAAAGAGCGAGATAACTCTACAGGGATGGATCATCTTAATGATCACAGGATCAACTCATGGAATGAGACGTAGAAACATCTCTTGAGCTGAGACACAAAACACACATCGAGAGGGATGGAAGAAACATATGACGAAGGTTCAATTTGGTAGGCAAAAATTCCACGCTGGAGTAGGATGGTGCACGGTTTCAAAGTAGCGAGGAGTTAATTTCCATGATTCATAACGGGGCACCCTAAAGGAGGTGTCTCGTAGAATTATTCCCTTAAGTGGCAAAAAGAATTACTTCTGATACATGGATCGTTGGAACTCTTCATACCAGCCTAAGGCAATTCGCAAACGATCGTTTGAAGGAGTTGGAAAGAATGGCATACTCAGTTTGGAAAGGAAACTATGGTTATAGAACAACTCGGCAAATGGAAGGCACATTCCAGATGATACCAAAGATATAACTTAGTGACTAAGCGTGCTTTCAAGAACTTGAGCATTTCCATATTCATCAAGGTCTTACCAACATCCATGCCGAGGATCCTGGCAACGCATCATACTACCATGATGAATAGTGATGGAAGATGCAGATGCAAAGGAGGACAACACTTTCTCAGATTTTTCCTTGACGACGTCAAGGAATCAAAATCTGGATGATCGACTGAGAGACATTTAGCCCTCCGCTTCTAATGTTCTCCTTGATTTCCTACATACCATAGTCATACTTAAAGCATTAATGTGGCCATCAAGTATAGGTCGGACTTCGGGAAGACAATGGATCCATAAGGAACAACTTCTATAATAAGTCATATGACATCCTCATGGGGAGGTGGCTAAATTGCTGAATCAGGATACTACAATAGTTGGCCTTCTGGCTAGGTGGGGTAGCCACAACATCCACTTTACCGGTTACAGAGAGGCCAATATTATAGTTCTTGGAAAATGTTCCAACCATCATATTTGCCTGAGATTCAGATCTGGTTGGTGTCAGGATAGTTCAGACAACATGTCTGAAAAGGAAAGGTTGCAACACAAGTCGACGAGATGACGTTGCGCGATTCTCGGGAAATGAACTATGATAGCAAGCTCCAGAACATGAGCTGGTTCTGCTACATACCTGTGGACACGCTGTCCAAGACAAGCATGACCACATAGTAGTCTTACAGCAAGCACTACCGAGTTCAGGGTGAAACCATCATTGAGGATATCAAAGTATTATGCATTAACATGGATTAGCAGTTAACTTCTTTTCCTGGAACAAATCAATCAGTGGCTTGGTGTGCTAGGGATACTTATAGAATGAAGGTTGCAAGTCTCTAGACCACAGAATACTTTGCACATATGCATGACTGACTTGGGATGATTCCAGAGGAAGCAAAACAAAACAAGCTTTCTCGAATTCACAGCGGCAACTTGCACCTAATGCACGTGAACTTGGAGAAATTCACTTCTTACACCAAGCATATACTTCATGAACGGGACATGAAGATAATGCTTACAAAAGTTTCCAATACTAGCTTTAATGTTCAACATAATCATGGAGATGATAATTATGTTGCTGATGGGCTCAACAACAATTCATCGAGGTTTCCATATAGATGGAATCCCATAACTATGTGAGCAAAGTGATAGCATTGGTCAGACCAAAAGATATAATGGTGTATGCTCGAGGGATCAACCACGAGTAAGACAACATTACGAACATCGTTGGTTCTGATTTTGATTTGACGATAACCCATACTCAAATCAAAGGATTGGGTAAGACAATAAATCCAACAACTGAACACGGAGGTCAATCAATGAAGATTTCATCTTGCTTCAACACACACACACAACAGATATCCCTTCGGAACAAACTAAGTTAGACAAGCTTTTATCTTCCAACTCTCCAAGTTGTTATTTAGCTTGACCAACTAGCTCAGGGGTATCCCAAACAGATTCCCTGAGAAAGGGTGGTCTACGAAAAAACTAACTTGATCACGAACACAACATAGCGGTCAGGTGACAACCTGGTAATACTTCTGAGAAGATATTCGGAAAATCACGAACCACCGATATGTTATTAAGCTCGAGAACAATCTTGCTTTTCAAGGCAAGATGACATGATCAGAAGAGCAAGGGATTCAATCCTAACTCAAAGATCGAAGAGTGAACCAGAAACAAGGACAAGGTAGCACGATCAATCCTAGAATAGTGATTCGATAACCAACACGCTAAGAATGATATTAATGCCCATTAACTACCAAGCAACACGGTTGCTAGGAGTATTGATTTCACACATCATGGTTCACTTGTCGGCATTCCGGTTGCGACAACACGGGACCGAGGAATGAAAAATGATGGCAAGAAGTATCACTGCGTCAAGAATTCATGAGAGATGGTGCAGTTCTCATGACAATCCTGACATATAGGGGGTAATACTCCGAGGTAGAATAGAACAAAAGCTGGATTGGCATTTTGATTTGCGGAATACAAATACTTTGACTAGTCCAAGAAATGGATGAGGTGTTGGATTTTGTTTCTCCTAGTCATTCCGGAATAGAATGGCTTGACGGACCACAAGAATAATAAGCATCGATAACACGAATGCACAACTAGTCCTGACTATCAACTGATAGACAGAGGTCAGAATACAACTAAAGAGGGACAAATCAAGGAACATATAACTTTCTGAGTTGTGGATTCATAGATTAGTATGTCGATCAAAGCTCAAAATTTCTTCCGGATAACACATGCAGAAAGGTAGAACTGGCAGATTCACAATGTAGAATGGAGAACTCATCAAGAGCACTCTGGTTGTGATCTTTTGGTTCAAAAGAACTTCTGCCATAAGCGATTCATGGTATGTGGAAGAAGGAAATACCATGGACCTCGAGAACTATCGCAAAGGTTACTAATATCCTAAAGGTACGAGCAACACTATCAACACGAGGCAAGTAGAGTGAATCTTGGGCTTAAGAACCCAGAAATAGAAGGCCTACTAACTAAATGGCATCACGGGATGCTTTCGAGAATGGGGGCCAGAATCATCACACTGGGAACACAAAACATGGCTAGATTACTAGGTGACTCCCTAAGACACCTAGGGTCATAATAATAGCTCCAACATATATGTCGAGGCAGCAGAGTACCCCAACTCACCGATTAGTGTGGTTAAACTGGCCCAAAGGAACATCGGGAACGGAAAGAAGGGATTTGCAAATGCATTAGACTATTTTGAAACCTGGGATAACTCGGACAGCATAACGGGTGTAATTGCTCAAAAGATTTGAGACATCCTGCAAAAATGGTGGCATAACCACTCAGCATCACAATATCAAGGTTCCGAGATCAACTGTCAACACACGGAAGTAGTAGGAACTAAACTGAGGCTTGAGACCAACAATCCTAAGAGTCTACGGATTAGTAACGCGTGATCCTGATAGAAAGACAAGAAGCCTAGTTCTTAATCCCCGTAGAAAAAAAGAGGTTGACTCAGATCAGAAGGCATAAGGTAAAAGAAGTAAAAAGAACCTTACGTTCCCTTCCACAATCAATTCCCTTATATAACTAAAGCATTTCTAAACTCAACTTCGACTAGTTTGGCTTGGTAATCCTACAGGCAGTCATGCTCTGATACCAAAGCTGTCAGGACCCCGATCCTAAGTCACACCGATCTAGCATGTAACACATCGTATCACTTTGCGGCCTCAGGCACGGTATTCCCACAGGTGCCACCTTACCTGGCCCGGGACCGTTTGCGCCTTTTGGCTCACGTATATGATAGTGTTGCTAGCATCCATATGACAAAGAACCCGGGACGACATGACTAGTTGTAAACCCAAAGTGGCACTAACTTATAGGGACAGGCATACATGACCCAGCAACGAATGTGTCGGTCATCAGCGAGTGAATCCAGGCTGTAGCAG
Organism: Aegilops tauschii subsp. strangulata; assembly: GCF_002575655.3. NCBI lineage: Eukaryota > Viridiplantae > Streptophyta > Magnoliopsida > Poales > Poaceae > Aegilops > Aegilops tauschii. The sequence continues at coordinate 422,499,284 of NC_053036.3, read as the reverse complement.
CTGGGCTAACAGGACTCCGATAGACACCGCATGACATTTCCCCGAAGGGACAGACACAGGAACGAAGAAGCACACATGTCGGCCAGCCAAAGTGTTCCGGAGCAGTAGCAAGCTACCATGGCTCAGTGGAAGCACTAGGAGACATTTCCCAGTAAGAGAGGCTACCAAGGATAAACAACTAGGTTGTCGGATCCCACACATACCAAGCATTTCAAATCATACACACAATATGCTCGATATGTGTAAATACAACATGGCATCACAACAAAACTCTATGACTCAAAATTTATTCATAAGGCTCCGAAGAGTCAGATATTACAAACATGGGTCTCATGACCCAACATTCAAGTCATACAAGTCAAAGCACATGCGGAAGCTTAACATGTCTGAGTACAGACAACTACAAATGAAAAAGGGTGAGAAGCCTGACTATCTACAAGACCCTGTCGAGGGCACAAGATCGTAGCTGAGGTAACAAGCTAAACGTCGAAGTCCACGCGGAACTACTAGCGAGACTGAAGTCTCTCAGCAAAACATAAATTAAGCAAACGTGAGTACAGATGTACCCAGCAAGACTTACATCAGAACTAACTACATATGCATCGGTACCAACAAAGGGGGTGGTGGAGCTTAAATGCAGCAATCCATCTTTGACTCGGTGGCTATCCTAAACTACGACTGCAAGTAACTCTTTTGAGGTGGCCCACACGAGTCCACATATTCACCATATCAATACACCACTATGGATCCGCTCCCGTCTCCCAATGAGAACGCCATCCATAGCACTCACGCTTATCTTGCGCATTTTAGAGTATCCACTTTCACTTGTCTATGAACTGTACAGGCAACCCAGAAGTCCTTTACCGCGGACACGGCTATTCGAATAGATCATTTATAACCCTGCAGGGGTGTACTTCTTCACACACGCTCTCGCCACTTACCACCATGTACACTTCAAGCGGAAGCCTGGCGAGGGAGTCGGCCACGACCTACCTAAACACTCAAGTCTCTAGTCCAGGTTTATCGCCTATTCAGGTTCCATCCGCAGGGAGTCCGGCCGAGGTTTCCACATACGGCCCCGAACAATGTGTGCAGGGTTCCCGCGACACCAAACGAGTGCCCGGTACACTGTGCCACGTGCCTACCGCATCACAGCACACCCCTCGAGTCAGCGCTGCGCACGGCCTCCAGCATACTACAAACACCAGAAACTACTTGCAGCTCCTGGACAGAGGACAAGGGTGGTTAAGAAGCCGAGAGGGTCCATTGGTTTCGGGCCCAATGCATGGTAGTAGCTGTTCATGGATCACAAACATAGAACTCAGTTCCTGAGGACGGCTTCAATGAGACAACCCATCATGTACTCCTACATGGCCTCTCACCGCTACCTTTACCAAATCGTGTTCACACACTTAGCTGACACACAGCAGGACATGTTCACAACATTCCAATTCATTCCCGATGAATCAGACCTGACTCAACTCTAAGCAGTAGCAGGCATGACAAACAAGCATGAATGAGTAGGCACATCAGGGCTCAAACAACTCCTACTCATGCTAGTGGGTTTCATCTATTTACTGTGGCAATGATAGGTCATGCAGAGGAAAGGGGGTTCAACTACCGCAGCAGGTAACCGTTGAATCAATGTTGTCCTAATGCAGTAAAAGAGAGCAGGAGCGAGAGAGTGGGATTGTATCGGAATGAACAAGGGGGTTTTGCTTGCCTAGCACTTCTGAAGATAGTATAGTTCTTCATCGGTGTCATCGATCTCGTCGTCGGAACCACATCTACTGAGAGGGGACAAATACCGGCAACAGAGAAGAAACACAATCAATGCAATGCAACAATATGATGCATGATCATGACATGGCAATATGCTGTGGTATTAGCTAATGCAACTAGCAACAATTTAAATGAAGTTGTTTTGAATCCAAGATTCAAATTCAAACTCCAAATGTGATTATTCATATGCCATTTAATTGGTTTGGCCTGATCAGTAGGTATAAGTTGTTCAAACATGCATGAAAATGGTACAGATGGAAAGATTGGATTTTTCTGATCATTTTTCCTATATATAACTTATTTCATTTGGAGTTACGGTTTAATTTCTATGATTTTTAGAAGTTTCAAACATTTTATGAAATAAATAAATCATTTCTAATTTATTTAAAACTCCAGAAAACACTTACTGCGTCAGCATTATGTCACTGTGACGTCAGCGGTCAACTGGGCGTGCCAGGTCAAACCTGACGTGTGGGTCCCGTATGTCAGCCTCTCCTCTAACTAAGGTTTTAATTAGCACTAATTTGACCCTAAGCCTAAACTAATTCGGGCCAGGCCCACATGTCAGTGGGTCACGAGGAAGTCAAACCCCTGGTCAACTGGGAAACTCGCCGGCGTTTAGCCGCCGGCGAGGTCAGCGGCGCTCTTGTGCCTCGGGTTTCCTCTACGGGGCACCGTTCAATGCGCCGTTGGTCTCTACGGAGAGCTGGCGCGACGTCGCGTCGGATTGTGGTGGTTTCCAGGCCTGGGGTGGCCAGAGTCGACGGCGGCGAGCTCGGTTGCGGCCGCCTGAGTTCGGTCGTGCACGTCAGCGCGTTGCAGCTCGAAAACGAGCGAACTAAAGCGTAGGGCTGCTCTACGGGGTGCTACAAGCGCGTTGGAGTCACCGGGGTGACCAAATGGTCATCAAAGCTGCGACGTCGGCGAGCTCGGGCAGCAAGGGGGCGATGGCTTCGGCGAGAAGAAAGCAGCGGGGTTAGGGGGGTTAGATGCAGGAGCTCACAGCGGTGTCGGAGAGGGGGTCAGCAAGCTCGGGGAGGCCCTGTGGACGATGAATCGGCGGCGACGATCTCCGGTGCCCGACGGTGAAGACGACGATGCTGGCGACGTTCCAGGGCTTGCCTCCGTTGGCTTGGAGCTCCAGGGCGATGTGGCGGAGCCGATGGCCACAGCGGGGAGGCGAGGCAGTGGCGCTGGGGACGGCAGCGGCGAGCGGCGGCGACGGGGGCGATCGGGTCGGACGAGAGGGCGAGGGAGAGGACGAACAGAGGGGGGAGCAAACGTGAAGGCTCTAGGGTCCGCGTGGCGCACTTAGCGATGTCCAGGAGCAAGCGGCAAGCAGGAGGTGGCCGGCGCGCGGCGACCACGCGCCTCGCGTACTTCTGGCAGCTGGGCTGCACAACACTGGGCCGGCCAGTGGGCTACGGTAAGTGCCAGGTGGGTTTTTCCTCTCTCTCTCTTTTTTGCTATATGCTTTCTGTTTTGTTTATTTATTTAAACTTGCCACTGTTTAAAATTAGAACAATTCAACAGTGCCAAATATGCTCTAAGTATAACTTATGTTGCTCATTGGACATTTCCAAATGCACATAAATTATCACATAGCATTTAAAAACATATCCATATATATATTTGAATATATTTTCAAATTCAAATTGAATATTGTTTTAAATTCAGAGACCAAATAATTCCTTAAAAATGTTCCAAAATTTTGGTTTGGTATATAACCCTTGCCAAAATTCTCAAAACTATTTTTAGGGAATTTTGGATTCACTGAATGCAATTTAAAGGGTTTTTTGCCCTTCTTTTAAAATATTTTGAGGCTTTCAGATTCCCTCAATTCAAGTTTCTTCAATTTAAACACGATGCATGCTCACAGATGCAACTATTACACTCAGATATTCTATTGTTGTGACAAGCTCTCCCTCTATCTCACTACAGTAAAATAAAGTGTGGGGCCTACTTGATCCCAACAGCGTTCTTATTTTCCTGTAAAATATTCGCTTGGTTACTCCCGACAAGCGGGGCCACACTTGTCATTGTGAGAATCGGCTTATTTTTTTCATGTAACATGGTCAACGGGTTTGACGTGAAAATAATAATGTCTAATGGCATTTTTGAGCAAACATGTAACTTAACGATGGCATTTTTGAGATATCCAATTGCATTTTTAGCAGACATCTCACAGATCGATGGCATTTTGAGTAGTTGTAACTTCTATCGGGAAAACTGAGTAGTGATACACAACTAGTGGCATAAATAATAAGAACCCAACAATTAAATAGGTATCCTAATTTCTTTAATAGAGTTTAGCACCCCATTTAAGCACGTACTAGCTTTTTTAATAGTACTATATGCATATTTGGCGACAAGCGCTCTCTATATGTACCACCTTTTTTCTTTAATTTCATCTTGTTAGTTTTGCTCCATGGCGCAATCCATCGATACTACTATTGTACAAAAGTATACATTTTTTTAAAAGGCTAGAGGGCGGGGCAGTCTAGCTTGGTCGGTTTCACGAGAGGCGAGGGCCTTTGTGATTTGACGGCTCATTACTGCTGGAAGGCGGGGCCTTGTGATTTGACTGGTCGTATAAATGTGCCGACGACTTGAGGAGGATCAAAGAACCGTGCGGTATACTCAAGTTTTCCACTGGAGTACGACGGAGGAGCACGAAACATGGCAGCCCAGTGCCATATGGCGATAAAAATGATCTAATTTGCTAGTCATCTCATTGTTAGCATTGTTCTATTCATGCCTCGCAGAGAATGTGACACGTGCGGCGAAACACCCAAAGCAAAAGAAGAAACACAGGAGCAAAAGAAGAAGGAAGATTATCACCCCCAAAAAAGAAGGTAGACGCACACACAAGTCTGGGGCGCTGCTCTCACTACATGAAGGGTTGCTGGCCGTAGAGTCGTAACTGCTTCTTCATCGCCTCCACGACCTCCATCTCCTTGCGCGTCTCCTCCGCCATCTTCTTCATTTTGTCCATGACACGGGATTTCTCGACGCGAGCCTTCATCATCTGTTCCACGGCCGCATTACATACCTTGACAGCAGCCGGGTGCTCGATGCGGAGCTTCGCCAACTCCTCCTTCTTTTCCATGACGAGGGCCTGCAGCATCTTCATCGAGGAACTACTATTCTCATGCATCTTCTTCCAGCCGGCGTTCTCCTCCTTCAGCAGGTCGAGCTCGTGGCAGAGCTTCGCCTTGTCCTCCTGAAGTTGCAGGATTTTGCCGGTCGCCTTCTTCTCCGAGGCAATGCTCTTCTTCAGCAGCATCACCAAGCCAGCGGTCAACTCCCCCCGCTCACTAAGCTCAGCGGGCATGTTGTTGAGGCTCTCCTTTAGCAGCTCCACCAAGCCGTGGATGAACTTCTTCTGCTTATTGAGGTGCTTATTGAGCTGATCGGGCATGCCATCGAGGGATAACGACTCCAGCGCCGCCATCCTGGGAGCCATCGCCTGCCCATGCGAGATCTTTCGAGGTCTCTGCGTGGCGGCGAGCCCTCTTTTTTTCTGCAGCCTTGGTTGCCGCTCCCTTGTTACGAGTAGTTCTCGACCTAGAGCTCTACACACCGGCCATGGCAAGGACGGATGAAGGACTTATGAGGAGGAAGGTAGAGTAATTTTCGGTTAGGTAGTTTCCCTTTTTATAACCTAAGTACTAGCACTAGTACTAAAACCTGCATAGTGGGAACACGTTCAGGTTTGGTACGTACTAGTAGGTGTGAGCAGGCTTGCACTTAATTGTAGCACTAGTACTTTCAATGTGATGGGAACAAGGTAAAGATTAATTGATGGTTTTGGTTTCGAGGCCCGAAACGGCTCCCGATGAGTTTAGTGCAACATAAATTTCAAGTACTCCCTCCATCTCAGTTTACAAGGCTTGCACGTGTATCCAGGTCGTCAATGTAACTTATATAAAATAAATTGTTTAACATAAAAATATATCATTAAAAAATAGAATATTTGAAGTTTGTAATGATATATTTTTCATAATCTATGCCTGTTATTAATTTGGTCAAATTAACGACCTAGGTACACGCGCAAGACTTGTAAACTGAGATAGAGGGAGTACTACACTGCTCAAATGCAGTCGCACAAGTCACTGATGTAACTGGTCATACATGTGAGACCAAGCCAATGCGTGTCCCTTCGGTGAGACGCGGGTGCGACCGACCGTCTGTTGGTGCGACCGACCGTAAAGTATTACGTGATGGAGACTTCTGGTTGTGGCTTTGGTTGATTGTCACGACCAAGCATTCTAAAACTAGTGATAAATCAATTACCATCCTTTTCCAAACAAGCAAGTATTTTCACAGGAATACAATACATATAGATGGAGTGATTGTCAAGGTTGCAAACCGACATGGCGTTGCAAGTTCACTGCAGCAGTAACCGACTAGGTCGCTGCATCGCTGGCGGGGAAGGAGGGCATCTCACCTCGCCTATGATGCATGCCCAGCGGCGCCGCCGCAACTGGTCCCGGGATTTGGCTTCTCCTACCGCCCATTTGAACAGTTGCACCGGGTGCTCATGCCATAGCGCAGGCATGCGCGTTCTTTCCTCCGCATTCGACTCCGTGAATATGATCTCTGCCATTAGCCCTAGCTCGAAATCAACGCGACGCTGCCAGATGCTGACATCCCTCAGCATGTCTCCCTGAGATCGACTTGCGCCTCCACCTTGTGCTGCGCCAGGCGCAGCTCCTTGGAACTTCTCTCTAATCAACGCGACGCTTCCTCGATCTTATTTGCCCTTGCTGCCCACCACCTGAAACGCAGCCCTGGCATGTCCTCCGGCGCCACCGATCTGTGATTCCAGAGCAATGGATCCCTCTAAAACACATGTGGGTTTCGCTCAAAGGCGGCAGTGCTGCGGGCCGCAGCGAGAGGGCAGCCCGCGGGATCCTAGGATCTAAGGGATTATCCATGGCGGGATCCTCCATGGCGGGATCCGGTGGGCGAGGCGGGGAGGCGAGCCTAGGCGCTGGGAGAGCCCTACGAGGCTAAGATAAAGATAATACTACTCCACTCCGTCCATATTTAAATACAAAGGCCACCAACAGTAGCCCTGGCAAAAATTGATCATGCTACCTGCGTCCTGGTTTATTGGCCCCTTTTTTTGTGCCACTTTTTATGACATGCATAAATATTATGTTACTTACAAATATGGTCAAAAATTGTCACAAAATACGAAGGAGACCAATGGGAGTACTAGCAACCCATGATTTAACTACTCGCATGCGCGCAGTGGAGTAGTAATGTCTTTCTTCCGCCCACACGTCCACTCAATTTGCATGCGCTGTATTAATTGACCATCAATGAAGTGAAGGACTTTACACGCGTCAAATTATCACATGGGGTGGATCTTCGTACCAAAATGCGTCCGCCCGTGTACCCGCGTGTACGTGCGAGGGAATGAGTGCGTGCGTGCACATCTTCGCTTCGTGCATGTACCACCAGTGTGGCTCAGAGAGGACGAGTACATTCTTCTAGAACCAGCAGCACATCACTGTGATCAATCCACACAAGGAGGTCACGACAACGCCTCCACATGTGCCACGTGGCTTCATGAACTGTAAGAGAGACACTGTGTAGCGTGCCATTGGAATTGTAATTTACGTGTTTTGCACATACTCGAAGTACTAGTAAGGTACACATGCATTGCACGCATCAGATTTGGCAACCAAATCATGAATAAATACCACACTATAGTTGATAACCCACAAGTGTAGGGGATCGCAACAGTTTTCGAGGGTAGAGTATTCAACCCAAATTTATTGATTCGACGCAAGGGGAGCCAAAGAATATTCTTAAGTATTAGCAGTTGAGTTGTCAATTCAACCACACCTGGATAACTTAGTATCTGCAGCAAAGTATTTAGTAGCAAAGTAATATGGAAGTGACAGTAACGATAGCAAAAGTAATATTTTTGGGTTTTTTAGTGATTGTAACAGTAGCAACAGAAAAGTAAATAAGAGAAGAACAATATGTGAAAAGCTCGTAGGCATTGGATCGGTGATGGAGAATTATGCCGGATGCGGTTCATCATGTAACAATCATAACATAGGGTGACACAGAACTAGCTCCAATTCATCAATGTAATGTAGGCATGTATTCCGAATATAGTCATACGTGCTTATGGAAAAGAACTTGCATGACATCTTTTGTCCTACCCTCCCGTGGCAGCGGGGTCCTAATGGAAACTAAGGGATATTAAGGCCTCCTTTTAATAGAGTACCGGAACAAAGCATTAGCACATAGTGAATACATGAACTCCTCAAACTATGGTCATCACCAGGAGTGGTCCCGATTATTGTCACTTCGGGGTTGCTGGATCATAACACATAGTAGGTGACTATAGACATGCAAGATAGGATCAAGAACTCACATATATTCATGAAAACGTAATAGGTTCAGATCTGAAATCATGACACTCGGGCCCTAGTGACAACCATTAAGCATAGCAAAGTCATAGCAACATCAATCTCAGAACATAGTGGATACTAGGGATCAAACCCTAACAAAACTAACTCGATTACATGATAGATCTCATCCAACCCATCACCGTCCAACAAGCCTACGATGGAATTACTCACGCACGGCGGTGAGCATCATGAAATTGGTGATGGAGGATGGTTGATGATGACGACGGCGACGAATCCCCCTCTCCGGAGCCCCGAACGGACTCCAGATCAGCCCTCCCGAGAGGTTTTAGGGCTTGGCGGCGGCTCCATATCGTAAAACGCGATGAATCCTTCTCCTTGATTTTTTTCTCCCCAAAAGTGAATATATGGAGTTGGAGTTGAGGTCGGTGGAGCGTCAGGGGGCCCACGAGGTAGGGGGGCGCGCCCCCACCCTCGTGGACAGGGTGTGGGCCCCCTGACGTGGATTTTTCTTCCAGTATTTTTCTTATTTTCCAAATAGATGTTCCGTGGAGTTTCAGGTCATTCTGAGAACTTTTGTTTCTGCACATAAATAACACCATGGAAAGTCTGCTGAAAACAGCGCCAGACCGGGTTAATTCCATTCAAATCATGCAAGTTAGAGTCCAAAACAAGGGCAAAAGTGTTTGGAAAAGTAGATACGACGGAGACGTATCAACTCCCCCAATCTTAAACCTTTGCTTGTCCTCAAGCAATTCAGTTGATAAACTGAAAGTGATAAAGAAAAACTTTTACAAACTCTGTTTGCTCTTGTTGTTGCAAATATGTAAAGCCAGCATTCAAGTTTTCAACAAAGATTATGACTAACCACATTCACAATAACTCATAGGTCTCATGTTTACTCATATCAATGGCATAATCAACAAGCGAGCGATAATAATAAATCTCGGATGACAACACTTTCTCAAAACAATCATAATATGATATAACAAGATGGTATCTCGCCAGCCCTTTCTGAGACCGCAAAACATAAATGCAGAGCACCTTTAAAGATCAAGGACTGACTAGACATTGTAATTCATGGTAAAAGAGATCCAGCCATACCCAATATAAATTAACAGTAATGGATGCAAATGACAGTAGCGCTCTCCAGCTAGTGCTTTTTAATAAGAGGGTGATGACTCAACATAAAAGTAAATAGATAGGCCCTTCGCAGAGGGAAGCAGGGATTTGTAGAGGTGCCAGAGCTCGGTTTTAAAGCAGAGATAAATAATATTTTGAGCGGCATACTTTCATTGTCAACATAACAACCAAGAGATGGCGATATCTTCCATGCTACACACATTATAGGCGGTTCCCAAACAGAATGGTAAAGTTTATACTCCCCCTCCACCAACAAGCATCAATCCATGGCTAGCTCGAAACAACGAGTGCCTCCAACTAGCAACAGTCCTAGGGGGAGTTTTGTTTGCAATTATTTTGATTTAGTTTGCATAAAGCATGGGACTGGGCATCCCGGTGATCAGCCATTTTCTCGTGAGTGAGGAGCGGAGTCCACTCCTCTTGAGAATAACCCGCCTAGCATGGAAGATACGGACAGCCCTAGTTGATACATGAGCTATTCGAGCATACAAAACAGAATGTTTATTTGAAGGTTTAGAGTTTGGCACATACACATTTACTTGGAACGGCAGGTAGATACCGCATATAGGAAGGTATAGTGGACTCATATGGAATAACTTTGGGGTTTAAAGGATTGGATGCACAAGCAGTATTCCCGCTTAGTACAAGTGAAGGCTAGTAAAAGACTGGGAAGTGACCAACTAGAGAGCGACAACAGTCATGAACATGCATTAAAATTAATAGACATTGAGTACGAGCATGAGTAGGATATAATCCACCATGAACATAAATTCGTGAAGGCTATGTTGATTTGTTTCAACTACATGTGTGAACATGTGCCAAGTCGAGTCACTTAAATCATTCAAAGGAGGATACCACCCCACTATACCACATCACAACCATTTTAATAGCATGTTGGCACGCAAGGTAAACCATTATAACTCATAGCTAATCAAGCATGGCACGAGCAACTATAATCTCTAATTGTCATTGCAAACATGTTTATTCATAATAGGCTGAATCAAGAACGATGAACTAATCATATTTACAAAACAAGAGAGGTCGAGTTCATACCAGCTTTTCTCATCTCAGTCAGTCCATCATATATCGTCATAACTGCCTTTCACTTGCACGACCGAACGATGTGAATAATAATAAGAGTGCACGTGCATTGAACTAAGCTGGAATCTGCGAGCATTCAATAAACAGGAGAAGACAAGGCAATATGGGCTCTTGGTTAAATCAACAATAATGCATATAAGAGCCACTTCAACAATTTAATCATGGTCTTCTCCTATCGACCCCCAAAGAAAAGGAAAGAAATAAAACTATTTACACGGTGAAGCTCCCAACATGCAAAAGAATAACTGGAAATCTTTTTGGGTTTTCTTTTTAATTATTACTACTACAGCAAGAAAAGTAAACTAACTAAAAGTTACCACTATTTTTTTTGGTTTTTCTTAAGGTTTATCAAACACACAAGAAGAGAGCAAGAAAAAGAAAATAAACTAGCATGGATATTACAGTGAAAAAGTATGAGCACCGACATCTAGCAATGAGTGTGTGTGAACATAAATGTAATGTCGGTGGGAAATACGTACTCCCCCAAGCTTAGGCTTTTGGCCTAAGTTGGTTTATTGCCACGGGTGGCCTGGCAGATATCCATAGTTGTAACCGGGGTCGTACTGAGATGCAGCGGCTATCGCCTCCTGAGCTGCAGCGTGGCGACGAGCGGCCTCTGCCCTCCTCTCGTACTCATCTGCCTCCTCTCTGGTAATAACATGTCTTCCTTTTCCTTGATAATCAAAGAAGGCAGGAGCAGGGAGAGTAATACGGACAGCACGTCGTCTGTCAAAGATTAAGTGGTACTGGAGAGGTGATTCATTCCTCTCAACAAACTGGTGGTGAACCATAGCATTAAAGTCTAGGTAAGCAGGAGGCAATTCAATATCATCATTACGTATGGTTACACCAAGAAAATCAGCTAAGCGGTTTGCATAAATTCCACCAAAGAAATCTCCATTAAATCTATTATTATGCAACCTACGTGCAACAATGGCTCCCAAATTATAAGATTTGTCTCCTAACACAGCACTCCTAAGAATACTGAGGTCAGGGACACACATATGACATGCCTCATCTTTACCAGTTATGCACCTACCTATGAAGAGAGCAAAATAATGTATAGCAGGAAAATGAATGCTCCCTATGGTAGCTTGTGCTATATCTGTAGATTCCCCCACAGTTATACTAGCAAGAAAATTTCTAAATTCAGATTTGTGGGGTTCACTAGCACTACCCCATTGCGGAAGTTTGCAAGCATTGGTAAAATCCTCTAAGTCCATCGTTAAAGATTTTTCATAAAGATCAAACAGGACAGTTGGAGAATTACGTGAAGATGAAACTTCAAACCTCCTCACAAAGGAACTAGTGAGATAGTGGTACTGGCGGCTTTTTTCTGCCTCAAAGCTCACAAGATCAGCGTTACGCAAATATGCGTTAAATTCTTCCTTGATTCCCGCTCGATCCATAAAATTTTCTGAAGGCCATTCACAGGGCCGCACTGGAGCGTCCCTTGGTGGCTCATCGTCAGCATCACGCATTGCAAGCCTGGGTCCTTGCTTCCTTGAAGAACCACCTTGGAACATTTTCCTAAGCATATTTCTTCCTCTGAAAAATTTCTGAAATTTTTAGTAACTTCAAAATAAAAGTGAACCAAGCTCAACAAAATTGATAGCAACTACTCCTACAAGTGCCTAGAGACTATATCATGCATTAGAACTACTTGGAACCATATAAATTTGACATGCAAGCTCAAGAACATGGTCACCTAGGCAGCACAAATTTGCAATGAATAGAGCACTAGAACAAAAACTAATTGGACCAATGGAGGAGTCACATACCAAGGAACAATCCCCCCAAGCAGTTTGTGAGAGGTGCTTTGAGCAAGGAGATCGAAAATCGCAGCAAAATGAGCTAGAACTCGTGCTTGAGCTGGATGGTGATTTTTTTTGGAGGAAGAAGAAGTGCGTGGGTGCAGGAATAAGTGGAGGGGGGCCACCGTGGGCCCATGAGGCAGGGGGCGCACCCAGGGGGGTAGGGCGCGCCCTCCACCCTCGTGGCCAAGTGCTTGCCCCTCCTGCTGTGTTCTCAGTGCCAGATATTCTCAAATATTCCAGAAAAAAATCAAATTTTAATTTCAGGGAATTTGGAGAACTTTTATTTTCGGGATATTTTTATATTACACGGATAAATCAGAAAACAGACAGAAAAATACTATTTTTACTTTATTTCAACTAAATAACAGAAAGTAGAAGGAGGGTACAGAAGGTTGTGCCTTCTAGTTTCATCCATCTCATGCTCGTCAAAAGGAATCCACTAACAAGGTTGATCAAGTCTTGTTAACAAACTCATTCCGAATAACAAGGAACCGGAGAAATTTCGAATAACACTATGTTACCTCAACGGGGATATGGACATCCCCTATAATAAGAATATCATATTTCTTCTTGACAGTAGGTAGGGGAAATTCAAGACCTCCAAATATAATCGATGGAATTTTTCCAATAGAGTTGATACTGTGAACTTGAGGTTGTTTCCTCGGAAAGTGTACCGTATGCTCATTACCATTAACATGAAAAGTGACATTGCCTTTGTTGCAATCAATAACAGCCCCTGCAATATTCAAAAAGGGTCTTCCCAGAATAATAGACATACTATCGTCCTCGGGAATATCAAGAATAACAAAGTCCGTTAAAATAGTAACGTTTGCAACCACAACAGGCACCCTCACAAATACCGACAGGTATAGCAGTTGATTTATTAGCCATTTGCAAAGATATTTCAGTAGGTGTCAACTTATTCAAATCAAGTCTACGATAGAAAGAGAGAGGCATACCACTAACACCGGCTCCAAGATCACATAAAGCAGTTTTAACATAGTTTCTTTTAATGGAGCTTGGTATAGTTGGTACTCCTGGATCTCCTAGTTTCTTTGGTATTCCACCCTTAAAAGTATAATTAGCAAGCATGGTGGAAATTTCAGCTTCCGGTATCTTTCTGTTATTTGTAACACTATCTTTCATGTACTTAGCATAAGGATTCATTTTGAGCATATCAGTTAATCGCATATGCAAGAAGATAGGTCTAATCATTTCAGCAAACGCTCAAAATCCTCATCATCCTTTTTCTTGGATGGTTTGGGAGGAAAAGGCATGGGTTTCTGAACCCAAGGTTCTCTTTCTTTACCATGTTTCCTAGCAACAAAGTCTCTTTTATCATAATGTTGATTCTTTGATTGTGGGTTATCAAGATCAACAACAGGTTCAATTTCTACCTCATTATCATTACTAGGTTGAGCATCATCATGAACATCATCATTAACATTTTCACTAGTTTCATGTTCATTACCAGATTGTGTTTCAGCATCGGAAATAGATATATCATTTGGATTCTCAGGTGGTTCAGCAATAGGTTCACTGGAAGCATGCAACGTCCTATCATTTTATTTTTCTTCTTTTTAGAAGGACTAGGTGCATCAATATTATTTCTCTGAGAATCTTGTTCAATTCTCTTGGGGTGGCCTTCAGGATACAAAGGTTCCCGAGTCATTCTACCAGTTCTAGTAGCCACTCTAACATCATAATCATTATTCTTACTATTCAATTCATTGAGCAAATCATTCTGAGCTTTAAGTACTTGTTCTACTTGAGTGGTAACCATAGAAGCATGTTTAGTAATGAGTTTAAGTTCACCTTTAACTCTAGACATATAATCACCCAAGTATTCAAGCGTATCAGAATTATATTTCAATTGTATACCAAAATAAGCATTGAAGTTTTCTTGTTTGACAATAAAGTTATCAAACTCATCCAAGCATTGGCTAGCAATTTTAGTAGGAGGGATTTCAGCTTTATCATATCTATAGAGAGAATTTACCTTTACTACATGTGTCGGGTTATCAAGACCATGAGTTTCTTCAATAGGTGATGGATTAAGATCAAATGTTTCTTCAACAGGCGGTAGATTAAGACCATGTATTTCTTCAATAGGAGGTAAATTCTTAACATCTTTAGCTTTTATACCCTTTTCTTTCATGGATTTCTTTGCCTCTTGCATATCTTCAGGACTGAGAAATAGAACACCCCTCTTCTTCGGGATAGGCTCAGGAATTGGCTCAGGAGCTGGCTCAGGAAGTGTCCAATTATTTTCATTTGTCAACATATTATTCAATAGAACTTCAGCTTCATCCGGTGTTCTTCCCCTGAAAACAGAACCAGCACAACTATCCAGGTAATCTCTGGAAGCATCGGTTAGTCCATTATAAAAGATATCAAGTATTTCATTTTTCCTAAGAGGATGATCAGGCAAAGCATTAAGTAATTGGAGAAGCCTCCCCCAAGCTTGTGGGAGACTCTCTTCTTCAATTTGCACAAAGTTGTATATATCCCTTAAAGCAGCTTGTTTCTTATGAGCAGGGAAATATTTAGCGGAGAAGTAATAAATCATATCCTGGGGACTACGCACACAACCAGGATCAAGAGAATTAAACCATATCTTAGCATCACCCTTTAATGAGAACGGAAATATTTTGAGGATATAAAGGTAGCGAGATTTCTCATCATTAGTGAACAGGGTGGCTACATCATTTAATTTAGTAAGATGTGCCACAACAGTTTCAGATTCATAGCCATGAAAAGGATCAGATTCAACCAAAGTAATTATATCAGGATCAACAGAGAATTCATAATCCTTATCAGTAACACAGATAGGTGAAGTAGCTAAAGCAGGGTCAGGTTTCATTCTAGCATTAAGTGATTGCTGCTTCCATTTAGCTAATAATTTGTTAACATCATATCTATCTTTGCAAGCAAAAATTTATTTAGCAATTGCTTCATCCATAACATAGCCCTCAGGCACAACAGGCAATTCATATTTATTAGGTTGAGAGTCTTCATCATCACTTTCATCAATATTATCTATAATTTCATTCTCTCTAACCCTAGCAAGCTGTTCATCAAGAAATTCACCAAGTGGCACAGTAGTATCAAGCTTAGAAGTAGTTTCATCATAAGTATCATGCATAGCAGAAGTGGCATCATGAATAACATGCGACATATCAGAACGAATAGCAAAAGCAGGTTTAGGTGTCGCAAGCTTACTCAAAACAAAAGGTGAATCAAGTGCAGAGCTAGATGGCAGTTCCTTACCTCCCCTCGTAGTTGAGGGATAAATTGTTGTCTTAGCGTCTTTCAAATTCTTCATAGTGACCAGCAGATATAAATCCCAAGTGACCCAAATAATAGAGCTATGCTCCCCGGCAACGGCGCCAGAAAATAGTCTTGATAACCCACAAGTATAGGGGATCGCAACAGTTTTCGAGGGTAGAGTATTCAACCCAAATTTATTGATTCGACACACGGGGAGCCAAAGAATATTCTCAAGTATTAGCAGTTGAGTTTTCAATTCAACCACACCTGGATAACTTAGTATCTGCAGCAAAGTATTTAGTACCAAAGTAATATGGAAGTGACGGTAACGATAGCAAAAGTAATATTTTTGGTTTTGTAGTGATTGTAACAGTAGCAACAGAAAAGTAAATAAGCGAAGAACAATATGTGAAAAGCTCGTAGGCATTGGATCGGTGATGGAGAATTATGCCGGATGCGGTTCATCATGTAACAATCATAACATAGGGTGACACAGAACTAGCTCCAATTCATCAATTTAATGTAGGCATGTATTCCGAATATAGTCATACGTGCTTATGGAAAAGAACTTGCATGACATCTTTTGTCCTACCCTCCCGTGGCAGCGGGGTCCTAATGGAAACTAAGGGATATTAAGGCCTCCTTTTAATAGAGTACCGGAACAAAGCATTAGCACATAGTGAATACATGAACTCCTCAAACTATGGTCATCACCGGGAGTGGTCCCGATTATTGTCACTTCGGGGTTGCCTGATCATAACACATAGTAGGTGACTATAGACTTGCAAGATAGGATCAAGCACTCACATATATTCATGAAAACATAATAGGTTCAGATCTGAAATCATGGCACTCGGGCCCTAGTGACAAGCATTAAGCATAGCAAAGTCATAGCAACATCAATCTCAGAACATAGTGGATACTAGGGATCAAACCCTAACAAAACTAACTTGATTACATGATAGATCTCATCCAATCCATCACCGTCCAGCAAGCCTACGATGGAATTACTCACGCACGATGGTGAGCATCATGAAATTGGTGATGGAGGATGGTTGATGATGACGACGGCGACGAATCCCCTCTCCGGAGCCCTGAACGGACTCCAGATCAGCCCTCCCGAGAGGTTTTAGGGCTTGGCGGCGGCTTCGTATCGTAAAACGCGATGAATCCTTCTCCCTGATTTTTTTTCTCCCCGAAAGTGAATATATGGAGTTGGAGTTGAGGTCGGTGGAGCGTCAGGGGGCCCACGAGGTAGGGGGGCGCGCCCCCCACCCTCGTGGACAGGGTGTGGGCCCCGTGACGTGGATTTTTCTTCCAGTATTTTTCTTATTTTCCAAATAGATGTTCCGTGGACTTTCAGGTCATTCCGACTTTTGTTTCTGCACATAAATAACACCATGGAAAGTCTGCTGAAAACAGCGTCAGTACGGGTTAATTCCATTCAAATCATGCAAGTTAGAGTCCAAAACAAGGGCAAAAGTGTTTGGAAAAGTAGATACGACGGAGACGTATCAATAGCATGTAAGCTCTGAGTCATATATGCCTAATGTAGACCTTCGTTTAATTCTTTTAGTTCATCTCATTCAAAATCAATTAGTTTTTATAAAAAAGCTAGGGCCTCGTTGATTTGTAGGATTTCCAAAACGCGGGAATAGGAAAAACTTGGGATTATAGTGGAATGTCGTCTTGAATCCTACAGGATTGTACGAGTGTTTGATTGTGCGTAGAAAAAACGCAGGATTCTTTCAAAGAGGTTTAAGTCAATGGGATGTTTCCTATGAAATCTAATGCAAATGAATCCTATGGAAAAATTCCTATGGTTTACAATCCTACGAATCAAACAACAAAGATAGGAAAAATTCCTAAGGATTAGAATCCTCCAAAATTCCTTTGAGAATCCTTTGAATCAAAGAAGCCCTTAATATATTTTATGATTTATGGAATTGTGCGTTGTAAAGCATAAATTAAAAACAAATAATGGCAATTCAACTAGAAAAAAGTTTGGGCAGTTATGATACGGAAGATTGTAGAACAAAGGAGAAGCACTTGTGTTTTGAGGTTTGTGCATTATGCTTAAGTTCAACCATGGAGTCTGCTAGATTGTACATGTGGCAAAATCCGGTGGGGGGATAGAAGATGGTGCAAGGGACCAAGTGGAGGGAGACTATGAAGGAGTGCACAAGTGCAAGATTGATATTTAAAGAGAGGGGGCGAGAACGTGCGATGTTGCGCGCAGTGGCGGAGCCCTGAAAATAAATGAGCTAGGGGGGCAAGCATTGCTAATCCGTTACGAGGAGGGCCAATTCATCAACTTAAACCATTTTACCAGCAATTGTCTAATGATCACATTCATATTAGCCTCGATATATAGTGATGTTAGTGGGGGCAGGGCCCTTGCTGCCCCTGTCTTCGCCATTGTGCGCGCGTCTGAGAGATGAAGCGGAAGGCATGGATGATGAGAGGGGGACGTTGGATATATAATTAATGTGGGTGTATTAGCTATTTAATCCTATATAGATAGGTATAGATTGATCGATGTGGACGTGGGAAAGAGGGTGAGACCTCACTAGATATATAGATTGATCGGTTTGTGTGGAAAACTGTGAAAGACCTAGCTATACACACACACATAGAGGAACATCGATCGTTGTGCATGCACGTGAGAGATAAAGAATGCCTGATATGATGGAGAGGGGGAGGTGTGTGTGTGTGTGCATGCATGGGAGACCGACCTGAAGAAAAAGATTGCATGTGTGCGATGGATAATGCCGACTGGTAGTGTGTGTGAATGCATGCACGAGAGAAAGTTAGTGGTACAATTATAAAGAGAAGACGACTGTGTGGGTGTAAAAGACTAGGTGAGGTCATAATCAATGTAAAGTTGAATTCAAATATTTGAATAAGAGATCATGATGTTTGAAATCCATGCATGCATGAGTATAACTGAGATATGCGTGGTGTGGTTTGGAAATGAGCATGTTGTACTGTATACACATTCAACAAGGTCAGACTGATTTGAATTTGAGATACCGATGGCAGACATCGTTTGGCCACATTGCATCCATGCATGGACACACAATTCTAATTGGAGATGATGGGTGGCTTTCGCATCACATATCTATATATATACCCCTATATATATATTTTATATTTTATATTTTTATATAGTGTGCGGTAACTTTAACTTTGAAAGATGTTCATTGGATGAGGCCAATCCGATGGTGTAGAGATGGCAAATTTGAGCACTATTGGCTGTTGGATATCATCTAGATTCCACCAGATTTTGCCACGTGTACAATCTAGAAGACTCCATGGTTGAACTTAAGCATAATGCACAAACCTCAAACCACAAGCACTTCTTCTTTGTTCTAGAATCTTCTATATCAGAATTGCACAAATGTTTTTCTACATGATTTGCCATTATTTGCTTTTACTTTATGCCTTACAATGCATAATTCCATGAATCTTAAAATAGATTAGCTTTCTTACAAAAACTAGATGATTTTGAATGAAATGAACTATAAGAATTAAACGAACATCTACATCATGCATATATGACTCAAAGCTTACATGCTATAATGTGGTATTTATTCATAATTTGGTTGCCAAATCTCATGCGTGCAATGCACGTGTACCTTACTAGTCTAAATGGTGTTTGTGTGTGTGTTGTGCGTGTTAAACACATTGTATGTAGTATATCATACATGGTTTAGATTCCGAACATCTAGCTAGAGCATACATGTACTATGATTTGAATTCAACATAAAATGGATACATATATTTGAATTTGAGATCGTATGTACATGTAGTTCGTATTTATATAGGAATTTACTTCTCCTATATTCATGTCATGTGTTGTGAAGATAATATTTAGATGGTTGTATAACTAACCCAAGTACAATCCCATTCAAATAGGGAAAATGTACTCAAATTTAGTCCATATGCTAGACAACACACATTGTTTTTTTATTGATGAAGGAAGTGCAAATTGTTTTGGTACTGTACACGTTATGTTTGTTGTCCCGATTTTTTTAGTTTTTTGTTGTATTTGAATGCATTTCTAGTAATATAGTAAGACGGGACATGGCTCTCCCTAGTGATGAGGTGTGAATTGTCTTTTTTTTTGTACACGTTAAGCTTGTTCTCCCGAAATTTCAAGCCGCGCCTTGTTATGCCGAAATTTCAAGCTAGCGTCTCTATCTATCGTCCTGCGAAACTCCCGCCTCTTTAACCCGCACCTTGTTACCCCGAAATATTTAAGATATATATTTGTCTCGTTGTGCTCCGACAACTCCCTGCATCTCAACCCGTGCCTTGCTATTCCAAAATTACAACGCACGCGAAAACTCCCACCTCCTGTGAAATCCCGACAGGCGAAATGCCCATGATACCCCTGAACCGAAAGAACCGTCTAGCTCAAATCGGTGGGGGTACTTTCGTAACATACCCCGCATTTCGAACAAGCGCGTCCCTAAGCCATGGTTCCCCACTCCTATCCCATCCGCCCACCCATTTGTACACCGAGGCCGCGAAAACCCGCGAAGCCCCACACCCTCCTCCGTCCGCTGATGTCTACTATGCAACCTTGTTCTTGTAGACGTTGTTGGGCCTCCAAGTGCAGAGGTTTGTAGGACAGTAGCAAATTTCCCTCAAGTGAATGACCTAAGGTTTATCAATCAGTGAGAGGCGTAGGATGAAGATGGTCTCTCTCAAACAACCCTGCAACCAAATAACAAAGAGTCTCTTGTGTCCGCAACACACCCAATACAATGGTAAATTGTATAGGTGCACTAGTTCGGCGAAGAGATGGTGATACAAGTGCAATATGGATAGTAGATATAGGTTTTTGTAATCTGAAAATATAAAAACAGAAAGGTAACTAATAATAAAAGTGAGCACAAACGGTATTGCAATGCGTTGAAACAAGGCCTAGGGTTCATACTTTCACTAGTGCAAGTTCTCTCAACAATAATAACATATTTGGATCATATAACTATCCCTCAACATGCAACAAAGAGTCACTCCAAAGTCACTAATAGTGGAGAACAAACGAAGAGATTATGGTAGGGTACGAAACCACCTCAAAGTTATTCTTTCTGATCAATCTATTCAAGAGTCCGTAGTAAAATAACATGAAGCTATTCTTTCCGTTCGATCTATCATAGAGTTCATACTAGAATAACACCTTAAGACACAAATCAACCAAAACCCTAATGTCACCTAGATACTCCAATGTCACCTCAAGTATCCGTGGGTATGATTATACAATATGCATCACACAATCTCAGATTCATCTATTCAACCAACACGAAGTACTTCAAAGAGTGCCCCAAAGTTTCTACCGAAGTGTCAAGACGAAAACGTGTGCCAACCCCTATGCATAGGTTCATGGGCGGAACCCGCAAGTTGATCACCAAAACATACATCAAGTAGATCACGTGATAACCCATTGTCACCACAGATACGCACATGCAAGACATACATCAAGTGTTCTCAAATCCTTAAAGACTCAATCCGATAAGATAACTTCAAAGGTAAAACTCAATCCATCACAAGAGAGTAGAGGGGGAGAAACATCATAAGATCCAACTATAATAGCAAAGCTCGCGATACATCAAGATCGTACCACCTCAAGAACACGAGAGAGAGATCAAACACATAGCTACTGGTACATACCCTCAGCCCCGAGGGTGAACTACTCCCTCCTCATCATGGAGAGCGCCGGGATGATGAAGATGGCCACCGGTGAGGGATCCCCCCTCCGGCAGGGTGCCGGAACAGGGTCCCGATTGGTTTTTGGTGGCTACAGAGGCTTGCAGCGGCGGAACTCCCGATCTATTCTGTTCCCCCATGTTTTTAGGGTATATGGATATATATGGGCGAAAGAAGTCGGTAAGGGGAGCCACGAGGGTGGAGGGCGCGCCCAGGGGGTGGGCGCGCCCCCTGCCTTGTGCCTTCCTCGTTTCTTCCGTTACATACACTCCAAGTCTTCTGGATTGCTTCCGCTGCAAAAATAACTCTCCCGAAGGTTTCATTCCGTTTGGACTCCGTTTGATATTCCTTTTCTGCGAAACACTGAAATAAGGAGAAAAACAAAAACTGCCACTGGGCTCTGGGTTAATAGGTTAGTCCCAAAAATAATATAAAAGTGTTTAGTAAAGCCCATAAACATCCAAAACAGATAATATAATAGCATGGAACAATCAAAAATTATAGATATGTTGGAGACGTATCAGCATCCCCAAGCTTAATTCCTGCTCGTCCTTGAGTAGGTAAATGATAAAAACAGAATTTTTGATGTGGAATGCTACCTAACATATTTATCCATGTAATCTTCTTTATTGTGGCAAGAATATTAAGATCCATAAGATCCAAAACAAAAGTTTAATATTGACATGAAAACAATAATACTTCAAGCATACAAACAAAGCAATCATCTCTTCTCAAAATAACATGGCCAAAGCAAGCTATCCTTACAAAATCATATAGTCTGGCTATGCTCTATCTTCATCACACAAAATATTTAAATCATGCACAACCCTGATGACAAGCCAAGCAATTGTTTCATACTTTTGATGCTCTCAAACTTTTTCAATCTTCACGCAATACATGAGCGTGAGCCATGGACATAGCACTATATGTGGAATGGAATGGTGTTTGTGGAGAAGACAAAAAAGGAGAAGATAGTCTCACATCAACTAGGCGTATCAACGGGCTATGGAGATGCCCATTAATAGATATCAATGTGAGTGAGTAGGGATTGCCATGCAACGGATGCACTAGAGCTATAAGTGTATGAAAGCTCAACAAAAGAAACTAAGTGGGTGTGCATCCAACTTGCTTGCTCACGAAGACCTAGGGCATTTTGAGGAAGCCCATCATTGGAATATACAAGCCAAGTTCTATAATAAAAAATTCCCACTAGTATATGAAAGTGACAACATAGGAGACTCTCTATCATGAAGATCATGGTGCTACTTTGAAGCACAAGTGTGGTAAAAGGACAGTAGCATTGTCCCTTCTCTCTTTTTCTCTCATTATTTATTTATTTATTTTTTATTTGGGCCTTTTCTCTTTTTTATGGCCTCTTTTTTTTAGTCCGGAGTCTCATCCCGACTTGTGGGGGAATCATAGTCTCCATCATCCTTTCCTCACTGGGACAATGCTCTAATAATGATGATCATCACACTTTTATTTACTTACAACTCAAGAATTACAACTCAATACTTAGAACAAGATATGACTCTATATGAATGCCTCCGGTGGTGTACCGGGATGTGCAATGACTCATGAGTGACATGTATGAAATAATTATGAATGGTGGCTTTGCCACAAATACGATGTCAACTACATGATCATGCAAAGCAATATGACAATGATGAAGCGTGTCATAGTAAACAGAACGGTGGTAAGTTGCATGGCAATATATCTCGGAATGGCTATGGAAATGCCATAATAGGTAGGTATGGTGGCTGTTTTGAGGAAGGTATATGGTGGGTGTATGATACCGGCGAAAAGTGCGCGGTATTAGAGAGGCTAGCAATGGTGGAAGGAAGAGAGTGCATATAATCCATGGGCTCAACATTAGTCATAAAGAACTCATATACTTATTGCAAAAATATACAAGTTATCAAAGCAAAGTATTACGCGCATGCTCCTAGGGGGATAGATTGGTAGGAAAAGACCATCGCTCGTCCCCGACCGCCACTCATAAGGAAGACAATCAATAAATAAATCATGCTCCGACTTCATCACATAACGGTTCACCATACGTGCATGCTACGAGAATCACAAACTTTAACACAAGTATTCCTCAAATTCACAACTACTCAACTAGCATGACTCTAATATCACCATCTTCATATCTCAAAACAATCATAAAGAATCAAACTTCTCATAGTATTCAATGCACTTTATATGATAGTTTTTATTATATCCCTCTTGGATGCCCACCATATTAGGACTAAATTCATAACCAAAGCAAATTACCATGCTGTTATAAAGACTCTCAAAATAATATAAGTGAAGCATGAGAGTTCATCTATTTCTTCAAAATAAAACCACCGCCGTGCTCTAAAAGGGTATAAGTGAAGCACTAGAGCAAACAACAAACTACTCCGAAAGATATAAGTTAAGATCAATGAGTAGTCGAATAATTATGCAACTATGTGAAGACTCTCTAACATTTAAGAATTTCAGATCTTGGTATTTTATTCAAACAGAAAGTAAAACAAAAGAAAATAAAATGACGCTCCAAGCAAAACACATATCATGTGGTGAATAAAAATATAGCTCCAAGTAAAGTTATCGATGAATGAAGACGAAAGAGGGGATGCCTTCCGGGGCATCCCCAAGCTTAGGCTCTTGGTTGTCCTTGAATATTACCTTGGGGTGCCTTGGTCATCCCCAATCTTAGGCTCTTGCCACTCCTTATTCCATAGTCCATTGAATCTTTACCCAAAACTTGAAAACTTCACAAAACAAAACTTAACAGAAAATCTCGTGAGCTCTGTTAGTGAAAACAAAACACCACTTCAAGGTACTGTAATGAACTCATTTTTTATTTTTAGTGGTGTTAAATCTACTGTATTCCAACTTCTCTATGGTTTATAAACTATTTTACTAACCATAGATTCATCAAAATAAGCAAACAACACACGAAAAACAGAATCTGTCAAAAACAGAAGAGTCTGTAGTAATCTGTAACTAACACAAACTTCTGGAACTCCAAACATTCTACCAAAATAGGAAGACCTATATAATTTGTTTATTGATCTGCTGCAATTGGAATAGTATTTTATCACGTTCTGGTGATTTTTAACAATTGTTTTCGTGAACAGAAAGTTCCTGGAATTTTCAGCAAGATCAAATAACTATCATCCAAGAAGATCGTATAGGTTTAACTTGGCACAAACACTCATTAAAACATAAAAAACATCTAAACAGAGGCTAGATAAAATATTTATTACTAAACAGGAGCAAAAGCAAAGGAACAAAAATAAAATTGTGTTGCCTCCCAACAAGCGCTATTGTTTAACGCCCCTAGCTAGGCATGATGATTTCAATGATGCTCACATAAAAGATAAGAATTGAAACATAAAGAGAGCATCATGAAGAATATGACTAGCACATTTAAGTATAACCCACTTCCTATGCATAGGGATTTTGTGAGCAAACAACTTATGGGAACAATAATCAACTAGCATAGGAAGGCAAAACAAGCATAACTTCAAAACTTTAAGCACATAAAGAGGAAACTTGATATTATTGCAATATGTAGAAGCATATGATCCTCTCTCATAATAATTTTCAGTAGAATCATGAATGAATTCAACAATATAACCAGCACCTAAAGCATTCTTTTCATGATCTAAAAGCATAGAAATTTTATTACTCTCCACATAAACAAATTTATTCTCATGAATAGTGGTGGGAGCAAACTCAACAAAATAACTATCATGTGATTGAAAATTGAAATCAAGGTGACAAGTTTCATGGTAATCATTATTCTTTATAGCATACATGTCATCACAATAATCATCATAAATAGGAGGCATGCTTTCATCATAATAAATTTGCATATCAAAACTTGGGAGGCTAAAAACATCATCTTCATTAAACATAGCATCCCCAAGCTTGGGACAAACATTAATTTCAGCAAATATATTCTCAAATATGTCATCCTCATAAAACATAGCTTCCCCAAGCTTGGGCCTTTTCATATCATAAGCATAATCATTCTCATCATTAATAGTATGGATAGCACCAATAGTATAGCAATTATCATCATCACAATGAGTAGTAGGAGCAACATCATTTGGGAGAGATACCTTTCTACCTTTGCTTCTCCGTCTTTTCTTTTTCTTCTTCACATCATGTGTGGGTTCAATCCTCTTTTTGGAGCTCCTTATTAATGAGATTGGTTGAATAGAAAGCTCCTCCTCGTTACCTAATTCATCATAAGAAATAATAGGAGGATATTGGGAAGTCTCTTCCCTTTCATTAGTGTTCTGTTCATCTTCTATTTGCTTTCTTTTCTTTATGTAATTGGCAATATAAGGATTTTCAATGCAATTCACTGCACAATACATATAAATTTCCTCTAGATCAAAATCAAGAAGTTTATCACCGGCAAATACTGGAAGATAGTTAGTTATACGTTTCATTTCTTCATAACCCATAAGCAAACTAAGTTCATTATGATGTGCAAGGGAAATCAAGTCATCACAATTTTTGGAAACGATTAGATCATGAAACAATTTGCATCGGATAGTTAAATGACCACGTTCATTGCAAAGTTCACAAGTACGGCTAAGAAAATTTAAATTTTCAGCACAAACATCTAGCCTTTCTTGCAACCATTTAGTTTCTAAGTACTTATGCCTCTTACAAAATCTATCTTCCCTTTTTGGTATGTATTTGCAAACTCTATGCACTCCACAGAAATCGACATGCTTATAGGAAACATTTTCATCATGAATAGTGCAACCATCATTAGTACTATGGATATTCAAGGAGTTCATACTAACAATACTGCAATCATGCTCATCATTCAAAGATTTAGTGCAAAACATTTTAATGCATTCTTCTTCTAACACTTTGGCACAATTTTCCTTTCCATCATACTCACGAAAGATATTAAAAAGATGAAGTGTATGAGGCAAACTCAATTCCATTTTTTGTAGTTTTCTTTTATAAACTAAAGTAGTGATAAAACAAGAAACAAAAAGATTCGATTGCAAGATCTAAAGATATACCTTCAAGCACTCACCTCCCCGACAACGGCGCCAGAAAAGAGCTTGATGTCTACTACGTAACCTTCTTCTTGTAGACGTTGTTGAGCCTCCAAGTGCAGAGGTTTGTAGGACAGTAGCAAATTTCCCTCAAGTGGATGACCTAAGGTTTATCAATCTGTGGGAGGCGTAGGATGAAGATGGTCTCTCTCAAACAACCCTGCAACCAAATAACAAAGAGTCTCTTGTGTCCCCAACACACCCAATACAATGGTAAATTGTATAGGTGCACTTGTTCGGCGAAGAGATGGTGATACAAGTGCAATATGGATAGTAGATATAGGTTTTTGTAATCTGAAAATATAAAAACAGCAAGGTAACTAATAATAAAAGTGAGCACAAACGGTATTGCAATGTGTTGAAACAAGGCGTAGGGTTCATACTTTCACTAGTGCAAGTTCTCTCAAAAATAATAACATAATTGGATCATATAACTATCCCTCAATATGCAACAAAGAGTCTCTCCAAAGTCACTAATAGCGGAGAACAAACGAAGAGATTATGGTAGGGTACGAAACCACCTCAAAGTTATTCTTTCTGATCAATCTATTCAAGAGTCCGTAGTAAAATAACATGAAGCTATTCTTTCCATTCGATCTATCATAGAGTTCATACTAGAATAACACCTTAAGACACAAATCAACCAAAACCCTAATGTCACCTAGATACTCCAATGTCACCTCAAGTATCCGTGGGTATGATTATACGATATGCATCACACAATCTCAGATTCATCTATTCAACCAACACAAAGTACTTCAAAGAGTGCCCCATAGTTTCTACCGGAGAGTCAAGACGAAAACGTGTGCCAACCCCTATGCATAGGTTCATGGGCGGAACCCGCAAGTTGATCACCAAAACATACAACAAATAGATCACGTGATATCCCATTGTCACCACAGATACGCACATGCAAGACATACATTAAGTGTTCTCAAATCCTTAAAGATTCAATCCGATAAGATAACTTCAAAGGGAAAACTCAATCCATCACAAGAGAGTAGAGGGGGAGAAACATCATAAGATCCAACTATAATAGCAAAGCTCGCGATACATCAAGATCGTACCACCTCAAGAACACGAGAGAGAGATCAAACACATAGCTACTGGTACATACCCTCAGCCCCGAGGGTGAACTACTCCCTCCTCGTCATGGAGAGCGCCGGGATGATGAAGATGGCCACCGGTGAGGGATCCCCCTCCGGCAGGGTGCCGGAACAGGGTCCTGATTGGTTTTTGGTGGCTACAGAGGCTTGCGGCGGCGGAACTCCCGATCTATTCTGTTCCCCGACGGTTTTAGGGTATATGGATATATATAGGCGAAAGAAGTCGGTAAGGGGAGCCACGAGGGGCCCACGAGGGTGGAGGGCGTGCTCAGGGGGTGGGCGCGCCCCCCTTCCTCGTGCCTTCCTCGTTGCTTCCCTTACGTACAGTCCAAGTCTTCTGGATTGCTTCCGTTCCAAAAATAAATCTCCCGAAGGTTTCATTCCGTTTGGACTCCGTTTGATATTCCTTTTCTGCGAAACACTGAAACAAGGAGAAAAAACAGAAACAGGCACCGGGCTCTAGGTTAATAGGTTAGTCCCAAAAATAATATAAAAGTGTTTAGTAAAGCCCATAAACATCCAAAACAGATAATATAATAGCATGGAACAATCAAAAATTATAGATACGTTGGGGACGTATCATCCGCCACCCAGCCGGAGCCTCTTCCCCGACGACGTCATCCACAGCAACACCTCGACGTCCCTCATCCACCGTACCGGATGAGGATTCGTCGTCGATCTCGTCGTTCGTCGGTTCAGCCACCCCGTCCTCCACCTCCAAGGAGCTGCCCTGACATTCCCCTCGTCTTTCGCGGCACCTCCATTCCCACACCGCCATCATCACCTGCACCACCGGAAGAGCAGCATCATCACCGTTTCCTCGGATGAAGTTGTGGCCTAATCGGCACCACCAAAGAGGTTGTACAGTAATCGCCGCATTTTCTTCTTGATTCGATCTCATGGTGCTGCCGGCGCTCGGTCCCGAGCCGACACGGCGCGGCTCCATCCACGGCGGCGTCGCCGGCCACTTCCTCCACGGCGTCCCTCCCTCGGCGGCGACGTCCACATCAGTAGGAGCTGCTGCTGCTTTAGCTCTCACTCGCGTTGTTGCTCTGCTCTTGCTCTCGGTCCGCTGCCTGGTATGCTCTTGCTATTGGTCTTGCTCTTGCTCGCGCTGCTGCTCTCGCTCTTGCTCTTGCTTGCGATGCTGCTCCGATTTAGTTACACTTCAGTCCACTGAATCGACTTTTCGGTCAGTCAATTTTCAGGGGGTGGGGGGGGGCTCGCTGGAGTTAAGGAAGAACCAGCCGCAGCGGGGAGGGGGGCTCGCCGGAGAGGTACCCCACTATCTATCTTAGGGTTCAGGGTGGGGGCGGTGGTTGCCGGCGGTGGTGGGGAGGTGGCGGGCGGATCGCCGAAGAAAAAGCTCGGCACGAGGGGGGCTAGAGGGATGGCCGGGGCGGCGGCGGACCGCCGATGGGGAGTGGTTTCAGGGCGGGCGGGGCGGCGCACCGCCGGCCACGAGCGGCGGGGGGCGGCTGTTTGGCCGGTGGTGGCTAGCGGCTCAGGGGGTGGAGGTTGAAGATGAACTGCAGGCCCTTGATTTCGTATCCAACGGCTGTAAAATCAACTGATCAGAGATGAATAAGTCAGTCGACTGACGTGTAGCCTCACCTGATGCTGCTACACGACCAGCGGCCCCAGCTCTCGTACGCACTGCTGTTGCTGCTACTGCTTTTGTGCTACTAGTGTGTTCAATTTCGACAGTACAATTCAGTTTCGACAGCAAAATTCAGTTTCGACAGTTAAGTTCAGTTTCGACAGCTAAATTCAGTTTCGACAGTTAAGTTCAGAGATGAGCGGCTGATGTATTTTACATCTAGCACTTTGTGGTTATGTATTTTACGTCATCTATTGGAGATGCTATTAGAATTCCACTCAGGTTAACGTTGTCTCTCTTGTCCTACTTCAGCCTTGGCGTCATACAACTCACCGGAGCTGCTTCAACGATGAAACCCTCCATCACAGCGGAGCAGTACCCCTGGCTCCATCTCCAGACACCTAAGATCTTCTTCCCCTCCTCCGACAGCCAAGTCAGCGAGAGCATCCTCATCGACCAACTCAATCATGCTGAGATCGACATGGCTTTGCCAAAGAGGTTGTACACTTGTTGCATCTCTTTTTTACTCTGCATGTTATATATACTAGCAAAAAGGCCCGTGCTTGCAACAGAAGAAAAAAATACCACACGCTTTTAATATACAAAAAATCGTCTATAATCTGAGAATTTGTATCTACGGACCAAACAAAGATGATCTTAACCTATGAAAACGCCGTTTAAGATTTTACATGTGTTTTATTGGGTCCTTCTTTTATTTTTTGTCATGCATGTCTTTATTTATTGGGTATCTCTAGCAAATTTATCTTCAATTTCATGTCCAACCTGATTTTGCTTAGGTGTTCATCCCCAATCTGAATCAGTGCCGGTATGAAAAAAAAGACGGATAATGCATTATTGATTAACATTGCAGCCTAGATAGTAGTATTTTTTAAATTTTTAACATGTGAAATAACATTATATTCAGATTCCACATATTTTCCTAATCAAATTCCATATATAACATGTCAAATTTGGAGTTACGGTTTAGAAGATATGAGTATTTTAAAAAACATTTGATATGTACTGCGGGTTTAATGCCAGAAACATCAGGGGATTTTCTATAAAATAGCAAAACGGACTAAGAATACCTATTTCTTTTATTAGTAGGTATAGATTGTCCACTGAGCACACGTAGTAACATGAAATACGATTATTTTATCCTACTATATGACAAGCAGTGAGGTACCAGGCAACTTAGCTATCCATGATGGACTCTCGTGAACGCCATCATTATTTATCTCTGCGCGTTTGAGTTGTGCATTTGTCGATGGGCCTGGGAGTTGAGCTATTAGGGCAGTGGCCTGGGTCCAAAGTAATAGAAGTAGTACAAAAACATTTTTTGAGTGTAGGCTTTTCCTTGCTCAAGCCTACCTACTAGAATCGCCAGTGCTTGAAAGGAAAAGTGATGAAAAAACATAGGAATTGGAAAGTTTCCTATGGTACTACTATTCATGAATTTGGTTCAAAGGAATGGAGCAAAGGAAAACTGTAGGATTTGTTCCTTTAGTGTCTCCTTGAAAGAAAAACCGTAGGAATTTTAATTTCCACTTGTCCTCCTTTTCAAATTCCTATTCATGAAGCACAAGACTAAGAGATAGTAGCATAATAGCATTATAACCATACATTTTCTTGTGGTTTGACTTAATCTCACCATGCTTCTTTGCATCCTGTGATCTTCCAATTCTTGTGAATCAAACACCCAGATTGGTAGAAATCCTGTGTTTTGCATGTGCATTCCTATCCTATTCCTGTCTATTTCCTATCCCTGCATTGTTAGAATCCTCAAAATCAAACAAGCCCTTACACAATTACTTCTGTTACAGATATGTGTTAAAGAAAACCTTGTGTGGTTTTTCCTGCTCCTGTTGCACTGTGTTCCACCCCAGCTCAGCTGCTCCAACGACGGAAGGGTTCACCACACCAAGGATCCGCTCTCCAGACTGTCTTTCGCTGCCTCAGATCTTCTTCCCCGCCGCCGGCAGTCACGACAACTGCATTACCATCATCAACTGAGCAGATGACCTTGAGGACTACATGGGTCCGCAAGAGAGGTCGCACTCTTCCGTGTCTACTTACTTTATGCATCGCTTAATATGATGACATGCTACTTTATCGTCGTGCTCACCTATTAGACTCTGAGTCAGGTCCAAACTAATGCTGAAACTTGAGTTTTAAATGGTTGTGGGGTACATATTGGGGCAGCACTCAGTACTATTTGTCTACTATCTAGTTAATCTCGGGTGTCTACTATGAGTTTCATGTTGTGTGCAAACAAACATTAAAGGAGCCATTATCTGTATTTTTTAACTAAAGCTATTATTAGCTTGCTATCATTGGTTTTGGGTCTATCCATTGTTTGCTACCATCACTCTGGATTTGTGCATGCACTCCTTACATAATCTCACTATGTTTTATTCCTAT
Organism: Aegilops tauschii subsp. strangulata; assembly: GCF_002575655.3. NCBI lineage: Eukaryota > Viridiplantae > Streptophyta > Magnoliopsida > Poales > Poaceae > Aegilops > Aegilops tauschii. The sequence goes on along the minus strand of NC_053036.3, from coordinate 422,467,853 downwards.
GCATGTCAGTTATTGTACACAATGAAACTGAACATGTAGAGCAAAAGAGACGAGCCATGTGTGGCAATAAAATTTCATGCAGATGTCGCTCCATGGTGGGTGCAAAGGCAGCCCCCTTCCACCCATTTCGGATCATAATCAAGAGGAAGATAACTGTTCTGCGGGGGATTCAGAAGGAGAAGACCACTCCTATTTACCCCCTAAGGTCTTCGCTCTAACTTGGCATGCTGATGTTGGTAATATCATGCATATGGTGCCTTGCATTGCTTACTGTATACATCAAATATGTCTTCTGCTTAGTTTAGACATGCTTTGTGTCAATTCCATCTATTTAGTTTATTTATCGTATATGTGAATCATGCAATGCCATCTCGTTTAGCCAGGCATCATGTATGTGAGTTTTGCAATGCCACCCTAGTTAGACAGTCATCTTATATGTGAATTATATCATGCCATCATTTTTTATTACGTGTTAAATTTGTCAACAATTTTAGTACATTCAATTACTCTTCCTGTGCATCAGCCATTCGGCACGGTCATGGAAAAATCTGGAGTGGAAACAAGGTCTTCAGAGCAGACAATGCTATCTGATGAAGAGCATGTCTTGCTGGTTACGGATAGCTCCTCAGAGGAGGATTCAGAGACAGATGACCAGTCCTATCCCCCCCCCGGGGTGCATGCTCTAACTTGGCAGCGTTATGTTGCTCATATCGTGCCTATGGTATCTTGCATTGCTATGTCATTGGCTTAGTTTAGACATGCTTTGTGTGAATGCCACTTGTTTAGTGTCTAATTACCATATATGTGAATTATGCAATACCATCTTGTTGCAAGACATTATATATGTGGATTATGCAATGTTATCTTGTTGCAAGGCATTATATATGTGAATTATGCAATGCCATGCTGTTTAGCCAAGTGTCATATATGTGAATTATATCATGTCGTCATTTTTTTCTTGTATTTCTCATTGCATTTGTCGACAATGTTTGTATATTCAACTGCTCTTCCTGTGCATCAGCCATTTGAATTGGTGATGGAGAAATATGGAGTGAAAACAAGGTCTTCAGAGCAGACAATGCTACCTGTTGAAGAAGATATCTTGCTAGTTACAGATAGCTCTTCAGAGGTAGATGACCAGTCCTATTAGCCCCCGGAGGTGTATGCTCAAACCTGGGAGGGTTATATTACTCATATCATGCATATGTTGTATTGCAATGCTTAGTTTTTACATCATATACACAATATTGAATGCCATCTCCTTAGTTGACACATCATATATGCGATTGCCCTCTGCTCACTTGCTTAGTAATCATATATTTGAATTATATCATGCCATGATGTTTACATAGACAACATGTATCTGAATTATGGCATGCCAACCCATTTTCTAAAGACATAATATAGTTATATCATCTCATCCTGTTTACATAGTCATCATATTTTGAATTATGTTATTCTATCTGTGAATTATATCATGCCATCATGTTTCCATCGATGGCATGTTTGTGATTTATGGCATGCCAACCACTTTAATAGACACATCGTATAGTTATATCATGTCATCCATTTTATATAGTCATCATATTTTGAAGTATGTCATTCTATCCTATTTAGTTAGCCATCATACATGTGAAATTGTGTCATGCTATCTTGTTTAATTATCCATCATATATGTGAAATTATGTCATGCTATTCTGTTTGGTTAGACAACATAAATGTGAATTATTTCATGCCCTGTTTTCTTCCCTACTATTCATTACACCTGTCTATCTTACAATGTCTGTACCTTAAATTACTTTTCTTGTTTATCAGCCATTTCAATTGGAGGGGGTGATGGCAGTATCTGTGGGAGTAAAAACACGGTCTTCATAAAAGATCGTGCTACCTGTCGATGCAGATAGAACCAAGGTTGTACTTGCCCAAGAACCAGCCCCACCACACATAACCCAGACTCACGTAGATTGTACCCCTACCCAGTTAGACAGAGAACCAGCTACACCCCTTCTAACGCCAACCCCAGCAGATAGTTACCCAGTTCCAGTTGACACAACACCGTCTCCACCACAGAGCACCCAAACACGAGCAGCTAGTAAGGCAACTGCAGTGCCCAAAGCATGACGACCACCACTCCGAACCCCAAGTCAACGCTTAAAGCCAAAGAAGAATTGTTCTCAGGTCAGGTTCCGTAGCTATGGTTCATACTACTTTGCTCTTGCGTATTTACTCATGCCAACTAATTTCAAATTTGAAGGATGCACTTGAAACTCCAATGGCGCAACAGGTATGTTTTAAACCTATTTCTTTAACGTGTTTGCTGTTGTAACTTGCTCTATGTTGATTTCAGTTTCAATTGAATAAACAGTTATGTTCTCATGCCATGCACATTACAAGTGTTGTTATTGTTGTGTAGTTTCCGACACTTATATTCTGTCTATGCTGCTTTGTCTTAAATAGATATGATTTGAACTGTATCTATCTTGATTTGGCAACATAAACAAGAATGATATAGACCATACAGTGACCATACTACATAGATATATGTTTGTTTCATGCTGTTATCCTGTCCACCTTACTGCTGAACTGGTTTACCAAAATGAGTTTCATATACTACATTGTAAACCTGTGATGTGTTTGTTTGTTTCTCTTTTAGAACGCGGATAAAATATTGGAGAAGAGTACCCCGTTATGCAATGGTAAAGGAAGTAATGCAGATAAGGTTCAAGATAGTGAGACATCCCTGTTGGTCTCCAAGAAAGCTGATAAAAACTATATTGAAGACACTGAGACAACCCCAAAGTCCTGTCTTGATGTAGTGTTCGAGTTACTGGCTACTACTGCTGGCACCAGCTCTTCGAACTTGCTGCCTGAATCAGTTCGGCTTCTTGAGTCCCAACTTCAAGTTGAAAGATATCGATCAGATGTTATGCGACAGGAAGCCGAAGGACTGAGGAAGTCCCTGCAGAATTCAGATGCATACTTTCTGGTGCAACAACAAGTGCTGGAGGATTTAAGCGCCAAACAAGAGAAAGTTAATAAGCTTGCTAAGAATCTTGCCAGCATTATGGGTACCCAGGATATTGTTTCTTGAGCTGTTCTGAAGTGGTTTCAGTTCTGGACTTGCTTTGCTGCGGCGTTTATTTGCACTGGTCGCCAGCTTTGACAACCAGTATATATGATATGCTGCTTTGTTTCCTATATTTGCACAGGTGGCGAACTTTGATGCCCAGTGGATGTAATATGTGTAATAGCCATGATAGCCTAGCGTAAGTTGCTTTCTTATTTATTTCCTTATTGTCTTGTTTATTTGTTTGTTTGTAGTCAGTGCAGTTCTTTTTCCGCGGTTTGCTAGTGGCCGCAATAACCTATTTTTTAAAACTAGGCCACAATAACCATGGGCTACATATTTACTGTAGTTACCATGGGCCTCCTACGGGCCGTAGAAACAATGGGCCTTCTACGGGGCGTAGAAACAATGGGCCTTCTATGGGCCGTAGACACAACGGGCCTTCTACGGGCCGTATCATCAATGGGCCTTCTACGGGCCGTATGATCGGTTGGCCAAACATGGGCCAATAACAGACCGCATTATGGCCGTAAACGGGCTAGAGTTGGAATCGTCCGTTCATGGGCCGACCATAACGGGCCGTCATTAATCGGCCCTATTTGATGACGCTATGAAAACAGCCTAACGTATTAATAGGCCACAAACGGGCCGACTGTAACCACGGGCTGAATTTGGCCCACAAGCAGAAAATGACAGTAACGGGCCGGAAGTAAACGAATGCTGGAAATGAGCCCAAGAATAAATGGGCCTTGAGAAGGCCGAAAGATAACATGGGTTGGAAACGGCCCAATGGAATAATGGGCCGTTAATGGGTATAAAGTGATACACTGTTCATTGCGGGCCAGTTTCACCATGGGCCGTTAATGGGCCAAGAGTTACAAAGGGCCTCATATGGGCCGAAAGACGTCATGGGCCATACATGGGCCGGAAGTTAAAACGGGCTGGAATCATATTGGACGGCCCAGATGACGCTACTGGGCTTAATTCCGATAGGTCGTAACGGGCCCTGGGTTGGCGGGTTGTAAAGTGGCTATATGCGAACAGGCCGTTAACAGGCTTTTCTTGGGCCGGCCCGCCACCTTTTGACCAACTCAAACTGGCCGGCCTTTTCACAGGAATGGGCCTCTGTAGGGCCGTGTCACGTGTCGACGTATCATAGGCGCCTTCAGTCCAATGAGTGGATGACATCTATCCCAACGGTGAGCCGACACGTGTTTCCTCCAGCCAATGATGATTTTACATGTGGAAAATCCCCATTCGTCGGGGTTGTGAACGGGTTATCGGATCCAAAACTGGACCGGATAGGTTAACGGCGAGCCGTTATGGTGGATGCCACGCGTCGGTCACCCTTGACGAAAGCAATTCTATGACGCGCGATTTATCGTCATGGAAGTGGACACTTCCGTGATGATAATTTTGGTAATGTCATGGAACACTTCTATGACAGCACAGGTATGACTATCTTGATTCTGTCATAAAATCTTCATACATGTACATGCATGACAGAAAACGTGACCTACTGTGATAAACACGTATCATCATAGAAGTGTATTTTTTTGTAGTTCCATGACGAACCTACGAACTATGAGGAAGCGATGATGAGCCCAGATTCCGCAAAATGGCTTGAGGCCATGAAATCTGAGATGGGATCCATGTATGAGAACAAAGTATGGACTTTGGTTGACTTGCCCGATGATCGGCAAGCCATAGAAAATAAATGGATCTTCAGGAAGAAGACTGATGCTGATGGTAATGTTACTGTCTACAAAGCTCGACTTGTTGCAAAAGGTTTTCGACAAGTTCAAGGAGTTGACTACGATGAGACCTTCTCACCCGTAGCGATGCTTAAGTCTATCCGAATCATGTTAACAATTACCGCATTTTATGATTATGAAATTTTGGCAAATGGATGTCAACACTGCATTCCTTAATGGATTTCTTAAAGAAGAGTTGTATATGATGCAACCAAAAGTTTTGTCGATCCTAATGGTGCTAAAAAAGTGTGCAAGCTCCAGCGCTCCATCTATGGAACTGGTGCAAGCATCTCGGAGTTGGAATATACGCTTTGATGAGTTGATCAAACATATAGTTTTATACAGACTTGCAGTGAAGCCTGTATTTACAAGAAAGTGAGTGGGAGCACTACAACTTTTCTGATTAGTATATGTGAATGACATATTGTTGATCGGAAATTATGTAGAATTTTCTGGAAAGCATAAAGGAATGTTTGAAAGGAGGTTTTCAATGAAAGACCTCGGTGAAGCTGCTTACATATTGGGCATCAAGATCTATAGAGATAGATCAAGACGCTTGATAAGATTTTTCAATGAGTACATACCTTGACAAGATTTTGAAGTAGTTCAAAATGAAACAGTCAAAGAAGGAATTCTTGCATGTATTGCAAGGTGTAAAGTTGAGTAACACTCAAAACCCGACCACGGCAGAAAATAGAAAGAGAATGAAAGTCATTTCCTATGCCTCAGCCATAGGTTCTATAAAGTATGCTATGCTGTGTACCACACCTATTGTGTGCCTTTCCATGAGTTTGTAAAGGGGGTACGATAGTGATCCAGGAGTGGATCACTGGACAATGGTCAAAGTTATCCTTAGTTACCTAAGAGGACTAAGGAAATATTTCTCGGTTATGGAGGTGATAAAGAGTTTGTCGTAAAGAGTTACATCGATGCAAGCTTTTACACCGATTCGGATGACTCTAAGTCTCAATCTGGATACATATTGAAAGTGGGAGCAATTAGTTAGAGTAGCTCCATGCAAAGCATTCTAAACATAGTAAATTTGCAAAATACATACGGCTCTGAATATGGCAGACCCGTTGACTAAACTTCTCTCACAAGCAAAACATGATCACACCTTAGTACCCTTCGGGTGTTAATCACATAGCGATGTGAACTAAATTATTGATTCTAGTAAACCCTTTGATTGTTAGTCACATGGAGATGTGAACTAATCACATAAAGATGTGAACTATTGATGTTAAATCACATGCCGATGTGAACTAGATTATTGACTCTAGTGCAAGTGGGAGACTGAAGGAAATATGTCCTAGAGGCAATAATAAAGTTGTTATTTTATATTTCCTTAGATCATGATAAATGTATATTATTCATGCTAGAATTGTATTAATCGAAAACTTAGTACATGTGTGAATACATAGACAAAACAGAGTGTCCCTAGTATGCCTCTACTTGACTAGCTCGTTAATCAAAGATGGTTAAGTTTCCTAACCATAGACATGTGTTGTCATTTGATGAACGGGATCACAACATTAGAGAATGATGTGATGGCAAGACCCATCCGTTAGCTTAGCATAATGATCGTTTAGTTTTATTGCTATTTCTTTCTTCATGACTTATACATATTCCTCTGACTATGAGATTATGCAACTCCCGAACACCGGACGAACCCTTTGTGTGATATCAAACGTCACAACGTAACTGGGTGATTATAAAGATGCTCTACAGGTGTCTCCGAAGGTGTTTGTTGAGTTGGCATAGATCGAGATTAGGATTTGTCACTCCGAGTGTCGGAGAGGTATCTCCAGGCCCTCTCGGTAATGCACATCACTATAAGCCTTGCAAGCAATGTGACTAATGAGCTAGTTATGGATGATGCATTACGGAACGAGTAAAGAGACTTGCCAGTAACGAGATTGAACTAGGTATGATAATACCGACGATCGAATCTTGGGCAAGTAACATACTGATGACAAAGGGAATGTCGTATGTTGTTATGCGGTTTGATCGATAAAGATCTCCATAGAATATGTAGGAACCAATATGAGCATGCAGGTTCCGCTATTGTTTATTGACTGGAGATGTGTCTCGGTCATGTCTACATAGTTCTCGAACCCGTTGGGTCCACACGCTTAACGTTCGATGACGATTTGTATTATGAGTTATGTGTTTTGGTGAACGAAGTTTGTTCGGAGTCCCGGATGAGATCACGGACATGACGAGGAGTCTCGAAATTGTCAAGAGGTAAAGATTCATATATTGGAAGGTTGTATTCGGACATCAGAATGGTTCCGAGTGATTCGGGTATATTACCGGAGTACCGAGGGGTTACCGGAACCCCCCGGGGAAAATCATGGGCCTCATGGGCCATAGGAGAGAGGAGGGGACAGCCCACAAGGGGGAGGCCCCCCCCCAAGGGGAGTCCGAATATGAAGGGGAGGGGCGCAGGCCCCCTTTCCCTCTTCCTCTTCCTCTCCTCTCCTTCCCTCTTTCCCCCTCCGTTGGAAGGAAGGGGTAGGGCGAATAGGACTATGAGTCCTAATCGGTCCACCCCCACTATGGCGCGCCCCTTGGCCGGCCTCCTCCCTCTCCTCCTTTATATATGGGGGTGGGGGGCACCCCAAAGTCACACCAATAATTCTCTTAGCCGTGTGTGGTCCCCCCTCCACAGTTTACTCCTCCGGGCACAGCGTCGTAGTGCTTAGGCAAAGAACCTGCGCGGATCACATCACCATCACCTCACCACACCGTCATGCTGACGGAACTCTCCCTCGACCCTCTACTGGATCAAGAGTTCGAGGGACATCATCGAGCTGAACATGTGCTAAACACGGAGGTGCCGTACATTCGGTACTTGGATCGGTTAGATTGTAAAGACGTTCAACTACATTAACCGCGTTAATCTAACGCTTCTGCTTTCTGTCTACGAGGGTACATGGACACACTCTCCCCTCTCGTTGCTATGCATCTCCTAGATAGATCTTGCGTGACCGTAGGAATTTTTTGAAATTGCATGCTACGTTCCCCAACAGTGGTATTAGAGCTAGGTCTATGCGTAGATGATATGCACGAGTAGAAGCACTCAGTTTCACGCTTAGGTCCAGACTTGGGCTTCTTCCCGGGAGCAGCAACTTGCTTGCTATTCTTCTTGAAGTTCCCCTTCTTACCTTTGCCCTTTTTCTTGAAACTAGTGGTCTTGTTAACCATCAACACTTGATGCTCCTTCTTGATTTCTACCTCCGCAGCCTTAAGCATCGCGAAGAGCTCGGGAATTGTCTTTTGCATCCCTTGCATATTATAGTTCATCACGAAGCCTTTATAGCTTGGTGGCAGTGATTGAAGAACTCTGTCAATGACACTATCATCCGGAAGATTGACTCCCGGCTGAGTCAAGTGATTATGATTCCTAGACATTTTGAGTATATGTTCACTGACAGAACTATTCTCCTCCATGTTGCAGCTATAGAACTTGTTGGAGACTTCATATCTCTCAACTCGGGCATTTGCTTAAAATATTAACTTCAACTCCTGGAACATCTCATATACTCCATGACGTTCAAAACGTCTTTGAAGTCCCGATTTTAAGCCGTAAAGCATGGCACACTGAACTATCAAGTAGTCATCAGATTTAGCTTGCCAGACGTTCATAACGTCCGGAGTTGCTCCTACAGCAGGCCTTGCACCTAGCGGTGCTTCTAGGACGTAATTCTTCTGTGCAGCAATGAGGATAATCCTCAAGTTACGGACCCAGTCCGTGTAGTTTCTACCATCATCTTTCAACTTAGCTTTCTCTAGGAACGCATTAAAATTCAAGGGAATGGTAGCACCGGCCATTGATCTACAACATAGATATGCAAAAACTATCAAGACTAAGTTCATGACAAATTTAAGTTCAATTAATCATATTACTAAAGAACTCCCACTTAGATAGACATCCCTCTAGTCATCTAAATGATCACGTGATCCATATCAACTAAACCATGTCCAGTCATCACGTGAGATGGAATAGTTTTCAATGGTGAACATCTCTATGTTCATCATATCTACTATATGATGCACGTTCGACCTTTCGGTCTCAGTTTCCGGAGGCCATATCTGTATATGCTAGGCTCGTCAACTTTAACCTGAATATTCTGCACGTGCAAAACTGTCTTACACCCGTTGTATGTGAACGTAGAGCTTATCACACCCGATCATCGCGTGGTGTCTCGGCACGACGAATTGTAGCAATGGTGCATACTCAGGGAGAACACTTATACCTTGAAATTTAGTGAGGGATCATCTTATAATGCTACTGCCATACTAAGCAAAATAAGATGCATAAAAGATAAACATCACATGCAATCAAAATATGTGACATGATATGGCCATCATCATCTTGTGCCTTTGATCTCCATCTCCAAAGCACCGTCATGATCTCCATTGTCACCGGCTTGACACCTTGACCTCCATCATAGCATCGTTGTCGTCTCGCCAACTATTGCTCCTACAACTATCGCTACCGCATAGTGATAAAGTAAAGCAATTACATGGCGATTGCATTTCATACAATAAAGCGACAACCATAAGGCTCCAGCCAGTTGCCGATAACTTTTACAAAACATGATGTCTTGACCATATCACATCACAACATGCCCTGCAAAAACAAGTTAGATGTCCTCTACTTTATTGTTGCAAGTTTTACGTGGCTACTACGGGCTTCTAACAAGAACCGTTCTTACCTACGCATCAAAACCACAATGATTTTTTGTCAAGTGTGTTGTTTTAATCTTCACAAGGACCAATCGTAGTCAAATTCGACTCAACTAAAGTTGGAGAAACAAACACCCGCCAGCCACCTTTATGCAAAACAAGTTGCATGTCTGTCGGTGGAACCGTCTCATGAACGTGGTGATGTAAGGTTGGTCCGGGCCGCTTCATCCAACAATACCGCTGAATCAAAATAAGACATTGGTGGTAAGCAGTATGACTATTATCGCCCACAACTCTTTGTGTTCTACTCGTGCATATCATCTACGCATAGACCTAGCTCTAATACCACTGTTGGGGAACGTAGCATGCAATTTCAAAAAAATTCCTACGATCACGCAAGATCTATCTAGGAGATGCATAGCAATGAGAGGGGGAGAGTGTGTCCACGTACCCTCGTAGACCGAAAGCGGAAGCGTTAGGTTAATGCGGTTGATGTAGTCGAACGTCTTCGCGATCCAACCGATCAAGTACCGAACGTACGGCACCTCCGAGTTCAGCACACATTCAGCTTGATGACGTCCCTTGAACTCTTGATCGCGGAGGGTCGAGGGAGAGTTTCGTCAGCACGACGGCGTGGTGACGGTGATGGTGATGTGATCCGCGCAGGGCTTCGCCTAAGCACTTTGTGAATATGACTGGAGGAGTAAACTGTGGAGAGAGACGCTGCACATGGCTTGGAACAATTGGTGTGTCCCCAAGGGGTGCCCTGCCCATATATATAAAGGAGGGAGAGGAGGAGGCCGACCACCAGGGGGCGCACCAAGAGGGGGGAGTCCTACTAGGACTCCAGTCCTAGTAGGATTCGGCCCCCCTTGTTTCCCTTCTCATGGAGGAGGAAAGAGGGAAGGAGAGGGGGAAAGGGGGAAAGGAAAGGGGGGCCGCGCCCCCTTCCCCTTGTCCAATTCGGACTGCCCATGGGGGGGGGGCTCCACCCCTTGTGGTCTCCCCTCTCTCTCTCCCCTATGGCCCATGTTGGCCCATTACTTCTCCGGGGGGTTCCGGTAACCCCTCAGTACTCCAATAAACATCCGAAACGTCCCGGAACCATTCTGGTGTCCAAATACTATCGTCCAATATATCAATCTTTACCTCTCGACCATTTCAAGACTCCTTGTCATGTCCATGAACTCATCCGGGACACCGAACAATCTTCGATCACCAAAACATATAACTCATAATACAAATCGTCATCGAACGCTAAGCGTGCGGACCCTACGGGTTCGAGAACTATGTAGAAATGACCGAGACACATCTCCGGCCAATAACCAATAGCGGACCTGGATGCTGATATTTGTTCCTACATATTCTACGAAGATCTTTATCGGTCAAACCGCAATAACAACATACGTAATTCCCTTTGTCATCGGTATGTTACTTGCCCGAGATTGGATCGTCGGTATCCTCATACCTAGTTCAATCTCGTTACCGGCAAGTCTCTTTACTCGTTCCGTAATGCATCATCCCATAACTAACTCATTACTCACATTGCTTGCAAGGCTTATCATGATGTGCATTACCGAGAGGGCCCAGAGATACCTCTCCGATACTCAGAGTGACAAATCCTAATCTCGATCTATGCCAAACCAACAAACACCTTTGGAGACACCTATAGAGCATCTTTATAATCACCCAGTTACGTTTGATGTTTGATAGCACACAAGGTGTTCCTCCGGTATTCGGGAGTTGCATAATCTCATAGTCAAAGGAATATGTATAAGTCATGAAGAAAGCAATAGCAATAAAACTTAACGATCATTATGCTAAGCTAACGGATGGGTCTTGTCCATCACATCATTCTCCTAATGATGTGATCCCGTTCATCAAATGACAACACATGTCTATGGTGAGGAAACATAACCATCTTTGATTAACGAGCTAGTCAAGTAGAGGCATACTAGGGACACTTTGTTTTGTCTATGTATTCACACATGTATCAAGTTTCCGGTTAATACAATTCTAGCATGAATAACAAACATTTATCATGATATAAGGAAATATAAATAACAACTTTATTATTGCCTCTAGGGAATATTTCCTTCAGTACAACCGCCAGGACCAAGTACTTGTGCAGGCTAAGTCTGGATCGGTACAACCGCTCTAGTCACTGGTAGTACCGGTATGCCTAAGCCATCCATAAACTATCGGTGCACCACCGTCCAACTACCGCTCCACATCAGAAGGGAGTCACCCCTTAGTGGTCGTTGGAGCAGTACTTGGCTGGTACAACTGCCGAGCAGCAGTCATGGGGTTCGCCAAGCACCAGGTTGTACAACCGCTCAGAGGCAGTGGTACAACCGCTTGGCAAACACCTGGAGACTGCAACCCTAGGGTATCACCCCTAGGCGATGGTTGTCCAAGAAGTACTAGTTAACCAGTCCAACCACATCCATGAGCGGTACAACCGCCTGTGAAGGAAAAAACCAGAACTGCCATAACTTCTGCATATGAACTCAGAAATCAGCAAACTCAAGATTGTTGGATAGAAGATGACAAGTAGTATCCAAACAACAATAGAACCTCTATGAATGAAGAACCGGTAAAAACTCCAACATCAAGAACATCACTAAGATGGATATGAACTCTGTTTTCGATGAACTCAAGCTTGTCATGAAGATGACCAAAAGCTCCAAACCTCACAAGGAGAAAAAACAAACAAGAACGAAGAAAGATTATTCAAGGATGCAATGATTTGAGATCTCTGCCAATGATACGATCAAGCTACTTACTTGAGAGCACCCCTTGATAGTACCACAATCGGTCCTATAACCCGGTTTCCCAACTACCACCATGAGACTGGTAAAAAAGAAAACCCATCAAGGGCAAACCTTTGCCTTGCATATAGTCCACTTGAGCTAGATGATGACGATCTTGACTTCCTCAAGTTGGACCACCTTTCTTGATTGCGTTGACTTGGTGAAGACAAGTAGATTGCTCCCCCATAATCCACTATGGGTGGGCCACTCTTCGGCACATCTTCACAAGTCCATTGTCACCACAATGGATGGCAAGCTTCAAGCATGATGTCCTTGTGATGCTCCTCTTGAACTTGCACACCGCAATCTTGATGATGATCACCACTTAATGTCACCATCCATGGGTTGTATGAGATCTTCCTCTTGACGTAGACCCATGGAAACACGCCTAATCCCTGATACGTCTCCAACGTGTCTATAATTTATGAAGTATTCATGCTGTTATTTTCTCATTCTTGGATGTTTTACAATCATTCTATAGCAACTTTATATCACTTTTTGGGACTAACCTATTGAACCAGTGCCCAGTGCCAGTTGTTGTTTTTTGCTTGTTTTTTACATCACAGGAAATCAATACCAAACGGAGTCCAAACGCAACGAAACTCCACGGAGATTTTTTATGGACCAGAAGACATCCATTGGGCCAGAGCAGCACCTGGGGGGTGCCCTGAGGGGGCACAACCCCCCCCCAGGGCGCGCCCAGGTGGGTTGTGCCCACCTCGGTGGCCTCCCGCACCCCCTCTTTGCACTATAAATTTCCAAATATTCCGAAACCCTTCGGGGTTAACCTAGATTAGAAGTTCCACCACCGCAGGCCTCTGTAGCCACCGAAAACCAATCTAGACCTGCTCTGGCACCCTCCCGGAGGGGGGAATCATCACCGGTGACCATCTTCATCATCCCGGCGGCCACCACGATGAGGAGGGAGTAGTCCACCCTCAGGGCTAAGGGTTTGTACCAGTAGCTATGTGTTTAATCTCTCTCTCTCATGATCTATATCATGGGCTTTGTCAATATAGATGGATCATATGATGTTTCTCCACTCTATACTCTTGTTGTGATGAATTGAATCTTTACCCTTTGAAGTTTTGTCTTGTCGGATTGAATATTGAGAGATGAGAACACATGATGTATGTCTTGCGGTATGAATACTTGAGGTGACAATGGGGTATCGTATTGATTCACTTGATATATGTTATGGCACTCAACTTGCGGATTCCCGAGGTGACGTTGGGGTAATCTATGCATAGGGGTTGATGCACGTTTTTATTATCTTTTCTCCGATAGAAATTTTGGGGTCTCTTTGTAGTTCTTTGTGTGGATTGAGTATTATGATTATGAACTTGCTTTGGTGTTATTTTAGTACGAACTCTAGAATAGATCGAACGGAAAAAATAGCTTTGTGTTATTTTAGTACGAACTCTTGAATAGATCGAACGGAAAGAATAGCTTTGAGGTGGTTTCGTACCCTACAAACAATTTCTATCTTTTGTTCTCCGCTATTAGGAACTCGGGAGTGATTCTTTATTGCACTTTCAGGGATAATCATATGATCCAACTATGTTAGCATTGTTGAGAGGTTGCACTAAAGTACGGACCCTAGGCCTTGTTTTCAAGCATTGCAATACCGTTTTTGTGCCCGTTTACTATTTGCTACCTTGTTGTTTTTATTTATTCAGATTATAAAAATATATTTCTACTATCCATATTACACTTTTATCACCATCTCTTCGCCGAACTAGTGCACCTATACAATTTGCCATTGTATTGGGTGTGTTGGGGACACAAGAGATTTCTTGTATTTGGTTGCAGGGTCGTTTGAGAGAGACCATCTTCATCCTACACTTCTCATGGATTGATAAACCTTAGGTCATCCACTTGAGGGAAAATTGCTACTGTCCTACAAAACTCAGCGCTTGGAGGCCCAACACGTGTCTACAAGAATAAAGTTGCGTAGTAGACATCAAGCTCTTTTCTGGCGCCATTGCCGGCGAGGTGAGTGCTTGAAGGTATATCTTTAGATCTTGCAATTGAATCTTTTAGTTTCTTGTTTTATCACTAGTTTGGTTTATAAAAAGAAAACTACATAAAAAATGGAATTTAGGTTGCATCATATTATCGATCATCTGTATTATATTTTTCTTGAAAATGATGGTTTGGAAAATTGTGCTCAATTGTTAGAAGAAGAATTCAATAAAATGCTTGGCACAAAATATTTGAATGATGAGCATGATTGTAATGTTGTTAGTGTGAATTCTCTGAATATCCAAAATGCTAATGATGATTGCACATGTCATGACAAAAATATTTCTTATAAGCATGTCACTTTTTGCAGAGTGAATTGGGAGTGCAATTGCACACCAAAAAGGGAATAGATTTTGTAAGAAGCATAAATATTTAGAAACAAAAAAGTTGCAAGAGAGGCTAGATGATTGTGCTGAAAGAATTAATTTTTTCGCCATCGTTGTGAACTTTGCAATGAACATGGTCATTTAAATCTCCAATGCAAATTCTTTCATGACCAAATCGTGTCCAAAAATTGTGATAACTTGATTACCCTTGAGCATCATAAAGAGCTTAGTCTTCTTTTGGGGTATGAAGAAATGAAACGTATAACTAAGGGTATTCCAAAATTTTAATCTCGAGAGATTTCTTGATTTTGATCTAGAAGAAATTTATATGTTTTGTGCGGTAAATTGCATTCAGAATCCTTATATTGCCAACTACTTAAGACAAGAAAACAAATGGAGTATGAAGAGAGTACTAAAGAAAGGGGAAATGTTTCCCAATACCCTCCTAGTGTTTATTATGATGAATCAGGTTAGAAGGAGGAGCTTCCTATCCAATCAATCTCTTCAACAAGAAGCTTGAAAAAATTAATTAAACCCACACATGATGTGGTGAAGAAGAAGAAAAGAAGAAAGAATAAAGGTAGAAAGGTATCTCTCCCAAATAATGTTGCTCCTATCACCATTGTGCCTCATGAAAGTGAATCAAATATGTTGATGGAGGATGATGATATTGAGTATGATTGTGTGATACCTACTACTTTTTGTAATGATTATGATTGGGAAGGCAACGATATCCCTTATGATCTTGAAAATATTTTTAGCACTTGCTTGTAAGGATATGATAATAATGTTTGCTATACTATTGGTGCCATTCATGCTATTTATAAGAATGATTGTGATGATATGGAAAACCACAAGCTTGGGGATGCTATGTTTAATGAGTATGACATGTTTGAAGATTTATTTGCTGTAAATAATGCTTTTCCTAAGCTTGGGGATGCTTTGCTTAATGAATATGATCCTTTGATTCCTTATACTTTTGATTAGAAAATGTATTATGATGATAGCATGCCTCCTACTTATGATGATTACATTGATAAAAGTGGGTTTGGAAGAGTGTCAACTCTAGGTAGTAGTGAACCCACTATTTTGGAGGGTGTTGAATCTTATTAAAATATTGATGAAAGTGGATTTGTAGAGGTCATGACTTTATTTAGTGATACATCCACTATTTTGGAAGAGGTTTCAATTGACTATGACAATAAAGTTGCTATCTATGATGATTATTATGATGACATATATGCCGTAAAGAGTGATAAATCTTCTATGCTTGTGCATCATGAAAAGAGTGTTGTATCTGATGCTTATATTGTTGAATCCATTCATGATGTCTCTGAAAATTATTATTAGGAAGGAACTCATGCTCCTACATATCTCAATAATATCAAGTTTCTTCTCTATGTGTTGATTGTTTTGAAGTTGCACTTGTTTTGCCTTCCTATACTAGTTGATTCTTGTTCCCATAAGTTGTTTGCTCACAAAATCCCTATGCCTAGGAAGTGGGTTAGACCTAAATGTTCTAGTCATATGCTTCATGATGCTATCTTTATGTTTCAATTCTTATCTTTTATGCGAGCATCATTGAAATCATCATGCCTAGCTTAAAAGGCATTAAAGAAAAGCGCTTTTTGGGAGACAACCCAACACTTTTACCTACTGTTTTTATGTCTTAACATGATTAAGCTACTGTAGTAATCATGTTTTATTGCTTTTGTTTCAATAAAGTGCCAAGTAAAGCCTTTGGGATCATGTTGGGTGATAGTTGATTTGACCCTGCTGAAAAACAGAAACTTTTGTGCTCACGAAAATAAGTCTCATTTTTAACAGAAGAGTGATTTTGAGTTGATTCTTTTTTCAGAAGTTTAATATAAAAATTTCTCACGTGTTAATAATTTTTTCATAATTTTTTGAGTAGCATAAGTACGGTTTGAGTACAGATTACTACAGACTGTTCTGTTTTTGACAGATTCTGTTTTCAATGCATAGTTTGCTTGCTTTCTAGTTTCTATGGCTTATATTGCTCAATAAAAATAGGGGAAATGATATTCTACAGTAGGAAATGTGTGGAATAAATTATGAATCTTGTATTTGACATTACCAAAGTGAAATGGTTTGCTCTTTATCATACTAACCTATCTCACAAAGTTCCGTTCAGTTTTGTGTGATTGAAGTTTTCAAGTTTTTGGTGAGATGATAATATGAGGAGAGTAAGGAGTGACAAGAATCTAAGCTTGGGGATGCCCAAGGCACCCCAAGATAATATTTAAGGAATATCAAAGCAACTAAGCTTGGGGATGCCCCGGAAGGCATCCCCTCTTTCGTCTCCAACATTATCGGCAACCTCACTCGGAACTATGTTTTCATTCGTCACATGATATGAGTTTTGCTTGGAGCGTCAATTTATTTTGTTAAGAATTTGCTTTATTTCATTTAGAATAACGTTTTGCCTCTTTAATTTTAATAAAAGTGGCATTAATAACCTTTGCCATGCTTATCTTGCGAGTATACATGTTGCTGTTTGAAAACAGAAAGTTTATCGATGTTGAAAAAATTCCTGAGGAAAGTCAGAATGTGATAAAATGTTGAATTTTTTTGCATAATAAGCTCTGATAAATTTTCTACAGGGTGGTATCATTTCATAATGTTTGGAGTTGAATAAGTATTGATACTCTTGCTTTCTTTATAGACTGTACTATTTTGGCATATTGCTGTTATATTTGCATTGTTTGCATATGTTTGCTTGTTTAATGATTCTATTTGAGGATAGGAGTATTAAATATGCAGAGGCATTTAGTATGCAATATTGAATAATAATTTTAGTGATTTGCTACAGTAGAGAATGATAAAGCTTTTGCATTGGTTTATACTAACTTATCTCACGAGTTCTTGTTGAGTTTTGTGTGGATGAAGTTTTTGAGATTTAGGAAAACCGTGATATGAGAGGAATTAAGGAGACACAAAAGCTCAAGCTTGGGGAAGCCCAAGGCACCCCAAGATAATATTTCAAGAATTCTCAAGCATCTAAGCTTGGGGATGCACCGGTAGGCATCCCACCTTTTTCCTTCAACAAATATGGGTTAGTATCGGTTGAGCCTAAGTTTTTGCTTCTTCACATGATGTGTGCTATCCTTGAAATGTCATTTTACTTTGTTTTACTTGCTGTTTTAATAAATTACTTAGATATGAAAGTTTTTAAATAAAATAGAGCCCTCAAGTAGTTGCCAAGGAGGCTAAGTAAGCGGCATTCACATCCCGTCAACGAAGCACTTTTCTTTGGAATTGCTCTTGTGCTTCACTTATATCCTATGAGTAAATTGTTGACTAAATTGAATGTCATGAAGTTGAAATCATATCATGCCTAGTGGTAGCTTCACATTGGGTTTAGAAAGTGAAATATTTTGAGGCTTGACAATCACAATTTTGGTCATACAAGCAATTCACGAATAATTAGTATAAGGAAGAAAACTTTCACATGCAAATACACTATCCTGGAAATCTTTTGTGATTGTGAGCCCCCATCAAAATATTATATGCCAAAATTGTTGACGTTGGACAAGGAAGTTTATGTTTGTTCATATTCACATAGAAGTTATTGTTGGGGAACGTAGTATTTCAAAATTTTCCTACGATCACGCAAGATCTAGCTAGGAGAAGCATAGAAAAGAGCAGGGAGAGTGTGTCCACGTACCCTCGTAGACCGAAAGTGGAAGCGTTTAGTAACGCGGTTGACGTACTCGAACGTCTTCGCGGTCCAACCGATCCAAGCACCAAACGTATGGCACCTCCGCGTTCAGCACACGTTCAGCTCGATGACGCCCCTCGAGCTCTTGATCCAGTTGAGGATGAGGGAGAGTTCCGTCAACACGACGGCGTGGCGACGGTGATGATGAAGTTACTGGCGCAGGGCTTCTCCTAAGCACTACGATGATATGACCGAGGTGTGTAACTGTGGAGGGGGCACCGCACACGGCTAAGAAAAGACTTGGTGTGCCTTTGGGGTGCCCCCCTCCCACGTATATAAAGGGGGAGGAGAGGAGGTCGTCCATAGGGGGGCGCGCGCCATAGGGGAGTCCAACTAGGATTCCCAATCCTAGTTGGAGTCCCCTTCCTTTCCAAGAGAGGGAGAGAGAGGGAAGGAGGAAGAGGGGAGAAGGAAAGAGGGGGCGCCGCCCCCCTCCCTAGTCCAATTCGGACTGGCCATGGGGGGGCAGGGCGCGGCCCCCTTGTGGCCCTCCTCTCCTTTCCACTAATGCCCATGAAGGCCCATGAACTTCCCGGGGGGTTCCGATAACCCCAGTACTCTGAAACTCATCCGAAACAACCCAAACCATTCCGGTGTCTGAATGTAACCTTCCAATATATGAATCTTTACCTCTCGACCATTTCGAGACTCCTCGTCATGTCCGTGATCTCATCCGGGACTCCGAACAAACTTCGGTCATCAAATGGCATAACTCATAATACAAATCATCATCGAACGTTAAGCGTGCGGACCCTACGGGTTCGAGAACTATGTAGACATGACCGAGACACATCTCCGGTCAATAACCAATAGCAGAACCTGGATGCTCATATCGGTTCCTACATATTCTACGAAGATCTTTATCGGTCAAACCGCATAACAACATACGTTGTTCGCTTTGTCATCGGTATGTTACTTGCCCGAGATTCGATTGTCGGTATCATCATACCTAGTTCAATCTCGTTACCAGCAAGTTTCTTTACTCGTTTCATAATGCATCGCCCCGTGACTAACTCATTAGTCATATTGCTTACAAGGCTCATAGTGATGTGCATTACCGAGAGGGCCCATAGATACCTCTCCGATACAAGGAGTGACAAATCCTAATCTTGACCTATGCCAACTCAACAAATACCATCGGAGACACCAGTAGAGCATCTTTATAATCACCCAGTTATGTTGTGACGTTTGATAGCACAAAAGGTGTTCCTCCGGTATTCGGGAGTTGCATAATCTCATAGTCAGAGGAACATGTATAAGTCATGATGAAAGCAATAGCAATAAAACTAAACGATCATTAATGCTAAGCTAACGGATGGGTCTTGTCCATCACATCATTCTCTAATGATGTGATCATGTTTATCAAATGACAACACATGTCTATCGTTAGGAAACTTAACCATATTTGATTAACGAGCTAGTCAAGTAGAGGCATACTAGGGACACTCTGTTTGTCTATGTAATCACACATGTACCAAGTTTCTGGTTAATACAATTCTAGCATGAATAAATAAACATTTATCATGATATAAGGAAATATAAATAACAACTTTATTATTGCCTCTAGGGCATATTTCCTTCAGTCTCCACTTGCACTAGAGTCAATAATCTAGATTACATAGTAATGATTCTAACACCCATGGAGTCTTGGTGCTGATCATGTTTTGCTCGTGAGAGAGGCTTGGTCAATGGGTCTGCAACATTCAGATCCGTATGTATCTTGCAAATCTCTATGTCTCCCTCCTTGACTTGATCGTAGATGGAATTGAAGCGTCTCTTAATGTGTTTGGTTCTCTTGTGAAATCTGGATTCCTTTGCCAAGGCAATTGCTCCAGTATTGTCACAAAATATTTTCATTGGACCCGATGCACTAGGTATAACACCTAGATCGGATATGAACTCCTTCATCCAGACTCCTTCATTTACTGCTTCCGAAGCAGCTATGTACTCCGCTTCACACGTAGATCCCGCCACAATGCTCTGCTTGGAACTGCACCAACTGACAACTCCACCATTCAATATAAATATGTATCCGTTTTGCAACTTAGAGTCATCCGGATCAGTGTCAAAGCTTGCATCGACGTAAGCATTTACGACAAGCTCTTTGTCACCTCCATAAACGAGAAACATATCCTTAGTCCTTTTCAGGTATTTCAGGATGTTCTTGACCGCTGTCCAGTGATCCACTCCTAGATTACTTTGGTACCTGATATGTCCATTTTGCATCATGCTTTTATATCGATATTTATTGCATTATGGGCTGTTATTACACATTATGTCACAATACTTATGCCTATTCTCTCTTATTTTACAAGGTTTACATAAGGAGGGAGAATGCCAGCAGCTGGAATTCTAGGCTGGAAAAGGAGCAAATATTAGAAACCTATTCTGCACAACTCCAAAAGTCCTGAAACTCCACGAAAGTTATTTTTGGAAATAATAAAAAATACTGGAAGAAGAATCCATGTCAGGGGGCCTCCACCTGTCCACGAGGGTGGGGGGCGCGCCCTACCCCCTGGGCGCGCCCCCTGCCTCGTGGGCCCCCTGTTGGCCCTCCTGTGCCCATCTTCTGCTATATGAAGTCTTTCGTCCGAAGAAAAATCATAAGCAAGCTTTCGGGACGAGACTCCGCCGCCACGAGGCGGAACCAATCTAGGGCTCCGGCAGAGCTGTTCTGTCGGGGACACTTCCCAACGGGAGGGGGAAATCATCGCCATCGTCATCACCAACGCTCCTCTCATCGGGAGAGGGCAATCTCCATCAACATCTTCACCAGGACCATCTCCTCTCAAACCCTAGTTCATATCTTGTATCCAATTCTTGTCTCCAAGTCTGGGATTGGTACCTGTAGGTGGCTAGTAGTGTTGATTACTCCTTGTAGTTGATGCTAGTTGGTTTATTTGGTGGAAGATCATATGTTCAGATCCTTTATGCATATTAATACTCCTCTGATTATGAACATGAATATGCTTTGTGAGTAGTTACGTTTGTTCCTGAGGACATGGGAGAAGTCTTGCTATTAGTAGTCATGTGAATTTGGTATTCGTTCGATATTTTGATGAGATGTATGTTGTATATCCTCTAGTGGTGTTATGTGAACGTCGACTACATGACACTTCACCATTATTTGGGCCTAGAGGAAGGCATTGGGAAGTAATAAGTAGATGATGGGTTGCTAGAGTGACAGAAGCTTAAACCCTAGTTTATGTGTTGCTTCGTAAGGGGCTGATTTCGATCCATATGTTTCATTCTATGGTTAGGTTTACCTTAATACTTTTGTTGTAGTTGCGGATGCTTGCAATAGAGGTTAATTATAAGTGGGATGCTTGTCCAAGTAAGGACAGCACCCAAGCACCGGTCCACCCACATATCAAATTATCAAAGTACCGAACGCGAATCATATGAACGTGATGAAAACTAGCTTGACGATAATTCCCATGTGTCCTCGGGAGCGCTTTTCTCTATATAAGAGTTTGTCCAGGCTTGTCCTTTGCTACAAAAAGGATTGGGCCACCTTGCTGCACTTTATTTACTTTTGTTACTTGTTGCTCGTTACAAATTATCCTATCACAAAACTATCTGTTACCTATTATTTCAGTGCTTGCAGAGAAATCCTTGCTGAAAACCGCTTATCATTTCCTTCTGCTCCTCGTTGGGTTCGACACTCTTACTTATCGAAAAGACTACAATAGACCCCCTATACTTGTGGGTCATCAAGACTCTTTTTTGGCGCCGTTGTCGGGGATTGAAGCGCCTTTGGTAGGTGGAATTTGGTAAGGAACAATTTATATAGTGTGCTGAAATTTACTGTCACTTGTTACTATGGAAAGTAACCCTCTGAGGGGCTTGTTCGTGGTATCTTCACCCCGACCAGTAGAGAAAAGAGTTGCTCCTCAACCTACTGAACCTACTGAAAATGAAAATGTCTACTTTGAAATTCCTTCAGGTATGTTAGAAAAACTGCTAGCTAATCCTTTTGCAGGAGACAGAACAATGCATCCTGATGAGCACCTAATCTATGTGGATGAAGTTTGTCGATTATTTAAGCTTGCAGGTATATCCGGTGATGTTATTAAGAAGAAGGTCTTCCCTTTATCTTTGAAGGGAGATGCATTGACATGGTATAGGCTATGTGATGATACGGGATCATGGAACTACAAACGATTGAAATTGGAATTTCATCAGAAATTTTATCCTATGCATCTTGTTCATCGTGATCGCAATTATATATATAATTTTTGGCCTCGCGAAGGAGAAAGCATCGCTCAAGCTTGGGGGAGGCTTAAATCAATGTTATATTCATGCCCCAATCATGAGCTCCCAAGAGAAATAATTATTCAGAATTTTTATGCTCGGCTTTCTGATAACAATCGCACCATGCTCGATACTTCTTGTGCTGGCTCTTTTATGATGAATACTATTGAATTCAAATGGGATTTATTGGAAAGAATTAAACGCAACTCTGAAGATTGGGACCTCGACGAAGGTAAGCAGTCAGGTATGGCACCTAAGTTTGATTGTGTTAAATATTTTATGGATACCGATGTTTTCCGTAAATTTAGCACTAAATATGGACTTGACTCTGAGATAGTAGCCTCTTTCTGTGAATCTTTTGCTGCTCATATTGATCTCCCTAAGGAGAAGTGGTTTAAATATCATCCTCCCATAGAAGTAAAAGTAGTTGCACCTACTAAAGTTGAAGAAAAGACTATCACTTATAATGATCCTATTGTTCCTACTTCTTATGTTGGGAAACCACCTTTCCCTGTTAGGATAAAGGATCATGCTAAAGCTTCAACTGTGGTCCGTAAAAGCAATATTAGAACTTATACACCTCCTGAGCAAATTAAAGTTGAACCTAATATTGCTATTGTTAAAGATCTCTTGTCTGATAATATTGATGGGCATGTTATTCATTTCCGTGATGAAACTGCTAGAATTGCCAAACCTTGTGCGAAAGATAAACATAGACCTGTGGTAGGCATGCCCGTTATTTCTGTTAAAATAGGAGATCATTGTTATCATGGCTTGTGTGATATGGGAGCTAGTGCTAGTGCAATACCTATCGACTTATACAAAGAAATTAAGCATGATATTGCACCTACTGAGTTAGAAGATATTGATGTCACAATTAAACTTGCCAATAGAGATACTATTTCATTAATGGGAATTGTTAGAGATGTTGAAGTCTTGTGTGGGAAAACTAAATATCCTGCTAATTTTCTTGTTCTTGGTTCCCCACAAGATAGCTTTTGTCCCATTATATTTGGTAGACCCTTCTTGAACACCGTTAATGCTAGGATAGACTGCGAAAAGGATGTTGTTACTATTGGTTTGGGTGATATGTCTCATGAGTTCAACTTTTCTAAATTTCGTAGACAACACCGTGAAGAGGAATTGCCTAGTGAGGATGAAATAATTGGTCTTGCTTCTATTGCCGTACCTCCTAGTGATCCTTTAGAACAATATTTGCTAGACCATGAAAATGATATGTTTATGAATGAAAGAAGGGAAATAGATGAAGTATTCTTTAAACAGGAACCCATCCTGAAACACAATTTGCCTGTTGAAATCCTAGGGGATCCTCCTCCACCCAAGGGTGATCCCGTATTTGAGCTTAAACCGTTGCCTGATACTCTTAAATATGCTTATCTTGATAAGAAAAAGATATATCCTATTATTATTAGTGCTAACCTTTCAGAGCATGAAGAAGAGAGATTATTGAAAACTCTGAAGAAGCACTGTGCTGCTATTGGATATACTCTTGATGATCTTAAGGGCATTAGTCCCACTCTATGTCAACACAAAATAAATTTGGAGAAAGATGCCAAACCAGTTCGTGATCACCAACGACGGCTGAATCCTAAGATAGAAGAAGTGGTAAGAAAGGAAATACTAAAGCTTCTTGAGGCAGGTATTATTTATCCCGTTGCTGATAGTCAATGGGTAAGTCCTGTCCATTGTGTCCCTAAGAAGGGAGGTATTACTGTCGTTCCTAATGATAAAGATGAATTGATCCCGCAAAGAATTATTACAGGTTATAGGATGGTAATTGATTTCCGCAAATTAAATAAAGCTACTAAAAAGGATCATTACCCCTTACCTTCTATCGATCAAATGCTAGAAAGATTATCTAAACATACACATTTTTGCTTTCTAGATGGTTATTCTGGTTTCTCTCAAATACCCGTGTCAGCCGATGATCAATCAAAGACCACTTTTACTTGGCCTTTCGGTACTTGTGCTTATAGACGTATGCCTTTTGGTTTATGTAATGCACCTGCTACCTTTCAAAGATGCATGATGGCTATATTCTCTGACTTTTGTGAAAAGATTTGTGAGGTTTTCATGGACGACTTCTCCGTTTATGGATCCTCTTTTGATGATTGCTTGAGCAACCTTGATCGAGTTTTGCAGAGATGTGAAGAAACTAACCTTGTCTTGAATTGGGAAAAGTGCCACTTTATGGTTAATGAAGGTATTGTCTTGGGGCATAAAGTTTCTGAAAGAGGCATTGAGGTTGATAAAGCCAAGGTTGATGCTATTGAAAAGATGCCATGTCCCAAGGACATCAAAGGTATAAGAAGTTTCCTTGGTCACGCCGGTTTTTATAGGAGGTTCATTAAGGACTTCTCAAAATTTTCTCGGCCTCTGACTAATTTATTACAAAAAGATATACCATTTGTCTTTGATGATGATTGTGTAGAAGCATTTGAAATACTTAAGAAAGCATTGATCTCTGCACCTATTGTTCAGCCACCTGATTGGAGTTTACCCTTTGAAATCATGTGTGATGCTAGTGATTATGCTGTAGGTGCTGTTCTAGGGCAAAGAGTTGATAAGAAATTAAATGTTATTCAATATGCTAGTAAAACCCTAGACAATGCTCAGAGAAATTATGCTACTACTGAAAAAGAATTCTTTGCAGTCGTATTTGCTTGTGATAAGTTCAGACCTTATATTGTTGATTGTAAAGTAACTATTCACACGGATCATGCTGCTATTAAATATCTTATGGAGAAGAAATATGCTAAACCTAGACTTATTAGATGGGTTCTCTTGCTACAAGAATTTGATTTGCATATTATTGATAGAAAGGGAGCTGAGAACCCCGTTGCAGACAACTTGTCTAGGTTAGAAAATGTTCTTGATGACCCACTACCTATTGATGATAGCTTTCCTGATGAACAACTGAATGTCATAAATGTTTCTCGTACTACTCCATGGTATGCTGATTATGCTAATTATATTGTTGCTAAATTTATACCACCTAGTTTCACATACCAGCAAAAGAAAAAGTTGATTTGAGACATTACTTTTGGGATGACCCACATCTTTATAAAGAAGGAGTAGTTGGTGTTATTAGACGTTGTGTACCTGAGCATGAACAGGAATAGATCCTACGCAAGTGTCACTCCGAGGCTTATGGAGGACACCACGCTGGAGATAGAACTGCACATAAGGTATTGCAATCCGGTTTTTATTGGCCTACTCTCTTCAAGGATGCCCGTAAGTTTGTCTTATCTTGTGATGAATGTCAAAGAATAGGTAATATTAGTAGACGTCAAGAAATGCCTATGAATTATTCACTTGTTATTGAACCATTTGATGTTTGGGGCTTTGATTATATGGGACCTTTTCCTGCCTCTAATGGTTACACACATATTTTAGTTGCTGTTGATTACGTCACTAAGTGGGTAGAAGCTATTCCAACTAGTAGTGCTGATCATAACACTTCTATTAAAATGCTTAAAGAAGTTATTTTCCCGAGGGTTGGAGTCCCTACATATTTAACGACTGATGGTGGTTCACATTTTATTCATGGTGCTTTCCGTAAAATGCTTGCTAAATATGATGTTAATCATAGAATTGCATCTCCTTATCACCCACAGTCTAGTGGTCAGGTGGAATTGAGTAATAGAGAGCTCAAATTAATTTTGCAAAAGAATATTAATAGATCTAGAAAGAATTGGTCCAAGAAACTTGATGATGCACTATGGGCCTATAGAACTGCATATAAAAATCCTATGGGTATGTCTCCGTATAAAATGGTTTATGGAAAAGCAAGTCACTTACCTCTCGAACTAGAACATAAGGCTTATTGGGCTATTAAAGAGCTCAATTATGATTTCAAACTTGCCGGTGAGGAGAGGTTATTTGACATTAGCTCACTTGATGAATGGAGAACCCAAGCCTACGAGAATGCCAAGTTGTTTAAAGAAAAAGTTAAAAGATGGCATGACAAAAGAATACAAAAGCGTGAGTTTAGTGTAGGTGATTATGTATTGCTATACAACTCTCGTTTAAGATTTTTTTGCAGGAAAACTTCTCTCTAAATGGGAAGGTCCTTACGTTATCGAGGAGGTCTATCGTTCTGGTGCCATAAAAATCAACAATTCCGAAGGCACAAATCCGAAGGTGGTGAACGGTCAAAGAATCAAACATTATATCTCAGGTAATCCCATAAATGTTGAAACCAATGTTATTGAAACTGTAACCCCGGAGGAATACATAAGGGACACTTTCCGGAACGTTTCAGACTCCGAAAAGGAATAGGTATGTGGTACGGTAAGTAAACCGACTCCAAAACAGTTCTTATGGCAATATTTCTCCGTTTTGGAATATTTAGAAAAATAGAAAATAAGAAGCAGTCCGGGAAGGACACGAGGCCTCCACGAGGGTGGAGGGCGCGCCCTACCCCCTGGGCGCGCCCCTGCCTCGTGGGCACCTCGTGTGCTCTCCGGACTCTGTTTTCGTGCACGATACGTATTTTGGTCGGTAAAAATTCATTATATAATCTCCCAAAGGTTTTGACTCATGTATCACGCAAATATTCTCTGTTCTTGTTTCGAGCTGTTGCTGCTGCAGATTAGACAAGATGTCTTCTCAAGAGTCAGTCGGGGAGAGCCGGGTGTCTCATCCAGCATCGAGACCAAGGACAAACAGCGATGCTGGCCACTTTGGGCCAGCAATGGAGGAAGAGATGGAGGCTGACTTGAGGAGGATAGATGCCAGGGAGGAGGATCAAGAAGTCACTTCTTGCTTCCGAGCTGGATTCATGATGGGGGAACTACAAAGCTCGGCTATTCCAAACTCGGTTATCCCTTCCAATGTTAGATTTCTTTCTTATGAAAATATGAAGAAGAGTGTCACCTGTTCTCCGCAGCTATGCAACACCCTTGGGTGAAAGGGGCTTTAGCCATTACAAGGAAGCTTCGTAAGGAGATAATGGATCTCAAGCAGCAACTCAGTAAGCTCGAGGAAGAGAATCGTATCCTGAGGGGCATTATCGCCAACAATATCACATCACCACCTCCGAAGAAAGAGACATAATCACATGGGTATGGGCACTCCCCTTGGCAACTGCCAAGCTTGGGGGAGGTGCCCCGGTATTGTATCACCATCACACTCCTATCTTTACCGTTTTTCTTAGTTCGATCCTTTTAGTAGTATCTTAATCTAGTAGAATAAAAGTTTTGATATCATCTAGTTTTGAGTTCTGCTTTATGATCCCTCTTTGTAATCGAGTCCGTGAGCTATATAATAAAGATTAGTGTTGAGTCAAGGGCTTGATTATTTTGCCATGATCTTGAGTGAATAAAAGAAAAGAGAAAAAGAATAAAAAGAAATAAAAATATCATATTGATCTTATTGAGAGTAATGACTTCACATAGAAAGAGTATGATGATTAAAAAATGTTGAGAGTTGACAAACATAGCTTTGGTCATCGTTGCAATTAATAGGAAGTAATAAAGAAAGAGAGGTTTCACATATAAATATACTATCTTGGACATCTTTTATGATTGGGAGCACTCATTAAAATATGACATGCTAAAGAGTTGATGTTGGACAAGGAAGACAACGTAATGGGTTATGTTTTCTTATATCTGAGATAAAGTATATTGTCATGGATCATCCAACATGTTGAGCTTGCCTTTCCCCCTCATGCTAGCCAAATTCTTTGCACCAAGTAGAGATACTACTTGTGCTTCCAAAAACCCTGAAACCAGTTTTGCCATGAGAGTCCACCATATCTACCTATGGATTGAGTAAGATCCTTCAAGTAAGTTGTCATCGGTGCAAGCAATAAAAATTTCTCTCTAAATATGTGTGATTGATTGGTGTGGAGGAAATAAGCTTTATACGATCTTGTGATGTGGAAGAAATAAAAGCGACAGACTGCATAATAAAAGTTCATATCACAAGTGGCAATATAGAGTGACGTTCTTTCGCATTAAGATTTTGTGCATCCAACCCTGAAAGCGCATGGCAACCTCTGCTTCCCTCTGCGAAGGGCCTATCTTTTATTGTTATCTTCTACCTTATGCAAGAGTCATGGTGATCTTCACCTTTCCTTTTTATATTTTATCCTTTGGCAAGCACAGTGTGTTGGAAAGATCCTGATAGATATATCTAACCGGATGTAACTTAGCATGAGCTATTATTGTTGACATTACCCTTGAGGTAAAAGGTTGGGAGGCAAAGCTATAAGCCCCTATCTTTCTCTATGTCCGATTAAAACTCCGTAACCACAAGTATTGCGTGAGTGTTAGCAATTATGAAAGACTAAATGATAGTTGAGTATGTGGACTTCCTAGAAAGCTCTGACATAGACTCTTTCTGATGTTATGATAAATTGCAATTGCTTCAATGACTGAGATTATAGTTTGTTAATTCTCAATAAAGTTTCTGATTCATACTTTGCATTGTGAATAGATTATTACTTGAGCATAAGAAATCATATGACATTATCCATATATGTTTCTATTATGAGAATAATCATGATGCCCTCATGTCCGTATTTTATTTTATCGACACCTCTACCTCTAAACATGTGGACATATTTATCATTATCGGCTTTCGCTTGAGGACAAGTGAGGTCTAAGCTTGGGGGAGTTGATACGTCCATTTTGCATCATGCTTTTATATCGATATTTATTGCATTATGGATTGTTATTACACATTATGTCACAATACTTATGCCTATTCTCTCTTATTTTACAATGTTTACATAAGGAGGGAGAATGCCGACAGCTGGAATTCTGGGCTGGAAAAGGAGCAAATATTAGAGACCTATTCTGCACAACTCCAAATGTCCTGAAACTCCACGAAATTTATTTTTGGAAATAATAAAAAATACTGGAAGAAGAATCCACGTCAGGGGGGCCTCCACCTGTCCACGAGGGTGGGGGGTGCGCCCCCCTGCCTTGTGGGCCCCCTGTTGGCTCTCCGGTGCCCATCTTCTGCTATATGAAGTCTTTCGTCCGAAGAAAAATCATAAGAAAGCTTTCGGGACGAGACCCCGCCCCCACGAGGCGGAACATTGGCGGAACCAATCTAGGGCTCCGGCAGAGCTGTTCTGCCGGGGACACTTCCCTCCGAGAGGGGGAAATCATCGCCATCGTCATCACCAACGCTCCTCTCATCGGGAGAGGGCAATCTCCATCAACATCTTCACCAGCACCATCTCCTCTCAAACCCTAGTTCATCTCTTGTATCCAATTCTTGTCTCCAAGTCTGGGATTGGTACCTGTAGGTTGCTAGTAGTGTTGATTACTCCTTGTAGTTGATGCTAGTTGGTTTATTTGGTGGAAGATCATATGTTTAGATCCTTTATGCATATTAATACTCCTCTCATTATGAACATGAATATGCTTTGTGAGTAGTTACGTTTGTTCCTGAGGACATGGGAGAAGTCTTGCTATTAGTAGTCATGTGAATTTGGTATTCGTTCGATATTTTGATGAGATGTATGTTGTATATCCTCTAGTGGTGTTATGTGAACGTCGACTATATGACACTTCACCATTATTTGGGCCTAGAGGAAGGCATTGGGAAGTAATAAGTAGATGATGGGTTGCTAGAGTGGCAGAAGCTTAAACCCTAGTTTATGCGTTGCTTCGTAAGGGGCTGATTTGGATCCATATGTTTCATTCTATGTTTAGGTTTACCTTAATACTTTTGTTGTAGTTGCGGATGCTTGCAATAGAGGTTAATCATAAGTGGAATGCTTGTCCAAGTAAGGACAGCACCCAAGCACCGGTCCACCCACATATCAAATTATCAAAGTACCGAACGCGAATCATATGAACGTGATGAAAACTAGCTTGACGATAATTCCCATGTGTCCTCGGGAGCGCTTTTATCTATATAAGAGTTTGTCCAGGCTTATCCTTTGCTACAAAAAGGATTGGGCCACCTTGCTGCACTTTATTTACTTTTGTTACTTGTTGCTCGTTACAAATTATCCTATCACAAAACTATCTGTTACCTATTATTTCAGTGCTTGCAGAGAATACCTTGCTGAAAACCGCTTATCATTTCCTTCTGCTCCTCGTTGGGTTCGACACTCTTACTTATCGAAAGGACTACGATAGATCCCCTATACTTGTGGGTCATCAGTACCTCCCTGCTAAACTAATAGCAAGGCACATATCAGGTCTGGTACACAGCATTGCATACATGATAGAACCTATGGCTGAGGAATAGGGAATGACTTTCATTTTCTCTCTATCTTCTGCAGTGGTCGGGAATTGAGTCTGACTCAACTTCACACCTTGTAACACAGGCAAGAACCCTTTCTTTGACTGATCCATTTTGAACTTCTTCAAAACTTTATCAAGGTATGTGCTTTGTGAAAGTCCAATTAAGCGTCTTGATCTATCTCTATAGATCTTGATTGCCAATATATAAGCAGCTTCACCGAGGTATTTCATTGAAAAATTCTTATTCAAGTATCCTTTTATGCTATCCAGAAATTTTGTATTATTTCCAATTAACAATATGTCATCCACATATAATATCAGAAATTCTACAGAGCTCCCAGTCACTTTCTTGTAAATACAGGCTTCTCCAAAAGTCTGTATAAAACCATATGCTTTGATCACTCTATCAAAACATACATTCCAACTTCGAGATGCTTGCACCAGTCCATAAATGGATCACTGGAGCTTACACACTTTGTTAGCACTTTTCGGATTGACAAAACCTTCTGGTTGCATCATACACAACTCTTCTTTAAGAAATCCATTAAGGAATGCAGTTTTTGACATCCATTTGCCAAATTTCATAAAATGCGGCAATTGCTAACATGATTCGGACAGACTTTCAGCATAGATACGAGTGAGAAACTCTCATCGTAGTCAACACCTTGAACTTGTCAAAAACCTTTTGCGACAATTCGAGCTTTGTAGATAGTAACACTACTATCAGCGTCTGTCTTCCTCTTGAAGATCCATTTAGTATCAATGGCTCGCCGATCATCGGGCAAGTCAATCAAAGTCCATACTTTGTTCTCATACATGAATCCCATCTCAGATTTCATGGCCTCAAGCCATTTCGCAGAATCTGGGTGTTGGAAATATGCCCTAGAGGCAATAATAAATGGTTATTATTATATTTCTTTGTTCATGGTAATTGTCTATTATTCATGCTATAATTGTATTGTCCGGAAATCGTGATACATGTGTGAATACATAGACCTCAACCTGTCCCTAGTAAGCCTCTAGTTGACTAGCTCGTTGATCAACAGATAGTCATGGTTTCCTGACTATGGACATTGGATGTCATTGATAACGGGATCACATCATTAGGAGAATGATGTGATGGACAAGACCCAATCCTAAGCATAGCATAAAAGATCGTGTAGTTTCGTTTGCTAGAGCTTTTCCAATGTCAAGTATCTTTTCCTTGGACCATGAGATCGTGCAACTCCCGGATACCGTAGGAGTGCTTTGGGTGTGCCAAACGTCACAACGTAACTGGGTGACTATAAAGGTGCATTACGGGTATCTCCGAAAGTGTCTGTTGGGTTGGCACGGATCGAGACTGGGATTTGTCACTCCGTGTGACGGAGAGGTATCTCTGGGCCCACTCGGTAATGCATCATCATAATGAGCTCAATATGACTAAGGCGTTAGTCACGGGATCATGCATTGCGGTACGAGTAAAGAGACTTGCCGGTAACGAGATTGAACAAGGTATTGGGATACCGACGATCGAATCTCGGGCAAGTAACATACCGATTGACAAAGGGAATTGCATACGGATTGATTGAATCCTCGACACCGTGGTTCATCCGATGATATCATCGTGGAACATGTGGGAGCCAACATGGGTATCCAGATCCCGCTGTTGGTTATTGACCGGAGAGGCGTCTCGGTCATGTCTGCATGTCTCCCGAACCCGTAGGGTCTACACACTTAAGGTCCGGTGACGCTAGGGTTGTAGAGATATATGTATGCGGAAACCCGAAAGTTGTTCGGAGTCCCGGATGAGATCCCGGACGTCACGAGAGGTTCCGGAATGGTCCGTAGGTAAAGATTTATATATGGGAAGTCTTATTTTGGTCGCCGGAAAAGTTTCGCGCTTTATCGGTATTGTACCGGGAGTGCCGAAAGGGGTCCGGGGGTCCACCAAGGGGGTCCACCAGCCCCGGGGGGCCACATGGGCTGTAAGGGGTGCGCCTTGGCCTATATGGGCCAAGGGCACCAGCCCCAAGAGGCCCATGCGCAAGAGATAAGAAAGAAGGGAGAGTCCTAAAGGGGGAAGGCACCTCCGAGGTGCCTTGGGGGGGAAGGACTCCCCCCTGGCCGCACCCTTCCTTGAAGGAAGGGGCAAGGCTGCGCCCCCCCCCCCCTCTCCCTTGGCCCTATATATAGTGGGGGGAAGGGAGGGCAGCAAGATCTAAGCCTTGGGCGCCTCCCTCCTCCCCTGCAACACCTCTCTCTCTCTCGCAGAAGCTCGGCGAAGCCCTGCCGGAGACCCGCTACATCCACCACCACGCCGTCGTGCTGTTGGATCTCCATCAACCTCTCCTTCCCCCTTGCTGGATCAAGAAGGAGGAGACGTCGCTGCACCGTACGTGTGTTGAACGCGGAGGTGCCGTCCGTTCGGCACTCGGTCATCGGTGATTTGGATCACGGCGAGTACGACTCCGTCATCCACGTTCATTGGAACGCTTCCGCTCGCGATCTACAAGGGTATGTAGATCCACTCCTTTCCCCTCGTTGCTAGTAGACTCCATAGATGCATCTTGGTGAGCGTAGGAAAATTTTAAATTATGCTACGATTCCCAACACTGGGATCATGAGCCAGGCCTATGCGTAGTTACTATGCACGAGTAGAACACAAAGAAGTTGTGGGCGTTGATGTTGCCAATTCTTCTTGCCGCTACTAGTCGTTTCTTGTTTCGGCGGCATTGTAGGATGAAGCGGCCCGGACCGACCTTACACGTACGCTTACGTGAGACAGGTTCCACCGATTGACATGCACTAGTTGCATAAGGTGGCTAGCGGGTGTCTGTCTCTCCTACTTTAGTCGGAACGGATTCGATGAAAAGGGTCCTTATGAAGGGTAAATAGAAATTGGCAAATCACGTTGTGGTCATACGTAGGTAAGAAAACGTTCTTGTTAGAAACCTACAAACCACGTAAAACTTGCAACAACAATTAGAGGACGTCTAACTTGTTTTTGCAGCAAGTGATATATGTGATATGATATGGCCAGAAGATGTGATGAATGATATATGTGATGTATGAGATTGATCATATTCTTGTAATAGGAATCACGACTTCCATGTCGATGAGTATGACAACCGGCAGGAGCCATAGGAGTTGTCTTTATTATTTTGCATGACCTGCGTGTCATTGAATAACGCCATGTAATTTACTTTACTTTGTTGCTAAACGCGTTAGCCATACAAGTAGAAGTAATCATTGGCGTGACGACTTCATGAAGACACAATGATGGAGATCATGATGATGGAGATCATGGTGTCATGCCGGTGAAGAAGATGATCATGGTGCCCCGAAGATGGAGATCAAAGGAGCATGATGATATTGGCCATATCATGTCACTATATGATTGCATGTGATGTTTATCATGTTTTTGCATCTTATTTGCTTAGAACGACGGTAGTAAGTAAGATGATCCCTTATAATAATTTCAAGAAAGTGTTCACCCTAACTGTGCACCGTTGCGAAGGTTCGTTGTTTCGAAGCACCACGTGATGATCGGGTGTGATAGATCCTAACGTTCGAATACAACGGGTGTTGACGAGCCTAGCATGTACAGACATGGCCTCGGAACACACGCAATACACTTAGGTTGACTTGACGAGCCTAGCATGTACAGACATGGCCTCGGAACACGGAGGACCGAAAGGTCGAGCATGAGTCGTATAGAAGATACGATCAACATGGAGATGTTCACCGATCTTGACTAGTCCGTCTCACGTGATGATCGGACACGGCCTAGCTGAACTCGGATCATGTTTCACTTAGATGACGAGAGGGATGTCTATCTGAGTGGGAGTTCATTAAATAATTTGATTATATGAACTTAATTATCATGAACTTAGTCTAAAATCTTTACACTATGTATTGTAGATCAAATGGCCCACGTTGTCCTCAATTTCAACGCGTTCCTAGAGAAAACCAAGCTGAAAGATGATGGCAGCAACTATACGGACTGGGTCCGGAACCTGAGGATCATCCTCATAGCAGCCAAGAAAGATTATGTCTTAGAAGCACCGCTAGGTGAAGCACCAATCCCTGAGAACCAAGACGTTATGAACGCTTGGCAGCAGCGTGCTGATGATTACTCCCTCGTTCAGTGCGGCATGCTTTACAGCTTAGAACCGGGTCTCCAAAAGCATTTTGAGAAACATGGAGCATATGAGATGTTCGAGGAGCTGAAACTGGTTTTTCAAGCTCATGCCCGGGTCGAGAGATATGATGTCTCCGACAAGTTCTTCAGCTGTAAAATGGAGGAGAACAGTTCTGTTAGTGAGCACATACTCAGAATGTCTGGGTTGCACAACCGCTTGTCTCAGCTGGGAGTTAATCTCCCAGATGACGCGGTCATTGACAGAATCCTCCAGTCGCTTCCACCAAGCTACAAGAGCTTTGTGATGAACTACAATATGCAGGGGATGGAAAAGACCATTCCCGAGGTATATTCAATGTTGAAATCAGCTGAGGTAGAGATCAGAAAAGAACATCAAGTGTTGATGGTGAATAAAACCACTAAGTTCAAGAAGGGCAAGGGTAAGAAGAACTTCAAGAAGGACGGCAAGGGAGTTGCCGCGCCCGGTAAGCCAGTTACCGGGAAGAAGTCAAAGAATGGACCCAAGCCCGAGACTGAGTGCTTTTACTGCAAGGGAAGTGGTCACTGGAAGCGGAACTGCCCCAAATATTTAGCGGACAAGAAGAAGGCCGGCAACACCCAAGGTATATGTGATATACAAGTAATTGATGTGTACCTTACCAGTACTCGTAGTAGCTCCTGGGTATTTGATACCGGTGCGGTTGCTCATATTTGTAACTCAAAACAGGAACTACGGAATAAACGGAGACTGGCAAAGGACGAGGTGACGATGCGCGTCGAGAATGGTTCCAAGGTCGATGTGATCGCCGTCGGCACGCTACCTCTGCATCTACCCACGGGATTAGTTTTAAACCTCAATAATTGTTATTTAGTGCCAGCTTTGAGCATGAACATTGTATCTGGATCTCGTTTAATTCGAGATGGCTACTCATTTAAATCTGAGAATAATGGTTGTTCTATTTATTTGAGAGATATGTTTTATGGTCATGCCCCGCTGGTCAATGGTTTATTTTTGATAAATCTCGAACGTGATGTTACACATGTTCATAGTGTGAATACCAAAAGATGTAAAGTTGATAACGATAGTCCCACATACTTGTGGCACTGCCGCCTTGGTCACATTGGTGTCAAGCGCATGAAGAAGCTCCATGCAGATGGACTTTTGGAGTCTCTTGATTACGAATCATTTGACACGTGCGAACCATGCCTCATGGGTAAGATGACCAAGACTCCGTTCTCCGGAACAATGGAGCGAGCAACCAACTTATTGGAAATCATACATACCGATGTGTGTGGTCCAATGAGTGTTGAGGCTCGCGGAGGATATCGTTATGTTCTCACTCTCACTGATGATTTAAGTAGATATGGGTATGTCTACCTAATAAAACACAAGTATGAAACCTTTGAAAAGTTCAAGGAATTTCAGAGTGAGGTTGAGAATCAACGTGACAGGAAAATAAAATTCTTACGATCAGATCGTGGTGGAGAATATTTAAGTCACGAATTTGGTACACACTTAAGGAAATGTGGAATAGTTTCACAACTCACGCCGCCTGGAACACCTCAGAGAAATGGTGTGTCCGAACGTCATAATCGCACTCTATTGGATATGGTGCGATCTATGATGTCTCTTACCGATTTACCGCTCTCATTTTGGGGTTATGCTTTAGAGACTGCCGCATTCACTTTAAATAGGGCACCGTCTAAATCCGTTGAGACGACACCGTATGAATTATGGTTTGGGAAGAAACCTAAGCTGTCGTTTCTAAAAGTTTGGGGATGCGATGCTTATGTCAAGAAACTTCAACCTGAAAAGCTCGAACCCAAATCGGAAAAATGCGTCTTCATAGGATACCCTAAGGAAACTATTGGGTACACCTTCTACCTCAGATCCGAAGGCAAGATCTTCGTTGCCAAGAACGGGTCCTTTCTAGAGAAGGAGTTTCTCTCGAAAGAATTGAGTGGGAGGAAAGTGGAACTTGATGAGGTGATAGTCACCCCTTCCGAGTCGGAAAATAGCGCAGCGCGGGAAAATGTTCCTGTGGTGCCTACACCGACGGGGGAGGAAGTTAATGATGATGATCATGAAGCTTCGGATCAAGTTGCCACTGAACTTCGTAGGTCCACAAGGACACGTTCCGCACCAGAGTGGTACGGCAACCCTGTCCTTGAAATCATGTTGTTAGACAACGGTGAACCTTCGAACTATGAAGAAGCGATGGCGGGCCCGGATTCCGACAAATGGCTAGAAGCCATGAAATCCGAGATAGAATCCATGTATGAAAACAAAGTATGGACTTTGACTGACTTGCCCGATGAGCGGCGAGCCATAGAAAACAAATGGATCTTTAAGAAGAAGACGGACGCAGATGGTAATATGACCATCTACAAAGCTCGACTTGTCGCTAAGGGTTATCGACAAGTTCAAGGGGTTGACTACGATGAGACTTTCTCACCCGTAGCGAAGCTGAAGTCCGTCCGAATCATGTTAGCAATTGCCGCATACTATGATTATGAGATATGGCAGATGGACGTCAAAACGGCATTCCTTAACGGCTTCCTTAAGGAAGAGTTGTATATGATGCAGCCGGAAGGTTTTGTCGATCCTAAGAATGCTAACAAAGTATGCAAGCTCCAACGCTCAATCTATGGGCTGGTGCAAGCATCTCGGAGTTGGAACATTCGCTTTGATGAGATGATCAAAGCATTTGGGTTTACACAGACTTATGGAGAAGCCTGTGTTTACAAGAAAGTGAGTGGGAGCTCTGTAGCATTTCTCATATTATATGTGGATGACATATTATTGATGGGAAATGATGTAGAATTATTGGAAAGTATAAAGGCCTATTTGAATAAGTGTTTTTCAATGAAGGACCTTGGAGAAGCTGCTTATATATTAGGCATCAAAATCTATAGAGATAGATCAAGACGCCTCATTGGTCTTTCACAGAGTACATACCTTGACAAGATATTGAAGAAGTTCAGTATGGATCAGTCCAAGAAGGGGTTCTTGCCTGTATTGCAAGGTGTGCAATTGAGCACGGCTCAATGCCCGACCACGGCAGAAGATATAGAACAGATGAGTGTCATCCCCTATGCCTCGGCCATAGGGTCTATTATGTATGCCATGCTGTGTACCAGACCTGATGTAAACCTTGCCGTAAGTTTGGTAGGAAGGTACCAAAGTAATCCCGGCAAGGAACACTGGACAGCGGTCAAGAATATCCTGAAGTACCTGAAGAGGACTAAGGATATGTTTCTCGTTTATGGAGGCGACGAAGAGCTCGTCGTAAAGGGTTACGTCGACGCTAGCTTCGACACAGATCTGGATGACTCGAAGTCACAGACCGGATACGTGTATATATTGAATAGAGGAGCAGTAAGCTGGTGCAGTTGCAAGCAAAGCGTCGTGGCGGGATCTACATGTGAAGCGGAGTACATGGCAGCCTCGGAGGCAGCACAGGAAGCAGTCTGGATGAAGGAGTTCATTACCGACCTAGGGGTGATTCCCAATGCGTCGGGCCCAATGACTCTCTTTTGTGACAACACTGGAGCTATTGCCCTTGCGAAGGAGCCCAGGTTTCACAGGAAGACCAGACATATCAAGCGTCGCTTCAACTCCATTCGTGAAAGTGTTCAAAATGGAGA
This sequence comes from Aegilops tauschii subsp. strangulata, assembly GCF_002575655.3. NCBI lineage: Eukaryota > Viridiplantae > Streptophyta > Magnoliopsida > Poales > Poaceae > Aegilops > Aegilops tauschii. The sequence goes on along the minus strand of NC_053036.3, from coordinate 422,429,178 downwards.
CATAGATATTTGTAAAGTGCACACGGACCTGAATGTAGCAGATCCGTTGACTAAACCTCTCCCTAGGGCAAAACATGATCAACACCAGGACGCAATGGGTGTTCGATTCATCACAATGTAACTAGATTATTGACTCTAGTGCAAGTGGGAGACTGTTGGAAATATGCCCTAGAGTCAATAATAAATGGTTATTATTATATTTCTTTGTTCATGGTAATTGTCTATTATTCATGCTATAATTGTATTGTCCGGAAATCGTGATACATGTGTGAATACATAGACCTCAACCTGTCCCTAGTAAGCCTCTAGTTGACTAGCTCGTTGATCAACAGATAGTCATGGTTTCCTCACTATGGACATTGGATGTCATTGATAACGGGATCACATCATTAGGAGAATGATGTGATGGACAAGACCCAATCCTAAGCATAGCATAAAAGATCATGTAGTTTCGTTTGCTAGAGCTTTTCCAATGTCAAGTATCTTTTCCTTGGACCATGAGATCGTGCAACTCCCGGATACCGTAGGAGTGCTTTGGGTGTGCCAAACGTCACAACGTAACTGGGTGACTATAAAGGTGCATTACGGGTATCTCCGAAAGTGTCTGTTGGGTTGGCACGGATCGAGACTGGGATTTGTCACTCCGTGTGACGGAGAGGTATCTCTGGGCCCACTCGGTAATGCATCATCATAATGAGCTCAATATGACTAAGGCGTTAGTCACGGGATCATGCATTGCGGTACGAGTAAAGAGACTTGCCGGTAACGAGATTGAACAAGGTATTGGGATACCGACGATCGAATCTCGGGCAAGTAACATACCGATTGACAAAGGGAATTGCATACGGATTGACTGAATCCTCGACACCGTGGTTCATCCGATGATATCATCGTGGAACATGTGGGAGCCAACATGGGTATCCAGATCCCGCTGTTGGTTATTGACCGGAGAGGCGTCTCGGTCATGTCTGCATGTCTCCCGAACCCGTAGGGTCTACACACTTAAGGTCCGGTGACGCTAGGGTTGTTGAGATATATGTATGCGGAAACCCGAAAGTTGTTCGGAGTCCCGGATGAGATCCCGGACGTCACGAGAGGTTCCGGAATGGTCCGTAGGTAAAGATTTATATATGGGAAGTCTTATTTTGGTCGCCGGAAAAGTTTCGTGCTTTATCGGTATTGTACCGGGAGTGCCGAAAGGGGTCCGGGGGTCCACCAAGGGGGTCCACCAGCCCCGGGGGGCCACATGGGCTGTAAGGGGTGCGCCTTGGCCTATATGGGCCAAGGGCACCAGCCCCAAGAGGCCCATGCGCAAGAGATAAGAAAGAAGGGAGAGTCCTAAAGGGGGAAGGCACCTCCGAGGTGCCTTGGGGGGGAAGGACTCCCCCCTGGCCGCACCCTTCCTTGAAGGAAGGGGCAAGGCTGCGCCCCCCCCTCTCCCTTGGCCCTATATATAGTGGGGGGAAGGGAGGGCAGCAAGATCTAAGCCTTGGGTGCCTCCCTCCTCCCCTGCAACACCTCTCTCTCTCTCGCAGAAGCTCGGCGAAGCCCTGCCGGAGACCCGCTACATCCACCACCACGCCGTCGTGCTGTTGGATCTCCATCAACCTCTCCTTCCCCCTTGCTGGATCAAGAAGGAGGAGACGTCGCTGCACCGTACGTGTGTTGAACGCGGAGGTGCCGTCCGTTCGGCACTCGGTCATCGGTGATTTGGATCACGGCGAGTACGACTCCGTCATCCACGTTCATTGGAACGCTTCCGCTCGCGATCTACAAGGGTATGTAGATCCACTCCTTTCCCCTCGTTGCTAGTAGACTCCATAGATGCATCTTGGTGAGCGTAGGAAAATTTTAAATTATGCTACGATTCCCAACACTGGGATCATCATCGCTTCCTCATAGTTCGTAGGTTCGTCATGGTCTAGTAACATGACTTCAAGAAAGGATTACCATACCACTCTGGTGCGGACCATACTCTGGTTGATCTACGAGGTTCAGTAGTAATTTGATCTGGAGTTTCATGATCATCATCATTATCTTCCTCACTAATTGGTGTAGGAATCACTGGAACTGATTTCTGTGATGAACTACTTTCCAATTCAGGAGAAGGTACAACTACCTCATCAAGTTGTACTTTCCTCCCACTCACTTCTTTTGAGAGAAACTCCTTCTCTAGAAAGGATCCATTCTTAGCAACAAAGATCTTGCCTTCGGATCTGTGATAGATGGTGTACCCAACAGTCTCTTTTGGGTATCCTATGAAGACGCACTTCTCCGATTTGGGTTCGAGCTTATCAGGCTGAAGCTTTTTCACATAAGCATCGCAACCTCAAACTTTAAGAAATGACAACTTAGGTTTCTTGCCAAACCATAGTTCATACGATGTCGTCTCAACAGATTTAGATGGTGCCCTATTTAACGTGGATGCAGCTGTCTCCAATGCATAACCCCAAAACAATAGTGGCAAATCGGTAAGAGACATCATAGATCATACCATATCTAATAAAGTACGGTTACGACGTTCGGATACACCATTACGCTGTGGTGTTCTAGGTGGCATGAGTTTTGAAACTATTCCACATTGTTTTTAAATGAAGGCCAAACTCGTAACTCAAATATTTGCCTCTGCGATTAGATCATAGAAACTTTATTTTCTTGTTATGATGATTCTCAACTTCACTCTGAATTTCTTTGAACTTTTTCAAATGTTTCAGACGTGTGTTTTATTAAGTAGATATACCCATATCTGCTTAAATCATCTGTGAAGGTCAGAAAATAACGATACCCGCCGCGAGCCTCAACACTTATCGGACTGCATACATCAGTATGTATTATTTCCAATAAGTCAGTGGCTCGCTCCATTGTTCTGGAGAACGGAGTCTTAGTCATCTTGCCCATGAGGCATGGTTCGCAAGCATCAAATGATTCATAATCAAGTGATTCCAAAAGCCCATCAGCATAGAGTTTCTTCATGCGCTTTACACCAATATGACCTAAACGGTAGTGCCACAAATAAGTTGCACTATCATTATCAACTTTGCATCTTTTTGGCATCAATATTATGTGTATCACTGTGATCGAGATTCAGTAAACAATTTACATTGGATGTAAGACCATAGAAGGTTTTATTCATGTAAACAGAACAACAATTATTCTCTGACTAAAATGAATAACCGTATCACAATAAACATGATCCAATCATATTTATGCTCAACACAAACACCAAAAAACATTTATTTAGTTCCAATTCTAATCCCGAAGGTAGAGGGAGTATGCGATGGTGATCTTATCAACCTTGGAATCATTTCCAACACACATCGTCACCTCGCCCTCAACTAGTCTTTGTTCATTTTGTAACTCCTGTTTCGAGTTACTAATCATAGCAACTGAACCGGTATCAAATACCCAGGGGCTACTATGAACACTACTAAAGTACACATCAACAACATGTATATCATATATACTTTTGTTCACTTTTTCATCCTTCTTATCCGCCAAATACTTGGGGCAGTTCCGATTCCAGTGACCAGTCCCTTTGCAGTGGAAGCACTCAGTCTCAGGCTTAGGTCCAGACTTGGGCTTCTTCAATGAGCAGCAAGTTGCTTGCCGTTCTTCTTGAAGTTCCCCTTCTTCCCTATGCCCTTCTTCTTGAAACTAGTGGTATTATTAACCATCCCAGTTGATTACTACCTCCGCAGCCTTTAGCATCGTGAAGAGCTCGGGAATTGTCTTATCCATCCCTTGCATATTATAGTTCATCACGAAGCTTTTGTAGCTTGGTGGCACTGATTCAAGAACTCTGTCAATGACACTATCATCAGGAAGATTAACTCCCAGTTGAGTCAAGTGGTTGTGGTACCCAGACATTCTGAGTTATGTTCACTGACAGAACTATTCTCCTCCATCTTGCAGCTGTAGAACTTATTGGAGACTTCATATCTCTCAATCCGGGCATTTGCTTGAAATATTAACTTCAACTCCTGGAACATCTCATATGCTCCATGACGTTCAAAACGTCGTTGAAGTCCCGATTCTAAGCCGTAAAGCACGGTACACTGAACTATCGAGTACTCATCAGCTTTGCTCTGCCAGATGTTCACAACGTCCGGAGTTGCTCCTGCAGCGGGTCTTGCACCTAGCGGTGCTTCTAGGATGTAATTCTTCTGTGCAGCAATGAGGAAAATCCTCAAGTTACGGACCCGGTCCATGTAATTGCTACCATCATCTTTCAACTTAGCTTTCTCTAGGAACGCATTAAAATTCAAGGGAATGGTAGCACGGGCCATTGATCTACAATAACATAGACATGCAAAATTCTACTAGGTACTAAGTTCATGATAAATTAAAGTTCAACTAATCATATTACTAAAGAACTCCCACTTAGATAGACATCCCTCTAGCCATCTAAATGATCACGTGATCCAAATCAACTAAACCATGTCCGGTCATCACGTGAGATGGAGTAGTTTTCAATGGTGAACATCACTATGTTTATCATATCTACTATATGATTCATGTTCGACCTTTCGGTCTCAGTGTTCCAAGGCCATATCTACATATGCTAGGTTCGTCAAGTTTAACCCGAGTATTCTGCATGTGCAAAACTGGCTTGCACCCATTGTATGTGAACGTAGAGCTTATCACACCCGATCATCACATGGTGTCTCGGCACGACGAACTGTAGCAACGGTGCATAATCAGGGAGAACACTTATACCTTGAAATTTAGTGAGAGATCATCTTATAATGTTACCGCCATACTAAGCAAAATAAGATGCATAAAAGATAAACATCACATGCAATCAAAATAAAGTATATGATATGCCATCATCATCTTGTGCCTTTGATCTCCATCTCCAAAGCACTGTTGTAACATCCCAAATTTTCAATTTGGCATGTTATACATTAGATCATCATTGCATATCATATTTTATTGCATTTTGGTTTGATCCTAGAAATTCTACGCAACTCAAGGACCCACGGAGAGAGTTGGGGATTTCGTTATTTTCGTATTTGAGATTTATCAAATTTTGAAAATAGGATCATTTGGTTTTATTATTTTATCCTCAATTATTCCAATTATACAAATATGAGAGAGGGAATAAAATGACTTTCCAAAATATAGGAATGTTGAAGATTTAATAAAAAAATCAAATAAGATTTTATTTCGGAGTTTTTGGATATTTTATTTGAATTTAGGAAAAATGTGCGTTTTTCAAAATTGCATTTAGGCCCCCAAATAAAAGTTCATCTCGTCCGGCTTGATTTTAAAAGCCGGGGAAATTTTATTTCGGGATTTTTGGAGTCAGTTTGGTATTTCTTTTAATCGTTTTTTTGCACGTAATTATTTAAAAAAACGAAACCGACTATGGGCCGTAACCGGTCAGGACTCCGCCTGACCGGGGCTTTATATAGCGCCGAGCCGGCCCAGCCCGAGGCCAAACCCTAGCCGCCTCGAGCCCCGCGCCGCCCCAGCCCGACCCCGCCGCCTCGCCGCCGCCCCTCGCCGTCCCGCCGCCGCCGCCCGACCTCGTCGCCGGAGCCGGAGGTAGCCGCCGGTTTTCTCGCGAAAAACCGTTCGGTTTTTCCGCGGTTTTTCGTCAGTTTTTTTAGATCGGTTTTTTTCGGTTTAGGTTAATTAGCGAGCGTTCGCTCGGTCGTTTGTTTTATTGAACGCGTTTGTCGTTTAGATCCAGTTAACGAACGTTCGTTCGTTAATCTGTTCGACGTTTTTCTTTTCTCGGATTTATTCCGCGATTTTTCTGATCGTGATTTCTGATCAGATTTTCTAAGTAGTATAACTTTTCGCTCGTTTATCGGAATCAGGCGATTCAAGCGCCTAGAGTTTCGTCTCGAAATTTTCTTTCCGTTTAACAAACTCAAACAAGTTTTTTGTTTCTGTAAAATTTGACCTAGGTCCAGATTAGTAAACGAAGTTTGTTTCTTTCGCCGTTTGACTTTCGTTGCTTCGTTCGATTTGATTCTTTTTGCAAACCGGAGTTCTTAAGTTGAACTTTCTGGTTAGTTCTCTTATTTGAGTTTTATCCGTGCATTAGATGAGTACTTATTGTTTGCTTGTTTGTTTACGATAGAGTACCCGGAGTGCGCCGCTTGCTACTTCAAATCGCTAGGTTTCGCGGATCATCAGCAAGGCAAGTAACACTTTGATCATACCCCTTTTACTACCCAGTTTTATTGCATTAGATCAATCCTCAAACATTGCATGATTAGGATCTAATTAAATTGTGGGTATTGAGAAGTAGGAGAGGTAGTACCTATCACCTGTTTCGTTATCAAACCTTTGGGAGTTACTTCTACGTTTGCTTATATTGCTATGCTATGCTTGTAGACGTGGATTGGGTTTGAGAGATATTCACGACAGATGTGAGATTGTTAATTAATGGTTTACTTAAGGTGGCAACTAAAACTCACATCTGGGTGGATTGAGGTACCTGGGTATTCCAGGATTGCCTATTTTTCTTTTTGGACCGCCACCCAGGTTCAAATGGATCATGAGATTATTCATGCTAGAAACTTCCGTGTGCAGCCACAAGCTATTATGGGCTCTAGCATAGTTGATTAAGTTGTGTGAACTCTTACAGTGGTAGACTAGCAGATGTAGGGGATGTAGGTGTACCGGTCTACCCATCGTAAGGTGTTAATGCTTCTGAAAGACTGTGTCTCGGTCATCCGTTTCTCAAACATCATGTAGTGCGAGAATCAAGCGGAGGCGATCGAGTCTTGTGGGAAAAAGTGCGCAAACCTCTGCAGAGTGTACAATCTAATCATGGTTAGCCGTGTCCCCGGTTATGGACATCTTGAGTATCTAGTACTTGGATTATCATGTGAATCTCATCATGTTACTTTAATTAATCTTGTTGGGTTAATGATGATACTTAATTGGGATTGAGATGTTGTCAACCATCTCAGTTTTTTGGATGCATACTCAGGGTATCATCAGATCAAGTTGGACCCGGCTGACCGCCTGAAGAATGCCTTCATCACACCCTTTGGAGCTTTCTGCTACCTGACAATGACATTCGGCTTGAGAAATGCCGGTGCCACTTTTCAGCGTTGCATGCAGAAATGTCTCTTGAAACAACTCGGCAGAAATGCCCACGTCTATGTAGACGACATTGTGGTGAAGACAGAGAAGCGCGGTACCTTGCTGGAAGACCTGAAAGAAACATTTGCCAACTTGCGCCGATTCCAAATCAAGCTCAATCCCGAGAAGTGCGTGTTCGGAGTGCCAGCCGGCCAGCTGCTAGGCTTCCTGGTCTCCGAACGCGGCATTGAGTGCAACCCCGTCAAGATCAAGGCCATCGAGAGGATGGAGATTCCCACCAAGCTGCGAGATGTGCAGAAGTTCACTGGCTGCTTAGCCTCCCTGAATCGTTTCATCAGCCGACTAGGAGAAAAGGCTCTCCCCTTGTACCGACTCATGAAGAAGTCCACTCACTTTGAGTGGAATGATCAAGCCGACCAAGCCTTCCATGAGTTGAAGAAAATGCTGACCACTCCGCCTGTCCTGGCTGCGCCGACTGAGAAGGAGCCCATGCTCCTCTACATCGCCGCGACTAGCCGAGTCGTCAGCACTGTTGTTGTGGTCCAGCGCCCGGAGGAAGGCCGAGCCCAGCTAGTCCAGAGGCCGGTCTACTATCTCAGCGAAGTACTATCCAGCTCAAAGCAAAACTACCCGCACTACCAGAAGATGTGCTATGGGGTGTACTTCGCTGCCAAGAAATTGAAGCCCTACTTCCAGGAGCACCCCATCACGGTCGTGTGCACTGCCCCGCTCACCGAGATCATAGGCAGCCGGGATGCATCCGGCCGGGTGGCCAAATGGGCCATTGCCTTGGCGCCCTACACGATCTTCTATCAACCCCGCACCGCCATCAAGTCGCAAGCATTGGCCGACTTCCTCGTCGACTGGGCCGAGACCCAGTACTTACCGCCGGCTCCCGACTCTACCCATTGGCAGATGCACTTTGACGGGTCCAAGATGCGCACCGGCTTGGGAGCCGGCATCGTCCTCACCTCTCCCAAAGGCGACAAGCTCAAGTACACGCTGCAGATCCACTTCGCCGCCTCCAACAACGTCGCCGAGTACGAGGCGCTCGTACACGGGCTCCGGCTAGCCAAAGAACTCGGCATACGCCGGATCCTGTGGTACGGCGACTCAGACTTGGTGGTCCAGCAATCATCTGGCGACTGGGACGCCAAGGACGCGAACATGGCGAGCTACCGTTTCCTCGTCCAGCAGATAAGCGGATACTTCGAAGGGTGCGAGTTCCTTCACGTGCCAAGGGCCGACAACGACCAAGCAGATGCCCTAGCACGGATCCGCTCCACCCGACAAGCCATACCGACTGGCGTCTCCCTCCAGCGCCTCCTCAAGCCGTCCATCAAGCCATCTCCAGAGTCGGATTCCATCTTCGTACCGCCTGCGCCAGAAACAGCCGGACCCGACTGGAGAAATCCCGCAGGTGGCACGGGGACTTCGACGACTGGCCCGGGGACTGCCGTAGTCGCACCCGGCCCGGGGACTTCAGAACCCGGCTCGGGGACTGCAGCAGTCGGCCCGGGGACTGCAACGACACAAGAAGCGGTAGCCGACTCCAATGCAACACCCAACCCACCCACCCGAGTCATGGTGGCCACATTAACAGAAGAAGAAGTCACAGCTCCCTCATGGGCCCAGCCCATCCTCAAGTTCCTAGTCAGCAGAGAGCTGCCGGCTGACGAGATCTCAACAAGACTAGTGCAACGACGAGCCGCATCATACACAATAATCAACAAAGAGCTTGTGAAGCGCAACGTCACTGGAGTCTTCCAGCGTTGTGTCGAGCCAGAAAAAGGAGTGGCAATCCTCAAAGACATCCACCAAGGCGAATGCGGCCATCACGCAGCCTCAAGATCCCTCGTGGCCAAAGCTTTCCACCACGGTTTCTTCTGGCCGACTGCCTTGGAGGATGCCAAAGAAATAGTCAAGAGCTGCAGAGGATGTCAAGCTTTTAGTTCCAAGCAACACCTGCCGGCTTCTGCCCTCAAAACCATTCCCCTCACTTGGCCTTTTGCCGTCTGGGGACTGGACATGGTGGGCCCTTTCAAGACAGCCCGCGGTGGCCTGACACATCTACTTGTTGCTGTGGACAAGTTCACAAAGTGGATTGAAGCAAAGCCAATCAAGAAGCTCAATGGGCCGACTGCCGTAACATTCATTACCGACATCACTACTCGGTACGGCGTGCCGCACAGCATCATCACCGACAACGGCACGAACTTCGCCAAAGGAGCACTGGCACGTTTCTGCGCGACGCAGGGCATCCGACTGGACTTAGCGTCCGTTGCCCACCCGCAGTCAAACGGCCAGGTCGAGCGAGCAAATGGACTCATCCTCTCCGGCATCAAGCCCCGACTGGTTGTACCACTGGAGCGATCGGCCGGCTGTTGGCTCGAAGAGCTGCCGGCTGTCCTCTGGAGTCTGCGCACTACACCCAACAAGTCAATCGGCTTCACTCCATTCTTCCTCGTGTACGGTGCCGAGGCTGTCATCCCCACAGACATCGAGTTCGACTCGCCTCGGATCACCGTGTACACGGAGGAGGAAGCCAAAGAAGCAAGAGAAGACGGCGCCGACCTACTGGAAGAAGGCCGGCTGTTAGCCCTCAGCCGGTCCGCCATCTACCAGCAAGGGCTGCGCCGCTACTACAACCGTAAGGTCAAGCCAAGATCCTTCCAAGAGGGCGACCTTGTGCTCTGGCTGATCCAGCGAACAGCCGGCCAGCACAAGCTCTCGGCCCCTTGGGAAGGCCCCTTCGTCGTCACCAAGGCACTCGGCAACGACTCCTACTACTTGATCGACGCGCAAAAACCAAGAGCACGCAAGAGAGACGACTCCGGCAAGGAGTCAGAGCGACCATGGAATGCAAACCTCCTAAGACGATTTTACAGCTGAAAAGCAGTATGTATCATGCTCCCCTTTTGTATTAAGTACAAACAACAGCCCCCCCGAACAGCACTCGGGGACTGCCTTTTATTTATCTATGAATGACGAGTGTCATATCCATGAATGTATTATTACATTTTCAATTCTTGTCCGACACCGGGTTCGACTAGTCGGCCCGGGGACTGGCCGCCTTGAGCTATATTGAAAGTTTTTCCTAAAGTCAGAAAAGTAGTGCGCCGGCTCCCGAGTCCCCTCTTGTTGCAAGTCGCAGCTCAAAGAACTGACTGCCCGACTAGCAAGAGGCAAGACAGAAAGGACGCCCACACGAAAAACGGCTAAGGAACAACGAACCTATATAGCAAAGAGACGGCCTCCAAACATGCCTGCCGGCTACCAGAGTAGCCGGCTGGCCGGCTTCCTAAAAAACTTAGCTTTAGTCTAGCAGAGCTAAAGTACTTCCCCCTCCCCAATCGGCCAGGCACTCCCCCGGCTACAGATTGCAGAGCAACTGTTTGACTGGGGAGGCGGCAACCAAGGGAGGGCGGCAAAGGAAAAAAGCAGAAGGACAAAAAGAAAAAGTATAAGGAAAGACCAAATGCATAAGTTATATATACATAAAGCCCCCAACAGGCGGCAACAGACATAAGTTCGAATACACCCAGTGGGTGGAATTGTGCGAATTTAACCAAACATTGTTCTAAAGAGTAACAAGACAGGAAAAGCAAAAGACGGCAGACTAGGGCACGACATGGAGGCCGGGCTGGTCGGTGAAGGCGGCCTCGCCGGCTGAAGGAGTGGCCGCCTAGCGGGTCTCGGCTTGGCCACCACCTACGGCAGGCGATGCACTCGCGCGCGACGTGGTGCTGGAGGTGCGGTCAGGCTGAGGCTGGCCGGCTACTCCGCCAGCCGGCTCAGCGTCTTCACCCTCCTCCTCCTCCTCTTCGCCCTCGTCGCTGGAGTCGATCTCCTCCGCCGAGTCTTCGCCGTACGCCGAGTCCAGCCCGAACCACTCTTCCGGCTGGGCGACTCCATTGTCGTCCACCTCGGGGGCGAAGACGCTGGTGTCGGTGTAGTCTGCGATAACCGATGCCCGCCAAATGATGGCCGGCCGCGCCGGCTCCAGCTCCGTGTCGGCTTGCTGCCGCCAGGTAGCCAGCTGCTCCAGGTTCAGGCCGGGATACCAGGCCTTGACGAACTCCAGCGCCCGCCTGGCGCCGGAGCGAGCCGCCGAGGCCTTCCAAGCCTCGAAGCGGCCGACTGCCAGCTCCAGCCAGTCGGCGGTCCGACTAGGGGTGCGAGGGACCGCTTGGCCCGGCCAGAGGGCGGCCAAGACCTGCGCCCCGGCACGCTGAAGCTGGCGGAGCAGCCGGTGAGCCGGCTGGATGCGAGCCTGGATCGCCAGGAGCTGGTCCTCCAACGAGCGTCCGGCGGTTGGCGAGATTTCAAAGCCGGCTTGCCTCTTCGCTTGGCGACGGGCCTCGATAGCCTGGTTGGCGGCAGTCGAATAGCCAGGGAAATACTCTGCGCGAAGAAGAAGAAAGGAAGAAAGGAACACCAAAATCAGAAAGCAAGCCAAAGTGGCAGACGGCAAGAAAGGACGGAGAGGTAGGCGGCTTACCGTCAACCAGATCTTCGATCTGGCCGTAGCCAGAGACCAGAGTCTGCCTGGCCTCAGCCCAGCCAGCCGCCTCCGTCTCGAACTCGGCCTGGAGAGTGGCTTCGCGATCCTGCGCAGCCTTCAGCGCCGCCTTGTGGCCTTCCTCCTAGTCGGCCAGCTTCTTGACCAGGCGATCGCGCTCCTGCACCAAGGCGGCGAGCTCGGCATCCTTGGCACGAAGAGCAGTCTGGGACTCCCCCAGCTGTGCCCTCAGACTGGCGTTGGCCGCTACAAAGTTGGAAGAAGAAGAAGAAAAGTAAGAAGTCGTCAAGGAAGATCCGACCCGACTGCTCAGCAGTCGGCCCGAATCTCGGGGACTACACCCAGTGGGTGCGCTGACGCGCCCCCACATGAGATAATGAATAAACCATGTACCTCGGCTCTCAGTAAGATCGGCGGTCTTCTGAGTCAGCTCCCGAGCTTGGGAGTTGAAGGCGGCCGCTCGAAGGTTGTGGTAGTCCTACAAGATGGGCAGAAGACCGAAGTGAGAACAAAAACAGCAAAGACAAAACCTCCAAGAAGTTCCAAGCCGCCTGCTCAGCAGCCGACTCGGAACTCGGGGACTACACCCAGTGGGTGCGCTGACGCGCCCCCACGAGAGAAATCAAGATCAAGAAGAGAAATCAAGATCAAGAAAGAACAAGATGGGAATACTAACCCGGATGGCCGCCCGCGTTGCGAGGAACTCGTCGGTGAACTGCCTCAGCGCCGCAGCTTGGCCTTGGAGCCGGGTCCGGACGTCTTGTGCAGCCACGTTCACCACGGCCGTCCCTCCGCCTGGTGTCCACCCCGAGGTAGCGCTGGCCGCCTCCGCATCTTGGGCTGACGAGCTGGAGCCCACGGCCGGCTGTGGCTCCGACGCAGCCTTCTGCGGCTTCGACGCGGCCTTCCCCGCACGCCGGCTTGGCGGAATCCGGACCGCCACCTCAGCCCTCACAGCCGGCTCGCCCTCCGCCGACTGTGCGGGCGCAGGCTCAGGCCGGCCGCCTTGGGCCGCCCTAGTCGGAGGGGTCGGCTCCGGCGCCTTCTCCAAGATGATGACATCGTCGCGGCTTCCCCCCAGCCCTGGCTGGTCGCCGCTGGCTCCCCCTGGCGAGGGCTCCGTGACCCCAGGCGCCATGGCGCGCAGGGGGGTGACCATCAAAACCTCCCCTGCTGCCGCCGCGGCCTCAGCCTCTGCCTGGGCCCTGGCTGTGGCCTCGGCGAGTGCCTTCGCCGCCTCCTCCTCCCGAGCCGCCTGGGCGGCGGCTGCCTTCCGTGCCTACGCCTCCCGTGCCTCCTGCTCCTCCCGCGCCTCCCGCGCGTTCCTTTCTGTCGCCTCCTGGAGGTCGGCGCGGGGGTCCACGCGGCGGGTGGTGCTCCCAGAGCCCCTCGGCGACTCGACGACGGAGCCGGCAGCCGCCCGCTCAAGTGACAACGGAGCTCTGATCGTTGAAGAAAGAGACGAGAGTTCAAGAACCACCAAAGAAAGAAAGAAAGAGAGTACACAGAGAAAGAGAACTTACGCCGACACGGTCTGCGGTTGCTTCACCACTTTGCGGAAACGAGCCGCCTTCGCGGCCGCCTCTTCCCGCCTAGTGGCTGTCGCCCCGCCCCTAGGCTTCTTCGTTCGGCTGCCGAATAGACCCTGGGCGCCGCGACGCTTCTGCCCTCCACCCCGAGCAGGCTGCGCGGCGGAGGAGCCCGCGCTGCGTCCAGATGCCGGCTGGCGGCGCGGGACGGCTTCGGCGTCATCTTCGTCCGGCCAGTCGTCGAAGGTACCAGTGAACCCGGAGCCGCCTGCTTCGCCGCCGGCTTGGCCACCGCCCGGCTCAACGGCGCCATCCATATGGACCGCCCCCAGGTCAGGGTCCTCCAGGTCGTGTTCGGTCCGGTCGGGGACGAAGCGGCGCTCCATGTCTGACCCACCGGCCGGCCGAAGCAGAGGGCTCTGTCGAAGAACAAGCCGGCTAAGTCAGAGTCGGCCAAGAGATGCTCGGCAACAAGGCTGAGAGAGAGAGAAAAAGAGACAAGGGGAGCATACCGTAGGCGGAGGATTGGCTCGGCTATATGGCTCCTTGCCGAACTGCCACTCTTCAGAGAGTTGGCAGTTTGCAAGGTAGTTCACCATGTAGGCAACCTCGTGGCGCAGCATCTCCTTGGTGCACATCCGGCTCGGATCGAGCTGGCCGCTCATCTGACAGATCAGATGAGGCCGGCTCTGGAGCAGAAGGACCCGGCGGGTGACGAACGCAGCCAGAAGATCGGGCCCCGTGTCGGGGTAAACGACCACGGGTAGCCTAACCGACTACCCCTGGCTCTTCAGAAAATTTATCAGGCCTTTGGGCCTTCAAGCACTCCAGGCGTTTGGGCCGCCTTCCCCGGCCGGCTAGCACTAAAGCCGACTCCCGGAAGGCGACCCAACCTCACCGACTCCAAGAAGCCGGCCAAGAAGGATGCCGACTCCTAGAAGCCGGTCAAGATCACAACCACTCCTACATAACGACGACTTGATGGGGCATGGCCACAGTGCGGCCCACGACCCCCTAAGCCCGAGGCGGGCATGGCTACAGGAGGCCGTACGGGGGGATGTCTCCCGTGCGGCCCGGCACTGTAGCCACGCCAGCTACGACGTCATCCACGACCCACTCCTGTACGGCCCAAGGACTGCGGGCCCCTTCAGTCAGAGAGAGACGTGAAGGCGGCCCGGCTCTTCCTAGTCGGCCAAGAGTATAGCCGGCCTCCAGAAGCCGGCCACTCCCGTCCTCGAAGCAGGAGCCCCATTAAGGAGACAAGACGGGGTGAGGCTACAGTGATAGCCCCCGAGGCGGCCCACTGTAGCCATGCTCACCCCGACAAAGCCCTCATCATCAGAGGCGCGGCTACAGTAAGCAGCCGCCGACAAAACCCTAGGCGGTGGGGCCGGCCTGTCGACCAGGTAGCCGGCAGCCAGCGGGACCCACCAGCCGACGGAGAAGCCGGCGAGCGTAGACACTGACGGCTGGGACCAGATCCCAGTCGGATTACCATTGTACCCCCGGGGGGTAGGCCTATATAAACCCCCCGGAGCACCCATGCAAAGGGTTCGCACCCTTGTATGTTTGGCTTCCAAGCATAGCACACACATACACACCATAGATAGAGAGAAGCAAGAGCTAGCCCTGTTCTTCTTCTCCCTTGATCCCAACAGCTCTAGGAGCGATTGTAGCTACCCCTTATCGATCTAGTGATCATGCGGAGACCCCGCAGAGTAGGACTAGGGGTGTTATCTCCTCGGAGAGCCCCGAACCTGGGTAAGATTCGCCGGCGTGCATGTCTTCGCCTCATCCCGTTTCCAGGCACCGGCGACGTTTTATTGGCTCCCACAATGATAAGCCATCCTTTGGCATATGTCGCACCAACCACCCGACATTTGGCGCCCACCGTGGGGCCAGGTGCACCGTCGTCCGGAGACCTGTTCTGAACGGGAACCCTCTTCTTTCCCCGCGAGCGCAGCCAGCCAACTGCGCCCGATGGCGTTTGCCCCGACGCGCTGCAGGGCGTCGACGACGTCTGCGCAGCAAGCCGCCTCGCCGATCTGCTCGGCGAGACTCGCATCTCCGATGAGCCTGCGTCCGACGCAGGCACCGACTACCCCGAGAGCCGCCTCGTCAGCCTCCTCGACCAACTTCACGTCTCCAGCGAGCCTGCTGCGGACATGGAGTCGGTTAGCTCCACCGACCCGATGCTCATCGACTCTGACACCGCGTCGCTCGACGCTTACCCCTCCGACGTGGTGGTCTTCGACGACCCCCTCCCTCGAGCTGACAGCGGCAGCAGCGCTGTCACCGAAGTGCTGGTCATCAGCCACGTCTCCAACTCGGGAGAGGACGCCCGCGACGCTCAGCAAGCGGCGATGCACGACCTCTCCGTCCCCCTCCCGGCCGACGCCGACGCCGAGACCCTGGAGGCACGCCGCCTTGCCCTCATCGCGGAGAGCATGAAGATAGCCTCGATGAGACGCCTCACCGAGGCCCACCAGCGCGAAGTCGACCGCGCCGCCTTCGGGACGCCGCCGCCTAGCGGCCCGAGCCGGGCCGGCTTTGTCCAGAAGCGCGGCGCAGCCGTTGCCAGCATGCTGGGCGCAGATCGCCCCGTCTACGCCACCCCGCTCGAGAATCTGCGAGCCGCTCAGGCGGCTACAGCGGAGCTCAATGGGCTGGGAGCCGATGAGCTCCCCTACATGACAAGACGGATCCAGCAGCTGATCGACGCGGCTGCAGAACGGCACGAAGCCGGCGCCCGAGCTGATAGCCATCCCCCGCGCCGGGAGCACGCTGCGACGTCCTGCTCGCCGACTGCGAGCGGTGCGTACCGGAAGAAAGACAAGGAGCCGGCTGCCAGCCGCAGCCGGACTCGCATTATTATCGAGCGCGACGCGGATGGCCGCCCTCGAGCGATAGAGCACCAGGGAAACCAGCCTCCTCCCCCCGCCTCGAAGAGAAAGACGCCTCACTCCACCGCCTGTCGCCCATCCGACTCTTGGCGACCGACTCGGCCGCCGAGAAGGAGTCGGCGAGAATGACGCCCGCCACAGGATCGACCGCCTGGCTCGATCTTTGGCGTTAGAAGAAGAAGACGATGTCGGCCCGCCATGCTTTGGCCCCCGCATCCGCGACGAACCCTTCCCCAAAGGGTTCTCGCTCCCCAGAGACACGCCCAAGTACAATGGCTCGGTGAAGCCGGAAGATTGGCTCATCGACTACTCCACAGCCGTCAGCATCGCCAACGGCCATCGGCGCGTCGCCGTGAAGTACGTCCCCTTGATGCTGCAAGGGACGGCGCGCACGTGGCTCAACAGCCTCAAGCCATACAGCATCAACAGCTGGCTGGACTTCACCGAGGTTTTCGTCCGCAACTTCACCAGCACCTACAAGCGGCCTCCCAAGCCTCGCCAGCTCTCCCTCTGCGTCCAAGGGCCCAACGAGTCGACCCGCGACTACCTCACGTGATGGGCCGAGCTCCGCAACTCCTGCGAGGGAGTGCACGAGCTCCAGGCCATCGAGTACTTCACTGCCGGGTGCCGAGAGGGCACCCTCCTCAAGCACCGACTCCTCTGCGACGAGCCGGCTACCCTCGATGAGTTGCTGATCACCGCCGACAAGTATGCCACTGCCGACTCCTCCATGAAGACCGAGCTCCGAGTGGACGCCTCGGGGAAGGTAGTTGCTCCGGCACCCAAGACGCCGGCTGGCGACCCAAACCGGCGCCCCTACAAGAACGACCACAAGCGCAAGGGCCCCATGCCGACTTCCTCCAGTCGGCAGGTGGCCACAGTTGAAGACGAGCAGCCCGAGGAGCGGCCCGCTACCAAGAAGAAGGGAGGCCGGCCGCCCTGGCAGCCGTCCTTCTCCTACGAACAAGCACTCGACGCCCCCTGCAAGTTCCACAGCGGCGCGAAGCCGTCCAACCATACAACACGGAAATGCCACTGGCTCACCCGCATCACCAAGGGCGAAGGGATGGTGCCGCCTCCGCCTCCCGGCCCGCCGCCTCCAGCTCCCCAGCAGCCGGCGGCCCGGCCGGCAGTCGGCGCCATCCAAGACGAGTTCCCCGAAGCGCAGGACGCCTACGTCGTCTTCACGAGTCAAGTCGACGACAAGCGCAGCCGACGCCGGCAACACCAAGAAGTAAACGCAGTCGCCTCTAGCACCGCCGAGTTCATGCACTGGTCGGAAAAGCCCATCAGCTGGAGCCGGGCCGACCACCCAGAGGTGATGCCTTCGCCTGGCTCCTATGCTATGGTCTTGGACGTCACCCTTGCGACGGAGAGGCGAGCCGCCAGATTTTCCCGCGTCCTGATAGACGGCGGAAGCAGTATCAACATACTGTACCGCGACACCATGGACAAGCTGAACATCAAAGCAAAGTAGATCATGCCGAGCCGCACCGTCTTCCATGGTATCGTACCCGGCCTATCTTGCTCTCCAATCGGCAAGATCAAGATGGATGTCCTCTTCGGAGACAAAGATCACTTTCGTCGGGAAGCAATATGGTTCGAGGTGGTGGATTTGGAAAGCCCCTATCATGCACTACTTGGCCGACCTGCTTTGGCCAAGTTCATGGCTATGCCCCACTATGCCTACCTAAAGATGAAGATGCCGAGCTCAAAGGGGATCATCACGGTAGCCGGCGAC
This sequence comes from Aegilops tauschii subsp. strangulata, assembly GCF_002575655.3. Classification (NCBI taxonomy): domain Eukaryota; kingdom Viridiplantae; phylum Streptophyta; class Magnoliopsida; order Poales; family Poaceae; genus Aegilops; species Aegilops tauschii. The sequence goes on along the minus strand of NC_053036.3, from coordinate 422,411,418 downwards.
TACAAGAAGTCCATCGAGTGTGCCAAGGCCAGTAGCCGGCTGGCCGAGTCCCTCGTGGTGGCAGAAGAGAAGAAGATGTTGGAACGGGTCGTGGCCATGGCCGGCAAGCAGCCGGCCTTGCCCCCCAACCCCAAGGACTGTGATGCGCAGGGCTCCTTCCAGCCTGCCAAAGAGACGAAGAAGATACCTCTAGACCCGGAGCACCCGGAGAGGTTCGCCGTGATTGGGGCGAACTTGGACAGCAAATAGGAAGGCGAGCTCGCCGACTTCCTCCGTGAGAATCGAGACATCTTTGCATGGTCCCCAAAGGACATGCCGGGTGTCCCGAAGGATTTCGCCGAGCACAAGTTACATGTCCGAGCTGATGCGAAGCCGGTCAGGCAACCCCTCCGCCGACTATCAGAAGAGAAGCGAAGAATCGTGGGAGAAGAGATAGCCCGGCTCCTTGCAGCCGGCTTCATCATGGAAGTGTTCTTTCCAGAATGGCTTGCCAATCCAGTTCTGGTTTTGAAGAAGAATAACGAGTGGCGCATGTGTATAGACTACACAAGTTTGAACAAGGCCTGCCCAAAGGATCCGTTTGCTTTGCCACGGATTGACCAAGTGATAGACTCCACAGCCGGATGCGAGCTGTTGTGTTTTTTGGATGCATACTCAGGGTATCATCAGATCAAGTTGGACCCGGCTGACCGCCTGAAGACTGCCTTCATCACACCCTTTGGAGCTTTCTGCTACCTGACAATGACATTCGGCTTGAGAAACGCCGGTGCCACTTTTCAGCGTTGCATGCAGAAATGTCTCTTGAAACAACTCGGCAGAAATGCCCACGTCTACGTAGACGACATTGTGGTGAAGACAGAGAAGCGCGGTACCTTGCTGGAAGACCTGAAGGAAACATTCGCCAACTTGCGCCGATTCCAGATCAAGCTCAACCCCGAGAAATGCGTGTTCGGAGTGCCAGCCGGCCAGCTGCTAGGCTTCCTGGTCTCCGAACGCGGCATTGAGTGCAACCCTGTCAAGATCAAAGCCATCGAGAGGATGGAGATTCCCACCAAGCTGCGAGATGTGCAGAAATTCACTGGCTGCTTAGCCTCCCTGAACCGTTTTATCAGCCGACTAGGAGAGAAGGCCCTCCCCCTGTACCGACTCAGGAAGAAGTCCACCCACTTTGAGTGGAATGATCAAGCCGACCAAGCCTTCCATGAGTTGAAGAAAATGTTGACCACTCTGCCTGTCCTGGCTGCGCCGACTGAGAAGGAGCCCATGCTCCTCTACATCGCCGCGACAAGCCGAGTCGTCAGCACTGTTGTTGTGGTCCAGCGCCCGGAGGAAGGCCGAGCCCAGCTGGTCCAGAGGCCGGTCTACTATCTCAGCGAAGTACTATCTAGCTCGAAGCAAAACTACCCGCACTACCAGAAGATGTGCTATGGGGTGTACTTCGCTGCCAAGAAATTGAAGCCCTACTTCCAAGAGCACCCCATCACGGTCGTGTGCACTGCCCCGCTCGCCGAGATCATAGGCAGCCGGGATGCATCCGGCCGGGTGGCCAAATGGGCCATTGCCTTGGCGCCCTACACGATCTTCTATCAACCCCGCACCGCCATCAAGTCGCAAGCATTGGCCGACTTCCTCGTCGACTGGGCCGAGACCCAGTACTTACCGCCGGCTCCCGACTCTACCCATTGGCGGATGCACTTTGACGGGTCCAAGATGCGCACCGGCTTGGGAGCCGACATCGTCCTCACCTCTCCCAAAGGCGACAAGCTCAAGTACACGCTGCAGATCCACTTCGCCGCCTCCAACAACGTGGCCGAGTACGAGGCGCTCGTACATGGGCTCCGGCTAGCCAAAGAGCTCGGCATACGCCGGATCCTGTGCTATGGCGACTCAGACTTAGTGGTCCAGCAATCATCTGGCGACTGGGACGCCAAGGACGCAAACATGGCAAGCTACCGATTCTTCGTCCAGCAGATGAGCGGATACTTCGAAGGGTGCGAGTTCCTTCACGTGCCAAGGGCCGACAACGACCAAGCAGATGCCCTAGCACGGATCGGCTCCACCCGACAAGCCATACCGACTGGTGTCTCCCTCCAGCGCCTCCTCAAGCCGTCCATCAAGCCGTCTCCAGAGTCGGATTCCATCTTCGTACCGCCTGCGCCAAAAATAGCCGGATCCGGCTCAAGAAATCCCGCAGGCGGCACGGGGACTTCGACGACTGCCCCGGGGACTGACGTAGTCGCACCCGGCCCAGGGACATCAGAACCCGGCTGGGGACTGCAGCAGTCGGCCCGGGGACTACAACGACACAAGAAGCGATGGCTGACTCCAACACAACACCTAGCCCACCCACCCGAGTCATGGTGGCCACATTAACAGCAGAAGAAGTCACAGCTCCCTCATGGGCCCAGCCCATCCTCAAGTTCCTAGTCAGCAGAGAGCTGCCGGCTGACGAGATCGCAGCAAGACTAGTGCAACGACAAACCGCAGCATACACAATAATCAACAGGGAGCTTGTGAAGCGCAGCGTCACGGGAGTCTTCCAGCGTTGCGTCGAGCCAGAAAAAGGAGTGGCAATCCTCAAAGACATACACCAAGGCGAATGCGGCCATCACGCTGCCTCAAGATCCCTCGTGGCCAAGGCTTTCCGCCATGGATTCTTCTGGCCGACTGCCTTGGAGGATGCTAAAGAAATAGTCAAGACCTGCAGAGGATGTCAAGTCTTCAGCTCCAAACAACACCTGCCGGCTTCTGCCATCAAGACCATTCCCCTCACCTGGCCTTTTGCCGTCTGGGGACTGGACATGGTGGGCCCTTTCAAGACAGCCCGCGGCGGCTTGACACATCTACTCGTTGCTGTGGACAAGTTCACAAAGTGGATTGAAGCCAAGCCAATTAAGAAGTTGAACGGGCCGACTGCCGTGACATTCATCACCGACATCACTACTCGGTACGGCGTGCCGCACAGCATCATCATCGACAACGGCACGAACTTCGCCAAAGGCGCACTGGCACGTTTCTGCGCGACACAGGGCATCCGATTGGACTTAACGTCCGTTGCCCACCCGCAGTCGAACGGCCAGGTCGAGCGAGCAAATGGACTTATCCTCTCCGGCATCAAGCCCCGATTGGTTGTACCACTGGAGCGATCGGCCGGCTGCTGGCTCGAAAAGCTGTCGGCTGTCCTCTGGAGTCTGCGAACTACACCCAACAAGTCAACCGGCTTCACTCCATTCTTCCTTGTGTACGGTGTCGAGGCTGTCATCCCAACAGACATCGAGTTCGACTCGCCTCGGATCACCATGTACACACGGAGGAAGCCAAAGAAGCAAGAGAAGACGGCGTCGACCTACTGGAAGAAGGCCGGCTGTTGGCCCTCAGCCGGTCCGCCATCTACCAGCAAGGCCTGCGCCGCTACTACAACCGCAAGGTCAAGCCAAAATCCTTCCAAGAGGGCGACCTTGTGCTCCGGCTGATCCAGCAAACAGCCGGCCAGCACAAGCTCTCGGCCCCTTGGGAAGGCCCCTTCATCGTCAGCAAGGCACTCGGCAACGACTCCTACTACTTGATCGACGCACAAAAGCCAAGAGCACGCAAGAGAGACGACTCCGGCAAGGAGTCGGAGCGACCATGGAACGCAAATCTCCTAAGACGATTTAACAGCTGAAAAGCAGTATGTATCACGCTACCCCTTTTGTATTAAGTTACAAACCAACAGGCCCCCCGAACAGTACTCGGGGACTGCCTTTTATTTATCTATGAATGATGAGTGTCATATCCATGAATGTATTATTACATTTTGAAATCTTGTCCGGCACCGGGTCCGACTAGTCGGCCCGGGGACTGGCCGCCTTGAGCTATATTCTAAGTTCTTCCCGAAGTCAGCAAAGTAGTGCGCCGGCTCCCAAGTCCTCTCTTGTTGAAAGTCGCAGCTCAAAGAACTGACTGTCCGACTAGCAAGAGAGAAGACAGAAAGGACGCCCACACGAAAAACGGCTAAGGAACAACTAACCAATATAGCAAAAAGGCGGCCTCCATATATGCCTGCCGACTGTCACAGCAGCCGGCTGGCCGGCTTCCTAAAAAAAACTTAGCTTAAGTCCAGCAGAGCTAAAAGTACTTCCCCCTCCCTAATCGGCCAGGCACCCCCCGGCTACAGATTGCAGAGCAACTGTTTGACTAGGGAGGCGGCAACCAAGGGAGGGCGGCAAAGGAAAAAAGCAGAAGGACAAAAAGCGAAAGTACAAGGAAAAACCGATTGCATAACTTATATACATAAAGCCGCCTAAAGGCTGGCAACAGACTTGAGTTTCAATACATCCAGTGGGTGGAATTGTGCAGACTTAACCAAACATTGTTCCAAGGCAACAAGACAGGAAAACAAAAGAAAGAAGACTAAGGTGCGACTTGGAGGCCGAGCTGATCGGTGAAGGCAGCTCGCCGGCTGAAGGCGTGGCCGCCTAGTTGGTCCCGGCTTGACCACCTCCCGCGGCAGGAGACGCACTCGCACGCGACGTAGTGCTGGAGGCGCGGTCAGGCTGGCCGGCTTCTCCACCAGCCGGCTCGGCGTCTTCACCCTCCTCCTCCTCCTCCTCGCCCTCGTCGCTGGAGTCGATCTCCTCCGCCGAGTCCTCGCCATGCGCCGGGTCTAGCCCGAACCAATCTTCCGGCTGGGCGACTCCATTGTCGTCCACCTCGGGGGCGAAGACGTTGGTGTCGGTGTAGTCGGCGATCGCCGAAGCTCGCCGAATGATGGCCGGCCGCGCCGGCTCCAGCTCCGTGTCGGCTTGCTGCCGCCAGGTAGACAGCTGGTCCAGGTTCAGGCCAGGATACCAGGCCTTGACAAACTCCAGCGCCCGCCTGGCGCCGGAGCGAGCCGCTGACGCCTTCCAAGCCTCGAAGCGGCCGACGGCCACCTCCAGCCAGTCGGCGGTCCGACTGGGAGTGCGTGGGACCACTTGGCCGGGCCAGAGGGCGGCCAAGACCGCCGACCCGGCACGCTGAAGCCGGCGGAGCAGCCTGTGAGCCGGCTGGATGCGAGCCTGGATCGCCAGGAGCTGCTCCTCCAGCGAACGGCCGGCGGTTGGCGAGATCTCGAAGCCGGCTTGCCTCTTCGCCTGGCGACGGGCTTCGACGGCCTGGTTGGCAGCAGTGGAATAGCCGGGGAAGTACTCTGTGCGAAGAAGAAAAGGAAAGAAAAACACCAAAATCAGAAAAACAAGTCGAATGGCGGATGGCAAGAAAGGACGAAGTGGTAGATGACTTACCGTCAACCGGGTCCTCAATCTGGCCATAGCCAGAGACCAGAGTCTGCGTGACCTCTGCCCAGCCGACCGCCTCCGTCTCGAACTCGGCTTGAAGGGCGGCCTCGTGATCCTGCGCAGTTTTCAGCGCAGCCTTGTGGCCTTCCTCCTGGTCGGCCAGCTTCTTGACCAGGCGGTCGCGCTCCTGCACCAAGGCGGCGAGCTCCGCGTCCTTGGCACGAAGAGCAGTCTGGGACTCCCCCAGCTGCGCCCTCAGACTGGCGTTGGCCGCTGCAGAGATAGAAGAAAAAGAAGAACAATAAGGAATGATCAAGGAAGATCCGAGCCGACTGCTCAGCGGTCGGCCCGAATCTCGGGGACTACACCCAGTGGGTGCGCTGACGCGCCCCCACATGAGAAAAAGGTCAAGTCACATACCTCGGCTTTCCGTGAGATCGGCGGTCTTCTGAGTCAACTCCCGAGCCTGGGAGTTGAAGGCGGCCGCTCGGAGATTGTGGTAGTCCTGCAAGACGGACAGAAGACCGACGTGAGAACAAAAGCAGCAAAAATGAAAATCTCCAAGAAGTTCCAAGCCGCCTGCTCAGCAGCCGACTCAGAACTCGGGGACTACACCCAGTGGGTGCGCTAACGCGCCCCCACAAGAGAAATCAAGTTCAAAAAAGAGCAAGATGAGAATACTAACCCGGATGGCTGCCCGCGTGGCGAGGAATTCGTCGGTGAACTGCCTCAGCGCCGCGGCTTGGCTCTGCAGCCGGGTCCGGACGTCTTGCGCGGCGACGTTCACCACGGCCGGCCCTCTGCCCGGCGTCCACCCCGAGATAGCGCTGGCCGCCTCCGCGTCTCGGGCCGACGAGCTGGAGCCCACGGCCGGCTGTGGCTCCGACGCAGCCTTCTGCGGTTCAGCCACGGCCTTCCCCGCACGCCGGCTTGGCAGAACCCGGACCGCCACCTCAGCCCCCGCGGCCGGCTCGCCCCCCGCCGACTGTGCGGGCGCAGGCTCAGGCTGGCGGCCTTGGGTCGTCCTAGTCGGAGGAGTCGGCCCCGGCGCCTCCCCCAAGATGACGACGTCGTCACCGCTTCCTCCCAGCCCCGGCTGGGAACCGCTGGCTCCCCCCGGCGAGGGATCCACGTCCCCGGGCGCCATGGTGCGCAGGGGGGTGACCATCAAGGCCTCCCCTGCCACCGCTTCGGCCTCGGCCTCTGCCTAGGCCTTGGCTGCGGCCTCGGCGAGCGCCTTCGCCGCTTCCTCCTCCCGAGCCGCCTGGGCGGCAGCTGCCCTCCGTGCCTCCGCCTCCCGCGCTTCCTGCTCCTCCCGCGCCTCCCGCGCGTTCCTTTCTGTCGCCTCCAGGAGGGCGGCGCGGGGATCTACGCGGCGGGTGGTGCTCCCAGAGCCCCCTGGCGACTCGATGACGGAGCCGGCGTCCGCCCGCTCAAGTGATAGCGGAGCCCTGACCGTTGAAAAAGAAGACGAAGACTCAAGAACCACCAAAGGAAAGAAAGAAGGACAGTACGAAGAAAGAGAGAACTTACGCCGACACCGTCTGCGGCTGCTTCACCACTTTGCGAAAGCGAGCCGCCTTCGCAGCCGCCTCTTCCCGCCTGGTGGCCGCCGCCCCACCCCTAGGCTTCTTCGTCCGGCTGCCGAACATGCCCTGGGTGGCGCGACGTTTCTGGCCTCTACCCCGAGCAGGCTGCGCGACGGAAGAGCCCGCGCCGCGTCCGGAGGCCGGCTGGCGGGGCGGGACGGTTTCGGCTTCGTCCTCGTTTGGCCAGTCCTCGAAGGTAGCGGTAAACCCGGAGCCGCCTGCTTCGCCGCCGGCTTGGCCGCCAGCCGGCTCGGCGGCGTCCTCCATATGGACCGCCCCCAGGTCGGGGTCCTCCTGGTCGTGCTCGGTCCGGTCGGGGACGAAGCGGCGCTCCACGTCCGCTCCGCCGGCCGGCTGAAGCAGAGGATTCTGTCAAAAAGAGCGAGCCGACTGAGTTAGAGTCGGCCCAAACGAACTCGGCGACAAAGCTGAGGGAGAGAAAGAGAAAAAGAGAAGGGGAGCGTACCTTAGGCGGAGGATTGGCGCGGCTGTATGGCTCCTTGCCGAATTGCCAGTAATTGGAAAGCTGGCAATTGGCGAGGTAGTTCACCATGTCGGCGGCGTCAGGCCGCGGCATCTCCTTGGTACACATCCGGCTCGGATCGAGCTGGCCGCTCATCTGACAGATCAGATGAGGCCGGCTCTGGAGCGGAAGGACCCGGCGCGTGACGAACGCGGCCAGGAGGTCGGGCCCCGTCAGGCCCTCCGACTGGCGGCGTTTCCTCCCTGCGACAGCGTCACCGCCCAGAAGGACCACTGGGGCAGCCTCCCCGCCGGCGGGCCGGCTACGTAAGCCGGCAGGTTGAGGTAGTCACCTCGGGGAGTGATGCTCCGCACGTAGAAGTATGACTTCTGCCACTTCTTCACCGATTGGATCAGCGTGATGACGGGGAAGGGGTTGTCGGCGCCTGATCTCCGCGACGCGATGAAGGCGCCGGTCTGAGCCGGCACGCCCCTCACGCGCGTGCCCAGCTTCGACTGGAAGAACTCCCCCCCAGAGCTCGAGGGTGGGGAGGACGCCAAGATAGCCCTCGCACAGGGTGACGAAGGCCGACAGCAGCACCACTGCGTTGGGGGTGAGGTGGTGCGGCTGGAGTTGATAGAAGTCCAACCAGGAGCGGAAGAAGGCGCTCACTGGCAGGCCGAAGCCGCGCAGGAAGTGCGAACGGAAGACCACCCGCTCGCCCTCCCGCGGCGCCGGCCTGACCTCCTTCTCCGGCGCGAGGCGGACCTCCACTTTGTCCGCGCTGGGCAGACGCCGAGTGTTGCGGAGGAAGTCGATGTGGTCATTGTGAACGATGGAGCCATCCCAATCCCCGCCGAGCTGCTCTACGTGGGGAGGCATAGCAGAAGCTGGCACGGCGGCGGAGGAGCGTGCGAAGGAAGAGCGCGGCGGCGAGGCGCTGTCGCAAGAGCGAGCAAGGCGAGAAGACGAAGGGAGTAGGAGGAGCGTGCGAGGGTCTGCCGCCCTCCACCTCCCCCTACTTATAGCCTCACGCGGCCGAAGAGGCCGGACGTGGGGGGGAGACGTGGGATTAACTGCGCCCACTCCCCCCACGTCCCGCGTTTATTACGCATAAGTGCGAGCCGAAACTGCCGCACGGAACGTGCGGGCGGTTTCGGGATACAAAGGATCCGCGCCTGGGCCGGGGCGCGGACGTGGCGGGCCCCCTCCCTGCGGCGACGTCCCGTCACGCGCGTGGGCTGGCAGGCTTTCCGGCCACGTGGCACGCCACGGCCCGAGGCCGGCCCGCGGCCCGGTGCACGAGCCTACGGGTTCCCTCCCCCCGACTCCAGAAGAATTCGACTAAAGGCGGCGCGCCAGCACCAAGGCCGGCTCCCAGCTGCCGGCTTGTCACGATAGGAAGCTGACCGAGCTTCTCGAACCCCACTCCACCTCGAAGCCCAATCAGCTTCGGGGACTACTGTCGGGGTAAACGACCACGGGTAGCCTAACCGACTACCCCTGGCTCTTCAGAAAATTTATCAGGCCTTTGGGCCTTCAAGCACTCCAGGCGTTTGGGCCGCCTTCCCCGGCCGGCTAGCACTAAAGCCGACTCCCGGAAGGTGACCCAACCTCACCGACTCCAAGAAGCCGGCCAAGAAGGATGCCGACTCCTAGAAGCCGGTCAAGATCACAACCACTCCTACATAACGACGACTTGACGGGGCATGGCCACAGTGCGGCCCACGACCCCCTAAGCCCGAGGCGGGCATGGCTACAGGAGGCCGTACGGGGGGATGTCTCCCGTGCGGCCCGGCACTGTAGCCACGCCAGCTACGACGTCATCCACGACCCACTCCTGTACGGCCCAAGGACTGCGGGCCCCTTCAGTCAGAGAGAGACGTGAAGGCGGCCCGGCTCTTCCTAGTCGGCCAAGAGTATAGCCGGCCTCCAGAAGCCGGCCACTCCCGTCCTCGAAGCAGGAGCCCCATTAAGGAGACAAGACGGGGTGAGGCTACAGTGATAGCCCCCGAGGCGGCCCACTGTAGCCATGCTCACCCCGACAAAGCCCTCATCATCAGAGGCGCGGCTACAGTAAGCAGCCGCCGACAAAACCCTAGGCGGTGGGGCTGGCCTGTCGACCAGGTAGCCGGCAGCCAGCGGGACCCACCAGCCAGCGGGACCCAGCAGCCGACGGAGAAGCCGGCGAGCGTAGACACTGACGGCTGGGACCAGATCCCAGTCGGATTACCATTGTACCCCCGGGGGGTAGGCCTATATAAACCCCCCGGAGCACCCATGCAAAGGGTTCGCACCCCTGTATGTTTGGCTTCCAAGCATAGCACACACATACACACCATAGATAGAGAGAAGCAAGAGCTAGCCTTGTTCTTCTTCTCCCTTGATCCCAACAGCTCTAGGAGCGATTGTAGCTACCCCTTATCGATCTAGTGATCATGCGGAGACCCCGCAGAGCAGGACTAGGGGTGTTATCTCCTCGGAGAGCCCCGAACCTGGGTAAGATTCGTCGGCGTGCATGTCTTCGCCTCATCCCGTTTCCAGGCACCGGCGACGTTTTATTGGCTCCCACAATGATAAGCCATCCTTTGGCATATGTCGCACCAACCACCCGACACCCCGTTAGGCCCTCCGACTGGACCATCACCCGCAGTCGGGCGATGGCGGCGTTTCCAGCCTGTGACAGCGTCACCGCCCGGAAGGACCACTGGGGCAGCCTCCCCGCCAGTGGGCCGGCTACGTAAGCCGGCAGGTTGATGTAGTCGCCCCGTGGAGCGATGTTCCGCACGTAGAAGTACGACTTCTGCCACTTCTTCACCGATTGGATCAGCGTGATGATGGGGAAGGGGTTGTCGGCGCCCGATCTCCGCGACGCGATGAAGGCGCCAGTATGAGCCGGCACGCCCTTGCTGTGCATGCCCAGCTTCGACTGGAAGAGCTCTCCCCCGAGCTCAAGGGTGGGGAGGATGCCGAGATAGCCCTCGCACAGGGTGACGAAGGCAGACAGCAGCACCACCGCGTTGGGGGTGAGATGGTGCGGCTGGAGCTGATAGAATTCCAGCCAGGAGCGGAAGAAGGCGCTCACTGGCAGGCCGAAGCCGCGCAGGAAGTGCGAGCGGAAGACCACCCGCTCGCCCTCCCGCGGCTCCGGCCTGATTTCCTTCGTCGGCGCGAGGCGGACCTCCACTTTGTCCGCGGTGGGCAGCCGCCGTGTGTCGCGGAGGAAGTCGACGTGGTCGTCATGGACGTTGGAGCCGTCCCAATCCCCGCCAAGCTGCTCTACGGTGGGAGGCATGGCGAAAGCTTGCACGGCGGCGGAGGAGCGTGCGGTGGAAGAGCGCGGCGGCGAGGCGCTGTCGCGAGAACGGGCGAGCGAAGAAGACGATGGAAGTAGGAGGAGCGAGCGAGGGCCTGCCGCCCTCCACCTCCCCCTACTTATAGCCTCACGAGGCCGAAGAGGCCGGACGTGGGGGGAGACGTGGGATTAACTGCGCCCACTCCCCCCACATCTCGCGATTATTGCGCATAAATGCGAGCCGAAACTGCCGCACGGAACGTGCGGGCGGTTTCGGGATACAAAGCATCCGCGCCTGGGCCGAGGTGCGGACGTGGCGGGCCCCCTCCCTGCGGCGACGTCCCGTCACGCGCGTGGGCTGGCAGGCTTTCCGGCCACGTGGTTCGCCGACGGCCCGTGGCCCGATGCACGTGCCAGCGGGTTCCCGCCCTCCGACTCCAGAAGATTTCGACTCAGGCGGCGCGCCTGACCAAGGCTGGCTCCCAGCTGCCGGCTTGTCACGATAGGAAGCTGATCGAGCTTCTCAAACCCCACTCCACCTCGAAGCCCAATCAGCTTCGGGGACTACTGTCGGAGTAAATGGCCACGGGTAGCCTAACCGACTGCCCCTGGTTCTTCTGAAAAAATTATCAGGCCTTCGGGCCTCCAAGCACTCCGAGCATTGGGCCGCCTTCCCTGGCCGGCTACCACTAAAGCCGACTCCCGGAAGGCAACCCAGCCTCACCAACTCCTCCCCAGGACGACTACGGGGTGGCCGACTCCAAGAAGCCGGCCAAGAAGGACGCCGACTCCTAGGAGCCGGCGTAGACCGCAACCACTCCAAGCCACTCCCACATAACGGCGACGCGACGGGGTGTGGCGACAGTGCGGCCCACTACCCCCGAAGTCCGAGGCGGGCATGGCTACAGGAGGCCGTACGGGACGGTCATCTCCCGTGCGGCTCGGCACTATAGCCATGCTAGCCTCGACGTCACCCACGACCGACTCCCGTACGGCCTGCGGGCGGCGGGCCCCTTCAGCCAGAGAGAGACGTGAAGGCGGCCCGGCCTTTCCCAGTCGGCCAAGAGCGTAGCCGGCCTCCAGAAGCCGGCTACTCCCTCCCTCGAAGCAGGAGCCCCATTAAGGAGACAAGACGAGGTAAGGCTACAGTGAGAGCCCTCGAGGCGGCCCACTGTAGCCACGCTTACCTCGACAAAGCCCTCGTCATCACAGGCGAGGCAACAGTAAGCAGCCGCCGACAAGACCCTAGGCGGTGGGGCCGGCCTGTCGACCAAGTAGCCGGTGGGACCCACCAGCCGGCGGGACCCAGCAGTCGGCGGAGAAGCCGGCGAGCATAGACACTGACGGCTGGGACCAGAGCCCAGCCGGATTACCATTGTACCCCCGGGGGGTAGGCCTATATAAACCCCCCGGAGCACCCATGCAAAGGGTTCGCACCTAAGCATAGTTGGCCTCTGAGCATAGAGTTGCCTTCTTAGCCTAGCACACACACCATAGATAGAGAGAAGCAAGAGCTAGCCTTGTTCTTCTTCTCCCTTGATCTCAACAGCTCTAGGAGCGATTGTAGCTACCTTTCATCGATCTAGTGATCATGCGGAGACCCCGCAGAGTAGGACTAGGGGTGTTATCTCCTCGGAGAGCCCCGAACCTGGGTAAGATCCGCCGGCGTGCATGTCTTCGCCTCATCCCGTTTCCAGGCACCGGCGACGTTTTATTGGCTCCCACAATGATAAGCCATCCCTTGGCATATGTCGCACCAACCACCCGACATTTGGCGCCCACCGTGGGGCCAGGTGCACCGTCGTCCGGAGACCTGTTCTGGACGGGAACCCTCTTCCACCCCCGCGAGCGCAGCCAGCCTGCTGCGCCCGATGGCGTTTGCCTCGACGCGCTGCAAGGCGTTGACGACGCCTGTGCAGCGAGCCGCCTCGCCGATCTGCTCGGCGAGACTCGCATCTCCGACGAGCCTGCGTCCGACGCAGGCACCGACTACCCCAAGAGCCGCCTCGTCAGCCTCCTCGACCAACTTCACGTCTCCAGCGAGCCTGCTGCGGATATGGAGTCGGTCGGCTCCACCGACCCAATGCTCATCGACTCCGACACCGCGTCGCTTGACGCCTACCCCTCCGACGTGGTGGTCTTCGACGACCCCCTCCCTCGAGCTGACAGCGGCAGCAGCGCTGTCACCGAAGTGCTGGTCATCAGCCACGTCTCCAACTCCGGCGAGAATGCCCGCGACGCTCGGCAAGCGGCGATGCACGACCTCTCCGTCCCCATCCCGGCCGACGCCGACGCCGAGACCCTGGAGGCACGCCGCCTTGCCCTCATCGCGGAGGGCCAGAAGATAGCCTCGATGAGACGCCTCATCGAGGCCCACCAGCGCGAAGTCGACCGCGCCGCCTTCGGCACGCCGCCGCCTAGCGGCCCAAGCCGAGCCGGCTTCGTCCAGAAGCGCGGCGCGGCCGTTGCCAGCATGCTGGGCGCAGATCGCCCTGTCTACGCCACCCCGCTCGAGAATCTGCGAGCCGCTCAGGCGGCTGCAAAGGAGCTCAATGGGCTGGGAGCCGATGAGCTCCCCTACATGACAAGACGGATCCAGCAGCTGATCGACGCGGCTGCAGAACGGCACGAAGCCGGCGCCCGTGCTGATAGTCATCCCCCGCGCCGGGAGCACGCCGCGACGTCCCGCTCGTCGACTGCGAGCGGCGCGCGCCAGAAGAAAGACAAGGAGCCGGCTGCCAGCCACAGCCGGACTCGCATCACCATCGAGCGCGACGCGGATGGCCGCCCTCGAGCTGTAGAGCACCAAGGAAACCTGCCTCCTCCCCTGCCTCGAAGAGAAAGACGCCTCACTCCGCCGCCTATCACGCACCCGACTCTTGGCGACCGACTCGGCCGCCGAGAAGGAGTCGGCGAGAACGACGCCCGCCACAGGATCGACCGCCTTGCTCGATCCTTGGCGTTAGAAGAAGAAGACGATGTCGGCCCGCCATGCTTTGGCCCCCGCATCCGCGACGAGCCCTTCCCTAAAGGGTTCTCGCTCCCCAGAGACACGCCCAAGTACAACGGCTTGGTGAAGCCGGAAGATTGGCTCATCGACTACTCCACGGCCGTTAGCATAGCCAACGGCAATCGGCGCGTCGCCGTGAAGTACGTCCCCCTCATGCTGCAAGGCACTGCGCGCACATAGCTCAACAGCCTCAAGCCCTACAGCATCAACAGTTGGCTGGACTTCACCGAAGTCTTCGTCCGCAACTTCACCAGCACCTACAAGCGGCCTCCCAAGCCTCGCCAGCTCTCCCTCTGCGTCCAAGGGCCCAACGAGTCGACCCGCGACTACCTCACGCGATGGGCCGAGCTCCGCAACTCCTGCGAGGGAGTGCACGAGGTCCAGGCCATCGAGTACTTCACCGCCGGGTGCCGAGAGGGCACCCTCCTCAAGCACCGACTCCTCTGCGACGAGCCGGCTACCCTCGACGAGTTACTAGTCCTCGCTGACAAGTACGCCACCGCCGACTCCTCGATGAAGACCGAGCTGCGAGTAGACGCCTCGGGGAAAGAAATTGCTCCGGCTCCCAAGACGCCGGCTGGCGACCCTAATCGGCGCCCCTACCAGAACGACCACAAGCGCAAGGGCCCCATGCCGACTTCCTCCAGTCGGCAGGTGGCCACAGTTGAAGACGAGCAGCCCGAAGAGCGGCCCGCTCCCAAGAAGAAGGGTGGCCGGCCGCCCTGGCAGCCGTCTTTCTCCTACGAGCAAGCACTCGACGCCCCTTGCAAGTTCCACAGCGGCGCGAAGCCGTCCAACCACACAACCCGGAAATGCCACTGGCTCACCCGCATCACCAAGGGCAAAGGGATGCTGCCGCCTCCGCCTCCCGGCCAGCCGCCTCCGGCCCCCCAGCAGCCGGCGGCTCGGCCGGCAGTCGGCGCCATCCAAGACGAATTCCCCGAAGAGCACGCCGCCTACGTCGTCTTCACCAGTCAAGCCGATGACAAGCGCAGCCGACGCCGACAGCACCAAGAAGTAAATGCAGTCGCCTCTAGCACCGCCGAGTTCATGCACTGGTCAGAAAAGCCAATCAGCTGGAGCCAGGCCGACCACCCAGAGGTGATGCCTTCGCCTGGCTCCTATGCAATGGTCTTGGATGTCACCCTTGCGACGGAGAGGCGAGCTGCCAGATTTTCCCGCGTCCTGATAGACGGCGGAAGCAGTATCAACATACTGTACCGCGATACCATGGAGAAGCTGAATATCAAAGCGAAGCAGCTCATGCCGAGCCGCACCGTCTTCCATGGTATCGTACCCGGCCTGTCTTGCTCTCCATTCGGCAAGATCAAAATGGATGTTCTCTTCGGAGACAAAGATCATTTTCTCCGGGAAGCAATATGGTTCGAGGTAGTGGATTTGGAGAGCCCCTATCATGCACTAGTTGGCCGACCTGCTTTGGCCAAGTTCATGGCTGTGCCCCACTACGCCTACCTGAAGATGAAGATGCCGAGCTCGAAGGGGATCATCACGGTAGCCGGCGACTACAAGAAGTCCATCGAGTGTGCCATGGCCAGTAGCCGGCTGGCCGAGTCCCTCGTGGTGGCAGAAGAGAAGAAGATGTTGGGACGGGTTGTGGCCATGGCCGGCAAACAGCCGGCCTTGTCCCCCAACCCCAAGGATTGTGATGCGCAGGGCTCCTTCCAGCCTGCAAAAGAGACGAAGAAGATACCTCTGGACCCGGAGAACCCGGAGAGGTTCGCTGTCATTGGGGTGAACTTGGACAGTAAATAGGAAGGCGAGCTCGTCGAGTTCCTCCGTGAGAATCGAGACATCTTTGCATGGTCCCCAAAGGACATGCCGGGTGTCCCGAAGGATTTCGCCGAGCACAAGCTACACGTCCGAGCTGATGCGAAGCCGGTCAAGCAACCCCTCCGCCGACTGTCTGAAGAGAAGCGAAGAATTGTGGGAGAAGAGATAGCCCGGCTCCTTGCCGCCGGCTTCATCATGGAAGTGTTCTTTCCAGAATGGCTTGCCAACCCAGTTCTAGTTCTGAAGAAGAATAACAAGTGGCATATGTGTATAGACTACACGAGCTTGAACAAGGCCTGCCCAAAGGATCCGTTTGCTCTGCCACGGATTGACCAAGTGATAGACTCCACAGCCGGATGCGAGCTGTTAAGTTTTTTGGATGCATACTCAGGGTATCATCAGATCAAGTTGGACCCGGCAGACCGCCTGAAGACTGCCTTCATCACACCCTTTGGAGCTATCTGCTACCTGACAATGACATTCGGCTTGAGAAATGCCGGTGCCACTTTTCAGCGTTGCATGCAGAAATGTCTCTTGAAACAACTCGGCAGAAATGCCCACGTCTATGTAGACGACATTGTGGTGAAGACAGAGAAGCGCGGTACCTTGCTGGAAGACCTGAAAGAAACATTTGCCAACTTGCGCCGATTCCAAATCAAGCTCAATCCCGAGAAGTGCGTGTTCGGAGTGCCAGCCGGCCAGCTGCTAGGCTTCCTGGTCTCCGAACGCGGCATTGAGTGCAACCCCGTCAAGATCAAAGCCATCAAGAGGATGGAGATTCCCACCAAGCTGCGAGATGTGCAGAAGTTCACTGGCTGCTTAGCCTCCCTGAATCGTTTCATCAGCCGACTAGGAGAAAAGGCTCTCCCCTTGTACCGACTCATGAAGAAGTCCACTCACTTTGAGTGGAATGATCAAGCCGACCAAGCCTTCCATGAGTTGAAGAAAATGCTGACCACTCCGCCTGTCCTGGCTGCGCCGACTGAGAAGGAGCCCATGCTCCTCTACATCGCCGCGACTAGCCGAGTCGTCAGCACTGTTGTTGTGGTCCAGCGCCCGGAGGAAGGCCGAGCCCAGCTAGTCCAGAGGCCGGTCTACTATCTCAGCGAAGTACTATCCAGCTCAAAGCAAAACTACCCGCACTACCAGAAGATGTGCTATGGGGTGTACTTCGCTGCCAAGAAATTGAAGCCCTACTTCCAAGAGCACCCCATCACGGTCGTGTGCACTGCCCCGCTCGCCGAGATCATAGGCAGCCGGGATGCATCCGGCCGGGTGGCCAAATGGGCCATTGCCTTGGCGCCCTACACGATCTTCTATCAACCCCGCACCGCCATCAAGTCGCAAGCATTGGCCGACTTCCTCGTCGACTGGGCCGAGACCCAGTACTTACCGCTGGCTCCCGACTCTACCCATTGGCGGATGCACTTTGACGGGTCCAAGATGCGCACCGGCTTGGGAGCCGGCATCGTCCTCACCTCTCCCAAAGGCGACAAGCTCAAGTACACGCTGCAGATCCACTTCGCCGCCTCCAACAACGTCGCCGAGTACGAGGCGCTCGTACACGGGCTCCGGCTAGCCAAAGAACTCGGCATACGCCGGATCCTGTGCTACGGCGACTCAGACTTGGTGGTCCAGCAATCATCTGGCGACTGGGACGCCAAGGACGCGAACATGGCGAGCTACCGTTTCCTCGTCCAGCAGATAAGCGGATACTTCGAAGGGTGCGAGTTCCTTCACGTGCCAAGGGCCGACAACGACCAAGCAGATGCCCTAGCAAGGATCGGCTCCACCCGACAAGCCATACCGACTGGCGTCTCCCTCCAGCGCCTCCTCAAGCCGTCCATCAAGCCATCTCCAGAGTCGGATTCCATCTTCGTACCGCCTGCGCCAGAAACAGCCGGATCCGACTGGAGAAATCCCGCAGGCGGCACGGGGACTTCGACGACTGGCCCGGGGACTGCCGTAGTCGCACCCGGCCCGGGGACTTCAGAACCCGGCTCGGGGACTGCAGCAGTCGGCCCGGGGACTGCAACGACACAAGAAGCGGTGGCCGACTCCAATGCAACACCCAACCCACCCACCCGAGTCATGGTGGCCACATTAACAGAAGAAGAAGTCACAGCTCCCTCATGGGCCCAGCCCATCCTCAAGTTCCTAGTCAGCAGAGAGCTGCCGGCTGACGAGATCTCAACAAGACTAGTGCAACAACGAGCCGCATCATACACAATAATCAACAGAGAGCTTGTGAAGCGCAGCGTCACTGGAGTCTTCCAGCGTTGTGTCGAGCCAGAAAAAGGAGTGGCAATCCTCAAAGACATCCACCAAGGCGAATGCGGCCATCACGCAGCCTCAAGATCCCTCGTGGCCAAAGCTTTCCGCCACGGTTTCTTCTGGCCGACTGCCTTGGAGGATGCCAAAGAAATAGTCAAGAGCTGCAGAGGATGTCAAGTTTTTAGTTCCAAGCAACACCTGCCGGCTTCTGCCCTCAAAACCATTCCCCTCACTTGGCCTTTTGCCGTCTGGGGACTGGACATGGTGGGCCCTTTCAAGACAGCCCGCGGTGGCCTGACACATCTACTTGTTGCTGTGGACAAGTTCACAAAGTGGATTGAAGCAAAGCCAATCAAGAAGCTCAATGGGCCGATTGCCGTAACATTCATTACCGACATCACTACTCGGTACGGCGTGCCGCACAGCATCATCACCGACAACGGCACGAACTTCGCCAAAGGAGCACTGGCACGTTTCTGCGCGACGCAGGGCATCCGACTGGACTTAGCGTCCGTTGCCCACCCGCAGTCAAACAGCCAGGTCGAGCGAGCAAATGGACTCATCCTCTCCGGCATCAAGCCCCGACTGGTTGTACCACTGGAGCGATCGGCCGGCTGTTGGCTCGAAGAGCTGCCGGCTGTCCTCTGGAGTCTGCGCACTACACCCAACAAGTCAATCGGCTTCACTCCATTCTTCCTCGTGTACGGTGCCGAGGCTGTCATCCCCACAGACATCGAGTTAGACTCGCCTCGGATCACCATGTACACGGAGGAGGAAGCCAAAGAATCAAGAGAAGACGGCGTCGACCTACTGGAAGAAGGCCGGCTGTTAGCCCTCAGCCGGCCCGCCATCTACCAGCAAGGGCTGCGCCGCTACTACAACCGCAAGGTCAAGCCAAGATCCTTCCAAGAGGGCGACCTTGTGCTCCGGCTGATCCAGCGAACAGCCGGCCAGCACAAGCTCTCGGCCCCTTGGGAAGGCCCCTTCGTCGTCAGCAAGGCACTCGGCAACGACTCCTACTACTTGATCGACGCGCAAAAACCAAGAGCACGCAAGAGAGACGACTCCGGCAAGGAGTCAGAGCGACCATGGAATGCAAACCTCCTAAGACGATTTTACAGCTGAAAAGCAGTATGTATCATGCTCCCCTTTTGTATTAAGTACAAACAACAGCCCCCCCGAACAGCACTCGGGGACTGCCTTTTATTTATCTATGAATGACGAGTGTCATATCCATGAATGTATTATTACATTTTCAATTCTTGTCCGACACCGGGTTCGACTAGTCGGCCCGGGGACTGGCCGCCTTGAGCTATATTGAAAGTTTTTCCTAAAGTCAGAAAAGTAGTGCGCCGGCTCCCGAGTCCCCTCTTGTTGCAAGTCGCAGCTCAAAGAACTGACTGCCCGACTAGCAAGAGGCAAGACAGAAAGGACGCCCACACGAAAAATGGCTAAGGAACAATGAACCTATATAGCAAAGAGACGGCCTCCAAACATGCCTGCCGGCTACCAGAGCAGCCGGCTGGCCGGCTTCCTAAAAAACTTAGCTTTAGTCTAGCAGAGCTAAAGTACTTCCCCCTCCCCAATCGGCCAGGCACTCCCCCGGCTATAGATTGCAGAGCAACTGTTTGACTGGGGAGGCGGCAACCAAGGGAGGGCGGCAAAGGAAAAAAGCAGAAGGACAAAAAGCAAAAGTACAAGGAAAGACCAAATGCATAAGTTATATATACATAAAGCCCCCAACAGGCGGCAACACACATAAGTTCGAATACACCCAGTGGGTGGAATTGTGCGAATTTAACCAAACATTGTTCTAAAGAGTAACAAGACAGGAAAAGCAAAAGACGGCAGACTAGGGCGCGACATGGAGGCCGAGCTGGTCGGTGAAGGCGGCCTCGCCGGCTGAAGGAGTGGCCGCCTAGCGGGTCTCGGCTTGGCCACCACCTACGGCAGGCGATGCACTCGCGCGCGACGTCGTGCTGGAGGTGCGGTCAGGCTGAGGCTGGCCGGCTACTCCGCCAGCCGGCTCGGCGTCTTCACCCTCCTCCTCCTCCTCTTCGCCCTCGTCGCTGGAGTTGATCTCCTCCGCCGAGTCTTCGCCGTACGCCGGGTCCAGCCCGAACCACTCTTCCGGCTAGGCGACTCCATTGTCGTCCACCTCGGGGGCGAAGACGCTGGTGTCGGTGTAGTCGGCGATCGCCGAAGCCCGCCGAATGATGGCCGGCCGCGCCAGCTCCAGCTCCGTGTCGTCTTGCTGCCGCCAGGTAGCCAGCTGCTCCAGGTTCAGGCCGGGATACCAGGCCTTGACGAACTCCAGCGCCCGCCTGGCGCCGGAGCGAGCCGCCGAGGCCTTCCAAGCCTCGAAGCGGCCGACTGCCACCTCCAGCCAGTCGGCGGTCCGACTGGGGGTGCGAGGGACCGCTTGGCCCGGCCAGAGGGCGGCCAAGACCTGCGCCCCGGCACGCTGAAGCTGGCGGAGCAGCCGGTGAGCCGGCTGGATGCGAGCCTGGATCGCCAGGAGCTGTTCCTCCAGCGAGCGTCCGGCGGTTGGCGAGATTTCAAAGCCGGCTTGCCTCTTCGCTTGGCGACGGGCCTCGATGGCCTGGTTGGCAGAAGTCGAATAGCCAGGGAAATACTCTGCGCGAAGAAGCAGAAAGGAAGAAAGGAACATCAAAATCAGAAAGCAAGCCAAAGTGGCAGACGGCAAGAAAGGACGGAGAGGTAGGCGGCTTACCGTCAACCAGATCTTCGATCTGGCCGTAGCCAGAGACCAGAGTCTGCCTGGCCTCAGCCCAGCCAGCCGCCTCCGTCTCGAACTCGGCCTGGAGAGTGGCTTCGCGATCCTGCGCAGCCTTCAGCGCCGCCTTGTGGCCTTCCTCCTAGTCGGCCAGCTTCTTGACCAGGCGGTCGCGCTCCTGCACCAAGGCGGCGAGCTCGGCATCCTTGGCACGAAGAGCAGTCTGGGACTCCCCCAGTTGTGCCCTCAGACTGGCGTTGGCCGCTGCAAAGTTGGAAGAAGAACAAGAAGAAAAGTAAGAAGTCGTCAAGGAAGATCCGACCCGACTGCTCAGCAGTCGGCCTGAATCTCGGGGACTACACCCAGTGGGTGCGCTAACGCGCCCCCACATGAGATAATGAATAAACCACGTACCTCGGCTCTCAGTAAGATCGGCGGTCTTCTGAGTCAGCTCCCGAGCCTGGGAGTTGAAGGCGGCCGCTCGAAGGTTGTGGTAGTCCTACAAGATGGGCAGAAGACCGAAGTGAGAACAAAAACAGCAAAGACAAAACCTCCAAGAAGTTCCAAGCCGCCTGCTCAGCAGCCGACTCGGAACTCGGGGACTACACCCAGTGGGTGCGCTGACGCGCCCCCACGAGAGAAATCAAGATCAAGAAGAGAAATCAAGATCAAGAAAGAACAAGATGGGAATACTAACCCGGATGGCCGCCCGCGTTGCGAGGAACTCGTCGGTGAACTGCCTCAGCGCCGCAGCTTGGCCTTGGAGCCGGGTCCGGACGTCTTGTGCAGCCACGTTCACCACGGCCGTCCCTCTGCCTGGTGTCCACCCCGAGGTAGCGCTGGCCGCCTCCGCATCTTGGGCCGACGAGCTGGAGCCCACGGCCGGCTGTGGCTCCGACGCAGCCTTCTGCGGCTCCGACGCAGCCTTCCCCGCATGTCGGCTTGGCGGAATCCGGACCGCCACCTCAGCCCTTGCAGCCGGCTCGCCCTCCGCCGACTGTGCGGGCGCAGGCTCAGGCCGGCCGCCTTGGGCCGCCCTAGTCGGAGGGGTCGGCTCCGGCGCCTTCTCCAAGATGATGACGTCGTCGCCGCTTCCCCCCAGCCCTGGCTGGTCGCCGCTGGCTCCCCCTGGCGAGGGCTCCGTGTCCCCAGGCGCCATGGCGCGCAGGGGGGTGACCATCAAAACCTCCCCTGCTGCCGCCGCGGCCTCAGCCTCTGCCTGGGCCCTGGCTGCGGCCTCGGCGAGTGCCTTCGCCGCCTCCTCCTCCCGAGCCGCCTGGGCGGCGGCTGCCTTCCGTGCCTCCGCCTCCCGTGCCTCCTGCTCCTCCCGCGCCTCCCGCGCGTTCCTTTCCGTCGCCTCCTGGAGGTCGGCGCGGGGGTCCACGCGGCGGGTGGTGCTCCCAGAGCCCCTCGGCGACTCGACGACGGAGCCGGCAGCCGCCCGCTCAAGTGACAACGGAGCTCTGATCGTTGAAGAAAGAGACGAGAGTTCAAGAACCACCAAAGAAAGAAAGAAAGAAAGTACACAGAGAAAGAGAACTTACGCCGACACGGTCTGCGGTTGCTTCACCACTTTGCGGAAACGAGCCGCCTTCGCGGCCGCCTCTTCCCGCCTAGTGGCTGCCGCCCCGCCCCTGGGCTTCTTCGTTCGGCTGCCGAATAGACCCTGGGCGGCGCGACGCTTCTGCCCTCCACCCCGAGTAGGCTGCGCGGTGGAGGAGCCCGCGCCGCGTCCAGATGCCGGCTGGCGGCGCGGGACGGCTTCGGCGTCATCTTCGTCCGGCCAGTCGTCGAAGGTAGCAGTGAACCCGGAGCCGCCTGCTTCGCCGCCGGCTTGGCCACCGCCCGGCTCGACGGCGTCGTCCATATGGACCGCCCCCAGGTCAGGGTCCTCCAGGTCATGTTCGGTCCGGTCGGGGACGAAGCGGCGCTCCACGTCTGACCCACCGGCCGGCCGAAGCAGAGGGCTCTGTCGAAGAACAAGCCGACTAAGTCAGAGTCGGCCAAGAGATGCTCGGCAACAAGGCTGAGAGAGAGAGAGAGAGAAAAAGAGACAAGGGGAGCATACCGTAGGCGGAGGATTGGCTCGGCTATATGGCTCCTTGCCGAACTGCCACTCTTCAGAGAGTTGGCAGTTTGCAAGGTAGTTCACCATGTAGGCAACCTCGTGGCGCGGCATCTCCTTGGTGCACATCCGGCTCGGATCGAGCTGGCCGCTCATCTGACAGATCAGATGAGGCCGGCTCTGGAGCGGAAGGACCCGACGGGTGACGAACGCAGCCAGAAGATCGGGCCCCGTTAGGCCCTCCGACTGGACCATCACCCGCAGTCGGGCGATGGCGGCGTTTACAGCCTGCGACAGCGTCACCGCCCGGAAGGACCACTGGGGCAGCCTCCCCGCCGGTGGGCCGGCTACGTAAGCCGGCAGGTTGATGTAGTCGCCCCGTGGAGCGATGTTCCGCACGTAGAAGTACGACTTCTGCCACTTCTTCACCGATTGGATCAGCGTGATGACGGGGAAGGGGTTGTCGGCGCCCGATCTCCGCGACGCGATGAAGGCCCAGTATGAGCCGGCACGCCCTTGCTGCGCGTGCCCAGCTTCGACTAGAAGAGCTCCCCCCAGAGCTCAAGGGTGGGGAGGACGCCGAGATAGCCCTCGCACAGGGTGACGAAGGCAGACAGCAGCACCACCGCGTTGGGGGTGAGATGGTGCGGCTGGAGCTGATAGAATTCCAGCCAGGAGCGGAAGAAGGCGCTCACTGGCAGGCCGAAGCCGCGCAGGAAGTGCGAGCGGAAGACCACCCGCTCGCCCTCCCGCGGCTCCGGCCTGATTTCCTTCGCCGGCGCGAGGCGGACCTCCACTTTGTCCGCGGTGGGCAGCCGCCGTGTGTCGCGGAGGAAGTCGACGTGGTCGTCATGGATGTTGGAGCCGTCCCAATCCCCGCCAAGCTGCTCTACGGTGGGAGGCATGGAGAAAGCTTGCACGGCAGCGGAGGAGCGTGCGGTGGAAGAGCGCGACGCAAGGTGCTGTCGCGAGAACGGGCGAGCGAAGAAGACGATGGAAGTATGAGGAGCGAGCGAGGGCCTGCCGCCCTCCACCTCCCCCTACTTATAGCCTCACGAGGCCGAAGAGGCCGGACGTGGGGGGAGACGTGGGATTAACTGCGCCCACTCCCCCCACGTCTCGCGATTATTGCGCATAAATGCGAGCCGAAACTGCCGCACGGAACGTGCGGGCGGTTTCGGGATACAAAGGATCCGCGCCTGGGCCGGGGTGCGGACATGGCGGGCCCCCTCCCTGCGGCGACGTCCCATCACGCGCGTGGGCTTGCAGGCTTTCCGGCCACGTGGTTCGCCGATGGCCCGAGGCCGGCCCGCGGCCCGATGCACGTGCCAGCGGGTTCCCACCCTCCGACTCCAGAAGATTTCGACTCAGGCGGCGCGCCTGACCAAGGCCGGCTCCCAGCTGCCGGCTTGTCACGATAGGAAGCTGATCGAGCTTCTCAAACCCCACTCCACCTCGAAGCCCAATCAGCTTCGGGGACTACTGTCGGAGTAAATGGCCACGGGTAGCCTAACCGACTGCCCCTGGTTCTTCTGAAAAAATTATCAGGCCTTCGGGCCTCCAAGCACTCCGAGCATTGGGCCGCCTTCCCTGGCCGGCTACCACTAAAGCCGACTCCCGGAAGGCAACCCAGCCTCACCAACTCCTCCCCAGGACGACTACGGGGTGGCCGACTCCAAGAAGCCGGCCAAGAAGGACGCCGACTCCTAGGAGCCGGCGTAGACCGCAACCACTCCAAGCCACTCCCACATAACGGCGACGCGACGGGGTGTGGCGACAGTGCGGCCCACTACCCCCGAAGTCCGAGGCGGGCATGGCTACAGGAGGCCGTACGGGACGGTCATCTCCCGTGCGGCTCGGCACTATAGCCATGCTAGCCTCGACGTCACCCACGACCGACTCCCGTACGGCCCGCGGGCGGCGGGCCCCTTCAGCCAGAGAGAGACGTGAAGGCGGCCCGGCCTTTCCCAGTCGGCCAAGAGCGTAGCCGGCCTCCAGAAGCCGGCTACTCCCTCCCTCGAAGCAGGAGCCCCATTAAGGAGACAAGACGAGGTAAGGCTACAGTGAGAGCCCTCGAGGCGGCCCACTGTAGCCACGCTTACCTCGACAAAGCCCTCGTCATCACAGGCGAGGCAACAGTAAGCAGCCGCCGACAAGACCCTAGGCGGTGGGGCCGGCCTGTCGACCAAGTAGCCGGTGGGACCCACCAGCCGGCGGGACCCAGCAGTCGGCGGAGAAGCCGGCGAGCATAGACACTGACGGCTGGGACCAGAGCCCAGCCGGATTACCATTGTACCCCCGGGGGGTAGGCCTATATAAACCCCCGGGAGCACCCATGCAAAGGGTTCGCACCTAAGCATAGTTGGCCTCTGAGTATAGAGTTGCCTTCTTAGCCTAGCACACACACCATAGATAGAGAGAAGCAAGAGCTAGCCTTGTTCTTCTTCTCCCTTGATCTCAACAGCTCTAGGAGCGATTGTAGCTACCTTTCATCGATCTAGTGATCATGCGGAGACCCCGCAGAGCAGGACTAGGGGTGTTATCTCCTCGGAGAGCCCCGAACCTGGGTAAGATCCGCCGGCGTGCATGTCTTCGCCTCATCCCGTTTCCAGGCACCGGTGATGTTTTATTGGCTCCCACAATGATAAGCCATCCCTTGGCATATGTCGCACCAACCACCCGACAAGAACCAAGGCAACAACAACAACAACCCACCACCACCACCTGTTGATCACTTAGCCCGTTTCTTGAGGCTAAATCCGCTGGTGTTTTCCAGCAGCACCGAGCCGATTGTTGCAGATGATTGGCTCCGCAAAGTTGGAAGGGAGTTGACCACTGCAGGATGCACAGATGCGGAGAGAGTGCGTTTTGCCGCACATCAGCTTGATGGACCCGCAGCATCATGGTGGGAGAATTACACAGCCACACACCCTATTGACACTGTCACATGGGACCAGTTTCAGCAAGCTTTCCGTACAGCCCATGTTTCAGCAGGAGCTATGGCTATGAAGAAGCGTGAGTTTCGCAACCTACGCCAAGGAGGACGCACCGTAGGCCAGTATGTGGAGGATTTCAGTAAGTTAGCACGTTATGCACCAGATGACGTTGCTACAGATGCAGCCAAGCGGGAAAAGTTTCTGGAAGGACTGAATGATGAGATGAGCATGCAGCTAATGGTAGCAACCTTCAATAACTACCAGGAGTTGGTAGATAGAGCACTCATGATTGAAGGGAAGCAGCAGCAGATTGAAAACCATAAGAGGAAGTATGGACAAGGGAAGTACAATTCTGGAGCTCAGCAGAAGCCACGTTTTACCCCAAAATCGGGAGGACAGTTTCAGCATACCCATGGAGGAGGTAGTTCGCACAACCATAATGGCTCCAAGAATGATAATGGGAACGGAGGAAGCAACGGCCAGAACCATACCAACCCTTCAACCCTAGCTAAGAGAGACCTGAGCCAAGTCACTTGCTTTAAGTGCCAGAAGACTGGACATTATGCCAATGAATGTCCTGAAGCCCAGAATGGTAATGGAAATGGAAGCTCTGGGAAGAAGCCGAACCCTTTCAACAAAGGACATGTGAACCACGTTTACGTGGAGGAGGTTGAAGCACAGCCTGATGCAGTAATAGGTAAGTTTTTGGTTAAGTCATTTACTGCACTCGTTCTTTTCGATACTGGTGCATCGCATTCATACATATCAAGGGGCTTTGTGGATAAGTATAAGTTTCCCACCAAGGTTCTTAAAACACCTATGTTAGTAAGTTCACCAGGAGCAGAGTATATGGCAAGCCAAGGATGTTTTCAGATGCCATTGGCCATAGGTAGGCATGTTTTCCCCTCAGACCTAATAGTTTTGGAGTCGCAAGATTTGGATGTAATTTTGGGTATGGATTGGCTATCGATGTATGGAGGAAACATCGATTGCGCCAGTAAGACGATTTCGCTTACCACCCCAGAAGGAAGAAGGATTAAGTATGTATCTCGGCATATGCCGAAGAGAACTCAGGTGAATTCCTTATCAGGTGTTGTACAGGAGGAAGTACCAGTGGTGAAGGATTACCCGGATGTTTTTCCAGAAGAGTTGCCACGCATGCCACCGGATAGAGACATTGAGTTTCTGATTGAACTTTTGCCAGGCACAGGACCAATATCTAAGAGACCGTACAGGATGCCCGCAAAAGATTTGGAGGAAATTAAGAAGCAGATTAAGGAGTTACTGGATAAAGGCTATATTCGCCCAAGTTCGTCACCTTGGGGATCACCAGTACTTCTAGTGGAGAAGAAAGATGGATCGTTGAGGATCGTTGTTGATTATCGAGGATTGAACGAAGTGACCATCAAGAACAAGTACCCACTGCCGATGATCAATGATTTTTTTGACCGCTTACAAGGAGCTAAGGTATTTTCCAAGATCGATCTACGATCAGGATACCACCAGTTGAAGATTCGAGAGCAGGATCTACCTAAGACGGCTTTTACCACCAGGTATGGGCTGTATGAGTATACCGTTATGTCATTTGGTCTGACTAACGCACCTGCCTATTTTATGAACCTGATGAACAAAGTGTTTATGGAGTTTTTGGATAAGTTCGTCGTGGTGTTCATTGATGATATTTTGGTCTACTCAAAGAATGAAGAGGAGCATAAGGAGCATTTGCGTTTGGTACTTGAGAAACTCAGAGAACATCAGTTATACGCCAAATTCAGCAAGTGTGAGTTTTGGCTGAAGGAAGTTGGATTCCTCGGACATGTTATATCCGGAGAAGGAATAGCGGTAGACCCCGCCAAAGTTGACACAGTAACAAGTTGGGAATCACCCACGTCAGTTGGAGAGATCCGGAGTTTTCTTGGACTTGCAGGATACTACCGGAGGTTCATTGAGAATTTCTCAAAGATTGCAAAACTCATGACTGAGCTATTGAAGAAGGATACCAAATTCAATTGGACTGAGGAATGTGAAGCTAGTTTCCAATATTTGAAGAAACGATTGGTTACATCACCAGTGTTGATTCTGCCAGACCAACGCAAGGATTATGCAGTTTATTGTGACGCTTCACGTCGAGGACTTGGAGCAGTGCTTATGCAGGAAAGAAGAGTTGTTTCATATGCTTCACGACAACTTGAACCCCATGAGAAGAATTATGCCATGCATGATTTGGAATTAGCAGCCGTAGTGCATGCGTTGAAGACATGGAGACATTTTCTCATCGGAAACCATTGTGAGGTGTACACGGATCACAAGAGTTTGAAGTACATTTTCACGCAGAAGGAGTTGAATCTCAGGCAGAGGAGATGGTTGGAGCTCATTAAGGATTATGATACGAGATTGCATTATCACCCAGGGAAGGCTAACGTAGTAGCAGATGCGTTGAGCCGCAAGAGCCATGTCAACACACTCATGACAGGAGAGTTACCCCAGGAGTTAGCCGAGGATCTTCGCGAGCTATGTTTGGAGATAGTTCCAAGAGGCTATTTAGCAACGTTGGAGGTTCAGTCTACCCTGATGGAAAAGATCAGAGAAGCTCAGAAGACAGACAAGGAAATTAACGAGATAAAGGAAAAGATGAGCAAAGGAAAAGCCAAGGGATTTCATGAGGATGAGCACGATACCTTATGGTTTGAGGACCGCGTTTATGTGCCCAATGATCCGGAGATCAGGAAGTTGATCTTGCAAGAGGCCCATGATTCAGCGTACTCGATTCACCCAGGAAATACCAAGATGTATTTGGATTTGAAGGATACTTTCTGGTGGACCGGTATGAAGAAGGATATTGCGGAGTATGTAGCAGTTTGTGATGTATGTCAGAGAGTGAAGGCAGAACATCAGAAGCCAGCAGGATTGCTACAACCATTGCCGATACCCGAATGGAAGTGGGATAAACTAGGCATGGATTTTATCACGGGATTGCCCAGGACTCGTTCAGGCTATGACTCAATATGGGTTGTAGTCGATCGTTTGACGAAAGTAGCTCATTTCATCCCAGTGAAGACCACCTACAGCAGTGCTAAGTTGGCAAAGATATACATGACCAGAATCGTATGTTTGCATGGAGTTCCGAGGACCATTGTATCAGATAGAGGAACCCAGTTTACCTCGAAGTTTTGGAATCAGTTACATGAAACTTTGGGAACCAGGCTACAATTCAGTACAGCCTTTCACCCACAAACAGATGGACAGACCGAGATAGTCAATCAGATTTTGGAAGACATGTTGAGAGCTTGTGCGCTAGATTATGGATCTAGTTGGGACGACAATTTGCCATATGCGGAGTTTTCTTACAACAACAGTTATCAAACCAGTTTGAAGATGGCCCCTTTCGAAGCTTTGTACGGAAGGAGGTGTAGAACACCATTGTTATGGGTCAAAGTTGGAGACCGTCAGTTGTTTGGACCAGATTTGATTAAAGAGTCTGAACAGAAAGTGAGGTTGATTCGCGATAGGCTCAAGGTAGCCCAGTCCAGGCAGAAGAGTTATGCGGATTCTAAACGTAAGGAGACAGTTCACGAAGTCGGAGACAGAGTTTATCTTCGAGTATCACCACTTCGAGGAGTGAAGCGCTTTGGAGTTAAGGGAAAGTTAGCGCCCCGTTTTGTAGGACCATACAGAGTTTTGGAGCGTATGGGAGAAGTTGCTTACAAGCTGGAATTGCCTGAAGGATTGTCAGGAGTTCATGATGTATTTCATGTTTCCCAGTTGAAGAAGTGCCACGCAGAGATGGCTGAGATACCACTGAGAGATACAGTGCCACTGGAAGCGATTCAGTTGGAAAGTGATTTGACCTATGAGGAGAAACCAGTTAAGATTCTTGAGTATGCCAGCCGAGTCACCCGCAGCAAGGTTATCAAGTTGTGCAAAGTTCAGTGGAGTCACCACACTGAGAATGAAGCCACCTGGGAGCGAGAGGAAGATCTACGGAAGAACCACTCTCACCTATTTTCTAGCCAACCCGAATCTCGAGGGTGAGATTCATCTTAAGGGGGTAGGTTTGTAACATCCCAAATTTTCAATTTGGAATGTTATACATTAGATCATCATTGCATATCATATTTTGTTGCATTTTGGTTTGATCCTAAAAATTCTACGCAACTCAAGGACCCACGGAGAGAGTTGGGGATTTCGTTATTTTCGTATTTGAGATTTATCAAAATTTGAAAATAGGATCATTTGGTTTTATTTATTTTATCCTCAATTATTCCAATTATACAAATATAAGAGAGGGAATAAAATGACTTTCCCAAAATATAGAAATATTGAAGATTTAATAAAAAAATCAAATAAGATTTTATTTCGGAGTTTTTGGATATTTTATTTGAATTTAGGAAAAATATGCGTTTTTCAAAATTGCATTTAGGCCCCAAATAAATGTTCATCTCGTCCGGCTTGATTTTACAAGCCGGGAAAATTTATTTTGGGATTTTTGGAGTCCGTTTGGTATTTCTTTTAATCGTTTTTCTGCGCGTAATTATTTTAAAAAAAACGAAACCGACTATGGGCCGTAACCGGTCAGGACTCCGCCTGACCGGGGCTTTATATAGAGCCGAGCCGGCCCAGCCCAAGGCCAAACCCTAGCCGCCTCGAGCCCCGCGCCGCCCTAGCCCGACCCCGCCGCCTCGTCGCCGCCCCTCGCCGTCCCGCCGCCGCCGCCCGACCTCGTCGCCGGAGCCGCCGCCTCGCCGGAGCCGGAGGTAGCCGCCGGTTTTCTCGCGAAAAACCGTTCGGTTTTTCTGCGGTTTTTCGTCGGTTTTTTTAGATCCGTTTTTTTATATCGGTTTTTTTCGGTTTAGGTTAATTAGCGAGCGTTCGCTCGGTCGTTCGTTTTATTGAACGCGTTGTTCATCGTTTAGATCCAGTTAACGAATGTTCGTTCGTTAATCTGTTCGATGTTTTTCTTTTCTCGGATTTATTCCGCGATTTTTCTGATCGCGATTTCTGATCAGATTTTCGAACTAGTATAACTTTTCGCTCGTTTATCGGAATCAGGCGATTCAAGCGCCTAGAGTTTCGTCTCAAAATTATCTTTCCGTTTAACCAACTCAAACAAGTTTTTTGTTTCTGTAAAATTTGACCTAGGTCCAGATTAGTAAACGAAGTTTGTTTCTTTCGCCGTTTGACTTTCGTTGCTTCGTTCGATTTGATTCTTTTTGCAAACCGGAGTTCTTAAGTTAAACTTTCTGGTTAGTTCTCTTATTTGAGTTTTACCCGTGCATTAGATGAGTACTTATTGTTTGCTTGTTTGTTTACGATAGAGTACCCGGAGTGCGCCGCTTGCTACTTCGAATCGCTAGGTTTCGCGGATCATCAACAAGGCAAGTAACACTTTGATCATACCCCTTTTACTACCCAGTTTTATTGCATTAGATCAATCCTCAAACATTGCATGATTAGGATCTAATTAAATTGTGGGTATTGGGAAGTAGAAGAGGTAGTACCTATCACCTGTTTCATTATCAAACCTTTGGGAGTTACTTCTACGTTTGCTTATATTGCTATGCTATGCTTGTAGACGTGGATTGGGTTTGAGAGATATTCACGACAGATGTGAGATTGTTAATTAATGGTTTACTTAAGGTGGCAACTAAAACTCACATCTGGGTGGATTGAGGTACCTGGGTATTCCAGGATTGCCTGTTTTTCTTATTGGACCGCCACCCAGGTTCAAAGGTATCATGAGATTATTCATGCTAGAAACTTCCGTGTGCAGCCACAAGCTATTATGGGCTCTAGCATAGTTGATTAAGTTGTGTGAACTCTTACAGTGGTAGACTAGCAGATGTAGGGGATGTAGGTGTACCGGTCTACCCATCGTAAGGTGCTAACGCTTCTAAAAGACTGTGTCTCGGTCATCCGTTTCTCAAACATCATGTAGTGCGAGAATCAAGCGGAGGCGATCGAGTCTTGTGGGGAAAAGTGCGCAAACCTCTGCAGAGTGTACAATCTAATCATGGTTAGCTGTGTCCCCGGTTATGGACATCTTGAGTATCTAGTACTTGGATTATCATGTGAATCTCATCATGTTACTTTAATTAATCTTGTTGGGTTAATGATGATACTTAATTGGGATTGAGATGTTGTTAACCATCTCAATGTTTAACAACCACCATGATAGTTAAATAAAATGTATTCCTTTGCAGTAGGGAAAAATTGGCTTTTCGCAAAACTGTAACCATAGAGCTTTCTACCAGCCATATATGCATGTAGTATAGCATTATTATGTTCATTATTCTCTATGTGTTACATTAACAGCATATTCCATGTGCTGACCCGTTTCCGGGCTGCAACGTTTCATGTTGCAGACTTTTCAGACGACGAGTAAGGTGCCTTAGGTCGTGGTCTTATACTCAGTGATGCCGATGGAGTTGATGGACTCATTATTCTTCCAAGTCTTCCGCTGTTATCGTATTAGATGGCCTTAAGCCATATTTATCATACTTATTCTCTTTTGAGATATTCGTTGTAATAAGTGTGTGATTGCTACTCTGTTATAAATCCTCCATTTGTACTGTGCGTGTCAGCATTACTGATCCAGGGATGACACTGGTGCATAGCAGCACAGACTGTTTGAGGTCTGGTCGCTACAACTGTCATGATCACTATCATCACCGTCTTGACACCTTGATCTCCATCGTAGCATCATTGTCGTCTCGCCAACTATTGCTTCTACGACTATCGCTACCACTTAGTGATAAAGTAAAGCAATTACATGGCAATTGCATTTCATACAATAAAGCGTCAACCATAAGGCTCCTGCCAGTTGCCGATAACTTTTACAAAACATGATCATCTGATACAACAATTTATATCTCATCACGTCTTGACCATATCACATCACAACGTGCCGTGCAAAAACAAGTTAGACATCCTCTACTTTGTTGTTGCAAGTTTTACGTGGCTACTACGGGCTTCTAGCAAGAACCGTTCTTACCTACGCATCAAAACCACAATGATTTTTCGTAAAGTGTGCTGTTTTAACCTTCAACAAGGACCGGGCGTAGTCAAACTTGATTCAAATAAAGTTGGAGAAACTGACACCCGCTAGCCACCTGTGTGCGAAGCACGTCGGTAGAACCAATCTCATGAACGCGGTCATGTAATGTCGGTCTGGGCCGCTTCATCCAACAATACCGCCGAATCAAAGTAAGACGTTGCTGGTAAGCAGTATGACTATTATCGCCCACAACGCATTGTGTTCTACTCGTGCATATGACATCTACGCATAGACCTGGCTCGGATGCCACTATTGGGGAACATAGTATTTCAAAATTTTCCTACGATCACGCAAGATCTATCTAGCAGAAGCATAGCAACAAGCGGGGAGAGTGTGTCCACGTACCCTCGTATACATAAAGCGGAAGCATTTAGTAACGCGGTTGATGTAGTCAAACTTCTTCGCGATCCAACCGATCCAAGCACCGAACGTACGGCACCTCCGCATTCAGCATGTTCAGCTCGATGACGTCCCTCGAGCTCTTGATCCAGTTGAGGATGAGGGAGAGTTCCGTCAGCACGAAGGCTTGGCGATGGTGATGATGAAGTTACCTTCGCAGGGCTTGGCCTAAGCACTACGACGATATGACCGAGGTGTGTAACTGTGGAGGGGGGCACCACACACAACTAAGAGAAGACTTGGTGTGCCTTTGGGGTGCCCCCCTCCCACTTATATAAAGGGGGGAGGAGAGGAGGCCGGCCATAGGGGGACGCGCGCCATAGGGGAGTCCAACTAGGATTCCCAATCCTAGTTGGAGTCCCCTTCCTTTCCAAGAGAGGGAGAGAGAGGGAAGGAGGAAGAGGGGAGAAGGAAAGAGGGGGCGCCGCCCCCTCCCTAGTCCAATTCGGACTGGCCATGGGGGGTCGTGGCCTCCCTTGTGGCCCTCCTCTCCTTTCCACTATGGCCCATGAACTTCCCGGGGGGGGTCCGGTAACCCCCGGTACTCCGAAACTCATCCGAAACAACCCGAACCGTTCCGGTGTCCGAATGTAACCTTCCAATATATGAATCTTTACCTCTCGACCATTTCGAGACTCCTCGTCATGTCCGTGATCTCATCCGGGACTCTGAACAAACTTCGGTCATCAAATTACATAACTCATAGTACAAATCGTCATCGAACTTAAGCGTGCAGACCCTACGGGTTCGAGAACTATGTAGACATGACCGAGACACATCTTCGGTCAATAACCAATAGCTGAACCTGGATGCTCATATTGGTTCCTACATATTCTACAAAGATCTTTATCGGTCAAACCGCATAACAACATACGTTGTTCCCTTTGTCATCGGTATGTTACTTGCCCAAGATTCGATCGTCGATATCATCATACCTAGTTCAATCTCGTTACCGGCAAGTCTCTTTACTTGTTTCGTAATGCATCATCCCGTGACTAACTCATTAGTCACATTGCTTGCAAGGCTCATAGTGATGTGCATTACCGAGAGGGCCCAAAGATACCTCTCCGATACATGGAGTGACAAATCCTAATCTCGATCTATGCCAACTCAACAAACACCATCGGAGACACCTGTAGAGCATCTTTATAATCACCCAATTACGTTGTGACGTTTGATAGCACACAAGGTGTTCCTCCGGTATTCGGGAGTTGCATAATCTCATAGTCAGAGGAACATGTATAAGTCATGATGAAAGCAATAGCAATAAAACTAAACGATCATTAATGCTAAGCTAATGGATGGGTCTTGTCCATCACATCATTCTCTAATGATGTGATCCCGTTTATCAAATGACAACACATGTCTATGGTCAGGAAACTTAACCATCTTTGGTTAACGAGCTAGTCAAGTAGAGGCATACTAGGGACACTCTGTTTGTCTATGTATTCACACATGTACCAAGTTTCCGGTTAATACAATTCTAGCATGAATAATAAACATTTATCATGATATAAGGAAATATAAATAACAACTTTATTTTGCCTCTAGGGCATATTTCCTTCAGTTATATTGTCATAGATCCTTCAACATGTGGTGCTTGCCCCCCATCTTTGCTAGCCAAAAATTCCGCACCAAGTAGAGATACTACTTGTGCATCCAAAAACCCTTAACCCAAATCTTATTTTCAAGAGTCCACCATACCTACCTAAGGATTGAATAAGATCCTTCAAGTAAGTTGTCATCGGTGCAATAAGTCAATAAAAATTTCTTCTTAAAGTGTGAGATCATTTAGTGTAAGAGAAAATTGAGTGTTGTATGAACTTGTGATGGCAAAGAATAAAAGCGACAGATTGCATAATAAAGGTTGCTATTATAAGGGGCAATATGATGTGACGTTCTTTTGCACTAAGGGGTTGAGCATATAAACAAATAAGCGCATGGCAACCTCTGCTTCCCTCTGCGATGGGCCTATCTTTTACTTTTAGTATTTACTTTTATGCAAAGAGTCAAAGTTATTCTCTCTATTCCTTTTTATTTTTCTCTGTTGGCAAGCATCATGTGGTGAGGAAAGATCTAGGCACATATGTCCAGTTGAATATGGGTAGCATGAGTTATTATTGTTGACATCACCCTTGAGGTGAATACGTTGGGAGGCAAAACAATAAGCCCCTATCTTTCTATGTGTCCGGTTGAAACGTTTTGCTCATGTGTATGCAGTGAAAACTATATGATGGTTGAGTATGTGGAGCTCTTACTTAGACTCCGTTGAATAAGTTGAATTGCAATTGCTTCGTGACTAAGAACATAGGTTGTTGGGTTTCAACAGAATTCATTGTTTGAACCTTAACATGTGAATTGGTTGCCATTATGACATGAGAAGTTTTATAAGAAAGAATTGTTGTTATGATGCTAGGAAAAGTGATTGAAATTATCATTGATCAAACTTATGCACTTTGCTAGCGTTCACACTTCATAAATTATTTCTTTTTATCATTTACCTACTCAAGGACGAGCAGGAATTAAGCTTGGGGATGCTGATACGTCTCCAATGTATCTATAATTTATGAAGTATTCATGCTGTTATTTTATCATTCTTGGATGTTTTACAATCATTTTATAGCAACTTTATATCATTTTTTGGGACCAACCTATTGACCCAGTGCCCAGTGCCAGTTCCTGTTTTTTGCTTGTTTTTACATCGCAGGAAATCAATACCAAACGGAGTCCAAACGCAACGAAACTCCACGGAGATTTTTTATGGACCAGAAGACATCCATTGGGATAGAGCAGCACCTGGGGTGTCCGCCGAGGGGGCACAACCCACCAGGGCACGCCAGGGCCCCCTGGCGCGCCCAGGTGGGTTGTGCCCACCTCGGTGGCCTCCCGCACCCCCTCTTTGCACTATAAATTCCCAAATATTCTGAAACCCTTCGGGGTTAACCTAGATCAGAAGTTCCACCGCCGCAGGCCTCTGTAGCCACCGAAAACCAATCTAGACCCGTTCCGGCACCCTGCCGGAGGGGGGAATCATCACCGGTGGCCATCTTCATCATCCCGGCGGCCACCACGATGAGGAGGGAGTAGTCCACCCTCGGGGCTGAGGATTTGTACCGGTAGCTATGTGTCTAATCTCTCTCTCTCTCTCTCGTGATCTATATCATGGGCTTTGTTAATATAGATGGATCATATGATGTTTCTCCCCTCTATACTCTTGTTGTGATGAATTGAATCTTTACCCTTTGAAGTTTTGTCTTATCGGATTGAATATTTAGAGATGAGAACACATGATGTATGTCTTGCGGTATGAATACTTGAGGTGACAATGGGGTATCGTATTGATTCACTTGATATATGTTATGGCACTCAACTTGCGGATTCCCGAGGTGACGTTGGGGTAATCTATGCATAGGGGTTGATGCACGCTTTTATTATCTTTTCTCCGATAGAAACTTTGGGGTCTCTTTGTAGTTCTTTGTGTGGATTGAGTATTATGATTATGAACTTGCTTTGGTGTTATTTTAGTACGAACTCTAGAATAGATCGAACGGAAAAAATAGCTTTGTGTTATTTTAGTACGAACTCTTGAATAGATTGAACGGAAAGAATAGCTTTGAGGTGGTTTCGTACCCTATAAACAATTTCTACCTTTTGTTCTCCGCTATTAGGAACTTGGAGTGATTCTTTATTGCACTTTGAGGGTAATCATATGATCCAACTATGTTAGCATTGTTGAGAGGTTGCACTAGTGAAAGTACGGACCCTAGGCCTTGTTTTCAAGCATTGCAATACCGTTTTTGTGTCGTTTACTATTTTCTACCTTGCTGTTTTTATTTATTCAGATTATAAAAATATATTTCTACCATCCATATTACACTTTTATCACCATCTCTTCGCCGAACTAGTGCACCTATACAATTTGCCATTGTATTGGGTGTGTTGGGGACACAAGAGATTTCTTGTATTTGGTTGTAGGGTCTTTTGAGAGAGACCATCTTCATCCTATACCTCTCATGGATTGATAAACCTTAGGTCATCCACTTGAGGGAAAATTCTACTGTCCTACAAAACTCTGCGCTTGGAGGCCCAACACGTGTCTACAAGAATAAAATTGCGTAGTAGACATCAAGCTCTTTTCTGGCGCCGTTGCCGGGGAGGTGAGTGCTTGAAGATATATCTTTAGATCTTGCAATTGAATCTTTTAGTTTCTTGTTTTATCACTATTTTGGTTTATAAAAATAAAACTACATAAAAAATGGAATTTAGTTTGCATCATATTATTGATCATCTTTATAATTTCTTTCTTGAAAATGATGGTTCGGAAAATTGTGCTCAATTGTTAGAAGAAGAATTCAATAAAATGCTTGGCACAAAATATTTGAATGATTAACATGATTGCAATGTTGTTAGTGTGAATTCTTTGAATATCCAAAATGCTAATGATGATTGCACAAGTCATGACAAAAATGTTTCTTATAAGCATGTCACTTTTTTGCGGAGTGAATTGGGAGTGCAATTGCACACCAAAAAGGGAAGATAGATTTTGTAAGAAGCATAAATATTTAGAAACGAAAAAGTTGCAAGAGAGGCTAGATGATTGTGCTAAAAGATTTAATTTTTTTCGCCATCTTTGTGAACTTTGCAATGAACATGGTCATTTAAATCTCCAATGCAAATTCTTTCATGATCAAATCGTGTCCAAAAATTGTGATAACTTGATTACCCCTGAGCATCATAAAGAGCTTAGTCTTCTTTTGGGGTATGAAGAAATGAAACGTATAACTAAGGGTATTCCAAAATTTAATCTCGAGAGATTTCTTGATTTTGATCTAGAAGAAATTTATATGTTTTGTGCGGTAAATTGCATTAAGAATCCTTATATTGCCAACTACTTAAAGACAAGAAAACAAATGGAGTATGAAGAGAGTACTAATGAAAGGGGAAATGTTTTCGAATACCCTTCTAGTGTTTATTATGATGAATCAGGTAACGAGGAGGAGCTTCCTATCCAATCAATCTCTTCAACAAGAAGCTAGAAACAATTAATTAAACCCACACATGATGTGGTGAAGAAGAAGAAAAGAAGAAAGAATAAAGGTAGAAAGGTATTTTTCCCAAATAATGTTGCTCCTATCACCATTGTGCCTCATGAAAGTGAATCAAATATGTTGATGGAGGATGATGATATTGAGTATGATTGTGTGATACCTACTACTTTTTGTAATGATTATGATTGGGAAGACAACGATATCCCTTATGATCTTGAAAATCTTTTTAGCACTTGCTTGGAAGGATATGATAATAATGTTTGATATACTATGTGTTGTTAAATTATTTACTCGCTCGTCCCATTCCAGACTCTGTGGTCAACGCTATCTCTACGACGCTGGAATGTCTACTGACATTGGTTATTAATTCCAGTACAATGGCACTCTACCACTGTGTTACCTTCACGAGTTCCATTGCCCACCAATGATTTGATAGTACTGAATATAATTTTATTTAATGCAATGACGACTAGATACTATAAGTAGAGAATTTTGTAAAGAGGCTTTTCTGAAAGCATAAATAAAGACATGCAAGGTATAAACTTCCTGGTGATTGATAGGTAGTGTAATGATGGCTCTATACGCATTTTTAGAGTTCATTTGTTGCATTTTCTCTTTATATTATGTCCCACTAAACCAAATAATTGTCCATTATGTAGGGCCGAGCCGGCAAAATCGGAGGCCCTGTGCGAAACTCTGGAATAGGCCTTATCTCACTAAAAAATATATTACCTAAACATAGTTATACTACTATCCATATATCATTATCATTTGGCCATCTTTAGGGCTAGGATCATTGTCAACAGTCTTACCACGTGTGTGCTCTTGATCAAGAGCCGCAGGAGAACACTTGTGTTTTTTTCCTTATAACAAACCTATCCATATCTCCTTTTGAGTTCAAACCTCTTTTTTTTTGTTTCTTCACACATTTTTGGTAACCAGATTCATGCTTTCTAAATAAAGATGACTTGGATCTTGCCATACTAATGCCTAATAGATGAAAAGAATGAAATTAACTACAAGATTTTAGCGGAAGTAAAGAGCGGATAGAAATCGAAACTAAAAGGTCAATGGCTCATGAAATCACCGGTTCTTGATGCAGCGACGCTTAAAAATCAAAGATCATGTGATCGCCTGTACTTTCCTTGCCTTTAGGTGCATCAGGTCCTCCATGCCAACTGCCGTTTGGCCGTTCTTGCCTTCCTTCCTGGTTCTACCCTCCTGTTCCTGACTCCAGAAAAGAACCTTCAGCATTGGAAAGGAGCCACTCGACAAGAGTCTAGAAATTATTGGGCAAGGAAGGAGGACTGGAGGAGCCCTAACCTGCCGCGTCGATGGCCGCCAACGACATTGAAAGTGACAACCTGAAGGCTGTGAATATGTTGAAGAGTGAAGACACAAACAGATTAAGATACACATTTCTTGTTAAGAAAGATGCATGCCCGAACGTAGTTCTCTTGTATTACTCACATCCGTCGTGGTTGTAATTTCTCTAGTCATGTTTTGGCAAACTTTGGGAGGACTCAAGGCCGAACTGTTGTATGACCAGAAGTCGTTTTAGATGCTGTTAAGCGTGATTGTACTTTAATTGAGTAATACAAGAATATTATTTCCAAGAAAAGGGAGCGCGCAGTTTTCGCCTCTAACAAAAATAAAACATGTCCGCTAATTTGGTTCGAGTGGTCGTCGTCTTCGTCGGTTTAATGCACAGCGTTGTAGGTGCCGAACGTGCAACGTGTTAATTTTTCGGGAACCATCGGACCACCGCGGCCGCGCACCTGCGTCAATCAAGGGAATGGACATCTTTGTTTGATTGGGGTCACGCTCACGCATGCACTGTTAAACACCCCTAGCCCTAGGCCTTCAGTGCCATCAAGGGCTTGCCAACGAGAGAAGACCACGGCGTCGAGTTTGGTAGACCGCCGTATAGTGTTAATTAATCCAGCAACCACCTTTTGATACTTCTAGACTTGTAGTATTAGCGGAGGAGAATCAAGTCAACATTGATGAAAGCACTCGGCTAGACAGAGCGAGACCCTTTGTCCCTTTCTGTGGGGTCTTCGGGCCAAAAAGTAGGTTGTTTTAACAAGCCCTCGGATCTTCGCCAGTGCGGTCTTTGACTTCAGTTCACTGAGGGCTTCACTTCAATTCACTGAGTAGTTGCTTCCACTACTACAGTGAGAGTAACATAGATGATAACATCATACATCTTTAGATAAAACAGATGATGTGACGAATAATTAATGAGATAAGAGAGACATGTGGTAACATGGCTAGTTACTGTAACATCACAAACCAAGACAAGATAAGTCTACAACCTAATAAATGAAGTGTTGCATGACACCACACATATATTACTCCCCACTATAGAGGTAGTAACATGACTAGTAACATATGCATGTTACTAGTCTAAGTTATTATCCATTGTGACTAGTCTTAGAGCATCTACCCAGCATCTACAGTCGGGCGCCTCAAACGCGCCTCATACGTTTGGGCGGGCTGCCCAGTCACTGTTCGGTCGCAAAATTTTGATTTAGATGGACGTCTCAAATGGCCCGCAAATGTCCGGGCAGATATGGATGCCCGGGCACGCCCGTCACGTCGGACTCGGCCCACGCTGACCCACCCGACCCCACATATATTTTCTCTCATCCGCTCGCCGGACCAAACCCTAGCCACTTCACTCCACTCCTCTCTGCCACCCAAACTCGTCCACGGCGCTGTCCGGCAGTCTTCGGCATGACGGGCAGTGGATCCGAGTCCTTCACCTCCAGATCCGTCGACCCCGAGTTCATCCCACGCGGCCCCGAAGAGGAGATGGCTGACCGGCTTGCGCTCCGCTGCGCCTGGGAGGAGGCCCGTGCACGGCAGTGGTCGGACTCCTTCCGTCGGGAATCCATTGCGTTCGTCCAAAAGGTGCATGGATTCGGCGCTATGGCTGCCTCACCAGAGGCGGTGCGGTCCATCTAGCGTCCGAACGCGCAACCTCTCCGTTGGCGCATGGAGGCCATGGCGCAACCCCTATGTTTAGTATAAGTCATGACAAAGTTATTTAGAAAGTTTAGATTATAGGAGGAACAGAATAATGAGAATTGTTGTTTTTTAATTCCTAGCAAAAATATATTTTAACACAATACAGACGCATACGCTCCTACTTACGCACATATATTCATCTCTATGAAAACACGCATGCACATGTTACCCCTACGAGCACCATCGAGAGACTGAACCGACACCTCATCTTGAGGTTGATGAAGTCGTCACAGATGTCTTTGTAGTCGACGAGAATGCCTCCTCCCACCGAATGCACATCACCAAAGAACCTGAAAAAATGTAGGAAAATGTGAGCACCAGTGTCAAATTTAGGAGTTAAACCCTGATGGGTTGGGGATATCACTATCCTCCTAACTATTTAACCGTATGTTCACGCAAAAAAGATAGTTATGCCTGAGATTCACACAACACTAATGCTACCTCGTTCCATTTTTTTACCCGGAACCGTAGAATAAATCGTCCTAATGTAAATCATTCCTTCATCGGTGCTCCCGAACTATCCGGACACACCGATAACATTACGCATAAAGTTATAGTTCCTTCAGGGTTTTCTTTATCCCGAAACCGCTAAACATTAATTTTCATTATGGTAATTTGGGCAAGCGGAGACTACAGGGTGGGCTAAATTACAAGCTGCCCTCCTGCTGGTGCTCCCGGACTATCCAGACACCGTTTTTTCGAGTCTTTCACCTCCGGGTGTATTCTTTGTGAGCTCAGCATACCATGTGTTTTGTTGTCCACCCACCATTCCATGGACATCACCTCTGTGGAAGGCCCCATTGCCCCTAAAGATCAAGATCTTTGTGTGGCAATTGCTGCGGGACCGTCTCCCACTACTAGATAAAACCTTACTAGTGGCGCTGGTTTTTTACATACCAGTAGCGCGGGCACCCGCGCTACTGCTAGGGCGCTACAGCTATTATTTAACAGTAGCGCGTTTCTAAACAAGCGCTGCAGCTAAAATACTTAGTAGTAGCTCCTCTTTCTCTACCAACGCTACTACTATCATCATGTAGTAGTAGCGCCCTATTTTCTCCCCCACGCTACAACTAGGTAAATAGAAATTAAAAATAATAAAAAGAAGTCAGATGCAATATTCATGGAAATCAAGACAAGTCCAGTGCAAATAAACTAAGTTCACAGAACCATCTCACAAACATTAACGACAATACCACATTTAATATAACCACACAATCTCACAAACTCATATATAGAAGTCAACAATGCATGGATAGATCATAGTTGATAAGTCTACTAGGTAGTCATACTAGCATATATATGGTTCAGCAGCCACACGCATGCATATGTAGTTCTAGATGATATCGATGACAATCATCATCCTCAAGCCTGGGCGGTGGGTGTTCCTGACAGTAATTAGGATTGCCTGTCCAACATGAAGATTCTTGCCGACGAGGAAGCTCTTCCACCCAACTGAGTTGAAGTGTGTGCGACCGTCCGTGTCCACGCCGTACGCACAGGTGGTGACGGAGCCCCTCGCGGTAAGGCATATTCTAGCAGAGCCTTCTTCATCAGGCTTGATACCACAACTCTCAGGTAGGCTCTTTGGCAATTTC
Organism: Aegilops tauschii subsp. strangulata; assembly: GCF_002575655.3. Taxonomy (NCBI): domain Eukaryota; kingdom Viridiplantae; phylum Streptophyta; class Magnoliopsida; order Poales; family Poaceae; genus Aegilops; species Aegilops tauschii. Next base: position 422,368,871 of record NC_053036.3, on the reverse strand, counting down.
TGAATAAGAAAAACATATCAATTAATAAGTAGCCTCACACATTCTACACTATCAAAAGACAGTACTGTTGGGGATCATAGCAGAAATTAAAATTTTCTACGCATCACCAAGATCAATCTATGGAGCTTACTAGCAACGAGAGGGGAGGAGTGCATCTACATACCCTTGTAGATCGCGAGCGGAAGCGTTCAAGAGAACGGGGTTGATGGAGTCGTACTCGTCGTGATCCAAATCACCGATGATCCAAGCGCCGAACGGACAGCACCTCCGAGTTCAACACACGTACGGAGCGGTGACGTCTCCCACGCCTTGATCCAGCAAGGAGGAGGGAGAGGTTGAGGAAGAAGGCTCCAACAGCAGCACGACAGCGTGGTAGTGGTGGAGTGACAGTTCTCCGGCAGGGCTTCGCCAAGCACACGCGGAGGAGGAGAGGTGTTGGGGAGGGGAGGGGCTGCGCCTTGGATGTGGTCCTGCAACCCTCCCCTCACCCCTCTATTTATAGGGAGAAGGGGGAAGGGGGCCGGCCCCTCTAGATGAGATCTAGAGGGGGGCGGCGGCCAAGGGGGGAGGGAGCTTGCCCCCCAAGCAAGGGGGGCGCCCCCCCTTTAGGGTTCCCCCAAAACCCTAGGCGCATGGGCCCTAGGGGGGTTGGCGCCCAGCCCACTAAGGGCTGGTTCCCTTCCACCTACAGCCCATAAGGCCCTCCGGGGCAGGTGGACCCTCCCGATGGACCCCCGGAACCCCTCCGGTGGTCCCGGTACAATACCGGTATACCCCCGAATATTTCCGGTGACCGTATGGTGACTTCCCATATATAAATCTTTACCTCCGGACCATTCCGGAACTCCTCGTGACGTCCGGGATCTCATCCGGGACTCCGAACAACATTCCATAATCACATACAAACCTTCCTTATAACCCTAGTGTCGTGGAATTGTCACGTCAGATGTCCTCGTGCAAGGACTTAGTCGTGGAGCCATCGCAATTAGGAAGCTTAAAGGGGTTAAGCGGGACAAGGAACACGAGGGTTATACTGGTTCGGCCCCTTACGGTGAAGGTAAAAGCCTACGTCCAGTTGAGGTGGTATTGATTAGGGTTTCGACGACCAGGAGCTAAACCGTCCTCCCTCGTTACCGATTTGGTCTTACTTGCCCCTAAACCGCCGCCGGGTCGTCCCTTTATATAGAGAGGTTGATGCCCAGCGGCTCTCAGAGTCCCGGCCGGCTCATAACAGTGTCCGGCTCGGACTCTTAACTATTCTTGCCTTACACTACAAGTTTCACCATAACGGCGGTTATCACTACGGGCCTTAAGCCATCTCCGGGTCTTAAGCCCATTACTGACCCGTCGTCTTCAAGTTTGGTACTGGGCTTCGCGTGATGATCATTATGACGTAACCCGGCCCCTCCTGGGCGGGTGACTCTAATGGTGATATCCTCAACATTAGGCCCCAGGTTGATTTGAACCGGTTCATGTCAATCTTCAATCCCCTTAAGAGAAAATCGTCCGGCTTCTGCTTGTGCGAAGGTTATAACCCGCCATGATGTCATCTTCTGGATTCCTGGTAACCCGCCATGATGTCATCTTCCATTAAGTTCATTTTTTTATTCTGTCATATCCCAACGGATCTTATCTTTAATGGCTATCCCGAAAATCGAGGCGTTTTTGTGGCAAGATAATCACGTCGTGGCCTCCTCGTTTCTCGCGCCCATTCATCAGCCGTGCCTTATAAATAGGCCCGGCCCATAAGCATTCGTTCACTCCTCTCCTCCATCGTCTTCCTCCTCTGACGCCCGAGAGCTCGAGCTCCGCCGCCGCCGCCGCACCCCTTGTCTTCTTCAACCTTGGCCGCTGCATCACCCTGAACTGGTCCAGAGACACGGCGGCGACCTCCGCATCTCATCAGCGCCAGTAAGTCCTTGCACCTCCCTACAGTAGATCCGCATTAGGGTTCTATCGTTCTTCCCCTGTTCTTCGTTGTTCATCTCAAGTTCTTCCCAGTTCCGCCACCGAGGTTCCCTTTGATCTAAAAATGGTATAGACTCCCTGCGGTAGTAGTTTCTCACTCATTTTTATGCTAGTAGATCCCCTTTGTCCGCAAAAAGACCTCGTTCTGAACCCATGAACTTCTCTGTATCAGCTTTCTAGGTCTAGAAATTTTTCCTTTCTAGAAGATCGTCTGATCCAAAATAATTCCTGCGATCTGTGAAACTTGTTTGTGCCTCACTTAGTCAAAAATTGCATCTGGTAGCTATGGCGGTTCATACCTCCGGCTTAAAAGAGGCCATGCGCTGTGAAATTTCCGGCTCATTTATGATAGAGTTTTAAACAACCTGAATTACTCATGATGCCCACAGCGGCTTAGATAACCCGACACAATTAGCCATATATCATTAGGCCCCTTCATAAGCCGCCATCTTGAATACTGAACTGCAATCATCCTCCGGCTTATATTTGAACCGGACATTTCCTTTTGTCCTAGGCTTTCGTCTTTCACAATGCCGCCCAAGGCACCCATTACGTGCAACTGGATGAGATCCAATGTTACTGATGATACTTTAGATGATTTCGTGAAGACAGGTTACCTGCCTAAGAAGGAGGTCATGTCCTATCGTGCCCCTGACCCGTCCGAAGAAAGACCTCAACCAAAAGACGGAGAGGTTGTGATATTTGCTGATCACATGAGCCGGGGCTTTGCTCCTCCCGGCTCAAAATTCTTCAGAGACGTTCTGAATTTTTTTGATCTGCGACCTCAAGACATTGGACCCAATTCCGTGTCGAACATTTGTTACTTTCAAGTGTTTTGTGAGGTATACCTTGGAGAGGAACCCAGCCTGCTACTCTTTAGGGAGTTGTTTTACTTGAACCGCCAAAATGAATGCGCCAACGGGCCTAGCTTGGAACTTGGCGGAATCTCCATTCAACGACGGAGAGATTGCCTTTTTCCTTATGCTGAACCGCCAAGCCACCCAAAGGACTGGAACCAGACATGGTTCTACTGCCAAGATACTTCTCCGGCTGATGAGAACCCTCTGCCCGGCTTTCGTGCCCTGCGTCTGGAGCCAAATCACCCCCTGCCAGACAAACTATCTCAAGCTGAGCGTCAACCACTGATCCCCACCATCAACAAGATTAAGGCTCTTCTGGGAAATGGCCTTAACGGCGTTGATGTGGTCCGGGTCTGGATTGCTTGGCGGGTGATTCCCTTGAGCCGCTGCCCCGGCTTAATGTGTGATTACACGGGCCGGATGGATGATCCTGTGCGGCACAGCCCCAACGACCTACCTGAGGACGTCGTTGACGACATGACCAAGTCCCTCTTGAACGAGAGCTTAGCAGACTGCGGGAGGACCGGCTTAAGCCCCTTCTGCCAAGCTAACCCGGCTCCGGCGGTAAGCTACCGATCTGAGCACTTTGCTTTCCATTTTTACAATTTTCGTTTTAACTTCAAGGAAACCTTTGTTGCATTTTTCAGGCTAATGACAAGTTCTGGAAGGTCAGGTATGACCATGAGGCTGCTAAAAAAGCCAGGAAGGCTAAAAAAGCCGCTAAGAGAGCCGCTCCCCGCAAGAAGGGGAGTAAGCCTAGCGCCTCAGAGCTGCTTCAGTTGGATGATAGCTCCGAGTCAGAGGTAGCCCTTGATTCTTTAGGCTCTTCTTTTGTTTCTTGTTTGTTCTTAACCACCTTATCGACACTGATTATCAGCAGGAGGACACCGGAGCGAGTAACCCGGTGACTGAAGAGGTAACTATACTTTCCTCTGACTCGGAGCCCTTGCCAAGGCCGAAAGTCCAAAGAGTAACCCGGAAAGTAAGATTTTCACATCCTTTAGCTTATCAAGATCCTCAATTTCTTTTGAAGCGACAGATTCATGAGAGCCGGAGGCACACCCGGACCAACAAGGATGCAGACCTCTCCTCCGGCTTACCTGAAGCATCAAGGAAGCGCCGGACCGAGGTTATCTCCAACTTATATCCTTTTCATCCTTTGGCGGGCGTTACTCATCAACCGCTCAATTCTTCTGATTCAAACTATCAGGAAACTTCACCTTCCTCCGGGGACTCCATGCAATCCAACTTGCCGGCTTTCAAGACCGCACCCGGGTAATGATGATCAGCTTATGTTGTGCTTATCTACTCATGCTTTTGTACTAACTTTTTGTCCTTTCAGTGCTCAAGCAAAGCTCAGCAAGAGGGCGAAGAAAAATAAACCGGTCGAAGAGCCGGTCTTGACTGAACCGGAGGCTTCTGCTCATGAGCCGCCATCTGCCTCAGCTCCTGAAACCACCGCTCCAACTGACGAGCAAGTCATAGAGGGTTCTAATAACACGGAGATCCCCGGCCCAGCTCAACCGGCCGATGACCCGGACGTTGTAATCACCCGGACAGAGTTTGTCGAGCCGGGGAGACCCACTGTGCTGGCTAAATACTCTGCCAAGGAAGAACTGCTGGAGCGCCGCAGGGCCAGACTGGATATCACTGACTATGCCAACTTGAGCATTGGAGACATTGTTTCTGGTTACATTGGTCAAGTGCACAATAGCCGGGACCTTCATGAACCGGCAATTATAAATAGAATCTTTCAGCATACATTAGCCCCCAAGTGCCAAGTGTCTTTGCTTGCAAAGTGCTTGGGACTTTAATGTTGCATGATAATCACTCACACTATAACCCGGAATTTGTACAGGCTGCCTGCAAGAAATTTGAATCTGAAATCTCTGAGCTGAAGAACCGCCTGAAGACTCGGGAAACTGAGACCCGGAAGGCCAATGCCAAATTTGAGTTCAGTGTTGCTGCGCAGGAAAAGCTGAAGAAGAAATTCAAAACGGAAAGAAAGACTTGGGCTGAGGAGAGAACTGCCTTGCTCAGCCGGGCCGAACAAGCAGAGGCTACTCTGACTGAGAGAACCGCTGAACTCTCCGGCTTAAAACGCCATGTGTCACAGATGGTCTCCGCAATCTTTGGTGAGTCATTCTGCCAGCCTTTAACAAGTTTACATTCTTTATGTCTTATAAGTCCCACCATTGCCATTCAGCTCACCTGACTTTGTTAAACAGGTCCCAGAAGCTCCAACCTTAAGCAGAATGTTCTGACCAAGCTGAAGGCCATGTACACCTTGGTGGAGCAACTCTACACCGGGTCACAGCGTGCGTTAACCGTTGTGGCTCTGTCCAACGAGGTTCCGACTCACCTGGCGCACGTACTCAGGCGGCTTGCCGTTCTTCCTCAGCGCTTCCAAGAGCTAAGACGGGCCTTTGCAAGAGCCGGAGCTATAGCTGCGCTGAGCCGGGCCAAGGCTTTTCTCCCGGAGCTAGACCCGGCCGACATTGCTCTTGGATACCCCAGCCTGAAGGAAGACGGGACCCCCTTCGACTAGAAAGACTTCGCCGCCTGTGTGAAAAGCGTGCGCCCGGTGGCTACCCTGATTGGGAATGACACAGATCTTACCAAGTATCAGCCGGGCTATGACGCGGAGAATCAGAGGATCCCAACTCCACGCTATGAAGCAGTCAGCCTGATCCCGCCGACTCGTAAGCACACCTTCGCCCCAGAAGTTGACCCGACCAGGTTAATTGATGATGAGGCTCAATTTGAAGCTTTGAGCGGCATTGACTGGAAATCATCAACCTTTTGGACTCGGGGAGTCTTGTAATAGAGTAGGACAAACACTTAATTTTGTCGTGCCATCGTGCACGTGTTGAATGCTTAACTCCATTGAAGCTGCTTCTTTATATTCCTCCGGGTTATGTTCGACCATCTACTTTCCTTAAGTTAAAGAGCTATCTTTAACCGTCCTGCATAGAAAACAAATCACAAGTCTCTGGGCGGCTTACCGCACTGAGAGTCATATACCTTATATATAACCCGGAATATGAACCAAAGTCACCAAAGACTGGCCCTCAATTATATCCTTGATGTAACCATAATAGCATACTTACAAGCCTTCAAGTATACTTCTGGTTATGTAACCCAAATAATGAGGTTGAGAACTCCGACTTAACAGCATCGATAATGCTTATTGTGTGCTATCAACATTGTTAATCAAATTTAAGCCGGTAGAGTAAGAACCGCCCTTGCACACTGTTGATATGATCAAAAGAACTTATTGCAAACCAAAAGATCAAAATTTAGGGGCTTCTGGTTCGAATACGACCAGAGAACCGTCCCAAAGGGGTTAAACTAAGATTCGAATGCGATCATATAGCCCCCAGTGGGTTTGGCGTTGCCGATCAAGAGGGTACCGACAGCTATGTTCTCTTAGGTTCGAATACGACCCATGTTTGAACAGGAAGCCCCCAAATGACCTTAAGAGTTGTTTAACGACGCTGATTCGAATACGATCCACGTCGGTTCCCAAAGGGGGTTGAGCTATGATTCAAATATGATCAAGGAAAACTCCCCAATGAGCTCGGCAATTTGCCAATCAAGTGGGTATCGACAGCTATGTTCTCTTTGGTTCGAATACGACCTATGTTTGAACAGGAAGCCCCCAGGTGATTATATTGTTAACGGCTAGATTCGAATACGATCGTAAGCCGGATCCACCTCCAAGTGACCATGTGATGTTGTAATGGAAATAACACGTTTACCTTTGGAGGAGAAAAGGATAGAGGTCCTGCTTTATTATTTATCATAATATATACATGGCTGTAGAAATATGTACATTATGAGAGCCGGTGGCTCAAGTGTAATAAGGCCGAAGCTGAGCTATGTTCCACGGCCGACGGGTCTCTTCCTCCGACTTGCGTGAATCTTTGTGCTCCCAAACATCAATAAGGTAGTATGACCCGTTGTGCAAGTTCTTGCTGACCACAAAGGGCCCTTCCCAAGGCGGGGATAACTTGTGTGCATCTGTTTGATCTTGGATAAGCCGGAGCACCAGATCGCTTTCCTGAAAGACCCTGGACTTAACCCGGCGGCTGTGATAGCGGCGCAGGTCTTGTTGATAAATCGCCGAGCGAGCTGCTGCCATATCACGCTGTTCGTCCAACAAGTCAAGAGCATCTTGACGCGCCTGCTCATTATCCGCCACTCGAGGCGAATCATGACGGATGTCACTAGGGAGGACCGCCTCCGCTCCATAAACCATGAAGAAAGGCGTGTAACCCGTAGACCTGTTAGGAGTAGTATTGATACTCCATAACACGGAGGGTAACTCCTCCACCCAACAACCCGGCGTCCGTTGCAAAGGGACCAAAAGCCGGGGCTTGATGCCCTTCAAGATCTCCTGATTAGCTCTCTCAGCTTGACCATTGGATTGAGGGTGAGCCACTGATGAAACATCAAGTCGAATATGCTCTCGTTGACAAAACTCTTCCATGGCGCCTTTAGACAGATTGGTACCATTGTCAGTTATAATGCTGTGTGGAAAACCAAAGCGAAATATCACCCTCTTCATGAACTGAACCGCCGTGGCTGCGTCACACTTGCTAACTGGCTCTGCTTCAACCCACTTTGTGAACTTGTCGGCCGCCACCAAGAGGTGGGTTTTCTTATCCTTGGACCTTTTAAAAGGCCCAACCATATCAAGCCCCCAGACTGCAAACGGCCAAGTAATTGGAATCATCCTCAATTCTTGAGCCGGCACATGAGCCCGTCGCGAGAACCTCTGACAACCGTCACATTTACTGACCAATCCCTCCGCATCAGCATGAGCCGTCAGCCAATAAAAACCATGACGAAAAGCCTTGGCCACAAGGGATTTTGAGCCGGCATGATGGCCACAATCCCCTTCATGAATCTCACGTAAGATTTCTTGACCCTCCTCAGGGGAAACACAACGCTGGAAAGTTCCAGTAACACTGCGACGATGCAGCTCGCCATTGATAATGACCATTGACTTAGACCGCCGGGTTATTTGTCTGGCCAAAGTTTCATCCTCAGGCAAATCTCCCCGGGTCATGTAAGCCAAGTATGGTACTGTCCAGTCTGGGGTGATGTGGAGAGCCGCCACCAACTGTGCCTCCGGGTCAGGAACAGCCAAGTCTTCCTCTGTAGGCAACTTGACAGAAGGGTTATGCAAAATGTCCAAGAAAGTATTAGGCGGCACCGGCTTTCGCTGAGAACCCAGCCGGCTTAAAGCATCAGCCGCCTCGTTCTTCCTGCGATCGATGTGCTCTACTTGGTAACCCTGAAAGTGTCCAGCAATGGCATCAACTTCGCGGCGATAAGCCGCCATGAGAGGGTCCTTGGAATCCCACTTGCCTGACACTTGTTGGGCCACTAAATCTGAGTCGCCAAAGCACCTTACCCGGCTCAAACTCATCTCCTTAGCCATCCGAAGACCATGGAGCAAGGCCTCGTACTCAGCTGCATTGTTAGTACAGGGAAACATCAACCGTAGCACATAGCAAAACTTGTCACCTCGAGGGGAAGCTAATACAACTCCAGCCCCCGAGCCCTCCAATTGCCTAGACCCGTCGAAGTGTATAGTCCAGTATGTATTATCCGGTTTCTCTTCAGGCACCTGCAGCTCTGTCCAATCATTGATGAAATCCACCAATGCTTGAGATTTGATAGCAGTGCGTGGCACGTATTTCAGACCATGAGGCCCAAGTTCTATAGCCCACTTAGCCACTCTCCCTGTGGCTTCTCTGTTTTGGATGATATCTCCTAGGGGAGCAGAACTAACCACAGTGATAGGGTGACCCTGGAAATAATGCTTAAGCTTCCGGCTTGCCATGAATACCCCATAAACAAGCTTCTGCCAATGTGGATACCGTTGCTTGGACTCAATGAGCACTTCACTGACGTAGTAAACCGGCCGCTGAACCGGATACTCCTTACCCTCTTCCTTGCGCTCCACCACCACAGCCACACTGACGGCTCGTGTGTTAGCGGCTACATACAGCAATAAGGGCTCCTTGTCGACAGGAGCAGCAAGAACTGGGGTCTCAGCCAGTTGTCTCTTCAAATCCTCAAAAGCAGCATTGGCAGCATCATTCCAGACAAAGTCATCTGTTTTCTTCATCAACTGGTACAGCGGCATGGCCTTTTCACCCAAACGGCTTATAAACCGGCTTAAAGCAGCGATGCGACCCGCCAGACGCTGGACGTCGTTTATACACGCCTGTTTAGCCAGAGAGGTGATTGCCTTGATCTTTTCCGGGTTAGCTTCAATGCCTCTGTGAGAAACCAGAAAACCCAAGAGCTTGCCTGCAGGAACACCAAAAACACACTTGGCCGGGTTGAGCATCATCCTGTAGACCCGGAGATTATCAAAGGTTTCTCTCAGATCATCTATCAAGGTCTCCTTCTCCCTGGATTTAACCACGATATCATCCACATAAGCATGAACATTGCGCCCAATCTGGTTATGAAGACAATTCTGCACACAACGCTGGTAAGTCGCCTGTGCACTCTTGAGCCCAAAAGGCATAGATACATAACAGAAGGCTCCAAAAGGAGTGATGAACGCTGTCTTCTCCTGGTCCGTAACTGCCATTTTAATCTGATGGTATCCAGAATAAGCATCCAAAAAACTTAAGCGCTCACAACCCGCCGTAGCATCAATAATCTAATCAATACGGGGGAGAGCAAAAGGATCAGCCGGACAAGCCTTGTTTAAATCCGTGTAATCCACACACATCCGCCAGGTGCCGTTCTTCTTAAGCATGAGCACCGGGTTAGCTAACCATTCTGGATGAAAAACTTCAACGATAAACCCGGCCGCCAAGAGCCGGGCTACCTCATCACCAATGGCTTTCCGCCTCTCCTCATTAAACCGCCGGAGGAATTGCCTGACCGGCTTAAACTTTGGATCAAAATTGAGAGTGTGCTCAATGAGTTCTCTAGGTACACCCGGCATGTCAGAAGGTTTCCATGCAAAGATGTCCCTGTTCTCACGGATGAACTCGATGAGCGCGCCTTCCTATTTCGGATCCAGATTGGCACTGATGTTGAATTGTTGAGATGAGTCACCTGGAACAAAGTCAACAAGTTTAGTCTCATCAGCGGACTTAAATTTCATTACCGGCTCATGCTCTGTGGTTGGCTTCTTCAAAGACGTCATATCTGCCGGGTCAACATTGTCCTTGTAAAACTTCAACTCCTCTGTTGCACAAACAGATTCAGCGTAAGCCGCGTCACCTTCCTCACACTCCAAGGCTATCTTTCGGCTGCCATGAAACGTAATGGTCCCATTGTGACCCGGCATCTTGAGCTGCAAATATACGTCACACGGCCGTGCCATGAACTTGGCGTAAGCCGGCCGCCCAAATAAAGCATGATACGGGCTTCTTATCTTAACCACCTCAAAGGTTAATTTTTCCGCCCTGTAGTTGTACTCATCTCCAAAAGCCACTTCCAGCTCGATCTTACCGACTGGATATGCCGACTTACCAGGCACCACACCATGGAAAACAGTATTGGACTGGCTGAGATTCTTATCAATCAATCCCATACGACGGAAAGTCTCATAATACAGGATGTTGATGTTGCTGCCTCCGTCCATGAGCACTTTAGTGAATCTATATCCCCCCACCTGAGGAGCCACCACCAGGGCCAGGTGACCCGGATTATCGACCCGGGGAGGGTGATCTTCCCTACTCCACACAATAGGCTGCTCACACCATCTTAAATAGCGTGGAACCGCCGGCTCAACAGCATTCACAGCCCTCTTATGAAGCTTCTGATCTCGCTTGCACAGACTGATGGTAAACACATGATACTGTCCACCATTGAGCTGCTTTGGATTGGTCTGGTATCCCCCCTGCTGCTGCTGATGACCCTGGCCGGACTGCTGATTAAAGCCCCCTTGAACATTCTGAGGATTGGAATTTGAGCCGCCGCCCGGGCCATGAAAGCCGCCAGCGCCTGAGCCGCCGCTCGGGCCACTGTTGCCATTAAAAGCATTGGAATTTTTAAAGGCCTTCATAATTGCGCAGTCCTTCCACAGATGAGTGGCCGGCTTTTCCCTAGAGCCATGCCTTGGACAAGGCTCATTCAACAACTGCTCAAGCGTCGGGCCTGACCCGCCGGCGCGGGGAGGTGGTCTCCCCTTGCGTCCGTGGTTGTTACCCTGTGAACTGGCGTTGGCCACAAACTCCATATTGCCATCAGCCTTACGCTTGTTACCTCCCTGGTTCGCCGGGTTATGCTGGGGGCCCTTGCCATTGCCATTCCGTTTTCCCTTCCCTGTCCTTTCATCATCCGACGCGGGATCCTTGGTACTGTCAGAGTCGGCGTACTTAACCAGAGCCGCCATCAGCGTACCCATATCATTGCAATCGCGCTTGAGCCGCCTGAGCTTCATCTTCAGGGGCGCAAAGCGACAATTCTGCTCTAACATTAAGACTGCAGAGCCAGCATCCATCTTATCAGATGAATGTATTATCTCTTTGACCCGGCGAACCCAATGGGTTGTAGACTCACCCTCCTGCTGCTTACAGTTAGTCAAATCCATAATTGACATAGACTGCCTACAGGTATCTTTGAAGTTTTGGATGAACCGGGCTTTTAGCTCAGCCCAAGACCCGATAGAATTCGGTGGCAGCCCTTTCAACCAAGTGCGGGCAGTCCCATCTAACATCATGGTGAAGTACTTGGCCATTGCCGCTTCACTGACCTCCAGCAACTCCATAGCCATCTCGTAACTCTCGATCCATGCTCCGGGTTGTAAATCAGCTGTGTAATTAGGCACTTTCCTTGGCCCTTTGAAATCCTTAGGCAGACCTTCGTTACGGAGAGCCGGCACCAGACAAGGAACACCTCCAGTCCTCGTAGGTATACCCGCATCGATGGAAGCCGTCGGATAAGCCGGGAGTGGCTGGTAAGCCGTCAACTGAGCCGCCTGCTCCGCCTCTCGTCGTGCTCTGTCTTGGTCTACCACGTTAAAAGCTCCATCCTGAACCAGACCGTAGCCTGGAGGCAAATCACGGTATCGGACGTTGCTAGAGCCGGTCGCTGAGACCATATGCCTGCTATAACTCGGGCTCCGGCCTGGACGAGGGGTTGAATGAATCCTGTCCCGGCTATATGAATATGCCTCCTGTTGCGCCAGAGCCGTCTGAAGAAGCTCTTTGACCCGGCGGGTTTCAACCGCCGTCGGAGAGTCGCCCTCAATTGGGAGAGCCGCCAGTCGCGCCGCCGCGGCGACCATGTTTTCCAACGGGTTGGCATAATGACCCGGTGGTATTGGCACGTACTGAGGCGGGGTAGCGTTCACCCGGGGAGGCCCCATCACTTGGGGCTGAATTGGCATTCCAGCCCCGGGCGCCGTGATCTCTGGCGGGTTACTAGGCCCTGCACCAGGCGTGTTGAAGAGGTTTTGAGGATCGTAAACCGGAGGGAGTCGAGATTGGGCCTTTTGATGCCTCCTTCTCATGACCTCATTGGACGCGTTTTGATCCATCGTGAGCCGGAAAGACTGTGCCTGAATCAGCTGAGTCTGGGCGTCGAGAGCCGCCCTCTCTGCAGCCATCCTGATCCCCTCCGCCGCTAGATCCTCCTTGGCTTTTGCTAGATCCAACTTTAACTGTGCCACCTCCGCGTCATGCTGAGCTTGATCCGCTGGGGCAACCGTAGCGGTTAACAGGGCCGTCATCTTGTCTGTGAGATCCATCAGCACCTGAGCCGGCGAGGGCACAGGGCCTCCTGCCCCAGTGGTGGAGTTTTGAACAGGTTGTGCACCAGCCATGAAGATTCCAACCTGGCTCGGCGGCTCAAAGGGGTCCGGAATACTGTCGCCATCGGAACAACCCCTGAGCCTGCCATCTTGAAGTTGATATAATGAGTTTGTCTCATCCGTAGACGACTCGCCGTCAGAGCGGGCGGCCGTCTCATCACCAGATCCAGATCCTTCAGAGAGTCCTCCATGGACACATCCCACGAAAGCATACTTCAAGGCAGGTAGAGCCCGGGCGGGTCGTGCACGCTGAGCCATCTCGATGAGATCGGCGCAGAGGTCTGGCTCAGGGCCCGGCTCACCAATCTTTCCAATGAAGACATGGATTCCGCCGAAGGGGGCCCGGTACCCATACTCGATTGAGCCGGCTTCGGGGCCCCAATTTGCATCGTCGATGTAGAGCTTGCCGCGACGACTCTTGGTCATCCGGCCCATAGCGTATCCCTTGAGCCCTTCGAAGCTGCCCTTCAAGAACTCAAATCCACCGTGCGCCAGCCCCACGATGGGCGCCAACTGTCGTGGAATTGTCACGTCCGATGTCCTCGTGCAAGGACTTAGTCATGGAGCCATCGCAGTTAGGAAGCTTAAAGGGGTTAAGCGGGACAAGGAACACGAGGGTTATACTGGTTCGGCCCCTTACGGTGAAGGTAAAAGCCTACGTCCAGTTGAGCTGGTATTGATTAGGGTTTCGACGACCAGGAGCTAAACCGTCCTCCCTCATTATCGATTTGGCCTTACTTGCCACTAAACCGCCGCCGGGTCGTCCCTTTATATAAAGAGGTTGACGCCCAGCGGCTCTTAGAGTCCCGGCCGGCTCATAACAGTGTCCGGCTCGGACTCTTAACTATTCTTGCCTTACACTACAAGTTTCACCATAACAGCGGTTATCACTACGGGCCTTAAGCCATCTCCGGGTCTTAAGCCCATTACTGACCCGCCGTCTTCAAGTTTGGTACTGGGCTTCGCGTGATGATCATTATGACGTAACCCGGCCCCTCCTGGGCGGGTGACTCTAATGGTGATATCCTCAACACCTAGCGTCATCGAACCTTAAGTGTGTAGACCCTACGGGTTCGGGAATCATGCAGACATGACCGAGACGACTCTCCGGTCAATAACCAACAGCGGGATCTAGATACCCATGTTGGCTCCCACATGTTCCACGATGATCTCATCGGATGAACCACGATGTCGAGGATTCAAGCAATCCCATATACAATTCCCTTTGTCAATCGGTACATTACTTGCCCGAGATTCAATCGTCGGTATCCCAATACCTCGTTCAATCTCGTTACCGGCAAGTCACTTTACTCTTTCCGTAATGCATGATCCCGTGACTAACTACTTAGTCACATTGAGCTCATTATGATGATGCAATACCGAGTGGGCCCAGAGATACCTCTCCGTCATACGGAGTGACAAATCCCAGTCTCGATCCGAGCCAACCCAACAGACACTTTCGGAGATACCTGTAGTGCACCTTTATAGCCAACCAGTTACTTTGTGACGTTTGGTACACCCAAAGCATTCCTACGGTATCCAGGAGTTGCACGATCTCATGGTCTAAGGAAATGATACTTGACATTAGAAAAGCTTTAGCAAATGAACTACACGATCTAGTGCTATGCTTAGGATTGGGTCTTGTCCATCACATCATTCTCCTAATGATGTGATCCTGTTATCAATGACATCCAATGTCCATGGTCAGGAAACCGTAACCATCTATTGATCAACGAGCTAGTCAACAAGAGGCTCACTAGGGACATGTTATGGTCTATGTATTCACACATGTATTACGATTTCCGGATAACACAATTAAAGCATGAACAATAGACAATTATCATGAACAAGGAAATATAATAATAACCATTTTATTATTGCCTCTAGGGCATATTTCCAACAGTCTCCCACTTGCACTAGAGTCAATAATCTAGTTACATTGTGATGAATAGTTCTGGTGTTGATCATGTTTCGCTCGTGGAAGAGGTTTAGTCAACGGATCTGCGACATTCAAATCCGTATGCACTTTACAAATATGTATGTCTCCATTTTAAACATTTTCACGAATGGAGTTGAAGCGACGCTTGATGTGCCTGGTCTTCTTGTGAAACCTGGGCTCCTTGGCAAGGGCAATAGCTCCAGTGTTGTCACAGAAGAGAGTCATCGGCCCCGATGCATTGGGAATAACTCCTAGGTCGGCAATGAACTCCTTCATCCAGATTGCTTCATGTGCTGCCTCCGAGGCTGCCATGTACTCCGCTTCACATGTAGATCCCGCCACGACGCTTTGCTTGCAACTGCACCAGCTGACTGCCCCACCATTCAAAATATACACGTATCCGGTTTGTGACTTAGAGTCATCCAGATCTGTGTCGAAGCTAGCATCGACGTAACCCTTTACGACGAGCTCTTCGTCACCTCCATAAACGAGAAACATATCCTTAGTCCTTTTCAGGTACTTCAGGATGTTCTTGACCGCTGTCCAGTGTTCCATGCCGGGATTACTTTGGTACCTTCCTACCAAACTTACGGCAAGGTTTACATCAGGTCTGGTACACAGCATGGCATACATGATAGACCCTATGGCCGAGGCATAGGGGACGACACTCATCTTTTCTCTATCTTCTGCCGTGGTCGGGCATTGAGCCGTGCTCAATCTCACACCTTGCAATACAGGCAAGAACCCCTTCTTGGACTGATCCATATTGAACTTCTTCAATATCTTGTCAAGGTATGTGCTTTGTGAAAGACCTATGAGGCGTCTCGATCTATCTCTATAGATCTTGATGCCTAATATGTAAGCATCTTCTCCAAGGTCCTTCATTGAAAAACACTTATTCAAGTAGGCCTTTATACTTTCCAAGAATTCTATATCATTTCCCATCAATAGTATGTCATCCACATATAATAAGAGAAATGCTACAGAGCTCCCACTCACTTTCTTGTAAACACAGGCTTCTCCATAGGTCTGCGTAAACCCAAACGCTTTGATCATCTCATCAAAGCGAATGTTCCAACTCCGAGATGCCTGCACCATCCCATAGATTGAGTGCTGGAGCTTGCATACTTTGTCAGCATTCTTAGGATCGACAAAACCTTCCGGCTGCATCATATACAATTCTTCCTTAAGGAATGCCGTTTTGACGTCCATTTGCCATATTTCATAATCGTAGAATGCGGCAATTGCTAACATGATTCGGACGGAATTCAGCTTCGCTACCGGTGAGAAGATCTCATCGTAGTCAACTCCTTGAACTTGTCGATAACCCTTAGCGACAAGTCGAGCTTTATAGATGGTAACATTTCCATCCGCGTCCGTCTTCTTCTTAAAGATCCATTTATTTTCTATCGCTCGCCGATCATCGGGCAAGTCTGTCAAAGTCCATACTTTGTTTTCATACATGGATCCTATCTCGGATTGCATGGCTTCAAGCCATTTGTTGGAATCTGGACCCACCATTGCTTCTTCATAGTTCGAAGGTTCACCGTTGTCCAACAACATGATTTCCAGGACAGGGTTGCCGTACCACTCTGGTGCGGAACGTGTCCTTGTGGACCTACGAAGTTTAGTGGTAACTTGATCATGATCGTCATCATTAACTTCCTCTCTAGTCGGTGCAGGCACCACAGAAACATTTTCTTGTGCTGCGCTACTTTCTGGTTCGAGAGGGGTCATCTCATCAAGTTCCACTTTCCTCCCACTTACTTCTTTCAAGAGAAACTCTTTCTCCAGAAAGGACCCGTTCTTGGCAACGGAGATCTTGCCTTCGGATCTGAGGTAGAAGGTATACCCAATGGTTTCCTTAGGGTATCCTATG
Organism: Aegilops tauschii subsp. strangulata; assembly: GCF_002575655.3. Lineage (NCBI taxonomy): Eukaryota > Viridiplantae > Streptophyta > Magnoliopsida > Poales > Poaceae > Aegilops > Aegilops tauschii. The sequence continues at coordinate 422,352,429 of NC_053036.3, read as the reverse complement.
AAGATTCATTTTTCCGACTTGGGTTCGAGCTTTTCAGGTTGAAGTTTCTTGACATAAGCATCGCATCCCCAAACTTTAAGAAACGGCAGCTTAGGTTTCTTTCCAAACCATAATTCATACGGTGTCGTCTCAACGGATTTCGACGGAGCCCTATTTAAAGTGAATGCGGCAGTCTCTAAAGCATAACCCCAGAATGATAGCGGTAGATCGGTAAGAGACATCATAGATCGCACCATATCCAATAGAGTGCGATTACGACGTTCGGACACACCATTACGCTGAGGTGTTCCAGGCGGCGTGAGTTGTAAGACAATTCCACATTTCCTTAAGTGTGTGCCAAATTCGTGACTCAAATATTCCCCTCCACGATCTGATCGTAAGAACTTTATTTTCCTGTCACGTTGATTCTCAACCTCACTCTGAAATTCCTTGAACTTTTCAAAGGTCTCAGACTTGTGTTTCATTAAGTAGACATACCCATATCTACTCAAGTCATCAGTGAGGGTGAGAACATAACGATAGCCACCACGAGCCTCAACGCTCATTGGACCGCACACATCAGTATGTATGATTTCCAATAAGTTGGTTGCTCGCTCCACTGTTCCGGAGAACGAAGTCTTGGTCATTTTGCCCATGAGGCATGGTTCGCACGTGTCAAATGATTCATAATCAAGAGACTCCAAAAGTCCATCTGCATGGAGTTTCTTCATGCGTTTGACACCAATGTGACCAAGGCGGCAGTGCCACAAGTATGTGGGACTGTCATTATCAACCTTACATTTCTTGGCATTCACACTATGAATATGTGTAACATCACGTTCAAGATTCATTAAGAATAAACCATTGACCAGCGGGGCATGACCATAAAACATATCTCTCATATAAATAGAACAACCATTATTCTCGGATTTAAATGAGTAGCCATCTCGCATTAAACGAGATCCAGATACAATGTTCATGCTCAAAGCTGGCACTAAATAACAATTATTGAGGTTTAAAACTAGTCTCGTAGGTAAATGTAGAGGTAGCGTGCCGACGGCGATCACATCGACCTTGGAACCATTCCCGACGCGCATCGTCACCTCGTCCTTCGCCAGTCTCCGCTTATTCCGCAGCTCCTGCTTTGAGTTACAAATATGAGCAACGACACCGGTATCAAATACCCAGGAGCTACTACGAGCGCTGGTTAGGTACACATCTATAACATGTATATCACATATACCTTTGGTATTGCCGGCCTTCTTATCCGCTAAGTACTTGGAGCAGTTCCGCTTCCAGTGACCGTTTCCCTTGCAATAAAAGCACTCAGTCTCAGGCTTGGGTCCATTCTTTGTCTTCTTCCCGGCAGCTTGCTTACCGGGCGTGGCAACTCCCTTGCCGTCTTTCTTGAAGTTCTTCTTACCCTTGCCTTTCTTGAACTTGGTGGTTTTATTCACCATCAACACTTGATGTTCCTTTTTGATCTCCACCTCCGCTGATTTCAGCATTGAATATACCTCAGGAATGGTATTTTCCATCCCCTGCATATTGAAGTTCATCACAAAGCTCTTGTAGCTAGGTGGGAGCGACTGAAGGATTCTGTCAACGACCGCGTCATCCGGGAGATTAACTCCCAGCTGAGACAAGCGGTTGTGCAACCCAGACATTTTGAGTATGTGTTCACTGACGGAACTATTCTCCTCCATCTTACAACTGTAGAACTTGTCGGAGACTTCATATCTCTCGACCCGGGCATGAGCTTGGAAAACCATTTTCAGCTCTTGGAACATCTCATATGCTCCGTGCTGCTCAAAACGCTTTTGGAGCCCCGGTTCTAAGTTGTAAAGCATGCCGCACTGAACCAGGGAGTAATCATCACTACGTGACTGCCAGTCATTCAGAACGTCTTGAGTTGCTGGGAAAACAGGTTCATCACCTAGCGGTGCTTCAAGGACATATGCTTTCTTGGCAGCTATGAGGATAATCCTCAGGTTACGGACCCAGTCCGTGTAGTTGTTACCGTCGTCTTTCAGCTTGGTTTTCTCTAGGAATGCATTGAAGTTGAGGGCAACATTAGCGTGGGCCATTTTATCTACAAGACATATTGTAAAGGTTTTTAGACTAAGTTCATGATAATTAAGTTCATATAATCAAATTATTAACGAACTCCCACTCAGACAAACATCCCTCTAGTCATCTAAGTGATACATGATCCGAGTCAACTAGGCCGTGTCCGATCATCACGTGAGACGGACTAGTCATCATCGGTGAACATCTTCATGTTGATCGTATCTGCTATACGACTCATGTTCGACCTTTCGGTCTCTTGTGTTCCGAGGCCATGTCTGTACATGCTAGGCTCGCCAAGTCAACCTAAGTGTATTGCGTGTGTAAATCTGGCTTACACCCGTTGTATGCGAGCGTTAGAACCTATCACACCCGATCATCACGTGGTGCTTCGGAACAACGAACCTTCGCAACGGTGCACAGTTAGGGGGAACACTTTCTTGAAATTTTAGCGAGGGGTCATCTTATTTATGCTACCATCGTTCTAAGCAAATAAGATGTAAAACATGATAAACATCACATGCAATCAAATAGTGACATGATATGGCCAATATCATTTTGCTCCTTTTGATCTCCATCTTCGGGGCGCCATGTTCATCATCGTCACCGGCATGACACCATGATATCCATCATCATGATCTCCATCATCGTGTCTTCATGAAGTTGTCTCGCCAACTATTACTTCTACTACTATGGCTAACGGTTAGCAATAAAGTAAAGTAATTACATGACGTTCCAGTTGACACGCAGGTCATAAATAAATTAAGACAACTCCTATGGCTCCTGCCGGTTGTCATACTCATCGACATGCAAGTCGTGATTCCTATTACAAGAACATGATCAATCTCATACATCACATATATCATTCATCACATCCTTCTGGCCATATCACATCACATGACACTTGCTGCAAAAACAAGTTAGACGTCCTCTAATTGTTGTTGCAAACTTTTACGTGGCTGCTATAGGTTTCTAGCAAGAACGATTCTTACCTACGCCAAAACCGCAACGTGATATGCCAATTTCTATTTACCCTTCATAAGGACCCTTTTCATCGAATCCGATCCGACTAAAGTGGGAGAGACAGACACCCGCTAGCCACCTTATGCAACTAGTGCATGTCAGTCGGTGGAACCTGTCTCACATAAGCGTACGTGTAAGGTCGGTCCGGGCCGCTTCATCCCACGATGCCGCCGAATCAAGATAAGACTAGTAACGGCAAGTAAATTGACAAAATCGACGCCCACAACAACTTGTGTTCTACTCGTGCATAGAAACTACGGATAGACCTAGCTCATGATGCCACTATTGGGGATCGTAGCAGAAATTAAAATTTTCTACGCATCACCAAGATCAATTTATGGAGTTTACTAGCAACGAGAGGGAAGGAGTGCATCTACATACCCTTGTAGATCGCGAGCGGAAGCGTTCAAGAGAACGGGGTTGATGGAGTCGTACTCGTCGTGATCCAAATCACCGATGATCCAAGCGCCGAACGGACAGCACCTCCGCGTTCAACACACGTACGGAGCGGTGACGTCTCCCACGCCTTGATCCAGCAAGGAGGAGGGAGAGGTTGAGGAAGAAGGCTCCAACAGCAGCACGACGGCGTGGTGGTGGTGGAGTGACAGTTCTCCGGCAGGGCTTCGCCAAGCACACGCGGAGGAGGAGAGGTGTTGGGGAGGGGAGGGGCTGCGCCTTGGATGTGGTCCTGCAGCCCTCCCCTCACCCCTCTATTTATAGGGAGAAGGGGGAAGGGGGCCGGCCCCTCTAGATGAGATCTAGAGGGGGGCGGCGGCCAAGGGGGGAGGGAGCTTGCCCCCCAAGCAAGGGGGGCGCCCCCCCTTTAGGGTTCCCCCAAAACCCTAGGCGCATGGGCCCTAGGGGGGTTGGCGCCCAGCCCACTAAGGGCTGGTTCCCTTCCACCTACAGCCCATAAGGCCCTTCGGGCCAGGTGGACCCTCCCGGTGGACCCCCGGAACCCCTCCGGTGGTCCCGGTACAATACCGGTATACCCCCGAATATTTCCGGTGACCGTCTGGTGACTTCCCATATATAAATCTTTACCTCCGGACCATTCCGGAACTCCTCGTGACGTCCGGGATCTCATCCGGGACTCCGAACAACATTCGGTAATCACATACAAACCTTCCTTATAACCCTAGCGTCATCGAACCTTAAGTGTGTAGACCCTACGGGTTCGGGAATCATGCAGACATGACCGAGACACCTCTCTAGCCAATAACCAACAGCGGGATCTGGATACCCATGTTGGCTCCCACATGTTCCACGTTGATCTCATCGGATGAACCACGATGTCGAGGATTCAAGCAATCCCGTATACAATTCCCTTTGTCAATCGGTACATTACTTGCCCGAGATTCGATCGTCGGTATCCCAATACCTCATTCAATCTCGTTACCGGCAAGTCACTTTACTCGTTCCGTAATGCATGATCCCGTGACTAACTACTTAGTCACATTGAGCTCATTATGATGATGCAATACCGAGTGGGCCCAGAGATACCTCTCCGTCATACGGAGTGACAAATCCCAGTCTCGATCCGAGCCAACCCAATGGACACTTTCGGAGATACCTGTAGTGCACCTTTATAGCCACCCAGTTACGTTGTGACGTTTGGTACACCCAAAGCATTCCTACGGTATCCGGGAGTTGCACGATCTCATGGTCTAAGGAAATGATACTTGACAGTAGAAAAGCTTTAGCAAACGAACTACACGATCTAGTGCTATGCTTAGGATTGGGTCTTGTCCATCACATCATTCTCCTAATGATGTGATCCCGTTATCAATGACATCCAATGTCCATGGTCAGGAAACCGTAACCATCTATTGATCAACGAGCTAGTCAACTAGAGGCTCACTAGGGACATGTTATGGTCTATGTATTCACACATGTATTACGATTTCCGGATAACACAATTAAAGCATGAACAATAGACAATTATCATGAACAAGGAAATATAATAATAACCATTTTATTATTGCCTCTAGGGCATATTTCCAACAAGTACTACATTTCTACTAAGCATGAATTCTACTAATAAGTATATATGGATTCTACACTATTAACAGTTCTTTGGATTCTACACGAAGCATATATATCATCGGATTCACTAAGGATATAGATCATCAGATTCACTAAGCATATATAAGATTCACTAAGTATATATATCACCGGACTCTACACTAAGTATAACAATAAAGCATATATATCATCGGATTCACTAAGCATATATATCATTGGATTCACTAAGCATATAAGATTCACTAAGCATATATATCATCGGACTCTGCACTAAGTATAACAATAAAGCATATAAGATTCACTAAGAATATATATCATCGGACTCTACACTAAGTATAACAATAAAGCATATATATCATCGGATTCACTAAGCATATAGATCATCGAATTCACTAAGCATATATATCATCGGATTCACTAAGCATATAAGATTCACTAAGCATATATATCATCAGACTCTACACTAAGTATAACGATAAAGCATATAAGATTCACTAAGCATATATATCATCGGACTCTACACTAAGTATAACAATAAAGCATATCATCAAATTACTACAGTAAATGCGACATACCATGATATGCCGATCAACCATGGTACTTGTCAGGCGGGTCACAAATGGCACCCCGATGAAGTCAGCACGTGGCGGAATGATGTCCCATAGGTTGCACACCTCCTCCTCGCTCAACCTCATTCTTTGAGCTACGATGGCTTCATCAAGTGGGTCGTCATCATCCTCATCATCCTCATCATCTTCATCATCTTCTGCTTTGTTGACATAAATGACGGCTAGCTTGGGTCTTTCTGCTCTGAAGGAAAAGCTGATCAACTCACCACCGGTGATACGCATGTGGGCGATGAAACGGACCCATCCATCTCCTCCCACCTGCGTCATATTTCGTCCTTTCTCGACCTCCATAGTGTAGGGCCCCAGGAGCCTCAAAGGTCACAGAGTCTCCGGTCAGCTTGTTGAATTCCGACCTCACATTGCATGGGACGATCTGTGTACAAAAAGCAAAATGATATATACACGATGCATTAATGCCAATAACACTAAAAACAAAATAGTGGTTACTAGTTTCATATAATTTATTACCGCCACATGAAGAAAACTAGACTCGAAGTAGATGCCGAACAGCGTGCCAGTTGCAAGGCTGCTGGCGCACCTTGACTTGCACCGTCGACATGGTGGTGGTGGTGGTGGCGCCATTTCCCTAAAGCAAAATAACAACTAAATTGTAGTTCAGTTCAGAGCAATAACTCCTAAAAGGCAACTACACAAATATCAATTATGCATTATCTCTGCAAGCATGGCAAAGCAGAGCAATAACTCTTCCATCCTCATCAAGGACAACTCCCAGCCCTGACACAAGGGTAAAAACTCTTCATATATGTGCATGTGGATTAGTTCCAACAACCAGTGGTGTTCATATATGTGCTAAGCTGCTAATCAAGAATTGAAACCCAAGTTTCGATGAGCAACAAAAAGCCTCTACTTCTCTCACCTAACCCGTCTCTCTACTCTCTCCCCAATCACGCGAGGAAACATGAAAGGCCAGCACACTGCATATACGAACAACACTTCAAGTGTGCATGCCAAATCCTAAGATCTAGTAACATATAAGATGATATGTGATACTAATTAACAATAGGATCTAGAGATGCATATGTGATACTAATCCTATTCATCCATATGTGATACTAATTAACAGAGGGGGCGGAGCGCCGCGTAGGGGCAGCAAGGGGAGTGGGGAGGCGGCCGGCGACAGAGGGGGCGCCATTCCTCCTCTTATCTTTTGTTTGCTTGCTGTGTTGCATTTGTTAGCTGTGCTCTGAGCATCATGTATCTAGTTTCAGTCATCTGAGGTTTCATCCTCAACTCCTCTATAATGTGTGGATCTTCTTTATCCATAAATTGGGACGAAATCAAATTTCAAAAAAGAGAGTAAAACCACAAAGTTTAAACTAATGTTTAGCATCCTCCAAAATTCAGAGTAAAAAAGGAAGTTCTCCTAGCTAATTCCTCCATTCCAAAATATAGTGCGCCCGTGCTTCCCGAGGTCTAACTTTGACCATAAATTTAACCAACGAGACCGACTGCGGCGGGAGAAAAATATATATAATTGAAAACTTCTTTTGAATACGAATTCACTAGTATAACTTTTGCTCCTGCGGCAGCCGGTCTCGTTTGTTAAATTTTTGGTCAAAGTTGAAGCACGGGAATAGAGAAAGCACTATATTTTGAAACGGAGGTAGTATCTAAAGGGCACCGTGAGAGGATTTCCCATAAAATTCGGTTTCTCTAAAATGTTAAATGTTAATGCTTTTTTTTAATTCCAAACAGGTTCTAAGATTCTCAGTCATGTACCTTTCTAGCTAGCAAATGTCTGAAGTGCTTAGCTCTTCGGAAAGGCTAAATTTGACGTCAGATTGTTAGGCATGGCAAGTGGAACTTTTTCATGGCAAATTATATTGGTGTGACGATGGCAAATTTAGTTTGTAAAGTCTTGGCAAAAATGAATTGAGTCGGATTTGTCATGCTCGCGAACTAAACTTGCCATCATCGGCTAACACACTTTGACATGAAAAACGTTCTATTTGTCTGAAAATACATGTCGGAGAAATGGATAAAAGTGGATGTATCTAGAATTAAAATGCGTCTAGATACTTCCATTTCTCCGACAAGTATTTCGGGACGGAGGGAGTAATATTTGCTGGATATTCAGGCGCTAGATCTTACCTGGACCTGGTCCAGTCTGCCACATGCCCACGCTCCTGCTTGATCTGCCAATATTGGGCAAAGCATGTCTTGAGATGAATCCGAAGCTATGGGTTGGCACTCCTGTTTTCACCCTTTGAGGGCACTCAATTACCAACCACATTCATGGGTCCACGCATCCCTGCTACTAGATGCCACCAATCCAACAGCACCCAGGCTAGGGTACGGTGCCTTACAGTTCGTTTTAAACACACCACCTGGCATGTGTACGTACGTACTCCGGCCAATTCAAACGGCTGAGACCAGCGGCATTGAACCGTTTTACAGGGGAGAATCATTGTCCCAGACCCCCACCCAGATCGGTTACCAGTAAAAGGCGGATAACATTGTTGTCTGACGCCTGATCGCCAAACAGCCTTGCGGTAAAAAACAAGTCTGCAGAGCGCACGCAGCGAACTCGCAAAGGGACGCGCGAGCAAAACCAACAGCAGCGACGACAGGGCAAGCAATAGAAAATGATTTGAATTTCCGTGCCTAACTGTTTTACTATCCGTTTGAATCTGACCGCACATGACACAAACTACTGTTAACCAGTTCAAACTTGAGTGCCATTGACGCCTATCTCAGCTGATTTTCTCTCTTCTTCTTGCCAAAACTTGGTGACATTAACGCATATAGGCAGGTACACATGCAAACTATTGCACTGCACGTACCTGCAGTTGCTCAGAGGTTCCTTGCAGTGGCGTCGACGCCTACCTCGGCTGCCCTGCCGGTGCGTGCGTACGTGCCTGCTCCATTCCGTGGATCGCACAGCCTTTCCGCAGCTCTTCTACCAAATCAGAGCGGCATTTCCTCCTTCCTCCCCACCTTGAAATGCTTGATGCCTGCAAGCCTGCAATCATGTCCAATCTCGGTAGACGCCACCGCCTGCCGCGCCTCTTCTTCATCGTGTCCTTCGCCGTGCTTCTCTTCTCGGTAGGCGGCAACGGCGAGGAGAGGGGAGATCAGGCTGATGGTGGTGGTGGCGCTGGCAGCTTTCGATTGCTGCTTGGCATCGGTGCTCTGGGCTCGAGGCCATTGCGGAGGCAGCATCACGGCCATGCCGTCGCTCCCGCTCCCGCTCCGGCTCCGGCTCTCGCACCGGCACCGGCACCGGCCAAGGGTCGTGCCCACTTGCCGCTGCTCCATAAGAACGCGCGCCTCCCGGACCCCGTCCCCGGGAAAGTCGCCCACAGGAGAAACGGCACGGCGCACAGCCCGCGCGACGGGGGAGGTGGGCACGACCACGATGGCAAGAAAAGCATGCAGCTCGTCATTGTGGCCGCCGCCGCGGCGCTCTCCGGCGCGCTGGTAGTGCTCCTTGTCGTCCTTGTGGTGTTCCTCACGTGCAGGAAGTTCCAGAGGAGGCGCGACGGGGCTGAGCAGAGCGGCGCCACTAACAAGGTGAGCTTCGACCCTGGTCCCAGCCTGCTCTACCTGGACGCCGTCAAGCCGTACATCGAGGCCACGCACGACGACGCCGAGGCGCCGGGGACGGTCGTGGCCGGACCGAAAGATGACGTACCGAAGCGTGAAGAAGAAATTGATGCCGGAGCTTGCTCCGAAGATGACGGCGCCGGGTCGGTCCATTCGTCGTGCTGCTTCAACTCCTCGCACTTCTCCTACTCCGAGCTCCGGGACACAAAGTCCGGTCAGGCCGACGGCGTGTCGCCGTCACCTTCCGCGCGGTCAAGACGGCGGAGCTCTGCCCCTACGACGCCCGCGGATAAAATGAAGGCCGCGAGTCCTTATTCGCCGCAATGCCCGCGCACGCCCGGGAACGAGGAGCGAGTGTGCCGCGCCCACTCCCCGAGCTCGTCGGACTCAGCAGCGCGGCTGTTCTTGGATCATGAGCTCCGGCGAACCCGCGGTTCATTAAGCTTTCCAGGAGTGCAGAGCAGCAGCACGCGCCAACCAAAGGAGACAAAAGGAGAGGCAGGAAGCGTGCGCTCGGACGCTGCAAGTGGCATGACGGTGCCACCACCACCTCCTCCTCCACCACCGCCGCCGCTGGTGCCGGCTTGTGGTCCGGGTGTTGTACCACCACCGCCGCCGCCACCCCCACCGCTGCTAATACTGAAGGAGCAGAATTTTCGGAGAAGTGGTGGCCCGGGTCTACCGCCGCCGCCCGCGCCGCCGGGCATGCTGAGGCAGAGCGCGCCGCTGGGGAAGAATGGCGCAACGCTGCCTAAGCTGAAGCCTCTGCACTGGGACAAGGTGCGCCAGGCGCCCAACCGCCGGATGGTGTGGGACAGAATCCGATCGAGCTCATTCGAGTAAGCCTGGATCAGTTTGACTTCCCGTTTATCTGTCACGCACGCACTCATCTTTTTGAATCTGAACTGAAGCAGTACAACTTTTGAGTTCTGACAAGTGCTACTCCTTTGGTTTGCAGATTGGACGAGCAGATGATCGAGTCGCTGTTCCTGTACAACTCGAGGCTCTCGGCGAAGCACGAGGAGGCTCAGAGCCGGAGCCCCTCCCTCGGCAACCATGTCTTGGACCCCAAGCGGCTGCAGAACATCACCATCCTCATGAAGGCGGTGAACGCCACCGCCGAGCAAATCTACGCCGCGCTGCTGCACGGTAACTCAACGGCTGCACGCCGCACGTATCTATCAACACGCTCGTATCATATGGTGGCGATCCTTGATTGACTTGGAGCTTCTTGGTTTGGTTGCTGGATTTTTGGTACAGGGAACGGCCTGTCGGTGCAACAACTGGAAGCGCTCATCAAGATGGCGCCGACCAAGGAGGAGGTGGAAAAGCTCTCCGGCTACGACGGCGACGTCGAGAGCCTGGTCCCGGCGGAGAGGCTCCTCAAGGCGGTGCTCACAATACCCTGCGCCTTCGCACGAGTCGAGGCGATGCTGTACCGCGAGACCTTCGCCGACGAGGTTGGCCACATCAGGAAGTCCTTCGCCATGCTCGAGGTGAGCGCTGAGCAGAGCTCGACATGCCAATCCTGTACTGTTGCAGCCGCGATAGTTCATTGACATTTTGTTTCTTTTGCGTGTGAAAGGACGCGTGCAGGGAGCTGATGTCGAGCAAGCTGTTCATGAAGTTGCTGGAGGCCGTGCTCAAGACAGGGAACCGGATGAACGTCGGGACGGCGCGGGGCGGCGCCATGGCGTTCAAGCTCGACACGCTGCTCAAGCTCGCCGACGTCAAGGGCGCCGACGGGAAGACCACGCTGCTGCATTTCGTGGTACAGGAAATGACGCGGTCGCAGAAGTCGCCGACGCGCGCGGCCGAGGGGACAGACATCGGCACCGGCCTGGCCGCCGAGCTCACCAACGTCAAGAAGACGGCGACCGTGGACCTGGACGTGCTCACCACGTCGGTCTCCAGCCTGTCGCAGGGCATCTCCCGGATCAAGGAGCTGGTGGGGAGCGGCCTCTCCGGCGACGAGAGGAACGGCCGCTTCGTCGCCTTCATGGCGCCGTTCGTCAGCCACGCCGAGGAGGTGATCCGGGAGCTGGAGGACGGCGAGCGCCGGGTGCTGGGCCACGTCAGGGACATCACCGAGTACTACCACGGCGACGTCGGCAAGGACGAGGCGAGCCCGCTCAGGATCTTCGTCATCGTCAGGGACTTCCTGGGGATGCTGGAGAGGGTGTGCAAGGAGGTCAGGGGGGTCAAGAATTTCCATGCTTGGAATCCTGTTCCGAATAATGTATGATGATTGGTTTTGAGTGGTTCTTGGCTAGATTAGAACAGAATCCATTATACATAGTCCACTGATGATTTTGGTTTGGTAGACTAGAAGATTGTTGAAGATTGAGATGTATAGTTGATGAGTTGATCACTCACTGGGACGAGACAAGATGATGTTTGAACTGGCACTGTTTGAAACAAACAAGTTGGCGTGTGTTTGTCCCCTTGTTTATTCCCCTTTTGTCTCCTTGCCCATATCTCTTTCTGCAGAATTTGAAATTTTGAATCGGTTAGTGTCACCTGCAGAGTTTCAGAGTCCCACGTGCAGAACCATGTGTTAGTTTCTCTGCCACGATGACTGCCTCGTGCTCTTTCAGAACCCCAAGGGTAGTCCTTTATATATACGGCGGTTAGTCTGCTGTAGTAATAAATGGACATAAGATAATTACACTGATAAGCGTAGTAGTAAGATCAACCTTTTTTTAAATAACATGTAATTTTATTCAAACTCTAACAATTATTACATGTATAATGTCTTGGATCATACTAGATAAAAGAAGTTACATAATACTAGCTCCTTTGCCTAAGATTTTTTTTTTAGAATATAGACTCCGGCTTTATAAATTAATAAAGCCCCGAACATAGGGCAGCAACATAACAAACGAAGGCCCCAAAGGCCGCACCAAACAAGTTGAGAGCCAAGCTAAAGGTTCCATTACAAGATCAGAGGCCCGATACGAGCACGCGGGCTCAGATGCAAACTAAGAATTATATTGAAATCTCTTGAATAAAGACAATGCAATCAAACCGGAGTAGAGGCACCCGCTAAACCTAAACGAGCTATACCGCGTCAACTGTCTTCAAAAGCCTCAAAAGTCACCCATCTAAAAAGACGGAAAGTCATGAGCGTCGAATGTGCTTGGGCCGGGTATGATCTCCTAGAAGTACAGATTCTCATACAACAAAATCTTCACTAAAATAGTAAAGAAGCCGGTATAAGCCCCAAGAAATCAGACCAAGAAAAGCACCATACACTAACACGACCTTGGCAGATCCATATGAATGCTTCACAGTGACAAAAACGTAAATTCCACAAGATCGAGCATGTGAAGACAAGACATCTCTGGCTCAGTGACACTACCTCGTAAGTCACTGTCACGATGAAGAAGAATTAGAGTAACTTTATTCTCATCGGCATTGCAGCCTCCTCCAACACGCCACCGACAAAGACCATAAAATGAGACTTGAAGACTTTTAAACATGCTTGGAAGGACCCGAGGTTCCCCCACCTCGCTGCATGCGGCTGGAGGCGAGGAATCGGCAAGATTGCAGTCGTTCATCAAACCCTAGTTGACACCACCTCTTCTTCTTGTAACTCTTGATTTTCATCTTAGTTAGACAAGAGTCAATAACTCCATTCAGGGTTATATACAACATACTAGCTATATATATATATGGTCTTTCCTCGGAAGCTCCAGAAATTGGTTTGTTGGCATCCTCACAAATGGAGCCATTGGCCAAGAAGGTTTTCTCCTCGCATGGATGTAACTCCTAGCTTACATATATTACATATATGCCCTACTTGCCTTAGGCTAGTTTTTTCCTTGGAGAAACTCCCCATCTTCTAGTATGATGTTTATTTTGCCGATATCCAGTATGATGTGTTTTGTTTCTTTCATGCCATGTGTTTTGTATCACATCATCTTGATCATTGACTCGGCCTCTTCTTCTCGTAACTCTCGATTTTCCTCTTAGTTAGACAAGAGACAATAAATCAATTGAAGGCCATATACAACATAGTAGCTCTGTATATGGTCTTTGCTCCGAAGCTCCATAAGTTTATTTGTTGGCATGCTCACAAATGGAGCCATTGTCCAAAAAGGTTTTCTCCCCGCGTGGATGAAACTCATAGCTTACATATATTACATATATACCCTACCCGCCTTAGGCTTGTTTTTTCCCTTCGAGAAACTCTCCATCTTCCAGTATGATGTGCTTTTCTTCGTGAATATCTAGTATGGTGTGTTTTGTTTCTGTCAAGCCATGTATTTTTTATCTCATCATCTTTATTAACAAAGACAAAAATTGGGACCTAATCATGTCATCTAGTCAAGCCCAAAAAGATTCTGATTACATTTTATTTTGATCAAAAAGCAAATAAACCCTTTTATTTTCAAAAAACCTAAGTGAGGCTTCAACTAACAATATTTACTTTTCCAAAACAACAATTCATTAAAAATCATTTCTAAGGTATATTATATATATGACCACTATTACCATAAAATATTATCTTAGATATATTTAAGTATTTTCTATTATTCATTTTCGAAAAGGCTTGAGATGTTGAAAATATTGCCAAAAACATTAATGTTTTTCTTAGAAAAATCCCTAAAATTCACCTACGTTGTATTTGATCAATTTACACTCCCCACGTCAATTTCACCACATGGTTTTGTTCAAAAGTTCTTGGCACGGGCAAGAAAATCATTTATCCCCATATCAAGCAAGCACGATGGCGGGGTACTCAGTGAGGGAGGATGCATTCTTGTGCGGTGCATGGTATGCCACAAGTGTGGGGTTTGTAGGCATGAAGCAAAAGGGCACGATATTTTGGCAACATGTGCATTCTTCGTTTCATGAGCGCACGCACTACACGCCCTATAATTTGGATGTGATCCATGATTGCAATACAAAGTCGTTACTCCATCGGTGATACGCCATTTCAAATGCCATCATAAAGTATTGCGGTGCGATTTCGCAAGTGGAAAGAATGTGACCAACAGGAGTGTCAATCGAGATTGTAAGTTTTGCTTTTTGTTGCTCTACGTGTTGGTCAATTCTTTGACTCACTCAGTGTTGCAACTTTATGGTCACATCATTGTATAATCTGGACGAGCTACCCTGATGTACCAAAGGACGGAGGGCAAGCCCTTCACATTGACACATTGTTTGATGAAGCTCAAGTAGAACCCATTTGGGTGAACAACATGCGTCGACGAAGAAAATTAAGCTCTAGTGGAGCAAGCTTGACATGAAGGCCACTTTCGAGGAGTATGGTAGAATCTAGGATTGATGAACATTAAAAACTTGTTGAACGTCCTACACTTTTATTAGAATTTAAATGTATGGTTGAATTGCTATCGATCGATAATTCCAAAGTGAGGCTGCATGGTGGACATTTTGTTTAGTTTTCTTCTTTTCTAGAAAAGGGTCGGGCATTTGGTGCATCAGGTGGAATGGCGGGCTCCGCTACTTACAGACGTTTAGGGTGTTTGTTTTGATGCATGCCGTTGGAGATGTCCTAACCTCCTGCCTGGGACATTCATCGTGCGGGAGCTATGTCTCGTCCATTGCGAGATGTAACTTGGTCTTGCCTCTAGGGAGCACGCTACTGGGCTGGCCCATTAGCGTAATTGTGGCGTGAGTTTTTTTGGGTTTTCTTATCGATTTTCACTCTTTTTAGCATTTTCTTTGGGTTTCTCCGGTTTTCCTCACTTTTTTCTTCTGTTTTCTTTCTTTCTTGGTTTTCTGCCATTTTTGGGGGTTTCTTTTTCTTTCCTTTTATTTTTGAACACATGTTTACATTTTTTGTATACATTATGAACATTTTCTTAATACATGTTTAACACTTTTGTATACCACTTTTTTGAATACATGATTAACACTTTTCTCAAATATATGTTTTGTTGTCTATTTCTCTCATACACATTGCACATTTTTGGTGTACATATAAAAAAATTGTGCATGTTTGACATTTTTTTAATACATGAACATTTTCTCAAATAAATGTATTGATCTCTATTTTTTCATACACACCATACATTTTTTGTATACATATAAAATATTTTTTGTACACGTTTACCATTTGCCAAATACATGATTACATTTTTTCAAACACATTTTTTGAATACATGTAAAACAGTTTTTAAATAAACATTAAACATTTGTTTTGAATGATACTTTTTTTTCAAACTATACGATCATCTTTTACATTATATAAACATTTTTAGAAACTTTGAACAATTTTGGAATGGTCCTAAAAATTGTTTTGGGAATGTGGTGTTTATTAGTTTGAAATGCATGTTTTTTTTTGGAAATTACACAAACGTTTTAAGGATATCAATATGTTTGAAAACAGCACTAACTAAAACTTTACATGGTGTTAACATTTTTCAGATTCACGATGAACATTTGTGAAAATCTTAAGTACATTAAGTTTTTTGAACTATATGTATTTATGATTTTTTAAATACCAACAAAAATAAAAGAACAAAAAAGGAAACAAAGGAAAAAATGAACGAAATTGTACATGTACCTGCGTGTTTATGGGCCGGCGCATTTAGGTATCCTTGAGGCGAGGCGAGCATGTATCTCGCTGCAGGCGAGACACAGCCGCACCCCATTCATTGTACCCTTGCTCAAGGTATAATTCGGCGCATTGGGGATGGAATGACCACAAATATATGGCAACATAACTGGATCCCTCCACCCTCCAACATGCGGCCAATTATCAAACGAGATAATGAACCCCCCCCCCCCCCCCCACACACACACACAATGGGTGGGTGATCTGATTACGGCCAATGGATAGTGGAACAACACAGTCCTAGCCGAAGTTTTTTGGCCCACGGACGCAGATGCAATCCGCGTGACCCACTGTGCACGAAACAGATGGAGGACTTCTGGTCTTGGGTACATGAACAAAATGGCGTTTTTATTGTCCGGTTGGCGTATCGTATGCTGGACTCCACAAAACTAAGACATGAGGCATGGTTAGAGGGGCACTCGGATACTTCAGACTCATCTAGTGGACATAAACTGTGGTGTAAGATGTGAAAAGTGCACGTCCATCAAAAATCAAAACATTTCTGTGGAGGCCAGCGCAACAATCACTTCCGACTGCTGATCTTCTACATCACAGAAACATGTCCACGGGTACTAGTTGCAGTCTTTGCGGCTACAGAAGACTCTTGGCAGCATTCTAAATGGGTTGGCCCGCTATGGACGCGAGCGGGCGAGCTGGCGACAAAATGGGTCAGCCCATTTAGAAGCGTAATCTAGGATTTCGTGGAATGGGGTTTTCACCGGTTCTAGGAACCTTCTAGAAGGTACCAGAATCGTTTTTTTTGTTGGGATTTTGTTGGGCTTTTCTTGTTTCTTTTTTTATTTCCAATTTTTTCCGTTTCTTCTTTTTTCAAAAAATGATTTAAATCTTAAAAAATCACATTTTTCAACAAATGTTTGAAGTTTTGTTAAAAAGTCATATTTTTAAAATGAAGTTTTTAAAAATGTTGACTTTTCGGTAAGTTGTTCAAGATCTTCAAGATTATTTCAGTTTTTATAACTCTCGAAAATTGTTTGCGCTTTTTATTTTATTGTTGAAATTTCAAATTTGTTGTGGTTTTGAAAAAAGACCCGATAGTTCAAAAAAAATTCATGCTTTTGCGAAAAAGTTTGTAATTTAAAAAATGTTGTTTGAAAAATGATTGAAATGTTTAGAATGTTCGCATTTTAAAAAAATGTTCATGCTTTTAGAAAAGTATGTAATTTTTAAAAAATTGAGTTTTTTAAAAATAACCGGATTTTTCAACCATTATTTTCCCTTTAATAAATTGTTCACAATTTTCTTGAAATGTTCGAAAATTTTCAGAAAGTGTTCAGATCCGCCGCTGTTTTTAGTTCTTAAACTTCTACACTACCAATTGCTAACTCATTACCTCCACTGGCTGGCAACACATCTTAAACAGCGAGAGATCTCAAATTCGATGCCATGTGAGTTGTGATTTTTTATATCCGTCGCACGCAAATGCGCTGGCTGAGTTGAGACTCCGTGTGTGCACGTTATTGGCCTATTTGACGCAAAACATATCAACTAGGAGCTTCTCAAGAGAGAGTTAGGGTCTCAAGGGAATCTCATCTGCAAAAACAAAGGGAATCTTTCCCATAGATGGTGTTGTAAGAGCATCTTCAACACATGATGAAAAACCGTCACACTGTTGAAAGATCGTCGTTGTGAGACACTTTGGACAAAGAACCAGATTCAATAGATGATGTATCTCCATCCTATAATTTTTTTAGGAAGCCACCCAAGTTTTGTTCCGAAGTACTGCAAATTTGCAACATCTCTAATGGCTGCCCAAAAACCAAAACGCTTCAACGGGAACCAAACTACCATGTTGAAAATCCCCGGACGTCCGGCCATCATCGACACTCCGGCGAACACCCCCCACCCCAGCCCCACCGCCACCCCGCTTCTCGTTCCTTCCGGCCGAGACAACTGACGTGACCCCACCTACGCCATGGAAGCTCAGTCATCGATTTCGAACGTTCCGCCACCCCTCCGCTCTTGCACGAAGCTCTCAGCGCTTGGGCAACACGCCGCCGCTGGGGTAGGCTGCACCCCGCCTCCTAGTCCCTGTTAACTCCTGTCCAAGACGCCCGACGACCGTCTCGGCCCCGATGACCACTGCCGCCTAAATCGAGCTCGGCTCACAATACCCATCAGATCCGCCTCCTGCCTAGCCCCCATTAGACCTCATGTGTTCAATTTCTTTCTAATTTTTTTAAAGCATCGATTTTTCATCATGGATTGGAGCAACAGCAGACATGCCCCAAAATCCTCCATCTCTATTCCATAATCATTTTACATCAACAAAATTTACATCGCGAGTTGGAGATGCTCTAAACAGTAGGAGAGAGAGGACACAGCGGTTCTTTCACTTATCGTGCATTGTATATCACCAACATGCATGCATCAGAAATGCCGAGTCACGAAACCAGCCAGCTGGCCGCTCTTGTCGCTTCCCATTGCATCGTGGCCCGGTGACGCTGAGCTTTCTGTCACAAAATATAAAAACTTTTTGATACTAGTGTAGTGTAAAAAACGTTTTTATATTTTGAGACGGAGGGAATATTTCTCTAATGAAATGTGGAGCCGGGGGGAGGCCCCTGATTTTCGAAAAAAAAATCTACTCCTCGGACCATATATTCCCATTTTTTGCATGGCCTCTCTTGTTCATCTTGCGGTTGCGGGCTCTGCGTTTGTACGTGCGCATGCATGCTATGGCAGACTAGCCGTCGTGCCGTGTGTTGTACCGATCCAGCCCGTCGGATAAAACAGCGACCGGTCGTACGCACGTACTACTACACTATCGCAGTACCTCAGCCCCTCATGATGGATCTTTTTTTTAGGGGCACTCATGCTGGATCTGAAGTAATACCGTATGTACGGGTTTTTACGGTCCGTGGTTTTGTAGAAATTCAGCGAAACAGATGCATAAAGACATTCCGACCGATAGTGGAGTGTTGGCGCCTCGTTTTTAGTGGCAGGAGTGACGTTCTCAAAATTTTGATTATTTTATACTTTTATAATAGATTTGATTCTTTCTGTAATAAAAAATGTTCAATATCACCTGGTTAATTAACTGTGAATTTATTTCAGGATCTTCAGCGATGCGCGTTCAGTGGGAGGAGACATTCCCGTCGACTACAAGGCCTCTATGATGACTTCGTAAAATCTTAAAATGATATGTCAGCTCAGTCTCTTAAAGCTCTTGAAGGTGCACATAAAGGCAAAGTGTGTACGTGTGTGCGTTCATAAAGATGAGTGTATGCGCGTATATATAAGCGCTTGTGTCTGTACTATATTGAAAATTGAATTTAACAGCGAATTCGTGCCACCCAGTTGGAACTTGATGTTCATATTTTCAGATGTCCGTCGGACTCTTATCACCGTAGTGGAGAAAGCTAGGTGCACCGCCGGCCGGACGCCAATAATACACACGTATATAGACAGCTAATAACAACGAAGGCTTTATTACGTAACCCTTTTTAAGGAGGATGTACCCGACCTCTGCATCTAAACAATACATGCAGTCATTTTATTAATTATTCACAAAGACCTTACAAGATAATACATCAGTACGCTTGAAGCCATCATTCAGGCAACACCTGTTGCTACTCCTATCCTCTTGATGAAGGATGCTGAATTTCCGAGCCTAATACCAAACAGACATCGCATCAAAGCCTAACATCTAACGTCGGATGCCCCAGCCTAGCCACATACCGAGACTGGGTCACACACCGGTCCGGCACACTCACGCGGGCATCACATGTGCACCCTCACTACAACAAAAACGGCTTGTATGGTCGCTTTTTCTGAGACGCTGTTTGTCTTCGTCTCTACGCCCATAAACACTAGCAAGCTAAAGACGCTTCTTAAGACGTTTATAGGGTGTCACAAGCTTCTGCTTATAATTGGCCATTTAGAAAATAAGTATATAATTTTAATTAACTTAGAGACGATTTGTGAGACGTTTTATATGCGACTATAATCCTTCAGCGTGTGGGTGAGCTCGTTGCCGGCCATTTCTCTTTTTAGGCGTGGACTACCAAAGACTTTTGTGCAAAAAAAAATACTACTACATGTATTATAAGGTAATATAAAGAGTGACTAGGCCGTTGGCCCATGAGCCCAAACACACGAGCGACGTGGTGTCTGGTCAGGCGCGCGAGTAGCCGACCGCCTGAGCACGTCGTTTCCCTTCCTCGATTCCAACCTTTTCCCCAACCTACCGCTAGCTGAAGGCTCCGGCGGCGGCGGCTGGCCCTCTCCTGCCTCTCCCTCGGTCCCTCCCCTCCCCTCCATCCGGCCATCTCACTCCCCTGCCTCGGCCTCCGGCGCCCAGCCCTCTCCTCCGCGGCTCCGCCAGGCGCCAGGCCACCAGTCCGCCTCCGGCCTCCCAAGCGCGGCGGCAGCCGGCAGCCGGCAGCGCCCTCCAGGCTCCAGCCACCGTCCTCGCGCCTCCCCGGCGCGGCGGCAGCACCATCCAGCAGTCCGGCCTCCGTTCCTCAACAGCCACAATGTACTGCATCTATTCTTTCCCTCCGTTTCTATTTTCTAAACAAATCTGAAGATTATTCTGTGATTGCTTGTAAATTTAAATTGAACTTGATTCATTTGGTGCGTATGCTCATAAATGATTGCTGCTTACTAATTACTGTGTGATTCATTTGGTGCTCACTATGGAAATTGAAATGTTTGTGCAATGTACATCAGACCCTGACGCCGGTTGGCCCCGGCACAACGCCGCTCCCCGCCAACGCCCCTCTCCCTCAGCTGCTGACCTCGGCAACGAGCTCACCCACACGCCTATGCTGCCAGAAGATTGCCCGCATAGTTTAAAATATTCATATGAACCTATGCTTAATGTAAAAGAGCATATGGAAAATTATAAACTGATCTATTTTGTTTTCATTACTACAGCTAGCAAAGGCTAATGGATCGAGGTTGGATGAGTAAACCAAGATCAACTACTGATTATAAAGAAGGTGTCGAGCAATTTCTATCTTTTGCCTTCCATGATGTTCCACTCGGTGATAAAATTCTCTGTCCCTGTGTAAATTGTGGAAATAAGGCAACGCAGAATTACGACGAAGTGAAAACCCACCTAAGATGTGATGGTATTCTTCAGGGTTATACAAAATGGGTTTGCCATGGAGAAGAGTATGATTCACCGTCATTTGCATTTGCTCCCATGTCAAATAACAACAACGATTTTCATATTCCGGGTTTTCCAGTGAATTCTGATGTAGAAGGCAGTAATAGAAGATTGCATGACATTTCTGGGCTCTTAAGTGCCATTTTCCCCATGGCTGACAGCTTCCAATCACTATCAAGCGCATCTGATGGGGAACTAGATGGTGTTCAGTCTGAATTTGAGAACTTGGAACCTGGTATGGCTGAGAATGTCAATACAACATCTGCAGATGATGATGCAATGAGAGAACAAGACATATACGCTAGTTTCCTCGAGGAAGCAAACACAGATTTATACCCTGGATGTGCAACATATTCGAGGTTGTCATTTCTTGTCACTTTATATCACATGAAAGTCTTGCATGGATGGTCACAGGAATCATTCACACAGCTACTTGGTGTATTATATCACATAACGAAGCTGAAGAATATGCTCCATTGAGTGCTATGCAGGTGATGTAATAGTTTCTTCACTAATAAATATTCTACTTCATTCTCATACTTAAACAATTGTTCATCATAAGTTGCAGGAACTATATCCTAGCGATTGTGCACGAACCAAAGAGTGTTACACCGGTTTATCGTTACCACAAGAAAAAATGGTTGCTAAGGTGTGTGCATAAATTTCTGCTTTGTTATTAAAAAATACCTATGTTTTGTATAAGTTTACTTACAACTGAACTGAACCTCAATTGTAGAAAGCACACATTGAAAAGTTTCATAGGGCTAATCAAGGAAGTGGAGAATCAACTTTGCCAGACAAGCAGATCACTACCCAGGAATTGCATCCTAGTTTTTCTGTGAGAACCAAAGAGGGTTACACTGGTTTATCTTTACCACACATGGTTACTAAGGTGTGTGCGCATATTTTTTTTACTTCGTTATCAACCAATGCTTATGATTCTGTATGTTTATGTCGTTCTGAACTGAACCTCAAATGTAGAAGGCACACATTGAAATGTTTGATAAGGACAATCAAGGCTGCACAGAATCAACCAAAGACGGTTACACCAATGAAGGAAGTGCAGAATTAACTTTACTGGATAAGTAGATTACTGCCCAGGAATTGCACCCTAGCTTTTCTTCCAGAACCAAAGAGGATTGCACTGGTTCATCTTTACCACACATGGTTTCTAAGGTGTGTCTGTATGCATAAACTTCTGATTCTTTGTCAAACAATGTCTATGTTTTGTGTATGTTCACTTACAACTGAACTAAACCTCAACTGTAGAAAGCGCACACTAAAAAAAATGATAGGATAAATCAAGGGTGTGCAGAATCAACTTTACCGAACAAGACTAACCAGGAATTGCATCCTAGCAATTGCGCAAGAACCAAAGAGGGTTGCACCAGTTTATCTTCACCGCATGAGCACACAGTTGCTAAGGTGTGTGCATGCGCACATAAATTTCTGCTGTGTTATCAAACAAGGTCTATGTTTTCTATAAGTTTACTTACAACTAAACTGAACCTCAATTGTAGAAAGCACATGATGGTCCTGAAGCAAAGAATGGTCATGCTGAAAATAACAATGAGACCAAGCAAGGTGGTCCTGAATCAAGTGTACAACTTCATCGTATCACTAAGCAGGTATATCTATACCTACTATTAAAGGGAGGTGATATTCTTGGTTTGGTTTAGTCCGTCGCTTTGATTTTCGTCCCTGGTTATTTACGTCAAATTCCGTTTGTCGTTTGTTATCCTGCCTCTTTACTCGCCCAGTTTAAACCGACTCAAGCCAACCAGGCAAGCAACGAGGCAACGATCGGGCAGCCCATCTAGCGGCAGCAGCCTAGATTATTTTTTTCCTGAGCCGATTGTGATTGGAGGCAACTAGGCCTTTTTTTAGCGGTAGCAGCCCAGCCGATTGTGATTGGAGGCAACCAGGCCTTTTTTAGCGGTAGCAGCCCTGCTGATGGATTGAAGGCAGCTCGGTTTTAGCTAAATTCGCTGTCTGAGAAAACATCAATAATCCCACCTTGCTTTCTTACATCGAGTCGTGTCAGTTGATATACGTCATATCAGATACTGGTTAGACCATATGGACAATTACAAACAGTAAGGGATGCTATTGGTCATGTTATTGCATGGCCTCTATCACATGTAAGTACACTTTCATGCAATCATCCTATGTTCCAATGTGCGTGCTTAAGGCTTTTTATTTATGAAGGATTTTTGCGATTTTTAGGTTAAAAAACCAAAATTAACCACTCTTGCACAACCTCAAAACAAGCCACCAAACACTGGTATGGTACATCATCAAAGTACATTTCTTCTCACACTAGTCTTCAAGCTATGTTCTAAATTTTTCTCTGTTATCTTTCTTTTTCAGGGTAGCTCAAGATTTAGAAAAGGAGTGCATTGCAGGAGCCAGGAGCAACTATAGAAGAATTAGTCTTTAGATGGACAAGTATTATGTATTATATAAAGATTTTAGATTTGTAGGAAAACTTAGTTCTAGTTTCTATGATCTCTTCTTAATTATTTGCATATTTTTTATGAAGATTTGATTTGATTCAGTTGTGAACCAAAAGTGTTTGTTCCTACTAATTGAAATTGTGCGAATGGGATTGTTGTGGATACAATTGGTGATATGGGTGGATCCCTTCATATAATGATATTTGTTGTTCATGAATGTGATTGGTGATATGGTGGATGCTTTTATATATCAATACTTGTTGACCATTCTGCACAAGCATATGGCATGATAAAGTTACTGGATTTGAAATGGCAAACTACAAATTTGGAATGAATCAAATATTATTTAAAATAAAATATTACGTGGTTAAAAAATTTCATTTGTATATTTAGAGACGAATATAACGTCTGTACATAGCGTGTATAGGAATGGGCCTAGGGCCCATGACCATTGAAATGGCCCTGTTAGTAGAGACGTACGAGCGGACGTAGCACAATGACTCTACATGTCTAGAGACGCTTTTGAACGTCCAAATATAGCGTGTCATATCTAGAGACGCCTTACAACGTCCCAATATAGCGTCCCATTCCATGTACAGACGCTTAGCCAGCGTGTCTATATATTTTGAGACGGTCCGTGGGTAGACGCTCCAAAGACGCTTTACTAAGTCGACTCTATGGTTGCCTAGAGATGAAATAACGCGTCTCTAGCTTTGGAATATGACGTCTCTACATGCAGTTTTTGTTGTAGTGCCTGCAAGGCCCGGCCCGGCACCACCGTCTTCCATCGATCCATCTTCAAAGCAGAAACTGACGCATCGACCGTGTCAGGCCTCTCTGCCATTGATGCCATCACGACGGCAGACAGCGTCGTCCTCCTGGGCGAGTTCATCCCCGCACATCGGACGCCGAATCTGCACTGCGCCACGCTGTCAAGATCCGTCACCATTAATGTGTAGGATGAAGCACCGCTCCACCAAAGTAGCAGTCCACTGGTCCCTCGAGTCCATGCACACCTCCAAGAATGACGCCCCGAGGGGGGAAACAACACAAGAGCGCCGCCGTCTTTCGATCTACTGATCTAGGGTTTGCCCCCAGAGGTAGCAGATGTTGGCCTAGAACTTCTCCATGGCGATGCCTCCAAGAAGGGAACGACACCGAAGAGCGCCACCATCGCCGGCCTTGGCATCTAGCCGAGAGCAGGTTTTCACCCAGATCTGTTCGAAGAACTCCATCCAGCCTTTTGTGCACAGATCGCCACCTTCTATGCCGGGGACCGGACCAAAAGGAACCAGTCGCCGCCGCCTGATCAGCCAAGGCACCGCCACGATGCCGAAGCAGCCGGTTACGTCAGGCCCACCGCGCCAGCCTGCCGTCGCTCACCAAATCCGCCGGCCCGCCTAAGCCCAACTAGGCCCTGCGAGATCCGAGATTCCGGCCACCGCCACAGGGGCGCCTCCGCCGCGAGAGGCCGCGCCGCCGCTGTCGCCGCCGCCGCCGCCACATCCTCTGCCGGGATACCACCGCACCGCGCCGCCGAATCACCGGAGTGGCCATGCCGCCGCCGCCAAAGGAAGACGCCACTGCGCGCGAGGGGGAAGACCCCGCCACCGCCATCACAGGCCACAGCCCGGGCTTCGCCGGCGTGAACTCGGGCGGCGGCGGGAGGGAGAGATCGGGGAGAGAAGGCCTAGGGCGCGGCTGCGCGATCTCCCCCGTGTCGCCAAAACCTCATGCTAATTACTCCTGACTTCTATCGCGCACCAGTTGGCTTGGCTATGGATGAGATCGATCGGCGAGGACATCACACGGTGCCGCAGGCCCGACACTGCCAAGTTATTGGACGACGGCTATCTGACTGTATACCACATGCACAGAGCTCGGCCTCTCACACGCAAAGGCACGGCGCGCGCTACTTGATCCATCGAGTTGATTTGGACGAGTCGGCCGGGCGTGCAAGGACCCTCTTCTTTTGCGTAACTTTATATCTTTGTATATATGTGTTACGTACATTGAGTGTTGGAGTCGCATGCTCTCACTCGTCGACAAATGTACTTCCTTCGTAAATTAATATAAAAACGTTTAAAATACTAAAGTACTGATCTAAATGCTCTTATATAGTTTGCAGAGGAGTAGCTCTGAATTACTGGTCCGAGTAACTTGGATAAAGTCAGTCCCAACTCACATGCAAACATGCAATGACGCAGACACCACGGTGCAGCACCCACAACCTAGGACACTGGCGCTGCGAACGGACATTGTCGCAAGGCGCGTGAAAAACGGGCCGAAAGAACCCGACTCCGTTGTTAAATACGCGCCCCACGGCGCACACACGGCAGCTCTCTCACACACACACAAGTCCGGCGAGCTTCCTTCTGATAGTCCTCCCCTACAACCCCAAGTCTCACAGCGCCGGCGGCAAGGCAGCCCGCGACATCCCCATGGCCAGCCTGAACAACGGCTCCTGGTCGACTGGCCTCTGCGGCTGCTGCGACGACGTTGGCAGCTGTAAGCTAATTCCCTAGAAAATACTTTTGGTTCGCGCTGGCAAGCATAAGCATGCATGCTTTGGAAGCCCTGATACTGCTGGCCTCGGTGACGGGGGGATGGGGCTGCCTCTACTCCTGCTGCTACCGCTCCAGGCTGCGAGAGCAGTACGGGCTCAAGGAGAAGCCCTGCGCCGACTGCTGCGTCCACTGGTCCTGCGAGCTCTGCGCCCTGTGTCAGGAGTACCGCGAGCTCAAGAACCGCGGCTTTGACATGCGCCTCGGTACGTACGCACAATCCTTCGATCGTGAGCTTTGCTCGTTGCGTGCGTCGACAGTGTAACCACACCGTGCCGGTCACCGGTCACAAATCCCAACTGGATCAGCTCGTCCGTTTGCCTCTTTCGTAGCTGCGGTGGTTTAGCAATGTGCTAGCACTAGCAGCTTCTAGGATGGCCGTGCGCGGCGGTGTCTTGGTCAGCTTTCTTCTTGTCTGTTGGTGCAGGGTGGCACGCCAACATGGAGAAGATGGGGAAGAGCGCTGCCACCGTCGCGCCTCAGGCTTACTCGGGGATGACTCGCTAGTGTGCCCGCATCGCTCGAATCCCATCCATGCAGTCACCATCGATGTATCCATGGATAATGCCGGCTACCAGCTTCTAGTACTTCTGTCTTGTCGCCAGTTAGTTAATTTGTGTTTGTGATGATGGTTCCTGCGTGTGCCTTCTGTTGCAAGTCGTTTTCCATCCGTCCAACCCCACCATCAGTGATGTTTTTGTAGCCAATTGTGTTTGAATAATATCTATCGGATCTCTGTGTGCAAAATACACAGGACCATGTTATATACTTTTTATTTTTTTTGAAAAGGAGGACCATGTTATATATGCAGTATAATGTTTTGATTTATGTATGTACACTATGTTTTTGGGAATAATTTATGTTTACTATTTTTTTCTGAAAGATCCGGCAGCTGGCTGGCTTATATTGATGATTTAGCAGAGAGGGAATATTTGCAGTGCAGGCAATCTTAGCCGTGAAGGTGCATGCATCTCTCTCGTGCCAGATCACTCATAGGATGATCAGAATTAGAGACCTGGCCCCTTTTCTGAATTCCGGCCTTGCCTCCTCGATCATGCTGGAGACGATGTTAGAGTAGTTGATCGTGTTTTTGAATTCCAAACCACGGGGCTGAAGGAGTTGCATCCTATCCATCGAGCCGCCACCGACCAGACAATGACAGAGATTGTGCACTGCCATAACAGGTGGCAAGACTTTTCGCAAAAAAAAGAAACAGGTGGCAAGACAATTCCAGGTTCCAGAAGCAAAACTGGCAGAAATATTCGTTCGTCCATCCTCTTCTTTGCAGTGGATCGTTGCACCATAGCCTGTTTTTGTGTAGTTGCCAGGCAAAGATCTTCAGTCAGCCCGGTGGGCAAGCTCCCCAGAACAGCTTCCTGCAGCAAGTCTTCATCAATCCTTGGGACTGGATCGCATAGGCCGAGCTTGTGGAGTAGGTGCCATTGGCTTCATGCCTCCACTGGATTGAATCGTGGCCCTCCTCATCAAGGTGGGTACCCATCGCCGCACGGCAAGGATGTTAAGAGCCTGCTATGATCTCTCTCAATCACTCACTTCACAAGATGAATTGTAGCAGTAGCGTAGTTATTACAGAGGAACAGTTACAGGGAAGATGAAGAACATGGGAGGAACTAGAGGTAGGGGAAAGAGAGGAGCCGCCATCTTCGTGTCGTGATCCTACGGGGATGGTCTGCTCGTTGCTTCCTCCCATGTATAAGTAGCTGCAGCACTTGAGGATTCCCAGTCGGGCCAGGCCCAAGAGATATCCAGAGGTAAGCCCATATACACGTATGGGCTAGGGTAGGGCCCTGACATTCCCCTCCTTGAAATTCGGCTTGACCCCAAGCCGACACCACCGAGAACCGCTCGGATCCCATTGCACTCGATGGTCCTCACTAGCTTGAAATTGCGGTGGTAGCCGAAGTCAAAGTTGGCTGGAATAACATGGGAGTAGTAGTCATGGACGATGGTGCCCGAGTCGTAGGAGATGCTAAGGAAGTAGTTGTTGAAGCCGGTGATGACCCACAAGTATAGGGGATCAATCGTAGTCCTTTCGATAAGTAAGAGTGTCGAACTCAACGAGGAGCAGAAAAAAAGGACAAGTGGTTTTCAGCAAGGTATTTTCTGCAAGCACTGTAATTATCGGTAACAAATACTTTGGTAGTAAGATAATTCGTAATGGGTAACAAGCAATAAGTGTAACAAAGGCACAGCAAGGTGGCCCAATCCTTTTTATAGCAAATGACAAGCATGGACAGAGTTTTATATAAAGCAAAGCGCTCCCGAGGACACATGAGAATTATCATCAAGTTTAGTTTTCATCATGCTCATATGATTCACGTTCGTTACTTTGATAATTTGACATGTGGGTGGACTGGTGATTGGGTGCTGTCCTTACTTGGACAAGCCTCCCACTTATGATTAACCCCTCTCGCAAGCATCCGCAACTATGAAAGAAGAATTAAGATAAATCTAATCATAGCATTAAACATGTGGATCCAAATCAGCCCCTTACGAAGCAACGCATAAACTAGGATTTAAGCTTCTGTCACTCTAGCAACCCATCATCTACTTGCTACTTCACAATGCCTTCCCCTAGGCCCAAATCATGGTGAAGTGTCATGTAGTCGACGTTCACATAACACCACTAGAGGAAAGACAATATACATCTCATCAAAATATCGAACGAATACCAAATTCATATGATTACTTATAATAAGACTTCTCCCATGTCCTCGAGAACAAAAGTAACTATTCACAAAGCATGTTCATGTTCAAGATCAGAGAGGTATTAAATATCATTAAGGATCTGAAAATATGATCTTCCACCAAATAAATCAACTAGTATCAACTACAAGGAGTAATCAACACTACTAGCAACCCACATCAATCGGAGGTTTTGAGATAAAGATTGAATACAAGAGATGAACTAGGGTTTGGGATGAGATGATGTTTGTGAAGATGTTGATGAAGATTGGTCCTACCACGATGAGAGGATCGTTGGTGATGACAATGGCTTCGATTTCCCCCTCCGAGAGGGAAGTTTCCCCGGCGGAATCGCTCTGCCGGAGCTGTAGATTGCTTCTGCCTCGAGATGGCGGCGCTTCGTCCCGAAAGCCTTCTCCTTATTTTCTTTTTTCTAGGTCAAAACCCTTCATATAACAGAAGATGGGCACCAGAGGCTGGCCAGGGGCCCACAAGCTCAGGGGGTGCGCCTTGGGGGTAGGGCGCCCCCAAGGCAAGGCCACCTGGTGGGTCCCCTCCTGGTATTTCTTCAGCCAATATTTTTTATTTATTCCAAAATAATTCTCCGTAAAGTTTTAGGACATTTGGAGTTGTGCAGAATAGGGATCTCAGATTTGCTCCTTTCCGGTCTAGAATTCCAGCTGCTGGCATTCTCCCTCTTCATATAATTCTTGCAAAACAAGAGAGAGAAGGCATAAGAATTGTATCATAAAGTGTAATAACAGTCCATAATGCAATAAATATCAACATAAAAACATGATGTAAAATGGACGTATCAACTCCCCCAAGCTTAGACCTCGCTTGTCCTCAAGCGAAGCCGAAGTCGATAATCATGACCGCATGTTTAGAGATAGAGGTGTCGATAAAACAAAATACGGACATGAAGGCATCATGATCATCTGGAACAACAATATATTGTGATATAACTTCTTGTGCTAAACTGATAATTTGTTCGCAGGGTAGAGTATGAACCATAAACTTCATTGAAAACTAACAAACTATAATCTCAGTCATTGATGCAATTGCAATTTGTCATAATGTAAAAAAGAGTCAATGTAAGAGCTTTTATTTAGCAAGTTCACATACTCAATCATCATTTAATCTTTCACAATTGCTAACACTCATGCGAAACTTATGAGATCAAAGCGTCAGTCAGACACATAGAAAGATAGGGGCTTATAATTTCGCCTCCCGACCATTTACCTCAAGGGTAATGTCAACAATAATAACCCATGATCACCAACATCCGAGTGGATATACATATGTCTAGATCTTTCCCCAACACATAGTGCTTGCCAAAAAGAGAAAAATAAAAGGAAGGGTGAAGATCACCATGACTCTTGCATAAAGGTAGGTATTAAAAATAAAAGATAGGCCCTTTGCAGAGGGAAGCAGAGGTTGTCATGTGCTTTTATTTGGACGCACAAGATCTTAATGCAAAGGAACGTCACTTTATATTGCCACTTGTGATAGAGAACTTTATTATGCAGTCCGTCGCTTATATTTCTTCCCCATCACAAGTTCATACAAATCTTATTTTCCTCGCATTAAAAGACCATACATATTTAGAGAGCAATTTTTTATTGCTTGCACCAATGACAACTTACTTGAAGGATCTTACTCAAGCCATAGGTAGATATAGTGGACTCTCATGACATGAAACTGGGATAATGGTTTTTGGATGCACAAGTAGTATCTCTACTTAGTGTGGAAGTTTGGCTAGTGTGGGATAGAAAGCAAGCTCAACATGTTGGAGGATCCATGACAATATAACTTCTATTCAGATATAAGGAAGCATAACCCATCACGTTGTCTTCCTTGTCTAACATAAACTTATTAGCATATAATATTTTAATGAGTGCTCACAGTCATAAAAGATGTCCAGTATAGTATATTTATATGCGAAGCCTCTCTTTCTTTATTACTTCTCATTAATTGCAACAATGAACAATACTAAGTTTGTTAACCTTCAACAAATTTCATGCATTATACTTCTTATATGTGAAGTCATCACTCTCCATAAGATTATATATAATCATTTACTTCTTTTTATTCTTTTCCATCTCTAAGATGAAAACAAGAAAGCAAACACTCAACTCAAACTAATCTTTATTATATAACTCTCATACTCGATTACATAGATAGATCAAGAAGCAAAAACTTTTAAGACTAAATCATACTAAAAGCTTTCATTCTACTAAATCACGATTTAACCAAAAGGATCGAACTAAGATAAATGATAATGATAAAGATGTGTTGCTGATACGATACCGGGGCACCTCCCCCAAGCTTGGAACAATCCAAGGGGAGTGCCCATACCTGTGTACTCAAGTCTCCTTCGGAGGTGGTGGTGCCATATTCTTGGCAATGATGCCTCTTAGAAAGCGATTCTCCTCTTCGAGCTTATTAATTTGCTGCCTGAGATCCATAATTTCCTTGCGGAGCTTCCCTGTGACGGTTAAAGCACCGTCCACCCATGGATGCATCCTGGATGCATAGGAAGAAGCAACACTCTTTTTCAAGTTATTGTAAGAGATAAATTTGGCATTGGGGGGTTTGACCGAATACGGCAGGCTTGATTTCTTGAATTCCACATGCAAGTCACAGGGTTGAGGAAGAGAAGTAACTTCTTGATCCTTCTCCATGGCACCCACTCTTTTCAGGTCGGCTTCTATTTCTTCCTCCGTCGACCACCATAGGAGTCAACTTCATCGTACGCCCTTGGACCCGCCGAGAGGTGGGAGACACAACTCTCCCCGACTGATTCTTGCGAAGACATGTTGCTCTAAATCTACAACAGAAATAGCTTAAAATAAGAACAGAGGGTATTGTCGTGATACGGTGGTCAAAACCTTCGGGAGTTTATATAATGAATTTTTACCGTGCAAAACAAGTAATCTGGGATAAAACGGAGTCCAAAGGGCACAAGAGGTCTCCACAAGCTCGGGAGGTGCACCCCCAAGCTTGTCGCTTGCTCGTGCGCTTTCCGGACTACTTATTATTTTCCTAATCTTTTAAATATTCCCAAACGGAGTAAAATTGCTTTTATGGAACTTTTGGAGTCGGTTTACTTACCGTATCACATACCTATTTCTTTTCAGGGTTCTGGAGCGTTCTGGAAATTTTCCTTTATGTACTCCTCCGGTGTTATGGACTGAATAAT
Organism: Aegilops tauschii subsp. strangulata; assembly: GCF_002575655.3. NCBI lineage: Eukaryota > Viridiplantae > Streptophyta > Magnoliopsida > Poales > Poaceae > Aegilops > Aegilops tauschii. The sequence goes on along the minus strand of NC_053036.3, from coordinate 422,320,491 downwards.
GTTGGTTTCAATTTTATAGGCGTACCTGAGATATAATGCTTGATTCTTTGCCCATTCACCACCTTCGGGTTGGTGCCCTCGGCGTTGTTGATCTTGATAGCACCTGAACGATAAACTTCTTCGATAACGTATGGTCCTTCCCATTTAGAGAGGAATTTTCCTGCAAAAAATCTTAAACAAGAATTGTATAGCAAGACATGGTCACCTACATTAAATTCCCGCTTTTGCATTCTTTTGTCATGCCATCTTTTAACTTTTCTTTAAAGAGTTTAGCATTTTCATAGGCTTGGGTTCTCCATTCATCAAGTGAGCTAATGTCAAATAACCTCTTTTCACCGGCAAATTTAAAATCATAGTTGAGCTCTTTAATTGCCCAATAAGCTTTATGGTCTAATTCAAGAGGTAAGTGACATGCTTTTCCATAAACCATATTATATGGAGACATACCCATAGGATTTTTATAAGCAGTTCTATAAGCCCATAATGCATCATCAAGTTTCTTAGACCAATTCTTTCGAGACCTATTGACAGTCTTTTGCAAGATCAGTTTTATTTCCCTATTACTTAATTCTATTTGACCACTAGACTGAGGATGATAAGGAGATGCAATTATATGGTTAACATCATATTTAGCAAGCAATTTAAGGAAAGCACCATGAATAAAATGTGAACCACCATCAGTCATTAAATATCTAGGGACTCCAAACCTTGGGAAAATAACTTCTTTAAGCATTTTAATAGAGGTGTTGTGATCAACACTACTAGTTGGAATAGCTTCTACCCACTTAGTAACATAATCAACAACAACTAAAATATCAGTATACCCATTGGAGGAAGGAAAAGGTCCCATATAATCAAATCCCCAAACATCAAATGGTTTAATAACAAGTGAATAATTCATAGGCACTTCCTGACATCTACTAATGGTACCAATTCTTTGACATTCATCACAAGATAGAACAAACTTACGTGCATCTTTAAAAAGAGTAGGCCAATAAAAATCAGATTGTAATACCTTGTGCAGTTCTGTCTCCCGCATGGTGTCCTCCGTAAGCTTCAGAGTGACACTTCCATAAGATTTGTTCCTGTTCATGCTCAGGTATACATCGTCTAATAATACCATCTACTCCTTCTTTATAAAGGTGTGGGCCATCCCAGAAGTAATGTCTTAAATCATAGAAAACCTTTTTCTTTTGTTGGTATGTGAAACTTGGTGGTATAAATTTAGCAACAATATAATTAGCATAGTTAGCATACCAAGGAGTACTACGAGAAGCATTTATGACAGCTAGTTGATCATCGGGAAAGTTATCGTCAATAGATAATGGGTCATCAAGAATATTTTCTAACCTAGACAAGTTGTCAGCTACTGGATTCTCAGCTCTTTTCCTATCAGTGATATGTAGATCAAATTCTTGTAGCAAAATAACCAACCTAATAAGTCTAGGTTTAGCATCTTTCTTTTCCATAAGGTATTTAATAGGGACATGATCAGTGTGAACAATTACTTTAGAATCAACTATGTAAGACCCGAATTTATCACAAGCAAACATAACTGCTAAGAATTCTTTTTTAGTGGTAGCATAATTTCTTTGAGCGTTTCCAGAGTTTTGCTAGCATAATGGATAACATTTAGTTTCTTATCAACTCTTTATCCTAGAACAACACCAATAGCATCACTAGCATCACACATAATTTCAAAGGGTAGGTTCCAATCAGATGGCTGAATAATAGGTGTAGAGATTAAGGCTTTCTTAAGTATTTCAAAGGCTTCTACACAATCATCATCAAAAACAAATGGAACATCTTTTTGCAAGAGATTAGTAAGAGGCCTAGAAATTTTAGAGAAGTCTTTAATAAATCTTCTATAGAAACCATGACCAAGGAAACTTCTTATACCTTTGATATCTTTAGGACATGGCACTTTCTCAATTACATCAACTTCTTCAATACCTCTTTCGGGAATTTTATGCCCCAAGACAATGAGTTCGTTCAGCATAAAGTGGCACTTCTCCCAATTCAATACAAGATTAGTTTCCTCACAACTCTGCAAAACTCGATCAAGGTTGCTTAAGCAATCATCAAAAGAAGTTCCGTAAACGGAAAAATCGTCCATGAAAACCTCAACAATCTTTTCACAAAAGTCAGAGAATAGCAGTCATACATCTTTGAAAGGTAGCAGGTGCATTGCATAAACCAAAAGGCATACGTCTATAAGCAAAAGTACCAAAAGGGCATGTAAAAGTAGTTTTTGTTGATCCTCTTATGACACAGTTATTTGGGAAAAACCAGAGTATCCTCTAGAAAATAGAAATGTGTATGTTTTGATAATCTTTCTAGCATTTTGATCAATAAAAGGTAGAGCGTAATGATCTTTCCCAGTAGCTTTGTTTACTTTTCTAAATCAATTACCATCCGATAACCTATTATAATTCTTTGTGGGATAAGTTCATTTTTATCATTAGGGACAATGGTAATACCTCCCTTCTTAGGAGCATAATGAACATGACTTACTCATTTACTATCAGCTATAGGATTGATTATACCTGCTTCTAGAAGCTTTAATATTTCATTTCTTACCACTTCCTTCATCTTAGGATTTAATCATCGCTGGTGATCAACAACAGGCTTAGCATCTGGCTCCATATTAATCTTGTGCTGTCATAGAGTGGGACTAATGCCCTTAAGATCATCAAGAGTATACCCAATAGCGGCACGGTGCTTCTTTAGAGTTTTCAATAATCTCTTTTCTTCATGCTCTGAAAGGTTAGCACTAATAATAATAGGATATATCATCTTTTCATCAAGGTAAGCATATTTCAATGTTCAGGCAATTGCTTAAGCTCAAACACGGGATCACTCTTGGGATGAAGAGGCTCTCCAACAGTCTCAACAGGCAAGTTGTGTTTCAAAATAGGCATTTTTTAAGTAATATCTCATCTATTTTTTTTCTTTCATTCATATGCATGTTATTTTCATGGTCTAGCAAATATTATTCTAACGGATCACTAGGAGGCACATCAATAGAAGCAAGACCAATAATTTCATCTTTACTAGGCAATTCTCTGTCACGAGGTTGTCTACGGAATTTAGAGAAATTAAACTCATGAGACACATCACCAAAATCAACACTAACAGTTTCCTTAGTGCAATGAATCTTAGTATTAATTGTATTCAGGAAAGGTCTGCCAAAAATGATGGGACAAAAATCATCTTGTGGGGAACCAAGAACTAGAAAATCAGTAGGGTATTTTATTTTCCCACGCAAGACTTCAACATCTCTAACAATCCCAAGTGGTGTGATAGTATCTCTATTAGCAAGCTTAATAGTAACATCAATGTCTTCTATCTCAGCAGGTGCAATATCATTCATAATTTCTTGATATAGGGTAAACATGATAGCACTCACACTAGCACCCAAATCACATAAGCCATGATAACAATGATCTCCTATTTTTACAGAGACAACAGGCATGCCAACAAACAGTCTATTCTTATCTTTATCATCGGGTTTAGCAATTCTAGTGGCTTCATCACAGAAATAAATAACATGCCCATCAATATTAGCAACCAAGAGATCTTTAACCATAGCAACATTAGGTTCAACTATAATTTGTTCAGAGGGTGTAGGTGTTCTTATATAACTCTTGCGGACCAAAGTTGAAACCTTAGCATGTTCTTTTCTCCTTATGGGAAAAGGAGGTTTCTCAATATAAGCAGTAGGAATAACTGGGTTAACACTATAAGTAATAATTTCCTCTTCAGCTTTAGTAGGTTCTAGTTCTACTTCAATAGGTGGATGATATTTAAACCACTTCTCCTTGGGGATATCAACATGAGTAGCAAATGATTCATAGAAAGAATCTACTACCTTAGAGTCAAGTCCGTACTTAGTGATAAAATTATGAAAAGCATCGGTATCCATAAAAGATTTAACACAATCAAACTCAAGATTTATACCTGACTCCTTACCTTCGTCGAGTTCCCAATCTTCAGAGTTGCATTTAATTCTTTCCAAAAGATCCCACTTGAATTCAATAGTCTTCTTTATAAAAGAACCACTACAAGAAGTATCGGGCATGGATTGATCATCACGAGAGAGCCGAGCATAAAAATTCTGTATAATAATATCTCTTGAGAGCTCATGGTTAGGGCATGAATATTAGATTGACTTAAGCCTCCCCCAAGCTTGAGCGATACTTTCTCCTTCATGAGGCTAAAAATTATATATATAATTCCGATCACGATGAACCAGATTGATACGTCTCCAACGTATCTATAATTTATGAAGTACTCATGCCATGTTTACAATAATTTTATATGGTTTTGGTATGATTTGCATGGAACTAACCCGGACTGACGTTGTTTTCAGCAGAACTACCGTGGTGTTGTTTTTTGTGCAGAAATAAAAGTTCCCGGAATTGGACAAAACTTTTTGACGATTTTTTTGGAACAAAAGAGACCCCCGAAGCTTTGTGGGAGGGCCAGAAGAGCCACGAGGAGGGCACAAACCACCAGGGCGCACCTGGTCGGTCGTCCGTGCCCCAGTGGGTTGTGCTCACCTCGAGGCCCATCTTAGCGTGAAACCAACGCCAAAAAATCCTATAAATAGAGAAACCATCAGGGGTGAACCTAGATCAGAAGTTCCGCCGCCGCAAGGCTCTGTAGCCACCGAAAACCAATCTAGACCCTTTCCAGCACCTTGCCGGAGGGGGGAATCATCACTGGTGGCCATCTTTATCATCCCGGCGGCCACCACGATGAGGAGGGAGTAGTCCACCCTCGGAGCTGAGGGTTTGTACCAGTAGCTATGTGTTTAATCTCTCTCTCTCTCTCTCTCTCTCTCACTCTCTCTCTCGTGTTCTTGAGATGTCACGATCTTGATGTATCGCGAGCTTTGTTAATATAGTCGGATCATATGGTGTTTTCCCCTCTCTATCTTGTTGTGATGAATTGAGTTTTCCCTTTGAGATTTCGTTGTTATCGGATTGAATACTTTTATGGATTTGAGAACACTTGATATATGTCTTGCAACTGAATACTCATGGTGACAATGGGGTATCATATTGATTCATTTGATATATGTTTTGGCACTCAACTCGCGGATTCCCGAGGTGACATTGGGGTAATCTATGCATAGGGGTTGATGCACGTTCTTGTCTTTGTTTCTCCGGTAGAAATCTTGGGGCACTCTTTGAAGTTCTTTGTGTTGGATTGAGTATTATGAATATGAATTTGCTTTGGTGTTATTTTAGTACGAACTCTAGAATAGATCGAACGGAAAGAATAGCTTTGTGTTATTTTAGTACGGACTCTTGAATAGATCGAATGGAAAGAATAGCTTTGAGGTGGTTTCGTACCCTACAAACAATTTATTCTTATGTTCTCCGATAGATAGGAACTTTGGACTGATTCTTCATCGCACTTTGAGGGGTGGTTATATAATCCAATTATATTAGCATTGTTGAGAGATTGCACTAGCGAAAGTACGTACTCTAGGCCTCATTTTCAAGCATTGCAGTACCGTTTTTGTGCCCGTTTACTATTTGCTACCTTGCTGTTTTTATTTATTCAGATTATAAAAATATATTTCTACCATCAATATTACACTTTTATCACCATCTCTTCGCCGAACTAGTGCACCTATACAATTTGCCATTGTATTGGGTGTGTTGGGGACACAAGAGATTTCTTGTATTTGGTTGCGGGGTTGTTTGAGAGAGACTATCTTCATCCTACGCCTCCCACGGATTGATAAACCTTAGGTCATCCACTTGAGGGAAAATTGCTACTATCCTACAAAACTCTGCGATTGGAGGCCCAACACGTGTCTACAAGAATAAAGTTGCGTAGTAGACATCAAGCTCTTTTCTGGCGCCGTTGCCGGGGAGGTGAGTGCATGAAGGTATATCTTTAGATTTTGCAATTAAATCTTTTAATTTCTTGTTTTATCACTAGTTTGGTTAAAAAAAACTACAAAAAAATGGAATTGAGGTTGCATCATATTATTGATCATCTTTATAATATCTTTCTTGAAAATGATGGTTCAGAAAATTGTGCTCAATTGTTAGAAGAAGAAGTCAATAAAATGTTTGGCACAAAATATTTAAATGATGAGCATGATTGCAATGTTGTTAGTATGAATTCTTTGAATATCCATGATGCTAATGATATGCAAAGCTACAAGCTTTGGGATTCTATGTTTGATGAAGATGATATTTTTAGTCCCCAAGTTTTGATGAGAAAATTTATTATGATGATTGCCTACCTCCTATTTATGATTATTATATTGATGAGAGTGGATTTGGGGAGGTCATGACTTTATTTAATTATGAATCCACTATTTTGGAGGAGATTGCAATTGATTATGACAACAAAGTTCCTATATATGATGATTATGGTGATGACATGTATGCTATATTGAATAATTATAAACATGAAACTTGTCATCATGATTTTAATTTCCAATCACATGAGAGTTATTTTGTTGAGTTTGCTCCCACAATTATTGACGAGAATAAATTTGCTTATGTGGAGAGTAATAAAATTTCTATGCTTGTGAATCATAAAAATAATGCTTTATGTGATAGCTATATTGTTGAATTATCATGATGCTACTGAAAATTATTATGATAGAGGAACATATGCTTGTAGGTATTGCAATAATATCAAGTTTCCTCTCTATGTGTTGAAAATCTTGAAATTTTGCTTGTTTTGCCTTCCTATGCTAGTTGATTCTTGTTCCCATAAATTGTTTGCTCACAAAATCCCTATGCATAGGAAGTGAGTTAGCCTTAAATGTGCTTGCCATGTGATTCATGATGCTCTCTTTATGTTTCAATTCTTATCTTTTATGCGAGCATCATTGAAATCATCATGCCTAGCTAAAAAGGCATTAAAGAAAAGTGCTTGTTGGGAGACAACCCAAACTTTTACCTACTGTTTTTGTGTGTTCACATGATTAGTCTACTGTAGTAATCATGTTTTATTGCTTTTGTTTCAATAAAGTGCCAAGTAAAGCCTTTGGGATCATGTTGGGTGATAGTTGATTTGATCTTGCTGAAAAACAGAAACTTTTGCGCTCACGAAAATAAGTCTCATTTTTAACAAAGAGTGCTTTTGAGTTGATTCTTTTTGCAGAAGTTTAATATACAAATTTCTCACGCGGTCCTAATTTTTTCATAATTTTTCGAGTAGCTGAAGTATGGTTTGAGTACAGATTACTACAGACTGTTCTGTTTTTGTCAGATTATGTTTTCAATGCATAGTTTGCTTGTTTACTAGTTTCTATGGCTTATATTGCTCAATACAAATTGTGGAAATGATATTCTACACTAGGCATTGTGTGGAAGAAATTATGAATCTTGTCTTTGACTGTACCAAAGTGAAATGGCTTGCTCTTTATCATACTAACCTATCTCACGAAGTTCCGTTAAGTTTTGTGTGATTGAAGTTTTCAAGTTTTGGGTGAGATGTCGATATGAGGAGAATAAGGATTGACAATTCCCTAAGCTTGGGGATTCCCAAGGCACCCCAAGGTAATATCCAAGGAAGATCCAAGCGACTAAGCTTGGGGATGCCCCGGAAGGCATCCCCTCTTTCGTCTTCAACATTATCGGTAACCTCACTTGGAGCTATGTTTTCGTTCATCACATGATATGAGTTTTGCTTGGAGCGTCATTTTATTTTGTTAAGATTTGATTTATGTTATTCAGAATAATTTTTTGCATCTTTTAATTCAATAAAAGTGGCAATGATAGCCTTTGCCATGCTTATTTTGCAAGTATACATGTTGCTGTTTGAAAACAGAAAGTTTACCGTTGTTGCAAAAATTCCCTAGAAAAGTCAGAATGTGATAAATGTCGAAACCTTTTGAAAATTAAGATCTGATAAATTTTCTACAGTGTGGTAGATTTTAATGATCTTTGGAGTTAGATAAGTATTGATACTCTTGCATTCTTTACAGACTGTACTGTTTTGGCAGATTGCTGTTATGTTTGCATTGTTTGCATATGTTTGCTTGTTTAATGATTCTATTTGAGGATAGGAGTATTAAATATGCAGAGGCATTTAGTATGTGTTGAATAATAATTTTAGTTATTTGCTACAGTAGAGAATGGTAAGGTTTTTGCATTGGTTTATACTAACTTATCTCACGAGTTCTTGTTGAGTTTTGTGTGGATGAAGCTTTTGAGATTTAGGAAAACCGTGATATGAGAAGAATTAAGGAGACACAAAAGCTCAATCTTGGGGATGCCCAAGGCATCCCAAGATAATATTTCAAGAAGTCTCAAGCATCTAAGCTTGGGGATGCCCCGGTAGGCATCCCACCTTTCTTCAACAACAATTATCGGTTAGTATCGGTTGAGCCTAAGTTTTTGCTTCTTCACATGAGTTGTGCTATCCTTGAAATGTCATTTTATTTTCATTTTGCTTGCTGTTTTAATAAATTACTTATATCTGAAAGTTTTTAAATAAAATAGAGTCCTCCAATAGTTGCCAGGGAGGCTAGGTAAGCGGCACGCACATCCTGTCATGAAGCTCTTTTCTATGAAATTGCTCTAGTGCTTCACTTATATCTTTTTGAGCATGGTGTTCTTTAGTATTTTTGAAGAAATTCTCTCTTGCTTCACTTAAATTAATTTGATAGAAAGAAATATTATGCTCATGATCTTCACTTATATTTGTTTGAGCTTATCAAAAGCAATACATGAAAATTAGTTCCAAAGTGATAGATATCCAAGAAGGATATAATAAAAACTTTCATGAAGATCATTGGACAAAATAAACTTGATTCCTTGTAATAGTTTTAAGATATGATGATGCGATATGTGAGTCATGTTGATGAGTAATTATGCTTTAGTAAGAATATTGGTGTTAAGGTTTGTGATTCCCTATGCAAGCACGAAATTCAATAGTCATGCAATGAAATTACATCCTACTTGTGGTGCATTATTCGGTGTTAATTATGCTTAATGCTCGCTTATGAGATTGTTTGTTTCTTGGTTGGTCGCTTCTCAATCTTTTGCTGGCCTTCATTTTGCACTAAGTATGATCACTACTTGTGCATCCAAAATCCTTTAAACCAGTTTTGCCACATGAGTCCACTATATCTACCTATATGCGGTATTCTTTTGCCGTTCTAAGCAAATTTGTATGTGCCATCTCTAATTTTCAAAATAAAATTCTCTTTTGTGTGCTCGTACCACTCGCGAGGCGGTGAGGGGTGGCCAATATTTTCCATGCTAGATGTGTTATTCTCACGATGAGTGTTTATTCACTTGTCATTGCACGAGCGTAAGGCAAAGGTATTAGGGATGCCCAGTCCCGAAATGAAAAATGAATTTACTTTATGTTGTGAAATAATAAATTCCTTGGAAAGTGTTGGTATGGAGGGCACCCGTGGATACGGTTAGCCATGGAAAGTGAAAGTATGGTGGAAAAAGGAATAAACTTTACTTTCTGTTTGGGAACCGCCTGTGATATATCTAGCATGGAAAGTGCTGGGAACTCTAAGTCGTTTTTGTTAGTGGGAAAAGTATACCTCTCAAAATGTTTTTATCTCTAATTTTTTCGCTTTGAGCTCTGGCACCTCTACAAATCCCTACTTCCCTCCACGAAGGGCCTTTCTTTTACTTTATGCAATTTTTAATTTTAATTTGAGTCTCAATCTTCTCTTATAAAGCACCAACTAGGAGGCACTATGATCGTACTTGAGCATTGGGTGTAGCTAATATGCGAGTGTGTTTCATGAATGGATCAATGATTGAGCATGATGGGCTAGGGATAACTTATTTTAGCGTTGATATTTTCAAAGACATGATTGCTTGTTGATATGCTTGAGTATTTAAGTTATCATGTCAAAACTAGACTATTGCTTTGAACCATATAAAAGTCCAAATATCCATGCTACAAAAGAAAAGAATGTGATGAATATGATAGGTAGCTTAACACAACAAAAATTCCATTTTCAATTGCGACTTATCATAATAAGTTTCATGAGAAAGAGTTGTTGTTATGATGCTAGGAAAAGTGATTGAAATTATCATTGATCAAACTTATGCACTTTGCTAGCATTCACACTTCATAAATCATTTCTTTTATCATTTACCTACTCGAGGAGGAGTAGGAATTAAGCTTGGGGATGCTGATACATCTCCAACGTATCTATAATTTATGAAGTATTAATGCCATGTTTATAATAATTTTATATGGTTTTGGTATGATTTGCATGGAACTAACCCGGACTGACGTTGTTTTCAGCAGAACTACCATGGTGTTGTTTTTTGTGCGGAAATAAAAGTTCTCATAATTGGACGAAATTTTTGACGATTTTTTCTGGAACAAAAGAGACCCCCGAAGCTTTGTGGGAGGGCTAGAAGAGCCACGAGGAGGGCACAACCCACCAGGGCGCGCCTGGTGGGCCGTCCGTGCCCCGGTGGGTTGTGCTCTCCTCGAGGCCCATCTTAGCGTGAAACCAACGCCAAAAATCCTATAAATAGAGAAACAATCAGGGGTGAACCTAGATCGGAAGTTCTGCCGCCGCAAGGCTCTGTAGCCATCACAAACCAATCTAGACCCTTTCCGGCACCCTGCCGGAGGGGGGAATCATCACTGGTGGCCATCTTCATCATCCCGGCGGCCACCACAATGAGGAGGGAGTAGTCCACCCTCGGGGCTAAGGGTTTGTACCAGTCTCTCTCGGGTTCTTGAGATTACACGATCTTGATGTATCGTGGCTTTGTTAATATAGTCGGATCATATGGTGTTTTCCCATCTCTATCTTGATGTGATGAATTGAGTTTTCCCTTTGAGATTTCGTTGTTATCGGATTGAATAGTTTTATGGATTTGAGAACAGTTGATATATGTCTTGTAATTGAATACTCGTGGTGACAATGGGGTATCGTATTGATTCACTTGATATATGTTTTGGCTCTCAACTCGCGGATTCCTGAGGTGACATTGGGGTAATCTATGCATAGGGGTTGATGCACGTTCTTGTCTTTGTTTCTCCGGTAGAAATCTTGGGGCACTCTTTGAAGTTCTTCGTGTTGGATTGAGTATTATGAATATGAATTTGCTTTGGTGTTATTTTAGTATGAACTCTAGGATAGATCGAACGGAAAGAATAGCTTTGTGTTATTTTAGTACGGACTCTTGAATAGATCGAACAGAAAGAATAGCTTTGAGGTGGTTTCGTACCCTACAAACAATTAATTCTTATGTTCTCCGCTAGATAGGAACTTTGGAGTGATTCTTCATCGCACTTTGAGGGGTGGTTATATGATCCAATTATATTAGCATTGTTGAGAGATTGCACTAGCGAAAGTACGGATCCTAGGCCTCATTTTCAAGCATTGCAATACCGTTTTTGTGCCCGTTTACTATTTGCTACCTTGCTGTTTTTATTTATTCAGATTATAAAAATATATTTATACCATCAATATTACACTTTTATTACCATCCCTTCGCTAAACTAGTGCACCTATACAATTTGCCATTGCATTGGGTGTGTTGGGGACACAAGAGATTTCTTGTACTTGGTTGCAGGGTTGTTTGAGAGAGACTATCTTCGTCCTACGCCTCCCACGGATTGATAAACCTTAGGTCATCCACTTGAGGGAAAATTGCTACTGTCCTACAAAACTCTGCGCTTGGAGGCCCAACACGTGTCTACAAGAATAAAGTTGCGTAGTAGACATCACAGATGCATAGGATAAAACTTCTGATGAAATCCCAATTTCAATCGGTTCCAGTCCCATGTTCCAATATCATCACATAGCCTATACCATGTCAATGCTTTTACCCCCAAAGATAAAGGGAAAACCTTCTTATTAACTTCATCTCCGGGTAAACCTGCAAGCTTAAACAATCCACAAATCTCATCCACATATATTAAGTGCATATCAGGATGCAAGGTTTCATCTCCTACATAAGGATTAGTTAGCAGCTTCTCTATCATACCCGAAGGAATTTCATAATAAATATTTTCAGTAGGTCAATAGGTTGAGGGGCAACTCTTTGTGCTTCCGGTCGAGGTGAAGATACCCCGAACAAACCCCTCATAGGATCATTTTCCATAGTGACAAGTGACAGTAAATTTCAGCACGTAATATATATGTTTCCTTACCAAATTCCACTCACCAAAGGCCCTTCACTCCCTGGCAACGACGCCAGAAAAGAGTCTTGATCAACCACAAGTAAAGGGGATTGATGTCGCTTGAAGCTACATCGGTATTTCCCCAAAGAGGAAGGGATGATGCAGCACAGCGGCGGTAAGTATTTCCCTTAGATATGAAACCAAGGTTATCGAACCAGTAGGAGAACCAAGAAACACAACGTAAACAGCCCCTGCACACAAATAACAACACCTCACAACCCGACGTGTTAAAGGGGTTGTCAATCCCTTTTGGTGTACGGCGCCAGAAATTGCGTGTTGACGGGAGAAAGTTGCAATAGATTGAATAAATAGATCGCAAATAAAATAAAGTGCAGCAAACTATTTTTGTATTTTTGGTTTAATAGATCTGAATAAAAGTGCAACTAAAATAGATCGCAAGGCAAATATATGAGAAAGAAGACCCGGGGGCCGTAGGTTTCACTAGTGGCTTCTCTTGAGAAAGATAGCAAATGGTCGGTAAATAAATTACTGTTGGGCAATTGATAGAACCTCAACTAATTATGACGATATCCAGGCAATGATCATTACATAGGCATCACGTCCAAGATTAGTAGACCGACTCCTGCCTGCATCTACTACTATTACTCCACACATCGACCGCTATCCAGCATGCATCTAGTGTATTAAGTTCATGGAAAAACGGAGTAATGCAATAAGAACGATGACATGATGTAGACAAGATCTATCTATGTAGAGATAGACCCCATCGTTTTATCCTTAGTAGCAACCATACATACGTGTCGTTTCCCTTTGTCACTGGGATCAAGCACCGTAAGATCGAACCCACTACCTGGCACCTCTTCCCATTGCAAGATAAATAGATCAAGTTGGCCAAACAAAACCCAAATATCGGAGAAGAAATACGAGGCTATAAGAGATCATGCATATAAGAGATCAAAGAAACTCAAATAACTTTCATGGATATAAAAATATATGACTGATCATAAACTCAAAGTTCATCATATCCCAACAAACACACCGCAAAAAGAGTTACATCATATGGATCTCCAAGAGACCATTGTATTGAGAATTCAGCGAGAGAGAGAAAGCCATCTAGCTACTAACTACGGACCCGAAGGTCTACAAAGAACTACTCATGCATCATCGGAGAGGCACCAATGGAGGTGGTGAACCCCATCCGAGATGGTGTCTAGATTGGATCTGGTGGTTCTGGACTCTTCGGCGGCTGGATGAATATTTCGTCGACGCTTTTAGGGTTTCTAGAATATTGGGGTATTTATAGAGCAAATAGGCGGTCTGGGGGGCACCCGAGGTGGGCACAACCCACCAGGGCGCGCCTGGGCCTCCTGGCGCGCCCTGGTGGGTTGTGCCTCCCTCGGGGCACCCCCAAGCGCAGCCAGGGCCCGTTGTGTTCCTTCTGGCCCATAAAAATTCTCCGTGGAGTTTCGTGGCATTTGGACTTCATCTGATATTGATTTTCTGCAATGTAAAAAACATGGAAAAAACAGCAACTGGCACTTGGCACTATGTCAATAGGTTAGTACCAAAAAATGATATAAAATGACTATAAAATGATTATAAAACATCCAAGATTGATAATATAACAACATGGAACAATTAAAAATTATAGATACGTTGGAGACGTATCAGCATCCCCAAGCTTAACTCCTACTCGTTCTCGAGTAGGTTAGTGATAAAAACAGAATTTTTGATGTGGAATGCTGCCTATAATGTCATATCATATTCTTTTCTTTAGTATGGACAATTGGACTTTTATGTGATTTAAAGCAATAGTCTAGTTTTGACATAATAGTTTAGATACTCAAGCATATCAACAAGCAACCATATCTTTCAAAATATCAATGCTAAAATAAGTTATCCCTAACCCATCATGCTCAGACATTGATCCATTCATGAAACACACTCGAATATTAGCTACACCCAATACTTAAGTACGAACATATTGCCTCCTAGTTGGTGCTTTTTATGAGAGAAGATCGAGACTCAAAATAAAAATAAAAATTACATAAAGTAAATGAAAGGCCCTTCGCAGAGGGAAGTAGGGATTTGTAGAGGTGCCAGAGCTCAAAGCAAAAAAATTAGAGATAAAAACATTTTGGGAGGTGCATCCATCCCACCAACGAAAACGACTTAGAGTTCTGAGCACTTTCCATGCTAGATATGCAATAGGCGGTTCCCAAACAGAAAATAAAGTTTATTCCTTTTTCCACCATACTTCCACTTTCCATGGCTAACCGTATCCACGGGTGCCCTCCATACCAACACTTTCCAAGGAATTTATTATTTGACAACATAAAGTAAATTCATTTTTGCATTTCGGGACTGGGCATCCCTAAGACCTTTCCCTTACTCTCGTGCAATGACAAGTGAATAAACACTCATCGCGAGAATAACACATCCAGCATGGAAAATATTAGCCACCCGTTACCATTCCGCGAGCGAAACAAACACACAAAAGAGAAGTTTATTTTGAAAATTAGAGATGGCACATGCAAATTTGCTTAGAACGGCAAAAGAATACCGCATATAGGTAGATATGGTGGACTCATGTGGCAAAACTGGTTTAAAGGATTTTGGATGCACAAGTAGAGATCATACTTGGTGCAAAATGAAGGCTAGCAAAAGATTGAGAAGCAACCAACCAAGAAACAGATAATCTCATAAGCAAGCATTGAGCATAATTAACATCGAATAATGCACCACAAGTAGGATATAATTTCATTGCATGACTATTGACTTTCGTGCTTGCATAGGGGATCACAAACCTTAACACCAATATTCTTACTAAAGCATAATTACTCATCAACATAACTCACATATCACATCATCATATCTCAAAACTATTACTAAGAATCAAGTTTATTTTGTCCAATGATCTTCAAATTTTTTTACTTATCCTTCTTGGATATCTATCACTTTGGGACTAATTTTCATGTGTTGCTTTTCATAAGCTCAAACAAATATAAGTGAAGATCATGAGAATAATTTTTCTTTTCTTTCTCTCAAAATAATTTAAGTGAAGCAAGAGAGAATTTCTTAATTTTTTTTACTAACTCTCAAATAAATCTAAGTGAAGCAAGAGAGCATTTCTTTAAAAATACTAAGTACACCGTGCTCAAAAAGATATAAGTGAAGCACTAGAGCAAGTCCTAGCTCATAAAAGATTTAAGTGAAGCACATAGAGCAATTCTAACAAATCATGAAATAATTTGGGCTCTGTCAAATAGGTGTGTCCAGCAAGGATTTATGACTTAAAACACAAAATAAAACAAGCAAAGACTCATATCATACAAGACGCTCCAAGCAAAACACATATCATGTGACGAATAAAAATATAGCTTCGAGTAAAATACCGATAGTTGTTAGAAGAAAGAGGGGATGCCACTCGGGGGCATCCCCAAGCTTAGTTGGTTGCTTATTCTTGGATAATATCTTGGGATGCCGGGGCATCCCCAAGCTTAGGCTCTTCTATCCTTCTTTCATCCATCGTAAGATAACCCAAAACTTGAAAACTTCAATCACACAAAACTCAACAAAACCTTCGTGAGATCCGTTAGTATAAGAAAGCAAACCACTACTATAAGTGCTGTATCAAACCAATTAATATCTTGTTTTTGTATTATATCTATTGTATTCCAACTTTTCTATGGCAAAAACTCATCAAAGAAAATCATAGAGCCATCAAAATAAGCACACAACACAAAGAAAACAGAATCTGTCAAAACAGAACAGTCTGTAGCAATCTGACTTTTGCGAATACTTCTGGAACTCCAAAAATTCTACCAAATTAGGAAGACCAGAGTAATTTGTATATTAATCTTGTGCAAAAATAATCAGGGCAAAATCACTTTTCTGAGATTTATGAAAATTATTTTCGTGAGCGCAAAGTTTCTGTCTTTTTCAGCAAGATGAAACAACTATCACCCAAGAAGATCCTAAAGGATTTGCTTGGCACAAACACTAATTAAAGCACAAAAAACACAATCATACCAGTAGCATAATTTTGCAAACACTCAAGAACAGAAAGCAAAAAGCAAAAATAAAATTTATTCATTGGGTTGCCTCCCAACAAGCGCTATAGTTTTACCCCCTTAGCTAGGCATAACGCAAGGATCTAAGTTTTGTCATCTTTGGTTTGAGATCCATAAGGTGCCCTCATGATTGATTCATAAGGTGGCCTAATTTTTGTTCTAGGAAAGTGTTCCATACCTTTCCTCAAAGGAAATTGGAACTTAATATTGCCTTCTTTCATATCAATCACGGCACCGATAGTGCGTAAAAACGGTCTACCAAGAATAATTGGACAAGACGGATTGCAATCAATATCAAGAACAATAAAATCTATGGGCACATAATTCCTATTTGCAAGAATAAGAACATCATTAGTTCTTCCCATAGGCTTTTTAATAGTTGAATCCGCCAAGTGCAAATTCAAAGAACATTCTTCAAGATTGGTAAGACCTAGCACATCAGATAAACATTTCAGAATTGTAGAAACACTAGCACCCAAGTCACACAAGAAAAACACTCATAATTTTTAATCTTGACTTTGATAGTAGGCTCCCATTCATCATGCAATTTTCTAGGAATTGATACTTCTAATTCCAACTTTTCTTCCAAAGCTTTCATCATAGCATCAACAATATGTTTAGTAAAAGCTTTATTTTGTTCATAAGCATGGGGGGAATTTAGCATGGATTGCAACAAAGAAATACAATCAATCAAAGAGCAACTATCATAATTAAAGTCTTTGTAATCCAAAAGAGTGGGCGCATCACTAGCTAAAGTTTTGACCTCTCCAAACCACTTTCATCATTTTTCTCAACAAGATTTTCACCCTCCGAAATATTGGGACGCCTTCTACCTAAAGTTGACTCTTCTCCAGTCCCTTTTTCATCAATCTTAACTTTACTAAACAGGGAATCAATAGAAGAAACACCAATCTTCTTAAGATCTTCATCATTATTATCTTCTAACAAGATTGGTTTAGCAGCCATTTGATTTACTAAGGTAGCTTGTGAATCGGATATTTTTCCTAGCAAACTTTCAGCAAAAGCATACTTAGATTGGAGATTGCAAACTTCTCTACTAATATCATCAAGTTGTTTTGTGATAGCATCTAGCACAACGGAGTGCTCCTTAAGTTCTTCAGTAAAATACTTATTATGCTCAAATTGCGTAGTCATATATTCCTTAGTACTCTTCTCAATTTCAAGCAAAATATTTGGGTAAGGAACATCATAATATTTTCTTTGAGGCATCATGACTATGCAAACAAGAAAGCACACAAAAACAGATCCGGCAAGAAAATGGCGAACAGAAAAAGAGAGACGAATAAAAAGGCAATTTTTTGTGAAGTGGGGGAAAGGAAAACAAGAGGCAAATGGCAAATAATTTAAATTGCGAGGAGATGAGATTTGTGATTAGGAACCTAGTATATGTTGAAGATCCTCCCCGACAACGGCGCCAGAAATTCCTTTTGATGTCGCTTGTAGCTACGTCGGTATTTCACCAAAGAGGAAGGGATGATGCAGCACAGCGGCGGTAGGTATTCCCCTTAGATATGAAACCAAAGTTATCGAGCCAGTAGGAAAACCAAGAAACACAATGTAAACATCCCCTGCACACAAATAACAACACCTCGCAACCCAACGTGTTAAAGGGGTTGTCAATCCCTTTCGGGGTACAGCGCCAGAAATTGCGTGTTGATGGGAGAAAGTTGTAATAGATTCAATAAATAGATCGCAAATAAAATAAAGTGCAGCAAAGTATTTTTGTATTTTTTGATAGATCTGAATAAAAAGTGCAAATAAAATAGACCGCAAAGCAAACATATGACAAATAAGACCCGGGGGCCATAGGATAGTGGCTTCTCTCGAGAAAGATAGCAAACGGTGGGTAAACAAATTACTGTTGGGCAATTGATAGAACCTCAAATAATTATGACGGTATCCAAGCAATGATCATTACATAGGCATCACGTCCAAGATTAGTAGACCGACTCCTGCCTGCATCTACTGTCATTACTCCACACATCGACTGCTATCCAGCATGCATCTAGTGTATTAAGTTCATGGAAAAATGGAGTAATGCAATAAGAACGATGACATGATGTAGACAAGATCTATCTATGTAGAGATAGACCCCATCATTTTATCCTTAGTAGCAACGATACATACGTGTCGTTTCCCTTTCTGTCACTGGGATCAAGCACCGTAAGATCGAACCCACTACCGGGCACCTGTTCCAATTGCAAGATAAATAGATCAAGTTGGCCAAAAAAACCCAAATATTGGAGAAGAAATACGAGGCTATAAGAGATCATGCATATAGGAGATCAAAGAAACTCAAATAACTTTCATGGATATAAAAAGATATGACTGATCATAAACTCAAAGTTCATCATATCCCAGCAAACACACCGCAAAAAGAGTTACATCATATGGATCTCCAAGAGATCATTGTATTGAGAATTCAACGAGAGAGAGAAAGCCATCTGGCTACTAACTACGGACCCAAAGGTCTACAAAGAACTACTCACGCATCATCGGAGAGGCACCAATGGAGGTGGTGAACCCCATCCGAGATGGTGTCTAGATTGGATCTGGTGGTTCTGGACTCTGCGGCGGCTGGATGAATATTTCGTCGACGCTTTTAGGGTTTCTAGAATATTGGGGTATTTATAGAGCAAAAGGCAGTCTAGGGGGGCACCCGAGGTGGGCACAACCCACCAGGGCGCGCCTGGGCCTCCTGGCGCGCCTGATGGGTTGTGCCTCCCTCGGGGCACCCCCGAGGCGCAGCCAGGGCCCGTTTTGTTCCTTCTGGCCAATGAAAATTCTCCGTGGAGTTTCGTGGCATTTGGACTTCGTCTGGTATTGATTTTCTGCGATTTAAAAAACATGGAAAAAACAGCAACTCGCACTTGGCACTATGTCAATTGGTTAGTACCAAAAAATGATATAAAATGACTCTAAAACATCGAAGATTGATAATATAACAGCATGGAACAATCAAAAAATTATAGATACGTTGGAGACGTATCAGGGATCAATCATAGTCCTTTCGATAAGTAAGAGTGTCGAACCCAATGAGGAGCAGAAGAAAATGACAAGAGGTTTTCAGCAAGGTTTTTTCTGCAAGCACTAAAATTATCGGTAACAGATAGTTTGGTAGCAAGATAATTCATAAAGGGTAACAAGTGTAACAAAGGTGCAGCAAGGTGGCCCAACCCTTTTTATAGCAAAGTACAAGCCTGGACGAACTCTTATATAAAGCAAAGCACTCCCGAGGACACATGGGAATTATCATCAAGTTAGTTTTCATCATGCTCATATGATTCGTGTTCGTTACTTTGATAATTTGACATGTGGGTGGACCGGTGCTTGTGTGCTGTCCTTACTTGGACAAGCCTCCCACTTATGATTAACCCCTCTCGCAAGCATCCACAACTATGAAAAAAGAATTAAGATAAATCTAACCATAGCATTAAACACGTGGATCCAAATCAGCCCCTTACGAAGCAACGCATAAACTAGGGTTTAAGCTTCTGTCACTCTAGCAACCCATCATCTACTTGCTACTTCCCAATGCCTTCCCCTAGTCCCAAATCATGGTGAAGTTTCATGTAGTCGACGTTCACATAACACCACTAGAGGAAAGACAACATACAATCTCATCAAAATATCGAACGAATGTCAAATTCACATGATTACTTATAACAAGACTTCTCCCATGTCCTCGGGAATGAAAGTAACTACTCACAAAGCATGTTCATGTTCAAGATTAGAGGGGTATTAAATATCATTAAGGATCTGAACATATGATCTTCCACCAAATAAACCAACTAGCATCAACTACAAGAAGTAATCAACACTACTAGCAACCCATAGGTACCAATATGAGGTTTTGAGACAAAGATTGAATACAAGAGATGAACTAGGGTTTGAGATGAGATGGTGTTGGTGAAGATGTTGATGAAGATTGGTCCTCCCACGATGATATGATCATTGGTGATGACGATGGCATTGATTTCCCCTCAGGGAGGGAAGTTTCCCCGGTGGAGTCGCTCCGCCGGAGCTGTAGATTGCTTTTGCCAAGATTCTGCCTCGAGACGGCGGTGCTTCATCCCGAAAGCCTTCTCCTAACTTTTTTCTAGGTCAAAACCCTTTATATAGCAGAAGATGGGCACCGGAGGCTGGCCAGGGGGCCCACAAGCTCAGGGGCGCTTACTGGGGGGTAGGGCGCACCCCCAGGCTTGCGGCCACCTGGTGGGTCCCCTCCTGCTATTTCTTCGCCCAATATTTTTTATATATTCCAAAATAATTCTCCGTAAAGTTTCAGGACATTTGGAGTTGTGCAGAATAGGGATATCAGATTTGCTCCTTTCCGATCCAAAATTCCAGCTGTCTGCATTCTCCCTCTTTATATAATTCTTGCAAAATAAGAGAGAAAATGCATAAGAATTGTATCATAAAGTGTTATAATAGTCCATAATGCAATAAATATCAACATAAAAACATGATGCAAAATGGACGTATCAGCCGGCAGCGACAACGATGACACACACCCCTCCTGGAACATGCTCTTGACCGAAGAGGGTATGTGACGCCATTCCACCCACGGCTCGGGCTTCCTTGCTGATGACCATCACCACTGTAACCTTTGACGGATGAAGATGAGAAGTGTGCATGTTGACGCTCGCAGGATCCCATGACTTATGCACATCACTGGTAGAGCATTTGATCAAAAAACAACTGAAGCATTGGGAAAATCACATGAGGAATACCATTGTGGACACCCCTCGATTGCAACTTGTATGTCTTCACGCCTGCAGGCATCCACATCAGGTTCAGGGAATGACAAGTGTTGCTCACCAACTGAGAAATGGAGTTTTCCAGCTTGTGGTAAACATGAGTGAGCGCAGAATAACAAGCTTGCTGCAGTATGTGCACCAATAGCTCGAATGCACTCTCAATCCCATAACTATTCTATAGTTGTTGAAAAAGTGGGCATGGAAGTGCACCTGCTGGTGTACTTAAAGCCACCCGAGACGGGTCAGTAACATTATCATCAAACACTTCATTTTTAGTTCTAGGAGTCCATAGCCTCTCAAACTGAATAAAGAAATGCCAATGAGTACAATTCCCAGAGGCATTGACTGCACATGAATTCAGATATGCTACAAGATTTTCAATAAGAAACTCTTGAATGGAGTTAATGACCACTCAAACAGCAACATCATCAAAGCCATGCCTATGCTCATGCATAAAGGATGCATTCCCGGTTTTATTCCGGAAGAATTTTTATGAGTGCACTTCTCCAACTCAAGCAGAATCAACTAACTCCCCCCCCCAGTTGGATCCCAAAGCATTGAAAATTGTTGCTCTTAAATTCCTGGCACTCCACTGTATTAGGTTGCACTACCCTCTTGTGAACACTATGAATAAACTCTCCAATAGAATGTGCAAATAATTGAATCTCCAACACGTACTTGTTGTTAGGAAATCAAGCATATAAACTGTAGCTTGTCGATGAGCTCACCGAGATGATCACATAAACTATACCATGGACAAAATATTCAACACCTTCTAGTAGTTGCACCAGACAGCAGGAATACAGCAACACACCCTTGTAATTGATTTCATCTCTATGTATATCTTTGGATCCCCTCTTTGCGTGTTGAGCATCCGGTGGACACCAGACAAACAACTGAAAGGCCTCATCCCCATATCAGTCGATAAGCACTCAGCCTCACGTTCCAGGGGTGGGTAGACAAAGCATTCACAATGGTACTGATCTAGGTTGCTGACAATCTGAGCTCCCTTGGCGACAGACTGATGATATGACAATGTTGATGCAGAGTACTCAGGGTGTCACTGAAAACATCAATAGTGTGAGCATAATACATTGGTGAAATTTGGTCATGCAAAACAGCAGCAGAGGTTGCACTAGTGCTCTCCAGATAGATAGTCTGGTCACTACATCCTGAGGAAAGCAGAGGACCGTGAGAAGGGAATATGGTACCTCTTGCTAGGAACAAGTTACTTCGGAGAGTAATTGGAAATGGCATATTCAGGCCCCCCATAAGACACTCTCTCTGGAAGTATTCCGTAGATGTTTGCCAAATAACCTTGTTGTTTTTGTTGCTCTTAACTTGAGAAGTTCTAAGTACAAACATGAGAATAGTAGTAGCACAAACATCATCCATTTTCCAATATGGATTTGCTAGTTGTACATACGGAATACCCAATGATGGCAACAATTTATGAGAGGTAGCAACCCAAAACTGAGTCAACTCCAAAATAACAACAGTGGTGTGCAGGGATTCAGCATTAGTTCTCAAGTTGCTTGTGACTTCTGTAGCAAAATTGGTTAGAGCAAGAGCTGACCTTGGGGGCTTGAGTTGCAACAATGACAAATGCTTCATGGGTATTTCCACCACTAGAGCAAGCCTCTCCCAATAGAATTCACCTTCTAGTGGTGACTCCAAACACCATGTAGGAAACTGCATGCCCTTGTAGTTTGCCTGCTCCTAGTGTATTGCTTCTTTTTGAGGTAACCAGGTGATAGTGTCCTGGACTAGGGGGTACTCACCACGTCGTCTCCCGACTAGGTGGATTGGGCCGAGGACCCCCCATGGCTGTTTACTCGTAGGCCAGTTCAGACAGCCGATGCATACACGAGGAAGATTCAGCAAAACTTGGTGATCACGACAAGGACTCCTCTCCACCAACGTATTCGACTAGGACTCTTGTTATCCTAGGCCCTTGGTACATTATATAAGCCGGGGCTAGGCTAGTCGATAGAGGATTATGATATTATTCATCATACCCTTAGGTTTTAGACCACAACATATGATCACGAGGTAGATCAACTCTTGTAATCTCTATATTCATCAAGATCAATCAAGCAGGAAGTAGGGTATTACTTCCATTAAGAGGGCCCGAACCTGGGTAAACATCATGTCCCCTATCTCCTGTTACCCATTGATCCATCATGCACATCTTGGGACCCCTACCCGAGATCTGCCAGTTTTGACACCGACAATGGTGCTTTCATTGAGAGTTCCGCTGTGCGGTCAATGAAGGATCGATGGCTCGTCTGCAGATTAACTGCGACGTCGACATCTTCGTCACCGGCTCGACTGGTCACCTTGGCTCGACTGAGGACTGCACTCCGCGTCAGATCGTCATGTTCGGACGATGAGCTTTATCAACATCAACTCCGATCTCTCTCAAGATCATGGAGGAATCATTCATGGAGCCCGGGGGCTCAACGTCAACATTACCCTTGTGCGACCGTGCTTTTTTTCTGGACAACGAATTTGTATCCGCCGCTACCGCCTCCTCGAGTGTCGTTTTAACGATTGCTTTGGTGGGATTGTGCGGAAATAAGTGTACAACAATCATGCAAAATTTCGTCGAGTTCCGATGGAGGAATCTCCGGCAATCTACGATATACTGGAGCCCTGTCAAATCTGGACGGGAATCTGGACGAGTTTAGGGCGTGGCCTTCAGAGCCCAGCTCAGAGGTCCTTTGGAAGATCCAACTGTTCATCTGTTGCAGAATTCCCGTATCTACCACCCCTCAAAATTTCAGCTCAATCCGA
Source organism: Aegilops tauschii subsp. strangulata (assembly GCF_002575655.3). Classification (NCBI taxonomy): domain Eukaryota; kingdom Viridiplantae; phylum Streptophyta; class Magnoliopsida; order Poales; family Poaceae; genus Aegilops; species Aegilops tauschii. The sequence goes on along the minus strand of NC_053036.3, from coordinate 422,296,718 downwards.
CGGTTCAAACTCCGTGAACCTTCCGATGAGTGGACCAATTTTCTGATCTATTTTCTACGCGAATACGGATCCGACCCGAATTCATGTTTCTTTATGAACGTGATATTAGACAACCTTTTTAAAGGAATTTTCTTCTCGGGTATTGTGCGTTGTTCTTAACACGTGCCAATAAAATATTAAGCCTTCTCTGAGGTACTCTTCACCATCACGCTGGTGTCAAACCAGTCCGGTAACATTGCTCCACGGCTGCCGACCTGCGCTAGACACGTCGTCACTTTGTTTAGCCAAGCTCAACTTCTTCGGATCATCATCTCGGCGAGCCGAACAAGAGTTCGGCATCGCGAAGGATAAATCATCACCAACATCGCCGCCCCACGGATTACACAGAGCGGGCACACCAGCATCACCGCACGGTCACTTCATCAAGCCGGCATTGACAATGTCACGAGTTACGACCTGCATCGGCATGGCCGCACTGTTGCTTCTTCAAGCCGATGTCCATCACGCCGACCTACTTCAACTCATCGGCTGACATGGAGGCTTCTACACCTCGGCTGGACCGGGGCTCTGCTATTTCTTCATCAACGTGCTCCGGTGACTTCGGCGTCACCGACCGACCAGCTTCGACACATCAGCTGGCATCGTGGCTGCAACATCACCTTACCGACCTGCTCCGTCACCTTGGCATTCAGGCCATATTTCTTTAATTATTTACTTCACTTAAATTAGTTAAGTAGAAGAAATTTTTAAACCATATTATTGTTATTATTTCTGGCTTGCCCTATTTTATGTGTGCATGCGATTGGTTCAGACCGGGCCACGCTGTCACCTCGGCGTACCCACGAACCACGACACCTCGGCTAGACCGGGGGCTTCGTCATCACTTCATTAACCCACACTGGGGACTTCGGCGTCATACTGCCAGCCTGCTCCGTCGCCTCGGTCGGCCTGGGGGTTCCACCTCGCCACATTGGCCGTGCTATGTCGGCACTTTGGAGTGCCGAGCTCTTCTCTCCGCCACCTCGGGACCGGCTTGGGGGCTGGGACCTCGTCCCGCCGTAAGCTCGGGCCACACATCGATACCGAGCACATTAACCAGCTAAGTCGCTTTCATGCTCAAAGTTTTAAATTTTTAATTTGTGTTCGGTTCGACCGTCCTCACATACGTTGTTTGTTAAAAGAAACTCCCTTTGCCCATGTTAACTGGGGGCTCTTAAAATTTATATGAGATGTTCTATAATAATTGTTTTCTTCCTAGTCGTGGCAAAGTCTTTTTCGATCACTCCTTTTTCGACGCGAGTGTGTGGTTAATAGCCGGGGAGCCTAGTTTCTCTCTCAAAGCCGCACGAGTTTAGTTTGCTAAATTGGCCTAATGAGCAGTACTCCGCCTTCAGGATAGGAGGTTGCAGCCGTAGGCTGACCCGGTTGAAGTCTTGAGATCGGATGAGTCATATTAATGCATGACAGAAGCACAAAAAAATTTTAAGACCAATTTTCGGATTGGCACCAAAAAAACTTGATTTAGTTCGGACGTAAAGTTTCCGCATAAGTTTTTTGGTTTTTTAAGCTTATGGACTTTTGATCTATTTGTGTGTTTTTCTTTTATGAGGTGGGACATCCTCTTGACCGAGGTACCCTGCGTAATAATCCAGCTTGGGAAATCTTTTTCGACCCATAGTTCGGCATTTTTCCTGCCGACCAGCACCTCGGTGTTGGGTCCGAGCATAAATCCCGTAGTACACTGCGGACACTTTTTAAGCATCGACAATATCAACGGGGGGCTGCGACTTGAGCCTAAACCACCAAAAGCCAAGGTACTCCGAGGAGTCCTCGGCAAAATGTTCTCGGATATTGCTTTATATGCATCAGTTTTGAATTGTGTCTTCGGTCAATAGTTGGGTTGCCCGGCTCCTGTGCTTGCCTCCTACGTTATGCTTTGTTCAGCTAGGTTGGCAAAGGGAGAACCACTGCCATTGTGCTTCCAGCTAGCATGGTTAAGCGCCTCAGCGGAGAAAGCCGAAAACTAACTGTCACAAAAAGCGTAAACTGGTCAGTGATCCGATGACTGTATTAAACTATAAGATCGATAGAGGTCACCCTGTGTTAAATGACGGTCCGTTCATAACATTGGCCGAAGTGTTTACAGCTTGACCTTAACTGTCACCGAACACTAACCGGGGGCTAGTAACTAACCTCCCAACTTTAAGCTCCTATGACTAAGTGAAAGTTATAAAGCCCGCATATCTGATTGCCTCATTTCCGCTAACACAACCGCCTTCGGGAACCCAGACGTCGGCTAAGGGCCGTTTTGTTATTGTGGAAACACCCTGCGTAGCATCTACAAAGGGGTGGAAGCCGACGATGGCCACTTTCAACTGATAAACGGTCGCAACGGAGTCAAAATAAACATATCATCGGCGTTTGTGTTTAATATATGAGGGCTGCCTTCCGTAATCATCGTTATAAAGCCATAAATATGCATCAATTTGACTTAAGATTTTGGCCAAGCTGGGTTGCCTGGCTCCTGTGCTTACCCCTACGTTCCCGATTGTTCGGCTAGGCGGTAAAGGGAGCACCTGTGTGATTGTTACTACCGGGTCATCCGAGTTAGTACCTCAGACCGGGTAAAGCCGAAAGCTAGCGATCTTAAAGGATATAATTGGTCGGCAATGACGGAAGTGAAAATTTAGGTTCGGTAAAGACCACATAGTTCGGGAACTTTCCCCAAACTGAATCCTCAATATTTTCCTCCCACATTGATCGGAGGTGAGGTTTCATGATCATGATCAGCATGGTAACCAAAGAAAGGAACCGATAGCGGGACTATTTTCTTTAGAAGATGTTTTTTACATTTAATAGAAATATAGCATATCTCTCTGCATACCTTTGTTTATAAAACCACATGGCCGGATTGCCTTGTTTGTCGTACAACTTTGCCCTTGTAAAGGCTTTATAAAGTAGGACAAACACTCCCCAGCTACTAGCCGAGGAGGTTGAAGCCGATGGTCGGTCAACAAAGTTTTGTACAATGCGGATCCGAGCATTAATGATGTAAAGTACTTGGGTACATAGAATCATTACACATAAATTGTGAGCAAAAATCAATTTTTCCGCAGCCAATCTTTTAAAGAATCAATGGCACAGTCTCTTTGAGACAACTGAGCAGCTGACATACCGCTCTCATAGTTCCCTATTGGCATTGATTTCCTATCTGTTAAGCCCCTTAAGGCCGAACTTGGCGAGCTCAGCTTTCGTTAGCTCTAACTCCTTTATGAGATATTTAATCTCTTTCTGAGAAGTTTGTGTTAAACACAACAAAATTTTCTGTCAAACAGATATCGATCCATAATTCGGCCACCCGTGCCCACATTAAGGCTCGGGGGGCTACTGGGCTTCGCGCTCATTATTTATAAATATTAAAGGGGCACATCGATCCCCTGATCTAGTGTTGCCACCCGACCAGTGGCTCGGGGGCTACTGCATTGCCTATTCAATGCAGAAAATTCAAAGTGCTTAGTGTTTGGGATGACCGAACTATGGACAAGCACGTCTTCGGACAACAATAGGTACTATCTGGACCTATCCGGCATCAAGCTAATATATTACGGCAACTTCTCAAAGACCCTCTCTCAAGGGCCCATTCGTCGATCACTATTTCCTCTAATATATTACACCGCGTTTCTATTCCTAAGTATGCTGCCGAGCTGGGAATTGATCCTCAGGCTGATTTCACTAATCGAGCTGAGTCTCAGGGGCTACTAGGATCAGCTGTTTCATGTTTTCCTTCATGTGCATATCGGGTTTTAGACCGACACACACCTTGAGGGCTACTGGTTATACATATCGGCAGTGAAAAAATTGCACTGATCGGAAACAATTCCATAAAAAAATCAGTTCATGACCAAGGTGGTAAACCACCTCGGATATAGTTCGGCATAAAGCTTGGACACAAGTGGCTGGCTCCATAGAGGGCATTTCCGACATTAAGCTCGGCAAAACTCCTTCAACTTTTTTGAACCAAGGTGATCTATGACACCTCGGATATAGTCCGGCGTTGGAGCTCGGATACAGTCCGGTGTTGGAGCTTGGACATAGTCTGGCGTTGGAGCTCGGATACAACCGGCGCTGCAGCTCGGATGAAGTCCAGCATTGGAGCTCGGCTGTAACAAGACTCTTCGGATATAGTCCGGGTTGGAGCTCGGATACATTTTGGCATTGGAGCTCGGGAGCAGTCCGGCATTGGAGCTCGGATGAAAGAGGACATTGTCGCACGACAAACACTTCAAACCCGAGGTGTGGCATAAAAATAACAAGGCATTGATAAATGCTGAAGACTTAAAGGGCTCCTCAGATACCCGACGTGTGAGATCTTCAGATTTAGCTCGTCAATCCTCAAGATAGAAGATGGGAAGATTTGTTGAACCAGTTTTCAAGACCAACGACCAAAGACGAAGAACAGTTCGGAAGAACCGAGGAGCATCCCCAACTTGAAGACCGGTTCAGGGGGCTACTGACGGTGTCCTGGACTAGGGGGTACTCACCACGTCGTCTCCCGGCTAGGTGGATTGGGCCGAGGACCCCCCATGGCCGTTTACTCATAGGCCAGTTCGGAAAGCCGATGCATACACGAGGAAGATTCCGCAAAACTTGGTGATCACGACAAGGACTCCTCTCCACCAACGTATTCGACTAGGACTCTTGTTATCCTAGGCCCCTGGTACATTATATAAGCCGGGGCCAGGCTAGTCGATAGAGGATTATGATATTATTCGTTGTCAGATCTCGGGTTCCGGCAAAACCCTTAAGGTTCGAACTCTGGGGTGCGCGCGAAGATCTCTCCCTCGCGGATCATGCCCTCACACGCTTCGCGATCTCTAGGCTAGCTCGACGAACTCGCAACACAAGGGACACAAGGATTATACTGGTTCGGGCCACCATTGTGATGTAATACCCTACTCCAGTGTGGTGGTGGTGGATTGCCTCTTGGGCTGAGGATGAACAGTACAAGGGGAAGAACAGCCTCCCGAGGAGGGGTGGTCTTGTGCTTTTGTGAACTCGAGGGTGTGTGGGGATTGCTCAAGATGGGATCCCTCCTACTGTGGTGGCTAGTCCTAATAATAGAGGCCCCGGTCCTCTTCCCAAATATTGAGCGGGAAGGGATCCCACAACGGCCAATTTGAAAGGGGACAGCTAGTACAGCTTATCTTGACAAAAGTAGTCTTCTCCTGCCAAAGGCTCTGGTGGTGACGCCGTCTTGGGCTCCATGGTGACCTCCGTCTTGCCGTCCTGCTGGTCTTGGTCTCGTTGCACCGATAGGGAAACCTTTGCTTGACGCCTCGGTACTCCTCGCCTGCGCTTGCCCCCTTAGAACCAAAGGGGAAACAAGGACACTGTGCGCGCTGGCGCCCGCCTGGCCTTGGTCTTCATGGCTCACGTCACGAGAACCTCGCGAGGTTTGTCTTGCCTTGATCTCTCAGCCCCTCGCGAGCAAGCCTGGTGAGGCCGCTCCCGAGGAGGTCTTGTGTCGTCCACCTGGCAAGGCTTGGCTCCTCGCGAGGGTCTTGAAAGCTTGTTGGTGAAGATGGGTCGTATGGGCCCGCTCACAGAGCCACGCCGTGGGCCGCAGGCAGGCAAGTCTGGGGACCCCCGTTCCCAGAACGCCGACAGTAGCCCCCGGTCCCAAGGCGCACTCGGGCTTGGCTTCAAGGCGAAGCCAAAGGGCAAGTGCAGAGCGCTGCGGGCCCCAATAGCCTGCGGCCTTGGTCGACGCGTGGCGATTGATTGGACGTGGGCGTCTCAGCTTCCCCACGTTGCCTCGGCAACTGCCCGACTTGACAAGTCCCTGCGACATGCAAGGAAAAATCATCATTACCTTTGATCATGGGGGCGCAGGTTGGCCTTCTCCTGCTATAAATGGGGAGGGGGGCGGAGCCCCCATCGCCCCTCTCTTCCCATTCCGCCCGCTTCTCCTTCTTCGCTCCATTGCTAGCAGCGACACCAATGGCGCCGCCGAAGAGGTTCTCCGCCGCAGAGAAGGGGAAGGCCCCTCGCGAAGGGCCCGGTCCTCTGATGCCCAAGCGTGGACGTGGCCGTCTCCGCAAGCACACCGCAACCCCCGCCTCGGCCCCCCGCGGCCGCGGCGGTGTTGCTTCGCGCGACAGGGGTCACTCCGGTCGCGGCAGCCCTGTTGATGAAGGGAGATGCGCCATGGTCGCGCGGCCTCCCCGGCCGCGCTTCCACTCGGTGGAGGTGCTGACGGAATTCGTCGTCTGGTCGGAGGACCCGGCCGGTAACTGGCTTCAGCTCCCGCGCTTCTTCGTCGACGAGCTGCCAGCTGCAGGTCCAGGCGGGCTTTGGCTGCAGGCGGACGGCTGCTGCAGCAGAGCTTCCTGGGTCGTGGTTGAGGTCTCTGTCGCGGGCAACATTAGCCCTGGCTCGCGGCTGGTAGACGCTTGCCCACGCACGCGGCCTGGGCAGGCGGTGCACCCTTCATTTCAAGTACGACGGCGATGCGACCCTCTACGTGAGGGTGTTTGTGGAAGATGGTCTCCGCTCCGGATGCTGCCCCGAGGTCAACGACGGCGACGAGGTTCTCGGCCTTGGCGATGATCGTGACGAGGATGAGGGCGAATCCGCCTTTGGCGCCGACCGCGTCTCCTCCGGCTACGATGGCTCTTCTCGCGGTGATAGCTCCAGCAGCGGTGGTTACGACCAGCCGCCGCGCCCGCTTCGATGGTGGCAGTGGGTCGTCTCATCATCGCGCCCCTGTGAAGCGCGAGGAGGGGTCTGGCTGAGCTCGAGGCAGCCAAGAGCCCGCCTTCGCGGTCTACCACAGGGGCACGCGCCCCTTTTATCCTGTTCTTCCTTTCCTTCCTGTATTAAGAAAGTAACTCGTATGGGGCCCCGGAGGGGCATGCAACGAACTATGATTTCCCAGTTATTATGCTATGTTCATCGTCCCTGTGCTGTGTTGCAACATCGTTGTTTTATGTAGGGATAACTTAGCTTGACGTGTTTGGAGCAGTCTCCTCTCCACGAGGTGCTCGCTTCCTGGTGCCTGTCGAGGCCCCCTTGGCCTGGTAGGTGCTTAGAAACTGCAGAAAAAAACTCGTTAGGAGGCTTAACGTTTTCCCGAGCCTTGGTCGCAGGCACCGCTGGCCTTGACCCTGCGCTTTGTATCGTGGTACCCGTGGGGCACGGATTAGAAGAAGTGCACCAGCTTGTGGGCTCGAACGAGGGTGCCTCGCGAAAAGCAGACGAAGGGCAGAACAAGAAAAGAAATGCTCACGAGGGAAGGAAAACGTTCACGAGGGCACCCGTCGAGCCCCCTCGCGAGGAACGCGCGAGAGAGTACAGGCCAAGCCGAAGACGGAAACAGAGGCAGAAGGCAACGGAACCAAATCAACCGAGAACACCAGAAGCAAACTTCAATTAAAGAGGGGCAAGCTAACTACGGAAAGCAAATGAAAAGCCGCGTCCGGCACCTAGTCTAGTCTTCAAGTCTTCTCACCAGCGCGGAGCTAAGTGCTACCACTAAGACGTGGGAGGGAGCCCCCGATGCCCGAGGGCGGCACTCTTGAGACTCCGGGGCGTGTACAACCCCACTCATTATTACGTGAGAGTGTCACGAGCAGAGACCTTCACAGGCACTGGGCCTTCTTCACAGGCGCTGGACCTTTCTTCATGGGTAGAACTTCCAGAGGTGTTGGATGTTCCAGGCGTTCTGGATGGGTACCCCGTCCTGTGTCTCCAGGCGCGCGGCACCAGGCCTGGAGACATGGACGACCTTGAATGGGCCCTCCCACATGGGTGAGAGCTTATGCAGCCCTTCCCTGGAGAGGACCCGCCTCAGGACGAGGTCACCCACCTCGAGCGTCCTGGGGTGGATGTTGCGGCAGTGGTACCGTCGCAGCGCCTGCTGATACCTTGCCGCCCGCAGTGCAGCTTCGCGGCGGCGTTCCTCCCCCAGCACGAGGTCCATCCCCCGCATGGCGTCCTGCTGCGTTTCATCAAACACTAGGACCCGCGCGGAGCGATGCTTGACCTCGTGAGGGAGGACCGCTTCTGCTCCGTAGACGAGGAAGAACGGGGTCTCGCCCGTTGGCTTGGTGGCGGTGGTGCGGATGGACCACAGCACAGACTGGAGCTCGTCATACCAGACCCTGACGCAGGCCTCGAGCTTCTTCTTGAAGGTTCTGGTCTTGAGGCCCCTCAGGACCTCTGCGTTGGCGCGTTCGGCCTGTCCATTGCTCCGGGGGTGCGCCACCGAAGTGTAGCAGATCTGCGTTCCAAGGTTAGCACAATATGTCCTGAAGAGATTACTAGTGAACTGCGAGCCGTTATCAGTGATGATGCGGTTGGGGACCCTGAAACGGCTCACGAGACCCTTGATGAACTTGACCGCGGAGCCAGCTGGGATGGTGCGGACGGCTTCTACCTCCGCCCACTTGGTGAACTTGTCGATGGCGACGTAAAGGTAGCGGTAGCCCCCGGGCGCTCGGGGGAACGGGCCCAAGATATCCAGCCCCCAGATCGCGAACGGCCATGTGAGTGGGATGGTCTGGAGGCCCTGAGCCGGCTGATGAATCTGCTTGGCGTGGAACTGGCAGGCCTCGCAGGACTTCACCAGTTCAGTCACGTCGTTGAGTGTCGTTGGCCAGTAGAATCCACTGCGGAACGCCTTGCCGACGAGGGTTCGCGACGACGAGTGGTGCCCGCAGTCCCCACCGTGTATGTCGGCCAGCAGCTCTCTTCCTTGCTCCCTGGAGATGCAACGCAGGGAAACGTCATTCGTCCGCTTCCTGTATAACTCACCGTCCTGAATGCAATATGACGTGGCTTGTCTGGCCACATGCTCCATGTCTTGCTCCTCTTCCGGCAGCGTCCCTTGCGTTAGGTATTCCTTGAATTCCTTGATCCAGCATCCCTCCTGAGGTTCGAGCGCCAAGAGCAAGCACGCTCTCGAGGTCGGACCGCAGGCCGGGGCTCCTGAGGCAGGTGGTTGAGGGAGCTCCTCGCGAGGCAGCGCTATTCTCGAGAGCGGTGGCGTTGCTGATGGCTTGAAGAGCCGCTCCTCAAAGACGCCAGGCTCTTAGGGTAGCCGCTTGGACGCTCTTCTAGCGATGTCGTCAGCTTCCTTGTTGGTGCCACAGGGCACATGCTGTAACTCCAGACCCGAGAACTGCTTCTCTATCTTGCGCACCTCCGTGAGGTATGCCTCCATGTGCTCGTCCTTTGGCTCATAAACCTTGTTGGAGAAGTTGACAAGGAGCTGCGAGTCGCCCTTGATGGTGAGACGCCTCACCCCCAGGGCCACCGCAGCCCTGAGGCCAGCTATGAGGCCCTCGTACTCTGCTATGTTGTTGGAGACCTTCTCACCCTGCTGGAAGCAGAGCTGCACGGCGTACTAGAGCTTGTCCTGGGTGGGTGAGATGAGCACCGCTCCAGCCCCCGCGCCCCGGCGTGAGAATGCGCCGTCGAAGTACATGACCCAGCCGTCCGGCGCTTCACTTCCTGGAGATAGGGATAAGTCCTTGCCTGCCTCGAGCTCTGGGGCGTCGGTCCATTCAGCCACGAAGTCTGCGAGCGCGGCCCCCTTGATGACCCTGGTTGTGCTGAACTCCAAGTCAAATACTTGCAGCTCGATGTTCCATTCAGCGACTCGCCCGGCAGCATTGGGGCTCCTGAGCACCCTTTCCAGTGGGTAAGCCGAGACGACCTTGATGGGGTGACCCTGGAAATAGTGGCGCAGCTTGCGCGAGGCCACCAGGAGCGCGAGCAGGATCTTCTGAGGCATGGGGTACCGTGCCGTCGCATCCCGCATCACTGTGCTGACGAAGTACACCGGGTGCTCGATGAGGGCGGGGGAGCTGGCGAAGCCTTCGGCTTCCGGGAGCTGAGGTGTCTTGATAACCCACAAGTATAGGGGATCGCAACAGTTTTCGAGGGTAGAGTATTCAACCCAAATTTATTGATTCGACACAAGGGGAGCCAAAAAATTCTCAACTATTAGCAGTTGAGTTGTCAATTCAACCACACCTGGATAACTTAGTATCTGCAGCAAAGTATTTCGTAGCAAAGTAATATGGAAGTAACGGCAACGGTAGCAAAAGTAATATTTGGGTTTTGTAGTGATTGTAACAGTAGCAGCGGAAAAGTAAATATGCGAAGAACAATATGTGAAAAGCTAGTAGGCATTGGATCGGTGATGGAGAATTATGCCGGATGCGGTTCATCATGTAACAATCATAACATAGGGTGACACAGAACTAGCTCCAATTCATCAATGTAATGTAGGCATGTATTCCGAATATAGTCATACGTGCTTATGGAAAAGAACTTGCATGACATCTTTTGTCCTACCCTCCCATGGCAGCGGGGTCCTAATGGAAACTAAGGGATATCAAGGCCTCCTTTTAATAGAGTACCGGACCAAAGCATTAACACATAGTGAATACATGAACTCCTCAAACTATGGTCATCACCGGGAGTGGTCCCGATTATTGTAACTTCGGGGTTGCCGGATCATAACACATAGTAGGTGACTATAGACTTGCAAGATAGGATCAAGAACTCACATATATTCATGAAAACATAATAGGTTCAGATCTGAAATCATGGCACTCGGGCCCTAGTGACAAGCATTAAGCATAGCAAAGTCATAGCAACATCAATCTCAGAACATAGTGGATACTAGGGATCATACCCTAACAAAACTAACTCGATTACATGATAAATCTCATCCAACCCATCACTGTACAGGAAGCCTACGATGGAATTACTCACGCACGGCGGTGAGCATCATGAAATTGGTGATGGAGGATGGTTGATGATGACGATGGCGACGGATTCCCCTCTCCGGAGCCCCGAACGGACTCCAGATCAGCCCTCCCGAGAGAGTTTAGGGCTTGGCGGCGGCTCCGTATCGTAAAACGCGATGAATCCTTCTCTCTGATTTTTTTTCTCCCCGAACACGAATATATGGAGTTGGAGTTGAGGTCGGTGGAGCTCCAGGGGGCCCACGAGGCAGGGGGCGCGCCCAGGGGGGCAGGCATGCCCCCCACCCTCGTGGAAAGGGTGTGGGCCCCCTGGCCTTGATTCTTTCGCCAATATTTTTTATTATTTCCAAAAATAGTCTCCGTGGAGTTTCAGGTCATTCCGAGAACTTTTTTTCTGCACATAAATAACACTATGGCAATTCTGCTGAAAACAACGTCAGTCCGGGTTAGTTCCATTCAAATCATGCAAGTTAGAGTCCAAAACAAGGGCAAAAGTGTTTGGAAAAGTAGATACGACGGAGACGTATCAACTCCCCCAAGCTTAAACCTTTGCTTGTCCTCAAGCAATTCAGTTGATAAACTGAAAGTGATAAAGAAAAACTTTTACAAACTCTGTTTGCTCTTGTTGTTGTAAATTTGTAAAGCCAACATTCAAGTTTTCAGCAAACATTATGACTAACCATATTCACAATAACACTTAGGTCTCATGTTTACTCATATCAATGGCATAATCAACTAGCGAGCCATAATAATAAATCTTGGATGACAACACTTGCTCAAAACAATCATAATATGATATAACAAGATGGTATCTCGCTAGCCCTTTCTGAGACCGCAAAACATAAATGTAGAGCACCTTTAAAGACCAAGAACTGACTAAACATTGTAATTCATGGTAACAGAGATCCAATCATAGTCATACCCAATATAAATTAATAGTAATGGATGCAAATGACAGCAGTGCTCTCCAGTTGGTGCTTTTTAATAAGAGGGTGATGACTCAACATAAAAGTAAATAGATAAGCCCTTCACAGAGGGAAGCAGGGATTTGTAGAGGTGCCAGAGCTCGGTTTTAAAGCAGAGATAAATAATATTTTGAGCAGCATACTTTCATTGTCAACATAGCAACCAAGAGATGGCGATATCTTCCATGCTACACACATTATAGGCGGTTCCCAAACAGAATGGTAAAGTTTATACTCCCCCTCCACCAACAAGCATCAATCCATGGCTTGCTCGAAACAATGAGTGCCTCCAACTAACAACAGTCCCGGGGGGGTTTTGTTTGCAATTATTTTGATTTGGTTTGCATAAAGCATGGGACTGGGCATCCCGGTGACCAGCCATTTTCTTGTGGGTGAGGAGCAGAGTCCACTCCTCTTGACAATAACCCGCCTAGCATGGAAGATACGGACAGCCCTAGTTGATACATGAGCTATTCGAGCATACAAAACATAATTTCATTTAAAGGTTTAGGGTTTGGCACATACAAATTTACTTGGAATGGCAGGTAGATACCGCATATAGGAAGGTATGGTGGACTCATATGGAATAACTTTGGGGTTTAAGGGATTGGATGCACAAGCAGTATTCCCGCTTAGTACAAGTGAAGGCTAGCAAAAGACTGGGAAGCGACCAACTAGAGAGCGACAACAGTCATGAACATGCATTAAAATTAATAAACATTGGGTGCAAGCATGAGTAGGATATAATCCACCATGAACATAAATATCGTGAAGGCTATGTTGATTTGTTTCAACTACATGCGTGAACATGTGCCAAGTCAAGTCACTTGAATCATTCAAAGGAGGATACCACCCTATCATACCACATCACAACCATTTTAATAGCATGTTGGCATGCAAGGTAAACCATTATAAACTCCTAGCTAATTAAGCATGGCATAAGCAACTATAATCTCTAATTGTCATTGCAAACATGTTTATTCATAATAGGCTGAATCAGGAATGATGAACTAATCATATTTACAAAAACAAGAGAGGTCGAGTTCATACCAGCTTCTCTCATCTCAGGCAGTCCATCATATATCGTCATTATTGCCTTTCACTTGCACGACCGAACGATGTGGATAATAATAATAGTGCACGTGCATTGGACTAAGCTGGAATCTGCGAGCATTCAATAAACAGGAGAAGACAAGGTAATATGGGCTCTTGGTTAAATCAACACTAATGCATAATAGAGCCACTTCAACAATTTCATTATGGTCTTCTCCTATCGACCCCCAAAGAAAAGAAAAGAAATAAAACTATTTACACGGAAAGCTCCCAACAAGCAAAAGAAGAACAGGAAATATTTTTGGGTTTTCTTTTAATTACTACTACTACAGCAAGAAAATAAACTAGCTAAAAGCTATTACTAATTTTTTTGGTTTCTTAAGGTTTACCAGACACACGAGAAGAAAGCATAAAAAGGAAAATAAACTAGCATGGATATTACAATGAAAGAGTATGAGCACCGACATCTAGCAATGAGTGTGTAAACATAAATGTAATGTCGGTGAGAAATACGTACTCCCCCAAGCTTAGGCTTTTGGCCTAAGTTGGTCTATTGCCATGGCTGGCCTGGCGGATATCCAAAGTTATAGTTGGGGTCGTACTGAGATGCAGCAGTTATTGCATCATGGGCCGCAACTTGGAGGCGAGCTATCTCAGCCCTCCTCTTATACTCTTCCACCTCCTCTCTGGTTATAAAATATCTCCCTTTTTCCTGAAAGTCAAAGAAAGTAGAAGCAGGGAGAGCGACGTGATAGGTGCGTTGTCCGTCAAAGATTAGTCGGTACTGGAGGAACTGATCATTCCTCTCAACAAAATTATGACGAACCACAGCTTCATAATCCAAATAAGCAGGAGGCAACTCAATATCATCCTCACGTATGGTTACACCAAGAAAATTAGCTAAACGGATTGCATAAAGTCCACCAAAGAAATCTCCATTAAATCTATTATTATGCAACCTACGTGCAACAATGGCTCCCAAATTATAATGTTTATCTCCTAACACAGCACTCCTGAGAACACTGAGATCAGGGACACATATGTGACATGCTTCATCCTTACCATTTATGCACCTACCTATGAAGAGAGCAAAATAATGTATAGCAGGAAAGTGAATGCTCCCTATGGTAGCTTGTGCTATGTCTCTAGATTCACCCACAATTATACTAGCAAGAAAATCTCTAAATTCATATTTGCGAGGTTCACTAGTACTACCCCATTGTGGAAGTTTGCAAGCAGTGGTAAAATCCTCTAAATCCATAGTATAAGAATTTTCATAAAGATCAAACAGGACAGTTTGAGAATTGCGTGAAGATGAAAATTCAAACCTCCTCACAAAGGAACTAGTGAGATAGTGGTACTGGCGGCACTTATCTGCCTCGAAGCTCACAAGATCAGTGTTACACAAATATGTGTTAAATTCTTCCTTGATTCCTGCTTGATCCATGAAGTCCTCTGAAGGCCATTCACAAGCCCGCACTGGAGCGTCCCTTGGTGGTTCATCATCAGCATCACGCATTGCAAGCCTGGGTCCTTGCTTCCTTGAAGAACCACCTTGGTACATTTTCCTAAACATATTTCTTCCTCTGAAAAATTTCTGAAATTTTTTAGTAACTTCAAATAAAAGTGAACCAAGCTCAACAAAATTGATAGCAACTACTGCTACAAGTGTCTAGAGCCTATATCATGCATTAGAACTACTTGGAACAATATAAATTTGACATGCAAGCTCAAGAACAGGGTCACCTAGGCAGCACAAATTTGCAATGAATAAAGCACTAGAGCAAAAACTAATTGGACCATTGGAGGAGTCACATACCAAGGAACAATCCCCCAAAGCAGTTTTGCGAGAGGTGCTTTGAGCAAGGAAATCAAAAATCGCAGCAAAATGAGCTAGAACTCGTGCTTGAGCTGGTTGGTGATTTTTTGGGAGGAAGAAGGAGTGTGTGGGTGCAGGAATATGTGGAGGGGAGCCACCATGGGCCCACGAGGCAGGGGGCGCGCCCAGGGGGGTGGGCGCGCCCTGGACCCTCGTGCCCAGGTGCTTGCTCCCCCTGCCATGTTCTCAGTGCCAGATATTCTCAAATATTCCAGAAAAAATCATATCTCAATTTCAGGGCATTTGGAGAACTTTTATTTTCGGGGTATTTTTATATTGCACAGATAATTCAGAAAGCAGACAGAAAAATACTATTTTTACTTTATTTCAACTAAATAACAGAAAGTAGAGAGAGGGTACAGAAGGTTGTGCTTTCTAACTTCATCCATCTCATGCTCATCAAAAGGAATCCACTAACAAGGTTGATCAGGTCTTGTTAATAAACTCATTCTGAATAACATGGAACCGGAGAAATTTTGAATAACACTATGTTACCCCAACGGGGATATGCACGTCCCCAATAATAAGAATATCATATTTCTTCTTGACAGTAGGAAGAGGAAATTCAAAACCTCCAAAAATAATCGATGGAATTTTTCCAATAGAATTGATACTGTGGACTTGAGGTTGTTTCCTTGGAAAGTGTACCGTATGCTCATTACCATTAACATGGAAAGTGACATTGCCTTTGTTGCAATCAATAATAGCCCCTGTAGTATTCAAAAAAGGTCTTCCAAGAATAATAGACATACTATCGTCCTCGGGAATATCAAGAACAACAAAGTCCGTTAAAATAGTAACATTTGCAACCACAACAGGCACATCCTCACAAATACCGACAGGTATAGCAGTTGATTTATCGGCCATTTGCAAAGATATTTCAGTAGGTGTCAACTTATTCAAATCAAGTCTACGATATAAAGAGAGAGGCATAACACTAACACCGGCTCCAAGATCACATAAAGCAGTTTTAACATAGTTTCTTTTAATGGAGCATGGTATAGTTGGTACTCCTGGATCTCCTAGTTTCTTAGGTATTCCACCCTTGAAAGTGTAATTAGAAAGCATGGTGGAAATTTCAGCTTCCGGTGTCTTTCTTTTATTTGTAACAATTTCTTTCATATACTTAGCATAAGGATTCATTTTGAGCATCAGTTAAACGCATACGCAAAAAGATAGGTCTAATCATTTCAGCAAAGCGCTCAAAATCCTCATCATCCTTTTTCTTGGATGGTTTGGGAGGAAAAGGCATGGGTTTCTGAACCCATGGTTCTCTTTCTTTACCGTGCTTCCTAGCAACAAAGTCTCTCTTATTGTAACGTTGATTCTTTGATTGTGGGTTATCAAGATCAATAGCAGGTTCAATTTCTACATCATTATCATTACTAGGTTGAGCATGAACATGAACATCATCATTAATATTATCACTAGGTTCATGTTCATTACCAGATTGTGTTTCAGAATCAGAAATAGAAATATCATTTGGATTCTCAGGTGTTTCAGCAATAGGTTGACTAGAAGCATGCAAAGTCCTATCATTTTTCTTTTTCTTCTTTTTAGAAGGACTAGGTGCATCTAAATTACTTCTTTGAGAATCCTGCTCAATTCTCTTAGGATGGCCTTCAGGATACAAAGGTTCCTGAGTCATTTTACCAGTTCTAGTAGCCACTCTAACAGCATAATCATTATTCTTATTATTCAATTCATTGAGCAAATCATTCTGAGCCTTAAGTACTTGTTCTACTTGAGTGGTAACCATAGAAGCATGTTTACTAATGAGTTTAAGTTCACCTTTAACTCTAGACATATAATCACCCAAGTGTTCAATCATATAAGCATTTTTTTAATTTTCTACCAAAATAAGCATCAAAATCTTCTTGCTTAACGATAAAATTATCAAACTCATCCAAGCATTGGCTAGCAAACTTGGTAGGAGGGATTCAGCTTTATCATATCTATAGAGAGAATTTACCTTTACTACCTGTGTCGGGTTATCAAGATCATGTGTTTCTTCAATAGGTGATGAATTAAGATCATATATTTCTTCAACAGGCGGTAAATTAAGACCATGTATTTCTTCAATAGGAGGTAAATTCTTAACATCTTTAGCTTTAATACCTTTGTCCTTCATAGATTTCTTTGCCTCCTGCATATCTTCAGGACTGAGAAATAGAACACCCCTCTTCTTCGGAGTTGGCTCAGGAGTTTGTTCAGGAAGTGTCCAATTATTTTCATTTGTCAACATATTATTCATTAGAATTTCAGCTTCATCTGGTGTTCTTTACCTGAAAACAGAACCAACACAACTATCTGTTGGGAAACGTAGTAATTTCAAAAAATTTCCTACGCACATGCAAGATCATGGTGATGCATAGCAACAAGAGGGGAGAGTGTTGTCCACGTACCCTCGTAGACCGACAGTGGAAGCGTTATCACAACGCGGTTGATGTAGTCGAACGTCTTCACGATCCGACCGATCAAGTACCGAACGTACGGCACCTCCGAAGTTCTACACACGTTCAGCTCGATGACGTCCCTCGAACTCCGATCCAGCCGAGTGTTGAGGGAGAGTTTCGTCAGCACGACGGCGTGGTGACGATGATGATGTTCCACCGACGCAGGGCTTCGCCTAAGCTTCACGACGGTATTATCGAGGTGTAATCTGGTGGAGGGGGGCACCGCACACGGCTAAAATATCGTATATCCAGTGTGTTCTTAGGTGCCCCTCTGCCCCCGTATATAAAGGAGCAAGGGGAGGCCGGCTGCCTATGGGGCGCGCCAAGGAGAGGGGGGGAGTCCTCCTCCTAGTAGGAGTAGGACTCCCCTTTCCTAGTCCTACTAGGAAAAGAAGGGGGGAAGGAAAGAGAGGGAGAGGGAGAGGAAAAGGGGGTTGCGCCCCCCTCTCCTAGTCCAACTAGGACTCCTCTGGGAGGGGCGCACCACCTCATGGCTGCTGCCCCCTTTCTCCCCTCAAGGCCCACTAAGGCCCAATACTTCCCCGGGGGGTTCCGGTAACCCTCCGGCACTCCGGTTTAATCCGAAATTCTCCGGAACACTTCCGGTGTCCGAATATAGTCGTCCAATATATCAATCTTTACGTCTCGACCATTTCGAGACTCCTCGTCATGTCCGTGATCACATCCGGGACTCCGAACAACCTTCGGTACATCAAATCACATAAACTCATAATATAACTGTCATCGTAACTTTAAGCGTGCGGACCCTTTGGGTTCGAGAACAATGTAGACATGACCGAGACACCTCTCCGGTCAATAACCAATAGCGGGACCTGGATGCCCATATTGGCTCCCACATATTCTACGAAGATCTTTATCGGTCAGACCGCATAACAACATACGTTGTTCCCTTTGTCATCGGTATGTTACTTGCCCGAGATTCGATCGTCGGTATCTCGATACCTAGTTCAATCTCGTTACCGGCAAGTCTCTTTACTCGTTCCGTAATACATCATCCCGTAACTAACTCATTAGTCACAATGCTTGCAAGGCTTATAGTGATGTGCATTACCGAGTGGGCCCAGAGATACCTCTCCGACAATCGGAGTGACAAATCCTAATCTCGAAATACGCCAACCCAACAAGTACCTTTGGAGACACCTGTAGAGCACCTTTATAATCACCCAGTTACGTTGTGACGTTTGGTAGCACACAAAGTGTTCCTCCGGTAAACGGGAGTTGCATAATCTCATAGTCATAGGAACATGTATAAGTCATGAAGAAAGCAATAGCAACATACTAAACGATCGGGTGCTAAGCTAACGTAATGGGTCATGTCAATCACGTCATTCTCCTAATGAGGTGATCCCGTTAATCAAATGACAACTCATGTCTATGGCTAGGAAACATAACCATCTTTGATTAACGAGCTAGTCAAGTAGAGGCATACTAGTGACACTCTGTTTGTCTATGTATTCACACATGTATTATTTTTCCGGTTAATACAATTCTAGCATGAATAATAAACATTTATCATGATATAAGGAAATATATAATACTTTATTATTGCCTCTAGGGCATATTTCCTTCAGTCTCCCACTTGCACTAGAGTCAATAATCTAGTTCACATCGCCATGTGATTTAACATCAATAATTCACATCACCATGTGATTAACACCCATAGTTCACATCTCTATGTGACCAACACTCAAAGGGTTTACTAGAGTCAATAATCTAGTTCACATCGCTATGTGATTAACACCCAAAGAGTACTAAGGTGTGATCATGTTTTGATTGTGAGATAATTTTAGTCAACGGGTCTGTCACATCCAGATCCGTAAGTATTTTGCAAATTTCTATGTCTACAATGCTCTGCACGGAGCTACTCTAGCTAATTGCTCCCACTTTCAATATGTATCTAGACCGAGACTCAGAGTCATCTAGATTTAGTGTCAAAACTTGCATCGACGTAACCCTTTACGATGAACCTTTTGTCACTTCCATAATCGAGAAACATATCCTTATTCCACTAAGGATAATTTTGACCGCTGTCCAGTGATCTACTCCTAGATCACTATTGTACTCCCTTGCCAAAATCAGTGTAGGGTATACAATAGATCTGGTACACAGCATGGCATACTTTATAGAACCTATGGCCAAGGCATAGGGAATGACTTTCATTCTCTTTCTATCTTCTGCCGTGGTCGGGCTTTGAGTCTTACTCAATTTCACACCTTGTAACACAGGCAAGAACTCTTTCTTTGACTGTTCTATTTTGAACTACTTCAAAATCTTGTTAAGGTATGTACTCATTGAAAAAACTTATCAAGCGTTTTGATCTATCTCTATAGATCTTGATGCTCAATATGTAAGCAGCTTCACCGAGGTCTATCTTTGAAAAACTTCTTTCAAACACTCCTTTATGCTTTGCAGAATAATTCTACATTATTTCTGATCAACAATATGTCCTTCACATATACTTATCAGAAATGCTGTAGTGCTCCCACTCACTTTCTTGTAAATACAGGCTTCACCGCAAGTCTGTATAACACTATATTCTTTGATAAACTTATCAAAGTATATATTCCAACTCCGAGATGCTTGCACCAGTCCATAGATGGATCGGTGGAGCTTGCATATTTTGTTAGCACCTTTAGGATTGACAAAACCTCCTGGTTGCATCATATACAACTCTTCTTTAATAAATCCATTAAGGAATGCAGTTTTGTTTATCCCTTTGCCATATTTCATAAAATGCGGCAATTGCTAACATGATTCGGACAGACTTAAGCATAGATACGAGTGAGAAACTCTCATCGTAGTCAACATCTTGAACTTGTCGAAAACCTTTTGCGACAATTCTAGCTTTGTAGATAGTTACCCTACTATCAGCGTCCGTCTTCCTCTTGAAGATCCATTTAATCTCAATGGCTCGCCGATCATTGGGCAAGTCAATCAAAGTCCATACTTTGTTCTCATATATGGATCTTATCTCAGATTTCATGGCCTCAAGCCATTTTGCGGAATCTGGGCTCACCATCGCTTCTTCATAGTTCGTAGGTTCGCCATGGTCTAGTAACATGACCTCCAGAAGAGGATTACTGTACCACTCTGGTGCGGATCTTACTCTGCTTTACCTACGAGGTTTGGTAGTAACTTGATCTGAAGTTACATGATCATCATCATTAACTTCCTCACTAATTGGTGTAGGAGTCACATGAACAGATTTCTGTGATGAACTACTTTCCAATAAGGGAGCAGGTACAGTTACCTCATCAAGTTCTACTTTCCTCCCACTCACATCTTTCGAGAGAAACTCCTTCTCTAGAAAGGATCCATACTAAGCAACGAATGTCTTGCCTTCGGATCTGTGATAGAAGGTGTACCCAACTGTCTCCTTTGGGTATCCTATGAAGATACATTTCTCCGATTTGGGTTTGAGCTTATCAGGATGAAACTTTTTCACATAAGCATCACAACCCCAAACTTTAAGAAACGACAACTTTGGTTTCTTGCCAAACCACAGTTCATAAGGCGTCGTCTCAACGGATTTTGATGGTGCCCTATTTAACGTGAATGTAGCTGTCTCTAATGCATAACCCCAAAACGATAGTGGTAAATTGGTAAGAGACATCATAGATTGCACTATATCCAATAAAGTACGGTTATGACGTTCGGACACACCATTATGCTGTGGTGTTCTAGGTGGCGTGAGTAGTGAAACTATTTCACTTTGTTTTGACTGAAGGCCAAACTCGTAACTAAAATACTCTTCTACACGATCAAATCGTAGAAACTTTATTTTCTTGTTACGATGATTTTCGCTTCACTCTGAAATTATATGAACTTTTCAAATGTTTCAGACTTCTGTTTCATTAAGTAGATATACCCATATCTGCTCAAATCATCTGTGAAGATCAGAAAATAATGATACCTGCTACGAGCCTCAATATTCATCGGACCACATACATCTGTATGTATGATTTCCAACAAATCTGTTGCTCTCTCCATAGTTCCGGAGAACGGCGTTTTAGTCATCTTGCCCATGAGGCACGATTCGCAAGCATCAAGTGATTCATAATCAAGTGATTCCAAAATCCCATTAGTATGGAGTTTCTTCATGCGCTTTACACCAATATGACCTAAACGGCAGTGCCACAAATAAGTTGCACTATCATTATTAACTTTGCATCTTTTGGCTTCAATATTATGAATATGTGTATCACTACGATCGAGATCCAACAAACCATTTTCGTTGGTGTGTATGACCATAGAAGGTTTTTATTCATGTAAACAGAACAACAATTGTTCTCTAACTTAAATGAATAACCGTATTGCAATAAACATGATCAAATCATATTCATGCTCAACGCAAACACCAAATAACACTTATTTAGTTTCAACACTAATCCTGAAAGTATAGGGAGTGTGGGATGATGATCATATCAATCTTGGAACTACTTCCAACACACATCGTCACCTCGCCTTTTACTAGTCTCTGTTTATTCTGCAACTCCGTTTTCGAGTTACTACTCTTTAGCAACTGAACCAGTATCAAATACTGAGGGGTTGCTATAAACACTAGTAAGTACACATCAATAACATGTATATCCAATATACCTTTGTTCACTTTGCCATCCTTCTTATCCACCAAATACTTGGGGCAGTTCCGCCTTCAGTGACCAGTTCCTTTGCAGTAGAAGCACTTAGTCTCAGGCTTAGGACCAGACTTAGGCTTCTTCACTTGAGCAGCAACTTGCTTGCCGTTCTACTTGAAGTTCCCCTTCTATCCCTTTGCCCTTTTCTTGAAACTAGTGGTCTTGTTAACCATCAACACTTGATGTTTTTCTTGATTTCTACCTTCGTCGATTTCTGCATCACGAAGAGCTCGGGAATTACTTTCGTCATCCCTTGCATATTATAGTTCATCACGAAGTTCTACTAACTTGGTGATGGTGACTAGAGAATTCTGTCAATCACTATTTTATCTGGAAGATTAACTCCCACTTGATTCAAGCGATTGTAGTACCCAGACAATCTGAGCACATGCTCACTAGTTGAGCGATTCTCCTCCATCTTTTAGCTATAGAACTTGTTGGAGACTTCATATCTCTCAACTCGGGTATTTGCTTGAAATATTAACTTCAACTACTGGAACATCTCATATGGTCCATGACGTTCAAAACGTCTTTGAAGTCCCGATTCTAAGCCATTAAGCATGGTGCACTAAACTATCAAGTAGTCATCATATTGAGCTAGCCAAACGTTCATAACGTCTGCATTTGCTCCTGCAATAGGTCTGTCACCTAGCGGTGCATCAAGGACATAATTTTTCTGTGCAGCAATGAAGATAATCCTCAAATCACGGATCCAATCCGCATCTTTGCTACTAACATCTTTCAACATAATTTTCTCTAGGAACATATCAAAAATAAAACAGGGAAGCAACAACGCGAGCTATTGATCTACAACATAATTTGTAAAATACTATCAGGACTAAGTTCATGATAAATTTAAGTTCAATTAATCATATTTCTTAAGAACTCCCACTTAGATAGACATCTCTCTAATCATCTAAGTGATTACGTGATCCAAAGCAACTAAACCATGACCGATTAACACGTGAGATGGAGTAGTTTCAATGGTGAACATCACTATGTTGATCATATCTACTATATGATTCACGCTCGACCTTTCGGTCTCTGTGTTCCGAGGCCATATCTGTATATGCTAGGCTCGTCAAGTTTAACCCGAGTATTCCGCGTGTGCAACTGTTTTGCACCCGTTGTATTTGAACGTAGAGCCTATCACACCCGATTAACACGTGGTGTCTCAGCACGAAGAACTTTTGCAACGGTGCATACTCAGGGAGAACACTTTGATCTTGAAATTTTAGTGAGAGATCATCTTATAATGCTACCGTCAATCAAAGCAAGATAAGATGCATAAAGGATTAACATCACATGCAATCAATATAAGTGATATGATATGGCCATCATCATCTTGTGCTTGTGATCTCCATCTCCGAAGCACCATTATGATCACCATCGTCACCGGCTGGACACCTTGATCTCCATCGTAGTATCGTTGTCGTCTCGCCAACTTATTGCTTTTACGACTATCGCTACCGCTTAGTGATAAAGCAAAACTATTACATGGCGATTGCATCTCATACAATAAAGCGACAACCATATGGCTCCTGCCAGTTGCCAATAACTCGATTACAAAACATGATCATCTCATACAACACATTATATCACATCATGTCTTGACCATATCACATCACAGCATGCCCTGCAAAAACAAGTTAGACGTCCTCTACTTTGTTGTTGCAAGTTTTACGTGGCTGCTACGGGCTTAGCAAGAACCGTTCTTACCTACGCATCAAAACCACAACGATAGTTTGTCAAGTTGGTGCTGTTTTAACCTTCGCAAGGACCGGGCGTAGCCACACTTGGTTCAACTAAAGTGAGAGAGACAGACACCCGCCAGTCACCTTTAAGCAACGAGTGCTCCGAACGGTGAAACCAGTCTCGCGTAAGCGTACGCGTAATGTCGGTCCGGGCCGCTTCATCTCACAATACCGCTGAACCAAAGTATGACATGCTGGTAAGCAGTATGACTTATATTGCCCACAACTCACTTGTGTTCTACTCGTGCAAAGCATCAACGCATAAAACCAGGCTCTGATACCACTGTTGGGAAACGTAGTAATTTCAAAAAAATTCCTACGCACACGCAAGGTCATGGTGATGCATAGCAACGAGAGGGGAGAGTGTTGTCCATGTACCCTCGTAGACCGACAGCGGAAGCGTTATCACAATGCGGTTGATGTAGTCGAACGTCTTCACGATCCGACCGATCAAGTACCGAACGTACGGCACCTCCGAAGTTCTACACACGTTCAGCTCGATGACGTCCCTCGAACTCCGATCCAGCCGAGTGTTGAGGGAGAGTTTCGTCAGCACGACGGCGTGGTGACGATGATGATGTTCCACCGACGCAGGGCTTCGCCTAAGCTTCGCGACGGTATTATCGAGGTGTAATCTGGTGGAGGGGGGCACCGCACACGGCTAAAATATCGTATATCCAGTGTGTTCTTAGGTGCCCCTCTGCCCCCGTATATAAAGGAGCAAGGGGAGGCCGGCTGCCTATGGGGCGCGCCAAGGAGAGGGGGGGAGTCCTCCTCCTAGTAGGAGTAGGACTCCCCTTTCCTAGTCCTACTAGGAAAAGAAGGGGGGAAGGAAAGAGAGGGAGAGGGAGAGGAAAAGGGGGTTGCGCCTCCCTCTCCTAGTCCAACTAGGACTCCTCTGGGAGGGGCGCACCACCTCATGGCTGCTGCCCTCTTTCTCCCCTCAAGGCCCACTAAGGCCCAATACTTCCCCGGGGGGTTCCGGTAACCCTCCGGCACTCCGGTTTAATCCGAAACTTCTCCGGAACACTTCCGGTGTCCGAATATAGTCGTCCAATATATCAATCTTTACGTCTCGACCATTTCGAGACTCCTCGTCATGTCCGTGATCACATCCGGGACTCTGAACAACCTTCGGTACATCAAATCACATAAACTCATAATATAACTGTCATCGTAACTTTAAGCGTGCGGACCCTTTGGGTTCGAGAACAATGTAGACATGACCGAGACACCTCTCCGGTCAATAACCAATAGCGGGACCTGGATGCCCATATTGGCTCCCACATATTCTACGAAGATCTTTATTGGTCAGACCGCATAACAACATACGTTGTTCCCTTTGTCATCGGTATGTTACTTGCCCGAGATTCGATCGTCGGTATCTCGATACCTAGTTCAATCTCGTTACCGGCAAGTCTCTTTACTCGTTCCGTAATACATCATCCCGTAACTAACTCATTAGTCACAATGCTTGCAAGGCTTATAGTGATGTGCATTACCGAGTGGGCCCAGAGATACCTCTCCGACAATCGGAGTGACAAATCCTAATCTCGAAATACGCCAACCCAACAAGTACCTTTGGAGACACCTGTAGAGCACCTTTATAATCACCCAGTTACGTTGTGACGTTTGGTAGCACACAAAGTGTTCCTCCGGTAAACGGGATTTGCATAATCTCATAGTCATAGGAACATGTATAAGTCATGAAGAAAGCAATAGCAACATACTAAACGATCGGGTGCTAAGCTAACGTAATGGGTCATGTCAATCACGTCATTCTCCTAATGAGGTGATCCCGTTAATCAAATGACAACTCATGTCTATGGCTAGGAAACATAACCATCTTTGATTAACGAGCTAGTCAAGTAGAGGCATACTAGTGACACTCTGTTTGTCTATGTATTCACACATGTATTATTTTTCCGGTTAATACAATTCTAGCATGAATAATAAACATTTATCATGATATAAGGAAATATATAATACTTTATTATTGCCTCTAGGGCATATTTCCTTCACTATCCAGGCGGTCTCTGGAAGCATCGGTTAGTCCATTATAAAAGATATCAAGTATTTCATTTTTCTTGAGAGGATGATCACGCAAAGCATTAAGTAATTGGAGAAAACTCCCCCAAGCTTGTGGGAGACTCTCTTCTTCAATTTGCACAAAATTATATATTTCCCTTAAAGCAGCTTGTTTCTTATGAGCAGGGAAATATTTAGCAGAGAAGTAATAAATCATATCCTGGGGACTACGCACACAACCAGGATCAAGGGAATTAAACCATATCTTAACATCACCCTTTAATGAGAACGGAAATATTTTAAGGATATAAAAGTAGCGAGTTCTCTCATCATTAGTGAATAGGGTGGCTATATCATTTAATTTAGTAAGATGTGCCACAACAGTTTTAGATTCATAGCCATAAAAAGGACCAGATTCGACTAAAGTGATTATATCAGGATCAATAGAGAATTCATAATCCTTATCAGTAACAAAGATAGGTGAAGTAGCATAAGAAGGATCATATTTCATTCTAGCATTCAGAGTTTTTTGTTTCAGCTTAGCTAATAATTTCTTAAGATCACTTCTATCATTGCAAGCAAGAAAGTCTCTAGCAGTTTCTTCATCCATAACATAGCCCTCAGGCACAACAGGTAATTCATATTTATTGGGAGAGTCTTCATCATCACTTTCATCAATATTATCAGTTTCAATAATTTCATTCTCTCTAGCCCTAGCAAGTTGTTCATCAAGAAATTCACCAAGTGGCACAGTAGTATTAAGCATAGAAGTAGTTTCATCATAAGTATCATGCATAGCAGAAGTGGCATCATCAATAACATGCGACATATCAGAATTAATAGCAGAAGCAGGTTTAGGTGTCGCAAGCTTACTCAAAACAGAAGGTGAATCAAGTGCAGAGCTAGATGGCAGTTCCTTACCTCCCCTCGTAGTTGAGGGATAAATCTTTGTTTTCTCGTCTTTCAAGTTCCTCATAGTGACCAGCAGATATAAATCCCAAGTGACTCAAAGAATAGAGCTATGCTCCTCGGCAACGGCGCCAGAAAATAGTCTTGATAAGCCACAAGTATAGGGGATCACAATAGTTTTCGAGGGTAGAGTATTCAACCCAAATTTATTGATTCGACACAATGGGAGCCAAAGAATATTCTCAAGTATTAGCAGTTGAGTTGTCAATTCAACCACACCTGGATAACTTAGTATCTGCAACAAAGTATTTAGTAGCAAAGTAATATGGAAGTAACGGTAACGGTAGCAAAAGTAATATTTTTGGGTTTTGTAGTGATTGTAACAGTAGCAACGGAAAACTAAATATGCGAAGAACAATATGTGAAAAGCTAGTAGGCATTGGATCGGTGATGGAGAATTATGCCGGATGCGGTTCATCATGTAACAATCATAACATAGGGTGACACAGAACTAGCTCCAATTCATCAATGTAATGTAGGCATGTATTCCGAATATAGTCATACATGCTTATGGAAAAGAACTTGCATGACATCTTTTGTCCTACCCTCCCGTGGCAGCGGGGCCCTAATGGAAACTAAGGGATATTAAGGCCTCCTTTTAATAGAGTACCGGACCAAAGCATTAACACATAGTGAATACATGAACTCCTCAAACTATGGTCATCACCGGGAGTGGTCCCGATTATTGTCACTTCGGGGTTGCCGGATCATAACACATAGTAGGTGACTATAGACTTGCAAGATAGGATCAAGAACTCACATATATTCATGAAAACATAATAGGTTCAGATCTGAAATCATGGCACTCGGGCCCTAGTGACAAGCATTAAGCATATCAAAGTCATAGCAACATCAATATCAGAACATAGTGGATACTAGGGATCAAACCCTAACAAAACTAACTCGATTACATGATAAATCTCATCCAACCCATCACCGTCCAGCAAGCCTACGATGGAATTACTCACGCACGGCAGTGAGCATCATGAAATTGGTGATGGAGGATGGTTGATGATGACGATGGCGACGGATTCCCCTCTCTGGAGCCCCGAACGGACTCCAGATCAGCCCTCCCGAGAGAGTTTACGGCTTGGCGGCGGCTCCGTATCGTAAAACGCGATGAATCCTTCTCTCTGTTTTTTTCTCCGCAAACACGAATATATGGAGTTGGAGTTGAGGTCGGTGGAGCTCCAGGGGGCCCACGAGGCAGGGGGCGCACCCAGGGGGCAGGCGCGCCCCCCACCCTTGTGGAAAGGGTGTGGGCCCCCTGGCCTTGATTCTTTCGCTAGTATTTTTATTATTTCCAAAAATAATCTCCGTGGAGTTTCAGGTCATTCCGAGAACTTTTGTTTCTGCACATAAATAACACCATGGCAATTCTGCTGAAAACAGCGTCAGTCCGGGTTAGTTCCATTCAAATCATGCAAGTTAGAGTCCAAAACAAGGGCAAAAGTATTTGGAAAAGTAGATACGATGGAGACGTATCATGTCTCGTGAGGGTGTCGGCGTTCTGGGAACGGGGGTCCCCAGACTTGCCTGCGGCCCACGGCGTGGCTATGCTAGCAGGCCGTACGACCCGTCTTCATCAACAAGGCATTCAAGACCCTCGCGAGGGGCCAAGCCTCGCGAGGCGGACGATGCAAGACCTCCTCAGGAGCGGCCTCACTAGGCTGCCTTGCGAGGAGCGGATATATCAAGGCGGGGCAAACCTCGCGAGGCTCTCGTGACGTGAGCCATGACGATCGACACCAGGCGAGCGCCAGCGCGCGCAGCGTCCTTGTTTACTCTTTGGTGTTAAGGAGGCAGGCGCAGGCGCGGAGTACCGAGGCATCAGGCAAAGGTTTCCATATCGGTGCAACGAGACCAAGACCAGCAGGCCAGCAGGACGGAGGTCACCATGGAGCCCAAGACGGCATCACCACCAGAGCCCTTTCGCAGGCGAAGACTGCTTTTGTCAGGATAACTTGTACTAGCTATCCCCTTTCAAATTTGCCCGCCGTTGTTGGCTCCCTTCCCGCTCAATATTTGGGGAGAGGACCAGGGCCTATATAAGTAGAGCTAGCCATCACAATAGGGGCAACTCAACTTGATCTCACCCGATCGAGAGCCAACCCTTAGCGACACCGAACACAAGAACACCTCAACCTCACGAGGCTGTTCTTCCCCTTGTACTGTTCATCATCAGCTCAAGAGGCAATCCACCACCACCACCACACTGGAGTAGGGTTTTACACCACAACGGTGGCCCGAACCAGTATAAATCTCGTGTCTTTCTGTGTTGAGAGTTTGTCGAGTTCGTCTGCGAGATCTTAGCGAGCTAGGGCATAGATCGGTAGGAGGGAAGGAACTTCGTGCGCACCCTAGAGTTCGAACCTTAAGGGTTTTGCCGGAACCCCAGATCCGACATTTGGCGCGCCAGGTAGGGGTGCACCGTAGCTTCCCTTCCGTCGATCCGCGCTCCGTCGCTCCGTCATCTCCATGGCGGACGCTCCTCGCGCTCGAGCTGAGCGCCGGGCTGCCCTCACCGCCCGTGTTGCTCAGACGGCTCCCGTCGGTGGGCCACCTCGTCGTTCTCCGTCTCCGGCCGCCAACGCCGCCACCGGCCCGGCGGGGAACGGGCAGCAAGCGTCCTTGCTGCACCCGTCGGTGCGGCAGGACGGTCGCACCGCCACTCCATCGCTGACCCCGACCGGTTCCTCGTCCCACGCATGTCGCGCTCCCATGGACGCGCAGGCCGCGCTCCTCATGGCGAACGAGCTCCTGCGCTACCGCCCGGTCGATGACCTCTACGAGGACTGGCTCGACCGCATCGCCGAGCTCGTCCACGCCGCAGGGGGCTCCCCGGCACCGTCCCACTCTCTGCCACGCCCTCCGCCAGCCACGGGCGACGTGGCTCATGGAGCGCCTCCACCACCTCTGCCCCAAGACGGTGCCTTGGCACCAAGGCGTGCGGCCCCACGACGCGATCCACCACGCCCGGTGCCAGCGCGCGAAGAAAGAAGCTGCCAAGAAATTCCTCGGCCGCGAGAAGCTGCACCTGCGCTCCCCGCGCCGCCTCGCCAAGACCGCGCGCCGCATGCGGTGGCGGCACGCGGGCCTCATCAATACCAAGCTCCACCTCCGAGACGGGCCCCGGAAACCACGGCCGGCTGCCGCGCCTTCACCCCCGAGCTGCGTAGCGTCGCCTGGCCGGGCAAGTTCAAGCCGGATCTGCCTCTTCGCTACAACGGCACCGCCGACCCCACGGAGTTCCTGCAGCTCTACGGGCTGAGTATCGAAGCAGCCAATGGCGACGAGAAAGTCATGGCAAACTGGTTTCCCATGGCTCTCAAGGATGGTGCCCGCTCCTGGCTCCTGAACCTGCCGCAAGGCTCGATCTCCTCCTAGGATGAGATGCGCGACCGCTTCGTCGCCAACTTCCAGGGCACCCGCGACCGCCCACCGGCCGCGGGCGACCTGCGCCGCATCAAGCAACAACCAGGAGAGACCCTCCAGAAGTACATCCAGCGCTTCAACAACACTCGCCTCAAGATCCCCAAGGTCACGGACGAGGCCATCACCTCCGCGTTCTCTGACGGCGTCCATGACATCAAGATGAAGGAGGAGCTCGCTATCCACGAGGAGCTGTGCAAATCTCAGGAGTTGTTCAACCTGGCGACCAAGTGCACAAGAGCTAAGGAGGGGCGCCTCTCCCTCCTCGAGCTGCCAGCTGCGGGTGCAGAGGAGAAGAAGGCCAAGGCCAAGGACGTGAAGCGCAAGGAAGCGGCTGTGCTCGCAGCGGAGCCCGACACCAAGCGAGGCAGAGCCCGAGTCATCCAAGAACAGCCGGCCGTTCTGCGCCTTCCACAACCTGAACACCCACAACACCAGCGACTGTCAAGAGCTCAGAGCCATTCGCGAGGGACGTTTCGGTCGACGCCCCGAGCACAGCGACCGGGGCTACGGCCTAGGAGGAGGACGTGGAGGCGGACGCTGGGACGACCGTGGCCCGCGCCAGGAGTGGCGCGACAGGCCTCGTGAGGATCGCTGGCAGGATCATCCTCGCGAGGGCGCCTGGAGGGAGCAGCCTCGTGAGGATCGCCCTCAGGGCAACGCCGGTCTTCCCCCGCTGCCGCCACCACCAAGAAGGAATGACGACCACCATCAAGACGAGGGGCTGGGGGCTTCCAGGAGCCGCGTCCAATCGCCTGCATCTTGGGCGGCGCCCAGGCCCCAGCCTCGCAGCGTATCTTCAAACAGTTTGCTCGTGAGGTGAATGCAGTCCTCCCCAAGCTCGAGGCCACGCGCCTGCTCAGGTGGTCCCAGTGCGCCATCACCTTCAACTTGGCAGATCAGCTCAAGTGCGCAGCCACCGCTGGCACCCTCCCGATGATGTGCTCCCTAGTCATCAGCAATGTGCAGGTTACCAAGACCCTCATCGATGGCGGCGCAGGGCTCAACGTCGTATCCGTCGACACGTTCGACAACCTCCAAGTGCCGTATGCGCAGCTTTAGCCTACCAAGCCTTTCTCAGGAGTTACCGATGGTTCCACCACACCGATAGGGCAGGTCCGCCTCCCTGTCACCTACGGGGAACGCAAGAACTACCGCACCGAGCTCATCGACTTCGACGTCGTGCACATCCGTCTGCCGTACAATGCCATCCTCGGGTACCCAGCCCTGGCCAAGTTCATGGCGGTGACACACCACGGCGACAATGTCCTTAAGATGCCAGGAAGCGGCGGAATCATCACGGTCCCATGCGAAGAAAGAGATGCGGTGTGCTCCCTCGAGTGCGCCTTTCAAGCTGCCGCAATCGACGACCCCGACAGCAAGAGCGAGGATCCTCCCGAGGCAATCCCCAAGAAGAAGAAGAAGCAGATGCGCCGTGCCGGACCTCAGGAGGGTGGCGTCGCGGCTGGAACCTCGTCAGGATCAGCGCCCGCTCCAGGGGCGCCACCTTCCATCGCATAGGAAGGCGCGCCCAGCGCCCTCCTCGGGCAGGGCTCGGGGGATCTCTTCTGGAGGGCCTCAGACCTTGCCAGCATCTCGAGGGAGGCGCTCGGGCACCACTTGAAGGCGTGCTTCGCGGCACGTTTCCCTCAGGAGAATACAGGGCAAGGAGTGCCCACCACTCAGGAGTTCATCACCAGGACCACTCAGGAACTGCAAGACGCAAGGGCCATGCGCGGCGACCGCCACTCACGACGCGCAGCTCCCCATCCAGGCGAGGATGTCGGGCTGCGCGTCTGCATCGACGTCCCAGGGCTCAACAGGGCCGCTTCTTGATAATCCCCAAGTGCAAGGAATCGTCGTAGCAATTTCCAAAGGTGGAAGTGATAAGTATGGAGTGTCGAACCCACAAGGAGCTAAAGGTAAGATCAATATTCTCTCAAGCCCTATCTGCCACTGATACGACTCTACGTACACCGAACGTTTGCTTCCAACTAGCAACGAGAAATAAAACTATGTTGTGGGTATGAAGAGGATAACTTTGTATGATAACGGAGAGCTAAAATATAAAAGTAGGTGTTGTTATCATAAAGTTAGAATATATTACTAAATATTATAAATAGCGAGTGTGGAATAATGATGGGCCGGTGTGCGGAATTATCCTAGGTAATCGTTAACAAGACCGGTAATCATCATTGCAATTTCATATGAGGGAGAGGCATAAGCTAACATACTTTCTCTACTTGGATCATATGCACTTATGATTGGAACTCTAGCAAGCATCCACAACTACTAAAGATCATTAAGGTAAAACCCAACCACAGCATTAACATATCAAGTCCCCTTTATCCCATACGCAACAACCCCCTTACTCGGGTTTATGCTTCTATCACTCAAGCAACCCACTGTAAGCGAATCATGAACGTATTGCAACACCCTACAGCGGGAATCCCTCACGCTTGCGCGACACGGAGGGCACAATAGGACAGCACCAAAATAAAACATACAACTCGTACCAATCTAGATCATCAATCAACCCAAAGACAAAAGATATCTACTCAAAACATCATAGGATGGCAACACATCATTGGATCATAATATGTGGCATAAAGCACCATGCTCAAGTAGGGATTACAGCGGGGTGCAGGAGAGTGAACCGCGTAAAATAGATGAGGATGGTGATGATGATGGTG
Organism: Aegilops tauschii subsp. strangulata; assembly: GCF_002575655.3. NCBI lineage: Eukaryota > Viridiplantae > Streptophyta > Magnoliopsida > Poales > Poaceae > Aegilops > Aegilops tauschii. Next base: position 422,264,053 of record NC_053036.3, on the reverse strand, counting down.
ATGTTGATGAAGACGATCACCGCGGCGATGATTCCCCTCCCAATGGCACTCCGGCGCCATCGAGAGAGAGGAGGAGAGGTTCTCCCCCTTGTGCTTCCTCCTCCATGGCCTCCCCCCTAGATGGGGAAAGGTTCTCCCTCTGGTCCTTGGCCTTCATAGCGATGATGGCCTCTCCGGGATACTCCTCCATGGCCACCGGTGATGATGGCCCCCTCCGGCAGGGTGCCAGAGAGGGCCTAGATTGATTTCTCGTGGCTACAGAGGCTTGCGGCGGCGGAACTTCCGATCTAGGTTTCTTTCTGGAAGTTTGGGTATATATAAGAGGTGTTGGCGTTGATTTCACGTCAGGGGGGTTTCCGGGCTGTCCACGAGGCAGGGGGCGCGCCCCCACCCTCATGGGCAGCCCGAGACTCTTCTGGCCTACTTCCGGTACTCCGTGGGCTTCTTCTGGTTCAAAAATGATCTCCGTCAAGTTGCACGTCAATTGGACTCCGTTTGGTTTTCCTTTTCAGCGATACTCTAAAACAAGGGGAAAACAGAAACTGGCACTGGGCTCTAGGTTAATATGTTAGTCCCAAAAATCATATAAAAGTGTATAATAAAGCCCATTAAACATCCAAGATAGATAATATAGCAGCATGAATACTTCATAAATTATAGATACGTTGAAGACGTATAAGCATCCCCAAGCTTAATTCCTGCTCGTCCTCGAGTAGGTAAATGATAAAAGAATAATTTATGAAGTGTGCATGCTAGCAAGTGCTTAAGTTTGATCAATGATAATTCTAATCACTTTTTCTAGCATCATTATATGTCATAACAATAGCTCATCTCATAAAACTTTTCATGATCAAGTAACAAGCAATTCACGTGTTAAGGTATAGATCATAAACTTTCTTGGAAACTAACAAACCGTGTTATCAGTCATCAAACAATTACAATTCATCTTATTTACAGGAAGAGTCTATGTCAGAGCTTTGATTTAGCAAACTCCACATACTCAACTATCATTTAGTCTTTCACAATTGCTAACACTCACGCGATATTTATGGGTTCAAAGTTTTAATCAGACACAGAGAAAGATAGGGGCTTATAGATTCGCCTCCCAACCTTTTACCTCAAGGGTAATGTCAACAATAGTAGTTCATGATGCCTTACATCCAATTGGATATATATATATATATCAGAATCTTTCCAACACAAGGTGCTTGCCAAAAGATAAAATGTAAAAAGGAAAGGTGAAAATCACCATGACTCTTGCATAAGGTTAAGAGATAAAAGTAAAAGATAGGCCCTTCGCAGAGGGAAGCAGAGGTTGCCATGCGCTTTCAGGGTTGGATGCACAAAATCTTAATGCGAAAGAACGTCACTTTATATTGCCACTTGTGATATGGACCTTTATTATGCAGTCCGTCACTTTTATTTCTTCCACATCACAAGATCGTATAAAGCTTATTTCCTCCATACTAGTCAATCATACATATTTAGAGGGCAACTTTTATTGCTTGCACCGATGACAACTTACTTGAAGGATCTTACTCAATCCATAGGTACGTATGGTGGACTCTCATGGCAAAACTTGGTTTAAGGATATTTGGAAGCACAAGCAGTATCTCTACTTGGTGCAAAGAATTTGGCTAGCATGAGGGGAAAGGCAAGCTCAACGTGTTGGGCGATCCATGACAATATACTTTATTTCAGATATAAGAAATCATAACCCATTACGTTGTCTTCCTTGTCCAACATCAACCTTTTAGCATGTCATATTTTAATGAGTGCTCACAATTACAAAAGATGTCCAAGATAGTATATTTATATGTGAAATCCCTCTCCCTTGAATATTCTTTCATGAATTGTTCAAGTGACCAATTCTACGTTTGCTAACTTTCAATAAGTTTACTACCTATACTTATTATGTGTGAAGTCATTACTCCCCATATTATAAGCATATGAAACATATATAGATTCAGATTTATGACATTCAATTTATTCAACCATTTACTCATAGGATATACGTGAAGCACATGAGTAAATGACAAACTACTCCAAAAGATATGAGTGAAGAACACTGAGTAGTCAAATAATTAACTAGCCATGGGAGGATTCTTTTTCATTCAATATTTCAGATCCAATGATTTTATTCGAACAGCAAGTAAAATTGAAAATACGCTCCAAGCAAAACACATATCATGTGACGAATAAAAATATAGCTCTGAGTAAGGTATACCGATAGTTTTGAGGACGAAAGAGGGGATTCCTTTCGGGGCATCCCCAAGCTTAGGCGCTTGAGTCTTCCTTGAATATTACCTTGGGGTGCCTTGGGCATCCCCAAGCTTCGGGTCTTTCCGCTCCTTATTCTCCTCATATCGATATCTCACCCAAAGCTTGAAAACTTCAATCACACAAAACTTAACGTAACTTCGTGAGATAGGTTAGTATGGTAAAGAGCAAACCATCCACTTTGGTACTGTCTAAGACAAGGTTCATAATTGTTCCCACACAATGTCTACTGTACCATATCATTTCTACAATTTATATTGAGAAATATAAGTCATAGAAATTAGAAAACAAGCAAACTATGCAATGAAAACAGAATCTGTCAGAAACAGAACAGTCTGTAATGATCTGAACATAAACCATACTTCTGCTACTCCAAAAATTATGAAATAAATTGGTGGACGTGAGGAATTTGTCTATTAATCTTCTGAAAAGAGAATCAACTCAAAATCACTCTTCCGTAAAAAAATGACAGCTAATCTCGTGAGCGCAAAGTTTCTGTTTTTTACAGCAAGATCACATTAACTTTCTCCCAAGTCTTCCCAAAGGTCTTACTTGGCACTTTATTGAAACAAAAGATATAAAACATGATTACTACAGTAGCCTAATCATGTAAACACACAAAAACAGTAAGGGTAAATACTGGGTTGTCTCCCAACAAGCGCTTTTCTTTAATGCCTTTTAGCTAGGCATGATGATTTCAATGATGCTCACATAAAAGATAGGAATCGAAGCACAAAGAGAGCATATTGAAGAATATGACTAGCACATTTAAATATAACCTACTTCCTATGCCTAGGGATTTTGTAGCACACAATTTATAAGAACAACAATCAACTAGCATAGGAAGGCAAAATAAGTATAACTTCAAAACTTTAAGCACATAGAGAGGAAACTTGATATTATTGCAACTCCTACAAGCATGTATTCCTCCCTCATAATAATTTTCAGTAGCATCATGGATAGCAACTTTGTTCTCATACTCAATTGGAACCTCTTCCAAAATAGTGGAATCATTACTAGCTAAAGTTGACACTCTTCCAAATCCACTTTCATAAATATCACACTAAGATTCAACACCCTCCAAAATAGTGGGATCACTAATTCCTAAAGTTGACACTCTTCCAAACCAATTTAAATGATAGTAGTATTCATACTCCAAAAGATATAAGTGAAGTTCATGGAGCATTCTACAATTAACATAGACTAACCAATATCCAAGCTCAAAATATATAAGTGAAGCACACGAAGCATTCTATAAAACCATACTCAAAAGATTTAAGTGAAGCACAAAGAGTAATTCTATAATATCGTACTTAAAAGATATAAGTGAAGCACATGAAGTATTCTATAAATTTATGAAGGGACATCTCATACTATCATGGTTCTTAAATAAAAAGAAAAACACAAAAGACACAAATCATGTGAACAAAACAAAAACCGAGGTATACCGATATTTGTTGAAGAAGAAAGATGGGATGCCAACCGGGGCATCCCCAAGCTTAGATGCTTGAGTATCCTTTGAAATATTTACTTGGGGTGCCTTGGGCATCCCCAAGCTTGAACTCTAGCCTCTCTTTATTCTTCTCACATCGGTAACTCCTCGTTCTTCGAACACTTCATCCATAAAAACTTAACAAAAACTTTGTGAGATCCGTTAGTATAACAAAGCAAATCACTACTATAAGTACTGTTGCAAACCAATTCATATTTTCTTTTTGAATTTTAGCTATTGTAATATAAATTTTCCATGGCTTAATCCACTGATAGAAATCAATAGTTTCATCAAAACAAGCAATCAATGCATCGAAAACAGAATCTATCTTAAACAGGACAGTCTGTAGTAATATGGACGTTTAGTATACTTATGTAACTCCTAAAATTATGAACTAAATATAAAAATTTGAAAAATTTGTACAGAAGTAATGTGCAAAAATTTCTAGACCCATTTGACTTTCCAGTAAAAAATTTAAAATCATTCACTACAGCCAAAGTTTCTGTTTTTGTTCTGCACATAGTAAACAAGCAATCTAATCATCCTAAAACCAAAGCTTGGCACATTATTTTTATAATACAATGGATATATACAAGGGGATAATTATTTACAGAGAAACTTCCATGAAAAATTCTACATTGTTTCCGTGAGCATGAACACAAGTGCTCAAGGTCGACCCTCACTTCTTCAATGCATAACTTTCCAATCACTTCTCTTTTTGAAAAAAAATTCAGGCATGAGAGGCAAGTAATAATTTTTTTTCATTCTTTTAATTTTTTTTATGTTTCACCCACAACTAAACAGAAACAAAAAGGAAAAACAAAATCTACTTAGTGAAGAAAGCAAACAAGCACACACGAGAATATCAACCCCACGCTATTGCTCCCCGGCAACGGCGCCAAAAAAGAGCTTGATAATCCCCAAGTGCAAGGAGTCATCATAGAAATTTCCAAAGGTGGAAGTGATAAGTATGGAGTGTCGAACCCACAAGGAGCTGAAGGTAAGATCAATATTCTCTCAAGCCCTATCTGCCACTGATACGACTCTACGTACACCGAACGTTTGCTTCCAACTAGCAACGAGAAATAAAACTATGTTGTGGGTATGAAGAGGATAACTTTGTATGATAACAGAGAGCTAAAATATAAAAGTAGGTGTTGTTATCATAAAGTTAGAATATATTACTAAATATTATAAATAGCGAGTGTGGAATAATGATGGGTCGGTGTGCGGAATTATCCTAGGTAATCGTTAACAAGACCGGTAGTCATCATTGCAATTTCATATGAGGGAGAGGCATAAGCTAACATACTTTATCGACTTGGATCATATGCACTTATGATTGGAACTCTAGCAAGCGTCCGCAACTGCTAAAGATCATTAAGGTAAAACCCAACCATAGCATTAACATATCAAGTCCCCTTTATCCCATACGCAACAACCCCCTTACTCGGGTTTATGCTTCTGTCACTCAAGCAACCCACTGTAAGCGAATCATGAACGTATTGCAACACCCTACAGCGGGAATCCCTCACGCTTGCGCGACACGGAGGGCACAATAGGACAGCACCAAAATAAAACATACAACTCGTACCAATCTAGATCATCAATCAACCCAAAGACAAAAGATATCTACTCAAAACATCATAGGATGGCAACACATCATTGGATCATAATATGTGGCATAAAGCACCATGTTCAAGTAGGGATTACAGCGGGGTGCGGGAGAGTGAACCGCGTAAAATAGATGAGGATGGTGATGATGATGGTGATGTTGATGAAGACGATCACCGCGGCGATGATTCCCCTCCCAATGGCACTCCGGCGCCACCGAGAGAGAGGAGGAGAGGTTCTCCCCCTTGTGCTTCCTCCTCCATGGCCTCCCCCCTAGATGGGGAAAGGTTCTCCCTCTGGTCCTTGGCCTTCATAGCAATGATGGCCTCTCCGGGATACTCCTCCATGGCCACCGGTGATGATGGCCCCCTCCGGCAGGGTGCCAGAGAGGGCCTAGATTGATTTCTCGTGGCTACAGAGGCTTGCGGCGGCGGAACTTCTGATCTAGGTTTCTTTCTGGAAGGTTGGGTATATATGAGAGGTGTTGGCGTTGATTTCACGTAAGGGGGGTTTCTGGGCTGTCCACGAGGCAGGGGGCGCGCCCTAGGGGGGTGGGCACGCCCCCCACCCTCGTGGGCAGCCCGGGACTCTTCTGGCTTACTTCCGGTACTTCGTGGGCTTCTTGTGGTCCAAAAATGATCTCCATCAAGTTGCACGTCAATTGGACTCTGTTTGGTTTTCCTTTTCTGCGATACTCTAAAACAAGGAGAAAACAGAAACTGGCACTGGGCTCTAGGTTAATAGGTTAGTCCCAAAAATCATATAAAAGTGTATAATAAAGCCCATTAAACATCCAAGATAGATAATATAACATCATGAATACTTCATAAATTATAGATACGTTGAAGACGTATCACTTCTCAGGAGCTCTCCTGGCCTTCGCGCGTGGGACGCTGCGAGGGTCCGCCGCACAGCTACGTTCACATGCCCTTTTGTCGGATATGGGGTTCCGGCAAAACCCTTAAGGTTCGAACTCTGGGGTGCGCGCGAAGTTCTTTCCCTCCTACCCATCCACGCCCTAGCTCGCTAAGATCGCGCGGATGAACTCGACGAACTTGCAACACAGAAAGACACGAGATTTATACTGGTTCGGGCCACCGTTGTGGTGTAATACCCTACTCCAGTGTGTGGTGGTGGATTGCCTCTTGGGCTGATGAAGAACAGTACAAGGGGAAGAACAGCCTCCTGAGGTTGAGGTGTTCTTCTGCTCTGCGGACTTGTGTGGGTGAGATGGCTCTGAATGAGTTCAACCTGCCTCTACTGTGGTGGCTAGCTCTACTTATATAGGCCCTGGTCCTCTCCCCAAATATTGAGCGGGAAGGGAGCCAACAACGACGGGCAAATTTGAAAGGGGACAGCTAGTACAAGCTATCCTGACAAAAGTGGTCTTCGCCTGCAAAAGGCTCTGGTGATGACGGCGTCTTGGGCTCCATGGTGACCTCCATCTTGTCGTCCTGCTGGTCTCGGCTCGTTGCACCGATATGGTAACCTTTGCCTGACACCTCGGTACTCCGCGCCTGCGCTTGCCTCCTTAGCACCAAAGAGGAAACAAGGACGCTGCGCGCGCTGGCGCCCGCCTGGTGTTGATCGTCTATCTCCGCTCCTCGCGAGGCAGCCTGGTGAGGCCGCTCCTGAGGAGGTCCTGCGTCATCCGCCTCGCGAGGCTTGGCCCCTCGCGAGGGTCTTGAATGCCTTGTTGATGAAGGTGGGCCGTACAGGCCTGCTAGCAAAGCCACGCCGTGGGCCGCAGGCAGGCAAGTCTGGGGACCCCCATTCCCAGAACGCCGACAGTAGCCCCCGGGCCCAAGGTGCGCTCGGGCTTGGCTTCGCGGTGAAGCCAAGGGTCAAGTACGGAGCGCCGCAGGCCCCAAAAGCCTGCAGCCTTGATTGACGCGTGGCGGTTGATTAGACGTGGGCGCCTCCGCTTCCCCACGCTGCCTCTGAATCCGCCTGGCTATGCAGCCCCTGCAACCTACGCAGTTATTCTCCCATCACCCGCGCCTTGTTTCTCCAGTTCCTCTGCTTCTTCGAGACTCTGCTCCTTTCTTCCAATCTGACCTGCGCTTCGCCTGCTTCATCGCCATGGCGCCGAAACAGGCTGACAAGGGGAAGAAACCTCTGTCTTTGCCAAGTGCGCCTCCGTCCTTCGAGCCTGCGCTCGGCCGTCCCCGGGTGCTCAACGACGAGGCCATGGACAAGGTGCGCCCCATGCTTGCTTCTAGTTTCAACGAGTGGGGAGAGACGGTGGCTTGGCCCGCGTCTCGTTCCCGTATTGCTCGGGCGGCCACTGAGGTCCCAATCTTCATAGATGACCTTTGGGCTGGCCTGATTCTCCCCTTCTCCGCCTTCTTCAACCCGGTGCTTGAGCATTATCAGATCCACATGTTGCATCTCGACCCTCAATCCGTGACTTTTCTTGCCGTATTCGCCTTTGTGTGCGAAGCCATGGCTGGCATCGCCCCTTCTGTGACCCTCCTTCGCCATTTCTTCTCATTGCATATGACTGACCCTTGGCAGAGCTCGGGGTGTGTGGGCTTCCAAGCCGTGGCCGCGACAGCAGGCGCGGGGATCGACTTTGAGCTTCCTCCATCCACGAGCGAGTTTCGGACACGATGGGTGTTTGTTGACGCCGGCGTGCTCAGCCCTCTGCTCCGTGCTCCACCAGGGCCTGCTGTTCCCAACTCCAATTGGGGCCACCAGAGGCTCGCAAGCCCCCGTCTCGCTCCTGTCTGGCTCAGGCTCAGGCGGCTGAAGGACCGCGGCGTGACTGTGCCTATGGTGGTGAAGAAGTTTGTCAAGCGCCGAGTTGCCCCGCTTCAGCGCCATTCCCACCCGATGTGGACCTTGCTCAGCAGCCAGGACCACATGAGGTTTCAGGAGGAAGGACTTCCTCTTACGACGCGGCAAATGGTGCTTGCAGTCCTGACGGGTGCCCCTCTGCCGGACGACATGCCCAAGAAGAGCTGTCTGCTGTACCGCTGTGAGAACAAGGCCGAATTTGCCGCGGGCACGCCCTCCTTTGATGTGTGGGGGCTGCGCCCGATCGGCCTGGTGGGGCCCCGCGAGAACCCCGTCGACGTGGTCCCCTTCCTCGCCGCTGGTGCCGAGCTCGCCCCAAGTGAGGGTGCAGGAGGGCAAGCTCCGACGGAGGTCGGTGGCCGAAGCGCTGAGGAGCACATGCCACGTGGTGATCTTGGGGCGTCGTCCTCGGGAGCTCACGATCCCTCCCCTGGGGCGTCGGTAACCGAGGCGACGCAGCATGCGGTTCCCGAGGTCAAGGCCCCGGAAGCCTGGGAGGTCGTGGCGAGACGACGCCCGACTGTTCACCGCAGCCGAGCACCCCTGAAGTTGTCCCTCCAAGCTCTTCTTTGGCTGCGCCTCGCGCTGGCCGCCATGTCCAGCACTTCGGTCGGCTTTGCATGGACTTCGAGGAGCTCCGCAAGAGGATAGGATCCCCGAGCGGCAACAGCATCTTCGGGCCGTTGAAGCGACGAAAGTACTTCGCTGTCGACGAGTAAGTACTGCACCTTGTGGTTTCTTGATTGTTGCTTCCCTTCCTGATGCTAGTTCCTCAGGACCCCTTCTACCAGGACCGTTGAGTCCCTCACGAAGCAATCCTCGCCTTCCTCAGCACCGCCGTTGGCCTTGTGCACCCCGAGCCTGCATGCTGCGCCCGGAGCCGGGCCGACTGAGGGGTGCACTCGCCTCCATGGAGCCTCGAATCTGCGACCTCGTTGCCCTTCCTGCACGGTCTGGCTTGGAGCCTGGCGGGCGTTCCCTGTTCTCCTCCTCTGGTTATGGACAACAGCTGGTTGGGCTCGGCCTTCAGCTCTTCCTCAAGCGGCGGGCCCCGACTGGCTAGGACCCCCCGCAAGGACTGGCTGGCGCCTGGGGCAGCACTAGCCCCCAGCCCCCTGCCGAGAGGTGGTGCGTCGCTTGATGTCCCGCCTGCAGCCCCCGGGGTGGAGGATGAAGTGAGCCGTGCGTTCGAGTCCGAGCGCGGGCGAAGCATCGTTCGTCACGAGCTCTTCCAGCAGGCGATGGACGTGATGAGTCGACTCGGTGAAGAACTCACAGGTGTTGACTCGCGCCTTGAGGCTGAAGGTCTTCGGCTGGTGGAGGAACGGCGTAAGCTGAAGGTGGCCATCAGCCTTGGCCACTATCAGCGTGATCTTGAGAATGCGAAGGCTGAGGCGTCCCTCAAGGTTTCCCGCGAAGCTTGCTCCCGAGCCTTGGAGGAGGCTCGAGAGGCTGACTGCCGTCACGAAGCTGCGGAGAAGCGCGCGTGGGAGCTCCAGGCCTGGAGTGCGTCTCTCGAGCAGCAGGTGGAGGAGCGCAGAGCCATCCTTGTGTCGCTGAGGGGGACGCCCGCAGAAGAAGAGGAGGTCCGGAGGCGTGAGGAGGCGCTGGCTCTGGAAACCGTGGAGCGCAGCCTTGAGCTCGAACAACTGGAGACAAGGGAGCGTCAAGTTGCTCAGGCGGAAGATGCCGTCGGGGCTCGCGAGGCCAAGGTCCAGGAGGAAGTCGATCGTCAGGTGGCGCGGGTTCGCGCGGATCTTGAAGGTCGGTACGACCTGAAGCTGAAGCTTGCAGGAACTGAGGCGGCGGGCAGGACCGCCGCTCTCAGGCCCAAGTTAGACGAGGCGGAGAGACGTGGGAAGGCCGCGGCTGCCGCCTTGGTCACGGCAGGCGGACTTGGCCTCCGCCCACGCCGAGCTGCTTTCGCTTTAAAAACGGGTTGATGATGCTGAGGCCGTCACGCGGCAGAACAGGGAGGAAGTGCTTCAACGGCGGACGCTGGAGCGCGAGCATGCCCCCATGCTTCAGGACCTCCGAAATAGGGCTAACACCGCCCTGGGCTTCATCTATGACGAGAATGCACCGCCCCCCACTCGAATGACTACGCCAGCTACCTGACCTTCTTCACCAACATGGTGACACACCTGGAAGCCCAGTCTGACAGGGCTCGCCAGCTCGTGGAAGAGAGGAGTCGGGGCCTGCTCGGGCGCGCGTTCTGCCGCGTCTTCAACCATCTCCGGAACACCTACCCCGACATCGACTTCGATGCCGCCATTGCCCCCGTGCCACATGCCATCCGAGGCGACCTGGCGCGGTGGGTGGAGGACAATGTGGATGCGCTGGTCAGAGCCTTTGCCTCTGACGACGACGCGGTGGTGGTCGTCGCGGATGAAGGCGACGTGGTTGACGACGGCGACGGTGACGGTGACGGCGAAGACAACGACGACGCGAGCGACGCGTCTGAGGGCGATGTAGCGAGCGACATATCTGGCGGATCCCGCATTCTCTTGTGATTTTATCCTGTACTAAAAAACTCGGGCATGGCGCCTAAAGATTGTGAGAGCATTTTGAGAGGGGGAGCCCCTCATGTAAACAAATCATGATTTCTACTCCTTTATGTTGAACCGAGGGTGCGTTTTGGTCAATCACGAGCCTGACGGCAAGTTTTGCCGCTGCGGCTTACCTTAGCTGGGGCAGGCCCTAAATCGTACTGTAAGGTTGAGAGTCGCCGCGGGGCTCCTGAAGGGTCTGCTGACTCGCCCGAGTGGGCCTCACGAGGTTCTTGTGCCGATCGGCACGCGTGGCATGCGTGTTGTGCCTTGCCCCGCTTACGAGGGGCCTGCGAGGGGGAGGCGGTGAGTGTGAGCTCCAGAACAAGGCAAGAACCAGATGGCAAGAAATCGCTTGAACGAGAAAATTCACCCCCGCACGCAATGACAAAAACTCGACTCCAACTTAAATCCAAATCCAGAAAGCAAGACTACAGAAGAAGAGATCCAAAGCAAATGGCCGCGTCCGGCGCCTAGTCTAGTCTTCTGGTCTTCAAGTCTTCTCACCAGCGCGGAGCTAAGTGCTGCCACTAGGCATGGGAGGGAGCCCCAAGGCCTGAGGCCGGCACCCCTGAGACTCCGGGGCATGTACAGCCCCACTCATTATTACGTGAGAGTGTCACGGGCGGCGAGCTTCACAGGCACTGGGCCTTCTTCACAGGAACCGGCCTTTCTTCATATCGCCAGACGAGGGCCCCGCCTCGCGCCACCCTCGACCACCTTTGAGCCGACCGGCAACCTGGACGACGCTAAGGGGGGAAAGGGGACGCCAGCGCTGCCCCCGGCGACCATGGGTCCTCTGCCGGGGGAAGGCTCGCTGGCACCTCCCCGGCAGAGGGCCTACCTCCGGACATTGCCTGGCTTCGCGCGACGTGGGGAGGGGCCTTGCTCCTGGCTCCCTCCGTGCGGCCCCCAGCGTGCTTCCCCCGGTGGAAGGGATGCTGCTGTGTCGGGGTCGTCGATCGATGTTGTGACCTGATTCACTTGCAGCCCATGGTTAGCGTAAGCCTGCCCCTGAGAGATTAGTGGTACCCTGAAGTTGTCGTTGCTGGCGCAATCGTCACGGTTCTCCGTTGGTTCCTGGAAGGCTTCAACTTCCAGCGTCCCCTCTTCCCAATCCTCTCCGAGGAACGAACCAGGGTCGTCCTCCAGTGCGTACTCCTGATCCATCATGCGGGGCACATAGGCTTCCGAGGCCGTCACCCCGAACACCTCGCCGTAGTGCCCCACACTCCATGTTGCCCGGCCCAGCGTGGCGTCCTGAGGATGGTAACGCGGCATCCCACTAGGACCATGGGAGGCGACGCCTGTACCCATGCTTGTCGCGGGCGGTGGAGCCCCCGGCGCCGCTGGCCGTGTTGGTGTTGACGAAGCCCCCAGGCGCACCCGATGGCGCGTGGTTGCGGCGAGGCCCGCCGTGAGACCCCGTAGTGGCCAGAGAAGGAAGCTGATAGCAGAAGGGTGGCACCCCCGATGCCGTCGCATCCAGCATCTCGGCAACACGCTCCAGCAGTGCATCCCGGCCGCTCTCCATCAGCTGGCACCGCAGCAGCTCTCACGCCACCGTGAGCGCTGCCCGCATGTTTGCCTGCTCCCGTCGTGAGTGCGGCGCCGTTGCTACGGCGTGGCTTGCCGCCCTTGCAGCGGCTCGTACTTGCCGTGGAGTGAGGGTAGATGATGCCTGGCCGCGCTGCCCGCGCCCCGCAGTGTTGGGCGGTGCTCGCGCCGCCTGGAGCGCGGGGTCGAGGGCTTCATGGGCATGTGACACCGCTCGGGCTGGCCAAGCTGCCCAGCGGTCGGAGTCTGGCCTTGGATTGCCGGACATCAGGGCGTGGAGCGTCGGTGGATCGATCGGCGAGGAAGAGGCTCCGGCGCACCCCTACCTGGCGTGCCAAATGTCGGATGTGGGGTTCCGGCAAAACCAATAAGGTTCGAACTCTGGGGTGCGCGCGAAGTTCTTTCCCTCCTACCAATCCATGCCCTAGCTCGCTAAAGATCTCGCGGACGAACTCGACGAACTCGCAACACAGAAAGACACGAGTGGATTGCCTCTTGGGCTGATGAAGAACAATACAAGGGGAAGAACAGCCTCCTGAGGTTGAGGTATTCTTGTGCTCTGCGGACTTGTGTGGGTGAGATGGCTCTGAATGAGTTCAACCTACCTCTACTGTGGTGGCTAGCTCTACTTATATAGGCCCTGGTCCTCTCCCCAAATATTGAGCGGGAAGGGAGCCAACAACGGCGGGCAAATTTGAAAGGGGACAGCTAGTACAAGCTATCCTGACAAAAGTGGTCTTCGCCTGCAAAAGGCTCTGGTGATGACGCCGTCTTGGGCTCCATGGTGACCTCCATCTCGCCGTCCTGCTGGTCTCGGTCTCGTTGCACCGATATGGTAACCTTTGCCTGACGCCTCGGTACTCCGCGCCTGCGCTTGCCTCCTTAGCACCAAAGAGGAAACAAGGATGCTGCGCGCGCTGGCGCCCGCCTGGTGTCGATCATCATGGCTCACGTCACGAGAGCCTCGCGAGGTTCGCCCCGCCTTGATATCTCCGCTCCTCGCGAGGCATCCTGGTGAGGCCGCTCCTGAGGAGGTCATGCGTCGTCCGCCTCGTGAGGCTTGGCCCCTCGCGAGGGTCTTGAATGCCTTGTTGATGAAGGTGGGCCGTACAGGCTTGCTAGCAAAGCCACGCCGTGGGCCGCAGGCAGGCAAGTCTGGGGACCCCCGTTCCCAGAACACCGACACCTTTGGCTTGCCGAGCGTGGCATCAGCCTATCAGCACAACCTGCGGCGCGTCCTGGAGGCTAAAGAGGCTAGGCACCACGCCGTCCTGGCAGAAATGGAGACGGTCCTTAGGGAACCACCTGAGCCCCGAGAGCCTCCCGAGGCTCAGGGCCCCGGTGGCTCGTAAGGAGCTACCCCTTCGTTGCACGCCTTCAGCTGCCCCAACTCTCCTTCGTCTACAGAACCAGGTGACATTTTCCAAGTTCGTTTAGCTGGGAGCGCCCCTCGGGCTGCATTATTCCCAGGCCGCATGGGTCCGTCCCTGTGGCATGTATCCATTTTGCTTATGTCTTTAGTTTACCTTGCTGGGGGCGCCCCTCGAGCAGCATCATCCCCAAGCCGCTCGGGCCTGACCCAGTGGCATGTATCTTTCTGCATTTACCCAAGCTGATCTGCCTTCCGTGCTTAATCCGCCTATGATTATCGCCTGCACGATTACCACCTGCTCGATCGTCGCCTCCCACGGGACCTCCTCACACTGGCACGACGCTGGTGCATGGGTTCGTCCCTACCACGTCGACAAACCTGAGCGGTCGAGCTCTGGCTCGCGGCATGCCCCGCGCACGTCACCTCATCAGGCCCTCAGTGCCTTCACCTCCTCATGGAGCAACCAGCGGCAGGCTGGCAACCATAACGGCAAAACCGTGTTTCTCCTTGTGCTGGTTTGCAGAAATATCATGAGGATAGCACGGGGCGGCACCGCGAGCTCCCACCTCTACCAAGTAATCCGCTTGCGCGTTAAAAGGGGGGCTCCTGAGCATCGCGACTCAGGAGCTCTTACCGGCTCTCCAACCCTCAGCCCCTAGCCTTGACCACGGCATCGCGACCTGGCATACCAGCGGCGGTTGAGCTCGCTCGAGGGCCGGGACCTGAGGATGTAGAGCATAAAGGAAAGCATTGGAAGGGGGACCCGTACGGGCCTAACCTGTCTACGTTGCGGATGATTGCGCACAAGTCTGGCGCGGCGCCGAGAATCGACCCCGAACTGCCAAGATAAGTCACGAGCTCGGAACAACTAAATTGTTGGAGCCTAGGCGTTACGCTCGCCACATCCCTGATGCGGCCATGTCGCATCCCTTTCCTACCTTACCATAGCTGCTTGAGGGCTAAGGGGGACCTCCTGAGCATCGTGCCTCAGGGGCTCTTACTGGACCTCGGGCCGCTCACCTCCTGGCCTTGACCACGGCACGCGACCTGGCATACCAGCGATGGCTGCAGCCTGCCTGGGGACCGGGACCTGTCAGCGTAGAGCAACAAGCTATCGCGAGGATGGAAAGGGGAGACCGAGCCTTAACAGGACATGCGTTCGCAAATTTTCATAACATGGAAGATATGCGCAAAAGACATTACAGACCCTTTACGCACCGCTACGGGGTACTTCATGATTCTTCGCAGGGAATAAAAACGAGAACTAAGAGGAATCCTATCTACACCCTCCCGCGGCGGACGCCATCATCAACAGTGGGCCACGGGAGGCCGGCGCCGACCCCATCCAGATCAGCGGCGGCGGCGGCTGGACGTCGCGGCCCTACTTCGAGCCCGGCGAGAGCTCGGGGGCACGTAGCTATCGCCGCTCATCTCCGGAGTCCCGTAAAGCTCGGGAGAGTCGCTAGACTCCCAGGGGCTGCTGCTGCTGGAGTAGCCACGAGCAGAGCGCGCGTCGTCCTGGCGCTCCCCTCCAGGGCAACACTCCAGGCGGCGGCCCTCCGCGTCGAAGACCTTGAAGAATAGCGTGGAGGAGCCGTCATACTCGAAGTGGATCGCGAGGGCGCCCTCCGCGCGGCAGATCTGCGCAACCTCGCCCCAGCCGCGGGTCATGAAGATCTTGCCGGTGGGGACTGCTTCGATCTCTGCTCAGGTCGCTGGAGCATCGCAGTCGGCATGCTGCAGCCAGAGCTCGAGAGGCCCCCTCGGCAGCATCACGTCGGATAAGAACCGCGGGAAGCGGATCCAAGAGCTTGGGGCATCGGTGCCCATAGCACGAGCTCGCACGAAGAATCCGAAGCGTGGATTCCAGGGGCGACAGCGTGTCGCCATAGCGTGGCGACCACGGGCGCGGCGCGGGCGGCGCCGCTCGTCGCTCCGCCCTCCTGAGCCCTCAGCTCGGGCGTACAAGGGTAGCGGATACCCTAGAGGAGGCCGCTCGCACCAAGGCCTCGTCACCACCTGCATCCCTGCTTCGTCGTGGCGGTGAGCCGGCCTCTTCTTCGGCGGAAGCGGCCCTGGATCATCGCGGGGGGCCTTTCCTTTCTCTTCAGTGGAGAACCTTCGGATGGGCACCATTGCTGCTAGAAGTGGAGCAAGGAGGAAGAAGCGAGTAACCCAAGAAGAGATGGGCGACGGGGGCTCCGCCCCCCTCCCCATTTATAGCGGAAGAAGGCCAACCGGCGCCTCCCACGATCATAGGTAATGATGGTTTTCCTATCATGTCGCAGGGACTTGTCAAGTCGAGCAGTTGCCGAGGCAGCGTGGGGAAGCGGAGGCGCCCATGTCCAATCAACTGCCACGCGTCAACCGAGGCCGCAGGCTTTTAGGGCCCGCGGCGCTCCGTACTTGACCCTTGGCTTCGCCTCGAAGCCAAGCCCAAGCGCGCCTTGGGCCCGGGGGCTACGGTCGGCGTTCTGGGAATGGGGGTCCCCAGACTTGCCTGCCTGCGGCCCACGGCGTGGCTATGCTAGCAGGCCGTACGGCCCATCTTCATCAACAAGGCATTCAAGACCCTCGCGAGGGGCCAAGCCTCGCGAGGCGGACGACGCAAGACCTCCTCAGGAGCGGCCTCACCAGGCTGCCTCGCGAGGAGCGGAGATATCAAGGCGGGGCAAACCTCGCGAGGCTCTCGTGACGTGAGCCATGATGATCGACACCAGGCGGGTGCCAGTGCGCGCAGCGTCCTTGTTTCCTCTTTGGTGTTAAGGAGGCAGGCGCAAGCGCGGAGTACCGAGGCATCAGGCAAAGGTTTCCATATCGGTGCAACGAGACCAAGACCAGCAGGCCAGCAGGACGGAGGTGACCATGGAGCCAAGACGGCGTCACCACCAAAGCCCTTTCGCAGGCGAAGACCGCTTTTGTCAGGATAGCTTGTACTAGCTGTCCCCTTTCAAATTTGCCCGCCGTTGTTGGCTCCCTTCCCGCTCAATATTTGGGGAGAGGACCAGGGACTATATAAGTAGGGCTAGCCATCACAGTAGGGGCAACTCAACTTGATCTCACCCGATCGAGAGCCAACCCTTAGCGACACCGAACACAAGAACACCTCAACCTCAGGAGGCACTACAAAAAAATACACTTCCGTGATGATACGTGTTTGTCACAGTAGGTCGCGTTTTCTGTCATGCATGTACATCCATGACAAATTTATGACAGAATCAAGATAGTCATACCTGTGCTGTCGTAGAAGTGTTCCATGACATTGCCAAAATTATCATCACGGAAGTGTCCACTTCCATGACGATAAATCGCGCGTCACAGAAGTGCTTTCGTCAAGGGTGACCGACACGTGGCATCCACCGTAACGGAACACCGTTAAGCTATCGGGTCGGGTTTTGGATCCGATAACCCGTTAACAGCCCTGACCAATGGGGATTTTCCACGTGTAAAATCATCATTAGCTGGAGGAAACACGTGTCGGCTCATCGTTGGGACAGATGTCATCCAGTCATTGGACGGAAGGCGCCTATGATACGTCGACACGTGGCACGGCCCAACAGAGGCCCATTCCTGTGAAAAGGCTGGCCCGTTTGACTTGGTGAAAAGGTGGCGGGCCGGCCCATGGAAAGCCTGTTAACGGCCTGTTCGTATATAGCCCATTTACAGCCCGCTAACCCAAGGCCCGTTACGCCCTATCCGAATTAGGCCCAGTAGCGTCATCTGGGCCATCCAATATGATTCCAGCCCATTTTCACTTCTCGCGCATGTATGGCCCATGACGTCTTTCGGCCCATATGAGGCCCTATGTAAATCTTGGCCTATTAACGGCCCGTGGTGAAACTGGCCCGTAATGAACAGTGTATCACTTTACACCCATTAACGGCCCGTGGTGAAACTGGCCCGTAATGAACAGTGTATCACTTTATACCCATTAACGACCCGTTATTCCGTTGGGCCGTTTCTAGCCCATGTTATCTTTCAGCCTTCTCAGATCCCATTTATTCTTGGGCTCATTTCCAGCATTCGTTTACTTACGGCCCGTTACTGCCATTTTCTGCTTGTGGGCCAAATTCAGCCTGTGGTTACAGTCGGCCCGTTTGTGGTCCGTTAATACGTTGGGCCATTTTCATAGTGTCATCAAATACGGCCTATTAACGATGGCCCGTTATGGTCGGCCCATGAACGGACGATTCCAACTCTAGCCCGTTTACGGCCATAATGCGGTTTGTTTGGCCCATGTTTGGCCAATCGATCATACGGTCCGTATAAGGCCCATTGATGATACGGCCCGCAGAAGGCCCATTGTTTCTACGGCCCGTAGAAGGCCCATTGTTTCTACGGCCCGTAGAAGGCCCACTATTTCTACGGCCAGTAGGAGGCCCAGTGTCACTATAGTAAATATTAGCCCATGGTTATTGTGGCCTAGTTTTAAAAAATAGGTTATTGCAGCCACTAGCTAACCACGGAAAAAGAACTGCAATGACTACAAGCAAACAAATAAACAAGACAACAAGGAAATAAGTAAGCAAGCAACTAACGCTAGGCTATCACGGCTATTACACATATTACATCCACTGGGCATCAAAGTTCGCCACCAGTGCAAATATAGGGAACAAAGCAGCATATCATATACACTGGTTGTCAAAGTTGGCGACCAACGCAAATAAACGCCGCAGCAAAACAAATCCAGAACTGAAACCACTTCAGAAGATCTCAAGAAACAATATCCTGGGTACCCATAATGCTGGCAAGATGCTTAGCAAGCTTATTAACTTTCTCTTGTTTGGCGCTTAAATCCTCCAGCGCTTGCTGTTGCACCAGAAAATATGCATCTGAATTCTGCAGGGACTTCCTCAGTCCTTCAGCTTCCTGTCGCAGCACATCTGATCGATGTCTTTCAACTTGAAGTTGAGACTCAAGAAGATGAATTGATTCAGGCAGCGAGTTCGAAGAGCTTGAGCCAGCAGTAGTGGCCAGTAACTCGAACACTACATCAAGACATGACTTTTGGGTTCCCTCACTGTCGTCAAGATAGTTTTTATCAGCTTTCTTGGAGACCAATAGGGATGTCTCACTATCTTGAACCTTATCTGCATTACTTCCTTTACCATTGGATAACGCGGTACTGTTCTCCAATATTTTGTCCGCATTCTAAAAGAGAAACAAGCAGACACATCACATGTTTACCATGTTGTATATGAAACTCATTTTGGTAAATGAGTTCAGTAGTAAAGTGGACAGGATAACAGCATGAAACAAACATATATCTATGTACCATGGTCATTTTATGGTCTATATCATTCTAGTTTTTGTTGCCAAATCAAGATAGAGACACAGTTCAAATAATATTTGTTCAAGACAAAGCAGAATAGATAGAATATAAGTGTGGGTAACTATAGAGCAATAACAACACTTGTAATGTGCATGACATGAGAACATAACTGTTTATTCAATTGAAACTGAAATCAACATAGAGCAGGTTACAACAACAAACCAGTTAAAGAAACAGGTTTAAAACATACCTATTGCGCCATTGGTGTTTCAATTCCATCCTTCAAAATTGAAAATAGTTGGTATGAGTAAATACAGTAATGCAAGAGCAAAGGAGTATGAACCATAGCTACAGAACCTGACCTGAGAACAAATCTTCTTCTCCTTTAAGCGTTGAGTTGGGATTCGGAGTGGTGGTCCTCGTGCTTTGGGCACTGCAGTTCCCTTACTAACTGCTCGTGTTTGGGTGCTCTGTGGTGGAGACGGTGCTGTGTCAACTGGAACTGGGTTACTATCTGCCGGGGTTGGGGTTAGAAGGGGTGTAGCTGGTTCTCTGTCCAACTGGGTAGGGGTACAATCTGCGAGAGTCTGGGTTATGTGTGGTGGATCTGGTCCTTGGGAAAGTACAACCGTGGTTCTATCTGCATCAACTGGTAGCACTATCTTTTCTGAAGACCGTGTTGTTACTCCCTTAGATACTGCCATCACGCTCTCCAATTCAAATGGCTGATAAACAAGAAAAGTAATTGAAAATATATACATTGTATGATAGACAGGTGCAATGGATAGTGGGGAATAAAAGAGGGCATGAAATAATTCATATTTATGTTGTCTAACCAAACAGGATAGCATGACACAATTTCACATATATGATGGCTAACTAAACAGGATAGCATGACACAATTTCATATTATGATGGCTAACTAAAAAAGATGGAAAGACATAGTTCAAAATATGAGACTATGTAAACAGGATGACATGACATAACTATATAATGTGTTTATTAAATAGGTTGGCATGCCATAATTCACATACATTCACGGATAGAATGCCATAATTCAAAATATGATGACTGTAAACACTAAACAGGATGAGATGATATAACTATATGATGTCTTTATTAAATGGGTTGCCATGCCATAATTCAGATAGATGATGTGTATGTACTATGTAAACATGATGGCATGATATAATTCAAATATATGATTTATATAGTAAGCAAGTAAGCAGATGGCAATCCATATATGATGTAAAAACTAAGCAATGCAAGACAACATGCATGACATGGGTAATATAACCCTGCCAAGTTTGAGCATAGACCTCAGGGGGGAAATAGGACTGGTCATCAGTCTCTGAATCCTCCTCTGAGGAGCTCTCTGTAACCAGCAAGATGTCTGCTTCAGCAGGTAGCATTGTCTGCTCTGAATACCTTGTTTTCACTCCAGATACTTCCATCACCGCTTCAAATGGCTGATGCACAGGAAGAGTAGTTGAATATACAAACGTTGTTGACAAATGGAACACGGAATACAAAAAAAATGATAGCATGATATAATTCACATACATGATGATTGGCTAAACAACATGGCATTGCATAATTCACATATATAATGCCTTTACAACAAGATAGCATTGTATAATTCACATATATAATGTCTTGCAACAAGATGGCAATGCATAATTCACATATATGGTAATTAGACACTGAACAGGTGGCATTCACACAAAGCATGTTTAAACTAATCAAATGACATAGCAATGCGAGATACCATACGCACGATATGAGCAACATAACCCTGCCAAGTTAGAGCATACACCTCGGGGGGATTAGGACTGGTCATCTATCTCTGAATCCTCCTCTGAGGAGCTATCCGTAACCAGCGAGATATGCGCTTCGTCAGATAGCATAGTCTGCTCTGAAGACCTTGTTTTCACTCCAGAATTTGCCATCACCGTGTCAAATGGCTGATGCACACAAAGAGCAGTTGAATGTACTAACATTGTTGACAAATGTAATATGTAACGAAAAAAGGATGGCCTGATATAATTTACATATAAGATGACTGGCTAAGCAGGATGGCATTGCAAAATTCACATATATGATGCCTGGCTAAACAAGATGGCGTTGCATAATTCACATAAATGATGAATAAACTAAACAGATGGCATTCGCACAAAGGATGTCTAAACTAAGCAGATGACATATTTGATGTATAAAGTAAGCAATGCAAGACACCATATGCATGATATAACCAACATCAGCATGCCAACTTAGAGCGAAGACCTCAGGGGGTAAATAGGAGTTGTCTTCTCCTTCTGAATCCCCCTCAGAACAGATATCTTCCATTCGATTACAATCCAAAATGCGTGGAGGGGGGGCTGCCTTTGCGCCTACCACGGAGCGACGTCTGCATGAAATTTTATTGCCACACTTGTCTCTTTTGCTCTACATGTTCAGTTCCATTGTTTACAATAACTGTCATGCATAGGAATAAAACATAGTGAGATTTTGTAAGGAGTGCATGCAGAAATCCAGAGTGATGGTAGCAACCTGTGGATAGACCCAAAACCAATAATAGCAGGCAGATAATGGCTTCAGTTAAAAAATACAGATAATGGCTTCTTTACTATTTGTTTCCCACCCAACATGAAACTCATAGTAAACACCGGAGATTAACCAGATAGTAGATAGATACTATTGATAGCGGCCCCGATATGTACCCCACAACCATTTAAAAACTCAAGTTTGACCATTAGTTTGGCGCTGACTCAGAGTCTAATCGGTGAACAGGACGATAAAGTAGAATGTAATATTAAGCGATGCATAACGTAAGCAGACATGAAAGAGTGCGACCTCTCTTGCGGACCCGTGTAGTCCTCGAGGTCATCTGCTCGGTTGATGATGGTAATGCAGTTTTCATGGCTGCCAGCGGCGGGGAAGAAGATCTGAGGCGGCGAAAGACAGTCTGGAGGCCGGATCCCTGCTGTGCTAGACCCTTCTGTCGTTGGAGCAGCTGAGCTGGGGTGGACGACGGCGCAGCAGGAGTGGGACAAACCACGCAAGGTTTTATTTGACAACTATCTGTAAGAGAAGTAATTCTATAAGGGCTCGTTTGAATTGGAGGATTCCAACAATGCAGGGATAGGAAATAGACAGGAATAGGATAGGAATGCACGTGCAAAATAGAGAATTTCAAAACACAGGATTTCTGCCAATCTGGGTGTTTGATTCACAACAATTGGAAGATCACAAGATGCAAAGAAGCATGGTGAGATTAAGTCAAACCACAAGAAAATGTATGGTTATAATGCTATTATGCTACTATCTCTTAGTCTTGTGCTTCATGAATAGGAATTTGAAAAGGAGGACAAGTGAAAATTAAAATTCCTACGTTTTTTCTTTCAAGGAGACACTAAAGGAACAAATCCGTGTGCTCAGTGGACAATATATATAACATTTAGAGTAAAAAAGAGATGCAACAAGTGTACAACCTCTTTGGCGAAGCCATGTCAATCTTAGCGTGATTGGGTTGGCCGGTGAGGATGCTCCGGCTGACTTTGCTGTCGGAGGAGGGGAAGAAGATCTTAGGCGTCTGGAGATGGAGCCCGAGGTACTGCTCCGCTGTGATGGAGGGTTTCGTCGTTGGAGCAGCTCCGGTGAGTTGTACGATGCCGAGGCTGAAGCAGGACAAGAGAGACAACGAACAACGTTAACCTGAGTGGAATTCTAATAGCATCTCCAATACATGCCGTAAAATACATAACCACAAAGTGCTAGATGTAAAATACATCAGCCGCTCATCTCTGAATTTAACTATCGAAACTGAACTTAACTGTCGAAACTGAACTTAACTGTCGAAACTGAATTTTGCTGTCGAAACTGAATTTGCTGTCGAAACTGAACGCACTAGCAAGGTGAGGCTAC
Organism: Aegilops tauschii subsp. strangulata; assembly: GCF_002575655.3. Taxonomy (NCBI): domain Eukaryota; kingdom Viridiplantae; phylum Streptophyta; class Magnoliopsida; order Poales; family Poaceae; genus Aegilops; species Aegilops tauschii. The sequence continues at coordinate 422,241,194 of NC_053036.3, read as the reverse complement.
ACGCCGGTCGACTGACTTTTTCATCTCTGGTTAGTCGATTTTGCAGCCGTTGGATACGAAATCAAGGGCCTGCGGTTCATCTTCAACCTCCACCCCCCTGACCCGCCAGCCACCACCGGTCAAACAGTAGCCCCCCGCCGCCCGCGGCTGGCGGTGCGCCGCCCCGCCAGCCCCGAAAACACTCCCCACTGCCGGTCCGCCGCCGCCCCGGCCATCCCTCTAGGCCCCCCCCGTGCCGAGCTTTTTCTCCGGCGATCCCCACGCCACCGCCCCGCCAGCGCCCTGCCACCGCCGGCGACCACTGCCCCCATCCTGAACCCTAAGATAGATAGTGGGGTACCTCTCCGGCGAGCCCCCTCCCCGCTGCGGCTGGTTCTTCCTTCACCCCGGCGAGCCCCCCCCCCCCACCCCCTGAAGATCGACTGACCCAAAAGTCGACTCAGTCGACTGAAGTGTAGCTAAATCGGAGCAGCATCGCAAGCAAGAGCAAGACCGAGAGCAGCAGCGCGAGCAAGAGCAATAGCAAGAGCAGACCAGGCAGGGGACCGAGAGCAAGAGCAGAGCAGCAGCGCGAGCGAGAGCTAAAGCAGCAGCAGCTCCTACTGATGTGGACGTCGCCGCCGAGGGAGCGACGCCGTGGAGGAAGTGGCCGGCGACGCCGCCATGGATGGAGCCGCGCCGTGTCGGCTCGGGACCGAGCGCCGGCAGCACCGTGAGATCGAATCAAGAAGAAAATGCGGCGATTAGTTGACAACCTCTTTGGTGGCGCCGATTAGGCCGCAGCTTCATCCGAGGAAACGGTGATGATGATGCTCTTCCGGTGGTGCAGGTGAAGATGGCGGTGTGGGAATGGAGGTGGCACGAAAGAGGAGGGGAACGTCGGGGCAGCTCCTTAGAGGTGGAGGACGGGGTGGCTGAACCGGCGGGACGATGAGATCGACGACGGATCCTCATCCGGTACGGTGGATGAGGGACGTCGAGGTGTTGCTGTGGACGTCATCCTCGGTGAAGAGGCTCCGGATGGGTGGCGGACGGAGCAGGGTGTTGGGTTTCGTCGCGGGTTTTCGTGGCCTCGATGTACGAATGGGTGGGCGGATGGGATGGCAGTGGGGAACCATGGCTTAGAGACGCGCTTGTCCGAAATGTGGGGTAAGTTACGAAAGTACCCCCACCGATTTGAGGCGGTTCTTTCGGTTCAGGGGTAGCACGGGCATTTCACGTGTCGGGATTTCACAGGAGGTGGGAGTTTTCGCGCGCGTTGTAATTTCGGAATAGCAAGGCACGGGTTGAGATGGAGGGAGTTGTCCGAGCACAACAAGACAAAGATATATCTTAAATATTTCGGGCTAACAAGGCGCGGGTTGAAATTTCCGGACAAGCCTAACGTGTACTGTACCAAATCAATGCGCACTACAAATGTCATTCAAAACTTTGAATTCATGTATAATGCATGCAACCTACTACTGAAATGAACGTTTTAGTGCATTCCAAACGTATATATTACCGCTTCAATATGAACTAAATTTGAATTCGTTTCTCTCTTTGAATAAGATCTATAGTAATGATTGTTGTGAAGTCAAAGCATTTGAATTCGTTTCTCTGTTTTAATAAGATCCACAATCATCATTATTGTCAAGTCAAACCATCGTTTGTGTATTATCTTCACAGCACACCACATGATTAGTCTCGAGTTACATATGAACTATGTGTACTATATGAACTCGAACTAGATTTTTTGAATCCAGTTTATTTTCATTTCAAATCACATTACATTTCTAGCTCTAGCTAGATCTTCATAATCTAAACCATGTCTCATATGTATAATGTGTTTATCACATTATGTATGGTGCCCCGCCCCCTACGCCTACAAGTATTTAGATGTGAGTTGCAAACACCACACATTACCACAAATTCAAATAAAATGTGAGAATGTTTGATATATAGTATTGTTTAGATTGTTCGATATTTAGTTGTAAGCTACAAACGCCACACATTATCACAAATTCAAATAAAATGTGAGATTGTTTGATGTATAGTGTGGTTTAGATTGTTCGACATTTAGCTGTGAGTTGCAAACGCCATGCATTATCACATTATGGTATAACATGTGCACAACACGTGTATCATCGCTATATTCATGCATGCAATGTTTAAAACACTATGATCTCCTATTCAAATATATGAATCCACTTTCATATCAAATTATGACCTTTGTTAGTCTCTTACACCCACACAATCCTCTAACCTTTGTAGCTACCACTAACTTTCTCTCGTGCATGCACACGCCCTCCTCGCCCTCCCCCTCCCTCGGCATTCTATCCATCGGGCACATTCATTTTTTTCTTTAGGTCATTCTCCCAGAGTCTCCACAACTCCTTGCTGACACACACCGATCGATAAACCTCTCCAGCGATGCCTGCCTACAACATACACACACACCTTCAATCTCCTCCTTTATGTGTCCTTGCCTCGTGTCTCTCATACGGTCAGACACACGTGTAAACTCTCGCCCCTCTTTTCATCGATCTCACAACCGCGCACTCCTCCCCCTATCTAGCTAGTAGTTGGGCCTCTCGCACCACCTCCTAGCTCCATTCTCTCTGTCTATCCGTCTCGCTGGGCCTTATTTGCCTCTAACAAATGGACGTACACCGACCGATCTCTCACTATACATATAGCTAGCTAGGTCCTTATAACTCGTTTTTACCCACACGTCAATCGATCTACCTCATTAGTTGTGTCTCTCCCTTCCTCCGACAAACAACAATTGATCTACCGATCTAGTTAGGTTTGCTTACCAAACACATGGTTCCCCTTCATCATCCATGGACGCGTCCCGACAGATCTATCACGCACAGGCACACACAGAAACACATCCCCACTCTTATTGATAACATTGCAGTTCCACCCTCAGTTGGTCTAGTAGGCCTCTCCCACCATCTTCGAGAAGCAACTCCATCACCCATCCAGCACTCTACCCCTCTCCCTCCCTCTCTCTCTCCTCTCTCTCTCTGTCCCATCATATTTCCCGTCCTTCAGTTATGTATGGATGTCGACTGATCTCCCTCAAGACATAGCTTGGTCTCTCCTTCTCAACACATATACGAGTCGTTCTACCTCTATAGTTAGGCCTCTGCCTACCCCTCCCCCCCACCCCCCCCCCACACACACCGATACATCGAGCGCTCTAGTCATGTCTCCCTGCCACACACAAACTTGACATGTGCCCTCTAACGTTCTGGTAGGCCAGTCGCCCTATATCTTTGACTTGCACACACACACAATTTCGATGGCTCTCTTCATCGATCTCGCACCCACCCACTTGATCCTCTCTTCGACTCTATCGATAGCTATGACCCCTCCCTCTCTTCTCGTGGATTGCCTGACCCTCTATGTATGATATGGATAGGCCTCCATTTCACACACATTGCATGCAAAATTTTGTTTGAGATGTCATCGACACATATTCCCACAAATAATTCACAAAATCAACCCCCACCCCACCGCCACCCCAAAACAAAAAACACTCACGAACGCGGTTTGTATCTCTCACACACACCCACGTAGGTGGGGGACGTGCACGAAGAGAAGAGGTGCATGCACGGCGCACGTACTCCCGTCGCTTTCCCAACCACACCCGCGCGGTACACGGTGGAGCTCATTTCTGTACGAAAAAGGCAGCCCATGTGGTAATTTGGCACATGTACTGGTTGTCCACTTGGTGGAGGGAGGATCATCTACCATGGGTGAACAAACAAATTGCGACTTGACGTGTTATGTTAAAAAAGAGGCAAACCATGTGGGGCCTACCTTAGAGGCAAGGCTCTATACACTGGAGTACTTTTGATGTGTCCCGTCAACTCGCAGAACGAGGAGAAGCTTGCTTAGTACGCCTTCTCCCCCGCCCACGGGCGCGGTGGCTCGCAGGATGAGGTGAAGCTTGCTCCGCCTTACGCCTGCTCCCTCGCCCATGCGCGCGGTGGCTCGCAGGACGAGGAGAAAAATTTACTACTCCCTCCGTTTACTCCTCGTCCCTACTACCTTGGTTATAGAGATTATATCATATTGTTTGGAATATATATGTCCTTTAGTAGATTTCAATATGAACTACTAGTACATACTCCAAACACTGATGTATATAGACCTATTTTAGAGTGTAGATTCACTCATTTTGCTCCGTATGTAGCACTCTCCCTCGCCCCTCGACCCTTGCCCACGTGGTGGACGTGCAACAATTCATTCGGTCTCATATAGACAGAACGATATATACTGCACTACCATTATTGCTCGACTTCCCGAAGAGGCGAAGAGCCAATCGCAAGGTTAATATTTTGGAGTTGCCAAGCGCAAGGTTATAGGAGAACGAGTAGTAGGTGCCGCATCATTTATAAATAAAGTTTTTTTTCTTCAGTGGCACGTACGCAATATGATAGGTTCATATGGAGAGAAAAGGAAACCGCTCCACTATATACATAGTCAGGACGGGCCAGCCTACACGGTTGCTTGCTGGGGTTGCTCTCTTCACACTCTCTCGCACAAAATGACTGTGGCCACATCTCTAACATCCCGGCGGATCACGTCCGCTTGGGGAAGGGGTGAATGCTTAGTGTAGATGCGGTGGCCGTCGCCTACGGCGAAAACCCACTGTCGGCACGTCCCGATCAGGGGTCCCCACCGTTCTCTATCACAAAGCCGGTGAGGTTGCCTTCGTCCCTTGCTCACTGCCGCGACGTGGGCAGTTGCCACCTCCCGCCGCCCTCCTCAATGTTGTGCTACGTCCCTTAGGTACAACTCCCTATACAGCCGACTTGCACCACTGCTCCAGCTGCCCACATCACTCCCTGTGGATATTTATCTACTTCTTTGCCCCGCACATACCTCTACTGGCTTCTACGTAATGTATTTGTGATGAGTTTATGTCTCATCAACTAGTCCAAGTAATCTTATTCTAATCACGCTTCTTCAATTTCTTTGCCACAGGGATGCTCATCTCGATTTTGGTGAAACTGCACAAAATGATCCGATGGTCAAAAGGTTGCAAACTTCATTTATTAGGAAGCTCGAACGTTGCCAGCAAATTGAAGCCTGGTCAGGGTTCACGGTTCAAGGGCTAGGGACTGCATGGATCGTTTTTTTCTTTAGCTGCCTCTGTTCCAAAATAAGTGTCAACTTTAGTAGTAGTGCAACTTTGTACTAAAGTTTGCACAAAGTTGAGACACTTATTTTGGAACGGAGGGAGTACATATTTGCTATGATCTGTCGATCATTGAGATGCAATAGCATGCATGTTAGTCTCCTTTGTATTTGATGAAATGTTGCAACGGGCAACCTTGGACGCAAGATACATGTAACAGAAGCTGGAAGCTTCATAGCATTGTACAAATTTATCTCGCTGATAAATTACAGTACGTACTATACTAGTACTTCCTCCGTTCCTAAATATAAGTCTTTGTAGAGATTTCACCATGAACCACATGCGGATGTATATAGATGCATTTTAAGTGTAGATTCATTCATTTTGTTCCGTGTGTAGTGGAATCTCTACAAAGACTTATCTACTAGTAATAGCTAGCCCCCACTACTAGGAATTCTCTATCCTCTCCTTGAGCCACATCATCAAAATTGATGTAGCCATTAGATGAAGTAAATCAGTCCATAATAGCCATCTCATCTAGACGTTGAGAGGCTCCGCACTAAGCCACATGCAAGCATGCAGAAATACCGTGGCACATGCATGTGAGTGGGTTTTAAATCACATCAACATGTCTGCATGCAAGCATGCACTGGTAGCATGCATGTAAGTGAGCTTTTAAGTCCCATTAACATGTCAAAAAGAAAAATATAATCCCATTATGCAGTAGGAGTTGGCTGATCTTTTTTCCTTACGTGGGATGATCTAAATGATGATGGGAGTTTATTTAGTTTGGCTACCACATTTGTCATGCGGTTATAGAGTTTTTTTTAGTTTTATGAAATCGATAATTTTGCGCAGAGAGATATACCGCTGTTCCGCGGCAACACGCGGGGACTCATCTAGTAATATTTAGGAACAGAGGGAGTACTATGCAAAGAGTTAGGTGTCGCACGGTGATAGTGTGAGGTGGGCCATGTAATCACTGAGCCTGCGTGTTTTCACTGCTCTTGCACGCCTCCGCTGTAAGAATGGAGAAAATTGTAATCTAGTAGTAGTACCTCCTTTCGTCGAAAGCATGGGACATCCAGCAGTCCTACCACCTCAGTAATAAAGACCAATGAGCCGTCAAATCACATAGACCCAGCAGTAAGTTGGACGGACGAAGCAACCATCACTCTTGCGCCAGTGAGAGGTCGCGTCTGCTCTGCCCGGGCATGAATGCGGCAGCAATTCTTTGGAGCGGCGCTGACCGTTTCGGGCGGGAAGCGCGCGCGGGCGATGGAGGGGCTTTGGGTGGGCCAGGCTGGTCAGGAGCAGGCGTGGCAGCTGTCCGCATGTCCCTACCGGACACGCCCGGAAACGAGAGGATGCACCGACTCTCGCGGCTAAAATCGTACACTACACAACATCTCTCTGTAGGAGTAGGTCGATCTGTCGCTCTCTCTAACACACACATGCTGTTAAACACACACACACACACACGCACCTTGGTCCCGTTGCACCTTATAACGTGACTTATTACACCTAGATGGAGGGAGTAGTAAGTATACGAGATACGGTGGCACACTGACTTAAGTTGAATACAAGTGCCCAAAATTTGTGTGCATGTTATAATAAGGATTCACTTAAAATAGTACGTGAGCGAACAGAGGGATCAATTGGACAGTGTTCCCGTGCAGTAGCGAGATGTGTGAGGTAAGATACACCGTTGGCGCTTTTAATTTTTCTTATTAATTTGTTTGTTTCACCCTCTAATTGGTGGGACCCAACGTACTACGTGGAGAGAGGTAAGGTGACTAAGGCTGCATTATTTCTGCACCACTGTGGATAGTCTTACCACCAAAGCCACATGACACGATTATGATTGAAATCCCAATGAGTCCCACACACAAAAAAAACACGGCATGCTTGTCACACGAATGCAGGAATGTATAAAAGGTTATTTTCGTCTCGTTGAACATAACGGGAGGGTTGTGTAGCTGGTTAGCCTGTTCGCTCATCAAACTTGAGGTCTCGGGTTCGATAACTACACTTGAGCATAATTTGTGCCAGGAGGATTCTTTGACTGGTCAAAATGTTTTCTAGGGTTTGCACGCTTCACACTCTCTCTCCAGTATATACATACACGCTGGAGCCTCAGCGCTTGTAGTTGCTCTCTTCACACTCTCTCGCCCTCTCCCGCTGGAGCCTTAGCGCTTGTAGTTGCTCTCTTCACACTCTCTCGCCCTCTCCAGATCTAAACAAGACTTCATTGGCCTCTCTCTCCCCTCACTGCTGCTCAAAGAGCCGGCAGGATCCATCCGCCGGGAAGGGAAGGAGGCTTAACGTTGTCGCCGTCGGCGAGGGACTACTGGCGCAGCTGTTCACTTTCCACCCAGCGGCGGCGCGGGAGGGCCTCCGACCCCTTCTTCTTCGCCGCCGTCCCGTCGCCCACCGAACCACACCCCAAGTACCTTAAGGTATAATTTACTTACTCCACATGCATTGCTCTAGCTGCATGTATACCATGAATCTAGGACGTGGTTCAAAGAGGAAAGGAGTGGGGGAAAGTAGTGGGAAAAGTTGTATATAGCATGAATCTAGGATGTGGTTCAAAGAGGAAATGAAGGGGGGAAGTTGTATAGCATGAATCTAGGACGTGGTTCAAAGAGGAAAAGAATGGGGGAAAGTAGTGGGGAAAGTTGTATCGCATAAATCTAGGATGTGGTTCAAAGAGGAAAGGAAGGGGCGAAAGTACTAGTTCAAAAAGGAAAGGAAGGGACAAGGCTGTAGAGTTTGAGCAGGACTAGATTTGCTGCACTCACATAGGGAAAGGTGTCTAAAGATAACAAAACTGGGACCAACACAAATATGCTGCTTGGTTGTTTGTTCTTTGTTGCAATAGACTGTGCATGACCACAGTACATCGGTAGATGCACATGGTGCTGGTGCATCCACTGTCCCGTGCAACTCATTAGCTGTTGTTAATCTAAGGCCCTGTTTGGTTAAAAACTCCCTAGTCCCTACCTGCTTGGTTCCAGGGACTAAACATGGACTAGAGGTTATTAAATGACATGCTAAAAGACCATGTTACCCCTAGTAATGAAATAATAGAGACAAGGTGCGATGCGTGGCAGGGGCAACTGTTGGAAAAAGTCCCAAAAAGACTCCCTCGGGGTCTTCTTTCTTTAGTCCCAAATGCCCACTTTTAGTCCTAAAAGTCCCTCCTGTTTGGTTTAGATGGGACTGACACGGAGTTTTTTTAGTCCCTACACCAAAATGTCCCTGTAAACAAACACCCTCTAATAATGCCGCTGGAAAATTGATGCAATGCCACAGTTAAAAGCAAATTACATGTTTAACGAATTTTATTGTTAATATAATCTCTATGTTAATATTAATCAATGCCACCGTTTGAGAAATGCTACTGTCTTGCTTTCTTTCCCATTTAGATAAGGTAGATGCTTATTTTTGTTGGCTTCTGTGTCATCCACCGTTATTGACCACTAATTGTTTCCTTTGCACCTCTGTGTAAACAGGGTTATCTACTTCACCTCGTTGCCATCGTGAGCTTTTGTTGCACTGCACAAAACACTTTTGTTTTAAGAGTGTTTTGTGCAGTTCAACCAAAATGTCACACCGACAACGTTGCTTGATTGCTTGATCTTAGTGGAACTACACAAGAGGAGATCTTACTTCCTATCCGTTAAGATGAATTTGGTTCAGATCTTCTTCTTGTGAGTTGTTTGAATTCCGCATCATGAGAGGTCAGTACTAGCCTTCTTTCACATGATTCTGCAGTGTGCTTTCATATGTTGTGATACTTGTACGATAATGTTGCTTGATTTTAGTGAATTGCACAAATGGAGACAAGACTTCCAATCTGTATGTGCACCGTAATATCCCATTGAGGTAAGATAAGGATATTTCACAAGGAGCAGTTGAAGGATGGTTACATTACTCCCCACAAGACCAAACTAACTTCAGCTCAGAAGGACTGACAAATCTCCATTTTTTTGCTGTGATGCGCGAGTACAATATTGTTCTAGGATTCTTTCTGGTGAGTTCCATTTTTCTAAAAGTGTGCTCTACATGGACCATGTATGTGCCTGTTGAAACTGTCAATTCATAGCATAGTTCGCTTTATACTAATCACTTTTTTGTATTTGTGCAAACAGGGGTGCTCAGCTTGATTTCAATGGGAACTGCACAAAATGTTCATGAATACATCGAATCATTCATTTCCACCACAAGAAAGGAGGTGCCGATAAGTTCAAGGCATTGCAACATATAAGGGCGAAATCATACAAGCTACGCGCGAATTTGGTTGATTTTGGTGGAACTGCACAAAAATAACAGCTGGTTTATTTAGCACGAGGTGCCATGTCAATGTCCGAACTGATTGTAAACCCTGCCCATTCCACAATCGTAGGCATTTGATATTTTGGAATGGGACAACCTTGTCAAATTTTGCTCATTGATTTTAGCAAGACATGCGTTTGATATTTTCGAATGGGACGCCCTTTGCTGTCAGCAGCGCCGATCAATTTTTTCTTTATTCTTTAGTTGTGAAGTAAATATTGCCTCTGACATGTGTGTAGCTGAGATGCATAATCATCGATTGTTTTGAATGTTCTCTATGAATTGCCAGGCCTGTGTGTTTGATTGGAATGTACAGAAATGCTAAAAAGCTGCTCAAACTCTTTGTACTCCTTCTGTTCCTTTTTACTTCGCACATTGTGAAAGTGCATACTTTTTTGTATAAGATTGGTCAAAGTAAGATACTTTGACTGCAGACAAAACTTGTATGCAGACTAGAAAGGACCGGAGGGAGTACATGTGAAACTGCTTCAAATGAGGTGATCACCCTGGGAATAATGCTAGTACGTATTGTTTTGCATGTTCATCCAATGCCAGTGATACAGGAATTCGAAGTAATCAAAATAAATTCATTCATACACAGTCGGATTTCATATAAACATGCCGGACTTCATTACATTTCATACATTCTTCAACTAAAAAGGGGTGCGCTGGAGGTATAATTAATTAACCGAAGCTACCCACCTGTGTCCCGCTGAGCCGAACAGAAGCTTCAGTGACTTAACTACAGGTGCAGTTGCGTAACTGACATGTGGCCTGTTGGGCCCACGTGTCAGTCAGCCAACTGCACCAGCAGTTAAGTAGAAGCAGCGTTCTTCTCCAGCGCAGCTCTCCGACTCCACGTCGCCGCCAAGAAGCTAACCGGCCATCAATGGTCAACCCGCCTAGCTTGGCTTCAACCGGAGGGTAGCAGCGGTGGCCTTATTTGGACCCGAGCAGCGGCGACCTACCGTGTTCTACTCTTCCTCGTTTTCTGTGTGGCGCGGCCTCGTTAGCAGCGGGGCGGGGCCTCGGCGGAGCCGGCGATGTCCTCTGTCTCGTTGCCGGCGGGTGGCGCCTCAGCGGAGCGGTGGAAATCCTCCCCCATGTTGCCGGCAGGGTGGGGCCTCAGCTGAGCCAGCGATGTCCTCTGCCTCGTTGTTGGCGGGGCGGGGCCTCGGCAGAGCCAGCGGTGTCCTCTGCCTCGTTGTTGGCGCCGTGGGGCCTTGGCGGAGCAGGGCCTCGTCGACACCAGCGGAGCGGGGACTCGTCGGAGCCGGCATTGTCCTCTACCTCGTCCTCGGTCTCACCAAACATGGCCTCGCCCGCTTCATCGCCCTCTTTGCTAGCCTCTTTCTAGGCGGCCGCAGCCTCCGCCACCCGCATGCGGTACCGCCAGCGCTCGAGGCGGCCCTTCCGGGCGGAGCGATACGAGTCGAGCAGCGCCTCCTGCTCCGCCCGCTCCGCGGCGATCTGCTCCTCCGCCTGCAGGTGCTCCTGGAGGAGATGGTGGTTGTAGGCGGCGTCGGCTTGCGCCTCCCGGAACTGCTCCTCACGCATCTGCCTCACCCTGTCCATATATTGGGCACGGGCCTCGCCGATGGTCATGGTGCAATGCACCGGCAAGGATGGCGCGGAGGAGGGGGTTGGCACCGGATCGTCGACTACCATGTTCTCCATTGGGACGTCGTCGTCCTCCGGCTGCCTGCCGGCCAGCCGGTCGGCAGCAATGGCTGCCATCTCCTTGTGGTTCGTCGTCCGCCCGTCCCGAAGAGCGCTAGAGCGCGAGGAAGGCATGGTGGGCAGTAGTGGTGTGGACAGGAGAAAGGGAACGGATGCGGATGACTGCGGCATTGGCCGGCGCAGCAGTTTATATAGCAATGGTGGGCGGGTGGAGGGACGGACGTGTGGCGCCGGAGTAGCCGCCTCGGCAACCGCGTATCATTAATGTGGGCGGCAGATGGACGGACGGACGGCACTTGTGTCGTTTGAAGGCGGAGCAATCACCTATAGTGGGAAGCGGGGCGAGCGGCGCTGACTGTTTCGGGCGGAAAGCGCGCGCGGGCGAGGAGTTGACTTTACTTGGAGAGGATGACAATGGGGACCCACCAGGTCCATAGCCTCACGTAGGCAAGTGCCTCCTTATTATATATATAACTATAATTTATTTTGCTTCCTCCTGGTTTCCTGACATCACGGTCCGACACCATTGTCAACCTATGTAGTAGTCAATAAACGAGAGAATTGCACAAGAAGCGGCCGACAGCTGGGACCAAGTAGCTCGAGCAGTATTTGTGTTTTTGAGGTGTGAGCACTGTAGAGTTTTTCGATGTTTAGCCCAGATATTAATTTTTCTCCTCTGAACAACAAGGAAAACATCGTTGCAGGTATTAACTGGGCGGGCTGTGGCCGGTCTAGCCCAGGCCAGATATCCAGCCCAGATATTAATTTTTTCAAGCTGAAAATGGCTAGCCCAGCTATACTTTTTTTTAGGAATACCCAGGCAAGGTCAAGTTGTTATTCTTCGCCCCGCTGGGCTGCAAATCTTTCCTAGGAGGGAAGCATTAGGCTTAACAAGAAAATGGGCTTTAAGAAATAATAAATGGGATATAATTATAAAAACTGGGCAGTAACTATAAAAAAATGCACCAAACACGTGATTACTTTATAAAATATTATTTTTGGATATTGAAAATTTTAATTTCATTAATTGTTGCGAGCGCAATGTTTCGTTGGATTTTTACGTAATATAAATTTATATTGAAATTGTATTTAATCTGACTAGAAATTTCAGGATAAAAATATTTCGGATCCCATCAAAATGTGGGAAATTTTATTGAATTCTGTTTTGAACGGTTGGTTGAAATGGGCTGTACTTTTAACAAACTGTAAATGGGCTGTAGTAAATTCCATTAGAATTCAAAAATGGGCTACACATTCTTACAAATCTCAAATGGGCTATAAGTTCTCTGCCACACACTTCTGGCCTTACTAAGTTGATGCGTCCCCTAAAAAAATAGAGTTGACGCGTATGCAAGGCTTTGTCAACTTATAGTCAACACACGGTTCTAGCAGCAGTGGCCATTGGATGTCCATCCAACGGATGCCGTGCTTCTTCTTCAATCTCGGATATTCTAGCTTCACCCGCCCAAAAAATGATTCCTCCCCCTAACATCTGGGGCGCACCGTTTAGGAAGCTGACCTGTGGGCCTACTAAGCTGATGTGCATGCATTCAAAAAAAAGTTGACGTACCAAGGGCTTTGTCAACTTAGTCAATATAAACGATTCTATCTACAGTGACCGTATGATGTCCATCCAACGGCCGTCATGCTTCTTCAACCTCTGGTCTTCTTGCTCCAGCCGCGCAAAGCAGCGCCGGTCGTGCCGCATGCTCCTGCCTCCCGTGGCCGGCTGTGCTGTCGCAGAGGTCTCACCGCCCCCTACTATTCCCACCGCTGGCCAGTCCCTGCGGTGAGGGCAGCCTCACACCGCAGCCGAACCAGTGAACCCTCGTACTCCTCTCCGCGCGGGCTTCCACTGCCGCGTCTTCCCCGGCTCCGCGTCATCCCCTTCCTAGGCCTCGCCGTCGTCCACCGCTGTGGTGCTCTCCGCGCGGCGTGGTCAACGTGGTCAAGGAACGACTTCCATCGGAAGAGTACCGTACGTGGAGAGGCTGACAACTGGGTCCACGGCAACAGCCCAGTTTTTTTGTGATTTGCCACGTAAGTCGCTTTGTCAGGCCTGTTGGGCTGCAAATCTTTCAAGACGAGGAGAGCTTTCATTCGGCTGGCCGAGAAAATGGCCCATCAGTAATGAGAAATGGGCTGTACATTTTTAAAACACATCAAACCGGCAATTAGTTTCAAATATCTTTTTTTTCATTTCAAGATTTTAAATTACATTAATTTTTATGCGTGGAGAATTTGTTGGATTTTATATTGATATACATTTATTTTTAAAATCAGTTTGAATGTGAGTCGAAATTTCGGGATTAAAAACAGTTCGGACCGCACCGAAATATGCAAAATTTTGTATAATTTTTTAACCGTGGCCACAATATGGGCTGTAATGCTAACAAAAAGAATATGGGCTCAAAAAAACCTTAAGAATTAGCAAATGGGCTGTAAATTATTAGAAATAATGGCAGATGGGTTGTATGCTGTTTTCCACAGATTTGAGGCTTTCCTAAAAAAAAAGGTTGACGCACAAGCACTGACTGCTGGATGTCCATCCAACGGCCGTCGTGCTTCTTCAATCTCTGCTCTTCCTGCTCCAGCCGCTCAAACGAGCGCCGGCGGGACTGCCTGCTCCCTCCTCCCCGCGGTCGGCTGTGCTGCCGCGCAGGCCTCACCACCCCACCGTACTCCCATCGCTGGCCTAGCCATCCCTCTACTCACCCACACCTGCTGTTATTCTCCGGCGATGGCAGACGAACCAGTAAACCCTCGTACAGTCGTACTCCCCTCCGCATGGGAAACAACTGCCGAGTCTTCCCTGCCTCCGTGTCGTCCCCTTCCTAGGCCTCGCCGTCGTCCACCGCGGTGGTGCTCTCGGCGCGGCGTGGTCAATGTGGTCAACGACCGACTTCCATCGGAAGAGTACTGTGCGTGGAGACGCTGACAGCTGGGTCCATGGTTGCAGCAAGGAAGTGCCTCCTTATTACATGCAAAATAATTATTCCTCCACCTGACAGCGGGGACCCATCGGACGGGCCACCGTATTTCATGAAAAAAACGTTTCCCCCCTGACTGCTGGGACCCACCAGCTACACCTTCGCATGCAAGGAAATGCGTCCGGGCATAAAAACAAAACGATTCGCCCCCCTGACTGCTGAGACCCACCAGCTACATCTTCGCACGCAAGGAAATGCCTGACAGTCAGGACCCACCTGGTCGAAGCGTACGTAGTGTTGTCATTCTGGTCGCGAACGTGTACGTACATATATACTGGTGGATGTAGAGGCACACACGTAGCATGTACACGTACGTACAGCGACCAGGGTGCAAGAAAGAAAATACGGCCACGTATGTGTACATACGGGCGGGGTCTCGAACGCCTACTCGCGCATATGTACGGTGAGGGCTCGTTGACATGGCTGGGTCGGAATGGAGAAACAACGTCGTCGTCGTGTTCATGGGGAGGCAAAGGAATGCGTCGTGTTCATGGGGAGGCAACGGAATGCGTCGTGTTCATCGGGAGGCAACGGAACGCGTGGGAGCCAACCGGCTGGGTCGGAACGGAATGCGTGGTCGTGTTCATCAGGAGGGCTTGGACGAAACAGGCGATGGAAACGAGGCCTGGCGTACCGCACAATGGAGGAAACGGACCTCCTACATTCGGAACGGGGTCCTGTTGATCGGGAGGGGTGTGGCGTACTGCAAAACGGAGGAAACAGACCTCCTACGGTCGAAACGGGGGTCCTGTTGATCAGGAGGGGTGTGGCATACCGCAAAACGGATGAAACGGACCTCCTACGGTCGAAACGGGGGTCCTGTTAATCGGGAGGGGTGTGGCATACCGCAAAACGGACGAAACGGACCTCCTACGGATAAAAAGGGGGTCCTGTTCATCGGGAGGGGTGTGGCGTACCGCAAAACGGGACTCCACGGGATACTGTTCATCTCCACCGTCGACCTCCTCCAGCCCCCACGGGCTACCGTCGACCTCCTCCAGCCTCCACGGGCTCCTGTTCATCCAGCCTCCACCGCACGCTACTCCACCGGCTACTGTTCAACCACCCCTCCACGGGTACCCCTCCACCGTCTACTGTTCATCCAGCCCTCCACACCACGGGGTCCTATTCAACCACCCCTCCACGGGCACCCCTCCACCATCTACTGTTCATCCAGCCCTCCACCACACCACGGGGTCCTGTTCATCCAGAGGCAACACCACCGCTCACTGTTCATCCAAACCCCCCGCAACGCTCACTGTTCATCCCAGAGGCAGCATCGACCGGCTTCAGTTAGGAGCAGTAGCGAAGGAATCGCTCGATCGGGTTCAGTTAACAGCCATCGATCGATCGCTCGGGTTCAGTAATGCGTAGCCTGCAGTGCAATCGCTCGGGTTCAGTTAGAGCCCAACGCCTCGCTCGGGTTCAGTTAGAGCCAACGCCTCGCACACACGCGCATACGTGTACGAGAGAAACGCGCATCGCTCGGCCCCCGACCTCCCATCGTAACCGGGAACTCCTCGAAATTTTCCTCGCCCTCGCTTCTACCATGGTTTTTTCCGTCATGGACGGCCCAAAGAATGTCATGCAGCTGCGTCTCCGGCCCCCCCAGGACGAAAAGCCCATTTTGTGTCATGATTTTTTGTCATAGAAGTAGGAGCCCACCACATCTATGATGATACCGGGTTTTGTCACAATTATCGTCATAGAAGTGTCATATGTATGACAGAAAAAAATTTCGTTCGGCCCAAAATGTCACGGATGTGTCTTTTTTTTGTAGTGAGGTTGTTCATCCCCTTGTACTATTCATCATCGGCCCAAGAGGCAATCCACCACCACCACACTGAAGTAGGGTATTACACCACAACGGTGGCCCGAACTAGTATAAATCTCGTGTCTTTCTGTGTTGCGAGTTCGTCGAGTTCGTCGAGTTCGTCCGCGAGAAGCAAGCTAGGGCATAGATCGGTAGGAGGGAAGGAACTTCGCACGCACCCCAGAGTTCGAACCTTAAGGGTTTTGCCGGAACCCCAGATCCGACAGAGGGTTTTGGCTTCAGGGGCTTGGTGGTCCGCTGAAGCAGCTCCTGTTTCGGGAGCTTCGCCTTGGTGTCGCGTCGCTTCGTCCGGCCTGGTGGTTCCCCCTGGCGGGTCCTTGATTTGGCGCTCTTCTCTGAGGGCACCAGCACTGCGCTGGCGGAGTGGGGTGTGCAGACAGGTAGAGCACGAAGGGATCGAGGGGTCAGGGCGCCACCATCACTGGCGGGCTGGTCAGGTATCTCTTGAGGTCTTGAAACGCTTGGTCGGCTTCCGGAGTCCACTCGAATGTGCCCTTTTTCTTCATCAACTTGAAGAATGGTAGGGCGCACTCTCCCAGCTTGGAGATAAAGCGGCCCAATGCCGTCACACAACTAGTAAGCTTCTGCATCTCCTCGAGGGTCTGCGGCGGGCTCATGTCTTCGATTGCCTTGGCCTTTTCTGGGTTCGCCTTGATCCCCCTGTGGGATACGAGGAAACCCAGTAGCTTGCCGGAAGGGACACCAAGCACGCACTTCTCCGAGTTGAGGCGCAAGTTCACTTGGCGTAGGCTCGCGAAAGTCTCCTCCAGTTCTTGGATCAAGGTTCTCGCCTCCCGAGACTTCACCACAATGTCGTCGACGTAGGCCTCCACGTTTCTCCCGAGCTGCCGCCCTAAGGCGATGTGCATCAGCCGTTGAAAGGTCGCGCCCGCGTTGCGCAGTCCGAAAGGCATGCAAGTATAGCAGTACACCCCACACGGGGTCAGGAAGGTGGTCTTCTCCACATCTTCTACCGCCATCTTGATCTGGTGGTAGCCCGAGAACACATCTAAGAAGCATAGCAAATCGCACTCGGCGGTGGAGTCAACGATCTGGTCGATGCGCAGAAGCGGGAACGGGTCTTGGGGGAAGGCTTTGTTGAGGTTGGTGAAGTCCACACACATGCGCTCCTTCTCACCTTTCTTCGGCACAACAACGGGGTTTGCCAGCCACTCGGGGTACCGAACTTCGCGAATGGCGCCCGCCGCCTCCAGCTTGCGGGTTTCTTGGATGATGAAGGCATGCTTCTCCATGGACTGTCGTCTCGCCCGCTGCTTCACAGGGCGTACGTTGGGGCACACCCTTAAGTGATGCTGAATCACCTCTCTCGGGACCCCCACCAGCTGCTTGGGTTCCCATGCGAATATCTCCTTGTTTGCGTGCAAGAACTTCACCAACGCTTCCTCTTGGTCAGGGTCGAGGTCAGCACCTATGGTGAAGGTGGCTCCAGAGGACCCGTCCTCATCGACGGGCACCTGCTTGGTTTCCGCCATGTCTTGGGTGAACAGCTACTTCTTCTTGGTTGGTTCGGCTCCCTTGGCCTCGGGGGCGCCTGCGCTGGCAGGCTGCGCCGCCGCAGCGGTCTTGAAAGCAAGCTTGCGCCCCAGCAGAGCCTCCTTGGTGTCCCCCTGGACGGTGAGGACGCCCTTGCTCCCAGGCATCTTCATGAGGTTGTAAGCCGGATGGGTTGCTGCCATAAACTGGGCCAGAGCTGGGTACCCGAGGATGGTGTTGTACGGGAGGCCGATGCGGGCGATGTCAAAGTCAACTAGCTCGGTGCGGTAATTGTCGCACGTGCCGAAGGTGACGGGAAGGCGGATCTGCCCCAGGGAGTGGGTGGTGTCGCCGCCAACTCCTGAGAAGGGCTTGCTGAGGCGGAGCCGCTCGAGTGGTACGTGAAGGAGGCCGAAGGCTTCCACGGAGAGCATGTCGATGAGGGTCTTGGTGATGGCCACGTTGCAGATGGTGGGAGTGCAACGCATTGGGAGCATACCCGAGCTGGCGGTGGAAACGGGGTGATCCCCTGAGTCGAAGGTGAGATCGGCCTCAGGCGCGGCCCAGCCCGGCGGAGCCCCCGGGCGCTTGGAAGCGGCGCCGATCTGGCAAAGGAACGGCTTGACGTGGCGGTCTGAGGGTGGCGCATGCGAGCAGCCGAGGAGGGCCGCTACCGCGTGGGGTACCGGTGCCGCGAAGCGCGCGATGAAGAGATCACGCAGCCCCTCCCAAGATGCCACTATGGATCCGGGGAGGTTGAGCAGCCAGGCGCGCGGTGCACCCGCGAGGGCCATGGGCAGCCAGTTGGCCATGACCTTGTCGTCGCCCCCGGCCTTAAGGACGGCCTCCTCGTACGCCAGCAGGAAAGCCGACGGGTCCGCCGCACCGTCGTAGCGTGGCAACATCTCCGGCTTGAACTTGGGCGGCCACTGCACCTGCCGCAGGGCGGGGGCCAAGGCTCGGAGCCCCCTGGCCCCGCCGTCGGTATCAGTCGTCGGAGCCGGGAGTGAGACGCCCGCCATGGGGGCGAAGCACGGTGGTGGCAGAGCGCGGATCGACGGAAGGAAAGCTACGACGCACCCCTACCTGGCGCGCCAAATGTCGGATCTCGGGTTCCGGCAAAACCCTTAAGGTTCGAACTCTGGGGTGTGCATGAAGATCTCTCCCTCGCGGATCGCGCCCTCACACGCTTTGCGATCTCTAGGCTAGCTCGACGAACTCGCAACACAAGGGACACAGGATTTATACTGGTTCGGGCCACCGTTGTGGTGTAATACCCTACTCCAGTGTGGTGGTGGTGGATTGCCTCTTGGGCTGAGGATGAATAGTACAAGGGGAAGAACAACCTCCTGAGGAGGGGTGTTCTTGAGCTTTTGTGAACTCGAGGGTGTGTGTGGATTGCTCAAGATGGGATCCCTCCTACTGTGGTGGCTAGTCCTATTTATAGAGGCCCTGGTCCTCTTCCCAAATATTGAGCAGGAAGGGATCCCACAACGGCCAATTTGAAAGGGGACAGCTAGTACAGCTTATCCTGACAAAAGTAGTCTTCGCCTGCCAAAGGCTCTGGTGGTGACGCCATCTTGGGCTCCACGATGACCTCCATCTTGCCGTCCTGCTGGTCTTGGTCTCATTGCACCGATAGGGAAACCTGTGCTTGACGCCTCGGTACTCCACGCCTGCGCTTGCCCCCTTAGCAGCAAAGGGGAAACAAGGACACTGTGCGCGCTGGCGCCCGCCTGGCCTTGGTCGTCATGGCTCATGTCACGAGAACCTCGCGAGATTTGTCTTGCCTTGATCTCTCCTCCCCTCGCGAGCCAGCCTGGTGAGGCCACTCCCGAGGAGGTCTTGTGTCGTCCGCCTCGCGTGGCTTGGCCCCTCGCGAGGGTCTTGAAAGCTTGTTGGTGAAGATGGGTCGTACGGGCCCGCTCACAGAGCCACGCCGTTGGCCGCAGGCAGGCAAGTCTGGGGACCCTCGTTCCCAGAACGCCGACATTCATCATACCCTTAGGTTTTAGACCACAACATATGATCTCGAGGTAGATCAACTCTTGTAATCTCTATATTCATCAAGATCAATCAAGCAGAAAGTAGGGTATTACCTCCATTAAGAGGGCCCGAACCTAGGTAAACATTGTGTCCCCTGTCTCCTGTTACCCATCGATCCATGACGCACAACTTGGGACCCCCTACCCGCGATCTGCAAGTTTTGACACCGACACGAGGTAGTTGTGTACCCGACAAAGATATGGAAGGTTCCTCCATGGGAATCAGCTCACGGTGGTGAACTGGATTTATCTCATCAGGATAGTATGCGAACCACGACCACGGTCTTGGCCTGAAGAGGTATCTCATATGCCCGATCCCCTCTCGCAACGGTGGCGGACATGGTTGCCACTGCAGTTCTTCAAGCTGCAAGTCTTCTTCGGATGACACATATGCGAAGGTGTCCTTGATGTTGTTGCACAATAGCGGTGCATGACCATGGAAAGTCTCAACGATTACCGTGGGAGGCGGCTTGCACAGGTGTGAGAAGCGTGACCTCTTTGTCACTGATGTCGACGGTGGGCTTGGGGTAGACGGTGGTGACCTTGTTGACGTTGTTGGTGGCGACAACTTGTTTCACTACAAAAAAGACACATCCGTGACATTTTGGGCCAAACAGAAAAAAAATCTGTCATGCTTATGACACTTCTATGACGATAATGACAAAAGCTGGTATCATCATAGATGTGTTGGGCTCCTACTTCTATGACTAAAAATCATGACAAAAAATGGGCTTTTTGTCCTGGGCGGGCCGGAGACGCAGCTGCATGACATTCTTTGGGCCGTCCATGACGGAAAAAACCGTGGTAGAAGCGATGGTGAGGAAAATATCGGGGAGTTCCCGGTTACAGTGGGTGGTCGGGGCCGAGTGATGCGCGTTTCTCTCGTACACGTACGCACGTGGGTGCGAGGCATTGGGCTCTACTGAACCCGAGCGAGGCGTTCGCCTACTAAACACGAGCGATTGCACTTCGGGCTATGTGTTACTGAACCCGAGCGATCGGTCGATCTGGCTATTAACTGAACCCGATCGAGCGATTCCTTTGCTACTGCTACTAACTAAAGCCAATCGAACCTGCTGCCTCTTGATGAACAGTGAGCGTTGTTGGGGGGTTGGATAAACAGTTCCCGGTGGGGGTTGGATGAACAGGACCCCGTGGTAGTAGAGACCGTTGACACTGGATGAACAGGACCCCGATCGAGCCGGTTGGGGGTTGATGAACAGGACCCCGTGGAGGGCTGGATGAACAGGACCCCATGGAGGGCTATTTGAACAGTAGCCGATGGAGGGCTAGATGAACAGTAGCCCGTGGAGGGGTGGTTGAACAGGACCCCGTGGAGAGGGTTGGTTGAACAATAGCCGGTGGAGGACCGTTGGAGGCTGGATGAACTGGAGCCCATGGATGAATAGTCGCAGGTGGAGGCTGGAGGAGGTCGACGGTGGATGAACAGTAGCCCGTGGAGGCTGGAGGAAGTCGACGACGGAGATGAACAGTAGTCCGTGGAGTCCCGTTTTGCGGTACGCCACACCCCTCCCGATGAACTGGACCCCCATTTCGACCGTAGCGCTCCAACACAAGTCCATTTCCTCCGTTTTGCGGTATGCCACACCACTCCCGGTGAACAGGATCCCGTTTCAACCGTAGGCGGTCGAACACAAGGCCGTTTCCTCCGTTCTGCGGTACATCAGGCCTTGTTTCGATCGGCTATTCCGTCCAAGCCGGTTGGCTCCCGATGAACACGACGCATTCTGTTGCCTCCCGATGAACACGACGAAACAGTTTCTCTGTTCTGACCCAGCCATGTACACGAGCCCTGGCCGTATGTATGCGCGAGTAGGCATTCGAGACCCCGCCTGTATGTACGTACGTGGCCGTATTTACTTTCTTGCACCCTGGTTGTACATACTTGTACATGCTATGTTCGCGCCTCTACTATGACACATGCCCTTCCTTACTCGGCCAGTATGTACGTACACGTTCCCGACCAGAATGACAACGCTACATACGCTTCGACTAGGTGGGTCCCGACTGTCAGGGAGGATAAGGAGGCACTTCCTTGCGTGAGAAGATGTAGCTGGTGGGTCCCAGCAGTCAGGGGGAAACATTTTTTTCACGAAATATGGTGGCCCGTTCGATGGGTCCCTGCTGTCAGGTGGAGGAATCATTATTTTGCGGGTAATAAGGAGGCACTTCCTTGCTGCGGCCGTGGACCCAGCTGTCAGCCTCTCCACGTACAGTACTCTTCCGATGGAAGAAGTTCCTTGACCACATTGACCATGCCGTGCCGAGAGCACCAAGGTAGTGGACAACGGCGAGGCCTAGGAAGGGGACGACGCGGAGCCGGGGAAGACGCGGCAGTGGATGCCCACGCGGAGAGGAGTACGATGGTTCACTGGTTCGACTTTGGTGTGAGACTGCCATCGCCGCAGAATAACGGGGGTGTGGGTGAGTAGAGGGATGGCTGACAGTGTCCTAGACTAGGGGGGTACTCACCACGTCATCTCCCGACCAGCTGGATCAGGCCGAGGACCCCCATGGTGGTTCACTATTGGGCCAGTTCGGACAGCCCATGCCGCATACAAGGAGGATTCTACAAGACTTGGCGCCCAAGACAAGGACTCCTCTAAAACCTAGGCCTACAGTGCATATATAAACCGAGGCCAGGCTAGTCAATAGACAATCTCATATTCATTACTACAATCTCGTGGTAGATACATATACTCTGTACTACACCCATATGAATACAATCAAAAGCAGCATGTAGGGTATTGTCTCATCAAGAGAGCCCGAAGCTGGGTAAAACCCCGTGTCCATGTTACCATCGCTCCCAGACGCCTAGCTTAGGACCCCTCCTACGAGATACGCCGGATATTGAACCGACATTGGTGCTTTCATTGAGAGCCTGCTGGCGGTCGCCACGGGGCGATGGGAATTTGGATCGTCTCCGGCGCGATCTACGCATCGGAGCCGAGTTTTATGGTCGATGTCGGCATCTTTTGTCGCCGGCTCGACTGGCCACCTTGGCTTAACCAAGGACTGTGCCCTACCTCCAATCATCATCTTCGTACGAGAGCCTTCGTCAACATCAACTCCGATCTCTATCATGATCATGGAAGAATCATCCATGGAGCTCGGGGGCTCAACGTCAACAATGCCCTCGGGCGACTGTGCTGTTTTTTCCAAACAACAAACTTGTATCCGCTGCCACCACCTCCTCAAGCATCGCTTTGACGATTCCTGCGGTGGAATTGTGCGGAATTAAGTGTACAACAACCATGCCTAATTTCGTCGAGTTCCGATGGAGGAATCTCTGGCAATCTACGATATATCGGAGCCCTGTCAAATCTGGACGGGAATCTGGACGAGTTTAGGGCGTGGTCTCCAGAGCCCAGCTCGGAGGTCCTTTGGAAGATCTAACCGTTCATCTGCTGCGGAATTCCCATATCTACCACCCCTCCAAATTTCAGCTTGATCCGACGGTTCAAACTCCGGGAACCTTCCGATGAGTGGACCAATTTTCGGATCTGTTTTCTGCGCGAATATGAATCCGGCCCGAGTTCATGTTTCTTCATGAACGGAATATTGGACAACCCTTTTGAAGGAATTTTTTTCTAGGGTATTGTGGGTTGTTTTTAAACACATAGCCATAAAATTTTAAGCCTCCTCCGAGGTAATCTTCCCCATCACGTTGGTGTCAAACCAGTTCGGCAATATTGCTCCACGGCTGCCGACCTGCGCTAGACACGTCGCCGCTTTGTTGAGCCAAGCTCAACTTCTTCGATCATCATCTCGGCAAACCGAACAAGAGTTCGGCATCGCGAAGGATAAATCATCACCAACATCGCTGCCCCACGGATTACACAGAGCGGGCACACCGGCATCGCCGCATGGTCACTTCATCAAGCCAGCATTGACCGCGTCACAAGTCACGACCTGCGTTAGCGCCGCATGGTCACTTCATCAAGCCGGCATTGACCGTGTCACAAGTCAAGACCTGCGTCAGCATGGCCACACTGTTGCTTCTTCAAGCCGATGTCCATCACGCCGACCTGCTTCAACACCTCGGCTGACATGGCAGCTACAACGTCTCCTCACCGACCTGCTCCGTCACCTCGGCTGGACCGAGGACTTTGCTATTTCTTCACCAACATACTCCGGTGACTTCGGCATCACCAGCCGACCAGCTTCGTCACGTTAGCTGGACCGGGAGCTTTGCCTCGGCGAGCCTACCTTTTCCAGCATCATCATGCCGTCGCTTTGTCGCCCATCAGGCATTGGGTGTGTGGATCGAGTCCCAATTTTGGGAGTAACCATTCTTCAGATTGCTACAACAGATAAACCAGGTGCTATTAATCCTAGTATTCTTTCTTGCTTGGGTTTATTTTTCCCAAGGAATTATTACTCCAGTTTGTTTCATCATCTGTACACAGGTCTATCAAATGGTGGCCGCATTAACGATGGTCGCGTGGTGGTTCGGTCAGTTTCCGTATACAGTTCGGCGAATGCCGCATCCGGAACTCGGATCGGCCTGTGAATTCAGCCTCTGCAACGCCTTCACCGCGTCACGCCGACACCATGCATCGACATTGACTTCGGCGCCAGGCCACATCTCTTTAAATAAATTATTTTTGCGAAAAGCAATTATCCTTTTTGGACCGCACTATTTTATGTGTGTAGGTGACCGACTTCGACCACGTCACGCGGTCACTTCGGCAAGCCGACGTCGTTGTCCCAATCGGCATAAATTGGCTCGCGTGATCACCTTGTTGGTCGAATCGCCATACCGACATGTTCGGTTGCCTCGGGGACTTCGGCATCGCGGAGAGAGCTCTACCTCATTGAGTGTTCGGCACACGGGCCATATTTCTTTTATTACTCACTTTGCATAAATTACTAATTATGCAACAATTTTTTAATTTATTATTATTCCTATTATCTCCGGTTTGCACTATTTTCTGTGCATAGATGAAGGATCCGGGTCGGGCAGCGCTATCACCTCGGCATACCGACGTACCACGTCACCTCGGCTGGACCGACGGCTTCATCATCACTTCATTAACCCATGCTGGGGACTTCGGTGTCACACTGCCGGCCTGCATTGGCCGTGCTATGTCGCCACTTCGGAGTGTCGAGCTATTCGCTCTGCCACCTCGGGACCGGCTTTGGGGCCGGGACCTTGTCCCGCCGTAAGCTCGGGTCGTGCATCAACATCGAGCACATTAACCAGCTAAGTCGCTTTTATGCTCAGAATTTTCAATTTTAAATTTTGTTCGGTTCGACCAAAGCATTATACTTTTTTGGCAAAAAGTTGTATGTGAAAAACTTCCTTGTCATAACTTTGTTTGTGACACACAAATTCAAATACCCCGTTTACTTGGGGGCTTCCTTTATGAAGCCTTTCCTCTTGCATATGATTATACTTGTACGGCTTTGTTCCCTGTTCGTGTATTATGCCACAATATGCACCATGTTGACTTAAGTGTTCCGCAAGCTGGGTTGCCTTGCTCCTGTGTTTGCCCCTACGTTCCCGATTGTTCGGCTAGGGAGTAAAGGGAGCACCTCTGCGATTGTCACGATCGGGTCATCCGAGCTCGGACCTCAGACTAGGTGAAGCCGAAAGCTAGCGCTCTTATTGTTTTCAATTATGGTCGGCACACAACGGAACTCATGAGTACAAAAAATCTATTGCACAAGTCTCATAGTAACAATGAGCAACCGAAGAAAGGTATCGGTGGAGGTACTATTTTCTTCGAAGATGCTTCTTACACTTCGTCAGTAATATAGCATAAGTTCCCTGAGCGCGCTTTGTCTGTTACAGCCTTATGGCTTGATTGCCTGGTTATCGGAAACACCATCAATATTCTCGACAGGTGGAGTACATAACACTTTTCGGTCCTTGACCGAAGAGGGAGAAGCCGACGGTCGGTTAAGACGCGTTTAAAGTTCGGGTGAACACATATATGACATAAGTACTTCGGTACATACAATCATTATACATAAAATTCTTTTACCCAAGTCGCTTGGGGGCTCTTGAATTAGCATGAGCTGTTTTATAATAAGTGTTCTTCTTCTTAGTCGTTGTAAAGTCTTTTTCTATCACTCCTTTTTTCGACGCGAGTGTGTGGTCAATAGCCGGGGAGCCTAGTCTCTCTCTAAAAGCCGTTCGAGTTTAGTTCGCTAAACTGGCCTAACGAGCAGTACTCCGCCTTCGGGATAGGTGGTTACAGCCGTGGGCTGACCCGCCTGAGGTCTTGAGATCAGATGTGTCATATTAATGCACGACAGAAGCACCCGTTTTTTGACCAATTTTCGGATTGGCATCGATCACTTGATCTAATTCGGACGTCAAGTTTTTACTAAATTGTTGGGTTTTCCAAGCCTATGGCACTTTTAAACTATTTGTGTGTTTCCCGCATAAGTCTCGCAGTGCAACGCCGGACACCTTTAGAGATTCGGCGAAAACATTCTCGGATATTGCTATATATGCATCGGTTTCGAATTGTGTCTTTGGTCAATAGTTGGGTTGCCCGGCTCCTATGCTTGCCTCCTATGTTCCGCTTTGTTCGGCTAGGTGTGCAAAGGGAGAACCACTGCGATTGTGCTTCCAGCTCACATGGTTAAGCACCTCAGTGGAGAAAGCCGAAAACTGACTGTCACAATAAGCGTAAACTGGTCAGCGATCCGATGACTATGTTAAATGACGGGCCATTCATAACATTGGCCGAAGTGTTTACGGCTTGACCTCGGCTGTCGCCGAACACTAACCGGTGGCTCGTAGCTAGCTTCCCCAGTTTAAAGCTCCTATGACTAAGTGAAAGTTATAAAGCCCGCATATCTGATTGCCTCGTTTCCGCTAACACAACCTCCTTCGGGCACCGAGACGTCGGCTAAGGGTTGTTTTTATATTGGGAAAACACCCTGCGTAGCATCTACAATGGGACGGAAGTCGACGATGGGCCACTTTCAACTAATAAACGGTCGCAACAAAGTCAAAATAAACATATTATCGGCGTTTGTATTTAATATACAAAGGCTGCCTTCCGTAATCATCGTTATAAAGCCATACATATGCATCAATTTGACTTAAGATTTTGGCCAAGCTGGGTTGCCTCGCTCCTGTGCTTACCCCTACGTTCCCGATTGTTCGGCTAGGCGGTAAAGGGAGCACCTCTGTGATTGTTACTACCGGGTCATCCGAGTTAGTACCTCAGACTGGGTGAAGCCGAAAGCTGGCAATCTTAAAGGATCACATTGGTCGGCAACGACGGAATTAAAAAATTTGGTTCATTAATACCATAGAGTTCAGGAACTTTCGCGAACTAAATCCTCAATATTTTCCTCCCACATTGATCGGAGGTGAGTTTTCATGATCGGGATAAGCATGACGACCCAAAGAAAGGAACCGATAGCGGGAATATTTTCTTTGGAAGATGTTTCTTACGTTAAAACGTA
The DNA here is from genome assembly GCF_002575655.3 of Aegilops tauschii subsp. strangulata. NCBI lineage: Eukaryota > Viridiplantae > Streptophyta > Magnoliopsida > Poales > Poaceae > Aegilops > Aegilops tauschii. The sequence continues at coordinate 422,214,224 of NC_053036.3, read as the reverse complement.
ATATAACATATCTCTCCGTGTACCTTTGTTTATAAAACCGTATGACCGGATTACCTTGTTTGCCGTAAAACTTTGCCCTTATAACAGCTTTATAAAGTAGGACAAACACTTCCCAGCTACTGGCCGAGGAGGTTGAAGCCGATGGTCGGTCAACAAAGTTTTGTACAATGCGGATTTGAGCATTAATGATGAAAAGTACTTGGATACATAGAATCATTACACATAAAAATTGCGAGTAAAATCCATTTACTGCAATCCATCTTTTAAACCCCTTGGGGCCTACCTTGGCGAGCTCGGATTTCGACCAGCTCTAAACTCTTTTAAGAGACCTTTATTGTCTTTCCGAGAAGTTTGTGTTAAACACAACAAAATTTTCTGTCAAACGGATATCGATCCTTAATTCGGCCACCCATGCCCACATTAAGGCTCGGGGGCTACTGGGCTTTGCGCTCATTATTTACAAATATTAAAGGGGCACATCGATCCCCTAATCTGGGGTTGCCACCCGACCAGTGTCTCGGGGGCTACTGCATTGCCTATTCAATGCAGAAAATTCAAAGTGCTCAGTGTTCGGCATAACCGAACTATGGACAAGCGTGTCTTCGGACGACAATAAGTACCATATGGGACTTATCCGGCATCAAGCTGATATATCACGGCGACTTCTCACGACTCTCTCTCAGGGGCCCGTCCGCCGATCACTATTACCTCTAATATATTACACTGCGTTTCTATTCCTATGTATGCTGCCGAGCTAGGAGTTGATCCTCAGGCCGATTTCACGACCTGGGTCTCAGGGGCTACCAGGATCAACATTTTTATGTTTTCCTTCAGGTGCATCTCAGATTTTAGGCCAATAGACACCTTGAGGGCTACTGGCAATACATCTCGTCAGCAAATAAATTTATACGCATCGGAAATAAAATCCGCAAACAATCAGCCCATGACTGAGGTGCTGAGCCACCTCGGAAGCAGTTCGGCATATAGCTCGGATGCAAGTGGCTGGCTCCTTAGAGGGCATTTCCGGCATTAAGCTCGGCTAACACATTTTTAAACCAAGGTGATCTATGACACCTCGGACATAGTCCGGCGTTGGAACTTGGACACAGTCCGGCGTTGGAGCTCGGATACATTCCGGCGTTGGAGCTCAGAAACGGTCCGGTGTTGGTGCTCGGCTGCAAAAGATACCTCAAATGCAGTCCGGCGTTGGAGCTCGGATGCAAGAGGACACTAGCACCCGGCAACAACTTCAAACCCGTGGTGTGGCATAAAAATAACAGGGCATTGATTAAGGCCGGAAACTTAAAGGGACTCCTCGGATACCTGACGTGTAAACTCTTTTGATGCACTTCGGCGATCCTCAAGATCGAAGATGAGAAGGTTTGTTGAACCAGTTTTCAAGACCGACGACCGAAGATGAAGAACAGTTCGGAAGAATCGAGGAGCGTCCCCAACATGAAGACCAGTTCAGGGGGCTAATGACGGTGTCCTGGACTAGGGGGTACTCACCACGTCGTCTCCCGACTAGCTGGATCGGGCCGAGGACCCCCATGGCGGTTCACTATTGGGCCAGTTCGGACAGCCCATGCCGCATACAAGGAGGATTCTACAAGTCTTGGCGCCCAAGACAAGGACTCCTCTAAAACATAGGCCTACGGTGCATATATAAACCGAGGCCAGGCTAGTCAATAGACAATCTCGTATTCATTACTACAATCTCGTGGTAGCTACATATACTCTGTACTACACCCATATGAATACAATCAAAAGCAGCATGCAGGGTATTATCTCATCAAGAGAGCCTGAAGCTGGGTAAAACCCCGTGTCCATCTTACCATCGCTCCCAGACACCTAGCTTAGGACCCCTCCTACGAGATACGCCAGATATTGAACCGACAATGGCCTGGCCAGCGGTGGGAGTAGTAGGGGCCCATGAGGCCTCCGCGGCAGCACAGCCGGCCACGGGAGGTAGGAGCACGCGGCACGACCGGCGCTGGTTTGGGTGGCTGGAGCAAGAAGACCAGAGGTTGAAGAAGCACTACGGCCGTTGGATGGACATCGTACGGTCACTAGAGCTAGAATCGTTTATATTGACTACGTTGACAAAGCCCTCCGTCTGCGTCAACTTAGTAGGCCCACAAGTCAGCCTCCCACTATGGTCGGTCCCAGCTAGCAGGGGAGTATTCATTTTTTGTGCATAATAAGGAGGCACTTCCTTGCGTGCGAAGATATTGCTGGTGGGTCCGAGATGTCAGCGGGGGGAACGTTTTTTCGCGAAATACAAAGGCCCTTCCGGTGGGTCCCAGCTGTTAGGTGGAGGAATCATTATTTTGCGCGCAATAAGAAGGCATTTCCTTGTGTGCGGCCGACCCAGCTGTCAGCCTCTCCACGTACAGTCCACTTCTGATGGATGTCGTTTGTTGACCACGTTAACCACGCCGCGCCGAGAGCACCAGGGCGGTGGAGACGGCGAGGCCTAGGAAGGGAACGACATGGAGCCAGGGAAGACTCGACAGTGGTTGCCCACGTGGTGGGGAGTACGAGGGTTGACTGGTTTGGCTGCCGTCGCCGGAAAATAACAGGAGGTGTGGGTGAGTAGAGGGATAGCCAGGCCAGGGATGTGAGTATGGTGGGGCCGTGAGGCCTGCCCGGCAGCATAGCCGGCCACGGGAGGCGGAAGTAGGTGGTTCCGGCCGCGCTTGTTTGGGCGGCTGGAGCAGGAAGATCAGAGACTAAAGAAGCATGATTGCCGTTAGATTGACATCTAACGGCCTGATGCTGGTAGAGTCGATTGTTGACTAAGTTTCTTTTTTTGGGAAACCTTGTGTACGCATGAACACAGTAGGCCCACAAGTCAGCCTCCAAATCTGTGGCGGACAACATAGATCCCATTTGCAATTTTTTTAATAATTTGCAGCCCATTTGCTAATTCTTAAGAAATTTATTACAACCCATTTTCTGCCCAGGACCTCTTGGGGAACGTAGTAATTTCAAAAAAATTCCTACGCACACGCAAGATCATGGTGATGCATAGCAATGAGAGGGGAGAGTTTTGTCCACGTACCCTCGTAGACCGAAAGCGGAAGCGTTATGACAACACGGTTGATGTAGTCGTACGTCTTCACAATCGACCGATCCTAGTACCGAACGTACGGCACCTCCGCGATCTGCACACGTTCGGCTCGGTGACGTCCCACGAACTCATGATCCAGTAGAGTGTCGGGGAACAACACGATGGCGCGATGACGGTGATGATGAAGCTACCGGCGTAGGGCTTCGCCTAAGCACTACGACGATATGACCGAGGTGGATTATGGTGGACGGGGGCACCGCACACGGCTAAGAGATCAATGATCAACTTTTGTGTCTATGGGGTGCCCCTGGCCACGTATATAAAGGATGGAGGGAGGAGGAGGCCGACCCTCATAGGGCGTGCCCAAAGTGTGGAGTCCTACTAGGACTCCCTAGTCCTAGTAGGATTCCACCTCCCACATGGAATAGGAAAAAGGGAAGGGAGAAAGAGAAGGAAGGAAGGGGGCGCCCCCTTTCCCTAGTCCAATTCGGACCAGTCCATGGGGAACGGGCGCAGCCACCCTTGAGGCCTTTCTCTCCTTTCCCGTATGGCCCATTAAGGCCCAATACGAATTCCCGTAACTCTCCGGTACTCCGAAAAATACCCGAATCACCCGTAACCTTTCCGATGTCTGAATATAGCCTACCAATATATCGATCTTTACGTCTCAACCATTTCGAGACTCCTCGTCATGTCCCCGATATCATCCGGGATTCCGAACAAACTTTGGTCATCAAATCACATAACTCATAATACAAATCGTCACAGAACCTTAAGCGTGCGGACCCTACGGGTTCGAGAACTATGTAGACATGACCGAGGCTCATCTCCGGTCAATAACCAATAGCGGAACCTGGATGCTCATATTGGTTCCTACATATTCTACGAAGATCTTTATCGGTCAAACCGCATGACAACAAACGTTGTTCCCTTTGTCATCGGTATGTTACTTGCCCGAGATTCGATCGTGGTATCTCAATACCTAGTTCAATCTCGTTACCGGCAAGTCTCTTTACTCGTTTCGTAATGCATCATCCCACAACTAACACATTAGTCACATTGCTTGCAAGGCTTATAGTGATGTGCATTACCGAGAGGGCCCAGAGATACCTCTCCGACAATCGGAGTGACAAATCCTAATCTCGATCTATGCCAACTCAACAAACACCATTGGAGACTCCTGTAGAGAACCTTTATAATCACCCAGTTACGTTGTGACGTTTGGTAGCACACAAAGTGTTCCTTCGGTATTCGGGAGTTGCATAATCTCATAGTCATAGGAACATGTATAAGTCATGAAGAAAGCAATAGCAACATACTAAACGATCAAGTGCTAAGCTAACGGAATGGGTCAAGTCAATCACATCATTCTCTAATGATGTGATCCCGTTAATCAAATGACAACTCATGTCTATGGCTAGGAAAATTAACAATCTTTGATTCAACGAGCTAGTCAAGTAGAGGCATAGTAGTGACACTCTGTTTGTCTATGTATTCACACATGTACTAAGTTTCCGGTTAATACAATTCTAGCATGAATAATAAACATTTATCATGATATAAGGAAATAAATAATAACTTTATTATTGCCTCTAGGGCATATTTCCTTCAGTCTCCCACTTGCACTAGAGTCAATAATCTAGTTCACATCGCCATGTGATTTAACACCAATAGTTCACATCACCATGTGATTAACACCCATAGTTCACATCGCCATGTGACCAAAACTCTTAGGGTTACTAGAGTCAGTAATCTTAGTTCACATCGCCATGTGATTAACACCCAAAGAGTACTAAGGTGTGATCATGTTTTGCTCGTGAGAGAAGTTTAGTCAACGGGTCTGCCATATTCAGATCCGTATGTATTTTGCAATTTCTATGTCAACAATGCTCTGCACGGAGCTACTCTAGCTAATTGCTCCCACTTTCAATATGTATCCAGATTGAGACTTAGAGTCATCTGGATCAGTGTCAAAACTTGCATCGACGTAACCCTTTACGACGAACCTTTTGTCACCTCCATAATCGAGAAACATATCCTTATTCCACTAAGGATAATTTTGACCGCTGTCCCGTGATCTACTCCTATATCACTATTGTACTCCCTTGCCAAACTCAGTGCAGGTTATACAATAGGTCTGGTACACAGCATGGCATACTTTATAGAACCTATGGCTGAGGCATAGGGAATGACTTTCATTCTCTCTCTATCTTCTGAAGTGGTCGGGTTTTGAGTCTTACTCAACTTCACACCTTGCAACACAGGCAAGAACTCTTTCTTTGACAGTTCCATTTTGAACTACTTCAAAAACTTGTCAAGGTATGTACTCATTGAAAAAACTTATCAAGCGTCTTGATCTATCTTCTATAGATCTTGATGCTCAATATGTAAGCAGCTTCACCGAGGTCTTTCTTTGAAAAAACTCCTTTCAAACACTCCTTTATGCTTTCCAGAAATTTCTACATCATTTTCGATCAACAATATGTCATTCACATATATTTATCAGAAAGGCTGTAGTGCTCCCACTCACTTTCTTGTAAAAACAGGATTCACCGCAAGTCTGTATAAAAATATATGCTTTGATCAACTCATCAAAGCGTATATTCCAACTCGGAGATGCTTGCACCAGTCAAAAGATGGATCGCTGGAGCTTTGTACACTTTGGTAGCACCTTTAGGATCGACAAAACCTTCTGGTTGCATCATATACAACTCATCTTTATGAAATCCATTAAGGAATGCAGTTTGTTTATCCATTTGCCATATTTCATAAAATGCAACAATTGCTAACATGATTCGGACAGACTTAAGCATCGCTACGAGTGAGAAAAACTCATTATAGTCAACACCTTGAACTTGTCGAAAACCTTTTGTGACAATTCGAGCTTTGTAGATAGTAACACTAATATCAGCGTCCATCTTCCTCTTGAAGATCCATTTATTCTCAATGGCTCACCGATCATTGGGCAAGTCAGTTAAAGTCCACACTTTGTTCTCATACATGGATCCCATCTCAGATTTCATGGCCTCGAGCCATTTTGCGGAATCTGGGCTCATCATCGCTTCCTCATAGTTCATAGGTTCGTCATGGTCAAGTAACATGACCTCCAGAACAGGATTACCGTACCACTCTGGTGCGGATCTTACTCTTGTTGACCTACGAGGTTCAGTAGTAACTTGATCTGAAGTTATATGATCATCATCAATAGCTTCCGCACTAATTGGTGTAGGAGTCACAGGAACTGATTTCTGTGATGAACTACTTTCCAATAAGGGAGCAGGTACAGTTACCTCATCAAGTTCTACTTTCCTCCCACTCACTTCTTTCGAGAGAAACTCCTTCTCTAGAAAGGATCCATTCTTAGCAACGAATATCTTGCCTTCGGATCTATGATAGAAGGTGTACCCAACAGTCTCTTCTGGGTATCCTATGAAGACACATTTCTCCGATTTGGGTTCGAGCTTATCAGGCTGAAACTTTTTCACATAAGCATCGCAACCCCAAACTTTAAGAAACGACATCTTAGGTTTCTTGCTAAACCACAGTTCATATGGTGTCGTATCAACGGACTTTTAGATGGTGCCCTATTTAACGTGAATGGATCTGTCTCTAATGCATAACCCCAAAACGATAGTGGTAAATCGGTAAGAGACATCATAGATTGCACCATATCCAATAAAGTACGATTATGACTTTCAGACACACCATTACGCTGTGGTGTTCTAGGTGGCGTGAGTTGTGAAACTATTCCACATGTTTTAAATGAAGACCAAACTCATAACTCAAATATTCGCCTCCGTGATCAGATCGTAAAAACTTTATTTTCTTGTTACGATGATTTTCTACTTCACTCTGAAATTCTTTGAAATTTTCAAATGTTTCAGACTTATGTTTCATCGAGTAGATATACCCATATCTGCGCAAATCATCTGTGAAGGTCAGAAAATAATGATACCCGCCGCGAGCCTTAACACTCATCGGACCGCATACATCAGTATGTATTGTTTCCAATAAGTCAGTTGCTCGCTCCATTGTTCCGGAGAACGGAGTCTTAGTCATCTTGCCCATGAGGCATGGTTCGCAAGCATCAAGTGATTCATAATCAAGTGATTCCAAAAGCCCATCAGCATGGAGTTTCTTCATGCGCTTTACACCAATATGACCTAAACGGCAGTGCCACAAATAAGTTGCACTATCGTTATTAACTTTGCATCTTTTGGCTTCAATATTATGAATATGTGATCACTACGATCGAGATCCAACAAACCATTTTCATTGGGTGTATGACCATAGAAGGTTTTATTCATGTAAATAGAACAACAATTATTCTCTAACTTAAATGAATAACTGTATTGCAATAAACATGATCAAATCATATTCATGCTCAACGCAAACACCAAATAACATTTATTTAGGTTCAAAACTAATCCCGAAAGTATAGGGAGTGTGCGATGATGATCATATCAATCTTGGAACTACTTCCAACACACATCGTCACTTCACCCTTAACTAGTTTCTGTTCATTCTGCAACTCCCATTTCGAGTTACTACTCTTAGCAACTGAATCAGTTTCAAATGCCGAGGGGTTGCTATAAACACTAGTAAAGTACACATAAATAACATGTATATCAAATATTCCTTTGTTCACTTTGCCATCCTTCTTATCCGCTAAGTATCTAGGGTAGTTCCACTTCCAGTGACCATTTCCATTGCAGTAGAAGCACTCAGTCTCAGGCTTAGGTCCAGACTTGGGCTTCTTCACTTGAGCAGCAACTTGCTTGCCATTCTTCTTGAAGTTCCCCTTCTATCCCTTTGCCCTTTTCTTGAAACTAGTGGTCTTGTTAACCATCAACACTTGATGCTCTTTCTTGATTTCTACCTTCGTCGATTTCAGCATCGCAAAGAGCTCGGGAATTACTTTCGTCATCCCTTGCATACTATAGTTCATCACGAAGTTCTAGTAACTTGGAGATAGTGACTAGAGAACTTTGTCAATTACTATCTTATCTGGAAGATTAACTCCCACTTGATTCAAGCAATTGTAGTACCCAGACAATCTGAGTACATGCTCACTGGTTGAGCTATTCTCCTCCATCTTGTAGGCAAAGTACTATCAGAGGTCTCATACACTAGTAGAAAATAGGGCTTTTGTTCGGGCATGGCAAGCCCATTAGTCCCGGTTCAGTCACGAACCGGGACCCATGGGGGCATTCGTCCCGGTTCGTGAGCCCAGGGGGCCGGCCGGGGCCTCGTGGGCATTGGTCCCGGTTCGTATGGAACCATTTGTCCCGGTTCGAGGCACGAACCGGGACTAATGGGCCTCGCTCCTGGCCCACAACCATTGGTCCCGGTTCTTGGCATGAACCGGGATAGAAGGCCCGGATTTAGTACCGGTTCATGCCACGAACCGGGACCAATGAGGTGCCTATATATACCCCTCGCCCGCGAGCAGAGCACTCCAGTGCTCTGTTTTTCTCTGGCCGGCGAGGGGAGGGCTTTGTGGTGCTCTAGCTCACCTCCTATGCACATGAGGTTTCGATGAAATGCCCGAGCCACACTAGTTAAGCTTTGTCCTCTCGAAGCTCGACCTCAAAGCTCCATTTTCCTCGATATTTGTCTAGGTTTAGCGGCCCGTCACGTCCCATTCCCGTCTTCACCGCCGTCGACCGCCCGCGCCGATCTCGTCGCCGGCACCACCGTGGTGAGCCTCTTGTTCTTATCTTCTTTTTGAAAGAAAAAATTCTTACTTTAGATAGATACTTTTCTAATTTTCTTACTATTTTATTCCTTCTTATTACATAGTGCGATGGTTTTGGTATCCGCCCCCGTCGGCCCTCGTCCTGTCTATGATTCGGATGTGGTATATATTATCTTTTTATAACTATTTGATTCATTTATTGTTTATGACAAATATACCGACCAGCGTGACATAGATTTTATTTATCTAGGAGGTGGTTGAACCGGAAATTCTAACCGACCCTATTGTCGGGAGGTTAAATTTAGTTGAAGAAGAAAACAATTACTTGAAGGAAAAAATAAAAAAAATTTAGGAGGAGAAGATGATATTGGAGTTGCATGTTGCGGATGTCGTCGATGATCACAAGATCAAGATGGATGCAATGCGCTTGAAGATTAGAAAGATTAGAAAATATGCCATTCATACCGAGGCTTGGTATCATTATGCCGTTGGATCAATTGTTACCTTGATTGCGATTATGATCGCATTTGTTTTCGCATTGAAATGTTTTACATAGTTTCAATGTATGGTTTAATTAATTAGATGCTCTGGAGAGCTATATATATGTTGTTAGATGAGAACTATGTATGTACTTTGGTTCTAATGTGATGATGAACTTCTATTAATTTGGTCACTTAATTATCTATTCATGATGTTCTGTAATGGTTTTTGACACACTTAATTATATATAATGCACGCAGATGAACCGGCAATGGATGTACGGTGACAGACACACCTCCGAGTACATTAAGGGCGTGCATGATTTTCTCGAAGTGGCTGAGGCAAACAAGCAGAATGGTTTTATGTGTTGTCCATGCCCTATATGTGGGAATACGAAGTCTTACTCTGACCGGAAAATCCTTCACGCCCACCTGCTTTACAAGGGTTTCATGCCACACTATAATGTTTGGACGAGGCACGGAGAAATGGGGGTTATGATGGAAGACGGCGAAGAAGAAGAGGACGATGACAACTATGTGCCCCCTGAATACGGTGATGCTGCAACGGGGGAAGCTGCTGAAGATCAAGAGGAACCAGACGATGTGCCCAATGATGCTGCAAGGGGGGAAGCTGTTGAAGATCAAGAGGAACCAGTGCCCGATGATGATGATCTCCGCTGGGTCATAGTCGATGCAAGGACGCAATGCGAAAGTCAAAAGGAGAAGCTGAAGTTCGATCGCATGTTAGAGGATCACAAAAAAGGGTTGTACCCCAATTGCAAAGATGGCAACACAAAGCTCGGTGCCGTACTGGAATTGCTACAGTGGAAGGCAGAGAATGCTGTGCCTGACAAAGGATTTGAGAAGCTATTGAAAATATTGAAGAAGAAGCTTCCAAAGGATAACGAATTGCCCGACAGTACATACGCAGCAAAGAAGGTCGTATGCCCTCTAGGATTGGAGGTGCAGAAGATACATGCATGCCCTAATGACTGCATCCTCTACCGCGGTGCGTACAAGGATCTGAACGCATGCCTGGTATGCGGTGCATTGCGGTATAAGATCAGACGAGATGACCCTGGTGATGTTGACGGTGAGCCCCCCAGGAAGAGGGTTCCTGCGAAGGTGATGTGGTATGCTCCTATAATACCACGGTTGAAACGTCTGTTCAGAAACGAAGAGCATGCCAAGTTGATGCGATGGCACAGTGAGGACTGTAAGAAAGACAGGAAGTTGAGAGCACCCGCTGACGGGTCGCAGTGGAGAAAAATCGAGAGAAAGTACTGGGCTGAGTTTGCAGCTGACCCAAGGAACGTATGGTTTGGTTTAAGCGCGGATGGCATTAATCCTTTCGGGGAGCAAAGCAGCAATCACAGCACCTGGCCCGTGACTCTATGTATGTATAACCTTCCTCCTTGGATGTGCATGAAGCGGAAGTTCATTATGATGCCAGTTCTCATCCAAGGCCCTAAGCAACCCGGAAACGACATTGATGTGTACCTAAGGCCATTAGTTGAAGAACTTTTACAGCTGTGGAATGGAAACGGTGTATGTACGTGGGATGAGCACAAACAGGAGGAATTTAACCTGCACGCGTTGCTGTTTGTAACCATCAACGATTGGCCCGCTCTCAGTAACCTTTCAGGACAGACAAACATGGGATACCACGCATGCACGCACTGTTTAAATGACACTGAAAGTATATACCTGGACAAAAGTAGGAAGAATGTGTACCTGGGCCATCGTCGATTTCTTCCGACCAACCATCAATGTCGAAAGAAAGGCAAGCATTTCAAAGGCGAGGCAGATCACCGGAAGAAGCCCGCCATGCATACCGGTGATCACGTACTTGCTATGGTCAATGATTTACACGTAATCTTTGGAAAGGGTCCCGGCGGACTAGCTGTTCCGAATGACGCTGAGGGACACGCACCCATGTGGAAGAAGAAATATATATTTTGGGACCTACCCTACTGGAAAGAGCTAGAGGTCCGCTCTTCAATCGATGTGATGCACGTGACGAAGAACCTTTGCGTGAACCTGCTAGGCTTCTTGGGCGTGTATGGGAAGACAAAAGATACACCTGAGGCACGGGAGGACCTGCAACGTTTGCACGAAAAAACGGCATGCCTCCGAAGCAGTATGAAGGTCCTGCCAGCTACGCTCTTACGAAAGAAGAGATAGAAATCTTCTTTGAATGCCTGCTCAGTATGAAGGTCCCGACTGGCTTCTCGTCGAATATAAAGGGAATAATAAATATGCCAGAGAAAAAGTTCCAGAACCTAAAGTCTCATGACTGCCACGTGATTATGACGCAACTGCTTCCGGTTGCATTGAGGGGGCTTCTACCGGAAAACGTCCGATTAGCCATTGTGAAGCTATGTGCATTCCTCAATGCAATCTCTCAGAAGGTGATCGATCCAGAAATCATACCAAGGCTAAGGAGTGATGTGGCGCAATGTCTTGTCAGTTTCGAGCTGGTGTTCCCACCATCCTTCTTCAATATCATGACGCACGTCCTAGTTCATCTAGTCGACGAGATTGTCATTCTGGGGCCCATATTTCTACACAATATGTTCCCCTTTGAGAGGTTCATGGGAGTCCTAAAGAAATATGTCCGTAACCGCGCTAGGCCAGAAGGAAGCATCTCCATGGGCCATCAAACAGAGGATGTCATTGGGTTTTGTGTTGACTTCATTCCTGGCCTTAAGAAGATAGGTCTCCCTAAATCGCGGTATGAGGGGAGACTGACTGGAAAAGGCACGCTTGGAGGGGGGACTCAATAATATGCAGGGACGGATATTCTTGGTCTGAAGCACACTACACAGTTCTACAGAACTCTACCTTGGTGACCCCGTATGTCGATGAACACAAGAACAGTCTGCGCTCCAAACACCCGGAGCAGTGTGACGACTGGATTACATGTGAACACATCAAGACTTTCAGCAGTTGGTTGGAAACACGTCTCAGAGGTGACACCACTATTTGTGATGAGTTGTACTCGTTGTCCAGGGGACCATCTTCGACTGTATTGACTTACAAAGGATACGAGATAAATGGGAATACATTTTACACGATCGCCCAAGATCAAAAGAGCACCAACCAAAACAGCGGTGTCCGCTTTGATGCAGCAACCGAGAGGGGAAAGGACACATATTATGGTTACATAATGGACATATGGGAACTTGACTACGGACATGATTTTAAGGTCCCTTTGTTTAAGTGCAAATGGGTCAATCTGTCAGGAGGCGGGGTACAGGTAGACCCACAGTACGGAATGACAACAGTGGATCTGAACAATCTTGGGTACACTGACGAACCGTTCGTCCTAGCCAATGATGTGGCACAGGTTATCTATGTGAAGGACATGTCTACCAGACCGAGGAAAAGAAAAGATAAGGAAGCGAATACATCATACGATGAGCCAAAGCGGCACATAGTTCTTTCAGGAAAAAGGGACATTGTGGGAGTGGAGGGCAAGACAGACATGTCTGAAGATTATGAAAAGTTTCATGAAATTCCTCCCTTCAAAGTCAAGGCTGACCCAAGCATCCTGATAAACGATGAAGATTATCCATGGTTACGGCGCAATAAGCAAATGACACAAGCGAAGAAAAAGTGAAGACTTTCTCCCGCAACTATTATGATGATACCATGCCAACTTTGTAATAGACGAGTATGATACCATTGTCCGTTTTGTACAAGAAGTGCATCTAGTTTTTGCCGTAACTCTCTCAACTTTCTTGCACATGCTATGTGGATGAAATGATGATACCATGCCAACTTTCAACCTTTTCAGAGTTCATTTGAAATGCTTTTCAATTTTAGGGTCTTATAGCTCAAAATAATTAGTAAATGCATGAAAAATAACAGGCCAAAAATTAAAAATTATGCCACCTACTGGGGCACCACGGCCTGAATACGATTAGAAACCCATCCATGGGCCAGGATTCAGGCCCGCAGAAGGCCCAGTAGGCCCACAGGCATGTACAGAGAGGTTAGGCCCGTAAGCCTGCTTTAGAGAGGAGCTCGACAGCTCAGGCGCACCGCACCTTATAAACAGGTGTGGCTCTCTCTTAGCTAGCGAGGTGGGACTAAACTCACCACCACGCCGCTGTGCAAGGCCATTGGTCCCAGTTGGTGGCATGAACCGGGACCAATTCCACCCTTTGGTCCCTGTTGGTGCCACGAACCGGTACTAATGAGGCTGTGGCCCCACGAGCACCTTTAGTACCTGTTCGTGGCACGAACCGGTACTAGAGTTTCTTACTAGCTAAGCAGTTTTTTAGTCCCACCTTGCTAGCTGAGAGGCACTAGGAGCGGTTTATAAGCCCTGAGTGCAGAGACGATGAAGAAGAGGCGCAGTGCTCACGTTGCTTAGCTTCAATCCTTGAGGAATAAGGTAGACTGCATCGAGCTATGTGCAGTGCAGTCTACACTATTCCGAAAGGCTTGAAGCAAATCAACGCGCATTGCGCCTCTTTTTTATTTTTAATCATTAAAAGCAAAAAGAATTTTCATAAAGAACTTTTTTTGATAGAAACTTCAATAGCAGAAAGAATTATCATAAAGTAAAATAAATAAGTAATTAGAAACAAAATAAAATAAAATAAATAAGTTTTTTGTTGTAAGTAGAAACAAAACAAAATAAATATAGCAAAAAAGAAAACAAAAAAACTAAATACAACAAAAAGAATTTTCATAAAGAACTAATGGCACTAATAGAAAGTTTATATTTTTTCTAAAACTAATGGCACTAACAGACAGTTTATAATTTTGCTGACCTAAAAGCAAAAAGAATTAAAAAATAAAGCAAAAAACAAAAGAAAATAAATAATGCAAAAAACAGAACCAAAAAACTGGAAAAAAATTTAAAAAACTGCCACCTATTGGGCCACCACGGCCTGAATACGACTAGAAACCCAACCTGGGCCAAGATTCAGGCCCGCAGAAGGCCCAATAGGCCCACAGACAGCACAGTGTGACATTAGGCCCGTAAGCCTGCATTTGAGAGGAGCTCGAGAGGGCAGCCGCAGTGGGGCTTATAAACCACTCCGAGCCCCTCTCAACTAGCGAGGTGGGACTAAACTTTTGGCCGCGGGCAGCGCAAGGCCTTTGGTCCCGGTTGGTGGCACCAACCGGGACCAATGCCCCCCCTTTAGTCCCGGTTGGTGCCACCAACCGGGACCAAAGGCCGCCGCTTCCCGCCCTTTGGGCTGCTGAAAAGGGACCTTTGGTCCCGGTTGGTGGCACCAACCGGGAGTAAAGGGTGGCATTGGTCCCGGTTGGTGCCACCAACCGGGACCAAAGGTGTTCCTATATAAGCCAACACTTGGGAAATTTTCAGATACCTCGCCAGTTGCCCCCGACGCCGCCAGGCTGCCCGTGCTCGCCGTCGCCGCCCGCTCCTCGTCGCCGTCGCCCCGCGCCCTTGCCTCGAAGGGTCGCCGCCCGGTGCTCGTCGCCGTCGCCCTGCCCCCACGCGCCGCCCCGCCTCGTGCTCCCCTGCTCGCGCGCGCCGCCTCGGCGCCCCGAGCCCCCCTGCCCGGCCCACGCGTGCTCGCCGGCGCCCTCGCCGCCCCCACCCCGTCCCGCCCTCGCCGCCCCCGCCGTCGCCATCGTCCTAGCCGCCCCCGCTGTGAGAGCCGCCGCCCCGGCTATGTTTTTTTATTAGTTAATTGTTTTTTGATCATATATATATATAATGTATATGTGTATGTATGTGGCTATATGTTTTTGTTCATATGTGGCTATATGTTTTTTTATTTTTATTAGTTTAATTTTTTTGTTCATATGTGATGTATATGTGTATGTGGCTATAATGTATATGTGGAAAAAAAATTGTATGTATGTAGATGTTCAAAATGTATGAATATATATGTCAAAAATGTTTTTTTGTTCATAGAAAGTTTTTTGTTCATATATAGAAAGTTTTTATATATGACAATGGATATATATGAGAAATGATGATCCACATGGAAAAGTTTTATATATGCAAAAGTTACAATTTTAGAAAAGTTTTATATATCTATCTAGGAAGGGAAGAAGAAGAAAAGGAAGGATAGGAAAGAAGAAAATAAGAAGAGGAAAGAAAGAAGAAGAGGAGAAATAAATAAGAAGAGGAAAAAAGAAGAAAAAGAAGAGGAGAAGAAGAAAGGAACAGAGGAGAAGAAGAAAAAATAGAATAAAAATAGAAAATATTCTATTTTTTCTTCTTCTCCTCTATTCCTTTCTTCTTCTCCTCTTTTTTTTTCTTGTTTTTTTCTTCAATCCTCTCCTCTATTCCTTTCTTCTTCTCCTCTTTTTATTTCTTCTTCGTTTTCTTATGTTTTATCGGGTATGTCGTCGTCGATATATACCCCTCCCGATAACTTCAACACGAGGGGGGATAACTTCAACACGAGGGGGGTCGATATACCCCCTCCCCAATAACATTATTTTCCCGTGTATATATGTCGTCATTGTCGATATAACCCCCTCCTGATAACTTCAACACGTGGGGGGGTCGATATACCCCCTCCCCGATAACATTATTTTCCCGTGTATGTATGTTGTCGTTGTCGATATTACCCCCTCCCGATAACTTCAACACGAGGGGGGGTCGATATACCCCCTCCTCGATAACATTATTTTCCCGTGTATGTATGTCGTCGTTGTCGATATAAAACCCCCTCCCGATAACTTCAACACATGGGGGGGGTCGATATACCCCCTCCCCGATAACATTATTTTCCCGTGTATGTATGTCGTCGTTGTTGATATATATAAATCCCTCCCAGATAACTTCGACATGATGGACGGTCGATATGTATACCCCCTCTCGACCGTGATAACTTAGACCACGGGAGCACCCCCCCGGCCCTCTCGCTCGACCAAAACTCTCGAGGACACCCAAACCCTAGAAAAAAACGATGTCGATCTCCTACCCCCTCCCGCCGCGCCCCTACCCTTGAAGCGTTGCCTAGGCCACCCCAAACCCGGAATAAGCTAGGTCTACGTTTGCACTAATATATCCACCTGCTGTCATGTTTGTGTAATAATTGCCATGTTGTAATATTTGCAGAAACAATGGAGCACGGACGAGATGAGCAAGCAGAAGAGGTGTTGGGGGACATAATCTTAGCCGGAGGTGACATCTTGTCGTATCTTAATGACAATGCTGATGGTCTGGAAGAACAGGGTGAAGAAGCAGGCTACGGTGATCGAAGAGTGGAGGAGGAAAGACATGACGGTGACCCAACGCTGGTGCAAGAAGGAGCCCGTGGTGACGGCTCCGGTGACCGAACAGAGTCCGGCCAGGTAAATATATTAGTTAAGCCTGTGCTGACTAGCTAATTGATGCATTCATTGTTTTGGTATGTACACATATTAATTAACACTCGTCTTTCTTCTTTTTTCTACCCCTCCTGATCGAGCACAACTGCGGTAAAGAGACGAGGCCCGAAGAGAAAGTTGCGCTCGGATAAAAGGTTTGAGATCACAGCAATCGCGCGCGACGGCCAACCGATTGAACCCCTCCGGACAAAGGATGCTTTTGCTGCTCAGTGCGGGGTTCTAGTTAGGGACAAGATCCCGATCAGCATCCACCAATGGTATAAGCCTAAGAGGGAAGATCCTGAGGTGTCTTATGTCAATGATATGCAGAAAGATGATCTTTGGACTGAGCTGAAGGCAAATTTCACCCTACCGCCAGAGGAGGATCCGGAGAAGCCAGTTATAGAGCAATTAATCAAGTCTCATGCTCTTAAGAAGATGGCAGACCTATTCAGGAGGTGGAAGAATGAGCTGAAAACGTTTGTCGACAAAGAAGAGACACCAGAATTCATCGGCCGGTATGAGAAGATCAGAGATCACTGGCCCGCATTTGTGGCCCACAAGACATCGGAAAAGAGTAAGAAGATGTCAGCGACAAACAAGAAGAATGCTGCGAAGAAGAAGCTTCACCATCGCACGGGGTCAGGTGGCTACCTCAAAGCCCGGCCTAAGTGGGCCAAGTCTGAGAGGGATCTGCTTGATAAAGGGATCGAACCAGAGACAATGAACTGGCCAGACCGTTGCTGGACTTGGTTCTTCGGGGCTGGCGGAACATTGGACCCTGTATCAGGGAGGTGTCGTTGGACGGACGAGCAACTTGCAATACCCGTCAAGAAGCTTAAGCACTATATCGATGCAGCGCAGCAAGGGACGTTCGTTCCAGACAGAGAGAACGACGAGCTCACAATGGCCCTCGGGAATCCTGAGCACCCTGGACGGAGACGAGGCACACCAGGCTCCGTTCCGTGGAAGGCTGGTTTTCCGGACGCGGGCGGTTACAAAACCCAGGAGAGGAGGAAAAAAGTGGAGCAGATCCAAATTCAGAAGCTGCACGAAAGGGTTCAAGCGCTAGAGGAACGAGACGGCAATCGAGATGCCGAAACTGCCCCCCAAGCTACACCGCCATCTCAGCGGAGAAGCAGCGTGGCTTCCACCGAGTTGCCTCAGCTGGAGCATGCGGCTCCTGCTAGCTACCCCGTGGATGCTATCACGGAGTCTCAACATTGCCACCTTATGGCGGAATGGCAGAACTTGAAAGTCAAGGCGGCTGTTGGCTCTGTTTTACCTACTGAACCCGGCGCAACCTACCACTGCCAGCCGATTCCAGAAGGATATGCTAGGGTGATGGTGGATGAAATAACGGAGGGATTTGAGGACCTCCAGCTTGACCACCCTACCGGTGAAGGGGAGACTCGGCTGGGTTTAGCTCTGAAGACTCCATGCCTATGGCGGAAGGAGCTCATCAAGCTTCCGAACTGGACGGCTCCAGCGAGTAAGGGCACTCCGCCTCCTCCTCTGCCTCCTCCTCCGGCGAGTGATCAGGGCACTCAGCCTCCTTCTCCGGCGCGTGGCGGCACTCCACCTCCTTCTCCGCCAGCGCCGGCACGCCAGAGCAGCCAGCCTCCTCCTTCTCCGCCTCGTCAGCAAGGGCGGAAGAGACCCGCCGCCGCTCCGGCTGCTCTGGCGCGTCGTAGTCCTTCTCCTCCGCCTCGTAAGCAAGGAAAGAAGATAGCCGCAGCCGCTCCGTCTGCTCTGCCGGCGTCTAGCAGTACAGCTGCCAGAGGCGGGAGGCAATACAGATTCGGTCCTTCTCTGAAGACTCCAGAGAAGTTACCATATGAGAGGACCGAGGAGGAGAACGCGAAGATCGTGCGAGCCGAAGTGAAGAACTTCTTTGAAGGGGTGAAAGCAAAGAAACATCCACCTCCGGAGGAGAAGGTAGATCCGGTGAAAGCAAAGCGCACTCTGGCTGCCCTGACAAAACTGTAGGAGATATGCCCTAGAGGCAATAATAAATGATATTATTTATCTCCGAGTTCATAATTATGTTTATGTTCCATGCTATAACTGCAATGATTCTCCAGTCTGCAATATCCACGAGGCTCAGAGGAAGACTCATATGCACGTGTGGAATAATAAACGGTAAGAAGTATTCCTAGTCTGGCCTCTAAGACTAGCTCAAGCGTTGCATGATGGTTCTGTTTTCCTGATCATGGGCATGTCTATGCCAGTAATTTTGAGGGCACAATGTTAAGAGAACATTTGTGTTGAATCGACCCGGATTGATGTTATGCTATGAGATTCATTCATCACAAGTTAATGGTACATAACACAGAGATGGTTAACGTTTGCATGATTCCTTAGACCATGAGAGTATCAAGTTTCTTCATGCTTGCTTCATGAACTTTGGGGTTTGTTAAACGTCAACCGTAAATGGGTGGCTATTACGGCGGCTTACGGGTTCATGGAAAAGTGTGTCAAGTAACTTGATAGCTCAAGATTGGGATTTGCTCCTCCGACGATGGAGAGATATCTCTGGGCCCTCTCGGTGTTACGGTATCCATCATCGTCTGGCCAGACACTTTGTGATTTGATCACGGGGATGCCGGAACACGATAACGAGAAAAGAGAACAATACCGGTAACGAGGTAACTAGCATAGTGGACAAGTTGTTGATCCACGGGAATGCCAACATGTCTCACCTCGGGTATTTGTAACATATCGCGAAGCAACAGGAATAGCACACGGCAACTGGAGGTTCACTCGAATATTTATTCGTGTGGGTATAGGGGTCAATATGGGTGTCCACGGCTTCGATGCTAATCATTGATCGGAAAGGGTTCCAGTCATGTCTATACTTCACCGAACCTATAGGGTCACACGCTTAAGGTTCATCTATCTGCTGAATACTAGACAAGGAGTCTGAGAGAAAATCACCGAAAAAGTTTCGGACACCGGAAAAGTTTCGGACAGCGGAAAAGGTTCCGCAGAAAGAGGTCATCGGATGAGTTTTGATGAAACTGAAAAGTTGTTTCAGGGGATACCATAAAGTCAAATTGGTTTCGGCACATGCCTGATAATTCTTGGAGGGTGCCAGAATCATTCTGGAAGCTTTCTGGAATTTTCCAGGATAATAACCGGATATGCTCCAGAGCTGCCGGAACCACTTCAGATGCTTTTCGCAGATGAAAATCACTAAACCGGAATTGTTTCGGAACGCGTTGAAAATAATTTTGGTGGGTACTGGAAATGTTCTAAGCCCACACAAATATTTTCATTTCGAACAGACGCTGAAAAATGTCGTCGTGAATAGTGAAAGTGCTTTTTGGGATATTTATGGTGAGTCACCTTTTGGGATATTTCCAAAAGGCTTCTAGAAGGGCTTGGGGGCCAAGCATGCTCCTCATGGGGGTCCCCAAGGGGGTTGGTCGGCCACATGTGTGGGGCTCCATGGAGCTCCACTTCCCTCCCCATTATGCCCTTCATGTGTGACATTTACATGGGCATTTTGGGTTTTTGTGAGCCATCCCTACCCCTTGGCTTTCCTATAAATAGAGGAGGAGTGGGCAGCCCAAAGCTCATCCCTTCTCACATACAGGTGCCATGCAATGATCTGGCTTCTCTCTCCCTCCCCGCGAAATAGTATCGTAGAGCCGAAAGGCTGTCTGGGTTCCGGCAGGAACTAGTTCTGGACGGCGAAGCCCTGCCGGATAGATGACACCGTATGTGTGCAACTCTGTAGAGAGATCGTAGTTTCAGTCTTAGTTCGTGAGTGCCTCCCGAAGGTCTGTCCATGTGACCGTCCGAGTTTCGAAGGTCCTCCCGAAGGGCTGTCCGAGTGACCGTTCGAGTTTCGAAGGTCCACCCGAAGGGCTGTCCGCGACACCGTCCGAGGGGGCTGTTCGACCGCCTCCCTGAGGACTGTCTGAGGAGCAGATGAGGGTATACATCCTCGCGGTTGGGAGGTTGTAAATCCTAGCTGCGGGGATCTGCACCGCCGATCGTCATCGACTCTACTTCCCGCTGCGCTACGAGTCGGTAACGAAAAAGATCAAACCATGTATGCAGTCTCCCTAGTGGTCCTGGGCTGGTGCGTAGGTCGGAATTTTTTTTTTCTGCTGCGTTACCCTACAGTGGTATCAGAGCCATGCTATGCATAGATGCAGGTTTCGATCTAGAATACATGGAGATGTATGGGTATTGCATAATATAATTAGGTAGTAGATGAGATCTATTGCTGAAAATTATTTATGTGGGTGACAGATGAAATCTGTTACCCGAGGTTCTTGTTGCTTCCCTAGAATTTGCGTTTGCTCAATCTCGAGACAGCATGGTGGAATTTGACAAAGTTCTGGCAATCCGTGATCCTGATTGATCATGGAAGTGCTATCAGTTCTTTGGGTTCTGCCATAGTCAAAAGAAAGATGAAATTCGCAGATGAAAGGGCATTGCAGATATTATCTGCACGGGGGTCATGCGTATGACGAAGTTTAGTATGGGGCTCGAGATTTAATTATCTCGTGTTTCATACACCCCGAGATGTTAATCTAGCAACTTGAATAATCATACTTGATGATAAAACGTTGGTAGCTGCGGTTTAAGTCAAAACCTTAGAAGCCACGTAAAATAAAATTTTGCATAAACCGATTAGAGGCGTCTAACTTGGTTTTGCAGGATGTGCATGTGATGTGGTATAGCAATGCTCATACTAATTCGATTATGTATGAGATGACTATATGATGTAATTTGATTAACATGACCTGCGTGTCATGATTCGGCATGATGGCTGGAGCCATATGATTGCACTTTAATGACCTGCGTGTCAACCTTGTTGTAATGCATTATTTTGTTAGCTATAGAGATAGCAATATTATCTGGTGCATCGACAAGGTGGTGGCAATCTTCGCGAAGGTGAACACCGACGCGAATGCCGGAGACGAAGAAATGAAATACTACTCCGTCAGGAAGGGCTATACCATATCATGCTATTATGAATTGCCTGAGATGTTTATCCCTTATGATGCACCCTTCTTGATTGCGCGGTAGTCGCTTTTTATTAGGGTGATCTCTCACTTAAAATATCAAAGTAGTTAGTGTTCACCCAAGCGTAGCACCGTCTGAAATTCGTATCTTTTCGGGGTGCGCCATGTACACATGAGCACGAACGAATCGAGAGGAATGAGGCGGGTGAGGTCAGACCTCGCAGCAAGATCACTTGGTTGTCTTTGATGTTCAGGCAGGAGAGTCCTGAGCTCGGAACACGCCCATCGAAAGATGAACAAGAATCACATAGAGATGTGATCGGCAAGTTGGCCTACCGATTGAAATTCGTGTCATCAGTGATGAACCCGTCAATGGCATCGAATAGAAATATGGATCTTGAATCACTCTAAATCAATTATGAGAGATATTGATTTGAGTGGGAGCGCACTGTTGAATTAACATGTTTAATTCTTAGTGCAATTAATTATGAACACTGTCTAAGTGTTTCTTGCATAATAGTTGTAGAACAATGGCTCGCATTTCCACCTTCCCTATTAAAATTGAATAACTGTTAAATATCTGGTTAAAACTTTACGATTGGTAACGTAATATGAGGATTGTCCTCAAAAGTGCCGAGAAGGACTTTGTCCTATCGCATGCTTTCCGTATCCTCCCGCTAATGCTATGGATCATGTGACTCTCGTCCTTCGATCCAAAAGCTAGAATTCTGTTACGGTCAAGTGGAATATGTTTGCTTCCATGTAACCCAAACTTCGAAAGTTGGGATAGTTATATGATATTCATGGAACTGAAAACTATTTTCAGATACAAACAAAGCAATGTTTGTTTGCAAGTATTAGTAAAAGTGTTTACTATGCATTTGACTGTTGGGAAAGGGATCCAGAAGAACGCCTGTCATATAATGAAAGGTGAATAAAGCAATAACTTAAAGAGAAAGGAAGTGTCCAAAGGGTGTTAGTATGACTTACACGCCTAGGAAGTCCGGGGCTAATGCCACTCTTAAGTTGGGTGCTTCTTCTGAAAGTAGGAGAAATACTAAAAGTTAAACTGCTAGAAGTATAAAGGCAAAAGGAAAGAAGACTGGAATATCCAGCTCATGTATGAATGTCATACAAGTTTTTGATGTATAGAAGGCTGGTCAAAGATATAGTTCTTGCGAATTATGGTTAAACATGTTAATCACTAATTCTTGGGTATTGTGAGTTCATCACAAAAAATGCCCGCTCGATTGCATTCTGTTGCAACTCGATGTAAGAACTACTATGGCCTGAAAGACTAGCTAGAAATGAGGTTAAGGTATACACAGGGAACATAGTAAATGTTACTATACCTTCCATCGGTGTATTGCCGGCTGTATTTATTTTCATAATTCATTTAGAGTTTTACAAACTCTATCCCATTGCATAAGGTATCTTGCAAGAAGGTTGTTCATAAGAGAACTTTTTATGTTCGATATTATGAATAACACAAGGGCCATACTTTCATTATGAATGAGATGTATGTTATGAATATTGATAATAATACAATACCTCTGGGTTTACTTTCATAATTCATTTTAGAGTTTCATACACTCTAGCCCATTGCACAATGTTTGTTGCAAAAGAGTTGTTCATAAAAACAACAATTATTGTTAAGTATTATGAATAACATAAGGGCCATACTTCCATCATCGATGGGACGTATGTTATGAATATTGAGGGTAATATGATACATCCATAACACTGACGCTAAATGTCGCAAGACTAAAAGAATACCACACAAGTGTGGCACTACATTTGGTCACATTGGAGAAACCCGCATGGAAAATTCCATTATGATGGATTTTGAAGTCTTTTTGATTTTGAATCATCTGACACTTGCAACTTTCCTCCGAAAAGTGAAGTGACTAAAATACCGTTCACAGGCCATAAGGAACGAACAACAAACTTATTAGTGATCATACATTTGATGTGTGTAGTCCGATAAGTGTTGTTAGTGGTGGATTTATTTATCTTCAGAAATGACTCAAGTAGATATATGGATATTTACTTGATGAGACGTAAGTCTGGATCTTTTGAAATCATTCGAAAGGTTCTCAAAAATGAAGTAGAAGTTATTGTAACAAGAAAATTATGTTTCTGCAATTTGATTGCACAAAGGAATATTTGAGTTACATGTTTAGCGAATGTCTGATGAGTTGTGAAAGGGGTTTCATAAACTTGCACCTCCCGGAACACCACTTCAAGTGGAAAGTCCGTGAAGATGTAATCGAACCATTTATGACATGGTAAGATCAAAGATGGCATAAATAAATTTGCCATTATCCCTTTTAAAGAGTGATGCTTTAGAGACTACGGCTTTTACACTGAAAAGAGCTTCATCAGGTCTGTTGAAATGAAGCCATGGTATGGTACGCCCAACCATGTTGTATCTTTTCTTAACATTTGGAATATGGGGCTTGTGTAAAAGGTTACAAACCTATTCCAAATCAGACAAGTGCTACTTTGTAGGTTATCCCAAGTCATTGGGTATTCCTCCCTCACTATACCGAGGCAAATAGGTTTGCCACAAAGAACAGTATGC
This sequence comes from Aegilops tauschii subsp. strangulata, assembly GCF_002575655.3. Lineage (NCBI taxonomy): Eukaryota > Viridiplantae > Streptophyta > Magnoliopsida > Poales > Poaceae > Aegilops > Aegilops tauschii. The sequence goes on along the minus strand of NC_053036.3, from coordinate 422,190,094 downwards.
TTTAAAAGAGAATGGTTCTTTCTAAAAGGTGAGTGGGAGAATAGTGCAACTCGACGAGATAAACAGTATCTTCATCAGATCGAAGGAAAGAGACCTTGGAAGAAATTCCAGAGTTTCCTACTACGACTGATACGGAAGTCTCTACAATAAAATGTATGAACTTCGGTCGAACTTGCAGCTGAACCACGTAGGCAAGGCTCGTGCAAACCTCTCAGGTGCGCAAACGAGATATTGTTGTTAGACAACATTATACCTACGATACACAAGGAATCGTTAATGGGACCTAACTCCGGAATTGGCTAAATGCCAATACAACCCGAGTTAGTTTCCATATAAGTGATTCAAGATTAAAACCTTGATACACCTTTCGGAAGACTTAGAGTCTAACAAATATTTATGGAACTTAAAACTGATACGGATAAAACGTTTTATCCATAAAGCTCGACTTGTTGAAATAACAAGTTCAAGAGTTGACTACGATGAGGTTGTTTTCATCGTAGGGATGCTTAAAGTCGGTTCGGGTTGAACTAGCAATTAATACATATTTCAATCATGAGATATGAAACATGGATGATAAAAGGATTTCCATCTGATGGAAATGAAAGCTAGGACTTGCATATGATACAGTCCAAAGTAATTTGTCAATCCAGAGGATGTAGTAGGTATGCAAACTTCAGAGTTCCAGCAATGGACAGAAGAGAGCAAAATGGAGTTGGAATCTTCGTGTTTTGATGAAATGGTCAAAGGGGTTTTGACTTCATCAATGGGTAACGAAGATGCTTGTAATTCAAGAAAGTAAGTGGGAGCGTAATAATATTTCTAAAAACCTTATGTGCTTGGCACATTGGTAATTGGAAATAAATTTCTTGACACAAATTAGGACTTCATTTGAAAATAGTTTTTCGATGAAGTGCTTAGGCTAAATAGCCTCAATATTAGGCATGATGATCTATGGAGATAGATTTATCTAATGGGGCTAAGCAATGAATACATATTGACAAGATGCTAAAACCTTTTAGCATTTAAAACGCCAAGGAGTGATTCTTGCCAAAGTCACATGGAAAGTGTTTTTGCAAGACTCGGTGTCCCAAAACACTGATGAGTAAAATACATGATGCAGATTCCACACACTTTTGTGTTTGGATTAATCATGTATTCCATGGTATGTAAAACAACCAGATATGTCCGATACTCCCAAGGTATTGCGAGTATGGATACCAAAGTGATCAAATTACTGATCATGGGACAACAGTGAAAGATGTCACAGAGTACTAGAGTAAGTACTGATGACATGGTTTTCTCGCAAGCAGAGATCATGAAGAGTTCGTTGTAAAATGTTACATCGATACAGTCTTCATCTTTTCTCCATGCGATTTTCGATTTAAATTAAGGGTTTTGTGTAACACACAATGTGGTGGCACAGTTAGTTGGAATTTGTTCAAACTAGTTACTGTGGCGAATTCTATAACAAGGGCAAAGTATGTTGACGCTTTAGAAGCGACAAAGAAAATGTTGAATCATATAGTTCATTCATGAACTTAGTATAGTTCCAAGATGGCTTTTGACAATGGGACACTACTGCAGGTAGTTGCTCCATAACTCAGTCTGAGGAATCCAGGTTCGACCTGTGATTCACATACATACAAAGCCAAGTCCACACAAAATATGGATTTTGTGAAAACGTGAAAATGCGAGGACATGCAAAGATACACACGGAACTGAAGTCGTCAGATCCGTTGGACATCAGGCTATACCACAAGCGAAGCATATTTACACCGGTGTGCCACAGGTGTGAAGTACATTAGCATAAGCTAGATTATTGACTCTAGTGCAAGTGGGAGTCTGTAGGAGATATGCCCTAGAGGCAATAATAAATGATATTATTTATCTCCGAGTTCATAATTATGTTTATGTTCCATGCTATAACTGCAATGATTCTCGAGTCTGCAATATCCACGAGGCTCGGAGGAAGACTCATATGCACGTGTGGAATAATAAACGGTAAGAAGTATTCCTAGTCTGGCCTCTAAGACTAGCTCAAGCGTTGCATGATGGTTCTGTTTTCCTGATCATGGGCATGTCTATGCCAGCAATTTTGAGGGCACAATGTTAAGAGAACATTTGTGTTGAATCGACCCGGATTGATGTTATGCTATGAGATTCATTCATCACAAGTTAATGGTACATAACATAGAGATGGTTAACGTTTGCATGATTCCTTAGACCATGAGAGTATCGAGTTTCTTCATGCTTGCTTCATGAACTTTGGGGTTTGTTAAACGTCATCCGTAAATGGGTGGCTATTACGGCGGCTTACGGGTTCATGGAAAAGTGTGTCAAGTAACTTGATAGCTCAAGATTGGGATTTGCTCCTCCGACGATGGAGAGATATCTCTGGGCCCTCTCGGTGTTACGGTATCCATCATCGTCTGGCCAGACACTTTGTGATTTGATCACGGGGATGCCGGAACACGATAACGAGAAAAGAGAACAATACCGGTAACGAGGTAACTAGCATAGTGGACAAGTTGTTGATCCACGAGAATGCCAACATGTCTCACCTCGGGTATTTGTAACATATCGCGAAGCAACAGGAATAGCACACGACAACTGGAGGTTCACTCGAATATTTATTCGTGTGGGTATAGGGGTCAATATGGGTGTCCACGGCTCCGATGTTGATCATTGATCGGAAAGGGTTCCAGTCATGTCTATACTTCACCGAACCTATAGGGTCACATGCTTAAGGGTCATCTATCTGCTGAATACTAGACAAGGAATCTGAGAGAAAATCACCGAAAAAGTTTCGGACAGCGGAAAAGGTTCCGCAGAAAGAGGTCATCGGATGAGTTTCGATGAAACTGAAAAGTTGTTTCAGGGGATACCATAAAGTCAAATTGGTTTCGGCACATGCCTGATAATTCTTGGAGGGTGCCAGAATCATTCTAGAAGCTTTCTGGAATTTTCCGGGATAATAACCGGATATGCTCCAGAGCTGCCGGAACCACTTCAGATGCTTTTCGCAGATGAAAATCACTAAACCAGAATTGTTTCGGAACACGTTGAAAATAATTTTGGTGCGTACTAGAAATGTTCTAAGCCCACACAAATATTTTCAGTTCGAACAGACGCTGAAAAATGTCGTCGTGAATAGTGAAAGTGCTTTTTGGGATATTTTATGGTGAGTCACCTTTTGGGATATTTCCAAAAGGCTTCTAGAAGGGCTTGGGGGCCAAGCATGCTCCTCATGGGGGTCCCCCAAGGGGGTTGGCCGGCCACATGTGTGGGGCTCCATGGAGCTCCACTTCCCTCCCCATTATGCCCTTCATGTGTGACATTTACATGGGCATTTTGGGTTTTTGTGAGCCATCCCTACCCCTTGGCTTTCCTATAAATAGAGGAGGAGTGGGAAGCCCAAAGCTCATCCCTTCTCACATACAAGTGCCATGCAATGATCTGGCTTCTCTCTCCCTCCCCGCGAAATAGTTTCGTAGAGCCGAAAGGCTGTCTGGGTTCCGGCAGGAACTAGTTCTGGACGGGAAGCCCTGCCGGATAGATGACACCGTATGTGTGCAACTCTGTAGAGAGATCGTAGTTTCGGTCTTAGTTCGTGAGTGCCTCCTGAAGGGCTGTCCATGTGACCGTCCGAGTTTCGAAGGTCCTCCCGAAGGGCTGTCCGAGTGACTGTTCGAGTTTCGAAGGTCCTCCCGAAGGGCTGTCCGCGACACCGTCCGGGGGGCTGTTCGACCGCCTCCCTGAGGGCTGTCTGAGGAGCAGATGAGGGTATACATCCTCGCGGTTGGGAGGTTGTAAATCCTAGCTGCGGGGATCTGCACCGCCGATCGTCATCGACTCTACTTCCCGCTGCGCTACGAGTCGGTAACGAAAAAGATCAAACCATGTATGCAGTCTCCCTAGTGGTCCTGGGCTGGTGCGTAAGTCAGAAAATTTTTGTTTTCTGGTGCGTTACCCTAGAAAAACCACCAAAGTCTCCGCCGAGAGGCAACTATGAGCGCGTTCTTGCAAAGGCATATGCCGAAGCGGAGCGGTTGGGAAGTACTGTCAGTGATAAAAGGATGAAAGAACGACGAGCTGGGAAAAAAATTGCCCAGCTCGGCGAACAAGCGAACCAATCGTGCCCCCCGCTCAAGGTGTCAAAAGACATCGTCGCTAATGATCCGAGTATGGTGCCCGGTTATAGCAATCTTGGAGATTACCTTCCCAACGATGTACATTATGAAATCATGGAGGTGGACGAACACAAATACCATTACGGGAAGCCTCTCGTCAAAGATGTCAGATCTCTAAGCACGATGATGCGAAGACTACATGATTGGTACATGAAAACCTGCAGAGAGTCTGATGGGATGAGTACTTTGACGCTGAGAGTTAAACCGGAGCATGACCTCGTTGGAATTGAACTGCTGAATGTTCCATTTGAGGATTTCTTCCAGTTTTACAATCAAAAGGCCCTCGATAAAACAACGATCACTTGCTACTGTCTGTAAGTAGTACTACTTCTGTCATTAAGTCTCTCTATATAGGTCAGCTCTTTCATTGCATGTATTTATACTTATCCTCACTATATTATGCAGATTGAAGATCGTCGAATTGAAGAAAAGACAAATCGGTGATATTGGGTTCATTAACACAAATCTCATAGATGCATATACGGTTGAAAAACATCCCAAAGAAGCCGAGGCCAAGTTGCTACAATCGTTGGTATTAAATCAAAACAAAGATATAATACTCTTTCCTTACAACTTCAAGTGAGTGTTACTGTCTTGTGCATATTCGGTTTCCCTTATTAGTCCAGGCTATGGTAATGTAATTGATGACTTATGCATGCATGCACAGCTTCCACTATATTCTCCTAGAGATTAAGCTTGAACCGGGAGTAGTAACCGTCTTAGACTCGAGACGAAAAGATCCCCAGGACTATGCGAACATGACTCAAATGCTCCAGAAGTAAGTTAAATCGATCATTATCCACCATATCAGCAACTTTGTTCATTTCCTAATATCAAGTAATTGTTTTCTTTGTCTGGCAGGGTTTGGAGAAAATTCACCTCAAAAGCTCCGGGACTGCCGAAGAAGCTGCAATTTAATCACCCGAAAGTAAGTACAATAGTAGCATGTTCCGCGCATCTCCTAGTGATTCAAGCGGTAGTTTCATCAATACCATTTAGCATGCTTGCTTATCAGTTTGATTGACCTCTATTTCTTGTAAAGTGGTTGTGGCAGGAACCCGGGAATAATTACTGTGGATACTACGTTTGCGAGTCCATCCGCTACCATACCTGTGAGCGGGGCTACACTGAAGAACAATATGAAGTGCGTAAGCAATAATATTCACAATTTTATTTTATTACCATCATTTGTGTTGAGTTTCATTTATTCATATATATATGTATTGACCCCCTTCTTCAAATTAGATGTTTCGGAAGCAGGATGAACTCCTAGCAGAAGATCGTGTGCGAGGAATTCAAGAGGAATTGGCGGCATTCTTCCTTGACCACGTGATCGCTGAAAACGGAGAATACTATGTGGACCCTGTGTTCCTACAATACAATTAGGAGATTGTATTGTAAGAGATAATTATTGTATATATGTAGCCGGTAGTGTCGGATAGATATACGAGAACTTGTTGTTCGACCAATATCTCGGAGAAGGAGAGGTGGTCGATATCACTTCTCTCTGTATGCATATGTTCATGACGATCTTCTGTTTCCTTCATTTGATTACTAGCTAGCGTGTCTACTCCTCTCCATACGTATATAGTACGTAGCGTCGACCAAGCACGGAGATAAGAGAGGACACTTCTCTCTATTAATTAGCTAGCTAACACAATATATGAAACACCTAAATTAACCCCCCAAAACCCCTAAACCACCCCCTTTCAAAAAAACAAAAACCTCAGCTCCTGCCAGGTGCTGACGCGTGGATGCCTATTGGTCCCGGTTGGTGGCACCAACCGGGACCAAAGGCCCTCCTGCCTGGGCTCCCCGCACCGGCCACGTGGATGGCCTTTAGTCCCGGTTCGTGTAAGAACCGGGACTAAAGGGCTAGGGCATTAGTAACGACCCTTTAGTCCCGGTTCCAGAACCGGGACTAAAGGCCCTTATGAACCGGGGTAAAAGCCCCTTTTCCTACTAGTGATACCTCTTGACACGGGCATGAGTCTGAAATACTAATTTCAACTCTTGGAACATCTTATATGCTCCATGATGTTCAAAACATTTTTGAAGTCCCGGTTTTAAGCCGTAAAGCATGGTGCACTAAACTATCAAGTAGTCATCATACCGAGCTTTGTCAAACGTTCATAGCATCTGTATCTGCTCCTGCAATAGGTCTGTCATCTAGCGGTGCATCAAGGACATAATTCTTTTGTGCAGAAATGAGGATAATCCTCAGATCACGGACCAAGTCTGCATCATTGCTATTATCATCTTTCAACTTAGTTTTCTCTAGGAACATATCATAAATAAAACGCGGAAGCTATTTGCGAGCTATTGATCTACAACATAGATATGCAAATACTATCAGGACTAAGTTCATGACAAATTTAAGTTCAATTAATCATATTACTTAAGAACTCCCACTTAGATAGACATCCCTCTAGTCATCTAAATGATCACGTGATCCATATCAACTAAACCATGTCCGATCATCACGTGAGATGGAGTAGTTTTCAATGGTGAACATCACTATGTTGATCATATCTACTATATGATTCACGTTCGACCTTTTGGTCTCCAGTGTTCCGAGGCCATATTTGCATATGCTAGGCTCGTCAAGTTTAACCTAAGTATTCTCCATGTGCAAAACTGGCTTGCACCCGTTGTATGTGAACGTAGAGCTTCACGTGGTGTCTAAGCACGAAGAACTATCGCAACGGTGCATACTCAGGGAGAACACTTATACCTTGAAATTTTAGTAAGGGGTCATCTTATAAAGCAATCGCCGAACCAAGCAAAATAAGATGTATAAAAGATAAACATCACATGCAATCAAAATATGTGACATGATATGGCCATCATCATCTTGTGCCTTTGATCTCCATCTCCAAAGTACCGTCATGATTTCTATCGTCACCGGCATGACACCATGATCTCTATCATATTGATCTCTATCAACGTGTCGTCATATGATCGTCTCGCCAACTATTGCTTTTGCAACTATTGCTATCGCATAGCGATAAAGTAAAGCAATTACATGGCGCTTGCATCTTATGCAATGAAGAGACAACCATAAGGCTCCTCCAGTTGCCGATAACTTTAACAAAACATGATCATGTCATACAACAATTTATATATCATCACGTCTTGACCATATCACATCACAGCAAGCCCTGCAAAAACAAGTTAGACGTACTCTACTTTGTTGTTGCAAGTTTTACGTGGCTGCTACGGGCTTAGCAAGAACCATTCTTACCTACGCATCAAAACCACAACGATTTTTCATCAAGTATGTGCTGTTTTAACCTTCAACAAGGACCGGGCATAGCCACACTCGATTCAACTAAAGTTGGAGAAACTGACACCTGCTAGCCACCTGTGTGCGAAGCACGTCGGTAGAACCAGTCTCGCGTAAGCGTACGCGTAATGTCGGTCCGGGCCACTTCATCCAACAATACCGCTGAATCAAAGTATGACATGCTGGTAAGCAGTATGACTATTATCGCCCACAACTCACTTGTGTTCTAATCGTGCATATAACATTTATGCATAAACCTGGCTCTGATACCACTATTGGGGAACGTAGTAATTTGAAAAAAATTCGTACCCACACGCAAGATCATGATGATGCATAGCAACGAGAGGGGAGAGTGTTGTCCACGTACCCTCATAGACCGAAAGCGGAAGCGTTATGACAACGCGGTTGATGTAGTCGTACGTCTTCACGATCGACCGATCCTAGTACTGAACGTACGACACCTCCGCGATCTGCACACGTTCGGCTCGGTGATGTCCCACGAACTCACGATCCAGTAGAGTGTCGGGGAAGAGCTTCGTCAGCACGATGGCGTGATGACGGTGATGATGAAGCTACCGGCGCAGGGCTTCGCCTAAGCACTACGACGATATGACCGAGGTGGATTATGGTGGACGGGGGCACCGCACACGGCTAAGAGATCAATGATCAACTTGTGTATCTATGGGGTGCCCCCTGGCCACGTATATAAAGGATGGAGGAAGGAGGAGGCCGGCCCTCATAGGGCGCGCCCAAAGTGTGAAGTCCTACTAGGACTCCCTAGTCCTAGTAGGATTCCACCTCCCACATGGAATAGGAAAAAGGGAAGGGAGAAGGAGAAGGAAGGAAGGGGACGCCCCCTTTCCCTAGTCCAATTCAGACCAGTCCATGGGGAAGGGGCGCAGCCACCCTTGAGGCCTTTCTCTTCTTTCCCATATGGCCCATTAAGGCCCAATACGAATTCTCGTCACTCTTCGGTACTCCGAAAAATACCCGAATCACTCGGAACCTTTCCCATGTCTGAATATAGCCTTCCAATATATCGATCTTTACGTCTCGACCATTTCGAGACTCATCGTCATGTCCCCGATCTCATCCGGGACTCCGAACAAACTTCGGTAATCAAATCACATAACTCATAATGCAAATCGTCACAGAACGTTAAGCGTGCGGACCCTACGGGTTCGAGAACTATGTAGACATGACCGAGGCTCATCGCCGGTCAATAACCAATAGCGGAACCTGGATGCTCATATTGGTTCCTACATATTCTACGAAGATCTTTATTGGTCAAACCGCATGACAACATACGTTGTTCCCTTTGTCATCGGTATGTTACTTGCCCGAGATTCGATCGTAGTATCTCAATACCTAGTTCAATCTCGTTACCGGCAAGTCTCTTTACTCGTTTCGTAATGCATCATCCCGCAACTAACACATTAGTCACATTGCTTGCAAGGCTTATAGTGATGTGCATTACCGAGAGGGCCCAGAGATACCTCTCCGACAATCGGAGTGACAAATCCTAATCTCGATCTATGCCAACTCAACAAACACCATTGGAGACTCCTGTAGAGAACCTTTATAATCACCCAGTTACGTTGTGACGTTTGGTAGCACACAAAGTGTTCCTTCGGTATTCGGGAGTTGCATAATCTCATAGTCATAGGAACATGTATAAGTCATGAAGAAAGCAATAGCAACATACTAAACGATCAAGTGCTAAGCTAACGGAATGGGTCAAGTCAATCACATCATTCTCTAATGATGTGATCCCGTTAATCAAATGACAACTCATGTCTATGGCTAGGAAAATTAACAATCTTTGATTCAACGAGCTAGTCAAGTAGAGGCATAGTAGTGACACTCTGTTTGTCTATGTATTCACACATGTACTAAGTTTCCGGTTAATACAATTCTAGCATGAATAATAAACATTTATCATGATATAAGGAAATAAATAATAACTTTATTATTGCCTCTAGGGCATATTTCCTTCAGGACCACGGTCAAAAAGTTCAACCTTATTTTTATACATTTCGGTCGAGTCTGAACTGTTGTAATCCCAAAAGGATAAACATTTATTTTTTAAGAACTTATTGATTTGCCAGAAAAAATTGTTTTGTTTTTGTAAGCAAATAAGACGTGGGACAATTGAGTTGGTTTAAGGGAAAACCAGTGGTAAAAAAATCAGCGCTGGGAGGGAAAACAACAACAACAAAATAAGGATGTAAATATGAAAAGGGAACTTTATGTATTTTCAATATAATGATACGTGTATATGAACTAGTAAAACTATAGGTAGAGGTTAGAAAATGGAAGCAGAACATGGCGTTTCAAGAGGAAAATAGAATTGGGCTGTGTGTTTGATTCAGTAAAAAAACTGCCTGCGGATGTTCTAAGACAAAATATAACTAACGCTAGCGGGCTAGAGGCCAGTAGATACCTGCTGGATCTTTGTGCCCCGTTGTCATCATGGGCTGGGCCTGTTAAAAACAAAAACAAGTCTGGGCAGTCTACAACCCAGTTGAAACTTGCTCGACCTGAAAAAACAATATACCTGCTGGATCCCAGTTACCAGTCTGTATTTGCAGAATTCTCTCGTTTATTGAGTACGTTGAAGACTTCGTGGGTTTCACCGTCTCAGACGTCAGCATTATTTTTCCATCGCGATAATAAGTGCATGCACTTGCTTGCATATGGCCATGGACCTGTTGGTTCTGTACGGTTAGGCTCTGTATGGACAGCCGTCTTGTGGTTCCACGGACGAATTTCATGCAAATCAGATGGTTTTCAGTGAAAGCGGACTAAATTCATTGCATTTTACATATTATTTTCATTATGGAATATTTTACATATTTCAACTAATAATAACGGACTAGGCCTTTTCTTAGTCCATGGGAGGCGCTTCACGATCGAGGTCGCGACACTTAACTGTTCTCGAAGGCCCAAATCATCGCTCCTCTCTTTTAACAATTTGCAGCTGGGCTTGGCATGCCATAGCCCAGTTCCGACGTACTGTGTCCAACTATCAGCCTGTGTAACCGGATGGATCCCCTGCGTACTTAGAAGATGTAAACAAATTGGAGAACTAGGAATTCGAACGACAGGTGCTTATGCTACCCATCAAATAAAAATCAGGTGCCTAAAAATTCGTTTCGAAATAAATGATTCAACTTTATATCCACGTCGACCCTCGACATGATGGTTGGAAGCAAATGCTAAGTTCATACCGAAAGATCATTAACAACAATACCAACTTGCGGACAACCAGGTAGTACAAGTACAAATACCAAACTAACTTATAATCTTTTTACTCCTGGCCCTAGTGTTCGTCTGGTAGAAAATCTTGCAGAGGACTAGCTCCCGCTCCTTCTCTTGCTCCAGGTCCCCGAGGTGGTACTGGTTCATCACCCAGTTTGTCCTCTGCTGGTCGAAGTTCTTGTTGGTGTGCATCACCAGAACCTTTTTGCTGCCCGTCTGCCGGTCGTTGACCATCACCGGCAAGGTATTGCCTGTCTTGTGCCACATCGCGTGCATGCCACACTCCAATTGTATCTTGCGCCACGTCCACGTGCCCCTTTTGAACGCCCTGGAGTTGCGCTGGAAGAAATGCTTGCTTAGGCCACTCGGTGTGATACCTGCAGTATTGTCGAATACAGGTTTTAGTGTACGTAGTTGGCATTTTCATAACATCTTTGGCATGTTGCAGTCACTTGTTTCACTTTATATTAACTGTCAAATTGTAATTGCTTCACTAGGTATGCGTCTAAAAAAGAAAAATAGAGTTATAAACAAAGGAATATGTTTGTGCAAGTAGACGGTCGATCGGTGTCTCACCTGAAAGTTTCTCAGGATGGGTGTAGCATATGTCGTGCTCGCTGTCCATGGTTGGTATGAACAAATCGATGAGAGGGTGAGATCTCGCGCTGTCAGCACTCACTTTGGCCTCAAGGTGCTCGATCAGCTCCTGATCCATGGGATCGAACTTGACGCTAGCCGGCAGCACTGGCCAATCCTTCTTGGACTTGCATCGGTTAATTCCAATTATATGGTACTCAATGTATGATCAATCGACTGTTTTAAGTGAATGATGAAAGATTTCGACAGATAAGTGGTACTCCAAATTTGAAGTCCACAATACTCGAACATGCCGTTGGGACTCTTGTGTCACCTCAGGCGCAGCGTGTTGTCACGTCAATTGAATGTGAGGACATGATGAATAATTTAACCGACGTATACTAGTACTACTACTGTACTACTTACTAGTCGTATTTAGTGTCACATTTTAACCATAGGTTGAACTAACCAAATGTCAATGCATGTCACCGAAAATTATACCATTGGAAACTATGTTCAAATACAAATCAAACGATATAATTTTTTGTGACATGCATTGACATTTAGTTAGTGAAATTTATGGTCAAAATTTGACACAAATTACAAAGGGAACCAATAAACCAGGAGGGAGGCAGTAGTACGAGTAGCGTAATATACGGTATATAGGACTAGTACTAATTTAGAAATGGAGTAAGAAGTTTTTTTTGACCTTGAATGAAGTAAGAAGTTATAAGGTTGTGCGACAGACTTTGTAGGCTAAATGAGTAATACAAAATATAATTCCCATTGGACAACACTTTCACCAACAAGTACGCACTTGAAGCCTAATTGATATATATATATAGGGCTGGAATATTCTATTGCTAGTAACAGAATATTATTCTGTTGCTAGTAACAGAATTCTGTTACCCCTCGGCCCTATATAGACGCGCGTCACACAATTTCACAACTTCAGCCAAAAAAGCCCGCACCGGTGTGGTTGAAAAAAGAGAAAGAAAAACAACCCCACCCCGCACGACCCACTAACCTACGCCCCTCTCACTGTAACCACCGCCGCCGCTTCCTTCCCCCACGTCGGCGGCCTCTCTCCACCGCGCGCCGCCCTCCTCCTTCCCCGACGCCGGCCGCCGCCCTCCACCACGCGCCGCCCTCCTCCTTCCCTGGCGCCGGACGCCTCCCTCCACCACGCGCCACCCTCCTCCTCCCCAGCGCCGGCCGCCTGCCTCCACTACGCGCCGCCCTCCTCCTTCCCCGGCGCCGGACGCCTCCCTCCACCACCAGCCGCCCTCCTCCTTCCCCGGCGTCGGCCGCCTGCCTCCACCACGCGCCGCCCTCCTCCTCGTCACGCTGCCGCCGCCCTGCTCCCTCCCCCAGCGTGCCGCCGCCGCCCGGCTCCCTTCCCGAGCGCGACGCTGCCGCCCTGCTCCCTCCCCCAGCGCGCCCCCGCCACAGTGGCCGCACGGTCCACTGCCGCCACACTAGTCCGTTCGCCACTACCAACCAAGGCCGTTCGACGACGTTCAACAACACAGAGGTCAGAAGCTTTCCTCTCCTTTTGTTCTGCCTTTGTAAAAAAATTGATTTGGGGGCTGAGTGACTCTAGTTTACTGAGGCATTTAGATGTGTTGATGTTGTGCTTGCTTAGCAAAAGTTCAAGATGCTTGTTCAAAATGTGATATATAACGAAAATGGTAAAGATGAATTGTCTTTTCTCGTAGAAAAATGATGCCATGTAGGTGGTATAGCAGTTCACCTTGTATATCTACCATCAGTCCGTAAAAGGACAAGTATGTTATGATGCTAGAAATGATGCTCTGTAGAATTTCTTCTAATCTAGTTCGAATTTGGTCTACTTGAGTAATTTTGTCAGTTCATGACAAGTATGTACTGATGCTACAAATGTAGGTCATTTGCGAATCTTGCTTTTTCAGAGAGAAAAAGAGTTTGTAGTTGCATCACATGGTGCACTGAGCAACATAAACATGGTGTACTGTGCAACATAAACATGGTTTCCTTCATAAATTATTTGTTTTTGGTTAATTCGTTTACATGGACAGTACAAACACACATTGTTTTGTAGTACATGTGTGTATTGTGATTGTAATTTTGGTTTTCAGTTAAGAAAAAATAACAAAAAAGTTCATAAAAGAACCCAAAACATTCGGTAGTCCTGGAAGTCCAAATTTCAGTTCAACATGTTTTCTATCATCAGCTCATTAAGAACCCCCTGAAACAGTTCAATGTGTGTGTTAAAAAAATGTGTGTGTTCAAAATGGGAAGCACGGTACATAGGGATGTTGTCCATCATCACTAATTGATTAAATCACATGCGCACACACACACATATGCTACCAGGTAGTGCTATTAAAAAGTGAATTTATTCCTTGCATGGATGAACCAGTGACACTACTCTTGCATAAAAAATTTCCTTTTCCAAAAAGTAGTTTCGTACAAAAAGAAGCAAAAGTCATGTTTATCTGGTTGCAAAAATGATGCTTGATAGGTGTTTCTTCTAACGAGTAATGCCTATGTGAACAGAACACTCTATTTCTTGTTTTTTTTATACTCAGAGGAAATCTTGTGAACGTTCAAATCAGGGAAACAGGAGGGCTCACCAACAAAAGCCTATGTGATTCATTTCTTAGGATACGTTGTATCTATTTATCACATATACTTGCGAAAGAGTTCAAAAATGTTCTTTCCTTTCTGGAAATTACATGTGATTCATTTCTTTCTGGGCCATACAAATAACAATAACTCATTAGGCTTGTATGGCTGAATTTCTTTTCATTTGTTTGTATGACTGAAATGCATCCTTGCTTATATTATCTCTTGTAACACAAACATTTTTTTTTATGTTGTCATGTCTTTAGGAGCGCCCTGGCTGATCACAGCCACCCCCCGCAGGCCGTAGAACGCCACCTCCGCAGGCGGTTCATCGCAGCAGCGACCTGGATCCTGCTAGTTCCCACCAGCGATGTCTATTCAAGCATGTCGTCACTCTCTAGCTGCAGTGTGGCTCGGCTACTGCACTTGGTGCAGGTCAGAGCCTTTCCTCTAGTTTTGAACTTCATGGATCCTTAGTGCTTGAACACATTGAACTTGCTGATCCTTCCTTCCTCTGTTCATAGTGCATGAAATGGACTGACAAGGAAGATGCAAAGATGCATTCTGGGTATATTAAGTCTGATGCTATTATCAAGATATGGACTGAATATGTATCAAACCATGTTGACAAAAACTTCAGTTAATTTTGTGTTCTGTTGTTTGCCCCAATTGATCCTTGTGCTAATGTTTGTATATGTTGTGCACTTCTGATCCCATCGTGAAGTGAAAAAATACAAGCGAGGTAAGTACTAGTCCGGAAAGTTTGCAAGTTCGAACGCATAAACCTTAAAAGGTTCATTGAAAAACTTTGTTTGCCTGTTCCGCAAAAATGTCTTGCTAAATAAATATCTCTTGTGCACTTATTTATTCGCCTGAATATTTGGTTTGATTCTCAGGTGCGAGATGGCGGCTGCTGACGTCGCTAAGTCCATCTACAAACTAGTGGTTAGCTGCTCCCAGCGGTAAATGTGGTCGGGTTCAGCAGCGAGCTCTTCCTCGAGCAACCATTTGGAGAACTTTATTGTGTTCTTGTGGTGGTGATTGATTTTAGCATCAACAAATTTGACGTTGGTAGCTAGCTTGCGTATGGAACCCACGAGTTCAATATTGGCTTTAGATTCAGTTCTTGTTGTACAAAATGTCCCAGTGTTGACATTTATTCGGGTAAAAAAGTTTATTTCAGTTCAGCTAAAGAAAACATGCAAGTTCAGTGATGTTGATACCATAAGTTCGGACAAGAAAACAAATATGAATTAAAACAAAATACTTTAAATTCTATAAGTTCAAGTGCTCATCCACACACGGTAAATTCAAGATGGTAAAAGTTCAAGTTGCAAAAACAAGAGAAGTCTAGAACATCGTTGCAAAATATTATTAGTAATAGAATATTATTTTGTTACCCCTCGGCCCTATAAGGGCACGACGCGCAGACCATAGAAGAAACTCCCTGACCCCAACCTAACCTGCCTCCTACCGCCGGAGGCAGCCGTCGCGGGCGAGCGAGCGAAGGCGGCAGCCGGAGCGAGGGAGCCCGCGGCGCCGTGACGGGTCACTCCTCCGACCCACGTGCTGCCGCCGGCCGGCCGGCCGCACGCCTCCCCACCGACGGGCTCGCCGGCCCCTTCCCGCGCGCCTTCCCTCTGACAGGCGCCGGCCCCTCCCCGCGCACCTCCCCGTCGACGGGTGCCAGATCCTCCCCGCGTGCCTCCCCTTCGACGAGCTCGCCGGCCAGTCCCCGCCTCCGGCGGCTGCCGCGCGCCGTCCCAGCCTCCCTCCGCCGCCGCGCACCGCCATCCCCGCCCCGCGCCGCCACCTCGAGCCCTCCGCCGTGCGCCACCACTCCAAGCCCCGCCGCCCCTGCGCCTGTCACCCCCCGCCTTGCGCAGCATCCTACCGACCGGACCAGCCGCCGGCCGAATCCAGCCTCGCCCCCAAGCTTCGTCTTCTTCCTCGCCGAGACACGCGACAGCCACCCCAGTTCGGGCGTAGTAAGTACCTCAGTATGAGGTAAAAACGGTGGTCCGTTCGGAATAAAAGAAAATGGCAGAAATTCAAAATGTAAAAGTTCAAACAAAAAAAGAAACCCCATGAAAATCCTGATTAGTAAGTACCTCAGTACAAGTCGTAAAACGAGAGAAGTTCAGAACATCGTTGTCAAAAAATGTTGAGTTCAAAAAAAAAGAAACAAAACAAAACATTTTCTTCTTGAATAAAATATCATTCAGTTCGATGATACAAACCATGCAAGTACAGGGGCGATGATACAGTAAACCGTTGAAAATTTACGAGCAAAAAAATCACCCAAAAACAGAGCAAAGTCTAGTTAGTGAAAACATGCTTAGTACAAACCCATGCAAACATCAGTACAAGTACTCTTTTTTCAGAATAATTCAAAATTACTCTACAAAAAATAGCTCAGTACAAACACACACATATAGTACGAGTACTCTGTTTTTCAAACGGGAAAATAGCAGGATCCATCTTGCCGTATTCAAAATTACTCTTAAACGATTGCGAATTTGAGAAAATGTTTAACATGACTAAGTTTCGCATTTTCGGTAGCTTTTCAATGGTATATTATTTGCACCATTTCAATAAACTTTTTAACAAAATCACGTTCAAAACCAACTTTAACCGTATTTGAATTCATATTTAAACCGTAAGGATTAGAAAAAACTTTCTATACGCAAAAGTTGTGCATTTTCCATAGCTTTCCAACGTCGTATCGTTTGCATCAATCCGACAAAATGTTTGCAAAAAACAGCAAAAATACTTTTCGCCCAGAATTTCACCATTTTTCAAATTACTTTTAAATCATATAGAATTTGAAAAACAATAGTAGATATATGGAAGATGCGGATTTTCACAAGCTTTCCAATGCCATCTCATTTGCTCAATTCCGACAAACCGTTTGAAAATTAAGTCCAAAATACGATTTGCGTTTTCGGTTTTGAAAAAAATGGTTTTTTCAAAACTGCTCTTAAACCATTTTTTTTTCAAAAACAAATTATACAATTGTAATGTAGATGTCAAGAGCTTTCCAACAATATATTACACGCCCCGTTTCGACAAAAGAAATTGCAAGAAAGAATTGAACTAAACAAGATGATTTTTAACAGAAACAGAAAGCATCAGTTCAAGCGCTCACGTTTCATGAGTTCAACCGCTTGAATTCATCAGTTCATGTAGGGTAACAGAATAATATTCTGTTACGCATAACAGAATAGCCCAGGTGTATATATATATGTGTGTGTGTGTGTGTGTGTGTAAGTGCATCCAGTGCCACCCCTAGTTGGTTTTGGAGTATTGACGACAAACTTGGTTGAGGGACTAATGTGTTTGTGAGAATTGCAGGATAACACAGGTAGTAGTCCCATATTGATTCGGTTTACCTACCAGAGATGACCCCTAAAAATGTGTGAAGACATTGAAGACAATGGTGGTCTGTGAAAATATTCACATTGAAGATTATGACATGAGAAGACATTCACGTGAAGACTATGGAGTGCGAAGACATAGTTGTTTTGTAGTTTCCTTTTCTTCTTTGTTGAGTCATAGGAACCACCGTACTATTAAGTGGGGTCCAAGTGAACAATGTCAGAGTGAGTGATGTGATGCTCAACCAAATCCTATGTCTTCGAGCGAAGACAATGAGAGCAAATCTTATCCAGAGCTGGATGAGTCAGCTTTACTTGTAGCCCAAGTCAAGCTGCTGCGTGTGTTTGAACTCTAACCGTTGGACACGTGTCAGTTCCTTAGTGACCCAGGGTTATTTTGGACAAATCAGGTCGGGTTGCCTCCTGGCTATAAATAGCCCACCCCGTACACCATAAATTGGTGGCTGCTCAGAGTTAGTGCACGACTTTTGTCGTTTGAGAGCAACCCACCTCCGAAGCATTTGAGAGAGAGATCCTTGCGAGGACAAAGCCCAAAACACCCAGAGCCAAAGAGTGTTAGGCATCACTGAAGTCTTTCTGCCCACATGATCTGAAGACTTGTTACACTTGAGGACTGTGAATCCTCCAGCCGGTTAGGCGTCGCCTTCTGAGCATCCAAGAGCCATTGTGGATTGCCAGTGAACGAAGTCTGTGAAGGTTTGGAAGTCTACCTTGAAGACTTACCAGAGTGATTGGGCGAGGACTGTGTGTTCTTAGCTCAAGGGGAATAAGATGAAGACGCGGTCTTCTGAGTTGAATCTCAGCCTCCCTAACCAGACGTACAGTTGTCACAGCAACTGGAACTGGTCTACCAAATCCGTGTCCTCTCCAAGCAACTGGTTCTATCCTTCCCATCTCTTTACTTTACAGTTTGTCTTCGTGAAGTCATTGCCTACTTGCATGATCTGATTGGCTTCACTGTGTGAAGACTGTTTGGTGTGTGGCTTCATACTGTCTTCCATCCTGATCCTTACTACCTAGCTGCTGATAGTCTTCGTGTTTTCACTTCATAGCTTACTTGACTATGGCTTGTCTAGTGTAGTCTACCTTCCGCTGCATATAAATAGGTTCATTTCTACTGTTTGTCTTCAAAGCCCCCGTGTTTTGAAGAATTTCATAAAAATTGCCTATTCACCCCCCTCTAGTCGATAACTAGCACTTTCAATTGGTATCAGAGCAAGGTGCTCCCTTGTTTTGTGTGATTCGGTTTAACCACCTGGAGTTTTAGCTATGTCGACTGCAGGGATAATCAAAGTCTCCGCTGCGTGCCCTGTATTCGATGGCACTGATTACCCCTACTAGAAGAATAAGATACGTATGCATCTTGAAGCCATTGACGTCGACCTCTGGTATGTCGTCATGAACGGTGTTCCCAAGGTTGGTGAAGGTGTCACTGCTGCTGATGTCAAGAGGTTCATTCAACTGGACTCGACTGCCAAGAACATCATCTGATCAAAGGACAGTATGGTCGTGTGAGTGCTCTGGAAACTGCGAAGCTAGTCTGGGACTGGCTCTCCAAGGTCAACGAAGTCGTCTCAACCCAGAGAGACTCAAGGATTAGTGTTCTTTGCAACCTCTTCAACCACTTCAAGAGAAATGACAATGAGAGTGTCCAGCTCACATTTGATCGCCTCACTGAGATCACAAATGAGCTTCGCGCACTCGGCGCCACAGAGATCACCAAGCACGAAATCGTCAAGATGCTTCTGAGATCGCTTGACAGCTCATTCGACACCCTGGCCCTGATGATTCAAGAACGTCCTGACTTCAAGACTCTCGATTCGTCTGTCATACTTGAGAGGCTCAACACACATGAGTTTCAGCTATCTGAGAAAAGAGATATCTATGGTCCCAACTATGGCCGAACTCGCGCTTTGAAGGCAAAGGTTGTCTCCTCATCTGAAGGAGAATCTGACTGCAGTTCTGAGGATCCCGAAGACATTGGAAAGGAGCTTTCTATGCTTGTGAAGAAGTTCTAGAAGTTCACAAGGAAGAAAGGCTTCAGAAAGTCTTCAAGATCCAGCTCAAGAAACGATGAAGCTTTCACTCGTGATCACAAGAAGAGAACATGTCACAAGTGCAAGAAACCTGGTCACTACATCTTTGAGTGTCCATAGTGGGACAATGAGACCAAGAAGAAGAAGAAGAAGAGCAAGGAATATGATTTTGATGACAAGAAGAAGAAATCCTCAAAGTCTTCTTCCAAATCTTCGTCGAATTCTTCATCACACAAGAAGAGCTCATCCAACAAGGCTCGTGCGTTTGTTGGCAAGGAGATGGATTCAGAGGAGGAGTCTGCATCTGAGGAGGCAGAGGTGGAGTCTGAAGAGGAATCTGATTCAGGCGTGGCAAGCTTGGCTCTAGCTTCAGCATATGTCGCCAAGTCCATCTTCAACACTGAAGACAATGGCCTCGTCACCAACACTGATGCTAATGATGAGGATGACTCTACTCCCACCTACTGCTTCATGGCACGTGGTGCCAAGGTAAACTCACGCGATGCTTACTTTCAAACATCAAGTGAAGATGACTCTGAATGTGAATCTAAGCCTAGCTACAAAACACTCGCTAAAATTGCAACCGAACAACAGAATGCTATGGAACATATTCAAAAATTGCTAGACAAAAGCGATGACCTGTTGGACGTGGAAATGACCCGATCTCAGTCCTTAATTGAAGACATAAAAAATCTTCATGTTAAGTACGAGGAACTTGAAAGTCGTCATGAGACTCTATAAGCTACTCATGAGAAGCTCTCCTATGATTATCTTCAAAGTAAGCAAGAACTTGAGAACATGAGAGGGTCTCATGAAGATCTTCAAAAGGAGAACGAGTCACTCCGCGCTCAACAGATCAGTTCCGCTCAGGAAGGATTTGAACCACCATGTCTAAAATGTCTTGAGCGTGATAATGTTGTCTCTGTTGTTGAATGTTCTACTGCTGCTGCTGTTGCAATATCTTCAACTGCTGATGTGGTAACAAACCCCTCTTTTGAGGATACCACTACTATTGCTGATGAGAATGCCAGGTTGAAGACATTCCTTGAGACAAGAATGTACAAAAGTCTCAAAGGGCATCAGACACTATGTGATTTCCTCAAGAAACAGATTCTAAACCGAAACCCTAGGAAAGAGGGTGTTGGGTTCGAGAGGAGAATGAATGTTGATGGTTCTTACCGGAAGCCTGAGCAGTACCCCAAAACCACATGGGTTGCTGCAAAGGGACCTTCAGTGGATCCATCTACCTTATCTGGCTTCACTTGTGCTAACCCGATTATCATTGATGAATCCTTTGATGCAAACTATAAACTGTTTAAGAATCAGAATGGTGAAGTGCTTGCCAGGTATATTGGTACTAACTGCAGGAATGGACTGTCGGTGTCAAAACCGGCGGATCTCGGGTAGGGGGTCCTGAACTGTGCGTCTAAGGCGGATGGTAACAGGAGGCGGGGAACACGATGTTTACCCAGGTTCGGGCCCTCTCGATGGAGGTAATACCCTACTTCCTGCTTGATTGATCTTGATGATATGAGTATTACAAGAGTTGATCTACCACGAGATCGTAGAGGCTAAACCCTAGAAGCTAGCCTATGGTATGATTGTTCTTGTCCTACGGACTAAACCCTCCGGTTTATATAGACACCGGATGGGGCTAGGGTTACACAGAGTCGGTTACAAGGGAGGAGATCTACATATCCGTATTGCCAAGCTTGCCTTCCACGCCAAGGAGAGTCCCATCCGCACTCGGGACGAAGTCTTCAATCTTATATCTTCATAGTCCAACAGTCCGGCTAAAGTATATAGTCCGGCTGTCCGAGGACCCCCTAATCTAGGACTCCCTCAGTAGCCCCTAAACCAGGCTTCAATGACGATGAGTCCGGCGCGCAGATTGTCTTCGGCATTGCAAGGCGGGTTCCTCCTCCGAATATTCCATAGAAGATTTTGAACACAAGGATAGTGTCCGGCTCTATAAAACAAATTCCACATACCACCGTAGAGAGAATAATATTTCCACAAATCTAATCCGCTGACAACTTTTCACAATGTGGCATCACACCACGGCCCGGTCATTATTCGAACCGTTTCTCCCAGCCTGCCACTGCACGTTTCGCGAGGCGGTTTTATTGGCACGTCTTGTCGAAGCAGAGATCGTGTCCCCTTATCATGGGATTCTCATCAATACGGGTATGGGTAACCCTATCGTGCCTGTTGGTATGACTCCTCGAATTTAGGCAAGTTCCAAACGGCCATGCGGAGGACGCTTGATATTCACCCTCTTTATAAAGGGGCCAAGGCCTGTCCTTTTCTTCTCACGCTCAATCGAATCCTTCCCCCACCCCGAGCTCCAACACCCAAGGCTCAGGCTAGGCGTTTCGGACCTTCAATCATGTGCGGATCCAACCTTCAAGGTCGGTGGATACCCTCCTCCGTCACAGAGGAGGACATCAAGAAACTAAGAGAAGCCAGGTATTTGACCGCCGAAATTTTGTACAGGCTGCCTGCTCGAGGGCAGGTCGTCCCCACTCCCGAGCCCAACGAGAGTGGCGTATTCGTCTCCCACTTCCTCTGAGGGCTAGGCTTTAGTCTAGATCCCTTTGTTAGAGGGCTCATGTTCTATTGCGGGCTCGATTTCCATGATCTGGCCCCGGATTCCATCCTTCACATCTCGTCGTTCATCGTCGTGTGTGAGGCCTTCCTCCACGTTACCCCACACTTCGGCTTATGGCTCAAGACCTTTAATGTGAAGCCGAAGATGATTAATGGGCGACACGCAGAATGCGGAGGTGCCATAATAAGCAAAGGCGCCGATGCTCCATGGCCAAAGGGCTCCTTCCCGGAGGTGTCCAGTTTATGGCAATGGGAGTGGTTTTACATCACAGCTCCCCGTGGTACTAAGTGGGTAGCCGCCCTGCCTTCCGATCGCCCCCCCGCCACAACTGGCGTCAAGGGGCAACAAGGGGCTGGACTGGGGACCAGTAAACGATGTGCCAACATTGCAGAGTCGCATCCGAGATCTCCTCGAGAGAGATGTCAGCCTTGTCAAGGTAATGCAAGTCATGCTAGTTCGTCGAGCCCTGCCCTGCAAACGTCGACCTCTCCGTATGTGGGAGTTCAACCCGGAAGGACCGCGAACTATTCAGCACTTCTTCGGCATGACGCACGAAGAGATGTATGGATTATTCTTCGGATCACAAAAGTGTCCGGACACCACCGAGGATGCGGGTCTGAGCTGCAATCATCCAGATACCCAAGTAAGTAATTCTTCGGCCGAACATGCTGTCTCTTTATTTATCACAACATCATTCTGAAAAGTCGCTCTTTGACCAGGACTGGGTAAAAAAGGCGAAGATGATCAGGTGTTCGGCCCCCCTTCCCGAAGGCTCAACAGATCCAGTACTAGCCAGAATGCTTGAGCTCGCGCCTTATCAAGCGCCATCAGGGGAAGATAAAGGGGGGGGGACAAAGAAGCCGAAAGCGAGCCTCACTCATTATTCATCCAAACCGGGGGAATTAGTGCCTCCGCGAAGGAGGATAACCGGGGAGAAAAATCTAAAATTCCTTCTCCCCAAGGAAGGAAGAGGGCCGCCTCTGAAGACTTGGAAACAATGGTTTCCAAACGAGGGAAGAAACCTTCGTCAGGGGGCCCTACCCTGGAGGGCATCCTTACCGCACAGTACCCGCAAGGGGACCAGCCCTCCACCGAGCTGTAAGTAAACAAAAGTACTTCATAGTAAATATACCCTGCTTTATTTCTGAGAACAATAACCGAGACGTATGTCTTGTAGTTCGGATCGTAGCCCTTCTCGACAGAGTTCGTCTTCGAGGGATCTTCTTCTGGAGATGATGGAGAGCGAAACGCCTCCCCGTGCCTCCCCGCCTCGTGAAGTGGATGACCCTGAGGTGTCGTCACGGAGGATTTCTCCTGATCCGCCAAGGCCAGAGGGTAACCCTTCGGCCACCCGAAGTCCGGAGTATTCGGCTCCTAAGGAGAGCAACAGAAAGAGTCCGGGACTGTCCGGTGCGCGACCAGACGCACTGATGAATCTTCTGGAGCAAGCGGCTATCTCAGAGGCGCATCGTACGCTAATGGGTACGGTGGTTGAGAGGATTTCATCCGCCAAAAGCGGGCTGCATGAAGCTTTTATGAGCCTGCTGAGAGGCTTTGAGGTACGCAAAGTAATATATATTTTTTGACGGTACCGCACACACTAGGTGTGCCCTATGCAGATAGTAGCCCCTGATACTCTGGTTGCTGTCAAAAATACGGCAAATAGAGGATCATAGTCCCAGGTAATAACCGTGCTGCTTTCATGTGCAGGCGGCTGAGGGTCCGGTGGCTAGCTGGACTGGTGAGTTTGCCAAACTGAAGCGGCAACTTGATGCAGCAGATGCCCACATCGTGCTTGTAAACAAGCGGCTTGACGAGGCACGGGGTATGTATTCTCCAATAATCAACACATATTAAGAGGAGCATGATGCTAGTATCTGTAATATGCTGTGACTGCAGATGGAGCTGTCGCCGTGGAGACCCTTCGGGCGGAACTTGCCCGAGCCAAGGAACAAGCCAGGAAGAGTGATGCGGCCGCCCTAAAGGCGGTCGAAGAGCTAAGAGCCAAACAGGCTGCGCATTGCCAGAGCAAAGAGAAAATAGCCCCGATGGCTATTGAGCTGAAAGATGCCGCCGACCGTTATGAGCTTCTTGAAAAGGAAAGCCAAACGAAGACGGCGGACCTGGAGAAAGCCACAGTAGTAGCCAAGGAAGCCCGCTCTAAAATTAGAGCGGCGAAGGAGGAGCTACGTCAAGTCGGAGATATCGCGGCTAGGAAGCCCTTTTTGTTGCGGACGAAGTTCAGAGATCCTAAGTATGCCCTTCTGGATCAATTATGGAGTTCTGCAGACGCATACTTGGATTTGGCAGCGAGTGCTGCTGATGCGACCGAGTTTTTCAAAGATCAAAAAGATCACGAAGTGGAAAAGCTGTTCTGGTCGCAGTTCAATGTTCCAGTGCGTCCGCTGCTGTTAAATGAGCGAATGGCCGAGTGAGCCGAGCTCCATAGGTTGTCCAGGCTTGCCATGAGGTCTGTTGTGGATCATTTTTGGCCGGAAGGACCAAGGCCGAATAGTTATTTTGGCTTAGTGCAACGATTCCTTGGTGATGTGCCGCATATCGATGCTGTGAAGAGGTCGGCGTGCATAGAGGGTGCGCGGATGGCTCTTGCCCGTGTCAAGACATACTGGGCCGAGATGGAGGCCACCGCTATTGCAACCCAGAGTTTGGCCGTAGGCCGGGTATCGGCCGAGTACTATTTTGAAGAAGTCTTAGAAGGTGCTCATTTATTAGAGGCTCAGTGCTCGAAGAGTATCATGTTCTAGTGACATGTATCCCAATTGTAAGAACAATGTTATTTGAATTATAAAGGCTGTGTTTATACTTTTGCCTGAAAGTATTATTATGCCTCTTGTGCGGTCATTTATGTATATATATATAACCTGAAAGTTTGCAGTCGTCGGCTTCAGCCCCCACGCATATAATGCGGGGGTGTTCGCAAAAGCGCGTCTTCACACTTGATCCAATGTCTTGGTCCATTAAGGAGGTGGTAGCGCGGAGAACGAGGCAATCGGACTATATTGCTTTAACACTTTCACTTAACCATAGGAGTCTGACAGTGGGGCTACTAAGTGGGTGGTGGGTGGGGAGCGAATTTCTTCGTCGTCCGCATCCCATTCTGGCCGGACATAGTTCGGCCAAGGTTCTCCTGACAATGAGAGAGACCTTATTGAATTTAGCACATCGCCAAAAGGCGAGTGTTGAAAGATATCCGCGGAGGTAAACTCCATGATCGGCTCCCAATCAGATTCGATAAGCATGGACGCAGGCGCTTCGGGGCTTGTGGCCGGGGATGAATCCGAGGATCCGGCGACACAGGTCTCGTAGGAGGTGAAGTTAGTATTTGGCTCTATCGCCACTGAGTGTGTGGCCTCCGAAGCGGGGTCCATCCGCCCGTCCTCGGACGGCGCAATTTGTTCCGGATTGAGGGCCGGAGTAGTTGCAGGTGTGATCTCCCGAACACTGTTCGGCGGCAGAGCTAAGTCATGTTCGTCGTGATTGTGTGGCGCACCTGGCATGGGCTCGAATCCGTCGAAGATCAAGTCTCCGTGGATGTCGGCAGTATAGTTCAAGTTTCCAAACCTGACCTGATGGCCAGGGGCGTAGCTCTCGATCTGCTCCAGATGGCCGAGGGAGTTGGCCCGCAGTACGAAGCCGCCGAGTACGAAGATCTGTCCGGGGAAGAAAACCTCACCCTGGATCGCATCGTTGCCGATGATCGAAGGAGCCATCTAGCCTTACGGTGACGGCACAGTGGAACTCTCAATGAAAGCACCAATGTCGGTGACAAAACCGGCGGATCTCGGGTAGGGGGTCCCGAACTGTGCGTCTAAGGCGGATGGTAACAGGAGGCGGGGAACACGATGTTTACCCAGGTTCGGGCCCTCTCGATGGAGATAATACCCTACTTCCTGCTTGATTGATCTTGATGATATGAGTATTACAAGAGTTGATCTACCACGAGGTCGTAGAGGCTAAACCCTAGAAGCTAGCCTATGGTATGATTGTTCTTGTCCTACGGACTAAACCCTCCGGTTTATATAGACACCGGAGGGGGCTAGGGTTACACAGAGTCGGTTACAAGGGAGGAGATCTACATATCCGTATTGCCAAGCTTGCCTTCCACGCCAAGGAGAGTCCCATCCGGACACGGGACGAAGTCTTCAATCTTGTATCTTCATAGTCCAACAGTCCGGCTAAAGTATATAGTCCGGCTGTCCGAGGACCCCCTAATCCAAGACTCCCTCATGGACCACCTTTGAAGAAGATATGGGTACCCAAGAGTTGTCTTGAGAATCTTCCCGTGAATGTCATCATGACACCACCTGGGAAGAAGACAAATCCCAGACCAAAGGCTTCATATGGTCCAAAGGATTCATACAGACAGAGGACTCACCAGAGTCACCCTAACGCCAATGTTTTGCAGGGAAACCATACTCAGACTTATGAATATGAGCGTGTTTCGTCAAACCACTATGTTCATAAAACCAAGAACTTTTCTGCTTATTCTTATGAGTATTATTCACCTCCTACAAGGCTATTTGCTAGGGCTCCAAAGCCGAAGTTCTCAGTTGCTGCACTTAGACTCATTGCTTCTAAGCCACCCCTGAAGATGTGGGTGGTTAAGAAAAATTAACTCTGTTTTGCAGGGAAAGGTCTCCAGCCGGAAATCAAAGGCGTCTGATGCTTATGCTGGGGACCTAAAACATCTTGTGGGGCGCAAGATAAAATGCCCAAATGGTCTTACTATGTATTTTGTTCCTGGATTCCTTGACAATCATCCTATCTGCCCTAACCAGGATCTAAACTTTGATAGTATGCTTGTTCGTCAAATGTTTATGCTTCACATTTCCCTTGGTGAAGCCTATCCCCCTAACTGCACTGTAGGGTACGATACCAAAGGATTCTGAGTGGATTATGGACAGTGGGTGCACTAACCACATGACTGGTGATCAAAGTCTTCTGATGGATTCAACCCTACGTCCATCTGACAAAAGTCACATCACATTTGCTGACACTGGTAAAAGCAAGGTATTAGGTCTAGGTAGAGTTGCAATCTCAAAGGATCAGCACATGGATAAAGTGATGCTTGTTGAATCCCTTGGTTTCAAATTAATGTCTGTCTCAATGCTTTGTGACTTGAACATGATTGTGATATTTGGAAAATATCGTTGCCTTGTTCTTATGGAATCTGACAAACTCTAGTCTTTGAAGGGTATCGAAAAGACGATCTGTACATGGTAGATTTCTCAGCAGGACCACAGTTGGCCGTATGTCTTCTAGCAAAAGCTTCAGAGTGCTGGCTCTGGCATCGGAGGCTAGGGCATGCCGGCATGAGGAACTTGTATGCTCTCGCGAAGAAGAAGCATGTCGTTGGCATCGAGGGCGTCAAGTTCAAGAAAGATCATCTGTGTGGTGCCTGCGAAGCTGGAAAGATGACTAGGGCCAAGCATCCCTCAAAGACAATCATGATGACCTCACATCCCTTCGAGCTGCTTCACATGGACTTATTTGGCCCTACTCACTACTCTACTCTTACTACCACTGCTTGCCTCTATGGCTTCGTCATTATTGATGATTACTCAAGATACACGTGGGTGCACATAATCCTTTATAAGAATGAAGTGCGGGATGTCTTTGATGTCTACTACACAACCTTCTTCTTGTAGACGTTGTTGGGCCTCCAAGTGCAGAGGTTTGTAGGACAGTAGAAAATTTCCCTCAAGTGGATGACCTAGCGTTTATTCTTTCCGTTCGATCTATCATAGAGTTCATACTAGAATAACACCTTAAGACACAAATCAACCAAAACCCTAATGTCACCTAGATACTCCAATGTCACCTCAAGTATCCGTGGGTATGATTATACGATATGCATCACACAATCTCAGTTTCATCTATTCAACCAACACAAAGAACTTCAAAGAGTGCCCCAAAGTTTCTACCGGAGAGTCAAGACGGAAACGTGTGCCAACCCCTATGCATAAGTTCACGATGTTACGGAACCCGCAAGTTGATCACCAAAACATACATCAAGTAGATCACGTGAATATCCCATTGTCACCACAGATAAGCACATGCAAGACATACATCAAGTGTTCTCAAATCCTTAAAGACTCAATCCGATAAGATAACTTCAAAGGGAAAACTCAATCCATTACAAGAGAGTAGAGGGGGAAAAACATCATAAGATCCAACTATAATAGCAAAGCTCGCGATACATCAAGATCGTACCAAATCAAGAACGCGAGAGAGAGAGATCAAACACATAGCTACTGGTACATACCCTCATCCCCGAGGGTGAACTACTCCCTCCTCGTCATGGAGAGCACCTGGATGATGAAGATGGCCACCGGTGAGGGATCACCCCTCCGGCAAGGTGCCGGAACAGGGTCCCGATTGGTTTTTGGTGGCTACAGAGGCTTGCGGCAGCGGAACTCCCGATCTATTGTGCTCCCCAATGTTTTTAGGGTATATGGACATATATAGGCGAAAGAAGTCGGTCAGGGGAGCCACGAGGGGCCCACGAGGGTGGGGGCGCGCCCAGGGGGACAGGCACGCCTCCCTGCCTCGTGGCCACCTCGAAGCTTCCTTGACTTCAACTCCAAGTCTCCTGGATCACGTTCGTTCCAAAAATCAAGCTCCCGAAGGTTTCATTCCGTTTGGACTCCGTTTGATATTCCTTTTCTGCGAAACACTGAAACAAGGGAAAAACAGAAACTGGCACTGGGCTCCGGGTTAATAGGTTAGTCCCTAAAATCATATAAAAGTGCTTAGTAAAGCCCATTAAACATCCAAAACAGATAAGATAATAGCATGAATACTTCATAAATTATAGATACGTTGGAGACGTATCAACATCCCCAAGCTTAATTCCTGCTCGTCCTCGAGTAGGTAAATGATAAAAGAAATAATTTATGAAGTGTGAATGCTAGCAGGTGCACAAGTTTGATCAATGATAATTTCAATCACCTTTTCTAGCATCATTATATATCATAACAGTAGCTCATCTCATAAAGCTTCTCATCATTAAGTAATAGGCTATTCACATGTTAAGTATAGATCATAAACTTTCTTGAAAACTAACAAACCGTGTTATTAGTCATCAAACAATTACAATTCATCTTATTTTCAGGAAGAGTCTATGTGAGAGCTTTGATTTAGAAAACTCCACATACTCAACTATCATTTAGTCTTTCACAATTGCTAACACTCACGCTATATTTATGAGTTCAAAGTTTTAATCAGACACAGAGAAAGATATGGGCTTATAGATTCGCCTCCCAACCTTTTACCTCAAGGGTAATGTCAACAATAATAGCTCATGATGCCTTACATCCAATTGGATATATATATCCGAATCTTTCCAACACAATGTGCTTGCCAAAGGATAAAATGTAAAAAGGAAAGGTGAAGATCACCATGACTCTTGCATAAGGTAAAAGACAAGAATAAAAGATAGGCCCTTCGCAGAGGGAAGCAGAGGTTGCCATGCGCTTTTATAGTTGAATGCACATGATGGGTAACGTAGTAATTTCAAAAAATTTCCTACGCACACGCAAGATCATGGTGATGCATAGCAACAAGTGGGGAGAGTGTTGTCCACGTACCCTCGTAGACCGACAGCGGAAGCGTTATCACAACGCGGTTGATGTAGTCGTACGTCTTCACGATCCGACCGATCAAGTACCGAACGTACGGCACCTCCAAGTTCTACACACGTTCAGCTCGATGACGTCCCTCGAACTCTGATCCAGCCGAGTGTTGAGGGAGAGTTTCGTCAGCACAATGGCGTGGTGACGATGATGATGTTCCACCGACGCAGGGCTTCGCCTAAGCTCCGCAACGGTATTATCGAGGTGTAATATGGTGGAGGGGGGCACCGCACACGGCTAAGAGATCTCAAGGATCAATTGTTGTGTCTCTGTGGTGCCCCCCTGCCCCCGTATATAAAGGAGCACGGGGGAGGCAGCCGACCAAGGGGAGAGGCGCGCCAAAGGGGGGAGTCCTACTCCCACCGGGAGTAGGACTCCTCCTTTCCTTGTGGGAGTAGGAGAAGGGAAGGGGGAAGGAGAAAGAAGGAAGGGGGCGCCCCCCTC
This sequence comes from Aegilops tauschii subsp. strangulata, assembly GCF_002575655.3. NCBI lineage: Eukaryota > Viridiplantae > Streptophyta > Magnoliopsida > Poales > Poaceae > Aegilops > Aegilops tauschii. The sequence continues at coordinate 422,160,030 of NC_053036.3, read as the reverse complement.
CCTAGTCCAATTCGGACTAGCCCATGGGGAGGGGTGCGGCCACCCTTTGGGGTCTTTCTCTCCTTTCCCGTATGGCCCATTAAGGCCCAATACGAATTCCCGTAACTCTCCGGTACTCCAAAAAATACCCGAATCACTCGGAACCTTTCCGAAGTCCGAATATAGTCGTCCAATATATCGATCTTTACGTCTCGGCCATTTCGAGACTCCTCGTCATGTCCCCGTTCTCATCCGGGACTCCGAACTCCTTCGGTACATCAACATACATAAACTCATAATAAAACTGTCATCGTAACGTTAAGCATGCGGACCCTTTGGGTTTGATAACTATGTAGACATGACCGAGACACCTCTCCGGTCAATAACCAATAGCGGGACCTGGATGCTCATATTGGCTCCCACATATTCTACGAAGATCTTTATCGGTCAGACCGCATAACAACATACGTTGTTCCCTTTGTCATCGGTATGTTACTTGCCCGAGATTCGATCGTCGGTATCTCGATACCTAGTTCAATCTCGTTACCGGCAAGTCTCTTTACTCGTTCCGTAATACATCATCCCGCAACTAACTCATTAGTCACAATGCTTGCAAGGCTTATAGTGATGTGCATTACCGAGTGGGCCAGAGATACCTCTCCGACAATCGGAGTGACAAATCCTAATCTCGATATACGCCAACCCAACAAGTCCTTTGGAGACACCTTTGGAGACACCTGTAGAGCACCTTTATAATCACCCATTTACGTTGTGACGTTTGGTAGCACACAAAGTGTTCCTCCGGTAAACTGGAGTTGCATAATCTCATAGTCATAGGAACATGTATAAGTCATGAAGAAAGCAATAGCAACATACTAAACGATCGGGTGCTAAGCTAACGTAATGGGTCATGTCAATCACGTCATTCTCCTAATGAGGTGATCCCGTTAATCAAATGACAACTCATGTCTATGGCTAGGAAACATAACCATCTTTGATTAACGAGCTAGTCAAGTAGAGGGATAATAGTGACACTCTGTTTGTCTATGTATTCACACATGTATTATGTTTCCGGTTAATACAATTCTAGCATGAATAATAAACATTTATCATGATATAAGGAAATATATAATACTTTATTATTGCCTCTAGGGCATATTTCTTTCAGTCTCCCACTTGCACTAGAGTCAATAATCTAGTTCACATCGCCATGTGATTTAACATCAATAATTCACATCACCATGTGATTAACACCCATAGTTCACATCTCTATGTGACCAACACTCAAAGGGTTTACTAGAGTCAATAATCTAGTTCACATCGCTATGTGATTAACACCCAAAGAGTACTAAGGTGTGATCATGTTTTGATTGTGAGATAATTTTAGTCAACGGGTCTGTCACATTCAGATCCGTAAGTATTTTGCAAATTTCTATGTCTACAATGCTCTGCACGGAGCTACTCTAGCTAATTGCTCCCACTTTCAATATGTATCTAGACCGAGACTTTAGAGTCATCTAGATTAGTGTCAAAACTTGCATCGACGTAACCCTTTACGACGAACCTTTTGTCACTTCCATAATCGAGAAACATGTCCTTATTTCACTAAGGATAATTTTGACCGCTTTCCAGTGATCTACTCCGAGATCACTATTGTACTCCCTTGCCAAAATCAGTGTAGGGTATACAATAGATCTGGTACACAGCATGGCATACTTTATAGAACCTATGGCCAAGGCATAGGGAATGACTTTCATTCTCTTTCTATCTTCTGCCGTGGTCGGGCTTTGAGTCTTTACTCAATTTCACACCTTGTAACACAGGCAAGAACTCTTTCTTTGACTGTTCTATTTTGAACTACTTCAAAATCTTGTTAAGGTATGTACTCGTTGAAAAACTTATCAAGCGTCTTCATCTATCTCTATAGATCTTGATGCTCAATATGTAAGCAGCTTCACCGAGGTCTTTCTTTGAAAAACTCCTTTCAAACACTCCTTTATGCTTTGCAGAATAATTCTACATTATTTCCGATCAACAATATGTCATTCACATATACTTATCAGAAATTTTGTAGTGCTCCCACTCACTTTCTTGTAAATACAGGCTTCACCGCAAGTCTGTATAAAACTATATCCTTTGATCAACTTATCAAAGCGTATATTCCAACTCCGAGATGCTTGCACCAGTCCATAGATGGATCGCTGGAGCTTGCATATTTTGTTAGCACATTTAGGATTGACAAAACCTCCTGGTTGCATCATATACAACTCTTCTTTAATAAATCCATTAAGGAATGCAGTTTTGTTTATCCATTTGCCATATTTCATAAAATGCGGCAATTGCTAACATGATTCGGACAGACTTAAGCATAGATACGAGTGAGAAACTCTCATCGTAGTCAACACTTTGAACTTGTTGCGACAATTCTAGCTTTGTAGATAGTAACACTACTATCAGCGTCCATCTTCCTCTTGAAGATCCATTTAATCTCAATGGCTCGCCGATCATTGGGCAAGTCAATCAAAGTCCATACTTTGTTCTCATATATGGATCTTATCTCAGATTTCATGGCCTCAAGCCATTTCGCGGAATCTGGGCTCACCATCGCTTCTTCATAGTTCGTAGGTTCGTCATGGTCAAATAACATGACCTCCAGAACAGGATTACCGTACCACTCTGGTGTGGATCTCACTCTGGTTTACCTACGAGGTTTGGTAGTAACTTGATCTGAAGTTACATGATCATCATCATTAACTTCCTCACTAATTGCTGTAGGAGTCACAAGAACAGATTTCTGTGATGAGCTACTTTCCAATAAGGGAGCAGGTACAGTTACCTCATCAAGTTCTAGTTTCCTCCCACTCACTTCTTTCGAGAGAAACTCCTTCTCTAGAAAGGATCCATACTAAGCAACAAATGTCTTGCCTTCGGATCTGTGATAGAAGGTGTACCCAACTGTCTCCTTTGGGTATCCTATGAAGACACATTTCTCCGATTTGGGTTTGAGCTTATCAGGATGAAACTTTTTCACATAAGCATCGCAACCCCAAACTTTAAGAAATGACAACTTTGGTTTCTTGCTAAACCTCAGTTCATAAGGCGTCGTCTCAACGGATTTTGATGGTGCCCTATTTAACGTGAATGCAGCTGTCTCTAATGCATAACCCCAAAACGATAGTGGTAGATCGGTAAGATACATCATATATCGCACCATATCTAATAAAGTACGGTTACGATGTTCGGACACACCATTACACTGTGGTGTTCCAGGTGGCGTGAGTAGTGAAACTATTTCACATTGTTTTAACTGAAGGCCAAACTCATAACTCAAATACTCTTCTCCACGATCAGACCATAAAAACTTTATTTTCTTGTTACGATGATTTTCCGCTTCACTCTGAAAATTATATGAACTTTTCAAATGTTTCAGACTTCTGTTTCATTAAGTAGATATACCCATATCTGCTCAAATCATCTGTGAAGGTCAGAAAATAATGATACCTGCTACGAGCCTCACTATTCATCGGGCCACATACATCTGTATGTATGATTTCCAACAAATCTGTTGCTCTCTCCATAGTTCCGGAGAACGGCGTTTTAGTCATCTTGCCCATGAGGCATGGATCGCAAGCATCAAGTGATTCATAATCAAGTGATTCCAGAATCCCATCAGTATGGAGTTTCTTCATGCGCTTTACACCAATATGACCTAAACGGCAGTGCCACAAATAAGTTGCACTATCATTATTAACTTTGCATCTTTTGGCTTCAATATTATGATTATGTGTATCACTACGATCGAGATCCAACAAGCCATTTTCGTTGGTGTGTATGACCATAGAAGGTTTTTATTCATGTAAACAGAACAACAATTGTTCTCTAACTTAAATGAATAACCGTATTGCAAAAAACATGATCAAATCATATTCATGCTCAACGCAAACACCAAATAACACTTATTTAGTTTCAACACTAATCCCGAAAGTACAGGGAGTGTGCGATGATGATCATATCAATCTTGGAACTACTTCCAACACACATCGTCACCTCGCCTTTTACTAGTCTCTGTTTATTCTGCAACTCCCGTTTCGAGTTACTACTCTTAGCAACTGAACCAGTATCAAATACCGAGGGGTTGCTATAAACACTAGTAAAGTACACATCAATAACATGTATATCCAATAGACCTTTGTTCACTTTGCCATCCTTCTTATCCACCAAATAGTTGGGGTAGTTCCGCTTCCAGTGACCAGTCCCTTTGCAGTAGAAGCACTTAGTCTCAGGCTTAGGACTTAGGCTTCTTCACTTGAGCAGCAACTTGCTTGCCGTTCTTCTTGAAGTTCCCCTTCTTCCCTTTGCCCTTTTCTTGAAACTAGTGGTCTCGTCAACCATCAACACTTGATGTTTTTCTTGATTTCTACCTTCGTCGATTTCAGCATCACGAAGAACTCGGGAATTACTTTCGTCATCCCTTGCATACTATAGTTCATCACGAAGTTCTACTAACTTTGGTGATGGTGACTAGAGAATTCTGTTAATCACTATTTTATCTGGAAGATTAACTCCCACTTGATTCAAGCGATTGTAGTACCCAGACAATCTGAGAACATGCTTACTAGTTGAGTGATTCTCCTCCATCTTTTAGCTATAGAACTTGTTGGAGACTTCATATCTCTCAACTCGGGTATTTTCTTGAAATATTAACTTCAACTCCTGGAACATCTCATATGGTCCATGACGTTCAAAACGTCTTTGAAGTCCCGATTCTAAGCCGTTAAGCATGGTGCACTAAACTATCAAGTAGTCATCATATTGAGCTAGCCAAACGTTCATAACGTCTGCATCTGCTCCTGCAATAGGTCTGTCACCTAGCGATGCATCAAGGACATAATTCTTTTGTGCAGCAATGAGGATAATCCTCAGATCACGGATCCAATCCGCATCTTTGCTACTAACATCTTTCAACATAATTTTTCTCTAGGAACATATCAAAAATAAACACAGGGAAGCAACAACGCGAGCTATTGATCTACAACATAATTTGCAAAATACTATCAGGACTAAGTTCATGATAAATTTAAGTTCAATTAATCATATTACTTAAGAACTCCCACTTAGATAGATATCCCTCTAATCATCTAAGTGATTACGTGATCCAAATCAACTAAACCATGTCCGATCATCACGTGAGATGGAGTAGTTTCAATGGTGAACATCACTATGTTGATCATATCTACTATATGATTCACGCTCGACCTTTCGGTCTCTGTGTTCCGAGGCCATATCTGCATATGCTAGGCTCGTCAAGTTTAACCTGAGTATTCCGCGTGTGCAACTATTTTGCACCCGTTGTATTTGAACGTAGAGCCTATCACACCCGATCATCACGTGGTGTCTCAGCACGAAGAACTTTCGCAACGGTGCATACTCAGGGAGAACACTTTTATCTTGAAAGTTTAGTGAGAGATCATCTTATAATGCTACCGTCAATCAAAGCAAGATAAGATGCATAAAGGATTAACATCACATGCAATCAATATAAGTGATATGATATGGCCATCATCATCTTGTGCTTGTAATCTCCATCTCCGAAGCACCGTGCTTGTGATCTCCATCTCCGAAGCACCGTCATGATCACCATCGTCACCGGCGCGACACCTTGATCTCCATCGTAGTATCGTTGTCGTCTCGCCAACTAATTGCTTTTACGACTATCGCTACTGCTTAGTGATAAAGTAAAACTATTACATGGTGATTGCATCTCATACAATAAAGCGACAACCATATGGCTCCTGCCAGTTGCCGATAACTCGGTTACAAAACATGATCATCTCATACAACAAATTATATCACATCATATCTTGACCATATCACATCACAACATGCCCTGCAAAAACAAGTTAGACGTCCTCTACTTTGTTGTTGCAAGTTTTACGTGGCTGCTACGGGCTTAGCAAGAACCGTTCTTACCTACGCATCAAAACCACAACGATAGCGGAAGCGGAAGCGTTATCACAACGCGGTTGATGTAGTCGTATGTCTTCACTATCCGACCGATCAAGTACCGAACGTACGGCACCTCCAAGTTCTACACACATTCAGCTCGATGACGTCCCTCGAACTCCGATCCAGCCGAGTGTTGAGGGAGAGTTTCGTCAGCACGACGGCGTGGTGACGATGATGATGTTCCACCGACGCAGGGCTTCGCCTAAGCTCCGCAACGGTATTATCGAGGTGTAATATGGTGGAGGGGGGCACCGCACACGGCTAAGAGATCTCAAGGATCAATTGTTGTGTCTCTGTGGTGCCCCCCTGCCCCCGTATATAAAGGAGCAAGGGGGAGGCAGCCGGCCAAGGGGAGAGGCGCGCCAAAGGGGGGAGTCCTACTCCCACCGGGAGTAGGACTCCTCCTTTCCTTGTGGGAGTAGGAGAAGGGAAGGGGGAAGGAGAAAGAAGGAAGGGGGAGCCCCCCCTCCCTAGTCCAATTCGGACTAGCCCATGGGGAGTGGTGCGGCCACCCTTTGGGGTCTGTCTCTCCTTTCCCGTATGGCCCATTAAGGCCCAATATGAATTCCCGTAACTCTCCGGTACTCCGAAAAATACCCGAATCACTCGGAACCTTTCCGAAGTCCGAATATAGTCGTCCAATATATCGATCTTTACGTCTCGGCCATTTCGAGACTCCTCGTCATGTCCCCGATCTCATCCGGGACTCCGAACTCCTTCGGTACATCAACATACATAAACTCATAATAAAACTGTCATCGTAACGTTAAGCGTGCGGACCCTTTGGGTTCGAGAACTATGTAGACATGACCGAGACACCTCTCCGGTCAATAACCAATAGCGGGACCTGGATGCCCATATTGGCTCCCACATATTCTACGAAGATCTTTATCGGTCAGACCGCATAACAACATACGTTGTTCCCTTTGTCATCGGTATGTTACTTGCCCGAGATTCGATCGTCGGTATCTCGATACCTAGTTCAATCTCGTTACCAGCAAGTCTCTTTACTCGTTCCGTAATACATCATCCCGCAACTAACTCATTAGTCACAATGCTTGCAAGGCTTATAGTCGTGTGCATTACCGAGTGGGCCCAGAGATACCTCTCCGACAATCGGAGTGACAAATCCTAATCTCGAAATACGCCAACCCAACAAGTACCTTTGGAGACACCTGTAGAGCACCTTTATAATCACCCATTTACGTTGTGACGTGTGGTAGCACACAAAGTGTTCCTCCGGTAAACTGGAGTTGCATAATCTCATAGTCGTAGGAACATGTATAAGTCATGAAGAAAGCAATAGCAACATACTAAACGATCGGGTGCTAAGCTAACGTAATGGGTCATGTCAATCACGTCATTCTCCTAATGAGGTGATCCCGTTAATCAAATGACAACTCATGTCTATGGCTAGGAAACATAACCATCTGTGATTAACGAGCTAGTCAAGTAGAGGCATACTAGTGACACTCTGTTTGTCTATGTATTCGCACATGTATTATGTTTCCGGTTAATACAATTCTAGCATGAATAATAAAAATTTATCATGATATAAGGAAATATATAATACTTTATTATTGCCTCTAGGGCATATTTCCTTCAGCACAAAATCTTAATGCGAGGGAACATCACTTTATATTGCCACTTGTGATAGGGACCTTTATTATGCAGTCCTCGCTTTTATTGCTTCCATATCACAATATCGTATAAAGCTTATTTTCTCCACACTAAAAGATCATACATATTTAGAGAGCAATTTTTATTGCATGCACCGATGACAACTTACTTGAAGGATCTTACTCAATCCATAGGTAGGTATGGTGGACTCTCATGGCAATACTGGTTTAAGGGATGTTTGGAAGCACAAGTAGTATCTCTACTTGGTGCAAAGAATTTGGCTAGCATGAGGGGGAAAGGCAAGCTCAACGTGTTGGGCGATCCATGACAATATACTTTATTTCAGATATAAGAAAACATAACCCATTATGTTGTCTTCCTTGTCCAACATCAAACTTTTAGCATGTCATATTTTAATGAGTGCTCACAATTACAAAAGATGTCCAATATAGTATATTTATATGTGAAATCTCTCTTCCTTCAATATTCTTTCATGAATTGTTCAAGTGACCAATACAATGTTTGCTAACCTTCAATAAATTTACCACCTCTACTTCTTATATGTGAAGTCATTACTCCCCATGGGATAAGCATATGAAACATATATAATTTAAGATTTATGACATTCAAATCATTCAACCATTTACTCATAGGATATAAGTGAAGCACACAAGTAAATGACAAACTACTCCAAAAAGATATAAGTGAAGATCAATGAGTAGTTAAATAATTATGTAGCTATGTGAAGACTCTCTCTCATTTAAGAATTTCAGATCTTGATACTTTATTCAAACAGCAAGTAAAAAAAAACGCTCCAAGCAAAACACATATCATGTGGTGAATAAAAATATAGCTCCAAGTAAAGTTACCGATGAACGAAGACGAAAGAGGGGATGCCATCCGGGGCATCCCCAAGCTTAGGCTCTTGGTTGTCCTTAAATATTACCTTGGGGTGCCTTGGGAATACCCAAGCTTAGGCTCTTGCCACTCCTTATTCCATAGTCCATCGAATCTTTACCCAAATCTTGAAAACTTCACAACACAAAACTTAATAGAAAATCTCGTGAGCTCCGTTAGCGAAAGTAAACAAAACACCACTTCAAGGTACTGTAATGAACTCGTTATTTATTTATATTGGTGTTAAACCTAATGTATTCCAACTTCTCTATTGTTTATAAACTCTTTTACTAGCCATAGATTCATTAAAATAAGCAAAAAACACACGAAAAACAGAATATGTCAAAAACAGAACAGTCTGTAGTAATCTGTAACTAACACAAACTTCTGGAACTCCAAAAATTCTACCAAAATTGGAAGACCTAGATAATTTGTTTATTGATCTACTGAAATTGGAATCAGTATTTTATCACGTTCTGGTAATTTTTAACAATTTTTTTCGTGAACAGAAAGTTTCTGGAATTTTCAGCAAGATCAAATAACTATCATCCAAGAAGATCCTATAGGTTTAACTTGGCACAAACACTAATTAAACCATAAAAACACATCTAAACAGAAGCTAGAAGAATTATTTATTCCTAAACAGAACCAAAAAGCAAAAAACTAAAATAAAATTGGGTTTCCTCCCAACAAGCGCTAACGTTTAACGCCCCTAGCTAGGCATGATGATTTCAATGATGCTCACATACGACATAAGAATTGAAACATAAGGAGAGCATCATGAAGAATATGACTAGCACATTTAAGTCTAACCCACTTCCTATGCATAGGGATTTTGTGAGCAAACAACTTATGGGAATAATAATCAACTAGCATAGGAAGGCAAAACAAGCATAACTTCAAAATTTTCAACACATAGAGAGGAAACTTGATATTATTGCAATTCCTACAAGCATATATTCCTCCCTCATAATAATTTTCAGTAGCATCATGAATGAATTCAAAAATATAACCAGCACCTAAAGCATTCTTTTCATGATCTACTTGCATAGAAATTTTATTATTCTCCACATAAGCAAAAAATTTCTCTTTCAGGATAGTGAGAGTATCATAAGAGACTCGAATACTATAAACTATTTCCACATTAAAAGAGTAATATTCAGAAAAAGGGTAATCATAATCATGACAAGTTTTATAAATATAATCATCACTACTTTTTATAGCATAAGTTTCGTCACAATAATCGTCATAAGTAGCAACTTTATTCTCATCATAATCAATTGAAACCTCTTCCAAGATAGTGGAATCATTACTAAATAAAGTCATGACCTCTCCAAATCCACTTTCATAATTATCATAATAAGATTCAACATCCTCCAAAATAGTGGGATCATTACTTCCTGAAGTTGACACTCTTCCAAACCCACTTTCATCAATATAATCGTCATAAGTAGGAGGCATGCTATCATCATTATAAATTTGCATATCAAAACTTGGGAGACTAAAAATATCATCTTCACGAAACGTAGCATCCCCAAGCTTGGGACAAACATTAATTGCAGCAAATATATTCTCAAAAACATCATCTTCATCAAACATAGCCTCCCCAAGCTTGGGCCTTTTCATATCATAAGCATAATCATTCTCATCATTAATAGTATGGATAGCACCAATAGTATAGCAATTATCATCATCACGATGAGTAATAGAGCAACATCATTTGGGAGAGATGCCTTTTACCTTTGCTTCTCCGTCTTTTATTTTTCTTCTTCACATCATGTGTGGGTTCAATCCTCTTTTTGGAGCTCCTTATTAATGAGATTGGTTGAATAGAAAGCTCCTCCTCGTTACCTGATTCATCATAAGAAATAATAGGAGAATATTGGGAAGTCTCTTCCCTTTCGTTAGTATTCTCTTCATCTTCTATTTGTTTTCTTTTCTTTATATACTTGGCAATATAAGGATTCTCAATGCAATTCACCGCACAATACATATAAATTTCCTCTAGATCTAAATCAAGAACTCTATCAAGGGCAAATTCTGGAATAACCTTAGTTATATGTTTCATTTCTTCATAACCCAAAAGCAAACTAAGTTCATTATGATGTGCAAGGGAAATCAAGTCATCACAATTTTTGGACACGATACGATCATGAAACAATTTGCATTGGGTACTGAAATGATCACGTTCATTGCAAAGTTCACAAGTACGGTTGAGAAAGTTTAAATTTTCAGCACAAACATTTAGCCTATCTTGCAACCATTTAGTTTCCAAATACTTATGCCTCTTGCAAAATCTATCTTCTCTGTTTGGTATGTACTTGCAAACTCTATTCACTCCACAAAATTCGACATGCTTATAAGAGATATTTTCATCATGACTAGTGCAATCATCATTAGTACGATGGATATTCAAAGAGTTCATACTAACAACATTGCAATCATGCTCATCATTCAGAGATTTAGTGCCAAACATTCTAATGCATTCTTCTTCTAGCAATTGAGCACAATTATCGGAATCCTTATTTTCATGAAAGATATTAAAAAGGTGAAGCATATGAGGTACCCTCAATTCCCTTTTTTTGTAGTTTTCTTTTATAAACTAAACTAGTGATAAAACAAGAAACTAAAAGATTTGATTACAAGATCTAAAGATATACCTTCAAGCACTCACCTCCCCGGCAACGGCGCTAGAAAAGAGCTTGATGTCTACTACACAACCTTCTTCTTGTGGACGTTGTTGGGCCTCCAAGTGCAGAGGTTTGTAGGACAGTAGCAAATTTCCCTCAAGTGGATGACCTAAGGTTTATCAATCCGTGGGAGGCGTAGGATGAAGATGTTCTCTCTCAAACAACCCTGCAACCAAATAACAAAGAGTCTCTTGTGTCCCCAACACACCCAATACAATGGTAAATTGTATAGGTGCACAAGTTCGGCGAAGAGATGGTGATACAAGTGCAATATGGATGGTAGATATAGGTTTTTGTAATCTGAAAATATAAAAACTGCAAGGTAACAAGCGATAAAAGTGAGCGTAAACTATATTGAAATGCTAGAAAACAAGGCCTAGGGTTCATACTTTCACTAGTGCAAGTTCTCTCAACAATAATAACATAATTGGATCATATAAATATCCCTCAACATGTAACAAAGAGTCACTCCAAAGTCACTAATAGCGGAGAACAAATGAAGAGATTATTGTAGGGTACGAAACCACCTCAAAGTTATTCTTTCTGATCGATCTATTCAAGAGTCCGTAGTAAAATAACATGAAGCTATTCTTTCCGTTCGATCTATCATAGAGTTCGTACTAGAATAACACCTTAAGACACAAATCAACCAAAACCCTAATGTCACCTAGATACTCCAATGTCACCTCAAGTATCCGTGGGTATGATTATACGATATGTATCACACAATCTCAGTTTCATCTATTCAACCAACACAGAGAACTTCAAAGAGTGCCCCAAAGTTTCTACCGGAGAGTCAAGACGAAAACGTGTGCCAACCCCTATGCATAAGTTCACGATGTTACGGAACCCGCAAGTTGATCACCAAAACATACATCAAGTAGATCACGTGAATATCCCATTGTCACCACAGATAAGCACATGCAAGACATACATCAAGTGTTCTCAAATCCTTAAAGACTCAATCCGATAAGATAACTTCAAAGGGAAAACTCAATCCATTACAAGAGAGTAGAGGGGGAGAAACATCATAAGGTCCAACTATAATAGCAAAGCTCGCGATACATCAAGATCGTGCCAAATCAAGAACGCGAGAGAGAGATCAAACACATAGCTACTGGTACATACCCTCAGCCCCGAGGGTGAACTACTCCCTCCTCGTCATGGAGAGCGCCGGGATGATGAAGATGGCCACCAGTGAGGGATCCCCCCTCCGGCAGGGTGCCGAAATAGGGTCCCGATAGGTTTTTGGTGGCTACAGAGGCTTGCGGCGGCGGAACTCCCGATCTATTGTCCTCCCCGATGTTTTTAGGGTATATGGACATATATAGGCGAAAGAAGACGGTCAGGGGAGCCACGAGGGGCCCACGAGGGTGAGGGGCGCGCCTAGGGGGGCAGGCGCGCCTCCCTGCCTCGTGGCCACCTCAAAGCTTCCTTGACTTCAACTCCAAGTCTCCTGGATCACGTTCGTTCCAAAAATCAAGCTCCCGAAGGTTTCATTCCGTTTGGACTCCGTTTGATATTCCTTTTATGCGAAATACTGAAACAAGGGAAAAAACAGAAACTGGCACTGGGCTCTGGGTTAATAGGTTAGTCCCAAAAATCATATAAAAGTGCTTAGTAAAGCCCATTAAACATCCAAAACAGATAAGATAATAGCATGAATACTTCATAAATTATAGATATGTTGGAGACGTATCAATCTTCAGAAGATTCGCCAACCGTGCCATGACGAACTATGGCATCAAGATCAAGCACATCAGAAGTGACAACGGGGCAGAGTTCAAAAACACCAGCGACAACACTTATCTTGATACATTGGGCATCACTCATGAGTTATCAGCTCCATACACACCTCAGTAGAATGGCATCGTGGAGCGCAAGAACAGAACCCTTATTGAGATGGCACGGACAATGATTGATGAGTACAAGACTCGAAGGAAATTCTGGCCAGAAGCCATTGACACTGCATGTCACATCATCAACCGTGTTTATTTTAACAAGCTTCTAAAGAAGACATCATATGAGCTACTAACTAGTAAGAAGCCAAACGTCAGTTACTTCAGAGTATTTGGTGCTAGGTGCTGGATCAAGGATCCACATCACACTTCAAAATTTGCATTGAAAGCACATGAAGGTTTTATGCTTGGTTACGGAAAGGATTCGCACTCCTACAGAGTCTTCAACCTCTTTCACTATAAAGTAGTTGAAACTGTGGATGTGCGGTTCGATGAGACTAACAGCTCGCAAAGAGAGCACCTGCCAAATGTGCTAGATGAAGCCTCACCGAGTGAATCTATCAAGCTTATGGGTACTGGAGACATCATACCTACAGAGGCCCGGGCTGAAGAAGAAATCATCATTTCTTCACCTAATCAACCCGAAGACAATGCTCAACCTGAAGTCAATGGTGAAGCTGAAGACAATGATCTGCAAGGGCAAAATCTTCGTCCAGTCCATCCTCGTGTTGCAAATGAAGTGCAGATTGAGAAAATAATCGATAGCATCAATGCACCTGGTCCGCTCACTCGTTGAAGAGCAACACAGCTAGCAAATTTCTGTGGGCACTTTGCATTTGTCTCTATATCTGAACCCAAGAAAGTTGCTGAAGCCTTCATGGAACCTGAATGGATTCAAGCGATGCAAGAAGAGCTTCAACAGTTCGAGTTGAACAATGTGTGGGAACTGGTTAAGCGTCCTGATCCTCGCAAGCATAACATCATTGGCACAAAATGGATCTATCGCAACAAACAAGATGAGCACGGTCAAGTTGTCAGAAAAAAAGGCTCGTCTAGTTGCTCAAGGTTACACTCAAGTAGAAGGGATTGACTTCGATGAAACATTTGCTCCGTGGCTAGGCTTGAAGCCATTCGCATACTGCTAGCCTATGCCAACCATCACAACATTCTTCTGTACCAAATGGATGTGAAAAGTGCCTTTCTTAATGGCAAAATTGAAGAAGTGTATGTTGCACAACCACCTGGCTTTGAAGATCCAAAACATCCTGACATGGTATACAAGCTCAACAAGGCACTGTATGGCCTCAAACAAGCTCCTCGCGCGTGGTATGACACACTCAAAGACTTCCTGAAGAGCAAAGGCTTCAAACCTAGTTCTCTGGATCCCACACTCTTCACGAAGACATATGATGGAGAACTTTTTGTGTGCCAAATCTATGTGGATGACATTATCTTCGGCTGCACTGACAAGAGATACAGTGATGAGTTTGGACATATGATGCAAGAGCAATATCAAATGTCCATGATGGGTGAGCTGAAATTCTTCCTCGTTCTTCAAATCCGTCAACAGAGCAATGGCATCTTCATATCACAAGAGAAATACCTCAAAGATTGCCTGAACAAGTTTGGAATGCAAGAGTGCAAGGGATACTCGACGTCAATGCCAACCAAAGGTCAATTGGGTCCCGACGACAATGGTAAAGAGTTCGAAAAGGTATACCGCTCCATATTGGTTCTTTACTCTACTTATGTGCATCTAGGCCAGATATAATGCTTAGCATTTGCATGTGTGCCCGATTCCAAGCGGCACCAAAGGAATCGCATCACTTAGTTGTGAAGCGAATTCTTCGATATTTGGCTTACACCCCAACACTAGGATTATGGTATCCAAAGGGCTCAAAGTTTGATCCAGTTGGATTCTCAGATGCTGATTATGCTGGTGACAAGGTTGATCGCAAGTCCACATCAGGCACATGCCACTTTCTTCGATGATCTCTTGTCTTTTGGTCTTCAAAGAAGCAGAACTGTGTATCCCTCTCCACTGCTGAATCTGCATACATTGCTGCTGGATCTTACTGCGCTCAGCTTCTATGGATGAAGCAAACTCTCAAGGACTATGGCACCCACCTGAAGCATGTGCCACTCTACTGCGACAATGAAAGCGCCATCAAAATTGCCAACAACCCAGTTCAGCACTCGAAGACAAAGCACATTCAGATCTGTCGTCACTTTCTCAGAGATCATGTCATGAAGGAAGATATTGATATCATTCACGTCAACACTGAAGAGCAATTGGCAGATATCTTCACGAAGCCCTTGGATGAGAAAAGGTTTTGCAAGTTGCGGTGTGAGCTAAATATCTTAGAATCCTCAAATGTCCTGTAATTGGACACACATCCTAACGCATATGCATGTTGATGACTTAGATGTGCAACACACGAAGTAACGTATATCTTCAATCAATGAATACATACAATCTAAGTGTGAATACATTAACGTGGAATTTGACTTCGGAGCGCCATGATACTTGTGCGCCGTGTCTGGGTCTAATACTTCCTATACGGTGGGCAACGCCACCACCAAATTCTTATTGGAGTGCTTCTTTTGGCGTCGTGGTTGCATAGTCTCCGCATTTGGTTTGTCTTCAACATTGATTTGACTTTGAGGTTTATCTTCGCAATATTGAGTTGGTCTGATATATATATATATATATATATATGTGTGTGTGTGTGTGTGTGTGTGTGTGTGTTCTGTCCACTACAACATTCACCTATAGCTATATCTTCATACTCGAATCCTATTTTATCTAAGTGAATGTGATCGGACCCTAACCTCTTCTGTGCTTCTTCCTCAAATTCGATCTGTCCAAATCATATGCATTCTATTGAAACCTGTCGATTGTCTTCTCTGAGTCCTTGTCAGCAGAAGACAAAGGGACAAACGTCTAAATCCATTTTTAATGCTATATCCATTTTGCCTGAATACCAGAGAAGCTGGAACGACCACCCGACAATCCAGGCGTGCGTGGGAACGTGGAACAACTTTCAATAAGTTGCATGCAAGCCATGTGTCCTCCAGATGTGAACCGCCAGGGCACCTGCGTAATTGCGCTGTGCTACCCCTCTCCTTATAAATACACACTCACCGTGGTCAAAATCTTTTCTTCCACCTCGCCACCTCGCACAAACCCTAGCACCTCCGCTAGTTCGTGTCGACGCCGGAGACGACGCGCTTAGCTGCCGAGACTTCTTCGACACCGTCCTCACTCCCGCGATGGACCTCATTCTCTCCGTCGTCGCCGTAGGTGTCTTCCGCCGCCAAGTTAGGGCGCGGGAGATTGAACTGCTCGGCTTCTAACTCTGCCTCGTCTAGCAGTTCGTCAGCGGTAATTAAATCTTGCTTTTTACTGCCTTTTCAATCCGTCAAATCCATCCACTTTAACCAAAAGTGGTTTCTTCACTTCCAAGTATGAATCTGTCCTTATCTGCATCTCATATCATGCTGAGAATATTCACTTATGCTTCATAACCAGTTAGATTCCTCACTTGTACTTATTCATGGCTTCATACAAATCTGGAACCAACTCTCTTCAAATAAGTGAGTGCCTTCACCCTATGAGGTCAATGTCTTAAAACCAATTTTTCTTCAAAATCTTCTGAGAATGCATATGACCTCTTCCCCTTCCCTCGCATCTCTAATGCTGTCACAGGTACATGTCCATAGGAGAATCCCTTGGTTCTCATAGTCCGCATTCATTTGTAGAGTTCTTACAGCGTCATATACACTCCCCTGAAGCCAGCTCTTGTCTGACCAGTAGAAGGAAGCCATTCACAGTTCTGAAGCCATTCAGTCTGAATACAATGGCAACTGAAAAATCAGCTAGAAAAGGTGGCAGGCAGCGCTGTGGAGATACTGCTAAGGATTTACCTCCAGATCTGTTTGAACTGTACAAGTCAGATCCTGAGGAAAGCTATGGCCAGCGCAAGACCCGAATCCAATGGATTCGAAGATATTGGGCTGAACAGTGGTTCAAGTTTAACTTCGTAACCCCTGAATATGCACAGAAGAATGCTATCAAGCGCCCATGGGGAGATATTCTGTACAGAAATCTGCAGCCCAAGTCCAAGTCTGAAGCCATTGCTCAAGGCTTCTACCCATGCATGGTCCGAGGACCAAAGCCAGAGAATGCCGACCCATCATCCATGTTATGGTGTCGCGAAGACAATCTCTTCAAGCGCAACTATCAATTTGCCAAGTAGTCAACTGTCAAAAACAAGAAGGAGCTAGGCCTCAACTTTAACCCTGGTCCATCTGCTCCAAGGGCTGATGGCACATGCGATGCCAATCGAAATGTCATTGGCCCCTTCAACAACTTAGATGGCCTCCTCTCTCACATAGCTGCTCAGAGGGCTACTGTGGAGCAATCAGCTGATGATGCAGATTCTGAAGATGTGCCAGCTCCACAGAAGCAGAAAAAGAAGAAATCAAAAGCTTCGAAGCCCTCTGCCGCACCAAAAGCTTCGACTGTGAAGCCATTGGCCAGTGCACCTCCTGAACCCATTGTGCAGTCTGAAGATTTGTCTCGTGTCTCCAAGAAGACCGAGAAGTCCAAGAAAACCAAGAAGCCCAAGAAGATTTCTGGGCATGAACTAACTCCTGCTGCCGTTTTGCGCAATGAGGAAGACACCATCGATCTGTCCAGCGATGAAGATCTTGGTGATGAAGCCCTTCAGATGTTGATCAAGAGTAAGAAAGAGGCGAAGATCTTCAACGATCTGCCCCTCTTTGATGTTGACATTCTAAACAACTTCATCGATGAGTGGTTCGATGACCAGAGCATCAGTAATGATGATCTTCAGCTGCCTGTGGACATCAGCATCACGTTTCATGGAGCCATAGCTAATGAGTTGGCCTTGGCTCAGAAGATTGTTGAGCTCAAGAACAAGATTGACTATGAGAAGGCTCATTTCAAGAAGAACATGGCCAAGCTCAGCGTGGCAGATGTTCAAATCTTCAAGAAGATGCTGCATGACCTCAAGGAAGAGTTCCACAAGAAGCGTGATGAAGCTAAAGGCTCATGCGAGCGCATGAAGTACTTCGCAGAGAAATGTGTTCAAGCACACAATGAAGCTAAAAAGTGCAAAGCTCTTGGGCGTCCTGGCATCAATCCCAGGATAGCTGCCAAGCAAAAGAAGAAGTCTGATGTGGCCCAAACTGAAGCACCAAGGCAGGAAGAACCTCGATTGTCTTCCCTGCCAGCATGACAGGCTCGAAGCCTAAGGTCACCTCAGCAACTTCAGAGCTGAAGAAGACAAGGGCAGCTGAAGCTAAAGCCAGGAAGCGCAAGCACAAGGATGCTTCTGATGATGCCCCATCCAAGAAGAAGCTGAAGACAAAGTCTTCAAAGAAAGAGCGTGCTGCTGCCTCTGAGCCCCTCAATGTTGAACCCATTTCTGTTGCACTTCCAGCTTCAAACAACCAAGAGCGTTGTTTGGTAATCCATGAGCCTGCTTCCACAGAGGCCAGTGAAGATGAAGAAGTTCTAGCTGTTGACCAGATCACAACTGAAGACATTGGTCATGATGACAATGTTAATGATGATGAAGTCCTTCGTCAGCTCGAGGCCCAGTTGGTATCATCGCCTGCTCCAACGAGCAGTGAACTAATCAGCATTGGTCGTCCATTGACGCCAATTGCTCAGGATGACTCATGGGTCGAGCTCTCACAGTAGGAAACCCCCATTCATGATGAGACAGCCAGAACTCTACCACCTCGAGTCACCACTCCGGTACTTGACGATGACAACTACATGGTGCAGACCACTCCCTCACCAAAGGCGTCGCCCACATTTCGCAGGCTTCGCAAAGGCCCTAGGCCACAGGTCACCATGTCGAGCATTCCGGAAGGGGAAGCGCAACAAAGCTTAGTAGCACGTCAAGTGTTTCCTTAAGCCACCCCTATTGCGAATGTCTCTGAGTCTAAAGCTAAAGTTGCTAAAGACATTCCGGCTGCATCAGCCAATGAAGATCAAGGAGAAAGAGAAGAAGAAAGAGTTGCCACACCCCCTGCCATTGATCAAGTCATTCTCGAGGAGAGTGTGACTATGCCCGACCCTCCTGTTATCGAACAAACGGAGGTTGAAACCATTAAGGCTTCCACAATCAATGCTACTGAAGCCAATGACATTGTCATGGCCGAAGACAATGTGGTGCCTAAAGCTCATGTACAACCTGAAGCCAATGTGGATGTTGAAGCCACTGTTCCACCTCCAAGGCCTCACACAATTGAACATGCCTACGATCGCGGCTAGCTTGTCACAGTGAGATGGCCCGTTTTGGTTCCTCCAACAGCTCTTGGACCACAGTACGACTACCATGTTGAGCAAAGGCCTCAGGTTCAGAAGCCGAAGCCAAGGCTGCCAAGGCTTCGAGGTGCTGCTACATCGCCACGATCTTTCAGCGTGAACAGCTTCAGAGCACACAACACCTTCTTCGACAGTGTAGGGTAACGCAGCAGAAAACAAAAATTTTCCGACCTACGCACCAGCCCAGGACCACTATGGAGACTGCATACATGGTTTGATCTTTTTCGTTACCGACTCGTAGCGCAGCGGAAAGTAGAGTCGATGACGATCGGCGGTGCAGATCCCCGCAGCTAGGATTTACAACCTCCCAACCGCGAGGATGTATACCCTCATCTGCTCCTCAGACAGCCCTCCGGGAGGCGGTCGAACAGCCCCCCGGACGGTGTCGCGGACAGCCCTTCGGGAGGACCTTCGAAACTCGAACGGTCACTCGGACAGCCCTTCGGGAGGACCTTCGAAACTCGGACGGTCACACGGACAGCCCTTCGGGAGGCACTCACAAACTAAGACCGAAACTACGATCTCTCTACAAAGTTGCACACATACGGTGTCATCTATCCGGCAGGGCTTCGCCGTCCAGAACTAGTTCCTGCCGGAACCCAGACAGCCTTACGGCTCTACGAAACTCTTTTCGTGGGAGGGAGAGAAGAAGCCAGATAATGCATGGCATGTGTATGAGAGCAAGGGATGAGTGTGGAGGGCTGCCCCTACACCTCTATTTATAGGAAATCCCAAGGGGGTAGGGTAGTTTCACAAAAAACCCAAAATGCACATGAATGAAGTTTTTCCACAAGGACCTAGGAGTGAAACCAAGGAACAAGAGGGTCCCCAAGGGGGGATACCCCATGTGGCCGGCCACACCCCCATGAGGGGCCCCAAAAATGGCTCCTATCCATCCATGTCATCCCCAAGATCTTTTGGAGCAAAGCCCCAAAAGGTGGCTTTCCATAAAGTAACCATAAAGCTGATTTTCACTATTCACGACGACATTTATCAGCGTCTGATCGAACTGAAAATATTTATGTGGGCTAAGAACATTTCCAGTACCCACTAAAATGATTTTCAACGCGTTCCGAAACAATTCCGGTTTTAGTGATTTTCATCTGCGAAACGCATCTGAAGTGGCTCCGGCAGCTCCGGAACATTTCCGGTTTTTATCTCAGAAAATTCCAAAAAGCTTCCAGAATGATTCTGGCATCCTCCAAGAATTATCAGGCATGTGCCGAAACCAATTTGACTTAATGGTGTATCCCGAAACAACTTTTCGGTATCATCGAAACTTATCCGATGACCTCTCTCTGCGGTACGATTCCGCTGTCCGAAACTTTTTCGATGATTTTCTCTCAGACTCCCTGTCTAGTATTCAGCAGATAGATGACCCTTAAGCGTGTGACCCTATAGGTTTGGTGAAGTATAGACATGACCCGGAACCCCTTCCGATGAATGATCAACATCGGAGCCGTGGACACCCATATTGACCCCTATACCCACACGAATAAATATTCGAGTGAACCTCCAGTTGCCGTGTGCTATTCCTGTTGCTTCGCGATATGTTACAAATACCCGAGGTGAGACATGTTGGCATTCCCGTGGATCAACAACTTGTCCACTATGCTAGTTACCTAGTTACCGGTATTGTTCTCTTTTCTCGTTATCGTGTTCCGGCATCCCCATGATCAAATCACAAAGTGTCTGGCCACACGATGATGGATACCGTAACACCGACAGGGCCCAGAGATATCTCTCCATCGTCGGAGGAGCAAATCCCAATCTTGAGCTATCATGTTACTTGACACACTTTTCCATGAACCCGTAAGCCGCCGTAATAGCCACCCATTTACGGATGACGTTTAACAAACCCCAAAGTTCATGAAGCAAGCATGAAGAAACTCGATACTGTCATGGTCTAAGGAATCATGCAAACGTTAACCATCTCTGTGTTATGTACCAATAAACTTGTGACGAATGAATCTCATAGCATAACATCAATCCGGGTCGATTCAACACAAATGTTATCTTAACATTGTGCCCTCAAAGTTGCTGGCATAGACATGCCCATGACCAGGAAAACAGAATCATCATGCAACACTTGAGCTAGTCTTAGAGGCCAGACTAGGAATACTTCTTACCGTTTATTATTCCACACGTGCATATGAGTCTTCCTCCGAGCCTCGTGGATATTGCAGACTCGAGAATCGTTGCAGTTAGAGCATGGAACATAAACATAACTGTGAACTCGGAGATAAATAATATCATTTATTATTGCCTCTAGGGCATATCTCCTACAGACTCCCACTTGCACTAGAGTCAATAATCTAGTTAATGCTAATGCACTTTACACCTGTGGCATACTGGTGTAAAAATTGCTTCGCATGTGGTATAGCCTGATGTCCATCTGATCTGACAACTTCAGCTCCGTGTGTATCTCTGCATATCCTCGCATTTTCACGCTTTCACAAAATTCATATTTTGCATGGACTAGGCGTTGTATGTATGTGAATCATAGGTCGAACCTGGATTCCTCAGACTAAGTTATGGAGCAACTACCTGCAGTAGTGTCCCACTGACAAAAGCCATCTTGGAACCATATTAAGTTCATGAATGAGCTATATGATTCAACATCTTCTTTTGTCGCTTCTAAAGCGTCAACATACTTCGCCTCTGTTATAGAATTCTCCACAGTATCCTGTTGGGAACAATTTCCAACTACCGTGCCACCATATTGTGTATTACACAAAACCCTTAATTTAAATCAAAAATCGCATGGAGAAAAGATGAGGACTGTATCGATGTAACATCTTACAACGAACTCTTCATGATCTCTGCTTGCGAGAAAACCATGTCATCAGTACTTACTCTAGTACTCTGTGACATCTTTCACTGTTGTCCCATGATCAGTAATTTGATCACTTTGGTATCCATACTCGCAACACCTTGGGAGTATCGGACATATCTGGTTGTTTTACATACCATGGAATACATGATTAATCCAAACACAAAAGTGTGTGGAATCTGCATCATGTATTTTACTCATCAGTGTTTTGGGACACCGAGTCTTGCAAAAACACTTTCCATGTGACTTTGGCAAGAATCACTCCTTGGCGTTTTAAATGCTAAAAGGTTTTAGCATCTTGTCAATATGTATTCATTGCTTAGCCCCATTAGGTAAATCTATCTCCATAGATCATCATGCCTAATATTGAGGCTATTTAGCCTAAGCACTTCATCGAAAAACTATTTTCAAATGAAGTCCTAATTCGTGTCAAGAAATTTATTTCCAATTACCAATGTGCCAAGCACATAAGGTTTTTAGAAATATTATTACGCTCCCACTTACTTTCTTGAATTACAAGCATCTTCGTTACCCATTGATGAAATCAAAACCCCTTTGACCATTTCATCCAAACACGAAGATTCCAACTCTATTTTGCTCTCTTCTGTCCATTGCTGGAACTCTGAAGTTTGCATACCTACTAGCATCCTCTGGATCGACAAATTACTTTGGACTGTATCTTATACAAGTCCTAGCTTTCATTTCCATCAGATGGAAATCCTTTTATCATCCATGTTTCATATCTCATGATTGAAATATGTATTAATTGCTAGTTCAACCCGAACCGACTTTAAGCATCGCTACGATGAAAACAACCTCATCGTAGTCAACTCTTGAACTTGTTATTTCAACAAGTCGATCTTTATGGATAAAACATTTTTATCCGTATCAGTTTTAAGTTCCATAAATATTCGTTAGACTCTAAGTCTTCCGAAAGGTGTATCAAGGTTTAAATCTTGAATCACTTATATGGAAACTAACTCGGGTTGTATTGGCATTTAGCCAATTCCGGAGTCAGGGCCCATGAACGCTTCCTTGTGTATCGTAGGTATAATGTTGTCTAACAAGAATATCTTGTTTGCGCACCTGAGAGGTTTGCACGAGCCTTGCCTACGTGGTTCAGCTGCAAGTTCGACCGAAGTTCATACATTTTATTGTAGAGACTTCCGTATCAGTCGCAGTAGGAAACTCTGGAATTACTTCCAAGGTCTCTTTCCTTTGATCTGATGACGTAGATACTGTTTATCTCGTCGAGTTGCACTATTCTCCCACTCACCTTTTTGAAAGAACCATTCTCTTTAAATGCACACCGTTTCGCGGCAAAACTATTTGCCTCGGTATAGTGAGGGAGGAATACGCAACATTTTGGTATAACCTACAAAGTAGCACTTGTCTGATTTGGAATAGGTTTGTAACCTTTTACACAAGCCCCATATTCCAAATGTTAAGAAAAGATATAACATGGTTGGGCGTACCACACCATGGCTTCATTTCAACAGACCCGATGTAGCTCTTTTCAGTGTAAAAGCCGCAGTCTCTAAAGCATCACTTTAAAAGGGATAATGAAAAATTTATTTATGTCATCTTTGACCTTACCATGTCATAAATGGTTTGATTACATCTCCACAGACTTTCCACTTGCAGTGGTGTTCCGGGAGGTGCAAGTTATGAAACCCCTTTCACAACTCATCAGACATTCGCTAAACATGTAACTCAAATATTCCTTTGTGCAATCAAATTGCAGAAACATAATTTTCTTGTTACAATAACTTCTACTTCATTTTTGAGAACCTTTCGAATGATTTCAAAAGATCCAGACTTACGTCTCATCAAGTAAATATCCATATATCTACTTGAGTCATTTCTGAAGATAAATAAATCCACCACTAACAACACTTATCGGACTACACACATCAAATGTATGATCACTAATAAGTTTGTTGTTCAATCCTTATGGCCTGTGAACGGTATTTTAGTCACTTCACTTTTCGGAGGAAAGTTGCAAGTGTCAGATGATTCAAAATCAAAAGGACTTCAAAATCCATCATAATGGAATTTTCCATGCGGGTTTCTCCAATGTGACCAAATGTAGTGCCACACTTGTGTGGTATTCTTTTAGTCTTGCGACATTTAGCGTCAGTGTTATGGATGTATCATATTACCCTCAATATTCAGAACATACGTCCCATCGATGATGGAAGTATGGCCCTTATGTTATTCATAATACTTAACAACAATTGTTGTTTTTATGAACAACTCTTTTGCAACAAACATTGTGCAATGGGCTAGAGTGTATGAAACTCTAAAATGAATTATGAAAGTAAGCCAAGAGGTATTGTATTATTATCAATATTCATAACATACATCTCATTCATAATGAAAGTATGGGCCTTGTGTTATTCATAACATCGAACATAAAAAGTTCTCTTATGAACAACCTTCTTGCAAGATACCTTATGCAATGGGCTAGAGTTTGTAAAACTCTAAATGAATTATGAAAATAGATACAAACGTCAATACACCGATGGAAGGTATAGTAACATTTACTATGTTCCCTGTGTATACCTTAACCTCATTTCTGGCTAGTCTTTTTAGGCCATAGTAGCTCTTACATTGATTCGCAACAGAATGCAATCGAGCGGGTATCTTTGTGATTAACTCACAATACCCAAGAATTAGTGATTAACATGTTTAACCATAATTCCCAAGAACTATATCTTTGACCAGCCTACTATACATCAAAAACTTGTATGACATTCATACATGAACTGGATATTCCAGTCATCTTTCCTTTTGCCTTTATACTTCTAACAGTTTAACTTTTAGTATTTCTCCTACTCTCAGAAGAAGCACCCAACTTAAGAGTGGCATTAGCCCCGGACTTCCTAGGCGTGTAAGTCATACTTACACCCTTTGGACACTTCCTTTCTCTTTAAGTTGTTCTTTTATTCACCTTTCATTATATGACAGGCGTTCTTCTGGATCCCTTTCCCAACAGTCAAATGCATAGTAAACACTTTTACTAATACTTGCAAACAAACATTGCTTTGTTTGTATCTGAAAATAATTTTCAGTTCCATGAATATCATATAACTATCCCAACTTTCGAAGTTTGGGTTTCATGGAAGCAAACATATTCCACTTGACCATAACAGAATTCTAGCTTTTGGATCGAAGGACGAGAGTCACATGATCCATAGCATTAGCGGGAGGATACGGAAAGCATGCGATAGGACACAGTCCTTCTCGGCACTTTTGAGGACAATCCTCATATTACGTTACCAATCGTAAAGTTTTAACCAGATATTTAACAGCTATTCAATTTTAATAGGGAAGGTGGAAATGCGAGCCATTATTCTACAACTATTATGCAAGAAACACTTAGACAGTGTTCATAATTAATTGCACTGAGAATTAAACATGTTAATTCAACAGTGCGCTCCCACTCAAATCAATATCTCTCACAATTAATTTTGAGTGATACAGGATCCAGACTTCAATTCATCGCCATAGAATCATCATCTCATAACGGGAATTTTAATCGGTAGGCCAACTTGCCGATCACATCTCTATGTGACTCTTGCTCATCTTTCGATGCGTGTGTTCCGAGCTCAGGACGATCCTGCCATGAACGTCAAGACAACCAAGTGATCTTGCTGCGAGGTCTGACCTCACCCGCCTCACACTTCTCTAATCGTTCGTACCCATGCATCCATGGCGCACCCCGAAAAGATAGGTGCCGTGACGGTGCTACACATGGGAGAACACTAACTACTTGATATTTTAAGTGAGAGATCACCCTAATAAAAGCGACTACCGCGCAATCAAGAAGGGTGCATCATAAGGGATAAACATCTCAGGCAATTCATAGTAGCATGATATGGTATAGCCCTTTCTGACGGAGATTTATTTCATTTCTTCGTCTTCGGCATTCGCGTCGGTGTTCACCTTCGCGAAGATTGTCACCACCTTGTTGATGCACCAGATAATATTGCTATCTCTATAGCTAACAAAATAATGCATTACAACAAGGTTGGCACGCAGGTCATTAAAGTGCAATCATATGGCTCCAGCCATCATGCCGAATCATGACACGCAGGTCATGTTAATCAAATTACATCATATAGTCATCTCATACATAATCGAATTAGTATGAGCACTGCTATACCACATCACATGCACATCCTGCAAAACCAAGTTAGACGCCTCTAATTGGTTTATGCAAAATTTATTTTACGTGGCTTCTAAGGTTTTGACTTAAACCACAGCTACCAACGTTTTATCATCAAGTATGATTATTCAAGTTGCTAGATTAACATCTCGGGGTGTATGAAACACGAGATAATTAAATCTCGAGCCCCATACTAAACTTCGTCACACGCATGACCCCCGTGCAGATCATATCTGCAATGCCCTTTCATCTGCGAATTTCATCTTTCTTTTGACTACGGCAGAACCCAAAGAACTGATAGCACTTCCATGATCAATCAGGATCACGGATTGCCAGAACTTTGTCAAATTCCACCATGCTGTCTCGAGATTGAGCAAACGCAAATTCTAGGGAAGCAACAAGAACGTCGGGTAACAGATTTCATCTGTCACCCGCATAAATATTTTTCAGCAATAGATCTCATCTACTACCTACTTATATTATGCAATACCCATACATCTCTATGTATTCTAGATCGAAACCTGCATCTACGCATAGCACGGCTCATGATGCCACTGTAGGGTAACGCAGCAGAAAACAAAAAATTTCCGACCTACGCACCAGCCCAGGACCACTATGGAGACTGCATACATGGTTTGATCTTTTTCGTTACCGACTCGTAGCGCAGCGGGAAGTAGAGTCGATGACGATCGGCGGTGCAGATCCCCGTAGCTAGGATTTACAACCTCCCAACCGCGAGGATGTATACCCTCATCTGCTC
Source organism: Aegilops tauschii subsp. strangulata (assembly GCF_002575655.3). Taxonomy (NCBI): domain Eukaryota; kingdom Viridiplantae; phylum Streptophyta; class Magnoliopsida; order Poales; family Poaceae; genus Aegilops; species Aegilops tauschii. The sequence goes on along the minus strand of NC_053036.3, from coordinate 422,132,971 downwards.
CTCAGACAGCCCTCCGGGAGGCGGTCGAACAGCCCCCCGGACGGTGTCGCGGACAGCCCTTCGGGAGGACCTTCGAAACTCGAACGGTCACTCGGACAGCCCTTCGGGAGGACCTTCGAAACTCGGACGGTCACACGGACAGCCCTTCGGGAGGCACTCACGAACTAAGACCGAAACTACGATCTCTCTACAGAGTTGCACACATACGGTGTCATCTATCCGGCAGGGCTTCGCCGTCCAGAACTAGTTCCTGCCGGAACCCAGACAGCCTTACGGCTCTACGAAACTCTTTTCGTGGGAGGGAGAGAAGAAGCCAGATAATGCATGGCATGTGTATGAGAGCAAGGGATGAGTGTGGAGGGCTGCCCCTCCACCTCTATTTATAGGAAATCCCAAGGGGGTAGGGTAGTTTCACAAAAAAACCCAAAATGCACATGAATGAAGTCCTTCCACAAGGACCTAGGAGTGAAACCAAGGAACAAGAGGGTCCCCAAGGGGGGATACCCCATGTGGCCGGCCACACCCCCATGAGGGCCCCCAAAAATGGCTCCTATCCATCCATGTCATCCCCAAGATCTTTTGGAGCAAAGCCCCAAAAGGTGGCTTTCCATAAAGTAACCATAAAGCTGATTTTCACTATTCACGACGACATTTTTCAGCGTCTGATCGAACTGAAAATATTTATGTGGGCTAAGAACATTTCTAGTACCCACTAAAATGATTTTCAACACGTTCCGAAACAATTCCGGTTTTAGTGATTTTCATCTGCGAAACGCATCTGAAGTGGCTCCGGCAGCTCCGGAACATTTCCGGTTTTTATCTCAGAAAATTCCAAAAAGCTTCCAGAATGATTCTGGCATCCTCCAAGAATTATCAAGCATGTGCCGAAACCAATTTGACTTAATGGTGTATCCCGAAACAACTTTTCGGTATCATCGAAACTTATCCGATGACCTGTCTCTGCGGTACGATTCCGCTGTCCGAAACTTTTCGGTGTCCGAAACTTTTTCGATGATTTTCTCTCAGACTCCCTATCTAGTATTCAGCAGATAGATGACCCTTAAGCGTGTGACCCTATAGGTTCGGTGAAGTATAGACATGACCCGGAACCCCTTCCGATGAATGATCAACATCGGAGCCGTGGACACCCATATTGACCCCTATACCCACACGAATAAATATTTGAGTGAACCTCCAGTTGCCGTGTGCTATTCCTGTTGCTTCGCGATATGTTAAAAATACCCGAGGTGAGACATGTTGGCATTCCCGTGGATCAACAACTTGTCCACTATGCTAGTTACCTCGTTACCGGTATTGTTCTCTTTTCTCGTTATCGTGTTCCGGCATCCCCGTGATCAAATCACAAAGTGTCTGGCCAGACGATGATGGATACCGTAACACCGAGAGGGCCCAGAGATATCTCTCCATCGTCGGAGGAGCAAATCCCAATCTTGAGCTATCATGTTACTTGACACACTTTTCCATGAACCCGTAAGCCGCCGTAATAGCCACCCATTTACGGATGACGTTTAACAAACCCCAAAGTTCATGAAGCAAGCATGAAGAAACTCGATACTGTCATGGTCTAAGGAATCATGCAAACGTTAACCATCTCTGTGTTATGTACCAATAAACTTGTGACGAATGAATCTCATAGCATAACATCAATCCGGGTCGATTCAACACAAATGTTATCTTAACATTGTGCCCTCAAAGTTGCTGGCATAGACATGCCCATGACCAGGAAAACAGAATCATCATGCAACACTTGAGCTAGTCTTAGAGGCCAGACTAGGAATACTTCTTACCGTTTATTATTCCACACATGCATATGAGTCTTCCTCCGAGCCTCGTGGATATTGCAGACTCGAGAATCATTGCAGTTATAGCATGGAACATAAACATAATTGTGAACTCGGAGATAAATAATATCATTTATTATTGCCTCTAGGGCATATCTCCTACAGACAGCGCCAAGAATCCATAGTCGAAGCGAAAGATCTCTTCCGATCGATTTTGGAGCTATCAGCAGCGCAGCTATTACTCCTGCATTCTATACAATCAAGAGAGAATCTTTCCACACACGCGTCTTGATTGTGAAGCTATTGCTGGGCTGCCATGTCTTGAAGCAGCACTTGACTGCTTCCGGGAGGTTGGTCTTCTGCCATTTGTTACGGACAAAGAGCACCGGAATGAAGAGCTTCTGCTGCAGTTCTATGCCACACTCCACATTCGTGGCTACAACAGGGATCCGAAGACATGGATCCTTGAGTGGATGATAGGTGATGTGCATCATGAAGCCAAAGCTCAAGACATCATCGAGCTTACTTCCCTGCCCACTCCAGGTGAGTTGTATGAGCCTGGTTGTCGGCTTCATAGAAATGAACTACAAAGTGTTTTATAGAGGCCTGAGCCAAATATGAGTGAGATGCTCAGCATGATGAAGCCACTGCCCCAAGATGCTGAATACCCTAAAGAGTTCTTCGTGAAAGACCTCGAGTACTTGCCCCGCATAGTTTATCATATTCTGAGGCGTACTCTATGGCCAATCAAGGGACACTATTCTGAAGCCAAACTTGAAGGAGCCATGAAGACTTTGGTATTTTATATCATCAATGGCATCAGATTCAATACCCAAGATTTCTTCATCAGACAACTTGCTGCATCTGGGATCGATCTGTTTGGTTTGAAGTTTTATGCTCCATGGGTGATGCGCCTGATCAAACTCCATTCTTCTGTTGACTATCAGCCCTCAGCGCGCAACCATCCTGTCTTTCTGCCTGAGGTTGATCTATCCATTGAAGCCATCTACCCTGAGCCTGCCAAGAAGCCTCGATATCTTCATAATGTTGATCATCAAAGCTTCACGCAACCAATAGAAGGAATTCATGTTCCCAATGCTGCAACTCCCTCTTATCCTTTGGCTGGCAATATGCGTGTGCCCCATCGTGCGAACACCGAAGCCACTGACAGTAATATTGCACAAAGGCCTCGGAAGCATTCTCGTGTTCTCAATGACTAAGAGCTACTTGTGGCCTTACATCAAAAGCAGGATAAGCATCATGATTGGCTCAAGCGTCAGATGCAGAGTATCTTGGTGGATGTCAATCGCAGTCGAAACTTCGCCACCAAGAACTCATTTGTTGCCCATGAAGCCTGTCGGCGGTCCTGGAAGAGTCTCACACTGCTCTGTCCTAAAGCTGATCTTCGCGAAGATGGCTTCACTGAGGACTTCAAGTTTGATTCCAGGCCACCACAAGATGCAAGCTAGCGCTGCACTCCCTCAATAGAAGATTCTGAGTGATCATCTTCGGCTGCAACTGTTGTTGCAAGGGTCGTCGATGAAGAAGACGATGCCACTTCACCAACCATGGCTTCACTGCATCTCGACACTGCACCAGGCCCCTCTGCACCACCGAACTCCAGCGTCGACCCTGCACCTACATCTACTCCTGATGGGAATGAGTAGATACTCTATGTCTTCAATCCTTTTTGGTCATTCCTGACAAAAGGGGGAGAATCTTATGAGTTGATAGTCTTCAAGCGGGTCCTTATGGGTGGTCGCATTATTTTTGCTAAGTTTTTACAACTCTCGTCTTTTGAAACATTTGGTTCTCTGAGTTGTAACACTTCAACTCGATGGTCGTCTGCTACCTTTTCTACCACTTTGTGATGCGATGATAAATCCCGCATGCAGCCATTCCGCAGACGTCCATTTTTCATTATGCATGTCATTATCTTTGCTATCTCTTTATATGCATGATGAATTGTCTTCATAAGTTGAAGAGGATCTCCACAAAGTAAAACCTGCCATGTGCATTTGCATTCAAAAGCAAACTACCTATATGCACATCTTTAGGGGGAGCCTTTTGCTTCTTGTGAAGACAATGCCTGAATACGTAACTTTCACATTCTTTTATCCCCGTTGAAAACTTCAACCAGTTTGTCATCAATCACCAAAAAGGGGGAGATTGTAAGTGCATCTAGTGCCACCCCTAGTTGGTTTTGGAGTATTGATGACAAACTTGGTTGAGGGACTAATGTGTTTTTGAGAATTGCAGGATAAGACAGGTAGTAGTCCCATATTGATTCGGGTTACCTACCAGAGATGACCACTAAAAATGTGTGAAGACATTGAAGACAATGGTGGTCTGTGAAGATATTCACATTGAAGATTATGACATGAGAAGACATTCATGTGAAGACTATGGAGTGAGAAGACATAGTTGTTTCGTAGTTTCCTTTTCTTCTTTGTTGAGTCATAGGAACCACCGTACTGTTAAGTGGGGTCCAAGTGAACAAAGTCAGAGTGGCTGATGTGATGCTCAACCAAATCCTATGTCTTCGAGCGAAGACAATGAGAGCAAATCTTATCCAGAGCTGGATGAGTCAGCTTTACTTGTATCCCATTTCAAGGTGTCGCGTGTGTTTGAAATCTTACCGTTGGACACGTGTCAGTTCCTTAGTGACCCAGGGTCATTTCGGAAAAATCAGGTCGGGTTGCCTCCTGGCTATAAATAGCCCACCCCCTACACCATAAATTGGTGGCTGCTCAGAGTTAGTGCATGGCTTTTACCGTTTGAGAGCAACCCACCTCCGAAGCATTTGAGAGAGAGATCCTTGCGAGGACAAAGCCCAAAACACCCAGAGCCAAAGAGTGTTAGGCATCACTGAAGTCTTTCCGCCCGTGTGATCTGAAGACTTGTTACACTTGAGGATTGTGAATCCTCCAGCCGGTTAGGCATCGCGTTCTGAGCATCCAAGAGCCATTGTGGATTGCCAGGGAACAAAGTCTGTGAAGGTTTGGAAGTCTACCTTGAAGACTTACCAGAGTGATTGGGCGAGGATTGTGTGTTCTTAGCTCAAGGGGAATAAGGTGAAGACGCGGTCTTCTTAGTTGAATCTCAGCCTCCCTAACCAAACGTACAGTTGTCACAGCAACTGGAACTGGTCTACCAAATCCGTGTCCTCTCCAAGCAACTGGTTCTATCCTTCCCATCTCTTTACTTTACAATTTGTCTTCGTGAAGTCATTGCCTGCTTGCATGATCTGATTGGCTTCATTGTGTGAAGACTGTTTGGTGTGTGGCTTCATACTGTCTTCCATCCTGATCCTTACTACCTAGCTGCTGATAGTCTTTGTGCTTTCACTTCATAGCTTACTTGACTATGGCTTGTCTAGTGTAGTCTACCTTCCGCTGCATATAAATAGGTTCATTTCTACTGTTTGTCTTCAAAGCCCCCGTGTTTTGAAGACTTTCAAAAAAATCGCCTATTCAACCACATCAAGTTGATAACTAGCACTTCAAAATATATATATATATATATATATATATATATATATATAGACACACACACACACATAAACACTATTCTGATCACGGGATCAGAATATTATTCTGATCACAACTTGAACTTCCTGAGTTACACGCCTGAACTTCCCTCTGTAGGAACCCGACCTTCGGGCTATCTTCGCAACCGTGTCTCCCCGCGTGAATTATTATCGTTAGTCGTGTTCTATAAGATGTAAGTGTAATCTACAAATGGTTTTTAGCAACTAAATGCCCATTTTAAATAGGAATCTCGCTCGTTGGCGGATTTTTCTCTCGGGTCATGATGAACTTGCGTTTTTTTTGCAATTTTACTGCCTGAGTTGTTCGACCTGAACTTCCCCCTGTGCTAGGTTGAACTTCTGCCAACATTGCCCAAATGGGGCTTGTGATATACCGTTGGAAAGCTATGGACACCAGTATCATGACCCAAGTTAAATTTTTGGCAAAATGTAAGCGGTTTAAGAGCAGTTTTGAAAACCGCTTTTTCTTCATACAAAAATGTGAATCATATTTTCGATCGCATTTCTAAACTGTTTATTGGAATGAGGCAAATAATATGGCGTTGGAAAGCTACTGCAAAAATGCTCCTTCCACATGTTGAAAGTTTTCTCTAATTCCCTATGGTTAAAGAGTAATTTGGAAAATCATAAAATTTCACAAACCGAAGAGCCGAGTTTGTATTTTCGATGCCATTTCTAAATAGCTAATCCAATCGAGGCAAAAGATATGGCGTTGGAAAGCTTATGAAAATGCACTACTTATTCATGTTGAAAGTTTTTCTAATTTTGAAAGTTTAAAAGTAATTTGGAAAATGGTACAAGTTCCACCGAGTTCGTATTTTCGATCTATTTTTTAACTGTATGTCCGAATGCAGCAAATGGTATGGCGTTGGAAAGCTTGAACAAATGCGAAACTTTTCGGTATATATTGTTTCTGCCAATTCTTTACGGTTTTATGTCAATTTTGAAAATGGCTAAAAACTTATATTCATCGTAATTTTTACAAACTTTATCGGAACGGGGCAAATAATATACCATTGAAAAGCTATAGAGAATGCGAAACTTTTTCATGTTGATGGGTTTCTCTGATCCCTGGCCGTTTTCAAGTAATTTCAAAAATGGCGAGATCATGCGTTCTGCCTTTATCGCGAAACAGATTCTTCGAAAATGCACCGCGTGACGAACTTGAACTTCTCGACGTGTGTACTTGAAATTCACTCCGTTTTTCACGGGCTTTTTTTGCTCGCAGCTCTCCATCCACTCACCGGAATTGAGCAAGTGATATACCGATGGAAAGCTGATGTAAACACGCAACTTCCCATGTTGATCATTTTTTCATACTCGTGACGGTTTTAAAAGTTTTTCATCTGAAATTCGTTCAGTGTAGTAGTTGAACTTTCTGCTGTTTTCAAGTTGATCTTCTATGATGTATTTTCGTTTGTAATTTTCTCATCCATTCATCAATGTTACACAAATGATATTTCTTTTGTAAAAACCTCTCTCACAATAATTTTTTTAACTTTCTCCGACCAAGGACTTGAACTTACACAAATGATCCTATCGTTTTGAAGTAAATTAGAAAATGATGAGATCTTGATTTCTGCCTTCATCGCGAAAGGAAATGCACTGCGTGAAGTAGTTGAACTTCTAGGGCATGTCTGTTTGAACTTCACTCTGTTTTTTGACGTGCTGTTTTTTGCCCATAACTCCCAAACCACATACCAGAATTGAGCAAATGATATACCGATGAAAGTTGTTGAAAACACGCAACTTTCCCGTGTTGATCAATTTTTCATACTCACGATGGTTCAAAAAATTGAATACATAAAAATGTGTTTTAAATAATATACATGAAAATTTTAAACCGTTCATCAAAGTGTAGCACATAATATACCATTAGAAAGCTTATGAATAGCAGCAAGTTTTTGTTGTAGACACGTGTTACAAATTTGTTGCCGTTTGAGAGCAGTTTTTAAAATGCAGAACAACGTTCTTTTTTGCCTTTTTTCAACATGTACATGAACGATGGATGTCTCGCACATGAATTTTGAACTATGCTAGGAGGAGCACGTGAACTTCTTGCAATAAAACTTTTTAAGCTTTTTGTTTTCTTTTCTTATTTTCTTATCTGAAACGCATTTCGTGTAGTAGTTAAACTTCCCGCTGTTTTCACCTTGAACTTCTGTCATGTATTCTTGTTCAACCTCTCTCACAAGAATTTTTGAACTTTCTCGGGTCGAGCACTTGAACTTCTAGCAACAAAACTTTTAGCCTTTGCTTTTTCATTCTTTTTTAAATACAAAATGCACACCGTGTAGTGCGTGAACTTCTGGCAGTTATCAATCTGAGTTTTTTATATACATTAAATCGCTCTACCCTTTTTATTTGAACTTCATTGTGTATTTTTAGAAATGTGAAAACTGGAGGATTTTTAAAACATCGAACTTCTTAGTTATTTTGAACTTATTGGTCTTATTCTTTAGTAACTCGATAAATCCGATTTTTCAATTAAATATCAAACTGCTCCACTTTTCCCAATTGAACTTCTTGGTTTTTATTCTCTAGTAACATGAAAGCCTGAGTTTTTTATATACATGGAACTACTCCATTTTTTGAAACTGAACTTCCTTGTTTAATTCCTTAGTATTGGGGAAATCTGAGTTTTTATAAACATCAAACAACTTCATATATATATATATATTTTTAATTTTGGACTTCTTGCTATTATTCGTTAGTGACGGGAAAAGTGCTAGTTATGTAACAAATATCGAACTGCTCAATTACTTAAAGTTGAACGTCTAGATCTCTTCTAAAAACAGGGGCAAATCCATGTCTACAAACTTTTTGAATTGCTCAGCTTTTCTAATCAGACCTTCTTGGTGGTTTGGAATAAACAATTTGAACTTCTAGTTCTATGTTATTTCAATTTGAACTTCTCCATTTTTTAATAAACTTTTGAACTGCTCCTTTTTTATTTTTGAACTTCTTCGTTTGTTCTTTAGTAACATAGAAAATCATAGTTTTGTAATAAACATCGGACCGCTCCATTAATTAAATTTGAACTTCTAGTTTTTTTTAGAAATGGGGACAATCATTTTTTTAAACATTTTTTGAATTGCGTTGTTTTAAAATTTTGGTTGTTTTGTATTCTAATAAACATTGAACTACTCAGTTATTTAAATTTGAAATTCTCGGTTTCTTTGGAATGGGAAAACCCCATTTTCAATAAACTTTTTGAGTTGTGCCTTTTTTTAGTGTTGAACTTCTCAGTTTAATCTTTTTTCACGGTGAAAACATCGAACTTCTTTGTTTTTTTTGAATTTCAGATTTTTAATTATGAAAAAAACAAAAAATCCATGGGAAAAATAATTTGTACAAACTTTGGCTTTAAGAAAATGCTCGCTTGTTTTAATTTGAACTTCAACATTTCTATTCATCGTACTTGAAGGAGGGGAATTGAAAACCATGCCGAGATAACTGAAATGTATTATCGTCTTTTTCTAATGAGAGACCACACATTTTTTTTGTTGTTTTTGAGCTTGTAGGGATTTCATAAGAAATTTGATGCGTTTTTAAACTCCCCCTCTAAGTTTTTTATGAACTTCTAGTTTTCATGAAAGCAGTGTCTGTGTTTTTGTAATTCCTCATTTTTTGTTCCTTCTGTTTTTATAAACTCCTGAATAGTTTTCTTTTTCTATATACATGTGGTAGAGAGATAATAGGTGTGAACTTCCTGGCCATCAATTCTTGAACTTTTTCAAATAAATAGCATTTCCCATAAACATGCACATTTTTTGGGTGCCATATACATCCATTTGAAACAACACCATGACAACCAAGAGAAGAAAAGTGTAACCGTGTACTAGTAAGTTTAGAATGACAAGGTTGTACATTGGGTCAGCTATATAACAAATTTGTGTCCTGTCAGATTTTTTCAGAGATTCAACATGTACGGCACAAGAAGTTCAACATCCATTATTCCGATGAAGCATAATTGGCAAGGAGAATCATGGGGAAGGGGGGGTGAAGGGCCCCTGGCCGGCGGCGTTGCGGGCAGTTTACGGCAAGAAACCAAGGTGTCAGTGGGAGGGAAGTAGTGGACCGGCAGGTGGTAGCCGCGACCGCGATTGGCAAGAACGATGGGGTTCGCACGCCGACGACACTGGTAACCGAGCATAGAGAGGGAGCGACGGGGATCGTCCCGGCAGGCGGAGGTAGAAGGGAGGGCGCCTAGTTGAACGGCCGGAGACGGCGGCGGTGAATGGCCTTCGAGGAAGGGGAGGGGCATCTGGGGATTCGAGGCCTGGCGGCGGAATGCGAGGCGCAGTGGCGGGATCCAGCTCGCGGCAACGGCGCCTGGGTTGCCTGGGGCGGCGCCCCCCATGGTCGCAGGGCGGCGGCATCTCGCGAGGTTGCCGGGGGCGGTGGCGCCCAGGGTCGCAGGGGGCAGCGGCGACTGCGGTCGCGGGGGCGATGGCGTGCGGGGTCGCAGGGGCTCCGGCGCAGGGCGGGCCCGTGGCAGCGTTGCGTTGGGTGGGTGGGGAAGGCGCGGGGCCAGGTTGGTAGATGGTGGCATGGTTGGTGGTAGGGACCGACGGCAGCACGGGCCAGGGAGGGAGGCAGCGGTGGAACGAGAGGTCAGATGTGGGATCGGGAGAGGTTAGGGAAGGGGCCGTGGGGAGCGGGCGGGCTTGGCTTTTTTTTCTTCTACTAGTCGGGTCAGGTGTGTTCTCGGGATCTCAGGAACATCCCGTCAGGCCCTTATAGGGCCGATCGTGATCATAATAACTATTCCGATCCTGGGATCAGAATAGTGCTACTCTCTCTCTCTCTATATATATATATATATATATACATATATATATATATATACATATATATATACATATATATATATGGCTTCTGCACAGCATCTCTATCATCATTATCAGTACATCCTACGCAGGTGAGTTAGGATGCACTTGATCCCAAAAGAGGGTCATAATATCCAACAGAAGAGGGTCATGCTACAACAGCAGGATACATGGCTCGGTCTAGATACATGCCAAATTTAGAACAGATAGTATGTCTATAACCACAACAGCAGAAACGGTCAGCCAGATGAAGGTGTGTGCGATATACGGCATGCAGTTCACTCGGATGACCTGTTTGCGTTGAGACAAGAGAACAGAAACGGTTCAATATATCAAGATGTGTGTGATACGCGGCAAACAGGTCTGTAATTAGAAATGTGTGCGAAGACCGATAATAACACAGACGATTGCTTCTAATAAGACGTATGTGATATGCTCTGTCTACACAACATCTATTGGCCATTGGGCAACGGGCGGACATCCGGGGACGCCATAAGGATGAAAGAGGGCATCCTATATCAGCAAAGACCAGCTGTTCCACCAGTAGCTCATCTAAGAGAACTCTCAAGTTAACTGTGCTCAGGCTGGAGTAGGCATGAGATGGGTGACCGGATCGGAAGTTGTCTTGATGTTAATCCCATGATGGGATGTATCTTAAATGTCTGTTTTGAATTTTTTTTGTTTTTTAACACATGTTAAAGAAGGTCTACCGCATTACTTTTTGACAATGTGCGATTGAGGGCATACGCTTCAGAAGGATTAACTGTTTGCGACTAGGCAACAGAACAGAAATGCCACGTACGCGGCCGAGAAAGCGTACCCACGTTACGCCGTCCGGGAATAGTGTCGCACTTAGAAATTATAGAACCGTCAATAAATTTTTAGCCTGCGTCCCGTCACATTCCAAATTGCAAACCTGTTCACACCGATCAAAACCTAAACGGTTTCCCACTTAGGAGCGTATTAGTACTCGGTTATAAATACTACTACTCCAAGATGACTACACATTCCTCCTCAACTCCTCATCCACAAAAACAAACAAGTCATTCATCATCGTTCCCTTGCGTGTGCCGTGGCCAGCGTGAGTTCTGGGTCGAGATATTGCCACCAGGGAGAGGCGAGCATGGAAGCGGAAGCGCGAGAGATGTCCCGCCTCGCCACGAAAGCAGCCGACATGTCCCGCCACACGACCGTAGTAGCAGGCAGGTCCCGCCACGCCGTCGGAGCAGCACGGAGGTCCCGTCGCGCTGTCGATGCAGCAGACTGGTCCGGCCACGCCGCGGAAGCAGAAGAGATGTCCTGTCGCGTTGCAAATGCAGCAGAGATGTCCTCCCGCGCCGCGATGGCCTAGGAAAATGTCTCGCGGGCACGCGAGGACTGTTACAGGCGCATGCATGCCATCGTCCTTAGCCAAATGGATCAGATCTCCGGCTGGGCGAGGTTGTAGGACGACATGACAGCCTCGTTTGAACAGGCTACCGGCGTCATCCGACAACTAAATGAGAGCAATGCGAAGCTCCGGGCCGAGTGGGACCAGCTGAGGGCGAAGATCGTCGGAAGTTTGGAGCAGCAGGAGACCACTGCCTTGTTGAAGAGGACCGGCGTCATCGTCGAGAAACTTATGGACGAGAATGCCATGCTGCGCATCAAGCGCAGAAGGCTGGTGGAGGAATCCGTGGATGCTCTCAAGCAGCATCTTGAGGACAAGAAAGAGCTCATCACCGCTCGCCGTGGAGACTAGTTCCCGCGGCCTGCAGCAACGTAGAGATCAGCGAGCCAGATCGTTGTCTTCCTTCTTCTTTTGCCCTTGTGTATTTCGGGCATTGCCGCATGTGGCTTTTTTTGATTATGTTCCTAAATATATAAGACAATTATTATCCACTGTCATCATCCTTATATTCATCATGCTCGCTATAAGTCGCAGTCGATGCTATATAGGTCCGTCAGATCTTACATCAAGTTCCATGCAAAACTTTCTTTTCAGATTTTCATTTTTCTCTCTTAAATCTCAGTCCAGTGAGACATATAGCCACATCGTAGAACCGGGGCTCGGGCGCCATTAATGGAGACATTGGGAGGGAGGTGCGCGGCGGGTAGCGGTCAAAGGGCTATCCTCCCGATGAGCACGCGCAGGGGTCTGATCGCACGCCTCCCGTACTAAAATAGCTACCCCGCACGGCACCTCGTAGCCAATAAACAAAGGGGACGTGTGGCGGCACGTAACTGGCAAGTAGAACACCCACGGTTTCAATAATACTTGTGTTTCCGATTGGTAAGGTGACAACACTTGTTCCAAAATGACTTTGTTGATTGTTAATGTGTGCGGCTTCGCAAATCGGACAGAAAAATTACCACAGCATGTTGGTGCTATGTCATGACACCATGCCAAGTTTCATGATTTTCGTAAGTGTTTTGGATTTACAGGAATTAAAAAAACAAGTTTCTCAATCTTTCCGACCGAGCCACGATGCCCAGATGTTTGAATTCATTCCCATTTCTTGCATGGGACCTAAAAATTCTCCCAAGGACACAAATGTGATTTTTCAAACAATTTTGGTGCACTGGAGCCTGTGCTTGTAGTTCAAATTTGAATTATGCACATTAAATGCGCAAAAACTCAATTAATGTATAAAAAAGGCCAAACGAACCCGGAATAATTCCAAAATTTAGCACGATACTTCTATTCGGTCTAATCTGCCTGTGTAAAAAATTAAGGCGGGACAAGGCAGTGTACGTATCTCATTTCGCACACGGAGGTGACACGTTCCCTCTCGGAACCACGAGCCTTCTTGAGGGAAGCTCCAGTTTTTCAAGAAGCTTACACCAAAGCTTGTCCAAATTCGGCCAAAAAAATTGCCACAGCATGTTGGTGCCATGTCATGACACCATGCCAAGTTTCATGATTTTCAGACATGTTTTGGATTTACAGGAATTAAAAAACCAAGTTTCTCAATCTTTCCGGCCGAGCCATGATGCCCAGATGTTTGAATTTCATTCCCATTTCTTGCATGGGACCTATAAATTCACCCAAAGACACACATGTGATTTTTCAACCAACTTTGATGCAGTGGGGCATGTGCTTGTAGTTCAAATTTGAATTATGCACATTAAATGCGCAGAAACTCAATTAATGTATAAAAAGGCCAAACGAACCCGGAATAATTCCAAGATTTAGCACGATACTTTGATTTGGTCTAATCTACCTGGGTAAAAAAATTAAGGCAGGAGAAGGCAGTGTACGTATCTCGTTTCGCACACGGAGGTGACACGTTCCCTCTCGGAACCACGAGCCTTCTTGAGGGAAGCTCCGGTTTGCAAGAAGCTTACACCAAAGCTTGTCCCAATTCGGCCAAAAAAATTACCGCAGCATGTTGCTGCCATGTCATGACACCATGCCAAGTTTCATGATTTTCATGCGTGTTTTGGATTGACATGAACTAAAAAAACCAAGTTTCTCAATCTTTCCGGCCGAGCCACGATGCCTAGATGTTTGAATTTCATTCCGATTTCTTGCATGGGACCTATAAATTCACCCAAGGACACACATGTGATTTTTCAACCAACTTTGGTGCACTGGATCATGTGCTTGTAGATTAAATTTGAATTATGCACATTTAATGCGCAAAAATTCAATTAATGTATAAAAAAGGCCAAACGAACCCGGAATAATTCCAAAATTTAGCACAATACTTCTATTTGGTCTAATCTGCCTATGTAAAAAAAATTAAGGCGGGAGAAGGCAGTGCACGTATCTCGTTTCACACACGGAGGTGACACATTCCCTCTCGGAACCACGAGCCTTCTTGAGGGAAGCTCCGGTTTGCAAGAAGCTTACACCAAAGCTTGTCCCAATTCGGCCAAAAAAATTACCGCAGCATGTTGGTGCCATGTCATCACACCATGCTAAGTTTCATGATTTTCTAACGTGTTTTGGATTTACAGGAATTAAAAAACCAAGTTTCTCAATCTTTCTGGCCGAGCCACGATGCCCAGATGTTTGAATTTTATTCCCATTTCTTGCATGGGACCTATAAATTCACCCAAGGACACACATGTGATTTTTCAACCAACTTTGGTGCACTTGAGCATGTGCTTGTAGTTCAAATTTGAATTATGCACATTAAATGCGCAGAAACTCAATTAATATATAAAAAGGGCCAAACGAACCCGGAATAATTCCAAAATTTAGCATGATACTTCTATTTGGTCTAATCTGCCTGTGTAAAAAAATTAAGGTGGGAGAAGGCAGTGTATGTATCTCGTTTCGCACACGGAGGTGACACGTTCCCTCTCGGAACCAAGAGCCTTCTTGAGGGAAGCTCCGGTTTGCAAGAAGCTTACACCAAAGCTTGTCCCAATTCGGCCAAAAAAATTACCGCAGCATGATGGTGCCATGTCATGACACCATGGCAAGTTTCATGATTTTCAGACGTGTTTTGGATTTACAGGAATTAAAAAAAACAAGTTTCTCAATCTTTCCGGCCGAGCCACGACGCCCAGATGTTTGAATTTCATTCCCATTTCTTGCATGGGACCTATAAATTCACCCAAAGACACACATGTGATTTTTCAACAAACTTTGGTACACTGGAGCATGTGCTTGTAGTTCAAATTTGAATTATGCACATTAAATGCGCAGAAACTCAATTAATGTATAAAAAAGGCCAAACGAACCCGGAATAATTCCAAAATTTAGCACGATACTTCTATTTGGTCTAATCTGCCAGTATACAAAAAATAAGGCGGGAGAAGGCAATGTATGCATGTCGTTTCGCACACGGAGGTGACACGTTCCATCTCGGAACCACGAGCCTTCTTGAGGGAAGCTCCGGTTTGCAAGAAGCTTACACCAAAGCTTGTCCCAGTTCGGCCGAAAAATTTACCGCAGCATGTTGGTGCCATGTCATGACACCATGCCAAGTTTCATGATTTTCAGGCGTGTTTTGGATTTACAGGAATTAAAAAACCAAGTTTCTCAATCTTTCCGGCCGAGCCACGACACCCAGATGTTTGAATTTCATTCCCATTTCTTGCATGGGACCTATAAATTCACCCAAAGTCACACATGTGATTTTTCAACAAACTTTGGTGCATTGGAGCATGTGCTTGTAGTTTAAATTTGAATTATGCACATTAAATGCCTAGAAACTCAACTAATGCATAAAAATGCCAAACGAACCCGGAATAATTCCAAATTTAAACACGACACTCATGTACTAGTTGCATGTTCACTGTACGTAAATGTTCTAGCAATTCGAACATCATCCTTTCCCTCCATAACACCATTTTGTCTTTCAAAACATAATGAAAAAATCAGGTATACCACAAACAGTTTACTAGAAAGAATCGTGTGGGATGCGATATAAAATATCTTGGCGCACCGTCTTGTCTGGCTTACGCAGGAAGCTTCGTCGTCTACAGTCCACGGCCCCCGCTTGAACCACACTTGCGTGCCAGTTTCTCGCGGCACCGAGCGAATTTTTTTTGCCACCGCGAAATTATCTATTTCCCCGCCCCTCCCTCCTATCAAAAGCCACATTTCCACTGTTCCTCCTTACTTTCCAAGTTCAAACCATCACTGCTGCTTACTAGCACCTCAGCCTCCTCGCCGGCGACCCTTCTTCTTGTAGCGCCGCCTCCTCGCCGGCTACCCTTCTTCTTGCAGCGCCGCCTCCTCGCCGGCGACCCTTCTTCTTGTAGCGCCGCCTCCTCACCGGCGACCCTTCTTCTTGCTGCGTGGCCTCCTCGCCGCCGACCCTTCTTCAAGCAGCGCCGCCTCCTCGCCGCCAACCCTTCTTCTTGCTGCACGGCCTCCTCGCCGGCTACCCTTCTTCTTGCAGCGCTGCCTCCTCGCCGGTGACCCTTCTTGTTGCAGCGCCGCCTCCTCGCTAGCTACCCTTCTTCTTGCAGCGCCGCCTCCTCGCCGACGACCCTTCTTCTTGCAGCGCCGCCTCCTCGCCGGCGACCCTTCTTCTTGTTGCGCGGCCTCCTCGCTGTCGACCCTTATTCTTGCAGCGCCGCCTCCTCACTGCCGACCCTTCTTCTTGCTACGCGGCCTCGTCGATATGGTCAGGTAATCCACACCCCACCCACACCATCCTCCTCCTTTCCCGTCCCACATGCCCCGACCGATGGCGCGACACCTTCCACCGAAATCACTGCCCCCTCCTCCAATTAAGTGCCGCCCACAGCCATTTTGCACGCAGTATAACGTGGAGCTCAGTAGCATGCGGCCGCACGTGCGCACGAGGTCGCTATGGCTGCCATGCGTGTTGACCGCCAGATCTTGGAGGAGCACCTCGTCTTCGAGGCCACCGTCGGCACCGCCACACGGTTGTCTACTTTAAAATATAGTTCGTGTTGTTTTCTCGAGGCCACCGCCAGTGCCTTCTAGTGATTTGTCCTCTGTAATGTTAATCTGCAATCTGATGTTCAGTTAACAGTTTGGTCCTCTGAAATATAATGTTCAGTTAACACTTTGGTCCAACAATTGCTACATTTTGTAGTACTGTTCTCAAGCATTCTTTGTTTTGTTAACTGTCTTATCCTCTAGTACATGTTTCTATTCCGCAATGTCGTGCTCAGTTAACTATTTTGGTTCATTTGGTTTGTTGTCCATTTAACTGTTTGGTTCAGTTCTGCAATTTGATTTTCATTTGCTGTGGGTACAATTTTGTATTGTTATGCATGTGACACCAATCGAATTTTCGTGTATTCAATATATATTCTACTGATAGTATGGCAACTCTGAGTTAACCTGATCAAGATCTTCCTTATGTGTGTTGCAGGGAAACAATGGCAGACACTGCGGTTTACCATCGAGGTTTGTTCAAGCAGGGTCCTTTGGCTAATAGCACATTATTGTGCAGTTGCAGGAATCATTCTAATATTTAGGTTTCTTACAATTTGGTCTTACACATGTAGGTCCTGCTGTCAGAGGCTTAGACCCCCTGTTCTACTCATTTTGCCTATGGGGAAATGAGATGTCCATGAATATCAGTCAAGTCAAGAAACTCAGAAAGATTGTTAGGATGAAGAAACTTGTGACGAATAACAACAAGATCTTTTTTTGCACAATGAAGAAGACATTAGTCAATTATAGGATGGTACCAATTCTTGTACCTTGTTTTTACCCCTTGCGCCATTTCAAAATATACAACAGCGATTTATGCATAGCTTTGTTTTCAGTACTTTTCAAAGTAGTTCACCGATGATTACCTCTCAAACCACCTGCATGGTCAAGAGGCGAGGAAGGTATTCATTCAACACCCACGGTACAATATTGAAGTCTTGCTGAAGAGGACGAAGGTTGGGCGGGCAATTATCCATAGCCACTGGCCTAAAGTTGCAGGGACATTCAACATCACTGAAGGATCAATATTTGCCTTCCGCTTCTGCAGTTTCCCAGATGAGATTCATCTGTCTATTTACCATGTATGATGCTCTTTCCAAAGGTTTTTGATGCTACATGTGAAACTTGGTGCTGTTGTGTAATGGCGTAACTGAGTGCCGAAGCTATCTGATGTAATTCGATTATGAAATCCTGGTTGCTTTTATACGGATATGAAATATCTGGCGTGTTTTATAAGAAATATCAGTTTAACTAGTACATGGATTATCAATAATAGGCTAATTACTCTGCTTATTGGGGTTTTCTATTGCAGACGGTTACTCAGACAACACCGTGGGCGATGAACTCAAACAACCCGCACGGTTTCTAGAAAGTAGGCGTGTTCGATCAACTAACAATCACACACGGCTTCCGGCAGCGAACTGTTTGCGTTAGGCCACCTTGCACAAACGTTTCCACACAAAGAACTGTGTGTGATATACAAACCTACGGAAATGGTTTTCTAGGATTCACCATGTGGGTTGTACATACCTATGATTTTCTGGGATTCACCGTGTAGGATGTACATACCTACGGAAATGATTTTCTGGGATTCACCGTGTGGGATGTACATACCTACGGAAATGATTTTCTTGGATTCACCGTGTGGGATGTACATACCTACAGAAATGATTTGGTTTCGATGCCTCGCCCGATCGCACACGGCCCCAGCCTGTGTCCCAGGAGGGCCTATCCCCGACGATTTCTCGGTCGTGTGGGAAGGACCCCCCTATCGCACACACTCACTGTAACGCCCCGGATCCGATGCGCCAGGTGTCTGTGAGTTATTCGCCGTCATTGCCTTGTCGTGTGCTTGCATGTTGCACTTTGCCATGTCATCATCTGCATTTGTTATCATGTCATCATGTGCATCGCATCTGCATACGTGTTCGTCTCATGCATCCAAGCATTTTCCCCGTTGTCCGTTTTGCAATCCGGCACTCCCACCTCCTCCGACGCACCCCTCTTATTTCTTTTCATGTGCGGGTGTTAAACTTTCTCGGAATGGACCGAGGCTTGTCAAGTGTCCTTGGTATACCACCGGTAGACCATCGGTCAAGTTTCGTTCCATTTGGAGGTCGTTTGGTACTCCAACGGTTAACCGGGCAACCGCAAAGTCCGTTTGTGTGTTGCAGCAAAACCCCCCCCCTTCAAACAGCGCCAAAACCCCTCTAAGTCTCCACCATGCTCTCGGTCGTTCGATCACGATCGAGTGGGCGAAAACCGCACCTCGTTTGGACTCTCCTAGCTCCCTCTATCTATCAATAGCCCCTTCCCCTCCATTTTCGCGGATGAAACCCTAGCAAACCTCCCCTCGCGCCGCGCCGGACGCTTCGCGCCGCCGCTCCGGACCAATGGCCGCCCGCCATGTGGCGCTCTGCCACCCGCCGCCGCCGCGGCCCGCGGAGCCCAGGGAGGGCCCGCGCGAGCCCGCGCCCCCGCCGCCGTTTGCCTCCAGGTCCGACGCGCCGCGTCGCCCGCGTCCTCCGGCCCCGTCCTCTGCCGCCGCCGCCATGTTCCCTCGCCGCCGAACCTCGCCGGAGCGAGCTCCTCCCGTGCCCGCATCGGATCCCGCTCCCTCGCGCCGCAGCGTCCCCGCCGGCCCCAGATCTGCTTTCCCCGTGCCGCCCGCGGCCGGATCAGGTGCCTCCATGGCCGGATCGGCCGTCCCCATCTTCCGCCATCGTCGGCGACCGTCGGCGCCGTCGCGCCTCACCTGGGCCTCGGCAGGAGGTCGGGGCCGAGCTCCTCCCCGCACGTGGGCTGCCGTCGCCCGTGTGGGCCCGTCTCCATCAGCCCAGTCGAAGCCGAGGCCCAGCCCCGCTCCCCACCGGCCCGCCTCCTCTCCAACCTGGGCCGAGCCCATGGTGAGAACCCGTGAAACTCCGCCCCGGGCGTCTTTGTTTTTCTGCGCTCACCTGTTTTTATGCTAAGTCCCCAGATCTTCATAATATGTGTGCATGTTTGACCTATCATAACTCCATGAATAATGCTCCGTTTTGTGCGTGTAATATATCGAAATGTTCGCCTCGTGATGCTCTACATTTTGTTCCATTGCGCCATGTTCATTTGAGTCCATCTTGATGCCCAGATCATCGTTGCAAGAGTGCTAGTTGCTGTTAACTGCTGTTGCTTATCAGAACTTGGTGATTTGTTATTTTTTTTGCATTTAATCTGCGCATCTTATGAGTATGAGCTCTACATGTGTTTTGTTGTATGCCATGCCGTCTTTCCAGGGGTGTATGCCATGTATTTTTGTGATCCCTGTGGTGACTAGCACAAGCATGCAAACTAGGCCCCGTAATGTTTCTGATTTCAGGGACTGATTTCTCTAAGTCTGTCTGCTGTTATTTTGTTGCCATGTAAACTTGATGCTACAGAGAGATCCATGCTTATTTTGGAGATGTTCAGTAAGGATGTTTTGTAGATATTATTGTAATTGATCCATTCATGACCTTTTTTGCAATTATGGAGTGCCCTAGCATGACTCAATCTTGCTCTACTTTTGCTATAAAATGTTCCTGGCAGATTGTTTACGTGTTATTCAATTTTGCCAAGCTTGTTGTAGTTGTTTCATACATGCTATGTATTTGCTCTTGCCTTGGATAGCTTCATAAACATGCCATCTTGGTGTAGGTATGCTTGTTTTGTCATGAATTGCCTTGTGGTGAGTGCATCAAGCTCACAAAGATGCCTTCGAAATGTCTGTTTCTGCCATGCTCTGTTTTCTGCTAAGTCTGAAACCTGATAACGAAACTTGCTATGTTTACATGGTTGCCATCATATCTTCTGGTACTTTTTGGCTTATGTTCAGTAAGGGACTTTTGTTATATGCCTTGAGTAGATTCATGCCATGCCTTGTTTTGCCATGTTAAGTTCCTGTAGCATGTTGATTTCGTGCTCTGAACATTGCTACCTGATGCTGTTTCTGTCATGTCCAGTAATTTCTGCCAAGTCTGTGAACCTGTTATTATTTGCAATCTTGCCATGTCCTTTTGAGCATGTTCTAGTGATTTCTGGAGATAGCTCAGTGTTCTTGTTTTGTCATGCTTTACCTGTACATCATGTACATGCCTTTTGTTTTCATGTTGAGCTGCTATAGCATATTGTTTTGATGCTTGCTAGTTGCATAGTTGCTGTTATGGTCAGATTGTTGCTATGTCTTGTTTGGAGTGTATGTGTTGCACCGTTGCTCTGTTTTGAATGTGCTCTATATGAAACTTGCTTAGTTTTGCATGTAGTTTCATATTATCATGTTGCATCCTTGTTTTGAGGTGTTTGCTTGATGTTTGTATGCATTTTGCATCAATGCCATGTTTATCTTGTTTTGCTCATATCTTCTAGGCCGTAGCTCCGAATCTAATGAACTTTATATGTAACTTGACTAGAATTTCGTGTAGATCATCATGGTGCATTTTAACTTGCTGTTTAACAACTTGAACATAAATTTTATTCAGTTCTGGACCAATTTATAAATTTGCATATGAGGACTTACCGGATTTGTTATATGTTGTTTCCGGCCTCATTTAAACTTGCCTTGATGTCTTGTTCTTGTATGCATCATCTCTCGTCATGAGTAGCTTCATATAGCCTTGTCATGCATCATACTTGGTTGAGCATCATGCCTTGTTCATGTGTGGTGTGTTTACCTTGTTGTGTGCTTCTTCTCGATAGTTCCCGTGTCGTTGCGATCGTGAGGATTCGTTCGTCTTCGTGGCTTCATCTTCTTCATGGAATCGTTCTTCTTCCTAGCGGGATTTCAGGCAAGATGACCGTCACCTTGGATCTCATTACTATTATTGCTATGCTAGTTGCTTCGTTCTATCGCTATGTTGCGCTACCTATTCACTTGCTCTTCAAGCCTCCCAAATTGCCATGAACCTCTAACCTTCGTCACCCTTCCTAGCAAACCGTTGCTTGTCTATGTTACCGCTTGCTCAGCCCCTCTTATAGCGTTGCTAGTTGCAGGTGAAGATGAAGATTGCTCCATGTTGGATTATGTTTATGTTGGGATATCACAATATCTCTTATATTATTAATGCATCTATATACTTGGTAAAGGGTGGAAGGCTCGGCCTTATGCCTGGTGTTTTGTTCCACTCTTGCCGCCCTAGTTTCCGTCATATCGGTGTTATGTTCCTTGATTTTGCGTCCCTTACGCGGTTGGGTGATTTATGGGACCCCCTTGACAGTTCGCTTTGAATAAAACTCTTCCAGCAAGGCCCAACCTTGGTTTTACATTTACCTCACCTAGCCTTTTTCCCTTGGGAGTCGCGCTCTCGAGGGTCATCTTCATTTTACCCCCCCCCCCCCGGGCCAGTGCTTCTCCAAGTGCTGGTCCAAACCGAGCAATGTCCGGCGCCCCTGGGCAACCAGGGTCTATGCCAACCCGACGTCTTGCTCATCCGGTGTGCCCTGAGAACGAGATATATGCAGCTCCTATCGGGATTTGTCGGCACATCGGGCGGCTTTGCTGGTCTTGTTTTACCATTGTCGAAATGTCTTGTAACCGGGATTCCGAGACTGATCGGGTCTTCTCGGGAGAAGGAATATCCTTCGTTGACCGTGAGAGCTTATAATGGGCTAAGTTGGGACACCCCTGCAGGGTATTATCTTTCGAAAGCCGTGCCCGCGGTTATGTGGCAGATGGGAATTTGTTAATATCCGGTTGTAGAGAATTTGACACTGGACCTTAATTAAAATGCATCAACCGCGTGTGTAGCCATGATGGTCTCTTCTCGGCGGAGTCCGGGAAGTGAACACGGTTTCTAAGTTATGTTTGACGTAAGTAGGAGTTCAGGATCACTTCTTGATCATGGCTAGTTCGCGACCATTCCTTTGCTTCTCTTCTCGCTCTTATTTGCATAAGTTAGCCACCATACTTGCTTAGTCGCTGCTGCAACCTCACCACCTTATCCTTTCCATACCCATTAAGCTTTGCTAGTCTTGATACCCATGGTAATGGGATTGCTGAGTCCTCGTGGCTCACAGATTACTACAACACCAGTTGCAGGTACAGGTTTTGCGATGACCATGACGCGAGAGCGATGTTTACTTGTCTTGGAGTTCTTCTTCTGCTTCTTCTTCAATCAGGGGATAGGTTCCAGGTCGGCAGCCTGGGCTAGCAGGGTGGATGTCGTTTGAGCTTCTGTTTGTGATTCATCCGTAGTCGGATGTTGATCTTATGTATGATGTATTGATGTATTCTTGCGGCATTTGTATGCCTTGTATGTATCCCCAAATATTATGTAATGTTGATGTAATGATATCCACCTTGCAAAAGCGTCTTCAAGATGCGCTTCTATCCTTGGTGGGACCTTCGTGTTCCTTTAGGATAGGGTCGCATCTTGGGCGTGACACTCACTTGGCGACGGTTCCAAATGCCGTCGCGAAAAGGGGTTAAAAACCGTTTGTATAGCACGTCGTTGTACCAGTGGTGTGGGCACTTCGCAGATTACAACCTTCAACAAACAGAGCTCGAGCCAAAAGCTCGACGCGTCTCGTGTGTAGTAGGCAGGAGTGTCCAGCAGTGTCGGATCACGGGTTCCGGCAAAACCCTCAAGGTTCGAACACTTGGGTGCGCGCGAAGATTTCCTCCCTACCGACCCACGCCCTAGCTCGCTAAGATCTCGACGAACTCACAACGCAAAGACACAAGATTTATAATGGTTCGGGCCACCGTTGTGGTGTAATACCCTACTCCAGTGTGGTGGTGGTGGATTGCCTCTTGGGCTGATGATGAACAGTACAAGGGGAAGAACAGCCTCCTGAGGTTAAGGTGTTCTTGTGCTCTGCGAGCTTGTGGATGTGAGGATGGGAGGTGGAATCGATCCCCTTCCCAGTGGTGGCTAGTTCTACTTATATAGGCCCTAGTCCTCTCCCCAAATATTGAGCGGGAAGGGAGCCAACAACGGCCAATTTGAAAGAGGACAGCTAGTACAGCTTATCCTGACAAAAGCGGTCTTCGCCTGCGAAAGGCTCTGGTGATGACGCCATCTTGGGCTCCACGGTGACCTCCGTCCTGTCGTCCTGTTGGTCTTGGCCTCGTTGCACTGATATGGAAACCTTTGCTTGATGCCTCGGTACTCCGTGCCTGCGCTTGCCTCCTTAGCACCAAAGAGGAAACAAGGACGCTGCGCGCGCTGGCGCCCGCCTGGTCTTGATCGTCATGGCTCACATCACGAGAGCCTCGCGAGGTTTGCCTTGCCTTGATCTCTCTGCCCCTCATGAGACTGCCTGGCGAGGCCGCTCCTGAGGAGGTCTTGCATCGTCCGCCTCGCGAGGCTTGGCCCCTCGCGAGGGTCTTGAATGCCTTGTTGATGAAGATGGGCCGTACAGGCCTGCTAGCATAGCCACGCTGTGGGCCGCAGGCAGGCAAGTTTGGGGACCCCCGTTCCCAGAACGCCGACAGTAGCCCCCGGGCCCAAGGTGCGCTCGGGCTTGGCTTCGAGGCGAAGCCAAAGGTCAAGCACGGAGCACCGCGGGCCCCAAAAGCCTGCGGCCTCGGCTGACGTGTGGGAAACCATGGCGACATGCAAGGAAAACCATCATTATGTGTGATCGTGGGGGCGTCGGTTGGCCTTCTTCCGCTATAAATGGGGAGGGGGGCAGAGCCCCCATCGCCCATCTCTCGTTCCCTGCGAGGAGCCAAGAAGTACCCCGTGGGGGCGTGTAAGGATCTGTGATGTCTGTTGTGTATATCTTCCTTATTATGAAAATCTGCGAACGCATGTCCTGTTAAGGCTCGGTCTCCCCTTTCCAACCTCGCGACAGCTTGTTGCTCTATGCTGACAGGTCCCGGTCCCCAAGCAGGCTGCAGCCGTCGCTGGTATGCCAGGTCGCGTGCCGTGGTCAAGGCCAGGAGGTGAGCAGCCCGAGGTCTAGTAAGAGCTCCTGAGGCGCGATGCTCAGGGGGTCCCCTTTAGCGCTCAAGCAGCTGTGGTACGATAAGAAAGGGAGGCGACGTTGCCGCAACAGGGCTGCGGCGAGCATGTCCCCTAGGTTCCAACAATTAGTTGTTCTGAGCTCGTGACTTATCTTGGCGGTCCAGGGTCGATTCTTCGTGATGCGCCAGACCTGTGCGCGAACATCCGCAGCGTAGCTAGGTCAGGCCCGTACGAGTCCTCCCCCTTCCAATGCTCTCCTTTGTGCTCTACGTCCTCAGGTCCCGGCCCTCGAGCGAGCTCAGCCGCCGCTGGTATGCCAGGTCACGTGCCGTGGTCAAGGCCAGGGGATGAGGGCTGGAGAGCCAGTAAGAGCTCCTGAGTCGTGATGCTCAGGAGCCCCCCTTTTAACGTGCAAGCGGATTACTTGGAAGAGGTGGGAGCTCGCGGTGCCGCCTGGTGTTATCCTCGTGAGATTCCTGTGAGCCAGCACAAGGAAGAACACAATCTGCCATTATGGTCGCCAGCCTGCCGCTGGTTGCTCCGCGAGGGGGTGAAGGCACTGAGGGCCCGTTGAGGTGACGTGCGCGGGGCATGCCGCGAGCCAGAGCTCGACCGCTCAGGTTTATCGATGTGGCAGGGACGGACCCGTGCACCAGCGTCGTGCCGGCGTGAGGAGGCCCCGTGGGAGGCGACGATCGAGCAGGTAGTAATCATGGTTAGGTTAAACATGAAAGCAGCAGGCTTAAATAAATGCATGGGAGATACATGCCACTGGGTCAGGCCCGAGCGGCTTGGGGACGATGCGGCCCGAGGGGCGCTCCCAACAGGGTAAGCATAAAGAGGGATACATGCCACAGGGATGGACCCACGCGGCCTGGGAATGATGCTGCCTGAGGGGTGCTCCCAGCTAAATGAACTTGGAAAATGTCACCTGGTTCTGTTGATGAAGAGATGTCGGGGCAGCTGAAGGTATGCGGCGAAGGGATTGCTCCTCACGAGCCACCGGGGCCTGAGCCTCGGGAGGCTCTGGGGGCTCAGGTGGTTCCCTGAGGACCGTCTCCATCTCTGCCAGGATGGCGTGGTGCCTGGCCTCCTGAGCCGCCAGGACACGCCGCAGGTTGCGCTGATAGGGTGACGACACGCTTGGCAGGCCAAAAGGCATGCGAACGTAGCTGTGTGGTGGACCCTCGCAATGTCCCACGCGCGAAGGCCAGAAAGGCTCCTGAGAAGCGGCCCTGTTGAGCCTTGGAACGTTGATGCAGACGCGCAGCCCGGCATCCTCGCCTGGATGGGGAGCTGCGCCTCGTGAGCGGCGGTCGCCGCGCATGGCCCTTGCGTCTTGCAGTTCCTGAGTGGTCTTGGTGATGAATTCCTGAGCGGTGGGCGCTCCTCGCCCTGTGTCCTCCTGAGGAAAACGTGCCGTGAAGCACGCCTCCAAGTGGTGCCCAAGCGCCTCCCTCGTGATGTTGGAAAGGTCTGAGGCCCTCCAGAAGAGAGCCCCCGAGCCCTGCCCGAGGAGGGCACTGGGAGCACCATCCTACGCGATGGAGGGAGGCGCCCCTGGAGCGGGCGCTGATCCCGACGAGGTTCTAGCTGTGACGCCGCCCTCCTGAGGTCCGGCATGGCGCAGCTTCTTCTTCTTCTTGGGGATGGCCTCAGGAGGTCCCTCGCCCTTGCTGTCGGGGTCGTCGATTGCTGCAGCTTGAAAGGCACGCTCAAGGGAGCACACCGCGTCTCTTTCTTCGCATGGGACCGTGATGATTTCGCCGCTTCCCGGCATCTTGAGGACGTTGTAGCCGTGATGGGTCACCGCTATGAACTTGGCCAGGGCTGGATACCCAAGGATGGCATTGTACGGCAGACGGATGTGCGCGACGTCGAAGTCGATGAGCTCGGTGTGGTAGTTCTTGCGTTCTCCGAAGGTGACAGGGAGGCGAACCTGCCCTATCGGTGTGGTGGAGCCGTCGGTCACTCCTGAGAAAGGCTTGGTAGGCTAAAGCTGGTCATACGGCTCTTGGAGGTTGTCAAACGTGTCGACGGACAGGACGTTGAGCCCTGCGCCACCGTCGATGAGGGTCTTGGTAACTTGCACGTTGCTGATGACTAGTGAACAAAGCATCGGGAGGGCGCCAGCGGTCGCTGCACACTTGAGCTGATCTGCCGAGTTGAAAGTGATGGCGCACTGGGACCACCTAAGCGGGCGCGTGGCCTCAAGCTTGGGGAGGACTGCATTCACTTCACGGGCAAACTGTTTGAAGATACGCTGCGAGGCTGGGGCCTGGGCTCTGCCCAAGATGCAGGCGATAGCGCGCGGCTCCTGGAAGCCCCCAGCCCCCTCGTCTTGATGGTGGTCGTCATTCCTTCTTGGTGGTGGCGGTAGTGGGGGAAGACCGGCGTTGCCCTGAGGACGATCCTCGCGAGGCTGGTCCCTCCAGGCGCCCTCGCGAGGATGATCCTGCCAGCGGTCCTTGAGGGAGTCCTGGATTAGGGGGTCCTCGGACAGCCGGACTATATACTTTGGCTGGACTGTTGGACTATGAAGATACAAGATTGAAGACTTCGTCCCGTGTTCGGATGGGACTCTCCTTTGCATGGAAGGCAAGCTTGGCAATTCGGATATGTGGATCTCCTCCCTTGTAACTGACTCTGTGTAACCCTAGCCCCCTCCAGTGTCTATATAAACCGGAGGGTTTAGTCCGTAGGACAACAACAATCATAATCATAGGCTAGCTTCTAGGGTTTAGCCTCTACGATCTCGTGGTAGATCAACTCTTGTAATACTCATATCATCAAGATCAATCAAGCAGGAAGTAGGGTATTACCTCCATCGAGAGGGCCCGAACCTGGGTAAACATTGTGTCCCCCGCCTCCTATTACCGTCCGCCTTAGATGCACAGTTCGGGACCCCCTACCCGAGATCCGTCGGTTTTGACACCGACATTGGTGCTTTCATTGAGAGTTCCACTGTGCCGTCACAATAAAGGCTTGATGGCTCCTTCGATCATCGGCAACGATGCGATCCAAGGCGAGGTTTTCCTCCCCGGACAGCTCTTCGTATTTGGCAGCTTCGTATTGCGGGCCAACTCGCTTGGCCATCTGGAGCAGATCGAGAGCTACGCCCCTGGCCATCAGGTCAGGTTCGGAAGCTTGAACTATACTGCCGACATCCGCGGAGACTTGATCTTCAACGGATTTGAACCCATGTCAAGTGCGCCGCACAGTCACGATGAGCACGACTTAGCTCTGTCATCGGACGGTGTTCGGGAGAGCACACCTGTAGCTACTCCAGCCCTCAATCCGGAGCAGATTGCGCCGTCCGAGGACGGGTGGATGGACCCCGCCACGGAGGCCGCACACTCAGCGGCAATAGAGCCGAATACTGACTTCACCTCCTATGAGACCCGTGTTGCCGGACACTTGGATTCGCCCCCGGCCACGGGCTCTGAACCGCCTGCGTCCGTGCCTATCGAATCTAATTGGGCACCGATCATGGAGTTTTCCTCCACGGATATCTTTCAGCACTCACCACTGGGCGACGTGCTAAACTCATTAAGGTCTCTCTCCTTGTCAGGAGACCCTTGGCCGAACTATGTCCGGCTGGAGTGGGATGCGGACGACAAAGAAATTCGCTCCCCACCCACCACCCACTTAATAGCCACTGTCGACGATTTAACCGACATGCTCGATTTCGGCTCCGAAGACATCGACGGTATGGACGACGATGCAGGAGACGAGCAGGAACCACCGCCCACAGGGCGCTGGACTGCCACCTCAACATATGATATATACATGGTGGACACCCCCAAAGAAGGCGATGGCGATAAGGCAACGGAGGATAATCCCTCCAAGAAGCAATCCAAGCACCTGCGTCAGCGGCGCCGCTCTAAGTCCCGCCATAGCAAAAGAAGCGATACCGGCACAAGAGACAATAACGCTCCGGATAGTGCTGAAGACGAAGACAATCCCCTCTAGCCAGGCCTCGAGCGGGAGGATGGACAAGCTAGCCCTCAGGAACAGGCAGCAGACGGAGAATCAGAGGATGACAATTACATGCCTCTCTCCGAAGACGAGGTGAGCCTCAGTGACGAAGAATTTATCGTGCCTGAGGATCCCGTCGAGCAGGAGCGCTTCAAGCATCGGCTTATAGCCACAGCAAATAGCCTAAAGAAAAAGCAACAACAGCTTCGAGCTGATCAAGATCTGCTAGCGGATAGATGGACTGAGGTCCTGGCGGCCGAGGAATACAAACTCGAGCGCCCAACCAAGAGTTACCCAAAGCGCAGGTTGCTACCCCAACTCGAGGAGGAAGCATTAAACCCCACACTACCAGCGTATGATGCGGCTGATCGGCCACCCCGTGGCCGAGACAGAACGGCATATCAACCTGAAGTCCAGCCCGCACCCCGTCGCCAGTCAAACAAAAACACCAAGGCCCGGGGCAACATGCAGGACCTGCGACACGTATTGGAAAATAAAGCAGGACATACAAGATCGATCCACGGATCAAGGGGGCGCGCCCTAACGCGTGACGATGATCGTCACGCCGGATATACTAAAAGCAAATCCGGCCGGGCTGAATACAGCAGACAAGACTCGTATGAACTGCGTCGTGACATAGCCCGGCATATAGGTGCCGCACAGCCCCTATGCTTCATTGATGAAGTAATGGATCACGAATTCCCAGAGGGATTTAAACCCGTGAACATTGAATCATATGATGGTACAACACACCCCGCGGTATGGATTGAAGATTTACTCCTCCACATCAACATCCCCCGCGGTGACGATCTACATGCCATCAAGTACCTCCCACTAAAACTCAAAGGACCGGCTCGGCATTGGCTGAATAGCTTGCCAGCAAACTCCATTGGCAGTTGGGAGAATCTGGAAGACGCATTCCTTGACAACTTCCAGGGCACTTATGTGTGACCACCGGATGCTGATGACTTGAGTCACATAACCCAGCAGCCAGGGGAATCGTCCAGGAAATTCTGGACCCGGTTCCTAACTAAAAAGAACCAAATTGTCGACTGTCCGGATGCCGAGGCCTTAGCGGCATTCAAGCATAACATCCGTGACGAGTGGCTCGCCCGACACCTCGGCCAAGAGAAGCCGAAGTCCATGGCAGCCCTCACGACACTCATGACCCGCTTTTGCGCGGGCGAAGACAGCTGGCTGGCTCGCAGCAATAACACATCAAGAAATCCGGGCAATTCAGATGCCAAAGATAGCAACGGCCGACCACGTCGCAATAGACACAAGCGCCGCAACAACAGCGACAACGCCGAAGACACGGCAGTCAATGCCGGATTCAGTGGCTCTAAATCTGGTCAGCGGAAAAAGCCGTGCAAAAGAAGCAATCCGGGCCCGTCCAGTTTGGACCGCATACTCGACCACTCGTGTCAAATTCACGGCACCCCCGATCAATCACAACAACAGAGAATGTTGGGTGTTCAAGCAGGCCGGCAAGGTGAATGCTGAAAACAAGGAAAAGGGGCTGCATAGCGACGACGAGGAGGAGCCCCGGCCGCCGAACACAGGAGGACAGAAGAAGTTTCCTCCACAAGTGAAAATGGTGAACATGATATACGCAACCCATATTCCCAAGCGAGAACGGAAGCATGCACTAAGGGACGTCTATGCGATGGAGCCAGTCGCCCCAAAGTTCAACCCATGGTCCTCTTGTCCGATCACTTTCGATCGCAGGGACCATCCCACTAGTATCCATCATGGCGGTTCTGCCGCATTGGTCCTTGATCCCATCATTGACGGATTTCACCTCACTCGAGTCCTTATGGACGGTGGCACCAGCCTGAACCTGCTCTACCAGGATACAGTGCGCAAAATGGGTATAGACCCCTCAAGGATCAAACCCACAAAAGCCACCTTTAAAGGTGTCATACCAGGTGTAGAGGCCTGTTGCACGGGCTCAATCACACTGGAAGTGGTCTTCGGATCTCCGGACAACTTCCGAAGCGAGGAATTAATCTTCGATATCGTCCCCTTCCGTAGTGGCTATCACGCACTGCTCGGACGAACCGCATTTGCTAGATTCAATGCGGTACCGCATTATGCATACCTCAAGCTCAAAATGCCAGGACCTCGCGGGGTTATAACAGTTAATGGAAACACAAAACGCTCCCTCCGCACAGAGGAGCACACTGCGGCCCTCGCAGCGGAAGTACAAAGCAGCCTTCTGAGGACAATCGCCAATTCGGCGAAGAAGCCACCAGAAACCTTCAAGCGAATCCGAAGTACCCTGCAACAGGATCGCCGGGCACGTTCCGAGCTCGCCTAGCAATTCGGCCTCTATCCTAGTCCCAGTCAAGCGGCGAAATTTGTGCCGTGCGTACATAATTACGCACTCAAGATACCATGGGCACAGGCGGAGGCAAGGCCCACAATGCGGCTCAACCGCCTCAGGGCCCGTACATCTTTATCATTTTCTCTCTTTCAGGACCCTACTCTCTAGAAGCTCTTTCCGACAGCCTGATCATTGGACCCATTACGGGAAGGAAATATCAAGGAAGCAAGACGCACTGACGTACAAGGGAATCCCCAGGTGGTCTCTGATAACGATCGATATACATGTTTTACATACCCATACGCAGCTTGCCCTTGGATAGGACATGTCAAATAATCCTATTTTTTGCTTATTGCACTACTTGTATCCGTACGCTTTGACGTATTATTTAAATAACAATGCATAGTGTTAGCCTATTATTGCATTTCCTTTTTTTCCTTGTCTGTTTATTTACGACAAATTGCACCCGTACATTCTGGTACGACCAGTGCGCCAGGGGCTTCAATGTACCCCATCAAACGGCGTGAAAAGTCCGAACACTTTCGACAGTGCGGCACCCCGAACTTATAGCATTATATGCATCAGCTCTGAATCATGTCTTGGGTCAATAGTTGGGTTTGCCTGGCTCCCATGTTTTGGTACCTTACGTTCCGCTATATCGGCTAAGGTAGCACTGGGAGAACTACTGCGATTGTTTCCCGGTTCTTCCGGACGAACACCTCAGTAGAGAAAGCCGAAAACTGACTGTCATGATGAGGCGAGAGCTGGTCGCTGTTCGAGAGGTTTCAAATCCTTAAAGATTTCTTTCGCTTCGGGCGAGGAGTCAGCTTTGTCCAATTTAGGCGTATATAGTGCCCCAAGTTCGGCCTTCCGAATACTAGGGGCTTCGCCAAAATTTAAAATTGTAGACTTCTATGGCTAAGTGAGAGTGATAAAGCTTTATAGTCCGATTGCCTGGTTTGTTGTGCTGAACACCTCCTTCGAAGGACCCAAAATTGGGATAAAGAGTGATCAGGTTTATCCCGAACACCTCAGTACTAGTTACATGGGGGCAGAAGCCGACGACTGGCCAACTCTCAGATTTTATAAACGGCCGCACAGAAGGTAATATTTTAAATTAACAAGCATTGCATAGCGCAGATGAACTCGTTTCATATTATAGGATCACATGAGTACATTTATTCAAATATTATATCCTTAGCACATTCCTCCACCACAAGGCGAGCACCCTTCAGGACACTGTCATAATACTTTTCGGGGTGGCGATGCTCCTTGCCCTCCGGCCCCTTCCTTCACCAGCTTTTCGGCGTCCAACTTCGCCCAATGCACTTTCGCCCGGGCAAAGGCCCTGCGCGCACCCTCAATGCAGACGGACCGCTTTATGACTTCAAACCGTGGGCAGGCATTCACAAGCCGCCTTACCAGATCGAAGTAGCTACCAGGCAGGGGCTCGCCAGGCCACATCCGGACTATAAGACCCTTCATGGCCTGTTCGGCCGCCTTGTGAAGCTCGACCAGTTGCTTCAACTGGTCGGTCAAGGGCATCGGATGTTCGGTCCCAGTATACTGGGACCAGAACAACTTCTCCGTCAAGCTCCCCTCTTCGGCCCGGTAGAACTCCGCGGCATCCGACACACTGCGGGGTACATCTGCGAACGCTCCTGGAGAGCTCCGAACTCGGGTAAGTAAAAGGAAAGTTTCCTTCACATGCTTGCTTTGCATAATGAATGCCTTACCCACCGCTATCTTCGTAACCGCCTCAATTTCCTGGAGGGCCTTCTGGGCTTTGGCCTTGGCATTTTGTGCGTTCTCGAGGGCCTTCGCAAGCTCGGACCCTTGCGTCTTCGAGTCACGCTCCAAGGACTCGTACTTCTTGACAAAATCCTGGAGCTCTTGCTGCACCTCGCCGACTCGGGCCTCTTGCTTCTCTCGCTTGATGCGCTCCTTGGCCGCTTTGTCTTCGGCCTCGGACATCGCCTTCTTCAGGGCCGCCACTTCGGTCGTGGCCCCTAGCAAAATTCATGACGATCCTATTATTCAACAACCACATTTTTCTTATCAATATACAGACGGGATATCACTTACCTTTGTTCTCTTCGAGCTGCCTCTTGGTAAGGCCGAGCTCTTCCTTGGACCGCTCAAGGTCCCGCTTCAGTGCGGCGACCTTCGCAGTACGAGTAGCAGCGGCCAGCAGTGAAGCCTGCTTATTCACATAGACACATTCTGATTAGACTCCTGCGATTATTATTTGATCCTCTATTCGGCCTTTCTTCGCGAACGCCAAACAGAGCATCAGGGGCTACTGTCTATGCTGTAACATTTTCTTATAATTTGATTACTTACCTCAAAGCCTGTTAGGAGGCTGGCACAGGCTTCAGTCAGTCCGCTCTTGGCGGACTGAACCTTCTTGATCACCGCACTCATAACAGTGCGGTACTCTTCGTCAATGGAAGCGCCGCGAAGCGCTTCCAGCAAGTT
This sequence comes from Aegilops tauschii subsp. strangulata, assembly GCF_002575655.3. Classification (NCBI taxonomy): domain Eukaryota; kingdom Viridiplantae; phylum Streptophyta; class Magnoliopsida; order Poales; family Poaceae; genus Aegilops; species Aegilops tauschii. Next base: position 422,099,728 of record NC_053036.3, on the reverse strand, counting down.
GTCCGATGCCTCTGGATGGATAGAGGCCATCGGCACAGACGGCTTGCCCCCCTTAGCGAGGGGTTGCCTAACAGAATCCGGAACCACTGGAGGTTCCGGCGCAGTATTCGGCTGGGGGCTAGACTTGCTGCCCCCGGCGTTAGGGCCCAGGGGAGTCTTGCCCCTCGTGCGCCCAGCGCCTGGAATGTCGCCTTGGGGCGCCTCCGAAACTGTCTCCCCTTGGTTTAGTGCCCTTTGAGACAACACCTCAGCATCGTCCGTAGGGCGGGGGGAGGAGGCGGTCGGGAGTGAATCGCTGTTCATATCCGGCGGGCCCAAAGAATCATCCAAAGAAGATATGTCGATATGGGCTCGGGATGGACTGCATAATCATGTTCGGTGTGATAAGAAGCAATAAAATAAAACATACCAAGAACTATTATGGAATCCGGATACTCACGACTTCGCCAGGGGCTTGTCCCTGGGTAACCACTCCTCGTCGCTGAAAGCGGCCGTCGTGGAGCAGTCCGGAAGGAGGGTCCTTCCCTTCTTGGACCCTTCGGTCTCCCCTGATGGGGCGGCCTTCCTTTTCCTGTCCCCCCCCCCGGCTGGGGGGGGGGGACTTTCCTCTTCCTCCTCCTCGTCTTCGTGGGAGGAGTGCGCCTCGGTGTTTTCGGATGATGAGTCCGATATAACCTTGCGCCGGAGACCTTTCCTGGTCCCCGTGGCCTTCTTCTTGGCCTTCTTCTCCGGCGCCTCATAAGGCGCTGGAACCAGCCTCTCCGTTCGGAGAGCATCTACTGGATCTTCGGGCAGGGGGCTGGACAATCGATCTGCTCCGCTGTCGCTACCCAGTCATGTTAAATGGCATGGAGGCTTAGACCCCACGCATGATTATACGGGGGAAAGAAACATCTTATAAGATATAAAAGACTTACCGGATTGGCAGGGCGCTTTGCGCTGAGTCCGCGATCCTCGGTAAGGGGAGGAGGTACCTCGGTACCCTTGAACAGCACCTTCCAGACGTCCTTGTGCGTCGTGTCAAAAAGCTCTCGTAGCATCTGGTGCTCGGCCGGGTCCAACTCCCACATATTGAATGCCCGTCTTTGACACAGGAGGATTCGGCGGAAGAGCATGACCTGGACCACGTTGACAAGCTTGATTTTCTTGCTTATCATATCCTTGACACATTTTTGTAGTTCGATCAGCTCCACCGATGAACCCCGGGACAGGCCCTTCTCTTTCCAGGAGGTGAGCCGCATGGGGATGCCGGATCGAAATTCGGGGGCCGCCACCCAGTTAGTGTCGCGCGGCTCGGTGATGTAGAACCACCCCGATTGCCACCCCTTCACGGTCTCCACATAGGAGCCTTCGAGCCAGGTGACATTGGGCATTCTGCCCACCATGGCGCCTCCGCACTCCGCCTGCTGTCCGACCACCACCTTTGGTTTCACATTGAAGGTCTTCAGCCATAGGCCGAAGTGGGGCTTGATGCGAAGGAAGGCCTCGCACACGACGATAAACGCCGAGATGTTGAGGATGAAATTGCGGGCCAGATCATGGAAATCTAGCCCATAGTAAAACATGAGCCCGCGGACGAATGGGTGGAGGGGAAATCCCAGTCCGCGGACGAAGTGGGTAAGGAATACGACCCTCTCGTGAGGTTCTGGAGTAGGGACGATCTGCCCCGCTTCTGGAAGCCGGTGCGCGATATCTGCGGCTAGGTATCCGGCTTCCCAGAGCTTCGTAATGTCCCCCTCCGTAATGGAGGAGACCATCCACTTGCCTCCCGCTCCGGACATGTTTGGAGTGGTTTTGCGGAGAAAATGCGAACTTGGGCACTGGAGCTCGAGTGCCAGAGAATGGATGGGCAGGGAAGAAGAAGGCGTGGGTGAAAAAGAGAAGTCCTTGTCCCTTTATAAGGGCGGAGGAAACTGTGCGCCTCCTCACCTGCCTGGTAAACTTGCTTATTCCCCAAGCGTCGTGATTAATGGCGCGGTTGGGTTACCCACACCCGTATTGATGAGAATCCCGTGATAAGGGGACACGATCTCTGCTTCGACAAGACGTGCCAAGAAAACCGCCTCGCAATATGTGCAGTAGCTGGTTGAGAAAAACGGTTCGAATAATGACCGAACCATGGCGTGATGTCACGTTGTCAGCAGATTAGATTTGTGGAAATATTATACTCTCTACGGTGGTATGTGGAATTTGTTTTGCAGAGCTGGACACGACCCTTGTGTTCAAAATCTTCTATGGAGTATTCGGAGGAAGAACCCGCCTTGCAATGGCGAAGACAATCTGCGCGCCGGACTCATCATCATTGAAGCCTGGTTCAAGGGCTACTGAGGGAGTCCTGGATTAGGGGGTCCTCGGACAGCCGGACTATATACTTTGGCCGGACTGTTGGACTATGAAGATACAAGATTGAAGACTTCGTCCCGTGTCCGGATGGGACTCTCCTTTGCGTGGAAGGCAAGCTTGGCAATTCGGATATGTAGATCTCCTCCCTTTTAACCGACTCTGTGTAACCCTAGCCCCCTCCGGTGTCTATATAAACCGGAAGGTTTAGTCTGTAGGACAACAACAATCATAATCATAGGCTAGCTTCTAGGGTTTAGCCTCTACGATCTCGTGGTAGATCAACTCTTGTAATACTCATATCATCAAGATCAATCATGCAGGAAGTAGGGTATTACCTCCATCGAGAAGGCCCGAACCTGGGTAAACATTGTGTCCCCCGCCTCCTGTTACCGTCCGCCTTAGACGCACAGTTTGGGACCCCCTACCCGAGATCCGCCGGTTTTGACACCGGCAGTCCTCACGAGGCCGGTCGCGCCACTCCTGGCGCGGGCCATGGTCGTCCCAGCGCTCGCCACCATGTCCTTCTCCTCGGCCGTAGCCCCGGTCGCCGCGCTCGGGGCGTCGACCGAAGCGTCCTTCACGAATGGCTCTGAGCTCTTGACAGTCGCTGGTGTTGTGGGTATTCAGGTTGTGAAAGGCGCAGAATGGTTGGCTGCTCTTGGATGACTGGGGCTGGTCTCTGCCTTGCTTGGTGTCCGGCTCCGCTGCGAGCACGACTGCTCCCTTGCGCTTCACGTCCTTGGCCTTGGCTTTCTTCTCCTCCGGGTCCGCAGCCGGCAGCTCGAGGAGGGAGAGGCGCCCTTCCTCAGCTCTTGCGCACTTGGTCACCAGGTTGAAAAGCTCCTGGGATGTGCACAGCTCCTCGTGGATCGCGAGCTCTTCCTTCATCTTGACGTCGCGGACGCCATCAGAGAACGCGGAGATGATGGCCTCGTCCGTCACCTTGGGGATCTTGAGACGAATGTTGTTGAAGTGCTGGATGAACTTCTGGAGGGTCTCTCCTTCTTGTTGCTTGACGCGGCGCAGGTCACCCGCGGCCGGGGGGCGGTCGTGAGTGCCCTGGAAGTTGGCGACGAAGCGGTCGCGCATCTCGTCCCAGCAGGAGATCGAGCCTGGAGGCAGGTTCAGGAGCCACGAACGGGCGCCGTCTTTGAGTGCCATATGGAACCAGTTTGCCATGACTTTCTCGTCGCCGTTGGCCGCCTCAATGCTCAGCTCGTAGAGCTGCAGGAACTCCGCGGGGTCGGGGGTGCCGTCATAGCGAGGAGGCAGATCCGGCTTGAACTTGCCCGGCCAGGCAACGCTACGCAGCTCGGGGGTGAAGGCGCGGCAGCCGGCCGTGGTCGCCGGGGCCCGTCTTGGAGGTGGAGCTTGGTATTGATGCCCACGTGCTGCCACAGCAAGCAGCGCGGGGCCCTGCCGCGGCAGACGATCCTGGCGTGGCGGTGCAAGGAGTGGCGGAGCATTCTCTTGCGGCGGAGGGACTTCTTGACAGCTTCTTTCTTCGCGCGCAGGCGCGGGACGCGGCGAGTCGCGTCGTGGGGCCACGCGCCTTGGCGCCAGGGCGCCGTCTTGGGGCAAAGGTGGTGGAGGCGCTCCGTGAGCTACGTCGCCTGTAGCTGGCGGAGGGTGAGGCGGAGAGAGGGACGGCGCAGGGGAGCTCCCTGCGGCGCGGACGAGCTCGGCGATGCGGTCGAGCCAGTCCTCGTAGAGGTCGTTGACCGGGTGGTAGCGCAGGAGCTCGTGCGCCATGAGGAGCGCGGCCCGTGCGCCCATGGGAGCGCAACGAGCGTGGGACGAGGAACCGGCCGGGGTCAGCGATGAAGTGGCGGTGCGGCCGTCCCGCCGCACCGAGGGGTCCTGCGAGGACGCTTGCTGCTTGTTCCCCGCCGGACCGGTGGCGGTGTTGGCGGCAGGAGACGGGGAACGACGAGGTGGCCCACTGACGGGAGCCGTCTGAGCAACGCGGGTGGCTAGGGCAGCCCGGCGCTCAGCACGAGCACGGCGAGCGTCTGCCACGGAGACGACGGAGCAACTGGACGCGAGACGACGGAAAGGAAGCTCCGGCGCACCCCTACCTGGCACACCAAATGTCGGATCACGGGTTCCGGCAAAACCCTCAAGGTTCAAACACTGGGGTGCGCGCGAAGATTTCCTCCCTACCGACCCATGCCCTAGCTCGCTAAGATCTCGCGGACGAACTCGACGAACTCACAACGCAAAGACACAAGATTTATACTGGTTCGGGCCACCGTTGTGGTGTAATACCCTACTCCAGTGTGGTGGTGGTGGATTGCCTCTTGGGCTGATGATGAACAGTACAAGGGGAAGAACAGCCTCCTGAGGTTGAGGTGTTCTTGTGCTCTGCGAGCTTGTGGATGTGAGGATGGGAGGTGGAATCGATCCCCTTCCCAGTGGTGGCTAGTTCTACTTATATAGGCCCTGGTCCTCTCCCCAAATATTGAGCGGGAAGGGAGCCAACAACGGCCAATTTGAAAGGGGACAGCTAGTACAGCTTATCCTGACAAAAGCGGTCTTCGCCTGCGAAAGGCTCTGATGATGACGCTGTCTTGGGCTCCACGGTGACCTCTGTCCTGCCGTCCTGCTGGTCTTGGTCTCGTTGCTCTGATATGGAAACATTTGCTTGATGCCTCGGTACTCCGCGCCTGCGCTTACCTCCTTAGCACCAAAGAGGAAACAAGGACGTTGCGCGCGCTGGCGCCCGCCTGGTCTTGATCGTCATGACCCACGTCACGAGAGCCTCGCGAGGTTTGCCTTGCCTTGATCTCTCCGCCCCTCGTGAGCCTGCTTGGCGAGGCTGCTCCTGAGGAGGTCTTGCATCGTCCGCCTCGCGAGGCTTGGCCCCTCGCGAGGGTCTTGAATGCCTTGTTGATGAAGATGGGTCGTACAGGCCTACTAGCATAGCCACGCCATGGGCCGCAGGCAGGCAAGTCTGGGGACCCCCGTTCCCAGAATGCCGACAAGTGGGCCGCGAGGCTCGATGGCGGCGGTATCCAACGATGGAAGGGTGATCTCTCGCTGGGTGTAGATATCCAAGAGATGCCACGGACTACCGGATTGGTGGATGAGGACGATCCAGTTGGCCTTCATGCCCGCCCAGTAGTGGTCGCGCATGAAGGATAGGTGGACGGGTAGTGGTAGCATGTCGAGGGGCACCAGGACAATCTCCGTAGGATCGTCAAGTCGGTGTCTAGGCCCCCTGCGAGGATCGGGCATCAGCAAGCAGGGTGTCTTGAAAAGGGCCGGCCGGTTGCAGACGAGCATATGGTACAAAGACACCGAGCATGCGGCCAGACGGACGGTGCTGAGCAGGTCCATACGATTACAGATATGCTCCAAGAGAACATCGGGGAGGGAATTCCAATCGCGGCTCTGTGTGTCAGTTGGTTCTGCCATAGGGTTTTTTAGGGCGCTAGGTGATTGGGGGTTTTCGGTGCCTGCGAGCCAGCGGGGAAGTGGATTCGGGCGGGTGAGCAAAGAAGATGGCGTGTGTGGCCGAGCAGTGAGCGGGGGGATATGGTACGCGCGAGCTACCAAGGAAGATGGCGCGGGCAGGCGAGCAGTGAGCGGGGGGAAATGGTGTGCGGCCGACAATGGGGAAGAGAGGAGGAAGAAGAAGATAGGAGGAAGAAGAGTGAAAGAGGGGAAGAAAGTGCATTAAATCTCAATTCTACTAGTACTACTACCAGGATATACCGTCCTTTGGAGTGTAAATAGTTACGCTGATGACATGTGGGTCTACCTCAAGGGGGCCCATATGTCAGTTAATGGAGGAGAGAGGTGCGTAGGCGTATTTGCAGAAGCGTACTCCACTGGCAAACATGATGGCAGTACTGGGTAAGGCTGATTTAGTAACACCAACACGCTGGTTCAGCTTATTAATTAAGTGTCCCATCTGCTACAGCGTGTATTGTCACTTCACTGTGAAGACTAGTTGAATAGTTCTCTCTGACCGAGATGGGGAATAATGGATCGCTAAGACTTCCTATCTACAGTATCCCTATGCCTCTACGCTCATCCTGTCCAACAAGATGAAACATTGGTCAAGGCACCCGGCGCCAATAACGTAGGAGGACTAGTACTACCTCCTTTCCGGTTTATAGGGCTCAATTCAAAAATCTCATCAACCAAGGTAGATGGTGAGTGGTGCAATAATTTTGTAGTTTGCAAAAACACTCAATTAATGCACTCGTTTTCCTCAAAAATTATGTTTACCAATGCATTAATTGCAATACATGCATGCATGAAGTCCATGCATTGGTTAATTTTCTCTTAATACTTGCATGCAATGATTTAATGCACCTTGAAATCTGAACATGTGGTAGGGAACCATCAAATTGAGACTTATAAAATGAGAAATCTAAAATTTTGAGATAAGCCCTATAAACCGAAAAGGAGGGAGTAGTATTTTGCGTCAAACTTTGACCATCTACTCCCTCCGTCCAGGTGAATAAGTCATCTTTCGTTGTGCATCGTGACCAAGAAGGAGGGAAAACCAAGAGAACTTAATGTTTATTTGCTAATTAATAGCATTGCATGCAATGAACTAACCACTGCATGTCGTGTTTGGTAGTCTCGAGTCATTGTAAACATGCACGCCCACATCTCTTATTGGTTGATATGTCAAGAAACAAGAAACGAGGTGGGAGTTAATGCACCGCGCCTAAGTGTTTTGGGATTATTTGGTTTTCGTAAAGTGACTTATACACCTAGACGGAGGGAGTATTTAACTAATAAAATGTTAATGCATTTCACCAAAAATCATATCACTCGATTCGTATTTGAACATAGTTTCTAATGGTATAGTTTTTTATGACATGCATTGACACTTTCTTAGTTAAATTTACGGTCAAAATTTTACACTAAGTATGAAGGGGACCATTAAACCAGGACGGAGGTTTATATATAGGTCAATAAAAAGTCATCAACCAATGTAGTAGTAAATGATGAGTGCCCGAAGATTTTTTTTCCGAAAGTACTCAATAATGGGCTCGTTTTCCTCAAGAAAATTGTGTTTATGAACGTATTAATTGGAATGCATGCGTGAGGAACAAATGACCAGAACTTTTACACGCATTGGTGAGTTATCTCTTAATTCTTGCATGCAACATTTTAAGGAAGCTTGAAATATGAACATGTCAATGGGAGGGAGTAAAAGCCTCATGCATGCATGCAACATGCAACACTCACACGTACACATGCACGCACGCAACACTCACGCATCCATGCGGCACACAACACACGACGCAACACACACGCTCACGTTCAAGTGCTCAACCTACTCCCTATGTCCGTGAAAGCCTGTACATATAGAGATTTAGACATTGACCAAGAGGAACCGGAACTTCATGGCATAATTAATGCCCAAAAGTAGCAGACTTATGTGTGCATGCAACCATTCAGAGAAGAAGATTAAATGAAGGTTGCTGCATGCTTTAATTAAGGATAGACATGTAGCCTATAGCTAGAGCACAAATTGGTGCATTAGTCAATCAATATCGATTACATTAAAGGCTAAATGCATTGGAAGTGTAGATGTACACTCTTTGTTTTTGAGCCGATGTACACTCTTTGTTGGAAGACCGAGGGAGTACACGTGCATGCACTCACATACACAGCCAGGGTGGTTCGCGCGCAAGGGTTGGACTCCTGTCGCGCCTGCGTAAAGTTTTGTTTAACTGATTTCTTTGCTCTGCCAACTGACAGGTGGGACCCAGAAACCAGGTGTCAATTTAACCAGTCAAAAAAAGTGCCACGTTGACTATGTGGCCGGTCACTAGGGTGCAATACAGTGCTCTACGATGAGCTAGTGATCGTATAATCACCACAAAACTATATAGTGATCGTAAAGAGTGTCTTGTTACATACATTGACCGCCAGTGTATTTTTCTTGTTTCAAATTAAGCCATATTAACCGAAAAGGATGCAGTATGGACTAGTACTAGTACTGCTTTGATATGTCCCGTCAACTCGCCGAACGAGGAGAAGCTTGCTTACTACGCCCTCTCCCTCGCCCACACGCGCGGTGGCTCGCATGACGAGGAGAGGGTTTTGACTACAACGCCCTCTTCCTCTCCCTCTCCCTCGCCCTCGCCCTCGCGGTGGACGTGCAACAGTTCAATCGGTGTCAGATTGCCAGAAGCATATTGTACTGTAGTATCATCATTGTTGGACCTTCCGAAGAGGCGAAGAGCCAAGTGCAAGGTTCACACGAGTACGAACTGTTGAACCTCCCGAAGAGGCAAAGAGCCAAGCGCAAGGTTTTATAGGATTTGTCGTCCTAGTAGGAGTACTACAACTATAGCGAACGATGCTACTGTATGATGTCGCCACATCACCTATATCCAAAGCTGTGCCACCTTTTTTCTGAAAGAGCGTGTTGGAGCCCGTGCAACAACCACACAAGTTGCACGTACACATAACACATTTACTAGTAATAAATTCTAAAGGACAAATGCCAGTATGCCACACAAGTTCATCTCCACTCGATGTGATAAATTTGTGCACGACAGTCTACATACGTTCACAGCGCTACCGTTCACAATTTACCATACTCCACTTACACGTTATAGATGGGCTACATGTCCTCCTCCAGGTTCCAGTCCCAAGTGTTCTTCATGGATGGCACGATCCATAGCAGTGGGCAACGGGAATCATTGTCGCAGCTTTCTAGTACGGTTCCACATGATGGAGACTCATCAAAGCTGAAGCGGCATAAATCAGGGATAGCGTGTCCCAGCATGTCGTTCATCCGGGCGGTGCGCACTGAAGACACAACCATGCTTCATGAACGGCAGACCTTCGGTGTTGTGCACGGAAGGTGGCATCTGCTTCACAATGGGGTAGCTGTCCCCAATGAAAAGCGAGTACTCTCCAAGAGTGTTCCTCGGCACCCACGTAGCATCACGGGGGTCAAACTCGGCGCCGTTCATCTGGTACACGCGGCATCTCAGATCTGGACACATGGTGACGTACATAGTCATGGTCCATGCATAATAATGTCGTGCTCAAATATGGCGGTCAGTAATACTGTGCAGCAAATAGTACTACTCCGATATAGAGGAAGTAAAATAACCAGCTTATTATATATAGCCACTCTTGGCTACATGGATGAGATAGTAAGACATGGAAAAACAAAAATGGTGGGAGCTAGTAGGTTCAAGTCTCCAAGGGCCTAGCTATCTATACGCGTCCTCCAAGGTAAAAAGCACTCCTACTAGTACTAGTAAGTAGTACAACAATGAAAGAGAAGGCGAGAGGGTTAAAAAATATAATACTAAATTGTACTGCTAGTACAGTAAACATGTCCCAGTCAAGAAAAGAAAATAACTAACAAGTACTACTACTCTACTACTCTAACACATAGCAACGAAAAAATGGAATACCTGGGTCCGATCATGGTAGATTGTGTGACCATGTTGCACGTCAGTGGTACCATGGGTAACGACTGCTAAGATAGTTGATCCCAATATGCCAAAGTTAGCTACAAGGTTCCAGATTAGACCGAATCGCAGATGCAAATGCACATCCAGGATCGGCGATCTTATTTTGATCGGGGGATGACCGGTCCCTGCAAAATAATGGAGTACCGTTAGGGATGCAAATGATGGTTTGTGCATTCCATTTGTAATCTCCTATACCGTAGGATGGCAACCAGATGAAACAAGTCCCCTGACTTGTCACCGCGAAGATGCGGCCTAGATGGCGCACGGCGTCTTCGAACGTGTAGGGGTACAAATCTACCGCGATCAACATGCGCCAGCCTCTGCCATTACTGCCTCTTGCATTGATGGCAATCCTTATGTCGAACACAGCGATGAGCTAGTAATCGTCGTAGCCGTGATGCTTTGTCGGCAGGTCCGTAATTGCTATCTTCTTCAATCTCATGTAGGCATCATCATACGTATTCAAGCCCAGCCAGTCCGGAAGGCCGATCCCAATGGTGGAGAAGGGGTCTACGGGAATGGCCGCACTGCTATGGATATTGTGCAAAATGATGGTGGTGTCCGGTCGGAGGTATGCAAGCCAATCTTCGCACCGACCTAGACCTATATATAAGACGGTGAGTAGCGGAGAAATTACGGGATGGAAATGGAATAACTAAGTACTACATGATCAAACTCCATGACTGACCTGCTCATCGGACAAAATCCGACTACCTCTCAACGTCGGCAACTCTAGCGGAGTCAACGTGCAACCATGGCCAGGGAGCGGTGGACTGTTCGAAGGATTGTCCCATAGAAGAACCTTCTCCTCGAGGACGCGTGGAAGGCCAACAAGCATGGCCTTTTCCCAAGCCTGTTTAAGCACTGTCTTGAAAAAGTTGGTGCAGGAAGCACCGAGTCTTGCGGCGGTGAGGACGTCGGAGCGGAGTGCGATTTCTCCCAGAGGATCGTCGTCCAAGGTATGCCAGCCCTGAAGAGGAGGAGAACCACCTGGCGAATCCATTGGAGCAGCGACGAACTTCCTTCTCTTCGGGGGGAGGGGAACTGGCGAAGAGGAGATAAGAGCGTAGTAACCGCAGGGCCTCGTCCCTTCGCTAAGGAAATTATGTGGGCACGCATAGTGGTAGTGCCTCGTGCCCCGTGATGGTGAGGCTATTATTTACTACGTACTCTTACTATAACAGTACTAGTACTACTTTATCAACTAGTAGTGCGATGTACTGTACTTCTATTATAGTGCACCAGTTTTGAACTCTTGAATCTCAGGGCCAAAGAGCTACAGTTGGAAGTGGAGGGTACTACTATTCTCTAGAACCATCATTGTACTATCAATGCAGGGAAAGTACACCTGCGTAGTGGATACTCTCAGTTCTCTATTCAAGCGCGTAGCTAGCCTACTCAGCCGCTCCTCTCTCACACACACTAGCAGCTTGTTTATCAGCGACGGTTACTACGGGGGCAGAACATTTGAGTTATTTGATACAGCGAGACTAGGCTTTTCGCTTCCATTTGTGGAGGTGTAATGGATCTCGTCAAACTTTGTTAGTAGTTCCTTCTTTATGAATGAGACGAGGCAAAGCTTTTGCCTCCGTGTCAAAACAAAAAATCACGTCAAGAGGAATTTCTTTTATAGAGCCGATAATGGAGTGAAGTCCATGCGTGCACTTTACGTACAGAGCCATATTGCATAGTTCCCAATGCCACACCAGGCTTTTCCGGCTCCTCGGGCTTAATTGGGAGGCACTAGTTTAAATATGCTAGCTGGTGAGGAAGCTGCAATCGAGGTGCGGCTAGGGCGAGCACGCAGGCGAGAAACTTTGCATGGTGTGAATTGATATATTGGAGTACTACTCTAGTACGCGAGCCACGAGATGATGGGAGGGAAAACCCGTTCACGTGGCTGGGCTATCCAGTGCACCCAGATTGTGGTGCGACACGTCCGTTCGACTTCAAAAGTCAAACTACCGATGCACAATATTGGCTCGCAGCGAAGTTACTATTTAAAAAAAAGGCCACCATGCATTCGGCCGGGATCGAACCCACAAAACGAGCTATAGACTCCCGCGACCACTAGTAGTACTCGTTGGAGTACAACGTGACCTAGAATCGCCTTTTGTCACTAGTACATTGTTCCTTACAAGAAACCACTAATAATGCCAAGAAACTACTACCACTTGCATACGTGGCAGACTTAAGATAAGACTACCTTATCAACCATTGTACATGCCCTTACCAACCAGCCCTACCAAGAAACGACTACTCTACAAAGTGCCGTTATAGGCACGTTTCAACCCATCTCGCCCCTTAAGTCAACGCCTTCTATTCGACCGGTAAGTTAGGCGTTATGACTTGTGGGACCTACATGTCAGTCTGGACAAAAATCCCCGAGTGACCTCCTACCTCCGGCCCGTCCACCTAGTCATCCTCGGCCATGGGACGCAGCTACCGTCGCCGGCAGAAGGCAAGGTCAAAACCACCGGCGGTGCGGAGCCCATCTTGCGGCAGCCCGGATGCCAGCTCCGTCCGGCGCTCGCGGCCGCTAGCTAGCCAAGATAGCACACACCCTACTGGATGCATCCAGTTGCTTGTCTGCAAGGTTTGCTAGCTAGGTTGGCATGATGGTGCTGCAGCTTGCTTGCGCGCGCCGCGCTAAGGCCAACCATCTAACTCGAGCGAAGGCCAGCGCGGCAGCTTGCTCGCGCATGAGTCACGCTCGGGCCAGCCAGCCAACACAGCGTCCGGCAGAGCGGTGGCCAACTCGCTCATCACCGGCGCCACCGACGAACACGCATCAGTACCGTTTGAAGTAATGTTCAGGAAAAATAATGATTTGAGGAGGAATAACAGGATAGAAGGTCAGATGTGGGTCCCTCATGTCAACGGTCAAACAAAATTTGTTGGTTTAAGCTGCCTCATTAGCACGGACGTGTGGGCCAACCCTGTCATAAATGAGTTTAAACGAGCATAATCGGCACTAGGTAGTAGTTTTTTGGCATGGATTAAGAAATTTTGGGTATGTTTTTGCTATTTTTTGTACAATAGTTTCTTCCTAGGGCTGGTTTAAAGTGGTAGTTTTTTGTTAAATACTCTACATACTGTAAGTAGGAGTGAAAGTTAAGCTTTAGAAGCCAATAAGCAAGGCTAGTTACATAGTGCCTATGTGTACGTGCTTGAAACTAAATATCAACCATGATTGACTAATATCTTGATGGAAAATTCGAAACTATGGAAATACTAGCATTTTTTGCATGGTTGGAAATACTAGCAATGTTCACGTGCGTTGCAATGGATCATAACTAGAATAATACTTATTCACAAACTTGATAGAAAACACTCTAATTTTGATGTACATATATCACTAGAGATATATTATGTTTCAATCAGAATATATTCCTTGGGCTATTTTTGGTGAGGTGAGGGAGGGATGTGGTTGGTTTTAAGATACTAATTATGGGTTTTTCTGAAAATTGGTAGAGAAGTGGGATGTTGGTGAGAAAAGGCAAAAACTTACCTCACACTCATTAGATGTAGATCTAATGGTCAGAAATGACGGATGGCAGACACACCATCATCACCAACTAAGTCTTCTATAGGAGTACTAGCAAGATGTCTGTGCATTGCACAGAACATCAAGATGCATTTTTTTATAAAACACCTATTGTGATAGACCCATGCGGGATTAATCCCATTTGTAAAAAACTAATGGTATCTCGAGAAAGAGGAGATAAGGTGAAGAGGAGTGGGGCGTGGTGGTGATTGGTGGTTGGACTGAGCGGAGGCATGGGGATGGACGACGCCGGCAGCGACCACCATGCCAGTTTGTTCCAGAGGCTTCCTTTTTTAATTGCTCAACAATAAGGTTGTTGGAGATAAGGATGAACGAGGGAAGACCTTGTCTGCAAATGTGGAGAGAGGTGCGGGTATCTTTTAGTTTAATTTCTATCCGTCAGATATAGATCGGACGGTCTATATTGCAAGATGGCACGCGTACCATCATCACCAACTCGGTTTTTTAAAGAGAAGAAATATAAGTATGGAGATACAAACGTATTATTGATACTTGTTTCCGTAAACTTGGATCTACAATCTATTCAACAGCTCAGCATGTGGAGCCTTAGCACAATGACTTCTCGACTGTGTAAAACAAAGGTTTTCCCGTCACTGATAAGGACGGGGTGACGGCGGCGTGCTTTTGGCTTGCTCTAGTCCTAGTAGTCATACTAGGTGGTCTATGCATGTGTAGATTTTTTTTCACGTCTCGTGTTCGCCGTACTGCCAAGACTGTTGATGAATAGACGGTAAGTTATTCACAGGAAAACCTTTGTTGAGCGTGTGTGCGAGAGAGAGAGAGACAATGTGCGTGTGTGATATGTGTAGAGACTGAGGCAATGATAAGAGATTCTTTGTGTCTCTGTGTGTGGAGGATAGAGAGAGACATGTACATGGGGCTTTGTGTTGTGTAACGTGGAGACAGATAGACATAATCAAAGAGTGAGTGTGAGAGATACACGTGCGGACATGGGGAGAGATGTGTGAGTTAGAGAGATGGAGAATTTTGGTGTGCATCTGAGGTAGAGAGAGGGGGATATATACATACCTAGAGCTGGAGAGAATATGCAAGGGTGTGTGTCTTAAAAGAAGGATCAAGATAGATGGGTGTTTGTGCATGTCTGTGTGTGTTTGTGCGTGCATTTGTGTGTGAGAGGGAGTGTGTGTATGTGGAGTAGAGAGACCACTAATGATGTAAACCTAGTATAGGGAAGGGGGAATGGTGTGACATGTGTGTCAAAGAGAGATGATACGTCCATTTTGCATCATGCTTCTATATCGATATTTATTTACACGTTATGTCACAATACTTATGCCTATTCTCTCTTATTTTACAAGGTTTACATAAGGAGGGAGAATGCCGTGTTGGAAATATGGCCTAGAGGCAATAATAAAATGGTTATTATTATATTTCCTTGTTCATGATAATTGTCTATTGTTCATGCTATAATTGTGTTATCCGAAAATCGTAATACATGTGTGAATACATAGACCACAACATGTCCCTAGTGAGCCTCTAGTTGACTAGCTCGTTGATCAACAGATAGTCATGGTTTCCTGACTATGGACATTGGATGTCATTGATAACGGGATCACATCATTAGGAGAATGATGTGATGGACAAGACCCAATCCTAAGCATAGCACAAAGATCGTGTAGTTTGTTTGCTAGAGCTTTTCCAATGTCAAGTATCATTTCCTTAGACCATGAGATCGTGCAACTCCCGGATGCTGTAGGAGTGCTTTGGGTGTACCATACGTCACAACGTAACTGGGTGACTATAAAGGTGCACTACGGGTATCTCCGAAAGTGTCTGTTGGGTTGGCACGGATCGAGACTGGGATTTGTCACACCGTATGACGGAGAGGTATCTCTGGGCCCACTCGGTAATGCATCATCATAATGAGCTCAATGTGACCAAGTGTCTGGTCACGGGATCATGCATTACGGTACGAGTAAAGTGACTTGCCGGTAACGAGATTGAACGAGGTATTGGGATACCGACGATCGAATCTCGGGCAAGTAACGTACCGATTGACAAAGGGAATTGTATACGGGATTGATTGAATCCTCGACATCATGGTTCATCCGATGAGATCATCGAGGAACATGTGGGAGCCAACATGGGTATCCAGATCCCGCTGTTGGTTATTGACCGGAGAGTCGTCTCGGTCATGTCTGCATGTCTCCCGAACCCGTAGGGTCTACACACTTAAGGTTCGGTGATGCTAGGGTTGTAGAGATATTAGTATGCGGAAACCCAAAAGTTGTTCGGAGTCCCGAATGAGATCCCGGATGTCACGAGGAGTTCCGGAATGGTCCGGAGGTGAAGAATTATATATAGGAAGTCCAGTTTCGGCCACCGGGAAAGTTTCGGGGGTTATCGGTATTGTACCGGGACCACCGGAAGGGTCCCGGGGGTCCACCGGGTGGGGCCACCTATCGCGGAGGGCCCCATGGGCTGAAGTGGGAGGGGAACCAGCCCCTGGTGGGCTGGTGCGCCCCCATGGGCCTCCCCCTGCGCCTAGGGTTGGAAACCCTGGGGGTGGGGGGCGCCCCACCTGACTTGGGGGGGGGAGTTTCCCCCTTTGGCCGCCCCCCCTGTGTAGATGGGATCCCAGGGCCGGCGCCCCCCAGGGGGCCTATATAAAGGGGGAGGGCAGCAGTACCCTAGCCCCTGGCACCTCCCTCTCCCTCCCGTGACACCTCTCCCTCCCGCTTGCGCTTGGCGAAGCCCTGCCGGTATCCCCGCTACTTCCACCACCACGCCGTCGTGCTGCTAGATCTCCATCAACCTCTCCTTTCCCCTTGCTGGATCAAGAAGGAGGAGACGTCGCTGCTCCGTACGTGTGTTGAACGCGGAGGTGCCGTCCGTTCGGCGCTCGGTCATCGGTGATTTGGATCACGACGAGTACGACTCCATCAACCCCGTTCACTTGAACGCTTCCGCTCGCGATCTACAAGGGTATGTAGATGCACTCCTTCCTTCTCGTTGCTAGTAAACTCCATAGATGGATCTTGGTGATGCGTAGAAAATTTTAAAATTCTGCAACGATCCCCAATAGTGGTATCAGAGCCAGGCCTATGGGTAGTTACTATGCAGTTGTGGGTGTAGATGTTGTCAATTTTTCTTGCCACTACTAATCTTATCTTGTTTCGGCGGTATTGTGGGATGAAGGGGCCCGGACCGACCTTACACATACGCTTACGTGAGACAGGTTCCACCGACTGACATGCACTAGTTGCATAAGGTGGCTAGCGGGTGTCTGTCTCTCCCACTTTAGTCGGAACGGATTCGATGAAAAGGGTCCTTATGAAGGGTAAATAGAAATTGGCACATCACGTTGTGGTTTTACGTAGGTAAGAAACATTCTTGCTAGAAACCTATAGAAGCCACGTAAAAACTTGCAACAACAATTAGAGGACGTCTAACTTGTTTTTGCAGCATATGCCTTGTGATGTGATATGGCCAAAAGGATGTGATGAATGAGATATATGTGATGTATGATATTGATCATGTTATTGTAATAGGAATCACGACTTGCATGTCGATGAGTATGACAACCGGCAGGAGCCATAGGAGTTGTCTTTATTTTTTGTATGACCTGCGTGTCATTGAATAACGCCATGTAAATTACTTTACTTTATTGCTAAACACGTTAGCCATAGAAGTAGAAGTAATCGTTGGCGTGACAACTTCATGAAGACACGATGATGGAGATCATGATGATGGAGATCATGGTGTCATGCCGGTGACGAAGATGATCATGGCGCCCCGAAGATGGAGATCAAAGGAGCAAAATGATATTGGCCATATCATGTCACTATTTGATTGCATGTGATGTTTATCATGTTTTACATCTTATTTGCTTAGAACGACAGTAGTAAGTAAGATGATCCCTTATAATAATTTCAAGAAAGTGTTCCCCCTAACTGTGCACCGTTGTGAAGGTTCGTTGTTTCGAAGCACCACGTGATGATCGGGTGTGATAGATTCTAACGTTCGCATACAACGGGTGTTGACGAGCCTAGCATGTACAGACATGGCCTCGGAACACACGCAATACACTTAGGTTGACTTGACGAGCCTAGCATGTACAGACATGGCCTCGGAACACGGAAGACCGAAAGGTCGAGCATGAGTCATATAGAAGATACGATCAACATGAAGATGTTCACCGATCTTGACTAGTCCGTCTCACGTGATGATCGGACACGGCCTAGTTGACTCGGATCATGTTTCACTTAGATGACTAGAGGGATGTCTATCTGAGTGGAAGTTCATTGTATAATTTGATTAGATGAACTTAATTATCATGAACTTAGTCTAAAATCTTTACAATATGTCTTGTAGATCAAATGGCCCACGTTGCCCTCAACTTCAACGCGTTCCTAGAGAAAACCAAGCTGAAAGATGATGGCAGCAACTATACGGACTGGGTCCGGAACCTGAGGATCATCCTCATAGCTGCCAAGAAAGATTATGTCCTAGAAGCACCGCTAGGTGAAGCACCCATCCCAGAGAACCAAGACGTTATGAACGCTTGGCAGTCACGTGTTGATGATTACTCCCTCGTTCAGTGCGGCATGCTTTACAGCTTAGAACTGGGGCTCCAAAAGCGTTTTGAGAAACACGGAGCATATGAGATGTTCGAAGAGCTGAAAATGGTTTTCCAAGCTCATGCCCGGGTCGAGAGATATGAAGTCTCCGACAAGTTCTTCAGTTGTAAAATGGAGGAAAATAGTTCTGTCAGTGAGCACATACTCAAAATGTCTGGGTTGCACAACCGCTTGTCTCAGCTGGGAGTTAATCTCCCGGATGACGCAGTCATTGACAGAATCCTTCAGTCGCTTCCACCAAGCTACAAGAGCTTTGTGATGAACTTCAATATGCAGGGGATGGAAAAGACCATCCCTGAGGTATATTCAATGCTGAAATCAGCGGAGGTGGAGATCAAAAAGGAACATCAAGTGTTGATGGTGAATAAAACCACTAAGTTCAAGAAAGGCAAGGGTAAGAAGAACTTCAAGAAGGACGGCAAGGGAGTTGCCGCGCCCGGTAAGCCAGTTACCGGGAAGAAGCCAAAGAATGGACCCAAGCCTGAGACTGAGTGCTTTTATTGCAAGGGAAGTGGTCACTGGAAGCGGAACTGCCCCAAATACTTAGCGGACAAGAAGGCCGGCAACACCAAAGGTATATGTGATATACATGTAAATGATGTGTACCTTACCAGTACTCGTAGTAGCTCCTGGGTATTTGATACCGGTGCGGTTGCTCATATTTGTAACTCAAAATAGGAGCTGCGGAATAAGCGGAGACTGGCGAAGGACGAGGTGACGATGCGCGTCGGGAATGGTTCCAAGGTCGATGTGATCGCCGTCGGCACGCTACCTCTACATTTACCTACGGGATTAGTTTTAAACCTCAATAATTGTTATTTAGTGCCAGCTTTGAGCATGAACATTGTATCTGGATCTCGTTTAATGCGAGATGGCTACTCATTTAAATCCGAGAATAATGGTTGTTCTATTTATATGAGAGATATGTTTTATGGTCATGCCCCGCTGGTCCATGGTTTATTCTTAATGAATCTCGAATGTGATGTTACACATATTCATGGTGTGAATACCAAAAGATGTAAAGTTGATAACGATAGTCCCACATACTTGTGGCACTGCCGCCTTGGTCACATTGGTGTTAAGCGCATGAAGAAGCTCCATGCAGATGGACTTTTGGAGTCTCTTGATTACGAATCATTTGACACATGCGAACCATGCCTCATGGGTAAGATGACCAAGACTCCGTTCTCCGGAACGATGGAGCAAGCAACCAACTTATTGGAAATCATACATACTGATGTATGCGGTCCAATGAGTGTTGAGGCTCGCGGTGGCTATCGTTATGTTCTCACTCTCACTGATGACTTAAGTAGATATGGGTATGTCTACCTAACGGAACACAAGTATGAAACCTTTGAAAAGTTCAAGGAATTTCAGAGTGAGGTTGAGAATCAACGTGACAGAAAAATAAAGTTCCTACGATCAGATCGTGGAGGGGAATATTTAAGTCACGAATTTGGCACACACTTAAGGAAATGTGGAATAGTTTCACAACTCACGCCGCCTGGAACACCTCAGCGAAATGGTGTGTCCGAACGTCGTAATCGCACTCTATTGGATATGGTGCGATCTATGATGTCTCTTACCGATCTTCCACTCTCATTTTGGGGCTATGCTTTAGAGACTGCCGCATTCACTTTAAATAGGGCTCCGTCGAAATCCGTTGAGACGACACCGTATGAATTATGGTTTGGGAAGAAACCTAAGCTGTCGTTTCTAAAAGTTTGGGGATGCGATGCTTATGTCAAGAAACTTCAACCTGAAAAGCTCGAACCCAAGTCGGAAAAATGCGTCTTCATAGGATACCCTAAGGAAACCATTGGGTATACCTTCTATCTCAGATCCGAAGGCAAGATCTTTGTTGCCAAGAACGGGTCCTTTCTGGAGAAAGAGTTTCTCTCGAAAGAATTGAGTGGGAGGAAAGTGGAACTTGATGAGGTGATAGTCACCCCTTCCGAACCGGAAAGTAGCGCAGCGCAGGAAGATGTTCCTGTGATGCCTGCATCGACTGGGGAGGAAGTTAATGATGATGATCATGAAGCTTCAGATCAAGTTACTGCTGAACTTCGTAGGTCCACAAGGACACGTTCCGCACCAGAGTGGTACGGCAACCCTATCATGGAAATCATGTTGTTAGACAACGGTGAACCTTCGAACTATGAAGAAGCGATGGCGGGCCCAGATTCCAACAAATGGCTTGAAGCCATGCAATCCGAGATAGGATCCATGTATGAAAACAAAGTATGGACTTTGACTGACTTGCCCGATGATCGGCGAGCCATAGAAAATAAATGGATCTTTAAGAAGAAGACAGGCGCGGATGGTAACGTGACCATCTATAAGGCTCGACTTGTCGCTAAGGGTTATCGACAAGTTCAAGGGGTTGACTACGATGAGACTTTCTCACCCGTAGCGAAGCTGAAGTCCGTCCGAATCATGTTAGCAATTGCCGCATTCTATGATTATGAGATATGGCAAATGGACGTCAAAACGGCATTCCTTAACGGCTTTCTTAAGGAAGAATTGTATATGATGCAGCCGGAAGGTTTTGTCGATCCTAAGAATGCTAACACGGTATGCAAGCTCCAGCGCTCCATCTATGGGCTGGTGCAACCATCTCGGAGTTGGAACATTCGATTTGATGAGATGATCAAAGCGTTTGGGTTTACACAGACTTATGGAGAAGCCTGTGTTTACAAGAAAGTGAGTGGGAGCTCTGTAGCATTTCTCTTATTATATGTGGATGACATACTATTGATGGCAAATGATATAGAATTCTTGGAAAGTATAAAGGCCTACTTGAATAAGTGTTTTTCAATGAAGGACCTTGGAGAAGCTGCTTATATATTAGGCATTAAGATCTATAGAGATAGATCAAGACGCCTCATTGGTCTTTCACAGAGTACGTACCTTGACAAGATATTGAAGAAGTTCAATATGGATCAGTCCAAGAAGGGGTTCTTGCCTGTATTGCAAGGTGTGCAATTGAGCACGGCTCAATGCCCGACCACGGCAGAAGATAGAGAAAAGATGAGTGTCATCCCCTATGCCTCGGCCATAGGGTCTATTATGTATGACATGCTGTGTACCAGACCTGATGTAAACCTTGCCGTAAGTTTGGTAGGAAGGTACCAAAGTAATCCCGGCATGGAACACTGGACAACGGTCAAGAATATCCTGAGGTACCTGAAGAGGACTAAGGATATGTTTCTCGTATATGGAGGTGATGAAGAGCTTGTCGTAAAGGGTTACGTCGACGCTAGCTTCGACACAGATCTGGATGACTCGAAGTCACAGACCGGATACGTGTATATTTTGAATGGAGGGGCAGTAAGCTGGTGCAGTTGCAAGGAAAGCATCGTGGCGGGATCTACATGTGAAGCGGAGTACATGGCGGCCTCAGAGGCAGCACAAGAAGCAATCTGGATGAAGGAGTTCATTACTGACCTAGGGGTGATTCCCAATGCGTCGGGCCCGATGACTCTCTTCTGTGACAACACTGGAGCTATTGCCCTTGCCAAGGAGCCCTGGTTTCACAGGAAGACTAGGCATATCAAGCGTCGCTTCAACTCCATTCGTGAAAGTGTTCAAAATGGAGGCATAGATATTTGTAAAGTACATACGGACCTGAATGTAGCAGATCCGTTGACTAAACCTCTCCCTAGAGCAAAACATGATCAACACCAGAACTCTATGGGTGTTCGATTCATCACAATGTAACTAGATTATTGACTCTAGTGCAAGTGGGAGACTGTTGGAAATATGCCCTAGAGGCAATAATAAAATGGTTATTATTATATTTCCTTGTTCATGATAATTGTCTATTGTTCATGCTATAATTGTGTTATCCGGAAATCGTAATACATGTGTGAATACATAGACCACAACATGCCCCTAGTGAGCCTCTAGTTGACTAGCTCGTTGATCAACAGATAGTCATGGTTTCCTGACTATGGACATTGGATGTCATTGATAACGGGATCACATCATTAGGAGAATGATGTGATGGACAAGACCCAATCCTAAGCATAGCACAAAGATCGTGTAGTTCGTTTGCTAGAGCTTTTCCAATGTCAAGTATCATTTCCTTAGACCATGAGATCGTGCAACTCCCGGATGCCGTAGGAGTGCTTTGGGTGTACCAAACGTCACAACGTAACTGGGTGACTATAAAGGTGCACTACGAGTATCTCCGAAAGTGTCTGTTGGGTTGGCACGGATCGAGACTGGGATTTGTCACTCCGTATGACGAAGAGGTATCTCTGGGCCCACTCGGTAATGCATCATCATAATGAGCTCAATGTGACCAAGTGTCTGGTCACGGGATCATGCATTACGGTACGAGTAAAGTGACTTGCCGGTAACGAGATTGAACGAGGTATTGGGATACCGACGATCGAATCTCGGGCAAGTAACGTACCGATTGACAAAGGGAATTGTATACGGGATTGATTGAATCCTCGACATCATGGTTCATCCGATGAGATCATCGAGGAACATGTGGGAGCCAACATGGGTATCCAGATCCCGTTGTTGGTTATTGACCGGAGAGTCGTCTCGGTCATGTCTGCATGTCTCCCGAACCCGTAGGGTCTACACACTTAAGGTTCGGTGACGCTAGGGTTGTAGAGATATTAGTATGCGGAAACCCGAAAGTTGTTCGGAGTCCCGGATGAGATCCCGGACGTCACGAGGAGTTCCGGAATGGCCCGGAGGTGAAGAATTATATATAGGAAGTCCAGTTTCTGCCACCGGGAAAGTTTCGGGGGTTATCGGTATTGTACCGGGACCACCGGAAGGGTCCCGGGGGTCCACCGGGTGGGGCCACCTATCGCGGAGGGCCCCATGGGCTGAAGTGGGAGGGGAACCAGCCCCTGGTGGGCTGGTGCGCCCCCATGGGCCTCCCCCTGCGCCTAGGGTTGGAAACCCTGGGGGTGGGGGCGCCCCACCTGACTTGGGGGGGAAGTTTCCCCCTTTGGCCGCCCCCCCCCCCCCCATGTAGATGGGATCCCAGGGCTGGCGCCCCACCCCCAGGGGGCCTTTATAAAGGGGGGAGGGAGGGCAGCAGTACCCTAGCCCCTGGCACCTCCCTCTCCCTCCCGTGACACCTCTCCCTCTCGCTTGCGCTTGGCGAAGCCCTGCCGGGATCCCCGCTACTTCCACCACCACGCCGTCGTGCTGCTGGATCTCCATCAACCTCTCCTTTCCCCTTGCTGGATCAAGAAGGAGGAGACGTCGCTGCTCCGTACGTGTGTTGAACGTGGAGGTGCCGTCCGTTCGGCGCTCGGTCATCGGTGATTTGGATCACGACGAGTACGACTCCATCAACCCCGTTCACTTGAACGCTTCCGCTTGCGATCTATAAGGGTATGTAGATGCACTCCTTCCTTCTCGTTGCTAGTAAACTCCATAGATGGATATTGGTGATGCGTAGAAATATTTTAAAATTCTGCAACGATCCCCAACATGCCGGCAGCTGGAATTCTGGGCTGGAAAAGGAGCAAATATTAGAGACCTATTCTGCACAACTCCAAAAGTCCTGAAACTCCACGAAAGTCATTTTTGGAAATAATAAAAAATACTGAACGGAAGAAATACGTCAGGGGGGCCACCACCTGCCCACGAGGGTGGGGGCGCGCCCCCCTACCTCGTGGGCCCCTGTTGGTTCTCCGGTGGCCATCTTCTGCTATATGAAGTCTTTCGTCGAGGAAAAAATCATAAGCAACCTTTCGGGATGAGACTCCGCCGCCACGAGGCGGAACCTTGGAGGAACCAATCTAGGGCTCCGGCAGAGCTGTTCTGCCGGGGACACTTCCCTCCGGGAGGGGGAAATCATCGCCATCGTCATCACCAACGCTCCTCTCATCGGGAGAGGGCAATCTCCATCAACATCTTCACCAGCACCATCTCCTCTCAAAACCCTAGTTCATCTCTTGTATCCAATTCTTGTCTCTAAGTCCGGGATTGGTACTAGTAGGTTGCGAGTAGTGTTGATTACTCCTTGTAGTTCATGCTAGTTGAATTATTTGGTGGAAGATCATATGTTGAGATCCTATATGCATATTAATACCCCTCTGATTATGAACATGAATATGCTTTGTGAGTAGTTACGTTTGTTCCTGAGGACATGGGAGAAGTCTTGCTATTAGTAGTCATGTGAATTTGGTATTCGTTCGATATTTTGATGAGATGTATGTTGTCCATCCTCTAGTGGTGTTATGTGAACGTCGACTACATAACACTTCACCATTATTTGGGCCTAGAGGAAGGCATTGGGAAGTAATAAGTAGATGATGGGTTGCTAGAGTGACAGAAGCTTAAACCCTAGTTTATGCGTTGCTTCGTAAGGGGCTGATTTGGATCCATATGTTTCATGCTATGGTTAGGTTTACCTTAATACTTTTGTTGTAGTTGCGGATGCTTGCAATAGAGGTTAATCATAAGTGGGATGCTTGTTCAAGTAAGAACAGCACCCAAGCACCGGTCCACCCACATATCAAATTATCAAAGTACCAAACGCGAATCATATGAACGTGATGAAAACTAGCTTGACGATAATTCCCATGTGTCCTCGGGAGCGCTTTTCTCTATATAAGAGTTTGTCCAGGCTTGTCCTTTGCTACAAAAAGGATTGGGCCACCTTGCTGCACTTTATTTACTTTTGTTACTTGTTGCTCGTTACAAATTATCCTATCACAAAACTATCTGTTACCACTCATTTCAGTACTTGCAGAGAATACCTTGCTGAAAACCGCTTATCATTTCCTTCTGCTCCTCGTTGGGTTTGACACTCTTACTTATCGAAAGGACTACGATAGATCCCCTATACTTGTGGGTCATCAAGACTCTTTTCTGGCGCCGTTGCCGGGGAGTGAAGCGCCTTTGGTAGGTGGAATTTTGTAAGGAAAAATTTATATAGTGTGCTGAAATTTACTATCACTTGTTACTATGGAAAGTAATCCTCTGAGGGGCTTGTTCGGGGTATCTTCACCCCGACCAGTAGAGCAAAGAGTTGCACCTCAATCTACTGAACCTACTGAAAATGAAAATGAAAATGTCCACTTTGAGATTCCTTCGGGTATGTTAGAAAAACTGCTAGCTAATCCTTTTGTAGGAGATGGAACAAAGCATCCTGATGAGCACCTAATATATGTGGATGAAGTTTGTGGATTATTTAAGCTTGCAGGTATACCCGGTGATGTTGTTAAGAGGAAGGTCTTCCCTTTATCTTTGAAGGGAGATGCATCGACATGGTATAGGCTATGTGATGATACGGGGTCATGGAACTATAAACGATTGAAATTGTAATTTCATCAGAAATTTTATCCTATGCATCTTGTTCATCGTGATCGCAATTATATATATAATTTTTGGCCTCGCGAAGGAGAAAGCATCGCTCAAGCTTGGGGGAGGCTTAAATCAATGTTATATTCATGCCCCAATCATGAGCTCTCCAGAGAAATAATTATTCAAAGTTTTTATGCTCGGCTTTCTGATAACAATCTCGCCATGCTCGATACTTCTTGTGCTGGCTCTTTTACGATGAAGACTATTGAATTCAAATGGAATTTATTGGATAGAATTAAATGCAACTCTGAAGATTGGGATCTCGACAAAGGTAAGGAGTCAGGTATGACACCTAAGTTTGATTGTGTTAAATCTTTTATGGATACCGATGTTTTCCGTAAGTTTAGCACTAAATATGGACTTGACTCTGAGATAGTAGCCTCCTTCTGTGAATCTTTTGCTACTTATGTTAATCTCCCTAAGGAGAAGTGGTTTAAATATCATCCTCCCATAGAAGTAAAAGTAGCTGCACCTATTAAAGTTGAAGAAAAGACTATCACTTATAATGATCCTATTGTTCCTACTTCTTATGTTCAGAAACCACATTTCCCTGTTAGAATAAAGGATCATGCTAAAGCTTCAACTGTGGTTCGTAAAAGCAATATTAGAACTTATACACCTCCTGAGCAAGTTAAAGTTGAACCTAATGTTGCTATTGTTAAAGATCTCTTGGCTGATAATATTGATGGGCATGTTATTTATTTCTGCGGTGAAACTGCTAGAATTGCCAAACCTTGTGCTAAAGATAAACATAGACCTGTGGTAGGCATGCCTGTTATTTCTGTTAAAATAGGAGATCATTGTTATCATGGCTTGTGTGATATGGGTGCTAGTGTTAGTGCAATACCTTATGACTTATACAAAGAAATTATGCATGATATTGCACCTGCTGAGATAGAAGATATTGATGTCACAATTGAACTTGCCAATAGACATACTATTTCACCAATGGGAATTGTAAGAGATGTTGAAGTCTTGTGTGGGAAAACTAAATATCCTGCTGATTTTCTTGTTCTTGGTTCCCCACAAGATAGCTTTTGTCCCATTATATTTGGTAGACCCTTCTTGAACACTGTCAATGCTAGGATAGAGTGCGAAAAGGATGTTGTTACTATAGGCTTGGGTGATATGTCTCATGAGTTTAATTTCTCTAAATTTAGTAGACAACACCGTGAAGAAGAATTGCCTAGTAAGGATGGAATTATTGGTCTTGCTTCTATTGCCGTACCTCCTAGTGATCCTTTAGAACAATATTTGCTAGACCATGAAAATGATATGTTTATGAATGAAAGAAGGGAAATAGATGAAGTGTTCTTTAAATAGGAACCTATCCTGAAGCACAATTTGCCTGTTGAAATCCTAGGGGATCCTCCTCCACCCAAGGGTGATCCCGTGTTTGAGCTCAAACCTTTACCTGATACTCTTAAATATGCTTATCTCAATGAGAAAAAGATATATCCTGTTATTATTAGTGCTAACCTTTCAGAGCATGAAGAAGAGAGATTATTGAAAACTCTGAAGAAGCATTGTGCTGCTATTGGATATACTCTTGATGATCTTAAGGGCATTAGTCCCACTCTATGTCAACATAAAATAAATTTGGAAGAAGATGCCAAACCAGTTCGTGATCATCAACGAAGGCTGAATCCTAAGATGAAAGAAGTGGTAAGAAAAGAAATACTAAAGCTCCTTGAGGCAGGTATAATTTATCCCGTTGTTGATAGTCAGTGGGTAAGTCATGTCCATTGTGTCCCTAAGAAGGGAGGTATTATTGTCGTACCTAATGATAAAGATGAATTGATTCCGCAAAGAATTATTACAGGTTATAGGATGGTAATTGATTTCCGCAAATTAAATAAAGCTACTAAGAAAGATCATTACCCCTTACCTTTTATCGATCAAATGCTAGAAAGATTATCCAAACATACACATTTTTGCTTTCTAGATGGTTATTCTGGTTTCTCTCAAATACCTGTGTCTGCCAACGATCAATCTAAAACCACTTTTACTTGCCCTTTTGGTACTTTTGCTTATAGACGTATGCCTTTTGGTTTATGTAATGCACCTGCTACCTTTCAAAGATGCATGATGGCTATATTCTTTGACTTTTGTGAAAAGATTTGTGAGGTTTTCATGGACGACTTCTCCGTCTATGGATCCTCTTTTGATGATTGCTTGAGCAACCTTGATCGAGTTTTGAAGAGATGTGAAGAAACTAATCTTGTCTTGAATTGGGAAAAGTGCCACTTTATGGTTAATGAAGGTATTGTCTTGGGGCATAAAGTTTCTGAAAGAGGTATTGAGGTTGATAAAGCCAAGGTTGATGCTATTGAAAAGATGCCATGTTCCAGGGAGATCAAAGGTATAAGAAGTTTCCTTGGTCACGCCGGATTTTATAGGAGGTTCATTAAGGACTTATCAAAAATTTCTCGGCCTCTGACTAATTTATTACAAAAAGATATACCATTTGTCTTTGATGATGATTGTGTAGAAGCATTTGAAATACTTAAGAAAGCATTGATCTCTGCACCTATTGTTCAGCCACCTGATTGGAATTTACCCTTTGAAATTATGTGTGATGCTAGTGATTATGCTGTAGGTGTTGTTCTAGGGCAAAGAGTTGATAGGAAATTAAATGTTATTCAATATGCTAGTAAGACTCTAGACAATGCTCAAAGAAATTATGCTACTACTGAAAAAGAATTCTTAGCAGTTGTATTTACTTGTGATAAGTTTAGACCTTATATTGTTGGTTCTAAAGTAACTATTCACACGGATCATGCTGCTATTAAATATCTTATGGAAAAGAAAGATGCTAAACCTAGACTTATTAGATGGGTTCTCCTGCTACAAGAATTTGATTTGCATATTGTTGATAGAAAGGGAGCTGAGAACTCCGTTGCAGACAACTTGTCTAGGTTAGAAAATGTTCTTGATGACCCACTACCTATTGATGATAGCTTTCCTGATGAGCAATTAAATGTCATAAATGCCTCTCGTACTGCTCCATGGTATGTTGATTATGCTAATTATATTGTTGCTAAATTTATACCACCTAGTTTCACATACCAACAAAAGAAAAAGTTTTTCTATGATTTGAGACATTACTTTTGGGATGACCCACATGTTTATAAAGAAGGAGTAGATTGTGTTATTAGACGTTGTGTACCTGAGCATGAACAGGAACAGATCCTACGCAAGTGTCACTCCGAGGCATATGGAGGACACCACGCTGGAGATAGAACTGCACATAAGGTATTGCAATCTGGTTTTTATTGGCCTACTCTCTTCAAGGATGCCCGTAAGTTTGTCTTATCTTGTGATGAATATCAAAGAATTGGTAATATTAGTAGACGTCAAGAGATGCCTATGAACTATTCACTTATTATTGAACCATTTGATGTTTGGGGCTTTGATTATATGGGACCTTTTCCTGCCTCTAATGGCTATACACATATTTTAGTTGCTGTTGATTACGTTACTAAGTGGGTAGAAGCTATTCCAACTAGTAGTGCTGATCATAACACTTCTATTAAAATGCTTAAAGAAGTTATTTTTCCGAGGTTTGGAGTCCCTAGATATTTAATGATTGATGGTGGTTCACATTTTATTCATGGTGCTTTTCGTAAAATGCTTGCTAAGTATGATGTTAACCATAGAATTGCATCTCCTTATCACCCATAGTCTAGTGGTCAAGTAGAATTGAGTAATAGAGAGCTCAAATTAATTTTGCAAAAGACTATTAATAGATCTAGAAAGAATTGGCCCAAGAAACTTGATGATGCATTATGGGCCTACAAAACTGCATATAAAAATCCTATGGGTATGTCTCCATATAAAATGGTATATGGAAAAGCATGTCACTTACCTCTCGAACTAGAACATAAGGCTTATTGGGCTATTAAAGAGCTCAATTATGATTTCAAACTTGCCGGTGAGAAGAGGTTATTTGACATTAGCTCACTTGATGAATGGAGAACCCAAGCTTATGAAAATGCCAAGTTGTTTAAAGAAAAGGTTAAAAGATGGCATGACAAAAGGATACAAAAGCGTGAGTTTCATGTAGGTGATTATGTATTGCTATACAACTCTCGTAAGATTTTTTGCAGGAAAACTTCTCTCTAAATGGGAAGGTCCTTACGTTATCGAGGAGTTCTGTCGTTCCGGTGCCATAAAAATCAACAACTTCGAAGGCACAAATCCGAAGGTGGTGAACGGTCAAAGAATCAAACATTATATCTCAGGTAATCCTATAAATGTTGAAACCAATGTTATTGAAACCGTAACCCCGGAGAAATACATAAGGGACACTTTCCGGAACGTTTCAGACTCCGAAAAGGAATAGGTATGTGGTACGGTAAGTAAACCGACTCCAAAGCAGTTTTTATGGCAATATTTCTTCGTTTTGGAATATTTAGAAAAATAGAAAAATAAGAAGCAGTCCGGGAAGGACACGAGGCCTCCAGGAGGTTGGAGGGCGCGCCCTACCCTACTGGGCGCGCCCCCCTACCTCGTGGGCACCTCGTGTGCTCTCCGGACTCCGTTTTCTTGCACGATACGTATTTTGGTTGGTAAAAATTCATTATATAATCTCCCGAAGGTTTTGACTCCTGTATCACGCAAATATTCTCTGTTTTCTTTTCGAGTTGTTCTGCTGCAGATTAGAGCAACATGTCATCCCAGGATTCGGAAGGAGAAAGTTATGTGGATGATTACCTTGCAAATCCTAAGGTCTATGGAGATGTGGAGCACTATGGTTGGACTACGGAAGAAGAAGAGGACTATGAACCCAAGAGAAAGGAGGAGACGAGCTCGGATGAAGATGAAGTCCCACTACCTCAACCTGGGGACATGCATGTGGAGTTCAAAAAGTCAAGCCTCCCTGATAGAGCAAAGAAACTTCAGATCGAGTTTATCCCTTTTCGTCTCTTGTAGGAAAACCAGCAGGAATTATGCAAAAAGATATTAAGCCTGGAACAAGAGATTAATGACTCGAGGGATCAAAATTCTGTCCTCAAGCACAAATTAAGGAAGAAGGCTACATCATCAACAACACTGCCACCTTCTTCACCAACAAAGGAGACATAATCACATGGGTATGGGCACTCCCCTTGGCAACTGCCAAGCTTGGGGGAGGTTCCCCGGTATCGTATCACAACCACACTCCTATCTTTACCGTTTTTCTTAGTTCGATCCTATTAGTAGTATATTGATCTAGTAGAATAAAGTTTATGGCATGGTCTAGTTTTGAGTTTTGCTTTATGATCTCTCTATGTAATCGAGTCCGTGAGCTGTATAATAAAGATTAGTGTTGAGTCAAGGGCTTGATTATCTTTCTATGATCTTGAGTGAATTAAAAAAAGGGGGGATAGAAAAAGAATAAAAAGAAACAAAGAGATCATATTGATCTTATTGAGAGTAATGACTTCACATAGAAAGAGTATGATGATTAAAAATTGTTGAGAGTTGACAAGCATAGCTTTGGTCATCGTTGCAATTAATAGGAAGTAATAAAGAAAGAGAGGTTTCGCATATAAATATACTATCTTGGACATCTTTTATGATTGGGAGCACTCATTAAAATATGACATGCTAAAGAGTTGATGTTGGACAAGGAAGACAACGTAATGAGTTATGTTTTCTTATATCTGAGATAAAGTATATTGTCATGGATCATCCAACATGTTGAGCTTGCCTTTCCCCCTCATGCTGGCCAAATTCTTTGCACCAAGTAGAGATACTACTTGTGCTTCCAAAAACCCTTAAACCAGTTTTGCCATGAGAGTCCACCATATCTACCTATGGATTGAGTAAGATCCTTCAAGTAAGTTGTCGGTGCAAGCAATAAAAATTGCTCTCTAAATATGTATGATTGATTGGTGTGGAGGAAATAAGCTTTATACGATCTTGTGATGTGGAAGAAATAAAAGCGACGGACTGCATAATAAAGGTTCATATCACAAGTGGCAATATAAAGTGACGTTCTTTCGCATTAAGATTTTGTGCATCCAACCCTGAAAGCGCATGGCAACCTCTGCTTCCCTCTGCGAAGGGCCTATCTTTTATTATTATCTTCTTCCTTATGCAAGAGTCATGGTGATCTTCACCTTTCCTTTTTACATTTTATCCTTTGGCAAGCACATGGTGTTGGAAAGATCCTGATAGATATATCTAATTGGATGTAAGTCAGCATGAGTTATTATTGTTGACATTACCCTTGAGGTAAAAGGTTGGGAGGCGAAACTATAAGCCCCTATCTTTCTCTGTGTCCGATTAAAACTCCGTAACCACAAGTATTGCGTGAGTGTTAGCAATTATGAAAGACTAAATGATAGTTGAGTGTGTGGACTTGCTAGAAAGCTCTGACATAGACTCTTTCTGATGTTATGATAAATTTCAATTGCTTCAATGACTGAGATTATAGTTTGTTAGTTCTCAATAAAGTTTCTGATTCATACTTGGCATTGTGAATAGATTATTACTTGAGCATAAGAAATCATATGACAATATCCATTTATGTTGCTGTTATGAGAATAATCATGATGCCCTCATGTCCGTATTTTATTTTATAGACACCTCTACCTCTAAACATGTGGACATATTTATCGTTATAGGCTTCCGCTTGAGGACGAGCGAGGTCTAAGCTTGGGGGAGTTGATACGTCCATTTTGCATCATGCTTCTATATCGATATTTATTGCAATATGGGCTGTTATTACACGTTATGTCACAATACTTATGCCTATTCTCTCTTATTTTACAAGGTTTACATAAGGAGGGAGAATGCCAGCAGCTGGAATTCTGGGCTGGAAAAGGAGCAAATATTAGAGACCTATTCTGCACAACTCCAAAAGTCCTGAAACTCCACGAAAGTCATTTTTGGAAATAATAAAAAATATTGAACGGAAGAAATACGTCAGGGGGGCCACCACCTGCCCACGAGGGTGGGGGCGCGCCCTACCCCCCAGGGCGCGCCCCCCTGCCTCGTGGGCCCCCTGTTGGCTCTCCGGTGGCAATCTTCTACTATATGAAGTCTTTCGTCGAGGAAAAAATCATAAGCAACCTTTCGGGACGAGACTCCGCCGCCACGAGGCAGAACCAATCTAGGGCTCCGGCAGAGCTGTTCTGCCGGGGACACTTCCCTTCGGGAGGGGGAAATCATCGCCATCGTCATCACCAACGCTCCTCTCATCGGGAGAGGGCAATCTCCATCAACATCTTCACCAGCACCATCTCCTTTCAAAACCTAGTTCATCTCTTGTATCCAATTCTTGTCTCTTAGTCCGGGATTGGTACTAGTAGGTTGCTAGTAGTGTTGATTACTCCTTGTAGTTGATGCTAGTTGGTTTATTTGGTGGAAGATCATATGTTCAGATCCTATATGCATATTAATACCCCTCTGATTATGAACATGAATATGCTTTGTGAGTAGTTACGTTTGTTCCTGAGGACATGGGAGAAGTCTTGCTATTAGTAGTCATGTGAATTTGGTATTCGTTCGATATTTTGATGAGATGTATGTTGTCTATCCTCTAGTGGTGTTATGTGAACGTCGACTGCATAACACTTCACCATTATTTGGGCCTAGAGGAAGGCATTGGGAAGTAATAAGTAGATGATGGGTTGCTAGAGTGACAGAAGCTTAAACCCTAGTTTATGTGTTGCTTCGTAAGGGGCTGATTTGGATCCATATGTTTCATGCTATGGTTAGGTTTACCTTAATACTTTTGTTGTAGTTGCGGATGCTTGCAATAGAGGTTAATCATAAGTGGGATGCTTGTTCAAGTAAGAACAGCACCCAAGCACCGGTCCACCCACATATCAAATTATCAAAGTACCGAACGCGAATCATATAACGTGATGAAAACTAGCTTGACGATAATTCCCATGTGTCATCGGGAGCGCTTTTCTCTATATAAGAGTTTGTCCAGGCTTGTCCTTTGCTACAAAAAGGATTGGGCCACCTTGTTGCACTTTATTTACTTTTGTTACTTGTTGCTCGTTACAAATTATCCTATCACAAAACTATCTGTTACCACTTATTTCTGTACTTGCAGAGAATACCTTACTGAAAACCGCTTATCATTTCCTTCTGCTCCTCGTTGGGTTCGACACTCTTACTTTTGAACATATATATGGTGGCCTCACATAAAGAGTGAGGTGTCTATATTTGAGGGACTTTAGCGTAATTGAGATATATATGGTCAATAGTGTGTGCACTCATGGTTGATCAATTTGTTTCACAGTTTGGACTATGAGATAACGATACTTTTGAACATGCGTGATATACCTTGAAGTACGAGAATTACAAACCTAAGATTGGAATTTTGGAATTCGACTCCATCATTAGCTTTTGTAATTCATTTAAACGGAGGTACATTTTTTAAGCCAGGATTTCGTGATTTCAAATTCATGTATCAAACCTAGAGATATACACATACGGGCATGTTCAAACTTTATAATCATCCATTTTATTCATACACATACATATTTTTGTTTTTGTCATCATATTTAGGATAAACACATTTGGAATTTCATTTGAATTGGACCGTATGATGGTATTTGCTTGTACTAGCTCAATGATCCATATTTGAATTGAATGGACAATCTAAGTTTCGAGTTGGAGACATTGATTTTCAAAACTTGCACTTGTTTGCGTGCAAAAGAAATAAATTCTCAGCCATGATATCATAGTCGGACGTACAAAAGCAGAACACTTAATTTCAGGCGCCAAAAGCTTTCAAACTTCCCGCTCACATCGAAATATCTCGCGCCCGAAAGTTTAACCCTGCGATATTCCTGTTTTACCCCTGCCACATGAACGAAAAAGGGCTGCTTTGGTAACTCCATTGTTTTCCCCTCTTTGCCCCCAACATTCTTCCCCAGAGCCCCTTCCCTTCCCCTCCCCGACCCCCCCCCCCCAACCACGCCAAGCCGCCGAATCTAGTCCTCCGCCGCAACGGTGGACCTCACACCCTGCCGGATCTACCTTCCGCACCTTGGAACCCCCAACTGCCGACTCACCACTTCACCGGAGCCGCTTCAGCGACTGGCTTGTCCAGCGCTCCAGATCTCCTTGACCGCCATCATGGCCCACCGCACCGGATCTGCTTAACCGGCGCCCTCGTCCATCATAGTGTAGGCCCTTCACTGACGCCCTCGTCTGCCCCATCGCTGGCCCTTCATACAAGCCCTCGTCTGCCGCAACAGATCCGCCTCACCGAAAGCACTGTACACCGCGCCCGCCGACGCCTTCGTCCACTGCATCGGACCCGCTCCACGGACGTCATATTCAACTCCACCGGCCCTGCTTTACTGACGCCGCAGCCTCATCAGGTTATTTCGATTTGTGCTCCTTCGGTTTTTCTCTTCTTTATCATGGAATTGTTCACTTACCACAGATGAGCTTTCTTGTATGTCGACAGGCGCCGCAACCAAAGCACCGGAGCAGCTTCAACAACGGCGACATCCGGCCCAAACTCAACCGCAACACGAGCACCATCGACGATCCTTAGCTATCAAGTATGACAACGACACCCATACGCCGCCGAGAATCAGGTACTATTATCCAACGGCCGGCGCCTACATTCACTTTCTTAGCATAAGCACTGCATCTTTGAATTTCTTCAGGACATCATTTAATTTGTCATGAGACGCGTTATTCTGCTTGCACCTGTAGGGCCATACTTCTAGCAGTGAACATGTTACATGTGCTAAATTACAAACCAGTGCACATATAGTTACAATGCTTTAGTTTTGTCCTAAGTATTACCGTACTTCCTAGATATCACTGCCTATTATTTTACTTCTTTCATGCTATATTTATGATAATGGTGTTGTTCTGATGCCACCTATTGGTTCCATCAGACTGCTTCATGTTCTCTATGCTTAATTACACATCAGCGTGATGCCACCTATTGGTTCCATCAGACTGCTTCATGTTCTCTATGCTTAATTACACATCAGCAAACTAGCATGTGATTTTATTGCTTTTTGTTTGTTTTACCCTACATTTTCTGATGCTAAGTTTGTTTTACCCTACATTTTCTGATGCTAACTATTACATCACTGCTCCGAGCCTCTGTTCATTACTTTTTTTGTGCGTTCTTGATCTTCCCAAGTTGCATGACTAATTTGATGCGTCTATCTATTATTATTTAATTAAAACAATAGGCAAACAAGCCATCACGTGCGTCCACATAGATTAAATTATCTTAATCGTTAAATTTATCTATTAACGGCTGAGATTAAAAGATGCAAGCGTTACATAAGAATATATATAATGTACAAGTAAACAAGTACAGACGGCCGCACAAGTAAGAATATATATATACATGTACAAGTAAACAAGTACAGACGGCCGCACAAGTACACACCGAACAATTACAAGCCGGCAACCACGATGACTCGAATACGCCAGACGCGACTCGAGGTCCAGGCGAAAAAGCCACCCCCAGCTGCTTCACTCAACGTCCGACAAAGCCACGCCAAACCACGCTGAACGCCCGACGAAGCGAAGCCCAACTGCTCCAATCAACGTCAGAAGAATTTACACCAAAGCACTTCTGGCCTGAATCATTAGATTTGGTAATTGTTATTTCACAAGCTTTACTTTTTCTGGATAGAATCTTCATAAATACTATATCAATTGATAAATTGTTCCCTGTTAACTTTGAAGACATAAGAATATGGCATACAAGAAGTTGAGCAACTTAACTACAAGGGGACAGAACTGGAACATTCAAGTGAAAGTAATGAGAATGTAGGATTCAGTGAATCCTACGACCGATGAGCTTATTAGCCTAGATATGATACTGATGGATGAGCAGGCCTCTTTTCTAATATATTAACTTCGAATTTTTCTGTCAGATGAAGCAAGTTACTAACCATATTTGATTTTTTGACAGGGTGAAACAATCCATGCTACTATCTGGAAGAATCTTATCGACACTTTTAGATCAAAGATCAATGAAAAATATATTTATGCATTCAGCAATTTTAAGGTTGTGGAATCCACAAAATATAGGCCTGTGAGCAATGAAATTAAAATATATTTTGCGTACAATACAAAGGTAAAGGAGATAAAAGGATCTTCGGAAGTTTTCCCAGACTATTGCTTCGAGTTTGCTACCATGGATACACTAGAAGAAAGGGCAGAAAAAGATACACAATGCTCAGGTATGTTTATAGTTGTAATTACAACCTCCAAATAATTTATATTTCTAACTGTTATATCACTAATCTCCAAATATACAGATGTTATTGGACTACTAACTCAAATGAAGCCAGTGGAGACAAGAATAACAAAAAAGAACCCACAACCTTCATATATCCGCGAGATTGAAATCCTAATGCCAGAGCAAGTGCATATGCATATGCATGTCTGAAATTAAACTAAACCTCCCCCATGTGGTCAGCATCATAACAACCGAAGCATGCTGGCGGATATTCCAGTTTGATCTACACCATCGTGATCCACCAGTCGAGAGACTGCCATTCCACATTGAAAATGAGCAACAAATTATTTTTCCGGACTCGACCGACATTGAGAAGATAGTAAGAAGACTAGGATCCACAATACTAAGTTCACAGAGTGGATGGAGGCAAACAAAATATATGAGGTGGGAAAAGAATTAACCTATGCAGAATTCCCATCAAAATTTGTATGGAAAAGCGAAAGCAAAACTTGGGAGGAGCGGAAAAGGGGCTTTGCAATTGGAAGAATCTACTATGCACACCCTGCAAGTGGCGACCGGTATTATATGAGAATGCTTCTAAACACCAAGAAAGGATGCACATCATTTGAGGATATTAGAACAGTTAATGGAGTTGTTCACCCAACATACAAATCAGCATGCCAAGCGCTTGGATTTCTTGATGACGACAGTGAATGGGTTGAATGCATCAATGAAGCATCAAGCTGGGGATCAGGGACACAATTACGACAACTATTTACCACAATTTTATGCCATTGTGAGGTGACCAGCCCAAAGATGTTGTGGGATTCAAGATGGGAGGCACTGTCTGAAGATATCCAGTACAAAAGAAGAACCATCCTAAACTTTCCTACGCTAAAGCTCACTGATTCACAGAAAAAACATATGCTCTGATCGAGATAGAGAAACTAATGAGGCAAGCAGGAAAGACACTAAAGGACTATCCAGACATAGAACTATCAAATGCTATAGAACTTGAACAACTTGGGAACAGAATGATAGACGAAGAACTTAGCTATGACATGGAGGCACTAAAGAGTGAGCACCAAACAATAATACGCAATCTTAACCATGGCCAGAAAATGGCTTTTGATGCAATAATAGAATCAGCTGAGAGAGGACTTGGAAAACAGATATTTGTAGAAGGCTACGGTGGCACAGGAAAAACCTACCTATGGAAGGCAATTACAACAAAGCTACGATCAGAGGGAAAGATAGTGCTTGCGGTAGCATCATCTGGCATTGCAGCTTTGCTGCTCCAAGGTGGAAGAACAGCGCACTCAAGATTCCACATTCCAATAAATATCACAGAAGAATCAACATGTGAAATAAAACAAGGCTCATATTTGGCTGAACTGGTAAAGAAGACCTCACTTATACTGTGGGACGAGGCTCCTATGGCAAACAAACACTGCTTCGAGGCACTAGACAAAAGCCTTAAGGATATTCTAAGGTTCACAAACCAAAATAGTGACGAAAGGCCATTTGGTGGCATGACAGTTGTGCTAGGAGGCGACTTCATACAAATACTTCCAGTGATAACAAAGGGAAAGAGAGAGCACATAGTAAATGCCTCAATCAAAAGGTCATACCTATGGAAGCACTTCGAAATATTTAGAATAACTCAAAACATGCGGCTGAAGTGCCTGTCAGAAGATCCAATACAAAGGCAAAATGTGGCTGAATTTGCAGTATGGATATTACAAATTGGCGATGGAAAAAAAAAACAAATGATGAAGGAGATGATTGGGTAAGAATACCTAAAGACATAATTCTACATAAAGGAGAAGACCCCAAAGAAGAGATAGTCAAAAGCTCGTACCCAAACTTGCAACAAAACTATCGTGATCGTGAATTTCTTGAAGAAAGAGCAATAATGTGCCCAAGGAATGAAACAGTTGAGAAGATAAATGACTACATAATGAGCCAAATACAAGGTGAAAAGGTGACATACCTAAGCTTGGACACTATGCAAGGCAACAATGAAGTACAACACAATGGAGAATATGTGTCCAACGGAGTTCCTTAACAACATGACCTTCCAAGGAATTCCAAACCATCAGCTAAAACTGAAGGTAGGTTAGCCGGTGATGCTCCTACGAAACATCAATCAAGCGGCAGGTTTATGCAATGGCACAAGAATGACTATCACACAGCTGGGAAACGGGTACATTGAGGCACAAATAATCACAGGAACACACGTCAGTGACAAGGTATACTACCTAAAATCATTATATCACCAAGCGACTCAAAATGGCCCTTCGTGCTGAAAAGAAGGCAATATCCTCTATCAGTTTGTTTTGCAATGACAATAAATAGGTCAATCCCTAAACAAGGTGGGCCTATATTTGCCTAAGCAAGTCTTCTGCCATGGGCAACTATATGTGGCATTATCAAGAGTCACAAACAGAGAAGGATTAAA
Organism: Aegilops tauschii subsp. strangulata; assembly: GCF_002575655.3. Taxonomy (NCBI): domain Eukaryota; kingdom Viridiplantae; phylum Streptophyta; class Magnoliopsida; order Poales; family Poaceae; genus Aegilops; species Aegilops tauschii. The sequence continues at coordinate 422,060,766 of NC_053036.3, read as the reverse complement.
GGTGTTGATCGACGACACAGAGCGCCCAAGCGAAGATAGCGCAAAGAATATAGTATACAAAGAGATCTTCTAATTTTTTGTTATTCAAACAAATGCATACGAGGGCCAAATCACCATGATTAAAAAAATACAATGTATGGTTCAAAAGCATGACGTCCATGTCTTACATATATGGCCCGAAATACTGTATAAAAAGTATGTTATAGATTGGATTTCTTATTATTTCGTAAGAAGGAAATAAGAACATGAAAATGCATATTATTATTGCCATACACTGCTTTCATGCTTAGAGATGTTAACAAGTGTGTACATGTAGCTTACTTTCTACATGAGGAAAAGTTTAAAAATCTTATTACAAATTTGGAATAATAACCACTCTGACAAACATGATTATCAGAAATCTTATTAGACGACAAGATCCCATAAGCAAGATAAGAAACCATATCTGTAACTAATTCACACACCTTGCATTTGTGTGTGCACCATATAACATTGTGTATGTTCACCATGTAGCACTGCCTCTATGTGGTAATTAAGACGCAAGAAGCTGACAAGAAAACTAGCCGCACCTAAATAACTGAACTACAAAACTTAAACTGCAGCTAACCGCATGCATGTCTCACATTAAGCTGATGCTTTTGCTACATAGCTCAGTAAAAGTGCAGGTAAACCACCTTCTTTTACTGACAATTAATAATTAGATGCAAGGGTCTATTGCTAGGTTCAGTTAGACTTAATTCAAGCAGATCCACATGTTTGCTTTACTGCAGAATTCAGGGAACAAGTATAGCTCCACTTCTAGACACAGAAAGTTGTGGTATGAATTCTGATTTCACACAAAAAGTTGTTTAGCAATGGAAAGATAAAATCTTATTCTGATTTCTAGATCATTCAACTTCACAAAAACTAATATGGTTGCAATAACACTGACATTTTGTAGAAGTCCGGACAGCAGGAGGGCAATAACTAAAATCCACTCGCAGAAAATACTCACATCTTGCTGATATTTTTTCCTCCGCGAGCTCCCTCAATGCCTCCGCAGCCCCAACATCCAGAGCCTCCGGCTACGATAAGTTTGAGCAGCGTAGCCCACGTTCTCCCTGGACATCTCCGTGACCGCGTTGCCAGACTCGACGAGGTCGCCGAGATCCACGCACTCACCCTGCCACATGTGCCACCACCAAGGAAGAAAAATCAGGAGAAAGGAAGCGACATGTGGATCTGGGATAGCATGAGGATTAGTTTCCTGATGAGGCACGGCGACGTCGTCCTTCGCCGGCGGCAAATCGGAAGAAATGGCGGATGTGCAGGAGGAGCCTGGTGGGGATCGTACGGGGGGAAGGAGAGAGAGTTCTATGTTTTTTTTTTTTTTTTGAGAATCGAGAGAGAGGTCTATGTAGATGACTGGGACTGGGGACTACGGGCTGTTTTACTTACATTTTTTTATAGTACGTAGTGGTAATCATCTTCACTCTAATGGGCTTGCACAAAAGTACGTGAGTGCCCAAAGTCGTTGGGCATCATACATGATACATCGGCTGTGCAAGATTGGGTATGATTTTTTTTTTTACTTCTCCGTATCAAATACAAAGATCCTAGCAAACATCAAAAACTATTAAAAAATGGTCTTTTTTGGCCGGTGAAAAAAAACTCTTAAAAAGATGGAACTTATACTTCCCTAAAAAATTAAAAATAGATGAAAGTTATACATCATTCGTCAAAGGATCATATGATCTAAACCTTCAGAATTTTCACCTCTAGATAATCAGCAAGGTTAGTAAGAATCGACAAACATTTTTGAATCAATACGAAAATCTATAAAAATTACATGCCAAAATTCATACTGCAAAGTAAACAACTTTTAGTATTTCTCAAAATACTATCAGTGGTACAAATGTAAACACAATTTTCAAAAAAAGTATAGCCAAATACCTGAATTAACTCCCCGCAAACAAAAAAAATACCTGAATTAACTTTTAACACAAAATAAATCTAAATGAAATTATGAAGCAAATTATGTACAGCAAGAGGCGAATGGAAGAGTACAAAGGGATCATAGCTATCAGCACATCCGCAGCCTAAGACAACAAGAGCGACACACAGAAGATGACCCGAACCCAAAGACAAAGCTATATATCCCAGCGGCAATAGACTTGAATATAAGCGACAATGAAACCTCACTGGGAGACGCCTGATCCGCGGCGCATGTATCGGCCTCGGCAAAAAATGGCCAGCAACATGATCTCCTACATGCTATGGCCATGGACGGGCAATCAAATCAATCTGATACACCATCTTCACTTGCGATTTGGTACATCATCTCCCCATGGACAGGCAGGGCACTCACATTTGGTGCATCGAACTCTGTTTCTTTTTCCCTTAATGATGAAGGAAAGAAGGGGACTGTGTTTTTCCGCTATACTAGAAACTAAGGAGAGGCGTGCATCCATTCAGAAAAAAAAGAGGCATACACATTTATTCTTCTAAACAAAAAAGTACGACATCCCTTAAAAAAAGGAGAGGCGTACACATTTCCTCCTCTAAAACAGGTATTTTCTTTTTTGAAGCAATTCGTACATTGGGTTGCCTGAATTGAAAGGGGTAAAAAATAAGATATGACTTTATAATTCATTTCCTACATAATTGGGTCCATTTGTACATAATTTCTTATAAATTGGAAGGATCAGGACCATGTAGTTTTACAAGGTATAATAAGAAATAAATTGATGAAACATCTAAGGTAATACATAAAGTTAATTTAAAGAAAAAGAACCGCATATATGAAGCTAAAGAAAATACGTAAGAAGGTTTTCAAAAAAACAATAATTTAAATTCTATGTGCAGTGTCACGAGAAAAAGTCAGCGTGTTTAAGAAAACAAAAACAAAAATAATTTATCAAAAATACAAACTATTTGTTCTTTTTGTCAATTAAAATAGAAAATAAATCAAATCTATGCCTAAAATAAGGCAGGTGTCCATCACTATGCCTCTCATCACCATCTTATATGGCCTTCCACCAATAAGGACCAACAAAACAAATTAGTTATTGTGCCGTGATAGAGCTCATAATAACACGATTAATAAGTGTAGATGCGGTATCTAAGAGAAGCACCATGAATGCCATAATAGAAAATTATCTCTTCAGCGTGGTAATAGTGATTTTACATGTACCAAATGTAGTCTTCTAACAAAAAAATCCGACTACAAAATAAAAAAATGGAAATATTATAAAAAGTAAAAACGAATTAAATAAATAAACACTAAAAAGATAAATATTAATCTAGCTGCGCAAATGCGTTGGTGGACCTGCTAGTTAATTGTGGAGCTGCTAACCCCATCAAGCAAAATATTTGTTCTTTTGAGGCTGGCACCTCGAACAAGCATAAAAATAGAGTGAAGCACATATATTGTCGTGTAAGCACACACCTTTCTTTCATTAGTTTAGATGAACCATCGATGATCAATTCGAACCAGTGCATGTGATTAAAATTAATGTTACCTAAATAGAGGGTGCAGAATAAACTACAACAACTAGATTTGCAACCACGGGATGCTGACGATATCTTCAAAGAACATTGCAACAACAGCGAGGCTTCACAGCTACATATGGTAAGCCAGTGTATTTTAGTACATGTGAAATGTAATGCGTGTGGGCTGCTTTCTTGGCTTGTGCTCTCAACCTGTAATCCTACAGAATTACAAATAGTTCAGTTGTCTGTTTTGCTGTATTGCTTCATTCGAATGCTTGTTTGTTACTTGTTAGGCTATACCTGAGTTGGCTAATATGTCAGCAGTGCCTGATGTACTATTGTAAAGAAACGCATGCCTAGTTCATTTGAGTTCTTAACTTTTCCTATGAACTTCATCACAAGATTGTCTTCGTAGTTTATATGAGGCCACACTGTTAAGTGCTTTCTCAGATTATTTCAACTGCTTAGATGCCTTGGCAACTTAAATATAACGGTGGTACACTCCCTTTCAACTAGGGATGCCAACTGGGTCCCATTTAATCCCGATTAAAGTCCACTAATGGTATGATAGTTCAAAAGAGTTTTTGTTTTTTGAGGAAAATGAACTAGGGAGATAGCAAAAACTAACTAGATGGGACTAGCGGACGTCGTTTATTTGCCACTCACATCCCTAGTTTCATCTTACCATTTTAATTTCTTTTCGGCTGATGCTGCTTCGAAACATTTAAATATAGCTTGCCATGCTCGGCAATAATTCATATGTCGTTTATCATGTAAGCTTACTTCCTGGATCATGCGATAACTATCTCTTACTTATGTCCAGCGGAAACCTTTCAGGATGCCGTTCACACTAGGACACAATGTACAACCCCAGAATCTATTTGTGGAAGCAGTGCGCTATCCATGTTACCAGATGGTAGCAGTTCAGAGGCAACACCGCCGGAGAGCAGTCTGAGCACAGATATTATAGTTCTCGAGGCTCTACTAGAGGCAGAAAGAGATGGTGTGGCTGCTGTCGTGGATTTGTCACGGCAGATGTCCTAGTGTGAGGACTTAGTCGTGAGCCCAGCGCATCTATGTGGTAGCTTGAGAGGGGTTGATCGGGACGATAGACGCGAGGCGGATCATCACACAAGACAAGGTTTTAAACAGCTTTAGGCCCCGGGAAACATCATCCGGAATAGCCCTACATGCTGTTTGTAGCTAGGTCTCATTATGCTCATGAGGGAGTCGCCGCATAAACCGGCTCTCCTCTTAGTTGTGTCTAGCCCTAGAGATTTTTTTTTTGTTCCCCGTCTTGGGGTGCCCTGCCCCTCCTTATATAAGTTAGAGGGGCGGGTTACATGTGGAGTCCTAGTAGGATTAGGATTAGTCTATCTTCTCTTACAAGCTGAATACAAGTCCGGGTCTTGCTTCCTCGTAAAGGAAATATTCGTCATCCCTTTCCTCTTAAGCCGGCCCATCATAATGTGAGCCGGCCTTCTGGGCATTGGGCCTTGTTGTCCATCTGATCTGCCCGCCGGGTTACTAATGAGTCGCCAAGATTGGGCAGGTTATCTGTGAATCGCCAAGCTCCGGGCAGGTCACCAGTGAGTCGCCATGCTCTAGTCGGGTCATACATCCGGCGGGTTACACCGCGGGGTATATCCCCGACAGCTGCCATGAATGAGGTACTCTTGATCTTGAGACTGGAAATTATGCAATTAGCTGCACACATTATGCAAGCAACCCAAGAATTGGAGGAAGTAAGAATGTTGCATTTGAAGACGGAGGAGGTCCTGCTGTTTCTGCTATCTGAAGCCCAGGGTAATCCCAGTTCTTCTTTAGATACCAGTTGAAATTGTCATTAGATTATTATACTTGCATGTTGTGTCATGTCTCTGAATGGATTATGTTGTAAGACCCCCTATGTTGTCCATGTGTTGTAATGATCCGAATTTTTTAGGCGAGGTAATCCTCAGTACTTGTATGATTGACATAAGGTGAACTGTTTTTCGTGTGAGCATATTGTATTGGATGAAATAATTGTTTGACTCAAAGTGTATTCAACCTACTGAATTCGAAGATCACGGCATTTCTAAATCATAATCATATATAAAGGTGGAATAAATCTTTGTCCTGGTTTTGAAGAAATAAATAAAAAAATGTAGAATTATCTATGGATATTCGTAATCGAATACAAATTGGATTAGAATTTAGTTGCCAGGGCCCAGGGTAAACGTGAATGCTAATTCTCCCAAGTTTTGAACGAAGCGGCTAAACACCCACTATCATTTGTGGGCTGCCCGAAGCAAGTGTTTGCGAGATGGAAATTACTGTCTACCCCTAACATTTGAGATCCTAATCGACCGGATTTACACTGCTGTCGATAGGGGTAGACTAGTAACTTCAATCAAACGTGACACGACCGCCTCTGAGCCCATTTAGACACGGTGGGCGCCAAACGTGGGCGGCAAAACACATTTGATTCAAGCTCGTCCGAAAGACATGTGTCTCTCCCTCCATTTCCCCATTCATACACGGTGGGCGGCAAAACAAACTCTCATTGTCCGAAATCGATGTAGGCAAATATTTTAAATAGGGGCAGATGTGTAACTTCCCTCAGACGTGACACAACCGCCCTACTAGTCAGCCCCGTTCATACACCGTGGGCGCCAACCGTGGGCGGCAAAACACCCTCTCCTCGCCCGAAATCGCTACCGGCAAATATTTGGGAGATGCGAGATTACCGTCCTATCCCCAACCAACGTGATGTCTGAAATTTTAAACGGGGGATAAGTTCGTAACTTTCCCACATTTCAGACAAGCGCGTCCCAAAGTTTGAGATCCCCCTCCCCCTCCATTTCCCCATTCATACACCATCGGCGCCACAACAACCTCCCCACTGCGGCCAGCCTCCTCCATCCGCCACCCCATCCTCTACCTTGCCAGAGCCGCTACCCCTACCCCGTCGTCCACTGCAAGAGATGGACGTCTCCACAGCGCCGGACTACGATCCTTTCATCGCATCCTCTCGCTTCATCGGCGCCGTCGTCCACCTTGCCGTTGCCGCTCCTACGACCGCTTCGTCCACGGCAAGAGGACTTATCCCTCGACCCGGTCGTCTTCCATCTAAAGTCTTCTTCCGCGCCGCCGACAGCCATCGCACCCGCAGCACCCTCAACGTATCAGCAGGGGCCTACACGGTGTCGCAAGAGAGGTGGTACTCTTCCATATGTGCTTAAGTTATTGATCTCACCCGGAAAATAGATCGTAAATTGTTTACTGTACTTTTCTTGTCCGTACCAAATCGTAGTGGCTAGTTGAAAGCAAACATTGCTTGCGAAGTAGCTTTGTCCGGTTTGCACCTTCAGATCTGCCATGGCACGGTCACTATGCTCATAAAGCTTATGGTTTCCCCCTTTATATTCACTACCATCATCGTAGGTGCTTCGTGTCGTGCTAGCACTGCTCCTCAAGACCTCAACCCATCAAGCGAAACAACATGCCACTCATAATTCCAAAGCTTAGGTGTTGAAATACGAATCTGATATGATGCTCATATTACTAAAACAGAGAATGCTTAATTGGTCACCTAATGTTATTATATTCGTTTCGAAAAGCATGTGTGCCACCCACTGGTCCAGCTAGTTCCACTTTCCTAATTTTACTCTTGATGCTTAGGGTTTTCCCCTTTTATCTACTCTACTATGATCTGCATAGGTGCTTTCTGTCGTACTAGCATTACTCCACCCTTAAAGCTAAACGACACAACACTCAAAATTCCAAAGCTTAGTTGTTCAAATATGATTGTGATATGATACTGATATTAGTTAACAGACACATTTAATTGGTTAGCTAAAGGTCCCACTTGAGTTTCCAAATGCATGTCGCGACATATAGAGAGACGGCAGAATTGCATTTCTTTGTCACTTGTTGACTGTACTTTCTTGTCCACACCAAATCTTAGTTGTTATTTCAAAGCAAACATCAGTTGCTAACTACCCTTTGCGCGGTTTGCAGCTTCAGATCTGCCATCCCACTGCCACGGTCAACACTATACTCATCATGCTTATGGTTTCCCCCTTTTATGATGACCACGATCAGGCTACGTGGTTCGTGTCATAATAGCACTGCTCCACCCATCGAGCTAAACAAGCTTAGTTGTACAAATTCAAATATGATATTATGCCGATATTAGTAAAACTGAGACATGTTTAATTGGTCAGCTAAATGTTCCTACTTTAGTTTCAAAATGCATGTGAGCCACATATGGAGAGACCGAAAGGAATATTATTTCTCTATGCGCTCTGGTCCATCATGGGTGGGCAACAGACATTGTATAGAAAGACTTGTTATATCTTCAATCTGCTTGCTCTTCTGCTCTTCTTTTAAGATGATCCTCTTCTCTTCTTTAATAAGTATGTTCCTTGTTGGGAAGAGTAGCAGAGACATTTGCGGTCGACTGGTCAGCTCGAGTTTTTCTCCCTTAGTATATTTTGAATCTATCAGGTCAGGTCGACTTGTTCTTCTTTACTATATGTTGAAGTTGTCATCTGCGAAGTATCATCACTTTTGGAGCTCTCATATTTTGAGTAGTAGGCCACATTATATTAATGCACACACCAAATTACAGCATGCATGACATCTCTCAGAAGAATTGCAGAGATAGCACAAAGGGGTTTACATGGAGGCAGTATTGTATTAGAATCACTTATGCATTATAAAGATAATCTCGCTTGTTTTTATGTTTTCATGCATGTCAGGTATTGAACATTATCAAAATGAATATGAGAATGGGCGCACGAGAGGAATAATGCGGAACAATCCACTGGCTAACAAACTTGGCATGGTGGAGGATGGCCTATCTTATTCACCCATCAAGGTGCTTGCTCTAACTTGGCAAGGTTGTATTGGTCGCACATATTTTGCATATGAGCTCTTGCATTACTTCTACTTTGTTACACCACCATCTGCTTAGTTTAAGCATCATATATGAGTATATGCCATACCTATCCATTTTCTATACCTATTCCATGTGTCGTCATACTATGTTTTTCCAGTCAAATGTTGTTCTTTCGTAATAGATGTCCAAAAGGAAGAGGGTGAGTGTAGATCCTCAAGGAGTACAAACTAGGTATTTGGAAAAAGGTAGTGATACCTGTTAAATCAGATAGACCAGTAGCCACAGAAAACACAGGCCCAACTGTACCACACTTTACCCCTACTCCACTGGCCAAACCCCTATTAGAACTGCTGAGAGCCCAACGTCAGGTACTGTCTATGATATCAATTCAAAAATTGAACTCCTAAATTTCTGCATGTGCCTTACCTTCTCTCTTGTATGAAAACTAATTTCAGATGAATCTCCTTGCTCAAAGGATCATAGGATCTCACAACAATATTGGGCACTGCATTTCTCTTGTCAGTACCTCTTGCCCTTTGTCAGCATACTTACACTCATTGCTGTTTGATTATGTAGCATCACTGTAAATGTTCGCTTCTTTATACTCCCTTTGCTTGAAATTATAAGATCTATATTTACTCTTAGATAAATGTAGAATTAACACAATGGTTATGAAGTTTTGGATTGCTCATGTAAGTACTTGTTGTCATGTACTCCCTCTCTATCGAATTAATTGTTGATCAGTTGGATGTATTTAGAACTTAATAGTGCTAGATACATCCATTTGGGCGACAAGTAATAACGGACGGTGGTGGTATAAATGTACTTGCATCACGAGATAGTTGATTGTCTAGCATTACTCTGCATCTTATCAGCCCTGCCCTCCACTTTCTCCAAATTATCATATCTAAATTTACTCTTACCAAAATGTTGAATAAAGCCAATGTCACCGCACACGTTGGTGTCTGCATTCCTCTTGTCAGTACCTTTTGCCTTGTAATGCTGTACTTAATTAATTGCTATTTTATTATGTATCATCAGTCTGCACCTGAGCTTCATTATCCTCTGTTTCTTCCAATATTATTTGATCTATATTTACTCTTTGCAAAATGTAGAATAATGGCAACGCTTATAAAGAAGTTTCTTTGGGGAATTTATTGAATTATCCTTCCATCAACATGGAGAAGGGCTTTGTCCAGCCCGTGTTAACATGTAATGTAAGTTCATCCTTCTCAAGCCTTCAAACTTTGTTCTAGTATAGATTTGGATAGGCATCATTTCCTACACTACTGTTTACTTTGCTGTTTACATCTGATTGGATGTTTGCAACAACTACCAGTTTTAAATTGTAGTTGTAAAAACATGTTCCTTATGCAGAACAGATCTATTTATTTGCTTATATAATTGTGAAACTGTGACGTGTCTCCTTGTTTCTCTTTCAGATTCGTATCTCTTATGCCAGGCCGAACTTTAGGGAAGATAGTGAGCCAAACCATCTTGAAGAGAGCGAGATGACCCCAAGGTCCTGTCTTGATGAAGACAGTGAGTTGAAGCTACTCACCATCAGCTGTGAGACAACCTCTGTGCAGTCGCTACCTCAATCAGTTCGACTTCTTCAGTCTCAACTTAAAGCGGAAAGGTTTGCTTCAGCTCAGCTCCGACTTTCTGTCAATGATGCAATGAAGATCTCAGAGGACTGCCTTGCGCACTATGGTGCTATAAAGCTAGGGATGGAGCATCTAACATTGACACAATTGAGGTCTCATCAGCTTGTTCGGCTGCTTGCGGAGCCCGTCCTAGCCAGGCCTAATGCCTTCTGAAGTGCTCTCAGTTTTGTATATTATTTTGTCGGCGCGTTTATATGCACTGGTGGCGACCTTTGATGCCCAGTGTATGTAATCCGCGGTCACGTTGCGCTTTATTATCACCGGTAGCAAACTTTGATTCCCAGTGGATGTAATTTGCCATAATTTCTTTATTGTATAGTCTAGATTTATTCTTGGTCGGTATGTTGTAATTTAGACCGGAAGGTTCAGCGGATCTTAGTGTTGTCGGTCTTCTGGCCGGACCGTTACTCATATGGGCCAAAATGTGGGCCTATAATCATCTTGGGCCATTAGCAGGTCTAAACCTATAGTAGTTTTCCGCCTTTAACAAGCCGAGTAAAATTCTGGCCAGCTGGGCTAGAGAATACCATGGGCTTTTAACAGGCTAAAACCTAGATTGGGCTAGCGTTGAGCCGAAAAATTCACGGGCCAATACAGGTCGAAACTGCCTAAGGCCCATGTTTGGCCCAAATAGGACGAGCCGTTAACAGGCCAAAATATATGTAGGGCCTGTTTGGCCCAATAAAATTATGGGCTTTAAGAAGGCTGGTATCCACGCAGGCCATAGGCCCAAAAGTGTCACGAGCCATTATCAGATGGGCTATAAGCAGGCCGGATTCAACGCGGGCGGTAATTAGGCCCAACTGTTACACGGGCCATTAACAGGCCGATAGGCCAGTTGTGCTGAAATTTATCCACGAAGACTACGGGCCGTTAAGAGGCCTAAAGTTACTTCGGACAAGAAATAGCCCAGTTTCTGCATGGGCCGTTAAGTGGCCTAAAGTTAAACCGGGCCGACAACGTCCCAGATGTACCACAGGCCGCTAACAGGCCGAAACTATTATCGGGCCAAACTGGTAAACGGGCATTTAACAGGCTGAAATACAAACCTGGCTTAGAATGGGCCCAAAAGAACAGTGACCTGTTAACAGACCTAATCTGATATGGGCCGTAATTTGGCCCAAAACACGGCAGGCTGTGAACGGGCCTGATCTGATATGGGCCTCAATTTGACCCAAAACATGGCAGGGTGTTAACGGGCCAGCCCACTAGTGTCTGAAAAAACATGGTGGGCCTTTAGATGGGCCAGCCTTTTTACCTAAAATGGGCCACTGTTGGGCTGTGCCATGTGTCGACATATCATAGGCGTCTTCCGTCCATTGTAGGAATGACATCTGTCCCAACGATTAGCTGACACGTGCATTATCGGCGAATGAGAATTTTACACATGGAAAATCTCCATTCGTCAGGGCTGTTAACGGGTTATCGGATCCAAACCGGAACCCGATAGATTAACGGCGACCCGTTACGGTGGATGCCACGTGTGGGTCACCCTTAACGAAAGCACTTCTATAACGCGCGATTTATCGTCATGGAAGTGGACACTTCCGTGATGGTAATTTTGGTAATGTCATGGAACACTTCTACGACACAACGGGTATGACTATCTTGATTCTGTCATAAATTCATCATGGAAGTGTATTTTTTTGTAGTGTTTTGAGCTATCCGTTGAACAGGTGATGTGCGCCATCATGATGTAGGCATGGGTGCATCGTGAACGACCTCGAGGATCTCCCGGGCCGTGGTGTTGGAGCAGGCGATGTCGCGGACGGGCGTGGTCGAGGCGTGCATCATGGTTGAGGCCGCCGGATGGACTAGCGAGGTAACCACGGGAGGGTCACCCACGCGTGCAACACCCAACACCGCACTCATCTACTCTGCTTTAGCGCATAATCTCAATACCACAACATCTGCTCATTGGCGGGCATGGCATTCCACTCTGGTGGTTTGACAATGGTCATGGTCGTTACTGGTGGAATGGGGAGAAAAATTGGGGGAAACTTGAATCATGGCCCTCGTCATCAAGGTGGGTACCCATTGCCACATAGCAAGGAACTCCTGCAACAATGTCGTCTGTCGTCATGCGTGAGGTCAACAATCCATGTATCACTATTTAGCGTGGCCATGACTGTCCTGTTCTTCCTCCTGGAGTGTTTGAAAAGCAACGGGAAGGCCACCGTTAGAGTTGCAGAGCCTGTCTGCGAGTTGTTCCAGAACAAGGCCGTCTCGCCATTCCCAACTGTCACCGTGGCAGCGGCGTTGAAACGACAGCTTCGTCTCCACCCACGATCTGTCGGGGGTTTTCCAGACGTACCATACCCATCGCAGGCGCAGAGCTCGGTTAAAACGATATAGTCGTGGATGCTGAGGCCGCCGTCCCCTCCCCCTCCGATTGAGCATATTGCCAACTTTATTGAGATGCATGACAACTCTGAGATCAGGACGTCCACATGCTACTTCTCATTGATCTTGTGAAGCATATGTGGATCTACAAAATAAATAAACTATGTATTTTATGTTTCAGTTATATAATTTTATGGTTGGACTATGTATTTTTGTGTATGAATAATCTTTATTTATGTGCACTATTCATTGTTTGTGTGTATGATGTATTTAAGGTTTAAAAATAGGCTTGTGATTATAAATAGGGACATTTGAAGAGCGGACCGACGCTATGCGCAGATGGTATAGGCCCCCAAATTTGTCCAGTCTAGTAGTGATGCTAGTGATGATTTTGCATGTCTGCATCCGACGCAAAAACGAGGGTCGAGCAGGAAGGTCTCCCACTACGCGAGAATTATATCTCACTTATAGTGAGAGTACCTACAGTCTCGCCTAAAACTTTTCCCTGCATGCTACAGTACTGGATCGGCCCTTTTTTCGTGCGCTCATTCACCCGCACATTGTTGCTAGTTCCGATCGCTTCATTTTTTCCTTTTCTTTTGGTTTTCTTTAGTTTTATGTTTTCCTCCGATTTTACTGTTTTTTCATCGGGTTTCTTTGTTTCTTTATGAGTTTTCACTGTTTTCTTTTCTTTTCTACGTTTTTCTTTGTTTATTTCTTGGCGTTTACTGTTTTTTCTTTTTCGTTTCTTTTCTAGGTTTTCTAAGTTTCATTTTTCTTTTTTTCACTGTTTTTTTGGGTTTCTTCTTTTCTTTTTTGTCGATGTTATTTTGTTTCTTTCCTCATTTTTCCTTTTTCCTTCGTTATACTTCGGTTTCCATTGCTTTTTCCCTGTTTTTATTTCTTTATGTTTCTTTGTCGGTTTTCATTATTTTAAAATTTTCTTCAACGCATATATAATTTTCAGTACATAGTGTACAAGTGATTTTTTTATTTTACACACATTGTACATTTCTCAAATATAAACACTTTTTCGAATACATAGTCAACTTTTTTTAGATACACGCTGAACATTTTTTACATGTTAATAAACATTTTTTTAATTACAAAAATATTTTTTTAAATACATTACTAACATTTTTTGAACATATAGTTTTGATGTCTACTTTTTCCGTACACATTTGTTCATTTTTTAATACATTAGGAACATTTTTGTAGAGACGTTTAACATTTTCTAAGTACATTTTTTTTAAAACTTGAATCTTTTTATGTCTACCTTCTTAAGAAACATTGTACACTTTTTGTATACATCTGAAACATTTTTATATAAGTTTAATATTTACCAAATACACGGTAAACATTTTTGAAAATTTATATTTTTATGTTTACTTTTTCCATACACACTTCACATTTTTTGTATTCATCAGAAACATTTTTTATATATATGTTGAATTAACTGGCTTCCTTCTTGGGTTATTTTGTTTCTTGAGATAATTATGGGCGATTGAAGCCAGTGACTCGTGCCACTGAGGCTTCTAAGCAAGATGTGCCTAAGATTATCTTCCCCCCAAACTTCGCTGGCACGAAGCTATCAACCTCTTCTGTTGCACAAGAGAGGTAGAAGACAAAGCTTGTAGAAGCCGAATCTCGCAAGAGAAAGCCATTCGAAGCCACTGAAGCCTCTCCATCCGAGAAGCATCGAAAGTCGAAATCTTCAAAGGCTTCACGTAGGGCCCAAGTGCCTCAAACTCCTTGGCAACCTGGCCAAGAGGAACATATGTTTGTGGAGCCAATCTCTAGTGCTCTACCCGCCTCCACCAACGCAGAACATCGTGTTGCGGTTGTTGAGCCTGCTTTCACGGAGACTCATCAAAATGAGTCTGAAGACATTCCAGCTATCGACTTCACCGCAGCTGAAGACATTGGTCATGAAGACAATGTGAATCAAGGGGATGGTGCAGTTCTTCCTCAGCTCCAATCTGAACCGGTATCATCGCCTGTTTAGGGGAACAGTGAGCACGCCAGCATTGGCGGTACTCCAACGACAGTTATTGAAGATGAGTTCTAGGAAGAGCAGCATCCCAATTCACCACTCCATTAAGTGATTCCTACCACCCCTCCAGCTCATGTGACTACACCGGTGCTTGAGTCTCTTGAGTCCCCATTATTGGAGTCCCTGGAGGAAGACACACCAACTCCACAAGGGCCACCCTCCTTTCGCAGGCTTCGCAAAGGCCCAAGGCCCTCCTCCTCCTCCATGAAAAGTGCTACTTGTGAGCTGCGTTGGGATTTCCTTGAAGAGGAGAGGATGATGTAGTACAGTAGAGATAAGTATTTCCCTCAGTTAAGAACCAAGGTTATCAATCTAGTGGGAGAATGACACAAAGCCTCGTGAACAACACCTGCACACACAAAAGCAAATACTTGCACCCAACGCAAAACAAGGGGGTTGTCAATCCCCTCGGTGGTTACTTGCAAGGATTAAATCTCACAGTGGTAGATAATAAAATAAATTTCAAAAGAAAAGAAAAGAAATAAAATTGCAACAAGGTATTTTTTGTATTTTTATATATGATAAAAGTAGACCCGAGGGCCATAGTTTTCACTAGAGGCTTTTCTCTCGGGCACATAGCATATGGTGGGTGAACAAATTACTGTTGGGCAATTGATAAAAAGGGCATAGTTATGACAATATTCAAGGCAATGGTCATGTATATAGGCATCACGTACGAGACAAGTAGACCGACTCTTGCCTGCATCTACTACTATTACTCCACCCATCGACCGCTATCCAACATGCATCTAGGGTATTAAGTATATAACAGAGTAACGCCTTAAGCAAGATGACATGATGCAGACAAAGTAAACCCAAACAATATGAATAAACGCCGTCGTTTACCCTTAATGGCAACAATACAAATACGTGTCTTGTCCCCTACTTTGTCACTGGGATAGAGCACCGCAAGATTAAACCCAGCACAAAGCACTTCTCCCACTAAAGATAAATCAGTCTAGTTGGCTAAACCAAACAGATAGATTGGAGAGAAATACAAAGCTATAACAATCATGCAAACTAAAGTTCAGAAAAGACTCAGTTAATATTCATGAATAATCTAGTCATAAACCCACAATTCATCGAATCCCAACAAACACACCACAAAAGAAGATTACATCGAATAGAACTCCAAGAACATCGACGAGAACATTGTATTGAAGATCAAAGGGAGAGAAGAAGCCATCTAGCTACTAGCTATGGACCCATAGGTCTATGCTGAACTACTCACGCGTCATCGGTAGGGCAACAAGGATGATGTAGAAGCCCTACATGATCGATCCCCCTCCGGCAGAGTACCGAAAAGGCCTCCAAATGGGATTGTGGAAGGATAGAAGCTTGCAACGGCGGAAAAGGTGTTTCGGGTGGCTCTCTGGTATACTGGGAATATTTGGGAATTTATAGAGGCGGAATTAGGTCAGGAGGTCCCACAAGTTCAGGGGGCGCACCTGGTGAGCTTGTCACTCCCTCGTGACTCTTCTGGTCTTCTCCCGAACCTTCATGGGTCCCTTCTGCTCCATAAAAAATCACCGTCAAGTTTCATCGTGTTTTGACTCCGTTTGATATTGGTTTTCTGAAAAGCCAAAAAAAAATCAACAAGTGGCCCTGGGCACTAGGTTAATAGGTTAGTCCCAAAAATTGATATGAAATAGCATATAAAATATCCAAGATTGATACTATAATGGCAAAGAACAAAAAAAATTATAATACATTGGAGACGTATCAACAACCATTCCTGAAGAGGAAGTACGTACTGAAACCTCTGTTGCTCAAGAGGTCACTCATGAAGTCATTCCCCCTAGCGCCACAGAAGAGCTTGAAGCTAAACAAACATTCTGTCTGCATCGGCCGATGACAATCAAGAATGAGGTTCTGAAACCACTGTTGCTGCCACTGTTGCTAATGAGGTTGAAGCTAGTGAAGCTCATGCTACAGAAGACAGTGCTCAGCCCGTAGTCAATACTGATGACACTGTGGGTGTCGCTACTGAAGATGATCGGCCTACTACTTTTGAAGCCAACGTTACTGCAACTACAGTTGAAGCTAATGCGGCTGAAGATAAT
Source organism: Aegilops tauschii subsp. strangulata (assembly GCF_002575655.3). Lineage (NCBI taxonomy): Eukaryota > Viridiplantae > Streptophyta > Magnoliopsida > Poales > Poaceae > Aegilops > Aegilops tauschii. The sequence goes on along the minus strand of NC_053036.3, from coordinate 422,044,284 downwards.
ATTACCTTGGCCTATGATTGTTCTGGTTAGTTGGTTCGTGTCCAATGGCCTCACCTTTCAATTCCCACAAGTCCCGACCCTCGATATAAATTCAACATCAACAACTGGCCACTCACTCAGAAGCCAATGCCAATGCCAAGGCTGTGTAGCGCCCCATCGACTGACTGCACCTTCAGTGTGGATGGCTTCAAGAAAGAGAACACTTTCTTTGGTCGCTCCAAGAACCCATACAACAAGCCACGTATATCTATGGATAGGTTCTAGAGCCATCATAAGCGAAGCTATTATATGTGTGTCTTATATGATGAAGATTGTGTCGGATTTCGGGTTCCGGCAAAACCCTCAAGGTTCGAACACTAGGGTGCGCGCGAAGATCTCTCCCTCACCAATTGCGCCCTCACAGGCTTCGCGGTCTCTAGGCTAAGCAAAAAGAACTCACAACACACAAGACACAAGGTTTATACTGGTTCGGGCCACCGTTGTGGTGTAATACCCTACCCCAGTGTGGTGGTGGTGGATTGCCTCTTGGGCTAGGGATGAACAGTACAAGGGGAAGAACAACCTTCTGAGAAGAGGTGTTCTTGTGCTTGGTGAACTTGTGGGTCTGAGGATCTGATCCCCTCCTACTGTGGTGGCTAGTCCTATTTATAGAGGCCCTGGTCCTCTTCCCAAATATTGAGCGGGAAGGGATCCCACAACGGCCAAGTTTGAAGGGGGACATCTAGTACAGCTTATCCTGACAAAAGTAGTCTTCGCCTGCTAAAGGCTCTGGTGGTGACGCCGTCTTGGGCTCCACGGTGACCTCCGTCCTGCCGTCCTGCTGGTCTTGGTCTCGTTGCACCGATATATAAACCTTTGCCTGATGCCTCGGAACTCCTCGCCTGCGCTTGCCTCCTTAGCACCAAAGAGGAAATAAGGACATTGTGCGCGCTGGCGCCCGCCTGGCTTTGGTCGTCATGGCTTACGTCATGAGATCCTCGCGAGGTTTGCCTTGCCTTGATCTCGCCGCCCCTCGCGAGCCAGCCTGGTGAGGCCGCTCCTGACACTACAAAAAAAAGACACATCCGTGACATTTTGGGCCGAACGAAAATTTTTCTGTCATACTTATGACACTTCTATGACGATAATTGTGACAAAACCCGGTATCATCATAGATGTGGTGGGGTCCTACTTCTATGACAAAAAATCATGACAGAAAATGGGCTTTTCGTCTTGGGCGGGCCGGAGACGCAGCTGCATGACATTCTTTGGGCCGTCCATGACAGAAAAAACCATGGTAGAAGCGAGGGCGAGGAAAATATCGGGGTGTTCCCGGTTACGGTGGGTGGTCCGGGCCGAGCGATGCTTGTTTCTCTCGTACACGCACGCGCGTGGGTGCGAGGCGTTGGGCTCTAACTGAACCCGAGCGATTGCACTGCAGGCTACGCGTTACTGAACCCGAGCGATCGATCGATGGCTGTTAACTGAACCCGATCGAGCGATTCCTTCGCTACTGCTGCTAACTGAAGCCGATCGATGCTGCCTCTGGATGAACAGTGAGTGTTGCTAGGGGGTTTGGATGAACAGTTCCCGGTGGGGGTGGATGAACAGGACCTCGTGGTGTTGCCTCTGGATGAACAGGACCTCGATCGATCGAGCCGGTTGGGGCTGGATGAACAGGACTCCGTGGAGGGCTGGATGAACAGGACCACCCCGTGGAGGGCAGGATGAACAGTAGACGGTGGAGGGCTGGATGAACAGTAACCCGTGGAGGGGTGGTTGAACAGGAGCCCGTGGAGAGGGCTGGATGACAGTAGCCGGTGGAGTAGCGCGAAGTGGAGGCTGGATGAACAGGAGCCCGTGGATGAACAGTCGCAGGTGGAGGCTGGAGGAGGTCGACGGTGGATGAACAGTAGCCCGTGGAGGCTGGAGGGGGTCGACGGTGGAGATGAACAGTATCCCGTGAAGTCCCGTTTTGCGGTACGCCACACCCCTCCCGATGAACAGGACCCCCATTTCGACCGTAGCGCTCCAACACAAGTCTGTTTCCTCCGTTTTGCGGTACGCCACACCCCTCCCGATCAAAAGGACCCCCGTTTCGACCGTAGGAGGTCCGTTTCCTCCATTTTGCGGTACGCCAGACCCCTCCCGATGAACAGGATCACATTTTGAATGTGGCCGGTCGAACACAAGGCCGTTTCCTCCGTTCTGCGGTACGCCAGGCCTCATTTCCATTGGATGTTCCGTCCAAGCCCTCCCGATGAACACGAGGACGCATTCCGTTCCGACCCAACCGGTTGGCTCCCCATGAACACGACGACGATGCAGTTTCTCCGTTCCGACCCAGCCATGTACACGAGCCCTGGCCGTACGTATGCGCTAGTAGGCATTCGAGACCCTGCCCGTATGTACATACGTGGCCTTATTTTCTTTCTTGCACACTGGCCGCTGTACGTACGTGTACATGCTACGTGCGCGCCTCTACTACGACACGTGTGCGCCTCTACATCGACCAGTATGTACGTATATGTTCGTGACCAGAATGACAACGCTACGTACGCTTCGACCAGGTTGGTCCCGACTGTCAGGCACTTCCTTGCCTGCGAAGATGTAGCTGGTGGGTCCCAGCAGTCAGGGGGCGAATCGTTTTTTTGCCCGGGCGCACTTCCTTGCGTGCGAAGATGTAGCTGGTGGGTCTCAGCAGTCAGGGGGAAACGTTTTTTCGCGAAATACGGTGGCCCGTCCTGTGGGTCCCCGCTGTGAGGTGGAGGAATAATTATTTTGCGCGTAATAAGGAGGCACTTCCTTGCTGCGGCCGTGGACCCAGCTGTCAGCCTGTCCACGTACAGTCCACGTCCGATGGAAGCCGTTCCTTGACCACGTTGACCATGCCGCGCTGAGAGCACCAGGGCGGTGGACGACGGCGAGGCATAGGAAGGGGACGACGTGGAGCCGGGAAAGACGCGGCAGTGGAAGCCCGCGCGGAGAGGAGTACGAGGGTTCACTGGTTTGGCTGCGGTGTGAGGCTGCCGTCGCCGCAGAATAATAGGGGGTGTGGGTGAGTGGAGGGATGGCCTGGCCAGCGGTGGGAGTAGTAGGGGGCGGTGAGGCCACCGCCGCAGCACAGCCGGCCACGGGAGGCAGGAGCACGAGGCACGACCGGCGCTGGTTTGGGCGGCTGGAGCAAGAAGACCAGAGGTTGAAGAAGCACTACGGCCGTTGGATGGACATCGTACGGTCATTGGAGCTAGAATCGTGCATATTGGCTAAGTTGACAAAGCCCTCCGTCCCCGTCAACTTAGTAGGCCCACAAGTAAGCCTGCCACTATACTGGGTCCCAGCTAACAGGGGGAGTATTCATTTTTTGTGCGTAATAAGGAGGCACTTCCTTGCGTGCGAAGATATAGCTGGTGGGCCCGAGCTGTCAGCAGCGGTAACGTTTTTTTCACGAAATACAGAGGCCCTTTCACTGGGTCCCAGATGTCAGGCGGAGGAATCATTATTTTGCGCGTAATAAGGAGGCATTTGCATTTCCTTGCGTGCGGCCGTGGACCCAACTGTCAGCCTCTCCACGTACAGTCCACTTCATATGCATGTCGGTCGTTGACCACGTTGACCAGGCCGCGCCGGGAGCACCAGGGCGGTGGACGACGGCGAGGCCTAGGAAGGGAACGACACGGAGGTAGGGAAGACTCGGCAGTTGTTTCCCACACGGAGGGGAGTACGACTATACGAGGGTTTACTGGTCCGTCTGTCGTCGCCGGAGAATAACAGCAGGTGTGGGTGAGTAGAGGGATGGCTAGGCCAGTGATGGGAGTACGGTCAGGAGGAGAGAGCAGGCAGTCCCGTCGGCGCTTGTTTGAGCGGCTGGAGCAGGAAGAGCAGAGATTGAAGAAGCACGACGGCCGTTGGATGGACATCCAACAGTCACTGCTTGTGCGTCAACCTTTTTTTAGGAAAGCCTCAAATCTGTGGAAAACATCATACAGCCCATCTGCCATTATTTCTAATAATTTATAGCCCATTTGCTAATTCTTAAGGTTTTTTTGGAGCCCATATTCTTTTTGTTAGCATTACAGCCCATATTGTGGCCACGGTTAAAAAATTATACGAAATTTTGCATATTTCGGTGCGGTCCGAACTGTTTTTAATCCCGAAATTTCGAGTCACATTCAAACTGATTTTAAAAATAAATGTATATCAATATAAAATCCAACAAATTGTCCATGCATAAAAATCAATGCAATTTAAAATCTCGAAATGAAAAAAAGAAATTTGAAACTAATTGCTGGTTTGATGTGTTTAAAAAATGCACAACCCATTTCTCATTACTGATAGGCCATTTTCTCGGCCAGCCGAATGAAGCTCTCCTCGTCTTGAAAGATTTGCAGCCCAACAGGCCTGACAAAGCGACTTGCTTGGCAAATCACAAAAACTGGGCTGTGGCCGTGGATCCGGCTGTCAGCCTCTCCACGTACAATACTCTTCCGATGGAAGTCAGTCGTTGACCACATTGACCACGCCGCGCCGAGAGCACCAAGGCGGTGGATGACGGCGAGGCCTAGGAAGGGGACGACGCGAAGCCGGGGAAGACGCGACAGTGGATGCCCACGCGGAGAGGAGTATGAGGGTTCACTGGTTCGGCTGCGGTGTGAGGCTGCCGTCGCTGCAGAATAACAGGGGGTGTGGGTGAGTGGAGGGATGGCCCGGCCAGTGGTGGGAGTAGTATGGGGGCGGTGAGGCCTCCGCGGCAGCACAGCCGTCCACGGGAGGCAGGAGCAGGCGGCACGACCGGCGCTGCTTTGGGCGGTTGGAGCAAGAAGACCAGAGGTTGAAGAAGCACTATGGCCATTGGATGGACATCGTACGGTCACTGGAGCTAGAATCATTCATATTGACTAAGTTGACAAAGCCCTCTGTCCCCGTCAACTTAGTAGGCCCACAAGTCAGCCACCCACTATGGTGGGTCCCAGCTAGCAGGGGGGTATTCATTTTTTTGTGCGTCATAAGGAGGCACTTCCTTGCGTGTGAAGATATAGCTGGTGGGTCCGACCTGTCAGCAGGGGGAACGTTTTTTCATGAAATAGAGAAGCCCTTCCCGTGGGTCCTAGCTGTCAGGTGGAGGAATCATTATTTTGCGCGTAATAAGGAGGCATTTCCTTGCGTGCGGCCGTGGACCTAGCCGTCAGCCTCTCAACGTACATTCCACTTCCGATGGATGTCATTCATTGACCACGTTGACCAGGCCGCCGAGAGCACCAGGGCGGTGGACGACGGCGAGGCCTAGGAAGGGAACGACACGGAGCCAGGGAAGACTCGGCAGTTGTTTACCACGCGGAGGAGTACGAGGGTACTGGTTCGTCTGCCGTCACCGGAGAATAACAACAGGTGTGGGTGAGTAGAGGGATGGCTAGGCCAGCGATGGGAGTAAGGTGGGGCGGTGAGGCCTGCGCGGCAGCATAGCCGGCCGCGGGAGGAGGGAGCAGGCAGTCCCGCCGGCGCTTGTTTGAGCGGCTGGAGCAGGAAAAGCAGAGATTGAAGAAGCACGACAGCCGTTGGATGGACATCCAATAGTCACTGCTCTCGTGTGCATTATTTCTAATAATGTACAACCCATTTGCTAATTCTTAAGAATTTTTTTGGAGCCCATCTTCTTTTTGTTAGCATTACACCCCATATTGTGGCCACGGTTAAAAAGTATACGAATTTTTTGCATACTTCGGTGCCGTCAACTGTTTTTAATCCTGAAATATCGATTCACATTCAAACTATTTTGAAAAATAATTTATATAAATATAAAATCCAAATAATTGTCCACGCATAAAAATCAATGGAATTTAAAATCTTGTAATGAAAAAAATTGAAACTAATTCCCGGTTTGATGTGTTTTAAAAATGTACAGCCCATTTCTGGGCAAACCGAATGAAACTCTCCTCGTCTTGAAAGATTTGCAGCCCAGCAGGGCTGATAAAGCAAGTAGGCCTCGTTTGGGTATTTCTTTTTTAAAAATAGAGCTGGGCTAGCCATTTTCAGCAAGAAAAAAACACAACTGGGCTCATGATGTGGTAAACATAAATAAAACCCTGGCTAGACCGACCACAGCCCCCGCACAGCCCCGTTGTTACCCTGATCCGTCACTAAAACTAGTATAAATAACAACTGCTTGTTCCTCACAAAAAAACTGCGCGACCTGCTGGGTCCCTGGTGTCAGCTGCTCGTAGTGTAATTCTCTCGTTTATTGACTACGTTGACAATGGCGTGAGCCCCAGATGTCCAACCATTAGGAGGAACCATATTTTTGGGCTTGTAATATAGAGGCACTTGCTTGCGTACTACCATGACGCTGGTGGGTCCCTACTGTCATCCTCTCCATGTACAGTCATCTCCTTGTTCCTCTCGGTTGTTGACGACGTTGACAACGCAAGAGGGCGGCGCACCGCGCACGGCGAGCGAACCAAGGCCGCAAGGCAGAGGACGACGGCGAGGCCTCGGACGGAACGAACAGGAGCCATGGAAGATGCGCTGGTCCAGTCGCAGGCGGAGGGGAGTACGAGGGTTGACTGGTTCGGGTGCGGGTGCGTGTTGGGGCTGAAGTCGCCGGAGAATAACAGGATGTGTGAGGGAATAGAGGGAGGGACTGGCCAACGTTGGAGGGTATGTACGGTAGGGCGGCGGAGGCGCAGCCAGCCATGGGAGGCGGGAGCAGGCGGAGCCGATGGGGTGGTTTGGTTTGGGTGGCTGGAGGAAGAAGAAGACAAGAGATAGAAGATACACGACAGATGTTGGATGTCAATCCAACGGCTGGTAGGCAGAATCGTTTGTTGACTCGCTAGTAAGTCGACACCACCTTGGATAGGCTATTTCCTCGCGGGTCCCAAATGTCAGAATCCAAATCTGTCACGGTCATGCAACCCTTCCTATGAAAATTTATAGCCCATTTGATGTGCTAGTTGGAAATAAGTTTGTGGGTGCTGGTGGGGGCTAATCACTTGGCTTCTGTAATGCACAGTGAGCTCAAGCAACCGGCGAGAGTGATGTTATTTCCCTTGGTTGGGATTTGTTAGTTGTTACAATATTTCACTCTAAATTAAACGACTGGCAAGCCATTTGCCTTGCTTCAAAGAAAATATGACAGTCACAGCCGAGTTGAAAAGGGCAAGAACATCTAACTCCAGCTTACAAACTGTACAAAAGCACGAGGGTTAATTGTTCATCAGGTTTACAAAAAAACCCAGGTTGAAAAGGGCAACAATATCTAACTCCAGCACTGTTTTTGGCAGTCACAGTCAAATGGATCGGTCAGGTCCATAGAATGAACATCCTGGGTCGTAAAATTTACTGGATTATGACCACAATATGTTGTAAATAGAAGCCCGGCACGTTCAGAAGCTCTTTTTCCCACCTGAAACTCCTTTTTTCTTCCACATACCCATCCGTCAAAACCATGCTGCTGATAAACTTAAGCCTGATGGACAATAGTAACCTCGCATTCAGCAGGAAGAATGTGACAAATCTAGTGTTTGCACGGTTGGCTACATATCGTTCTAGCATTATTGTCTTCAGTCGAATCTCATGAGAAGTGAGAAAATCCCGATGCTTAGGAATCCACCGATTGGTTATAACTTTCTTACCCCGTCCTGTTGCCTAAATATACATGAAGATTGAAAACAGTTAAGGTCTAAAAAAAGAGTGTCGAAAGAGCAACAGCTGAACGGTTAATTCTAGTACACTATATGCGGGCTTCCAATGTGCGTGAAATTATCACCTTTATATACAACTTCTCCAGACATGGAAAGCATTGCAGCAAGCCAATAATCTTGTTCAGATCAAAACTATTCATTTGGATATATAAGATCTTGACAGAATCCAGCACCATTGATAGGACATCCATGGAGAAACTCTTCATTGAGCATAGAACATAATATTGGTACAAAATGTGTACTCCAAGATGACATATAACTTATGCGCAGAAATTTAAAATGCAGCTTATGGTTACAAGTGTAGATGATAATGTAAAGTACCTGAAGAACTGTGGAGACAAACACCATATTGAAATGAGCACATAGATCATGTATTACACCCAAGGTCTCCAGTTTAGGCGCAGAGAGGACAGTTATTTGCAACGGTGAATAACTAGAATCAAGGATCAACCTTTGAAGTGAAGGGGCATCTTGGATGATGAGCTGCCTTCCGTCAAAACAAATTCCAATTCTTACAAGGTTAGGCGACTTTATTTGGAGATAACCGATTCTAACTGTGAAAACAAGCACCAAGCACTCCAGGGCAGGGCAACTGGAGTGGATGATGCTGTGCAATGAGGCCTCCGATATACGAACCCGCACAAGTGAAAGTTTCTTGAGAAATGGGAGTCGAAGGTTTAGTACCAGATTGTTTGGTAGATCGCACAGCGCAAAGGTGGCGGTGTGGAGAGAGGAGGAAAACCGTGAGATGGACATCGGTGCTGAGGGCACAGGTAGATGGCGTTCGGTATCTGGTAGGTGATTTCCAGGGGAATAGTAGAACTCAAGCAGCTGTAGTTCTGTGAATTCAGGGGATTTCAGCCAGGCGTCCACCGTGCAGGGCATGGTATGCTTGCTTAGGTAGCATGACGGGATGCAGAGGCTTTGAACGGAGCCCTGGTGGGAGGAGATGATGGCTCTGGGGATTTCAAAATCATTGAAGAGAGATAGCTGACGACAGTCGAGATTAAGGGGCACGGCGCGCCATAGAGGGCGCCACCGAATTGAGAGGACTTGGGTGCGGCAGCAATCCTTGGTGGGGAGAAGCGAGATGATCTCCCCAAGGACGACGTCCGGGAGATCGCTGATGCGGTCCACCCAAGATTCTACGGGTTCCTGGGATCCAGTGGGGGCGGGGTCGCCGCTTCTCCCCGCGCTGCCGGGTGCGGGATGTACAACAGGCGTCGCCGCTGGCGGGTGCCTCGTCTTCTTGGCGCTGGGGTCAGCCGACTCCATTTTCCTCGAGGGCGTCGCGTCGCGCTCACGGATTTGAGCAGAGTAACGAATGACGAGCCTAGTTGTAGTGCGAGTGAAGAAGAAGGGGAGCTGGGGGTTTTTTTTGTAGTAGTGAGGAAGAAGGGGAGCTGGGGTTTTCTGTAGGAGTAAGGTGAGGAATTTGGGGGTACGAGTGGAGCGAGCTGACGTGAGGTGGGTGGGAGTGAGGAGGAAGAAGAACACCCAGTTTTTTTGGGGGGCGGTGTGCTGGGTGTGGGTAGCGCCTCTCATTCAGTAAATATATGGACTTTTGAATTGATTTTACTATTTACTAGGGTGGATGGGCTGTTTTGTCTCGGGCCCAGAGAAACAATTACTACTAGTATAGTGGAGACACTCTACAGCTACCCAGAAAAACAATTACTACTAGTACAGTGGATACAATACCGCTTCTGGCTCCTCCTAGGTCATCGAAACGTCTCCCTCTACTGAATGTCGTTATACTTTTGTTCACCGACATGCGAGCCATGCAGCGCACAGGCCCAAATGCCATCCACCAAATTAGAAGGCAGTATGCAGGCGGAGAGTCACCCCGGTCATAGCGCGGTAATAAGGAACCGTCATATTAGAAAACCCCACCTCCCCGCAGTCTAAGTTTGACGGACGAAGCAACCATCATTTCACTCTTCGCTGAATCCCCTTCTCCCTCACCGTCTTCAAGAAAGGCAACACTCGCATCTGCCACTATTCTTCTCTCCCAACGAAGGGAAGGTAAGCGGATCCGTGATGTTGGTATATTTTTGTTCAGAGAAAAAAAAGAACTTTTGCAAAGCAGTAACCTATCCTCACTCTCTTTTTTGTTTCATTGTTATTGCGATTGTGTTTTCCTTTCAGTGGTCTCCTAGTATTCGTCATTTTCATGATGGACCAAGGAGAACCAGGCAAAGATCTGCCGATATTGGAGCAGACGCGGGACGCTGATCCCCGCGAGACAGAGAGCTCCAAGAAGATGGAGGCAGCCACCGAGGCGACCCCAGATACGCTCACGGCCACTACTGAGATGGTCAACCCCCCGTTTGAGGTTACAACCCCCATGGCACTCCAGGAGCAGTTTCCCCCTTCGAGGATGTGTCCCCCTCCGCTGAGCTGCCCAAGGTGATTTTCTTCTTTGCCGATCTCGATTGTGGATTTTCATCTAAGTATGTGGTGATGAATAATGCAAAATTTTATTAGCTTCGATGTCATGCTATACATAGTGGTTTAAATAACTTGTGTTTCTTATACTAGAAAGTAATTCAGAATTTGTTTCTGTTTCAATTAGAGCCCTGATGCAGACAAGGATTGTGTGGTTGTACATGTCACTCGCTATGAGGCGGATGACCTGAATATATGCACTGGGAAAACAGAGTTTTTAGGCTGTTGGATCCTGGAAGCCATTTGCGCTTATACCAATGAAGAGTTGTATTCCAGCCTCACTATTGTCAGGTGTGTTGTCCAGGGTGTACTGAAGCACAAGAAATTCAAAGCTACTCCTTCGTTTGTGAGGCATACTGTTCTTGTCAAGCTTACGCAGGAAGATGACGTGGCATGCCTCCACAAACAAGTTTATGAGTGGCAAGGCCACAAGGTTGTCTTCATGAAGGTTCACAGGATTGAGCTGCTGCCGGACATCCTCGATGATGTTCATGGCAAGGTCCGTCTTGTGTCCAGCCCAAATTAGATTTAGGCATGAAATACTTGCCCCAGCTAGTGTTTAATAGTAGTTTGGATTATGTCTAATTATCCGAACCTTGCCTGTTATCGAGCCCTCTGGGGCTGGTACTCTGTTTGAATCCATCTATGGGAACTGCTGCTACTTTTGTGTGCCCGTGAATCATCGTAATTGTTGCCGAAACAGATGCGTCCTCACTAGTTTTATCATACGAGCAGTGTGTTTTTTGATGAAATAGAGTACTCGTTTGAGAACTATGCGCCGACGTATACATAAGTACTTGTAAACACTGTTGGTGCTACCCCACTTGTAAGCAGTTGTGCAAAACGCGGCACATTGGCTCAGCTCGCTTCAACACTAGGCTATTGATACGTCTCCAACGTATCTATAATTTATGAAGTATTCATGCTATTATATTATCTATTTTGGATGTTTATGGGCTTTATTAAACACTTTTATATTATTTTTGGGACTAACCTATTAACCCAGAGCCCAGTGCCAGTTTCTGTTTTTTCCCTTGTTTCAGTGTTTCGCAGAAAAGGAGTGAAACCTTCGGGAGCGTGATTTTTGGAACGAACGTGATCCAGGAGACTTGGAGTTGAAATCAGGAAAGCTTCGAGGTGGCCACGAGGCAGGGAGGCGCGCCTGCCCCCCTGGGCGCGCCCCCATCCTCATGGGCCCCTCGTGGCTCCCCTGACCGACTTCTTTCGCCTATATATACCCATACATCCTAAAAACTTCGGGGAGCAGAATAGATCGGGAGTTCCACCGCCGCAAGCCTCTGTAGCCACCAAAAAACAATTGGGACCCTGTTCCGGCACCCTGCCAGAGGGGGATCCCTCACCGGTGGCCATCTTCATCATCCCGGCGCTCTCCATGACAAGGAGGGAGTAGTTCACCCTCGAGGCTGAGGGTATGTACCAGTAGCTATGTGTTTGATCTCTTTCTCTCGTGTTCTTGATTCGGCATGATCTTGATGTATCGCGAGCTTTGCTATTATAGTTGGATCTTATGATGTTTCTCCCCCTCTACTCTCTTGTAATGGATTGAGTTTTCCCTTTGAAGTTATCTTATCGGATTGAGTCTTTAAGGATTTGAGAACACTTGATGTATGTCTTGCATGTGCTTATCCGTGGTGACAATGGGATATTCACGTGATCTACTTGATGTATGTTTTGGTGATCAACTTGCGGGTTCAGTGACCTTGTGAACTTATGCATAGGGGTTGGCACACGTTTTCGTCTTGACTTTCTGGTAGAAACTTTGGGGCACTCTTTGAAGTTCTTTGTGTTGGTTGAATAGATGAATCTGAGATTGTGTGATGCATATCATATAATCATACCCACGGATACTTGAGGTGACATTGGAGTATCTAGGTGACATTAGGGTTTTGGTTGATTTGTGTCTTAAGGTGTTATTCTAGTATGAACTCTATGATAGATCGAACGGAAAGAATAGCTTCGTGTTATTTTACTACGGGCTCTTGAATAGATCGATCAGAAAGGATAACTTTGAGGTGGTTTCGTACCCTACCATAATCTCTTCATTTGTTCTCCGCTATTAGTGACTTTGGAGTGACTCTTTGTTGCATGTTGAGGGATAGTTATATGATCCAATTATGTTATTATTGTTGAGAGAACTTGCACTAGTGAAAGTATGAACCCTAGGCCTTGTTTCAACGCATTGCAATACCATTTACGCTCACTTTTATCATTAGTTACCTTGCTGTTTTTATATTTTCAGATTACAAAAACCTATATCTACCATCCATATTGCACTTGTATCACCATCTCTTCGCCGAACTAGTGCACCTATACAATTTACCATTGTATTGGGTGTGTTGGGGACACAAGAGACTCTTTGTTATTTGGTTGCAGGGTTGTTTGAGAGAGACCATCTTCATCCTACACCTCCCACGGATTGATAAACCTTAGGTGATCCACTTGAGGGAAATTTGCTACTGTCCTACAAACCTCTCCACTTGGAGGCCCAACAACGTCTACAAGAAGAAGGTTGCGTAGTAGACATCAAGCTCTTTTCTGACGCCGTTGCCGGGGAGGTGAGTGCTTGAAGGTATATCTTTAGATCTTGCAATCGAATCTTCTTGTTTCTTGTTTTATCACTAGTTTAGTCTATAAAAGAAAACTACAAAAAACAGAGTTGAGTTTGCCTCATACGCTTCATCTTTTTAATGTCTTTTGTGAAAATGATGGAAAGGAAAATTGTGCTCAAGTGCTAGAAGAAGAATGCATTAGAATGTTTGGCACTAAATATTTGAATGATGAGCATGATTGCAATGTTGTTAGTATGAATTCCTTGAATATCCATGATGCTAATGATATGCAAAGCCACAAGCTTGGGGAAGCTATGTTTGATGAAGATGATATGTTTAGTCCCCCAAGTTTTCATGAGCAAATTTATTATGATGAAAGCATGCCTCCTATTTATGATGATTATTGTGATGACACGTATGCCATAAAGAATAAAGATAACCATGAAACTTGTCATCATGATTTTAATTTTCAATTGGATTATGCTTCACATGATAGTTATGTTGTTAAGTTTGCTCCCACTACTATTGATGAGAATAAATTTGCTTATGTGGAGAGTAATAAAATTTCTATGCTTGTGCATCATGAAAATAATGCTTTATGTGCTGGTTATATTGTTGAATTCATTCATGATGCTACTGAAAATTATTATGAGGGAGGAACATATGCTTGTAGGAATTGCAATAATATCACGTTTCCTCTCTATGTGCTTAAAGTTTTAAAGTTATGCTTGTTTTACCTTCCTATGCAAGTTGATTCTTGTTCCCATAAGCTGTTTGATCACAAAATCCCTATGCATAGGAAGTGGGTTAGACTTAAATGTGCTAGTTGATGTCTACTATGCAACCTTCTTCTTGTAGACGTCGTTGGGCCTCCAAGTGCAGAGGTTTGTAGGACAGTAGCAAATTTCCCTCAAGTGGATGACCTAAGGTTTATCAATCCGTGGGAGGTGTAGGATGAAGATGGTCTCTCTCAAACAACCCTGAAACCAAATAACAAAGAGTCTCTTGTGTCCCCAACACACCCAATACAATGGTAAATTGTGTAGGTGCACTAGTTCGGCGAAGAGATGGTGATACAAGTGCAATATGGATGGTAGATATAGGTTTTTGTAATCTGAAATATAAAAACAGCAAGGTAACTAATGATAAAAGTGAGCGTAAACGGTATTGCAATGCTAGGAAACAAGGCCTAGGGTGCATACTTTCACTAGTGCAAGTTCTCTCAACAATAATAACATAATTGGATCATATAACTATCCCTCAACATGCAACAAAGAGTCACTCCAAAGTCACTAATAGCGGAGAACAAACAAAGAGATCATGGTAGGGTACGAAACCACGTCAAAGTTATTATTTCTGCTCGATCTATTCAAGAGTCCGTAGTAAAATAACATGAAGCTATTCTTTCCGTTCGATCTATCATAGAGTTCATACTAGAATAACACCTTAAGACACAAATCAACCAAAACCCTAATGTCACCTAGATACTCCAATGTCACCTCAAGTATTCGTGGGTATGATTATACGATATGCATCACACAATCTCAGATTCATCTATTCAACCAACACAAAGAACTTCAAAGAGTGCCCCAAAGTTTCTACCGGAGAGTCAAGACAAAAACGTGTGCCAACCCCTATGCATAAGGTCACAAGGTCACTGAACCCGCAAGTTGATCACCAAAACATATATCAAGTGAATCACGTGATATCCCATTGTCACCACAGATAAGCACATGCAAGACATACATCAAGTGTTCTCAAATCCTTAAAGACTCAATCTGATAAGACAACTTCAAAGGGAAAACTCAATCCATTCCAAGAGAGTAGAGGGGGAGAAACATCATAAGATCCAACTATAATAGCAAAGCTCGCGATACATCAATATCGTACCACCTCAAGAACACGAGAGAGAGAGAGAGATCAAACACATAGCTACTGGTACATACCCTCAGCCCCGAGGGTTAACTACTCTCTCCTCGTCATGGAGATCGCCGGGATGATGAAGATGGCCACCGGTGAGGGATCCCCCCTCTGGCAGGGTGCCGCAACAGGGTCCCGATTGGTTTTTGGTGGCTACAGAGGCTTGCGGTAGCGGAACTCCCGATCTCTTCTGCTCCCCGATGGTTTTAGGGTATATGGATATATATAGGCGAAAGAAGTCAGTCAGGGGAGCCACGAGGGGCCCACGAGGGTGGAGGGCGCGCCCAGGGGGTGGGCGCGCCCCCTGCCTTGTGCCTTCCTCGTTGCTTCCCTTACGTATACTCCAAGTCTTTTGGACTGCTTCCGTTCCAAAAATAACTCTCCCGAAGGTTTCATTCCGTTTGGACTCTGTTTGATATTCCTTTTCTGCGAAACACTGAAACAAGGGAAAAACAGAAACTGGCACTGGGCTCTGGGTTAATAGGTTAGTCCCAAAAATAATATAAAAGTGCATAGTAAAGCCCATTAAACATCCAAGATGGATAATTTAATAGCATGAATACTTCATAAATTATAGATACATTGGAGACGTATCAGCATCCCCAAGCTTAATTCTTGCTCGTCCTCGAGTAGGTAAATGATAAAAGAAATAATTTATGATTGTGAATGCTAGCAGGTGCATAAGTTTGATCAATGATAATTTCAATCACCTTTTCTAGCATCATCATATATCATAACAGTAGCTCATCTCATAAAGCTTCTCATGATCAGGTAACAAGCTATTCACATGTTAAAGTATATATCATAAACTTTCTTGAAAACTAACAAACCGTGTTATCAGTCATCAAACAATTACAATTCATCTTATTTTCAGGAAGAGTCTATGTCAGAGCTTTGATTTAGCAAACCCCACATACTCAACTATCATATAGTCTTTCACAATTGCTAACACTCACGCGATATATATGGGTTCAAAGTTTTAATCAGACACAGAGAAAGATAGGGGCTTATAGATTCGCCTCCCAACCTTTTACCTCAAGGGTAATGTCAACAATAATAGCTCATGATGCCTTACATCCAATTGGATATATATATATATATATATATATATATATATATATATATATATATATATATATATATATATATATATATATATATATCAGAATCTTTCCAACACAATGTGCTTGCCAAAGGATAAAATGTAAAAAGGAAAGGTGAAGATCACCATGACTCTTGCATAAGGTAAAAGACAAGAATAAAAGATAGGCCCTTCACAGAGGGAAGCAGAGGTTGCCATGCGCTTTTATAGTTGGATGCACGAAATCTTAATGCGAGGAAACGTCACTTTATATTGCCACTTGTGATAGGGACCTTTATTATGCAGTCCATTGCTTTTATTTCTTCCATATCACAATGATCGTATAAAGCTTATTTTCTCCACACTAAAAGATCATAGATATTTAGAGAGCAATTTTTATTGCATGCACCGATGACAACTTACTTGAAGGATCTTACTCAATCCATAGGTAGGTATGGTGGACTCTCATGGCAATACTGGTTTAAGGGATGTTTGGAAGCACAAGTAGTATCTCTACTTGGTGCAAAGAATTTGGCTAGCATGAGGGGGAAAGGCAAGCTCAACATGTTGGGCGATCCATGACAATATACTTTATTTCAGATATAAGAAAACATAACCCATTACGTTGTCTTCCTGGTCCAACGTCAACCTTTTAGCATGTCATATTTTAATGAGTGCTCACAATCATAAAATATGTCCAATATAGTATATTTATATGTGAAATCTCTCTTCCTTCAATATTCTTTCATGAATTGTTCAAGTGACCAATACAATGTTTGCTAACCTTCAATAAATTTACCACCTCTACTTCTTATATGTAAAGTCATTACTCCCCATGGGATAAGCATATGAAACATATATAATTTCAGATTTAGGATATTCAATTCATTCAACCATTTACTCATAGGATATAAGTGAAGCACACGAGTAAGTGACAAACTACTCCAAAAAGATATAAGTGAAGATCAATGAGTAGTTAAATAATTATGTAGCTATGTGAAGACTCTCTCTCATTTAATAATTTCATATCTTGGTATTTTATTCAAACAGCAAGCAAAAGAAAATAAAATAAAATGACGCTCCAAGCAAAACACATATCATGTGGTGAATAAAAATATAGCTCCAAGTAAAGTTACCGATGAACGAAGACAAAAGAGGGGATGCCATCCGGGGCATCCCCAAGCTTAGGCTCTTGGTTGTCCTTTAATATTACCTTGGGGTGCCTTGGGAATCCCCAATCTTAGGCTCTTGCCACTCCTTATTCCATAGTCCATCGAATCCTTACCCAAAACTTGAAAACTTCACAACACAAAACTCAACAGAAAACTTGTAAGCTCCGTTAGTATAAGAAAATAAATCACCACTTAGGTACTGTTTTGAACTCATTCTAAATTCATGTTGGTGTAATATATACTGTATTCCAACTTCTCTATGGTTCATACCCTCCGATACTACTCATAGATTCATCAAAATAAGCAAACAACACATAGAAAACAGAATCTGTTAAAAACAGAACAGTCTGTAGTAATCTGTATCAAACGTATACTTCTGGAACTAAAAAAATTCTAAAATAAATTGGTGGACCTGAGGAATTTGTCTAGTAATCATCTGCAAAATGAATCAACTAAATAGCACTCTCCAGTAAAAAGTTTTAGCTAATCTCGTGAGCACTAAAGTTTCTGTTTTTTACAGCATGATCATAAAGACTTCACCCAAGTCTTCCCAAAGGTTCTACTTGGCACAAACACTAATTAAAACACAAAACCACATCTAAACAGAAGCTAGATGGATTATTTATTCCTAAACAGAACCAAAAAGCAATAAACTAAAATAAAATTGGGTTGCCTCCCAACAAGCGCTAACGTTTAACGCCCCTAGCTAGGCATGATGATTTCAATGATGCTCACATAAAAGATAAGAATTGAAACATAAAGAGAGCATCATGAAGAATATGACTAGCACATTTAAGTCTAACCCACTTCCTATGCATTGGGATTTTGTGAGAGAACAACTTATGAACAATAATCAACTAGCATAGGAAGGCAAAACAAGCATAACTTCAAAACTTTAAGCACATAGAGAGGAAACTTGATATTATTGCAATTTCTACAAGCATATGTTCCTCCCTCATAATAATTTTCAGTAGCATCATGAATAAATTAAACAATATAATAAAGCATTCTTTTCATGATCTACTTGCATCGAAATTTTACTACTCCCCACATAAGCAAATTTATTCTCATCAATAGTAGTGGGAGCAAACTCAACAAAATAACTATCATGTGAAGCATAATCCAATTGAAAATTAAAATCAAGATGACAAGTTTCATGGTTATCTTTATTCTTCATAGCATACGTGTCATCACAATAATCATCATAAATAGGAGGCATGCTTTCATCATAATAAATTTGCTCATCAAAACTTGGGGGATAAAAAATATCATCTTCATCAAACAGAGCTTCCCCAAGCTTGTGGCTTTGCATATCATTAGCATCATGGATATTCATAGAATTCATACTAACAACATTGCAATCTTGCTCATCATACAAAGATTTATTGCCAAAAATTCTATGTAATTCTTCTTCTAGTACTGGAGCACAATTTTCCTTCCCATCATTTTCACGAAAGATATTAAAAAGATGAAGCATATGAGGCAAACTCAATTCCATTTTTTTGTAGTTTTCTTTTATAAACTAAACTAGTGCTAAAACAAGAAACTAAAAGATTCGATTGCAAGATCTAAAGATATACCTTCAAGCACTCACCTCCCCGGCAACGGCGCCAGAAAAGAGCTTAGTTGACGGGGTGTGAGTGCCGCTTACCCAGCCTCCCCAGCAACGGCGCCAGAAAAGAGCTTGATGTCTACTACGCAACCTTCTTCTTGTAGACGTTGTTGGGACTCCAAGTGCAGAGGTTTGTAGGACAGTAGCAAATTTCCCTCAAGTGGATGACCTAAGGTTTATCAATCCGTGGGAGGTGTAGGATGAAGATGGTCTCTCTCAAACAACCCTGCAACCAAATAACAAAGAGTCTCTTGTGTCCCCAACACACCCAATACAATGGTAAATTGTATAGGTGCACTAGTTCGGCGAAGAGATGGTGATACAAGTGCAATATGGATGGTAGATATAAGTTTTGTAATCTGAAAATATAAAAACAGCAAGGTAACTAATGATAAAAGTGAGCGTAAACGGTATTGCAATGCTAGGAAACAAGGCCTAGGGTTCATACTTTCACTAGTGCAAGTTCTCTCAACAATAATAACATAATTTGATCATATAACTATCCCTCAACATGCAACAAAGAGTCACTCCAAAGTCACTAATAGCGGAGAACAAACGAAGAGATCATGGTAGGGTACGAAACCACCTCAAAGTTATCCTTTCTGCTCGATCTATTCAAGAGTCCGTAGTAATATAACACGAAGCTATTCTTTCCGTTCAATCTATCATAGAGTTCGTACTAGAATAACACCTTAAGACACAAATCAACCAAAACCCTAATGTCACCTAGATACTCCAATGTCACCTCAAGTATCCGTGGGTATGGTTATACGATATGCATCACAAAATCTCAGATTCATCTATACAACCAACACATAGAACTTCAAAGAGTGCCCCAAAGTTTCTACCGGAGAGTCAACACGAAAACGTGTGCCAACCCCTATGCATAAGTTCACAAGGTCACTGAACCCACAAGTTGAACACCAAAACATACATCAAGTGAATCACGTGATATCCCATTGTCACCACAGATAAGCACATGCAAGACATACATCAAGTGGTCTCAAATCCTTAAAGACTCAATCCGATAAGACAACTTCTCAGGGAAAACTCAATCCATTACAAGAGAGTAGAGGGGGAGAAACATCATAAGATCCAACTATAATAGCAAAGCTCGCGATACATCAAGATCGTACCACCTCAAGAACACGAGAGAGAGAGAGAGAGATCAAACACATAGCTACTGGTACATACCCTCATCCCCGAGGGTGAACTACTCCCTCCTCGTCATGGAGATCGCCGGCATGATGAAGATGGCCACCGGTGAGGGATCCCCCCTCCGGCAGGGTGCCGGAACAGGGCCCCGATTGGTTTTTGGTGGCTACAGAGGCTTGCGACGGCGGATCTCCCGATCTCTTTTGCTCCCCGATGGTTTTAGGGTATATGGATATATATAGGTGAAAGAAGTCGGTCAGGGGAGCCACGAGGGGCCCACGAGGGTGGAGGGCGCACCCAGGGGGTGGGCACGCCCCCTTCCTCGTGCCTTCCTCGTTGCTTCCCTTACGTATACTCTAAGTCTTCTGGATTGCTTCCGTTCCAAAAATAACTCTCCCGAAGGTTTCATTCCGTTTGGACTCCATTTGATATTCCTTTTCTGCGAAACACTGAAACAAGGAAAAAACAGAAACTGGCACTGGGCTCTGGGTTAATAGGTTAGTCCCAAAAATAATATAAAAGTGCATAGTAAAGCCCATTAAACATCCAAGATGGATAATATAATAGCATGAATACTTCATAAATTATAGATACGTTGGAGACGTATCACTAGTCATATTCTTCATGATGCTCTCTTTATGTTTCAATTCTTATCTTTTATGTGAGCATCATTGAAATCATCATGCCTAGCTAGGGGCGTTGAACGTTAGCGCTTGTTGGGAGGCAACCCAACTTTGTTTTTGTTCTTTGCTTTTTTGCTTCTGTTTAGTAATAAATAATCCATCTAGCCTCCGGTTAGATGTGTTTTTATGTTTTAATTAGTGTCTGTGCCAAGTAAGACCTATAGGATCTTCTTGGATGATAATTATTTGATCTTGCCGAAAAAGACAGAAACTTTCTGCTCACGAAAACAATTGTTAAAATCTCCAGAACGTGATAAAATACTGATTCCAATTGCAGAAGATCAATAAACAAATTATCTAGGTCGTCCTATTTTGGTAGATTTTTCTGAGTTCCAGAAGTTTGCGTTAGTTACAGATTACTACAGACTGTTCTGATTTTGACAGATTCTGTTTTTCGTGTGTTGTTTGCTTATTTTGATGAATCTATGGCTAGTAAAATAGTTTATAAACCATAGAGAAGTTGTAATACAGTAGGTTTAACACCAATAAAAATAAAGAATGAGTTCATTACAGTACCTTGAAGTGGTGTTTTGTTTTCTTTCACTAACGGAGCTCACGAGATTTTCTGTTAAGTTTTGTGTTGTGAAGTTTTCAAGTTTTGGGTAAAGATTCGATGGACTATGGAATAAGGAGTGGCAAAGAGCCTAAGCTTGGGGATGCCCAAGGCACCCCAAGGAAATATTCAAGGACAACCAAGAGCCTAAGCTTGGGGATGCCCCGGAAGGCATCCCCTTTTTCGTCTTCGTTCATCGGTAACTTTACTTGGAGCTATATTTTTATTCACCACATGATATGTGTTTTGTTTGGAGCGTCAATTTATTTTGTTAGAATTTTCTTGCTGTTATTTAGAATAATGTTTTGCATCTCTATTTTCAATAAAAATGTTAAGGATAGCCTTTACTATGCTTATTTTACAAGTCTACATGTTGCTGTTTGAAAAACAGAAAGTTTACCGCTGTTGCAAAAATTCCCTAGAAAAGTTAGAATGTGATAAAATGTTGAAACCTTTTGCATAATAAGCTATGATAAATTTACTACAGTGGTAATTTTCTTTCATAATGTTTGGAGTTAGGGAAGTATGATGAATCTTGCATTCTTTACAGACTGTACTGTTTAGGCAGATTGCTGTTATGTTTGCATTGTTTGCATATGTTTGCTTGTTTAATGATTCTATTTGAGGATAGGAGTATTAAATATGCAGAGGCATTTATTATGAGATGTTGAATAATAATTTTAGTGATTTGTTACAGTAGAAAATGATAAGGTTTTTGCATTGGTTTATACTAACTTACCTCACGAGTTCTTGTTGAGTTTCGTGTGGATGAAGCTTTCGAGATATAGGAAACCGTGATACGAGAGGAATTAAGGAGACACAAAAGCTCAAGCTTGGGGATTCCCAAGGCACCCCAAGATAATATTTCAAGAAGTCTCAAGCATCTAAGCTTGGGGATGCCCCGGTAGGCATCCCACCTTTCTTCTTCAACAATTATCGGTTAGTATCGGTTGAACCTAAGTTTTTGCTTCTTCACATGATGAGTGCTATCCTTGAAATGTCTTTTTACTTTGTTTTGCTTGCTGTTTGAATAATATCCCAAGATCTGAAATTCTTAAATGAGAGAGAGTCTTCACATAGCTACATAATTATTTAACTACTCATTGATCTTCACTTATGTCTTTTTGGAGTAGTTTGTCATTTACTCGTGTGCTTCACTTATATCCTATGAGTAAATGGTTGAATGAATTGAATATCATAAATCTGAAATTATATATGTTTCATATGCTTATCCCATGGGGATTAATGACTTCACATATAAGAAGTAGAGGTGGTAAATTTGTTGAAGGTTAGCAAACATTGTATTGGTCACTTGAACAATTCATGAAAGAATATTGAAGGAAGAGAGATTTCACATATAAATATACTATCTTGGACATCTTTTATGATTGTGAGCACTCATTAAAATATGACATGCTATAAGGTTGATGTTGGACAAGGAAGACAACGTAATGGGTTATGTTTTCTTATATCTGAAATAAAGTATATTGTCATGGATCGCCCAACACGTTGAGCTTGCCTTTCCCCCTCATGCTAGCCAAATTCTTTGCACCAAGTAGAGATACTACTTGTGCTTCCAAACATCCCTTAAACCAGTATTCCCATGAGAGTCCACCATACCTACCTATGGATTGAGTAAGATCCTTCAAGTAAGTTGTCATCGGTGCATGCAATAAAAATTGCTCGCTAAATATGTATGATCTTTTAGTGTGGAGAAAATAAGCTTTATACGATCTTGTGATATGGAAGCAATAAAAGCGACGGACTGCATAATAAAGGTCCCTATCACAAGTGGCAATATAAAGTGACATTCCCTCGCATTAAGATTTTGTGCATTCAACTATAAAAGCGCATGGCAACCTCTGCTTCCCTCTGCGTGAAGGAAATATGCCCTAGAGGCAATAATAAAGTATTATATATTTCCTTATATCATGATAAATGTTTATTATTCATGCTAGAATTGTATTAACCGGAAACATAATACATGTGTGAATACATAGACAAACAGAGTGTCACTAGTATGCCTCTACTTGACTAGCTCGTTAATCAAAGATGGTTATGTTTCCTAGCCATAGACATGAGTTGTCATTTGATTAATGGGATCACCTCATTAGGAGAATGACGTGATTGACTTGACCCATTCCGTTAGCTTAGCACCCGATCGTTTAGTATGTTGCTATTGCTTTCTTCATGATTTATACATGTTCCTATGACTATGAGATTATGCAACTCCCGTTTACCGGAGGAACACTTTGTGTGCTACCAAACGTCACAACGTAAATGGGTGATTATAAAGGTGCTCTACAGGTGTCTCCAAAGGTACTTGTTGGGTTGGCGTATTTCGAGATTAGGATTTGTCACTCCGATTGTCGGAGAGGTATCTCTGGGCCCACTCGGTAATGCACATCACTATAAGCCTTGCAAGCATTATGACTAATGAGTTAGTTGCGGGATGATGTATTACGGAACGAGTAAAGAGACTTGCCGGTAACGAGATTGAACTAGGTATCGAGATACCGACGATCGAATCTCGGGCAAGTAACATACCGATGACAAAGGGAACAACGTATGTTGTTGTGCGGTCTGACCGATAAAGATCTTCGTAGAATATGTGGGAACCAAAATGAGCATCCAGGTTCCGCTATTGGTTATTGACCGGAGAGGTGTCTCGGTCATGTCTACATAGTTCTCGAACCCGTAGGGTCCGCACGCTTAAAGTTACGATGACAGTTATATTATGAGTTTATATGTTTTGATGTACCGAAGGTTGTTCGGAGTCCCGGATGTGATCACGGACATGACGAGGAGTCTCGAAATGGTCGAGACATAAAGATTGATATATTGGACGACTATATTCGGACACCGGAAGTGTTCCGGAGAAGTTTCGGATAAAACCGGAGTGCCGGAGGGGTTACCGGAACCCCCCGGGGAAGTATTGGGCCTTAGTGGGCTTTGAGGGGAGAGAGAGGGCAGCAGCCAGGAGGTGGTGCGCCCCCTCCCATGAGGAATCCTAGTTGGACTAGGAGAGGGGGGCGCGGCCCCTCTTTCCCTCTCCCTCTCCCTTTGTTTTCCTTCCCCCCTTTTCTTCCTAGTTGGACTAGGAAAGGGGAGTCCTACTCCTACTAGGAGGAGGACTCCCCCCTCTCCTTGGCGCGCCTAGGGCAGCCGGCCTCCCCCTTGCTCCTTTATATACGGGGGCAGGGGGGCACCCCAAACACACACTTGATATACGATATTTTAGCCGTGTGCGGTGCCCCCCTCCACCATATTACACCTCGATAATACCGTTGCGGAGCTTAGGCGAAGCCCTGCGTCGGTAGAACATCAACATCGTCACCACGCCGTCGTGCTGACGAAACTCTCCCTCAACACTCGGCTGGATCGGAGTTCGAGGGACGTCATCGAGCTGAACGTGTGCTGAACTCGGAGGTGCCGTGCGTTCGGTACTTGATCGGTCGGATCGTGAAGACGTACGACTACATCAACCGCGTTGTGATAACGCTTCCGCTGTCGGTCTACGAGGGTACGTGGACAACACTCTCCCCTCTCGTTGCTATGCATCACCATGATCTTGCGTGTGCGTAGGATTTTTTTTGAAATTACTACGTTCCCCAACAGTGGCATCCGAGCCTGGTTTTATGCATTGATTCTATGCACGAGTAGAACACAAGTGAGTTGTGGGCGATATAAGTCATACTGCTTACCAGCATGTCATACTTTGGTTCATCGGTATTGTGAGATGAAGCGGCCCGGACCGACATTACGCGTACGCTTACGCGAGACTGGTTTCACCGTTGCGAGCACTCGTTGCTTAAAGGTGACCAGCGGGTGTCTGTCTCTCTCACTTTAGTTGAACCGAGTGTGGCTACGCCCGGTCCTTGCGAAGGTTAAAACAGCACCAACTTGACAAACTATCATTGTGGTTTTGATGCGTAGGTAAGAACGGTTCTTGCTAAGCCCGTAGCAGCCACGTAAAACTTGCAACAACAAAGTAGAGGACGTCTAACTTGTTTTTGTAGGGCATGTTGTGATGTGATATGGTCAAGACATGATGTGATATAATTTGTTGTATGAGATGATCATGTTTTGTAACCGAGTTATCGGCAACTGGCAGGAGCCTTATGGTTGTCGCTTTATTGTATGAATTGCAATCGCCATGTAATAGTTTTACTTTATCACTAAGCGGTAGCGATATTGTAAAAGCAATAAGTTGGAGAGACGACAACGATACTACGATGGAGATCAAGGTGTCGCGCCGGTGACGATGGTGATCATGACGGTGCTTCGGAGATGGAGATCACGAGTACGGTGCTTCGAAGATGGAGATCACAAGCACAAGATGATGATGGCCATATCATATCACTTATATTGATTGCATGTGATGCTAATCCTTTATGCATCTTATCTTGCTTTGATTGACGGTAGCATTATAAGATGATCTCTCACTAAAATTTCAAGATAAAAGTGTTCTCCCTGAGTATGCACCGTTGCGAAAGTTCTTCGTGCTGAGACACCACGTGATGATCGGGTGTGATAGGCTCTACGTTCAAATACAACGGGTGCAAAACAGTTTCACACGCGGAATACTCAGGTTAAACTTGACGAGCCTAGCATATGCAGATATGGCCTCGGAACACGGAGACCGAAAGGTCGAGCGTGAATCATATAGTAGATATGATCAACATGGTGATGTTCACCATTGAAACTACTCCATCTCACGTGATGATCGGACATGGTTTAGTTGATATGGATCACGTGATCACTTAGAGGATTAGAGGGATGTCTATCTAAGTGGGAGTTCTTAAGTAATATGATTAATTGAACTTAAATTTATCATGAACTTAGTCCTGATAGTATTTTGCAAATTATGTTATAGATCAATAGCTCGCGTTGTTGCTTCCCTGTGTTTATTTTTGATATGTTCCTAGAGAAAAAATTATGTTGAAATATGTTAGTAGCAAAGATGCGGATTGGATCCGTGATCTGAGGATTATCCTCATTGCTGCACAGAAAAATTATGTCCTTGATGCACCGCTAAGTGACAGACCTATTGCAGGAGCAGATACAGGCGTTATGAACGTTTGGCGAGCTCAATATGATGATTACTTGATAGTTTAGTGCACCATGCTTAACGGCTTAGAATCGGGACTTCAAAGACGTTTTGAACGTCATGGACCATATGAGATGTTCCAGGAGTTGAAGTTAATATTTCAAGCAAATACCCGAGTTGAGAGATATGAAGTCTCCAACAAGTTCTATAGCTAAAAGATGGAGGAGAATCGCTCAACTAGTGAGCATGTGCTCAGATTGTCTGGGTACTACAATCGCTTGAATCAAGTGGGAGTTAATCTTCCAGATAAAATAGTGATTGACAGAATTCTCTAGTCACCATCACCAAGTTAGTAGAACTTCGTGATGAACTATAGTATGCAAGGGATGACGAAAGTAATTCCCGAGCTCTTCGCGATGCTGAAATCGACGAAGGTAGAAATCAAGAAAGAGCATCAAGTGTTGATGGTTAACAAGACCACTAGTTTCAAGAAAAGGGCAAAGGGATAGAAGGGGAACTTCAAAAGAACGGCAAGCAAGTTGGTACTCAAGTGAAGAAGCCCAAGTCTGTACCTAAGCCTGAGACTAAGTGCTTCTACTGCAAAGGGACTAGTCACTGGAAGCGGAACTGCCCCAAGTATTTGGTGGATAAGAAGGATGGCAAAGTGAACAAAGGTATATTGGATATACATGTTATTGATGTGTACTTACTAGTGTTTATAGCAACCCCTCGGTATTTGATACTGGTTCAGTTGCTAAGAGTAGTAACTCAAAACGGGAGTTGCAGAATAAACAAAGACTAGTAAAAAGGCGAGGTGACGATGTGTGTTGGAAGTAGTTCCAAGATTGATATGATCATCATCGCACACTCACTGTACTTTCGGGATTAGTGTTGAAACTAAATAAGTGTTATTTGGTGTTTGCGTTGAGCATGAATATGATTTGATCATGTTTATTGCAATACGGTTATTCATTTAAGTTAGAGAACAATTGTTGTTCTGTTTACATGAATAAAAACCTTCTATGGTCATACACACCAACGAAAATGGTTTGTTGGATCTCGATCGTAGTGATACACATATTCATAATATTGAAGCCAAAAGATGCAAAGTTAATAATCATAGTGCAACTTATTTGTGGCACTGCCGTTTAGGTCATATTGGTGTAAAGCGCATGAAGAAACTCCATACTGATGGGATTTTGGAATCACTTGATTATGAATCACTTGATGCTTGCAAACCATGCCTCATGGGCAAGATGACTAAAACACCGTTCTCCGGAACTATGGAGAGAGCAACAGATTTGTTGGAAATCATACATACAGATGTATGTGGTCCGATGAATATTGAGGCTCGTAGCAGGTATCATTATTTTTTGACCTTCACAGATGATTTGAGCAGATATGGGTATATCTACTTAATGAAACAGAAGTCTGAAACATTTGAAAAGTTCATATAATTTCAGAGTGAAGCGGAAAATCATCGTAACAAGAAAATAAAGTTTCTACGATCTGATCGTGGAGAAGAGTATTTGAGTTACGAGTTTGGCCTTCAGTTAAAACAATGTGAAATAGTTTCACTACTCACGCCACCTGGAACACCACAGTGTAATGGTGTGTCCGAACATCGTAACCGTACTTTATTAGATATGGTGCGATATATGATGTCTCTTACTGATCTACCACTATCATTTTGGGGTTATGCATTAAAGACAGCTGCATTCACGTTAAATAGGGCACCATCTAAATCCGTTGAGACGACAACTTATGAATTTTGGTTTGGCAAGAAACCAAAAGTTGTCGTTTCTTAAAATTTGGGGTTGCGATGCTTATGTGAAAAAGTTTCATCCTGATAAGCTCAAAAACCCAAATCGGAGAAATGTGTCTTCATAGGATACCCAAAGGAGACAATTGGGTACACCTTCTATCACATATCCAAAGGCAAAATATTCGTTGCTTATAATGGATCCTTTCTAGAGAAGGAGTTTCTCTCGAAAGAAGTGAGTGGGAGGAAAGTAGAACTTGATGAGGTAACTGTACCTTCTCCCAAATTGGAAAGTAGTTCATCACTGAAATCAGTTCCAGTGATACTTACACCAATTAGTGAGGAAGTTAATGATGATGATCATGAAGCTTCGGATCAAGTTACTACCGAACCTCGTAGGTCAACCAGAGTGAGATCCGCACCAGAGTGGTACGGTAATCCTGTTCTGGAGGTCATGTTACTTGACCATGACGGACCTACAAACTATGAGGAAGCGATGATGAGCCCAGATTCCGCGAAATGGCTTGAGGCCATGAAATCTGAGATAAGATCCATATATGAGAACAAAGTATGGACTTTGATTGACTTGCCCAATGATCGGCGAGCCATTGAGATTAAATGGATCTTCAAGAGGAAGATAGACAGTGATAGTAGTGTTACTGTCTACAAAGCTAGAATTGTCGCAAAAGGTTTTCGACAAGTTTAAGGTGTTGACTACGATGAGAGTTTCTCACTCGTATCTATGCTTAAGTCTGTCCGAATCATGTTAGCAATTGCCGCATTTTATGAAATCTGGCAAATGGATAAACAAAACTGCACTCCTTAATGGATTTATTAAAGAAGAGTTGTATATGATGCAACCAGAAGGTTTTGTCAATCCTAAAGGTGCTAACAAAATATGCAAGCTCCAGCGATCCATCTATGGACTGGTGCAAGCATCTCGGAGTTGGAATATACGCTTTGATAAGTTGATCAAAGCATAGAGTTTTATACAGACTTGCGGTGAAGCCTGTATTTACAAGAAAGTGAGTGGGAGCACTACAACATTTCTGATAAGTATATGTGAATGACATATTGTTGATCAGAAATAATGTAGAATTATTCTGCAAAGCATAAAGGAGTGTTTGAAAGGAGTTTTTCAAAGTAAGACCTCGGTGAAGCTGCTTACATATTGAGCATCAAGATCTATAGAGATAGATCAAGACGCTTGATAAGTTTTTTCAATGAATACATACCTCAACAAGATTTTGAAGTGGTTCAAAATGGAACAGTCAAAGAAAGAGTTTCTTGCTTGTGTTACAAGGTGTGAAATTGAGTAAGACTCAATGCCCGACCACGGCAGAAGATAGAAAAAGAATGGAAGTCATTCCCTATGCCTCGGCCATAGGTTCTATAAAGTATGCCATGCTGTGTACCAGATCTATTGTATACCCTACACTGATTTTGGCAAGGGAGTACAATAGTGATCTAGGAGTAGATCACTGGACAGCAGTCAAAATTATCCTTAGTGGAATAAGGATATGTTTCTCGATTATGGAAGTGACAAAAGGTTCGTCGTAAAGGGTTACGTCGATGCAAGTTTTGACACTAATCTAGATGACTCTAAAGTCTCAGTCTAGATACATATTGAAAATGGGAGCAATTAGCTAGAGTAGCTCCGTGCAGAGCATTGTAGACATAGAAATTTTCAAAATACTTACGGATCTAAATGTGACAGACCCGTTGACTAAAATTATCTCACAATCAAAACATGATCACACCTTAGTACTCTTTGGGTGTTAATCACATAGCGATGTGAACTAGATTACTGACTCTAGTAAACCCTTTGAGTGTTGGTCACATAGAGATGTGAACTATGGGTGTTAATCACATGGTGATGTGAATTATTGATGTTAAATCACATGGCGATGTGAACTAGATTATTGACTCTAGTGCAAGTGGGAGACTGAAGGAAATATGCCCTAGAGGCAATAATAAAGTATTATATGTTTCCTTATATCATGATAAATGTTTATTATTCATGCTAGAATTGTATTAACCGAAAACATAATACATGTGTGAATACATAGACAAACAGAGTGTCACTAGTATGCCTCTACTTGACTAGCTCGTTAATCAAAGATGGTTATGTTTCCTAGCCATAGACATGAGTTGTCATTTGATTAACGGGATCACCTCATTAGGAGAATGACGTGATTGACTTGACCCATTCCGTTAGCTTAGCACCCGATCGTTTAGTATGTTGCTATTGCTTTCTTGATGATTTATACATGTTCCTATGACTATGAGATTATGCAACTCCTGTTTACCGGAGGAACACTTTGTGTGCTACCAAACGTCACAACGTAAATGGGTGATTATAAAGGTGCTCTACAGGTGTCTCCAAAGGTACTTGTTGGGTTGGCGTATTTCAAGATTAGGATTTGTCACTCCGATTGTCGGAGAGGTATCTCTGGGCCCACTCGGTAATGCACATCACTATAAGCCTTGCAAGCATTATGACTAATGAGTTAGTTGCGGGATGATGTATTACGGAACGAGTAAAGAGACTTGCCGGTAACGAGATTGAACTAGGTATCGAGATACCGACGATCGAATCTCGGGCAAGTAACATACCGATGACAAAGGGAACAACGTATGTTGTTGTGCGGTCTGACCGATAAAGATCTTCGTAGAATATGTGGGAACCAAAATGAGCATCCAGGTTCCGCTATTGGTTATTGACCGGAGAGGTGTCTCGGTCATGTCTACATAGTTCTCGAACCCGTAGGGTCCGCACGCTTAAAGTTACGATGACAGTTATATTATGAGTTTATATGTTTTGATGTACCGAAGGTTGTTCGGAGTCCCGGATGTGATCACGGACATGACGAGGAGTCTCAAAATGGTCGAGACATAAAGATTGATATATTGGATGACTATATTCGGACACCGGAAGTGTTCCGGAGAAGTTTCGGATAAAACCGGAGTGCCGGAGGGGTTACCGGAACCCCCCGGGGAAGTATTGGCCCTTAGTGGGCTTTGAGGGGAGAGAGAGGGCAGCAGCCAGGAGGTGGCGCACTCCCTCCCATGAGGAATCCTAGTTGGACTAGGAGAGGGGGGTGCGGCCCCTCTTTCCCTCTCCCTCTCCTTTTTTTCCTTCCCCCCTTTTCTTCTTAGTTGGACTAGGAAAGGGGAGTCCTACTCCTACTAGGAGGAGGACTCCCCCCCTCTCCTTGGCGCACCTAGGGCAGCCGGCCTCCCCCTTGCTCCTTTATATACGGGGGCAGGGGGCACCCCAAACACACACTTGATATACGATATTTTAGCCGTGTGCGGTGCCCCCCTCCACCATATTACACCTCGATAATACCGTTGCGGAGCTTAGGCGAAGCCCTGCGTCGGTAGAACATCAACATCGTCACCACGCCGTCGTGCTGACAAAACTCTCCCTCAACACTCGGCTGGATCGGAGTTCGAGGGATGTCATCGAGCTGAACGTGTGCTGAACTCGGAGGTGCCGTGCGTTCGGTACTTGATCGGTCGGATCGTGAAGACGCACGACTACATCAACCGCGTTGTGATAACGCTTCCGCTGTCGGTCTACGAGGGTACGTGGACAACACTCTCCCCTCTCGTTGCTATGCATCACCATGATCTTGCGTGTGCGTAGGAATTTTTTTGAAATTACTACGTTCCCCAACACTGCGAAGGGCCTATCTTTTATTCTTGTCTTTTACCTTATGCAAGAGTCTTGGTGATCTTCACCTTTCCTTTTTACATTTTATCCTTTGGCAAGCACATTGTGTTGGAAAGATTCTGATATATATATATCCAATTGGATGTAAGGCATCATGAGCTATTATTGTTGACATTACCCTTGAGGTAAAAGGTTGGGAGGTGAATCTATAAGCCCCTATCTTTCTCTGTGTCTGATTAAAACTTTGAACCCATAAATATCGCGTGAGTGTTAGCAATTATGAAAGACTAAATGATAGTTGAGTATGTGGAGTTTGCTAAATCAAAGCTCTGACATAGACTCTTCCTGAAAATAAGATGAATTGTAATTTTTTGATGACTAATAACATGGTTTGTTAGTTTTCAAGAAGGTTTATGATCTATACCTTAACATGTGAATAGCTTGTTACTTGATCATGAGAACCTTTATGAGATGAGCTACCGTTATGATATATAATGCTAGAAAAGGTGATTGAAATTATCATTGATCAAACTTGTGCACCTGCTAGCATTCACACTTCATAAATTATTTCTTTTATCATTTACCTACTCGAGGACGAGGAGGAATTAAGCTTGGGGATGCTGATACGTCTCCAACGTATCTATAATTTATGAAGTATTCATGCTATTATATTATCTGTTTTGGATGTTTATGGGCTTTATTAAACACTTTTATATTATTTTTGGGACTAACCTATTAACCCAGAGCCCAGTGCCAGTTTCTGTTTTTTCCCTTGTTTCAGTGTTTCGCAGAAAAGGAATATCAAACGGAGTCCAAACGGAATGAAACCTTCGGGAGCGTGATTTTTGGAACGAACGTGATCCAGGAGACTTGGAGTTGAAGTCAAGGAAGCTTCGAGGTGGCCACGAGGCAGGGAGGCGTGCCCCCCACCCTCGTGGGCCCCTCGTGGCTCCCTTGACCGACTTCTTTTGCCTATATATATCAATATACCCTAAAAACTTCGGGGAGCAGAATAGATCGGGAATTCCGCCGCCGCAAGCCTCTGTAGCCACCAAAAACCAATCGGGACCCTGTTCTGGCACCCTGCCGGAGGGGGGTCCCTCACCGGTGGCCATCTTCATTATCCCGACGCTCTCCATGACGAGGAGGGAGTAGTTCACCCTCGGGGCTGAGGGTATGTACCAGTAGCTATGTGTTTGATCTCTCTCTCTCTCTCTCTCTCTCTCTCTCTCTCTCTCTCTCTGTCTCTCTCGTGTTCTTGATTCGGCACGATCTTGATGTATCTCGAGCTTTGCTATTATAGTTGGATCTTATGATGTTTCTCCCCCTCTACTCTCTTGTAATGGATTGAGTTTTCCCTTTGAAGTTATCTTATCGGATTGAGTCTTTAAGGATTTGAGAACACTTGATGTATGTCTTGCATGTGCTTATCTGTGGTGACAACGGGATATTCACGTGATCTACATGATGTATGTTTTGGTGATCAACTTGCGGGTTCAGTGACCTTGTGAACTTATGCATAGGGGTTGGCACACGTTTTCGTCTTGGCTCTCAGGTAGAAACTTTGGGGCACTCTTTGAAGTTCTTTGTGTTGGTTGAATAGATGAATCTGAGATTGTGTGATGCATATTGTATAATCGTACCCACGGATACTTGAGGTGACATTGGAGTATCTAGGTGACATTAGGGTTTTGGTTGATTTGTGTCTTAAGGTGTTATTCTAGTACGAACTCTATGATAGATCGAACGGAAAGAATAGCTTCGTGTTATTTTACTACGGACTCTTGAATAGATCGATCAGAAAGGATAACTTTGAGGTGGTTTCGTACCCTACCATAATCTCTTTGTTTGTTCTCCGCTATTAGTGACTTTGGAGTGACTCTTTGTTGCATGTTGAGGGATAGTTATATGATCCAATTATGTTATTATTGTTGAGAGAACTTGCACTAGTGAAAGTATGAACCCTAGGCCTTGTTTCAACGCATTGCAATACCATTTACGCTCACTTTTATCATTAGTTACCTTGCTGTTTTTATATTTTCAGATTACAAAAACCTATATCTACCATCCATATTGCACTTGTATCACCATCTCTTCGCCGAACTAGTGCACCTATACAATTTACCATTGTATTGGGTGTGTTGGGGACACAAGAGACTCTTTGTTATTTGGTTGCAGGGTTGTTTGAGAGAGACCATCTTCATCCTACACCTCCCACGGATTGATAAACCTTAGGTCATCCACTTGAGGGAAATTTGCTACTGTCCTACAAACCTCTGCACTTGGAGGCCCAACAACCTCTATAAGAAGAAGGTTGCTTAGTAGACATCAGCTATCGACCAGCTAACAATCAACAATCTGCTGTCTGACATATAAGCAACTATATATCTTGTTATAGTGGTTCATGCAGTTAACTGAGGCCACAATGTAAATTCCAAACGTTCACACGCTAGTCCAGCGTTCATGTGGAACACTCACAATAAACTCGGCTTCATAAAAAACTTGAAAAGCATAAGTTAAGCAATTTTATACATCTCAATTATTCATAGAACATAACAAACATATACTAGTTCACAGCAAAAGATAAAGTTGCGAGAAGGTTTACAAATCAGGAAAAAACAAGCAAGGCTTCTCTGAGCAAAGGGCCTCCCGCCAGGCTTAAATTTCCTGGAGTTCACTCTGGTTTTTTCTTGTTGCCACCATCCAGGGTTAGGTTCTCTCATTCCAAAATAACCAATTATAATAGTGTTCTCAGCTGGAATGCTGAACTGAACCATGTAGTGTACGGACCAGCTGAAATTCTTGTGCATTCCACTAAATTTAAGCACCGCTATTTGCATAAATAAGCAAACCACAATGCCTCTTGTCAGCGCACCTGTCCAAAAAACCGCCGTGCAGCCATGCCAACTAGTCCTCGGTCCATGGATGAACTGGTAGAAAGTGCATTCCGGACTAGGATGCAGTTGTTTTCGCTCGTCCCTACACTGCAATCAGGAAGTAAAATGTACGAATCAACTTCTTTTATATTGCATTGGTCATTCTACCTAGTAACTACCAATGTAGGAATACCTGGAAGACGGGTGGTTAGACAACGGCAATGAGGGATAGCCATCTCATTTTGCGTAGTTCTACTAAACCTGAGGTGTGTGCTTTTGATTGCGTGGATAGAAATGATACGGACACAGACATCCCAAAACGATATGGAGACAGACATCCCTGTTTGCGCAAATACGAAATACGGTTATTTAAACAGTGACAGATATTTGCAGTGGTGTATGATTAACAGCAGCATCTATTGTGTTATAATTGGCACTAGATTGACAGTATGAAAGTGTCCTTAAGTAAGTAGCATCACATCACATCAACACTTCCACTAGATTAATATGCAGAACAATAGCATTAGTATTACTATCATGAGAGTAGCACATGGTCACTAAATGTGCAATCAAATTTGTGCAGTTCCACTGGGATGAAGCAATGTTAGCGGTGTGAGATTTAAGTGTAACTGCAAAAACACAATTCATGGGAAATAAAGCAAGGCGGAAGCACTTCATAAAATGGCGGTGGCATTGCTTCAATTTATCGACGACACTAGACCATTACTTATAGTGACATTAGGTGGCATTGCTTAATGCTTCATGTGATTTTACATTAACGGTAGCGATATGGGCGTAGGGACAGCAGAGGCATAAAGTGGTGAGGCAGATGTGGTTGCTGAGAGTGGCAAACACTCAGGCAGCATGTCTGCATTTGTCCCATTTTTTATCTCCTCGGCGACATTTTCGTATGTGAGCGCAGGAAATCTAGACCTGCTCATTCTCATTTGCGTTGTCCCCCAACACCCGTCACTTTCTTTCCTTTTTCAACCAAGAGATAGGTCCACTTCACCCCACCCTTCACCATCCACCATGCTTTCTTCGTCTTTTCAACCAAGAGACCGGTTGGGTAGCCAGTATCTACTACTTTCCCCTGTTTCCTCTTAGAACCAAGTCCTAGATTCATGCTACAACTTTCCCACTTTCTTCCCTGTTTGAACCAACTCTTAGAGTCGACTGTATGAACTAGCTTTACCTCTAATAATAGTAGAAGTCTAGGTGGCTTTGGAACAGCGGACGGAAGTAGAAAAAGATCCACACGAAGCCAAGTGGGGAGCTGGGGCAGTAGAGCAAGGCAGGTTTCGAAGGAATATATACCTGAGGGTCATCGGCATGTGGCAAAGACGGTGTCGGGAGGCCGCATCTTGGCCACAATACCGAAGGGTGGAAGAAGGGGTCCGAGGCCCTCCGGAGCCGGCGCTCTCTCGGAGAGAACGGCACGGCCGCCGATCAGGACGCGCGGGCAGCCATTGGTCTCCTCCCTCGCCGCCGACGACAGCGTGAACGATGCACCTACACCCCTGCCCCGGTCGAGGTTGTTTGGCCGGATTTGTGACCAGCCATGAGCTGAGAGAGAGTGCGGCCACCTATGTCTTGCTTAGATCTGGAGAGCATGAGAGAGTGAACGAGAGGAACCCTAGTAAAGCAAGCGCTAAGGCTCCTGCTTATATATAGTGGAGTGATTTTGTTGTACCAGCTTCAAAAAAATGTGCTCCTACGTGTACCCGCGAGTGGGTGTGAGAGAACTAGTGCGTGCGTGCACCACTTCTCTTCGTGAGAGTACAATATACTATGCCCAAAGAATGTTCGCCACAAGAGTAATAGTATAAGTGTGTGACGTGTGAGCTAAAATAAAATGTGCGCGACGTCTTTTGTTTTTTAGAAGTTCTGAGGGTAGGGTGTGAAGAGCACATATGTGTGTGACATCTACCTGCAGATAGACGGTGGGTGCGAGAGGACTCAGGAGGGTGCGTGTGTGTGAGAGAGAGGGGGGCACGTATCAGTGCAATGCATGTGTCCGTAAATCATTATCCGACAAACGTTCGCCACAAGCCTTTTCCTGATGAATGCCGTAAGAACCGTTAGATCGGCATCCGACAGTGTCAGTTTTGCCATGTCATTTAACAGAACAGCCACTCCTCCTACACACAAATCTTCCACGTGAGTGTTAGCAACTGCCGTATGCTCCCTCCGTTCCAAAATGCAGTGCATATATCTTTATTGAAAATTCGAACCTCGCAAACTTTTACCGAGTTTTCGTGTACCAAATTGCACATGTAGAATACCCTGGATATATCATTTCATTCATCTTCGAGAGGTAACTATAAAGATGGGGGAGGAGTCTACAAAGAAAGACCATCGTATCACCTGCAACAATTTCAACCATCCTTTGGTGTGGAGGAATATCATAGGAACTCTATATGATATGATTTTATAGGATTTTTTCCTTTAGAGCCAATTGGTTCATAGGAATAGATTCATATACTCCACATTTCAAAGGAAATAAACATGATATCATTTCTATAGCTTTAGAGCCACTTGGTTCATATGAATGGATTCCTATACTCCCATAATTTCAAAGGAAAATAAACATTAGCGTATATTCAATAGAAAAGTTCCTATGATATGAACCAAATTACATCTTTTTTCCAATCCCTCCTCATAGGGATTGAGATACATGTCATATCTAGATTCAATAGAAAAGCTCCTATGATGTCAACCAAATGAGATCTCTTTTCCAATCCCTACTCATAGGAATTGAGATACTCCATGTCATCTCTTTCCCTACAACTTCCATGTATACATCTTCTATTCCTAAATAGCTAGTACAACCCACTAGTAGCTTTTTCCCAAGACATGCAACTATGGCACAAGAACTATATAGTGTGCGAATAACTTGAAATATGGTCGCTGGATGAAGCTAATCCGACAGTGCAGAGATGGAAAATCCGAGCACTACTGGCCGTTGGATATCATCAACATTCCACCAGATCTTCCACATGTACAATTTAGAAGACTCCATGGTTGAATTTAAGCATAATGCACAAACCTCAAAACACAAGCACTTCTCCTTTGTTCTAGAATCTTCCGTATCATAATTGATTTTTTTTCTAAATGAATTGCCATTATTTGTTTTTTAATTTATGCTCTACAATGCACAACCCCATGAATCTTAACATTTTTATAAAACTAATAGATTTTGAATGAGATGAACTATAAGAACTAAATGAAGATCTACATCATGCATATATGACTCAAAGCTTTACATGCTATAGTGTGTATTTATTCATAATTTGGTTTCGAAATCTCATGCGTTCAATGCATGTGTACCTTACTAGTTTTGAGTAGAGTAGCAAATTTCACGCGGCCCCAGGTATATCAAAATGCAGGGCCCATGCATCATTGCCTTTCGGTCGAACCTACGTCCACAATTTTTTGTACGTACTATATCTCCACTGGTCCCCGAACCCAAAATGCTGCCTCGTTCCCCTAAAACCAAGCGGCCCACACATATTTAAGGCGTCGACTCGAACTCAATCCCTCTCCCGTCTACTACGACGTGGCCCCGCACGCCCTAGTAGTACTCCTACAAACCCTACCGCCGCACGCATCATCGGTTTTCTTCAAGAGGACGAGGGAGAAGCCGATTTGTAGTGGAGGCGCTTTCAAAAAAAAATCTGTAGTGGAGACCCCTACCCTAGCGTGCCCTAGGTAGCTACCGCACGCATCATTGGTTTTCTCTTTTCTTTATGCTCTTGCGCCTTTGAGTGAAATGATGGTTGCTTCGTCCGTCCAGCTTAATGCGGGAAAGGTGGGGCTTTGTGATTTGACCCCTCATCGCTCATTTTGTACTACTGCGGCGCTACGACCGGGGTGCCTCCAATTCCAACCGCTGCTCCGAACTGTAATTTGGTGCATCGCACGTGGAACAAGACGGTGGATGAGCCACATGTCGGCCAAAGGGGTCTTGTTAAGTGTGTCGCCATTTCGTGTGCGGACTGACCCTGCTTGAGTCGCTACGCCAACACGACAGGTGCAGCCTACCACTTGGTTTTGCTCCTTGGTGAATCCCGACTATATTGATCTAAAAAGATACATACTGAACTACCCTCTCCGTCTTGTTTTTTGACGTCTCGGTTTATAGGGCATGCACGTAGTTCTAGGTCATCCATTTGACTAACTAAATCTGAGTTACTATGTCACAAAAAGTATATCATTGGATTATTAAGCGGATGTAGTTTGTAAACATATACTGTTCATCACAATATAGCCAGTTAAATTCTCAACCTAGAATGACGTGCATGCCATGTAAACCGATACGGAGGAAGTATAGTAGTAAAAATGAGGTGATTTTACCAAGCGATCGGCGGGGGAGCATGGCCTGTCATGCGGTCCCATGTGTCATGATGTACCAAGGCGATGCGCGTGTCCCTCTTGAGGCAGAAGCAATGCTACGTGGTTTGAGATGATGGCGAACCGAAGTGTGAAATAATGGTTGCTTCGTCCGTCTGGGAAGGTGCGGCATTGTGATTTGACGTCTCATTGCTCATTACTACTACTACTGGGGCGGTACGACTGGGGTGCGTCCCCCCTGTTGTTCTGCATTGTTATTTGGTGCTTGACACGTCGACCCGGTTTCTATATGTCCCACATGTCGGTGACAGGAAGTACATAATTCATGAAAGCGAGCGTCGACGGAGGAGTACAAGACACAGCTTGGGTTTTTGCTGCTTCGCGCGATCCATCGATACAAACCCGGACTAAAAAAAGGCGAGGGCGGGTCATTTCCCGCGCGGCAGGCAGGGGAGTTTGGCATAGTCTATTCGAGGCAAGGAGGCAGGAAGGGAAACAAGCAAATAAAGGTTGAGCGACTTAGTTTTGGGAAAATCTGATTTTACGGAGTACGTACCCACTAGGGTTTATAGGGCTCATCTAAAGAACATTCGTTTTTCTGTTTTATAAGTCTCAATTCTACTACTAGTAGTAGTACCATCACATGTTGGATTTCGAGGTGCGTTAGATCACCCGATGCAAGCAGTGTCAAGAGAAAGCTCACCAATGCATGTAGAAGTTCATGGAAATTTAGTGGTCATTCATGCATTCGTTCTAATTAATGCCTCGGTAAACATAACTTCTTGAGAAAAACGAGCGTACTAATTACTTGTGAAAACTAGGAGTACGAAATTAATTCGACCACTCACCGTCTACCTTGGTTGGAGAGATTTTGAAATTGAGCCATAAACTGGAAAGGAGGGAGTAGTAACTTTTGTCTCGATTACTATTTGTGGCCTTGTATAGATGCAAAATGTATTTTTTTATAGTGGCCTTGTATAAGTAAATGGAGGGAGTACTAAAGGACATATATATTCCAAACAATATGATAATCTCTCTAACCAAGGTAGTAGGGACGAGGAGTAAACGGAGGGAGTAGTAAAATTTTCTCCTCGTCCTGCGAGCCACCGCGCGCGTGGGCGAGGGAGCGGGCGTAAGGCGTAGTAAGCAAGCTTCACCTCATCTTGCGAGCCACCGCGCCCGTGGGTGGGGGAGACGGCGTACTAAGCAAGCTTCTCGTCATTTTGCGAGTTGACGGGACACATCAAAAGTACTCAGTGTATAGAGCCTTGCCTCTAAGGTAGGCCCCATATGGTTTGCCTCTTTTTTAACATAACGCGTCAAGTCGCAATTTGTTTGTTCACCCGTGGTAGACGATCCTCCCTCCATCTAGTGGACAACCAGTACACGTGTCAAGTTACCACCGGGGCTGCCTTTTCGTACAGAAATGAGCTCCACCGTGTACCCGCGCGGGTGTGGTTGGGAAAGAGACGGGAGTACGTGCGCCGTGCGTGCACCTCTTCTCTTCATGCACATCCCCCACCTACGTGGGTGTGTGTGAGAGGGACTATAGAGATACAAACCTAGACATAATGCACCGTCCATCCCCATGCCTCTGCCCAGTCCGACCACCAGTCACCACCACGCCCCACTCCTCCTCACCTTATCTCTCATCTTTCTCCCTCCATTTTTATATACAAGGCCACTATCAAACTTACAATTTGCAGATATACAAGGCCACTAACACTAATCGATGCAATATTAATGGTGTTTGCTTCGTAGTACTACTAGCAAAGGAAGACATTAATTATCCCTTGCATGCATGCGGGAGTGTGAGCATTGGCTTGATGTGCATGAAAGAGAAGAATACACATTAATTTACACGGCAAACAAGGAAACAAGGTGGCTTGCAACATTGAGTTAGAAGACATTAATTTTTGCCTTGGTACCTGTAATATGGGTTTGTGGCCTTGTATACAAAAATGGAGTCCGATAAAATTCTTGAGATACCATTTATCCGATAAAATTCTCGAGCAATCATTAGTTTTTACAAAATGGGATTACTCCTGCATGGGTCAATCACAACAGGTGTTTTGTAAAAAATGCATCTTGATGTTCCGTGCAATGCATGGGCATCTTGCTAGTCCATGAAAACAACACATGGAAAAATTCCACGGCGAACGAGGGATTTGAATCTGCTGGGAGGGGCTGTTTGGATCTTGCCCGGGGTAGCCAAAATATTGGCGACCCTTTTGTCCACCGGTGCCTTTGCCACCGATGAACGAGGAATGGCTCTGGTTCTCATGCATCCTCCAGCACGCACGTTGCAGACGAGCTCGCACGAGCTGTGTTCTTTTTGTCCCACCACGCCGCCCGAGCCGCCCGCAGACCGACCGGTGATACGTATCTGTCGTATCTATAATTTTTGATTGTTCCATGCCAATGTTATACAACTTTCATATACTTTTTGGCAACTTTTTATACTATTTTTGGGACTAACATATTGATCCAGTGCCCAGTGCCAGTTCCTGTTTGTTGCATGTTTATGTTTCGCAGAAACCCAATATCAAACGGAGTCCAAACGGGATAAAAACGGACGGAGAATATTTTTGGAATATTTGGAAAATTCCGGAAGAAGAATCAACGCGAGACGGTGCCCGAGGTGGCCACGAGGTAGGGGGGCGCGCCCCTGACCCTCGTGGGCCACCCGTAAGGCGGTTGATGCCCTTCTTCGGCCGCAAGAAAGCTAATTTTCAGGAAAAAATCACGGCGAAGATTTTAGTCCAATCGGAGTTATGGATCTCCATATATATACGAAATGGTGAAAGGGCAGCAGGGAGAACGCAGAAACAGAGAGAGACAGATCCAATCTCGGAGGGGCTCTCGCCCTCCCACGCCATGGAAACCATGGACCAGAGGGGAAACCCTTCTCCCATCTAGGGAGAAGGTCAAGGAAGAAGAAGGAGGGGGGCTCTCTCCCCCTCGCTTCCGGTGGCGCCGGAGTGCCACCGGGGGCCATCATCATCATCGCGATCTACACCAACACCTCCGCCATCTTCACCAACATCTCCATCACCTTCCCCCCTCTATCTACAGCGGTCCACTCTCCCGCAACCCACTGTACCCTCTACTTGAACATGGTGCTTTATGCTTTATATTATTATCCAATGATGTGTTGCCATCCTATGATGTCTGAGTAGATTTTTGTTGTCCTATCGGTGGTTGATGAATTGCTATGATTGATTTAATTTTCTTGTGGTTATGTTGCTGTCCTTTGGTGCCCATCATATGAGCGTGCACGTGGATCACACCATAGGGTTAGTTGTATGTTGATAGGACTATGTATTGGAGGGCAAGAGTGACAGAAGCTTCAACCTAGCATAGAAATTGATGCATACGGGATTGAAGGGGGACCAATATATCTTAATGCTATGGTTGGGTTTTACCTTAATGAACGTTAGTAGTTGCAGATGCTTGCTAATAGTTCCAATCATAAGTGCATAGAATTCCAAGTAAGGGATGACATGCTAGCAGTGGCCTCTCCCACATAAAACTTGCTATCGGTCTAGTAAAGTAGTCAATTGCTTAGGGACAATTTCGCAACTCCTACCACCACTTTTCCACACTCGCTATATTTACTTTAGTTGTGTCTTTACTTTAAAAGCCCCTATCTTTTATTTACGCTCTCTTTATTATCTTGCAAACCTATCTCAAAACACCTACAAAGTACTTCTAGTTTCATACTCGTTCTAGGTAAGGCAAACGTCAAGCGTGCGTAGAGTTGTATCGGTGGTCGATAGAACTTGAGGGAATATTTGTTCTACCTTCAGCTCCTTGTTGGGTTCGACACTCTTACTTATCGAAAGAGGCTACAATTGATCCCCTATACTTGTGGGTTATCAAGACCTTTTTCTGGCACCGTTGCCGGGGAGCAATAGCGTGGGGTGAATATTCTCGTGTGTGCTTGTTTCCTTTATCACTAAGTAATTTTTGTTTGCTGTTCTTAGTTGTTCTTTATCTTTAGTTATGGATATGGAACACGAAATACCAAAAAAATTAGGTGTACTTGCTACTCATGGAGATGGGGAACCTCCTAAAGCCCTCGATGATCATTATGTGAAAAATATTATGTACCACTTTGATAATCCTGAGAAAACCTCATTCAATTATGTAATGGGAGACACGTTGGACCAACGTGAATACTTTAGGGATTATCGCTTGACTCAAAAAGGGAAACTATTTGGGATCAAATTTATATGTTGAAGTGGTATGCTCGGCAAGTATGCTTGAGTTATGATTATACTTGTTGCTCTAGGATGAAGGCTCCACACCTTCCCTTTTCATGCAAATTTAATGATAATAAAACCTTAGCTTTTTATGCTAATGGTATATATGATTACTATGATGTGGAACAAATAGAAGAATTTGTTGCTTTTAAGGGTGCTTATGAAATTGAATCTTTGTTTGAAAAGTATGAAGCTTTTGATGATGATGTTTATAGGCCTGAAATTTTTTCTATATTGAAATATTGCTATGAGAATTATGAATACAATTCCTGTATTGATGCATTTATTGAGAAAGTCTCCGCTGTCCAAGAAGAGACTAATATTTTGCAGGAGCCTATGGAAGAAGAAATTGATGAAACTGTGAGCTCATTGGATGAAAAAGATGATGAGGAGAGCGAAGAAAAAAAGGAGGAAGAGCGGATTAGCTACCCGTGCCCACCTTCTAATGAGAGTAACTCTTCAACTCATACATTGTTTAATTTCCCTTCGTGCTTACCGAAGGATGATTGCTATGATGACTATTATGATCCCGTTGATTCTCTTGAAATATCCCTTTTTGATGATGCTTGCTATGCTTGTGGCCA
Organism: Aegilops tauschii subsp. strangulata; assembly: GCF_002575655.3. Lineage (NCBI taxonomy): Eukaryota > Viridiplantae > Streptophyta > Magnoliopsida > Poales > Poaceae > Aegilops > Aegilops tauschii. The sequence continues at coordinate 422,000,842 of NC_053036.3, read as the reverse complement.
AGATGCCAAAATGAATTATGCTTATGGAGATGAACTTGCTATAGTTCCTTATGTTAAACATGAAATTGTTGCTATTGCCCCCATGCATGATAGTCCTATTATCTTTTTGAATTCTCCTGACTACACTATATCGGAGAAGTTTGCCTTTATTAAGGATTATATTGATGGGTTGCCTTTTACTATTACACATGATGATTTTGATGAATATAATATGCATGTGCTTGCTGCTCCTACTTGCAATTATTATGAGATAGGAACTATATCTCCACCTCTCTATGTTTCCAACACGATAAAATTGCAAGAAACTGTTTATACTATGCATTGGCCTTTACTTTGTGTGCATGAATTGTTCTTTTATGACATGCCAATGCATAGGAAGAGAGTTAGACTTCGTCTTTGCTTGATATATGTTGCTTTGTGCTCACTACTAAATTACAAATCATTGTTAATTAAAATTGGCTTTGATATACCTTGGGATCCGGGTGGATCCATTAATTGAGCACTTTATGCCTAGCTTAATGGCTTTAAAGAAAGCGCTGCCAGGGAGACAACCCGGACGTTTTAGAGAGTCATTTATTTCTGTTGTGTGCTTTTATAAAGTTTAAAAATAAAAATAATGTGCCAAGGTTTGCCTTTAGGATGTTTACAATGCTTGTTGGTTTGTACGGTGCAGGACAGAAACTTTGGCTGTAGTGTGCGATTTTTAATTTTTTACTGGAACGTCAAACGGTTCCGATTCTTTTTGCAATGTCTTTATATACAAAACTTTTATTGTTACTAATTTTTGCAGAATTTTTCAAGTATCATAAGTATGGTGAATTTTCAGATTATTACAGACTGTTCTGTTTTAGAGAGATTCTGTTTTTGATGCATAGTTTGCTTGTTTTGATGAAACTATCAATTTATATCAGTGGATTAAGCCATGAAAAAGTTATATTACAGTAGAAATAATGCAAAAACAAAATATGAATTGGTTTGCAACAGTACTTAGAGTAGTGATTTGCTTTATTATACTAACGGATCTTACCGAGTTTTCTGTTGAAGTTTTGTGTGGATGAAGTGTTCGATGATCGAGGAGGTCTCAATGTGAGAAGAAGGAAGAGAGGCAAGAGCTCAAGCTTGGGGATGCCCAAGGCACCCCAAGTAAATATTCAAGGAGACTCAAGCGTCGAAGCTTGGGGATGCCCCGGAAGGCATCCCCTCTTTCTTCAACAAGTATCAGTATGTTTTCGGATTCGTTTCGTTCATGTGATATGTGCAAATCTTGGAGCGTCTTTTGCATTTAGTTTTCATTTTTGTTTTACGCACCATGCTGGTATGAGATAGATCTTGGTTGATTTATAGAATGCTCTATGCACTTCACTTATATCTTTTGAGTATGGCTTTATAGAATGCTTCATGTGCTTCACTTATATCATTTGAAATTTGGATTGCCTGTTTCTCTTTACATAGAAAACCGTCATTTGTAGAATGCTCTTTTGCTTCACTTATATTTGTTAGAGCATGGGAATATCTTTTGTAGAAAGAATTAAACTCTCTTGCTTCACTTATATCTATTTAGAGAGTTGACAGGAATTGGTCATTCACATGGTTAGTCATAAAATCCTACATAAAACTTGTAGATCACTAGATATGATATGTTTGATTCCTTGCAATAGTTTTGCGATATAAAGGTGGTGATATTAGAGTCGTGCTAGTTGAGTAATTGTGAAATTGAGAAATACTTGTGTTGAGGTTTGCAAGTCCCGTAGCATGCACGTATGGTGAACCGTTATGCAACGAAGTCGGAGCATGAGGTGTTCTTTCATTGCCTTCCTTATGAGTGGCGGTCGGGGACGAGCGATGGTCTTTTCCTACCAATCTATCCCCCTAGGGGCATGTGTAGTAGTACTTTTCTTCGAGGGCTAATAAACTTTTGCAATAAGTATATGAGTTCTTTATGACTAATGTGAGTCCATGGATTATACGCACTCTCACCCTTCCATCATTGCTAGCCTCTTCGGTACCGTGCATTGCCCTTTCTCACCTTGAGAGTTGGTGCAAACTTCGCCGATGCATCCAAACCCCGTGATACGATACGCTCTATCACACATAAACCTCCTTATATCTTCCTCAAAACAGCCACCATACCTACCTATCATGTCATTTCCATAGCCATTCCGAGATATATTGCCATGCAACTTCCATCATCATCATATACATGACTTGAGCATTTATTGTCATATTGCTTTGCATGATCGTAAGATAGCTAGCATGATGTTTTCATGGCTTGTCCGTTTTTTGATATCATTGCTATGCTAGATCATTGCACATCCCGGTACACCGCCGGAGGCATTCATATAGAGTCATATTTTTGACATCGAGTTGTAATATTGAGTTGTAAGTAAATAAAAGTGTGATGATCATCATTATTAGAACATTGTCCCATGTGAGGTTATCAAAAATAAAAGAGGCCAAAGAAGCCCAAATAAATAAAAAAGAGGCCAAAGAAGCCCACCAAAAAAAAGAAAAAAAAGAGAAAACAAAAAAATTGAGAGAAAAAGAGAGAAGGGGCAATGTTACTATCCTTTTACCATACTTGTGCTTCAGAGTAGCACCATGTTCTTCATATAGGGAGTCTCTTGAGTTATCACTTTCATATACTAGTGGGAGTTTTTCATTATAGAACTTGGCTTGTATATTCCGATGACGGGCTTCCTCAAATGCCCGAGGTCTTCATGAGCAAGCAAGTTGGATGCACAGCCACTTAGTTTCCAGTTTGAGCTTTCATACACTTATAGCTCTAGTGCATCCGTTGCATGGCAATCCCTAGTCCTCGCATTGACATCAATTGATGGGCATCTCCATAGCCCGTTGATTAGCCGTGTCGATGTGAGACTTTCTCCTTTTTGTCTTCTCCACCAAACCTCCATCATCATATGCTATTACACCCATAGTGCTATGTCCATGGCTTGCGCTCATGTATTGCGTGAGGGTTGAAAAAGCTGAAGCGCGTTAAAAAGTATGAACCAATTGCTCGGCTTGTCATCGGGGTTGTGCATGATTTGAATGCTTTGTGTGGTGAAGATGGAGCATAGCCAGACTATATGATTTTGTAGGGATGAGCTTTCGTTGGCTATGTTATTTCGATAAGACATAATTGCTTGGTTGGTATGCTTGAAGTATTATTGTTTTTATGTCAAATGATAGACTATTGCTTTGAATCACTCGTGTGTTAATATTCATGCCATGATTAGATACATGATCAAGATTATGCTAGGTAGCATTCCACATCAAAAATTATTTTTTTATCATTTACCTACTCGAGGACGAGCAGGAATTAAGCTTGGGGATGCTGATACGTCTCCGTCGTATCTATAATTTTTGATTGTTCCATGCCAATATTATACAACTTTCATATACTTTTTGGCAACTTTTTATACTATTTTTGGGACTAACATATTGATCCAGTGCCCAGTGCCAGTTCCTGTTTGTTGCATGTTTATGTTTCGCAAAAACCCAATATCAAACGGAGTGCAAACGGGATAAAAACGGACGGAGAATTTTTTGGAATATTTGGAAAATTCCGGAAGAAGAATTAACGCGAGACGGTGCCCGAGGTGGCCACGAGGTAGGGGGGCGTGCCCCTGACCCTTGTGGGCCACCCGTAAGGCGGTTGATGCCCTTCTTCGGCCGCAAGAAAGCTAATTTTCAGGAAAAAATCACGGTGAATTTCAGTCCAATCGGAGTTACGGATCTCCATATATATACGAAACGGTGAAAGGGCAGCAGGGAGAACGCAGAAACAGAGAGAGACAGATCCAATCTCGGAGGGGCTCTCGCCCCTCCCACGCCATGGAGACCATGGACCAGAGGGAAAACCCTTCTCCCATCTAGGGAGAAGGTCAAGGAAGAAGAAGAAGGAGGGGGGCTCTCTCCCCCTCGCTTCCGGTGGCGTCGGAGTGCCACCGGGGGCCATCATCATCACCGCGATCTACACCAACACCTCCGCCATCTTCACCAACATCTCCATCACCTTCCCCCCTCTATCTATAGCGGTCCACTCTCCTGCAACCCGCTGTACCCTCTACTTGAACATGGTGCTTTATGCTTCATTTTATTATCGAATGATGTGTTGCCATCCTATGATGTCTGAGTAGATTTTCGTTGTCCTATCAGTGGTTGATGAATTGCTATGATTGATTTAATTTGCTTGAGGTTATGTTGCTGTCCTTTGGTGCCCATCATATGAGCGCGTGCGTGGATCACACCATAGGGTTAGTTGTATGTTGATAGGACTATGTATTGGAGGGCAAGAGTGACAGAAGCTTCAACCTAGCATAGAAATTGATGCATACGGGATTGAAGGGGGACCAATATATCTTAATGCTATGGTTGGGTTTTACCTTAATGAACGTTAGTAGTTGCGGATGCTTTCTAATAGTTCCAATCATAAGTGCATAGAATTCCAAGTAAGGGATGACATGCTAGCAGTGGCCTCTCCCACATAAAACTTGCTATCGGTCTAGTAAAGTAGTCAATTGCTTAGGGACAATTTCGCAACTCCTACCACCACTTTTCCACACTCGCTATATTTACTTCAGTTGTGTCTTTACTTTAACAGCCCCTATCTTTTATTTATGCTCTCTTTATTATCTTGCAAACCTATCTCAAAACACCTACAAAGTACTTCTAGTTTCATACTCGTTCTAGGTAAGGCAAACGTCAAGCGTGCATAGAGTTGTATCGGTGGTCGATAGAACTTGAGGGAATATTTGTTCTACCTTTAGCTCCTCGTTGGGTTCGACACTCTTACTTATCGAAAGAGGCTACAATTGATCCCCTATACTTGTGGGTTATCAAGAACCGGCGACCCACAAATTACGCCATCCAACCGTAGCCGCACACATTATGACAGCAAGTCAACCAACCGGACGAAATTCACGCAAACAAGGCGATATTTCATATAAACAACGACGAAAATCATATAAGATACCGGATTTTCATACAAACATGACGGATTTCATTACATTCAAATGAACTACGCAGTGCTAGTTCTAGACAGCACAGGTATATAATACCTGGCCTAAATGGCCGCTCGCCGATCGATTTGTGTTCCTCATGTCCGGCAGCACGATCACCGGACTGCCGGGAGCCCCGGAGGTATATCCGGGGTCGATGAAGGTCCTCGCAACAAAAGGATCCGGCAAGACACCTGCTGTGTACGCCGGCGCGCCTCCGTGGTGGCCTTCATGGGACCCAAGCGGCGGCGGCCTCCCGTGTTCTACTTCTCCTCGATGATGGCGGCGGACGCGGAGGCGCTGGCCACCGACTCGTCGCTCTCCGCGCACCCGGCTTCTGTCGCTGCTTGCATGGCGCAGCCGCCGGCATGGGAGTCTCGGCCACAGAAACGGGAGACGCGGTACGAGGCGGCGGCGTGGATGGCAGCAACGACGCCCGTGCGCCGCTCCTCGTCGAGCTGGCCTGGAGCGGCGAGTTGCTGAACCGCGCGCCGGCTTGGGGCGGCAACTGGCTCCGTCGGGCGATGGGAGGGAGGTGGATTAGCGAGCTGCATAGCTCATATCCGGCGGGCTCGGCGGGCCACCCAGCTGGCTTGGATGCGGAATAAATACTCTTCGTAAGCCATTGTAAGAGTGGACAAAATGGTGAAGGAGGAGATAGGGGAGCGGCGGAGGTGTGTGATTCTTGGCCGGCGTTTGGCCTCGTTTAAATAGGAGATTAAATAGACGTCAGACGGGAGGAGCTCGGCCGGCGTTGCGTTTAATGCCGGCCCGGTCATGAACGGACGTGTGTCCAGAGTGGGTTTCTCGGCTTCCACACGGGCGGGTTTCATGGAGGCGTTTGAATGCGGCAAGGAGGCGTGTTCAGCCGGGCGTGCAGCGAGTGGCGCCCTCGACTCCGACATAGGACAGCGCGTCGTTCTTCCACTGACGTGTGGGCTCTTTGGGTACATGGCCTGCATGCCAGTGACCCAACGCAGTCAGCGCACAGCAGAGGAACCTTTGGTGGGCCAGGGCAGTCAGAAGCAGGCATTTCATAAACCGATGATTATTCATTGAGTGTGACGTCATCCTTTTCATGTAGATAAGCCTACTATGTTGATAGCCCGTTCGATACGTTGTGATTCATAAAGACCGCTACAAACATCAATGTTCTGCTTATCACAGATAAGATTGATTAATACCCGTAACAATCCATGTCCTTAACAAAGGGTGCATGCACATATAGGTTGAGCGTGTGTCTTGCGTCATGTGCTGTGTGCATGCAGGCGTGCGAGTGTTGCGTGCATGCAAGGGTATGTTTCAGTGTTGCATGTATGTATGTGTGCGTACGTGCGTGTGTTCGTGAGTGCATGTGTACGTGTCAGTGTTGCACGCCTGCATGCGTGCGTGTGTTCGTTATGTGTACGTGTCAGTGTTGCACGCCTGCATGCGTGCATGTCTTGCATGCGTGCATGTGTACGTGCGGGGTGAGGCTACACGTCAGTCGACTGACTTTTTCATCTCTGGTCATTAGATTTTCCAGCCGTTGGATACGAAATCAAGGGCCTGCAGTTTATCATCAAACTCCACCCCCCTGAGCCGCCAACCGCCACCGGCTGAACCGCCAGCCCCCGCCGCCCGCGGCCGGCCCGCGCCGCCACGCCGCCCCACCCGCCCCGAAACCACTCCTCACCGCCGGTCCGCCGCCGCACCGGCCATCCCTCTAGGACCCCCCGTGCCGAGCTTTTTCTCCAGCGATCCCCACCCCACCGCCCAATCAACGTGCCCCCCACCGCCGGCGACTGCCAACCAGAGGTCTCACGATTTCAAGTACCCACCGACCACTAATTTATTACCATTTCTGTCCTTCATATACGCGCTGATGGGTGGGCCCTATGGTAATGTGCGCTGCTGAATGTCGACCGTTTGACTGGTTAATTGATCGTGTCATGAACAAATTACGGAGCTGTATGGTGAGCCAGTGACCGTATGATCACCCTAAAATGTATTTCATTAACACGGTACATACTCAAACTACCATTTCTTTCTTTCATATACAGGCTGACAGGTGGGCCCCACGGTTACGCGCCCTGATGGTGCAACACTAGTTGCGCCACGTGGAACGTTCGACTGGTCAATTGATTGTGTCATCAACAAAATACGGAGTTGTACGGGTGAGCCAGTGACCGTATAATCATGACATGTATTTTTTAACACGATACAGACGCAAGGGCTCATATATACGCGCAAGCACTCACCGCTATAAGCGCACACACGCAGACCCTACCCCTATGAGCACCTTCGATAGAGTGGGCCAACATATGATCTTGAGATTTTACGAAGTCACCATAGGTGCCTCGTAGTCGAGTGGAACGTCTCCTCCCACTGAACGCACATCGCCGGAAAATACTGAAATTAACCCAGGATAAATGCAAGCACTGGGACTTTAACCCTGGTGGGCTCGAGAAACCACTTTCCTCCTAACCATCCAACCACATGTTGGTTAGCACGACAAAGTGTATGTGGTGACCGTGATGAGCTTATTCTGAAGTCCAGTGACCATATCGTGCTTTCGCTTCAAATACAATGACCGTAAGTGTCGTCAACAAAATACGGAGCACGCATCAAATGCAAAGTCCGTCAGTGTCATCAGGAAAATACGGAGACGTATCATGAGCTAGATACCGTATGATCACCACGAGAATGTATACGGTGACCGTAATGAGCATATTCTGAACTCTAGTGACCGTATAGTGCTTTAGCTTGAAATACAGTGACCGTCATGCGTGAATGTGTCGTGGGCATGCATACTTTTAGAGGGCCGAGAGATAGTTTGTGTGCGTACGTGAAAGTGGTGTAGAAAGAGGGGATGTCCGGTGGAGACAAGGAGAGATATGCCCTTCGTTTCTCTTTCCCATGACTAATATTTTAGGAGAATATATAAACATTCACAATGCAGAACAAATATTTTTGGATGCACCATGCAATTAACTTTCATGTATAACATTGTACTATTGTATATGCTTATTTTCTTAGTGGCCGATTGCGTGTGTGGTGTGGTGGGCACATCATTTCTAGTTGTGGTGGGTCAACATGAGGACTCATGGGTCGGTTCCATTCTGCGCCACATAGGTTGGATCGAGACGCGTTATACGAAGACCCATGTGGAGGACTCGGCGTACAACACGAAGCTAGCTACCAGAGTCGCGGAGGACTCTATCCCCACTGGTGATAAGCCGACTATATATGATTTGTAACCCTAGGCCCCCAGTATGTTATAGAAGCTTGGGGGCTAGTTCGTCGATAGTATACACACACGCACAATGCCTGGTATTCACGTGTACTTTGTACACACCCCTATCACTAATATACAGTACCAGGAGTAGGCTTTTTCCTCAACTGCAAGGGTCCGAAGTAGGGTAAAACTTTGCCTCGTATTACCATCCAGCCTAACAATCAGGGATATCCTACCGAATGATATGATGGAATCATATCTGCCAACTACTAAGAGAGAGGTGTGTCTGGGGGGGGGGCAATGTGTGCGAGAGAGGCCTAAAGATAATGTGCGTGCCGGAGACACGTAGGCACATATATGTGCGTATAGAGGGCTAGTAGAGACCGTGCGTGTGTATATATGCATGTGAGACAAATAGTGTTTTCCAACTGAGATTAGTGAAAAGAGTGGTACATAGTAGTCAGAAAGAGAGAGAGAGATACAGAGAGAGCATGTGTGTGAGACTCCCCGACACCTCGAGAGAGATTGTGAGCATGTGTGAAAGAGAAATGCTGATGCATATAAAGTGTGTGCACTTATGCGGTAGATAGAGAGATATATAGCGTGTTTGTGAGAACGGGCCGAGGCATAGTGCATCTATGTGTAAAAGGCGGTTCTACGCATTAAATTAAAATATAAATGGCATTATTATTTTTGGATGAGACCATGAATTTTGCAAATTGCGTATGGACGAAAATCGGTCTATCAGACACCCATACTCTATTGAATTCTAGCATGTGCATGTGTTTATTTCATATTATCGATCCATAGAGTGAGAGCGGTTTGAAATACAGGCAATGGATGCTTTTGCAATTCATATATAAACATTAATTAGTGCACTCCATGTTGTTAGTGTGAAGCACTTTATACATTTGTCACTTGCATGGATACATTCCAAATTGCTTGCTATGAAATAGAATACATGTCGAATTCAACATAAAGGGGGTTTCGAAGATTCGAATTCATAGGAAGTGCATTCATCTATTTGAACCCGAGATAATGGCATTTGTAAATCAGATGTAAAAGGGGGCATCAATCTTTGTTGTGCGTTTGAACATGCTATATATATTCATACGCATGTCTAACTTTTTTTTTTGCAACCAAGGAGATTATATCTGGAACCATGCATGAACTGAGGTAAGTTGCATATTTTTTAATATATACTCGTGTACAATGTATATTCAAATGTACCACCTCCATTCCAAAATAATCGTAGCTTTAGGATTTTCAAGAGTAAAGATTTGTGAAGTTTGAGAAATCCTGAATGTTCAATTCAAGAGAACCGAAAACGTTAATGTTTCTGCTCCCAAATATTGAATGAAGCGCCAAATAGGCCTCTGGTCACCCGAAACCACGCGAGAATAATGTTTGGTGGTAGGAAATTACTGTCCTGACTCTGGCCCATGTAGCCTATCGGCCCGATGTCCAAAGGTCTAAACCGGGGTAGGTTTGTAACTTCACCAAGACGCCAGTCTCAACCGCCTCCGAGAAGCATTCATACGCCATGGGCGCCTAAACACCCATGCGCTCGGCCGAAATCTATCCCGCCCACATTTGGGACACCTGAGATTACTGTCCTACCCCTAACCCGCAATATGTCTGAAATTTTAGATGGGGGCAAAGTTTGTAACTTTCCCCAAATTTCAAACAAGCGCGTCCCAAACCGAAACATTGTTCCCCCTTAGTTCCCCGCCTCCCTCCGTTTCCCCATTCATACTCCGTGGGCGCCAAAATGCCCTCTCCACCAGCCGTGAAACCCCAGCCTCCTCCGTCCTCCACCCCATAGCGCCCAATCCACCGCCGCCCAACTCCTTCACGCCGGAGTCGGTACCCCGACGTCGTCGTCCAATGCAACCGCAACCGCAACCACAATGCCCTCAAGGACTTAGCAGCTGAAGCCGAGGTAGAGCTGCCTCCACGACGCCGACGCCGGCGTGCGCCATACCAGAACCACTCCGACCACGCCGTCCTGCGCCTCACTGCTGCCGCTCCACTGTCACAACCGTCCACCGCACCGGAGCTGTTCCCGCTACGCCGTCGTTCGCCGCCTCGGATCTGCTTCCCCGCTGCTGACAGACGGCCACCGCACCACACTCAACAACTTGGCCATGGGTTCGTCCAAGGCTGCACCGTCCTCCATAACTTCTCGTTTCCAGCGAACCACAAGAAGATCGTTGGAAAAACAGAAGGAGGACACAACACTGCCACCAGAAAGAGGTACTCCTCTTCCCTTATTCGTGCAAACCTTACGTCTCTGCTCACACCGTATTCATCCCACAAAAGAAACTAGTTGATCTCTTCTTACTGCATCTTCTTCGTGATACTAAATGCACAAGGTTTCCTCCCTTTACTATTTCACCTTTGCTAGAGGTCAGTAGCCCGCCTGGATTTCAATTCAGGGTCAGTCAAACCGCCATTAAAAGAAGCAGCACCCGCTTAGGCGCGCGGAGCACCTAGTCCGCCTGTTCGCCGGGGAAGCGGCGCATCGGTGTCTATCATAGGGGTGTGGGGCGCAGGAGCTTCTTGCGCCCGATCTGGAGGTCGGTGGGGCTTGAATGGATTGCCGGGGGGCGGTGCTAAGCACGGCGGTGCAGTGAGGTCGAGGGAAGGGCGTAGGCAGGGGACTGGGCCGGTGGTCGCTGCCGTTTCAAGGAAGATCGTCAACACTGACTGGCTGGAGGTCGATGAAGGCGATCTGCCTGTTCTTTGTACATCGAACGACGCAGAAAAAATGGACTGACCTATTTGTTTTCAGTCGAATGTTATTTTCATAGAATCCTGTAGTAATTTAGTGTGCCATGCATGTTGTAGAGCTATCATATGTCTCCCGTCATTTATTTCTCACCGACCTGCTATCTACTACCTTTACACTGTACTAATTGTGCACACACTTCACCCATACTCACAATATTGTTTTTTATGCATGGGTATTTCAGACTCTGACGCAGTGTTGATGAATACTGAAAAGAAAAGACAGAAGTTGCTCCAGTGTAATTCGAAGATAAGCACTAAGCGTTTCAGCGCTCTAAAGGATGCAGTGTCAACAGTTGGAGATAGTAAACGTAGCTCTGCAGTTGATGATCTCAATTGCCACACACAACCATCCTAGGTGCTTGCTTTAACTTCGCGCTGTCAAATGTGGTTGCATGTTGCATATGGTGTCTAGCTTGTGTTGCTTCCAAGTTGGTTAAATTGCATCTGCTTACTTTACACATTATACCTTTGATAATGACATGCCTTCCTGTTTTTGATACATACTACATATGCCTATTAACCATGTTCGTACATCAAACTAATGCTCTTTTGTATCCCTCGTCAATCACTTATGATGAGACAGTCACCCGGGTGGGTTACTGTGAGACGCCATACTCGTTTAAAGAGTGCAGTGTCATCCTCCCCACATGATTCTCAAGAAACAGCAAGGCTAAATGAAGATAGTCAACGTAGCTCTCTAGTTGATGACCGCAATTCCCCCACACCACCATCACAGGTGCTTGCTCTAACTTTGCAGTGTGATATGTGGTTGCATGTTGCATAGGGTGTCTAGCTTGTAATGCTTCTAATTAGGGTAAATTGCATCTGCTTAGTTTATACATTATACCAGTGAATATGACACGCCTTCCTATTTTTGGTACACACTACATCTATGTGTTAACCTTGTTCTTACATGAAACTACCTCTCTTCTGTATCCTGCATCAATCCCTTACGATGAGTCACCTTTATTCGTTGCATATTGCATATTATTTCTAGCCTGTTGCCATGTATTGCTTCTAATTTGGTCAAATACATTTGTTAGGGCACCCTTTTAATTTGGCAGTGTGATATTGGTTTCATCTTTCATATGGTTTCTAGCTTGCATTGATTCTAACAAGTTCAAGCACCTTGTGCTTAGTTTACACTTTATACATCATACATGTCAATATGTCATGCCGTCCTGTTTTTCATACATATTCCATCCTCCTATCATGCGGCTGCCTTACATGAAATTAGTGTTCGTCAGTATCATGCATCAATGAGTTCTGAATAGCAAATTTTATTCCTTTTTCTTGTGGGTTTGACTTGACAAGGCAAAATCAAGAAAGAGGAAGGAAAAGAGTAAGGAAGGCGATGATGGTGGTCCTCTGCAGCAACGTAAACGGAGCATCTGTACCAATTCTCCTTGTACCGATAGTGCATTACAAGGTCCAAGTCTCTGCTCCCCTACTCCACCATCCAAGGTGCTTGCTCTAACTTGGCAGTGTGATATCTGGTTGCATGTTGCATATGGTGTCTAGCTTGTATTGCTCCTAATTAGTGTAAACTGCATTTGCTTAGCTCACACATGATAGGTGTGAATATGACACGCTTTCTTGTTTTTGGTACGTACTATATCTGTCTATCACACCATGTTCTTACATGAAACTACTCTTCTTGTGTATCCTGCATCAGTCACTTATGATGGATAAGTTGGTAGTGTGATATTGGTTTGCGTCTTGAATATGATTTCTAGCATGTATTGCTTCTAGTTTGATGAATGCCACCTATGACGAGACAATTTTAACTTGGCAGAGTGATATTGATTGCAACTTTCATATGGTGTCTAGTTTGCAGTGCTTCTAATTTGTTGAAGTGCCTTCTGCTTAGTTACCACATCATAGGTGTGAATATGTCAAGCCGTCCATTTTTTCGTACATATTCCATCCTCGTATCATGACTTTGCCTTTCATCAGAGTAGTGTTCGTCAGTATCATGCATCAATGAGTTCTGAAGAGCAAATTTTATTCCTTTTTCTTGTGGGTTTGACTTGACAAGGCAAAATCAAGATATGAATGGTTTTGAAACCAGACTATCAGACATTCGCTTCGTTGTTCAAGAGCAATGGCGGAAAAAGGTGAAGATCATGCTGCTCCATCAGATTCTACAGCCTAAAACATTAGCACTCAGGTCAAATGATATGTGTTTCTATACATCTGATGGTGCTTTTATCTGCAAGGACTGTAAACTTTATGTAAACTTACAGCCTAAAACATCAGCACTCAGGTGAATTTATTTTGTTGTGATACAACATTTATGATGCTTCCAAAGGCTGCAATAATTACAATGTTATTTTTGTATAGTGTAAGTTTATCTTAGTAATGTATTCGGCTGAAAGCTTCCTAGGAGCCCAACATGCCAACATTCGTCGGGCCCATTCCAATTGGGCTAAAAACGATTATGGGCCGAAATTTGCATGTAGCCCACTAAAAATATTTGGTTCTAAATCAGCATAATATTTCATATTTTTCTGGTAGGCCTGTGCCCATAGTGGGCCTTTAACAGGCCTAAACATAATTTGGGCCCTCAGTAACAATAGGCCATTTACAGGTGTAAATATCTCGAGCCCATAAAAAACATGGGCCTTTAAAAGACCGAAAGTGAGATTGGGCCCATTTACGATGCAGATCTTTCACAGGCCGAAATTCGGACGGGCCGTAAATGCGCCGACCTAATACACAAGCCTTTAACAGGCCGGAAGTTCGGTCGGGCTAGATTATCGTCATTTTTATTTGGTCCGTTAATGGCCCGATGTGACGTTGGGCCACATATGGCCCATGGATTTCGTCCGATGTTAACAGACCGAAAATCACAACAGACCGAAAGTGGCGCAAATCTATAGTGGGCCTCTAACAGGCCGAATGTCAGACATGGCCGAATATGACCCAAATCCTTCACGGTCGTTTATGGGACGAAAGTTTCAATGGCCTGTAAATGGGCCCAAATGAAGCAGGACCTTTAACAGGCCGGAAATACACCGGGCCGTAATTCGGCCCATATACTTAGCGGACTTTTAACGGGCCAGAAGTGACCATGGGCCGCGATGATGACAAGTTTAGGACAGGCCGTTGACGGGCCGATTTGACACTAGCCGTACGAGCCTTAACTAAGAATGTTGGGCCTTTAGCTGGGCCGGCCCATTATGGTCCGCAAAATCTCACGGGCCTTTAGCTGGGCCGGCCCATTATGGCCCGCAAAATCTCGTGGGCCTTTAGCTGGGCCGGCCCATTATGATACACAAAATCTCGTGGGCCTTTTGCTGGGCCGGCCCATTATGGATCGCAAAATCTTGTGGGCCTTTAGTTGGGCCAGCCCATTTAAACTTTATGGGCCACTTTTGGGCCGGTCCATGTGTCAACATATCATAGGCGCATCTCGCCCATTGGATGAGTGACACCTGTGCCAACGCGGAGCTGACACGTGTTTCCGTCAGCCAATCAGAATTTTACACCTGGAAAATCCCCATTGCTCGGGGCTGTTAACGGGTTGTCGGATCCAAAACCGGACCTGATAGCTTAACGGTGTTCCGTTACGGTGGATGCCACGTGTCGGTCACCCTTGACGAAAGCACTTCTGTGACGCGTGATTTATCGTCATGGAAGTGGACACTTCCGTGATGATAATTTTAGTAATGTCATGGAACACTTCTACGACAGCACAGGTATGACTATCTTCATTCTGTCATAAATTTGTCATGGATGTACATGCATGACAAAAAATGCGACCTACTGTGACAAACACGTATCATCACGGAAGTGTATTTTTTTTGTAGTGTGAGGAGGTCTTGCGTCGTCCGCCTCGCGAGGCTTGGCCCCTCGCGAGGGTCTTGAGTGCTTGCTGGTGAAGATGGGCCATACGGGCCCGCTCGCAGAGCCATGCCGTGGGCCGCAGGCAGGCAAGTCTGGGGACCCTCGTTCCCAGAACGCCGACAGTAGCCCCCAGGCCCAAGGTGCGCTCGGACTTGGCTTAGGCGAAGCCAAAGGGCAAGTGCGGAGTGCCGCGGGCCCCATCAGCCTGCGGCCTTGGTCGACGCGTGGCGGTTGATTGGACGTGGGCGTCTCCGCTTCCCTGTGCTGCCTCGGCAACTGCCCGATTTGACGAGTCCCTACTGCATGCAAGGAAAAACCATCATTACCTGTGATCGGGGGGGGGGGGGGCGCTGGTTGGCCTTCTCCTGCTATAAATGGGGAGGGGGCAAAGCCCCCGTTGCCCATTTGTTCCCATTCCGCTCGCTTCTCCCCCTCTGCTCCATTGCCAGTAGCGACTCCAATGGCGCCCATCCAAAGGTTTTCCACTGCGGAGAAAGGGAAGGCTCCCCACGGCGAGCCAAGGCCGCTTTTGCCGAAGAAGAGGCCGGTCCATCGCCGCGACGTGGTGATGATGCCGGAGGTGACAAGGCCTTGGTGCGAGCGGCCTCCCCCGGGGTATCCGTTACCCCTGTACGCCCAAGCCGTAGGCTCAGGAGGAAGAGGCGGCGAGCGGCGCCGTCTGCGCCGCAGCCATGGTCGCCGCACCACGGTGGCGCGCGTCGCCGCCCCCGGAGTCCACGTTGCGGACTCTTCGCGCGAACTCGTGCTGTGGGCGGCGATGCCTCCGAGCACTTGGATCCGCTTCCCTTCCTTCTTCTCTGCCGAGATGCCGCCAAGAGGGCCCCTCGAGCTTTGGCTGCAACATGCCGACTGCGACGCACTGGCGACTGGAGCGCAAGTCGAGGCCGTTCCCTCGGGCAAGATCTTCATGACCTGAGGCTTTGGCGAGGTTGCTCGAGTGTGCCGCATGGAAGGCTCCCTCACGATCCACTTCGAGTACGACGACGCCTCCACACTGTCCTTCAAGGTCTTTGACGCGGAAGGCCGCCGCCTGGAGTGCTGCTCCGGGAGGGGCCGTCAGGACGGCGCCCCAGCAGGGGCAGGGCCTGCTGTCTGCGCCGCCAGCAGCCCCTCTGGAAGCGATGCTTGGGAGTCCAGCGATTCTCCCGAGCTCTATGAGACTCCGGAGACGAGCGACGACAGCTATGTGCCCCCCAGCTTTAGTCGCGCCAGGAGCAAGGCCGCAGCGTCTGGCCGTCGCTGATCTGGATGAGGTTGGCGCCAGCCTCCTGTGGCCCATTGTTGATGATGGCGTCTTCCGCCGGGTGTGTGTAGATAGGGCTCCTAGAAGTTCTTTCCTTTTGTTCCCTGCGAGGAATCGAGAATTACCCCATAGGGGCGTGCAAAGGGTCCGCAATGTCCTTTGTTGATATTATCCTTGTTATGAAACTATGCATGTGCTTGTCCCGTTCTGGCTCGGTTTCCCCTTTCCAACCTCGCAACGGCTTGGTGTTCTACGCTGATAGGTCCCGGTCCCCAGGCAGGCTTCAGCCGTCGCTGGTATGCCAGGTCGCGATGCCGTGGTCAAGGCCAGGAGGTGAGTGGCCCGAGGTCCAGTAAGAGCCCCTGAGTGGCGATGCTCAGGAGGTCCCCTTTAGCATGCAAGCGGCCGCCGAGAGGTAGGAAAGGGAGACTGCGTTGCCGTAACGGGGCAACACAAGTGAGAATCTTATGTGGTAGCGATTAGTTGATCCGAGCGTGGAACTTATCTTGGTAGTCCTGGGTTGGTCCTTCACGAGGCGCAAAGCTCGTGCGTAGGTGGTTGTACCATAGCCAGGTCCGGCCCGTACGAGTCTCTTCCCCACGTTCTCCTTCATGCTCTACGTCCTCAGGTCCCGGCCCTCGAGCGAGCTCAGCCGCCGCTAGTATGCCAGGTCACGATGCCGTGTTCAAGGCCAGGGGGTGAGGGCTGGAGAGCCAATAAGAGCTCTTGAGTCGCGATGCTCAGGAGCCCCCCTTTAACGCGCAAGCAGATTACATGGGAGAAGAGGGAGCCCGCAGTGCCGCCCGCTGTGGTCCTCAGGAGGTTCCTCCAAGCCAGCACAAAGAAGGGCACAGATTGCCATTATGATTGCCGGCCGGCCGCTGGTCGCTCTGGAAGGGAACGAAGGCAGTGAGGGCCTGGTGAGGTGACGCGCGCGGGGCGTGCCGCGGGCCAGAGCTCGACCGCTCAGATTTGTCGACATTGCAGGGACGGACTCATGCGCAAGCGCCGCGCCGGTGTGAGCAGCTTCCGTGGTGGGCGACAATCGAGCAGGTGATAGTCATAGATAGATTAAGCATGGAAAGCAAACTGGCTCAAGTAAACGCAGGGAAGATACATGCCACTGGGTCAGGCCCGAGCGACTTGGGGATGATGCAGCCCGAGGGGCGCCGCCAACAAGGTAAGCTAATGACATAAAAAAGAGGATACATGCCACAGGGACGGGCCCACGCGGACTGGGAATGATGCAGCCCGAGGGGCGCTCCCAGCTAAACAAACTTGGAAAATGTCACCTGGTTCTGTTGTTGAAGAAATGTTGAGGTAGCTGAAGATCCGTGGTGAAGGGGTTACTTCTCACGAGCCGCCGGGGCCTTGAGCCTCAGGAGGCTCCATGGGTCCGGGCGGTTCCTTGAGGACCGTCTCCATCTCCGCCAGGACGGCGCGGTGCCTGGCCTCCCGAGAGGCCAAGATGCTCCGCAAGTTGCGCTGGAAGGTAGATACCACGCTCGGCAGGCCGAAGGGCATGCGAACGTAGCTGTGAGGTGGGCCCTCGCAGCGTCCCACACGCGAAGGCCAGAAGAGCTCCTGAGACGCGGCCCTGTTGAGCCCTGGGACGTCGACGCAGACGCATAACCCAGCATCCTCGCCTGGATGGGGAGCTGCGCCCGGTGAGCGGCGGTCGCCGCGCATGGCTCTCGCGGCTTGCAGTTCCTGAGTGGTCTTGGCGATGAACTCCTGAGCGCTGGGAGCCCCTGGCCTTGTGTCCTCCTGAGGGAGACGTGCCGCAAAGCACGCCTCCAAGTGGTGCCCGAGCGCCTCCCTCGTGACGCTGGCAAGGTCCGAGGCCCTTTAGAAGAGAGCCCCCGAGCCCTGCCCGAGGAGGGCACCGGGCGCGCCTTCCTATGCGAGGGAGGGAGGCGCCCCAGGTGCGGACGCTAATCCTGACGAGGTACCACTCGCGACGCCACCCTCCCGAGGTCCGGCACGGAGTAGCTGCTTCTTCTTCTTGGGGATAACCTCAGGAGGGTACCAAGCTGCACTGTTGTCGGGGTCTTCGATTGACGCTGCTTGGAAGGCGCGCTCGAGGGAGCACACCGCATCTCTTTCTTCGCAGGGGACTGTCATGATCCCGCTGCTCCCTGGCATCTTGAGGACGTTGTAGCCGTGGTGCGTCACTGCCATGAACTTGGCCAGGGCCGGGTACCCGAGGATGGCATTGTATGGCTGACGGATATGAGCGACGTCGAAGTCGATGAGCTCGGTGCGGTAGTTGTTGCGTTCTCCGAAGGTGACAGGGAGGTGGACCTGCCCTATCAGTGTGGTGGAACCGTCGGTCACTCCTGAGAAGGGCTTAGTGGGCTGAAGCTGATCGTAGGGCACTTGGAGACTGTCGAACATGTCGACGGACAAGACGTTGAGTCCTGCGCCGCCTTCGATGAGGGTCTTGGTGACTTGTACGTTGCTGATGACGGGTGAGCAAAGCATCGGGAGAGCACCAGCGGTAGCCGCGCACTTGAGCTGATCTGCCGAACTGAAAGTGATGGCGCACTTGGACCACCTAAGCGGGCGAGTGGCTTCGAGCTTGGGAAGGACTGCGTTCACCTCGCGAGCAAACTGCTTGAAGATTCGCTGTGAGGCTGGGGCTTGAGCTCCGCCCAAGATGCAGGCGATAGCACGCGGCTCCTGGAAGCCCCCAGCCCCCTCGTCTTGATGGTGGTTGTCGTTCCTTCTTGGTGGTGGCGGCAGCGGAGGAAGCCCAACATTGCCCTGGGGATGGTCCTCGCGAGGCTGATCCCTCCAGGCACCCTCGCGAGGTGGATCCTGCCAGCGGTCCTCACGAGGCCGGTCGCGCCACTCCTGGCGCGGGCCACGGTCGTCCCAGCGTCCTCCGCCACGTCCTCCTCCTCGGTCGTAGCCTCGGTCGTTGTGCTCGGGGCGTCGACCGAAGCGTCCGTCGCGAATGGCCCTGAGCTCTTGACAATCGTTGGTGTTGTGGCTATGCACGTTGTGGAAGGCGCAGAACGGTCGGCTGCTCTTGGATGACTCAGGTTGGTCCCTGCCGCGCTTTGTGTCCGACTCCGCTTCGAGCACATCGACTCCCTTGCGCTTCACGTCCTTGGCCTTGGCTTTCTTCTCCTCCGGGTCAGCAGCTGGGAGCTCGAGGAGGGAAAGGCGCCCTTCCTTAGGCCTTGCGCACTTGGTCGCCAGGTTGAACAGCTCCAGGGATGTGCACAACTCCTCAGGGATGGCGAGCTCCTCCTTCATCTTGATGTCACGGACGCTATCGGAGAACGCCGAGATGATGGCCTCGTCCGTCACCTTGGGGATCTTGAGACAAACATTGTTGAAGCGCTGGATGTACTTCTGGAGGGTCTCTCCTGGTTGTTGCTTGACGCGGCGCAGGTCACCGCGGCCGGGGGACGGTCACGAGTGCCCTGGAAGCTGGCGATGAAGCGGTCGCGCATCTCGTCCTAGGAGGAGATCGAGCCTGGAGGCAGGTTCAGGAGCCACGAACGTGCGCCGTCTTTGAGCGCCATGGGGAACTAGTTCGCCATGACTTTCTCGTCGCCGTTGGCCGCCTCGATGCTCAGCTCGTAGAGCTGCAAGAACTCCGCGGGGTCGGGGGTGCCGTCGTAACGAGGAGGCAGATCCGGCTTGAACTTGCCCGGCCAGGCGACACTACGCAGCTCGGGGGTGAAGGCACGGTAGCCGACCGTGGTCACCGGGGCCCGTCTTGGAGGTGGAGCTTGGTCTTGGCGCCCGCGCACCGCCACGGCAAGCGGCGTGGGGCCCTACCGCAGCAAGCGATCCTGACGTGGCGGTGCGAGGAGTGGTGGAGCATTCTCTTGCGGTCGAGGGACTTCTTGACAGCTTCTTTCTTCACGCGCGGGCGCCAGACGCGGTGGGTTGCGCCGCAGAGCCGCGCGCCTTGGCGCAAGGGCGCCGTCTTGGTGCAGAGGTGGTGGAGGTGCTCCGTGAGCTACGTCGCCTGTAGCTGGCGGTGGACGAGGCAGCTAGAGGGACGGTGCAGGGGAGCCCCCTGCGGCACTGACGAGCTCGGCGATGTGGTCCAGCCAGTCCTCGTAGAGGTCGTCGACTGGGCGGTAATGCAGGAGCTCGTGCGCCATGAGGAGCACGGCCCGCGCGTCCGTGGGAGCACGACGAGCGTGAGACGATGAACCAGCGGGGGTCAGCGACGGAGTGGCGGTGCGGCCGTCCCGTCCCACCGAGGGGTGCAACGAGGATGCTTGCTGCTTGTTCCCTGTCGGGCCGGTGGCGGCGTTGGCGACGGGTGACGGAGAACGACGGGGGGCCCGCCGACAGGAGCCGTCTGAGCGACGCGGGCGGTGAGGGTGGCCCGACGCTCATCGCGGGATCGGCGAGCGTCCGCCATGGAGACGACGAATCGACGGGACGCGGATCGGCGGAAGGAAAGCTCCGGCGCACCCCTATCTAGCGCGCCAAATGTCGGATTCCGGGTCAGGCAAAACCCTCAAGGTTCGAACACTGGGGTGCTCGCGAAGATCTCTCCCTCACCGATCGCTCCCTCACAGGCTTCGCGGTCTCTAGGCTAAGCAAAACGAACTCACAACACACAAGACACAAGGTTTATACTGGTTCGGGCCACCGTTGTGGTGTAATACCCTACTCCAGTGTGGTGGTGGTGGATTGCCTCTTGGGCTAGGGATGAACAGTACAAGGGGAAGAACAGCCTCCTGAGGAGAGGTGTTCTTGTGCTTGGTGAACTTGTGGGTCCGAGGATCCGATCCCCTCCTACTGTGGTGGCTAGTCCTATTTATAGAGGCCCTGGTCCTCTTCCCAAATATTGAGTGGGAAGGGATCCTACAACGACCAAGTTTGAAGGGGGACAGCTAGTACAGCTTATACTAACAAAAGTAGTCTTCGCCTGCTAAAGGCTCTGGTGGTGATGCCGTCTTGGGCTCCACGGTGACCTCCGTCCTGCCATCCTGCTGGTCTTGGTCTCATTGAACCGATATGGAAACCTTTGCCTGATGCCTCGGAACTCCTTGCCTGCGCTTGCCTCCTTAGCACCAAAGAGGAAACAAGGACACTGTGCGCGATGGCGCCCGCCTGGCTTTGGTCATCATGGCTTACGTCATGAGATCCTCGCGAGGTTTGCCTTGCCTTGATCTCTCTGCCCCTCGCGAGCTAGCCTGGTGAGGCCGCTCCTGAGGAGGTCTTGCATTGTCCACCTCGTGAGGCTTGGCCCCTCGCGAGGGTCTTGAGTGCTTGCTGGTGAAGATGGGCCGTACGGGCCCGCTCGCAGAGCCACGCCGTGGGCCGCAGGCAGGCAAGTCCGGGGACCCCTGTTCCCAGAACGCAGACAGATTGGATTCATCCGCACAAGAGGCTCAGCTATGAAGCCATGACTTATCTGTCCTGCTTTGATGAGGCACTGGAATGCTTCAAGGATGTTGATTGTTGCCCTTTGTCACTGTCGGAGTAAATGACCACGGGGAGCCTCGTCTGCTCCCCATGGCGATTCAAGACATCGAGGCTGGCTGCGCCCCTCAAGCCTCGAAGGCGAAGAGCCGCCTTCTCAAAGCCGGCTGGTCCAAGCGGCCGGCTGCCAGAGGGCGGCAGTTCCCAGAAGACCGCCTTGAGGTGGGCCGACTCCTACCAGGCGGCCTCCAGAGAGGCCGGCTCTCAGGAGGCGGCCCCTCCGCCCCCTTGAAGTTTGCACCACATTAAGATGACGAGACGGGGCGTGGCTACAGTGCAGCCTATCACCCCCGAATTCAGGGCGGAGCGTGGCCACAGTGCGGCGTACTGGGCGGACATCCCCCGCCTGGTGCGGCACTGTTGCCACGCAGCCCATGGCATCACCCATAACAGGAGAGGCCATGCCTCCACTACGGGTTGTCGGTACGGCCTGCCGACGGCAGGCCCTACCTATCAGTGAGAAGCCAGAAGGCGGCGAGCCCCAACCAGTCAGCGTGGGGGAGGCCGACTCCTAGCAGGCAGCCCTCCCCCTCCCTCAAAGTCTGTGCGCCATTAACCAGAAGAGACGCGAAGTGGCTACAGTAAACGCCCGCCAGGCGGCGGTACTATAGCCACGCCTCCCCCGACAAAGCATACATTATCAGTGGCATTGCCACAGTACTCAGCAGCCGACAGGACCCGCCAGCGGCGGGCGTGGCCTGTCGGCTAAGTACGAGATAGCCGGCGGGACCCACCAGGCGGCGGGCCCCAGCGGCCGGCCGAGAATCGGTGACCATAGTCACTGACAGCCAGGTCCTACACCCGGCCAGATTACCTTTGTACCCCTGGGGGTTAGGCCTATATAAACCCCCCAGGGCACCCATGCAAAGGGTTCAGACCTCAGTCCACCCACACCCACGTATAGGGAGAGGAAGTTAGGGCTAGCCTTGTTCTTCTTCTTCCTCTAGAGAAACAGCTCAAAGAGCAAGCTTGTAGCCACCATTGTTGTTTGAGTGATCACGCGGAGACCCCGTAGAGCAGGAGTAGGGGTGTTATCTCCTAGGAGAGCCCCGTACCTGGGTAAGATTTGCCGGCGGGCATGTTTGCGCCTTATCCCGTTTCCTGGCACCGACGACGTATTATTAGCCCCCTCCATGATGAGCCATCCTTTGGCATATGTCGCACGACACCCCTGACATTTTGCGCCCACCGTGGGGCTAGGTGCACCGTCGTCTGGAGATCTGTTCTGGACGGGAACCTTGTTCCTCCCTAGCGAGCGTAGCCAGCCCGACACGCCTGATGGCGTTTGCGCCGACGCGCTGCATGGCGCTGAGCTCGCCTGCATGGTGAGCTGCCTCGCTGACCTCATCGGCGAGATCCGCCTCCCCGACGATCCTACGCCCGGCGCGGGAGCAGCCAGCTCTGAGAGCTGCCTTGTCGACCTCCTTGGCAAGCTCGACATCGCCAATGAGCCGGCCTCCGACCTGGAGTCAATCGGCTCCACTGACCCGATGCTTGTCGACTCCGACACAACATCCCTTGACGCCTTCCCCACCAATGTGGTGATCATCGACGACCCGCTTCCTCGCGCCAATAGTGGCGGCAGCACCGTCACGGAGGTGCTCGTCATCAGCCACGACGGAGCCTCTAGTGGGGATGCCCAAGACCCGCTGCAGGCTGCGCTGCGGGATCTGTCTACACCCATCGCAGAAGACGCCAACGCCGAGACGCTAGAAGCCTGCCGCGTCTAGCTCGGTCGAAAGTGCCAAGAAGTTGGCCACCATGAGACGCCTCTCAGAGGCCTACCAGCGCGAGATCGACCGCGCTGTCAGCGGCACGCCGGCTGCTGGTGGGCCCAGGCGCATCGGCACGGTCCGGCAGCGCGGCGCGGCCGTCGCCAGCATATTCGGGGTAGACCGCCCTGTCTATGCCACGCCCATGGAGAACATACGAGCTGCCCAGGCGGCAACAGATGAGCTGGACCACTTCGAGGGCGACGAGCGCCGCTACATGATGGAGCGTGTTCAGCAGCTCATTGATGCGGCTGCCGCGCAACAAGAGGCCAACTGCCGCGCAGAAGAACCTGGCCAACGGGTTGAGAACCCGCCCCCTCGCCGAGATCAAGGCGCGACCTCCCGGACGCCGACAGGCGGCGTCCGCGATAGATGAGCCAAAGAGCCGACAGCTAGCCACAGCCGTACCTGCCTCACCATCGAGCGCAACCAAGATGGCCGTCCACGAGCAGTGGAACGACGGGACGTCTGTCCGCTGCCTCCTCCTCCGCGCAGGGAGAGGCGTGCCTCCCCGCCGCCTGTAGAGCACCCGACACTCGGCAACCGGTTGGGCCGCCGATAAGGAGTCGGAGAGAACGACGCGTGCCACCGGGTTGACCGCCTTGCTCAATCCCAGGCGCTAGAAGAAGAAGACGCGATGGGCCCACCTTGTTTCGGCCCCCGCATCAGCGATGAGCCCTTCCCCAAAGGGTTCTCGCTCCCACGAGACACGCCCAAGTACAACGGCTCCGTGAAGCCGGAAGATTGGCTGGTCGACTACTCCACGGCCGTCAACATAGCAAACGGCAACAAGCGCGTTGCCGTGAAGTACATTCCACTCATGCTCCAGGGCACGGCCCGGACATGGCTGAACAGCCTAAAGCCCCGCAACAACAACAGTTGGGTATATTTCACTGAAGTCTTTGTTCGCAACTTCACCAGCACCGACAAGTGGCCGCCCAAGCCCCGCCATCTCTCGCTGTGCGTTCAAGGCCCTGACGAGTCCACCCGCGACTACCTGATGCGGTGGGCTGAATTGCGCGACTCCTGCGAAGGGGTGCACGAGGTGCAGGCCATAGAGTACTTCACTGCCGGGTGCCGAGAGGGCACCTTACTCAAGCACCGACTCCTCTGCGACGAGCCAGCTACACTCGACGAGCTGCTGATCATAGCGGACAAGTACGCCACTACAGACTCTTCCATGAAGTCGGAGCTCCGAGTGGATGCATCTGGGAAGGTACTCCCATCGGCCCCTCGAACGCCGGCCGGGAACAACAGTCGGCGCCAGCAGTCGAACGATAACAAGCGCAAGGCCACGCAGCCGGCTTCCACCAGCCGGCAGGTGGCGACAGTTGAGGACCAGTAGCCTGAAGGACAACCACTTCCCAAGCGCCAGAAGGGCGGCAAGCTAGCTTGGTTGCCCGCTTTCTCCTTTGAGCAGACACTTGATGCTCCCTGCAAGTTCCATAGTGGCGCGAAGCCATCCAACCATACGACCCGGAAATGCCACTGGCTCGTCCGCATCGCCAAGGGAGAAGGACTGCCTCCTCCGCCTGCTGGCCCATCGGCTCCGCCTCCTCAGCAGCCGGCCGCCCATCCAGCAGTCGGTGCAATCCAGGATGAATTCCCTGAAGAACATGGTGCATACGTCGTCTTTACCAGCGTGGCCAACGACAGACACAGCCAACGTCAGCAGCACCGTGAAGTGAATGAAGTTGCCTCAACCGCTCCAGAGTTCATGCATTGGTCTGAGAAGCCTATCAGCTGGAGCCGTGCTGACCACCCGGAAGTAATGCCTTCCCCGGGTTCCTATGCCTTGGTGCTGGATGCCACCCTTGCAACAGAGAGGCGAGCTGCTCATTTCTCCCGGATCTTGATAGATGGTGTTAGCAACATCAACATCCTTTACCGCGATACCATGGAGAAGTTGAACATCAAAGAGAAGCAGCTGCGGCCCAGTCGGACATTGTTTCATGGCATTGTGCCTGTCCTTTCCTGCTCACCAATCAGCAAGATCAAGATAGATGTCATCTTTGGGGACAAGAATCACTTCCGCTGTGAGGCAATTTGGTTTGAGGTAGTCGACCTAGAGAGCCCTTACCACGCGCTCTTAGGCCGGCCAGCTCTAGCCAAGTCCATGGCAGTGCCACATTATGCGTACCTCAAGATGAAGATGTCAGGAACCAAGGGCATTATCACGATCAGTGGGGACTATGAGAAGTCGTCCGCCTGTGCTGCAGCCAGCAGCTGTCGGTGTTCTGGGAACAGGGGTCCCCAGACTTGCTTGCCTGTAGCCCATGGCGTGGTTCTCCCAGCGGCCCTTTACGACCCATCTACACCAACCAACACTCAAGACCCTCGCGAGGCGGACGACACAAGACCCTCTCGGGAGCGGCCTCACCAGGCAGGGCTTGCGAGGGGCGAAGAGATCAAGGCAAGGCGAACCTCGCGAGGTTCAAGTGATGCAAGCCATGACGACTAGAGCTAGGCAGGCGCCAGGCGGGCACCAGCGCGCGCAGTGTCCTCATTTCCTCTTTCGTGCTAAAGGGGCAAGCGCAGGTGAGGAGTTCCGAGGCATCAGGTAAAGGTTTCCATATCGGTGCAACGAGACCAAGACCAGCCGGACGGCAGGACGGAGGTCACCGTGGAGCCCAAGACGGCGTCACCACCAGAGCCTTTGGCAGGCGAAGACTACTTTTGTCCGGATAGCTTGTACTAGATGTCCCCCTTCGAACTGGCCGTTGTGGCATCCCTTCCCGCTCAATATTTGGGAAGAGGACCAGGGCCTCTATAAATAGGACTAGCCACCACCAGAGGAGGCAGCTCATCTTGAGTAATCCTCACCCGCACAAGTCCATCTAGCACAAGAACACCTCTCCTCAGGAGACTGTTCTTCCCTTGTAATGTTCATCATCAACCCGAGAGGCAATCCACGACCACCACACTGGAGTAGGGTATTACACCACAACGGTGGCCCGAACCAGTATAAATCTCGTGTCTCTTGTGTTGTGAGTTCGTCGAGCTAGGCTTTGAGATCGCAGTGAGGGTGAGGGCATGATTAGGTAGGGGGAAATGTTCGTGCACACCCCAGTGTTCGAACCTCAAGGGTTTTGCCGGAACCTGAAATCCGACATTTGGCGCGCCAGGTAGGGGTGCGCCGGAGCTTTCCTTCCGCCAGTTGATCCACCGACACTCCACGACTTCGATGTCCGGCAACCCGAGGACCAACGCCGACCGTTGGGTAGCCTAGCCATCCCGAGTGGTGTCGTCTGCCCAAGAAGACCTCAACCCCGCGCCCCAAGCAGTGCGCTCACCGCCAAATGCTGCGGGGCGTGGGCGGCGTGGTCACACGTCGTCCGCACTTACCCCACGATAAGCGCGGGCAGCCGCAAGGGCCTCAAGCCGCGCCGCGGCCACAGTGCCGCACACCTGATGGGAACAAGGAAACATGAGGGCTGCGCTCACGGTGGCACGGGAGTTGCTGCGCTGCCGGTTGATGGAGAGCGGCCGAGATGCATTGCTGGAGCGCATCGCCGAGCTCTTGGATGCCGCGGCCTCGGGAGCACCGCCCTTCTGCTCCCTGCTTACACCTCAGGCCGCGGCCGGATCGCGTGGTGGGCCCCGCCGTGCCCGCGTGCCCCCGGGCGCACCCTTGGACTTCATCGACACCGGTGTGACCAACGGCACCGGACGCCCAATCGCACCCGCGCCACCCCCAATGAGCGCGTGTACAAGCATGGGCACCTACGGCCCCGGTGGGATGCCACCCTACCACCCCCAGGGCGGCGCGCTGGGCCGGGCAACATGGAGCGTGGGGCACTATGGCGAGGTCTTCGAGGCGACGACCTCGGAGGCCTACGTGCCCCGCATGGTGGACAGGGAGTACGCGCTGGAAGACGAGCCAACTCGTTCTTCGAGCCAGGCTGGGAGGAGGAGGCGCTAGAAGCTAAGACCTTCCAGGAACCTCTCGGGAGCCTCACCAACCACGCCGGCGACAACATCTACATGGCACCACTAGTCTCTCAGGAGCAAGCTTATGCTAACCATGGGACACAGGAGGATCATGTCACGGTGACGGATGGCGGCCCCAGCTCGACAGCCTCCCTTCCGCCAGGAGGAGCGCACTGGGGGCTGCAGGAGAGGGGCCGGGAGCAAGGCCCCTCCGCGTGCCGCACGGAGCAAGGCGTCCCCTGGAGGTAGGCCATCTGCCGGGGCGGCGCTGGAGAGCCTTCCCCCCGGTAGAGGACCCGTGGTCGCCGAGGGCGCTACTGGCGTCCCCTTTGCCCCTTGGTGATGTCCTTGTTTCCGGTCGCCCCCAATGGTGGTCGAGGGCGGCGCAAGGCGGGGCTCTCGTCTGGCAATATGAAGTAAGGCTCGCGCCTGTGAAGGTCTCCGCTCGACACTCTCACGTAATAATGAGTGGGGCTGTACACGCCCCGGAGTCTCAGGAGAGCCGCCCTCGGGCCTCTGGGGCTCCCTCCCACGTCCTAGTGTCAGCACTTAGCTCCGCGCTGGTGAGAAGACAGAAGACTAGACTAGGCGCCGGACGCGGCCATTTGCTTTTAACCTCTTTTCTGTAGCCCTGCTTTCTGGCTTTAGATTTAAGTTGAAGTTGGATTTTCCTTGGTGTGCGCGGGGGGTGCCTTTTCTCGTTCGTGCGATTTCTTGCGATTCGGTTCCTGCCTTGATTCAGAGTTTGCCCTTGCTGCCTCCCCCTCGCGAGCCCCTCGCGAGCGGGGGCTGGGCATAGCGCACGCACGCGTGCTGCGCGCATGTCTCGCCATGGCTGGCGCTTGCTTCTCGCGAGGCCCTCTTGGACAGATCGGCAGGCTCCCCGGGGGCTCGTCAAAAACTCACGGCCTCATGAACCAGTTTGGGACCCATCCTGGCTAAGGTAAACTACAACAGCAAACTCGCCGCAGGACTCACGGGTTCATGAAGACGCAAATTCAGTTCAGCTTGGCCTAAAGAATAGAGGCATTAATCTATTTACATGAGGGGCTTCCCCTCCCAAAATGCTCTTACAACCTCCAGGGCCGTGCCCGAGTTTTAGCATGCAGGATAAACAATAGGGAAGCACGGGTTCAATTGGACATGTCGCTCACGGCATCCCCCGGGCCGCGTTCAGACGCGTCACTAGCGTCGATGTCACCGTCGCTGGCGTCCCCGTCATCGTCGCCAGCTCCGCCCTCACCGTCGTCGACCACGTCGCCTTTGTCCGCCGCAACCACCACCGCACCGTCATCGGAAGTAAAGGCCCTGACCAGCGCGTCCACATTGTCCTCCACCCATCGCGCCAGGTCACCCCGGATGGCCGTGGGTACGGGATCAATGGCGGCGTCAAAATCGAAGTCCGGGTAGGTTTTCTGGAGATGGCTGAAGACGCGGGAGAATGCGCGCCCGAGCAGGCCATGACTCCTCTCTTCAACAAGCTGGCGAGCCCTCTCAGAGCGATTCTCCAGGCGTGTCACCACGTCGGTGAAGAAACGAAGGTGGCTGGCGTAGTCGTTCGCGTGGGGATGAAGAGCGTTTTCATCGTAGACGAAGCCCAGCGCCGTGTTGGCCCTGTCCCTGAGGTCCTGGAGCATGGGGGCATGCACGCGCTCCAGCGTCCGCCGTTGAAGCACTTCCTCCCTGCTCTGTTGCGCAATGGACTCGGCATTGGTGACTCGCTGGTGAAGAGAAAGCAGCTCGGCGCGGGCGGAGGCCAGCTCATCCTGCGTCGAGGTCAAGACGGCCGCGACGAACTTCTCGCGTTGCTCCACCTCGGCCAACGCTGTCCTAAGGGCAGTATTCCGGCCCACGGCTTCGGCCTCCACAAGCTCCAGCTTCAGGTCATATCTGCTGACAAGATCCGTGCGCGCCTTGGCCACCCTGCTGCCGACCTCCTTCTGGATCCTCGCCCCGCGCGCATTAGCGGCATCCTCCGCTTGGACAACCTGGCGCTCCCTCGTCTCCAGCCTCTCAAGCTCAGGGCTGCACTGCATGGCTTCCAGTGCCATCGCTTCCTCACGCTTCAGGATCTCTTCCTCCTCGGCAGGCGTCCCCCTCATCGACGCAAGGACGGCTTGGCGCGCCTCCACCTGCTGCTCCAAGGAGGCGCTCTAGGCTTGGAGCTCCCACGCGCATTTCTCTGCGATCTCGCGGCGGCGGTCGGCTTCCCGGGCTTCTTCCAAGGCTCGGGAGCAGGCCTCGTGCGAGGTCGCGAGGGATGCCTCGGCCTTTGCATTGTCGAGCTCGCACTGGTGGCGCCTGAGGTTGATGGCCACCTTCAGTTTATGACGCTCCTCCACCAGCCGAAGGCCCTCGGCCTCGAGGCGCGCATCTACATCCACAAGCTCTCCGCCGAGCCGGCTCATCGCGGCCATCGCCTCCTGAAAAAGCTCATGGCGGACGACACTCCGTTCGTGCGCTAATTTAAGCACGCTGCCGACCTCGTCCTCCGCTACGGGGGCTGCCGACGGGGTCCGAAGCGGCTCACCCCCTCTCAGCGGGAGGCTGGGGGCTGGCGAGGGACCCGGATGGGCGGAGGACCTGCTGCTTGAAGGAGAGCCCAGGGTCGAAGCCATCCAGCCGCTGTCCACCATCAGAGGAGGGGCCTTGGCACACTGGCCGCACCCCAAGCAAGGCCGTGAAGGAGAGACGGCAAGGGCACGGGCTCGAGGCGCCTTGCAGGCAAGCTTGCTTCCCTAGCTGACCCCGCGCTAGGGGCGGCGTGCAGGCTTGAGACGCTCAAGGCTAGCTGGGAAGACGAGGCAAGAGGAGGTTGCTTCTCGGGAGACTCCACGGCCTTGGCAGAAGGGATCTTGAAGATCCACCATCAGGAAGGTAAGCAACACTCGAGGAATCACAAAGATAAAGGTACTTACTCGTCTATGGCGATGTACTTCCTATGTTTCAATGGCCGGATGGTGCCACTACTGCAGCTTGGAGACTCCTTCCTCTTACGGAGCACCGCGAAGTCCACGTGAAACCGGCCCAAGCGTTGGATGTGGCGGCCAGCGCGGGGCGCGACTGTGTAAGCACCCAAGGAGACAACCTCAGGAGCGCCAGGCTGGGGAGAGATATCGAGCTCCGCCTCGCAACGGCGTGCCGAGGCCTCAGGAGTTTCGGCCTCAGGAGCAGCGGACTGCGCTGCTCCCTCAATTGCTGCCCCAGGGCGTGCACGGGTTCCTGAGGATGACGCCTCGGGAGCCTCGGGCAGCATCGACACCTCGGCACACGTGCTTCCGGCCCCCAGCGGTCCTTGCTCCCCTGCGTCCACTCTTGGGGCGAGCTCGGCGCCGGTGACAAGGAGAGGAACCACGACGATGGGGTTCTCACTAGGCCCCACAAGGCCGACCGGACGCAGCCCCCATTCATCGAAGGAGGGCATCTGCCCCGCGAACTCCACCCTGTTCGAGCAGCGGTACAAGCAACAGCCCTCCTGCGGCAAATCACCTGGCGAGGGGTCACCGACCAAGAATTCAAGCACCGTTCTTCGTGCCACGGCCGGGAGCCCCGACTCCTGAAGCCTCATGTGATCCTGGTCGCTAGTCAGAGCCCACATCGGCTGGGAATGGAGCTGGAGTGGGGCAATGCGGCGTCGGTGGAACTCCTTCATCACCTTGGGCGCGGTCACACCAAGATCCTTCAGCCTCGTCAGCCGGAGCCAGACGAAGGAGAGACGGGAGCTCACAAGCTCCACGTGACCCCAGCCGGAGCTGGGGACGGCGGGTGACGACGGAGGCGAGAGCAGGGGGCTAAGCACTCCGACGTCAACATACACCCACCGCGTCCGAAACTCGCTCGTAGACGGCGGGAGATCAAAGTCAATCCCCGAGCCGGCGGTCTCCGCCACGGCCTGGAAGCTTAGGCATCCCGAGCTCTGCCGGGGGTTGGCCAGGTGCAGTGAGAAGAAATGGCGCAATAAGGCCACAGAAGGAGCAATGCCCATCATGGCCTCGCAGACGAAGGCGAAGACGGCGAGAAGGGCGACAGGTTGGGGATCAAGGTGCAGCATATGGATCTGGTAATGGGAAAGCACGGCGTCAAAGAAGGCGGAGAAGGAGGAATGTAACGCCCACGATGCGGCTATATCTCCCACGTGTCGAGGCACGACTTAGAGGCATAACCGCATAGTGGTTTTGTCGCAAGAAGGGTCATCTTCACACAATCCCATGTAATGAACAAGAATGGGATAAAGAGTTGGCTTACAATCGCCACTTCACACAATACATGAATAAATATCATACATCATCCAAAATACAAACATATAGACCGGCTACGGCCAAAATCCAGATGAAAATAAGACAACCCCAAATGCTAGATCCCCGATCGTCCCAACTGGGCTCCACTACTGATCATCAGGAAAAGACACATAGTAACGACCACATTCCTCGTCGAACTCCCACTTGAGATCGACGCCATAATCGGCACTGGCATCGTCGGCACCTGCAACTGTTTTGGTAGAATCTGTGAGTCACGGGGACTCAGCAATCTCACACCCGCGAGATCAAGACTATTTAAGCTTATAGGAAAGGAAGGTGTAGTGAGGTGGAGCTGCAGCGGCAATAAGCATATATGGTGGCTAACTTGCGCAAATGAGAGCGAGAAGAGAAGCAAAGGAACGGGCGTCATCTAGCAATGACCAAGAAGTGATCCTGAACACCTACTTATGTCATAAATAACTTAGACCGTGTTCACTTCCCGGACTCCGCCGAGAAGAGACCATCATGGCTACACACGCAGTTGATGTATTTTAATTGGGTCAAGTAACAAGTTCTCTACAACCGGACATTAACAAATTCCCATCTGCCTCATAACCGCAGGCACGGCTTTCGAAAGATAATACCCTGGAGGGGTGTCCCAACTTGGCCCATCATAAGCTCTCATGGTCAATGAAGGATAAACCTTCTCCCGGAAAGACCCGGTCAGTCTCGGAATCCCGGTTTACAAGACATTTCGACAATGGTAAAACAAGACCAGCAAAGCCGCACGAATGTGCCGACAAATCCCGATAGGAGCTGCACATATTTCGTTCTCAGGGCACACCAGATGAACACTACGTACAGCTAAAACCAATCCTCGAGTTTCCCCAAGGTGGCACTGCAAGTGGCTCTAGTTTGGACCAGCACTCAGAGGAACACTGGCCCGGGGGTTTAAATAAAGATGACCCTCGGGCTCGCGAAAACCCGGGGGAAAAAGGCTTAGGCGGCAAATGGTAAAACCAAAGTTGGGCCTTGCTGGAGGAGTTTTATTCAAGGCGAACTGTCAAGGGGGTCCCATAAATCACCCGACCGCGTAAGGAACGCAAACTCAAGGAACATAATCCCGGTATATCAGTAACTAGGGCGGCAAGAGTGGAACAAAACACCAGGCATAAGGCCGAGCCTTCCACCCTTTACCAAAATATATAGATGCATTAATTAAATAAGAGATATTGTGATATCCCAACATATCCATGTTCCGACATGGAACAAACTTCAACTTCACCTGCAACTAGCAACGCTATAAGAGGGGCTGAGCAAAAGCGGTAACTTAGCCAAACAACGGTTTGCTAGGAATTGATGGTTAGAGGCTGACATGGCAAAATGGGAGACATGATATAGCAAGTGATAGGTAGCGGAGCATGGAAATAGAGCGAACAACTAGCAAAGCAAAGATAGAAGTGATTTCGAGGGGTGGTCATCTTGCCTGCAAGGTTCTTAGAGTTGTCGAAAGCTTGCTCCTCGTAAGCGTACTCAACAGGTTCCTCGTTCACAAACTCGTCTCCCGGCTCTATCCAAGACAAGAGCACAAACAAACGTAACCACAATCAATCACGAGAAATGCACAAGCAACATGATGCAAAACATGTATGATATGCGAGATATGATATGCGATGCATATGCGTGCTCCGGAAGGAAAATGATGAACATGGCAGTAACTTGGCAAACCAAGCATGCCACTGGAAAGATGAGATGATTTTGGTCGAAATCGATATAAAGATCACCGGAATCGGATGCACGGTTTGCAAATGGCAAGCAAAACAAGAATGACACGAATCTGCGATTAACAGCATGATAGCACTTAAAATGCAACAAGCAACAGCGCTACAGCACTCCAACATAGCAACAAAGCACATGGCAGTAATCTAAAAGAGATGCTTGACAAAAGATGAACACTGAGCTATGGCTAGATCACAACATATCAAGCTCAAACAAGCATGGCAAAAATGCAAAAGATAACAGGTTCACAGACACAGTGAAAAACTGGACATGGCAGAAAACAGCATCAGGTAGCAATGTTCAGAGCACGGAATCAACATGCTACAGAAACTTAACATAGCAAAACAAGGCATGGAAGTGTTCTACTAAAAGCACATGACAAAAGTCCCTTACTGACCATAAACCAAAAAGGATCAGAAGATATGATGGCAAGCATGTAAACATAGCAAGTTTCGTTATCAGGTTTCAGACTTAGCAGAAAACAGAGCATGGCAGAAATAATAATATGTAGGCCTTTTTGTGAGCTTGATGCACTCACTACAGAGCAATGCACTACAAACCAAGCACACCTACAGCAATATGGCATGTTTATGAAGCTATGCATGGCAAGAACAATTGCATAGCATGTAAGGATCAACTACAATAAGCTTGGCAAAATTGCATCTCATGTTAAGAATCTGCCAGAAATATTTTATAGCAAAAGTAGAGCAAGATTGAGTCATGCTATGGCACTCCATAATTGCAAAAAATTGCAGGAATGGATCAATTACAACTATAGATACAAAACATCCTTACTGAACATCTCCGAAATATGCATGGATCTCTCTGTAGCATCAAGTTTACATGGCAAAAAAATAACAGCAGACAAGGACTTAGAGAAATCACCAAGTCCCTGAAATCAGAAACATTACGGGGTCTAGTTTGCATGCTTGTGTTAGTCACCGCAGAGATCACAAAAATACATGGACTACACCACTGGAAAGATGGCATGGCATACTTCAAAACACATGTAGAGCTCATGCTCATAAGATGCACAGAATAAATGATACAAAAATGACAAATCTCCAAGTTCTGATAAGAACCAGAGAATAACAACAACTAGCCCTCTTCCAACAGAGATTTGGGAATCAAGATGACCTCTAATGAACATGGTGCAATTTAACAAAATGTAGAGTATCACGAGGCGAACAATTTGACATATTACAAGCGCGAATCGGAGCTACATGCAAGGAGTTACGCACCAAGGAACAGAGGCACATTGCTGTAAAAATCCATGCTTAGAAATATTTGGGGGGGGGGGGGGTTCGAGGAGGAAGTCAACGTACAGGCAAAACGGATCTGGATCGAGGCCGGGCCTCGAGCTCGTGGAGGAGCTCGAGCTCGCCGACGGGCACGGAAGAGGAGAGGCCGCCGGAGAGGGGAGGAGGCCGGAGAGGGAAGGAGAGGCGGCGGTGGCGCCGGCGGGCGGCGGCGGCGCCTGCGACGGCGAACGGCGGCGGCGCCTGCGACGGCGGGGCAAGCTCGGCGACGGCCGGAGCTGCGCCGGTGGCGACGGCGGGGCGGCGGGCCGGCCGGCGACGGCGAGGCGGCGGAGGCGCGGTGCGGGCGCGGGCGAGCGCGGGCTCGGGCGGAGGCGGGCCTGGAGGGCCTGTGGTGGGCTGCCCGGGCCGCGGCGGCGGCGGCGGACGGGTGCCACATGGCGCGTGCTGATTCGCCGGGCGGACGTGTCCAGCGCGGGCGGACGTTGTCCGGCGGTGCGAGGTGGAAGACGCTAGGGTTTAGACTGCGATTTCGTTTTTTCGGGATGCTCACATATTTA
This sequence comes from Aegilops tauschii subsp. strangulata, assembly GCF_002575655.3. Classification (NCBI taxonomy): domain Eukaryota; kingdom Viridiplantae; phylum Streptophyta; class Magnoliopsida; order Poales; family Poaceae; genus Aegilops; species Aegilops tauschii. Next base: position 421,965,718 of record NC_053036.3, on the reverse strand, counting down.
TAGGTAGAGGGAGCTAGGAGGCTCTAAATGAAGTGCGGTTTTCGCCCACACAATCGTGATCGAACGACCTAGAGCATGGAAGAGAGTTTGGTGGGTTTTGGGCTGGTTTTAGAGGGGGTTTTGCTGGACACTCAAATGGACTTTGCGGATGCCCGGTTAACCGTTGGAGTACCAAACGACCTCCAAATGGAACGAAACTTGACCGGTGGTCTCCAGGTGGTATAATAAGGCCACTTGACAAGCCTCGGTCCATTCCGAGAAAGTTTGACACCCGCACACGAAAGAAAACAAGAGGGGTGCACCGGGGGAGATAGGAGCGCCGGATTGCAAAACGGACAACGGGGAAAATGCTCGGATGCAAGAGACGAACACGTATGCAAATGCAATGCACATGATGACATGATATGAAAATGCATGACATGACAAAATACAAAACGAAAGACAAAACCCGACCACGGAGGGAATATCATAACACATAGCCGGAAATGGCAAGAGTCGGAGTTACAAATATGGCAAGTTACATCCGGGGTATTACAGGAGAAGGAGGAACCAGGCCAGCCCATAGGGCGTCGACGAAGAACTGGACCTCGGTGGCCGTCCTATCAATGGAGGCCCGGGACGCAGGCCATGCCACCGTCCCTCCCCATTCGTTGAAGCTGGTAGCAAGCGCAGGGCGGACCTTATCCATGGCCTCCTGGTTGAGCACCCGCGATCGGCCGACGGCAGGCTCGATGGCCGGAGGTGGGCTGGCTGAGACCAAGGCCTTCTTCCCTTTCTCTGTCCGGTTCGGCGCCATAGCGATAGAGAAGGCTAAGCTCGAGTCAGATTGGAAGAGGAAGTAGAGGTACAAGGAAGCAAAGGAGTTGGGGAGTGCGTTGCCGGCAAAGGTGTAGGATGCCGTGGCCGCCTAGCTAGGCGGATTTCAAGGCTGCATGGGGAAGCGGAGACGCCCACGTCCAATCAATCGGCATGCGTCAAGCAGGGCCGCAGGCTGTTGGGGCCCGCGGCGCTCCACACTTGCCCTTTGGCTTCGCCTCGAAGCCAAGTCCGAGCACGCCTTGGGCCCGGGGGCTACTGTCGGCGTTCTCGGAACGGGGGTCCCCAGACTTGCCTACCCGCGGCCCATGGTGTGGTTCTCCTAGCGGCCCTGTACGGCCCATCTTCACCAACCAACACTCAAGACCCTCGCGAGGGGCCAAGCCTCGCGAGGCGGACGACACAAGACCCCCTCGGGAGCGGCCTCACCAGGCAGGGCTCGCGAGGGGAGGAGAGATCAAGGCAAGGCGAACCTCGTGAGGTTCAAGTGACGCAAGCCATGATGACTAGAGTCGGGCGGGTGCCAGCGTGCGCAGTCTCCTCATTTCCTCTTTGGTGCTAAAGGGGCAAGTGCAGGCGAGGAGTCCCGAGGCATCAGGCAAAGGTTTCCATATTGGTGCAACGAGACCAAGACCAGCCGAACGACAGGATGGAGGTCACCGTGGAGCCCAGGACGGTGTCACCACCAGTGCCTTTGGCAGGCGAAGACTACTTTTGTCAGGATAGCTTGTACTGGATGTCCCCCTTCAAACTGGCCGTTGTGGCATCCCTTCCCTTTCAATATTTGGGAAGAGGACCAGGGCCTCTATAAATAGGACTAGCCACCATCATAGGAGGCAGTTCATCTTGAGTAATCCTCACCCGCACAAGTCCATCGAGCACAAGAACACCTCTCCTCAGGAGACTGTTCTTCCCTTGTACTGTTCATCATGAGCCCGAGAGGCAATCCACCACCACCACACTAGAGTAGGGTATTACACCACAACGGTGGCCTGAACTAGTATAAATCTCGTGTCTCTTGTGTTGTGAGTTCGGCGAGCTAGGCTTTGAGATCATGGTGAGGGTGAGGGTGTGATTAGGTAGGGGGAAATCTTCGTGCGCACCCCAGTGTTCGAACCTCAAGGGTTTTGCCGGAACCCGAAATCCGACAGCAGCCGGCTGGCCGAGTCCCTTGTGATTGGTGCTGAGAAGAAGCTCCTGGACTGGGTGGTGTCCATGGCCAGCAAGCCACTACTAGAAAAAGGGCCAGAGATGGGATTGACACTAATGGCGCACCAGACAAGCGGTGCGCCATTAGTATATAGTAATGGCGCACCACCTTCTGATACGCCATTAGAGTTGAAACTACTAATGGCGCACCTGGCCCAGGGTGCGCCATTAGTATCAATTTTTTTTAACTAGTGCGCCTGTCCAGACATACTAATGGCGCATCCAGACACAGTGCGCCATTACTAGTTGTAACTAGTAATGGCGCACCTGCCGGAAAGTGCGCCACTAATGTTGTTTTTTCTATTATATTTTTATTCCCTTTTTTGCAAAACTACTAATGGCGCACTTTTCCACCGTGCGCCATTAATAGTTTAAACTAGTAATGGCGCACTGTGGTTTTTTTTTGCAAAACTACTAATGGCGCACCTTCTGGTGGTGCGCCATTAGTAACCTGGATTACTAATGGCGCATTTAGAGTTGGTGCGCCATTAGTAAGTGGGCAGCAACAAGATATTTTGGACAGCCTCTCCTACCCACACTCACTTTCTCCCCACTTCATTCTCTCCACCTCCTCCTTGTCTCGGGTGCCTCCTCTTTTTCACCTCATTTCCACCATAGATTCATTCAATTTAAGTGGTTAGATTACCTTGTTTTGATAGGTAAGTAAGGGGGGAAGCTATATTTATGTTGTTCTCCCTACAACAATGTGCACATGCACTTTTTATGGCCTAGCTAGATCTATGTATGTTCGTGGTGTTGCATATGTTTGTGGTGTTGCATATGTGTTTGTGTTTGGAGGTGTACCGGTATTTGAAATGCGATAGTTGCCAATATTTTGCCGGAATGTTGATTCATTTCCGTTTCGGCGAGAATTTTGGCATTAAGCATTCTTTTTGGTCCTATTTTTAGGGAAAGTCATGCCAAATTTTTTCTTGGTTCTAAAATATCGTTTTGCTCTACCCCGCAGGCGACCATGGTCCGCATGATGACCGAAGGCATCGTGAATAGGTTTTTGAGGTCCGCGAAGGCCGAGATGCTTCAAAAGAACGAGACGGAGATAAGATGTCCGTGTCGAAGATGCAAGCTGAAGAGCCTTATTGCGGACCCGGAATCCGGGCAGGTGCGGGACCACCTGCTCTTGCGTGGTTTCATGGATGGCTATCGGTGGCAAGGTGATGAAGATGACTATGAAGTCGTCCATGGGGGCCGGGCAAGAAATGAGGAAGGGCAGCAAGACAACCACCGCGGCTCGGGCAGGCGAGAAGACGAAGAATCCCCAGGAGATGATCACGGCGGTGATGCTGTACACAGTCATCATGTAGAAGTGCAGGACATGATGATGAGGAAGATGCCGGAGCAGACGACGGGCATGATCATGAAGATGATGATGCCGGCGGAGCAGATGACGTTGGACCATCGATGGGCTGGGTGCAGGACCCTCATATTCAAGAGCTGCTTCTCAAGCAGACGGATAATGCAAGAGCTGCCGCCCGAGAGAAAGCCAAGATGGATCAACTTGAGTTAGACGCGGTTACTCCATTGTATGAAGGATGCAGGCCCGAGGATACCCGCCTGAAAGTAACGCTCATGGCTCTGGAGATGAAGGTAAAACACAAAATGACCGATGCATGCTTCGACGAGAACATGTCATTCTGGCACGAACGTCTTCCCAAGGGGAACAAGTGCCCGACCAGTTTGGAGGAGGCGAAGAAAATCGTGTGTCCTCTGGATTTACCGCACGTGAAATACCATGTGTGCATGAACAATTGCATCATTTATCGGGACGAGCACGCGGAGTCTACCATATGTCCGGTGTGCGGCGTCACTCGATACAAGAAGAGGAAGAAAGCTCCTCGAAAAGTGGTGTGGTACTTTCCGATCACTCCTCGTCTGCAGCGGTATTTCGCGGACCCTAAGGTAGCAAAGCTCCTGCGTTGGCACACGGATAGGGAGGAGAAGAAGCAAGAAGATGACGCAAATGATCCGGAGATAGATAAAAAAGACAAGATGCTGAGTCACCCTAAGGATGCGAGCCAGTGGCAAGCGTTGAACTTCGAAGACCTAGAATTTGGGAACGATCCAAGGAACATCGTGCTAGGCGCGAGCACCGATGGAGTCAATCCGTTTGGCAGCCAGAGAAGCACACATAGCACGTGGCCTGTGTTTGTGTGGATGTACAACCTTCCCCCCTGGTTGTGCATGAAGAGGAAGTACATTCACATGAGTATGCTAATTGAAGGACCGAAACAACCAGGGAACGACATCAATCTGTATCTAGGGCTGCTGAAAGAGGAGCTTGACACGCTGTGGAAAACGCCAGCCAATACGTGGGAAGCCGCAGAGAAAGAATATTTCCCTATGAGAACCGCGCTGCTCACGACGGTGCACGACTATCTCGGTGTTCATGGGACATCGAAGGTGGCTTCACGACGATGACCCGTGGAGAAAACACAAGGATCTATTCGATGGTGAAACCGAACCCCGAGGACGCCCGCGTATGAGGAGCGGCGAGGAAATAGACGAGCTGTTGAAAAATTGGAAAGACTGCCCACTGCCGGGAAAGAAGCAAAAGGCGCCAGAGCCGGGAAAGAAGCGAAAGGCGCCAGAGCCGCTGCTGAAGGTATGGAAAACGAGGTCTGTTTTCTGGGACTTGCCGTACTGGAAGATCCACCGTGTGCCTCACAGCCTTGATGTCATGCATATCACGAAGAACGGGTGCGAGAGTCTGCTTGGTACCCTGCTCAACATGCCAGAGAGGACCAAAGATGGGCCGAAAGCAAGGGCAGACTTGAAATCAATGGGCATCAGGCAGGAGCTTCACGCTATATATGATGATGATGATGATGAGGCAAAGCAGGACACGGAAAGTCGTCGCAAAGGCAAAAAGGCCAAGAAGACCGGAAATGACTACCCTCCCGCGTGCTTCACTCTAAGTCAGGAGGAGATCGAGCTGTTTTTCACCTGCCTCGTAGGAGTTAAACTTCCTTACGGTTACGCGGGGAAGATAAGCAGATACCTAGACCTAGCGAAGCTGAAGTTCAGCGGGATGAAGTCTCACGACTGTCACGTGCTGATGACGCAGATACTTCCAGTTGCAATCCATGGGATCATGGACGCGCACGTCCGTGAAATGCTATTTGGCCTATGCAACTTTTTCGACGTCATCTCTCGGAAGTCTGTTGGCGTGAGGCAACTCAGAAGGCTACATGAAGAGATCGTGGTGATACTATGCGAGCTTGAGATGTACTTCCCGCCCGCATTCTTCGACGTTATGGTGCATCTGCTGGTCCATATCGTGGACGATATCATCCAACTCGGGCCGACGTTCCTGCACAGCATGATGCCGTTCGAAAGGATGAATGGTGTCATCTCATCAAAGGATACGTTCGCAACATGTCACGTCCACAGGGAAGCATAGCCAGGGGCTTTCTGACCGAAGAGTGCATCTCCTACTGCACGAATTATCTAGGCATCGAGAACCCCGTTGGTCTGCCCGTCAACAGGCACCTCGGCAGGCTCGCTGGATGGGGTCATCGTGAGGGTCGCCGCGAAATGCATGTCGACTTCGAGGGTCGACTCGCCGACTTTGAAAGAGCAAACCTAGTCGCGCTACAACACATAGACGTGGTCGATCCTTGGGTGGTAGAGCACAAAACCTTTATTAAGAAGACGTACAATGACCGAGGCCAACAGAGGACGGACGGAGATATACTCAAAGAGCACAACTCATGTTTCACGCGTTGGTTCAAGCAGAAGCTTCTGTCGTACCCTTTACATGAGGATTCTTCCGCGGAAGAACAACTCATATTCGCCTTGTCACAGGGCGCCGAGCACAACCTGATGACCTATGAGGCGTACGATATCAACGGCTACACATTCTACACCGAGGCCAAAGACATGAAGAGCGATGGTTATCAGAACTCCAGGGTAACGATGGAATCCTACACCAGTAATGACAAGGACAGATACTACGGAAGGATCGAGGAGATCTGGGAGCTGAGCTACGCTGGAGAGAAGGTCCCGATGTTCCGTGTCAGATGGGCCAAGAGCGTCCTAAAAGAAGACCGGTATTTCACCACCATGGTTATACCCGAAGCCAAATCCAAGACCGCAGGCGCAAACGTCACCGCGAAAAATGAGCCATGGGTACTGGCTTCCCAAGTGGACCAATGCTTCTTCATTACCGACCCGTCAAAGCCCAGTCGTGTTGTCGTGAGGAGAGGCAAAAGGAAGATCATCGGAATGGATGGAGTAGCCAATGAGCAAGACTTCGACAAGTACGGCGACCCGAGAATCGAACATGACGACGATGATGAAGTAGCAGCATACACCACAAGAAGAAGCAGGACCACCCTACCTAAAGGACGTCCGTTCCACAGAAGAACTCCATTTGCGAAAAAGAAGGGCAAGAAGATTGTGAACAGATAGCTAGCTAAGATCGATTGTATTTAAATCGTAGCCTTCATTTCTCGATTGTATTTCATGGGCACTTTTTGAACTATCATGAATATTTTTAAATTTCATGGACACTCGATCTCGATCCCCCTCCATCTCGATCGCTATCCCACCTCGCCAGATTCGGTCCCCCTCGCCGCCGAGCACCCCCCGGTCCACCGGCCCCCCGCACCCCGCATACCCTCCCCCGCTCCACCGGCATTACTGTTTGATGATATTTTAAAAAAATTATTACTGTCTTATAGAAAATATTACTGTTATGATTTAAACAAGTTTGAACATATTTAAACACAAATAAATATCAAACAACATTTTAAATGCATAAAAAAATTGTGGAGCCTGGGAATCAAACCCAGGACCTCCTGGTGTGAGAACTGGCTGCTGACCAGTCGAGCTAGTAGAGGGAACTTGGTGTGGATCAGGTCAGGTGGAAGATAACCTGTTGGCTCGAGCAGAAATCAAAAAAAATACTAATGGCGCACCAGGGTGAGGTGCGCCATTAGTATGGATGTACTTATGGCGCACCGAGGGGTGGTGCGCCATTAGTATTGTGCCCTCGCCCTCGATCCCCTTCCCCTCTCCTATCCCCGGCCCAAACCTATCCCCTCTCTCTCCCTCTCCCTCGCCCTCGCCCTCGATCCCCTTCCCCTCTCCTCTCCCGACGCCGCTGCCCCGCCGCCTCGACGCCGCCCCGTCGTCCTCGTCTCCGCCCCGACGCCGCGACGCCCCGACGCCGCGACGCCGCCCTCTCCTCTCCCGACGCCGCCGCCCTGCCGCCCCGTCGTCCTCGTCTCCTCGGCGCCGCTCTCCTCGTCTCCTTGGAGCACCACCAACACCCGGACCTCGTCGCCTCCCGGACCTTGTCGCACCACCACCACCCGGACCTCGTCGCCCCACCTCGTCGCCCCGTCCACACCACCGCCCCCGTGAGCTCCACCACCACCCGGACTTGTCTATTGCTTCATGTTCATTATGGCAATTGCTAATTCTTGTTTGATTTAGTAGCGTCTCATTTCTTGTGCTCTTGGGAAAACTAAGAAAGCTCAGGAACATAATTGAGTTTCTTGTCTTGTTTGTTTCGGTTGCCTTTTAAAGAGAATGGGGTTAGCAAGAGAAATCAGCTTGTACACTATGAGTAGCTTATGCATGAGTCCTGATGGAATCACTATAAACACCAGGTCATTATAATTGTTTTCGAGGAGTAGTTTTGATGGTCAAGATCAGCATAAAGGAATACAACTTTATATCTGGTTTACCTTGGATTGTTTTACCTTGAGAAAATGCATTCCACTCAAAGACAGCCCATTTTGTACACTTTTTCGTTTGATAGATCTAAGGAGGCAGAAAAGTTCTCTTTTAGTCATCTTTATTGCAGTCAATGTCTCCACCACTCTGATATCCTCAGTATCATGGTTGTGCTCTGAATCTCCAAGCAAATCATATTGGTTCTGATGATTGACTGAAACATAAGAAGTTTTCAGGTGGTTGCATTGTTTCTTGCTACCAACACCCGTAGTTTCTTTCTTTGTTTAGTTGGAAGTTTGTTATACTGATAGAGTGTGCATAGGGAGTAAACGAATTCCTGCAAAACGAATTTTGTATGAGTTTTTTAGATCTGAATTCATTTATGTTCATGTGCGTCTGTCTGGCTGTGTATGCCAACTTGTGTTGATGCTCTGAAGTAGGTTTTCACTAAGAGAATTCAAAACTAAGACATGTTCTTAAACTGAAGCAGTATTTGTATCACAGAAAAAGTTCTGAAGCTGTTGAACCTTACCTTATGTATCACAAAAAAGGCAAGGAACATCATGAACAACTCTCCATGACTTAATTTTCCTATATGCATTGGCCTGTACAGCAGGTTCACTTTTCCTATATGCATTGGCCAGTACAGCAGGTTCACTTTTCAAAACAAATTAGAGCAGACCTCATACACCCAAGAAAACCTGAAAAAAAATGAAGTTCAACCCCTCACTTTTCCTATATGCATTGGCCTGTACAGTTGGATTTGTTTCTGATTTTAGTGTTTTCAGTCTATTTTTCTATTTCTGCTTTAACATAACGGAATAACTAATGGTGGTTGCCTAATGATGACAGACTAAGTTTCTGATTTATTTTGTTATAGAAGTGTAGATTCATTGGTAGCAATTGTTTTCAGTGTCTCATGTGCTGTCTATATTTTGTCCAATTATACATTTTGTAACCTGTGCAAAAAACAGAAAATAAAAAAAAACTAATATTCATACTAATGGCGCATCACATCATAGTGCGCCATTAGTATGCCAAAGGATACTAATGGCGCATCACTAAACAGTGCGCCATTAGTATGCCGAAGTTACTAATGGCGCATCCTGTTGTTGTGCGCCATTAGTATGCCAAAGCACCTGGGTATAGATGGCCCCCTGGGAGGCATACTAATGGCGCACTGTTGTATATACTAATGGTGCATCTGGGGTGCGCCATTAGTATACCAGATACTAATGGCGCACCAGTGGTGCGCCATTAGTAAAATATACTAATGGCGTGGCACTAATGGCGCACCACTAATGCGCCATTAATGGCCAAATTAGGTGCGCCATTAGTAGGCCTTTTCCTAGTAGTGAGCAGTCAGACCTGTCACCAGAACCCAAAGAGTCAGAGACCCAGGGCTCCTTCCAGCCGGCCAAAGAAACTAAGAAGATTCCCTTGGACCCTGAGCACCCGGAGAGGCATGCTGTCATAGGTGCCAACCTTGATAGCAAATAGGAAAGCGAGCTCGTCGATTTCCTCCGTGAGAATCGGGACATCTTTGCATGGTCTCCCAAAGACATGCCGGGTGTTCCGACGGATTTCGCCGAGCACAAGCTACATGTTAGAGCAGATGCCAAACAAGTCAAACAATCCCTCCGCCGACTGTTAGAGGAGAAGAGAAGAAACGTCGGAGAAGAGATCGCCCGCCTGTTGGCGGTCGACTTCATTATGGAAGTTTTCTTCCCAGATTGGCTCGCCAATCCAGTCCTTGTACTAAAGAAGAACAACAAGTGGCACATGTGCATTGATTACACCAGTCTCAACAAAGCCTGCCTCAAGGATCTGTTTTCATTTTCTCGGATTGACCAAGTGATAGACTCCACAGCCGGATGCGAGCTGTTGAGCTTTTTGGATGCCTACTCAGGATACCACCAGATCAAGTTGAACCCAGCAGACCGCCTAAAACCGCCTTAATCACACCATTCAGAGCTTTCTGCTACCTAACCATGACATTCGGCTTGAGAAATGCCGGTGCCACATTTCAGCGTTGCATGCAGAAGTGCCTACTCAAGCAACTCGTCAGAAATTCCCACGTCTATGTAGACAATATTGTGGTGAAGACGGACAAGTGCGATACCCTCTTGGAAGATCTCAAAGAAACTTTCGAAAATCTGTGCCGGTTTCAGATCAAGCTCAACCCAGATAAATGCGTCTTTGGAGTACCAGCCGGACAGCTCCTTGGCTTCCTGGTCCCAGAGCGCGGCATTGAGTGCAACCCTATGAAAAGCAAGGCCATTGAGAGGATGGAGAGACCCACCCGACTGAGAGACATCCAGAAATTCACTGGCTGTTCGACGTCCATCAACCGTTTCATCAGTCGGCTGGGTGAGAAGGCTTTTCCCCTGTACCAGCTCATGAAGAAGACCACTCATTTCGAGTGGAATGACAAGGCGGACGAAGCTTTTCTCCAGTTGAAGAAGATGTTGACCACGCCACCTGTCATGGCGGCTCCGGCTGCTAAAGAGCCCATGTACCTTTACATCGCCGCCACCAGCCGAGTGCTCAGCACTGTCATCATAGTAGAGCGCCCAGAAGACGGCAAGGCACAGCCGGTCCAGAGGCCTGTGTACTATTTGAGCGAGGTGTTGTCAACCTTGAAGCAGAACTACCCTCACTACCAGAAGATGTGCTACGGCGTGCACTTTGCCGCCAAGAAGCTAAAGCCATACTTTCAAGAGCACCCGATCACGGTTGTCTGCACTGCCCCACTTGCTGAAATCATTGGCAATAGAGATGCATCAGGCCGAGTGACCAAATGGGCCATCGAGTTAGCCCCCTAAACCATCTTATATCAGCCACGTACCGCCATCAAGTCCCAAGCACTGGCCGACTTCCTCGTTGACTGGGCCGAGACCCAGTACCTGCCGCGAGCTCCGGACTCCACTCAATGGGGGATGCATTTCGATGGCTCAAAGATGCGCAAAGGTTTGGGATCCGGCATCGTCCTTACCTCTCCAAAAGGCGACAAGCTCTGATACACACTACGAATCCACTTCGCCGCCTCCAACAACGTGGCCGAATATGAGGCGCTCGTACACGGGCTCCGGCTGGCCAAAGAACTCGGCATCCGCCGGATCCTGTGCTACGGCGACTCGGATTTGGTGGTCCAACAGTCGTCTGGCGACTAGGATGCCAAAGATGCAAACATGGCGAGCTACCGCTTCCTCGTCCAGCAGCTCAGCGAATACTTTGAGGGGTGTGAGTTCCTTCACGTGCCACGGAATGGAAACAATACAGCTGATACCCTAGCATGGATCGGCTCCACCCGTCAAGCAATACCAGCCGGCGTCTCCCTTCAGTGCCTCCGCAAGCCGTGAATCAAGCCTTCTCCAGAATCTGAGTCCATCTTCGTGCCAGCTCCTCCCGAAGCAGTTGGATCCGACTCGGGGGCTGCAGCAGCCGGCCCAGGGACTTCGGCAGGCGGCACGGGGATTGCAGCAGGCGCACCCAGCCCGGAGACTTCACAACCCGGCCCGGGGGTTGCTGCAGTTGGCCCGAGGACTTCACCAAGCGGCTCGGGGACTGGAGCAGTCGCACCCGGCCCGTGGACTTCACAACCCGACCCGGGGGCTGCAGCAGTCGGCCTGGGGCTTCAATGGTGCAGCAAGCGGCAACCAACTCCAACCCGCCTCCTCCCAACCCAACCGCCCTAGTACAAGTGGCTGTAGTGGCAGTAGAAGAAATTCAAGCACCATCATGGGCGCAACCCATCGTAAAGTTTCTGGTGAACAGAGAGCTGTCGGTCGATGAGATCTCGGCCCGGCAAGTGCAGTGTCGAGCAGGAGCCTACACAATAGTAAATGGAGAATTGGTCAGATGCAGCGTGACTGGAGTCTTCTAGCGCTGCGTAGAACCAGAGAAGGGCCAAGCAATCCTCAAAGATATCCACCAAGGTGAGTGCGGCCACCACGCGGCCTCCAGATCCCTTGTTGCCAAAGCTTTCCGCCATGGTTTCTTCTGGCCGACTGCTTTGGAGGACGCCAAGGATCTGGTCAAACACTGCAAGGGGTGCCAGAAATTCAGCTCCAAGCAACATATGCCGGCTTCTGCACTAAAGACCACCCCCCTCACCTGGCCTTTTGCCATGTGGGGGCTGGACATGGTGGGACCATTCAAGACAACATGACCCATCTTCTTGTCGCCGTGGACAAATTCACCAAGTGGATTGAAGCGAAGCCAATCAACAAACTAAATGGTCCGACTGCAGTGACCTTCATCGTAGACATCACTGTCCGATACGGTGTGCCACACAGCATCATCACCGACAATGGCACGAACTTTGCCAAGGGAGCCTTGGCCTGTTTCTGCGCGACGTAGGGCATCCGACTGGACTTAGCATCCATTGCCCATCCGCAGTCAAACGGCCAAGTTGAGCGAGCAAACGACCTCATCCTCTCCGGCTTCAAGCCCCGACTGGTCGAGCCACTGGAGCGGTCGTCCGGCTGCTGGATCGATGAGCTGTCGGCCGTCCTCTAGAGTCTCCGCACCACTCCAAACAAGTCAACCGGCTTCACTCCATTCTTCCTTGTGTATGGGGCCGAGGCCGTCATCCCAACTGACATTGAGTTTGACTCACCTCGCATCACCATGTACACGGAGGCGGAGGTGAAAGAAGCACGCGAAGACGGTGTCGATCTGCTGGAAGAGGGCCGGCTATTGGCACTCAGCTGGTCCGCCATCTACCAACAGAGTTTGCACCGCTACCACAGTCGAAGGTCAAGCCAAGATCCTTCCAAGAGGGAGACCTTGTGCTCTGGCTGATCCAGCGAACAACCGGCCAAGACAAGCTCTCGGCCCCTTGGGAAGGCCCCTTCATCATCAATAAAGCATTGGGCAACGACTCGTACTACCTGATCGATGCGCAGAAGCCCAGAGCGCGCAAGAGAGACGACTCCGGCAAGGAATCGGAGCGCCATTGAACGCAAATCTCCTCTGAAGATTTTATAGTTGATTCAGTATGTACCACGCTACCTTTTGTATTAAGCGCTAAGACATCGGGTCCCTCGAGGAGCACTCGGGGGCTACCCTTTTTATCTATATGATAAGTTCTATGCCTATGGTTGTGTCATTTCATTATTTTTCCTGACACCGGGTTCGACCAGTCGGCCCGGGGGCTTGCCACCTTGTGCTATGCCAGTGCTACCTGCAGTCGGACAAGTAGTGTGCCGGCACCTAAAGCCTCTCTTGCCATAAGCCGCAGCTCGCAGAGCGACTGACCGACTGGCAAGAGTTAAAGGCAGGAAACGACGCCCACACAAAAAATGGCTAAGGACCACAACATTCGCATAGGCCAAGCCAGCTCCTCGCCTCGCCGACCGGCTGTTGAGTAGCCGGCCGGCCGATTTCTAACTTAACTTACTATGCTCTTCCTACAGCTAAAGTACTTGCCTTCCCAAAAATCGGCAAGTACTTGACCCAGCCACAGACCGCAGAGCGGTTGTCCGGTTGGCAAGACGGCAGCCAAGAGAAGGCGGCAAAGGAAAAAGGCAAAGGAGCAGAAAATCAAGACAAGTTGGAAATCGACAAAGACAATTTACATAGCAAATGGCCCTCGACTAGCATTCAACAGAGTTTGAATACACCCCCAGCGGGTGGAACTGCTCAGACTTAACAATTTTTGTTCAAGAGATTAGAAAACAGGGAAAGAAAAAGATAACTTGGTCACCTAGGCCAGAGGAGCAGCAACCGGATCGAAGGGGTCAGCGGAGGTCGAGGCTCTGGGTGGTGGAGCGGCCGCCTGGTGGGTCTCGGCCTGGTCAGCGCCAGCAGCAGTCGGCTCGTCGGTGTGCCGCACGTTGGTCGAGATTCGGCCGGGCTGAGGCCGGCCGTCGTCTCCACCATCCGGGGCATCGTCTTTGTCGTCCTCGTCCTCCTCCTCCTCACCTTCATCGCTGGAGGCGATCACCTCCACCGACTCCTCGCCGTCTTCTGGGTTCAGCCCGAACCAGTTGGGTGGTGCCTCGGCGCCCTCCTCAGTCAGCTCGGGGAGGAAGACACTGGTGTCCGTGTACTCGGCTATAGCCGGGGCGTGACGATAGAGGTCGGGCGCCACCACCGCCAGCTCTTCGGCAGCTTCAGCACGAAGAGTGGCCAACTGGTCTAGGTTTAGCCCAAGGTACCACCCCTTGACGAACTCCAGGTCCCGCCGTGCGGCTGCCCGGGCTGCGGAGCCCTTCCACGCCTCAATACGGCCGATGGCCACCTCTAACCAGTCGGAGGTCCGACTGGGGGTGCGTAGAGTTGGAGCACCCGGCCAGAGGGCGGAGACTACCTGGGCTCCGACACGCTGCAGATGGCGGAAAGCCAGATGCACCGGCTGGAGACGAGCTTGGATGGTGAGCAGCTGCTCGGCGAGAGTTCGGGGGGCGTTGGGCGCGATTTCCGCACCAGCCAGCCTCCGCTCGTCACGGCGAGCCTCGACGGCTTGGTTGGCGGCGACAGATTAACCAGGGAAATACTCTGCACAAGAAGAAAAAAAGAAGTATGAAGCCGGAAGCCGGCTCATAGGACAAGTCGGCACGCAGAAGAAAGAGAAGGACAACTCACCATCGAGCATGTCTTCGATCTCGCCGTAGCCGTCCGACAAGGCCTTCTCCCTCTCGACCCAGTTCGAACGCTGAGTCTCGAACTCGGGCTGGAGGGCCTCCTCCGCGTCCTTGAGTTTCCACAGCTCCGCCTGGAGCTGGTTCGCCTGGTCAGCTAGCTGCTTGGCCAGGTGGTCATGCTCTTGCTCTATCTTGCTGCGCTCCTCCTCCTTGGCGTGCAGCGCAGTTTGATACTTGCCCAGCTGCTGTCCTAAGGTGGCGTTGGCTCCTACAAGAAAGAAAAGACAATCAGCAAATCAACAAAGAAAGAAGTAGTTGCCGGAAGATCTGACCCGACTGCCTAGCAGTCGGCCCGAATCTCGGGGGCTACATCCCGCGGGTGCGCTGGCGTGCCCCCCTGAGACTAAGGATTGAACGATTCAATGAAAGAAAAAAGAAAAGTGGTCGCCGGAAGAACCGACCCGAATGCTCAGCAGTTGGCCCGAATCTCGGGGGCTACACCCCGCGGGTGCGCTAGCGCGCCCCCGCGAGAACGAAGAGCGGAGTGCTTACTCCGGCTGTTAGCCAAAGCAGTGGTCCGCTTGGCCAGCTCCTGGACCTGGGAGTTAAAGGCGGCCACACGGATGTTGTGGTAATCCTGCGACAAAGACAACAGAAGAAAAGAAAGGGTTAGCACTCGGAACTTACCTTTAAGTTCCGAGCCACCTGCTCAGCAGCCGACATGGAACTCGGGGGCTACACCCAGTGGGTGCGCTGGCGTGCCCCCACAGAAGAAATTCAAGAATATTACAAGAATCAGGAACATACCCGGACGGCGGCTCGCGACGCTAGGAACGTCTGCATCTAGTTCTGGAGGGCGGTGCCTTGGGCCTGAAGCAGAGACTGGACTTCATGCGCAGCCTTGTTCAGGACGCTTGTCCCACCCCCAAACATCCACTCTCGTGGGGCGGCACTAGTGGCCTCCGCCTCTGGGGCCGACGAGCTCGAGGCCCCGATCTCCTGAGGCCGTGGCGCCGAAGTCGCCTTCGCCGCACGTCGGCGCGCCGGAGTGCGAACAACGGGGGTCGCCCCCACCACCAGCTCGCCGCCAACTTGAGGCGTTGGCGGCACGACAGGCCGACAGCCCTGGACCTCGGCAGTCGGCGCTTGCTGGAGCACCTCCGTCCTCAAGATGGAGGAGTCGCCCCCTTCCCTCTCCATGATCGGCTGCTCATCGCCGGTTCTCCCAGTCGGCGCCGGGATCTCTGGTGCGGGCGGCACGGAGCGCAGGGGGACGACAAGCTGCGGCGTCTGGTCGCACGTGGCCTTCTCCGCCCTCGCCCCGGCGAGCGCGTCCGCCCGCTCCTTAGCCGCGGCGTTGGCCTGGGCCTTGGCGACCGCGTTGGCTTCTTCCTATGCCACCTTGGCTGCCGCCGCCTTCTGCCGCTCTGCCTCCTCCCGCTCCTCATGCGCCTCCCGCGTGTTCTGCTCCGTTGCTGCCTGGAGCTTGGCGCGGGGGTCCACACGGCGGGTGCTGGCGGAGCCCTACATCCCTCTGATGATGGAGGCAGAGGACGACCGCTCAAGGGAGAGCAGGGCCCTATTCAAGAAAGGCAAGAAGAACTCAGAGGGAGTTTGCAAAAAAGACAAATGAAAACACAAGAAAAGACAAGCTCTTACGCGGACACCGTCGATGGCTGCTTCGGGGCCCTCTGGAACCGGCTGCCTTCGCGGTGGCCTCCTCCCGCCTGGTCGCTACGGCCGAGCCCTTGGGTTTCTACGGCTGGCCACCTTGCAGCTTCGAGCCGGCTTGGCGCTTTGGTGCGCCGCCTGGTGCAGTCGGCGCTGCTGAGGAGCTCGCCCCCGCCTTGTTGGCAACCAGCGGGCGGTGTCGGCGTTCTGGGAACGGGGGTCCCCAGACTTGCCTGCCTGCGGCCCACGGCATGGCTAAGCTAGCGGGCCGTACGACCCATCTTCATCAACAAGGCAATCAAGACGTTCGCGAGGGGCCAAGCCTCACGAGGCGGACGACGCAGGACCTCCTCAGGAGTGGCCTAGCCAGGCAGGCTCACGAGGAATGGAGATGTCAAGGCGGGGCAAACCTCACGAGGCTCTCGTGATGTGGGCCATGACGATCGACACCAGGCAGGCGCCAGGGCGCGCGGCGTCCTTGTTTCCTCTTTGGTGCTAAAGAGGCAGGCGCATGCGCGGAGTACCGAGGCATCAAGCAAAGGTTTCCATATCGGTGCAACGAGACCAAGACCGGCAGGACGGCAAGGCGGAGGTCACCATGGAGCCCAAGGCGGCGTCATCACCAGAGCCTTTTGTAGGCGAAGACCGGTTTTGTCAGGATAGCTTGTACTAGCTATCCCCTTTCAAATTTGCCCGCCGTTGTTGGCTCCCTTCCCGCTCAAATATTTGGGGAGAGGACCAGGGCCTATATAAGTAGAGCTAGCCACCACAGTAAAAAGGGGATCATGTCGCACTCTCACCGCACAAGTTCACCAAGCACAAGAACACCTCAACCTCAGGAGGCTGTTCTTCCCCTTGTACTGCTCATCATTAGCCCAAGAGGCAATCCACCACACACTGGAGTAGGGTATTACACCACAATGGTGGCCCGAACCAGTATAAATCTCGTGTCTTTCTGTGTTGTGAGTTCGTCGAGTTCGTCCGTGAGATCTTAGCAAGCTAGGGCGTGGATCGGTAGGAGGGAAAGAGCTTTGCACGCACCCCAGAGTTCGAACCTTAAGGGTGTTGCCGGAACCCGAGATCCGACATTTGGCGCGCCAGGTTGGGTGCACCGGAGCTCCTCTCCATCGGCCTACGCCCTGCGCCATCGCACTTCGCTCCCATGGCAGGCACCCCGCCATCCGTTCCCGCGGCCGGCATCGACGACGGGGCCACGGGGTTCCGAGCCCTGGCCCCCGCCCTGCGGCGGGTGCGGTGGCCGACCAAGTTCAGGCCAGAGATGCCGCCGCGCTACGACGGCGCGGCGGACCCAACGGCTTTCCTACTGGCGTATGAGGAAGCCGTCCTCGAGGCCGGGGGTGACGACAAGATCATGGCCAACTAGTTTCCCATGGCCCTCGTCGGCGAGCCGCGTGCCTGGCTGCTCAACCTCCCCGGATCCACGGTGGCGTCCTGGGGGGAACTCCGCGCCCTCTTCACTGCTCGCTACGCGGTGCCGGTGCACCACAGAGTCACGGCCCTGCTGGGCGGCTCTCAAGCACCGCCTTCAGATCACCACGTCAAGCCGTTCCTCCGTCAGATCGGGGCCACTTCCAAGCGCCCGGGGGCTCCGCCGGGTTGGGCTGCGCCGGAGGCCGACCTCACTTTTGGCCCAGAGGACCACCCAACTCTACCGCTGGCTCGGGCATGCTCCCAATGCTCTGCACGCCTACCATCTGCAACGTGGCTGTCACCAAGACCCTCATCAACGGCGGTGTCGGCCTCAACTTGCTCTCGGTAGAGGCCTTCAGCCTTCTTCACGTGCCGCTCGAGCGGCTCAGTCACAGCACGCCCTTCTCAGGAGTTGGTGGCGGCGCCGCTCGCTCTCTGGGGCAGATCCGTGTCCCAGTCACCTTCGGCACACACGATAACTACCGCACCGAGCTGGTCGACTTCAACATCGCCCGCATCGGTCTCCCTTACAACGCCATCCTCGGGTACCCAGCTCTCACCCAATTCATGGCGGCGACTCACCCGGCCTACAACCTCATGAAGATACCTAGGAGCAAAGGCGTCCTCACCATCAAGGGGGACACCAAGAGGGCCGTGACGGCGCTTAAGCTTGCCTTCAAGACCGCGGCGGCGGCGCAGCCCGCCGGCGCTGGTACCCCCGAGGCCGAAGAGGCCGCGCCTACTAAGAAGAAGCAGTTGTTCACTCAAGACAAGGGAGAAACCAAGCAGGTGCCGATCGATGAGGACGGGTCCTCAGGGGCCACCTTCACCATAGGCGACGGCCTTGATTCCATCCAAGAAGAGGCGTTGGTGAAGTTCTTGCGCGCAAACAAGGATATATTCGCATGGGAGCCCAATCAGCTGGTGGGGGTTCCGAGAGAGGTGATTCAGCATCACCTAAAGGTATGCCCCAACATGCGCCCTGTCAAGCAACGAGCGAGGCGGCAATCCACAGAGAATCAAGCCTTCATCGTCCAGGAGACCCGCAAGCTGGAGGCGGCGGGTGCCATTCGCGAGGTTCGGTACCCCACATGGCTGGCGAACCCCGTCGTAGTACCAAAGAATGGCGGGAAGGAACGGATGTGCGTCGACTTCACCAACCTTAACAGAGCTTGCCCCAAAGATCCGTTCCCTCTCCCACGCATTGATCAGATCGTCGACTCCACTGCCGAGTGCAACCTGTTGTGCTTCCTGGATGCGTTCTCAGGATATCACTAGATAAAGATGGTGGTGGAAGATGTGGAGAAGACAGCCATCCTGACCCCGTGCGGGGTGTACTGCTACACCTGCATGCCCTTCAGGCTGCGCAACGCGGGCGCGACCTTTCAGCGGCTGATGCACATCGCCTTAGGGCGACAACTCGGGAGAAATACCGAGGCTTACGTCGATGACATAGTGGTGAAGTCTTGGGAGGCGAGAACCCTGATTCAAGACTTGGAGGAGACCTTCGAGAGCCTGCGCCAGGTGAGCCTGCGGCTTAACCCGGAGAAGTGCGTGTTCGGTGTCCCTTCCGGCAAGCTGCTGGGATACCTCGTGTCCCATAGAGGGATCGAGGCGAACCCGGAGAAGATCAAGGCCATCGAAGACATGAGCCCGCCACAGACCCTCAAAGAAATGCAGAAGCTGGCGGGACGGGTGACTGCATTGGGGCGTTTCATCTCCAAGCTGGGGAACGCGCCTTACCCTTCTTCAAGCTCATGAAGAAGAAGGGCTCGTTCGAGTGGACCCCGGAGGCTGACCGACCCTTCCAAGACCTCAAGAAATACCTGACCAGCCCTCCGGTGATAGTGGCACCACGACCTCTCGAGCCCCTAGTGCTCTACCTTGCCGCCACCCCGTACTCCGCCAGCGCAGCACTGGTGGCGGTTCAGGAGGAGCGCCAAACCAAGGGCGCGCTGTGCCAAGCCATAGCTGAAGTAGTGCAGGGTTAGGAAGGCTCCGCTAAAGCCTCAGCAGCAGAAGACCAAGCTCGGCAGGACAACGTCGCCGAAACTCCCAAAGGTAGTCAGGTCTCAGGAGCTCCTCCATCTCAGGAGGCGCCCCAACCTTTGCAAGACCCGAGCCTCAACAGTGTGCCAGCCCTCGTCGAACACCCGGTGTACTTCGTCAGAACCCGTGTTGCGGGACGCGAGGGCACGATACCCTATGCCCCAGAAGCTCCTGCTCGCGCTCTGAGTAGCCTCATACAAGCTGCGGCACTACTTCCAGGGCCACCCCATCAAGGTCGTCTCGGCCTACCCATTGGAGAGGGTGCTCAGGAGCCCCAACTCAGCTGGAAGGGTCGCCGAGTGGAACATCGAGCTGCAAGCATTCCAGCTGGAGTTCAGCACTACCAGGGTCATCAAAGGGGCTGCACTCGCTGATTTTGTGGCAGAATGGACGAATGCCCAACACTTGAAGAAGGCAAAGACCGATCCACCTCGCCAGGAAGTGAGGCACCGAACGGTTGGGTCATGTACTTCGATGGCGCCTTCGCGCACCAGGGCGCGGGGGCTGGAGCAGTGCTCATCTCACCCACTTAGGACAAGCTCTACTATGCCGTGCAGCTCTGCTTTCAGCACGGTGAGAAGGTCTCCAACAACATCGCAGAATACGAAGGCCTCATAGCTGGCCTGAAGACCACGACAGCTCTAGGGGTGAAGCGCCTTACCGTTAGAGGCGACTCGCAGCTCCTCGTCAACTTCTCCAACAAAGTATACGAGCCAAAGGACGAGCATATGGAGGCGTACCTCGCGGAGGTGCGCAAAATGGAGAAGCAGTTCTTGGGCCTGGAGTTGCAGCACGTGCCCCGGGGCACCAACAAGGAAGCTGACGACATCGCCAGGAGAGCCTCCAAGCGGCAGCCGCAAGAGCCCGGCGTCTTTGAGGAACAGCTCTTCAAGCCGTCAGTGACACCACCACTTTCAAGCACGGCTCAGCCTCGGGAGGAGCTCCCACAGCCCCCTGCCATGGGAGCCCCAGCCTGTGGCCCGACCACAGGAGCTCGCCTGCTCTTGGCGCTTGAGCCTCAGGAGGAATGCTGGACCAAGGAATTCAAGGAGTACCTGATCCAAGGGACGCTGCCGGAGAAAGAAGAGGACGCAGAGCGCGTGGCCCGGCAGGCCACGACATACTGTATTCAAGATGGTGAATTGTACAGGAAGCGACCGAACGACGTCACGCTGCGCTGCATCTCCAGTCACCAAGGGAAGGAGTTGCTCATGGACATACACGGTGGGGACTACGGGCACCACTCGTCGTCACGGACTCTCGTCGGCAAGGTGTTCCACAGTGGATTCTACTGGCCCACGATGCTCAACGACGCAGCCGAATTGGTGAAGTCCTATGAAGCTTGCCGATTCCATGCCAAGAAGATTCATCAGCCGGCTTAGGGCCTCCAGACCATCCCGCTCACGTGGCCGTTCGCAGTCGGGGGGGCTGGACATCTTGGGCCCGTTCCCTCGAGCGCCAGGGGGCTACCGCTACCTCTACGTCGCTATCGACAAGTTCACCAAGTGGGCGGAAGTGGAAGCCGTCCGTACCATCCCGGCCGGCTCTGCTGTCAAGTTCATCAAGGGCCTCGTGAGCCGCTTCGGGGTCCCCAACCGCATAATCACAGATAACGGCTCGCAGTTTACTAGTAACCTCTTCAAAACCTACTGTGCTAACCTTGGAACGCAGATTTGCTACGCTTCGATGGCGCATCCCAGGAGCAATGGTCAGGCCGAACGTGCCAACGCAGAGGTCCTGAGGGGCCTCAAGACCAGGACCTTCAAGAAGAAGCTCGAAGCCTGCGGCAGGGGCTGGCACGATGAGCTTCAGTCCGTGCTGTGGTCCATCCGCACCACCGCCACCAAGCCAACGGGCGAGACCCCATTCTTCCTTGTCTACGGAGCTGAAGCAGTCCTCCCTCATGAGGTCAAGCATCGCTCCGCACGGGTCCTGGCGTTCGACGAAATGCAGCAGGACGCCATGCGGGGGATGGATCTTGTGCTGGGGGAGGAACGTCGTCGCGAAGCTGCACTAAGGGCGGCAAGGTACCAGCAAGCGTTGCGGTAATATCACTGCCGCAACGTCCGCTCCAGGACGCTCGAGGTAGGCGACCTCGTCCTGAGGCGGATTCTCTCCAGGGAAGGGCTGCAGAAGCTTTCACCCATGTGGGAGGGCCCGTTCAGGGTCGCCCATGTCTCCAGGCCTGGCGCCGCGCGCCTGGAGACGCAGGACGGGATACCCATCCAGAACGCCTGGAACATCCAGCACCTCCGGAAGTTCTACCCATGAAGCAAGGCCTAGAGCCTGTGAAGAAAGGCCCAGAGCCTGTGAAGAAGGCCCGGTGCCTGTGAAGAATCGCCGCCCATGACACTCTCACGTAATAATGAGTGGGGCTGTACACGCCCCGGAGTCTCAGGAGTGCCGGCCTCAGGCCCTGGGGCTCCCTCCCACGCCTAGTGGTAGCACTTAGCTCCGCGCTGGTGGGAAGACTTGAAGACTAGATTAGGTGTCGGACGCGGCTTTTCATTTGCTTTCCGTAGTTGGCTTGCTTCTCCTCAATCAAAATTTGCCTTTGGTGTTCCTTGCTGATTCGATTCCCTCGCCTGTTACCGCTTCTTTCGGCTCTGGTTCGCTCATGTTCTCTCTCTCGCATACCTCGCGAGGGGGCTTGGCAGATGCCCTCGCGAGCATTTTTCTCCTCTTTGCCTTCTCGCGAGCCACCCTCGTTCGAGCCCAAAAACTGGTGCATCTCTCCTATCCGTGCCCCCTCGGGTACCACGATGCAAAGCGCCAGGTCAAGGCTTGGGTGAACGGCAAATCTCCTAGCGCACCACCTAACGAATTTTCGCAGTTCCTGAGCAGACAGGTCAGGATGGACACGAGGAAACAAACACCTCGTAAGGAAGAAGGCGTCCCGAATGCACCAGGTTAAGTTATCTTTGCGCAAAATAACAATGCTGCATGGGAACAACACGCATAGCGCAATAACCAAGGAACCACAGTTCGATACATGCCCCTCTGGGCCCATACTGGTTTCATTTTTGATGCAGGAAAAAGAGCAAAGCAAAAGCAGCGTTGCAGCGATCCACGGAGGCAGGCCCCAAGCGACATCCTGAGCCTAGCCAGACCCCTCCTCGCGCTTCATGGAGGCGCGGCGACGAGACGACCCGCTGCCGCCTTCAAAGCGGGCGCGGCGGCGTGGTGGCTGGTCGAACCCACCGCTGCTGGAGCTGTCGCCGGAGGAAGAGTCGCCGTAGCTGGACGAGACACGGTCGCCGTCGAGGGTGGGCTCGCCCTCATCCTTGCCGCGGCCGTCGCCAAGGCCGAGCACCTCCTCACCGTTGTTCGCCTCGGGGAAACACCCGGTGCAGCGACCATCTTCCCCAAACACCCTCACATAGAGGGTCGTCCCACCATCATACTTGAAGTGGAGGGTGCACCGCCTGCCCAAGCCGCGCGTGCGGGCGAACATCTGCCAGCCACGGGCCAGGGCTATGTTGCCCGCGGCGGAAGTCTCGACTGCGACCCAAGAGGCCTTGCTGCAGCAACCATTCGCGTGCAACCAGAGCCTGCCGGGACCAGAGGCCGGCAGCTCGTCGACGAAGAAGCGCGGAAGCTGGAGCCAGTTGCCGGCCGGGTTCTCCGACCAGACAACGAACTCCGACGACACTTCCGCCGAGTGAAAGCGCGGACGGGGAGGCCGCGCCACCATGGCACGCCTCCCTTCGTCAACTGGACCGCCATGGCTGGGGCGACCCCCTCCGCATGCTGCGCCGCCATGACAGTGGGCCACGGCGTGCTTGCGCAGACGGCCGCGTCCGCGCTTGGGCACCGAGGAGCCGGGCCGCTCGCGGGGGGGCTTTCCCCTTCTCGGCGGCAGAGAACTTCCTTCGTGGCGCTATTAGTGGCGCTGCTAGCGGTGGAGCAAGGGAAAAGAAGCAAGTGAACCGGGAAGATATGGGCGACGGGGGCTCCGCCCCTCCCTTCCCATTTATAGCGGAAGGAGGCCAACCCGCGCCTACCATGATCACAGGTAATGATGGTTTTCCTTGCATGTCACAGGTACTTGTCAAGTCGAGCAGTTGCCGAGGCAGCATGGGGAAGCAGAGACGCCCACGTCCAATCAGCCGCCACGCATCAACCGAGGCCGCAGGCTTTTGGGGCCCGCGGCGCTCCGTACTTGACCCTTGGCTTTGCCTCGAAGCCAAGCCCGAGCGCGCCATGGGCCCAGGGGCTACTGTCCGCGTTCTGGGAACGGGGGTCCCCAGACTTGCCTGCCTACGGCCCACGGCGTGGCTAAGCTAGCGGGCCGTACGGCCCATCTTCATCAACAAGGCAATCAAGACCTTCGCGAGGGGCCAAGCCTCGCGAGGCGGACGACGCAGGACCTCCTCAGGAGTGGCCTAGCCAGGCAGGCTCACGAGGAGCGGAGATGTCAAGGCAGGGCAAACCTCACGAGGCTCTCGTGACGTGAGCCATGACGATCGACACCAGGCAAGCGCCAGGCGGGCGCCAGGGCGCGCGGCGTCCTTGTTTCCTCTTTGGTGCTAAAGAGGCAGGCGCAGGTGCGGAGTACCGAGGCATCAAGCAAAGGTTTCCATATCGGTGCAACGAGACCAAGACCGGCAGGACAGCAAGGCGGAGGTCACCATGGAGCCCAAGGCGGTGTAATCACCAGAGCCTTTTGCAGGCGAAGACCGCTTTTGTCAGGATAGCTTGTACTAGCTGTCCCCTTTCAAATTTGCCCGCCGTTGTTGGCTCCCTTCCCGCTCAAATATTTGGGGAGAGGACCAGGGCCTATATAAGTAGAGCTAGCCACCACAGTAAAAAAAAAGGATCAAGTCGCGCTCTCACCGCACAAGTTCACCAAGCACAAGAACACCTCAACCTCAGGAGGCTGTTCTTCCCCTTGTACTGCTCATCATCAGCCCAAGAGGCAATCCACCACACACTGGAGTAGGGTATTACACCACAACGGTGGCCCGAACCAGTATAAATCTCGTGTCTTTCTGTGTTGCGAGTTCGTCCGTGATATCTTAGCAAGCTAGGGCGTTGATGTCTACTACGCAACCTTCTTCTTGTAGACGTTGTTGGGCCTCCAAGTGCAGAGGTTTGTAGGACAGTAGCAAATTTCCCTCAAGTGGATGACCTAAGGTTTATCAATCCGTGGGAGGCGTAGGATGAAGATGGTCTCTCTCAAACAACCCTGCAACCAAATAACAAAGAGTCTCTTGTGTCCCCAACACACCCAATACAATGGTAAATTGTATAGGTGCACTAGTTCGGCGAAGAGATGGTGATTCAAGTGCAATATGGATGGTAGATATAGGTTTTTGTAATCTGAAAATATAAAAACAGCAAGGTAACTAATGATAAAAGTGGGCACAAAACGGTATTGCAATGCTAGGAAACAAGGCCTAGGGTTCATACTTTCACTAGTGCATGTTCTCTCAACAATAATAACATAATTGGATCATATAACTATCCCTCAACATGCAACAAAGAGTCACTCCAAAGTCACTAATAGCAGAGAACAAACGAAGAGATTATGGTAGGGTACGAAACCACCTCAAAGTTATTCTTTCCAATCAATCCGTTGGGCTATTCCCATAAGTGTCACAAACAGCCCTAGAGTTCGTACTAGAATAACACCTTAAGACAAAAATCAACCAAAACCCTAATGTCACCTAGATACTCCAATGTCACCTCAAGTATCCGTGGGTATGATTATATGATAGGCATCACACAATCTCAGATTCATCTATTCAACCAACACATAGAACCTCAAAGAGTGCCCCAAAGTTTCTACCTGAAAATCAAGACGAAAATGTGTGCCAACCCCTATGCATAGGTTCATGGGCGGAACCCGCAAGTTGATCACCAAAACATACATCAAGTGAATCACGTGATATCCCGTTGTCACCACAGATACGCACGACAAGACATACATCAAGTGTTCTCAAATCATTAAAGACTCAATCCGATAAGATTACTTCAAAGGGAATACAATCCATTACAAGAGAGTAGAGGGGGGGAGAAACATCATAAGATCCAACTATAATAGCAAAGCTCGCGATACATCAAGATCGTGCCAAATCAAGAACATGAGAGAGAGAGAGATCAAACACATAGCTACTAGTACATACCCTCAGCCCCGAGGGTGAACTACTCCCTCCTCGTCATGGAGAGCGTCGGGATGATGAAGATGGCCACCGGTGAGGGTTCCCCCCTCCGGCAGGGTGCCAGAATAGGGTCCCGATTGGTTTTTGGTGGCTACAGAGGCTTGCGGCGGCGGAACTCCAGATCTATTCTGTTCCCCGATCGTTTTAGGGTATATGGGTATATATAGGTGAAAGAAGTATGTCAGGGGAGCCACGAGGGGCCCACGAGGGTGGAGGGCGTGCCCAGGGGGTAGGCGCGCCCCTGCCTTGTGCCTCCCTTGTTGCTTTCTTGACGTGGACTCCAAGTCTCCCGGGTTGCTTTCCTTCCAAAAATAACTTCTCCAGAAGATTTCATTCCGTTTCGACTCTGTTTGATATTCCTTTTCTTCGAAACATTGAAACAAGGGAAAAAACAGGAACTGGGCTCTGGGTCAATAGGTTAGTCCCAAAAATAATAGAGAAGTGTATAATAAAGCCCATAAACATCCAAAACAGATAATATAATAGCATGGAACAATAAAAAATTATAGATACGTTGGAGACGCATCAGGCGTGGATCGGTAGGAGGGAAAGAAATTCGCGCGCACCCCAGAGTTCGAACCTTATGGGTTTTGCCGGAACCCGAGATCCGACAGGCGGCGGTGCGTGCTCCTCCCCGTTGTCGTCTGGCAAGTCCTCGAGGCCGCCTCCTCCCCCGAAGCCGCCTGCTCCGTCACCACTGCATGTGGCGTCGACTTCTTCCATGGCGGCTGCCCCCAAGTCGGGGTCATCTGCATCACTCACAGATTGATCCGGCAGGTACTCCTGGCCCTGCTCCAGGGCATCGCCTGCCGGATGGGTCATGAGGAGCTACATCGTGATCAACTGATCAGGCGGCAAAGCAGAACCCAACAGAAAAAAGAGAAAGAAGAGTTAAGAGCTTACCGCAGGCGGCGGGTGTGCGCGGGAATACGGCCGCTTGCCGAACTGCCATTCCGACTCCGAGAGTTTGCAGCTCAAAATCTCATTCACCAGGCGGGCCACCTCCATGGCCGGCATCTCCCTGGTGGGCATCCGGCACGGGTCTCGATGACCGCTCATCCGGCTGATTAGATGAGGCCGGCCTTGAAGAGGGAGAACCCGACGCTCCACAAAGGCGACCAGCAAGTCCGAGGATTTGAGGCCCTCCGACTCTGTCATCTCCCTGAGCCGGGCGACGGCAGCGGCGGAGGCGGCCGATAGCGTCCCTGGCTTGAAGGTCCAGTTGGTGCAGGGCTCAGCCGGCAGGCCAGCTTCGTAAACCGGTAGGTTGACGAAGTCGATCGCCGGGTTGACGTTCTTGACGTAGAAGTACAATTTTTGCCCCGGCTTGACCGACTGCGTCAGGCTGACGGCCGGGAAGCAATTCCCAGCACCAGGGCGCTGCACCGCGACGAAGGCTCCACACTGAGCCGCCTTGTTCTTGGCGGCGGTGCCGAGCGTGGTGTAGAAGAATTCCCCCCAGAGCTCGAGAGTGGGGAGAACGTCGAGGTAGCCTTCGCAGAGCGTGACGAAGGCCGACAGCAGCACCACCATATTCGGCGTGAGGTGGTGCGGCTGGAGTCAGCAGAAGTGAAGAAAGGAGCAGAGGAAGTCGCTCGCCGGCAGGCCGAAGCCGCGGAGGAAATGCGATCGATAGATGACGGATTCGCCTTCCTCCGGCGCCGGCGAGATCTCCTTCGCGGGCGGAACGCGCGCCTGGACATAACCCTCGCTGGGCAGCCAGCACGTGTTGCGGAGAAAGGTGATGTGGTCTTCCAGGACATTCGAACCGTCCCAGTCACCGCCCCGCTCACGCGCCATAGAAGCTCGAGTTCGACAAGGAAACGACGCGACGGAGAGGACGGGCTCGGTGATGACGGGCTGCGGGAGCACCTCGGCACGGCGCGGGAGTACGGCGGTAGTGGAGAGGAAGAAGAGGAAGGAAATGGCGAAGGGAGAGAAGGGCGCGCATGCTAGTGCCGCTCCCCTCCTCCCCCTACTTATAGCCCTGGGCTGCGAAGCCGAGGGGACAGGGCGTGGGGATCGTGGTATTAACTATGCCCACGACCCCATGACCCCGCATTTACCGAGCGGTAATAGCGCGAAGTAATTGCGCCACAGAATCCAAACCGTCCGCCTCGGCCGCACCGGATCCGCGCGCGTGCCGAGGCCCGGTAGTGGCGGGCCCCATCCTGCGGTGATGTCCCGTCGCGCGCGTGGGCTGGCAGGCCGGCCCGGTAGGCTGGTGCCGTGTGGCACGCACGCATCGGGCGACGAGCCTGGCGCCTGGCTGGCGTGCTACCAGGCTCCCGCCGCGACGTTTCGAAATCATCAGGCGGCCCACCTGGCCACTGACAGCTCCTAGCAGTCGGCGCTTTAGAAGATGGACAAAGCAAGATCAATCAAACCACTCGGAGTAGGAAGCTGCTAAAGCTCCTCGCCTTTTCAGCCGCGGCGCCCCACCAGCTTCGGGGACTACTGTCGGAGTAAATGACCACGGGTAGCCTCATCTGCTCCCCATGGAGATTCAAGACATCGGGTTGGCTGCGCCCCTCAAGCCTCGAAGGTGAAGAGCCGCCTTCTCAAAGCCGGCTGGTCCAAGCGGCCGGCTGCCAGAGGGCGGCAGTTCCCAGAAGACCGCGTTGAGGTGGGACGACTTATACCAGGCGGCCTCCAGAGAGGCCGACTCCCAGGAGGCGGCCCCCCTCCGCCCCCTTGAAGTTTGCACCACATTAAGACGACGAGACAGGGCGTGGCTTCAGTGCAGCCTGCCACCCCCGAATCCAGGATGGAGCATGGCCACAGTGCGGCGTACTGGGCGGACATCCCCCGCCCGACGCGGCATTGTTGCCACGCAGCCCATGGCATCACCCATAACGGGAGATGCCATGCCTCCACTACGGGCTGTCGGTACGGCCTACGGACGGCAGGCCCTACCTGTCAGCGAGAAGCCAGAAGGCTGCGAGCCCTAACCAGTCGGCATGGGGGAGGTCGACTCCTAGATGGCGGCCCTCCCCTCCCTTAAAGTCTGTGCGCCATTAACCAGAAGAGACGGGGAGTGGCTACAGTGAATGCCCGCCAGGCGGCGGTACTGTAGCCACGCCTCCCCCGACAAAGCATACGTCATTAGTGGCATTGCCACAGTACTCAGCAGCTGGCAGGACCCGCCAACGGCAGGCGCGGCCTGTCGGCTAAGTACGAGACAGCCGGCGGGACCCACCAGGCGATGGGCCCCAACGGCCGGCGGAGAAGCCGGCGACCATAGCCACTGACAGCCATGTCCTACACCCTGCCAGATTGCCTTTGTACCCCTAGGGGTAGGCCTATATAAACCCCCCAGGGCACCCATGCAAAGGGTTCAGACCTCAGTCCACCCACACCCACGTATAGGGAGAGGAAGTTAGGGCTAGCCTTGTTCTTCTTCTTCCTCTTGAGAAACAGCTCAAGGAGCAAGCTTGTAGCCACCATTGTTGCTTGAGTGATCATGCGGGGACCCCGTAGAGCAGGAGTAGGGGTGTTATCTCCTAGGAGAGCCCCAAACCTGGGTAAGATTTGCCGGCGGGCATGTTTGCGCCTTATCCCGTTTCCTGGCACCGGCGACGTATTATTAGCCCCTCCATGATAAGCCATCGTTTGGCATATGTCGCACGACACCCCCGACAGTCACTCACAAAGAACATTGGAATGAGGAGTTGATTCTCCAATTTTGTGCAACTCTACACATCTCAGGTTACAATAGAGATCCCAACACTCGGGTTCTTGAGTGGATGACAGGTGACACCCATCACAAGGTTCATGCTCAAGAGCTTCTTGAGATTAGAAACCTACCCACTCCTGGTGAGGACTATGAACCAGGTTGTGAAGCCCATGAAAATGTTGTGGAGTGCATCTTTCATAAGCCAAAGCCCAATATGACTAAGATGCTAACAATGATGAAGCCACTACCTCTTGAATCTGATTGCCCATCAGAATTTCTTGTCAAGGACCTCAAGTATTTTCCTTGCACCATATATCACATACTTCCGCATACTCTCTGGCCCATTAAAGGGCATTCGTCTTCAAGCAAGCTAGAAGGTGCCTTGAAGACTATGGTCTACTATATCTTCAATGGCATAAGGTTCAGTATGCATGACTTCTTCATTAGGCAGTTGGCAGCTTCAGGAATGGATCTCTTTGGCCTCTAGTTCATGCACCTTGGATCATGCGCCTTATTAAGCTTCGCTCTACTGTGCAATATCAACCATCGGGACGAAACCATCATATATATCTGCCTGAAGTTGATGATCCTTCTGAAGTCCTTTATCCTTTAGCTGATAAAGATCCAAGACTGGTGGAACCAAGCCACTTTGCTCATATGGAAGCCATTCACGTTCCTAATGTGGCTTCCACTGCTCTCCTTGCTGGTCAGATTCAGCAAGTACATCAAGCCAACACTGAAGCCACTACCAGCACCATTGGCAATTGGTAACTTTTGGTTTCCCTTCATCAAAAGCAGGATAAGCACCATCTATGGCTCAAGCGCCAGATGCAAAGCGTCATTTCTGATGTCAGTCGCATCCGAAACCTATCAACGAGGAATGCATTTGTGGCACATGAAGCTAATCACCGTGCTTGGAAGAGCCTCACCTTATTGTGTTCTGAAGATGATCTTGCTGCCGATGGCTTCAAGGAAAGCTTCAAGTTTGGCGCCAAGCCCCCGTCGTCAGAGAAGTGGCGTGTGACGGTGTCCTGGACTAGGGGGTACTCACCACGTCGTCTCCCGACCAGGACTCTTCTCCACCAACATAGCTGACTAGGACTCTTGTTATCCTAGGCCTCCGGTACATTATATAAGCCGAGGCCAAGCTAGTCAACAGACCATTATGACATTCATCATCATACCCCTAGGGTTTAGACCAAAACTTATGATCTCGAGGTAGATCAACTATGTACTCGATACATCATCATCAATATTAACAAGAGCATGACATAGGGTTTTACCTCCATCAAGAGGGTCCAAACTTGGGTAAACATCGACTCCCTTCTTATTGTTACCATCGATACAAGATCCACAGCTCGGGACCCCCTACCCCGAAATCTGTCGGATTTCCCTCCGACAGCGTGCTACTCCTTCTATTGAAGATTCTGAATATTCATCATCTGCACCAACAGTTCATGCTCGTGTGGTTGATGAAGAGGACGACGCTACTTCTCTGGCCACCACTTCACTTCATCACGATGATACATCAGGCCTGTTTGCACCGCCAAACTCCAACATTGACCCAACGGCTCCAAAATCTTCACTGCCTCTAGGGGACATTTAGACACCCTATGTCTTCACACCTTTTTGGTCATTCGATGACAAAGGGGGAGAAGCATATGGGTTGATAGTCTTCAAGCAGGCATTATGGGATGGGCTTGGCTATGTTGTTAAGTTTGCAACTCCTGTTCTTGAACATTTGTAATTTTGGGTTGTAAACTTAAGTCCCGATGGACGTCTACTGCATTTGCTACTTTCATTTCTTGCGCGTTGCCTTAATTGATCTTGTGCACCCGAAGTCATTCTACAGACGCCCATTTTTCCTTGTGCATTACATTATCTTCAAAGTATTCTTTGTATGCACTATGCTTTGACTTCATGAGAAAGAGGGAGATCTTCACAAAGCAAAACCTACAATGTGCCTTTGCATTCAAAAGCAAATTACTTATATGTACATCTTTAGGGGGAGCCCCTCCAAATATATGAAGCCAAACACCTTGTTCCTTAACTTCCACATACTATTATCCCCATTGAAAACTTCAATTAGTTTGTCATCAATCACCAAAAAGGGGGAGATCGTAAGTGCATATAGTGCCACCCCTTGTTGGTTTTGGAGTATCAACCACAAACTTGGTTGAGGGACTAATGTGTTTGTGAGATTCACATGAGAACACATGTAGATGTCCCTAGAGATTCAGTTTACCCATCAAAGATGACCCCTACAAATGTATGAAGTCATTGAAGATAATGGTGGTTTGCGAAGACATTTGTGTTGAAGACAACGGAACACGAAGACTTTTGCTTGAAGACAATGGAGCACGAAGACATGGTCTTTTGGTAGTTTCATTTTCTTTTCCCTTGAGTCATCAGAACCACCGTGCTACTTCTGAGCTGCGTTGGGATTCGAAGAGGAGAGGATGATGCAGTATAGTAGATATAAGTATTTCCCTCAGTAATGAAACCAAGGTAATCAATCCAATAGGAGAACCAAGCAACGACTAGTGAACAACACCTGCACACAAACAACAAATACTTGCAACCCAACGCGAACAAGGGGTTGTCAATCCCTTGAAGGTTACAAGCAAGATTAAATTTTATAGTTTTCGGTAGATAGATAGATTGGACAAAAATACAAAATAAAATAAATAAAATAAAATTGTAGCAAAGTATTTTTTTAGTTTTAATATATGATAAAAGATAGACCCGGGGGCCATAGTTTTCACTAGAGGCTTCTCTCGTAAAAATAACATACGGTGGGTAAACAATTATTGTTGGGAAATTGATAGAAAAGCAAATAATTATGACGATATCCAAGGCAATGATCATGTATATAGGCATCACGTGCGAGACAAGTAGGCCGAAACGATTCTGCATCTACTACTATTACTCCACACATCGACCGCTATCCAGCATGCATCTAGTGTATTAAGTTCATGGAAGAACGAAGTAACGTCTTAAGCAAGGTGACATGATGTAGACAAGATAAACTCACGTATGAAATAAATCCCATATTTTTACCCTTAATGGCAACGATACATGCGTGTCATGTCCCTTTCTGTCACTGGGATTGAGCACCGCAAGATCGAACCCATTACAAATCACCTCTTCCCATGGCAAGATAAATCAATCTAGTTGGCCAAACCAAACCAATAAATTGGAGAAGAAATACGAGGCTACAACAATCATGCATAAAAGATTTCAGAGAAAACTCAAATAATATTCATGGATAGATCTGATCACAAACTCACAATTCATACGATCCCAACAAACACACCGCAAAAAGTCATTACATCGAATAGATCTCCAAGAACACCGAGGAGAACATTGTATTGAAGATCAAATAGAGACACTAGTACAGTGAGGTGCTATACAAACAGTTTTAACCTCTTTCCGCAACGACATTTGGAACCGTCACCAAGTTAGTCTGAGCGATAGGTGGTCCTTCTCACACGACCCAGAAACCGTCGGGGATAGGCCCTCCGGCCACACACGCTCGACAAAATGAGGTCGTGTGCGACGGGCGAGCGATCACATACGATGATACGTATAGTTGTACTAAAAAAATATAATTATCCATGCCAAATTGTTTCCAGTCGTAAGTACATCCCACACAGTCAGTCTCGGTTAAACATTTCCGTTCGTATGTACATTCCACACAGTCAATCCAAGTAATACGTTTCCGTTAGTATGTACATCCCACACGGTCAATCCAAGAAGTACGTTTACGTTCGTATATACATCCCTCGCAGTCACTCCAAGGAAAACGTTTTCGTTCGCATGTACATCACACACAATTTCCCCATTAAATCATTTGTGATACCGTTGCCATTGCAGACGATATTAACAATTTTACCGTTTGCGTTATTGAATGCATCACACACGGTGCGTAGAAGAAACTGTGTGGCATAGCCTGTCCACCACACACACTTTTCATGTTGTAAACGTTTGCGCAAGGTGGCATTAAGCAAACAGTTTTCAAGAGGAAGTCGTGTGCGATTGTTCATTGATCTATTCCTACAAGCTGTGTACGTTGTCTGAGGTCATCGCCCACGGTGTTTTCTCAATAACTGTTTGCAAGAGAAAAACCTAATTAGGAGGGTAATTTGGTAATTAGCAGGCTAATTGGCCTATTACTTATAATCCATTTATTAATCTAACTGACAGTTCATATTAAGCACATAATATATTTCATTTTCGTATTAAGTAAGCATGATTTCATAATTGAAATACATCAGAGTACAACATCGTATAGCTTCAGCACTCAGCTACCCCATTAGACAACTGCCCGAGCGCCAAGTTTCACATGCTACATCTATAACCTTTGGAAATTAGCATCATAGGCAGTACATAGACAGATGAATCTCATCTGGAAAACTGCTGAAGCGGAAGGCGAATATTGAGCCTTCATTGATGTTGAACGTCTTTGCAACTTTAGGCCAATGCATGTGGATGATTGACCGTCCATCCTTCGTCCTCTTCAGGAAGACTTCTATATTGAATCGTGGGTGTTGTATGAATACCTTCCTCGCCTCCTGACCATACAGGTGGTTTGAGAGGTAATCATCAGTGGACTACTTTGGAAAGGCCTGAAAACAAGGATTTGCATAAATATCTTCTCTAGATTTGAAATGGCACAAAGAAATTAAAAAGACAAGGTATAACAGTTAGTACCATGTTGTAGTGAACTGATGTCTTCTTCATTGTGCAGACATAGATCTTGTTGTTTTTTGTCGCTAACTTCTTTATCCTAAAAA
Organism: Aegilops tauschii subsp. strangulata; assembly: GCF_002575655.3. Taxonomy (NCBI): domain Eukaryota; kingdom Viridiplantae; phylum Streptophyta; class Magnoliopsida; order Poales; family Poaceae; genus Aegilops; species Aegilops tauschii. The sequence continues at coordinate 421,931,616 of NC_053036.3, read as the reverse complement.
TCTTTCTAAGTTTCTTGACTTGACTGATATTCATGGACAACTCATTTCCCCATACGCAAAAGGGTCGAGCAGTGGGTCAAAACCTCTGACAGCAGGACCTACATGTGCAAGACCAAATTGTTAAAAACCTAATATTTAAAAACAAGAAGAGGGAAGGTGTGTTATTAACTGCAACATGCCTAATATTTAAAAACAAGAAAACATAGTCATTCAAACTTGTATTGTGCAGGTCTAAGTACACTAGATATTGGCCCTGTTTGGATCCATGGGTTAGAGTTAGTTTGAGCTAGTTCGGGCTCAAATATCCCTAAAGCATCCAAACATGAGGGCTAGATTGAGCTAGTTGCATCTAACCCACCCAAAAAAACTATCCCACCCAAGACACTACAAAAAAAGACACAACCGTGACATTTTGGGCCGAACGAATTTTTGTGTGTCATGCTTGTGACACTTCTATGATGATAATTGTGACAAAACCCGGTATCATCATAGATGTGGTGGGCTCCTACTTCTATGACAAAAAATCATGACAGAAAATGGGCTTTTCGTCCTGGGCGGGCTGGAGACGCAGCTGCATGACATTCTTTGGGTCGTCCATGACGGAAAAAACCGTGGTAGAAGCGAGGGCGAGGAAAATATAGGGGAGTTCCCGGTTACGGTGGGTGGTCGGGGGCTGAGCGATGCGTGTTTCTCTCATACACGTGCGAGACGTTGGGCTCTAACTGAACCCGAGCGCTCGGTTTGCCTACTGAACCCGAGCGATTGCACTGCAGGCTACGCATTACTGAAGCCGAGCGATTGATCGATCTGGCTGCTAAGTGAACCTGATCGAGCGATTCCTTCGCTAATGCTGCTAACTAAAGCCGATCAAACCTGTTGCGTCCTTCCCTTGATGAACAGTGAGCGTTGTTGGGGGGGGGGGGTTTGGATTAATAGTTCCCTGTGGGGGGTTGGATGAACAGGACCCCGTGGTGTTGCCGCTGGATGAACATGACCCCGATTGATCGAGCCGGTTGGGGGTGGATGAACAGGACCCGGTGGAGGGCTGGATGAACAGGACGACCCCGTGGAGGGCTGGATGAACAGGATGACCCCGTGGAGGGCTGGTTGAACAATAGCCGGTGGAGGGCTGGATGAACAGTAGCCCGTGGAAGGGTGGTTGAACAGGACCCCGTGGAGAGGAGTGGTTGAACAGTAGCCGATGGAGGAGCGGTGGAGGCTAGATGAACAGGAGCCCGTGGATGAACAGTCGCAGGTGGAGGCTGGAGGAGGTCGATGATGGATGAATAGTAGCCCGTGGAGGCTGGAGGAGGTCGATGGTGGAGATGAACAGTAGCCCGTGGAGTCCCGTTTTGCGGTACACCACACCCCTCCCAATGAACAGGACCCCCGTTTCGACCGTAGCGCTCCAACACAAGTCTGTTTCCTCCGTTTTGCGGTACGCCGCACCCCTTCCGATCAACAGGACCCCATTTTGACCGTAGGCACTCGAACACAACTCCGTTTCCTCCGTTTTGCGGTACGCCAGACCCCTTCTGATGAACAGGATCCCGTTTCGACCGTGGCTGGTCGAACAGAAGGCCGTTTCCTCCGTTCTGTGGTACGCCATGCCTCGTTTCCATCGGTTGTTCCGTCCAAGCCGGTTGGCTCCCGATGAACACGAAGCATTCCGACCCAGTCGGTTGCCTCCCGATGAACAGGGAGTCGTTGCTTCCGTCCATTGCCTCTCCATGTACACAAGCCCTGGCCATCCGTATATATGCGCGAGTACGCGCTCAAGACCCCACCCGTATGTACGTACGTGGCCATATTTTTTGCCCTGTGGTTGTACGTATGTGTACAAGACTTAGACAGGACTGCGTGAACTACTATGCCGGGTGCTCTACAACGACACGTGCCACTACTTACTCGGCCACGGTTCATACTTGCAGAGAGACCGATCAACCAGTATGTACGTACACGTTCACGACCAGACAGACAATGCTACGTTAAGCTTTGACCGGGTGCGTCCCAGCGGTCAGGGAGGATAAGGACGCACTTCCTTGTGTGCGAAGATATAACTGCTCGGTCCCAGCTGTCAGGGGGAGGAATCATTTTTATTTTGCGAGTAATAAGAGGCACTTCCTTGTGTTCGAAGATGTAGCTAGTGGGTCCAGCTGTCATCCTCACCGCCTAAATTCCTCTTCCGACGGCTGTCCTCTGTTGACCACGTTGACCACGCCGCACCGAGAGCACCAAGGTGGTGGACGACGGCGAGGCCTAGGAAGGGAACGACACGGAGGCGGGGAAGACGCGGCAATGGATGCCCACACGGAGGGGAGTACGTGGATTGACTGCTTCGGCTGCGGTGTGAGGCTACCGTCGCTGGAGAATAAGAGGAGGTGTGGGCTAGTATAGAGGAATGGCATGGGCAGCGGTGGCAGCATAGCCAGACACGGGAGGCAGGAGCAGGCGGCACGGCCGGCGCCGGTTTGGGCGGCTGGAGTAAGAAGACTGGAGGTTGAAGAAGCACGACGGCCGTTTGATGGACATCATACGGTCACTGCAGCTAGAATCATTTATGTTGACTAAGTTGACAAAGCCCATGGTACGCGTGAACTTAGTAGGCCCACAGGTCAACTTCCGAAACGGTGCGCCTCAGATGTCAGGGGGAGCAATCATTTTTTGGGCGGCTGAAGCAAGAATATCCGAGATTGAAGAAGAACCACGACATCCGTTGGATGGACATCCAACGGCCACTATTGCTAGAACCGTGTGTTGACTATAAGTTGACAAAGCCTTGGATACGCGTCAACATAGTTTTTTAGGGGACACGTAAACTTTGTAGGCCCACAAGTGTGTGGCAGAAAACATATAGCCCATTTGCGATTTGTAAAAATGTACATCCCATTTTTGAATTCTAATGGAACTTACTACAGCCCATTTACAGGTTGTTAAAAGTACATCCCATTTTCTAGCTAGGACAACAATTAAGAATTTCAACCAACTGCTCAAAACAGAATTCAATAAAAATTTCCCACATTTTGATGGGATCCGAAATATTTTTATCTCGAAATTTCTAGTCAGATTAAATATAATTTCAAAATAAATTTGTATTACGTAAAAATCCAACGAAATATTGCGCGCGCAACAATTAATGAAATTAAAGTTTTCAAAATCCAAAAATAATAATTTTTAAACTAATTACATGTTCGGTGCATTTTTTTATAGTTACTGCCCAGTTTTTATAATTACATCCCATTTATTATTTCTTAAAGCCCATTTTCTTGTTAAGCCTAATGCATCCCTCCTAGGAAAGATTTGCAGCCCAGCGGGGCGGAGAATAACAAGTTGACCTTGCCTGCGTATTCCGCCAAAAAATGTATAGCTGGGCTAGCCATTTTCAGCTTGAAATTTTTAATATCTGGGCTGGATATCTGTCCTGGGATAGACGAGCCACAGCCCGCCCAGTTAATACCCTGCTCTCCTCTGAACAACAACAAAAATATCGCTCAAGAAAAACTCTGCAGTGCTCACACCTCAAAAACACAAATACTACTCGAGCTGCTTGGTCCCAGCTGTCGGCCGCTCCTTGTGCAATTCTCTCGTTTATTGACTGCATAGGTTGACAATGGTGTGGGACCGTGATGTTAGGAAACCAGGAGGAAGCAAAAAAATTTATAGTTGTATATAATAAGGAGGCACTTGCGTACGTGTGGCTATGGCCCTAGTGGGTCCCCACTGTCATCCTCTCCAAGTAAAGTCATCTCCTCATTCCTCATGCCCGTTGACCATGTTGACAACGCGAGACGGCGGCGCTACGGTGAGCGCAACAACTCGAAGGACGACGAAGAGGGCCTCGTGGGCCCTACGGATGGTCTGATACAGCACCCGCTGCTCATTCAGGAAGCCAGGATCATAGGGCTACATGTCCGCGACGGCATTATCGTTCACTTGTTTGTCGGTGCTCGTTGAGGAGACGGAGGTTGCAGCACAGGTCCTACTGCGCTAGCAGCTCTTCCGCCATTAGGGCGTCGAAGTGCGGCTGCACCTGCTCTATGGTGAACACGACATGAACCACCTTGGACAGTGGCGCCGGCTCCTGGTCGGATGCTACGTCCATCATCTGATTGTCGTCACTCAGCTCGGCGAGCTCGCTGGCGAGCTAGCATGTCCAGCTGCTGGACCGACCCGCTACCAAGCACGAGTGAGACCGCCCTGGCCCACCCAGACTGCCTCCCTTGCTCGCGCGCGCTTTCCGCCCGAAACGGTCAGCGCCGCTCGCGCTGCTTCCCGGTGCAGGCGATTGCTCCGTGTTCAAATGACACAAGTGTCGTCTGTCCGTCTGCCGCCCACATTAATGATACACGGTTGCCAAGGCGGCTACTCCAGCGCCACCCGTCCGTCCCTCCGACGTCCACCATTGCTTTGTAAACTGCTGCGCCAGCCATAGCCGCAGTCATCCGCCTCCGTTCCCTTTCTCCTGTCCACACCACTACTGCCCACCATGGCTTCCTCGCGCTCCAGCGCTCTTTGGGACGGGCGGACGACGGACCACAAGGAGATGGCAACCATTGCTGCCGACTGGCTGGCTGGCAGGTAGCCGGAAAACAACGACGTCCCAATGGAGAACATGGTAGTCGACGATCCGGCGCCAACCCCCTCCTTCGCACCATCCTTGCTAGTGCATTGCACCATGACCATCGGCGAGGCCCGTGCCCAATACATGGACACAGTGAGGCAGAAGCATCAGGAGCAGTTCCGGGAGGCGCAGGCCGACGCCGCATACAACCACCATCTCCTCCAGGAGCACCTGCAGGCGGAGGAGCATATCGCCATGGAGCGGGTGGAGCAGGAGGCACTGCTCGACTCGTACCGCTCCGCGTGCGAGAGCCGCCTCGAGCACTAGCGGTACCGCATGCGGGTGGTGGAGGCTGCGGCCGCCTACAAAGAGGGCGATGAAGCGGGCGAGGCGCTGTTTGGTGAGAACGAGGACGAGGCAGAGGACAATGCCGGCTCCGACAAGTCCCCGCTCCACTGGCGTTGATGAGGCCCTGCTCCGCCGAAGCCCCGCGGCGCCAACAACAAGGCAGAGGACACCGCCGGCTCCGCCGATGCCCCGCCTCGCCGGCACCGAGGCGAAGGATTACACCGACTTCTGCGAGGCCCTGCTCCGCCGAGGCCCCGTTGCGCCAACAACGAGGCAGAGGACATCACCGGCTCCGCCGAGGCCCCGCCCCGCAGGCACCGATGCAGAGGACCTCGCCGGCTTCGGCCAGGCCCTACTCCGCCGAGGCCCCGCCCCGCCAACAACAAGGCAGAGGACATCGCCGGCTCAGCCGAGGCCTTGCCCTGCCAGCAACGAGGGGGGGATTTCCCCTGCTCCGCCGAGGCGCCGCCCCGCCGGCAACGACACAGAGGACATTGCCGGCTCCGTTGAGGCCCCGCCCCGCTGCCAACGAGGTCGCGCCACACAGAAAACGAGGAAGAGTAGAACACGGCAGGTTGCCGCCGCTTGGGTCCAAGTAAGGCCACCGCTGCTACCCTCTGGTTGAAGCCAAGCTAGGCGGGTTGACCATTGACGGCCGATTAGCTTCTTGGCAGCGACGTGGAGTCGGTGAGCTGCGCTGGAGAAGAAGCTTATGTTCAGCTCAGCCGGACAAGGGTGGGTAGCTTTGGTTAATTTATTATACCTCCAGCGCACCCCTTTTTAGTTGAAGAATGTATGAAATGTAATGAAATCCGGCATGTTTATATGAAATCCGATGGTGTATGAATGAATTTAGTTTGATTAGTTCGAATTCTTGTATCACTGGCATTGGATGAAGATGCAAAACAATATGTACTAGCATTGTTCCCAGGGTGATCACCTCGTTTGCAGCAGTTTCACATGTACTCCCTTCGATCCTTTTTAGTGTGCATATAAGTTTTGTCTGAAGTCAAAGTATCTCTACTTTGACCAATCTTATAGAAAAAAGTATGGACATTCCCAATGTAAAATCAACTGACTTGAAATAAATCTAATATGCAAAGTAAAAAGGAACAGAGGGAGTACGAAGAGTTTGAGCAGCTTTTTAGCGTTCCTGTACATTGCAATCAAACACACATGCCTGGCAATTCATAGGGAACACTCAAAACAATCGATGATTATGCATCTCCGCGATTCACATGTCAGAGCCAATATTTACTTCACAATTAAAGAATAAAGAAAAATCAATCGATGCTGCTGACAGCAAAGGGTGTCCCATTGGAAAATATCAAACACATGTCTTCTTGCTAACATTAATGAGCAAAATTTGACAAGGTTGTCCCATTCCAAAATGTCAAATGCGCGTTGTTTTGTGTACATCAATGAGCAAACTTTGACAAGGTTTTCCCATTCCAAAATATCAAAGGCCTATGATTGTGGAATGGGCAGGGTTTGCCATCAGTTCGGACGTTGACATGGCACCTCGTGCTAAATAAACCAGCTGTTCTTTTTGTGCAGTTCCACCAAAATCAACCAAATTCGCGCGTAGCTTGTATGATTTCGCCTTTATATGTTGCAATGCCTTGAACATATTGGCACCTCCTTTCTTGTGGTGGAAATGAATGATTTGATGTATTCAAGAAGATTTTGTGCAGTTCCCATTAAAATCAAGCTGAGCACCACTGTTTGCACAAATACAAAAAAGTGATTAGTATAAAGAAAACTGTACTATGAATTGACAGTTTAAACAGGCAACCTACATGATCCATGCAGAGAACACATTTAAAAAAATGGAACTCACCGGAAGGAATCCTAACACAACATTGTATTGGCCATCACACCAACAAAGATGGAGATCCGTGAGTCCTTCTGAGCTGAAGTTAGTTAGTTCTTGTGGGCAATAATGTAACCATCCTTCAACTGCTCCCTTCTTAAGAAGAGAGGTTTGGCTTCTTTATCCTGGCATAATCGGAACTAGGCACTTCACGTACTCCATATTCTTCTTCAGAGGAGGTTGATCATGTTGTGAAAAGACAAGAGGGCAACTAAATGCTAGCATCGTTGTTTGCTAGAAAAAAAAGGAAAGGGACTATTTAAAACAGCACAGATGAAGCACTTCTCAAGGACAATACCACTTTCTCATGACAGTATCTAAACGGTAGCACAACACCAAGAGAGATGACAAAGCTCAATCATATGGATGAAATCCGTGGGCGAGTACCAACCTTTGTCAGGAGGCTTATTGTGTAGAGCATACAGATCAAGCACTTCTCTGGAACCATCTGTTCTTATCTACTCTGGTTGCCATGCTTACTATATACTCCTCGATTAGTTTAATGTTTCCAACATCTTCTTGTGCAGTTCCACTAAAATATATGTTATATTCAAAGAAGATCCCTGTTTGCACAAGTAGAGATAATTACATATTACATTAAGAGTGGCATCAAATCAGTGGCAAAACTATTGCTCATTCCAGCCATAGCAATAAATTAAGATGCAAAACTATATCATTACTTGTGTCATCACAGTTCCAGTGCTTCATTACAGCACTGGGAGTTGATTTTGTTTTTTATTCCGCTTGTTCTTCCCCTTCACCACTTGGTTCAATAACAGACAAGCTTCGCCTTCAATGTAAGATTTGGCATGTCAATTAGGGAGCACAAGTATAGCACTAAACAGCGACATTAATTTTCTGATGAAAGTGGCAAAATACAGGCCAACAGTTGTGAAATATCCTTATCTTACCTCAATGGGATATTACAGTGCACATACATATTGGAAGTCTTGTCTCCATTTGTGCAGTTCACTAAAATCAAGCAACATTACCGTATAAGTAGCACAACATATGAAAGCACACTGCACAATCATGTGAAAGAAGGCTAGTACTAACCTCTCATGACGCGAAATTCAAACAACTCACAAGAAGAAGATCGGAACCAAATTTGCCAACACGGATAGGAAGTCAGATATCCTCTTGTGCAGTTCCACTAAGATCAAGCAATCAAGCAACGTTGTCGGTGTGACATTTTGGCTGAACTGCACAAAACACTCTTAAAACAAAAATAGTTTGTGCAGTGCAACAAAAGATCACAATAGCAACGAGGTGAAGTAGATAACCCTGTTTACACAAAGGTGCAAAGGAAACAACTAGTGGTCAATAACGGTGGATGACACAGAAGCCAACAAAAAGAAGCATCTAACTTATCTAAATGGGAAATAAAGCAAGACAGTAGCATTTCTCAAACGGTGGCATTGATTCATATTAACAGGGAGATTATATTAACAATAAAATTCGTTAAACATGTAATTTGCTTTTAACTTTGGCAGTGCTTCAATTTTCCAGTGGCATTATTAGAGGGTGTTTGTTTATAGGGACTTTTTGGTGTAGGGACTAAAAAAAATCCCTTTCGTCCCATCTAAACCAAACAGGAGGGACTTTTAGGGACTAAAAGTGGGCATTTCGGACTAAAGAAAGAAGACCCTGAGGGAGAGTCTTTTTGGGACTTTTTCCAACAGTTGCCCCTGCCCCGCATCGCACCTTATCTCTATTAGTTCATTACTAGGGGTAACATGATATTTTAGCATGTCATTTAGTAACCTCTAGTCCATGTTTAGTCCCTAGAACCAAGCAGGTAGGGACTAGGGACTTTTTAGTTGGGACTAAAAAAAGTCCTAGGACTTTTTAACCAAAAAGGGCCTTAGATTAACAACAACTAAAGAGTTGCACGGGGCAGTGGACGCACCAGCACCATGTGCATCTACCGATGTATAAAGGGGTGATGCACAGTCTGTTACAACAAAGAACAAACAACCAAGGAGCATATTTGTGTTGGTCCCAGTTTTGTTATCTTTAGAAACCTTTCCCTATGTGAGGGCAGCAAATCTAATCCTGCACAAACTATACAGCCTTGTCCCCCAAAACAAAAAGATCAGTTCGTTACAGCTGTGCGTATTGTGTTTGTCGTTGTTTTCCCTTTTCGACCAACATAGTGCTGGATAGCTAGTCTGTACTACTTTCCCCCTTCCTTTACTCTTTGAAACACGTCCTAGATTCATGCTATACAACTTTCCCCCTTCCTTTCGTCTTTGAACCACGTCCTAGATTCATTCTATACAACTTTCCCCACTACTTTCCTGTTTGATCCAACACCTAGATACGAGTGCAGAAGCGGAGAAAGCCCACATGCAGCTAGAGCAATGCATGTGGAGTAAGTAAATTATACCTTAAGGTTCTCGGGGTGTGGCTCAGTGGGTGGCCGGAGGCCAATCTGCCCACACTATGTACGGCAACAAGGAAGAAGGGGTCGGAGGCCCTCCCGCGCCGCCGTTGGGTGAAAGAGAACAGCTGCGCAGGTAGTGGATTCCCTCCCTCACCGACGGCGACAACGTTAAGCCTCGTTCCCTTCACGACGGACAGATCCTGCCGGCTCTTTGACCAGCAGTGAGGGGAGAGAGAGAGAGAGAGGGAGGGAGAGGCCAACAAAGTTTTGTTTAGATCTGGAGAGGGTGAGAGAGTGTGAAGAGAGCAACTACAAGCGCCGAGGCTCCAGCGTGTATATATATAGTGGACAGAGAGTGTGAAGAGTGCAAACCCTAGAAAACAAGCGCCGAGGTTGTAGCATATATAGATGGAGTGGTTTTCTTTTTCTCTCCATAAAACTAGTTTTAAATTGTGCATGAAACGGAACTCTTTATTTAACGCAGTGAATAAAAATACTAGGGGCAATGCTAATACGTGAAGAAAATTTAATGCTCGAAGGAGTCAACTCGCAACTAACGCTCCACGCCTCCCAGTCGTGCTTACTAACGTTCACGTGTGGTACACAACCCTCCGAAGTGAACAACAACTGAACCACACATGGTCAAAATATCAGAAAGGTGGGCTGCACCGTCCTCCAATTTTAAATATTTTGGGCACTTGTATTCGGCCTAAGTCAGTGTGCCACCGTATGTACTAAGGGTTACAATGGGTGCTAAGAAACTAGGGCGTATTGAGAGTAATTGCTAAGTTCACTTTGGTCACTCTACTCAAGAATACGGTCAATACGGTCACTATATACGTGATGAGATGATTATACGGTCACTGCGAGATCGTATAGCTCCGTATCCATCCATTTTGACCAGTCAAAGAATCCTCCTGCCACCGCCCCAAATCACTTTCCCTCTCTGTCACGCAGGCCTACCTGTCATTGGGTAGAAGAAAGAAGTCGAACAAAAATAAAATTATGCTCAAGTGCGGTTATCGAACGCGAGACCTCAGGTTTGATGAGCGAACAGGCTAACCAGCTACACCACCCTCACGTTATGATTAACGAGAGGAAAATAACCTTTTATACATTCCTGCATTCGTGTGACAAGCATGTCGTGTTTTTTTTTGTGTGGGAGTCATTGGGATTTAAATCATAATCATGCCGTGTGGCTTTGGTGGTAAGGTCTTTTGGGATTTAAAGCAGTGTTGGTAGTACAGAAATAATGCAGCCTTAGTCACCTTACCTCTCTCCACGCAGTATGTTGGGTCCCACCAATCAGAGGGTGAAACAAACAAATTAATAAGAAAAATTAAAAGCGCCAACATGTATCTTACCTCACACATCTCGCTATTGCTCATGAACACTGTCCAATTGATCCCTCTGTTTGCTCACGTACTATTTTAAGTGAATCCTTATTATAACATGCACACAATATGCATGCATGCACTCGCACACTAGCACGCAGCGGGCAGACACACACTAGTTAGCACACAGCACGCACACACCGGCAACCGGCGATGAAGTTGAGGCCGCAGGGCCGTACTTCGGCAGCCGCACGGCAATCGTGCGCACAAGGCGAGTAGAGCGACCTAGTGTGGGCGTCATCATAATCATCATTAATGCCATGTCATCTCAAGCAGATGGAGTTCGTATGCATTGCACCACAAGCAGCGAGAGCTCGGACTTGCCGTAGTGGTAGAGCAACGGGTCGATGACCTCAGGTGTCAAGGTCACCAACGGGAACGGTAGACAACATGCGAGATACTACACGAACTTGCGGCAATAGAGGCCAGCGTGCGACTTGAGTCCGTGCTAGTGCATGTGCATGCACTGCAAGCTACGCGCTGCATGCGTGTGCCGCTACTAAAGGTAGAAAACTATATTTGCCACTAGTTAATCACAACTTGAGGTTGGTGTAGCTGGTTATCCTGTTTGCACGTATAAAGCGTGAGGTCTAGGGTTCGAACCACGCCCCCGTGCATATTTTTATTTTCATTCAACTTCTTTCTTCCACCCAATGACAGGTAGGACCCGCATGACAGAGAGAGAAAATTGATCTGACAAGGCGCCAGGAGGATTCTTTGACTGGTAAAAATGGATGAATACATAGCTATACGATCTCGCATTGACCGTATAATCACCTCATCACGTATATAGTGACCGTATCGACCGTATTCTTGAGTACAGTGACCAAAGTGAACTTATACGATAAGTTCAATGACAAACAGTGCATTTTACTCTTTTAATTATTTAGTTTGTACACTTTGCTCTCTTCCAATAATTTTGGGCACTTGTATTCGATCTAAGTCAGTGTGACATCGTATCTCGTACTACTCCCTCTATCTAGGTGTAAGTCACGTTAGAAGGTGCAGCGGGACCAAGGTGCAAGTAGATTGGAGGAGAAGGAGAAACTTGACCGGTCCTTCCTCCAATCAAAGCCCTGATTTCTGTCTCTAAACGCAACAATTAATCACAACAACTAAGAGATGTCGTTTTAGCTACCATGCAGGGCCACATATTAACTCGCATGCAAGCCGACTTTGATTTCTTGACTGATCAACACGTTGTTGCGCTCCATGCATTTGGTTTCCGGGGAGTTAACAAGGCAGAGTAAGTAACAACGCTCGCTAGCAACGAGGCCAGGAGGGGATTGAGATGCGAAGTTAATGGACGACGCCTAAACATTTTGGGAATATCTGATTTTCGTAAGATGACTTAACACCTAGACGGAGGGAGTACTACTCCTCAGTCTAGGTTTGATCGAATATTCGTCACCTCTTCTCTTCTTGTACGTACGCCATTTGTATCTCACTTCCTGTGGCTTCGCACTCGCACGATATTCCTATTCTATGAACCTGTGTGTGCGTGTGCGTTTGTGTGTGTGTTTGGTGTGTAGTGTATGATTTAGCCGCGAGAGTCGGTGCATCCTCTCGTTTCCGGGCGTCCGGTCGGGACAGCTGCCACGCCCGCTCCTGACCAGCCTGGCCCACCCAAAGCCCCTCCATCGCCCACGCGCGCTTCCCACCCGAAATGGTCAGCGCCGCTCCAAAGAATCGGTGCCGCATTCATGCCCGGTCAGAGCAGACGTGACCTCTCACTGGCGCCTGTGTTGAAGGGAGAAGCGGATTCAAGAGTGATGGTTGCTTTGTCCGTCCAACTTACTGCTGGGTCTATGTGATTTGATGGCTCATTGGTCATTATTACTGAGGTGGTACGACTGCTGGATGTCCCACGCTTCGGCGAAAGGAGGTACTAGATTACAATTTTCTCCATTCTTACAGCAGAGGAGTGCAAAAAAGTGAAAACACGCAGGCTCAGTGATTACATGGCCCACCTCACACTATCACCATATTTTCTGGACACTGTGCGACACCTAACTCTTTACATAGTAGTATAGTACGTACTGTAATTTCTCAGCGAGATAAATTTGTACAATGTTGTGAAGCTTCCAGCTTCTATTTCATGTATCTTGCATCCAAGGTTGCCCCGTTGCACCATTTCATCGAATACAAAGGAGACTAACATACATGCTATTGCATCTCAATGATTGACAGATCATAGCCAATATGCACCCCTCCGTTCAAAAATAAGTGTCGCAACTTTATGCAAACTTTAGTACAAAGTTGTACTACTACTAAAGTTGACACTTATTTTGGAACAGAGACAGCTAAAGAAAAAAAACGATCCATGCAGTCCCTAGCCCTTGAACCGTAAACCCTAACCAGGCTTTAATTTGTTGGCAACATTGAAGCTTCCGAAGAAATTAAGTTTGCAACCCTTTGACCATCGGATCATTTTGTGCAGTTTCACCAAAATCGAGATGAGCATCCCTGTGGCAAATAAATTGAAGAAGCATGATTAGAATAAGATTACTGGGACTATTTGATGAGACATAAACTCATCACAAATACAGTATGTAGAAGCCAGTAGAGGTATGTGCGGGGAAAAGAAGTAGAGAAATATCCACATGGAGCGATGTGGGCACCTGGGGCAGTGGTGCAAGCCGGCTGTAAGGAAGTTGTACCTGAGGGATGTCAGGACGTAGCTCAACCTAGAGGAGGGCGGAGGGAGGCGGCAACTGCCCATGTCGCGGTAGTGAGCAAGGGACGAAGGCAACCTCACCCACTTTGTGAGAGAGAACGGCGGGGACCCCTGATCGGGACGTGTTGACAGTGGTTTTCGCCGTCGGCGACGGTGACCGCATCTACACTAAGCATCCACCCCTTCCTCCAGCGGACGTGATCCGCCCGGATGTTAGAGATGTGGCCACAGTCGTTTTGTGCGAGAGAGTGTGAAGAGAGCAACCCCAGCAAGCAACCGTGTAGGCTCGTCCTGGCTAGTATATAGTGGAGCGGTTTCCTTTGCTCTCCATATGAACCTATTTATATTGCGTACGTGCCACTGAAGAAAAAAAACTTTATTTATAAATGACGCGACACCGTTCATGCGTGGTTCCCGACCCTCCATTATTTATAAGACTAGCCACAACAGGTAGTAACATAGACTAGTAACATGCATTTGTCACTAGTCTATGTTACTACCTCTACAGTGTGGAGTAACATATGTGTGGTAACATGCAACACTTTATTTATTAGGCTATAGACTCATCTTGCCTTGATATGTGTGATGTTACTCATACTACTAGTAACTAGCTATGTTACCACTTTCCTCTCTTTCTTCATTTATTGCTTGCCACATCATCTATTTTATCTAGATATGTGTGATGTTACTATGTATGTTACTCCCACTGTGGGTAGTCTAAGTGAGTAACTACTACTAGACGCGTCAAATTATCACGTGGGCTGCATCATCTTACATAAATGAGCTCCACCGTGTCACGTGTGTGGTTGGCGAAGACGCAAAGAGTGCTACTAGTACACTACGTGTGTGGGTGCGTGCACCTCTTCTCTTCGAGCATGGTTATTAAAAGTATAGCACACTACTGTACTACCATGCGGTTATTATATATGGGCAAAGAGTATAGGCAGTAATAATGACTAATAAGCCGTGAAATCACGAGGCCCACCTTTCTCTATGTTTGACCGAGGAAGCAGCCATCATTTCACTCCTCGTTGAATATCCATCCGCTGCTACCTCCGCGAATAAATAAAAATCCGCTTCTACCTTCGTAGCATGGTTAATAATATAGCCATGTCAATCACGACGTAGAAATATCATTCACTGATACAATAGGGCTGGATCTAAGGCTGGTGATTTTTTTACTTTGTCTCTTTCTCTTTTTGTCTCATTTACACATTTTACATAGGAGCACGTGTAGAGGATGGCTATTCCTTTCGATGGCACTTCTTCATGGGGTTTAAGACTAAGCAGCTCCGAATTATGCCCGCTGCCCACCACTCTGAATCGTGCCATCTATGATAGGGAGTACTCCCATTGCAACAATGAGGTCCACTAGGTCTAGCACGTCCTGTAAGAAGAGACTGTCATGCAAAACATACATCTTGTTGCCTTCTTCCTCATACAGTATGTACCACTGGTACGTACTACTACTACTACTACTACTACTACTACTACTACTACTACTACTACTACTACTACTACTACTACTACTACTACTCGTTCTCCTATAAACCTTGCGCTTGGCATCTCCAAAATATCAACCTTGCGCTTGGCTCTTTGCCTCTTTGGGAAGTCGAGCAATAATGGTACTGCAGTATATATTGTCCTGGCTATCTGAGACCGAGTGTTGTGCGTCCACCACGTGGGCGAGGGTCGAGGGGCGAGGGAGAGTGCGTACTATTACATCTGTTTCAATATGGACTACATACGGAGCAAAATGAGTGCATCTACACTCTAAAATACGTCTATATACATCAGTGTTTGGAGTATGTACTAGTAGTTCATATTCAAATCTACTAAAGGAAATATATTTCAAACAATATGATAATATCTCTAACCAAGGTAGGGACGAGGAGTAAACGGAGGGAGTAATAAAATTTTCTCCTCGTCCTGCGAGCCACCACGCGTGTGAGCGAGGGAGCGGGCGTAAGACGTAGTAAGCAAGCTTCACCTCGTCCTGCGAGCCACCACGCCCGTGGGCGGGGGAGATGGCGTACTAAGCAAGCTTCTCCTCGTTCTACGAGTTGACAGGACAGATCAAAAGTAATATGTACAGAGCATCTCCAATGTATAGAGCCTTGCCTCTAAGGTAGGCCCCACATGGTTTGCCTCTTTTTTAACATAACGCGTCAAGTCGCAATTTGTTTGTTCACCCGTGGTACACGATCCTCCATCAAGTGGACAACTAGTACACGTGTCAAATTACCACGTGGGCTACCTTTTCGTACAGAAATGAGCTCCACCGTATACCCGCGCAGGTGTGGTCGGGAAAGAGACGGGAGTACGTGCGTCGTGCGTGTACCTCTTCTCTTTGTGCACGTCCCCCACCTACGTGGGTGTGTGTGAGAGAGATACAAACCTAGGCAGATGGCGTGTGCATTCGTGAGTGTTTTTTGTTGGGGGGGTGTGATTTCGTGAATGTATTTGTGGGAATATGTGTCGATGATACCTCAAACAAAAATTTGACACATGCAATGTGTGTGAAATAGAGGCCTATCTATATCATATATAGAGGGGGCGATCCACGAGAAGAGAGGGAGGGGTCATAGATATTGATAGAGTCGAAGAGAGGATCAAGTGGGTGGGTGCGAGATCAATGAAGAGAGCCATCGAAATTATGTGTGTGCAAGTCAAAGATATAGGGCGACTGACCTAGCGGAACGTTAGAGGGCACAAGGAAGTTTGTGTGTGGCAGGGAGACATGACTAGAGCGCTCGATGTATCGGTGTGTGTGGGGGGGGAAGGAGGGGGGAGGCAGAGACCTAACTAGAGAGGTAGAACAACTCGTATATGTGTTGAGAAGGAGAGACCCAACTATGTCTTGAGGGAGATCAGTCGATATCCATACATAAGTGAAGGACGGGAAATAGGTTGGGACAGAGAGAGAGAGAGAGAAAGAGAGAGAGAGAGAGAGAGAGAGAGAGAGAGAGAGGAGAGAGAGAGGCAGGGAGAGGGGTAGAGTGCTGGATGGGTGATGGAGTTGCTTCTCGAAGATGGTGGGAGAGGCCTACTAGAAAAACTGAGGGTAGAACTGCAATATTATCAATTAGATTGGGGATGTGTTTCTGTGTGTGCGTGTGCATGATAGATGTGTCGGGATGCATGCATGGATGAGGAAGGGGGACCATGTGTTTGGTAAGCAAACCTAACTAGATCGGTAGATCAATTGTTGTTTGTCGGAGGAAGGGAGAGACATAACTAATGAGGTAGATCGATCGACGCGTGGGAAAAAATGAGTTATAACGACCTAGCTAGCTATATGTATAGCGGGAGATCGGTCGGTGTACATCCATTTGTTAGAGGTAAATAAGGCCCAGCAAGACGGATAGACAGAGAGAATTAATGGAGCTAGGAGGTGGTGCGAGAGGCCTAGCTACTAGTTAGATAGGGGGAGGAGTGTGCAATTGTGAGATGGATGAAAAGAGGGGTGAGAGTTTACACATGCATGTGTGGGACCGTATGAGAGACACGAGGCATGGACATAGAAAGGAGGAGATGGAAGGTGCGCGTGTATGTTGTAGGCAGACATCGCTGGAGAGGTTTATCGATCGGTGTGTGTCGGAAGGGAGTTGTGGAGACTGTGGGAGAACTGCCTAAAGTGAAAAATGAATGTGCGCGATGGATAGAATGCTGAGGGAGTTGGAGAGCGAGGAGGGCGTGTGCATGCACGAGAGAAAGTTTGTGCTAGCTACAAAGATTAGAGGATTGTGTGGGTGTAAGAGACTAACAAAGATCATAATTCGATATGAAAGTGGATTCATATATTTGAATAGGAGATCATAGTGTTATAAACATATGCATGCATGAATATAGCGGTGATACGCGTGCTGTGGTTTTGCACATGTTATACCATAATGTGATAATGCATGGTGTTTGCAACTCACAGCTAAATATCGAACAATCTAAACCATACTATACATCAAACAATCTCACATTTTATTTGAATTTGTGATAATGGGTGGCGTTTGCAGCTCACAACTAAATATCGAACAATCTAAACCATACTATATATCGAACAATCTCACATTTTATTTGAATTTGTGGTAATGTGTGGCGTTTGCAACTCACATCTAAATACTTGTAGGCGTAGGGGCGGGGCACCATACATTATGTGATAAACACATTATACATATGAGACATGGTTTAGATTATCAAGATCTAGCTAGAGCTTGAAATGTACTGTGATCTGAAATCAACATAAAGTGGATTCAAAAAATCGATTTCGAGTTCATATAGTACACATAGTTCATATCTAACTCGACAGTAATCATGTGGTGTGATGTGAAGATAATACACAAACGATGGTTTAACTTGACAATAATGATGATTGTAGATCTTATTAAAATAGAGAAACGAATTCAAATGGTTTGACTTCACAACAATCATGATTGCAGATCTTATTCAAATAGAGAAACGAATTCAAATTTAGTTCATATTGAAGCGGTAGTATATACGTTTGGAATGCACTATAAACGTTC
The DNA here is from genome assembly GCF_002575655.3 of Aegilops tauschii subsp. strangulata. Lineage (NCBI taxonomy): Eukaryota > Viridiplantae > Streptophyta > Magnoliopsida > Poales > Poaceae > Aegilops > Aegilops tauschii. The sequence continues at coordinate 421,913,860 of NC_053036.3, read as the reverse complement.
ATTTGAGTAGCAGGTTGCATACATTATACACGTAGCGAAATATTTTAATTAAACATAAGATGAATTGAAAGTTTTGAATGGCATTTGTAGTGCGAATTGATTTGGTACAGTACACGGGACTCGACTCTCTTGAGTGGTGCGAATTGATTTCTTTTTGTTTTTCAATCGACGGAAGTGCGATTTGATTTGGTAGAGTGCACGTTAGGCTTGTCCGGAAATTTCAACCCGCGCCTTGTTACCCCAAAATATTTAAGATATATCTTTGTCTCGTTGTGCTCTGAAAACTCCCTCCATCTCAGCCCGCGCCTTGCTATCCCAAAATTACAACGCGCGCGAAAACTCCCACCTCCTGCGAAATCCCGACACGCGAAATGCCCATGAGACCCCTGAACCGAAAGAACTGCCTAGCTCAAATCGGTGGGGGTACTTTCGTAACTTACCCTACATTTCTGACAAGCGCGTCCCTAAGCCATGGTTCCCCCCTCCCGTCCCATCCGCCCACCCATTCGTACACCGAGGCCGCGAAAACCCGCGAAGCCCCACACCCTCCTCAGTCCGCCTCCCAGCCGGAGCCTCTTCCCCGACGACGTCATCCACAGCAACACCTCGACGTCCCTCATCCACCATACCGGATGAGGATCCGTCGTCGATCTCGTCGTCCCGCCGGTTCAGCCACCCCGTCCTCCACCTCCAAGGAGCTGCCCCGATGTTCCCCTCGTCTTTCGCGCCACCTCCATTCCCACACCGTCGTCTTCACCTGCACCATTGGAAGAGCATCATCATCACCGTTTTGTCGAATGAAGCTGAGGCCTAATCGGCGCCACCAAAGAGGTTGTACACTAATCGCCACATTTTATTCTTGATTCAATCTCACGGTGCTGCCGGCGCTCGGTCCCGAGCCGACATGGCACGACTCCATCCACGGCAGCGTCGCCGGCCACTTCCTCCACGGCGTCGCTCCATCGACGGCGACGTCCGCATCAGTAGGAGCTACTGCTGCTTTAGCTCTCGCTCGCGCTGCTGCTCTATTCTTGCTCTCGGTCCCCTGCCTGGTATGCTCTTGCTCGCGCTGCTGCTCTCGCTCTTGCAGAGCTAGATGGCAGTTCCTTACCTCCCCTCGTAGTTGAGGGAAAAATCTTGATTCTTTGATCTTTCAAATTCCTCATAGTGATCAACAGATATAAATCCCGAGTGACTCAGAGAATAGAGCTATGCTCCCCGGCAATGGCGCCAGAAAAAGGTCTTGATAACCCACAAGTATAGGGGATCGCAACAGTTTTCGATGGTAGAGTATTCAACCCAAAATTTATTGATTCGACACAAGGGGAGCCAAAGAATATTCTTGAGTATTAGCAGTTGAGTTGTCAATTCAACCACACATGAAAGACTTAGTATCTGCAGCAAAGTATTTAGTAGCAAAGTAATATGGAAGTAACAGTAACGGTGGCAAAAGTGATAGTAGCAGCATTGTAGCAATCGTAACAGTGGCAGCGGAAAAGTAACTTAGCAAAGTTCAATATGTGAAAAGCTCATATGCAATGGATCAATGATGGATAATTATGTCGGATGGCATTCATCATGCAAGGTTATAACATGGGGTGACAGAGAACCAGGTCCAGTTCATCAATGTAATGTAGGCATGTATTCCGAATATAGTCATACGTGCTTATGGAAAAGAACTTGCATGCCATCTTTTGTCATACCCTCCCGTGGCAGCGGGGTCCTATTGGAAACTAAGGGATATTAAAGCCTCCTTTTAATAGAGTACAGGACCAAAGCATTAGCACTTAGTGAATACATGGACTCCTCAAACTACGGTCATCACCAGGAGTGGTCCCGAGTATTGTCACTCCGGGGTTGCCGGATCATAACACGTAGTAGGTGACTATAACTTGCAATATCGGATCAAGAACAAAAATATATTCATGAAAACATAAAGGGTTCGAATCTGAGTCCATGGCACTCGGGCCCTAGTGAAAAGCATTAAGCATAGCAAAGTCATAGCAACATCAATCTTAGAACATAGTGGATACTAGGGATCAAACACTAACTAAACTAACTTGATTACAAGGTAAATCTCATCCAACCCATCACGGTCTAGCAAGCCTACGATGGACTTACTCACGCACGGCGGTGAGCATCATGAAGTTGGTGATGGAGGATGGTTGATGATGACGATGGCGACGGATTCCCCTCTCTGGAGCCCCTAACGGATTCCAGATCTGCCCTCTCGAGGATGAACAGGGCTTGGCGGCGGCTCCACATCGTAAAACGTGATGAATCCTTCTCTCTGATTTTTTTCTCTGCGAAAGTGAATATATGGAGTTGGAGTTGAGGTCGGTGGAAGTCTAGGGGGGCCACAAGGTTAGGGGGCGCGCCCCCACCCTTGTGGATAGGGTGTGGGCCCCCTGATGCTGATTCTTCGCCAATATTTTTTAGTAATTCCAAAAATAATCTCCGTTGATTTTCAGGTTATTCTGAGAACTTTTTATTTTGCACAAAAATAACACCATGGCAATTCTGCTGAAAACAACGTCAGTCCGGGTTAGTTCCATTCAAATCATGCAAGTTAGAGTCCAAAACAAGGGCAAAAGAGTTTGGAAAAGTAGATACGTTGGAGACGTATCAATGAGCCTGGAAGTTGAGCTAGTAGGGCAGTGGCCTGGGTCCAAAGTAGTAGAAGTAGCACAGAAACATTTTTTGAGTGTAGGCTTTTCCCTGCTCATGCCTGCCTACTAGAATCGTCAGTTCTTGAAAGGAAAACTGAAGGAAAAACATAGGAATTGGAAAGTTTCCTATGCTACTACCATTCATGCATTTGGTTCAAAGGAATGGAGCAAAGGAAAAAATGTAGGATTTGTTCCTTTAGTGTCTCCTTGAAAGAAAAACAGTAGGAATTTTAATATCCACTTGTCCTCCTTTTTCAAATTCCTATTCATGAAGCACAAGACTAAGAGATAGTAGCATAATAGCATTATAACTGTACATTTTCTTCTGGGTTGACTTAATCTCACCATGCTTCTTTGCATCATGTGATCTTCCAATTCTTGTGAACCAAACACCCAGATTGGCAGAAATCCTGTGTTTTTAAATTCTCTGTTTTGCACGTGCATTCCTATCCTATTACTGTGTATTTCCTATCCCTGCGTTGTTAGAATCCTCCAATTCAAACGAGCCTTACAGAATTACTTCTCTTACAGATAGTTGTCAAAGAAAACCTTGTGTGGTTTATCCCGCTCCTGCGGCGCCGTCGTCCACCCCAGCTCAGCTCCTCCAACGACAGAAGGGTCCAGCACAGCAGGGATCCGGCCTCCAGAATGTCTTTCGCCGCCTCAGATCTTCTTCCCCGCCGCCGGCAGCCATGACAACTGCATTACCATCATCAACCGAGCAGATGACCTCGAGGACTACACGGGTCTGCAAGAGAGGTCGCACTCTTTCGTGTCTGCTTATGTTATGCATCGCTTAATATTACATGCTACTTTATCGTCCTGTTCACCGATTAGACTCTAAGTCAGCTCTAAAATAATGGTCAAACTTGGGCTTTTAAATGGTTGTGGGGTACATATCGGGGCCGCAATCAATAGTATCTATGTACTATCTAGTTAATCTCTCGTGTCTACTATGAGTTTCATGTTGGGTGGGAAACAAACAGTAAAGAAGCCATTATCTGTATTTTTTAACTGAAGCCATTATCTGCCTGCTATCATTGGTTTTGGGTCTATCCACATGTTGCTACCATCACTCTGGATTTCTGCATGCACTCCTTACATAATCTCACTATGTTTTATTCCTATGCATGTCAGTTATTGTACACAATGGAACTGAACATGTAGAGCAAAAGAGGCGAGCCTTGCATGGCAATAAAATTTCATGCAGGAGTCGCTCCATGGTAGGCACAAAGGCAGCCCCCCTCCACCCATTTCGGATTGTAATCGAGAGGAAGATAACTATTCTGAGGGGGATTCAGAAGGAGAAGACCACTCCTATTTACCCCCTGAGGTCTTCGCTCTAACTTGGCATGCTGATGTTGGTTATATCATGCATATGGTGCCTTGCATTGCTTACTTTATACATCAAATATGTCATCTGCTTAGTTTGGACATGCTTTGTCTGAATGCCATCTGTTTAGTTTCTTCATCGTATATGTGAATTATGCAATGCCATCTTGTTTAGCCAGGCATCATATATGTGAATTTTGCAATGCCATCCCGCTTAGCCAGTCATCTTATATGTGAATTATATCAGCCCATCCTTTTTTTCATTACGTATTACATTTGTTAGCAATGTTAGTACATTCAACTACTCTTCGTGTGCATCAGCCATTTGACACGGTGATGGAAAATTCTGGAGTGAAAACAAGGTCTTCAGAGCAGACTATGCTATCTGACAAAGCGCATATCTCGCTGGTTACGGATAGCTCCTCATAGGAGGATTCAAAGACAAATGACCAGTCCTATTTCCCCCCGAGGTGTATGCTCTAACTTGGCAGGGTTATGTTGCTCATATCATGCATATGGTGTCTTGCATTGCTATGTCATTTGATTAGTTCAGAAATGCTTTGTGTGAATGCCACCTGTTTAGTGTCTAATTACCACATATGTCAATTATGCATTGCCATCTTGTTGCAAGACATTATATATGTGAATTATGCAATGCTATCTTTTTGCAAGGCATTATATATGTGAATTATGCAATGCCATGTTGTTTAGCCAATCATCATGTATGTGAATTACATCATGCTATCCTTTTTTTGTATTACGTGTTCCATTTGTCGACAACATTTGTATATTCAACTACTCTTCCTGTGCATCAGCCATTTGAAGCGGTGATGGAAGTATCTAGAGTGCAAACAAGGTATTCAGAGCAGACAATGCTACCTGCTGAAGCAGACATCTTCTGGTTACAGAGAGCTCCTCAGAGGAGGATTCAGAGACTGATGACTAGTCCTATTTCCCCCCTGAGGTCTATGCTCAAACTTGGCAGGGTTATATTACTCATGTCATGCATGTTGTCTTGCATTGCTTAGTTTTTACATCATATATGTGATTGCCATCTGCTTACTCGCTTACTATATAAATCATATATTTGAATTATATCATGCCATCATGTTTACATATAGAGCATCTATCTGAATTATGGCATGGCAACCCATTTAATAAAGACATCATATAGTTATATCATCTCACCCTGTTTAGTGCTTACAATCATCATATTTTGAATTATGTCATTATATCCGTGAATTATATCATGCTATCATGTTTCCATAGGCGGCATGTATGTGAATTATGGCATGCCAACCTATTTAATAAACACATTATATAGTTATATCATGTCATCTTGTTTACATAGTCATCATATTTTGAACTATGTCTTTCCATCTTTTTTAGTTAGCCATCATATATGTGAAATTGTGTCATACTATCCTGTTTAGTTAGCCATCATATAAGTGAAATTGTGTCATGCTATCCTGTTTGGTTAGACAACATAAATGTGAATTATTTCATGCCCTCTTTTATTCCCCACTATCCATTGCACCTATCTATCATACAATGTTTGTACATTCAATTACTTTTCTTGTTTATCAGCCATTTGAATTGGAGAGGGTGATGGCAGCATCTAAGGGAGTAACAACACGGTCTTCAGAAAAGATAGTGCTACCAGTTGATGCAGATAGAACCATGGTTGTACTTTCCCAAGAACCAGCCCCACCACACATAACCCAGACTCTCGCAAATTGTACCCCTACCCAGTTGGACAGAGAACCAGCTACACCCCTTCTAACCCCAACCCCAGCAGATAGTAACCCAGTTCCAGTTGACACAACACTGTCTCCACCACAAAGCACCCAAACACGAGCAGTTAGTAAGGGAACTACAGTGCCCAAAGCATGAGGACCACCACTCCGAATCCCAACTCAATGCTTAAAGCAGAAGAAGAATTGTTCTCAGGTCAGGTTCTGTAGCTATGGTTCATACTCCTTTGCTCTTGCATCACTGTATTTACTCATACCAACTATTTTCAAATTTGAAGGATGGAATTGAAACTCCAATGGCGCAACAGGTATGTTTTTAACCTGTTTCTTTAATTGGTTTGCTGTTGTAACTTGCTCTATGTTGATTTCAGTTTCAATTGAATAAACAATTATGTTCTCATGTCATGTACATTACAAGTGTTGTTATTGCTCTGTGGTTTCCCACACTTATATTCTGTCTATTCTGCTTTGTCTTGAACAAATATTATTTGAACTGTGTCTCTATCTTGATTTGGCAACAAAAACTAGAATGATATAGACCATAAAGTGACCATGGTACATAGATATATGCTTGTTTCATGATGTTATCTTGTCCACTTTACTACTGGACTAATTTACCAAAATGAGTTTCATATACAACATGGTAAACCTCTGATGTGTCTGCTTGTTTCTCTTTTAGAATGCGAACAAAATATTGGAGAACAGTACCCCGTTATGCAATGGTAAAGGAAGTAATGCAGATAAGGTTCAAGATAGTGAGACATCCCTCTTGGTCTCCAAGAAAGCTAATAAAAAACTATCTTGACGACAGTGAGAGAACCCAAAAGTCCTATCTTGATGTAGTCTTCGAGTTACTGGCCACTATTGCTGGCACAAGCTCTTCGAACTTGTTGCCTGAATCAGTTCGTCTTCTTGAGTCTCAACTTCAAGTTGAAAGACATCGATCAGTTGTGCTGCGACAGGAAGCTGAAGGACTGAGGAAGTCCTTGCAGAATTCAGATGCATACTTTCTGGTGCAACAGCAAGCTAGAGGATTTAAGCGCCAAACAAGAGAAAGTTAATAAGCTTGCTAAGCATCTTGCCAGCATTAAGAGTACCCAGGATATTTTTTCTTGAGCTCTTCTGAAGTGGTTTCAGTTCTGGACTTGTTTTACTGCGGCGTTTATTTGCACTAGTCGCCAACTTTGACAACCAGTGTATATGAGATGCTGTTTTGTTCCCTATATTTGCACTGGTGGCGAACTTTGATGCCCAGTGGATGTAATATGTGTAATAGCCATGATAGCCTAGGGTAAGTTGCTTGCTTATTTATTTCCTTATTGTCTTGTTTATTTGTTTGCTTGTAGTCAGTGCAATTCTTTTTCCGCGGTTTGCTAGTGGCCGCAATAACCTATTTTTTAAAACTAGGCCACAATAACCATGGGCTACATATTTACTGTAGTTACCATGGGCCTCCTACGGGCCATAGAAACAATGGGCCTTCTAAGGGCCGTAGAAACAATGGGCCTTCTACGGGCCGTAGAATCAATGGGCCTTCTACGGGTCGTAGCATCAATGGGCCTTCTACGGGCTGTATGATCGATCGGCCAAACATGGGCCAATAACAGACTGCATTATGGGCCATAAACGGGCTAGATTTGGAATCGTCCGTTCATGGGCCGACCATAACGGGCCATCGTTAATCAGCCATATTTGATGACGTTATGAAAACGGCCCAACGGATTAACGGGCCGCAAATGGGCCGATTGTAACCACGGGCTGAATTTGGCCCACAAGCAGAAAAGGCCAGTAACGGGCCGTAAGTAACCGAATGCTGGAAATGAGCCCAAGAATAAATGGGCCCTGAGAAGGCCGAAAGATAACACGGGTTGGAAACGGCCCAATGGAATAATGGGCCGTTAATGGGTATAAAGCGGCACACTGTTCATTGCGGGCCAGATTCACCACGGGTCGTTAATGGGCCAAGAGTTACAAAGGGCCTCATATGGGCCGAAAGACATCATGGGCCATACATGGGCCAGAAGTTACAACGGGCTGGAATCATATTGGACGGCCCAGATGAAGCTACTGTGCTTAATTCCGATAGGCCGTAACGGGCCGTGAGTTAGCGGGACGTAAATGGGCTATATACGAACAGGCCGTTAACAGGCTTTCCGTGGGCCGGCCCGTTACCTTTTGACCAAGTCAAATGGGCCGGCCTTTTCACCGGAATGGGCCTCTGTTGGGCCGTGCCACGTGTCAACGTATCATAGGTGCCTCCTGTCCAATGAATGAATGACATCTGTCCCAACGGTGAGCCAACACGTGTTTCCTCCGGCCAATCAGAATTTTACACGTGGAAAATCCTCATTGGTCCGGGCTGTTAACGGGTTATCGGATCCAAAACCGGACCCGATAGCTTAACGGTGACCCGTTACGGTGGATGCCACGTTGTCGGATCCGGGGTTCCGCAGACCCTTGAGAGGTTCGAACTCTGGGGTGCGTGCGAAGGACTCGTCCTCCCCAGTCTGCCTACACAACGATTCCACGGCCTAGCTCGACGAACCCAAGGGACAAGAGACACAGCAGTTTATCCTGGTTCGGGCCACCTTGTGGTGTAATACCCTACTCCAGCTTTGTGGTCGATTGCCTCGTGGGGCTAAGGATGAACTAGTATAGTGGTAGAACAACCTCAGGAGGTGAGGTGTTCTTGAGCTCGATGAGCTGGTGAGCTGGTCAGGGTGGAATGGATCCGTTTTGGGTGAAATTGATCCCCCCTATGGTGGTGGCTAAGTCCTACTTATAATGGCCTTGGTCCTCTACCCAAATGTAGGCAATGGATCCCACGACATCCAAATTCGAAGGGAGGCAACTAGTACAATTTATCCTGACAAAAGTAGTCTTCGCCTGCAAAAAGCCTCTGGTGGTGACGTCGCGGTGGGCTCCGCGGTGACCTCCGTCATACCGTCCTGGCGGTCTTGGTCTTGTTGCACCGATATGGAAACCTTTGCTTGATTCCTCGGGACCCCGCGTCTGCGCTTGCCTCCTTAGCACCAAAGAGGAAACTGGTACACTGCTCCCGCTGGCGCCCACCTGGCCTTGGTCGTCACGGCTGACGTCATGTGAACCTGGCGAGGTGCAGCTTGCATTGATATCTCCGCTCCTCGGGAGCAAGCCTGGGAAGGCAGCCCCCACGGAGGTCTTGGTGTGGCCCCCTCGCGAGGCTTGGCCCCTCGCGAGAGTCTTGAGTTGTTGTTGTCGAAGCTGGGCCGTACCAGGCCGTCGATAGAGCCACGCCGTGGGCCGCAGGCAGGCAAGTCTGGGCACCCCCTGTCCCAGGACGCCGACAGTAGCCCCCGGGCCGAAGGCGTGCTCGAACTTGGCTTCGAGGCGAAGTCAAAGGGTAAGTGCGGAGCACCGCGGGCCCTAACCGCCTACGGCCTCGATCGACGCGTGGCAATTGATGGGACGTGGCTGCCTCCGCTCCCACACTGTCTCGGCAACTGCTCCTAGCTGACAAAAAGGCTGGCACCTGACGCGAAGCCTTCATTGCCCTTCCTTCGTCTTCCTCCAGATCCCCTTCTCCTCCTGCTCAGAAAACTTCCAGATCCACCAATCTTATCCCAAATCAGCGACCGATGGACACCGATAAGGCTCGATCCTCCGCAGTGGCAGGGCGTCAAGCCTCCTGGTTTGAGCCAGCCTTGAGTGCGTCCACTCTCACCGAGAAGAAGCACCTCGCCACCACGCTCTGACTGACGGCCGACAGCAGCAATGAGGGGGGAGTGACGGTGCTCCGAGCCGGCTCTACCAAGCCGGAAACCTTGGGCCGCTCCTCCTACCCGTTCTTCTAGAACAGTGTCTTTGCAGGGCTGGTTCCCCTTTCTCCGGCTTCTTCTACATTGTTCTTTTCCATTACAAGCTTCACGCCGTCCATCTCCACCCCAACTCCGCCCTCCTCCTGTCAATCTTTGCTTTCTACTGCGAGGCATTTCTGGGGGTGATGCCCTTAATGGCGCTGCTCCGCCACCTCTTCTACCTCCGGGTTAATGGCACCCAGTGCTCGGGGTGCACCAACTTCATCGCGGCCAACAGCAGCAACGCGATCTCGCGGGGCGGGAGGAAGGTGGAGGTCTTCAGGAACAGGTGGATCTTCATGGACGCTAAGCGCTCCCACCCCTGGCTGGTGCTGCCGACCTCGCAGTCGATGCCCCTGGAAGGATGGACTCACGAGAAGCTCACCGATCCCACGGCGGAGCCGTTGCTGGAGAAGATGGCGGCAGACCTGAAGACTGATGACCCGAAGGTGGAGAAGCTGACGGGGGCCATGATCGTCAAGGAATTCCTGACGCAGCGCCTGACTCCGCTCTAGGCGCACTCGCGCCCCTGTGGAAGTTCAAGGGCGCAGGAGATGACCTCCGGCTGCGCCCGGATGACTTCTGCAAGGAGGAGCTGGACCAGATTGTGCACACCCTGCTCAGGAAAGATCAGGGCTGCCCCCCGGACTCCCATCTTCCGCTGTACCGCTGCCCGGATGGGGAGAAGATTGCCGCCGCCATGCCTATCTTCGACGAGCGTGGGCTCGTACCTCTAAAACCATCCCGGCCCCCTGGCTCCTGGAGACGGTGTCTTCCGGCGAGTCTGACCAGGAGGAGGGCGTGGACTCAAAGGTGACCCGGGAGGGGGCGGGGGAAACCTCTCCCCCGCGCCAGACCGATCTCCTCCGCACCCTTTCCGATGACAACGACGCCGGTGAGCACCCGATCAGGGAGTCGCCGCGCTCCCCCGGGGTCACTACGAGGTCCAAGGGCACCCCTCCACAGAAGCTGAAGCTAGGGGTCCCAAAGAAGAGCAGATCATCGCTGATCCCCCGAGGCGATGCCTCCGCCTCGTCACCGACCGGGACTGCTGCAGACCCAGGCGCCGTGCCCTCGGCTGCCCCTGGGGCTCGCGCGCCTGCGCACATGCCCGCGAAGCCTGCGGGTATGGTGCTCCAGAAGAGGGCAAGGGATTACGCCACCGTGGACCAGTAAGTGCTCTGCCTTGATCTTTGTTCCTTGTTCTTGTCGCGGTGTCTTGATGCCTTCCTCTTGTACGGTTAGGCCAATGCCGGTGGTGAAGAAGAAGAAGGAGACTGCCGGGACCATCGAGGCCCAGCAGCCCACCGCAGTCGCGCCATCCCTGGCACAGAAGGATGGGGATGGCCTGCGCGCTCCTGGAGATGGGTCGTCCTCGCAAGCCTCGGAGGCCCAGCCTCAGGAGGAGGTGATCTCCGTAGCCAAGCCGACTCCGGAGGCGCCCGCCCTCAGCTCGCCTACTGAGGTCACGAAGGCTCCGGAGCCCCGGGCCCCCTCTGCTGATGCTACCTCGCCGATCCTGGCGTCGGCGCTGCCTCCTCCCCTGTCCATTACGCCGCTGGGCCATGATCCTTCTGCCTCGCCTGGTGCTCTAGAGGAGGCTCTTTCCGCACGGAACCAGCTTCGTGACAACCTTCAAGGCGTCAACCGTCGCCTGGCGTTGGGGCGCCTGGAGCTGATCTCAGGATGGCTGCGATCCGACGCGTCCATCAGGGCGGCATGAAGCCAGGCCGTGGCGGCCTCAGAGGAGGGAAAACGGGCTGTTGGCCTAGCCACGGCCGCCCGCGACGTGGCAGTGAAGGATGCCGAGGCTGCTGAAGAGCGCTGCCGAGTGGTGGAGGCCGAGCTAAAGATCCTCCGTGACCAACAGGCCGCCGAGGCCCGTCAGCGCAAGGCGCGGGAGGAGGAGATGAAGGCTCGTGAGGCTGCAGTTGCTGACCGCGATGCTGAGATGGAGCAAGCGGGCTGGGTGCAGGCTGCGGAGCGCGGACGCCTGGAGAAGCTGAAGGAGGAGGTGGAGGCGGAGAAGGCCCAGCTGGAGACCAAGGCAAAAGTTCTTGCCAAAGAACATGCCGCCTTCAATTCTCTTGAGCAGAGGTCCCGCGAGGCACTGTGGGAGCTCTACGGAAGGGGGTTGAAGGAGCCGTTGGTGACTGCTGAGGAAGGCCCCGCCGAGCTGTCCCCCAGCTTGTCACGGTGCTCGAGGGCGTTGTTGTTGGAGTCGGCCCCATGGTGGAAGGAGAAGCCTGCGTGCTCTCTGCCTCGGCCGTGACGCGCGTCTTCAGCCACCTCCATCTTCGCGACCCTAGCTTCCACTTCGGGGCCTTGCTTGAGCCCGTGGATGAGGAGCACTGCACCGCCGCTGCCGAAGCCGTGAGGGACCAGGTGGAGGCCCTGCTGTGGAAGTTCCTCGCCATTGATCCCACGCCCATGGCTGATGATGCTGCCAACCCTACGGCCATGGCTGGCGGCACGGGTGACAGCGACATTGTTGACGGTGGGGCACCCCTTGCGGGCGACGGCAGCGCCCAAGGTTGAAGCAGAAGCTCGATGGTGTCACTCCTCTCCATTTTATTTCCTGCAATATGAATAGTTCCTCGTGGAGGCTTAAGAACTTATGCTTGGTACTTTTGAGAAACAATATGTCTTGTAATAATTTGCTAGGGTGTCGTGATTTCCTTCCCGTTTGCTTTAATGTTCTGCGTCGGCAGGGCCCGGCCCCGCGCATACCTCAACCGCCGTTGGGTCATTCGGATCGCCAGGATGAGATCAAGGGGTGAGGGGCTACGTGACTAGTTAGGCTCCTGAGTCACGATGCTCAGGAGTCCCCCTTGATGTACAAACAGCCCTCGGGAAGGAGATGCAAGAGTAGGCCTTAGCGTTCTGTGTCGGCAGGCCCCGGCCTCGCGCATGCCTCAGCCACTGTTGGGTCGCCCGGATCGCCAGGATGAGACCAAGGGGTGAGGGGCTACGTGACCAGTTAGGCTCCTGAGTCGCCATGCTCAGGAGTCCCCCTTGACGTACGAACAAGCCTCCATACCTTTCCTCGCCGAGGTCCCGCTCGGAAGGGGTGCGCGAAGACTAGGTCCGAGGGAGCTGGCAGGGTGGCGTACACTAGGCGTGACCTGAGCGTAGCCCCCGTGCCCAGCCCCCTCGCGTGGCTCTCCCGAAGGGAAAGCGTGGCGGTGAGGCTGAACACCGAGCCTGGCGGCTCCCTGAGGTCAATGCGGCCATTAGGCCGCCCCCAGTTGTTTTTCACCAGTGCAGAGCATGGCGCTTCTGCACTTGCACGGGCATAGCCGCTCCTCGACCGTGTCGACTGCCAGCGCGGAGCATGGTGCTTCCACTGGTGCGTGGGTGGGGGCTTCCTCTGAGTGGAGCCCCCGGGGCTTGTACAGCCCCGCCCTGACATGTGGCTTGCACGGCAGGGCTGGAGGAGGTGTGTCTGGGCACCCGTGAGCCAGCGCGGGACTCATGAGGCCCTACCTCAAGGCGGGTTGTGCCTGAATTTGATTCGGAACACTTGTGATGGCCCTGCGAGATGGTTAGACAACCTGCACCGAATGAATCTCTTGAGGTTATCACATGAGAAGGCCAAACACCAACGACCCCAGGAGGTGACGTGAACAGGGCCGGCCCGCCAGACAGAGCTCGGCCATTGGGTTTATTGACGCTGCAGGGACGGACCCGAGCACAGACGCCGTGCCCAGTCTTCTCATGCGAAAATCCTGAAGAAAGACAACCGGCGCGCGGCTCCCATGGTGACGAGGCACCATGTCGCGCGACCTAGCTCATCCGCCCGTGATTAGCTCATGCGAGAACAAGGCACCAAGGGCCATGGGAGGTGACGAACATGGGAGCTGGCCCGTGAGCCAGAGCTCAGCCTCTTGGGTTTAGCGACACTGCAGGGACGGACCCGAGCATAGACGCCATGTAGTCCTTAATCATGAGGCAGTCGTGGGTGGGTTTGCAAGGTCATACGACGTTCGTGGCAACGAAGTACCGGACAGGTAGATGATGATCATAAAATAACTCACGGAAGAAGGCAAGGCTAGCTCTGATAGATGCAAGAACAATACATGCCGCAGGGACGGATCCACGCAGCCTGGGATGATGCAGCCCGAGGGGCGCCCCCAACAAAGCGAATCAAAGATGCAAAAGGATACACGTCGCAGGGACAGGCCCATGCGATCTGGGGATGATGCAGCCCGAGGGGCGCCCCCAACTAAATAAACCGGAAAATATCACCTGGCATCGCTGCTGAAGAGATGTCGAAGTAGCTAAAGATGCGTGCTGAAGAAGTCGCTCCTCAGGAGCTGCCTAGGTCCTGAACCTCGGGAGGCTCGGGGGGCCCGGGAGGCTCGTGAAGAACCGTCGCCATCTCCGCCAGGACCGCGTGGTGCCTGGCCTCCTGAGCCGCCAGAACACTCCACGGGTGGCGCTAGCAGGTGACAGTCGTGTTCGGCAAGCCGAAAGGCATGCGAACGTAGCTATGAGGGGAGCCCTGGAATGTTGACGCAGATGCGCAGCTCGTCGTCCTCGCCAGGACAAGGATCCGCGTGAGGTGGTGGGCGGCGGTCGCCGCGCATGGCCCTCGCCTCTTGAAGCTCCTTGGTTGCCTTGGTGATAAACTCTTGAGCACCTGGCAGCCCATACCTTGTGCCCTCGCGGGGGAAATGCACGTTGAAGCACACCTCCACATGGTGCCCGAGCGCCTCCCTCGTGATGTTGGCTAAGTCAGAGGCCCTCCAGAAGAGAGCCCCCGAGCCCAGCCTGAGGGGGGCGTCGGGCGCGCCTCGCTATGCGAGAGAGGGAGGCGCCCCATCCGTGGGTGCAGGTCGTGAGGTGGTGTCGCTGGAGACACCGCTCTCCTGAGGCTCTTGGCAGAGCAACTGCTTCTTCTTCTTGGGGACAGCCTCAGGAGGGTAGATGGTGCCTTCATCATCTGGGTTCTTGACCGCAAAAGCTTGGTAGGCGCACTTGAGAGAGCACACCGCGTCCCTCCTTGTAGGCAATCGTGATGATGTCGCTGTTCCCTGGCATCTTGAGGACATTGTAACGATGGTGAGTCACCGCCGTGAACTTGGCCAGGGCAGGATACCCAAGGATGGCATTGTATGGAAGGCGACTATGGGCGACGTCGAAGTCGATGAGCTCGGTGCAGTAGTTGTCGTGCTGGCCGAAGGTGGCAGGGAGGCGGATCTGCCCTATCGGGGTGGTGGAGCCATCGGTCACTCCTGAGAGAGGCTTGGTGGGCTGCAGCTGATCATGGGGCACTTGGAGGCGGTCGAACGTCTCGATGGAAAGAACATTGAGCCCCGCACCGACATCGTTGAGGGTATTGGTGACGAGGACATTGCTGATGGCGAGCGAGCAAAGCATCGAGAGGGCGCCGGCAGTTGCCGCGCACTTGAGCTGGCCGGGCGAGCTAAAGGTGATGGTGCACTTGGACTACCTGAGCGGACGCGTGGCCTCGAGCCTGGGGAGGGCCGCGTTCACTTGACGGGCAAACTGCTTGAAGATGCGTTGAGAGGCTGGGGCCTGAGCGCCACCCAGGATGCAGGCGATGGCACGAGGCTCCTAGAAGCCCCCAGCCCCTTCGTCCTGGTGGTGGTCGTCGTTCCTTCTTGGTGGAGGTGGCAGCGAAGGGAGGCCAGTGTTGCCTTGAGGACGGTCCTCACGAGGCTGATCTCTCCAGGCGCCCTCGCAAGGCTGGCCCTTCCAACGGTCCTCACGAGGCTGGTCGCGCCACTCCTAGCGGTGGCCGCGGTCATCCCAGCGTCCTCCACTTCGGCCTCCTCCACGGCCGTAGCCTCGATAGTTGCGCTTGGGGCACCGACCGAGGTGCCCGTCGTGGATGGCCCTGAGCTCCTGATAGTCATTGGTGTTGTGGCTGTGTACGTTGTGGAAGACGCAGAAGGGACGGCTGCCCTTGGACGACTCCGGGTGGTCGCAGCCGTGCTTCATCTCTGGTTCAGCCGCGAGTACGGCCACCCCCTTGCGCTTCACGTCCTTGGCCTTGGCCTTCTTGTCTTCTGGGTCAGCCGCTGGGAGCTCGAGGAGGGAGAGGCGTCCCTCCTCAGCTCTCGCGCACTTGGTCGCCATGTTGAACATCTCCAGAGCCGTGCACAGGTCCTCGTGTATGGAGAGCTCCTCCTTCATCTTGACGCCGCGGACGCCATCAGAGAATGCTGATGATGGCCTCATCCGACACCTTGGGGATCTTGAGGCGGACGCTGTTGAAGTGCTAAATGTACTTCTGCAAGGTCTCCCCTGGCGGCTGCTTGATGCGTCGAAGGTCACCTGCAGCAGGCGGGCGGTCGCGAGTGCCCTAGAAGTTGGCGACGAAACACTCGCGCATTTCGCCCCAGGAGGAGATCGATCCCGCAAGCAGGTTCAGGAGCCACGAGCACGCGCCATCCTTGAGAGCCATGGGAAACTAGTTCGCCATGACCTTCTCATCGCCGTTGGCCGCCTCGATACTCAGCTCGTAGAGCTGCAGGAACTCGGCAGGGTCGGGGCGCCATCGTAGCGTGAAGGCAGGTCAGGCTTAAACTTCCCCGGCCAGACGACGCTGCGAAGCTCGGGAGTGAAGGCGCGGCAGCCCGCCGTGGTCACTGGAGCCCGTCGTGGAGGTGGAGCTTGATCTTGGTGCTCACGCGCCACCACCACAGTCTTGATGTGGTGGTGCTGGGAGTGCAAGAGCATCTTCTTGCGGCCGCTGGACCTCTTGGCAGCTTTCTTCTTCCCGCGCGGGCGCCCTGCGCGGTGGGTCACGCCGTGGGGCCGTGCGCCTTGGTGCGGGGCGACTTCTTGAAGGGGAGGTGGTGGAGGCGCTCCATGGGCTACGTTGCCCGTGGCAGGCGGCGGGGGAGGCAGCGAGAGAGATGGTGCAGGCGAGCCCCCAGCGGCCCTAACAAGCTCAGCGATGCGGTCCAGCCAGTCTTCGTAGAAGTCATCGACGGGGCGGTAGCGTAGGAGCTCGTGTGCCATGAGCAGCGTGGCCTGCATGTCCGTCGGCCCACGACGAGCGTGAGACGACGAGCCAGCTAGAGTCAGTGACGGGGTGGCGGTCCCTCCGTCGCGCCGCATGAAGGGGTGCAACAACGAAGCTTGCTGCTTGTGCCCCGTCGGGCCGGTGGTGGCGTTGGCGGCAGGCGATGGAGAACGCCGGGGAGGCCCATTGGCGGGCGCCATCTGGGCGACGTGAGCGGTGAGGGCGGCCTGACGCTCAGCACGGGCTCGACGGGTGTCAGCCATGGAAGTGGTGGAGCGGTGGCGAGTCGACTGGCGGAAGAGAGGCTCCGGCGCACCCCTACCTGGCGCGCCAAATCTCGGATTCGGGGTTCCGCAGACCCTTGAGAGGTTCGAACTCTGGGGTGCGTGCGAAGGACTCGTCCTCCCCAGTCTGCCTACTCAACGATTCCACGCCCTAGCTCGACGAACCCAAGGGACAAGAGACACAGCAGTTTATCCTGGTTCGGGCCACCTTGTGGTGTAATACCCTACTCCAGCTTTGTGGTCGATTGCCTCGTGGGGCTAAGGATGAACTAGTATAGTGGTAGAACAACCTCAGGAGGTGAGGTGTTCTTGAGCTCGATGAGCTGGTGAGCTGGTCAGGGTGGAATGGATCCATTCCGGGTGAAATCGATCCCCCCTATGGTGGTGGCTAAGTCCTATTTATAGTGGCCTTGGTCCTCTTCCCAAATGTAGGCGGGAAGGGATCCCACAATGGCCAAATTCGAAGGGAGACAACTAGTACAAGTTATCCTGACAAAAGTAGTCTTCGCCTGCAAAAAGCCTCTGGTGGTGACGCCGCAGTGGGCTCCGCGGTGACCTCGGTCCTGCCGTCCTGGCGGTCTTGGTCTTGTTGCACCGATATGGAAACCTTTGCTTGATTCCTCGCGACCCCGTGTCTGCGCTTGCCTCCTTAGCACCAAAGAGGAAACTGGTACACTGTGCCCGCTGGCGCCCGCCTGGCCTTGGTCGTCACGGCTCATGTCATGTGAACCTCGCGAGGTGCATCTTGCATTGATATCTCCGCTCCTTGGGAGCCAGCCTAGGGAGGCCGCCCCCAGGGAGGTCCTGGTGTCGGCCGCCTCGCGAGGCTTGGCCCCTCGCGAGGGTCTTGAGTTGTTGTTGTCGAAGCTGGGCCGTACCGGGCAGTCAATAGAGCCACGCCGTGGGTTGCAGGCAGGCAAGTCTAGGCACCCCCGGTCCCAGGACGCCGACACACGTGTCGGTTACCCTTGACGGAAACACTTCCATGGCGCGCCATTTATCGTCATGGAAGTGGACACTTCCGTGATGATAATTTTGGTAATGTCATGGAACACTTCTACGACAGCACATGTATGACTATCTTGATTCTGTCATAAAATCGTCATGGATGTACATGCATGACAGGAAATGTGACCTACTGTGACATACACGTATCATCACGGAAGTGTGGTTTTTTGTAGTGAGAGGTGCTAATTGGGACTAGTTCTCCTAGTGCCTTTATTGTCAATCTAACCCTGTCATCCAAACACCTCTTTGGCTAGAGTTAGTTTAGGGTTGGTCATTGTTGAGTATCATTGTTATTTAGGAAACGTAGGATAGCATAAGATTTATGCTACCTTGACTTGTACTCCAAGATGACCATGTACTCCTATATATATGCCCACGAGGCTCAGGCAATACAATCAACTATTCCACCAATCTATCTCTCCCTTTTAACTATCATGAGCTAGAAACTAACTCTAACCTCTAGGTAAGTTAGAGTATCCAAACAGTGCCATTGTTAAATCAAATGGAAAGGCGTGTTAATACTCCCTCCGGTCCTTTTACTCTGCATATAAGAATTGTCTGAAGTCAAACTTCATAAAGTTTGACCTTATTTATATGAAAAAATATCAACATCTAGCATGCTAAAGTTATACAATATGAAAATTTAAGTCATGACACATCTACTGATATTCATTTCATATTGTGAATGTTGGTATTTTTTCTATAAAGTTGGTCAAACTTTACGAGGCTTGACTTTAGACAAATCTTATATGCGAAATAAAAAGATTCAGAGGGAGTACAACATGCTTAACATCAACCAAATATAGTCATTCATAGAGCTATTGTTGGTATTATGAAATTGAACTGCACAGTTCATACTAGCACATATAGAACATCACACTGTGAATAGCTGAAATAAACAAGGCATACTACGAACAACCAAAGATGGCAATTGAAACTGGACATATGCTAACTACAAACAATCGAACAACCATAAATCATAGAAATAAACAAGGCGTAATGCAAACAACCAAATATAGCAATAAATACTGGACATGTTCTCACTACAAAAGGGGTTCGAGAAAACAAATCATCGGTTTCCTCACTTGTCACAGATTGGCTCCTCCTCGTGGTCATCGTCGATGAGGTCTGACTTGCCAGCTAAGGATCCCAAGCCAGCATCACAGAACGTGTCCAGCAGAAATGAAAAAAGGGGCTCCATGGCGATGAAGGATGGCAAATTGTTCATAAAGAGCCACAGGAGATCAGCGGTAGGGCCACCGATGAGTTCGCCGGCTGTCGAACTCGAAGGGTTGGGGGTGGGCAACTTAACCTGTGAGATAGCTCGCGTCAAGCCGTCGGTGTCGACGACCTCGATGTCATAGCCGGCAACCGCGACATGCTAGAATACTTGATGTCTACTATGCAACTTTAGTCTTGTAGACTCGTGTTGGGCCTCCAAGCGCAGAGTTTTGTAGGACAATAGCAGTTTTCCCTCAAGTGGGTGAGCTAAGGTTTGTAAATCAGTGGGAGGCATAGGATTATTATGGTCTCTCTCAAACAACCTTGCAACCAAATAACAAAGAGTCTCTTGTGTCCCCAACACACCAAATACAATGGTAATTTGTATAGGTGCACTAGTTCGGCGAAGAGATGGTGATAAAAGTGCAATATGGATAGTAGATATTGGTTTTTGTAATAAGAACAATAAAAAACAGCAAGGTAGCAATTGATAAAACGGAGCACAAATGGTATTGCAATGCTTGAAAATGAGTCCTAGGGTCCGTACTTTCGCCAGTGCAATCTCCCAACAATGCTAATCTAATTGGATCATATAATCATCCCTCAAAGTGCGGTGAAGAATCACTCTGAAGTTCCTATCTAGCGGAGAACATAAGACGGAATTGTTTGTAGGGTATGAGACCACCTCAAGCTATTCTTTTTGATCAATCTATCCTAGAGTTCGTACTAAAATAACACCAAGCTATTCTTTCCGATGGATCCAACCAAGAGTTCGTACTAAAATAACACCAAAGCAAATTCAAATTCATAATATTCAATCCAACACAAAGAACTTCAAAGAGTGCCCCAAGATTTCTACCGGAGAAACAAAGACAAGAACGTGCATCAACCCCTATGCATAGATTACCCCAATGTCACCTCGGGAGTCCGCGAGTTGAGTGCCAAAACATATATCAAGTGAATCAATATGATACCCCATTGTCACCACGCATATTCATAGCAAGACATACATCAAGTGTTCTCAAATCCATAAAATTATTCAATCCGATAAAACGAAATCTCAAAGGGAAAACTCAATTCATCACAATATAGAGAGGGAGAAACACCATATGATCCAACTATATTAACAAAGGCCGCGATACATCAAGATCGTGACATCTCAAGAACACGAGAGAGTGATTAAACACATAGCTACTGGTACAAACCCTCAGCCTCGAGGGTGGACTACTCCCTCCTCAGCATGGTGGCCGCCGGCTAATGAAGATGGCCACTGCTGATGGTTTCCACCTCCGGCAGGCTGCCGGAACGGGGTCTAGATTGCTTTTTCGTGGCTACAGAGGCTTGCAGCGGCGGAACTTCTGATCTAGGGTTACTCTCAGGGTTTTTGGAATATTTGGGAATTTATAGGGCGAAGAGGCGGTGCGGGAGGCCACCGAGGTGGGCACAACCCACCAGGGCGCGCCTGGGCCCCCAAGCGCGCCCAGGTGGGTTGTGCCCCCCTCGGGGCACCCCGCTGGTACTTCTTTGGCCCACTGGATGTCTTCTGGTCCAAAAAAATCTCCAAAAAGTTTCGCTGCGTTTGGACTATGTTTGTATTGATTTTCTGCAATATAAAAAACAAGCAAAAAACAGCAACTGGCACTGGCCACTTTATCAATAGGTTAGTCCCAAAAAATGATATAAAGTTGCTATAAAATGATGTAAGACATCCAAGAATGATAATATAACAGCATGGCACAATCAAAAATTATCGATACGTTGGAGACGTATCAATACTCTAGCCCGCTGATTGAAAGGCTCAATCAAGGTCCAGTCATGGTCGTCAGCTTCCTCAGCGGCCACCTCGCCGACATCGGGAGAAGAGGCCGCGGTAAAGCTCTTTTGGGCCATTCGCTCCTCGAGCTCCCTGGGAAGCGTAGCCGGGCTTAGGCTGCGACGCTCTGGAGTGGGGGGGTGGGGATGGGGATCTCTGGGGAAGGGGGCGTTTCGCAGGCTTCATCTAAGAAACTTAGGGCGGCGAGGGTATGTATATCGGTGGGTAAATGATAACCCACAAGTATAGGGGGTCGCAACAGTTTTTGAGGGTAGAGTATTCAACCCAAATTTATAGATTCGACACAAGCGGAGCCAGAGAATATTTGCAAGTATTAGCAACTGAGTTGTCAATTGAACCACACCTGGAGATTAATTATCTGCAGCAAAGTGATCAGTAGAAAAGTAATATGATAGTTTTGATAGTAGTGACAACAGCAATGGTATCGGTAACAGTGATTGCAGTAGTTTTGTAGCAAGTGCAGCAGTAACGATAGCAGTAGTAACTTAGCAGGAACAATATAAGATAAATTCGTAGGCATTGGATCGGTAATTTGTTAGATGATATTCATCATGTGACAGTCATAACCTAGGGCGATACAGCACTAGCTCTAGTTCATAAATATAATGTAGGCATGTATTCCGTAAATAGTCAAACGTGCTTATGGAAAGAACTTGCATGACATCTTTTGTCCTACCCTCCCGTGGCAGCGGGGTCCAATTGGAAACTAAGGGATATTAAGGTCTCCTTTTAATAGAGAACTGGAACAAAGCATTAACACACGGTGAATACATGAACTCCTCAAACTACGATCATCACCGGGAGTGGTTCCGACTATTGTCACTCCGGGGTTGCTGGATCATAACACGTAGTAGGTGACTATAACTTGCAAGATCGGATCTAGAACATGGATATAATTATGATAACATAAACAGTTTAGATCTGAAATCATGGCACCCGGGCCCAAAGTGACAAGCATTAAGCATGGCAAGGTCAGAGCAACATCAATCTCAGAACATAGTGGATACTATGGATCAAGCCCTAACAAAACTAACTAGATTACATGATGAATCTCATCCAACTCCTCACCAACCAGCGGGCCTACGAAGGAATTACTCACTCCTGGTGGGGAGCATCATGGAATTGGCGATGGAGAAGGGTTGGTGATGACGAAGAATGGAGATCCCCCTCTCCTGAGCCCCAAACGGACTCCAGATCTGGCCTCCCGATGAAGAATAGGAGGTGATGGCAGCTCCGTCTCGTGGATCGTGATAATTCTTTCTCCCTGATTTTTTTCTAGAAAAATAGGATTTTATAGCGTCGGTTCATGGGTCTGCGGGGCCACTAGGTGGGGACAACCCACCTGGGCGCGCCTGGGGGGTAGGCACACCCTGGTGGGTTGTGCCCACCCAGGTGCCCCCCTCAGGTGACTCTTGGCTCCAGAAATTCTCTTTATTGATATAAAAAATCCTCGCAAAGTCTCGTTCCATTCCGAGAACTTTTATTTCTGCACAAAAACAACACCATGGTAGTTCTGCTGAAAACAGCGTCAGTCCGGGGTTAGTTTCATTCAAATAGTGCAAATTAGAGTCCAAAACAAGAGGAAAAGCGTTAGTAAAAGTAGATACGTTGGAGACGTATCAACTCCCCCAAGCTTAAAACTTTGCTTGTTCTCAAGCAATTCAGTTGATAAACTGAAAGTGAAAAAGAAAAACTTTTACGAACTCTTTTGCTCTTGTTTGCATAAATAAGCTTAAACACCACCCAGGTTTTCAGCCACTATCATAACTGACCATGCCGACAATAACTCTTAAGGATTATATTAACTCATATCACTAACATAATCAGCTAGCAAGCAATAATAAGATATCTCAAATGGCAGCACGGTGTCAAAACAACCATGATATAATATGACAATGGTGGTATCTCGCTAGCCCTTCCTGAGACCGCAAAACATAAATGCAGAGCACCTCCAAAGTTCAAGCAGCGACTAAACATTGTAATTCATGGTACAAAAGATTCACTCATAATGCACCCAACATTATCTACACACAATGCATCAGCATGACAGAAGTGTGATGACCCACAAGTGTAGGGGATCTATCGTAGTCCTTTCGATAAGTAGAGTGTCGAACCCAACGAGGAGCAGAAGGAAATGATAAGCGGTTTTCAGCAAGGTATTCTCTGCAAGCACTGAAATTATAGGTAACAGATAGTTTTGTGATAAGATAAATTGTAAAGGGTAACAAGTAACAAGTGTAAATAAAGTGCAGCAAGGTGGCCCAATCCTTTTTGTAACAAAGGACAAGCCTGGACAAACTCTTATATAGAGAAAAGCGCTCCCGAGGACACATGGGAATTATCGTCAAGCTAGTTTTCATCACGTTCATATGATTCGCGTTCGGTACTTTGATAATTTGATATGTTGGTGGACCGGTGCTTGGGTGCTGTCCTTACTTGGACAAACATCCCACTTATGATTAACTCCTATTGCAAGCATCCGCAACTACAAAAGAAGTATTAAGGTAAACCTAACCATAGCATGAAACATATGGATCCAAATCAGCCCCTTACGAAGCAACACATAAACTAGGGTTTAAGCTTCTGTCACTCTAGCAACCCATTATCTACTTATTACTTCCCAATGCCTTCCTCTAGGCCCAAACAATGGTGAAGTGTCATGTAGTCGACGTTCACATGACACCACTAGAGGAGAGACAACATACATCTCATCAAAATATCGAACGAATACCAAATTCACATGACTACTAATAGCAAGACTTCTCCCATGTCCTGAGGAACAAACGTAACTACTCACAAAGCATATTCATGTTCATAATCAGAGGGGTATTAATATGCATAATGGATCTGAACATATGATCTTCCACCAAGTAAACCAACTAGCATCAACTACGAGGAGTAATCAACACTACTAGCAACCTACAAGTACCAATCCCAGGCTATGAGACAAAGATTGGATACAAGAGATAAACTAGGGTTTGAGAGGAGATGGTGCTGGTGAAGATGTTGATGGAGTTTGGCCCCCTCCCGATGAGAGGAGCGTTGGTGATGACGATGGCAATGAATTCCCCCTCCCGGAGGGAAGTATCCCCGGTAGAACAGCTGTGGCAGAGCCCTAGATTGGTTCCGCCAAGGTTCCGCCTCGTGGCGGCGGAGTCTCGTCCCGAAAGCATGCTTATGATTTTTTCTCGGACGAAAGACTTCATATAGCAGAAGATGGGCACCGGAGGGCCACTAGGGGGCCCACGAGGCAGGGGGCGCGCCCTGGGGTAGGGCGCACCCCCCACCCTCGTGGCCAGGGTGTGGGCCCCCTCTGGTATTTTCTTCGCTCAGTATTTTTTATTATTTCCAAAAATAACTTCCGTGGAGTTTCAGCACTTTTGGAGTTGTGCAGAATAGGTCTCTAATATTTGCTCCTTTTCCAGCCCAGAATTCCAGCTGCCGGCATTCTCTCTCTTCATGTAAAACTTGTAAAATAAGAGAGAATAGGCATAAGTATTGTGACATAATGTGTAATAACAGCCCATAATGCAATAAATATCGATATAAAAGCATGATGCAAAATGGATGTATCAACTCCCCCAAGCTTAGACCTCGCTTGTCCTCAAGCGGAAGCCGATAACGATAAATATGTCCACATGTTTAGAGATAGAGGTGTCGAAAAAATAAAATACGGACATGAGGGTGTCATGATCATTATTATAACAGCAACATATATGGATATTGTCATATTATTTCTTATGCTCAAGTAATAATCTACCCACAATGTCAAGTATGAATCAGAAATTTCATTGAGAACTAACAAACTATAATCTCAGTCATTGAGGCAATTGCAATTTATCATAACATCGGAAAGAGTCAATAAGAGCTTTTCAGCAAGTCCACATACTCAACTATCATTTAGTCTTTCACAATTGCTAACACTCACGCAATACTTGTGGTTATGGAGTTTTAATCGGATACAGAGAAAGATAGGGGCTTATAGTTTCGCCTCCCAACCTTTTACCTCGAAGGTAATGTCAACAATAATAACTCATGCTAACTTACATCCAATTAGATATATATATATATATATATATATATATATATATATATATATATATATATATATATATATATATCAGGATCTTTCCAACACACTGTGCTTGCCAAAGGATAAAATGTAAAAAGGAAAGGTGAAGATCACCATGACTCTTGCATAAGGTAGAAGATAAAAGTAAAAGATAGGCCCTTCGTAGAGGGAAGCAGAGGTTGTCATGCACTTTCAGGGTTGGATGCACAAAATCTTAATGCGAAAGAACGTCACTTTATATTGCCACTTGTGATATGGACCTTTATTATGCAGTCCGTCGCTTTTATTTCTTCCACATCACAAGATCGTATAAAGCTTATTTTCTCCACACTAATAAATCATACATATTTAAAGAGCAATTTTTATTGCTTGCACCAATGACAACTTACTTGAAGGATCTTACTCAATCCATAGGTAGATATGGTGGACTCTCATGGCAAAACTGGGTTTAAGGGTATTTGGAAGCACAAGTAGTATCTCCACTTGGTTCAAAGAATTCGGCTAGCATGAGGGAGAAAGGCAAGTTCAACATGTTGGATGATCCATGACAATATACTTTATTTCAGATATAAGAAAACATAACCCATTACGTTGTCTTCCTTGTCCAACATCAACTCTTTAGCATGTCATATTTTAAATGAGTGTTCACAATCGTAAAAGATGTCCAAGATAGTACATTTATATGTGAAACCTCTCTTTCTTTATTACTTCCTATTAATTGCAACAATGACCAAAACTATGTTTGTTAACCCTCAACAACTTTTAGTAATCATACTCTTTATATGTGAAGTCATTACTCTCCATAAGATCAATATGATCTCTTTGTTACTTTTTTTATTTTTTTCTTTCTTTCTTTTATTCCCTCAAGATCATAGCAAGATAATCAAGCCCTTGACTCAACACTAATCTTTATTATATAGCTCACGGATTCGATTACATAAAGGGATCATAAAGCAAAACTCAAAACTAGATCATACCAAAAACTTTATTCTACTAGATCAAGATATTACTAAAAGGATCGAACTAAGAAAAACGGTAAAGATAGGAGTGTGATGGTGATACGATACCGGGGCACCTCCCCCAAGCTTGGCAGTTGCCAAGGGGAGTGCCTATACCCATGTGATTATATCTCTTTCTTCGGGGGTGGTGATGTGATATTCTTGGCTATGATACCCCTCAAGATACGATTCTCCTCCTCGAGCTTGTTGACTTGCCGCTTAAGATCCATTATTTCCTTACGAAGCTTAGCCGTGACGGTTAAAGCTCCTTGCATCCATGGATTCTGCATAGTTGCGGGAGAAAAATTAACACTCCTTTTCATATTTTCATAAGAGAGAAATTTAACATTGGAGGGGATGACCGAGTTTGGGATAGCTGAGCTCTGTAGTTCCCCCATCGTGACTCCTGCCCGGAAACGAGAAGTAACTTCTTGATCCTCTTCCATGGCATCTATCCTTTTCAAGTCAGCTTCCATCTCTTCCTCCGTTGAGGGTCCAAAGTGGTAGGCATCGCTGTTTGCCCCTGGACCTGGTGTCGGATGAGACACCCGACTCTCCCCTACTGACTCTTGAGAGGACATCTTGCTCTAATCTGTGGCAGAAACGGCTCGAAACAAAAGCAGAGGATATTAGCGTGATACGGTGGTTAAAACCCGCGGGAGATTACATACTGAATTTTTACCGACCAAAATACGTATCGTGCAAGAAAATGGAGTCCGGAGAGCGCACAAGGTGCCCACGAGGCAGGGGGGCGCGCCCAGGGGGTAGGGCGCGCCTCCCACCCTCGTGGAAGCCTCGTGTCCTTCCCGAACTGCTTCTTACTTTCCTATTTTTCTAAATATTCCAAAACGGAGAAAAAATGTCATTAGAACTGTTTTGGAGTCGGTTTACTTACCGTACCACATACCTATTCCTTTTCGAGGTCTGAAACATTCTGGAAAGTGTCTCTTATGTATTCCTCCGGTGTTACGGTTTCAATAACATTAGTTTCAACATTTATAGGGTTACCTGAGATATAATGTTTGATTCTTTGACCGTTCACCACCTTCGGATTTGTGCCTTCAAAGTTATTGATTTTTATGGCACTGGAACGATAGACCTCCTCGATAACGTAAGGACCTTCCCATTTAGAGAGAAGCTTTCCTGCAAAATATCTTAAACGAGAGTTGTATAACAATACATAATCACCTACATTAAACTCACGCTTTTGTATACTTTTGTCATGCCATCTTTTAACTTTTTCTTTAAACAGTTTGGCATTCTCATAGGCTTGGGTTCTCCATTCATCAAGTGAGCTAATGTCAAATAACCTCTTCTCACCGGCAAGTTTAAAATCATAATTGAGCTCTTTAATAGCCCAATAAGCCTTATGTTTTAGTTCGAGAGGTAAGTGACATGCTTTTCCATAAATCATTTTATACGGAGACATACCCATAGGATTTTTATATGCAGTTCTATAGGCCCATAATGCATCATCAAGTTTCTTGGACCAATTCTTTCTAGATCTATTAACAGTCTTTTGCAAAATTAATTTGAGCTCTCTATTACTCAATTCTACTTGACCACTAGACTGTGGGTGATAAGGAGATGCAATTCTATGATTAACATCATACTTAGCAAGCATTTTACGAAAAGCACCATGAATAAAATGTGAACCACCATCAGTCATTAAATATCTAGGGACTCCAAACCTCAGAAAAATAACTTCTTTAAGCATCTTAATAGAGGTGTTATGATCAGCACTACTAGTTGGAATAGCTTCTACCCACTTAGTAACGTAATCAACAGCAACTAAAATATGTGTATACCCATTAGAGGAAGGAAAAGGTCCTATATAATCAAAGCCCCAAACATCAAATGGTTCAATAACAAGTGAATAATTCATAGGCATTTCTTGACATCTACTAATGTTACCAATTCTTTGACATTCATCACAAGATAAGACAAACTTACGAGCATCCTTGAAGAGAGTAGGCCAATAAAAACCGGACTGCAATACCTTATGTGCAGTTCTATCTCCAGCATGGTGCCCTCCATAAGACTCGGAGTGACACTTGCGTAGAATCTGTTCCTGTTCATGCTCAGGTACACAATGCCTAATCACACCATCTACTCCTTCTTTATAAAGATGTGGGTCATCCCAGAAGTAATGTCTTAAATCATAGAAAAACCTTTTCTTTTGCTGGTATGTGAAACTAGGTGGTATAAATTTAGCAACAATGTAATTAGCATAATCAGCATACCATGGAGCAGTACGAGAAGCATTTATGACGTTTAATTGTTCATCAGGAAAGCTATCATCAATAGGTAGTGGGTCATCAAGAACATTTTCTAACCTAGACAAGTTATCTGCAACGGGGTTCTCAGCTCCCTTTCTATCAATAATATGTAAATCAAATTCTTGTAGCAAGAGAACCTATCTAATAAGTCTAGGTTTAGCATCTTTCTTTTCCATAAGGTATTTAATAGCAGCATGATCAGTGTGAATAGTTACTTTAAAATCAACAATATAAGGTCTAAACTTATCACAAGCAAAAACAACTGCTAAGAATTCCTTTTCAGTAGTAGCATAATTTCTCTGGGCATTGTCTAAAGTTTTACTAGCATATTGAATAACATTTAATTTCTTATCAACTCTTTGCCCTAGAACAGCACCTACAAGCATAATCGCTAGCATCACACATAATTTCAAAAGGTAAATTCCAATCAGGTGGCTGAACGATAGGTGCAAAGATTAATGCTTTCTTAAGTATTTCAAATGCTTCTGCACAATCATCATCGAAGACAAAAGGTATATCTTTTTGTAATAGATTAGTCAGAGGCCGAGAATTTTTTGAGAAGTCCTTAATGAACCTCCTATAAAAACCGGCATGACCAAAGAAACTTCTTATACCTTTGATGTCCTTAGGACACGGCATCTTTTCAATAGCATCAACTTTAGCTTTATCAACTTCAATACCTCTTTCAGAAATTTTATGCCCCAAGACAATTCCTTCATTAACCATAAAGTGGCATTTCTCCCAATTCAAGACAAGATTAGTTTCTTCACATGTCTGCAAAACTCGATCAAGGTTGCTCAAGCAATCATCAAACGAGGATCCATGAACGGAGAAATCGTCCATGAAAACTCACATATCTTTTCACAAAAATCAGAGAATATAGCCATCATGCATCTTTGAAAGGTAGCAGGTGCATTACATAAGCCAAAAGGCATACGTCTATAAGCAAAAGTACCGAAAGGGCAAGTAAAAGTGGTCTTTGCTTGAGCATCAGCTGACACAGGTATTTGAGAGAAACCAGAGTAACCATCTAGAAAGCAAAAATGTGTGTGGTTGGATAATCTTTCTAGCATTTGATCAATAAAAGGTAAGGGGCAATGATCTTTTTTAGTAGCTTTATTTAATTTGCGGAAATCAATTACCATCCTATAACCTGTAATAATTCTTTGCGGAATCAATTCATCTTTATCATTAGGAACAAAAGTAATACCTCCCTTCTTAGGGACACAATGGACAGGACTTACCCACTGACTATCAGCCACGGGATAAATTATACATGCCTCACGGAGCTTTAGTATTTCCTTTCTTACCACTTCTTTCATCTTAGGATTCAGCCGTCGTTGATGATCAATAACTGGTTTGGCATCTTTCTCCAAATTTATTTTGTGTTGACATAGAGTGGGACTAATGCCCTTAAGATCATCAAGAGTATATCCAATAGCAGCACGGTGCTTCTTCAGAGTTTTCAATAATTTCTCTTCTTCATGCTCTGAAAGATTAGCACTAATAATAACAAGATATATTTTCTTTTCATCAAGATAAGCATATTTAAGAGTATCTGGTAATGGTTTAAGCTCAAACACGGGATCACCCTTGGGTGGAGGAGGATCCCCTAGGATTTCAACAAGCAAGTTGTGTTTCAGAATAGGTCCCTGTTTAAAGAATACTTCATCTATTTCCCTTCTTTCATTCATAAACATATCATTTTCATGGTCTAGCAAATATTGTTCTAAGGGATCACTAGGAGGTACGGCAATAAAAGCAAGACCAATAATTTCATCTTTACTAGGCAATTTCTCATCACGAGGTTGTCTACAAAATTTAGAAAAATTAAACTCATGAGACATATCATCCAAACCAATAGTAACAACATCCTTCTTGCAATCTATCTTAGCATTAACAGTATTCAAGAAGGGTCTACCAAATATAATGGGACAAAAGCTATCTTGTGGGGAACCAAGAACAAGAAAATCAGTAGGATATTTAACTTTCCCACACAAGACCTCAACATCTCTAACAATCCCTATTGGTGAAATAGTATCTCTATTGGCAAGCTTAATGGTAACATCAATATCTTCTATCTCAGCAGGTGCAATATCATGCATAATTTATTGATATAAAGAAATAGGTATTGCACTAGCACTAGCACCCATATCACACAAGCCATGATAAAAATGATATCCTATTTTAACAGAAATAACAGGCATGCCTACAACAGGTCTATGTTTATCTTTGGCACCAGGTTTAGCAATTCTAGCGGTCTCATCACAGAAGTAAATAACATGCCCATCAATATTATCGGCCAAGAGATCTTTAACCATAGCAATATTAGGTTCAACTTTAACTAGCTCAGGAGGTTTGTGTGTCCTAATATTACTTTTGTTGACTACAGTTGAAGCTCTAGCATGATCCTTTAATCTAACAGGGAAAGGTGGTTTCTCAACATAAGCAGTAGGAACAACAGGATCATTATAAGTGATAGTCTTTTCTTCAACTTTAATAGGTGCAACTACTTTTACTTCAACGGGAGGATTATATTTAAACCACTTCTCCTTAGGGAGATCAACATGAGCAGCAAAAGATTCACAAAAAGAAGCTACTATCAGAGTCAAGTCCATATTTAGTGCTAAATTTACGGAAAACATCGGTATCCATAAAAGATTTAACACAATCAAACTTAGGTGTTATACCTGACTCCTTACCTTCGTTGAGATCCCAATCTTCAGAGTTGCGTTTAATCCTTTCCAATAAATCCCATTTGAATTCAATAGTCTTCATCATAAAAGAACCAGTACAAGAAGTATCGAGCATGGAGCGATTGTTCTCAGAAAGCCAAGCATAAATTTTTTGAATAATCATTTCTCTTGAGAGCTCATGATTGGGGCATGAATATAACATTGACTTAAGCCTCCCCCAAGCTTGAGCGATGCTTTCTCCTTTGCGAGGCCAGAAATTATATATATAATTACGATCACGATGAATAAGATGCATAGGATAAAACTTCTGATGAAATTCCAATTTCAATTGCTTGTAGTCCCATGATCCCATATCATCACATAGCCTATACCATGTCAATGCATCTCCCTTCAAAGATAAAGGGAAGACCTTCTTCTTGATAACATCATCGGGCATACCTGCAAGCTTAAATAATCCACAAACTTCATCCACATAGATTAAGTGTAAATCGGGATGCAATGTTCCATCTCCTGCAAAAGGATTAGCTAGCAGTTTCTCTATCATACCCGAAGGAATTTCAAAGTAAACATTTTTAGTAGGTTCAGTAGGTTGAGGAGCAACTATTTGTACTACTGGTCGGGGTGAAGATACCCCGAACAAGCCCCTCAAAGGATTACTTTCCATAGTAACAAGTGACAGTAAATTTCAGCACACTATATAAATTTTTCCTTACCAAATTCCACCTACCAAAGGCGCTTCACTCCCCGGCAACGGCGCCAGAAAAGAGTCTTGATGACCCACAAGTGTAGGGGATCTATCATAGTCCTTTCGATAAGTAGAGTGTCGAACCCAACGAGGAGCAGAAGGAAATGATAAGCGGTTTTCAGCAAGGTATTCTCTGCAAGCACTGAAATTATAGGTAACAGATAGTTTTGTGATAAGATAAATTGTAAAGGGTAACAAGTAAAAAGTGTAAATAAAGTGCAGCAAGGTGGCCCAATCCTTTTTGTAACACAGGACAAGCCTGTACAAACTCTTATATAGAGAAAAGCGCCCCCGAGGACACATGGGAATTATCGTCAAGCTAGTTTTCATCACTTCATATGATTCGCGTTCGGTACTTTGATAATTTGATATGTGGGTGGACCGGTGCTTGGGTGCTGTCCTTACTTGGACAAACATCCCACTATGATTAACTCCTATTGCAAGCATCCGCAACTACAAAAGAAGTATTAAGGTAAACCTAACCATAGCATGAAATATATGGATCCAAATCAGCCCCTTACGAAGCAACGCATAAACTAGGGTTTAAGCTTCTATCACTCTAGCAACCCATCATCTACTTATTACTTCACAATGCCTTCCTCTAGGCCCAAACAATGGTGAAGTGTCATGTAGTCGACGTTCACATGACACCACTACAGGAGAGACAACATACATCTCATCAAAATATCGAACGAATACCAAATTCACATGACTACAAATAGCAAGACTTCTCCCATGTCCTCAGGAACAAACGTAACTACTCACAAAGCATATTCATGTTCATAATCAGAGGGGTATTAATATGCATAATGGATCTGAACATATGATCTTCCACCAAGTAAACCAACTAGCATCAACTACGAGGAGTAATCAACACTACCAGCAACCTACAGGTACTAATCCCAGGCTATGAGACAAAGATTGGATACAAGAGATAAACTAGGGTTTGAGAGGAGATGGTGCTGGTGAAGATGTTGATGGAGATTGGCCCCCTCCGGATGAGAGGAGCGTTGGTGATGACGATGGCGATGAATTCCCCCTCCCAGAGGGAAGTGTCCCCGGCAGAACAGCTCCGCCAGAGCCCTAGATTGGTTCCGCCAAGGTTTCGCCTCGTGGCGGCGGAGTCTCGTCCCGAAAGCTTGCTTATGATTTTTTCTCGGATGAAAGACTTCATATAGCAGAAGATGGGCACCGGAGGGCCACCAGGGGGCCCACGAGGTAGGGGGCGCGCCCAGGGGGTATGGCGTGCCCCCACCCTCGTGGCCAGGGTGTGGTCCCCCTCTGGTATTTTCTTCGCTCAGTATTTTTTATTATTTCCAAAAATAACTTCCGTGGAGTTTTAGGACTTTTGGAGTTGTGCAGAATAGGTTTCTAATATTTGGTCCTTTTCCAGCCCAGAATTCCAGCTGCCGGCATTCTCCCTCTTCATGTAAACCTTGTAAAATAAGAGAGAATAGGCATAAGTATTGTGACATAATGTGTAATAACAGCCCATAATGCAATAAATACGATATAAAAGCCTGATGCAAAATGGACGTATCACAGTGCTCTCAGGTTCTAGCGCTTATTTTAGAAGGTGATGATGCAACATAAAAGTAAATAGATAGTCCCTTCACAGAGGGAAGTAGTGATTTGCAGAGGTGCCAGAGCTCAAGTTTTTAAAACAGAGGTAAATGATATTTTGAGACATGCACCCCTCTTGTTTACTTCACGACCATCAATTATCAATATCTTCCATGCTAAGCATGCTAGTGGCGTTTCCAAGCGATAAAAGTAAAGGTTTAATCCCCCTCCACCATCAATCACACTCCACGACTTGTCCGAAGCAACGGGTGCCGTCCATACCAACAACAGTCCCGGGGGAGTTTTGTTTAATTATTTGCATTTTTGAGTTCGAGACTGGGAATCCCTATTACCGCCCTTTTCTCGTGTGATGGCGAGTGAATAAACACTCGACCTGAGAATAACCCGCTTAGAATGGAAGATACCGACCACCTCCTGTCGTTCCATGAACGATCCAGGCACACAAAAGGATATTTATTTGAAGTTTTTAGAGGTGGAACATGCAAATTTACTTAGGAAGGCAGGGTAATACAACATATAGGTAGGTATGGTGGACTCATCTGGAATAATTTGGGTTCAAGGTTTTTGATGTACAAGCAGAATTCCCACTTAGTACAGGCGAAGGCTAGCAAATAGGTTGAGAAGCGGCCAGCTAGAGAGCAACAACGTTCATGAACATGCATTATGCATAAGTAACATTGGACACTATCATGAGTAGGATATGAACACCATGAACATAAATATCATAGAGGTTATGTTGCTTTTGATTCAACTACATGCATGAACATGTGCCAAGTCAAGCCACTCGAACATTCAGAGGAGGATACCATATCATCATACTACATCACAATCATTTTAATGCAGTGTTGATATCCAAGATAAATCATTATCCACCCCTAGCTACTTATGCATGGCTTGAGAAACTATAATCTCTAATTGTCATTGCAAACATGTTTAATGATAATGGGCTGAATCATGGATAATAGGCTAAACATATTTTCAAAAATAGAACAAGTCAAGTTCATACCCGTTTCTCTCTGCCACGGCCAGTTCATCAAATATCTTCATTATTTCCTTTCACTTGCACGACCGAACGATGTCAAAATAATAATAGTGCAAGAGTGCCGTGGACTAAGCTGGAATCTGCAAACAATTTATTCAAGGGGAGAAGACAAGGTAATATGGGCTCTTTATTAGATCAACAATAATGCATATGAGAGCCACTCAACATTTTCATCATGGCCTTCTCCTCGGTAAGACTCAAATAAAAAGAAAAGAAGTTCAGAGAAACCACTGAAATATTTTTGGAGTTTTTGGTTTTTGTTGAACAAGCAAATAAAAGGGAAAAGCAAAAACGAGAAAAACTATTTACGCGGGAAAGCTCCCAACAAGCAAAAGAAGAACAAGGAAATCTTTTTGGGTTTTCTTTTCAGTACTACAACTAAGCATGCACAGAAAGTAAACTAACTACAACTAATTTTTTTTTGTTTTTCTAAGGTTTTGCAAACACACAAGAAGAAAGCGAGAAAAAAATAAAATTAAGCATGGATGATACAATGAAAAAGTGTGGACACCGACAACTGGAATGAAATGTGTGAACATGAGTGTAATGTCGGTGGGAAACACGTACTCCCCCAAGCTTAGGCTTTTGGCTTAACTTCGTAATCAATCAGTAGCCTGGACAGTAGTCGGGGTGCTAAGGAGCAGGCATCCACGGATCCCACTACTGAGGCTCCTCCTCTGCTGCAGCCTAGTCATTCTGGTAGGCAATGATATCCGCAGGCATAATCCTATGTCCGCCCCTGGCAACAGGATCAAACAAAGGAGGAGCAGGCAATGGAATAATATCACGAGTGTCCACGCTGAAAACCAGGTTATACGGAATAGGAAAGTTAGGGTAATCTCGTGCAATAAAATGGTGGTGTTCCATGGCTGCGCGATCTAGCTAAACCTTGGTCAGAGGGTAATCATGAAGGCGTATCTCAACATTAAAGCGAGCCGCCAAACGAGTAGCGAAAATACCACCATGTATTTTACCCTTGGACTTATTAATGTGGAGGCGACGTGCCACAATACCTCCCAAGCTATAAGTGTTGTCGCCCTCTAGTGCACGATGTAAAACAGCAAGGTCTGGTGAACTGAGTGCACCCACCTTCTCTCTAGCAAGCAAGCATTTTGCAATAAGAAGAGTGAAATAATGAACAGCAGGAAAATGCAAGCCAGCGGCAGTGATACCCGACACCCCTCTCTCATCTCCCACTATCAAGGTACGATAAAAGGCCTCAACCTCTGTCGGCCTAGGCTCTACCAAACCACCATCAGCAGGAAGCAAGCATATTTCGCAAAACTCAGTAAGCGGTATCTGATGGAAATCATCGTATAAATTGAATTCCACCTCAGGAGGATTATTCCTAGGAAGGAAATTAAAACTTTGAACAAAGGTGTTTGTGAGGAGATGATACTATTCACATTCAGCTGCGATGAAGTCAGTGAGGCTGGCATTAGCAGGATATTGTGTAAACTCTTCCAGGATTCTAGCCTCTTCCATGAACGGGATATGCGGCCATTCACACGGCCGTACTGTCGTGGATCTAAGACTGACAGTAGAATGAGGGGTAGGCATGAGGATGCAAGATCCTAGCTATGGCGAAGTTGTACACACGAGTTTTACGAGTTCAGGCCCTTCGCAGAGGAAGTAATAGCCCTACGTCTCGGTGCTCGGAGGCGGTCGACTGGAATATGCGTGTGTGTGTTACAGGGGGTGCGAACCCTTGTGCTAGTGGAGGGGGGTGGCTTATATAGAGTGCGCCAGGACCCCAGCCAACCCACGTTACAAGGAGTTCAATGTACATAAAGAAGGAGCGTTACAGGTAACGTCCGTAATAAAGTGTTATAAATGATCATTAAGTCTATGAGTAAACGCCCGACCGTTGCTGTGCAGAGTGACTTTAGATCTTCTGTATGTTGAGTGGTTTCTGTTACGGTCGAGTGACAGTGATTCTTCCGAGTGGAATGTTTTTGGTCGAGTGGATGATGGTACCCTTCGAATGCTTTTGACTTTAGGGTGATGTCCTTGGGGAGGGTGTCTAGGTCAGGCCTATAACCCTACCCTAGGTACATAGCTTCATCATTAGCCCCTGAATGGTTGAGGGTTTGAGTGGAGAAGGAGTTGAAAATACTTCCGATTCAATTTTCGCGCTTCGGAAGTGTTTTGTATGGATCGACGAATCAACACGGTGACACCAACTTCTTTTTCAGTCGCCTTGATCCATTCTTGGTTTTGTCGAGTGAACTTTTACTGAAAAGCTTCGAGCGTTGATATGGAGAAAATCTTCCGTCTGACAGGTTGCTCTGTTGCCCGCGGATCTCGCGGGATTCGAATTTTGGGAAGCGCGCGGGGCGGAGTAGGCCGCAGTAATCGGGTTGGGTTAGGCAGGGCCGCCTCGATTTCCACGCCACCTTTTTCACCACATATCGCGCGCGCGACTGTTGCGGGATTTGATAGGACCGCCCGGGTCCACAGGTCAGTCAGTCGGCAGCAACCTCATATAAGGCGTCGAACTAGGGTTTTTGAACAGTGCATTCCCATTCTTCCTCTTCCTTCTCCGTTTTCTCCATCGCATCTGCTCCCGCCCCAGTGCCGCCGCTCTGTTCGAGCTCCGTCCGCTGCGATGGGGAAGGAGAAGACGGTGGCTTTGGAGCGCGCGACGAAGGCAACGGCGAAGGCGAAGGGGAAGAAGTCCAGCCGGCGTGGATCTTCGTCGAGGTCCGGTATGCCGCGCGGCTGGATCCAGGGCGATTGGATCCGGTCGATGATTCGTCAGGACGACATCGACGATCTGGCCGAGGAGGGATTGATCCCCCACGGATCCGCGTGGCTCCCAGAGGACGAGACTGATCCCCGACCGCAAGAGGGTGAGTGCGTCCTCCTCGCCACTCACGTCGACCGCAGGTTTTCTTTGCCTCCTCATCCTTTTTTCCGAGCTTTCCTGAACTTCTTTGGAGTACAACTTCATCACTTTTCTCCCAACACCATCGTGTATCTTGCCACTTTCGTGTCTATGTGCGAGAATTTCTTGGGTTGTCGACCACACTGGGGCCTCTTCAAGCACATTTTCACGTGTCACTCTCAGTCAGTCAAAAAAGCTAATCCGAGTGATGAGAAGACAAAAGTGATCCAAATGTGTGGGGGTCTTGGGATTCAAATGAGGGGTAAGAGCTCCTTCCCAGCCAAAATCCTTCCCGAGTCAGTCCGAGGGTGGCAGTTGACCTGGTTTTACTGCAAAGACCAGCCGACTCCAGGTTAGTCGACTGGACTTCCCCCCTTTTCCATGGCTCGAGTAGACAAGCCCTCCGCCTTGAAATTGACCCCGGGGGAGAAAGCGGAGGTGAAGGTACTGGTTGAGCGAGAGGTCCAGCTCATCCATGACGGCGTGACCGGCATGGATCTGTTGGAAGTCTTCCTCAGACGACGCATTCAGCCGCTTCAAGCCCGTGACCATCCGATGTGGATGTATTCGGGCATTAACGATTCCACTCGGATCCACCCAGAAGAGGTCGACGAGGATACGGTGGAGAAGTGGTTGAAGGGTATCACTGGCAACAAAGATAACCCCAAGGGGTCCAGGAGAGTTCCTCCACTCGACAACTCGTACGAAACAGACAAGGTCCAACTCTAAATTGCCGAGTGTCATCTTGATTTATGATGTAGCTGCTTGTAGTCAACCGACTGACTTTTGTCTTGCTTGTTGTCTTCTAGGCTCTTACTGAGATGTATTCGATGCCCAACGGACAGCAGGAGCAGGACTCGGAGGGGGAGGCGAGTGAGGGAGTCCTGGATTAGGGGGCCCTCGGACAGCCGGACTATATCCTTTGGCCGGACTGTTGGACTATGAAGATACAAGATTCAAGACTTCGTCCCGTGTCCGGACGGGACTCTCCTTGGCGTGGAAGGCAAGCTTGGCAATACGGATATGTAGATCTCCTCCCTTTTAACCGACTCTGTGTAACCCTAGCCCCCTCCGGTGTCTATATAAACCGGAGGGTTTAGTCCGTAGGACAACAACAATCATACCATAGGCTAGCTTCTAGGGTTTAGCCT
This sequence comes from Aegilops tauschii subsp. strangulata, assembly GCF_002575655.3. Lineage (NCBI taxonomy): Eukaryota > Viridiplantae > Streptophyta > Magnoliopsida > Poales > Poaceae > Aegilops > Aegilops tauschii. The sequence continues at coordinate 421,875,471 of NC_053036.3, read as the reverse complement.
CTACGATTTCGTGGTAGATCAACTCTTGTAATACTCATATCATCAAGATCAATCAAGCAGGAAGTAGGGTATTACCTCCATCGAGAGGGCCCGAACCTGGGTAAACATCGTGTCCCCCGCCTCCTATTACCATCCCCTTAGACGCACAGTTTGGGACCCCCTACCCGAGATCCGCCGGTTTTGACACCGACATTGGTGCTTTCATTGAGAGTTCCACTGTGCAGTCGCGATAAAGGCTTAATGGCTCCTTCGATCATCGCCAACGATGCGATCCAGGGTGAGGTTTTCCTCCACGGACAGATCTTCGTATTCAGCGGCTTCGTATTGCGGGCCAACTCGCTTGGCCATCTGGAGCAGATCGAGGGCTATGCCCCTGGCCGTCGGGTCAGGTTTGGAAATTTAAACTACACTGCCGACATCCGCGGAGACTTGATCTTTGACGGATTCGAGCCCATGTCAGGTGCGCCGCACAGTCACGACGAGCACGACTTAGCTCTGCCGCCGGACGGTGTTCGGGAGATCACACCTATGCCTACTCCGGCCCTAGATCCGGAGTCAATTGCGCCGTCCGAGGATGGGTTCCTAGATCCGGAGTCGATTGCGCCATCCGAGGACGGGTGGATGGACCCCACCTCGGAGGCCACACACTCAGTGGCGATAGAGCCGAATACTAACTTCACCTCCTATGAGACCTGTGTCTCCGGATCCTCAGATTCATCCCCGGCCACAGGCCCCGAACCGCCTGCGTCCATGCCTATCGAATCTGATTGGGCACCGATCATGGAGTTTACCTCCGCGGATATCTTTCAGCACTCGCCTTTTGGTGATGTGCTAAATTCATTAAGGTCTCTCTCCTTGTCAGGAGGCCCTTGGCCGAACTATGTCCGACCCGAACGGGAAGCGGACGACGAAGAAATTCGTTCCCCACCCACCACGCACTTAATAGCCACTGTCGACGATTTAACCGACATGCTCGATTTCGACTCCGAAGACATCGACGGTATGGACGACGATGCCGGAGAGGAACAGGAACCACCGCCCACAAGCCGCTGGACAGCCACTTCAACACACGATATATATATGGTGGATACACCCAAAGAGAACAATGACGAGGAACGGAAGGATGCAGCAAAGGATAGCTCCCTCGAGAAGCAACCAAAGCGATGGCATAGGCGCCGCTCCAAATCCCGCCTCGGCAAAAACAGCGATGACAGCGCAAGAAAAAATAATACCCCGGTCGACTCCAGAGGAAACGACGACCACATGGACCCAGCGACAGAGCAGGATGAACCAGCGGACGGCGAACATAGTACGGAGCCGCTGTCCAATCACGGCGACGCCGAGGATAAAGCTCATCAACCTCTCTCCGGAGAGGAAAACAATCCGGACGACGATGCACACATCATCCCCGGAAGGCACTTGGAACAAGAGAACCTCCATAGAAGGCTTATTGCCACCGCGAGGAGTCTGAAGAAGCAGAAGCAAAGGCTTAAGGCCGCACAGAATACGCTCAACAGTAGATGGAACAAAGTGCTCGACACTGAAGAAAAGTACGGTGGCAGTCACCACACAAAGAGCTATCCAAAGCGCAAGCTGTTGCCTGAATTCGATGATGAGGACTTAGAGCCTACACAGCCAAAAAATAAAATGGCCGACCGGTCGGATCGACCACCTCGTGGCCGCGATAGGGCGGCAAACGAGGCCGCACATAAGTCAGCACACGATTCACGCGAGGACTTGCATCAAAAAGCCGGTCTGACCAGATCCATCTACGGATCTAGGAAGCGCGCTCCAGCGCATAATCAAAACCGAACACTACAACCGTCAGAACGCCATGACACATCCAAATACAGGGGTGCCGCACCCCCTATGTTTCACCGATGAGGTACTGGATCACGAATTTCCAGAGGGATTCAAACCCGTGAACATAGAGGCATACGACGGAACGACAGACCCTGGGGTCTGGATTGAGGACTTCATCCTCCATATCCGTATGGCTCACGGAGACGATCTCCACGTCATCAAGTACTTGCCCCTCAAGCTGAAAGGACCAGCTCGGCACTGGCTGAAGAGTCTCCCCGAAAATTCAATTGGAAGTTGGGAGGAGCTTGAGGATGCTTTTAGGGCTAACTTTCAAGGGACCTATGTCCGACCTCCAGATGCAGACGATTTAAGTCATATAATTCAACAGCCCGGAGAGTCAGCCCGAAAGCTTTGGAACAGATTTCTCACTAAGAAGAACCAAATCGTCGACTGCCCGGATGCCGAAGCCTTAGCAGCTTTCAACACAGCGTCCGAGACGAATGGCTCGCCAGACACCTCGGCCAAGAAAAACCAAGGACAATGGCAGCCCTAACAAGCCTTATGACCCGCTTTTGCGCAGGCAAAGATAGCTGGCTGGCCCGTAGTAGCACCAGCGACCCAGGCACATCTGAAGTCAGGGATGGCAATGGAAAACCATGACGCAGTAAAAGCAAGCGTCGAAATAACAAAGACAGCCCAGACAACACGGCGGGTTTTTGACAAATGACCTAACTTTGATGTGATGTGCCCGGTTAGCCCGGATCATTCTTAGAGCAGTCGAGGTTACCGGAATTACGGCCTTCCGTACAAGAAAGTGCTCTCTGAACCGTGCAACAAGTTCACCCATAACACGACTCTCCCACTGGAGTAAACGCCGGATTTAGGGGCTCTCGACCCGGTCAACGGAAAAAGCCTTTCAAAGGCAACAGAGATGGACTGTCCAACCTAAACAAGATTCTAGACAAATTATGTCAGATTCACGGCACCTCCGATAAACCTGCAAATCACACCCACAGAGAATGATGGGTCTTCAAGCAGGCCGGTAAGCTAAACGCCGAACACAAGGGGAGGGAGACACCAAGTGAAGACGAGGATGAGCCTCGTCGGCAAAACACTGGGGGACAGAGAAAGTTCCCACCAGAGGTCAAAACAGTGAACATGATTCACGTGACGAAGAGGAGGAGCAAACACGCACTCCGAGACGTGCGCCGTAGAGCCCGTCACCCCCAAGTTCAACCCTTGGTCGACCTGCCCAATCACTTTTGATCGCAGGGATAGCCCGACCAATGTCCGGCACGGAGGATCGGCTGCCTTGGTGCTTGACCCAATAATCAACGGATACCATCTCACCCGAGTCCTCATGGACGGTGGCAGTAGTCTTAATCTGATATATCAGGACACAATCCGCAAAATGGGGATAGACCCAACGAGAATTACCAAAGCAATACTACCTTTAAAGGAGTAATACCAGGCCCAGAGGCCCGCTGCACGGGCTCTCTCGTACTAGAGGTTGTATTCGGTTCCCCCGACAACTTCCGAAGTGAAAAGGTAACCTTCGACATCGCTCCATTCCGAAGCGGCTATCAAGCACTACTCGGAAGAACGGCCTTCGCTCGTTTTAATGCAGTACCGCATTATGCTTATCTTAAGCTCAAGATGCCCAGTCCACGCGGCATCATCATAGTTAGCGGAAACACTGAGCGTTCCTCACGCGCGGAAGAATGTGCGGCGGCTTTAGCAGCCGAACACTAAATGGCCTCTCCAACTAGCATAAACGATCAGTCGTCAAGACCGCGGACACGGCTAGACGAGTCCGGCGCACCACTAGCTGTAACAGCTTAGATAAACCTGAGATTGGGTTGATGAATATACCCCCGTAGACGGTGCTAGGGGCTTCCCGCATGTAAAAAAACAAGTCTATAGTTCGGCTCGACCTTATTTTGAATTTTAATGGTTTATTAAGAATAACCAATTTTTCGCACGACAAATTTCATCTAAGTTCTTCTCTTTTAGCAGATGATAATCGTGCTACACCCTTCCAGGATACGGCACAACGGAGACACAGCCGCAGACGTGCAGCAGGGCCCCGCTCAAAGGTTTCTTTTTAGATTAAAACCCTGTGTAAACCTTTCTTACTGTCTCTTGTTGCTTCACACACTCCGGATACTCAACACAACCGAGAGGGATGCTGGAGTTATTGGCATTTCACCACGTCAGACTAATGCATGTACCTGGAAATTCAGGGTTCAAGGGCGTTACTCAGCCTGGTATATGTTGTAAAGACGGAATACCTTAGGGAGTGTTCGCCATCGCGGGTTTGGCCTTATATGCGTCAGCTCCGAATCATGTCTTTGGTCAAATGTTGGGTTTGCCCGGCTCCCGTGTTTTGCTACCTTACGTTCCGCTCTATTGGCTAAGGTGGCACCGGGAGAACTACTGCGATTGTGCCCTGGTTCATCTGGACGAGCACCTCAGTAGAGAAAGCCGAAAACTGAGTGTCATGATAAAGCGCGAGACTGGTCAACCACTCGATGACTCATCGGAATCTTCGCGATTCCTCCGCATTAACGAAGGACCGGTTTCCCGGTCATGTATGTACGCGCACCGTATTCGGATAGACGTGGAAGTACCAGGGGCTATATAGTAGCCCCACTGTCAAACTCCTATGGTAAAGTGAAAGTGTTAAAGCAATATAGTCCGATTGCCTTGTTCGCCGCTCTACCACCTCCTTAATGGACCAAGACGTTGGATCAAGTGTGAACACGCGCTTTTGCGAACACCCCCGCATTATATGCATGGGGGCTAAAGCCGACGACTGCAAACTTTCAGGTTATATATATATATATATATATATATATATATATATATATATATATATATATATATATATACATAAACGACCGCACAGGAGGCATAATAATACTTTCAGGCAAAAGTATAAACATAGCCTTTATAATTCAAATAGCATTGTTCTTACAATTGGGATACATGTCACTAGAACGTGATACTCTTCGAGCACTGAGCCTCTATTAAACGAGCGCCTTCTAGGACTTCTTCAAAATAGTGCTCGGCCGATACCCGGCCTACGGCCGAACTCTGGGATGCAATAGCGGTGGCCTCCATCTCTGCCCAGTATGTCTTGACACGGGCAAGAGCCATCCGCGCACCCTCTATGCACGCCGACCTCTTCACAGCGTCGATATGCGGCACAGCACCAAGGAATCGTTGCACTAAGCCAAAATAACCATTCGGCCTTGGTCCTTCCAGCCAAAGATGATCCACAACAGACCTCATGGCAAGCCCGGACAACCTATGGAGCTCGGCCCACTCGGCCATTTGCTCATTTAACAGCAGCGGACGCACTGGAACATTGAACTGTGACCAGAACAGCTTTTCCACTTCGTGATCTTTTTGATCTTTGAAAAACTCGGTCGCATCAGCAGCACTCGCTGCCAAATCCAAGTACGCGTCTGCAGAACTCCATAATTGATCCAGAAGGGCATACTTAGGATCTCTGAACTTCGTCCGCAACAAAAAGGGCTTCCCAGCCACGATATCTCTGGCTTGACGTAGCTCCTCCTTCGCCGCTCTGATTTTAGAGCGGGCTTCCTTGGCTGCTACCATGGCTTTCTCCAGGTCCGCCGTCTTTGTTTGGCTTTCCTTTTCAAGAAGCTCATAACGGTCGGCGGCATCTTTCAACTCAACAGCCATCTTGGCTATTTTCTCTTTGCTCTGGCAATGCGCAGCCTGTTCGGCTCTTGGCTCTTCGATCGCCTTTAGGGCGGCCGCATCACTCTTCCTGGCTTGTTCCTTGGCTCGGGCAAGTTCCGCCTGAAGGGTCTCCACGACGGCAGCTCCATCTACAGTCACATCATATTACAGATACTAGCATCATGCTCCTCTTAATATATGTTGACCACCGGAGAATACATACCCTGTGCCTCGTCAAGCCGCTTGTTTACAAGCACGATGTCGGCATCTGCCGCATCAAGTTGCCGCTTCAGTTCGGCAAACTCACCAGTCCGGCTAGCCACCGAACCCTCAGCCGCCTACACATGAAAGTAGCATGACCATTACCTGGGACTATGATCCTCCTTTTGCCGCCTTCCGATAGCAACCAGAGTCTCAGGGGCTACTATCTGCATAGGGCACACCTAGCGTGTGCGGTACCGTCAAAAAATATATATTACTTTGCGTACCTCAAAGCCTCTTAGCAGGCTCATAAAGGCTTCATGCAACCCACTTTCGGTGGATGAAATTCTCTCAAACACCGTACCCATTAGAGTACGATGTGCCTCTGAGATAGCCGCTTGCTCCAGAAGACTCATCAGTGCATCCGGTCGTGCGCCGGACAGTCCCGGACTCTTTTTGTGGCTCTCCTTACGAGCCGAATACTCCGGACTTCGGGTGGCCGAAGGGTTACCTTCTGGCCTTGGCGGATTAGGAGAAATCCTCCGTGACGACACCTCAGGGCCGTCCGCCTTACAAGGCGGCAAGGCACGGGGAGGCGTTTCGCTCTCCATCATCTCCGGAAGAAGATCCCCCGAAGACGAACTCTGTCGAGAAGGGCTACGATCCAAACTACAAGACATACGTCTCGGTTATCGTTCTCAGAAATGAAGCAGGGTATATTTACTATAAAGTACTTTTGTTTACTTACAGCTCGGTGGAGGGCTGGTCCCCTTGCGGGCTGTGCGGTAAGGATGCCCTCCGGGGTAGGGCCCCCTGACAAAGGTTTCTTCCCTCATTTGAAAACCATTGTTTCCAAGTCTTCAGAGGCGGCCCTCTTCCTTCCTTGGGGAGAGGGAATTTTAGATTCTTCTCCCCGGTTATCCTCCTTCGCAGAGGCACTAATTCCCCTGGTTTGGATGAATAATGAGTGAGGCTCACTTTCGGCTTCTTTGTTCCTCCCTTTATCTTCCCCTGATGGCGCTTGATAAGGTGCAAGCTCAAGCATCCTGGCTAGTACAGGATCCGGTGAGCCTTCGGGAAGGGGGGCCGAACACCTGATCATCTTCGCCTTTTTTATCCAGTCCTGGTCAAAGACCGACTTTTCAGAATGATGTTGTGATAAATAAAGAGACAACGTGTTCGGCCGCGGAATTACTTACTTGGGTGTCTGGATGATTGCAGTTCAGACCCGCATCCTCGGTGGTGTTCGGACACTTTATTCGTGATCCGAAGAACAATCCATACATCTCTTCGAGCGTCGCGCCGAAGAATTGCTGAATAGTTCGCGGTCCTTCCGGGTTGAACTCCCACATACGGAGAGATCGACGTTGGCATGGCAGGACCTGACGAACTAGCATGACTTGCATTACCTTGACAAGGCTGCATCTCCCTTGAAGAGATCTCGGATGCGGCTCTGCAATGTCGGCACATCATTAGCTAGCCCCCAGTCCAGCCCTTTGTTGACCCATGACGCCAATTGTGGCGGAGGACCCACTTAGCGCTTCAGGGAGCGGTGATGTAAAACCACTCCCGCTGCCATAACTTGGATGTCTCCGGGAAGGAACCCTTTGGCCATGGAGCATCAGCGCCTTTGTTTATTATGCCACCTCCGCACTCTGCGTGTCGCCCCTCAATCATCTTCGGCTTCACATTGAAGGTCTTGATCCATAAGCCGAAGTGTGGGGTGATGCGGAGGAAGGCTTCACACACGATGATGAACGACGGGATGTGAAGGATGGAATCCGGAGCCAGATCATAGAAATCGAGCCCGTAGTAGAACATAAGCCCTCTAACAAAGGGATCAAGACTAAAGCCTAGACCTTGGAGGAAGTGGGAAATAAATACGACACTCTCGTTGGGTTCGGGAGTGGGGATGACCTGCCCTTGAGCAGGCAGCCTATGCGAGATTTCGGCGGTCAGATACCTGGCTTCTCTTAGCTTCTTGATGTCCTCCTCTGTGACAGAGGAGGCTATCCACCGGCCTTGAAGGTTGGATCCGGACATGATTGAAGGTCCGAAGTGCTTAGCCTGAGCCTTGAGTGTTGGAATTCAAGGTGGGGGGAAGGGAAGGATCGAGCGCGAGAAGAAAAGGACAGGCCTTGGCCCCTTTATAAAGAGGGTGAATATCAAGCGTCTCCCGCGTGGCCGTTTGGAACTTGCCTAAAATCGAGGAGTCATACCAGCAGGCATGATTGGGTTACCCACACCCGTATTGATGAGAATCCCGTGAAAAGAGGGACACGATCTCTGCTTTGACAGGACGTGCCAATAAAACCGCCTCGCAACACGTGCAGTGGCAGGCTCGGAAAAACGGTTCGTCATGACCAGACCACGGCAGAACGTCACGTTATGAAAAGCTGTCAGCAGATTAGATTTGTGGAAATATTATTCTCTCTACGGTGGTATGTGGAATTTATTTTTGCAGAGCCGGACACTATCCTCGTGTTCAAAATCTACTATGGAGTATTCGGAGGAGGAACCCGCCTTGCAATGCCGAAGACAATCCGCGCGCTGGACTCATCGTCATTGAAGCCTGGTTCAGGGGCTACTGAGGGAGTCCTGGATTAGGGGGTCCTCGGACAGCCGGACTATATCCTTTGGCCGGACTGTTGGACTATGAAGATACAAGATTGAAGACTTCGTCCCGTGTCCGAATGGGACTCTCCTTGGCGTGGAAGGCAAGCTTGGCAATACGAATATGTAGATCTCCTCCCTTATAACCAACTCTGTGTAACACTAGCCCCCTCCGTGTCTATATAAACTGGAGGGTTTAGTCCGTAGGACAACAACAATCATACCATAGGCTAGCTTCTAGGGTTTAGCCTCTACGATCTCGTGGTAGATCAACTCTTGTAATACTCATATCATCAAGATCAATCAAGCAGGAAGTAGGGTATTACCTCCATCGAGAGGGCCCGAACCTGGGTAAACATCGTGTCCCCCACCTCCTGTTACCATCCGCCTTAGATGCACAGTTTGGGACCCCCTACCCGAGATCTGCCGGTTTTGACACCGACAGCGAGAGCGGCGAGTGGCATTCTGATGGTGAAGGGGGCGCGGAGAGCGACGACCCGAGTGATGAAGAAGAGGTCAACTCACCTCCCCGTAGAGAAAGGCAATCCAAGCTCACTCACGATCCGGCAAGCGTCCGTGGCAAAGCGACCGGGCAAACCGGGCAGTCGTCAAAGAGCCCTTGGATGTCTTCTCCAGCGCCGACTGAAAAGGCACCGAAGCAACCGAAAGCTGCGCCATCAAAACCGCAGAAAGCCTTGCCCAAGATCAAAGTGACCATTCCCACTGTTTCCGGGTAATAGTTGGACTTGAATTCCTTGTTTAGTACGAACTGGGTCTTGGTTGACTCACTGTTATAGACATGACCGACTGAATCTTGAAATTTGCAGTGCTGCTACCTCCGAGACTTCCGCTTACAAGAATGAAGACGAAGAAATGGAAGATGCCATCACCTCCAATCCAGGTACATTCTCATAATCTTGTCCTTATTTACTCGGTCGTTTTATTGGTCGATTGAATTTCTGGCAATTAATTCTTTTTTTAGCTCCTCCCCATGTCATTGATCTTCCAAATGATGACGAAGACGTGCCACTGAGGTCCCAGGGGAGAAGAAACAGGAAGGCGTCAGCTGGAAAGACACCTCAGTCTGTGTTGGCGACCGAAACAGCGATCCAGGAAGGTGGCAATGCCAATCGGACTTCTGTAACTTTCGCCGTACCACTAACGAGTGCTCAGCCTTCGGCATTGACTGCTCAGACTCCAGCCAATCCATCTTCGCTCTTTACCACACATCACGTCCCAAAGGACCAAGTGTGTGCTGCCAAGGAAGCCATACGCCAGGTGGGCATCATGATGGAGCAGATGAAGATGGTCCGGGAAGCCAGCCAAGCGGCTTACGATGCCAGCTCAGCCCTTCAAAGCAACGTCCAAGTTGGTTGATCACCGACTGACTCTTTAGGTTGCCACTTGTTCTGTTAGGATATGCTACCTGAAAACTTCCTTTGAAAAATCTTTTCATTTGTCTGTGTTTCGCATTTGTACACCCACTGGGTGTTTTTGATTTGCCCATTGAGCAAACTTGTATCTTGAGTCGACTAAGTTGTGTCGATTGGATCTTTGAACTAGTGGGGGCACGCTGAGTGCACCCACTGGGTGTAGTCCCCGAGACTATAGTTGACTGCGGGCAGTCGACTGTAGTCTTAGAACTGGAATTTTCTCACTCGGCCTGGTCGGGCCATGTCAAGTGGAACCTGAACCAGTGGGGGCACGCTAAGTGCACCCACTGGGTGTAGTCCCCGAGACCATGGTCGACTGCGGGCGTTGACTACGGTCTGAGAACAACTTGCCTCTTTTTTTTACACTCGGCCTGGACAGACCACGTCGAGTGGAAACTGGACTAGTGGGGGCACGCTAAGTGCACCCACTGGGTGTAGTCCCCGAGACTACTGTTGGATGTTTGATTCAGCAGTAGTCTTAGATCTTGCTGAATTTATCAGACCATTGCTCTGAAGTAACCAGTCTTTCCATCTGTCGATTGACTATCCTTTGATTACAGAAATCTTGTGAACTTGGAGCTCGTTTTGCTGACCAAGAGAAGAAGCAGATTCAACTCAACCTCGATCTGGAGCTGGCCAAGACAAATCTGCAGAAAGCCAAGGATGAAGCCGCTGGTAAGAAAAAACTGGTCGACATAGTTGTCTCTGAACTGGATTTTATTTTGCTTTTTCTGAACCGAGCGTTGTTTCTTTCATAGAAACTGAACCAAGCTCTGGCGAAAAAGGACCAAGATCTTGCGGCCGCACAGAAAACAGCTGATGAGAAAACTGCACTCGTTGAACAGAAGCTAGCTTCAGTCGGCAAACTGGAGGAAGAAAACGCCAAGCTGAAAACTGCCCTTGATGAAGCCAACAAGGAAGCGACTCGCCTGAAGAAGGACAAGAACAATCTGAACGAGAAGATGGAAGGCATTGCTCGCAAGAGGGATGATCTGGAGAACTATCTGGGAGGTCTTGCTAAGAAGCTGTTCATCATGCTTGAAGGTATTTTCTTCGACCCGACTGACTTGTTACTGTCGACTCGACATACAACCGCTAACTCATCTCTGAATTGTGCATGCAGAATTTTTCCAGAACTTCGAAGAAGAGACTGGGCGAGTTGAGACAAGCTTGGACCCCATCCACTCTCCAGTGAAGGACGAAGCTGCCATGAACCTGCTCTGACTGGAATCTCGCGTTGCTGGTGTTGTCGACTATCTTGCTCGACTGAAAGTCGCAATGTCGCGGATCGACACAGCTCTCTGGCCAAGGGCAACACTACAGACTGACCTCGAGTCTCTGATGACTCGGCTTAATGAGGTTCCCGGTCGAGTGCAAGAATGGAAGAAGTCTTTTGCCCGATGCGGCGCTGATGTGGCTCTGTCCCTGGTTCGTGTCCACTGCAAGGAAGCGCGAGAAGAGAAGCTGGCACCGATCAAGGTTGCCAATACCAAGAAGCACGTCTTCCAATCTTTCATGGAGACCTTCATTGATGCTGCCACTCAGATAGCCGACGGAATCGACCTAGACGAATTCGTCAAGCCTGCTAGCCCTCCTCCTGCGGAGTGAACAAACTTTTATGCCTCACCTTAAATTTCCCTCAGAATGCCGAGTGATTTTGTAACCGTTAAAATCCTTCGGGCTTGATGCCCGAGTACTTTAATCCGCGGTCCAGAGCCTTAGGATTTATCTGAATTTGGTTTATCTCCGAATATGCTTGTGTTTGCTGTCGAGTGGAACTTGTCCTTCACTCGAAAGAACCTTTGTACTTGAGATGCAGCTCTGAGGAGGAGATTCCAGTCGTCCTGCTTCTCGTCGACCTTGCGGATAGGGATGGAGCGTACGTTATACTTGTGGCGTAGCTCTGAGGAAAAGGTTGCAATCGACATGCACCTCGTCGTCCTTGCGGATAGGGATGGAGCGTACGTTGTACTTGTGACGTAGCTCCGAGGAGAAGGTTGTAGTCGACCTGCACCTCGTCGTCCTTGCGGATAGGGATGGAGCGTACGTTGTACTTGTGACGTAGCTCCAAGGAGAAGGTTGCAGTCGACCTGCACCTCGTCGTCCTTGCGGATAGGGATGGAGCGTACATTGTACTTGTGACGTAGCTCCGAGGAGAAGGTTGCAGTCGACCTGCACCTCGTCGTCCTTGCGGATAGGGATGTGTTTCAAACTTAGGCGAGTACTGGACTGCAGCTAAGCCCCGAGTGGGAGGGTTGCTCGCCACTCGGTAGAATTTTTCAAACTTAGGCGAGTACTGGACTGCAGCTAAGCACCCGAGTGGGAGGGTTGCTCACCACTCGGTAGGATTTTTCAAACTTAGGCGAGTACTGGACTGCAGCTAAGCCTCCGAGTGGGAGGGTTGCTCACCACTCGGTAGGATTTTTCAAACATAGGCGAGTACTGGACTACAGCTAAGCCCCTGAGTGGGAATGTTGCTCACCACTCGGTAGGATTTTTCAAACTTAGGCGAGTACTGGACTGCAGCTAAGCCCCCGAGTGGGAGGGTTGCTCACCACTCGGTAGGATTTTTCAAACTTAGGCGAGTACTGGACTGCACCTAAGCCCCCGAGTGGGAGGGTTGCTCACCACTCGGTAGGATTTTTCAAACTTAGGCGAGTACTGGACTGCACCTAAGCCCCCGAGTGGGAGGGTTGCTCACCACTCGGTAGGATTTTTCAAACTTAGGGGAGTACTGGACTGCAGCTAAGCCCCCGAGTGGGAGGGTTGCTCACCACTCGGTAGGATTTTTCAAACTTAGGCGAGTACTGGACTGCAGCTAAGCCCCCGAGTGGGAGGGTTGCTCACCACTCGGTATGATTTTTCAAACTTAGGCAAGTACTGGACTGCAGCTAAGCCCCCGAGTGGGAGGGTTGCTCACCACTCGGTATGATTTTTCAAACTTAGGCGAGTACTGGACTGCATCTAAGCCCCCGAGTGGGAGGGTTGCTCACCACTCGGTAGGATTTTTCAAACTTAGGCGAGTACTGGACTGCAGCTAAGCCCCCTAGTGGGAGGGTTGCTCACCACTCGGTAGGATTTTTCAAACTTAGGCGAGTACTGGACTGCAGCTAAGCCCCCGAGTGGGAGGGTTTCTCACCACTCGGTAGGAGTTTTCAAACTTAGGCGAGTACTGGACTGCAGCTAAGCCCCCGAGTGGGAGGCTTGCTCACCACTAAGTAGGATTTTTCAAACATAGGCGAGTACTGGACTGCAGCTAAGCCCCCGAGTGAGAGGCTTGCTCACCACTCGGTAGGATTTTTCAAACTTAGGCAAAACGGATTTGCAACTAAGCCCCCGAGTGAGAGGCTTGCTCACCACTCGGTAAGATTTTTCGAACTTAGGCGAAACGGGTTCGCAGCTAAGCCACCCACTGGGGGATTTAGAGAATAAAAAAGGAACAACAATCATTTATGAGATTGCAAAAAACTGTGTCTTTAATAATCAAACTAGAAGGTATTTCTTATTACATCTCAACAGTCTGAAAACTTAAGTGTAAAAGGGGCGGAGCAGCTCCGCATTCCAAGCGTGTGGCTCATCTTTCTTGTGCTCAACGTTGTAATGGTGGTATGCTTCGTTGTGGAGCACTCTGGTGATGATGAAGGGGCCTTCCCAAGCAGGAGCAAGCTTGTGTGGTTTCTGCTGATCCACACGAAGAACCAAGTCTCCCTCTTGAAATGCTCGACCTCTCATGTTTCTGGCGTGAAATCGATGCAGGTCTTGCTGATAGATGGTCGATCGGATCAAGGACATCTCTCTTTCCTCTTCCTGGAGATCAACTGCATCTTGCCGTGCCTGTTCTGCTTCATCTTCTGAGAAAAGCTCGACTCGGGGTGCGTTGTGGAGCAAGTCACTCGGAAGTACAGCCTCAGCTCCATAGACCAGGAAGAATGGAGTTCGGCCAGTCGACCGATTGGGCGTTGTCCTCAATCCCCAAAGCACTGATGGAAGTTCATCGACCCAGGCGACTGCTGCGTGCTTGAGATCATGCATCAGTCGGGGTTTCAGTCCTTTGAGAATCAATCTGTTTGCTCTTTCAGCTTGCCCATTCGACTGGGGGTGGGCGACTGAAGCATAATTTACTTGAGTACCTTGGGAAGCACAGAAGGCTCTGAACTCATCAGAATTGAAGTTTGACTCGTTGTCCGTGATGATGCTGTGCGGAACACCATATCTGAATGTTAACTCTCTGATGAAGCTGACAGCAGTATTGGCTTCATGGTTTTTGATAGGCTTGGCTTCAATCCATTTGGTGAACTTGTCGACTGCCACGAGCACATGGGTGAAGCCGCTCCTACCAGTCCTCAGAGGTCCAACCATATCCAATCCCCAAACAGCAAAGGGCCAGATGAGTGGAATGGTCTTCAGGGCTGATGCAATCTTGTGAGTAAAACTGGCAACCTTCACATTTGTCGACTATTTCTTTTGCCATCTCATTTGCTCGTGGCCAATAAAATCCTGCTCGGTATGCTTTGGCCACAATGGTCCGAGAGGACGCATGGTGACCACAGGTCCCCGAGTGGATGTCATTGAGGATCAATCGACCTTCTTCTGGTGTTATGCATTTCTGGCAGACTCCAGTCACACTTTCTCTGAACAACTGTCCTCTTATCATAGTAAAGGCTTTGGATCGACGGACGATCTGCCGAGCCTCTTCTTCATCCTCTGGGAGTTCCTTTCTAAGAATGTACACAATATACGGTACTGTCCAGTTAGGAGTGATGACCAAAACCTCCATGATCAAGTCGACCCCGGCTGGGATTTCGACTTCAGTCAGATCAGTGGCACTCTTCGGTTGTGGGGGCTCTTCAGTGAAAGGATCTTCTTGAACTGAAGGTGAATGAATATGTTCCAAGAACACATTGCTGGGAATGGCTTCCCTCTTGGAACCTATCTTTGCCAGATCATCGGCTGCTTGATTTTTCTGTTGGGGTATGTGATGGAGCTCTAACCCCTCAAACTTCTTCTCTAACTTTCTCACTGCATTACAATAGCCAGTCATAGCTGGGCTTCTGACATCCCACTCCTTCATCACTTGATTGACCACTAAATCTGAGTCACCATAGACCATGAGGCGACGGACGCCGAGTGAAATGGCCATACGCAACCCGTACAGAAGTGCTTCATATTCAGCTTCATTGTTGGAGGAGTCAAAGTGAATCTAGAGAACGTAGCTGATTTTGTCGCCTCGGGGGGATACCAATACCACCCCAGCAACAGAACCATTCAGCATATTGGATCCATCAAAGAACATGGTCCAATGCTCCGAGTGAATCTGAGTCAGAAGTTGCTGTTCGATCCACTCGGCGAGGAAATCTACTATTGCTTGGGACTTGATAGCTTTCCTTGTCTCAAACTTGATATCCAATGGAAGGAGTTCAATCGCCCACTTTGCCACTCGACCAGTTGCATCTCTGTTATTCAGGATCTCTGACAATGGTGCGTCGCTGACGACTGTAATGGAGTGATAAGAGAAATAGTGAGCAACCTTCTTCGTGGTCATGTAAATTCCATAAACAAGCTTCTGATAATGTGGATATCTTTGCTTGGATGGAGTCAGAACTTCAGAAACATAATATACTGGGCGCTGAACTTTATAGGCTTTTCCTTCTTCTTCCCGCTCGACCGTGAGTACTGTACTGACAACTTGTCCTTTGGCTGCAATATAAAGCAGTAAATGTTCTTTGCTGATTGGGGCAGCAAGCACTGGCTGGGTGGAAAGCAGGGCTTTGAGCTCTGCAAACGCTGCGTCAGCTTCATCTGTCCACTCGAACTTGTCAGACTTCTTCATCAGTCGGTAAAGGGGCAAGGCCTTTTCACCGAGACGAGATATGAATCGACTCAAGGTGGCCAAACAACCAGTAAGCTTCTGGACATCATGTACACGCACAGGGAGTTTCATCTGGAGTATAGCACCAACTTTCTCTGGGTTAGCATCGACCCCTCGTTCGGAAACGAGGAAGCCGAGTAACTTTCCGCCAGGAACTCCGAATGTGCACTTTGATGGATTAAGCTTGATATCATACCTTCTAAGGTTGGCAAAGGTTTCAGCAAGGTCGGCCAGCAGGTCGGAACCCTTACGTGACTTGACCACAATGTCATCCATGTATGCTTCCACATTCCGACTGATTTGAGTGAGCAGACACTTCTGAATCATCCTCATGAATGTGGCTCCGGCGTTCTTCAGGCCGAATGGCATGGTGACATAACAGAAGCATCCGAATGGAGTGATGAAAGCCGTTTTTATCTCATCGGGTCCATACAGTCGGATATGATGATACCCGGAATAGGCGTCCAGAAAAGACAATCGCTCACATCCCGCAGTCGAGTCGACGATTTGGTCCATGCGGGGGAGAGGAAAATGATCTTTAGGACAGGCCCGATTTGATATGCTTGAAGTCAATGCACATGCGAAGTGAGTCATCCTTCTTTGGGACCATGAAAACATTGGCGAGCCACTCGGAGTGGTAAATCTCACGGATGAACTCAGCTGCCAGGAGCCGAGCCACTTCCTCACCAATGGCTTTTCTCTTCTGTACGGCGGACCGTCGAAGATGTTCCTTGACTGGTTTTACTTTCGGGTCGACTCGCAAACGATGCTCAGCCAGTCCCCTGGGTACACCCGGCATGTCAGAACGCTTCCATCCAAAGATGTCCTAGTTCTCATGGAGGAACTGGATGAGCGCTTCTTCCTATTTGCTGTCGAGTGAAGTTGAAATATGAGTAGGATCAGCACTAGGATCGGTCGGGTGAATATGAATCGGCTTGGTTTCACCGGACGACTGAAATGCAGAATCAGTGGCAGGCTTCTTGGAGCGCAACAAATCACTCGGATCTGCGTTCTTCCGGTATTCTTGCATTTCGACTGCCGCCATTTGTGCATCGGCGATTTTTGAGCCCTTCTGGAAGCACTCTTCTGCCTTCTGCCGATTGCCAGTGATAGTGATCACTCCTCTGGGACCAGGCATTTTCAACTTGAGGTACACGTAACATGGTCGAGCCATGAAACGTGCATAAGCAGGCCTACCCAGAATAGCATGATAAGCACTCTGGAAATCCACTACTTCAAATGTCAACTTTTCTTTGCGGTAATTCTTGGAATCACCGAAAACCACATCAAGGGCGATCTAGCCGAGTGATTCAGCCTTCTTGCCAGGAATAATGCCATGGAAACTCATATTGCTTTCACTAAGCTTGGACATCGGAATGCCCATTCCCTTCAAGGTCTCAGCATATAGGATATTCAGGCCACTAACACCATCCATCAGCACTTTAGTCAGTCGAGTGCCTTCAACAACTGGGTCGACCACCAGCGCTTGCCTCCC
Source organism: Aegilops tauschii subsp. strangulata (assembly GCF_002575655.3). Lineage (NCBI taxonomy): Eukaryota > Viridiplantae > Streptophyta > Magnoliopsida > Poales > Poaceae > Aegilops > Aegilops tauschii. The sequence goes on along the minus strand of NC_053036.3, from coordinate 421,858,346 downwards.
AGGGGTGGCTATACGTGCTGGATGGTCAGACTGGTCGAATGTGATGGCAGTCTGGGACCACTTCAAATAACTTGGTGTTGCCGGAGCAACCATGTTCACCTCTCTGTTGATAACTATCAGTCGACTTTTGCTTTCAACATCAGCAAAAATCATCAGAGTGGAATTGACGTTGGGAAAACCATCATCATCTTCTTCTCTATCCTCACCCTTGTCCGACTCCTTTTCCTTCTCCTTGGGTTGTTTCTCTCGGAACTACTGGATCAGGAGCCGACACTGTCGAGTGGTGTGTTTAGGGTAAATGAGATTACCCTCTTCATCTTTTTTGGTGTGAATGTGGCATGGTAAATCCAACACATCATTTCCATCTTGATCTTTCACTTTCATGGGGTTCCACGACCCTTTGGGATTCCCTTGAAATTTCCTTGAGCCACAACTAAAGCTTCACCAGGAGCCGCTGGTTCGGCCTTGCGTTTCTGTTTCCGGCTGGAATTCCCTCCTCCGGTTTCTTGGGCGACTGTTTTGTGTTTGCCACTCCGGAGTCGGTCTTCCTCTTCAACATTAGCGTACTTGGTGGCAATCTCCATCATCCGAGTCAGGGACATATCCCCTGTCCGACCGAATTTCAGATTCAACTCTTGATACTTAACACCCACCTTGAAGGCACAAACTGCTTGGTGATCTGACACATTCTCCACTGTATGGTGCAATGTGATCCATCTCTGGATATAATCTCTCAAGGTCTCATTCGGTTTTTGCACGCAGGACTGTAATTCTGTCAACCCTGCTGGTCGTTTGTATGTACCTTCAAAGGTTCTAACAAACACTCGGGCAAGTTCCTCCCAACTATATATGCTGCCAGGTGCTAACTGATTCAACCATGCTCTGGCCGAGCCTTCCAACATCAGAGGGAGGTGCTTCATGGCCACCTCATCATTGCCGCCACCGATCTGTACAACCACTCGGTAGTCCTCAAGCCAAGTGTCAGGCTTGGACTCACCAGTGAACTTGCTGACTCCAGTCGCCAACCTGAAGTTGGGAGGAATCACTGCAGCCCTGATGGCTCGGCTGAAACACTCTGGACCTGAAACATGCACTCTGCTGCCAGTCGGATAATCTCTGTCATGGCCTTCTCTGTGTGCCCTGTTCCTGTCAACCAGACCTTGAACGAGAATAGATCTCGCATCAAAGCCCGACTCTCTCGGGTCGACTGGAATTCTTCGCCCACCACTGTGGAGGCGTCTGTCATCGTGCTGCCGCGGCACATATGACCCACTCCTCGGGGGAGGCGTGGGCACTCGACGACGGTCATCGTGGTCGAGTCGGTGGTCATACTGCTCACGGTTTCTGTACTGATCTCGCCAGTCTCCACGTCCCTCACGCCGCGGGGGTTATCTTGGGCTGTGAGCCGACTGAACTGTGTCTGCCATCACACATCTGCTATGAATCCTATTCCGCGACTGAGATACTGTTGTGTTCTGCTCTCCCGCTACCCGGAGTAAAGCCTGGATATGCATCAAACCTCTGCCATCTTCTGACTGGGAAGGCTGAATCGAATCTGCTATTCGGGTTGTGGCTGTGAGATTCTGAATCGGAGTTCGATATACCTGAGTTGGAGGCGGAAAAAGCTGTCGTCGACTAGACTCAGGAATCCGCTGCCGAGCACGCTCGTTGAGTGTGTGCTGGAGGTTCTCCAGCCGAGTGTGCTCAGCCAAGTTGGCCAGGCGCACCTCCTCCAAGGCCCGGGCCTCGGGGGTTTCTCCAACGATAGGAGTGTGAGGTGCATCCATATTGCGGCGGCGGAGCTCTTCCCTCTGCTGCGAAGAAAGAGGCTCGGGGCGGTACTCCTCGTGAGTGCGCGACGATCGCCACCGCCATCACCATTGTCGTCGCAGGGAAAGCCAGGAGAACTGCGTGGTCCATTGACCATCAAAACTTCCACCGCGGGGTTACTGCTGTCGCACGCGGATGCGGTCTCAACGGAGCCAGTCGAATAGACCGTAGAGAGTTTCGTCGGGCTCGATTGCTGTGACTTGTGGGGTGGCCGACTGGCGGGCCACCGCGTGCCTCACACACCGCTGGAGCCGCGACTGACCGGAACGCTTGCGTCGGTGAACAGCGGGGAACAAGGACGCCACAGGAGCCGACCGATACTGAGTCGACGGTTGCCGAAGAAGGACGTTGCGGACACATGCGCGAAAGTGCGTCGCCCCACGGACGGGGAGCGCCTCGACGTCGAGTGGAGCCTCTTGGAGCCAGGCGGACTCGTCGGCAACGAAGACGTGCGCGCCGAGACGGATCTCACGGCCCTCAGCCAATCCACCGCTGGAAACCATGATGATGGGAATCAGAAAAATCGCAACTTCACCAACAAGTCGCTAAGACACCTGCCCCATGGTGGGCGCCAACTGTCGCGGATCTAAGACTGGCAGTAGAATGGGGGGTAGGTATGAGGAGGCAAGATCCTAGCTGCGGCGAAGTTGTACACACGAGTTTTACGAGTTCAGGCCCTTCATGGAGGAAGTAATAGCCCTACGTCTCGGTGCCCGGAGGCGGTCGACTGGATTATGCGTGTGTGTGTGTGTTACAGGGGGTGCGAACCCTTGTGCTAGTGGAGGGGGGTGGCTTATATAGAGTGCGCCAGGACCCCAGCCAGCCCGTGTTACAAGGAGTTCAATGTACACAAAGAAGGAGCGTTACAGGTAACGTCCGTAATAAAGTGTTATAAATGATCATTAAGTCTATGGGTAAACGCCCGACCGTTGCTGTGCAGAGTGACTTTAGATCTTCTATATGTCGAGTGGTTTCTGTTACGGTCGAGTGACAGTGATTCTTCCGAGTGGAATGTTTCTGCTCGAGTGGATGATGGTACCCTTCGAATGCTTCTGACTTTAGGGTGATGTCCTTGGGGAGGGTGTCTAGGTCAGGCCTATAACCCTACCCTAGGTACATAGCTTCATCACGTACTTCCGCCAACCTCCGGTTATGGGGATCACTGTCAGACGACTCCCCAATAACTCCCTTGGAGAGCAAACTTCCTAAAGATATTCATCTTTTTCCTATGAACAAAATTCTGAAATTTTACTCCACAATTTTTTCTCTACAAAACTCCACAAAATCGATAGCAACTACTCATAGGGATAAATAGAGGCCATAGCAAGCATTCAAACTACTTAGAACTCTAAGAATTCAACATGGAAGCTCATCTATTGCAGCACCAAGAGTAGCTAATTATTCAAAGTATAAACCACTAAAGAAAAAACTAATTGGACAAACGGAGGAGTCACATACCAAGCAACAATCCCCCAAAACAGTTTCGCAAATGGAACTTCGAGCAAAGAGATCGAAATCCGCAGGTTTGAGAGCAAGAACACGAGAGAGAGAGAGAGAGAGAGAGAGAGAGAGAGAGCAATGGAGAATTTTTTTCTGGAGGTAGATGATGATGTGGTGTGAAGAGATAAGTGAGGGGGCCCACGTGGGGACCACAACCCACCAGGGCGCGCCTGGGGGTCCTGGCGCGCCCAGGTGGGTTGTGCCCACCTGGTGCACCTCTCTCTGATATTATTTGCATCAGAAATTCTTAAATATTCAGAAAAATGCGTATTAAATTTTCAGAGCATTTTGAGAACTTTTACTTTTGGGTCATTTTTTATTGCACGGGAAATTCAGAAAGCAGACAAAACATGGCGGTTTATTTTATTGAACTAATAAAAACAGAAAACAAAAGATAGGGACACAAGGTAGTGCTTACTAAATTCATCAACTTCATACCTCTCAAAAATGATCCATTAATAAGGTTGATCAAGTCTTATTAACAGCCACTTTCGATTAGCATGAAACCGAAGAACTTTCGTAAATCACTAAGTTACCTCAACGGGGATATGAATGTCTTGAACAATAAGCATTTCATATTTCTTTTGGGCAGTAGGTAGAGGTATTTGAAAACTTCCAATAGTGATTATCGGAGATTTTTCAATAACATTAATACCAATTGTTTCTTCGGAAAGTGCACCGTATGCTCATTACCATTGATATGAAATTGACCTTGCTTTTATTGCAATCAATAACAGCCCCTGCAGTATTCAAGAAGGGTCTACCAAGGATAATCGACATGTTGTCATCCTCGGGCATCTCAAGTATAACAAAGTCAGTCAAAATAGTAACATTAGCAACAACAACGGGCACATCCTCACAAATACCGATAGGTATGGCAGTTGATTTGTCCGCCATTTGCAAAGATATTTTAGTAGGTGTGAGTTTATTCAAATCAAGTCTTTTATATAAAGAGAAAGGCATAACACTAACACCAGCTCCTAAATCACATAAAGCAGTTTTCACATAATTCTTTTTGATAGAGCAAGGTATAGTTGGTATTCCCAGATCTCCAAGTTTTTTGGGTACTCCATCTTTAGAAGTATAATTAGCAAGCATAGTGGAGATTTCAGCTTCCGGTATTTTTCTCTTTTTGGTAATGATGTCTTTCATGTACTTTGCATAAGGAGGCATTTTCAAGATATCAGCCAAGTGAGTACACAAAAAGACTGGCCTCAGGATTTCAGCAAAGCGTTCAAATTCTTCATCATCTTTCTTTTTAGCTGACTTAGGTGGAAGGGCATAGGTTTTTGAACCTGCGGTTCTCTTTCTTTACCGTGTTTTCTAGCAATAAAGTCCCTTTTATCATAACGTGTATTCTTAAGTTGTGGGTTATCAAGATTAAGTGGTGGTTCTATCTCAACATCATTGTCTGGTTCTTTACTATTTGTTTGAGTGTCTTCATGAACATCATCATTATCTTTTTCATTATCAGAAGGTGAGTGTTCATTACCAGATTGAGTTTCAGCATCAGAGATAGGAATTTCATTATCATTATCAGGAGGTTTTTCTATTTCAGGTTCACTAGAGGCATGCAAAGTCCTATCATTTTTCTTTTTATTTTTCTTTTTAGAAGGACGACATGCATCAGTGTTTGATCTTTGAGTGTCTTGTTCAATTCTTTTTGGGTGTCCCTCAGGATAAAGTGGTTCCTGAGTCATTTTACCTCCTCTAGTTGCTACTCTAACAGCAAAGTCATGTATGTTATTGTTCATTTCATCTAGCAACTCTCATTGAGATTTAGCAACTTGTTCTAACTGGGTTTGAACCATAGAAGCATGTTTTCCAACACCTCTAACATCATTTGAGATTCAAAATGACAAGTCACTCAAGCGAGCAATCATATCAGAGTTGTCTTTCAACTGTTTCATAACATTTGCATTGAAATGATCTTGTTTTCTAATGTAGTTTTCAAACTCATAAAGGCATTGGCTAGGGTGCATATTGTGAGAATTTAATTAAAGAATTTACCTCTACCACCTTAGGCAATGGTGGTGTATCAAGCCCATGTATTTCTTCAATAGGAGGTAAATTTTTGACATCCTCAGCTTTAATACCTTTTTCCTTCATTGATATCTTTGCCTCTTGCATATCTTCAGGACTAAGATATAATATACCCCTCTTCTTCGGAGTGGGTTTAGGTGGTGGTTCCAGAAGAGTCCAATCATCATTATTTTTCAATATGTTATTTATTAATTCTTCAGCTTGCCCAACAGTTTGTTCCCTGAAAACACAACCAGCACAACTATCTAGGAAATCCCTAGAAGCATCGGTTAGTCCATTGTAGAAGATATCAAGTATTTCATTTTTATTAAGAGGATGATCAGGAAAAGCATTAAGTAATTGTCAAAGCCTCCCCCAAGCTTGTGGGAGACTCTCTTCTTTAATTTGCACAAAGTTAAATATTTCATGTAAAGCAGCTTGTTTCTTATGAGCAGGGAAATATTTTTCAGAAAAGTAATAAACCATATCCTGGGGACTACGCACACAATTAGGAGCAAGAGTATTGTACCAAGCTTTAGCATCACCATTTAATGAGAACGGAAATAATTTGAGAATATAGTAATAGTGAGTCTTCTCATCATGAGTAAAAAGGGTGGCTATGTCATTTAACTTAGTAAGATGTGCCACAACAGTTTCAATTTCATAACCATGGAAAGGATCAGATTCAACCAAAGCGATTAACTCTGGGTCGATAGAGAATTCATAATCCTTATCATCAATAAAGATAGGTGAAGTAGCAAACTTAGGATCATATTGCATTCTAGCATTCAGATATTTTTCTTTATACTCGCACAATAATTTCTCTAGATCATCTATATCCTTACAAGAAAGAATGTCTCTAGTTGTCTCTTCATTTATAACATAGCCTTCCGGTACCTTAGGCAATTCATATCTAGGAGGGCTAGTTCTAGCAGGTGTTTCAAGATTTTTAGTTTCAAGCTCATCATCAGACTCAACAACATCATGTTGTCTTACTCTAGCAATTTGTTCATCAAGAAAGTCACCAAGTGGCACATCATCATCATCAAGCAAGGTACTAGCATCATCATAAGTATCATTCATAGTAGAAGTAGCATCATCAACAACTTGCGACATATCAGGATTAATAGCATGTGGTGGTGTTGCAAGTTTACTTATAACAGAAGGTGAATCTAAAGCAGAGCTAGATGGCAGTTCCTTACCTCCCCTCGTCTTAGAGGGATAAATCTTAGTCTTAGCATCCTTCATATTCTTCATAGTGATAAATTGATAATAATCCCAAGTGACTCAACAAATATAGCTATGCTCCCCGGCAATGGCGCTAGAAAAAGGTCTTGATAACCCACAAGTATAGGGGATCGCAATAGGTTTCGAGGGTAGAGTATTCACCCCAAATTTATAGATTCGACACAAGGGGGCCAAAGAATATTTGCAAGTAAAAGCAGCTGAGTTGTCAATTCAACCACAGCTGGAGATTAATTATCTGCAGCAAAATGATCGGTAGCAAAGTAATACGATAGTTTTGATAGTAGTGACAGTAGCAATGGTAACGGTAACAGTGATAGCAGTAGTTTTGTAGCAAGTGCAGCAGTGACAATAGCAGTAGTAACTTAGCAGGAACAATATAAGATAAATTCGTAGGCATTGGATCGGTAATTTGTTGGATGATATTCATCATGTGACAGTCATAACCTAGGACGATACGGCACTAGCACCAGTTCATAAATATAATGTAGGCATGTATTCCGTAAATAGTCATACGTGCTTATGGAAAGAACTTGCATGACATCTTTTGTCCTACCCTCCCATAGCAACGGGTGTCGGTTCAATCCGGCGTATCTCGTAGTAGGGGTCCTAAGCTAGGCGTCTGGGAGCGATGGTAACATGGACACGGGGTTTTACCCAGCTTCGGGCTCTCTTGATGAGATAATACCCTACATGCTGCTTTTGATTGTATTCATATGTGTGTAGTACAGAGTATATGTATCTACCACGAGATTGTAGTAATGAATATGAGATTGTCTATCGACTAGCCTGGCCTCGGTTTATATATGCACCGTAGGCCTAGGTTTTAGAGGAGTCCTTGTCTTGGGCGCCAAGTCTTGTAGAATCCTCCTTGTATGCGGCATGGGCTGTCCGAACTGGCCCCATAGTGAACCGCCATGGGGGTCCTCGGCCCGATCCAGCTGGTCGGGAGACGATGTGGTGAGTACCCCCTAGTCCAGGACACCGTCGGTAGCCCCCTGAACCGGTCTTCAAGTTGGGGATGCTCCTCGATTCTTCCGAACTATTCTTCATCTTCGGTCGTCGGTCTTGAAAACTGGTTCAACAAATCTTCTCATCTTTGATCTTGAGGATCGCCGAAGTGCATCCGAAGAATTTACACGTCAGGTATCCGAGGAGTCCCTTTAAGTTTCCGGCCTTTATTAATGCCCTGTTATTTTTACGCCACACCACGGGTTTGAAGTAGTTCCTGGGCGGCAGTGTCCTCTTGCATCCGAGCTCCAACGCTGAACTGCATTCGAGGTATCTTTTGCAGCCGAGCACCAAAGCCGGACCGCTTCCGAGCTCCAACGCCGGAATGTATCCGAGCTCCAACGCCGGACTGTGTCCAAGCTCCAACGCCAGACTATGTCCGAGGTGTCATAGATCACCTTGGTTCAAAAAAGTGTTAGCCGAGCTTAATGCCGGAAATTCCCTCTAAGGAGCCAGCCACTTGCATCTGAGCTATATGCCGAACTGCTTCTGAGGTGGCTCAGCACCTCGGTCATGGGCTGATTGTTTGCGGATTTTATTTCCGATGCGTATAAATATATTTGCTGACGAGATGTATTGCCAGTAGCCGTCAAGGTGTCTATCGGCCTAAAATCCGAGATGCACCTGAAGGAAAACATAAAAATGCTGATCCTGGTAGCCCCTGAGACCCAGGTCGTGAAATCGGCCTATAATGTATTAGACGTAATAGTGATCGGCGGACGGGCCCCTGAGAGAGAGTCGTGAGAAGTCGCCGTGATATATTAGCTTGATGCCGGATAAGTCCCATATGGTACTTATTGTCGTCCGAAGACACGCTTGTCCATAGTTCGATTATGCCGAACACTGAGCACTTTGCATTTTCTGCATTGAATAGGCAATGCAGTAGCCCCCGGGACACTGGTCGGGTGGCAACCCCAGATTAGGGGATCGATGTGCCCCTTTAATATTTGTAAATAATGAGTGCAAAGCCCAGTAGCCCCCGAGCCTTAATGTGGGCATGGCTGGCCGAATTAAGGATCGATATCCGTTTGACAGAAAATTTTGTTGTGTTTAACACAAACTTCTTGTAAAGAGAATAAAGGTCTCTTAAAAGAGTTTAGAGCTGGTCGAAATCCGAGCTCACCAAGGTAGGCCCCAAGGGGTTTAAAAGATGGATTGTAGTAAATGGATTTTACTCGCAATTTTTATGTGTAATGATTCTATGTATCCGTGTACTTTTCATCATTAATGCTCAAATCCGCATTGTACAAAACTTTGTTGACCGACCATCGGCTTCAACCTCCTCGGCCAGTAGCTGGGGAGTGTTTGTCCTACTTTATAAAGCCGTTATAAGGGCAAAGTTTTACGGCCAACAAGGCAATCCGGTCATACGGTTTTATAAACAAAGGTACACGGAGAGATATGTTATATTACGTTTTAACGTACAAAACATCTTCCAAAGAAAATAGTCCCACTATCGGTTCCTTTCTTTGAGTCGTCATGCTTATCATGATCATGAAAACTCACCTCCGATCAATGTGGGAGGAAAATATTGAGGATTTAGTTCGGCGAAAGTTCCCGAACTCTATGGTATTAATGAACCAAATTTTTTACTTCCGTCGTTGCCGACCAATGTGATCCTTTAAGATTGCTAGCTTTCGGCTTCACCAAGTCTGAGGTACTAACTCGGATGACCCGGTAGTAACAATCACAGAGGTGCTCCCTTTACCGCCTAGCCGAACAATCATGAACGTAGGGGTAAGCACAGGAGCCAGGCAACCCAGCTTGGCCAAAATCTGAAGTCAAATTGATGCATATGTATGACTTTATAACGATGATTACGGAAGGCAACCTTTGTATTGTGACGCCCCCGATTTGACCGTACACTAATCATGCACGCAAATGTGTACGATCAAGGTCAGGGACTCACGGGAAGATATCACAACACAACTCTACAACATAAATAAGTCATACAAGCATCATAATACAAGCCAGGGGCCTCGAGGGCTCGAATACAAGTGCTCGATCACAGACGAGTCAGCGGAAGCAACAATATCTGAGTACAGACATAAGTTAAACAAGTTTGCCTTAAGAAGGCTAGCACAAACTGGGGTATAGATCGAACGAGGCGCAGGCCTCCTGCCTGGGATCCTCCTAACTACTCCTGGTCGCCGTCAGCGGCCTGCACGTAGTAGTAGGCACCTCCGGTGTCGTAGGTGTCGTCGTCGACGGTGGCGTCTGGCTCCTGGACTCCAACATCTGGTTGCGACAACCAGATAGATAGGAAAGGGGGAAAGAGGGAGAGAAGCAACCGTGAGTACTCATCCAAAGTACTCGCAAGCAAGGAGCTACACTACATATGCATGGGTATATGTGTAAAGGGGCATATCAGTGGACTGAACTGCAGAATGCCAGAATAAAAGGGAGATAGCTAGTCCTGTCGAAGACTACGCTTCTGGCCATCTCCATCTTGCAGCATGTAGAAGAGAGTAGATTGAAGTCCTCCAAGTAGCATCGCATAGCATAATCCTACCCGGCGATCCCCTCCTCGTCGCCCTGTTAGAGAGCGATCACCGGGTTGTATCTGGCACTTGGAAGGGTGTATTTTATTCAGTATCCAGTTCTAGTTGTCATAAGGTCAAGGTACAACTCCGGGTCGTCCTTTTACCGAGGGACACGGCTATTCGAATAGATAAACTTCCCTGCAGGGGTGCACCACATAACCCAACACGCTCGATCCCATTTGGCCGGACACACTTTTCTGGGTCATGCCCGGCCTCGTAAGATCAACGCGTCGCAGCCCCACCTAAGCACAACAGAGAGGTCAGCATGCCGGTCTAACCCTATGCGCGCAGGGGTCTGGTCCCATCGCCCTATGCACACCTGCACGTTGCGTACGCGGCCGGAAGCAGACCTAGCCTAGTGGCATTCCAGTCCAATCCGGCGCGCGCCACTCAGTCGCTGACTTCAAGAAGGCTTCGGCTGATACCACGACGCCGGGATACCCATAACTACTCCCGCGTAGATGGCTAGTGCGTATAGACCAAATGGCCAGACTCAGATTAAATACCAAGATCTCGTTAAGCGTGTTAAGTAACCGCGAACGCCGACCAGGGCCAGGCCCACCTCTCACCTGGGTGGTCTCAACCTGCCCTATCGCTCCGCCACAAAGATCCACTTGCGGGTACTCCTACGAGCCGACCCGACTTTAGTCATCACATGTGTCAAGTATATAGTATATAAGTATATACCCGTGATCACCGCCCAGGTGATCACGGCCCAATAGTATAGCACACCAGACGGACAAGAATGTAGGGCCACTGATGGAAATCTAGCATCCTATACTAAGCATGTAGGATTGCAGGTAAAGGTAACAACAGTAGTAGCAAGGATAGGCTATGCATCAGGATAGGATATCGGAAAGCAGTAACATGCTCCACTACTCTAATGCAAGCAGAATAGAGAAGAGTAGGCGATATCTGGTGATCAAGGGGGGCGGGCTTGCCTGGTTGCTCTGGCAAGTAGGAGGGGTCGTCAACTCCGTAGTCGAACTGGACAGCAGCAGTGTCGGTCTCGTAGTCTACCGGAGAGAAGAGGGGGAAGAAACAGTAAATACAATGCAAACATAAGCATTACGATGCGTGACATGACAATGAGCGGTGCTAGGTGTGCCCTAACGCGACAGTTGGTGGTACCGGCGAAGGGGGGGAACATCCGGGGGGTATTCCCGATGTTTCTCGTTTTCGGACAGACGGACCGGAGGGGGAAAGTTGCTAGTTCGATAGGTTAGGGAGGTGTGGTGGACGAACGGACTGCGAGATCGGATTCGTCTCGTCGTTCTGAGCAACTTTCATATAGAAAACATTTTTATCCGAGTTACGGTTTAAAAGATATGAATTTTCAAAGTTTATTTGAATTTCTGGAATTATTTAAATTAAGCAAAAATGAATTATGACGTCAGCATGAGGCAATGCTGACGTCAACAGGTCAACAGGTCGGCTGACCAGTCAAACCAGACAGGTGGGTCCAGTGGGACCCACATGTCAGCCTCTGTTAGTCTAATATTAATTTAAACTAAACTAACAGTCTAATTAGAGGGGTGGGCCCCATATGTCAGTGAGTGATTAGTTAATCTAATTATTTTTATTTATAAAACATTTCTCTTTTTCTCTTTTTTTTAATTTTGCGGCGGGGCCCGCATGTCAGTGGTTGGGCCTGCCCAGTCAGCAGTTGACTGGGTCAACCCAGTCAACTGGGACCCACGGGGCCCACTGGCAGTGGCCCTGGGGTGGCCCTAGGCCGGCCACGTCGGCGGCCGGCGCCGGAGCAACTCCGGCGACCAAAACAGCGGCGGCCCCTCGCCGGAGTTGGCCGGAATCGCGCTACGGGGCTCGGGGAGGAGCGGGGCTAGGCCCATTCGAAAGGGCTCGCAGCGCCGCATCCAGGGGTGGCCGGGGCTTCGCCGGACTTGGTCGGAATCGGCGCCGGCGAGCGGCGGAGGCGGCGGCGCGCACGGGTGCCCGACGGAAACGAGGCTACGGCGGGCTATCGAGCAAGCGGAGGGGCTGGGGGGCATCTACGCGAGGTGGGGAGTGCAATGGGCTTGAGCCCGTGACCAACAGGTCACCGGAGACCCGCCGGCGACGAGCTCCGCGGCGCGGCGTTCGGGCGCGCGTGGGGAAGCCGCTAGGGGGCGCGCGAGAGAGAAAGGACAGGGGAAGAGGGGGAGAGGCTCACGGCGAGGCTGTAGGGGGACGGCAGCGTGGTCGGGGAGGCTCGAGGCGGCGATCGACGGCGGCCGTGCGGGGAAGACGAGCTCGGGGAGGCCGTTGCAGTGGCTCGGAGCTCCAACGGAGAGGTGGAGGTGGCGTAGTCGAGGGCGGCGACGGCGTACGACACGGCGAAGTGGCGATTGGGGCACGGTGGCCGCGGGAACGACGGTGAACGGCGGCGAGCACGCTCGGGCAGTGGGGATCGAAGGGGAGAGGGAGGTGGATCTGACGGGGGAGGCGCAGAGGCCGAGAGGGAGAGCGGGGGGGGGGGGGGGAGTGGGAGAGGGGCCCGAGGAGGCGGGGGGGCTGGCGTCCTTATCCTCCCCGTCGCCGGCGAGGGGGTGCGGCGGGGACGGCCCCTGTTCCGACCCCGGACGGGGGAACAGGGAAGGGGGCGAGGGGGAGTGGGAGATGGGCTAGGCCGGCTGGGCCGGGGGTCGGCCCAGTTGGGCCAGGGGTCCAGTGGGGGGGGGAGGGCCTTCTCTTTTTTTCTTTTTCTTTGTATGTTCTGTTTTCTGTTTTCTTTTTATTTGTTTATTTTCTTTTCTGTTTTATTTCATTTAAAAGTATTTAGGCATTTTATAAAAATGTGTTTTCTCCACAATAATTATCAGTGCAATTTCTTGCAGTGCCCGAACATTTTTGTTTAAATTTTTGAAAACTTTTATTTTCCACTTTTAAATTTAATTGAAGTTTGAATTAGGAGTTTGAAAAGGAATGTGATTCAAATGTGATCAAGCCCTGTTTAGCAACATGATTAGCTTAATCACAGGGAGTTACTGTAGCATGATTCTCGGGGTGTTACAAATCTCCTCCACTACAAGAAATCTCGTCCCGAGATTTAGAAGGTAGAAGGAAACAGTGCGGGGTATTCTTCGCGCAGACGATCCTCTCGTTCCCAAGTGGCCTCATCTTCAGAATGGTGCGACCACTGGACTTTGAGAAACTTGATCGCCTTCTGACGTGTGCGGCGTTCAGCTTGGTCGAGAATGCGGACCGGATGCTCCTTATAGGAGAGGTCTTGCTGCAATTCGAGCACTTCATGATCCACAGCTCGGATTGGATCCTTGAAGCAACGGCGGAGCTGTGACACATGGAACACATCGTGAACCTGTGAAAGGTTCGGCGGTAGCTCCAGTTGGTATGCCACTTTTCCACGCCTTTCGAGAATAGTGAATGGGCCAATATAGCGAGGAGCTAGTTTGCCCTTGATCCCGAAGCGGTGAGCACCCTTCATAGGTGTGACTCGAAGATAAGCCTTTTCGCCAGGTTGATAGACCATGTCTTTATGATGACGGTCATACTGACTCTTCTGACGTGACTGAGCAGTCTTGAGATTCTCACGAATAATGCGGACTTGTTCTTCGGCATCTTGGATAATATCCGGACCGAAGAGTGGACGTTCCCCAGTTTCTGACCAGTTCTGAGGGGTTCGGCACTTTCGTCCATATAACACTTCGAAGGGGGCCATCTTCAGACTAGCTTGATAGCTATTATTATAAGAGAACTCAGCATACGGGAGAGATTCCTCCCATTTCTTGCCGAAGGAAATAACACAAGCTCGAAGCATATCTTCGAGGACTTGGTTGACGCGTTCAACTTGTCCTTGCGATTGAGGATGAAACGCAGTACTGAATGACAGATGAGTTCCCATAGCTTCTTGGAAACTTGCCCAGAATCTTGAAGTGAATAAGCTGCCACGGTCTGAGCTGATAACCAATGGAATACCGTGGAGTGAAACAATTCTGGACATATAGAGCGTTGCCAACTGGCTAGCAGTGATCGTTTCTTTGACTGCCAGAAAATGTGCAACTTTGGAAAGTCGGTCAATGACGACAAGAATAGCATCATTACCTTTCTGTGATTTAGGAAATCCAGTGACGAAGTCCATCTCAACATGGTCCCATTTCCATTCAGGAATAGAGATAGGTTGCAGAGTTCCAGCTGGCCTTTGATGTTCTGCTTTGATACGACGGCAAACGTCACACTCAGCAACATAACGAGCAATGGCTTGCTTCATATTAGACCACCAGAATCTCTGACGGATGTCTTGGTACATCTTTGTACTACCAGGATGGATACACAGAGGTGTATCATGAGCTTCTTTCATAACTTCCTGTGTCATATCCAGGTTTTTCTCTGCACATGGCACCACTAGGCGGCCCTTGAAGTATAGGGTGCCATCTTCAGCAATGGTGAAGAATGAGGGCTTTCCTTCTGCGAGGTAGCGCTTAATCTTGTGGGCTTCAGAGTCATACTTCTGTAGCCTTTTGATGCTATCCACGAGATCTGGTTTAGCAACTAGGGTATTGAGGGAACCCTGGGTAACAACGTGGAGGTTCACCTTGCCAAACTCCTTAGGAGGGGGAGTGAGTGCACCCGAAGGAACAATATGGAGGTTCAGCTTCCTGAAATCTTCAACAAGCGAGGGCTGAACTTTGTGAACCTGGAGGTGGTGAGGTGGTTGCAGTAAGACTTGCGGCTCAAGGCATCAGTCATTACATTAGCCTTGCCTGGCGTATAGGAAATACCCAAGTCAAAGTCTGCAACAAGCTCCATCCATCTCTGTTGACGGAGGTTCAGATCTGGCTGAGTAAACAGATACTTCAGACTTTGGTGGTCAGTGAAGATCTCGCAACGATTACCGAGAAGGTAATGTCGCCACTGCTTCAGCGCATGAATGACAGCATCAAGTTCGAGGTCGTGAACTGGGTAGTTCTCTTCGTGAGGGCGCAATTGCCGAGAGGCATAAGCAATCACTTTGCGGTCTTGCATTAGGACACAGCCTAATCCTTGACGGGAAGCGTCGCAGTAAATGACAAAGTCCTTCTTAGTATCAGGTGGAGCTAGAACTGGAGCAGAAGTCAACTTGTCTTTGAGTGCTTGGAAACTTTCCTGACATTTGTCTGTCCATTGGAACTTGACACCCTTATGCAATAGGTTAGTCAGAGGCCTGGCGATCTTAGAGAAGTTCTCGACGAATCGACGGCAATAGCTGGCGAGACCGAGAAAACTTCTGACTTGCTTAACGTTCTTGGGAGGAGTCCAATCAAGAATAGCCTGAACCCGCTCAGGGTTGACGGCAATACCATCCTTAGAGATGACATGCCCAAGATAGGTTACTTCCGGTAGCCAGAATTCACATTTGGAGAACTTGGCATATAATTGATGTTCTCGTAGCTTTTCCAGCACAAGTCGAAGATGTTCAGCATGTTCTTCTTCGTTCTTTGAGAATACCAGGATATCATCCAGATAAACCACGACGAACTTGTCGAGGTAATCCATGAATATATAGTTCATCAGACGAGAGAAGGTGGCTGGAGCATTGGTTAAACCGAAAGACATGACGATGTACTCGTATGAACCATAGCGAGTCACGAAGGCGGTCTTTGGGATATCCTCTTCGCGAACACGGATCTGATGGTAGCCCAACCTCAAGTCGAGCTTAGAGAACACTGACGAACCCGCCAGTTGATCATACAGATCATTGATCCGAGGAAGAGGGTCTTTATTCTGAATGGTAGCTTGGTTTATAATACGGTAGTCTTGAACTAACCGGTTTGTCCCATCCTTCTTCTTGACAAAGAGAGAAGGTTCTCCCCAAGGAGAGCAACTTGGGCGAATGAATCCTTTGCGAAGAGATTTGTCGATTTCCTCCTTAAGCTCAAGGAGTTCATGCGGTGGCATTTTGTAGGGTCGCTTGGCTATAGGAGTGGTGCATGGTTTCAAGTCGATGATGAATTCGACAGCTCTAGCAGGGGGAATCCCTAGAAGTTCTTCAGGGAAGACGTCGAGGAATTCACGCACGACGGGAATGTTTTCAATGCCCTCGAGTGGTGCAGCGTTCAATGCAATCAATGCATAGAGCCTTGCCTCGGCATTTTGCACCAGATGAGCTTGGTAAGCAACTATTTCATCTGAAGGGTGTAGCAGATGGACGGTCTTAGTGGCGCAAACTATAGAAGCAGTATGCGCTTTCAACCAATCCATACCCAAAATGAGGTCGATGTTAGACGACTTCAGGATAATGGGAGAGGCATAGAATTCCAGCCCTTCGATTTCCACGGGGACATCTTAGAAACATATACCTCAAACTTCAAGAGTAAAATCACCAGCTCAAAAGTAGAGTATGGTTATCAAGCAGAGGATACAATTTACCAAAGGCATTATATACCCATGGAAAGACTCACAAGGTTATTCAATAGGAAGGACACTGTCGGATAAAATCCAACAAAGGAACCGATGGTCCACAAGGGATCTGTTGTGAGCATTGGTACTCAACCAGAGGAAGAAGAATGCAAGGAGATCTGATTATAGAAACAACTGACTAACTCAAAGTTCAAATGCAAAAGAATTAAGATTTCCAAATCAGGGGGTCAGAAGCAACGCTCTGATCAAGGATGGATAAGTTGAGTAGGCTTAGGGGTACAATCGATGGCAATTTGATAGGTCGAGATCCAGCTCACGTTAAAAATGACGTCTGAGCCGGAAGAATGAATTCTAGGATATGATTGAGGATTGCGAGCATTCGCAACAAATTGAATCAACGGACTCAAAATGATAATGACAAGAGATGCCAATAAGATTACGAGACTTATGGGATTAACCATAATGCAAGCAAACAAGAATTTCGAGAGCAATAGGCTCCTGAGGATTTTTGGAAGATCGAATAGTATTTTGAACACTTTTGTGAAATACTTGAATCAACTGGGGATGACCGGATACTCGGTAAGTGCTAGAAATTATCCGTAGTGGTATTCATGTGGCAAAGAACAGCAAGGCAGTAAGCTCAAAAGATTCTCGGAGCAGCAAAGAGAATTTCGGGGTATCTTGTAATAACAAGATCAACTGGGAAACATTGCATGAGTGGCGAGTATACGTGGTTATCCATAGGAGTTTATCGATGAAAGGGAATTGCAAAAGCGATAAACACAAGTTCTCGGGTTATCAGCGGAGAGTATCTTCAGGGTCTTCTCGGGCAGCAGACGATCATCAGTAATAAGGGGCTCTCCGGGTGAAAGTGATAACGAGATCCTAATGTTAGATTTAGCAAAATTCATTTAACCCGAGTAGAAAAGAGATCAGAGTCCCAGAGTATAGACAAGGAGTAAAAGATCCTAATACCACCCAATGGCGACGTGGGCCCGTAAGACACACAGCCATGTTAGTAAAAGTTTTGTAATGTCTAGACTCGACTTCGGCCAAGGAGTGTGGAAAGGGGGATTCCTACAGGCAGTCGGCTCTGATACCAACTTGTGACGCCCCCGATTTGACCGTACACTAATCATGCACGCAAATGTGTACGATCAAGGTCAGGGACTCACGGGAAGATATCACAACACAACTCTACAACATAAATAAGTCATACAAGCATCATAATACAAGCCAGGGGCCTCGAGGGCTCGAATACAAGTGCTCGATCACAGACGAGTCAGCGGAAGCAACAATATCTGAGTACAGACATAAGTTAAACAAGTTTGCCTTAAGAAGGCTAGCACAAACTGGGGTATAGATCGAACGAGGCGCAGGCCTCCTGCCTGGGATCCTCCTAACTACTCCTGGTCGCCGTCAGCGGCCTGCACGTAGTAGTAGGCACCTCCGGTGTCGTAGGTGTCGTCGTCGACGGTGGCGTCTGGCTCCTGGACTCCAACATCTGGTTGCGACAACCAGATAGATAGGAAAGGGGGAAAGAGGGAGAGAAGCAACCGTGAGTACTCATCCAAAGTACTCGCAAGCAAGGAGCTACACTACATATGCATGGGTATATGTGTAAAGGGGCATATCAGTGGACTGAACTGCAGAATGCCAGAATAAAAGGGAGATAGCTAGTCCTGTCGAAGACTACGCTTCTGGCCATCTCCATCTTGCAGCATGTAGAAGAGAGTAGATTGAAGTCCTCCAAGTAGCATCGCATAGCATAATCCTACCCGGCGATCCCCTCCTCGTCGCCCTGTTAGAGAGCGATCACCGGGTTGTATCTGGCACTTGGAAGGGTGTATTTTATTCAGTATCCAGTTCTAGTTGTCATAAGGTCAAGGTACAACTCCGGGTCGTCCTTTTACCGAGGGACACGGCTATTCGAATAGATAAACTTCCCTGCAGGGGTGCACCACATAACCCAACACGCTCGATCCCATTTGGCCGGACACACTTTTCTGGGTCATGCCCGGCCTCGTAAGATCAACGCGTCGCAGCCCCACCTAAGCACAACAGAGAGGTCAGCATGCCGGTCTAACCCTATGCGCGCAGGGGTCTGGTCCCATCGCCCTATGCACACCTGCACGTTGCGTACGCGGCCGGAAGCAGACCTAGCCTAGTGGCGTTCCAGTCCAATCCGGCGCGCGCCACTCAGTCGCTGACTTCAAGAAGGCTTCGGCTGATACCACGACGCCGGGATACCCATAACTACTCCCGCGTAGATGGCTAGTGCGTATAGACCAAATGGCCAGACTCAGATTAAATACCAAGATCTCGTTAAGCGTGTTAAGTAACCGCGAACGCCGACCAGGGCCAGGCCCACCTCTCACCTGGGTGGTCTCAACCTGCCCTATCGCTCCGCCACAAAGATCCACTTGCGGGTACTCCTACGAGCCGACCCGACTTTAGTCATCACATGTGTCAAGTATATAGTATATAAGTATATACCCGTGATCACCGCCCAGGTGATCACGGCCCGATAGTATAGCACACCAGACGGACAAGAATGTAGGGCCACTGATGGAAATCTAGCATCCTATACTAAGCATGTAGGATTGCAGGTAAAGGTAACAACAGTAGTAGCAAGGATAGGCTATGCATCAGGATAGGATATCGGAAAGCAGTAACATGCTCCACTACTCTAATGCAAGCAGAATAGAGAAGAGTAGGCGATATCTGGTGATCAAGGGGGGCGGGCTTGCCTGGTTGCTCTGGCAAGTAGGAGGGGTCGTCAACTCCGTAGTCGAACTGGACAGCAGCAGTGTCGGTCTCGTAGTCTACCGGAGAGAAGAGGGGGAAGAAACAGTAAATACAATGCAAACATAAGCATTACGATGCGTGACATGACAATGAGCGGTGCTAGGTGTGCCCTAACGCGACAGTTGGTGGTACCGGCGAAGGGGGGGAACATCCGGGGGGTATTCCCGATGTTTCTCGTTTTCGGACAGACGGACCGGAGGGGGAAAGTTGCTAGTTCGATAGGTTAGGGAGGTGTGGTGGACGAACGGACTGCGAGATCGGATTCGTCTCGTCGTTCTGAGCAACTTTCATATAGAAAACATTTTTATCCGAGTTACGGTTTAAAAGATATGAATTTTCAAAGTTTATTTGAATTTCTGGAATTATTTAAATTAAGCAAAAATGAATTATGACGTCAGCATGAGGCAATGCTGACGTCAACAGGTCAACAGGTCGGCTGACCAGTCAAACCAGACAGGTGGGTCCAGTGGGACCCACATGTCAGCCTCTGTTAGTCTAATATTAATTTAAACTAAACTAACAGTCTAATTAGAGGGGTGGGCCCCATATGTCAGTGAGTGATTAGTTAATCTAATTATTTTTATTTATAAAACATTTCTCTTTTTCTCTTTTTTTTAATTTTGCGGCGGGGCCCGCATGTCAGTGGTTGGGCCTGCCCAGTCAGCAGTTGACTGGGTCAACCCAGTCAACTGGGACCCACGGGGCCCACTGGCAGTGGCCCTGGGGTGGCCCTAGGCCGGCCACGTCGGCGGCCGGCGCCGGAGCAACTCCGGCGACCAAAACAGCGGCGGCCCCTCGCCGGAGTTGGCCGGAATCGCGCTACGGGGCTCGGGGAGGAGCGGGGCTAGGCCCATTCGAAAGGGCTCGCAGCGCCGCATCCAGGGGTGGCCGGGGCTTCGCCGGACTTGGCCGGAATCGGCGCCGGCGAGCGGCGGAGGCGGCGGCGCGCACGGGTGCCCGACGGAAACGAGGCTACGGCGGGCTATCGAGCAAGCGGAGGGGCTGGGGGGCATCTACGCGAGGTGGGGAGTGCAACGGGCTTGAGCCCGTGACCAACAGGTCACCGGAGACCCGCCGGCGACGAGCTCCGCGGCGCGGCGTTCGGGCGCGCGTGGGGAAGTCGCTAGGGGGCGCGCGAGAGAGAAAGGACAGGGGAAGAGGGGGAGAGGCTCACGGTGAGGCTGTAGGGGGACGGCAGCGTGCTCGGGGAGGCTCGAGGCGGCGAAACGGGGCGGCGATCGACGGCGGCTGTGCGGGGAAGACGAGCTCGGGGAGGCCGTTGCAGTGGCTCGGAGCTCCAACGGAGAGGTGGAGGTGGCGTAGTCGAGGGCGGCGACGGCGTACGACACGGCGAAGTGGCGATTGGGGCACGGTGGCCGCGGGAACGACGGTGAACGGCGGCGAGCACGCTCGGGCAGTGGGGATCGAAGGGGAGAGGGAGGTGGATCTGACGGGGGAGGCGCAGAGGCCGAGAGGGAGAGCGGGGGGGAGTGGGAGAGGGGCCCGAGGAGGCGGGGGGCTGGCGTCCTTATCCTCCCCGTCGCCGGCGAGGGGGTGCGGCGGGGACGACCCCTGTTCCGACCCCGGTCGGGGGAACAGGGAAGGGGGCGAGGGGGAGTGGGAGATGGGCTAGGCCGGCTGGGCCGGGGGTCGGCCCAGTTGGGCCAGGGGTCCAGTGGGGGGGGGGAGGGCCTTCTCTTTTTTTCTTTTTCTTTGTCTGTTCTGTTTTCTGTTTTCTTGTTATTTGTTTATTTTCTTTTCTGTTTTATTTCATTTAAAAGTATTTAGGCATTTTATAAAAATGTGTTTTCTCCACAATAATTATCAGTGCAATTTCTTGCAGTGCCCGAACATTTTTGTTTAAATTTTTGAAAACTTTTATTTTCCACTTTTAAATTTAATTGAAGTTTGAATTAGGAGTTTGAAAAGGAATGTGATTCAAATGTGATCAAGCCCTGTTTAGCAACATGATTAGCTTAATCACAGGGAGTTACTGTAGCATGATTCTCGGGGTGTTACAAATCTCCTCCACTACAAGAAATCTCGTCCCGAGATTTAGGAGGTAGAAGGAAACAGTGCGGGGTATTCTTCGCGCAGACGATCCTCTCGTTCCCAAGTGGCCTCATCTTCAGAATGGTGCAAAGGAATACATTTTATTTAACTATCATGGTGGTTGTTAAACATTGAGATGGTTGACAGCATCTCAATCCCAATTAAAAATCATCATTCACCCAACAAAATTAATTAAAAGTAACATGGTGATGAGATTCAAATGATAATCTAGGTACTAGATACTCAAGTTGTCCATAACCGGGGACACGGCTAACCATGATTAGTTCGTACACTCTGCAGAGGTTTGCGCACTTTCCCCACAAGACTCGATCGGCTCCGCTTGATTCTCGCACTACATGATGGTTGAGAAACGGATGACCGAGACACAGCCTTTCAGGAACAATCACTCTTTACTCCGGGTGGACAGTTACACCTACTTTCCCCTATATCTGCTAGCCCACCTCTTCAAGAGATCATGTAACCTACTCAACTATGCTAGAGCCCATAATAGCTTGTGGCTGCACACGGAAGTTTCTAGCATGAATAATCTTATGATCCCTTTGAGCCTGGGTGGCGGTCCTTATACAAACAGACAACACTGGATTCTCCAGGTGCCTCAATCCACCCAGATGTGAGTTTTAGTTGCCACCTTAAGTAAACCATTATTAACAATCTCACATCTGTCATGAATATCTCTCAAACCCAATCCACGTCTACGAGCATAGCTTGGCAATATAATAGCAACGTAGAAGTAACTCCCAAGGGTTTGATAAAAGAACAGGTAATAGGTACTACCTCAACTACTTCCCAATACCCACAATTTAATTTGATCCTAACCATGCAATGTTTGAGGAATAGAACTAATGCAATAAAAACTGGGTATGGAAGGTATATGGTCAAAGTGTTACTTGCCTTGCTGATGATCCGCGAAACCTAGCGATTCGAAGTAACAAGCGGCACACTCCGGGTACTCTATCGCAAACAAACAAGCAAACAATAAGTACTCATCTAATGCACAGGTAAAACTCGAATGAAAGATCCAACCAGAAGGTTCAACTTAAGAACTCTGGTTTGCAAAAGAATCAACTCGAACGAAGCAACGAAAGTCAAACGGCGAAAGAAACAAGCTTCGTTTACTAATCTGGATCTAGGTCAAATTGTACAGTAGCAAAAACTTGTTTGAGTAGGTTAAACGGAAAGAGAATTTCGAGACGAAACTCTAGGCGCTTGAATCGCCTGATTCCGATAAACGAGCGAAAAGTTAAACAGAAACGAAGATCCGATCAGAAATCGAGAAATGAGATAATCAGGAAAAACCCGACGAAAAAGAAAAACGGACGAACGGTTAAAGAACGGACGTTCGTTAACAAAGAAAATCCGACGAACGCGTTCGTTAAAACGAACGGGTCGGTGAACGTTCACAAAATAACAAAACCGAAGAAATAAACCGATCTAGGGTTTTTTTTTAAAACGAACGGTTTTTTTAAAACAAAACCGGCAACGACGGCGAGGTATACCTCGTCGGGGCAGGGCTCCGGCGGGGCTCCGGCTGGCTCCGGCGAGGGCGGCGGGGTGCGGCGGGGCTCGGGGGGGTGCTCGGGGCGGCGAGGGGCGGCTCCGGCGGCAGGGCTTTGCGAGCGGCGGCGGCGAGGCTCTGCAGCGGCGGCGGCGAGTGCGGGCTGGGGCGGCGGCTCGGGGTGAGAGGAAGGGCGGCGGCGGCGGGGTATTTATGAGGGGGGGCTGGTGGCGTGGGGGAGGGGGCAAGGCGGCGGTGGCCGTGCTCGAGGCGGACTCGGGCGCGGTGGCGGTGGCGGCTGCGCGAGGGAGACGGCGGGGCTGGGCCGGCCGCTCGGCTGGGCCTCGGCCCGGTCGGGCGCGGCGCAATTTTTTTTTCAAAAAAAAATGTTCCGCCGAAAAATTCATAGAAAAATAAATAAAAATCCAAAAAAAATTAGAACAAATTTTCCCCGTCTAGTTAGAAAATTTAGAATAGGGTGAACATTTTTTTGACACAAAATAAATTTTGAAAACGTGCAATATTTTTTTAATGCAATTAATATTGCAAATAAAATCCGAATAAATTCCAATAAATGATTTTAATACTTTTCCTCCAATATTTCAATTGTTTTGGAGAAGTCATATTTTCTCCCCTCATTTATTTTTAATGAAATATTTTTCCGGAGAGAAAAATAATTAAAACCAAAATCCTCGTTTTATGATTTGATGAAAATCAAATATGAAAATTTCATATTTTCTCCCCTCATTTATTTTTAATGAAATATTTTCCGGAGAGAAAAATAATTAAAACCAAAATCCTCGTTTTATGATTTGATGAAAATCAAATATGAAAATTTGAGAAAATCCCCAACTCTCTCCGAGGGTCCTTGAGTTGCTTAGAATTTATCGAGGATTTGTCAAAATGCAATAAAATATGATATGCAATGATGATCTATGTATAACATACCAAATTGAAAATTTGGGATGTTACAAACCTACCCCCCTTAAGATGAATCTCGCCCTCGAGATTCGGGTTGGCTAGAAAACAGGTGGGAGTGGTTCTTCCGTAGATCTTCCTCTCGCTCCCAGGTGGCTTCATCTTCCGTGTGGTGACTCCACTGGACTTTGCAAAACTTGATAACCTTACCGCGGGTAACTCGGCTGGCATACTCAAGAATCTTAACTGGTTTCTCCTCATAGGTCAAATCACTTTCCAGCTGAATCGCTTCCAGCGGCACAGTATCTCTCAGTGGTATCTCAGCCATCTCTGCGTGGCACTTCTTCAACTTGGAAATGTGAAATACATCATGAACTCCAGACAATCCTTCGGGCAATTCCAGCTTGTAGGCAACCTCTCCCATACGTTCCAAAACTCTGTATGGTCCGATAAAACGGGGCGCTAACTTTCCCTTAACTCCAAAGCGCTTCACTCCTCGAAGTGGTGATACTCGAAGATAAACTCGGTCTCCGACTTCGTGAACTGTCTCCTTTCGTTTAGAATCAGCATAACTCTTCTGCCTGGACTGGGCTACCTTGAGCCTATCGCGAATCAACCTCACTTTCTGTTCAGACTCCTTAATCAAATCTGGTCCAAACAACTGACGGTCTCCAACTTCGTCCCATAACAACGGTGTTCTACACCTCCTTCCGTACAAAGCTTCGAAAGGGGCCATCTTCAAACTGGTTTGATAACTGTTGTTATACGAAAACTCTGCATATGGCAAATTGTCGTCCCAACTAGATCCATAATCTAGTGCACAAGCTCTCAACATGTCCTCCAAAATCTGGTTGACTCTCTCGGTCTGTCCATCTGTCTGTGGGTGAAAAGATGTACTAAATTCTAGCCTGGTTCCCAATGTTTCATGTAACTGCTTCCAAAACTTTGAGGTAAACTGGGTTCCTCTGTCTGATGCAATGGTCCTCGGAACTCCATGCAAACATACGATCCTGGTCATGTATATCTTTGCCAACTTAGCACTGGTGTAAGTGGTCTTCACTGGAATGAAATGAGCCACTTTCGTCAAACGGTCGACTACAACCCATATTGAGTCATAGCCTGAACGAGTCCTAGGTAATCCTGTGATAAAATCCATGCCTATTTTATCCCACTTCCATTCGGGTATCGGCAATGGATGTAGCAATCCTGCTGGCTTCTGATGCTCTGCCTTCACTCTCTGACATACATCACAAACTGCTACATATTCTGCAATATCCTTCTTCATTCCGGTCCACCAGAAAGTATTCTTCAGATCCAAATACATCTTGGTATTTCCTGGGTGAATCGAGTACGGTGAATCATGGGCTTCTTGCAAAATCATCTTCCTGATCTCCGGATCTTTTGGCACATACACGCGGTCCTCAAACCATACGGTATCGTGCTCATCCTCACGAAATCCCTTGGCTTTTCCTTTGCTCATCTTCTCCTTTATCTCTTCAATCTCCTTGTCTGTCTTCTGAGCTTCTCTGATCCTTTCCATCAAGGTAGACTGAATCTCCAGTGTCGCTAAATAGCCTCTTGGGACTATCTCCAAACATAGCTCGCGAAGGTCCTCGGCTAACTCCTGAGGTAACTCTCCTGTCATGAGGGTGTTGACATGACTCTTGCGGCTCAACGCATCTGCTAGTACGTTAGCCTTTCCTGGGTGATAATGCAATCTCATATCATAATCCTTAATGAGCTCCAACCATCTCCTCTGTCTGAGGTTTAACTTCTTCTGCGTGAAAATATACTTCAAACTCTTGTGATCCGTGTACACCTCACAATGGTTTCCGATGAGAAAATGTCTCCATGTCTTCAACGCATGCACCACGGCTGCTAACTCTAAATCATGCGTAGCATAA
The DNA here is from genome assembly GCF_002575655.3 of Aegilops tauschii subsp. strangulata. Taxonomy (NCBI): domain Eukaryota; kingdom Viridiplantae; phylum Streptophyta; class Magnoliopsida; order Poales; family Poaceae; genus Aegilops; species Aegilops tauschii. The sequence continues at coordinate 421,832,640 of NC_053036.3, read as the reverse complement.
TTCTTCTCATGGGGTTTAAGTTGTCGTGAAGCATATGACACAACTCTTCCTTCTTGCATAAGCACTGCTCCAAGTCCTCGACGAGAAGCGTCGCAATAAACTTCATAATCCTTGCGTTGATCTGGCAGAATCAACACTGGTGACGTAACCAATCGTTTCTTCAACTCTTGGAAACTAGCTTCACATTCCTCAGTCCAATTGAATTTGGTGTCCTTCTTCAATAGCTCAGTCATGGGCTTAGCAATCTTCGAGAAATTCTCGATGAATCTCCGGTAGTATCCTGCAAGTCCAAGAAAACTCTGGATTTCTCCAACTGTCGTGGGTGATTCCCAACTTGTCACTGTGTCAACCTTGGCAGGGTCTACTGCTATTCCTTCTCCAGAAATAACATGTCCAAGGAATCCAACTTCCTTCAGCCAAAATTCACATTTGCTGAACTTGGCATATAATTGATGTTCTCTGAGCTTCTCAAGTACCAATCGCAAATGCTCCTCATGCTCTTCCTCATTCTTGGAAAAGACTAAAATATCGTCAATGAACACCACGACGAACTTATCCAAAAACTCCATAAACACTTTGTTCATCAGGTTCATAAAATAGGCAGGTGCGTTAGTCAGACCAAATGACATAACGGTATACTCATATAATCCATATCTGGTGGTAAAAGTCGTCTTAGGTATATCCTGCTCTCGAATCTTTAACTGATGGTATCCTGATCGTAGATTGATCTTGGAAAATACTTTAGGTCCTTGTAGGCGGTCAAACAAATCATTGATCATTGGCAGTGGGCACTTGTTTTTGATGGTTACTTCATTCAATCCACGGTAATCAACAACCATCCTCAATGATCCATCTTTCTTCTCCACTAGAAGTACTGGTGATCCCCAAGGTGACGAACTTGGGCGAATATATCCTTTATCCAGTAACTCCTTGATCTGCTTCTTAATTTCCTCCAAATCTTTTGCGGGCATCCTGTACGGTCTCTTAGATATTGGCCTTGTGCCTGGCAAAAGTTCAATTAAGAACTCAATGTCTCTATCTGGTGGCATGCCTGGCAACTCTTCTGGAAATACATCCGGATAATCCTTCACCACTGGTACTTCCTCCTGTACAACTCCTGATAAGGAATTCACTTGAGTCCTCTTCGGCATATGCCGGGATACATACTTGATCATTTTTCCTTCTAGGGTGGTAAGCAAAATCGTCTTTCTGGCACAATCGATGTTTCCTCCATACAACGATAGCCAATCCATTCCCAAAATAACATCCAAACCTTGCGACTCCAAAACTATGAGGTCTAAGGGGAAAACATGCCTACCAATGGCCAATGGCATCTAAAAACATCCTTGGCTTGCCATATACTTTGCTCCTGGCGAGGTTACTAACATAGGGGTTTTGAGAACTTTGGTGGACAGCTTAAACTTATTCACAAATCCCCTTGATATGTATGAATGCGATGCACCAGTATCGAAAAGAACGGATGCAGTAAATGACTTAACCAAAAACTTACCTATTACTGCATCAGGCTGAGCTTCAACCTCCTCCACGCTCATGTGGTTTACGTGTCCTTTGTTGAACGGGTTCGGCTTCTTCCCAGAGCTTCCATTACCATTGCCATTCTGGGCTTCAGGACAATCAGTTGCATAATGTCCCGTCTTCTGGCACTTGAAACAAGTAACGTGACTTAGATCCCTCTTGGCTGGGGTAGATGGGTTGGTGCGGTTCTGTCCGTTGGTTCCTCCATTCCCATTTCCATTCTTGGTGCCATTATGATGGTGAGAACTACCTCCTCCATGGGTATGCTGAAACTGTCCTCCCGGCTTCGGGGCAAATCATGGTTTTTGTTGAGCTCCAGAGTTATACTTCCCTTGTCCATACTTCCTCTTACGGTTTTCAATCTGTTGTTGCTTCCCTTCAATCATGAGAGCTCTATCTACCAGCTCCTGGTAGTTGTTGAAGGTTGCTACCATCAACTGCATACTCAGTTCATCATTCAGTCCTTCCAAAAATTTCTCCTGCTTGGCTGCATCTGTAGCAACGTCATCTGGTGCATAACGTGCTAATTTACTAAAATCCTCCACATACTGGCCTACGGTGCGTCCTCCTTGGCGTAGGTTGCGAAACTCGCACTTCTTCATAGCCATAGCACCTGCTGAAACATGAGCTGTACGGAAAGCTTGCTGAAACTGGTCCCATGTGACAATGTCAATAGGGTGCGTGGCTGTATAATTCTCCCACCATGATGCTGCAGGTCCATCAAGCTGATGTGTGGCAAAGCGCACTCTTTCCGCATCTGTGCATCCTGCAGTGGTCAACTCCCTTCCAACTTTGCGGAGCCAATCATCTGCAACAATCGGCTCGGTGCTACTGGAAAACACCGGCGGGTTTAGCCTCAAGAAACGGGCTAAGTGATCAACAGGTGGTGGTGGTGGTGGGTTGTTGGTGTTGTTGTTGCCTTGGTTCTGCACTAACACTTGCATCAGGGCATTCTGTTGCTGAATCAACTGGGTGATCTCTGGTGGAAAAAAAAATCCGGTGTCGCATCTCGGAGGCATCTGATGGGTTAGAAAAGATGAGAGTTAAGAATAGAATGAGGTCTAGAGGGGAAAACACTACCCATATGCTCATGAGACAAATACAATCAATATCACTCAATCAATTCAAACAAGGCATAACAATCGATCTAACTAGCGTTACGAAGTGCTTGAACTATACTATTAAATGGGGGAAAACTACTACTGATATGGTGGTCTACTTGAAATTCTGATCCGTTGAAGACTCCATGATGTTTGCTCTAGCTTCGTCAACAAAGTCATCTTCACTTGGTTCCGAGTCGGTGTCGTCGATGATGATGTAGTTATCCGGACAAGTGCATTCGTCATCCTTTGCTTTTGGCACTGGATTTCCCATGAATATTCCAATCTTCTTCTCCAGGTCGTCATTCTTCCCTACTAGTGCGACGATTTCCTCCATATAATCCTCGCGTGTAGCCCTGAGTTCTTCCTCCAGCTCCTTGATCTTCGTCAATGCCTTCTTCAGTTCTTCCTTGTCCGTGCACATCTGGCTCTCCTGGCGACGGATATGTTGGTTTTGCTCCTGGATGAAAGCTGCGATTGATCCATCCTTCTTGGTTCTGATCATCTCCCATTGCGCGTCTCGGCGTCCACAAATCTGATAAATAGTATCCTTAAGCTCCTGGTGGTAGACTTCTCCAATGCGTCCCATAGCGATGTGTGCGGCCATGCTCTTCCCTAAACTCCAGGTTGGTGCTTCGAAAACCAATCTTATGGGTTCAGTAACTGGCACAAACGTCCTTCCTAGAATGTGAACTTGAATCTTCCAGCTCTCCTCTTCGGGTAATGTGGCGTTGTAGGTTCCGGTGATGCTTGGTATTCCTATGTTCAAATACTTAGTGACTTCCTTCAAGTGTCGTCCAAAAGGCGTGTCTTCATCTGGTTGCATGAACTTGCTCCTTGCATCCGCCATTCCTAAAGAGTAGAAAGTGGAGAGGGGTCAGAAATGAGAAGAGAGAAGTGTTCTAGGGCTTAAGCTTAGTGGTCATGTCCTACAGTCAGCGTGTGCTCTGATACCACCTTTGTAGCGACCAGACCTCAAATGGTCTGTGCTGCTGTGCACCAGTGTCATCCCTGGATCAGTAATGCTGACACGCACAGTACAAATGGAGGATTTATAACAGAGTAGCAATCACACACTTATTACATCGAATATCTCCAAAGAGAAAAAGTATGATAAATATGGCTTAAGGCCATCTAAAAACGATAACAGCGGAAGACTTGGAAGATAAGTGAGTCCATCAACTCCAGCGGCATCACTAAGTATAAGACCACGACCTAAGGCACCTTACTCGTCGTCTGAAAATTCTGCAACATGAAATGTTGCAGCCCGAAAACGGGTCAGCACATGGAATATGATGGCAATGAACACATAGAGAATAATGAACAATAATAATGCTATACTACATGCATATATGGCTGGTGGAAAGCTCTATGGTTATGTTTTTGCGGAAAGCCAATTTTCCCCTACTGCAAAGGAATACATTTTATTTAACTATCATGGTGGTTGTTAAACATTGAGATGGTTGACAGCATCTCAATCCCAACTAAAAATCATCATTAACCCAACAAAATTAATTAAAAGTAACATGGTGATGAGATTCAAATGATAATCCAGGTACTAGATACTCAAGTTGTCCATAACCGGGGACACGGCTAACCATGATTAGTTCGTACACTCTGCAGAGGTTTGCGCACTTTCCCCACAAGACTCGATCGCCTCCGCTTGATTCTCGCACTACATGATGTTTGAGAAACGGATGACCGAGACACAGCCTTTCAGGAACAATCACTCTTTACTCCGGGTGGACAGTTACACGTACTTTCCCCTACATCTGCTAGCCCACCTCTTCAAGAGATCATGTAACCTACTCAACTATGCTAGAGCCCATAATAGCTTGTGGCTGCACACGGAAGTTTCTAGCATGAATAATCTTATGATCCCTTTGAGCCTGGGTGGCGGTCCTTATACAAACAGACAACACTGGATTCTCCAGGTGCCTCAATCCACCCAGATGTGAGTTTTAGTTGCCACCTCAAGTAAACCATTATTAACAATCTCACATCTGTCATGAATATCTCTCAAACCCAATCCACGTCTACGAGCATAGCTTGGCAATATAATAGCAACGTAGAAGTAACTCCCAAGGGTTTGATAAAAGAACAGGTAATAGGTACTACCTCAACTACTTCCCAATACACACAATTTAATTTGATCCTAACCATGCAATGTTTGAGGAATAGAACTAATGCAATAAAAACTAGGTATGGAAGGTATATGGTCAAAGTGTTACTTGCCTTGCTGATGATCCGCGAAACCTAGCGATTCGAAGTAACAAGCGGCACACTCCGGGTACTCTATCGCAAACAAACAAGCAAACAATAAGTACTCATCTAATGCACAGGTAAAACTCGAATGAAAGATCCAACCAGAAGGTTCAACTTAAGAACTCTGGTTTGCAAAAGAATCAACTCGAACGAAGCAACGAAAGTCAAACGGCGAAAGAAACAAGCTTCGTTTACTAATCTGGATCTAGGTCAAATTGTACAGTAGCAAAAACTTGTTTGAGTAGGTTAAACGGAAAGAGAATTTCGAGACGAAACTCTAGGCGCTTGAATCGCCTGATTCCGATAAACGAGCAAAAAGTTAAACAGAAACGAAGATCCGATCAGAAATCGAGATGTGAGATAATTAGGAAAAACCCGACGAAAAAGAAAAACGGACGAACGGTTAAAGAACGGACGTTCGTTAACAGAGAAAATCCGACGAACGCGTTCGTTAAAACGAACGGGTCGGTGAACGTTCACAAAATAACAAAACCGAAGAAATAAACCGATCTAGGTTATTTTTAAACGAACCGTTTTTTTTAAAACAAAACCGGCAACGACGGCGAGGTATACCTCGTCGGGGCAGGGCTCCGGCGGGGCTCCGGCTGGCTCCGGCGAGGGCGGCGGGGTGCGGCGGGGCTCGGGGGGGTGCTCGGGGCGGCGAGGGGCGGCTCCGGCGGCGGGGCTTGGCGAGCGGCGACGGCGAGGCTCTGCAGCGGCGGCGGCGAGTGCGGGCTGGGGCGGCGGCTCGGGGTGAGAGGGAGGGCGGCGGCGGCGGGGTATTTATGAGGGGGGGGCTGCTGGCGTGGGGGAGGGGGCAAGGCGGCGGTGGCCGTGCTCGAGGTGGACTCGGGCGCGGTGGCGGTGGCGGCTGCGCGAGGGAGACGGCGGGGCTGGGCCGGCCGCTCGGCGGGGCCTCGGCCCGGTCGGGCGCGGCGCAATTTAAAAAAAACGTTCCGCCGAAAAATTCATAGAAAAATAAATAAAAATCCAAAAACAATAAAACAAATTTTCCCCGTCTAGTTAGAAAATTTAGAATAGGGTGGACATTTTTTGACACAAAATAAATTTTGAAAACGTGCAATATTTTTTTAATGCAATTAAAATTGCAAATAAAATCCGAATAAATTCCAATAAATGATTTTAACACTTTTACTCCAATATTTCAATTGTTTTGGAGAAGTCATATTTTCTCCCCTCATTTATTTTTAATGAAATATTTTTCTGGAGAGAGAAATAATTAAAACCAAAATCCTCGTTTTATGATTTGATGAAAATCAAATATGAAAATTTGAGAAAATCCCCAACTCTCTCCGAGGGTCCTTGAGTTGCTTAGGATTTATCGAGGATTTTTCAAAATGCAATAAAATATGATATGCAATGATGATCTATGTATAACATACCAAATTGAAAATTTGGGATGTTACACTATGCGGGCTTTATAACTTTCACGTAGTCATAGGAGCTTTAAACTGGCGAAGCTAGCTACAAGCCCCAGGTTAGTGTTCGGCGACAGCTGAGGTCAAGCCGTAAACACTTCGGCCATTGTTATGAATGGCCCGTCATTTAACATAGTCATAGTATCGCTGACCAGTTTACGCTTATTGTGACAGTCAGTTTTCGGCTTTCTCCACTGAGGTGCTTAACCATGCGAGCTGGAAGCACAATCGCAGTGGTTCTCCCTTTGCACACCTAGCCGAACAAAGCGGAACATAGGAGGCAAGCACAGGAGCCGGGAAACCCAACTATTGACCGAAGACAGAATTCGAAACCGATGCATATATAGCAATATCCGAGAATGTTTTCGCCGAATCTCTAAAGGTGTCCGGCGTTGCACTGCAAGACTTATGCGGCAAACACACAAATAGTTTAAAAGTGCCATAGGCTTGGAAAACCCAACAATTTAGTAAAAACTTGACGTCCGAATTAGATCAAGTGTTCGGTGCCAATCCAAAAATTGGTCAAAAAGGGGTGCTTCTGTCGTGCATTAATACGACACAACCGATCTCAAGACCTCAGGCGGGTCAGCCCACGGCTGTAACTTCCTATCCCGAAGGCGGAGTACTGCTTGTTAGGCCAGTTTAGCAAACTAAACTCGGACGGCTTTGAGAGAGAGACTAGGCTCCCGGCTATTGACCACACACTCGCGTCGAAAAAAGGAGTGATAGAAAAAGACATTGCAACGACTAAGAAGAAGAACACTTATTATAAAACAGCTCATGCTAATTTAAGAGCCCCCAAGTGACTTGGGTAAAAGAATTTTATGTATAATGATTGTATGTATCAAAGTACTTATATCTTATCTGTGTTCACCCGAACTTTAAACGCGTCTTAACCGATTGTCGGCTTCTCCCTCTTCGGTCAAGGACCGAAAAGTGTTATGTACTCCACCTGTCGAGAATATCGACGGTGTTTCCGATAACCAGGCAATCAGGCCATAAGGCTGTAACAGACAAAGCACGCTCAGGGAACTTATGCTATATTACTGACGAAGTGTAAGAAGCATCTTCCAAGAAAATAGTACCTCCACCGATACCTTTCTTCGGTTGCTCATTGTTACTATGAGACTTGTGCAATAGATTTTTTGTACTCATGAGTTCCGTTGTGTGCCGACCATAATTGAAAACAATAAGAGCGCTAGCTTTCGGCTTCACCCAGTCTAAGGTCCGAGCTCGGATGACCCGATCGTGACAATCGTAGAGGTGCTCCCTTTACTCCCTAGCCGAACAATCGGGAACGTAGGGGCAAACACAGGAGCAAGGCAACCCAGCTTGCGGAACACTTAAGTCAACATGGTGCATATTGTGGCGTAATACACGAACAGGGAACAAAGCCGTACAAGTATAATCATATGCAAGAGGAAAGGCTTCATAAAGGAAGCCCCCAAGTAAACGGGATATTTGAATTTGTGTGTCACAAACAAAGTTATGACAAGGAAGTTTTTCACATACAACTTTTTGCCAAAAAAGTATAATGCTTTGGTCGAACCGAACAAAATTTAAAATTGAAAATTCTGAGCATAAAAGCGACTTAGCTGGTTAATGTGCTCGGTGTCGATGCACGGCCCGAGCTTACGGCGGGACAAGGTCCCGGCCCCCAAGCCGGTCCCGAGGCGGCGGAGCGAATAGCTCGGCACTCCGAAGTGGAGACATAGCACTCCGAAGTGTGACGCCAAAGTCCCGGGCATGGGTTAACGAAGTGATGACGAAGCCCTCGGTCCAGCCGAGGTGACGTGGTACGTCGGTATGCCGAGGTGACAGCGCTGCCCGACCCGGATCCTTCATCTGTGCACGAAAAATAGTGCAAACCGGAGATAATAGGAATAATAAGAAATTAAAAAATTGTTGCATAATTAGTAATTTATGCAAAGTGAGTAATAAAAGAAATATGGTCTGTGTGCCGAACACTCAATGAGGTAGAGCTCTCTCCGCGATGTCGAAGTCCCCGAGGCAACCGAACATGTCGGTATGACGATTCGACCAACAAGATGATCATGCAAGCTGATTTATGCTGATTGGGACAATGACATCGGCTTGCCGAAGTGACCGCGTGACGTGGTCGAAGTCGGACACCTACACACATAAAATAGTGCGGTCCAAAAAGGATAATTGCTTTTCGCAAAAATAATTTATTTAAAGAGATGTGGCCTGGCGCCGAAGTAAATGTCGATGCAGGGCGTCAGCGTGATGCGGTGAAGGCGTTGTAGAGGCTGAATTCACAGGCCGGTCCGAGTTCCGGATGCGGCATTCGCCGAACTGTATACGGAAACTGACGGAACCACCACGCGACCATCATTAATGCGGCCACCATTTGATAGACCTGTGTACAGATGATGAATCAAACCGGGGTAATAATTCCTTGGAAAATATAAACCCAAGCAAGAAAGAATACTAGGATTAATAGCACCTGGTTTATCTGTTGTAGCAATCTGAAGAAAGGTTACTACCAAAATTGGGACTCGATCCACACACCCAATGCCTGATGGGCGACAAAGCGACGACATGATGATGCTGGCAAAGGTAGGCTCGCCGAGGCAAAGCTCCCAGTCCAGCTAACGTGACGAAGCTGGTCGGCTGGTGACACCGAAGTCACCAGAGTATGTTGGTGAAGAAATAGCAAAGTCTCCGGTCCAGCCGAGGTGACGGAGCAGGTCGATGAGGAGACATTGTAGCTGCCATGTCAGCAGAGGTGTTGAAGCAGGTCGGCGTGATGGACATCGGCTTGAAGAAGCAACAGTGCGGCCATGCTGACGCAGGTCGTGACTTGTGACGCGGTCAATGCCGGCTTGATGAAGTGACCATGCGGCGATGCCGGTGTGCCCGCTCCGTGTAATCCGTGGGGCAGCGATGTTGGTGATGATTTACCCTTCGCGATGCCGAACTCTTGTTTGGTTTGCCAAGATGATGATCGAAGAAGTTGATCTCGGCTCAACAAAGCGGCGACGTGTCTAGCGCAGGTCGGCAGCCATGGAGCAATATTGCCGGACTGGTTTGACACCAGCGTGATGGGGAAGATTACCTCGGAGGAGGCTTAAAATTTTATGACTACGTGTTTAAAAACAACGCACAATACCCTAGAAAAAAATTCCTTCAAAAGGGTTGTCCAATATTCCGTTCATGAAGAAACATGAACTCGGGCCGGATTCGTATTCGCACAGAAAACATATCCGAAAACTGGTCCACTCTACGGAAGGTTCCCGGAGTTTGAACCGTCGGATCGAGCTGAAATTTGGAGGGGTGGTAGATATGGGAATTCTGCAGCAGATGAATGGTTGGATCTTCCAAAGGACCTCCGATCTGGGCTCTGGAGACCACGCCCTAAACTCGTCCAGATTCCCGTCCAGATTTGACAGGGCTCCGGTATATCGTAGATTGCCAGAGATTCCTCCATCGGAACTCGACGAAATTTGGCATGGTTGTTGTACACTTAATTCCGCACAATTCCACCGAAGGAATCGTCAAAGCGATGCTTGAGGAGCTGGTGGCAGCAGATACAAGTTTGCTGTTCGGAAAAAACAGCACGGTAGCCCGAGGGCAATGTTGACGTTGAGCCCCCGAGCTCGATGGATGATTCTTCCATGATCATGATAGAGATTGGAGTTGATGTTGACGAAGACCCTCGTCCGAACATGATGGTCGGAGGTAGGGCACAGTCCTTGGTTAAGCCAAGGTGGCCAATCGAGCCGGCGACAAAAGATGCCATCGACCATAAAGCTCGGCTCCGATGCGTAGATCGCGCCGGAGACGATCCGAATTCCCATCGCCCCGTGGCGACCGCCAGCAGACTCTCAATGAAAGCACCAATGTCGGTTCAATATACGGCGTATCTCGTAGTAGGGGTCCTAAGCTAGGCGTCTGGGAGCGATGGTAACATGGACACGGGGTTTTACCCAACTTTGGGCTCTCTTGATGAGATAATATCCTACATGCTGCTTTTGATTGTATTCATATGGGTGTAGTACAGAGTATATGTCTCTACCATGAGATTGTAGTAATGAATATGAGATTGTCTATTGACTAGCCTGGCCTCGGTTTATATATGCACCGTAGGCCTAGGTTTTAGAGGAGTCCTTGTCTTGGGCGCCAAGTCTTGTAGAATCCTCCTTGTATGCGGAATGGGCTGTCCGAACTGGCCCAATAGTGAACCGCCATGGGGGTCCTCGGCCCGATCCAGCTGGTCGAGAGACGACGTGGTGAGTACCCCCTAGTCTAGGACACCGTCAGCGGGGTCCAATTGGAAACTAAGGGATATTAAGGTCTCCTTTTAATAGAGAACGGGAACAAAGCATTAACACATGGTGAATACATGAACTCCTCAAACTACGGTCATCACCAGGCGTGGTCCCGACTATTGTCACTCCGGGGTTGCCGGATCATAACACGTAGTAGGTGACTATAACTTGCAAGATCAGATCTAGAACATGGATATAATTGTGATAACATAAATGGTTCAGATCTGAAATCATGGCACTCGGGCCCAAAGTGACAAGCATTAAGCATGGCAAAGTCATAGCAACATCAATCTTAGAACATAGTGGATACTAGGGATCAAGCCCTAACAAAACTAACTAGATTACATGATGAATCTCATCCAACTCCTCACCAACCAGCGAGCCTACGAAGGAATTACTCACTCCTGGTGGGGAGCATCATCGAATTGGCGATGGAGAAGGGTTGGTGATGACGAAGAACGGAGATCCCCCTCTCCGGAGCCCCAAACGGACTCCGGATCTGGCCTCCCGATGAAGAACAGGAGGTGACGGTGGCTCCGTCTCGTGGATCGTGATAATTCTCCCTATTTTTTTGGAAAAATAGGATTTTATAGCGTCAGTTTCAGGGCCTGCGGGGCCACCAGGTGGGGAGAACCCACCAGGGCGCACCTAGGGGGGCAGGCGCACCTGGGGGGGCAGGCGCGCCCTGGTGGGTTGTGCCCACCCAGGTGACTCTTGGCTCCAGAAATTCTCTTTATTGATATAATAAATCCTCGCAAAGTTTTGCTCCATTCCGAGAACTTTTATTCTGCACACAAAAACAACACCATGGTAGTTCTGCTGAAAACAACGTCAGTCCTGGGTTAGTTTCATTCAAATTATGCAAATTAGAGTCCAAAACAAGAGGAAAAGCGTTAGGAAAAGTAGATACGTTGGAGACATATCAGTAAACTGCACGGGCAGACCGGCAGAGGTTGACGATGGAGGCGGGTCGGCGGCGGCAGGGGCGGTGGTGGAGACCTATCTAGGTTTCGAGCGAGTGAGGGGTGGTGTGTATGTGTGTGAGCGGGGGATTTGGGGTGAGCTAAGGATTTGTGGTGTGTCTGTGGAGGGGGTCCAAGGTGGTGTTTGAGGAAATGATGCGGGTACTGAAAATTTTACTAGGCGGGAGTAAAATGGCGGGGCTACCAAAAAATTGGATCAAGGGATTGAAGTAGAGCGGGGCGGGAGTAACGAACATCACACACGGTTAAAACATAATAATCGTGTCCTATCAAATAGAAAAACAGTCCAGCTGAGCAGATATTTTGGAGATTGCGAGGTATGCAGGTGGGAGTAAAATGCCGAGGCTACTAAAAATTTTGGATCTATGGATTGAAGCAGAGCGGGAGTAAAAGACATCGCACATGGTCCACACATACTAATCGTGTGCTATCAAACAGAAAAACCATCTAGGCGGGTAGATATTTTCGAGATTGCGAGGGAGTAGATATTTTCGAGAGGGGGAGGGATGCCTCATGGAGCCCAATCTACTGTGATCCTGTGGGTGACAGGGGCAGGGGCGCGGCACATGGGTAGTCCTAGGGAACCGTGTCTATTTTGTACCCGATCGCAGACGGTTGCTCCGTCTGACTCGTCTGGTGTTTATAAATTTGTGAAAGTAACGTGGGAAAGGGTCAGAACACAAACACACTTGCATGTGGACCAAATATATGTATGAAAAGGGTGGTTTGATGTTCAAGTACCCAATGCACAACTTTGATGTGGCACCTATCGCACAAAGCGCATGTTATTATTACTAGCACCCCCCAGACACACACACACCACTACAAAAAATACACTTCTGTGATGATACGTGTTTGTCACAGTAGGTCACGTTTTCTATCATGCATGTACATCCATGACAATTTTATGACAGAATCAAGATAGTCATACCTGTGCTGTCGTAGAACTGTTCCATGACATTACGAACATTATCATCACGGAAGTGTCCACTTCCATGACGATAAATGTTGCGTCATGGAAGCGCTTTCGTCAAGGGTGACCGACACGTGGCATCCACCGTAATGGGTCACCGTTAAGCTATCGGGTCCAGTTTTGGATCCTATAACCCGCTAACAGCCCGGACCAATGAGGATTTTCCACGTGTAAAATTCTCGTTGGCCGAAGGAAACACGTGTTGGCTCACCGTTGGGACAGATGTCGTCCATTCACTGGACAGGAGGCACCTATGATACGTCGACACATGGCATGGCCCAACAGAGGTCCATTCCGGTGAAAAGGCCGACCTGTTTGACTTGGTCAAATGATAACGGGCCGACCCATGGAAAGCCTGCTAACGGCCTGTTCGTATATAGCCCATTTCTAACTCAGACCCGTTACGGCCTACTGGAATTAAGCCCAGTAGCTTCATCTAGGCTGTCCAATATGATTCCAGCCCGTTGTAACTTCCGACCCATGTATGGCCCATGATGTCTTTCGGCCCATACGAGGCCATTTGTAACTCTTGGCCCATTAAAGGCCCGTGGTGAATCTGGCCCGCAATGAATAGTGTACCGCTTTATACCCATTAACGACCCATTATTCCATTGGGACGTTTCCAACCCATGTTATTTTTCGGCCTTCTCAGGGCCCATTTATTCTTGGGCTTATTTCCAGCATTCGGTTACTTACAGCCCGTTACTGGCCTTTTCTGCTTATGGGCCAAATTCAGCCCGTGGTTACAATCGGCCCGTTAATCCGTTGGGTTGTTTTCATAGCGTCATCAGATACGGCAAATTAATGACGGCCCGTTATGGTCGGCCCATGAACGGACGATTCCACATCTAGCCCGTTTACGGCCCATAATGCGGTCTGTTATTACCCCATGTTTGGCCGATCGATCATATGGCCCGTAGAAGGCCCATTGATGCTACGGCCCGTAGAAGGCCCATCGTTTCTATGGCCCTTAGAAGGCCCATTGTTTCTACGGCCCGTAGGACGCCCATGGTAACTGCAGTAAATATGTAGCCCATGGTTATTGTGGACTAGTTTTCAAAAATAGGTTATTGCGGCCACTAGCAAACCACGGAAAAAGAACTGCACTGACTACAAGCAAACAAATAACGAGACAACAAGGAAATAAATAAGCAAGCAACTTACGGTAGGCTATCACGGCTATTACACATATTACATCCATTGGGCATCAATGTTCGCCACCAGTGTAAATATAGGGAACAAAGCCGCATATCATATACACTGGTTGTCAAACTTAGCGACCAGTGCAAATAAACGCCGCAGCAAAACAAGTCTAGAACTGAAACCACTTCAGAAGAGCTCAAGAAACAATATCCTGGGTACCCATAATGCTGGCAAGATGCTTAGCAAGCTTATTAACTTTCTCTTGTTTGGCGCTTAAATCCTCCAGCACTTGCTATTGCACAAGAAAGTATGCATCTGAATTCTGCAGGGACTTCCTCAGTCCTTCGACTTCTTGCCGCAGTACAACTGACTGATGCCTTTCGGCTTGTAGCTGAGACTGAAGAAGCCGAAGTGATTCAGGCAGCGAGTTCGAAGAGCTTGTGCCAGCGGTACTGGCCAGTAACTCGAACACTACATCAACGCAGGACTGTGGGTCTACAAGATCGTTTTTATTACCTTTCTTGGAGACCAACATGGCTGTCTCACTATCTTGAACCTTATCTGCATTACTTTCTCTACCATTGCATAGTGGGGTTCTCCTCTCCAATATTCTGTTCGCATACTACAAGAGAAACAAGCAGACACATCACATGTTTAGCATTTAGTATACGGAACTCATTTTGGTAAACCGGTTCAGTAGTAAGGTGGACAGGATAACAACATGAAACAAACATATATCTATGTACTATGGTCACTTATTGTCCATATCATTCTAGTTTATGTTGCCAAATCAAGATAGAGACACAGTTCAACTCATATATTTTGAAGACACAACAGCATAGACAGAATATAAGTGTGAGAAACTACACATCATTGGCAACACTTGTAATGTGCATCACATGTGAACATAACTGTTTATACAACTGAAACTGAAATCAACATAGAGCAAGAAGTTAGAACAGCAATCCAGTTAAAGAAATAGGTTTAAAACATGCCTGTTGCACCATTGGAGTTTCAATTGGATCCTTCAAATTCGAAAGTAGTTGGTATGAGTAAATATAGTGATGCAACAGCAAAGGAGTATGGACCATAGCTACGGAATCTGGCCTGAGAACAGTTGCTCTTCTGCTTTAAACGTGGAGTTTGGGTTCACTGTGGTGGTCTTCGTGCTTTGGGCACTGCAGTTGCTTCTGCTCGTGTGGGGGTACTCTATGGTGGACATGGTGCTTTGTTAACTAGAAGTGGGTTACTATCCGCTGGGGTTGGGGTTAGATGGGTTGTAGCTGGTTCTCTGCCCAACGGTGTAAGTGTGGAATCTGGAAGAGTCTCGATTATGTGTGGTGGGGCTAGTTTGTGGGCTAGGACAACCATGCTTCTATCTGCATCGACGGGTAGCACTGTCTTTTGTGAAGAACGGGTTTTTGCTCCGTTAGATACTGCCATCACCCCCTCCAATTCAAATGGCTGATAAACAAGAAAAGAAATTGAACGTACAGACATTGTATGATAGACATATGTGGTAATTCACATATATGTTGTCTAACCAAACAGGACAGCATGACACAATTTCACATATATGATGCCTAGCTAAACTGGATAGCATGACACAGTTTTAGATATATGATGGATAACTTAACAGGATATAATGGCATAATTCAACATATGATGAGTATCTAAACAGGATGACATGACAAAACTATATGTTGTCTTTCTAAAATAGGTTGGGATGAAATAATTCACATATTGTCTAAGTATACAGGATGGCATGGTACAATTGACATAATTGATTCATATACTAAGCAGCTGGCACTCGCATGTATGATCTCTAAACTAAGCAGATGGAATTCAATATTGTGCATATGATGTCTAAACTAAGCAATGCAAGACACCATATGCATGATATGAGAAATATAAACATTGCAACTTAGAGCATACACCTCAGGTGGGATATAGGACTGGTCATCTGTCTCTATATCCTCCTCTGAGGAGCTCCCTGTAACCATCGAGATATATGCTTCAACAGGTACCATTGCCTACTCTGAAGACCTTGTTTTCACTCCTGATTTTTCCATAATCGGCTCAAATGGCTGATACACATGAAGAGTAGTTCAATATAACACAGATTGTCGACAAATGGAATACGTAATGAAAAAAAAGATGGCGTGAGATAATTCACATATATGATGCTTGCTACATGGCGGTGCATAATTCACATATATGATAACTGGCTGAAAAACATGGGATTGCATAATTCACATATCTGATATAGAAAGCAAACAGGAGGCATTCACACAAAGCATGTCTAATCTAAGCAGATGGCATGGCAATGCAAGACACCATATGCATGATATGAGCAATATAACCCTGCCAAGTTAGAGCATGCACCTCGGGGGGGGGGGGGGAATACGACTGGTCATCAGTCTCTGAATCCTCCTCTGAGGAGCTATCTGTAACCAGCAAGAAATCTGCATTGACAGGTAGCACTGACTGCTCAGAAGACCTTGTTTTCACTCCAGATTTTCCCATGATCGACTCAAATGGCTGATGCACAGGAAGAGTAGATGAATGTATAAACATTGTTTACAAATGGAATACATTATGAAAAAAATATGCGATACAATTCACATATACGATGACTGGCTAAACAGGATGGCATTGCATGATTCACGTATATGATGCCTGGCTAAAGAAGATGGCATTGCACAATTCCCATGTACTCCCTCCGTTCCTAAATATTTGTCTTTTTAGAGATTTCAAATGGACTACCACATACGGATGTATATAGACATATTTTAGAGTGTAGATTCACTCATTTTGCTCCGTATGTAGTCACTTGTTGAAATCTCTAAAAAGACAAATATTTAGGAACAGTGGGAGTATGATATAGAAACCAAACAGGTGGCATTCACACAAAGCAAATCTAAACTAAGCTGATGACATATAAGATGTATAATGTAATCAATGCGAGGCGCCATATGCATGATATGACCAACATCAGCATGCCAGGTTAGAGCAAACACCTCAGGTGGTAAATAGGAGTGGTCGGCTCCCTCTGAATCCCCATCTGAACAGTTATCTTCCCCTGGAATACAATCTGGAATGGCGGGAGGGGGGCACTTCACCCACCATGGAGCGGCGTCTGCATGACATTATATTCCCACGCAACGGTCTTCTCTTTTTCTCTACATGTTCAGTACGATTGTGTACAATAACTGACATGCATAATAAAAAAATAGTTAGATTCTGTCAAGCCTAAGGGGTGCATGCAGAAATCAAGACTGATGGTAGCAAATGAGTGGATAGATCCAAAACTAATGATAGCAGGTAGATTATAGCTTCAGTTTTAAAAAGATAGAGAATGGATCATCTACTGTTTGTTGCCCACCCAACTCCTGTAGCTGCCGGAGGTCGTGCAGCAGCAGCAGCAGTGCGAGCGAGAGCAAGAGCAGAGCAGCAGCAGCACGAACGAGAGCAAGAGCGGAGCAGCAGCGCGACCGACAGCAATAGCAGAGAAGAGCAGCAGCATGAACGAAAGCAAGAGCAGTTCAGCAGCGCGACCAATAGCAACAAAAGAGCCGCAACACGAGCGAGAGCCACAGCAGTAGCGCGAGCGAGAGCCGGAGTAGCTGCAGCTAGTGCCGGTGTGGAAGTCGCCGCCGAGGAAGCAACGACATGGGGGAGAGACGCCGTGGATGAAGTGGACGGCGACGGCGCCATTGATGGAGACCTGCCATGGCTGCTCAGTATCGAGCACCGGCAGCCCCGTGAGATCAAATAAAATATAAAATGCAGCGGTGAGTGCAAAACCTCCTTGGTGGCGCCGAGTGGGCCTCGGCTTCATCGGAGGAATTGGTGCGGGTTCTGCGGTTCTAGTGGGGTAGGTCAAGATGGTGCTGTGGGGATGGAGGTGGCGCGATAGACGAGGCGAATATTGGGGCAGCTCCTTGGACGTGGAGGAGGGGTAGCTGATCCGGCGGGACGATGAGATCGACGATGGATCCTCATCCGGTGTGGTGGATGAGGGACGACGAGCTGTTGCGGTGGACGACGTCGTCGGGGAAGAGTCTTTGGCTGGGCGGCCGTTGGGAGGCTGATGAAGGAGCGTGGGGTTTCGCAGGTTTTGGCGGCCTCGGTGTACAAATGGGGGGACGAAGGGGAAGGTAGGGGGAGCCATGGCCTAGGAACGCACTTGTCCGAAATGTAGGGTAAGTTACCAGCGTACCCCCACCGGTTTGACACCGCGACATCGAGACGGCATTTTCGGCTGAGGGGTAGAAGGGGGATTTCACGTGTCTGGGCTGCGGGACTGATTTCAGATGAGGAGGGAGTTTTCGCACGCGTCAAAATTTCAGGATAACAAGGCGCGGAGTGGGTTGAAGAGGCGGGAGTTTCAAACCAGATGAGACAAAAGATACTCGATCTTGAAAATTCAGGATAACAAGGCGCGGATTCCTTGTTCGGTAGAACAAACTTAACGTGTACAAAAAAACAATTGATACAAGACACAAGAGAGTCATGTCCCCTTTTACTATATTGCTATAGATGTCATTGAAAAAACTACAAGAAAAATGTAAAATATCGGGAGAACAAGATTACCCTGTACAGTACCAAATCTATTCGCACTTCCCTCAACAACAATAAAAAACAAATCAATTCCCACCAAAAGAAAGAGTCATGTCCCCTTTTATATGATTACAAATGCCAGGATCTCGAATTTCAATTTTTTAATCCATGATATGTTGAATTCGAATATATCATTAGGTGACCTTGCGGTTTATAATGGATGTAGTCCTACATTTTGATCTTCCATCATATATGAACATTTTACTCCACCCTATGAACATATATATTGTCGTCTACCATATGGACTAAATTTGAATCAATTTTCCTTATTTGAATACGATTGTTGTCAAGATATACAATCATTTAAATATTATCTTGACAACAAAAAACATGCATATAGCAGTAATCATATTTCACTATGAACTACATGTACCATACGATCTCCAATTCAAATATTTGTATCCATTTTATGTTGAATTCAAATAAGAGTACATTGGTCTAGGTACCGAGATGTTCGGGATAATCTAAACCCTGTATTCATATGTATATTTTTGGCTGAATTGGGACATGTTTCGGTATAAGCTTCTTGCAAAACCGGAGATTATCTCAACAAGCCTCGTGGTTCTGAGAGGGAACGTGTCACCTTTTTGTGCGAAACGATATACGCTGCCTCCCCCGTGATTTTCTTTACAGAGGCAACATAGAACTATATGAGTGCCCTGTTAAATTTTGGAATTATTCCTTCGTTTGGCCTTTTTTATACATTAATTGAGTTTTTGGACATTTAATGTGCATAATCCAAATTTGAACTGCAAGCACATGCTCCATTGCACCAAAGTTGGTTGAAAAATCACATGTGTGTCCTTGGGTGAATTTCTAGGTCCCATGCAAGAAATGGGAATCAAATTCAAACATCTTGGCGTCATGACTCGGCCGAGAACATTCAGAAACTTGGTTTTAAAATTCATGTAAATCCAAAACTCGCCTAGAAATCATGAAACTTGGCATGGTGTCATGTCATGGCACTAACATGTTGTGGTAAAAAATTGTACGATTTGGAACAAGTTTTGGTATAAGCTTCTTGCAAACCGAAGCTTCTCTCAAGAAGGCTCGTGGTTCTGAGAGGGAACGTGTCACCTTTGTGTGCATAATTCAAATTTGAAATACAAGCACATGCTCCAGTGCACCAAAGATGGTTGAAAAATCGCATGTGTGTCCTCGGGTAAATTTCTAGGTCCCATGCAAGAAATGGGAATGAAATTCAAACATCTGGGCGTCGTGGCTCGGCTGGAAACATTCTGAAACTTGGTTTTTTAATTCCTGTGAATCCAAAACACGCATGAAAATCATGAAACTTGGCTTGGTGTCATGACATGGAGCCAACATGTTGTGGTAATTTTGCTGTCCGATTTGCGAAGGCGCACACATTAACAATCAACAAAGTCATTTTGGAACAAGTGTTGTCACGTTACAACCGGAAACACAAGTATTATTGAAACCGTGGGCGTTCTATTTACCATTTACGTGCGGCCACGCGTCCCCTTTTTTTATTTGCTAGGAGGCACCGTGCAGGGTAGCTATTTGAGTACGGGAGGCGTGCGATCAGACCCCTGCGCGTGCTTATCTAAAGGAGAGCCCTTTGACCTCCATCTGTCATCCACCTCTCTCCCAAGGTCTCCATTAATGGTGCTCGAGCCTCTGTTTAATGGCGTGGCTATGTCTCCCTCGACTGAGGTTTAAGAGAGAAAAGAGAAAATCTGAAAAGAAATTTTTGCATGGATCTTGATGTAAGATCTGACGGACCTATATAGCATCTACTCTGACATAGAGCAAGACTAATGAATATATAAGGACGATGACAGTGGATAATAATTGTCTTACATAATTAGGAAGATAATTAAAAAAGCCACATGCGGCTACGCCCGAAGGGCAAAAGAAGAAGGAAGACAACGATCTGGCTCGCTGATCTCTACTTTCTTGATGCGTTGCTACAGGCCGCGGGAACTAGTCTCCGTGGCGAGCGGCGATGAGCTATGTTGTGTCCTCAAGACGCTGCTTGAGAGCATCCATGGATTCCTCCACCAGCCTTTGGCGCTCGGTGCAGAGCATGTCATTCTCTACAGAAGTTTTTTGATGATGACGCCGGTCCTTTGGCTACTCTGCACTTCGGACGATCTTCCCCCTCAGCAGGTCGCGCTCGGCCCGGAGCCTCTCATTGCCCTCCCTTAGTTGCCGGATGACGCTGGTAGCCTGTTCAAACGAGGCTTTCATGTCGTCCTGCAACCTCGCCAAGCCAGAGATCTGATTCATCTAGCTATGGACGATCGCATGCATGCGCCTGTAAGAGTCGTCGCCTGCCCGCGAGACATTTTCCCAGGCCACCGCGGCGCGGCGGGACATCTCTGCTGCATTCACGGCGCGTCGGGACATCTCTGCCGCTTCCGCGGCGTGGCCGGAGCAGTCTACCGCATCGACGGTGCGGCGGGACCTCCGTGCTGCTTCGGCAGTGCGGCAAGACCTCTGTGCTGCTACTTCCGCGCAGCGGTACATGTCGGCTGCTTTCGAGGCGAGGCGTGACATCTCTCGTGCTTCCGCTTCCATGCTCGCCTCTCCCTGGTGGTAATCTCTCGACCCAGAACTCACGCTGGCCATGGCAGACGCAAGGGAAGGATGTTGAATAACTTGTTTGTTTTTGTGGATGAGGAGTTGAGGAGGAATGTGCAGTCATCTTGGCATAGTAGTGTTTATAACCGAGTACTAATACCCTCCTAAGTGGGAAACCGTTTACTCCCTCCGTCTAGGTGTGTAAGTCATCTTACGAAAACCAAATAATCCCAAAACACTTAGGCGCGGTGCATTAACTTCTACCTTGTTTCTTGTTTCTTGACATATCAACCAATAAGAGATGTGGGTGTGCATGCTTCTAATGACTTGAGACTACCAAACACGACATGGAGTGGTTAGTTCATTGCATTCAATGCTATCTTATCAAATAAACATTAAGTTCTATCCTTTTCCCCTCCTCCTTGGTCACGATGACGACGGAGGGAGTAGGTTGTGATCGGTGTGAACAGGTTTGCAATTAAATATAGCGTGGTAGTAGTAGTAATTTGGAATGTGACGAGACGCGCTCAAAATTTATTGACGGTTTAGTTTCGAAGTGCGGCACTATTCCTAGATGGCGTAACGTGGGCACGTGTTCTCAGCCGTGGTGTAGCATATGCCATGGTACTAGTTCTTTTTCTACTGCTGTGTACGTGCAATAACTGCCACCGTCGGATACATATCTTACGCTTATTGGGGCGTTCGACAAGAATAGCCTCGTGGCGAGATATAGACTAGTCTTTTTTCAGACGCATTACACTTATCTCTCGGGACTTCTCGCAAGCACCATCTCTAGCTCCCTATGTCGATGCCACCCACATACACTTGTACTCTGAGTTTAGTACGTTATACAGGAAGAGAAGAGGTGCACACACGCACTCGTCCTCTCTCACACACACATCTATAGCTACGAATTGTAGTGTTCTCAACCATCCGATTGGCTCTATCATAGGTTTCATGTTGCTCCTTGGCCTTGAGATTGAGAAGTTTAAAACGCGGAGGCTAAGCTGGAGGCGCGAGGTTTTGGTTAATCCGCGGGCCGCACACCAACACGACACAAGCTTCGTCTGCCTGGTGCGCAGTCAGGTGAGTTGTCCAACACAACCAGGCCCTGCTTGGTATCTGCGCCTCGACTTATGTGCAGAGAAATTACGAGAGGAGTACTACTAGTAGTACTACTTTGATGTGTCGCATTAACTCGCACAAGTATGAAACACTTCGTGAACAAACAAGCATATAAGCTCCCTCCGTCCGAAAATACTTGTCATCAAAATGGATAAAAGGGGACGTATTTAGAACTAAAATACGTCTAGATACATCTCCTTTTATCCATTTTGATGACAAGTAGTACTTCTTACCCAAAGGAACTTTATATCCAACAGGCACAAAATATCTGTTCGACTGTTGGAAATTACTGATCTGATGTCAAAGTAATTGCTGCATCGCCACCAAAACCCACCATCTCTTAAGCTAAAGTAGACCGAGCTAACCCCTATATTAGCATGTTACTAAGATAAACAGAAGGCACTGTAGAAACATTTAGGACGTAAGCTTGTCAATCTGAATGTGGAGGGACACCAGCTTAGCCCCGGCCAGCAGCTTGGGCGGAACTGTGAAGAAGGTCAGCTCCTGCACGGCGACGTCGCCGGGATCCTTGCTGCTTGTCACCTCCATTTCCACCTTGATGGCGTCGGTCCTGCCTTTGGGCTCCCACGGCGGGCCGTTCGCCCACAGCTTGGACATGTAGTGCGGCAGTGAGGACGCCCCCGCTCTGATGCAGATGACCGACACGGCGATAGGCGCGCCGATGTCGAGCACGCCGTCGACCAAGAAAAACACGCGGTCGTCCTCCTCTGCGAACAACAAGAGCCGTGGCTCCGACAGTGGCACTTGCAGCTGGAGCACCTTGCCGTACTGGATCCTATGCACGGGAATGGGATGCGCGATGCTGATGTGGTGGGAGAGCGCCGACGGCGGGCCTTCCTAGCCGCAGACGGGCACGGGGCATTTGTAGGGTGCTCTGGTGATCGGCGAGCTTGTGGTAAGTGACGTAGATCCCACAGCCTTCATGCGGGCACTCCACCCTCACCGGTGAGAGGACGGCATCCACCACCGTGTTCCGCACGTCGAAGACACCACCGCGCTCGCACTTCTAGCATTGCCGCTGGTTCCCGGGGCGCTCGACGCGGCAGTCCACGCAGGCCAGGTGCCCTCGCTTGCACTGCACAAATCAATCCAACAGCACATCAATCAAGAAACCTGCACCTTGCTCGATCAGCTGAACGGACGAGGTGTATTCGAACCTCATACACTGGAGGCTTCAAGGGGCGGAGGCACAAGGGGCAGTGGAGCAAGGTGAGGTCCATCGGGACCATAGAGAGCTCCATCGTCTGGTCCTGTTCCGTCTACATGATCTCGCCCTCCTCGTGCACAACCATCTCTCGCTTTAGGGTCGGGGCATTACAAAGCTTTACCATCACATATTCATACTACTTCAAGGTGCATTAAATCAACAGATGCAAGTATCAAAAGGAGAGTCACGGCATGCATGCATGCGTTGTAATTAATGTATCGGTAAACGCAAATTATTGACATATATCGAGTGCAGTGCTTTGATGTGTCATGTCAACTTGTACAAGACCGAGAAGTTTGATTACTACAACGCCCTCTCGCCTTAAGCACACCTGCCTTTGGCTGCAGGACAGGTGGGCCACCCACCTGTCATACATGCAAAGGCAGGAGCAGTAAGTCAATGAAGCTGCGTTCCTCCCTCGCCCATGAGCATGGTGGCTGGCAGGACTAGGAGAAGCTTTTGTTCACTACACGCTCTCCCTCCCGCACGCGGTGGACATGTAGCAGTTCAATCGGTGTCAGATGGCCAGAAGCATACTGCAGTACTCCTCCACTTCAGTAGTCCTCCATCATTGTTCGACTTCCCGAAGAGGCGAAGAGCCAAGCGTAGCCCGGACGCTTGTGTGGCAGTTTCATGTGTAGAGTAGTCTAGGATAGCGTGTACCGTGCCAGTAAGCTTAAAATCGTTGGGGTCGGCTCCATGCTTTTTTTATTAAAATAATCTTCTGGCCCTACCTGTCATCCTGGTGATTGTAGTTTGCACGCTTATCTGGTCAAGACAGGAATATATATTTTAATTTGTAGTGGGGTAAATGTTAGAGGTTGCAGCAAATGGAGTATTGTACACTGCAGGTCTTTCAGCCAAGTTTAGAGGCAACCATGTGGGGCCAGTGCTATGATGTGTCGCGTCAACTCGTACAACAAGGAAAAGCTTGATTTTACTACTACACACCTTCTCCCTCGCCCATGCGCGTGGTGGCTCGCATACGAGGACATGCTTTTGCTTATAGTACTACAACAAGCTATCCCTCCCGCTCACTGTGGATGGACATGCAGCAGTGGATTCGATACTGTAGAAGCAATAGTAGTAACATCATTGTTCGTCTTCTCGAAGAGGCGAAGAGCCAAGCGCAACCCGAATGTGGCAGTTGAGAACCTTGGAGCACGCATATAGCCAGGCTCTTGCATGAGACAAAATTGCTATGTGAGCCCACTATTACTTGCTAGTATAGCCCTGTAAACCAGAAAGGAGTATTTGCCTTTCTAGAGATTTCAACAAGTGACTAGACTACACCGAGACAGAGTACATATGGACTAAAATGAGTGAATCTACACCGTAAATAAATATGTAGTTCTCTCGTTTTCCTCTCCGCCTTGGTCGTGGTGCACAATATTGAGTATACTAGTACTATCATCTTGAAATTTACGAAGTCACCATAGGCACCTCGTCGTCGATGGGAACGTCTCCTGACATGTGATAGACGCAAGCGGCAGTCGCCTCCATAGGTGCTTGAATGCCAAGGAGGGAGAGGGTAGCGGTTCTCGAGACGTTGAACGGTCAATGATGCATCCTCAAATTACATGCAGAGGGAATTAATTGGAGAAGCAGAATAGAGCCAGAACGATGTGAATGCAACAGAGTTTGGATTCTCATATAAAGGCGCCCCACCACTCCAATCCATCTACTCCTAGCCTTTGCGCAACACTGCTCACTCCAATCCAACACCAAGTGACCAGAAGCCAGAAGCACCTATGGAGGCGATGGACGCGAGCGGCAGTCAGCTGTGCCAAATCATCCAAGGCGCCGGCTTGCGGCCCCGCACCTCGCAGCATTTCCAGACGGTGCTGGCAACCGCCGACGTCGTAGACCTTTCCGACACCGGCTTCGCCTCTCGCATTGACGACATGATGGTCAACTCCATCCGCAAGTTCACCGTCGTCAAGAAGCGCGCGGACGACCTTGCCATACTGCTCCAGCCCGCGAGCCCAGGCTCCTCATTGACTGCCACCCTCATCGGCCTCCATGGTGACGAACTCTTTCAAGCCCTGGTGGCCTGCAGGTGCCGGAGGTCGCTATGAAGAATGTGCACCTCGAGGCCGCGCTAGTCGCGCAGCGCCTCGCCATGCAAGAAACCGTCGACCTGCACATCCACGTCTACGAGGAAATCGTCTACATAGGCCACTACAAGGCCAGCAAGGACAGAAAGACGTTGGCCTTCTTCAGTGGTTGGAATCTTTGGACGCCATTGTTCAGAAGCACGTCGACCTGGCCACAAAAGCCACTGCTACTTAGCCACCGTTCGGTGGGCCGGCGCCCTGAGTCGAGGAGGTGGACATCGTCGATGGATGCATCTCTTCTTCTTGCCTCCTGTAACTAGCACTGCATCGCCTCGTGGCCTTAATGTTTTATTAGTATAGGGGTATATGGCATTTTTGTTCCAGTCGTAACGTTTTCACTATGAGGTGGGGCCGCAGTTGAGCAAACCGACCATCGGCAAATCCCCACCCCGCCCACCGGGCGTCAACTGTGTTTAGAATTACTAGAAGAGAGTAACGAGGGAGAAGTGCTAGCTGTATCATGGACGTTGTTGTCAGATGGGACTCATGTTGATAGAATAGGAGTACTGAGCACTCGTACCTCTTGTTTCTAGGGAAAAAGTAGTCGTATATCTAGAACTACCACTAGTTGGGTGCGTGCGACCTATACCTATCATCACTTTAGATCTCCTTTTCGAACCGCAGCTACCCTTCACCGTACATATTTTTTCACGCATTTATCCTCCTATATGTACTCCTAGGCTATTTCCACGTGCTCCCATTCACCAACATGTGGGACATAGAGCATCTGGGTTGTAGTGCATGCACGACTCGGAGCATATGTCGGGGTACTTTACATTTCAGACCTCACAAATTACATGCAAACACCCGTAGAAGAATAAATAAATAAATGAATTACTACATGAAACCGGATTGTTTTCGTAGAAACCGGAGCACGTTCATTAAATTTTGGAGATAACACGTTTATAAAAAACTACCGGACCTAAACCAGTCTAAGGGCCTCTTTGATTCGCAGGATACTGAAAGCACAGAAATGGGGAAAGTATGATGGCGATGAACCGATACAAGGAGAACTCTAACTCAGTTAGAGGTTAGAGTTAGATTTTAACCCTGAACTAACTCTAAACCAAAGAGGTGTATGGATGGCAGGGTTAGATTGACAATAAATGTTCTTTCTCAACCATTTGACTACTTTGGACCCTATTTCCTGCCGGATTTGGTGTGGCCGGCTCTTGTGTGGCCTCCTCCCGCTCACAATTGACATAAATGAACCATCTTTACAAATCAAGCATGCAAAACATGATAAATTTTACTGTGTCCATACAATTCAGATATCCCACTTAAACATACAAGTCCTCAATCAAGCTTCACAAAAAAATACACTCCATGAAACAAAGCATGAGCTAACTCATCACGGAAGTCATTCACGATAGGGAGGGAGCCCGGAGCCCCTCACACACCCAGGGAGGAACTCGTCATCATCGCTCTGGAGGAAGGCTCTGTAGAGCCCAAGCCCCGGGAACCCCTCCGACGCCGGCGCTTGCGAGTTGAGGTCGACACCGGCATGGGTAGCAGGGCCACTTGCTGATGACTGCAAACTGAATCTTTGGGCCTCTAGAAATAATGCAAGCCTGAAACTGAAATACCTAGAAAGGTGAAGTGAATCTTTGGGCATCTAGAAATAATGCAAGCCTGAAACTGAAATACCTAGAAAGGTGAACTGAATCTTTGCGCCTCTAGAAATAATGCAAGCCTGGAACTGAAATACCTAGAAAGGTGAACTGATTCTTTGGGCCTCTAGAAATAATGCAAGCCTGAAACTGAAATACCTAGAAAGGTGAACTGAATCTTTGGGCCTCTAGAAAGATATATTACCTCCTGAAGCAGCATCAAACAATTCCATGCGTGCACCACAAATCTATACCAAGTTTAATCAGGATCTACTTTTCCAAATCAGAATTAGCGCTAGAGCGAGCAAGATCAATGATATGGCTGTGAGACAGAGAAGGAACGAACAAACTCACCCCTCTCGCGACCTCCCTGGAAGATGCGCCGCCGCCGCGCACAATAGAGGGAGAAAAACGACCAGTGAAGGGGGAGCGGGGCGAGCTTCGAAGGCCGGAGGGAGAGGGCGGCCGGAGGAGGGCGGCGGAGGCCGGACGGAGAGGGCGGCCGGAGGAGGGCGGCAGAGGCCGGAGGGAGAGGGCGGCCGGAGGAGAGAGATAGTGAGCGTTGGAGCGGCGCTTGGGCAGGCGGCCCGATGGGGAACAGAGAGGAGTCATGCGAGGGGGGCGGAGGGAGCGATCTGGTGCGGGCAGGGGAGATTTTTTAGTTCTCTTTTAGTGGGCCCGAGGAGAACTAGCCCAATTAGAACCTCTCCACCGGGCTAGTTTTTTTAGCTGGGTTAGAGCAAACTAGCTCAAACTAACCCCTCCTGTTTGGATAATTTGAGGCCATTTCAACTCAAACTAGCTCTAACTTAGGGATCCAAACAAAGAGGAGTAGTACTGTACATGCTACAGTCTGGACTGTAGCACATTGTTTTTATGGCCATATCAGCACATTGTTTTCTACTGCTGATTCACTGGGTTGTCGTGGTTCGCACTCCTCTGACGTGAGTAGTACTACTACTACTCCCTCCGTTCATAAATATAAGTCTTTTTAGACTTTCAAATTTGCTACAACATACGGATGTATGTGGACATATTTTATAGTGCAGATTCACTCATTTTGCTCTGCATGTAGTCCCTTGTTAGAATCTCTAGAAAGACTTATATTTAGGAACAGAGGGAGTAGTATATACCGCATGATTCTTTGCTCCTTCTTACGAGTACTACGTACTACTTCTCCGACATGTGGGAGAGCCAGCATCCGGGTCGACGTGTCATGCACCAGATTAGAGTGCAGAACGGAATGGGGGCATCACCCCGGTTGTACCGCCAGTAATTCATGACTATAGTGAGTAGTCATATCACAAGTCTTTCCAGCATTAAGGCGCCGTCTAATCGCATAGCCCGACCTTTCCAACAGTAAGTAAGTTGAATCCGCTACTCCCTCACCCTCCTCGCCTCTCTATCAAACCGCCTACGCGAAAACTGTCGCGCGTACTGCCCGGGAAAAGCCCCGCCCTCAACTTTTAACTACGCGAAAATAGTTTGAGCTTGTTCAATGAATGGAGGGTCGGGGAGCACAAGTGAACAATACTACTAGTAGTAGTAGTAGTAAGTAGGAGTCGTACAGTTAGTCACCTTAAATAGAGAGTTTCTTTTCTTTAATGCCACGTACACAAATTGAAACGCTTGTTGTGGAGAGAAAAAGATAATCACTCCACTATATATGTACGCAGGGGCCTAAGCGCTTGCTTTACTAGGGTTGCTCTCTTCATTCTCTCATCCTCTCCAGATCTAAACAAGACAGCAGTAGCGACATTTTCTCTCTGCTCACCGCTGGTCACAGATCCGACCGGATCCCTTTGGCTGGTGTGTGTAGAGGACTAGGTGCATCGTTCACGCGGTCATCGCCGGCGAGGGAGGAAACCCACATCTATCGGAGGGGCACGATCCTCTGCCCGTGCCGTTCTCTCCGACACAATGCCCGCTCGGGAGGTCCTCCGACCCTTCTTCCTCCCTGCCATATTGTGCACAGATCCGACCTGCCGCCGCCGACATCCCGACGACCCTCAGGTATAAGTTCTTCGAAAGCGGCCTTGCTCTACTGCCCCAGCTCCCCATGTGTCTGCATGTGCATCTTTTTCTGCTCCCATCAGCTCTTCCAAAGCCACCTAAATTTTTAGTATTATTAGAGGTAAAGCTACTTCATGCATTCGAATCTAGGACCTGGTTCAAACAACGAAGAAAGGGGGAAAGTTGTAGCATGAATCTAGGACTTGATTCAAAGAGGAAATAATATGGTGAAAGTAGTAGAGACCGGATACCCAACCGGTCTCTTGGTTGAAAAGGGAAATAATCGGAAAACGCGGTACAAGCTGGATAAGGAACAGATCTATTATTGGTTGAAAAAAGGATAGAAAGTGGCGGCTGGTGGACAAGTCAACAGAGTATGTCCAGGATTAGATTTGTTGCCCTCACATAGTAAAAGGTCTCCAGGATTAGAATTGCTGCCCTCACATAGTAAAAGGTCTCCAGGATTAGATTTGCTGCCCTCACATAGTAAAAGGTCTACAGGATTAGATTTGCTGCCCTCACATAGTAAAAGGTCTCCAGGATTAGATTTGCTGCCCTCACAAAGCATGAACAAACTCGGCATCACCACTTTATGCCTCCTTGTAAAATGAAGCGATCACACTGTTACCTTAGGGACATGTCTAACCAGTGTTATTGTTAATCTAATGCCTCCAGTGATATGATACAATTAAACGGTGTTACAAATGGTACTCCTACTGTTTTCCCCAGTATGATAAGTAAGTTGCTCCTTTATGCTGCTGAGTGTCCTGGTGTCCCCACGGTCCCATGCCCTTAAACCAACTCTTTTAGCTGTTGTTGATTTATTGTATCTGGTAAACAAGCAATGCCACCATTAAAGTAATCCCATATTTGATGAATGTCATTGTTGATCGTAATGCTTCCGGTAACATGAAGCATTGATGATGTTTTAAAATTTCTGTCCTTGCATGATTGCCATGAACATAATTAAGATGCTTCTTTTCATTTCGTGTATGTTTCGTATATTCTTATTGACCAGCAACTGTTTACTTTCTATCTTTTTGTGCAGATAGGGATATCCATTTCACCTCATTGCTATTGTGACCTTTTGGTGAACTGCACAAAACACTTTTTTTGGAATGAGTGTCTTGTGCAGTTCAACTAAAATGTCACGTGGGCAACATCTCTCAATTTTGGTGGAACTGCATAGAATGGTGATTGGAGTTTCCAATATCTCCGTCATATTCTGCTGGTAATCTCGTGCAACATTTTATTAGCCTTTGCAAGATGAGTCGTCACTGTCACCACAATGGCACTTTATTTTAGTGGAACTGCATAAAAGGATAAGCAAATTATAGTTGCACCTTACATGAGCCGGACAGCCAACCTTAATGTTCCTCAATTTTAGTGCAACTACTAAAGAAGAACCTGCCAGCTCATGAGAGCAAGTACTTCTTGCTAGCTGAGTGATGCAATCTTTGCTTCATTTTAGGTGAACCGCAGAAAAAGGCACATGAATTGAATCATGGAACTCCAGGTAGGCCTCATCCGAGTGGAGCTGCAGGTTGAGTTCAAGGAGTGCCACTATTATAGTAATCAGGCTCTTCTTATTTATGCTGCACAAACAGGAATACTTAACTATAGATGTTGTGACGGTCAAGAGCATTCGCCATGGCCTTCGGTTGTATGACACGGCTAGCCAAGATGGATTTAATCCCGATATTCACTTTATCAAAAGGCTCTAATGGGTTGGTTCTGAATCTTGAAAGCTGGGAATCAATGAGATGTGTAGGCATATTTGTTGTACTTATTATTTGAATCTTATTTGTTGGTTATGAATCTTGCAAGCTGGGAATCAATGAGATGTGTAGGCATCTTTGTTGTACTTATTATTTGGATCTTATTTGTTGGTTCTGAATCTTGCAAGCTGGGAAACACGGCATGATGATGCAGAGGAAAACAACCATAACAAACAGTTCAAACTTGGTAGTATTATCTGTGTGAAAGTGCGACAAATGTGCTGATCGTGTGCGTCCTGAGAATAATAATTCTAATTGTTGTGCATGTTGATCCTGTGGCACTGATAGAACGAGCCAATGCACTGCTTGTTTTAAATATAAATTTCTATTAAAGCTAATTAAATTTAAGTAAAGTGACCACTAACTCTTGTTATTACAGTACCAATACAGACACGCTCATGAACTGACGTGTGGCCGGAGTAGGTTTCTTAATGGAGGCGTTTGAATGCGCCGAGGGTGCATCTTTTGCCTGACGTGCAGCGGGCAAGGGAGGGGTAGTAACTGTTGTCGCATGTACACACTCAGTTTACTGTTGAATCCAGTTCCCCAAGAGCTGAAAAACGAACTGCTGTCGCCGCCTACCCACTCGTTCACTTGAAGAGACTCCAATGGCGATCCAAGGGGTGAGCCTGCTGGATATGGACTTCAGCAAGGAGTTTCCATTTGAGTTCTCCGTTCAGTCCTATGGCTGCACCAAGTTGAATGTGATGTACACCAACGATCCGGACTTGGTGAGGCTCTACCTCGCCGAGTTCAAGCAGTACCAACAGGACGAGAAAGCACAAGGTCGCAGGACTAGACCTTGTGCCCATCCATTCGTCTCCTGACACAGACCAGCGGATCGCCGTCACCCATGTATGTGTGCGGGACGAGGTTCTCATCTACCACTGCTATAGGGCCATCAGAGGTTCTGGAGCATTCACCCATTTCATCGGCAGCGCCGATTGCACCTTTGCTACGGTGGAGAGAAGGAAGAACGCGATGATTCGGCCATCTGGTGCAACAAGCTTGTCGACATCCAGAAGCAATACAAGATCATCGGCAACGGGCAGGAGAAGGAATCCATGGTTGACCTTGCCGAGACCATTGAGGGAGTCCTGGACTAAGGGGTCCTCGGGCGTCCGACCTGTTAGACGTGGGCCGGACTGATGGGCTGTGAAGATGCAAGACCGAAGACTCTCTCCCGTGTCCGGATGGGACTCTCCTTGGCGTGGAAGGCAAGCTTGGCGTCTGGATATGAAGATTCCTTTCTCTGTAACCAACTTTGTACAACCCTAGTCCCCTCCGGTGTCTATATAAACCGGAGGGCTTAGTCCGTAGGGACAATCACAATCATACAGGCTAGACTTCTAGGGTTTTAGCCATTACGATCTCGTGGTAGATCAACTCTTGTAGCACTCATATTCATCAAGATCAATCAAGCAGGAAGTAGGGTATTACCTCCATAGAGAGGGCCCGAACCTGGGTAAACATCATGTCCCCTGTCTCCTGCTGCCATCGACCTTAGACACACAGTTCGGGACCCCCTACTCGAGATCCGCCGGTTTTGACACCGACATTGGTGCTTTCATTGAGAGTTCCATTGTGACGTCGAAAACAGGATTGATGGCTCGCCTTGTCGTCAAGGAAAATATCACCTCCGGAGGAGCCTTGGCCCGAGGCCAAACCCTCCGGCTGGGCGGCTTTACCATGACCGCTTGTTCGGCCGTTAAGTCGACGATGACCTCTCGAGTCATCAAAAATCGCCTCCGCGTTGACTCCGAACACTTCAAACGGATGGATCCGACGGAGTTATCGTCTTTAAACGAACTCCTAGATCGCATCACCGCCTTGGGGATCGCTACAGACTACGATCGGATTGGGCTTAAACCCGACCAGAGAGAAATTAAAACTCCGCCGATCACCCACCAGATAGCAGTAGTTGAGGAGCAAGACGACAACTCTTCCTCTATATTGAGGACGAACTGTGTTCGGATCTCCAAGCTCGAAGAGCCGGTCACCTGCCTCCGGAAAGACATAGCCCGCCCTCTGAACCTAGAATCGGACGACGGGCCTGAAAAACTAGTTAATATCCCGGAGCCCGAGCTATTAAGTTCGGAAGTTCATCAAACTCCGGATTCCAAATTGGGTCAGGGTTCAGATTTAAAGCCAACCACCCACCCAGATAGACGCGATCTCACGTGCATACGGCAGCAGTCTCAGGAAACAGTCCATCACAAGTCCATCACTTTTGGGCCAGATTCCTCCTTGGCAAAGACAAGATTAAGGATTGCCGCGACGAAGACGCAATCTCAGCATTTCGCAATAATTGCACGGACGAAGGACTCCTCAATGCCATCATTCGCCGTCGCGTATTACACTTCCTGACTTGGCAACCATCGTACAGAAGTACTGCGCAATGGAAAGCACCTGGAAAACTGAGGCAGCTCTCTGGGAACCACCGGTTTCCACTCAACCCTTTGTCTGGGCAAAAAGGGTGCACCCTCGCGGCGCACCAGATCCAATAGTAAAAAAATCTAAGCACATCAGGGGGAGCGGAACCGTTCTGGAGGGATGGCTCGACAGGCCATGCAAAATACATGCAACACTGGACACCATACCAACCCACAGCCTTAGAGAATGTTGGATACTCCGGCAAGTGGCCAAGAGCGGCGAGGATCTCCTCACCAAAAATACCCCAGAACAACACCCCCCGGAGGACGACGACCTCAGAGTATTGACGGTCTTCGAAACTTTCGCTTCAAAAAATCAGCGCAAAAGGGCACTCTGCGACCTCGCCGAAGTCTGCCAAGTCGCAGCAATAAACCCCTGGAACGACACGGCCATAACTTTCAATGCCGGTGACGAACCAAAATTTAGGATAGTCCGGGCACCAGCCGCCTTGGTCCTCAGTCCAATTGTGGACGGATTTCGGCTCACCAAAGTGCTCATGGAAGGCGGCAGCGGATTAAACCTCATCTACAAGGACACACTTAACAAAATGGAAATAGACAGGAGCCGCATCGAGCAAAGTAGCACGACCTTCCAAGGAATTATTCCCAGTCGGGAGGCACGATGCACCGGAAAAATCACACTCGATGTGGTATTCGGCACGCCGGAGAATTATCGGTCCAAAGAAATAACCTTCCAAGTGGCCCCTTTCAATAGTGGATATCATGCCCTATTGGGGCGAGATGCATTTACACGCTTCCAAGCTATACCTCACTACAGGTACATGAAGCTCAAGATGCCCGGGCCCAATGGTATAATCACTCTTGCCAGTGATCCGGACATAGCACTCCACGCCGAAAATAAAACCGCATCCCTGGCCCTCGAGGCATTATCTGAAATACTCGCGGCCGAAGAGCTCTACAGTGGATAAGGACGACGTAATCTTGGACAAACAACCCAAATCCACCTCCTTTAAACCAGCAGATGAAATAGTCAAATTTCTAGTCCACCCGACGGACCCAAAGAAGACAGCATCCATCGGGGCACAACTCGACCCGACGGTCGACGTCGCGCTACGAGAGTTCCTGCATGTGAACTGGGACATATTCGCCTGGCACCCTTCTGATATGCCAGGAATCCCACGCAGGTTGGCCGAGCACATCCTCAATATATTAAAGGGATATAAACCGGTCAAGCAAACACTGCGGCGTTTTTCCGAACCTAAACGACAAGCCAAGGGAGAGGAGCTAGGCAAGTTACTCGAGGCCGGATTCACCAGAGAAATAAAACACCCGGACTGGCTAGCAAATCTTGTGATGGTACCAAAGAAGGACAAATCCTGGCGCCTATGCGTCGATTTCAAAGACCTCAACAAGGCCTGCCCTAAGGACCCCTTCCCCCTCCCTCGCATCGATCAGATCATTGACGCAACCGCGGGACACGACTCACTGTGTTTCCTCGACGCATACTCCGGATACCATCAAATCAACATGAAGGAATGCCTCGAGGGAGGATACGCATATGCCTTTCGGGCCCCATACTCCAGATACGCATACTCCGGATACGCATTCATTACCCCATATGGGCCTTTCTGCTTCGACACTATGCCTTTCGGGCTCAAAAATGCTGGCGCCACCTACCAACGCATGATTCAAACATGCCTGGAGAAACAGATCAGCAAGACAGTTGAAGCATACGTGTATGACGTCGTCATCCAAACCAGGCACGTCGAGTCATTGGTAGATGATCTACGTCTCACATTCGACAACCTCCGTACATATGACATTAAGCTCAATCCGGAAAAGTGTTTTCGGCGTCCCCGCCAGAAAATTGCTGGGCTTCATCGTTTCCAATAGAGGAATTGAGGCAAATCCAGCCAAAATCCGAGCTTTGTCACAATTGGCTACGCCAACAGACCTTAAACAGGTCCAAAAACTCGCGGGATGCGTGGCAGCTTTAAGCCGCTTTATCTCCAGATTGGGAGAAAAAGCATTGCCACTCTATCGCCTTCTCCGACGCACCGACCACTTCGAGTGGACGGACGTGGCAACGGCAGGCTGGAGGAAATAAAGGCCCTTTTAGCGAGTAACCCAATCCAGGCCGCGCCGAACGTCGGCGAACCCATGTTATTATACAT
Organism: Aegilops tauschii subsp. strangulata; assembly: GCF_002575655.3. Taxonomy (NCBI): domain Eukaryota; kingdom Viridiplantae; phylum Streptophyta; class Magnoliopsida; order Poales; family Poaceae; genus Aegilops; species Aegilops tauschii. The sequence continues at coordinate 421,797,304 of NC_053036.3, read as the reverse complement.
ATCGGCAACACACCAGGTGGTGAGCGCCGTGCTCGTCGTTGAGCGAGAGCAGGACGGACACAAATTCCCGCTCCAGAAACTGGTATACTACGTATCCACTGTCCTCACACCATGCAAATCCCGATACCCTCATTACCAAAAGATAGCATACGCGGTCTTCATGGCATTCCGGAAGCTGCGACACTACTTTCAAGAGTGCTCGATTACGGTGGCTTCCGAGGTACCACTCAATCACATTATAAACAACCGCGATGCCATGGGCTGGATTGCTAAGTGGGCCATTGAGCTCCTTCCATTCGACATAACATACAAACCGCCCCGTGCCATTAAAACCCAAGTACTGGCTGACTTCATCGCCGAATGGACAGAGGCCAAACTCCCTAAAGAGTACGGCTCGTGTTCCAACTGGGTTATGTACTTTGATGGTTCCAAAATGTTGGCGGGCTTAGGGGCGGGCGTTGTCTTAATGTCCCCCAATGGAGACGTAGTTCAGTACGTACTCCAAATATTATACACAGACTCCAACAATGCAGCCGAATATGAGGCCTTGTTGCATGGGCTTCGGATGGCTGTCTCCATGGGCATACAACGCCTGGAAGTGCGCGGGGACTCAAACCTTGCAATATCTCAAATAAATGGACATTTCGATGCCAAAGATCCAAAAATGGCGGCTTACCGTAACGCCATTCTCAAAATCTCGGCCCGGTTCGAGGGGCTCGAGTTCCATCATGTTGCTCGAGAAAGTAATCAAGCGGCGGACGTCCTTGCTCGCATCAGCGCCAAGCGCGACCCCGTCCCACCTAAAATCTTTCTGGAAAGGCTTTTTAAGCCGTCCGTGGTGTGGCAAGGGGAGAGCGGCAACACCAGTCCGGACCTGACTATAACCCCAGATGCCGAACACACCGATATCATCGGGGGCTCAGCCACCGAAATAAAACCGTGAGCCCATCTCATCATGGAAGTCATTGCCCCATGGACCGAACCCTTCTTGGCCTACCTTAATAGGCGAGAACTCCCTAAGGATCAGAATGAGGCTCGCCACATTGTCCGGCGCTCAAAAGCATACAAGGTTCACGATGGAGAACTCTACAAGAAAAGCGCTACCAGAATACTCCAAAGATGTATCTCCGAGGAAGAGGGGCAGCAGCTCTTGGCTGAAATTCATGCCGGTCTAGGTGGTCACCACGCCGCGGCTTGGGCCCTTGTAAGCAAGGCCTTCCGTACAGGTTTCTATTGGTCGACGGCCCGAGCAGATGCATAGGACCTTGTCCAACATTGCGCCGGATGCCAGCTTTTCGCCAACCAAAGCCATATGCCACCCACTGCTCTACGAACAATCCCCGTCACTTGGCCTTTCGCTGTCTGGGGGCAGGATATGGTCGGACCCCTTAAAGGAGGAAGCCATAAGAAAAAGTATCTGCTGGTCATGGTGGATAAATTCACTAAGTGGATAGAGGCCAAACTAGTTAAAACGGCCGAAGCTGGACCAGTGATAGACTTTATATCCGGCGTTGTACACCGTTATGGTGTCACACACAGCATCATCACCGATAACGGCTCCAATTTCACAGCCGATGAGGTGAAAAACTGGTGCGCTAATCTGGGCATTAAGCTTGATACGCCTCCGTCTATCACCCGCAAACAAACGGTCAAGTTGGCATCAAGCCTAGACTAGTGCAGTCTTTGAAAGAATCAGACAAGCACTGGGTTGAGGAGCTCGACTCCGTACTCTGGGGGCTGTGGACCACGCCCAACCGTACTATGGGATATACACCTTTCTTCATGGTGTACAGCGCGGAGGCCGTGTTACCCTGCGACATTATACATGACTCACCTCGAGTGCACATGTACGAAGAGAGAGAGAGGCCAAGCTTGATTGGCAGGACAGCCTAGATGCCCTGGAGGAGGAGCGCGATGTTGCAAAAGCCCGTTCTGCATTTTATCAACAACAGGCCCGCAGATATCAAAGCGGAGAAGTACGGGCCAAGACTTATAATGTTGGCGAACTCGTTCTACGCTTGCCGGAGGAGAAAAAGGAGAAACTCAAGCCCAAGTGGGAGGGTCCCTTCATCATTGACGAAGTTCTCACCGGAGGAGCGTACCGCTTGCGTGATGCGTCAGACAATCGCCTAGAGCCGAACCCCTGGAACGCGGCGAGACTCCGAAGATTCTATGCCTAGCGCCGAACTCTTTGTTCGTCTCCTTCTCCCTATTGTTTCCATTACTTTTTCCTCTCTTTTTCCTTTTTCCTTTTTAGCCTTAAAGCTTTTCGTGCGGCTAAAACCGCGCACCTGTGAAATACACATCCTCAAATATGTACGTCCATTATACCTGGGGGCTTCTTAGACAGAAGCTTATTATTGTTATTTCCCGAGCATCAAGCTCATCACTTATCCGTTTTTCCTCATATGTACCTTTTCTTCGCCCTTATATGCATCGATATGACTTCAGTTTTGGCCAAGCTGGGTTCCCTGGCTCCTGTGCTTATGCCCTACGTTCTCGTTAGTTCGGCTAGGGCATAAAGGGAGCACCTCTGCGATTGTTACTGCCGGGTCATCCGGATGTGTACCTCAGACTGGGTGAAGCCGAAAGCTAGCGTTCTTAAGGGAATATTCGGTCGGTGAACTAAAGATCTTTTTACATTCACTAAAATATGAAACCCCCAAATGTTTAATATACTGCGATTTTTTCAATCACAGTTCGGACATGCACATTAACGCATGTACACCCAGGGAAAGGAACCCTTAACGGAACTATTCTCTCTGGAAGATGTTCCTTACAATCACAATGTAATATAACATAGCTAGCCAGATACAACTTGTCTGTTCAAGCAACTATGACCCCTACGCCTAGTTTCCACGCATACCCCGGTCTATTTTGCCCCTCAGGTATTCAGAAACACTCCGCACCTTCGGGTCCAGAGGTCGAAGCGAAAAGGTCTGCCACGACAATCGTTTTACAGTCCGGCTAGGGACAAATATGTCAAGGAAAGTACATAGTCACTTGGACTCATAAATTTCCTCTTCTATACCGTCTAACAGGTTGTCTAACTTACAATCCTGTTGGGAATATTTGGCGGCTACTTCTACTTGGTCATATACCAAATTCACGGGATTTTCTTTCCCATCTGACCCTAGAGGTCCGACCCGGGCCATATGATTTGGATCAAGCTTGGTATACCGTGTTTTCACCATGGCCCAGGCTTCTCGTGCAACTTCCCGGCAGGCCGATATCTTCCATAATCGGAAGCGCTGCCGCGCTCCCTTGAATAGCTGTATAAGCTCCTCCGTCCTTCCTGGAGGGGAGGTGGATGGCCATAAAGCCTTGGCAACACTTCGCATCGCCTGCCGAGCTTGCTCGTGGATTTGCGACAACTCTAGTAGCGGATCGCCCGAGATTCCGGACATCTCCTCTTCAGGACGGCCAGTCAGCATACCTACAGATATAATTCTGTCAGTCCCTTTCATCTCCGAACTACACGGAGGTAAGTCTGACCACATACCAAATATGCCATCGCGCAACCTCTTATTTTCCTTGGCGGAATCAGCCAGCTGGGCCCGTACATCTTTCAGTTCTTCGCCCAGCTGGGTGTAGGAATCCTACAGCTTGTTTTTCTCATCCCCGACTCGTGTCAGCACACGTTCGCCCGCGGCCAGCAGTCTTTTGGCTTCTTGTTCTTTCGCTTGGGCGGCTTTCAGTTGCTCCTTCAGTTGATCTGACGATCCTACCATAAGATGAGCAATAGTGTTAGCATTGCCGGTATATAATTATGTTTTCTCAATGGAGGGGAACATTACCAGGTGATGCCTTCTTGGATTTCTCCAGTTCGGCGGTAGCAGCAATTAGCTGGGTCTGACACTTTTCTAGTTCCTGAGACAACAGGCTGTTCTTCTCCGTCAGCACCTGGTTATACAATGATCCTTAAATCAGTTGTATCAACTGCTTCAAGTCTCAGGGGCTACTGGTATATAATTATCAGTTTTGTATAATAAACTTACCCGCATATCTTTCAAATGCTGGTCTGCGGCTCTGGTAAGCCCATCTCGAGCAGCTCGGATGTATGCATCCGCCGAGCTAAAGGCATCAAAGGCCTCTTTTGTAATACTGGGGTCGCGAAGAACGGCCTTCCGGCGCCGATGACCCATGGCGCTCTCCACTTCCGAGTTGGTGGCAGATGCATCATCCAAATCCTCGGCCAAAGGATAATCTGGTGTCCCTCCCATATCAGCCCCCGTCTTTACGGCAGGGTCTGGAACCTGGCTGTTGGGAGTATGACCGGCCGGACCCCCGGACATAGTCCGGCGAACGCTTTTCCTGATAAGGCACAAGCGGAAAATGTCATAGTTGGATGTGACTGCCAAGGGGCATATTTACAAAACCATACCTCTTCAGTGAGGGTTCGGTCGTGTCTTCGTTTGCTTTCCTCTTCGAAGGCTTGCCCAACGTGGGTGTCGTTATCTTTGGAGTTGCCTCTGGTACAGCATGACGCGCCGAGCGCCTCCCCTTTGGAGCACGAGACAGTGCGGTGGGTGAGGCAGAACGACGAAGCTCTTTCCGGGATGTCTCCTGGTTACTTACATGGGAGGCAGGGAGAAGACCGGGGTAGTCGGCGGTGATGGCTTCTTCTGTGCCGTCATAGCTCGCCTGGTAGAACACCCCATCCTCGAGCACCATGAATATGTCCGGATCCTCTTCGAATCCGGGGTCAAGGTCCCGGTTGTGGTCCTGTGGCTGTGGGGCGGGGCAGTGTAGCCCCTCGGTGATCTTTCGCCATTCCTGTTACAAATGGACGGATTAATGTTAATTAAAATTGACTCAGGGAGTAGAATGAATGGAGTAGCGGGGTTAGAGCTCACCCAGCTAGGAGGATTGTACATGGAGAATCCATCTCTGCACTTGATACGAATAAATTCCTCTTCCTCCCCTTTGAACAGCTCGGCCAATATTTTTTCCAAAGCGGTGGGGCTGTCCGGACCCTTCCGACCGCAGCGGGAGGCGTCGTCTTCCTCATTATAGTGACACATTGGAAGCCCTCTATATTGGAGTGGCTGGACCCCTCGCACTATGGAAGTTGCCATTACCTCAACTATCAATAATCCGGACTGGGCAAGCGTCTTTATCTTGCTCATCAGTTGACGGACTTCCGCACTATCTTCCTCCTCGAGGCTCCGAGGGCGCCAGCTGTGGCGTTTCTTCAACGAAACACTTGTGAATTCGGGAAGACCCATTTGGACTGTGTCAGGAAGGGCGACGTCCTCAATATAGAACCATTCAGAAGGCCACTCTTCGGATGCCTTCTTTGGTGTGCCGGACAGGTTTCCAGTCCCGGCGATGCGCCATACCTCGGCCCCGCCCACTTCAAATATTGATCCCTCTTGGTTACGAGGGACGAGGAAGAATAGCTTCCTCCACAATTCAAAATGGGCCTCACAACCCAGGAATAGCTCACAAAGAGCAACATAACCCGCAATGTGCAGAATGGAGGCGGGATTGGGGAAATTCTCTGCCTGAGCCCCGCCGTTGAAGGAAGTCAATCCTGCTCGAACGGGGACTAGATCCGCGGGGGGAAGAAATCCCTGTGTTTGCAGCTTCACTAGCTGACCGTGGGATACGGAACATCTCTCCCAATCGCCTTTTTCAGGGCCGTGGGGATGGGAGGAAGAACTGGGAGCACTAGCCATGTTGGAGTGGTCTCTCCCAGCCAGCTCGGAGAATTTTCCGCGTCATGTGAAGCGGATTTGAGATCCAATCCCTTTAAATAGACGCTTTTCTTACATGGCCGGGGTGTTATATGCAAAATGTACCTTGACCTCTCGTATTCGCTCGACACGTGGAAGCTGAAGCAATGGATGCACAGAAGCCGATGGGTATGACATTAAATGAAAGGCCGAATACAGCTCTTTGAAGTCATCGAAGGAGGAACCCGCCTTGCAATGCCGAAGACAATCTGCGCGCCGGACACATCGTCATTGAAAGCCTGGTTCGGGGGCTACTGAGGGAGTCCTGGACTAAGGGGTCCTCGGTCTTCCGGCCTGTTAGACGTGGGCCGGACTGACGGGCTGTGAAGATGCAAGACTGAAGACTCTCTCCCGTGTCCGGATGGGACTCTCCTTGGCGTGGAAGGCAAGCTTGGCGTCTGGATATGAAGATTCCTTTTTCTGTAACCAACTTTGTACAACCCTAGTCCCCTTTGGTGTCTATATAAACCGGAGGGCTTAGTCCTTAGGGACAATCACAATCATACAGGCTAGACTTCTAGGGTTTTAGCCATTACGATCTCGTGGTAGATCGACTCTTGTAACACTCACATTCATCAAGATCAATCAAGCAGGAAGTAGGGTATTACCTCCATAGAGAGGGCCCAAACCTGGGTAAACATCGTGTCCCCTGTCTCCTGCTACCATCGACCTTAGACGCACAGTTTGGGACACCCTACCCGAGATCCGCCAGTTTTGACACCGACAACCATCATCACCCCCTGATACGCCAACATGAAAGAAGACAATGATACCAAGGACCTGAACACATGGGAGGTACCTCTGAATCTAGCCTACATAACCTACGCGGCCAAGGACACATATGCATGCTACGACATGTACAGGTGGATCTTGGACATGAGGGCGTGTCTGCTTGCCGTAACTGACAAGTACATGGACAGCCGCAGCGTCATGATCAAGCGTGCCAGGAAGGTCAAGATGTTGTACTTTATCTGTTTATAAGCACCTTTATCATCTGAGTGTTTCATGCATTAGCCTATGTGTCGTAATTATCTGTTTTGTCCGAAATATTTCTTTTAAGAACCCATTAACCTGTTTGCTTTTTTAGTGGCTATTTGCTTATGTATGTAACTAGTTCACTTGTCCGCTTAAAAAAAACTAGTTCACTCGGCTGCCGTGCTTTGAATCTCCTTCCTCCCAACATATTCCCCTTCTCAGGTGGACCCAGCAGGTCTCGTACGCAGACATATGGGACCAACCACCTATCCATTTGTATTTCTTTATTTTGTTCAATCTTTAGTCCTCTTCCTATACAGCGGCTGGCCATCATAGCCTATGGCGTTGGCCAGTCCATCCCTCTACTGCCACACATTGTCCGGCGGCGGCAGCTCCACCGGCCCACCTTGCACCCGAACAAGTCAACCCTCGTACTCCCCTCCGCCTGCGTCTTCCCCCGCTCCGGTTCGATCGGTCCGAGGTCTCGACGTCGTCCTCCGCCTTGGTGCTCTCGTCGCGGCGCCGCCGTCTGTCGTTCCCAACATGGTCAGCAAAACAAGAGGAATCGGGAGACAACTGTTCGTCGAGAGGCTGACAGTCCCGGGCCCACCAGGTCCATGGCCTAGGTTTTGTTGTTTAACATGGGTAGCCCACGACATGTTTCAACATTTTTTGGATCCAACAGGTATCAAGCAGCCTCTTGGCCTCCCAACTTAGCTTGTCTATAACATCAGCAGCCCAAGTTATGTTTCTTTTTTCAAGACGACGCACAGCTCAGTTCTATTTTTCTATAAGAATGCAAAACTGAACCTATGTTTTCTATAAGAATGCAAAACTGAACCTATATTTATATCTTATTTTATTACATATATATAATAGAAACAACATAAGGTTCCGTTAAACCTATCGTTCGTCCAACCATTTCATAGACCTTCCCACTTCCTTTATTTTTCGTTTTCATTAATCATATATCTGAATTTTCTCCCACTTTATTTTTCGATGTAAACTGAGTTTTCTCCCAGTACTTTTCCCTAGAACCAACTCAATTGTCCCACGTCTAGCCTAAAAAATAATAATACCCCACGTCCTATTAACTCATCAAATTAAAATGATATTTTATTTCGTAAGTTGAAAGTTCTTACAAAATAATAATAATAATTGTTTATATATAACTTGGCAAATTAACTCCTAGTGATTGCGTACATAAACTTGCAAAGATTTTACTGACCAATGCAGTAATAGACGTGCAATCATGTGTTTATGTTTTTATAACATTTCTCCGTCCAGCCCAACTTGATATTTTCACCCAGCCCAGCAAGTCCACGGATTTCAATAAAAATGCAACTGGGCTTTAAATTCTACCATATATATAAACAGGCTGCATAGATGCTACATCATTGTTTCACCCAGCCCACCAAATGGACTAAAAAAACAAATGGACTAGCTGACATGTGGGCTAGTAGGTCGAAGCCTAAGAAGGCGTTGGATTTACATCCAACGGCCGGCATTCTTCTTCAATCTCTTGTCCTCTTCCCGCAGCGCTGACGGGACCGCCTGCTCCAGCCTCCGGCGTTCAACGGCGTCGTTTTGCACGCCTCAGTGAAACGCTACCTCGCCGACGGCCAGGCCATCCCTCCACTCCGCACCTCCTGTTATTCTCTGCCGAGTGTAGGCCCACTCCGCACCCGAACTAGTCGAGTTTCCCACTCCTCTCCGTCTGCGACTCCACTTCCGCGTCTTCCCCATCTCCGGGTCGCTCCAGTCTGGGGCCTCGCCGTCGTCCATCGCCTCGCTGCGCTCGGCGCGGCGTGGTCAACAAACGAGAGTCACCGGAAGAGGACTGTACATGGAGAGCCTGACGGCTGGGACCCACGAGGTCCATGGTCACACGCAAGGAAAGTTCCTCCTAATTAAGTTGTTTCCTCCCCCTGATAGCTGGGACCCACCGGCTGTATCTTCGCACGGAAGGAAGTGCCTCCTTGTTATGCGAAAAAAACATTCCTCCCGATGACAGCTGGGACCCGGCAGATTTGGTGGCTGACTTGTGGGCCTACTAAGCAGACGTGTACGCAGGGCTTTGTCAACTTAATCAACAAATGATTCTAGTAGCTGGACTGTTGGATGTTAATCCAACAGCCGTGCTCCTTCTTCAACCTCTGTTCTTGCTCATGTCTCCTATGGGCGGCAGTGCTGCCGCGCACCCGAACCAGTCAAGTTTCCCACTCCTCTCCATCTGCGACTCCACTGTCGCGTCTTCCCCATCTCCGGGTCGTTCCAGTCTGGGGCCTCGCCTCGTCCACCAGCCTTGGTGCGCTCGGCACGGTGTGGTCAACAACCGAGAGTCATCGGAAGATGACTGTACGTGAGAGGCTGACAGTGGGGACGCACCATGCCCATGGACGCATGCATGCAACTGCATCCTTTTTACCCTAAAAAATAATGTTTTCTCCCCCTGACTGCTGGGACCCACCAGCTACATCTTCGCACACAAGGAAGTGCGTCCATATTATGGGCAAAAAAATGATTCAGCCCCTAACTGCTGGGACCCACCAGCTACATCTTTGCATGGAAGGAAGTGCCTGACAGTCCAGACCCACCTGGTCGAAGTGTACGTAGCGTTGTCATTTTGGTCGCGAACGTGTACGTACATACTAGTCGATGTAGAGGCGCGCACGTGTCGTACTAGAGGCGCGCACGTAGCATGTACACGTACGTACAGCGGCCAGGGTGCAAGAAAGAAAATACGGCCACGTACTAACATACGGGCGGGGTCTCGAACGCCTACTCGCGCATACGTACGGCCAGGGCTCGTGTACATGGCTGGGTCGGAACGGAGAAGTTGCACCGTCTTCGTGTTCATGGGGAGGCAACGGAATGCATCGTGTTCATCGGGAGGCAATGGAAAGCGTGCTGTTCATCGGGAGCCAACCGGTTTGGACGGAACAGCCGATGGAAATGAGGCCTGCCGTATCGTAGAACGGAGGAAACGGCCTTGTGTTCGACCGGCCATGGTCGAAACGTGATCCTGTTCATAGGGAGGGGTCTGGCGTACCGCAAAACGGAGGAAACGAACCTCCTAAGGCGGAAACGGGGTCCTGTTGATCGGGAGGGGTGTGGCGTACCGCAAAACGGAGGAAACGGACTTGTGTTGGAGCGCTACGGTCGAAACAAGGGCCCTGTTCATCGGGAGGGATGTGGCGTACCGCAAAACGAGACTCCATGGGGTACAATTCATCTCCACCGTTGACCTCCTCCATCCTCCACGGGCTACTATTCATCCACCTTCGACCTCCTCCAGCCTCCACCTGCGACTGTTCATCCACGGGCTCCCGTTCATCCAGCCTCCACTGTGCGCTCCTCCACCGGCTACTATTCAACCAGCCCTCTCCACGGGGTCCTGTTCAACCACCCCTCCACGGGCTACTGTTCATCCAGCCCTCCACCGGTTGCTATTCATCCAACCCTCCATGGGGTCCTGTTCATCCAGCCCTCCACGGGGTCCTGTTCATCCACCGGCTCGATCGATCGGGGTACTGTTCATCCAGCGGCAATAGCCTCTACTACCATGAGGTCCTGTTCATCCAACCCCCCATCGGGAACTGTTCATCCAACCCCCCCCCCCACAACACCCACTGTTCATCTAGAGGCAGCATCGACCGGCTTCAGTTAGCAGCAGTAGCGAAGGAATCACTCGGGTTCAGTTAACAGCAAGGTATCGATCGATCGCTCGGGTTCAGTAACGCGTAGCCTGCAGTGCAATCGCTCGGGTTCAGTTAGAGCCCAACGCCTCGCGCACACGCGCGTACGTACAAGAGAAACGCGCATTGCTCGGCCCCCGACCACTCACCGTAACCAGGAACTCCCCCGATATTTTTCTCGCCCTCGCTTCTACCACGGTTTTCTCCATCATGGACGGCCCAAAGAATGTATGCAGCTGCGTCTCTGTCCCGCCCAGGACAAAAGCCCATTTTCTGTCATGATTTTTTGTCATAGAAGTAGGACCCCACCACATCTATGATGATACCGGGTTTTGTCACAATTATCGTCATAGAAGTGTCATAAGGATGACAGAAAAAATTTCGTTCGGCCCAAAATGTCACGGATGTGTCTTTTTTTTTGTAGTGCACACACACACTTCGTCTAATCGTGTTGGCGGGAGGGGAATCCTAGCTATGAACACATGCCCCAAATAGCTAGGTCTGACATCTCACCCTACCATAACACAAAACCGAAAGGAGTACATCATGGTCAACCCCCCTCCCCCTTGCATCCGATCAAATGTGGACCATGTGCGGGCCCACAGATGTGTTCTTCTGGCGTTAGATGGGTGAGAACACATACGAACCACACCTGTGGGTGGCTCGATGTGTGTGTGTGTGTGTGTGAAAACGATGTGGTGTGTGATATTTAAATAACCAAATCACAAATTTGATGTGGCACATGTGCATCGCAAATTAACCAGACATCCTCGACCACACAGAGTTTCATCTAGTGCGAAGTAGTATTGTGCCCCCCCCCCACACACACTTTGAGGTGGTGGTAGGGGGCATCTCACCAAGGCATATTGTAAGACTGACCAAGAAGAATTACCACCTTGGTCGTATAACCTCTCTTGTTGCTGGGTCAAAGTTATGCATGGAAGTCCACACGCGGCCCCACAAAGTAGGCTAGCTTATCGCCGATTACTATGCGAGGGAGTTCCTAAAGATGACCACTGCGTGCATGTGGCCCAATGATACGTCTCCAACGTATCTATAATTTATGAAGTATTCATGCTATTATATTATCCATCTTGGATGTTTAATGGGCTTTACTATGCACTTTTATATTATTTTTGGGACTAACGTACTAACCCAGAGCCCAGTGCTAGTTTCTGGTTTTTCCCTTGTTTCAGTGTTTCGCAGAAAAGGAATATCAAACGGAGTCCAAACGGAATGAAATCTTCGGGAGAATTATTTTTGGAACGGAAGCAATCCAGGGGACTTGGAGTGCACATAAGGGAAGCAACGAGGAAGGCGCGAGGCAGGGGGCGCGCCGACCCCCCTGGGTGCGCCCTCCACCCTCGTGGGCCCCTCGTGGCTCCCCTGACCGACTGCTTTCGCCTATATATATATCAATATACCCTAAAACCATCAGGGAACCTAATAGATCGGGAGTTCCGCTGCCGCAAGCCTCTGTAGTCACCAAAAACCAATTGGGACCCTGTTCCGGCACCCTGCCGGAGGGGGGGAACCCTCACCGGTGGCCATCTTCATCATCCCGGCGCTCTCCATGACGAGGAGGGAGTAGTTCACCCTCGGGGTTGAGGGTATGTACCAGTAGCTATGTGTTTGATCTCTCTCTCTCTCTCTCTCGTGTTCTTGAGGTGATACGATCTTGATGTATCGCGAGCTTTGCATTATAGTTGGATCTTATGATGTTTCTCCCCCTCTACTCTCTTGTAATAGATTGAGTTTTCCCTTTGAAGTTATATTATCGGATTGAGTCTTTAAGGATTTGAGAACACTTGATGTATGTCTTGCCGTGCTTATCTGTGGTGACAATGGGATATCACGTGATCCACTTGATGTATGTTTTGGTGATCAACTTGCGGGTTCCGCCCATGAACTTATGCATAGCAGTTGGCACACGTTTTCGTCTTGACTCTCCGGTAGAAACTTTGGGGCACTCTTTGAAGTACTTTGTGTTGGTTTGAATAGATGAATCTGAGATTGTGTGATGCATATCGTATAATCATACCCACGGATACTTCAAGTGACATTGGAGTATCTAGGTGACATTAGGGTTTTGGTTGATTTGTGTCTTAAGGTGGTATTCTAGTACGAACTCTATGATAGATTGAACAGAAAGAATAGCTTCATGTTATTTTACTACAGACTCTTGAATAGATCGATCAGAAAGAATAACTTTGAGGTGGTTTCGTACCCTACCATAATCTCTTCGTTTGTTCTCCGCTATTAGTGACTTTGGAGTGACTCTGTGTTGCATGTTGAGGGATAGTTATATGATCCAATTACGTTATTATTGTTGAGAGAACTTGCACTAGTGAAAGTATGAACCCTAGTCCTTGTTTCCTAGCATTGAAATACCGTTTGTGCTCACTTTTATCAATAGTTACCTTGCTGTTTTTATATTTTCAGATTACGAAAACCTATATCTACCATCCATATTGCACTTGTATCACCATCTCTTCACCGAACTAGTGCACCTATACAATTTACCTTTATATTGGGTGTGTTGGGGACACAAGAGACTCTTTGTTATTTGGTTGCAGGGTTGTTTGAGAGAGACCATCTTCATCCTACGCCTCCCACAGATTGATAAACCTTAGGTCATCCACTTGAGCGAAACTTGCTACTGTCCTACAAACCTCTGCACTTGGAGGCCCAACAATGTCTACAAGAAGAAGGTTCTATAGGAGTTATCAAGCTCTTTTCTTGCGCCGTTGCCGGGGAGGTGAGTGCTTGAAGGTATATCTTTAGATCTTTCAATCGAATCTTTTCGTTTCTTGTTTTATCACTAGTTTATTCTGTAAAAGAAAACTACAAATAAAAATGGAATTGAGTTTGCCTCGTACGCTTCATCTTTTTAATATCTTTCGTGAGTATGATGGAAAGGAAAATTGTGCTCAAGTGCTAGAAGAAGAAATCTATAGAATGTTTGGCACTAAATCTTTGAATGATGAGCATGATTGCAATGTTGTTAGTATGAACTCCTTGAATATCCATGATGGTAATGATATGCAAATCCACAAGCTTGGGGATGCTATGTTTGACGAAGATGATATTTTTTGTCCCCCAAGTTTCGATGAGCAAATTTATTATGATGATAGCATGCCTCCTATTTATGATGATTATATTGATGGAAGTGGGTTTGGAAGAGTGTCAACTTTAGGAAGTAATGATCCCACTATTTTGGAGGATGTTGAATATTATTGTGATAATTATGAAAGTGGATTTGGAGAGGTCATGACTTTATTTAGTGATAATTCCACTATTTCGGAAGAGGTTCCAATTGATTATGAGAACAAAGTTGCTATGTATGATGATTATTGTGATGACTTGTATGCTATAAATAATAATTATAACCATGACACTTGTCATCATGATTTTAGTTTTCAATTGGATTATGCCTCACATGATAGTTATTTTGTTGAGTTTGCTCCCACTACTATTCATGAGAACAAATTTGCTTATGTGGAGAGTAATAAAAATTATATGCTTGTAGATCATGAAAAGAATGCTTTAGGTGCTGGTTATATTGTTGAATTTATTCATGATGCTACTGAAAAATATTATGAGGGAGAAATATATGCTTGTAGGAATTGCAATAATATCAAGTTTCCTCTCTATGTGCTTAAAGTTTTGAAGTTATGCTCGTTTTGCCTTCCTATGCTAGTTGATTATTGTTCCCATAAGTTGTTTGCTCACAAAATCCCTATGCATAGGAAGTGGGTTATACTTAAATGTGCTATTCATATTCTTCATGATGCTCTCTTTATGTTTCAATTCTTATCTTTTATGTGAGCATCATTGAAATCATCATGCCTAGCTAGGGGCGTTAAACGTTAGCGCTTGTTGGGAGGCAACCCAACTTTATTTTAGTTTCTTGCTTTTTGGTTCTGTTGAGGAATAAATAATCCATCTAGCTTCTGTTTATATGTGGTTTTGAGTTTTAATTAGTGTTTGTGCCAAGTAGAACCTTTGGGAAGACTTGGGTGAAGTCTTTATGATCATGCTGTAAAAAACAGAAACTTTAGCGCTCACGAGATTAGCTAAAACTTTTTACTGGAGAGTGCTATTTAGTTGATTTCTTTTGAAGATGATTACTAGACAAATTCCTCAGGTCCACAAATTTATTTTAGAATTTTTGGAGTTTCATAAGTATACGTTTGATACAGATTACTACAGACTGTTCTGTTTTTGACAGATTCTGTTTTTCGTGTGATGTTTGCTTATTTTGATGAATCTATGAGTAGTATCGGAGGGTATGAACCATAGAGAAGTTGGAATAAAGTAGATATTACACCAATATGAATTTATAATGAGTTCACAACAGTACCTAACTGGTGATTTATTTTCTTATACTAACGGAGCTTACGAGTTTTCTGTTAAGTTTTGTGTTGTGAAGTTTTCAAGTTTTGGGTAAAGATTCGATGGACTATGGAATAAGGAGTGGCAAGAGCCTAAGCTTGGGGATGCCCAAGGCACCCCAAGGTAATATTCAAGGACAACCAAGAGCCTAAGCTTGGGGATGCCCCGGAAGGCATCCCCTCTTTCGTCTTCGTTCATCGGTAACTTTACTTGGAGTTATATTTTTATTCACCACATGATATGTGTTTTGCTTGGAGCGTCATTTTATTTTCTTTAGCTTTGCTTTCTGTTTAAATAAAACACCAAGATCTGAAATTCTTAAATGAGAAAGAGTCTTCACATAGCTACATAATTATTCAACTACTCATTGATCTTCACTTATATCTTGTTGGAGTAGTTTGTCATTTACTCGTGTGCTTCACTTATATCCTATGAGTAAATGGTTGAATGAATTGAATATCATAAATATGAAATTATATATGTTTCATATGCTTATCCCATGGGGAGTAATGACTTCACATATAAGAAGTAGAGGTGGTAAATTTATTGAATGTTAGCAAACATTGTATTGGTCGCTTGAACAATTCATGAAAGAATATTGAAGGAAGAGAGATTTCACATATAAATATACAACCTTGGACATCTTTTGTAATTGTGAGCACTCATTAAAATATGACATGATAAAAGGTTGATGTTGGACAAGGAAGACAATGTAATGGGTTATGTTTTCTTATATCCGAAATAAAGTATATTGTCATGGATCACCCAACGCGTTGAGCTTGCCTTTCCCCCTCATGCTAGCCAAATTCCTTGCACCAAGTAGAGATACTACTTGTGCTTCCAAACATCCCTTAAACAGTATTGCCATGAGAGTCCACCATACCTACCTATGGATTGAGTAAGATCCTTCAAGTAAGTTGTCATCGGTGCATGCAATAAAAATTGCTCTCTAAATATGTATGATCTTTTAGTGTGGAGAAAATAAGCTTTATACGATCTTGTGATATGGAAGCAATAAAAGCGATGGACTGCATAATAAAGGTCCCTAGCACAAGTGGCAATATAAAGTGACGTTCCCTCGCATTAAGATTTTGTGCATCCAACTATAAAAGTGCATGGCAACCTCTACTTCCCTCTGCGAAGGGCCTATCTTTTACTTTTATGCAAGAGTCATGGTGATCTTCACCTTTCCTTTTTTCATTTTATCCTTTGGCAAGCACCTCGTGTTGGAAAGATTCTAATATATATATATATATATCCAATTGGATGTAAGGCATCATGAACTATTATTGTTGACATTACCCTTGAGGTAAAAGGTTGGGAGGCGAATCTATAAGCCCCTATCTTTCTCTGTGTCTGATTAAAACTTTGAACCCATAAATATCGCGTGAGTGTTAGCAATTGTGAAAGACTAAATGACAGTTGAGTATGTGGAGTTTCCTAAATCAAAGCTCTGACATAGACTCTTCCTGAAAATAAGATGAATTGTAATTGTTTGATGACTAATAACACGGTTTGTTAGTTTTCAAGAAAGTTTATGATCTATACTTTAACATGTGAATAGTTTGTTACTTGATCATGAAAAGTTCTATGAGTTGAGCTACTGTTATGACATATAATGATGCTAGAAAAGGTGATTGAAATTATCATTGATCAAACTTATGCACCTGCTAGCATTCACACTTCATAAATTCTTTCTTTTATCTTTTACCTACTCGAGGACGAGCAGGAATTAAGCTTGGGGATGCTGATACGTCTCCAGCGTATCTATAATTTATGAAGTATTCATGCTATTATATTATCCGTCTTGGATGTTTAATGGGCTTTACTATGCACTTTTATATTATTTTTGGGACTAACCTATTAACCCAGAGCCCAGTGCCAGTTTTTGTTTTTCCCTTGTTTCAGTGTTTCGCAGAAAAGGAATATCAAGCGGAGTCCAAACGAAATGAAATCTCCGGGAGAGTTATTTTTGGAACGGAAGCAATCCAGGGGACTTGAAGTGCACGTAAGGGAAGCAATGAGGAAGGCATGAGGCAGGGGGCGCGCCCACCCCCCTAGGCGCGCCCTCCACCCTCGTGGGCCCCTCGTGGCCCCAAATTGCTAGGTCTGACATCTCACCCTACCATAACACAAAACGGAAAGGAGTACATCATGGTCAACCCCCCTCCCCCTTGCTTCCGATCAAATGTAGACCGTGTGCAGGCCCACAGATGTGTTCTTCTGGTGTTAGATGGGTGAGAACACATACGAACCACGGTGTGTGTGTGCGTGTGTGTGAAAACGATGTGGTGTATCATATTTAAATAACCAAATCACAAATTTGATGTGGCACATGTGCATCGCAAATTAACCAGACATCCCCGACCACACAGAGTTTCATCTAGTGCGAAGAAGTATTGTGCCCCCCCCCCCACACATTTAGAGGCGGTGGGAGGGGGCATCTCACCAAGGCATATTGTAAGACTGACCAAGAAGAATCACCACCTTGGTCGTATAACCACTCTTGTTGCTAGGTCAAAGTTATGCATGGAAGTCCACACGCGGCCCCACAAAGTAGGCTAGCTTGTCGCCGATTACTATGCGAGGGAGTCCCTAAAGATGATCACTGCGTGCATGTGGCCCAATCATACGTCTCCAACGTATCTATAATTTATGAAGTATTCATGCTATTATATTATCCATCTTGGATGTTTAATGCGCTTTACTATGCACTTTTATATTATTTTTGGGACTAACCTATTAACCCAGAGCCTAGTGCCAGTTTCTGTTTTTTCCCTTGTTTCAGTGTTTCGCAGAAAAGGAATATCAAATGGAGTCCAAACGGAATGAAATATTTGGGAGAGTTATTTTTGGAACGGAAGCAATCCAGGGGACTTGGAGTGCACATAAGGGAAGCAACGAGGAAGGCACGAGGTAGGGGGCGCGCCCACCCCCTGGGTGCGCCCTCCACCCTCGTGGGCCCCTCGTGGCTCCCCTGACCGACTTCTTTCACCTATATATATCAATATACCCTAAAACCATCGGGGAACAGAATAGATCGGGAGTTCCGCTGCCGCAAGCCTCTGTAGCCACCAAAAACCAATCAGGACCCTGTTCCGGCACCCTGCCGGAGGGGGGGGACCCTCACCGGTGGCCATCTTCATCATCAGGCGCTTTCCATGATGAGGAGGGAGTAGTTCACCCTCGGGGCTGAGGGTATGTACCAATAGCTATGTGTTTGATCTCTCTCTCTCTCTCTTGTGTTCTTGAGGTGATACGATCTTGATGTATCGCGAGCTTTGCTATTATAGTTGGATCTTATGATGTTTTCTCCCCCTTTACTCTCTTGTAATGGATTGAGATTTTCCTTTGAAGTTATATTATCGGATTGAGTCTTTAAGGATTTGAGAACACTTGATGTATGTCTTGCCGTGCTTATCTGTGGTGACAATGGGATATCATGTGATCCACTTGATGTATGTTTTGGTCATCAACTTGCGGGTTCCGCCCATGAACTTATGCATAGGGGTTGGCACAAGTTTTCATCTTGACTCTCCGGTAGAAACTTTGGGGCACTCTTTGAAGTACTTTGTGTTGGTTTGAATAGATGAATCTCAGATTGTGTGATGCATATCGTATAATCATACCCACGGATACTTCAGGTGACATTGGAGTATCTAGGTGACATTAGGGTTTTGGTTGATTTGTGTCTTAAGGTGTTATTCTAGTACGAACTCTATGATAGATTGAACGGAAAGAATAGCTTCATGTTATTTTACTACAGACTCTTGAATAGATCAATCAGAAAGAATAACTTTGAGGTGGTTTCGTACCCTACCATAATCTCTTCGTTTGTTCTCCGCTATTAGTGACTTTGGAGTGACTCTTTGTTGCATGTTGAGGGATAGTTATATGATCCAATTATGTTATTATTGTTGAGAGAACTTGCACTAGTGAAAGTATGAACCCTAGGCCTTGTTTCCTAGCATTGCAATACCGTTTGTGCTCACTTTTATCATTAGTTACCTTGCTGTTTTTATATTTTCAGATTACAAAAACCTATATCTACCATCCATATTGCACTTGTATCACCATCTCTTCGCCGAACTAGTGCACCTATACAATTTACCATTGTATTGGGTGTGTTGGGGACACAAGAGACTCTTTGTTATTTGGTTGCAGGGTTGTTTGAGTGAGACCATCTTCATCCTACGCCTCCCATGGATTGATAAACCTTAGTTCATCCACTTGAGGGAAACTTGCTACTATCCTACAAACCTCTACACTTGGAGGCCCAACAACGTCTACAAGAAGAAGGTTGTGTAGTAGACATCAAGCTCTTTTTTGGCGCCGTTGCCGGGGAGGTGGGTGCTTGAAGGTATATCTTTAGATCTTGCAATCGAATCTTTTAGTTCCTTGTTTTATCAGTAGTTTAGTCTATAAAAGAAAACTACAAAAATATGGAATTGAGTTTGCCTCATACGCTTCGTCTTTTTAATATCTTTCGTGAGTATGATGGAAAGGAAAATTGTGCTCAAGTGCTAGAAGAAGAAATCTATAGAATGTTTGGCACTAAATCTTTGAATGATGAGCATGATTTCAATGTTGTTAGTATGAAATCCTTGAATATCCATGATGCTAGTGATATGCAAAGCCACAAGCTTGGGGATGCTATGTTTGTCGAAGATGATATTTTTGTCCCCCAATTTTTGATGAACAAATTTATTATGATGATAACATGCCTCCTATTTATGATGATTATATTGATGGAAGTGGGTTTGGAAGAGTGTCAACTTTAGGAAGTAATGATCCCACTATTTTGGAGGATGTTGAATATTATTGTGATAATTATGAAAGTGGATTTGGAGAGGTCATGACTTTATTTAGTGATAATTCCACTATTTCGGAAGAGGTTCCAATTGATTATGCGAACAAATTTGCTATCTATGATGATTATTGTGATGACTTGTATGCTATAAACAATAATTATAACCATGAAACTTGTCATCATGATTTTAGTTTTCAATTGGATTATGCCTCACATGATAGTTATTTTGTTGTGTTTGCTCCCACTACTATTCATGAGAAGAAATTTGCTTATGTGGAGAGTAATAAAAATTCTATGCTTGTAGATCATGAAAACAATGCTTTAGGTGCTGGTTATATTGTTGAATTTATTCATGATGCTACTGAAATTTATTATGAGGGAGGAATATATGCTTGTAGGAATTGCAATAATATCAAGTTTCCTCTCTATGTGCTGAAAGTTTGAAGTTATGCTCGTTTTGCCTTCCTATGCTAGTTGATTATTGTTCCCATATGTTGTTTGCTCACAAAATCCCTATGCATAGGAAGTGGGTTAGACTTAAATGTGCTAGTCATATTCTTCATGATGCTCTCTTTATGTTTCAATTCTTATCTTTTATGTGAGCATCATTGAAATCATCATGCCTAGCTAGGGGCGTTAAACGTTAGCGCTTGTTGGGAGGCAACCCAACTTTATTTTAGTTTCTTGATTTTTGGTTCTGTTGAGGAATAAATAATCCATCTAGCTTCTTTTTAGATGTGGTTTTGAGTTTTAATTAGTGTTTGTGCCAAGTAGAACCTTTGGGAAGACTTGGGTGAAGTCTTTATGATCATGCTGTAAAAAACAGAAACTTTAGCGCTCACGAGATTAGCTAAAACTTTTTACTGGAGAGTGATATTTAGTTGAATCTTTTTGCAGATGATTACTAGACAAATTACCCAGGTCCAACAATTTATTTTAGAATTTTTGGAGTTATAGAAGTATACGTTTGATACAGATTACTACAGACTGTTCTGTTTTTGACAGATTCTGTTTTTCGTGTGATGTTTGCTTATTTTGATGAATCTAAGAGTATTATCGGAGGGTATGATCCATAGAGAAGTTGTAATAAAGTATATATTACACCAATATGAATTTAGAATCAGTTTACAACAGTACCTAAGTGGTGATTTATTTTCTTATACTAACGGAGCTTATGACTTTTCTGTGAAGTTTTGTGTTGTGATGTTTTCAAGTTTTGGGTAAAGATTCGATGGACTATGGAATAAGGAGTGGCAAGAGCCTAAGCTTGGGGATGCCCGAGGCACCCCAAGGTAATATTCAAGGACAACCAAGAGCCTAAGCTTGGGGATGCCCCGGAAGGCATCCCCTCTTTCGTCTTCGTTCATCGGTAACTTTACTTGGAGTTATATTTTTATTCACCACATGATATGTGTTTTGCTTGGAGCGTCATTTTATTTTATTTAGCTTTGCTTGCTGTTTGAATAAAATACCAAGATCTTAAATTCTTAAATGAGAAAGAGTCTTCACATAGCTACATAATTATTCAACTACTCATTGATCTTCACTTATATCTTGTTCGAGTAGTTTGTCATTTACTCGTGTGCTTCACTTATATCCTATGAGTAAATGGTTGAATGAATTGAATATCATAAATCTGAAATTATATATGTTTCATATGCTTATCGCATGGGGAGTAATGACTTCACATATAAGAGGTAGAGGTGGTAAATTTATTGAAGGTTAGTAAACATTGTATTGGTCACTTGAACAATTCATGAAAGAATATTCAAGGAAGAGAGATTTCACATATAAATATACTATCTTGGACATCTTTTGTAATTGTGAGCACTCATTAAAATATGACATGATAAAAGGTTGATGTTGGACAAGGAAGACAACGTAATGGGTTATGTTTTCTTATATCCAAAATAAAGTATATTGTCATGGATCGCCCAACGTGTTGAGCTTGCCTTTCCCCCTCATGCTAGGCCAATTCCTTGCACCAAGTAGAGATACTACTTGTGCTTCCAAACATCCCTTAAACCAGTATTGCCACGAGAGTCCACCATACCTACCTATGGATTGAGTAAGATCCTTCAAGTAAGTTGTCATCGGCGCATGCAATAAAAATTGCTCTCTAAATATGTATGATCTTTTAGTGTGGAGAAAATAAGCTTTATACGATCTTGTGATATGCAAGCAATAAAAGCGACGGAATGCATAATAAAGGTCCCTATCACAAGTGGCAATATAAAGTGACGTTCCCTCGCATTAAGATTTTGTGCATCCAACTATAAAAGCGCATGGCAACCTTTCCTTCCCTCTGCGAAGGGCCTATCTTTTACTTTTATGCAAGAGTCATGGTGATCTTCACCTTTCCTTTTTTCATTTTATCCTTTGGCAAGCACCTCGTGCTGGAAAGATTCTGATATATATATATATAGATATATCCAATTGGATGTAAGGCATCATGAACTATTATTGTTGACATTACCCTTGAGGTAAAAGGTTGGGAGGTGAATCTATAAGCCCCTATCTTTCTCTGTGTCTGATTAAAACTTTGAACCCATAAATATCGCGTGAGTGTTAGCAATTGTGAAAGACTAAATGATAGTTGAGTATGTGGAGTTTCCTAAATCAAAGCTCTGACATAGACTCTTCCTGAAAATAAGATGAATTGTAATTGTTTGATGACTAATAACACGGTTTGTTAGTTTTCAAGAAAGTTTATGATCTATAATTTAACATGTGAATAGTTTGTTACTTGATCATGCAAAGTTCTATGAGTTGAGCTACTGTTATGACATATAATGATGCTAGAAAAGGTGATTGAAATTATCATTGATCAAACTTATGCACCTGCTAGCATTCACACTTCATAAATTCTTTCTTTTATCATTTACCTACTCGAGGACGAGCAGGAATTAAGCTTGGGGATGTTGATACGTCTCCAACATATCTATAATTTATGAAGTATTCATGCTATTATATTATCCATCTTGGATGTTTAATGGGCTTTACTATGCACTTCTATATTATTTTTGGGACTAACCTATTAACCCAGAGCCCAGTGCCAGTTTCTGTTTTTTCCCTTGTTTCAGTGTTTCGCAGAAAAGGAATATCAAACAGAGTCCAAACGGAATGAAATCTTCCGGAGAGTTATTTTTGGAACGGAAGCAATCCAGGGGACTTGGAGTGCACGTAAGAGAAGCAACGAGGAAGGCACAAGGCAGGGGGCGCGCCCTCCACCCTCGTGGGCCCCTCGTGGCCCCAAATAGCTAGGTCTGACATCACACCCTACCATAACACAAAACCGAAAGGAGTACATCATGGTCAACCCCCCTCCCCCTTGCTTCCGATCAAATGTGGATCATGTGCGGGCCCATAGATGTGTTCTTCTGGCGTTAGATGGGTGAGAACACATACGAACCACACCTGCGGGTGGCTCGATGTGTGTGAAAATGATGTGGTGCGTGATATTTAAATAACCAAATCACAAATTTGATGTGGCACATGTGCATCGCAAATTAACCAGACATCCCCGACCACACAGAGTTTCATCTAGTGCGAAGTAGTATTGTGCCCCCCCCCCCCACACACACACTTTGAGGCGGTGGGAGGGGCATCTCACCAAGGCATATTGTAAGACTGACCAAGAAGAATCACCACCTTGGTCTTATAACCTCTCTTGTTGTTGGGTCAAAGTTATGCATGGAAGTCCACACGCGGCCCCACAAAGTAGGCTAGCTTGTCGCCGATTACTATGTGAGGGAGTCCCTAAAGAAGACCACTGCGTGCATGTGGCCCAATGATACATCTCCAACGTATCTATAATTTATGAAGTATTCATACTATTATATTATCCATCTGGAATGTTTAATGGGCTTTACTATGCACTTTTATATTATTTTTGGGACTAACCTATTAACCCAGAGCCCAGTGCCAGTTTTTGTTTTTCCCTTGTTTCAGTGTTTCGCAGAAAAGGAATATTAAACAGAGTCCAAACGGAATGAAATCTTAGGGTGAGTTATTTTTGGAACGGAAGCAATCCAGGGGACTTGGAGTGCACATAAGGGAAGCAACGAGGAAGGCACGAGGCAGGGGGCGCGCCCACCCCCCGTGGGCGTGCCCTCCACCCTCGTGGGCCCCTCGTGGCTCCCCTGACCGACTTCTTTCGGCTATATATATATCAATATACCCTAAAACCATCGGCGAACAGAATAGATTGGGAGTTCCGCCGCCGCAAGCCTCTGTAGCCACCAAAAACCAATCGAGACCCTGTTTCGGCACCCTGCCGGAGGGGGAGAACCCTCACCGGTGGCCATCTTCATCATCTCGGCGCTCTCCATGACGAGGAGGGAGTAGTTCACCCTCGGGGCTAAGAGTATGTACCAGTAGCTATGTGTTTGATCTCTCTCTCTCTCTCTCGTGTTCTTGAGGTGCTACGATCTTGATGTATCGCGAGCTTTGCTATTATAGTTGGATCTTATGATGTTTCTCCCCCTCTACTCTCTTGTAATGGATTGAGTTTTCCCTTTGAAGTTATATTATCATATTGAGTCTTTAAGGATTTGAGAACACTTGATGTATGTCTTGCCGTGCTTATCTGTGGTCAATGGGATATCACGTGATCCACTTGATGTATGTTTTGGTGATCAACTTGTGGGTTCCGCCCATGAACTTATGCATAGGGGTTGGCACATGTTTTCGTCTTGACTCTCTGGTAGAAACTTTGGGGCACTCTTTGAAGTACTTTGTGTTGGTTTGAATAGATGAATCTGAGATTGTGTGATGCATATCGTATAATCATACCCACGGATACTTGAGGTGACATTGGAGTATCTAGGTGACATTAGGGTTTTGGTTGATTTGTGTCTTAAGGTGTTATTCTAGTAGAACTCTATGATAGATTGAACGGAAAGAATAACTTCATGTTATGTTACTACGGACTCTTGAATAGATCGATCAGAAAGAATAACTTTGAGGTGGTTTCGTACCCTACCATAATCTCTTCGTTTGTTCTCCGCTATTAATGACTTTGGAGTGACTCTTTGTTGCATGTTGAGGGATAGTTATATGATCCAATTATGTTATTATTGTTGAGAGAACTTGCACTAGTGAAAGTATGAACCCTAGGCCTTGTTTCCTAGCATTGCAATACCGTTTGTGCTCACTTTTATCATTAGTTACCTTCCTGTTTTTATATTTTCAGATTACAAAAACCTATATCTACCATCCATATTGCACTTGTATCACCATCTCTTCGCCGAACTAGTGCAGCTATACAATTTACCATTGTATTGGGTGTGTTGGGGACACAAGAGACTCTTTGTTATTTGGTTGCAGGGTTGTTTGAGAGAGACCATCTTCATCCTACGCCTCCCACGGATTGATAAACCTTAGGTAATCCACTTGAGGGAAACTTGCTACTGTCCTACAAACCTCTGCACTTGGAGGCCCGACAACGTCTACAAGAAAAAGATTGTGTAGTAGACATCACCCAACGCAAACATATGTATGAAGTGTCATGTGGTGTTTGAATATACCCAATGCACAACTTTTATGTGGTACCAAGTCCCCACACTGAGCGAGGGTTCATGATGCATATACTATATATAGGGATTCATGTGTATGCAAGCCCTCGAACTTAGGTCTCAAATCTCACCATGATCGATATACGACTATACGGTAACGCGAACCAATAGAAGAAGAATCGACCCTGGTAACCTCTCTCACGTTGTTGGTCGAAGTGATGGACGTTGATACGTCTCCAACGTATCTATGATTTTTTATTGTTCCATGCTATTATATTATCTATTTTGGATGTTTTATATGCATTAATATGCTATTTTATATTATTTTTGGGACTAACCTATTAACCTAGAGCCCAGTGCCAGATTCAGTTTTTTCCTTGTTTTTGAGCTTTGCAGAAAAGGAATACTAAATGTAGTCCAAACGGAATAAAACTTCATGATGATTTTTCTTGGACCAGAAGACACACATAGGACTTGGAGTCCAAGTCAGAAGCCCTTGAAGTAGACGAAAAGTTAGGGGGAGCGCCCTAGGGGGCGCGTGCCCTTAGGGCTTGTGGCCTCCTCGAAGAGCCCCTGACCCACATCTTCCTCCTATATATTCACATATATTCCCAAACCACCAGGGGCATCCACGAAAACACTTTTCCACCGCCGCAACCTTCTGTTCTCATGAAATCCCATCTTGGGGCCTTTTCCGGCATACTGTCGGAGGGGGACTCGATCATGAAGGGCATCTACATCAACTCTATTGCCCTTCTGATGAAGCGTGAGTAGTTTACCTCAGACCTACGGGTCCATAGCTAGTAGCGAGATGGCTTCTTCTCTCTCTTTGATTCTCAATACCATGTTCTCCTCTATGTTCTTGGAGATCTATCCGATGTAATACTCTTTTGCGGTGTGTTTATCGAGATACGATGAATTGTGGATTTATGATCAACTAATCTATGAATATTATTTGAATCTTATCTGAATTCTTATATGCATGATTTGATATCTTTGTATTTCACTTCGAACTATTAGTTTGGTTTGGCCAACTAGATTGGTTTTTCTTGCAATGGGAGAGGCGCTTAGCTTTGGGTTCAATCTTGCGTGATTTCACCCAGTGACAAAGTAGGGGTAGCGAGACACGTATTGAATTGTTGCCATCGAGGATAAAAAGATGGAGTTTACATCATATTGCTTGAGTTTATTCCTCTACATCATGTCATCTTACTTAAGGCGTTACTCCGTTCTTTATGAACTTAATACTCTAGATGCATGCTGGATAGCGGTCGATGTGTGGAGTAATAGTAGTAGATGCAGGCAGGAGTCGGTCTACTTGACACGGACATGATGCCCATATTTCATAATCATTGCCTTGTATATCGTCATAACTTTGCACTTTTCTATCAGTTTCTCGACAATAATTAGTTCACCCACTGTATTATTTGCCTTCATGCGATAAGCCTCTAGTGAAACCTATGGCCCTCGGGTCTATTTCCATCATATTAGTTTTTGATCTACTATTTTGCAACCTTTTATTTTCAGGTCTGTAGACCAAAAAACCCCAAAAAATATTTTCTCTTTTGTTTAGTTTTATTTATCTATGTCTATCAGATCTCACCTTTGCAAGTGACCATGAAGGGATTGACAACCCCTTTATCGTGTTGGGTTCAAGTGTTTGATTGTTTGTGCAGGTATTGGTTATTCGCGCGTTCTTCTCCTACTGGATTGATACCTTGGTTCTTAACTGAGGAAAATACTTACCGCTACTGTGCTGCATCACCCTTTCCTCTTCAAGGGAAAAACCAACGCAAGCTCAAGAAGTAGCAGGAAGAATTTTTGGCGCCGTTGCCGGGGAGATCTACACCAAGTCAAGATCTACATCAAGCCTACCAAGTACCCATCATAAAACTCTCATCTCTTGCATTACATTATTCGCCATTTGCCTCTCGTTTTCCTCTCCCCCGCTTCTAAAATGATTTTCGAAAAGATTTGCCTTTTCTCTCGCCATTCTCATGTTTGCGTAAGTATGTGTTTCTTTCGCTATGGTCGACTCTAAAAGGGCTAAGGGCTTTCTCCCGAGTTTTAATGCTTTGGATAGCCCCTCTGTCCTTTCTAAGCTCATAAATAATGATTCTATAGAGAGACCTTCTGAGGTTGTTAAGGAAAATTTAAACAATTTTGATAAAGATAATCCCGGAATTTTTTGTTATTTACTCGATGAATCTTTGAAAGATGCTTGGGGTAGACTATTAAGGATTCAAGCCAGCCATGTGCCTCAATATCATATTGAGATATATTTGAGAAGCTTTTAAGTTGGTTTGCCTCTTTATCTTAACCAAGTTTTGGATTCTATATTTGAAAATGGCTTTCTTGGAGCTGATGCCTTTGATACTTATGAAAAGATGAAAACCATATTTGGGCACTCGAAAGGTGAAAATGTTGAATCAACTACTCTTATGTGCTTTTATCAAAATGAAATAATCAAAGAGATGAAGGCTAGTTTAGATGCAAATTTTCTAAGTATGCTTAATCTTTCTTCTACTATTAATGGCTATGTGCTTTCACAAAATAGAAAGATAAACGCTCTGGAAGAGAAATTCTCTCTTTACTACCAAAAGGGAGAAGATGACAATACTTAGATCTATGTTTTTATGCCTAGCTAAGGGCGTTAAACAATAGCGGTTATTGGGAGGCAACCCAATTTTATTTTTGTTCTTGCTTTTTTGGTTCTGTTTTGCAATAAATAATTCAGCTAGCCTATGGTTAGATGTGTTTTTCTGTTTTAATTAGTGTTTGTGCCAAGTAAGACCTTTGGGATGGCTTACGGTGATAGTTGATTTGATCTTGTTGAAAAACAGAAACTTTTGCGCCAAAGAAAATAGTTTTCATAATTCACAGAAGCGTGCTTTTGATCTATATTTTTTACACAAGATTGATATACAAATTTCCCAGGCTGCCCTACTTTTTCAGAATTTTTGGAGTTACATAAGTATACGAAGTTTTCTGATTACTACAGACTGTTCCGTTTTTGACAGATTCTGTTTTCTATGTGTTGTTTGCTTATTTTGATGAATCTATGGGTACTATCGGGGGGTATTGATGTCTACTACACAACCTTCTTCTTGTAGACACGTGTTGGGCCTCCAAGCGCAGAGTTTTGTAGGACAGTAGAAATTTTCCCTCAAGTGGATGACCTAAGGTCTATCAATCCGTGGGAGGCGTAGGTTGAAGATGGTCTCTCTCAAACAACCCTGCAACCAAATAACAAAGAGTCTCTTGTGTCCCCAACACACCCAATACAATGGTAAATTGTATAGGTGCACTAGTTCGGCGAAGAGATGGTGATACAAGTGTAATATGGATGGTAGATATAGGTTTTTGTAATATGAAAATATAAAAACAGCAAGGTAACTAATGACAAAAGTGAGCAAAAATGGTATTGCAATGCTTCGAAACGAGGCCTAGGTTTCATACTTTCACTAGTGCAAGTTCTCTCAACAATGATAACATAATTAGATCATATAACAATCCCTCAACGTGCAACAAAGAGTCACTCCAAAGTCACTATTAGCGGAGGACAAACGAAGAGATTATTGTAGGGTACGAAACCACCTCAAAGTTATTCTTTCTGATCGATCTATTGGGCTATTCCTATAAGTGTCACAAACAGCCCTAGAGTTTGTACTAAAATAACACCTTAAGACACACATCAACAAAAACCCTAATGTCACCTAGATACTCCAATGTCACCACAAGTATCCGTGGGTTTGATTATA
Organism: Aegilops tauschii subsp. strangulata; assembly: GCF_002575655.3. Taxonomy (NCBI): domain Eukaryota; kingdom Viridiplantae; phylum Streptophyta; class Magnoliopsida; order Poales; family Poaceae; genus Aegilops; species Aegilops tauschii. Next base: position 421,768,411 of record NC_053036.3, on the reverse strand, counting down.
CGATATGCATCACACAATCTCAGATTCATCTATTCAAACTAACACAAAGAACTTCAAAGAGTGCCCCAAAGTTTCTACCGGAGAGTCAAGACGAAAACCTATGCCAACCCCTATGCATAAGTTCACAAGGTCACAGAACCCGCAAGTTGATCACCAAAACATACATAAAGTAGATCACGTGAATATCCCATTGTCACCACAGATAAGCACATGCAAGACATACATCAAGTGTTCCCAAATCCTTAAAGACTCAATCCGATAAGATAACTTCAAAGGGAAAACTCAGTCCATTACAAGAAGGTAGAGGGGGAGAAACATCATAAGATCTAACTATAATAGCAAAGCTCGTGGTACATCAAGATGGTGCCAAATCAAGAACACGACAGAGATAGAGAGAGAGAGAGAGATCAAACACATAGCTATTGGTACATACCCTCAGCCCTGTGGGTGAACTACTCCCTCCTCATCATGGAGAGCACCGGGATGATGAAGATGGCCGCCGGTGATGATTTCCCCCTCCGGCAGGGTGCCGGAATAGGGTCCCGATTTGTTTCTGGTGGCTACAGAGGCTTACGGTGGCGGAACTCCCGATCTAGGTTTATTTCTGGGCGTTTCTATATTTATAGGAATTTTTTGCGTCGAGAACAAGTCAGGGGGGTCCACAAGGTGACGACAAGGATGGGGGGTGTGCCCTCCACCCTTATGGAGGCCTCGTGGCTCTTCTAGCCCAACTCTTTTGCTTCGGGGGCTTCCTCTGGTCCATAAAAAATCACCGTAAATTTTCAGCTCAATTGGACTCCGTTTGATATTCCTTTTCTGCGAAACCCAAAAACAAGGAAAAAACAGAAACGGGCACTGGGCTCTAGGTTAATATGTTAGTCCCAAAAATCATATAAATGCATATAAAACATCCAAGATGGATAATATAATAGCATGGAACAATCAAAAATTATAGATACGTTGGAGACGTATTAGGTATGAACCATGGAGAAGTTGGAATACAGTAGATATTACACCAATATAAATAAATAATGAGTTCACAACAGTACCATAAAGTGGTGATTTATTTTATTATACTAACGGATCGCATGAGATTTTCTGTTGAGTGTTGTGTTGTGAAGTTTTCATGTTTTGGATAAAGATTTGATGGACTATGGAATAAGGAGTGGCAAGAGCCTAAGATTGGGGATGCCCAAGTCACCCCAAGATAATATTCGAGGATAACCAAGAGCCTAAGCTTGGGGATGCCCCGGAAGGCATCCCCTGTTTTGTCTTTGTCGGCGTTCTGGGAACGGGGGTCCCCAGACTTGCCTGCATGCGCCCTGCGGCGTGGCTCCACCAGCGGCCCTATATGGCCCATCTTCACCAGCAAACACTCAAGACCCTCGCGAAGGGCCAAGCCTCGCGAGGCGGATGACACAAGACCTCCTCAGGGGTGGCCTCACTAGGCTGGCTCGCGAGGAGCGGAGAGAGCAAGGCGAGGGGCACCTCGTGAGGTTCCCGTGACGTGAGCCATGACGACCAAGGCCAGGCGGGCGCCAGCGGGCGCAGAGTACTGGTTTCCTCTTTGGTGCTAAAGGAGCTGGCGTAGGCGAGGAGTCCCGAGGCGTCAGGCAAAGGTTTCCATATCGGTGCAACAAGACCAAGGCCAGCAGGACGACAGGACGGAGGTCATCACGGAGCCCACGACGGCGTCACCACTAGAGGCTTTGGCAGTCGAAGACCACCTTTTGTGAGGATAGCTTGTACTAGCTGTCCCCCTTCAAATAGGCCATTGTGGGATCCCTTCCCGCCTAATATTTGGGGAGAGGACCCGGGCCACTATAAATAGGACTAGCCACCACAATAGGGGAGGACCGATTTGGGATCATTCAGACCACCCTCACACACACAAGCTCACCGAGCTCAAGAACGCCTCTCCTCAGGAGGTAGTTCTTCCCTTGTACTTGTTCATCCAAGCCTACCAGGCAATCCACCACACCACACTGGAGTAGGGTATTACACCACATCGGTGGCCCGAACCAGTATAAACTCTTATGTCCCTTGTTCTTCGGGTTCGGCGAGCTGAGCTTTGAGATTGCGGTGAGAGCGAGAGCTAGGGGGAGAGAGATCTTCGTGCGCACCCCAGAGTTCGAACCTCAAGGGTTTTGCCAGAACCCGTAATTCGACATTTGGCGCGCCAGGTAGGGGTGCGCTGAAGCTTTCCTTCCGTCGATCCACTCTCCACTGCTCCACCACGTCCATGGCAGATGCGCGTCGAGCCCGCGCTGCGTGTCAGGCTGCCCTCGCCGCCCGTGTCGCTCAGACAGCCCCTGTCGGCGGGCCTCCCCGTCGTTCTCCATCACCTGCCGCCAATGCCGCCACTGGCCCGGCGGGAAACGAGCAGCAAGCGTCCTCGCTGCACCCTTCTGTGTGGCGGGACGGCCGCATCGCCACCCCGTCGCTGACTCCGGCTGGCTCATCGTCCCACGCTCGTCGCGCGCCCATGGACGCGCAGGCCGCGCTGCTCATGGCACGCGAGCTCCTGCGCTACCGCCCGGTCGATGACCTCTACGAGGACTGGTTGGACCGCATCGCCGAGCTCGTCAACGCCACTGGGGGCTCTCCCGCACCGTCCCTCTCGCTGCCTCGCCCTCTTCCAGCTGTGGGCGATGTAGCTCACGGGGCGCCTCCGCCACCTCTGCACTAAGACGGCGCCCTGACACCAAGACGCGCGGTCCCTCGGCGCGACCCGCCGTGCCGGGCGCCCGCGCATGAAGAAAGAAGCTCCCAAGAGGTTCCCCGACCGAGAGAAAACGCTCCCGCGCTCCCAGCGCCACCATGTCAAGATCGTGCGCCGCCCGCGGTGGCGGCGCGCGGGCGTCAAGACCAAGCTCCTCCCCCACGGCGGGCCCCGGTGGCTACGGCAGGCTGCCATGCCTTCACCGCGGAGCTGCGTAGCGTCGTTTGGCCAGGCAAGTTCAAGCCAGACCTGCCTTCGCGCTACGACGACACCCCCGATCCCGCGGAGTTCTTGCAGCTCTAAGAGCTGAGCATCGAGGCGGCCAACGGCGACGAGAAAGTCATGGCGAACAGGTTTCCCATGGCTCTCAAAGATGGTGCTCGCTCGTGGCTCCTGAACCTGCCCCTGGGTTCGATCTCCTCCTAGGGTGAGATGTGCGACCACTTCGTTGCCAACTTCGAGGGCACTCGCGACCGCCCGCCGGCCGCGGGTGACCTACGCCGCATCAAGCAGCTGCCAGGGGAGACCCTGCAGAAGTACATCCAGCGCTTTAATAGCGTTTGCCTCAAGATCCCCAAGGTGACAGACGATGCCATCATTTCAGCGTTCTCTGATGGTATTTGCAACGTCAAGATGAAGGAGGAGCTCACCATTCACGAGGAGCTATGCACGGCTCTGGAGATGTTCAACATGGTGACTAAGTGTGCAAGAGCTGAGGAGGGGCGCCTTTCCGCCCTCGAGCTCCCTGCTGCCGACCTAGAAGAGAAGAAAGCCAAGGCCAAGGACGTGAAGCGCAAGGGGGTAGCCGTGCTCGCGGCGGAGCCAGATACAAAGTGCGGCCGGGACCACCCCGAGTCTTCCAAGAGCAGTCGTCCGTTCTGCGCCTTCCACAACGTACACAGCCACAACACCAACGACTGCCAAGAGCTCAGGGCCATTCGAGATGGATGCTTCGGTCGAGGTCCCGAGCGCAACGACCGGGGCTACGACCGGGGAGGAGGACGAAGTGAAGAACTGCCTCCTGAGGTTGAGGTGTTCTTGTGCTCGGTGTGTGGCTAAGGGTTGGCTCTCGATCAGATTGGCCCCTACTGTGGTGGCTAGTTCTACTTATATAGGCCCTGGTCCTCTCCCCAAATATTGAGCGGGAAGGGAATCAACAATGGCCAATTTGAAAGGGGACAGCCAGTACAGCTTATCCTGATAAAAGCGGTTTTCGCCTGCAAAAGGCTCTGGTGGTGATGCCGTCTTGGGCTCCATGGTGACCTCCGTCTTGCCGTCTTGCTGGTCTTGGTCTCGTTGCACCGATATGGAAACCTTTGCTTGACGCCTCGGTACTCTGCACCTGCGCCTGCCCCCATTAGCACCAAAGGGGAAACAAGGACACTGCGCACGTTGGCGCCCGCCTGGCCTCGATCGTCATGGCTCACGTCATGGGAACCTCGCGAAGTTTGCCCTGCCTTGACCTCTCCGCTCCTTGCGAGGCAACCTAGTGAGGCCGCTCCTGAGGAGGTCTTGCGTCGTCCGCCTCGCGAGGCTTGGCCCCTCGCGAGGGTCTTGAGTGCCATGTTGATGGGGTCGTATAGGCCTGCTAGCACAGCCACGCCGTGGGCCGCAGGAAGGCAAGTCTGGGGACCCCCGTTCCCAGAACGCCGACACTCACCAGGGTTAAAGTCCCGGTGCTCGCATTTATCCTGGGTTAATTTCATTATTTTCCGGCGATGTGCGTTCAGTGGGAGGAGACGTTCCACTCGACTACGAGGCACCTATGGTGACTTCGTAAAATCTCAAGATCATATGTTGGCTCACTCTCTCGAAGGTGGTCATAGGGGTAGGGTCTGCGTGTGTGCGCTTATAGTGGTGAGTGCTTGCGCGTATATATGAGCCCTTGCGTCTGTACCGTGTTAAAAAAATACATGTCATGATTATACGGTCACTGGCTCACTCGTACAACTCCGTATTTTGTTGATGACACAATCAATTGACTAGCCAAATGTTCCACATGGCGCAACTAGTGTTGCACCATTGTCGGATCACGGGTTCCGGCAAAATCCTCAAGGTTCGAACACTGGGGTGCGCGCGAAGATTTCCTCCCTACCGATCCACGTCCTAACTGGCTAAGATCTCAAGAACGAACTCGATGAACTCGCAACACAAAGGACACAAGATTTATACTGGTTCGGGCCACCGTTGTGGTGTAATACCCTACTCCAGTGTGGTGGTGGTGGATAGCCTCTTGAGCTGATGATGAACAGTACAAGGTGAAGAACAGCCTCCTCAGGTTGAGGTGTTCTTGTGCTCTGTGAGCTTGTGGGCGAGAGGATGGAAGATTCCCTCCCCTACTGTGGTGGCAAGTTCTACTTATATAGGCCCTGGTCCTCTTCCCAAATATTGAGCGGGAAGGGAACCAACAATGGCCAATTTGAAAGGGGACAACTAGTACAGCTTATCCTGACAAAAGCGGTCTTCGCCTGCAAAAGGCTCTGGTGGTGACGCCGTCTTTGGCTCCATGATGACCTCCGTCTTGCCGTCCTGCTGGTCTTGGTCTCGTTGCACCGATATGGAAACCTTTGCTTGACGCCTCGGTACTCCGCGCATGCGCTTGCCTCCTTAGCAACAAAGGGGAAACAAGGACACTGCGCGCGCTGGCGCCCGCCTAGCCTCGATCATCATGGCTCACGTCACGAGAACCTCGCGAGGTTTGCCCTGCCTTGATCACTCCGCTCCTCGCGAGCCTGCCTGGCGAGGCCGCTCCTGAGGAGATCTTGCGTCGTCCGCCTCGCGAGGCTTGGCCCCTCGCGAGGGTCTTGAGTGCCTTGTTGATGAAGATGGGCCGTAGAAGCCTGCTAGCACAGCCACGCCATGGGCCGCAGGCAGGCAAGTCTGGGGACCCCCGTTCCCAGAACGCCAACAACCATCGGGGCGCGTAACTGTGGGGCCCACATGTTAGCCCGTATATGAAAGAAAGAAATGGTAGTTTGAGTCTGTACTGTGTTAATAAAATACATTTTAGGGTGATCATACGGTCACTGGCTCACCATACAGCTCCGTAATTTGTTGATGACACGGTCAATTGACCAGTCAAACGGTCAACATTCAGCAGCGCACATTACCATAGGGCCCACCTGTCAGCGTGTATATGAAGGACAGAAATGGTAATAAATTAGTGGTTGGTGGGTACTCAAAGTCGTGAGACCTCTGGTTGGCAGTCGCCGGTGGTGGGGGCACGTTGATTGGACGCTGGGGTGGGGATCGCCAGAGAAAAAGCTCGGCGCGGGGGGGGGGGGGGGCTAGAGGGATGGCTGGTGCGGCGGCGGACCGGTGGTGGGGAGTGGTTTCGAGGCAGGCCCCACCGTCAGTGCTGGTCGTTGGAGTCGGTGGCGGGGCGCCTGCCATGAGGGCGGAGCGCGGTGGCGGCGGAGCGTAGATTGGCGGAGGGAGGGCTACGGCGCACCCCTACCTGGCGCGCCGAATGTCGGATCACGGGTTCTGGCAAAACTCTCAAGGTTCGAACACTGGGGTGCGCGAAAAGATTTCCTCCCTACCGATCCACGTCCTAACTGGCTAAGATCTCAAGAACGAACTTGATGAAGTCGCAACACAAAGGACACAAGATTTTTACTGGTTCGGGCCACCGTTGTGGTGTAATACCCTACTCCAGTGTGGTGGTGGTGGATTGCCTCTTGGGCTGATGATGAACAGTACAAGGGGAAGAACAACCTCCTGAGGTTGAGGTGTTCTTGTGCTCTGTGAGCTTGTGGGCGAGAGGATGGAAGATTCCCTCCCCTACTGTGGTGGCTAGTTCTACTTATATAGGCCCTGGTCCTCTTCCCAAATATTGAGCGGGAAGGGAGCCAACAACGGCCAATTTGAAAGGGGACAACTAGTACAGCTTATCCTGACAAAAGCGGTCTTCGTCTGCAAAAGGCTCTGGTGGTGACGCCGTCTTTGGCTCCATGATGACCTCCGTCTTGCCGTCCTCCTGGTCTTGGTCTCGTTGCACCGATATGGAAACCTTTGCTTGACGCCTCGGTACTCCGCGCATGCGCTTGCCTCCTTAGCAACAAAGGGGAAACAAGGACACTGCGCGCGCTGGCGCCCGCCTGGCCTCGATCGTCATGGCTCACGTCACGAGAACCTCGCGAGGTTTGCCCTGCCTTGATCACTCCGCTCCTCGCGAGCCTGCCTGGCGAGGCCGCTCCTGAGGAGATCTTGCGTCGTCCGCCTCGCGAGGCTTGGCCCCTCGCGAGGGTCTTGAGTGCCTTGTTGATGAAGATGGGTCGTACAGGCCTGCTAGCACAGCCACGCCGTGGGCCGCAGGCAGGCAAGTCTGGGGACCCCCGTTCCCAGAACGCCGTCAGTTGCCCCCGGGCCGAAGGCGCACTCGGGATTGGATTCGAGGCGAAGCCAAGGGTCAAGTACGGAGGGCCGCGGGCCCCAAAATCCTGCGGCCTTGGTCGACGCGTGGTGGTTGATTGGACGTGGGCGTCTCCGCTTCCCCATGCTGCCTCGGCAACTGCTCGACTTGACAAGTCCCTGCGACATGCAAGGAAAACCATCATTACCTGTGATCGTGGGGGCGCTGGTTGGCCTTCTCCTGCTATAAATGAGGGAGGGGCGGAGCCCACATCGCCAATTCTTTCCCATTCCGCTCGCTTCTTCCTCCTCTGCTCCACCACTGACTCCCATGGCGCCGTCGAAGAGTTTCTCCGCCCCAGAGAAGGGAAAGGCCCCTCGCGAGGGGCCCGGCTCCCCGGCGCCCAAGCGGGGACGCGGCCGCCCCCGCAAGCCCACCGCAACTCCCCCCCCCCCCCCCGCTCCCGGGGTGGCGCTGCTGCGCGTGGCAGGGGTCGCTCTGATCGCGGCAATCCCGTCAATGAAGGGAGACGTGCCGTGCTTGCGCGACCTCCCCGGCCGCGCTTCCACTCGGCAGAGGTGCTGCCGGAGTTTGTTGTCTGGTCGGAGGATCCGGTCGGCAACTGGCTTCAGCTTCCACGCAGCCGCACTCGCTTCGAAGGTGGTAGCGGGTCGTCTCATCGCCGCGCCTCCGTGAAACGCGAGGAGGGATCCGGCTAAGCTCGGGACGTCGCCAGGGGCCTGCCCCTGTGGACCGCTGCAGCGCCACTTTTGTTTTGTTCTTCTTTTCTTTCCTGCATCAAAATGAAACCAGTATGGGCCCGGAGGGGCGTGTATCGAATTATGATTCCTCAATCATTATGCTATGCTTGTTGTTTCCATGTTGTGTCGTTATTTTGTGCAGAGATAACTTAGCCTGACGCGTTCGGGGCAGCCTCCTCTTCACGAGGCACTTGTTTCCTCGTGCCCGTCTTGACTTAGTGGTCGCTCAGGAACTGCAAAAAATTTGTTAGGAAGCTCGCTAGGAGACTTAGCATTCACCCGAGCCTTGACCCAGCGCTTCATATCAGGGTACCCGAGGGACACAGATTAGGAGAGATGCGCCAGCTTGTGGGCTCGAACGAGGGTGCCTTGCGAGAAGGCAGACGGAAGGCAGAGAGAAGGAAAAACGCAAAAGGAAAAACGCTCGCGAGGGCACCTGCCTAGCCCCCTCGCGAGGTATGCGAGAGAGAGAACACAGGTGAACTAGAGTCGGGAATAGCGTCAAACGGCGACAGAACCAAATCAGCAAGGAACACCAGAAGCAAACTTCGATTAAAAGAAGGCGAGCCAACTACGGAAAGCAAATGAAAAGCCGCGTTCGGCAACTAGTCTAGTCTTCAAGTCTTCTCACCAGCGCGGAGCTAAGTGCTGCCACTAGGCGTGGGAGGAAGCCCCCGAGGCCCGAGGGCGGCACTCCTGAGACTCCGGGGCGTGTACAGCCCCACTCATTATTACATGAGAGTGTCACGGGCGGCGATTCTTCACAGGCACCGGGCCTTCTTCACAGGCATTGGGCCTTTCTTCACAGGCACTGGGCCTTGCTTCATGGGTAGAACTTCCGGAGGTGCTGGATGTTCCAGGCGTTCTGGATGGGTACCCCGTGAACTTGTCGAACGTAGAGGTGAACTTGTCGTTCTGGATGGGTAGAACTTCCGCCCACTTGGTGAACTTGTCGATGGCAATGTAGAGGTAGCGGTAGCCCCCATGCGCTCGAGGGAACGGGCCCAAGATGTCCAGCCCCCAGACCGCGAACGGACATGTGAGCGGGATGGTCTGGAGGCCCTGAGCCAGCTGATGGATCTTCTTGGCGTGGAACTGGCAGGCTTCACAGGACTTCACTAGCTCGGCCGCGTCATTGAGCGCCGTGGCCAGCAGAATCTGCTGCGGAATACCTTGCCGGCGAGGGTCCGTGATGACGAGTAGTGCCTGCAGTCCCCACTGTGTATGTCAGATAGCAACTCCTTCCCCTGGACTCTGGAAATGCAACGCGGTGAAACATCATTGGGCCGCCTCCTGTACAACTCATCGTCCTGGATGCAGTATGTCGTGGCCTGCCAGGCCACGCGCTCTGCATCCTCCTCCTTCTCCGGCAGTGCCCCTTGCATCAGATAGTCCCTGAATTCCTTGGTCCAACATCCCTCCTGGGGCTCGAGCGCCAAGAGTAGGCGTGCTCCCGAAGTCGGGCCACGGGCTGGGGCTCCTGTGGTAGGCGGCTGCGGGAGCTCCTCCTGAGGCTGAGCTATCCTTGAAAGCGGTGGCGTTGCTGACGGCTTCAAGAGCCACTCCTCGAAGACGCCAGGCTCTTGGGGCTGCCACTTGGACGCCCTCTTCGCAATGTCGTCAGCTTCCTTGTTGGTGCCACGAGGCACGTGCTGCAACTCTAGGCCCAGGAACTGCTTCTCCATCTTACGCACTTCCGCGAGGTATGCCTCCATGTGCTCGTCCTTTGGCTCATATACTTTGTTGGAGAAGTTGACAAGGAGCTGTGAGTCGCCCCTAACGGTGAGGCGCTTCACCCCCAGAGCTGCTGCGGCCTTCAGGCCAGCTATGAGGCCTTCGTATTCTGCGATGTTGTTGGAGACCTTCTCGCCCTGCTGGAAGCAGAGTTGTACCGCGTAGTAGAGCTTGTCTTGGGTGGGTGAGACGAGTACTGCTCCAGCCCCCGCACCCTGGTGTGCGAAGGCCCCATCGAAATACATGACCTAGCCCTCGGGCGCCTCACTCCCCGGTGAGGTGGACCGGTCCTCGCCTACTTCCAGCGTCGGGGCATCCATCCATTCTTCCACGAAATCAGCGAGCGCGGCTCCCTTGATGACCCTGGTAGTGCTGAACTCCAACTGGAATGCCTGCAGCTCGATGTTCCACTCAGCGACCCTTCCAGCAGAGTTGGGGCTCCTGAGCACTCTCTCCAATGGGTAGGCTGAGACGACCTTGATGGGGTGGCCCTGGAAGTAGTGCCGCAACTTGCACGAGGCCACCAAGAGCGCGAGAAGAAGCTTTTGGGGCATGGGGTATCGTGCCCTTGCGTCCTGCAACACCGTGCTGATGAAATACACCGGGTGCTTGACGAGGGCTGGCGCGTTGGTGAGGCTCGTGTCTTGCGGAAGCTGGGACGTCTCCTGAGGTGGCGGAACTCCGGGTGCCTGATCGCTTGCGGGAATCTCTGTGACGTCGTCCTGCCAAGCTTGGTCTCCTGTTGATGCCGCTACGGCTCTTGCTGCGCCTTCCTAATCTTGCGTCATCCCAGTTGGCGGCGTAGCTTGGCGTGGCGCGCCCTTGGCTTGGTGCTCCTCCCGGACCGCCACCAGCGCCGCCCTGGCGAAGTATGGGGTGGCGGCAAGATAAAGTACTAGAGGCTCGAGAGGTCGTGGTGCCACCATCACCGGAGGGCTGGTCAGGTATCTCTTGAGGTCTTGAAAAGCTCGGTCGGCCTCCGGGGTCCACTTGAATGGGCCCTTCTTCTTCATCTGCTTGAAGAAGGGTAGGGCGCGCTCTCCCAGCTTGGAGATGAAGCGTCCCAACGCATTTACCCGACCAGCCAGCTTCTACATTTCCTTGAGGGTCTGCGGTGGGCTCATATCCTCAATGGCCTTGATCTTCTCCGGATTCGCCTCGATCCCTCAGTGGGACACGAGGAATCCCAGCAGCTTGCCGGAAGGGACACCGAACACGCACTTCACCGGGTTAAGTCGCAAGTTCACCTGGCGCAGGCTCACGAAGGTCTCCTCCAGATCTTGGATCAAGGTTCTTGCCTCCTGAGACTTTACCACAATGTCGTCGACGTAGGCCTCCGTGTTTCTCCCGAGCTGCCGCCCTAAGGCGATGTGCATCAGCCGCTGAAAGGTCGCGCCCGCGTTGCGCAGTCCGAATGGCATGCAAGTGTAACAGTACACCCCACACGGGGTCAGGAAGGCTGTCCTCTCTACATCTTCTACCGCCATCTTGATTTGGTGATACCCTGAGAACGCATCCAAGAAGCACAACAGGTTGCACTCGGCGGTGGAGTCGACGATCTGGTCGATGCGTGGGAGAGGGAACGGATCTTGGGGGCACGCCTTGTTGAGGTTGGTGAAGTCGACGCACATTCGCTCCTTCCCGCCTTTCTTCGGCACAACGATGGGGTTCGCCAGCCATTCGGGGTACCGAACCTCGCGAATGGCACCCGCTGCCTCCAACTTGTAGGTCTCCTGGATGATGAAGGCCTGCTTCTCCATGGATTGCCGTCTCGCCCGGTGCTTGACAGGCCGCACATTGGGGCATACCCTTAAGTGATGCTGGATCACCTCTCTCGGGACCCCCACCAGCTGATTGGGCTCCCATGCGAATATATCCTTGTTTGCACGCAAGAATTTCACCAATGCTTCCTCTTGGCTTGGGTCGAGGCCGGCACCTATGGTAAAGGTGGCTCCTGAGGTCGCGTCCTCATCGACCGGCACCTGCTTAGTTTCCGCCTTGTCTTGGGTGAACATCTGCTTTTTCTTGGTTGGTGCGGCTCCCTTGGGCTCGGAGGTGCCTGCGCTGGCGGGCTGCGCCGCCGCGGCGGTCTTGAGGGCAAGATTGAGTGCTGCAAAGACTTCCTTGGCATCCCCCTTGATGGTGAGGACGCCCTTGCTTCCAGGCATCTTCATGAGGTTGTAGGCCGGATGGGTCGCTGCCATGAATTGGGCCAGTGCCGGGTACCCGAGGATGGCGTTGTACTGGAGGCCGATGCGGGCGATGTCGAAGTCGACCAGCTCGGTGCGGTAGTTGTCGCGCGTGCCGAAGGTGATGGGGAGGCGGATCTGCCCCAGAGAGCGGGTGGCGCGCCGCCACCAACTCCTGAGAAAGGCTTGCTGAGGCTGAGTCGCTCGAGCGGTACGTGAAGAAGGCTGAAGGCTTCCACGGAGAGCAAGTTGAGGCTGGCACCGCCGTCGATGAGGGTCTTGGTGACGGCCACGTTGCAGATGGTGGGCGTGCAGACCACCGGAAGCCTGCCCGAGCCAGCGGTGGTGACGGGGTGGTCTTCTGAGTTGAAGGTGAGGTCGGCCTCAGGCGCAGCCCAGCCTGGCGAAGCCCCTGAGCGCTGGAAGCGGCGCCGATCTGGCAAAGGAATGGCTTGATATGGCGATCTGAAGGTGGCGCTTGAGAGCCGCCTAGCAGGGCCGCGACCGCGTGGTGCGCTGGCGAAGCGTAGCGCGCAGTGAAGAGGTTGCACAGCTCCTCCCAAGATGCCACCGTGGATCCGGGGAGGTTGAGCAGCCAGGCGCGCGGCGCGCCGGTCAGGGCCATGGGAAACCAGTTGGCCATGACCTTGTCGTCGTCCCCGTCCACGAGGACGGCCTCCTCGTATGCCAGCAGGAAAGCCGACGGGTTCGCAGCGCCGTCGTAGCACGGCAGCACCTCCGGCTTGAAGTTGGGCAGCCACTGGACTTGCCGTAAGGCGGGGGCCAGGGCTCGGAGCCCCCCTGCCGTCAGTGCTGGTCGTCGGAGTCGGTGGCGGGGCGCCTGCCATGAGAGCGGAGTGCGGTGGCGGCGGAGCGTAAATTGGCGGAGGGAGGGCTACGGCGCACCCCTACCTGGCGCGCCAAATGTCGGATCACGGGTTCTGGCAAAACCCTCAAGGTTCGAACACTGGGGTGCGCGCGAAGATTTCCTCCCTACCGATCCACGTCCTAACTGGCTAAGATCTCAAGAACAAACTCGATGACCTCGCAACACAAAGGACACAAGATTTATACCGGTTCGGGCCACTGTTGTGGTGTAATACCCTACTCCAGTGTGCTGGTGGTGGATTGCCTCTTGGGCTGATGATGAACAGTACAAGGGGAAGAACAGCCTCCTGAGGTTGAGGTGTTCTTGTGCTCTGTGAGCTTGTGGGCGAGAGGATGGAAGATTCCCTCCCCTACTGTGGTGGCTAGTTCTACTTATATAGGCCCTGGTCCTCTTCCCAAATATTGAGCGGGAAGGGAGCCAACAACGGCCAATTTGAAAGGGGACAGCTAGTACAGCTTATCCTAACAAAAGCGGTCTTCGCCTGCAAAAGGCTCTGGTGGTGACGCCGTCTTGGGCTCCATGATGACCTCCGTCTTGCCGTCCTGCTGGTCTTGGTCTCATTGCACCGTTATGGAAACCTTTGTTTGATGCCTCGGTACTCCACGCCTGTGCTTGCCTCCTTAGCACCAAAAGGGAAACAAGGACACTGCACGCGCTAGGGCCCGCCTGGCGCCTGCCTGGCCTCGATCGTTATGGCTCACGTCACGAGAACCTCGCGAGGTTTGCCCTGCCTTGATCTCTCCGCTCCTCGCGAGCCTGCCTAGCGAGGCCGCTCCTGAGGAGATCTTGCGTTGTCCGCCTTGCGAGGGTCTTGAGTGCCTTGTTGATGAAGATGGGTCGTAGAGGCCTGCTAGCACAGCCACGCCATGGGCCGCAGGCAGGCAAGTCTGGGGTCCCCGTTCCCAGAACGCCGACAACCATCGGGGCGCGTAACTGTGGGGCCCACCTGTTAGCCCGTATATGAAAGAAAGAAATGGTAGTTTGAGTCTGTACTGTGTTAATAAAATACATTTTAGGGTGATCATACGGTCACTGGCTCACCATACAGCTCCGTAATTTGTTGATGACATGGTCAATTGACCAGTCAAACGGTCCACATTCAGCAGCGCACATTACCATAGGGCCCACCCGTCAGCGCGTATATGAAGGACAGAAATGGTAATAAATTAGTGGTCGGTGGGTACTCGAAGTTGTGAGACCTCTGGTTGGCAGTCGCCAGTGGTGGGGGCGCGTTGATTGGGCGGTGGGGTGGGGATCGCCGGAGAAAAAGCTCGGCGCGGGGGGGGGGGCCTAGAGGGATGGCCGGTGCGGCGGTGGGGAGTGGTTTCGGGGCGGGCAGAGCGGCGTGGCGGCGCGGGCCGGCCGCTAGCGGCGGGGGCTGGCGGTTCGGCCGGTGGTGGCTGGCGGCTCAGGGGGGTGGAGTTTGATGATAAACTGTAGGCCCTTGATTTCGTATCCAACGGCTGGAAAATCTAATGACCAGAGATGAGAAAGTCAGTCGACTGACGTGTAGCCTCACCCCGCACGTACACATGCATGCACACAAGACACGCACGCATGCAGGTGTGCAACACTGACACATACACATAACGAACACACGCACGCATGCAGGCGTGCAACACTGACACATACACATGCACTCACGAACACATGCACGTATGCACACATGCATGCAACACTGTAACGTACCCTTGCACGCACGCAACACTCGCACGCCTGCATGCACAGAGCACATGACGCAAGACACACGCTCAACCTATACGTGCATGCACCCTTTGTTAAGGACATGGATTGTTACGGGTATTAATCAATCTTATATGTGATAAGCAGAACATTGATGTTTGCAGCGGTCTTTATGAATCACAATGTATCGAACGGGCTATCAACATAGTAGGCTTATCTACATGAAAAGGATGACGTCATACTCAATGAACAATCATCGGTCTATGAAATGCCTGCTTCTGACCGCCCTGGCCCACCAAAGGTTCCTCTGCTGTGCGCTGCCTGCGTTGGGTCACTGACATGCAGGCCATGTGCCCAAAGAGCCCACACGTCAGTGGAAGAACGACGCGGTGTCCTACGTCAGAGTCGAGGGCGCCACTCGCTGCACGCCCGGCTGAACACGCCTCCTTGCCGCATTTAAACGCCTCCATGAAACCCGCCCGTGTGGAAGCCGAAAAACGCAACGCCAACCGAGCTCCTCCCATCCGCCGTCTATTTAATCTCCTATTTAAACGAGGCCAAACGCCGGCCAAGAATCGCGCACCTCCGTCGCTCCCCTATCTCCTCCTTCACCATTTTTTCCACTCTTAAAATGGCTTACGAAGAGTAGTTATTCCGCACAAGCCATTTGTCTAGGTTTGTATCTCTCACACACACCCACGTAGGTGGGGGACGTGCACGAAGAGAAGAGGTGCACGCACGGCGCACGTACTCCCGTCTCTTTCCCAACCACACCCGTGTGGGTACACGATGGAGCTCATTTCTGTACAAAAAGGCAGCCCACGTGGTAATTTGATCGTGTACTGGTTGTCCACTTGGTGGAGGGAGGATCGTCTACCACGGGTGAACAAACAAATTGCAACTTGACGCGCTATGTTAAAAAAGAGGCAAACCATGTGGGGCCTACCTTAGAGGCAAGGCTCTATACACTGGAGTACTTTTGATGTGTCCCGTCAACTCGCAGAATGAGGAGAAGCTTGCTTAGTACGCCGTCTCCCCCGCCCACGGGCACGGTGGCTCGCAGGATGAGGTGAAGCTTGCTTACTAGTAGTAGTAGTAGTACTGTACGCCTTACGCCCGCTCCCTCGCCCGCGCGCGCGGTGGCTTGCAGGGCGAGGAGAAAATTTTACTACTCCCTCCGTTTACTCCTCGTCCCTACTACCTTGGTCAGAGAGATTATCATATTGTTTGGAATATATATGTCCTTTAGTACTCCCTCCATTTACTTATACAAGGCCACTATAAAAAATACATTTTGCATCTATACAAGGCCACAAATAGTAATCGAGACAAAAGTTACTACTCCCTCCTTTCCAGTTTATGGCTCAATTTCAAAATCTCTCCAACCAAGGTAGACGGTGAGTGGTCGAATTAATTTCGTACTCCTAGTTTGCACAAGTAATTAGTACGCTCATTTTTCTCAAGAAGTTATGTTTACCGAGGCATTAATTAGAACGAATGCATGAATGACCACTAAATTTCCATGAACTTCTACATGCATTGGTGAGTTTTCTCTTGACACTGCTTGCATCGGGTGATCTAACGCACCTCGAAATCCAACATGTGATGGTACTACTAGTAGTAGTAGAATTGAGACTTATAAAACGGAAAAACGAATGTTTTTTAGATGAGCCCTATAAACCCTAGTGGGTACATGCTCTGTAAAATCATATTTTCCAAAAACTAAGTCGCTCAACCTTTATTTGCTTGTTTCCCTTCCTGCCTCCTTGCCACGAACAGACTATGCCAAACTCCCTTGCTTGCCGCGCGGGAAAAGACCCGCCCTCGCCTTTTTTAGTTCGGGTTTGTATCGATGGATCACGCGAAGCAGCAAAAACCCAAGCTGTGTCTTGTACTCCTCCGTCGACGCTCGCTTTCATGAATTCTGTACTTCCTGTCGCCGACATGTGGGACATATAGCAACCGGGTCGACGTGTCAAGCACCAAATAACAGTGCAGAACAGCAGGGGGACGCACCCCAGTCGTACCGCCCCAGTAGTAGTAGTAATGAGCAATGAGACGTTAAATCACAATGTCGCACCTTCCCAG
Organism: Aegilops tauschii subsp. strangulata; assembly: GCF_002575655.3. Taxonomy (NCBI): domain Eukaryota; kingdom Viridiplantae; phylum Streptophyta; class Magnoliopsida; order Poales; family Poaceae; genus Aegilops; species Aegilops tauschii. The sequence goes on along the minus strand of NC_053036.3, from coordinate 421,751,991 downwards.
ACGGACAAAGCAACCATTATTTCACACTTCGGTTCGCCATCATCTCAAACCACGTAGTATTGCTTCTGCCTCAAGAGGGACACGCGCATCGCCTTGGTACATCATGACACGTGGGACCGCATGATAGGCCATGCTCCCCCGCTGATCGCTCAGTAAAATCACCTCATTTTTACTACTATACTTCCTCCGTATCGGTTTACGTGGCATGCACGTCGTTCTAGGTTGAGAATTTAACTGGCTATATATGTGATGAACAGTATATGTTTAGAAACTACATCCGCTTAATAATCCAATGATATACTTTTTGTGACATAGTAACTCATATTTAGTTAGTCAAATGGATGACCTAGAACTACGTGCACGCCCTATAAACCGAGATGCCTAAAAAACAGACGGGGAGGGTAGTTCAGTACGTATCTTTTTAGATCAATATAGTCGGGATTCACCAAGGAGCAAAACCAAGTGGTAGGCTGCACCTGTCGTGTTGGCGTAGCGACTCAAGCAGGGTCAGTCCGCACACGAAATGGCGACACACTTAACAGGACCCCTTTGTCCGACATGTGGCTCATCCACCGTCTTGTTCCACGTGCGATGCACCAAATTACAGTTCGGAGCAGCGGTTGGAATTGGAGGCACCCCGGTCGTAGCGCCGTAGTAGTAGAAAATGAGCGATGAGGGGTCAAATCACAAAGCCCCACCTTTCCCGCATTAAGCTGGACGGACGAAGCAACCATCATTTCACTCTAGGGCGCAAGAGCATAAAGAAAAGAGAAAACCAATGATGCGTGCGGCAGCTACCTAGGGCACCCTAGGGTAGGGGTCTCCACTACAGATCATTTTTTTTGAAAGCGCCTCCATTACAAATCGGCTTCTCCCTCGTCCTCTTGAAGAAAACCGATGATGCGTGCGGCGGTAGGGTTTGTAGGAGTACTACTACGGCGTGCAGGGCCATGTCGTAGTAAACGGGAGAGGGATTGAGTTCGATTCGACGCCTTAAATATGTGTGGTCCGCTTGGTTTTAGGGGAACGAGGCAGCATTTTGGGTTCGGGGACCAGTGGAGATATAGTACGTACAAAAAATTGTGGATGTAGGTTCGACCGGAAGGCAATGATGCATTGGCCCAGCATTTTGATATACCCGGGGTCGCGTGAAATTTGCTACTCTACTCAAAACTAGTAAGGTACACATGCATGGAACGCATGAGATATCGAAACCAAATTATGAATAAATACACACTATATCATGTAAAGCTTTGAGTCATATATGCATGATGTAGATGTTCGTTTAGTTCTTATAGTTCATCTCATTCAAAATCAATTAGTTTTATAAAAATGTTAAGATTCATGGGGTTGTGCGTTGTAAAGCATAAAGTAAAAAACATATAATGGCAATTCATTTAGAAAAAAAGTCAATTATGATACGGAAGATTCTAGAACAAAGGAGAAGTGCTTGTGTTTTGAGGTTTGTGCATTATGCTTAAGTTCAACCATGGAGTCTTCTAAATTGTACATGTGGCAGATCTGGTGGAATGTTGATGATATCCAACGGCTAGTAGTGCTCGGATTTGCCATCTCTGCACTGTCGGATTAGCTTCATCCAGCGACCATCTTTCAAGTTATTCGCACACTATATAGTTCTTGTGCCATAGTTGCATGTCTTGGAAAAAAGGTACTAGTGGGTTGTACTAGCTATTTGGGAATAGAAGATGTATACATGGAAGTTGTAGGGAAAGAGATGACATGGAGTATCTCAATTCCTATGAGTAGGGATTGGAAAAGAGATGTCATTTGGTTCACATCATAGGAACTTTTCTATTGAATCTAGAGATGACATGTATCTCAATTCCTATGAGGAGGGATTAGAGAAGAGATGTAATTTGGTTCATATCATAGGAACTTTTCTATTGAATATATGCTAATGTTTATTTTCCTTTGAAATTATGGGAGTATAGGAATCCATTCATATGAACCAAGTGGCTCTAAAGCTATAGAAATGATATCATGTCTATTTCCTTTGAAATGTGGAGTATATGAATCTATTCCTATGAACCAATTGGCTCTAAAGGAAAAAATCCTATAAAAATCATATCATATAGAGTTCCTATGATATTCCTCCACACCAAAGGATGGTTGAAATCGCTGCAGGTGATACGATGGTCTTTCTTTGTAGACTCCTCCCCCATCTTTATAGTTACCTCTCAAAGATGAATGAAATGATATATACATGGTATTCTACATGTGCAATTTGGTACATGAAAACTCGGTAAAAGTTTGCGAGGTTCGAATTTTCAATAAAGCTATATGCACTGCATTTTGGAACGGAGGGAGCATACGGCAGTTGCTAACACTCACGCGGAAGATTTGTGTGTAGGAGGAGTGGCTGTTCTGTTAAATGACATGGCAAAACTAACACTGTCGGATGCCGATCTAACGGTTCTTACGGCGTTCGTCAGGAAAAGGCTTGTGACGAACGTTTGTCGGATAATGATTTATGGACACATGCATTGCATTGATACGTGTCCCCCACTCTCTCACGCACAAGCACCCTCCCGAGTCCTCTCACACCCACCGTCTATCTACAGGTAGACGCCACACACATATGTGCTCTTCACACCCTACCCTCAGAACTTCTAAAAAACAAAAGACGTCGCGCACATTTTATTTTAGCTCACACGTCACACACTTATACTATTACTCTTGTGGCAAACATTCTTTGGGCATAGTATATTGTACTCTCATGAAGAGAAGCGGTGCACGCACGCACTAGTTCTCTCACACCCACTCGCGGGTACACGTAGGAGCGCATTTTTTGAAGCTGGTAAAACAAAATCACTCCACTATATATATAAGCAGGAGCCTTAGCGCTTGCTTTACTAGGGTTCCTCTCGTTCACTCTCTCATGCTCTCCAGATCTAAGCAAGACATAGGTGGCCACACTCTCTCTCAGCTCACGGCTGGTCACAAATCCGGCTGGATAACCTCGACTGGGGCAGGGGTGTAGGTGCATCGTTCACGCTGTCGTCAGCAGCGAGGGAGGAGACCAACGGCTGCCCGCGCGTCCCGATCGGCGGCCGTGCCGTTCTCTCCGAGAGAGCGCCGGCTCCGGAGGGCCTCCGACCCCTTCTTCCTCCCTGCGGTATTGTGGCCAAGATGCGGCCTCCCGACGCCGTCTTTGCCACATGTCGAAGACCCTCAGGTATATATTCCTTCGAAACCTGCCTTGCTCTACTGTCCCAGCTCCCCACTTGGCTTTGTGTGGATCTTTTTCTACTTCCGTCCGCTGTTCCAAAGCCACCTAGACTTTTACTATTATTAGAGGTAAAGCTAGTTCATACAGTCGACTCTAAGAGTTGGTTCAAACAGGGAAGAAAGTGGGAAAGCTGTAGCATGAATCTAGGACTTGGTTCTAAGAGGAAACGGGGGAAAGTAGTAGATACTGGCTACCCAACCGGTCTCTTGGTTGAAAATACGAAGAAAGCATGGTGGATGGAGAAGGGTGGGGGAAGTGGACCTATATCTTGGTTGAAAAAGGAAAGAAAGTGACGGGTGTTGGGGGACAATGCTAATGAGAATGAGCAGGTCTAGATTTCCTGTGCTCACATAGGAAAATGTCGCTGAGGAGATAAAAAATGGGACAAATGCAGACATGCTGCCTGAGTGTTTGCCGCTCTCGGCAACCACATCTGCCTCACCACTTTATGCCCCTGCTGTCCCTACGCTCATATCGCTACCGTTAATGTAAAATCACATGAAGCATTAAGAAATGCCACCTAATGTCACTATAAGTAATGGTCTAGTGCCGTCGATAAACTGAAGCAATGCCACCACCATTTTATGAAGTGCTTCCGTCTTGCTTTATTTCCCATGAATTGTGTTTTTGCAGTTACACTTAAATCTCACACCGCTAACATTGCTTTATACCAGTGGAACTGCACAAATTTGATTGCACATTTACTGACCATGTGCTACTCTCATGACAGTAATACTAATGCTATTGTTCTGCATGTTAATCTAGTGGCAGTGTTGATGCGATGTGATGCTACTTACTTAAGGACACTTTCATACTGTCAATCTAGTGCCAATTATAAACAATAGATGGTGCTGTTAATCATACGCCACTGCAAATATCTGTCACTGTTTAAATAACCGTATTTCGTATTTGCGCAAACAGGGATGTCTATCTCCATATCGTTTCGGGATGTCTGTCTCCGTATCGTTTCTATCCGCGCAATCAAAAGCACACACCTCAGTTTTAGTAGAACTGTGCAAAATGAGATGGCTATCCCTCATTGCCGTCGTCCAACCACCCGTCTTCCAGGTATTCCTACATTGGTAGTTACTAGGTAGAATGACCAACGCAATATAAAAGAAGTTGATTCGTACGTTTTACTTCCTGATTGCAGTGTAGGGACGAGCGAAAACAACTGCATCCTAGTCCGGAATGCACTTTCTACCAGTTCATCCATGGACCGAGGACTAGCTGGCACAGCTACACGGCGGTTTTTTGGACAGGTGCGCGGACAAGAGGCATTCTGGTCTGCTTATTTCTGCAAATAGCGGTGCTTAAATTTAGTGGAATGCACTAGACTTTCAACTGGTCAGTACATTACATGGTTCAGTTCAGCATTCCAGCTGAGAACACAATTGTAATTGGTTATTCTGGAATGAGAGAACCTAACCCTGGATGGTGGCAACAAGAAAAAACCAGAGTGAACTCCAGGAAATTTAAGCCTGCCGGGAGGCCCTTTGCTCAGAGAAGCCTTGCTTGTTTTTTCCTGATTTGTAAACCTTCTCACAACTTTGTCTTTTGCTGTGAACTAGTATATGTTTGTTATGTTCTATGAATCATTGAGATGTATAAAATTGCTTAACTTATGCTTTTCAAGTTTTTTATGAAGCCGAGTTTAATGTGAGTGTTCCACATGAACTCTGGACTAGCGTGTGAACGTTTGGAATTTACATTGTGGCCTCAGTTAACTGCATGAACCACTGTAACAAGATACATAGTTGCTTATATGTCAGACAGCAGATTGTTGATTGTTAGCTGGTCGATAGCCTAGTGTTGAAGCGAGCTGAGCCAATGTGCCATGTTTTGCACAACTGCTTACAAGTGGGGTAGCACCAACAGTGTTTACATCGGCGCACAGTTCTCGAATGAGTACTCTATTTCATCAAAACACACACTGCTCGTATGATAAACCGTGACAACTTATGTCTTACCATGCCATATTCATGAAAAACCTAGTGAGGACGCATCTGTTTCGGCAACAATTACGATGGTTCTCACATGATTCACGGGCACACAAAAGTAGCAGCAGTTCCCATAGACGGATTCAAACAGAGTACTAGCCCAGAGGGCTCGATAACAGGCAATGTTCGGATAATTAGACACAATCCAAACTACTATTAAACACTAGCTGGGGCAACTATTTCATGCCTCGATCTAATTTGGGCTGGACATATGACGGACCTTGCCATGAACATCATCGAGGACGTCCGGCGGCAGCTCAATCCTGTGAACCTTCATGAAGACAACCTTGTGGCATTGCCACTCATAAACTTGTTTGTGGAGGCATCCCACGTCATCTTCCTGCGTACGCTTGAGAAGAACAGTATGCCTCACAAACGAAGGAGTAGCTTTGAACTTCTTGTGCTTCAGTACACCCTGGACAACACGCCTGACAACAGTGAGGCTGGAATACAACTCTTCATTGGTATAAGCGTAAATGGCTTCCATGATCCAACAGCCTAAAAACTCTGTTTCCCAGTGCGTATATTCAGGTCATCCGCCTCATAGCGAGTGACATGTACAACCACACAATCCTTGTCTGCATTAGGGCTCTAATTGAAACAGAAACAAATTCTGAATTACTTTCCAGTATAAGAAACACAAGTTATTTAAACCACTATGTATAGCATGGCATCGAAGCTAATAAAATTTTGCATTATTCATCACCACATACTTAGATGAAAGACCACAATCGAGATTGGCAAAGAATAAAATCACCTTGGGCTGCTCAGCGGGGGGGACACATCCTCGAAGGGGGAAAACTACTCCTGTAGTGCCACGGGGGCTGTAACCTCAAAAGGGGCGTTGACCATCTCAGTAGTGACCGTGAGCATATCTGGGGTCGGCTCGGTGGCTGCCTCCATCTTCTTGGAGCTCTCTGTCTCATGGGGATCAGCCTCCCGCGTCTGCTCCAATATCGGCAGATCTTTGCCTGGTTCTCCTTGGTCCATCATGAAACTGACGAATACTAGGAGACCACTGAAAGGAAAACACAATCGCAATGACAATGAAACAAAAAGAGAGTGAGGATCGGTTACTGCTTTGCAAAAGTTCTTTTTTTTTCTCTGAACGAAAATATACCAACATCACGGATCCGCTTACCTTCCCTTCGTTGGGAGAGAAGAACAGTGGCAGATGCGAGTGTTGCCTTTCTTGAAGACGGTGAGGGAGAAGGGGATTCAACGAAGAGTGAAATGATGGTTGCTTCGTCCGTCAAACTTAGACTACGGGGAGGTGGGGTTTTGTGATAAGACGGCTCGTTATTGCCGCGCTATGACCGGGGTGACTCTCCGCCTGCATATTGCCTTCTAATTTGGTGGATGGCATTTGGGCCCGCGCGCTGCATGGCCCGCATGTCGGTGAACAAAAGTATAACGACATTCAGTAGAGGGAGACATTTCGATGACCTAGGAGGAGCCAGAAGCGGTATTGTATCCACTGTACTAGTAGTAATTGTTTTTCTGGGCAGCTGTAGAGTGTCTCCACTGTACTAGTAGTAATTTTTTCTCTGGGCCCAAGACAAAACAGCCCATCCACCCTAGTAAATAGTAAAATCAATTCAAAAGTCCATATATTTACTGAATGAGAGGCGCTACCCACACCCAGCACACCGCCCCCCAAAAAACCTGGGTGTTCTTCTTCCTCCTCACTCCCACCCACCTCACGTCAGCTCGCTCCACTCGTACCCCCAAATTCCTCACCTCACTCCTACAGAAAACCCCAGCTCCCCTTCTTCCTCACTACTACAGAAAAACCCCAGCTCCCCTTCTTCTTCACTCGCACTACAACTAGGCTCGTCATTCGTTACTCTGCTCAAATCCGTGAGCACAACGCAATGCCCTCGAGGAAAATGGAGTCGGCTGACCCCAGCGCCAAGAAGATGAGGCTCCCGCCAGCGGCGACGCCTGTTTTAGATCCCGCACCCGGCAGCGCGGGGAGAAGTGGCAACCTCGCCCCCACCGGATCCTGGGAACCAGTAGAATCTCGGGTGGACCGCATCAGCGATCTCCCGGACGCCGTCCTTGGGGAGATCATCTCGCTTCTCCCCACCAAGGATTGCTGCCGCACCCAAGTCCTCTCAAGTTGGTGGCGCCCTCTATGGCGCGCCGTGCCGCTTAATCTCAACTGTCATCAGCTATCTCTGTTCAATGATTTTGAAATCCCCAGAGCCATCATCTCCTCCCACCAGGGCTCCGTTCAAAGCCTCTGCATCCCGTCATGCTACCTGAGCAAGCATACCATGCCCTGCACGGTGGACGCCTGGCTGAAATCCCCTGAATTCACAGAACTACAGCTGCTTGAGTTCTACTATTCCCCTGGAAATCACCTACCAGATACCGAACGCCATCTACCTATGCCCTCAGCACCGATGTCCATCTCGCGTTTTTCCTCCTCTCTCCACACCACCACCTTTGCGTTGTGCGACCTACCAGACAATCTGGTACTAAACCTTCGACTCCCATTTCTCAAGAAACTTTCACTTGTGCGGGTTCGTATATCGGAGGCCTCATTGCACAGCATCATCCACTCCAATTGCCCTGCCCTGGAGTGCTTGGTGCTTGTTTTCACAGTTAGAATCGGTTGTCTCCAAATAAAGTCGCCTAACCTTGTAAGAATTGGAATTTCTTTTGACGCAAGGAAGCTCATCATCCAAGATGCCCCTTCACTTCAAAGGTTGATCCTTGATTCTAATTATTCACCGTTGCAAATAACCGTCCTCTCTGCGCCTCAACTGGAGACCTTGGGTGTAATACATGATCTCTATGCTCATTTCAATATGGTGTTTGGCTCCACAGTTCTTCAGGCACTTTATATTATCATCTACACTTGTAACCATAAGCTGCATTTTAAATTTCTGCGCATAAGTTATATGTCATCTTGGAGTACACATTTTGTACTAATATTATGTTCTATGCTCAATGAAGAGTTTCTCCATGGATGGCCTATCAATGGTGCTGGATTCTGTCAAGATCTTATATATCCAAATGAATAGTTTTGATCTGAACAAGATTATTGGCTTGCTGCAATGTTTTCCATGTCTGGAGAAGTTGTATATAAAGGTGATAATTTCACGCACATTGGAAGCCCGCATATAGTGTACTAGAATTAATCGTTCAGCTATTGCTCTTTTGACACTCTTTTTTTAGACCTTAACTGTTTTCAATCTTCATGTCTATTTAGGCAACAGGACGGGGTAAGAAAGTTATAACCAATCGGTGGGTTCGTAATCAACGGGATTTTCTCACTTCTCATGAGATTCGATTGAAGACAATAACACTAGAACGATATGTAGCCAACCGTGCAAACACTAGATTTGTCACATTCTTCCTGTTGAATGCGAGGTTACTATTGTCCATCAGGCTTAAGTTTATCAGCAGCATGGTTTTGACGGATGGGTACGTGGAAGAGCAAAAAAAGGAGTTTCAGGTGGGCAAAAGAGCTTCTGAACGTGCCAAGCTTCTATTTACAACATATTGTGGTCATAATCCAGTAAATTTTACGACCCAGGATGTTCATTCTATGGACCTGACCGATCCATTTGACTGTGACTGCCGAAAACAATGCTGGAGTTAGATGTTGTTGCCCTTTTCAACCTGGGTTTTTTTGTAAACCTGATGAACAATTAACCCTCGTGCTTTTGTACAGTTTGTAAGCTGGAGTTAGATGTTCTTGCCCTTTTCAACTCGGCTGTGACTGTCATATTTTCTTTGAAGCAAGGCAAATGGCTTGCCAGTCGTTTAATTTAGAGTGAAATATTGTAACAACTAACAAATCCCAACCAAGGGAAATAACATCACTCTCGCCGGCTGCTTGAGCTCATTGTGCATTACAGAAGCCAAGTGATTAGCCCCCACCAGCACCCACAAACTTATTTCGAACTAGCACATCAAATGGGCTGTAAATTTTCATAGGAAAGGCTGCATGACCATGACAGATTTGGATTCTGACATTTGGGACCCGCGAGGAAATAGCCTATCCAAGGTGGTGTCGACTTACTAGCCAGTCAACAAACGATTCTGCCTACCAGCCGTTGGATTGACATCCAACATCTGTCGTGTATCTTCTATATCTTGTCTTCTTCTTCCTCCAGCCACCCAAACCAAACCACCCCGTCGGCTCCGCCTGCTCCCGCCTCCCATGGTTGGCTGCGCCTCCGCCGCCCTACCGTACGTACCCTCCAACGTTGGTCAGTCCCTCCCTCTATTCCCCCACACGTCCTGTTATTCTCCAGCGACGTCAGCCCCAACACGCACCCGCACCCGAACCAGTCAACTCTCGTACTCCCCTCCGCCTGCGACTGGACCGGCGCATCTTCCACGGCTCCTGTTCGTTCCGTCTGAGGCCTCGTCATCGTCCTTTGCCTTGCGGCCTTGGTTCACTCGCCGTGTGCGGTGCGCCGCCCTCTTGCGTTGTCAATGTCGTCAACAACCGAGAGGAACAAGGAGATGACTATACGTTGAGAGGATGACAGTAGGGACCCACCAGCGTCATGGCAGTATGCAAGCAAGTGCCTCTATATTACAAGCCCAAAAATATGGTTCCTCCTAATGGTTGGACATCTGGGGCTCACGCCATTGTCAACGTAGTCAATAAACAAGAGAATTACACTACGAGCGGCTGACACCAGGGACCCAGCAGGTCGCGCAGTTTTTTTTGAGGAACAAGCAGTTGTTATTTATACTAGTTTTAGCGACGGATCAGGGTAACAACGGGGCTGTGCGGGGGCTGTGGCCCATCTAGCCAGGGTTTTATTTATGTTTACCACATCATGAGCCCAGTTGTGTTTTTTTCTTGCTGAAAATGGCTAGCCCAGTTCTATTTTTTTTAAGAAATACCCAAACGAGGCCTCCTTGCTTTATAAGCCCTGCTGGGCTGCAAATCTTTCAAGACGAGGAGAGTTTCATTCGGTTTGCCCAGAAATGGGTTGTACATTTTTAAAACACATCAAACCGGGAATTAGTTTCAATTTTTTTCTCATTACAAGATTTTAAATTCCATTGATTTTTATGCGTGGACAATTATTTGGATTTTATATTTATATAAATTATTTTTCAAAATAGTTTGAATGTGAATTGATATTTCGGGATTAAAAACAGTTGACCGCACCGAAATATGCAAATTTTCATATACTTTTTAACCGTGGCCACAATATGGGGTGTAATGCTAACAAAAAAAAGATGGGCTCCAAAAAATTCTTAAGAATTAGCAAATGGGCTGTACATTATTAGAAATAATGCACACGAGAGCAGTGACTGTTGGATGTCCATCCAACGGCTGTCGTGCTTCTTCAATCTCTGCCATTCCTTCTCCAGCCGCTCAAACAAGCGCCGGCGGGACTGCCTGCTCCCTCCTCCCGTGGCCGGCTATGCTGTCGCGCAGGCCTCACCGCCCCACCATACTCCCATCGCTGGCCTAGCCATCCCTCTACTCACCCACACCTGCTGTTATTCTCTGGGGACGGCAGGCGAACTAGTAAACCCTCGTACTTCTCCGCGTGGGAAACAACTGCCAAGTCTTCCCTGGCTCCGTGTCGTTCCCTTCCTAGGCCTCGCCGTCATCCACCGCCTTGGTGCTCTCGACGCGGCCTGGTCAACATGGTCAATGAACGACATCCATCGGAAGTGGACTATATGTCGAGAGGCTGACAGCTGGGTCCACGGCCGCACACAAGGAAATGCCTCCTTATTATGCGCAAAATAATGATTCCTCCACCTGACAGCTAGGACCCACGGGAAGGGCTTCTGTATTTCGTGAAAAAAACGTTCCCCCCGCTGACAGGTCGGACTCACCAGCTATATCTTCGCACGCAAGGAAGTGTCTCCTTATTACGCACAAAAAAATGAATACCCCCTGCTAGCTGGGACCCACCATAGTGGGTGGCTGACTTGTGGGCCTACTAAGTTGACGGGGACGGAGGGCTTTTTCAACTTAGTCAATATGAACGATTCTAGCTCCAGTGACCGTACGATGTCCATCCAACGACCATAGTGCTTCTTCAACCTCTGGTCTTCTTGCTCCAGCCGCCCAAAGCAGCGCCGGTCATGACGCCTGCTCCTGCCTCCCGTGGCCGGCTGTGCTGCCGTGGAGGCCTCACCGCCCCCATACTACTCCCACCGCTAGCCAGGCCATCCCTCCACTCACCCACACACCCTGTTATTCTGCGGCGATGGCAGCCTCACACAGCAGCCGAACTAGTGAACCCTCGTACTCCTCTCCGTGTGGGCATCCACTGTCGCGTCTTCCCCGGCTCCGCGTCGTCCCCTTCCTAGGCCTCTCCGTCGTCCACCGCCTTGGTGCTCTCGGCGCGGCGTGGTCAATGTGGTCAACGACCGACTTCCATCGAAAGAGTACTGTACGTGGAGAGACTGATAGCTGGGTCCACGGCCGCAGCTGGGTCCACGGCCACAGCCCAATTTTTTTGTGATTTGCCAAGTAAGTCGCTTTGTCAGGCCTGTTGGGCTGCAAATCTTTCAAGATGAGGAGAGCTTCATTCAACTGGCCGAGAAAATGGCCTATCAGTAATGAGAAATGGGTTGTACATTTTTAAAACACATCAAACCGACAATTAGTTTCAAATTTCTTTTTTTCATTTCGAGATTTGAAATTGCATTGATTTTTATGCGTGGACAATTTGTTGGATTTTATATTGATATACATTTATTTTTTAAATCAGTTTGAATGTGACTCGAAATTTCTTGATTAAAAACAGTTCGGACCGCACCGAAATATGCACAATTTCGTATAATTTTTTAACCATGGCCACAATATGAGCTGTAATGCTAACAAAAAGAATATGGGCTCCAAAAAAACCTTAAGAATTAGCAAATGGGCTGTAAATTATTAGAAATAATGGCAGATGGGCTGTATCCTGTTTTCCATAGATTTTAGGCTTTCCTAAAAAAAGGTTGACGCACAAGCAGTGAATGTTGGATGTCCATCCAACGGCCATCGTGCTTCTTCAATCTCTGGTCTTCCTGCTCCAGCCGCTCAAACAAGCGCCGGCGGGACTGCCTGCTCCCTCCTCCCCGCGGCCGGCTGTGCTGCCGCGCAGGCCTCATCGCTGCACCGTACTCCCATCGCTGGCCTAGCCATCCCTCTACTCACCCACACCTGCTGTTATTCTCCGGCGACGGCAAACGAACCAGTAAACCCTCGTACAACCATACTCCCCTCCGCATGGGAAACAATTGCCGAGTCTTCCCTGGCTCCGTGTCGTTACCTTCCTAGGCCTCGCCGTCGTCCACCGCCCTGATGCTCTCGGCGCGCCCGGGTCAACGTGGTCAACGACCGACGTGCATCTGAAGTGGACTGTACGTGGAGAGGCTGACAGCTGGGTCCACGGCTGCACGCAAGGAAATGCCTCCTTATTACGCGCAAAATAATGATTCCTCCACCTGACATCTAGGACCCACCGAAAGGGCCTCTGTATTTCGCGAAAAAACTTTACCGCCGCTGACAGCTCGGACCCACTAGCTATATCTTCGCACGCAAGGAAGTGCCTCCTTATTACGCACAAAAAAATGAATACTCCCCCTGCTAGCTGGGACCCAGTATAGTGGCAGGCTGACTTGTGGGCCTACTAAGTTGACAGGGACGAAGGGCTTTGTCAACTTAGTCAATATGCACGATTCTAGCTCCAGTGACCGTACGATGTCCATCCAACGGCCGTAGTGCTTCTTCAACCTCTGGTCTTCTTGCTCCAGCCGCCCAAACCGGCGCCGGTCGTGCCTCGTGCTCCTGCCTCCCGTGGCCGGCTGCGATGCCGCGGAGGCCTCACTGCCCCCTACTACTCCCACTGCTGGCCAGGCCATCCCTCTACTCACCCACACCCCCTGTTATTCTGCGGCGACTGCAGCCTCACACCGCACCTAACCAGTGAACCCTCATACTCCTCTACGCATGGGCATCCACTGTCGCGTCTTCCCCTGCTCCGTGTCGTCCCCTTCCTAGGCCTCGCCATCGTCTACCGCCCTGGTGCTCTCGGCGCGGCGTGGTCAACGTGGTCAAGGAACGGCTTCCATCGGACGTGGACTGTACGTGGAGAGGCTCACAGCTGGGTCCACGGCCGCAGCAAGGAAGTGCCTCCTTGTTACGTGGAAAATAATCATTCCTCCACCTGACAGAAGGGACCCACCGGATGGGCAACCGTATTTCGCGAAAAAAACGTTTCCCCCCTGACTGCTGGGACCTACCAGCTACATCTTTGCACGCAAGGAAGTGCGTCCGGGCAAAAAATGATTCGCCCCCCTGACTGTTGGGACCCACCAGCTACATCTTCGCATGCAAGGAAGTGCCTGACAGTCGGGACCCACCTGGTCGAAGCGTACGTAGCGTTGTCATTCTGGTCGCGAACATGTACGTACATACTAGTCGATATTGAGGCGCGCACGTAGCATGTACACATACATACAGCAGCTAGTGTGCAAGAAAGAAAATACGACCACATACGTACATACGGGCGGGGTCTCGAACGCCTACTCGTGCATATGTATGGCCAGGGCTCGTGTACATGGCTGGATCGGAACGGAGAAACTGCGTCGTCGTCGTGTTCATGGGGAGGCAACGGAATGCGTCGTGTTCATCGGGGGGCAACGGAACGCGTGGGAGCCAACTGGCTTGGGCGGAACAGCCGATGGAAACGAGGCCTGGCGTACCGCACAACGGAGGAAACGGCCTTGTGTTCGACCAGCCACGTTCGAAACGGGATCCTGTTCATCGGGAGGGGTCTGGCGTACCGCAAAACGGAGGAAATCGACCTCCTATGGTCGAAACAGGGTTCCTGTTCATCGGGAGGGGTGTGGCGTACCGCAAAACGGGACTCCACGGGATAATGTTCATCTCCACCGTCGACCCCCTCTAGCCTCCACGGGCTACTGTTCATCCACCGTCGACCTCCTCCAGCCTCCACCTGCGACAGTTCATCCACGGGCTCCTGTTCATCCACCCCTCCACGGGCTAATGTTCATCCAGCCCTCCACCGTCTACTGTTCATCCAGCCCTCCACGGGGTGGTCCTGTTCATCCAGCCCTCCACGGGGTCCTGTTCATCCAGCCCCAGCCGGCTCGATCGATCGAGGTCCTGTTCATCCAGAGGCAACACCATGGGGTCCTGTTCATCCACCCCCACCGGGAACTGTTCATCCAAACCCCCCCAGCAACGCTCACTGTTCATCCAGAGGCAGCATCGATCGGCTTCAGTTAGCAGCAGTAGCGAAGGAATCGCTCGATCAGGTTTAGTTAACAGCCATCGATCGATCGCTCGGGTTCAGTAATGCGTAGCCTGCAGTGCAATCGCTCGGGTTCAGTTAGAGCCCAACGCCTTGCACCCACACGCTTGTGTGTACGAGAGAAACACACATCGCCCGGCCCCGACCACCCACCGTAACTGGGAACACCCCAATATTTTCCTCGCCCTCGCTTCTACCATGGTTTTTTCCGTCATGGACGGCCCAAAGAATGTCATGCAGCTGCGTCTCTGGCCCGCCCAGGACGAAAAGCCCATTTTCTGTCATGATTTTTTGTCATAGAAGTAGGAGCCCACCACATCTATGATGATACCGGGTTTTGTCACAATTATCATCATAGAAGTGTCATAAGTATGACAGAAAAAATTCGTTCGACCCAAAATGTCACGGATGTGTCTTTTTTTGTAGTGTTGGGTCACGTGTGATCACGCGCTATACCGAACACCCTTGTAGCATCTACGTGGGGGCTGAAGCCGACGACTGGTAAACTTTCAGAATTGAAACGACATCACAAGAGGAAAATAATTCAGATAAATGCATAAATATATTACAAACCTTGGTTCATAAAACAAAGTTTGGATAGCCATGATACATTCACTAAAAAATAACATCCTTTGAGCATTGGCCCTCTACTATTCGGGCACCCGCCAGGACATCTTCAAAATACCTCTCCGGCTTGCGGTGGTCCTTGCCTTCGGGCAGGCCTTCATTTGCCACGATGGTGGCCTTCATCTTCCCCCAATGCATCTTGGCACGGGCAAAGGCCATCCGCGCACCCTCTATGCACGCCGAACGCTTCACAGCTTCGACTCGGGGCAGCGCTTCGACGAGTCGCCTCACCAAGCCGAAGTAGTTGCTAGGAATGGGTTTGGCTGGCCAAAGTCAGACTATGATATCCTTCATGGCCAAGCCAGACATCCTATGCAACTCCGCCAGTTGCTTCATCTGGTTGTTCAACAGCACTGGGTGCTCCGGCACCAGGAATTGTGACCAGAACAGCTTCTCTGTCGAGTTCCGCTCCTGGGCTTGGAAGAACTAAGCGGTGTCGGCGGTACTCTTCGGCAGATCCGCAAATGCATCTGGAGAACTCCACAGTCGAGTGAGCAAGGCATACCTTTGACCCCCAAATATACTCTGCAAAAGAAAGGGCTTACCAGCCGCTATCTGCTCGGCCTGCTGGATCTCCTCACGAGCACTCCGGGACTCGGTCCGCGCCTCTTTGGCCTCTTGGAGGGCCTTGGCAAGTTCGGCCACTTGGGTCGTAGTCTTCCCCTCCAAGGCCTCGCACTTGCCGATGGCGTCCTTCAGCTCTTGCTCTACTTCAGCCAACCTCTCTTCATGCTGGCGGCGGGCGACCTGTTCGGTCTTTAATTCCGCAGCCGCTTTGTCAGCGGCCACTTTATTCACCTTCGCCTCCTCCTTGGCCTGGGCAAGGGTGCTCTTGAGGGTTTCGAACTCGGCTGCGCTGCCTGCACTCATAATCACAAAAGTACATGAGTTACACTCTGAATTTGCATATCACTTCAGATACTTGACCAAACTCTTTTAAAGTACACACATACCTTGTGCCTCATCGAACCGCCTGTTAACGCGGTCGATTTCATCATCAGCCAGCTTTAGTTTCCGATCGAGTTCGGAAACTTCAGCGGCCTGGGCGGTTGTCGCCAACAGGGAAGCCTGTTATAAAATATAAAAGTATGTCACCTCTTCCGAATTCTATGTGATCCTCTGTTCGTCTTTTTTAAAAACCAGACAGAGTTTCAGGGGCTACTATCTATATACAGATATCTTTCCTTCATATGAAAAGCGTCTAGAGCATTACGTCGCATACCTCGAAGCCTGATAGTAGGCTGGTGAAGGCTTTGTTCAGCCCGCTCTTGACGGACTGAACCTTCTCAACCACCACACCCATCAGGGTGCGGTGCTCCTCCACGATGGAAGTACATCATAGTGCTTCCACCAGAGCATTCGGCGCCTCCGGATTAGTGGAGGTCGCCATCAGAGTTGATGCTCCCCCCTCCTTCAAAGGGGGCTGCTCGCCCGATTCCGGAGCCGCATGGGTCTCCGGGATGATGTCCGGCTGGGGGCCGGACTAGTCAGGGCCCCCACTGTCGGTCACCATGGGGATCGCACCCCCCATGTCTTCGACGGCCGAGGTATTACCCTCGGGCGCCATTTCGGCTGCCTCGCCCACCCCTCCGTGGCCTGGAGAGGTCCTTCAGGACAACACCTCGGTGTCATCCCTGGTGATTGGCGGAGAGGCTCGTGGAGGCGTCTTGCTCTCTGCCATCTCGGGCGGCAGAGAACTCCCCTCAGATAGCGAAGGGTTGGGGAGGTCGCGAGCATGGCTGAAAGACATATGGTATAATATGTTATACTATAAAAACATAAAGGACCGAAGACATATAATAAATCCTTTGGTACTTATGATTCGGCCAGGGGCTTAACCCTGGGAAGCCTCTTGGGGATGGGTTCGGCCACCGAATCTGAACCATCCGAGAGGGCAATCTTCCCCCTCTTGGGCGCCTCCTCCTCCTCCGGGTCTGTGGAGGCTGCCCTCTTCTTCTTCCTCCCCTTAAGAGGGGAGTCACTTTCCACCTCCTCGTCGTCGTCGTCTTCATCTCCCTCGTGGGAAGAGAGGATTTCGGTCTCTCCAGACACTGCGTCTGAAGAACCCTTGCGGCGGAGGTCGCCCTTGGCCTCCTTGCCCTTCTTCTTCTCGGCCTTCTTTTTTGGCGCCTGATAGGGCGCCGGGACCAGCATCTTCGTTAGCTGGGGTTCGGCCGGGTCTTCAGGAAGCGGGACTGGACACTTAATCTGCTCCGCCTTTGCTATCCAGACCTATACAAGGGACAGAAAACTCATTATGTTTAAAGAATTTATTGACCGAATGTATATTCGGGCAAATCGTACTTACCGGTGTGGCCGGATTCTCGCTGTCAAGGCCGATGTCTTCGGTCTTCTTCGGCCACGCTTTCTAGGCCTTGAACAGCAGCTTCCAGATGTCTTCGTGCGTTGTGCCAAAGAAGTGCTTCAAGGTCCGTGGATCTTCCAGATTGAACTCCCACATGTGAGAGAGCCGGAGTTGGCAGGGAAGAATCCGACGGAAGAGCATCACCATAATCACGTTAGTGAGACTGTTGTTCTTCCCTATCATGTTTGTGATGCGCTTTTGCAGCATCAATACTTTCGCCGTGGATCCCCAGTCCAGACCCTTGGTGGTCCATGAGGTGAGCCGCATAGGGGGCCCAGATCTGAACTCAGGAGAGGCTGTCGCGGGGTTCGGTGATGTAGAACCACTCCTGCTGCCACACCTTGAAAGTCTCCATGAAGGCCCCCTTAGGCCAAACGGCGTTGGGGAGCTTGCTCACCATGGCGCCACCGTAGTCTGCATGCTGCCCGTCGACCACCTTCGGCTTCAGATTGAAGACTTTTAGCCATAGGCCGAAGTGTGGGGGGATGTGGAGTAGCGCCTCACACACGATGATGAACGCCGAGATGTGGAGGAAAGAATTTGGGGCTAAATTATGGAAATCTAGCCCGTAGAAGAACATGAGGCCCCGGACGAAGGGGTGGAGGGGAAACCCTAACCCGCGGAGAAAGTGGGGATGAATACAACCCTTTCGCCGGGCTTCGGAGTGGGGATGACTTGGTCCTTGGCAGGGGGCCTGTGCGCGATGTCCGCAGATAGATACCCCGCCTCCCGGAGCTCCTTGACGTCCTTCTCGGTGACAGAGGAGGCCTCCTGCTACCTCTTGAGCACTGCGTTGGTTTCCCTAGAAGAGGAAAGGGTGATGCAGTAAAGCAGTGTAAGTATTTCCCTCAGTTTTTGAGAAACTAGGTATCAATCCAGTAGGAGGCCACGCACGAGTACCTCGCACCTACACAAACAAATAAAATCCTCGTAACCAATGCAATAAAGGGGTTGTAAATCCCTTCACGGTTACTTACGAAAGTGAGATCTGATAGATATGATAAGATAATATTTTTGGTATTTTTATGATAAAGATGCAAAGTAAAATAAAAGGCAATAAAAATAGCTAAGTGTTGGAAGATTAATATGATGGAAAATAGACCCGGGGGCCATAGGTTTCACTAGTGGCTTCTCTCGAGAGCATAAGTATTACGGTGGGTAAACAAATTACTGTTGAGCAATTGACAGAATTGAGCATAGTTATGAGAATATCTAGGTATGATCATGTATATAGGCATCACGTCCGAGACAAGTACACCGACTCCTGCCTGCATCTACTACTATTACTCCACACATCCACCGCTATCCAGCATGCATCTAGAGTATTAAGTTCAAAAGAACAGAATAACGCTTTAAGTAAAATGACATGATGTAGAGGGATAAACTCATGCAATATGATATAAACCCATCTTGTTATCCTCGATGGCAACAATACAAACATGCCTTGCTGCCCCTACTGTCACTGGGAAAGGACACCGCAAGATTGAACCCAAAGCTAAGCACTTCTCCCATTGCAAGAAAGATCAATCTAGTAGGCCAAACCAAACTGATAATTTGAAGAGACTTGCAAAGGTAACTAATCATACATAAAAGAATTCAGAGAAGATTCAAATATTGTTCATAGATAAACTTGATCATAAACCCACAATTCATCGGTATCAACAAACACACCGCAAAAACAAGATTACATCGAATAGATCTCCACAAGAGAGGGGTTGAACATTGTATTGAGATCCAAAAAGAGAGAAGAAGCCATCTAGCTATAACTATGGACCTGAAGGTCTGTGGTAAACTACTCACACATCATCAGAGAGGCTATGGTGTTGATGTAGAAGCCCTCCGTGATCGATGCCCCCTCCGGCGGAGCTCCAGAAAAGGCCCCAAGATGGGATCTCACGGGTACAGAAGGTTGCGGCGGTGGAATTAGGTTTTTGGCTCCGTATCTGGTAGTTTGGGAGTATGTAGGTATATATAGGAGGAAGAAGTACGTCGGTGGAGCAACGTGGGGCCCACGAGGGTGGAGGACACGCCTGGGGGGTAGGCGCGCCCCCCTACCTCATGCCTTCCTGGTTGATGTCTTGACGTAGGGTCCAAGTCCTCTAGATCACGTTCGTTCCGAAAATCACGTTCCCGAAGGTTTCATTCCGTTTGGACTCCGTTTGATATTCTTTTTCTGCGAAACTCTGAAATAGGCAAAAAAACAGCAATTCTGGGCTGGGCCTCCGGTTAATAGGTTAGTCCCAAAAATAATATAAAAGTGTATAATAAAGCCCAATAATGTCCAAAACAGAATATAATATAGCATGGAACAATAAAAAATTATAGATACGTTGGAGACGTATCAAGCATCCCCAAGCTTAATTCTTGCTCGTCCTCGAGTAGGTAAATGATTAAAACAGAATTTTTGATGTGGAATGCTAGTCGGCATAATTTCAATGTAATTCTCTTAATTGTGGTATGAATATTCAGATCCGAAAGATTCAAGACAAAAGTTTAATATTGACATAAAAATAATAATACTTCAAGCATACTAACTAAGCAATTATGTCTTCTCAAAATAACATGGCCAAAGAACGTTATCCCTACAAAATCATATAGTCTGGCTATGCTCTATCTTCACCATACAAAGTACTTAAATCATGCACAACCCCGATGACAAGCCAAGCAATTGTTTCATACTTTTGATGTTCTCAAACTTTTTCAATCTTCACGAAATACATGAGCGTGAGCCATGGACATAGCACTATATGTGGAATAGAATGCTGGTTGTGGAGAAGACAAAAAGAGGGAGAAGATAGTCTCACATCAACTAGGCGTATCAACGGGCTATGAAGATGCCCATTAATAGATATCAATGTGAGTGAGTAGGGATTGCCATGCAACGGATGCACTAGAGCTATAAGTATATGAAAGCTCAACAAAAGAAACTAAGTGGGTGTGCATCCAACTCGCTTGCTCACGAAGACCTAGGGCATTTTGAGGAAGCCCATCATTGGAATATACAAGCCAAGTTCTATAATGAAAAATTTCCCACTAGTATATGAAAGTGATATCATAGGAGACTCTCTATCATGAAGATCATGGTGCTACTTTGAAGCACATGTGTGGTAAAAGGATAGTAACATTGTCCCTTCTCTCTTTTTCTCTCATTTTTTTTATTTGGGCCTTTTCTCCTTTTTTATGGCCTCTTTTTTTAAGTCCGGAGTCTCATCCCGACTTGTGGGGGAATCATAGTCTCCATCATCCTTTCATCACTTGGGACAATGCTCTAAAAAGTGATGATCATCACACTTTTATTTACTTACAACTCAACAATTACAACTCAATACTTAGAACAAAATATGACTCTATGTGAATGCCTCCGGCGGTGTACCGGGATATGCGATGAATCAAGAGTGACATGTATGAAAGAATTATGAACGGTGGCTTTGCCACAAATACAATGTCAACTACATGATCATGCGAGGCAATATGACAATGATGGAGGGTGTCATAGTAAACGGAACGATGGTAAGTTGCATGGCAATATATCTCGGAATGGCTATGGAAATGCCATGATAGGTAGGTATGGTGGCTGTTTTGAGGAAGGTATATGGTGGGTGTATGATAACGGCGAAAAGTGCGCAGTATTAGAGAGGCTAACAATGGTGGAAGGAAGAAAAGTGCGTATAATCCATGGACTCAACATTAGTCATAACGAACTCATATATTTATTGCAAAGATCTACAAGTTATCAAAGAAAAGTATTACGTGCATGCTCCTAGGGGGATAGATTGGTAGGAAAAGACCATCGCTCGTCCCCGACCGCCACTCATAAGGAAGACAATCAATAAATTAATTATGCTCCGACTTCATCACATAACGGTTCACCATACGTGCATCCTACGGGAATCACAAACTTTAACACAAGTATTTCTCAAATCCACAACTACTCAACTAGCATTACTCTAATATCACCATCTTTATATCTCAAAACAATTATCAAGCATCAAACTTCTCATAGTATTCAACACACTCATAAGATTTTTTTTATTAATCTTGAATGCATATCATAATTAAAGAAAATTACCATGCTGTTTTGTAGGACTCTCAAAATAATATAAGTGAAGCATGAGAGAACAATAGTTTCTATAAAACAAAACCACCACCGTGCTCTAAAAGATATAAGTGAAGCACTAGAGCAAAAACTATATAACTCAAAAGATATAAGTGAAGCACATAGAGTATTCTAACAATTTCCGAATCATGTGTGTCTCTCTCAAAAGGTGTGTACAGCAAGGATGATTGTGGCAAACTAAAAAATAAAGACTCAAATAATACAAGACGCTCCAAGCAAAACACATATCATGTGGTGAATAAAAAATATAGCTCCAAGTAAAGTTACCGATGGAAGTAGACGAAAGAGGGGATGCCTTCCGGGACATCCCCAAGCTTTGGCTTTTTGGTGTCCTTAGATTATCTTGGGGTGCCATGGGCATCCCCAAGCTTAGGCTCTTGCCACTCCTTGTTCCATAATCCATCAAATCTTTCACCTAAAACTTGAAAACTTCACAAGACAAAACTCAGCAGAAAATCTCGTGAGCTCCGTTAGCGAAAGGAAACAAAACACCACTTCCAGGTACTGTAATGAACTCATTGTTTATTTATATTGGTGTTAAACCTACTGTATTACAACTTCTCTATGGTTTATAAACTATTTTACTAGCCATAGATTCATCAAAATAAGCAAACAACACACGAAAAACAGAATCTGTCAAAAACAGAACAGTCTGTAGTAATCTGTAACTAACGCAAACTTCTGGAACTCCAAAAATTCAGCCAAAATAGGAAGACCTAGAAAATTTGTTTATTGATCAGCATCAATTGGAATCAATATTTTATCACGTTCTTCTGATTTTTAACAATTATTTTCGTGAACAGAAAGTTTCTGGAATTTTCAGCAAGATCAAATAACTATCATCCAAGAAGATCCTATAGGTTAAACTTGGCACAAACACTAATTAAAACATAAAAACACATCTAACCAGAGGCTAGATCAAATATTTATTCCTAAACAGAAGCAAAAAGCAAAAAAACTAAAAATAAAATTGGGTTGCCTCCCAACAAGCGCTATCGTTTAACGCCCCTAGCTAGGCATAAGAGCAAGGATAGATCTAGGTATCGCCATCTTTGGTAGGCAATCCATAAGTGGCTCTCGTAATAGATTCATAAGGTAATTTTATTTTCTTTCTAGGGAAGTGTTCCATGCCTTTCCTTAATGGAAATTGGAATCTAATATTCCCTTCCTTCATATCAATAATTGCACCAATCGTTCTAAGGAAAGGTCTACCAAGAATAATAGGACATGAAGGATTGCAATCTATATCAAAAACAATAAAATCTACGGGCACATAATTCCTATTTGCAACAATAAGAACATCATTAATGCTTCCCATAGGTTTCTTAGTGGTGGAATCCGCAAGGTGCAAGTTTAAAAAGCAATCATCAAAATCACGAAAACCTAGCAAATCACACAAAGTCTTTGGAATCGTGGAAACACTAGCACCCAAATCACACAAAGCATAGCATTCATGATCTTTAATTTTAATTTTAATAGTAGGTTCCCACTCATCATAAAGTTTTCTAGGGATAGAAACTTCCAACTCGAGTTTTTCTTCATAAGATTGCATCAAAGCATCAACGATATGTTTAGTAAAAGCTTTATGTTGACTATAAGCAAGAGGAGAATTTAGCACGGATTGCAACAAGGAAATACAATCTATCAAAGAGCAATTATCATAATTAAATTTCTTGAAATCCAAAATAGTGGATTTATTGAGATCTAAAGTTTTAACTTCTTCAATCTCACTTTTATCAATTTTAGCATCAAGATCTAAAAACTCTGAATTTTTGGAACGCCTTCTAGGTAAAGGTGGATCATATTCAGTCCCATCATTATCAAGATTCATATTGCAAAACAAAGATTTAATAGGGGACACATCAATAACTTTTAGATCTTCATCTTTATTTTCATAGAAACTACAAGAACACACTTTCACAAAACAATCTTTCTTAGCACGCATCCTAGCGGTTCTTTCTTTGCACTCATCAATGGAAATTCTCATGGCCTTGAGAGACTCATTGATATCATGCTTAGGTGGAATAGATCTAAGTTTCAAAGAATCAACATCAAGAGAAATTCTATCAACGTTCCTAGCCAATTCATCCACTTTAAGCAATTTTTCTTCAAGCAAAGCATTGAAATCCTTTTGCGAATTCATAAATTCTTTAACATTAATCTCAAATTCAGAAGGCATCTTATTAAAATTTCCATAAGAATTGTTGTAGGAATTGCCATAATTATTAGAGGAATTACTAGGATGCGGCCTAGGATTAAAGTTTCCTCTATACGCGTTGTTACCAAAATTATTCCTACCAACAAAATTCACATCCATAGATTCATTATTATTCTCAATCAAAGTAGACAAAGGCATATGATTAGGATCAGAGGAAACAATTTTAGTAGCAAATAATTTCATAAGTTCATCCATCTTTCCACTCAAAACATTAATTTCTTCTATCGCACGCACTTTTTTATTAGTGGATCTTTCGGTGTGCCATTGAGAATAATTAACCATAATATTGTCTAGGAGTTTAGTCGCTTCTCCTAAAGTGATTTCCATAAAAGTGCCTTCCGCGGCCGAATCAAAAAGATTTCTAGAAGCAAAATTCAATCCGGCATAAAAATTTTGTATAATCATCCAAAGATTCAAACCATGTGTAGGGCAATTACGTATCATTAATTTCATCCTCTCCCAAGCTTGTGCAACATGTTCATGATCAAGTTGCTTAAAATTCATAATATCGTTTCTAAGAGAGATGATCTTAGCTGGAGGAAAATACTTAGAGATAAAAGCATCTTTGCACTTATTCCAAGAATCAATACTATTTTTAGGCAAAGACGAAAACCAAGCTTTAGCACGATCTCTAAGCGAAAAAGGAAATAGCTTCAATTTAACAATATCATTGTCCACATCTTTCTTCTTTTGCATATCACACAAATCAACGAAGCTATTTAGATGGGTAGCGGCATCTTCACTAGGAAGGCAGGTGAATTGATCTTTCATGACAAGATTCAACAAAGCGGCATTAATTTCACAAGATTCAGTATCGGTAAGAGGAGCAATCGGAGTGCTAAGGAAATCATTGTTGTTGGTATTGGTAAAGTCACACAATTTGGTATTATCTTGAGCCATCATGACAAGCAAGCAATCCAACACAGGAGCAAACAAGAAGCGAGCGAAAAAGAGGCGAACGGAAAAGAGAGGGCGAATAAAACGACAAGGGTGAGGAAAACGAGAGGCAAATGGCAAATAATGTAATGCGGGAGATAAGGGTTTGTGATGGGTACTTGGTATGTTGACTTTTGCGTAGACTCCCCGGCAAGGGCGCCAGAAATCCTTCTTGCTACCTCTTGAGCACTGCGTTAGTTTTCCCTTGAAGAGGAAAGGGTGATGCAGTAAAGCAACGTAAGTATTTCCCTCAGTTTTTGAGAAACAAGGTATCAATCCAGTAGGAGGCCACGCACGAGTACCTCGCACCTACACAAACAAATAAAATCCTCGCAACCAATGCAATAAAGGGGTTGTCAATCCCTTCACGGTTACTTACGAAAGTGAGATCTCCTAGATATGATAAGATAATATTTTTGGTATTTTTATGATAAAAATAGCTAAGTGTTGGAAGATTAATATGATGGAAAATAGACCCGGGGCCATAGGTTTCACTAGTGACTTCTCTCGAGAGCATAAGTATTACGGTGGGTAAACAAATTATTGTTGAGCAATCGACAGAATTGAGCATAGTTATGAGAATATCTAGGTATGATCATGTATATAGGCATCACGTCCGAGACAAGTAGACCGACTCCTGCCTGCATCTACTACTATTATTCCACACATCGACCGCTATCCAGCATGCATCTAGAGTATTAAGTTCAAAAGAACAGAGTAACGCTTTAAGTAAAATGACATGATGTAGAGGGATAAACTCATGCAATATGATATAAACCCCATCTTGTTATCCTCGATGGCAACAATACAATACGTGCCTTGCTGCCCCTACTGTCACTGGGAAAGGACACCGCAAGATTGAACCCAAAGCTAAGCACTTCTCCCATTGCAAGAAAAGATCAATCTAGTAGGCCAAACCAAACCGATAATTCGAAGGGACTTGCAAAGATAACCAATCATACATAAAAGAATTCAGAGAAGATTTTTGTTCATAGATAAACTTGATCATAAACCCACAATTCATTGGTCTCAACAAACACACCGCAAAAACAAGATTACATCAAATAGATCTCCACAAGAGAGGGGGAGAACATTGTATTGAGATCCAAAAAGAGAGAAGAAGCCATCTAGCTAATAACTACGGACCCGAAGGTCTGAGGTACACTACTCACACATCATCGGAGAGGCTATGGTGTTGATGTAGAAGCCCTCCGTGATCGATGCCCCCTCCGGCGGAGCTCCGGAAAAGGCCCCAAGATGGGATCTCACAGGTACAGAAGGTTGCGGCGGTGGAGTTAAGTTTTTGGCTCCGTATCTGGTAGTTTGGGGGTACGTAGGTATATATAGGAGGAAGAAGTACGTCGGTGGAGCAACGTGGGGCCCATGAGGGTGGAGGGCGCGCCTGGGGGGTAGGCGCGCCCCCCTACCTCGTGCCTTCCTGGTTGATGTCTTGACGTAGGGTCCAAGTCCTCTGGATCACGTTCCCGAAGGTTTCATTCCGTTTGGACTCCGTTTGATATTCTTTTTCTGCGAAACACTGAAATAGGCAAAAAACAGCAATTCTGGGCTGGGCCTCCGGTTAATAGGTTAGTCCCAAAAATAATATAAAAGTGTATAATAAAGCCCAATAATGTCCAAAACAGAATATATTATAGCATGGAACAATCAAAAATTATAGATACGTTGGAGAAGTATCACCTCCCACTTGCCCTTTGAACCGGATCCAAACATGGCTGGAGAGGCTGGTGGCGGTGGAAAAGATCAAAGTTTGGGCGCTGGAACTTGAAGATGGGGAAGCAGGAGAAGAAAGAAGGTGTGGGGAGAAAAGAGGAATCTTTATCCTCTTATATAGGCAGTGAATATCAAACGCCCCCCCCCCCCAAGCCTTAAAACTCGCCTATTCCCAGGGGGTCGTGCGAATGGCATGGTTAGATTACCCAAAACCGTATTGATGAAGATCCCGTAATGAGTGGGCACGATCTCTGTTTTGACAAGACGTGTCTATAGAGGTTGTACCTCGAAACGCGAAGCCGGAGACAAAAACAATGGTTCAAAATGTTAAGAGGCCAGATGTGACGTTTCGCCGAAAAAAGTTGTCAGTTGACAGACACTATTTTTATTAAATACCTTGCCATCATGACTAAGGGTTGTGACAATTATACAGAGCCGGATATAGATCTTCTATTCAGAAGATTGCTTTGAGGTACTTGGGAGGAGGAACTCGCCTTACAATGCCGAAGACAATCCGCGTGCCGAACATATCATCATTGAAGACTGGTTCAGGGGCTACTGAGGGTGTCCTGGAATAGGGGTCCTCGGGTGTCCGGGCTATGTGATATGGGCCAGACTAATAGGCCATGAAGAAACAAGGTAGAAGACCTTCCCCCGTGTCCGGGTAGGACTCTCTTAGGCGTGGATGGCAAGATTGATGTCCGGATATGTAATTTCCTTCCTCTGCAAAACCGACTCTGTACAACCCTAGGCCCCTCCGGTGTGTATATAAACCGTAGGGTTTAGTCCGTAGAGGCTATCAGAATTCATATAGGCTAGACAGCTAGAGCTTAGCCATTACGATCTCCAGGTAGATCAACTCTTGTAACCCCTATACTCATCAAAGACAATCAAGCAGGACGTAGGGTTTTACCTCCATTAAGAGGGCCCGAACCTGGGTAAACATCGTGTCCCCTTTGTCCCTTGTTACCTTCGATCCTCAGACGCATAGTTCGGGGCCTCGTACCCGAGATCGGCCAGTTTTGACACCGACACTCATTGCCATCTGCATCTCGAAGGAGGATTTGGAGCGCCTGCTCATCGGCTATACAGCGCTCGAGTACCTTCGTCTTCATGCGATGGATGGGTTCATTAGCCTCCACATCACCTCGATGAATGCCCATGCGATTTATGTGCATTGCTGGCACCACCCAAGGCTGATAGTTGAGGTGTTTCACGATATGGTCATTAAGAATGCGCCTTTCCTCGAGAGATTGTATGTACTTGATAAATTAGGTCCAGCAAGAATCAGGGTCTTTAACGCATCGAAATTGACAGTGTTGGGCTATTCGTGTGCTGAATTCAAAGAACTTGTTACTGGATCATTATCCGTTCAGGTACAACACTCTTCTTCTTTTCCTTCTTATATATTATTGTATAGCACATTTTATCTAATTTTTTATCTATATGTTCGTCTGTCATCCAGAAAATGAATCTAACAAGCTTGACCCGGCCTCTGCGCACAGTGAAGATCTTGGCACTACAATCTGTCGACCCCGATCTGGATGAAGTTGTTAGATTCCTTAGATGCTTTCCTTCCACGGAGAAGCTATACATCGAGGTGATGCTCCTTTCTTGTTAATTGTTAACCACAACGGAACTCATTTTTTGTTACTTTTACCCATGATTACAATGACAAATGTAGAATGATTTCTAAAGGAAATTTTGAGGATTTCAATACATATATATTTTGAGATGCTAGTGTTGTACGCATTTTATTCCTTTGCCCGACATGCTTTCGTGATAAAAGTTGATCATGAAAAATTGAAGGTGGCATTTCACTCTTTTTGTGTATTTTATAAATCCTGCAAATCAAAGAGGCCTGAAGTGTTCAAATCTGTAGCTAGGCACTAATATGTTGTCTTCGTTTGTAGATACTAGCAAGCCCGAAAGTAGAAAATCTTGGGGAATATAACAATCCCATTGAATGACTTGATCTTCATCTCACAGAAATTACATTTAATGAGTACCGAGGCACCACACCAGAAATTAAATTTGCCAGGTTCTTTGTTGAGAAAGCAAGGTTGCTCAAGGTAATGAGGTTGCCCTATATTTACTGCGCAGAAGTGAATGGATTGCTAAAGAGCGCAGGCGTGTACAGCTGAATGGAAAAGGCTCTACAGAAGCTGAATTTCAGTTTGTAACTTCATATGACAGATTATTCGGAAGTCACTGTATCGAGCCGCTATATGACTTCTCGATGGCTGGTCCTTTCGCAGAAATAATGCATGAAAAAGATTCTGAAGAAGATGAATTTTATGTTTCTGAATAGTTTGAACCTTGTAATGCTGGAATTTGAACCTTACAATATTTATGATATTTGTTATATAACGTAATTGGATGTTTAATTTGGTTTTGCAATCATGTCCTGTTATAAGTATATATATATATATATATATATATATATATATATATATATATATATATATATGTTGTTCTTTTGTACACATAGCATAGATGTTGTGTAGACAGAGCATATCACATCGCACACGGACCACACTCGGGACCCGTCGGTGATGAATTCATCAATCGCAAACGGTTGTATACCAGCAAGCGTTTGCCCACAACACACACGGATTATTCCATCACAAACAGCTCGGATGGATCAACTGTATGTCACATATCGCACACGCAACTCTAATCTGATTCGTGCTTGATGTCTCTGCCATCGCTCGCACAGTTTGTCTTATTTGCCACGTATCACTGTGCCGGCCTCTGCTCGCGTCCCTCGGCGTGCTCTGCTCGCCGTTAGGCGCCGCGGCGCGCTCTACTCGTGTCCGTCGGCGCGCTCTGCTCGCGTACCTCCATGCGCTTGGCATGTAGACAGCTTTTCCTTGCGTGTTCAACTGCTATATGCATATATATATGGTTGCTCGTCGTTGAGGCGACCGCAGAGCGCTCTGCTATTTCTTTAGCTTGCGTTGGTTTTTCCCTTGAAGAGGAAAGGGTGATGCAGCAAAGTAGAGATAAGTATTTCCCTCGGTTTGAGAACCAAGGTATCAATCCAGTAGGAGACAATGCACAAGTCACCAAATACCTACACAAACAATCAAACAACTTGCACCCAACTCGATAAAGGGGTTGTCAATCCCTTCATGGTTACTAATACGTCTCCAATGTATCTACAATTTTTTATCGTTCCATGCTATTATATTATCTGTTTTGGATCTTTTATATGCATTAATATGCTATTTTATATTATTTTTGGGACTAACTTATTAAGCTAGAGCCCAGTGCCAGTTTCTGTTTTTTCCTTGTTTTAGAGTTTCGCAGAAAAGGAATACCAAACAGAGTCCAAACGGAATAAAACTTTCGCCATGATTTTTCTTGCACCAGAAGACATCTAGAGGACTTGGAGTGCAAGTCAGAGAAGCCACGAGGCGGCCACAAGGACGGAGGGCGCGCCCAGGGGGGTAGGGCGCGCCCCCACCCTTGTGGGCCCCTCGTGACTCCACCGACCTATTTCTTCTGCCTATATATTCTCATATATCCCAAAACCAACAGAGAGAGCCACGAAAACACTTTTCCACCGCCACAACCTTCTCTACCCGTGAGATCCCATCTAGGGGCCTTTTCTGACGTCCTGCCGAAGGGGGATTCGATCAGGAGGGCTTCTACATCAACACCATTGCCCTTCCGATGAAGCGTGAGTAGTTTACCACAGACCTACGGGTCCATAGCTAGTAGCTAGATGGCTTCTTCTCTCTCTTTGATTCTCAATACCATGTTCTCCTCGATGTTCCTGGAGATCTATTTGATGTAGTACTTTTTTGCGGTGTGTTTGCCGAGATCCGATGAATTGTGGATTTATGATCAGCCTATCTATGAATATTATTTGAACCTCCTCTGAATTCTTATATGCATGATTTGATATCTTTGCAAGTCTCTTCGAACTATCGATTTGGTTTGGCCAACTAGATTGGTTTTTCTTGCAATGGGAGGAGTGCTTAGCTTTGGGTTCAATCTTGCAGTGTCCTTTCCCAGTGACAATAGGGGCAGCAAGCACTACTGGAATCAGCTAATTTGCCATCTGCCAGCTCTTTGCCGTCTGCTAGCTGACGGCAAAGAAGCTCTTTGCCATCAGCTACCCAAAAGCAGACGGCAAAGAAGCTCTTTGCCATCTGCCAACTCTTTGCCGTCCGCCAGCAGACGGCAAAGAACCCCCACCCCCCGCTCGTTTGAAAAAATCTTAACGGCCCACCTCTTTGCCATCCGCTAGCAGACGGCAAAGAGGCAAAAAGGCGGACGGCAAAGGCTGGCGGACGGCAAAGAGGGCACTTGACTAACGGCAGGTACCCCCCCCCCCCCGCCTGTTACTCACTTCCTCCTCGCCCTTCTCCTCCCACCCCGCCGCCGCCCGCCGCTGCCGCCGCCCCGTCGCCCCACCGCCCCGGCTCCCCGCCGCCCCACCGCCCCGTCGCCCCCCCCCCCCCCCCCGCCCCGGCCCCCCGCCGCCCCGGCCCCCCGCCGTCCCAGGCCGCCTCCTCCACCGCCCCGCCCCGTCCCCCCGCCGCCCCGCCTCCTCCACCGCCCCGCCCCGGCCCCCCGTCGCCGGCCCCTCCCCGACCCGTCGCCGCCCCCCACAGTGAGCCCCTCCCATTTTTTCTGTTTTTTTGTTTTTCTTTTCTGTTTAGATAAGGTTTTTTAGTTTAAGTTTTTTCAGTTTAGAATTAATTAGTTTAGGTTATTTAGTTTAATTAGTTTAGGTTTAATTAGTTTAAATAGTTTAGTTTTAATTAGTTTAGGTTTTTAGTTTAGGTTTAGGTTAAGTAGAAGGGGGAAGAAGAAGAAGAGGAGGAGGAGGAGGAGGAGGAGGAGGAGAAAGAAGAAGAAGAAGAAGAAGAAGAAGAAGAAGAAGAAGAAGAAGAAGAAGAAGAAGAAGAAGAAGAAGAAGAAGAAGAAGAAGAAGAAGAAGAAGAAGAAGAAGAAGAAGAAGAAGAAGAAGAAGAAGAAGAAGAAGAAGAGGAGGAGGAGGAGGAGGAGGAGGAGGAGGAGAAAGAAGAAGAAGAAGAAGAAGAAGAAGAAGAAGAAGAAGAAGAAGAAGAAGAAGAAGAAGAAGAAGAGGAGGAGGAGGAGGAGGAGGAGGAGGAGAAAGAAGAAGAAGAAGAAGAAGAAGAAGACGGGGGGTGAGAAGAAGTAGAAGTAGTAGAAGAATGAGAAGACCCCCTGACCCCCCAACCCCGACACCACACCCCGACACCCGACCCCGACTCCACCCCGACACCCGACCCCCTAACCCCCTGACCCCGACACGACACCCCGACCCCCCGACCCCCTAACCCCCTGACCCCGACACGACACCCCGACCCCCCGACCCCGAAACAGCACCCCGACCCCGACATGGCACCCCGACACCGACACAGCACCCCGACACCGACACGACACCCCGACCCCCGACACGACACCCCCGACACCCCGACACCCCGACCCCGAGACCCCGACCCCGACCCCGACACCCCGACCCCGAGCCTGACCCGACACCCCGACCCCGACACCGACACGGCACCCCGACCCCGACCCGACACCCCGACCCGACACCCCGACCCCGACCTCGACACGGCACCCCGAGACCGACACGACACCCCGACCCCCGACACCTCCCGAAAAGGTGTTCTTTGGCCTTCCAGAAGCCAACGGGGTCATATATTTGTGAATTATTAGTTAGGTCATATATCTTTCGATTTTGTTATGAAAAACATCATATATAATTGTGTTGATCGGGTAGTTTTAAATGTGCAGTTGTTTCATCGCTGCGAGGTTTGGTGTTCGACGACCTCGCCGTGCGTTTGACGAGCTCTGCCCCTTCGTTCGTGGGTGAGCACAAATGACATGTCCTCCTCCCCCATTAATTATTTGATCTATTCCGATGAAACTTCATAGCTAGATATATATGTGTCTTGAATCATCAGTATGCGTAACCAATATGTGTCTCCCGTTCGAAAGCGTCATAGTTATAAATATGCATGCATTTGCATATTTATAACCTTGATTCTTTTGAATTGTCCAACGCTATCCATGGACAGCCCGAGTATGTTTAGATTGGGTTCGTTTTCCCATATGCTTTGCTCCGGATCCGACGCATAAATTTCGTCAGTGCCTCCCCTGTTGTTCTCCGGGTACACATCCTCTCTGTTTATTGCAGAGACGTGTATCAGGAGAACAGCAGGGAGGTGCTGCCAAAATTTTGCGTAGGATCCGGGGCATAGCATGGGAAAATGAACCCAATCTAAACATACTCGGGTGGGATTAGGACCTATCATTACCTATTAGAGTGTAGGTTGCATGGACGTAATAAAATTGACAAAGTAGATCAACTGATGAATACATACATGGTGAATTATATATATATATATATATATATTTGTTGTGTGTCTAGTAGCTCTGAAAGTCAAGATGAGTGATCGTGCGTGGATGTACACCGGTCACACTGGTCAGAACAAATGGAGCACTGAATGGTTCACAAAAACCAAGGGGTTTGTGCGAGCCGCATTTGCAAATGGCCAGAGGAAAATCTGGTGCCCCTGTTTACGGTGCGGCAATTGGGAAAAGAGGACAGAGGCTGAAATGGGCAAACACCTGCAGAAGAGTGGTTTTACGCCCGATTATACGGTGTGGACATTTCATGGTGAGTCTGCCCAACGTGACCGAGCTGAGGTGGATCGTCGTCGCACCGACGAGCATGGTACCGGGATGGAAAACATGGTGCAAGACTTTGATGATGCTCGGGATTCGGACGAGGAGATGGAGGAATCTGCAAAGGCCTTCAATGAAATGTTGGAGTCTTCAAAACGTCCGCTCCATGAGCACACTAAGCTTTGTCAGTTGGATGCCATCTCACAAGTAATGGCTCTGAAGGCTCAGTTCAACTTGGGCAGAGAATGCTACGATGCAATGATGACAGTATTTGGACGCTTTCTACCCAAAGGCCATGTAATGCCTGCAAACCTGTACCAGTCGGACAAAATCCTCCGTGCACTAAAGATGCCCTATGATAAGATACATGCCTGTGAGAAAGGATGTGTCTTGTTTAGGCTTGACTATGCGGACTTGAACTATTGTCCCATTTGCAAGTCTTCCAGGTATGTTGTGGTAGACAACGGTATGGGTGAGAAGACACAGACCAAAATCCCCGTTAGTGTTCTTCGGTATATGCCAATCGTACCAAGACTTCAACGTCTTTTCATGGTCGAAGAGACGGCCAGACAGATGACATGGCACAAAACGGGCAAAAGAACCGAACTAGATGCAGATGGGAATCTGATGATTGTACACACATCGGATGGTGTTGCGTGGAAAAAGTTTGATGAATTACATGGTGACAAAGCGGCAGATCCGAGGCATCCTCGAGTCGGCATCAGCACGGATGGGTTCAGTGTGTTTGGTATGACGGCAGCCCAATACAGTTGTTGGCCCGTATTTGTCTTTCCACTCAATCTCCCCCCCGGACAGATTATGCAAAGAAAGAACATTTTCCTGACGTTGATAATTCCAGGGCCCAACTATCCGGGGAAAAATATGAATGTGTACATGCAACCGCTTAAGGACGAATTGCAAGAAGCCTGGGATAATGGGTTCAAGACATACGATGCCTATAGCAAACGGAACTTCATAATGCGTGTCTGGTACATGTACTCGACGCATGACTTGCCGGCGTATGCGCTATTCGTTGGCTGGTGTGTGCATGGAAGGTTCCCGTGCCCCACATGCAAGGGAGCTCTTGAGTTTCGTTGGCTTCAGGCCGGTCACAAGTTTTCTTGCTTCGACATGCATAGACAGTTCCTGAATCCTCGCCATAAGTTCAGGAAAGACAAGAAGAACTTCATCAGAGGTAGAGTTGTCAAAAACTCTGCACCACATGCATTGACAGGCCAACAGACCCTGGATCAGTTAAACGCTCTCGAGCCAGATCCAGAGCGTCCAGGGTACTTCAAGGGGTATAATTCTAAGCACGCCTGGACTCACAAAACATGCTTATGGGATCTGCCTTACTTCAAAGACCTCCTTTGCCCACACAACATCGACGTGATGCACACTGAGAAGAATATCGCCGAGGCACTTTTTGGTACATTGTACGGCATAGATGGGAAGTCAAAGGATAATACTAAGGCTAGAGTCGATCTGGAGGCGCTATGTGATAGGCCGTTACAAAACATGAAAGAACCGAAAGGAAAGCAGAACTGGACGAAGCCAAAGGCATGGTTCAATCTTGGAAGGCCAGCTATGAGGGAAATTATCTTGTGGGTGAAAATTCAGTTGATGTTCCCCGATGGGTATGCAGCGAATCTACAGAGGGGAGCCAGTCTTGATAAATTGAAGATATTTGGTCTCAAGAGTCATGATTGGCACATATGGATTGAGCGGGTAATGCCGGTGATGTTGCGTGGCTTCATCCCTGAGGATGAATGGCTAGTTCTGGCAGAACTCAGCTATTTCTTCCGTGTTCTTTGTGCGAAAGAACTATCGCCTGGCGTGCTAGAAGAAATGGAAGAGTTGGCGCCGGAGTTGATCTACAAGTTAGAGAAGATCTTTCCACCGGGCTTCTTTAATCCAATGCAACATTTGATTTTGCATCTCCCGACCGAGGCAAGATTGGGGGGGCCCGTGCAAAATCGTTGGTGCTACCCAACTGAGAGGATGCAGAAGACGCTTCGACAAAAATGTAAAAATAAACGTAGAATTGAAGCATCGATGGCTGAGGCATTCATCACTGAGGAGGCGGCAAACTTTGTGACAGCACACTACGAAGCCAAAAATCATCATTTGCATAATCCGAAGCCTCGGTACAATGCTGACGACCCTAAAAAGGGTGGATCCAACCTCATCCTATTCAAAGGGAATCTCGCACCAGCTAGTGTTTCAAATCCAGTATCTTTGGATAACGAACAATGGCGGACCATTTCGTTGTATATCTTCAACAACCTGATAGAAGTGCGGCCGTACATCGAGTAAGTTCTCAGTACATAGTTTTGCAACTTCTATTTCCATTGAACTGCTCTTATTCCTGGATATTTCATACAGTCGATACGTCGCCTTATTCTCGTATGGAGCGGTGATGCAAAAGGATTCTGTCGAAGAGTATGAGCTTCTCGCAAAGCAAGGAGGCGGCTATCCCGGTTTCATCTCTTGGTTCAAACAAACGGTAATTTCTATTAGACTTGTAGGCTAATTTGTAGGCGGCTATCCCGGTTTCATTCGCTAATTTGTGCGTAATGCAACAATCCTTTCATATTAAACTTGTAGGCTAATTCAGAGTCTATGGACGCCGAATTGAGACAAGTCGCTAATGGTTTTGACTATAAGGTCCGTTCATTTGACAAATACGACATCAACGGGTATCGCTTTCGTACCTATGGCAAAGAGCTATCTATGGCCGACCGAAAGTCTACAAATTGTTGTGTATCTGCTATCGGCGAAGGAGGTACCGAGTATTATGGGAGAGTTGAAGCAATTTATGAACTTCTATTCTATGGTGAAAACCCACCGAATGTCGTAGTCTTCAAATGTTATTGGTTTCAGCCGAAGGAGACTAGAAGGACTCATGAACATATAGGGCTAGTTGAAATCAACCAAAGCACCCATTTAGATGTTCCTGATGTCTATATTACGGCTCAACAGGCGACCCAAGTATTCTATCTACCGTGGGCCTGCCAAACTAATCCAAATCTGAAAGGTTGGGATGTCGTTTATGAAGTGCCACCACGTGCTAGACTATCTCCCCCAAAGGAAGAGGATTATGAACCTCACATTAACCCAGACACATATGAAGGAGAATTCTTCCAAGAGACACGTCTTTCCAAAAAGCGTTTCAAGAACCGCTATACTTCACCCCAAAACATTGAAGTAGACAGCGACAGTGAATCCGACATCACCCCAGAGGAGGAACAAGAAGAGCCGGAACAAGAAGAGGTTACTGCTGCGGATGACCTATCATTGCTTGACCGATTATGTCAAGGTGGCCTTGCACATGTTGATGCCACTGAACCCTATGAGCCCGTCATTGATTATAGTGATGATGATGATTATGCATTTATTGATGATACTGATCGAGATTATTAGTAGTGTCAGGTATTAAATTTTTTAATGTTGTACTTGATGATGATACACTTAAGTGATACACATATTATTATTCATGTCGGTCTTTTTTTTATGTTGTACTAATTTCGTTTACTGTTTGTCATGGCAGGTGTTGAAAGATGGTGGGCGCTGGTCGGGAGCGCGCCAAGGCCCCTTCTTCGTTGGCGCGTGGTCTGAGGTCTTTGATTCCAGACGTACCTCTCCGCCGAGCGTTGCTGGACAGTATGTCCACACCGCCGGGCCCTTCTTCGTCGACCGCGGTGCCCAGCAGGGGATGAGGTAGGAAGAGAGGAGGTGGGGCACGTGGTCGCGGGAGAGGAGGTAGGGTGACTGCTACGGCGCCTTCCTCGCCGCCACCCCCAGCTGTTTCACCCGAGCACGTGACTGCTAGGGTGGACTCGTCCGAGGAGGAGGCTACACGGACTCCGGTCCACGAGCCTCCGGTCCACGGGTCTTGGGCCCACGAGCCTCGGGTCGACTGGCCTTCGGCCCATGAGAGTTCGGCCCACGAGACCCCGGAGGAGCACACGTCCGGATGGGGTACCTGGCCGGATCAGCCCGAGGAGCCGAGTGGCCATGCTGATGATGGCGGGGAGCCGACTGATCTTGAGGAGGAGGGTGGCACCGTCTACCAGCGTGGTGCTACATGGCTCCCGTCCGTGCCGGCGACCCGCGAGCAGAGGTGGTTGATCTTCCCTGATGGGGAGAGGTACGTAAGTGCATTTAATATTTTTGTACCTTCTGCATTCACGTTTCTTCAAATAACTAATGTGTTGGCCTTGTCATGCTGCAGGGGTTGGGACCACCATCATAGTGTCCGCCGGCCCAACTCCGTCCTTGGAGTTCTTTGCCGGCAAAACTTCCCGGGGTTTGTCACGTTGCCTGGTGAGGGTCGGCTTCCAGAGCTTGGGTTGAGCTGGGAGCACTACGTGGCTGCCCCGGCCCCGCCGGATGTCATTATCGACGGTGTCGTGTGCGACACGAGGGCAGACATGGTGATCAGGACGTTCTGGGTAATTTCTCCTTTACACATTTCAAAATCTTCAACTAGCTAGTTATTAATTGTACTAATCAATATTGTCTCATTTGATTGCAGACATTCTACAGGTGTGAGGAGGGATACGAGGAGGACAGCGCAAATGTTATCCAGAACGTCTGCAAGCGCCTACTCCAGAACTTACGGCACGAGGCTCGGGTGCAGGCTGTTCGAGACTACTACGCCTTGCGTGGTATCAAGAAGACCAAGCCGGCGTGCCGCGATAAGTTCCTGAGTAAGGAGCAGTACATGAAGGTAATTCTTAAGGCCTTCTACTTAAGTTCCTTCATTTAGTAATTCTTAGCCGTAGCGCTCAAGTTTCTATTTGCTAACTTAGGCGCCTCCGAGATGGTGTGCAGATCGGATGGATTGTTGGGAGGTGTTGGTCGATGAGTGGTGCTCACAAGAATGGCTAGCCCTCCACAACCAGGCCAAGGACAAACGTGCCCAAATGGAAGGTGTGCCACACCATCAAGGCAGCTCCAACTTATATCAGTTCGGGCGCAACTGGGTATGTGGTTTGCTTCATGATTCATGCAATTCATTCATCATGCTAGCTTGAGCCCTTTAATTACTAATTTTCATTGTTTCTCTCTTTCAGGCACGCCACAATAAGGCGGATAAGGTGCCAGAGGTGTACGACCTGTATGCCATGGCCCACACTGGCTCTTTCAAGAAAGTCAAGGCTTTCTCTCAGTCTGACCTCGATGATGCAAACAACTTCACCAACATCTCCTCCCACAACAAGCTCGTGAGATATAGAGATGAGGGGAAGGCGAGGAAAGGGGAGGACTTTAACCCGAGCCAGGGTCCCATTGATCCAGAGCTGGTGATGATATCTGGTGGCGGGAGGTCCCATGGCTCCATAGCCATTGGAGATGGACTTATCCGTTGTCCTAGCACTCTCCCGGAGATCAAGGCGCGCCAGTCGAGCTCCGCTCCTGAGATAAGGCCTCGTGAACGGCCAGTGCAACTCGCCATCAAGGTTAGTGATACGTACTCAGTTATCTTTCTCCATTACATTGTGTGCGCTTCCATCAATGATTACAAATGGTCATGTGAGTGGTGTTGCAGGCTGCTATACAGACTGAGAGAGATAGAACGGAAAAACTTCTGGCGGAGGCGGCGGAGAGGCAGCGGGAGATGGAGGAGAGGACGAGAAAGATGATGGAGGAGGAGAGGGCACGGAATGACATGCAGGCAAGGGCCATGTACGAGCTCCTTGTGGTAAGTTTCTTCTGCAGATTACTTGCTAGTCTTAACATTTGAGTCTCATTACTAACTAGTATGACTCTGTTCTGAAAACCAAATGTGCAGTCTGTGTGCGAGAAGTCCGGTCAGCCCGCTCCGCCGATGCCAGTGATTGCTCCTGGGAGCACGGTGAGTTTAGTTTGAATGGACATTACTTGGTAGTCTTAACATTTGAGTGTCGTAATGCTAACGAGACATTGGAAATGATCTTTGGTGCAGCTTAACTCCAGAAACGCATCGCACGATCCTTCTCCAGGTAGCGGCACTAGCCACCCCGCTCCTACACCTCCCTGATCACGGTAAGTTTCTCTAGTGTTTTGCTTAACAAATGCATAAAGACCTAGACTTAGCTTTATTTCCTCCAATATGCTTACAATAATGACCTAGAGTTAGCT
This sequence comes from Aegilops tauschii subsp. strangulata, assembly GCF_002575655.3. Classification (NCBI taxonomy): domain Eukaryota; kingdom Viridiplantae; phylum Streptophyta; class Magnoliopsida; order Poales; family Poaceae; genus Aegilops; species Aegilops tauschii. The sequence continues at coordinate 421,712,686 of NC_053036.3, read as the reverse complement.
TATTTTCCTCCAAAATGACCCATTTTACCTAGGTTAGCTTATAAATGATGCAGTTCATCCAAGTTAGCTCAAAAATGACCCATTTTACCTAGATTAGCTCCTAAATGATCCATTTTACCTACGTTAGCTTTAAAATGGCCCATTTCACCTAGGTTAACTCCAAAATGACCCATCTTACCTAGGTTATCTCATAAACGATCCATTTCAACTAATTTAGCTCATAAACGATCCATTTGACCTAAGTGAGCTAAAAAACGATCCATTTCACCTAAATTAGCTCTTAAATGATCCATTTCACCTAAGTTAGCTCAAAAAGATCCATTTCAACTAAATTAGCTCATAAATGATCCATTTCACCTAAGTTAGCTCAAAAACGATCCATTTCAACTAAATTAGCTCAAAAATGATCCATTTCAACAAAGTTAGCTAAAAAATGATCCATTTCAACTAAGTTAGCTCAAAAACGATCCATTTGACCTAAGTGAGCTAAAAAACGATCCATTTCACCTTAGTTACCTAAAAAACGATCCATTTCACCTAAGTGAGCTAAAAAATGATCCATTTCTAACTTTCTTATTTTGCCATTTTGCAGATTTCATTATGTGCTGGATGGAGTGCTTGTTCTACTCTTCTTGTTCTTGTCTTCTCATTCTTGTCTTCTCATTCTTGTCTTCTCATTCTTGTCTTCTCATTCTAGTCACCTTAGCTATGGAGTGCTTGTTTATGTATGGATGGAACTTGTTTATGTATGAAATGATGGATGGAACTTGTTTATGTATGAAATGATGGATGGAACTTGTTTATGTATGAAATGATGTATGAACTTGTTTATGTGATGAATGCCTATGAAATATATCTATATGTCATATATATTTTCTGTGCAAATTGTGGGATTTAATAAAAAACAGAAAAAAAAACAATATGCAGGCTCTTTGCCGTCTGCCACAGACGGCAAAGGCCTCTTTGCCGTCTGCGGCGGACGGCAAAGAAGCCACGTGGCAGCCAACTGTGCTTCCTGGGAGCTGACCCATTTGGTCAGTTTGCCTACAGTGGCAGATGGCAAAGACTTTGCCATCTGTGGCAGACGGCAAAGAACCTGCACTTTGCCATCAGTGGCAGACGGCAAAGAACCTCCCATCTAGTGACGTGTAGATGACATCATACGGCGGATGGCAAAGACCAGAGAAATTTTGCCGTCAGCGGCGGATGGCAAAGGTCTGCCGTTAGCCACTTAACGGACTGACATCGCAATTATTGCCGTCCGCCGCAGACGGCAAAGAGCCTTTGCCGTCCGCCGCAGACGGCAAAGAGCCATTGCCGTCCGCCGCCAGGAAGCAGACGGCAAAGCAACTGTTTACCGTAGCCTTCTTTGCCGGAGCCTTTTGCCGTCCGTGGCTGACGCAAAGGTCTTTGCCGTCCGCCTTTCGAGCCTTTGCCGTCCGCCGTGGCAGACGGCAAAGTAGCTGTTTCCTGTAGTGAAGGCACATATTGTATTACTGCCATCGAGGATAAAAAGATGGGGTTTACATCATATTGCTTGAGTTTATTCCTCTACATCATGTCATCTTACTTAATGCGTTACTCTGTTCTTCATGAACTAAATACTCTAGATGCAGGCAGGAGTCGGTCAATGTGTGGAGTAATAGTAGTAGATGCAGGCAGGAGTCGGTCCACTTGATACGGACATGAGGCCTATATTCATGATCATTGCCTTAGACATCGTCATAACTTTGCGCTTTTCTATCAATTGCTCGACAGTAATTTGTTCACCCACCATAATATTTTCTATCTTGAGAGAAGCCTCTAATGAAACCTATGGCCTCTGGGTCTATCTTCCATCATATAAGTTTCCGATCTACAATTTTAGTTTCCGATTTACTTCCTGTGCAATCTTTTACTTTCGGATCTATAAACCAAAATTACCAAAAATATTTACTTTACCGTTTATCTATCTCCATCATATCTCACTTTTGCAAGTAGCCGTGAAGGGATTGACAACCCCTTTATCGCGTTGGGTGCAAGTTGTTGATTGTTTGTGCAGGTATTCGGTGACTTGTTCGTTGTGTGCTACTGGATTGATACCTTGGTTCTCAAACCGAGGGAAATACTTACTCAACTTTGCTGCATCACCCTTTCCTCTTCAAGGGAAAAAACCAACGCAAGCTCAAGAAGTAGCAGGAGGAATTTCTAGCGCCGTTGCCGGGGAGATCTACGCCAAGTCAAGACATACCAAGTACCCATCATAAACTCTCATTTCTTGCATTACATTATTCGCCTCTCGTTTTCCTCTCCCCCACTTCTAAAACGATTTTCGAAAAGATTTTCCTTTTCTTCACTCCTCTTCCATTCGTCTTCTTCGCCTTCTTTCTGTGTGCTTGTGCGTTTAATCGCCTGTTTAGCTCTCATGGCTAGTCCTCCAATTATCGTGAGCACTCCTGATAATGAAGTCCTCAATTTCAACCAAAGGGAAGGAGAAAATTTAAAAGATGCTTGGTATAGAATTTGCAATGCTCAAAATAGATGTACTCGAAAGCAATCTAATGTCGTTCTTCTTTGCAATTTTTATGTAGGTGTTACTCCTTGGAATAGATATGTTCTAGATACCATTACCGGAGGAAATTTCTTGGGGAGACATACTTTTGATTCTTATAATGCCATGATAGATTTGCTAGGTCCCTGTAGCGACCCGACCCGAATGGATCAAGTCTCTATGCTTAAGTGTCATCCCTGGCTCGGTATGCTGACACACACAGTACTCAAGGATTTATAACAGAGGTAAATCACATGTATAAAGTAACGTAAATACTATTACCTCAATCCATATAGCGCAAGTAACAACAAGGTTGTGGATTCCCATCAACACCAACGGCAAAGTTGAGTGTAGACATCGTAACCCTAACGTATCACTTACTCGTCATCAGATCCTGCAACATGAGACGTTGCAGCCACAAAGGGTCAGTACATTGAATGTACTGGCAAATTCACACCATAGGACAATGAGAAATCATAGCTATTACTACATGCATATATGACTGGTGGAGGCTCTAGGTTTATTTTTTTGCATAAAGCAAATTTTTCCTACAACAAAGGAATATGTTTTATTTAACTACAAAGTTTGTTGAAAATATTGAGAAGGTTCCTCCAACTCAATCCCAAAATAATAATTATAACCCAACAAATTAATTAAGTAAAGTGATGAGATCAACATGATAATCCAAGAACCAGATACTCAAGATGTCCATAACCGGGGACATGGCTAACCATGATTAGTTTGTACACTCTGCAGAGGTTTGCGCACTTTTCCCCACAAGACTCGATCTCCTCCGTTGGATTTCTCGCACTACATGGTGGTTGAGAAACGGATGACCGAGACACAGTCTTTCAGAAGCATTAACTCTAACCCTGGGTAGACAGCACCAACCTACATCCCCTACATCTGCTAGCCTACCACTGGAAGAGGTCATGCAACATACTCAACTATGCTAGAGCCCATAATAGCTTGTGGCTGCACACAAAAGTTTCTGGCATGAATAATCTTATGATCCCTTTGAGCCTGGGTGGCGAACCATACGATGATCACACGGTAACCCCGGGATCTCCTAGGACAACACTGGTATATCCTCAGGTGTCCGGGCAAACCAGTGGTATATCCCTAGGGTGCCCCAACCAATCCACCCAGATGTGTATTAAAGTAGCCACCTTAAGTTTCCCTTAGTTAACAATATCTCTCACATCTTTCATGAATTCTCTCAAACCAATCCACGTCTATGAGCATAGCATAGCAGTATAAGCATAATGTAGTAACACCCAGGGTTTGAATGCAAGACAATAGGTTCCGACTTCATCAACTACTTCCCAATACCCAAATGTTATCAATCCTACTGATGCAATGTTTGAGGGATAAGACTAATGCATAAAAACTAGGTAATGAAGGGATATGATCAAAGTGTGAACTTGCCTTGTACTGTTGATGAAGATGATTTGCACTCATAACTCCTGATAGTTCTACTCGTCACACTCCGGTCAATCTAGCGTAAGCAAGCAATAGTAACCACACATAAGCAATCATGCAAAAGAATCGAAGAAAATATCTCGGAAAACTTTGAAAACAAGCAATTAACTCTTGCAACAGAAAACAATTTCTAACAGTACCAAAATTAAGTGAATTTGGCCTTATCATAAAGTTTAGGTCAATAGCTTCAATTTTCAAAAAGAATCAGCTCAAACGGAGTTATAAAACTCAGGTTACGATCAAACGAAGTTCAAATACAAATCTGTTTGAATTCAAATTTTAAAACTTACAAAAATATGTTTAAGTTGATTATCCGGATAGAGGGGATCGTAACGAAGAAGTGGGCGTTGGTTTTGTTGAATTTGGACAAACGATTTAAAAGTTGTGATCGTTTTAAGATTAGCGACCAATCTGTAAAATCTTTAATCGCATATAGGTCCCTCACGAAAAACTAAAATAAAAAGAAAAATCCTATCGAACGAACGTTCGCTAGAGAAACATAACGAACAAAAACTGTTCGCTAACGAGAACTAATGGACGAACGTCCGCTAGATAACTAACCGATCGGTTTTTTTAAAGAAAAACCTAAACTAATAAAAAAGGGAAAACCCGGGCGGTTTTATTGGTTTTACTCGCTCGGGCGAATAAACCGGCGGCGGCGGCGGTTCCTGGCGAAGTGCCGCGGCGAGTGGAGCGGCACGGTGGCAGCGGCAAACGGCGCGGCGGCGGCTCGGCTTCGAGCGGGAAGGCGACTCCGGTGGTCGGCGTCGGCGGCGGAGTAGACGGGGAGGGGCGGCTCGACGAGGCGCGTCTGGAGGTGGGGTCGGCGGCGGCCGAGAGCGAGGCGGGCGGCAAACGGCGGCGGCGGCGACTTAGATGCGGCGGGATGCGGGAGAGAGAGGGGGGGTGCCGGGCGGCGGCTTTATAGGAGGAGGGGAGGCGCGGTGGCGTGGGGAAGGGGGCAGAGAGGCGGCGGCGGGAGGCGTGCCTGGCTCGGACGGCTGCACGGCGGCGGACTGCCGAGCAGAGTCTCGCTCGGGGACGACGGGCGAGGCGGTGCGGAGCGGGGCGGGCTAGGCTTCGGCCCATTCGCTCCGAGAAGAAGTTTTTTTTTCTTTTTTTTATAAAACATTTTTCAGACAAACAAAAATAATAAAATAAATAAGAATACTATATTGGCATATCATATATCAAAAAATTTAGAAAAAGATTTCCTACAAGCTGAAGATTTTTCTGGCGTCAAATAAAATCTACAAAAATTCGAATAAATCAAACAGTTCTACTGCTCTAATAAAATCCAATAAAAATCATTTTAAAAATACCAAAATGATTTCAAATTTATTTCTCTCCAATTTTCTATTATAGGGAACCATTTTACCCTATTTTCCATATATTTTATCTTTGGAGAAAAATAATTTGAATAAAAATCAAATAATTCCAAATTGAAAATAATTTCAAAGGGACTTTAAATTTGACTCTTTGAAACTTCCAACTCATATTTCATATAATTTGAAGAAGTCATTTTATATTCTCTCATGAAAATCACTGAGTTGCTTAAAGTTTCTGAATTTAAAATATTTTCAAATGGGATTCAAATCTTTTCAAAACCCTTTTCATTTATTTAAATGGAAGAAGTTATGTCATCTTCTCTCTAGGGTTTTGTATTTCAAAAGAATTTGAATTCATGCAAAAATGAAAGTTTGGGAAAGTCCATTTATTCCCTCTCATTTAACTTTCAAAAAGTTTCAAATTTCACTCAATTTCACACAAGCAACCACACCACAATCAAGCAATCAATCAAATATATCTATTTAATATAACATTCCAAAATTTAGAATTTTGGGATGTAAACCTACCACCCTTAAAATGAATCTCGTCCTCGAGATTCGGAGAGGCTAGAAAGAAATAGGGTAGGTTTGGGGGTCTTCTCAAAATCCATCGATCATCTCTGGGGGTCTGGGGTGCTACCACCCTTAGAAGCATGGTTACGGTTCCATCAAAACTCACATACTCCATCCTTATTGTTGACAGTGTGGGTCTTCTCAGATCTTCAGGATAATTCCTTCTCTGGCTCTTCCGATAGCGGCATAACCTTTTCCTCAATTCTTCTGTCCTTTCATCTTGGTAAGGTTATTCCAAGACTGGGTCCTCTTATCTAACGGGTCTGGCGCCAATACTAAACAACTATCGATATCTCATGGTGGTCAACAATTTATGGTTTCTCCTGCAGGAAATGGGTCTGGGTTGAACCTCACCGTATAACCTACGATTGGCAACGGCTGCCTTGTACAAGGGAAAATTTCCATACCATTCTAAGGTTTAAACAAGGTTTGATCGTCGTCTCTCTACTATAGGTAAGTCACTCAGATTTACCATCCCATATAGCAAGGCGAATAATAAGAGTAAGTCGGTATGGTGATCAATCCATCCCGCACCCAAATCATTACCTTGTATATGGTTTAGCGAATCTCGCATTCTAACACTCGGTCATCCTCACAAGCATTGCAGAATTTCCCTTGTCGACGAACCATGTTCGGATAAATCCATGGATTCTGCAAGCCAAACAAACATCTATCGTTCCTTCACAACTCTCAGGTTTTGCGTAAACTCCTATAAGATCGTCTGTAGGTAAGGTCGTAATATCTTCCAGGGTTTTTCCTTCAGCAAGAGTGTGCTTGCTTCTTGGCAGGTCCTGGGGCCTGTGGGTTATGAGCCCATCTCATCACTTGTAAACCTTGAGCTCATTATCGGGGCAACTGATCATTAATTCAACATCCAGCTTCCCAGCATTCTTAAATCCATCCAATTATACTGTCTCCCTTCCTTCTATTGGTACCAAACTAAGATGTGATTACTCAGACTCATCATGGAGTTACAATTACTCAATATTACCAACATAATACCTCCTTTAAATCCAACAGTACTTCATCCATTCATACTCTTGGGGTATCCCACATATCGAGACAAAACTCATACTTATTTTGTCCGAAGTCCAGTCCGTGGAATATCCTTATCTTTTCCAGGGGTCAAGTGTCCTCACAATTACTACCACCCTTGAAATGCACAAACTCATCCATAGACCATATTTCTCATATCCTCGAAAATGGTCAAAAACTTTCTTCATAGAGTAACAGCTCATAAAATCCAATCAGTACCAACGATGCTAACTTTATTGATTCACAAAATGTTACAATCTCGTGTATTTCCACTACATGCCTCAACTCAACACCTCAATATAAAAGAAATGTTCCCACTACTACTACTATATTTCTGTGTTGCAAACTCAACTATTTAGCACAAGCCTCCTTCTCTTTGGGACAATCTCTGGCAAAGTGCCTTGCTTCATTACATGGAAACATTTTACTTCTGACAAGTCTCGAGGTTTTCTTGTGATTACATAGCCTCCTTGGGTCCTCGACTTCCTTTTTTGGGTAACCGCTGAAGTAGTGCCCTGACTCCTTGCACCTGAAATAGGTGATATGACTCAGGTCCTTCCTGGAATCCAATCTATTTCTCTTCCTGGACTTTTCCATTCCAATCAGGGCTTCTATTTCCTGTGGGTCATACTCTACTTCCTCTGTCGGGAATTCTACTAGATCCCCATTCAGACAATTTTGGGAGATGTGTCCTTCTCCACATGAATAGCATGACTTGGTGCAGGGTTTAATTGGGTCTTCTTTGGGTGTGTCCTCCACCTCTTCCTTCATCACAGGTTCTTTTAAAATTTCGATGAGGGCTCCTTTCATTGCTTCTTCCTTCTGCTGTACGGTTCTTTGTACCATGGGGTAAATGTGACACTGAGCAGGGCAGTGGGTCGTTCCTTCACACAAGAAACAAGTGATCTGCCTAGTTGGGCATTCTTCAGCTGGGTGACTTCCTTCACAATTAGGGCATTCATCCTTGTGTTCTTTATGGTTGTGTCCTATTTCTCCACAAAGCTTGCATGCACAAGGTTTCTTCATATCCTTTCCATAAGGCTTAAATTTCTGGGACACAAGACGAGACTTTAGCAGAGTCAACTTAAATTCTTCCCAAGTGATGGCTTCCATTGATGGTTTGGTACATCCTCCACCAAGTAGCAGCACCTCTTTCAAAGCACTAAAGAGCATGCTGGATCATATCTTTACCGACTATAGGGTTATTCTTCATGTGATCCTCCATGTTCTGAATCCATTGGTCCGTCTCCAATTGACTTATCGGTCCAGGAAACATGAGTTCATCTCCATTCATCCTCTATTGGGTCCATGAGTTTGCGGTGAGATAAGAGAGATAGAGAGGGATACACACAATGCAAACAATAGTTTTGAAAAGACAGCTTTTATTTTGTGGCTGTCGGAAAAACATCAAACAAATGACAGCTCACAATCGTCGCATCTAACGTAGGTATATAACAGGGGTTTGGTCTTCTAAAGGTCAATAAATCTTCAAAGTCATCAAACTCTTCAAGTCTTGTTCATGTCCCCGATGGCCTCTTCCGATCGTGTTTGTCCTTCTCAAGTTTTACTGTCAGGCCATCTCTGTTGACGTGAAGTCTCTCATGACGTCCTTTAATATATATTGGAGTTGCGTTCCAAACTTCTGGGTTTCAACATCCTTGGCACGAACCATGTCCTACTGTCCTTCAGTTCCTGATGAATCTCCGGTGTCTCGAGGTCTTACTCCTCCAGCTTGGCTACTTTCAGCTTCTGGGTCCTGAGTTCTTCACAAAATACTTCTTTGTCAAATACAGCTTCCTAAAGGTCCACCCTAAACTTCTTGATGTACTACTCCAGATCCTGGTGATACACCAGCTAAGGTTAAAACTTCATCTCTTGCTGATAGGTGCTCCATTAGTCCTTTTGTCATCCAATCCTTCCGAAGAAATGCATGTTTAACTCAGCACGGTGACAATAGCATAAGCGGGTGATAACATCATGGATAGCCGTGTTTCTGCTCTTGTCATTTCCATGAGCTATCATTCCATAGTTGATATCTCCTGCCTTAGGGTTTCCTGACAAAAACTTTGAGTTTTATGCTCCATGTTCTGGTCTTTCTCCGACACTCCTTGATCTCGGGTATTGACAGCTTCAATAGTCTGACAAATTCCATACAGGTAGCCTTCCTAGGTCATACCAATCTGGAAATTCTACAGAGCCTTCAAATTCTCCTAGTCTTCGGAGTCTTAAACCGTTGCAGTTTCCATTATTATAATGCACGGTAAAATCCTCTTCATTCCGAAGTGGTCTTAGTTGTCCGATATCTTGTACTTCTTGGAGTGGACTCATCAGTCGAATCTTCGAGTGGTCAAAAGGGAAAAGGGGTATGGTCTCACTAAAAGGGAATATTTGAATAGGCTCCGAAGAGAAGAGAGGTAAAGGATCTTTTTGAAGATGAAGTTTGTAGAGTAAATCTTTCCTATGGGCTTGCCAGTTTCTAGGGTCACGTCCTACAGTCAACATGTGCTCTAATACCATCTTGTAGCGACCCGACCCGAATGGATCAAGTCTCTATGCTTAAGTGTCATCCCTGGGTCGGTATGCTGACACACACAGTACTCGAGGATTTATAACAGAGGTAAATCACATGTATAAAGTAACGTAAATACTATTACCTCAATCCATATAGCGTAAGTAACAACAAGGTTGTGGATTCCCATCAACACCAACGGCAAAGTTGAGTGTAGACATCGTAACCCTAACGTATCACTTACTCGTCGTAAGATCCTGTGTAACATCCCAAAATTCTAAATTTTGGAATGTTATATTAAATAGATAGATTTGATTGATTGCTTGATTGTGGTGTGGTTGCTTGTGTGAAATTGAGTGAAATTTGAAACTTTTTGAAAGTTAAATGAGAGGGAATAAAAGGACTTTCCCAAACTTTCATTTTTGCCTGAATTCAAATTCTTTTCAAATACAAAACCCTAGAGAGAAGATGACATGACTTCTTCCATTTAAATAAATGAAAAGGGTTTTGAAAAGATTTGAATCCCATTTGAAAATATTTCAAATTCAGAAACTTTAAGCAACTCAATGATTTTCATGAGAGAAGATAAAATGACTTCTTCAATTATATGAAATATGAGTTGGAAGTTTCAAAGAGTCAAATTTAAAGTCCCTTTGAAATTATTTTCAATTTGGAGTTATTTTATTTCTATTCAAATTATTTTTCTCCAAAAATAAAATATATGGAAAATAGGGTAAAATGATTCCCTATAATAGAAAATTGGAGAGAAATAAATTTGAATCATTTTGGTATTTTTAAAATGATTTTTATTGGATTTTATTAGAGCAGCAGCACTGTTTGATTTATTTGAATTTTTGTAGATTTTATTTGACGCCAGAAAAATGTTCAGCTTGTAGGAAATATTTTTCTGAAAATTTTGATATATTATATGCCTATATAATATTCTTATTTATTTTGTTTTATTATTTTTGTTTGTATGGAAAAATGTTTGATAAAAAAAACTTCTTCTTCTCGGACCGACTGGGCCGAAGCCCAGCCGGCCCCGCTCCGCACCGCCTCGCCCGTCGTCCCCGAGCGGGACTCCGCTCGGGAGTCCGCCGCCGCGCCGTCGTCCGAGCGAGGCACGCCTCCCGCCGCCGCCTCTCTGCCCCTTCCCCACGCCACCGCGCCTTCCCTCCTCCTATAAAGCCGCCGCCCGGCACCCCCCTCTCTCTCCCGCATCCCGCCGCATCTAAGCCGCCATCGTTGAAAGCCGCCGTTTGCCGCCCGCCTCGCTCTCGGCCGCCGTCGACCCCACCTCCAGACGCGCCTCGTCGAGCCGCTCCTCCCCGTCTACTCCGTCGCCGACGCCGAACACCGGAGTCGCCTCCCCACTCGAAGCCGAGCCGCCGCCATCGAGCCGCTCCACTCGCCGCCGCACTTTGCCGGGAACCGCCGCCGTCGCCTTTTTATTCGCCCGAGCCGGTAAAACCAATAAAACCGCCCGGTTTTTCTGTTTTTTTATTAGTTTAGGTTTTTCTTTTAAAAAAACCGATCGGTTAGTTATTTAGCGGACGTTCGTCCGTTAGTTCTCGTTAGCGAACAGTTTTTGTTCGTTAGGTTTCTATTGCGAACGTTCGTTCGATAGGATTTTTCTTTTTATTTTAGTTTTTCGTCAGGGACCTATCTGCGATTAAAGTTTTTATAGATTAGTCCCTAATCTTAAAACGATCACAACTTTTAAATCGTTTGTCCAAATTCAACGAATCCAATGCCCACTTCTTCGTTATGATCCCCTCTATCCAGATAATCAACTTAAACATATTTTTGAAAGTTTTAAAATTTGAATTCAAACAGATTTGTATTTGAACTTCGTTTGATCGTAACCTGAGTTTTATAACTCCGTTTGAGCTCATTCTTTTTGCAAATTGAAGCTCTTGAACTAAAGTTTATGATAAGGCCAAATTCACTTAATTTTGGTACTGTTAGATATTGTTTTCTGTTGCAAGAGTTAACTGCTTGTTTTCAAAGTTTTCCGAGATCTTTTCTTTGATTCTTTTGCATTATTGCTTATGTGTGGTTACTATTGCTTGCTTACGCTAGATTTACCGGAGTGTGATGAGTAGAACTGTCACGAGTTATGAGTGCGAATCATCTTCATCAACAGTACAAGGCAAGTTCACACTTTGATCATATCCCTTCATTACCCAGTTTTTATGCATTAGTCTTATCCCTCAAACATTGCATGAGTAGGATTGATAACATTTGGGTATTGGGAAGTAGTTGATGAGGTAGGAACCTATTGTCTTGCATTCAAACCCTGGGTGTTACTATGTGATGCTTATACTGCTATGCTATGCTCGTAGACGTGGATTCGTTTGAGAGAATTCATGAAAGATATGAGAGATATTGTTAACTAAGGGAAACTTAAGGTGGCTACTTTAATACACATCTGGGTGGATTGGTTGGGGCACCCTGGGGATATACCAGTGGTTTTCCCAGACACCTGGGGATATACCAGTGTTGTCCTAGGAGATCCTAGGGTTACCGTGTGATCATCCTATGGTTCGCCACCCAGGCTCAAAGGGATCATAAGATTATTCATGCTAGAAACTTCCGTGTGTAGCCACAAGCTATTATGGGCTCTAGCATAGTTGAGTATGTTGCATGACCTCTTCCAGTGGTAGGCTAGCAGATGTAGGGGATATAGGTTGGTACTTTCTACCCAGGGTTAGAGTTAATGCTTCTGAAATACTGTGTCTCGGTCATCCGTTTCTCAAACACCATGTAGTGCGAGAAATCCAACGAAGGAGATCGAGTCTTATGGGGAAAAGTGCGCAAACCTCTGCAAAGTGTACAAACTAATCATGGTTAGCCATGTCCCCGGTTATGGACATCTTGAGTATCTCGTTCTTGGATTATCATGTTGATCTCATCACTTTACTTAATTAATTTGTTGGGTTATAATTATTATTTTGGGATTGAGTTGGAGGAACCTTCTCAATATTTTCAACAAACTTTGTAGATAAATAAAACATATTCCTTTGTTGTAGGGAAAATTTTGCTTTATGCAAAAAAAACCTAGAGCCTCCACCAGCCATATATGCATGTAGTAATAGCTATCATTTCTCATTATCATATGGTATGAATTTGCCAATACATTCAATGTACTGACCCTTTGTGGCTGCAACGTCTCATGTTGCAGGATCTTACGACGAGTAAGTGATACGTTAGGGTTACGATGTCTACACTCAACTTTGCCATTGGGGAATCCACAACCTTGTTGTTACTTACGCTATATGGATTGAGGTAATAGTATTTATGTTACTTTATACATGTGATTTACCTCTGTTATAAATCCTCGAGTACTGTGTGTGTCAGCATACTGATACGTCTCCAACGTATCTATAATTTTTTATTATTCCATGCTATTATATTATCCATCTTAGATGTTTTATATGCATTTATATGCTATTTTGTATGATTTTTGGGACTAACCTATTAACCTAGAGCCCAGTGCCAGTTTCTGTTTTTTCCTTGTTTTTGAGTTTTACAGAATAGGAATACCAAACGGAGTCCAATTGACGTGCCAGTTTTTGATGATTTTTTATGGACCAAAAGAAGCCCTCGGAGTAAAAGAGTTGGGCCAGAAGAGTCCCGAGATGTCCACGAGGGTGGAGGGCGCGCCCTACCCCCCTGGGCGTGGGCCCCTATCTCGTGGACGACTCGGAGACCCCCCCTGACGTGAGACCTACGCCAAAAATTCCTATAAATACATAAACCTCCAGAAAATAACCTAGATCGGGAGTTCCGCCACCGCAAGCCTCTGTAGCCACCAAAAACCAATAGGGACCCTATTCCGGCACCCTGCCGGATGGGGGATCCCTCACCGGTGGCCATCTTCATCATCCCGGCGCTCTCCATGATGAGAAGGGAGTAGTTCACCCTCGGGGCTGAGGGTATGTACCAGTAGCTATGTGCTTGATCTCTCTCTCTCTCTCGTGTTCTTGATTCGGCACGATCTTGATGTATCACGAGCTTTGCTATTATAGTTGGATCTTATGATGTTTCTCCCCCTCTACTCTCTTGTAATGGATTGAGTTTTCCCTTTGAAGTTATCTTATCAGATAGAGTCTTTAAGGATTTGTGAACACTTGATGTATGTCTTGCGTGGGATACCCCTGGTGACAATGGGGTATTCTATTGATTCACTTGATGTATGTTTTGGTGATAACCGTGCGTGTTCCGTGACCTTGGGAATCTATGCATAGGGGTTGGCACACGTTTTCATCTTGACTCTCCGGTAGAAACTTTGGGGCACTCTTTGAAGTTCTTTGTGTTGGTTGAATAGATGAATCTGAGATTGTGTGATGCATATTGTATAATCATACCCACGGATACTTGAGGTGACATTGGAGTATCTAGGTGACGTTAGGGTTTTGGTTGATTTGTATCTTAAGGTGTTATTTGTTGGGGAACGTACTAATTTCAAAAAAAATCCTACGCACACGCAAGATCATGGTGATGCATAGCAACGAGAGGGGAGAGTGTTGTCCACATACCCTCGTTGACCGAAAGCGGAAGCGTTATGACAATGCGGTTGATGTAGTCATACGTCTTCACGATCCGACCGATCCAAGTACCGAACGCACGACACCTCCGAGTTCAGCACACGTTGAGCTCGATGACGTCCCTCGAACTCCGATCCAGCCGAGTGTTGAGGGAGAGTTTCGTCAGCACGACGGCGTGGTGACGGTGATGATGTTCTACCGACACAGGGCTTCGCCTAAGCACCGCTACGATATTATCGAGGTGTAATATGGTGGAGGGGGGCACCGCACACGGCTAAGAGATCAATATTATCGAGGTGTAATATGGTGGAGGGGGGCACCGCACACGGCTTAGGTCCAGACTTGGGTTTCTTCTCCTGAACAGCAACTTGCTTGCTGTTTTTCTTGAAGTTCCCCTTCTTCTTCCCTTTGCCCTTTTTCTTGAAACTAGTGGTCTTATTGACCATCAACACTTGATGCTCCTATTTGATTTCAACCTCTGCAGCTTTTAGCATTGTGAAGAGCTCGGGAATCGTCTTATCCATCCCTTGCATGTTATAGTTCATCACGAAGCTCTTGTAGCTTGGTGGCAGTGATTGAAGAATTCTGTCAATGACTCTATCATCTGGAAGATTAACTCCCAGTTGAATCAAGTGATTGTTATACCCAGACATTTTGAGTATATGCTCACTGACAGAACTATTCTCTTCCATCTTGCAGCTGTAGAACTTATTGGAGACTTCATATCTCTCAATCCGGGCATTTGCTTGAAATATTAACTTCAACTCCTGGAACATCTCATATGCTCCATGACGTTAAAAACGTCGTTGAAGACCCGGTTCTAAGCCGTAAAGCATGGCACACTGAACTATCGAGTAGTCATTAGCTTTGCTCTGCCAGACGTTCATAACATCTGGTGTTGCTCCTGCAGCAGGCCTGGCACCCAGCGGTGCTTCCAGGACGTAATTCTTCTGTGCAGCAATGAGGATAATCCTCAAGTTACGGAACCAGTCCGTGTAATTGCTACCATCATCTTTCAACTTTGCTTTCTCAAGGAACGCATTAAAATTCAACGGAACAACAGCACGGGCCATCTATCTACAATTAACATAGACAAGCAAGATACTATCAGGTACTAAGTTCATGATAAATTCAAGTTCAATTAATCATATTACTTAAGAACTCCCACTTAGATAGACATCCCTCTAATCCTCTAAGTGATCACGTGATCCATATCAACTAAACCATGTCCGATCATCACGTGAGATGGAGTAGTTTCAACGGTGAACATCACTATGTTGATCATATCTACTATATGATTCACGCTCGACCTTTCGGTCTCCGTGTTCCGAGGCCATATCTGTTATATGCTAGGCTCGTCAAGTTTAACCTGAGTATTCCACGTGTGCAACTGTTTTGCACCCGTTGTATTTGAACGTAGAGCCTATCACACCCGATCATCACGTGGTGTCTCAGCACGAAGAACTTTCGCAACGGTGCATACTCAGGGAGAACACTTATACTTTGATAATTTAGTGAGGTATCATCTTATAATGCTACCGTCAATCAAAGCAAGATAAGATGCATAAAAAGATAAACATCACATGCAATCAATATAAGTTATATGATATGGCCATCATCATCTTGTGCTTGTGATCTCCATCTCCGAAGCAACGTCATGGTCCCCATCGTCACCGGCGCGACACCTTGATCTCCATCATAGCATCGTTGTCGTCTCGCCAACTATTGCTTCTACGAATATCGTTACCGCTTAGTGATAAAGTAAAACAATTACATGGCGA
This sequence comes from Aegilops tauschii subsp. strangulata, assembly GCF_002575655.3. NCBI lineage: Eukaryota > Viridiplantae > Streptophyta > Magnoliopsida > Poales > Poaceae > Aegilops > Aegilops tauschii. The sequence continues at coordinate 421,696,898 of NC_053036.3, read as the reverse complement.
TTGCATTGCATACAATAAAGCAACAACCATATGGCTCCTGCCAGTTGCCGATAACTCGGTTACAAAACATGATCATCTCATACAATAAAATTTAGCATCATGTCTATCACATCACAACATGCCCTGCAAAAACAAGTTAGACGTCCTCTACTTTGTTGTTGCAAGTTTTACGTGGCTGCTACAGGCTTAGCAAGAACCGTTCTTACCTACGCATCAAAACCACAACGATAGTTTGTCAAGTTGGTGTTGTTTTAACCTTCGCAAGGACCGGGCGTAGCCACACTCGGTTCAACTAAAGTTGGAGAAACTGACACCCGCCAGCCACCTCTGTGCAAAGCACGTCGGAAGAACCAGTCTCACGTAAGCGTACGCGCAATGTCGGTCCGGGCCGCTTCATCCAACAATATCGCCGAACAAAAGTATGACATGCTGGTAAGCAGTATGACTTATATCGCCCACAACTCACTTGTGTTCTACTCGTGCATATGACATCTACGCATAAAACCAGGCTCGGATGCCACTGTTGGGGAACGTTGTAATTTCAAAAAAATTCCTACGCACACGCAAGATCATGGTGATGCATAGCAACGAGAGGGGAGAGTGTTGTCCACGTACCCTCGTAGACCGAAAGCGGAAGCGTTATGACAACGTGGTTGATGTAGTCGTACGTCTTCACGATCCGACCGATCCAAGTACCGAAGGCACGGCACCTCCGAGTTCAGCACACGTTCAGCTCGATGACATCCCTCGAACTCCGATCCAGCCGAGTGTTGAGGGCGAGTTTTGTCAGCACGACGGCGTGGTGATGATGATGATGTTCTACCGACACAGGGCTTCGGCTAAGCACCGCTACGATATTATCAAGGTGTAATATGGTGGAGGGGGGCACCGCACACGGCTAAGAGATCAATAGATCAATTGTTGTGTCTATGGGGTGCCCCCTTGCCCCCGTATATAAAGGAGCAAAGGGGGGAGGTGCGGCCAGCCTTGGGGCGCGCCAGGAGGAGTCCTACTCCCACCGGGAGTAGGACTCCCCCCTTTTCCTAGTTGGATTAGGACTTGGGAGGGGGGAAAGAGAAGAGGGAGAAGAAGGAAGGGGGCGCCGCCCCCTTCTCCTTGTCCTATTCGGACTAGGGGGGAGGGGCGCGCGGCCCAGACCTAGCCGCCTCTCCTCTCTTCCACCTAGGCCCACTAAGGCCCATTATGTTGCCGGGGGGGTTCCGGTAACCTCCCGGTACTCCGGTAAAATCCTGATTTCACCCGGAACACTTCCGATATCCAAACATAGGCTTCCAATATATCAATCTTTATGTCTCGGCCATTTTGAGACTCCTCGTCATGTCCGTGATCACATCCGTGACTCCGAACAACCTTCGGTACATCAAAACATATAAACTCATAATATAACTGTCATCGAAACGTTAAGCGTGCGGACCCTACGGGTTCGAGAACTATGTAGACATGACCGAGACACGTCTCCGGTCAATAACCAATAGCGGAACCTGGATGCTCATATTGGCTCCCACATATTCTATGAAGATCTTTATCGGTCAGACCGCATAACAACATACATTGTTCCCTTTGTCATCGGTATGTTACTTGCCCGAGATTCGATCGTCGGTATCTTAATACCTAGTTCAATCTCGTTACCGGCAAGTCTCTTTACTCATTCCGTAATACATCATCTCGCAACAAACTCATTAGTTGCAATGCTTGCAAGGCTTAAGTGATGTGAATTACCGAGAGGGCCCAGAGATACCTCTCCGACAATCGGAGTGACAAATCCTAATCTCGAAATACGCCAACCCAACAAGTACCTTCGGAGACACCTGTAGAGCACCTTTATAATCACCCAGTTACGTTGTGACGTTTGGTAGCACACAAAGTGTTCCTCCGGTAAACGGGAGTTGCATAATCTCATAGTCATAAGAACATGTATAAGTCATGAAGAAAGCAATAGCAACATACTAAACGATCGAGTGCTAAGCTAACGGAATGGGTCAAGTCAATCACATCATTCTCCTAATGATGTGATCCCATTAATCAAATGACAACTCATGTCAATGGCTAGGAAACATAACCATCTCTGATCAACGAGCTAGTCAAGTAGAGGCATACTAGTGACACTTTGTTTGTCTATGTATTCACACAAGTATTATGTTTCCGGTTAATACAATTCTAGCATGAATAATAAACATTTATCATGATATAAGGAAATAAATAATAACTTTAGTATTGCCTCTAGGGCATATTTCCTTCATTATTCTAGTACGAACTCTAGGATAGATCGAACGGAAAGAATAGCTTCGTGTTATTTTACTACGGACTCTTGAATAGATCGATCAGAAAGGATAACTTTGAGGTGGTTTCGTAGCCTACAATAATCTCTTCGTTTGTTCTCCGCTATTAGTGACTTTGCAGTGACTCTTTGTTGCATGTTGAGGGATAGTTATATGATCCAATTATGTTATTATTGTTGAGAGAACTTGCACTAGTGAAAGTATGAACCCTAGGCCTTGTTTCCTAGCATTGCAATACCATTTACGCTCACTTTTATCGCTTGCTACCTTGCTGTTTTTATATTTTCAGATTACAGATACTCATATCTATCATCCGTATTGCACTTGTATCACCATCTCTTCGCCGAACTAGTGCACCTATACAATTTACCATTGTATTGGGTGTGTTGGGGACACAAGAGACTCTTTGTTATTTGGTTGCAGGGTTGTTTGAGAGAGACCATCTTCATCCTACGCCTCCCATGGATTGATAAACCTTAGTCATCCACTTGAGGGAAAATTGCTACTGTCCTACAAACCTCTGCACTTGGAGGCCCAACAACGTCTACAAGAAGAAGGTTGTGTAGTAGACATCAAGCTATTTTCTGGTGCCGTTGCCGGGGAGGTGAGTGCTTGAAGGTATATCTTTCGATCTTGCAATCAAATCTTTAGTTTCTTGTTTTATCACTAGTTTAGTTTATAAAACAAAACTACAAAAAATGGAATTAAGGTTGCCTCATATGCTTCATCTTTTTAATGTCTTTCGTGAAAATGATGGGAAGGAAAATTGTGCTCAAGTACTAGAAGAAGAATTACATAGAACGCTTGGCATAAAATATGTGAATGATGAGCATGATTGTAATGTTGTTAGTATGAATTCTTTGAATACCCATGTTGCTAATGATATGCAAAGCAACAAGCTTGGGGATGTTATGTTTGATGAAGATGATATGTTTAGTCCCCCAAGTTTTGATGAGCAAATTTATTATGATGAAAGCATGCCTCCTATTTATGATGATTATTGTGATGACACGTATGCTATAAAGAATAAAGATAACCATGAAACTTGTCATCGTAATTTTAGTTTTCAATTGGATTATGCTTCACATGATAATTATTTTGTTGAGTTTGCTCCCACTACTATTGATGAGAATAAATTTGCCTATGTGGAGAGTAGTAAAATTTCTATGCAAGTAGATCATGAAAAGAATGCTTTATGTGCTGGTTATATTGTTGAATTCATTCTTGATGCTACTGAAAATTATTATGAGGGAGGAATATATGCTTGTAGGAATTGCAATAGTATCAAGTTTCCTCTCTATGTGCTTAAAATCTTAAAGTTATGCTTGTTTTGCTTTCCTATGCTAGTTGATTATTGTTACCATAAGTTGTTTGCTCACAAAATCCCTATGCATAGGAAGTAGGTTAGACTTAAATGTGCTAGTCATATTCTTCATGATGCTCTCTTTATGTTTCAATTCTTATCTTTTATGCGAGCATCATTGAAATCATCATGCCTAGCTAAAAGGCATTAAAGAAAAGCGCTTGTTGGGAGTCAACCCAATATTTACATTTACTTTTTTGTGTGTTCACATGATTATGCTACTGTTGTAATCATGTTTTATACCTTTTGTTTCAATGAAGTGCCAGTAAGACCTTTAGGATAGCTTACGGTGATAGTTGTGTTGATCCTGCTGAAAATCAGAAACTTTTGTGCCCAGTAAATTAGTGTTAATAATTCACCGAAACATGATTTTAATCTAATTCTTTTTTCTCTGGATTGGTGCACAAATTTCTCAGGCTTTCCTAATTTGGTAGGATTTTTGGAGTGACAGAAGTATTCGAATGATACAGATTACTACAGACTGTTCTGTTTTTGACAGATTCTGTTTTCTATGTGTTGTTTGCTTATTTTGATGAATCTATGAGTAGTATCGGAGGGTATGAACCATAGAGAAGTTGGAATACAGTAGATATTACACTAATATGAATTTAGAATGAGTTCACAACAGTACCTAAGTGGTGATTTATTTTCTTATACTAACGGAGCTTACGAGTTTTCTGTTGAGTTTTGTGTTGTGAAGTTTTCAAGTTTTGGGTAAAGATTCGATGGACTATGGAATAAGGAGCGGCAAGAGCCTAAGCTTGCGGATTCCCAAGGCACCCCAAGGTATAATTCAAGGACAACCAAAATCCTAAGCTTGGGGATGCCCGGGAAGGCATCCCCTCTTTCGTCTTCGTCTATCGGTAACTTTACTTGAGGCTATATTTTTATTCACCACATGATATGTGTTTTACTTGGAGCGTCTTGTATGATTTGAGTCTTTGCTTTTTTTTACCACAATCATCCTTGCTGTACACACCTTTTGGAGAGACACATATGAATCGGGATTTATTAGAATACTCTAGGTGCTTCACTTATATCTTTTGAGTTAGATAATTTTGCTCTAGTGCTTCACTTATATATTTTTAGAGCATGGTGGTGGTTTTATTTTATAGAAATTATTGATCTCTCATGCTTCACTTATATTATTTTGAGAGTCTTTTAGAACAGCATGGTAATTTGCTTTGGTTATGAAACTAGTCCTAATATGATAGGCATCCAAGATGGGTATAATAAAAAAAATTCATATAGAGTGCACTGAATACTATGAGAAGTTTGATACTCGATAATTGTTTTGAGATATAAAGATGGTGATATTAGAGTCATTCTAGTTGAGTAATTGTAAATTTGAGAAATACTTGTGTTGGAGTTTGCAAGTCCCATAGCATGCACGTATGGTAACCGTTGTGTGACAAATTTGAAACATGAGGTGTTCTTTGATTGTCATCCTTATGAGTGACGGTCGGGGATGAGAGATGGTCTTTTCCTACCAATCTATCCCCCTAGGAGCATGCGCGTAATGCTTGGTTTTTGATGACTTGTAGATTTTTGCAATAAGCATGTGAGTTCTTTATGACTAATTTTGAGTCCATGGATTATACGCACTCTCACCTTTCCATCATTGCTAGCCTCTTCGGTACCGTGCATTGCCCTTTCTCACCTCGAGAGTTGGTGCGAACTTCGCCGGTGCATCCAAACCCCGTGATATGATACGCTCTATCACACATAAACCTCCTTATATCTTCCTCAAAACAGCCACCATACCTACCTATTATGGCATTTCCATAGCCATTCCGAGATATATTGCCATGCAACTTTCCACCGTTCTGTTTATTATGACACGCTTCATCATTGTCATATTGCCTTGCATGATCATGTAGTTGACATCGTATTTGTGGCAAGGCCACCATGCACAATTTTTCATACATGTCACTCTTGATTCATTGCCCATCCCGGTACACCATCGGAGGCACTCATATAGAGTCATATTTTGTTTTAGTATCGAGTTGTAATCATTGAGTTGTAAATAAATAGAAGTGTGACGATCATAATTAATAGAGCATTGTCCCATGAAAAAAAGGCCAAATAAAAAAAGAGAAAGGCAAAAAAATAGAAAGGCCAAATAAAAAAAGGAAGGCCCAAAGAAAAGAAGGGACAATGCTACTATCCTTTTTCCACACTTGTACTTCAAAGTAGCACCATGATCTTTATGATAGAGAGTCTCTTATTTTATCACTTTCATATACTAGTGGTAATTTTTCATTATAGAACTTGGCTTGTATATTCCAACAATGGGCTTCCTCAAATGCCCTAGGTCTTCGTGAGCAAGCAAGTTGGATGCACACCCACTTAGTTTCTTTTGTTGAGAGTTCATACGTTTATAGCTCTAGTGCATCTGTTGCATGGCAATCCCTACTCCTTGCATTGACATCAATTGATGGGCATCTGCCTAGCCCGTCAATGTGAGACTTTATCCATTTTTGTCTTCTCCACACAACCCCCATCATTATTCTATTCCACCCATAGTGCTATGTCCATGGCTCGCACTCATATATTGCGTGAAAGTTGAAAAAGTTTGAGAATACTAAAGTATGAAACAATTGCTTGGCTTGTCATCAGGGTTGTGCATGATGGGAGCATTTTGTGTGACGAAAATGAAGCATGGCCAAACTATATGATTTTGTAGGGATGAACTTTCTTTGGCCATGTTATTTTGAGAAGACATGATTACTTTGTTAGTATGCTTGAAGTATTATTATTTTTATGTCAATATTAAACTTTTGTTTTGAATCTTATGAATCTGAACATTCTTGCCGCATTGGAGAAGATTACATTGATAAATATGTTAGGTAGCATTCCACATCAAAAATTCTGTTTTTATCATTTACCTACTCGAGGACGAGCAGGAATTAAGCTTGGGGATGCTTGATACGTCTCCAACGTATCTATAATTTTTTGATTGTTCCACGCTATTATATTATCCATCTTAGATGTTTTATATGCATTTATATGCTATTTTATATGATTTTTGGGACTAACCTATTAACCTAGAGCCCAGTGCCAGTTTCTGCTTTTTCCTTGTTTTTGAGTTTTACAGAAAAGGAATACCAAACGGAGTCCAATTGATGTGCCAATCTTTGATGATTTTTTATGGACCAAAAGAAGCCCCCGAAGTAAAAGAGTTGGGCCAGACGAGTCCCGAGCTGTCCACAAGGGTGGAAGGCGCACCCTACCCCCCTGGGCGTGGGCCCCTATCTCGCGGACGACTTGGAGACCCCCCTAACGTGAGACCTACGCCAAAAATTCCTATAAATACAGAAACCTCCAGAAAATAACCTAGATCGGGAGTTCCGCCGCCGCAAGCCTCTATAGCCACCAAAAACCAATCGGGACCCTGTTCCGGCACCCTGCCGGAGGGTGGATCCCTCTCCGGCGGCCATCTTCATCATCCCGGTGCTCTCCATGACGAGGAGGGAGTAGTTCACCCTCGGGGCTGAGGGTATGTACCTGTAGCTATGTGTTTGATCTCTCTCTCTCTCTCGTGTTCTTGATTTGGCACGATCTTGATGTATCGCGAGCTTTGCTATTATAGTTGGATCTTATGATGTTTCTCCCCCTCTACTCTCTTGTAATGGATTGAGTTTTCCCTTTGAAGTTATCTTATCGGATTGAGTCTTTAAGGATTTGAGAACACTTGATGTATGTCTTGCGTGGGATACCCGTGGTGACAATGGGGTAATCTATTGATTCACTTGATGTATGTTTTGGTGATCAACTTGCGGGTTCCATGACCATGGGAATCTATGCATAGGGGTTGGCACATGTTTTTGTCTTGACTCTCCGGTAGAAACTTTGGGGCACTCTTTGAAGTTCTTTGTGTTGGTTGAATAGATGAATCTGAGATTGTGTGATGCATATCGTATAATCATACCCACGGATACTTGAGGTGACATTAGGGTTTTGGTTGATTTGTATCTTAAGGTGTTATTCTAGTACGAACTCTAGGATAGATCGAACGGAAAGAATAGCTTTGTGTTATTTTACTATGGTCTCTTGAATAGATCGATCAGAAAGGATAACTTTGAGGTGGTTTCGTACCCCACAATAATCTCTTCGTTTGTTCTCCGCTATTAGTGACTTTGGAGTCTCTTGTTGCATGTTGAGGGATAGTTATATGATCCAATTATATTATTATTGTTGAGAGAACTTGCACTAGTGAAAGTATGAACCCTAGGCCTTGTTTCCTAGCATTGCAATACCGTTTACGCTCACTTTTATCGCTTGCTACCTTGCTGTTTTTATATTTTCAGATTACAAATACTCATATCTATCATCCATATTGCACTTGTATCACCATATCTTCGCCGAACTAGTGCACCTATACAATTTACCGTTGTATTGGGTGTGTTGGGGACACAAGAGACTCTTTGTTATTTGGTTGCAGGGTTGTTTGAGAGAGACCATCTTCATCCTACGCCTCCCACGGATTGATAAACCTTAGTCATCCACTTGAGGGAAATTTGCTACTGTCCTACAAACCTCTGCACTTGGAGGCCCAACAGCGTCTACAAGAAGAAGGTTGTGTAGTAGACATCACATACCGATCCAGGGATGACACTTAAGCACAGAGACTTGACCCATTCGGGTCGGGTCGCTACAGTCCCCCACCTCTTTTGATTAATGGAACTTTTTTAACTTTGGAGCATGTGATGCAAAGACTTGATATTATTGAAAATAAAATTTCTACTGTTGAGTTAATTGAAAATTTGGATAAAAACATTCATAATCAGATTACTCAATATGGATCTAAAGTACGAGTTACTTTAAAGAATCTTAGGGAAAAGGAACCCATAGTTAATGAGAAGATAGATCAAGATTCTTCTAGAATTGGCAAACTAGAAGATATTATTACCAACTTGGGTTCTGCTTTTTCCTCCGTTAAAACTACTCAAAAACTTCCTCCTACCAAGATTGCCAAGTTTACTTATGTTCATAAGAATAAGGGTGAATCTTCTAGTAAAGATGATGAATATCTCAAATCAATAAGTATTCACCCCAATTTTCTCGATATCATTAAGGAAAAAATCGTCACGAATGAATTTCTTGATTTATTGCCTAGGAGTTTGATCATTAATAAAACTAAAGAATCTCCTAAAAATTATAAGTGTGTAATTGAAGAATTGCATACCGAAGATGAAAATACTTAGATCTATTCGTGTTTTATGCCTAGCTAAGGGCGTTAAACAATAGCGCTTGTTGGGAGGCAACCCAATTTTATTTTTCTTTTTTCTTTTTAGGTTCTGTTTTGCATTAAATAATTAATCTAGCCTCTGGTTAGATGTGCTTTTGTGTTTTAATTAGTGTTTGTGCCAAGTAAGACCTTTGGGATTGCCTACGGTGATAGTTGATTTGATCTTGCTGAAAAACAGAAACTTTTGCGCCCAGGAAAATAATTCTCATTTTTAACAGAAGCGTGCTTTTAAGTTGATTCTTTTTGCAGAATATTAATAAACAAATTCCTTAGGTTGTCCTAATTTTTCAGAATTTTTGGAGTTACAGAAGTATTCGAAATATCCAGATTGCTACAGACTGTTTTGTTTTTGACAGATTCTGTTTTCTTTGTGTTATTTGCTTATTTTGATGAATCTATGGCTAGTATCGGGGGGTATGAACCATGGAAAAGTTGGAATACAGTAGATATTACACCAATATAAATAAATAATGAGTTCACAATAGTAACAATTGTGCTGATTTATTTTCATATACTAACGGAGCTTATGAGATTTTGTGTTGAGTTTTGTGTTGTGAAGTTTTCAAGTTTTGGGTAAGGATTTGATGGACTATGTAATAAGGAGTGGCAAGAGCCTAAGCTTGGTGATGCCCAAGGCACCCCATGGTAATATTCAAGTACAACCAAAGGCCTAAGCTTGGGGATGCCCCGGAAGGCATCCCCTCTTTCGTCCTCGTCTATCGGTAACTTTACTTGAGGCTATATTTTTATTCAGCACATGATATGTGTTTTGCTTGGAGCGTCCTGTATGATTTGAGTCTTTGCTTTTTAGTTTGCCACAATCATCCTTGATGTACACACCTTTTGAGAGAGACACGCATGAATCGTGATTTATTAGAATACTCTATGTGCTTCACTTATATCTTTTGAGCTAGGCAATTTTGCTTTAGTGCTTCACTTATATCTTTTTAGAGCACGGTGGTGGCTTATTTTATAGAAATTGATGAACTCTCGTGCTTCACTTATATTATTTTGAGAGTCTCTAAACAGTATAGTAATTTGCTTTGCTTATAAATTTAGTCCTAATATGATAGGCATCCAAGAGGGATATAATAAAAACTCTCATATAAAGTGCATTGAATACTATGAGAAGTTTGATTCCATATGATTGTTTTGAGATATGAAGATGGTGATATTAGAGTCATGCTAGTAAGTAATTGTGAATTTGAGAAATACTTGTGTTAAAGTTTGTGACTCCCGTAGCATGCACGTATGGTGAACCGTTATGTGATGAAGTCGGAGCATGATTTATTGATTGATTGTCTTCCTTATGAGTGGCAGTCGGGGACAAGCGATGGTCTTTTCCTACCAATCTATCCCCCTAGGAGCATGCGCGTAGTATTTCGTTTCGATAACTAATAGATTTTTGCAATAAGTATATGAGTTCTTTATGATTAATGTTGAGTCCATGGATTATACGCACTCTCACCCTTCCACCTTTGCTAGCCTCTCTAGTGCCGCATAACTTTCACCGGTACCATAAACCCACCATGTACCTTCCTCAAAACAGCAACCATACCTACCTATTATGGCATTTCCATAGCCATCCCGAGATATATTGCCATGAAACTTTCCACCGTTCCGTTCATTATGACGCGCTCCATCATTGTCATATTGCTTTGCATGATCATGTAGTTGACATTGTGTTTGTGGCAAAGCAACCGTTCATAATTTTTCCATACATGTCACTCTTGATTCATTGCACATCCCGGTACACCGCCAGAGGCATTCATATAGAGTCATATTTTGTTCTAAGTATCGAGTTGTAAGTAAATCAAAGTGTGATGATCTTCATTATTAGAGCATTGTCCCATGTGAGGAAAGCATGATGGAGACTATGATTCCCCTACAAGTCGGGATGAGACTCCGAACGAAAAAAAGAGGCCAAAAAAATGAGAGAAGGCCCAAATAAAAAAATGAGAGAAAAGAGAGAAGGGGCAATGCTACTATCCTTTTACCATACTTGTGCTTCAAAGTAGCACCATGATCTTCATGATAGTGAGTCTCCTATATTGTCACTTTCATATACTAGTGGGAATTTTGCATTATAGAACTTGGCTTGTATATTCCAATGATGGGCTTCCTCAAATTGCCCTAGGTCTTCGTGAGCAAGCAAGTTGGATGCACACCCACTTAGTTTCTTTTTGAGCTTTCATAAACTTATAGCTCTATGTGCATCCGTTGCATGGCAATCCCTACTCACTTACATTGATATCTATTGAGGGGCATCTCCATAGCCCATTGATATGCCTAGTCGATGTGAGACTATCTCCTCCTTTTTGTCTTCTCCACAACAACCGTCTATTCCACCTGTAGTGCTATGTCCATGGCTCACGCTCATGTATTGCGTGAAAGTTGAAAAAGTTTGAGAACATCAAAAGTATGAAACAATTGCTTGGCTTGTCATCGGGGTTGTGCATGATTTAAATATTTTGTGTGATGGAGATGGAGTATAGCCAAACTATATGATTTTGTAGGGATAAGCTTTCTTTGGCCATGTTATTTTGAGAAGACATAATTGCCTTATTAGTATGCTTGAAGTATTATTGTTTTTATGTCAATATTAAACTTTTGTTTTGAATCATACAGATCTGAACATTCATGCCACAATAAATAAAATTACATGGATAAATATGTTAGGTAGCATTCCACATCAAAAATTCTACTTTTATCATTTACCTACTCGAGGACGAGCAGGAATTAAGCTTGGGGATGCTTGATACGTCTCCAACGTATCTATAATTTTTTTATTGTTCCATGCTATTATATTATCTTTCTTGGATGTTTTATATGCATTAATATGCTATTTTATATTATTTTTGGGGCTAACTTATTAATCTAGAGCCCAGTGTTAGTTTTTGTTTTTTCCTTGTTTTATAGTTTTGCAGAAAAGGAATACCAAACGGAGTCCAAACGGAATAAAACTTTCGCGATGATTTTTCTTGGACCAGAAGACATCTAGAGGACTTGGAGTGCAAGTCAGAGAAGCCACGAGGTGGCCACAAGGACGGAGGGCGCGCCCCCACCCTTGTGGGCCCCTTGTGACTCCACCGACCTATTTCTCCCGCCTATATATTCTCATATATCCCGAAACCAACAGAGAGAGCCACGAAAACACTTTTCCTCTGCCACAACCTTCTATACCCGTGAGATCCCATCTAGGGGCCTTTTCCAGCGTCCTGCCGGAGGGGGATTTGATCATGGAGGGCTTCTACATCAACACCATTGCCCTTCCGATGAAGCGTGAGTAGTTTACCACAGACCTACGGGTCCATAGCTAGTAGCTAGATGGCTTCTTCTCTCTCTTTGATTCTCAATACCATGTTCTCCTCGATGTTCTTGGAAATCTATTCGATGTAATACTTTTTTGCGGTGTGTTTGCCAAGATCCGATGAATTGTGGATTTATGATCAGCTTATCTATGAATATTATTTGAATCTCCTCTGAATTCTTATATGCATGATTTGATATCTTTGCAAGTCTCTTCGAACTATCGATTTGGTTTGGCCAACTAGATTGGTTTTTCTTGCAATGGGAGAAGTGCTTAGCTTTGGATTCAATCTTGCCGTGTCCTTTCCCAGTGACAGTAGGGGTAGCAAGGCACATATTGTATTGTTGCCATCGAGGATAAAAAGATGGGGTTTACATCATATTGCTTGAGTTTATTCCTCTACATCATGTCATCTTACTTAATGCGTTACTCTGTTCTTCATGAACTTAATACTCTAGATGCAGGCAGGAGTCGGTCGATGTCTGGAGTAATAGTAGTAGATGCAGGCAGGAGTCGGTCTACTTGATACGGACATGATGCCTATATTCATGATCATTGCCTTAGATATCGTCATAACTTTGCGCTTTTCTATCAATTGCTCGGCAGTAATTTGTTACCCACTGTAATATTTTCTATCTTGAGAGAAGCCTCTAGTGAAACCTATGGCCCCAGGGTCTATTTTCCATCATATAAGTTTCTGATCTACAATTTTAGTTTCCGATTTACTTACTTTGCAATCTCTTACTTTTCGATCTATAAACCAAAAATACCAAAAAATAATTACTTTACTATTTATCTATCTCCATCAGATCTCACTTTTGCAAGTAACCGTGAAGCGATTGACAACCCCTTTATCGCGTTGGGTGCAAGTTGTTGATTGTTTGTGCAGGTATTCGGTGACTTGTTCGTTGTCTCCAACTGGATTGATGCCTTGGTTCTCAAACTAAGGGAAATACTTACTCTACTTTGCTGCATCACCCTTTCCTCTTCAAGGGAAAAACCAACGCAAGCTCAAGAAGTAGCACTTACTTGCAAAGGTGATATCTGATAGAGATAGATAAACGGTAAAGTAAATATTTTTGGTATTTTTTGGTTTATAGATCGGAAAGTAAAAGATTGCAAAAAGAGTAAATAGGAAACTAATATTGTAGATCGGAAACTTATATGATGAAAATTTGACCCAGGGGCCATAGGTTTCACTAGAGGCTTTGCTACCTCTTGAGCATGTGTTGGTTTTCCCTTGAAGAGGAAAGACTAATGCAGCAAACTAGCGTAAGTATTTCCATCGGTTTTTGAGAACCAAGGTATCAATCCAGTAGGAGGTTACACGCAAGTCGCCTTGTACCTACACAAACAAATAAGAACCTTGCAACCAATGCGATAAAGGGGTTGTCAATCCTTTCACGGCCACTTGCAAAAGTGAGATCTGATAGAGATAATAAGATAAATATTTTTAGTATTTTTATGATATAGATTGGAAAGTAAAGATTGCAAAATAAAATAGATCGGAAACTTATATGATGGAAAATAGACCCGGGGGTCATAGGTTTCACTAGTGGCTTCTCTCAAGATAGCATAATCTACGGTGGGTGAACAAATTACTGTCGAGAAATTGATAGAAAAGTGCATAGTTATGAGAATATCTAGCCATGATCATGTATATAGGCATCACGTCCACGACAAGTAGACCGAAATGATTCTGCATCTACTACTATTACTCCACACATCGACCGCTATCCAGCATGCATCTAGAGTATTAAGTTCATAAGAATAGAGTAACGCATTAGGCAAGATGACATGATGTAGAGGGATAAACTCAAGCAATATGATATAAACCCCATATTTTTATCCTCGATGGTAACAATACAATATGTGCCTTGTTGCCCCTGCTGTCACTGGGAAAGGACACCGCAAGATTGAACCCAAAGGTAAGCACTTCTCCCATTGCAAGAAAGATCAATCTAGTTGGCCAAACCAAACTGATAATACAAAGAGACTTGCAAAGATATCAAATCATACATATAAGAATTCAGAGAAGAACCAAATATTTTTCATAGATAAACTTGATCATAAACCCACAATTCATCGGATCTCGACAAACACACCGCAAAAAGAATTACATCGAATAGATCTCAAGAGAATCAAGGAGAACTTTGTATTGAGATCCAAGGACCCGAAGGTATGTGGTAAACTACTCACACATCATCGAAGAGGCTATGGCGTTGATGTAGAAGCCCTCCGTGATCGATTCCCCCTCCGACGGAGCGCCGGAAAAGGCCCCAAGATGGGATCTCACGGGTACAGAAGATTGTGGCGGTGGAAATAGGGTTCCGTGGTGCTCTCGGATGTTTTCAGGGTATATGAGTATATATAGGCGAAAGAAGTAGGTCGGTGGAGCCACGAGGGACCCACGAGGGTGGGGGCGCGCCTACCCCCCTGGGCGCGCCTCCCTACCTCGTGGCCGCCTCGTTGCTTCCTTGACGTCCACTCCAAGTCTTCTGGATTGCGTTTGTTCCAAAAATAACTCTCCCGAAGGGTTCATTCCGTTTGATATTCCTTTTCTGTGAAACACTGAAATAGGCAAGAAAACAGAAATTTGCACTAGGCCTTTGGTTAGTAGGTTAGTCCCAAAAATAATATAAAAGTGCATAATAAAGCCCATTAAACATCCAAAACAGATAATATAATACCATGGAACAATCAAAAATTATAGATACGTTGGAGACGTATCAAGCATCCCCAAGCTTAATTCCTGCTTGTCCTCGAGTAGGTAAATGATAAAAACAAAAATTTTGATGTGGAATGCTACCTAGCATAATTCTCAATGTAATTTTCTTTATTGTGGCATGAATGTTCAGATCCGAAATATTCAAGATAAAAGTTTAATATTGACATAAAATTAATAATACTTCAGGCATACTAACAAAGCAATCATGTCTTCTCAAAATAACATGGCCAAAGAAAGTTATCCCTACAAAATCATATAGTATGGCTATGTTCTATCTTCATCACACAAAATATTTAAATCATGCACAACCCCGATGACAAGCCAAGCAATTGTTTCATACTTTTGATGTTCTCAAACTTTTCAATCTTCACGCAATACATGAGCGTGAGCCATGGACAGAGCACTATATATGTGGAATAGAATGGTGGTTGTGGAGAAGACAAAAAGGAGAAGATAGTCTCACATCAACTAGGCGTATCAACGGGCTATGGAGATGCCCATCAATAGATATCAATGTGAATGAGTAGGGATTGCCATGCAACGGATGCACTAGAGCTATACGTGTATGAAAGCTCAACAAAAGAAACTAAGTGGGTGTGCATCCAACTCGCTTGCTCACGAAGACCTAGGGCATTTTGAGGAAGCCCATCATTGGAATATACAAGCCAAGTTCTATAATGTAAAATTCCCACTAGTATACGAAAGTGATAACATAGGAGACTCTCTATCATGAAGATCATGGTGCTACTTTGAAGCACAAGTGTGGTAAAAGGATAGTAACATTGTCCCTTCTCTCTTTTTCTCTCATTTTTTTATTTGGGCCTTTTTCTCTTTTCTTATGGCCTCTTTTTTCTTAATTTTTTTCGTCCGGAATCTCATCCCAACTTGTGGGGGAATCACAGTCTCCATCATCCTTTCCTCACTTGGGACAATGCTCTAATAATGATGATCATCACACTTTTATTTACTTACAACTCAATACTTAGAACAAAATATGACTCTATGTGAATGCCTCCGGCGGTGTACCGGGATATGCAATGAATCAAGAGTGACATGTATGAAAGAACTATGAAGGTGGCTTTGCCACAAATACGATGTCAACTACATGATCATGCAAAACAATATGACAATTATGAAACGTGTCATAACAAACAGAACGGTGGAAAGTTGCATGGCAATATATCTCGGAATGGCTATGGAAATGCCATAATAGGTAGGTATGGTGGCTGTTTTGAGGAAGGTATATGGTGGGTGTATGATACTGGCGAAAGGTGCGCGGTATTAGAGAGGCTAGCAATGGTGGAAGGGTGAGAGTGCGTATAATCCATGGACTCAACATTAGTCATAAAGAACTCACATACTTATTGCAAAAATCTCTTAGTTATCGAAACGAAGTACTATGCGCATGGTCCTAGGGGGATAGATTGGTAGGAAAATACCATCGCTCGTCCCCGACCACCACTCATAAGGAAGACAATCAATAAATAAATCATGCTCCGATTTCATCACATAACGGTTCACCATACGTGCATGCTACGGGAATCACCAACTTTAGAACAAGTATTTCTCAAATTCACAACTACTCAACTAGCATGACTCTAATATCACCATCTTCATATCTCAAAAAAATTATCAAGTATGAAACTTCTCATAGTATTCGATGCGCTTTATATGATAGTTTTTATTATACCCATCTTGGATGTTCATCATATTAGGACTAATTTTATAGCCAAAGGAAATTACCATGCTGTTTTATAGGACTCTCAAAATAATATAAGTGAAGCATGAGAGATCAATAATTTCTATAAAATAAAACCACCACCGTGCTCTAAAAGATATAAGCGAAGCACTAGAGCAAAATTATCTAGCTCAAAAGATATAAGTGAAGCACAAAGAGTATTCTAATAAATTCTGATTCATGTGTGTGTCTCCCAAAAGGTGTGTAAAGCAAGGATGATTGTGGTAAACTAAAAAGCAAAGACTCAAATCATACAAGACGCTCCAAGCAAAACACATATCATGTGGTGAATAAAAATATAGCCTCAAGTAAAGTTATTGATAGACGAAGACGAAAGAGGGGATGCCTTCCGGGGCATCCCCAAGCTTAGGCTTTTGGTTGTCCTTGAATTTTACCTTGGGGTTCCTTGGGAATCCCCAAGCTTAGGCTCTTGCCACTCCTTATTCCATAATCCATCAAATCTTTACCCAAAAACTTGAAAACTTCACAACACAAAACTCAACAGAAAATCTCATGAGCTCCGTTAGTATACGAAAACAAATCACCACTTTAAGTTAATGTAATGAAATCATTATTTATTTATATTGGTGTTAGAACTACTGTATTCCAACTTCTCTATGGTTTGTACCCCCCGATACTAGCCATAGATTCATCAAAATAAGCAAACAACACACGAAAAACAGAATCTGTCAAAAACAGAACAGTCTGTAGTAATCTGTATCAAACGTATACTTATGTAACTCCAAAAATTCTGAAATAAATTGGTGGGCTTGAGGAATTTGTCTATTAATCATCTGCAAAAAAAATAAACCTAAAATCACTCTCCAGTAAAAAATGGCAGCTAATCTCGTGAGCGCTAAAGTTTCTGTTTTTTTACAGTAAGATCATAAACACTTCACCCAAGTGTTCCCAACGGTTCTACTTGGCACAAACACTAATTAAAACATAAAACCACATCTAACAAGAGGCTAGATGAATTATTTATTACTAAACAGAAACAAAAAGCAAGAAACAAAAATAAATTTGGGTTGCCTCCCAACAAGCGCTATCGTTTACCGCCCCTAGCTAGGCATTGATAATTTTAATGATGCTCATATCAAAGACAAGAATTAAAGCACAAAGAGAGCATCGTAGAACACGTGATAAACACATCTAAGTCTAACATACTTCCTATGCATAGGAATTTTATAAGCAAACAAATTATCATAGCAAATTAGCATATGCAAGGAAGAAGAAAGAGACGATAGCAATCTCGACATGACGAGAGGTAATTTAGTAAGATAAAAATATCTACAACCATATTTTCCTCTCTCATAATAATTACATGTAGGATCATAGGAAAATTCAACAGAATAGCTATCACATAACATATTCTCAACACGATCCACATGCATGGAAAGTTGACACTCTTCCGAAATAGTGGGATTAACATTAACTAAAGTCATGACCTCTCCAAACCCACTTTCAATATTATTGAAAATATTATTATCAATCTCATATTCATCATGAGGCTTAAATAAATTTTCAAGATCATAATAAGAATCACCCCAATCATGATCATTGCAACAAGTAGTAGACATGGCAAAACTAGCATCCCCAAGCTTAGGGTTTTGCGTATTATTAGCACAGTTTACATCAAGAGAATTTATAGTAAATCATTACAATCATGCTTTTTATTCAAGGAGCTATCGTGAATCTCTTCATAAATTTCTTCATCACAATTTTCAGATTCATGAATTTCATGCAAAACCTCATAAAGATAATCTAGTGCACCCAAATCACTAGAAATTGGTTCATCATAATTGGATCTCTTAAAAAGATTAGCAAGGGGATGAGGATCCATAAACTTTTAGCAAGCGAAGATGCAAGCAAAAAGAAGGCACATGGTAACACAAGATCGAACGGAAGGAGGGTGAAGAAAAGGCAAAGGTGAAGTGGGGGAGAGGAAAACGAGAGGCAAATGGCAAATAATGTAATGTGAGGGATAAGAGTTTGTGATGGGTACTTGGTATGTCTTGACTTGTGCGTAGATCTCCCCGGCAACGGCGCCAGAAATGGCTAGTTGCTGGGAGATCAAATCTTGACTTGACTTGGCGTAAGCCTCCCCGGCAACGGTGCCAGAAATCCTTCTTGCTACCTCTTGAGCATACGTTGGTTTTCCCTTGAAGAGGAAAGGGTGATGCACCAAAGTAGCGTAAGTATTTCCCTCGGTTTTTGAGAACCAAGGTATCAATCCAGTAGGAGGTTACACACAAGTCGCCTTGTACCTACACAAACAAATAAGAACCTTGCAACCAACACGATAAAGGGGTTGTCAATCCCTTCATGGTCACTTGCAAAAGTGAGATCTGATAGAGATAATAAGATAAATATTTTTGGTATTTTTATGATACAGATTGGAAAGTAAAGACTTCAAAATAAAATAGATTGGAAACTTATATGATGGAAAATAGACCCGGGGGCCATAGGTTTCACTAGTGGCTTCTCTCAAGATAGCATAATCTACTGTGGGTGAACAAATTACTAGCGAGCAATTGATAGAAAAGTGCATAGTTATGAGAATATCTAGGCATGATCATGTATATAGGCATCACGTTCGCGAAAAGTAGACCGAAATGATTCTGCATCTACTACTATTACTCCACACATTGACCGCTATCCAGCATGCATCTAGAGTATTAAGTTCATACGAACAGAGTAACGCATTAGGCAAGATGACATGATGTTGAGGCATAAACTCAAGCAATATGATATAAACCCCATCTTTTTATCCTCGATGGCAACAATACAATACGTGCCTTGCTGCCCCTGCTGTCACTGGGAAAGGACACCGCAAGATTGAACCCAAAGGTAAGCACTTCTCCCATTGCAAGAAAGATCAATCTAGTAGGCCAAACCAAACTGATAATACGAAGAGACTTGCAAAGATATCAAATCATACAAATAAGAATTTAGAGAAGAACCAAATATTATTCATAGATAAACTTGATCATAAACCCACAATTCATCGGATCTCAATAAACACACCGCAAAAAGAATTACATCGAATAGATCTCCAAGAGAATCGAGGAGAACTTCGTATTGAGATCCAAAGAGAGAGAAGAAGCCATCTAGCTAATAACTATGGACCCGAAGGTCTGTGGTAAACTACTCACACATCATCGGAGAGGCTATGGTGTTGATGTAGAAGCCCTCCGTGATCGATTCCCCCTCCGGCGGAGCGCTGGAAAAGGCCCCAAGATGGGATCTCATGGGTACAGAAGGTTGCGATGGTGGAAATAGGGTTTCGTGGTGCTCTCGGATGTTTTCAGGGTATATGAGTATATATAGGTGAAAAAAGTAGGTCAAGGGAGCCACGAGGGTGGGGGCGCGCCTCCCTACCTCGTGGCCTCCTCCTTGCTTCCTTGACGTCCACTCCAAGTCTTCTGGATTGCGTTTGTTCCAAAAATAACTCTCCCGAAGGTTTCATTCCGTTTGGATTCCGTTTGATATTCCTTTTCTGCGAAACACTGAAATAGGCAAAAATCAGCAATTTGCACTGGGCCTTTGGTTAGTAGGTTAGTCCCAAAAATAATATAAAAGTGCATAATAAAGATCATTAAACATCCAAAACAGATAATATAATAGCATGGAACAATCAAAAATTATAGATACGTTGGAGACGTATCAGGCTTCTCTCAAGATAGAAAATAATACAATGGGTGAACAAATTACTGCTGAGCAATTGATAGAAAAGCGCAAAGTTATGACGATATCTAAGGCAATGATCATGAATATAGGCATCACGTCCGTGTCAAGTAGACCGAAATGATTCTGCATCTACTACTATTACTCCACACATCGACTGCTATCCAGCATGCATCTAGAGTATTAAGTTCATAAAGAACGGAGTAATGCATTAAGCAAGATGACATGATGTAGAGGAATTAACTCAAGCAATATGATGAAAACCCCATCATTTTATCCTCGATGGCAACAATACAATACGTGCCTTGCTGCCCTACTGTCACTGGGAAAGGACACCGCAAGATTGAAACCAAAGCTAAGCACTTCTCCCATTGCAAGAAAAACCAATCTAGTTGGCCAAACCAAACCGATAGTTCGAAGAGAATTACAAAGATATCAAATCATGCATAAAAGAATTCATAGGAGATTCAAGTAATATTCATAGATAAGTTGATCATAAATCCACAATTCATCGGATCTCGGCAAACACACCGCAAAACAGTATTACATCGAATAGACCTCCAAGAACATCGAGGAGAACATGGTATTGAGAATCAAAGAGAGAGAGAAGAAGCCATCTAGCTACTAGCTATGGACTCGTAGGTCTGTGGTAAACTACTCACGCTTCATCGGAAGGGAAATAGTGTTGATGTAGAAGCCCTCCGTGATCGAATCCCCCTCCGACCGGACACCGAAAAGGCCCCTAGATGGGATCTCATGGGTACAGAAGGTTGCGGCGGTGGAAAAGTGTTTTTGTGGCTCCCCCTGTTGGTTTGGGAATATATAGGCGAAGAAACTAGGTCAGGACGTGCACGAGGGGCCCATAAGGGTGGGGGCACACCCTACCCTCCTCGGCGCGCCCTCCGTCCTTGTGGCCGCCTCGTGGCTCCTCCGACTTCATCTCCAAGTCTTCCGGTTGTCTTCTGGTCCAAGAAAAATAATCGTGAAGGTTTCATTCCGTTTGGACTCTGTCTGGTATTCCTTTTCTCCGAAACTCAAAACAAGGAAAAACATAAATTGGCACTGGGCTCTAGGTTAATAGGTTAGTCCCAAAAATAATACAAAATAGCATATTAATGCATATAAAACATCCAAAACAGATAATATAATAGCATGGAACAATCAAAAATTATAGATACGTTGGAGACGTATCAAGCATCCCCAAGCTTAATTGTTGCTCGTCCTCGAGTAGGTAAATGATAAAAACAGAATTTTTGATATGGAATGCTACCTAACATATTTATCCGTGTAATTTCTTTATTGTGGCATGAATGTTCAGATCTGTATGATTCAAAACAATCAAAAATTATAGATACGTTGGAGACGTATCAAGCATCCCCAAGCTTAATTGTTGCTCGTCCTCGAGTAAGTAAATGATAAAAACAGAATTTTTGATATGGAATGCTACCTAAAATATTTATCCGTGTAATTTCTTTATTGTGGCATGAATGTTCAGATCTGTATGATTCAAAACAAAAGTTTAATATTGACATAAAAACAATAATACTTCAAGCATACTAACAAGGCAATTATGCTTCTCAAAATAACATGGCCAAAGAAAGCTTATCCCTACAAAATCATATAGTCTGGCTATACTCCATCTTCATCACACAAAATATTTAAATCATGCACAACCCCGATGATAGGCCAAGCAATTGTTTCATACTTTTGATGTTCTCAAAAAATTTCAACTTTCACGCAATACATTAGTTCTGCTACTTGACGCAAAAGTTCCTCTTAATGCACATAATCAGAGCAACTATCACCCAAATCATCCCAAAGGCTTTGCTTGGCACAAAACTAATTAAAAACACTAAAACACAATCATAACAGTAGCATAATTGTGTGTTTAGTGAAAAAAAGCAAGTAAACAATAAAAATAAAAGATAACTATTGGGTTGCCTCCCAACTAGCACTAGTTTTATGCCCCTAGCTAGGCATGATGCATAGTTTCAAGTGTTGTCATCTTTCTTCTTTTCATTCAAAGATGTGTTTTCCTCGAGTGGTTTTTCAAAGGTAATATGAAACATATCATCCATAGAAATTTTAGCGTTAGCAATTTTTTCATCCGCAAATCCCCCTTGATTACTGGCTACAGTCCAAGAGTATTGACTATTAACACTATTGAAAACTTGTTCGATTATATTCAAAGGAGGGACTTCCTTTTTAGTATTCTCATCAAAGGGGTGGTCATTGTGGAACGAATACCTCAACAAGTAATCACTATTGTAAAGGATCTCATCTATCACCGGGTTTTCACGGTTCGCACCATAAATTTCAAAGATCTCTCTAGCTTCTCGCACTATGTGATCAAATTCATTCATGAGGACAAGGGTAGCTATCTTTTTAGCTCTAGGATTTTTTGTAACAGGCAACTCATAAAATAGTATTTGCAAAGTAGGATGAGTTCGGATAAATCTTCTCTCTAGTTTAAGAACAAGTGCAGAAATAGCCTCAACATAATTTTTGGTTCTTTTAAGTATAGGAGCATCATCACAAGTCAAAGTTCCAATGCAATTAAAGAATTCTTGGATGACATTCTTTCCTAGAACATTCCCTTGTCCCAACACAAAAGTTTTAGCATCAAGATTAGTAGAACTTCCAACTTTTAGGAGTTCTACCGTCATCATTGGCGCTCAAGATGGTGATTCTTGCTTAAAAAAGGGCTAAAGCAGTCCAGCTAAACAAGCAAAACAAGACATGCAAAAGGCAAACGGAAAATATTTTTGTAAAAACTTTTTACAAGTGGGGGAGATGAAAATGAGAGGCAAATGGCAAATAATGTAAATGCAAGGAGATGAAAGTTTATGAGTAGGTTCTTGATAGTTGCTGATGATGTCTCCCCGGCAACGGCGCCAGAAATTCTTCCTGCTACTTGTGAGCTGCGTTGGGATATCCTCGAAGAGGAGAGGATGATGCAGTACAGTAGAGATAAGTATTTCCCTCAGTAATGAAACCAAGGTTATCAATCCAGTAGGAGAACCAAGCAACGACTACTGAACAACACCTGCACACAAACAAAAAATACTTGCAACCCAACGCGAACAAGGGGTTGCCAATCCCTTGACGGTTATGAGCAAGATTAAATTGTATAGTTTTTGATAGATAGATCGGACAAAAATACAAAATAAAATAAAATTGCAGCAAAGTATTTTTTAGTTTTAGTATATGATAAAAGATAGACCCGAGGGCCATAGTTTTCACTAGAGGCTTCTCTCATAAAAATAGCATACAGTGGGTAAACAAATTAATGTTGGGCAATTGATAGAAAAATAAATAATTATGACAATATCCAAGGCAATGATCATGTATATAGGCATCATGTCCAAGACAAGTAAACCGAAATGATTCTACATCTACTACTATTACTCCACACATCGACCGCTATCCACCATGTATCTAGTGTATTAAGTTCATGGAAGAATGGAGTAATGCCTTAAGCAAGATGACATGATGTAGACAAGATAAACTCACGTATGAAATAAATCCAATCTTTTTACGCTTAATAGAAACGATACATGCGTGTGATGTCCATTTCTGTCACTGGGATTGAGCACCGCAAGATCGAACCCATTACAAAGCACCTCTTCCCATGGCAAGATAAATCAATCTAGTTGGCCAAACCAAACCAATAAATCGGAGAAGAAATACGAGGCTATAACAATCATGCATAAAAGAGTTCAGACAAAACTCAAATAATATTCATGGATAGATCTAATCATAAACTCACAATTCATCGGATCCCAACAAACACACCGCAAAAAGTCATTACATCAAATAGATCTCCAAGAACACCAAGGAGAACATTGTACTAAAGATCAAATAGAGAGACGAAGCCATCTAGCTACTAACTATGGACCCTAGGTCCATGGTAAACTACTCACGCATCATCGGAGGGCAGCAAGGATGATGAAGCACTACAAAAAAAAGACACATCCTGACATTTTGGGCCGAATGAAATTTTTTCTGTCATACTTATGACACTTCTATGACGATAATTGTGACAAAACCCGGTATCATCATAGATGTGGTGGTCTCCTACTTCTATGACAAAAAATCATGACAGAAAATGGGCTTTTCGTCCTGGGCGGGCCGAAGACGGAGCTGCATGACATTCTTTGCGCCGTCCATGACGGAAAAAACCGTGGTAGAAGCAAGGGAGCGGAAAATATCGGGGAGTTCCCGGTACGGTGGGTGGTCGGGGGCCGAGCGATGCGCGTTTCTCTCGTACACGTACGCACGTGGGTGCGAGGTGTTGGGCTCTAAACTGAACCCAAGTGAGGCGTTCGCCTACTGAACCCGAGCGATTGCACTGCAGGCTACGCGTTACTGAACCCGAGCGATCGATCGATGGCTATTAACTGAACCGGATCGAGCGATTCCTTCGCTACTGCTGCTAACTGAAGCCGATCGAACCTGCTGCCTCTTAAT
This sequence comes from Aegilops tauschii subsp. strangulata, assembly GCF_002575655.3. Classification (NCBI taxonomy): domain Eukaryota; kingdom Viridiplantae; phylum Streptophyta; class Magnoliopsida; order Poales; family Poaceae; genus Aegilops; species Aegilops tauschii. The sequence continues at coordinate 421,672,051 of NC_053036.3, read as the reverse complement.
GAACAGTGAGCATTGTTGGGGGTTTGGATGAACAGTTCCTGGTGGGGGGTTGGATGAAAAGGACTGAGGGTGTCCTGGACTAAGGGGTCCTCGGGCGTCCGGCTTGTTATCTATGGGCCGGACTGATGGGCTGTGAAGACACGAAGACCGAAGACTATACCCGTGTCCGGATTGGATTCTCCTTGGCGTGGAAGGCAAGCTAGGCGACCTATTATGAAGATTTCCTCCTATGTAACCGACCTCATGTAACCCTAGATCTCTTCGTGTCTATATAAACCGGAGAGCATAGTCCGGATAGCATAGATTCATTACCATATTCACATAGGCTAGACTTCTAGGGTTTAGCCATTACGATCTCGTGGTAGATCAACTCTTGTAACACTCATATTCATCCAGATCAATCAAGCAGGAAGTAGGGTATTTCCTCCATAGAGAGGGCCCGAACCTGGGTAAACATTGTGTCCCCGTCTCCTGTTACCATCGATCCTAGACGCACAGTTCGGGACCCCCTACCCGAGATCCGCCGGTTTTGACACCGACATTGGTGCTTTCATTGAGAGTTCCACTGTGCCGTCGCTAAGAGGGTTGATGGCTCGCCTTGTTGTCAAGGATAATATCATCTCCGGAGGAGCCCTGGCCCCAGGCCAGACCCTCCGGCTTGGCGGCTTCGTCATGACCACCGGCTCGGCCCTTAAGCCGACGATAACCTCTCAAGTCATCGAAAATAGCCTCCGCGTTGATCCCGAATGCTCCGCCCGCATGGATCCAATGGAGTTATCATTGTTGAATGAACTCCTGGATCGCATGGCCGCCTTGGTGGTCGCTACAGACTACGATCGGGTCGGGCTTAAACCCGACCAGAGAGAAATTAAAACTCCACCGATCACCCATCAGATAGCGGTAGTCGAGGAGCGGAGCAACTCTTCCACTATATTGCAGACGGACTATGTTCGGATCGCCGATCTCGAAGAGCCGGATATTTTCCGGCAGAAAAGCATGTCTCTTCCTCCGAACATAGAGTCGGATGATGAGCCTAAAAATCAGTCGATATCCCGGAGCCCGAACTGTCCGGCCCGGTAGACATCCAAACTCCGAATCCAAAATCGGGTCAGGGTTCGGATTCAATTCCACCCACCCACCCGGACATAGATGCTCTCAGGAGCATCAAACAACAGTCTCAGGAAATGGTCCACCACTTCTGGGCCAGATTCGTCCTTGTTAAAAACAAGGTAAAAGACCGCCGCGACGAAGACGCGATAGCAGCATTCTCCAACAACTGCGCGGACGAAGGTATCCTTAACGCCATCAATCGCCGCGGCATACCAAAGTTTGCTAACCTAGCAACTATCGTACAAAAGTACAGCGCGATGGAAAGCGCCTGGAAAACTCAGGCAGCTTGTTGGGAACCATCCCGGCTCCCCCTACAGGCAAAAAGGACGCGTCCCCGTGGCACGCCCAGCCGAACAGTCAAAAAACATAAACCTATTACGTTGCACGGCGCCGTTCTGGAGGGATGTCTCAATGGCCCATGCAAAATACACACGACGCCGGATACCGTGGCAACCCACAGCCTTAGAGCATGTTCGATACTTCGGCAGGTAGCCAAGAGCGGCGAGGACATCCTTATCAAGGACACCCCAGAACAACACCCTCCAGCAAACGATGACAATAGAGTATTGGCAATCTTCGAGACATTCGCTTCAAACAACAAGCGTAAAAGGGCCCTGCGCGATCTCGCCGAAGTTTGCCAGGTCGCTGCAATTGACCCCTGGAACGACACGGCCATAACCTTCAAAGCCAGTGACGAACCTAAATACAGAACAGTCCGGGCGCCAGCTGCCCTAGTCCTCAGTCCCATCGTGGACGGCTTTCGACTTACAAAAGTCCTCATGGACGGCGGCAGCGGACTAAACCTCATTTACGAGGACACGCTCCACAAGATGGAAATAGACAGGAGCCGCATCGAGAAAAGCAGCACAACCTTTCGAGGTATCATTCCCAGCCGGGAAGCTCGGTGTGCAGGAAAAATTACACTTGATGTGGTGTTCGGCACGCCGGAGAATTATCGGTCCGAAGAAATAACTTTCCAGGTGGCCCCTTTCAACAGTGGGTACCACGCCCTGTTACGGCGAGAGGCCTTCATGTGCTTTCAAGCCATACCTCATTATGGGTATATGAAGCTAAAAATGCCCGGGCCTAATGGAATAATCACCCTCGTCAGCGATCCGGACATAGCCCTCCGCGCCAAGAATAAAACCGCATCCTTGGCCCTTGCGGCCGAAGAACTAACCGCACTACGCTCCACCGTGGATAAGGACGATGTGATCCTGGACAAACGACCCAAATCCACTTCCTTCAAGCCAGCAGAAGAAATAGTCAAATTTCAGGTCCATCCAACAGACCCGAAGAAGACAGCGTCTATCGGAGCGCAACTCAGCCCTGCAGTCGATGCTGCACTACGAGACTTCCTGCGTGAAAACTGGGATATATTCGCCTGGCATCCTTCCGATATGCCAGGAATCCCGCGCGAGTTGGCTGAACATAGCCTCAACATACTAAAGGGATATAAGCCGGTCAAGCAAACTCTGCTGCGCTTTTTCGAACCCAAACGACAAGCTATGGGGGAGGAGCTAGCCAAACTCATCGAGGCCGGATTCATCAAAGACATTAAACATCTGGACTAGCTGGCAAACTTGGTAATGGTACCAAAGAAGGATAAATCCTGGCGCCAATGCGTCGATTTCAAAGACCTTAACAAGGCTTGCCCTAAGGATCCCTTCCCTCTTCCCCGCATTGATCAAATCATTGACGCTACCGCAGGTCACGACTCGCTGTGCTTCCTTGATGCATATTTCGGATACCATCAAATCAAAATGAAGGAGTCCGATCAAGCTGCAACAGCATTCATTACACCATACGGGCCGTTTTGCTTCAACACCATGCCTTTCGGGCTCAAGAACGTCGGCAACACCTACCAGCGCATGATCCAAACATGCCTCGAGAAACAGATCGGCAAAACAGTGGAGGCCTACGTGGACGACGTCGTCATCAAAACTAGACACGTCGAAACACTAGACGACTTGCGTCTCACATTCGACAACCTCCGCACATACGACATCAAGCTTAACCCGGAAAAGTGCATCTTCGGCGTCCCCGCCGGTAAACTATTGGGCTACATCGTTTCCAATAGAGGAATTGAAGCAAATCCAGCCAAAATCCGAGCTCTGTCACAACTGGCTACGCCAACCGAACTCAAGCAGGTCCAAAAACTTGCTGGGTGCGTGGCAGCTTTAAGCCGCTTTATCTGCAGGTTGGGAGAAAAGGCGCTGGCGCTCTATTGCCTTCTATGGCGCACCAATAACTTTGAGTGGACAGACGCGGCGACGGCCGGACTGGAAGAAATAAAAGCCCTTCTGGCAAGCAACCCAATCCTGGCCGCGCCAGACGCCGGCGAACCAATGCTCTTATACATATCAGCAACACACCAGGTGGTGAGCGCCGTACTCGTCGTCAAACGAGAACAGGACGGACACAAATTTCCGCTCCAGAAGTCGGTATACTACGTATCCACCGTCCTCACACCATGCAAATCCCGGTACCCTCATTATCAAAAAATAGCATATGCAGTCTTCATGGCATCTCAAACATTGCGACACTACTTTCAGGAGTGCTCTATCACGGTGGCCTCCGAAGTGCCCCTCAATGATATAATTAACAACCGGGATGCAACGGGCCGGATTGCCAAATGGGCCATTGAGCTCCTGCCATTCGACATCACATACAAACCACGTAGAGCCATCAAATCCCAGGTACTGGCTGACTTCGTCGCCGAATGGACAGAAACCGAACGCCCTAAAGAGTACGGCGCGTATTCCAACTAGGTGATGCATTTTGACGGATCCAAGATGTTGGCTGGGCTAGGGGCGGGCGTCGTATTAACGTCCCCCACAGGAGATGTCGTCCAGTACGTACTCCAAATATTATACACAGACTCCAACAACGCAGTCGAATACGAGGCCTTGCTACATGGCCTCCGGATGGCCGTATCAATGGGCATACAATGCCTGGAGGTGCGCGGGGACTCAAACCTCGCAATATCCCAAATTAATGGAGACTTTGATGCCAAAGATCCAAAGATGGCAGCTTATCGCAATGCCGTTTTGAAGATGTCGGCTCGGTTCGAGGGACTCGAATTTCATCACATCACCCGCGAAAGTAACCAGACGGCAGACGTCCTTGCTCGCATCGGCGCTAAGCGCGACCCCGTCCCACCTAACATCTTCCTCGAAAGGCTCTTTAAGCCATCCGTGGTATGGCAAGTGGGAGATAGCAACGACAGTCCCGTTCCAAACACAAACACAGATAACGAACACCCCGATATCATCGGAGGCTCAACCACAGAAGTAACACCATCGGCCCACCTCATCATGGCAGTAATTGCCCCGTGGACCGAACCATTCTTGGCATACTTTAATAGGAAGGAGCTCCCAGAAGATCAGAACAAGGCTCGCTGCATAGTCCGGCGTTCGAAGGCCTATAAAGTTCATGAAGGAGAGCTCTACAAGAAAAGCACTACCGGAGTCCTTCAAAGGTGTATCTCCGAGGAGGAGGGGCGGCAACTCTTGGCAGAAATTCACACCGGTCTCGGTGGGCACCACGCCACAGCCCGGGCACTTGTCAGCAAGGCCTTCCGTACAGGATTTTACTGGCCTACGGCCCAGGCAGACGCACATGACCTCGTCCAACGCTGTGTCGGATGCCAACTCTTTGCCAACCAAAGCCATATGCCCCCAACCGCTCTACAAACAATCCCCATACATGCCCCTTTGCGGTCTGCGGCTTGGACATGGTCGGACCCCTTAAAGGGGGAAGCCATAAGAAAAAACATATGTTGGTCATGGTGGACAAATTCACCAAGTGGATAGAGGCTAGACCAGTCAAAACGGCCGAGTCCGAACCGGTGATTGCATTTATATCCGATGTGGTACACCATTACGGTGTACCGCACAGCATCATCACCGATAATGGTTCAAATTTCACAGCTGATGAGGTGAAAACCTGGTGTGCTAATCTGGGCATTAAGCTCGATTACGCCTCTGTCTACCACCCGCAAACAAACAACCAAGTTAGATCGCGAGCGGAAGCGTTCAAGTGAACGGGGTTGATGGAGTCGTACTCGTCGTGATCCAAATCACCGATGACCGAGTGCCGAACGGACGGCACCTCCGCGTTCAACACACGTACGGAGCAGCGACGTCTCCTCCTTCTTGATCCAGCAAGGGGGAAGGAGAGGTTGATGGAGATCCAGCAGCACGACGGCATGGTGGTGGAACTAGCGGGGATCCCGGCAGGGCTTCGCCAAGCACAAGCGGGAGGGAGAGGTGTTGCAGGGGGGAGGGAGGCGCCAGGGGCTGTCGTGTTGCTGCCCTCCCCCCGCCCACTATTTATAGGGGTCCTGGGGGGCGCCGGCCACCCTGGAGATCCCATCTGAGGGGGGCGGCGGCCAAGGGGGTGGCTTGCCCCCCAAGGCAAGTGGGGCGCCCCCCACCCCTAGGGTTTCCAACCCTAGGCGCAGGGGGAGGCCCAAGGGGGGCGCCCCAGCCCACTAAGGGCTGGTTCCCTTCCCACTTCAGCCCATGGGGCCCTCCGGGATAGGTGGCCCCACTCGGTGGACCCCCAGGACCCTTCCGGTGGTCCCGGTACAATACCGATAACCCCCGAAACTTTCCCGGTGGCCGAAACTGGACTTCCTATATATAATTCTTCACCTCCGGACCATTCCGGAACTCCTCGTGACGTCTGGGATCTTATCCGGGACTCCGAACAACATTCTGGTTTCCGCATACTAATATCTCTACAACCCTAGCGTCACCGAACCTTAAGTGTGTAGACCCTACGGGTTCGGGAGACATGCAGACATGACCGAGATGCCTCTCCGGTCAATAACCAACAGCGGGATCTAGATACCCATGTTGGCTCCCACATGTTCCATGATGATCTCATCGGATGAACCACGATGTCGAGGATTCAATCAATCCCGTATACAATTCCCTTTGTCAATCGGTACGTTACTTGCCCGAGATTCGATCGTCGGTATCCCAATACCTTGTTCAATCTCGTTACCGGCAAGTCACTTTACTCGTACCGTAATGCATGATCCCGTGGCTAACTCCTTAGTCACATTGAGCTCATTATGATATGCATCACCGAGTGGGCCCAGAGATACCTCTCCGTCATACGGAGTGACAAATCCCAGTCTCGATCCGTGTCAACCCAACAGACACTTTCAGAGAAACCCGTAGTGTACCTTTATAGTCACCCAGTTACGTTGTGACGTTTGGTACACCCAAAGCACTCCTACGGCATCCGGGAGTTACACGATCTCATGGTCTAAGGAAAAGATACTTGACATTGGAAAAGCTCTAGCAAACGAACTACACGATCTTTTGTGCTATGCTTAGGATTGGGTCTTGTCCATCACATCATTCTCCTAATGATGTGATCCCGTTATCAATGACATCCAATGTCCATAGTCAGGAAACCATGACTATCTGTTGATCAACGAGCTAGTCAACTAGAGGCTTACTAGGGACACGTTGTGGTCTATGTATTCACACATGTATTACGATTTTCGGATAACACAATTATAGCATGAACAATAGACAATTATCATGAACAAGGAAATATAATAATAACCATTTATTATTGCCTCTAGGGCATATTTCCAACACTTATTATGAGCGGCATCAAACCCAGGCTAGTGCGATCTCTGAAAGAATCAGACAAACATTGGGTCGAGGAGCTCGACTCCGTACTCTGGGGGCTGCGGACCACGCCCAACCGTACTACCGGATACACACCTTTCTTCATGGTGTACGGTGCAGAGGCTGTATTGCCCTGCGATATTATACATGACTCACCTCGAGTGCGTATGTATGAAGAGAAAGAGGCCGAGTTGGATCGGCAGGACGTCCTAGACGCCCTGGAGGAGGAGCGCGACGTCGCCAAAGCCCGTTCAGCATTTTATCAACAGCAGGCTCGAAGATATCAAAGCAGAGAAGTACGGGCCAAGACTTACAATGTTGGGGAACTCGTTCTACGCTTACCGAAGAAGAAAAAGGACAAACACAAGCCCAAATGGGAGGGTCCCTTCATAATCGACGAAGTTCTCACCGGAGGAGCGTACCGTCTTCGTGACGCATCAGACAATCGCCTAGAGCCGAACCCCTGGAACGCGGCCAGACTCCGAAGGTTCTATGCCTAGCGCCGAACTCTTTGTTAGTCTCCTTCTCCCCTATAGTTTCCATTACTCTTTATCCCTTTTACACAATTTTTTTTCTCTTTAAAGCACTCATTCGGCTTGACCGAACACTGCTGACGTACACATCTTTACATATGTACGCCCATTATACCTGGGGGCTTCTTTAACAGAAGCTTGTTAATATTATTTTCCGAGCATCAAGCTCATCACACATCCGTGTTTTCCCGCATGTCTTTTCTTCGCCATTATATGCATCGATATGACTTAAGTTTTGGCCAAGCTGGGTTGCTTGGCTCCTGTGCTTACCCCTATGTTCCCGATTGTTCGGCTAGGTGGTAAAGGGAGCACCTCTGCGATTGTTACTGCCGGGTCATCCGGATGTGTACCTCAGACTGGGTGAAGCCGAAAGCTAGCGTTCTTAAGGGAATATTCGGTCGGTGGAGGAAAAATCTCTTTTGCACTCACTCTATTGTGAACCCCCAGAAGCTATACACGCTGTGATTTTCACATCACAATTCGGACATGTCTACTAATGCATGCACACCCTGGGAAAGGAACCCTTAACGGAACTATTCTCCCTGGAAGATGTTTCTTACGACTCAAATGTAATATAACATAACTAGCAGAATACAACTTGTCTGTTCAAGCAATTATGACCCCTACGCCTAGTTTTCCAGGCATGCCCCGGCCTATTCGGCCGTGAGGGTATCCGGAAACACTCCGCACCCTTGAGTCCGGAGGTTGAAGCGAAAAGGCCGGCCATGACAAATGCTATACAATTTATCTAGAATTACAAAGGGCAAGGAAAATACATAGTCACTTGGACTCAAACACTTCCCTCTCTATACCATCCAACAGGCGGTCTAATTTACAATCCTGTTGGGAATATTTGGCGGCCACCTCTACTTGGTCATATACTAAACTAACAAGAATTTCCTCCCCATTTGACCCTAGTGGTCCAACCCTAGCCATGTGATTCAGGTCCAGCTTGGTATATCGTGTTTTCACCATGGCCCAGGCTTCCCGCGCACCTTCTCGGCAGGCCGATATCTTCCATAGTCGGATACGCCGCCGTGCTCCCTTGAACAGCTCTACAAGCTCCTCCATACTTCCTGGAGGGGAGTCGGACGGCCAAAAGGCCTTAGCCACGCTCTGCATGGCTAGCCGAGCATGCTCGTGCACCTGTGACAGCCTCTGCAGCAGATCACCCGATGATCCTGACACCTCCTCTTCAGGACGGCCCGTCAGCACACCTACAAACGTGACTATATCAGTCCCATCTATTTTCTGAGCTAATCCACAAATAGTTCGGACACATACTGAAGATACCGCCCCGCAGGTTTTTGTTCTCCTTTACGGAGTCGGCTAGCTGGGCCCGCACATCTTTCAACTCTTCACCCAACTTAGTGTTGGAATCCTGTAGCTTGTTTTTCTCGTCCCTGACACAGGTCAGCACACGCTCGCCTGCGGTGTGTTGCCTCTTTGCCTCTCTTTCTCCCTCTTGGGCGATCTTCAACTTCTCCTCAAGCTGATCCGGCGACCCTATTATGTGAATAGTGGCAGTATTAGCACAGTTGGTATACATTTACTGTTCCTCGATGGAGGGGAAACATTACTAGTGGACAGCTTCTTCAAATTTTCCAGTTCGGTGGTAGCAGCATTTAGCTGCGCCCGACACTGTTCCAGCTCTTGGGTTAGCAGGTTGTTCTTCTCTGTAAGAACTTGGTGATACAACGGTCCTTAAAAGTTGTACCAACTGCTTTCAGTCCCCGGGGCTACTAGCACATGGCTATCCTAATCGGACAAAGAAAACTTACCCGCACGTCTGTTAAATGCTGCCTAGTGGCTCTACTAAGCCCGTTTCGAGCAGCTCGGATATACGCGTCAGCCGAACTAAAGGCATTGAATGCCTCTTCCGAGAACTCAGGGTCTCATAAAACGGCCCTGCAGCGCCGATGATTCATGGCACTCTCCACTTCCGAGTTGGTAACGGACATATTTTCCGAACCCTCGGCCGAAGGATAGTCCGGCACTGTTCCTACGTCGGCCCCCACCTCTCCAACAGGGTCTAAATCCCGGGCGCTGGGAGTACGGCTGGCCGGACCCCCGGACTTAGTCCGGTGAAACTTTTTCCTGATATCAAACAAACGTACAGGTTACAGCTGGATGTGACTACTAAAGTATGCCTTCAAATCCTTACCTCTTTGACGAGGGACCGGTCGTGCCTTCACCGACCTTCCTTTTAGAAGCCTTGCTCGGTGCCGGAGCCGCTCTCTTTGGAGCCGCCCCCGAAGTAGCGTGACGCGCCGAACGCCTCCCCTGTGGAGCACGAGACAGTGTGATGGGTGAGGCAGTGCGAGGAAGCTCTTTCGAGTAAGATTTTTTCTTGATGACTTACGTGGGAAGCAGGGAGAAGACCAGGGTAATCGGCGATAATGGCCACTTCCGTGCCATCGTAGCTCGCCTAGTAAAACACCCTTTCGCGAGTACCACGAATATATCCGGATCTTCTTCGAACCCAGGATCCAGCTCCCGGTTGTGGTTCTCCGGCTGTGGGGCGGGGCTGTGAAACCCCTCGGTGATTTTTTGCCAATGCTATCATAAGAGGATTTTATCAAAGGTAATCCGGGAAGCGGAATGAGTAAAGTAGAAGGATTGGGGCTTACCCAACTGGGAGGATTATACATAGAATATCCATCTCTGCAATTGATGCGAAGAAATTACTCTTCCTCCCCTTTGAACAGCTCGGCCAGTATTTTGGCCAGAGTGGCGGGGGTGCCCGGACCTTTCCGACCGCAGCGGGAGGCGTCGTCCTCCCCGTTGTAGTGCCACATTGGGAGCCCTCTATATTGAAGCAGTTGAACCCCTCGCGCTATGGAGGTCACCATTACCTCAACCATTGTTAATCCGGACTGGGCGAGCGTCTTTATCTCGCCCAGGAGTTGACGAACCTCCGCACATTCATCTTCCTCAAGGCTCCGGGGGCGCCAACTATGACGTTTCTTTAGCAGAACGCTTGCAAATTCAGGGAGACCCTTTCGAACTGGGCCGGGAAGCGCGACGTCCTCAATATAGAACCATTCGGAAGTCCATTCTTTAGATGCCTTCCTCGGTGTGCCGGACAGGTATCCGGTATCGGCGACGCGCCACACTTCGGCTCCGCCCACTTCAAATATTGACCCCTCATGGTTACGCGGGACAAGACAAAACAATTTTCTCCACAGTTCAAAGTGGGCTTCAACACCCAGAAATAACTCACATAAAGCAACATAACCTGCGATGTGCAGGATAGAGGCGGGAGTGAAGTTGTGCTGCTGGAGGCCATAATATTCCAGGAGCCCTCGGAGGAACGGATGGATTGGAAATCCGACGCCTCTTATCAGATAGGGGACGAAGCACACCCGCTCCCCCCCGGATGGATTGGGGGAGTCCTCCGCCTGGGTTACGCCATTGAAGGAAGCCAGCCCTGCTCGAACAGGGACCAGATCCGCGGGGGGAGGAACCCCTGCGTTTGCAACTTTGCTAACTGACCGTGAGACATAGAGCACTTCTCCCACTCGCTTTTCTTTAGGCTGGAATGGGAGGAGGAACTGGGAGTGTTAGCCATGTTGGAATGGTTTCTCCTGGCAGTCTCCGGGGATCTTATAGATGTGGTGTCGCGTGGATCTAAGATCCAGTATCTTTAATAGGCGCGCTCTCTTGCATGGACGAGGTGTTATTTGCAAAAATATCCTGACCTTCCGCATTCGCTCGACACGTGGAAGACGAAGTTATTAGCGCGCAGAAGCCGAGGAGAACAAAATCGAGTCAGCGGCCAAATACATTACTTGGAGAAGGGAACCCGCCTTGCAATGCTGAAGACAATCCGAATGCCGAATGCCTCGTCATTGAAGCCTAGTTCGGGGGCTACTGAGGGAGTCCTGGACTAAGGGGTCCTCGGGCGTCCGGCCTATTATCTATGGGCCGGACTGATGGGATGTGAAGACACGAAGACGAAGACTATACCCGTGTCCGGATTGGATTCTCCTTGGCGTGGAAGGCAAGCTAGGCGACCTATTATGAAGATTTCCTCCTATGTAACCGACCTCATGTAACCCTAGATCTCTCCGGTGTCTATATAAACCGGAGAGCATAGTCCGGATAGCATAGATTCATTACCATATTCACATAGGCTAGACTTCTAGGGTTTAGCCATTACGATCTCGTGGTAGATCAACTCTTGTAACACTCATATTCATCAAGATCAATCAAGCAGGAAGTAGGGTATTTCCTCCATAGAGAGGGCCCGAACCTGGGTAAACATTGTGTCCCCCGTCTCCTGTTACCATCGATCCTAGACGCACAGTTCGGGACCCCCTACCCGAGATCCGCCGGTTTTGACACCGACAAGGACCCCGTGGTGTTGCCGCTGGATGAATAGGACCCCGATCGATCGAGCCAGTTAGGGGTGGATGAACAGGACCCCATGGAGGGAAGGTTGAACAGTAGCCGGTGGAGGGCTGGTTGAACAGTTGTCGGTGGAGGGCTGGATGAACTGTAGCCCGTGGAGGGGTGGTTGAACAGGACCCCGTGGAGAGGGCTGGTTGAACAGTAGCCGGTGGAGGAGCGCGCGGTGGAGGCTGGATGAACAGGAGCCCGTGGATGAACAGTCGCAGGTGGAGGCTGGAGGAGGTCGACGGTGGATGAACAGTAGCCCGTGGAGGCTGGAGGAGGTCGGCGGTGGAGATGAATAGTATCCCGTGGAGTCCCATTTTGCGGTACGCCACACCCCTCCCGATGAACAAGACCCCCGTTTCGACCGTAGCGCTCCAACACAAGTCTGTTTCCTCCGTTTTGCGGTACGCCACACCCCTCTCGATCAACAGGACCCCATTTCGACTGTAGGAGGTCCGTTTCCTGCGTTTTCCCGTACGCCAAACCCCTCTCGATGAACAGGATCCCATTTCGACCGTGGCCGGTCGAACACAAGGCCATTTCCTCCGTTCTGCGGTACGCCAGGCCTCGTTTCCATCGGTTGTTCCGTCCAAGCTGGTTGGCTCCCGATGAACAGCACGCGTTCCGTTGCCTCCTGATGAACACGACGCATTTCGTTGCCTCCCCATGAATACGACGACGACACAGTTTCTCTGTTCCGACCCAGCCATGTACTCGAGCCCTGGCCGTACGTATGCGCGATTAGGCGTCCGAGATCCCGCTGGTATGTACGTACGTGGCCGTATTTACTTTCTTGCGCCCTGGCCGCTGTACGTACGTGTACATGCTACGTGCGCGCCTCTACTACGACACGTGCGCGCCTCTACATCGACCAGTATGTACGTACACATTCGCGACCAGAATGACAATGCTACGTACGCTTCAACCGGGTGGGTCCCGACTGTCACGCACTTCCTTGCGTGCGAAGATGTAGCTGGTGGATCCCAGCAGTCGGGGGGAATTTTTTTTCACGAAATACAGTGGCCCGTCCAGTGGGTCCCTGCTGTTAGGTGGAGGAATCATTATTTTCCGCGTAATAAGGAGGCACTTCTTTGCTGCGGCCGTGGACCTAGCTGTCAGACTCTCCACGTACAGTACTCTTTCGATGGAAGTCGTTCGTTGACCACATTGACCACGCCGCGCTGAGAGCACCAGGGCGGTGGACGATGGCGAGGCCTAGGAAGGGGACGACGCGGAGCCGGGGAAGACGCAGCAGTGGATGCCCACGCGGAGGGGAGTACATCGGTTGACTGCTTCGGCTGCGGTGTGAGGCTGCCGTCGCCGGAGAATAACAGGAGGTCTGGGTGAGTATAGAGGGATGGCATGGCCAGCGGTGGCAGCACAGCCGGACACGGGAGGCAGGAGTAGGCGGCACGACGGGCGCTGCTTGGGCGGCTGGAGCAAGAAGACCAGAGGTTGAAGAAGCACTACGACCGTTGGATGGACATCGTACGGTCACTGGAGCTAGAATCGTTCATATTGACTAAGTTGACAAAGCCCTCCATCCCCATCAACTTAGTAGGCCCACAAGTCAGCCTCCTACTATGGTGGGTCCCAGCTAGCAGGGGGTATTCATTTTTTGTGCGTAATAAGGAGGCACTTCCTTGCGTGCGAAGATATAGCTGGTGGGTCCGACCTGTCAGCGGGGGGAACGTTTTTTTGCGAAATATAGAGGCCCTTCCAGTGGGTCCCAGCTGTCAGGTGGAGGAATCATTATTTTGCACGTAATAAGGAGGCATTTCCTTACGTGCGGTCGTGGACCCAGCTGTCAGCCTCTCCACGCACTGTCTACTTCCGATGGATGTCGTTCGTTGACCATGTTGACCACTCCGCGCCGAGCGCATCCAAGGTGGTGGACGACGGCGAGGCCCCGGACAGCAACGAGCCGGAGATGGGAAGACGCGGGAGTAGAGTCGCAGACGGAGAGGTGTACGAGGGTTAACTGGTTCTGGTGCGGTGTGGTTCGGCAGTCAGTGGAGAAGAATAGGAGGGGTGGAGGGATGGCCTGGCCAACGGTGGGGTAGCGCTTCACAGCGAAGCGTGCTAAGCAAAGCTGCTAGCAGCAGGAGGTGGGAGCAGGTGGACCGGTGGTGCTGGAGGAAGAAGACGAGAGATTGAAGATGGATGCCGGTCGTTGGATGTAAATCCAACGGCTAACGATTTCAGAATCATTTGTTGACTAAGTTGACAACGACTTCCGTTGGCTTCAACCTATTGGCCCACATTTCAGCCTCCAAAAATGTGGCACGTATTCAACCCATTTTTCAGAATATACTGTCAATTTGATAGCTTTTTTTTAGAATTATAGTCCATTAGCTGGGCTGGGTGAACAAATAATGTAGTGTTCATGTGGCCCATTTATTTTTTTCCTAAAAAATTACAGGCCATTTGCACTTTCTCGAAATACACGATTTTGCTGGGCTGATTCTAATTATAATGTTGGGTTGGGCGCAGCAATGTTATCAAAAAATAAAAAGGGGCTGAGCATTTTGTTATAAATATATTTAAATAATAAGTGATTTATTATTACATTGGTCCTTAAATCTTACCAAGCTTTTGTACACAATCACCAGGATTTTCGTTGCCAAAAAAATCCAGGATTTTATTGTTAGGAAATTATTTTTATAAGTTAATAAGATGTGGGATATTGTTTTCTTACATATGTAAGTATCTGTTGAATATATGATGACAATAACAATAATATATAATAACATATAAAATAATTTAAATATATATATATATAGTTAGAAGGGAAACATAAGTTGGACCAGGCGTTCCTATTCTTATATAGAAAAATAGAACAGATCACTGCGTTTTCTTCAAAAAAATACATAAATTGGGTTGCCGATGTTTCAGGAAAAAAACCTCGGATGGGAGGTCCATAGGTCGGTCGATACATGACGGCCCTCAAGAAAATACAAACCGGCATGTCGTGGGCTGCGCATGTTAAAAAAGAAAGCCTAGACGGGGCAGCCCAAAACCCAGCTGATACTTGCTGCCCCAGTGATAATAAAGGATACCTGCCAGCTCCCCGGCATCGTTGTGAATTTATCTCCTACAGTAACTATGTTGAAGCACCTAAAAAAATGTAACTATGTTGACAAACCCGTGGGCCCCAACGTCAGTATAGCATTAGGAGGAAGTATTTTTTTCGATGAGGCACTTGCTTGTGTACGGCCATAGACCTGGTGGGTCCCAACTGTCCGCCTCTCCAAGTACAGTCCTCTCCAGATTCCTCTCGTTTGTTCAGCATGTTCACAATGGCAGACAGCGGCACCGCGGCGAGCGAGCAAAGGCGCAGGAGGAGATGGGACCACCTGAGGCAGTGCCTTATTTGTAATGGAAGTACTGAACTTGTAGCGACCAGACCTCAAATGGCCTGTGCTGCTGTGCACCAGTGTCATCCCTGGATCAGTAATGCTGACACGCACAGTACAAATGGAGGATTTATAACAGAGTAGCAATCACACACTTATTACATCGAATATCTCCGAAGAGATTAAGTTTGATAAACATGGCTTAAGGCCATCTAACAACGATAACAACGGAAGACTTGGAAGATAAGTGAGTCCATCAACTCCAGCGGCATCACTGAGTATAAGACCACGACCTAAGGCACCTTACTCTTCATCTGAAAAGTCTGCAACATGAAACGTTGCAGCCCGAAAACGGGTCAGCACATAGAATATGCTGGCAAAGTAACACATAGAGAACAATGAACAATGATAATGCTATACTATATGCATGTATGGCTGGTGGAAAGCTCTATGGTTACAGTTTTGCGAAAAGCCAATTTTATCCTACTTCAAAAGGAATAAATTTTATTTAACTATCATGGTGGTTGAAACATTGAGAAGGTACCTCCAACTCAATCCCAATTAAGTATCATCATTACCCCAACAAAATTAATTATAAGTATCACGGTGATGAGATTCAAATGATAATCCAGGTACTAGATACTCAAGTTGTCCATAACCAGGGACACGGCTAATCATGATCGGTTTGTACACTCTGCAGAGGTTTGCGCACTTTTCCCCACAAGACTCGATCGCCTCCGCTTGATTCTCGCACTGCATGATGTTTGAGAAACGGATGACCGAGACACAGTCTTTCAGAAACAATCACTCTTTACTCTGGATGGACCGGTACACCTACTTTCCCCTACATCTGCTAGTCCACCTCTTCAAGAGGTCCTGTAACCTACTCAGCTATGCTAGAGCCCATAATAGCTTGTGGCTGCACACGGAAGTTTCTAGCATGAATAATCTTATGATCCCTTTGAGCCTGGGTGGCGGACCTTATACATACAGACAACACTGGGTTCTCCAGGTGCCTCAATCCACCCAGATGTGAGTTTTAGTTGCCACCTTAAGTTGAACCATTAATAAACATCTCACATCTGTCATGAATATCTCTCAAACCCAATCCACGTCTACGAGCATAGCATGGCAATAATAAAAGCAACGTAGAAGTAACTCCCAAGGGTTTGATAAAGTAAAACAGGTAATAGGTACTACCTCAACTACTTCCCAATACCCACAGTTTATTTAGATCCTATCATGCAATGTGTTTGAGGAAATAGATCTAATGCAATAAAACTGGGTATGAACGGAATATGATCAAAGTGTTACTTGCCTTGCTGATGATCCGCAAAACCTAGCGATTCGAAGTAACAAGCGGCACACTCCGGGTACTCTATCGCAAGCAAACAAGCATACAATCAGTACTCATCTAATGCACAGGTAAAACTCGAATGAAAGATCCAACCAGAAAGTTCAACTTAAGAACTCCGGTTTGCAAAAAGAATCAACTCGAAAGAAGCAAGGAAAGTCAAACGGCGAAAGAAAGAAACTTCGTTTGCTAATCTGGATCTAGGTCAAATTTTACTGTAGCAAAAACTTGTTTGAGTAGGTTAAACGGAAAGAGAATTTCGAGACGAAACTCTGGGCGCTTGAATCGCCTGATTCCGATAAACGAGCGAGAAGTTAAACAGAATCGAAGATTCAATCAGAAATCGAATCTAAGATAATCGCAGAAAAATCCGACGAAAAAGAAAAACGGACGAACGGTTAAAGAACGGACGTTCGTTAACAGAGAAAAACCGACGAACGCATTCGTTAAAACGAACGGTTCGGTGAACGCTCGCAAAATAATAAAACCGAAAAAAAACCGATCTAGGTTTTTTTTAAAACAAAGGTTTTTTTTAAACGAAAACCGGCAAAGAACGGGCGGCGGCAATACCACGGGGACGGGCTCCGGCGAAGCTCCGGCGGGCTCAAGGCTCGGCGACGGGGTGCGGGGCTCGGGGGGGTGCGGCGGCGAGGGGCGGCGGCTCCGGCGGGCGAACGCGGCGGCGGCGGCGAGGCTACGGCGGCGGCGGCGGGGCGTGTTGCGGGCGGCGGCGGGTGCGGCTCCCGCGGCGGCGGTGGTGAGGAAAGAGAGGGGGGCGCTATATATATAGAAGGGGGGTCCGAGCTTGGGGAAGGGGGCACCGGGCGGCGGCGTAGCCGGCCGGGACTCGGCGGCGATCCCGTCTCCGGGACGGAGACGACGGGCGGCGAGGCTGGGCCTTTGGCCCAGTCGGCGCGCGGGCGGATCTTTTTTTTTTAAATAAGTTCCGCGGAAAGAAAATTCGTAGAAAAATAAATAAATATCAGAAAAATATAAAATAAATTTTCCCCGTCTAGTTAGAAAATCTAGAATAGGGTGAACATTTTTTAAACCAAAATAAATATTTTGAAAACATGCAATATTTTTAATGCAATAAAAATTGCAAATAAAATCCAAATAAATCCAATAAATGATTTTAATATTTTTCCTCCAGTATTTCAATTGTTTTGGAGAAGTCATATTTTCTCCTCTCGTTTATTTTTAAAATTGAAATATTTTTCCGGAGAGAAAATAATTAAAATAAAATCCTCGTCTTATTATTTGATGAAAATCAAATATGAAAATTCGAGAAAATCCCCAACTCTCTCCGAGGGTCCTTGAGTTGCTTAGGATTTATCGAGGATTTGTCAAAAATGCAACAAAACATGATATGCAATGATGATCTATGTATAACATTCCAAATTGAAAATTTGGGATGTTACAAACCTACCCCCCTTAAGATGAATCTCGCCCTCGAGATTCGGGTTGGCTAGAAAACAGGTGGGAGTGGTTTTTCCGTAGATCTTCCTCTCGCTCCCAGGTGGCTTCATCCTCCGTGTGGTGACTCCACTGAACTTTGCAAAACTTGATGACCTTGCTGCGGGTAACTCGGCTGGCATATTCGAGAATCTTAACTGGCTTTTCCTCATAGGTCAAATCACTTTCCAACTGAATCGCTTCCAGTGGCACAGTATCTCTCAGTGGTATCTCAGCCATTTCTGCGTGGCACTTCTTCAACTGAGAAACATGAAATACATCATGTACTCCAGACAATCCTTCGGGCAATTCCAGCTTGTAGGCAACTTCTCCCATACGTTCCAACACTCCGTATGGTCCAATAAAACGGGGCGCTAACTTTCCTTTAACTCCAAAGCGCTTCACTCCTCGAAGTGGTGATACTCGAAGATACACTCTGTCTCCGACTTCGTGAACTGTCTCCTTTCGTTTAGAATCAGCATAACTCTTCTGCCTGGACCGGGCTACTTTGAGCCTATCGCGAATCAACCTCACTTTCTGCTCAGACTCCTTAATCAAATCTGGTCCAAACAATTGACGATCTCCAACTTCGTCCCATAACAACGGTGTTCTACACCTCCTTCCGTACAAAGCTTCGAAAGGGGCCATCTTCAAACTAGTCTGATAACTGTTGTTATATGAAAACTCCGCATATGGCAAATTGTCGTCCCAACTAGATCCATAATCTAGTGCACATGCTCTCAACATGTCCTCCAAAATCTGGTTGACTCTCTCGGTCTGTCCATCTGTCTGTGGGTGGAAAGCTGTACTAAATTCCAGCCTGGTTCCCAACGTTTCATGTAACTGCTTCCAAAACTTCGAGGTAAATTGGGTTCCTCTGTCTGATACAATGGTCCTCGGCACTCCATGCAAACATACGATCCTGGTCATGTATATCTTTGCCAACTTAGCACTGGTGTAAGTGGTCTTCACTGGAATGAAATGAGCCACTTTCGTCAAACGGTCGACTACAACCCATATCGAGTCATAGCCTGAATGAGTCCTGGGTAATCCCGTGATAAAATCCATGCCTATTTTATCCCACTTCCATTCGGGTATCGGCAATGGTTGTAGCAATCCTGCTGGCTTCTGATGCTCTGCCTTCACTCTCTGACATACATCACAAACTGCTACATACTCCGCAATATCCTTCTTCATTCCGGTCCACCAGAAAGTATTCTTCAAATCCAAATACATCTTGGTATTCCCTGGGTGAATCGAGTATGGTGAATCATGGGCTTCTTGCAAAATCAACTTCCTGATCTCCGGATCATTTGGCACATATACGCGGTCCTCGAACCATAAGGTATCGTGCTCATCCTCACAAAATCCCTTGGCTTTTCCTTTGCTCATCTTCTCCTTTATCTCTTCAATCTCCTTGTCTGACTTCTGAGCTTCTCTGATCCTTTCCATCAAGGTAGACTGAATCTCCAATGTCGCTAAATAGCCTCTAGGGACTATCTCCAAACATAGCTCGCGAAGGTCCTCGGCTAACTCCTGAGGTAACTCTCCTGTCATGAGGGTGTTGACATGACTCTTGCGGCTCAACACATCTGCTACTACGTTAGCCTTTCTAGGGTGATAATGCAATCTCATATCATAATCTTTAATGAGCTCCAACCATCTCCTCTGTCTGAGGTTTAACTCCTTCTGCGTGAAAATGTACTTCAAACTCTTGTGATCCGTGTACACCTCACAATGGTTTCCGATGAGAAAATGTCTCCATGTCTT
Organism: Aegilops tauschii subsp. strangulata; assembly: GCF_002575655.3. Taxonomy (NCBI): domain Eukaryota; kingdom Viridiplantae; phylum Streptophyta; class Magnoliopsida; order Poales; family Poaceae; genus Aegilops; species Aegilops tauschii. The sequence goes on along the minus strand of NC_053036.3, from coordinate 421,652,421 downwards.
CAATGCATGCACCACGGCTGCTAATTCCAAATCATGCGTAGCATAATTCTTCTCATGGGGTTTAAGTTGTCGTGAAGCATACGACACAACTCTTCCTTCCTGCATAAGCACTGCTCCAAGTCCTCGACGAGAAGCGTCGCAATAAACTTCATAGTCCTTGCGTTGATCTGGCAGAATCAACACTGGTGATGTAACCAATCGTTTCTTCAACTCTTGGAAACTAGCTTCACATTCCTCAGTCCAATTGAATTTGGTGTCCTTCTTCAATAGCTCAGTCATGGGCTTAGCAATCCTTGAGAAATTCTCGATGAATCTCCGGTAGTATCCTGCAAGTCCAAGAAAACTCCGGATTTCTCCAACTGTCGCGGGTGATTCCCAACTTGTCACTGTGTCAACCTTGGCAGGGTCTACTGCTATTCCTTCTCCAGAAATAACATGTCTAAGGAATCCAACTTCCTTCAGCCAAAACTCACATTTGCTGAACTTGGCATATAACTGATGTTCTCTGAGCTTCTCAAGTACCAATCGCAAATGCTCCTCATGCTCTTCTTCATCCTTGGAAAATATTAAAATATCATCAATGAACACCACGACGAACTTATCCAAAAACTCCATAAACACTTTGTTCATCAGGTTCATGAAATAGGCCGGTGCGTTAGTCAGTCCAAATGACATAACGGTATACTCATACAATCCATATCTGGTGGTAAATGCCGTCTTAGGTATATCCTGTTCTCGAATCTTTAACTGATGGTATCCTGATCGTAGATCGATCTTGGAAAATACTTTAGCTCCTTGCAAGCGGTCAAACAAATCATTGATCATCGGCAGTGGGTACTTGTTTTTTTGATGGTCACTTCATTCAATCCTCGGTAATCAACAACCATCCTTAGTGATCCATCTTTCTTCTCCACTAGAAGTACTGGTGATCCCCAAGGTGACGAACTTGGGCGAATAAAGCCTTTATCCAGTAACTCCTTGATCTGCTTCTTAATTTCCTCCAAATCCTTTGCGGGCATCCTGTACGGTCTCTTAGATATTGGCCCTGTGCCTGGCAAAAGTTCAATCAAGAACTCAATGTCTCTATCCGGTGGCATGCCTGGCAACTCTTCTGGAAATACGTCCGGATAATCCTTCACCACTGGTACTTCCTCCTGTACAACTCCTGATAAGGAATTCACTTGAGTCCTCTTCGGCATATGCCGGGATACATACTTGATCCTTTTTCCTTCCGGGGTGGTAAGCAAAATCGTCTTGCTGGCACAATCGATGTTTCCTCCATACAACGATAGCCAATCCATTCCCAAGATCACATCCAAACCTTGCGATTCCAAAACAATGAGGTCTGAGGGGAAAACATGCCTACCAATGGCCAACGGTATCTGAAAACATCCTTGGGTGGCCATATACTCTGCTCCTGGCGAGGTTACTAACATAGGGGTTTTGAGAACTTGGGTGGACATCTTAAACTTGTTTACGAATCCCCTTGATATGTATGAATGCGATGCACCAGTATCGAAAAGAACGGTTGCAGTAAATGACTTAACCAAAAACCTACCTATTACTGCATCAGGCTGAGCTTCAACCTCCTCCACGCTCACGTGGTTTACATGTCCTTTGTTGAACGGGTTCGGCTTCTTCCCAGAGCTTCCATTGCCAGTTCCATTTTGGGCTTCGGGACAATTAGTAGCATAATGTCCCGTCTTCTGGCACTTGAAACAAGTAATGTGACTTAGATCTCTCTTGGTTGGGGTAGATGGGTTGGTGCGGTTATGTCCGTTTCCTCCTCCATTCCCATTACCATTCTTGGAGCCATTATGGTTGTGCGAACTACCTCCTCCATGGGTATGCTGAAACTGTCCTCCCGGCTTCGGGGTAAATCGTGGCTTCTGCTGGGCTCCAGAATTGTACTTCCCTTGTCCATACTTCCTCTTACGGTTTTCAATCTGCTGTTGCTTCCCTTCAATCATGAGAGCTCTATCTACCAGCTCCTGGTAGTTGTTGAAGGTTGCTACCATCAACTGCATACTCAGTTCATCATTCAGTCCTTCCAAGAATTTCTCCTGCTTGGCAGCATCTGTAGCAACGTCATCTGGGGCATAACGTGCTAACTTACTGAAATCCTCCACATACTGGCCTACGGTGCGTCCTCCTTGGCGTAGGTTGCGAAACTCACGCTTCTTCATAGCCATAGCTCCTGCTGAAACATGAGCTGTACGGAAAGCATTCTGAAACTGGTCCCATGTGACAGTGTCAATAGGGTGCGTGGCTGTATAATTCTCCCACCATGATGCTGCGGGTCCATCAAGCTGATGTGCGGCAAAACGCACTCTTTCCGCATCTGTGCATCCTGCAGTGGTCAACTCCCTTCCAACTTTGCGGAGCCAATCATCTGCAACAATCGGCTCGGTGCTACTGGAAAACACCGGCGGATTTAGCCTCAAGAAACGGGCTAAGTGATCAACAGGTGGTGGTGGCGGTGGGTTGTTGTTGTTGTTGTTGCCTTGGTTCTGCACTAACACTTGCATCAGGGCATTCTGTTGCTGAATCAACTGGGTGATCTCTGGCGGGAAAACAAATCCGGTGTCGCATCTCGGAGGCATCTGATAGGTTTAGAAAAGACGAGAGTATAGAATAGAATGAGGTCTAGAGAGAAAACACTACCCATATGCTCATGAGACAAATCAATCAATATCACTCAATCAATCCAAACAAGGCAAAACAATCGATCTAACTAGCGTTACAAAGTGCTTGAACTATACTATTAAATGGGGGAAAACTACTACTGATATGGTGGTCTACTAGAAATTCTGATCCGTTGAAGACTCCATGATGTCTGCTCCAGCTTCATCAATCCATTCGTCTTCACTTGGTTCCGAGTCGGTGTCGTCGATGATGATGTAATTATCCGGACAAGTGCATTCGTCGACTTCTGCTTTTGGCACTGGATTTTCCACGAATGCTCCAATCTTATTCTCCAGGTCGTCAATCTTCCCTACTAGTGCGTTGATTTCCTCCAAGTAATCTTCGCGTGTAGCCTTGAGTTCTTCTTGGAGTTCCTTGATCTTCATGAATGCCTTCTTCAGTTCTTCCTTGTCCGTGCACATCTGATTCTCCTGGCGTCGAATATGTTGGTTCTGCTCCTGGATGAAAGCTGCAATTGATCCATCCTTCTTGGTCTTGATCATCTCCCATTGCGCGTCTCGACGTCCACAAATTTGGTAAATTGTATCCTTAAGCTCCTGGTGATAGACTTCTCCAATGCGTCCCATGGCGATGTGTGCGGCCATGCTCTTCCCTAAACTCCAAGTTGGTGCTTCGAAAACCAATCTCATGGCACTAAACATCCTTCCTGGAATGATAACTTGAATCTTCCAGCTCTTCTCTTCCGGTAATGTGGCGTTGTAGGTTCCGGTGACGCTTGGTATTCCTATGTTCAAGTACTTGGTGACTTCCTTCAAATGTCGTCCAAACGGCGTGTCTTCATCTGGTTGCATGAACTTGCTCCTTGCATTCGCCATTCCTAAAAGAGTAGAAAGTGGAGAGGGGTCAGAAATGAGAAGAGAGAAGTTTTCTAGGGCTTAAGCTTAGTGGTCGTGTCCTACAGTCAGCGTGTGCTCTGATACCAACTTTGTAGCGACCAGACCTCAAATGGCCTGTGCTGCTGTGCACCAGTGTCATCCCTGGATCAGTAATGCTGACACGCACAGTACAAATGGAGGATTTATAACAGAGTAGCAATCACACACTTATTACATCGAATATCTCCGAAGAGATTAAGTTTGATAAACATGGCTTAAGGCCATCTAACAACGATAACAGCGGAAGACTTGGAAGATAAGTGAGTCCATCAACTCCAGCGGCATCACTGAGTATAAGACCACGACCTAAGGCACCTTACTCTTCGTCTGAAAAGTCTGCAACATGAAACGTTGCAGCCCGAAAATGGGTCAGCACATAGAATATGCTGGCAAAGTAACACATAGAGAACAATGAACAATGATAATGCTATACTATATGCATGTATGGCTGGTGGAAAGCTCTATGGTTACAGTTTTGCGAAAAGCCAATTTTATCCTACTTCAAAAGGAATAAATTTTATTTAACTATCATGGTGGTTGAAACATTGAGAAGGTACCTCCAACTCAATCCCAATTAAGTATCATCATTACCCCAACAAAATTAATTATAAGTATCACGGTGATGAGATTCAAGTGATAATCCAGGTACTAGATACTCAAGTTGTCCATAACCGGGGACACGGCTAATCATGATCAGTTTGTACACTCTGCAGAGGTTTGCGCACTTTTCCCCACAAGACTCGATCGCCTCCGCTTGATTCTCGCACTGCATGATGTTTGAGAAACGGATGACCGAGACACAGTCTTTTAGAAACAATCACTCTTTACTCTGGATGGACCGGTACACCTACTTTCCCCTACATCTGCTAGTCCACCTCTTCAAGAGGTCCTGTAACCTACTCAGCTATGCTAGAGCCCATAATAGCTTGTGGCTGCACACGGAAGTTTCTAGCATGAATAATCTTATGATCCCTTTGAGCCTGGGTGGCGGACCTTATACATACAGACAACACTGGGTTCTCCAGGTGCCTCAATCCACCCAGATGTGAGTTTTAGTTGCCACCTTAAGTTGAACCATTAATAAACATCTCACATCTGTCATGAATATCTCTCAAACCCAATCCACGTCTATGAGCATAGCATGGCAATAATAAAAGCAACGTAGAAGTAACTCCCAAGGGTTTGATAAAGTAAAACAGGTAATAGGTACTACCTCAACTACTTCCCAATACCCACAGTTTATTTAGATCCTATCATGCAATGTGTTTGAGGAAATAGATCTAATGCAATAAAACTGGGTATGAACGGAATATGATCAAAGTGTTACTTGCCTTGCTGATGATCCGCAAAACCTAGCGATTCGAAGTAACAAGCGGCACACTCCGGGTACTCTATCACAAGCAAACAAGCATACAATCAGTACTCATCTAATGCACAGGTAAAACTCGAATGAAAGATACAACCAGAAAGTTCAACTTAAGAACTCCGGTTTGCAAAAAGAATCAACTCGATAGAAGCAACGAAAGTCAAACGGCGAAAGAAAGAAACTTCGTTTGCTAATCTGGATCTAGGTCAAATTTTACTGTAGCAAAAACTTGTTTGAGTAGGTTAAACGGAAAGAGAATTTCGAGACGAAACTCTGGGCGCCTGAATCGCCTGATTCCGATAAACGAGCGAGAAGTTAAACAGAATCGAAGATTCGATTAGAAATCGAATCTGAGATAATCGCAGAAAAATCCGACGAAAAAGAAAAATGGACGAACGGTTAAAGAACGGACGTTCGTTAACAGAGAAAAACTGACGAACGCGTTCGTTAAAATGAACGGTTCGGTGAACGCTCGCAAAATAATAAAACCGAAAAAAACGATCTAGGGTTTTTTTTAAACGAAAACCGGCAAAGAACGGGCGGCGGCAGTACCACGGGGACGGGCTCCGGGCTCGGCGACAGGGTGCGGGGCTCGGTGGGGTGCGGCGGCGAGGGGCGGCGGCTCCGGCGAGCGAACGCGGCGGCGGCGGCGAGGCTACGGCGGCGGCGGCGGGGCGTGTTGCGGGCGGCGGCGGGTGCGGCTCCGGCGGCGGCGGTGGTGAGGAAAGAGAGGGGAGCGCTATATATATAGGAGGGGGGGTCCGAGCTTGGGGCACCGGGCGGCGGCGTAGCCGGCCGGGACTTGGTCCGCCTACTCTCCCGTGCCCAAATACCGACTCTGTAGCAGCTGTTAATGTAATGTTGCTGGTAAAATGAAGCAATGACACCATTAAAGTAATGTCGTATTTAACGGTTGTCATAGTTAATCCTAATGCCCACACTAATATCTAGCAATGCCGCTGCTTTAGAAATTGCTACCGTCCTTGTAGGATTGCCATTCAGATAAGGAACATGCTTCTTTTCATTTGATGTATGTTTCATCACTTGTTAGTCACCCTCCTTTCCACCTTTTTTGTGCAAACAGAGATATATATTTCATGCTTGATCTTAGTTGAACTGCACAAATGATATCCAAATTATAGTTGAACATTCCAGGAGCTTCACAACCAACCTTGATGTTGCTCAATTTTATTGCAACTAATGAAGAAGAAGCTCTGTGGGTTTCGTTTTCTGATGGAAATGGAACCGGGGCTGGAGCCATTTTCTTATAAAAAAAGCTGCTAGCTCATGGGACATTGCTTCATTTTAGGTGAACTGCACCAAAAGGTCCCATGAATTGAATCATCCATGTTGGTGACTAGTGTCATCCCTTCTACGATGGCATTGACTGCAGATATGGTTCCCATCACGAGGTATGTTCCTTTTTGGTCTGACCGTTTGCCAAAGATCCTGCATGTTGAGTCTGCTCTTTATGCTACTGTTTTGGCACTGCCATGATAAAGCAGTAATGTTATTATTTTGCACCTTAATCTAGTAGCACTATTAATTTGAGGCAATGTTTTGGCACCGCTAGTGCCACTGATTTTTTTTATATCTCGAAAGAGGGGGTTTCCTCTGATTTCTTTACAGAAACCCAACCATAGAGAACCATTATCCACAACATCTCAGTGTAAACGGGCAGTTATGCAACTACTACTAGAACAGACTGAGTACTAGCAGTAGACAAGTTCGCCACATAAGCTAGGCAGATAGGGGGACGCAACACCAGCTCGACCAAGTTTGGATTACAACCCAAATGCTACCACAGAAACATCAGGGGGGAAGATAGGGACTAAAAGAGCTAGCTTCAGCATCCCAGTCTAAGCACCCCCGGCCTCCATCCTTGCGACTCACGGTACACCTCGTTTGCCACCTGCTTGACCCTAGTGTCACTGATAAAATGAAGTAATAATACAGTTAAAATAGAGCGAGTGTCCTCTCTATCATTTCATTTCCAATGTAGATAAACAAAGTGCTTCTCTTTGTTTGTATATGTTTCATCAACTAGTCCCATTGTTAATGTTTAAGCGTTTCTGCAAACTGGGGTGCTTAATTTAGTTGATCTGCACAAAAATAGAGATTGGAATGTCTCAAGGCCCCTCCTTGTACTACTGCTGTACACTGAGGTTCATCACTGGCAAAAGGTGTATCGGGGAGACTTGGGTCGATTTCCAGTATGAGGCTTACCGTATGAGGCGTCGCAGGGCCCATCTCGCCCTCGCAGCATGGCATACTATGATACTATCACAATATTTTCTTCTATTTATTAGTGTATGTTTCATCAACTAGTGCCACTATAATGTAATCATGCTTTTTCATTATCTGTGCAAACAGGGTTATTTAGCTGCATTTTGGTGGAACTGCACAAATGTACGGATGGAACCGGCATATATGCAGAGTGCGAGGTGTGCCAAGTAAAAATTACCGACACCAACCATGCTCCATGCACGCATTGGCATCCACCACCACTAGTGGGATGTGTGGCGCTCTCTGTGGACGGATCTTTCTCGGCAGCAAATCCTCTAACCAAATACTAGTAGCTTATATTGGTAGTTTTCTAGGGAGTACTCTTTTCTGAAAGAAGCAGCAATCTATTTTTATTTATTTGTACACAGTGTCACAACTTTGACCCAAAGGTCCAGAGCTATTTTAGGGTGATTGGCGTAGTACTCGGAGACTGATTGTAAGCATGATTTTCATTAGCTGTCACACTAATTGTAAGCATGAGCAGATGGAAGATTAGGTTAGTGCGAAAGTTACCTTAAACCCTACCGCCGCCGTTGAAACAAGGCGAGCGTCGTGGGAACCGTGAAGAACGGCGGGGAAGCGACGTCGCGCCATCCGGCCTCCTCTTGCGGTGGGAGAACGAATACTCCTGTGGCTCCGGCTGGCTCTGCACCCTCACGAACGGCACACCGTACTCGATCGATTCATTATCCTCTAGGTGCTCCAACGACGGAAGGGTTCACCACAGCAGGGATCCGCTCTCCTGACTGTCTTTCGCCACCTCAGATCTTCTCCCCCGCCGCCGGCAACCACGAGAACTGCATTACCATCATCAACTGAGCAGATGACCTTGAGGACTACACAGGTCTGCAACAGAGGTCGCACTCTTCCGTGTCTGCTTACGTTATGCATCGCTTAATATGATGACATGCTACTTTATCGTCGTGTTCACCTATTAGACTCCGAGTCAGGTCCAAACTAATGCTGCAACTTGAGTTTTTAAATGGTTGTGGGGTACATATTGGGGCAGCAATCAGTACTATCTGTCTACTATCTGGTTAATATCGGGTGTCTACTATGAGTTTCATGTTGGGTGCAAACAAACATTAAAGGAGCCATTATCTGTATTTTTAACTAAAGCTATTATCTGCCTGCTATCATTGGTTTTGGGTCTATCCACAGTTTGCTACCATCACTCTGGATTTGTGCATGCACTCCTTACATAATCTCACTATGTTTTATTCATATGCATGTCAGTTATTGTACACAATGGAACTGAACATGTAGAGCAAAAGAGACGAGCCTTGCATGGCAATAAAATTTCATGCAGACGTCGCTCCATGGTGGGCGCAAAGCCAGCCCCCCTCCACCCATTTCAGATCATAATCAAGAGGAAGATAATTGTTCTGAGGGGGATTCAGAAGGAGAAGACCACTCCTATTTACCCCCTGAGGTCTTCGCTCTAACTTGGCATGCTGATGTTGGTAATATCATCCATATGGTGCCTTGCATTGCTTACTATATACATCAAATATGTCATCTACTTAGTTTAGACATGATTTATGTCAATGTCATCTGTTTAGTTTATTTATCGTATATGTGAATCATGCAATGCCATCTTGTTTAGCCAGGCATCATATATGTGAATTTTGCAATGCCACCCTAGTTAGCCAGTCATCTTATATGTGAATTATATCATGCCATCATTTTTTTATTACGTGTTAAATTTGTCAACAATTTAAGTACATTCAATTACTCTTCCTGTGCATCAGCCATTCGGCACGGTCATGGAAAAATCTGGAGTGGAAACAAGGTCTTCAGAGCAGACAATGCTATCTGACGAAGCGCATGTCTTGCTGGTTACGGATAGCTCCTCGAAGGAGGATTCAGAGACAGATGACCAGTCCTATTCCCCCCCCCCCCCCCCCGAGGTGCATGCTCTAACTTGGCAGGGTTATGTTGCTCATATCGTGCGTATCGTATCTTGCATTGCTCTGTCATTTGCTTAGTTTAGACATGCTTTGTGTGAATGCCACTTGTTTAGTGTCTAATTACCGTATATGTGAATTATGCAATGCCATCTTGTTGCAAGACATTATATATGTGAATTATGCAATGCTATCTTGTTGCAAGGCATTATATATGTGAATTATGCAATGCCATGCTGTTTAGCCAAGCGTCATATATGTGAATTATATCATGCCATCCTTTTTTTGTATTTCTCGTTGCATTTGTCGACAATGTTTGTATATTCAACTACTCTTCCTGTGCATCAGCCATTTGAATTGGTGATGGAGAAATCTGGAGTGAAAACTAGGTCTTTAGAGCAGACAATGCTACCTGCTGAAGCAGATATCTTGCTGGTTACAGATAGCTCTTCAGAGGAGGATTCAGAGGCAGATGACCGGTCCTATTATCTCCCTGAGGTGTATGCTCAAACTTGGCAGGGTTATATTACTCATATCATGCATATGTTGTATTGCAATGCTTAGTTTTTACATCATATACACAATATTGAATGCCATCGCCTTAGTTGACACATCATATATGCGATTGCCCTCTTCTCACTTGCTTAGTATATAAATCATATATTTGAATTATATCATGCCATGGTGTTTACATAGACAGCATGTATCTGAATTATGGCATGCCAACCCATTTTCTAAAGACATAATATAGTTATATCATCTCATCCTGTTTACATAGTCATCATATTTTGAATTATGTCATTCTATCCGTGAATTATATCATGCCATCATGTTTCCATCGACGGCATGTTTGTGATTTATGGCATGCCAACCACTTTAATAGACACATCGTATAGTTATATCATGTCATCCTATTTACATAGTCATCATATTTTGAAGTATGTTTTTCTATCCTGTTTAGTTAGCCATCATACATGTGAAATTGTGTCATGTTATCCTGTTTAATTAGCCATCATATATGTGAAATTATGTCCTGCTATTCTGTTTGGTTAGACAACATAAATGTGAATTATTTCATGCCCTGTTTTCTTCCCTACTATCCATTGCACCTGTCTATCTTACAATGTCTGTACATTCAATTACTTTTCTTGTTTATCAGCCATTTCAATTGGAGGGGGTGATGGCAGTATCTATGGGAGTAAAAACACGGTCTTCAGAAAAGATCATGCTACCTGTCGATGCAGATAGAACCACGGTTGTACTTGCCCAAGAACCAGCCCCACCACACATAACCCAGACTCACGCAGATTGTACCCCTACCCAGTTGGACAAAGAACCAGCTACACCCCTTCTAACCCCAACCCCAGTGCTACCTCTTGAGCATGTGTTGGTTTTCCCTTGAAGAGGAAAGGGTGATGTACCAAAGTAGCGTAAGTATTTCCCTCAGTTTTGAGAACCAAGGTATCAATCCAGTAGGACACAACACACAAGTCACCTAGTACCTGCACAAACAATCAAGAACCTTGCAACCAACGCGATAAAGGGGTTGTCAATCCCTTCACGGTCACTCGCAAAAGTGAGATCTAATAAAGATAGTAAAGTAAAAAATTTGGTATTTTTGTTGTACAGATTGAAAAGTAAAGATTGCAAAATAGTAAACGAGATGCGATGTAAATAAAAGAGATGAAATATAATAAGAAAGATGTTGGGGATCGTTGCAGAAATTAAAAAATTTCTACGCATCACCAAGATCAATCTATGAAGTTTACTAGCAACGAGAGGGGAGTGCATCTTCATACCTTTGAAGATCGCGATGCGGAAGCGTTGCAAGAACGCGGTTGGAGGAGTCGTACACGTAGCAATTCAGATCGCGGCAGAATCCGATCCAAGCACCGAACAACGGTGCCTCCGCGTTCAACACACGTGCAGCCCGGTGACGTCTCCCGGGCCTTGATCCAGCAAGGAGGAGGGAGAGGTTGAGGAAGAAGGCTCCAACAGCAGCACGACGGCGTGGTGGTGGTGGAGTGGCAGTTCTCCGGCAGGGCTTCGCCAAGCTCACGCGGAGGAGGAGAGGTGTTGGGGAGGGGAGGGGTTGTGCCTTGGATGTGGTGGTGCTGCCCTCCCACCCTCTTTCTATTTATAGGGGCAAGGGAGAGGGGGCCGGCCCCCTCCAGATGGATCTAGAGGGGGGCGGCGGCCAAGGGGGAGGCTTGCCCCCCAAGCCAAGGGGGGCGCCCCCTCCAGGGTTTCCCCCAACCCTAGGCGCATGGGCCCTGGGGGGGTTTGGCGCCCAGCCCACCTAGGGGCTGGTTCCCCTCTATATTCAGCCCATAGGGCCCTCCGGGGCAGGTGGACCCTCCCGGTGGACCCCCGGAACCCTTTCGGTGGTCCCGGTACAATACCGATATACCCCCGAACACTTCCAGCGACCGAATAAGGACTTCCCATATATAAATCTTCGTCTCCGGACCATTCCGGAACTCCTCATGACGTCCGAGATCTCATCCGAGACTCCGAACAACATTCGCTAATCACATACAAACCTTCCTTATAACCCTAGCGTCATCGAACCTTAAGTGTGTAGACCCTACGGGTTCGGGAATCATGCAGACATGACCGAGACACCTCTCTAGCCAATAACCAACAGCGGGATCTGGATACCCATGTTGGCTCCCACACGTTCCACGATGATCTCATCGGATGAACCACGATGTCGAGGATTCAAGAAATCCTGTATACAATTCCCTTTGTCAATCGGTACGTTACTTGCCCGAGATTCGATCGTCGGTATCCCAATACCTCGTTCAATCTCGTTACCGGCAAGTCACTTTACTCGTTCCGTAATGCATGATCCCGTGGCCAACTAATTGGTCACATTGAGCTCATTATGATGATGCATTACCGAGTGGGCCCAGAGATACCTCTCCGTCATACGGAGTGACAAATCCCAGTCTCGATCCGTGCCAACCCAACAAACACTTTCGGAGATACCTGTAGTGCACCTTTATAGCCACCCAGTTACGTTGTGACGTTTGGTACACCCAAAGCATTCCTACGGCATCCGGGAGTTGCACGATCTCATGGTCTAAGGAAATGATACTTGACATTAGAAAAGCTTTAGCAAACGAACTACACGATCTAGTGCTATGCTTAGGATTGGGTCTTGTCCATCACATCATTCTCCTAATGATGTGATCCCGTTATCAATGACATCCAATGTCCATGGTCAGGAAACCGTAACCATCTATTTATCAACGAGATAGTCAACTAGAGGCTCACTAGGGACATGTTGTGGTCTATGTATTCACACATGTATTACGATTTCCGGATAACACAATTATAGCATGAACAATAGACAATTATCATGAACAAGGAAATATAATAATAACCATTTTATTATTGCCTCTAGGGCATATTTCCAATAGTCTCCCACTTGCACTAGAGTCAATAATCTAGTTACATTGTGATGATCGAACACCCATAGAGTTCTGGTGTTGATCATGTTTTGCTCGTGGAAGAGGTTTAGTCAACGGATCTGCGACATTCAGGTCCGTATGCACTTTACAAATATCTATGTCTCCATCTTGAACATTTTCACGAATGGAGTTGAAGCGACGCTTGATATGCCTGGTCTTCTTGTGAAACCTGGGCTCCTTGGCCAGGGCAATAGCTCCAGTGTTGTCACAGAAGAGAGTCATCGGGCCCGACGCATTGGGAATAACTCCTAGGTCGGTAATGAACTCCTTCATCCAGATTGCTTCATGTGCTGCCTCCGAGGCTGCCATGTACTCCGCTTCACATGTAGATCCCGCCACGACGCTTTGCTTGCAACTGCACCAGCTGACTGCCCCACCATTCAAAATATACACGTATCCGGTTTGTGACTTAGAGTCATCCAGATCTGTGTCGAAGCTAGCGTCGACGTAACCCTTTACGACGAGCTCTTCGTCACCTCCATAAACGAGAAACATATCCTTAGTCCTTTTCAGGTACTTCAGGATATTCTTGACCGCTGTCCAGTGTTCCATGCCGGGATTACTTTGGTACCTTCCTACCAAACTTACGGCAAGGTTTACTTCAGGTCTGGTACACAGCATGGCATACATAATAGACCCTATGGCCGAGGCATAGGGGATGACACTCATCTTTTCTCTATCTTCTGCCGTGGTCGGGCATTGAGCCGTGCTCAATCTCACACCTTGCAATACAGGCAAGAACCCCTTCTTGGACTGATCCATATTGAACTTCTTCAATATCTTGTCAAGGTACGTGCTTTGTGAAAGACCAATGAGGCGTCTCGATCTATCTCTATAGATCTTGATGCCTAATATATAAGCAGCTTCTCCAAGGTCCTTCATTGAAAAACACTTATTCAAGTGGGCCTTTATGCTTTCCAAGAATTCTATATCATTTCCCATCAATAGTATGTCATCCACATATAATATGAGAAACGCTACAGAGCTCCCACTCACTTTCTTGTAAACACAGGCTTCTCCATAAGTCTGCGTAAACCCAAACGCTTTGATCATCTCATCAAAGCGAATGTTCCAACTCCGAGATGCTTGCACCAGCCCATAGATTGAGCGCTGGAGCTTGCACACTTTGTTAGCATTCTTAGGATCGACAAAACCTTCCGACTGCATCATATACAATTCTTCCTTAAGGAAACCATTAAGGAATGCCGTTTTGACGTCCATTTGCCATATCTCATAATCGTAGAATGCGGCAATTGCTAACATGATTCGGACGGACTTCAGCTTCGCTACGGGTGAGAAGGTCTCATCGTAGTCAACCCCTTGAACTTGCCAATAACCCTTAGCGACAAGTCGAGCTTTATAGATGGTAACATTACCATCCGCGTCCGTCTTCTTCTTAAAGATCCATTTATTTTCTATCGCTCGCCGATCATCGGGCAAGTCTGTCAAAGTCCATACTTTGTTTTCATACATGGATCCTATCTCGGATTGCATGGCTTCAAGCCATTTGTTGGAATCTGGGCCCGCCATCGCTTCTTCATAGTTCGAAGGTTCACCGTTGTCTAACAACATGATTTCTAGGACAGGGTTGTCGTACCACTCTGGTGCGGAACGTGTCCTTGTGGACCTACAAAGTTCAGTGGTAACTTGATCATGATCGTCATCATTAACCTCCTCTCTAGTCGGTGCAGGCACCACAGAAACATTTTCTTGTGCTGCGCTACTCTCTGGTTCGAGAAGAGTCATCTCATCAAGTTCCACTTTCCTCCCACTTACTTCTTTCGAGAGAAACTCTTTCTCCAGAAAGGACCCGTTCTTGGCAACGAAGATCTTGCCTTCGGATCTGAGGTAGAAGGTATACCCAATGGTTTCCTTCGGGTATCCTATGAAGACGCATTTTTCCGACTTGGGTTCGAGCTTTTCAGGTTGAAGTTTCTTGACATAAGCATCGCATCCCCAAACTTTTAGAAACGACAGCTTAGGTTTCTTCCCAAACCATAATTCATACGGTGTCGCCTCAACGGATTTTGACGAAGCCCTATTTAAAGTGAATGCGGCAGTCTCTAAAGCATATCCCCAAAATGATAGCGGTAGGTCGGTAAGAGACATCATAGATCGCACCATGTCCAACAGAGTGCGATTACGACATTCAGACACACCATTACGCTGAGGTGTTCCAGGCGGCGTGAGTTGTGAAACAATTCCACATTTCCTTAAGTGTGCGCCAAATTCGTGACTCAAATATTCTCCCCCACGGTCTGATCGTAAGAACTTTATTTTCCTGTCATGTTGATTCTCAACCTCACTCTGAAATTCCTTGAACTTTTCAAAGGTCTCAGACTTGTGTTTCATCAAGTAGACATACCCATATCTACTTAAGTCATCAGTGAGGGTGAGAACATAACGATAGCCACCGCGAGCCTCAACGCTCATTGGAGCGCACACATCAGTATGTATGATTTCCAATAAGTTGGTTGCTCACTCCATTGTTCCGGAGAACGGAGTCTTGGTCATTTTGCCCATGAGGCATGGTTCGCACATGTCAAATGATTCATAATCAAGAGACTCCAAGAGTCCATCTGCATGGAGTTTCTTCATGCGTTTGACACCAATGTGACCAAGGTGGCAGTGCCACAAGTATGTGGGACTATCATTATCAACCTTACATTTCTTGGCATTCACACTATGAATATGTGTAACATCACGTTCGAGATTCATTAAGAATAAACCATTGACCAACGGGGCATGACCATAAAACATATCTCTCATACAGATAGAACAACCATTATTCTCGGATTTAAATGAGTAGCCATCTCGCATTAAACGAGATCCAGATACAATGTTCATGCTCAAAGCTGGCACTAAATAACAATTATTGAGGTTTAAAACTAATCCCGTAGGTAAATGTAGAGGTAGCGTGCCGACGGCGATCATATCGACCTTGGAACCATTTCCGACGCGCATCATCACCTCGTCCTTCGCCAGTCTCCGCTTAATCCGCAGCTCCTGTTTTGAGTTACAAATATGAGCAACCGCACCGGTATCAAATACCCAGGAGCTACTACGAGTACTGGTAAGGTACACATCAATAACATGTATATCACATATACCTTTGGTGTTGCCGGCCTTCTTGTCCGCTAAGTACTTGGGGCAGTTCCGCTTCCAGTGACCGTTTCCCTTGCAATAAAAGCACTCAGTCTCAGGCTTGGGTCCATTCTTTGTCTTCTTCCCGGCAGCTTGCTTACCGGGCGCAGCAACTCCCTTGCCGTCTTTCTTGAAGCTCTTTTTACCCTTGCCTTTCTTGAACTTAGTGGTTTTATTCACCATCAACACTTGATGTTCCTTTTTGATCTCCACCTCCGCTGATTTCAGCATCGAATATACCTCAGGAATGGTCTTTTCCATCCCCTGCATATTGAAGTTCATCACAAAGCTCTTGTAGCTAGGTGGGAGCGACTGAAGGATTCTGCCAACGACCGCGTCATCTGGGAGATTAACTCCCAGCTGAGACAAGCGGTTGTGCAACCCAAACATTTTGAGTATGTGTTCGCTGACGGAACTATTCTCCTCCATCTTACAACTGTAGAACTTGTCGGAGACTTCATATCTCTCGACCCGGGCATGAGCTTGGAAAACCATTTTCAGCTCTTGGAACATCTCATATGCTCCGTGCTGCTCGAAACGCTTTTGGAGCCCCGGTTCTAAGCTGTAAAGCATGCCGCACTGAACCAGGGAGTAATCATCAACACGTGTTTGCCAGGCGTTCATAACGTCTTGGTTTGCTGGGACGGGTGCTTCACCTAGCGGTGCTTCCAGGACATATGCTTTCTTGGCAGCTATGAGGATGATCCTCAAGTTCAGACCCAGTCCGTATAGTTGCTACCATCGTCTTTCAGCTTGGTTTTCTCTAGGAACGCGTTGAAGTTGAGGTTGACATTAGCGTGGGCCATTTGATCTACAAGACATATTGTAAAGGTTTTAGACTAAGTTCATGATAATTAAGTTCATCTAATCAAATTATTAATGAACTCCCACTCAGACAGACATCTCTCTAGTCATCTAAGTGATACATGATCCGAGTCAACTAGGCCGTGTCCGATCATCATGTGAGACGGACTAGTCATCATCGGTGAACATCTTCATGTTGATCGTATCTGCTATACGACCCATGCTCGACCTTTCGGTCTCTTGTGTTCCGAGGCCATGTCTGTACATGCTAGGCTCGTCAAGTCAACCTAAGTGTATTGCGTGTGTAAATCTGGCTTACACCCGTTGTATGCGAACGTTAGAACCTATCACACCCGATCATCACGTGGTGCTTCGGAACAACGAACCTTCGCAACGGTGCACAGTTAGGGGGAACACTTTCTTGAAATTTTAGCGAGGGATCATCTTATTTATGCTACCGTCGTTCTAAGCAAATAAGATGTAAAACATGATAAACATCACATGCAATCAAATAGTGACATGATATGGCCAATATCATTTTGCTCCTTTTGATCTCCATCTTCGGGGCGCCATGATCATCTTCGTCACCGGCATGACACCATGATCTCCATCATCGTGTCTTCATGAAGTTGTCTCGCCAACTATTACTTCTACTACTATGGATAACGGTTAGCAATAAAGTAAAGTAATTACATGACGTTCCAGTTGACACGCAGGTCATAAATAAATTAAGACAACTCCTATGGCTCCTGCCGGTTGTCATACTCATCGACATGCAAGTCGTGATTCCTATTACAAGAACATGATCAATCTCATACATCACATATGTCATTCATCACATCCTTCTGGCCATATCACATCACATGACACTTGCTGCAAAAACAAGTTAGACGTCCTCTAATTGTTGTTGCAAAAAAAATTTACATGGCTGCTATAGGTTTCTAGCAAGAACGTTTCTTACCTACGCCAAAACCACAACATGATATGCCAATTTCTATTTACCCTTCATAAGGACCCTTTTCATCGAATCCGATTCGACTAAACTGGGAGAGACAGACACCCGCTAGCCACCTTATGCAACTAGTGCATGTCAGTCAGTGGAACCTGTCTCACGTAAGCGTACGTGTAAGGTCGGTCCGAGCCGCTTCATCCCATGATGCCGCCGAATCAAGATAAGACTAGTAACGGCAAGTAAATTGACAAAATCGATGCCCACAACAACTTGTGTTCTACTCGTGCATAGAACTACGCATAGACCTAGCTCATGATGCCACTGTTGGGGATCAATGCAGAAATTAAAAAAATTCTACGCATCACCAAGATCAATCTATGGAGTTTACTAGCAATGAGAGGGGAGTGCATCTTCATACCTTTGAAGATCGCGATGCGGAAGCGTTGCAAGAACGCGGTTGGAGGAGTCGTACACGTAGCGATTCAGATCGCGGCAGAATCCGATCCAAGCACCGAACAATGGTGCCTCCGCGTTCAACACACGTGCAGCCCGGTGACGTCTCCCGCGCCTTGATCCAGCAAGGAGGAGGGAGAGGTTGAGGAAGAAGGTTCCAACAGCAGCACGACGGCGTGGTGGTGGTGGAGTGGCAGTTCTCCGGCAGGGCTTCGCCAAGCTCAAGCGGAGGAGGAGAGGTGTTGGGGAGGGGAGGGGTTGCGCCTTGGATGTGGTGGTGCTGCCCTCCCACCCCCTTTCTATTTATAGGGGCAAGGGAGAGGGGGCCGTCCCTCTCCAGATGGATCTAGAGGGGGGCGACGGCCAAGGGGGGAGGCTTGCCCCCCAAGCCAAGGGGGGCGCCCCCTCCAGGGTTTCCCCCAACCCTAGGCGCATGGGCCCTGGGGGGTTTGGCCCCCAGCCCACCTAGGGGCTGGTTCCCCTCTATATTCAGCCCATAGGGCCCTCTGGGGCAGGTGGACCCTCCCGGTGGACCCCCGGAACCCTTTCGGTGGTCCCGGTACAATACCGATATACCCCCGAACACTTTCGGCGACCGAATAAGGACTTCCCATATGTAAATCTTCGTCTCCGGACCATTCCGGAACTCCTCGTGACGTCCGGGATCTCATCCGGGACTCCGAACAACATTCGGTAATCACATACAAACCTTCCTTATAACCCTAGCGTCATCGAACCTTAAGTGTGTAGACCCTACGGGTTCGGGAATCATGCAGACATGACCGAGACACCTCTCTAGCCAATAACCAACAGTGGGATCTGGATACCCATGTTGGCTCCCACACATTCCATGATGATCTCATCAGATGAACCACGATGTCGAGGATTCAAGCAATCTCGTATACAATTCCCTTTGTCAATCGGTACGTTACTTGCCCGAGATTCGATCGTCGGTATCCCAATACCTCGTTCAATCTCGTTACCGGCAAGTCACTTTACTCATTCCGTAATGCATGATCCCGTGGCCAACTAATTGGTCACATTGAGCTCATTATGATGATGCATTACCGAGTGGACCCAGAGATACCTCTCCGTCATACGGAGTGACAAATCCCAGTCTCGATCCGTGCCAACCCAACAGACACTTTCAGAGATACCTGTAGTGCACCTTTATAGCCACCCAGTTACGTTGTGAAGTTTGGTACACCCAAAGCATTCCTACGGCAGCCGGGAGTTGCACGATCTCATGGTCTAAGGAAATGATACTTGACATTAGAAAAGCTTTAGCAAACGAACTACACGATCTAGTGCTATGCTTAGGATTGGGTCTTGTCCATCACATCATTCTCCTAATGATGTGATCCCGTTATCAATGACATCCAATGTCCATGGTCAGGAAACCGTAACCATCTATTGATCAACGAGCTAGTCAACTAGAGGCTCACTAGGGACATGTTGTGGTCTATGTATTCACACATGTATTACGATTTCCGGATAACACAATTATAGCATGAACAATAGGCAATTATCATGAACAAGGAAATATAATAATAACCATTTTATTATTGCCTCTAGGGCATATTTCCAACAAAAGAGACCCGGGGGCCATAGGTTTCACTAGTGGCTTCTCTCAAGATAGCATGTATTATGGTGGGTGAACAAATTAGTGCCGAGCAATTGATAGAAAAGCGCATAGTTATGAGAATATCTAAGGCAATGATCATGAATATAGGCATCACGTCCGCGTCAAGTAGATCGAAACGATTCTGCATCTACTACTATTACGCCACACATCGACCGCTATCCAGCATGCATCTAGAGTATTAAGTTCATAAGAACAGAGTAATGCATTAAACAAGATGACATGATGTAGAGGGATAAACTCAAGCAATATGATATAAACCCCATCTTTTTATCCTCGATGGCAACAATACAATACGTGCCTTGCTGCCCCTACTGTCACTGGGAAAGGACACCGCAAGATAGAACCCAAAGCTAAGCACTTCTCCCATTGCAAGAAAGATCAATCTAGTAGGCCAAACTAAACCGATAATTCGAAGAGACTTACAAAGATATCAAATCATGCATATAAGAATTCAGAGAAGAACCAAATAATATTCATAGATAATCTTGTTCATAAATCCACAACTCATTGGATCTCGACAAACACACCACAAAAGAGTATTACACTGAATAGATCTCCAAGAACATCAAGGAGAACTTTGTATTGAGAATCTAAGAGAGAGAAGAAGCCATGTAGCTAATAACTATGGACCCGAATGTCTGTGGTAAAATACTCACGCTTCATCGAAGAGGTAATGGTGTTGATGTAGAAGCCCTCCGTGATCGATTCCCCCTCCGGCAGATCGCCGGAAAAGGCCCCAACATGGGATCTCACGGGTACAGAAGGTTGCGGCGGTGGAAAAGTTGTTTCGTGGCTCTCTTTGGTCGATCTAGGGTATAAGAGTATATATAGGCAAAAGAAGTACGTCGGTGGAGCTACGAGGGCCCACGAGGGTGGGGGGCGCGCCTACCCCCCTGGGCGCGCCCTCCTGCCTCGTGGCCACCTCGTGGCGTTCCAGACTTCAACTCTAAGTCTTCTGGTTTGCTTTCGGTCCAAGAAAGATCATCGTGAAGGTTTCATTCCGTTTGGACTCCGTTTGGTATTCCTTTTCTGCAAAACTCTAAAATAGGCAAAAAAACAGAAACTGGCACTGGGCCTCCGGTTAATAGGTTAGTCCCAAAAATAATATAACAGAGCATATTAAAGCCCATTAAACATCCAAAGCAGATAATATAATAGCATAGAACAATAAAAAAATTATAGATATGTTGGAGACGTATCACCCAGCAGATAGTAACCCAGTTCCGGTTGACACAACACCGTCTCCACCACAAAGCACCCAAAAACGAGCAGTTAGTAAGGCAACTGCAGTGCCCAAAGCACGAGGACCACCACTCCGAACCCCAAGTCAACGCTTAAAGCAGAAGAAGAATTGTTCTCAGGTCAGGTTCCGTAGCTATGGTTCATACTACTTTGCTCTTGCATCACTGTATTTACTCATACCAACTAATTTTAAATTTGAAGGATGCAATTGAAACTCCAATGGCGCAACAGGTATGTTTTAAACCTGTTTCTTTAACGTGTTTGCTGTTGTAACTTGCTCTATGTTGATTTCAGTTTCAATTGAATAAACAGTTATGTTCTCATGCCATGCACATTGCAAGTGTTGTTATTGTTGTGTAGTTTCCCACACTTATATTCTGTCTATGCTGCTTTGTCTTAAATAGATATGATTCGAACTGTATCTATCTTGATTTGGCAACATAAACTAGAATGATATAGACCATACAGTGACCATACTACATAGATATATGTTTGTTTCATGTTGTTATCCTGTCCACCTTACTACTGAACTGGTTTACCAAAATGAGTTTCATATACTACATTGTAAACCTGTGATGTGTTTGTTTGTTTCTCTTTTAGAATGCGGATAAAATATTGGAGAAGAGTACCCCGTTATGCAATGGTAAAGGAAGTAATGCAGATAAGGTTCAAGATAGTGAGACATCCCTGTTGGTCTCCAAGAAAGCTGATAAAAACTATATTGAAGACACTCAGACAACCCCAAAGTCCTGTCTTGATGTAGTGTTCGAGTTACTGGCTACTACTGCTGGCACCAGCTCTTCGAACTCGCTGCCTGAATCAGTTCAGCTTCTTAAGTCTCCACTTCAAGTTGAAAGACATTGATCAGATGTTATGCGGTAGGAAGCCGAAGAACTGAGGAAGTCCCTGCAGAATTCAGATGCATACTTCCTGGTGCAACAACAAGTGCTGGAGGATTTAAGCGCCAAACAAGAGAAACTTAATAAGCTTGCTAAGCATCTTCCAGCATTATGGGTACCCAGGATATTGTTTGTTGAGCTCTTCTGAACTGGTTTCAGTTCTGGACTTGTTTTGCTGCGGCGTTTATTTGTACTGGTCGCCAACTTTGACAACCAGTGTATATGGTATGCTACTTTGTTCCCTATATTTGCACTGGTGGCGAACCTTGATGCCCAGTGGATGTAATATGTGTAATAGTCGTGATAGCCTAGCGTAAGTTGCTTGCTTATTTATTTCCTTATTGTCTTGTTTATTTGTTTGCTTGTAGTCTGTGCAGTTCTTTTTCCGCGGTTTGCTAGTGGCCGCAATAACCTATTTTTTAAAACTAGGCCACAATAACCATGGGCCACATATTTACTGTAGTTACCATGGGCCTCCTACGGGCCGTAGAAACAATGGGCCTTCTAAGGGCCGTATAAACAATGGGCCTTCTATGGGGCATAGAAACAATGGGCCTTATACGGGCCATAGACACAATGGGCCATTTACGGCCCGTATCATCAGTGGGCCTTCTACGGGCCGTACCTGTGACACCTGGGGGCACTGGGCTGGCCTATATGGTTGCTTTGTCGTCCGCTATCAGACGACAAAGACCTTTTCCTCTTTGCCATCTGCCAGCAGACGGTATAGCATGCCGTGGCAACAATCTGGGCTGGCCTATATGGGCACTTGAGAAGGATTATATGCATCTTGTAGGATTCGGGATTCGGATGGAAGGCTCGGGCTCTAGCGACTCGGGCGCCTCCGCCGCCCCGTTGGTCGTCTCGCCTGCCGAACCTCCCTCGCCGCCGGTGTCCCCCTCCGCCATGGCCTCCGCCACCCCCGCCGCTCCCTCCTCCCCGCCGGCCCCTCCCCTCCCGTCCCCTGGACCCCCCGGCCGGGTGGTTTGGGCGGACTGGGTGGAGGACGCCGACCAGGCCGCGGGCCGGCCGGTGGAGTGCCGCGCCCCCCCCCCCCCCCCGCCCGCCCCGGCTCGCCCTGCGCCGGCCCGCTCCGCCGGCGGCCTTACTCCCGGGGGTGGGAGTTCGGCTCCCCGGGCGTGTGCTCGCCCCCCCCCCCCGTCGGTTGCCGTGCGCCTCGTCGGTGACCGCGGGGAAAGGCTTGGCCTTTGGGGCTGAGGCTGGCCGCCGCCGGCGCTCCCCCGGCTGGGGTGTGGCCGGCCGGGCGGACCTCGGCTCTGCCCTGGCCTCCTGGAAGGGCTCCGGCTGGCCCGCCCCGGTTCGGCCGGTCGCCCCGCCGCCGTCATCGGTCGCCGGCGTCCCTCTGCTTTTCCAACGTGCGCCTTTTCGACCCTTCATCGCCTTCTTCGGCTCTTCACGGGTCTGCTGCACCCCGTCCCCCCGCCGCCTCGCTGTCCCTCGCCCGCCGGGTCGGCCGTCCGCCGCGTCCTCCTCATCCGGGGCGGCTGCTGGAACCCTAGCCGGTGGTGCGGGTTCAGTTCCTGGGCTGGGCCTTGCCGTGTCGGGCCCCGGATGCCAGCTGGGCCTGCTCCGCACCCCCAGGGTGGCCGGCCCATCGGGGCGGCCTGGGATCTGCGGGCCGGCCCAGCCTCCGGGCGGTGGCCCAGCGGCCTCGGCCCTCGCCCCTGCAGGCTGCCCCGCGGCCTCGGCCCAGATACCCCCCGCTCGGGGTGGAATCTGGCTCCCGAAAGGGTTTCTGCTTTAGCCTTCTCTCCCTCCCGCTGCCCGACCCTGCTCCCTCCTCCCCCCGATCCCGCCGCCGCCGGCTCCCCCTCCCCCCTGCGACGCCGCTATCCCTTCCCATGACCCGCTCCTGGGGCGACGGCTCGGGGCGCCCCAAGCGGCCCCTGGATGACCCTCGTCCGTCGGGGCGCGCCTCGCCGGAGGGCCAGCGGCGCGAAGCCGACCTCCGCTGCCAGCTAGCCAACCGCGACGGCCGTCGGTCTCCTGGCCGCGACGCACGCCGTTCCCCGCCGCGTGACTTGCACCGGTCCCCCTCCCGAGATGCTCGCCGGTCGCCTCCCCGCGACTCTCGGCGCTCGCCACCCCGCCACGACCGTCGCTCGCCAGGCCGTGCGGAGGGCTGCTCCCCGGTGCGAGCCGACAGCCGGCTCTCCCCCTCTCAGGATAGCCGTCGCGACCGGCCCCGCTCCCCCTCTCCCGCGCGTCAGCATGGGTGGTCCTCGTCACCCCCTCGGCCTGCGCCCTTCGACGCCGCGGCCACCCGCCGGTACCAGCCCCCCAGGACCCAGCCGAGCCATCCTCCGGGCAATGGTGGCCCCGGGGCCCGCGGCCGCCAAGGTGCCAAGAAGAAGAAGAAGAAGGGTGCCGCCCGAACCCCCTCGACCACGGATCTGGATCCCGCGTCCTCGGCCGCGCCCAACTCCGGTGCCCCTCGCGACCCTCCTCCGTGCTTCAACTGCGGTGTTGTCGGCCACTACCAGGTTGAGTGCCCCAACCCACCGACGTGCTACCTCTGCAAGGAGTCGGGCCATCCCGCGGCTCTCTGCCCGGACCGGCCGATGACGGAGGAGCTCATGATGTACATGTAGGAGATATGCCCTAGAGGCAATAATAAATGATATTATTTATCTCTGAGTTCATAATTATGTTTATGTTCCATGCTATGACTGCAATGATTCTCGAGTCTGCAATATCCACGAGGCTCGGAGGAAGACTCATATGCACGTGTGGAATAATAAACGGTAAGAAGTATTCCTAGTCTGGCCTCTAAGACTAGCTCAAGTGTTGCATGATGGTTCTGTTTTCCTGGTCATGGGCATGTCTATGCCAGCAATTTTGAGGGCACAATGTTAAGAGAACATTTGTGTTGAATCGACCCGGATTGATGTTATGCTAAGAGATTCATTCGTCACAAGTTAATGGTGCATAACACAGAGATGATTAACGTTTGCATGATTCCTTAGACCATGAGAGTATCGAGTTTCTTCATGCTTGCTTCATGAACTTTGGGGTTTGTTAAACGTCATCCGTAAATGAGTGGCTATTACGGCGGCTTGCGGGTTCATGGAAAAGTGTGTCAAGTAACTTGATAGCTCAAGATTGGGATTTGCTCCTCCGACGATGGAGAGATATTCTCGGGCCCTCTCGGTATTAGGGTATCCATCATCGTCTGGCCAAACACAGTGTGATTTGATCACTGGGATGCCGGAACACGGAAACGAGAAAAGAGAACAAAACCAGTAACGAGGTAACTAGCATAGTGGACAAGTTGTTGATCCACGGGAATGCCAACATGTCTCACCTCGGGTATTTGTAACATATCGCGAAGCAACAGGAATAGCACACGGCAACTGGAGGTTCACTCGAATATTTATTCGTGTGGGTATAGGGGTTAATATGGGTGTCCACGGCTCCGATGTTGATCATTGATCGGAAGGGGTTCCGGGTCATGTCTATACTTCACCGAACCTATAGGGTCACACGCTTAAGGGTCATCTATCTGCTGAATACTAGACAGAGACTGAGAGAAAATCACCGAAAAAGTTTCGGACAGCGGAATCGTACCGCAGAGAGAGGTCATCGGATAAGTTTCGATGATACCGAAAAGTTGTTTCGGGATACACCATTAAGTCAAATTGGTTACGGCACATGCTTGATAATTCTTGGAGGATGCTAGAATCATTCTGGAAGCTTTTTGGAACTTTCTGAGATAAAAACCGGAAATGTTCCGGAGCTGCCGGAGCCACTTCAGATGCGTTTCGCAGATGAAAATCACTAAAACTGGAATTGTTTCGGAACGCGTTGAAAATCATTTTAGTGGGTACTGGAAATGTTCTTAGCCCACATAAATATTTTCAGTTCGATCAGACGCTGAAAAATGTCGTCGTGAATAGTGAAAATCAGCTTTATGGTTACTTTATGGAAAGCCACCTTTTGGGGCTTTGCTCCAAAAGATCTTGGGGATGACATGGATGGATAGGAGCCATTTTTTGGGCCCCTCATGGGGGTGTGGCCGGCCACATGGGGTATCCCCCCTTGGGGACCCTCTTGTTCATTGGTTTCACTCCTAGGTCCTTGTGGAAGGACTTCATTCATGTGCATTTTGGGTTTTTTGTGAAACTACCCTACCCCCTTGGGATTTCCTATAAATAGAGGTGGAGGGGCAGCCCTCCACACTCATCCCTTGCTCTCATACACATGCCATGCATTATCTGGCTTCTTCTCTCCCTCCCACGAAAAGAGTTTCGTAGAGCCGTAAGGCTGTCTGGGTTCCGGCAGGAACTAGTTCTGGACGGCGAAGCCCTGCCGGATAGATGACACCGTATGTGTGCAACTCTGTAGAGAGATCGTAGTTTCGGTCTTAGTTCGTGAGTGCCTCCCGAAGGGCTGTCCGTGTGACCGTCCGAGTTTTGAAGGTCCTCCTGAAGGGTTGTCCGAGTGACCGTTCGAGTTTCGAAGGTCCTCCCGAAGGGCTGTCCGCGACATCGTCCGGGGGGCTGTTCGACCGCCTCCCGGAGGGTTGTCTGAGGAGCAGATGAGGGTATACATCCTCGCGGTTGGGAGGTTGTAAATCCTAGCTGCGGGGATCTGCACCGCCGATCGTCATCGACTCTACTTCCCGCTGCGCTACGAGTCGATAACGAAAAAGATCAAACCATGTATGCAGTCTCCATAGTGGTCCTGGGCTGGTGCGTAGGTCGGAAATTTTTTGTTTTCTGCTGCGTTACCCTATAGTGGCATCAAGAGCCGTGCTATGCGTAGATGCAGGTTTTGATCTAGAATACATGGAGATGTATGGGTATTGCATAATATAATTAGGTAGTAGATGAGATCTATTGCTGAAAATTATTTATGCGGGTGAGAGATGAAATCTGTTACCCGAGGTTCTTGTTGCTTCCCTAGAATTTGCGTTTGCTCAATCTCGAGACAGCATTGTGGAATTTGACAAAGTTCTGGCAATCCGTGATCCTGATTGATCATGGAAGTGCTATCAGTTCTTTGGGTTCTGCCGTAGTCAAAATAAAGATGAAATTCGCAGATGAAAGGGCATTGCAGATATGATCTGCACAGGGGTCATGCGTATGACGAAGTTTAGTATGGGGCTCGAGATTTAATTATCTCGTGTTTCATACACCCCGAGATGTTAATCTAGCAACTTGAATAATCATACTTGATGATAAAACGTTGGTAGCTGCGGTTTAAGTCAAAACCTTAGAAGCCACGTAAAATAAAATTTTACAAAAACCGATTAGAGGCGTCTAACTTGGTTTTGCAGGATGTGCATGTGATGTGGTATAGCAATGCTCATATTCAATTTGATTATGTATGAGATGACTATATGATGTAATTAACATGACCTGCGTGTCATGATTCGGCATGATGGCTGGAGCCATATGATTGTCACTTTAATGACTTGCGTGTCAACCTTAAGTAATGCACTTATTTTATTAGCTATAGAGATAGCAATATTATCTGGTGCATCGACAAGGTGGTGGCAATCTTCGCGAAGGTGAACACCGACGCGAATGCCGAAGACGAAGAAATGAAAGACTTCTCCGTCAGAAAGGGATATACCATATCATGCTATTATGAATTGCCTGAGATGTTTATCACTTATGATGCACCCTTCTTGATTGCGCGGTAGTCGCTTTTTATTAGGGTGATCTCTCACTTAAAATATCAAAGTAGTTAGTGTTCACCCAAGTGTAGCACCGTCTGAAATTCGTATCTTTTCGGGGTGCGCCATGTACACATGAGCACGAACGAATCGAGAGGAATGAGGCGGGTGAGGTCAGACCTCGCAGCAAGATCACTTGGTTGTCTTTGACGTTCAGGAAGGAGAGTCCTGAGCTCGGAACACGCCCATCGAAAGATGAACAAGAATCACATAGAGATGTGATCGGCAAGTTGGCCTACCGATTGAAATTCGTGTCATCGGTGATGAACCCGTCAATGGCATCGAATAGAAATATGGATCTTGAATCACTCTAAATCAATTATGAGAGATATTGATTTGAGTGGGAGCGCACTGTTGAATTAACATGTTTAATTCTCAGTCCAATTAATTATGAACACTGTCTAAGTGTTTCTTGCAAAATAGTTGTCGAATAATGGCTCGCGATTCCACTTTCCCTGTTAAAATTGAATAGCTGTTAAATATCTGGTTAAAACTTTACGATTGGTAACGTAATATGAGGATTGTCCTCAAAAGTGCCAAGAAGGACTTTGTCCTATCGCATGCTTTCCGTATCCTCCCGCTAATGCTATGGATCATGTGACTCTCGTCCTTCGATCCAAAAGCTAGAATTCTGTTACGGTCAAGTGGAATATGTTTGCTTCCATGAAACCCAAACTTCGAAAGTTGGGATAGTTATATGATATTCATGGAACTGAAAATTATTTCCAGATACAAACAAAAAATGTTTGTTTGCAAGTATTAGTAAAAGTGTTTACTATGCATTTGACTGTTGGGAAAGGGATCCAGAAGAACGCCTGTCATATAATGAAAGGTGAATAAAACAACAACTTAAAGAGAAAGGAAGTGTCCAAAGGGTGTTAGTATGACTTACACGCCTAGGAAGTCCGGGGCTAACGCCACTCTTAAGTTGGGTGCTTCTTTTGCGAGTAGGAGAAATACTAAAAGTTAAACTGTTAGAAGTATAAAGGCAGAAAGAAAGATGACTGGAATATCCAGCTCATGTATGAATGTCATACAAGTTTTTGATGTATAGTAGGCTGGTCAAAGATATAGTTCTTGGGAATTATGGTTAAACATGTTAATCACTAATTCTTGGGTATTGTGAGTTAATCACAAAGATACCCGCTCGATTGCATTCTGTTATGAATCAATGTAAGAGCTACTATGGCCTAAAAAGACTAGCCTGAAATGAGGTTAAGGTATACACAGGGAACATAGTAAATGTTACTATACCTTCCATCGGTGTATTGCCGTCTGTATTTATTTTCATAATTCATTTAGAGTTTTACAAACTCTAGCCCATTGCATAAGGTATCTTGCAAGAAGGTTGTTCATAAGAGAACTTTTTATGTTCGATGTTATGAATAACACAAGGGCCATACTTTCATTATGAATGAGATGTATGTTATGAATATTGATAATAATACAATACCTCTGGGTTTACTTTCATAATTCATTTTAGAGTTTCATACACTCTAGCCCATTGCACAATGTTTGTTGCAAAAGAGTTGTTCATAAAAACAACAATTGTTGTTAAGTATTATGAATAACATGAAGGGCCATGCTTCCATCCAAGATGGCATGTATGTTATGAATATTCATGGTAATATGATACATCCATAACACTGACGCTAAATGTCGCAAGACTAAAAGAATACCACACAAGTGTGGCACTACATTTGGTCACATTGGAGAAACCCGCATGGAAAATTCCATTATGATGGATTTTGAAGTCTTTTTGATTTTGAATCATCTGACACTTGCAACTTTCCTCCGAAAAGTGAAGTGACTAAAATACCGTTCACAGGCCATAAGGAACGAACAACAAACTTATTAGTGATCATACATTTGATGTGTGTAGTCCGATAAGTGTTGTTAGTGGTGGATTTATTTATCTTCAGAAATGACTCAAGTAGATATATGGATATTTACTTGATGAGACGTAAGTCTGGATCTTTTGAAATCATTCGAAAGGTTTTCAAAAATGAAGTAGAAGTTATTGTAACAAGAAAATTATGTTTCTGCAATTTGATTGCACAAAGGAATATTTGAGTTACATGTTTAGCGAATGTCTGATGAGTTGTGAAAGGGGTTTCATAACTTGCACCTCCCAGAACACCACTGCAAGTGGAAAGTCCGTGGAGATGTCATCAAACCATTTATGAAATGGTAAGGTCAAAGATGACAAATAAATTTGCCATTATCCCTTTTAAAGTGATGCTTTAGAGAGTGCAACTTTTACACTGAAAAGAGCTACATCGGGTCTGTTGAAATGAAGCCATGGTATGGTACGCCCAACCATGTTATATCTTTTCTTAACATTTGGAATATGGGGCTTGTGTAAAAGGTTACGAACCTATTCCAAATCAGACAAGTGCTACTTTGTAGGTTATACCAAAATGTTGGGTATTCCTCCCTCACTATACCGAGGCAAATAGTTTTGCCGCGAAACGGTGTGCTTTTAAAGAGAATGGTTCTTTCAAAAAGGTGAGTGGGAGAATAGTGCAACTCGACGAGATAAACAGTATCTACGTCATCATATCAAAGGAAAGAGACCTTGGAAGTAATTCCAGACTTTCCTACTGCGACTGATACGGAAGTCTCTACAATAAAATGTATGAACTTCGGTCGAACTTGCAGCTGAACCACGTAGGCAAGGCTCGTGCAAACCTCTCAGGTGCGCAAACGAGATATTGTTGTTAGACAACATTATACCTATGATACACAAGGAAGCGTTGATGGGCCCTGACTCCGGAATTGGCTAAATGCCAATACAACCGAGTTAGTTTCCATATAAGTGATTCAAGATTTAAACCTTGATACACCTTTCGGAAGACTTGGAGTCTAATGAATATTTATGGAACTTAAAACTGATACGGATAAAAATGTTTTATCCATAAAGCTCGACTTGTTGAAATAACAAGTTCAAGAGTTGACTACGATGAGGTTGTTTTCATCGTAGCGATGCTTAAAGTCGGTTCGGGTTGAACTAGCAATTAATACATATTTCAATCATGAGATATGAAACATGGATGACAATAGGATTTCCATCTGATGGAAATGAAACCAAGGACTTCCATGTGTTACAGTCCAAAGAATTTTGTCTATCCAGAGGATGCTAGTAAGGGTGCAAACTTCAGAGTTCCAGCGATGGACAGAAGAGAGCAAAATGGAGTTGGAATCTTCGTGCTTTGATGAAATGCTCAAAGGGGTTTGACTTCATCAATGGGTAACGAAGATGCTTGTAATTCAAGAAAGTAAGTGGGAGCGTAATAATATTTCTAAAAACCTTGTGTGCTTGACACATTGTTAATTGGAAATAAATTTCTTGACACGAATTAGGACTTCATTTGAAAATAGCTTTTTGATGAAGTGCTTAGGCTAAATAGCCTCAATATTAGGCATAATGATCTATGGAGATAGATTTACCTAATAGGGCTAAGCAATGAATACATATTGACAAGGTGCTAAAACCTTTTAGCATTTAAAACCGCCAGGGAGTGATTCTTGCCGGAGTCACATGGAAGAGTTTTTTGCAAGACTCGGTGTCCCAAAACACTGATGAGCAAAATACATGATGCAGATTCCACACACTTTTGTGTTTGGATTAATCATGTATTCCATGGTATGTAAAACAACCAGATATGTCCGATACTCCCAAGGTGTTGCGAGTATGGATACCAAAGTGATCAAAGTACTGATCATGGGACAACAGTGAAAGATGTCATTGAGTACTAGAGTAAGTACTGATGATATGTTTTCTCGCAAGCAGAGATCATGAAGAGTTCGTTGTAAAATGTTACATCGATACAGTCTTCATCTTTTCTCGATGCGATTTTCGATTTAAGTTAAGGGTTTTGTGTAATACACAATATGGTGGCACGGTAGTTGGAAATTGTTCCCAACAGGATACTGTGGCGAATTCTATAACAAATGACTAAGTATGTTGACGCTTTAGAAGCGACAAACAAGATGTTGAACATATAGTTCATTCATGAACTTACTATGGTTCCAAGATGGCTTTTGTCAATGGGACACTACTACAGGTAGTTTCTCCATAACTCAGTCTGAGGAATCCAGGTTCGACCTGTGATTCACATACATAAAACCCAAGTCCGCACAAAATATGAATTTTGTGAAAGCGTGAAAATGCGAGGATATGCAGAGATAGACACGGAGCTGAAGTTGTCAGATCCGATGGACATCAGGCTATACCACATGCGAAGCATTTTTTACACCAGTATGCCAGAGGTGTGAAGTGCATTAGCATTAACTAGATTATTGACTCTAGTGCAAGTGGGAGTCTATAGGAGATATGCCCTAGAGGCAATAATAAATGATATTATTTATCTCCAAGTTCATAATTATGTTTATGTTCCATGCTATAACTGCAATGATTCTCGAGTCTGCAATATCCACGAGGCTCGGAGGAAGACTCATATGCACGTGTGGAATAATAAACGGTAAGAAGTATTCCTAGTCTGGCCTCTAAGACTAGCTCAAGTGTTGCATGATGGTTCTGTTTTCCTGATCATGGGCATGTCTATGCCAGCAATTTTGAGGGCACAATGTTAAGAGAACATTTGTGTTGAATCGACCCGGATTGATGTTATGCTAAGAGATTCATTCGTCACAAGTTAATGGTGCATAACACAGAGATGGTTAACGTTTGCATGATTCCTTAGACCATGAGAGTATCGAGTTTCTTCATGCTTGCTTCATGAACTTTGGGGTTTGTTAAACGTCATCCGTAAATGGGTGGCTATTACGGCGGCTTGCGGGTTCATGGAAAAGTGTGTCAAGTAACTTGATAGCTCAAGATTGGGATTTGCTCCTCCGACGATGGAGAGATATTCTCGGGCCCTCTCGGTATTATGGTATCCATCATCGTCTAGCCAGACACAGTGTGATTTGATCACTGGGATGCTGGAACACGGAAACGAGAAAAGAGAACAAAACCGGTAACGAGGTAACTAGCATAGTGGACAAGTTGTTGATCCACGGGAATGCCAACATGTCTCACCTCGGGTATTTGTAACATATCGCGAAGCAACAGGAATAGCACACGGCAACTGGAGGTTCACTCGAATATTTATTCGTGTGGGTATAGGGGTCAATATGGGTGTCTACGGCTCCGATGTTGATCATTGATCGGAAGGGGTTCCGGGTCATGTCTATACTTCACCGAACCTATAGGGTCACACACTTAAGGGTCATCTATCTGCTGAATACTAGACAGGGACTGAGAGAAAATCACCGAAAAAGTTTCGGACACCGAAAAGTTTCGGACAGCGGAATCGTACCGCAGAGAGAGGTCATCGGATAAGTTTCGATGATACCGAAAAGTTGTTTCGGGATACACCATTAAGTCAAATTGGTTTCGGCACATGCCTGATAATTCTTGGAGGATGCTAGAATCATTCTGGAAGCTTTTTGGAATTTTCTGAGATAAAAACCGGAAATGTTCTGGAGCTGTCGGAGCCACTTCAGATGCGTTTCGCAGATGAAAAACACTAAAATCGGAATTGTTTCGGAATGCGTTGAAAATCATTTTAGTGGGTACTGGAAATGTTCTTAGCCCACATAAATATTTTCAGTTCGATCAGACGCTGAAAAATGTCGTCGTGAATAGTGAAAATCAGCTTTATGGTTACTTTATGGAAAGCCACCTTTTGGGGCTTTGCTCCAAAAGATCTTGGGGATGACATGGATGGATAGGAGCCATTTTTTGGGCCCCTCATGGGGGTGTGGCCGGCCACATGGGGTATCCCCCCTTGGGGACCCTCTTGTTCATTGGTTTCACTCCTAGGTCCTTGTGGAAGGACTTCATTCATGTGCATTTTGGGTTTTTTGTGAAACTACCCTACCCCCTTGGGATTTCCTATAAATAGAGGTGGAGGGGCAGCCCTCCACAATCATCCCTTGCTCTCATACACATGCCATGCATTATCTGGCTTCTTCTCTTCCTCCCACGAAAAGAGTTTCGTAGAGCCGTAAGGCTGTCTGGGTTCCGGCAGGAACTAGTTCTGGACGGCGAAGCCCTGCCGGATAGATGACACCGTATGTGTGCAACTCTGTAGAGAGATCGTAGTTTCGGTCTTAGTTCATGAGTGCCTCCCGAAGGGCTGTCCGTGTGACCGTCCGAGTTTCGAAGGTCCTCTCGAAGGGCTGTCCGAGTGACCGTTCGAGTTTCGAAGGTCCTCCCGAAGGGCTGTCCGCGACACCGTCCGGGGGGCTGTTCGACCGCCTCCCGGAGGGTTGTCTGAGGAGCAGATCAGGGTATACATCCTCACGGTTGGGAGGTTGTAAATCCTAGTTGCGGGGATCTGCACCGCCGATCATCATCGACTCTACTTCCCGCTGCGCTACGAGTCGGTAACGAAAAAGATCAAACCATGTATGCAGTCTCCATAGTGGTCCTGTGCTGGTGCGTAGGTCGGAAATTTTTTGTTTTCTGCTGCATTACCCTACAGTACGGCCACGACATCGAGGGCCTCGGATTCTTCCACATCGAGGTGGAGGACGTCCCCCCCCGTCTCCGTCGCTCCTTGCTGTCGTCTCCATCGTGGGGGCCGGGGTCGCTTCGCCAGAGATGATCGAGGCGGAGCTTAACCACCTCTGCCGTCGCGTCTGGGACTGGCAGGTGACTCCGACCTCGGATAGCTCCTTCACTGTGGTCTTCCCCGACGCTCTCAGCCTGGGCCTCTGCACCCGTAGCGACGACATCACCCTCGCCCTCAACAAACTCGTCGTCAACATCTCTGAGCCCCTGTTGGACCCCAAGGCGGTTGCCGTGCTAGACACCGCTTGGATCCTCATAGCGGGCCTCCCCGACATCGCCCGCTCTGAGAAGGTGATCCGGAGCATGTCCAAGCTCCTAGGCAAGGTGGTGGTGGTGGACGAGCTCTCCCTCTGCAAGGAGGAGGAGGTTCGTGTCAAGGTCTAAGTGCTTGGACTCCTCCACCCTCCGTGCCACCGTTCGTGTGTTCTTCAACGACTAGGGATTCGACCTCAAGATCTACCCCGAGCCTCCCAACCATGTCGGCCGCCCTCGACACCTCGCTGATGGCCACTTTGGTGGGGGCGGCGCGGACCCCCGCGACGACTCCCACTACCGCCGTCCGCGCCCCTCCCGCCACGAGGATCCGGAGGACGACGACGAGCGCTCTGGCCGCAGCCGCTCCCCCTCACGGGACCCCTCTCCACCTCCGGGGCGTGGGGGCGCGGGTGCGGGCCGGTCGCGTGGGTTGACCTTCTTCGCCGAGGCCGCCCCCGCCACGCTTCCTGTCTCCTCTCCCTCCTCTTCGGCCGAGCTCAGCGACATCTCCAGCGTCAGCCTCCTCGTCCTCCCGGCATATCCGCCGTGCTCGCCGTGCGTCCTTCCCGTGGTGGCCACAGCACCCTCGTCTCCGGCCTCGACTTCTTTGCTGCCTCCGGCCTCGCCGACGTCGGTGCCTCCCCCCTCGGATCCCCCCGATGGACCCCCTGGGGCAGATGCGCCGCCGCCTCCCGCCTCCCCCCCCGGCTCCCTCCCTGGCCCCGGTTGACGACGCGCCGGCCCCGGATCCGCCGGCCCCGGACCCGCCCTCTCCTCAGGCGGTGTCTGGAGCCCGTATGATCCCTCTGGTGCCTGCTTCCCCGACTCGTCTGTTGCTGGTGGCCTCCGAGGAGGTGGTCACCCCCGTCGCCTCCCACCCGCCTCGATCGGTGCCCTACGTCCGTCGGGCTCGGGCCTCATCGACCCCGGTGACGACTTCCTGCCGCAGCGCCCGGCTCAATGCGGATCGCCCGGCCGGCCTCCCAGCGCCGTCCATCTCCGAACGGGCTGAGATCCGGGCTGCGGCCCGGAACCTCGAGTCAGGTGCGATCGACATCCCTTCCAGTTCTTCCAGCTGCTCTTTTTCTGCGCTCGAAGCCGTTCCGCTCGGCCGCCTTGCCAAGGTGGCCCTAGACTTGTCCGTAGTTTTCAGAGGGGAGGTTGGCCCCCCCTTGGAGCAGATTGCGGCTATCCAGGCCCGCGAGATCCTTGACGGGAAACTCGCCGAGACACGAGCCCGCCTCCTCCGCACCCCAGCACCCCAGCCCTCTGGGAAGCCGGTCGAGGAGATCCGTGGCCGCACTCGCTCTCGCACTGCCGTTCTTAGAGCTCATAGTGCTTCCACCGTCCTGGGGTCAAGCAGCCCCTCAATGGCGGTTTAGATGCGCGCCCTTTTCTGGAACATTCGCGGCTTCGGCCATGACGGCCGCCGCCGCCAGCTAGTTGAGTACATCCGGGACAAGCACATCGACATCATCGCCATCCAAGAAACCATGCGCACGGATTTCTGTCTCCCCGAGCTTGACAGCCTTAGCTCCCACCTGTTCGCCTGGCATTGGCTCCCTTCTAGTGGGAACAGTGGCCACTCGGGTGGCATCCTCTTAGGTGTTAAGGATGCCACCTTTGAGGTGGGAGGTATGGATCGGGGTGAGTTCTTCGTTAGTATGGACATCTTCGAGCGCGCGCTCAACTTCAAATGGGAGGTCATCATCGTCTACGGACCGGCGGATCACAGCCGCTCCCCGACCTTCCTCGCCGAGCTGCAGCAGAAGATCTCCGCTTCCCCCTACCTGTTGTGGTGGGTGGTGACTTTAACCTCATCCGCTCCCCGGATGAGAAGAACAATGACCGGGTTAATCGCCCCCGGATGCAGATGTTTAACGACTGCATCGCGGAGCTTGGCCTCCGTGAGCTCGAGCGCACGGGGGCCCGGTTCACCTGGACTAACCGCCAGGCAAACCCGACGCAGTCTGTCCTGGACCGCGTCTTAGTTTCCCCGGAATGGGAGCTCAGATGCCCCCTGGCCTCGGTTCAGGCTATTACCAAGATCGGCTCTGATCATATCCCTCTCCTCCTCTCCTCTGCTGATGAGCGCCCCCCATTCCCCCCCGGTTCCGGTTCGAGCTCTTCTGGCTCAACCAAGCCGGGTTCCGCGCGGCTGTTGCGGCTAAGTGGACCGCCGCGCGCGACTCCCCCCACCGCGCCATGTCCGCGGTCGACTCCTGGCAGTTTTGCGCCAAGCTAGCCCGCCAATTTATGAAGGGCTGGGGCGCGAACCTCGGCCGTGATATCCGTGACCGCAAGAAGGCCCTCTTGAGTGCCATCCAGGCCCTGGACGCCCGTGCTGACTCGTCCGGGATCTCCCCGGATGAGTGGATGTTGAGATATGATCTCGAGGACCAGCTCTCGGTCATTTACGCCGACAAAGAGGCCTACTGGCGGTTGCGCGGCACCCAACGGTGGGTGCTCCAGGGCGACGCCAACACGGCCTACTTCTAGGCGATTGCCAACGGCCGGCGTCGCCGCAACTCCATTCACTCCCTTTGGGCGGGTGATACTCAGCTTGTTCGACCCTCGGACATCCGCGCCCACGTAGATGGCTTCTATAAAGCCCTTTTCACCCCCACCCCTCGGGGTGGGGCTGCGCTGGCCCCCGATACCTGGTCGGGTGCCCAGCTTGTTTCCGCCGAGGCCAATGCCGCTTTAGTGGCGCCTTTCTCAAAGGAGGAGGTCCTTGCGGCGATTAAAGGCATGAACCCCTCCTCGGCTCCGGGCCCGGATGGATTGCCAGTATTGTTCTTTAAAACATTCTGGCAAACCATCAAACTGGAGGTCATGGCCCTCTTCGACGAGTTCTTCTCTGGGACCATGGACCTTGGGCGCCTAACTATGGGATCATTACCCTCATCCCAAAGGTTCCTGGGGCCTCGGACATCCGCCAGTTCCGCCCGATCACCGTGATTAACGTGATCTTCAGGATCCTGGCCAAAGGGTACGCCAATAGGGTGACCCTTCTTGCGGACTCTGTCACCCACCCCAACCAATCCGCCTTCATCCAAGGCCGATTTATTTTGGATGGGGTGTTGGTCTTTCACGAAGTCCTCCATGAAGTTCGATCCAAGCACCACCGCGCAGTGTTCCTTAAGCTCGACTTTCACAAGGCCTACGACACAGTCCACTGGCCCTTCCTTCGGGAAGTATTGCTTCGGAAGGGCTTCGACGACCGCTGGGTGACACGGGTTATGCAACTTGTCACCTGCGGCCGGACGGCGGTCAACATTAACGGCGAGATCGGGTCTTACTTCCCCACCTTATGTGGGGTTCGCCAGGGTGACCCATTCTCCCCGTTCCTCTTTAACATGGTTGTCGATGCCCTTGCGGTCGTCCTTGATAAGGCCAAAGCCTGCGGCCATATCCGGGGCGTTGTCCCCCACCTTGTGGACGGAGGAGGGGTCTCCCTCCTCCAATATGCGGACGACACCATTGTCATGGTGGAGGGCTCCGCGTCCGACATCGCCAACCCGAAGTTCCTCCTCATGTGTTTCCAACAGATGTCGGGACTCACCATCAACTTCGACAAGAGCGAAGTGATGGTCCTCGGCTACCCCTCGGACGAAGCTTTGGCCATTGCGGACCGGCTTAACTGCCGCCTGGGCACCTTCCCCACCACCTACTTGGGGGTGCCCATTAGTGACTCCAGACTCACCGTCGCGGATCTTCGCCCGACGGTGACTAGGATGCAGCACAGGGTCGAACCCTGGAGGGGACGCTAGCTGTCGAAGGCTGCCAGGGTGATCCTAATCAACTCCTCGCTGGCTAGCCTTCTCTGGTTTCTCATGAGCTTCTACAGCCGGTATGAGACCCTCCATCAGGAGGTGGCCAAATACCAGTCGAGGTTCTTCTGGGCTGGCGAGGGCGACAAGCAGAAGTACCATATGGTGAGCTGGCCCGACATCTGCAAACCCAAAGACCAGGGGGGCCTTGGGATCCTGTCCTCCCGACGCATGAACATTGCCCTCCTGACCCGATGGTTGTGGCGTATTGCCAATGGGGAGGGAGGCCTCTGGCTCTCCATCATCCGTAATAAGTACCTCCGTGGCCAACCTCTTGCCTTTTGCCAACGTACGGGTGGTTCCCAGTTCTGGAAGTCCGTGATCCAGCTTCTACCCGTACTACGCATCGGCACATCCATCTCAGTTGGCTCCGGAGCCTCGACCTTGTTTTGGTTCGACCGCTGGCTTGGGGACGCCCCCCTGGCGGCGCGTTTCCCAGAACTTTTTGCCATTACGGCTGACCCTCGGGTCTCTGTCGAGACGGCCCTTATTGACTTAGGGCGTCTCGCCTTCCGGCGCCCCTTTGGCCCCCTCGAGGTGGCTGCCTGGGACTCCCTCCTCCAAGACATCGCACTTATGCCGATGGACGTGGCGGAGGACCGGGATGTTCTGTCCTGGCGCCTCGAGCCCTCTGGACGTTTCTCCACGAAGTCCCTGTACGGCGCCATTGCTCCCTCGACGGCCCCGGAACCTTTTAGCATGATCTGGGACATCCGTCTCCCGCTGAAGATCAGGATCTTCCTGTGGCAATGGATCCGTGGACGCCTCCCCTCTGGGGTTGATGTCCTCAAG
The DNA here is from genome assembly GCF_002575655.3 of Aegilops tauschii subsp. strangulata. Lineage (NCBI taxonomy): Eukaryota > Viridiplantae > Streptophyta > Magnoliopsida > Poales > Poaceae > Aegilops > Aegilops tauschii. The sequence goes on along the minus strand of NC_053036.3, from coordinate 421,613,502 downwards.
CGTAATGGCCCGGGTGATGGGATGTGCCCCATTTGTGGCACGATTGAGGATGCTAACCACATCTTTTTCTCGTGCCACTCTGCCCAGTTCCTTTGGGCCTGCTTCCGCGAAACGGTTGGCGGACAGTGGTGTAATACCAACTTTCCCGACCTGCTTGCCGAGCTTAACGCCTGCCCTGCTCGCTACCGCCATATTAGATGGCTGTGCGTTGGGGTTCTCGCCTGGACGCTTTGGAACATTCGAAATAAGCTTGTTATTCAGAAGGTGCCCCTCCGTCGTGCGACTGACGCAATCTTTAAATTGTGTGGTTACCTGCAGCTTTGGCGGCCGCTTAGCCGCCCCCAGGACCGAGACGTCATCACCGCCCTCCTCTCCGATCTTCGCTCGATGGCGCTCCGCGTGGCTCCCCCGCTGCCGCCTCCTCCACCTGAGCATGACTAGACCGCCTGGCGGTTATGTGGTTTGTGGCGTGTGTGTTTTGGGTTTAGGGCTTGTTGTGTTGTGCCCTTAGTATTGACCCTTTCGTGTACTATTTGTCCCTGTGGACCTCCGTATGTGTGTGCGTGTGTGTGTGTTGGACCTTGTTGGATGCTTGCTGTGCGGTTGGCTTTATAATATAAAGCGGGGCGAAAGCCTTTTTCGGTATATGGGCACTTTGCCGTCTGCTGGCTGACGACAAAGATGCAAAAGACTTTGCCGTCCGCCAGCAGACGGCAAAGCACGCCGTTAACCCCCTAACGGACCTAACCTTCCACGTGTGCCGTCCAGGCTCTTTGCCGTCTACTGGCGGATGACAAAGACCATTTCATCTTTGCCGTCCGCCAGCAGACGGCAAAGAGCCCTTCGCCGTAGCCTATTCAGCCGAACATGTTGCTGTCCGCTGGCGGACGACAAAGGCCTTTGCCGTCCGCCGGACATGCCTTTGTCGTCAGCCATGGCAGACGGCAAAGTGCCTGATTCTTGTAGTGAATTGAAAAGTAAAATAAAAGAAGTAAAATTGCAGCAAAGTATTTTCTATTTTAGTAATATGATTAAAGTAGACCCCTGGGCCATAGTTTTCATTAGAGACTTCTCTCTCGAAACATAGCATAAGGTGGGTAGACAAATTACTGTTGGGCAATTGATAGAAAAGTGCATAGTTATGACGATATTCATGGCAATGATCATGTATATAGGCATCAGGCCCATGACAAGTAGACCGACTCTGCCTGCATCTACTACTATTACTCCACCAATCGACCGACTCCTGCCTGCATCTATAGTATTAAGTTCATGACAAACAGAGTAACGCTTTAAGCAAGATGACATGGTGGAGACAGAATAAAACCAAGCAATATGATTAAACCCCGTCGTTTTACCCTTAATGACAACAATACAAATACGTGCCTCGCTACCCCTGCTGTCATTGGGTGAGGACACCACAAGATTGAACCCACTACAAAGCACCTCTCCCACTGAAGATAAATCAATCTAGTTGGCCAAACCAAATGGATAAATCGGAGAGAAATACAAAACTATAACAATCATGCATCATAAAGTTCAGAAAAGACTTAATTACTTTCAATGAATAATCTGACCATAAACCACAATTCATCGGATCCTAACAAACACACCGCAAAAGAAGATTACACATCGAATCGATCTCCGGAGAGAACATTGTATTGAAGATCAAAGAGAGAAAAGAAGCCACCTAGCTAATCACTATGACCCCGTAGGTCTGTGGTGAACTACTCACACATCATCAGAAGGGCAGCAAGGTTGATGTAGAAGCCCTCTGTTATCGATTTCCCCTCCGACAGAGTACCAGAAAAGGCCTCCAGATGGGATCACGGAAGAATAGAAGCTTGCGGCGGCGGAAAAATGTTTCGTTTGGCTCTCTAGGGTTTTTGGAATATTTGGGAATTTATAGCGCTAAAATTAGGTTAGAGGAAGCCACGTGGGGCCCATAAGGCATCAGGGCACGCCCTATCCCCCTGGGCGACCCCTGTTGCCTTGCCGTCTCCTTGCTTCTCATCTGGTCTCCTCCTGAAGTTCCAAGGGTCTCTTATGTCCAGAAAAAAATCGTCAAAAAGTTTCATAGCGTTTGGACTTCGTTTGGTACAATTCTTGGGGAAAACCAAAAACAAGTAGAAAACAGCAACAGGCACTAGGCACTAAGTTAATAGATCAGTCCCCCAAAATGATACAAAATTGCATATAAAGTATCCAGGATTGATAATATAATAGCATGAAACAATCAAAAATTATAGATACGTTGTTGACATATCACCTAGTGACACCTAGCCAATCCAGGAGACACCACTCTCCGTAAGGTAATAGATGTTGTTGTTGATGATGAACTCCTTGCTCTTGTGCTTCAAAAGATAGTCTCCTCAACACTCAATCATTCTCTCATAGATTTGACATATGGTGGTAGGAGAAGGATTGGAGTGGAAAGCAACTTGAGGGGGGCTAGAAATCAAGGATCAGAAGTTGGAGTGGAATTTCCTTGATTTCAACACAAGTGTACGTGGTTCTCTCTTAGAAAATGGATATGGGAAGTGGTAGTTTCGCCCTGGATACTCTCTCAGAGAGTAGGTGGAATGAGTGGGGTATATATAGCCATCACCAAAAATCTAACCATCACCCACCTTTGTGCACAATTCGGTGTGACTGGGTGGAATCACTCGGTGAGACCGACTAGTGCAAAAGGTTTGAACTTTAGGATTTTAGGTGAGACCGGATGAAACAACTCAGAGGGACCGATGGATGATGACCTAAGCACTTTCCACACTTCAGTGACACCGATCGAAACCACTCAGAAATTCCGAGATGAAATCGATAGGTTACAGAAGGTTGGCAAGCGCACTTCAGTGGGACCGAATGTCATCTCGGTGAGACCAAGTTGCTAGGGTTCAGGCATTGGCTCTGTCAAGTGTATCTCGATGGGTCCGAATAGATGTGTATCGGTGGGACCGAGATTGACTTTAGGGTTTGGGATAATTAGATTTATGCCCCTAGTTTTGTCCCACTCATCTGTTTTACCCCTAATTCCCAAAAGTCACTGGTTCTGTCCAAGTCACTTTGCTCCTATTGTGCTTTTGCCCTTTGACCGTTTGACCATCAGTTTGAAAACTTCATAACTAATTCATACTAAATCAGAAAAATGCAAAATAAGATACTGAAATGTTCAGAAAAACATCACCTATATGTCAGTGTCATTTGCATTCATGAAAAAAGTGTTGGAAAGTGCCCATCCGAGTTTTAGCTCTTATGCTACCACCATGAATAGTGAAATCTAAAAAAGTTCAAAAAATTGAAAAACAAATGGTGGCAAAGAATGGCAAATGTTTTAAGTGCCTGCCAAGTTTCATCAGGGAATAACATTCGTGGGTGCCGTGGCAAAAAAAAACAATCAGCACTCCAAAATAGATTTTTTTTGCCACGACATCCACGAATGTCGTTCGCTAATGAAACTTGGCAAGCACTTAGAACATTTGTTGTTCTTCGCCACCATATTTTTTTGAATTTTTTTTGAGTTCACTATTCATGGTGGTATCAAAAGAGCTAAAACTCGGATGTGCACTTTCCAACACTTTTTTCATGAATGCAAATGACACTGACATATAGGTGATGTTTTTCTGAACATTTTGGTATCTTATTTGCATTTTTATGATTCACTATGAATTAGTTATGAAGTTTTCAAACTGACGGTCAACCGGTCAAAGGGCAAAAGCATAAGAGGAGCAAAGTGACTCGGACAGAACCGGTGACTTTTGGGAATTAGGGGTAAAACAGACTAGTGGGACACAACTAGGGGCATAAATCTAATTATCCCTTAGGGTTTTGGACAAATAGGAATATGAGGGTGTGGCTGAGGGTTTTGGAGCAATATCCCTAAGCACTTAAGCAAATGATTCATGATCAAAACCTCACCCCCTTTTAATAGTATTGACTTTTCTATGGACTCAATGTGATCTTTGATCACTTAACAAAAAAAGTAGTCTTGAAGCTTTTGTCAATGCTTTATCCTTTGCATTTGAGGGATCCACATCCACATCCCATTGCCATACCTAGATTGAACTTCCCTGAAATATTCTTTTAATAGGTATTAGTTCAATGATTTATATATTATTATGAATTATGAAATCACCTGAATATTAGTTGCACTTTCAGCCGACAGCAAACCCCCCATTGGGAAGCGAAGGGATCCGACGGGAAACCTGGTTGAGAGGGGGGATGGGGCTCCAACGAAAAAGTAAAAAAAAATGATGTCGGACTGTTAGACCGACGTGACAGATAGTCCAAACTTTTCTATTTTCCCCTCAATTTGAAGTTGGATTGTAGACCGTCCAACACATATACGAATCCAAATAAAGCAGTCCATTGGATGTCAAAATTGTCCGGACTATGTGATGCAGACAAATGAGAGTAAAATGGGGCTAGCCTTGGAGATGTCCTAATCATGGATCGTGCCGTGGGATTTTGATGCAAGTTGCAACTTTTCGAGATACTTCCGATACAATGACTAAACTAACCAACCCACCCTCGCTAGAAAGGCGTAAATCCCCGGCAAAATTGACAAATTTGACCTATAAACGAAATCAAATCATAGAATGAACTGTCCGTGAAACTATTTCACGCGGCTGACCCGTGGCGCCTAGCTCCCAGGCGCTGCACTAGTGCAACGCCTGGGAGCTAGGCGCTGCACTAGTGCAACGCCTAGGAGCTAGGCGCTACATTGTATAGTGTGGCGCCTAGCTCTCAGGCGCTGCACACTGACTTAGTAATTTTCGGATCACACGGGTGCGACGCTGGCCGTGTAGCGCCTACCTGTGAGGCGTTGCACAGTGTAGTGTGGCGCCTTCGTGTCGGGCGTCACACAAAAAGGTCAGCCGCGTGAAATAGTTTCACGGACAGTTCGTTCTATGATTTGATTTCGTTTATAGGTCAAATTTGCCTAAATCCCCTGACCCGATTGATCCTTGGCCATCCGGTCGGACCCGACAAGCGCACGCGGGGACAGGTGTCGCCCGCACGGAGGATCGCAACCCTTCCCTTCCGCATCCAACGGCCACTGCTCCACCACGAGCCGCGACCCACATGCCCCACTTGCCCGGTTCCGGCGACACCCCGGGGAGCGCTGCCGGCGTCGCCTCCCAATGGCTGCCCCCCATCGACAGTGGCGGAGGTACACCTGTCGGGGTGCGCGAAGCAGCGCCCCTTGAAAATGGCGCCGGGGCGACGTGGCCGGGCGAGGCACCGCTCGTCGGCCGCATATTTTACTTGCCCCAAAAGGCCAAAACCCCCACTTGCTCGCCCCTCCGACCGAACCCGCCTCCACCTTCCGCCCTACAAGAGCGCCACCGCCCCGTCGCTTGCTCCCGCATCAATCGGTCCGACCAAAATCCAGCTCAAATCCCTCGCCTCGCCTCGCCGTGCCCCGGCTGGTGCCCGCTGGCCTGCCTCGTTCCTCTCGGTGTCGGATTGGAGAGATCGATTTCCATGTCCCTGCCTTGTACAGTAGCCAGCTGTCGCTTGCTGTTGCATCTGCGCAGCTGGTGCATGACCCCCCCTCCCAAATCGTAGTCGCCGCCGGCACACCATCTGCCCACCATTGCTCAACCACCGCTCCCATCCCATCCGGTTGCGAGCTTTGGCCTTGATTTTGGTGTCTACCCCGTCTAGGGTTTCAAGCTCAAGCTCAGGGTCGGCGTTTCAGGTGAAAAATCTATTACCATCTCCCAGTTACTCTGCGTGATTTTGTTTCCCTCCTAGGTACTCCAGTGTAGCTGCTGAGTTAATTGTATGCATGTGCAGCTCTGTGTAGTTTTTGTTATCTCCCGTGTTAAAACTTCGATTAGCTAACCTCTTAGCATAAAATTACGAGCTCCTTGCTTGATCCAGACGCAGGTGCAGGCTGCGCTAGATATTTTTTTATTTGATTTTGGGTACTGAAAATGATACTAGAAGTAGAACTGGCGTTGCTGAGTTTTTGCATTGCGAGGATTTTGCCGCTTTGAATCAATCTTAGGAGATTTATTTTAGTTGCCGCGCTTGATGTTGAAATTTGTGCCACAATGTTGGAGATGGCGTTCGAGTTCTGCATTGTTGTTGGCGGGTGTCACAGTTTTCCTTGATTCTAGAGATGCCATGCTTTTAGTCATGTGGTATCCTATATGTTATCATGTTGTGAGCGCTGAGAGCTATAGATGTAGTATCAGAAACTTAAGCTGTGTTGTAGTTTGTTGTTTCATGATTATGAATTTTGTGAACAATAACCGTGGACATCTCAAGTATAATGACCAGAAATGGAGGAGGATGAGAGTTCCTGCCAAATCTGTGTTATGGCATATTTTTGTTTTGCAAATAGTGGATTATATTTTGCGCATCATTTGTTCCTAGTTGTGATGGTTCCACAAGCTTTGGGTTGTAATACCCTATTTGTATTTGGTTTTCTTGCTCTTCATGCATAGTTCATGTATAAGTATGCCACGGGTTATGCTCCTATATGTACTAAAATTCAGTGTACCCTTCTCGGCCGTGAATGTACAATTCAATGAAGAGCAACTGCAGAAATATCGTAATTGTATTTCTTTGGACGGCTTACTCAGTTTTAACTAGGTTTTTGAACGTCTTCGGTGCTTTTGTAGCAACTATGCGTTTATGCAATAGCTTCAGATTTTGAAAAGGCAATTATTATTGCAATGGTGGAGGTTTGGCATATAAAATGGTCACTGGAAAATTGGATTGCTTCAGTAAAATTTAAAGCATGTGTAAGGATGAATTGTTTCACTAAACATCATGATCCGTTGCATGTTTCATGCTACTGCCAAAATATATTATTTCACCATTTGGAAAGGAAAATAACTGGTCCTCCTTTGTGATTTGACCAACATCTTTGTGGAAATTGTGGTTTGTGGGGTTGGCGTGCTCTGTATTCAAACATTGCAATTTGCATGTACACCTTAGTAGCTGCCATTGGTGTTTTGACATTTCTGTGTTCGATATGCTATAATTAGTACAAATCTACTTGAATTGGCGGAGGCTCTGTGTCATTTGTCGAAGTTCAGACTCTACAGAACCAAATGATTACATTGGTTTGTAGAGAGGCTTCTACTGGTCCGCCTTAACAGAAGCTTCTTCCAGGAGCAAGTTATATTAACAAGTACTTTCCTGTTTGTTTTCTAGTTCTTGAAGGGGAAATACCCCTTGGCCCTCAGGTGTATATGCACCTGATATGGGAAAAGAAATAGTAACTGCGAAAAAAGTCAAAAAATTCTGAAACTTATTTAAAAACAAACTTGACCTTCTGTTTTACTACTCCCTCCGTTCACTTTTCTAAGACCTTTTAGACATTTAAGACAGCACCTAAAACAGTTCAATTTCAACTGTCTTAAACGACTTATAAAAGTGAACAGAGGGAGTAGTATAAAAAGTTTCGCGAAGGAAAAACTCGCGGCGTCTTCAGGGAAAACATAAATAAAAAATTTGAGGACAAAAAGTGTGAATAATAACTTGTATATAGTGTTGATTTAGTTTTTTTCCATCCAGAATACCATGAAAGTCAATCCTTGATGAAACTTTTAATACAAGTACAACAGAAGGTCAAGTTTGTTTCCAAATAAGTTTCCGATATTTTTGACTTTTTTTTGCAATTACTAAATTATTTTTTCATATCAGATGCATATACACCCGAGAGCCAAAGGTGCTTGTCCTTTCTTGAAGGCTATTCTAAGCAGTTCTGTATTACCTCTGAAGGAACCGTATACTGTTCAGATAAGAAACTAGAGCTGAGCTGCCTTAGCTTATACTTGGCCATCAAGCAACAACAACAACAACAAAGCCTTTAGTCCCAAACAAGTTGGGGTAGGCTAGAGGTGAAACCCATAAGATCTCGCAACCAACTCATGGCTCTGGCACATGGATAGCAAGCTTCCATGCACCCCCCTGTCCATAGCTAGCTCTTTGGTGATACTCCAATCCTTCAGGTCTCTCTTAACGGACTCCTCCCATGTCAAATTCGGTCTACCCCGCCCTCTCTTGACATTCTCCGCACGCCTTAGCCGTCCGCTATGCACTGGAGCTTCTGGAGGCCTGCGCTGAATATGCCCAAACCATCTCAGACGATGTTGGACAAGCTTCTCCTCAATTGGTGCTACCCCAACTCTATCTCGTATATCATCATTCCGGACTCGATCCTTCCTCGTATGGCCACACATCCATCTCAACATACGCATCTCCGCCACACCTAACTGTTGAACATGTCGCCTTTTAGTCGGCCAACACTCCGCGCCATACAACATTGCGGGTCGAACCGCCGTCTTGTAGAACTTGCCTTTTAGCTTTTGTGGCACTCTCTTGTCACAGAGAATGCCAGAAGCTTGGCGCCACTTCATCCTTCCGGCTTTGATTCGATGGTTCACATCTTCATCAATACCCCCATCCTCCTGCAACATTGACCCCAAATACCGAAAGGTGTCCTTCTGAGGTACCACCTGGCCATCAAGGCTAACCTCCTCCTCCTCACACCTAGTAGTACTGAAACCGCACATCATGTACTCGGTTTTAGTTCTACTAAGCCTAAACCCTTTCGATTCCAAGGTTTGTCTCCATAACTCTAACTTCCTATTTACCCCCGTCCGACTATCGTCAACTAGCACCACATCATCCGCAAAGAGCATACACCATGGGATATCTCCTTGTATATCCCTTGTGACCTCATCCATCACCAATGCAAAAAGATAAGGGCTCAAAGCTGACCCCTGATGCAGTCCTATCTTAATCGGGAAGTCATCGGTGTCGACATCACTTGTTCGAACACTTGTCACAACATTATCGTACATGTCCTTGATGAGGGTAGTGTACTTTGCTGGGACTTTGTGTTTCTCCAAGGCCCACCACATGACATTCCGCGGTATCTTGTCATAGGCCTTCTCCAAGTCAATGAACACCATATGCAAGTCCTTTTTTTGCTCCCTATATCTCTCCATAAGTTGTCGTACCAAGAAAATGGCTTCGACCTCCCAGGCATGAAACCAAACTGATTTTTGGTCACGCTTGTCATTCTTCTTAAGCGGTGCTCAATGACTCTCTCCCATAGCTTCATTGTATGGCTCATCAGCTTAATTCCACGGTAATTAGTACAACTCTGAACACCCCCCTTGTTCTTGAAGATTGGTACTAATATACTCCGTCTCCATTCTTCTGGCATCTTGTTTGCCCGAAAAATGAGGTTGAAAAGCTTGGTTAGCCATACTATTGCTGTCCCCGAGACCTTTCCACACCTCAATGGGGATACAATCAGGGCCCATCGCCTTGCCTCCTTTCATCATTTTTAAAGCCTCCTTCACCTCAGACTCCTGGATTCGCCGCACAAAACGCATGCTGGTCTCATCAAAGGAGTCGTCCAGTTCAATGGTAGAACTCTCATTCTCCCCATTGAACAGCTTGTCGAAGTACTCCCGCCATCTATGCTTAATCTCCTCGTCCTTCACCAAGAGTTGGCCTGCTCTGTCCTTGATGCATTTGACTTGGCCAATATCCCTCGTCTTCCTCTCTCGGATCTTGGCCATCTTATAGATGTCCCTTTCACCTTCCTTCGTGCCTAACTGTTGGTAGAGGTCCTCATATGCCCGACCCCTTGCTTCACCAACAGCTCGCTTTGCGGCCTTCTTCGCCATCTTGTACTTCTGTATGTTGTCTGCACTCCTATCCAGGTATAGGCGTCTGAAGCAATCTTTCTTCTCTTTAATCGCCTTCTGGACATCATCATTCCACCACCAGGTATCCTTATCTTCGCTTCTCCTTCCCCTGGACACTCCAAACTCCTCCGAGGCCACCTTACGAATGCAAGTCGCCATATTCATCCACACATTGTCCGCATCCCCTCCTTCCTCCCAAGGGCCCTCCTTAATAACCCTCTCCTTGAACACCTGAGCTACCACCCCCTTGAGCTTCCACCACTTCGTTCTAGCGACTTTGGCACGCTTGTCCCGCTGGACACGAATCCGAAAGCGGAAGTCAGCAACCACCAGCTTATGTTGGGGTACAACACTCTCTCCAGGAATCACCTTACAGTCTAGGCACGCATGCCTATCTTCTCTTCTCGAGAGGATGAAATCAATCTGGCTAGAGTGTTGGCCACTACTAAAAGTCACCAGATGTGATTCTCTCTTTCTAAAGAGGGTGTTAGCTACAATCATGTTGTAGGCTAGAGCAAAGCTTAAGACATCTTCTCCTTCTTGATTCCTGATGCCATAGCCAAAGCCCCCATGCGCCCCTTCAAAACCTGTGTTAAATGTACCCACGTGGCCATTGAGGTCTCCTCCTATGAAGAGCTTCTCACCAATCGGTACACTCCTAACCATGTCTTCCAGGCCTTCCCAGAACTCCCTCTTGGTGTTCTCATTGTGGCCTACTTGCGGGGCATACGCGCTGATAACATTGAGAACCAAGTCCTCAACTACCAGCTTGACCAGGATAATCCGGTCCCCACGTCTCTTGACGTCTACCACTCCATACTTGAGGCTCTTGTTGATCAAGATGCCTACGCCATTTCTGTTTGCAGCCGTCCCCGTGTACCACAGCTTGAAGCCGGTATCCTCCACCTCCTTCGCCTTCTGTCCTCTCCATTTGGTTTCTTGGACGCAAAGGATATCAACACCTCTCCTCACCGCTGCATCAACTAGCTCCCGAAGCTTCCCTGTCAGAGACCCTACGTTCCAGCTACCTAAGCGAATTCTCCTAGGCTCGGCTAGCTTCCTTACCCTTCGCACTCGTCGAGTCAAATGCGAAGACCCTTGCTCATTTTCCACTACATCCGGGCGCCGATGTAGCGCCACTAAGGATGCGACGACCCGATCCTCGCTCACTTGCCACCGTATCCGGATCTAGATACGGCGCGCCACTTGGGGGGTGACGGCCCGGCCCTTGCCCATTTTCCACCACACCCGGGTTCCGATGTGGCGCGTCGCTGAGAGGGTTACGCCCCAACGAAAATCTTTTGGGTTTCATCTCCATAAGAGTGGCTGAGTTTTTACGTTGGCTCGCCAAGCCTATCACAACCCTCCTCCTTTACCCGGGCTTGGGACTGGCTATGTTGAGACAACATAGGCGGAGTTATACTTGGCCATCAAGCATGTGAGCAAATGTTTTTAGCAACAGTAGTTAGGGTAGCTTCCCAAAAACATGTCTTTTAGTGCTTAATTAGATCTCTTTTAGCTATGTAGAGTGTAAAAATCCGCAATGTGTCAAGCATCATGTTGTAGTATAAAACTATATGGTGAACAATCACACAAGAGAGAAAAGCTTTGGCAAAGCTAACTGCACATTCTCAAAGCACAGCCACAAAAGAATACAAGGACTGTCCCTCTCAAACCTTTTAAAACTAACTGATTCTTGCCCCAGCCCCACACAAGAATCTAATCCTAAAGAACATAACCTCTTATTCTCTCAAGCCCTGACAATTGTTTCTTCCTTGCTCTGTCCTTGGGTCTGGTTGCTACCTGGTGGTTTTATATGGTTCCTTGCTTGTCCTCCTTCCGCAGCAAGTAGAACTCCTTATTAATGTAGGGCTCCTAGCTCGAATTCAAATATGACTGGGATATGAGTCACGCCCTGAACGACCGTCTTCTTATTGAACGTGCTCTCTTTTCAGGAGTATATTTGAGTTGGCTAAGCTGTTATAACAGTTTATGGATGTAAATTTCTTCAGGATTTGATAACTCATAATGATGTCCAGGAAATATTTGTGTTATCAGTGGTATTAACCTGGGGCTGGACACCTTTGTCTGTTGTGAAGAGCACCAACAGAATCAGAATGCTGTTAGATGTTATTTCTGTCCTATCGTTTGTTGAATGGACTAAGAAAGAGATTGTTGCTTGTAGTATTGGTACGATGAGGTGAAGTTTGAACATCAAGTAGTTTTTAACTCTTCCCACCATCTCTCCTTGTCAGTTAAGAATTTTGGTGTTTTGATTTCCCTGTGCTTAATATAACTTTTGACTTAATGAAATTGTGCTCTATACTGTTATATAGCATTGGATGTATACGGATAGCTGTTGGCCCTAGAAATACTGGCTAAATCTACAAATCTGTTAGAGACCAAGTCCCTCTGCTCACACAAAACCTTTGCCACTTTCACTATTCTCCCCATCATTTTCTCTCCTTGTTCAACATGATATCTGGTAGTGACGCAACTACGTAAAGCACATTCAGATTGGGTACTAATATATTTAATATTCCCTTTCGAAATACACTCTATACTGCATTGCGACGAGTTTCACTTTCCCTTTGAACATCATCTCGTTTGCAGCTTATCAGCTATCACCAACAATAGCAGTACCGGTTACTTCACTTCAAGTACGCTTTTGATCTAAATTATTTATTTCCTTTTGTGCTAGTTTCTGCAAGTGGAGGCGGCAAGCTAGAGACAGCAACTGCATAATTTGCAAGAAAATCGTAAGTTGTACAATACATGCTCTTCCTATTATTCATGAGAAAATGACATATATTTCACTCATTCTTACTATGTAATTAGATAATGCGTCCTAACTTTCTTTTTGAGTTACTGTTTGCCTATTGCTCAGATTCACATGTTTTTCACTTTTTTCTTAACATTTGCTGAAATTCATCTATAGAAATATTTGAATCCAGGATATAATAAATTTAATTGGTTTAGAGCTGCTTTTATCTGCATGCAGATCACAACAAGAAAATCACAAGTTGCCCAAGGCACTTTATATTCATGAGAAAATGACATCGATTTCTGTATATATTTATATTTGTTTACAGATCATTTTTAGTTATCACCAAAGAACTAGCTATGGACAGGTGTGCGTGGAAGCTTGCTATCCATGTGCCCGAGCCATGAGTTGGTCGCAAGATCTTATGGGTTTCACCTCTAGCCTACCCCAACTTGTTTGGGACAAGGCTTTGTTGTTGTTGTTGTTACAGATCATTTTTAATTGTTATGTATCGGTACTTTGTAGTAGACCTTAGTGCTTGTACAGTTTGCTCAAATTAACATGTGGTAGAACCTGGGGTCCTATCGAACCGGCTCCTGAGGTTGTAGGGGAAGACCGGAGGTTGTTGGGGGCGAGGGCGCGGCTTCCGGCGCGCGGGCGCCGTCGCGAGCTTGAGGGAGGGAGGCAGCGGCTGAGAGAGAGGGCGGCTAGGGTTTAGGGTCCGGCTCCTCTGGGAGCCGGGCAATAGAATTCTTCTTATTGCTTAATCTCAAAAATGGTCTTACAGCTAGTATATATAACCACGATGCTGAAAATAAGATAACTTGTGGGCCAAGCCCCTAACTGAACTTGCCCGGTGGGCCTCCTACGGGCATAAGTCTGCCCGGTCATAACATCTCTCCCCGCCTGCGCAAACAGCTCGTCCTTGAGCTGAAAGTCTGGATAGTGTTGGCAGAACTTGTCACGTTGCTCCCAAGTGGCCTCCTCCGCCGGAAGTCCAGTCCACTGAATCAGCACGTACCACACGCCGCGACGGAGCTGGGCCTGCAACACCTTCTCCGGTCCCGGAAGAATGCGCCCGTCGAGGGTTGGAGGGAGCGCGGGAGGGGCCGCAGGTGGCTCCCCACGGTAAGGCTTCAGCAGCCCCACATGGAAGACGTCGTGGATGCGGGCTCCGGCAGGAAGTGAAGGCGGTAAGCCACCTTCCCGATGCGCTCCAAGACAGCAAAGGGCCCCGCGTAACGAGGGCCCAACTTGCGCTTCGCGCGCGGGTCCAGTGACTGCGTAGAGCGGTGAAGAAGACGCAGCCACACCCAATCACCCACCACGTACTCCACCTTGCGATGGTGGTCGTCGTGGTAGTGTTTGGCCAGCTGCTGGGCCTGAAGGAGGCGTTGGCGAACTTCGGCCAACATGTCGTCACGGCGCAGCAGAAGCTCACCGGCCACCTTCGTCCGAGCCGTTGACGGATCCACCGGGATGATGGGCGGTGGCGGCCGGCCATAGACCACCTCAAAAGGAGTGGCGCGCAGGGCAGTGGTAGGAGGTGTTGTAGCAGTACTCCGCCAAGGAGAGCCAGTCCACCCAAGCGCGAGGACGATCACCTGTGACACAACGCAAATACATGGCAATCACCTTGTTGACAACCTCGGACTGACCGTCTGTCTGAGGATGGAATGCTGTGCTCAGGCGGAGCTTGACGCCTGCCAAACGGAAGAGATCGCGCCAGACATGTCCGGTGAACACTGGGTCTCGATCGCTGACGATCTAAGAGGGAAACCCGTGTAGATGAACGATACCGTCGAAGAAGGCGCGGGCCACGGAGGCAGCAGTGTAGGGATGACCGAGCGCAATGAAATGAGCATACTTGGAGAAGCGGTCGACCACCGTGAGAATGACCGACTTGCCGCCCACCTTGGAGAGGCCCTCAATGAAGTCCATGGAGATATCCGCCCAGACCTGAGACGGAACCTCCAAAGGCTGGAGCAGACCAGCCGGCCGTAGCGTCTCCGTCTTGTTGCGCTGGCATGTCACACAAGACCGAACCCAGTCACGGACCAGGGCCCGATCCCCAGGGATGTAGAAGTCGGCGCGGAGACGATGGAGAGTTTTTTGCACACCCTCATGGCCCGCCGAGTGGGCCAGTAGCAGCACCTGGTGACGGAGATCATCATGCGCCGGCACGAAGACCCGGCGCCCATGGAGGAGCAGGCCGTCGGTGAAGCGCCACGGCTCCTCCAGCTCGCCCGCCGCCAGCTGCTGCTGGAGAAGAAGGGCGTCGGCCGCGGTCGCCGTGGCTCGGCGAATGTCGGTGAAGAGGCCGAAGGTCGGCTCAGAGCGGATGCACAACACTGCCCCCGCGGAGTCGCCGATGGTGGCGTCGAGGTCGGCGTCGCGGCGAGACAAGGCGTCGGCCACGGTATTAAGACGACTCGGGCGATACTCGACGGAGAAGTCGAAGCCGAAGAGCTTGCTGATCCACTGATGTTGCGGCACGGTCGAGAGCCTCTGGTCCCGCAAGAACTTGAGACTGTAGTGGTCCGTGCGAATCCGGAAAGAACGTCCCCACAGATAGGGCCGCCAATGGCGCATCGCCTGTGCCAAGCCAATGAGCTCCCGCTCGTACGCCGCGAGCTTAAGATGGCGCGGAGCGAAAGGCCTGCTGAAAAAGGCGAGAGGGCCATCGCCCTGATGAAGCACGGCGCCAAACCCCGCACCCGAGGCGTCACAGTCCACCACGAACAGGCGGTCAAAGTCCGGCATCTGAAGAACGGGGCCCGTCGTGAGGGCCCCCTTGAGGGCCTCGAATGCCGCCGTCGCCTCGTCGTCCCATGCGAAAGCGTCGCGGCGCAGCAAACGCGTGAGTGGTGATGCGATGAGGCCGAACTCCCGGATAAACTTCCGGTAGTATCCTGCGAGGCCGAGAAAACCGCGAAGAGCCCGCGGTGAGTGCGGCGTCGGCCAGGCTGCGACGGCCGCCACCTTGTCGGCATCCATAGCAACCCCGTCGGCCGAGATGACGTGGCCGAGGTAGGCGACTGAAGGCGTCCCGAACGAGCACTTCGAGCGCTTAAGATGAAGATGGTGCGCCCGAAGCTCGTTGAAGACGATGGCGATGTGCTGGAGGTGCTCCGCCCAGGAGGCGCTGTAGATAAGAATATCATCAAAGAAAACGAGCACAAACCGACGTAAGTAGGGCCGGAGGACGTCGTTCATCAGAGCCTGGAAGGTCGCCGGGGCGTTGGAGAGGCCAAAGGGCATCACCAAGAACTCGAAGTGGCCGTGGTGAGTCCGAAATGCCGTCTTGGCGATGTCGTCCGGATGCATGCGCACCTGATGGTACCCCGACCGGAGATCGAGCTTGGTGAAGAAGCGCGCCCCATGTAGCTCATCGAGGAGCTCATCAACCACCGGAATAGGAAACTTTTCCTTGAGCGTGAGAGCATTAAGGGCGCGGTAGTCGATGCAGAAGCGCCACGTGTCGTTCGATTTGCGGACGAGGAGAACCGGCGCGGTAAACGGCGACGTGGAGATCCGAATGATGCCCGCGGCGAGCATGAGTGCGCACTGCTGCTCCAACTTGTCCTTCTGCAGCTGCGGGTAACGGTAAGGACGCACTGCCACCGGTGCGGAGCCCGGCAGGAGATGGGTACGGTGATCATAAACCCGGGCTGGCGGAAGGCCCTGCGGCTCGGTGAAGAGGTCGCCGTGTTGCTGCAGAAGGTGATCCAATAGTGGGTGCTCGGCCTCGGAGGTAGCCGCTGCCAGCTGAAGCTGCGGCGTCGCGGGTACGGCGCCCCCAGCGCCGTCCCACCGGATGCGGCGGCCGAGCTGCCAGAAGGTCATCGTCAGAGCGTCGAAGTCCCAAAGTATGGGACCGAGGGTCCACAGAAAGTCGACGCCAAGGATGAAGTCGAAACAGCCCAAATCAATGCCTGCACATGTGGCGGAGAAGTGTTCATCGCCGATGGTGATGGGTACGTCCCATGCGAGGCCATGACACCGGAGGCGATCGCCATTGGCCATCGTGACCCGAAGTTGCTCCCCGCCCGTCGGCTGAAGCGCTAAGCGACGCATGGTCGCCTCGGGCAGGAAGTTATGAGTGGAGCCTATATCCACCAAGGCCACCAAGCGCTCGCTGTGGATCATCACCGGCAAGAGCATGGTCCGCTCATCGAGGATGCCGGCGAGCGCGTGGAGAGAGACCACGAGAGCCGTCGCCGGGGCGGCCGCGGGTGCGGCCTCAGCAGCCGCTGGAGGTGGCAGTGCGGCGGCCCCGTCGGCCAGGGCGTCCTCCTCAATGAAGTCGACCGTCTCCAAGTAGAAGAGGCGCGGGCAGACATGGCTCGGCGTATAGGGCTCATCACAGTTAAAGCAGAGGCCCTGGCGCCGCCGCTCCATCTGCTCCGCCGGAGAGAGACGACGGAAGGGTCGCGTCGTGGCTGGTGTAGTAGTCGCTGGAGCGGCCGGAGGTGGCCGGCCCGGCGCCGGGGGTGGTCGGGTGGCCTGCCGGCCTCCTCGAGCCGGGGCGGCTGGTTGCATGGCCTGGGCGCGAGCCTCGAAGGCGCGAGCGTAATACATGGCCTTTTGGAGATCCTGAGGGCCGCGAAGCTCCACGTCCACGCGGATGTGGTCCGGAAGGCCACCGACAAAGAGGTTGGCCCGCTGCTGCGCCGTCATGCCCGACGCATGGCACGCCAGGGCCTGGAAACGGTCGGCGAAGTCCTGCACCGTGGAGGTGAAGGGAAGGCGGCCGAGCTCCGCCAGTCGGCTCCCGCGCACCGGAGGCCCAAAGCGAAGGAGGCAGAGCTCGCGGAAGCGCTCCCAAGGGGGCATGGCGCCCTCGTCCTGCTCGAGGGCGTAATACCAGGTCTGTGCCGCGCCGCGGAGGTGGTACGAGGCTAGCCAGGTACGCTTCGATGCGAGGGTGCGCTGCCCGCGAAAGAACTGGTCGCACTGGTTGAGCCAGTTGAGGGGGTCCTCCGTGCCGTCATAGGTGGCAAAGTCGATCTTGGCGAACCGCGGCGGTGTCTGGGTCGGAGCGTCGTGTCGAGCTGGCTCGGAGGTGCGAAGCAGCGAGGCGGGTGGCGCCTGGTCGGAGTACTCCGGGTAGGGACCCGCGAAGCCGGATGGCCCGCCGAACTGCTGAAACGGGGTCGGCTGCTCCGGAGCCGTGGTGTAGACCGGCGATGGCGAAGACCCAGCCGCCCAAGCTGGTAGTGGTGACGGGGAGGGCGGGAACCGAACCTGATGTATCGGAAGGCCGGCCGGCGAGGACGCCCTCGAGCTGGGCAGAGGTGGCGCCGGTGGTTGCAGCGTCGGCTGTGGAGGGTGGGCGGGCGCATTGGTTGCCGTGGGGGAAGGCGGCTGCAGATGCCATAGGGGAGCCGCAGCTGGCGGCGTCGGCAGATGCCATAGAGGAGCCGCGGCCGGAGTGGTCCCGCCGGGGTGCCTTGCCTGGAACGGCAGCAGCGGCAGCCCAGTGCAGGCCGGCGCGCCTTGGGCCGGCCACGGCAGCGCGGGGGGCCCGCCTGGAACGGCAGCAGCGGCTGCCCGTTGTATGCAGGCGCGCCCTGGGACGGCCACGGCAGCGTGGGGTGGCTGTAGGCGGCGATCGGCGCAGCCGGCGGAGGTGCGTACGGCCCGGCCATGTACTGGTGGTACTGGTTCAGATGGAGTCCCTGGACGGCCGTCACGAGATCCCGACGGTGGGGAGCCCGCGGTGGTGACCAGGCCCGGCAGCGTGGGGGCCCCGGCGGTGGTCATCGGGGTGGTGGTCATCGGCGCGGTGGTGACGATGGGCAGCGGCGGCAAGGGCGTTGAAGAAGACATGATCGAACCCGAGTCTCTGGATACCAAATTGGTAGAAGCTGGGGTCCTACTGGACCGGCTCCTGAGGTTGTAGGGGAAGACCGGAGGTTGTTGGGGGCGAGGGCGCGGCTTCCGGCGCGCGGGCGCCGTCGCGAGCTTGAGGGAGGGAGGCGGCGGCTGAGATAGAGGGCGGCTAGGGTTTAGGGTCCGGCTCCTCTGGGAGCCGGGCAATAGAATTCTTCTTATTGCTTAATCTCAAAAATAGTCTTACAGCTAGTATATATAACCACGATGCTGAAAATAAGATAACTTGTGGGCCAATCCCCTAACTAAACTTGCCCGGTGGGCCTCCTACGGGCATAAGTCTGCCCGGTCATAACAACATGATTCGAAACATTGTTGAAATCAATCTATAAAGATACGAGTTCCGGGTATGATAAATTCAGTTGATCTGGAGCTGCTTTATCTGCATGTGAATCACAAATGCCGCTGACAGATACGTGTGTGTTGTACACCCGAGAACCTGACTTACTTGAAGCTATTTTAATAGAGAAATGGTTGAAGCAATCCTGGAATATCGAGGAGCAATTTTTGTATTTAATATGAACTTTATAGATAAATCTGTTACTGTTATTCATGAATTCATAATATTGATGTGGCAGTAATATTTACTCCCCTCAGGTATTATTAGGCGTATTTTAATTGTCAAAGTTCATGCTTTGACCAAGAACTATAGTAAAATGATATGTGGGTTACTTGACACAAAATTTGTAGCATTTGATTTGTATTCTGAAGTAGTTCCTTATGATTGTGATTTCTAATTATTAACAAAAGATTGTAGAAGAAACTTCTGGTGAAAGTTTGAAATTTTGATAAAAAAGATACACGTCATATATCCAGAGCTATAGGGACCCATGGCATTGAGTTCCAGGATATATCATTATTTTGCTATTAAACCTTTAGCTAATCAGGTCAATATTGCTAACCAACAATCTTTGTTTACCGTGATGTGTGAACGGACAAAGTATTTCCACCTGTTAGCTAAGCTAGTGGCTCTCTTGCCATAGTATTTATTTCCAGTTAATTTCTCTGTGCCTGAGACCTGAGTGATACTTTTATTAGCATTTGTGAACGTGCAAACGGTGGCATACTTACAAATGAAATGGAGAAATGTAAACCCTGTCACACACCACATAACTTTCTAAGAATGAAGACAGAAAAAAGTGGTAACTGAATTTTGCTCAATCCACACTTCACACCTTTTGTCAATAAGCTAGCCGCTCATGCAGTTGAACAAACTCGCAGAATGTGTTAAATAGTTCTAATACAACCATTTGCACATCAGATTAATCCTTCCATGGAGTACATTTTATTTGTAACAGATTTACACTACCGTTTATCAATTGGTCGTCACATGCGAACCACTTATGTCTTGCTATGGGTTTAGGTTCTTTACAACCAGGAATATTCTGGCTGCTCTGAATTGTATCCCTTGAGAATAATAACAACAAGAGTAACCCCATACCCCACGATCGTCATGGATGTAGTTGCAATCTGCAAGAGTTAATGTAAGTCATAATCAAAGAAATTTGTGATTGAAACTTATAATGAGCTGAGAAAAGAGTCAATAGATCCTGTGCAGAAAAAAACAAACATGTACCCTAGTTTAGGGGGCGCAGTATGCTGAACATCATTTTGTTGCTGCGGGGAATTGAGTTCAAGATTAACAGAAACATTGGCATCTTCAACAACTGCAAAATTGTATGGGGTTCTTGAATCTCGGTTAACTTCAGTCGCTGCCTCCGTCTCAGAGAGCTGAGCAGAAAATTAAACAAAAGTCAATCATGGAAATCATTCATGTGATTTCAACTATCATAATTAAATCAATACCTTTTTGTGTAACTCAGCATTTTCTTGACGAATTAGGTTAATCTTTTTGTATAATTCCATGTTTTCTTGGTGGACAAGACTCCCCTGCAAATAAACCATCAATAGTCAGTTTGTTGAAATATTTCACACGTTTCAGGCTGATAAATGTTGTAGTACCTTGTGATTCAGTTCATGAATCTCATCAATTAAGATTTGGTCCTGAAAGAAACATTAGTGCTCCTCTGTTAGTCTTTTTGGAGGAGCCTGTGAGGTGTATATATAACAAGTGTTTTGCATGTTGACCTTTTTTGTCCGGATGCAACGCAGGCTTATTTCCAGTTGATTTTCTAGAGTCTGTAGTTCCTTGACACCCATTCCAGAAAGATCTTGTCCCATCAACTGCCTGCAATTAAACAATGTTGCGTCTGCTTTGACTGAATGTATATAGGGAACATTTCAGAATATTTCCACAGCCTCTAGCATGTCTGATCCAACTGTGAATTAGTGAAATGTTGTATTTCAATTTATTAGATCTGTGTAAGTTTTATCCTTTTCAGTTAGTTACGGTCTTACGGATTAGGCTTCTGTAGAATGCAACTGTTGATTTTCTTCTGGGTGGGGATTTAACAAACCAGAGTGCTCTGACAGTAACAGTAAATAGCTGAAGTTTTTAAAACTGGTCATTGGTTTGCATGGGAAATTACTAACTTAATTTCATCTTTATATTTCTTTCATTTCTAGAAGTGAAAACTGACATCCACATAAGCAGAGCATTGTTCTGTGGAGTCAGCATACCTAGTTCCTACACAAAATATTGTATTCTTATGCGTTTGGCTTATTGTCTACAAAACCAAGTTTCATCTTTACATGCAAAGGCTATCTGCTTTCGAATGCAATAATTTGTCGCAAAATTAAATATTCTACACAGTGAATAGCTATTAATGCATGGACTCTATTGTGCATTTTGAGTTCTTGTATCCTTCATAATTGAGTATCATGAATTATTTTCCTGAAAGAATTTAGTTTCTTTCATGGCACATTTAAAGATTCTAGTTGCTGGATGGTGTACACCTGTGCAGTTTTGCTTGTGCTGATAGCATGTTCCTCTTATAAATTTGACAAATTTCTGATAAATAAATACGGAAAATTTTCAGGTTTTCGGGGCCATACCGATGATTTTCTTGCAAGTTGTGCAGTTGTTGTCTCAAGCTTGCTGCCTCCCTTTGCCAGAACTATGGAATTTGAACTTACAGTTAAGTGATGCCACATCAGGTTTGCCAAAAGTATTAAAAGAGACATGGTGAAAAGCATGATTGCCCTATCAGTGTCATGAAAGTACTGAATCACATGGTAATATGTGCAACTTTATTTGACCGAGTATAATTCATACAATAAATGTTGAGAGGACAAATAGGTTATAGAATAAAACATATTGCAAGTGGGAAACCTTTGGTTTTGTTTCCTTTGGGTACTTCAGTCCAATGACTGTCAAGGCGCACCCAAAAAAACTGACTTAGTGATGTCAGGTTGAACATATATTTATACACCCCACATGATTTGTTGTCTTAGTCATCTCTAATTCTCACAAATGCTTCTGTGAGGCAAATTAACCTGTTAGCATGTGAGCTTCTAAAGAAGTACTCCCTCCGTTCGGAATTACTTGTCACAAAAATGGATAAAAATGGATGTATCTACAACTAAAATACATCTAGATACATTCATTTCTTGGATGAGTAATTCCGAACGGAGGGAGTATGAGCTAGAGGCAGAACAGGTCTGGAAACTGGTGATTATTCTGCTGGAAGAAGATTTCACGTGGCAGTCGAAGGTTGCAGTTGTTTGATACAGAACTGTCATCTGAAGGATTTGTATGTGTTGTGGATCTTTTTCAGAAGATGGGCACATGTACATGTTTCCTTAGCTCCCATTATTCCTTTTGATTTTCTGTTATGTTGGTCTTACATATTTCATTTTCTGTCCGAGGTTCAAAGGAGGTTAGGATTTCGATGAGAGCTGTATGCACAAGAGCTCTTTTCAAATGGTTTCCTACATGAGAGTTCCTAGCCTGTTTGCTGTTTCTTCTTGGCCCCAACATTTGCATCGTCTTGTGGCCTATAATCCTCGAGGTTGTTCTGTAACTGCAGAATTTAGTGAAGTATTTGAGCCTTCTGTTAGAAGGGACGATGAGCTATCATAGTGAGAAATATACTCGTGTTGGTTGATACCATTCTAGTTGAGCTTTAATGTTTAGTTCTGTAGTTGATCTGATGGCCCATTTGAATGTAAAACAAATGGTGCTGCAGACAGCAGAATCTTAGGTTCACCTCAAATAAGCTTCAAGAGTCAAGTAGATTGCAGTTCAGTTTGATGCTCACAGACTAGTTTCATCAGGTGCACCACTGTAAGGCATTTTGGTCAGCTTGGATTCGATTAGCAGTGTTTATATGTGTCAAGAGTTCTAATCTGGCTTTGCTAAACCCTACAATTTGTTTGTAGGCAAGAATAGCAGTTCTGCCAATACCTTTCGTTGTATAAAGGTGTTTTCAACACTTGGGAGTTGGCACAGTATCCATGCCATTCAACAGGGATTTATTAAGATTTATAGGAGTTGGTAGAGATCAAAATCTTATCCATTTGGTCAGCAGTTGATCATCGGTGGTGGTGTTCTGTGTCCAATAGCTCAAATATTTTCTTTTCTGAGACCTTGCAACAGTAGTTAGTTTGAGGTGAACAGTCTGGAGCTAGTAGTTAGTTTGAGGTGAACAGTCTGGAGCTAGTAGTCAGTTTGAGGTGAACAGTCTGGAGCTGGATCTTGAATGCGAGGGCATTTTCCCAATTTACATGGGCCAACTACTATCACTTTTTAGTTTGGCTTCAGACTTGTGCCTATTAAGTTAATACTCCATGCCGTCTGCCGATGCCTCAGTTAGATTAATTCACATGATTCTAGAAACACAAGACTAGGAGAAATACATAATTGCAATATCATGTCCGTTTGAATCCTACAAGATTTGGTTTATTTGACTGCATCACACTCAAAACAAAGCGTCTTTTCAAGAGGTTTAGTGGATACTAAATTTCCTATGAAATGTGTACACAGAAATTCTTGGAATTTTTTTTTCCTATAGAATATCCTACTAATCAGAGGACCGACATAGGAAGATTCCATACGTATTCCAATCCTTTGAATTTTCCATGAAAAACCTTTGAATGAGAGAGGCCCTAAGAGGTTTGAGTTGACCAATGATACGTTGATTTGGAGATAGAAATAGATCCCTATAGAATTCATCTTAGGCCGATGTTCTGAAAGTCACAGAAGTTATCTAGGGTCTGGGAGTTGATAGATGGATCTAATGATTGATGGAAGGTGAAGCTACTAGATCAGCAATTTTAATGATAAGAGATAAGGAGGCAATGCTACGTATTTCATCAAGTTCTTGAGTGCAAGAGGATTTTGGGCCACACATCATTAGAAAACTGGATGATTCTTTGTGTGGTCGTATTACTGTATAATCACTGCAATTAAGAACAAGCTGCTTGGGCCACTTGCATGTGGTGGAAGAATAAAAAGTTTGCCCGGTGATTTGGAAAGTAAAGATCCCGCAAAGTTTGGTTATTTGCAGCACGTACTGATGAACTGTTCAAGGGATGAATGACGATGGCAATTTTGGTTATTGGTGACACTAAATTAGGACGACTTGGCAAAGTTTTTGGCGACAGCGTGGGTGATCCAGTGGGTATGTCATGATGATGAATTTCAAACGCCAATGTTGACCATGTGTTTCATCAACAAATAAGCAATAACTGGATGGCTTCGAATTTTTGGCTATGCTGCGGGGATAGATAAAGTCGTTATTTTCAGGAGAGGAACAAACTAGGAGAAGAAGTGTATCTCGCCTAAGGGGCATCTTGCCAAGATTGATGCTGATGGCGGGCTGTCATGACAAGGGGATTGCAGTAAGAAGTACCTGGTGCAGGGACATGAAAGGATAACTTTTGGGCTCATTGGTCCAAGTGCTCCAAGGCCCTACTCAGAATAAAGGCAATGCCATGTATGAGGCTGCCTCCTTAACCCTTGATCTTCGGCTCTGAGATGTCCTTGGACTAACCTGAAGCTCTCAAAGATTCTTACTGAGTTTCTCTAGAAGAAAGCTCACTTTCAGGAGGCCTGTTTCAGCTTTGGAGAGAGGGACTAAAACACTAAATCACATGTTCTAGCGGAAGTTGCACATGTTCTAAGGAAACATCCTCTTTTTACTCTTGATTCATACCTTTGGAATAAAAGTCTCTTGTTTGTAAAGAGTGTTTGCTATACTGACACGTAGATATCAATTGGTTTCACTAAAAAAGGATGCTGACTATTGGAGACATCAAGGAGGTTGATTTAGACCGAAGGAACTATTGAAATCCGAACTCAAAGGAGAGGAAAATGAACATGGGCTAAGGGTCCGACATCTTCGATGATCTTCCTTTCTTGCAACAAATTATGGGCATGTAAAGAGTTTGCCAATATGTCCCTAAAACTAGATATGTGAATATTATATACCATTGACATGTGTTATTTTGAAGATAGTGACAAATGCACATAGGAGAAAATGTCAATTCTTATAAAGTACAACCCACAATGCTTGTGGAACCTTCATATGAGGAAGATACTTCTTGATAAACTTGTGATTGGTATTACATGAGTAGCAAATCTTTGGAAAATCCAGAACAATTCCTATATGAGGAAGATACTTCAATGCCTATATATGATTTGTTCATATATATACAATTCCTCAAATACTTATTTTTGGTAATTTAATGGTCTTTTTTCTCAACCTAGAATGAGATGGTATTCCAAGAGCGATTCATGTCTTACCGCACAAACCACTAGAGGTGAGCTAAGCTATCTACCTTAAAGTGTCTCAGGAGTTTCCTTAGGTTGAAACAAAGGACATAAAAGGTGCCCCCACAAATTCTCATGAAGACAAGTGTTGGACAAGCCAAGGACTTAGCCTTTCCATTTTAGTGATCCAAGATCACATTTAGTCCATAGACATGTTGATACTATAAAGGGGAAGGTGGTTGCTAACATGTGTTTCTTTCTTTGAGTGCTTAAAGATTAAACTCCAATTCCCTCAAAAGCTTCCATTTTCGACCTAAATTTCACACCTTGGAGTTGGCAAGCTCTTTCAGTCGGAACCGCTGAGCAGTTCATCCAGATATAGCCGTTGCAAACCCTAGCACTTCTGCCAAATACTCCACTTGGAACCACCAAAGCATTTGACAAAACCTCTTCTGTTGCCCTCTCAATTTCTTTTGAACACATCTGCTCGGAATTTTTGAAGTGGTTACAAAGAGTGTCATAGCTGCACTACTCGCCTCAGATCCTCCGAATGTTACCCGGTCGTACCATCCCATTCATTTGAAAGTTGGCACCTTTAAGCCTATTCCAAGCTAACAACCTCGAAGCTTTCGAGTTGTATTAAAGGGTGTGTAATGATCATATTTTTGGCCGAGCCTATCCCATCAATTCACTCGAAGCAAACCCTACTCATGAACTGTGATCCGAGAGAGAACTCCAACTTCTTGTGCTGATTTCAAAGGGCTTTCTACTCCAACCATCAAGCCACCTCTTTGCTTCCCACCCCTAATTCTCCAATCCAAAAGCCAAATCTTGAGAGAGTTTGTGTGTGATATTATATTTTGAAGCACAAGAGCAAGTGATTCATCACCAAGCAACCTCAGTCTTATTACTTTTGTAGGTGTGCGCCTTCTAGATCGGCTAGGTGTTTGGGAGTATTTAAGATTCTGAAGAAACCAAGTTGTAACGGCGCGGAGATCATGTACTTCATGAAGATCAACCTCAAGTAGGGTTAGTCATTCGTGGACGTATGCCAGGATGACATAGGTTGGTTGATCCTTCGTGGACCCTTGGCGGGTCATTGTCCTTCATGGGCTAGTTTCTTTATGGAACTCACAACCTTGATCTTCGTGATCTTAGATCCTTCATGGATCGAAGCCTCCATCAACATGGAGTAGTATAGTCCAACTATCCGAACCACGGGAACAATCCTCACCGAGCCACCCCATGTCTGCATTTCTCTAACTCTACTCTTATTTTACTCTTGCAAGTCTTTACTTTCGGCTGCCTATACTCTTGTAGTTTTGCATGTGTAGGGTCCTTGATTGACCACCGTAGAAAATGTTAATTGCCAAGGAAACTAAAATTTGGGAAAAAAACCCTTTTGCTCAGTAGTCTATTCATCCCCTCGAGACATACTTAATTAATCCTACACTACCGTCTTAAAAAGAGACATCAAAATATTCTGCATGATTAAACTTTGTCGAGAAGTGATGTTGGGTAAATCATTTTGCCGTTGCACATGCTAGTGGTTAGTGGTAAACTGTTTATTTATTCTCAAAGAAGTATATTTTTTGCTTAAAGTATCACATTTATCTGGATAACCTCTCAAACTATTTCTTGGGTTGATTTAACCCCTAAAACATAAAATATATTAATTAACCCTAATGCGGGATATGAAGATGATATCATTCACATGGTAACCATGTTACTGCATCACTATTTTTCCCACTTGTCATCATACGTAGAAAATGACATAATGAACCACAAAAAATGTGCTAGAAACAAAATACCCCCTAGGACTCTCATTCTTCATTTCGAGTCTCTCTATAATTTTGCGTTAAACCATGGTGCAACATATTTTGATCGGTGTGCTTCTCAATGCAATCTCTTTTTGGTATCATATAGTGCTAGGAAGAAACATAGTTGTTGTGAGAAATTGATAAGAATGTGTGAGAGGAAAGAAGTGAAGGAAAGAACAGATGAAGACATTGAGGTGACATGGGGAAGAGATAAGTGACAGTTGCTACATATGGAATAGCACATCGATAGTTGGTCAAATGAATGACACATGGGCAATATACCTTAAAACATTGACCTAATTAGGGGTTAAGTGATTTGGTTTTTGAAGCCCTAGAGTCCAAAATGTCCAAAAAAAACGCTACGATGGATTATTCATACAAATGCAACACTTGTGAAGCATGGATAAACTAGACCTTTTCCTTGTTTTCTTGCCATTGTCTTGAATCCAGGCCGCATAGAGTTCACTTGACCACTTAAGTTGTTGTGGTTTTAGATTGCTTAAGTTGCTAGAGCCAAATAATATTATGTAATTTTTTGTTAGAATATTTATTGTAATCTCATAAGTAATTAAAACTTGACCACAACAACTTTTGATTCATAAGCTTTTATGGATGTTCTTTATCAAATTTAAACAATACGATTTATCTAAATGAATTGTTTCCTCACTAAAAATATTCTGAGTGGGATACGCTACAACTAAAGGATGTAAATGCACATATATAAGAACACACACGTGTGAACATAATTGAGTGAATGTTGTATCTCAGGCTGAGAAACATGGGAGGTTAAATCGACGACCTTGAATAGTGTAGAACATATTTTCCCTAGTGAGTTGCACTTGGGTGTTTCTTAGGATTGTTATCTTAGTAGAATGAGTTGTATTCCTACTCCCATATGTTCCAAAAAAGTCAAAGTCATACCTAGTTTACATTGAAGTAGATTCTTTTAGATCTTTTGCTAGATGAAAAAGTGGTGGCACCAGGGTTCAAGAGTGACACGATTGATATGTTTGTAAGAAGATGACAACTAGAGATAAGTGAATCTTCTTTTCATTTATGGTTGCAGTTGGGATATTGGGCTTCCAGGCCAGCCAAATATGCGGTGTTAGTTGGCCGGTGAGCTAAACTCAATGGAAGTAGACACATTTTTAAGTGAAGATAAGAACCGAGGATTCTAGAATACAAATTTATGAGATTTAACTCATCATCATTATGGAGAAGCTCGAAAATGCATCTACTAGATAGCATTGAGATTAAATTTACTTGGATTACTATCAAGGGTGTTGCGATGTGTGTGGGTATGACAAATTGCCATTTATTTTGTCAGAAACGGTACCAAAATATGATTTAGCCAGTCAAGAGGTGAGAAAGATGGATGTATTAGTGAGGTCTTTTAATGAATCATGTAGGTGGATGTTGATGCATGCATTTTCCTTACATATTTTCATGTGGGCTTTTGCACTTTATCTAACTTTTTATTACTGTATCTATAACATAAGTTTTCGATGTACAAGTATTCCTAAGATGTCAACAATTGATGTCTCATGAAGACACGGCAATCAATGAAATCACCCGAAAAGGGAGCTCAAGAAGAAGAAATGTCACAAGTGGTGCATCAGACACACTAGCTAGAGAGTTGTTGTATGGTCCAGTTGGTTGTCATGGTCCAACTATGCAAGGATCACGCTATCTTGCGTTGGTGTGTGGTCCAGTGCTTAATTTTTTTTCTGCCTCCGCATTGAGATATAAACTCAAACAAAAAACGAGTGTAGAGTGGGAGATAACATATAGAAGTCTTTCCACCAAGATATACGTAGTCTCCATTTCACCACCACACCAAGGGACGGAAAACTGAAACCACCATCGCCAAGTTCTCCATCGACCATTCATAGTTGCTGAATCTTTTCGGGATCGATTTATTGGTTTGTATGCGGATTTATTTTGAGACATTTTAATTGTTGATATCATGGTATATCTCATTCGTACACCGTTCTTGTCTCCGGTTTCATTTCCTGCACAAGTCATTTCATTCTTGTATATATATATATATATATATATATATATATATATATATATATATATATATATATATATATAGCTAGGGTGGGAAGATAGATTTTACGATAGATTAAGTAACCTTGACCAATCTCCTAAATTATTCACATGCAAGATCTATGCCATAGACACACAAACCTTAGTTATGCCTAAGAGTGAGATTAGGATGCACTCTATATCCAACCCACCATGGAAATGTGTAAAGGTTTTCGATCTGAATTTTCAAACGTCTTCCAGAAGCCTCTGAACGACTTTTGGTCGGACCCTCAGAGCTATTTGGTAGTTACCTTCTCTAGTTTTATTTAGTGATTCTGAGATGATCATTTGGAGCCTCCGAGCTTTGCTAAAAACATAGTGGGGTGCGACAATCACATTTTTGGGTCCAACCTACACACATCCAACCGATACCATCAGTTCACTGGAAGCTAACTTATGGAAAGCCCATTTTTTGAGAGAGAACAACTACTCCTCATGCTGAGTTCAAAGTGATTCCTACACCAACTTTTCAAGCCACTCCATTGAGCTCTAATCCCTCTCCTTTCTTTCCACCCCAACTTTTCCATTCCAAAGGCCGATCTTGAGAGAGTTTTGAGTGTGGATGAAAGTATCTTTTGAAGTACATAAACAAGAGATACATCACCAAGCAACCTCAGTCTTGTTACTTATGGAGGTTGCGCCTCTTAGACCGACTAGGTGTGTTTGGGAGTCTTCATGGTGTGAAGGAACCAAGATGTTTGTATGGGCCTGAAGATTGCATACTTCGTGAAGATCTACCTCGATTCAGGATAGACCTTTGTGGTTGTATGCCATGCTGGCCTAGGTTAGTTACTCCTTTATGGACCCTTCATGGGTGTAGTTCTCCGTGTATCTCGCAACTGGGATCTTAAGTGATCCTAGAACGTTGGTGGTTCGAAGCCTCCATCAATGTTGAGTAGAATAGCGCCAACTATACGAACCATGGGAAAATCTTTGTCGAGCCTCTACTTGTCCGTGTTCTCCTAACCTTTACTCTTTACATATACACATTAATGTCTTCCGTTGTTGTACTCTTGTAGAATTTCTTGCGTAGGGTGTTTGTAGGCTACCAATAGAAAAAGCTAAAAACTGCCATAAACTTAAAATTGGAAAAGAGTCATTCTTGTAGTCTATTCACCCCACTAGACATAGTAATGATCGTACATGGGCTTAACCACCTCGAATGGCCTTTTGCTGATTGTTGGTTTTGCACAAGTGTTACTTTTCCCTGCCCTCACAGATACAATACTTCACTCATTAAAAGTAGCAATAAAAATGGATGATTATGAGGACTTGCATGACATCAAATGTTTGACGTTGGGTAGACCTAGAAGATCTAATGATTTGGGCAATGGCTAAATTTAGATAAGTCAGGAGAAAAGGAAGAAAAGAAAGGGGAGTATAATTCATCATGAATGGGAGAGTTGTGATGAAGCCACCCACCTCTATGCACTCCCACCTCACCTGACCACCTTACCTAAAATTTTGGAATAAAAAGAATTTATGATTCTTATCGCACAAAAGAAGTTCACAATGAATCTTGGTCAAGTGTCGCAATAATATGGACTAGATACCTAGCTAGTGAGGTTGTCGCAATAAATAATGCTTGACCAAGTAAATTGTAGAATTAAGCAGGGAATATAGACTACATACCTAGCTAGCGACTAAACATGCTAAGACACTGAGATTTTTCACCACCACATCTCAATTATTCTGTTTTTTCATGGGCATGAGCAGGAAGTAAGCTGACGCATGTTGGTCTCCAAGATGATGTGGTGTTGTGGTGATAGCAACAAGGATGCGTCTCTCTGACCTATCTAGCATGGGCTTGCCACTGGATGCAAACATGGTGGAAGGATGAAACGCTCTGGGCAAGAGCCTTGTACCGACGAGTTACAGTGTCGAGCACGATGGTGCTTGCACATCTTCCTCCTTAGGTTCGTCTTTTGAAGAGCCCCCATCTTCTCTGCTGGACCATGGCCAATCGGGGTCGGGCAGCCGTGGTGACTGCTGACATGGTCGAAATCCTCCCCAGGGTTCGTTCGGTGGGGTTGCGAGTGCTCTAGGTGAACCCCTTGTCTCGACGTGCGTCAATGCTGATGACAATAGCATCCACTGTCACCTTGGAGGAGTTGCTAGAGATATCCGTTCAAGGCAAATGTTGTATTTGATGTTGGATGCCAGCTTGTGGTTGGCAGGTGCGCTTCGAGGGGTGTTAGTGCCTCCAATCGACATCTTCTTCTATTGTTTTCAAAAAGGGAACGTAATGCTCAAACTGGAACTGCTAGAGGAACGAATTTCAATAGCATAACTTGGGCTCCTAGAATATGGCGCCCTTGGGACAATCTATTTGATTGAAGGGTTTTGTTCGGAAGCAAAGATATCCGCGGAGGCCGGTTCATTCGTCTTATTCTGATATTCATGACCAAGAGGTACTGGATTCTCTTTTGGATAGGCCCTGAAAGGAGAGGAAAGGCTGAAATGCCAATGAACCTCTGTCTATTCTCTAATTCATGTGCCTTTGGCCTAGGTTAAGTAGTGTTCTCCGTTGTCAGGGTTTTACATGGCTGTACTCTACTCGGCCGTTCTTTGTATGGTTTTGGTCTAGTTTCCCTCGTAAACCAGACCAATCTTAATAAAATCAACAGAAACTCCCTGCTCACTTGACGAGATTCCCCAAGAAAAGGGAAGAGTATGCATCAATTTAAGAGAATACTAGATATCCCGATGCGAACAAAAGAGCACTTGAGCTCGGTACTGCAAACCAATGTATTCCCACACCCATATCAATTGAGAGCTAAGAACCCTAAAAATGAGAGCAAGACCACTCACAATGCACAACATCATGATACTAGTGTATGAAATGAGAATACAGACTAGTATCATATTGTCAATTCATTTATTCCTTTGAAAAATCCCAATACAGCGCTGTGCGTATCGATACTGTGTCATAATATGGTACTAGAATCTCCTCTCTTATCCTTAATTACAATGTCACATCATCTTTTTCTTAGATCTAAGCTCAATTCCCTATATGATTACTCACTCCATTTCAATGAACAACGTGCACAACATCTTAAAATTTAACTTTGAGCATAAATTAGACCAACCAGATGTGGATTATATGTGATAAACATTATACTGTTGAATTCATTGAAAATAAGTTTTCAACGGTATAATTTTGAAGTCACAGAAATATACATTATTTATCTAATTTATGGTCAAAGTTAGATTTTGGAAGCGTGCACGCCTTATTCATTGGAATGGAGGGGGTACATTCTCCAATTCCTCGGATGTAATAACAGCTCAAATGTCCTGGCCATCAACAATGTGCATCTAGTACTAATTTTCTGCTAAAAGGAATCAGAACACCCAAAGTAGCATGAAACATCATTCTTACTACATGCAATAATGGTGGAAACATAGCAACAGCTGACTATTCAGCAGGCTCGTAATTAACTTGCTATAACTCTGTCCAGTTTAGACATGCTTGAAGTGGCCTAGCTATTTCAAGCAATTTTGAGAAGGAATAGGTCCCTTACTTTGTATATTTTCTTTTCCCACATATAGCTATATATACCTACGATCGTTTTTCTATTGAACTTGGTCCGTGGCACTATGTACCATTTGATTACCTCTATCCCTTTTAGCACATCAAACCTTACCTTAATACTTGTTATAGCTGACATGAGCTATATCTAGCTAGTTGAAATAATTCACAACATGATTATGAAGGCTGTAGTGACGAAGAAGTAACATGACTACCCATTTTTGAAATTGTCTACTGCGTGCATACATTCTGAGCTTCCTTATATAACTATCCATTCTTCAAACCAGGTATTGGGTGCATATATTCTGAACTTCTCTAACTATATAAAAATCTCTACCGCCAACAAAATAATGCCTAAGCTGGCTTCTGCACTGTAGTTATAGCTGAGCGCTCAACTTGATCAAGACCTTTTCTCGCATATATACAACACTTCTGTACAACTGAAAAGCAAAAGTACTCATTGCGTCTATTACTTGGAAAAACAACGATAAAACAAACCCCAGTAGACACCAACTCATTGCCGACTTCATGCATGCATGGATGTTGCAGATGAACGTCCTTTCAGTTTAATTTAGTATTTTGATCCCTGAATTTGCATTCGAACTGTAGCACTATATTTGCTCTCTTGTTCTTGCATGTAGTTTAGGATGCCAGACTTGTTTCCTGTGCCTACTTAAAAAGTTTTGCTTTGTACTAACTAGTGTGACAGACGCGTGGTGGTTGGGGGGGGGGGGGGGGGGGGGCGGTGGGTTGGGGTAATAAAGAGGCGAATGTATTAAAAAACCGAAAATCTATTTAAAAAAACCAATATAACTATGAACCAGTAAAACACCAACAGCTTCACATGAGGAAAAATATTTTATTTAAGATCTGCAGGATTTTAAATCACAGTTAAGGCTTACCTTAAGCTCCGAGTTGGGGTTTGCAACAAGTTGCTGCTCCTCCTTGGCTCGTCCATATCGATCTATCACTGACTTCATGCTGCAAGAATTTGATCGAACAGCACACCAATAAGAACAAATTGATATGTAATTTGCAACAATTACTGTACTCATGTGAGGTCTGGGCGAACATGGTTCTCACATAATACCAGAAACCCCTAGATCTATATTACTTCATTTTAACGAGGAGATATACGTTTTCTTCATTCCAGTGTGTAGCTAGGATCAAGCTAAGAAATGCATGGAGAATAGCAAATACATAATAGGCTAGATAGAAGGTATAGAAAGGATATAACGAGAAGATGTGTAATTTTTCTAAAAGGAAACAATTTGTCAGAGTATTCTTGTTACTCAAGGCCGCTGTATGCATATGTTACAGGCAGCTGTACTCTTGATGGTTGGTGGCCTGTGCAGATGAGCACAAATATATTTTCGAAAAGTGTTCTCAAAAATTTAAAATAAGCTTTCAAAGGTGAAATCACAGGCATCAGAAGCTAATCAACAAAACAAGCATGTAGTTTTCATGATCAAAGTAGCTTGCTTTTTCTGATAAAATGGGAAAGCAAACTGAAGCAATGGAATCCATTGACCTGGAGCTGGCGTACTCATAGAGGCGGCCGGTGCTGGAGAAGATGACGAGACCGACCTCGGCATCGCAGAGAATACCCAGCTCCTTGGCCTTCTTGAAGATCCCGTTCCGCCGCTTCGAGAACGTCACCTGCCGGCTCGTGGAGTTGTCGATCCGCCGGATCACTATCTTGCCGCGCCCCATCTTCAACTACCTCCCACACGCAGAGGACAAGCTAAGCTACCTGGCGCAGAGCAAGAGGGCGATGGAGATAGATAAGCTGGGTGGATCTAGCTGCCGGAGCTCTGGAAGGAGAAAGTTCCCAGGTTTCCCAGATAGGCTGATTGGAGAGGGTGAGAGGAAGAGGAAGGGGGAGAGGAGTCTTCTGCTGGTGGCTCTGCAACTTGTCTTTCCTTTAGTTGCTCAACTTCCTTAAATTAGCAAAGAAATGGAAGGGGAAAGATACCCCCCGATTGGCTAGGATCGTAAGATAGGTTAGTTTATTGTAAATGTTAAACAACTGATGATAATTATGGGGGCATGGGCTATCTTGGAAAGGATGCCCCAAATTGGTTGCACGCAAGAAAGGTAAAGCAAGGCATTGTACAGTAGTAGATATAAATTTTTATTTAAATACCCTGGATGTCATTTAGGGACAAGTCAAGATATGAGGCTGTCTGTAAAGAGATGCCACCTTGATTTCTTTAGTGAGAAAAGAGAACGAAGCGAGAGAATGCGGCTACATGTAACTCTACAAATGGTCTATTTTTTTAGGATCACAAATGGTCTATAACTAGTAATTTGGATTAGTTTCATGCATATGACATTAGTCTATATTATTAATACCTGATGATGGTCACAATAGGAGTATCATAGGTTGATTATTACATTAGTATTTTTTTTACCCTCTCCTTTTCTTTTTCTTCACATTTATTATATTTGTCTAAGAGCGCGCATATAGCCGGGCTCTTGCATGAGAGCTCACACTCCTATTACTTTTTTATACCTTTCTCTTTCACATAGACAAAATCATGTAAGTGAGCTATAAGCATGCTATTGTACCTGCTCTTATGTTACTCGCACTATGGCTAGCCTAAGATTGTGTCACATACAGACAATATATTTGATCTTGTATCTTGTATCGTGCAAATAGTAATGGTGGATATATGGGAAACTGCGGTTGGCTTCGGAGATCACTGAGCCTGGTTTTTGAAAAATTCAAAAATCTGTTTATTTAGATTTCAAAAAGTTCTGGAAAAAAATACACACATACCTATGGATGAATACTGTACTTGTTTTGTAAAGTTTGAAGGTTAAATACATTTTCAGGCGAGCTACACAACAATGATAAATGTGTTTCTAGCTAGTACATGTACGCTATAAAAGACCATGCACACAAAGCATTTTAGCAATTCCAGCAACATGCAGAAAATTATGGCTACTCATCATAAGTAAATGAATAATATAACATAAGGGGCCATTATATTATATGAACGAAACATATTATTTTTGGTGTATCAACTATTGCTTAAAAGAAAAATTTGGTCCCTTAAGTCAACTAGTTTGAACAAAAATTGCACAGAAAGATTATATTTTGAAACTAAAAAGCAAACAATATCAAAATTAATTGTAGGAGAGCAAAATTTTATACAATCATAATATGAATATTACAAAAAAAATCTAAACAAAGAGAAAGTAAAATGGGTACACATAACTTTATTTGTGAATTTGTATTATTTCCCTATTTTTTTATGCCCCCAAATTATTATTATTTTCTTTTCACATTGGCGGTGACTGAGCTGCCACAAGAGCGAAACTCGACTATCTGAGACATCTATCTATTGAATTTTCTAACTATGGGGTATATTTTGTACACATCCTGTAATAGTAGAGAAAATTCAAATGGCCGCCTGGCGTTCTATCCCCATTTGGTATCCCCTCCCACCTAAGAAACATGTTCGCTGACGACTCCCTCTCGCTTCCTCCTCTATTCCTAGGCGGCTAGGGAAAACTCTTTCCTTTAGGCTTCACTGGCGAGCCTGTGGATTTGCCTACCCTTCGCCTGCCACTCCAGCGGTCGGTGGCTGGGAGGGTAATCCCGGTGCCTCTGCTCTGGTTAGTAGTTTAGGTTAGGATTTTTAGTCTTTGCAGGTGCGGCGCTCGGCCGAATGACATCGTTTCTTCTTCGAGCTTGTTTTCTGGGCTTTGATCCTCCCCGAGTTCATCCATCTGGTAGTAGTCGTCGGAGCTCCGTAGGTTTCTTCCATCTCCTTGGATCGGTGAGGTTAGAGTTTCTAGTCATGTGGCGAGATTTGATGTCAGGTACTTCAGATATGTGCAAGGATTCAACGACGATGACTGCGACTCCAGTGCACTACTCTTTAGGGGGCATGTGCACGAAGACTTCCCAGTTGTCATCGACAAGGTCAAGCCGGCTCCGGTAGGGAAGCGTTGACGGCTCATTCTGGCTGCAGTAGTGGTCGCTCGATGATCTTGAAACTCGATGTATTTTTTTTTGTTATGTTGGAGATGATTTGTATTTTCAGTGAACTTTTATAATAGATCGGATCTTTTTGAAAAAAATATGTTCAATGAAAAAGAAAAAGAAAAAGAAAAAGGTAACACGTTCGATGCTAAAAGGAAAAAAAATGAAACACGTTCGATGCAAGAAAAAAAAAGAAAACCAAGAAAGACGTAGACGATTACGTAGTCTCACGGTCACCTACCTCGGCATTACCTAAGCGCCGCCTTAATCAATGTGATAGCTTAAGCTGCACAGTTGTGGCTACTAGTACGAAAAATGATTCTCGTAATTAAACTTATCGCGCTGATCGCGTGGATCTAATATAATGCGGTTGCCGTACTAGTCACATGGGGACCTAGCTTTTTATAATTCCGGCCGGTCGCCGTCGCTGTATAAGAAAGGCAACTTCTTTCCTAGTTTATACTAAATCGAACAAAACGACGGGGGGCCATCGACGGGAATAGCCATGCCGTTCCAAGTCAAGACTCTGCTGCTCTGGCGTAAGCTAACTAGCTGGCTAATTAAGCAACCTCATGTGACCATGATTTGATTGATTGTGATCTCTGACGCAAACCGTACTACAGTAGTACTTGTTAAATGTTAAATTCGACAATACATGTATATATGGAGGAGCGCATATAGATCTACATACTGTACATACTTTCTCCATTTGTAAGTACCTTGAATATTAGGCTTCGCTAAAAAAGTTTACCAAGAATTATTGTATTACCATGAGGCGATCTCCGCATGAGATGATCCTGCCGAAGAATGGAGGTGGTATGGGTTTCCGGGACATATGTTTATTTAACCAATATTGTTTTTTTGAAAAAACTTCCGATTTATTCATCTTTAATCGTGGTAGTACAATGAACACCAGAAATAATAAAAATTACATCTAGATTCGTAGACCATCCAGCGACGTGCACTGAAGCGAGCCGAAGGCATGCCGCTGTCATCGCCCCTCCCTTGCCGAAGCCGGGCAAAACTTGTTATAGTAGACAGTCGAAAAGTCACCGTGAGGATTTGTTAGCAAAGCATGATTGGAGGTTGATTGACACCACACACAGCTTATCCGCAAGGCTGCCGAAGGCAAAGTATTATCCAAGCACTAGCCTCCTTTTTTTGGGGTGAAATATAGCATCGCTATGTCATTTATTATGAGGAGGAACCGACAGAGCCGGGAAATTACAAGGGAATACAAGGTAGAAAACAAACATACCACATCACCTAACACAATGAAAGAGAAAAGGAGAAAATTGTGCCAAGGAGACAACAGGGCAAGCACCGAAAAGAAAGAAGAAATGCACAACCATCAATTTCCATCATCCTCAATAGTGGGGGGCTGAATGAGAAATATCACCACAGTATATGAAGAGCTCCATTAAGCCGAAATCAAACCCAAGCTATTGACATAATTGAAGGGCAACGGACACTGAGTCCACACCCAGACGAAGGGCCAAGTGCAGCCGAGGCGACAACACAACAATGACGCCGGTTGAAGGGCATTAAGGAGCCGGGTTCACACCCGGATCGCTTCATCGAGCACACCCACCACCGTGATCGCTGAAGGGATACTCCGACACGTCCATACCACAACAAGAGACGACGCCAACAAAGAAGAAGAATAAGCAAGGTCAATAAAAAACAAACCACCTCGTCCCTACACGTCGGTCAACCAACAAACAGAGGGGCTCCATGTCGATGCCTCTGATATGTCTCAAACGTATCAATAATTTTTGATTGTTTCTGTTGGAAATATGCCCTAGAGGCAATAATAAAAGGTTATTATTATATTTCTTCGTTCATGATAATCGTCTATTATTCATGCTATAATTGTATTGTCCGGAAATCGTAATACATGTGTGAATACATAGACCACAACCTGTCCCTAGTAAGCCTCTAGTTGACTAGCTCGTTGATCAACAGATAGTCATGGTTTCCTGACTATGGACATTGGATGTCATTGATAACGGGATCACATCATTAGGAGAATGATGTGATGGACAAGACCCAATCTTAAGCATAGCATAAAAGATCGTGTAGTTTCGTTTGCTAGAGCTTTTTCAATGTCAAGTATCTTTTCCTTAGACCATGAGATCGTGCAACTCCCGGATACCGCAGGAGTGCTTTGGGTGTGCCAAACGTCACAACGTAACTGGGTGACTATAAAGGTGCACTACGGGTATCTCCGAAAGTGTCTGTTGGGTTGGCACGGATCGAGACTGGGATTTGTCACTCCGTGTGACGGAGAGGTATCTCTGGGCCCACTCGGTAATGCATCATCATAATGAGCTCAATGTGACTAAGGCGTTAGTCACGGGATCATGCATTGCGGAACGAGTAAAGAGACTTGCCGGTAACGAGATTGAACAAGGTATTGGGATACCGACGATCGAATCTCGGGCAAGTAACATACCGTTTGACAAAGGGAATTGCATACGGATTGATTGAATCCTCGACACCGTGGTTCATCCGATGAGATCATCGTGGAACATGTGGGAGCCAACATGGGTATCCAGATCCCGCTGTTGGTTATTGACCGGAGAGGCGTCTCGGTCATGTCTGCATGTCTCCCGAACCCGTAGGGTCTACACACTTAAGGTCCGGTGACGCTAGGGTTGTAGAGATATATGTATGCGGAAACCCGAAAGTTGTTCGGAGTCCCGGATGAGATCCCGGACGTCACGAGAGGTTCCGGAATGGTCCGGAGGTGAAGAATTATATATAGGAAGTCAAGTTTCGGCCACCGGGAAAGTTTCGGGGGTTACCGGTATTGTACCGGGACCATCGCAAGGGTCCCGGGGGTCCACCGGGTGGGGCCACCTATCCCGGAGGGCCCCGTGGGCTGAAAGTGGAAGGGAACCAGCCCTTAGTGGGCTGGGGCGCCCCCCTTGGGCCTCCCCCCATGCGCCTAGGGTTGGGAACCCTAGGGGGGGGGGAGCTTCCCCCTTGCCTTGGGGGGCAAGGCACCCCTTTCCACCCCTTGGCCGTTGCCCCCCCAACCCTAGATGGGTTTTGGCCGCCCCCCTCCCAAGGGGGCCTATATAAAGGGGGGGGGAGGGAGGGCAGCAACCTACAGCCTTGGGTGCCTCCCTCCTCCCCTGCAACACCTCTCTCTCTCTCTCGCAGAAGCTCGGCGAAGCCCTGCCGGAGACCCGCTACATCCACCACCACGCCGTCGTGCTGCTGGATCTCCATCAACCTCTCCTTCCCCCTTGCTGGATCAAGAAGGAGGAGACGTCTCTGCACCGTATGTGTGTTGAACGCGGAGGTGCCGTCCGTTCGGCACTCGGTCATCGGTGATTTGGATCACGACGAGTACGACTCCGTCATCCACGTTCATTGGAACGCTTCCGCTCGCGATCTACAAGGGTATGTAGATGCACTCCTTTCCCCTCGTTGCTAGTAGACTCCATAGATGCATCTTGGTGAGCGTAGGAAAATTTTAAAATTATGCTACGATTCCCAACAGTGGCATCATGAGCCAGGTCTATGCGTAGTTACTATGCATGAGTAGAACACAAAGAAGTTGTGGGCGTTGAGTTTGCCAATTCTTCTTGCCGCTACTAGTCTTTTCTTGTTTCGGCGGCATTGTAGGATGAAGCGGCCCGGACCGACCTTACACGTACACTTACGTGAGACAGGTTCCACCGACTGACATGCACTAGATGCATAAGGTGGCTAGCGGGTGTCTGTCTCTCCTACTTTAGTCGGAACGGATTCGATGAAAAGGGTCCTTATGAAGGGTAAATAGAAATTGGCAAATCACGTTGTGGTCATACGTAGGTAAGAAACGTTCTTGCTAGAAACCTACAAACCACGTAAAAACTTGCAACAACAATTAGAGGACGTCTAACTTGTTTTTGCAGCAAGTGCTATGTGATGTGATATGGCCAGAAGATGTGATGAATGATAT
Organism: Aegilops tauschii subsp. strangulata; assembly: GCF_002575655.3. Lineage (NCBI taxonomy): Eukaryota > Viridiplantae > Streptophyta > Magnoliopsida > Poales > Poaceae > Aegilops > Aegilops tauschii. The sequence goes on along the minus strand of NC_053036.3, from coordinate 421,573,158 downwards.
ATGTGATGTATGAGATTGATCATATTCTTGTAATAGGAATCACGACTTGCATGTCGATGAGTATGACAACCGGCAGGAGCCATAGGAGTTGTCTTTATTATTTTGCATGACCTGCGTGTCATTGAATAACGCCATGTAAATTACTTTACTTTGTTGCTAAACGCGTTAGCCATAGAAGTAGAAGTAATCGTTGGCGTGACGACTTCATGAAGACACAATGATGGAGATCATGATGATGGAGATCATGGTGTCATGCCGGTGACGAAGATGATCATGGTGCCCCGAAGATGGAGATCAAAGGGGCATGATGATATTGGCCATATCATGTCACTATTTGATTGCATGTGATGTTTATCATGATTTTGCATCTTATTTGCTTAGAACGACGGTAGCAAGTAGGATGATCCCTTATAATAATTTCAAGAAAGTGTTCACCCTAACTGTGCACCGTTGCGAAGGTTCGTCGTTTCGAAGCACCACGTGATGATCGGGTGTGATAGATTCTAACGTTCGAATACAACGGGTGTTGACGAGCCTAGCATGTACAGACATGGCCTCGGAACACACGCAATACACTTAGGTTGACTTGACGAGCCTAGCATGTACAGACATGGCCTCGGAACACGGAGGACCGAAAGGTCAAGCATGAGTCGTATAGAAGATACGATCAACATGAAGATGTTCACCGATCTTGACTAGTCCGTCTCACGTGATGATCGGACACGGCCTAGTTAAACTCGGATCATGTTTCACTTAGATGACTAGAGGGATGTCTATCTGAGTGGGAGTTCATTAAATAATTTGACTAGATGAACTCAATTATCATGAACTTAGTCTAAAATCTTTACACTATGTATTGTAGATCAAATGGCCAACGTTGTCCTCAATTTCAACGCGTTCCTAGAGAAAACCAAGCTGAAAGATGATGGCAGCAATTATACGGACTGGGTCCGGAACCTGAGGCTCATCCTCATAGTAGCCAAGAAAGATTATGTCTTAGAAGCACCGCTAGGTGATGCACCAATCCCACAGAACCAAGACGTTATGAACGCTTGGCAATCACGTGCTGATGATTACTCCCTCGTTCAGTGCGGCATGCTTTACAGCCTAGAACCGGGTCTCCAAAAGCGTTTTGAGAAACATGGAGCATATGAGATGTTCGAGGAGCTGAAACTAGTTTTCCAAGCTCATGCCCGGGTCGAGAGATATGATGTCTCCGACAAGTTCTTCAGCTGTAAAATGGAGGAGAACAGTTCTGTTAGTGAGCACATACTCAGAATGTCTGGGTTGCACAACCGCTTGTCTCAGCTGGGAGTTAATCTCCCGGATGACGCGGTCATTGACAGAATCCTCCAGTCGCTTCCACCAAGCTACAAGAGCTTTGTGATGAACTACAATATGCAGGGGATGGAAAAGACCATTCCTGAGGTATATTCAATGCTGAAATCAGCGGAAGGGGAGATCAGAAAAGAACATCAAGTGTTGATGGTGAATAAAACCACCAAGTTCAAGAAGGGCAAGGGTAAGAAGAACTTCAAGAAGGACGGCAAGGGAGTTGCCGCGCCCGGTAAACCAGTTACTGGGAAGAAGTCAAAGAATGGACCCAAGCCCGGGACTGAGTGCTTTTATTGCAAGGGAAGTGGTCACTGGAAGCGGAACTGCCCCAAATATTTAGCGGACAAGAAGAAGGCCGGCAACACCCAAGGTATATGTGATATACAAGTAATTGATGTGTACCTTACCAGTACTCGTAGTAGCTCCTGGGTATTTGATACCGGTGCGGTTTTCTCATATTTGTAACTCAAAGCAGGAACTACGGAATAAACGGAGACTGGCGAAGGACGAGGTGACGATGCGTGTCGGGAATGGTTCCAAGGTCGATGTGATCGCCGTCGGCACGCTACCTCTGCATCTACCCACGGGATTAGTTTTAAACCTCAATAATTGTTATTTAGTGCCAGCTTTGAGCATGAACATTGTATCTGGATCTCGTTTAATTCGAGATGGTCAATGGTTTATTTTTGATGAATCTCGAACGTGATGTTACACATGTTCATAGTGTGAATACCAAAAGATGTAAAGTTGATAACGATAGTCCCACATACTTGTGGCACTGCCGCCTTGGTCACATTGGTGTCAAGCGCATGAAGAAGCTCCATGCAGATGGACTTTTGGAGTTTCTTGATTACGAATCATTTGACACGTGCGAACCATGCCTCATGGGTAAGATGACCAAGACTCCGTTCTCCGGAACAATGGAGCGAGCAACCAACTTATTGGAAATCATACATACCGATGTGTGTGGTCCAATGAGTGTTGAGGCTCGCGGAGGATATCGTTATGTTCTCACTCTCACTGATGATTTAAGTAGATATGGATATGTCTACCTGATGAAACACAAGTCTGAAACCTTTGAAATGTTCAAAGAATTTCAGAGTGAGGTTGAGAATCAATGTGACAGGAGAATAAAATTCCTACGATCAGATCGTGGTGGAGAATATTTAAGTCACGAGTTTGGTGCACACTTAAGGAAATATGGAATAGTTTCACAACTCACGCCGCCTGGAACACCTCAGAGAAATGGTGTGTCCGAACATCGTAATCGCACTCTATTGGATATGGTGCGATCTATGATGTCTCTTACCGATTTACCGCTCTCATTTTGGGGTTATGCTTTAGAGACTGCCGCATTCACTTTAAATAGGGCTTCGTCGAAATCCGTTGAGACGACACCGTATGAATTATGGTTTGGGAAGAAACCTAAGCTGTCGTTTCTAAAAGTTTGGGGATGCGATGCTTATGTCAAGAAACTTCAACCTGAAAAGCTCGAACCCAAATCGGAAAAATGCGTCTTCATAGGATACCCTAAGGAAACTATTGGGTACACCTTCTACCTCAGATCCGAAGGCAAGATCTTCGTTGCCAAGAACGGGTCCTTTCTAGAGAAGGAGTTTCTCACGAAAGAATTGAGTGGGAGGAAAGTGGAACTTGATGAGGTGATAGTCACCCCTTCCGAACCGGAAAGTAGCGCAGCGCGGGAAAATGTTCCTGTGGTGCCTACACCGACTGGGGAGGAAGTTAATGATGACGATCATGAAGCTTCGGATCAAGTTACTGAACTTCGTAGGTCCACAAGGACACGTTCCGCACCAGAGTGGTACGGCAACCCTGTCCTGGAAATCATGTTGTTAGACAACGGTGAACCTTCGAACTATGAAGAAGCGATGGCGGGCCCGGATTCTGACAAATGGCTAGAAGCCATGAAATCCGAGATAGAATCCATGTACGAAAACAAAGTATGGACTTTGACTGACTTGCCCGATGAGCGGCGAGCCATAGAAAACAAATGGATCTTTAAGAAGAAGACGGACGCGGATGGTAATGTGACCATCTACAAAGCTCGACTTGTCGCTAAGGGTTATCGACAAGTTCAAGGGGTTGACTACGATGAGACTTTCTCACCCGTAGCGAAGCTGAAGTCCGTCCGAATCATGTTAGCAATTGCCGCATACTATGATTATGAGATATGGCAGATGGACGTCAAAACGACATTCCTTAATGGCTTCCTTAAGGAAGAGTTGTATATGATGCAGCCGGAAGGTTTTGTCGATCCTAAGAATGCTAACAAAGTGTGCAAGCTCCAGCGCTCAATCTATGGGCTGGTGCAAGCATCTCGGAGTTGGAACATTCGCTTTGATGAGATGATCAAAGCGTTTGGGTTTACACAGACTTATGGAGAAGCCTGTGTTTACAAGAAAGTGAGTGGGAGCTCTGTAGCATTTCTCATATTATATGTGGATGACATACTATTGATGGGAAATGATATAGAATTCTTGGAAAGTATAAAGGCCTATTTGAATAAGTGTTTTTCAATGAAGGACCTTGGAGAAGCTGCTTATATATTAGGCATCAAGATCTATAGAGATAGATCAAGACGCCTCATTGGTCTTTCACAGAGTACATACCTTGACAAGATATTGAAGAAGTTCAGTATGGATCAGTCCAAGAAGGGGTTCTTGCCTGTATTGCAAGGTGTGCAATTGATCACGGCTCAATGCCCGACCACGGCAGAAGATATAGAAGAGATGAGTGTCATCCCCCATGCCTCGGCCATAGGGTCTATTATGTATGCCATGCTGTGTACCAGACCTGATGTAAACCTTGCCGTAAGTTTGGTAGGAAGGTACCAAAGTAATCCCGGCAAGGAACACTGGACAGCGGTCAATAATATCCTGAAGTACCTGAAGAGGACTAAGGATATGTTTCTCGTTTATGGAGGTGACGAAGAGCTCGTCATAAAGGGTTACGTCGACGCTAGCTTCGACACAGATCTGGATGACTCGAAGTCACAGACCGGATACGTGTATATTTTGAATGGAGGAGCAGTAAGCTGGTGCAGTTGCAAGCAAAGCGTCGTGGCGGGATCTACATGTGAAGCGGAGTACATGGCAGCCTCGGAGGCAGCACAGGAAGCAGTCTGGATGAAGGAGTTCATTACCGACCTAGGGGTGATTCCCAATGCGTCGGGCCCAATGACTCTCTTCTGTGACAACACTGGAGCTATTGCCCTTGCGAAGGAGCCCAGGTTTCACAGGAAGACCAGGCATATCAAGCGTCGCTTCAACTCCATTCGTGAAAGTGTTCAAAATGGAGACATAGATATTTGTAAAGTACACACGTACCTGAATGTAGCAGATCCGTTGACTAAACCTCTCCCTAGGGCAAAACATGATCAACACCAGGACGCAATGGGTGTTCGATTCATCACAATGTAACTAGATTATTGACTCTAGTGCAAGTGGGAGACTGTTGGAAATATGCCCTAGAGGCAATAATAAAAGGTTATTATTATATTTATTTGTTCATGATAATCGTCTATTATTCATGCTATAATTGTATTGTCCGAAAATCGTAATACATGTGTGAATACATAGACCACAACCTGTCCCTAGTAAGCCTCTAGTTGACTAGCTCGTTGATCAACAGATAGTCATGGTTTCCTGACTATGGACATTGGATGTCATTGATAACGGGATCACATCATTAGGAGAATGATGTGATGGACAAGACCCAATCTTAAGCATAGCATAAAAGATCGTGTAGTTTCGTTTGCTAGAGCTTTTCCAATGTCAAGTATCTTTTCCTTAGACCATGAGATCGTGCAACTCCCGGATACCGTAGGAGTGCTTTGGGTGTGCCAAACGTCACAACGTAACTGGGTGACTATAAAGGTGCACTACGGGTATCTCCGAAAGTGTCTGTTGGGTTGGCACGGATCGAGACTGGGATTTGTCACTCCGTGTGACGGAGAGGTATCTCTGGGCCCACTCGGTAATGCATCATCATAATGAGCTCAATGTGACTAAGGCGTTAGTCACGGGATCATGCATTGCGGAACGAGTAAAGAGACTTGCCGGTAACGAGATTGAACAAGGTATTGGGATACCGACGATCGAATCTCGGGCAAGTAACATACCGTTTGACAAAGGGAATTGCATACGGATTGATTGAATCCTCGACACCGTGGTTCATCCGATGAGATCATCGTGGAACATGTGGGAGCCAACATGGGTATCCAGATCCCGCTGTTGGTTATTGACCGGAGAGGCGTCTCGGTCATGTCTGCATGTCTCCCGAACCCGTAGGGTCTACACACTTAAGGTCCGGTGACGCTAGGGTTGTAGAGATATATGTATGCGGAAACCCGAAAGTTGTTCGGAGTCCCGGATGAGATCCCGGACGTCACGGGAGGTTCCGGAATGGTCCGGAGGTGAAGAATTATATATAGGAAGTCAAGTTTCGGCCACCGGGAAAGTTTCGGGGGTTACCGGTATTGTACCGGGACCACCGGAAGGGTCCCGGGGGTCCACCGGGTGGGGCCACCTATCCCGGAGGGCCCCGTGGGCTGAAAGTGGAAGGGAGCCAGCCCTTAGTGGGCTGGGGCGCCCCCCTTGGGCCTCCCCCCATGCGCCTAGGGTTGGGAACCCTAGGGGGGAGCTTCCCCCTTGCCTTGGGGGGCAAGGCACCCCTTTCCACCCCTTGGCCGCCGCCCCCCCAACCCTAGATGGGTTTTGGCCGCCCCCCCTCCCAAGGGGGCCTATATAAAGGGGGGGGGGGAGGGAGGGCAGCAACCTACAACCTTGGGCACCTCCCTCCTCCCCTGCAACACCTCTCTCTCTCTCTCTCTCTCTCTCTCTCTCTCTCTCTCTCTCGCAGAAGCTCGGCGAAGCCCTGCCGGAGACCCGCTACATCCACCACCACGCCGTCGTGCTGCTGGATCTCCATCAACCTCTCCTTCCCCCTTGCTGGATCAAGAAGGAGGAGACGTCGCTGCACCGTACGTGTGTTGAACGCGGAGGTGCCGTCCGTTCGGCACTCGGTCATCGGTGATTTGGATCACGGCGAGTACGACTCCGTCATCCACGTTCATTGGAACGCTTCCGCTCGCGATCTACAAGGGTATGTAGATGCACTCCTTTCCCCTCGTTGCTAGTAGACTCCATAGATGCATCTTGGTGAGCGTAGGAAAATTTTAAAATTATGCTACGATTCCCAACAGTTTCATGCTATTATAATACCACTTTTAAATATTTTTTATAGCAATTTATATTATTTTTATGGACTAACCTATTACTAAGTGCCTAGAGCCAGTGATTTTTGTGTGTGCATGTTTTTGGTTTTATAGAAAATTGGTATCTCCGGACCTCAAAATACCATGGGGATTTTTGACGATTTTTTTGGAGGAAGAAGGAACTAGAGGGCACCAGAGGGGGCGAGGGGTCCACTCACAGACCTAACGCGGCCACCCCATGCTGCCAGGGGGACGTGGTGTGCCCGTCTGGCACCCTTTCGCCCATTTTTTTGCCTATATATCTTACAATTCCCAAAATCCTTTGTACCATTTTTATGATTTTTTTCGTTACCACAAGTTACTATTCCGCGGAGATCCAATCTGAAGGCCTGTTCCGGCGTGCTGCCTGAGATCCATCGCTGGAGCCATCTTCATCAACCTTGTTGCCATCATGACCATGTGCGAGTAGTTCCCTTAGGATCTTGGGTCCATAGTAGTAGTTAGATGGCATCCTCTCTCCCTTGTGATTCAATACAAAGTTCCCGTGAGCTTCCTTACATGATCAGGATCCAAATGATGTAATGTTTTATTTGTTGGGATATGATGACTTGTCACTTTATGATAAGTTTGTTCATGAATCATATTGAATCTCTTATGATTTATTTCTTGCATAATTAAGTAGTCATATATGCTTTCCAATCTATGCGTTGTTCTGTGGCCAAGTTTGATGTGTAGAGCTTCAGAGGAAGTTGTGTATGGTAGTGGGTTCAATCTTATCTATATCCCAGTGACAAAAAGGGACAAGACATGTATTGTATTGTTGATACTAAGGATAAACCATGGTTTGTTTATCACACTTGGATGATAGTTTATTCTCTACACTATGTCATCATGCTTATGCAATGTTCTATTTGTTATGAACTTAATACCTCGAGACGCATGTTGGATAGCGGTCTTTGGATTTGTTGTAGATGCAGTTGGATTAACGGTCTACATATCACAGACGTAATGCCTATACAAGATTGTGCCATGAATAGTCATAGTCATAAATAAAAATATCCTAATTTCATCGCTGTCCAACTGTAATTTGTTCACCACAACACATTTATCTTGCTTGGAGAGATGCCTCTAGTGACCATATGGCCCCAGGTCTATTGTCCCATTGCTGAGAACAGTGTTATTATTTTACTTTCCTACAATATCGTTTCATTTGTTTTATCTATCTATCAATTCCTATGATACCATACAATTTACCCTTGTAACTAGCAAGATAAGAGGATTGACAACCCTCTTGAATCATTGGAGACAATTTTGTTTTGTGTGTTGTGTGCAGGTACAGATCATTAGCTGCTACCGAAGTCATTCTTACTGGTTTAATAAACCTTGGGTATTAGTCGAGGGAGATACTTTTTGTTAGGTTACACTGCCCTTACACTTGGGGGTTACACAACCACTTCCACTGGAGAGAAAGCAAGATTTCTCGCGCCGTTACTGATGTCTACTACACAACTTGTTCTTGTAGACTCGTGTTGGGCCTCCAAACGCAGAGTTATGTAGGACAATAACAAATTTCCCTCAAGTGGATGACCTAAGGTTTATCAATCCGTGGGAGGCGTAGGATGAAGATGGTCTCTCTCAAACAACCCTGCAACCAAATAACAAAGAGTCTTTGTTTCCCTAACACACCAAATACAATGGTAATTTGTATAAGTGCACTAGTCCGGTGAAGAGATGGTAATACAAGTGTAATATGGATATTATTAGATATTGATTTTTGTAATAGGAACAATAAAAAACAGCAAGGTACCAAGTAACAAAAGTGAGCACAGACGGTATTGCAATGCTTGAAAAAGAGGCCCAGGGTCCGTACTTTCGCTAGTGCAATCTCTCAACAATGCTAATCTAATTGGATCATATAACCATCCCTCAACGTGTGATGAAGAATCATTCCAAAGTTCTTATCTAGCGAAGAACATAAGAAGAAATTGTTTGTAGGGTACGAAACCACCTTAAAGTTATTCTTTCTGTTCGATCTATTCAAGAGTTCATACTAAAACAATGCAAAGTTATTCTTTTCGTTCGATCTATCCAAGAGTTCGTACTAAAATAATACCATATGATATGCATCAACCAACTCTAATGTCACCTAGATACTCCAATGTCACCACAAGTATCCATGAGTTAATTATACGATATGCAACAAACAATTTCAGATTCATAATAATCGATCCAACACAAAGAACCTCAAAGAGTGCCCCAAGATTTCTACCGGAGAAACAAGGACGAAAATGTGCATCAACCCCTATGCATAGATTACTCCAATGTCACCTCGGGAATCCGCGAGTTGAGTGCCAAAACATATATCAAGTGAATCAATATAATACCCCATTGTCACCACGGGTATTCATATGCTTGACATATATCAAGTGCTCTCAAATTGTGACGCCCCGAGACCGACGCTCCAGAAGACTTCCATGTATTTCGTTGTCGCTGTGTGATTTATTTATTTGTTGCATTCATCATAGCATCATATGCATTGCATCCGCTTGTTTTTCTTAACTTGCACCCGTTCGTAGTTGCCGCGTTCCCCTTGCATTCGTTGACCATTCCGAGACGAACCGTGTTTTCGATTTCCTTTTGTCAAACCACACAACCTCTCTCAGACCCCTCGCGTGCGCGTCCGAAACCTGCCCCGGACCTGACCGCTCAGTCATCATCGTTTGATTCGGATCATCCCCAAATATCCCTCAAATATCTTCGGTTCTTTATTGGACTCCCCTAAGCATTTTATTCTCAACCACCCGATTTCGATCGAAGGGATCCGATAGCCCCTAGCCTAACTCACTCACTATATAAACTAGACGAACCCTAATCTTCAGGAGGCTTGTCCCATCACCCCGATCCCTCTACCGCCGCCCCTGCCTTGGGATCCCCTCATTCCTTCCCGAGCCAACCCAGCGCCGCCACCCACCTTCCTCGATCGGCACGCCTGCCCGATCCACCACCGCACCAAGCCGCATCAGCAGCTCCAGGAACCCATCGCTCCACTCCCTTTCTCGCCTCCCGCGGCGCCCGAGCACCGCCTGGAGCCCGACCTCGTGCGCCACCTCCTCGCTCCCCTCGTCAGCCAGGAGCTCGAGCTCCTGCCTCGTTCCCCTCCGTCCTCGCCCGTCCTTCACGCGCGGCAATCCGCAGCACCACCGGAGCTCCCTCCGTCGACGAGCATCCACCAGGCCAGGCTACCCGCTCCTTCTCCCTGTCCTCCTCTTCTTCTCGTTTCTCCCCTTCTCTGATCTCTTCCTCATCTCATCCCTCTCTCGCTCCTCTTCGCAGTGAACCAGCGCCACCGCCGAAGATCGAGTCCACCACCGTCGTTGCCTCCAGCCCCGCCTCGGTTCCGGCTGGACCTGAAAGGGAGCATGCTCCGCTGCCCGTTCTCGGCCTCCCCCGCGTCCAGCACGTCGTCGGCCACCTCTCCGAGCAGAGCCGCCGGACCAGCAGGTCCCCGTCTCGCGCCCCTTCTTCCCTTCTTTTTCCCTGACTCCCTTTCTCCTTTGACCTTCTCTCTCTTGTATACTCGTTTACCAGCCGAGCCATGGCCTCCGCGACTCGCTCAAGCCCCCTCTGTTCGCCGCTTGGATGCCGCCAAGCCGTGGAGCCATCGCCGTTCCTCCTTCGCCGCCTGGATCCGGCCCCTTCGCCCGTCCTCGCCGGAGAGCGCGCAAAGTCCACCGCCGTCGCCAAGTCCGGCCGCGGCCGTCGCCCCCTGCATCCTCTGCTTCGAGCAGGAGGACGAGCGCGCCGCCGCTGCCGCGTTGACCGCGCCAATCGCCAAGACCCGAGCGCCCGCTTCCGTTGACCGCACCCCTCTGCATCGTGGGACGCGGCCTCGTCCGCGCCTCCTGGCCCAACCTCCCGCACCGCTGGCCTACCCGGCCTCCTCTTCCTCAACTGGGCCTAGCCCATGGGTGAGCCGCCCCTCCAGCCACTCTCCTGTACACCGTTGGCCCAGCCAGTTTTGGCCCGCTTACGTTTTTTTCAGCGTCTGCGAATTTAGCTAATTATCCAGAGTTGGTAGTTTCGCAGAAAAACCCTCAACATCATGCATTTAATAACTCATGAACCATGCATCATATTAAAATGATGTAAACATATAAAGTGCTTAGAATTTTGTCTAGTTTCATAAAATGCCACTTTCATCCATGTTTAAAATGTTTAACCTTGCTGTTTGTTTAATTTTGCTCAAATGCCATGCTAAAATGATTTATTTCATAACTAAATAACCGTAGCTCCAAATTTAATAAACTTTATATGTAAATGGGGTAGAAACTGCCTAGTTTAACACGGTGCACTTTATTTTGCTGTTTAACAACATTAAAATATGTTTTAGGGCAGAACAGTACCAATTCCAAAATATGCATATGAGGATTTTCCGGAATTGTTATTTGTTGTTCCGGCCTCATTTAAGCTTGCCTAAATAGTTAGCTTACTTATGCTTCACCTCTTGCCATGTTTAACAACATTTAATATTGTTGGGTACATAACCGAGAGAGAACTAAATAATCGTATGTGGTGTTTCGTCAATATGCAACTCGTTGCATATTGAGCTCCACTTAATTTGTAGTATTGTTTGTGCACTTTGCCATGCCATGCCTCATTAAATCGGACATGCATCATACTTGTTTGTGCATCATGCCATGTTTATGTGATGGTTGTTTACTATGTTGTTTGCTTCTTTCCGGGTTGCTTCTCTCGTTAGCTTCGGTTTCGTTCCGGAGTTGTGAGGATTCATTCGACTTCGTCCGTTTGTCTTCTTCATGGATTCGTTCTTCTTCCTTGCGGGATTTTAAGCAAGATGGCCATACCCTCGAAATCACTTCTATCTTTGCTTGCTAGTTGTTCGCTCTATTGCTATGCCGCGCTACCTACCACTTGCTATATCATGCCTCCCATATTGCCATGTCAAGCCTCTAACCCACCTTTCCCAGCAAACCGTTGTTTGGCTATGTTACTGCTTTTGCTCAGCCCCTCTTATAGCATTCTTAGTTGCAGGTGAAGATGAAGTTTGTTCCTTGTTGGAACATGGATATGTTGGGATATCACAATATCTCTTATCTTAATTAATGCATCTATATACTTGGTAAAGGGTGGAAGACTCGGCCTTATGCCTGGTGTTTTGTTCCACTCTTGCCGCCCTAGTTTCCGTCATATCGGTGTTATGTTCCTTGATTTTGCGTTCCTTATGCGGTTGGGTGATTTATGGGACCCCCTTGACAGTTCGCCTTGAATAAAACTCCTCCAGCAAGGCCCAACCTTGGTTTTACCATTTGCCTACCTAAGCCTTTTTCCCTTGGGTTCTGCAGACTCAAGGGTCATCTTTATTTACCCCCCCGGGCCAGTGCTCCTTCGAGTGCTGGTCCAAACTGAGCGATGTCCGGCGCCCCCTGGGCAACCATGGTCTATGCCAACCCGACGTCTTGCTCATCCAGTGTGCCCTGAGAACGAGATATGTGCAGCTCCTATCGGGATTTGTCGGCACATCGGGCGGCTTTGCTGGTCTTGTTTTACCATTGTCGAAATGTCTTGTAAACCGGGATTCCGAGACTGATCGGGTCTTCCCGGGAGAAGGAATATCCTTCGTTGACCGTGAGAGCTTATAATGGGCTAAGTTGGGACACCCCTGCAGGGTATTATCTTTCGAAAGCCGTGCCCGCGGTTATGTGGCAGATGGGAATTTGTTAATATCCGGTTGTAGAGAACTTGACACTTGACTTAAATTAAAATGCATCAACCGCGTGTGTAGCCGTGATGGTCTCTTTTCGGCGGAGTCCGGGAAGAGAACACGACTTTTGGGTTATATTTGACGTAAGTAGGAGTTCAGGATCACTTCTTGATCATTACTAGTTGACGACCGTTTCGTTGCTCCTCTTCTCGCTCTTATTGGCGTATGTTAGCCACCATATATGCTTAGTGCTTGCTGCAGCTCCACCTCACTACCTTCTCCTACCCATAAGCTTAAATAGTCTTGATCTCGCGGGTGTGAGATTGCTGAGTCCTCGTGACTCACCAGATACTTCCAAACAGTTGCAGGTGCCGACGATACCAGTGCAGGTGATGCAACCGAGCTCAAGTGGGAGTTCGACGAGGACCTTGGTCGTTACTATGTTTCGTTTCCGGATGATCAGTAGTGGAGCCCAGTTGGGACGATCGGGGATCTAGCATTTGGGGTTGTCTTCTTTTATTTTGGTTCCGTAGTCGGACCTATGTGTGTACTCTGATTGATGTATGAATTTATTTATGTATTGTGTGAAGTGGCGATTGTAAGCCAACTCTTTATCCCATTCTTGTTCATTACATGGGATTGTGTGAAGATGACCCTTCTTGCGACAATACCTACAATGCGGTTATGCCTCTAAGTCGTGCCTCGACACGTGGGAGATATAGCCGCATCATGGGTGTTACAAGTTGGTAATCAGAGCCATCCCCGACTTAGGTGCCCCCTGCTTGATCGAATCGCTGGCGTTGTTGAGTCTAAAAAAAATTGTTTTGAGTCTTAGGATTATATATATCGGAGAGTAGGATTATTTTTACTCCTCAGTCCCTTCGTCGCTCTGGTGAGGCCTCCTGACGTAGAAGTTTTGACTCTTCTCTCCTCAAATTTCACTAATTTTTTTAGGATCACGCGGGTATCTTGGAATCGTTTCGATGGTTTTGTGACGAGAACATTGTTCTTGGTGCCTCCTGACATTTAGGGGTTGTGGCAGTGTCCCGGGGAGTTGAGCTCCGAGGTGTTGTCGTCACAATTTTATCGTTGCAGTTCTGGAATACCTGAGTTTCGCTGACATCGAAAATCTCTTTTATGCAGTTGTTGGTGAGATCACCTCGACGCCACCCAGTACTGGGGCGGAAGTTCGGGAGTATTGCCATAACTCGTATAACGGATGCTTTTCGAAGGTTGAGGTAAATGATTTCCGAAGGTTTCTTGGTTATGTGTTGAAGGATGGATACAGCTGGATCTAGGTATTGTTAGTTTGGGTGAGATATATTGTGTCCCCTGTATCCCCAACACCTGATTGCATAACCAGAAAGTTTCGGGAGTTTATAAGTGGGAATTCAAGTAGCTCCTAGGATATCTTTCCGACAGATGCATGATATGAGATTGGGGTTCGACGTCTAGTGGTCCGCCTTTCCACGGTTGGTTTTACAGTGGTCTCGTAGTGTCTTAAAGAGTCCTTGGCTATGCCGACTCGGGGACGCTTCGTATGTCATGTGCACTGCCTTGTACATGATGGTGCTGTACGATCAAGCCTGTGTGGGCCCCACCACGAAAACTTCGGACGAAATCTCTATCATATGTTTGTTCCGGCTTATTTTGCAAGCCAATCCTTTGTTTTGTTTTAAGTTGTGGTATTCGAGTTGCTTCGAAGTCAAATGTGGATTCCATACCTTTTCTAAGTGGTGTTCTCATATTCCAATGTGGATACTAATCCTTCTTGATCACCGAGATTGTCATCCCAATTCTTTCCAACCGGCGTGTTTCTTTTCAAGTGAATCCCATCATTCTCCCCATCCGCAAGATCAATTATAAGTTTCCTCAATGGTGTTTGTTTCATCCGTCCCAAGTTGCCTTTGTTTTTCCCGCCCTCCCACCTTTTTTTTCTTCAAACACTCACATTTCTTAATCAAGTATCCATCTTATGGATGTGAAGTCTCTTCATTCTTTAGCTCCATGTTCTTAACCGGTGATTTCTCATGAAGATACTAACGAAGCTTCAAGTTTATCATTCTTCATTCTTTTTCTTCTCCGGTGGACTCAAGTCAAGTTTTCAGTGTTGATCGTATTCTTTTCCTTGTTTCAAATGCTTTCTCATGTCGGTGCATCTCTTAATCATCCACCTCTTGATATTCATGTTATCTGGAGTGCTGAAGATATCTCAGAAGATTCACATTTCAATTCCCAATCCGTTCAAGCTATCTCGAGGTTGTTATCTCTTTTGAGCCATTTAATTCAACCGGCGCAATCTCTCTTTTAAATTGTTCAACGGTGTTTCTCTTGAGTGGGCCCTAACCCACAGGTCTTTTCCTAGGATCTTACCTAACTCTTCTAATTCTTTCCGGAGTTATTCTCAAATTCATTGCAAAGTTTGACGTAAGAATGAATTATCATCAGTCAAATGTCTTTCTCCAAGATCTTTCAAATTCTTTTCATTGTTGGTTCAATCTTTCTAATTGTCATTCTGGAGTGCCTAAACAATTCATGGTGGTGTTTCTCATCGTCATTCTCAACATTTGAAGACCGAAGAAGAGTTTCTCTTAAATCTTGCTCCATTCTCGTCAAGATTCATGGTTCTAACTTATTGCCATCCTCTCATAATTGTTTTTGATTGTGAGAATTCTTTTCACCCATCCGGAGAAATTCAGGAGTCTTTCAATTTGATTCTCTGGAGCCATCATTTCAGAATTATTCATTCTCAGCTTTCAGATCTCATTCTCCAAATCTTACCAGTGCATCATTCAAGTATTCTCTAATCAGCTCGTGATCTCTTCGTTATCACGTATTTAAATTCTCTCAAGTATCTTCGTTCATTTTCTAATTCTTCCCGATGTTTCTTTATCTTTTCTTCAATTGTTTTCAATTCTCGTGGTGGTTCGTTCAAGATTTCTCTTCCTTCGTTATCATATCAATTTATTCGTTGTTTCAATCCTACCGGTGGTTCGATGAAGACCTTCCCAAGTTTGCGCAATATCTATCTTAACCCTTTCTACAAGAATAAGTAGTATGCCAAATCCGTTGCTTGTCATCAATCTAAATTGGTGAAGGCTAAGCATAATGTAATTCTTATTCTTGTTCCATCCAAGTGATTAATTCCTTATTCCGGAGATCCATCAAAATTCTTGATCTCATTTGTTCATTTTTCTTTCCGGAGCTCCAAGTTATTTCAATTATATCATTTCAAAGCTTCATCTAATCATTGCAAGGCTTCTCCCGGAGTTCTTTTCAACTTTCCCTTTCGTTTGATCACCCTTTTATTACCGGAGTTCTTCATGGAGGCTCTACATGGTGCTTCGTCAAGGATTCTTTTCATTCTTCAATTGTTCTTCAAGATTTCTCTCGAAGTTATGATCCGCCAAGCTATACTCAAAGATAAACATGGTGTTTTACACATGTTTGTTTTGTGGAGTCCAAGCATTCTTCATGTTGCATTCTAAAGTGCAATTCGTTCTACCTTATCATTTGAGGTGGTGTTATGTCATTCTTGACAATTTGAGTTCGCGTTGCATGATTCACATGTTATCAAGAATGAGATATTTTAAATCCACCAATCTCTTCGTTGGATTTATCTTGTGTCAAGTTTAACCTAAAGCCTTCCCTAAGGAATGTTGCTATTATGGTGCTTATCAATGATCCAAGTTTTCTGATATCCTCTTGGTGAAAGAAGTTTTTCATCTTGTTGGTGTTATCAATTGTATTAGTTGTTTCCGTAGTGGCAGAATTTCGCCTCTATCTTGAGAAGTTTTCCATAAGCCCACTACAAGCTTGTTCGTTTCATTGTTGGTTTTCCAACTACTCCGTTCATACCTCCATGGAAGGATGCTTTCCAAGCTCATTTGTGGCAGAAGTTGTCATTTTCTTCTCCATTCTTTATTCCAAGGATCTATCTTCTATTATTTATTTCTTCCGGAGGCATTGTGATGTTGCTCTCTTCACTCATCTTCTCGAATTGTGAGGATCGTGTTCTTTTCTTACTTATCCATTTAACCGGAGTGTTGTGTCTACCATTCCTCTTCTAACCGGAGTATCATCCAAGTGCTTTCATTTTGCCAAGTTCATATTCTATCTCTTCCATTTTCCAACCGGAGCGTTATCGTAATTGATCCTTATCGTTCCTTGTACATCTCGTTTCAACTGGAGTGCTTGCATATACTTCTCGTCCATTGTTCTCGTCATTCATAGCTTTGCAAACTCCAAGGTTCACATGGTGTTCCTTGTTTCTCTTTTCTACCGGTGTGCTTTCATATTCCTTTTGATCTGTTAAGCTCTTGTTTCATATTCTTCAACCTACAAAGGTTCTCGCAATGTTCCTTGTTCCTCTTTGATAACGGAGTGTTTGCAATCGCGTTCATCTCCATTGTATTCTTCTTTAAATTATTTAACCTCTCAAGGTTCGTGGTTTCACTCGTTTGTCAAAGAAGCAACTTTGTTTTACCTCTTCCCCTTCCGTTTTTCTCCGGTGCCATTCCTAGATCTCGGGACGAGATCCTCTTGTAGTGGTGGAGTGTTGTGACGCCCCGAGACCGATGCTCCAGAAGACTTCCATGTATTTCGTTGTCGCCGTGTGATTTATTTATTTGTTGCATTCATCATAGCATCATATGCATTGCATCCGCTTGTTTTTCTTAACTTGCACCCGTTCGTAGTTGCCGCGTTCCCCTTGCCTTCGTTGACCATTCCGAGACCAACCGTGTTTTCGATTTCCTTTTGTCAAACCACATAACCTCTCTCAGACCCCTCGCGTGCGCGTCCGAAACCTGCCCCGGACCTGACCCGCTCAGTCATCATCGTTTGATTCGGATCATCCCCAAATATCCCTCAAATATCTTTGGTTCTTTATTGGACTCCCCTAAGCATTTTATTCTCAACCACCCGATTTCGATCGGAGGGATCCGATAGCCTGTAGCCTAACTCACTCACTATATAAACTAGACGAACCCTAATCTTCAGGAGGCTTGTCCCATCAGTCCGATCCCTCTGCTGCCGCCCCTGCCTTGGGATCCCCTCATTCCTTCCCGAGCCAACCCAGCGCCGCCACCCACCTTCCTCGATCGGCACGCCTGCCCGATCCACCACCGCACCAAGCCGCATCAGCAGCTCCAGGAACCCATCGCTCCACTCCCTTTCTTGCCTCCCGCGGCGCCCGAGCACCGCCTGGAGCCCGACCTCGTGCGCCACCTCCTCGCTCCCCTCGTCAGCCAGGAGCTCGAGCTCCTGCCTCGTTCCCCTCCGTCCTCGCCCGTCCTTCGCGCGCGGCAAGCCGCAGCACCACCGGAGCTCCCTCCGCCGATGAGCATCCACCAGGCCAGGCCGCCCGCTCCTTCTCCCTGTCCTCCTCTTCTTCTCGTTTCTCCCCTTCTCTGACCTCTTCCTCATCTCATCCCTCTCTCGCTCCTCTTCGCAGTGAACCAGCGCCACCGCCGAAGCTCGAGTCCACCACCGTCGTTGCCTCCAGCCCCGCCTCGGTTCCGGCTGGACCTGAACGGGAGCATGCTCCGCTGCCCGTTCTCGGCCTCCCCCGCGTCCATCACGTCGTCGGCCACCTCTCCGAGCAGAGCCGCCGGACCAGCAGGTCCCCGTCTCGCGCCCCTTCTTCCCTTCTTTTTCCCTGACTCCCTTTCTCCTATGACCTTCTCTCTCTTGTATACTCGTTTACCAGCCGAGCCATGGCCTCTGCGACTCGCTCAAGCCCCCTCTGTTCGCCGCTTGGACGCCGCCAGGCCATGGAGCCATCGCCGTTCCTCCTTCGCCGCCTGGATCCGGCCCCTTCGTCCGTCCTCGCCGGAGAGCGCGCCAAGTCCACTGCCGTCGCCAAGTCCGGCCGCGGCCGTCGCCCCCTGCATCCTCTGCTTCGAGCAGGAGGACGAGCGCGCCGCCGCTGCCGCGTTGACGGCGCCAATCGCCAAGACCCGAGCGCCCGCTTCCGTTGACCGCACCCCTCTGCATCGTGGGACGCGGCCTCGTCCGCGCCTCCTGGCCCAACCTCCCGCACCGCTGGCCTGCCCGGCCTCCTCTTCCTCAACTGGGCCTAGCCCATGGGTGAGCCGCCCCTCCAGCCACTCTCCTGTACACCGCTGGCCCAGCCAGTTTCGGCCCGCTTATGTTTTATTCAGCGTCTGCGAATTTAGCTAATTATCCAGAGTTGGCAATTTTGCAGAAAAACCCTCAACATCATGCATTTAATAACTCATGAACCATGCATCATATTAAAATGATGTAAACATATAAAGTGCTTAGAATTTTGTCTAGTTTCATAAAATGCCACTTTCATCCATGTTTAAAATGTTTAACCTTGCTGTTTGTTTAATTTTGCTCAAATGCCATGCTAAAATGATTTATTTCATAACTAAATAATCGTAGCTCCAAATTTAATAAACTTTATATGTAAATGGGGTAGAAAAATGCCTAGTTTAACATGGTGCACTTTATTTTGCTGTTTAACAACATTAAAATATGTTTTAGGGCAGAACAGTACCAATTCCAAAATATGCATATGAGGATTTTCCGGAATTGTTATTTGTTGTTCCGGCCTCATTTAAACTTGTCTAAATAGTTAGCTTACTTATGCTTCACCTCTTGCCATGTTTAACAACATTTAATATTGTTGCGTACATAACCGAGAGAGAACTAAATAATCGTATGTGGTGTTTCGTCAATATGCAACTCGTTGCATATTGAGCTCCACTTAATTTGTAGTATTGTTTGTGCACTTTGCCATGCCATGCCTCATTAAACCGGACATGCATCATACTTGTTTGTGCATCATGCCATGTTTATGTGATGGTTGTTTACTATGTTGTTTGCTTCCTTCCGGGTTGCTTCTCTCGTTAGCTTCGGTTTCGTTCCGGAGTTGTGAGGATTCGTTCGACTTCGTCCGTTTGTCTTCTTCATGGATTCGTTCTTCTTCCTTGCGAGATTTCAGGCAAGATGACCATACCCTCAAAATCACTTCTATCTTTTCTTGCTAGTTGTTCGCTCTATTGCTATGCCGCGCTACCTACCACTTGCTATATCATGCCTCCCATATTGCCATGTCAAGCCTCTAACCCACCTTTCCCAGCAAACCGTTGTTTGGCTATGTTACTGCTTTTGCTCAGCCCCTCTTATAGCGTTCTTAGTTGCAGGTGAAGATGAAGTTTGTTCCTTGTTGGAACATGGATATGTTGGGATATCACAATATCTCTTATCTTAATTAATGCATCTATATACTTGGTAAAGGGTGGAAGACTCGGCCTTATGCTTGATGTTTTGTTCCACTCTTGCCGCCCTAGTTTCCGTCACACCAGTGTTATGTTCCTTGATTTTGCGTTCCTTACGCGGTTGGGTGATTTATGGGACCCCCTTGACAGTTCGCCTTGAATAAAACTCCTCCAGCAAGGCCCAACCTTGGTTTTACCATTTGCCGACCTAAGCCTTTTTCCCTTGGGTTCTGCAGACTCAAGGGTCATCTTTATTTACCCCCCGGGCCAGTGCTCCTTCGAGTGCTGGGCAACCATGGTCTATGCCAACCCGACGTCTTGCTCATCCGGTGTGCCCTGAGAACGAGATATGTGCAGCTGCTATCGGGATTTGTCAGCACATCGGGCGGCTTTGCTGGTCTTGTTTTACCATTGTCGAAATGTCTTGTAAACCGGGATTCCGAGACTGATCGGGTCTTCCCGGGAGAAGGAATATCCTTCGTTGACCGTGAGAGCTTATAATGGGCTAAGTTGGGACACCCTTACAGGGTATTATCTTTCGAAATCCATGCCCGCGGTTATGTGGCAGATGGGAATTTGTTAATATCCGGTTGTAGAGAACTTGACACTTGACTTAAATTAAAATGCATCAACCGCGTGCGTAGCCGTGATGGTCTCTTTTCGGCGGAGTCCGGGAAGAGAACACGGCTTTTGGGTTATATTTGACGTAAGTAGGAGTTCAGGATCACTTCTTGATCATTACTAGTCGACGACCGTTCCGTTGCTCCTCTTCTCGCTCTTATTGGCGTATGTTAGCCATCATATATGCTTAGTGCTTGCTGGAGCTCCACCTCACTACCTTCTCCTACCCATAAGCTTAAATAGTCTTGATTTCGCGGGTGTGAGATTGCTGAGTCCTCGTGACTCACCAGATACTTCCAAACAGTTGCAGGTGACGACGATACCAGTGCAGGTGATGCAACCGAGCTCAAGTGGGAGTTCGACGAGGACCTTGGTCATTACTATGTTTCGTTTCCTGATGATCAGTAGTGGAGCCCAGTTGGGATGATCGGGGATCTAGCATTTGGGGTTTTCTTCTTTTATTTTGGTTCCGTAGTCGGACCTATGTGTGTACTCTGATTGATGTATGAATTTATTTATGTATTGTGTGAAGTGGCGATTGTAAGCCAACTCTTTATCCCATTTTGTTCATTACATGGGATTGTGTGAAGATGACCCTTCTTGCGACAATACCTACAATGCGGTTATGCCTCTAAGTCGTGCCTCGACACGTGGGAGATATAGCCGCATCGTGGGTGTTACACAAATCCATAAAAACGTTCAATCGGATAAAACGAAATCTGAAAGGGAAAACTCAATTTATCACAACAAGATAGAGAGGGAGAAACACCATATGATCCAACTATATTAACAAAGCCCGCGATATATCAAGATCGTGCCATCAAGAACACGAGAGAGAGAGAGAGAGAGATTAAACACATAGCTACTGGTACAAACCCTTAGCCCCGAGGGTGGACTACTGCCTCCTCATCATGGTGGCCGCTGGGATGATGAAGATGGCCACCGGTGATGATTTCCCCCTCCGGCGAAGTGCCAGAACAGGGTCTAGATTGGTTTTTCGTGGCTACGGAGGCTTGCGGCGGCAGAACTTCTGATCTATCCACTCCTCTAGGGTTTTTGAAATATTTGGGAATTTATAGGGCGAAGAGGCGGCGCGGGAGGTCACCGAGGGGGGCACAACCCCCTAGGCGTGCCTGGGCCTCCTGGCGTGCCCAGGTGGGTTGCGCCCACCTAGGGCTTCCCCTCTGGTACATCTTTGCCCACTGGGTGTCTTCTGGTCCATAAAAAATCTCCAAAAAGTTTCGCTGCGTTTGGACTCCATTTGGTACTGATATTCTGCGAAGTAAAAAACAAGCAAAAACAACAACTGGCACTGGGCACTATGTCAATTGGTTAGTCCCAAAAATGATATAAAGTTGCTATAAAATGATTGTAAAACATCCAAGAATGATAATATAACAGTATGGAATAAGCAAAAAATATAGATACGTTGGAGACGTATCAGCATCCCCAAGCTTAATTCCTGCTCGTCCTCGAGTAGGTAAATGATAAAAACAGAATTTTTTGACGTGGAATGTTGCCTAACATGTTCATCACATATTCTTTTCTTTTGTAGCGTGGACATTTGGAATTTTATATGGTTCAAAGAAATTGTCCATGTTTGACATGAACATTTCAATACTCAAGCATATCAACAAGCAACCATGTCTTTCAAAATATCAACACTAAAGAAAGTTATCCCTAGCCCATCATGCTCAATCATTGATCCATTCATGAAACACACTCGCATATTAGCTACATCCAGTGCTCAAGTATGATAATAGTGCTCCCTAGTTGGCGCTTTATAAGAGAAGATGGAGACTCAATTAAAAATAAAAATTGCATATAATAATGAGATAGACCCTTCGCAGAGGGAAGTAGGGATTTGTAGAGGTGCGAGAGCTCAAAGCTAAAATTGAGAGATAATTTTTTTTGAGAGGCATACTTTTCCCGTCAACGAAAACGACCGAGTAATTCCCAACACTTTCCATGCTAGATATATCATAGGTGGTTCCCAAACAGAAAATAAAGTTTATTCCTTTTTCCACCATTCTTTCACAATCCATGGCTAGCCGTATTTACGGGTGCCTTCCAAAACAACATTTTCCAAGGAATTTATTATTTGGCAACATGAAGTAAATTTCTTTTTCATTTCAGGACCGGGCATCCCAATTACCGCCGTACTCTTGTGCAATGACAAGTGATAAACACTCATCTTGAGAATAAAACATCTAGCATGGAAAATATTGGCCACCCCCTGCCGCTTCATGAGCGGTACGAGCACACAAAAAGGAAATTCATTTTGACAATTAGAGATGGCACATACAAATTTTCTTAGAACGGTACGGAAAATACCACATATAGGTAGGTATGGTGGACTCATATGGCAAAACTGGGTTTAAAGATTTTGGATGCACAAGTAGTATTTCTACTTAGTACAAGTGGAGGCTAGCAAATAGATTGAGAAGCAACCAACCAAGAAACGAAAAATCACATAAGCGAGCATTAAGCATAACTAACACCGAATAATACACCACAAGTAGGATGTAATTTCATTGCATAACTATTGACTTTCATTCTTGCACAGGGAATCACAAACCTTAACACCAATATTCTTACTAAAGCATAATTACTCACCAACATGACTCACATATTATTATCTTCATATCGCATAACTATTACAAAGAATCAAGTTTATTTTGTTCAATGATCTTCATGAAAGTTTTTATTATATCCGTCTTGAAAATCTATCACTTTGGGACTAATTTCATAAGTTGCAATTTTTTTGACAAGCTCAAGCAAATTTAAGTGAAGAACATGAGCATAAAATTTTCTTCTCTCAAAATAATATAAGTGAAGCATGAGAGAATTTCTTAAAAAATTTAATAACTCTCAAATAAATCTAAGTGAAGCATGAGAGTTTTTCTTCAAAATTTGTAAAGCACAGCGTGCTCAAAAAGATATAAGTGAAGCACTAGAGCAAATGGCAAACTACTCCAAGAAGATATAAGTGAAGTTCAAGCGAGTAGTTAAGTAAAGGGGTAGCTAATTGACGACTCTCTCTTATTTAAAAACTTTCAGATCTAAGTATTTTATTAAAACATCAAGAAAAATGAAAATAAAATGACATTCTAGGAATAGCACAGATCATGTGATGAAGCAAAAACTTAGGCTCAACTAATACTAACCGATAATTGTTGAACAAGAAAGGTGGGATGCCTACCGGGGCATCCCCAAGCTTAGATGCTTGAGACTTCTTGGAATATTACCTTGGGATGCCTTGGGCATCTGCAAGCTTGAGCTTTTGTGTCTCCTTAATTCCTTTTATATCACGGTTTCCCTAAATCTTAAAAACTTCATCCACACAAAACTCAACAAGAACTCGTGAGATAAGTTAGTATAAATCAATGCAAAAACCTTATCATTCTCTACTGTATTAAATCACTAAAATTATTATTTAACATTGCATACTAATTGCCTCTGCATATTTAATACTCCTATCCTCAAATAGAATCATTAAACAAGCAAACATATGCAAACAATGCAAACGTAACAGCAATTTGTCAAAACAGTACAGTCTTTAAAGAATGCAAGAATATTCATACTTGTGTAACTCCAAAATTTCTGAAATTTACCACACTGTAGAGAATTTATCATATCTTATTGTATGAAAAGTTTCAACATTTTATCAAATTCGGACTTTTCTCAGGAATTTTTGCAACATCGATAAACTTTCTATTTTGAAGCAGCAACTTATATACTTGCAAAATAAGCATGTGGAAAGATATCATTGACACTTTTATTGAAATAAAAGATGCAAAACATTATTCTAAATAACAGAAAGCAAATCCTAGCAAAATAAAATGATGCTCCAAGCAAAACTCATATCATGTCACGAATGAAAATATAGTCCCAAGTGAGGTTACCGATAATGTTGAAGACGAAAGAGGGTATGCCTTCCGGGGCATCCCCATGCTTAATTAGTTGCTTGGATCTTCCTTGAATATTACCTTGGGGGTTCCTTGGGCATCCCCAAGCTTAGGGTCTTGTCACTCCTTATTCTCCTCATATCGATATCTCACCCAAAACTTGAAAACTTCAATCACACAAAACTTAACGGAACTTCGTCAGATAGGTTAGTATGATAAAGAGCAAACCATTCACTTTGGTACTGTCAAATAAAAGATTCATAGTTGTTATCACACAATACCTATTGTAACATATCATTTCCACAATTTATATTGAGCAATATAAGTCATAGAAACTAGAAAACAAGCAAACTATGCATCAAAAACATAGTCTGTCAAAAAACAGAACAATCTGTAATGATCTGGACAACTACCATACTTCTAGTGCTCCAAAAATTCTAAAAAATAAGGGAAAAAGTATAAATTTTTTATATCAAGAACCTGTAAAAAATTCAGAATTTTATCACGTTCCAGTGAATTTAAACAATTCTGTTACTGGAAGAAAAAGTTTCTGTTTTTGCACAGAATCAAGTCAGTTATCATCCACACTATCCCAAAGGCTTTACTTGGCATTTTATTGAAGCAAACGCTATAAAACATGATTAATATAGTAGCTTAATCATGCGAACACACAAAAACAGTAGGTAAAAGTGTTGGGTTGTCTCCCAACAAATGCTTTTCTTTAATGCCTTTTTAACTAGGCATGATGATTTCAATGACGCTCACATAAAAGTAAAGAATTGAAACATAACGGGAGCATCATGAAGCATATGACTAGAACATCTAAGTATAACCCACTTCCTATGCATAGGGATTTTGTGAGCAAACAACTTATGCGAACAAGAATCAACTAGCCTAGGAAGGCAAAACAAGTGCAACTTCAAAACTTTCAACACATAGAGAGGAAACTTGATTTATTGCAATTCCTACAAGCATAAGTTCCCCCCTCATAATAATTTTCAGTAGCATCATGAATGAATTCAACAATATAGCTATCACATAAAGCATTCTTTTCATGATGCATAAGCATACAATTTTTATTACTCTCCACATAAGCAAATTTCTTCTCATTCATAGCAGTGGTAGCAAATTCAACAAAATAACTCTCATGTGATTGAAAATTAAAATCATGCTAACAAGTTTCATGGTTATCATTATTCAATATAGCATAAATGTCATCACCATAATCATCATAGATAGGAGGCATGCTTTCATCATAATAAATTTTCTCATCAAAACTTGGGGGACTAAAAATATCATCCTCATCAAACATAGCATCCCCAAGCTTACGACTTTGCATATCATTAGCATCATGGATATTCAAAGAATTCATACTAACAACATTGCAATCATGCTCATCAATTATGGCAAACATTTTATTTAATTCTTCTTCTATCAATTGAGCACAATTTTCCGATCCATCATTTTGAAGAAAGACAATATAAAGATGAACAATATGACACCACCTCATTTCCATTTTTTGTATAGGTGCACTAGTTCGGTGAAGAGATGGTGATACAAGTGTA
The DNA here is from genome assembly GCF_002575655.3 of Aegilops tauschii subsp. strangulata. Lineage (NCBI taxonomy): Eukaryota > Viridiplantae > Streptophyta > Magnoliopsida > Poales > Poaceae > Aegilops > Aegilops tauschii. Next base: position 421,547,521 of record NC_053036.3, on the reverse strand, counting down.
ATATGGATAGTAGATATTGATTTATGTAATAGGAAGAATAAAAAACATCAAGGTAGCAAGTAACAAAAGTGAGCACAAACGGTATTGCAATGCTTGAAAATGAGGCCTAGTGTCCGTACTTTCGCTAGTGCAATCTCTCAACAATGCTAATCTAATTGGATCATATAACCATCCCTCAACATGTGATGAAGAATCACTCCAAAGTTCTTATCTAGCGGAGAACATAAGAAGAAATTGTTTGTAGGGTACGAAACCACCTTAAAGTTATTCTTTCTGTTTGATCTATTCGAGAGTTCGTACTAAAATAACGCAAAGTTATTCTTTCCGTTCAATCTATCCAAGAGTTTGTACTAAAATAACACCATATGATACGCATCAACCAACTCTAATGTCACCTAGATACTCCAATGTCACCACAAGTATCCATGAGTTAATTATACGATACGCAAAAAACAATTTCAGATTCATAATACTCGATCCAACACAAAGAACCTCAAAGAGTGCCCCAAGATTTCTACCAGAGAAACAAGGACGAAAATGTGCATCAACCCCTATGCATAGATTACCCCAATGTCACCTCAGGAATCCGTGAGTTGAGTGCCAAAACATATATCAAGTGAATCAATATAATACCCCATTATCACCACGGGTATTCATACGCAAGACATATATCAAGTGCTCTCAAATCCATAAAAATATTCAATCCGATAATACGAAATCTCAAAGGGAAAACTCAATTCATCACAACAAGATAGAGAGGGAGAAACACCATATGATCCAACTTTATTAACAAAGCCTGCGATACATCAAGATCGTGCCATCAAGAACACGAGAGAGAGAGAGAGATTAAACACATAGCTACTGGTACAAACCCTCAGCCCCGAGGGTGGACTACGCCCTCCTCATTATGGTGGCCACCGGGATGATGAAGATGGCCATTGGTGATGATTTCCCCCTCCGGCGGAGTGCCAGAATGGGGTCTAGATTGGTTTTTCATGGCTACAGAGGCTTGTGGCGGCGGAACTTCTGATCTATCCACTCCCCTAGGGTTTTTGGAATATTTGGGAATTTATAGGGCGAAGAGGCGGTGCAGGAGGTCACCGAGGGGGGCACAACCCCCTGGGCGCGCCTGGGCCTCCTGGCGCGTCCAGGTGGGTTGTGCGGACCTCGGGCCTCCCCTACGGTACATCTTTGGTCCATTGGGTGTCTTCAGGTCCATAAAAAATCTCCAAAAAGTTTCGCTGCGTTTGGACTCCGTTTGGTACTGATATTCTGCGAAGTAAAAAACAAGCAAAAAGTAGCAATTGGCAGTAGGCACTATGTCAATAGGTTAGTCCAAAAAATGATATAAAGTTGCTACAAAATGATTGTAAAACATCGAAGAAAGATAATATAATAGCATGGAACAAGCAGAAATGATAGATACGTTGGAGACGTATTAGCATCCCCAAGCTTAATTCCTGCTCATCCTCGAGTAGGTAAATGATAAAAAAAGAATTTTTTGATGAGGAATGCTGCCTAACATGTTCATCACATATTATTTTCGTTTGTATCGTGGAAATTTTGACTTCTATATGGTTCAAAGCAATAGTCTAGTTTTCACATGAAGATTTCAATACTCAAGCATATCAACAAGCAACCATGTCTTATCAACACTAAAGAAAGTTATCCCTAGCACATCATGCTCAATCATTGATCCATTAATGAAACACACTCGCATATTAGCTACATCCAATGCTCAAGTATAATCGTAGTGCTCCCTAGTTGGTGCTTTTTTAGAGAAGATGGAGACTCAAGTAAAAAAATTTGCATAAAGTAAACAGATAGATCCTTCGCAGAGGGAAGTAGGGATTTGTAGATGTGCCAGAGCTCAAAGCTAAAATTGAGAGACAAATTTTTGGGAGGCATACTTTTCCCGTCAACGAAAACGACCGAGTAATTCCCAACACTTTCCATGCTAGATATATCATAGGCGGTTCCCAAACAAAAAATAAAGTTTATTCCTTTTTCCACCATTCTTTCACAATCCATGGCTAGCCATATCCATGGGTGCCTTCCATACCAACATTTTCCAAGGAATTTATTATTTGACAACATAAACACTGGTACGCGTCGGTGCTATACAAACGGTTTTTAACCCCTTTCCACGACGGCATTTGGAACCGTCGCCTAGTGAGTGTGGGCGATAGGGGGGTCCTTCCCACACGACCCAGAAATCGTCGGGGATAGGCCTTCCTGGGACATAGGCTGGGGCCGTGTGCGATCGGGCGAGGCATCGAAACCCAATCATTTCCATTCGTATGTACATCCCACACGGCGAATCCCAGAAAAACATTTTCGTTCGTATGTATATCACACACGGTCAATCCAGGGAATACGTTTCCGTTCTTATGTACATCCCACACAGTCAATCCAGGGAAAATGTTTCCGTTCGTATGTATATCACACACAGTCAATCCAAGGAATCCATTTCCGTTCTTATGTACATCCCACACAGTCAATCCAGGGAAAATGTTTCCGTTCGTATGTACATCCCACACAGTTTTATGTGTAGGCTCGTGTGTGAAAGGTGTAACTATCACACACGCTCTGCCTTGGTTAACTGTTTGCTTTTATCAACTACATCACACACGATTTGATGAAGAAAACTGTGTGGCATTGGGCTATCCATCACAAGCGCTTTTACTGCTAGAACCGTTTGCAAAGTTCCATGACACATTTAGAAGGTTGATTAGTTTACAATTAATAATTCCAGTATTACGCAAATTCACATTTCATATCGAACAGCTGTTTACCAATTTCATATCAGGCACATAAATATGTTATAACATCACAGTACGATAGCTACATGAAAATAGCACAGTACAACATATAGCTAGTTCAACTTCATAAGAACAATATATTCATTTCCCTAATTGAGATCATCCAGGATCGTCTTATCCACCTCTCCTTTCAGTTCAGTAAGAACCTATTTTGCACTGGCCAACTGGGAAAGTGCCTCCTCCTTTGCCAACACGATCTTAGCAAGTCTGATTTAAAAAAAAATCTAAGCTCATTCTCCACCTTCCTCTTTTTATCCCACATCTTCAAATATTCTTGAGCGTTGAAAACACTTTCTCTAAGCCTACGTCTTTTCTCTTCCTCATACATGCTCCAGAGCTTCGCTAGGCACATCTTCAAAGACTGTGGCCACTCTTGATCAACCCACTCCAAGTAAGAACACTTCCGTTCATCCTATAATATTTAAAACTAGATTAGTAACAAATGTAGGGGAAATGGGTTTATAGCAACATAGAAAATCACCAATGCTTATTTTGAAAAACTGAAGAAACATGTTAATTATGACATATCTTCTCAAAAAGATCAATGTGCAAATGAATTAATTGCTACTGAGACAACAACCAAATTCTGGAACATCAGAAGCTATAATTAACTACAACAATGCTACAAGTTCTTACTCATGTACAATAAATAACAAATTGGACATTTTATGAGGAAGGTAAATATAACTGCAACAACATAGCGACAATGTTTGGATGAGAGCAAATTGATACTAACAGGTGTGTACATGAACACATTTAGTAACATAGAACTAATAGAACTAAGGCCGTCCACTATGTATGCCAAAATTGGTGAAAGACAACTGTTGCTACATCTCGCACCAGTGCCCTGCACTGGCGAGCCGATGCAGCAGAAAATAATCAGGGACCCGGACTCCGGAGCACCTAGTTGCTCCGATGCCCAGTTCCTTCCTGCCATAAAGATTTAGTATTTTACTGCTTGGCTGCTCGGATGTGTGGACCAATGTTGGCTGCACAAACAATTGAAGCGGTGCCAAATAATTTTCTAATGGCACCGCTGATGAGATGGCAACAATTTTAGATACTAGGTACAAACTGTGACACTGTCTTAGGATGCGTTTGGTTTAAGGTGTCGTATGAATGGGTTGGGACCGTGACAGTGTCTGAATCACATCTAACATATGATTTGTAACAACGAAAGAGGGTCTAACCTTCTCTGCACATGCCAGAAACTTCCTCCCACTGTCCACATATTCAAGCGCAACTAGCCTCACACATGGAGATTGATGGTGACAATGAACAGACAGATCTTCAGCCACCCCGCTCCATTCGTTGCCACTAATGGTCCTAGGGAGCTACAAGAGGAAGAAATGACTCAAATCGACCGCCGGGTAAAAATCCTTCATTCCAAGTCATAGCCCCAGAGAGAGAAGAGAGGCATACCCGGGTGGTGAAGGAGTCGTCGCCGGAGGAGGAACCGCTGGAGAGGTCTTTGAAGAAGACCATGGCGACCCTGGCGGTAGGATGCGAGACGGCGAGAGCAGGAAGCGGCTATAGCTTAGGAAGGAAGGAAGGAGGAAATAGGGGAAATGTGACTCGTGGTCGGGGAGAAAAGGGGGTGGGGAAGGGGGGAGGGGGGCGGGGGTAGATATTTTGGCGGTAGGCCAAAATTTTGGAAATGTGGAGGGAAACTTTGCGCGCGGTGCTGCCGGACCATTCACTTTGAATGATTGTGTGCATCACAAACGATTCTTCTGCTTTACGCGCATGTGATGAGTTTGATAATTCAAATTTTGGTGGAAATTTCCCCGGGTACGTCATTGCATAATTTAACATCGCTTGCTAATTTGGGCACACAAAAGAGCGTACAGCAGACATACCACACTTACTGAATCGAGAAATTTTAGTAATTAAATAGAGCCAGTTGACCTAAACATCGCTCTAACAAAAGACCAGCATTAAAAACAAAGCCTAAGTACACATAATTTTAACAAATCCGCCGCCGCGCCGGCCTATGCATCGCCGGTGTGAGATGAGACATCGATGACTTGTCCTGGCGACATGCCGCCGTTGGTGGACTCCGTGTCCTCCTGCTGAAGTCGACCGCGTCCTCGTCCTCGGCGCCGCCCTCAAGGTTGTAGTACTCATAGTAGTGGCTACGCCAGAGCTCGCGTTGGTACTCCACCGCCGGTTCCTCGACGGACAGACTCTTCTCTACCTTGACCTCGGCTACGCGCAACTCCTCCTCCCGGCGCTCCTCGATCTCCACCGCCTCCTGCATCTCAAGCTCCCGCTCGGCGACCTCATGAGGAAGCAGGTGCTCCATGGCCACCGCCGCCTTTTTGGACGTGGGTTGCATGCTGGAGTCTGAGGTGGCCCGGAATATCTTGGCGTGTGCATCCTCGATCTTGGCGTGGATGGCGGGCGACATCGGCGGCACGGACGGCAGCTCGAGCGCTCTCGGCGTTTGCAGCCGCCGTCACAGTAGCAGCTATAGCTGTGTCGACTGCTGCAGCTGCCCTGTCGGCTACCGCAGACGCCCTCTCAGTGGAAGCAGCCGCGCTCAATGCGGATGCGGCGACACTCTCGGCGTAGGCGGTGGCGCTCGGGAGGGACGCCGCCATTGTACGGGCCTTTACGAAGCGTTTCCACGGGGTCATCTTTGCAAGAAGGGGGTGCGGGAATGGGGATCCGGATTCGTGGATTCGGGGGTTGCCGGCACTGGAGCAGACGAGCCGGCGAAGCTTAAGGAGGGAGCCTTATATAGACCCAGATATTTTCATCGCAAACGGTTCCTAGAAAACAACTGTGTGATGTTGTAGATATTTTTTATTAGCTGTGAAAGACGAATTTGGAGTAAAGTGGCAATGGATGGTGTTTTAAATGTATGAGATTTTTTTAGTAATAATACAAATTTCATGTCAAATTTTGGAAAATTTCAGGGGCCATTTGACCTTTTAAGACATTTAAGTGAATTCTAGCCATTAAATGACCGTAATTGAAATTTGAACTACATGTACATGCAACAACTAACCATAACGGTTTGAAAAGTCATATTTTGTGTACTTGTGTGCGATTTAATTCCATGTGCAGTAAATTGGAAGGAATTTTCAAACATATTGGTCTAACAGCTATGACACAATTAAGCATGGAGTGCCATGGCATTTAAATTCCAAAAAATTTAAAAAATATCAGAAACACATGAAACCTTGGTTGATGTAATGTCATGCCACCAAGATGATGTGGTAAAAATTTTGGCATGTGTGACGAAAGTTTGGACACACACCACTCACAAACCGGAGCAACTCAGTAGAAGGCTCGTGGTTCCGAGAGGGAATAATGCATGTTTGATGACGAACGGGAAATAGCTTCCTTTTATAGCCTTCAAATTTTTTCTACGTGTAACGTGCACTAATACAAGTGTCATGTGAAAATTTGGAAAATTTCAAGGGTCATTTGACCTTTTGAAGACATTTAAGTGATTTTCTAGCCATTTAATGACCGTAATTCAAATTTGAACAACATCTACATGCAACGGCTAACCATAACGGTTTGAAAAATCATATTTGTGTGCTTGTGTGCGAGTTAATTCCATGTGCAGTAAATTAGAAGGAATTTTCAAACATATTTGTCTCACGACATGGACACATGCATATGTATGCATGTAGTGCCATGGCATTTTAATTCCAAAAAATTAAAAAAATAATAGAAACACATGAAACCTTGGTTGATGTAATGTCATGCCACCAAGATGATGCGGTAAAAAAATTGGCATGTTTGCTGAAAGTTTGGACACACATCCCTCACAAACCGGAGCAACTCACTAGAAGGCTTGTGGTTCCGAGAGGGAACAATGCATGTTTGATGACGAATGGGAGATAGCTTCCTCTTACGGCCTTCAATTTTTTTCTACATTTAACGTGCACTACTACAAATGTAATGTGAAAATTTGGAAAATTCTAGGGATCATTTGACCTTTTAAAGACATTTAAGTGATTTTCTAGCCATTTAATGACTGTAATTCAAATTTGAACTACATCTACATGCAACGCCTAACCATAACGGTTTGAAAAATCATATTTGTGTACTTGTGTGTGAGTTAATTCCATGTGCAGTAAATTAGAAGGAATTTTCAAACATATTTGTCTCAAGACATGGACACATGCATATGTATGCATGGAGTGCCATGGCATTTTAATTCCAAAAAATTAAAAAAATATCAGAAACACATGAAACATTGCTTGATGTAATGTCATGTCACCAAGATGATGTGGTAAAAAAATTGGCATGTTTGACGAAAGTTTGGACACACACCCCTCACAAACCGGAGCAACTCAATAGAAGGCTCGTGGTTCCAAGAGGGAACAATGCATGTTTGATGACGAACGGGAGATAGCTTCCTCTTACGGCCTTCAATATTTTTTTACGTTTAACGTGCACTACTACAACTGTAATGTGAAAATTTGGAAAATTCTAGGGGTCATTTGACCTTTTAAAGATATTTAAGTGATTTTCTAGCCATTTAATGACCGTAATTCAAATTTGAACTACATCTACATGCAACGCCTAACCATAACAGTTTGAAAAATCATATTTGTGTACTTGTGTGTGAGTTAATTCCATGTGCAGTAAATTAGAAGGAATTTTCAAACATATTTGTCTCACGACATGGACACATGCATATGTATGCATGGATTGACATGGCATTTTAATTCCAAAAAATTAAAAAAATATCAGAAACACATGAAACATTGCTTGATGTAATGTCATGCCACCAAGATGATGTGGTAAAAAAATTGGCATGTTTGACGAAAGTTTGGACACACACCCCTCACAAACCGGAGCAACTCACTAGAAGGCTCGTGGTTCCGAGAGGGAACAATGCATGTTTGATGACAAACGGGAGATAGCTTCCTCTTACGGCCTTCAAATTTTTTCTACGTTTAACATGCACTACTACAACTGTAATGTGAAAATTTGGAAAATTCTAGGTGTCATTTGACCTTTTTAAGACATTTAAGTGATTTTCTAGCCATTTAATGACCGTAATTCAAATTTGAACTACATCTACATGCAACGGCTAACCATAATGGTTTGAAAAATCATATTTGTGTACTTGTGTGCGAGTTAATTCCATGTGCGGTAAATTAGAAGGAATTTTCAAACATATTGGTCTCACGGCATGGGCACATGCATGGAGTGCTATGACATTTTAATTCCAAAAAATTAAAAAATGATCAGAAAAACATGAAACCTTGCTTGATGTAATGTCATGCCTCCAAGATGATGTGGTAAAAAAATTGGCCTGTTTGACGAAAGTTTGGACACACCCCCCTCACAAACTTGAGCAACTCATTAGAAGGTTCGTGGTTCCGAGAGGGAACAATGCATGTTTGAGGACGAACGGGAGATAGCTTCCTCTTACGGCCTTCAAATTTTTTTCTACGTTTAACATGCACTAATACAACTGTCATGTGAAAATTTGGAAAATTTTAGGGGTCATTTGACCTTTTAAAGACATTTAAGTGATTTTTTAGCCATTTAATGACCGTAATTCAAATTTGAACTACATCTACATGCAACGGCTAACCATAACGGTTTGAAAAATTATAATTTTGTGTACTTGTGTGCGAGTTAAAAAATCATCAGACGATGTAAATATCTGGTGTTCAGAAAAGAAAATGTAAAGATCTGGCAAGACAACCGGCCCCCACACGATTGGCACTCTATCTCACGGCTCGAGGTTTGGTAGGTGAGTGGCGGGGATCATTAATCAGACACGGTTCTGTATTGGAAACCGTCAGCTATTATGTTCACACACGGATTTTGCTGCGGGAATTGTGTGTAATTCAAACTACAATACTTGTAAATTCCGGCGACCGGCGTGTGTACTGTTCCCGTCGATCTAGATTCCAGCCGCCAATAAATACTACCTTGCTCACGTCGTCCCGCCTGCATTCTCATCTACATCGTGCCCTCGCTCGCCCTCTCTCTGTCTCTCTCTCTCTCAAATCTCTGCCATGGCGCCGATGGTCTGCCCACGTGCCGACGAGGAGTCGCTGCCCCCCAAGGATGCTCACTCGAATAGCAGCGACGAGTACCCCTCCGCGCCACTGGACGAGGTTGTGCCAGACCCCCAACTTTTGATTGGTTTTGGGGCCAATACAATCTTTGTCTGTGGAAGTCGCTGCCTCCGGTTGAGAAAGTCAGGCAAGTGGCATTCAAGAAGGAGATGGCGGAGGAGGAAGCCAGGTACCAGGCGGAGGAGGAAGCCAGGTACCAGGCGGCCTGTGAAGCCCGTGATGCCGCCTGGAAAAAGGAGGCGGCGGAGCTTTGGGGGCGAGCGCGTCATCATGCGGAGGAGGTGTACGAAGACGGGTACTTCACGAGGAAGGTCAAAGGCGCTGGGCGCCTCGTCGCTGCATGGAGGTGGGCCGATAAGCTCCAGCGTGCCACCGACGAGGAGCTCCGGTGGGCGCCCAACAAAATGACAAGATCGTTCGCGCTTGTTGAGGGAGTCCTGGACTAAGGGGTCCTTGGTCGTCCGACCTGTTATCCATTGGGCCGGACTGATGAGCTGTGAAGACATGAAGGCCGAAGACCGTACCCGTGTCCGGATTGGACTCTACTTGGCGTGGAAGGCAAGCTTGGCGACCGATTATGAAGATTCCTTCTTATGTAACCGACTCTATGTAAACCCTAGATCCCCCCGGTGTCTATATAAACCGGAGGGGGTAGTCCGGAAAGGATATACACATTACCATAGTCATATAGGCTAGACTTCTAGGGTTTAGCCATTACGATCTCGTGGTAGATCAATTCTTGTAATACTCATATTCATCAAGATCAATCAAGCAGGAAGTAGGGTATTACCTCCATAGAGAGGGCCCGAACCTGGGTAAACATCGTGTCCCCCGTCTCCTGTTACCATCGATCCTAGACGCACAGTTCGGGACCCCCTACCCGAGATCCGCCGGTTTTGACACCGACATTGGTGCTTTCATTGATAGTTCCACTGTGCCGTCGACGAAAGGTTTGATGGCCCCTTCGATCGTCCATAGTGACGCTGCCCAGGGAGAAACTTTCCTCCCCGGACAGATTTTCGTGTTCGGCGGCTTCATATTGCGGGCCAACTCGCTTGGCCATCTGGAGCAGGTCGACAGCTACGCCCCTGGCCATCAGGTCAGATTTGGAAGCTTGAACTACGTCGCGGATATCCATGGAGACTTGATCTTCAATGGATTTGAGACCGCGGCGATCGCTACCCCTCGCCCCGATGAACATGACTTAAATCTGTCATCGGATCACGTCCAGGAGATGGTTCCTGTTGCTGCAACGGCCTCAGAACCGAAGCAGATCGTGCCATCCAAGGCCACAGAGTCCACGGCGTTGGAGCCGCACACGGACTCGACACCCCGCAATATTTGCGTCCATGGAACTTCAGACTCGTTTCTGGCTATGAGTTCCGGACCGGGTACGGGTACGCCTGCGGACACCGAGCTGGATCGGTTATCGATTTCCGAATTTAGCGCCACAGACATCTTCCAGCACTCACCTTTGGGCGATGTGCTGAACTCTTTAAATAATTTGTCCTTAGAGAAAGACTCACAGCCGAACTATGTTCGGTTTGAGTTAGAGGCTGATGATGGGAAATTTTGCTTCCCACCCGCCACCCACTTCATAGCTACCGCCGAGGACTTAATCGACGAGCTCGATTATGGCTCCGAAGACATCGACGGTATGGACGACAATGCCGACAAAGAGCAAGGCCAAGACCTGCCATGCACTGGACGTTGGACGGCCACCTCTTCATACGACGTGTACATGGTTGATACACCTAAAGGATCTGGTGACGACAAAGAAGAGCCAGACGCGAATAAACCCTCTGAGACGCAGTCCAGGCGCCCTAAGCGCCGCTCTAAGTCACGTCGCTCAAAAGACAGCAACACCGGCACCGGAGAAAATAGTACTCAAGACGACGCCGAAAACAATGAAGACCCTGCTGGAGCAACATCCGAACAAGAGGAACAAGACAACGAGCAAGTTAACTCTGATAAACAGGCCAGGCCCAGTGACCTGGAGGACGATAGTTACCGTCCACCCTCTGAGGATGATGAGAGCCTCGGCAATGAGGACTTCATCGTGCCTGAGGCACCCCTCGAGCAGGAGCGCTTTAAGCGCCAGCTCATAGCTACTACAAGAAGCCTAAAGAAAAAGCAGCAGCAGCTCCAAGCCGATCAAGACCTACTCATCAATAGATGGACCGATGTCCTCGTAGCCGAAGAATACGACCTCAAGCGCCCAACCAAGAGTTACCCAAAGCGCAGACTGCTACCTCAGTTCGACGAGGAGGCACCAGATCCCTTGCGTAATGCGGAACGACCACCACGAGGTCGGGACAGTGCGGCGGACCGACCACCCCGCAGTCGGGACAAAACGACAACTCAGGCCGAACAACAGCCCGCCCACCGCCTCGAAAACACAGGGACAGACCAGCTCGGGACCATACATACGACCTCCGGCAGGAATTGGACAGCAGAGCAGGACACACCAGATCAATCTATGGATCGCGAGGACGCCTCCTGACTCGGGATGACGGCTACCTATTCGTACGTGACAAACCTAGTCATATCCGGGCCGATAACCGCAGACGGACTTCATCGGAGGTGCGCCGTGACGCGGCCCGATATAGAGGCGCCGCACACCCTCTCTGCTTCACAGATGAGGTGCTGGATCATGAATTCCCTGAAGGGTTCAAACCCGTCAATATTGAATCATACGACGGAACAACCGATCCCGCAATATGGATTGAGGACTTTATTCTCCACATCCACATGGCCCGTGGAGACGACCTCCACGCCATCAAATACCTCCCACTAAAGCTCAAAGGGCCAGCTCAACACTGGCTAAATAGCCTGCCTGAGAATTCCATCGGCAGCTGGGAGGACTTGGAAGAAGCCTTCCTTGACAACTTCCAAGGTACATATGTCCGGCCACCCGATGCCGATGACTTAAGCCACATAGTTCAACAACCTGGAGAATCAGCCCGAAAATTCTGGACTAGGTTCCTAACCAAAAAGAACCAGATCATTGACTGTCCGGATGCCGAAGCCCTAGCGGCCTTTAAACACAGCATCCGTGACGAATGGCTAGCACGCCACCTTGGCCAAGAAAAGCCGAAGTCCATGGCAGCACTTATGACACTCATGACCCGCTTTTGCGCGGGTGAGGACAACTGGCTGGCTCGTAGCAAAAATACAGCCAGCGAGGTAGGTCCCACCAAGGCCAAGAACAGCACCAGCAAGCTCCGGCGCAATAGACACAAACGCCGAAGCAATGGCGACAACACCGATGACACCACAGTTAACGCCAGATTCAGCGGCTCCAAGTCCGGCCAACGGAGGAAGCCCTACAAAAGAAACAATGAAGGACCTTCCAGCCTGGACCGCATACTCGACCGTGCGTGCCAGATACACGGCACCCCAAAAAAACAAGCCAATCATACCAATAGGGATTGTTGGGTTTTCAAACAGGCTGGCAAGTTAAATGCCGAAAACAAGGAAAAGGGATCACAATGTGAGGACGAGGACGAAGAGCCCCGGCAGCCGAACACTAGGGGGCAGAAGAAATTTCCCCCTCAAGTCAAAACGGTGAACATGATATACGCTACACACATCCCCAAAAGGGAGCGCAAGCGAGCACTTAGGGACGTCTACGCGGTAGAGCCAGTCACCCCAAAATTCAATCCATGGTCGTCGTTCCCGATCACCTTCGATCGTCGAGATCACCCAACTAGTATCCGCCATGGCGGTTCAGCCGCACTAGTCCTCGACCCAATTATCGACGGGTTTCACCTAACACGAGTCCTGATGGACGGTGGTAGCAGCCTCAACCAGCTTTATCAGGACATAGTGCGGAAGATGGGCATTAACCCCTCACGAATCAAACCAACAAAGACTACCTTTAAAGGAGTCATACCAGGCGTAGAGGCCCACTGTACGGGCTCAATCACGCTGGAGGTGGTCTTCGGTTCTCCGGACAACTTCCGAAGCGAAGAGTTAATCTTCAATATCGTCCCCTTCCGCAGCGGCTACCACGCACTGCTCGGACGAACCGTGCTTGCTAGATTCAACGCAGTGCCACACTATGCTTATCTCAAGCTCAAGATGCCTGGTCCACACGACGTCATAACAGTCAATGGCAATACTGAACGCTCCCTTCGAATAGAGGAGCACACCGCCGCCCTAGCAGCAGAGGTACAGAGCGGCCTTCTCAAGCAGCACCATAGTACGGATGCCGAGCCCCTGGACATCATTAAGAGGTTCCGGACTACACTGCAACAGGACAACACGGCTCGTCAAGAGCTCGATTAGCAATTTGGCCTCCGTCCCAGTGCCGATGAAGTGGTGGAATTCGTACCACGCGTACATAATTACGCACTCAAAATTCCATGGACACGACGGAGGCACAAGCTAGCCCAAGATCTACAGTTCGGGTAGACCGATCCCGGACACACATATAACTTTACTATTTCATTTTCCCTTTTTTGCAGGTTTCTCTTATGCGGGCCTCTTTCGACGACCTGATTTATGGTCCTGTCAAAGGACAAATACACCGGACCGACATGGAGCACAGGCGTACAGGGGCAGCCCTAGAGGCCAATCCAACGATTACTCTATCTGTTTTCAGGACCCACACGCAGCTCGCCTTTAGTTGTGGCATGTCAAATAGCCGGTTTCTTATGGCATTATTTTGTACCAACGCGCTTTGACGCATTAATCCAACTATAATGGAAACAGTTCATGGTCCAAGTTTAAGGGCCCCAGATCCTATCTCTGTTCTCCCTTTGTTTTCCTTTAAATTACTTATTTCCTAGCAACCGTACACTCTGGTACATTTCATATTTGCCAGGGGCTCTCCATCGCCCCACGATACGGCAACAAAGTCCGAACAATCCTTAAAGATAAGTTCGGCACCCCGAATTTAGCATTATATGCATTGGCTCCGAATCATGTCTTTGGTCAATAGTTGGGTTGCCCGGCTCCTGTGCTTGCTACCCTACGTTCCGCTAAATCGGCTAGGGTAGTAAAGGGAGAACTACTGCGATTGTGCCCTGGCCTTGACCAGATGAGCGCCTCAGTAGAGAAAGCCGAAAACTGACTGTCATGATACGGCGAGAGCCGGTCAGCTGTTCGAGGGTTACAAATTGTTGGAGATTTTTTTCGCATTATGCGAAAGATCGTCACTTCCCGATCAGATGCTGACAACACTCTAGTTTGAACCAGGGGCTGCGCCCATGCTTTATTATAAAACTCCTATGGCTAAGTGAGGGCGTTTAAGCCGTATAGTCTGATTGCCTTGTTCGTTGCGCTAAACAACTCCTTCAAGGACCATATAATTGGATCAAGATTGTTTAGATTCCATCCCGAACACCTCCGTACAACCTACGTGAGGGCAGAAGCCGACGACTGGCCAACCCTCAGATTATATACAACACGTCCGCACAGGAGGAAACATATTAAAAGCATAAGAAAATTACATTACAAAACAGGCTTTGTTTTCATAATACAAGGCAAAGGCAACATGAATACATTTATTCAAATACAATGTCCCGTGAACATTGTGCTGCCGCAAGGCGAGACCCCTCCAGGACATCCGCAAAATACCGTTCGGGTGTGCGGTGCTCCTTGCCCTCCGATGGCCCTGTGGTCACCTCGACGGCGTCCATCTTCGCTCACCACATCTTGCAACGGGCGAAGGCCATGCGCGCACCTTCAATGCAGGCCGAGCGTTTGACGACGTCCAGCCGAGGACAGGCGTTCACCATCCGCCTCACGAGTCCGAAGTAGCTGCCTGGCATAGCTTCGGCTAGCCATAGCCGGATTATCAAATACTTCATGGCTAGTTCGGCCACCCTATGCAGCTCCACCAGCTGTTTCAGCTGATCGGTGAAGGACACAGGACGCTCTGGCGCTGCATACTGCGACCAAAATAGCTTCTCCGTAGAACCCCCTCCTTCGGCTCGATAGAACTCCGCGGCGTCTGATACACTATGTGGTAAATCCGCAAAAGCCCCTGGGGAACTCCGAAGCCGGGTTAGTAAAAGGTACTGCTTCTCCGCATACTTGCTTTGCATCTTAAATGCCTTACCCGCCGTGATCTTCTTGGCCTACTGGATCTCCTGGAGGGCGGCCTGGGCCTCGTTCCGTGCGGTCTCCGTGCTCTGACGAGCCTCGACGAGTTCGGCCCTTTGAACCGACGCATCATGCTCCAAGGCCTCGCACTTTTTCACCGCATCCTGGAGCTCCTGCTGGACTTCTTTGACCCGGGCCTTGAGCTTCTTACGGGCGGCTTGCTGCTGGACGGCCTTCTCCTCGGCCTCGCCCAGGGCCTGGACCTCGGTCGCGGCTCCTGCATGTATTACACCACTACGGTCAGAATACAGCGTTTATTATTTCCGAATATATAGCAAGTCGTCATTCACCTTGCTTCTCCTGGAGCCGAATTTTAACCTCGCCGAGCTCGTTCTCGGTCCGCTCCAGCCTCTGCTTCAGCTCAGAGACTTCGGCAGCATGCGAGGTTGCGGCCAACAGTGACGCCTGCTTATTGATACATATTAAGTTAGTCTCCTATAACAAAGGATTGATCCTCTGTCCAGTTCTTCTCGCCGAACACCGGACAGTGTCTCAGGGGCTACTGTCTACATGTTTTTTTCTCTTTCTACGTCACTTACCTTGAAACCTGTCAACAGGTTGCTGCAGGCTTAGTTCAGGCCACTCTTGGCAGACTGAACCTTCTCGATCACCGCACCCATAAGGACACGGTGCTCTTCCACAACGGAGGCGCCTCGTAGCGCCTCCATCATGTTATCCGGCGCCTCTGGATGGACAGGGGCCACCGGTGGAAGCGGCGCACCCCCCCTTTTTCAAAGGAGGCTGCTCACGCGACTCTGGAGCCATATGAGTCTCCGGAATCGTATTCGGCTGAGGGCCGAACTGGATGCGGCCCTCTTCGCCAGTCTCCATGGGGATCGGCTCCCCCATGTGTCCGGCAGTGGAGGTCTCGCCTTGTGGCGCCTCCCGGACAGCGTCCTGGGCTCCTCCCCGATTCGGAGCGATCCTCCGGGACAACACTTCGGTGTCGTCCCTGGCCCCGGGGGAATAAGCAGGCGGTGGCGACATGCTCGCCATCTTCGACGGAGCCAACGAACCTCCAGATGAGGATCGCTGGATAAGGTCGCAGGCCGGACTGCAATAGTATAGTTAACTATGTCAAAATAATGAAGAGAAAGGGCCGGATGTGCGCATGAGCGAGCCATGTCACTTACGATGCGGCCTGGGGCTTAGTGCGGGGGCGTCGTTCCGGACTGCTGTCAACGTCCCAAGCGGTATTGACTGCTGGGACGCCCTTCCCCTTCTTGGGCATTTCCGCCTCCAGATGCGCCGGAGCCGCCCTCTTCTTCCTCCTCTCCTTAGGGGGAGGGTTGTTTTCCTCCTCCTCCTCGTCATTGTCCTCAGGGACAGAGGAATGAGCTTCGTCATCTTCGGACGTCACGTCCGAAGTGCCCTTGCGGCGGGGGGCACTCTTGGCCCCCTTGGCCTTCTTCTTGGCCTTCTTCTCCGGCGCCCTGGCACCAGCATCTTCGCCAGACGCGGGATGACCGGTTCTTCGGGCAGCGGAGCCGGACACTGGATCCGCTTCGCCCTCTCCATCCAGTCCTGAAAAAGCAACAATAAAAGCTCAGGCATCACCCTTGAAGCAAACAAGTGGAGAATGCATTAAAAGTGACATACCACGCTAGCGAGGTGTTTAGCGTCGTGCCCACGATCTGAATCTGTGGCCGGCGGTTTCTCGTTGCCCTTAAGGAGCAACTTCCATGCACCTTCATGAGTAGTCTCGAAGAGCCTCACCAGGGTCTGGTGCTTCTTCGGATTGAACTCCCACAGAGGGCGACTTCGGCGCTGGCACGGAAGGATCCGGCGAACTAGCATCACCTGGATCACATCAACGAGCTTGAAGTTCTTGGTTACCCTGCTTTGAACACGCGTCTGCAGCGCTATCAGCTCGTCAGGTGAACACCAGTTTGGACTCTTCTCGACCCAGGAGGTGAGTCGCATGGGAGCGCCGGAGCGGAATTCGGCAGCTGCGGCCCAGGTGGTGCCGCGAGGTTGTGTGATGTAGAACCACTGCTTCTGCCACTCCTTTACCGTGTCCACAAAAGTACCTTTGTGCCAGGAGACGTTGGACAGCTTGCTCACCATGGCTCCTCTGCACTCCGCGTGCTGGCCATCCACCACCTTCGGCTTCACGTTGAAGACTTTGAGCCACAGCCCGAAGTGGGGTTGGATGCGGAGGAAGGCCTCACACAGGATGATAAACACGGAGATGTTGAGGAAGGAATTCGGGGACAGATTATGGAAATCTATCCCGTAATAATACATCAGCCTACGGACGAAAGGGTGGAGTGGAAACCCTAGCCCGCGGAAGAAATGGGGGATGGATACTATCCTCTCGGTGGGCTTCAGCGTGGGGACGACTTGTCCCTCGGTCGGCAGGCGGTGAGCGATCTCCTTCGCCAAATATCCGGCTGCCCGAAGCTCAGTAATGTCCTCCTCCTTGACGGAGGAGACCATCCACTTGCCTTGACCTCCGGATCCGGACATGGTTGCTTGAGTGGAAAGGAGATGAGGACTTGGGCGCTGGAGCTCGAGATTGGAAAGGCGGAGACAGAGAGAGGGTGTGAGAGAGGAAGAGGGAATCCTTATCCCCTTATAAAGGCAGCGAATATTAAACGCCTCCTCACTCGCCTTAAGATTTGCCTATTCCCAAGGGCTGTATAAACGGCACGGTTGGGTTACCCATGCCCGCATTGATGAGAATCCCGCGATAAGGGGACACGATCTCTGATTTGACAAGACGTGCCAATGGCAACCGCGTCTCAGGACGTGGGGCGTCGAACATGAAAGCGGTTTGGAATTATGGCCGGTTAGATGTAATGTTGTGCTGTAAAAAGTTGTCAGCGGATAGAACTCGTGTAAAAATATATTCTCTCTGCGGCTTTGTATGGTGTGTGTGACAGGTCCGGATTCTATCATCGCATCCGAAGACTATCTTGGAGTTTGGAAGGGGGAACCCGCCTTGCAATGCCAAAGACAATCTGCGCGCCGGACTCCTCGTCATTGAAGCCAGGTTCAGGGGCTACTGAGGGAGTCCTGGACTAAGGGGTCCTCGGGTGTCCGGCCTGTTATCCATTGGGCCAGACTGATGGGCTATGAAGACATGAAGGCCGAAGACCGTACCCTTGTCCGGGTTGGACTCTACTTGGCGTGGAAGGCAAGCTTGGCGACCGATTATGAAGATTCCTTCTTATGTAACCAACTCTATGTAAACCATAGATCCCTCCGGTGTCTATATAAACCGGAGGGGGTAGTCCGGAAAGGATATACACATTACCATAGTCATATAGGCTAGACTTCTAGGGTTTAGCCATTATGATCTCGTGGTAGATCAACTCTTGTAATACTCATATTCATCAAGATCAATCAAGAACGAAGTAGGGTATTACCTCCATAGAGAGGGCCCGAACCTGGGTAAACATCGTGTCCCCCGTCTCCTGTTACCATCGATCCTAGACGCACAGTTCGGGACCCCCTACCCAAGATCCGCCGGTTTTGACACCGACACTCGTCCGCCAGCAAGAGGCATATCGATACGTCAAGCGCTGCGAGGCGGAGGAGGCGGAGTACTGCCTCCGCACTGGGAAGACGCCGCGCACCAGGGAGCTGCTGGTGAGGGGCTGCCGGAATACTGGCCCCAGGAGGGATTATTAGTTTTATTATTATTCATTTTCAATTTTATGCATTATACCTAGTAGTTAAGTATCATCACATATATGTGATGATATTATTTATATATATATATATATATATATATATTATGCGATGAACTAATGAAAAATTAATATATATATATATATACAGAATGGAAAGCGTATATACACACATTGAAACAGTACATACAAGAACGGAAAACAGAGTACACACACTGAAACAGAGGAATAAACAGAGCAATACTATGATTGCTGTGAATACATAGCTATCCATGTCGAAATGACTCAATAAAATAAAACACGTCCATGAGACCATGACCAGCAGCCCTTGCCTATGGTAGCTCTTGGCTCTGCCTGAACTCGTGCAGGCGTTCGTCCAAGCGGTCGACACGCTCGCGGTACATCTGGAGCGCGATCTCGAGCTCCAAGTTGGCTATCGGAGATCACCAGCTCGAGGATGCGACAGCCATGTTCCTCTACTGCGCCCAGGTGGACACCTGGGCCAAGGAGGCGGTCGAGCCTACCGACCAGCGTGTTGGCATCGAGCGGGCCGCGGACAAGGCGAATGGCGCGACCCATGCGAACGGCGCGGCGGGCGTCCGGTGCAAGTACGGCGCGGCCGGCCTCTGGTGCAAGTATGGCGCAGAGGGCCTCTGCCCACTCCTGGCGAGGAATGGGGGTACTGATGGGACGTGTACCCAGCTGCGACGCCGTGTCGAGAGCAGGCAAGCTCCAATGGATCCGCTCTTGCTGTGCGGCGCGCCGCGCCTCTCGCTCTGCGGCTCTCCAACGGTCTCGCCATGCGGCGAGCCGCAGCCCTATCGGCGCGGACGCGCTTAGCTTGCTCTGCGGCGCGCCATCGATCATGTTGTGCAGCGAGCTGCAACCTATCGGCACTAACATGATTATCTTGATCCGCGGCGCTCAAGCGCCATGCACCAAAGGTCTGCTCAACCCTGGCGATGACGCGCATCACAGAGTCGTCCATCGCGTTGCCGGGGAGCGCCTTGGCCTTGACGGGCTGTGGCACCTGCTCGTTTTCCTCATCGACGAGGTTGATGGCAGAGGCGGCGCTTTGGTGGGTTGGCATGCTTGGAAAAGGTGGATGTGCTACAGGTTGCGCTTGTCGCCTTCGTGCGTCGCGCGCCGCCTAGGTTTATTCGCAATATCGCTGGGTGGCGGAAAACATGTGAGGAAATGGTGGGAAACAGTAGCGTATTCATAAAACGCCATCAATTAATGGAAACCTAGCATAGAAGGAACATCGAGCTAGCACAAGAAGTAGATGATGATTAGATGAACACGGACCACACTAGGGAACCCTTCGGTGATGAATTCATCAATCGCAAACAGTTGAATATTGGCAAGCGTTTGCCCACAACACACAGCTTATTCCATCACAAATAGGTCGGATGGATCAACTGTATGCCACGTATCACACATTGTCAAAAAGTAATGCCGTAGACCTTCTTTAACATGTGTTAAAAAAACAAGGACCTCGAGGTTAATTTAACAGATGGGATGGATCATCCGCGTCAAAGGTAATTTAATTTGACCGGGATGACCCATCCCATCAGTTAATTTAACATCAAGACAACTTCCCATCCAGTCACCCATCTGATGGCTGCTCCAGCTTGAGCACAGTTAACTTGAGAATTCTCTTAGATGAGCTACTGGTGGAACAGCTAGTCCTTGCGGATATAGGATGCCTCTTCGCATCCTTATGGCCAATAGATGTTGTGTAGACAGAGCATATCACATACTCCCTCCGTTCCAAAATAGATGACTCAACTTTATAGTAACTTTATGCTAAAGTTAGTATAAAGTTGAGTCATCTATTTTGGAATGGAGGGAGTACGTCTTATTAGCAGCAACCGTTTGTGTTATTATCAGTCTTCGCACACATTTCTGATTACAGACTTGTTTGCCGCGTATCACAGACATCTTGTTATATTGAACCGTTTCTGTTCTCTTGTCTCAACACAAACATTTCATCCGAGTGAACCGCATGCCGTATATCGCAAACACCTTGATCTGGCTGATGATACGTCTCCAACGACCAGGGGAGTAGGCGCGCCCCCCACCCTCGTGGGCCCCTCGTAGCTCCACCGACCTGCTTCCTTCGTCTATATATACTCTTATACCCTGAAAACATCCAGGGGAGCCACGAAACACTTTTTCCACCGCCGCAACCTTCTGTACCCGTGAGATCCCATCTTGGGGCCTTTTTCGGCGCTCCACCGAAGGGGGAATCAATCACGGAGGGCCTCTACATCAACACCATGGCCTCTCCGATGATGTGTGAGTAGTTTACCACAGACCTTCGGGTCCATAGTTATTATCTAGATGGCTTGTTCTCTCTCTTTGTATCTCAATACAAAGTTCTCCTCGATCTTCTTGGAGATCTATTCAATGTAATACTTTTTGCGGTGTGTTTGTCGAGATCCAATGAATTGTGGGTCTATGATCAAGATTATCTATGAACAATATTTGATTCTTCTCTGAATTCTTATATGCATGATTTGATATCTTTGCAAGTCTCTTCAAATTATCAGTTTGGTTTGGCCTACTAGATTGATCTTTCTTGCAATGGGAGAAGTGCTTAGCTTTGGGTTCAATCTTGCGGTGTCCTTTCCCAGTGACAGCAGGGGCAGCAAGGCACGTATTGTATTGTTGCCATCGAGGATAAAAATATGGGGTTTATATCATATTGCTTGAGTTTATCCCTCTACATCATGTCATCTTGCTTAATGCGTTACTCTGTTCTTATGAACTTAATACTCTAGATGCATGCTGGATAGAGGTCGATGTGTGGAGTAATAGTAGTAGATGCAGAATCGTTTCGGTCTACTTGTCACGGAAGTGATGCCTATATACATGATCATGCCTAGATATTCTCATAATTATGCGCTTTTCTATCAATTGCTCGACAGTAATTTATTCACCCACCGTAGAATATGCTATCTTGAGAGAAGCCACTAGTGAAACCTATGGCCCCCGGGTCTACTTTCCATCATATTAATCTACCATCAACTAGCTATTTCTGTCACCGTTTATTTTCGCAATCTTTACTTTTCAATCTATACAACAAAAATACCAAAAATATTTATCTTGTTATCTCTATCAGATCTCACTTTTGCAAGTGGCCGTGAAGGGATTGACAACCCCTTTATCGCGTTGGTTGCAAGGTTCTTAATTGTTTGTGAAGGTACTAGGCGACTTGCGTGTAATCTCCTACTGGATTGATACCTTGGTTCTCAAAAATTGAGGGAAATACTTACGCTACTTTGCTGCATCACCCTTTCCTCTTCAAGGGAAAACAAACGCAGAAGAAGGATTTCTGGCGCCGTTGTCGGGCAGATCCGCGCCAAGTCAAGTCAAGATTTGACTCCCAGCAACGAGCCATTTCTGGCGCCGTTGCCGGGGAGATTCGCGCCAAGTCAAGACAAGACATACCAAGTACCCATCACAAACTCTTATCCCTCGCATTACATTATTTGCCATTTGCCTCTCGTTTTCCTCTCCCCCACTTCACCCTTCCCGTTTTATTCGCCCTCTCTTTTCCGTTCGCCTCTTTTTCGCTTGTTTCTTGTTTGTTTGTGTGTTGGATTGCTTGCTTGTCACGATGGCTCAAGATAATACTAAATTGTGTGACTTTACCAATACCAATAACAATGATTTTCTTAGCACTCCGATTGTTCCTCTTACCGATGCTGAATCTTGTGAAATTAATGCTGCTTTGTTGAATCTTGTCATGAAAGATCAATTCGCCGGCCTTCCGAGTGAAGATGCCGCTACCCTTCTAAATAGCTTCGTTGATTTATGTGATATGCAAAATAAGAAAGATGTGGACAAGGATATTGTTAAATTGAAGCTATTTCCTTTTTCGCTTAGAGATCGTGCTAAAGCTTGGTTTTCGTGTTTGCCTAAAAATAGTATTGATTCATGGAATAAGTGCAAAGATGCTTTTATCTCTAAGTATTTTCCTCCCGCTAAAATCTTCTCTCTTAGAAACGATATCATGAATTTTAAGCAACTTGATCATGAACATGTTGCACAAGCTTGGGAGAGGATGAAATTAATGATACGTAATTTCCCTACACATGGTTTGAATCTTTGGATGATTATACAAAAAAATGATGCCGGATTGAATTTTGCTTCTAGAAATCTTTTAGATTCGGCCGCGGGAGGCACTTTTATGGAAATCACTTTAGGAGAAGCTACTAAGCTCCTAGATAATATTATGGTTAATTATTCTCAATGGCACACCGAAAGATCTACTAATAAAAAAGTGCATACGATAGAAGAAATTAATGTTTTGAGTGGAAAGATGGATGAACTAATGAAATTATTTGCTAATAAAAGTGTTTCTTCTGATCCTAATGATATGCCTTTGTCTACCTTGATTGAGAATAATAATGAATCTATGGATGTGAATTTTGTTGGTAGGAATAATTTTGGTAACAACGCGTATAGAGGAAACTTTAATCCTAGGCCGTTCCCTAGTAATTCCTCTAACAATTATGGTAATTCTAACGCGTATAGAGAATTAGGTTTTTGGCTCCGTATCTGGTAGTTTGGGGGTACGTAGGTATATATAGGAGGAAGAAGTACGTCGGTGGAGCAACGTGGGCCCCACGAGGGTGGAGGGCGCGCCTGGGGGGGGGGGGGTAGGCGCGCCCCCTGCCTCGTGCTCTCCTCGTTGATTGCTTTACATAGACTCCAAGTCCTCTGGATCATGTTTGTTCCGAAAATCACGTTCCCGAAGGTTTCATTCCGTTTGGACTCCATTTGATATCCTTTTCCTTCGAAACACTGAAATAGGCAAAAAAAAGCAATTCGGGTTGGGCCTCCGGTTAATAGGTTAGTCCCAAAAATAATATAAAAGTGTATAATAAAGCCCATTAAACATCCAAAACGGAATATAATATAGCATGGAACAATCAAAAATTATAGATACATTGGAGACTTATCAATTGTTCTTTAAATTTGCACCTTGCGGATTCCACCATTAAGAAACCTATGGGAAGGATTAATGATGTTCTTATTGTTGCAAATAGGAATTATGTGCCCGTAGATTTTATTGTTCTTGATATAGATTGCAATCCTACATGTCATATTATTCTTGGTAGACCTTTCCTTAGAACGATTGGTGCAATTATTGATATGAAAGAAGGAAATATTAGATTCCAATTTCCATTAAGGAAGGGCATGGAACACTTTCCTAGGAAGAAGATTAAATTACCTTATGAATCTATTATGAGAGCCACTTATGGATTGCCAACCAAAGATGGCAATACCTAGATCTATTCTTGTTTTTATGCCTAGCTAGGGGCGTTAAACGATAGCGCTTGTTGGGAGGCAACCCAATTTTATTTTTGTTCCTTGCTTTTTGTTCCTGTTTAGTAATAAATATTTCATCTAGCCTCTGGTTAGGTGTGGTTTTATGTTTTAATTAGTGTTTGTGCCAAGTAAAACCTATAGGATCTTCTTGGGTGATAATTATTTGATCTTGCTGAAAAAGACAGAAATTTTCTGCTAACAAAAACAATTGTTAAAAATCACCAGAAAGTGATAAAATACTGATTCCAATTGCAGTAGATCAATAATCAAGTTATCTAGGTGGTCCTATTTTAGCAGATTTTTATGAGTTATATAAGTTTGCGTTTGATACAGATTACTACAGACTGTTCTGTTTTTGACAGATTCTGTTTTTCGTGTGTTGTTTGCTTATGTTGATGAGTCTATGGATAGTATCGGGGGGTATGAACCATAGAGAAGTTGGAATACAGTAGGTTTAACACAAATATAAATAAAGAATGAGTTCATTACAGTACATTAAAGTGGTGGTTTGTTTTATTTCGCTAACGGAGCTCATGAGATTTTCTGTTGAGTTTTGTGTTGTGAAGTTTTCAAGTTTTTGGGTAAAGATTTGATGGATTTTGGAACAAGGAGTGGCAAGAGGCTAAGCTTGGGGATGCCCAGGAAGGCATCCCCTGTTTCGTCTTTGTCTATCGGTAACTTTACTTGATGCTATATTTTTATTCACCACATGATATGTGTTTTGCTTGGAGCGTCTTGTATTATTTGAGTCTTTGCTTTTTAGTTTACCACAATCATACTTGCTGTACACACCTTTTGGGAGAGACACACATGAATCGGAATTTATTAGAATACTCTATGTGCTTCACTTATATCTTTTGAGCTAGATAATTTTGCTCTAGTGCTTCACTTATACCTTTTTAGAGCACGGTGGTGGTTTTATTTTGTAGAAATTATTGATCTCTCATGCTTCACTTATATTATTTTGTGAGTCTTTTAGAACAACATGGTAGTTTGCCTTGGCTATAAAATTAGTCCTAATATTATAGGCATCCAAGATAGGTATAATAAAAACTTTCATATAAAGTGCATTAAACACTATGATAAATTTGATACTTGATAATGGTTTTGAGATATAAAGGTGGTAATGTTAGAGTCATGCTAGTTGGGTAATTATGAAATTGAGAAATACTTGTGTTAAGGTTGGCAAGTCCCGTAGCATGCACGTATGATAAACGTTGTCTGACAAATTTGAAGCATGGGGTGTTCTTTGATTGCTTTCCTTATGAGTGGCGGTCGGGGACGAGCGATGGTCTTTTCCTACCAATCTATCCCCCTAGGGGCATGCGTAGTAGTACTTTGCTTTGAGGGCTAATAAACTTTTGCAATAAGTATATGCGTTCTTTATGACTAATGTGAGTCCATGGATTATACGCACTCTTACCTTTCCGCAATTTGCTAGCCTCTACGGTACCGTGCATTGCCCTTTCTCACCTCGAGAGTTGGTGCAAACTTCACCGGTGCATCCAAACCCCGTGATATGATATTCTCTATCACACATAAGCCTCCTTATATCTTCCTCAAAACAGCCACAATATCTACCTATTATGGCATTTCCATAGCCATTCCGAGATATATTGCCATGCAACTTTCTACCGTTCCGTTTATTATGACACTCTCCATCATTGTCATATTGCTTTGCATGATCATGTAGTTGACATCGTATTTGTGGCAAAGCCTCCTTTATAATTCTTTCATACATGTCACTCTTGATTCATTGCATATCCCGGTACACCGCCGGAGGCATTCACATAGAGTCATATTATGTTCTAAGTATCGAGTTGTAATTCTTGAGTCGTAAGTAAATAGAAGTGTGATGATTTTCATTATTAGAGCGTTGTCCCATGTGAGGAAAGGATGATGGAGACTATGATTCCCCCACAAGTTGGGATGAGACTCCGGACTAAAAAAAAGAGGCCAAAGGAGCCCAAATAAAAAAAGAGGCCAAAGGAGCCCAAATAAAAAAATGAGAGAAAAAGAGAGAAGGGACAATGTTACTATCCTTTTTCCACACTTGTGCTTCAAAATAGCACCATGATCTTCATGATAGAGAGTTCCTTATTTTTTCACTTTCATATACTAGTGGGAATTTTTCATTATAGAACTTGGCTTGTATATTCTAATGATGGGCTTCATCAAAATGCCCGAGGGCTTCGTGAGCAAGCAAGTTGGATGCACACCCACTTAGTTTCTTTTGATGAGCTTTCATACGCTTATAGCTCTAGTGTATCCGTTGCATGGCAATCCCTACTCCTCGCATTGACATCAATTGATGGGCATCTCCATAGCCCGTTGATTAGCCGCGTCAATGTGAGAATTTCTCCTTTTTGTCTTCTCACATAACCCCTATCATCATACTCTACTCCACCCATAGTGCTATATCCATGGCTTGCGCTCATGTATTGCGTAAGGGTTGAAAAGGCTGAAGCGCGTTAAAAAGTATGAACCAATTGCTCGGCTTGTCATCGGGGTTGTGCATGGTGGGAGCATTTTGTGTGACGAAAATGAAGCATGGCCAAACTATATGATTTTGTAGGGATAAGCTTTCTTTGGCTATGTTATTTTGATAAGACATAATTGCTTGGTTAGTATGCTTGAAGTATTACTATTTTTATGTCAATATAAAACTTTTATGTTGAATCTTTTGGATCTGAACATTCATGCCACAATAAAGAGAATTACATTGAAAATTATGTTAGGTAGCATTCCATATCAAAAATTCTGTTTTTATCATTTACCTACTCGAGGACGAGCAGGAATTAAGCTTGGGGATGCTTGATACGTCTCCAACGTATCTATAATTTTTGATTGTTCCATGCTATTATATTATCTGTTTGGGATGTTTAATGGGATTTAATATACCTTTTTATATTATTTTTGGGACTAACCTATTAACCGAAGGCCGAGTGCAAATTGCTGTTTTTTTTGCCTATTTCAGTGTTTCGCAGAAAAGGAATATCAAACGGAATCCAAACGGAATGAAACCTTCGCGAGGATCATTTTTGGAACAAACACAATCCAGGAGACTTGGAGTGGACGTCAAGGAAGCAACGAGGCGGCCACGAGGCAGGTAGGCACGCCCAGGGGGGTAGGTGCGCCCCCACCCTCGTGGGCCCCTCGTAGCTCCACCGACCTACTTCCTTCGCCTATATATACTCTTATACCCTGAAAACATCCAGGGGAGCCACGAAACACCTTTTCCACCGCTGCAACCTTTTGTACCCATGAGATCCCATCTTGGGGCCTTTTCCGGCGCTTCGCCGGAGGGGGAACCGATCACGGAGGGCCTCTACATCAACACCATGGCCTCTCCGATGATGTGTGAGTAGTTTACCACGGACCTTCGGGTCCATAGTTATTATCTAGATGGCTTCTTCTCTCTCTTTGGATCTCAATACAAAGTTCTCCTCGATCTTCTTGGAGATCTATTCGACGTAATAATTTTTTGCGGTGTGTTTGTTGAGATCCGATGAATTGCGGGTTTATGATCAAGATTATCTATGAACAATATTTGATTCTTCTCTGAATTCTTATATGCATGATTTGATATCTTTGCAAGTCTATTCGAATTATCAGTTTGGTTTGACCTACTAGATTGATGTTTCTTGCAATGGGAGAAGTGCTTAGATTTGGGTTCAATCTGTTGGAAATATGCCCTAGAGGCAATAATAAAATGGTTATTATTATATTTCCTTGTTCATGATAATTGTCTATTGTTCATGCTATAATTGTATTAACCGGAGACCGTAATACATGTGTGAATACGTAGACCAGAATAGGTCCCTAGTAAGCCTCTAGTTGAGTAGCTCGTTGATCAATAGATGGTTACGGTTTCCTGACCATGGACATTGGATGTCGTTGATAATGGGATCACATCATTAGGAGAATGATGTGATGGACAAGACCCAATCCTAAGCATAACACAAGATCATATAGTTCATATGCTGAAGCTTTTCTAATGTCAAGTATCATTTCCTTAGACCATGAGATTGTGCAACTCCCGGATACCGTAGGAATGCTTTGGGTGTGCCAAACGTCACAACGTAACTGGGTGGCTATAAAGGCACACTACGGTATCTCCGAAAGTGTCTGTTGGGTTGGCATGAATCGAGACTGAGATTTGTCACTCCGTGTGACGGAGAGGTATCTCTGGGCCCACTCGGTAGGACATCATCATAATGAGCTCAATGTGACCAAAGAGTTGATCACGTGATGATGTGTCACGGAATGAGTAAAAGTGACTTGCCGGTAACGAGATTGAACGAGGTATTGGGATACCGACGATCGAATCACGGGCAAGTAACGTACCGATTGACAAAGGGAATTGTATACAGGATTGATTGAATCCCCGACATCGTGGTTCATCCGATGAGATCATCGTGGAACATGTGGGAGCCAACATGGGTATCTAGATCCTTCTGTTGGTTATTGGCCAGAGAGCTGTATCGGTCATGTCTGCATGATTCCTGAACCCGTAGGGTCTACACACTTAAGGTTCGGTGACACTAGAGTTGTTATGGGAATAAGTGTGCAGTTACCGAGTGTTGTTCGGAGTCTCGGATGAGATCCGCGACGTCACGAGGAGTTCCAGAATGGTCCGGAGG
Source organism: Aegilops tauschii subsp. strangulata (assembly GCF_002575655.3). Classification (NCBI taxonomy): domain Eukaryota; kingdom Viridiplantae; phylum Streptophyta; class Magnoliopsida; order Poales; family Poaceae; genus Aegilops; species Aegilops tauschii. The sequence goes on along the minus strand of NC_053036.3, from coordinate 421,518,905 downwards.
TAAAGATTTATATATGGGAAGTCCTATTTTGGCCACCGGAAAATTTTCGGGATTTTTCGGTATTGTACCGGGAAGGTTCTAGAAGGCTCCGGAGTGGGGCCCACCTGCATGGGGGGACCCACATGAACGTGGGTAGTGGGGGCAAGGCCCCACACCCCTGGTCAAGGCGCACAAATATCCCCCTTAGAAGGAATAAGATCATATCCCGAAGGGATAAGATCAAGATCCCTAAAAAAGGGGGATAACAATCGGCGGGGAAGGGATTTCTTTCCGCCACTTTGCCAACGCCCCAATGGACTTGGAGGGCAAGAAACCAGCCCCCTCCACGCCTATATATAGTGGGGAGGCGCATGGGAGCCGCGCCCCTTCCCCTGGCGCAGCCCTCTCCCTCCCCAACACCTCCGTAGTAGTAGTAGTGCTTGGCGAAGACCTGCCAGAGAACTGCAAGCTACACCACCACGCCGTCGTGCTGCCGGAGCTCTCCCTCAACTTCTCCTCTCCCCTTGCTTGATCAAGAAGGAGGAGACGTCCCCGGGCTGTACGTGTGTTGAACGCGGAGGCGCCGTTGTTCGGCGCTTAGATCGGAATCAACCGCGATCTAAATCGCTACGAGTACGACTGCTTCATCCGCGTTCTTGTAACGCTTCCGCATCGCGATCTTCCAGGGTATGAAGATGCACTCCCCTCTCTCTCGTTGCTAGTATCTCCATAGATTGATCTTGGTGATGCGTAAATTTTTTTAATTTCTGCAACGATCCCCAACAGTGGCATCATGAGCTAGGTCTATGCGTAGATTCTATGCACGAGTAGAACACAAAGTAGTTGTGGGTGATGATTTGTTCAATTTGCTTACCTTTACTAGTCTTATCATGATTCGGCGGCATCGTGGGATGAAGCGGCCCGGACAGACCTTACACTTATGCGTACGTGAGAAAGGTTCCACCGACTGACATGCACTTGTTGCATAAGGTGGCTAGCGGGTGCCAGTCTCTCCCACTTTAGTCGGATCGGATTCGATGAAAAGGGTCCTTATGAAGGGTAAATAGCAATTGGCATATCACCGTTGTGGCTTTTGCGTAGGTAAGAAACGTTCTTGCTAGAAACCCATAGCAGCCATGTAAAACATGCAACAACAATTAGAGGACGTCTAACTTGTTTTGCAGGGTATGCTATGTGATGTGATATGGCCAAAAGGATGTGATGAATTATATATATGTGATGTATGAGATTGATCATGTTCTTGTAATAGGAATCACGACTTGCATGTCGATGAGTATGACAACCGGCAGGAGCCATAGGAGTTGTCTTAATTTATTGTATGACCTGCGTGTCATTGAAAACGCCATGCAATTACTTTACTTTATTGCAAACCGTTAGCCATAGTAGTAGAAGTAATAGTTGGCGAGACAACTTCATGAAGACACGATGATGGAGATCATGATGATGGAGATCATGGTGTCATGCCGGTGACGAAGGTGATCATGTCGCGCCTCAAAGATGAAGATCAATGGCGCAAGATGATATTGGCCATATCATGTCATTCTATGATTTGCATGTGATGTTTGTCATGTTTACATCTTATTTGCTTAGAAAGACGGTAGCATAAATAAGATGATCCCTCATAAAATTTCAAGAAAGTGTTTCCCCTAACTGTGCACCGTTGCGAAAGTTCGTTGTTTCGAAGCACCACATGATGATCGGGTGTGATAGATTCTAACGTTCGCATACAACGGGTGTAAGCCAGATTTACACATGCAAAACACTTAGGTTGACTTGACGAGCCTAGCATGTACAAACATGGCCTCGGAACACAAGAGAGCGAAAGGTCGAACATGAGTCGTATAGTAGATACGATCAACATGAAGATGTTCATCGATGATGACTAGTCCGTCTCACGTGATGATCGGACATGGCCTAGTTGACTCGGATCATGTATCACTTAGATGACTAGAGGGATGTCTATCTGAGTGGGAGTTCATTAAATAATTTGATTAGATGAACTTAATTATCATGAACATAGTCGAAAGGTCTTTGCAAATTTGGTCATAGCTCACGCTTTGGTTCTACTGTTTTAGATATGTTCCTAGAGAAAATTTACTTGAGAGTTGATAGTAGCAATTATGCGGACTAGGTCCGTAAACTGAGGATTGTCCTCATTGCTGCGCAGAAAGATTATGTCCTTAATGCACCACTCAGTGTGCTGAACCTCGAGCGTCGGTTGTGGATGTTGCAAACATCTGACATACATGTTTTGATGACTACATGATAGTTCAGTGCGTAATGCTAAATGGTTTAGAATTGAGGCACCAAAGACGTTTTTGAAACATCGCAGAACATATGAGATGTTCCAAGGACTGAAATTGGAATTTCAGGCTAGTGCCCATGTCAAGAGGTATGAGACCCCTGACAAGTTTCTTAAGCCTGCAAACTAAGGAGAAAAGCTCAATCGTTGAGCATGTGCTCAGATTGTATGAGTACCATAATCGCTTGAATCGAGTGGGAGTTAATCTTCCAGATTAGATAGTGATGGTTCTCCAAAGTCACTGCCACCAAGCTACTAGAGCTTCGTGATGAACTATAACATATCAGGGATAGATATGATGATCCTTGAGCTATTCACGACACCACGAAAGTAGAAATCAAATAGGAGCATCAATTGTTGATGGTTAGTGAAACCACTAGTTTCAAGAAGGGCAAGGGCAAGAAAGGGATACTTCATGAAACGGCAAATCAGTTGCTCCTCTAGTGAAGAAACCCAAGGTTGAACCCAAACCCGAGACTAAGTGCTTCTGAAATAAGGGGAACGGTCACTGAAGTAGAACTACCCTAGATACCTGGTAGATGAAAGGCTGGCAAGGCCAACAGAAGTATATTGGATATACATTATAATGTGTACTTTACTAGTACTCGTAGTAGCACAAGGGTATTAAAATACCGGTTCGGTTGCTAAGTGTTAGTAACTCGAAATAAAAAGCTACGAAATAAACAGAGACTAGCTGAAGGTGAGATGACGATATGTGTTGGAAGTGTTTCCAAGGTTGATGTGATCAAGCATCGCATGCTCCCTCTACCATCGAGATTGGTGTTAAACCTAAATAATTGTTATTTGGTGTCTGCGTTGAGCATAGACATGATTGGATTATGTTTATCACAATATGGTTATTCATTTAAGGAGAATAATGGTTACTCTGTTTATTTGAATAATACCTTCAATGGTCTTGCACCTAAAATGAATGGTTTATTGAATCTCGATCATAGTGATACACATGTTCATGCCAAAAGATATAAGATAGTAATGATAGTACCACATACTTGTGGCACTGCCATTTGAGTCATATTGGTATAAAACGCATGAAGAAGCTCCATGTTGATGGACCTTGGACTCACTCGTTTTTTGAAAAGTTTGAGACATGCGAACCATGTCTATTGGTTTATACGCATGAAGAAACTCAATGCAGATGGATCGTTTGGACTCACTTGATTTTGAATCACTTGAGACATGCAAATCATACCACATGGGCAAGATGACTGAAAGGCCTCGTTTTCAGTGAGATGAAACAAGAGAGAAACTTGTTGGAAGTAATACATTTGATGTGTGCAATCCAATGAGTGCTGAGGCACGCAGTGAATATCGTTATGCTCTTACTTCACAGATGATTTGAGTAGATTCTAAGTATATTTACTTGATGAAACACAAGTCGGAATTATTTAAAGGTTCAAGTAATTTCAGAGTGAAGTTGAAGATCGTCGTGACAAGAGGATAAAATGTCTATGATATGATCATAGAGATGAATATCTGAGTTACGTGTTTGGTACACAATTAAGACATTGTGGAAATTGTTTCACAACTAATGCCGCCTGGAACACCATAGTGTGATGGTGTGTCCGAACATCATAGCTGCACCCTATTGGATGTGGTGCATACCATGATTTCTCTTATTGAACTACCACTATCGTTTATGGGTTAGGCATTAGAGACAACCGCATTCACTTTAGATAAGGCACCACGTAATTCCGTTGAGATGACACCGTATGAACTATGGTTTAGAGAAACCTAAGCTGTCATTTCTTAAAAGTTTGGGGCTGCGACGCTTATGTGAAAAAGGTTTAGCCTGATAAGCTCGAAACCAAAGCGGATAAATGCATCTTCATAGGACACCCAAAATAGTTGGGTATACCTCCTATTTCGGATTCGGAAGCAAAAGTGATTGTTTCTAGAAACATGTCCTTTCTCTCGAAAGAATTGGGTGGGAGGATGGTGGAGATTTGATGAGGTTATTGAACTGTCACTTCAACCAGTGTGTAGCAGGGCACAGGAAGTTGTTCCTATAGCGCCTACACCAATTGAAGTGGAAGCTGATGATAGTGATCATGAAACTTCGGATCAAGTCATTACGAAACCTCGTAGGTCGACAAGGATGCGTACTATTTCAGAGTGGTACGTAATCCTGTCTTGGAGGTCATGTTGCTAGACAACAATGAACCTACGAGCTATGGAGAAGCGATGGTGGGCCTGAATTCCGACAAATGGCTCGAGGCCATAAAATCCGAGAGGATCCATGTGTGAAAACAAAGTATAGACTTTGGAAGAACTACTTGATGGTCGTAAGGCTATTAGGTACAGATGGATTTTAAAAGGAAGACGAACAATGATGGTAAGCATCACCATTAAGAAAGCTCGACTTGTCATTAATATGTTTTCCGACAAGTTCAAGGAGTTGACTGCGGTGAGACTTTCTCACTCGTAGCGATGCTAAGAGTATGTTGGAATTGTATTAGCAGTTATTGCATTATTTATGAAATCTTGCAGATAGGATGTCAAAACATTGTTTCCTCGACAATTTTCTTGAGGAAAGGTTGTATGTGATACAACCAGAAGGTTTTTGTCAATCCTAAAAGATGCTAACAAGTATGCAAAGCTCCAGCAATCCTTCTAAGGACTGGAGTAAGCATCTCGGAGTTGGAATATACGCTTTGATGAGATGATCAAAGATTTTCGGTTTATACAAAGTTTATGAGAAACTTGTATTTCCAAAGAAGTGAGTGGGAGCACTATAGAATTTCTGATGAGTATATGTTGTTGACATATTGTTGATCAGAAATGATGTAGAATTTCTGGAAAGCATATAGGGTTATTTGAAAAGTGTTTTTCAATGGAAAACCTGGATTAAGCTACTTGAACATTGAGCATCAAGATCTATAAGGATAGATAAAAAAAACGCTTAATAGTACTTTCAAATGAATACATACCGTGACAAGATTTTGAAGGAGTTCAAATAAGATCAGCAAAGAAGGAGTTCTTGGTTGTGTTATAAGGTGTAAGCATTGAGTGAGACTCAAGATCTGACCACGGCAGAAGAGAGAGAAAGGACGAAGGTCGTCCCCTATGCTTTAGACGTAGGCTCTACAGTATGCTATGCTGTGTACCGCACCTGAAGTGTGCCTTGCCATTAGTCAATCAAGGGGTACAAGAGTGATCCAGGAATGGATCACATGACGGTCAAACTTATCCTTAGTAACTAGTGGACTAAGGAATTTTCTCGATTATGGAGGTGGTAAAAGAGTTCATCGTAAAGGGTTACGTCGATGCAAACTTTGACACTAATCCGGATGACTCTAAGTAGTAAACCGGATTCGTATAGTAGAGCAGTTATTTGGAATAGCCCAAGTAGCGCATGGTAGCTGCATCTACAAGATGACATAGAGATTTGTAAAGCACACACGGATCTGAAAGGTTCAGACCCGTTGACTAATAACCTCTCTCACAAGCGAGATATGATCAAACCCCATGGGTGTTGGATTCATTACAATCACATAGTGATGTGAACTAGATTATTGACTCTAGTGCAACTGGGAGACTGTTGGAAATATGCCCTAGAGGCAATAATAAAACGGTTATTATTATATTTCCTTGTTCATGATAATTGTCTATTGTTCATGCTATAATTGTATTAACCGGAGACCCTAGTACATGTGTGAATACGTAGACCACAATATGTCCCCAGTAAGCCTCTAGTTGACTAGCTCGTTGATCAATAGATGGTTACGGTTTCCTGACCATGGACATTGGATGTCGTTGATAACGGGATCACATCATTAGGAGAATGATGTGATGGACAAGACCCAATCCTAAGCATAGCACAAGATCGTGTAGTTCGTCTGCTAAAGCTTTTCTAATGTCAACTATCATTTCCTTAGACCATGAGATTGTGCAACTCCCGGATACCGTAGGAATGCTTTGGGTGTGCCAAACGTCACAACGTAACTGGGTGGCTATAAAGGCACACTACGGGTATCTCCGAAAGTGTCTATTGGGTTGGCACGAATCGAGACTGGGATTTGTCACTCCGTGTGACGGAGAGGTATCTCTGGGCCCACTCGGTAGGACATCATCATAATGAGCTCAGTGTGACCAAAGAGTTGATCACGTGATGATGTGTTACGGAACGAGTAAAAGTGACTTGCCGATAACGAGATTGAACGAGGTATTGGGATACCAATGATCGAATCTCGGGCAAGTAACGTACCGATTGACAAAGGGAATTGTATACAGGATTGATTGAATCCCCGACATCGTGGTTCATCTGATGAGATCATCGTGGAACATGTGGGAGCCAACATGGGTATCTAGATCCTGCTGTTGGTTATTGGCCACAGAGCTGTATCGGTCATGTCTGCATGATTCCCGAACCCGTAGGGTCTACACACTTAAGGTTCGGTGACGCTAGAGTTGTTATGGGAATTAGTGTGCAGTTAACGAATGTTGTTCAGAGTCCCGGATGAGATCTCGGATGTCACGAGGAGTTCCGGAATGGTCCGGAGGTAAAGATTTATATATGGGAAGTCCTATTTTGGCCACCGGAAAATGTTCGGGATTTTTTGGTATTGTACCGGGAAGGTTCTAGAAGGTTCTGGAGTGGGGCCCACCTGCATAGGGGGACCCACATGAACGTGGGTAGTGGGGGCAAGGCCCCACACCCCTGGTCAAGGCGCACAAAGATCACCCCTTAGAAGGAATAAGATCATATCCCGAAGGGATAAGATCAAGATCCCTAAAAAAGGGGGATAACAATCGGTGGGGAAGTGATTTCTTTCCCCCACCTTTGCCAACGCTCCAATGGACTTGGAGGGCAAGAAACCAGCCCCCTCCACGCCTATATATAGTGGGGAGGCGCATGGGAGCCGCGCCCCTTCCCCTGGCGCAGCCCTCTCCCTCCCCAACACCTCCGCAGTAGTAGTAGTGCTTGGCGAAGCCCTGCCAGAGAACTGCAAGCTACACCACCACGCCGTCGTGCTGCCGGAGCTCTCCCTCAACTTCTCCTCTCCCATTGCTGGATCAAGAAGGAGGAGACGTCCCCGGGCTGTACGTGTGTTGAACGCGGAGGCGCCGTTGTTCGGCGCTTAGATCGGAATCAACCGCGATCTGAACCGCTACGAGTACGACTGCTTCATCCGCGTTCTTGTAACGCATCCGCGTCGCGATCTTCAAGGGTATGAAGATGCACTCCCCTCTCTCTTGTTGCTAGTATCTCCATAGATTGATCTTGGTGATGTGTAATTTTTTTTAATTTCTGCAACGATCCCCAACAGTGGCATCATGAGCTAGGTCTATGCGTAGATTCTATGCACGAGTAGAACAGAAAGTAGTTGTGGGCGATGATTTGTTCAATTTGCTTACCATTACTAGTCTTATCATGATTCGGCGGCATCGTGGGATGAAGCGGCCCGGCCAGACCTTACACGTCTGCTTACGTGAGAAAGGTTCCACCGACTGACATGCACTTTTGCATAAGGTGGCTAGCGGGTGCCAGTCTCTCCCACTTTAGTCGGATCGGATTCGATGAAAAGGGTCCTTATGAAGGGTAAATAGAAATTTGCATATCACCGTTGTGGCTTTTGCATAGGTAAGAAACGTTCTTGCTAGAAACCCATAGCAGCCATGTAAAACATGCAACAACAATTAGAGGACATCTAACTTGTTTTGCAGGGTATGCTATGTGATGTGATATGGCCAAAAGGATGTGATGAATTATATATATGTGATGTATGAGATTGATCATGTTCTTGTAATAGGAATCACGACTTGCATGTCGACGAGTATGACAACCGGCAGGAGCCATAGGAGTTGTCTTAATTTATTGTATGACCTGCGTGTCATTGAAAACGCCATGTAATTACTTTACTTTATTGCAAACCGTTAGCCATAGTAGTAGAAGTAATATTTGGCGAGAAAACTTCATGAAGACACGATGATGGAGATCATGGTGTCATGCCGGTGACGAAGGTGATGATGTCGCGCCTCAAAGATGAAGATGAAAGGCGCAAGATGATATTGGCCATATCATGTCACTCTATGATTTGCATGTGATGTTTGTCATGTTTACATCTTATTTGCTTAGAACGACGGTAGCATAAATAAGATGATCCCTCATAAAATTTCAAGAAAGTGTTTCCCCTAACTGTGCACCGTTGCGAAAGTTCGTTGTTTCGAAGCACCACGTGATGATCGGGTGTGATAGATTCTAACGTTCGCATACAACGGGTGTAAGCCAGATTTACACATGCAAAACACTTAGGTTGACTTGACGAGCCTAGCATGTACAGACATGGCCTCGGAACACAAGAGACCGAAAGGTCGAACATGAGTCGTATAGTGGATACGATCAACATGAAGATGTTCACCGATGATGACTAGTCCATCTCACGTGATGATCGGACACGGCCTAGTTGACTCGGATCATGTATCACTTAGATGACTAGAGGGATGTCTATCTGAGTGGGAGTTCATTAAATAATTTGATTAGATGAACTTAATTATCATGAACATAGTCAAAAGGTCTTTGCAAGTTATGTCATAGCTCACGCTTTGGTTCTACTATTTTAGATATGTTCCTAGAGAAAATTTAGTTGAGAGTTGACAGTAGTAATTATGCGGTCTCGGTCTGTAAACTGAGGATTGTCCTCATTGCTACGCAGAAAGATTATGTCCTTAATGCACCACTCAGTGTGCTGAACCTCGAGCGTCGGTTGTGGATGTTGCGAACATCTGACATACACGTTTTGATGACTACATGATAGTTCAGTGCGTAATGCTAAATGGTTTAGAATTGAGGCACCAAAGACGTTTTTGAAACATCGCAGAACATATGAGATGTTCCAAGGACTGAAAACTTCAAGCAGAATGAAAATATCTCTTATTTAAAAACTTCAAGCAGAACATATGTGTAAAGGGGTAGGTAACTGAAAACTCTCTCTTATTTAAAAACTTTCATATCTAAGTATTTTATTAAAACAACAAGCCAAATGAAAATAAAATGACATGCTAAGAATAGCACACATCATGTGAAGAAGCAAAAACTTAGGCTCAACCGATACTAATCGATAATTGTTGAAGAAGAAAGATGGGATGCCTACCAGGGCATCCCCAAGTTTAGATGCTTGAGACTTCTTGGAATATTATCTTGGGATGCCTTGGGCATCCCCAAGCTTGAGATTTTGTGTCTCCTTAATTCCTTTTATATCACGGTTTCCCTAAATCTTAAAAACTTCATCCACATAAAACTCAACAAGAACTCGTGAGATAAGTTATTATAAATGAATGCAAAAACCTTATCATATTCTACTGTAGTAAATCACTAGAATTATTATTTTACATTGCATACTAAATGCCTCTGCATATTTAATACTCCTATCCTCAAATAGAGTCCTTAAACAAGCAAACATAACAGCAATCTGTCAGAACAGTACAGTCTGTAAAGAATGCAATAATATTTTTACTTATGTAACTCCAAAATTTCTGAAAATCTACCACACTGTATAGAATTAATCATATCTTATTGTGCAAAAAATTCAACATTTTATCACATTCTGACTTTTCTCAGCAATTTTTGCAACAACGATAAACTTTCTGTTTTGAAACAACAACTCATATGCTTGCAAAATAAGCATGTGGAAAGCTATCCTTGACACTTTTATTGAAATAAAAGATGCAAAACATTATTCTAAATAACACAAAGCAAGTCCTAGAAAAATAAAATGACTCTCCAAGCAAAACTCATATCATGTGACGAATGAAACTATAGTCCCAAGTGAGGTTACCGATAATGTTGAAGACGAAAGAGGGGATGCCTTCCGGGGCATCCCCAAGCTTAGTTTCTTGGATATTCCTTGAATATTACCTTGGGGGTGCCTTTGGCATCCCCAAGCTTAGGTTCTTGTCACTCCTTATTCTCCTCATATCGGTATCTCACACAAAACTTGAAAACTTCAATCACACAAAACTTAACGAAACTTCATGAGATAGGTTAGTATGATAAAGGGCAAACCATTCACTTTGGTACTATCAAAGACAAGATTCATAATTATTCTCACACAATACCTACTGTAACATATCATATGATACACATCAACCAACTCTAATGTCACCTATATACTCCAATGTCACCACAAGTATCCATGAGTTAATTATACGATACACATGAAACAATTTCAGATTCATAATACTCGATCCAACACAAAGAACCTCAAGGAGGGCCCCAAGATTTCTACCGGAGAAACAAGGACGAAAATGTGCATCAACCCCTATGCATAGATTACCCCAGTGTCACCTGGAGTCCGTGAGTTGAGTGCCAAAACATATATCAAGTGAATCAATATAATACCCCATTGTAACCACGGGTATTCATACGAAATACATATATCAAGTGCTCTCAAATCCATAAAAATATTCTATCCGATAAAACGAAATCTCAAAGGGAAAACTCAATTCAACACAACAAGATAGAGAGGGAGAAACAACATATGATCCAACTATATGAACAAAGCCCGCGATACATCAAGAGCGTGCCATCAAGAACACGAGAGAGAGAGAGAGAGACTAAACAAATAGCTACTAGTACAAACCCTCAGCCTCGAGGGTGGACTACTCCCTCCTCATCATGGTGGCCACCGGGATGATGAAGATGGCCACCGGTGATGATTTCCACCTTCGGCGGAGTGCCGAAACGGGGTCTAGATTGGTTTTTCGTGGCTACAGAGGCTTGCAGCGGCGGAACTTCTGATCTATCCACACCCTAGGGTTTTTGGAATATTTGCGAATTTATAGGGCGAAGAGGCGGTGCGGGAGGTCACCGAGGGGGGCAGAACCCCCCTGGGCACGCCTGGGCCTCCTAGCACGCCCAGGTGGGTTGTGCCCACCTCGGGCCTCCCCTCTGGTACATCTTTGGCCCACTGAGTGTCTTCTGGTCCATAAAAAATCTCCAAAAAGTTTCGCTGCGTTTGGACTCCGTTTGGTACTGATATTTTGCGAAGTAAAAAACAAGCAAAAAATAGCAACTGGCACTGCGCACTATGTGAGTAGGTTAGTCCCAAAAATGATATAAAGTTGCTATAAAATGATTGTAAAACATCCAAGAATGATAATATAATAGATGGAACAAGCAAAAGTTATAGATACGTTGGAGACGTGTCAGTTGCCAGGGAGTTATTTCTGACATCTATAGGTCGTGCACATTACCACTTTGCTTTCTTGTTATCTATCTTGTTTAGTTACTTTTAATTTATCATTTGTTTGCTTTGATGCTTTTCAAAAAACTGAAAATTCCAAAAATATTTCAATGTTATCCTTTCTTTTACCTTCTTATATCAATAGCATCATGGATATGCATTCTACAATTTCTGAACTTTCGAAACATGTTACATACTTTGAACCAATTGTCAATAATGAAGAGCTTATATAAGAAAAGGCTATTGGGATTTGCTCATTGAATGACGATTATGATGGGAGTAATCATGATAACCTTTATGATTCAAGAGATGAAGATGACACACTTGATGAAAGTATTGCTTTTTTATGATGAAGCTATGTCTGTAGGCACTATTGATGACAATTTTTTTGAAAAGATAGGGGTTTCCCCCCTGCCCCAAATTTTATTAAAAAGCAAAGGCGAAACCAGCACGACTAGGACAATGTACAGCGCTCGGCAGCAGCCAAAGTAGCTATCACAGAAAGGTTTCAGCAAACTACCCTATTACAAGGCACATGCCTGGAGCCAAAATAAGGTGGAGTAAGTTCAGATAGTTTAGGTCACTTCACATCTCCCAATCTATTCTAAGCAATTCCCCTCTTCGCCGGTCCAAAAGCCTTAAGCACCGGAGAAGAAGCACACCCTGGGCGTCGGAGCATAAGATCTTCCATTGTCTCAGCAGCCCTCCCACCAGGCCCATGATGCAGCGAATGCTTCGCCATTTTTGCCCCTGAAATACAAATTCATTGCACAAAAGCCATAAGCCCCACAAGGTAGCAGATGTGGTAATATTAACAGCTTCATACTTCTTTTCCTTTTTCCACAAAGGAGACAAGGACATAAAAGAAGATGGGACTAAAATACCAATCCCTTCAGAAATTATGTTCCGGATTTGGCTAGGTACCACACAATCAAAAAATAAGTGATTAACCGATTCATTCTCCCCACAAAAACACAGGTAGGATCCTCCACATGTCTTCTCTTGGCTAGATTATCTCTAGTCAAGCACTTTTTATTATATGCTAGCCAGAGAAAGACATGGATATTAGGTGGGACTTTGATTTTCCAAAGAGCATCTTTAGTATCAGAAGATATCCCTCCAAAATTAATCATTTTGTTAAAAGATTTTACTGTGTAGACCCCAGAGGGTTCAAGATTCCATCTAGGAAAGTCCTGAGTAGCACCAGGGGTAAAGTTACTAACTATCTCACACAAATCATACCATTTTTCCATAATGATATCATCCACACACCTCCTAAAAGTCAGCTGTAGAGTGTTGCCATCCCAAACCTGGGCAAGGGTGGCGTCTTGTTGTTGACAAATGTCAAACAGCTCCCAGAATTTAGTTTTTAGGGAACATTCCCCAGTCCAAGTATCATGCCAGAAGGCAATGTTCTCATCATTCCCAGGGACCCAGTTAGTAAAAGTTTTAGCTCCATCAAGGGCCCATGTTAGGCTCTTCCAAAAAGGAGAGCCTAGCCCAGGTTCCCCCCAATATATATTGGGTTTGCCAGTAGCATATTTGAAACTAATGATTTTCTTCCAATCACTATCTCTACCATCATAGAATCTCCCCCCCCAAGAGGCCAGAAGGGCCATGTTGTACTCTCTAAGGTTAGGAACCCCCAGTCCCCCAAATTCTTTTTTCTGAGCAATCAACCCCCAACTAGCAAGATGATATTTGTGGGTATCCCCCACATTGCCCCAAAAGAAGTGAGACATTTGTGAAGTAATGGCATCAATGGCCCATTTAGGAAATTTCATAACAGACATCAGGTAAGCAGGGATGCTGGCAATGCATGTAGTTAAAAGAATCAATTTCCCCGTGTAGGAAAGATGTTTACCCAACCAGCCAGCAATATTTTTAATGATCCAATCAATAATATGCTGAATGTCTTCCCTCCTAAGCTTTTTATAATGAAGAGGCACACCAAGGTATTTGAAGGGAAAATCCCCAAACTGGCAACAAAAAACTTGTGCAAATTCATTGGATAAATCCAAAGGAACATTGATAGTATGTAGATCACTCTTACTAAAGTTAATTTTCATACCCAAGAGGCTTTCAAAACATGCCAAAATCCATTTCAGGTTCCTGGCATAAGCCATTGAGTTTTGCAAGAATAAGATAGTGTCATCAGCATACTGCAGGCTGATGACACCCCCAGGGATCACCTGAGGTAAGAGACCAGCAATTAGGCCAGCTCTAGCAGCTTTGGACAACATTTTGGTAAACACATCAGCAACCAAGTTAAAAAGTAAAGGAGAGTGAGGGTCACCCTGTTTTAGACCCTTTCCAGCCACAAAATGTGGCCCATTAGTTTCATTGATTCCGACTTGAAAGGTTCCTTGATACAGGGTACTAAAGACCCAATTAACCCATTTGTTCCGAAAGCCCCTAGAAAGGAGCATCTCTTTAATGAAATCCCAATTGACCCTATCATAAGCTTTCTCATAGTCCAACTTAAGGATTAGCCCACTCTCCCTAGACCTGTGAACCTCATGTATCACTTCATGAGCCATCACAACACTTTCCAAAATGAACCTCCCTTTGATGAAGGCAGTCTGGTTGGAGGAGATTAGCTTGTCACATAAAGGAGAGACTCTAATAGTCATAGCTTTAGAAAAGATCTTAACAGCACAATTACTAAGGCTAATAGGCCTAAGTTTTTCATCTCCCTGGCCAAAGGAATTTTGGGGATGAGGGTAATAAGGGCAAAGTTGAGTCTGTAAATATCCAGAGTACCGGCTTCCAAATCTCTGACCATCAACATGAAGTCATTTTTGATGATATCCCAAAATTTTTGGTAGAACAAAAAGGAAAGACCATCAGGGCCAGGGGCCCCACAGGCATAAGAGCTCTTGATGGCTTGTTTAATTTCCTCTTCAAAAAAAGGTTTTTCTAAATTATCTCTGTCAAGTTCAGAAACCTTCTCATCATCTTCCCAAAAATCAGGCTCAAGGTGTATGTCAGGTTTAGCTTCAAAGGCAAAAAGGTTCTTATAAAAGTCAGCGGCCACTTTCAGCATGTCAGCAGTAGAAGTTACTACCCCATTGGGGCCATCCAGCTCTGCAAGGTGGTTTTTTCTGTGTCTATGGTTAGCCAAAGGCTTGGAAATAAGCATTGTTCCTATCACCTTCCAAGATCTTTCTATCTCTAGATCTCTGCCACAAGGCAGTTTCTTCTTTTTTCCAAATTTCTTCCAATTCCTTTTTAAGGTCTCCAAGTCTAGTAGAATCACTAGGGGAGAGGTTTTGTGTCTCAGAAGAGACATCCAACTTGTCAATTTCCACAAGGAGGGCTTTCTTCTTTTTCTTAATAGCAGCTTCAATGTTAATACTCCATCCTTTAATCTTTTTCCTAAGAACCCTCGATTTGATCATCCAATTTTCCACAGATGAAACATCAGAGGAAATAGATCTCTAGGCATTTTCCACAATCTGATTAAAGTCAGGTTGGGAGACCCACCATTTTCCAAACCTAAACATCTTAGACCCAACATGTCTCCTCCCCCAGTATCTAGCACCAAAGGGGCATGGTCACTGCCTACCCTGGGAAGGGCAACCAGGGAATACATGGGGAAATGAGCATCCCAGTCTAAGGAAGAAAAGACTCTATCAAGCACGGCAAAAACTGGGTCCTCGTGATTATTAGACCAAGTAAACTTTCTGTTGGAAATAGAAATTTCCATAAGACCCCATCTATTAGTCCAATCATTGAATAACAGAGTACTTTGCTGGTCCACAAGGCCATTACTTTTCTCCCTACTTTCTCTAACTAAGTTGAAATCACCACAAACGAAAACAGGGTAAGTACTGGAGTCAAAGATATCATGCAGCTCAGAAACAAAATCCAATTTGAACTCAGGGTAGGCAGAGCCATAAACAATAACCAAATGCCACAAAAAACCATCACCTTTGTTTTTAATAGTAGTTTTAATAGAGAATCTATTATTGGTAAACCCAATCACATCAAACAGGTCATTTTTCAGGCCAACCAAAATACCTCCGGCAGTACCTATAGCAGGAAGAAAATGCCAACTAAAATGTTTCTTACCATCCAAGGCTCTAAGAAAACCCTCAGAAATAATTTCTTTCTTTGTTTCTTGAAAACCAATAAAATCAGGGTTACACTTAGCAATCACATCACAAAGGCACTGAACTTTACCAGGCTTACTTAATCCTCTAATATTCCAGATGAGACCTATAATTTCATACATAGTATCATTACTTCTACCAATGGCAAGGCCTACCTGAACAGCTTGATTAGCAAGGAGAGTTGAATCAATGGTAGGGAATGATTTACCTTTGAAAATTGGATGAATCTTCAGGTTCTTCTTCATCTTATACTGGGTAGCTTTCTTAATTATGTCCACATTCCCATGCAGCCTGGTATCATATTTCTAGTCTTTAATAGGCCCCCACTTTAGATTTTTGTCTTCTTTGTTCCCACCAGATTGGACTTGGTTCAAGGTCTCCAACAGTGAACGTTTAAGGCCAGACCCATGTATTTTTTGAACTGTACCAGGGGAGAGAACTCCCACATCCTCCTCTTCCACACTTTCATCATCATCAGATACAGACATATCCACTGATTTCAGAAGATCCAAGCAATAGCTCATACTACCACTTTGTTTACCATCATCATCTTTTTTGAGCCAGGTCTTTTCAGGAGTATAAACCCATCCATTTTGTCAGTCAAGGTATCCTTATCAAGGGAAAACATCTTCTCATTCGCATCACCCTCCTCAGCATTCCTCATCCTGCTTGAAATGCACTCCAGAATGAAGTTTTCCTTATCATCCCCTGGCAATCAGGCAGTGTGTTATAGGTTTTTTTCCTAGCAGAAGAACTCTTGACACCCCTAGATGTGAGGTTTGCTTTATCAAGCTCATCAATGGCAGTGTCATCATCAATGAGATCATCATCCTCATCATTCTTGGGTAGATCATGTTGTTTCTGGTTACCATTGTCTTCCTCAAAGTTGTCATCCTCATTCTCATCTTCAATTTCCACCACAGAACCTTTGCCTCCCACCTGCTCAAAGCCTTCTACAGTGAAACCAAGCAGGAATAGCTTCTTCTTCATCTCAATCAATCTCTCGAATGGAATTTTACTAGGGTCTGTGCAAGCAATCTTAATCCTCACATTTTCAAAGAATGTTCTAAACATGCCATTCCAATCAACATCAGTGAGCACCCCAAACATAGATGTAATTTGTGCAAACACTTTCCAAGAGCACCACTTAGGAGGAATCCCTTCAATCAGCACCCATGCCTCAATTAGTTCTCCAAATGGGTCACAAGACCTAGCCCATTCAGTCATTTTGACAGATACATCCTGAGGTAAACTGAAACCATGAAGTTCAATTAAGTCCTCTACTTTCTTCGATGGAGGGAACCTGACCAGAAACTCTTTATTGGATAGCTCTCTAATCTGCCACGGCCAAGCTCTGGTTTTACAAAATGTAGCAGGCAGAAGACTCACCAACTTATCTTTGTCCACTTCACCTTTGGTAATGTTAACCACACCACAGTTTTGAAAATTGATCCATTTGGATTCATTTGCCACAGGAACCTCAACATGATAAAAGCCCAGCCCACTAGCACCACTACCAAAGAAAGCTGCAGTAGGATGAAGCCTAGACCAAGCAAAGCAATTGTTGACATTATGGGATTGTTGGTAGATAAAACAAGCTTTAGGCCTAACACAATTACCCACATAGTGCCCCGGACCACCACAATTAAAACATATCATATCCTTGTACCTAGGATCTAGAGGCTGCTCTTTTTCCACTTCATTAACCTGAGACGATTGAACCTGGGAGGAGGTGGTGGTGGATCCAGTAGATCTAGTTGGTCGTTAAGGAGGGATAGGACCTTTACCGGGAACAGACGTCTGCTTAGAACCACCAGCACCCAAAACGGGTTTCTGCACCACTCCCTTGGCTGGACCAGCAACACCAGAAGGGTTAGCACCACGACGGTCAGCCATCTTCGCACCTTGTTTGACCACTTCAGCAAAGAAAAGGGATCCGGGGCCGATCCCTTCTCAGACGAGCTTGATGGTTTTTGGAGTGGGATCAAACGCACGAAGGGTGGCCGGATAGCAATCATAGGCTAGGAAAGACCTATTCTCCACGAGATCTTTCCGGATCCAACAGAGGAATCCGGTGGGTTTACCAGTTTTGTGAGGTGAAAGGGGTGTGCTATGGAGCCGGCAGCGGGGAGGGGAAGGGATGAGCCAAAGCTGGCCGAAGTGTTCTTCTATTTCTAGGGCTTTGTCAGAGGACGAAAATGCTTTTCTATAACCCGTCTTCTCTTTAACAATACGCCCTCGAAAGGAAGGACGAGCAGGGACGTGTGGGGGCAAGGATAGCAGATTGCAAAAAGCAATAATCTACTCCAATATCGGCAGCCCACTGCCTGTTGGCCGGCGGCGAGCCCACCGCGGCACTCGACCTCTTCGTGTGAGACCTTGTTGCAGAAGCAGCAACCACTCGACCTTCAGCCTTATCAGACCCCCCATCAAAGTGGGCAACACTCGAATGACGATTTTTTTATGTCTACTACTTATTATGATGACCATGATTGGGGAGACAGTTATGATAGTAGCCTTGAAAATTTATCCGAGTCTTATGATGAATCTATTATTATTATTGATAATAATGTTTGCAATACTATTGAAAGTGGGTTTGGAAAGGGTCCTGTCTTTTGGTAGTAATGATCCTACTACTTTGGAGAGTCTTCAATCGTGTGATAATATTGTCAAAGTGGGTTCGGAGGGGTCATGACTTTAATTAATGTTAATCCCACTATCTTG